>NC_068910.1:45451271-50251271 GCF_023091745.1 Budorcas taxicolor | reverse complement strand
AATAGGTCCTCTCTCGTGATGCCACGCAGAGGTAGCTCCCAGTCAGCCACGTGATGATGAGGGTAAACGAAAGATAACACTTATAAGCATTCCATTCCATGTTTCACTTTCAGCTGAGAATTCCATAAATTACATGAGATATTCGACACTTTATTATGAATATTTATTGACTTATTTGGCTCCGCCAGGTCTTTGTTGTAGCATGCGGGATCTTTGGCTGTGGCATGCGAATGCTTGGCTGTGGTATGTGGGATCTAGTTCCCTGAGCAGGGACTGAACCCAGGCTCCCTGCATTGGAAGTACAGGGTCTTAACCCCTGGACCACCAGGGAAGTCCCCACAGTTGCTATAAAATGGGCTGTGTATTAGATGATTTTGCCCAGCTATAGACTAATGTAAGTGTTTCTGAGCACATGTAAGTTAGGCTTGATTAAGCTATGATATTCGGTAAAGTAGGTGTATTAAATGCATTTTTGACATAAAATATTTTCAACTTATAATGGCTTTATTGGGATACAACCCTGTTATAAGCTGAGGAAGATATATATAATCTAGATACAGACTTAAAGCATAAGGAAAGTTAGCATGTGACAAAAAAAGATGTTCTTTAAAATGAAACCAAAAAATGCATAAATCAAAATGCGTGTCAGGATAGTCACCTTTGGGAGAAATAAATCTGAATTTCCTACCTGAATCCTTGCACCAAAATTAATTCTGGATAGATGAGATATTGTTTAAAAATTTAATAAAGATACAGGCCTGCTAAATCACCTCAGTCGTGTCTGACTCTTTGCGACCCTATGGACTGTAGCCCACCAGGCTCCATGAGTCTGTAGAAAAGAATATTGGAGTGGGTTGCCATGCCCTTCTCCCAGGGATTGAACCCACATCTCTTACGCCTCCTGCATTGACAGGCAGGTTCTTTACCACTAGCACCACCTGAGAAGCCCATACAGGTACACATAGAAAAATATTTTTTAATATTTAGTCATAGAGTGGGAAAGGCCTCTCTTAGTCCGACATTAGCCTCGGAACCCAGAACAGAGGAGACCAGGGAGTCAGACCATCAGAAGAGGATCATTTTTCCCTCCAAAGGCAAACTTCTCAGAAGTTCCACAGAGCGGTGGATAAAGGAGGAAGCAGCGTTTAGGGGGGCACCAGAGATACCCCGGGCTTCCCAGGCGGCTCAGCAATAAGGAATCCACCTGCCGATGCAGGAGACACGAGACACGGGTTCGATCCCTGGGTGGGGAGATCCCCAGGAGGAGGAAATGGCACTCCATCCACTCCAGTATTCTTGCCTGGAAAATTCCAGGGACAGAGGAGCGTGGTGGGTTACAATCCATGAGGTCATAGAGAGTTGGCCATGACTGAGCACACACACAGATACCTAGTATTTCCTGCCCAGCCCATCTTCTCCTCTTAGAGAAACCCAGTGTCCTCCAAAAGGGGCTGCACGGTACCCTGTGGTCTCCCATCAGACCCATGCTGACTGATCAGAGGTTATTCCCAGGAGCTTGGAAATGGACCCAGAGACAGTGGCCCTGCTGGCTCTGAGGAGAGAAGCTTCAGGGTAATGGGGACCTAAGAGCTGGCGTGGGTACCTTGACATCCACAGATGCTACAGAGGCAGGCCCAAGAAGCTGGGGTGAATCAAGGTGTGTGCAGGAGCAGGAGGGGGGGCCCACCAGTTCAAGGCCACTGGGCCTCAGAGAGACAGCAAGGCTGGAGTGCAGTGACTGCTGTTCTCAGGAAAACCTTTTCTATGAGCAGCCCCCACCCCGTGACCCAGCAATACACCCCCTTCTACCTGCTCGTCTTCCTCGCAACTTCACGATGTTGGGAAGATGCAGCTTATACAGACATGCACACTAAGAAGAGTGCCTTAGAAAGGAAGGGACAGATAGAGGCCAGTGTGCAGAAGGAGATGTCCCCACAGGCTCTGACCTGTGCAAGAGTGACTGGAAGGAGCAACGGAAACACAACCTGGGACAATAAAGCGCGCAAAACCAGCACACAGTGCCTCCGAGCCCACGGAAGGGATGCTGTGGGGAAAACTTGGCCAAAGAAAACACTCAGAAGCGGCAGCCGGAGGACGAAAGGTCCTGTGGTGCTCCTCTTATTTTCAAGGGAGTTCGCGACATGGAGAAAACAGCGATGTTCAACCCTTGAGCGATATCTATGAGGGCTGAAAATGCCAAGCCTGGCGGCTTGAAAGCAGCTGCTTCAGGGTCACAGAGGCCAGGCCCCTCCGATTCCAGGCAGGGGAACAGCTCTTCAGACTTTTCAAGACGATCTCCATGGTGCTGATTTTCACCCCTGAGGGCAAGCGTGAAGAAAGGAGCACAATGAAAGGACTCACCCTCAGATCTGAAGGCTCAGCTCCCCACCTTAGTGAGAGTGCCGTGTTGATGCCATTGGGCAAAAGTGGGGCCTTTTACAAAAATAGAATCAAGCTGCACCGGTGGCATTTTGGGAAACAAAGACTCTTCAGGGAAAAAGAGATTTGGGTTTTGTTTTTTAATGAGTGCAGCAGTACAGAGCGTCCCAGGGCCACAGGTAGAGGAAAAGGAAACTAAGAGGCGTCCAGCAGGTCAGAGCCACTGTCATCCCTGCTGGGATGTTTCTAGCATCCCAGAAACATGGACCAGTCAGGAATCTGAGCTGAAAGGTAATTTTAGTTGCTGCTGACAACTGAAGTGGGTGGGGGAGTGGGCATCTCCCTTTCTGTACATCTACCCAGGAGCCCGCAGCTCTGTCTCATCCTCTCTTCTCCTTGGTATTTGGGCTGGAAAGAGTCTTTGAGACACAGCCCAGCCCTCTGCTCCTGCGTGGCCCGATAGTGTCCTGAGATAATAATTTATGATACATCCTCCGCACATGTACCCTCCCTCTTTTCTTCAGTTCAAGATGGTTTCAGGGTCCATGGCAAGACAAAAAGAGACTCAGGCCACAGGATCTTCTGCTTTTGTTTCTAAAATCTGTGCCCAGGATTAGGGCGAGGTCAACTGAAGCAGTGTCCCCAGTCCCAAAATTTAAGGAACCACCCAAACCCTTAATAATCAAGATAAAGTAATGTTCTACTGCAATAGTTTTTAAAAATCAAAATGAAAACCTTCATAAAAGCCACACTTTTTAAGTTTGTACTCTTATATTTAATAGCTGAAGAGGATACCTCACTCCCCTCATCCTAACCCTAGCCCCACCTGAGGAAGAATTTGGAGAGTGTAGGGAGGGAAAAAGGAGTTTTCAGAGAGAGAAGGAGGAAGGAAGCATCTCCCTCAAACCAGACAAAGAGATTCTTCCCAGTTGAGGAAACAGGACTGTTTTGGCCCTAGCAGCCCCGGGCCTCCACCTGGAGACCTAGTGAGAAGTGGGTGCTGTTGCTCTGTCGTGTCCGACTCTTTGCAACCCCATGGAAAGCAGCACGCCAGGGTTCCCTGTCCTCCACTACCTCCTGGAGTTTGTTCAAACTCACGTCCACTGAGTCGGTGATGCCACCCAACCACCTCCTCCTCTGTGGCCCCCTTCGCCTGCCCTCAGTCTTTCCCAGCATCAGTGAGAGGTTGGGCCCCAAAGAAGAATAATTAGTTCACCACAGAGGTAAGAATATGGACATCTGTACAAAGGATTTCTAGGCCCAAGAGTGGCGAGGGGGCGCCGTAGACGTGGGCTGGGATGGTGGATGTGTCCACAGTGACCCCAGGCACCTGGTCACTAAAGGATGCTCACTCCCTAGGACTTGATGTCGCAAGACCCCAGAACGGTGGTCCAGCGTGGAGAGGGTGTCTGAGATCACTGCCCACCAGCCAGCAGATTGGAGGTAAACACATGCAAAACACATTTCATCTGACGGCAAATAAAAAGTTGTACAACTGGCTTAGGACGAATAGTATTAATACCTGCCAGATCCAGATTGGGAATCCAAAGTCCAAAGGTTGATTAAGCAGCCTTTGCATCCAGATTGAAGTTTTTTGTTTGTTTGTTTGTTTGTTTAGAAAAAAGACCAGATGAATCTATATTTGATGGAGAAGCATCAATTTCAGCATGTCAATTTAAAATGACAGCCTTAGTTTTAGGAAGAATGTTTATTAAAATCATATTTTCTGTTTCCCATTACCTCCCTGATGCTCCTGCATAAATCTTTTCTCTCCGTCAAATGCCTGGCAGCCTTTGGTGACGGCTGATGAGAAATCAGAGCAATCTGAAAGCCATCTGTCTTACCCTCCCCACCATCACCTCCCACCTCCCACCAAAGTCCTTTTGGGAAGTTGGAGCCGAGAATTTATACAGCGTGCTTCCTTCTCTCCGATCAGGAGAGGGCCCAAGATCTCACAACTGAAATTTACTTCCAGATCATGATGAAGTTATTGGCTTTCTGGTGACATAAATTACATGGGTACTACAATAGATCGAGCAGCATTTCCTCTGTGCTGCCTGGTTTTTGTAATAGCAGCTAGATTTCTCAGTGTAATTTTTCTTAAGGTCAAATTTTCTCCTCCAAGTAGAGTCAGTGATATGCAACTTGTCAGAACAAATCTAGATATAAGTTTATGTTCTTGCATTATTCAATTCCCAGGTTCTATCAGGAAGGTAGACAAGGAGAAAATATATCATTAGCAACAAAATAAATATCAGAGGCTACTCTGTACAGTATCTGTGTAAAACAGAAAACAGACAACCCAGGGGAAGAGAGAAGTTTCCATTATTTATTCCAAATACCATTACTTGCTGGAAACCAATAGAGTTTCCACTGCAATTTACTTCCAGAGTCTAAGACACCATTACCACAAGATACACCCTAGGTTTAGTAAGAGTTTTCAAGGGGGAAAAGGAAACTATATTAAGTATTCATCAATTGTAAAATGAATTCCATTTGGAGAAATCATAAATGCGAAAAGTAACCATCTTAGAATGGAGAAAAACAGATAAGGAGATGCTAGCTCATTGCACCTTAGCCATTAGTACTTGCCCCAGAGGGATAGCCATGGTAATCCCACACAGGAACCAAAGACAAGATCATAAAACTTGAGATCAAGACACAGAAGGGGAGGAATGTGTTTTTCCAGGTTCCCTAGGTAAAGCGGCTTGAAGGGAGGAGCCATGTCTATAGTAATAATAGGGTCAGGTCCTACTACCTGTGTGATATGGGTCCTCGGTCTTCTTGTCAGGGGAAATCAGGGACTTCTTTATTCATGTAACAGATATTTATAGTGAGTTGAAAATTTTCCAGACACTGTTCCAGACACTGATGATACCTAAAGGAATCAGACAGAGAAGGTCCCTGCCTGCCTGGAGCTTAGATTCTAGCAGTGCAAAATGAGGAGGCAGGACACTCAGAAGCACATGTGTGTGTTCAGTCGCTCAGTCATGTCCAACTCTTTGCGATCCCATGGACCATAGCCTGCCAGTCTCCTTTGTCCATGGGACTTTCCAGGCAAGAATATTGGAGTGGGTTGCCATGCCCTCCTCCAAGGGATCTTCCCAACCCAGGGACTGAACCCATGTCTCTTGCGTCTCCTGCATTGGCAGGCTAATTCTTTATACCGCACCACCAGTAGGCAAACCAAATAAACAAGGTCGGTCTACACAGTGAGAAGTACGCAGAGAGTTTAAACAAGGATGGGGCAGCGCCTCTGAGGAGTGGCTGAGCTGAGACCTGGAAGAGCTGGAGGGAAGTTTTTCCAGAGAAAGGAAACAGCCAGTAAAAGATCCCAAAAGATGCATCATTAATTATTAGAGAAATGCAAATCAAAACCACAATAAGGTATCACCTCACTCCAGTTAGAACGGCCAGCACCAAAAAGTCTACAGATAATGAGAGAGAGGAGTTGAAGTGAACCACCTTGGAGCCACAGAGCCTAACTCTCTTGTTTGCTGGCTGCATAACAAGTTACTTAATCTCCCTAAACTTTACTTTTCTTACCTATAAAATTTACCTTCTAAAGAAGTTAAGAGGATTAGATGAGCTTCTGTGTATAAAATGCTTAGAGCAATACATAAGATATTTAGGTGCTCAATAAATTTAAGATTTTTTTTAAAGTCTACAAAGAATAAATGCTGAAGAGGGAGTGGAGAAAAGAGAACTCTCCTACATTGTTGGGAATGTAAATTGGTGCTGCCCCTGTGGACAAAAGTATGAAGGTACCTTAAAAGACTAAAAATAGAGCTACCACATGATCTAGCAATCCCACTCCTGGGCATATATTCGGAAAAGACGAAAACTCTAATTCACAAAGATACATGCGCCCCAATGTTCGTAGCAGTGCTGTTTACAGTAGAAACAAGACATAGAGGCAACCTAAATGTCTGCTGACAGACAAGTGGATAAAGATGTGGTACATACAGACAATGGAATATTAGTCATAAAAAAGAGAAATAATGCCTTTGCAGCAACATGGATTGACCTGAACAGGATCATATTAAAGTAAATTGAAGTAAATCAGACAGAGAAAGGTGAATACACAATTTCATTTATATGTGGAATCTAAAAAAATAATACAAATGAACTAATTTACAAAACAGAAACAGGTTCACAGATCTACAAAACAAAGTTATGTGGAAAAGTAACCTGTGGTTGCCGGAAGGGAAGGGACAGCTAGGGACTTTGGGAAGGCCGTGTGAACACTGCTATGTTTAAAATGGGTAGCCAACCAGGACCTATCGTATCGCAGGACATAGAATGCTCAGTGTTACGTGCCAGCCTTGATGGGAGGAGGGTTTGGGGGAGAGTGGACAGATGTGTATGTGTGGCTGAGTCCCCTTGCTGTTCACCTGAAACTACCACAGCATTGTTAATTGGCTATGCCCCAATACAAAATAAAAAGTTTAAAGTTTTTAAAAAACAACAACAGGAAAAAGTTACCAAAGGGGCAATGTGGAAGGGAGGGATAAATTAGAAGGTTGGGATTAGCATATACAACCTAATATATACAAAATGGATAGTCAATAAGGACCTACTGTATAGGGAAATATAGCCAATATCTTATATCAATCTTCAATATCTTAATAACCCATAAGGAAAAAGTATACATATATATGTATATACACACACTTACATATGTGGGTATATATACAGATGCACTTATATATGTGGGTCACTTTGCTATATGCCTGAAACTAATACTATATTATGAATCAACTATAGTTTAATTAAAAAAAAACCAAAAACTCTTGTGGCTTCTAGGAAAGCACTCTGGTTGATCTCCTAACTCTCAGTTCTTCTGCTCATTTCCTGTCTTCCTGACCTGTTCATATTAATGGGCCCAGATGCTTCCGCCCTTGCTCCCTACAATCTCCTCCTACTGCAGCAGCCAGAGTTACTCGTAAAATATGAGTCAGATCATGTTACTCCTTTGCTCAGGACCCTCCCATGGCATACTGTTTCACGCGGAGTCAAAGTTCTTCCAGTCACCTGAGAGGCCCTTTGTGACCTGCCTCCCTTACCTCTCTGCCCACAGCTCACTCTGTCCTCCTTGCAAAACATTTGGAATACTTCTGCCCCAGGGCCTTTGCACCATCTCGTCTATCTTCCTGGAATCCCCTGTGTCCAGATAACTCATGGGTCAACCTCTGAACTTCTTAAGTCTTTGCTCAAATTGTCATCTTCTCAGAGAGACCTTCCCTGACCACTTCGTTTAAAACTGCAGCACTTTCTCCTGTCCTGATTCCTTTCTCTTTGTTTCTTTTTAGTTGCCTCTGTTACCTCTTAATAGTACTTGATCATCTGTGTTCGTGTGTTCAGTCGCTCAGTCATGTCTGACTCTTTGCGACTGCATGGACTGTAGCCTGCCAGGCTCCTTTGTCCATGGGATTTTCCAGGCCTGAATAGTGGAGCAGGTTGCCGTTCCTACTCCAGGGGATCTTTTCAAACCAGAAATCAAATCCACGTCTCTTGTGTCTCCTGCATTGGCAGGTGTGTTCCTCACTGCTGGCACCACCCAGGAAGCTCACACTGTCGTCCACATGTTACCCTTACGGTTCACTGTTTCTCCCTCCCAACCAGGAGGTAAATTCCCCAGAGATGGGGGATCTCTGTGCTTTGTTCATAGATATAATCCAAACGCCTCTTAGGATGATTCTAGATGTGTCTTGGAGTTCATCCTAAGGTGTCCCCTCTACTTGGAGGGGACTGTTCCCCAGACCCTGAATGCAGAAGATCCCTCAAAGCCTACGGAACCTGGAGACAGTAAGGCTGTCTAGGGTATAACCCTGGATTTGAAGCAGAGAAGGTGGATGTGGGGCTCAGTGGCCACTCCCCAGCTCTGTGATCTTGAGCAAGTCACTTCATCTCACTAAGATTCAGTTTCTTCATCTGGAACATGAGGTTAATAATAACTGTTCCTCCTTTCATGCAGAAGAGTGGTAGGAAGTGTGGCTTTAGAGCTTAAATTCCTTATGCCTCCTTACCCAGGGAAGTGGCCTACTCAGCAGCATTGGGTTATGACCCAAGGTCACTGTCCATGTTTGCCGACTGACCTTTGGGAGAAAATAATGTTTCTGAGGGAGGACACACAGTAATTTTATTTATTTATTTATTTATTCATTTATTTTTGGCCACCCTGCTCAGCTGTGGGATCTTAGTTCCCCAACCAGGGATTAAACCCAGGCCCTCGGCTGTGAATGTACAAAGTCATAGCCACTGGACCACTGGAGTATCTCACACACTGGTTTTTTTTTTAATTATTTATTTTAATTGGAAGCTAATTACTTTATAATATTGTAGTGGTTTTTGCCATACATTGACATGAATCAGCCATGGGTGTACCTGTGTCCCCCATTCTGAACTCCCCCCCCACACACACACACATCCCATCCCTCTGGCTCATCCCAGTGCACCAGCCCTGAGCACCTGTCTCATGCATCAAACCTGGACTGGCGATCTATTTCACATATGGTAATATACACGTTTCAATGCTATTCTCTCAAATCACGCCCCCCTCACCTTCTCCCACAGAGTCCAAAAGACTGTTCTTTATATCTGTGTGTCTTTTCTGTCTCACATATAGGGTCATTGTTACCATCTTTCTCAATTCCATATATATGTGTTAGTATACTGTATTGGTGTTTCTCTTTCTGGCTTACTTCACTCTGTATAATAGGCTCCAGTTTCATCCACCTCATTAGAACTGATTCAAATGTATTCTTTTTAATGGCTGAGTAATACTCCATTGTGTATATGTACCACAGCTTTCTTATCCATTCATCTGCTGATGGACATCTAGGTTGCTTCCATGTCCTGGCTATTATAAACAGTGCTGTGATGAACATTGGGGTACACGTGTCTCTTTCAATTCTGGTTTCCTCAGTGTGTATGCCCAGCAGTGAGATTGCTGGGTCATAAGGCAGTTCAATTTCCAGTTTTTTAAGGAATCTCCACACTGTTCTCCATAGTGGCTGTACTGGTTTGCATTCCCACCAACAGTGTAAGAGGGTTCCCTTTTTCTCCACACCCTCTCCAGCATTTATTGCTTGTAGACTTTTTGATAGCAGCCATTCTGACCTGCATGAGATGGTACCACATTGTGGTTTTGATTTGCATTTCTCTGATAATGAGTGATGTTGAGCATCTTTTCATGTGTTTGTTAGCCATCTGTATGTCTTCTTTGGAGAAATGTCTGTTTAGGTCTTTGGCCCATTTTTTGATTGGGTCATTTATTTTTCTGGAATTGAGCTGCAGGAGCTGCTTGTATATTTTTGAGATTAATTGTTTGTCAGTTGCTTCGTTTGCTATTATTTTCTCCCATTCTGAAGGCTGCCTTTTCTCCTTGCTTATAGTTTCCTCCATTGTGCAAAAGGTTTTAAGTTTAATTAGGTCCCATTTGTTTTTGTTTGTTTTTATTTCCATTACTGTGGGAGATGAGTCATACAGGATCCTGCTGTAATTTATGTCAGAGAGTGTTTTGCCTATGTTTTCCTCTACAAGTTATAGTTTCTGGTCTTACATTTAAATCTTTAATCCATTTTGAGTTTATTTTTGTGTATGGTGTTAGAAAGTGTTCTAGTTTCATTCTTTTACAGGTGTCCATAGGTGTGTGGATTTACCTCTGGGCTTTCTATTTGGTTCCATTGAGCTATATTTCTGGCTTTGTGCCAGTACCATACTGTCTTGATGACTGTAGCTTTGTAGTATAGTCTAAAGTCAGGCAGGTTGATTCCTTCAGTTCCATTCTCTTTTCTCAAGATTGCTTTGGCTCTTCGAGGTTTTTTGTGTTTCCATACAAATTGTCACACATTGGTTTTAAAACTCAGAGATCCTGAGAGCATCTGGCTGAGGTGGAGAAGGAGTGAGATTAAGGTGCTCCAGAGTAGGCCATACTCATAAGGGTGGAGGAGAGCTGTGCGTGCCGTGGTCAGGGGCTGCTAATATGGGAGAGCCAGGTTTTAAGAGAGTGAACCTCTCTCAGAAGTCCTCCATGGGCCCTCTGGGGACTCCCAAGCCAGCACTTTCTCCATTACTCCATCTTCTTAAAGAGTGATACGTGGAATTATTTCAATGATACAGTTACATTTTCAGATCCAGTTCCTTGGGCTCATGAGGTCCGTCACAGGCCATCGAGCTTCTGTTCAAGCAGCATGGTCTCCATCTGTTTCTAGTTACCAAGAGTCTTATCAGAACAGAAAGTAATCCCACGTTATTGTCCCAATTCTGCCAGTCACCTGGGTCCCTGCCCTTCCCCTTGGCGCCTCAGACTGTATTTCCCTTTTAACAAAATGGCACAAGTTTACACCTGTTGGACCTTTTGTTTTATGGTATCTTACTGGCTTTGTTTCAGGTTTATAAGTCTGTAATTTCAGGCCGGGCCCCAGGGGTATTTCTGAAATATAATTGTGTGTTTTGTATGTGTGTGGGTACGCAGGCATGGTCTGTGGCTTTGAATATGAAGTTTAAATGGTAATAATAAAAATTCACAATTAATGATTCAGGTTAATGGAATAACATTTTATTGATAAAAATAATGACTGCTCACTCTTTATTGAGTGCTTGGTTTTTGCCAGCCACTAAATTAAATTGAGGTAGGGAGTATTAGGGCTTCCCAGATGGCGCTAATGTTAAAGAACCTGCCTGCCGATGCAGGAGACAGTCAAGAGATACAGGTTCAATCCCTGGGTTGGGAAGCTCCCCTGGAGGATGACATAGCAACCCACTTCAGTATTCTTGCCTGGAGAATCCTTTGGACAGAAGAGTCTGGCGGGCTGCAGTCCATGGGGTCTCAAAGAGTCATACATGACTGAAGCGACTTAGCATGCACGCACAAGGAGAATTTAAGGGTGCAACAACTGATCACACCAAGTCAGTGATGGAACCAGGTTTCAAACACAGGCAGACTGATTCAGGAGTCCATTGTGTTCTTTTTTTCCTTTAATTTTTGGCTCCTTGGGCTTTCTCTGGTTGTGGCAAGCAGGGGCTGCTCTTTGTCGTGGTGCGCAAGCTTCTTACTGCTATAGTTTCTCTTGTTGTGGAGCACGGGCTCAGTATTTGCGGCACACAGGCTTAGTTGCCCTATGGCATGTGGGCTTCCCCCAGACCAGGGATCAAACCCATATCCCCTGCACTGGCAGGCAGATTCTGATGCGCTGGACCGCCAGGGAAGCCCAGTCCATTCTGCCCTTCACAAGCAGGTTTGGCATTCTGGCATTCTCCCCTCCTCCACTCCACTTGCTCCTCTTCGGTAATGATCCCAAGCTCTTTGCTGCCTCAGCTCACTGAGGGAGGAGGCTTCCTGCAGAGCCTGCTCCCTTGGCACTTCCCTGGATTCCGGTGCATGCTGCCTAGTTCGCTGCTGCTTACTGATTCCGGCTTGGTGGTGTCTCCAGCCACATCGTGGGAAACTCTGCACTGAGAGAAAGGCCACACTCTGCAGACAAGCTGACAGGGATTCTCCCACTCCAGCCCCTTCCCCACATCTCCCTCCACCCTGATTCCTCACACTTCCTCCCTTAAAGTTTCCCCTTGAGCCAGGCTGAGCTGAGTTCTTGAGAGGCGCTGCTGAGAACATGCTCCTCACTTGAAATAGGCCTTTTTTTTTTGGCTCCCATTCCACATCCCCCAGGAACCTTCTTTTCCAAGGCAGGGTTCTCACATTGCCAGCAACAGAAACTGACCCTTGAGAGACCTTATTGGAATAACATGGGAAAGCTCAGAGAATGTACAGAATCTGCCATGATAAGCCCCAGAAGGAGAAGGAACAAGGACCCCTGAGGAGTCTGGGTAGCAGGAGCTAATGGGTGATCCCTTCAAGGAACCTCTGTTGGGGTAGATTTTCCACCCTTGTGTTCCTGTGTGCAAGGTCCAGTTTCCTGGAGGAAGAGTGTGAATGGGCTGCTTTGGGTCACTTGACCACACATATCCCTTGGCCATGGCACCTTGACATTCGCCAGTACTCTTGCCTGGAGAATCCCATGGAAGGAGGAGCCTGGTAGGACTACAGTCCATGGGGTCGCAAAGTCGGACACGACTGAGCGACTTCACTTCACTTCACTCCAAGATTCTGTGCCATGGGTGGGAGCAGTTTCCCAAGGATAATCAGGGAGCTCCAACTAGCAGGGGGAGGAAGGGGTGCTGAGCAGATGAGATCCTAGACCACAGCCCCCCCTCCCTTCTCTCATAGACCCACATTGCTGTCTTCACTCAGGATGGCTATCACCCATCAGTCTTGCCTAGGCTTGTTATTTAAGTTGCATGCAGTGAGATCATGCCCACAGCCATCATTGGGCCTTACACTGTGACTTTCTCTCTTCTGAGAAAGAAACTTCCTCTCTTAATCCTCTTGTTGTTTTCCTCAGGGAGGAGAATGTTTGCTTCTAGGGTAGCAAACATAATCTTCTTGAATGGTTTTGGTATTGGGGTCACAGATTCCAGTGTACACAGAAAGAGGCCAGGTGGGAAATGTCAATGGGGACAGACAGTAGGGAGTACTGGGGACTGGGGTAAACTGGAGAGCTGAGCCCTGTGTGGCCCAAATGAGACTTTCAAAAAGTGCAATGGGGGCCAGTGTCCAATGGGCGCTCATCTGTGAGCACTCTTAAGACCAGTGAAACATCAGTGTGTGACCTCTACCGGTCATTAGGAACAAGTCAGAGAGACTCTTCAACTTTTTCCCCTTCACCTTGCAGCGTGGCTTCCCTGAGACCACGTGATAGCCTTGTCTGCCTCAGAGGAGGCAGGGGAGAAGAGGAGACGCCCACTGCAAAACAGAATGTAGGTTAACACGTTCAAATATTACCCAGCAGTAGCCCCGTTTGGCTTGGGTAGAAACTTGTCTTGGGCTAGACTACATCAAATTACTGTAGAGGCTGGCTCAAACAAAAGCTGCCTTTGATCATTGAGAGAGGAGAGTCTGGGTCAGAAGGATCAATTTTCTGATGAATCAGTGAACAATCCTGAGTGGAACTAATCAGGCTTGTGCTGCGTCACCCTTTCTTTGTAACCCATGGTTGAGTGATTTGAAATCTGACCACCCTCCTGTGATTCCCCCACCTCATCTTTTTGCCTTCCTAACATGTAGGCAAACACACTGCGCATATCTGTACACATGCGCACGCACACACGCACACACGCACGCACACACACACACACACACGAAGAGGGCGTAGAAAAGTACATTTTAGGGATAAGAAGGCTCAGAGAGATGCTAGAGGCTTCCTGGACAGAACTGGAAACAGAGAGCTGCAAGGGGATGACGACCAGTGGAAGGAATTTAGCTCTCTGCCTCCAGGGAATCGAGGTCCCGGGGAAACAGCCCTGGGTAACAAATTAACTCCAAATTCCTGGGGGATTAATTGGTAGGGAGCATTCCTAGCAACTCTCCTAGTTACTGAAGCCAAGGGAATAGGAAGGGTAATCAATTAGTTTTTCCCTCAGGATTCCAACTGATGTTCTTCCACAAAGCATTGGGTCATATCTTTGTAGCCATTGTAGGTCAGGCCTGGAATACCCATCAGACTAGTTAAGGTTATCCTGGCTTCAGGGAAGAGTAATGGACTTGGACTGACTTGAACAGAAAGGAGGACCATTGGGAAGCTCCTGAAGGCTTTTATGAATTCAAAGGGAAGCCGAACACCCACAGCTCAGCAACGGGAACAGTGGTTATGTTGACATTGATGGGACTGTCTCAGTTAGGCTCTCAGCTCCTTGGGGAAAGAGCATGTTATGGGCCCTGTGACTGACCTTGGGTGCTGATGCAAGTGACTGATTGGGGGGACGCTGTCAGGAGAAAGCTGATAGGCAGTGAGGGAAGCAGGACAGAGCAAGAGAAAGAGGTGCAAGTCTAGTCTCAGGCTGATCTCACTGTGGAATCTGGAGAGCGTACAGCCCTGCAGGTACCCCATCTCAAAGCATGGAGCCCGCTTGCATACCCCCACACGCATCAGTTATTGACCATGGGCTGCCTTCAGGAGAGGGCGTCATTTCTCAAGCGTTTTGGATCAAGGTGATCCAAGAGAAGAGGCCTCTGTGGGCTGTTAGCAGCCACCGTGCACAGCAGATGGCAGATGGTGCCCCACCAGGCCGGAGGACCTGGGCAGCATACCAGCTGTATCCATGGCACCTGGCGTGGGTAAGGTGTCCACCTAAGAGCAACAAGCCATTGAGAGGGGGGCTGAGCAGAAACTTGAGTCTGGACATGCTTAGGGGCTGTTTCAGGGGCAGCCATGCCAAAGGGTGTCTAATGTGTCCACTTGAATCAGTTCTGCTGAAAATGTCCTTCTGGCCAGTAATTGATATTACTTGCCGGACCTTTCTCTGTATGCATTTGAGTTTGTGACCCCAGGTCTAAACTCCTTCAGGAAAATTTTTGCTAGGTATCTACCCAGAACTGGAATCTGTAGGTCATTGGGTGTGAATGCATTGAGCTTTAGCAGACATTGCCAAGGAACTTCCCAGAATGACTGTATGCTTGATACTGCTTTTAGCAATGTATAAAAGTTCTAGTTGCCCCACATCCTTGTCAGTGCTTGGTATTGTCTGTCTTTCTCATTTTAGCTCTTCAGGTAGACATATAGTATTCTTTCATAGAGAATTTAATTTGCATTTCTCTGATGACTAGTGAAGTCAAGCGCCATTTCATATGTCTTTTTATTATTCACTTATGGGAACTCTTCATATATTCTGTATATGGTTCCTTTGGCAGATATATACCTAACAAGTGGTGTATATGTATATTTATGTGTAATGTTTATATAAACAGATAAGATAGGTATAGATATAGAAATTTATAGATATACACACATAAAAACACATATACAGAGTGAGAGAAGGTATATGTGATTTATACATAAAAATATATTTATTATATATGACATAATTTTGTGTTAGATATAAACATGAACATATAAATATTAAATACAATATTTAATGCAAATATATGTATAACATATATAAATGTGCTTATATAATTATAATGACATAAATTTAATGTATTATATATATACACACACACCACATATATTTGGGCTTTCCTGGTAGTTCAGCAGTAAAGAATCTGCCTGCCAATGCAAGGGACGTGGGTTCGATCCCTGGGTCAGGAAGATCCTCAGGAGAAGGAAATAGCAACCCACTCCAGTATTCTTGCCTGGGAAATCCCACGGACAGAGGAGTCTGGTGGGCTTATGCAAGGGGTTGCAAAAGAGTCAGACACAACTTAGCAACTTAACAACTTATAAGTAAAAATCATATGTATCTTCCCTCATTGTGACTTGCTTGAATTTTCATTTTCTTAGACATATTTTTAATGAATACAAACATTTAAATTTAATCTGGTTCAATTTACCAGTTTCTCCTTTATATTTAGCATTTTCTGTACCTTATTTAGAAAATCTTTGTCTGTGTCATGGTTGAACATTCTCCTATTTTTTCCCTAAAAGCTTTATTGTTTTATCTTTTATATTTAGAAACAATTCATCTGGAACTTATTTTTTGTGTTGAATTAGAAATTGAAGTGTCTTCCACCACCCCCATGGATAGCCACTTATTCAGTACCAATTATGGAAAAGACCACCGTTTCCCAAAAGGACTACTGTTATGCCATCTGTCATAATCTGATGGTAATATATGTATGAGTCTATTTCTGGTCCCTTTGTTCTCTTTCATTTGTTTATTTTTTTTATATACACGTGCCTATATCATACCATCTTAATAACGATAGCTCTATACTAAATCCTTGGGGTTTTCCCAGTACATTGTAGTCCCCTACTCCCCACATTTTTGTTGAGGTATAATTGACATATAACACTATAATATGTAATAGTAATTTTACATACTTAACTTTCTAGGTTTTAAAACTGAAAGTATTGCATCTCAGAAAACCCCTCAGAACTTGGCAAACTAGAATAGTTGGCCATTCTAGTAGACAGAGATCCTCCAAATTTGTTTTTCTTCAAAATTGCCTCAGCTAGTCTTCACCTTTTGCATTTCTTTATAAATTTTAGAGTCAGCTGATTGATTTCCACCAAAATAAAAGCTCCTCTGAGATTTTCACTGAAATTGAATTAATTTATAGATAATTTGAGGAAATTGGCTGCACATCTTTTGTCAGATTTATTCCTACATATTTAATGTTTTTATGCTATTTTTGTCAATGGTACCATTTTTAAAATTTCATTTTGTTTTTGTTGTTATTGTGTTTCTGATACAGAAATAAGATGAAATTTTGTACATTGACCCTGATTCAGTGACATTGCTAAATTTACTTATTATTTGCAATAGTTGATAGATTTTTTTAGCATTATATACATACAATCACACCTTCTGTAAAAAAAAATGATAACTTTTTTATTTCCGTACAATCTCTTTGGCTATTTCAGTTTCTTAAGATTTGTACTGGCTGAAAAAACTAGTGCAGTGTTGAATAGAAGTGGTGATAGTGTCTGCACAGTTGTCTTTTAATTTGACCCTCTGGAAGGATTGTTCTTTAACTTTAAAAATTTTGTTCTGAGGGTTGGAATTTTATTTACTGTGACCAAGGAATAGTTTTATGGCAGGTGGGTCTAATTGTGGCCCTCCTTTTATACTAACAAAAAAGGTAAATACCCCTGCCACACAACAAGATGACTTACTCACATCTCATCTGGGGCTGAAGTTGGCATTAAAGCCTGTGTTTCCTGAGAAGCTCCCGATGAGAACATTTGTCAGATTTTGTTTGCCTGGCATCCTTTTTCCCCTTTCACGTCCTCTTTGTTCCTTTATTCCAACCATGGGATTCCAGTAAACTCCCACTCACATTACTCCATCCCTGGCCTCCACGGCCACAAACTGGGCCCATCAGCTTATTTCTTCCCAACTTCAAATAGAAGCCTCCTGAAACCGTGTGGAAATGCTCTGAGAGCAGGACCAGGGTCTCTTGCTACTGGCGACCTGGAGCTCACCAGTTTCCTGTCCTTCCTCTGGAACTGTTCCAGAAGCCTCTTTCCAGTAAACTTCCTCTTTCCCTTGTCAAAGTCGGTTTCTATGTTCTGTTAGAGGATAAATACACTATGTCCTGTTCTCTTTATTTTGACATCAACATTGAGAAAAATGAGAACATATTTTTAACAATGTAACTGTATTCCATTTATCTGCATTTTACTTACTATATTATAGAATTTTTTAATTGACTCAGAATTGGTCAATTGCATATTATAACCATAACTAAGGATTTCCTTTATTGCATATACATAATTTGAGTTCATATACCCCAGGTTTATTTATCCTAAGACAGAGCTAGCATCCAAGAAAAAAATTTTTTTTCATCTCTGTCCCTTTGAATCCTCTATTCTCAGTTCCATTCAGTTCAGTCGCTCAGTATGTCCAACTCTTTGCGACCCCATGAATTGCAGCATGCCAGGGCTCCCTGTCCATCACCAACTCCCGGAGTTCACTCAGACTCACGCCCATCGAGTCAGTGATGCCATCCAGCCATCTCATCCTCTGTCGTCCCCTTCTCCTTCTGCCTCCAATCCCTCCCAGCATCAGAGTCTTTTCCAATGAGTCAACTCTTCACATGAGGTGGCCAGAGTACTAGAGTTTCAGCTTTAAGATCAATCCTTCCAAAGAAATCCCAGGGCTGATCTCCTTCAGAATGGACTTGGTTGGATCTCCTTGCAGTCCAAGGGACTCTCAAGAGTCTTCTCCAACACCACAGTTCAAAAGCATCAATTCTTCGGCGCTCAGCCTTCTTCACAGTCCAACTCTCACCTCCATACATGACCACTGGAAAAACCATAGCCTTGACTAGACGGATCTTAGTCGGCAAAGTAATGTCTCTGCTTTTGAATATGCTATCTAGGTTGGTCATAACTTTTCTTCCAAGGAGTAAGTGTCTTTTAATTTCATGCCTACAATCACCATCTGCAGTGATTTTGGAGCCCCCAAAAATAAAGTCTGACACTGTTTCCCCATCTATTTCCCATGAAGTGATGGGATCGGATGCCATGATCTTCGTTTTCTGAATGTTGAGCTTTAAGCCAACTTTTTCACTCTCCTCTTTCACTTTCATCAAGGGGCTTTTTAGCTCCTCTTCACTTTCTGCCATAAGGGTGGTGTCATCTGCATATCTGAGGTTATTGAGATTTCTCCCGGCAATCTTGATTCCAGCTTGTTTCTTCCAGCCCAACGTTTCTCATGATGTACTCTGCATAGAAGTTAAATAAGCAGGGTGACAATATACAGCCTTGACATACTCCTTTTCCTATTTGGAACCAGTCTGTTGTTCCATGTCCAGTTCTAACTGCTGCTTCCTGACCTGCATACAGATTTCTCAAGAGGCAGGCCAGGTGGTCTGGTATTCCCATCTCTTTCAGAATTTTCCACAGTTTCTTGTGATCCACACAGTCAAAGGCTTTGGCATAGTCAATAAAGCAGAAATAGATGTTTTTCTGGAACTCTCTTGCTTTTTCCATGATCCAGCGGATGTTGGCAATTTGATCTCTGGTTCCCCTGCCTTTTCTAAAACCAGCTTGAGCATCAGGAAGTTCATGGTTCACGTATTGCTGAAGCCTGGCCTGGAGAATTTTGATCATTGCTTGACTAGCATGTGAGATGAGTGCAATTGTGAGGTAGTTTGAGCATTCTTTGGCATTGCCTTTTTTTGGAATTGGAATGAAAACTGACATTTTCCAGTCCTGTGGCCACTGTTGAGTTTTCCAAATTTGCTGGCATATTGAGTGCAGCACTTTCACAGCATCATCTTTCAGGATTTGAAATAGCTCAACTGGAATTCCATCACCTCCACTAGCTTTGTTCGTAGTGATGCTTCCTAAGGCCCACTTGACTTCACATTCCAGGATGTGTGGCTCTAGATGAGTGATCAGACCATCGTGATTATCCAGGTCATGAAGATCTTTTTTGTACAGTTCCTCTGTGTATTCTTGCCACCTCTTCTTAATATCTTCTGCTTCTGTTAGGTCCATACCATTTCTGCCCTTTATCGAGCCCATCTTTGCATGAAATGTTCCCTTGGTATCTCTAATTTTCTAGAAGAGATCTCTAGTCTTTCCCATTCTGTTCTTTTCCTCTATTTATTTGATCGCTGAAGAAGGCTTTCTTATCTCTTCTTGCTATTCTTTGGAACTCTGCATTCAGATGCTTATATCTTTCCTTAACTGTTCTGTAAAGAGCCAAATAGTAAATATTTTAGGCTTTATGGACCATATGGTCTCTCTCATAACTGCTCTACTGTCATTTTAGCCACATACAATACATAAATGAGTGGGTGTGGCTGTGTTCCAATTAATGAACACTGAAATTTGAATTTCATATAATTTTCACGTCATAAAATATTCTTGTTTTGAGTTTGTTTTAAAGTTTCCAAAAGTCAAATGGTTCTTGCTTTGCAGGCCATACAAAAATAGATGGTGGCCAGATTTATTCCATGGGCCATAGTTTGCCAACCCTGGCCTAGTTTCCCTGTTTATTATACATTATTGAACAGAAGAAATATTATGAAATTGAGATTGTAAAATAATAAGCGTGACTTGTAGAATATACACAGCAACTTATTTGTCTCATAAATTGATGGACATGTATTCAGGATCTAACTATAAAATATTACCTGAGTAAGATTTTCTGTTTATTTTTGACTGTGCTAGGTCTTTGCTATTGTCTGTGGGCTTTCTCTAATTGTGAAGAGCAGGGGTGGTGGTCGGGGGTGGCTGCTCTTCCGTTGCAGCGCATGGGTTTCTCATTGCAGTGGCTTCTCTTGTTGTGGACCATGGCCTCCTGGGCTCAGCAGTTGTGGCAAATGGGCTTAGTTGCCCCATGGCATGTGGAGTCTTCCTGGACCAGGGATTGATCCTGTGTCCCTTGCCTTGGCAGGTGAATTCCTAACCACTGGACCACAAGGGAAGTCCTAAAATTTTCTTATTTCCAGAAATTCCTATGTCACATTGGAAAACACAGAAAGATCACACTATAAGCTAAATTTCTCTGTAGTTGTTTCTTGACCATCTTGTTTTATAATGTACTAATTAAACATTTATTATCAGCAGAGAATTTTAAAAAATAAGTGACTTTAAGATGTAAATCAGCTGGTCACTTAATGGCCATAATGATCCCTTATATTTGAGTACTGTTTGATAGTTCACAAAATTTATAGTTCCATATATTATCTCTTAAGTGCCTCACAACAACCCAGGAGGTAGAAAGGCAAGATATTATTATCCTAGTTTAAAGAAGGTCAACCCGCCCAATATTGCACAACAGACAGGGAGTGGGAGGAGTATCCTGGTCACACCACCAAGTCTGGTCAGAGTCATTTCCATGGAATATAATGAATGATACAATCATGTAATTCAAGAACTGGGTGATGAGTAAATCCTGCTTCACCAGCTGACAAACACGCTGAGTCTCACTGTAGGGATGTCTCTGGTTGGTCAGCACCGGCCCCGCATGGCTAAGTCAGTTGGGAATTCCAGACCTCCCCTTCTCTCCTGGCTCCACCTCCTTCCCTGCATCTAGGCATCACAGCCACCGCAACCAGGGCTGACTGTTCTGAAAGGTGTTAGCCCACTGCTGTAACAGCTAGGAACCTGGTGTCATTGCTGACTGGAACATTCCAAAGGTGTGCCCTTGGAAAGTGGTCTTGTCAATGTCCACTGCAGCCCGCAGGATTCCAGCACAATGTCCTTATACCTTATATGTATGCCATTCCCTTCTCCAGGGGATCTTCCCCGCCCAGGGATCAAACCCGGGTTTCCCACATTGCAGGCAGATTCTCTACTGACTGAGCCAGCAGGGAAGCCCATGTATGAACACCCCAGTCTGAGATAATTATACCTGCATCCCCGGGTGTGGGGGAGGGCTTCAGCGACCATTCCTCTGGCCATCTGTGGGTACACAGGCCATCCAAAAGAAGTGATTTGGATTGAGGGTCTTGTCCTCACAGTGGCTGTTCCTGCTGTGTTTCCCTTCAGGGGTTCCTCAAAAAAAGAAAGGGAGATGCTCCTTCCCTTGGGATTACACATTTAGATAGGTACACCCACAATGACTCAGGGATCCCAGTGTAATAGTTCTTTGGATTCATTCACTCAATCTCTTCCCCAAGTAACAAGTCAGGTGCAGAAATAAGCTGCCCTGAAGCCTGTATGTATGCATTATTAATTTAAATTTTCACATCCTAATATAGCAAATATAAAACATACACATAATATAGAGAATGTAGTATTATACCCCATCTCCAGCATAAACCCATCACTCGGCCTTTTTAAAAACATTGTATCTTTATTTACTTATTTATCTGGCTGCACAGATCTTAGTTGTAACACGCGAGATCTTTGATCTTTGTTGCAGCATGCAGGATCTTTCAGTTGTAGCTTGCAAACTCAGATGCAGCATGTGGGATCTAGTTCCAAGACCATGGACCAAACCCCAGCCCCCTGCATTGGGAGCACAGAGTCTTAGCAACTGGACCACCAAAGAACTCCCCATCGCCGAGTCTGAACCCTTCTCAACCCTCACCTAAACTTCTTTCATCTGTCCTGCTGTTTCTCCCTTCCCTCTGGAGTATCTTAACGGCAGTCCTAGAGATCATAGGATTTCACCCTTAATTCATTTTATGTCCATAACAGACAACAGATTGCTTTAGAAAACATCGCCACTGTGTGCTTGTGACACAATACCATTATGACACTGACAAATGACTAACCTTGAAATTAATAATTCCTTAATATTAATATCATCTAATATCCAGCCTTTGGTCACATTTCCCCACTGGCTCAAAAGCGTCTGAAACATCTGTTTATAATTGATTGGTCAAATCAGGATTCACATAGTCTATTTGGTTGTTTGCTGTCTAAATCTCCTATTAAGGTAAATTTCTTTATTGAGAAAATCTTCTCATTTGTCCTGTAGAACTCTCCACCTTCTTGGGTTAGTTGATTACATCTTCTTGGTGTTGTTTGACACTTTCCTAAATTGTTCATTCTCCCTTCTCCTCATAAACTGATAGATATGTTTGTAGGACGATTGGATTCAAACTCAAAGTATTTGGGGGAATGGCAAAAATACTTCGTAGATGACACAGTATATATTTGATTGCACCACCTTAGGACGTGTATGATGTATGGTTATTCAACTCTTAGTGATGTTACATTGATTAGTGGGTCCAGGTGTTGTCCCCCCAATCCATCCGTTAAAACTCTATCCATCAGTCTTTCGATGGTTTTAGCAGCTGTTGATGACTGTTATTTAAATATATATTTTTAGTTTCTGAAATGATTTTTAAAATCATTTCTTTTACGTTTATTAGTAGGAAATATTTCATACAGAAGGACTTTTCCTTAACAACTCTTTGGCTACTCTAAAATACGATTTGTCCAAGAAAGGCAGAATGCATGTTTTACTCTTCCTCTTCTTTTACCATTAATATATAATTTAGCCACTTACGATAGCAACTTATAGATGGCTTGTAAGTTCTCTCTTTTATTAGTATCACTATAAACTTGTGGATGTTAACATCACTGACGTGATAATTGCTTTAGAATACATTCTACAGCCAATGGTGAAAACCAAAGGCAGTTCCAACTTTCAAACATAAAGCATTTCTGCAAATGTATCTAAAAATCAAACAAACTTACTTGTTTTAGGAGGACTCCTTTCCTACAGAGCTAAGACGTGAGATCAAAATCTCTAACCATACCTAAACTTCTAGCTACAACATTTAACAATGAATATTTCCAGGATTTTCTTGCTCTCTGATTTTCTTCCTTCTTTGACTCTGTTTACAATCTTGAATGCCTGATTGTCTGGTTGAGGCTAGAGATTCACTCCTTCTGGCACACTTAACAATTTCATCTTTGTATCATTCAAATTACACTTATACAATCTACATTTCCTATAACTAGTGTTTGGACTTTTATTTTTGTAAAATAAGGGCGAATAAGCACTAGAATCATTTTTTTCTTCTGTTTTTAAAATTGAAGTATAGTTGACTTATTATGTTGTATTAGTTGCAGGTGTAAAGCACAGTGACTCGGTTACACATATACTCCTTTTCAGATTCTTTTCCCTTGTAGGTTATTACAAAATATTGAGTATAGTTCCCTGTGCTATACAGTAGGGCCTTGTTGTTATCTATTTTACACATCACAGCCTCTTAACTCATCCATCCCCCTTTCTCTGTGGTGACCCTAAGTTTGTTCTCTATGTGTGTGAATAGCTGAGTAATTGAACAATGCCCTGATAACTGAAAACTGCCCTGTGCACATGATAGGGATGAGGCTCAGACTGAAGCACTGACCAGCAGCAGGTGCTGCCATGAGACAGTTCAACACGCTTGTCATCTGATGTGCCAAGTGAGTGAAACTGAAAGCCACTCAGTCGCGTCCAACGCTTTGCGGCCCCGTGGACTTTACAGTCCATGGAATTCTCCGGGCCAGAATACTGGAGTTGGGCAGCCTTTCCCTTCTCCAGGGGATCTTCCCAACCCGGGGATCTTCCTAACCCGGGGATCAAACCCAGGTCTCCCACGTTGCAGGAGGATTCTTTACCAGCTGAGCCACGAGGGAAGTGGCTCAGCAAGAATACTGGAGTGAGTAGTCTATCCCTTCTCCAGGGGATCTTCCCAACCCAGGAATCAAACCAGAGTGCCCTGCATTGCAGGGGAATTCTTTACCATCTGAGCTCTCACAGAAGCCCTGATGTGCCAAGGACAGAATTCATTCTGTAGAAGGAGGGTTGGCTGTTTTGGCGAGGGATGCATAAAACTGTTATCAACTATAACACCCTTGGTTTGCTGTCGGCTTATTTCTCCACTAGAAAGTTAGCTGGTTAATTAGCTAGTTAATTCTGGGAAGGCAGGAGCCATACTTGCATTTTTCATTTACTCCCAAGAATCCAGGACATGGTTTGCTTTTTTTAAAGAAAAGAACAAGAAGAAAAAGATCCACACTGGTTTTGAGCAGTGAGAAGCACAATTAGATGTATTTTTCACTTGTATTTGTTGCATATTTTGACTCTGGGATATTGGTATGATAAACTATTCTTTCTCTAAAAATTAGTTTATCTGAGACAGATGTGGTACATGTCATCTAGGACTATTTTGAAAAGTAAGCAATCAAGTTAAATAACTGATAATTCCATTCCTTAAGGTTAACATTTGGGTATCTCTTCTTGTAATTCTCTGCGTACAGCATTAACAATATTGAAATCATCTAGAACATACTGTTTACTAGTGCGTGGTTAACACTATCCTATGTTACCTTTTCCCACATTAGAAAATTTAAAACTGACCAGACCCGAATCCAGTTTCCAAACATGAAATTCTGATGAACAGGACCGCAGAGCAATGGGTCTGATCAGAACCATGCTTCTCAATAAAAGCAGCCTGTTTTGTGACACACACAGCTCCAGGATATGAGAGTAACTTCAACAACCATTCATTTAGATTTGGCTTGATTTTCTGCCAGTCTTATGACCAACTCGAAGGAGGTCCTAAGACGGAGAATGTGATGTTTGGTGTCCAGGAAAGCAGCAAAGAGGAGGGACCCAAATTCCAGACTCATAGGTAAAGTCAACATTTCCTTTACACAAAAGTTATCCATTTACTGCAGCAATATTTGAACTAAAATGTTAAAAAAAAAAAAAAAAAAAAGCCAAACAAGTTAGATCATCTTGCAGCCGGGGCGGGGGCGTGGGGGTGGGGAGGTGGTGCAGAGGGGCCGGGGGGCGGAGGGGTAACCTGTTAGTATAGAAAGAAATGGAAATGGTGAAGCTAAAAAGACATATCTGTAGATACATTTTGCTCTCAAGATTCTACATTATGTAGATATCCTTCTAGAAGATGAATAAGCTGATTCATTGTCACTTGCCTCTGCAGTGGTTTCCCAGGCACCTTAGCTAGCAGCCACCCTGCCTCCAGGGTACTGAGGGCAAATGAATACGTTTCAGGCAGGCTGACAATAGGAAAGTAAAGCGGGACAAGAAACTACCTGCAGAGCCTCGGTGGGAGTATCCTGGAAAGTGACTGCTCAGATACTGACCCTTCCAGCTTGTTAACTTTGAGGTTCGTGCATTTACTTTTGGTTGAGGTTCATTCAGCAGTGATAAGTGAGTATGTGACAGCTGAATGATTCAGGGGGACATGCAGTATTGTAGACAGAATCAGAAGAGATTCAAAGTGCCTGCGTGGCATTACTAACTTCTTTCAAGTGCTTAAGAAAGTAACAATGCTTAGGCCTTTTCAGTTCTAGGTGTAGCATGCATTGTTTTTTGATCCTCGCTAAGAGTTCCAGAAAAACATCTGTGTCTGCTTTATTGACTATGCCAAAGCCTATGACTGTGTGGATCACAAGAAACTGGAAAATTCTGAAAGAGATGGGAATACCAGAACACCTGGCCTGCCTCTTGAGAAACCTGTATGCAGGTCAGGAAGCAACAGTTAGAACTAGACATGGAACAACAGACTGGTTCCAAATAAGAAAAGGAGTATGTCAAGGCTGTATATTGTCACCCTGCTTATTTAACTTATATGCAGAGTACATCATGAGAAACGCTGGGCTGGAAGAAACACAAGCTGGAATCAAGATTGCCGGGAGAAATATCAATAACCTCAGATATGCAGATGACACCACCCTTATGGCAGAAAGTGAAGAGGAACTCAAAAGCCTCTTGATGAAAGTGAAAGAGGAGAGTGAAAAAGTTGGCTTAAAGCTCAACATTCAGAAAACAAAGATCATGACATCTGGTCCCATCACTTCATGGGAAATAGATGGGGAAACAATGGAAACAGTGACAGACTTTATTTTGGGGGGCTCCAAAAATCACTGCAGATGATGATTGCAGCCATGAAATTAAAAGACGCTTATTCCTTGGAAGAAAAGTTATCACCAACCTAGATAGTATATTCAAAAGCAGAGACATTACTTTGCTGACTATGGTCCGTCTAGTCAAGGCTATGGTTTTTCCAGTAGTCCTGTATGGATGTGAGAGTTGGACTGTGAAGAAGGCTGAGCACCGAAGAATTGATGCTTTTGAACTGTGGTGTTGGAGAAGACTCTTGAGAGTCCCTTGGACTGCAAGGAGATCCAACCAGTCCATTCTGAAGGAGATCAACCCTGAGATTTCTTTAGAAGGAATGATGCTAAAGGTGAAACTCCAGTCCTTTGGCCACCTCATGCGAAGAGTTGACTCATTGGAAAAGACTTTGATGCTGGGAGGGATTGGGGGCAGGAGGAGAAGGGGACGACAGAGGATGAGATGGCTGGATGGCATCACTGACTCGACGGACTCGAGTCTGAGTGAACTCTGGGAGTTGGTGATGGACAGGGAGGCCTGGCGTGCTGCGATTCATGGGGTCGCAAAGAGTCGGACACGACTGAGCGACTGAACTGAACTGATCCATCCTGAAAAAGGCCCTGATGCTAGGAAAGACTGAAGGCAAAAGGAGAAGAGGCCGGCAGAGAATGAGATGGTTAGATAGCAACACCAACTCAATGGACGGAATCTTAGCAAACTCCAGGAGGCAGTGAAGGACAGGGAAGCCTGTGCTGTAGTTCTTGGGGTTGCAAAGAGTCGAACAGGACTTAGCAACAACAAAGTCCACTTCCTTATAGTAAAGAATCTGCCTGCAAGGCAGGAGACCTGGGTTCAATCCCTGGGTTAGGAATATCCCCTGGAGAAGGGAATGGCAACCCACTCCAGTATTCTTGCCTGGAGAATTCCATGGACAGAGGAGCCTGGAAGGCTACAGTCCATAAGGTCACAAGGAGTCAGACATAACTAAGTGACTAACGCTTTGACTTTTTTTCATCCATTTCCTTATTTCAGTGACAGTGATCCAGTTTTTTCTTCTGGAGAAGCACTCCTCTTCTATAGTCCATGCTCTTTGGGTGAACCAGAGGTAAAGTGTATGACTCATATTTGGCCAATCACAGCACAGAATTTTCCAAGCTCTGTAATTTGTTAAGGGATGGGCAGGTAGCCATATTGGTTCCATTAATGAATCCAAGACTACAGGGAAGGATCTCTTTCTTGCTGGACTTGGACTGGGTACATGTATACTTGAACTTGTTGGGAACTGTCTTGCTATCACATGAAGTCTGAGTTTTAAAGCTAACATGAAGGAGAGCTGAGCCTTTCTTTTTTCTAAGAAGGCTCTCTTTTAAATTAACCTTTTTATTTTGTATTGGATTACAGCCAGTTAACAATGCTGTGATAGTTTCAGGTTAACAGCAAAGGGACTCAGCCATACATATTCATGTATCCCTTCTCCCCTAGGTGGGTAAAGAATCCAGCTGCCAATACAGAAGCTTCAGGAGACACAATTTCGGTCCCTGGGTCAGGAAGATTCGCCTGGAGGAGGAAATGGCAACCTACTCCAGTATTCTTGTCAAGATAATCGCATGGACAGAAGATCCTGGCAGGCTGCAGCTTCCACATAACATTGAGCAGAGTGGGTCCTCGTTGGTTATCCATTTTAAATATAGCAGTGTGTACATGTTGATCCCAAACTTCCTAACTATCCCTTCCCCCCCCCCCCTTCTCCGTCAACAGTAGTTCCTTGTCTAGGTCTGTGAGCTTATTTCTGCTTTTTAAACAAGTTGATTTGTGTCATATCTTTTTAGATTCTGCATATAAGGTATCTTGTACAATGTTTCTGCTTATCTGACTTACTTGACTCAGAATGACAATCTTGGGTTCATCCATATTGCTGCAGGTGACATTATTTCACTCTTTTTAATGGCTGTATAATATTCCATAGTGTTTATGTACAGCGTCTTCTTTATCCACTCTTCTGTCAATGGACATTTAGGTTGCTTTCATGTCTTGGCTATTGTAAACAGTGCTGCAAAGAACATTGAGGTGCATGTATCCTTTTTGGCCATGTTTTTCTCTGGATATGTGCCCACGAGTAGGATTTCAGGGTCATATGATAACCCTCCCTTTAGTGTTTTAAGGAACCTCCATACTGTTCTCCATAGTGGCTGTACCAATTTACATTCCCACCAACAGTGTAAGATAAGTTACCTTCTTTCCACACCCTCTCCAGTATTTCTTGTTTGGATTTTTTGATGATAGCCATTCTGACTGGTGTGAGATGATACCTCATTGTAGTTTTGATTTGCATTTTTCAGTAATAATTAGCGATGTTCTAATAATTGGCAATGTTTAACATCTCTTCATGTGCCCCTTGGCCATCTATATGTCTTCTTTGGAGAAATGTCCATTTAGGTCTTCTGCCTATTTTTGGATTGGGTTGTTCATTTTGATGCTGTTAAGTATAATGAGCTGTTTGTAGGGTGTTTTTTTTTTTTTTTTTTTTTTTTCGGTCAGTTACATCATTTGCAAATATTTTCTTCCAGTCTGGGGTATTTTTTCATTTTGTTTCCTTTGCTGTGCAAAAGCTTTTGAGTTTAAGTAGGTCGCATAAGAAGGCTCTCTTTTACTTATCTGACCTGATATGGGCTTGGAGGTGCAATAGACTGAAAATCACAATTCTACCCTTATTTTCATAGGAGAGCTACAAGTGCCCAAATTAAATACTTGTAAGAAAATGGATGCTTTATGATAACAGCAACTCTACATTCCAATAATTTACTATATGAGCATTATAAAATGTCTGTGATATGGCACTGTGATGTGCACAAGAGAAAATAGATCTTTTCTCAAGAAATGTATAATCTGTTTAAATTAAGACCAAGATTAAAAAACAAAACTGTGAAGAGCAGATAGTAATGCATATAAGTGAACAGAACATAGTAATGTATATAAATATTCTGAATGGTAATACAAAGTAACTGATAACTACCTACAAATAAAACTAGCCTAGAACAATAGCATGAGTCACCGGCTTTAGGCTCAACTGAGTATTCCATTTAATTCTCAAGGCATTGATCTTTATATCTTTATCTTGATGTTTACTGTGAATTACTGATTGTATATTCAGTTGCTTATTTGATATCTCCACTTAGATGTCCGATAGGCATTGCAAACTCATCTTGTCCAAAAAGTCTTCTCCTCCAAATCTGTTTGAATAGACTGCCTACCAGATTTCAGGAGATAGCAACCCCTTCCTTCCAGTGGCTCAGGTCTAAAACCTTAAGCATTATCTTTTTTTCTCACATCTGGATCCATTCTATAAGCAAAGTTTATTGGCTCTATCTTCAAAATTTATTTGGAATCTAACCATTTCTTTCTGTCTCCACTCCTGTGTGAATTATTGCAGTATGGGTCTTCCTGATCTCACCCTCCTTGCCCACCCCCCCAACCAAAGTCTGTTTACAATCCAGCAGAGGAAAGTCTTCTCATTTTATTAAGAAAAATTTAAAATACAGCAAAGCTGAAAGATTTTACAGTGATCCATCTGTATATTGGCTTCCTAAAATCTACCATGAACAGAACAGTCCTTTTTAAAATGACAGGTCTTGCAGCTCCTCTGGTCAAAATTCCTCAACAGCTCATCTCATTCAAAGAAGAAAAGCAAATTTCATACCATGGTCTACAAGACCCAGCACACTCTGGCCCCTGCTACCAATCTTCCCTCTTGTCCATTACTCTTCAGCCACATTGGCCTCCTCTTTGTTCCTCAAACACTCTAAGTACATTCTCTGCATTTGCTGTCCCTTTGCTTGAGGCTCTCCCTGCTGTGAGTTTGCATGGCTTGCCTCTGGGTCACCTCATTAGGACTTCTCTGACTCTTCTAAGTGTTAGGTTGAATGATGTAATTCTAATGTTATTCTACTCAGCTGTGCCACTTAAACTAAATATCCTGAGGTTAAAAGAGAAAAAAGATGCAAAGAGAGCAATAATTTCATATGGCTCAAACTAATAAAACAACTAGACCCTAACCCTCTTATTCTTCCTGGGTTCCAATATTCTTTTTTAGTATTTGGCTGCACCAGATCTTAGTTGCAGCATGCAAAGTCATAGTTGCTGCACGTGGGACCAAGTTCCCTGACCAGGGATCGAACCTGGGCCCCCTGCCCTGGAAGCATGGATTCTTAGCCACTGGACTGCCAGGGAAGTCCCTGGGTTCCAATATTCTTGAGAGCACTTCTCACCACCTTATGTACTATTTATGTGTTGTCTATGAGATCCTCAAAAACAGGGAGTCCGCATTTGTCCACTGCTGTGGACTCAGGACCAGACCAGTACTTGGCCTGTACTGTGCACCGAGGACATATTTATTTAAGGACTGAATTCTTTACGCTGAAGTCAAGGTGATCATTAAAAACACAAAGTCTGATCGTGTCATTCCTACTAAAAACTCTCCAGTTTGTTTGGGTTACTTTCAAAATGACGATAAGAATCCTTAGGAAGACTGTAGGTCCCTGCATGTGGCCCTTTAGTTCTCTGGACTCATCTTGCATCATCTCCCTCATTTCTTTTTAGTCCCTGGGACTCTGCTTGTCCCACTGTGAGGTCTTTGTGGTCTTCCTTGCTCTTCCCCAACTTCTGCACTGAGTTCACTCTGAGGAGGTTTGAAATCTTGGCTTAGAGCATCTCTTATTAGAAGCCATTTCTGATACCTCAGGTTAGACTGAATTCCACTCTTTAATGCCCTTGATTCTGGTGGTGAAAAGCTGGAAGAAGGACCTCAGCTCTTGTTTCCTTTGATGAAAGAAAATAGACCAAGACTGTGAAAAAGATAAAAGCACTTATTAGAAACACAGTACGTGTGGAAGAAACAAAGTATGTGTGGAAAAAACAAAATAGTATAGAGGGAGCACACAGGTGAGCTCGGAGCGAGTTGCCCCCAACAGGGTCGGCTTAGACTGTTAACACAGGGGCAGTTTTCGGGGAGGGGGGAGTTCTGGCCAGTCATCATCTCACTTGGTCCTGGTGTGGGCACGAATTTCGCAGCCGAGATGGATTCCAGCTGGTGACTTCTGCCTCCTTTGTCCTTCCGCCAGACTGAGGGCCTTCTCTGCACATGTGTCAGACTAAGAAGCCCTTGAGAATGCACCCCGTCAGGGCCCAGTGCTCTGTTGGTGCCGTATCTCGAAGCATCAGCAAGAGACCAGCTGCAGCTTCTCAGTCTGGGGTCTTCTCCTCCTCCTCACCCTCAGGCACCACATACCTACCCTTAGTAACACCTGAGGATTATAGAGTGAATTTTGTGTGATTATCTCCTTTACCAGACAGTAAGTTTCATGAGAGAAGACTTTCTTCTCACACAGCTTTCTTTTTACTCCTCCTTGAATCCCTAGCATCTGGGAAATAGATGGCACATAGGAAGAGCTTAATACTCATTTTAAAAATAGACCCTGTTGTGTTCCTATGTTACCAGTGCGAAACTGGGGTGCCTGGTACACAGTAGGCAAGTAAGTTTGCTAAATGAGCCATAATACGAAGCATGTTCGATTACTCATTTACAGAGCATACAACACAGAAGAGCCATCACTTGATCATCGCGATGAGGCATTTATACAAAACTGATACCTACAACAAACTCCCTGATGCTGGGAAAGATTGAAGGCAAAAGGAGAAGGGGCAAAAGAGGATGAGATTGTTAGATAGCTTCACTGCTTCACTGTACATAAATCTGAGCAAACTCCAGGAGATACAAGGAAGCCTAGCGTGCTGCAGTCCATGGGGTCGTAAAGAGTCGAACACGACCTAGTAACCGAACAACACGAAACTCCAAACTATTCCTTCTGATCATCCTTTCCTACATCACTGAGACTTAAGAAAGGCAATTACACTTCTCTTTCCTTTGTTTGCTGTCTGGTAGAGGAAAGGATGAGCTGTTTCTCTAGGAGAATCCAAATGGAGTCAGAATTAGCCGTGAGATATGGCTTCCGAACCAACAGATCATAGCATTCTCATGTGCATAATTAGATGTTTACAAACTTTTTCTCCCTTTTCTGTCAAATGAGAACTTTCGCATTCCTTAATAGAAATCTCTTTGCAAATATTTCAGTGGTCAGAGGGTATATATTAAAACACACATTTGCAAGTTGTATAAATTTATAGGTTTATTAGGGCAGGAAGATAGTACAATATAAGCAGAAAAAGCAAAAATCTTACATATAAATCACATTTTAAGTGTGTTGACTCACAAAATTTTTTAGTAAACTTGTAATTCTAGACAAGCACTGTGGCAAGCTTATTAATATTATCATTTGCTATTTTAGGAAAGAGAAAAGAGCCAAATATACCAAAAATGAATTGTTGCAAAATGGTAAGTTTTTAATATGATGAAACACAGAAAGAAACTACTAATCAAAAGACAGTGAAATGTCAATTTCTTAGTTTTAATAATGTTTTATAGATATATAAGATGCTGCCAATGGGGGAAACTGGATAAAGAGTAAAGAGGTCTTTTCTGTATTATTTTTGTAACTTCTTGTGAGTCTATAATTCCCCTCCTCACCAAAAAAAGGAAAGCAAGAAAAAGTAGTAAATCTAGATAAGAAAGCATTTTTGGAAACAGAACTTAAAGCAAATAAATGTAAACAAAGACAGTTGCTTTGCTAGGTTTCCACAGGTTTGTAAGGAGTTTTTAAAATTTTAAAAATGCTTCCAACGTGTGCTTACATACATATACTTTACTAATAAAAATATTGGGCTCTGAAAAGTAGCATCCTATTTTTAATGTTTGAACTAATGTTTTCCAGAGAGCTGCGTAGAGTGAAACATAGCATTGTTTGCGAAAGTCAATTTTGTGAAAACCGCAAAAATGAGTATCTGCTCTTGAGAAAGGAATACTTTTATATCTTGACATCAAAGAAAAATGTGAAGGATTTGATATGAAATGAACAAAAATGTACAAATCCTACCACCTCATTGCTCAAAAAAACTTTTTCCTTCATCTATTACTATGTCCCTAAAGCAGCTAGCTCACATAGACCTGGGGGCATTCACATGTCAGAATATTCCATAAAGATCTGGGAACACATATTTTTGGTGGAAAGAATGTGCAGGGAAAGACTGCTTGTGAAACAGTTCAGAGTGATGCATTTAGTAAGGATCCCCTTACAATAACAAAATGTTAGCATCAGAACATTCTTGGGAGCCTTCAAAAGACACATGTGAAACAAGTGAAATATTTCTTTTGGGTAACACGGCAAATATCCTACTGTGGGAGAAATAAAAACAGAATTTCCAAAATTGCCTTATAGCACTTTACCTTAAAGTATACTTTCATAATAAAATTACAAGAGCAACATAGACATTTGCTTTGCTGGATGCTTCGTTTATATTTCCCTCTTAAATATTAAAATTACAGCAACATGGCATAAAGTAAAAGGGGTGTTGGGGCCAGAAAGACAAGAGTTTCAAATTCAGGTTCAAATTTCACATTCTCTCATCTACTAGTTTTGTTACCTTAGGCAAATCATTATTTCCCTGAATCTCAATGACTTTGTTACTAAAATGGGTATAATAACTCCCATATCTCAAGGTTGGTCCTAGTACTGAAAGGGATAATATATTTAAGAGTTTAGTAGAATGTTGTGCCAATACTGTGTGAGCACACACACCCACACACATATTTGTAGTATTTATTTGGCTGCACCAGGTCTTAGCTGTGGCTGGAAGGATCTTTTTCCTTGTTATTGTTATATGCCTGATGTTTTAGTTGTGGCATGTGGGATCTATTAATAGTTCCCCAACCATGGATCTGAACCCCAGACCCCCTGCATTGGGAGCACGGAGTCTTAAGCACTGGACCACCACGGAAGTCCCTTCCAATCCTAATATCATTCCAAACAGTCTTTCCATTAATTATGCAGTCATATAAACTAATACTTAATAAACATTATTGGATTATTGGTATTATTCAGGTACTTGAATAGGTTCTCTCTTGCAAGTCTGCTTTTTAGTTTAACTGAGTTAGCAAAACACGTCATTAATCCTTTTATTCAGATCGTAACATAGTATGATCTTTTGGGGACATTAAGCCCCTCTTGATCCCAGGTAAAAACAAGTTTCAATATTTGTTCACAGGTCTGAGAAAAACAGCGACATGGAAAGAGAAAGAGCGCGAGGTTAGAGACTTTGTCTTTCCAAGGCTGATGGTATGAGAATCCTCCTGCCATGAAGCCACCTGTTGGTGTCTCTCTGGCTAAAGACCACAGTTCCGTAATCCACGCCTCCCTCGCAGTGCCACACTCCAGCCCTCATGAACTCTGAAAGGTGAGCAAGCCTTCTGAAATCGCAGGGGTGGGCAGCACACAAACAGCCCTTAGAAGGTATTCGAGCCAGGTTCTTAACATGGAATCATGGGCTTATTCAGCGGGTCCTGGAATCTACTACTGTCCCGGATGTAAAGTTGTATCGAAGTGTTTTGTGCCTTCTTCTCAGGAGGCTGCCCAACTGTCACTTCCCTCTGGAGGTCTTCTCCTGCCAGAGGTCTCGCCTACAGGATCTCTCATCACTTTGTGTATCACCTGCGGAGTCTCACCGCAATCTGTCATTACCTTATTTGCTTAAATCCGTCCACCCCACTAGAAGATGAGCTTCCCAAAGAGCAGGACCTCTGGTCTTTCTCCAGGGCCCTGAAGCTGGTGGATCTCGACTGAGACTCTCGGACTGAAGGACAGCTCCGAATCCATCAGATATTGAACGGACTCTCTTTTCCCCCCAGCCCCGCCCCCAGCATTCTTCACCGGAAATCATTTCAAAATCATTCATTTTGGAAATAAAGCTTCCAGCGCTTCGACCGCACCCACCCACCTACGTTCCAACGGTTAGAACTGCCGCCCCGGCCCACTCACCCAAGCCCTCTAGGCCGGACAGTTTAGAGGTGACCGAGGCAGGGGTAGCCGCCAACGGGCACGCGCATCAGTTCACATTCCCGCCCCCCGTCCTGGGGGCGGAGGGGCGGGGTGGACCGCGCGGGCCTGGAGGAACCACCTCAGGAGGCCGCCCCAGCCACCACCCTACTCGGGGTCCCGAGTCTCTTCTGCGGCTGCACGCAGTCGGCCGCGGGGGATTAAGCCCGTCGCGCAGCGCGCGCCGCCGCGACCACAAGTACTTCCGGGTGAGCGGGTCGCCGACCCTGTGGCCCCGCCCCTCCTCCGCCTCCGCCGCCCGCCGATCGGGCTGCGGCTTCTCCCGGGGGCCGGTTCCCGCTGTCTCAGCCGCGGCGCCGAGGGGACACCGGCGTGACTGGCTGACCGGCCGTAGGCGCCGGGAGCCGCCGCGTCCTGCCCGGCCCGCCTGGCCGGGGACCTGGGACCGAGTCTACCTTCCGCGCCCCTCGCCCTTAGCTCCGGCAGGCTCCCGGTCGGCGAGCCGCGCTCCGGCCCTTCCCGGCGGCGCCCGCAGCCACAGCCCGCGCCCGAACACAGGTAAGGGCCGCTCCTCCCGCCAGCCTTGGCGGGGAGCGGGGCCCCCGCTTCCCGGCCTCTGCAGCTCGGCGAAGTCCGCGCTGCCGCCGACCTCTGCTGGGGGCCAGGCCCCCTCCAGCGGGCCCCGGGGTTGAGGTCGCCCCCTGCCTGCGGCGTCCTCGGGCATCACGCCGGGTCTCGAACGCGCAGCCTCGATCCGCGAGCGGGGACGGCGATACTTCCATTGTGGGAGAAATGAACTCGGGCCGCTGTCTCTGCTCTTTGGGTGCTAGGGCTCCTTCTCCCTCTCCCCGACGCACCACTCCCTCGGTCTGTCCCCGGCCAGCCACCCGGGGAAAGGTGTCAGGCTGGTGGAGGGCGTAGAGCTTGTATGGGATTTTTTTTTTTTTCCCCTTCCTCCTTGACCCGAACTGAATGAAGCAGGAGCAAAACAAGCGCTTGTTAGGAGTGTCAGGGTTAATGCTTGACTACGGCCAGGCGTTATTCACACCCAGATTGTTAAGTTATATAGCTCCAGCCGGGCCTGCTTCTAGTGCCCGTGGGTGTGTTGCTGGAAGCCAAAGGACCTAAGGAAACCCATCTCTTGTTCTTTCTTCGACGGGGAGGGGAAAAAAAGTTCAAGTGTTTGCTTTGCTTTTTCCACCGTGGGATATACAAATATCAGGCTGTGGAGACCTGGCCAGGGAAATAATGGGATCCTAAACTTAAACTGCTTGTAGCTCTTTTTTCTTAGAGTTTCCATTTAATGATTCAGCACTTATGCCCTAAAAAGAAAAAGTGAAGTGTAGGTTCATTGATTGAAGGATGAGTGTGAGAATAACAGTGTCCATTACTTTTTCACGGCATCACAGTGGGAGGAGAATGGGGATGCGGTAGTGGAACCAGAGAGATGGAGGGCAGGGTGTGGATGAATCAGGTCTTAATTAGTGTTTAAAATAAGTGTTTGAAGATTAAATGTTTATTTTGGGGATGCATCTGTTTGGAGAGGTGCAATTGTTGGAAAAGGCAAAGTGCTGCAGATAAGTGTTACTTGGCAGGGACTTGAGGTTCGCTGTGGTTAGACGGTCTTACAGAATTAACTTAGTTTAACCAACTTCATGCTGTGTTCAACACATGTAGAGATGATGACTATTATACTCATGTAGAATAAGAATTTCAGAAAGTGTGATTCATTGAGGAAGTTAGGTCACTCGCTGTGTGAATGAATCATTGATAGGGTTCTTAAACTTGGAATAGAGGAAAGTTTCAGGTTTGTTACTGCCTGTTTAATTAGATACCTTCACTCCTAGGAAGTGTTGCATTGAGGTTTTTGTTAGGTTTGTTGCTTCATAATTATTATCATGAAGTATGGTAGAGAAACAAATAGTGGACTTTTGCAGAAGCTTTAGGATTTAGAACAGTTAGTTCCTAAGTGGATTGTTGTGATTTTACCCACTCCAGGAAGATAAATGTCTAGAAACAAAATAAATGTCAGTGAAAAGGACAGCTACCATCATTAAGGTAGGAAAAAGTTCACTCAAAGAATCTGCAGTACAGAGAACAAGCAGTCTTTTGAGGGAAAGACCTTACCCATTTGGGAAAATCTGCCCTTAAAAAGGTGGAATGAGACTTTATACGTGCTCAGTTGTGTCCAGCTCTTTGTGACCCAGCGGACTTTAGTCCACCAGACTCCAGAGTCCAATCCGTGGAATTCTCCAGACAAGAATACTGGAGTGGGTTGCCGTTTCCTCCCCCCAGGGCATCTTCTGACCCAGGGCTCTCTCTCACCTGCCTCTGCTGCACTGGTGGGCGGATTCTTTACCACCGATCCACCTGGGAAGACTATACAGAGCTCCTCTTTCAGTTCTGTCATAGAAGAAAGTGTATATTAAAGTAGTGATTCATTATGGGAATGAATTCATCTTAAATTAGAAATAACTTTTTATTACTGGAATGTAACTTGATCATCTTTGGCTTGTAAAGTGTTGCTAAGCAAAATGACTTTGAATCACAGAGTTCTTGATACTCTTAGCCTTGATTTCTTCTGTTTTTGGAAATCAGCTCATTTTATGTTGATTTATAAAGAACTTTATAGTTAATTATCAGTTATTAAGTAATGGTAAATATGCCCTGTTGATCTTGCTTAGTAAATTCTTTTAATTCTTGAACTAAATTTTGGCATTTTATTTCCTTGGATATCCATTCTTATATTCAGAGTGTTCCCTAATATTGCTTTTGATTTTTGTCCAGCTAATAGTGAGTTTCAGTTTCCAGTTGAACAGAGATTCCCTTTCGGAAAATCCCTTGTGGAAACCACCCGAACTGACAGTCCTGATGGGTAGATTTGTAAGAGAATCCTTCTTAGGTCAGGATTTAAGCATCTCCACAATGAAGGGAAAAACTGATTCGGAGAATATGTTTGGCAAAGTAGATTCTTTTTCTCTCAAAACAACAACAGATCTTCACTAGAAACGAGAGGGAGCAGTTTCTTGCAAAGCTCTTTGTGAATTGTTTACCCTGCTCCTAGTGTGAAGAGGAACAGAATCAAAGATATATTGGCGGGGGGGGGGGGGGTAGAAATCTCCCTGCACCATGTTGGGAATGTTGATGAGGATCATTTTAGAGGAAACACATTCTGTCCTCACCACAGGTTCACTTTCCATCGTACCTACAAATAGGCGGTTGCATAGAGGTTTGCCTTTGCTTTCTCTCTGGAGAATCTGAATGGAGAGATGGTCTTTTAACTGGAAATACACACCACCTTATTCAGTTAGAAATACAGTAAAAAGTTTATGACCATCATTCAAAACTCAACTTGTAAAACTTCAGAAAGAAGAGTTGAGCAAAATTTACCCTGTGAGTAAAATAACGTTGCCCTTTCCTCCACTTTTTCTTTTTAAGATGATAGGACACCATTAGAAATGATTTGTGTTGCACATTGTGCTTTCACTTTAAAAACTTTTTGGCCTTCAATAAATTAAGGCAGACTTAAAAGGAATCCAACACTGGGCTAAAAACGGGGTTTATTGTATGCTGACGCTCCTTCATTTGTTCTGTTTTACCTCTGTTTTGATTGGGGGATGGAGAAGGGATTCTGTTTCTTGTGGAAGCTCTGAGCTTTGCTCCATATGTGTGCTTTTGTTTTGGTCTAGAGATGGGAAGGAGATGGCAATGGCACCCCACTCCAGTACTCTTGCCTGGAAAATCCCATGGACGGAGGAGCCTGGTGGGCTGCAGTCCATGGGGTCACTAAGAGTAGGACACGACTGAGTGACTTCCCTTTCACTTTTCGCTTTCATGCATTGCAGAAGGAGATGGCAACCCACTCCAGTGTTCTTGCCTGGAGAATCCCAGGGATGAGGGAGCCTGGTGGGCTGCCGTCTATGGGGTCGCACAGAGTCGGACACGACTGAAGCGACTTAGCAACAGCAGCAGCAGAGATGGGAAGAGCGGTAGATAAGAAAGAGTACAGATGATTAAGAAGAGGTGGGAAACTGGCATCCGCTGAAGGAGAGTGCTCCCCTTCTGGCTTCAGTAGTTGTTTGTAGAACTTTTTAAAATTGATAAAACATTTTAAGAGAAAATGTCCCATAGTGAAAAGGAAGTTTCCTTTCCACGATAAACTAGGCTTGACTCCCTCTGCCACCCGACTCCGTAATCCAAGCACTGGTTTCCGGTTAATGGTTTCCTGTGTGTCTCTCCAAAATTTCTCTTCCATATATAATCTCCTGTGTTTAGAAAAAAAAAATGCCCTGTCCCTTTCATTCTGACCTTTGATGTGTCTTAGACATCATTCTATATTAGCACATATGTCCGTCTGTTTTTCCAAAAAGACTAGCTGACCTGTCTAATGTATATGAAACAAAACTTGCTCATTTCCCACAGTTTAACATTCCCTGTTCAAGACATTTGGCTTCCCTGGTGGCTCAGCAGTAAAGAATCCGCCTGTCAGTGCGGGAGATGCAGATTTCCATCCCTGGGTCAGGAAGATCCGCTGGAGGAGGAAATGGCAACCCACTCCAGTATTCTTGCCTGGGAAATCCCATGGACAGAGGAGCCTGGTGGGCTAGAGTGCATGGGGTCATAAAAGAGTCGGACACGACTTAGTGACTAAACTGCAACAACAAGGTTGTTTTTAACTTTCTGCTAACACTGCTGTAATGAACAGCTCATATATAAGCCTTTGCTACAGTGTGTGTGTATATGGAATTTACTTCTGGAAGTGTGAGTGCAAGGTTGGGACTTAAATTGTGAAATTTTAAAAATTTATTTCAAGCGTATATTGGGATTTATTTTATAATAGAAATTACCTTTCCTCTTAACCTTGTAGGAGAAAAGAGCTGTTAATTACTTTGTATCCTTTCTATTCCTTGCAATTTGAAAATATACTACAAGTGTATTTTATAAGGTACTTTTAAACACCTTTGAGTGACAGCTGGGTGATTTTGTTCATACTGGTAAAGGCAGAAGGACTGTCCTTTGAAGACTGTGCTGTCATAGACAGGCTGCTTCATTTGTATTTGGTAATACTAGTTAAATGAGGGCCTTTTGTAGTAGCTTGATTGTTTTAGGATTTTATGACCAATATCAATTAAAAACATACACAGTTTCACTTCTTGCCCTGCAGAAGTCTGCTGCCATGTATTAGTCACATAGGAAATAAGTGACCTATTTTTTCGCTTCCTTTACCTTCCACATCCTAATCTATTTATAATAAAATAAACCTCTGTGGGGTTTGAGATCCAAAATCATTTTACAAACCAGAATGCTATTGATGGATTAATTTCTCGAGGCAGAAGGTAGGTGCAGATTTAGTCTTTATTCTGCAAAGTGTTCCTGAGCAGAATAAGGAAGATTTTCATTTTTAATTTCAGTGTTATACAGCTCTCTCAAGACTAGCAAGAGTTCAAGAATCTTTACTCTTTTGAAAGAAGAGACTGGGCAGGGGCGGGGGCGGGTAGGAAGTGCTGGGGAGCTAATGCATGAGGACAAAGTTGGAACTTGTGAGTGGCAGTTTCCTTGGCCGGTGCCCAGGGTCTATTTTGAGGCCTTGTCAAAACTCTCCTGACAGAACCTACCACATAACCACAATCTGTCCTGGCCCCACTGCAAGTCAGGAAGGCCTGCGGTTTAGGAAGATGGCAACAGAAGAGGGAGCTTATGAAGGACATTTGCCTTCGGAAGATTAAGGCTCAGTTTGGGGGTGAAAATGTGCTTAGCGTGCATGTCTAAGATCCAGGGTTTCTTGTTTTCCCTCTGTGCGGGATGAGCTTGATTAAGGAAAGCTAACGAGGGCAGCATTGTAGAAGAATGCACAAGGAAGAGCGCAGTCTTGATGTCATGTGTGGTTCTGAGTGTTTGGCAAGGATCCGTCTAATGCTCTACACCAGGGGAAAAACATTACTCTTACCCCAGTAGGGAGGCCATGCCCCGCATTGAAATAGTAGTCCAGTTCAGAGACCTTAAAAAGGATTATTGAGTTTATACAGGAAAATAAGCTTCTTCCCAAATTCTCATTCTCTTCTTCCTATAGAACTGTGCAGCCCCATGTATAATATCAGAAACTTCTCACTCTAAATTTTTGGTTTATTACCAGATGTTGTGTTCCAGCATAGCTGCCTTTCTGTACCAGATGCTTTCTCATGAAACCTTGGTGTTTCTGTACTTAGTGAGTAAAGTGCTTGGGTTTGACGTTTTTTAACTGATCTCAGAGCTTCTTAGGCCAGAAAGCTGTTAAAGAGCTTAGCGTGCCACTTGTTTGATCAAGGCTCATGTCACCATATTTATCCAAATCCTTGGTTAGAGTGGAGGTGGTTTGCAGAATTTGGCACACAGGCTGCATTTAGAGATGCAAAACCTGCAGGCGGTTTCCTTTCTTTTGCTTTAGAGTAGGCTGGCACTCCAGAAAACTGAGTTTTTCCTTTCCCTCAGAAGTTTGGATTGTTAGCATTTGATGATGAGGATTTATTTAGTATTCAGTGTGAGTAGAAAAAATAATCACTGTTTTTCTCTCTTCTCTCTTCTTGTTATCTGTCTTGTTCCTATTATCTTGTTATATTCCTTCCCTGCCTTCCCCTTCTCCAAAGAAAAGAGTGAGATGAGAGCAGAGCAGAGGGAGAGCAGAAAAGAGGTTGGGAAAACCTTGAAGTTCAAGAGCTTATCACGGTGTTTTTATTTTCTCAGAAGTAGATTATTAAAATCCTCCTTTAAAAATCACAGTCATCTTTTCCCATTGTTTTCAGTTTGAACCTTCTCTATCTTAGTTTTCCTTCACTAGGAACAGGAAATTTTTAACTGGTTTGGATATAAAATTACAGCTTTAGGAAACAAATTTAACTTTTAAGTTGTTCTGATCACTTTGTTATTCTTTCTACATCTCCCACTTTTCTCAATAGAAACATTTTAGCAGCTAGGAGCAGTTAAACTATGCTGTGTGCAGGGAATTGGGATGTTGAAGTGTTTATTTCTCTGTTAAAAGGTTTAATCCCTCATGGTAACAAAATTGTATTTATTGTGTTGTTTCTTGTATAATCACAACATAATTAGTAAGCATACATGTTGTTGCTAAATGATCCAAAGATTATGGGACTAAAAATAGAAAAACAATCCATTTAAAAACAAATTATTGATTTACCTCTGGCTGCACTGGGTCTTCGTTGCCGCACACCGGCCTTCCCTAGTTGTGGTGTGGCCTTCTCGGCACAAGCGTGGGCTCTAGAGCACAGGCCTCAGAAGCTGTGGCCCACAGGCTGAATTGCCCCCCCAGCATGTGGGGGGCCATGTGATTTCTGAACCAGGGATCAAACCTGTGTCCCTTGCATTGGCAGGTGGACTTTTGACCAGTGGACCACCCGGGATGTCCCAAGAAATCCGATTTAGATGAGGTGTTTTTCCCCATGTCCAGGTGGATAGTCAAGGAAATGAGAAGATTCTACCCTGCTGTCTTACTACACTCATCCTTTGCTCTCTATCCAAAGTGGTTTTTTAATTGTGGTAAAATATATGTAACATAAAATTTACCATTTTCAGCAATTTAAAGTAATGGCTGCACAACAGCATTCACGTTGCTGTGCAGCCATTACCACCACCCATCTCCAGAACTTTCTCCTCTTCCCAGAGGGAAACTCTCCACCCATTCAACAGTAATCCTCATTGCTCCCCAGCCCCTAGTAACCACATTCTGCCTTCTGTCCCTATGAATTTGACTGTTCTAGACACCTCATGTAAGTAGACTCATGGAGTATTTGTCTTATAAAATAGCTAGTTGATTTCCTTTGGCATAATGTCGTCACGGTTCATCCATGTTGTAGCATGTATGAGAATTTCACTTGATTTCAAAGCTGAATAATATTTTATCATATATAGATATATAACATATTTTGTTCATTCATCTGTTGATGGACCTTTGGGTTGCTTCCGCCTTTTGGCTCCTGTGAATAATGCTTTTGAACACAGGTATATATCTGTTTGAAGCCCTGCTTGCTTTTCTCTTGGATGTATACCCATAAGTGGAATTGCTGGATCATATAATAATTTTGTGATTATTTTTTTGAAGACTTGCCATGCCATTTTCTGTAGCAACTGCACCATTTTATAGTGTACAGAGGTTCTAATATCTCTGCATCTTTGACACACTTGTGTCAAAGATTCTCCCTCTTTGTTTCTTTCTAAAAACAGTAGCCATTCTAGTGGGTAAGTGGTACTATCTCATTATGGTTTTGACTTGCATTTCCATAATGATTAGTGATGTTGAGCATCTTTTCATGTGTTTTTTGATCATTTGTATATCTTTGGAGAAGCAGCTGTTCAAGTCCTTTGTCCGTCTTTGAATGGGTTGTTGTAGTTGTTGTTGAGTTTCAGGGGTTCTCTATATATTCCACATGCTAATCCCTTATCAGATATATGAGTTGCAAATATTTTCTCCCATTCCATGGGTTGATTTTTTTTACTCTGTTGATAGTGTACTTTAATACGCAAAAGTTTTTAGTTTTGAAGTCCACTTCCTCTAACTTTTCCTGTTGTTGCCTGTGATTTTGGTGTCCTCTTCAAAAAATCTGCTATATCAGACGTCAGAAGCCTTTTTGTGTATAGACAGTTTTAGCGCTTATATTTATTTATTTGACCTGCTAACAGGTAATTTCTGTATGCAACATACAGTAAGAGTCCAGCTTTATTCTTCTGCATTTGGATTTCCAGTTTTACCAGCACCAGTTGTTGAAAGACTGTCCATTCCCCATTAACTGATCTTGACACCCTTGTTGAAAATCATTTGACCATATATGCCAGGTTTATTTTTGTGCTGTTAAATTCCATTGGCCTCTATGTCTCTCTGTATGTCCGTAACACATTGTTTTGGCTACTGTAGCTTTCTAGTAAGTTTTGGAATCAGAAAGCGTGATGCCTCCTTTTTCTTCTTTTTCAAGATTGTTCTTGCTATTTGGAGTCCCATGAGATTCCATAGAAGTTTTAATATTAGGATAGGGTTTTCCATTTTTGCAGAATCTGTAGTTGGGATTTGTAGAGAGTACATTCGGAGAAGGCAGTGCACCCCACTCCAGTACTCTTGCCTGGAAAATCCCATGGACGGAGGAGCCTGGTAGGCTGCAGTCCATGGGGTCGCAAAGAGTCGGACAGGACTGAGCGACTTCACTTTCACTTTTCACTTTCATGCATTGGAGAAGGAAATGGCAACCCACTCCAGTGTTCTTGCCTGGAGAATCCCAGGGACGGGGGAGCCTGGTGGGCCGCTGTCTATTGGGTCGCACAGAGTTGGACATGACTGAAGTAACTTGGCAGCAGAAGCAGCAGCAGAGAGTACGTTGAAGCTGTAGGTTTCTCTGGGTGTTTTGATGTTTTAACAATATAAAGTTTTCCAGTCCATGAACATGAGGTAGCTTTCCATTTATTTATGTGTCCCTTCATTTCTTTTAGCAATATTTTGTAGTTTTCAGTGAACAGATCTTTTGCCTTCTTGGTTAGGCTTATTCCTAGTATTTTGTTCCTTTTTTCTTATCATAAATGGTGGTGTTTTTTTTCCTTTCCTTTTTAGTTGTTCATTCGGTTGTTAGTGTATAGAAATGCAGCTGATCTTTTGTGTTGATTTTGTATCCCTACAAATTTGCTGAATTCATTCATCCAGTTTTAAAAGCAGTTGCATTGCTTTCTGTGTTGTATAACAGAGTGCACAAATTTAGCAACTTAAAACAACACACATTTATTATCCTGCAGTTTCTTTGGGGGCAGGAGTCTAAGCGAAGTTAAACTGTCTTCTGCTTAGGGTCTCATGAAACTGCAATCAGCTCATGCAGTACAGTTTCATGGCTGGGCTGTATTCTCACCTGAAGACTCAACTGGGGGAAAAAAATTGCTTCTAAGCTCACTTGGGTTTTTGGCAGAATTAATTTTCTTGTGAAATTATGACTGAGGCTTCTTGCTTAATAGAAGTTGCTTGGTCATCTGTAGGCTGTCTTCAAGCTCCTAAAGGCTGCTCTCAGCTTTTAGGGTCAACCTGAAGTTCTTGACCCTCGGATGTTCTGACCACTTCATCAAAGCATCAAGGAAAGCCCAGGGCGATTCTACAGGCTAGACGGCCCCATGTAGTGTGATGTAATCATGGGAATGACGTCTTGGAACCTTTGTCATAGTCTGTTGGTAGAAGCAAGTCATGAGTTCTGCCCAGTTTCCAAGGGAGGTGTTCACACAAAGATGTAAACGAGAGTGGGAAACCACCATAGCATCAGCCATAACTGGTTACAGAAAGCACATATTTGATAAACCTATTTTAGTGTAAAAAAATATATGCACTTAAGAGTATCTTCAAATGGTGGAAAACTGCTGGTTTTTAATCATTGTTTTGTAGTATTTTTTTCATTATTTGTTCCTACTTCTCCCTGCAACATTCTAGTTTTGCAATTTTAAATCAATAGTTGTGTCTTCCTTATAACTAAATACTATTTACAACTTAAGCCAAGAATTAATATCATGATTGTTTCCTTTCTTGTTTAACTTTCTTTCCCACCCCTCCCCCCTACCCTGAGATTTAAGGACCTTTTTTTTTGGAGGGGGAGAGGGTTTTCTAGTCACCTTATTTTCCCCAAATGCTCCAATAGATTTTTCACATGTCTACTCTTTCTAATTTAGTAATTTGTGGTTTATTTGTGAAATACCTATAGAGAAATAGAAAACAAAAATACAGTTTCAGGAAGAATAATAAAATAAGCACCTATGGTCTCACTACCTCGGCCAAGAAGTTGAACATTCAGTATCCTCAAAGTTTCCTGTAAATATTCTTAAATGGCAGCTCTTTCCCCTCCCAGTAATTATAATCCCATTTTACATGGTAATAACTCTTTTGGAAACATTCCCTGCCTTGCTCTGTAATCACATACCTTCCTCCAAATATGTATTCCTGGTCAATTTGTGACTTAATTTTGAGAAACTGAATGGTTTGATCACCTTTTTGTGTCTGTCAGGTTAGGCTAACCTACTGTAACAAACAACACCGAAGTCTCAGTAGTTTAACACAGTAAAGCTTCTATCTCACTCCCACTGGCAAAGGAGTAGCTGGTTCCACTTGGTCACCTGAGGACCCAGATCACTTTCATCGAGTGACTCTGCTTTTCCATGGGACTCAGAGACTTTCACACTTGCACTGAACTCTCCGCCTCTGGCTGACAGATTCAAGGGCAAAGAGAGGGAGTGTGGTGGGTTCCATGGCACGTTTGGTGTGCCTGGACTAGTACGTACGTCATTTTTGTCCACATTCCATGAGCCAGAATTTAGTCGAATAGCTGCTCCTCATGCGAGGAAGGTCGTGAAACGTAGCATGCGTGCGTGCTCAGTTGCCCGGTCATGTCCGACTCTGAGAGACCCCATGGACTGTAGCCCATCGGGCTCCTCCGTCCATGGGATTCTCCAGGCAAGAATACTGGAGCAGGTTGCCATTCCCTTCTTCAGGGATCTTCCCGACTCAGGCTTCGAAGCCGAGTCTCCTGCATCTCCTGCATTGCAAATGGGTTCTTTACCACTGTGCAACCTGGGAAGCCCCAGAAATGTAGTGTAACTGTGAGCCAAAAAGGGAAATGACTCGATGAACAGTAGGCCGATTTCTACCATAGTATTTATCCCTAGGCAGTATCTATTTTGACAGCTTTGAAAAACTGAATGGCAAATATAAACCTAGTTAAGAACAGAAAGGTCCATGTTGCTACTATTAAATGAAGGCTGACAGGAGCAGATGAGCTGAACAGAGTCTTTCTTGAATCCTTTCTGCTAAGTCCTAGGGAAAGTTTGCTAATAAGTCCTGAGAAACCCTAAGACTCATCACAGTCAGGGCACCTGGTGGAGCTGAAGTCTTTACAAGGTATTAAGTACCAAGAAGAAATATGGTTGGGGAAGTACGCTGTTCTCTCAGGCTCTTCCTGCTCTGTTAGCAGTAGGTAAAAGTGGAATATATCCATGGTGTGAAATATGGCCTTCCTCCCATCTAGGCAGCTGAGGGTGGAACCCTGGGAACTTTACCAGTGTGGGGTCAGGAGAGACTAAATTCAGATTAAAAGCCAGAGCCAGCTCAGCTCATATTAAAAAGAAGTCTCAAAGGCTGTGGAGATTTGGGCGATGCCGCCCTCTATTATGTCTCTGGAACCAGTGGCTGCTTCAGTCTGTAGCTTTCTCCCTGGGATGCCCATCACCCTGGGATGGCTTGATCCCGTTCACCTCTTCGGTCTTGGATTTATTTCCTGTATGCTATGTTTCCTCCTTTTTGATTTTCTTTTATTAGAGAGGTACCTTTAGTAACTTATTAACATAGGGTGTAAAAGATAAATTTTTTGAAAACGTGGGTAGCCTGAAGTCTTTTGTAATCAAGTTTGAGAATAGACCCTGGGGGAGAAAATGGCAACCTACTCCAATATTCTTGCCTGGAAAAATCCCATGGACAGAGGAGCCTGGCAGGCTACAGTCCATGGGTCACAAAAAGTCTGGCATGACTGAGTGACTAACACACACACACACACAGCCGAGCATCCGTGCATGAGAACAGACCAGTGTGGCTGAGCTTAAGCCACACGGGGGTCTGTAATTTTCTTTCAGGAATGTGAAAGCATCACTCTATTGTCTTCTTGTTGCCAGAATTATTTTTGTTCCCGGAAGACTGAAACCATTCTAATTGTTAATCCTTTATCTGTGACCTGATCTTTTCATCCCTGGAAAACTTGTAAAATCATTTTTGTTCGCATGCTTGTAATTAACTATAAGAATTCCCTGTGAAATACCTTGGTGTAGATTCGGGACTTGTGCATTCTGTAGGCCTTTTGAATCTGGTGACTCATGGCCTAAACTTCAGGAAAGTCATTACTTTCTAGAATTAGTCTGGCTGCAGTGGATCTTAGTTGCAGCATGTGGGGTCTTTGGTTGTGGCATGCGGGACTAGTTCCCTGACCAGGAATCAGACCCAGGCCCCTGCGTTGGAGAGTGGAATCTTAGCCACTGGACCACCAGGGAAGTCCCAGATAAGTTATTTTATTAATGATTTCTTTTTCTTTCTGTGTGCAAATGTCAGCGTGTGTGTTGGGGGGTTGGGGGTAGTGGATGAGCAGGTATGGGAGGGTCTGTTCATTTTTATAAAAAGGAGCCCACCAAGTGTTGGTATTGCATCTCTTATGAGCAGAAGTAATGTGTCTGGAGTGGCCCTCATTGCCTGTGTCTTTGGATTGGAGTGGCACATGGATCACCGACTCTCACAGCTGTGCTCTCTTCTCTAATCCTTCCCTCACGAACACTGTACTTACATCATATTTTATCTGTTGACTTCTTTCTTTTATGAGCCTAATCAGTACCTTGCCTACCATTTCAGAGAATTATTTTTTCATGCATTGGAGAAGGAAATGGCAACCCACTCCAATGTTCTTGCCTGGAGAATCCCAGGGACGGCGGAGCCTGGTGGGCTGCCGTCTATGGGGTCACACAGAGTTGGTCATGACTGAAGCGACTTAGCAGCAGCAGCAAGACAAGTTTAAGCTACACAAACCTGACCAGCATGGCCCAAGAGAAGGGAAATGTTGGCATCTTCATTTCTGCTATAAAAGTGCTTTGTGTCACCACTATTTTTCCCCCAGTGGGTGAATGCATGGTGGAAGAATCATAGGGATCTAAAGAGAAACCCAGAATTTCAAAGAATTTTGCACTGGTCTAAACATGTAGAGTTGAACATTGATGTCTTACCCAAGACTTGGTAACGTTAATGGTTACTTCTTTGTTCTAATTGGCAGATACCTTATTCTTCTATCATATTTTGATTTTTACTTTTTTTCATGAAAGTATTTCAGTTATAATTACACATATTTCAGAAAGAAAACACATCCTTGTAAGTTTAGTAGGAGAACAGGTAGTTCTTTTTAATGTTGCTTCATACCTAGGATAAGATCTGATACAGTGCCTGAAGAACTGTGGACAGAGGTCCGTGACATTGTACAAGAGGCAGTGATCAAGACCATCCCCAAGAAAAAGCAATGCAAAAGGGCAAAGTGGTTGTCTGAGGAGACCTTACAAATAGCTGAGAAAAGAAGAGAAGTGAAAGGCAAAGGAGAAGAGGAAAGATATACCCATTTGAATGCAGAATTCCAGAGAACAGCAAGGAGAGATAAGAAAGCCTTCCTCAGTGATCAGTGCAAAGAAATAGAGGAAAATAAAATGGGAAAGACTAGAGATCTTCTTCAAGAAAATTAGAGATACCAAAGGAATGTTTCATGCAAAGATGGGCACAATAAAGGACAGAAATGATATGGACCTAATAGAAGCAGAAGATACTAAGAAGAGATGGCAAGAATACACAGAAGAACTATACAAAAAAAGATCTTCATGACCCAGATAACCGCAATGGTGTGATTACTCACCTAGAGCCAGACATCCTGGAATGCAAACTCAAGTGGGCCTTTGGAAGCATCACTATGAACAAGGCTAGTGGAGGTGATGGAATTCCAGCTGAGCTATTTCAAATCCTAAGAGATTATGCTGTTGAAAGTGTTGCACTCAATATGCCAACAAATTTGGAAACCTCAGCAGTGGCCACAGGACTGGAAAAGGTCAGTTTTCATTCCAATCCCAAAGAAAGGCAATGCCAAAGAATGTTCAAACTACCACACAATTGTACTCATCTCACACACTAGCAAAGGAATGCTCAAAATTCTCCAAGCTAGGCTTCAACAATACATGAACTGTGAAATTCCAGATGTTCAAGGTAGATTTAGAAAAGCCAGAGGAACCAGAGATCAAGTTGCCAACAACCGTTGGATCATCAAAAAAGCAAGAGAGTTCCAGAAAAACATCTACTTCTGCTCTATTGACTATGCCAAAGCCTTTTTTAAAATAATATAAATTTATTTATTTTAATTGGAGGCTAATTACTTTACAATATTGTATTGGTTTTGGCATACAGCAACATGAATCTGCCACAGGTGTACGTGTGTTCCCCATCCTGAACCCCCTTCCCACCTCTCTCCCCTGCCAAAGCCTTTGACTGTGTGGATCACAACAAACTGTGGAAAATTCTTTAAGAGATGGGAATACTAGACCACCTGACCTGCCTCTTGAGAAATCTGTATGCAGGCCAAGAAGCAAACGTTAAAACTAGACATGAAACAACAGACTGGTTCCAAATCGGGAAAGGAGTACATCAAGGCTGTATATTGTCACCCTGCTTATTTAACTTATATGCAGAGTACATCATGTGAAACACCAGGCTGGATGAAGCACAAGCTGGAATCAAGATTGCCGGGAGAAATATCAATAACCTCAGATATACAGATGATACTACCCTTATGGCAGAAAGTGAAGAAGAATTAAGAGCCTCTTGATGAAAGTGGAAGAGGAGAGTGAAAAAGTTGGCTTAAAGCTCAACATTCAGGAAACGAAGATCATGACATCTGGTCCCATCACTTCATGGCAAATAGATGGGGGAACAATGGAAACAGTGAGAGACTTTATTTTCTTTGGTCCAAAATCACTGCAGATGGTGTTTGCAGCCATGAGATTAAAAGATGCTTGCTCCTTGGAAGAAAAGCTATGACTAACCTAGACAGCATAGTAAAAAGAGACATTACTTTGCTGACAAAGGTCCATCTAGTCAAAGCTATGGTTTTTCCAGTAGTCATGTATGGATGTGAGAGTTGGACTATAAAGAAAGCTGAGCATTGAAGAATTGATGCTTTTGAACTGTGGTGTTGGAGAAGACTGTTGAGAGTCCCTTGGACTGCAAGGAGATCCAACCAGTCCATCCTAAAGGAGATCAGTCCTGAATATTCATTGGAAGGACTGATGCTGAAGCTGAAACTCCAATACTTTGGCCACCTGATGCGAAGAACTGACTCATTTGAAAAGACCCTGATGCTGGGCAAGATTAAAGGTGGGAGGCGAAGGGGACAACAGAGGATAAGATGACTGGATGGCATCACCGACTTGATGGACATGAGTTTGCATAAACTCCGACAGTTGGTGATGGACAGGGAGGCCTGGTGTGCTGCAGTCAACGGGGTCACAAAGAGTCGGACATGACTGAGCAACTGAACTGAACATATCTAGTTAATTGGAAATAGAGAAAAATGCCTTCTCACAAAGTATGTAGGTCTGGTGTTAGATTAGATTTAGGTTTAGATTTGTGTTTGAAAATACCCAGCTCCCCACCCACCTACCCACCCACTTGTGGCTCAACCAAGATTAACTTTCGCCACGGGATTTACTTCTGAGTTTTGCTCTGTCACTTCTTTTGCTATTGTGATTTCAGGTTTTGGTTTTTTTTTGTATCAGTTACACCTTTTATTTCTGAAACATTTTACATTTTATAAAAACATACTCAGTATATCCACTTGATCTTTAAAATGACCCTTGTGATGGGAAAAGACGTTTAAATAGTTCAAGCCTTGTTCATTGAAAATCACAAAATATTAGAGAAAGAAAGATCTATATGAATGGCAAGACATTCCATGTTCATGTTTTGAAATGTTAATATTGTTAAGATGACACTGCTGTACAAATTGATATTGGACAGTGCAGAATTCAAGTTTTGGTGCAGAAATAGTCATGCCCATGTTAAAATTTATATGGCAAGATAAGGGACCCAGAACAGGCAATACAATCTTAAAGAGGAACAAAGTTGGAGGGCTCATACTTCCTAATTTTAAAACGTACTCTAAAGCTACAGTAATCAAGACGGTGTAATACTGGCATAAGGATATACATATTAATCAGTGGAATGGAATTGTGGGGCCAGAAATAAACCTTTACTTTTATATTTAGTTGATTTTTAACAAGGGTACCAAGACAGTTCAGGAGGGAAAGAACTGTCTTTTAAACAAATGGTACTGGAAAAAGCAGATATCCACATGCAAAAAGAATGAAGTTGGATCCCTGCGTCACACCATATAAAAAACTAACTCAGAATGGATTATGCAAAAGCTAAAGCTATAAAACTCATAGAAGAAAATGGAGTAAATCTTTGTCACCTTGGGGTGGACGGTGCTTTCTTAGCTATGCACCATCAAAGTCTTACAACCAAGAAAAAAATAGATGAATTGACTTCCTCAAAAACCTTTGTGCTTCAGAGAACACCATTCTCTGAATAGTGAAAGTGTATGTAGACAGGACTTCCCTGATGTCCAGTGGTTAAGACTCTCACTTCCGCTGCATGGGGCATGGGTCAGGGAACTAAGTTCTCACATGCCCTGCAGTGTGGCCAATAAATAAAATAATTATTTGATTTTAAAAAAAGAAAGAATACATAGAAATGGTATAGCTACCTTCTCTCTGACCTCTTTATGATATTAATTTTCCTATTGTACTCTTTCTTCCACTTATAAGGCAGTGATTAGTATGTACATAGTGCCTTGCAAATTTTCAGTAGATCTTCATTGAAAAGGGAAAAATTAAAGGTATATGATTTCTTTTATTAAAATTTCCTAATTTTAGAATCTCCTTCATATTACATTAGAAAATCATATCCTTATTTCACACTTCTACATTTTTCCTTTGTTTGGGGTTTTATCACCTTTGTTTGGGTTTTTTTGGTCACCTGAGCTTCTATTTTTAACCCTAGTACTTCTGCTGTTTTCTTGTTTTCTGCTTTATTTCACACTTTTAAGAGGGACCTATCTTCAATTGTATGTAATTTTCTCTCTCCTTCCCAGTCTCTGAACATGCGACCATACATTTCTGAGATAATTAAAGGTGTGGGGAAAGGCGTCCATTCAAATGGTACTACTTGAACATGGTTTACTTCTTAGGGCAAACTGAGAATGCAGCTGTTGGTAAGAGTGAACATGGTTTACTTCTTAGGGCAGACTGATAATGCAGTTGGTAAGAGTACATCTTCCTGATTTAGGCTCTGCACAGTTGATGATGTAGTATTATAAATCACGTTGAACGTACAGCCCGTTAGAGTTCGTTTATTGAATAACATTGTTAGCAAGGAAGGAAGTTCACCCCTGGCATGTACTCTTATGAAAATAGGAAATGGAAAGATTATTGGTTGTATTGGGTATATAAGAATACTATATATTCAAAATATTAGACTTCAAAAAACATTTTTGGCAGTTCTTAGGACGACTGAGTGTGGAAGTAGGAGATGTGGCTATACGAGTCTTTGACCTTTTATAGGCCTTGTATTTATAAAAGACGAGTTTAAATTAACCATTATAGGTTCTGATACTTTTCCTGAGATTTAGTTTATATTGCGTATCTCTCTTTCTTTGTCCTACCAGGCCCTCCAGTTTTGCCTTATATATGTATTTTTCATTTTTCACTCTGCCTCAAGTTCTGGGTGTTCCTTTTGTTGCTTTTGTGGGTTCCGGGTAATGGTCTCATCTAGATATTTCAGAATTGATGTCTTTGCAATCCCTCCCTTCCTTCCTTGGTTTTCCTTTCCCCCTCTCCTCCCCCTGCTCTTTGTGCCCTTCCCCCTCCTCCATTTTGTTTCTCTTTTAGTCCAGGAATTCATGTTCTCTTCTTTTCCCATAATCTTTCTAATGTATACATAACTATTGGTATTCTTCTATACTGTGATTACCTCTGCTTTCCTTTTTATTTCAAGGCAAGATTTTGTAATTGCAATTCCCAGTTACCATGCCTTTTGTTCATGTAGTCATCTACCTTTGTCAAACAGTTACTTTTTTCCCAGCACTTTACTATAAAAAAAAATCTCAAACATACAAAAAAGTTGAGGAACTCCCTGGTGGTCTAGTAGTTAGGACTCCACACTTGCGCTGCAGGGGCCCAGGTTTGATTTCTGGTCAGGGAACTAAGATCTCGCAAGCTGCATGGCACAGCTGAAAAAAAAAAGTTGACAGAGGTCTGTGAATACCTACCACCTGTATTCTACTACTAATATTTTATTATATGTTGTCATCCATATAGTCCTTTATCCATTCTTCTCTCTATCCATTATTCCTTATTTTTGGATGCATTTCAAAATAAGTAGAAGGTATCAGTACACTTCTGGAGAAGGCAATGGCACCCCACTCCAGGACTCTTGCCTGGAAAATCCCATGGACGGAGGAGCCTGGTGGGCTGCAGTCCATGGGATCGCTGAGAGTTGGACACGATTTAGTGACTTCACTTTCGCTTTTCACTTTCATGCATTGGAGAAGGAAATGGAAGCCCACTCCAGTGTTCCTGCCTGGAGAATCCCAGGGATGGCGGAGCCTGGTGGGCTGCCATCTTATGAGGTTCCACAGAGTCGGACACGACTGAAGGGACTTAGCAGCAGCATCAGTACACTTCAACTCTAAATGTTTCAGTATGTGCATCATTGACTAGAGGTCAGTATTTGTTTGAAGGTCCTTTTCTTTTGAGGTGGTGCATAGAGATATATGCACAGATCTTAAGTGTACCATTTAATGACCTTTGTCTTTCTAAGTCATTTTGTGTTCTAATAAGGTGACCAACACACATTATACAGTTATACCTCTGAACTTGTGTATTCATTCAGATTTTCCAAAAAAGACTTGGAATACCACAGAGTACCTTAAAATGTTTTTTAGCATGGCCAGTGATATCACAAGAAGCATACTGGTAGAAGCAATTTTGAGGACACTTCTGTTTAGTTAAAAATAAAAAATTTTAAAGAAAGGCTAGAATACCCTTTTGTCAGCTTCATAAGCTAAATATGTAAAAGAGCTAGTTAGTTCAAGACACTTGAAACATTTTGTCTGCTAAGTGCTTGCATTTATCTTAACTCACTTGAGCCTCAACATTAGCCATGTCAGATAGTGGGGACAGTTGTTATTTCTGCTCTTTGGGTGAAGAAAGGAAGGCGTAGGCAGTGGGAAGAGCAGAGCAGCAACTGGTCACGCAACCAGCTCAGAGCCTCTGGCTTTAAATCTTATCCAGTGGCAGCAGCTCCAGTCACTCTAATTTCAGTTCAGGTGCCATTCTGGATCTTGGGATTTGCTTATAAGTAACTACCAAATGTTTTATTGTATGGACTTGGGTTACCTGTAATGACAATGCTGACACAAAAGACTTAACGCCAGTATGTTGAATTCTCTATGATGAAATATAATACGTATGATATAAGGGAACTGCAGCCATCAGGATCCAGAACTAAGTGTGCTATATTTAGCATATGACACACTGATATTCTGTTCTCATAAAAGTGAACTGTATCATGATTGAAATGCACTTAATGTGGCAAAACGCCTGTTTTTCAGAAATGTATTGCATGAGAAACTTACTGGAGAAAAGAAAGCCTTATTGATATATCTGTTTTGGAAGGTTTCTATTTCACAGCACCCTTTCTTTCCTTTAGGTAGACAAATACTTAATGACAAAACCATCTGGAGAAGATCAACTTGACATTGGATAAAGGAGTTCACAAAAATGCAGGCAGTTTTGTTCTTGTCAGGGGGTGTAAATGTTTAGCTCTGGGTTTGGTTGATAGCACTAAGGAAAAGCTGGAAGAAATTAACATGGCTCCCAAAGAAAACTGTTCTTGAGAAAACCTCCTTGGAATAGAAATTTACTTTAGAATCCTTTAGAATCAGAAACTGGAAATAATTTATTTGAGGTCACCTTCGAGTCTATCTTTAATTTTGTCATTTCATTGAAAAGTAGTTTTCTATTGTCTATGCCAGAATCCTTATTTCTTTTAAGGCTTCCCCCTGTCGGTGATGTAGACTCTTCCAGAGTTATTAGAAGATGGTTGCATTGGAACTGAAAACCTTACATTTTTCTGATGTCAGTAAGGATGTCTACTTACAGAATACAAACGAAGTAATTTTTTCAAAAGCCCTCAGTTGTTTTTTTGAAATAGGTAATGACTGATCTGCCTCGTGTGCAGATGAAAAAGGTGGCGGGATCTGGCCAGCTGTGCATGAGAACGTCTGGGAGCCCTCGTAGATGGCTCTCAGAGGACACGGGAGACAGGAAGTCGTCTCCGCTTCCTCCCTGTGATCCTGCGCCTCTGTCCTTTTCGCTGTCGACTTCCTCTCAGGGTGGCTTAGCCTGGAGCTTGTTGAAACAGTTTTGGTTTTTAGGCATTTGTAAGAAAAGATCATTCTTTTAAAACTTTGGTTTATGTAATGTATTTTTGGCGGTGTGGGTCTTTGTTGCAGTGCACTGGCTTCTCGTTGCAGTGGCTTTTCTTGTTGCAGAGCGCAGGCTCTAGGGCGCTCGGGCTTCAGCAGTTACGCGCAGGCTTAGTTACTCCATGGCACGTGGGGATCTTCCTGGATCAGGGCCCAAACCCATGTCCCCTGCATTGGCAGGCAGATTCTTTACCACTGAGCCACCAGGGAAGCCCCCTAGAAGAGATAATTATTTATGTAAATCTGTGTGCTAAGGAATATCCTGGCAGCTCTAAGGTCTAAGGCAGAGTCTTAGTTGAGAAAGAAGGAAAATGGATTATAGGAAAACAGGAGAAAGAAATCCTCTATTCAGAAGCATGCCACTGGTGTTGGTGTCAGATAGCGTGTCTCAGCTGGGTAGCATATTGGGCCTGATTTGGGTGCAATCCACTTTGGGGCCAGTTTATTCTCTGATATGAAAGCTTTTATTTGTAAATGCATCTCTTTCCCCCCAATGCTATTGAAATTTTAGAGAATCAAGAAGAAAAAACCTCACTCTTCTAACAAAACTACTGTTAAACTTTGCTACAGTTCCAGCCAAATCTTTCTCTCTTCTCTATTTTTGTGTGTCTGGAATTGGAAAATGCCTATGTTTTGTATCCCACTTCTGTGAAATGTCTTTCAGTGAGTCCTTGGACAGTCGGCTGAAGGGCAAATATTGGATGATCCCACAGAGCATCAGCTAAATTGTCACTCCAGTCTGAAAAGGAGCCTTCTGTTGCATGCTGCTTTTCTCTCAGTGGGTGACTGGTATTTATACAGTATTACTATTAAACAAGTGAATGATCTTTAAAGTGGTGCTGAGGCTAAGAATGATGGCAGATTTCGGGGGGAAAAAAAATCGTCTGTGCTTTCCAGAAATTGTCTTGCTTTGTGGCTAGGATTTAATCAGGTGCTGCCTTCAGATATACATTCTTATTTTTTTTCCCTTCTGTTTCCATTTAAATGATCCTTTTCTTACATCAGTTCAATCGTTCAGTCATGTCAGACTCTTTGCGACCCCATGGACTGCATGGACTTTCTTGTATAGAGGTATATTTTCTGTGGCAGAATAATAAAACTATTATCAGTCTTCATTCTGATTGACAAACATAACAGGCCAGCTGTGTAGGAATAAAAAAAAAAAACGGAGTCAGCTAAGCTAGGAATGGCCTGAATTTTCAGCAAAGAGAACTTTTTTGGGCAGAATGAATTGATGAGTTCTGTTTTATTTTGCTTGGATCAAGTAAGTTCATTCCAATACATTAAAGTCACTTATACTTTTAATATATTCAGTAGTGTATTCTATTAGGACAAACTTACTTGAGGTTTTTTTTGTGGCTTCTCGTCAAATGAAATTTTGCCGGTTTATGTGTTATTTATTCTGTTTACTTGTGTCGGGCCTTGGTTGTAGCACGCGGGATCTTCTGTTGCTGTGCACAGGCTCTCTAGTTACGCCCTGGGGGCTTCAGTAGTGTGGCTCATGAGCTTAGTTGTTCCATGGCTTGTGGGATCCCAGTCCTCCAACCAGGGCTCAAACTTGCGACCTCTGCATTCTAGAAGGCTGATTCTTAACCACTGTGAACCACCAGGGAAGTCCCTCGCCAGTTTATTTTGTTAAAGCTAGGAAAAAACGAATGGATATTTCATTTAAAAAGCTACCTGCCCAGGAACATGTATAGGAGAGAAGGACTCATGTAATTTGGGATGCATTCTCTCACTAGTGTCTTTAATTTCAGATACCCTGTGCTAGAAAGATTAGATGGTCTTTGTCGTCCTTGTTATTTAATCCTAGCAGATGACTTTTTTCTTCTCTCCTTTGTAAAAATACATCTGTTTTATAATAACAATAATAATAGACCCATAGACATATTCTTAGTCATTGGCCTATCTCATCACTGTTTTTTTCATCACTGTATTTTTAACACCTCCCATAGTACCTACCTGGCAATAGCAGGCATTCAGGATTTGTTGCCCTAGACGTTGGTTGTCATACTGTTCATGGGCTTGTTCTCAAGCCAAGAACACTGGAGTGGTTTGCCATTCTCTCCTCCAGTTGACCACGTTTTGTCAGAACTCTGAACTATGATCCATCCGTCTTGGGTGGCCCTCCACAGCATGGCTCATAGTTTCATTGAGTTACGCAAGCCCCTTTGCCACAAGTCTATGATCCATGAAGGGCAAAGGTGAAAAAGCTGGCTTAAAACTCAACATTCAGAAAACTAAGATCATGGCATCTGGTCCCATCACTTCATGGCAAATAGAAGGGGAAAAATTGGAAATAGTGACAGACTTTATTTTCTTGGGCTCCAGAATCACTGCAGACAGTGGGTTCAGCCACAGAATTAAAAGACGCTTGCTCCTTGGAAGGAAAGCTATGACAAACATAGGCAATGTATTGAAAAGCACAGACATCATCTTGCTGAAAAAGGTCCATATAGTCAAAACTACGATTTTTCCAGTAGTCATATACAGATGTGAGAGTTGGACTGTAAAGAAGGCTGAGCACTGAAGAATTGATACTTTTGAACTATGGTGCTGGGGAAGACTCTTGAGAGTCCCTGGGACAGCAGGGAGATCAAGCCAGTCAATCCTAAAGGAAGTGAAAGTGAAGTTGCTCAGTTGTGTCCAACTCTCTGTGACCCCATGGACTGTAGCCTACCAGGCTCCTCGGTCCATGGAATTTTCCAGGCAAGAGGACTGGAGTGGGTTGCCATTTCCTCCTCCAGGGAATCTTCCCAATCCAGGGATCGAACCCGGGTCTCCCGCATTGCAGGCAGACGCTTTACCATCTGAGCCACCAGGGAAGATTAATCCTAAAGGAAATCAACCTTAAATATTCACTGGAAGGACTGATGCTGAAGCTTCAGTACTTTAGCCACCTGATGCGAGGAGCCAACTCATTGGGAAAGACCCTGATGCTGGGAAAGATTGAAGGCAAAAGGAGGAGGAGGCAGCAGAGGATGAGATGGTTAGATAGTTATCACTGACTCAATGGACATGAGTTTGAGCAAAGTCCAGGAGAAACTGAAGGACAGGGAAGCCTGGCACGCTGCAGTCCATGGAATCGCAAAGAGTTGGACCCGACTTAAAGACTGAACAACAGATGTTGTTGTTTATTGCTGATTGCAGAAAAATAAACATTTTTTTTTTAATGTGGTAACTTCCCTGGTGGCTCAGTGGTAAAGAATCCACCTGCCAATGCAGGAGGCACAGGTTCGATCCCTGGTTTGGGAATAGCTCCTGGAAAAGGAAATGGCAACCCGCTCCAGTACTTCTGCCTGTAAAATCCCATTGACAGAGGAACCTGGCAGGCTGTAGTCTGTGGGGTTGCAGAGTTGGTCACAACTTAACCACTACACAACAGTGGTTTAAGTGGAATTGTTTCTTGATTTACACTAAAAGCCAACTTGCCTTTGTAGCTTTAAGGCTCTGTATTAAACTTTCTTGAATATGTGCTCTCAAAGTCTTAGGCTGAAAGACTTCTGTGAAATGTTTTTTTCTCTCTAGAATGGAAATAGATTTTAGAAATAGCTCTAGTAACTTTAAACTGTTAAGTAAAATTATTGCTGTTTGCGTTTTCTGAAGCTAATGTAATACGTTCTCATCGATTGCTGTGGATAATATGGTGAAAAGCATAGGAGGTTTAGTAATCAGTATAAATTTAAATATTCTAAAATTTATTTGGGAAAAAACTGATAGTGGAAGACAAAGTGGTGACTGACTTCAGTAATTGATACATAAATATAGTTTCTCGTTGTTAAAAGTATAAATGAGTATTAAAACTATATAAAGAGAAACATCCTAAATTATTCTATTTTTTTTTATTTCAGGGCTGGAAACAGTGAAGTCACATTTCATTGTTTAAAGACTATTTAGAAGACAAGATGGGGACTCCTGGTTCTGGAAGGAAGAGGACACCTGTGAAAGACCGATTTTCTGCAGAAGATGAAGCTCTGAGCAGCATTGCCAGAGAGGTATGTCTGGAAAACCCCCCTCACCACTGAGATGCACGAAAGAGAATGTTGTAAAGATGCTGGGGGAGAAATACAGAGATTCATTCATTGAGCTAGTTTAGAATGTTTACTGTGAATTAGATGTCAACTATAGCCTCCAAAATACTGTATTAGAATAAAATGCAGTTACTGTCTCTTTACTTGGGTATTTATTCAAGTTATCTAAAATTATTTTTTCATTTTATTTTTGTGGTTTAGTTGACCTCCTGGGACTTGTCCTAATGTTTTGAAATTTATAATTAATCTTCATTATTGGAGCTTAAGGTAATTAGAATGTTGAAGATATGATAGACAGCTCTATTATAGAAATGCTCATTTGGACTCTACTGTTAATATATTCCAGGAAGCACTGTATAATTGTTGACAGAAACAGACCTTATTTGGTGTCTGCTCAGATTCAGCATCTTAGCAGTTTTTTAAATAACTGCAATGGAATTTTTGTGTTTAACTTTTAGCTAGTAATAGAGCTTCTGGAGCATTTTTGTTTTGGTTTGTTGACAACTCAGAAAAAAGGACAAAAAGGAAAGGAGTGTCACCTATTAGATCTCTGGCAGCATTTCCTGTTGCATATTGGACATGTCAGATAACTCCCAGCTGTGATTTCTCAGTGAGGAGCCAACTTTTATTTCAGACTCTGTCTGCAGTTGCAGACCTGATCATATACTGCCTTGGCAGAAGAAGCGCTTAGAGCATTTTCAGATTGTACTCTTTGGGTGCGAATTGTTCCCTCATCACTTCCTCTTTGTTATTCTTAGTAAATAACTCATGTAAAACTAGTGCTGTTTCCTTTTGACATATCACACGGACTTTTTTTGGATTTAGCTCATTGTTAGGTTTTTCCTTTTGTAAGCTACTCAGCTTTTGAATTAAAAGTCAAATTTGTAGGAGGATATTTGAGGCAGAGGGAAGTTCTCTAAAATCTGATGATAGAACTGTGATAATACCTTAACAAAATTATTTTTTTTAATTGGTGAGATAGTTTTAGATAAAAAGGAAAAAGATATTTTAAAATGAAGCATTGGCTAACACTTTACAGTGATCTTAAGAATTTACTTGAATGAAATATTTTGGAAGCCACATAGTTTAGTTGAAAATTGAAACTACTCAGAATATTTGATCCCCAAATTGGAGGGATTTACATACCCAGATTTCTATAAAGGGAGGAAATCCCAGTATGTTTTAGGCTCTTTTTGTACTGTCACTAGGTATTTTAACTCTTTTTTTGGATATGATGCTTCATTTACAAAATTGGGTATCATTCAAGCATCTAACCCTTGAGTGCTTACTATGTGACAAATACTTTTCTAAGCATTTAAAATGAACTTTATTTTGGGGGGGGCTCTAAAATCACAGCAGATGGTGACTACAGCCATGAAATTAAAAGACGGTTACTCTTTGGAAGGAAAGTGATGACCAACCTAGACACTATATTCAAAAGCAGAGACATTACTTTGCCAACAGAGGTCCATCTAGTCAAGGCTATGGTTTTTCCACTGGTCATGTATGGATGTGATAGTTGGACTATAAAGAAAGCTGAGCACTGAAGAACTGATGATTTTGAACTGTGGTGTTGGAGAAGACTCTTAAGAGTCCCTTGGACTACAAGGAGATCCAACCAGTCCATCCTAAAGGAGATCAGTCCTGAATATTCATTGGAAGGACTGATGCTGAAGCTGAAACTCTAATATTTTGGCCACCTGATGCGAAGAACTGACTCATTTGAAAAGCCCCTGATGCTGGGCAAGATTGAAGGTGGGAGGAGAAGGGGACTACAGGATGAGATGGTTGGATGGCATCTCCAACTCAATGGACATGAGTTTGAGTAAGCTCCAGGAGCTGGCAATGGACAGGGGTGCCTGGCGTGCTGCAGTCCATGGGGTCGCAAAGAGTCGGACACAACTGACCAACTGAATTGAACTGAATTCATTTAATCTCCACAGAATTCTGAAATTGGTTCTATTACAATCTTCATTTTACAGATGAAGAAATGATTGCACAGAAAAGACAAGTAACTTCCCTAAGGTCACACAGCTAGGAAATAGCAGAACTTGGATTCACATAACAAATTCAAATGAAGTCTGTGCCATGCTGTTTTTAGTGTTCTCCATCTTCTCCATTAATAGTTTGTTTTTCTGTAACTTTTCATGATTTTAAATCAGATCACATCTTGATTCTCAAAATAACCCTATAAGTTAGGATAGAATTTTTTTTAAAGGTTGCCATTTCAAGTGGACAGACACTCTTCATTAAAAACAGTTTTTTAATTTAGTTTGACTGTGCTGGGTCTTTGTTGCTGCGAGGGCTTTTTCTCTAGTTGCAGTGAGTGGGGGCTGCTCTCTAGTTGCGGCGCATGGGCTTCTCGTGGTGGTGGCTCTTGTCACAGAGCGCAGGCTCTAGGCCATGCAGACGTAAGTAATTGCAGCACGTGGGCTCAGTAGTTGCGGCTTGCAGGCTCTAGAGCACAGGCTTAGAAGTTGTGGCACGTGGGCTTAGTTGCTCCGCAGTATGTGGCGTCTTCCCTGATCAGGGATTGAACTCTTGTCTCCTCCATTGGCAGGTAGATTCTTTACCACTGAGCCACCAGGTAAGCCCAGGATCACTCAGTTCAGTCCAGTTGCTCAGTCGTGTCTGACTCTTTGCGACCCCATGAATCGCAGCACGCCAGGCCTCCCTGTCCATCACCAACTCCCGGAGTTCACTCAAACTCAGGTCCATTGAGTTGGTGATGCCATCCAGCCATCTCATCCTCTGTCACCCCCTTCTCCTCCTTCCCCCAGTCGCTCCCAGCATCAGAGTCTTTTCCAGTGAGTCAACTCTTCGCATGAGGTGGCCAAAGCCCAGGGTAGATGTTGTTATTAGCCTTAGTTACAAATGAGGAAACAGATGAAGCTGAACGATTAATGTCTGAAATGTATCAAAACTGGGACTCAAACTCGGCTTTTAAAGCTGTTGTTCATTCTTCCAAATCATACTACTTCCAGAATTCAGCTGGGCTTTGGAGAGTTACAAGCATGGCTTTGAATTCTGGCTGTACTCATTGCTGGTTAAGTAATCTTGTTAAGTAACTACTGTGGACTTCAGTTTCCTCAACTGTAAAATGGGAATAATAGGGGCTTCCCAGGTGGCTCAGAGGTTAAAGCATCTGCCTGCAATGCGGGAGACCTGGGTTTGATCCCTGGGTTGGGAAGATCCCCTGGAGAAAGAAATGGCAACCCACTCCAATATTCTTGCCTGGAGAACCCCATGGACGGAGGAGCCTGGTGGGCTACAGTCCATGGGGTTGCAAAGAGTCGGACATGGCTGAGCGACTTTCCTTTCCTTTCCTGTATTATAGAACTGTTGTCACATTTGAATAGTGCATATGAACTTTACCATGGTGTTAGACTTGCAGTAGGCTATTTTGTTGCTTCTTAATAAGTTGAAATAGGAAGTGAGAAGTAAAATATTCTCCAACCAGTCCATTCTGAAGGAGATCAACCCTGGGATTTCTTTGGAAGGAATGATGCTAAAGCTGAAACTCCAGTACTTTGGCCACCTCATGCAAAGAGTTGACTCATTGGAAAAGACTTTGATGCTGGGAGGGATTGGGGGCAGGAGGAGAAGGGGACAACAGAGGATTAGATGGCTGGATGGCATCACTGACTTAATGGACGTGAGTCTGAGTGAACTCCGGGAGTTGGTGATGGACAGGGAGGCCTGGCGTGCTGCGATTCATGGGGTCACAAAGAGTCGGACATGACTGAGCGACTGAGCTGAACTGAACTGAACTCTAAAACATGGTTGATCATCAGAATCTCTCAGGTTGCTTTTTCAGTATACAGATTACAAGGCCTTACCCCATACTTGCTAAATCTGAATCTTTGAGGGTGAGCTTATAAGTTTGTGTTTAAATATACACACACACAGATACACATGCATGTGCTCACATGCATACAGATACACAGACATACTCCTTCATGTATGGGCCAGTCATGGGAACCATGAAGCAAAGTACACAGAAGAACACGTCTTGGATGATCAGTTTCTTACTACTTACAGGTTGTTTCCTCCTTGTACCTTATTACTTTGCTATGAAATAACTAAGTTTAATCCAGTTATTATATTTAAAGTTACAATAATTATTTTTATAAAAAGTTTAAGAGGCCACTATTCCTAGTTTTCATTTCTGTCTTCCAAACTCTGAACATGAATATTCCAACTCTAATGATCTGGTCAGCTTAAACCTTGAAATTTAAAATGACTAGTTTTTACTTTTAAGATTCAAGACTTTATTTGCAAGAATGAATGCCTACCGTGTGATGCAGTTGTTGTGAAACTTTAGAGGAAATAGGTTTAGCAGTGTTAATAATTCTTTCATATATCCTTTATGATTCTTTTTTCTCTTTCAAGTTTTCATAGCCAGTTCCATTGTCCATTCGTACATTGGACAGTTGGCATTCATAGATAGTCCCCAATCTTTATTTTCTCTTATAGGATCATCCTTTCACGCACACACACACACAAATGCGTTGGGTTAGGAATAAAAATTAACAGAACCCTCGTAACAAATGAAAATGACAAATAGCTTAATCTTTTTTTAGAAGTTTAATCATAAGAGTTTAATTTGTCTTTCCTCACTTCAAATTGTTTTTTGAGATAGATAAGCCATGCCATAAATAAACAAAAATAGCTTCTTTTTCCACCTGCTTACTTTCTTTCAAGTTTCCATGCTTCTCAGTTGGCACCAAATCAGACAACTAGAAGGAAGGAGGAGAAAAGGAAAAAGGGGCATGATTATGTTCTGCACACTGAATAATTTGTGTGCCAACATGTGGAACTGAGTGCGTTTAAAAAACTGTTATAAAATACTCATAAAATTGACCACTGTAACCGTTTTTAAGTGTGCAGTTCTGTGGGTTTAAGTACAGTCACGTGTGCAACCGTCATCACCATCTATCTCCAGGATTCTTTTTATCTTGTAAAACCTGTATGGATTTTTGAAAATGTTGAAATGTTTGGAGACTTCTCTGTGAAGGACAAGTGTGGATGGATCTAGAAGTCCTGCTGTGCTGTGGTAGGTGTGTTGCTGCTCTCTCGGGAGGGCACGTCTGTCACGGCGCTCGTGAGAGCAGGTGTTGGGGGAGGTCCCAACAGGTTCTCTGGGGTGTCAGAAGGCCCATCTGGATGCTTATTACCTTTCTTGCTTGTGTGACTTTGATTGTCCCACAGGTTTGGGGAAAATGCAGTTGGAGAGTTGCCTGTCAGTGAAAATTACCTAAAAGCACAGAGTGTATCAAATTGGGGACCCTTAGGCAGCTAGCCTCTGAAAGGGAGGACAGGGAAGGATGAAAGCCAGTTATGCCACCTTGCCACAGTCAGTTTCGTGAGTGTTACAGTGAGTGTTTCTGAGAAGTAGAAGGGTCTTGAAGGGTCTGCAGGCAGTCTGATTACGGCATCACTGAAGCCTGGAATATTACTCCTTTCCTTGTTGTAGAGCTGAAATGATGAAGAAAACATGTTTTCTGCACTTCCCTTCAAATGTCAGGCATCAGTATGTTGCTTATTTTTGAACCTGATGATCTGAAAGTCTTTCTGGTTCTAAAATTCTGTGATTTCTTTTGAGATTCAGGACCCCCTCAAAATTCATACTCATCTTACGCAATTCTCTTAAATCTGGAGAATCATTGACAGTGACTTCCCTGGCGGTCCAGTGGCTAAGACTCTGCACTCCCAGGGCAGGGGGCCTGGGTTCCATCCCTGGTCAGGGAGCTAGATCCCATATGCCACAACTAAGCATTCACATGCGCTGCAACTTAAAAAAGGTCCTACAAGCACAACAGAGATCAGAGATCCCTCATGCCATGGAGGAGACCCGACACAGCCAAGAGAAAATAAATTAAAGTCAGACTCAATGACAAGCATAGAAACTGATCTTTTATAGGAGTTAGAGTCTAGCAAATGAAGCATGTGGAGACTGTCATGTTGAGCAGAGTTTGCATGTAAACATGTTCTGTGTGCAAACCTATTTGTAATACTAAGGACAAAAGGAAACTCTATGGCTGTTTACCATTTTTCACTGCTAGAATGTTTGGATTTCTTTTTTTTTTTTAACACTAGCTTTATTGAGATATAATTCACATAACATGTAATTCACTCATTTGAAGCATACCAATTCAATGGTTTTTACATGACTAATTTTTAAGCTGTGGTCAAAATATGTGTAACCATCCCACTGTCTATTTCAAAAATTTTTTCATCACCCCAGACAGAAGTTCTGTAACCATTAAGCAATAACTCCTTTGCCCCCTCTTTCAGCTGCTGGTAACCTCTAATTTACTTTATGTCCCTATGAATTTGTCTAATTCTAGATATTTCATATAATTGGAATTATACAATATTTGTCCTCTTGTTTCTGGTTCCTTGGCGTAATGTCTTCAAGATTCATCCATGTTGTAGCAAGTGTCAGAACTTCATTCCTCTTTTTCTTCCATTTTAAAGAACTTAATTCCTTCTTTTGTGGATAAATGATAGTCCATTGTATGTATGTATTGCATTTTCTTTATCCACTTATCTGTTGATGGACAGTTGGTTGGATTTTATTATTTTGCTGCCTAAAATGGTAGATTCCAGCCATCTCGTAATGAGAACCAGAAGTTTGATTATGGATTAGCAGCCTGAGAAGAAGGATACAAAGGGAAGAACTGTGCTTAGTTTAAAAAATACTGTCCAGCATTACTGTTCTATGGAATAATAGCCACGATAGCTTGATAGAGCTTATTTCCTCATAGTTATTTTGCTGTTTTGTTCTAGTCATCTGTCCATTTTTAGGCAGTGTTGAATTAAGGATAAAAAACTTTTGTCAAGGATAGCAGTTTCTTAAAATGCAAAAAATTTCCATAATCAATCATGATTATGGGTATTAATACCATTTTTCATTTAAGAATAAAGTGAGTTTTTTTAGAAACATGAATTTTGAGTGTCATTCATTTAGTAAATGTTTATTGGGCATCTACTCTTGTAGGTGCTGTATTAGTTAAGGACATGGGATGGACAGGTCTAACGTGGTCATTTTCCTTTTAGAGCTTAGATGCTAGAGGAAAAAATTGACCCTAAAATTAATGTCTACACTTAATATTGTAATTTCTGTCTTGAAAGCTGTGGTTGTCAGTGTATGTTACAACCAATGGCATTCTTAAAATTGAGCAAATGTAATAATATATTTATTTACAGCCGTGCTAAGTGCTTTGAGTGAACAGTAAATGATTTTATTGAAGAGTGTGTGATGGGGGACTTGACATGTTTGATGGCTTTGGGAAGGCTTCCCTGAGGAAGCGCCCTTTCAGTTGAGTTTTGAAGGAGGAGTGGAATGATTTAGGAGGAGCTCTCAGATTCCAGGAAGAGCTTTACAGTCAGAGGGAAGAACATGGGACAAGCTTCTGAGGCCGAAAGATATGGAGAATTCAAGGAATAGCACCAGCTGACTTTTGCTGAGCTCTAATTATGTACCAGGCACTGTTCTGAGCCCTTTAAACAGACTTAATCCTCTTGATAACTCTGTGAGGTGGTCTGCTGTTTCCATTTTATCCATGCTTAACCCAAGGCATGGAGAAGTGAGGTAACTTGCTCAAGGTCGCATAGAAAGGCGTCGGGCTGACAAGTGCATGTGGGCTCCTACGCTCTGACTGCTGTGCCTCCAGGATATCGCTGTTAACTCTGACATGGACAGCAAGGAGGAGGGCAGCTGGAGAGGCAGGCAGGAGCCAGACCATGCAGGCTGGTGGCTCTGAGCAGCGAGTGACTTTGTCCCACAGAAAACAGTGGGCAACGTATGAGGATAGTTTTGCCTGTCACTACTGGCATTTGTGGGGAAAGGTCAGGGATATTGCTAAAAATGCCACAGTGCACAGCACAGCTCCCCCCCCAAGAAAGAATTCTCTGGTTCAAATGTTAGTAAGGCTTAGGTTGAGAACCTAATATGATTTTGGTCTGCATTCTAAAGAGGAAAGGGGAAAAATGAAGGATCTTGTGTAGGGGTATGACGTGATCAGATTTGTGCCTTCAAAAGATGACTTTGCTGTGGGTTGGAGATGCTATTATTAATAATACCAGAAAGAGACCGTAGTGGTTGCAGGGAGATGAGTCATGAGAGCCAGCGGTGGCCGGGCCTGAAGTGACGACTGTGGGGATGAGGGGAGATGGTTGGAATGGAGACAGAGAAGATGCTTAGTGAGTGGCAGTGGTTGGGTAGCAGGGCGGGGGGCTTGGGGTTGTGCATCCGGTCGGATGGTAGGCAACGTTAGTGTGTGGAGAACGTTTGCAGAGGGAAGACCGTAAATTTATGTTAGGCTGTGTGGTATTTAATGTGTCTGTGGAGATTTTGAAGAAGCAGTTTGGGGGTTTGGGTCAGGAGCTCAAAGGAGGATCTGGGCCCTACATACACATCTGAGACTTGTGTGCATGTAGAAAGTGATTGAAATCATGAGTTGTGGATGAGACTGTCTAGAGAGAAAGTGTAGAGTTGAGGACAGGCCCTCCTCGGGCTGAGCCCTAAAGAACTCCAGGTCATATCTCGAGTCTTCCTAATGCTGACACTTTCTTTGATCATCCTTTTGTGTTTGGTTCAGACTGTTCTGTCCCAATTGGACTTGTCTGAAAAGTTAACTCCACAGAAGGCAGAATTACTCTTCTTTAATACGCTCAGTGGTGGTACACAAAATTTATAAAAGATTATGAAATATGAGTTAACTTTTCAGAATTATGAAAAATGAATGCTAAGGGTTTTCTTAAACACTTCTGCCGCTTTGTAGTCACTGGTGTTTTGCTTTACTTTTTGCTGTGCTGGGTCTTGGTTGCTGCCCGGGCCTTCTCTGGTGGCAAGCAGGAGCTGCTCTCGGTGGCGCATGGGCTTCTCACTGTGGTGGCTGCTCTCGTTGCAGAGCACGGCCTCTAGGTCCACGGGCTTCGGCGGCTGGCGCACACAGGCTTAGTTGCTCCATGGCCTGTGGGGTCTTCCCAGACCAGGGATGGAACTCATTTCCTCGACATTGGCAGGCGGAATCTTTGACCACCAGGGAAGTCCTGTACTTAATGTTTTTATTAGACAAATGCTTTGAAAGAGTTGTCACTGTTAGTCATTTAGGAATCTTTCCAGTGGCATTAGCGCATGAATGCACCTGTCTTCATTTTTTTTCCCATTTACCCACTGAAATTAAGGCAAAGGGAAGGGGCCGGTGTGATTGGGGAACCCCGGCCCTGCAGTCCAGAGCCCTGGTTCTGTGATGGCCAGCGTTCCTCTTGGTGTCAGTGTTCCTGGGTTATCTCTCTAACCAGAATTAAGGGAGGATTACTGGGCCTGAAGTTTTGTGTCAGTGTGACTAAAATATGTTTGGTATAAAATTCATTGTCATTATCTTCACCATTCCTGTGACTTATAGGCATTTGGAGAAAAAATTCAGATAGCACAGTATCATTATCCTCAATATAAAGCCATTACTAGCAACCCCCACCCCCAGCCCCCAAGACATACACAGAGTATTTCTGCTGGGACTGTGAATCACATTTTCCTTTGGCAAGACATGTCATTGCTGAGCCAAAGTTTCAGCTTTCCTGTACTATCTATTTATTAGATTGTATTCAGACCTCAGTAGTAAAGTCTGTAATCTTAAATTTCCTCTCTCATTCTGAAAGAATATTTTGCTGTCAGAAGATTTCTGAATAAAAAGAAGATACAGTTGTTAGACATCAGAAGAAAATGGATTAAAATTCCCTAGATTTTATCTAATATTGTTATTTATGCCCAGGAAAGTTTATATAGTTGGTTTTCAACTACCAAAAGCTTTAAAAAAATAAAAGTTGATATTGTAAGATCAAATTAAGAAAAATGGTACCCAAGATTTTCTACTAAAGGGAAGTTGCTAGGAAGTTGAGTAATGATTTTTATTTGTTAATTTGGAAACCATAGCAACACAATAAATATTATGTCTCAGCTTGTCTTTCAGTGTTCTTTTGGCATGAGTGTCATGGAAGAATAAACAAAATTAAACACAGTAAACCCTTGAGACCTAGTTACCTGAATTAGTCATTTTCCTTGACAGTTTCACTTTGTATAATTTTGTATTTCAGATTTCTTGAAATTAAAGCGTAGTCTGTAAAGGCCTAAATAACTCAGATGGTAAAGAATCTACCTGCAATGCAGGAGACCCAGGTTTGATGCCTGGATCAGGAAGATTCCCTGGAGAAGGAAACTGTAACCCACTCCAGTATTCTTGCCTGGGAAATCCTGTGCATAGAGGAGCTTGGCAGGCTCCGTGGGGTCGCAAAGAGTTGGACATAGTTGAGGGACAAACACACACACACACCTTATTTTTCTTTCTCATGTGTGTGGATTTTGTGTTACAGATGTACATGCAGGCTGGCAGTTGCACGTTTGCCCCTATTCAGTGCATTTATGTCTGACCATGAAATTTGAATTTGCCTCCCTTTAAAACTGTCCCATATGATAGTGGGACAGAAGTTTCAAAAGCTAGAGGTTTCTGTTCTTTTAAAGGCATTTGAGTGTGTTTTCATGTTCTGTTCTTCTTGAAAGGTTGAATGCAGAAAGGTTTTAGGAACAGTGTAAGTATCCATGAGTCTACAGTAAATGATGCTATCCTTTTGGGACAGTTATTTCAGACCTTTTCCTAAAAAGATAAGAAGGAAGGGAGAAGACATCATAAACCAAGTTTAGGGCTCTTTTTCTTTCATCCCTCGTCCTAGTTCCGCTTCCCTTACCCCAGCAGGGAGCCACTCTAGTGGAATCTTGAGGTAGCCTTCCTGCTCCTCTTCTGAAAGTTCTAACACGTATCATTAGAAACAGTATTATTTTATGGGTTTTTGTGTCACTTTCTAAGTGTTCTCAGGCATGGGGGTGTGAAACAACTAGAACATGTGGGGAATTGCCAGAATAACAGCTTGGTTTGGCTGAAGAGAGGTTAGAGGGAGTGGGAGCTAATGTTGGAGAGGCCAGAGGGCCTGATCAGGATGGGACTTGTATGCTGCGGAGTTTACATTTTATTGGGGCAGCTGAGGGGAGCCACTGAAGGGTAAAACCTTTTCCAGAGTTAGCCACCATGTAGAGTGACTGGTAGGGAGAAAATGAGTCAGGAGGCTTTGTTGTCATTGGGAGAGTTGATGAGAGCCTGAATTCAGGCAGTGACAGTGGGAAAGGAGGGGGAAATTTGGATTGAAGAAATGGTAGAGAGAGAATCTTGATGGAATAGATAGCTGAGATATAGTGACTGGGTGTGGATGGAGGCTAAAAACAGAGAGGAGCCTTATGGCGATCCTTTGTTTCGGTTTTGGGGGTAATGGGAGCACTGATGGGGATATAAAGAGGAAGAGGGACTTTAAGGGAAAGATAAGTTCCGTTTGTGATGCTTTGCATCTGAGGTGCCAGTGGGACAGCCAGTTGCGTCAGGACTGAGAAAGAAAAGTCTGTGTTGGACGCAGAGGTTTGCAGACTCACTATCACCCAGGGAGAGAACTGAGGGTGGACATAGGGTGAAGAGAGTGAGATGAAGTCTGGAAGCTTTGGTTACATTAAAGTTTCAGGAAGTAGCACATGTCGGACGCTGAAGAAGGCAGATCAGGGAGTCAAGAGGAAAACCAGGGGAGAGTGGCATTGCAGAAAGCCCGGAGAGGAGTGTTTCAGAAGGAGCGGAGTGGCAGTGATATGGGAAATCCAGAAAGGACAAGCAAGACAAGAAGAGAAAAATTCCACTGGGTTTGGTAGTCAGAGGTCATGAGTGACTTGGGCATGAGGAGTTTCCTGAAATGATCTGGGCAGAAGCCAGGAAGCAGTCATTTGAAGAGAGTGAGGAGGGAGGTGAGAGAATAGTTAGCCCTCTCCATCTCCAAGAGAAGATGAGACAGAGTCGATCCAGGGTGGGACGGTTTGTCTGTTGGCCGCACAGCTTATGGGCTCTCAGTTCCCCAGCCAGGGACTGAACCGGGGTCATGGCAGTGAAAGCCCGGAATCCTCACTTCTAGGCCACCAGGGAACTCCCCATTAGTTTGTTTGTTTATTAAAGATAGGAGAGACTTTTAACCTACTTAGGATGAGAAGGACAAACCAATAGAGGGAGAGAGTGCAGGCAGGAGAAAGATCAGATAGTTGAGGCAAGGTCCCTGGGGAGGGTGGAGTTCACATCATAGTAGGGAGGGTGTGTGTGTCTCCGTATATAGACACATCCATCCATGTTTTATATGTATATTGTTATATAACTTTACATGTCTATACATATATTTACCTTGTTATATAGCTGTATAGTAAACTCTTGCCTTTGACTCTTAGGATGATGGATTCAAACTGTTTTTTTAAATGAATATAAAGTTGTTCCCCCTAGAATAGTTTACAGTGAAATTTGACATGGGGTTTATATTCCAAGGAAACAGGGCACTGTCCATTGGGTGGGATAGATCCTGCTTGACTTGTAGACCCACAGGACAGATACTTAGAATAGGATTGGCCTTGGTTGAGTTTCTGATTTGGGATGCCAGTGGGAGCCACACTGAGTTTATTTTAGCCCATTTGCCTGTGTTTATTTGACTAGGCAGTAACAGAATCCAAATTTAAAATTGTAACAGTGTAAGGATGCTTTTGGGTGTTGGTGAATTTAGTTCAGTCACTCAGTCGTGTCCGATTCTTTGTGACCCCATGCACTGCAGCACCCCAGGCTTCCCTGTCCATCTCCAACTCCCGAAGCATTCTCAAACTCATGTCCATTGAGTCAGTGATGCCATCCAACCATCTCATCCTCTGTCGTCCCCTTCTCCTCCTGCCTTCAATCTTTCCCAGCATCAGGGTCTTTTCCAATGAGTCAGTTCTTGGTGAATTTAACAGTGTGTAATATGGAATAGCAGGGATAGGAGGAGAGTGGGAATGGAGAAAGTGAAGTTAGAATTAGTATCATAGATGAAAGTGGTAAGGACCTGCTTGGAAGGAAAATTAAAGGTTGGATTCAAGGGATAGTGTAAAGAAAGTTTGATTAAGAAGTAGGAATCCCTGAGGCTGAGTTTTCAACAAGGGTTTCACTTCTGGAGACTGAAAAACAGGGAAGCATAGAGTATTCATGGGGATGAGGTTGCTTTTATCCACTGTTAGTGCATGACAAGAGATCCACCAAACAGTTAGAAATGTAAGTCTTGATTTTGGTCAGAGCCCGAGATGTAAGATTTGAGTCATTCTTGTTGGTCGATAGTTGAAAATAGGGAGTAAAAAAACGAGAAGAAAGGCTGTCTGTAACAAAAGAAGATCGACTACATTTGGTGTAAAGTCCTGCTCAAAGAAAAAAGAGAACCAGAAGAGTACCTTTTCACAGAAAAGAGAGAGTCTATGCTAAATTGAAAATCATAGGATAATTCATCCAAAGTAAACTTTTATTATTTGCCTAAGGATATGTTCTTATACTTGGAATATAAAGATATAAGTTGTAGCAACATAGTTAAGAGCGTGAACTGGAATCAGATTCTTAGGATCTGGATCTCAGTTCCAGTACTTGCTGGCCAGGGGATATCAGGCAAATTACTTCATCTTTCTGTACCTCAAGTGGTTACTTTGTGAATTAAAGGAAAATAATCATCTAGCTTTGCTAAGTGCCCAAATGATGGTAGTAATATTAGTGTGAGGTCTCATCTTTTCTGTCACCTTGAAAGTTTGAGTTTTGATTCTATGAAGATCATTCTCAAAGCACTGTTCAGTTTTATAAATATTAAGGGCAAAGGTGAGGATCCCCCCTTTACAGAATTAGTACATTTTGAATTGGGTCCTGATACGTTGCCAGAGCTTGGTCGTTATTTCTCGACTGTCTTTCTCGGAATGTTCATGTTTAGAAACCTGGTCCAGTGCTTACTAGATTTACAGGTAATTTCTGAACCTGAATTTCCAGTTCCTGAATTTTCCTATTAACCTTACTTAAAAGTTTGGGTCATATCAGCCTAAAAGACCATGACTTAGGCTCCTGAATACTTCTGATTTCACTCCTGTCTTATGCTAACTTTTAAACTAACTAAGCTTTTTTTGTGGTAAAATAAACATAACATGAAGTCAATCATTTTGATCATCTTCAGGTGTACAGTTCAGTGACATTAAGTACATTTAAACTGCTGTGCAGTCACGACTTCTGCCCATCCTCAGAATTTTTTCAGCATCCTTAGTGAAACTCTGTACCCGTTAAAATAGCAACTCCCATCCCCTCCTTCCCACACTGGACACCACTGTTCTACTTTCTATCCCTGTGGTATTTGACTATTTTAGAAACTTGAGATAAGCAGAAGCATTTAATATTTGTTCTTTTGTGTCTGGCTTGTTTCACTCAACAGTGTCTTCAAAATTCATCAGAGTTGTTGCATATAGTCAGAGCTTCCTCCTGTTTAAAGGATTTGTAATATTCCATTGTATGGAAAATGTGTGTACGTTTTCCTTATTCATTCATCTGCCGATGGACATTTGGGTTGTTTATACCTTTTGGCTCTTATGAGTAATATTGCTATGAACATTTGATGTGTGAACATCTCTTTGAGTCTTTACTTTCAGTTCTTTTGTGTATGTACCCAGAGGTGGAATTATTGGGTCAAGTGGTGATTCTGTGTTTCATTTTTATTAACCAACCTTTGTTTTGAACTTAATTCAATCCTTGTGGTCCTTTATTGTTTTATCTTTTTTATTTTGTACCTGTGAGAGTGGGTTAAAACTAAGCTGTGGTAGCTCTTTGCCACAATTGTATCCTGAGGGGAAGGTGCTGGTGTGCTACTTTGAAGTGTGGTTGGTGTACCTATAATTTGACTGTTTAAACATATATCAGTATATCTAGTATTATGGCTAAAAGTCTAGAAAGCTTATTATTTAGTGATTTTTAAAATTTTTTGAATGAGACTTGAAACTTCTAATCCAGTTCTGAGAATATAAAGACATACTGTTGTAAACAAAGAAACATGAAATTAACTGTTATTTTAGCTTCCCTGATGGCTCAGACGGTAAAGTGTCTGCCTGCAGTGCGGGAGACCTGGGTTTGATCCCTGGCCTGGGTTCGATCCCTGGGTTGGGAAGATCCCCTGGAGAAGGAAATGGCAACCCACTCCAGTACTCTTGCCTGGAAAATTCCATGGACTGAGGAGCCTGGCAGGCTACAGTCCATGGGGTCGCAAAGAGTCGGACACGACTGAGCGACTTCACTTTCACTTTCTCTTTCACAGTATTATTTGGGTTTCCCTTATGGCTCAGCTGGTGAAGAATCTGCCTGCAATGCTGGAGACCTGCCTGGGCTGGGAAGATCCCCTGGAGAAGGGAGAGGCTACCCACTCCATTATTCTGGCCTGGAGAATTCCATGGACTGTACAGTCCATGGGATCGCGAAGAGTCGGACACGACTGAGTGACTGTCGCTTCACTTCACAGTATTATTAACTAAAGTACAGGTTTTATTCAAATCTTACAAAATTTTTTGCTAGGATCTATTATTTGTTTTCATACCTTATTTAAAATTTCACGTTATATTTAGTTGCATTGAGCAGCATTAGCTGCATGCAGCAAATTCTGATAAATTCTCTTTCCATTTTTATTCTGTTACACATATTTTCTAACTTTATTTGTTATGATTTCTTATACACACTCATCATTTAAGTGGACATTTAATTTCTGTATACATGGGTTTTTTAAAGTATCTTTGACATTAAGCTCTCATTTCGATACTAATTTCTCCTTTAAATGCTTTCTTTGCAGTCACATTCTGTGTTTTTCCAGTCTTGTAACTTTATTGAGGCTTTCAGTGGCTGAGTCAGAGATCTCTCTTGGTAAATGTCATATTGCACTTGAAAACATGGGGGTTAATTTCAAATGTTTTTGATATTGATTTCTAGCATAATTCCACAGTGTTAAGAGAACAGACTCTGTATGATTACAGATTAGACCAGGAAATTTTTGCACCCTGTTTTATGTCCCTGGATATGTTCCAGTGTCTCCTGGTTTATAATCTATGGGAATTTGAATAGAATTTGTATCCTGCTGTTGTGTGAAAATTGTATAAATCCTAATTATATTGGATTGGTTCACAGTGCTTTTCAGGTCTATTATATCTTTCTACTTTTCTATGTATTTTATTAATTTTTGAGAATTTTATTTTGAAACTCCAATTAAAAATCTTAATTTATCTATTTAAAATGCTTGTAATACTATTTGTAATTTGTGTTTTCCAAGTCTCCTATAAATGTATTATCATACTTTCATAATTTAAAAAAAAAGTGTAAATGTATCAGTGTAAGAATAGAGTGCACCTCTTGTCTTACCAGATTGGAGTGACCGCTGGCCCCTTCCTATTCCTGCTATCAGGAACCTGGAAGCAATGAATAAGAAAGAAACAGATAAAGTAGTTTTGAAACCTCTTTATCTTCTTAAAGCTTGCTATATTTAGTACTATCTCCAAGGGAGGTAACGTCCAAGTTTTGCTTAGAGTTGCCTAAGTAGCAAAGAGAAGGGTATGTTTGTGGCTCTGAAGCCCGTGGTCTTTCTGTTGTACAGCAGTTAGGTCCCTTCCCTTTTGTTGTGCAAGAGAATTTATTAGAGAATAAATTTCAATTATTTATAATTCCATTTGGTTAGAGAACTCCCATTTTAGAATAGATTGTGCAGAATTGGCCACAGATATCAGAAGGATTAAATCAGCATTCTTGATAAATTTCTAAGGGAGGCTGCAAGTATAGATGTATTTATTATGTGCTGAAGCATAATTTAGCCTTAAAGTCTTTTTTTGTAAAATACACATTCTGGTAAGAAGGTGGTGATCATTCATAGAGGGGGAAAGAAGGTGGAGAGTGTAGGTATATTTTTAAATTAACTGCTTATTTATTTGCCCACGCTGGGTCACTTCGTTGCTGTGAGTGGGCTTTCTCTAGCTGCAGTGAGCTGGTGCCCCTCTTCATGACGGGATGAGGGCTTCTCACTGCAGAGGCTTCTCTTGTTGTGGAGCATCAGCTCTGGGCGGGCAGTCTTCGGTAGTTGTGGTGCAGGAGTTTAGTTTCCCTGCAGCATATGGAATCTTCCCTGACCAGGGACTGAGCCGTGTCCCCTGCATTGCCAGGTGAGTTCCTATCCACTGGACCACCAGGGAAGTCTGAGTGTAGGTGTTTTAAAGATAGAGGCCATTGGAAAATTCATGTGAGAAAACTAATTGCTCTGGTGATGACGGTGTGAGAGCTTAAGGATGGTAGATTGCAATTCACTTTGCAGGGTTCTTGCTACTAAAACACATGTAAACTGACTAGGAAAATGCCAAAATTGAGACAGTTGAGTAAGTAGTAACTCTTACACTGTCTGTGCTTCTTAGAGGCCTTCTGTGACCTTGCCTGGCAAAACCCATTGCCCCTTCCTGCAGGTGTCCTTCTTTTAAGCAGTGTGTTTGTCTCAGCTAGACTGTGAAGTCTTTAGGCAGAAATGGCATGTCCTACTCTGTATTTTTTGCACTCAGTGTAGTGCTTACACACAGTAGATCCTTCTAAACCTTGGCTGAGTCTCTTCTTAGTGTGAGTGTGCCTGCAGGCTTAATTGCTCAGTTGTGTCCAACTCTTTGTGACCCCATGTACGTAGCCCACGGGGCTCCTCTGCCCATAGGATTTCCCAGGCAAGAATACTAGAGTATTCTTGCCCCGACTCCAGGGGATCTTCCTGACCCAAGGATGGAACCCACGTCTCTTGTGTCTCCTGCATTGGCAGGTAGATTCTTTATTTTTGTGCTAGCTGGGAAGCCTTCCTACTGTGAGACTTGGGCACAAATATTATCAGAACAAGAGAAGCAGCAGCTTCTGTCCTTATCAGAGGAGGGATCTGAATCAGAGTTACAATGAGGCCAAGAACCCAGGAAACCACTCCCAGAGAAACCAGAGATTTTTTAGTTTCATGTGGTACATCAGGCTGTTTTGTTGCCTCATTTCCTTGATACACTGGCCCATGGCCTGGAAATGTCTTATTTGTTTAGCAGACACCGAGGCATGAAAGTTGTGGGGCGACAGAAGCTTTAATACCATAGAATACGTTTAACACAGTGTAATAAGTCACAGTAGGGGCGTGTGCGTAGTGACAGAGGGGCTGGAGGAACTCTTCATAGAAAGTAGTGTGGTCGCTGAATGAGAGAGAAGGGAGAATACCTCCTGCCAGGAAACAGTCTGTGAAGAGAGGCTGAACCTCCCAGCCCAGGAGATGGGGTCCAGGAATGGAGCAGGGTGGGTGCAACTGGTGAAGCTGGGGCCAACTGGGGGGAAAAAGGCAGAGAACTGACTGGGAGAAACTTTATCTCTCTTTTTGCTGTTCATCTCCTGTCTTCTCTTTGTGCTGGTCTATGGAATTTTTGCTTGAACGGTGAGTGAGGGGGAGCTCCTGGAGTATTTTACAGAGCAAAATGATTGATTTGATCAGAAATGTGTTTTGTAAGGCAGACCGGCAGTCATGTAACCACATAGACGATGAATTGTAGAGTCGAGTCTGGAGTCAGGTAGATGGATTTGGAGGCAGTTGCAGTGTCCAAGAGATAAAGAGTTCTTATTATATGATTTCATTTATATGCTGTGTCCAGAAGAGGCAGATTCATAGAGACAGAAAGTAGACTGATGGTTGCCAGGGGCTGGAGTTGGGTAATGGGTATTGGGGTGATGAAAGTATCATTAGATAGTAATGGTAATTGTGCAACTTTGTGAATATAGTTAAAAACCCAATGAATTGTATGTTTTTAAGTGGTGAATCTGATGGCATGTGAAGTATATCTCAGAGAGAGAGAGAGAGGAAGAGTTCCTGAAATAAGTGGGAATAGTGAGCACAAAGAAAGCGAGATGAGTTGGAGGGAAACTCAACCCAAGAGTTGGTCAAGAATTGACAGCACTTGGAGAGAGAATATTGGCGATACCCACAGTGAAAGAGGGGCCGGCCAGCCCTGACATTTCTAATTTGTATGATTAAACTGATGGGGAAAGAAATTTTGGAAAAAGCAAGTTTGGAGAAACCTACAATGAACAGTGTAAACTGTTTTGAATATGTCATCAAGTCGGACAGTTGTGCATAAAGGCCCAGATTTCAGGAGACTCTGGGACTAGAAAAAGAAGTGAGTTATGGAGGGGGTGTATACTGCAGAGGTCATCAGGCTGCTGGTGGACAACCCCGTGTCCCCACTCTTTTTGGCTCTCTGTCCTCCAAGCTGGTCTAGAGGTGTGGTGCTGGAGGCACTGGTTTTTAAATAAAGCTGTATCTTTCTATTACTTTTCAGGCAGAGGCAAGACTGGCAGCAAAACGGGCTGCCCGGGCAGAGGCAAGAGATATCCGCATGAGAGAACTGGAACGGCAGCAAAAAGAGGTAATTGGGGGAAATAACCCTGATTTTGTGTTATTCCCCCCCCCCCCACCCAAAATCAATACGTGGCTAGTTTCCTTCTGAAGTAAACCTGGTTCCTTTTGAAATACTGGGAATAGAGTAACTTGATGTATGTGTTTTGACGAGCCATTCTATGTCAGCAAGTTAAGTGCAATATTTGTTTGAAATTAACAGCAGACACCTATACACCTCTTGTCATAAGTTACTGTTGTGTTATAAAGTCCTCGTAATAGCCAGAGAAGGCTTAGAGATGACAGAATTATCTACTATAGCCCTAAATGTCCTAGAATTTTGACTATATTGTGATACCTACATAGTTAAGCTCTGTGAAATCATACAGCCTTGTAGTTTGTAAGCATACTTAATAATGGAGGAAAGTCTCCTTATAAGAAAATGGAAAAAAAAATCCCACAGTTATAGCACTTTTAGGACTCTAGTCTTGTGTTACGAAAACTAGTATCCATATATAGATCAAAAACTACTGGAAAGAAGTGATCACTCTCAGTACTTTGGTTTATCTATGGTGGGATTATGATTAGTTTTATGTTACACTTTTGTATGGCTAATACATTTCCATCTGTTTTAATTATCACTGGGAAAACCAGAAAAGAAAAAATTTCTAACTAGACATATAGAAATTGGGCTGCTTTAAAAGAAAACAAATACTCTTTTTTTACTCTTTCCTTCTGACATTGACCTGACTTTGAAAGTTCCCATAAAAACCATTTCTGATGTTTTAGTTCAAAGGGGGAGAAAAGCTGCAGGGCAGTATTAAACACTTCATTTTGAGGTTTGTGGTGAATTTTCTGTTAATGAGTTAAAGAGATGTGTACAGAGTCCATATTGTCACAGCTCAAAAACAAAGCCAAAAGCATTAATGTATTGCTAATTTTCTTTTTTTACCTCATAGCTTCAAATATTGAATGCAGTTCTTGGCTTGAGATGAAATGGTACAATACAATGCATTGTCTTTTATACTCCTAAAATTGTAGTGAACTATAAGAATAGAGTTATTAAGTTTAAGCTTTATTTGTAAGCTGCAGACTGAACATATTTAGCTTAGTATGTTGTGTATTTTGAATGTGTGACCAGTCATTGCCTTTCAGGACAAATGTGTGTGATTAATTTAAGACTTTCCATAGCAGGCAGTGTGTTGGAAACTTGAGTCTGTGAAACTTTTGCATTTGCAGCACTCTCACCATTCCTTTGACCGGAAATGGGGACAGATTCAGAAGTGGCTGGTAGGCCGGGATCGCCTGCCCTGCATGTTGTGATCAGTTGCTGAAATATGCAATCTCAAAGTAAAACACTGACTAATCATTTGCCAAGTGGGAGTGTTTGCCATGTTTGAACCTAAAGGTCAGCGAGTGTCTCTTCTGCCTGTAGTGGACCAAATGTGTGCTTGGAGCCCAGCCATTTTCGTTGCAGTCACAGCCTCACACTCATCTCATAAACGCTCCTGACCAAGAAAGATTGCGTAGATGAATGTGCTTTCTCTCTGTGGATTTGTTCTTCTGTCCCTAAAATTTGCCCACCCGCTCCATCCCGCCTTCTCCTCCCCTGCCCCTTTCTTCTTTTCTCTCTTTTTTAAAAAGCTATATCAGGTTCTTCATAGAAAGATGAACCAAGTCATTCTTTCATCCCCTCTGAAAATTACTTTTATGTTGTTAGTTCTCTCCATTTCCTTTCAAGTCTTACACCGTCACTGCCAAATTTGTTAGCTGCAAGAGCAAATTGCATGTGAGTTACTGTGAGTCACTGCTAACTTTGAGCTTTTGTCAGTGTTGCTAAGTGCCCTAGCTGCCTCTGATTGCAGGGGTTCCGAGCTTGGTGTGTGGATAGGCTTGGGGGATGGGGTAAGGACTGTTCATGCCAGGTTTTGAGTATGTGTATGTTTTCATGTGAAAATGGCCACAGGAATTTTATCATCAGATTCTCAAAAGGAGTCTGTGATCCCTAAGAGGTTAAGAACCACTGTTTAATTGCTGCCTAACAAGCAACTTTCATAAGCAAATCCCTTCTAGAATAGCATTTTAAGGTATAACCAGAATTTAAATATTTATGATTATATTTACATACAAATTTTAAAACTTCATCATACTTCTCATTGTGATATTTTAGAAAAGAGAGAGAAAAGATTTTGGTTACTTAAAATTAAGCAACTCTTCATGTATGTGTGTGTTTTCTTGTTATTAAAGCTAGCTTATTTTATAATTCAAGTGTCTTCTGCATGTAACTGGCTTAATATTACTGATGATGTCTTAAGAATATTTTTGCATGAGTTAAGAGAAATAATTCTTAATTGCCAAAGTGGAAATATTAATTTCCTCTTATAATTAATTATGTATTATAGTTCTCAAATTAAATTGCCTAGGGTTTTAATATCTTAGGACAGATCAAAGCATTAAATAGGAAAAGCCTATGTTAAAAGTCTAATATTTAATTCTTACGTTGAAAGGAGCAGTTTGGGTTAATAATAGGTAGTATTTGGACAGGCAGAGAAGGTGGGGTTTAATTTCAGATAGAATAACTAACATTCCGACCCTTTCTGGCACTTTGTTCAAACTGATTCTTCCTCTAACTTCTTATCCTATCCTTGTCTTTCTGGCTGCTTTCTGTCTATGAATTTATCATAGAAGTTGGCATGTGAGCATCACAGTGTATAAATTACTAATAAATTTATAGTAAATAATGCATAGACAAACAATTGGGTTATCGATGACTAGAAGGAAGAATCTTCCTATATTAAAATTTTCTCCTAATTGTAGCACTTTTTTGCCCGTGAGTGGGCTGTTGGATCTGAATAGGGTACACGGGAGCATGAGGCTCAGGAATGAAGCTCGTGTTGAGTGCATGTCTGTGTGCCAGCATTGTGCTCATACCTTTTACATACGTGTTCAGTCCCCATTGTAAGACAGATCCACTGTCTCCATTTTATAGGTAGGTGATAAAGGACTGGCAAAGTGAACAACTTTAGTTGTTGGCAGAGCTGGAATTCAAAGGGATCCGAGGGTGCCCTGTGTGCTAATGGTGGAGTGGGAGGTGGACGGACCAAGAAGGAAAGGGCCTGTGTCTTTCTGGGCCCCCAGATAGTCTTAGGTTAGCCAGTACTGCTGTCTGTAAACTGGGTGTCTGAAGCAGTGATGTGTTGGGAATCTGAAAGAGCAAATGCAGTTTGTGAAGTTTCCTAATTTAAAACTGAGGGGGCCATACGACCCAGGAATCCCACTGCTGGGCATACACACCGAGGAAACCAGAATTGAAAGAGACACGTGTACCCCAGTGTCTATCGCAGCACTGTTTATAATAGCCAGGACATGGAAGCAATCCAGATGTCCATCAGCAGACGAATGGATAAGAAAACCGTGGTACATATACACAATGGAATATTATTACTCAGCTATTAAAAAGAACGCATTTGAATCCATTCTAATGAGGTAGATGAAACTGCAGCCTATTATACAGAGTGAAGTCAGTCAGAAAAACACCAATACAGTATACTAACACATATATATGGAATTTAGAAAGATGGTAACAATGACCCTATATGCCAGACAGCAAGAGACACAGATATAAAGAACAGACTTTGGGACTCTGGGGGAGAAGGCGAGGGTGGGATGATTTGAGAGAATAGCACTGAACCATGCATATGTGAAATAGATCGCCAGTCCAGGTTCGATGCATGAAACTGGGCATTAAAGCTGGTGCACTGGGGCAACCCAGAGGGATGGGATGCGGAGGGAGGTGGGAGGGGGGTTCAGGATAGGGGACACATGTACACCCATGGCTGATCCATGTCACCGTATGGCAAAAGCCACTACAATGTTGTAAAGTAATTAGCCTCCAATTTTTAAAAGTGAATTAATTTAAAAAAAAACTGAGGGGGATAGCTCCACCCTTGAATCAAATATTTATTGCCAGATATGTCCAGGTGTATTCAGAGGGCTGTGAGCTTTAAAAAAAAAAAGAAAACCTTCAAGAGAACTTTTGAAAACAGGGTATGTTTCACTTCCATTTATCTAACTTAAATGTATCAAACATAATTTTCCAGGAAGGCTTAAAAGATAGATACCCCTCTTTGAAGGCATTGTCCTGTTCATTCATCCTTTATACTCATAAGGATTCCCAAGACAGTGAAAATATTTTGTCTTCTGAACTGTGGAAGAGAGGGATAGTCTGCCTTGTAAATGGTACCCAAGAACATTGCTGAAATCTTTTTCTATTGACTTTCTGGTGATTAATTTTTAAAAAAGCCTTTTGGCAGTTTTAATATGCCTTTAGAAATACCTGGGAAATGAAGCTTTCTTTGTATTCCAGAGTACAAAACTAGGATACCTTGCCCCTTTCTTCATGTTCTTTCTGTGTAATTAAATCTGGATTTGGCCAGTGTAGGACAGTGTCTTGATTGGTTCAGTGGTATGGTGAGTCAGAAGATCTGAATGCTGGTCCAGCTTTCCAACTTTGTTGACCCCTAACCTTTTTGTGATGCAGTTTTTTGTTTTATGTACTATAAGATGAAAGGATCAGACTAGATGACCTCTAAGGATCCTCTAGCTCTTAAAAATAATTCTATATTTGGTGCTGGGGTCTTTCGTTTACACGGGGGTTTCCTTCTGTTTCTCCCTGTTTGCCACCGTGCGGTAGCATTCCAGATAAAGGCAGAAGTTAGAGACCACGCGGAATGCCTGCCTTTTTGTGCAAGAGTAGTGTTGCATGGCAGACTCTTAGTAAAATGTGTGCTTGGAGTCTTTTTGGTGTAATAAAAATTTGCTTTGAGCTTGCCTCACTGTACATATGGTAGCCATTAGCCATCTCTGGGTAATTCGGTTTCGACTTGCTTGAATTGATAAAAATTAAAAATTTCGTTCCTCAGTTGCACTTCTGACAGTTTAGATGCTTAGTAGCCACCTGTGGCTGGTGGCTGCCTATCTGATAGCACAAGCATAGCGCATTTCCACTGCTGATGAAAGGCCTATTGCATAGTGCTGGTTTCAGGTGTAGTTTATGACTATGGAATAAACTGTATTCTGTCACTTTAAATTAGCCAGCCTGTATGGGCTTATATTTTATTCTGTAGTTTTCTGAACTCATTAGGTCATTTTCCCCAAATGGTGCTAAAAAGAAAGCTGTATAAATCTAAAGATATTCCGATACTTACTGTGTTGTTATTTAGAGTTATTTTTATAATAGGCATAATTAAGGATAAATATGAATTCATCTGTCTTTGCTGCATCGTTAGTGGGATGTGCTCTTTAGAGGCAGGTTTTTAAAAGTGCACCTGTGTGGTAGGTGGAATGAAAAGAAAGGGTAGAATAAAGAGAAGACTGAACATTAAACCTTGTATTGATATGTCCCCCTGGTACCCCAAATAACACTAGGAGGGGGCACACAGAATTAACTTCAACTAACAAAGCTAACTAGCCTAGAACTTGTTACCACTTAGTAAGCTGTACCTACCCTGCTGGGCTAACACTCATGCCCCCCAAAGTTTTGTGATACATCACCTGATAGTCAAAGAGAGGAAAGAAACTTGCTTGGCTTCTTACAGATTACATGTGTCTATTACATAACAAAACCGTGAATCAGTGATGAATTCCTAAAGATCAGAACACCATGTTGAATATTGAATTATTGAATCATCCTGGTGCATATAAACAGACTTCTGAACAGATTTGATCACATGCACCAGTGTACACGACATATGACAAGCAGGCGTTTTTTGGAATTGTATTCAAAGATCATGACCAAAACAAAGCACTAAATTGCGGTGTTTCAGTTGAATTGCTGTCACTGGATTCACAGTGAATGATCAGGCGGAGCCACATCTAATTATCCCATCTGCGTGATGATTGTGCTGTCTTGTCATGGGGTGTTGAAGTTTTGGTGTGTTTTGGGAAAAGCGGTGTCGATTACCTGTGAACCCAGTTGGCCAGTTGTGTGTAGATTCTTGGTCAATTCGAATTGACACTCCAAACTTTGAAATTTTGAAAGATCAGAAGTTTCTTATAGTTGATTAGGTTCTAGGGACTAGTCATTTAATTTCACATGACTGAGTACTTAATGCCATGGTGCTAATAGCTGAATATGGAAAAAATTAGAATTACATTTATTGAGTCAGTTGGGTTTTTTGTATGTGTTTTGTTTTTACAATCTTCATAAGGCATAGCTTCTGAAGCAACTTTATCAACTCTAAAGTATTTACTCAGTTTCTCATAATTATAAGTAGGTTTTCATATTAACAATACACAGTCAGGGGCTATTTCATTTAGTTGTTCTTTGCTTTCCCAGTAGAGTGGTAAAAGAAAAAAAGTTTATGCAATGAGCACAAAATTATAACCCAAACCTTTTTAAAAGAATACATTTTCACTGTTAACTACATCCGTAATAAACATTTCTTCCTGCCTTGCATAAACTAACATCGTAAAGAAATAGGTCAAAGTCTGCTTCTAATGCTGACCTCCGTTTCTGTTGGCTCTGTATACTTGCTTATTTTTATCTTGGTATATGGAGCTCTCTTGGTCATGTATCGAGTACATTCTACAGTTGGCCAGACATACATACACTTGTTCAAATGAAAACATTGCTGAGATGATTTCTACTTCTCTTCCAACTGAGGGAGGGATGTGACTGCCCAAACTCAGCTTTGAGGAAACTCACCTCTGTGCTCAGTTCTGATAGGGGCAGCCCTCTGCTCAGTAATTAACTGTCCATGTACTTTCTCCTTTCCCAGGAAGAGTCGGAAAGGGCCAGGTATTCCCACAGATCCAGTCATCGTCGTCCTTCTCTGGTTTGTAATAACCTACAGACTTGCCTCTGATACTTTTCCTCATCAGCTCGCTGCAGCCACTCACACACCTTTATTATGTTGTTTTTATCTTATCAGGGAGTTGAGGATGCATTGTCCATTCGAAGTCTTGGCAGTCACAGGGTTGGTATTTTAAGTTGTTTACACCCTAATAGCAAAGCTATATCCCTTTGTCTTTTCTAAAAAACAGAGAAAATATTGGCAAAGTTCTTTTGATTAGAAAGTGATATTTTCTCTCAAATTATTATTATAAGTAAATCAATTCTAAAATCATAAATATTTTCATCTGTTAACATGCATATTTACTCTTTTCTATAAAAGGACTTTTGATTTTGAAAAATCATCACAAAATAATAAGGTTGATTTTATAAAATAACACCTGCATGGTTCTAACTTTCAGATTTTTCCTACTTTCAGATTTTTTTAAATGATAATTTTTTAATGAGATTTATTATTTGGGGGCATGGGTGACTAATTATAGTTTTATTCAGTAGAAAAATTGAACTGATTTTTAAAGTGCCTGTCTTAGCATATTTATAAAAATAATCATGCTTCAATATTTTGATTAATATTTTGTAGTTTGTCTCAAGTTTTTAGTGTATATCATTGTAAATCAAAATAAATGAGAAATTGTTCATTAAAGGCTTGCATATTGTGCCAAAAAAGCTGATCTCTGTTCTTAATGAATTGCGCTTAAAGCACATTGCCTTAGACCAATGCTTTTAATTTGTACATTATTAATATAGTATATGTGCTAATATCTAGATTTTTTTTTCATCAGTAAAAGTCCGTTCTTGTTAAGATCTATATTTGTTAATATCCCCAGGTCTAGTTTTCTTCCTATCTTGTATAATATTCCTATCTTGTATTATTTTCCTATCTGGAAAATACACTGTATTAAACTGAGTGTGTTCTGGTATTACTAGTTATTGATATGTTTGCATTCTTAAATAGTCTTTTACTCTGGTTATATATATATATTTTTAATTCACTTACGTTCTTAAGACCATGTTTTATTTTTAGATAATTTTCCTTTTGTTACAATCTGTAGCATATTGGCTGAGTGCAGCTTTTCCCATAAACTTTGCACATGCATATGCACTAAATCGAATGGCAGGCGAGATGATGTTTTCTGAATGTACAGTTGTTCCCAGGAGTGGTTATATTTCTCATTGGTGAATATAATCTACTGTCTTTTCAGAATAAATTAGTAAGCTAGTACTTGAATCAAATATTTTGGTTGATTATAAAAGTTTAGATTTAAGAGAATATTAAAAAGCCTTTATAGAAATCTAACTAGTGGTTTAAGAATGATTTTAAAGGAAAAGAGCTTTAAGATAATAAATTTGTCATGCTTCTCCCTAGAGAGATTTGTGGTGCTTTTTTTTTCTCACAGGGAGTTAACAAAAGCTTAGAAGTTGAGCTTGGAGGGCTTTGAAAATAATCCCATCTCACCTTTTTTTTAAAAATATATGACTTATTGTAATGTTCCTAGTGTGAAGTTCACAGTCTTCAAGCTGGTTATTTGTAAATATGCATGGGAAACTTACATATTACTTTAACCTAATGGTAAAGCCATCCAAGTTCAACCTAATTTGTTTTTAAAACAAATCTGTAAACAAACAAAAAATAAATCTGCAAGTAAATAAGGAATTGTTTACTCAGTGTCTATAAAGTGAGATTGATTTTCATTTCATGGAAATTTTATCATTAAATAAATTTAAGATATAACTAGAACTCAAATGGTATTTTATTTCATTATGGTAGTTATGAAAATTTGCTATTATGTGCCAAAAAGTAAAACTCCTAATATTTTTAAAAAGCAGCCTGTGAACTTCAAGATTAGTAAAAATTTTTACCTTGTAGAGACTTCAGTACTACTGTTAGTGTACATTTAGAATATTTAAATTTTTAGACTTTCTTAGAAATGTCTGATTGGAAATGAAAGCTTATTAATAACACAGTATAAAAGAAATATAGTTGAGATAAGTTTTTTCTTTTTTCCAACTTAATAATATTGGGAGTTTTAAATTTTCATCAAATTATTGCCTTTTAGAATAACTTTACCATCTATATTATACCGAAAATGTAGACAACTGGTGTTCTCTGTAAAAATATATGTGATGGCTTAAAACCCTGACCTGAATTTTATTGGGGTTTGCTATATTACTTGGGGTTTTGGTATTTCTTTTCTAGTTATTTTTTTAAACTTATGAGCTGTATATTAAAAAGTCTAAGACTTTTGAACCTTGTATTTGCTACATGAACATTAGCAGTACTTGGATATGAGGAAGATGTGTTTATGGTTTCATGCCACATTCTTCGGACTTTGATCTCTCCTTTTGTCCAGTTAACTGCCTTTTTTGAAAGGTGTCCTGCCTAAAGCTATGTGGGGTTAGAGATGGTATCAACGCTGTAGACTTTCTGTATAAAAAGAGCAGCGATAGTTCAAGATGGTTCAAGATGGTAGGTAAGGGGAAGGAAGATTAAATCAAAGCCCTGAGTTTAGAATTGAAACAGTGCTTCTTTAAAAAGCAATCTACCTTAAAAAAAAAAATCTGACTGACTGCTTGGTCACTGCTTTTATGTATTGAAATACAAGAAGACTATAAGGAAGAGATCCGAAATTAGAAAATGAGGTAATCTTGAATCAGAGTGGTAGGGATACATCACAGTTTTCACTGGTGGAGAGCTTCACTGTTGTTTTTTATTAGTTCCTATTTATCAGTGGCTTTAGTATAATTTTAATGAATTTAATTTTAATATGCTTGGAATTTTTTATTCTGTCATTTACTCCTACACTGTTTAATTCTGTGGAAGAACCCATCGAAGGACGTTACGGGGACACGTTGGAGCAGAGCCCGTACACCCAGCAGTGAAGACCTCATGGCGTGTAGCCAGAGAAATGTGCAGCGTTAGTACTGTGCTTTCGCTGCTGACTCACAGCGCCCCGGGGGCCTGAGCAATAGGCCCATTCCCACAGAAACAAGCACTGGCTGAACTTTTGTTTCTGTAGCCTGCTTTTTAATACTTTTTATAATAGCAAGTTTGGAAATATTTTGTTTAGCTAGAGCCCTTAATATTTTCAGTTCTCTCTTCTTTGATGAATCATTTGTTTTAAACAACATAAATGCCAACTGTCACATACCGGAGGATTTTTTTTGTTCACCGGGTGTACAACCAGTAGTAGCGACTGGGATGTCCAAGTTGTGGATTTTCCTACCAGATTCAGCAGTTTTTAAAACTGAGGGAATTCCCTTGCGGTCCAGTGGTTAGAACTCCACTCTTCCAATGCTGGGGCCCAGATTGCATCCCTGGTCAAGGAACTAAGATCCTGCAAGCCTCACCGTGCAGCCGAATAAATAGATAAACTAAAACTATCTGAGCTCTGCATTATATTTTGGAAAAAGAAAATCAAAGTAGATCATTTTCAATTCAACTTGTTAAACCTTATGCTTTTGCAGAAGACCAGGTGTTACAGAGAGGATGAGAACTAAGACTGATTCCTTCAATGAACTTACCTGTTTGGGAGGATGGAATAGCCTATATGCAAGAATGTGTGATTTGAGTAATACATGTTTTGGTCATGGGTTTTTTTTAAAAAACAAAAAAGGTATTTTGTTAACTGAGAGAAGTCGCAGGTAAAACTTTCATAGAGAAGGAACTTTATTTTCAGTGAAATGTCATTCACCACAGTGACTTTACCACGCACATCATTTACCACCAAATGCACACCATTAGGCATTTTAGAAAATTTTGGATAAACAAGATTTTTTTTACACATGTAGTAACACTTTATATTCTGTTTTCATGATAATACAAGAAAAGTATGCAAATGCAGATATTTTGCTTCAGTACCTCTTAGTATTTACTGCAATATCATTTTCTCTGAATTTAATCTTGCCAGTGATAAAATTATACCACTTAGCCTTATACTTATAAAATACATTTTGGGGAGTTTCTGCATTATTTTTTGTGAATGATCATCTCATTAAGCATGAATTGAAACCTTTGTTCTGTCTGAACTATTATATTAATGCTTTATTAGAACTATACTTTAAAATTTTACCTTTTAGTCTATTTTAGGCTTTTTAAAATTGCAGCCTCTATGACAGGAATACATTTTACACTGTAATCCAATATTCATATGCAGAGATGTGCCTGTTTTTGTATGTATATAAGTGTATAAAAATACAGAAACAAATTTTACAAAAATAGTATTTACTGTACATGATCCACTCTAGTATTTTGTATTTTTTTATGTTGGTTGAACCCATAAATTGATTTTATGAACTACTAATGAGTTGCAGTCCACATTTAGAAAAACATTACTTTAGATCCGGTTTCTGAATAGTGTTCCCTAAATCCTAAATGGGTATAAGAGTTGCAAAAGAAAGATATTTTTACCAAACTACCTGAGGAACTTGTTCATTGCTTTTGTTTTATACATTGCTCTTCTGGGCCAGATTGCTTAAAAAATCTGACTAGAATGCTTAAAAAAATTAGGAAAACACAAATCTGAGTAGTTAGTTACTATTTAATTTGGTTTCTTGGATTTGACATGTGGTGCTAAACATATTGTTTTCTTAAAGACCCTACAGGAAATATGGTTTTCTGGTCTTGTCATAAATTTTATATCTATTTTCTTTGATTTATATTTCATGCCACTTATATGTATACTATCCATTCCACACTTTGCTCTGACCGAGTTTCTAGCTTTGTTCACTATTTTTCATAGGGAAAGTTCTTGAGAAGGAGTGTTTTCCAGGTGTGTGCACAAGCAGATCCAAGGGAACTTTCCCCATTTTAATGCTGCAGTTGTTGTTTGTCTTTTAGTTTTGTTTTTTTTGGTAAGTTTCATCATAGCTATGTGTACCTGCTTCATTGCTTCTCCATGACTTGCTTTTGCCACATTTCACATGATGGACAGTGATGGTCACAGACAGTTAGGATGCTTAATTCCTGTATTTAAAGGCTTCCTTGGGTGTTCTGTGCTGCAGTGTACTGGGGTGAATCATCTGAACGTTACTGATTATAAATTCTAGATTTGAATGAGAACATGAAGTTTTTCCTGTACATATAGTTTAACAATAACCTATACTAGGAAAGAGTGAGGGGGAGAGTATTCTTTAATTCACATGTCACAGCTGTTATGTTTAATAATTTGGGGATTTTAAAGTAGTGCTGGATTTTTCATAATTTTATGAATGTTGCTTCCCCCCGCCTTTGTATTTCTGATTTTGGGAATACAACCAACTTTCACCTTTTCCTGAAATCCAGTATGATGCTCTTAAGGATAGATCATCAAGACTTTCATCATTAGTATGTATTGCATGACTTTGTGTTAAATTTAGTTAGACTTTATAAACAATTGGTGATGCTAATCCTAGATGATGTCTAACTTTTTCACGGGTCTGTTGTGATGTTTGGGGGAAATATATGACTAACGGCAAATTCTAGTGTGCAGTTGTGGCATGATTTAGCACTTGAATAGCTTTGCCTTGTAGGATCTCAGGATCATATAAAAATTTTTTGCTTTCCTATTCAGGACTAAGATTGGTAGTAGTATCTTTTCTTAAAATGATGAGTCACCCAGCTGACACATACTCATTGCCCTGGAAGACATGTTTCCAGCGGTGTTTTGAGATGTACTGAACTACAGCAGCATGTTTTACAACTACACCTGCTATGCTTTGTGTTCTGTGTCACAAGCCAGCAGGTGTGAAAGGATTCAGGTGACAACTGAAACATCAGTTCCGTCCACTCATTTTTGCTTCATTTGGTTTATTTTTGATGGCATGTCATTTTGGCCAAGGAAGTTTACTTGTAGTGTGTTTTTCTTGGGTTAATGTATCCATACGTTGCCACAGTTCTTATGTTCAGAGTAATAATGTCTAAAAGAAAGATATGCACTTTAAAAAAAAAAAAGGAAAATGAATTTGTAATCACTGATTCAGGATCTAGCTGTGCATGTTTCAGGTGATGTGTGTAGAGCAGGCTGTTGAGAGCTAGGCCCCTTCTAGCTGCATCTCCTCCTTTCAGACCAAAGGTGCGTATCCACATTGGACTTCGTATCTGCCAGTTGTCCTGTTTAGTAGTATTGCTGTCTTCTATCCCCTCACATGCACTTGGCTCTGACTCCTAGAAGTTACATCCAAGGATGTCAGGTTATTATCTAATGATGCTGCTGCTGCTTGAGACGGGCCACGCTGTGTAGGCTGCTCTCCGCTGAGCAGCGCCTGCTGTGGGCCCAGTAACTCGGGTTAGGAGGGTCGGGCAGCGCAGTGTTACGTTTTCTGTTCTCATCGTGCTTTGGTGGATGCACAGGATTGCTCTTTGGCCTTTAAGTAAGGAGGACTGCAAAAGGAAGTGGCCTCTCTTGTCACTCGTACCTTTTTAAAGAAGCGGAGACTCAAATGAGGTGTGGTGTGAAGGCCCCCACTTAGAGCCTGCTGATTCTGAGCCCTGATTCAGCTTTCAGTTGGCTCCACACTGAGCTGGCTGGCACGGGGGGCTGAGGGGATGCTGGTGTGTGGCAGGCTGTGTGCCTGAGCCCGTTTCCCACTAGCAGGAGGGAAATGGAGAGCATGCGTGTAGACTACTGTGTCTCATGTGGGCCTGTTTCCATGTATGATTTTAAGACGCACTTTATTAAATTATCTTAAGACTTCACTATATGATCTTTAAAGTTAACATCAATATTTACTTCCAGAATCATTCTTACAGTCACTCTTACGGAATGAAGAAGAGATCTTCTGGTTCTCATAAAGACCCACTGGTTAGTTCTGTTGTGTCTCATATCACAGTATTTTGTGTGGTTGTAAAATTCACTGATCCTTTCAGGGAAATTAAGAATTATGACTGCATTGGTGTGCTCTTCAGGCATTATTGAAACCTGATAATGTACTGAAACATAACTTATCAGAGCCTTATTTAAAAATAATTTTGTGTTCATGTACAAGATTTAATATCAAGTTAACATATGATGGGCTTCCCTGGTATCTCAGCTGGTAAAGAATCCACCTGCAACGCAGGAGACTCTGGTTCGATCCCTTGGTCGGCAAGATCCCCTGGAGAAAAGATAGGATACCCACACCAGTATTCTTGCCTGGAGAATTCCATGGACAGAGGAGCCTGGCAGGCCCCAGTCCATGGGGTCGCAAAGAGTCAGAAATGACTGAGCGACTTTCACTTCACTAACGTATGCTAACCCTGGTGGCTAGAGTTAGGAAAGTGTCACACTCAGTTCATTAATACTGTATTTTCATCTATGAATTGCCCTTTGGAGGACTGTACCTTAATAGGTTTAGTGAGATTCTTATAACTTATTTTGGATATTTGAGTTGATCTAGTTGTGACGTTGGGCTTCCCTGGTGGCTCAGATGGAATCTGCTTGCAATGCGGGAGACCTGGATTTGATCCCTGGGTTGGGAAGATCCCCTAAAGGAGGGCATGGCAGCCCACTCCAGTATTCTTGCCTGGAGAATCCCTCTGAGCAGAGAAGCCTGGTGTGCTACAGTCCATGGAACTGCAAAGAATCGGACACAACTGAACAACTAAGCACAGTTGTGGTATTATAGCCAGTACCAAACTCACGTGTAGCTGTCATTCTGAATGATTGCTTTTTATAGATTTGAGATTTGAGGAACTTGAAATTAATGTTCTGGTAGAACAACAAAGTTTATGATGGCAGAATTCCCATGCTGTCTTGCAGAAAATTCTTCAACCTATAGTGTAATTAAACTGTAGGACTAATAGTGCTCTCCATTCCAGCCAGCCTGCTAAATGACATTGCTGTGGAGAAAAAAAAACGTCTACAGTGCCCATTTGGGGTGCTGGGAACACCTCTTCCCTGTTGAGTTGCAGCAGCACTGGCAGAGGAAGTGCAGCCCAAGCTCCTTGCTAACTCAGGGCTCCCTAGGGTAGGGCTCTGACCATTGGTGAGGTGGAGAGAGGGGTGGGAACCCTTGGCTGGTAGAAATGAGGAAGGAGGTGAGGATGAAATGGGAGGACATTAGTGAGAGGCCCTGGCAGGTGGAGTATTGGGAGCTCTGGGGAGAAGTGAGTCATGGTGTCTCTCAGAGGGTGTGGTGCAGGCAGGTCGGGCAGGGCAAGGTTGCGATGGGAGGAGGGCTGTCCCCTATTGCGTTGTCAACAGTGGAGGAGCCTTCGTTCAGTCAGAGATTGCCTGGGCTTCCTTAACCTTGAGCAAAAAAGATGGCTGAAATTGTTTAGATGATTTCTTTCCCCCCTCAAGCAATCACAATAATGTAATTGCTTCCCTTAGTGTATTGAAGAAGAACCTGCCGTGGACCAAACCATATTTACTGCTCACACTCTTTCTTTGGTAATTTAATTTGATCAGTTTATTTGAACAAACAATGGAATTAGGAGTTTTGAAAAAAAATAGCTTTAATGATTTCTGTATTGTTTCCAAATAGATTATAAAAGTGGTAATTATCCACTCATCCTGGGTTTTTCAAGGACATTCCTAAGTGTGACATGAGAATAATTCACTTCCTATTTCCTTTCTATTTTATCTGAGGGTTTATATTCTTTTTAAAGTAAAAAAAATAGCAATGATTTGGTTTGGAAAGTTAACCTTTAATATTAGTCTTTTTTGAGAGACTTGAAATCGCTGTTATTTTGACTTTGACTTAATATAATGCAAATCTTTAAAATCATTGTTTTGGAGAAGGGATTTGGGAATATCCAATTTTGTCATTATTGTTAGGTTAGCAGCATTTAACCTAAGAAAAATGTGTTTGATTTTGCTTTTTGCAGAGTGGCCTCTACTTTGACCAAAGAAACTATAGCAGTCTTAGACACAGCAAAGCCATCTCTGCCTACTGTTCTCGGGTTTGTCACAAGATTTTTTGGCTTTATTTGTTTTATCCGACTTTAACACATTTCTAATCCCCTGTTTTGCATTTTGACTAGTTAGGACTAATCTGTGAATGGCTGTGTTTGTACAGGTTTGTGATAACTGAATTCACATTGTCTGTGTGAGTGTATCTTTAAATGATGGTAACTATTGAATCACCACACTTATTAATGAGTACCATTTTTTTCCAATTTTTTAAGTGAAAAATATTTACATTTACAACATTTATTAATGAGTACCATTTTTTCCCAATTTTTTAAGTGAAAAATATTTACATTTGCAAAAAAGTTCAAAGAATTATATAGTAACCACCCACATACCTATACTCAGATTCAACAATTAACATTTTTACTGTATTTCCTTTATCGTGTAATTATCTGTCTGACTGTCCCACTGTGTTTCCATCAGTCCATCTTTTTGGGAAGGGCACATTTCAAAAGAAGTTGTAGGCATCAATACATATCACGGTGTGTGTCCTTTTACTAAAAGTGTACATGTGGAAATATAAACTATAAGTGTGATGAGAGGGAATTCCCTGGTGGTCCAGTGGTTAGGGCTCAGCGTTCCACTGCCAGGGCCTGAGTTCAGTCCCTGGTTGGGGAACTGAGATCCCACAAGCTGAGCAGCACGACCAAAAAAATACGTGATGAGAAGAACGTAATTATGTAATGTGAGAATCTCTTGTTCTTTCAAGGCATTTGGCATGCCGTACATTTAGAACATATTAAATATATGGCACGCAGTGCATTTAAAATAATTCAGTTGTCAAAACCTGCATACATGATTTAGTCTTATTTTCCATGTCTGACTGGGCTTAGTGAAAAAGAACTGAAAGTGTACTGAGATGACATCAGGAAAAAAGATTTAATTCCTTTTAAAATAATGCTGTGCCTTGTTTAATGCATGGATTCACTGTGAACAGTATAATTTATCTAATTAAACTAAGGCACTTTGCCCATGGCTCACTCTGAAATATAGGTTTTCTAATCCACTTGGAAAAGAGTGCTTATAGCAATAACTCAGAGCTCATTACCTGGCTCCCCGTAATCAGGATAAGCCCATTTGCTGTCACAGGAGCTGCTGGTAACTACTGCGACGTGGTCACGGTTTGCCACGCTCCCTGTGCCGTGGCCCTTGTCCCCAGAGCATTTTCTTAGGTGGCCCTCTCATCGCCTGACATTAATGTTCAAAGACCAGTGGGACTTAAAACACTTTTATAGAAAACCATTCCAGGTGTTTTTCTTTCTGATCCCTTAAAATTGATAGTTAAAGAGATTTCTAATGGTTAAGTTTTTCTCAGTTTGTGTGTCACTTAACTGCCTTAAACACTTAGGAATTACTGATGAATTATGGAATATAAAATAAGCATAAGCTTTCTGCTTTCATGATTGTGAGACCAGTTCTCCCTGTCTTTTCTTGCTTGTGTTTTGTTTTCGTTTCTTAGCAGTCTTCCTCCCTGTACAGCGACCCTCTGGCGACGTCCAAGAGCTACAGGGTTAGTACTTCCTGCGGAGTGTGGTGCCTTCAGAGTTGCCGGTTCCTTTCCTTCGGGTTAAATCATGCGCTTTCTCCATAGGCCTCCTCCACTGTAAATTCTGGTCTGCTGAGAAGCGCCAGTCTGGTTTGTATTTTCCACTTTCAATGTGTGTACTCTTGGAGGAGCCATTGTCATGATGCTGACTCCAGCTTGACATCTTTCCTCCAAAATAGCCAAGGACACGCAGCTTCGGTGCTGTGTGTACCGCAAAATGTGCTGCCTGTGCTTATAGTACAAAACTTTCGGGGAGTAAAAATGAGCGTGTTCTCCTCACAGTGGTAGATACTGCTGGCTGTTGTGGGCCCTTGCCTAGAATTGGCTTCCTAGAGGAGGTGGATTTGCATGGGTTCCACTCCACTTGCATACTTGTATGAGATGGCTGCCTAGGCATGGGATGTCGTGTTTTTGGAGGGGAACAGCTGTGGCCTTGGCCACATCAATACTCGGCTCTAATGAAGCCAGCTGACTTGAAAGCCAAAACAATCGCTCTGTGTAATGTGCGATGGTGAGTTGGTTGCTTTCAGGCTGTTTTGTTGTGGCCTCTTCTACTGACCGGGAACCTGAGGCTTTGTGCTTAATTTTGTTGTGACACTGGGCAAAGCTTTCTGTACCTCGCTTTCTTACCTGTTTTCTTCCCTCTTTTGAGAGAATAAATTGGTAAATGTTATCCTAATTTCATAACATGATGATGAAAGGCTATGCTGTAACCAGTGGTGCTGTTTGAAATAAAGTGTGAGCCTGAAGCTTTACTGAGGCTGATGCAGGAATTTATGCAGACATAAACGAGTCTTATCACCTCGGGAGGCTGTGCACTTAAACACTATTCTTCAGCTTTTTTGGAACTGAGTACTTTGAAGAAGTTATATCACTTTGAAAATAACTTTGACGCTGAATGGCTAAATGGCATTTCCTTTGTTCTTCAGGTGTCATTGTATAATGGTGGATTATATAACCCTTACGGTTCTCGAACTGTAAGTCCAAGCAGGGGGAGGTGGTGAGGAGGGCGAGGTGTAGGTGGGCACAGTTTACTTAGAAAGAAAAAGCCATTTAATCTGACCTGTAATAACTCTCCAAGCTGTGAGACCCATCAGCTTGTCAACTGTGACTCTCCCCCAAGCTGTGAGAAAGTGCCTGCTGCAAACTGAGGCTTAAGTGTGAAGGCTGTACGAGCAGAGAAACCTCTTTTCTGGCTCATCAGTTCCTCAGGGAGAGGATGAGAATAGCGCTTCTCGGGGCACCCCCTTCTTCTCTCCTTGCTCTTGCTGTGGGCTGCTGGGTCATGAGGGTAGGAGTGCAGTAGGCCTCCAGCCAGGGGAGTAACAGTTACTTTCACCTGGGAACCAGGCTGAGTCAGGTCCAGGGGCACTGATGTATTCCCAGCGGGAAAAGGAGCTGATCGTCATTGTAAAACCTGTCTTCTTGGAAACTTTATAGCCATCTGAATACAGTTTTCACTCATCAAGAACGAGTTCATCCCGAAGCAGTCCTGTGGTGAGCTGCCTGGTCTCTTTGCATGTTCTGTAGACACTTCTGATTGGTTCGTTAATCTGTACTCACAGTTCAGAATATCGAGGGTGTGGTGTGTTTCACCCGTTTGTGCATGGATTGCCATTTTCCTTCAGTACACAAACTCAAGAACTAATTTGTCTGAATTGGTGGTTTCTGTATGAATGTGATTTAGCACATAATTCTTAAATGAGTCTGAATCTAGTGCCATTAGAATTTTTTTTTTTTTGTAACTGTCATGTGGAAATTCTTTTTTTTCCCCCAGTGGTGGTAATGCAGGGTGTGAGTTAGCTGCCCTGTCCTTTTTCTTTCTCCTTTTCATCTCTCCTTTATACATTGAACCATTCCACTTGCTTCCTAGCCCTTCGATCAGTGGAGTGAGAGAAAAAATATATCAACTTTTAAAAAATTGCTACATAAAACACGAAACTGGGACGATTCTAATTACCCAATCTTTCTAGAGTATTAACACTTGTTTTAAATTTATAAATGTAATATTAGCTTAAGGAAAGTACAAAGTAAAAGTCCTCTGGCCCTTTTCTCCTGTTTCTGTCTCCCGAATGCAACCTCTGTTTGTGTATAACCTTTCAGAGATATTTTATGTCTGTACGAGTGTCCTGTGTTTGAACAGTATGCAAGTGACTCATGTACATAATGATGCTTAACTTGTTTTCTTTACTCACAGTATCTTTTCAAATTAGTATATAAAGATTTATTTTATTCTTTTTTGGGGGACATTTAAAAGATTTTCAAAAATAAGTCATGTCCCTTTCTATTTCCACTGAGTGCCTCTTGGAGATTAGTTTTATGTCAGCACATTTTTTTTTAATGGCAATGTATCATCATTCTGTTAGTGCCTGGGCTGTCGATTTGAAAAACTGCTCCCGTTTTGATGAGCTTTTAGGTTGTCAGATTTTTGCTACAACAGATACTTGTACAATGAACATGCTTATACAAATATATTTTTGTGTACTTAGTAGATAGATCTGCATGGTAAATTGCTAATCATGAAATGATGGGAACCAAAGGGTATGTACATTTATATATTACCATATTACCCACCAAAAAGACTGTACTAATTACTATTTTTAATAGCAAATTATGACTTTCTTAGGAACCACCTTGTTATTCTTGATGGTGTTAAAATTAAAGAAATTATTAAGCAGTTTCTTAAAGGTCAGCATAGGTTACTTTGTAGAGTAGAGCAGACAAGTTATATGAACTTTTCTCTATGTATAAGTTTGACTCATTTTCCCTGCCATTTCCAAGTGACATTTATCAAGGATTCCACTCTTACAGTTAACAAAAAGTTATTAAAGGGATGTTTAAGGAGATAAATGCTCTTTCACAGGAGGAAGTTTATATTTAACCCACCTGGTAATAAAATTCCACTTGGCAATTCTTGAGCCTGATGTCATTTTTAGTGTCCCAACTGTGATGGTCCCTTGCCCCAAAAAAAAAGATTATGGTAATGTTTTTAGTTGAGTGTAGAATCTTGTCCTTGTGTGCTGGCTACATGTTATTTCATTTGCAAGTTGGGACTCAGAGTTATTCCCCCAGTGATGCCAGAATGGCTCCTTGGTGAAGTCAGAATGGAGGCAGCCTGCACACTGCAGGTGCGTCCCACTGCTGCTGACGGAGGAGGGGACCACGCAGTAGCGTGAGGGACACATGGAGATGTGCTGCGCAGGAGTGAGTGAGGGACAGCAGGGATCGTCATTTCAGTGTCCTCGGTGTAGGAAGTCCTGTGTTTGACATATTATTTCATTTGAGAAGATGATTTTTTTCCTCTCTCAAACTGAAAGACAGTGTATTTATTGACTTAATGAATTATAAGATTATAATTCATTGTAATAAGTGGATCCCAGAGGGCCTAGAGGTTTAAAAAGCATGAGGTCCCTAGCAGGTTTTGGCTAGTAGAGTCATGCTTCGCCCCCCTTTTTCTTTCATTCAACTTAAAAGGTAAACACTATTTTAATCTTTGTGCTTTTGCGAACTATCTTTTGGTTTTTGGTGATTATTCATTATGCCTCAAAACAGCTTTTTGGTTTAATGGCGCACAGTAGTGGTACTAATTGCAATCAATACTCATAGAGAGCATTTGCGTGTTTCCCAAAGCCTGCCTTCCTGTCCTTATGGTCACGGAAAGACCATATACCTATAGTGAAAGTGCATCTTTGTCATTATCTACTTTTAATATCCATAGTTCATCGACGATGACACTGCAAGCATTGCGTCTTCTGGTTGCGCCAGCCGTAGGCGAAGGGACAGCGTGGTGAGCGTGTTTTGCATGCAAACACATCTAATAAGTTTTAAAATTGCAACACTGTGTGATCACATGAAATCTATTGCAAACTGAAATTTGCACTTGCTGAAATGAGCATTTTCTTCAAATTTAGTTTATATGAATAATTTACCTTCAGAAATGTATTCCTGAGAATACATTTTCTCAGTGGGCTGTGTAAACTTTCCTAATGACACCTCTTATGTGCTAGTCATTATGTACTTGACAGATTTTCACTTTTTATTCTTTGTTGCTGTTTTATGCACATGCATGCATATGCACAGTTCACCAAAAACAAAAAAATTTTCAAACAAGATTAATGTTTCCACATTCTTTAAAACTCATTACTATGGATTACAAATCATGCTGCCATTAATTAGTAGTTTTCTTCACTATGTATTTAACTATTGTTTATATGTCTTTTAAGACCTGTGAATTTTTTGAGTTGCTGATGCCAAAATTTAAAAATACTGTCTTAGAATTCAACTAGAGTTACAATTGTAAAGGTAAGAAATAGCTATGTTAGAATATAAATTATATGATTTCAGGTTTTTTTATGAAACAAGCAATTTTACAGAGAGCTGATGACATTTTTGCTTTATTAAGAATTGATTTGAAAATTACTTTGAGAATGGTGTGTCAGATTAGAGCTAAAAGAAGAAAAGAGAGCCCAATAACTGAGAGGCTATAGAGGCTATAATTCCTTTAAGAAATTAGAAGGCCATTTACTTTGAGCCATGTTTTGTGAAAGATTGTGAACCCAAGTTTTTCATAGAAAAGGGGAACAGCAAGAGTTTGTGAGCTTTGTTGCCAGAAATACAGTGATTGAACTAAGACAGTTTTGGTTCCTTGGCAAGCCAGATAATGCTCATCATCATGGCTGAAGAGGAGAGAACAGTCCCCGACACCCGAAAACACCCTGGCAAGTGGTGGGGTGGAAAGGGCAGGGCTTGGACCGCTGCTCCCACCTGTTAGTTGTGTTAATAGTGGTTCCTTTACTCATTATTTTTACCTGTTTAATGAGTATGTAATCACTATCTTTGTAGGTAGGCTTAATATATGATGTAAATGAACTATCGAAATTCTGAGATAGTGGGTACCTTTATAGTATTATATGTAAATTTAAGTTGCATTACTGTTACTGTAAACAAGAATACTATTGCATGATCATCTCAGCTCTTCATAAAACTTCATATTTGTAAGCCTTAAAGAAGGCAGCTGAGTGCATGGGCTTCCAGATTCCTTTCTGGAAGAGAAGAGTTTTTGAGCAAGGATATCAGACAGAACTGAGGTAAGCAGTAGCTGATGAGTGAGGTAATGAATGTTCATTGATTAAAGCAATTATCCTTCAATAAAAAGAAAAGAATGTTCATTGTTTTTTAATTCAACAAATGCTTATGGAGTGAGTACCAGTTATATATGAGGCACTGTGTTAATGGCTGGGAATAATGCTACACAGGCCAGATTGCTGACTTCGTGGAGCTTATATCCTAATGAAAGAAATAGGGGGGGAAAACTGGTAAAGGAAGGAACAAAAAGAGAAAGTAAACCCAGAGACTGTGAAGAGAAAAAGCAGGTGATATGATAGAGGACATTGAGTGGAGTGTGTGTCCCCTCGGGATGGGGTGATCAGAGAAGGCGTCTCCAAGGGAGGTGACCTTTGAGCTGAGAGTTCTTAGGCCAGTGCCAACAGCTAAGGTGGGAAGAGACTGTTGTGTTTAGGGAGCCAGAAAGAGGCCAGTGTAGTTCCTTCATTGTTCTGTTGTACAGTTCCTGGTCCTGAGAAATATGAAGAAGAGGAAACGGGGTAAAAGGCACAATAAATACTCTGCAGGTGGTTCTGCATTCAGCATATATGTGCTTAGCAGAGTCAATAGCTATAATGCATTATACATTTGTGGAATATAGTGGAGGCTTTAGGTAAATGCTATCGTAGAATCCCTCGTTATGAGGGTGATGCTCCTCTTCAGGCAGTAGATGGTGATCTCTGTAGCATAAAACTCTGACTAAAATTAAGAGGAGTTTATTTTAGGGAGCTGTGAAGTCATTTTGGAGCCCTTTACATTTCTTTCTTACCTTCTTGAGTGGGTAATCACAGCACTTCCCTCATTTCATTTCTTGATACTTTATCACACAACAAAAAGAAAAAAGAAGGTTTCCCCTCATATGACAATGTTATCGTTTTGTTCTCTCTCTTCTTAATTTTAAAGCATCTCATTTTTTCTAACTGAAAGGTTTCTGCCGCTGATTATTTTAGTCGCTCCAATCGTAGGGGGAGCGTCGTCTCTGACGTGGATGACGTGAGCATCCCAGATCTGACCAGCGTGAGTGCAGCGCATGGGGACCCACTGTCTCAGGCTTGTGACTAACAGCTAATACAGTAGCTATTTTAAAATCAGAATTTAATTTATTTGAGTACACTAGCATTAAATAGTTTTTTGTTTTGTTTCAAAATGTGTACATTGATATGTTCTTATTTTTTTAAACACTTTTTCCTATGGAAATTTTCCAGAAGCAGCCCGAACAATTATTAGCCAATTTTGTTTCATCTATTTCTTCCTCTTTCCCTCCTTATCTTCCCCTGAATTATTTTAAAGCAAATCCCATACATCATGCCATTTCCCAATAAATCGTTCAGTATGCCTCTCTAGTTAAGAACTTTTTTCTTATTTATTGTTTCTTTTTTCTTATTTCTTATCAAACCTAAGAAAAGGATAAAAACTCCTTAAACCCTTCTAATACCTTTCCCATATTTAGATATTCCTGATTGGTCTTAAAATTTTTCTTCTCTTTTCATTTTGGTGAATCTATAAATTTTTAGGTGGACTTTGAAGGTTGAACAATAAAATACACTACTTAGTAAAATGTCACTAATTCACCGTAACTGGGAAGAATCCGAATAGATTTTGAGCATTTGGATTATGGCGTTGTGTTTGAAGAAGTGCCTGCCCGCTGCCTTCACATTCGTTATGTGTGCTGTCTACTGAGTCATGGTCAACTCTTTGCGACCCCATGGACTGTAGCCTGTTAGACTCCTCTGTCCATGGAATTCTCCAGCAAGAATGTTAGATTGGATTACCTTTCCTCCTCCAGGGGATCTTCCCAATCAGGGATCAAACTGTGTTTCCTGAATTCCCTGCATTGCCAGGCAGATTCTTTTACCACTGGGCCGCCTGGCAAGCCCTCACATTCACTGCGAACTGCATTTAGGAAAGCGTGTCCAGTAGAGGTGCCTGGAGGCATTTTCCTTGATGAGGGACCCACAGCAGCAGATGTCCGCCTGCCTGGTATATCTAACAGCCTGATTTTCTGTCTGTGTAACACCTTCTCTCTGTTGCTGACATTAGTGTTGCTTTGTGTTGTTTTGCCCTTGAACCAATAACTGCTCTAGTTATCAACTCTTTCAAGCAGATGAGGCAGTTTCTTAACAAAAAATTAGACCCTTTTTTAAATGAAGAGATAGTTCTTTATATTTAGCACATCACAGATTGTATTTAAATAGCTACTTCTGAGTGACTGATCCTAGAAAACAGTTCTAAGTGTGGTCCTCAAGTATTCCAGATTGTTGGCTCTCAAAGCTGGCTGAGCAACAGCCCGTGTCTTGGCTTTCATCAGATCAAAGAATCTCTCTGCACCCAAGTTAGAAGACTGACTCCCAGGTCTTTCCCCTGGAATATTGCCTATTTTATTAATTTGCTTATTAACCTGTTTTTTCATAGATAGAATCAATTTATTATGTACCCCCTTTCTCTTGAAAACTTTGAATCCGTTTAGCACCTAATGTGATGTCTGAATTACTGGTTATGTCCTCCTTATGTTTATTTCTTCGCAGTTTATTGTAGTAACTATACAGAAGTGAAAAGATTGACTTTATTTTTAAAGTCTTCCACTGCTGCTTGTAATTAAATAAAACTCTTCTCCCAGTAATTATTTTTATTTATCCACACATTTTAATAAAAATTATACATATTAAAGATATATAACTAATGATTTGGATTTGATACACATGTATATAAGCTTCTTGTTGTTAATTTAGTCGCTAAGTCGTGTCCAGCTCTTTTGCAACCCCATGGACTGTAGCCCGCCAGGCTCCTCTGTCCATGGGATTTCCCAGGCAAGAATACTGGAGTGGGTTGCCATTTCCTTCTCTGGGGGTCTTGCTGATCCAGGGACAAACCCTGCATCTCCTGCATTGGCAAGAGGATTCTTTACCACTGATCCACCAGGGAAGCCCCCATATAGGCTATGCCTATGTATACCAAGTCATGCTGTGCACCTTATAACATAAGCACAGGATTCTCCAGAGCGTTAGTTGGTAAACTTGGCCAGCACTCTGTTTTATAGCCTATGAGCCGCAGTGATTTTTTTTTTTTTTTCCTGAATGGTTGTCTAAGTACCTATGTAATATCCTTAATTTTGCCTCTTGGCACAGCCTAAAATGCATGTATATGTTGGTCCCTTCTCTGGAGCAAAAAAAAAAAAAAAAGTCTAATAATTTCCTCTAAAGGTTATACTGTAATTCAGCTCATTATAAACAAAAAGTGGACTTTATGTTGGTAAGCTCTCCACCCCCCACTCCCTCCCTCACACATATGCTTTTTAAAAGGATAAGCTGAAATCTGCATTTTTATGTGAAATATCTTGGGGTTTTTTTCTTTAAGTGATGAAGTACTCACTTTTATTCAGCAAGCAAATGTATTTTTTTCAGTCTGGGCATTTTTAGGACAGCATAATTTGGCATGAAGCAATGATCTATAAAGGAATTTTCTTATTAAATATGATCCTGTGGCGTTTTGAACAAATTCCTCATTAATGCCTATGGACTACATTTTATACTAAATACAATTTAAAAAAGATTTACTGAGGTGCTGGGAGAGGGACAGGAAGACCTAAGCCAGTTTAATATTGCTCAGAAAATGTGAGGAACAAAGGGCAAACCAGTAGTTACCACTGCTCCTGAAGAAAGCGTCCTTGTAGCTGGGGGCTTGGATCTTCTGTTTTTTAGGGTTTTCTCCAAATAGAATTTTTAAATAACATTATCAAGTCAGTATATACATGTAAATTAGAAGTTAACAAAGGATTAGACTCCAGTGACTGCTTTAAGCAAAGAAAAGTGAAAGTCCATGGAATTCTCCAGGCCAGAATACTGGAGTGGGTAGCCTTTCCCTTCTCCAGGGGATCTTCCCAACCCAGGGATCGAACCCAGGTCTCCCGCATTGCAGGCGGATTCTTTACCAGCTAAGCTACCAGGGAAGCATAAGCAAACTATACTATAAATACTTCACTGGATTATAATTTTATACCTTAAAAAAAAAAAGTTTGTTCAAATGCCTTAATACTCTTATCTCTTGATCACATATTATATTAGATTTATGATACGGGTGACAGAAGGGTTGCTGCTTGCTGAAAGTGGCTCTCCATATCAGATGTGCATAGCTCAGTTACATCAAATCCCCAGTGTCCTTTTAAAAAAGAAATATAATTTAGAACAAAGTGCATCTTTATTTCTAAACAACCCTTTCAAATCACGGTATTGAAATGTATTCACAGCTAAAATTCTGTTTCCCTTCAAAAAGATTCTGTTATGTTTTACCATTTTAGTAGGACAAAATTATCGGTCACAGTAGTCATATGCTGAGACAAGGCCAATGGGCCTCTTCATCTGAGAATAAGAAATACCTTTCTTTGAAACAGAGGGTTTCAAAGATTTGACAAGATATGTATTCTAAGAAATATTTTTCATGTGCTAATTTCCACAGATAATCATGGAGTTTAGACTTAAAGAGAAACAATCTGTGTTCTATGATGTTAAAAGCATTTTCAGATTTCCCAGACATAGATAAGATAAAGGGATTTATCACCAAAATATAGAAAAGATGACAGTTGACACTTTGTTTACTGGTTGATAATTTGAAATTCTTGAAAGCAGCAGTGAACTTTGCCATCATGTGCTCTTCTTTGCAGATTAACACGAATGTAAAATATTACAAGCCTGTTAGCTAGCTTTCTGTTTCCAAGTATCAAGGAAACCCTTTTCTTGATGGGAAAAATACATATTTAATTATTTAGGAATGTACTTGAAAGTTTTTGAGAGTAGTAAGCTGTCGTCAGTATTCATAAGCAAGTTCTGAGGTCTTTACTAATGATTTATTTTCAGTATTCTTTTCTTTCTCAGTTTAATTTGCTTGTTTTAGAAAATTGTGACCATATAATACTATACATAGAGCCTTTGTTTTCTGACTTTTCATATTACTACATACTCATTTTTTCTGTGTTATTCATAAACAACAATTTTTGAAAAATCAGCTATAGTCACCATGTTTTACATTAGATCCTCAGACTTTGTCTTACAGCTTTGTAAGTTTGTACCCTTTTACCAGCAGCGTTTCCTTCGTTTATACCTTAGCATATTAAATATGACTCCATTTTATTCCATTTAAGACCCTTTCCAGGATCTGGTGGAGTCTTAGGGTCGTCATTTTGAACACTAGCTTCTTGTTGCAGGGCAGCTAAGTAGACCTCCTGGGGCATTTAGAACACCAGGATTCAGCTAGCTTCTGTCTAAATGGAAGGCTGCGCATAACGTGGCATGAGGAGAAGTTGGGAGTCTCTGGCCAGGTCCCTGCAGCCAAAATAACTGGGCTGCGGTGGGGCTGCTCTCAGCGCTTTCGCTGCCTCCGCAGTCCTGAAGTTTGGCCCGTGACCAGCCTGGGCTGCGGCAGTTCTGTCAGAGGATAGTGACAGCAGGAGGCTCGACCCTGTGGTCGACTAGGCCACGGACGCCCCCTCTGAACTGTAAGGTTTCTCTCAGGTGTCTGCCTGTGAAAAAATGGGTGGGTTGGGGGTCATTTGTTTGAGAGCGAATTAAGGGATAGCATTTCAGGTGGACCTGGAAGATTGCTTCTGAATGCTGCCTGTTTATCTCTGTAACTCATTAGGAGAAGAGAGTTGGAAGGCACTCTAAGGAGAATAAGGCGGTCTGTTTAGATGTAGTATTTCTTTTGTTCTGAGGAGTAACACGTTAAATATTAAGCAATAGATTTTTACTAGTATAGACATGAGGAAGGTAATTCCTTCTTATGGCAGTATTTGCCAACATGAAAAACTATTGTTATTGCTTGTTTGTTTTAAGACCTTTCATATGTGGTTTTAAGAAGTCAAAATGAAGTAATGTCCATTCTTTTTTAAGGGTATTGTAGTAAGAAGCAGCAAAAATAATTCAAAGGCTAAGACAGGATTTATGTTCTGATTTAGTACTTATAGAAAAAGGTGTTTACTGAGACAGGAAATGAACATGATAAATGTAATTTTTTAAAAAAGAAAACTTTCAAATATGAGGAAGTTAGAGTGAAGTGATCTGAACTGAGCCAGAAATAATGATGTTTTGTGTTTTAATAATTAACTGAGGGCAGTTTTCAAATCTCTTCTCTAGATTGGGCTGGAAGGATTATTGGTCTAGAAGTTGGGGGTCTGGGTATATTTTCACTTAGTTAACTTTCTCTGTGATTTTTTTACTCCCTAGTGGTAATCGGGACAGTCTATACAAGTAAATAATAGGGAAAAATTGACAAAACCGAGATCTGGATCCAGCTCTGGCATTTAGTTGTTCATCCTTCAGCAAGATCTAAAATTTCTCTTTCCTCAGCTATAAAGTCAGAGTTTTAGGCGAGACCTTTAAGGTACTTCTCTTCTTGAAACACTAACTGAAACGACCCTAAGGCCTGTCTGTGAGAGAGAGGATAACTAGTTATGCTATCTCCAGACAGTAGGGTACTACTCAGCTGTTAAATGAGGTCAGTCTGTAGGTGCAGAAGAAGTGTAGTTCATTTATTCATTCATCTGACAAGTTTTTAGTCCTTCTGTATGCCAGGTGCTATTCTTGGTGTTAGGAATACAGAAAAGAATGTACAGACATGAAGTTTACATCAAAGAGAGAGATCAGATAGGAAGTAGATTAATAAGTATCATGGGGTCAGGGAGTGAGAAATACCATGAAGAAAAATACTTTCTCTAATCTCTGAAACATGGTGAGGGAAAAGAGAACATATGGGATGTATTTGGGACACCACTGTTAGAATTTTGTAAAGCCTTGGGAGTAGATTGCCCTTGAGGGTAGCACATGCCCTTTGTGCTGTTTGATTTTTTTCTTTTTTTAGATACTTGTGCATGTTTGTTAAAAAGCAAACACAAAAAGCATACAAGCAAATCCTCAGACTGTGGAGAAATTCTTTTGAGGATACATTTAACATGCTGTAGTCCAGTCTGAACTTTTTTGGCTGAGTGTGCTAGCTTATCTATGTGTCTTGTGTACTAATAATGTAATAAAGTTTTTTGGCTTTTGGTTTTATCAGACTTTTTCTTCTGACATGTATGAGTATTTGTGTGTGTGTGTGACTTTTGCAATGCTAGAGTTTACATTTATATGTAGTTTCTTTAGTTGTTTCAAATACCATGAAAAGAAAAATCTATGCAAAAGTTCTAACCTTTTTCATAAGGATAGCTTGCTTACTCTGTCTTCCTTGAATAAGAATTGAAGTTAACATCTTGTCTTCTGTGTCCCAACTTTTATTTCAGTTTTAGTATGTTTACTTTTAAGGATCCAAGTATCAGTTGAACTTGGAGAACCCAAATGGTGTCACTTCTTTTTTTCTTCCACCTTAAAAGAATCGAAAGGCTCAACGTCTTTTCTGATTTTTATCTCTGTTCTTTTCTAGTTGGATGAAAAATCTGATAAACAGTATGCTGAAAATTACACAAGGGTGAGTATGTAAATTCCTAAGGAAATTAAGTTGTTGAGGTCACCAGCTTACTACTATTCTTGATTTTACAACAGTTTAACTCATGGAGTTACTCTTCCTTTCTTCATCTACTTCCTGTCCTTGACCCCCAGATTCCTCTGCAGTTGAATCATGTGAAGCCCTGGGAAGAGAGGAGACACTGCATTTTATTTCCTTGCATGTCACCTCCTAAACTTGTGGCTGCTCTTTTGATTTTCAGTCCTCTAGAATTTCACCCTGAGAAGAAACCATTACACACTGGAAATGGGGAAGTGTCTTTAGGAATAGTGGTGACAGACTCTGAAGGTTTTCTTTCTTTTTTCCTGTATAGAGAAATTATTTCTTTGAAGTGAAATAATTCCTTTTAAGGAGTTGCTTTGTGTTTAAAAAAAAAAAAAAGTCTCTAACTTTCTTCTAGAAACATTTTTAGAAAGTCATCCTAGGAAATTATCTGTATTAATTTTTCACTATGCCCCCAATGATATGCCAGTTCTGTCCAGTAGAAATGTAGTGCAAGCCACAAATGTAAGCCACATGTGAATTTTCTAGCAGCCACACTAAAATAGTAAAAGGAAACAGATACAATTAATTCAAATGATATATTTTATTTAACCCCAGTGTCCAAAATATTTTAAGCATAATCAACATGAAAACTTATCAGTGAGATATTTTGCATTCTTTTTTCCACATCAAGAGTTCAAAACCTGGTGTGTATTTCACACCTGAGAAAGAATTCTCAGTTTGGACCAGTCACATTCCAAGTGCTCAGTTGCCGCATGCGGCTAGTTGTCTGCTGAATTGTCTGCCCAAATCTCTGCCGTTTATTAATTCAGGAGCATCATCCACAGCTGAGGGGAAAATGCTGCTGCTCTCAGCTGCAGACAGTGTCTCCAGCTTTTATCAACAAAGTGTTGGGAAAAGAAAAGTTTCTAAAGAAGCAGCTTCAGGAACCTAATAATTAGCATACCAACAGAGCATTCTGAAACTGTTCAAAATCCAGCTGATGTCCTCACCCCAGCGCTGTTTACAGTACAGTAAAGATAAACTTAGAAAACAGACAACTCTTCACATGAACTATTTCCTTCTTAGTGATTATGAATCCTAGATTCCAAAAGAGTGAGCAAACGCAGTTGTGCTGAGTAGGTCTGGTCGCATCTCTGGGTAACCCCCGTCCCCCTCTCCCCACCAAGGCCAGTCTAAATTGCTTGTGGACTACATTCAGTGACTTCTTATCCACACTGTGTTAGAGCTCTTCCTATCACCCTGCCCCACTTTTAGTTTCCACAGCAAATTTATTTTTAAAGAACTAAGACTTAAAAGTGTCATCTATCTTTTTCTCTAGCCTTCATCTCGAAATTCTGCCTCAGCGACGACCCCTCTAAGTGGAAACTCATCCAGGCGAGGAAGCGGGGATACCAGCAGCTTAATAGACCCAGACACCTCATTAAGTGAATTGCGGGTAAACCACCATTTTGGTTTGCTTTTTATAAATATTTTTTATTTTTGGCTTCTTTGTAGTATACTAGAACCATTTAACATTTAATGTGACTTGGTAGGAAGGAAAGAAGTATGAGTTCTTTAAAAAAAAAAATTGTTAATACAGTTCAAGAATGTGACTAGGGTCTGAAAGGAAGGAGATTAGTTAATTCTTTTCTGTTCTCTTTCCTGAACATTTGATGGTATTTGGAATGAGCTCTTCTAGTTTACAAATGCCAGAAAAACTTTCTAATGTATATAAAAGTCATCCTTTCAAATAATTGGCCACATTTTAGATGGAAAATATGTGGATGTACAGGGAACCAGACTTTGGGGATTATTAGTCTTTTGAGCCCTTATAGTATTATTTGGCTGCTTGAATACAGTTATCTCTCAGAGTTTCGTGATAAGACAAGTATGATAATATTTGGGATGACAGAAATACCTGAGTAATGAAAGCTCATTTAACCTGTTAGTTGAGCCTCCAGTCTCATTAATAACCCTTTCAAGATGTCTGTGAATGTCTATTTGCTGAGCATGCTGTTTGTGAGGAATGGGGCAAGGGTAGTAATAAAAACTGCATTTATTCATTCATTCAGTGTTTATCGAGCCCCATAGGTTCAGGCAGTAAAACATACTTTGGAAACCTGAGGAATTCACTGTTTCACATGGAAGACAAGTGGATATAAACCAGTAAAGCCAGGTGGTGTGGTGTCTATCATAGTAGCAAGAGTAAGGCTGTGAAGGGAATTCAGAGAAGCATCGTCTAAACTGGAAGAGATACTGAAAGGCTTTTGAGGAGACAAGGAGTGAAGGAACAGTAAAAAAATAACCAGGCAAAGAAGCCAAAGTGTGAAGGTGTTCTCTGATAAATTCGGAGAACCGGAAGGTTATCTGGGTGGCAGAGTTGCCAGAGGATAGGATGGAAAGTGAGGATTCGTAATGGGTGAGAGAGGAGGCTAGAGAGGTAATGATGGGCCACACCCCAGAACACTGTGTGGCCGACTGGAAGGAATTCAGGTTCACCCTGACCACAGTGGGATATGAAGCAGGGAAGCGGTGCTATCTGATTTGCATTCCTAAAGGTTGACCACAGGCTGGAAGAAACCTTGGAGGCAAGAACTGTTCCTCTGTGGTTGAACAGTGGGGAGGAGATGAGCAAGTCAAAACTGTAATGGGAGGAAATGCAGGCAGCTTCCTCTGAAGAGAGTGTTGGAGGCTGGAAGTTGATTGGTCAATAGACAGTGTTAAGAGAGGGTTTTTGCTTTCTTTTAAAGGCAGCCTTAGTTATTATTTTCATTGGTTGGATTGAGCCAGTAGAGAGAGACTGAAGTTAAGAAACGAGAGGAATAACAGAAAGTGCCTGAGTGGGTGAGAGGAATGTCCAGATAAGATTGGGGGGAGTTGGGCGCCCCTTCCCCCGACACAGTAGAGGAGGAGGGAGGGACTGTTAGTGACCGAATCAGATTGGAGTCGGGTCAGGAGCAGGAGTCTGGTGTGTGATACGGGCAGCTTGTACAGTGGGCTGAGGATTAGCAGAGGCTCGGGAGGATTGCTGCAGCGGCAGTGGCTGTGCAGGAGGCAGCCCAGGTCATGCTGGCTCTGACTCTGAAGGGGCCGGTGCTGTTGAGCTCTTAGTACCAGGCAGAAGCATTGGGGGGTGCAAAGTAAATAAGCTCAGTTCTTGCCTTTAAGTGCTGTTTTCTAGTCCAGCAAAAGACAGGAGGATGGGGCCTTCCAGCTTCGGACTCAGCTTATGCTCGCCATGTACAGCCTCTTGGAAGGAAATGAGCTTGTATGTCCCAGTATCTGGCTCCTCCTAGGCACTCTCTGTGGCTCAGACAATAAGGAATCCGCCTGCAGTGCAGGAGACCCGGGTTCGATCCCTGGGTTGGGAAGTTCCCCTGGAGAAGGAAATGGCAACCCGCTCCAGTATTCTTGCCTGGGAAATCCCCATGGACAGAGGAGCTGGGCGGGCTACAGTCCCTGGAGTCACGAAGAGTCAGACCCAACTGAGCGACTAAGCACAGCGCAGCATAGGCACTTGATAAATGTCTGTTGAGGGAACTGGGAAGTAAAGACAAGCCCACTGGGGAGGGAGTGAAGAGGCAGGGGAAATGTTGATATAATGTAACTCTGTGCAGTGGGCCATTGTTCCCACCTGTAGTTGTAGAGTTACGTTCAAGGGCCTGTAGCTGTTATTTCCAACCTGAATCAACCATCCAGAATAGATCGTATGTAGCAAGGTTGGGTACAAGGGAGACAATATTTTCCATTTAAAATTTGACCTGCTTTACTTTTTTTTATAAGGATTATGGTAACTTTTGGAGTAAAGACTTTTCTCATCATTTAAATGATGTCCTCAGGATAGATTGTCTCATTTGACATTGTATTTAAAAAGGTTTGTGTTTAATTTCCCTCCCTTTACTTCTCTTTCTCCCAAATGAATTGTGGGCAGTAACCAAGTCATTGGAAGACAACTTTGTTCATACCTAGTTTTACATTTTTTAAATATTTCTGCATAACTCAGTAAAATTTTCAGCTTGTAATTAATTTGCTACATATTTTACTAGTTCTCGGTGAAGTGTTATACCAAAATTATTTAAATGATTTATACAAATTTCAAAATTGTGTTTTAAAAACTGTTATAAGCTATAGCTTTTGTCCATACACAGTCCTGCCCCCGTTTGCTAATATTGCTTCAACAGGAGTCAATGCCAAGAAAATGTTTACTCTGTTGAATTGGTTACTCTAGGGCCTTCCCCAGCCCCACCGTCACCTGCGCTGTTTGGAGTGGCAGTCACGTTTGTGAACTGTGACTTCTCTTCTTTTGGTCTGGTCTATTCAGAAGTAATTCACATTTTCATGAATCCTTTGAGACTTTGCGCGTGTGGTTTTATGCAATGGTTCATTCCTATGTCCTGCAGGATATCTATGACCTTAAGGACCAGATTCAGGATGTAGAAGGGAGATACATGCAGGGGCTTAAAGAACTAAAGGTATCAGGGCCCTCTCTGCTGCCCAAGCATGCTGTCTGTGCGCAGAAGTGTCAGTAACGGTGGTTTCACGGGTTCTCTTAACCCCACTGCACATGGCTTTACTAACAGTGTTTGTCTTTCAAGCATGTGCTTAACCTGCAGTGAAAGGCGAACTTCCAGTCTCTGCTGATATTTACATGTGTGGTGTAGTTTGTGGAATATTCAGCAAAAGATAGCTGGACTCAGTTTTTAAACCTTGTAAAATGCTTACATATCCCTTGTATCTTAGCCTTACAAAATTGAGTTAGGCAAAAACCTAAGAAATGTTCTAAGAATATTTTTTTATTGAGAATTAAACCTTAAAATTCTTCCAAGTTAAATAAAAGAGCATTGCCTATTTCTGTCACCAAATTCAGTCAGTGTTAGAAACAGGAGGAAGAAACATCTGAGAGAGAGAGAGAGCATTACCATAAATAACCCCTGTGGTGGAAAGACCCTGAAGCATGAGGACTGTGTTTTGGTGTTGTTTTTACATATAGGTCAAAAAGGGTTACACACATTCAGTGCCTTAAAGAATTTGGAGGTGAATTTAAACAGGAATCTTCCCTGGTAGCTCAGACGGTAAAGAATCTCCCTGCAATGAGGAAACCCAGGTTCAATTCCTGGGTTGGGAAGATCCCCGGGAGAAGGGAACGGCTACCCACTCCAGTCTTCTTGCCTGGAGAATTCCACGGGCTCTGACTATATTCCATGGGGTCACAAAGAGACACGACTGAGCAACTAACACGTTCACTTTTTAAATGGTAGCAAGAATGGCTACCAGTTTACTGTAGCAGTGTAGGTGTGTGGCAGACCTTTTAGTTACAAATGGCACTTGATCATCATGCTCTTCCCTGTGTTTTCTTAAGAAGTCCAGGTCTAATATTATGAATTACTGTAAGTTTCTCTGAACACAGGTAGTTCCCTATTAAACACAGAAATAGACACCAGACCTCTAAAAATGTGTAAACAAGGTGTTCAGAAAGGTGACTTGGGCAGTGCCCCAGGAGCACAGTGTGAACCTAATAGGCAAAGCTCAGCTGCCCTGGCATGACTGGACTTGAGCCAACTAACAGCCAAAACCTTCATGCAGGTGATTGTGGCCCAGAGGGCACACAGTTAAGACTCAGGACCAGAAAGGGTGGGAAGGCCTGTGGAGAGCATTCCTGGGATGCCTGGACACCACTGACAGCCACGTATGGGCATTGGCGAACATCAGGAGAATCCCAGTTAGTGTGCCTATGTGCTCCCTTAGCCTTTTTGCTCTCATCTTCAAGTTTTGGAGCTATGACTTGGAAGTATCTTAGATCAAGGGAACAAATCCAGGACTTTTCAATCAGTACATTCATTTTAAAGTATTGAATGTAATATAATGTATCAGGAAAGCAAATGATTCAGAGGAATTCTTACTTGTTTTTCATTTTATTTTGAACATTTTCCTCTTTTTGACCTAGCATTATTGCATTCTTTGAAGGATACAGAAAACAGATTCACCTTATTTGAAACTCTGAATAGATAAGACCCCTTTTCTTAATTCATAGTTAGTATATAATTGAACTTGACTTCAGATTGTGTTTATCCTTGAAATGAGTCTTTTAAACAGAAGAAAAAAAATCATTTACGAAATCAGCCAGTTGGTGGTCAAAGCACAGTGGTTGTCAATGTACTTATATCCTATTAAAAAAGAATGCTAGGTCATTGCTTATGACATTATTCTCAAGTATGTCTGCCTGTGAGGGGTGTTTTCCCACTCCAGCTTCCATCCATCGTCACCTGGATCTCAATAATAGCACAGATTGCTGGACTCTACTCCCAGATTTTCTCATTCAAAAAGTCTAGGATGGGGTTATTGAAAATTTGCATTTTTAGCCAGATCCTAGATAATGTTGTTGCTTCTAGTCTAGAACCTACACTGAAAATCAGTTCCCTAAGATACATTTAAGTAAACTAATTCCTTGTGGGTATCACTGGTGTGAAATAGATTAAAATCATTAAAACTACCTTGACACTTAAACTAGTCCTCTATGGTCTGTTGTTTAAAAAAAAGTAACTTCCATTCATTTTATATGTTGTATCCTTGCAGCTGCTGCTTAAACTGCCTCAGATTCTGGTGTTCATGCAGTCACACCCCATTTTGTATGGGACTGAGTTGTGAGGATTTTTCTCTTTTTTTTCTTTTTTGCTATTTGTCTCTAAGATGGATCAGAATCATTCTAAATTCTGCAATGTATGGGGTTGGCCTAAAAGTTTGTTCATTTTTTTCTGGAAAAAAACCCCAAAACATTAATATACTCCTGATTTGCAAACAGTTAAGTGTATGTGTTTGTGTGTTTGTGTATCTTTATTAAGATAAAATTCACATGCCATAAAATTTACCTAAAGTGTACAGTGTATTGTTTTTTTTTTCAGCATAGTCACAGAGTTGCACAGACATCACCAGTTTTACAGTATCTTCATTACCCCAGAAAGAAACTCCATACTAATCAGCAGTTCTCCATTCCTTCACTCCCAGACCACTAGTCAGTGTTGTCTTTTGTGATTGACTTTTTACTTAATGTTTTCATCCATGTCATAAGATTCATCCATGTCATAACATGCATCTGTGTGTGTATGTATGTGTGTATATATGTAAAAATTGCTGGGTAACATTCCAGTGTATAGATTTACTACATTTTGTTTATCCATTTATTAGTTGATAGGCATTTGAATTGTTTATAGTTTGGATCTGTTATGAATAATGCTGCTGTAAACATTTGTGTCCAGTTTTTTTGTATAGATATATCTTTTCATTTCTCTTGGGCAGATTACCTAGAAATAGAAGTGTTGGGTCATATGGCAACTCTGTGTTTAACATTTTGACTTGCTCCCAGACTCTGCCTGAAGCAGCTGCACTATTTTACATTCTCACTAGCAGTGTATGAGGATTCTGGTTTTTCCATTTCCTCACCAACCCTTGTTATCTCTCTTTTTGATTATGTTAATAGCCATCCTATTAAGTCTGGAGTAGTATCTCATTATGGTTTTGGTTTTATTTCTTTAATCACTAATGATATTAAGAATATTTTTATATTCTTACCATTTTATACCCTCTTTGGAGGAATATCTGTTCAAATCCTTTCCCATTTCAAAATTGAATTGTCTGTCTTTTAATTCTTGATTTCTAAGTGTTCTTTATATATTCTAGATACAGGTACCTTATCAGATATAAGATTTGCAAATGTTTTCTCACATTTTTTGCATGGTCTTTTTTATTTTCTTGATGATATAGTTTGTAGCATAAAAGTTTTTAATTTTGATGAAGTCTGCTTTTTTCTTTTGATTTCATATCTGAGAAACCACTGCCTACTCCAAAGTCATAAAGATTTACTTCTGTGTTTTGGGGGAAGAATTTTATTATTTTGGCTTTTAATTTAGGACTGTGATCCATTTTGAGTTAATTTCGGGGCATGGTGTGAGGTAGGAGTCCACCTTTATTTGCTTGCATGTGGATCTCAGTTGCCCCAACATAATTTATGAAAAAAACTATTTTTCCCACTGAGTTGTCTGGGCACTCTTGTCAAATATCAGTTAATCATAAATGTGTAAAGGTATCTGGACTCTCAGAACCCTCAGTTCAAATATCATTGCTCTTTTATTTGTTAACATTTGCATCAGCATTTTAAAAATACAGAAGTGATGACTTTTTCTATGTGAAATGTTTTTTCTTTTTAGCTTTAAAAATGTTGCTAGGTAATAGTAATCTACCAAAATAGAAGCAGCTATTTAAAAACAGACTGTAAGCTATTTTAGGCAGAAAACTTTGAAGTATATAAAAAGTTAGACATTTAGTGGTAGCACTTTTTTGGGAGCGGGGAGGGGGGCTCACAGCCGGGCTTGTGTTATCTGAGTTCCCCATCCAGGGATTGAACCCAGGCCCTGCAGTGAAAGCATAGAGTCCTAACCACTCCGGGACCACCAGGGAATTCCCCTGGTAGCTCTTTTTAAAAAAAAATAATTGTTTTTGTGTCACTTATTTTAAATGGCTAATATTTGAATAATTTCCAGAGGAAATGTGAATACATTTATTAATATTATGCAGAACAGGAAAGTACTGAAAACACAGATCCAAGAAATGGTGAAATTCGAAGGAGTATGAAATTTGCTTATATAAAAAGAGGCTATATTCCCTGTCATTGCATTCAGCGTACCAGATAGCTTGTTGTTGAAAACTACAGGAGTAACGTTTCTGAAAACATTGATGAATCTTCGCTTTGTGACTTTTGCACTGTGACTCTCACATGTTGTCTGCATGCCTTTTCGTCTTTCAGAGGCTACAGTGCCGCTTGGTTTTGTTTCCTTGGGTAGCAGAGAGCCCATGAAGTGCTTATAATGGCGTTCTCGGCTTATTGTCGTCCTCCTGTTTCATGTGCATGCTACTAAACAGAGAGCTTCCAAGACTGCTTGTATTCTGCAAAAATGCATCTTCATGTGTTTGTGCCAGGGCTATAGGTGATGACTGTGTTTGAGATGGTAGACTGATGACTCTGACTTTCATTTAGGAGTCTTTGTCTGAAGTGGAAGAAAAATACAAGAAAGCCATGGTTTCCAATGCACAGTTAGACAATGAGAAGAACAATTTGATATACCAAGTAGATACCCTCAAGGATGTTATTGAAGAGCAGGAGGAACAGATGGCGGAATTTTATAGAGAAAATGAAGAAAAGTCAAAGGTAATTTGCTCATTTTATGTCATGCCTTTCTCTGGGGTCAGAAAATTAAAACCTGCTATTTAAAAATTACTGTTTTCTTCTGTAAAATGGGGCCAGTAATACCTACGTCATAGTTCTGTGGTGAGGGGTTAATGACTATTACTGACTGTAAAGTGTTTATTTGGCACATAGTATGTGTTCAGTGAATGGTTGTTATTATCGATGAAGAGTAAAGGAGAATTAAAAAAAATTTTCAAGAACTGGGTTTGATAGAAGAGGCCAAGGTCCCGGGGAGTGGTATTTCCCTCAAAACCGGTTGGTACAAGGAAATCAACAGAACATAAGACTGCCATTCCTGGAATATTTTCCTTTTTTAATTTTTATAAGACTTAATTTATTTTCATAAGGGGAAACTTATCACCTCCTTTAGTTTCTGAAAATAGAATGCAGTTCAAATTTTATCTTTATTTTCTGTCTCTTAATTAGACAATTACAGTGAATTACTTCTTCCTGTTATAACTGGAACTCCACAAAGCTCCAGAGGCTTTCAGTGAGATGGCTCGTTTTTTTCTCTTTTCTTTTTTTCTTCTCTTCTCTCTCCTTTTCTTCTCTCATTTTTCAAGAGAACCTGTTTTCTAAATGACTGGGGAGAAGTCTTTAACCAGTTATTTGGAAACAGCAGTGTGGAGATGTGGATCAGAAATCAGCAGATGTTTTCTTTAGCGATTTGTAAGCTATATTGTAAAAATGTGCAGATGGAAAATAAAGGCCACTGCCCAAGGCCTGGTTTTGCCTTTTGACAGCCGCAGGAAACAAGTTGCGTTCCCTTAAAAGCGTATTGGATTTTTTTTAAAGTGCTGAAATCAGCCCAAGCAGAGGACAGATGGGTATTACTGTGAAGAAATGAGTTGCAGTACATTGTATTAAAAAAAGAAAAAAGAATTTAGGAAATGTGCTTTGGTGAATTGTTAGAAGCAATAACAATCTGTATTTGTACATAATAAAGGGAGAAAAGGTGTTAATATAACCTCTAAGGGACCCACATTATTACTGTAGACTCTATAGGGATTTCTTGAAGACTGAAAATGCTCATTCCAGTCTGTTTTCATCACTTTCACAAAGTGTTACGAAGTATTTGCAGCAGGGCTAGGGGAAGGTGACTGCAGCCATGAAATTAAAAGACGCTTACTCCTTGGAAGAAAAGTTATGACCAAGCTAGAGAGCATATTCAAAAGCAGAGACAAAGGCCCGTTTAGTCAAGGCTATGGTTTTTCCAGTGGTCACGTATGGATGTGAGAGTTGGACTGTGAAGAAGGCTGAGCACCGAAGAATTGATGGTTTTGAACTGTGGTGTTGGAGAAGACTTGAGAGTCCCTTGGACTGCAAGGAGATCCAGCCAGTCCATTCTGAAGGAGATCAGCCCTGGGTTTTCTTTGGAAGAGTGAGTGAGTGAAGTCACTCAGTCGTGTCTGACTCTTTGGTACCCCACGGACTGTAGCCTACCAAGTTCCTCCGTCCATGGGATTCTCCAGGCAAGAATACTGGAGTGGGTTGCCATTTCCTTAAGGAATGATGCTAAAGCTGAAACTCCAGTACTTTGGCCACCTCATGCGAAGAGCTGACTCATTGGAAAAGACTCTGATGCTGGGAGGGATTGGGGGCAGGAGGAGAAGGGGACGACAGAGGATGAGATGGCTGGATGGCATCACCGACTCGACGGACGTGAGTCTGAGTGAACTCCAAGAGTTGGTGATGGACAGGGAGGCCTGGCATGCTGCGATTCATGGGGTCGCAAAGAGTCGGACACGACTGAGCGACTGAGCTGAACTGAACTGAACTAGGGGAAGGAAGGCTGAAGAGGCAGAGTGCAGGAGATTTTTAGGGCAGCAGTGAAAGGAAATGGCAGCCCACTCCAGTGTTCTTGCCTGGAGAATCCCAGGGGCGGGGGAGCCTGGGGGGCTGCCATCTATGGGGTCGCAGAGTCGGACACGACTGAAGGGACTTGGCAGCACCAGCTACTCTGTATCATACACTGTACGTGTGTCACAGCTCACAGAATGCACAGCACTGAGAATGAACGCTGATGTCAGCTACGGGCTTTAAGTGACCATGACATGTCAGTGCAGGCCCATTGATTGCAACAGATAGTCCCTCTGGTTTAGGATGTTGATAGTGGGGGAAGGCTGTTCTGGGAGTGGGGAGGGGGCTCAGGGGTATTTGGGAACTCTGCAGTTTCTGCTGGATTTTCCCTTAAACTCCTCGGAAAAAATAATGTCTGCAAACAAAAACATTAGGATAAGAAGACTTGCATCTAGATAAGGTGGTAGAGGTTTCTGGGTATTTTCACCTTGATGACAGTGGCTCATTGACTAGGTGGTGATGTAGATGGGTTCCTCTTTGATTCTTCCTGTATCTCATCAGCCAGTTTGGGAGAGTCCAAGCGATGGTACTTTTCTTAGCCCTTGGACTCTCTTTCTACCTTGCCACACATTGTCATGTCTGCTTCTGGCTCTTGCTTCTAACAATTTAGAAGAAAAGCTCATGCTATGTATTGAATGGTCAGTACTAAAATGAGTTCTTATCTTTCTATCTTCTCCAATGACCTTGAGCATTAAAAAAAATCCCTATGATAAGCTGTTTTAACCAACTTCATTTTCCCTCCTATAATTTTCTAGGATATAGAGATGTCTTAGTATACATAGAGTTTTGTTTTTTTTTTTTTTCAGTTTGTTTTTGTTTCTAAATCTTGTGCTTTTTGATTTTGAAAAGTCTGTGTGTTTTTTTAATGCCCTGGAAATCTGCTTCAAATACGGTGATGTAGAAGACTTTGTGGGCATGTCTGTCTCTGATGTACCTTCCGCCCAGCCTCTCTTCTCCTAAACAGATACTGCCTCACACAGGAGATGTTCCTGTTTCCTTTACACAACAATATTCATGCCACCTTTCAAAATGTCTTTCTGTGTTTTCTGCTGGGATTATGGTAACTGCGTCTTACATATTGTGTCTGTACTTTAGGGACAGAATGCCTGGTTAGGAATGTCTGCATTATAGTAGGGAATTATTTTTCTTTTTTCTTTCCTTTCCTTTTTTTTTTTTTTTTTTTTCAGTTTATCTGAGATATAACAAAATGTTTTATTGCAGATTTTAAACAGACACCCCCCACCCCCTGCAAAAAAAAAGAGAGAAGAGCATCATGAACTTTCCTGAACCCATCACTGACCCCAAACAGGTGCATAGCCAGTGTTCCCAAGTCCACTTCCCCCACTCGGTTTGTTTGAAGCAAGTCCCATATTTTAATGTGAGTTTATTATTTTATTTTTTGGTCACACTGTATGGCATGTGGGATCCTAGCTCCCTGACCAGGGATTGAACCCAGATCCTGGGCAGTATTAAGTGCCAAGTCCTAACCACTGGACCACCAGGATATTCCTGAATTTAATATGAATTTAAACTGTCCTCTCTTTTTAAAAATATAACGGCAAGACCATTTTACATCTGAAAAGTTAAGAAGTCCTTCATACTATATATCCTGTCATTGTTAAAATTTCAGTTGTTTCAAATGTGATAGATGATTTTTCTTTTTTATGCTTAGAGTCTTGATGAGTTCTACACCTTGGAGTTGGTTGTCATGTCTTACAAATCTCTGTTTACAGGCTTCCCTTCACCTCTTTTTCTCTGTTGCAGTTTATGGGTTGAAGAAACTGGACTGCTGGTCTTAATAGTTTCTGACAGTCTTGGGGATTTTGCTGTTTCATTAACACGGTTCTTGACTATGCTCATTTTTCTTCTGTGTTTCCTATAAATAGTTAGATTTAAAGGTTTAATCACACGCGGGTTCAGTCTACTTCATAGGTTCTTTCCCTTCAGGAGGTCCAGGTATAGGGCATCTCTGTGATACTGAACAGGGTGTCTTTATCCACTAGTTGATTAGGGGTGGCAAAATGACATTCTGTTTTTATCTTTACTGCTTTCTTTTATTTTTCCATCATTGTTTTAAAACAGCTTTATTGAGATATAATTCACATACCATATACTTCATCTATCTTAAGTATACAGTTCAATGGGTTATTTTGCGTCTTCACAGACAAATGCAGCCACAACCAATTTTGGAGTGCTTCATCACGTGAGAAAGCAGCCCCGTACCCTTCAGCAATCCTCTCGCTCTCAGCCCCTCAGCCCTCAGTAACCACTGTTGGTTCTACTTTCTGTCCCTGTAGAGTTAGTTACCTTTTATATCAGTGGAGTCATATACTGTGTAATCTTTTAGAATTGGCCTCTTTCACTTTGGTTAATATTTTCAAGTTCATCTGTGTGGTGCATGCATCTGTACTTCATTCAGATTTATAGCCTAATAATATTCCATTGTATAGATATAGACCATGATTATCCATGCATGTATTGATGGACATTTTTTTCACTTTTTATCTGTGATGAGTTATGCTGCTATAAACATTTGTGTACAGGTTTTTTGTGGGAACATTCATCTTTCTTTTAAATATTATACCTGGGAGTAGATTGCTGGGTCATCTGGCAGCTCTGTGTTTAAACATTTAAGGAGTAACCAGACCCTTTCCCAAGTTGCTGCGCCGTTTTCCATTCCCTCTGGCGGTGTGTGCAGATTCTGATTTCTCCACATCCTCACCAACACTTGTTCTTATCTGCGTTTCTTCCTAGCCATCCGAGGAGATGTGGTTTTGGAATGCACTTCCCTGATGACTAATGATTTTGAGTATATTTTGATATGTGTACTGTTTGTACATCTGTGGAGAAATGTCTGTTCAGATCCTTTGCCCATTTTTAAATTGGATTATCTTTGTGTTATTGCATTGTTAGAGTTTGTATATTCTAGATCCAAGTTCCTTATCAGATACGTGGTTGGCAAATATTTTCTCCCATTCCATGACTTGTCTTTTCACTTGACTCTGCTTTATTTATTAGTGTAAATTGCCCCTCATCCCTTATTACTCAGTGAAACAGTTTACAGAGGAAAGGCAAGATAAAAGCATGACTCTTTTCCTTTGTTTACAAGTTTTCAAAATAAGAAATTGTTTAGGATCCTCTCACAGTGACCAATTATTAATTATTTTTAGAAAACCATCATAAAGGCAGGAGTTTGTCTGATGGTTTCCATCCACTGTAGCTTTATTCTTACTGATTTTCAAGTTGTCCCACTTTTATCTAAAGTGAACATCTTCAGGTTGATTCCCAAGTAATTTTGACCTGAGTCTGATTGGCTGTGATAGCATTTTTGCTGTTTTCAGGGCTTGTCTGGTACATTTTCTGCTGCAGACCTGAATCAGCTATTAGCCCAAGGAGCCCTGGTTCTCTTTCGCTGGAGCAGTGTGGGTGCTCAGAGTGCGTGCCACAGTGTTGGTGACTGTCTCTAGACCTTTTCAGCGCTGTATGAGGGTGATGTGTATATGGGGTATGCTTTTGTTTTTAAAGTCAAAATATGTGTATAGTGCTAATTTATATTCAGACTTAGGATTTTTACCTGACCTCTCTGTTTTGCATATGCGTATCTCCTTCTGAAACTACCCTTCCCAGTTCTCAGAGTCACTTGGGATGGGAGTGATTTTGCTATATTCTATTTTCATCGCTTTATTCCACAGTACCTAGAATAGCAATACCAGCATTACCACTAGCAGTATAATTACTGAAAATAGTTAAAAGCATGTTTGGTTTTTTGTGTTTGGTTGTTATTTTACTGCTAGGCTGTATATAGTACAACCATTGTTTTTAAAGTTACTTGAAATACTTTCTCTGTGCTTATACCACTAACTGGATACATATAGCTAGGTTCACTACATTTTCTTTTCAATATTTAGGAATTGCTTTTTCAAATTTTTTATTATGAAATTGTTTTTACTTTTAATTGTGGTAAAAAAAACATATAACAAAATTTACCATCTTAACTATTTTAAAGTGTGCATTTCATTAATGTTTATTCACATTGTTGTGTAACAGCTCTCGAAAACTTTTCATCTTGTCAGACTGAAACTCTGTACCCATTAAACGCCCCCTGCGCGGCCCCCCGCCCCTCCTCCTGCCCCCCGCCCCTCCTCCTGCTCCCCGCCCCTCCTCCTGCCCCCCCCATTCTTCCTCCTGCCCCCCGCCCCTCCTCCTGCCCCCCCCCATTCTTCCTCCTGCCCCTGGCAGCAGCCCTACTTTCTGTCCCTGTGAGTTGGACCCTCCCCTGCTGCTGCTGCTGCTGCTGAGTCGCTTCAGTCGTGTCCGACTCTGTGCGACCCCAGAGACAGCAGCCCAGCAGGCTCCCCCGTCCCTGGGATCCTCCAGGCAAGAGCACTGGAGTGGGCTGCCATTGCTTTCTCAACTCCCCCAGGTACCTATATAAGTCGGATCATATTTGTCTTTTTGTTGCTGGCTTATTTTACTTAGCATACTGTCCTCAGGGTTCATTCATGTTCATAGCGTGTGACGAGATTTTCTTCCTGAATAATATTCCACTGTATTTATGTACCACATTTTGTTTGTCCTTCATCTTTCAATGGACACTTAGGTTGCTTCCACAATGAAAATTTTTTATACAATTTGTGAATTATTTACACAGATCTGAAGTCAAATCAGTAACAAAAAAGAATTGAAAGAAGTCAGTCTTTTGTCTCATTCTCTTCATCCCTCTTTTCTCCTTCCTCAAGGGAATTTTTTTAATTAAGTGGTTTATGTTCCCATTTTCTTTTTAATCCCAAGAAGACCTTTTTCCCCCATTCAAAATATAAAATACAGTTGTGTTTCTCCTTTCTTAGAAAATGGTAGCATACTGTACTATTTTTCTGTATCTTGACTCTATCACCTGATGAGAGCTCTTCCTCTATCACTTACACTACAGTTTATACCACCAGTTTCCTATTAGTGCACATTAGAGTTGTTTGCAGTCTTTTGCTCTTCAAAATAGTCCTGCAAAACCAATGTACTGCATAGGTCTTTTTGTATTTTTGCTGGTATCTGTGCGAGTCACAAAAATCAGTTTGCTGGATCAGAAGGCCTGGTAACCCTGCTGGACATGAATTATTCTCCTTTTGTCAGGGTTGTACAATTTTGTATTCCCGCTTACTGTAAGAGTGGGCCTGTCCTTCTCCATGCTATTTTCCCCTGAGGATATTGTTAAGTTTGGGACTTTTACTGGTGTTTTGGTGAGAAACACAGTTTCATTTTGCATGTCTCTTAGTATGGGCATCTTTTCATACTCAGTGCAATGTACTTGTTTTTCTGTGAACTGTCCCTTTCTTTTTTTTTTAGCCTATTCTAATAATAGTGGGTTTTCCCCTCCTTATTTCTAGTTTCCAAGGCTCTTTATATGAACGGGTGGTATCCTTTTGTCTCTGATGTGGCTTAGTAGCCAGTCTTTTGCAGTCACGTGTCGCTTGCCTTTGCTGTTTCTAGTGCTTTTGCAAACGTTGTTGTTTTGTTTTGTGTTTTTGGCGCCGCTGCAACTGCTTGTGGAATCTTAGTTCGCCAACGAGGGCTCAAACCACTGCCCTCTAGTGGAAGCACGAAGCCCTCACCATGGGATTTCTGGGGAATTTCCCAAAAGTTCTACATTTTTACCTAGTCCAGTTTTTCTGCCCCGTTCGCCGTCTCGTGCGTGGACTTCGGAGTCGTTTGTTAGCAGTGTTCCACCCACTGCTTGGTGGAGCGATGCGCTCGTCTCTCCTCTGCGGCTGCTTCCAGCTCCCTTTCTTCTGTCTATCTGTCTCTCCCTCTTCTTTCTGCGCGTCTCTTGTGCTGTAGACTGTGAAGCTTGGTTCCAGTGTTGTCCTTCCATGTTTATATCCAGTTATGCCAACACTGCTAACTTAAAAGCCTAGCTTTTCTCATTGATTTGAACCACTTTTTGTTTTGTTGTTGTTTAATACGTAATTGGGCTTGCTTCTGGATTTTTCTATCCTATTCCATTGGTCTGTATTCATGAGCCATTACAACAGTTTTAATTATATAAGCCATATAATAATGTTTCAATATCTAGTAAGGTTAGCTTTCTTTTTCTTTTTGTGTTTTTCCAGCTATTTTTTCTTATTTTTCTCCCAAATAAACTTTATAATCAACTTATGTTGCTCTGTGGAGAGAACCTGTTGGTATTTTTATTTGGGCTGCATAGGTTATTTCAGGGGGAACCTATATTTTTATGATGCATCGTTTTATTCAGGAATATGGTATGCCTTTCCATTGGTTCAGTCCTACTTCTCTGTCTTCCAGGAATGTTTTCCTCGTATATATTTTGGGTATATCTTGTAAATTTACATGTATGTATTTTATTTTTTGATGGTGTGTTTCTTGTATCTTCTCTCTGTTTTCATCTGTGGCACTTCTTGAATTTTCCATGTTAATTTTATAGCCTGTTGTTTTACTAAGTCATTTCATTATTCAAAGTAATTTTTCCATTGATTAGTTTGGGTTTTCTAGCTATGTAATCATATGAGATGAAAATTGAGAATTTCCTGAGCCTTTCCATAGAATGCAGAAGTTTTCTAAGTTACAGTGCATGGCAGTGCAGGCGTGTGTCTGGGGTCACAGGCAGCCTCTCTGTTATTACACTGTAGCTGTTCCAGTCTGTCGTGTGCCACCGTCTCTGTTAACCGTCTCATTTCTTTAATAACAGGAGTTGGAAAGGCAGAAACATATGTGTAGCGTGCTCCAGCACAAGATGGATGAGCTTAAAGAAGGCCTCCGGCAGAGAGACGAGCTAATTGAGGTACGTGCGGGAACTGTGGACATACCTTTTCTGAGGAGAAAATGCACTGAGTGGAGTGAGGGCATGTGTGTTGGGAGAGAAGGGGGTTAAAATGCCACAAACCCTGTCCTTGTCTCTTCACATTTGGCTGCACCCTAACATTTTACAAGTGTGAAACAGAGAGCAGGCTTAAAAATTAATACTGGGAGCCCTCTAAGTATTTTCTTCTTAATAGCAGGAGCTTTTGTTACTGTCTTTTATTCCTAAGCATGTTCTCCCCTAAAGATACCTTAGGAAGTGGGCAAAAGGAGACACTGCAGGATACCATGGTCCTTGGGAATGTAGTGAGTGCTATATTTGGGGACATGATTCTTGGGGAAGAAGAAGCTTGATCTTCACTCAGGTAGGTGCGCTTCTGAAATGGCTAAATGAAAAGAAGTTGTCTGGATGCCTGGTGGGAGCCAGAAGGCGAAGCTTGGCTGAGGCTGCGGCTCAGGTTCCCCCTGGCAAGGAGCTCTAGGACCACGGCAGGGTCCCAGGAGGGGAGCCCTGTGGGCCTTCAGGAAACCTTTGACAGCAGTTCTCATCCTTTTGGGCCTGCTACCTGGCATGCATCTCTGTTTTTCTTTAAATGTGGTTTTCCTCCGAGGTTGCCATTTTTTTATAAATACGGGGTTAGGTTTGGTGGGACTGACTCCCGCTTGCTTCCTCGGCGTGCTTTCCCAGCACGTCTGGTGTTAATGAGCAGCGGTGCCGTGGCAATGTCAGGGAGGCCCGCCCCAGCGACCCTGAGATGCCTCTCATGTGTCACACTCAGCTCATCCATGTCCCAAGTGGCTCAGAACTCCCCTCCCCCCTACTTTTTCCCTCTCCTTTTTCTCTTCCCCCACTGATCTGACTCACTTAATCTCTCCCCATGCGAATGACTTTAAAAATGATTTAATCGAGGAAAAGAAGTGATTCTATTTGTGGATATATGTTACTTTTTTTGTCATTCTTGAGAATAACTGAACTTGGCTTGCTGAAAGCGGGTAGAATTTGTGAATTCTAAATGCAAACACAGATAACCCTTTGAAAATATCAGGTTACATATGGAGTTAGTTGTCTTAGTTTTTCCATATATGGCAAGAAGTATATTATCCAAACTCTGTGTCCTGCTGGCATTTAAAAATAATGTGTGACTTCTTCTCCTTTTTTGTCTTCTTGTTTTTGTGTGTCAGTATGCCAGCCACTTACTTCTTTTTCTAGTTAAAATATATATTTTTCCCCATTACAATTTCAAAAGAATGATAAAACTGCTTTGGGCACTGCTTCTCAAATTCAGTAACTTACATTAGAACTGATTAAGTGTTCTAATTTTGAATGTGATGATTGCATTTAAGAGGAATTTTAATGCTTGACTTTTACAGCTTGTCAGTATGGTCTCTAACTTAAAAGCCTAAGGTGCTGGGTATACAAACTTTAGTTTTAGGTATTTTCTTGTTTAGAATTAACATCCTTCAAACATTAATATTGGAGAAGGAGATGGCAGCCTCCTCCAGTATTCTTTCCTGAGAAATCTCATGGACAGAGGAGCCTGGAGGGCTACAGTCCGTAGAGTCGCAAGAGTCAGACTCGATTTAGTGACTAAACTACCACCAGATGTTAATATACACATTTACTTATAACTGAAGAATCTTGACTATCCAAAATAACGTTTTTTGGTCTTTAGAATTGAGAACCACACGGTAAAGTACGTGAGAGATGTGTAAATAGGGAAAGTAGGAGATGATAATTTACCAGTAATGCAGAAAAGAAAACCTGCTAAGTATAAGAGGGTATAAACTGTGCCTCACTGCCTACTCAAAAGGTAAGAATGGCTGAATGCTGAAATTCAAGTGTTTCTAAAAACTGCTGTTGTTCATTTGTAACTTACGATGTTCCTGCTGTCATAGGTGCTGCTAAAGGAAATTCAGAATGATTGAGCCGTGTCCCGCTTATGGTTTTTTCAGTTCTGCCTAAAACAGTAGAGTTCAGAAACTCCTGCTTGTTGTCAGTGATAGGGGTCACGTGCTCATGAGCAGGTCTGGCTTCCCCTCTCTAGAAGTGCGAGTGTGCCATGTTTGAGGAAGGGCATTCATGAGCAGAAGAGCACACGTGTGGAGCTAGCTGGGCGTGTGCAGAAGCCCACTGGCTGGCTGCCGTGGCTGTGGCTGGGACAGCTGTCCCCGGTCCCCTCGCTGGCTGTCCCAGCACCAGGCCCGTGGGAGTCACGGCGCCTAGACGCTGCGTGTCACCCTTCCTTCCCGCAAGCAGCTCCTGCTTTCCCCGTTCATCACAGACTTTCTCCTTTTGTTCAGTCTCCTTATCAGCTCTCTTTCTCTTCTGCTTTCCTCCCCCTCACCGCATCCTCTTTTCCTTCCTGCTCTTTTATTTTTCCTCTTCCCCTCTTCCTCTGCAGGAGAAGCAGCGTATGCAGCAGAACATAGACACCGTGACAAAAGAGGTGTTCGAACTCCAGGAGACGCTGCTTTGGAAAGATAAGAGCATTAGGGTATGAGGTGGAACTGGGCTTTGGCCCGAAGCTCACAGACAGGGAACAGGCCAACGTGAATGTGATCTAGAGATTCCTAAAATTCTGTCCTTTGATTATCTTTGAGCATTTATACCGAGTGAAATATAAACTAGCAGAAGGCAGAAAGTTCCCTGGGAAAACCTGATCCTATGCCTGGAAAGAACTCTCTCCAGCTGACTCTGCGCTTGTTAAAGGTACAAGCAGGAGCTTTCTAAGGAAGTTGTTCTTTATTTTCCCAAGATTTTTATGCAGAAACAGCTACAGGCATTTAATTCAAACTCTGTGGGTAATTTGATACTCTTACATTGTAACAATCTGGAGAAGCAGCAGAGGATGGGGGTGGTAGGGGAGAAGTTATTAATATCCCATAAATCTTTGGTGAATAAAATCGGAAGAGATTAGAATCATTTTAATTACGGAAGTGGATAGGAATGTAAGATTTTCTGCCAAACTGTGACGTCACCTCTAATTATATCCTCATAACTCCCCAGGGCAGGGGCCCAGATAAGGAAGAAGTCCTCAGTGCCTTTTTGCTAAGCCCTTCAGGTAGATCCCAAGTACTCCGGAGACTGAAAACATTCCTGCCGGTTCATCCCAGTAGCCTTTTGACTGGCAACCTCCTCGTGGCATAGGAGCTCTGTTCCTGAGACTCACCTTGTCAGGGGAGATGGGGGAAAAGAGAGGAGGAGGCCTTTGGCCTGAGGACCTAAAGAGGTCATGTTCTGCTTGAAATCAGCTGGTGGTGGTGGGGCTCAGCCCGAGTCGTGTCCGACTCGTTGCGACCCAATGGACTGTAGCCTGCCAGGCTCCTCTGTCTGTGGGATTCTCCAGGCGAGAATGCTGGAGTGGGCTGCCGTGCTCTCCACCAGGGGATCTTCCCGACCCAGGGACTGAACCCGTGTCTCCTCCGTCTCCTGCCTTAGCAGGCGGGTTTGTTACCACTAGCAGCACCGGGGTAGCCCAAACTTTTAAAAAATGTTTGAAATCATTGTAGACTCACATGCAGTTGTAAGAAATAATGCAGAGACCTTGTATGCCCTTTATCCAGTTTTCCCAAAATGTAACATCTTGTAAAACTATAAGTACAGTCAGGGCATTGATCTTGATCCAGTCTAGGTGGAGCACATTTTCATCACTGTAAGAGGTCCCTCCTATCGTTCTCTTGTGGTCGTATCTGCTGCCTCAGCATCACCATGCCAGGTGCTGGCAACTGCTCTTCTCCATTTCTATAATTTGTCATCTTAAGAATATTTTATAAGACAATGGCACCCCACTGCAGTACTCTTGCCTGGAAAATCCCATGGATGGAGGAGCGTGGTGGGCTGCAGTCCATGGGGTCACGAAGAGTCAGGAACGACTGAGCAACTTCCCTTTCACTTTTCACTTTCATGCATTGGAGAAGGAAATGGCAACCCACTCCAGTGTTCTTGCTGGAGAATCCCAGGGACGGGGGAGCCTCGTGGGCTGCCGTCTCTGGATTCGCACAGAATCGGACACAACTGAAGTGACTTAGCAGCAGCAGCACCATATGTAACCCTTTAGAATTACATTTTTTTCACTGAGAATAATTCCCCTTAAGATTCATCCAAAGTGCTTTATGCATCAAAAGTTTGTCCCTCTTTTGCTTTAAAAAATTGTTTTGTTGTTGTTCTGGTAACATACAAAAAATAACATAAAATTGACCATTTAAATCATTTCTAAGTGAAGAGTTTGGTGGTATTAAGTCCATTCACATTGGAGGTTCCACAGAACCTCTTTGCATCTTGCAGAACTGAAACTGAACTTTATTAAACAACTCCTCCCCAGGGCGTCCTCCTCCGTCCCCTGGAAGCCCGCATTCTACTTTCGTTTCTGTGAATTTGACTACTCTGGGTACCTTATATGTGGAATCATACAGTATCTGTCTTTCTGTGACTGGCTTATTTCAATTAAGCGTATGTCCTCAGGGTTCAGACATGGCGTAGCCTATGTCAGAAGGTCCTTCCTTTTAAGGCTGAATAATATTCCAGGGCATGTTTGTAGCACATTTTGTGTGCTCATTCATCTGTTGATGGACACTTGGTTGCTCGCATCTTTTTGCTGCTGTGAGTGACGCTGCTATGAACATGAGTTTGCAGATCTCTCTGGTGATTTCTTTTGGGTACATACCCAGGAGGGGAATTGCTACCTTATATGGTAATTTAATTTTTTGAGGAACAACCATACTGTGTTCTGTAGCAGCTGCACCATTTTACCTTTCCAGCAGCACTGTACAAGGGTTCCAGCTCTCTCCATCATTGCCAACACTCTTTTTTTGTAGCAGCCATCATCATGTGTGTGAGGTGGTCCCCCCTTGACTTTTAAAAGATGCCTTTTAAACATGACCTGTGACTACCTGGTGTCTCGCGTCTCTAGCTGCGCTATCAAGATTTAACTTTAGTAGCTCCGTGAAGGAGCATGGCCCTTGTTCTCATGTAGTTTTCTTTAATTTCAGTTCAGTTTGCTTTCACTCTTTCATTGACCCTAGTGGTTGCTCGTCTAGCACCAGAGTCGTTCTGAGCACCCGGGGGTCATGTGTCAGATTTGTATGTGTGAAGGGCTTGTATGGCCCTACAGCCTCGCACAAGGCTTACTCCCATTCTCACTAAAGATATTTGTGCCTATATGTAATTATAACCTGTCGTCCAAAAGTTCAGCCTTTCGGCCTTCTTGACCCTAGAATTTGAGGTTAGGTCAGGGGTAAAAAATTATTTAAAGCTCCGCAAGCATGTACTTTTTACCCTAAAAAAATCTACTGTAGGAACACTTACGGAAGACAAGCACAAGAGTAGTGATTTTATGGTCGGGTAATACAGAGGATTTCAGATCCAGTGTGAATACATTTGGTCCAGTTATAAGGTATTTCAGTGGCCTTCAAGCTCTGTGGTAAGATGGGAGGATTTGCAGGATGTATCTTATTTTCCCACCCATAATTATGGGAAGGTGAAATTTGAAAGTCTGAAAGTAAAGATACAGTCTGCTGTAAGATTGGGAAAAGGAACCAACGGCATGTACTAGCATTTGCTAGAACTCGAGTTTCAAGTTGGTCTGTTCCTGGGGGGTTTGCTCCAGTGTTGTTAATCGAGCATGTTGTGAGTGGCCGCCGCCGCCGCAGGTGTGTGTGGCGATGCATGGCACGACGGTGCGCGTGGGCTCCTGTAACCCGAAACAGCCAGCCCAGAGAGGACAGGCTGCCACAGATGGGCTGGTGGCGTTGGGCTTTGCTGTCCTAATGTTACACTTGCTAGTGATGTAACAGAGTGATAATACTGGCTTGAAGTGTTAGACTAAACACCTTGTGGTGTTAGGAATGCACTGTATTAACTTACAGGCAGACTCTCGACACACAATATGAATGTCAGTTGTTGAAAGAGGAAGCTGGACGTTCACATTGCAGTTTGGCCAAAGAAGGAATAGGACTTGTCTTGTGAACTACTTTCCAGTAGCATCCGGGGTGACAGTAAGGGAAGACGATTGTGCCCTTCACGGGGTGATGGGACATATAGAGTGTGCAAGGGCTTTGAACCAAAAAAGTGGATTCATTTTATGGCTTTGCCACTTACTGTGACTTTGGGTTAAAAACGTAGCCTGTCGAAGCCTCAATTTTCTGATCTGTGAAATGGGGATAAGAAAAGTACAGGGTATGTAAGGGAAAAATTAAAAATAAAAATACATGAGAAACATCAATTTTAAGACCTGGAGCTACACAAATGGCAGTTGCCATCATCCCTTATTTACTTACTGGTTGGAAAATAGGATTATAATGATTTAGAAAGTTGTCCAGTTTTTCAGCAATGAGTAACTAAGCAGTTGGCCCACTTCTAGACTCTCTAAACCAAGAGGAGAGTTACCTGTTGTTCAGCTTCTTGCATGAATGGGAATTCTGGTTGAAAACATTAAATGCGGGAACAAATGGGCAGACAAAGGCTTTTTCAGATAGCCCAGCTGCTAGATGTCTGCACACACTGCTTGACCTGGGTGGCTTTTGAAGTCTGGACTATTTTATGACATAAAGTAACAGACGTGCTCCTGCTTCTGCTCTGCTGTCCTCAGCTCTGACAGCTGTGAGCTTTAGGCAACAACAGGGAAAATACACACGGAACCCAGGCCAGCTTTTCCTGAACCTTTGTGTCTTCTGCACTGCTGGGTGCTGGTGCTGAGTACTCCTTTCAGCCTGGGCCAGTGGGTGGTGCTGGCATCATCCTTTTTTCTGGTGAGGAAACTGAGGCACGGGTCAGTTAGTAGGTGCCAGGACTCAATGGCCTGTTTGCAAACCCATATTCTGCTGCCTGCCATAAGTGGGCTGGGTTTATTTCATCCGTTTTTCACATTTTGAACATATATCAGAAAAGCAAATAACCATTAGTTGCATTTAATTAACAAAAACATATCCTTGAGAATGGGGGGGGGTAGCTATTTTTAATTGAGTGGTATATGAGGAGTATTTTACCATATGATGTAGAGAACAATTACTGCAGCCAGTATTTAATTAAAATACATTATACTGGTTATTCCAGAACCCATTTTTATTTCTTAAAAAATCAAGTATATTCTTGAATATACTAGTTCAGTTTAACATGGAATGTGGGTTTTTGGACTACCAAATAAAAGCATACTTAGGAGGTTTGTCAGGAAATCTTTATTTTAGTGTTATTTCTTCTTCACCTTCCTTCTCTGTTTATTTTCACTGACTAAAAAGGGTTTGTTTTTCTTGCCTGATGTGCTAAGCATGCTTTGCCAGATTTACACACGATTAACCACTTTCTACAAAACTTTCTTCTGAAGCTAGATGCATAGGACTCTGTGTCCCCTCCACATCTAACTGCTTGTGTCCAAAGCTCTTAAGGCCTCCTTGTCCCTGACGCTTTATCTCTTTGCAGTTGAATCAGGTCCTGCTCTGCTCCCTTTCATTTGCTCTCTCTCTCTGTGCCCTTTCTCCCGCTGCCCCGTCCAAACCAGGCCCTTGAGAAACTGAAAGAGCACGCAGGCTGCCTCAGGAGCGAGCGGGACGCGCTCCGGGAGGAGCTGGCCAGGCTGAAGGCAGCGGTGGAGGCGGGAGAGGTACGTGAGCTCCTCGCCGCTCTGCTCCTCCTGCCGCCCTGTCCCCTCTGCCTCCTGAACGCAGAGCGCCGTTGGCTTTCCCGCCCGGAGCCGGGAGGTGCGAGTCCGTCCGCAGAGCTGGACTCCGTGTGGCTGGTGCTGACCAGGGGTCCCCGCAGCAGGCGTGTGTCATCACAGGGCCACCGTGCTGCCGCCTCCTGCCTCCCTGGGGGCTCCGCTGAGACACTGGGTCTCTTCTTCCCCGCAGAAACACGGCTTAGTCATCATCCCTGACGGCACTCCCAACGGCGACATCCACCAGGAGCCCTCAGTCGGGGCCATCACCGTGGTGTCTCAGGAAGCCGCCCAGGTCTTGGAGTCGGCGGGGGAAGGGCCGCTCGGTAAGACACTGCCGCTGTGTTGACTGGGGTTCGTGTTGTCCCCCTGGACATCAACCTGGTCACATCCTCTCTTGGAAAACGAAAGCCAGGGCGGTCTGAGACTTCTCGACATCCTTGAGAGGAAGACACCTGGGCACGCTGTCTTCAGACATCCTTGACCTTGGGAAAGCAGCACCTGGGCCCTTGCCAGGCAGTGAGGGTTAGGGGGTGAGGCCCCTGGTCAGGAGCGTGTGGGTGTGTGTATGTGGCTTTGCCATTTAAACACTACTTTCTGGGAAGAGAGAATCCAGCACACCTGTCCTGGGGAGCCAGAGGGCTGGTCAGTGGCTTCCTGAGCGTGTTCGAAGTTTCTTCTTCCAGGAGCATCTGGTTTTCTGTCCTTTGACTCACACCAGGATTCTGTAGCTCTTTGCCACCGCACTTCTTAAGGCAACAAACAGACAACCAGAAGTTATCAGAGGACTGTTATTCCAGAGCAGGGCTTCTGAGCCTCTTACCAGCTTTTTGACCAGGAACTATTAATAGGTCTTTGGTTACTTGAATGTTATTGACAGAGGCGTTTCAATAGTCACTTACATAACAAATTGCCAGCCACCAGCGTTCGTTTCCAGTCAGTAATGTGTTAAGGGCTAAGCCACTTAAACTCAATGCTTTGGAAGCCTAATGACACTACCCTCAGGAAGATGCCCATCTGCTGTGTCCACTCAGAATCCAGGCCTAGAGGATGGCACAGGTGGATACTGTAGCATCAGCCGCTTTTATATTAAAGTGAGCTTTCTTCCTTTTCAGTTTTCATATATATGTCAGTTTCCTAGAGGAATGTGTATATGACAGCGGCGGGCCCGCTCTCAAGGGGGGAACTCTGGAAGCAGAACCATCGGCCCTCTGACAGTGGAGCATGCGCGGAGCGTGGGCGAGCGCGGCCACGGGCAGCTGCAGGGTTTCCCCTGCCTCGTGGGGGCGGCTGGAGCATTTGGCGGTGACTGTGGTTGACTGTGGGGAGCCCGTCCTCTGTCGGCATCCCATCGGCCCAGGGGCCTGTTCTCCTGCGTGTTGGGAGGGAGCATCCATCCCGAGGCCAGGAGCGGCCTGGTGGTCCTGCTGCGGAGCCTCTGCCGAGTCTTGCCAGCCCACATCTTAGAGCGCGCCCCACACCCCCCCCACACAGGCTTTGTGGGCCTTGCCTGCTGCTGGCATTGTGTCCTTGTGCGTTCTTTGCTCCAGCACCCCCCTCAGGCTCATTCTCAGCCCTGTTCTTTCTCCCAGTTTGTTTTCTCGTTCTAAGGACTTAAAAGCCTGTGGGGGTACCCTTGGCTTTAGAGGGATTGTCTCCTGGTAAAACTTGCAAATTTTTGAAACAAGGAAATGATCTTTGTACTTGCATCTGTCTTCACATGGAGAATCACTGCTCTTGGGAGCAAATGTTGTACTCAGTGCCTGATAAACATCGACTGTGTGGAAATATGTCTTGAATCATCTAGTACTTTTCCTTTCATCATTAAAGCCTTCATGTCTTTTGATACTCAAAGTGGTAAATTGTTTATCAGATGTTTGCTATTTGTGAATTTGAAGAATTATTTTAAATTGTTTATATACTACATCATTACAAACTTTTCATTTGTTTTAGACGTAAGGCTACGAAAACTCGCTGGGGAAAAGGAAGAGCTGCTATCACAGGTAAAGGCATTCTTCTCATGGGAGGGTAATCTTAACTATAACTGACTAAACCATGTGGCAAAATGTGAGCAAATTAAAATGTGCACTAGAAAGACGTGCTTATTTCAGACATCACTACTCAAGTAAGAGTTGAAGGATAAAAAGTCATATTTACCGCTGTTGTCTCCTAGTCTTTCTAGGACACAGCTTAGGGAGTCAGCTCTATGAGCCTGTTAAGGCAGAAGGCCCCAGCCCTGATCTCGTGTTTGGCCCCGTTAGCTGACTGCAGTGGTGTGCACTGCTTCTGTGTGACGTGCTTACATTGCTTCTCGGCCGTTCTGCTTAAGGCAGTCCTGGTGACACCCCTCTGTGGAGCATGGGAACTTCGCTTCCTTCATCCCCTCTCCCTGCCTGACATCTGTATTCCCGTCCCCACTCCCTCCCCACAAAGGGACAGTGACTCCAGTCGCTCCGTGTCATCAGAAGCCTGTAGACACTGCACACAGCGGGACCCCAGGGCGTGCTCTGGGGCTCCTTTCACCACCTTCGCGTCTCCGTGGCCCCCTTAGGTCAGGACGTGGCTTGCCTTGTCGTGTGCCTGGTTTCCGATGTCCGGCTTTCTCAGAGCTGCAGACTCTCCAGCAGTGGTCTCAGTCCACACTCATTTTCTGGTTCCTGGCGCGTCTGGCGCAGCCCTTCGGAACATGCTGGCTCACTCCCTGGGGACAGAGACCTTACCACCCTGCTCATCATCTGGAGTTCCCTTTGCCTGTACAGCTCCAGCCTGGACCCCATTCTGTGGTGTCTTAGGCCTCCCTCCCTCCACCTCCATTCTCTTGCTCGGGTACATCCCCCAGAAGCTTCTGGAGAACAGTTTGGAGGCAATAAATTTTTCTTAACAGGAATGAAAATGTCACCTTACCCCTTTATTTGATTAACAGTTTGGTGTGCGTATGGACTTCTTTGTTGTAATTATTTGCATTTATTTTTTTTTTCAAAGAAATTGCTTCATTGTCTTCTGCCTTCCTGCGTTTGGCTATTGAGAATTTCAAGGACATTTTGATTTTTTATTTTTTATCTGTGACCTGTTTCTCCCCTCTGGAAGCTTGGCCCATACTCTCCTTTCTCCCTAGTATTATGAAAGTTCAGTGATGCGGTTTGGTGTTTTGTGTGAAAGCATTTAGTTTCTCCAGGCACATTTAGCAGCTTAGGTGTAGGCACGGAGTGGGCAGAGTGTTAGATTTCACCAGGTGAGGAGACTCGGGCAGACATATGCCAGAGTGATGATGGGCCTTGAGATTAAGCTGGGTAAGGAGCTTTATAGGAAATCCAAGAAGACATCAAGGGTTGCAAAGAGTCGGACACGACTGAGCGACTTCACTTTCACTTTTCACTTTCATGCATTGGAGAAGGAAATGGCAACCCACTCCAGTGTTCTTGCCTGAAGAATCCCAGGGACGGGAGCCTGGTGGGCTGCCGTCTATGGGGTCGCACAGAGTTGGACACAACTGACGTGACAGCAGCAGCAGCCCGTGGGGTGGAAGGATTTTTGGAGTTGGGTGCAGAGAGAATGAACTGGAAAGATCAAGAGTAGTGGTTAGAAGATGCATGGGACTGCATTGAGTAGGCTGGCTGGTGTCTAGTGAAGAGATCTAGTACATGACGGAGCAAGTGGCTGCAGGTGGGATGGGGTAGATGGCAAGATCCTTGTTCCAGAAACGGAGGGATTGATTTTAAGAGATCCTCTGCCCAGATGGATTTTGAATTTGCCAACAATTCAGGCGGGAATAACCTTGCGGGTATGAGAGTTAGGAGCTACAGTGGTGACGAGAGTGCGGGGTGATGGTGGTGATGAGCATTTGTGAAGCAGAGATGTGATTGGGAGCTGCATTAGGAGTTCAGGGGAGCCAAAGGGAGACGAGTACGCAACAGCAAGGAGAGCAGGGGACCCTGATCCGTCCTCAGGCTCAGCAGGGGCACGGGGCTGCCGAGGAAGCTGCCCCTCAGGGGGAGCAGGCTGGGGTGATGGGCACTTGCAGAGGGGATGGAGGGGCTGCTGATGACAGAAGGTAACCAGAGGGGGCAGCGCAAGGGTGGGGCTTTGGGGAAGGTTAGGAAGTGAGGACAGAGTCGGACTCGTCCAGGGTCCTTTAGGGACGAGCACAGGGAAGGGAGGGTGGCCTTCCTGAGATGGACACGAGGAGGAACGGCAGGGAAGATGAGTTAGTCCTGGCTGCCCCAAGGCGGGTAGTGATGTCGTGGCTGAAAGGGCAGAGCTGTCGGAAAGGATGGGTTCAGTCTTGGTGCCTAGCTCACCCTTCCCCATGGTGGGGTGGGCAGACTTGGTCCAGTGCCCCCTGGGGATGGAGCTAAGGACGGTCGACGCTCTGAGCACACAGCCTCACCTTTGACCCGAGGAGGCATGGCGAGGCCTGGGCTTGGCCCCAGAGGTGGCCCTGTGCGGGCGAGGACAGCGGGCTCTGCTTCCTGTGTCTCTGGGGTGTTATAGGCATTCGGGGAGCTCGACTTTTGATTTCTGATTTGGGGGGAAGGAATAGACCTCAAGCCAGATACTCTCTCTTTGCTGGTTTTCCATCCCTTTCATCTCATGTGTTCTGCTTTCTAAAAGATGTTCTCAACTTAGCCTTATTTTTACTGAGTTGTAGTTCTGAAGTCATTTCAAGGATGCACTTTCTCTTATCTCGGACGATATTGATAGCCTGGTTGATTTGCTCCCCTTTACTTTTTTCTGTCTGTGTAGTTTGTTTCATTCCAGGTGTTCTTTTATGTAGATTTACTTAGTTTTCTGTTTAAAAGCGGACTACTACAAAGCTGGTGGGCAGCTTGTTGGTGGGGCCCACCCGAGTTTCTGTAAAGCTTGATGTGGCTGGCTGTTTGGTTGGGAACCTTCGATGTGGGTGTGCTGGACTTGTATCTCAGGCTCGTCAGAACTCTAAAGAGAGCGCCTCCCATCTTCTGCCTGAGGCTCCAGGCCCAGCCGTGCAGCCTGGAAGCAGGGTGGGCTAGAGGGCTTGCCCTCAGCTCATCTCTGTCCGTCTAATCTTATTTTCCATTCACGGGACTGCTGTCTCCAGCTGGACCTTCTTTTTTTCCCAATCCAAAGTCCCTCAAGTTTATCTTTTAGTTTTATTTTATAAATTAAAAAACTTAAGATAGGTTATAATTGACATAAAACAAGCTGCTCTGTGTGCTTAGTCGTGCCCGACTGTGTGTGACCCCCACGGACTGGAGCCCGCCAGGCTTCTCTGTCCAGGGGGTTCTCCAGGCAAGAACACTGGGGTGGGTTGCGATGCCCTCCTCCAGGGGACCTTCCCAACCCCGGGGCTGAACCTGCATCTATGTCACTGTGTTGGCAGGCAGGCTCTTTACCACTAGCGCCACCTGGGCACACACTTAAAATGTGCAGATGCACACCCGTAGATGAGTTTCCAAGGGCGCCGTGACAGAGCACCGCAGGATGGGCGGCACAGGGCAGGGGGCTCCCCCGGCATGGAGGCGAGGAGCCCAGGGAGGGGTGTCGGCAGCGCGGCCTCCTCCGGAGGCCTGTGGGGGCCTCCCAGGCCTCTCTTCTAGACGGCGGGCCGCTGGGCCCCTGGGCTTGTTGACAGCATTCTGTGTGTCACACGGCTCCCCTCTGGCCATGTGGCACTCTTCTGATTAAGGGCCCCAGGCATACCAGACTCAAGGCCCACCTTATTCCAGTATCATTTCATCTCAACTGAGAGCCTCTGCAGTGACTGTTCCCAAAATAAGATCACACTGTGAGGCACTGGGCTTAAACGAACTTTGTGGGGACAGCAACCTGTGAAACCTCACTCCAATCAGCATGGTAAAAGCATGCAGAAATCCCAAGTCCCTGTGTCCCTTTGCAAACCTTCCTTCCTCTCCCACCTCCTCCCCTTCTCCAGAAACCGCCAACGTACCTTTTTGTCTCTTCAGTTTGTATTTGCTGGAGTTTTTGCACTGCATATGCTTAGCTTGAAAGTCAGCGTTTTGCTGCATGTGTGAGCGGTATATTTGCTGCTTTCGCCAAGCAGTGATTCCATTGTATATACATGGACCACTATTTGCTTTATCCTTCTGTTGATGGACATTTCAACAATTTCATGTTTGGGGCTATTAATGAGTAAGCTGCTATAAATGGCCTTTATTTTGGGTAAAATAAGGTAAGTTTTATAGCCAAACTCAAAAATATATTTCCAATTATTTCTGTATACAGCTTTCTAAATAAGAATATTTGACTTAACTCTCAAATTAGAACAAGAAACATCTAACTGCTGTGGGATTTTCCATTTTAAACAAAAATTTAGAAATACTCAAAGATGTGCTTTTCTACAGATGAACACAAATAATGAAATATGGCTCTTTTTATGGCTATTTTCATTAGGACCCCTGGTCCTGGCGCTCACTCCATTTGAACATTTGGTCACAGCTGACCTCCAGCACCTGAGCACAGTGGAGAGGGTCTCTGAGTGAATCATCTGTGGCCTTACGGGGCCAAGCATCTGTTTCATTTGAGGCTGGATCTCACTGATGAGCCTTTACTTCCTCTTCAGATTAGAAAACTAAAGCTGCAGTTGGAGGAGGAGCGGCAGAAGTGCCCCAGGAGCGACGGCACAGCGGGCGACCTGGCAGAGCTCCAGAACGGCTCGGACCTGCAGCTCATCGAGATGCAGAGTGAGGCTGGGCCGGCACGCTCCCCTGGGTGGGCTGTGCCGGCACGCTCCCCTGGGTGGGCTGTGCGCGGGCTGCTCGAGCCTGTGGTTCCAAAGCTTAGCCCTCAGGTGGACCAGAAAAGCTGTCCCAGTCAGTCACAGACCGAGAGCCTGCTTCCAGCTGGCGTGCTTCCTGGGTGGTGCTCTCCCCTTCTGGGTGGCATGATTTCTAGGACATCTTGCAGCTAGTGACATCGTGACACTGTCCTTTTTCACATTCCTGTGTCATCTGTAAGCACCCTTCCTACTGATAAGTTTTTCTGGGGAGTTTATCTTAGATGATTGGAGGGATATATTCGGAACTAACTCACACCACTGCAGAGTGGTTTCAGAATTTTCCCAGAAATAGTCTTAACTTTATTAGATGGAATTTAAAACAGGCCACAAAGCCCATTCAGTTTACCTAAATTCAGTTTTCCTGCCTTTCTGGTTTTGACTCCATATTACTGAATATTGTAAACACCTACTGTATTCCCAGTGTTCCACAGTACGGAGACATCTGTATATGGAGAATGTATAATCCACACAGGGGAGACTTTTGTTTTTCCAGTTTGAATAAGGCGTTGCTGATAACTTATTTTAAAACACTGGTTCCTCCGTGACCTTTCCATCTACATATTCTGAGTGAGGCCATGTAGGCCTTTTTGGACAAAGGCTTAATTAGAACTTACTACCATTAATGTTTTTGTTAAATTTGGATTGCTGGAAGGAATTTTTCTCCCCTAGGATTTCTAAACTTGTTTTAAATAGTTTGCTTCTAGGTCAGATATACAGCTAATGATTCCCAGCTCTATCCCTAACGCATTATCACAACATACTACTGAAAAGCATTTATTTCAGTAAATATTAAGCGTACATTATGTCCGGAGCACTTAGCTGGAAACGGAGGTGCATTCAAAAAGCTGAGACATACACGTGGACCTGTGTTGTCCTATGTTCTATATAATGTTAGGGAAACATGATAATGTCCTAAGTGCAAAAAAAAATGCAACAAAGGAAGGAGAAGCGTTACCTATGGAGGGTCATGAAGAAGGTGAGAACTGAGGACCTTAATGGCTGGGTCAGACTCAGAGATCAGAGGTGGGAGTAGGGACCCTGCTGTGGAGAGCAGGGTGCCTGGGGTCAGGGGAGCCGGGACAAGGGCCCCGGCCGTGGGGCCACCGGGGACGCAGGCAGGGGCCCTGCTGTATTCACAGCGGGGCTCCCCGCTTCGAGCTCTACCTGCACGCATCAGAATTTCTTCCAGGTGCTGTAGTGCAAGTGCTGGAGCGTCCTGGGGCATAGATGTGCCCGGACTGGGGTGCCGGGAGCTGCTGCGGTTGCCTGTGTGCTTTGCACTGCACAGCCCTCTCCCGGGCAGCAGGCGGGCCTCACTGCCTCTCGTCACACCTACATCTCTGCAAGAGGTTTATTATTCTCTTCTCTTCTAGGAGACGCCAACAGACAAATTAGTGAATACAAGTTTAAGCTTTCAAAAGCAGAACAGGATATAACCACCTTGGAGCAAAGTGTAAGTCCTCCTGTGTGTGGTGCCAAGTGCTATCAGTCCCCCTGGCAACACACCTGCTTCCTGCATCAGTGGCCAGCCCCGCGAGTGCCTAGGTTTCTTTGAGCTGTCTCTGCAGTTGGAGCTGTAGAAAAGCTCCATATTAAAGTGGAGAAGCCACAGGGAACTTCAGCCTTCTCTATGAAGGAAGACTGAAGTTATACTTCCATTTCTTGGAGCCAACTCAAGAAGATGGTACTTTATAATATATTCCCTTCTTGCACATTTCAGAAAGCCTAATGACTTCTCCATTCAGGGCGTCTCCTCCCATGATGTTACTGTGGCTCTTAAACAATGTAGTCGTCATAAAACCGAAGATGGGAAACTGGCCCTGTAATGACTGCACAGCTCATCCTCTAAAGGGATGACAGTTCTTGGTTTATAAATAGCAGTTCGGTTCTGAGAGGACCTCTGACTCGCCCTGAGGGGGCTCGTTAGTGTTAGCTTACTTGGAATCTGTCATGACGTCGTGTTTGCATCTTGGCTGCAGAAAAACCGGTGGCTCCTAGTAGCAGCCCCTCAGGACTGTTCTCGTGTTTACAGATCAGCCGCCTGGAGGGGCAGGTGCTGAGATACAAAACCGCTGCTGAGAATGCGGAGAAAGTCGAGGATGAGCTGAAAGCAGAGAAGAGGAAGCTACAAAGAGAGGTACTTACTTTATTATGCTTCTTGAAATACGTTCCTAAAAAGAAAAGCTCCTTTGGAAACACATTCTTTGCTGTGTAAGGAATTTCATCCTGGCTCCAATCTTCAGTGACACAGCAGTGGGATCCTATACTCTGTGTTGGTTTCCGACCTGCACGGGGACTGCCATTTACTTTTATGTTTTGCTCAGCTGGTGAGAAAAAGGTTTCATTTTTGTTTTAGATGAGGTCTCTGTCTGTATGCCCTGTCTCTCGACACCACTGATTCACACCTCTGGCTGGCTGAAAAAAAAAGTGACTGTTGGGTCCCATGGAAGACCACCCCGCCTGGCAGTGATTCCATCTCCCCAAGAGTGCAGAGGAAAGCCTGTGCGGGCTTTGTTTCTGACCGTGAGAAGTAACCGCTGTCTTCCCGTCCGCAGCTCCGAACAGCACTGGACAAGATCGAGGAGATGGAGATGACTAACAGCCACCTGGCCAAGCGGCTGGAGAAGATGAAGGCCAACAGGACAGCGCTGCTGGCCCAGCAGTAGGGCCCCGCCCGCCCCCGAGGGGCTGCCCCCCGGCCCGGACACAGACCCCTTTCAGGACTGTTTGAGCTTTGTCATTCAGATAGCCACCTTTGTATTTTCTAATTTATGAGAGGATGAAACAGGCTTGAATCTTCATGAATGAACACTTTGTGTGTAGTTTGATTCTAGACTGAGAACTAGTCCATGCCGTTATTTTTTATTTCCGTAATTTTAGAATCAAGTTTACTCACCACTTTCCCCAGCCACCTCAGTGACTGGGCCCGGCTCTGGAGGACAGCGGCTCGGCGCCCGCTGAGATACTTCCTGGAGACCTCAGAAACACAAGTGCCTTCTCCACGGTGCAATTCAGACTACAGTGATCTCCAGGGGCCAAGAGACACTTACCCTTAATATCAGGTAGCGTTTATATTTAGTGAAGAAACAAGTTCACAGGTGGGGAATATATGTTTCACTCAAATTTGTATGTTTGGAGGAAAAAGTCTTTTTTGTAAGATATTTAAATTTATATAAGAAAATGTTAGAAAAGGATATGGGGAGTGTATATAAAACTTGTTTTATTGCATGGGGCAGGGGCGCCCAGGGCCTGTTGCTCTTAAAGTAAGAGTAGGGTCCTTAGTCTTCACATCAGCTGTGCTGTATCTTGTAAAGTATTTCATCTGCTGCTTATTTGTGGAATGAAACCTCAGACCAGCCCGATGGAGCAGGAGGGCGGGCAGGCCAGGCAGGCGGAGGTCGGCCTCAAGAGTCTGTTAAACACACCCTTCTGCTGACTACAGTCGGCTACTGACACATTCGTTCTGTTAAGAGGAGCCTTTAAAACAAATCGTGGCAGTCACGCCCCTCCGAGCTCAACCCCTCTGCTCTCCTTAAGGAAAAATTATCTGAAATACAGAATTTCTTGTAAGAACTTTGGTTTCATCTTTAAAGGTACCCAATTCAAGAGGATTTTGCCGTGGAGTGTGTAGCCATGTTGCAGTATTTGTGATTCTCTGTTGTTCTCAGAATCGAGGTGGTTTTATGGAAATGATTATTGTATCTTCAACGTGTTTACACAAAAAATACGGGGGAAGTCTAATGAATTAAGGCCACATAAGATAAAATTAGACATGAAACTAGGTAATAAAGTTAACTTAAATATGAATAAGATCTCTAATAATTATTCTCTTCTTTAGAATAATTATCTCTGTTTTTAAAATATGGAAACCAATGTCCTGAATTGAGGTGATTTCCTGTAAGTTTTCTTTCAGGTGTGGGAGTGGGCGGTTGGCGAGGCATGTTCTGGGACGCAGATTCATCCTAGAATCCCATACCTGGAACCGACATACTGTGTGGTCCAGCTGGAGGCCTTGGAGTCCCTCTTCCTCTCCACCCATGCTCACTCAGCCTCTGCTCCTCCCAGAGCAGCCTGTCCTTGTCCCTGTCTTTTCCAAATGGAATGGCTCCACTTCTCATAAGATAAGATTCTTCTGTTCTTTTCTGCAGAAATTTCTTCACTGAGCCTTGTGAGCTGGACTTTACCTCCAAACTACAGATATTCTTCCTCCCAGTGCAGACTGCACATTTATTTTTAATGGCAGATAATTCGTTTGTATTTTTATAACATCCTTCAAAGAAAAATGCCTAGAAATGCCTTTATCATATGCTGGTATTATTGATAGCCATTAACAAAGTAGGCTAACTTAAAAACTCATGCCTGTTATGCACTGTGTAAGGACTGTTCAGTTTTTTTTTTTACACTAATTAGTTATTAAAGGTACTAATAGATTGACCGTGCAGGAAGCTGAACTGACAACACCATCAGAGTCTCTTATAGGCTCAGGTGCCTTTTAAAAGCATTAAAAAACATAATGTCTATCACCTGATATTAGAAATTCATCAGAATATAAAAAGAAATCAGTGCATGATCTATATAAAATTTTCAAGGCCATTTAGACTTCTTATCAGATGTCCAGGAGGCTTTCAAACTATTTTCGGGAGTCTTCAACACAATCAGGCATACACTAGGTAAAAATGGATTTCATTTGCAATGAAATTAATCATGCTCAGGACAAATTTGGCTATTTATTTATAGTCAATCTGCCACACATGAAGCAGTGCGCCTAGTGAGAAGGCATGCGTGAGGTGAAAGTTCCACCTACTGACATCAGGACACAAAAGGAAGAACAGAGCATCCCAGAGTCCCAGACGACCACAGTCAGCACCTCTCGAAGACTTTGTACAGATCAGGCAGGTTAGCAAGCTGCAGGATGTTCCCATCTTCTGTGAAGTGTTTTGGAGGCAGTAGGTGGGAGCGGAAGGCTTTATAGATGACGTGCTCCACAGTCCACTTCCAGGGGTTTGCGGTAGCGCCAGGCGCTTCACTCTGGAAGACACAAGGTAGAGTCCACACCCCCGCGAACGCCAGGCCTGGGGGGTTGTGGTGGCTTATCTGGGGCTGTGTGACCTCATGCCTGAGAAGTCTCTCTGCTGGGCCAGCCTCAGGGATCCCGCAGGCCTGAGCGCAGCAACGAGAGCGGGGAAGAGAAGCAGCCAGGGCTCTTGTGGTGCTCCCCCCCACGGAAGCTGTTTCCGTTCAGGAACTGTGCTCACTGTAGCAGCATCTAAAGCAGTGTCTCCTCCTGACTGTGGCGCCTGAACAGCAGCAGCAGGACGCACACTCCAAAATCACACAGGCTCTGGGAGCCTCTGGACACACCACGCAGCTGCCCCTCAGCGCCCTCAGCCCCGGGATGGAGCACAGCCCGTCACCGCAGAGGACGGGTGCCGTCGCCAAGACGGTTATGTGGCTACAGTGACTGCATGTCCGTCTGACACCACAGGCAGACAACACAGGCAGACCTTGTGTTACTGCACTTTGCAGACTGTTGTGGGTTTTTAAGCACAAATGGAAGGTTTCTGGCACCCTTGCACCACGTCTATTGGTGGCATCTCTGCAGCAGCATTTTTAAATGCGGGCATATATACTGGCTTTAAGACACAATGCTATATATTGCACTTAACAGACCACAGGATGGTGTAAGCATAACATTTTATATGCACTGGGAAACCCCAAGATTTGTGCAGCTCGCTTTATTGCAGCGGTCTGAAACGGAACTCGCAAAATGTCTAAGGTGTGCCTGTGTTTCAGTCACCTCTCCTCACCCAAACAAACCCTCCGAAATAGTTCTGGATTGAAAAGCGCTGTCATCTGACATGGAAACAGGAAGAACCCAGGGACCTCCCTTCAGAAGAGCTGGGGACCTGGCCCGTCTGGCACAGCAGTGTCAGAGGCAGAGTGGGGCACACGCCAGAGAGGTGGGGACTGACCAGGACGTGACGGCTGTGGCCACACACTCCAGGCTCACAGTGGGGACATGGGCCCCCGAGCCCTGGAGCCCATCTGTTTCTCACCACAATGGCTTGTTTGTACATCTGACAGTGAGATCACTCTAGAGGTACCTTCCAGCAGCATTTCAGAAGGAGATAAAATTCGTAAGAGCCGACCACTGCCAACGCTGATGTGCCTTGGATCACAGGAGTTCAGAGCGGGGCAGGCTCGCGTGAGGGCCATCCCAGTTCGGGAGCGCCAGCGTGTGTCGCCCTCGTACCTGCTGGCCTGAAAGGGTTGACTCTGCAGACACGTACTGCTTCCGGATGGAGTAAAACAGCGCACACTCTTTACTGAGGCTTTCGAAACATTCCTTTTCTTCATCCCAGTTCACCTGGTCCAAAGAGAGGATTCAATACGTCAACATATGTACATGCTTTAAACACATTTCATTTCTAAATGGAGATAACAGATGACTTAAAAAGTACGCATGATTTTTAGGCATTAAAGCTGTAGTCTGGAGCTACTGAGTACTGCTGGGGTGGGTGGGTGGGCAAGAGAGGGGTCTTAGCCTCATTACCCTTTTCCTCTGCATCACAGATGAATGGGGAGCTGCAAGCCCGCACCCCCCTGCGCCCCGACACTCATCCCCCCACAGGGCTGCCATCAGGACGCGCTCCATCACTTGCCTCTGTGGCCAGTCGGAGGATGAAGATAGGCAGACCCTCCAGCGGGGGCACATAGTTGTCGATCAGAAGGGGTAATCCAACCAGGTTCCCTTCCTGGACAAGGGGGACAAGACATCATGCTGTTAGAGTTTAAACCAATCGCATCTCCCTGGTGCTTGCTCCAGGTCCTGTCCTCAGACTTGCTATTCTCGGCGACCAGGTTGGGCCCTGGGGGCAGCAGAGGCAAATGCTGAGAGCACCTTTTCTGCTGGCACATAGCAGAGCCACCTGCTCTTCAGGTCTGCTCACCAACTGAACACAGCAAACCAAGTCCCAGAGATCAAGGGGGACTTACAAGGGAGACAAAAACAGCTGTCACCCACCTCATCAATCTCCAGAGAGAAGTAGTCTGCAAGCATCTCAGCCTTCTTTTTCAGAAACTCGACAATGTACTCAGCAAGTCCCTCCTTGGGACCATCCTCCTCTGTCCAGCCACTCTCGGGACTGTCTAAGGCAAGCATGGCCAGGTCAAAGAGCGGTGCTGGCTCCTAGGAAGGGGCAAGAACGTTAGGAGCAAGCGTTAACAGGGCTTCCAAACACTGCCTGAACTCCCACAAGGCCACTGCCACCTCAGCAGGCAACAAGCCACAAATCTAGCACGCATGGCTCAATTCCCCCGAAGAAAACCCTTGACAACCTACAAAAGAAGGCTGTCCTCCTCACCAATGGCCATTTCAACAAAGAAGGCGTCATCGACAAAGACCTGCTGAAAAGCTGCGAAAGGCAAAGCCATGGGAAGGCACTTCTTTTTGTGTAGCTTTACAGACCTCGCTTTTGTATTTCCAGAAACTCACAAGGCTGAGCCTTCACTTCTTCCTACCGCTTTACTAAAGCAAGGGGGAGGGAAAGAACGTTAAAGCAAATGACATTCAGGTAAGTCATCTGTTGGGAAGGAGGCCGGACTCTGTTGCGGAAAACAGCACGCCTCCGTTTTCACCCGTCCCTCCCTGTGAACTCTCGCTGTCGCCACAGTAACACGTTCCACGTGCTACAGACCCACAGCGCACTGATCACTCTTTCCCGCAACAGGGGAGCCAGTCAGCGAAAGACCTGGCTATCCTAGCTGCCCTGGCTACCCTGGCATTTATGCACTCGGTGACGGAGCTTTAAATGCATGAAGGGTAAAACAGCTGTGAAGAGAAGCATGCAGTTACACGGAGGCTTCCATATCCTTTCCCCAACAGCTGACAGAACCGGTGACAGAAAATCAGTATATACACGGTTTCAGCGTCACCAGCAGTTTGAGACATCTGCCATTTGTGGAACATTCTACTCAACAAGACCAGAACACAAATTCTTTTCAAATGCACATGGAATATTACCAACACCAATTATACTAGGGGCCATAAAACAAGTCTCAGTAAGTGTAAAAGGATTCAAATATGTTCTCTGCAAAAATGGAATTAAATTAGAAATCAATACTTGATCTCTGAGAAAACTCCAAGTAATTAAGAGACTAAATAATACATTTCTAAATAATGTGAGGGTCAAAAAAAATCAAAAGGAAATTTAGAAGTATTCTGAACTGGATGAAAATGGAAACTTATCCGAATGTGTGCTAAAGCAGCACTTGGGGAAATTTTACAGCACTTTAAGTAGAAGAAAAGAAAGATGAGAGCAGATATCAATGAAGCGGAAATCAGAAAAACAACAGAAGAATCACTGAAACCAAAGTCAGTTCTTTGGGTCCAGAATGACAAACCTTAGTCAGACTGATTAAGTTAAAAAGAAGACATAAATTACCAATATTGGAATGAGAGAGGTTACATCACTACAGATGTATAGACATTAGAACAATAAAAAAGATTATGAACAACTTTATGCCAATAAATTCGAAAACTTAAATGGACAAGTATTTTTAAACTTAATACGAAGGCCCCTCAAAGCTAACATGAATAGCTCTATACCACTAAAAATTTTACTTAAAAATCTTCCTATGAGGAAATCTCCAGGCCCAGATGGCTGCAACTGATTTTTACCAAACATTTAAAGCATAAACAACTGTAAACTCTTTCTGAAGATGGAATAACTATTTCCCAACTCATTCCATGAAGCCAGTATTTGATACCAAAACCAGACACCACACAAGAAAACTGCAAACCAGTAGGGCGTCCCAGGTGCCACTAGTTGTAAAGAACCCACCTTCCAATACAGGAGGCGCAAGAGGTAGGGGTTTAATCCCGGGACTGGGACGATCCCCTGGAGAAGGAAGTGGCAAACCACTCCAGTATTCTCATCTGGAGAAGCTCATGGACAGAGGAGCCTGGTGGGCTACAGTCCATGGGGTCACAAAGAATCGGACGTGGCTGAACACTAGACCACAAACTAGTGTCTTGCAGGAATACAGATGTTAAGAGTCGTGAACAAATTATAACAAGTCAATCCCAGTAAAATATAAAATGGGTAACATATCATGTACAAGCGGGGCTTATCCCAGGAATGCAAGACTGGTTTAAAATATGAAAACCAATCCATGTAATTCACTATACCAACAAACTAAAAAAGGGAAAACCATACAATTATCTGAACAGATACAGAGGAAGCATCTGAAAAAAATTCAGCCTCCCTTCCTGAATAAAAACCTGAAGCACACAAGGAATAGAAAGGAACTTCCTCAGCCACCCTAAGGGCCGTCTACAAAAACCTACCTACTTCGTGGTCAAAGACTGAACGCTCCCCCAAGACTAAAAATAAGGGTATTTCCAGCCTCACCACTTCCGTTTAGCCTGACTTAGCTTCTTGCCGGTACAACCAAGCAAGAGAGAGAAAAGGCATCGGGGTTGGAGAGGAAGGGATAAAACTGTCTTTACTCACAGACACCACGGTCATATACCTAGAAAGTCTGCTGGAATCAATAAAAAAGCTGCAGCTAACAAGTGAGTTTAACAAGGCTGCAAGAGAGAATTACCAAAACACTTGTACTTTTATAATAGCAACAAACAATTGACAGTTTTTCAAAAATGCCTTTTTCATTAGTATCCAAAAAATTTGACTATTAAGAAATAGATTTTTCTCCCCAAATTGATCTATAGTATGCACTCAACACAATCCCAATAAAAATTCCAGAGGGCTTTTCTGTATGTCACATGTAAAAAGAAGATACAAAACTACATGGATAGTATGAGTTTTAATTCTACATTAAAATGTTAGTTGGGATTGTGTCTGGGTTGTGGGCTTTAGAGAATGTTTATTTCTGCTTCTATCTCTTAAGTTTTAAGTAGATATGTAGTAGTTTCTATAATAATAAACATTTAAATTGGCTACCAAATGACTTCTGCTTTGTATAAAACTATTATAAGGATACTTCCATATGCAACTCATACATAAACTATTCTAATCACATTTTAAAACACTTAATAAACAACAAATAAGATAACAGGGTAGGGCTGTTTTCAGAAATGACCAGCTGTTGAACTCTCAGAAATGAGAAGCAGGAAATAAACTTACCGATAACCTCAGAACACCAAAATTGGCAAAATCATAAATGAGGATCTGGTAGAACAGTTCTTCACTGAAAACAAAAATGAAGTGACTTTACTTTAAGGAGAAGCAGAATCTGTGCTTGAGAGCCAAGGGGCAGGGACAAAATGGGAGAGGGAACCCGAGACACGGTGAGGGTGAAGACGCGCTACCTCACGGCGGCCTTTCCAGCAGTCCTGAGACCTGCACCACCGCGGGGGAGGCGGCGGCCTCCGCACTCGGTCACAGCACTGAGACCGCCTGCCCTGCCCACACCGCGCTCTGTCCCCACCTTCCTGGTGCAGTAAAAGGTTCTGACACCCAGTGGTGACAAAGTTAAGCAGTTTTTGCTCACTTTTCCCCACTGGCAAAGAATCGTATAAACCGTTTCTTTTACAACCCACCATCTAGAAATATGGGCTGTACGGGGAGGGCAGGGGACAGACTCGGGCTGCATGGGGGATGGTTTAGGCAGCTGCAAAGTGTACAATATACTGAACTACCTGCAGAAACACAGAATTGAAATAACTGTACTCCACAGTTATGAAAGAAATTTGCACCACACAGGTCTTGTTTAAAGACTAGGTTATCCAAGTAGGCAAAGCACGGCAGCAGGGACCCCAAGGTACCCGGAGAGCTGCTGGCTGGTCCCGGGTCAGAGTCAGTCAGTGGGGAGGGAAGAAGCCAAGTCTAAAACCCCTGCTCTCAGCCGGTTCACACGCTCGCTGGGAAACTCTTCCCATTTATTAGCAGCTAGGATTCTAGGACTGGCCTAGGTTTGTAATCATGAAAGAACCGAAACAATTGTGATTTGGCATCTTAGAAATCACGCAGTTAGATTTCCTGGCAAAGAAAAAACAAAGGGAGCAGGATCCCCAATAACCAGTAAGAGCTCATTGGGTGAGCCCACGGCTTCTCAGGACAGTGGCCCTGAGCTGAGCTCACTAAGGGTTTCCGAGCCTAGGAGGAAGGAGTCACCAGCACCCAAGGCCGGGTGTGCCGGCAGCAAGCTCCCGGTGGGGCAGTCTAGCTCAGGGAGGTCACGTGGGATCTCAGCAGGACAGAGTCCCACGACAGCCAAGTGACGGTGTCCAGCGATGGAGGGTGGCAGCACCGCCCACCTGAACTACCAATTCGAGATCACATTTAACAGAGGCTCTAGACTCAACAGGAGCTCGTCCTCCAAGATCCCTGGAGACAACTATAAATGGCACCAGCTGCGTGCTGGGCAAAGGGCGCTGCCGAGTTGGCCCATCCTGTGCTCATGGACCCCCACTGGCTCTTCAGGGCTGGAACAGGCCCTGGCTCCATCCCAAAGCTGAAAGGAGAGGTGGTGTCAGGCCCTCTCGCCCCTCCCCTGCCTCGCTCCCCTGCCCTGGAGGCCGCACTGATCTGATCTCCCTCCTCACCGCAGTGGCCCATTACAGAGGCGGGTTTCTCCCTCAAAGTCTCCCAGGGGCTCAGCCCTCCCTCCCCCACTACTTGAATTCAATCAGCCCCTGCGTCACAGGACCTGATCCCAGCTTTAAAGCCAATCAGCTGGATTTGAGCAGCTGAGAGCTGGTGTTGCAGAGCAGCCCGCAGCCCCTGCTGTACACCACACAGGCTGGAACACCCCACCAGCTCCAAGCTCTCAACACCCGCTCACAGCACGTCATCTTACCTTCACAAAACCCTGTGAATTAATGGTGATACCCCACTTGTACAGAAGAGAAATCCGAGACTCAGTTATCAAAGTGACTTGCCCACGGTCACATAATGGTAAATGTTGGGCCTGGATGAGAAGCCGCATGGGTCTGCCTCTGAAGCTGGCCCCTTTCCGCCTGTCACCCTGCTCTCCCCAGCATCTCCTGCCTCTGTCTCCAGGACCACCCTCCTAGCAGCTCTGTGTTTCTCTCATTTGCACCGATTTACCTGAGTCTGGTGGTGTTGAGAAGGTATAACTTGGTCTGATGCTGTGCCAAGGCCCACTGAGGATTCACGCAGCCCACAAAGGAGTGGTTATGCAGCATCTCCCGGAGAGCTGGAAAACAAGACACAGGTCAGGAGCAGCCCCCCACCAACACCTCCTTGCACCCCAGAGCACCAAGCACCAGAGCTAGAGACGTGGAAAACTCCTGCTGAAAACACACACAAAGAAGGAATAAGATAGAATTAATCTTTCAAACCGGATCTTTCAAAATGCAACAAGAAATTGCCGAAAGATTAAAGCAGGAAGCCAGAGAAGTAACAAGAGCTCTGAACCGCTCTATAAACTAAGACACCAGAGGAACTGCAGGATTCAGGAACTTCGGTTTGTGCAGACTCTGAACAGCCTAGGAATGGGGTGGGATGGGGACGCTGACAGGCGGTCACATGCCCCCTTCTACAGCCAGGATTCACGCGAAGCAGGCTGCCTGCAAAGTCTGTGGAGGTTTTAATCTAAACTGATTCCAGGGCTGACTGTTCCTCCAGGTCCCTCCTAGAATCAAATGCAAATTCTCTCTGGAGAAATTCATCTTCAATTCAGACTTCAAATAATTCCTCACAGGTAAAGAACCAGGACCTCTGTGCTCAAAACTAGGCACCAAGAATTAGAACCCAGAAAAAATCACAAAGTCAGTATCTGCCAAGTTTTAAAGATTGAAAATTCCAGTAAAGATGATAAAACAGTAAGCATGTCAGTGTGCTTAGGAGGTATTAAAACATAGAGTAAGTCGCAGACTATCACAATGATCAAGGAAAGACAAAATTCATTTCACCTACACGTGGAATCTAGAAAATACTACAAATGAACTTCTACAAAACAGAAGGACTCAGACATAGAAAGAAAATTTATGGTTGCCAAAGGGGAAAGTGGGTAGGGAGGGGTTAATTAGGAGTATGGGATTAACAGATATAAACAAGGACCTAATCTATAGCTCAGGGAGCTATCTTCAATATCTTGTAATAACCTAGAACAGAAAACAATTTGAAAAAGAATGTGTGTGTGTGTTTAACAATCACTTTGCTGTACACCTGAAATCAACTATAGTTCAACTTAAAAAATAGGAAAAAAAACAAACAGAAACAACTCTACATAAACTTTCAAAAAATAAAGGAAGACAGTAATTCCTACTTTACAAGGCTAGCATAACCCTATCCTAACCCTAATACGAGAAAACATTTAAAAAAGAAAATTTTAGACCAATATCCTTGTGGGTCACAGACATAAAAATTCTCAACAAAAAATTAGCAAATTAAGTTCAGCAATATGAAAAAAGAAATAATATAATCAAGACAAGATTAGGCCAGGAACGTAAGGTGATTTAGCATTTGGAAAATCTCACCATACAGAATAAATGAGAAAAAATAATCATTTTAACAGACACAGAAAGAGTATTTGACAACAACAATTTTTAAATAAAAACTCTCAGAGACTGTCTTAACACTGGCAATCCACTGGTTAAGACTCTACACTTCCAATGCAGGGGGTGCAGGTTTAATCCCTGGTTGGGGAATTAAGATCCCACATGCTGTGTGGCGCAGTAAAAAAAATATATATATATCCCTCAGCAAACTAGGAATAGAAAATAACTTCCTTAATCTGAAAAACCTATCAAAGAAAAACCTCCAAGGAGCATCATGTTGAATGGTGAAACAGTAAATGCATTCTTTCCACAACACAGAAAAAGATAACAGCTCCCATGCTCACTCATTCTATCTGACATTGTATTGTGGGTTCTAAACATTGTAGCGAGGCAAGGAAAGCAAACAGTGTAAAAATATGAAAGGAAAAAAGTAGAACTGTCTTTATCTGCACCCTGGCAAGGTCAGGTGACACAAGGTCTTTTGTATTTTAATATACTAATGGATAAAGGTAAGAATTTCATGGTAAACAATGGGGAAAATGATTTATTTTGACTCAACCTTAACAATTAAAATCAGAATTTTTTAAAGTTCATATTAAAAAATGATCACGGAGATTTCAAAAAAAAACAAACAAAATGTCTAAAAATAAAAAATACAAAAATTGAAATTAAAAATTAAGATCCAGGTTTCCCTGGTCATCCAGTGGTTGAGAATGCACCTTGCAATGCAGTCAAATACGCCAGTTTGATCCCTGGTCCAGGGAGATCCCACGTGCCACGGAGCAACCAAGCCCCTGCACCGCAACTGCTGAGCTCACGTGCTGCAACTACCGACGGCTGCGCGCTCCGAGCCTGTGCTGGGAACAAGAGAGACCACCGCGAGCAGCCTGCGCGCCACTCACTCCCACTCACCACAACCGCAGAGCGCGCACATGCTGCGACAAAGATCCACCACAGTCAAAAAGTCAGAAGTAAATACATCTTTAAAAATCAAGATCAGCTGAACAGAGTGGACAAAGCTGGCAAGGCCATTAAAAGGTGGAACTGTCAGGAGCACAGACTGACGACATGAAAACATGAAAGCTTAAGCGATGTGAAGGAAAATAAATATGTAATTAAAATTGCAGGTTTGGGAAACAGGGAGAGACAGTAACTGAAGACTCTCAAGATAAAGTGTCAGTGAACGTCCCAAAAGTGATGAACGATACCAAGCCTCAGGTCCAGGAAGCCCAACAAAATCTACACCTGAGAGAAACAGAATACCAAAGAGAGACCTTAAAGGCACTCAGAGACAGAGGAGACCACCACAAAGTAACAAAACACAGGACTGACAGGGGATTCTCTGGCAGTCCAGCGGTTAGGACTCCGAACTTTCACGGCCAACGGTGCCAGTTCAATCCCTAGACCTCCGCAAGCTGCACAGCGAGGCCAAAAAAAAAAAAAGACTGACACTTGAATTTTCAACAATAAGAGGAGCCAACAATCGGTAGATTAACACCTTCAATGCACTTAGAAAAAGTAACTGCAACTCTGAAATTTTAAAGCCAGCAAAGAAACTTATCAAAATAAAGATGGATTAGACAAAACAAAAAGCTTTCCATCCATGGCCCCACTCAAAGAGGAAGTAGGTCCATACACCATGAAAGGTCTGAGGAAAAGAATTATGAGCAAAAAATACTGGATAAATTCAAACAAACGGAGAGTTAACAATGTAATATGGAGCAATCAGACACATAGAAACTGTGAATATAACACCATATACCAAAACTAAATCCCAGGTGGACAAGAGATTTACATATAAGCATTTTAGGAGCTAACAAAAGAGCAATGATTTAATTATCCCAGAGTGAGAAGGAATTCCCTAAATAGATGAAAAGGTCACCGTGTGATACAGGAGCCATCTAGGGTGGTGAAACACCAGGAGGCGAAGCTCTTCTCCTTCCACAGGTGCATCAAAGACACATCTAGACGGGAAGGGTTCTCACAGAGCATCTACTAAATGCTGGCACAAGGCCTCAGCCCTCTGAAAGGGCAAGAAAATCTCCATGTAACCGAGAGGGACAAAAACAAAGCAAGAAAGGAATGAGAATGGACCTGTGCCCCAGGGAGGGAGCTGCCAAAGAGGAAAGGTCCTGCGTGCTGGGAAGTCCCCTCACCAGCAGGGAGATCGCCAGGACGGAGGGGGAGCTTCAGAGCCTCAGAGCAGAGCAGAACATGGTCTGGCCTGTGGCGGTCAGCACAGCCAGGCCCGCTCAGACGGTCAGTGCCACAGCTCTGCACTCCTCAGAGAGCGGGCCTGGGGATGGGGCCGGGGGGCGCTGTGTGGACACAGCATGAGGCGCTGCAGTCTGGTGTGGCCACACCCGATGGGCTCTGAGGAAGAAGCCTGAGCCGCTGTAGAGGCCAGGCACCCCTGTGTGGGGGCACACGGCAGAGGGGAGGCCCCACCATCACAGCCTTTCTTCCTGTGTGCGGCTGCAGGTGGCTGGACAAGCTCCGGGAGCCGTCACTAGTCGCCACCGCCCCTGGGCTGCAGGAGCAGTGTCAAGTTGTGGGCCACCCCCTCCCAGCCTCCAGGGGCGGTCATGTGCTGCCTCCACTCCCATCACAAAGCTTCTGGGCTGCACACGAGCCACCACTGCCACTGAAAAATCCATTAGCTGGCACCGGCCACCGCATCTGCACACCCCCTGCATCAAGGGGAGAACGCCCAGCACATGCTGAGGAAAGAGTCAACAGGCGCACACTGAGAACAGCCTCACGGTCTTCCCTGGTGGTCCAGCAGTTACGGCTCAGCACTCCCAACGCAGGGGGCCCGGTTCAATCCCTGCTCAGGGAACTAGACCCCATCTGCTGCAACTGAAGATCCTGCACACCAGCGCAGCCAAACACACAAAAATAAAAACAGCCCTCACATTATAGTAAACCCGCACAAGCTACACGGCACAAGCTACACGGCAACGCCCACACAGAAACAGCCCCCAAGACTCCTGCTCCAACAGAGATAACCGTTTCTCCTTAACTCAGAGCAAGAGGATGAAGAAGCAGAGAAACCACTCCCAGTTAAATGATCAAGAGAAATCCCCAGAAAGAGCAAACAATGAAACAGACCTAACAGACACCGATTTCAAAATGGAGATAATGGAAACACTCAAGGAATTAAGAAAGGTTATTGACAGAAGTCTCCTTCAAGGATCACTGCCTTGTCACGGCAAAGGGGCTTGTGTAACTCAGCGAAGCTGTGAGCCGTGCCGTGCAGGGCCACCCAAGATGGCTGGGCCACAGTGCAGACTTCTAACAAAACATGGTCCCCTGGAGGAGGGAATGGCAATCCACTCCAACACACTAGCTGTAAGAACCCCATGAAGTGTGTAGAAAGGCAAAAAGATGTGACACTGAAAGATGAGCCCCCAGGTCAGAAGGTGTCCAGTATGCTACTGGGGAAGAGCAGAGGACAATTACTAATAGCTCCAAAAAGAATGAAGCGTCTGGGCCAGAGAGGAAATGACGCTCAGCTGTGGGTGTGTCTGGTGACGAAAATAAAGTCAGATGCTGTGAAGAACAGTACCACATAGGAAATTGGAATATTAGATCCATGAATCAAGGTAAATTGGATGTGGCTGAACATGAGATGGCAAGAGTAAACACTGACATATTAGAAATCAGTGAAATAAATGGACGGGGGTGGGAGAATTTAATTCAGACAACCATTATACCTGCTGCGGGCTGGAACCCCTTAGAAGAAATGGAATAGCCCTCAGAGTCAACAAGAGAGTCCAAAATGCAGTACTTGGGTGCAACCTTGAAAATGACAGAATGGTCTCAGTTCATTTCCAAGGCAAACCATTCAAAATCACAGTAATCCAAGTCTATGCCCCAACCACCAATACTAAAGAAGCTGAAGTTGATCAGTTCTATGAAGACCTAGAAAACCTAGAATACCAAAAAAAAAAAAAAAAAAAGATATCCTGTTCAGCATAAGGGACAGGAATGCAAAAGCAGAAAGTCAAGAGACACCTGGAGTAACAGACAAGTTTGGCCTTGGAGTACAAAATGAAGCAGGGCAAAGACCAGCAGAATTCTGCCAAGAGAATACACTGGTAAAACCAAACACCCTTTTTCAACAAAACAAGAGACGACTTTACACATGGACATCACCAAATGATCAGTACCGAAATCAGACTGATTACATTCTTTGTAGCCAAAAATGGAGAAGCTGTGTAGAGTCAGCAGAAACAAGACCTGGAGCTGACTGTGGCTCAGATCACAGCTCCTCATAGCAAAATTCAGACTTAGACTAAAAAAAGCAGGGAAAACCACTAGGCCAGTCAGGTATGACTTAAATCCCCTATGAATATACAGTGGAGGTGATAAATACAGAAAGATTCAAGGGATTAGATCTAGTAAACAGAGCACCTGAGGAATCATGGAGAGAGGTCTGTAATACTGTACAGGAGGCAACGAACAAAACCACCCCAAAGAGATGCACAAAGGCAAAGTGTTATCTGAGGCGGCTTTACACATAGCTGAGAAAGAAACAAAGCAAAAAGCAAGGGAGAAAGGGAAAGGTACCCCCAACTAAATGCAGAGTTCCAGAGAAGAGCAGGGAGAGACAAGAAGGCCTTCCTCAATGAAAAATGCAAAGAAATAAAGGAAAACAACAGATAGGCTAAGACTAGAGATCTCTTTGAGGAAACTGGAAATATCAAAGGAACATTTCATCCAAAGACGAGCACAATAAAGGAGAGAAATGGTGAAGATCTAACAGAAGCAGAAGAGATCAAGAAGAGATGGAAAGAATACACGGAAGAACTGTACAAAAAAGATCTTCATGACCCCGATAACCATGGTGGTGTGCTCTCTCACTCAGAGCCAGACATCCTGGAGTGTGAGGCCAAGTGGGCCTTAGGAAGCATCACTACAAAGAAAGCTAGTGAAGCTGATGGAATTCCAGCTGAGCTATTTCAAATTCTAAAAGATGATGCTGTGAAAGTGCTGCGCTCAATACACCAGCAAATTTGGAAAACTCAGCAGTGGCCACAGGACTGGAAACGGTCAATCCTCATCCCAATTCCCAAGAAGGGCAGAACTAAAGAATGTTCACACCACCAGACAATGGCCCTCACCTCCCATGCTAGTAAGGTTATGCTCAAAATCCTCTGAGCTAGCCTTCAGCAGTATGTGAACCAAGGGCATCCAGATGTTCAAGCTGAATTTGAAAAGGCAGAGGAACCAGAGATCAAATTGCCAAAATTCGCTGGATCACAGAGAAAGCAAGGGTATTCAGAAAAACATCTGCTTCATTGACTACACTGGAGCCTTTGACTGTGTAGATCATAACAAACTGTGGAAAACTCTTAAAGAGATGGGAACACCAGACCATCTTACCTGTCTCCTGAGAAACCTGTATGTGGGTCAAGAAGCAACAGTTAGAACCCTGTATGAACAACTGGCTGGTTCAGGATTGAGAAAGGAGTATGACAAGGCTGTTTGTTTCACTTATGTGCAGACCACGTCATACACAATGCGGGACTGGATGAGTTACAATCTCGAATCAAGACTGCCTGGAGAAATACTGACCCCAGATATGCAGATGATACCACTCTAATGGAAGAAAACTGAAGAGGAACTACAGAACCACTTGATGAGGGTGAAGCAGAAGAGTGAAAAATGCGTCTTAAAACTCAATGTTAAGAGAAAACTAAGATCACAGCATCCAGTCCCATCACTTCATGGCAAACAGAAGGGGAAAAGGTGGAAGCACTGATGCAGTCCCTCTTCCTGGGCTTTAAAATCACTGTGGATGGTGACTGCAGCCATGAAACTGGAAGCCAACTGCTTCCTGGCAGGAAAGTGATGACAAACCTAGACAGTGTGGTAAAAGGCAAAGACACCGCTTTGCCAACAAAGGTCCACATAATCCAGGCTATGATCTTCCCAGCTGCCATGTACAAATGTGAGCGCTGGACACTGAAGAAGGCAGAGTGATGAAAAACTGATGCTTTCAAACTGTGGTGCTGGAACAGACTCTTGAGAGTCCCTTGGACTGCAAGGATATCAAGCCAGTTAATCGTAAAGGAAACCAACCCTGAATACTCTTCTGGAAGGACTGATGCTGAAGCTCCAATACTTTGGCCACCTGATGCGAACAGCTGACTCACTGGATAAAACTGATGCTGGCAAAGACTGAGGCAGAAGAAGAAAAGGGGACAGAGGATGAGACGGTTGATGGCATCGCTGATTCAATGGACATGAGTGTGTATATGAAAACTCCGGGAGATGGTGAGGGACAGGGAAGCCTGGGTGCTGCGGTCCATGGGTGTGCAAAGAGCTGGGCACCACGCGGTGACAGAACCACCGCATCAGTCAACAGAAATGAAGACCACTATAAAAAGGAACTAGAAGCTGCAGAGCGGAGCCAAGAAAAGTCAGAAAACTCATGAACTAAAGGCAATGAAGAGCACAATAAATAGTGCACAAGAACGAAAAAGTGACCTGGAAGACTGGAATAATGGAAATTACCCACTCAGGACAGCAGACAGAAAGCCAAATTTTAAAAGAAAATGAAAGCAATATAAGAAACCCGGTAGATTCTAGTGCGTGCACGCTCAGTCGTGTCTGACTCTTTGTCACCCCATGGACTGTAGCCCGCCAGGCTCCTCTATCCATGCAATTTTCCTGGCAAGAACACCGGAGCTGGCCATTTCCTACCTTCCCAACCCAAGGACCAGACCCGCGACTCTTGCATCTCCTGCACTGGCAGGGGAATCCTTTACCACTGGCGCCACCTAGGAAGCCCATAAGAAACCTATGGGACAATCAAAGGGGTGCCAACCTATGGATAATAGGGATTCCAGAAGGGGAAGAAAGAGAAAAGGAGATTGAAAATGTTTTTGAAGAAATTATGGCTGAAAACTTCCCAAACCTAAAGAAGGAAACAGATATTCAGGTACAGGAAGCAGAGAAGCTCTCAGACAAAGTAAACTTAAGACATACTGTTTGAAAAATGGCAAAAGTTAAAAACAAAAAGAACAAAGGTAGAAAGAGAAAAACAAAGGCAGCAAGAACCCCTATAAAGCTGCTGCTGCTGCTAAGTCGCTTCAGTCGTGTCTGACTCTGTGCGACTCCATAGACAGAAGCCCACCAGGCTCCCCCATCCCTGGGATTCTCCAGGCAAGAACACTGGAGTGGGTTGCCATTTCCTTCTCCAATGCGTGAAAGTGAAGTCTCTCAGTCATGTCCAACTCTTCGCGACCCCATGGACTGCAGCCCACCAGGCTCCTCTGCCCATGGGATTCTCCAGGCAAGAGTACTGGAGTGGGGTGCTGATTTCTGATAGTTGCAGCCAGAAAAGTTGCAGGCCAGAAGGGAATGGCAAGATATATTCAAAGTCTTGAAAGGGAAAAATCTGCAACCTAAGAAAGTCTACCCAACAGAATTATCATTTATAATAGGAAAGACAATTTCCCAGACAACCAGAAACTAAAAGAATATAGCAATGTTAAATATATCGTGAAAGAGATATTCAAAGTGTTAGTCGTTCAGTCCTGTCTGACTCCGTGCAACCCCATGGACTGTAGCCCGCCAGGCTCCTCTGTCTATGGGATTCTCCAGGCAGGAATACTGGAGAAGGTTGCTATTCCCTTCTCCAAGGGATCTCCCTGACCCAGGGATCGAACCCAGGTCTCCTGCATTGCAGGCAGACTCTTTATCATCCGAGCCACTAGGGAAGCCCAAAATATAGAAAGGTCTTCTCTAAAGAGAAAAGTAAGAATCTATAGAAAATAGAAATTCACAATTAGAAAGAAAATCACCTAAATAAGCCAGTATACAGATTAAAAACAAAAAAATAAAACGCCATCTGTGAAAGTCATGAGACAGGCCTGGGACCTGGGACCCTTTGCTGCAGTGTTGCAAAGCTTGGCCCTGCACACACCTCTCCTCAAGCTACAAAATACTTGGGACTAAAAACAACCCTGTGTGTGTACAGTTGGGGCAAATTCGGGACCAAAAGATACAACAAAGGCAAAAAGAAAAAAAAGATGTTATTTCTGAAGAGCCAAGAACAAAACCTGGGTGTTTCGAGAAAAGCAGGTACCGAGCATGCCCTCAGTGCACTCACCACCACCAGAGAGGTGGGCCAAACCACCTAAGCCACCCCCCCACTGAACCCCTGAACACACCGCTACCTTCACCCCATATAAGGAACAAGCTTGTCCCCGACTTGGGGAGCAAGTGCGCGAGGGAGCGTGTCATTTGTTTTCACTCACTCCTGCAGCCGGCACAGAAGCCTGAATAAAGACTTATGCCTGAATTTCTTATCTGGCCTCCAGTCAATTTCCCCTGATTAACGAAGGCTAAGAATCCTGGTCAGTATCAATAATTACCACTGTGAAAACACCAAAAGGATGAGCATAAGGATGCAGAAAAGGACATCAAAATCATAAAATGTGAGGGAGGAAAGAAAATGTATATGTATTTGTTCATTTCCTAGAATGTGCTAGACTCTCAGCCTAAGGCAAGCAGGTATAGGATGCGGTTAACACTTGAAAAGCATGATAACCACAAATGAAAAACATACAAGAGATTCAAAAACCAAGAAGAGAACACAAGTATAATACAGAAGAAAACCATCAAACCACAACAGGAAAAACAAAGAGGACAAAGAAGAAATCCAAAACCAACTGGGAAAACAAGGTTAAAATGGCAATAAATGCATATCTACCAATAATTCCGTTAAAAGTTGACAGACTAAATGCTCCAATCAGAAGACACAGAGTGCCAGACTTGATTAAGAAACCACAGCCTACAACAGGCTGCCCACAAGAGCCCCACTTTGGGGCAAAGGACACCCGTAGATTGAAAGTGAGTGGGGAGCGCCCAAGGGAACCTGTTTGTCTGTGTCCCTCTGATCCCTGCTGCAGCAGGAGCCCCAAGAAGGCCGCGCCTGAATGTTTCATCTGGCCTCTGATCAAGGAGGCCAAGAACCCTGGTTGGCAACATATTCTGCAGTGCCCAACATGGGGCCCATCCCCTTCTGGGGAGAGGATCTGGGCCCCTCTGGGACCAGGAATGCAGCTGCCCCTGGGTGACAAGTGGCCACCTGACCCCTTGTTTCAGCATCCCCTCGTTTTAAGGCTGCCTTCCTGGCCCCGGGGGCCTCAGTACCTCACTCAGGCAACGCCTCCCCCCGCCTTTGTCCTTTTCCCTCTCCTGAAATCTCCTCTCTCTCTCTCTGACCTCTCCTGTCCTCCCTCCCAAGGGTGGACGTCGGGCAGCTACAGCATCCCTCCTCTCAGCCTGTGAGACCTGCTCCTCCTGGCGGGTGACGAGCAGAGGTGGAGAAGCTCGCCTCACACTGCACGGAGCCCGGGCCAGAGGGCTCCCGCTGAGATTCAGGAGAGAGACAGAGGTTCCACCCTCGGGTCGCGTAGTGGCTGGAATTGTCCCAACACTCTCACCTTTATTTCCCGCCCTCACGAGAAGCCCTGCTGGGAAGAGGCTGCAGCAGCAGACTGCTGTATGCTCCACACTGCGCGGTCAGAGCCCCACCCTTGGGTCGCAGTCCCACAGACAACAAACAACGGGCTGGTGTCTGGGCTTGGCCATCGGGTGGCAGCGGACAGGGCGCCCCCTCCTTCACTGGCCCTTTCTGGAAGCGCTGCTTGGTGCCTGAGCCCACCTGCAGGGGCGGGTAGAAACAGCCTTCTCTGTGTTTCAGCCTTTTCTGCCCCTCTTCCCTGTACCTCTTCCTCAGTCCTCACTCCTACACCACCGGCCCCTTTATCCTGAAAGCTTTTCGTGTCTTTAAGTGTTGTGACTGCTGTCTTTGTGATACGGTTCTGTCTGTCCAGCTGTTCTGCAAGTCTCTGTGACACTGTGGGCACGGTGGAGCACTTCAGCCTTGAAATACAAGCACAGCCCACAAGGCAGCCCTGGGGTACTTGGTAGGATTTTAAAGAACAGAAAGAAAAGACAGGAGCCTGCATTTTCCCCTCCTGCCTGAGCTGGAGGGGCCTGCATCTCTCCCCTCACCCTCTGCAATGTAATTGCTCTGTCTGTGCTCTCAGCAAGCCCTGGATTGATCCGATCCCCTGGACTGAGGGGAAAAAAAGGAGAGGTACATTTTAAATTCAAGCGGGAGAACTATGAGATCTCTGGTTCTACAGAAACTGGCTTGTCTGGCTTAACCCTGTGTGCTTAATCAATACAGAGCTGTCTTTAGAGGCATCAATGTTGAGTTAACACTCTCACTGTGCCGAGGGTTACTAGAGGTCAGTAAGTGCACAGCGTTTCCATTATAAAATCTGTCAACAGGGAAAACAATCTGATATGATTAAATCTGGAAGTAAAGGTAACTGGGATAAGAACTTTCCGGTAAACCCCTTAAGACTAATCATGTTTTGAAAACTTTCATCTAAAACACTCCCTCCAAATTTGGGTAAGTTTAAAAATAAGTTAAACAATAGGAATAAACTGAATATCCAGGCAATTTCAAATAAGATAAAACACTGGAACATTAATTGCTAAAAAGGTCTAAATTTATCTACTTTCGTCTTGTGAGAGAGAAACTAAAGATGTATGGTGCCACCTTGAAATGTTTTCTACCAATTTATGGAATTTTTGCCTTGAGAACCCCATGAACAGTATGAAAAGGCCAAAGATGACACTGGAAGATGAACCCCCGAGGGTGGTTGGTGTCCAATATACTACTGGGGAGAGCGGAGAAGCAGCTACAGAAAGAAGGAAGAGACTGAGCCAAAGGGGCAACGGCATCCAGCTGTGGATGAGTCTGGTGGTCAAACTAAGTCTGGATGCTGCAAACGATACTGCAGAGGAACCCGGAATCTTAGGTCCACGAATCAGGATAAACTAGATGTGCTCAAACAGGAGACGGCAAGAGTGAATGTCGACATTTTAGAAATCAGTGAACTAAAATGGACAGGAACAGGCGAATTTAATTCAGATGACCATTATATCTACTACTATGGCCAAGACTCCCTTTGAAGGAACGAAAAGTGAAAGTGAAAGTCGCTCAGTCATGGCTGACTCTCTGCAACCCCATGGGCTATGCAGTCCATGGATTCTCCAGGCCAGAATACTGGAGTGGGCAGCCGTTCTCTTCTCCAGGGGATCTTGCCAACCCAGGGATTGAACCCAGGTCTCCCACGTTGCAGGCAGATTTGTTACCAGCTGAGCCACCAGGAAAGCCCAAGGATACTGGAGTGGGTGGCCTATCTCTTCTCCAGCGGATCTTCCCAACCCAGGAACTGAACCTGGGTCTCCTGCATTGCAGGCGGATTCTTTACCAACTGAGTTAAGCCTAGAAGGAATGGAGTAGCCCTCATAGTCAACAAAAGAGTCTGAAATGCAGTACTTGGTTGCAATCTCAAAATGACAGAATGATCTTGGTTCATTTCTAAGGCAAACCATTCAACATCACAACAATCAAAGTCTATGCCCTAACCACTAATGCTGAAGAAGTTAAAGTTAAATTATTCTATGAAGACCTACAAGACATCCTAATACCTAGAACTAATACCAAAAGATGCCCTTTTAGCCATATGCAACTGGAATGTAAAAGTCGGACGCCAAAAGATACCTGGAGTAACAGGCAAGTTTGGCCTTTGAGTACAAAATGAAGCAGGGCAAAGGCTAACACAGTTTCGCCAAGAGAACACACTGGTCATAGCAAGCACCCTCTTCCAACAACACATGAGATGACTCTATACATGGACATCACCAGATGGCCAATACTGAAATCAGATTGATTATATTCTTTGCAGCTGAAGATGAAGCTCTATACAGTCAGTAAAAACAAGACCTGGTGCAGACTGTGGCTCAGACCATCAGCTCCTTATTGCAAAATTCCGGCTAAAATTGAAGAAAGTTGGGAAAACACTATGCCATTCAGGTATGACCAAATCAAATCCCTTATGATTATTCAGCAGAGGTGATGAATAGATTCAAGGGACTAGATCTGGCAGAGTGCCAAGACAGAGTGCCTGAAGAACTATGGTCAGAGGTTCATTAACATTGTACAGGAGGTGGTGACCAAAACCATTCAAAATAAAAAGAAATCCAAGAAGGCTAAGTGGTTGTTGGAGGAGGCCTTACAAAAAGCTGAGAAAATAAGAAAAACGAAAGAGAAAGGAAAAAGGGAAAGATAATACCCAACTGAATGCAGAGCTGCAGAGAATAGCAAGGAAAGATAAGAAAGCCTTAAGTAAACAATGCAGAGAAACAGAGAAAAACAACAGAATGGGAAAGACTAGAGATGCCTTTAAGAAAACTGGAGATATCGAGAGAACATTTCATGCAAAGATAGGCACAATAAAGGACAAAAAAAGCAAGGACCTAACAGAAGCAGACGAGATTAAGAAAAGGTGGCAAGAATACACAGAACTGTACAAAAGAGATCTTCATGACCCAGATAACCACGATGGTGTGATCACTCACCCAGAGCCAGACATCCTCGAGTGTGAAGTCAAGTGGGCCTTAGGAAGCATTACTACAAACAAAGCTAGTGAGGCTGATGGAATTCCAGCTGAGTTATTTCAAATCTTAAAAGATGCTGCTGCTAAAGTGCTACACTCAGTGTGCCAGCAAATTTGGAAAACTCACAGTGGCCACAGGACTGGAAAAGGTCAGTCTTTATTCCAATCCCAAAGAAAGGCAATGCCAAAGAATGCTCAAATTACTGTACAGTTACAGTCATTTCACATGCCAGCAAGATTATGCTCAAAATCCTTCAAGCTAGGCTTCATCAGTAGGTGAACTGCAAACTTCCAGATGTACAAGATGGGTTTAGAAAAGGCAGAAGACCCAAAGATCAAATTACCAACAACCACTGGATCACAGAAAAAGCAAGAGAATTCCAGAAAAACATCTGCTTCATTGACTATGCTAAAGCCTTTGACTATGTGGATCACAACCAACTGTGGAATATTGTTCAAGAGATGGGAATACCAGACCACATTACCTGCCTCCTGAGAAACATGTATGCAGGTCAAGAAGCATCAGTTTGAACCGCACATGGAACAGACTAGCTCAAAATCGGGAAAGGAGTACATCAAGGCTGTATATTGTCACTCTGCTTATTTAACTTATATGCAAAGTACATCATGCGAAATGCCTGGCTGGATGAATCACAAGGTGGAATCAAAATTGCTGGGAGAAATATCAACAACCTCAGATATGCATATGATACCACTTTAATGGAAGAAAGTGAAGAGAAGTCTCTTGACGGTGAAAGAGGAGGGTGAAAAAGCTGGCTCAAAACTCAACATTCAAAAAACAAAGATCATGGCATCCAGTCTTATCACTTCATGGCATATAGATGGGGAAAATGCGAAAACAATGTCATATTTCATTTTCTTGGGCTCCAAAATCAATGCAGACAGTGACTGCAGCCACAAAATTAAGATACTTGCTCCTTGGAAGAATAGTTATGACAAACCTAGCCAGTATATTAAAAAGCAGAGACATCACCTTGCCAACAAAGATCCATATAGTTAAAGCTATGGTTTTTCCAATAGTCATGTATTCAATGTATGGATGTGAGAGTTGAACCATAAAGGAAGCTGAGCGCCAAAGAACTGATGCTTTCAAATCGTGGTGCTGGAAAAGACTCTTGAAAGTCCCTTGAATAGCATGAAGATCAAACCAGTCAATCGTAAAGGAAATCAACCCCAAATATTCATTGGAAGGACGGATGCTGAAGCTGAAGCTCCAAAACTTGGGCCACTTGATGCAAAGAGCTGACTCACTGGGAAAGACCACTTGATGCTAGGAAAGAGTGAGGGCAGAAGGAGAAGGGGACAACAGAAGTTGAGATGGTTGGATGCCATCACTGACTCAATGGACAGGAGTCTGAGCAAACTCTGGGAGACAGTGAAGGACAGGGAAGCTGGAGTGCTGCAGTTCATGGGGTCACAAAGAGTCACTACTTAAGTGACTGAACAGCAACAACGGAATGAATGCCAATGCAAGGGTCAGTTCCTGGTTGCTTAGGAAAAGTAGGATGTGTGCATTCAGAAAAGGAAGTCTGGGGAGTGGAAACAGATTTTGTTTAAAGGAAAAAAGATGCTTTTGTCCTGGAGTTGGCTCTCTGAATGGGGAGAGAACACGACACAACGTATGGCTATAGAAAGTGGCAGAGGATTTGCAGAAGTGGAGCAATGAGAAAAGAATTCTGTATGTGGTCAGGATTTTCTAAGGTTGGATTAAATTTAACTAGGTAACTGGATTTTATTAGGAGCAGACTGGTGTAGGACTGGACTGGTCTCTCTCACAGGAGAACAAAAGCTGTCCTGGATGCCCTTTCGATAACAGATCGTGTGAGTTCCTGTGCCTTAAGTGATCTACATCGACTTTTTATTTTTTCCCACCTTAGCTCAAGGAGTAAGGATTGTTTCACAGAAACCTATGATCCTATCTGCCTGGGTGCTTTAAAACTTTTTGACAGAATTTTCAAATAGCAAATTCTAAATGAAACTCTCCTGACTTCCAGTTAACTTTGGGATGCTTTAAGGGGCCCCTGGAGGGCATCCCCAAAGAGAGATCTTAAAGGAACCGGGTTAATCTGCAAGGAGAGGTTTGCCAGATTCTCAGAGAACCCTGACAAGTTTAGGGGTAAATTTCTCAGGCTGGGGTTGGCTTTCTCTCACACATAGCAGGACATCAGGGTTATTCTGGCCCACTGCTGCACCCCGGATGAAAAGCAGCATATACTGAAAAAGGCAAGGGAAATAGCAGATGGCCTACTGGCCACCAATCCATCAGGTGGAGGGGGGGTGCGGAAGGGGGGGCGGGTATGTAACCCCAGAACATGACCCACAATCCAATTGTGACAATCATGTAGGCCAGGCTAGGATGAGATATTACATTACTTGTCTATCAGAAGGAGTGAAAAGGTGTGCCAAAGCCTGTAAATTATTATAAGGCCTGAGAGGTTACACAGGAAAAAGATGAAACCCCAGCAGTCTTCCTGAGCCAGTGACAGAGACACTCGGGAAGGACACCGATACAGACCCTGAGTCTTAAGGGAAACACTACTGGCTGTGCATTTTATCACTCAGGCTACTCCTGATATCCAGAGAAAAATGACAAAAACTTGAGGCTGGGCCCAAACCCCACTGTAAAGGTCTATAACAACCGAGACTTAACGGAGGAGGCCAATCAAGATAAGAGGCTTATCACAGAAAACAGAGCTTTTGGTGGCTCCGACTCACCCACCACCTTGAGGGGACCGTGGAGGCCTGAGAAGGCTGGACACACCACCAAGAAACCACCTGGGTCTGAACCAGTCACGCCTTTTGTCTGAAAGGGGGGCACCGGGAGGGGGGCTGTCCTAACCCTCCTGTGGGATGCCAGAGGGGTGACCCTGACTGGCCCCAGTTCCCTGTGAGTGATCTCCACACCCCAACTGACAGGCTCAGGTGCCTGGCCGGTCCCACATCCCACTTGTCCACCCTCATTACTCCAGAGAGACTTCTTCCATGTGGCAGGTAAGAAAGCGGTTTCCAGTGGACACTGGAGATACCTGCCCTGACTTGGCCAGCTAAAGGTAAGGTGATTTACGCCTCCCCCGTGCCTGCAACATCGGGTCGATTGTCATGACTCACTCCTTTCTGTACATGCCAGAATGCCCAGTCCCCCTCCTCGGGTGAGATCTGCTACATAATCTTAGGACAGGATGAAGTCCAAGGAGGTAAAGAATCCAAACAGAGAATGCATATGTGAGCAACCCCAGATGACCCACCTGGTGGGCATCAAAATATCCCCCACAACATCCTTCAGGAAATTTGACAAGTAGATCCTGTAGTTTGGGATACCTCAGTGCCAGGAAGGGCAAAATGTGCTCCCCCAATAAAAAATAAGATTTAAGGCCTGAGGAAAACACCCCTGGAAGAGACAATATCCTTTGAAGCCTGAGGCCCTGAGGGGACTCCAACTACTGCTCGGCAAATTCCTAAAACAGGATTCCTCAGATCCTGCCAGTCCCCCTGCAGCACCCCGATCCTTCCTGTCCGGATGCCTGCCGGGCAGTATCAGCTGGTGCAAGACTCAGCAGCGAGTGAGGCAGTCATCCCTCTTTACCCCCTGGCGCCAAACCCACACACCCTCCTCACCCAACGAGGGAACACCCAGGATTTCTGTTTTGGACGACAAAGATGAATTTCTCTGGATTCCCCAACATTCAGATTCTCAATGCCTTTTTGCCTTTGAATGGAGGGACCCTGACACCCTGGGGGCTAACCAATATGCCTGGACAGTGCTTCCCCAGGGTTTCAAGGACAGCCTCCATCTTTTTGGAAATGCATTAGCAAGGGAATCAAGGGAACTGAGCCTTGAGAAGAGAACTCTGCTACAATCTGTTGATGACACTGATAAGCAGTGATTCAGATCAAAATACTGATAGGGTCCTAAATTTTCTGGCAAAAAGTGGATAAAAGTCTCTCCAACCAAGGCTCAGATTTCACAGCAACGAGTTCAATGTTTAGGATTTGTTTTGACCTCAGGGGCAAACAAACCCTGGCCATAGATCAAACAGCAATTAGTGCATACCATCTCCAACCACCAAGAAACTCCAAGGCTTTCTTGGGACAGCTGGGTTCTGTCATATCTGGATTCTAAATGACAGCCCTATAGCTAAACCCTGATATGAGGCCCTAAAGGGAGGAGAAAGGAACCCCTTCAACAGAATAAGGACCATCAATAAACTAAAGGGCCTCTGAGGCTCTGAAGACTGAGTTTAACAGAGCACCAGCACTGGGCCTTGCAAACGTGGGAAAGCCCTTTACCCTAAATGTGCATGAAGAGGTCGGGATTAGCCAGTAGGCATCCTGACCCAAAAGTTGGGACTGGATCAGAGACCTGTGGCTTACTTTCCACAACAAATGGACTCTGCAGCCCTGGGATGGCCAAGCTGGCTGCAGGCAGTAGTAGCCCTGCTTGTTAATGAGGTATCCAAGCTCACCCTGTGACAACACTTAGATGTGTTAACCCCTCATCAGGTACAATCTGTGCTAGCAGTCAAAGGACATCACTGGCTGACCGGCAGAAAGTTAACAAGATATCAGACTCTTGTAACAAACATCCTGGACATTACCTTCAAGGTGTGCCAAACCCTGAACCCAGCAACTCTGCTTCCAGTGGTCAAGAGTGGAGACTTAATGCATCAGTGTATGCAAAACGCTCACTCATGTCCGACTCTTTGTAACCCCATGGACTGCAGCCCACCAGGCTTCTCTGTCCATGGAATTCTCCAGGCAAGAATAGTGGAGTGGGTAGCCACTTCCTTCTCCAGCGGATCTTCCCCACCCAGGATCGAACCCAGGTCTCCTGAATTACAGGCAGATTTCTTACCATCTGAGCCACCAGGGAAGCTAAATCCACACAAAACTCTAATCCAAAAAGATACATGGCACCCTTATGTTCACAGCAGCGCAATTTACAATAGCCAAGACATGGAAGCAAATGCCTATCAACAAATGAAAGGATAGAGAAGACACACGTAAAATGGAACACTCCTCAGTCACACAAAAGAATGACGTGATGCGTGTGCGGCAGCCTGGATGCAACCAGACATCATCGCACTCGGTGGAGCAAGCTGGGAAGGGAAAGACAAACAGCTCCTGGCATTGCTCACACGTGGGGTCTCAGCTACGACACAAATGACCCTGCCTGTGAAGCCCAGTCCTGAATACAGGGAACAGGCCTGTGAGCCAAGACGGAGGGGCTAGGGGAGAGAGGGAGCGACAAGCTGTGAGTAAACACAAGCTGTTGTATACAGAACGGATGGGCACCAAAGTCCTCCTGTACGGAACAGAGAACTACATTCAGTATTTTATGATAAACCACAACGGAAAAGAATATTAAAAAAGAGTGAACATATATATATCACCAAATCACTTTGCTGTACAGCAGAAATTAGCACAACACTGTAAATCAGCTATGCTTCATTTAAAAAAAAAATCCAACATGTAATAAACTCATAAAATCTGCCCACATTAAATCTAAGAATTTCTGTTCATGAAAAAGCCTTCATGATCTAGAGTGCCCAGCCGCTGCCTAGGTAGTGGCACAGCTGGCCCACTAGCATCTTTTTGGGGTGAGGTGTTGGCAACAGAGCCTGGAGCCCTTTGTCAGAGAACTGAACACACACAGCTGCCCAGGAACTGGAGAAGCTGAAGGAGACTCCAAAGGAAGGTAGAGTGACTGCAGACCCAGCCATTCTTACACCAAGGAGTAACTGAAGTACAAGGAATCAAGGAGATGAGATGGCAGAGAAGAACATGAGCTCACCTCTTCTTAATGAAACATCCAAACCACAACTAACTACTCAACAACCACTGACAAAAAACCACTGGAACCTGTCAAAAAAGATACCCTACATCCAAAGAAAAAGCCAAAACAAGACAGTGAGAAGGGCACAATAGTGATGAAATCAAATCTCACACACTACAGGCAGGCAACCCACAAACTGGAAAATAATTATACCACAAGTTCTCCCAGAGGACTGAAAGTTCTGAACCCCACATCAGGCTTCCCAACCTGTGGCTCTGGCAATGGAAGTAGGAATCCCCAGAAAATCTGGGTTTGAAGTTCATCAGGGTTTGATCACAGGAATTCCACAGGACTGGGGGAAATAGAAACCCCACTCTTGGAGGGTGTGCACAGGATCTCAAGTATACAAAGATCCAGGGGAAAAAAGTAATGATCTCATAAGAGACTGGGCCCAATGTACCTGCCAGTATTGGAGGGTCTCCGGCAGAGGTAGGGGGGCAATTGTGGTTCACTGTGGGGACAAGGACACAGAAGGCACCAGTGTGAGCCCTCTTGGAAGGGGCCATTTTCTCACTAAGACCCGGTCCCACCCAACAGCCTGTAGGCTCCAGTGCTGGGATGCCTCAGGCTAAGCAGCCAACAGGTTGGGATAAACTGCTTAAAATCCTCCTGAGCACATAGCTGCTCAATAAACGCACCCCCTGACGTGGTCCTGCCTACCAGAGGAACAACGTCCAACTCCACTCACCAGTGGGCTCCTCCTACCGGGGGGCAAGAATCAGCTCCTCCCATCAGGAAGCCTGCACAAGCCTCTTAGACAAGACTCATCCACCAGGGGGTGGACAGAAGCAAAAAGAATTATAACCCTGCAGCTTGCAAAATGGAAACCAAAATCACAGGAAGGTAGACAAAATTAGAGTAAACAAATGTGTCCCAGATGAATTAACAAGATAAAAACCCAGAAGAACAAGTAAGCGAAGTGGAGGCAGGCAATCTACTGGAGGAAAAAGAGTATCAACAGTAAAGATGATCTGGGGAAAATGAAGACACAGATCAAGACACAAGAAATGTTTAACAAAGACCTAGAAGAACTAAAGAACAGAGACGAACAACAGAATCACTGAAATGAAAAATACACGGGCAGGAATCAATAACAGAATAACTGAAGCCGAAGAAGAGTGAGCTGAAAACAGGCGAGTGAGTGAGAAGACAGAATAGTCGCAATTACTGCCAAAGAACAGAATAAAGAAGGAAGAATGAAAAAGGTCTAAGAAACCTCTGGGACAACATTAAATGCACCAACATTCACATTATAGGGATCCTAGAAGGAAAAGAAATATATAAAAGACCTGAGAAATAATGGAAAACTTCCCTAACATGGGAAAGGGAACAATCACCCATGTCCAGGAAGCAGACAGTCCCAGGCAGGATAAACATAAGGAGGAACAGACCAAGACAAACCAACCAAATGGACAAAAACAAAAGACAAAGGAAAAAATATTAAAAGGCAATGAGGGAAGAACAACAAACATACAAGGGAGCTCCTATAAGACTATAAGCTGACTTCTCAGCAGAAACTCTGCAGGCCAGAAAGGACTGGCACAGTATATTTAAAGTGAAGAAAGGGAAGAACCTACGACGACGAAGGGTCGTCTACTCAGCAAGGCCCTTACTCAGATTCAACAGAGAAATCAACAAATTTACAGACACACAAAAGCTAAGAGAATTCAGGACCATCAGACCAGCTTTGCAACAAATGCTTAAGGAACTTCTCTAGCCAGAAAAGGCCACAACTAGAAACAAGAAAATCATTAATGGAAAAGCTCACTAGTAAAGGCAAATGTAAAATAAAAGGTAGGAAATCAGATGCTTGCAGATATAATATCAAAACCAGCAACTGTGAGAAAAGCACACTGGACAAATGCAGGATATTGGAAATGCATTTGAAATTAAAATACCAGCAATTTAAAACAATCTTGTTTATACAGAGACTGATATATCAAGCAGTCTGAATTGATACAAAACAAGACTACATATACGCTGTCTACAGGAGACCCACTTCAGATCTAGGGACACATACAAAGTGAGGGGACAGAAAAAGGTATTCCATGGAAAGCAAGCCAGGGTATCAATATTTATATCAATATTTTATATTGGTATCAGACAAAAGGGACTTTAAAATAAAGACTGTTACAAGAGACAAAGAAAGAGCACGACAAAACAATCAAGGGGTCAACCCAAGAAAAAGCTGTATCAACTGTGAATATATATGTACCCAAAATACCAGCACCTCAATATATAAGGCAAATAATAACAACCATAGAAGGAAAAATCGACAATAATACAATAATAGTGGGGGACTTTAACACCCCACTTTCATCAATGGAAAGATTATTCAGACAGAAAATCAACAAGGTAACACAGACCTTAAATGACACATTAGAGTTAACTGATATTTATAGCGCATTCCGTCCAAATGCAGAACGTACATTCCTCTCATGTGCACAAGGAACACGCTCCAGGAATGATCACAGGCTGGGCCACCAAAGGAGGCCTTGGCAAATTTAAGAAAACTGAAATCATATCAAGCATCTTTTCTGACCACAATGCTGTCAACTACAAACTGGCACTTGCCATCCACCTCTGTAAGGATTAAGTCACGTGGGCTGCAGTTGCTGACCTTCAACACCCCCTGAAGGAAGTAAGGGGTGGAGATCAGGAATAAGGCACTTGGTGCTGGGGAAAAACTGGCGTAACAGGTTTCAGAGAGTTAGATTACGCTCAGGAACTCATTTTATGAGCCCAATTCTTGGCATCTCCTCGTATCTAGAAAAGCACTAAATTCCTTCATGGTAACATGTGCTCCTCGTGACTAGCAGTAACCCTCAGGAGACCTTCTGCAAAAATAACTGGACTTCATGTACTTCCCCTTCACCAAAGTCATATATATCTTGACCTTCCCCACTACCTCTTAGGAGCAATTTCTCAGAACTACCTGAAGTGCTATCTCCCAGGCTACAGTCCTCATTTTGCCACAAATAAAACTTAACTCGCAACTCTCATGTTGTGCATTTGACAGTTTTATGGCAACCCACGCAGTGACCCAGAGTGGACTTCCCTCCTTTGCCTGAATTTTATGAGGAACTAGAGCCTGGGTACCAGCAGTGGCCCCTTGTAGCCCTCTGTCTCCTTGGAGAGTCCAGATGAATTTAGTTAAGTCCCTTACAGTTCTCAGATCTCCCACACTGGCTGATGATTCTGAGTTTTCTGTGACAGTGTGTAACAAGTACCTGCCCCCTCAGCTGGAAGATACTGGGAGGGTGGGGTAGGGGGCTCGGCTGAAAGATACCAAGTTTTGCTCAGCTGTAGGACAGTGAGTGGTCTTGACTGAACGGGTAGGCAAGAAGCTGATCTGACACTTTTCCTCAATTTGGCGGCCGTAATAGAAACTGTTGGGATCACCCGAATACCAAAACCTGACAGCGATGCCACAAAAAAAGAAAACTACAGGCCAATATCACTGATGAACATAGATGCAAAAATCCTTAACAAAATTGTAGCAATCAGAGTCCAACAACACATTAAAAAGATTATACATCATGACCAAGTGGGCTTTATCCCAGGGATGCAAGGATTCTTCAATATCTGCAAATCAATCAATGTAATTCACCACATTAACAAATTGAAAAATAAAAGCCATATGATTATCTCAATAGATGCAGACAAAGCCTTTGACAAAATTCAACACCCATTTATGATAAAAACTCTTCAGAAAGCAGGAATAGAAGGAACATACCTCAACATAATAAAAGCTATATATGACAAACCCACAGCAAACATTGTCCTCAATGGTGAAAAACTGAAAGCATTTCCCCTAAAGTCAGGAACAAGTCAAGGGTGCCCACTTTCACCACTACTATTCAACATAGTTCTGAAAGTTTTGGCCACAGCAATCAGAGCAGAAAAAGAAATAAAAGGAATCCAAATTGGAAAAGAAGAAGTAAAACTCACTGTTTGCAGATGACATGATCCTCTACATAGAAAACCCTAAAGACTCCACCAGAAAATTACTAGAGCTAATCAATGAATATAGTAAAGTTGCAGGATATAAAATCAACACACAGAAATCCCTTGCATTCCTATACACTAATAATGAGAAAATAGAAAGAGAAATTAAGGAAACAATTCCATTCACCATTGCAATGAAAAGAATAAAATACTTAGGAATATATCTACCTAAAGAAACTAAAGGGGCTTCCCTGGTGGCTCAGAGGTTAAAGGGTCTGCCTGCAATGCAGGAGACCTGGGTTCGATCCCTGGGTCAGGAAGATCCCCTGGAGAAGGAAATGGCAACCCACTCCAGTATTCTTGCCTGGAGAATCCCATGGATGGAAGAGCCTAGTGGGCTACAGTCCACGGGGTCACGAAGAGTCAGACATGACTGAGTGACTTCACTTTCACAGAAACTAAAGACCTATATATAGAAAACTATAAAACACTGGTGAAAGAAATCAAAGAGGACACTAATAGATGGAGAAATATACCGTGTTCATGGATTAGAAGAATCAATATAGTGAAAATGAGTATACTACCCAAAGCAATCTATAGATTCAATGTAATCCCTAGCAAGCTACCAATGGTATTTTTCAGAGCTAGAACAAATAATTTCATAATGTGTATGGAAATACAAAAAACCTCGAATAGCCAAAGAAATCTTGAGAAAGAAGAATGGAACTGGAGGAATCAACCTGCCTGACTTCAGGCTCTACTACAGAGCCACAGTCATCAAAACAATATGGTACTGGCACAAAGACAGAAATATAGATCAATGGAACAAAATAGAAAGCCCAGAGATAAATCCACACACCTATGGACACCTTATCTTTGACAAAGGAGGCAAGAATACACAATGGAGAAAAGACAATCTCTTTAACAAGTGGTGCTGGGAAAACTGGTCAACCACTTGTAAAAGAAGGAAACTAGATCACTTTCTAACACCATACACAAAAATAAACTCAAAATGGATTAAAGATCTAAACGTAAGACCAGAAACTATAAAACTCCTAGAGGAGAACATAGGCAAAACACTCTCCGACATAAATCAGAGCAGGATCCTCTATGACCCCCCTCCCAGAATACCGGAAATAAAACCAAAAGTAAACAAATGGGACCTAATTAAAATTAAAACCTTCTGCACAACACAGGAAACTATAAGCAAGGTGAAAAGACAGCCTTCAGAATGGGAGAAAATAATAGCAAATGAAGCAACTGACAAATTAAGCTCAAAAATATACAAGTAACTCCTGCAGCTCAATTCCAGAAAAATAAACAACCCAATCAAAAAATGAGCCAAAGAACTAAACCGACATTTCTCCAAGAAGATATATAGATGGCTAACAAACACATGAAAAGATGCTCAACATCACTCCTTATCAGAGAAATGCAAATCAAAACCACAATGGTGGTCAGTCAATCAGAATGGCTTATATCCAAAAGTCTACAAGCAATAAATGCTGGAGAGGGTGTAGAGAAAAGGGAACCCTCTTACACTGTTGGTGTGAAGGCAAACCAGTACAGCCACTATGGAGAACAGTGTGGAGATTCCTTAAAAAACTGGAAACAGAACTGCCTTATGACCCAGCAATCCCACTGCTGGGCATACACACTGAGGAAACCAGAATTGAAAGAGACACATGTACCCCAGTGTTCATCGCAGCACTGTTTATAATAGCCAGGACATGGAAACAACCTAGATGTCCATTGGCAGACGAATGGATAAGAAAGCTGTGGTACATATACACAATGGAGTATTACTCAGCCATTAAAAAGAATACATTTGAATCAGTTCTAATGAGGTGGATGAAACTGGAGCCTATTATACAGAGTGAAGTAAGCCAGAAAGAAAACACCAATACAGTAACGCATACATATGGAATTTAGAAAGATGGTAACGATAACCCTATATGCGAGATAGCAAAAGAGACACAGATGTATAGAACAGTCTTTTGGACTCGGTGGGAGAGGGCAAGGGTGGGATGATTTGGGAGAATGGCACTGAAACATGTAAATTATCATATGTGAAATGAATTGCCAAACCAGGCTTGATGCATGATACAGGATGCTCGGGGCTGGTGCACTGGGATGATCCAGAGGGATGGGATGGGGAGGGAGGTGGGAGGGGTGTTCAGGATGGGGAACACATGTATACCCATGGTGGATTCATGTTGATGTATAGCAAAATCAATACAATATTGTAATTAGCCTCCAATTAAAATAAATAAATTTATAGTAAAAAAAACCACAAAGCCACCCCCCCCCCCAAAAAAAAGTGAACTCTGAAAAAATGGAACAAGACTCCTCTCAGCCAGTTATGGCTTTCTCAGGAGACTGAAAAGTTTACAGGAATGGTGGAGACAGCGTCCTCATAACCATGCAGGGGTCACATGAGGAAAACTACTCATTAATTGAAATACTTGCTCACCAGGAGTCATGAATAAAAATTGGCCATTCAGCGATCCAAGCACCTATGGTGGTCTTAAGACTGTCCAAGGGAGAAAAACCAAGACAAAGAAGAGGGTTGAAATGACTCAAAGGTCTCTCCCAAAGGAGTTAAGCTCACAAACAGCACACTGACCCACCACACAACTTCATTAGTAAATGTTACCCCTGACAAATTCAACTTAAAATGGGAAATAGACTCTCTCAAACATAGAAATGAGGGGCATCAGAAAACAAATCTCCAACGAACACCCAAGCCAGCTTCATGTACAACACGTACAAAGCTCATACCTGGAGCTCATATTTGAAAGTACTTAGTGAAATGCAGAAACTATAACTAAAGGAGATCTCAACCTAAAATGGTCAAATTGGGGTTCTTTTGATAGTCCATACATGACCACAGGAAAAACCATAGCCTTGACTAGAGGGACCTTTGTTGGCAAAGTAATGTCTCTGCTTTTCAATATGCTATCTAGGTTGGTCATAACTTTCCTTCCAGGGAGTAAGTGTCTTTTAATTTCATGGCTGCAATCTCCATCTGCAGTGATTTTGGAGCCCAAAAAAATAAAGTCTGACACTGTTTCCCCATCTATTTGCCATGAAGTGATGGGACCAGATGCCATGATCTTCATTTTCTGAATGTTGAGCTTTAAGCCAACTTTTTCACTCTCCTCTTTCACGGTCATCAAGAGGCTTTTTAGGACTGAAAAAGGTCAGTTTTCATTCCAATTTCAAAGAAAGGCAATGCCAAAGAATGCTCAAACTACTGCACAATTGCACTCATCTCACATGCTAGTAAAGTAATGCTCAACATTCTCCAAGCCAGTCTTCAGCAATACATGAACCGTGAACTTCCAGATGTTCAAGCTCGTTTTAGAAAAGGCAGAGGAACCACAGATCAAATTGCCAACATCCGCTGGATCATCGAAAAAGCAAGAGAGTTCCAGAAAAACATCTATTTCTGCTTCATTGACTATGCCAAAGCCTTTCACTGTGTGGATCACAATAAACTGTAGAAAATTCTGAAAGAGATGGTCAGACCCCCTGACCTGCCTCTTGAGAAACCTATATGCAGGTCAGGAAGCAACAGTTAGAACTGGACGTGGAACAACAGACTGGTTCCAAATCAGGAAAGGACTACGTCAAGGCTGTATATTGTCACCCTGTTTATTTAACTTATATGCAGAGTACATCATGAGAAACGCTGGGCTGGAAGAAGCATAAGCTGGAATCAAGATTACTGGAAGAAATATCAATAACCTCAGATATGCAGATGGCACCACCCTTCATTTCTTAACTAGTATATAATCTATTCAAACAAGACCAACCTGAACCTCTTTGCTGAAATGCAGAACATTTTGAAGCCATGAAGATCTTAAAAAAGAAAAACAAAAAACTTCTAGCCAAGGCCCCGCCCTGGGGCACTGAAATTATGACCTACCCTTCCTCCTCTTTTTTCACGAAACAGGGGCCGCGCTGGGAGCACTAGCCCAGCACCACAGCCCTCACTGCCAGCCAGCAGGCTATTACAGCCAAGCTAGGTTCAGCAGCCAGGGGCCTCTCCCCTCTCCTCCAGGCTGTCACAGGGACAGCTGTGCTGTGTCCAACCACAGTGGAGATAATCATGAGTCACTCTTGGACCATCTTTGTTCCTCGCCCTGTGGAAGTCTTACTAAACATTCATCACAAACAACATTATTCAGCAAGTCGATTAACTTCCATGAGACTATCTTGCTCTCACCAAATATAATTCTTCACAGACACAACAAGCTTCATCTAGCCACCTTGCTACCAGAGGAATTAGATGTTAATGATGAAAACCATAATTGTATTGTTTTACCTGACAATCTGTTATCTCCCAGGATCAATCTCTGGGAAAGCACTATGGATAATCCTGATTTTATATCATTCACTGATGGTTCATATCTCTGAGGACCTCATGGAAAGTACCAGTTATGTACTGGTACTAGTTATATTGCTGTTTCTCCAGTACCAATCCTTGAGAATGGTCCCTTACCTAACATCTCTTCTGCCTAAGAAGCTGAATTAATGGCACTAACAAAAGCCTAACACTTGGCAAGGGAAATCCCGTAATATTTACACCAATAGCCACAACGCTTTTGGGGTAGCACATGACTTTGGCATGCTTTGGAAACAGAGGGTTTTTAACTTCCTCAGGGGACAAGATGCAGAATTACTGGATGCAATTCTTCTACCAAGTGCATTAGCTATCATCAAGGTATCAGGTCAGAGACTGACACCACAGAAGCAAAAGGGAACTCCGTAGCTGATCACGTTGCCAAGACGGCAGCTCTGCAAAATGATAAGTCAACTAACAGCGGGTTTCTCTTTTCAGCCTCCCAATAACCTTGCTGACACCCTGCTAAATTTTTAAGAACAGCACCAAAAGGAGAAGAGGAAACATGAAAACAAAAAGGAGTAAGGTTTGGCTCCAACAAAGGGCTCTGGATAGGCCCAAATGGAAAGCTGTATTCTGTTTAGCATACAATACCCCATTTTACAATAAATTCATAAGCTAACTCACTGGAACTCAGATTAAGACAGTAGGGTGGGGTAAAACAGTATTTTTGGAAGCGCTCCTTCACTTAACTCGGAAAATTTATTCTAGGTGCACCAAATATCCAAAATACAACTCAGGAAAGCCATTACATAGTTCTCAGGGAAGTTTTCCATTATCTGCCGGCTCGTCTGACATTTGGCAGATTGAATTCATCCAAGTGGCCCCTCTCGAGGTTACCAGCGTGTACTTGTTATAATTTGCATGCTTTCTCACTGGGCTGAGGCATTTCCATACAGAAGAGCAAATGCACAGCTGGTAAGCAAACGAATACTAGGGTGATTCCCATTTGGGGAGTCCCTGTAGAAATATATAGTGATGGGGAGCCCATTTTATTGCACAAATTGTCAAGAAAATTTGCAAAATTGGGCTAATTATGAAGCATTTCCACTGTACATACCACCCCCAGGCCTCTAGGCTAGAAGAAAGTACAAATGGAACAATTAAAAATCAACTGGAAAAAATAAATAAGTAAATACTAATCGGCTAAAATCTAGATACTTATTCCTTACCTTGGCCAAAGCCCCTTCCACTGGTCTTCCTCAACCTAAAATCAATTCTCCTTTGGGAAACAGCCTTTGTATCCTTTTGAAATTACCGCTGGGAGACCAATGAGACTAGACGAAGGATTTTATGAACATATATTATTAAAAGGGGACATGTTATATTATTGTAAATGCTTAACTGAACTCCTAAAAGAGCATTTTAAGCTTGTTTCTGAAGTTTATCATAGTAATCTATTTTTGGATGAAGACCAGATATCCCATGATGTGCAAACAGATTATGTATATTGGAAAAGATGTCATTTAAAGGACTCACTACAACCCAGATGGAGAGGCCCTCACCAGGCACTCTTAACTAGCTCATGCGCAGCAAAACCAAAGGAAACTGACTGTTGGATTTACATTTTCCACTTAAAAAGGGGCCCTGTGACAGACTGGTCTGTAGAGAGGACTGCTGACCTCAAACTCACCTTAAAACAATGCTTAAATAAAGCAGAAAATATACTCACACCAGGATGAGAAGACGACATGGGAAGCAGACAGCTTACCCAAGATGCTGGAACTGACACGTATGATCATTTATAGTTTTCCTGACTTCCTGGACCTTTGCATATGAATCAAATGTCTTCCTAACATGGGCATCATCCTATGCTAATTTTAAAAATCAATCTACTTATTGGGTTTGTGGCCAATTACCTGTGTCAACTACTTCTGGCTTACCCTGGTAGATTTCTCCCTTCCAAGGTTCTGACTGGATAGCCATAAGGAAATTTATTTTAGAAGTAAGACCAATCCTGTTCAGGCTACTCATGAAATAAATAATACCCGCTCTGACCCTGGCCACAGATACAAATTTTCCTTTAGCGTCACTCAAACTCAATCAGAACAACGAGCTAAATCTCAATCAAAAGCTGCAACTTGTCATCTATTAAGAGGAAACCTTCCACAATTATGGGATGGATTTATATCATCATTTAAGTTTAAAAGCTCCTCTATGTTGGGAACAATTAAATCATACTAAGGGTGAATCAAACTAAGCCTAGTAGCAGTAGGAAATTTGGCTGGGTGCCTTATGAACAATGCCTACATATGATTACCATTAGAGACAATGATTGGTGTGGAACTGAGTCAGACGATCAGAGAGTCACTGGGTTGCAAGTAATGGAACTCAGTGGATTTGTGGTACTAATTTATGGCCTTGGCTTCCACTGGGATGGATAGGAAAATGTACCCTACATGTCCCATGGACATGTCATATACATAACAATTCAAAGATGACCCCAGCCAGTCTAGAGATCTGTATGCCACTCGTATGACCATTTAACAACTATTTCTGTGCCTTCAATAGGACTGCAGAATGTAATCGGTCGTATCAAAGCCTTAACAACATTTACTCAACAGGCTTTAAATGACAGTACTAGGGTATGAGCCTGTTGAACTCTGAGGTCTGTACGATGAGAAAACCAAAATTTACATTACCTGTAATGTCCTTACAGCATCTCAGGGACACACCTGTGCCATAATTCAAACTGAATGCTGTGTTTCATTCATGAATCCTTTCATACAACACATTTAAGGAACCATATGAAAAATCAGAATTGTGCTTTAACTGACCCACACCCTAGTCTTGACAAGCTCTTTAAAAATCAGTTTGGTGTGGGGAGCCCTTGGCTTAAATATTTACTTACAACTCTATTAAAGTGATTAGCTATATTATTGGCATTTTGCCTGTCTTATAAGATTAGCATTTTTTGTATTACCAAATGTGTGACTGAGCCTCCAAAAAGATAATGATGGCTTCCCTGGTGGCTCGGTGGCTCAGATGATAAAGAATCCACCTTTAACGCAGGAGACCCGAGTTTGATCCCTGGGTTTTAAGACTTCCCTGGAGAAGGAAATGGCAACCCACTCCAGTATTCTTGCCTGGGAAATCCCATGGACAGAGGACGCTGGCCAGCTACAATCCATGGGGTCACAAAAAGTCAGACACAACTTAATGACTAACACACTGAGGCAACTTGAAGCAGTTGATCAAATATATAATTCTGTATGTGATCAATGACTGTACTAGTATAATTCCAGATATGGGAAGATGCAATAAGAGGGATTTTTTTCTTGGACCAAAAAAGACTAGAGGATGAGATGAGTGGTCCAGAGATCTTTAATTACTGTTCATAAGACCACATTGAGTAGTCTATCATCAAAATCTTCACCATCTAGGAATGCACCTTCCTAGCACCATGGAACGAATTTATTACCATGAAGGAGCCTGTCAACTACAAAACAGCACTTGCCGTGGGCACTTGCCATCTGCCTCTACAAGGATTAAATCATGTGCTGCTGACCTTCAACACCACTGGAAGGGAGTTCAGGATGGAACATCAGGAATGAGACACTCTCTTCTCTAGAAAAAACAGGCAGAACAGGCCTTCAGATAATTAGGTATTTTCAGGAGCTGATTTTATGAGGCCAGTTCTTGCATCTCCTCATATCTAGAAAAGCACTAAATTCCTTCATGGTGATGTCTGCTCCTCGTGACTATCAGTAACCCTCACAAGACCTTCTGCAAAAATATGTGACTGACTGCATGTAATCCCCATTCACCAAAATCACATATATATTGACCTTCCCCCCCTACCTATTTGGAGCAGTTTCTCATAACTACCTGAAATGCTGTCTCCGAGGCTATGTTTTCATTTGGCCCCCCAAAATTTGCAACTCTCATGTTGTGCATTTTTTTGAGTTGATAATGCCATTAAATTAGAAATCAACCACAAGAGGAAAAAACCTGTAAAAAACACACAAATACATGGAGGCTAAATAATATGCTACTAAACAATCAATGGATCACTAAAGAAATCAAAGAGGAAATCAAAAAATATCTAGAGACAAATAACAATGAAAACATGGTGATTCCAAACTGATGGGACACAGCAAAAGCAGTTCGAAGACAGAAGGTTATAGCAATACAATCTTACTCCAGGAGAGAAGAAAAATATCAAATAAACAACATAACATTAAACATAAAGCAACTAGAGAAAAAACAAACAAAATCCATAGTTAGCAGAAGAAAAGAAATCATAAAAACGAGAGCAAAAATAAACGAAACAGAGAAGAACTGGAAAGGATCAATGAAGCTAAAAGCTGATTCTTTGAAAAAATTAAAAAAACGGATAAACCTTTAGCCAGACTCATCCAGAAAAAGAGGGAGAGGGTTTAAATCAATAAAATTAGAAACGAAAAAGGAAAAGATACAACAGGGGGCCTTCTCTGGTGGCCCAGTGGTTGAGCATCCACCTACCAACGCAGGGCACAGGCGATCAACCTCCAGTCTGGCAAGATCCCATAAGCCTTGGGGCAAATAAGCCTGTGCACCACAACCACTGCGCCTGTGTGCAGCGTCTACTGAGCCCGCGTGCTGCAGCTGCTGAAGCCTGCACACCTAGAGCCTGTGCTCTGCAACAAGAGAAGCCACCGCGACTAGAGGAAGCCTGCACACGGCAACGGAAACCCCATGTCATGAAAAATAAACGAGTAAATAATTTTTAAAAAATTAAAAAGTTACAGACATCACAGAAATACAAAGGATCATGGGAGACTACTTGTAGCAACTATATGCAAATAAAATGGACAACCTAGAAGAAATGGACAAATTCTGAGAAAAGTACAATCTCCCAAGACTGAACCAAGAAGAAACAGAAAATATGAACAGACCAATCACAAGTACTGAAAATGAAACTGATTTAAAAGCTCCCAACAAACAAAGGTCCAGGATCACATGAATGGTGAATTCTTCACTGGTGAATTCTATCACAACATTTGGAGAAGAGTTAACACCTATCCTTCTGAAACTCTTCCCAAAAATTTGCAGAGGAAGAAACACCCCCAAACACCATCATTATGATACCAAAACCAGACAAAGATACCACAAAAAAAGAAAAGTACTGACCAGTATCACTGGTGAACATAAATGCAGAAGTCACCCAGAAAATACCAGCAAACAGAATCCAACAATACATGAAAAGAGCCATCTCTCTCTCTAGTCACTGAGTCCTGGCCAGTGCTTCACGGACTGCAGACCCCATGGACTGTAGCCCACCAGGCTCCTCTCTGTCCATTGAATTCTCCAGGCAAGAATACCTTAGTGGGTAGTCAATCCCTTTTCCAGGAGATCTTCCTGACCCAGAGATCAAACCCAAGTCTCCTGCATTGTGGGGAGATTCTTTCCTGTTTGAGCTGCCAGGTGGCAGCTTAATCCCACCATGATTAAGTGGGATTTATCCCAGGGAAGCAAGGATTTTTCAATATTTGCAAATCAGTGTGATACACATTGACAAATAGGAGAACAAAAACCATATAATCAGGACTTCCCTAGTGGTCCAGTGGTTTCGAATCCGCCTGCCAATGCAGGCTACACAGGCTCAATCCCTTGTCCGGGAAGATCCCACGTGCTGAGGAGCAACTAAGCCTGTGTGCCGCAAGAGCCCAGGAGCCGCAATGACTGAGCCCACGAACCGCAGCTACTGACGCCAGCGTGCCTACAGCCTATGCTCTGCAGCCAGAGAGGCCGCCGCAGAGAGAAGCCCAGGTGCCACAGTGAAGAGCAGCTGTCACTCGCTGCAGCTAGGAAAGCCCACACAGAGCAACGAAGGCACGGTACAGCCGAAAATGAATCGTTTAAGGAAAAAAACACGATCATCCAAACAGACACAGAAATGGTTCCTTCAAAATTCAACACCCGTTTATAATAAAAACTCTCCAGAAAGTAGGCACAGAGGGAATATACCTCAACATAATAAAGGCCATATACGACAAAACGACGAACATTGTGCTCAACAGTGAAAAGCTGAAAGCATTTCCTCTAAGGTCAGGAACAAGACAAGGATGTTTACTCTCACCACTTTTATTCAACATGGTTTTGGAAGTCATAGCGACAGCAATAAGAAAAAATACATATAAAAGGAATCCAAATTAGAAAAGAGTAAAACGGCCACTGTTTACAGGTGACATGATACTAAACATAGAAAATCCTAAAGTTGCCACCAGAGAACTACTGGAGCTCATCAATGAATTCAGTAAAGTTGCAGAATACAAAATAAACACCCAAAAACCTGTTGCATTTCTTTACATTAACAACAAATAAATCAGCACGAGAAATTAAATCAACATTCCCATTTACCACTGCATCAAAAAACAAAAACAAAAACCTAGGAATAAACCTAAGGAGGCAAAAGACCTGGACTCCAAAAACTGTAAGATGCTGATGAAAGAGACCAAAGATGACAGACAGAAAGACATACCATATTCTTGGATTGAAGAATCAGTACTGTAAAAATGACTATCCTACCCAAGGTAATCTAGAGAATCAACGTAATCCCTACCAAATTACCAATGGCATTTTCATAGAACTAGAACAAAAAAATCTTCAAATTTGTGTGAAGACACAAAAGATCTCGAATAGCCAAAGCAATCTTGAAAAAGAAAAATGGAGCTGCTTCAGACTATACTGTAAAACTACAGTCATCAAAACAATATAGTATTGGCACAAAAATAAAAATATAGATCAATGGAACAAGACAGAAAGCCCAGAAATAAACCCATGTACCTATGGTCAATTAATCTGAGACAAAAGAGGCAAGACTACACAACAGAGAAAAAATACAGTCTCTTCAATAAACAGCCCTGGGAAAACTAGAGAGTTACATGTAAAAAAATGAAGTTAGAACACTGTTTAACATCATACACTAAAATACATTTAAAATGGATTAAAAACCTTAAAGACTGGATACTATATAATACTCTTAAAGGAAAACATACACAAAACACTCTGACATAAATCAGAGCAATGTATATTTCAACCCATCTCCTAGAGTAATAGAAATAAAAACAAATGGGACTTAATCAAACTCAAAAGTTTTTGCAAAGCAAAGGAAACCATAAGCAAAACAGACAAATTACAGAACAGGAGAAAATATTTGCAAATGATGTAACCAACAATGGATTAATCTCCAAAATTAACAGCTCATGTGAGTCAGCATCAAAAACCCAAATCCCCAATCAAAAAAGTGGGCAGAAGACCTAAATAGGTATTTCTCCAAAGAAGACATACAGACGGCCAAGAGGAACATGGAAAGACACTCAGCATCGCTAATTATTAGAAATGCAAATCAAAACTATAATGAGCTATTGCCTCACACCAGTCAAAATGGTCATCAAGTCTACAAACCATAAGCGATGGAGAGGGTGTGGACAGAAGGAGCCTCCTACACTTTGGTGGGAACGCAAAGTGGCACAGCCAATAGTGGAACAGTATGCAGGTTCCTTGCAAGTGAAAGCTGCTGAGTCGTGTCCTACTCTTTGCGACCCCATGGACTATACAGCCCATGGAATTCTCCAGGCCAGAATATGGAGTGGGTAGCCATCCCCTTCTCCAGGGGATCTTCCCAACCCAAGGATCGAACCCAGGTCTCCCGCATTGCAGGCAGATTCTGTACCAGCTGAGCCACCAGGGAAGCCCAAGAATACTGGAGTGGGTAGCCTGTCCCTTCTCCAGGAGATTTTCTCGACCCAGGAATCACACTGGGGTCTCCTGCATTGCAGATAGATTCTTTACCAGGTGAATGATCAAGGAAGCCCTTAAGAAACTAAAAGAGGTTCCTTAAGAAATTAAAAATAGAGCTACCATATGATCCAGTAATCCCAATCCTGGGCATACATCCAGAGAAAAACATGGTTCAAAAGGATACATGCACCATAATTCTTACTACAGCACTGTTTACAACAGCCAAGACATGGAAGCAACCTAAACACCGACAAATGAATGGATACAGATGTGATACACACACACACACACACACACACACACACACAGACAACAGAATACTACTCAGCCATTAAAAAGAATGAAATAATGCCATTTGCAGGGGCAAGAATGGACCTGGAAATGAGCATACTAAGTCAGATGGAGAAAAATAAATATCATATGATATCATTTATATTCAGAATCTTAAAAAAATGATATAAACTTATTTACAAAACAGAAACAGACTTACAAACTGAGGGAACAAATTTATGGGTGCCAAGGGGAAGGATTGGGGGGAGGACAGACTGAGTTTGGAACTGACATGTACATACTGCTGAATATAAAACAACCAACCAACAAGGACCTACTGTATAGCACAAAGAACTCTGCTCAATACTCTGTAATAACCTAAATTGGGAAAGAATTTGAAAAAGGAGGTATATATATCCATATATATACACCCACCCAAGGAGATATATATGTGTGTGTATATATATATGGATATATATATATATCTCCATATACATGGATATGTATTGCTTAGAAATACATATCAAAACTAGAATGAGCTATTGCCTCACACCAGTCAAAACAGCCATCAGAAAGTCTACCAACAATAAACACTGGTGAGGGTGTGGAGAGAAAGGAACCCTCCTACATTTTAGTGGGAACGTAAACTGCTCTGCTGTACACCTGAAACTAACGCAACATGTTAACTAGACTCCAATATAAAATTTAAAAAAAAATTATATATATATATGAGGGGAGCATTCATTACTGGAGAAGGAAATGGCAACCCACTCCAGTATTCTTGCCAGAAGAATTCCATAGACAGAGGAGCCTGGTGGGCTACAGTCCATGGGGTCACAAAGAGTTGGACCAACAGAGCAACACACACACACACACACACACACACACACACACACACACACACGCATTCATAAAAAAATATACACCACATGAACCCTAAACTGAAGGAAGATGTTCTCATATAACTGATTAATGTTTACATTATATAAAATGCTCATAAAATCAGAAAAGACCAAAAACCCAACAGAAACGTGGGCAGAAAGCTAGAAACAGGCACTGATCAAGAGGAAATACTTAAGTCAACTTTATCAATGGCTGAGGAAGTGCAAATGAAAACTACCAATAGACTCCATTTCACTACCAAGAAACTGGTAAAAAGCCTGACAATATCAAACACTGGAGAAAAACTGAAGCAAAGCAACTGTCTACACTGCTGGAGGGACCACACACTTAGCAACCCATCTGGAAGACAAACTGTCACTTTTAGGAGCCAGCCGGTTTGTGTGTCTACCCTACACAGAGCTTGCCAGCCAGTGTGCCAAGCTCAGGATCTGCCCAAGTCTAGGAAAGGGGATGGGGTCTGAGAGACAAAGGTGGGGGCTCTGAAGTCCCCTGCATGTTCTTCCACTGCAGAATGAATGATTAAACACAGGGCAGAATCAGAAAGTGGAATCTATCATAAACAGAAAAAGCAAACCAGAGTGTAGCAAGATGGATGAATTTTAGCAATGTGTGTGCATATTTATAAACACTGCAGAAAAATACAGTATATTTCCCTTTATATAAAGTTTAAAAATCTGTACAACAGTAAGTTTTGTAGGGCTACCAACATGGGTGGTAAAATTCTAATAAAAGAAAGGAAATAATCATCACAAAACATAAGGTCATAGCTACCCTAAGAGAGGAGGGAGAGGCTGGGACGGGGAGGCAGCACACTGGTGTCGCTTCTTTAAGCAGTGGTGTTAGACACCGCTGTTTCTTTAAACACCGCTGTTGTTCATGTTTTCCCCTGTTGCTCCCACCTAGGTTTTATAAGCACAATTTTGCATCTACTAATTTATCTGAGTGACTGTGCACCTGAGTACATAAATATACATTTAATGAAAGAAGTAAAAGCCCCACCACTAAAAAGGGGAATAGAGGGGTTGGAGACAATAGGGCGAGGGTCTAGGGACGGCAATAGCCTCTACATCATATTTTTTTAACTCACGCACCACATGTGAGTTCCTGCACTGTTACGTAAGTTCTGCAACACTCTCTGCTCCCCCTCCCCAAAAGAGGCTTATTTTCCCAATTTTAAAATAAGTGTTCCCCTCTGTTCCCACTGGAAACTCAATGTCTCTACAGGATGTTCTGCGTAGGTGGAAAATAATTATTTTAAAAGCTGGAGAACATCAAATAATCTTGAATAATGAGGCACTGGAGAAAAGAGAAGCAGTGTAATCTACTAAAAAAGGATCAGAGATTTTTCCATACACATTTTTCATGGGAGCTCTGACGCATCCACAGCTACCAAAGCGCAGCCTGGCCGGGGGCAGGGCTCTACTCAGGCCAGAGGTCGGCAAGGAAGACATGCAGGGCTCCTCCCTAGTTATGCCCACAGCACTGGGGGTCTGAGGGCATCTCCCTATCACTCTACCAGCACCAAGATGCAACCAAATCCTCTGTGCTTCAAAGCCAAACCACACATCCACGTTCACAAGGGCACCCTACATCTTGAGCACATATCTCTGAGCACTAGCGAGTGAAGGTGCCCAGAGGAAGGGCGAGCAGTCCTCCGGCTCCTTAGGGCCTCTCCGGGAGCAAGCTCTCACCTGCCCGCAGCCCCCGAGGCCCAGGGCCTCTGGCCCTGCCTCAGCAGATCCAGCAGCCCTCCCAGGCAAAGTGTCACCCTGGCTGACGTGGCCTTCTGTCTCTGTCCCAGAATGTCCCTCATTCAACCTTTATGTCTCAGCCGAAAATTTACCAAACACCCCCCACAACAGCATGGACTCCTTTAAGTCAGGGGTTTGAGCTTATTCAGTGGGCTTTTTGCCTCAGGGATCAGCACAGCATACTTTGCACAGAGAAGACATCTGATAAATGTCTGCTGAGCAGACTTCTTGAACCAAAAGAACCTGTCATCTGGTGACAAACATACAAGAGTGTATACATTAAGACCCAGGACTGTGCACCAAAGACCAAGAAGATAAAGCTGTGGATAAAATGGTAAGCACATTTTCTGATGTAAGTGTTAGCAAATAACTTACGACATTCCTCATCCTCCTTAATTAATGGATCAAAATTACGTGACTGGCAATAAGTAACTTGGTTGTTACTAATCCAGGATAAGCCTAATTCCACGGAACAGGTGACTGGATGTTGGACCAGAAAGTAACCTCACTTGTTGCTTGAGAGTGTATTCATGAGTGATGGATAAATACAGACTCAAGAGGGTTGTCTGATGGAGCATTCAACCCTGACATCCCAGGGTTTCCCCTCTGAGGTGGCTCTTCCCAATCACTCCTTCAATAAAGAGCTCCTGAGTCCCCAAGCCAGTCACTCTGCCCAGCACTATAATGAAATAATTACATGAATAAATGCAACTAACAATGTCGCTAAAGGAAAGTGAGGCAGGAAGTAGATGGGCTCCTGCAGGGTAAAGCGATAGGAGACTCATTCCCTGGGGACTGGAACTTCAAAACAAGCACAGCAGGGAAGCTCAGAGAGGAGGCAGGGCCCTGCCCAGATAGAAGATAAGAGACCACATATTTCTCATTCTTGAACCCAAGTGAAAAGTGAAGTTGCTCAGTGGTGTCTGACTCTTCGCAACCCCATGGACTGTAGCCTACCAGGCTCCTCTGTCCATGGGATTTTCCAGGCAATAGTACTGGAGTGGATTGCCATTTCCTTCTCCAGCAGATCTTCCCAACCCAGGGGTGGAACCCAGGTCTCCCGCATTGTAGACAGACGCTTTACCATCTGAGCCACCAGGGAAGACCTCCCCAATTATACATGCACAGAAAGGCTCCTTGCAAGTCAAAAAGGGGAGGGATGCCAACTGATGTTCACTACCCATAGTCCTCTTGGGTGGAATCCATCTTGGCTAAGAGATGAAGTGAAGTGAAATCGCTCAGTCGTGTCCAACTGTTTGCAACCCCATGGACAGTAGCCTGTACCAGGCTCCTCCGTCCATGGGATTTTCCAGGCAAGAGTACTGGAGTGGACTGCCATTTCCTTCTCCAAGAAGGAGATGCTAAGAGATGCATACCCACATATGGGAGGATCCTGAGACATAAACTAAATATGGACTCTAAACCAGGTAAATCAAAATGACTGGCCAAGGAAACGAGAAGAAATGCCCCATAAAAGTAATTCAACTGCCACAAGGGCACGCCTCGGCAACTGTGAGTCTGCCCAAGTGTCTATCCACACGGACTGTACTTTGTCCTCCTAATAAATACTTCACTTGTTTCACCACTTTCCATCTTTGTGGGAATTCTTCATCTGCAAAGCTGAAGTGCCAGTACTGACCACTGGTCTAGTGGCGAGCATCTGGTGCTCTCCCTGCTGCAACCCAACCTCAATCACTGGCCAGGGAACCGAAGCCCAGCTCTAAGCAGCTGCAGGCCGAGGCCACCCAAGATCGTATTTGGTGCCGAAACTCGGGAATTCGAGAAGTCAAGGTAAACCACAGAGCTTGCCCAGCTGTGGCTTTTACTCTTGCTTGCTTTCTCTCACTATCCCCTTCCCTTTCAAGACCCACAGGCCGTAACGTCTGCCCACTCACAGCATTATGTTTCCCTGCAAAACTGGGAATGGCAGGAGAATATCCCAGGTTGCGCAGATTCAAATGTTTGGGTGACAGCTGATACTATCCTTCAGGACACAGCAGAAACGCAATTTCCGACCATGCAGGAGCCCAAGGGGTCTCACCCTCACTCTCTAACTTTTCCGTACAGAAACCTCCACTAAGGTTTTCTTTCCTACTTTACTTGAACAAAAAGGTCTGTTTATGTTTTTTCTCTGCAGCCTTTTATGGAAAGATCTCCTGGATATCATTCCTAAGCTGCATCCCTGCCACTGCCTAATTCAGCGCCATCTGTGTCAGTCAAAACCAGACGATTCCCAATTCTTTTTTTTTCCGTTACTATATTTATTTATCTATTTGGCTGCTTAGTTATGGCATGTGAGAACGCTTAGCTGTGGCATGTTAGATCTAGTTCCCTGACCAGGGATCGAACCTGGGCCCCCTTGCACTGGAGGCGCAGAGTCTTAGCCATTGGACCGCCAGGAAGTCCCCTCAATTCTATCTTAGCTGCCAGGAAGATAGGACAAAGGATTTGGGATTCTTCTGGACCTCAATGTCCAGAAATTTACTTTTGAGAATTTCTCCACTTCCTGGCCCTCAAGCCTTGAACCCCATGCCACCTTCCATAGCACCCAGCTCCAATTTCTCCAAGGATTGCTCTTTACATCTACCCTACCCCCTTCACTCCAGGCATGGCAGCCTCCACACTGCTACAGACAGCCTATCAGGCCGGCCACTACCAGAAGCCCGAATTATAATATAAACTTTGTAGATGCTCAGTCTCAGGGAATGAACTCCAGCACAGGAAGGCTTATGATAGGACATAAGCTCTATAAACAACAGATCCTTGAGAGAAGTCCTGGCAACCTGTCTACACTGCTTCAAAAGCCCTTCGCCAGCTGTGCTGGGTTGGGTGCCCTGCGCAGGGTATCTTGGGGGCCAGAAACCAACCAGAGAGTGAAGAAGACATATGAAATCCCATCAGGTTTGAAGAGAATTTCAGGGACGCCCCAAACCCCTTCAGGCTAATGTCTCCTGGTCAACATTTCCAGGATGCCACCCTCCATTCCAGGAGTGCTCTCTTGTTTTTGGTTGCAGGCTATTCGACATGGGAGGATCCCCCTCCAAGCCAGGAGAAACACTCTGGAGTGTATTGTTAAGAAGTGGACTTTTTAATTGAAGGGCTAATAAAGGAGAGAGCTTCCCTGAAGACGAAATGGTTGGATGCCATCACCGACTCAACGGACATGAGTATCAGCAAACTCCAGGAGATGGTGAAGGACAGAGAGACCTGTGTGCTGCAGTCTGTGGGGTTGCAAAAAGTCAGACACAACTGAGCGACTGAACAACCAAAAAAAGGAGAAACAGATTCTACTGTTGCAGGGCCTGGTCTTTGTATAAACTGGGGAATGGAGAAAAATGCCTTGAAAACGGGTTTCTAAATTGTAATACCATTCTGCAACTGGATCTTCACTGCCACAAGATGGCAAAGTGGAGTGAGATTCCCTGTGTTCAGGCTTTCATGGTCCTTTACCAACATCGCGCCCTATATGGGTCTCATAATTCAAACCCTTCAGAATGTGCTCGCTTAGGCAGCACATATACGAAAAACCTGGGGAACCAGAAGACTCTCCTGACTCTTTAGATGATCCCCTGGTAAGTTCATCTCTCGGGGGGAAATCTAGCTCCCCCGACTCCTAACAACAGCATTTGTACTTTTTCAGAGTCACCTACTTCTCCCACTCCCTCTGACCAATCCCAAACTCCACCTCCCTATGTCCCTTCATACCCTCTGTTACTCCAAAGAAGTAACAGACTAGTCCCTCTGGGGTAACTCACAGTGGAGCTTCCCATCACGCAGGCTTAGGAAAACTATGCCCTGTCAGAGAAGTGGCGAATGGAAAAGGGACAGAGTGCATGTCCTTCTCTTTAACTGATACAGCCCAGTACAGACAGAAACTGGGCCCATTTTCTGAAGAGCCTAGTGAGTTTGTTGAATGGTCTTACGTCCTCACTCTGGTCTATGATTTAACTGGAAGGATGTCCAAGTAGTCCCGTCTACTCATTGTACTTTTGAGGAAAAACAAAGAATCTGGACAGCAGGCCAGAGGGAACTGACCAGTTTGCCAGAGACCAACCCAAACATTATGCTCTGAGTGGAGACGCAGTCAGATCAGGAACCCTCTTGGAATTATAATTCCCGGGAAGGAACAGAAGCCAAGAAGGATTTATCCAATGTCTACTGGAAAGGATGAGAAAGTGTATCAAAAAGTCAGCTAACTATGAAAAGGTTCAAGAAATGACCTAAGAAGAAAAAGAAAGTCCATCCTTCTTTCACATGTGGTATGCGGAGGCTTTTAGAAAATACACCAACATAGATCCCTCCACTTGTGAAGGCCAGTCCCTACTGGGACAGCACTTCATCAGCCAGTCTGCCCTTCATATTAGGCGGAAACTCCAAAAGCTACAATTTGGCTCACAAACATTCATGCCCCAACTCTTAGGGGTGGCCTTTGGGGTATTTAATAATGGAGATCAAGCTGAGGAGGAAGAGGGAAGCCAACACGAGGAACGACAGGCAGGGCTCACGCAACACTGACAGCCACTGCTCTCACCCATGCCTTGTAACCTCAGGACAACCCAACGGCACCAACAAAGTCCAACTATCTGTCCGAAGGCAACACCGACAGGGGAAATGCTGCAAACGCAAGTCAGCTGGCCACTGGGCCCAAGAGTGCCAGAGAGATCCCCTTGGGCTGCGCCCAGACTGCAAACAAACAAGTCGCTGGAAGAGAGACTTCACTCCTTCCTGAAGGGGAAGTAGGGCTCCCGCTCCTGAGATGGCCATGCTGGACGTCTGAGGTGGCCCAGGGATTCTGGTGGCTCCCCTCACAACGAGACATCTATCTCCGTCAAGGAGCCCCAGGTAGTCCTTGACATGACAGACAGAAAATCGATGTTTTAATTGATAAGGGAGCCACTTACCCTGTCCTGATTCCTCACGCTGAATTTCTTTCCTTCAAAAGCTGCACTGCGATGGATGCTGAGGGAAAGGCTCGTACCCACTATTTTACTGGGCCTCTCACTTGCCAACTTGAGCAGAAGTTGATTTCACGTGCCTTTTTAGCTGTACCGAGTGTCCTACCCCTCTCCTTGGGAGAGACCTTCTGAGTTTCCTCAGGGCCATACTCTGGATAGGAGGACCTGGGCAGCCCCTTATTTTGCCTCTAACATCAGCCACAAGAGCAAAGTCCTATTCCCAGGCATATTCTACAAACAGCAGACCCTTCAGTATGGGACAAAGGAATCCCTGGAAGGGCTGCAAATGGCCAACATGTAAGAATCAGCTTTAGGCCAGAAACTGCCTATCCCAACAGGAGACAGTATTCTATCAAGCTGGAAGCAAAGAAGGGTTTACAACCCCATGGAGCTAAATTCTTAAGACGCGGCCTCTGGGCGCCCTCCAGGCTCCATCCACTGCTTCTTTTCTGCCAGCTGTTAAGCCAAATGGGGAATAGAGTACAGCGCAAGACTTTAATGCAGTGAAAGATCCAGTGGCCCCCATACATCCCCTTATGGCCAAGCCTTGCAGCATATTAGCCCAGATTCCTGGAGACACCAAACAGTTTACTGTGCTAGACTCAAAGATGGCTTTTTTTTTTTTTTTTTTGGCATACCAGTTCATCCCTCATCTCAGTGTCTGTTTGCCTTCAGGTGGACTAACCCTGACTCAGGCCAAATGCAACAATACATATGGACAGTACTGTCTAGGAGATTTCGGGACAACCCCTACTTGTTCGCCCAGGCCCTAGGAAAGGAACTAAGGGAGACGCACCTAAAAGAAGGGATCATTCCACAGTACTTGGACAATATTTTAACACGGAGGCCCTCCATGGAGGCTTCAGATCAAATAGCATCGGAATACCTAATTTCCTTGGGGCCCGGGGTTAGAGTCTCAGAAAAAGGCACGAGGCAACAAGTTAAATATCTGGGATATATTTAACACTCCAGAAGTAGACAACTGTCTCCAGATAGAAAACAAACTATCTTACGCCTAAGTACTCTAAAGACAAAAAAACATGTCCATCTTTTTTGGAGCATGGCAGGATTTTGTACAGTCTGGATTCCAGGATTGGGACTAATGGCTAAGCTCCTATATGAAGCCATTAAAGGGCCAGATACAGAACTTACTTTGGAATGGAGAACAGGAGAAGTCTTTTAATAATATCAAGCAGGCCCTCACCAGAGCCCCTGCTCTGGGTCCCCTTGGTTTGGAAAAGCCATTCATCTTGTACACGGCTAAAAGGCAGGGGACAGCCTTGGGTGTCCTTATACAAAAGCTAGGGGAAGTGCCTCAGCCTAAAGGCTACTTTTCCAAGCAACTAGACTCTGTGGCCCAAGTTTGGCCTGACTGCCTCCAGGCTGTAGCAGCCACTGGATTATTGGTAGAAAAACCTAACAAGCTTGTCTTTGGACAGCCACTTGAAATCCAGACTCCTCCCAAGTACCAGCAACTTTAGAGGTAACAGGCAAACTAGAAGGGAGCCTTATCAAGTACCAGGCTTTGCCCCTTGACTCTCCAGAACCAACCCTCAAAATCTGCCACACACTCAACCCCACTACCTTAATGCCCACCAAAAGCCCAGAGCTAACACATTCTTGCCTCAAAACCCTTGACCAGGTCTGTGCCCGCTGATCTGACCTGTAGACCAGGCCATAGAAAACGGAGGAAGCGCTAACACCAGTTCCTTTAAAGATGGAGTCAGGAGGGCAGGGTATGCTACTGTGAGCAACTACAGTATTAAAGCAGCACAATCTTTGCCACCTAACACCTCAGCCCAAAAGGCTGAGCTAAGAGCCGTAATGTGAGCCTTAATCCTAAGGGAGAGAAAAATTATAGACCTATACACAGACTCAAACTGTGCCTTCGTTTTACATGCCACACAGCTATCTGGAAATAGAGAAGACTTCTAAATGCAAGAAATTTCCCTGTAAAATGTGGGGCTGAGATTCTACATCTCACAGAAGCAGTTCAAAAACCAAAACATGTAGCAGGCATTCACTGCCATGGGCACCAAAAGGGAACTTCTCAAATTTTCTGAGGAAATGACAGGGCTGACTGGGAAGCGAGCAAAGTAGCCCTAATGTCCATAACAAAAATGGCTTTAATCCTATCCCTTCCCCCTTCTAATGTTATACCCAGGTACTCAATTTCTGAAGAGACCTAGGCAGGAAACAGAGGGGGAAATGAAGGGAACAGATGGCTGGTGACACAGAGATCAGAAACCGCTCATTCCTTTCTCCAACCACTGGAAAATTACTAAAGGGCGACATGATTCTCTCCATCTGGGGAGAGATGCAATGCCCATAGTTGTTTTCCAAGTTTTTACAGGGAAAGGGCTCCTGGAGACAATTCAAAGAGTAACTCGAGGCTGTGCCCTTTGCACCACCCATAATCCAGGAGGCAAAGTCAAGCCTTCCCCTCGTCAGCCCAGTCCAGCAATGTGGGATTTACCCAGAAGAGGATTGCAAATAGGTTCCACTCAGATGCCCTCCTTCCAGGGCTTCAAATACTTACCAGTCTTTATAGGTACTCTAACTGTATAGATGGAGGCCTTCCCTAATGGAACAGAGAAGGTAACTGAAGTGGCTAAGGTGCTCCTAAAGGAAACTATTCCTAGATTCAGATTGCCCATCACCTTCAGAGTGACAATGAACCTTCGTTTACAACAAAAATCACACAACAGATTTTGCAGACTTTGGGAATGAAGTGCCACCCCCATTTGTCCTGAAGACCTCAGTCCTTAGGAAAAGTGCAACAGGATAATCATACTCAAAACAAAACCTTGGGCAAACTGTCAGGAAACGTTAGAGCTGTGGTATCACCTGCCACCAACAGCCTGCCAAGGGTCAGGGCAGCTCCTGAAACTACCACTAAGTTAAGCCCTTGCAAAATGACACACAGAAGGCCATTCCTTACTCTGGACATGCTAACTGACCCAGAAACCCAGGCTCATCTCAGATACATTATAAACCTAGGCCAGGTCCAGAAGGCTAGACAAGACTATGGCAACAGAGTGCAGTCCTCTCCAGATGACAGTCCCAGTTACCCTGGAGATTGGGTACTTCTAAAGACCTAGAAAGTGAACCCCTGGCGACTAGCTACTCCCAAAATGGAAAGGTCCTTACTAAATCTTGCCAAGTACTCCTACAGCAAACTCCAGGGGGTCACCAGCTGGGTTCATCTGTCCAGGATTAAACCTGTCTCCACCGATATGTTACAGGAACCTGAAGGCCCACATTCCAATCATCCCTGTGAATCCACCCCTTTCTCCAAGTCTGTATAGCAGAGGTCCCCAAGCCCTGGGCCGTGGAGCAGTAGTGGTCTGAGGCCTGTTAAGAACTGAGTCACAGAGCAGGAGGTGGTGGGCAAGCAAGCAAAGCTTCATCTGCTGCTCCCCATCACTTGCATTACCGCCTGAACCATCCCCTGCCCCCCAACCCTGGTCCATGGAAAGACTGTCTTCCTTGAAACGGGTCCCTGGTGCCAAAAAGGTTCGGAAGCACGGCTCTACAGGACCCAGGGGACCCAAGAGACAGCCTGAAAATTCCAGGTGGATGAATAAGCCACTCCGAGACCTAAACCTCTTAATCAAAAAGGACAAAAAGACATCTTAGACACTAGGTAAGTAATAGTTACTATCTTCCTTTTGCCTTCTGGTACACCAATCCACTTACAGAATAACTGATGTGTTCTGGTAGGTTTGGATAACTATTGTCTTCTCTGCTTTCACTCTTGCTCTTGGAATTTACTAAACTTCTCTGCCCACGCTGGGTGACTCAATTATGGCCTGACTGGTGCTACAATGAAGCTATTAATTGACTTAGCTTTTCTATACCTCTTTCCCTTATCCACAAGATGAACAGAGAGCTCTCTGGCTCACACTGCAAATTCATGCTTCTTCCACTGAGTTGACGGAAAGCTGGATTTGCTTACCCCAAGTCCATCCCGTAAGGAATTTTAACCAAGTTCCTGAAGGAAAATGGTCTTCCACCAGAGACCCTAGACTCAGAACAGTAATGTACAGGGTCAGAATTGTTCATTTTCCAATTAAAGAAAATTCTAATGTCTCTTGCCTAACCCTTTCCTTAGCAACATTTTCTTACCAACTTCCTCTTCTCAGCCATACTGATTTATATTTTGCCCAGTGCTCTGTTGGTGGGTTTCCCTGGTGGCTCAGCTGGTAAAGAATCCACCTGCAATGCGGGAGACCTGGGTTTGCTCCCTGGATTGGGAAGATTCCCTGGAGAAGGGAAAGGCTACCCACTCCAGTATTCTGGACTGGAGAATTCCAAAGAGTTGGACACGACTGAACAACTTTCACCATTGTTTTCCATACTGTTGCAAATCTGCAACTAAGAGCTTTCAGTCCAAGGAGGTGGCCTGGGTCCAACAGATTCAGATCTTTTATTTTAGAAATAGAGAAAGATACTAAATTTTAAGCCGGAGATTAACAAAGATATGCTGACCCTGTATAACCAGATCCTACCCTTGCTTGAGTCTGATTGAAACAGTCTTTTACTGGTCTTTAGCCCTTGCTTCACTAAGTAGTTCGTTCTCTCTGGGGCATCACAGAACGGGGTGACGAGTGACTCCAGTCAGCAGACCCTGCTGAAAGAGCAACCTGGAGCCCTTTAAGGAGACAGGGAGAGAGCTCCATGAACCCAGCTACATAGGGTCTACGAAGCCCTGGCCAGCTTAAGAAGCTACAAAAGTTTTACCCTTTATCTATCTCCTGATAAAAATTTCTTGGGGTCTATGTCTCTCAGGGAGGATTTGAGGCAGGTGGTAGATGTGACCAACTGAAGTTCGTTCCCTGGGGACAGAAACTCCTAAATATCAATAGCAAGACAATCCAGAGAGGAGGCTGGACCCTCCCCAGATAAGAGACCACACATTTTCTCAGTCTCAAACGAGACCTTCCTGAATAGAAAGCTCCTTGTAGGGCAAAAGGGGAGCGATGCTAAGTTACACCTCTTCTCTGGAGTCCATCTTGGCTGACAGGTGAGTGTGCACACATGAGATATACCAAACACAGGCTCTGAGCCAGGCAGATCAAACTGACTGGCCGAAGAAAAACCGGAAAAAATGCCCCCAACAGTAATTCCAGCTGCCTCAAGGGTGAGACTCAGCGACAGTCTGAGTCCCCTCATTGTCAGTACAGCTGTGTTTATCCACCTGGACCTAACTTTTTCCTCTTAATAAACACTTTACTTGTTTCACTGCTTTCTGTCTTTGTGGGAATTCTTTACCCACAAAGCCAAAGGGCCAGGGCCTTGTCAATGACCACTGGTCTAGTGTCTAGGATTTGACACTATCACTGCTGTGACCCAACCTCAACCTCTGGCTAGGAATCCAAGTCCCACTTCAAGCTGGCCCAGGCCACTCAAGATCAAAAGCATCTGACTTCTTTCCTGGGCCAGGGCATAGCTCTGTGGGAGTACAGCCAGGGTCTAGCCTACTTCCCCAAATCCGAGCTTCAGAGGGATCCGCGTACTCAACCAGCTTCCCTGCTTGGGACTGTATAAACAGATGCCACAGGCAGGACCTGAGTCAGAGGTCCCCTCCCTCCCCTTGCTCAGCTGTCTCAGGTGTTCATCACAACAGCCAAGTAAGGGCTGTAACACAAGCACCAGTTCACAGAACATGCAAAAGGTACCCCACAAAGGTGAATTGATTTCTGACTGGCTCTGGAATGGTGTAGGTGATAGGAGCTTCAACGAATTCTCTTGGCTCCAAAGGGCAGCCCTACTCTCCACACCAAGATCAGGACTCCTCTGGAAAACCCGGCCCTGGCTCATCTGGAAACAGCCTCAGTCTGAGGGATCAGGGATCACGTGGCATGCTCATCCCACTACGTGATCTAAAGCAGCTGATCTAGTTTTGCATGTAAGCCCTGGACCAGCCCCCCTGCTGCAGGCTGGGCTAGCAACAACCCCCCCACCTCCACGAAGCAGACACCCAGGCTAGCTAATCTCTCCACCTTCCATTTCTTTATCTTTAAAACAGAGATAACAGCATCTGCTCTGCCTCCCTCACAAGACTATTCTAGAATTAAATGAGGTAACATGCATGAACATACAATTTTAGAACATTTCGATTCATCATCACCTTAGCAATGGACTCCAAACCTAACCAAACTTGGTATAGATTAGATTTACACCTTACCGAAAATAGTTTGCAACTATTCAGAAATTCACTGAAATTATAACTTTTAAATAGACTGCTTTGCATGAGGAATACAAACTCTTAGAGAAAACTCAGTAAATTCCAAATCTGAAGGAGTCTGTCAATTAAAACAACTGTGAGGGAGACTGCTAAATAAATCAAGTCATGGCCCACCTTCCTTTCATTATTTAAAAATGATTTTAAAAGCTCCCAGCTTGAAAGTCAGTAACAGAGGGAAAAGAAGCAAGGGGAACAAATCTTCACGGAAACAGAAGTCAGAAGCCAGGTGGCAGCGCCATCTACAACTGGCAAGGCCTTAATCGCAGGAAATGTGCAGCCTTCCCGAGGCAGCAGACCCCACGCCTTTCCCCACATGCAGACAGACAAGGGCCCAGAGTGCAAAGATGAGAAAGAATTAGCAAGGAAAGGCAAACTGAGGCCTCTCTTCATTCCAACGAGTGGTAACTGAGAGAAGAGGGAAGGGGCGTCTGAGCCAGAACAGCTGTTTATAAGGCTAAGGATCAGTGGAAAAGGCCCTGAATTGTTCCTCGGCCATTCATTTCATTTAAAAGTTAGTCCAGGTTGTCATATTTTAAGATAAATTTCAACACTGCTATAAAATGTAACTTGCTTAATCAAAAATGTGCAGTAGATGAAAAATGGCAAGGACAGGGCTGAACTGCACAGACTCAGATGCAACACCGCCCAGCAACGACGGACCTACCCAGAGCATGACTGTGACCCATTGAGTGGGGTCAGGACTTCTATTAGGGACAAGTCACTGTCACAAACCTCAGTCCCTGCATCAATTTACCCCCGGGAGGTGATGAGCCCTCTTTTCATTCCTAAAACCATAAACGTCATTTAGGAGTAACAGGGACTCAACTGGAGATCTATACTTGGGTGTTCTGAAAGCTATTTCTGAGGAAAATAATAATGATTTTTCACTTTATCTTCAGGATACAAAAATAACTATTGACTCCTTACTCTGTACCAAGTGTTTCACTTACATTTTATCTCTAATGAGCACCAGTAATCTTCAATGGTAAAATTAACCTCATTTTACAGAACAGGAACAACTGAGGCACAGAAAGGCTAAGGTCACACAGCACACATGGTAGCTGCCTGGATACAAACTAGGGCCCTCCAGAACCTGTGTACTCTCCGCCACAGCATACCCCTTATCCAGCTAAGATAGAAACAAACTGAAGATTCTTTAAGTCAGGGGTCCCCAACCTTTGGAATCTAATGCTTGATGATCTGAGGTGGAGCTGATGTACTAATGATAAAAATGAAGTGCACAATAAATGTAATGCACTTGAATCATCCTCAAACAATCCCCCCTTCCCCACTCCCCGCCCCGCCCCCCACCCAGTCCATGGAAATACTGTCTTCCATGAAACCAGTCCCTGGTGCCAAAAAGGATGGGGACCACCTCTTTAAAGGACCACTCTACTCTGACTTCCCTGAATTAACCAGAGTACTGATCCGCTCTGGCTGAAACCAGAGCCTCACTTTTTCTCTTCTCTCCCAAGTGCTGATGATCTTGAAGCTGACGCCGCCATGGATTAGTAAAGAAAGCAAGCTTCAATCAGCGTGCTACAGAGACCATCAGGACATGCACGCTTCCCGCATTTCCCAAACCTTCACCCGAGCAGTTCCGGCCGCGGGAGGCGCAGGCGGCCTCACTTACGTACTCTCATGGCCCCGCTCGGTAATCTCCTCCTGGAGACTCAGAACGCTGGTGAGGTTGATGATCCTTCTCCGGGGGGTACAAGCAGCTGTCATGTCCTTTCGGGACGCATCCTCCACCATTTCCACATCAGAGTCTTCCCGAGGTCTCTTTCTGCAAAGAAGACAAAGAACTGGCAGGTCAACACTATCTTTAAAGTTTTTAAAGTCAGTCAAGTTTTGTCTCGCATTTTGGAGAAGGAAGTAGCTTCTATGCGCCAAATCTGCACATACTGCAGGGGGGCACCTTCCCATGAGGGAGCCAGTCAGATCAGTCTATTCTCCTGGATACTGCTTCTCAGACACCTCTGGGGCCCAAGCAAGGGGCCACTGGACATGGCTCAGCCCAGAGACCTGCAGGGCCTCAAGCAAGTGTGCTGATCTCGCCACGTCTCATTTATTCAGCCCTCCATCCATCACTGTTATATAATACCAACCTTATACAGCCATGACAAGGTGCCTGCCCTCACCATGCTGCCTTTCCAGTGGGACAAACAGCAACAGGAGAAAGATCATTTTAAGTAGCAACAACTGCTATGACAAAAATAAAACAAGGTAATAGAATGATGGGAAAAGAAAAGAACTTTAGATTAAATGGACAAAGACTGTCTCTGGTGAGAGGTGACATCTGAGTTGAGACCTGGGTGACAAGAGGTCAAAGAGCTCCTGCGCCGAGGGACTAATTTGGCCAAAGGGCCACGAAGGGGAGGAGAGTGATGGGCTGGGGTGGCCAGGCTGGTTTCACCCCAAGTGGTTTTCAGCAAGGAGTGATATACTCTGGTTCCTGGTTTAAAAAGATTTCTTTGCTGTGCAGTCAATGGCTCACAGCATTATCTTCCCAAGTGATAAACAGAAATGTCACACTTCCCGGCAGGGCTGTTAAGATCATGAACTGAGCTAATGCAAAGTATCTGGCACACAGCAGATGATCAGTAAGTGTTAGCATCCTTTATTATCCTCTGGAAACAAATCCTTAGGAGTCGTCTTGCTAGACTGACTTGGAAATGAGCAAACCAGGGTGAAGTAACAGGCCCAAGTTCCAGTGGGCATTTAGAGCCAAGGTTTTGGTGGTCAGCCACCAGGTGGACACATGGCCTTGGGCAAAGGACTTCACCCAGAGCTCCAGGGACAGTGCCTGCACACACTGAGAAAGGAACACGTACCTTACAGATTCCAGTGAGATGTCCTTAAAGCACCCACAGAGTGTACACTGAACACCAAAGAAAACATACAGATGGCCAAGCAGCACATGAAAAGATGCTCAACATCATTAAGTATTAGAAAAATGTACATCAAAACCACAGTGAGGCATCATCTCACATCAGTCAGAATGGCAATCATTAAAAAACCTAAGAACAATAAATGCTGGAGAGGGTGTGAAGAAAAGGGAACCCTCTTCAACTGCTGATGAGAATGTAAGTTGGCACAGCCACTGTGGACAACAGTATGGAAATTTCTTAAAAAACTAAAAGCAGAACTACCATATGACCCAGCAATCCTACTATGCCGAGAAAACCGTAAGGCAAAAAGATACCTGCACCCCAGTGTTTACTGCAGCACTACTTGCAACAGCTAAAACACAGAAACCACCCAAATGACCGTCAACAGAGAAATGGATAAAGATGTGGTATGTGTTTATATATAGGGAGTATTACTCAGCTGTAGAAAGAAATGAAATTGGGTCATTTGTAGAGATATGGATGGCCACAGAATCTATCATACAGACTGAAGTCAGAAAGAGAAAAACAAATATTGTACATTAAGGCATATATGTGGAATCTAGAAAAATAGTACAGATGAACCTATTTACAGGGCAAGAATAGACACAGACACAGAGAACAGATGTGTGGACACAGGAGGAAGGGGAGGGTAGGTTTGACATAAATACATTACCATGAGCAAACTAGATAGCTGGTGGGAAGCTGCTATATAGAACAAGCAGCTCAGCTCAGTGCTCTGTCATGACCTAGATGGGTGGGATGGGGGTAGAGGCTCAAGAGGGAGGGGGTTTACGTATACAATTAGCTGATTCACGTTGTTGTACAGCAGAAACTAACACAAGATTATAAAGCAAATATATTCCAATTTAAAAAATTAAATTGACAGTTATTGGTCCAGCGGTTCCTGTCCCCCTCTCTCTAGCTCTCCACCACTAGCCCATGTGCTTCAGGAAGTTTCATAACTTAAACTGAGAAACTCTGCTTCTTCTGAAAGCAGTGGCAACAGCTTGGAGAAGGATGAAGAACCCTCCAGGTATTTTAGGTCCCCGTTCCCAGCCACCTCTGCTGTTGAGGCTTTACTAGAATTCACTATTAAATGATAAATGTGATTTTTTTTTTCTGACATGTTTTCAAATAATGTTTGGAATCATGAACATTTAAGGTTATTTCAAAGGTACTGTGATGGGTGACTCTCAAGCTGTGGTCAAAGGCAGACAGTGGACCATCCCACTGGATGGAGGTGGTGAACAGGCAGAGAGAAGGTGCAAGGAGTTTGTGACAGTTCAAGTTAGAAGGCAGTTTCATCAAAGAACAAAGAAGGCCAGCTGCCTTTCCCCCCAAGATCATACCTGGGGTTCTCGGGGCTGGAAGAGGGCCCTCTCTTCTCAGCCAGCTCTGCAGTCCTCATTGTTGCATCGTCCTCTAAGGCCTGACTCTTCGCAGCCACTTCAGCAGGAGCTGGGATTTCAAGCATCTCCTCATCCTGCTGCTCATCCTGCTGCCTGGTCCCACTACTAGAAGCATCCGTCCTGTGCTCTGGGACAACAGCCTGGGGCTGACTGGACAGGGCCTTGCTCACAGGCTGCAGGAAGGCATCGAGCTTCTGTTCCCGGCAGTCTGTGCGGACCATCTGGTGGGCATACACTCTGTCACCACTTCCAGCAGTGGATGAGGATGTCACATTCGCTGTGGATTTAACTGCTTCCCCAGAGGGGCCAGTAAGACCTGGCAATAAAGTCTGTGCCAAAAAAGAAGATGGTGGGAAGATTCAGAACAAGTAGAGAAGTACAGGCCCCAAAATGGAGCAGAAGCTAGAACCAGGTATAATTATCACTACAGAATTATTATAGAAGGAAATCTGACCAAAATTTGAAGTACGAAATTAAAAATACACAAATATAGGGACTTCCTTGGTGGTCTGGTAGTTCCCAATGCCTGGGTTAGATCCCTGGTCAGGGAAATAAGATCCCACATGCCACACAGCATGGCCAAAAAAGTAATAAAGACAGAAATAGACAATATAAAATCAAAAATTCAGCAAAATCCTTACAATTTAAAAATTGGTTTGATATAAAAATACTCATGTAAAGCTCATGTTTTTGTCCATTTTTTTGTTGCCATAAGAGATTTATTGTGGTAAAATATGCATAACATAAAATTTATTTAACCATTTTCATGTGTACAGTCCTGTAACATTAAGTACATTGACAACATTGCGCAACCATCACCTACATCCATCCTCCCAAGTGGAAACTCTTCCCTAGCTTCTGGCAACCACCTTCTGACTGTCTATTTTTAAATATATGTATTTCCTACTTCCGTGCACTGGTAAGGCCTGGAAGCAGTAACCACCCAGTAGCAATGAGGAGCGCCCCCCCACCCCCGCCCCTCAATCCCAGATCACAGTTTCTAAATACCATTCCCCACTAAAATGAAGCAGTTCTTTGGAAAAGTGGCCAATTTCAGGACATGGGCTGGGAAACTATACAGTGAGCCTACAAAAATCCTATCTTATCAGAAACAAGGAAATTATCAAAGATTCAAGTAACTGGGTTAAAAGGACAAGAGCCCCAGCCTGAAGTGGTTTCAGCTGGTCAAGGATGAAATAATTTAACTACAACTAGTTGAATTATGATGTTTGTTAACAGCTATGACAAAATACTAGAAGAGAAAGAAAAATGGAGAGGAAGAAAGGAAAGCAGGAAGGAGAGAGATGAGATAGGGAGAAAAAAGTCATCAAACGGACACTGCTAGGACACCAACCCACTTCCCCACAAACTGATCACCAAAGGCAAAGAACTCAGCATTTATCTTTTCTTTCTGGCATAAACTGTACTTCAGGATAACCTAATAACTAACGAGTGAAAATTATTTGCTACAGAAAAAATTGGTTTATTAATAAAGAAGAAATGATAAAATCAAGAAAATCATAATCTCACAATCTTAACGAAATAACTGGCTCAGGCAATGACCATCAAGGAATGGTGAAACTAATCACTAATGTGACCTTCATGGTGAAGGAATCAGGCAGTCGGCAGCTGAGCCCAGATGAATCTTATCATAGCGATACTTACTTGCCATGTACTCACTTCATCCGCCTGTGCAATCCACAAGTGGGTTTGGGGAGGCAGAAACTAACAAAACTACTTGGCAGACAGTCACTTTAAAGTCCAGAAAAGTAAAACACCTCGTCCAACATGACGGAGCTGGAACAAACCACAAGCACCACCAGGGTTCCCAATTTTCACACCGAACGGCAACCCAGCAAACCAGGGCTGCTGCTGCCCTGGCCCCAGGAGCGAAGTGCAAGGTCCAAGCTGGGGAGGAGGAGGAAGGCAACCCAGGGCCAGAAAGTGAGGAGCCAGGGCAAGAAGGTGTTCTGAGGACCCCAGGGGAGCGGGGACAGTCTGAGTTTGGAGACCTTCACCCAGAACAGTGAACCGACCGACAGAGGCGGGTCCTCTGATCCAGAAACCCACCTTCCTTCTAAAGATACACGGGTCAGAACCCAGGCAGAGTTATCTCGGGAAATAAAATGGAATCTAACAAATCTGCCTCAAGCAGGACAGGACAAGCAGGGAAGTCAAGAGGTTCGTTTCCTGGTAGAGCCACAGACGCCCCCGGGACTCTGGTGAACCCCTTCCTCCAGGCCTCTCCTCCCCTTCCCACCAGCCAACCAAGGCCCAGGTGCTGGTATTTCCAGATTTCAACTATTGATCAGTGATCAGAGGCACGTCCTCTGTCCAGGTTCCCTCCTCACTTTGCCCAAGTCCCTGTGGGTTTCCATCCGCTTTCCATGCTGTAGCCAGAGAGCTCTCTGTAAAATGCAGACCAGATCCTGTCCATTCCCATCACATTGAAGTCTACACTCCTTACCTTGCTGATAAAACCCCTCGAACTGACCTGAACTCTGCAGTGAGCGTAGGCCTTCACACATGCCTTCACACATGCCCAGTGTTGCTTAACCCCACCTATACATGCCCATGCCTGGCCAAGCTTTTAAAAGCTACCGACGCCCAGACCCACCCCTGAGACAGATTTACTGGTTCGGGGAGGGCCCAGGTGATTCCCATCAGGCAGCCAGCATGGAGAATGCTGACAGCACGCTGAGCATTCAGATCCTCAACACCTGTTATCTTGCAGCCCTCCCCCACCACCCGGTTGGGCCTGTATCCTCATCCTCTCCTCTGCCAGAAACACCCTGTGCACCCCGGTCCCCTTCTGCCCACCTAATTCCTTCTCAGCCTTGGGGCCCAGGCACCACATTCCTTCCTTCACATTTCTGAGGCTCAAGTCTGGGACAAAAGCCCCCTCCCTCCCCAGTCTGCTTTTCTCTCACGTGGGATGTGGACTCTAGCCCGTGGGTGCCTCAGTGAAGGGAGGAATCCTTCTCTGCTGCAACCCCAGCAGCCCATGAGGGGGCTTCTGCGGGTATCTGGGGAGGGAGCAGTCAAGGGCACTGAGGCTGAATCAGCAACAATGGATGAAAACCACCGAGAGTTACAGAGCCCTTCCATTTCAGCACCCGCTCTGAGGGCTCACGCACATCCCCCGCTCGGCCCCAACAACCTGCAGGTGTGCAGGTCTCCGAGCAGGCGCGGCTGCCCCAAGGGCACTCTGCTCACTGCTGGAGCCCACACCACCCCCTGTCGAGGCTCTCTGCAGGTAACCATGAATGTTCTTGGGGAGACTCTCACCTGCTTGGCCATTTTGAAAGTTTTCAGAGAAGCAGGGCTCACAGAAGCCCATTTCCTGCTTGCAGGACCCAGTGTGACTTAAGCAGGGGAAAGGCTCCATTTCTCTAGTTGCGGTGTCCACTGGCTTCTGATGAACCCACTCTCACTACTCTGGGCAGTCACCTCAGAGCTGCAACCAGACACTGCTTATTGTACAGATGGGGAAACTGAGGCCCCAGAGAAGGGGAGCAGTTTATAATCAATGCTCTTAGAACCTGGATAATTGTAGTAAGTTGAATGGTGCCAGGTCCCGGACCAGACATTTTCCACTTGCTGTTCACTAACCACTTATAACTGTCCTTGGGTGTGGGGGTGACCAGCTCCATCTTTACTGAGGGAGATGTGGCGGTCAGGGAAAGTCAGTCACACAGTGGTAACAAGGCCTGACTAAAGGCCCTGCCCAGGGCCCTGCCCCCACACTCTGCCCCAGATATGGGGGATCAGCCTCCTCTGAATGTCTCCAGTGGGGAATGCAGGGGAGAGGCGCCCCACTCTGTTTCAGACAGCCCCTTTTCCTAGGAAGGCGGTCTAAGGCTCTCAGAAAGAGGCAGAGAACTCAAGGCCTTACGACTCCAGGCTCAGGGGTAACACCATGAACCTTCAGAGTTGGGTTCAAGAAAGGTGCTGAAAGAAAACTATCAAAGTGGGACTTCCCTGGTGGTCCTGTGGTTAAGACACTGAGTTTCCACTGCAGGGGGCATGGATTTGATCCCTGGTCAGGGAACTAAGACCCTGCATGCTGCAGGTCATGGCCAAGAAAAAAAAAAAGAAAATTATCAAAGAAGTAGAAAGTCCTATAAGGCAACAGTGAAACGTCTGGGCACTCTGGGTGACAGGGCACATTTTCAGAGGCAAAGGCACCGGAGATAGAGCTGGGGAGGTCCCCCCACCTGGGTGAAGTAGGTCCTGGAGGCGTTGGAGCCCAGGAGCCTGTCCTCGATGTGCTGCTGCAGCCGCTCCAGGATGCTCTCCTCGTGCAGGAAGTGAACTTCATGCTTCGTGGGGTGCACATTGACGTCCACATTCTGGGGGCTGATTTCTAGACTGGCAGGAAAAAGGAGAAGAGTTACATAACACAGTGAGAAACGCAGGGGAAATTCACTCAGTCTTTGCGGTGGGCAGGAGACTTGGGGAGGCCAAATGATGCCGTAGTTAAGACTTCAAGGTCAAATCCAAGTGACCTTGGCTCAAATGCTGACTCTGCTACTTGAGAGCTGAGTGGCTGTGGGTAGGTTACAGCATCTTTCTATGCCTCGATTTCCATGCCTGTGAGTTGGACCTAATACATGCTGGGATTAAATTCATGTAAAGCACTTCGCATGCACCCGGCACATTTATCATCCATCAACTGTTACTACCATCACTCCAGAGCTAGCGGAATTTCTCATTCCATAACTCACGGCCAAGGCATTTAACAATTCACTGACCAGCAACCTATTAATATGTCTTTTGTTACCCAAACTTTATAGACCAGAGTGTTTCAATATTCATGTACGTAACAACTCATCAATGACAGGTGTCAGTTTCCGCGAAAATTTCCCACCCAACAATGTGTTAACTTCTCAGGACTGGTTCTCCCATATGTAACCATGAACCTGTCCCTACTTAACTGTTCAGTATTATGTGGAGATAAAAACATATACAAAAGTTAATATATGAGAGAACTTTCTAACATTAAAATGTTGCACAAAAGTCAGTTTAGAGTCTGTGCCATCAGCTTACTGCCTCAGGTCAAAGCCAGCATCTATCACTGCAAGCTCCGATAAGGGAGCATGGCGGTGTGAGGTGTTGCCGGTAGAGGGCGCTGGACGAACCCGTAGGAGAAAAGGGTTTCTCTGCCAGGTTAAAGCAGGTTCCTCTTGGTTCAGGCGCAAGGCGATGTTCACCTTTGTTTCACTAACATACTGCCTGGCACAAGGGAGGCTCTCGGTGGGATTCTACAGCAGAAGTGAATAAATAAAGGAAAACTGTGCCTTTCACCTGTGAAAAGAACGGAACACCCTGTGCCAGTGGGGTATGGGGCTCACTCTCACTGGGCTAATAATTAACAAGTCCACGGCTCTTTCAGAGAGGACAGCGGGACAGAATTTCTCTTCCCTACGAGTTTTGGGTGAGGAATTCAGGGCTGCCTTACCTGAGGTACAGGAACGGGTGTGTGCTTTTGGGCAAATACGCTGCATACACCGTTTCTATGGCTTTTCTTAAGGAAGCTGACTCTACCAGACGGTCTAGAAAATACAAGGCAGTTAGCTCCTATCGGTCTTAAAGGGTGAGGTGACAGGTGCACAGCAATACCATGCCAGGACATCAGCTCAGGAAGAGCACGGCTGGGGTGACATCCACATCCGCTCCCCTTTACCATCATGGTCCCCCAGCACCTCACTGGGGGCGTGGGGTCCTCCTCTCCCCAGGGCAGCAGCAACTGCCAATTCTGCCTCCCTGCCCCCTTCCTCACCCTTCTCCAGCAGCCCAGGCTCAGACCCTCATTCTGCAAATATACACCCTGGGCTACAAGCAGGGAAACAAACGCTCGTGAATAAAACTAGTACCAGCTCCCCGCGGTAAGGACCACCACTGGAGCCGGTGTGCCGAATGGTGGGGGAGGCGGCAGCCACACTGGCTCAGGGAGCTCCAACTCTGGGGTAGCTGAACAGAGACTTACGGGCAATTGCATTTTCCAGGCATTTCAGGGGGTACAAATCTCTGACTGCGTGCTGAGAGTAATTTAGGAGATGAGGTAGGCTTGAGAGGGTAGAAAAGGATGAAAGCTGGAGAGAGAGGACTAAAATCAGAGGAAGATCTATTCTCAGACAACACGGCTCTCTTTTCTCCCCAGACTCTTGGCCTGCTGACGATCTGCTGTCCTGACCTGGTGGAGTGGAGGATGGGTCACCTCTCTTTATTTCCAATGAAAGAGAGGCAGTGATCTTATGAGCGAGCAGACTATTATCCTGAGTGCTCACCACGTCACCACAGCTGCCTCAGTGATGTCGCTGTGCTGCGTAACCTAACAAAAGGGGCCCTCCGCTGAGGTTTCTGAACTTGAGACATGCTGGAGGAGTGTTCTTTGTCCCTGCCACCCGAGGGAGCCTGCCCAGTGTGTAGATAAGTGATCGACATACATAAGAGTCTGACCTAACCTCTAAAAAGTCTATAAATAATAAATGCTGGAGAGGGTGTGGAGAAAAGGGAACCTTCCTCCACTTTTGGTAGGGATGTAAATTGGTTCAGCCGCTACAGAGAACAGTACAGAGGTTCCTTAAAAAACTAAAAATAGAGTTACCATTTAATCCAGCATCTGGAGAAAATGAAAACTTCAATTCAAAAAGATACAAATGCACCCAAAATTCACAGCTGCAAAGACATGGAAGCAACTCGAATGTCCATGAACAGATGTGTGGACAAAGAAGACGTGGTGTATATTTTTGTAAGCGTTTATGTGTGCATATATATATATATATATATATCACAGTGGGAATATTAGCCATAAAAAAGAATGAAATATTGCCATTTGAAGCAATATAGTAAATGAAATAAATCAAAGACAAATTATTCTATCACTTTTGTGTGGAATGTAAAAACTACTATAATTGAACTTATTTACAAAACAGAAACAGACTCACAGACATAGAAAACAAACTTATGGATACCAATGGAGAAAGGAGGAAGAGGGATAAATTAGGAGCATCGGATTAACCAATTCACACCACTGTATGTTAAACAGACAACAAAGATTTACTGTATAGCACAGGGAACTATATTCAATATTTTGCAATAACCTATAATGGAAAAGAATCTGAAAATATATACATTAAGTGTATAACTGATTCACTTCACTGTATACCTAAAACTAATACAATACTGTAAATCAACTATACTTCAATTAAAAAAAGGAAAAAACACTGCCTGCACCTAAAATACCCCCTTCCTGTGCCCTGCTGGGCAATTTCCAACAGCGGGTCTTGATGTAAGAAGAGAACAAAGGTCTGCCCTGGGCCTGCTGGTAAGGCTCCGAGGCCAGCAGGGAGGAGGCTGCACTGGCTCACAGGGACTGGGATGCCCTCTCTCGGGCATCCTTTCAGAGGCAAGAACCAGACTCCACAACTGGCAGCCAACCCTGAGCACGTGTGAGAGGACTGAGGAGACTCAGAGCAGAAACTGTAACTACTTCCTAATTAAACCACATTTCTGCATAAGGTTTCCCTGGGTGTAATCAAACCTGTGGATAAGAATTTCCTCCATGGCCCCTTAAAGTTCCCTGTGGAGAGATTTCTCCACGTAGCTCTTTCTCACTTACGGTTGATGAAGAGTAAGAAGATGCACTTCTTCACTGAATAGTTTGCATTGGATATGTAGCCATTCATTTTGAAGGCAAGGGTTTTATCCTCACATCCAACTTCTATCAATTCTCTGGTTGGAAAAGAGAGAAATTTTGAGGCTTTTCAAAAAACTAGAAAATTCAAACACTCTAAAGAATCAGAGTTGGAAAAATCAGGGCTCCTTCCCATAAACTGACTCTGCCAAGGATCCCAGAGACTTGGTTCATTAAGATCGTCCAGGCCCACCCATCCATCCGTCTATCCAACCTCTCATCCACCCATGTAGCCATCCGTTCACCCACCTAGCTACTATTTTCAAGCATTTATGATATGTCAATCGTCACTGTCACTGTTGGGACATGGCAAGTCAAGTTCTGAGATGTTATTTTGCTGAAACTTTTATGTACCTTAGTAACTCAGTCCCAAAGACGAGATTCCAAAGAAATCATCTCTGCTGAGAATCTCTTACTTTGCTGATGGGGAACATGACAGCCTCCTGTGTGGTGCCCCTCAGAGTGTGTTAACAGGGAGCAGGGGCACCTATTAAGATGAAACAAGGTCCCCCCACGAGCCACACTCATTTCTGCCTGAGGGCCTCCCAAGTGCTAGTCCCTCCAGCTGGAACGTTCCCTCTGCTGGCTTGGCCTCCCAGGTGGCGATTAGTAGTAAAGAACCTGCCTGCCAAAGCAGGACACCTAAGAGACACCGGTTTAATCCCTGGGTCAGGAAGATCCCCTGGAGTAGGAATGGCAACCCACTCCAGTATTCTTGCCTGGGGAATCCTGTGGACAGAGGAGCCCCGAGGGCTACAGTGCATGGGCTCGCACAAACACGACCGAAGCGACTTGGCACACCGGCTAGTTAATTCCTCCTTACCCACCGTATCTAGGCATCACCTCCTCAAAGAGCCTTCCATGACAATCTCTCTCCCTGATCTCAGGAGACGCCCCACCTTTTACTTTTCCTTTAAGCCACTGAGCACAGTCCCTAATGAACGGAGTAATTATTTCCTGTGTCTTTCCAATTAGAGTATGAGTCGTCTGAGGGCAAGAATCCTTCCTGCTTTATTCCCTCCTCCCCATCTCTACCCCACAGCACAGTGGCCAGCAAGGAGCAGAAGCTCATTACACACTTGCTAGAAGGATGGCTGATGCTCCACAGGCAGTGTGTGTACTCCAAGTCTGCGCAGAGCACAGCTTCCCATGCTTCCCCACACAGCGAACCAGCAGGCCCTCTCTCCCCAAAAAAGAGGCTGGTTTTCTGGAAACCTCTTTTGGGAGCTGCTCCTCCGTGGGATTTCCAGTTTCTTATACTCTCTAAGAGTTTCATAACAACTAATTCTGAATCTTAGAATCTGGCCAAGGAGCTCTTAAAAGTTTCACTGGGTCTTAAAATTTGGTCAACAGAACTCTCTGTTTGCTCTGGGAGCACACTGGAAAAATAATTCTTTAACACTTGATTAGTAACAAAAGGGTAATTAAAAGCAAATTGACCGTTCTCTAGTTAGGAAACTGGTTTTGTTCAAAGGGTGAGTAATTTGTCCCCTTTGGAATAGAAAACAGTCGTGGGACTACTGCTCCCGCTTTTAAGATTGTTGGAAAAGGCGAAGTCAGGGGCAGTCTCATTCATCTGTGTACCTCCAGCTTCCGGGGCCTGCCTGGCATACAGAAGGCGCTTAGTACTGTCCCCTCAGATTATGACGCAGACACTTTGGGCTTTGCAAAGCCCTGAGATTAAGCTACGGATATGTATTGGAAACAGCAGCTTTCACCCATCAAGGGGAGTGCCATGAGAAATCGAGAATACAAGCAATTTTCCTGCTGAGGCTTTGACCATGAAGATCTAGGGACATGACACTGCTTGCCACCAGAAAGGAAAGTCTTCAAGGGCAGAAACATTTTACTTGTCTTTATATCTTTAACTTCTGGCACAAAGCCCAGAATATGGGAGGCAATCAATAAATGCTGAGTGGTAATACATGCAATCCAAGTGACAATTATGAAAATACAGGACAAGCAGGAACAACGGAGGACAGAATTCTTCTACACCAGAGATGTTCTGAAGACAGAGACCTAAAAAAAACACACAGTCTGCAGCCAGACCACCTAGGAGATGACGTGCACCCAAGAAGCACTGATTATACGAAATAATCTGAAGCACGACAAGCCTGAAGCATAAAAACAAGCCTGTACTTGGTTAAAGAAAATTCTTCAGGCAAGTGTAAACAGATTCCAAAATAATGTGACAGAACACAGAAGATTTTAAAAAATGCAAGTTATCAGCATACCGGCTAACAGCATTTCCAAAGATGGAGCGAATGTTGTCCACGGTGGTGGCATTTGGCAGGGTCCTGACGTCAGCTACTGTTTCACCTTGCTGATAAACAGAACAGGGCTGACTGAAATACCATGACCTTGTCTCCACAGCCAACTCTTAAAAAAAAAAAAACCAACCCTTCTTCTTTTATAATACATAACCATTCTTTATAAATTAAGAACTTACTTTTTTAACTGAGAAACCAATGCCTGAATTGTGTATTGCATACCTGGCAGAGAAAAAACAAAATAGTAAAAAAGAGAAGCCAAATGCACCATACGAGGAAGAGTCCCCTGCAGTTTAATCAGTGGAGTTAACTAATCTAAACAAAGATATGTACATACAAAAATATCTTCAAATATCATGTTTTGCCCACATGAAAATAAACCAACAGAGACTGCATGAAGATCTCATTGCTAAATGTGGCAGAAATGAACAAAAAATAGGTTTCCCTTTTGCTTCCATGCATTGCTGACTAGACTTGAGGGTATTTCAATACAATCTCCTCCTTGCCTAGTTTTATCTTCAAACTCATCTGAGTGCCCTCAAAAACTTCCTGAGAATGTAGCCTGAACACCCCCTGTACTGTTCTCTCTGAGACCCTAACACAGCCCCCTCTTCACCCATGTCTTCCTCCCCACGAGGTCCCGCTTCAGGATCTCTCAGCCTTTTCTCCACTGGCTCCCATTTACTTCTCCTCCCTCCATGGGCCCCAGGAACTGAAGGACTGTGCCTAGCAAAATGCGCTTATTCAGTAACAGTTCACTTACCGCACCTAGAACCAAAACAGTCATCCAGAATGCCTCTATTTCCAGGAGCTAATTAACATTCTGATACTGATTCATATGACTCCAGGGGAAAAAGCAAAGAAACTTGATGTGGAAGTCCATTCCACTTTATTAACAAAGTGGACTTTATCTAACAAAGTCCATTCCACCTTATTAGAGGGACATGTTTTACTGACTTTAGATTTTGTAGCAATACTGAGAAATAGGTAACACACCTCTGTTGCAACTCAAGGACTCGCAGGCTCAAAGAGCCACGCTGTAGCCACTGTACTCGCAGGTTAAGTCAATCCTGGACATGACGCTGTTTTCACCTGCCCTGGGTCCCTTCTCCCTGTTAACAGCCCCTACTCTTTCCTTTGGGACACCACCTCTCCCCCTTCCACCTGTATATCCTTTCTCAGAATGTCAATCGAGAAATCACCTCCCCACAGATGTGGGCACACAACGGGGGGACCCAGGCTATGCCAATCAGATGCACTCTCCCAGAAGACACCATTGAGCAGACTCAGGAGAGGAATGAAAAGAGTTGGGACGCAGACACTACATTAAACCCCTGAAGCCACCTTGCTTCTTGACCATTTCAAGAAGCAGCTGTCTACAGTTTCTTCTACTTGCTGAGTCACTCCGAGCCTTTCAATGAATTTCTTTTGGGCCTAGGTTAGCTACAGTCTGTTTTGCCTGCCACCAAAGACCCTTCACAGATACAGCAAACAACTGCTCTCTCCTGGTGACATGACAGAAAACCCAGAATTCATTTTCTCCTCCTTGCCTATAGTTTTATTTTCACAAACTCAAAAGATTTAGGCTGTCTTAAAGACATCTTGAGAATGTAGCCTGAACACCTCCTGCACTGTTATTCTCTTTCAGAGAGAGAGAGAGAATAACCTTGACCTAACCTTTGACCAGAAACAATTTACAGGCTGGTATTGCTGCTCACCATTTAGCGCTGCAACTCTTCTCCATTTCTAAGCACCAGAACACACTGCTCTGGTGACAGAATGACTCAGAGACCCACGCCCAGGTTGTGGACTGTACCTGCCGACAACTTCCAAAATTTTTCCATACTCTTCGCTTGGGTTTTTTAAAGCTTTCCTCCTCGTGGATATGTTGTAAAAAAGGTCCTCCACCTGAACAGAAGGTTGATTTTTGTAAATTCACAGCAGTATATGGAAATACAGCATGGTCTTGAGGCAGAGACTCCAACTATGTTCACCACCAGCACAGTTCTAAGTGTTAGAAGACAGGGCAGGAGACGGGGCTGCCTTAACAAGAGAAAGCAAGCCTCCCACTTAACTCACTGACTTCTCAGATAGGCACTGGGGTCCACTTCCACGTCAGGCTCTTTGCCTTGTGCTGGGAATAAGACAACCAATAAAATACACAGTCCTGCCCAAAACAGCACAGGATTTAGTGGGGCAAAGATAAACTTATAAACCGTCGTGACACCACATGGTATGAAACTTTTGCAAACTAGAAATAATTATTAGATCTTTTGGGGGTTCTTGGAAATCATACGGTGGTCCCAGATACAAGATCCCGCTTAACATGAGATGCAAAGTACACGTTCATTTCCTCATTGCTGCGCCCCTGACCTGCCTCATCAAGCCCAGGGCTTGGGGCCTTCAAGCAGATGTGCCCTGGCTGGGGCTGGGGGTGCAGGGGTGGGACGTGTAACGTGATAGCGGGGTGATGTATGGGATCCTGGAAGAGAAGCACACCAAACATGGCACCACAGGAATAAGGCAGCTTAACAGCCTTTCTCCTGATTAATGACACAATTGCGTTACTCGTGTGCCCTTTGAATGAGTGGTCAGATATTCCTCATGCCATCTTTCTTTCTTAGAGGAGCAAAGTAAGATGAACGGCCATTAAATGACTTGCCTCTGGACACGCTGCCGCTGAGTGGCAAGGTTAGGACTCTGGACTTGTCTTCTGGAGTCATGTTTAAGGTTCTTTCAATGGCAGCTATCCTGCCACCAATTTCTGCCATCTCAATAGAAGAATCTCCCAGCCTCTTAAAAAAAAGAGGCTGTGGGCAGGCTGCCATGTGATAAAAATCAATCATCATTTCTCTTTCTTACAGGGTGATATATTGAGGCTTCTATTAACTAGTAAATATTCATTATATCAATCCTTTGAGAACTCAGAGACAACTTTGCCTTTTATTTCAGTATTTATACAAAGCTCTTTCTCAACAATGTCACGTCCTGTGTACCATTCTTACCGTGATTTGGGTCCCTTGATTGCCTGCACATGGTTTAGGAGGCGCTTTCAGCTTTCCATCTGAGTAATGAGCTCTATCACAAAACATAAAAGATACTGGTAGCTAATAGAGAAGAGATACTTCTCCAAAGAGTAAAAAAGTAAGTTACATCAACAACAGATTAAAATACAGCAATGTTATATGTTATCCGAGTTACCAGCTTCCTCCATTTTTCTACTTCCATAACCATCCTAAATGGGTACCAAAGAAGGGGGAAAAAGATCCCTATTTTTTTTTTTGTTTACCAACTACTGCATTTTTAGTTTCTGAGTTCTGGGCTACAAACAAAAGTTATGACACTGCCTAAGATGACAGTAACATTTTTTCAATAATTCTGCAATCATTTATTGAAGGGCTATCATGTATCAGGCCTGTAAACATCCTGAAACAGAGACAGGCCTTGGGAGTTTCTTGATTTCGTGAGGGGACAGATTGTTCCCTGAAGTGTGGGACAAGGTGTCAAGTGGTCCAGAGAAGGAAAACATTGAGCCTGGGGTAGGATGGGAGGAAGTATCTCAGAAGAGATGACACTTCACCTGGGTCCTAGACTGCTGTCTTCTCAAGTGGAGAGGGCAAGGAAGTCCATCCAGGAAGGGAAAAGACAGACAAAAGCACAGAAGTTTTAGAATATGTAGCAGCACGGCTGTGGGGACAGGCTGGAAAGATGGACTGAGCACCTGGGGAGTGCATGAGCTGCTATGACGAAGACTCTGGATTTCATCCTGCCACACAGGGGGAGCTATGAGAGGTTCCAAGCAGGGGCATAACACTCCAGAGGCAAAGAAATGGAGCCTGTGCCCCAGGCTATTTCAGAAGACATTCACTCACAAGCGCCTCCCCTATTTGTGAGAAGAGATTCTAATCCTATCAGCCCAGCCAGGTCCTAGGGCTGCTGCAATCTGCATCTAGTCAGCCCCCTTCAGCACCAAGTGCTGCAGACTGAAATGCTCCATCGTCCATGACGGCACACACTCATCTGTGGGAGAGGGCTGAGAAACAGACAGAACTGCCCTCTGCTGAAGCTGTTCTCTATACAAACCAACACTCTGTATGATAAGCAAAAAAGTCTCCTTTTTGGCAGGAATTAGATTTGAATACCCATCTTTCACTAGTACTAGCCAATGGTTATGAGAGCAAAGGTATGATTTTGATTCCTTGAATCCCCTTCCTGTTCTGTGCCAGCACAAGAGACAGCCAGTGGGCACCTGTGGGAAGGAATCCACAGGGGCACTCATGTGCGGCTGGGGATCAGAGGCAGCTAAGGAGTCACAGTCCTCTGGCACCCCCAACAGCCGCGTAATCAGGCCAAAGCCATGCCCTGCTGAAGGGCCAAGGGGCAGAGTGACATCCCAGCTCCCAGAGACTCAGCCCTCCTCGGCGTAACAGACCCGGTGCTAGGCACTTGTAATCTGTTACAGCATACCTTTCACAAGTTCATGAAGGAAGATTATTACTTACAACCACCCCTTTGGATTATCAACTAATACAAACGGAGGAAAGAAAATGTACCCAAGATCTAGGCAAAAAAAGGTAACATTCTTGTTCAGACAGGATTACGTTGAGTTGCAGGCCAAAAGCATGTTTCGGGATGAATCTATACGCTAAGCAGAGGCCAGCACTATACCTGTACGCACACTTCCCGTCAGCTGTTTTGGTTGTAATGGTGACGTGAGCCACGTGGCTTATGCTGGCCAAAGCCTAAGGAAGGAAAGGACATGGAGTGAAAGAAACGCCCACTCCTGGGTCACCCCCATCTCGCATTAAGGGAGAAGTTACCTAAATTGGCTCTTTTGTTTTTTAACTCACACGTTAAAAAAAAAAAAAGGAAGCTATCAAATGGAATCTGCAGCATAATTACTAGAACAAGAGGGGAAAAAATATATACATATATAAGTCCAAAAAGAAAACACAACCAAGAATTAATGTTAACAGCAACGGTGTTCAGGTGTAGAATTATAGGCATATTTAATATTCTCAATGACTTGTCTTCTAACACTTTTAAAGCTGCCTTCAGAAATAGGATAATGGAACCACTCCAAATTGACCATGTTGTAAACTGTATTCACAACTGTTTTCTGTAAGCAATTTAATGTTTAGAAATAAAAATTTTTAATTATTCCATTAAGATGAAACAAATTTTTTTTTAAATGACTATTTTTCCCCCTGAAAATCAAGATTGATTCACTGGCCCTTTGGAACCTGTATCTCCTTTCACAGGACATCACAGCATTAAAAAACACAACCTAAGCATTGTGATATGTGACTACATCTGAGCAAACAGTAAATACAGTGGTGGCAGCTTCAGTTCATTAACAAGGACCATGGCTCAGGCTCAGAGATTACCAGGTCCTAGCTGGGTTTCCCTGATGAATTGTGATGAGCTAATTTCCACCCAGTTCAGTCTGACTCTTTGCAACCCCAACGACTATAGCCCACCAGGCTCCTCTGTCCACGGGATTCTCCAGGCAAGAATACTGGAGTAGGTTGCCATTCCCTTCTCGAGAATCTTCCTGACCCAGGGATCAAACCCAGGTCTCCTGCATTGCAGGCAGGTTCTTTACCATCTAAGTTATAGAGAAGTCCTAATTTTCATTATTAAATGTGTAAACAATTTTGAGACTTGATTTTTTTTTAATGATTTTGAGATTCTGATAAGGAAAGACATGAAATACATCCAATACTACAACACTACCCAACACCATGAAGAAAGCAAGCCACTGGCAGATGATCCAGCTGCTTCAGGGGCCTTTGTACAGGCACTGGGGGAAGAGGATAACAACACAGACTCTGAAGTCAAACTGCCAGGGCTCAGTTCCCCATTCTGCCACTTTCCAGCTGTGCACTCCAGCCACACTTCTTAAAGTCTGAGTGTCAGTTTCCCAATATGTCAAACAGGGCAATAATAACAGAACCTACTCTTTCAGAGTTGTCAAGTGTGAAAGGGTTAATACATACAAAGGGCTGAGAACCATGGATGGCACATAGCAATCCCTCAGTAAATCTTCCCTGTTTAATCACAACCCCAAAGATATCCTACAACTGGGCTAAGGCTGCAGAAGGCCCTGGGCTTAGGAACTGACTCAGGAAGCTGCAAGGTCAGAACGAAACTGCTTTGCCAGGGCTGACCTGAGACCTACTTGAAGTCAGGGGAACCTCAAGGTTCACAGTCTGATGCTACTCCTTCCTGAACAACTTGGGGATCACTGTGAGCTGGCGGGTGCTTCAGACCACCTGGATTTGATCAGAATTGTGGCAACTGGGTCATAAAAAGCTGCCTTTTAATTAAAAAAAGAAAAAAAATCAAAGTAAAAATGCATTCACATGATAAAAAATTTAAAAACTACAAAAAGGCCTAAAATGAAAAATAATTGGCTCCATTCCCTTCCCTTCCCTTCCCTCTCATCCCCCCAAATAACTACCCCCAAACAGTTTCTCTGGTACCCCAAAGCCCCCAGAATACAGCCGGAACACTGCCTGACCAACACCTGGATTTTAGCACAGTGATACCCATGTCCCCTACCTCCAGAATCATAAGATAACAAATGTGTGTTGTTTTAAACCACTAAGATTGTGGTCATTTGGGGGAGCAGCAATAGGAAGCTAATACAAGTTACTGGAAATATATGCATATTTTTACTCACAAACATTATATCTATAAATTTATCCTAAGAAAATTAACTGAACAAAACACACTGTACATGTGAATGTTCACCAGAGCATTAGGCATGAAAAAAATGGCAAAGAGCATAAATGTTCAACAGGAAACCTTTAAATAGACTACAGTACATATGAGTAATAGAACAGTACGTACCCATTATAATTTATGTAGTCCTACATATACTGAACGATATCTTTATATCCAGAGTATTGTCATAAAAATATAAGTTATTTTAGTCTTAAAAGTATCTTTATCCATTTTCTATGTCATAAGTCCCCATGATAGGCCATATAATTTCATTTATAGATATATCAGAATATAATTTAAAAGATTAGGACTCAAAAAATTAAAACCCCATAAAACTCTTTATATCAAGAAAATTAACAGTAATTTTTCAATAAAATCAAATAATCAATCTGAGTTCAATTATGTCTCAAAAAAATTTGTTTATGCAAATCAGGATCCAAGTAATATCTACACGTTGGAGCTGGCTCATATGCCTCTTAAATCCCCCTAACCTCTTGATTCTGGCTCCCTTCTTTGCCTTTCTACCCCTGTGCAGTTTACTTTATAGGAAACAAGTTTTTTATCAAGTGATTTCCCAGTCTCAGCCCCCTGTACCATGCTCCCTCATTCTCTGTACTTTTGGTATACTGGTACTTAGATCTAACTATTGCCTGAGATTCACATCTGATTTGGGACAAGAAAACTTGGTAGGTGGTACGGTCTTCTTCCATCAGGAGACTTGGATGTCTCTGGAGATACATAATATTAAAAAGCAGAGACGTTCCTTTGCCAACAAAGGTCCATCTAGTCAAAGCTATGGTTTTCCCAGCTGTCATGTATGGATGTGACAGCTGGACCATAAAGAAGGCTGAGCGCCAAAGAACTGATGCTTTGACCTGTGGTGTTGGAGAAGACTCTTGAGAGTCCCTTGGACTGCAAGGAGATCAAACCAGTCCATCCTAAAGGAAATCAGTCCTGGGTGTTCATCAGAGGGACTGATGCTGAGGCTGAAGCTCCAGTACTCTGGCCACCTGATGTGAAGAGCTGACTCATTTGAAACTACACTGATACTGAGAAAGATTGAAGGCAGGAAGAGAAGGGGATGACAGAGGATGAGATGGTTGGATGGCATCACCGACTCAACGGACATGAATTTGAGCAAACTCCAGGAGTTGGTGATGGACAGGGAAGCCTGGCGTGCTGCAGTCCGTGGGGTTGCAAAGAGTTGGACATGACTGAGCGACTGAACTGAACTGAACAAGTAAAGAGTATGATATCTTACTGACCTGTTGAGAAACATAGGCTGACAAATGGCAGAAATATTATCACAGGAGGATATTTATACTCTGCTTCAATCCTCAGCTTACCTCACCTCGAAAGCCATACGTAGAAATATGAGCTAAATCCTCAAAGGACTGCAGTTTACTTGTGGTGAACCTCTCACACACAATCTCAAGATCTTCTTTCTACAAGGTGCAAAGAAACAAGTAAATGATTATGTTACTCGTTTTTCCCAATCTTTCTGAATTTCCCTTTTCTTGACTGACTCCAGGAAGAAAATGCTCTTGGGAGAAGAGTTCTAACTCAGCAGGAGCCTCCTCTCTGGGCTCCAGAATTACGAGGCCCTGGCACTCCCTCCTCTTCACTCACCTGGTTCTCAGCCTGGCCTGCTGCTTCTGTCTCAGCTCCCCTGACAGCAGATAATCCACAGTTCCATCCCTAGACCTCTGCTCTGTCCACACTCATTCTCTTGATGATCTCATGCAGGCTCACAGATTGTACAAAAATTATTACTGTATTAGGAAACTCCTTTATTAAAAATTTAGATATATTTAATTGCAGTAAAAAAATTAACAAAATTTACCACTTTAACCCTCTCTAGGTGTATGAAGTACATTCACAATATTGTGCAACCATCACCAACTTCCATGTCCAGAACTCTGAAATCTCCCCAAATGGAAAATGTACCCATTAAACAAAAGCTCTCCATTCCCCCTCCCCCAAGCCCCTGGGAACCACCATTCTACTTTCTGATTCTAAAGATTTAACTACATTAGGTATGCCATGTAAGTGGAAACAAATAGTATATGTCCTTTTGTGACTGGCTAATTCCACTTAGCATCTGTCTTTAGGGTTCATCCATGTAATAGCGTTTGTCAAAAATTCACTCCTTTCTAAGGATGAATAACATTCCATTCTATGTATTTATCATATATTGCTTATCCACTCATCTGTTGCCTCCACCTTTGGAATATCATGAATATGTTGCTATGAACATGAGTGTGCAAATCTCTTTAAGACCTTGCTTTCAACTCTTTGGGCTATAAACCCAGAAGTGGAATTGCTGGATCATATGCCAATTGTTTAATTTTCTTCCACAGTGGCTGCACTATTTGATACTCCCACCAGCAATGTACAAGAGCTCCAATGTCTCAACATCCTTGCCAAAATTTCCTTTTTGAGACACCAAAGGTTTAATGGATGAGGGAGCTTACACATCTGAAGAAAGGTCCGGGAGTGACACCCCACTGTATGAAGCACATGGCAGGCAGGATATGGTGACAATGTTTTTATTAATTAATCAATTATAACAACCATCCTAACTGATGTCAAGTGGGATCTCACTGAAGTTTTTATTTCTATTTCCCTAATGACTAATCATGTCAAGTTTCTCTTCATGTGAGTCTCATGGCTTTTAATACCATTAAATGCAAATACACCAAATTTGTATCTCCAGCGCAAACCTCTACTTTGCACTTCAAACTCACACATGGATCCAGCTAACAGGCATCTTAAATTTAACACACCCCCAGATGAATTTCTGATCTTCCCAAATCCGCCTGTTTCATAGCCTTCCCATCAGTAGATGGCAGCTTCTTTTTCTATTTGCACAGGCCAAAACCTTGAAGTCATTCTTGACTCCTCTCTCTTACTTCCTACACCAGCAAATTCTGAGAGCTTTGTTCATCATCACCAACAAAGAATATCACTGCTTCTGTCCTGCCCTGCTACAGTCTATTTTCCACACTGCAGAGAGAAGAGTTCTTATACAACTTGTCAAACCATGTTACCTCTTGGCTCAAAATGTTCTAATCATATCCCTCCTCATCCAGAGTAAAGGCCAAAGACTGCAGAAGGTCCCACAGGTTCCTGCATGCTCAGCCTGCTCCCCTCAGACCTCCTCTCCTGCTACCCTTGCACTCCCCCACCACCCTGCTCTAGGCACCCCAAGCTCCTTGCTAGTCCTTCAGCATGTCAGGCAAGCTCCCATTTTGCCGTTTTTTTGTGTATCGTTCTCTCTGCTCAGAACACTCAACCTTTAAACGGCCTCATGGCTCGATCCCTGACCTCCTTACTCTCCTAAACACTGCCCGGCATGGAATAGGTATTCAATAAATATTTATTGTTGGTGTTGAAGTTCTCAAACAATCCCATCCATAAAAGCCTGAAGTTTCCAGAACAGGGCAAAGTTCCACCACTTCCTGCAGATGCAACACAAGAAGCACACAAACATCCTGCTGCTCTGAGGTTTTACTCACCCTGATCCCAGTGCCATTGTCTTGAATCTGAATCAACTTCAGGCCTCCCTCTTTAACAACCACTTGAATACTTGTGGATTTTGCATCTAAACTGGCAAATCAAACAAAAAATAGTAATTTATCAGTCTGCAGTTACTCTCCAATGCACATATTTTAAAATGAATCAAGGCACAAGAACAAATTTCAGACAAATACAAGACTGATGAATGTGTTTTTCTTTTGTCTTAAAGGCTCTGAGACCACAATGTTATCAGCTTACATGTTGTGAGAGAGGGAGGGGAAGAAGAGAAGGGGAGAGGGGGCAACCATCACTTCCAATAGGACATTCAGTGATATTTCTGCTCCTCTAGTTCTAAACTAATTACCATCTGTTACTCAAACTTTATTCAGCCCCAGGATCCTACATGACCCTTATAAAATGTCACTAAGTAAAAAATTCTATAAGTTTTTCTCCACTAACCTCTTTATGAAAAGATATGTTAGGAGAAAGAAAAAAATGATGCTGCAGAAAATTAAATACACCTTATTACCCCTTCAAAGAATAGCCTACAAGCATAGAGCATCTATAGAGCAAGAGAAAATAAATCAGCCTGGGGCTACATGAGAAAGAGAAGTTACCTCCTCCTTAGGAAGACAATTATTTATTCAGAAATAAGATAATAAGTTACTTAAATATCAAAGAACTTACTCAGGAGTCCCTGAATTGAAGTTTCATTTAGCCACCTCAACTTGTGTATTAAAAACAGCAGAGCTAGACTCCATATAATATTTCTTAAGAGAAGTGTAAGCCAGTGTGTAGTGTTCCTGAACGGTACCTCAACACACTTAAATTGCTGTTAGTTAATTCTAAAATTGGAGAAACAAAAGCCAGCCTTTGCCAACTATGTAAGTAAAGTCAAAAGGAGAGACAATGCTCAGGTTCCCTGCTTCTTCTTTTGTCCACCTTCTAATTCTCTTCCTTTCTTCTGGTGGTCCTTTCTGACCCACTGTTCTTTCATTACCCCCACGGTTGTTTATGTTTTCAGAAGAATCCCTTTACAAACCTTCCAACTGGAACATTTTCTTTCCCCTTTAACGTATGGATTGTATTAACATCAATGCATTTTTTTTTTAATATTTGGCTGCATCAGGTCTTAGCTTGCAGCACACAGGATCTTTAGTTGCAGCATGTGGGATCTAGTTCCCTGGCCAGGGACTGAACCCCAGCCCTCTGCATTGGGAGGTCGGAATCTTAGCCACTGGACCACCGGGAAAGCCCCACATCAATGCATTTCAACACAAAGGATCCGACACATTTAGGTATACTACGAGTCTCTGTCCTTTTTGAAGTTTAGTTTACACCTAACCTTCTTTCCACGTTTTTAACCTCTTCCCTCCACAATGGTTGTGCGACAGTTCTAAACTTCAGAATTCCCGGAATACCCCCAAAAGATAAGGGATCTTCAAAGTGACTCTGCAAAAAGGGTAGGAAAATCCTAAGTGGGTGATTGGAAAGAATAGCATTGAAACATGTATATTATCATACGTGAAACAGATCACCAGTCCAGGTTCAATGCATGAGACAGGGTGCTCAGGGCTGGTGCTCTGGGATGACCCAGAGGGATGGGATGGGGAGGGAGGTGGGAGGGGGATTCAGGATGTGGAACACATGTACACCCATGGCTGATTCATGTCAATGTATGGCAAAACCACAACAATATTGTAAAGTAATTAGCCTCTAATTAAAATAAGTTAATTTTAAAAATCCTAAATGGGGACTGCTGCTGCTGCTGCTGCTAAGTCGCTTCAGTCGTGTCCGACTCTGTGCGGCCCCATAGACGGCAGCCCACCAGGCTCCTCGTCCCTGGGATTCTCCAGGCAAGAACACTGGAGTGGGTTGCCATTTCCTTCTCCAATGCATGAAAGTGAAAAGTGAAAGTGAACTAACCAGGCAATAATAGGAAAATCACAAATTAAACCCTAAGTTCACTGTTCTCGCCTAAAATCCCAGCAATTAAGTTTGAATATAACTCAAAAGTGAATTGTACTGTTGAACGTAGATGGATTTCAGGAATAAGCAAGAAACTGATAACCCATGGTACCGTTTGAAAGAAGAAAGGAATTTAAATTATAAAACTTTTAGACATTCAAAAACTTGCACCTTCTGCATATATAGTTTTTAACGGGTTTCTTAGTTAATAGCATCATTAAAACAATACTGGTTTACTGTCCTTGCTCCCCCAACAACCCTAAAGTCTCGCGACAACGCTCGAGGACACGTGAGGGGAGCAGACAGCAGCCTGGGCCTCCGCCCCGCAACCACACATTCTTGGGTTCAGGGCAGGGAGGCGTGTCCGCGCCATCCGTAGCAGCGGTCCGTTATGTAGTGGCCTTGGAGAAAGCCTTGACTCCCTTCGTACCAGTTCTCAATCATTTCCTTGATGGCATTAGCTGGCCGCTGGATAACTTCCCCTGCCGCGATGCGGTTCACCACTGTCTCGTCCAGCCTCCGGATAACCCCCGCTACAAGCGACATTTTGGCGCCAGACGATCCCGGGTCACGGCGTGAAGCTCACTGGAAGTACCTCCAGCCAATCTCCATACAGTTTCTTGCCCACGTCCTTCCCTCAATCCTGTTGACGAAATCCAGACTAACCCTCGGGCGGTAGCGTCACTTCCGGACCAGGAAGCTACTGATTGGGCAGCTCTAATGCCCGTTAAGTCCGTGATTCCGGTTTCTTAGTCCCGCCCTAACACGGCTTCCGTTCGCCTCGCAGCTAGAAGGATGTGCGCCTGCGCGCTTGCAATCGCTGCCTGCTCTTTCTATTGGCTCCTGCCTGGGGCTAGGGGATACGAAATCTCCAGCCAATAGGAAAGGACGCGCGGGTCCCCCAGGTTGGTGTCCGCCGCTGGGGTGATCTGGCGCAGAGCGGAGGAGGTGCTTGGGGCCCCTCTTCTGCTCCTCCTTCCCCCTTTGCTTGCGGCCTCCCAGAGGTCGGCCCATCTCCTGTGGCCTCCGTGAAATGTGGATGACGCCCAAGAGGAGCAAAATGGAAATCGACGAGTCTCGGGCGTTCCGGGCCGAGTGGACCCAGCGGTACCTGGTGGTGGAGCCTCCGGAGGGCGAGGGCGCCCTGTGCCTGGTCTGTCGCCGCCTGGTCGCAGCAGCGGGCGAACCCGACGTCAAGCAGCACTACGAGGCCGAGCACGAGTACTACGAGCGGTATGTAGCGGAGGACGAGCGCGCGGCGCTGGTGGAGCGTCTGCGTCGGGGCGACTTGCCGGAGGCCGCCCCGCTCACTCCGGAGCAGAGAATAGCTCGTGCAGGCCTGGGACTCGCCCGCCTCTTGGCCTTGAAGGGTTGCGGCTGGGGCGAGGGGGACTTTGTGCACCGGTGCATGGCGGTGATGCTGAGAGACGTGCTGCCCGACCACGTAGGCGTTATGGATGGCATCGATTTATCTCCAGAGACCACGCGGCAGAGGGTCCTGGACATTCACCAGAATCTACGCAGTCAACTTTTTAACCGAGCCAAGGACTTTAAAGCCTATTCCCTTGCCTTGGACGACCAAGCTTTTGTGGCGTATGAGAACTACCTGCTGGTCTTTGTCCGCGGCGTCGGCCACGATTTGGAAGTGCACGAAGAGCTTCTGACCATAATCAACTTGACTCATCACTTCAGTGTTGGCGCCCTCATGGCGGCAATCCTTGAGGCCCTGCAGACGGCCGGGCTTAGCCTGCAGCGCATGGTTGGACTGACCACGACCCACACTCTGAGGATGATTGGTGAGAACTCAGGACTGGTGTCATACATGAGAGAAAAGGCTGTAAGCCCCAACTGTTGGAATGTGATCCACTATTCGGGATTTCTTCACTTGGAACTGTTGAGCTCCTACGATGTGGATGTTAATCAGATCATAAATGCCGTATCTGAATGGATAGTTTTGATTAAGACCAGAGGCGTGAGGCGGCCGGAATTTCAGGCTTTACTGACTGAATCTGAATCAGAGCACGGTGAAAGGGTTAACGGACGCTGTCTAAACAACTGGCTTAGGAAAGGGAAGACTTTGAAACTAATATTTTCCTTAAGAAAAGAGATAGAAACATTCTTGGTCTCGATAGGAGCCACGACGGTCCATTTCACAGACAAGGAATGGCTCTGTGACTTCGGCTTCCTGGTGGATATTATGGACCACCTTGGAGAAATCAGCGAACTACTGAGAGTGAACAAAGTCTTCGCTGCCGCCGCCTTTGACCATATCTGTGCCTTTGAGGTGAAGCTGAATTTACTTCAGAGACAAGTCGAAGAAAAAAATCTGACCCATTTCGCTGCCTTGAGCCAAGTGGTTGATGAGCTTAAAGAGAATCTTCAAGAAGATGAAAAAATACTCGATCTTGAGAGGTATCGAGGGGTGATCTGTCGCCTACAGAAAGAGTTTGAGCGACATTTCAAGGACCTCAAGTTCATTAAGAAGGACTTAGAGCTTTTTGCTAATCCATTTAGCTTTAAACCTGAATATGCACCTATTTCAGTAAGGGTGGAACTCACAAAACTTCAGGCAAGTGCTAACCTTTGGGAGGAATACAGAACCAAAGATTTAGGGCAGTTCTATGCTGGACTGTCTGCGGAATCTTACCCGATTATCAAAGGGGTTGCCTGTAAGGTGGCATCCTTGTTTGATAGCAGCAAAATCTGTGAAAAAGCTTTTTCATATTTGACTCGAAACCAACACACTTTGAGCCAGCCTTTGACAGACGAACACCTCCACGCCCTGTTTCGGATTGCCACCACTGAAATAGAGCCGCGCTGGGATGATCTTGTGAGAGGAAGAAATGAATCCAATCCATAAACTGTTGTAGTACAACATTGAAATACTCAACAAGAATCCAATTCTGAAAGCAAACATCTGTTTGATTTTCAAGTGTGCTAATTTGGATTGTGGGAAGGCATCACGTTCTTCATCAAAATTGATCACAATTGACACGCTTTAGACAGATTTTTTTTCTTTTTCCCATCTCGAGGCAGCGTGGGACTGACACCTGCAGATACCTTTTTTTTCTAAAACTGAATTTCATGGCAAAGTCATTATCTTTTGGTTTTATTATATAATTGTTTTTTTTAAAGTTTAGTACTAAAATGTGAGTTGAATCAGAAGTCTGCTTTTAAGGTGTCTCGAAGAAGCTTTTGCTCTTATTTTAACCAAAAAAGTGTTAAAATTCTGATGCGTATAGTCTGAAAGTATCAGCTTCTTAAATATATGTTTGAGCCAGTTTGCAGAAACTCACACAGCAACTGCAGAAGCTTCTGCAAAGGAGGAACGTACATACAGTAGAGGTGTTTTGTCTAATTATCAAAATGTTGGGAGACTTTTTTTTTAGACATGTTTCTGAATCTAAAGTAAATATATTTACTTACTTTAGACATATTTCCTCTCTTTCACCTTCCCCTGCCCCATGGTAGCGATAATGATAGGAAATTTTACTCAGTTTGAGTAAAGTTTTAGTCAGAGGAGCAAGAATTGTTTTAAATTGCTGGTTTAAGAGGCTTTTACAGTTTGGAGATCAGACTAACCAGCTTTTGGCAGTTTCCCCTGAATGCTTCACAGTCGGGTGCCGTTTTTATGAGCTTGCCTGTAGAAGACTATGGTAAGTATAGACTCTTAGGGGCTGCCCACTAGTCATTCTTTTTTGTACTCTAGACAGTTTAGCCCTGTCAAAAAGGATGAGAAAGAGATGTTTGCATCGCAGGATCAGGAGGTGTGAGCTATTTTAGCTTATTTGTCCCATCGGCCTGGGTGCTACGGCTTTATAAAGAAATCTGCTAAAAGGCAATCCTCTATTTTAACGTGATGTATCAAATGTTGTTTGTGACTTTAAATGGATTTATTATCAACCTGCCATTGTCTCACACATTGTGTATTTAAGACTGCACAAGGGGAAATATTTTAACTCTCCAGAAGCAGCTTTATTTACTGATTGTAGCAGTTCCATACTTTTTAGTGAGACACCTGCTTTGGACTAAAACAGTCATTTTTAAATTTATGTTAGCCATTAAAAAATCTTACGGTAAAGCCAAATATGTGAAATGATTTAAGGACAGGACCCAACTTAGAGATCTGCTCAAGTACAATTTGAAAACGTGTGCTCAAGTCCTGTCGTAACTCTTGGAGTGCATGTCTCTATGGTCACTAATTCAGCAAATTCAAGGAACCAGAATAAACGAATTTAGAAGGAATTGAACCCTGAGCAATCAAAATAGAACCAAAATCTTGCCAGTGGTTCTCAATCAGACAGTATCTCCTCCTTTAGAATGTAGGGGGAAAAGGAGACTGGTGTTAATTATGACATTCATTAGGAGGAGGTTCTGCTGGCATGGAAGCATGAATGACACTCTCCCCATGGGGGCATAGGATAGCACAGTACAGTAGAAACTTACTCCTCCCAAAGTTCCAGCAGACCGCCCCCCACCCGAGTACGTCATCTGATTTTGAAGGAGAAGGCAAATTACCGGTAGAAGCAGAATTAGAAGGGCAAGTTAGGCTAAGTGATAACATTTGATGGCGGAAATGAATTCCAGCATTCCAGATTTGGCTGGTAAGATACAGTCAAGGCCCTGATAGATTCTGGTAGCTCACAGTAGCATTTATAAATCAATAGTTGGCACTGGGCCAGATTAAAGGGCTCTGTTCTATTACACATAATTCCACATATGTCTTATTACACACATTAGGGCAGAAAAAAAAGTGTTCTATATTACTAAGATACTTAGCGAGAATGGTCAAGTTAAGATTTGGGTTAACAGGGAGTAAGCTTAAACATCTGGAGAAACAGATTAAAAAAAAAAAAAAAGAACAAAAACATCTGCCGGTAATTTTCCAGCAGTTTGGAGTATTCACTTGGCAGGCGCGTTATGGAAAGGATAGTTAGAAGACCTGGAAGCTGCTTCTGCTTTCTAACTCCAGTTCCTCAAATACTGAAGTTTTGTACATTTTGTGAAGTTCCATTATATGTTTTGCTTAGGGTGATCATAAAATTAGTTCTGTAGTCACTGACTGTGGGGGAGATATAAGCCCAGAATTTTAAATTAACCCTGAACAATAGAGAATTTGCTATATAAGTTAGCCTTGTTTGTAAAATGTATATTTTACTGTTTTCTGTACTAAGTAATTCTGTAACTGCATGGCAGTCTTTACAAGTTATGTTTTATAAAATAGCTGTTACTGATCCTGTCATATCAGTGAATATAGTTAGAGTAAGTACTATTTTTTAAAAAAACTCTTTTGTGTCCCAATATCTCCCATTCCTACTATTTTTCTTCAAATATTTGTATTCCTGCTGTCCCGTATTGTGCTCTGATCACTCTACCAAGTTTCCCAAGTCCTTGTCAATATGCCTACCCTCTTCCCACCACTGACCACCCTGCTCGAAATGCTTGCTTAGTTTGGCTTTGGGGAGAGACCATCTCCAAGTATGCATTCTCCATCTTCTTTGCAGGCACCTCTTTCCCTTAAACATCTGTGTCCTTGGGATTTTTTCATTTGGTTTTAAGCTATCTTGTTTACATCATCTCCTCGGCTGATCTTTTGTTTTCTTTCATCCCTTCAGTTACCAACTGTACGCAAATGACTCCAACGTAACGTCTCCTTTCTTGACCTTCCCTGGTTCCCGTATCTGATTGCTAACTCAAGTCCACTTTGCTGTCTTATAGGCATCACACATGTCCTTGACCTTGTCCCCCAAACCTGCTCCTCCTCTCCTGGTCCCTCTGTCTGTAAATGGCACCACCACTGCCAGCCATCCAGTTGGCACAGCCCGAGCCCCAGACTCAGGTCTCTGACCTTTCCCTCTTCATCCGTCACACCCACTCACACACACCTTTCTGTGAGGTCTGTTGCCTAAACATTCGTCAGTTCTCCAGTGTACTCTCCTGGTTCAGGCCATCAGCCTACCTAAACTACAGCAGTGGCCCCTCAATCTCCCCTTGTCTGGTCGTGATCCCTTGTCACGCTGCAGCCAGATTGCTCCAGAAGTCTGGCCGCATCACTCCTCTGCTTCACCCACTGCTCTTAGGAAAAGGTGCAGTTTATATGCCACTTCCTCCAGGAAGCCTTCATCCATTCCCTCTAGACTAAGTGCCCCTACTATGCATCGCTAAATACCCTGTTTCTCCCCAGCCACATACTTAGCACACTTCATTGATCCTTCTTGTTGATCCTTGCTGCACTGTGAGCTTTGCAAGCCTGGGGACCATGTATATGCCTGCTCACTGTTCCGTCTAATGCTTAGCACAATGCCTAGCTTTTCAGTAAATATTTGGATGAGTAAATATTTGTTCTACTCTTCTCAGCCCTTTCGTAGTCTTTGACCTTCTCTAGTTCTGCCATGACCTGCTTGCTGGGTAACTTATCCACCTATTGCCAATTAAGAAATGAAACTAAGTTCTTTCTGACTAGGGAATTGTATTCCTAGAATTGAGTTCAGTGCGTGGGATGTGGCTCAAATATTTACTGTGTGAATGTTGTTGAGGAAACACTATAATTGGCCCTTGTAAACTTGAAGTAGTAAAATGAAGTATACTCATATAGTCCACCATGTAGTACTGTCTTTACCTCCTTGATAATAGAAGTCTTCATTTTTTCTTTCTTTCTAATTTCTAAAGGCAGGCTTACAAAGGAACCTGGATGAGAAAGATTGGACAACTTGGTAGTGGACTAAAACAATACTTCAGTTGCATTCGGTTCCCGAAAAAGATAATACCTGCTTAAGAGTTGATATCTGTTTTCCTTCTGTAAGCATCAACTCTGGGAGAAAATCACCTGCTCTTTTCCTTTACAGATGGTTTCTGGCTCTTCTGGGATTTTAAAGTAAGTAAATTTCACAAAATACTAGAAGAAGGACCCAGCCAGCCCTTCTGATCACTAGGTACTCAGCTCACATGCTTTCCTACTTGCAGAATGTCCTCATCACGCATCACCTCCCCTAGGAAGGTAACCCGGAAGTGCTATTTGCTCACTGTATGCTGCTGAGAGTTGCTCTGTTCCTTCGCTTCCTTGGTCTCATGCCTCTCTGAACTTCTTTGCTGGGTCACCTGGGCTTCCAGGTGTTGTGAAAGAGCCATACCCTTCGTCTCTTTTATCCGTGAGCCATTTTTTCCAGTTTTAAGGGATGAACTGGTGTTACCCTCTTAATTGGACTTTTAGCCTGAGGCCCATTAACTAATTCAGAGATTTTAACAGTGAATGTGATTGTCATCCAGTGATATGATCCTTGCTGCAAAACTGGTTTTTACTCAACCTTTGGCATAAAGGATTTCTCATTTTTCTCTCTCTCTGTAATTGAGACGTAGCCTCTTCCTACCCAATAAGTACTTGAGTTTGTGAACTCTCTTTATCCCCTTGTATTTCTGCTTGCAAACTGATGAACTCTTTTCTGAGTTCATCTCTTTCCTGTCTGTTTTGTCAAATGGGACCAACAGCTACCATAAAATATTTTGTTTCCTTGTCTTAAAGATAGATTCTCTGCCTTCCAGATTCTCTCCAGGGAATTCTTCCATTCCATAACAGGCATTACCCTGCAGAAATCACTTCTTCCATTCTCCAGCAGCAACTTCCAGAATACCTGCCAACTAAGTCAGTGTTCAGTACTCTAGATTTTTTGAAAACAGAACCTATTTCTCTATCAATGGGCTAGGTTGCCATGCGGTAACAGCCATGATTCCCAGCTGTTCTCTGGTGGTCTGGCGAGGGCTGGTGCTCTCAAGTCAGGGGTTGAAGGCCATGAGCAAGGTGTGTCCTACAGCCTGTTTGTCTAAACAAAGTTTCTTTAGGAGACAGCCTTACCCGTTTGTTTCTGCCTTATCTGTGACTGCTTTTCCTCTACCCTGGCAGAGTTGTGGATTTACAGAGAAAAGTGTCCAGCCCACAAAATGTAAAGTATTCACTATGTGAGCCTTCAGAGAGAGTGTTCACTGATCCATGCTCTAAATGGTCCTCATTCGGGCTCGAGCTGACCGAACGGATATCACCTAGGGTGTGGCTGCTCATTTAGGGAAATGAAAAAGTAGGACAAGTCACTTACAGGTCTTTTAAGCACTCTGACTGGCCAGGACAGATCCCATGGCCATACCAAGTCCAAGGAGTGTGATCCTTCCGCCTGCGTTGGAAGAAAAGCAGAAATATTTGGAAGATGATACTACCAACTAACACATAGCTGTATTTCTCTCTCTACAAAATTTCTTTGAAAGTATTTTTTCTTTTTAATTGCGGTGAAGTTTAACGGTTAGTAAAATGCAAAGACTTACTGCACACCTTGTGGGTTTTTGCGTACACCCTAGAACCCATCAATGCTTCCAGCACCCTGGTTGCTGCCCGCCTAGGCACACCCCCAGCCTGCCACAGATAACCACTATTCTGACCATTATCACCAGAGATTATATTTGTTTTGAAGCTTCATGTAAATAATTCTGTGTACTCTTGTTCAGCATTGTATCTGTGAGTTATCCATGTTGTGATTCGTTTATTAATAGTTCTCTGTAGTGTTCTTTCGTGTGACTTAGACCACAGTTTATGAATCCATTCTACTGTTGGTGGAAATTTGGGTTGTTTCCAGTTAGTAGTTGTTACGAATAAAGTTCCTGCGAACATTCTGGTGTCTGTCTGTCACTGGATGTGTGCGCCCGTGTTTCCCACTGTTCTCTCTGGTATATGCCCTGCTCCATACTCCTTTCATAATGATTCACACAGCAGCGAACTAATCGTATTTTAAAATGAAGATCAGAGCATGCCAGTTGTCTGCTCAGCATGCTCCAGTGGCTCACTGTCACAGAAGAAGCTCCAAGGTCCTCATCGGGGCCCACCTGCAGGCTCTGTACCCATGCAACCCTTTTCTTTCCTACCTTGTCTTGCATCATGTCCTTTAGCCCTTCCCCTCCCCCAGTGCACTCTACTCTGAAGCACATACTGCTGGCAAATTGAAGATTATTTGACCCCATCCTTAGAGCGGTTGTAATCTTCGTAGACAATTTTTTTTTTTTCCGTGCCACAGGTTCTGTGGGACCTTAATTCCCTGACCAGGGGTTCAACCCACAACCCTGCAGTGAAAGCCCAGAACCCTAATGACTGGACCACGAGGAAAGTAACTCAATCTACACAGATCATTGTAACAAGCCATGACACCGGTTTACGTTAAGTCAGTTACTGTTGTATGTGGAATAAGAGGCAAATATGCCCTATGTGTAAAATAATTACTGAAACATAGCAATCTTTAAACCCCTGAAAGGGATTTAGAGATTAAAAAAGTAAAACCTACTTGATAAATTCAAGAAATCTGTAAGGTCCTGTTTATACTTCCCCTGATTATGAATTACTGTTCACCAATTTGATTACACTTAAAATTTACTGTTACATGCTAATAGCTAGGTACTGATGGGCAAAGAGGGGTGAGAGGGCATTGGAATAAGTGCTAATACTAAGCACAACCCAAAGGCACTTACACTTCCTAGATGGTGCTAGTGGTAAAAAACACACCTGTCAATACAGGAGACAAGAGATGTGGGTTTGATGCCTGGGTGGAGAAGATCCCCTGGAGGAGCACATGGCAACCCTCTCCAGTATTCTTGCCTGGAGAATCCCATGGACAATGGAGGCTGGCGGGCTACAGTCTATAGGGTCACAAAGACACAACTGAAGTGACTCAGCACGCACACATGCAAAAGCACTCATAATAAAGGGCTTCTTTAAATGTACCATTATTGGTACATTTTATATTACAAATAACTGAAAGAAGTCAAACATCACTTTTTTATATAACTTTGCTGATGTTATAGGTGATTAAGAAACACTAAATGGCAGGCTTCCTTGGTGGCTTGGACGGTAAAGAATCCTCCCTGAGTTGGGAAGATGCCCTGGAGAAGGAAAGGGGTACCCACTCCAGGATTCCTGCCTGGAGAATCCCATGGCAGGCTTACAGTCCACGGGGTCGCAAAGAGTCAGACACAACTGAGCGACTAACACCCACTCACTCCGCAACTGCATGTAGAGTATGATATTTAACTTGTTCTTACAAGAAAAGGGGCTGGAGGGGGGAAGCCCTATCCACTGTATTTCACTGAGGCTTTAGTGACCTGCAGTGGCGTCACCTCCATAACCCTGAGGGTCCTGGGTTTCCAAGAAGGAGTATCCTGAGCTGAGGGAGCTACAGAGAATGTACCAGCACTCAACAGCTCCATGGAGCTCCAGGGCCTGGTCCCCTCTGGAGAAAACCAGCATCTCAAGACAGGGTAAGAGAGTTTCTGCACGTAAAGGAGTCTAGAGCAGCTAAAGGATGCTGGCCTTCTGGGTAGATGTTTCAAAAGTCCCCTGATCGCCACGCCTCCAGGTGCTGGGGTTCCCACCTCCAGCCTCCTTAGAGACAGACCTCGAACAGAGTACTGCACTCGTATGAGAGCGGCTTGGGAGGGTCTGGGGTTTTCCCGGGGATGAAAAGTAAGGGGTAAAAAATGCTGGAACACAAGTCTTGGTGCTGTTCAGGCACATACCACTCTCATTTCCAACCCAGGCACGGGACTGTCTCTAGGGCTCTGCTTGGCTGTTATCAGAGGGGTGGGCATGAGGAAGTGCTGCCGCCGTGTGGACATTCCTGGTAACAACAACTTTACAAGAGCCGCTTAAGGGCACTTAATACAGTTAGGCTGCCGGGCTGAAAAAAGACACAAAGTTAAAGTGAAGACGTGTTTGACTCTGCGACCGCATGGACTGTGGCCTGCTAGGTTCCTCCGTCCATGGGATTCTCCAGGCAAGAATACTGGAGTGGGTGCCATTTCTTTCTCCAGGAGATCTTCCCAACCCAGGGACTAAACCCGGGTCTCCCGCATTGTAGGCAGATGCTTTACCGTCTGAGCCACCAGGGAAGTCTCATTATTAAACACATGCAAATCTAAACTGCAACAAGGTATCACCTGGCATCACTCAGAAGGGCCATCAGCAAAGGGTCTATAAGCAGTCAATGTCAGAAGGGACTGGAGAAAAGGAAACCCTATCTCCTTCGCTGTGGGTGGGAAAGTCAACTGCTGACAGGAACCACGAAGTTTCCAAGGAAAACGGGGAATGGAGCCACCAGGTGTGCGTTAGGCGCTTAGTCGTGTCCCACTCTGCAACCCCATGGACTGAGGCCTGCCACGCATCTCTGTCCATGGGATCTGGCAGTCCCGCCCTGAACCCACATCTGGACAAAACCCGATTTCGAAAAGACACTTGCACCCCAATGATCCCTGCAGTACTATTATCACCAGCAAGGACGCGGAAGTGAGAAAAAGGCCCATCGACAGACGGGCGCATAAAGAAGAGGTGGCAGGTATACACAACGCATATTTCTCAGTCATCAAAAGAATGAAACAATGCCATTTGCAGCAACAAGCATGGACCTAGACATCATACCAAGTGAAGTAAGTCAGAGAAAGGAAATTTTATTTGATCACTTACAAGTGGAATGGAAAAACTGCTACAAATTGAACAATTTTACAAACCAGAAACAGACTCCCAGGCTTAGAAAACAAACTTGCGGTAACCACAGTGCAAAGATGGCGGAGGAGGAAAAAGTTAGGAGGTTAACATAAAATATATATATATACACACACACATACATACAAGTTTGAAACAGATCATCAAATAGGATCTAAAGAACAGCACAGAAAATCCTATGCAACACTTGACAATAACCTATATGGGTAAAAATCCAAGAAAGAACAGATATATGGATAGCTGAATCAGTCTGTTTTACAGCTAACATAAACACAACGTTGTAAATCAGCTATAACCCAATATAAAGCAAGGAGAAACTTTAAAAAGAAAAAACAAAAAGAAACTAAATAGAGAGAAAGAAAAAAAAAAAAAAAACCCTAACGTATTCCCCTGAGGCCTTGGTGAGCTGCAATGATGTTACCTCCATTAACCCTGCTGCTGCTAAGCTGCTAAGTCACTTCAGTCGTGTTCGACTCTGTGCGACCCCATAGACGGCAGCCCACCAGGCTCCCCCGTCCCTGGGATTCTTCAGGCAAGAACACTGGAGTGGGTTGCCATTTCCTTCTCCAATGCATGAAAGTGAAAAGTGAAAGGGAAGTCGCTCAGTCGTGTCCGACTTTTCGCGACCCCATGGCCTGCAGCCTACCAGGCTCCTCCGTCCATGGGATTTTCCAGGCGCGAGTCCTGGAGTGGGGTGCCATCGCCTTCTCCGCCATTAACCCTGAGGATCCTGTATTTCCCAGCGGAGTATCCTGGGCAGAGGGAGCTGCCGAGAATGTGCCAGCAACCAGCACCTCCGTGGACCTCTAGTGCCTGGTCCCCTCTGGACAAAATACAATCCAAGACGGTGGAAGGGGGCTTCTGCAGGTAAAGGAGCCTAGTGCAGCTAAAGGATGCTGGCCCTCTGGGTGGAAGAGTTTTCAAAAGTCAGCTGATCTCCAGGCACCCAGGGGGTGGGGTTCCCACCTCCAGCCCTCTTCCTTAAAGATGCACCAGGGAGTACCACATGCTCAGTACGGCGGCTTGGCAGGGTTTGCGGTTTTCCTGGAGTTGAAAAGTGAGGGGTGAAATAGTGGAACACAAGACCTTGGGTGCTGTTCTGGCACATTCCACCCTCATTTACAACCCAGGAATACCACTGTCTGGAGGGCTCTGCTTGCCTGAGTTTATAATAGAGGGATGGGCGTGAGGAAGTGCTGTCGCCTTGTGGCCATTTCTGGTAACAACAACTTCACAAGAAGCGTTGAAGGGCACTTCATATACAGAGGTTTGGGGGCTGTAAATAACATAAAGTCTTCAGAAATGTCCTGCGGTAAGGAATCAAAAAATAAACCTAGAGTAAATTTTCAAAATTCGAATTTTAAGATAAAAAGTCTTGTCACACTCTTTAACAGAAAACCACAGAAAAACAAGCTCCACAGCGTTCATTATTAAATACATGCAAATCTTAACCGCAACGAGGTACAGCTCACACCACTTAGAATGGCCATCAGCAAAGGGTGTACAACCAATACGAGAAGGGACTGGAGAAAAGGAAACCCTCCCTCCTCTGCCATGGGTGGGAAAGTAAATTGCTGACAGGAACTAGGAAAATCCAAAATCACTGCAGATGGTGACTGCAGTCATGAAATTAAAAGACGTTTGCCCCTTGGAAGAAAAGCTATGACCAACCTAGACAGCATATTAAAAAGCAAAAATAAAATAAAAGACAATTGGAAAAAAAGAAGAAAAAAAGCAGAGACATTACTTTGCCAACAAAGGTCCGTCTAGTCAAAGCTATGGTTTTGGATTAAAAAGAAAGCTGAGCACTGAAGAACTGATGCTTTTGAACTGTGTTGTTGGAGAAGACTCTTGAGAGTCCCTTGGATTGCAAGGAAATCAAACCAGTCAATCGTAAAAGAAATCAGTCCTGAATATTCACTGGAAGGATTGATGCTAAACCTGAAACTCCAATCCTTTGACCACCTGATGCGAAGACCTGACTCATTGGAAAAGACCCTGATGCTGAGAAAGATCAAAGGTGGGAGAAGGGAACGACAGAGGATGAGATGGTTGGATGGCATCACTGACTCAATGGACATAAGTGTGAGCAAGCTCTGGGAGTTGGTGATGGACAGGGAAGCCTGGCGTGCTGCAGTCCATGGGGTTGCAAAGAGCCAAACATGACTAAGTTACTAGGAAAGTCCTAGTCAGGAATGGAGCAGGAGCAAGGAATGGAGCCACCACAGGATCCGGCAATCCCACTCCCAGGCCTATATCCAGATAAAACCTTCACTCAAAAAAGACAGGTGCACCCCAAAGTTCACTGAAGCACTGTTATCACCAATGAGGACGCAGAAGTGAGAAAAAGGCCCATCGACCGATGAACATTCATCCACTTATCTTCTTTATCCAAAGAAGAGGTGGTAGGTATACATCATATAATAGTACTAAGTCATAAAAGAATGGAATAATACCAATTACAGCAACAAGCACGGACCTAGATATCGTTAAACCATGTGAAGTAAGTCAGAGAAAGGGAAATATCATATGTGGTCACTTATAGGTGGAATCGCAAACCTGATACAAGTTGAATTACTTTACAAAGCAGAAACTGAGTCCCAGGCTAAGAAAAAAAAAAGCTTATGCTTACCACATTGGAAAGATTAGGGGGGAGGAATTCATTAGGAGGTTCACATTAACAGGTACACATAAATACATACATACGTGCTGCTGCTGCTACTAAGTCGCTTCAGTCGTGTCCGACTCTGTGTGACTCCATAGACGGCAGCCCACCAGGTGCCCCCGTCCCTGGGATCCCCCAGGCAAGAACACTGGAGTGGGTTGCCATTTCCTTCTCCAAGGCATGAAAGTGAAAAGTGAAAGTGAAGTCGCTCAGTTGTGTCCGACTCTTAGCGACCCCATGGACTGCAGACCACCAGGCTCCTCCGTTCATGGGATTTTCCAGCCAAGAGTACTGGAGTGGGTTGCCATCGCCTTCTCCGGGGATCTATTACGGCACAGCGAATTCTACAACACACTTGACAATAACCTATACAGGAAAAGAATCCAAAAAGAGAGAGGACTTTCCTGCTGGTCCAGTGGATAAGAATCTGCCTGCCAATGCAGGGGATTCAGGTTCTATCCCTGGTCTGGGAAGATCCCACGTGCCATGAGGCAACTAAGCCTCTACGCCATAACTACTGAACCCACATGCTCCAGACTAATGAGAAACATGTGCACTGCAGCTACAGAGTGGACTCCGCTCACTACAACTAGAGGAAGCCCTTGAGCAGCAGTCAAGATCCAGCACAGCCAAAAATACATAAATTAATTCACTTTAAATATATACATGCATCTGTGAAAGTGCAACAGTTTGCTGTACAAATAAAACAAACACAATATTGTAAATCAACTATACTCCCATATAAGCTAAGAAATTTTAAAACAAAGAGAAAAAGAAGGAAAGAAGAAAATAAAACAGAAAGGGGAAAAAAGACTGCCTGCTGTATTCCACTGAGGTTTAGGTGAGCTGCAATGGTGTCACCTCCATTGACCCTGAGGATCCTGATTTCCCAGCAGGAGTATCCTGGGCAGAGGAAGCTGGCAGAGAATGTACCTGCAATCAGCACCTCTGTGGACCTCTAGTGCCTGGTCCCCTCTGGACAAAACCACAATCTCCAGACCAGGGAAGGAATCTTCTGCAGGTTAAGGAGCCTAGTGCAGCAAAAGTATGTTTCAAAAGTCACCTAATCTCCACGCATCCAGGTGGTAGGGTTCCCACCTCCAGCCTCTTCCTTAAGAGAGGCAACAGGAACAGAATACTGCATGCCCAGTATAGGGACTTGGCAGGGTCTGGGCTTTTTCCGGGGATGAAAATTAAGAAGTAAAAACACTGGACGCGAGTCCTTGGGTGCTCTTCTGACTCTCTCCCCTCTCATTTACAACCCAGGCACAGAACTGTCTCTAGGGCTCTGCGTGCCTGAGTTATCAGAGGGGTGGGCATGCGGAAGTGCTGCCGCCTTGTGGACACTTCTGGTAACTACAGCTTTATGAGAGGGGCTTAAGAGGAGGCTGTTTTCCTTCCAATCTCGAAGAAAAAAAAAGCGAAAGTGAAGTCGCTCAGTCCTGTCCGACTCTTTGTGATCCCATGGACTTTCGCCTACCAGGCTCCTCCCTCCATGGGATTCTCCTGGCAAGAGTACTGCAATGGGTTGCCATTTCCTTCTCCAGGGGATCTTCCCAAACCCAGGGATCGAACTAGGGTCTCCCGCATTCCAGGTAGACACTTTAACCTCTGAGCCACCAGGGAAGCCCCTCTCAAAGAAAGGCAATGCCAAAGAATGCTCAAACTACCGCACAATTGCACTCATCTCACACGCTAGTAAAGTCACGCTCAAAATTCTCCAAGCCAGGCTTCAGCAATACCTGAACCGCGAACTTCCAGATGTTCAAACTGGTTTTAGAAAAGGCAGAGGAACCAGAGATCAAATTGCTAACATCTGCTGGATTATGGAAAAAGCAAAGGAGTTCCAGAAAAACATCTATTTCTGCTTTATTGACTATGCCAAAGCTTTTGACTGTGTGGATCACAATAAACTGTGGAAAATTCTGGAAGAGATGGGAATACCAGACTGCCTGACCTGCCTCTTGAGAAACCTGTATGCAGGTCAGGAGGCAACAGTTAGAACTGGACATGGAACAACAGACTGGTTCCAAATAGGAAAAGGAGTACGTCAAAGCTGTATATTGTCACCCTGCTTATTTAACTTCTATGCAGAGTACATCATGAGAAACACTGGGTTGGAAGAAGCACAAGCTGGAATCAAGATTGCCGGGAGAAATATCAATAACCTCAGATATGCAGATGACACCACCCTTATGGCAGAAAGTGAAGAGGAACTAAAAAGCCTCTTGATGAAAGTGAAAGTGGAGAGTGAAAAAGTTGGCTTAAAGCTCAACATTCAGAAAACGAAGATCATGGCATCCGGTCCCATCACTTCATGGCAAATAGATGGGGAAACAGTGGCTAACTTTATTTTTCTGGGCTCCAAAATCACTTTGGATGGTGACTGCAGCCATGAAATTAAAAGACACTTGCTCCTTGGAAGAAAAGTTATGACCAACCTAGATAGCATATTCAAAAGAAGAGATATTTTTTTAAAAAAAAGAAAGAAAAGCAGAGACATTACTTTGCCAACTAAGGTCCGTCTAGTTAAGGCTATGGTTTTTCCTGTGGTCATGTATGGATATGAGAGTTGGACTGTGAAGAAGGCTGAGCGCCGAAGAACTGATGCTTTTGAACTGTGGTGTTGGAGAAGACTCTTGAGAGTCCCTTGGACTGCAAGGAGATCCAACCAGTCCATTCTGAAGGAGATCAGCCCTGGGATTTCTTTGGAAGGAATGATGCTAAAGCTGAAACTCCAGTACTTTGGCCACCTCATGCGAAGAGTTGACTCATTGGAAAAGACTCTGATGCTGGGAGGGATTGGGGGCAGGAGGAGAAGGGGACGACAGAGGATGAGTTAGCTGGATAGCATCACTGACTCGATGAACATGAGTCTGAGTGAACTCTGGGAGTTGGTGATGGGCAGGGAGGCCTGGCGTGCTGCGATTCATGGGGTCGCAAAGAGTCGGACACAAGTGAGCAACTGAACTGAACTAAGAGGAGGGTGTGAGCAGTAAATGACGCAGGCCTTGATGTAATGTCCTGGAGTAAGGCATCCAACAGCAATGCAAAGCAGGACAGACTCTCAAAAGTCCAATTTCAAGAGGGAAACGCTAGTCATCCTCCTTAACAGAAAAAACCACAGGGAAACATGCTCCACATCGCTCATTATTAACAAAGCAAATCTAACACACAACAAGGTGTCACAAAGCGTTCCTCAGAATGGCCATCAGCAGAAGGGCTACACACACTCAGTGACGGAGGAGACTGAGGGAAATGAAGCCCTCCCTCCTCTGCTGTGGGTGGGAAACGAAATTGCTGAAGGGCACGATGAAAGTGCTATAGAAAAGGAAAAACAGAGCCACCCGGGAACCCCACTCCCAGACCTCTACCCAGATAAAACTCTCCTTTAAAAAGACACATGGAACTCAGTGTCCACTGCAGCATGACTGTAACCATCAAGGACACAGAGGCGTGGAACATGTCCATCAAGAGATGAAAGAATAAAGAAGAGACAGTAAGTTTACACCACGCGATATTACTCAGTCATAAAAGACGGGAATAATGCCAGCTGTATCAACAAGCCTGGACCTAGACATCAACCTACCAAGTGAAGTAACTCAGACAGAAAAAGGCAACTATCATGCGGCATCACCAACACGTGGAATTGAAAACCAACACAAGTTGAATTACTTTACAAAGAAGAAACAGACTCCCAGGTTTAGAAAACAAACCTATGCTTACCATAGTGGAAAGACGCAAGTGGAGGAAAAAAATTAGGAAGTTTGCATTAACAAGTACACATAAATATACATATACATATATATACATATTTTTGAAATAAATAATCAAGTAGGATCTACTGAACAGCACAGGGAATTCTATAACTATACAACAGTAATCTATATGGAAAAATAATTTAGAAAAAAATAGACGCATGTATCTCCATAATGGCAACAATTTGCTGTACAATTAAAACAAACAAAGCATTGCAAATCAATTATATTCCACATAAGGGAAGAAGGAAGTTAAAAAAAAAAGAGAAGGAAAGAAAGAAGAAAATAAAAGAGAAAGAAAGTATAAAAAATAGACTGTATAACGTCTTCCGCGGAGACCCTGGTGACCTGCAATGGTGTCACTTCCACTGACCCCAAGGGTCCTGGGTTTCCTGGAAGGAGTGTCTGGGCAGCAGGAGCTGCAGAGATTGTGCCAGCAATCAGCTCCTCCATGGACTTCTGGTGCCTGGTGCCCTCTGCACAAAACCACAATCTCCGGACAGAGGGTGGGAGCTCAGCAGGTAAGGGAGCCTCGGGCAGCTAAGGATGCTGACCCCCTGGGTTGCTGTTGGTGCTGTTCAGTTGTGTCTGACTCTTTGTGACGCCGTGGACTGCAGCACGCCAGGCTTCCTTGTCTGTCCTTCACCATCTCCTGGAGCTTACTCAAACTCATGTCCATCGAATCGGTGATGCCATCCAACCATCTCATCCTCCGTCGTCCCCTTCTCCTCCTGCCCTCAATCTTTCCCAGCATCAGGGTCTTTTCCAATGAGTCATCAGGTGGCCAAAGGATTGGGGTTTCAGGTTCAGCATCAGTCCCTCCGATAAATATTCAGGACTGATTTCCTTCAGGATGGACTGGTTTGATTTCCTAGCAGTCCAAGGGACTCACAAGAGTCTTCTCCAGCACCACAGTTCAAAAACATGAATTCTTCGGTGCTCAGCTTTCTTCACAGTCCAACTCTCACATCCATACACGACCACTGGAAAAACCATAGCTTTGAATAGACGGACCTTTGTTGACCAAGTAATGTCTCTGCTTTTTAATATGCTGTCTAGGTTGGTCATAACTTTTCTTCCAAGGAGCAAGCATCTTTTGATTTCATGGCTGCAGTCACCATCTGCAGTGATTTTAGAGCCCAGGAAAAAAAGTCTGACACTGTTTCCATCATTTCTCCATCTATTTGCCATGAAGTGATGGGACCAGATGCCATGATCTTCATTTTCTGAATGTTGAGTTTTAAGCCAGCTTTTTCACTCTCCTCTTTCACTTTCATCAAGAGGCTTTTTAGTTCCTCTTCCCTTTCTGCCATAAGGGTGGTGTCATCTGCATATCTGAGGTTATTGATATTTCTCCCAGCAATCTTTATACCAGCTTGTGCTTCATCCAGGCCAGCATTTCACATGATGTACTCTGCATATAAGTTAAATAAGCAGAGTGACAATATACAGCCTTGATGTACTCCTTTTCCAATTTGGAACTAGTCTGTTGTTCCATGTCCAGTTCTAACTGTTGCTTCCTGACCTGCATATAGGTTTCTTAGGAGGCAGGTAAGGTTGTCTGGTATGCTCATCTCTAAGAATTTTCCAGAGTTTGTTGTGATCCACACAGTCAAAGGCTAGTCAATAAAGCAGAAGTAGATATTTTTCTGGAATTCTCTTGCTTTTTCTATGATCCAACGGATGTTGGCAATTTGATCTCTGGTTCCTTTGCCTTTCCTAAAACCAGCTTGAACATCTGGAAGTTCACAGTTCACATACTGTTGAAGCCTCGCTTGGAGAATTTTGAGCATGACTTTGCTAGCGTGTGAGATGAGTGCAATTGTGCGGTAGTGTGAACATTCTTTGGCATTGCCTTTCTTCAGGATTGGAATGAAAACTGACCTTTTCCAATCCCATGGCCATTGCTGAGTTTTCCAGATTTGCTGGCATTTTCCAAATTTGCCCTCATTATTAAATACATGCAAATCTAAACAGCAACAAGGTACCACCTAGCACCATTCAGAATGGCCATCAGCACAGAGTCTACAGTCAACGCCAGGTGGACTGGAAACAAGCAAGCAGTCCCTCCTCTGCTGTAGCTGGGAAAGTAAATTGCTGACACGAACTATGAAGGTGCCATAAAAAAAACGAGGATGGAGCCACCATTCAGTTCAGTCAGTTCAGTCGCTCAGTCATGTCCGACTCTTTGCCACCCCATGAATCGCAGCACGCCAGGCCTCCCTGTCCATCACCAACTCCCGGAGTTCACTCAGACTCGCGTCCATCGAGTTGGTGATGCCATCCAGCCATCTCATCCTCGGTCGTCCCCTTCTCCTCCTGCCCCCAATCCCTCCCAGCATCAGAGTCTTTCCCAATGAGTCAACTCTTCGCATGAGGTGGCCAAAGCACTGGAATTTCAGCTTCAGCATCATTCCCTCCAAAGAAATCCCAGGGCTGATCTCCTTTAGGATGGACTGGTTGGATCTCCTTGCAGTCCAAGGGACTCTCAAGGGTCTTCTCCAACACCGCAGTTCAAAAGCATCAATTCTTCGGCGCTCAGCCTTCTTCACAGTCCAACTCTCACATCCATACATGACCACAGGAAAAATCATAGCCTTGACTAGACGGACTTTAGTCGGCAAAGTAATGTCTCTGCTTTTGAATATGCTATCTAGGTTGCTCATAACTTTTCTTCCAAGGAGTAAGCGTCTTTTAATTTCATGGCTGCAATCACCATCTGCAGTGATTTTGGAGCCCCAAAATATAAAGTCTGACACTGTTTCCAGCGTTCCCTCATCTATTTCCCATGGAGTGATGGGACCAGATGCCATGATCTTCGTTTTCTGAATGTTGAGCTTTAAGCCAACTTTTTCACTCTCTTCTTTCACTTTCATCAAGAGGCTTTTTAGTTCCTCTTCACTTTCTGCCATAGGGTGGTGTCATCTGCATATCTGAGGTTATTGATATTTCTCCCGGCAATCTTGATTCCAGCTTGTGTGTCTTCCAGGCCAGCGTTTCTCATGATGTGCTCTGCATGTAAGTTAAATAAGCAGAGTGACAATATACAGCCTTGACGTACTCCTTTTCCTATTTGGAACCAGTCTGTTGTTCCATGTCCAGTTCTAACTATTGCTTCCTGAGCTGCATACAGATTTCTCAAGAGGCAGGTCAGGCAGTCTGGTATTCCCATCTCTCTCAGAATTTTCCACAGTTTATTGTGATCCACACAGTCAAGGGCTTTGGCATAGTCAATAAGGCAGAAATAGATGTTTTTCTGGAACTCTTGCTTTTTCCATGATCCAGCGGATGTTAGCAATTTGATCTCTGGTTCCTCTGCCTTTTCTAAAACCAGCTTGAACATCAGGAAGTTCACGGTTCACGTATTGCTGAAGCCTGGCTTGGAGAATTTTGAGCATGACTTTACTAGCATGTGAGATGAGTGCAATTGTGCGGTAGTTTGAGCATTCTCTGGCATTGCCTTTCTTCGGAATTGGAATGAAAACTGACCTTTTCCAGGCCTGTGGCCACTGCTAAGTTTTCCAAATTTGCTGGCATATTGAGTGCAGCACTTTCACAGCATCATCTTTTAGGATTTGACATAGTTCTACTGGCATTCCATCACCTCCACTAGCTTTGTTCGTAGTGATGCTTTACAAGGCCCACTTGACTTCACATTCCAGGATGTCTGGGTCTAGATGAGTGATCACACCATCATGATTATCTGGGTCATGAAGATCTTTTTTGTACAGTTCTTCTGTGTATTCTTGCCATCTCTTAATATCTTCTGCTTCTGTTAGGTCCATACCATTTCTGTCCTTTACGGAGCCCATCTTTGCATGAAATTCCCTTGGTATCTCTAATTTTCTTGAAGAGATCTCTAGTCTTTCCCATTCTGTTCTTTTCCTCTATTTCTTTGCATTGATCGCTGAAGAAGGCTTTCTTATCTCTTCTTGCTATTCTTTGGAACTCTGCATTCAGATGCTTATACCTTTCCTTTTCTCCTCTGCTTTTCGCCTCTCTTCTTTTTACAGCTATTTGTAAGGCCTCCCCAGAGAGCCATTTTGCTTTTCTGCATTTCTTTTCCATGGGGATGGTCTTGATCCCTGTCTCCTGTACAATGTCACGAACCTCATTCCATAGTTCATCAGGCACTCTATCTATCAGATCTAGGCCCTTAAATCTATTTCTCACTTCCACTGTATAATCATAAGGGATTTGACTTAGGTCATACCTGAATGGTCTAGCGGTTTTCCCTGCTTTCTTCAATTTCAGTCTGAATTTGGCAATAAGGAGTTCATGATCTGAGCCACAGTCAGCTCCCAGTCTTGTTTTTGCTGACTGTATAGATCTTCTCCATCTTTTGCTGCAGAGAATATAATCAATCTGATTTCGGTGTTGACCATCTGGTGATGTCCATGTGTAGACTCTTCTCTTGTGTTGTTGGAAGAGGGTGTTTGCTATGACCAGTGCATTTTCTTGGCAAAACTCTATTAGTCTTTGCCCTGCTTCATTCTGCATTCTGAGGCCAAATTTACTTGTTACTCCAGGTGTTTCTTGACTTCCTACTTTTGCATTCCAGTCCCCTATAATGAAAAGGACATTTTTTATGGGTGTTAGTTCTAAAAGGTCTTGTAGGTCTTCATAGAACCGTTCAACTTCAGTTTCTGCAGCGTTACTGGTTGGGGCATAGACTTGGATTACTGTCCTAGATGTATATCCAGATAAAACCCTCACTCCAAAAGACACGTGCATCCCAATGTTCACTGCAATACTATTATCAGCAGCGAGGACACAGAAGTGTAAAAAGGTCCATCGACAGATGAGTGCATAAGGAAGAGGGGGTGGGTATACATCGTGCAATATTACCCAGTCAGATAAGGAACGAAACAATGCCATTTGCAGCAACAAGCATGGACCTAGACATCATCATACCAAGTGTATTAAGTCAGACAGAGAAAGGCAAGTATGTTTGCTCACCTACAGCTGGAATGGAAATACTGATACTAACTGAACTCTTCTAACAAAACAAAACAGACTCCCAGACTTAGAAAACAAACTTATGGTTACCACAGTGGAAAGAAAGGGGTGGAGGAGTAAATTACAAGGGTCCCATCAGCAAGTGGGTGGTTCAGTGGGTAAAGAACCTGCCTGCAATGCAGGAGACGCAGGTTCGATCCCTGGGTTGACAAGAGTCCCTGGGGGAGGGCATGGCAACTCACTCTAAGGAAGGAATTCATAGGGCCTGGACTCCATCTTGGTCCTGTTCATGCTGATCATGCTTAGCCACCTTTCCAATGGACTCTGAACTGTGTTTAGTCCCTATGAAAACAACAGAAGGATAAGACCCCCCTCCCCACCCCACCCCCACCGCTCCGAGACAGAGGAACCTTGAAGATCATATCCAGGTTACTCATCGCCTAAGAGAAAACATACACTAATCTCCCTTTCCTCCAGACAGGCCATAAACTTCTCTGTATCTATCGGAGTGTAACCTCGGGCTTATTGACTATTGGCTAATTGTTTGACTGTTTATTGCACATGAATGATGGGGTTACTGGGATTGTATTTTCCTTGGTTTATGTAAGTCTCAAGGAATTTGGGGTGGTGGGTTCAGACACGTGCACATGAGATATAAAAGATTTTCACAAGTGCTGGTCAGGGTCCTGGGCTAAGAGGAGACTCTGCCTTGGGGCCGCCGGTGTAATAAACTGCACTCCACTATCTGCATTGTCCTTCTGAGTGAGTTTGTTTCCCGGAACGCATGGCTACAACAACTCCAGTATTCTGGCCCAGAGAATCCCCATGGACAGAGGAGCCTGGCAGGTTACTGCCCACAGTGTTGCTCAAAGAGTTGGACACGACTAAAACGACTCAGCACCCAAGTGTGCATTAACAAGTACACATATATGTACCCGTTTGAAACAGATAATCAAATAGGGTCTAATGACCAGCACAGAGAATTCTACACCACACTTGACAATAACCTATATGAAAAAGATCCAAAAAAGAACAGATACGTGTGTAGCTGAATTAGTCTGCCTTAAACCTAAAACAAACACAACACTGTAAGCCAACTACACTTCAGTAGAAAGCAAGAAGAAAATTTTAAGAAGAAGAAAGAAGAAACCAAATAGAGAGAAAGATGGAAAAAAAAAAGAAATGCCTACTGTATCCCCCTGAGGCCTTGGTGACCTGCAATGGTCTCACTTCCATTGACCCTGAGGGTCCTGGGTTTCCTGGCAGGAGTATCCTGGGCAGAGGGAACTTCAGAGAATGTGCCAGCAATTAGCACCTCCGGGGCACCTGGTCCCCTTTGGGCAAAAACGCAATCTCCAGACCTGGAAAGGGGACTTCCCCAAGTAAAGGGTGTTTCAAAAGTCCCCTGCTTGGGGAGGGAGGGGGGAGGGGGGTTCATGTTTGGGAACAGATGTAAGAATTAAAGATTTTAAAATTAAAAAAAAAAAAAGTCCCCTGCATGCATCCATGCATCCAAGCGGTGGGGTTCCCACCTCAGCCTCCTTCCTTAGAGAGGCATGAGGAACTGAGTCCACCCCAGTACATCAGCTTGGCAGGGTTTGGGGTTTTCTAGGGGAGAAAATTAAGGGGTAAAAATACTGGAACACAAATCCTTGGGTCTTGTTCTGGCACATTCCACGCTCGTATACAACCCACAACAGGACTATCGCTAGTGCTCTGCTTGCCTGAGGTTATCAGAGGAAGTGCTGCCGCCCTGTGGACATATCTGGTAACAACAGCCGTAAATGACAGGTCTTCAAGAAACGTTCTGGAGTCAGTCAGTTCAGATCAGTCACTCAGTCGTACGCGACTCTTTGCGACCCCATGGACTCCAACACACCAGGCCTCCCTGTCCATCACCAACTTCTGGAGTTTACTCAAACTCATGTCCATTGAGTCGGTGATGCCATCTAACCATCTCATTCTCTGTCATCCCCTTCTCCTCCTGCCTTCAATCTTTCCCAGCATCAGGCCCTTTTCAAATGAGTCAGCTCTCCGAATGAGGTGGCCAAAGTATTGGAGTTTCAGCTTCAACATCAATCCTGCCAATGAACACCCAGCACTGATCTCCTTTAAGATGGACTGGTTGGATCTCCTTGCAGTCCAAGGGACTCTCAAGAGTTTTCTCCAACACCACAGTTCAAAAGCATCAATTCTTCAGCACTCAGCTTTCTTCACAGTCCAACTCTCACATCCATACATGACCACTGGAAAAACCATAGCTTTGACTGGATGGACCTTCATTGGCAAAGTAATGTCTCTGCTTTTTAATATGCTGTCTAGGTTGGTCATCACTTTTCCTCCAAGGAGCGTGCATCTTTTAATTTCATGGCTGCAGTCACCATCCAAAGTGATTTTGGAGCCCAGAAAAATAAAGTTAGCCACTGTTTCCCCATCTATTTGCCATGAAGTGATGGGACCAGACGCCATGATCTTCGTTTTCTGAATGTTGAGCTTTAAGCCAATTTTTTCACTCTCCACTTTCACTTTCATCAAGAGGCTCTTTAGTTCTTCACTTTCTGCCATAAGGGTGGTATCATCTGCATATCTGAGGTTATTGATATTTCTCCCGGCAATCTTGAGTCCAGCTTGTGCTTCTTCCAGTCCAGCATTTCTCATGATGTACTCTGCACAGAAGTTAAGTAAGCAGGGTGGCAATATACAGCCTTGACGTACTCCTTTTCCTATTTGGAACCAGTCTGTTGTTCCATGTCCAGTTCTAACTGTTGCTTCCTGACCTGGATACAGATTTCTCAAGAGGCAGGTCAGGTGGTCTGGTGTTCCCATCTCTTTCAGAATTTTCCAGAGTTTGTTGTGGTCCACACAGTCAAAGGCTTTGGCATAGACAATAAAGCAGATGTTTCTCTGGAACTCCTTTGCTTTTTCCATGATCCAGCGGATGTTGACAATTTGATCTCTGGTTCCTCTGCCTTTTCTAAAGCCACCTTGAACATGTGAAAGGTCATGGTTCACGTACTGTTGAAGCCTGGCTTGGAGAATTTTGAGCACGACTTTACTAGCATGTGAGATGAGTCCAATTGTGCAGTAGTTTGAGCATTCTTTGGGATTGGAATGGAAACTGACCTTTTCCAGTCCTGTGGCCACTGGTGAGTTTTCCAAATTTGCTGGCATATTAAGTGCAGCACTTTCACAGCATCATTGTTTAGGATGTTCTGGAGTAGGGCATCTAAAAGCTATGTAAAAGAGGATAGACTTTAGAGAATCCATTTCAAGAGGGAAATGCTACTCATACGCTTTAACAAAAAAACACAGAAAAACGTACTCCTCATCACTCATTATTAAAAATGCAAATGTAACCCCAAACGAGGTACCACATCGTATTACTAAGAATGGCCATCTACAAAAGGTCTACCCACAGTCAATGCCGAAAGGAACCTTCTCTCCTCTGCTGTGGGTGGGAAAGCATATGGCTGACATGGATTATGAAGGTTCCATAGAAAAAAAAAAAAAACAGAGCCACCATAGGATCCAGCAATCCCTCTCCTGGACCTGTAACTGGATAAAACCCTCACTGGAAAAGACACAAGTTCACTGCAGTACTATTATCACCTGAGAGGACACAGAAGTGAGATAAGGGTCTATCGACAGATAGTGCATAAAGAAGAGGTGGTAGGTATACACCATACAATATTACCCAGCCATAAAAAGAAGGAAATCATACCAACTGCAGCAACAAGCATGGACCTAGACATCGTCATACCATGTGAAGTACGATAGAGAGAGAAAGGCAAATATCATATGTGATCACTTACAGGTTGCATGGAAAAACCAATATATGTTGAATTACTTTACAAAGCAGAAAGAGAGTCCCAGGATTAGAAAAAAGCTTATGCTTACCACAGTGGAAAGCTGGGGGGAGAGGAATAAATTAGGAGACTCAGGTTAACAGGTGCACATAAATATATATATACATACACATGTTTGAAACAGATAATCAAGTAGGATCTGCTGAACAGCACAGGAAATTCTACAACATACGTGACAATAACCTATATGATAATAATAATAAAAACAGGACTTCCTGGTGGTCCAGTGGATAAGAATCTGCCTGTCCAATGTAGGGGACACAAAGTCTATCTCTGGACTGGGAAGATCCCAGGTGCTGCGAGGCAACTAAGCCTGTGACCACAACGACTCAGCACTGGTGCCCTAGAGCCTCATGCTCTGGAATAAGAGACGACACCTCAATGAGAAGCCGGTGCACCACAACTAGAGAAAGCCCATGAGCAGCAATGAAGAGCCAGCACAGCCAAAAATACATAAATAGGTTAAGTTTCAAAATAAATATCAGTTCAGTTCAGTCGCTCAGTCGTGTCCGACTCTATATGCATATGTAAAACTGCAACGGTTTGCTATACAACAAAAACAAATGCCACACTGTAAATCAACTGTACTCCAATATAAGGTAAGAAATAAAATTTAAAACAAAGAGAAAAAGAAGGAAAGAGAGAAGAAACTAAAACAGAAAGGAAGAAAGAAAAACCCATACAGACTGCCTACTGTATTCCACTGAGACCTCGGTGACCTGCAGTGCCGTCACCTCTGTTAACCCTGAGGGTCCTGGTTTCCCAAAAGGAGGATCGGGGACAGAGGCAGCTGCAGAGAATGTGCCAGCAGACAGCACCTCCGTGGACCTCTAGTGCCTGGTACCCTCTGGACAAAAATTCTGGTAACAACATTTCTGGCAACAGTAACTTTACAATCTCAAGTCAGGGGAAGGGGGCTTCTGAAGGTAAAGGAGCCTAGTGTAGCTAAAGGATGCTGGCCCTGTGGGTAGAAGAGGTTTCAAAAGTCACCAGATCTCCATGCATCCAGATGGTGGGGTTCCCACTTCCAGCCTCCTTCCTTAGAGATGCACCAGGAACCGAGTGGTATACCCCCAATACCTCGGCTTGGCAGGGGTTGGGATTTTTCTGGGGGTGAAAATTAAGGAGTAAAAATACTGGAACCTAAGTCCTTGGGTACTGTTCTGGCATGTGCCATTCTCATTTCCAACCCAGGCACAGGAGTCTCTGGGACTCTGCTTGACTGAGTTATCAGAGGGGTGGGCAGGAGGAGGTGCTGCCCCCGTGTGGACATTTCTCTCAACAACAACTTTAGGAGATGCGCTTCAGGGCATTTCACAGAGGTTGAGGGCCTATAAATGACATGGGCCTTCAAGAAATGTCCTGGGAGAGGGCATTGAAAAACAATGCAAAACAGGCCAGACTTTCAAGAATCCAATTTCAGAGGGAAATCTACTCACACTCAAATACAGAAAATCACAGTAAAGCATGTTCCATATCGGTCATTATTTTTTAAAAAAAATGAAAATCTAACTCACAACGAGGTATCACCTCACACCACTCAGAATGGCCATCAGCAAAAAGTCTACGCAAAATCAATGTTGAGGGGACTGGAGAAAAGGAAGCCCTCCCTCCTCTGCTTGGGTGGGAAAGTAAATTGCTGACAGGCATTATGAAGGTTACATAGAAAACAAAATACAGAAACACCATAGGACCCAGGCGATCTCATTCACTGGCATATATCTAGAGAAAACCCTCATTTGAAAACACAGGTGCACCCCAACCTTCACTGCAGCACCACTGACAGTAGCTAGGACCTGGAAGTCAGCAAAGCATCCATCTACAGATGAATGGATAAAGAAGAGGTTGTACCTGTACACAATGCAATGTTATTCAGTCATAAAAAGAATGGAATATTACTATTTGCAGCGACAAGCATGGACCTAGACATCACCATCTCTTGTGAAGCAAGTCAGACACAGAAAGTCAAATATCACATGTGATCAGTTATAGGTGGAATCAGAAAACTGATACGAACCGTATTACCTTACAAAGCAGAAACATACTGCCAGGCTTTGAAAACCAACTTATGGTTAGCCTAATGGAAATGTGATGGGAAGAGATAAATCAAGATTTGTGATTAACATACATATACTTCTATATGTAAGTATATATCTACCTTATATATTCCTATATATAATGTAGGCAACCAACAAGGACGCAGTGTATGGCACAGGGAACTCTACTCAACATGCTGTGATGATCTACATGAGAAAAGAATCTGAAAAAAAAATGCACATTATGTACATATATAAGTGAATCACTTTGTTGTACATGTGAAACTAATACGGCACTTTATATCAACTATCCTGCAATAAAATAATATAAAATTAAATAAAACCTTGCTCCAGCTGAAAAAGGAAGAAAAACTCTAAAATCATTACATTTTAAAGTTCCCCTATGTTTTTTACCTAAGGCTGCAGCTCATTCATTTTCATTGCTGGGTAGTATTCCCTTAATACGTTCATCCCTTCTGCTGATAGACTGGAGAAGGAAATGGCAACCCACTCCAGTATTCTTGTCTGGGAAATGCCTGGTAGGCTACAGTCCATGGGGTCGCAAAGGAGTGTGACAGGACTCACCGAGTAAACAACAAAAACCACTAATGGATATTAGGTTGTTTTTAGTTTTTGCTATTGTCTATAATGCTGCTGTAAAACATTTTTTTACATGTCTTGGAGATATGTAGGAGAATTTTTTGGGGGTTACTTATATAGCATTGATAAAACTTCCCATGATCATGTAACTTTCTCATTGAAGAAACAGTGTGACAACTTTTGCTTTACATATATGGAAGTTGTTATTTGGTATACACATATTTATAATTAGTCATTCTTCTCAATGACTTGAAACTTTTGTCAGAGTGAAGTGACTCTATCTATTGCTTTTTGACCTAAATTCTGTTTTATGTGATGTTACTAAAGCTAGACTTCCTTTCTTTCATTTTTAAAGTTGTGGTAAAATATGCATAATGTAAAAATGTAGAAGTCAGTGGCGTTAAGTACATTCACAATCCCCTCTGTATCATTTCAGAACTTTTTCGTCATTCCAATCACGTCTGTAAGCATTAACCAACAACTGCTTCTCCTCCTTTCCCTTTGGTCTCTGGTAACCACTATTCTTCTTTTTCTTTATGAATTTGAGTGTTCTAGGTATCTCACACAAGTGGAATCATACAGTCTTTGTCCTTTGGGGGCCTGGCTTATTTGACTTGTTTTAGGAGCTTTAAACAAATTTGCTTAAGACATCATCTTCATATACATGCACTAAAAAGAGCTTTAAAAAAAAAAAAAAAACCAGAGTGTAAGGCCCTGTAGGAAAGCAAAGATGAGAAAATCTCTGTCTCTAAAGTGTCTACAGACTAGTTAGAAGGAAAACTGGAGACAAGCAGTCAGCCTCGAGGCAGGCATGGCGGATTGTGAGATGAGTGGCACGTGGTCTTCCTTCTGCTTGTCCTCAGCTGCTGTAAGAGAAATCAGTGTTTCTCTGTAGAGGCCACTGAAGGTGCATCCCTGAAGCGCTGAGCCAGAGTGGTTTCTGCTCATTGTTGTAGTTCAGTCGTTCAGTCAGTTGTATTCAACTCTTTGTGACGCCACGGACTGCAGCACACCAGGCTTCCCTGTCCTTCACCATCTCCCGGAATTGCTCAAACTCACATCCACTGAGCCGATGATGCCATCCAACATCTCATCCTCTGTCGTCCCCTTCTCCTCCTCCTTTCCCAGCATCAGGGTCTTTTCCAATGAGTCAGCTCTTCACATCAGGTGGCTAAAGTATTGGAGCTTCAGCTTCAGCATCAGTCCTTCCAATGAGTATTTAGGGTTGATTGATTTCCTTTAGGATTGACTGGTTTGATCTTCTTGCTATCCAAGGGACTCTCAAGAGTTTTCTCCACTTCAAAAGCATCAATTCTTTGGCACTCAGTCTTCTTTATGGTCCAGCTCTCTCATTCTTACGTGACTACTGGAAAAAACATAGCTTTGACTATACGGGCCTTTGTAGGGAAAGTAACACCTCTGCTTTCTAATACACTGTCTCGGTTTTGTCATAGCTTTTCTTCCAAGGACCAAGAGTCTTAATTTCATGGTTGCAATCACCGTCCGCAGTGATTTTGAAGCCCAAGAAAATAAAGTCTGTCACTGTTTCCATCTTCCCCCCAACTATTTGCCAGGACGTGATGGGACCGGTTTCTGCTGGTGGAGGTAAATCCCCAGCCCGTCCCCGGGTATAGCTGTACGCTCGGCCTCACGGTGGCGCATTTCCAAAGCAGCAAGGGCGCCGCTAGCTGGGGAGGAAGTAAAGCCCTTCCTAAGTGCGGTGGCCGTCGTTAGGGCGCTGGAAGCGCCAGCTCCGTCGTCCTTACACAACCCGCACCAATGACTTTCACTTGCAGTCTTCCCAGCGCCCTCTTCTATCGTCACCCTCAAAACCCAGCAGGGTTTTCGGTCCTTTTAAAAGCTTTCGGTTTCGTTTCTGTATTGTTCTTCTTTTGCTCCTCCCTCCCCACCACCCCCGCCCGGTGAAAATCGGTTTCGCGAAGTTCAAATGCAAATTTCTTGGCAAAATCCTGCAGAATACCCCTCCTCCCCCCACCCACCACCCCAGCCAGCAGTTTCCAGGAGACCTGAGTTTCCTCACGGATAACGTTTTATTTGCTCGTTAATTCCGCAAGCATTGTGTCAGCTAAGTGCCAGGGAGCTGGGAGTACGGAACCAACAAGATAAGAAAATCCTAGATTTGGATGCTGAAAATCCTAGATTTGGATGCTGTCTGGGGTAGATGACAAGTAAATTGTGGTAGGCGCTGTAACTGAGTACTGAGCAGGAAGTGGTGAAGAGGGGGAGGCGGGGCTGGTGGATGGTCAGCCCGGGTTTACAAGGGAGGTAAGGATGGAGATGAGTCATCCAGAGACTTTCGGAATTTACCACATGGAAGAGGGCAGCAAGGCCATTATCAGGCTGCAAAAACAGCCTGTGTAAACATTATTTCTTCATGCTACCTGGAGTTCAGGAGGTCAGGGCAAACCACCCTTTGAGGCGCTCCCTGCTCCCTCCCATTACCAACTGGATCTGGCATAGACGTTTGGTTTTATCAGTGACAATAAACGTGGTTGATCTGTCTGACCCGTATTGCTGCTTTCTCTCCATTATCAGTTGCCGGGGGTGTCCGCTCTAGCTCTGTGCGTGCGTAGTCACTCAGTCGTGTCAGACTCTTCGCGACCCATGGACTGACGCCCCCTAGGCTCCACTGTCCATGGATTTTTTTCAGGCAAGAATACTGGAGTGGGTTGCCACTTTCTTCTCCAGGGGAATCTTCCCAACCCAGGGACTGAATCTGAGTCTCCTGTGTCTCCCGCGTTGCAGGCAGGTTCTTCGCCCGCTGAGCCGCTGGGGAAGCCCCTACTCAGCTGTTGTCTCAGTTACTGGGAACTGGAGGCTAGAGTTCGTTCACAGCAACTGAGAAACGGCCTGGCTCAGAGTATCGCTGTGGTCCCTGTCGGAACCCCTTTCGCACCAGCTGGGCTCACTAGGATCCGGCTAGTCGGCCATGGCTGCTGTTGCCACAGATGTCTGCCCAATCTAGTCCAGGGGGTCGTGTCAGGGGAAGCACCCTGGCCAGGCACCATAGTAACCATCTGCGTGAGTTGTTTTATGACAGGAGATCCTGGGAAGGAAAACGGAACTAACAAGCCACCACCAACCGGAAGAGCTCGGGAAAGGTCGAAAGGAGACACTGCGTGTCCGTCCACTTCTCAGAATCCCTCTCGCTAGCATCCATCTTGGCTGAGTGATACGTGTGCCACCAGGAAAGACTCTGAATTAGAGTGATTGGCCAAAGACCACCCGGAAACTAATTCCCATCACCATAAAACCCGAGACTGCAAGCCACGCAGCAGAGCAGTTCTCCTGGGTACCCTTACCCTACTGCTCTCCACCTGGGTGCCCTTTCCCAATAAAATCTCTTGCTTTGTCAGCACATGTCTCCTCGGACAATTCTTTTCCGAGTGTTAGACAAGAGTCTGCTCTTGGGGCCCTGTAGGGGGCCTCCCCCTTCCTACAACAGTTGTGTCCGGGGGTGGGATCCTGTGGCACAAACCATGGCCAGCTGTCACAGAGGAATCAGCCCCAAGCGATTTATTAGCAAGTTGCTGAGGCCAGGACAGTTGTCCCCTGATTCTTCAAGGCAAGGTTTCTCAGTCTTGCCCCATGAGGGGCTGACTTGTGCATTGTAGAATGTTTAGCAGGATCCCAGGCTCTACACAGTAGATGCCAGCAGGACCCTTCCTCTGTCCCCCACTGAGTAATGATAAGCACAATGTCTCCTGGGAGAAAACTCATGCCTGGTTGAAAACCACGGTTCTAAGGGGACGGGAGGCTCCAGGATTGACCCTTCAAGGTCGATGTCATCAGTGGTCAGGAATGTGAGCATGAAGCCTCCAGATTAAATGCCAGCCTCTGCAGAGCTGGCTCAGAGACTGAGAGGGTGGCTCCTGCTGGTCAGGGTTTTGAATGGAGCATTGGTGGGCTCACGAGTGAATGTGTAAATATGCTCAGCTGTGTTTGACTCTCTGTGACTCCACAGAGGGAGGCCTGCCAGTCTCCTCTGTCCATGGGATTTTCCAGGCAAGAACACTGGAATGGGTTGCCACTTCCTTCTCCATCAGATGTGAATAGCTGTGCTCAAGATGGGGAAATGAAAACAGAGCATGCTGTGTGTGTGTGTGTGTGTGTGTGTGTGTGTGTGTAGCTGCATGGATTTGATCGAGCATGTTATTTGGTTTACTCATTGTGTACACATTTCTGAGAAGGTACAATTCTCAGTGTGGGTGTAGGTATCTGTGTGTGGCTATAGATATCTGTGTGTTTCAAGGTTGGACTGTACATAGTCCACACTGCCCCTCCTCCTATGTCAGCAAGATAAATTAGTGACATATATGACACTTAATTGGTACTTTCAGAACACTAAGACTCAGCTCTAGTAAAGCTGAAATGAAAAACAGTTTTAGGAATTTCCTGGTGGTCGAGTGGTTAGGATTCTGCACTTTAACTGCAGAAAACACTGGTTCGATCCCTGGTCAGGGAACTAAGATTCTGCAAGCTGTACTACATGGCCAAAAAAAGACATTACACAGTATGTGTAATGAATGAGTGATAACCCCAATGGTCTTCAATGACATCATACTTCAGCACCAGATTCCAGGGTGGACAGAACTCAGAGTCCAAAAAGCATAGCCAAGTCCATTCTGAATTCATCTGTGTTCTCTAGTCTTAGCCCTTTGACAAACTGGTTGTCTAATAAACCATTTAACCTTTTATTTCTTTGAAGTGAAGTGAAGTGAAAGTCACTCAGCCGTGTCTGACTCTTTGCGAGCCCATGGATTCCATGGAATTCTCCAGACCAAAATACTGGAGTGGGTAGCCGTTCCCTTCTCCAGGGGATCTTCCCAACCCAGGGATTGAACCAGGGTCTCCCTTATTGCAGGTGGATTCTTTACCAGCTGAGCCACAAGGGAAGCCCAAGAATACTGGAGTAGGTAGCCCATCCTTTCTCCAGAGGATCTTCCCAACCCAGGAATCAAACTGGGGTCTCCTGCATTGCAGGCAGATTCTTTACCTACTGAGCCATCAGGGAAGCCCTTTTATTTCTTTAGTTTCTCGTTTTGTAAAATGGAGCTAATAATATCAGACTTAATTGGCGGACTCTCTTGACAACAACTTAATTATCATAAAGACTTAAAAAATATAAATGCTGATAAATATTGAGTGAAAATAAATTGTACTTCCTCATTAGGTAAGCTCTTCTCTTAAAAAAAAAAAAATCAGCTGACACTTATTAGTGTACTCTATGTTCCTGATAATTTATCTAAGTATTTGTCTTTCTTGCTTGGTTAGTTATTTGTGTTGGGTCTGTGTCTTGATTTGGTTTAGTGGCCACTGTGGCTCCTAGGCACTCAATTGTCATTTGTGTTCACGATATTTTTGACAGTGATGATTGTGGCCTAATTGCCCAGTTTGCCCATCAATTTTCAGTTTTTCAAGGTCACGGAAGTGAGCTTTTGGACACTTTCAAGAAAAAAGAGCTTATATTCTTTCAATCAACCGAACCAATCAAAAATCCAACCAACCACATGTGAAAAGCAGAAAGCTATGTGGCTCAAGGCTCTGGCCCTGAAAACACTAAAATAAGGGACAAACTACAGACTCGGATGAGAGAGGTACACGGATGCTCTTGCCAGGTGACTTTTCTGCTCCTTCAAATTAATATTCTTCCAACTCTGTTGGAGTACAGTTGGTAGATAAAACTGTTCGTATTTAAAGTGTACAACACGATGTACATGATATACGTATACTTTGTGAAGTGATTACCAGAACGAACACATTCATTACCTTACGTAGCTACTATGTGTATGTGAGTGTGTGGTGAAAATGTGTAAGATCTATTCGCTTAGCAAATTTCAAATGTTTATTGTGGGTTTCTTCTCTTTCTTTTCTTTCTTTTTTTTTTTTTTGGCCATCCTGAACAGCTAACAGAATCTTAGTTTCTCAACTAGGGATTGAATCTGAGCCCTTGGCAGTGAAAGCTCAGAGTCCTAACCACAGGACCACCACGGAATTCCCTCAAGCGTTCAATACAGTATTGTTAGCTCGAGTCACCTTGGTGTGCGTTATATCACCAGAACTTGTAACTGAAAGAGTTGACCAGTATGTCCCCATTTCCTCCTACTAACCACCATTCTACTCTCTATTTCTATGGGTTTGGGTTTTGTTTGTTTGTTTGTTTTGATTCCACATATAACTAAGATCATACAGTATCCGTTTTTTTCTGTGCAATTTATTTCACAGAAATAATGTCCTCTAGGTTCATCTGTGTTTTTGCAAATGGTAAGATTTCCTTCTTTCTTATGTTGTTGTTGTTCAGTTGCTCAGTTGTGTCCAACTCTGCGAACCCATGGACTGCAGCACGCCAGGCTTCCCTATCCTTCACCATCTCCCAGAGCTTGCTCAAACTCATGTCCATCAAGCCAATGATGCCATCCAACCATCTCATCTTCTGTTGTCCCCTTTTCCTCCTGACTTCAATCTTTCCCAGCATCAGGGTCTTTTCCAATGAGTAGGCTCTTCACATCAAGTGACCAAAGTATTGCAGCTTCAGCTTCAGCATCAGTCCTTCCTATGAATATTCACGATTGATTTACTTTAGGATTGACTGGTTTGATCTCCTTGCAGTCCAAGGGACTCTCAAGAGTCTTCTCCAACACCACAGTTCGAAAGCATTGATTTTTTGGCACTCAGCCTTCTTTATGGACCAACTCTCACATCTGTACGTGACTACTGGAAAACCATAGCTTTGACTAGATGGACCTTTGTCAGCAAAGTAATGTCACTGCTTTTTAATATGCTGTCTAGGTTGATTATAGTTTTTCCTCCAAGAAGCAAGTGTCTTTTAATTTCACGGCTGCAGTCACCATCCGCAGTGACCTTTCTTATGGCTGAATAATATTTCATTATACATTATCTATCTATCTACCACATTTTCTTTATCCATATCCTATGTTGGCTATTGTGAATAATGCTACAGTGAATATGAGCATACAATATCTCTACAATATACTGATTTCATTCCCTTTGGATAAATATCAAGAAGCGGGATTGCTGGATCATACAGTTCTCCTTTTATGTTTTTTGAGGAAGCTACATACTGTTTATATTCCCACCAACAGTCCAGAAGTGTTCCCTTTTCTCACATCCTCACCAATACTTGTCTCTTGTCTTTCTGATGACAGCTATTCTAACAGAAACCAGTGAGGAGTGATATCACACTGTAACTTTGATTTGCATTTCATTCATGATTAGAGATGTTAAGCACATTTTCATGTACCTGCTGCCCAATTGTACATGGCTTTTTTCAATAGTAAGTACTACTACACAATCTGCAGTTGGTTGAATATGTGGAGGCATAATTTCAGATAAAGAGGAACCTTAGATATGAGAGCCAACTTAACTTATATGTGGATTTTTGACTATGTGCAAGGTTGGTGCCCCTAATACCTTCACTGTTCAGGGGTCAACTGTCAAGCAGTTCAGTCGCTCAGTCATGTCCGACTCTTTGTGACCCCATGAACCACAGCATGCCAGGGCTTCCTGTCCATCACCAACTCACAGAGTTCACCCAAACCCATGTCCATCGAGTCGGTGATGCCATCCAACCGTCTCATCCTCTGTCATCCCCTTCTCCTCCTGCCCTCAATCTTTCCGTTATTTTTAATACTTTTGTTCTTTAACCTTTATGAAAGTGAAAGTGAAGTCACTCAGTCATGTCCGACTCTTTGTAACCCCATGGACTGTAGCCTACCAGGCTTCTCCATCCATGGGATTTTCCAGGCAAGAGTACCAGAGTGGGTTGCCATTTCCTTCTCCAGGGTATCTTCACAACCCAGGGATCAAACCTGGGTCTCCCACATTGCAGGCAGATGCTTTACCCTCTGAGCCACAAGAGAAGCCCTTAACATTTATACTAGAATTAAGTTATTAACACCATTGTGTTACGGTACTAAAGTATTCCGGATTTGATTATATACTTACCTTAATTTTATATGTTCATATTCCTATTTAGCATCATTTCATTTCAGCTTGAGAAACACCATTTGGCATTTCTTGTAAGGCAGATCTATTGGTAAAGAACTCCCTTAACTTTTGTGTGCCTGGTAAAGAGTTTATCTCTCCTTTGTTGCTGAAGAATAGACAGCTTTGCAGGGTAAAGTGTTCTTGGTTGGCAGTTTCTCTTTCAGCACTTTTAATATATCATCCCACTCTCTCCTGGACTGCAAAGTTTCACTGATAGCTTGTTGAGGGTTCCTTTGTATGTGAGAATTTTTTATGTTGCTACTCTAAATATTCTCTTTGTCTTTGAGTTTAGACAGTTTTATTTTAATATCTTGGAGAAGATCTCTTTGGGCCGAATCTGTTTAGGGACCTATGAGTTTCATAAACTTGGATATCTAAATCTCTCCCTAGATTTGGGAAGTTCTCAGTCATTATTTAAATAAGATTTCTGCTCCTTTCTCCATTGATTCTCCTTCAAGGACTCCAATAACATGTTGCTTTGTCTGATCAGTTCAGTTCAGTCGCTCAGTTGTGTCCGACTCTTTGCGACCCCATGAATCGCAGCACGCCAGGCCTCCCTGTCCATCACCAACTCCCGGAGTTCACTCAGACTAACGTCCATCGAGTCAGTGATGCCATCCAGCCATCTCATCCTCTGTTGTCCCCTTCTCCTCCTGCCCCCAATCCCTCCCAGCATCAAAGTCTTTTTCAATGAGTCAACTCTTCGCATGAGGTGGCCAAAGTACTGGAGTTTCAGCTTTAGCATCATTCCTTCCAAAGAAATCCCAGGGTTGATCTCCTTCAGAATGGACTGGTTGGATCTCCTTGCAGTCCAAGGGACTCACAGGAGTCTTCTCCAACACCACAGTTCAAAAGCATCAATTCTTTGGCGCTCAGCCTTCTTCACAGTCCAACTCTCACATCCATACATGACCAGAGGAAAAACCATAGCCTCGACTAGACGGACCTTAGTCAGCAAAGTAGTCTCTGCTTCTAGGTTGGTCATAACTTTTCTTCCAAGGAGCAAGCATCTTTTAATTTCATGGCTGTAGTCACCATCTGCAGTGATTTTGGAGCCCAAAAAAATAAAGTCTGACACACCATGAAATGATGGGACTGGATGCCATGATCTTTGTTTTCTGAATGTTGAGCTTTAAACCAACTTTTTCACTCTCCACTTTCACTTTCATCAAGAGGCATTTTAGTTCCTCTTCACTTTCTGCCATAAGGGTAGTGTCATCTGCATATCTGAGGTTATTGATATTTCTCCCAGCAATCTTGATTCCAGCTTGTGTTTCTTCCAGTCCAGTGTTTTGTCTGATAGTATGCTATAATTCAGGTTTCCCTGGTAGCTTGGTGGTAAAAAATCCACCTGCCAATGCAGGAGACTCATGTTCAACCTCTTTCTGGGAAGATTCCCTGGAGAAGGAAATGACAACCCACTCCAGTATTCTTGCCTGGGAAATCCCATAACAGAGGAGCCTGGCAGGCTACAGTCCATGGGGCTGCAAAGAGTCAAACAGGATTTAGCGACTAAACAACAATGATCCTATAATTCACATAGGCTTTCTTCATTTTCATTCTCTCTGATAGCTTCTTTGCTTTGTGGAACAACAAAACATACCAGGTTCAACTTGTACATTTCATTCTCCATCCTGGAATCAATGATTTTCTTTAAAGAGTCCTGGTTCCTTGTAGAAAGAAATGGTGTTTAGAGAGTGCCTCCTGGGTGCCAGTTGTTCAGTTGCTAAGTCGTGTTTGATTCTTTGTGACCCCATGGACTGCAGCACACCAGGCTTCCCTGTCCTTCACTGTCTCCCAGAGTTTGCTCAAATTCATGTCCATTGAGTCAGTGATGCTATTTAATCATCTAATTCACTGTTGCCCCCTTCTTCTCCTGCCTTCAATTATTTCTAGCATTAGGGTCTTTTCCAATAAATCGGCTCTTTGCATCAGGCGATCAAAGCAGTGGAACTGCAGTTTCAGCAACAGTCCTCCCAGTGAATATTCAGGGTTGATTTCCTTTAGGATTGACTGGTTTGATATCCTTGCAATCTAAGGGAGTAGTCTTCTCCAGCACCACAGTTCAGAAGCATCAGTTCTTTGGTGTTCAGCCTTCTTTATGGTACAACTGTCACATCCATACATGACTATTGGAAAAACCATAGCTTTGACTATCCCTGTGTGTCAGGGATGCCTGCTTTTATTAAACCCAGCAATAATGCATCACATCAAAGATGAAGAGAATGTACAGAGTCAGGCAATAAACTGCAAATTCATTCTGATATTTCCATTTTAGTTTTCAGTTTATACAACTTTCCCTAACTTCTTTGATTTTATATTTGTATTTCTTTTCTCTTACACTGAAAATCTTGATTCTGAATGAAATTGATTGTAATTGACTATTTGCTTATTCTAATTTATACACACTACTGGGTAATAAAGATATTTCCAAGCAATGTCTCTAAATAAATGCTTTTAAGAATTTTTGTAAAACATACCAATATTACTTAATAAGGATGTAAGACTACGAAAGTCAAGATTTCTCTGCTGGTTCTTTTTCCCCTTAGGGAAAACAAATCTGTTTTAAAGTCATTTGAAATAATTTTTGTTTGGTGGTGCTACCCACTTGATATACATTAATTTGTTACAGTATGGTTTCAATTTTAGAAACTACTTTTCAGAAATTAGGTTTAAATTTTCAATGATATTCAAGGTTCCTTTGGTTTCTAAGCCAAAACTATAAAACAAGGTATATTTAAAGAAGCCTAGGTCCCCTGTCTTTCCCCTCTACTCTGTTTCCCCTTATAGGTAATCTTTTGTCTTAGTTTTTTATTTTCCTTCAATTGTTTTGAAAATATAAGCTCATGCACTAAAATATTGACCTCTCCTTATTACTCTTCCCCACTTGGTATTTTCTGCCCACTACCCCATAGTGTTTAATAGTGATCCTCCTGATGACTCAAAAGCATACATAGTTCTCTATGGCGTGAGTATATCATGGTTTATTCAGTTGTTCTCTGTTAATGCACATCTAGTTCCCTCATTCTTAATCCTGAACTGATAACCATCTGAGGAAAATCCATAACAAGGAGAACAAAACAAAAAGCAGAAACAGAAAAAGGAACTCAGGGAACAGAGCCTATGTAGAGAAAACAAAAGCTACCATATCTGCAGGGAAATTAGAATAGGTATGTAATCATGGAAAAGAGAATGGGGACCACTAAAAGAATGCTTGCAGAATAAGAAAGAGCTCTCGGAAAAATCAAAATGTGGTATCAGAAATTAAAAAACAAAAACCTCATTTAGAAAGATCAGAAGAACTCTCTCAGAGGTTAGAGAGAAAAAAAAATAGAAACCCCAGGAAGATGGAAAATAGGCAAGAAGTGGCTTGAAAATTAGGGGACTTTATGATAGGGATCCAGAGAAGGCAATGGCACCCCACTCTGGTACTCTTGCCTGGAAAGTCCCATGGATGGAGGAGACTGATTGGCTGCAGTCCATGGGGTCGTGAAGAGTTGGACACGACTGAGCAACTTCACTTTCACGCACTGGAGAAGGAAATGGCAACCCACGCCAGTGTCCTTGCCTGGTGGGCTGCCGTCTATGCGGTCGCACAGAGTCAGACACGACTGAAGTGACTTAGCAGCAGCAGCATGATAGGGATCAACCCTGGAAGTCCAATATTTGAATAATAGGGTTCCCCAAAAGAGAGAATAGGGAAAATGAAGGAGAAGAAATAACAAAATTATTTAAGATAATTTCCAAGAATCAAAGAGCCTGAAATACTGAAAGAACTTACTCAGTATTCAGTGGATGGAAGAACAGGCCCACATCACAGAATATCAGTGTGCAATTTCAAAGCACTGGGATAAAAAGATTTTGGGTGTTTCATAAAATTAAAAGAAAAAGAGGTCACATAAATTGGGTAATTGTATGCTTTCAGAATTTCCAACAGCAATAGTGAGAGCTAGTGGTCATTGGAATAATAGCTTCGAAGTCCTGAAGGAAAATGATTTCCAACCTAGAATTCTATACCCAGCCAAACGATATTGAGAGTGAAGGTTTTCAGACAAGTACAATCTTAAAAAAAAATTATTTGATGATGAACAAAACTGGAAAAAAAAAAACAGGCACAACAACAAGAAATGGAGCATTTTTCAGGACATGAACACAGCCATCAAAATGACTGACAGAGGTAAAAGTGGTTTGTGGCCCCCGGGGCAATAGGTCAGGTGGAAGGGGGGACTGCTCTTTTAACTGTGAGAATGAATAATTTTGACAAAGACATAAAAATAGTAGGGAGAGAATAAACAATTTTTAAAAGGAAGGCAACTCTTGAGAACGAAGTTGATGTGACTGTTTTGAAGACTATGGTAAAAGAAACAGAAGAAGTATGACAAAAAGATTCTGAGATGCTATAGAAACTGGTCAAAGCATCAAAATTTAGAGGCATCTTTTAAACTCTCTGCACTCACCAATCTCCTGGCTTGCCCTCCTTGTAAGAACTTGGCTAGGCCTTCTGGGAAAAAGTGATTCCCTGCAGTTGGCAAAAAAAAAAAAAAAAAAAAAACCCACGTCAGAGACAGAGAGACATGCTGGAAGAAGTTTCATGGGCCTTTCCTAACTGCAGAACTGGGAGATGTTGGGGAAATGAAGAAAGGATATGTCAAATTTCTTAAAAGTGAAAGGACCAATGATATCTGGGAAATGGCAAACAGCTTCAATGATTTGGAGACTAACATTGTTTCCCAAATTTGCCCCATGTTATAGTCACCAGGGGGCTTCCCTGGTGGCTCAGGAGTAAAGAATCTACTTGCAATGCAGGAGACTCAAGTTCAATCCCAGGGTCGGGAAGATCCTCTGGAGAAGAAAATGGCAACCCATTCCAGTATGCTTGCCTGGGAAATCCCATGGATAGCCTGGCAGGCTACAGTCCATGTGGTCACAAAAGAGTTGGACAGGACTTGGCGACTAAACCACCACCACCATAGTCACCAGGTGAGCTTTTAAAAATCCCAGGCCCATATCATACCCCATACCAATTAAATCAGATTAAGTAGGAGAAAGGGCCAGACATCAGTAATTTCTTTTATTTTGCCCTCCACTCACCCCTCCCATGACAGGCCTGCAGGATCTTAGTTTTCCAACCCAGGCCCTCTGTAGTGAAAGTTCAGAGTCCTACCCACTGGACTGCCAGGGAATTCCCTGACACCAGTAGTTTTGAAAGACCCTCAGATGCTTCCAGTGTGCAGTCAACTCATGGAACCACTGGGGTAGAGTGTGTATGAGGAGGCTAAGCCTGGAAGGGTAGGGTAAAATTGTGAAGGTCTCAAGTGCCCAGCTACTAAAGGGTAATAGAGGTGCCATTGACAGTTTTTGAACTGTATGTGATGTGATTCGGTGTCTGGGGAGATTAATGCACAGAAGAAATGGGAGGAGGTAAGATTACAGAAGCACAGAGAACACTGGCTAGACTGATAGGCTACTTTTTGACTCAGAAGAAGTGCTGCAGAGAAGTACCATAGGCTGTGTGCCTTAGGTGTGCCCAGTTCAGTTCAGTCGTTCACTTCTGTCCGGCTCTTTGTGACCCCATGACTTCAGCACGCCAGGCTTCCCTGTCCATCACCAATTCTCAGAGCCTACTCAAACTCATGTCCATCGCTTCGGTGATACCATCCAGCCATCTCATCCTCTGGGTGTTTTCCAGTGAGTCAGTTCTTCGCATCAGGTGGCCAAATCATTGGAGTTTCAGCTTCACTATCAGTCCTTCCAATGAATATTCAGGACTGATTTCCTTCAGGATTGACAGGTTGGATCTCCATGCTGTCTAAGAGACTATCAAGAGTCTTCTCCAACACCACAGTTCAAAAGCATCAATTCTTCTGGGCTCTGCTTTCTTTACAGTCCACCTCTCACATCCATAGGTGGGTCCATGGGTCACCAAATCTTCCTTGTCTCACTGAAAACTCTACCGTTCCTCTGGTTCAAGCCCCTCGGTTGTAGTGCTCCCCCAGACGGGTGTGAGAATCACCAAGAGGCAGTGTAGGCCCCAGTAGGCTCAAGGGAGGGCTGCAGGCTCCGCTCTCTGGGCCAAATCCCCAGCGTGGAGGAAAGGGATCCCAGTCCCCGAGAAGTTGAGGACCAAGCAGAGGCGATGGGTAGGAGGCTGTGCAGCTTGTTGCGCCAGGGAAATGCAGTCTGAGGTCGTCCTAACCGCCCCCCCAACTCCTTCGGGGACCACTGCCCTTCCAGGAGGTTCCTTTCTATTCTCTCCTGCAGTGAGAGGGTTACTCCTCCACCGGCGCCGAGATGTCAGGGCCTTGCCGGCTTCTTTCCACCAGCACCCCCAGAATGGAAAGCCGAGCACACAAGAAGTACTCCATGTCCAAGATAAGACTCAGCCGGGGCAGGTAGTAAGTGGGAGCTGATGGGCACGAGGCGCATCTACCCGGGGCTTGTCCCCCTAGTTTCTTTGTTGGAGGGGACGAGAGGTCCGGGGGCGGGGCTCAAGGCCATTGGCTGACCATTTCCTGTGAGAAGTCACCGAGACCAAAACCTGTCGGAGGGGGGTGTGCGCGCGCCCGGTCCCTCGAGGTGCACGGCTCGAAGCACTCGTTCCAAAGGTGGCCGAGAGCCACCCCATTGGAGCGCTCGTCCGCGAGATGGGAGACATCGAAACGCCTCTTTAAAACACACGGTGACAAACACCCCCTCCCACCCAGCGGCGACGTGCACGTGACAGTTTTCGGGCCCTCGCAACTACGTGGAAACTTGGAATAGGTCTGCGGCTGCATACAGCCGCGCGCCGGGGTCTCCGCGCCCCCGCCCCGCTCGTCGCAGCGGAGGGGGCCGAGCTACCGCGAGCAGGCGACCCTGCCCGCTGAGTCTGTCCCCGGGGAAGCGGCTCCCGAGGCGGCAGCGGCGGCGCAGGCCATGTGGGACGCACGGGTAACTAGGTGCGTAGAGGCGCAGGATGCGCGGGGGGCGCCTCCGGCCTTCAGCCGTGCCTCTCCCGGGCGGAGGGGAGGCGGCCTCGCGCTGGGGCAGGCGGTCCCTGCGCTCCTCTAGGTGCAGACGCGGGCCTGTTGCGCGGGGTCCGGCGAGGGGTGGGGGTGGGGGTGGGGGTGGGGGGGCGGCTCCCGGGTTCCTGGCGCCTGGGGAAGGGGCGCGCGTTGCGACAGGACTGCGGCGGCGCGCGGCCTGCCACGTCCCCACCCCGGCACCAAATCTGCGGCTCCGGGGCCCGCCTCCCGCCTCCTCCGGTAGACCCCAGGGGCCGCGAATGTTAAGACCAGCGGACGCGCCCGCGGGGCACTCCTCGGACTGGCAAGCGCCCGGGCGCGGGGCGGGATTTGCCGGGAACTTAGGGGAGTGCTGGCCGCTTCCTGGCTGGAGGAGGCTGGCGAATCCAGCCCCGAGCAGGCCTCTTCCCCAGCCCGCCCGATCGTGAGCTGGGCTTGCCTCAGGCCCACCGTCCTTGGCCAGAAGAGTCGGAAGGAGGGGATAGCACTAAGGGCCCGGGGTTCAGAGGCGGAGTCCCAAAAACCCAGGCTTCTGCTTTCGAGCGTTTGCAAAAGCGGGCTCAGAGCCTGGAGCCTGGGAGATGCACTCCGTTCCCTTGCCGCACGCCTACTGGGATCCCGGAGCATTAGCCACCTGGCTGAAACTGCCTTTCTTCAGCCGCATTCCTGGCTAGGGGCGATTCTAGGAGGCTGCAAGCTTTGGTTCATACTAGGCAAAATTTATCGGGAGATGTACAATTTGCAAAAAAAAAAAAAATTTTTTTTTTTTTAAGAGGAGCGAGAAAGGGGTGGACTCTGAGGTTTCTAGTCCCCAGTCCAGTTGTTGTTGACCTAATCAGTCCTTCCGTGGGAGGAAAGCAGGGAGCCCAGGGCCTTCAGCACCCAGGTTCTGCCCCTGCCTGGCGCTGAGCTTCCCAAGTGCCAGGCACCTTTCTGAGGCAAGACTGTTACCCGGATTGCTTGGTCTTCTGTGGATTATCCTGTTTTGTGCTTTATAGGAAGTACTACCCTGGAGGAGAGTCAGAAGTTTGTTTCAATTGTTTTGCAGTCATCTCTGTTTTGTACAATTGCAGGATGGATGCATGAGCTCTGAGTACCCTGTGCCGGCCTTTGTATCCTCCACAGGAGATGGAGGCGGGGATGGGTGTGTGCGGGCATCTGTCCCCAGGGTCAGATCCCACTGCTTCCAGCTTCTTTCTGTCTTTTCCTGACCAAGATTCACAACAGAGACCCGCACTCAGGCACATACATATATCAGTATAAAACTGCAAGAAGAGCGCCGTGAGTGCTAAGTCGATTTACTCATGTGGGACTCTCTGTGAACCTATGGAGTGTAGCCTGCCAGGGTCCTCTGACCATGGGATTTTCCAGGCAAGAATACTGGCTGGAGTAGGTTGCCGTGCCCTTCTCCAGGGGATTTTCCCCACTCAGGGATCCAACGGAGTCTCTTATTTTACCACTAGTGCCACCTGGGAAGCCCCCAAGAAGAGCCTCACAGGATATTTACACTCTACCGAGTGAGGACAGTGATATTTTCTATTCTATTCCATATTCTGTTTTGTTTTTTTTTTAAACCTAGTCATAATCCGTTAACTTGGTTTGATCACTGACTAATCAGTCCGAGGTGGCAAGTGCAAGCTTTCTTTGGGGCACCCCCAGAGAGATGGAGGAGAGTATTCATATTTCCCTGGGAACTAACTCTGGAAGGGATGAATGGGTTTAGGAGACATGAAGGAAGCTGAGATTCAAACTTGAGTAAGGAGAGTACTAGAGGTTGTGGCTGCAAAGGCAGGCTGAAGGATGCTTCTGGTTCCTCTGGTTCCATCTGTCTGGCCCCACCAGGGTGCCTGCCTGCCAGGAGCCCAGTGAATGGGTGGGGCCTCCTGTGAGTGCTGGGGAGGTAGCAGAGTAATGGCTTCTTGCCATTGTCTTTTTTTTTTCTTTTTTTTTTGAGTAAGCAGGAAGGAGAATGCTGAAAGGCTGCCAGGAGCTCTGTATTCATACATTCCAAAGGGGACTCCTGTAAGTCTCTGCACAGAATTTCACAGCTGGGTCAGCAGCAGGGCAGTGAACATTTTATAGATGAAGAAGCTGAGGCTCATCACCTGGTAGTCATTACAGCTAATTAGTAGATCTGACGTTAGACACCCACTCTCTCAGGAACCAAAGAGACTTGATGGAATTCTTCAACATCTCTTTGTTGATCGGTTCTTTTTTCCTACACTTGCTACCAAAGGCCCATTGCTATGCTGTGTACCCTCTTAGTATTTTATTTTTGCTTCTTGGGATGAAGATTCTGTTAGTGGGCAAAATAGAGCATACAAGCCTCTGTCTAGGTGGGAAAGGTAAGTGACCCTGAGGATGCTCTTAAAAACTGAATCGGGGTTGGGTTTTGGGCCTCTGGTCATTTTCATGGGTGTGGTAGTGCTTTCCTTGGCCTCCAAGAACAATTTCATTGCCTTTCCAGACAGAAAAGTGGAGCTGACCGATTGGCACCCTGCCTCTGGGTTTCCAGTCACTGACACAGCTGACCGTGTCTCATGACTTTTGTAACAAGTTTCCTTGAAGTGTATCCTGAGTTTCTTAAGGCCCAGAAATCTTTGTTTGGACAAATCTTTATAAGAAGGAAGAACTAGGGGGAAATGGACAGTCTCTTTAGCAAAGATGACTCTTTATGTTACCACTGAGATCTATGGTGGGACAGTGGCAAGGGTGGAGAGAACATTTGGTTTTAAACTTTATTTTTTAAATTTTTGGCTTCACCGTGCCACTTGCAGGGTCTTAGCTCCCTGACCAGGAAATGAACCCGCACCCTCAGCAGTGAAAGCATATAGAGTCCTAACCACTGGTTCCCTGGGGAACTACACACTGCTGTAGTTAAAATGGATAACCAACAAGGACAAGGAACTCTGCTCAATGTTATGTGGCAGCCTGGATGGGAGGGGAGTTTGGGGGAGAATCAATGTGGATCGCTGAGTCCCTTTGCTGTTCACCTGAAACTGTTCCAACACTGTTCATTGGCTATATCTCAATACAAAATTTATAAAAGGCAAAATAAGAAACTGTAAAGAAAGGTATTGAAGCAGGTAAACAGACATCTTTCAAACCCCAAAATGTCACAGTGCCCAAACCAAGATTAGTATTCTTCCCTTTGGTCACTAAGGTTGTCCATTTTGCCTGATCAGACATTTTTCTTTGTCTCAGATTTCCTAAGTAAGCATTGCTTTGTTTCCTTGATTTTGTGGAAAATCTGAAAGTGTGACTGAGCCTTACCTGTAACCCCCTGACCCAGTTTACCTGAATCAATTCCGTCTTTTGCCTGGGCATTGAACATCAGCATCAGTGCCCACCTGCGTCCCCGTAGCACATTGTCTTGGCTTCTTTGAGCCTGGTGAGCTGGTAGGACCTCCTGTGTGTTGGTCGGAGACAAGCCGAGTCTGGATTTAGCTATTTCTGCTTGAAGTTCTGATGACATCTAGATTGAGATGTTTTTATCTTGTAAGTGCTGAGTCCTCCTGTCAATGAAAAGAAAGATTGCTAACCTTAGAAAACAGTGATGACCTTTTGAAGGTGCAGGGGTAGAAAAGTGTTCCCTTCTTTCCTTTTATGTTCTTTGGCTGGCTCTATTAATTAAATTGACACAAGGGATTAACAGGAGAAAAGCAAATTTAATTTCCTGCATATGGGTGCGCCGTAAAAATTTGAGACTCAAAGAAGTCTAACTGATACAGGAAGCTTTTATGCCTGCCTTTTAGGCAAAGAAACAACGACCATTGACAAAGGGGCTTGGGCTTGGGGTAATAAACTGGTGAAAAAATAACAAGGTTTGTTTACACAGCTCTCTCGTCCTAAATTCCCTATCTCTGCTGATAAGGATGCCTCTTACCCTTCTGGTACAGAGAGGGTGCCTTTCCCATGGGAAATTTTATTTTTTGCTTTCAGAGGGGGAAGGAGGGTCAGAGTGTCCTTTTTGCACCAGCTGTTTCTCAAATACCTTTGATACAAAATAATAATCACTATGCCAGAGTGGCACATTATAGGGTAGCATGTTCAGAGGAAACCAGGCCATTTGGGGGGAAGCTGCACAACAGAAAATATAGAGAATTACCACACACTACTGAGTAGTTTATTTACCGTGGAAAATACTTGGATCACAAGTGTCAACTGGGGTGAGCTTCGTGTCCAGCTGCAGTCCCCGGGGTTCTCGCCTATGGTCACCCTTGGATCACCTCATCCATTGTCCATCAGGGTCCACTCTACCTCAAGGCTCAAAAATTGGTAACTTCGAAGGCTCACGGGCGTCTGGAATCAGGTACTAAGGGTCTCCGTAATACAGACTCAGATTTTGTCTCTAATATACGCTTTGTTCTCCTGTCAGTGTCTTACCTGGCCTCACCTCTTTTTGCTTTTTCGCTTTCCAAGGCAGCTGTTCTGCTCACATCCCTGAGGGCCAGTATACCTCATATACTGGCCGATGGAGGATTTAAGCACGTGAGACCTAGGCACTGCTAACAGGGGCAGAACAGAGTCGGTGCCAGGCAGCCCAGGGAGAAAGGGTGAGTGGACATGCAGACAAGCCTTCCAGAAGGGTTCCCAGCTCCTGAATCCTCCGTCCCTGGACAAAATCTGGGAGGTAAGCTTTGTGCTACGCCCAGACGGATGGAGGGTACTTCCAGCAGGCCGGACTGAGGGGCACCGGAGAAGAGAGGGTCATTCCAGGTAAAGGGGGCAGCGTGTTATGAAGAATAATGACGAGCACCATTTCCTTATATACAAACATGCCACGAGGACGTGTGTAGAGGTTCTTCTAGGTGAGTGTAGCCACTGGTTCACCCCACCTGGAATGGTCCTCTTGGACTGGGCATGTGCAGGAGGCCATGAGGAAGGAGGTGGGCAAATGTCTTTTTTAACAACTCCCAGATAAATAAGTTTTAGAGATCTAGTTAATGCACAGCATAATGATAATAGCCAACAACATTGTATTATAAACCGCAAAGTTGCCAAGAGACTAGATCTTAATTTTTCCCATTACAAAAAAAAAATTATACTTGTTTGTCATCATAGAGGTATTAGCTAATGCTAAGGTGGCAAGCATATTGAAACAGATAAATATAAAATCAACACCTTGGGGACTTCCCTGGTGGTCCAGTGGTTGGGACTCCGGCTTCCAATGCAGGGGATATGGGTTTGATCCTTGGTTGGGGAGGTAAGGTTCCCACATGCAGCGAGGCTAAGCCAAAAGAGTAAAAACACTTAAAAAAAAAAAAAAATCAACATGCTGCACACCTTAAACTTACAAAAGGTTATACATCAATTACATTTAAACAATATTGTTTTATAAAAAAGGAAAAAAGAAAAATGGTGAGCAAAAAGTCTCCTGTGCTAAACCAATATAATATGCTACCTTGTATGCCACCCACATGGGCTCCCCACGGGGCTCAGTGAGTGAAGAACCTACCTGCAGTGCTGGAGATGCAGGAGACGCGAGTTCGATCCCTTCGTTGGGAAGATCCCTTGGAGGAGGGCATGGTAACCCACTCCAGTATTCTTGCCTGGGGAATCCCAAGGACAGAGGAGCCTGGCGAGCCACAGCCCGTAGGGTCGCAAAGAGTTGGACACGACTGAAGTGACTTAGCCCTCATGCATGCTACCATTAGTTGAGCCTGGCTCTATGTTAAATGCATTTCATGTATTATTTATTCCTCAGAGAAATACTGTAAGCAATCCCCGTTTTACAGGTCTCTCTGCCCTTGAATGTGAGCTTCATGAGGGCGGCAGAGATTTGGGTCATTCTTGATGCATATGTCCTGGCATCTGGCAGAGGGCCTGGCACACAGAAGGTCCTCGATACTTGCTGACTGGCTGAGGAAAGAGGAAGTCCAGTCATAGAGGTGACTCTGACCCTGTTTAGCATTAAGGAAACTGAAGGCGAGGGTTAGGGAATTGGCTGCCTGACCCCAGGCCTGGAATAGGCCCAGTGGGACTGGATCCCAGGTTTGTGGACTTGGTCTTTTGCAAGGAGGAGGCACGCTTGTCCTCCCTGTGGGGCTGGCCCCAGCCTTGTGACTGCAAAGGTGTGTGACAGGGAAGGGGCCAGATGAATTTGGGATCATGTGGTTACAACAGGGAGAAGGCTGAAAAGGAAAGTTGAAGGATGTGTGTGTGTGTTTAAGGCTGGAAAAGTGGATGGCTGTCTTTTCAGCCTGGCCAAAGTTCACACTTTTTGCAAGACCAAGTGCAAAGCCCTGTGTTTCAGAAAACTGTCAGCTAGTACCAGAACTTCAGAGGGACTCAGATCTCCCCAGCATTGCTAAGGTACCTCCCTTTGAGGAGGTGCCTTTCAGGGACCCTGTCTGGGTGAGACTTTTATTTAGGGGAGCTCCTGGGCACCTCTGGACCCTTCCCAGGCGCCAGCAGATGGTGTTTCAGGCTCTCCAGTGGGTTTGTCTTGCTTTTCAGATATGGGGAAGAAAAACTGCTGTGGTCTTAAGGGTGGGAGGAGGAACAGAGGCCGTTAATCTGCATCTGAAATATTACAGGGTCTTCTCAGATGGCTCAGCGGTAAAGAATCCACCTACCGCAGAGGAGACGTGGGTTTGATCCTTGGGTCGGGAAATTCCACAGAGTGGCGTGGAGGGTGACAGTCCAGGGGGTTGCAAAAATTGGACACAACTTAGCAAATGAAGAGCAGCAGCAGCAAAATATTACAGAGGGGCGTGGGAAGGGATGAGGAGCCGAGCCCGCTTGGGTTGCTGTTATCCAACTCGAGTTCTGCGCTAGGTGAGAAAGCACCTTTGTCCTTGGGCTGTCATGGGGTGGAGGTGGGGCTGTGCCCTCCTTGGGGCTGCTCCCACTTCATAACCATCTATAGCTCCCAGGTGCTCTGAGGGAGAGTGGGAAGCCTAAATACAGGGACTGTGGCAGTAGTTGGGCCGCCTGGATTTAGCACAGGTGCTGAGTCAAGACTTCTGAGCAGCCTGTGTGCGCCCCTCTGGAACGTCCTCATTTGTCTACAGGCAGAGTCTGGAATGCCAGCTTTTAAGAGTCACTGTTTTGGGCGTTTGATTTTCATTTTCAAGGCCACCCTTTCTGTTTGCCCCAGTCCCCCGACCCTTTCTTCACTTCACCTCTCAGGGTGTTGTGAACACAGATTTTGTTATCAGACTTATGTTTGTGCCTTGTTTAGAGAAGTCACTTTTCTTTGATTAAACCTGTTTCTGGATCCGTAAAACTGGGATCATAATTACACCTCCCTCTCTGGCACTGTTCGGAACAATTTGATGATAAAATGTCTGAGAGGGGCTTAGCACAGGGCCTGGCATGTAGTAAGTGCATGGTGAATTTTACCTGTTATCATGCAGCTACCCAGGACTGCTGTCATTCAGATAGTACAGTGCAAACAGGCCAGTCTGTGGCACACACAGGAGAAATTGTGCCCACCTCTGGCCACCACGGGGAGGTGTGGGGGGTCTCCTTATGGCCTTTCTCTTTGGGGGTCAAGTGATTAAGACTCCACTTCTGAGCCAGGAGTTGAGATGTATCCTTCTCGGCCCTTCAGCAGTATTTCTTGAGCATCTTCCAGGGCCCTGGTGGTTTTAGAAACTTGGAACATTTGCCTTTCAGGGTCCAAACCACCTGCATACTGTCCAAGACTAAAATGTGCCCGAAAGCTCTTAGCTTATCCTTCCTTAGAGAATGAACTTCTTTAATCTGAGTTTACATTCTTTCTTGTCTTTTTTTTTTTTTTTTGGAGTTAAAAGATTCCGTCTCTTGTGAAATTATGCAGACAGCAGATGGTACACATTTATTTATTTTTTAAGATGGTACACTTAAGAAAAAATTCTGATTTGGCAAATCAAGGAGTTGGCAACCTTATTTAGGCTCCCTTTGATTTCTTTCGTGTGTGTGCAAAGGTTACTGTTTGTCAAAAAAAAAAATAATCTAGGAGTCACTGATTTATAGGATTATTCTTTGCTGTTAGCGTTTGTCAATCCCTGGCACTGTCATATCACAGGTGACATGTGGCCCTGTTTGCTGACTTTTGGATTTTCAACAGGTGCTTATAAATCTGGGTCGACATCTCTCTCCTTGGTTTTCCCCAATAACCAGCAGCTTTGGCAGTATTGTTTTCGATTTGTACTTTGTGTGGCTGGCTTTTCTTAACATTTGTGTCCAAAGGAACCACTGTTGTAAAATTTAGTTTGTGCTTTAAGAGTTCAGTCTACAAGGAAAAGCAGAAAAAGTGTCTAGCATGGAGCTTTTGAGACCTAGCACAGGGCCTGAAATACTGGGACTATGGGGGAAATATATTTAATATGTTGCAACTGGTTAGGTCCTAACTCAGGGCCCTAAGCGGTTTTAAAAGCTACACACACAGGGCCTGGGCAGAAATGTTCACAACAGCAGCGTTGACTTTAGCTGGGGTGAGCACGGCCGGTGACAGGTTTGCTGGGGTTCAGAGTGTCTGTGGGGGAGGAGGACCACAGGTCTGAAAGTCCTTTGGAACGTGTATGGAAATCGTGCTTGAGAGGAGGTGGGGGTGGGGCCTCAGGACCCTGGAGGCCTTTTGTAACCTGGGCACAGCCTGTGATCTGATGGATCCAGGGATGGCTCACTGATGGTGATAAAGAAGCTGAGCAGGAGCTGGGTGACTCTGAGGTGTGTGTGCGCGCTCAGTCTTGTCCAGCTCTTTTGCGACCCCATAGGGTGTAGCCCACTAGGCTCCTCCGTCCGTGGGATTTCCCAGGCAAGAGTACTGGACTGGGTTGCCATTGCCTTCTCCAGGGGATCTTTCTGACCCAGGGATTGAACCTCGTTCTCCCGCGTCTCCTGCATCAGCAAGTGGATTCTTTACCACTGCTCCACCTGGGAAGCCCCTTAGTCTGGGGCAGGGAGAGCTAATAACAAAGATGGGGAGGATGCGTCCAGAGGGGGTGTGTGAACCCAGCTTGGGGATGGCTGTTCTGGGGCCTGCATGCCTCTTAGGGGAGACAGAGCTGAGGGTGAGGTGGGGAACAGGTGACTTGCTTGGGGCTGCTGTAGGGCACTTTAAGTGTTCATGCTTGGATGCGCAAATTCATTCTGGCTCAAGTCTTTGTTATGCAAACTGGGAATGGCACACAGGACTCATCTGGGGTGTGAATGTGTGGCCACCTAGAAAGAATGATGCAGAAGGGATTCTGAAGCCTCATCAGGCCATGCAGGAAGGAATACTGTGATCAGAAGGTTGGGTGGGTGGGTTGGGGGAGGCAGAACCCCTGTTAGGGACCTGTGTCTAATGTGAAGTTGTAGAGAGGGGTGAAATAGGCAAGTCCTCTTACTTCCTTCATTTCTAGTCAATGAAAGAAAAATTGCCAAGGACTTGGGCTAAAGGTGGAAGATTCTGGAAGGCTGCTACTGTCTTTGGCAACCAGGGAAGGGGCAAGGAGCTTGTGGGCCTCAGGCAGGGAAATGTGGGGTTGTAGGGCACCAGAAGGCCCTCCTTCTGCCCCTCCTTTCTCTGGGTGAAGGTACTGTCATCTCTCACCGAGAGGATTTTCTTCTCAGGGTTGGGGTGGGGGGTAAGGCTGCGCCCCTCTGGAGCTGCCTACCTGAGCGGGGAACCTTTCCCAAAGTTCCAGTCCAAAACCCCGGGGAGGGGGACTCTCGGACCTGCAGGGCTGGCACCCAGAGCCCATGCGAGATCCTGGACCCCGCTGCATGCACCTTGGCCTTCCACTCAAAGGAACAATTGCAGGAGAGAAGGATTTGGGTCCATTTCAATACGTGACAGCACTGACCCCTTGCACTCTTCATTCAAGGCCTTCATTCACAGATTTTTCTCAGCTGCTTAACTGACTGGTAATTTCAGAGAACCCCTGTGAAAACAGACAGATCGTAGGGCTATGGTCTTTTCCTCCCTTCCCTCAGAGATTTTATTTCTTAATTCTTATTGGCGTATAGTTGATGCACAATATTGTTAGTTTTTGGTGTACAGCATAGTGAATCAGTTATACACATACACGTATCCGCTCTTTAAAGTCTTTTCCCATATCCTCATTACAGTGTGTTGAGTCGAGTTCCCCGTGCTATACAGAAGGATTATTAGTTATCTGTTTCATGTGCGTCTGCGTGCTCGGTCACTTCAGTCGTGTCCAACTCTTTGTGGACCCTGTGGACTGTAGCCCGCCAGGCTCCTCTGTCCATGGGATGCTCCAGGCAAGAATAGTGGAGTGGGCTGCCGTGCCCTCCTCCAAGGGATCTTCCCGACCCAGAGATCAAACCCAGGTCTCCTGCGTCTCCCGCATTGCAGGTGGATTCTTTATGGATAAGCCACTGGGGAAGCCCCATTTTATGTATCAGTTCAGTTCAGTCGCTCAGTCGTGTCCGACTCTGCGACCCCATGAATCGCAGCACGCCAGGCCTCCCTGTCCATCACCATCTCCCGGAGTTCACCCAAACTCACGTCCATCGAGTCAGTGATGCCATCCAGCCATCTCATCCTCTGTTGTCCCCTTCTCCTCCTGCCCCCAATCCCTCCCAGCATCAGAGTCTTTTCCAGTGAGTCAACTCTTCGCATGAGGTGGCCAAAGTACTGGAGTTTCAGCTTTAGCATCACTCCCTCCAAAGAAATCCCAGGGCTGATCTCCTTCAGAATGGACTGCTCGGATCTCCTTGCAGTCCAAGGGACTCTCAAGAGTCTTCTCCAACACCACAGTTCAAAAGCATCAATTCTTCGGTGCTCAGCTTTCTTCCCAGTCTGACTCTCACATCCATACATGACCACAGGAAAAACCATAGCCTTGACTAGACGGACCTCTGTTGGCAAAGTAATGTCTCAGCTTTTGAATATGTTATCTAGGTTGGTCATAACTTTTCTTCCAAGGAGTAAGCGTCTTTTAATTTCATGGCTGCAGTCACCATCTGCAGTGATTTTGGAGCCCAAAAAAAATAAAGTCTGACACTGCGTCCACTGTTTCCCCATCTATTTCCCATGAAGTGATGGGACCAGATGCCATGATCTTCGTTTTCTGAATGTTGAGCTTTAAGCCAACTTTTTCACTCTCCACTTTCACTTTCATCAAGAGGCTTTTTAGTTCCTCTTCACTTTCTGCCATAAGGGTGGTGTCATCTGCATATCTGAGGTTATTGATATTTCTCCCAGCAATCTTGATTCCAACTTGTGCTTCCTCCAGCCCAGCGTTTCTCATGATGTACTCTGCATAGAAGTTAAATAAGCAGAGTGACAATATACAGCCTTGACGTACTCCTTTTCCAATTTGGAACCAGTCTGTTGTTCCATGTCCAGTTCTAACTGTTGCTTCCTGACCTGCATACAGGTTTCTCAAGAGGCAGGTCAGGGGGTCTGGTATTCCCATCTCTTTCAGAATTTTCCACAGTTTATTGTGATCCACACAGTCAAAGGCTTTGGCATAGTCAGTAAAGCAGAAATAGATGTTTTTCTGGAACTCTCTTGCTTTTTCCATGATCCAGCGGATGTTGGCAATTTGATCTGTGGTTCTTCTGCCTTTTCTAAAACGAGCTTGAACATCTGGAAGTTCATGGTTCACGTATTGCTGAAGCCTGCCTTGGAGAATTTTGAGCATTACTTTGCCAGCGTGTGAGATGAGTGCAATTGTGCGGTAGTTTGAGCATTCTTTGGCATTGCCTTTCTTCGGGATTGGAATGAAAACTGAGCTTTCCCAGTCACTACTGGTTTATGCATAGTAGTCTGTATATGTTAATCCCAATCTCCCAATTTATCCCTCTCCCTCCCTACCCCCCCCCAACCGTAAGATTGTTTTCTACATCTGTAACTCTGTTTCTGTTTTGTAAATAAACTAATGTGTACCTTTTTTAAAATTCCACATGTAAGCGACACCATACAATATTTGTGCTTCTATGTCTGACTTACTTCACTCTGTATAACCTCAGGGCTGTGTTTTTTAACAAAATGTTTTCTCTTTGCTGGGTAAACAAAGCAAAGGTTCTGTAAATGTTACAAGGATCACACAGAAATAATGGAGATCGCCATGGCCTGTACCACTAACCTGAACCTTCCTGGATTTCGGGCAACAGTGGGTTCTAACCCTGGCTTCCCTGCCCACCCACAGGTGCTGTAGACCAGGATGCTGGGTGGAGGCAGGAATCAGCCTGGATCTCACCCCTGGTACTCACCCCGGTGTGACCATGGCCAGGCCCCCCAAATCTCTGAGTCTAGGGAGATTTGGCTTAGAACATTTCCCTTGCTCTGAAAATTTTAGCCCAACCATCTCCCTTTCTGAAATCCTTTCTATTTTAGTAATTCTGAGAACATATTCAGAGAGGTATTGAGTATTACATTCCTAGGTCTGCAGTAAGAAATTGTATGACCACAAACTGGGTGATTTAACAGAAAGCTATTCTCCCATGGTTCAGGAGCATTCTCCCCATTTTTTTCAGATTTCCCCAGGGATCTCCACTTATTCCTCTCTTAGGTGTCTCTCTGGTGTCTTCTTCCAAGAGATCAAATCAAATATATACACGTACACTAACCTGTCCTCAGACCCTCCAAGTTCTACAAATTGTTCTCCAACTGGCTTTATTCACCTTCGTTGCATATTTTGACATCTCTTCCTTTGGATCTGCCCTATTTATTCTTCACAATGATAGTGTTCTATTCTGAGTGGTACATTCTTTATATAAATGTCTCCACTTGTTGGGCTCTTGGATTTGTATCCTTTTTGCTTTGACAGACAATGTGGCAATTAATATCCTCATGTCCTTGAATGAAATATGTCTGTAGAATAAATTCCGAGCAGCTGTGTGAAAAGCTAGTGTATTTCTGTAGAGAGAAGCTGTACCACTTAAGTCTTGTCATCAGCTGTGTGTGAGAGTGATTCTCCATCCATAATCTTGCTGCATAGGGTGTTATTAAACTTTCTGGGGTTTTTGATGTACAGAAGTTTTAAACGGTGAGTGAATGAATTCATGGCTATCACTGTGTGGTTTCTGCTTTTGGTATCATTAGAATGGCCTTCTCAAATGTGAAGATTACTTACAATTTTTTATTGCATTAAAGCCTCTTCAAATTTATGTAATTTGAGAATCAAAAATACAGAAAGGTTACAATGAAAAGGTGGATTAGGTCTCCCTCCTCCACTGTACCCCAATAAAGGTAATTTTATTTCTCATGCATCCTTCCAGAATTTCTTTATTCATATATAAGCAAATGTAAATATATATATTCTTATTTAGCTCTCCCCTCTGTCTTTTAAAATTTTGCACAAAATGGAGTGTAATGTATACGCTATCCTGCACTTGTTTTGTGCAAATATATTTTGCAGGTTAACCCAGATCAGTAAATACAAAGCATCTTCATCCTTTTTTTTTTTTTTTTTTTTCTTTTTAAAGAAAGTGCCTACTTCATTGTGGGGGCAGCTGCACTATAATTTATTAAACCAGTCCTCTGTTGATGGCCATTCAAGCTGGTCCCAGTCTTTTATTATTATAAACAATTAGACAGTGAATAATGTCATACCATTTCCTGTGTGTGCAATCAGTTTGCAACGTTGATTCCCAGAAGTGGAACTACTGGGGCAAAGGCCCTGTGTGTGTGGCACTTGATTAGATCTGACCAAGTTTCCTCCTAGAGCAGTTGAAGATGATTTGAAACCTGTGGCTGTATTTTCTCTTAGGGCTTTTTTTTTTTTCTCAACGCCTTTTAAAAAATGAGAGATTTGCATCTAAGCAAAGGCACAGATTTTAAGGATCCTGTTCAGTGAGTTTTGATGAGTGTATATGCCTGTGTGACCCCACCCCAATCACCGTAGAGAACATTCCATCTCTCAGAAAGTGCTCTTATCCCTCTTTCCACTCGGTAACCCTCCCTCCTTCCCAGGTAACCGCTCTTCTGCTTTCTCAGATTTGCCAGTTCTAGAGCATCAGCCAAATAGAATCCCACAGTCTATAGTCTTCTGAGTCTGGCTTCTCTTGCTTAGTATAATGTTCTTGAGGTTCTTTCCATTGCTGTGTGTGCCAGCAGTTGCTTTTCACTGCCCTGGTGTCTTTTTGACACTAGCATTTTTTTTTTTTTTTTCCATTGACTTAGAAGGAATTCTGGTGTATGATGTGTATTTGTTTTCTATAGCTGCCGTAACAAATGTCCACAAACTTAGTGGCTTAAAACCATGCAGACTGATCATCTCACAGTTTGTTGGTGAGAAGTCTGGTTCCTGTGGCAGGTTTCACTAGGTTGAAATCAAGATGTTGCCTGGCTAGGAGGGTCTGCCCAGAATCCTTTTCTAAGCTCATTCGTGTTGTTGGCAAGATCCAGTTGCTTGCAGCTGTAGGGCTGAGGTTCCTGTTACCCGACTGTCACCCAGGAGCCTCTCTCTCTTTCCAAGGCCACCTACGTTCCTCCCCTTTGCTCCCCCTCCGTCTTCGAGGCACGAACCGATGGGGTTAGTCTTTTTCAGGTTTCACGTCTGCTTCTGCATCTCCCTCGCCTTCTCCAGCATCTTCTCCAGCATCTTTCTGACTCTAGCCACATAAGGTTTTCTGCTTTAGAGGGTTAATATAATTAGATTGGGCTCACCTAGATAAGGGCTCCTCTGGAGAAGGAAGTGACAACCCACTCCAGCGTTCTTGCCTGGAAAATCCCATGGACAGAGGAGCCTGGTGGGCTACAGTTCACGGGGTCACAAGACACGACTGAGCGACTGAACACGCACAGGTGTTGTTAGTAGTAAGCAAATCGTAGTCCTCAAAGTCAGTTGAGTATGAGTTCTGACTTTGGATTCTTAGCCCATGCTGTCTGTGCCCACCTTCCTGCGGGAACAGGAAGGAGTCGGTTTTAAAAATCGCTGTCTCTGCCCTCTGTTTTTGCAGTTGTCTGTATCCCCAGCTTTCCAGAGTTGATCTTGGATTGTTCACTACTTTGAGGATGTTTTGAAAGGATTTCAATTAAAAAACAAAAACAAACAAACAACAACAACAAAAAAAACCCACCACCAAGAAACAAAAAAAGTAAACAAATTTGCTGTTAAGTTGTTATGTTGTACCCAGATAAGGGACAGAGGAAAAGCCTCTCTCTCTGCCCCTTTCAGCTGCCCGGAGCCCACCCTGTTTACGGTCTGGCTCCTGTAAGTCAGTTATAGAACTGTTCATGTGTATACACACAATGCAACTATAATGGAGAAGAATTAAAAAAAAAAAAAGAATATAGATATATACATGTATAACCGAATCACTCTGCAGTGTAACCGAAACTAACACAGCACTGTAACAATCAACTATCCTTCAATAAAAGACAAAGCAGAATAAAGACACACGCACACACAAAAGGACAGCAACCAGTGTCTGCCTTGTTTTCAACTTGCTGGTTTCAGAACCTCGCCAGCACATTTGCATTTTTCTTACGTCTGCTTCCTCTGTTGTTGCCAAGCAGCCCTGGCCACCTCCCAGCAACTGGACCTTGAATCCTCCTCGGGATACAGTGGAACTGAGCAAAAGCAGACTCTGCCCCTGTGAAACTGTCTTTACCTTCTGATCTTTTAGTGTTAGCCCTGTTGACAAAACTGAAAGTGCAGGAGCCTTTCCTGGCCGTCCAGTGGTTGACTTCACCTTCCAGTGTAGGGAGTGCTGGTTTGATCCCTGGTCAGGGAGCAAGGGGGTACTAGTGGTAAAGAATCTGCCCGCCAATGCAGGAGAAGTAAGAGATGCAGGTTTGATCCCGGGTCCGGGAAGATCCCCTGGAGGAGGAAATGGCAACCCACTCCAGTAGTCTCGCTTGGGAAGTCTCATAGAGGAACCTGGAGGTTTATGGTCCATAGCGTAGCAAAGGGTTGGACAGGACTAAGCATGCTTCCCAGCCAAAAACAAAACATAAACCAAAAGCAATATTGTCACAAATTCAATAAAAACTTTAAAAAATGGTCCACATCAAAACAAACAGAAAAGCTGAAAGTACAGACTGTGATGGATCCAGGCCTGCCAGTGCCGCTGACTGTTTAGCCTCCGCCTGGTTTCTTCAGAGTGGAGTCTCGCCCCCGAAGCCAGTCCACCTAGGTTTGGATTCCAGCACCGCCCCTGTCCCTGGGACTATGGCAAGGCCCTTAGCTCTCCTTGCCTCAGTTTCCCTATTTGTCAAATGGGGACACAATCAAGCCTACCTCCTGGGGCTTCTGGTAAGAAGGAAATGACATGATGATGTAAAACACATAGTAGGTGCTCATTACAGATTCGTTCTCAGGAGTACTGTCATTACAGTACATTATTACCACTGTGTTTAACAGTTTCATCTATTTATATAGACTACTCACTTGTTTTAAAAAAAAAGACTTGACAGCAGAGCTCTAAGCATTCTAAGGCAGCGATATAAAGCATTCTTCCCTGTAATGGAGGTGTAACTGTCAATAACTCCTGTTGAGAAGCAAAAGACTTTCTTTGTGGTTGGCAATCCCCCTTTCCCTTGTTGCGTGACCATACCAAGAAGAAGCCAAGATGTAAGATGATGCAAACACTGGATGTCTACTCATAACATTTAGAACTCACTTAATTTCTAGAGAAAAATCAGATGTGAATCGTTTTTATTGTATTTGTAAGTATAGTGGAAACGTTTTGTGTTTGAATTCTTAAATTAAGCCCTTAAAGAGTCTCATTTTAATAACATTTATGGTCTGATTATGAAGGTGGCACATTTTCTGGCAATTGGAAAGTCAGAAGAGCTCAAGGAGGGAAATTAAAACCCTACCTAATTCCAGTGGTGAGGCTGTTAACATTCTGACATGTCTTCAGTACATTAGGTGTGTTTAAAATTTAATTTGGGATTATGTGCCTTTTTATGTAGCTTGTATCTTTCATTTGGTAACGTAGCCTATCATTAAACGTTCTTTTACAACATGACTTTAAAAATAACCGTATCGTGTTCCACCATACGGGTGTTTTATGACTGATTCAAATCCATTACACATTATGGAATATTTAGGGTTATTTCTGGTTTTTCACTGTGGTGAACATCTATGAGGCTAAGTATATCAGCGATCTAATATATTTCTCCTGTAAGCCTTATATGACAGCTCCCACCATTTGGGGTCACTCTTAAATATTTCCTAGTGACCCTTTACTATTTTAATTCTTCATCCTTTTGCCTACTAGTGATGGTGATCCTAGATACTTGTATTCCTTTTTGAATTTTCTGTCTTTGGCCTTAACACATTTTGATCAGATTGACCCTTTCTTGCAGTGAAAAGGTATTTATAAAAGAGGGGTACCAGAAATTCCCTAGTGGTCCAGTGGCTAAAACCGTGTGCTTTCGTGGCTGTGGGCCTGGGTTCAATCCATAGTTGAGGAACTAAGATCCCACAAGCTACATGGTGCAGCCAAAAGGAAAAAAAAAGAGGGGGAGAGAGATTAACCCTTTGTCAGTTGTTACAGACATTTCCTGTTTCCAGTTGTCCAAAAATGGCCACTTTAAAATTATGTATTTGACACCTGGCTGGCAGTATTTGAAGGAGAAACACATGTTTTTATTCTCTAATCAATTATATAAACTTTTTCTCACGGTCTCCTCTGTCATCTCTGTATAAATGTGAGTTATAGAATTTAGAGATTATTTAATGCAGTCTAGGTGGAATTTTTAACTGTGACTTGTTTAGCAATAACATGCCTCATTCTGGAATAGCTCTGCGTGGTGAGTGCAGGAATTCAGTTCAAAAGTCCAGTTAGCTCATGGGCTTAAAATAAGCCACTGGGACTTTCCCTTCCCTGGTGGTCCAGTGGCGAGGACTCGGTGCTCCCAATGCAGCGGGCCCGGTTTTGATCCCTGGCTGGAGATACTAGATCCCACACGACACAACTGAGACCTAGCACAGACAAATAAATATTTTAAAAGTAAAATAAGCCACCCCTTCTATCTGCTTGGGTTGGCTTCCCTAGCCCCCAAACCCCTTGCCAAGGTTTGAAATGATACAAACCAACAGGGATTATTCTCTGTACAATGATTGTGCTGGTCAAGAAGGCTTTTGATAGATTGTACTACCCCACAGGTGCAGGGCCTATGCAGCCACCTGAAGTGTCCTCATTTTTTAAGACTTTTCCCACTGCCTTCCTTTTCCTGCTGCCATCTTGAGAAAATTCTAAGGGACATCTCTTCTGATCCCCACTTTTCTTTTGGCCATAGCGTGTGGCATGCAGGATCTTAGTTCCCTGAACAAGGATCAAACCCATGCCTCCTGCAGGGGAAGCAGTCTTAACCACTGGACCACCAAAGAAGTCCCTGACCCCCACCTTTTCCCTGCCTCCTTGGCAACTGCTTCTCGAGGCTCTGCGAGGCCTCTCCTGTCCACTACCTTGGTGTAGCAAACACTTCTGAAGCCCCATCAGGTGGGCAGGGCTCCAGGCCACACCAGAGAGAATCGGTAACAAGAAGCCTCTCTGGGACTGGCATTCTAATTCATTACACAGCAAATATTTAAGTACCCATTCTGTGCTAGGGCTACCAAATGAATGAAACAGGAGTCAGGAAAGAGGTAAGGGCTTCCCAGGTGACGCAGACAGGTAAGTGGGCAATAGCAATCTCAGGGACAAAATACTTCGAGGCTTTTAGGACCTTTGGAGACAGTGGAAGGACTCTCAACTCCTTGGATGAGTAGGCGATGCAGTACAGGGTCAAGGGCAGAAACTTGGAACTGGGGTCAGAACTGGGGACACCCATTAGCCCATCCTTAAGCAAGTGACGAACTTCTTGAGCCTGAGTTTTCCTCATCTGAACAGTGAAAATGGTGCCTCCTTCTGAGCTGCTGCGATGGGTAAATGAGAGTAACGCTTGTTGCGGTTGTGGGAAGAGCTGCCACTTATCTAGTGCACACCACCTGCCAGCTTCATGTCATCTTTTTAAAAAAAGATTTTGTTCATTCTTTATTTTGGCTGCCTTGGGTCTTCGTTGCTGCACTGGGTCTTCACTATTGCACATGCGGGGTGGGGGCCGCTGCTCTGGTTGCGGCGCATGGGTTCCCCATTGCAAGGTCTTTTTTCGCTGCACAGCACGTGGGCTGTAGGCACTTGGGCTTCAGTAGTTGTGGTGCATGGGCTTAAGTTGCCCCACAGCTTGTGGAATCTTCCTGGACCAGGAATCGAACCCACGTCCCCTGCGTTGGCAGGCGGATTCTTAACCACTGGACCAGGGAGGTCCTTCAGATCGTCTCGTACATGGAAGCTGCCTCCTTCCTTACAGCCTGCCTGGTCATTAATACAGAATAAATGGAATCGTTCTGGCCGCTGCTCCAGAGGTCAGAAAAGAACTGAGAAAGAAACCGTCTCGGATCAGACACTCCGTTTGATCCCTGGGTGGGGAGGGGTGTGGGCAGGGTGTGCCTTCAATTGGTGGGAGGGGCCAGGATGAACAACCTGCCCCTTCAGACTCCGAGCGCTGCAGATGTGGAGAGGACGGAAGCCCGCGCCGCCAGCCTTCCCTCCTCTCCTCACAGGATGGACCCCACAGCTTACGCTGAGCGGCTGAAAGAGTCTGGCAACCAGGGCTTTAAGAGTGGGAACTTCTCTTTGGCCATCAGAAAGTACGATGAAGCTATCCAGATTCTCCTGCAGTTGTACCAGTGGGGGTAAGTGTTCAGATTTTCTCCCTGCCTCTTTTTCTTATGTATGGAAGGGCACGCACTCTCTTGCTTTTGTTTTTTTCTCACCTTTTATCACACCAGCTAGTTTCAGTTTCCTTTCTCCTCCCACTTTCTGTTTATCTTCTCTGCAGTGTCAGTCTCAGTGAAGCTAGAGGAATTCAGGAAACAGAAAGTGAAACGCGGGGGACTGTTGATAAACCTTGCAAAACTTCCCCTTTTGTCTAGTTCCAACAGAGTTCCTGGAATGACTGACTCTGTCTCCAAGCCTCTGGGCTTGCCATTCATTTCATCTTGTTTATCTGTGCTATCAACTCACTGGCCTGGCCACAGGGCAAGCCACCAGGAACTAAGGCTCACCTCTTCCCCTGCCCCTTCTGCTTCTAGCAGACCTGTTCCCAAACATTTCAGGATCACGGCCTGCTTACAAATTATGGAGGACCCCAGAGAGCTTTTGTTGGTGTAGTTATCAATAAAGCCTGTATTAGAACTCAAAACTGAGAAACATTTAAAATAGGTATTTATTCATTATTTTAAAATGTCAGTAATAAACCCATGACATGCTGACACAAGCAGTGTTTTTATGAGGAATTACTTTTCAAAAGCAAACATTTAGTGAGAAGAGTTTCACATTTTATGTATTTGCAAGTCTCTTTAATGTCTGTCTCAGTGGAAGACATCTGGCTTCTCACATCTGTTTCTGCATTGAGTCTGTTGTGACATCACACTCCAGATAGCCTCTGGAAAATTCCCCATCCACATGTGAAAGGAGGATTGTGAAAAAGGCACCTGCTGTCTCGGCATTATTGTATTAGTTTCCTGTTGCTGCTGTAAGAAATGACCACCAACTTCGTGGAATAAAACAATACACATTTATGATCTTGTGTTTCTGGAGGTCAGGGGTCCAAAATGAGTCTTGTGAGGCTAAAAAGCAAGGTGTTGGCAGGGCTGGTTCCTTGGGGAAAGTGAAAGTGAAGTCACTCAGTCTTATCCGACTCTGCGACCCCATGGACTGTAGCCTACCAGGCGTCTCCATCCATGGGATTTTCCGGCAAGAATATTCGAGTGGGTTGCCATTTCCTTCTCCAGGAGACCTTCCCAACCCAGGGATTGAACCCCAGCCTCCCGCCTTGTAGGCAGACGCTTTACCGTCCGAGCCACCAGGAAAGCCCGGCTCCTTGGGCGGGAGCCTCCATCTCCTTGTCTCTTTCACCCTTGAGTGGCTGCCTGCATCCTTGGCGTGGGGTCCCTTCCTGCATCCTCCTCAAAGCACGTCGTTCCAGTCGCTGCTTCTGTCATCACATCTCCTTCTCTGCCTGTGGCCTGCTCTCTCAGTCTCCCACTTACAAGGACATCTGTGATCGTATGCTAGTCCAGATCCTAATCTCAAGATCCTAAATCAATCCCATCTCCCAAGTTCCTTTTGCCATAAAAGAAAACATTATTTGGAAACCATTATTCAGCTAACTGCAATTGTGAAGATATTTTGACCTTGGGGACCACCTGAAGTGGTCTTGGGCACCCCCAGAGGCTACCACATCATTCTTTGGGGACAGCTGTAATAGAGGAAGCAGAGGTTGGCATTTGTAGGGCGTATGCAGCGTAAACTTGTACCTCGAAGTGGCACTGAGCTGAGTTCCTGACACATGGCTCCCACCTCCTCCCTCCCATCTCCTGTGTCTGCGCTGGATTGGAACTGACTGTAACTGACCTGGGCTTGTAGTTCTGTCATTCTGCCCTCTCGTGGTTCAGATCAAAGCTGTGTCAGAGCTGGGCCTAGAGTGCCTCATTCATCGGGGGAAACGTTGACTTCCCCTTCTGTCTTGCAAAGAAAAAGGTAGTGTCAGATTGTGGTGGTAGTACCACCACATGGTGGTGGAATACTGACCACATGGTGAGTACTCACATCTCCACGCCGCCACTTAGCAGATGCATGAGAGCTAAAGGGACTCCTGCCTGCACCTTCATGTATTGCCTTTCATGGGACCTTCCTGATACAGTTCCCGGTGCCCATCACGTGTCACCTGCCTTCCTGCTGCTGCCAGCTGACACAGGGCTTGTGGTCCATGAGCAGGTGTCCTAGGGAGAAGGGGATGGAGGGAAGCAGGATCGGGTAGGGATGGTGTCTCCACTGGAGTCAGCTCTGGACCCTGAGTTGTACTGCAGAACTGTCTCTCTTTAAGACAAGGAGGCTGACCTTTCTGATACCTGTGTCAGTCAATCAGCAGCTGGTAGGTAGGCTGTCTGGCCCCCAGGAATTGTCCAAGGGAGTGGGGCGATTAGTCAGCTCAGGCTGCAATAACAAACTGCCATTGACTGGGTGGAATAAACAACAGGAATTTGTTCCTCACAGTTCTGGAGACTGGGAAGTCCAAGGTCCGGGTGGCGGCCAGTTCAGTTCCTGGTAAGTGCCCCCTTCCTGGTTTGCAGATGGCCTCATTCTCACTGTGTCCTCCTATGGTGGAGAGAACAGGAACACTGTGGTGTCTCTGCTTATAAGGGCGCTAATCCTATCATGAGGGCCCCGATCTCCTGACTTCATTTAAACCTAATCACCTTCCCAAAGGCCCCCCGCTCCAAATACCATCACTCTAGGGGTTGGGGATTCAACAAATGAATTTGGTGGAAACACAGTCCATAACAGGAGTATAACTTCCTGGGGAGAAGGCAGCTCCCATTAGGCTGAGGATAAATGGGGCTCAAGGAGACCCTAGCTGCAGCCCACACTCATTCCTGCTAGGATTGGCTGCACTGGCCAGGGTGTCTGGGCTGGACACTTGGTGTCTACTACACTGTGGTCACAGCTCCCTTGTCAGTTACCCTCTGACAGACTCACCACCTCTCCTGAGCTTCTGGGCCCTCATACTTTACAGAGAAAAACTAGATACAGAAAGCCCTGCGGGTGGGGACATAGTAAAGGAGATTTTTACTTTGCTTTATATTTTTGTGGGTATCTGTACTACCTAACTTTTCTGTCTGTATTATTTTTACAATGAAAGTAGTTCAAAAAAAGGAAGTATAAGCCTTGCTTTTCCACTTTGTGTGTCTTGAATTAAATAGCACTTGGACTTCTGTTGACTTTTTATGGTATATTTTGTGTTTTGCTTCTTCCAATTTGGTTTCAGCAATAACCTTGCAGCAGTATGACCCCTAGACCCAGGCCAGTACTTTGACCACCTGATGTGAAAAGCTGACTCATTGGATAAGACCCTGATGTTGGAAAAGATTGAGGGCAAGAGGAGAAGGCGGCAGCAGGGATGAGATGGTTAGATAGCATCACTGACTCAATGGGCATGAATCTGAGCAAACTCTGAGAGATAGTGAAGGACAGCGGAGTCTGTCATGCTGGAGTTCACGGAGTCACAAAGAGTCAGACATGACTTATCGACTGAACAACAAAGAACCAGGCAGGAGGGGCCCTGACCTGCTGTGCTTTTGAGGCCCGATTTTGCCTTAGTCCAGCTGTACCCTCGCTATGGAGGGAGTCTGGGGCAGAGGCTTTACCCACTCAGAGCCTTGCTTCCTTCCACCAGGACCCCAGAATTCCTGTCTATGGCCCCTGCTCCTAGCATCTGCACGGGCCTCTTACCTGCAGACAGTTTTCAGAGTGCTTTCCCAGGTTAGGGTTGAGGACTGAGCTTGGACATCACATCTCCTGCCATGCAGGATGAAGGCTGAGCTGGAGAGAGAAGAGGGAGTGGTGAGGGGCACCGGCCTGGCTCACCTGGCCCTGAAAGAGTGCCTGTAGTTCTAAATTTGAAGCTTGCCTTTCTGATTTAATTAATTTAAATTCACATGGCTGTATGTGGTCTGTGGCCACTGTATCGGACAGGGAAGATTGGTCACATGACGTAGGTGCCTCCTTTTGCACTCTGGCCCTGGGTCCCCTCCCATTTGGGTGGCCCTGCCTATGTACTAGAACAGTGCTCATCCAGCAGCTTTCGCAGGCTCCGTGGGGACAGTGTGGTCACATGTTTTGAGGAGCTCTGCCTCCATTCAGCATGCATGTGTGTGTGCAGTGGCCCCCACGGTGTCTGGACTTTGTTAAGGCTCAGTGAGAACTCCCAACCTCTCCACCCTGAGGACCAGTTGTCCTTTTTACAGAATCTTCACCAGTGGACTCTAAGGGATAAAAGTCCTGTGGAGATCAAAAGGAGGTGGACTCGAGGTGCTGATAACATTTGTCATGAAAAGGTGGGAGGAGAGGATTTGGGAGTGAGGAAGGGCACCTGGGACATTGCAAATGACCTCGCCTTTGTAGGCTGTGAGGGTCAGATGTCATAGGTATAATTGGGACATTTCCTGCTGAAACCCCATCACCATGCAAAAATAATCAGTATCACAACTGTGGCCTTCAAGGACTGGGTTCTGTATTTGCAGGACAATATAGCTATTTACCACCTACTGGTTGGTCCTTTCCCACAGGGTTCCCCCCAGGGACTTGGCTGTGCTGCTGTGCAACAAATCCAATGCGTTTTATAGCCTTGGGAAATGGAACGAGGCCTACGTGGCTGCCAAGGAGTGTCTCCAGTGGGATCCGACCTACATAAAGGTAGGCTGACTGTGGACGCTGCAGTTGCTGCCTCCTTCCCTTCCTTGGTGTTTGTTTTGTCTTTATTCTTCCATCTCTCATGTTTATTTTTGTTGTTGTTGGCTGCGAGGTCCATGTGGGACCTTGGTTCCCCGACAAGGAATCGAACCCGCACTCCTTGCATTGAGAGCTGGGCGACAAGGAATCGAACCCGCACTCCTTGCATTGAGAGCTGGGCGCCCTAAGGCGATTGCCAGGGAAGTCTCTGTGTTTTTAGGAGTGTCTCTCATTCAGCTCTCCTTGCACTGTAGACAGATGTGCACAGCATCTGGAGGCGAGTAGGAAGGATGGTGGCCAAGTGTTGAAAGACGTTTGCAGGGGAGAGTGGAGCCAGGCCTAATGGTGGATTCAGTCCAGTGGTGGTCTCGGAGCTTATTTTGTTCTGATGTATGTACACCCAAAGTCATAGTCTCTGCGTGTTCTTTGCTGTTTGCAAGTTTCAGTTTTTTCTCCTTCCTGGTCATAAGAATTCCCCGCAAGAGGGATTTTATGGCGATCCTTACTTCTTGGAGTTTCTGCTTCTAATCAAAGAAGGGAGGCTCCAGGAAGGCTTCTTTCTGCATCTGTTGAATCTCAGATGCCTTCATCTCAAAAGAATCCTTCTGCCAAAGTACCACATTTTGGAGTGATATATTCTGATCCCCTTCACCTCCCTCCAAAATAAAAGGTGAAACTTAGACCTGAGAAAGGCAAAGAAATGGGATATTCTGTACCAGCTTACTTGGCTGCTTGCTTCCTCTTTCTGACTGTCAACTAAGGTTTTAGACTTTTTAAAATGCAAACAAATCAGTAAATAATCAGAGGTTTGGTGAAGTTGAATTTCATCAAAATTTAAGTTGAATTTCAGGTGCTTGCTTCTTTTTTTTTTTAAGTGTTTATTTATTTGACTGCCTTGGGTCTTTGTTGTAGCACTTGGGATCATCCTCGCATCATACAGGACCTTTCGTTGCAGCACACAGACTTCCTAGTTGGAGTGGAAGGGCTTAGTTGCCCTGTGGCATGTGGGACCTTAGTTCTCTGCCTAGGGATTGAACTGCTTCTCCTGCATTGCAAGGCAGGTTCTTAACCAGTGGACCATCAGGGACGTCACAGGCGCTTGCTTTTTTCTTATGAACCCAGTTGGTGAACACCTTGTATTATTTTAGACAGAAAATTGTTTTGGTAGCCCTTGATACTGATTCATTTCAGTGGTCAAAGTGGGGAAGGCAATATGGATCATTTTATTCCTTCTCAGGAGCCTAACAGTTTGCATACAGGCAAAACTAGGCCATTTTCCTCTATTAATCATTGTAAGTTTCCTCTCCCTACAGAAACCGAAAGAAATTTTTGGCCTCTGGTGTATATTGCTTGTAATATGGAGGTGAGTGACCCTCAGTGCTTGCCATTTCCATTGAAAATCGTGTTTACTTGGATTGAAAGGAGCAGGGAACAGCTCCTGTGTTGACATGACAATCTCATTCTTTTCCAGAACACTGTAGCTGTAGGACTACATGGTTTCATTTCTCCCTTCTTGCTCAGGCTGTGTTTTAAGGCACAGATACATAAACCACATACGTCATTGGAACCAGGCCCACTCCTTTCTCTCTGATTCTTACGCTGTGTGCTCAGCTGGTTAGTCATGTCTGACTGCGGCACCGTGGACCATAGCCCACCAGGCTCCTCTGTCCATGGGATTTCTCAGGCAAGAATACTGGAGTGGGTTGCCATTTTCTCCTCCAGAGGATCTTCCCCGCCCAGGGATAGAACCTGCGTCTCTTCTGTGTCTCCTGCATTGGCAGGCGATTCTTTATCACTGAGTCACCTAGGAACAGAGGACACCAGCTGGCTCCAATGTTAGATGCTGTATGTGTCATGGACTTGAAAGGGATTCTTTTCTTGCCAGTTACCACTTGATAGGAGCATTGTGGCATGGAATCCAATGTGGAAAGCCTATATCCAGAGCTCGTTAGAAATCTGTGTTTACTTGGAAATCAGTGTTTACCTGTAGTCTGTTGCCTCTGATCCTCAATCTTGCCTTGCCTTCAGCAGCAGTTTGGAAGAGATGGGCATGTTAACAGTTCTGTTTTTTCTCGTTGCAGGGATACTACCGAGCTGGTTATTCCTTGCTGAGGTTGCGCCAGCCTTATGAAGCCGCTCGCATGTTTTTTGAGGGTCTGTGGCTCGTGAGGAGCAGCCAGGACAAGACCCAGATTGCTGATTTCTTGGTGGCAGTCTTCACCACGATGGGCAGTAAGTCGGGACTGGGGGAGGCCTGCCCTTTTTCTTTCTTTTAAAGGTCTTGTGATTGTCTTTGAATGGCTCCTTGGGGACTCTGGTTTCTGGGGAGATAATTACAGGATGTTTTTCTTTGTGGCTTCTATATGCAGTTTGAATGCAACTTGACAGTGGAAAACACATGGAAAGCTTTGATGGCCCAGGCCTTTGCGGAAACAACTTCATCTTTTTGCACAAATCACTTAAAGCTGTCCCAGTTTTCCTGTTTCGTTGCAGACTTCTTAAGCTTTCTATGTTGCTATCCATAGGCCTGTCCCTACTTATACTACATGTTTTACCTGATTTTCGCATGTATTTCTCCAGTATGTCAAGAAAGTGTTCCTGTTTGCCATGAAAATAATTTGAAGGGACTGAGGGAGGGTCCTCCGGAAGCTGACAGTCTGCTAGGAACACACCCGGGTAGGGGTGGGCATGTTGGGGGAGGTGGTGAATTGCATCGACCATTAGGTTATTAGTCTGACGACCTGGCCTGTGATATGGCTTTGTCCGTGTCCTTAAGTTGGCAAAAACAGACAAGTATGAAACATAATATGAAAGGTTCCCTGCCAGGGACAAAGGCGTTCTTTCCCTGGGTATCACAGCGCGGTCTAAAGTTCTACCAATGGCCAGGCTGTTGTTTTCCAGTACTGTTTTTGATCAAATTTAAGATTGCACTAATTTAAGATGTGCCACTATTTTTAAATTTTATTGTTATGATTTTATCTTTTGGCCACACCACATAGCAGGTGGTATCTTAGTTCCCTAACCAGGGATTGAACCTGTGCTCCTTGCAGTGGAGGGGGAGTTGGGGAGGGGGTCTTAATCCCTGGATTGCCAGGGACATCCCTGTGCCACTAATTTATGTTCTGCTGTTGAGACAGCATCAAGGGCAACACACGTCCTGATTCTAAAGATGGTAGAATGTGAGCAATGGCATATGTTAGAATTGCTGGAAAATGGTCCCAGATTTCAGAAACAGGTAAATTCCTGCTGATGATACATTTGACTGACACGGATCCAACCGTTCCCATTTCGATTGTGGGAAAGCAACTTCTGTGATCTGTGGAGGGGATCCTACAGACTTTGGCAAGCTTGGCACAGAGAGGGGGTGAGAGCAGTGTCGGGTGGTAGGTGGGAAGTAGTTAGAGGTGGGCTTAGCCGTGTCTCCCAGCAGAGACGTCAGTGTCCAGACAGGTGCTAATGAATCACAGCTCTCCCATCTGCCTTTTGCTGACAGTGACTAAAGCCTGCTTCCCTTTCCTCTGAGCCTGTTGGTTTGTCCCATTCCCTACATGTCCTCATTGTTCTCTATGTCTTTTTTTTTTAACTTAATTTATTTGTTTACTGTGGTTGCGCCAGGTCTTCGATGCTGCATGCGGGCTTTTTCTCGCTTCGCCGAGTAGGGGCTGCTTTTCGTCACGGGGCCCGGGCTTCTCTCGGTGGTGGCTTCTCTTGTTGCCGAGCACAGGTTCCAGGTGTGCAGGCTTCAGTAGTTGCAGCACAGGGCACAGTAGTTACGGCATTCGGGCTTAGTTGTTCTGTAGGATGTGGAATCTTCCCGGACCAGGAATCAAACCCATGTCCCCTGCATTGGCAGCCGGATTCCCGTCCGCTGTACCACCAGAGAAGTCCTCCCTTTGTGTCTTTTAAAAGCCACTGTTTTGGGGCTTCTGTGGCAGTCCACTAGTTAAGACTCTGCACTTCCAGCACAGCGGGTGCAGGCTGGATCCCTGGTTGGGGAACTAAGATCCTACACGCTGCGTGGCACGGCCAGAAAATAAAAAAGTGTACAATCCAATGGTTAAGAAAAACTAACAGCACTGCTCTGTCAGAAGCCAGTCCAGAGTTTGGGAATTCCAGACAACTGACTCTCTGGTGAGGCTGCCCCTCTAAGAAATCTGGATCCTGAGGGGGACAGTTAATAGGACTTCTTAGGACAGCGTAATCCTGACTTTTCTACCTGTTTGGAGGATGACTGTTTGCCCATCACCCAATTTCTAAATTTTGAAAACTATATTTATGAAAATTGTGTATCCTGTTTGCACACTGTATCTTTGTTTTGCTACTTGGCTGCTCATATGTGGAAATTGATAACCTTAGAAGAGGGACCCTGTTATACTGGCCCCTGACCTGTCCCACTTGGATATTGTCATCCACAAGTTTGCAGGGTCATGACAGGCAAAATGTTGATGGGCCTCTAGGTTGAAAGAATGCAAACTGACTAAAAGAACTGCTCCATCTGGATTCCGTCTTGGTTTTGTCATAAACTAGCTGCATGATAAGCCACAATGCTTGGCCTCATTTGTCACAGCTTCTCACTGTTGAATGAAAATAACATGTGTCACATTTTTCTTAAAGGAAGTGAGTTTAATAATTTCCCTTAAGTACCCACTTCCTCCTCCATAAATGGAACTAACAGGCACTGCCTTATTAGTTGGTCTGAGGGATTAATACAGCATATATCACTGGGCTCAGCAAATAGAGAAGCTATTATGTTATAGCTCACAATAAACTGCCTTAAGGGACTGACTTTACCTGAACTTAAAATGATTGCCACTTCAATTATATAGGACATTATGGTTTGAAAAGGCCCTTCTTTCTTATTTTAATTTTTAAAAATTTTATGCCCTTTTTGCAGGTTACTTTCCATTAATAGTCATTACAAAATGACTGTATTCCCCATGTTGTACAAAACATCCTTGAGTCTGTCTTATATCCACTTGTTCATGCCGCCCACTCCCATAATCCTCTATGGCCCCTCTTTTTTTTTTTTTTTTTGGCTGCTTGACATGGAACCCGTGCCTCCTGTATTGAACGCTCAGAATCTTAACCACTGAACTACCAGGGAAGTTGCTCTCTTTTCTTTCTGATATTTTTAAATTTATCATTTGTTTATGTGTGCTCTTAATTGGAGGCCCTTTTCCTAGATGTTCTAGACTTGCCCCAGGTTAAAATTTCTAAACTCTGGAACTTTCTTTCAGGTGACCCCATTGTTTTGCAGAGTTTCTTGCCCTGCTTTGATCGTATTTTCACTACTGGCTTCTCCAATGAAGTGTGGCAATCTGTAATAGAAAAGTTGGCAAAGAAAGGATTATGGCATGTAAGTAAAAGGAGATAGCTCTCTTGTGAGGAAAGGCAAATTGAATTTCTTTAATTTGATTAAATTTATTTCTCTCTGCTGGCACTGGGGAATTATAATTCAGTACTTGTTTATCTTGATGCCAAAGTAACTTTTTCACTGTCACGTCATTAAAGATGAAAAGCCACTGAGATAATATTAGTTCACCAGTTTCCGTTTTTTAAGCTTGGAAAACAGTTTGTGGCAACCTCACTCTGTGCTCTCTGTCTCGATTGCCATCAAGGAAGTGTAAAGTCCAGATGCTAATGGTGACGTGGAATGAGGAAAATAAGTAATTGTTCATCTTTATAATCTTCTTTATACGGCAGCATGTGCTAGCTGGGGCATGACGACCTGCTTGTGCTTCTCAAAGGGTTTCTGTGTGACATCAAGAGACTGTTACCCTCGGGTAGCAGCAAGATTGCAGGACCTGAACCCACAGCCAGGAATCCATAGGATGAAGGAGCCCAGTGGCTTCCCTGCCACACAGGTGCCTCCCTGAATCCGAGTCCTCCACTGTCTGTTCTGAGCTAATTCTTTCCTCTCTGGGCCTCACTTCCTCACTTGTAAGTTGCAGGATATAAACCTATTCCCTCCTGGTTGTGGGGGAGGATTAGAAATAAGGGACCAATAGCACCTGATAATAATATCATTACATTATTTTATCATTCTTATCATGGTAAGCCCTTGATGAGAGTAATGTTCACTGAGGGCCTGCAGTGTGCCAGACACTGAGCCCCAGGGGTTTTGTAACACCTGGCACCTGTGTGCTCAGTGTCCAAGGAGCAGCGGCTGTCATTGACCATAATGACAATTATAGGTGGCCTATAATCACTCCTGAGAGTGGGCTGGCCCAGAGAGGGAGTTTGGTTAGAAAAGGCCTGCAGGCTTTTTAAAGCAACGCAGACCAAAAAAATCACAAAAGCAAGAGCAGCCTGAAAGGACTCTGGACCCAGGAAGGTTGGGTGACTTTAGGATACAGGATTCTTCAGTTTTTTAGAAGGTCATGGGTGCTGCTGGGAATCTAATGAGATCAACGGGACTCTCTTTTCGTGTGTGCTCATGTACACAGGCACACACAAATACACAATTATGTGTGGAGCTTCAGGGAGGTCATAGGAACTCCCTAGAGTCCAGCCACAGGCTCCCAGAAGCTCACCCCCACATTACAATCTAGAGACTGAGGCAGTGATGGGGAGGAAAGCAGGCTAGACTCTTGGGAAATCAGGAATCAGAAATCCAGGGCCCTGGTAACAAGAGATCTAGGATCTCTTTTCTGATAAGATGGGTAAACTAAGAACTCTTTCTAGCTTTATTATTGTAAGTTCTGAAATTCAGTGATTTAGGGTAGATCTGTAAGTGGGAAGCTCCGGCATTATTAGCAGGAGAGTAGTTCTGTCTACAGCCCCCGGAAAAGAACATTTTATGTCCCCTCTTCCCCATGTGGGATGAATATGGATAGAGCCCCGGACCCTGGGTGGGAAGGGAGGGAGTGGGAGCCCAGCAGCTCCTGGCAGGCTGCCACCCAGCCAGCCAAGGAGGCCCAGGAATCCAGCCCAAGTGGTGGCCCCATATCCTACCAGCAGTGGGGCCCAGGCCATTTCCAAACACTGCAGGCAGAGACATCTTATAAAAACCAAGTCAGCCATCAGGATTGTCAGAGCTCTGAACCTATCATCTGGGTGAGTCTAGGCTGTGGGGCCTGCTTATGGTGAGTAGTTAGGAGTGGGCATCACCCACTGGTGGTCTAGGGGCTAAGACTTGAGCTCCTGATGCAGGGGGCTGGGGTTGGATCCCTGGTCAGGAAACTAGACCCCACATGCCATACCTAAGGATTTGCATGCCACAACTAAAGATCCTGCATGCGGCAACAAAGATGGAAAATCCCGCACACCACAGCTAAGACCTGGTGCAGCCAAATAAATACATTTTAAAAATTAAAAAGAAAATAATAATGTGAGTATCAAACTGAAAGAAGTTGGAAGCAAGATGTAGCCACACGCTGAGTTCCTGTGGTCCCATGCCCACTTGCAAGAGCATACATGAGGGAAGTGGATCCTGAGTCTGGATCACCAGTCAAGGTGATTCTAGCCGAGCCTAGAATTCCTGGACCAGCCAGCATACCTGGATGATCCCAGTAGGGACCTCTCAGGATGTGCTAAGTGTTTGAAAAGGAAAACTTGCTTAACTTCTCTCAGATTTAGTTTAGGGTCAGTGATTTAACAACAGGGTTTTCGAGGGAAAAAAAAATCCTGATTTGTGGCATTTGCCACTTCAAGAAAGGCAATGCCAGAGAATGCTCAAACTACCACATAGTTGCACTCATCTCACACGCTAGTAAAGTAATGCTCAACATTCTCCAAGCCAGGCTTCAGCAATACCTGAACCGTGAACTTCCAGATGTTCAAGCTGGTTTTAGAAAAGGCAGAGGAACCAGAGATCAAATTGCCTACATTCTCTGGATCATCAAAAAAGCAAGAGAATTCCAGAAAAACATCTATTTCTGCTTTATTGACTATGCCAAAGCCTTTGACTGTGTGGATCACAATAAACTGTGGAAAATTCTGAAAGAGATGGGAATACCAGACCGCCTGATCTGCCTCTTGAGAAACCTGTTTGCAGGTCAGGAAGCAACAGTTAGAACTAGACATGGAACAACAGACTGGTTCCAAATAGGAAAAGGAGTACGTCAAGGCTGTATATTGTCACCCTGCTCATTTAACTTCTATGCATAGTACATCATGAGAAACGCTGGGATGGAGGAAGCACAAGTTGGAATCAAGATTGCTGGGAGAAATATCAATAACCTCAGATATGCAGATGACACCACTCTTATGGCAGAAAGTGAAGAGGAACTAAAGAGCCTCTTGATGAAAGTGAAAGAGAGTGAAAAAGTTGGCTTAAAGCTCAACATTCAGAAAACGAAGATCAGTATCCAGTCCCATCACTTCATGGGAAATAGATGGGGAAAAAGTGGAAACAGTGGCTGACTTTGTTTTTCTGGGCTCCAAAATTGCTGCAGATGGTGATTACAGCCATGAAATTAAAAGACAGTTACTCCTTGAAAGAAAAGTTAAGACCAACCTAGACAGCATATTAAAAAGCAGAGACATTACTTTGTCAACAAAGGTCCATCTAGTCAAGGCTATGGTTTTTCCAGTGGTCATGTATGGATGTGAGAGTTGGACTGTGAAGAAAGCTGAGTGCCGAAGAATTGATGCTTTTGAACTGTGGTGTTGGAGAAGACTCTTGAGAGTCCCTTGGACTGCAAGGAGATCCAGCCAGTCCATCCTAAAGGAGATCAGTCCTGGCTGTTCATTGGAAGGACTAATGTTGAAGCTGAAACTCCAATATTTTGGCCACCTGATGGGAAGAGCTGACTCATTTGAAAAGACTGATGCTGGGAAAGATTGAAGGTGGGAGGAGAAGGGGATGACAGAGGATGAGATGGTTAGATGGCATCACCGATTCAATGGACATGAGTTTGGGTAAACTCTGGGAGTTGGTGATGGACAGGGAGGCCTGGCATGCTGCGGTTCATGGGGTCGCAGAGTCGAACACGACTGAGCGACTAAACTGACTGACTGATAGTGTAAATGCTCTCTATTTCCATGTCCAGTCTCAAGCTGCTAAGTCAACGCAGGGCTCGGATTTGGGAAGAGATGTGCACAGTCAGCTCCCTCTCTGATAGGAGCCGCTCCAACACAGCCTCAGTAGGATCTCATGGACCCCAAATACCACTAACGTGCTGAAGAATAAATTGGGATGGGTTATTTCAAAAGGATATGTTTCTTCTGCTTGCCAAGCTTTAAGAACGTTGCAGGAGATTACTTCTTTACCTCTCTGCCCCTGGGCTCTCCCAGTGCTGCCTGCCGTCAGCTGCTCCTGTCTTCAGCAGGCTTTGAGGAAAGGTGGAGAAAACCCTATCTCGGCACAAATAGGAATTTCACCAGAGACACTTGGATTATCATGGTTAAGGCCAAAGAGTTTGGCAGGTGGCTTAAAAAAAGAACCAGGGCTAGAAGCTGTCCGGTTTTGTCTTTTGTTTCTGAGTTCCTAAAGTTTAAGATTACTTTTGTTTTAATCACCCATGTGGAGAACATAATTGTTCCAGCTTTTTCTGTTTCTCCCCTTTCATCAGTCATTTCTGCTTCTGTCAATGAAGAAAGACCGGCTTCCGAGAAATCTCCAGGTCCCAGATTTATCACTGAAAAGTCTCTTTGAGGTAAGGTAGCTTCTTGACATGCACGGTTTCAAGTCAGACCTTTTCCCACTTATGGTGACTGGGACTCTCCCCTTCAGCTGCCTCACTGCAGATTTGTTGTTTATGATGATTGTAGGCTGTGGCCACAGCGAATCAGGACTTTACTGATTCTAAATTCTTTGGGTAGGGGCTGGGATGAGGAGGAATTGGATGAAGGCAATCAAAAGGCACCAGCTTCCAGTTATATGATAAATAAGTATTAGGGATGATAAATAAGTACAGCTTGATAAATATAATTTACACTGCTATGTGTTATGTATGAAAGTTGTTAAGAGAGTAAATCCTAAGAGTTATCATCACAAAAACATTTTTTTAAATTTAATTTTGCATCTCTGTGAGATGAAGGATATTCACTAAACTTGTAATAATCATTTCTCAATGTACCTGAGTCAAATTATTATGCTATACACCTTAAATGTGTACAGCTCCTTATGTCTATTATATATGAATAAAACTTGAAGGGAAGAACCCAGACTTTATGGGGAAGGAGAGTCTGAAGTTTCATATTGATGTGGCAGCTGCCATAATTCTTCTGTGTGTGTTTTTCCCCCTAGAAATATGTCTTCATCGGACATTATGAGAAAGTGGAACAGGTGCCCAGGTTAGTGCAGTGGCTCATCTGCATGGGTGCAAATGTGGAGAGCATAGGACCGTACCCTCTGCACACCCTCATGCGCCTCTGCATCCAAGCCGGTGAGTTCTTTCCCAGTGGAAAACAGGGAAAACAGAGTTCTTGCCCCTCCACGCTGCCCTCCAGCTCAGACCTCGGGGACTGTGCTTAACCCAGTGAAACCAGAATGTGGCCACGTAAATGTGGAATATTCAGATGATCTGAATAGTCAGCGATTGGATTATTCAAATATATGAAGGCAGAAAGGAGATGGTACCACTTTTCCTTTCTCCTGGGATCTCACAGCTACAGGAGGCCTGCACTGAAAGGATTCTGTGTTCTCAGACAGATGCTGGCAGCAGACTGGGGCCCTGGGATTCAGAAATGGGCCTTGGGACAGACAGCCTTGGCTGGACAGAGCTCTCAGGGGAGCTGTGGAATTTCTTCCTGCTGGCTAAGTCAGCCGTGGTCTTTTTCCGAGTTCATTTTTCCCTCTCAACCAGAGGACCAACTAATGTGTATGTGGGGGGAATCCCAAGGTAAAAATTGACTATTGCTGATACAGTTGGCTTGTTGGTGTGTTTTTTTTTTTTTTTTAAAGTAATCTTGTTTTCATATATATATATGAACTTTCTTGCATTTTTACTCTTTATCACCTGGCTATAGGATTTCAATTTTAAAATATTTTTTATCATTAAAACACACACACATACAATATCCACATTTATACCTTAGATAGAAACCTGTTATTTTTTGTCTTCAAAGCATCAGTGTTGGACACTGACCCAAACAATCTTAGAGCCAGAAGGAACCAAGAGGACTTGTCTACACTGTTTTCCCTTTCTAGGCTGTAGCATCTTCTCAGGATAGGACTGGCATGGCCAGGGGCTTAAAGACCTAAGCCACCATCTTTGCTTTAGCCAGATTTACCCTGTCATTATGCATTTTATCTACTGGAGAATCCATACGAGCATTTACTTTCACACATTTTGGTGACTAAATTATTTAAAAGTATAAAGTCTGAATAAAAGCAATCTAATCCAATGCTCCCAGTTTCAAATTAGCAGTGTCTCTGGGTATGACAGTCACAGTCCCTCTCTGTGTCTACTTTTTAAGTTTGTTCCTGTGGTTACAGGCAGGTGTGGATAAGATCAAGTCTTCGCATTTAGGCCTGATTCTCTTCTCAGAGGAAACCTCTGACATGGTGACAAATGGTGTCCACAGAGTTGGCAGAACTGTGTGGCTTTTTCAGAACCCACTGGAAGGAATCTAGGAGAGGGCTTTGAAATCTCTGTCCTATCTATAGACATGCAGTGGGGAGCTGTTGGTGCCCTGCCCTGGTCCTCTGTGACCAGTGCCCCCATCTCCTGCTGCACCACAGCTGCCTTGTTCGCCAGTGAGCTGCTGTTTGCCAGTAGGCACCCCCTCCCTCCCTGGGGCTGGGTCTGTAGCTCTCGACTGACTGCCACTGGGGTGCAGGAGAGCACCTGCCTCAAGGTGGGTCAGTGCTGTGGTGCAGTTCCTGATCCACAAGCTCCCTGTGGGTGGAGGCTGAAGGCCGCTCAGCTGAGGCCGCATCTCTGCTTGCTTCCATCCCCTGCCCTGCTTCCCTCCTCTCTTTCTCCCCAGCTCCCTCTGCCAATAAATCACACATACAAGAATCCTTGTCACAGGCTGTGCTTCTGGAAAGTGGGGCTTCCCCAGTAGCTTGGTGGGTAAAAACTTTGCCTGCAATGTAGGAGACATAGGAGACATAGATTTGACCCCTTGGTTCGGGAAGATTCCCCTGGAGGAGGAAATGGCAACCCACTCCAGTATTCTTGCCTGAGAAATCCCATGGACATAGGAGCCTGGTGGGCTATAGTCCAAAGGGTCGCAAAGAGCTGGATACGACTGAGCAGCTCAGCACAGCTCTGCTTCTAGGGAATTGAACTTAAGTCTTCTATGAATAACTTCCTGTGACTTGTGCTTTCAACACACACATTTTGGGACTTCCCTGGCAGTCCAGTGATTAAGATCTCCAATGCAGGGGGTCGCAGATTTGATCCCTGGTCAGGGAACTAAGATCCCACATGCTGCGTGGTGTGGCCACAGGTTTTTAAAAAAGAAAAAGAAAAAACACCGACACACAAACTCTTGTCTCCACGCCTGTGTGTGGCCAGGGACAGTGTATGCTGGATGCCCCCTTGGGCTCCCTTGGTGTGTACCGCGGTGTGCTTTGCTGCTTTCTGGTCTGTTGGAAATAACACCAGTCATTCATTCCTTCAGGGGAAAGCCATCTTTTCAGGTGGTTAATGGACTACAAGCCCGAGTTGAAAGATCACATCAACCAGAAGGATGAGGATGGCTGCACTGTCCTCCACGTGGTTGCCGCCCACTCCCCAGGGTACCTCACCAAGCGTAAGTGGCAGCACCTTTCAGACTCAGGTGTAGGGAACCCACACGACTGACCACTTTACCTATTCCATCCTGTGACGGGCTTTAATAATTAAAAATATCAAATTATGCGCCCCCCCCTTTTTTTTTATTTTCAGTTTGCTTTTCAGAAAAAAAAGTTTTTTCTGATATGTTTTGTGCTTGAAAGTCTTACCTAGTGATAACTCTTCTGGAGAAAAAGTACTTACATAGATTTAAATTTAAAAAAATTCTGTGACTCCAGACTAAGTATTAATTTTTTTCTGGATTTAATTATTACAAAATTATTATTACTACAGAGAACACTAAAACAACCTAAGTATATTAAATTTTCTGTAAGTAGTTATGAAAGATAAAAAAAAAAATTGGCGGAAGAAGATAGGAGGATCGTGGGTCGTGGTACCTTCTCAAAGGGGCTTGCCAGCTACTTAATCTTCCCTTAGGCTGGTACTCTGGAAATCAGGCTTGTTCACCACCTTTGGGGCAACTTTGGTAATTGCGTTGGTTCTCTCTACTGTGTAACAGATCATCATAAACTTAGTGACTTAAAATGACACTCATTTATTAGCTCACTACTTTATAGGTCACTAGTCCAGTGTGATCTGACTGTTTTGCTCGGAATCTCTCCCGGCTGAAATCAAGGTGTTGACTGGGGCTGCATTCTCATCTGGAGTTCTGGGCCTTCCTTCAGGCCCCCATGATTGTGGCAGAATCTGGTTCCTTGTGTTTGTAGGACTATTGTTCAGGCGCTAAGACACGTCTGACCCTTTGTGACCCCCTGGACTGCAGCGTGCCAGGCTTCCCTGTCCTTCACTGTCTCCCGGAGCTTGCTCAAACTCATGTCCATTGAGTCAGTGATGCCATCCAACCATCTCATCCTCTGCCACCCCCTTCTCCTCCTGCCCTCAATCTTTCCAAACATCAGGGTCTTTTCCAACGAGTCAGCTCTTCACATCAGGTAGCCATAGCATTGGAGCTTCAGCTTCAGCATCAGTCCTTCCAATGAATATTCAGGGTTGTTTCCTTTAGGGTTGACTGGTTGGATCTCCTTGCTGTACTAGGGACTCTTAAGAGCCTTCTCCATCACCACAGTTCAAAAGCATCAATTCTTCGGCACTCAGCTTTCTTCACAGTCCAACTCTCACATACATACATGACTACTAGAAAAGCCATAGCTTCGACTAGACAGGCTTTTGTTGGCAAAGTGATGTCTCTGCTTTTTAATATGTTGTCTAGGAGCAAGTGTCTTTTAATTTCATGGCTATAGTCACTGTCCTCAAGTGATTTTGGAGCCCAATAAAATAAAATCTGTCCCTATTTCCGCTTTTTCCCCATCAATTTCCCATGAAGGGATGGGACCAGATGCCATGATCTTTGTTTTTTGATTGTTGAGTTTTAAGCCAACTTTTTCACTCTCCTTCAGCCTCCTCAAGAGGCCTTTTAGTTTTTATCTCTCTGCAGTTAGAGTCGTATCATCTGCGTAACAGAGGTTGTTGATATTTCTCCTGGCTACCTTGATTTCAGCCTGTGATTCATCCACCCCAGCATTTTGCATGATGTACTCTGCATATAAGTTAAATAAGCAGAGTGACAACATCAGCCTTGTTGTACTCCTTTCCCAATTTTGAATCAGTCTGTTGTTTCATGTCTGGTTCTAACTGTTGCTTCTTGACCTGCATACAGGTTTCTCAGGAGGCAGGTCAGGTGGTCTCGTATTACCATCTCTTTAAAGATTTTCCAGTTTGTTGTGATCCATACAGTCAAAGGCTTTAGAGTATTCAGTGAAGCGGAAGTAAATGTTTTTCTGGAATTCCTTTGCTTTTTCTATGATCCAACGAATGTTGGCAGTTTGATCTCTGGTTCTTGTGCCTTTTCTAAACCCAGCTTGAACATCTGGAATTTCTTGGTTCACACACTGCTGGAGCCCAACTTGAAGGATTTTGAGCATTACCTAGCTAGCATGTGAAATGAGTGCAATTGTGTGGTAGTTTGAACATGCTTTGGCATTGCCCTTTTTTGGGATTGGAATGAAAACTGGCCTTTTTCCAGTCCTGTGGCCACTGCTGAGTTTTCCAGATTTGCTGGCATATTGAGTGTAGCACTTTCACAGCATCATCTTTTAGGATTTGCAATAGCTCAGCTGGAATTCCGTCACTTCTACTAGCTTTGTTCGTAGTAATGCTTCCTAAGGCCCACTTGACTTAATACTCCAGGATGTCTGGCTCTAGGTGAGTGATCACACCATCATGATTATCTGGGTCATTAAGATGTTTTTGTATTGTTCTTCAGTGTATTCTTGCCACCTCTTCTTAATCTCTTCTGCTTCAGTTAGGTCCTTACCATTTCTGTCCTTTATCATATCCATCCTTGTATGAAATGTTCTCTTGATATCTCCAATTTCCTTGAAGACATCTCTAGTCTTTCCAGTTCTGTTGTTTTCCTCTATTTCTTTCCATTCTTCACTTAAGAAGGCTTTCTTATCTCTCTGTTCTCTTGAACTCTGCATTCAGTTGGGTATATCTTTCCCTTTCTCAACTGCCTTTCGCTTCTCTTCTTTTCTCAGCTACTTGTAAAGCCTCCTCAGACAACCACTTTGCCTTCTTGCATTTCTTTTGCTTTGGGATGGTTTTGGTCACCACCTCCTGTACAATGTTACGAACCTCTGTCCGTAGTTCTTCAGGTACTCTGTCTACCAAATCTAACACCTTGAATATATTCATAAGCTCCACTGTATAATCATAAGAGATTTGATTTAGGTCATACCTGAATGGTCTAGTGGTTTTCCCTACTTTCTTCAATTTAAGCCTGATTTTGCAATAAGGAGCTCATGATCTAAGCCACAGTCTTGTTTTTGCTGACTGTATAGGGCTTCTCCATCTTTGGCTGCAAAGAATATAATCAATCTGATTTTGGTATTGACCGTCTGGTGATGTCCATGTGTAGAGTCAATCTCTTGTGTTATTGGAAGAGAGTGTTTGCTATGACCAGTGCGTTCTCTTTGCAAAACTCTGTCAGCCTTTCCCCTGCTTCATTTTTATTCCAGGGCCAAACTTGCCTATTACTCCAGGTATCTCTTGACTTCCTACTTTGGCATTCCAATTCTCTATGATGAAAAGGACATCTTTTTTTGGTGTTAGTTCTAGAAGGTCTTGTAGGTCTTCATAAAACTGTTCAACTTCAGCTTCTTTGGCATTATTGGTTGGGACCTAGACTTGGATTACTGTGATACTGAATGGTTTGCCTTGGAAATGAACAGAGATCATTCTGTAATTTTTGAGATTGCACCCAAGTACTGCATTTCGGACTCTTTTGTTGTATATGAGAGTTACTCCATATCTGCAAAGAGATTCTTGTCCACGGTAGTAGATACAATGGTCCTTTGAATTAAATTCGCCCATTCCTGTCCATTTTAGTTCACTGATTCCTGAGATACTGATGTTCACTCTTGCCATCTCCTGCTTGACCACTTCCAATTTACCTTGATTCATGGACCTAACATTCTAGGTTCCTATGCAACATTGTTCTTTATAGCATTGGACTTTACTTTCACCGCCACGTTTGGGGTGGTGATCTCATCCACAGCTGGGCATCATTTCCTCGTTGGTCCAGCCTCATCATTCTTTCTGGAGCTATTAGTAATTGCCTACCCTACTTCCCTAGTAGCATATAGGATACCTTCTGCCCTGGGAAGGCTCATCTTCTGGTATCATATCTTTTTGCCTTTTCACACTGCTCACGAGTTTCTTGTGGCAAAAATAGTGGAGTGGTTTGCCATTCCCTTCTCCCGTGAACCACATTTTATCAGAACTCTCCACTGTGACCCATACGTCCTGGGCAGCCCTGCACAGAATGGCTTATAGCTTCACTGAGTTATGCAAGCCTGTTCTCCACGACAAGGCTGTGATCCATGAAGGGGTTGTAGGACCGAGGGCCCCGTTTTCTTGCTGGCTGTCGGCCAGAGGCTGCTGTCAGTTTCCATAGACCACACACATTCTTTGTCTAATGGCCTCCTCTGTCTTCAAAGCCAGCAGGGGAGAACTTCTTGTGCATCAGATCCCTCATACTCTGAATCTCTGGGCCCTTCCATCTCTGACCTCTAGACCTTTGACCTTTAGGGCTCATGTGATCAGACCAGGTTAATCTCCCCATCTTAAGGTCAACTGCTTTGGGAAGTTAAATACATTTGCAAAGTCTCATCACAGCAGAGTTTAGATTAATATTAAATTGATAACTGGGAGAAGGTGTGTGTATACCAGGGGTTGAGAGTCTCAGGGTCTGAGAATTTTGCCTTTCACAGTGCAATACTTGATGGGTGAGAAGTATGACTTTTAAATTTTGCCTTATTTTTGTAAAATGAGAGGCGAGCAGTTGTGAGTGGGGAGATGGGAAAGGACAGCATCAAAAGCAGGATGGTACCTGGTGTAGAGGTGCTCTGTCAAGGTGGTTAATTGTCAGAAAGCAAGTGTTTGGAAGCTGGGAATCAGGCACTAATTCTTGTAACTCTCGGTGGTCACATAAGTCTTCGTACCTCCAGGAATATACCTGTTACATTCTGAAAACAGTTGCATCTGTGATCACAGAGACCCCTTGATGCTTGGCAAATAAATGTTAAAGCAGCAAATGGAGCCAGCAGCCAGAGGTGGGGTTAACGAAGGTTCAAACAGTGAAGAAAACCCTGGTGCAAAAGCAGTTGCCACTTTCTTCTCTTGTCCCCAGACTGTCTTTTTTTTTTTTTTGGAAGTATGTTCTGTTTCCTCTCTAAGGAATAAAGAAATCTGAAGGCACAGCTTGCTGTCATCCTTACAGCTGTAACTGTTGCCTAGTAACAAGAGTCCCCCTCTCCTTGCTTGTTGCCAAGGAGATGGGAGAAAGGTAGAGAGGAGTGCACTTCTGAACCTCTTAAAAGCTATTGTCCTTCCCACTCCACATAGGACTCCTGGCTCCTGGGACTCGGCTGGATTGCCCAAGGCCAGCAGTTCAGCTTCTGTAAACAGAGGGACTGTGGTCCCCTTGCCCCAGCTCAGGCTGGGAACCGGGCGGACGTGTGCTCATGGGGACATCTCCTTATGGAAGAAACCGTGACAACCCCCCCTTCTCACTTTGGCCTGCTCTAGGGCAAACAGAGGATGTACAGATGCTCCTGGGCTTTGGGGCTGACCCCACCCTGGTGGATCGACAGTCCCGGTCTGCTGTGGATGTGCTGAAGAGGAACAAGAACTTCAGAGCCATTGACAAAATCAACAGCCACTTGGAAAAGCTGGCAGCGTGTTCTAAGGACCTCTCAGGTACAGCTTCCGGGGAATTAACTTTTTCGAGGGGGCAAAACTGGTTCTGTGAAATTAGGTACAAATCAGTATATCTTGTCTTAGTACATGAAGATGAAAATGAGACCTCCCAGTCTTTGGAAAGCTTGCGTGCTCTTTTTGAAAGACAGAGTGAGACAACTGTTATTTAAAAAGTGTCTACTACATTCTAGGAACTTGGCCAAGTCTACCCTTGGGCAGTAAGCGTGACTTTTTTTTTTTCCATGCATGCACATAGTAAAAAAGAAAAAAATCAGAACAGGAGATAACAAAAATCAAGCCCACTTCTGAGAAACAACCACAGACAACAGTTAAAAGTACATTTGTAATTCTATTTCTTAATCTGTCAATTTGGATAGCATCTATGGACTAACTGCTATAAAGATAAAATGCAGCAAGTCAGCCCTTGTTGTTGAATTTTGCCTAGTAAAGTGATCTGTGCCATTTACATTCTGTTCCTTAATTCTGGATTTTCTGTGCTTCACCTATAGACCGATTCTAAAAATTGAAAAAACATTAAATTGCCTGTATATGGAAGTATGATTTCTACAACTAGTCGCATATTGCACCCAATGAGAAGAATCATCAAATGCCCTGAAAACTTTGCTCTTGAAATATTATACTCTCTAAGCATCCTCGTTTGGTGAAGCATACAAACACATCATTGTGTGTGTATGTGTGTGTACAGATGTATCAGTACACACAAATGATTTTAGGTCTGTTTAGACTCTTATTTAGACTGTAGCCCCAGCACACATATGCTTTTTTTAGGTCTTGCACTCATATGCAGCGCTTGTGGTTCATGCTGTCTGTCTAGATTTCTCTCTCGCTGTGCTGAGTACCAACTCCAGTAAGTTTTTCAGTGAGGAGGTGTGCAGACTTACAGGGTTTTTGAAAATGTCTTTATTCTGTCCTTAGCTTGAGAATTGGTCTGCATTTAGGCCTTGCATTTCATCGATCCTCAGTTGCACTTTCCCCCCACATTTTGCCGTCTTTGAATTGGATTGTGCTTCATGATCAGTGATGTGTCGCAGTTTAATGGCAGCCGTTTCTGGTGTGTGACAGTCTGTGATCTCTTGGACTTGTGAAATATGCTGTAAAACCTTGTTCCTCACAACTTTGTATTCTCACCTCCATTACTGATTAGAAGTGATGTCAGTCTTATTTATTGTCCCTTCTAGAATTTCCTGTCCTTAGAGTTCTGGAATTTCCCTGGGCTGTATCTAGGTGTGGGTCCTTATTCATTCCTCTTGCTTAGCACCTTACGATCCCTTTTAGTCTAACTTTTTTTTAGCTCAGGGAAATGATCTTCTATCATTTTTGTTTCCTTCCACTGTCTCTTTGCCACCACTTTCACCACTCCCCCTCTGCTTTCCTTAATGCTTTCTCTCTTTTTTTTCTTTCCAGATCGTTAGGACTTTAGCTTTTCCTTTTATAATTTAGCTTGTCTATTGCATTTTTTAAATTTGAAACTCAGTTTTAATTTCTAAGAACTCTATCTGGTTCTGTTTCTTTCTTTCTTTCTTTCTTTTTTTTTACTTTAAAAACTTGTGTGCCTACATAAGTATCCCGGCCCCCTTCCTTTAATTAAGAAGGAGGAAAACGCGCCTGCTGCTATCTTTGTTGTTGCTGTTGTTACTCTAGAGTCTATGGTCACGTCATAGAGTAGATAGGATTTCTTGGCTGTTTTATGTTCAGGAGGATCATTTCTTTTTCTGCCATTGATTGAAAACTCCTTGGATCCTGTTAGCAGTTATGGATTCAAGGAGTCCAGTACTTCCTAGGCCTCGTCAGGTATTCAAAAGGGGAATCATCATCAAGTGGATAAAATGAGGACTAAGCATCTTTCAGACGTTGAGATAGAAATCAGTGGGGCTCTGCTGGGTGTGGGATGATAGGCATCCACGAGGATTCCTTTACCCAGCCCTCCCTCCCTTTGTTATCCTCCTTTGGATTTTTAAGTGGATCTTCCATATGTTAGATTTACAAAGAAGGAGAAAAGCACACACATGTATTTTTTTGAAGTTCGACATGACATGGCAGTCGAGCCCTCCTAAGAAAACAAAGAGACGGTCAGAGAAGTGGTGAAACCTAGTCTTTTCCTATTGCTTTGAGCACATAGAGGCCGTCTAGAAAAGCAGCTGTACTATTGGGAAGGGGGCCCTAAAAGAGGATGTGAAAAAAGAGGATGTGAATGTTGGCAGTTCTTAGACACAGAAACATAACATGAATGGGGGATTGTTTTTATCGTTTTCCCCTGAGTCTGGAAGACTATTTTGCCTCTTATCTCCTGGGATTTAATTTCCCCAGCAATGATCAGGCAAGCTTTCAGGTGCGGGGGAAAAAAAATCTTTCAGGTGAAAGGAGGGAGAGCAAAGGTCAGAAGAACTTGGAAAAGATGAGTGCTAGAGTCCCAGTTCCTCTCTGGGCGGGGGGCATGAACATCCATGATGTCTGGACCATGTCTAAGTCATTTTGGGTGCTTAGGTCATTTTGAATAGGCTATCTTCCACCTGGCCACAGTGGGGTTTGTTTCCATCACCACCTCCTGGAAAATTGACCCCTCCACCCTCAACACATACAGACAGACAGGATTCCTTCACCCACTCACTCAACATTCAAAAAACTAAGATCATGGCATCTGGTCCCATTACTTCATGGCAAATAGATGGGGAAACAGTGGAAACAGTGACAGACTTTATTTTCTTGGGCTCCAAAATCACTGCAGATGGTGATTGCAGCCATGAAATTACAGGATGCTTGCTCCTTGGAAAAAAAGCTATGACAAACCTAGACAGCATATTAAAAAGCAGAGACATCATTTGCCAACAAAGCTTTGTCTGTCTAGTCAAAGCTATGGTTTTTCATGTATGGATGTGAGAGTTGGACTGTGAAGAAAGCTGAGCAGCAAAATTGATGCTTTTGATCTCTGGTGTTGGAGAAGGCTCTTGAGAGTCCCTAGTACAGCAAGGAGATCAAACCAGTCAATCCTAAAGGAAATCAGTCCTAAATATTCCTTGGAAGGACTGACGCTGAAGCTGAAACTCTAATAGTTTGGCCACCTGATGTGAAAAAGCCAACTCATTGGAAAAGACCATGATGCTGGGAAAGATTGAAGGCAGGAGGAAAAGGGGGCGCGACAGAGGATGAGATGGTTGGATGGCATCACCGACTCAATGGACATGAGTTTGAGCAAATTCTGGGAGATAGTGAAACACAGGGAAGCCTGGCGTGCTGCAGTCCATGGGGCTGCAAAGAGTCGGATGCGGCTGAGCGACTGAGCAACGACAACAACAAGCAACTGAAGAACTGAAATTTTATTTAATTAACTTTATTTTTATGTAATTAAGTTAGTGGGCCTCTGTACTGGACAGGGTCACTTTAGACTTTAACCCAGAATGGTTTTCTGTGCAGAGTAGCAGTTGAGAAGACAGTGGGGGGGAAGGGCAGAAGGAGGGCCTGGGGCCATGGGAATGAAGGTAGATCTTCATAAAAATGAAGATTGTATGGATTTTAATCTCTCCCCATTCACACGTTAGTGGGCACAATGGAAGCATTATTTTTAGGAGGAGATGCTACCTAGGGGTTGGTACCCTTGTTCCTGACCTGAGTTTAACTTGATGGGGTTTTTTAAAAAATTCATTTATTTATTTTTAGGGCTTCCCCTGTGGTTCAGTGGTAAAGAACCCACTTGCCAATGCAGGAGATGTGAGTTTGATCTCTGGGTTGGCAAGATGGCCTGGAGGAGGAAATGGCAACCCACTCCAGTATTCTTGCTTGGGAAATCCCATGGACAGAGGAACCTGGTGGGCTACAGTCCATGGGGTCACAAATGAGTCAGACACAACTTTGCAACTAAACCACAACAACAGTTTGTTTGTTTTTGACTGTGCTGGGGCTTCACTGCTGTGCACAAGCCTCTCATTGTGGTGGCTTCTCTTGTTGCAGAGCATAGGCTCTAGGCGAAGGGGCTTCAGGCGGTGAGACCTACGGGCTCGCAGGCTCTAGAGCACGAGCTCAGTAGTGGCGGTGCAGGGGCTTTAGTTGCTCCGAGGAATGTGGAATCTTTCTGGACCAGAGATTGAGCCCACGTACGCTGCATTGGCAGGCAGATTCTTGTCCACTGTACCACCAGGGAAGTCCGCTTGATGGGTTTCATTTTTCACATCTGTGGTCCTGAGTAAAGCATCTTTAGGACACTAGCTTGTGTGCCCAGATGAACAAGCTAGGATATAGGCTAGGATAAAAGATGTTCTCACCTTTGGCTCTTTCTGGCGGTTACTTTGCCCCATTCTGATGAAAATGGAGATGGTTATCTTTGGGTGGCTTTTGCATGTAGGTGAGAAAGCCTGAAAATATAGGGTCTTGGTGAAGATTTCTGCTGTTCTCTAAATAAGAACTTCCATTAACGTGCACGTGAATCCTTTGGGAGCCTTTTAAATGCAGATTTTGATTCAGCAGATTCAGGGCCTTTCTCACTAGCTGCCTGGGGAAGGCAGGGCCCACAGGGCGGTAGGGAGGTTAGGGGCAGGGTGAACCTGCGAGGTCGGGGTCCTGTCTTTCCCTGCCTCTCAGGACAACCACTAGATGGCGGCATGTCCACCTTTTTGAGCAGCTGGACTGCTGTCAGTACCTAGGAGACCGGCGCCTCTATTGTCATTGTTCTCCGTCGGTGGTGACTTTTCCTTTGATTCACTGGTGCATGGCTTTTCAGAGAATAAATCCAGGCATCTGAAGCCTTTCTCTCTGGTCCTCCCCGAGGCACCAGCTGCCTTCTGCTCTGTAAAGGTGCCTCGTGCCCAGGACTAAGAGGACTCTGACCTTCTCTGTGTGTGTTTCCCCCATAGATGGAGCCTGTGACACAGAGGCCATAGTGTGTCAACCTCGAGTTGCTTAGCACCACAAAATGCCCTCTTTTTCAGTAAATGAAGGCATGCGATATTGATGATACTTTTTACTTATTATAAAATCAATAGATTCTTTTTTAAAAAAAGAAAATATTCTTCATAAACCCACCTGCCTGGAAACATTAATATAGTTGTGATTTAGTCATTTACTCTTATTCCATGCATTTACACTGATATATTTTAATTTTCTTTTATGAAAATGGGATGGCTACATAAATTTCACTTGATAAAGCGTTTGTAATAAAGCTTGTCAGTTTCATCTTTTTTACCTCGAAAGGAAGATTTCTTACAAAAGCAAAATCTCCTTTTGAAATGATATATTTCTGGTTTTTTAACAAGAAGAATCTGCCTGTAATGCAGGAGACATAGGAGATGTGGGTTTGATCCCTGGGTCAGGAAGATCCTCTGGAGGAGGAAATGGCACCCACTCCAGTATTCTTCCCTGGAAAATCTCATGGACAGAGGAACCTAATGGGCTATAATCTATGTGGTCACAAAGAGTCAGACACACCTGAGCAACTAACATACACAGCAAGAACTATTACAGCTGAGCACTATTGCAGCTTTAAAAGATCGCTTTTAATTTTTAATTTTGAATCTGCTTGTATATATCTATTAAATATGACCATTGTAGAAAATTTGTAAAAATATCATTTTATATAAGCACAGAGGGACTTGGTTAGGATTCCACACTTACACTGCAAGGGGCACACGTTCAATCCCTAGTCGGGGAACTAAGATCCCACATGTCTTGGGAAGCAGCCAAAAAAGAGAAAAATAAATAGATTTTTTTAATAAATAAAAATAAAAACAAAACTTTATTGTAATTATACTTTGGCATATTTTTATCTAGTCTTTTGGTTGTTCATTACTTACATAGTCATCTTTTTTTTAAAAAACCTGTGACTATAATGTATGAACAACCTTATAACCTAAAGTTTCTTCTCTCTCTTAAGCTTATAGAAAATTTAGGAAAAAGCAGACAAGTTCAGAGTAATAAATCATGTGCACCTACCCAGAGATGCCGACCCACAGCTACCACTGTCAGTGTTTCAGCACATTTCCTTTTATGCTCTTCTGTGTGGCTGATATCACTCTCTAGTTTCTTGCCTGATTTCTGTACCTTTCTCTGGTCTATAACCACCTTCTTACTTATTCTGAACCACACAGCCACGCATTATTATACAACTGCATCTAACTGCCTCTGCTGTCAAGCTTGGTAATCTTTCTGTTCAGTTTCAAATGACTTTTATACTAAACTAACTGCCCTGGTGGAAGAATGATGCCCTGAGGCAGGAGGCAGGGGTCAAGTGGCCAGGTTTCCATCCTGATTGTGCATTATCACAGTTTTCTGTGTCTTCAGAGGCATTCTAGGATGAAGGTGGGATGCCAGGCCCAGCGGTATTGTTCAGTCACTGTTACACCACACGGTTCATGTTCTCTGCCTCAGAGCCGGCTGCTTGCTTAGGTGATGTGGGTCTTCCCGTGCCAAGGATTTCCACTTCCTTTTCTCTAGAGGTTAGTGCCAGAGTGCTCTTGCTTCTGTCTGGCACTGGAAAGTCTCTTGATTAGAAGGCAGCAGGGGTTTGCCCGGGAAGTTGCTCTGTGTGTGTGCGCGTTTCTGGCTCTCTGACCCAGCCTTTTGAGAGGCGAGCCAGGTGTGTATCAGAAGGCACAGCAGGTTGTGTAGGAGCTCTGCTTGGGTCCCTCCCACTGCTGTGTGCTCCCTGATGGGGTTCACTTCGCACAGCCCACCCTAAGGCTCGTTCTCAAGGAGAACAACCTAAGGGCTTATGGAGCCTGCTTTGCTCAGGCTCCTTCAAACCAGAAGTGCCTGGGATTCATAGCCTCTAGGAGGTTGGTGACATTGTACAGGAGACAGGGATCAAGACCATCCCCATGGAAAAGAAATGCAAAAAAGCAAAACGGCTGTCTGGGGAGGCCTTACAAATAGCTGTGAAAAGAAGAGAGACGAAAAACAAAGGAGAAAAGGAAAGATACAAGCATCTAAATGCAGAATTCCAAAGAATAGCAAGAAGAGATAAGAAAGCCTTCTTCAGTGAACAATGCAAAGAAATAGAGGAAAAGAACAGAATGGGAAAGACTAGAGATCTCTTCAAGAAAATTAGAGATACCAAGGGAACATTTCATGCAAAGATGGGCTCGATAAAGGACAGAAATGGTATGGACCTAACAGAAGCAGAAGATATTAAGAAGAGGTGGCAAGAGTACACAGAAGAACTGTACAAAAAAAGATCTTCACGACCTGGATAATCACGATGGTGTGATCACTCCTCTAGAGCCAGACATCCTGGAATGTGAAGTCAAGTGGGCCTTGGAAAACATCACTACGAACAAAGCTAGTGGAGGTGTTGGAATTCCAGTTGAGCTATGTCAAATCCTAAAAGATGATGCTGTGAAAGTGCTGCACTCAATATGCCAGCAAATTTGGAAAACTCAGCAGTGGCCACAGGACTGGAAAAGGTCAGTTTTCATTCCAATCCCAAAGAAAGGCAATGCCAAAGAATGCTCAAACTACCGCACAATTGCACTCATCTCACATGCTAGTAAAGTTATGCTCAAAATTCTCCAAGCCAGGCTTCAGCAATATGTGAACCGTGAACTTCCTGATGTTCAAGCTGGTTTTCGAAAAGGCAGAGGAACCAGAGATCAAATTGCCAACATCCGCTGGATCATGGATAAAGCAAGAGAGTTCCAGGAAAACATCTATTTCTGCTTTATTGACTATGCCACAGCCTTTGACTGTATGGATCACAATAAACTGTGGAAAATTCTGAAAGAGATGGGAATACCAGACCACCTTACCTGGCTCTTGAGAAATCTGTATGCAGCTCAGGAAGCAACAGTTAGAACTGGACATGGAACAACAGACTGGTTCCAAATAGGAAAAGGAGTACATCAAGGCTGTATATTGTCACCCTGCTTATTTAACTTATATGCAGAGTACATCATGAGAAACGCTGGACTGGAAGAAACACAAGTTGGAGTCAAGATTGCCGGGAGAAATATCAATAACCTCAGATATGCAGATGACACCACCCTTATGGCAGAAAGTGAAGAGGAGCTAAAAAGCCTCTTGATGAAAGTGAAAGAGGAGAGTAAAAAAGTTGGCTTAAAGCTCAACATTCAGAAAACGAAGATCAACATCCAGTCCCAACACTTCATGGGAAATAAATGGGGAAACAGTGGAAACAGTGTCAGACTTTATTTTTTTGGGCTCCAAAATCACTGCAGATGGTGACTACAGTCATGAAATTAAAAGACGCTTACTCCTTGGAAGGAAAGTTATGACCAACCTAGATAGCATATTCAAAAGCAGAGACATTACTTTGCTGACTAAGGTCTGTCTAGTCAAGGCTATGGTTTTTCCAGTAGTCATGTATGGATGTGAGAGTTGGACTTGAAGAAGGCTGAGCGCTGAAGAATTGATGCTTTTGAACTGTGGTGCTGGAGAAGACTCTTGAGAGTCCCTTGGACTGCAAGGAGATCCAACCAGTCCATTCTGAAGGAGATCAGCCCTGGGATTTCTTTGGAAGGAATGATGCTAAAGCTGAAACTCCAGTACTTTGGCCACCTCATGCGAAGAGTTGACTCATTGGAGAAGACTTTGATGCTGAGAGGGATTGGGGGCAGGAGGAGAAGGGGACGACAGAGGATGAGATGGCTGGATGGCATCACTGACTCGACGGACGTGAGTCTGAGTGAACTCCGGGAGTTGGTGATGGACAGGGAGGCCTGGCGTGCTGTGATTCATGGGGTCGCAAAGCGTCGGACACGACTGAGCGACTGAAGTGAACTGAACTGAGGGCTTCCCTGATAGCTCAGTTGGTAAAGAATCCACCTACAATGCAGGAGACCCCAGTTTGATACCTGGGTCAGGAAGATCCGCTGGAGAAGGGATAGGCTACCCACTCTAGTGTTCTTGGGCTTCCCTTGTGGCTCAGCTGGTAAAGAATCCACCTGCAACGCGGGAGACCTAGGTTTGATCTCTGGGTTGGGAAGATCCCCTGGAGAAGGGAAAGGCACTCCGGTATTCTGGCCTGGAGAATTCCATGGACTGTATAGTCCACGGGGTCACAAAGAGTTGAACACAACTGGGCGACTTTCACTCACTCACTCAAGGCAGGCTGTGGACTGTGGCAGAGAGAGGTGAGAATCTGAAAGCCCATTCCCCTTGCCTTGGACAGCGCAGCTCTGATGATTCACTCCAGATCCCCCAGGGAACCGTGGGGCTGACAGCCTGCCTGCTTCCTCCCCAGCCCTCACCTGCTCCCCCACCCTCACTGGTTTCTTCTTTCTTGAACCGCTTGCACACAAATCTTTGGCTTGGGGTCTGCTGTGGGGTCTGACTGCTGATGGGATGCTTTTATTTTTCCATCTCCTTTAAAGTGTCCCTGCTTCTGTTAGAACATGACATTGAACATGCGTTCACCTCTTCACCACATGGTAGTACTTAAGCCAGGTGTGAAAAGCCCACATCTGGTTGATCTGTTTAGTAAGATTCCATGTTAACCAGAAGGGCTTTTTGAGTGTATAATCTGATACCAAATAAAGCATTTGCCCCTTTTCAGACTTCCTTTATTGGATGATTTCTAATCATAACTACTTTCTCAGTAAATTGAACCGAGCAGTTAGTGTCTTCCCTCTTGGCTGGAGAGCTGGCTTCTTACTCTTGGCTTTTTCCACTTGCCAATTAGATGTGTGGGTGGCTGGTGTGTAGTTGGATGTTGCTGCTGCAGTAAGCTACCCTCCTGCTGTTATATCCTTGAACTGTTGTATCAGTTGTCCATTGCTACTTAAGAAACAGCCCTCAAACCTAGGGATTTAAAGCAACAAGCACTTATTTAGTTCATGGTCCTACAGCTCAGCCACTGAGGCTGGGCTATTCTCATAGCTGTAACAGAACTTCTTCAAGCGTCTGCCTCTTGCTGATCTTGACTGGGCTCTTTCATATCTGTGGTGCCTCAGTCTGGACCACTGGGTTGATTCATCTTTGTTTTATGATGTTTCTTATCTAGCCTGGACCTGAATGGAACTAAACAAGGCTTCTTGAGGCTCAGGCTCAACACTGGCACAAAACTCACAATCACTACATTCTCCTTGTCATAGCAGGTCATGAAGCTAGGCTAGAGTGGTGGAAGGGGGGAACAGGTGCTCTGCAGTTGCCGGGCTACATGGAGGGGTGTAGAGGTGTGATCGTCTTTGCAATCTATGCCTGTGTGATCTCTGAAGTCACAAGAAGCATCTGGGGGTGTTTTGCAGAACTGAGCATTGGTGGGGGACCAGCTAACGAGGGGGACATTTTCCAGAACGTCTGCAAGCAGCTGGTGACAAACATGAACTCAGGAAGTCACTTGTTGCAGAAAAACTTTTGGAAGCATGAACTGGTTCAGAGGTTCTTGCGCCTCCTTTCTTCCTTGCAAGGTAAGGTTTCTGACAACCTTCAATTGTGTTCAAAGATGCTCTATGCACCTTAATACTCTTTTCTACCGTCCTGTATAACAATTGATTAAAAAATAAATGTCATGATCTACATGGAGAAGATTCAAACAACACAGAACATTCTCCAGTGAAAAGTGGATCATCCACCCCTTGAACTTCCGTCTTTAAGTCTCATCCCTAGGGCAACCTCTGTTATTGGTTTCTTATGCATCCTCCTGGAATTTGCATATGTGATCCATTTACATTTTTTATTTCTTCATTTTTTGTAAACTTTATTTAAATGAGTGTTTAAACAATTAAACATTTGCTTGTGCTGAACTTTCTTTGCTGAACTCGGGTTTTCTCAAGTTGGGGCAAGCGGGGGCTTCTGTCTGGTGTGCACAGCCTTTTTCTTGCAGAGGCTTCTCTTGTGGAACATGGGCCCAGTAGTTGTAGCAGATGGGCTTAGTTGCCCCTTGGCATGTGGGTCTTCCTGAACCAGGGATCAAACCCATGTCTCCTGCATTGGCAGGTGGACTCTCAACTGCTGGGCCGCCAGGGAAGTCCCTATCCTAAAATACCACAGATGTTTCTCTTTTCTGTTGGCTAAGACTGTACACTCCTTGGGTATTTCCAGCCTTCTCAAGAAGCTCACTGGCGAGTGCCGTCACTGCGGCTGTGATTGAGTAGCACGGCCGAAATAACTAAAAACTTGTCTATGGTTTCCTGTAACTTGGGGCAGTGATGTCCCTCTGTTTAGGGTTGTGGCTGGGGACAGAAATCACAGGAACCTTTTTTCGAAGTGTGGTGTGTTCTTGTTTTTGAAAGAAATCCCTTCTGACCTGGTCTATGACATTGACCGCGACTGTGCCAACACCTTCCTCAAGCTTTTACTGGAAAAACAGAAATGGCCCGAAGTGCTTTTGCTGCTGACCCGAAAGGTGAGCGGGCAGCCGCCGCTCGGGGACTGTCTCATCAAAGACTGCGACCTCTCGGCCCTCGACCTCTGTGCCATCCTCCCCCACCTCAGGGCCTGGGACCAGCGGAGGACCGTGCTCCTGGACCGCCTGATAGACCATGGAGGTGAGTCCCAGATGCTGAGTCAGCATCGGGGTCAAGCCTGGGGAGTCCAAGTGCCTCAGGTTACGGCGCTTTCACTTGATTTCAGAGACTCCTTTTTAATTTTGAAAAAATGTACTTATTTTTTGGCCTTGCCGTGGGGCTTTCCCTGACCAGGGATCGAACCCACACCCCTTGCATTGGGCACATGGAGTCTTAACTCCTGGACCACCAGGGAAGTCCCTCGGATTCTCCTACCGCCTCATTCTTTCTCCTCCATATCTTCTCACTGGAAGCAGTGATCAGGTCAAGGCACTTTTGTGAATTCTTCCCTTCCCTTTGTATTCTGTGTGAGAAACGTCAGGATTGTGGAGGGGTGTCAGCCCTGGTGCAGCCACAGTGGTCGTTTCCTCCTGACCTTCAGGTGGACAATTCCTTGCACTTGATACGTTGCGTGGGTCCTTGTCAAACTCGGCGGTGTTCTTTCCTGATCCATGATTGGGATTTGTGATGCTTGTTTTTAAAGAAACGGCCAGATAATGGGTGGGTGGAAACATCTGCCACTTTCATCAGCACAGTCACACTTGGCTGGATGTGTGTCTGGAGCATGCAGACAGCTTGCTGGATCCGGTTTTATTTAAAGCTAATCTGGAAACAGCAGCCTCCTCTCCCTACACCTCCACGCCTCCAAAACCCCTTCCTAAGGCCACTACGAACTGGCCTCCATCTCCTCATTTATAAAATGGGAGTGACGATAGTACCCCTTTCTCAGGGCTGTTTTGAATATTCCCTGTGTTCATGGATGCAGGATCTGGGCAGAGCACCTTGGCTTCATGGTTTTCCACCCGCCTTGCAGTTTAAGGGAAATCACCTTCAGAGGAAGTGATGCCACACTGGTCCCAGCTCTCAGAGAGCCTTACAAAGCTTTCCAGTGTTGGCCTTACCCATGGATTTCAGGAGATAGATGGAAGGTTGCCTATTAATGTCTTCAAACCCATGCCTGACATGGACTCTTACTATCTTTGACCAAAAACCACAGCAGTTGTGGAATTCCTGTTTTGTTCCTGATGAAGCAAGCACTTATCGAAGGCCTCCCTGGGGTCAGGTGCCAGGGCCCAAGGATGGAGAGTGAACTCATGGCTGCCAGCAAGCAGTGCAGGAAGGCTGCAGGTCCAAAGAGGGTGGAGGTCGGGGAGCCTGCAGTGCAGAGGGGAAACGACTGAGCTAAAAAGAAGGTGATGTGCGCGTGGGGACATGTCAGGGAACATGATAAATGAGGGCCGATGGGCATTCTCGGGGAGAAGCTTCACAGAAGCAGAGGAAGTGGGAAGCTTGCTCACGTCCTGGTCACTCAGTGTGGGTCACAGCGAGGGTTGGACAGACACCGGGAGTTTAGTCGCTCACACCGGCCCTACTCCAGGGCAGTGCTGACAATGGTCCTGCTGCAGCGTGGGAGAGGGAGCTGGAGAGACGGGGAAGGAGACAAGGCCTAGGGACAGGACGCCTGGAGGGGGCAAGCTTTCCCCCCGAGGGCACCAGGAAGCCCTTGCCTCCCAGAAAGGGAGGTGGCAGGAGGGCCTTGGAAGCGGGGTCAGCACCCCTTCTTGCTTTAGGCTAAAGGGCAGAAATGGTCCCACCCCTGGGATGTGGCTCACTGTGTCCTGTCTGCCTCCCCCAGCCTTGCTGGAGGGTCTCCAGGGCAGCCAGGAGACGCCGCTCGCTGTGTGCATGAAGCATGAGGACTTCGACCTGGCCTTCCTCCTCTTGACCAAGGGTGCAGAGCCCCGAAGTATTTCTCTCACGGAAGGTGACACTCCCTTGCATGCTGCGCTCCACATCTTTCTAGATGTCAAAGGTAGGCTTCATTCTGTCAGCAGTCTTTTTCTTAAGGATGAAACTGGATATTAGAAAGGATGCTGTGGCCTTTGGTCTTTCCTACTGGGAAAGCCAGCGATCTGGAAAAGGCCTATTTCTTGGCCAAGCCCCTGTCTCTTGGCCCCTCACCCATAGCTCAATGGGAAGGAGTGACCATCACTGTGAATGGTCAGCGTGGGCTGATGAAGAAGATTCTTATGTTTCAAAGTCGGCCATCCATAGCTGCATGTACTTTTCATTTGTTTACATCATTTCAAGGGTCCTGACGTAAAAGATCTTATTGGAATGTTAAGATGATTTCTGGGTTTTTCTGCCTTGGCACTACTGACAGTTGGGCAGGATAATTCATTGTTTTGGGGCTGTGCCGTGCATTTGTGGGATGTCCACCCACTAGATGCCAGAAGCACCTCCTAAACTGTGACAATCAAAAGTGTCTCCAGACACAGTGACATGTCCATTGGGGAGCAAATTGCCCCCAGTTGAGAACCACTGGGTTATGAAATGCTTGGGGAAGTTCTGTGCTCTAAGACCCCTCCCCAGCTGGCATCTCTGCTCCCCAGAATAGCTGTCTAGCACTCACAGGGTTTTTTGTCTTTCAGCTGACATCGGTTTTAACTTCCTCAGCCACCTGCTGGATCTGTTCTGGTCCAAGCCAGAGGAGTTTTCCTACCTCAACCCCAATGTGCAGGACAGCAACGGGAACACACTGATGCATATCCTCTTCCAGAAAGGCATGCTCAAACGCACGGGAAAGCTGGTAGGTCTGCTGGCGAAGTTTGACATCAACCTCAACCTGAAGAACAAGGAAGGCAAAGACGCGCGGCACCGCGTGAAGAAGAACGACCCACTGCTCTTGGCCTGGAACAAAGCCCTGATGGAGAGCAGGCGCCGGGGCCGGCAGGACACCACCGCCCACCCCGGGAAGCCCCCACGCCCGGCAGCCCCTGCTCACACTACTCAGGTCAAGGGCTCCTCCAAGCTGCTGCTGGGTGCTGTGCGAGCCCCACCCAAAGAAGCCAGGGTCCCTGACAGCTGGGAGACCCTTCCCGATGCCCAGGCCACGAGGCCGGAGCCTGAGGCTGCCAGGCCCTGCTCTCGGAGAGACTGCCTCGTGCAGGACATCACGGCTTTGATTCAGCAGCTGGAATTGAATTCATCCCTCCCGGAGGACTGTCCCCAGGGCCTCAAGACTCTGGAGACAGGAGCTGTCACAGAAGGAGAGAAAGAAGAGCTGCAGGGTGCCCCGGGGGCGGAGAGCTCTGACTGCTGCGGGAACAACCCCGGAGCCCTGGAGGCTGCGGAGGGACGTGTGCAGGCAGGCCCCTCGGCCCCGGGGCTCCTTCCCGAGGGTAGCAGGGAGACAGAGGGCAGCGACGACCAGGAGGACTGGAGCGTGTCAGAGATGGACATCTGCCTCCTGGACTTTGAGAACATGACGTGGGAGATCGAGTGCACTTCAGAAATGCTAAAGAAGCTGTCTAGCAAGGTCATGACCAAGGTCATGAAGAAGAAAATCATCCTCGCCATCCAGAAGCTGGGCAATGGTGAATGGACTCCCGGCCTGCGGAAGCGGCTGAGGAACCTGAAAGGAAGCATCCAGCTCTTCGAGGCCAAGCTGGACAAGGCGGCTCGGATGCTGTGGGAGCTGGCGATTGACTTCTCCCCGCGGTGCAGCGAGAACCCCGAGAAGATCATGGCTGCGGAGCGCAGCACGCACCCCACCGAGAAGTCCGGGCGGGTCTACACGGAAATCATACGGATCTGGGACATCGTCTTAGACCACAACAAGCTGTCCTCCTCCATCCAGGCCATCTGCGGCGCCTACAACCGGGGCTTGTCCTGCATCCTGCGCAAGAAGCTGAAGGGCATCAACAAGGGCCAGGTGTCCGCCAATATGAAAATCCAAAAGCGGATCCCCCGCTGCTACGTGGAGGACACGGAGGCCGAGAAGGGCGGGGCCCGCGCCGAGCCCGAGTACTTCCCCCCAGCCAGCGCGGTGGAGACGGAATATAACATCATGAAGTTCCACAGCTTCAGCACCAACATGGCCTCCAACATCCTCAACGACACCACGGCCACGGTGGAGTACCCGTTCCGGGTGGGCGAGCTCGAGTACGCGGTGATCGGCCTCAACCCCAGGCCGCTGGAACCCATTATCCTCATCGGGCGCAGCGGCACGGGCAAGACCACCTGCTGCCTCTACAGGCTGTGGAAGAAATTCCACGGCTACTGGGAGAAAGCCCAGCAGGCGGAGAGCCCGCTGCTGGCAAAGCAGATCTGGCTCAAGCGAAGGTTGGAACTGGAACCCAGAAAGGAGGGTCTGGGTGGGGAGGAAGAAGGGGAGGAGGAAGAGGAGGGAGGATCCGTGGAGGTGGGATCAGTGGGCTGCATAGAGGAGGAGCAGGAAAGTGAAGCTTGCGCAGAGGGAGCCAGTGGGGAGCCAGGAGGGCCCGGCCAAGGGGAGGAAGAACTCGCCCCACAAGAGCCCCCCGAGTTGGAGCACTTACATCAGATCTTCGTGACCAAGAACCACGTCCTGTGCCAGGAGGTGCAGAGGAATTTCGTGGAGCTTTCCAAGTCTACCAAGGCCACCAGTCACTACAAACCGCTGGAACCCAATGTCCACAAGCTCCAGGATCTCAGGGATGAGAACTTTCCCCTGTTTGTCACCTCCAAGCAGCTGCTCCTCCTGCTCGATGCTTCTCTGCCCAAACCGTTTTTTCAGAGAAACGAAGATGGCAGCTTGAAAAGATCCATCGTAGGCTGGTCCACGCAGGAAGAGCTGACCATCACCAACTGGCAGGAGGAGGAGGAGGAGGCTGAGGCTGATGGGGACTACTGCGAGGAGGAAAAAACTGTGGAAACGCGCCCGAGCGACAGCGACCCCCGGGTGTATGTGACATTTGAGGTGTTCGTCAATGAGATATGGCCCAAAATGATCAAAGGGAAAACCTCCTACAACCCTGCCCTGATCTGGAAAGAAATAAAATCTTTTCTGAAGGGGTCTTTTGAGGCCCTCAGTTGCCCCGGGGGGAGACTCACGGAAGAAGTATATAAGCAATTAGGGCGGAAGCGGTGCCCCAATTTCAAGGAAGACCGGAGCGAGATCTATGGCCTCTTCTCCCTGTATCAGCAGATTAGGTCTCAGAAAGGGTACTTTGACGATGAGGATGTTCTGTACAATCTGTCCGAGAGGCTGTCGAAGCTCAAGGTCCTCCCATGGTCCATCCACGAGCTCTATGGTGATGAGATCCAGGACTTCACCCAGGCCGAGCTGGCGCTGCTGATGAAATGCATCAACGACCCCAACGCCATGTTCCTCACGGGGGACACGGCCCAGAGCATCATGAAGGGCGTGGCCTTCCGCTTCAGCGACCTGCGCTCCCTGTTCCACTACGCCAGCAGGACCGCTGCGGACAAGCAGTGCGCAGTGCGCAAGCCCAAGAAGATCCACCAGCTGTACCAGAACTACAGGTCCCACTCCGGTACGTCCAGGCCTTGGGCTTGCCTTATGGGGGAGGTGCTTGGCACTGACCTTGGGCTGGTTTGAAAGCTGTGACTTAGTTTTGCTGGGCTCTTGTAGCTGAGCCAACTTCAGTATTTTGGCGTTTGTTAGTAACTACCCTTATGAACAAATGATCTTAGGATTTTTGCCACTGCTTTTTTTTTTTTCTTTTTCTGTCTCTCTTTTGGGGTGGGGTGGCATGAGGCTTGTGGGATCTTAGTTCCCAGACCAGGAATTGAACTGAGCCCTCCACCCTGAGAGCAGGGAGTCCTAACCACTGGACCGCCAGGGAATCCCCCTTTTTTCCTTTTTTTTTTTAATTGAAGTATAGTTGATATACAGTGTTGTGTTAGTTTCAGGTATCTAGCAAAGTGATTCAGTTATACAAAATTTTCCAGATTCTTTTCCCTTATAGATTATTACAAGATACTGAGCATAGTTCCCTGTGCCTATACAGTATGTCCTTGTTGGTTACCTATTATATGTATAGTAGTGTGTACATGTTAATCCCAAACTCCTAATTTATTTTCCCTGCTTTCCCCCTTTAGTAACCATAAATTAAGTAGATGCCACTACTCATTCTTAGGTTGATGATTTAAGCTGTGGTTGAATGGAAATAAACCTCTAGGTAATATCAGTTTAAGGTGTTGGCCATGACATGGAAACATTTCAGGCGAACATGTAAACAACTGCTTGAGAACTTTTGTTAAAGCACTTTGGAAGCACATGCTTCTGTAATGTATAATGATACACCAATTACAAGTCATTAATCCTGAAAGAAAGCAGCTTTTCTTTCCGAAGAAGCAAGAAAAGTAGGGTGGTAGGAGGTGGTGGGAGATAATGCAAACTCAGGTGATTTTAATTTGTGCTTCACATATTCCTCTTCCCTGTGCCAGGCATGATGCCAAGCAGTTGGCATAAAGTATCTGCTTTTTTTTTTTTTTATCTTTTGCTGTGCTATATGGCTTGTGGAATCTCAGTTCTCTGACAGGGGATTGAGCCTGGGCCATGGTGATGTAAGTCCAGAATCCTAACCACTAGACCAACAGGGAACTCCCATGGGTATCTGTTTTTAATCCTCACAACAACCTTATAAAGAAGGCATCTCTCCCATTTTACAATGGAGGTAACTGAGGTGCAGAGAATACTTCCTGTGTGGTTTTTAGACTGCTCACCAATTCACCATCGATGTCCTCTACGACCATGGACAACATAGAGTGTTATTTTACATGTCTGAAAATTTCGTTTAATGGACTCATGTCAGACATACCTTTCTACAACTTTGTTTTTTTGCTTATAACAATGTTTTGGGATTTCTGCATGTTAATACAGAGCTGCAGTTCATGCATTTCTCAGTGCTGTTAGTATCTAGTTTATCACTGTTCCACATTTTGTTTTCCACATTCCAGACAAAATTATTATTCTTTTATCCTTCAGCAAAAATATTTTCATATTTTATACCTTAGTGACAACACATCTCCTACTTGCTTTACATCCTGAAATGCTTCCCTTATCATTTTTACATATTTAGAGTTTTTAACTTTTAAAAGATAATAGTAAAACCAAGAAACAAGTAAATGAACTATTTGTTATGTCAGCATTTTCTGATTTGCAAACTTAACACATGCCATAATCTTTAAAAACATACATTTTTCTCACAGCACAGTTTCTCTTTACTGTGGTGCAGGATAAGTGTTTAATGAACCCAAATATCTTTTGAAGTTCTACTGATTAATCCAGGGGTGAAATTGCAGGGAATGAGCTGTGCTTTTATTTCAAGGACTTGATAAGAGTTAACTTCAAGCTTTCTTCTAGGTATATTTTTATTCTCTTGGGGTCAGAATTTTGAAAACAGCATTTTATAAAGCCACCTTTCTCTAACTGCCTATTGCAAAAAGAACCAGTTTCATGTTAACCAATTTTCTCTGGAGTCTGAAGAATGCCATTGGCCCCACAGTGTTTTAAAAAAAAAGATTATCTTTCTTTTTTTCTTAGAGGTTCATAGATAAATTTTTCTTAATGAGTTGAACCTGAATTTCCCATTTTACAAAAGGCAGCAAGAATACCAATCACACAAATGGAATATAAATATAAATTATATATATATATATATATAAACTCACACATTAGAAGATAGAATGGTCACAGATCCACTGAGAAGATGACCCATATGGAGTCCCAAACAAACACCTCCCCGACATGAATGGTCCTCAGTGGTTGACACATATCAGAACCAAATGACACTCAGTGCTCACCAAGGTCCTCAGCGTTAGACACAGGTCAGAACCAAGTGGCAAAAATTCCCCAAGTAGCACCTTGTGCTCACAGTCCTCAACAGTTGACACCCATCAGAACCAAGTGGCAAAAACGCCCAAATGACACTCTTGCTTCCAAATAGTCCTCAATGGCAGATAGACATCGGAACTAACTGACAAAATGCCCAAAGAGCGCTTCATGCTCAAAAGAGAAGTTAGCTGGGTGCACACCAGTGGACTTACTGGGTCTTGGAGCGCCTCAGCTCTTCCAGATTCCTGTCTCCACTCCTCCAAGGGAAAGTATGTTGGCAGCCAGTGCCGAGCAGCGGAGAAACAGGGAGGATCCTCAAAACAAATGGTTTCAGCAGCTGCTAGGACATCTCCCCAGGCCCCCTTCTCAGGGCCAGCAAGCCACGAGCAGCAGGTTCCTCAAAGCCTTCCCTGCACGGTGTCATGGCAGCGGCTGCACTCCAGAAAACCGCGGGAGCCAGATGTCGCGAGAGTGCGGCCTCCCATTGTGTGCCCAGACCTTACGGCAAGTGGTCCAGATGCTCACTGCTCAAAAGCTAATAAAGAAGCAGGGTTGGTGGAAAGGAACGTTTGCTTTATTTCTGAGACAGGCAAATGGTTCAAAGGTCGGCTACCCTGCCCTCCGACTGCCCTATCAGAGGACAAGTGATTTTATAGACGGGGCACGTGCAAAAACAGTATAGTCAGCTCTCACCATTATCTTGAAATTGGTCGTGTGGTGGTCTGATCAGTGTCATTCTGATTGTTTTAAGTACAGTCATTCTTCAGTTCCAGGGTCAGTTTGTTCCCATATTGCTTGAGGCCAGTTCTCAGAATTGTGGCAGCATGTCGTGACTATAGTCTTTTCATCACGTAGTTAACGTCTTCCGGCTGGTGGGGTTTCATTATCTCTTAGACTGCTCAGAGGATATCGTTCAGAATACCTCTGATCCTTGAGGAGGAAAGAAAGGTCCTTGACTTTGCTTAATGACTAAACGTTTATTATTTAGTCTTGTTGGATTGCTTTTCTTTGCTTCTACATTGTCTCACTTCTCTGATTAAACTTTTTCTTTGGCTAAAGTTTTTCCACAGACAGAGGGAACTATTCCTGTGAACAGTGTTTTTTGTTTTTTTTTAATATACTCAGCAACCCACCCAGATGATCACTGCTTAAGCCCCATCTTCCACCTCCTCTCAGGATGGAGGGAAGACTGTGTGTAAATGTTTCTGTGTAAAGAACCAGAAAAAACCCCAATAATATGTATTAGAGTTGAGAGACTTTAGAAAACACATAAAGTATTAAAAAAAATTTCAAGCCACCTGTAAAGCTGCTCACTGCTCACGTTTTGTTTCATTTCCTTCTGATCTTTTTCCCATATGCATATATGCGTTTATCACATACATTTATTGATTAGGTAGTGAATATATGTTTAGTGAATATTTCTCCCCATCTTTTATTCTTTTTTAAAATTGAGGTCCTTGTTTACATAGCAAAACATTCACCTGTTTAAAATGGGCAATTTAGTCATTTTTTAATATATTCATAAGGTTGTGCAATTATTATTACTAATTCCAGGACATTTTAATCACATAAGAGTGATTTAAAAAAGAGTCATTAAAAGGAGTGATTAAAAAACCCCATGGACACTAGCAGTTACTCCTCGTCCCCCTCCCCGACCCCTGGCCCCCGCCACCCCTGTGAACTACCAGTCTACTTTCTGTGTCTGTAGGTTTGCCTATTCTGGACATTTCATATTATTGGAATCACACAATATGTGACCTTTTGTGTCTGACATCTTTCATTTAGCGCAGTGTTTTCAAGGTTCTTCCACACTGTAGCATGTTTCAGTACTTCACTGCTTTTTATGGTTGAACTATTGTCTGTTCTTTGATTTTTTGTTTAGTTGCTAGCTTGTGTCTGACTCTTTTGTGACCCCCATGGACTGTAGGCCACCAGGTTGCTCTGTCCATGAGATTATCCCAGCAAGAATACTGGAGTGGGTTTCCATTTCCTTTTCCAGGGGATCTTCCCAACCCAGGGTTTAAACCTGCGTCTCCTGCATCTCCTGCTTTGGCAGGTGGATTCTTTACCACTGAGCCATGTGGGAAGCCCATTCTTTGATTATGTTCATATAAAATAGTTTCATCTAAAAAATGTTCATCTAGTTGCCTAGAAAGGCATTTAAGTGGGTTCCAGTTTTTCGCTGCAATGAACACTTCCATGCCTTTTTCTAGTCCTCTTGTTAATGTACATCTCTGAACCACTGTGGCAGCTGATGTGCTTAGACTCAAGTTTCCACTTGTATTCTTGATTTCTTTATATTGCATACTTTTAATAATAGTAGCATTGAATAGTAAAATTAACCTTCACTATTTGGTAATAGTAATGAGGACACCTATGCCCATTTCATAGAATTCTATCTGGTGTCGGGCAAACAGCGCACAGCCCCTAAGAACGGTAGGAGACCTGGGATGATCTGTATTCAGTCCAGCTCATGACTCTTGAAGCTCTTGGACCTCGGAGTCCCTGGTTGTAAAAGTAGGGTAGTCTGGTCTGTCTTACCAGGCTCCTGTGAGGATTAAACAGGATAATTGTTATGACGGAACCTGTTGTATAGTAAGCCTCACCGTCACTGTTACTTCAGCACTTAGAAACGGGACCCAGGGAGAAAGCTCTTCGGAAAATCCTTCATCTAGCACTGACAATTTTTCTTAGTATAGTGTTCTCTCCCCTGGGTGTAAACATAGTGCAAAAGGGAGATGCAAGCCAAGGCTGCTGTCCCAGCCAACATCCAGCTCTTAGGACTTCCCTGGGGGTACAGTGGTTAAGAATCTGTCTGCCAACGTAGGAGACGCGGGTCCGATCCCTAGGCTGGGAAGATTCCACATGCCGTGGGCCAGCTAAGCCCATGCGCCACAGCCAGTGAAGCTCGCTCGCTTAGAGCATGTGCTCCACAACAAGAGAAGCCCACTCGTGACAACTAGAGAGTAGCCCCCACCCCTGCAACAGGAGAAAGCTCATGCACAGCAATGCAGACCCAGTGCACCAAAAAAAAAAAACAAAATCCAGCTCTTACCATGTAACCTTGTTTCCAGTGCTCTAAGTGCCAATGACAGAGGACGTGATAATTCTTGTGTTTTTTTGCACTGTATATTAGCCCTTGGTGTTAGCATTCTAACAGCCCTAAGTGTTTAGATTACATTTCTGCCTTGACTCTTCTTCATGAGGTCATTTTCTCTAACATGAACGTAGTCCAGGAATGAGATTCTACAAAACCTTCTTAGGACAGTAAACACATCCCTGCCTTTGTCCGCTGTACCCAGAGTAATACAGCCCAGAGCCAAAGTGATAAAATCTAACTGGACCTGAAAATTGTCCGCAATTAGATGTACTCTCAGGACCAATACTGCTTCTCGGGGGAAAAAAGCAAACTAAAATAAGAAAACAGAATACATGGGAGTTCCCTGGTGGTCTACTGGTTAGGATTCTGGGCTTTAACTGCCAAGGGCCCAGGTTCAACCCCTGGCTGCGGAACTGAGATCCCACAACCTGCTCAGTGTGACCAAAAAAAAAAAAAAAAAAAAAAGTCCAGCCATGTTGGTGTGTTGTATAACATCTGACTTTTTTTTTTCCTTGTCTTATCCCAGGAATCCTCAATCTGGCATCTGGTGTGGTAGATTTACTTCAGTTCTATTTCCCCGAGTCTTTTGACCGCCTTCCAAGGGATTCTGGCCTTTTCGATGGTCCCCGGCCGATTGTCCTGGAGTCCTGTAGTGTGAGTGACCTGGCAATATTGCTTCGAGGCAACAAAAGAAAAACCCAGCCCATTGAATTTGGAGCCCACCAGGTGAGTTTCTTGAGATTGTATGTTTTAAAACAAAAGGCAGTTTGCAATTGAAAAAAGTTTGAGAAGCTGAGTTCTTCCACAAGGTAGAATTCAGTAGTTCCTGTCCTAGGATGAGGAGGTTTCAAAGATGAGTGAGTGACTATTATTAATATTCCCACCAGCCTGGCTGACCTAGTCCACGCCAGCCACTCCTCTTTGGAGACATTACCTGCCTCCCAGAAGAATAGACTCAGCTTCATTAGATTTCTGTTTGTACAATTTGAAGTTTTTTCTCTCCAATCCTTTTTTTTTTCTCCCCCAAGGTAATCCTTGTAGCTAATGAAATGGCAAAGGAGAAAATTCCAGAAGAGCTGGGATTAGCACTTGTGTTAACAGTTTACGAAGCCAAAGGCTTAGAATTCGATGATGTCCTCCTTTACAACTTTTTTACTGACTCTGAGGTATGCCATACTGAATTCTTTTTTCGCACAGCATGTGTATGTCTGAACTTCACTTCCACTCCAGGAAAAAGCGCTTGGAGCTGAATGGAAGAGTTTGCCGCCGGTGACCATTTCCGTTTTGGAGCATCATCCATGTGGTGTGAGGTTTTCTGAGTTTGGATGTGCGTTTTGACAGTGGCTGTGGATTGGTTCATAGTGTGTCCTGGGCTGGCTCTCCCCGTGCCCTGCCCTTCCCTGCTCTCTTGGATTCATCTTTTCTGAATGCCTGGTACCCAAGTACCAGCTTCTGTGTTTCACTAGCTGCTGTTATCCTTGACTGCCAAGGATGCTCAAGTTGGAGCAAGGTCTAAGGAGAGCCTGACAAATGAAGGCAAGGTTAGCGGTGTCTGCCCTCTGAGGACAGAACTGGGCAAGGTCATTCATAGAGAGACAACTCTGGGAAGACACAGGAGCTTTGGTTCCTGCCACAGGATCAGGTGATGCAGGGGACGAGAACAGCCGCCCTGCCTGAGCGCCCTTCTGGCATGGCTTTGCCATCACTGCTTGCTGCCCTTGCCCACGATGGCAGTGAAAGAGTCCATGGACTGACCCCCAGTAACCTCTCTGCTGGCCTGGTTGTTTTGACTTGGCTCCTGAGTCCTTGTGATGGTTTTCTTCCCGAGCTCAGTACATTGTGGATAGAGCCACCAACTCAGTGGCTCTGAGTTTTGCAGCCACTGCATGCTCTTCACCACTGTCTCTGGTGGGAGCTCAGGCTGGCTGCTGACCATGCTGTTGGGTCTCCTGGGGGGACTTTGCTGGCTGCACCCCGGTCCCCTGTGGCAGATTTCTCATCGCACATGGCGCATGGTTTAAGGGGCTGTTTTCATACTCAAATCAAGAGCACTGTTAGCTTCGACTCCTTAAAATCTGCCCCAGAAACAACCCTTTAAAAGGGGTCCTTTGGGTTTTGTTCCTCGTCTTTTTTTTAAATGTCACATTTGCCTTGATGATAATTATGACTGATATTGCTGTGGATGCTTTACGGTTTATAAAGTGCTTTTTGAATGCATCATCTCACTTTATCCTCCACCAACCCTCTGAGGGTGTGTGTATTTCTATGACCTTCATCCTACATGTAAGACCGAGGGTCATGGAAGTTAAGTTGCCTGAATTCCTGATATAGGTGGCAGAGCTCGGAGATGAACTCAGATGCTTCGAGTTCCAAATCTCATGATATTTCCACTGTACTCCTTTCCTTTTGATGCCCCGCATGCAAAGCAAATCAGCTTCCAGAATCTTCCACAATGAGCATATCATTGCGGTAGCTCAAGTGCGTTCCTTTTCTATTGACTTTTGCTAATAAAATCAGTGCACTCTCATTAACCCTAGAACCACTTTTAATCTCTGAGGACTAACTTTTTTCTCTCATAATACATCCATTGGTCATGGTTGGACCGAGGCTCTTCTAAAAGAGGAAGGGGTAAGACTTTGTTGTTCCTGTCCTTTATTAAGTGCCGGTTGTATGCTTGTGCTAGTAAGAAGCTCCACGAGATCTGGGCTTCTGGCTCATAATTTGTGGTCCACTCTGTGTCTCTCACCTTGATCCTGGAATGGCAAAATCCTGGATACCTTAACCCCAAACTCCCACCAGTGGCTCAGTGAGTTGCATGAAATTAAAACAATCACAAACTAAAACCTGTGGTAACACCACTTCATCTCACAACAGAATGAGAATTCTAGAAAGATTTCTGGTATGTTGCTTCCCAAATACCAGAGAATGGAATCATGCACTCCCAGCACAGAGGTCACCTTTAGTTTATCATTTACAACCACAAGACCAAAAGGTGCCGGTCAGCAAATGAGAGGAGATGCTTCAGTCAAAAGGGAGGAAAGACAGAAGTCACATAAGTCCCCACACGTCCATGGTCTGGCTGCTCACGTGGGGTTTCTTTTGAAGAAAGAAGGCTGCTAAAGGGTATTTGTTGTTTGACACAGGGGAGGACTCCCCTCTCTATCCCTGAAGTGTGTGTCTGGCAGACACCCTATGTGTGTGTGTGTAGGGGGCTTCTTGTTGCCCTGGCTTGTGATTCTTCTCTTCAGAGAATTCAGTGTTAACCTGTTCAACCACATGGACATTAGGACTGTCTTCTGAGATGAGAAAGGAACCGAGGAATGGTTAGGTCAAGGCCTTCTCTTGTAAGATTGCTGCCTCACTGGAAGGGGCAGTCATCCTCCCAGCCACCCCCGAATTCTCCTCCTGTGAGGACTTGGAGGGGTGCTTGCCATTGACACTCTGCCCCAGCGGGGAGGCCCTTCCTCCCCACTCATGTCTAACTAAGACAGAAGGGACTTTCAAAACCACAACTTGGAAGGGTTGCTGAACCAACCTAGAGAACAAGCCCCACAAAGGAAGCCTTGCTGGCAGATTCTAAGCCTTCTTCCTTCACAATTATTAATCCCCAGAGAAGAAGCTGGAAGACTTCTAAATGCTTCTTCTTGTTCTTGCCAAAGTCGCTGCCAGCCTGCATCCTTGCCATCCGCACACGTGCTCCTTCCTCGGAGGCTCTGTCTTGAGAGTGAGATGTGGTTTATTCCTGGCAGCAGCTTAATCGCGTGCTGTATGAACAGCTTCTGCACCTCCTTTGAGCAGTTTTGAAATACAGGTGCTCCTCTGGCCTTTCCAAGTTCAGCCAGCCGGCACCTCTGCCGGCCGCCAGACCCCCTCAGATGTCAGCACATGGGTCTGGGCCTGCTTCCTCTGGCAAACAAGTTGGGTAAACAGCTTTACAAAGATGAAAACATTTCGCAGATGTGTCTTGGAGAATTTTTTTCAGCTTCCAGTTACTTAAATGATTACGTGATTCGCATGTCTTCTCAGAACGTGGTGATTAATTCCCCAGTCGGTTAGTAGCATAACCACTCTTATGTAATAGTGTTTAAAGCATTTAACTTAGTATGTATGGCGTTCATTACAGAGGAACTGAAGGGAGGTGAGGCACTGTATGCCTCTACGTCTCCATCATCCTTGAAAAGATACATAGGTGGCAGGTATCACCATTTTATAAAAAGCTGAAGGATGGGAGAGTTGAGTACCGACTCCCTACAGATACAGTAAAGTAGGAAATCTGAAGTTGCATGGGAATTCCCAGCTGTAAATACTGCGAGTAATCCAGTCAGGTTTGCCTCTCCCAGGTCCGAAAACCATGGCCTGGGGGCCAAACCCAGCTAAAAAAGATTTTTACATTTTTAAATGGTTAAGAAAAAAATGAAAATAATATTCCGTGGCACGTGAAAATTGTGTTAAATTCAATTTTAGGGTCAAAAGATAACATTTTATTGTATTGCTGCTGCTGCTAAGTCGCTTCAGTCGTGTCCGACTGAGTCTTAACCGCTGGACTGCCAGGGAATTCCTTTGTTCCTTCCTTGATTGAATCACTTGGTTAGGGAATCTTGTCACATGTGTCTTTTTTTTTTTCTAAATCATAAGAAAATAATTTTAATTTTTTATTCCTACATTTCCTATCATTCATACTTTCAGTGAAAATATTTCAAATTATTTACACTTTGGATGCAATTACATCTCTTAATCCTGATCATTTATTGAAACACAATTATGTGAAAAGTCCATTATAACAGCATGCTAAGTCACTTTAGTTGTGACTCTTTGCGACCCTATAGACTGTAGCCTCTCAGGCTCCTCGGTTCATGAGCTTTTCCAGGCAAGAATACTGGAGTGGGTTGCCATGCCCTCTTCCAGGGGATCTTCCCAACCCAGGGACCAAACCTGTTTCCCTATGTCTCCTGCATTGGCAGGTGGGTTCTTTACCACTATTGCCACCTGGGAAGCCATCCCTGCTCCCACCCCAGTTATAACACAACTAGTAATTTTGCTGACGTAAAGGCAAGAGTATATATTTTATAAAATAGATGTAAAAATAATTTATGAATTAATAAATTTGTATTCTGTTATTCATCTGAATATTGGTAACTATTCACATGTAACAGCAGTAATTAAATTTTTATTAATTTGTTATTTGTGATTAATCTTTGTTATTTCTGATTCTTAGCCATATGAAACCCAGAGCTTAACACAAAGTCGTTTGTGTTTATATTTTTAGACATTTTTTATTGAGGCAACATTGGCTTATAAGTTGCTTATGTACAAAGTTGTATGTCTACTTCTATTAATACATACTGTACAGCATACTGACCACCAAAAATTTAGTTTCTGGGACTTTCTTGGCACAAGTAGTGATTAAGACTCCATGCCTCCGATGCAGGGGGTGTGGGTTCAATTCCTGGTAGGGGAACTAAGAGCCCACATGCCCTGAGGGCATGGCCAAAAACTAAAAAATAAAATGAACCTTAAAAAACTTGGTTTCCACTTGTCGCTATACAGTTGATAGCTTGCCATTTGTGACAACATGGATGGACCCTGAGGGTACCACCCTAAGCGTCACATGTGTCTTAACAACCGAACCTAAGTGGAATTTCTTAAACACATTGTGAATAGAGGTGAGGACGCAGGTTTCCTCTCTCCATTCTGTGTGTGGCACGCTTTCAACAACAGGAAGCTCCAGGCCCTAACATTTCTCCTGGAAGTGAGCACTTGTATTTGCTTCTTGGCTGTCCAGGCCAAGCATCTTGGGGTCTTTGTGGTAACTTCCCTGGTCCCTGGCTGGGCCACCTGGGCTCGGACCCCCACTGGGGCCGTACAAAAGCCCTGTCCTCCCAGCTGGTGCTGAAGGCCTGGCCCCTGTGCCAGGCAAAGGGGCTGAGTTCTCTGTGAGCCCCAGGGAGGATGGGTGTATGCTACGGAAGCGTTTTCTGCTGGTCTTGCATTTGTCTTCGTTGTTCAGGCTTACAAGGAATGGAAGATCATTTCTTCATTTGTTCCTTCGTCCTCCGGGTGCAGAGAGGAAAGCCGGCCGATGATTGAGGTGCCCTTGGAAAATTGCAGCTCCTCCCAGGGCCGGGCTGCCACCATGAATCCGGAAATGTACAAGGTGAGTATCAGCCAGGGGTCCACACTCTGGTTTGATGGGGAGCCAGGAAGCAGGGCCAGAGAAGGCAATGGGGCACCTCACTCCAGTACTCTTGCCTGGAAAATCCCATGGACGGAGGAGCCTGGTAGGCTGCAGTCCACGGGGTTTCGAAGAGTTGGACACGACTGAGCAACTTCACTTTCACTTTTCACTTTCATGTATTGGAGAAGGAAATGGCAACCCACCCCAGTGTTCTTGCCTGGAGAATCCCAAGGATGGCAGAGCCTGGTGGGCTGCTGTCTATGGGGTCGCACGGGGTCGGACACGACTGAAGCGACTTAGCAGCAGCAGCAGCAGCAGTAAGCAGGGCTCGGCTGAGAAGATGGGGTTAGAGGTGGAGCCTGTGCTGCAGATCTTCCTGACTGTCAGCTGCAGGGCATGGAGGACAGGAAAGGAATGGAGGCCGACTCAGCGCTGGTGAGCCCCGCTTCTCAACAGACAGCCAGGCTTGATGGGAGGGACCACAGAGGGTAGTACCTTCTGTTCACCTCTGGAACTCGTCTCTGTTCAGAAATGGGGAACTCAGAAGTGAAGTCCACGACTATAGTCAGTGGAGACTGCTGTCTTCCAGCCTTGTTGTGAAGGGACCCTGCTTCCCTGAGCATCCCAGTTCCATCACTCGGAAGGAGGCCAGAGATGAGAAGCTCTGCGGAGATCTTGAGAGGCGTCAAGGGTGAAGGCAACACTACAGAAAACCGAACCTGCCAGACTGAAAGCTTTGGGAGACACTATTGATACTAGCTTAGTTTTATGTCTCCTACAAAGTAGAAAACAAACACAGGAGCAGTTATCCAGCTGTTCCTATAAATACCTGGAAGGCTCTGTGCATAGTTGTTAAGTTACCGCCACGCTTTACAAGGCTCTGGGTGGGCACAAACCCACTGTTGTTTTAGCAGGATTTTAGTTCTGCAGCGAGGGATTGAAAACATGCCCTTGGGACTGAGAGTTCAGAGTCTTAACCACTAGTTGTTTCATCGCTCAGTTGTGTCCAACTCTATAGCCTGCCAGGCTCCTCTGTCCATGGGATTTCCCAGGCAAGAATACTGGAGTAGGCTGCCATTTCCTTCTCCACGGGATCTTCCTGACCAAGTAATCAAACCCAAGTCTCCTGCATTGGCAGGCAGGTGCTTTACCCCTGAACCACGAGAGAAGCCTCCTGACCACTAGACTACCAGGGAATTCTCACTGCTCCGATTTTTAAAGTAAGTTACAATAGGAACTTCCCTGGTGGTCCAGTGGCTAAGATTCTGCTCCCAATGCAGGGGGCGCGGGTTTGATCCCTGGTCAGGAACTAGATCTCACAAGCTACAACTAAAGGTACCACGTGCTACAACAAACACCAAGTGCAGTCAAATAAGAAAAGACATTTTGAAAAGTAAGTTACAGTCATTGGGTAGGATGTAAGCATTGGGGTAAACTGAGTGAAAAATGCATGGGACCTCTCTGTAGTATCTTTGTAACTTCTTATGAATCTGTAATTATTTCAAAATGGACAAGCACAGCAGGTGCAAGGGTGGGTCGGTACTATGGGTACCCCTTGCTAGAGCTTCCCCGTATTGTGGCCTCGGGGAGTTCCCCACATGTGCTCAAGTCTGAGCTGTACTTTGTAAAACTTACTATTTGAATATTTCTCCAAAATGGGAGTAAGCCCGTTGAAGGGAGACACCCTGTACTGTAGCCTGAAGACTCAAGTCTTTGCATTGATCTTGTCTTTAGCTCCTCAACGGGGAGCTGAAGCAGTTGTACACGGCCATCACCCGGGCTCGGGTCAACCTCTGGATCTTTGATGAAAACCCAGAGAAGCGGGCTCCTGCATTCAAATATTTCATGAAGAGGAAATTTGTCGAAGTTGTGAAAACGGATGAAAACAAAGGTGAGCACTCAAAATATTCTGGCTGTTGGCGAGAAAGCATGTTACTCTTCAGCTGCTCTATGGCCAGGTGTAAAGGGTATAGTTTTTGGAAAGCACTTTTTTTCCATATTCTTCTGAGAAATGAGTGTTCCTCTTTATTGCTGAAGTTCATGGGAGAGTGGGGTTGTAATGAGATTGGGAGCATTGACTCCTTCAGGAAGAACTTTTATTTGTCCTTTAAAGGTGAGAGTCACAGGCAAAGGTTAGAGAAAATAGGCTTTATTGGAAGAAGACAAATTTCTGTGGGCTTTTGGGCAGCTGATTGGCAATATCTATTAAGATAAAGAAAGCATGTACCTTTTAACCCAGTGATTCCACTTCTAGGGATCCATTCAGAGATACTCTTGTATAAAATCTCCAAGATAACAATACGTGCACCAGAGTGCTCATTACAGCCCCACTGGTAATTATAAGAAACTAGGTACGACTTAAGTGTCCTTTAAGGTGAAACTGTTCCCAGTGGTTCCTCGGGTGTTGGACTGGTGGGTGTGAGGTTGTTAATTAGATACGAACCTCTTTAACTTTCACTATCATACCCTTCTGTGCTTTTAGCAGTGTTGTTTTTTTTTTTTTAGACCAACATTATCATGTATTGTTTTCATAATTTACAAAAGCTAACTAATTAAAAAATGGAATCAACTTCTCCTGATGGGATAACTAGGAGAGAAATAATCAACTCTCATGAAGAAGATAACTGTTCTCTTTCTTGGGGGGAGGCTGGCTCCTCCAAGCCAGGGTGAATTCCTCTAAAGATGGGAGGAAAGTCCCAGGCTCCACAACAAACCAGTAAGCCAGTTTTATGGAGACTGTTTCCCGTTCCAGCCAAAGGCTCAGTCGGGGACTGGGGTTAGACGCTCTGTTTCTGGTACCTGAGCCTGGTGCTGTAAAAGGAAAAGTCGAAGATTTGAGGGTAAGCTGCCTTCTCGTTAGACCTCTCCACCGGTACAGCCGCAGGGTTTAATTCAGCTCCTACTTTCTCTCCTTGGCCTCCACTTCCTCAACTGTTAATAAAAGCAAAATGAGTGGGTTGGCCTACCATGGTGGTTTTTATTCTTTCCGGCAGCTCATAGTCACTTTTATGCTCACAATCTGGTACCCATTATAGGAGATCATCAAGATAGGACATTTTTAAAATTCTTTTTATTTTATATTGGAGTATAGGTGATAAACCATGCTATGTTAGTTTCAGGTGTAGAGCAAAGTGATTCCATTATACATATACACGTATCTATTCTTTTTCAACTTCTTTTTTCCATTTAGGTCGTTGTATAATAATACAGTTCCCTGTGATTTACAACAGGTCCTTATTGGTTATTTCAAAGATAGCAATTTTTTTTTAATTTAAAAAATTCAAAATGAAATCCAGGATTGCTATTTATCTCTTGGCTGCGTGAAGAATACAAGAAATCCAGCGTTCGTTGTGAGTTGTGAGCTGCACGTGGTAAAGTCTTTGAGGACAGCTGTTTCTACCATGCGGGGAACTGGGGATGAGTGTGGTGACCTTGCAGTTGGGGGGCTTCTTCACTGCACACTGGTAGAGGTCACCGGCCAGATGCAGAGATCCCGCAGGGCTTTGCTGCGGGGATAAGATGTCACCTGGGCACTCAGTGCACACGGTGTCACAGCCAGATGCTGCACAGTCAGCTTTGCACACAGCGCATGGCACCAGGGAGGGTCAGGCTGCAAGGGTTAGCATGTGCTCGTGTGCCTTCTAGAGAGCTGGCCTGTCTGCCTGGCTCCTTTGGTTGACAGCCATTGCCCCGGGGGTCTCAGATCGTTCCGGCTCAGATTTGGCTGTGGCATTTGCCAGAGAGTCAGCGTTTCACGTGTTTCGTGAAGCTGTGGCTCGGAACCCCCAGGGAGTGTCGAACCCCGGCTGACGATGCTCGGGGGTCGTCAAAAGGGGAGGCCCAGTACAGTCACCACCAGCTGCTGAGGCTTATAGACGGGACCCACATGAGGTGGATGCGGTAGTCTGTATCCACCAACAAGAATGTGTCAGACTGTGGGAATCCCTGGGTGGTCTGGCGGTTAGGACTCTGCGCTTTCACTGCTGAGGGTCCAGGTTCGATCCCTGGTCAGGGAATTAAGATGCCATAAGGTGCGTGGCCAGGAAAAAGAAAAAAAGAATGTGTCAGGTTGCTTCCTGTGACGAGGGCAAAGTGCACATTTGGAAATACTGTCACATCCCTGCACCTTGTCCCTTGCTAAAGCCCAGCATGGGAGTTTGCCAAGAGCAATGTGGCTTTGGGTTTTCAAGGAGGAATTAGGAATTACTGTCTGTCTTCTAATTCATGGCCACAGGAAAGGAAGGTAACACAGTTCAAAAAACAAAAGAGTGTCCTTTCTCACCCCCACCTCCTTCTCCCCAAACCCTCCATGACCTGGCTTGGTAAGCTAAACTCTGTGTTACATGACTGCTAGACAGACAGCACAGGTGTTCATCTGTTCCAGCTGTCCCAACAAAGTACCACAGACTGGGTGGCTTACACAGCAGAAATTATTGTCTCAGTTCTGGAGGCTAGAAGTCTAAGATCAATCAAGCTGTTAGGGGTTTGGTTTCTTCTGAGGCCTCTCTTCTTGCTTGCGTACTGTCCTTCCTCTGTGTCAGCTCCTGGTGTCTCTTTGTATGTGTTAATCTCTCTTCTTTCCTATGTTTTTGGCCGCACCATGCGGCATGCAGGATCTTAGTTCCCCGGCCAGGGACCAGACCCGTGCCCACTGCAGTGGAAGCTCAGAGTCTTTACCACTAGGTTGGCAGGGAAGTTTCTATAAGGATTCCCTTCTTATGCTTAGTCACTTGTGTGGTTTCCATGTCACACTTCGGTTTGCGACCCTGTGGACCATAGCCTTTATTTTCTTGGGCTGTAGCTTCACTGCAGCTGTGAAATTAAAAGATGCTTGCTCCTTGGAAGAAAAACTATGACCAACTTAGACAGCATATTCAAAAGCAGAGACATTACTTTGCTGACAAAGGTCCATCTAGTCAAAGCTATGGTTTTTCCAGTAGTCATGTATGGATGTGAGATTTGGACCATAAAGAAAGCTAAGATCTGAAGAATTGATGCTTTTGAACTGTGGTGTTGGAGAAGACTCTTGAGAGTCCCTTGGATTGCAAGGAGATCAAACCAGGCAATACTAAAGGAAATCACTCCTGAATATCCATTGTAAGGACTGATGCTGAAACTCCAATCCTTTGGCCACCTGATGTGAAGAACTGACTCACTGGAAAAGACCCTGATACTAGGAAAGATTGAAGGCAGGAGGAGAAGGGGACGACAAAGGATGAGATTGTTGGATGGTATCACCTAATGGATGGACATGAGTTTGAGCAACTTCGGGAGTTGGTGATGGACAGGGAGGCCTGGCGTGCTGCAGTCCATGGGGTTGCAAAGAGTCAGACGTGACAAAGTGACTGAACTGAGCTGATTGGACCATGGCATACCAGGCTCCTCTGTCCATGAGATTCTCCAGGCAAGAATACTGGAGTGGGTTGCCATGTGCTTCTCCAGGGGATCTTTCTGACCCAGGGATAGAACCTGTGCCTCTTATGTCTCCTGCATTGCAGGCAGATTCTTTACCACTCTGCCACCTGGGAAGCCTGCCCTTTTACTTATAAGGATGCCCATCAGATTGGATCAGGGCCTGCCCACATGACCTCCTTTTACCTTAACCACCTCTTTAAAGATTCTGTCTCCAAATATAGTCAAACTCCAAGCGACAAAGTTTAGGGCTTCAACGCTTGAAATTTGTCACAACAAAATCGAGCCATTAACAACAGGTTTCAGTAAAGGAATCTGCAGAGAGGCAAACCCACATTTCTCTTTCCTTTTAGACCTTGATGATAGCATGTTTGTTAAGACCTCGACCCCTGAGGAGTGGATCGCACAAGGAGATTACTACGCTAAACACCAGTGCTGGAAGGTAAGTGGTGCGTCTGCGTGTCCTGGGGCCTCATCGGGCCTCACCAGCCGGTCTCTCATCCCTGCATTCGTCACCGGGACGAGGGGGTCATGGGTCATGTTGCTGGTGCTGCTCTTGCTTCTGTAACATCAGGTCACCCGCTGTGCAGAAAGCTCCCTGTCCTCCTCCTCCCCCTGTACAGTCAGGACAGCCTTTCATTTTGACCAAGTGCCAGCAGATGATTACAGGAAGAGGGAGGGTCCCGGCCTCTGCCTGCTGAGGAGTCCTATCGGGAGGGACGGGGAACAGGCTGCACTCCCCAGGGGAGAAGCTGTAGAGCTGCTCCATAAGGGGAATGGGAAGTGTGAAAGCCTGTGGCCACCCCTGCCGTCAGGCGTGAGGGAGGAGAAGGCAGGTTGCACTGTTGTGTGTTTGGCTGTGTCAGGATAGGATTTCCATAAACCTGCAGCTGCAGAAGTTGACTGAGCCCCGAACTGTATTCACTGCCCATCCTTCTTGTAATTGGCAAGGAACATTAAGCACCTGGCTGTTGTTATAAAACCAAGACTTTTTTCTCTTTTTTTTTTCAGAGAGGGGATATGGAGGGACTGTGTGAGCAGTGGGTAGTGGGTATGAAATAGGAAAACTATATTCACTCTTTCCCTTACTCCCTGCAGAACACAGCTGGTGTTATACATGTTGCCCATGGATTTCCAATTCTTTATCCCTTTGAAAATACCTTTTGAATGTTTACCTCTAAAATATTTCGAGGGGAGCAGAACAGATGAGACTGTTATAAAAAGCCTCCTGCTCACCTGAGTTTATTTTGGCTCTGCACAAAGGCTTTGGGACTCAGGAGGCGTACTGATTTTGGCTGCATGTCAGTGAGTGTCCCAGAACCACCGTACAAATGGAAACCCCTTGAGATTCGTTCACTGACCATATTCCTGTTGAGCAGTGAGCCCTGCATTGTGTTTAGGTCAGGGGGCTGTGACGGTAGGCATGACAGATGTACAGAAGAGGGCACGGTGCTGGCTGTCCCCTGTGTCATAGATGAATGACCAGCTGCCTTCAGAGCCACCTGTCGTGCATGGAGAAGCCAGGGAAGGCTGCTTTGAGGGGAGCCTTGGGCTGGGACCTGTAGGACACATGAAGTTAACCAGGCAGAGGAGGGATGGAAGAGCATTTCAATCAGAGGGAAGAATGTGTGCAAAGGCCCTGTAGCAGAAAGGAGCATGGCACGGGTCAGCAATGAGAGGAGGCCCACAGGACTGGGGAGTCTGGGACAGGGAGTCTGGGGTGGGAGTAGGGGGAGAGATGATGTCCTCTCTAGGACATCAGTAAGTTCCACTTAATCCTTCCCTTCCCCACCCTGAGACCTAATCTCTACATGCTGGGCAGAACGTGAACTTCTGCCTTGGAGACACGATGTCAGCAGCTTTCTGCCAGCGGGACACAGGCCGACTCCCCTGGGACAGAGATTTGCCACTTTCTGTTTGCTCCACCCAGGTCTGCATGTTGCAAAGTTCTGGTCAGTCATCTTCTGGGATGTGTGTTGGCACAGCAGCTCTGTCCCCATTTCTACCCCTGCCCCACCAATCCTGCCCACTAGCCTTGGTTGTTACCGACTAGAGGGGACCTGTGTTGCACCCAGAAAAGCTGCTGGGTGACCTTGGGCCAGTTTGTTCATGTCCTTGACCTGAGGATGCCATCAAATACAGTGAGAAGGATGAAACGTCTCCTGCATGGCTGTTGAAGATGAGATGAGAGTGTTGTTATGGTGACCTGTAAAAACATGTCTGAAGTGCCTTTTCCATGGCTTCTGGGTGTTACCAAAAAGAAGCTTTGAGTTTGAAGTGTTAACCGTGAACTCTGTTGGGCTTTATCCTCTCTGGCTGTTTTCGTCAACATCTCAGCATCTTGCCCCTCCTCTTGAATTCGGCCACAGTGAGGCCCCTCCTCTTGAATTCGGCTGCAGTGAGGCCCAGGGCTTTGTGCCAACATGGAACAACGCAAGCTCTAACTCTTATTCCTGCGTCCTCTCCATGACCTTGCTGGGAATAGAAACCTTTGGTCTATTCCAGGTTGCTGCCAAATGTTACCAGAAGGGAGGGGCGCTTGAGAAGGAGAAGCTGGCTCTGGCCCACAACACTGCCCTGAACATGAAATCCAAGAAAGTCAGCCTCAAGTAAGAGTCCTGGGGGGAAGGGGGGACTTCCCTGGTGGTCCAGTGGTTAAGACTCTGCCTTCCAATGCAGGTTGTACAGGTCTGATCCCACATGCCTTGAGGCCAAAAGCCAAACCATAAAACAGAAGCGATACTGTAACAAATTCAATAAAGCCTTTAACAGTCCCTAGATGTTCATTAACAGCTGAATGGCTAAATAAGCTGTGGTCCATATATACTGGATACTACTCAGCCATAAAAAGGAACGCATTTGAGTTAGTTCTAATGAGGTGGATGAAAAGTGAAAGTTGCTCAGTTGTGTGCGACTCATTGCAAGCCCATGGATATACAGTCTATGGAATTCTTCAGGCCAGAATACTGGAAAGGGTAGTCTTTCCCTTCTCCAGGGAATCTTCCCAACCCAGAGATCGAACTCTGGTCTCCCGCCTTACAGGCAGATTCTTTGTTGGCTGAGCCATAAGGGAAGCCCAAGAATACTGGAGTGAGTAGCCTTTCTCTTCTCCAAGGGATCTTCCTGACCCAGGAATTGAACAGGAGTCTCCTGCACTGCAGGCAGATTTTTTACCAACTGAGCTATGAGGGAAGCCCTAATGAGGTGGATGAACCTAGAGCCTGTTATACAGAGTGAAGTAAGTCAGAAAGAGAAAAGCAAATACCACATGTCAACACCTACATACAGAAGCTAGGAAGATGGTACTGATGAACCTATTTGCAGGGCAGGAATAGACACGCAGACATAGAGAACAGGCTTATGGACAAGGGCAGGGGGAGGAAGGAGGGGTGAGATGGAGAGAGCAGCATGGAAACATAAACACCACCATATGTAAAACAGCCAATGGAAATTTGCTGTATGACTCAGGGAACTCAAACTGGGGGTCTGTAACCCAAAGTGATGGGGAAAGGTGGGATGTGGGAGGCAAGCACAAGAGGGAGGAGACATATGCTCATCTATGGCTAATTCATGTTGATGAATTTACCAATACTGTAAAGCAATTATCCTTCAATTAAAAATAAATAACTTTTTAAAACAATGAGTCTCAGGGGTCATTTCAGGCTTGCTCTGATGGGAGCCGCCAGTTCAGTTTATTGGTGTCGTAGCCCATGAAACCCTGTTCTGTTTCCCCTTCCCAGGGAAAAGCAGGTGGAGTATTTGGAGCTGGCTAAGACCTATTTGGAGTGCAAGGAGCCAAAGCTGTGCCTTAAGTGTCTGAGCTACGCCAAGGAGTTCCAGCTGTGTGCCCAGCTCTGCGAGCGGCTGGGAAAGGTACGCCCGGCCCACAGCTGCTCCTGGGAGAACTGAGCTCCACTGGGCAAGTGGAGGGGGGACCCCAGCCTCCCTCCTCCTCTATCAGGGAGGGCTCCTGTCCTCCCAAGAGAGAGAGGTTGGCCGTGTTGACTCTGTGGGTGGCCCTTCTCTCTCCATTTGCTCAAAGATTTAGATGGTTCCAAGGACTGTGTGCGTGTGTGTTTGTGTGTCCATGTCTCTACGAACATTTGTGACCCGTTGTTAACCACAGGGAGGCCACATGTTCACATAAGGGAAAACGGGTTTTCAAAGAGTCCTGCCTTCTCTTTTTCTGTGTTCAGTCTGGAGTCAGCCTGGGTGGATGGTCTGGCTCATACATGGTGGTTTCTCTGTGTCCCAGCACTTACTCTAGGTCTGCAGGGACTAGTCTGGCAGCTGCTAGCCACAGGTGGCTACCTAATGAAACATTTAAGTTAATTAAACTGTAATAAAGTCAAAAATTCAGTTCCGGAAGTCTCCCAAGCCACATTTCATTGCATGCTGTGATGGAACATGTCCATCATTCTAGAAGCACCAGTGGAGAGATCTGGTGTCCAGGACACAGGACTAACAGCCTGGTTAGACATGCAAAGCACAGACTGCTGTTGTCTGTAATGAGATGAACTCCCAGGGCGAGAGAGTTTTATGGCCATTTGGCATTGCTCTGACATCCGAGTGGTGATGATTTTCTTAAAGATTCATCTGCCCTCCTTTTTTATTGAGATATAATTGATGTGTATCATTATATTGGTTTTAATTGTACAACAGTAATGATTCGACTCAAAGATACATTACACAGTGATCATGGCAGTAAGTTTAGTTAATGTCTGTCAGCACGCACAGTGACAGTCTGTTTTTCTTATGACGAGAAAAATCTAAGATCACCTTCGTTTGTATGTGGGAGCTGAAAAATAAAACAAATGAACAAATATGATGAAACAGGAACAGAATCACAGATATGGAGAACAAACCAGTGGTTACCAGAGAGGAGTGGGAAAATAGTTGCAGCGGATTAAGAGGCACAAACTACCAGGTATAAAATCAGTAAGTTACAAGATACAATGTACAGCCCAGGGAGTATAGCCAATACTTAATAGTAGCTATGTATGGAGTGTAATCTGTAAAAATATCAAATTCAGGTATTTACACCTGAAGCTAATATAATATTGTAAATAAACTATATTACAATAAAAAAATTTCTTTAAGATCTACCCTGTCATCAACTTTCAAATATGCAATACAATATTACTAACTAATCAAATCCTGTACATGGAGCAGTTCATTTCAAATTAAGAAAGTTTTATTGACGTATAGCTGAAGTACAGTGATATTAATGTTAACAGTGCTCAGTGTAGTGATTCACGATTTTTAAAGGTTATACTCTATTTGTAGTCATTATAAAGTACTAGCTCTATTCCCCATATTGTACAAAACATCCTGTGGCTTATCTTCTACCTCTTAATGCTCTACTTCTCTCTCGCCCCTCCCCCGACTCTGGCAGCCACTCCTTTGTTCACCGTATCTGTGAGTCTCCTTTTATGTTTTATTCCCTGGTGTGTTATATTTTTTTAGATTCCACATGTAAGTGATATCCTACAGTATTTTTCTGACTTTTGTTTCACTTAACATAGTGTCCCCAAGTCCATCCATGTTTCTGCCAGTGGCAGAATTTCTTTCTTTTTTATGGTTGAATAGTATTCCACTGTGTGTATGTACCATATCTTTATTCAGTCATCTGTGGATGGACACTTAGGTGGTTCCCATATCTTGGCTACTGTAAATAATACGAAGCAGTACATTTTACTGTACCTGTTGTGGTGGGTTGGATGTGCAGCCATCTGGTCCTTACCGCGGGTGCTGTATTTCTGCCTGCATTGAGCATTATACCCTCTAGTAGGGAACAGAGTGTCCGTGTCTGTATGTGAATTGGAGGAACTCCTGAACCAAGGCTTTGGGCAGGGTGGGGATGGTACCTACTGGGAAGTTTGAAGTGTGGCCCCCAGTCAGTGTCAGAAAAGGTAAGATGATCCCCCCTCCCACGGCTCGCCCCATGTGTACTATGGTATGTGACTCATTAGGATGTGGGAGAAGGGGGTGGAACGGGGACTTCAGTGTGGGTAGGAAGTTTGAATAGTAAGATTCCAGGAGCCAGATGGTTTCCAAACGCTCCATCTTCCTTTGTCTCCCAGCCTCCAGTCTCCACAGTACCCCCTTGGGCCCTAAGCGGTGACAGCTGCAAGGGACAGGCCTGAACCTGTCACTTTTCCCTGTTTGCCTGGCAGCACCTGTGCAGGCTGAGCCAGAGACCCCATCCTTGTCTGCTCATCTTGCCTCTCCAAGGCTGCCAAGCTCCGCCTCTGAAAATGAGATGGGGTCCAGGAGGGCAGATGTCCAGCCCGTGTCCCTTTCTACGACCTCAGTCCTTCAAGATGTGGAGGCCACCCTGTTCCTGGAGACATGCCTGCCCACCTTCCTCATGTCCCCATGGTTGACCACTGGGGCCACCTCCTTCTGCCTTCTCTCTCTAGCAGATTCCAGCATCTCGGAGCCCCGTCCGGGGAAGAGTCTGGTCCCTTTCTTTGCTCAAGCCCCTCCCTGGAAGGATGTTTGTTCAACCCTCAGCCAGCATGAGACCTCTTGTGGTCATCCAGCAAACTAAGCCAGCATGATACAAATTGACCATCTTTTGCAAAATCCCTAGGCCAAAAGACCTGTCTGTTCCCTGCCCCCAAACACGTGCTGATCCTGGGGAGAGGGTGTGTGCGGAGGGCCATGGGGGCAGGAGGTTTCCTTTTAGGGATTCCTCTGCCTTGCCTGCTTGCTGCCTCTCTAAAGAGCAACACGGTTTCCCTGGAAACTGCTCAGGGCCCTTGCTCTGGGTGCTGGAGCCCAGAGACCCACTTGGGGGCCTGCTTAAAACAGTCAGCCCTCCTCTCTCTCGATCCACTTGGGTGCACGCTTGCACCTAACGACGCCTGTGTTCACCCCAGGGGTTTCCTTCTGAGTAGTCAGCCTTTTTGAGGAGAGGAAAAGGTGGCTAGAGGTTATGATTATGGAGATTAGAAGATGGGTCTGGGAGTTCCCTGGTCTGTGAGGTCTCTGGATGTAGCAAAAATGCACACCTGAATCTTGTTCATATTTTGGCATTCTGTGTCGCTTCTCCTGTTAAATAAAACCCAGCTGAGGTTTATTAGAGGGTCTCGCATATTGCATTTTTTGGTCCCAGTTTGATTCTGCTTTCTGTTTGGAACACAGATGCAGCCAGTCAAGTTAGGAAATGAAATATTCAACAAATAAGTGGACCCCCCCGCTCCCTCCCGGGGGTGTGCCCAGTACTGTGGGTGCTTGGTGACCAGCAGGCAGCAGAGCAGGGGCCTCTGCCTTTGTAGTTTCCCTTTCTAGTGTGGGAGGGAGATGCCAGAGCCAGTAGTGTAGTACAGAAGATGTCTGCAGGGATGAGGGCTGGCAGAGGGGACAGAGGATGTCAAGTGTTGGTTGGTGTTTTTTTAAAGAATCTTTTTTTAAACGTGGACCGCTTTTAAAATCTATATTGAATTTGTTACAACATCGTTTCTGTTTTATGTTTGGGTTTTTTTGGCTTTGAAGCATGTGAGGTCTTAGCTCCCCAACCAGGGATAGAACCCGCCCCCACTTGCATTGGAAGACGAAGTCTTAACCATTGGACCCCCAGAGAAGTCTCAGGGTGTTGCTGTTTGAGACGGAGGCAGGGTCAGGGAGCTGACTCTTGCACAGAGATCACGATAGCTGGAGGGCGTTGTGGACAAAAGCCCCCAAGGTGGGAGAGTGTGGTCGAGTTTGAAAAACAGCAAGGAAGCCAGTTTGACCAGAGCAGAGGGAGCGGGGTCAAAATGGTAAAATGAGCCAGAGAGGATGGCTAGAACAAATCAGATAGGATCTCGCGGTTCATGGTGCGCTCACTCGCGTCTGGGACTGTAGCCCTTGAGGCTTCTCTGTGCATGGAATTTCCCAGGCAAGGATGCTGGAGAGGGTTGCTGCTTCCTCCACCAGGGGGACCTCTCCGACCCAGGGATCAAGCTGCGTCTCTTCCGTGTCCCGCATTGGCGCCGCATGGGAATCCCCAGTCCATGGTATGAATGCTTGCTAGGTCACTTCAGTCATGTCAGTCGTGTCTGACTCTATGCGACCCTAAGGACTGTAACCCACCGGGCTCCTCTGTCCATGGGATCCTCCAGGCAAGAATACTAGAGTAGACTGCAGGTCCATGATAGGGACTGGATTTGTTCGGGCCTGCGGGGGAGCCAGTGAAAGTACTGACTGGAGGAATGATGTGAAACAACTTATTGGAATAAGAGAGCTCAGTAGGCAGTGAGAGCAGAAGCAGAAAGACTAGTTAGGAGGGTCGAGTAGTGGCTTAGGCTCAGATGTTTTAGCTTGGATTGCCTCCCGGTGGTGCAGGTGCTGAGAAGTCCTGTCCGGTCCAAGAAATGTTGGGAGAGCCAAGTCAATGGGATTCAAGATTCCCCCACTGCAAATTGCCAGTTCATGCCCTTTGTCTAGTTTTCTCGAATGTCTTTTTCTTATGTTTGCAGGAATCCATCTTATGTTCTGGACCTGCCTACTCTTGCATAGTAACCAGTGGCCACATGTGGCAATTTATATTAAAATTAACTAAATGAAACTTAAAAATTCAGTCCCCTGTTTGCACTGTTCACACATTCCCTGTGCCCACTGTTCACATGTGTGCCCAGTTGCTCAGTCGTGTCTGACTCTTTGCGACCCCATGGACTGTAGCCTCCTCTGTCCGTGGAATTCTCCAGGCAAGAATACTGGAGTGAGTAATCTTCTGCAGGGGATCTTCCCAACCCAGGAATCGAACCCAGGTCTCCCCCATTGCAGGTGCCCCATCTGAGCCACCAGGGAAGCCTCCACATGTGTCTAGTGGATACAGAATTGGACAGATAGATGGATAGACAGATACAGAACATTTCCATCTTCACAAAAGACTCCCTCTGACAGTGCTGGTCTAGATATAATGTTTCCATTCTCTCTGTTAACTTTGTTTCATACGCCCTTAGTTGAACAGTTTAGATGTGCAGTTGACCCTTAAACAGTGTTGGTGTTGCTCTGACCCTCCACACAGCTGAAAGTCCATGTGTAATTTACACTTGTCCCTCCGTATCTGAGGTGCCTGTGTCCTCAGTTCCACAGCAGGAATTCAACCAACTAAAGACCGTGTAGCACTGTAGTACTTATTACTGAAAAAAAGAATCTGTGTATAAGTGAACCCATGAAGGTCAAATCTGTGTTGTCAGCTGTAATCAAATCCATCAATATCTCCCCCGAAGTTTGTGTGTTTTGAGTTTTGTTGAAGACTTTCTTGACCTCAAAGTCAGCGATATTCTCATACATTCTCCTCCAATGTAGCTTTCCTGGTGGCTGAGACAGTTAGGATTCTGACTGCAATGCAGGAGACTTGGGTTCGATCCCTGGGTCAGGAAGATCTCCTGGAGGAGGAAACAGCAACCCACTCTAGTATTCTCACCTAGAGAATTCCATGGACAGAGAGCCTGGAAGTCCATGGGATACTAAAGAGTTAGATAAGACTTAGCAACTAACACACACACACGCACACACACACTCCTCCAATAGCTTTCTCACTTAGACCTGTAACCACCCGGAGCTTCTATTTGTGTATGGTGTGAGGTTGGAATTTCACTTTATTTTTCCTCACGAAAAGAATTAGTTTTCCTAAATTACCTAGGTTTGAGTGTTTTCCACTGGATTCTAACAGATTCCAGACATACAAACATCCTCTTTATTATTTATGGTTTTGGTTTCCTTTTAAGATGAAAAATTGTTATAAACATTCTGAACAAAATTTTACTCTGTCCTAGGTAAGAGATGCCGCCTATTTCTATAAGCGAAGTCAGTGTTACAAAGATGCTTCCCGATGCTTTGAGCAGATTCAGGAATTTGATCTAGCCCTCAAAATGTACTGCCAAGAGGAGCTGTTTGAAGAAGCTGCTGTGGCAGTGGGAAAGTAGGTGGTTTTGTTCTCTTCCTTCCATTTCTCCATCCCCAAGCCCTACCTTTCCATTGCTCCTTGGGGAGGTGTTATCTTGCTCTTCTTTTTGTTTTTATCCGACCATGAGGCTTGTGAGATCTTACTTCCCCGACCAGGGATCAAACCTGTGCTCCCTGTAGTGGAAGCACCAAGTCGTAACCACTGGTCCACCAGGGAAGTCCCTATCTCTTCTGAAGTGGCTTGACCAGTCACCCTCCTTACACTTGAGTGGTGGCCTTGGTGCTGAGTCAAGAGTTCCTGGAATACAGTGTCATGAGGAGAAGAGGCAGAAGAAGATGAAGGATGTATTGCAAGTATGTATATCACATGCCCAGCAGTTTCCTGTTGATGGTTCTGACCTCTCCACCTTTACCAGCTGAGTTGACAGTTTCACTGATGTGGACGGATAGAGGTCAGAGCACTAGTGGGCAGTCAGGGTGGTGGTTCATCGTGATCTACCGGCAGACACCCAGCCAGGCACTGATACTTGTGTATATCACATGTATGTCCACATGCCCGTAGCTATAGGACACACAAGTTTCATACATGACCTAGAGGAGCCTCCTTGAGCCTTCAGCCTAACTGATGTTCCAAAGATGAAGTGGAGACAGATGGGGTTAACAGCTGATAAGGACTCTAGAAAACATCAGACCTCCTGATGCCTCCTGGTAGGAGGTCTTCCAGGTGGAAGGAGACAGCTAGAATTGCAGAGGCTGCTGTTCTGCATTTCTGCTCAGCAGCTCCTGGAAAATTAAGCTGTGGCTTGGTTCCGTATTTTCTTTGCTTTCTACCAAATTATACATGTGACAAAATGAATGGGATTGACCAGGTGTTCAAACTTTATATTTTTAAGTTAGCATTTATTAAACTATATCATATATTTTTAAAAAGCACATAATAATTACACTTGTATAAAGAAAAGAAAGAAAGAAAGTGAAGTCACTTAGTCGTGTCCGACTCTTTGCAACCGCATGGACTGTAGCCTACCACGCTCCTCCATCTATGAGATTTTCCAGTCAAGAGCACTGGAGTGGGTTGCTGTTTCCTTCGCCAGGGGATCTTCCCGACCCAGGGATCGAACCCGGGTCTCCTGCGTTGTAGGCAGACACTTTACAGTCTGAGTCACCAGCGAAGTCCACACTTGTATAACCAGCACCTAGATAAAGAAATTGAGTTTTATGTTTAGAAATGGAACAGTAAGTGTCTAGTGTCACAGTTAGTAAACGAACATATTTCTTTATCCAGGTCTTTGGTGCTATTGGAGAAGGAAATGGCAACCCACTCCAGTATTCTTGCCTGGAGAATCCCATGGACAGAGGAGCCTGGCTGGCTACAGTCCATGGGGTCACAAAGAGTCGGACACGACTGAGCGACTTCACTTTCACTTGGTGCTATTATGCATAAGATACACACAGCATGTATATATTAGTCAGCTCAGGCTGCCATAATAAAATGCCATAGATTGGGTGGCTTAAAGAACAGAAATTTATTTTCTCATAGTTTTGGAGGCTAGAAGTTCACAATCCAGGCTCCAGTCAATTGGGCTACTGGTGGAGCTCTCTTCCTTCCCTATCTGGTATCAGTTCTTACAAGGACACTAATCCTATTAGATCAGGACTCCACCCTTATAACCTCAATTAACCCTAATTACTCCCTTAGAGGCCTAATCTCCAAATACAGTCACACTAGGGGTGAGGATTTCAACATATGAATTGTAGGGGTCACAAACCATCAGTCCATAACAGGATGCCGGCTGTGGCATTGATTGTGTACCCAATTGTCAGGGTGCTATGTACTCTGAGTAACTGACCAGGACAGTTTCCTTGTGAAGCCATATGATGAAAGCAATTGAGAGGGTTTTGGGGGTTTTTTTTGTACTTTCAATTATTTTAATCTTCTGTTGTCACTTTGCCACGATAGCATTGAATAATCATTGCCTTTTCCCCAGAAACATTTTTTGGAGTCTCTCATTATTTTGTTTATCTTTATCAGCTTTCCTGAGATATTCAACCTACTCTTTATTGATATGTTGAGTTGAGATCTAAGTGTCATCAGTACTAATTGGAGCCTAGCACTTGATTTATCTGAGTCTTTTGAATGCTCTACGTACTGGATATAGAATTCAACTGCTAGCTGGCCTGACTTAACATGTAATGAGAAGATTTTAGATCTGAAAACCAAATACCTGGCTAGTTCCTTAAATGTGCTATAAATGCCCTCTATTCTATCAGCCAAAGCTTATGAGAGGAGCTCATCCTCAGTCACACCCATTCAGAGAGGTCCTGTTATAAGAGGGGATCTGATGTTTGTAAGATGACCCCAGGGCAGCAGGAGGTTCCTGGGGATCTCTGGTTGTGAGAAAATATGTTTTGTCCCCTGCAAGAGTTCAAAAGTAGCCATGTTTCACTGGATTGGCCCGGTGCCTTGAAAATTGGTATGTGGGATATACTCACTTGGATCCACAGTGTCAAAGGGAACTTGACTTCAAGGCTTCATTCATCTCACACTAAATCAATCACATGCATTCTTGGTAAAAAGAGAAAAGTCACAAGTTGGATAATAAGAGGAAGACTGACGTAATGGCTGGTATGTCTGCAGCCCCCATCTCCACACTTTCTCCTTTATCACCTATCAGCCTCCATAGACTGTATACCCAAAATGATTAGCAAGCTCTTATGCAAATTTAAGGGATTTTTCCCCCCCAAGAATAATTTTGACTATGCATACTTTATGCCCTACAGGTTGACTTCTAATGTAACTGTCACTTGCCTAGGATGCAACTCCATTATAGTGTTTTTTGCAAATTAAAAAAAAAATTATTCTTTTTCGGTTTTGTTTGGGTTTGTTTCTTTTTCCTTTTTTAACTATTTTTTTCTTTTTGTGCAATACCACTATATTTCATTAATTAAACATACTAATGCTGGGTTCCTTTGGGGAATAAAGAATTAATTTTATAGTATAAAATGCAGTCTTGATAAACTTGCTGGCTAACTTCAGGTCCAGTTTGGCAGGTCCTATCTACAAGTGGCATTTTATATAAGTTGCTCTGTTCTGCACTTTATAAATTTTATATGGGTGATGCCAAGTTGACATCGGTATTGTCTGTCTTTGCAGGTATGAAGAAATGCTAAGGGCCAAGGCCCTTCCTGTCTCCAAGCTCTCCTATTCTGCCAGTCAGTTTTACTTGGAAGCTGCAGCCAAGTACCTGAGCATGAATAAAACGAAGGAGATGATGGCTGTGCTCTCGAAGCTCGACACTGAAGACCAGCTGGTGTTCCTGACATCTCGGAAGCGGCTGGCGGAGGCCGCCGACCTGCTCAACAGGGAAGGTCGGAGGGAGGAGGCTGCGCTGCTGATGAAGCAGCACGGCTGCCTCTTGGAGGCTGCCAGGCTCACTGCTGACAAGGACTTCCAGGCCTCGTGTCTGCTAGCGGCCGCCCGTCTCAACGTAGCCAGGGATTCCGACGTTGACCTTACCAAGGCCATCCTCAGAGAAGCCCTGGACCTCTGCCATCAGACCAACCAGGTGTCTGGCATCGCCGAGGCCCATTTCCTGCAGGGGGTGATCATGAGAGATTTCCTGAAGCTCAAGGATGCTTTTCTGAGGTTTGACACCCTCAACCACTCGGCAGGGGCAGTGGAGGCGCTCTACGAAGCCACCAGCCTCTGCGAGGTCCAGCCCGAGGAAGTCCTAGCTCTGGCTCCGGGGGGCCTCGGGGTCCTCCTCGACCTGGTCAGGGCCCTCAGAAAGGTGACTACCAACGCTGAGAAGGAGATGGTCAAGTCTTGCTTCGAGTTTTTTGGGATCTCGCAGGTGGATGCCAAGTACTGTCAGATAGCTCAGAACGACCCTGGACCCATATTACGCATTATTTCTGACCTGGATTTGAACTTGAAAGAGAAGAAAACAAAAGACCATTTCTTGATAATGATGGATCAGGTGAAATTAGCCCTAAACAAACACCTTCTCAGCAGACTATGTCAGATCACAGAGAGCCTGCTTGCAAAGACCTACCCGGGTGTCTGCATGAAATTTCTCGTAGGCTTAAAATGCGAGGATGGACGCTGTGAAGACTTCCACAGGCCTTTGCGGCGTCACGAGGCCAAGTGTTTGGTCCAATCAAAAATACACCTGGTGGCCATCAGGGGGTTACTGTTGGAAGCCAAAAGAGTATTCCCTAAAGTCTTAGCTGAAGGACTTGAAGAGATCGATTACATTTTGTCTCTGGACAAGCACGGCCTTTGCAAATCTTTGCTGAATGTCGTCTTCCCTAAGCATTTCCACCAGCGAGTGTTGTCAGAAAACCCCATGGCGTGCAAAGAAGTCCTCAAGCCACATTACAAATCCTTCCGATCCTACAGGTCTGCCCTGAAAGAATACATCCACGTCCTGTTTCAAAACGAACGGGCCCGAAGCCGCCGGGAGTCCACGGACCTGTGGCTGAGCGCCATGCAGGCTTTTCTTCTCTCTTCCAGCTACCCCGATGAGCTCGACAAGCTGCTGTACCAGGAGGAGGACCAGTACAACCGGGAACTCAAAGCCCTGCAGTCTGAGCAAGAGAAGAGGGGCAGGGACAGAGGCAGCAGGATGAAAGGGATAGAAGGGAAATTCGGCATGCTGGCGCCCAACAAGAATGACGGGAGCGCGGAGAAGCCCCACCTGTGCTTCATCCGACTGCTGCAGGACTCCATCCACCAGTTCTATGTGTGCAGGAACCCAGAAGACTACAAGAGGCGCTTTTTCCGCTTCATGAATGTCCTGGTCAAGAGGTGCAAAGAGCCGCTGATCCCCAGCATCGGGAACACGGTGGCCTTGCTGGAGTCCCAGTTCGTCCACTGCGGGGCGGTCCTGGCCCGCCTCTCCAAGAATGCCGTCTTGTGCCTCCCGAAGAGCTACATCGCGCTCTTGCATTACTGGGAGTTCCTGTTTAGCAAGAAGGACCGGGAGCCCGGGGACGTGTTCGCCATCATTCAGGAGTACAGACCCAAGGACCTGACCAGGGCCATTCAGGAGTTCCGGTTCCACCTGTCCTACCTCGTCAAGGTGCTCTGCGGCTGCGAGAATGCCAACTTCAACGTCCTGCTGGACGCTTTCAGCGACATCGACTACGTGGTTTCCGGGGAGGCCGAGCGGACCCTAGTGCTGTGCTTGGTGATGCTGGTGAACACCGAGGGCGTGCTGCAGCCATCCTGCAAGCCTCTCCTGTCCAGCCAGTTCCAGGAGCTCGAAGCCAAGCTGCAGCTGCTGAGCATGGAGTGGGCGGGCCAGGTCCCCGAGCGCCTGCTCAGAGTGGTGAAGCGAGTGCGGCTGGCGGTCAACGTGAAGTCCGTGGCGGAGGCGCTGCAGGACCTGCTCTTTGAGCGGGATGAAGAGTTCCTGATGGACTGCCACTGGCAGTGGGACAGTGGGCACGCCAAAGGGAACGCTGTGCGGGGCCTCTACCACGAGGAGGTCAGGCTGAACCGCCTGTTCTCCGTGGATCCCGTGGGCTACTTGGCTGAACCCGAATACGAGGTCAGCCAGGACGAGCCGGAGGAGCTGGCCTTGGAGGGGGACCACCTCCTAGACGCCATCCTCTCGCAGAAGCAGCGGAGGGCTTCCATCCTCCGGAAGATGCGGAGGGTATGCCTGGTGGTGTCTTTGTGCATCAGATGGAGGAGAGGAAGGGCGGGAGGCCAGGCCGAGCACTTCAGGGAGGAGGGCAGGGAGCCCGCAGCTGGGAACTTCAAAAAGGCTGACGTGGACCGGACCCAGTGCGACCTGTGTGGGGTCAAGTTCGCCCGCGGGCCTGAGAACTATTTCGCCCCAGATCAGGCATTTGAGGGTGCAGCTCCCGAGGCTGTAGCCCTTTCTGGGGCAGAGCTGGAAGATGAGCAAGGTTGGGAGAGGAGCAGTGAGTCCTACGAGCAGCACATCCGCCTGGAAAGCCACCAGAGTCAGCAAGTGGCCTACCAGAGGTACTCGGAGTTTTTCCATGAGAAGGTGGACCCGGCTATGGAGGAAGGCAAGCTGGTGGTGCAGGACATGGAGCAGAGTGCGTGGGGCCGCAGACACCTGGGCTCCAAAGAGCACAGCCGCGTACTACGGAGGAAGGTCCAGGAGAACATCAAGAAGGTCTCCGACTCGGTGGAGGACCTCTACAGGCGGAAGGCCTGGGCTGACGGTACGGGTCCTCGAAAGGCGGGCCCAGATGGCGGCGGAACCTGGGCTTTGAGGACTTGTGTCCAAGTTGAGCCCCTTTGTAGTGAGGTCTGACCTGGGGATTCTAAAATCTTGGCAGTAGCATAAACACAAGTGAGGACCACGTGTTCTCCAGTCCCAGCAAAGCCCCGTTCTTTGGATCCCCCCTCCCCCAGTTAAACAATGTGTCATAATCTTAGGGCAGGATGGTTTCCCCTGGCATGACAGATAAGAAAGGGTTTGCTAACCAATTCTATGGAGAAGATAGAGGGAGAATGCTTCCAGTCTTGAGAAAATTCTTTAAACCTTCCTTGGTTCATTCATTCAGGGATTTCTTGAGCACCTGCTATGGGCTGAACCCGATCTAGTGGCTCAGACGGTAAAGAATCTGCCTGCAATGCAGGAGACCTGGGTTTGATCCCTGGGTCGGGAAGATCCCCTAGAGAAGGGAATAGCTACCCATTCCAGTATTCTTGCCTGGAGAATTCCATGGACAGAGGAGTCTGGTGGGCTGCAGTCCACAGTGTCTAAAAGAGTCGGAAATGACTGAGCAACTAACACTTTGACTTGACTAAGATCTAGCCTCCAAACCAGGTCCTTCCCTTTTAGGAGGGTCCTCACACCATAACCAGTGTGAGCCTCTAAACAGAATTCTTACATGATCTGTGAATCAGATTTCCTCTGACATCCTTATTAGCTACATCTTAGCAACGCTGAGTAGAAGTTATGTATGTTGTTGTTTAGTCACTAAGTTATGTCTAACTCTTTTACAACCCCATGGGAGCCTGCCAGGCTCCTCTGTCCATGGAGTTTCCCAGGCAAGGATGCTGGAGTGGGTCATCATTTTCTTCTCCAGGGGATCTTCCTGACCCAGGGCTCAAACCACATCTCCTGCATTGGAAGGTGGATTCTTTACCACTGAGCCACTAGGGAAGAGGGAAGTTATGTATAAAATTAGTGAAATTGTATGTTTTTAAATCATTCTAGAATTCAGACGTCCAGTTGACGGTAAGAACAGTTTGCAAAGCTTCCTCAGAAGGCTTGCTATTGGCAGCCCCTCTAGACAGGGACATGTAGTTTCTGCTCCTGGGGGCAGACAGCGGCCTTTCACTGCCTGTCTCAGAGGAAGTGGAGACAAGGGCCTGGGAGGTGGGCGCTTTGACGCTAGTACTGAGCATCCTAATCTCTACAGCCACCCCTTCACTCAAAGCCCTGGTTCTTTGGTTCTCTAGCGGAGGAGGTCATGGCTCGGCTGGTGAACATTCTGATCCCATCCGTCAGGGATGCACAGGAGTGGCTGAGGAAAACAGAGCTGCACCAGGAGGAAGGTGAGGAGTCCTTCATCCCAGGGTGATGCTCTGGGTCTCATGGTCCTTGGTTCTGCTGACTCCCTGGTCAGTCTGCTGTGGGGCTGCCTATGTTGTGAGCAGTGGTCACTCACTGTCTAGGAGCACCGCCCCCAGCGACTCTGATCAGTAGCAGCAGAGTGACTGTGCTCCCCTATCTGACTGTGAGGGCTGTTACTCGGCTTATTGTTTTCCCAAAAATCTTTGCCACTTATGAGCTGCTACCACTGATGCTCTATTACTACTCATACTCTGTACAGTGACTTCCAGGATGAGTGGAGTGTATCGTTTGATAAATGTTTGCCTGTGCAAGCCCTTCATGTAATTCCATGAGAGTATTTATATATTGAGCGTCTGAAATGTATTAGCACTGTTATGGGCTTGGGGATATAAAACAACTTTGTGAACGAAACAAACAAAATCTTTGGGGAAACTTGGCATACGTCTTCCTTCAGAGAATTTAAAGCTGGTATAGAGTGAGCCGGGGTTTCTTTGCTAACAGAATCTTCTTGCTGAATTCTGTATGATCTGGAACGCCTCCCCCTCTTGGCAGGATCTTTCTTCTTTGTCCTCCTAGTATTTCGCTTGTCCCACATTGCCCTTCTGTGAGTTCTCGTGACCCAGATGCTACTGGAAAATCCAAACCCTGGAGCTGGGCAGGACTGGGCAGGACTTGACATAAATGTCTCTGCCAGTAATCTTTAGATTTTAGTCTCTGGTGACACTAATTTTTTGTGATTGCTTCAAACAGAAGAACATAACTGGGATACCACCTCAAGGTGCGGTTGAATTTAGTTTTTGTTGGACTTATTTTTCATTTAAAGGGCCTCTAAAAGAAGGGCAGAGGAGCTAGTCTGTAAAAGAACGTTCTGGAGAAGGATGTTGACTCTAGCTCTGGTTGTTTTTTTTTTTTTTTTTTCTTTTTTTTCAACATTAGGTGTTACTGGGATGTTGTTATATATTACAGTAGAATGAAAAAAATCACCATTCTGCTTTTTGTTTTCTGCTTTTTAAATAGGTGTCGTTCAGGAAGATGTTTATGAAAATGAAGTGGAAGACTTTGGTGAGCTCCGACCCAGAAGGCGTCCTCGGAAATGTGCAAAGCGGAAGAAGCACTAACATCCACATGGCTGCTGCTTCTTAAACCTTCAGAACGTTCCATCCTGACTTAGAATCCCACGTGCTGGGGCAGAAGAGGAAAAGAATATATATTAGCATCGAAAGTGGGATGAGGGGTCTAACATCACCTTTGTTTTTCATCCTTATCGTTTCTCTCTCTGTGGTGGCTTTGGGTACACTGCTTCCTCAGAGAAGGGGCCTCTTAAGTGCTTTTCCAAGTTCAAGTCCAGCAGGACTGGTTCTCCCTAAAACAAGTTCAAATGACCAGAGTCATAGCTGCAGGAAACCTTGGGACCCACCCTCCGCCCCCTGAGGCCCCCAGGTTCTCTGGCTCATCATCAGCATGACCCCAGGCAGAGGCAGGTACACCCCTCACCTCAGTGTTACGCTTCCCTGGCATAAGAACCATGCGCTCCCCAGATCCGCTTATGTCCATTCACACTGCCAGCCACCCCCGACCCCGGGCTGCACTCTGGTCCTCTCCGAGCCCACCTGTGACACAGCTCCTTCTGTTATATACTTTAGCCTTTTCTCTCCATGGAAACTTTTCAGCCTGCCTTGCCCCCGTTTGTTGAGGTCATTCTCCGCCACCTGTGCAGGTGGCGATTAGACTACCTCAGGATGTAGTCAAGAATTCCCCATCTCCTTGGAGAGCAGCCAGCCTCAGGACCAGCTCCCTGGAAGGAGAAGCTGGGGGATGTTGCTGCGGTGGGTTCCCGGCCTGTCTCTCCAGGGTTGTCTCCACCCTCTCTTGGCTCTGGTGCAGACATTCCAAACAGTTTTGTGTGTAGCCCTGTCTGTCTAGTTTCCTTGGGTCTCTGTGGCAAGTCGCCCTAGCTGACCTTGACATTCCGATGAGTTTCCCCGCACTGAGCTCCCCACCGGGGCAAATTCATAGGGATTTGGCTGTGAGTCACTGCCCCGTGGCTTGTAGGTCCGGGAAGGGGAGGGGACCGTGGGCCTATTTGCAGGAGGCCACTGCTGCCCACTGAGCCATTGGTCTGTCCCTTTCCGGAAGCCCACCAGCCTCTCTCACGATCACTGCCCTCCCTGCCCCCAGTCCTGAGCCCACCCTGGTGCCAGAGGTCAGGCTCACGTTGGTCGGTCGCTGCTTCCTTATCACCCCGGAACCTGCTTTCTCCCCTCTCCCTGTGCCGCTGCCGCTTCGGCTGCTCCTTGTTTTCTCTTCATTGTCTTTCTGAAACAACTCTGTTTCCTTGAAATGTAAGGTTTTTAATTTTTATTAGGTTATGGTTCTACTTTTTATTCCAGGTGTTTTTATAAACTTCATTTGCCAGAAGAAAAAGGAAAAAAAAATCTTGCTGTATGATCACATTTTTATAAAATTAAATCATTTCTCTTATATACATCTGTCCACTTGTTTATTCCTCATCTCTTTACATAGAGACTCAAGGGGTAAATCTTAAAACTTGGTAAATCTTAGGTGGGGGAGGGTTGGGTCAGCTGGTGGCTACTGACCCAGACAGAAGCTTGCTGTGTTTTCTGAAACTGAGAAATCCAGGGGACCAAAGACCCACAGCGGGTTGCACCATCTCTTGAGGGCCTGCCTGTGTAAATTCTTTCCCTTTGGGTATTTCCACACAGACAGGGTTCTGAACAGGTGACAAGAACGTTACCCTGGGAGACAGGAGAGCCAGCCTTGAATCCTGGTCCTGTCCAAGGAGCCATTTAGTCTGGGACTAGTCAGACACGGTCCACACGCCCTTAGGGCTGGAATGCGGCACCAACCTCTAGAGACTAGATCTGGTATGGCAGGTTTTGGGCCCAGGATTTAATAACAACGTAACCTTGTGTCAGTAGCTTCCCAGGTGGCACCATGGTAAAGAATCCACCTGCCAATGCAGTTCAGTCCCTGGGTTGGGAAGACCCCCTGGAGAAGGAAATGGTAACCCACGCCAGTATTCCTGCTTGGGAAATCCCATAGACAGAGGAGCCTGGTGGGCTACAGTCCATGGGGTTGCAGAGTCAGACGCGACTGAACATGCACGTTGCATTGTGCCACATGTACTGGTCATTTCTTGTCATGCATCTGCCTCTTTGGGGTCTTTGCAGGACGGGAATCTGGCATTCATGGGTTCTCCAGGCATGACACCAGCTTCTTCTCAGTGCCTAACCTCCTTCTCTCTCTCGCACACACACATACACACGCCCTATCTCCAGCTGACTAAGAGTCTGAGATCCCTTCAACATGTTCCCAGATTGATACTATGTGATTGTCAGAAATCTGCACTCCTGGATGGTCCTTAAGTTCCTGACTCAAAGGACAGGTAACCCCTCTCCCTCACCCCTTATCCTCGGCACTGAGACTGTCTTTACCCGATCGAGCCTGTCCCTCTAAATGTGCTTTAGAGATTGTGCCTGTAGAGTGCAAGGCAGGCAGGTGGGGGCCACCAGGAGCCATCCAGCAGCATCCCCCCATCAGGCAGCCCCCACAGCAGCATAGAGGTTGAGTTGAACTTGACAGACCCACATACCTTACAATGGCAGAGACAGCAGGCCTGCCAATGACTACGGAGCTGAGCCACACTCCCACCTGCCACCCAGAAAAGTGTCTCCTCACTCACTAAGAGGGAGGGAAAGCCATCAGCAAGGTACCAGGCGTTCTTTAGGTGGGTTGTTGTTGAGAAACCTGCCTCCCAGTTCTGCAGGATCCTACCCTACTCAGAGCCTGTGTTCTCTGCTTAAGACACAGCATCTCACCCTCCTCAGTGGGGATGTGACCTGAGTGTCTGATAGAACCCTTTGGGGTGATGGGCTGCACAGAAAGGAGAACTGTCACCACAGAATCTTGGAAGGGAGCCCTAAGTTTGAAATTTGGCTACTTACTCTGGCCGTGGGCATTCAGACACGTTATTTAAAATCTGAGCCCGTGCAGGCATTTATAACATGGGAATAATGACACAAGCTTGGAGCTTGGGTGTAACTGCATTATCTTCCCTCCTACCCTGCCTCCCTTCCCTCGAGGAACCAAGAAGGCAAAAAGATGCCAGGCATCTATTTCCAGGGCGGGGAGAGGTGGTCACGAAGGATGACGAGCGCCGTGGACAGAGCTGGGTCAGCTTTGTGTGGCCTGGATGCAAGTGGAGATATTTTTCTATGAGGGCTTTGTTCCCTGGGGCCCAACCTTTTTAGAGACTGAGGCTATTTTTAGCCCACGTTTTTATGATTCTGCAGGACAGCTGTTTCAGGCAAGTATGTAGGCCACTCTGTGATATTTGGAGTCATCATTTTAAGGTTAGGGAGTGGGTTGGGGGAAGACAACGAGAATAACTCCTGAGTTTCTAGATGCATCGTTGGGAGATTTACCCCTACCCTGCAGAATGCTGCAGCCCGCATTTTCTTTGCGGCTACTCTGGAGCTTCTGGAGGGACCAAGCTGATAAACATCCTTTTCTGCAGGGTAGGGGAGGCCTTGCCACTTGGCATGGGAGATCTTAGTTCCTGGACCAGGGATGGAACCTGCGCCCCCTGCAGTGGAAGTGTGGAACCCTAACCACTGGACCATCAGTGAAGTCTCCAGATGAACACTTACTACACTTCAAGTTGAGAGTGTTAGTCCTCTTCCAACTTTTTCTCTTTTTTTTTGCCATTCTGCTTACCAAAACCAAATCACGGTGGAGAAAAGCTTGGTGACACTCCTGCCAAGGAGGCTGTGGGAGGTGGGCTTACCCACAGCCACAGGAACAAAACCAGGACAGCCTTCCTGGAGGGCACGCTGAGAGTATTAAATTTAAAAAAGGACTCGGCATTTCTACTTTTTGTTTCTTGTTATCATTTTTAATTATAAAATACACACAACATGCAATTCACCATCTTTATTACTTTTCAGTGTTAAACACATTCACACTATTGTGCAACCATCTCCAGAATTTTCTTACCTTGCAAAACTGAAACTGTACCTATCACACAACTCCCCTCTTCCCCTCCACCGAGCCCTTGGCACCCCCCATTCCACTCTGCATCTTTGATTTTGACCACTCTAGGGACCTCAATTAAGTGGACTCCTGCAGCTTTTCTCCTGTGACTGGCTTATTTCACTCAGCATAAGGTTCTCGAGATTCACCCATGTAGCATACTGCAGAACTTCCTTCCCTTTTAAGGCCGAAGAATATTTCATTGTATGTATATTATCAGCGTTTCTACTTTTAGGACTTTCCATTAGAGAAACATTCCTAGAAGTACCCAAATAAATGTCCACTTCCAGAGCCTCCAGGAAAGTGCAGAGTTGGACACAACTCAAATTTCAAATGGATACCTTGAATATGGGTCAGGTTTTAGAAAGATGTAAATGTGCTGGCATGGAAATGCAGAGAAGATCAATCGTTCCCTGAAAACTCATGCTGAAGAGGAGGCTCTATGGTTCAATCCACTTTAGTAAAAACAAACAAAAATAAAAGTTAATTCCGAATTGCTGCTGGTGGTGACCTTGAGTACTCTGTAAGACCTGGGATTTTAAAAATAGTTTGGAGTCTATGTGCGGTCACAAAGAACAGTAAAGATATTTTTGGAGATGAAAACAGAGAGGAACAGGAGGGCACACATCTGTTGCTCAAAGAGGTGGTCAGAGAGGAGCATGCTCGGTCCACTCATGTGCTTACAAAGTGATATTAAGAGGTGATGATAGGGACCTCCCTGGCGTTCCAGTGGTTAAGACCTCACCTTCCAGTGCAGGGAGTGTGGGTTACATCCCTGGTGGAGGAGCTAAGATCCCACATGTCTTGGGGCCAAAAAACCAAAACATAAAACGGAAGAAATTCAACGAAGATTTTTAAAAAATGGTTCATGTCATGTCAAAAAATCTTTTTAAAAAAGAGGCTATGATAATCCAGTAGGAAAGGATCCTCTTGGAGACACCCCTTGAGGTCCCATAGGTCTAGCTCTGTCCTGTGCTGTTTATCCAGCTGACCCCCATCCAACTGGTGTGCATCTACAGGCAGGGGTAATAAGAGGGCACCTCAGCTTCTAAGGGCATCCATCAGTTACACCTTGAACTTTATCACCTGACCCTGCTATGGCCTCTTAGTAATCTTGGCGCAGGTATACTTCTGGAGAGTATCCTTGCCCTTGAGTCTCCCAACCGATAACATCTTCCTGCTACCTTCGCTGGCTTCTTTCCTGAGCTTCGAAGAAACGCTCATCTAGCTCTGAAGCTTGAAAAGTGAAAGTGAAAGTAGCTTAGTCGTGTCCGACTCTTTGCGACCCCAGGGACTATACAGTTCATGGACTTTTCCAGGCCAGAATACTGGAGTGGATAGCCTTTCCCTTCTCCAGAGGATCTTCCCAACCCAGGGATCGAACCGAGGTCTCCCACATTGCAGTGGATTCTTTACCAGCTGAGCCACAAGGGACGCTCCAATGGAGCTCAACACGATGTAAACGACCACTGTAACAGCTGTTGTGCAGTGAGTACCTCCCTGCTGGCTCACACTGGCGAGTGAGTGCCCACAGCGACCCCATGAGGCAGGTGTCGGGATCACACCCATTATGCAGATGAGAACTGAGGCTGCGAGAGCTCCACGTAGCCCCGCCCCTCAGGACTCACCTCTCCAGCACTTGACTTTTTAAAATATCTCGCGGGTAAGTTTGCTTCAGTTGTACAAAGACAGACAGGGTGGTAGTTCTCTTGGGATAAAAAACACTTTTCTTCCATTTTCTATTCCACCAATTTCCTCCCTCTTTCAGTTTTCCTTCACATAGATGTCAGCATGTCCCCAGTTTTCTGGAATCGTTTTGACTATTTTGACTGCTCACTTTGCAGGTGGTTATTTGGCAGTGGGGAGTTGGGGAGAACCTGTTTTTTGTTTTAAATCACTGCTCACAAAGTCCCTTTTCCTGGCTGATAGCTTCAGGGCTTCTTTCCCACCAAGGCTCTGGTCACGTTGGCCCAGGAGCGGAGCCCCCGGGGACAATACAGGGTCAGTCACAACCGAGGGAGGGAAAGAGCCTCTCACCTGGAATGTTCCTGACTTCACAGAGGAGGAATCAGAACAGACCAGGTTGGTGCGTTTTTCTCTTTTACTCAAAGCTTCTGGGTCAGAGTAAGGAGGAAACACTTTATCTACCCCCCACCCCCACCCCACTCCCCATGGAGGCTGTGAGATGGGTGAACAGCTGGACCAAAGTGAGAAGATGCCGTCTGTCTTCCTGGAGATTCTGTTCCGGATGCCAAACATCGGAGTCCTCAGAACTAACTGAGAGATGGCTGACTTTATCCTCTCAGCTCATCAAAAGTCAGGTTAGAGTTTTCAAGGAGATCTGGGTTTGTAATAGAAACACTTTCCAGAAGAACTCTAATCTTCCTCCTATCAAGGATTTTCAAATAAATTTTTTAAAGAAGCGGAAATCCTATTTAGAACAAAAGTAGACTCTGGAAATGTTAGTCTGTCAGGCTGACTGCTGGAGGCGGAAACATGGCCTGTCCCCAGGCCCAGCTGTGAGTAGGCAGGATACACGTGTGTGTGTGTGTGCATATGTGTGTGTGTGCATGTGTGTGTGTGTGTGTGTGTGTGTGTAGAGGAGTCAGGACATGAAAGAAGGTGCATGTGGCTGAATGTCTCATTCCTTCTCTTCCTTCTTTGTGTTTAACTCAAAGGAACAAAAGTGCACAGGCTGCTTGGAGGTGTCCAGGTGGAACGATGCCACCGCAGTTTAGTTCAAGTGAACTGCAATCCGCAAATATATCTGAGAAGCAGTCTTTGCCAAGGGAGAAACATTGTTTTGTCTACCCTTTTTATAGGAGATATTTTAAAAAGTCAAGTGAGAGCCTGCAATCTGAAGGGTCTACACCTCCTTTTTTTTTCACCCTGCAGTGATGGGAGTAGGTGAGTGGGGTGGGGTTGTCAGGGAGGAGCAGAGGGAGTTCTGCGTAGCCGGGAGGGGACAGTATGTTTGGCTTAAGGAGAGGAGAACTAGAGGCCTTCATGACTAGGGCTGTCTCTCCACTGATGATAATCAGGTCTGCTTGAGGGTGCTTACACGACAAAAGTATATTTTCTTGGTTCTGGTGGCTCCACAGCTGAGATGAAGCTGTTGGCAGTTTGGTCTTTCCTGAGGCCTCGCTTCCTGGCTTGCAGATGGCTGTCTTTTCCCAGTGTCTACACATGATCTTCCCTCTGTTGAACTCTGTCCAAATTTCCACTTCCTAAAAGGAAACTGATTCTACTGGATTAGGGTCCAACCTAACGACCTCATTTAACCTGATCACCACTTTAAAGACCTTATCTCCAAACACAGTCACATTTTGAGGTACTAGGAATTAGGATTTTAACCTATGAATTTAGGGGTGGGGTGATACAATTTAGCCCACAGGACTGGATTAAGGCATAGCTTTGTGAGCAACTCTTGAAGAAGAGGTAACCCAGGTGGCGCTAGTGGTAAAGAATCCACCTGCCAGTTCAAGAAACATGGGTTTGATTCCTGGGCTGGCAAGATCCCCTGGAGGAGGAAATGACAATCCACCCCAGTATTCTTGCCTGGAGAATCCCATGGATGGAGGAGCCAGGTGGGCTACAGTCAAAAGGGTTGCAAAGAGTCAGATGCAGCTGAACACACAGCACAAAGGCATCAATATCTTAAGGAAGAAGAAATTTGGTTGGACCATTAGCCTCAGTTGTCAAGCCACAGAGAGCAGAGCCTGGGATGAAAGTTTTGACTGAGCAAAGGGGACCGAAGTCTTTAGTCGTCTGGTCGACTAGGATGCTGCTGGTGCAGGAGGAGCTTGGACAGCTGGCTGGCGGGGGCTGGGGTGGAGAATAAATGTTGTCCTCTGAGCTCTGCCTTCTGCATCTCTTTTGTCTTTTCTGATGTTTCCCACAGAACATCTCCTTCACGCCTGCGGCCTCAGTTTCTCTGACGTGCTCATCATTTCTCCATCACATCCTCCTGTCTCAACACCTCTTCCAAAGACCTGCTGATCCCTTCTTAAAGTTCAAGGTGTAGGAGGTGCCATCTTTCTGGGAGTCAAGTCTTCTGTCGCTGATTATATGCCATTTGCTTTCGTTTTTCAGAGACAGCATTCTTTCAACCATATCTTGACTTTTTCATTACCAGTAATTTCCATTTGTACTTTTCAACTTTTGTTTTCCCAAAGATGAAGATAAATAGTGTCTGTTCCTGCAAGACCTTTGATTGATGTTAACCTTGTTTTGCACCAGAGATCTCTAGCAGTCTGAGGCACCAAGCTCTGCAGACACGAAGGCATCCAATGAATCCCACCCGTTCCTTGAAACAAAAGTCATCCTGCTGCCAAATACTGTGGAATTATATAATTATCAGTTTTGCTTTGTTAGATAATTGTGCTTTTTAAATGCTTTCCTAAAAATAGCTTTACCAAAATCTACATTTTCTACCTTCTCTGAAACTTAGGGATGATTGGAGGGTTGTTTTTTTTTTTTTCCTTTCTGGTTGTATTGTTGCTGAAATGCTTCACAAATAACATGATTAAAAATGAACCAGAACAAAGTTAAGGACTTTTTTTTCAGCCTTATTCTCCTCTCTGACACAGAAGAGGCTCTTTCACTTCCCTGGGTCTCCTGCTCTCCACCCACTCGCAGTGTAAGTGGGATGGTCTAAAGATTCATGGAACGCTTGCAAAATTCTTGAGATTTCAAACTGAGAAGGTTCTGTGCAAGTGTGGAAAACAAAGACCAGAACTCCACACAGAACAATGGCTCTTCAGACTCGGCCATGACTGCCCTGCCCTGCTTTCATACTGCAAAAATAGCTATGTTTCCATCACTTTTTGTTTGTTTTTAATGTGCTTATTTGATAATTTATTCTGTTTTTAAATTTCAACAACCCATGGGAATTTAGATCGCACCATTTACCAACTTTAGTTCAAAAAAAAATCATCACAACTTTCAAATGTTACGAAGCATGACATTAAAAAGTCAAGATTAATAACAATAGTTTCAGATCACCTAGGAGAAGAGTGTTTTTTTCCACCACCAGGGTATCTAACTGTCAGCTTCAATAATAGGCCATCATAACTCCCTCGTTGTTTTCTTCTCTAACTCTTTGATTCTACTAAATCATAATTTTAGGAACAGAGGATCCTTCGAGGCTGCTAGGTCAACGGTTTCACTGCCCGGGGAGCCCAGGAGGGTGAGTGTTTGAACCTGGAGTGGAGCACTGCCTATAGCCGTGTCCTGCCCTTGACTAACTTGGCCTCTGAGACAATTTCTTCATGGTCTGGTGCAGTGTTTGAATGTGACTTGTCAACCTAATTGATAATATGATAATAACTTCTTTCTCTGATGAATGAAGAAAATAAACATTGAGAAAAAAATTCCTACTTGGTGATTAAAGTCTTATATACCAGAGTTCAACCTCCCTGTGAAATTCTGATATCTTTTTTTTTTCTTTTTTTTGGCCACACCATGTGGCATGTGGGATCTTAGTTCCCCAACCAAGGATAAAACCTGTGCTCCCTGCAGTGGAAGTGAAGAGTGCTAACCACCTGGACCTCCAGGGAATTACTCTGATATCTTATTTTGGATATTTATGATTGTGATACATTAGCTTTGAGGCTAGAAGCTCAACCATCTCTAAAATATTGAAAATGTCACTGCCATTTGCCACTTGGAATCACGTGCCAAGTTGCTTCAGTTGTGTCTTACTCTGTGCAACCCTATGGACTGTAACCCACCAGGGTCCACTGTCCATGGGATTCTCTGGGCAACAATACTGGAGTGGGTTGCCATGCTCTTCTCCAGGGAATTTTCCTGATACAGGGATCGAATCCAAGTCTCTTATGCCTCCTACATTGACAGTCAGTTTCTTTACCACTAACGCTACTTGGGAAGCCCACTTGGAATGATAAAAGAAGTCTTTCTTTACGTATCAGTTACAAGAAAAAAAAAAACATTTTTATAACCTCATCCTCCTTTCCATAATTTAATGGAAGCACACTTCTTGACTGTGATCTTACTTGAATGTGATTCATACAAACCATGCTAAACAGAGTCTTGTTGCCCCTTTCTTCTCACTGCATGCCGAGAGACTGGAGATTAAGTCACTGTGAATTGATCATGTTTGCCATTTTCACGGGCTCCCTCCACCGGATACAACGACCAGAGGGCACGCTGATGGTCAGTCACTGCCTGTCTTCTGCCAATAAAGTTGTGTATGGATTGGCCTGCAGGAACATGCCCTGAACTATACAGATATGCTCTTTTTCACTTCATGTGTGGCTGATGTTCCATCAACCCTGGTTCAACACTTGTTTTCCAGTTTACAACAAAGCTGCCCAAACAATCTCTCATCCCGGTACATGAAAGTCATTGAGAGCTTCTCCCTTGTGAATGTGCCATGCTTTGGGTCTGACACTGCGTCCACTGTTTCCCCATCTATTTGCCATGAAGTGATGGGTCCAGATGCCATGATCTTAGCTTTCTGAATGTTGAGCTTTAAGCCAACTTTTTCACTCTCCTCTTTCACTTTCATCAAGAGGCTCTTTAGTTCTTCTTCACTTTCTGCCATAAGGGTGGTGTCATCTGCATATTTGAGGTTATTGATATTTTTCCTGGCAATCTTGATTCCATCTTGTGCTTCATCCAGCCCAGCATTTCTCATAATGTACTCTGCATATAAGTTAAATAAGCAGGGTGACAATATATAGCCTTGGCGTATTCCTTTCCCAATTTGGAACTAGTCTATTGTTCCATGTCCAGGTCTAACTGTTGCTTCCTGACTTGCATACAGATTTCTCAAGAGGCAGGTCAGGTGGTCTGGTATTCCCATCACTTTAAGAATTTTCTACAGTCTGTTGTGATCCACACAGTCAAAGGCTTTGGCATAGTCAATAAAGCAGAAGTAGATGTTTTTCTGGAACGCTCTTGCTTTTTCAATGATCCAATGGATGTTGGCAACTTGATCTCTGGTTCCTCTGGCTTTTCTAAATCCAGCTTGAACATCTGGAAGTTCATTTTTCACATATTGTTGAAGCCTGGCTTGGAGAATTTTGAGCATTACTTTGCTAGCATGTGAGATGAGTGCAATTGTGCAGTAGTTGGAGCATTCTTTGACATTGCCTTTCTTAGGGATTGGAATGGAAACTGACCTTTTCCAGTCCTGTGGCCGCTGCTGAGTTTTCCAAATTTGCTGGCTGCTGGGGGCCAGTGTGAGGAACTCCGCCCATGGCAAAGGTCATGAGGAAGGAGGCTTGGCATACACAAAGACGTGATCAAGCCTCAGGAAACCCCCTGTTCCTGAGCATCTACCCCAAAACCAGAGTTTGTTTTATGCTCTCCCCCATAACCGTTTCTCTCAGAGAAGGAGTTAACTTGCAGCTCCAAGTCAATAAAAATTCCTGGGCATGACAAGAGTGTTTCAGCTTACGGACTCCTCTTAAGGTTATCTAGCCCACTTGTATAGGTTCGTCCGGCCACATGTGATTGTTTACAGCCTCCCAATCTGAGAGGCACGAGATGTTCTTGACTTACTAAAGGCAAATTCTTTTGGGGAGTTGGAAATTATTAGTATAGTGGGTTGGTTAGGAATTATATTGGTGAAGGGTTTTTCATTTGTTGTGCCAATAATTGCTGCTAATTCCCTGCCCTGGGTGTGACAAGGATGTCTTAGGTCAAACCTCCCTGCTGACAGACTAGCTTGTGTGACAGGAGTATCCATACTCCTGCCACTATGCACATGATTGTTTACTACCTGTTAACCATAAACAGCACCGAGAGTTTTGGAGTATTTTGAGAGTCTTGATTAGCATAGGGCTTTTCTCATTGTTGAGTCAATGATTGCCGCCAGGCCTCCATATCCTTAGGCACCTGGGAATATATTAATCAATGCATTTGGAATATAGAAAAGGAAATATAGTAGTTTTTAAGGTTAGCAATACTAGACTTTTTGAGTTAATGAATTTTCTCTTTTGTAATAGATCACTGTACTTTGTTATAAATCACTATGTCCTTGCTATGTAAAAATGTAACTTTATCATTATCTTAAGACTAAATAGATATTAAGGGGAACATTGGTGAAAGGATTTTCATTTGTTGGGTTGATGTTTGCTGCTAAATCTCCATGTTCCCTGCCCTTATAATGAATATAACTAGCATATAGGAGAAATAAGTATTAACGTTTAAGATTAATCATGTTAACCTTGGGTTAAATAAGTTCCTTTCTTGATTGTAACTCACTACACCCTCACCCTATAGGAATGCAACTTTATTTGGAGGGTGGTGCCTGGTTTAAGAAAAAACACCCTTGGAAGAAATAAGTTTTTTGGTTATCAGAAAGAAAGGATCATAAAATGTCAGCAAGTCTCATGGCCAGAAGATGATGTAATATCCCTAAGACCTTTTTTTTATACATTTATGTGAAGCACCTGATTTTGATAAAGGTCAGGACTGCTGACCCCCGCGTGACTCTGTATTCATCCCTATGTGTAACAAAAGGTATATAAGCAAACCCAAAAATAAAGAAATGGGATCAGTTTCCGGAAAGACTGATTCCCCCATGTCGTTTCTTTCTTGCTCCCCGTTTTTCTGGCTGAATTACCAAGTTATTCAGCCTCTTTTTCTCCACTAATTTTCCTACTACACTATCCGTTTCTAATCTCTTTATATATCTGTGATTAAATATGTATTTTTTCCAAGGACGCCGACGCCGTCCCCACCTTCGAATCACCCTGGATCCACTGGGGCTGGACCCCGGCAGCTGGCATATTGAGTGCAGCACTTTCACAGCATCATCTTCCAGGATTTGAAATAGCTCCACTGGAATTCCATCACCTCCACTAGCTCTGTTTGTAGTAATGCTTCCTAAGGCCCTCTTGACTTCACATTCCAGAATGTCTGGCTCTAGGTGAGTGATCACACCATCGTGGTTATCTGGTCATGAAGATCATTTTGTATAGTTCTGTGTATTCTTGCCAGCTCTTCTTAATATCTTCTGCTTCTGTTAGGTCCATACCACTTCTGTCCTTGGTGTAAGGAGTTCAAAATTGAGTCACGCACCAGTGTAAAGTGAAGATAAATTGTTAGTTGCTTCAGTTGTGTCCGACTCTTTGCAACCCATGGACTACAGCCCACCAGGCTCCTCTGTCCATGGGATTTCCCAGGCAAGAGGATACTGGAATACTGTATCCAGAATACTGGAGTGGGTTGCCATTTCCTCCCCCAGGGGATTTTCCCAACGCAGAGATTGAACCCGAGTCTCCTGCACTACAGGCAGATTCTTTACAGTCTGAGCCACCAGGGAAGCCCTAGAGCCCTAGTCCTTTTCTTCAACCATTAATTAATTGGTCATTTTCACACTGGAACATATGACTTATTCTGGGGCAAGTGGGGAGAATTTGGTTTACCTGTAACTGTGGTTCTGTCACTGTGCTTAGTTTGACAGTCATAAAGTTATAGATGACTTCCTGCCATCTGTTTGAAAGTTTCAAAACAGACAATTCTTGAGCGTTAGGGGTCAGTAGATTGCTTATGCAATGATGATCAGATTTCACATCTTCACTGTCAAACCTCCTACTTGTTTTTTTTTTTAATTTATTTTGCTTATTCATTCTGTTTTTGTTTTTGTTTTCTGGTGGTGGTGGGGTGGAGGGAGCCACGTGTGCAGCTTGCAGGAACTTAGTTCCCCAGCTAGGGATTGAACCTGGTCACTCAGCAGTGAATGTGCCGAGTACTAACCATTGGACGTCTGGAGAATTCCCCTCCTACTTGCTTTTTTAAAACAAATAAGCAAACGACTTTTCTGACTGTGTGAAATGACATCCTAGTCACTTGTTCCAGCACAGACAGATTCACATTTACTGCTTTTACTAGAATCTTCACTATTTACATTTAAAACATTTAGAGTTGCAATGTATATAATACTACTTTCTTTACTACTTTTAGGATTCTATGAAAGGCTTCATATAGCCATGAAGATTCAAGGGAAAGAAATAATATAATTATCCCTTAAGCAACTAGAGCTGCTGTTGGAAACTAAAGATGCTCTATCAAGATTATAGAATGAACTTTCAACTTTTAAGCATTAAAAAAATAAAAGCTCAAGACTACATTGAAAAAATAATGACACCCAAGTTAGAGACTAGGAAATAGTGACTTTATATGTCATCACAGTCTGGTGAGTTCTACACCAACAGAACTCTAGAATTAGGTCTGGTATGGTGGTTAATAGGAATTCAAAGGTAATCTAGATTTTTAAAGAACTAAACTGGTTTGAGAAATTGCTTTAATCCATGAGTCAGATGACTTCTCTGACATGATGTCAACAGTCTATGTATGCTTACACTTCAGGGTTACAATCTAGTCAATGCTACATCTTTTAGGAAGATATAATCATGGGACTGTCTTTCAGAAGGATATGGTTACTCTTAATTTTTAAACCTAAATTATGAATTGAGGGGATTCTGACCTGGAGGAGGTCACATCAATCCTATCGGAAATGTATTTTACCCTGGTGGCAGCCCCTCTTCGTTGTTTTTCATGATCTTTGTGTCCTCAGGCTCTGGTGTAGAGATTGAACATAGCAAATACCCGTGAAATGCTCAGTGGTTATTCACTGGATGAATCAGTGGATACATCGAGCAGGCAGCAAGGTATGGTGGATGCACGTTGCAGACAGACCTGGATTCCAATTCTGCCTCTGCAATTTGTTAGGCTATTGTGTGACCTTGGGTGAGTTTTTTAAGCTCTCCGACTCTCAGCTTTCTCAAGTGTTTAAGAACAGGAGACATCCTCAGAAAAATGGCAAGAATGACCCTACTTCACAGAGTTCTGGGCTTCAAAGAGGTGTCCCTGTACAGAAGCTCCTGATTGATGGTTCAAAAATGTTTGTCTTTCCTCTTGCATTGGGCTTCTCCTCTTTGGTAGAGATCTTTGAGAATATTCAGAGAAGGAGCTAAATCTCCCAAGTGGGTTGAACACCAAAAAAGGGATAGTCGCTCGCTCAGTCATGTCTGACTCTTTGTGACCCCATGGACTGCCGCCTGCCAGGCTCCTCTGTCTATGGAATGCTCCAGGCAAGAATACTGGAGTGGATAACTATTCCCTTCTCCAGGGCATCTTCCTGAGCCAGAGACTGAACCTGGGTCTCCTGCATTATAGGCAGATTCTTTACTGTCTGAGCCACTAGGGAAACCCAAAGGGTTAAATTAAAGTAAAATGTTTATTTCAAACCTGAGAATGAGAAATTTGAATTTTTTTTCTAGAAAAGTTCTTTATATATTATTTAACATGTGAAGAAGTAAAGTTTGGTGCCTTGCCCTTCTCCATTTCCTCCAAAGACAGAACACAGAAAGTTGCTGACACTATAGCAGGGGTCTGTAAACCCTTTTTGTAAGGAACCAGGTAATAAATATTTTTGGCTTTGTGGGTCTGTTGTTTAGTCGCTAAGACATGTCCAATTCTTTGCGACCCCATGGACTGTAGTCCGCCAGGCTCCTCTGTTCATGGGATTCTTTAGGCAAGAATACTGGAGTGGGTTGCCATTTTCTTCTCCCAATTCAGGAATCAAACTCACGCCTCCTGCATTGGCAGGCAGATTCTTTACTACTGGGCCACCTGGGAAGCCCTATGGTCTCTGTTACAACTATTCAAAAATAGCATAGGCAATATGTAAATTAATAGGCATGGTTGTATGCCAAAAAACCTTTATTTATACAGATTGACAATGAGCCAGATTTGACTGTGCCATTCATGGAGTTTGCAGATCTTGCCTTAGAGCAGCAACTTTCAGTTAAATACAAGAGTCAGGCAAGGTCTGTCCACTTTCTCTCTGTTTTATCTTTGAGGACAGCGTTCATATCCAGGGTTCATAACCTTCTATCCTTTATATTAAGATGAACAGGGAGAATTTATTTGAGGCCAACTGAATCACTGATAAGTTTATTTTAAAGTTTTATGTAAGAGAATCTGAGCCCCTAACTTCAGAATTTCCTTATCACATTCTCAGTTTTGGCAGGGTCCATATATAGGCATGAACCATGCATCCCATTTTGCAAATATGCTTGTACATATGTATGGCTTTAACTTTGTGTGCTTCCGTGGGTTTTTTTTTAAGTTTTTATTGAATTTGTTACAATATTGCTTCTGTTTTATGTTTTGGTGTTTTGGCTGCCTGAACTTATCTCTCCCACCAGGGATCGAACCTATACCCTCTGTACTGGAACTAGACTGCCAGGGAAGTCCCCTGTGACCCAATGTGTTTTATCCTGGAATCTTAGGACTGGCTACTATTTACTTATTATCTCTCTCTCTTTTTTTTTTTTTTTGAGGACAAGTTTGGTAATTCAAGAGAGATTACACGTATTTTTGTGTTTCAGTCTGTCTCTCTCAGACTTAAGCCCAGTTCTGTTTTCTAGCTTTTATATCTAATTATAGGCAGTGTCTCGAGAATGTCATGTCCTGTGATGCTTGAAATCTTGCCCTGAATCTGCTACTATACCGTATGGGCAGGGGAATGTTTCGGACTTGCCTTTTATTACCATTCCACATTTGAAAATCATTTAGTGGTTTTGCAAATGAGTTTGTTTTTATTGCTACAATAGAGAAACAATTATCTGCATCTTGTTTTTACTGCACCAAGTGCCATATTCTCGGGCATCGGGAAGGCCCAGATGGCAAGTTTAGCAGACATTGGAAATAAACGGGTTTGTTTAAAAAAGCAGGAGCTTCTATCCAGGAAAAGGGGTATTGCATTTTAGATGTATTCCTGAAATCATGTCTACACACAGCTGACACAGTTAGCTAAAACAGAGTGGAGAGATTGTATGCATCAACATCTTCCATGGGAAATCCTGCACTTTATCTTAGGCAAGAGTTTTGAATTCTTCGTTGTTTTTGTTTTCTGGACTTTTTTTTTTACCATGCTACGTGGCTTGTGGGATCTTAGTTCCCCAACCAGGGGTTGAACCCTGGGCCCCAGCAGCTGAAAGCAGTGAAAGCACTGAGTCTTAACCACTAGCGTGTGTGTGTGTGTGTGTGTGTGTGTGTGTGTGTGTGTGTGTGTGCGTGTGTGTGTGCTGCTTTCATCTTGTCTGACTCTTGCAACCTTATGGACTGTAGCCTGCCAGGCTCCTCTGTCCATGGGATTCTCCAGGCAAGAATACTACTGGAGTGGGTTGCCGTGCCCTCCTCTAGAGGACCTTCCTAACCCAGGGATTGAACCCACTCCTCTTAAGTCTCCTGCATTGGCAGGAGGATTCTTTACCACTAGTGCCCCCTGGGAAGCCCCCAACCTCTAGACTGCCTGGGAATTCCCTGACTTCTTTCTTGTTGAAAGAGGTCTACCAGAGTGGGCTTGAGTCACATGTGATGAGTCTGCCCAAGCCGACCAAAGCATTCTGGCTGACTTCAAGGTTGATAGGAATCACCAGCTGGATGGAATGTGTCACTAACTGCGCCAGTTGTCATTACTGAAGGGGAGCCTGATTGATCACAGTGCAGCCATTTCAACACTCTACTTTCCTATCTTCCGCTCACAGGGAGGACAGAATAGTTAGGACTTGTTAGGTGCATTGCAATTTACTTAGGGTTAGGAGATGATGCTTGAGTAAGGGCTGCATGGGGCAGATGGAACAGTGGATGGAAAGAGACGGTGGCCAAGACAAAGCAAGGGATTTGCACTAGCGGGAGCCTATGGCCTCCCTGGGGAACTGGCAGGAGGTGAGGGTTGAGAGGTAGACAGTGAAGCTGTCTGAACTCCCCACTGAGATGGAGTTCACCTGCCAAGTTCCTTTCCGAAGTTTTATTCCCTTTCTTATCCTTCCCCTAGACCTCTCAGGCTGGAGGAGTCTGAAAGAAAAAGTGGTGGTGGTGGTTTAGTCACTAAGTCATGTCCGATTCTTGTGACCCCATGGACTGTAGCCCGCCAGGCTCCTCTGTCCATGGGATTCTCCAGGTAAGAATACAGGAGTCGGTTGCCATTTCCTTCTCCAGGGGCTCTTCCCCACCCAGGAATCGAACCCAGGTCTCCTGCATTGGCAGGCAGATTCTTTACCAATTGAGCTATGAGGAAAGCCCAAAAAGGTAGGGGAAGGTAACACTGAGCAGGCCCTAGCAGGGCCTTTTTTGGGGTACAAAAGCCCCTCTGTGCCCCTGTTCCTTGAAAAAGGCATTAGTCTCCTAGGAGTTTCCTGAGTTCCAAAGAGCAGACTCTTGCAGTTACTAATTAGGGAAGTGAGGCAATGCAGAAGCAAAGGCAGTGCAAAGGCAGTCAAGCAACAACAGTAAGGATATGTTAAGCAGTAGTTCAGTGACAAAACAGTCCTCATTCCTCCCCAAGGAACACACATAACAATCTGATGCATATCTTTGCATTGTTCTGCAGAAACTAAGGCCCCCCCACCCAAATGGAAGGTGGTGACTATATGTTGACCACAAGTACACAGATCCCAGATTGGCTAAAACCAGAATGTTGATGATTAAGATCCCTGAAATATCCTGTTACCTCACCACCAGCCAATCAGAAGAAAGCCCATGAGCTGCAACCCTCACCCCAAATGTTGCCTTTAAAAACACTTGTCTGAAAGACATTAGCAAGTTCAGCCATTGGATAATGAGAGGCCCGTTCTCCTTGCGTGGTGTCCTACAATAAACATCGTACTTTCCTTTATCACAACCTGGTATCAGTAGACTGACTTTGCTGCATAGTGGGCAAGCCGATCACAGTTTGGTACGGTAACGAAGGGAGGCTAGGAAATCTAGTTTTTATTCCAGGGTGCAGTGTGTTCAGCTAAAACTTGGGATCTGTTACTAAGTCAGAAAGAGAATAGGTGTTCAGCGAGCAGGTAACAGTTTCTCCCAGTATTCAATGAGATGTATCACGTTTATCCCTCACTGTTGGGAGGTAATCTGATAACTTGAGCTAAGCTGTTCTTTGTATGTATTTAATGAGTTTATCTAATTAATTTATAAATGATTATATAGACAGTAATTAAACCTTGCTGGGCTGTTGCTTTTACAAGAAAGAAAACACAAGTCATCTGAATCCTCTTTCACAAAAATTAAACCTTTTTCTAAACTCAGTTTTTGTGGGGTTTTTTGCCCGAGGCTTATGGGATTTTATTTCCCTGAACAGAGATTGAACCTGGGACCTTGGCAATGAGACCATGAATCCTAACCACTGGACCTCCAGGGAATTTCCTAAAACTTTGGTTTTGAAACTTTTGTTTACTCCTAAATCATAGAGTCAAGAACAGTGGCTGCAGTGGCTTCTAAAAAGGAAATATTTAAGTAGCCGAGGGGCTACCTACCGCCAAGAGAAATTTCAAGATAGCTTCTTCCTTCAGGCTTTTGCTCAAATGTCATCTTGCCAGTGAGGCCCTTCCTGTCTGCCCAGCCTAAAATAACAACAGTCCCCAACCCCCATTCCCTTCTCCTTGTTTGTTTACTCCTTGCCATTTATCACCATACTTGCTATTTCATTATCTGCCTCTCCTTACTAAGACAGGAGTGACTGGGAGGCAGGTCATTTGTCATTTTGTTCAGTATTGCAGCAAGTGGTCCCTGATGACCATTCTGTGGCCATCAAACGAGCTGGAAGCCAAAGCTCTTTTGCACACAGTGGCTTCCAGAGGCTGTTGCAGCCTTTCTATGACCCTGAGGCAACAGTCTGAGTCTAAGGAGAGAAGGCAATATGTTAAAGGATGCCACGGAAAGAGATTTAGTCCTGAGATCACCTCTGAGCTGCTGAACCAATGTACTAGAGCCTTCTCCTAGAGTTTTTATTATGTGTGAGGAAGAGGAAGACGGACCCTGACATCTGGGAACAGGCTTGGTCCTCAGCCTTGGTGTTGTCAACATGAACAAGCTCACAGAACACCAACACCAGACAAGGCCATTCGGTGACCTGATGCATCAAGGAAAATCAAGACCATTGCTCTAATCATGTCAGTGGCCATGTGGAAAAGTAGGTGATGGTAAGGAAGAAATTTTCCTTTACCTTCTAGGGTCCTCTGGCTGGTCTCAGAATTGACATGAGACAGACGAGTAGGAGAAAAATCAAGTTTAACGACAGGTATACATGAGAGGGCTTCCCAGGTGGCGCAGTGGTAGAGAATCCGCCTGCCAATGCATTAGCCGCAGGAGATGGTGATTTGATCCCTGGGTCCGGAACGTCCTCTGGAGTTGGAAATGTCAACCCACTCCAGTATTCTTGCCTGGAAAATTCCACGGACAGAGGAGACTAACAGGCTACAGTCCATGGGGTCACAAAGAGTTGGATGTGACTGAGCAAACACACACATACATGGGAAAGCCCAAGAAAAACTGGGGCTAAATGGCTAAAGCCCTCACCTTAAATACCATCCTCAACTGAAGACAAAAGAGGATCTTGAGGGTGTAGAGGTTACCAGGAAAAGCACAGTATAAAGGGGGAAGGTTGTGATGCAGATTTGTCATTGCTTTCTCCAATGATTAGAATTTTTAGGGAATTCCCTGGTGACCTAGTGGTTAGGACTCTGTACATTCACGTCAAGTTCCTAGGTTCAACTAAAATCCCACAAACCTCACAAAATAGCCAAAAAAGGAGAAAATCATCTCTCTTTAAATATCTTTCTCTAGGTCTTGCACATGAGCTGTTATTTATTCTTTGTATAGAACCATTTGTTCGTGATATACTAATATAACTATGTGCTCAAATAAGTTTGGAAAATAATGCTTGCTCTATGTTCAGTTCAGTTCAGTTGCTCAGTCGTGTCTGACTCTTTGCGACCCCGTGAATCGCAGCATGCCGGGCCTCCCTGTCCATCACCAACTCCCGGAGTTCACTCAGATTCATGTCTATTGAGTCAGTGATGCCATCCAGCCATCTCATCCTCTGTCGTCCCCTTCTCCTCCTGCCCCCAGTCCCTCCCAGCATCAGAGTCTTTTCCAATGAGTCAACTGTTCGCATGAGGTGGCCAAAGTACTGGAGTTTCAGCTTTAGCATCATTCCTTCCAAAGAAATCCCAGGGTTGATCTCCTTCAGAATGGACTGGTTGGATCTCCTTGCAGTCCAAGGGACTCTCAAGAGTCTTCTCCAACACTGCAGTTCAAACGCATCAATTCTTCGGTGCTCAGCCTTCTTCACAGTTAGTTCCTTTTAAAAATGTGGGGAATAACGATATATGTTTCATATAATAATAAAAAAAGAAAACCTCAGAAATGATGTGACAAGACTCAGTAAAGAATTAGAAATGAAAGGAGGGGAAAAGGCAATTTTTAGAGATTTGGTCCTTCTCTCCCAGGTAAAAAGAGGCATCTAATAAACGGAGATTTCCTATACAAATATAAATGTTTCTTACACAAGGATAACTCCTACTTGGTTTTCAGAGTTTTTCCCCTGTCTGCTGTTTCTCAAAAAATAACCAGCTTAAAATAATATTCCAAAGGGAGACCGTTTGGAGTGGCAAATCCTGTTCCCCAACACCGGCATGGTCTTCTCTGCGTTAATCATCTCTCCCGGGAGGGGCCTGGGAGCCGTCTTTGAGGGGATGGGATTTGACTGCAGACATGGGGAAATCTCTGCAAGTGGGGGGCGGGGGGAATTATGCGTGAGGTGGGCTTGCAAGGGGTAGAACAATGCAGGGGGCACTGAGCAGCCGTTGGATGGTACCAGGAAGACATGGGGCTGGAGGGCAGTTTGCAAGCTATATCTTTGAGGTCACTGGTGTGAACAGAGTGGAAGCAGGTCTCTGAGTCTGGGGGACACGCAGAGGGCGACTGCGGGGTCCGTATGTGAGCATAGTGGGGATAGGGTAGGGGGAAGGGATCGGCGAGGGAAGCCTGGTCTCTGAACCTCCAGGAGGAGCCAGGATTGCCGGGGTCCTGGGAACGCCTTTGGTCCGCCACCCACAGAGGACGTGGGCGAGGCTCAGGTTCAAAGCCCGACCGCTCCTAGCTCCGGGCGCGCCCGGCGAGCGGGGAGAGGCGGGGCTCCAGAGAGGTCCCCGAGGGCCACCTCGGGCGCTCTCTGGAGAAGAAAGGGGTGCTCGAGCAAGTTCAAAGCGGGCCCCGCCTGCCTGCAGGGCCGGGCGAGGAGCGCGGCGGGGCGGGGCGGGCGCGGGGAGGGAGGCGGGGCGGGCGCGCGGTTGCTAAGCCGGCGCCCCCGGAGACGTTCCCCGCGGCTGTCGCCCGGCGCCGCACAAGGCGGGCGGCGGGAGGGAACGGGCAGAGGAGGCGGCGCAGGTTCCTCGCCGCCCGCGCCGCGCCCGCCCTGCCGTCGAGCCGCGGCCCCGTGTCCAGGCCTCCGAGCCATGCCCGCCGCCGCGCCCGCCCCGCGCCCGCCGCCGCCCCCCGCCCGGCCCGCCCCCGGCTGCCCCACTCGGCCCGCCCCGGGTAAGTGCTGTGCGCTCGGGCGCCCACCGGGTCGGGGCCGCCGCCGGGATAGGGGGAGCCCTTCTGTCTCCGGGACTGGAGACCCCGCTCCGCGCGCGGCGGGGCCTCAGTGCGGGTCCCGCGGGGGTGCCCGGAGCAAGCGCGCAGTGCTTGTACGCGCGTGTATATGCGCGCGCGCGCGTGTGTGCTTGTGTGTGTCCACATCAGCTGAAACTCGCCTCCTCGGGGTTAACACTGTCCCGAGCTGGGTTCCTGTCCCTCGCTGTCCAGAGGGGCCGACCTGGGAAACGCAGGGACATCCTGCGAGGTGCGGTGGGGCTGCAGGAGAGGGGAGCCGCGAGGGAGCAATCAGGCCTGTATTGAGCATCTCGACGTAGCAGGTGCTTTACCTAGAGTTGACCTCATTTCATCGTCTCCACAGACCTATAAGGAAGGTGGATTTATTCCCATTTGTCGGACGAGCAAACGGAGGTTCCCAAGGTCATATGGCTTGATAGCAGCCAAGCTGGTATTTGAACCCAGGTTTTCTGCAGCTCTGTGACCCGGTTAAAGGAAAGACAGTTCTCCTTAGAAGTAAAGAAACACACAGAAGAACTAAAGACCACAGGAGAAAAGGCTCCAGGCAAAGCATTTGGGGGCATGAACAGAAAAAAAAAAGGGGGGAAATGAATTCGTGAAATATCCCATCAATAATTTCAAATGTAGGACCGCGTTTCCACAGCCTTCCCTTGTCTGACTCTGGGGGCAAGGTGTTGTGAGATGGGAGAAGGCTGTATAGGGCTGGACAGAGGTGTCTGGAGACACCTTTTCGGGGTATCTGCCTGCTGGGAGAGGGGAGGGTGAGGAGAAGTTGTGGCGAGAACTCAGTTGTTATTCATTGTCAACAGTTCGTCATCTTTCCATCCCCCACCACTGCCCCCCACTGTGGACTCCATCTCCTTTACTTTCTGTCTTGTCCAAGATGACAGCTGTCAAGTTGAAGCTGGGTCCTTCCTTGTCGATCGTCTTGGCATTAGGTGATCGCCGTGAACTTAGTCCATTTACTGCTTATGTGGTGATCTGCAAGCTAGTGTTGAGCTAACAATCACTAACACAACGAATGAGGCATTTAGAATAGTAGCCAAGCATTGTGCTTATCCTTAAGGGGCAAGGTGGCAAGAAGCAGGGGCACTAGCAATCAAAAAACCAAAAAAAAAAAAAGGCTGTTGGGTTTGCCAGGCAGCCCAACTTCAGGAAAACATTTCAGCTTAATATTTGGATTGCTTTGGGTAATGATAGAAAATGCTTCATGGGAGAAAGAAGAGAGTCAGGAAACAATTCTGAAAGAGGCTCTGTAACTCATTCCATGAAGGTTTGAAAGGTCTTTGAGCCAGGTCCTTTTTGGGTGAGCCAAAAGAAATATGAGAACCCTGTGAGGCTGCAGAATAACTGAATCAGCGGTATCATGGCCATGCTTTGGGCGAACCTTGGAGAAAGGGATACTGAACCCTGGACTGTCAAGGACTCTCCACTGTCACTCAGTGCGACCTCAGAGCCCTTTCTGCACACTGGGGCCCCAGGTGTTCTCATTTCCAGCTGCCTACCCCTCCTCTTTGTTGGAGGAAGACCCTCTTTGCTGGGGCTTCTGGAATCTGTAGAAATCCACTGTAGAGTGGCATTGCATTGACCTCCAGGCATCATTGCTGCTCTTGCTTCTCTTTCTGGCCTCACGTCTTCACTCCCCTACCAGTATTTTTCCTAGGAATACTTGCTAATGAAACACTTTCCTAAGAAATTCCTGCCTCAGGATCTGATGCTAGGGAACCGAGCCAAACATTTCTTGAGTACGACTGTATCATGAGCTCTGGGCAGGCTGTGCTAGCCTGCAGAGTGCCTTGGGGAGAATTTTCACAAAATGCCTCCTGACGGATGGAGCTCTGTGCCCAAGCACTAGTTTAACCAACAGGGAGTCAGAGCCCATTAATCACCTCATCTGGGTGCCTTTGGTGGGTGCCCAAAGTGTGGCATGGTGCTTTGGCATAATGCAAAACAAAATGGAGCATTGATTCATTGTCCACAAGATCTCACTCTTGTCTTCCCTCAACCCTCTTTTAACCAATTCGAGGGAAATGTCCCTCCCATGTTTTCCTAAATATCTGAATATTTCAGGCAGGTGTGCTGCTTTTCTCTGGTTACATGTGGAGCTGGGTAAATGTCTTAGCTTCTTTCTTTTTAAAAAAATTTGGTGATGTGCACGCTTTTTAACGTTTTTATTGAATTTATTGCAATATCGCTTCTATTTTCTGTTTTGGTTTTTGGGCTGTGAGGCTTATAGGCGCTTAGCTTCCTGAACAGGGATCGAACCCACACTCTGTGCATTGGAAGGCAAAATCTCAACCACTGGACCACCAGGGAAGTCCCCTTAGCTTCATTCTGAAGACAATAATGGGAAAGGAAGGGCTGTCTTGACCAGTGGAATCACAATACCACAGACTCCAGGGACCGGCTGGTGCCTGACCGGGGAGGGTGATGGGTCTCCACCAGCCTGGCTTTCCAGGGGCCTCTGCCTGGATTTGGGTTCCTTGTGAGGCGCTTGGATAGGCTTTACTAGTTGAAGGCTCTTGCCTGATGATATTTCCTTTCCTCGCATCCACGGGGCTGTTGTATCTGGTACCCAGAGTTTCCCAGGTTTTTCTGTGGTGGCCTCCTGTGAATGTCTAAATCTGGCCCATCTGGCGGTAACACAGAGCCCCTTTTGAAGATGCATATGTGGGGGAGTTCTTTGGGAAGGATGTTTTTAACTTCCTGGTAATGTAGGTCAGAAGAGGGAAATACAGGGAGAGTGGAAATATGGGGAAGCAGACATCTGTCCTGGGAGTCAGGGAATTCAGGTCCATTCCCAGAGGTCTGAGACTTCCTGGTGACCTGGTGCAAGGCATTGGACTTCTCTGGGAACCTCGGTGTCTTCACCCTTCTTAGCTTAATAATAATTGTCCAGCCATCCTCAGAGGATTGTCTGATGATCAAGGAGGAAATATTTTTATTGATTCATCAACAATTATTGGCCAAGCCCATAAAATCATTGCCCAGTGAGAGCTGGCAGTGTCTTGGGGAGAGTGGTATATGTAGAGGCATAGTGGTGTCGGAAGTAATGGGTATGACTGGGTGAAGGGAAATGAGATCTCTGGAAGGCTGGAAGATCTGGAAGGCTGTTCCTGAATGGCAGGGTGCCATCAAGTGTGTGGTGATGGGGATTACAATTCTTGAGTCCAGGAGAATTGCCTTCAAACCCTGACTCTGACTCTTCAGAGCTGTGTGATGATGGGCAAAGTACTCAACCACTCTGAACCTCAGTTTCCTCATCAGTAAGATGGATGTGAGTGAATTGTTCTGAGAATTCAGTGATATAAAACACTTCACATATATTATTATGATGAGAAAGTGTTGTGTTTTTTATGAATTCTTTTTCATCTTTCAGTTTTATTGCAATATAATTGCATACATCAGTGCATAAAAGTATAGTTATTAAAGTTACCTATCAGGATGGAGTGATTCTGTTTGGGTACCTTGGGTCAGTTCAGTTCAGTTCAGTTGCTCAATCGTGTCTGACTCTTTGCGACCCCGTGAATCGCAGCATACCAGGCCACCCTGTCCATCACCAACTCCCAGAGTTCACCCAGACTCACGTCCATCGAGTCCGTGATGCCATCCAGCCATCTCATCCTCTGTCGTTCCCTTCTCCTCCTGCCTCCAATCCCTCCCAGCATCAGAGTCTTTTCCAATGAGTCAACTCTTCGCATGAGGTGGCCAAAGTACTGGAGTTTCAGCTTCAGCATCATTCCTTCCAAAGAAATCCGAGGGCTGATCTCCTTCAGAATGGACTGGTTGGCTCTCCTTGCAGTCCAAGGGACTCTCAAGAGTCTTCTCCAACACCACAGTTCAAAAGCATCAGTTCTTCGGCGCTCAGCCTTCTTCACAGTCCAACTCTCACATCCATACATGACTACTGGAAAAACCATAGCCTTGACTAGATGGACCTTAGTCGGCAAAGTAATGTCTCTGCTTTTGAATATGCTATCTAGGTTGGTCATAACTTTTCTTCCAAGGAGTAAGCGTCTTTTAATTTCATGGCTGCAGTCACCATCTGCAGTGATTTTGGAGCCCAAAAAAATAAAGTCTGACACTGTTTCCACTGTTTCCCCATCTATTTCCCATGAAGTGATGGGACCAGATGCCATGATCTTCGTTTTCTGAATGTTGAGCTTTAAGCCAACTTTTTCACTCTCCTCTTTCACTTTCATCAAGAGGCTTTTTAGCTCCTCTTCACTTTGCCATAAGGGTGGTGTCATCTGCATATCTGAGGTTATTGATATTTCTCCTGGCAATCTTGATTCCAGCTTGTGCTTCTTCCAGTCCAGCGTTTCTCATGATGTACTCTGCATGTAAGTTAAATAAGCAGGGTGACAATATACAGCCTTGACGTACTCCTTTTCCTATTTGGAACCAGTCTGTTGTTCCATGTCCAGTTCTAACTGTTGCTTCTTGACCTGCATACAGATTTCTCAAAAGGCAGGTCAGGTGGTCTGGTATTCCTATCTCTCTCAGAATTTTCCACAGTTTATTGTGATCCACACAGTCAAAGGCTTTGGCTAGTCAATAAAGCAGAAATAGATGTTTTTCTGGAACTCTCTTGCTTTTTCCATGACCCAGGGGATGTTGGCAATTTGATCTCTGGTTCTTCTGCCTTTTCTCAAACCAGCTTGAACATCAGGAAGTTCACAGTTCACATATTGCTGAAGCCTGGCTTGGAGAATTTTGAGCATGACTTTACTAGTGTGTGAGATGAGTGCAGTTGTGCAGTAGTTTGAGCATTCTTTGGCATTGCCTTGGGTCAGTGCCTCTCAAATGTTGAAAGTATATGAATCACCTGCGATCTTGCTAAAATGTGGGTTTTGACCCAGGTGTCTGGGATCTGGTTCCACTTTTCTCACTAGCTACTCAGTTCTTCTTATTTAAAAATTTTATTTATTTATTTATTTATTTATTTGGCTTCCCTGGGTTATGGCACACAGGATCTTTGATCTTCACTGTGGCATGTGGGATCTAGTTCCCTGACCAGGAATTGAACCTGGGCCCCTGCACTGGGAGCTCAGAGTCTTAGCCACTGGGCCACCAGGGAAATCCCATTCCTTAGTTCTTAAGTGTGGACCACACTTTGAGTACCAAACTCTAGGCTAAGGCCTGCCAGGTAAAGTCTGAGTCCTTAGTCGGGGCTGAAGAGCACTGAGGTTGGGGAGATGATGAGGATGGTTCGGGCTTCTCAGAACCCCTCGTGTCTGGTCTGGAACTGGGGCAGAGACAGCTGGGACTTCCTGGAGCTTTTGCTCTTCAGTAAAGTGTTTTCTCTGGGGGATGATGGATCTCAACTCAGCTTCCGTGCAGTACCTTAGGACAAGTCCTCTGGAGGAAGCTTTTCCTGGCCGAATTGCCAAATGCTGCCTACTTCTGCGTGGTGGTCTTGACAGTGTGTAGATGAATAAGCCGCTGATCTTGCAACAGTGTGTTTGGGGGTAGGGTGGGGACAGGCATGTAAACGTAATTATCACATGGCAAGAAAGCATTCTATAGAGTTCATGGGTAATGGTGACGGGGGAACGAAGGTTGGAAAAGGGAGGAAAATGTCCTGGTGGTAATTATATCTGAACTAGCTTTTGAAGGATGAATCACAATGGCAGGATGAGGAGTGTGGGGAATGGCATTCTAGGATTCAGTAACAGTATGAGCAAAGGTAAGGTGCCAAGAAGCAGTTTGGTGTGTTCAGGTCATTGAACTAAAAGTTGTTTGCAGCCTGGAGCATGATGGGAAGGGCTTGTTCAGGGAGGTAGATGGCCATTCGTGAAGTCAGGATAAGCTAAGCTCAGCTGCAGTAACAAATCAAATTCATCCCCTAGTAGCTTCACCCAGCAACGGTTACTTCTCACTTGCACTGTGTGTTCTTCGTAGGCCACTAGAAGGCCGAGTTGACAGAGCATCCCCTCTTGCTGCCACGCCATTTGGAAACATTGTCCCCTGTGTGGTCACCAGTACTGGATGAGATCACGGGAGGCTTGCTCTCTGGCTCTCCCGTGCTTCAGCCTGGAGCTGATGCTTTGCTGCTTGTGTTGCAGCCCATTGGCCAGAACCAGTGGTGAGAGGGGTGGGAAATGATGAGGGGTGTGTGGATGGGAAGGTCAGAGAATGTCACTGTCTCTCCCACATATGCTGTGTTTTGTAACTTAAAGCCTCATTCTGAGGGCCTGAGTTTCTCAAATGCGAGTAATATGTGAATTTATTTAAAGGAGAAAAAATGCTAGAGCGTCTAGTGGTGGCTAAAATTATTTTTATTACAGTGCAATTCAAATATGTGGTAGCCTTAAATATGTCTAAACTTTTCATATTTAGAGCTTCCTTATGACCATCAAACCAAAACAAATGTATGAATAAAATATCAACACAGCTACAAATTGAATAAATTCAGATTAACTCCATGAATTTAATGTGATGGATGAAGTCATTCTTGCTAAAACTAAATCACTGTTTCTGGGTGATTTTTCAGGTTCTTATGAGTTGGGGATGCTGTGTGCCGTGCCACACAGGGCATGTGATGGCTCACTTCTCAGTTTCCTTTGTCTGATTTAAGTCTGATTGGTTGTTTTCTCACTAGCCTGTGACAATTAAAATAATATTAAAATAATAATTCTATTTCTTGTGACCAGCTACATCATAAATGCAAGAGTACACAGAGTGGAATTATGTGATAGCAATTGGTCATAACATCCTCATTCAGATGACCCAGAATATGTTTCTGTTGATTTTCTAGTAATAATCTTTAAAAAGAGAATCATTCAAGTGAAAGCACAAAGTTAAATAAAAAATACTTTTGGAAAATTGTGAACCCCCTCGAGTATATCTGTGGATTCCCCAGAATTCGAGAAACAGGTGGAAACCCACCGGAGTTGTTCAGTTGAGGCAGGAGAGGGACGACCCACTTTATGATTCAGAGACATTACTTTGTCCAGGGGTGTGGGAGGGGATGGGAAGGAAGAAAGGTGAGAGACAGATGGCTCAGGTCCCATGTAATGGGGCGGGGGAGAAGGTACATGTAGGTAGCAAGGAGTTAAAGGAGTGGAGAGGAAGCATCAGATTTGAGACATTTAGGAAGTGGAGTCCCTAGGACTTGGAGATTGACCAAATGTGGACGGTGAAGGAAAGGATTGGGAGAAGGAGCTGACTCTTGGTTGTGGGGGTTGGAGAATGGAGGAAGTTGAGGGTGCCGCTGTCCCAGGAGAGGACCATATGCATCCATGGGAGGAGCAGAAGAGCTTTAGGGCAGACTGTGTCCAGCCACATCCATCACCCCACTTTTTCTAACTAACCAAAGCCCTCCTGAACCAATTTCTGAGAAGCTCTCGCATCTTGCGGTGTCCATTTTTCCCTCTTCAGGACATTTCACTAGTGTTCATTCGGAGGTTCTGAGTTAACCCATCTCTTGTGCCTGCCACTTCTGACCCATTGGAGAAGGTCAGAATCTGCCAGGATCTGGCAACATTTTGCCTAATTAAACACACGTTTTTTGGTCTTCTGTATGTTGGAGGAAAGTGATAATAGTTTGAGAAAACTGGGGATGGTTTTGAGATTGAAGCTGTCATCCCATATCACGTGAGCTTGCTGATCTGCCTTCAGTTTCGAAGAGCACCAACGATTCACTTTCCGCTCTGTGGTTTTGGACAGGGAAGCTCAAAAAATTCTCTGAGGAGAGAGCAGGCGTGGTGCTGGTTAAATGGTCTCTAGGTAATTTTGCATCGAGAAGTATGGAAACTGCACTTTGCAGCAGAGGAGGGCAGAGAACATGAGGCCACCCAAACACACACGTGAAAAAAGTCACAAAAACAAACCTCTGGTGGCTAGAGTGAAATCTTGTATTAATGAAAGTTTTGGGCATTAATCAATTAATTTATTTTAGAAGTTGGCTTTATGTATTTTCAAATTTATTATGGTGGCTGCGCTGGGTCTTCGCTGAGCGGGGGCCTGCTCTCATTGCAGTGAGCCAGGCTACTCTAGCTGTGGAGCGAGGGCCTCTCACTGCAGCGGCTTCTCTTGTGCGGGGCATGGGCTCTGGGACCCGCGGACTCAGTAGCTGCGGCTCGAGGGCTCGAGAGCTCGGGCTCAGTTGTCGTGGCACGTGGGGTCACTTGTCCTACAGCATGTGGGGTCTTCCCAGACCAGGGATCAAACCCCTGTCTCCTGCATTGGCAGGCAGATTCTTAATCACTAGACCACCAGGGAAGTCTCACATTAAGTAATTTGGAAGGTAACTTGGTATTTCCCTTCTGTATGAATTATTAACCTAACGCACCACCAAGAGCAAAAAGCTGCCGTAAGTGGCGTCCACTCTGTCTGTCCTCACGCCTGACAGGTTTCCACTTGTCTCTTGGTCTCTACAGAGGCATCACCTTCATGGCAGCACCTCCCAGGGCCTCCAGGGAGACATGCAGGCTTCCCTTGCTGGTTTTCTTTGGAACCTGTGTTCAGTGGTTTGTAAGCTAGTCCTACTGGTCACCCTCAGAGACCACATACTACATGCAAACAGGCTTAGAATGCCCAGGAACTGGTGGGGCATTTTTCCTAACAGCCATCTCCACACCCAGAAGCTAGTCCAGGGCATCTTCAGGGAGCATCTTTGCACCTCAGGGCTGATTGGGGGAGCAGATCTCCCAGCAATAATAGCCTTGGTTTTAGAAGTGTCTTTCCAGGAGTGGACTGGATGAAGCTGGTCGTTCAGTTTCATTTAGATGCTCTGTAGGTGTCAGATTGGCTGAAGAATCCTCTGGAGCTTGGGTCTTTACATCTGTGGCAGAGACAGTTGGTGTTCTCCAGGTACCCACATCTTCCCTTCTTTAGCAGATGCTGTGAGGCCCCACAGAGGATGAGACGGTTGCATGGCCCCGCCTCAGCCCCTGTCCTGACGCTTTTCCTGCAATGCACTGCAGCTCCGTTGGAGGGCTTTCCCTGGCTGCAAGGGGCATGGTTGGCCCGGAAGTGCTGGGAGGTTAGTGCTCCTGGGAGCAGCCCTGAACCACTGATGGGGGCGATGGGTAGATACATACCACAGTTCCCTGTCCCCCTGGTGGGCCAACCCATGGACATCCTCTGCCTGTTCTCCCCAGAGGTGCCCAGCAGGGCTGAGGCCAGGTTGCCCACAGCAGTGACCCGCTCATTCACCCTCTTTTACTGCCTCGTTTCTCCCGCCTCCTCCAGTATGTCCCAGGCTCCCCTCCCCCGGTCAGCCCAAAGCCTTCCCCCAGGCTCTGCTTTAGGTAGAGTCCAACCCAAGTTGAAGTCTGCTTTGGGGACAGTCCACCCCAAGACCCTTTGGGTTGGTTGGGTGGGTGGAAGTGCTGTGTGTCACTTCTCATGAGAGTGAGTAAGGGCCGGGGCACTACCATTGTGTCTCTCCCACCACTGCAGCAACCTGAGGACCTGAGGTGGAGAAACGTGCTCAGTCCAGTGGGACTGCACAGGAGCAAGAAGCTTCTATCATGGTAGCCACTGAGCTTCTTGGCATTGACTGGTTGAGGCACCTCGCTACCTGACTCCCAGCATTGGCCCTGTCCCTGTGGGTAGGGTGGCATCACTAAAGTCAGTCCATCCTTTCTGATACATAAGAACTCTTGGGATCTTTCACCTGTGATCATCTTTAATGTTTCTGATTTCCAAACGTGTTCTCTCTTCAGTGGCTTGAAGAGATGGTACTTAATATTTAAGTGCTTAAATATTAAGATGGTACTTAATATTAAAGTACCATTTATTTGTTTTTCTATGACCTGTAATTAATTCACCTTGAATTTATTTTGGTACATGCTTGTCACATAAAAATCGAAGTGCATTGCATTTCCAGATTATTTTCCAATTGTTCCAGTATTGAATAAAAATCCTTCCCTTCTCAATTACTTTGTAATGATCCTTTATTATACATTAAATTCTTATGTGAGGTAGTATCTATTTTGGGACTACAGTTTTCTTTTTTGTGAAATTCAGCTTTTTTTGTGTAAGTACCAAGGCATTGTAATTATAGCTCTATAATATATTTTACTATCCTCATTACTCATTTCCCTCTTGTCTGTCTTTAAAAATTGCATTAGTGCATAAATGGCATCAAACCTACAAATCCCAATTGAAAAGAACTGATATGTTTAAGATATTAGGACTTCACATTCTAAAACCATTATTTAAATGGATATCCTATTTCCTGTCTCAGTTTTGTGATTTTTCTTATGGGCTTCCCTGATAGCTCAGTTGGTAAAGAATCTGCCTGCAATGCAGGAGACAACTCTGGTTCGATTCTTGGGTTGGGAAGATCCCCTGGAGAAGGGATAGGCTACCCACTCCAGTATTTCTGGGCTTCTTTGGTGACTCAGACGGTAAAGCATCTGCCTACAATGCAGGAGACCTGGGTTCGATCCCTGGGTTGGGAAGATCCCCTGGAGAAAGAAATGGCAACCCACTGCAGTATGCTTGCCTGGAAAATCCCATGGACCAAGGAGCCTGGTAGGCTACAGTCCATGGGGTCCCAAAGAGTCGGACACGACCAAGCGACTAAAACTTATTGTTGATCATATGTATTTCTTGCTAACCTCATTGCTAGGAATTATATGTATGTTAACATTATGTATGTTCTTACTTTAAAATTGTAATTTTCCAACTGATTGTTGTTGTTATATAGGAAAACTTAATATCAGTTCAGTTCAGTCACTCAGTCGTGTCCGACTCTTTGCAACCCCATGAATTACAACATGCCAGGCCTCCCTGTCCATCACCAACTCCCGGAGATCACCCAAACTCATGTCCATCGGTGATACCATCCAGCCATCTCATCCTCTGTCATCCCCTTCTCCTCCTGCCTCCAATCCCTCCCAGCATCAGAGTCTTTTCTGATGAGTCAACTCTTTGCATGAGGTAGCCAAAGTATTGGAGTTTCAGCTTTAATATTAGTCCTTCCAAAGAACACCCAGGACTGATCTCCTTCAGAATGGACTGGTTGGATCTCGCAGTCCAAGGGACTCTTAAGCGTCTTCCCCAACACCACAGTTCAAAAGCATCAATTCTTCGGTGCTCAGCTCTCTTCACAGTCCAACTCTCACATCCACACATGACCACTGGAAAAACCATAGCCTTGACTAGACGGAACTTTGTTGGCAAAGTAATAGCTCTGTTTCTGAATATGCTATCTAGGTTTGTTATAACTTTCCTTCCAAGGAATAAGCGTCTTTTAATTTCATGGCTGCAGTCACCATCTGCAGTGATTTTGGAGCCCAAAAAAATAAAGTCTGACACTGTTTCCACTGTTTCCCCATCTATTTGCCATGAAGTGATGGGACCAGATGCCATGATCTTCGTTTTCTGAATGTTGAGCTTTAAGCCAACTTTTTCACTCTCCACTTTCACTTTCATCAAGAGGCTTTTTAGTTCCTCTTCACTTTCTGCCATAAGGGTGGTGTCATCTGCATATCTGAGGTTATTGATATTCCTCCCGGCAGTCTTGATTCCAGCTTGTGCTTCTTCCAGTCCAGCGTTTCTCATGATGTACTCTGCATATAAGTTAAATAAGCAGGGTGACAATATACAGCCTTGATGTACTCCTTTTCCTATTTGGAACCAGTCTGTTGTTCCATGTCCAGGTCTAACTGTTGCTTCCTGACCTGCATATAGGTTTCTCAAGAGGCAGGTCAGGTGGTCTGGTATCCCATCTCTTTCAGAATTTTGCACAGTTTATTGTGATCCACACAAAGGCTTTGGCTAGTCAATAAAGCAGAAATAGATGTTTTTCTGGAACTCTCTAATATAAATATATGTAAGTTAAAAATGTTGGCCTTATAGTTGACCACTAGCTAATTGTATTCTGAAGTGAAAAACAGAAAACTTTCATTAGATTCCCTGTGCCCTAATTGCCTTAAGTGGCTCTGAATAAAGAAATGGATATATGCTAGAGTTGAAATGAACTCAAGGAGCTTCCCTTGAGCAGTCCAGTGGTTAGGACTCCACATTTCTATTGCAAGGGGCACGGGTTGAATCCCTGGCTGGGGGACTAAGAACTCACATATTGCGAGGTATGGTCAAAAAAAAAAAAAAGGAAAAAATTCAGGGAGCGAAGGAGGGATAGAGAGAAAACGTGTACAAAGGAACTGGGCATTTGGTAGGAATCATCGGAGCCCACCCACGGTCTAAGCACAGAGTTACAGGTGCTGTGAGACAAATAGCTTGGGGTCACTGTGTTTTCTCTTTGAGACATCGTCTCTCAAGAATTTGAAAGTCGCTTGTAGGTGTCTCTAACTGGTCTTAGACATCAGTAGCTCCAACATCACAGTCCTCCCTTTGATGACTGACCCTTGTTGGTAATAATCTGTTTTTATTTTGAGTCTGGATAATAAAAGATACCATCAGAGGCCACTGGCATTGACAATCAAGACAGACCTGACAGGTCAGACTGGTTAAAGTAAAACAAAATGGAAGGAGTCCTTTTATTTTATTTACTGTGTTTGAGTTAAGAAAACCAAAATCATGGAAATGTTAATTTAAAAAGAAAAAAGGAGCTAGATGGAAGCTCCTTTTTCTTTGTAGAATTTGGAGTCAAGCGATGCCTAGGGGTGGCAGACCTCCCCAGCAAACTAATTATGAGGAAGTGCCCAAGTGCAAGGTTATGTGTGCTGTGCAGCAGCTTTTAGAACCTCGAGTGCTTTCTCTTTAATGCCACTAATATTAAATTTAGAATTCCCAGGTGTTGCTCATTTTCTACAAGAACAGTAAAACTGAGGAGGTTTGCTGGGGGTTTTGTTTGTTTGTTTGTTTGTTTTTATTATGGTTTGCTGGTTTTGAAGCCTGTCTTTGCCAAAGCAGACCTGTAGCGTGAAAGAAAAACAGGAATCCACACCTGCATTAAGGAGAAACGGGGGATAAGTAAAAAGTCTGAGACCCAGTGGAAAGACCCCTGCGGGTTCCGTGTCCTCAGGAAGGTTTGTCAGTTACTGGTTTTTTTTCCAGTTGCTTTGTCTCTAGTACGGAGCAAAGACATCAGCGGCTGCCTGGTGCTGTAAGTTTCCTGTGCTTTCTTCATCAGAGGACAAAGTAGGTGCCCTTGCTAAGGGGTTTTTCTAGAAAGGCAAGTGGAGCGTTTGTGTCTAGGTGGGGAGGGATGGGTTCGGAGGCAGACTGGGCCTCTTTTGTCTCAGCTTGTTCCCTATGGTCATACACACCACGTGTGGGTGTCAAGTGTTCTTAAGTGAGGATGTTCACCGAGGGAAAAAACATGCATGGTGGATTTTTATCCTAATTGCCTTTTGTTTTTAATGAAACGTGAGAGAAGGAATGCCTTCTACGTAGGAATTTTGAAAAATGCCACCAAACACAAAGCGCTTAGTGCTCATTCTTATTTTAAAATTGAAAGACTTCTCAGGATTTCCCTGGCGGTCCAGTGGTGAGGACTCCACACTTCCACTGCAGAGGGTGAGGGTTCAATCCAGGTCGGGGAGCTAATATCCCACATGCCTTGCAATGTGGTTCTACCCTCAAAATAAAATAACAAAATGTAAAGATCTCTCATAATTTGGGGCAGTGGTGGGGACCTATGTTCCCTGGAAGCGGACCCTGAGGTAGGGATTTCTGTGCAGGTGACTTTGGCGGGAGGGCTGACAGGAGAAGGAGGTGGGGGAATAAGGTGAGCAAGGGATGCAGCTAAGCAAGGATGTGGTCTCAGCTGGGAGTGATGGGGCTTGCACTGCCTCAAGGAGCTGGTCTCCCTGTGGGGTAAGGGCCCTGTCTTTGTACCCTTCCCGTCCCCATCAATCAGAAGAGATGGCAGGTGGCAGCTGCCGCCTGGTAAGGGCGTCTGAGTGGGCACTTGCAGCATCCATGACTGAGGAGCTGTCAGTAGATTCGGGGGCAGAAACAGATAAAAAAAAATCCTGAGTACAGGATTGCCTTGATCACCTGGCCCATTCTGAGAATTGTGAACTCGACTGCTAGGCTGTTTTCCTAAAAACGACTATGGATTTGTTAGGTTCATTCCTGCAATACCTGTTTACGGACAGTCTGCCACAAGCTTGCCATCAGGGCTGGATGTTTGGAATCTTGCCAGGCAAGGCCCATTTACTTAACAGGCTTCATCCCTGCAAATCACGTATTTTTGGGCAAGTGTCAAGAGACGGCATTACAAGGGAGCCTGAAGAAGCTTAACCCCAAATGGAGAAGCCAGAGCCGCCAAGGTTTACCTCTATTAAGGCTAGGAAGGAAGCAGCCTTTGTGAAAAGTATTTGTAAATGGTGCTCTCAAAAGGCCTAGATGTGGCAGTGGGGCTGTTTGAGGGAACCATGTAAGTTTCTACTCACTGAGACTGGCATTTTTACATCTATATTTGTTTATCTGGCTGCATCGGATCTAAGTTGTGACCTGCAGAATCTTCAGTCTGGTTGTGGCATGCGGGATCTTTCGTTGCGACAAGCCAACTCTTGGTTGCAGTCTGTGGCCTCTCGTTCCCCAATCAGGGAGTGAATATGGGCCGCCTGCATTGGGAGCCCAGAGTCTTAGCCACTGGACCAGCAGGGAAGTCCTGAGATCGTCTTCTTAGAAGGAGAGCTGTTGCTTTGGTGCCGCTGTTGTCAATCTGATTTAACTATGAGGTATTGAGTGCTTACTCTGTGTAGGTGACCTTCTGCCTGTCATCTTGTTACCATCTTTACCTCCCGTCTCCTGGGAGGTGGGGCTGGTGCTGGCCGTGCAGGCTCCCTCGGCAGTGAGAAGCACCAGGTACTCTGCCAGCAGAGGTGCAGTTGAGGACCCTTGTGGCTCTGATACTTGGGTTGGGCACTGGGCTGGAGCTCTATAGTATTAAATTCCTATTGGATGCAGTCAGAGTCCCTGCAATGTGACTTCCCTACCTTCCAATGAGAGGAAAACCAACTCCAGTGTTAATTCCCTAAAGGAAGAAGAGGTTGTACCTTAATCTGCTTTCCCCCAGCATCATTCTTCTTTGTTTGGAATCTTAATTCACTTTGGGGAGGTTTTGTTTTGTTTTTTTTTTTTTTAGCTCATCCTGTCTACAGGGATCAGGGCTCACTTGCTTATTGCCAGTTGCAGGAACACTGGGTGACATTATTTTGCCCAGTTGGGATGTTGGCTGGCTTAATAACTGGAGCAGAGTTAAACGGAGGCTGCTCTGCCTAGGCATTGTTGCCTGTTGATGAGTCTGAGTCCTGCTTTGTTTCCTCTGGCTGACCCCATGAGTTTTGCTTTATTCCATGGTTACAAATGACTCCCCCAAACCTGTCTGAACTGTTGCTCAGAAAGATTCAGGGTCTGTGGAAGAGCAGTGCTTCAGTTCTTACTAGCTGGCTGTGGGGCTTGGGCTAATTGCTTAACCTCTCTGGTCTACAGTCATATCTAAAAATTGAGGGTGTTGGACTATTGGCTCTTTTAATTCTGATACCCACAGATTTTTCACCTACATGGCCTTTCCCTTCAGCACATGGTCCTTCTTAAGAACCTTCTTTGTATCTTTCTTAGATTGATCCATGACATTGCTTTTGTTTACAAAAGATGAATATTTCCATATAAGCAATTTCTGAGAATTTTTACCAGTAAATCCAACCAATCATGTAATGACCATACCTTAAATATTTATATAAAGTTCTTCCTCAGTCTGGTGTATCTAAACCTCAGGTAGGGACTTCCCTGGTAGTCCAGTGCTTAAAGACTCCAAGAATCCAATGCAGGGGACGTGGATTTGATCTTTACTCAAGGAACTAAGATCCCGAATGCAGTGCAGCACAGCCAAGAAAAATAACATAAACCTCAGGTAAATAGCACAGTGGAGCTACTTAGGGTATTTATTTCTTCTTGAGTGAACTTTGGTAACATGTCTCTTTCAGGGAATCCACCCATTTCATTAAGTTGTCTTATTTATTGGCTCAAAATTATTCATCATATTCCTTTTATTATTATTGTACATAAGCAGCCCCAGTGTTTTTCAAATGTGTCATTTCTCCTATATATGAATGAAAACTATATATATTTTTGGAACATTTACTCTTGAATCATTTTACTTGCTTGCTATTTAATTATACGTTGCAGACTGAATCAAACTTTGTTTTTATCAATAATAAAGGACATTTACATGAAAAAAAAATAATTATACGTTGCACATGGAGGTTGTCTTACAGAGAAGTCAAAATCGTTTAAAAACTACTTTCTAAAAATCCACAAACTCTTTGCTTCCTCTGTGTTTACAGTAATGGCAGGTCTTTGGTTTTTGTGTTTTGGGCTGTGCCATGCAGCTTGTGGGGCCTTAGTTCCCCTACCAGGGATTGCACCATCGCCCTTGGCAGTGAAAGCACAGAATTCTAACCAGTAGACCACCAGAGAATTCCCAGTAATGGATAGTGGAGGTCTGTGCCTGCCCCTCAGATATGCGTCTGATAATGAGGGATGAGAGTGAACAGGGAGGTGCTGGTGGATGGTACAGATATACCAAGTGTCTTTACATCATTCTGAGATCCATCCAACCAGAGCACAGAGATGCAGAAATGAGTAAGGTATGCTCATCTCTCTAGAAAAAAGACAATGGAGGCATTGCTTTTAGAGTGATTGCCACAGGGACTTCCCCAGTGGTCCAGTAGTTACGACTCTGTGCTTCCAAGGCAGGGGTGCAGGTCCTATCCCCGGTCAGAACTAAGGTCCTATATGCCGTGGAGTGTGGCAGAAATAAAGAACGGTTACTGCTCCTCACCCATAGGGATGGAGTACGGTAAAGCTCTGTCTAGCCCAGTGTTTGAATGTTGTTCTGATGCAGGTGGGTAGAGACCAGTGGGCCGGCGAAGGCTTTGTGGTGTGATCACCAGACAGAAGAAGGAAAATACAAAGTCTGGCAGGATCAAGTCAGCTGGAGACGGGTCCCAAGGTGGGATGTAGTTTAGCTCTCCCTTTCCAAATAAACGCACCCCCTTGAGCCTCCTTGAACAGTCCTGAGAGAAGCAAAACCCCAGCCCCAGTCAAGGTTATTGTGAATCTCTGAGCTGCCCCAAATCGGGATTAAAAATCCAGGTCATAGGAAACCACAACCCTCCCTGGGAGCTGTGCCCTCTTGTAATTTTACTGAGTGAGAGGTGATACCCCAGACGTGGGTGAGCTGGGGAGTGTTGGAAGAAACATTAAACCCAGGGGTCAGCCTGAAAGAGAAGCTATCCCCAGCGGAAGCGTCGGTCAAAGCCAACTGGCATTGGATGTCACAGAGAAGGACCGATGGAGGGACACAGTGGGACACAGAGCAGCGGACAAAAAGAGGACCGTGAAGGCTTCGTGCGATGGAATGAGCAGAAGGCTGGAGAAGGGTTCATCTGGACAAACCGCGGGTGGAGAGGTTATTTGTCGTGGCTACTGAGATATCTGAAGCTCACCAGCCTGGGAGCAAATGAGGTCGCATTAATATTAATGCCCAGCATGGGGTCCCAGCGGCCCCTCCTGTTCTCACAGGACGTCAGCCAGCATCCTCAGGGTCCCCCCTGGGGAGGATGTCACCTCATCCTCAGGTGCACCAGGATGAGCATCCTCAGGATACTCAGGTGCACCAGGGCTCCGGTTCTTCCTCCATTCGTGATTCACTCCTCACTTCCCTCTGCTTTGCTGTCCCCTGGCTGCTAGGGTGTTCCCAGGGCCCTACCTTGTCCACTTCTGCTGCGCCCCCTTCCTGTAGTTTCTCTCTATAGCTTAGGCCTATAGCTGTGCTTCTCAAAGTGTGGTCCAGGGGCCAGCAGCATTATCTCACCTGGGGACCTTGTTGGAGCTGCAGAATCTCGCCCCACCCTCCACCTGGACTGACTGTATTAGGATCTGCATTTTAACATGGTCCCTGGGGGTGTCACAGTTAGCGTTTGAGAAGCCCTGCCGAATGGGAGCCGCTGGTTTTACCACTTTAGCAGGATGCTCAAAGGAAGCAGGTCAGTGACAACAGGGAAAAGTTCACACTTCAGTCCTGGATCTTTTTTGTCTTGGGATGACCTGGGACGTCTGAGGAGAGAGGAAAATACCTTCTGGCTTGCATAAGCAGGAGGATTCTTCAGACAAAATAAAGCTAGCAGAGAAGAAAGCGGGAACTGTGAGGTGCTGATGAAATGGGACCAGATCAGGGTGAGCCAGAAAACTGAGGGGGTGAGGATGAGAGATATTGAGGGGGTCAGAGATGAGATTTAAAATGAAGAAAGACACGTACGCTGGTTCACTTTAGAATCCCCTTGTAAACAACAGAGGTACCGCATAATATGCATCACAATTTCAAGGTAGCTGGGACAGTAAATGTCATCATTAAATCAATGAGTACCTTGGGAAAAATATATCAGACATCTGTTCTAACAAGGACTGGCAAACATCTGTCACCCAGAGTCCCTAGAGAGCTTTTGTGCCAACATGCTGGGAGGCACTTGGGACTGGCACAAGAAGGTTAGCAGATAAGAGAGAACCCCAAACCTGGGACTTTTCTGAGATGAGAGCAGGAGAAAGTCTTGCTAATTACTCTGTTCCTGATGTCCTGTTGGTAATAAAGATTAATTAGCGACGACATTAGAGTGTCATCGGTGATGACAGACAGTAAATAGCAGCATTTTATTACCTTACCCTTGTTAATTTTCCCGGCTTTGATCAATACAGACATTGCCCAGGCTTCCTAGTTACGAAACAGTAACTAGGCTTAGTAAAAGGCTGTGTTCCAATTTTTTATTCGTTTAGGAAAACCCTCCTTGGGATGTTTGCATAATCAAATGTAAGTTCGCAAATGTTTCTCCTGCCTCAGATTTGCATATGAGCAAAATGAGTTTGTTCCCAAACAGCTCCTGGAAAACTCCCAGGACAAATGATTACTAAGTGAAGAGGAAAATGACTTCAGCCAATTCTGCTCCCTCTCCCATAGACGAATGGAAGTGAATCGTCTCTTGGCCCTGCCTACTGAGGCCCCCAGTAATCAGTCTGTTGACACCATCAAGGAATAAGAGGTTGATAAAGGGAAAGAATTTCAAGTGGAGCTTCCCTGTTAGGAAGGAAGAGTCCATGTCATTCGATGCATTGCATGGACTTTTTTGTTGCATTGCTTATTAACCAGATGTTTTAAAACACCAAATTCCATTTCTTTTAATACTCAGAATTTGTAAATGGTTAAAGAGTGATCATGTATTATTTATGTCCTATAGCAACTTAGGTATGATTCTCCTATTTCTTTTTCTAGTATGTTACCCCACTCCAGTACTTCTGCATGGAAAATCCCATGGATGGAGGAGCCTGGTAGGCTGCAGTCCATGGGGCCGCTAAGAGTCGCACACAACCGAGCAACTTCCCTTTCACTTTTCACTTTCATGCATTGGAGAAGGAAATGGCAACCCACTCCAGTGTTCTTGCCTGGAGAGTCCCAGGGACGGGGGAGCCTGGTGGGCTGCTGTCTATGGGGTCGCACAGAGTCGGACACGACTGAAGTGACTTAGCAGCATAGGAGCCAAGGCGAGAATTCCAAAGTGGATGCTGACCTTAGGCATAGTTTTTCTTTGTGGTGTAATTTAGACCTATGGGTTATGGTTAAAAATGATTAGGAAGGGACTTCCTTGGTGATCCAGTGGTTAAGACTCAGTGCTTCCAAGGCAGGGGGCTTGGGTTCGATCCTTGGCTGGGGAACTAAGATCCCACGTGCCTCAGAAGCAGAGCCAAAAATAAATCAATAAAGACAAATGTACCGCATTTTTAAAAAATGACTAGGAAGTGGTACACTCCTTTTCTTCTCATGAAAGGATATAAGTAAAAGATTCATGTTAGCAGTATATTTTCATTGTGTTTTTTTTTTTTTCCTTGACCCTAAACGTGATGATTAGCAGCCTGGACAAAATAATGATAAATGATTGGCTAAGAAACTGGGTTCGTGTGAATTCCAGTCATTTTGGTAGCAAATGTAGGGCTGACCCTTGTGGAACGAGGTTACGTTATTTCATCTGAGTTGTGGCAGTAGCGAGGAGGCACAGTTGCTTGGAGCCAAACCCATCAGAGGTAATAACAGCAAAATGCTTTTGCAGTTACTGAGTTTATTGGCTCAGACCAGTCAGAGACTCCTAGGATCAGTGAGCAGGAAGTTTATCTACCCACAGGAGCCGGATACTTAGATCTGCCCGGGTGTTTCTCTTAATATCCTGTTCCTACTGGTTTTCTGTTTCAGTCACTACTTAAATGACAAATTCACCCTGCCGAGTCACATTTAGCATCATGTCCTCTTCGCCCTTGACATGTATGTGAATTGGGAGGAAACCGAAGGTTATGAGACCTGATCTGTTGGAGAGGAAAGCCCACTCTATGCCAAACAGCATGCAGAGGTGAGGTGCCAGAGTTAGTCCACGTGGAAGAGGGCTCAGAGAGGTCACATAGTGTTCCCAAGGTCACACAGCTACTCTGAGCCTGGTAGGACCAGGATTTAAATGAGAGCTTCTGGCCCCGTGTTCACATTCTTTGTGCAACTCGGAAAGGAAGCTTCACAAAACTCTGAAGAAATACACTCCTCTTCCCTCCCTGTATCATCTGTCCTTGGCAAACGCTACCTTGTCACATTTCCTGGTAGTCAGTGGATGTCTGTGACCGTGTTTTCTTTCACCTCACTTGTTTCATCTAGTTAAGGTCTGTTGTGGGATGTCTACCAGTGCGGAAACTAGAAACTCTCAATTATTTGCAAGGAGAGCCGGAAGCCTGAGACCTGATATGCATGCTGAAGTTAGTACTGGAAACGGGTTTCCCCAGTCTCACATGCTTATTATATATCCTGGGACAGAGGAAGGGAATTTGCATAATCCATGGTCTCTGCTTTTGATGAGGCTGAGTTTAGTTGAGAGGGGGAATATTTACACCTTTGAAGATGAAGTAACAGTGAGCTGAGGTGTGCAGAAGGAAGGGCCTCAAGCATTCATGTGAAACGTTGTTTTAATGAATGAACAGAGCTTCAGAAGAGGGAGCGGTGACTGAACTTGTGAGGTCAGGGAGGGTGTGGTGGTGGATGCGGGTCTTAGGTCTCACATGATGGTGAGGTTTGGATGGGTGGGAGGAGTGAGGATGCCACCTCAGAGAGACAGCAGTGAACCATCCTGAAGAGAGATCTTAGTTCCCTGCCCAAGACCTGAACCTGGGTAGCCTGGATGAACAGCCGGAACCTTAGCCGCTAGTCCATCGGGGGCAAAAGGCTAGAAACAAAGTTCCCCTCACTCTTGTCATGTTTGAAAGAGGAATTTCTCAAAGTGCAAAAACTGTAAAAACAGGTACAAAGCTTATTATCAGAGATACAGTATAGCATGTGGGAGAGCACACAGAGAAACATTATGTTTATTTAAGACTGAAGCAAGGCAGAAATACAACCCGGAGAGAAGGGGTATGGGCGCCCTCCCCAGTGAGGAAGAATGCAATAAAGAGGCAGTTAAATCACATGTATCAGGCAGTCCTTCTGGATCTTTGTTTACCTTTGGCCAGTTATTTCATTTCTTTTCCTACACCTGACCTGTTTTGGACCCACCCTTCCAGCGCCCCCCGCCCCCCACCCCCCGCCTGATGTATGAGCAGCTTTTTTGCCAAGATGGATTCCAGCGCAGAGGCCAGTGGGAGGTTTGATGACACTTATTACGAGATGGCACGCCCTTGTTTTTGACCCCTGAGGAGCCTTCCTGTGCATGTGCAGTTGGGGAGTTTTCTCTGACCTCATGAGCAGACCTCTTTTCTCTTTACTCCAGCAGAGCTCAGCTCCTGCCATTAACTTTGTGCTTGGAGCGTCTGTGGAAAACAAAGCTTCAATTTTACTCCATTTGACAAACTCCAGCTGCTCTGCCCAGGGGCCCATCTATCCCCTACCCAGGTAGAGTGGGGTTGGGATGGGTGAGGTGCCGCTGGAAGAGGGAGCACCTTCCATGTCAAGCTGAAGAGTTTGGGTTTGACCCTCAGAGATGATAATAAGGAGCTCCCGAAGGCTCTTAAGGAGACAAGTGGCTTTGAGAAAGTTCTGCTCCTGCATGGGCTTGATGGGTGCTGGGGAAAACCCTATAAACATTTGTCTGAGGCAAAAGCAGCGGTATTGTCAAGCTGAGCTCAGTTTATGTTGCTGTAGGAAATTAACAGAAAAATGATGCCACAAGGGCATCCTTTCCTGTGCCCTTGCTGGAAACTGCCAACTGGTGGCTGAGGACTGGGAATGAGGACGCTTAATTTTTACTATGCCTACTTCGATTAACTATTGTTAGTGTAGAGACAGAGTAGGGGGTATTATCCAAGATAGTGCTAGGTTGAGCCATATGAAATTTCCCTTTTAAGGTAATTGTTGAACTTCCCCTTTAAAGTAAGTTGTGGTTCAGTCGCTAAGTCATGTCCGACTCTTTGTGGCCTCATGGACTGGCAGCGTGCCAGGCTTCCCTGTCCTTCACTATCTCCCAGAGTTTGCCTGAACTCATGTCCATTGAGTCAGTGATGCCATCCAATCATCCTCTGAGATGTAATTGGTAGAACTGCTAGCAATTTTGTACGGTTCTACTTAATTGATTTTGTCAGTTGTTGGAGATGTGTGGACATGGTCAGATTATCTGGGTAGGTCCTGGATAGTGCTGCTTATAGTCAGCCCCAAAGTCCTCAGGGCACTATTTTCCTTGGGCGATGGAGCTGATCCTGGAGATTGAACTCAGGGTCCCAGGGATGTGCTAGGCTGTTCCTCTCCAGGCTGTTTGCTCTTCTTGCCGATGGACCAGGCATTCAGAATCTCCTGATTTTTTCTCTTCCCTTTAAAGAAGAAAAATCTGCCCTGGACTAAGAAATTTAAAGAAGGAAGGAGGGCTTGTGGAAGAGAAGATAAAAATAATCGCATCTTGAGGTTGTGTTTCCCAGGATGCCCCAGTAGCATGATACAGAGAAAACCAGAAGTGCTACCTTTGTAGCTCCGAGTTATGTTGTGGGGGAGGGGTACCAAGTTCTCACCCTGGCTCTAAGTCACAGAGGTTTTAAGGGGGTTTGAGAACACCTGGGCAGTGGGCTGCGCATGCGTGATGGTGGTGCGACAGAGACTGCGCTGTGCTGTCTCCACATCTTTTGTGCCTGCGACCTGGGTTGGGGGCCATGCCCGTGGAGCCTTTCCTGGATTCAGGGATGGAGTGAGCCCAGAGTGCTCTCCCAACCACCAAGAATGAGGATGTATTCTGAGTTAGGGTCTGCTGGAACCAGCTGGGGCACAGCCATCCCAGGGCATGGCCAACTCGCCCCCATCCCAACTCTGGGTACCACAGGCCAAGTCACCTACCACTACACCCGGACTCTGAAATCTCACTATCTCGGACCTCGAGTTCTCATCATGACTTGTCTCTGTCATCCTCAGTCACCACTGAATATGTGACCTACAGTGACTGTCTTGCTCCAAGAGTACTATTGTATGTCTCCTGGGATGGGACCTTCCTGGACTTCCACTGGGCCCCTCCTGAACCCCCTTGCATGCTAAACTCTCATGTATTCACGGAATGCTCCCTGTCCTGGTTCTGCCCTGAACCTTTCCTGGAATTGTTTGCTCACTCAGTCCCATCCAGCTCTTTTGGATCTCATGGACTCTAGCCTGCCAGGCTCCTCCATCCGTGGGATTCTCCAGGCAAGAATACAGGAGTGGGTAGCCATTTCCTTCTCCAGGGGGTCTTTCTGACCCAGGGATCAAATCCGTATCTCCTGCTTGGCAGGCAGATTCTTTACCACCTGAGCCACAGCATGTTTCCCCTTTCCTTAGCCTGACAAATGTATTGAGGGTCCCACTCTGTAAGAAGCACGCTAAGGGAAAAAACAAATGAAAAGACTTAGTCCCTCTGTGTCGGAGAAGGCAATGGCACCCCACTCCAGTACTCTTGCCTGGAGAACCCCATGGACGGAGGAGCCTGGTAGGCTGCAGTCCATGGGGTCACTAGGAGTCGGACACGACTGAGTGACTTCACTTTCACTTTTCACTTTCATGCATTGGAGAAGGAAATGGCAACCCACTCCAGCGTTCTTGCCTGGAGAATCCCAGGGACGGGGGAGCCTGGTGGACTACTGTCTATGGGGTCACAAAGAGTCGGACATGACTAAGACAACTTAGCAGCAGCAGCAGCAACAGTCCTTCTGTGTACGGGCATTTGAGGGTCTCCTTTCTTGCCATCCTTCCTGTTTCCTGAGGAAACGGGAACGAGTGCAACTCCTGGAGACCTCTCCTCTTGCTCTCTCAGCATCAACCTTCTCAGTCGAAAATGGAAGCAAATCAGGGGGATTATGAGAAGAAAGGAATGACAGATCTCTGTAAATAAATAGTTTAACTGTAAACGTGACTGGTGAGCTTATAAAGTCATGGCATGTGGGAAGAATCAGTAGGGCCACGCTTGTCATCTAATCAGACACCTGTGTCTGGATGGAAATCATCTCAGAACAGATTGTCTGTTATAATTAAAAACCAAAAAAAAAACAAACCCCACAACATTCTGTCAATATGCTGGGCCAAATTGCCCATCCTGGCAAAACTGGAGTGTCTGCTACAACTCAGATGTGCTTAAAAATAATCATTTAAAACTTCTTAAAGGAAGCCTAAATGGCAGGTTCCTGCATGTAGGATGTGACATAGGGGTCCTGTGGGGCAACTTTAATAATTTGCAGCCCGTCCTTGGGTTTTAACTGAGTTCCATATTCTATCAATCACTTTCCTGTTTCCTTTTCTACCCTGGGCAGAAATGAAAATTAAACCACTTCTGTCTCAAGTACAGTTATACCTTGGAGCTGTTTCGAGTTCAATTCCTGAGCAATGCAATAAAGTGGCTATCCCAATGTTTTTGATTTTGCAGTACATATAAAAGTTTTGTTTATACTCCACTGTTGTCTATTAAGTTGCCCATGGCATTATGTCTTAAAAAAAACAATGAACAGGGACTTCCCTGTTGGCCAGTGGTTAAGACTCCATGTTCCCAATGCAGGGGCCCAGGTTTGATCCCTGGTCAGGGAGCCAGATCCCACATGTCGCAACTAAGACCTGGAGCAGGAGCCTATTATACAGAGTGAAGTAAGTCAGAAAGAGAAACACCGATACAGTATACTAATACATATATATGGAATTTAGAAAGACGGTAACAACAATCCTATATGCAAGACAGCAAAAGAGACACAGATGCAAAGAACAGACTTTTGGACTACGTGGGAGAAGGGGAGGGTGGGATGATTTGAGAGAATAGCATTGAAACATGTGTATTACCATACGTAAGATAGATGACCAGTGCAAGTTTGATGCGTGAAGCAGGGCACTCAAAGCTGGTGCTCTGGGACAACCCAGAGGCAGGAGGTGGGGAGGGAGCGGGGAGGAGGGGTCAGGATGGGGAGATACGTGTGCACCCGTGGCTGATTCATGTTGATGTATGGCAAAAACCACCGCAATATTGTAAAGTTATTATCCTACAATTAAATTGATTAATTAAAAAAATAAATGTGTTCAGTTCAAGGAAAGAAAAAAAAAAAAAGACCTGGAGCAGCCAAAAAAAAGGTACATACCCTAATTTAAAAATACCTTACTGCTTTAAAAAAAAAAAAAGCTAACTATCATCTGAGCCTTCAGTGAGCCATAGGAGTAACATCTAAGGTCCCTGGTCACAGATCACCATCACAAATGTAACAATTATGACCAAACTTGAAATATTGTGCAAGTTACCAAAATATGACGCAGAGACATGAAGTGAGCAAATGCCACTTGGTAAAATGGTGTCCATAGACTTGCTTGACCTGGGGTTGCCACAAACCTTCAATCAATAAAAAATGCAATCTTCAAAGCATAAGAAAGTGGAGCACAATAAAATGAGGTAAAGCTGGGTATGTCTGACCAGGAAATACAGAGTCTTGTTTTATTCATTTATTCAGTTTATCAGGAAACATCATGAGAATGAGCACATTCTCATTATTAAAGCTCTGAAGAATAAACTGACTTTGATTTCCTTCTTTCCTTTTTTTGATAATGAGAGAAAAACACATTTGGAGAAGACTACCATGTCATTTCGGCTACCAGAATGAAATGATCATACAAGAGAGATATTAAGATCACAAGGATAGTATTAATAACTGACAATCACTGTGCCCTTACTATGTGTCAAGCTCAAGTGAGTCATAATCATTTTCTCATTTACTCTCTCCCAAAATCCTGGGAGGAAGGTGTTATCATTCTCACTTAATACATGAAAAAATAAAAATAAAAAACAGATTGTGAGTAATTTGTCCAAGTTCACAAATAGGGTCAGTGGCTGCTCCAGGATTCAAATCCAGATCTGTGCTTATAGCCTCTTCGCACCTTGCCTCACCCTGAAAGTCAAGCTGAGAAAACTGTTCTTGGCGAAGAGGTAGGTAAGGTTTGGATTCTTTAGGGGTAAGGGGAAATCTAGAAGGGAATAGATACATATATATGTGTGTGTGGCTGGGTCACTCTGCTGTACATCTGAAACTAACACAACATTGTGGATTAAATGTACTTCAATTATTTTTTAAATGAAAAAAACAATCTTTTGTGACTTAGCAGGAAAAAAAAAGATTTGGATTTTTTAAGATTCCAGAAAGTTCTGACCTCTTGTTGGTATTTCCTGAGCAGCAAATTTTGGACCTTTTATCTCAGTTGTAGGTTTTTGAAAGTTTAGGATAGTGGGAGCTGCCTTCAGGGTCAGGCCTTGCCTAGAAGGGGCTCCCAAGGTGTGGTCTATCCTGGTACCCAGGGGACTTGGGGGGGACACCTCAGGCCCAGTGCAGACTCCATACTGCATTCCTGGCCGCTCTTGGAGGAGACTGGGCAGGGGGCCTCACATGTAACGGCTCCATTGTTTCAAGCAGATCCTCAACAAGCACACGTCTAACCTGTGACGATATCAGTCATCTTTAGTAAAGACTTTTTTTGTTTGTTCGTTTGTTTAGTCACTAAGTTGTGGCCGGCCCTTTTGCAACCACATTGGACTGTAATTCTCCCAGTTCCTCTGTCCATGGGATTTCCTTGGCAGGAATACTGGAGTGGGTTGCCATTTCCTTCTCCAAGGGATCTTCCTGACCCAGGAATCAAACCCAGGTCTCCTGCATTGCAGGCAGATTCTTTACCGACTGAGCTGGTCAGAGGACTCTTTGAACCATGCAGACTAATACTGTGTTGTCCTTTCCCCCCTCAACAGGACATCGAGGTCTCTGTGGACATTCTCTAAAATGTTTAAGCTCGAGAATCACGGAGCAGAAGCTGCAGGGCACCTGGCTGCCTGCTGGCCGAGGGAGCCTGGAGAAACCATTCCTGGGATCACGCAGCTCTGTGGTGCCTGCATTTAGCCCCCAGAGTGGCCTTCACCCTGTCCATGCTGAGAACAGCCCGCTGAAGCCCACGGTCGTGACCGTGGTCAAGGTGGGCGGCCACCCCCTCCGCAAGGTCACCCTGCTCCTCAACAGGCGATCGGTGCAAACCTTTGAGCAGCTCTTGGCCGATGTCTCAGAGGCCCTGGGCTTTCCCAGGTGGAAGAGTGACCGTGTGAGGAAGCTGTTCAACCTCAAAGGCCGGGAAATCAGAAGTGTGTCTGATTTCTTCAGGGAAGGAGATGCCTTCATAGCGGTGGGCAAAGAGCCGCTGACACTGAAGAACATCCAGGTGGCTATAGAGGAGCTGTACCCCAGCAAAGCCCGGGCTCTGACTTTGACCCAGCAGCACAGCCAGATCCCCTCTCCAAGGCCGAGAAGCAGACTTTATAGCAAAGCTGTGAAAGGGGGTCACCCCTGTGGGGAGACCGAGACCACCAAGAGCAGCGGGGAGGCTGCTAGGTCCCCGGCAGCCATCAGACCCCAGGGGCAGACCCCAGGGGAGGACAGGGTGAGGACCCCGAAGAAGTGGGGGAAGGGGAAGCGGGAGCCGGAATCTGGCAGCAAGGCGCCCAAGGATGCGGCCCTAGAGAGGCGTGCCAGTGGAGAGAAGCACCTGGCGGTGGAGATCGAAAAGACGTCGGGGGAATTGATCAGGTGTGAAAAGTGTAAGCGGGAGCGAGAGCTCCAGCAGGGCCTGCAGAGGGAGCGACTGTCCCTGGGTACCAGCGAGCTGGACCTGGGCAGGTGCCCCCGCTACGACGTGGAGAGGCTGGTGAGGACCAGGAGTTGCCGGAGGTCCCCGGAGGAGAAGCTCCAGGGTGGGGAGGAAGGCTGGAAGGAGGGTCCCCGGAGCAGTCCTGGGCACCCCTCACAGGAACCGAGGAGACCCAGCAAAAGCGTCGACAGGAAAGAGGACAGAGATCCTGGAGGCCAGGCGGGTCATCCCCCTGCTGCAGCCAAGGCCAAGAGGGACGTTTCCGTTGGGGAAGCACAGCCCCGCCGAGAGGAGAAGGACAGCAGGAACGCAGGCAGGAGCAAGCCGGGAGGCTGGCTGCGGAGGGAGCATCACGCTGACCTGGATCCGGAGAAGCTCCCCAGGACCCGAGGGGCCGAGCAGGAGGCGGAGAAGGAGAAGCCCGTGGTGTCCGGAGCGAGGAGGATGATGGTTCCCCGCGATGAGCCGCCAGCCGGAATCGAAAAGGAGCCCAGGACGAGGCCGGAGGAAAGCAAGGCGGAGCGGCCGGGCAGGAGGCGGCGGCCCGCGGGCATCCTGGCGGCCGACGTGCGGAAGCAGTACGAGCCGGGCCGGGTGATCGGCGACGGGAACTTCGCGGTGGTGAAGGAGTGCAGGCACCGCGGCACCCGGCAGGCCTACGCCATGAAGATCATCGACAAGTCCAAGCTCAAGGGGAAGGAGGACATGGTGGACAGCGAGATCCTCATCATCCAGAGCCTCTCTCACCCCAACATCGTGAAGCTGCACGAAGTGTACGAAACGGACGCCGAGATCTACCTGATCATGGAGTACGTGCAGGGAGGGGACCTGTTCGACGCCATCATCGAAAGTGTGAAGTTCCCCGAGCGCGAGGCTGCCCTCATGCTCATGGACTTGTGCAAGGCGCTGGTGCACTTGCACGACAAGAGGATCGTCCACCGGGACCTCAAGCCGGAGAATCTGCTGGTGAGCCCTGCCCTGGTGGGAGGCGGCAGTTGGGAAAGATAAACCGGGGCACAGGGGCCGTCCACGTGGTCCAGGGGTTAAGACTCCGCGCTTCCAACGCAGGGGGTGCCAGGTGCTATCCCTGGTCTGGCCACTAAGATCCCACATTCCCCAAGGTGCAGACAAAAATGATTTTTTAATTAAAAAAAAAAAAAAGATACAAAACATAGGAATGGTCACCTATTCTGTTACCCTTGCACTGTAGAAGATCGAGGTGCTTGCCCAACTTAAGTCATTCAGTCGTGTCTGACTCTTTGTGACTTTATGGACTGTAGCCCACCAGGCTCCTCTGTCCATGGGGATTCTCCAGGTAAGAATACTGGAGTGGGCTGCCATGCCCTCCTCCAGGGTATCTTCCCAACCCAGGAATCAAACCCAGGGCTCCTGCATTGCAGGTGGGTTCTTTACCATCTGAGCCACCAGGGAAGCCTGTAGAATGTAACATATATGTAATATATATATGTATATAATTTTTTATGTTGACATGTTGTATTTTCATTTTTGTTCAGACTAAGAAATTTTCTTTCCTTTTTTTGGCCATAGAGTGTGGCATGCATAATCTTAGTTTCCCAATCAGGGATTGAATTTGTACCCCTTGCAGTAAAAACAGGATGTCTTAACCACTGGACAGCCAGGGAAATCCCTGGAACATTAGCTTTATGGTCTTTTCTTTTTTTTTTTTTAACATACTTGTTCCAGTATGTAAAACTTGCTTAAAGTTCAAAAATTGTGGAAATAAATGGGTTTTGATTAAATTATTGAGAAAGTAGCCTTCCAATTTAAACAGAATGGAATATGTTTCCTCATCCCTGGGAGAAGAGTATTTTCATTTGGACAGTGATCACATGGACTTCATTTCTTGGGCATTTGTACATCTTCTGGCCTAGGTGTTAAGGGTGTCTGCTGGTAACAGCTTCCCCTGTAGGCTTTGAGCCCATGCTCCCACTGAAAGCCCCCTGGGCCTTTTGAAGAAAAGGTCTTGCCACAGGAATTAAAAAGGCTTGGTCCAGTGGTTAGGACTCAGGGTTCTCACTGCCGAGGGTCAGGGTTCCCTCCCTGGTCAGGAAACTAAGATTCCACAAGCCTCTAGCATCAGCCCTTTTGTCTCTCTGGGGCTTTGTTTCTTCATTTATGAAAAAGAAATAGTAATGGTACCTATCTTGTACGGTTGAGGGTGGATTGCTCACGGGAAAGGAACATTAGCCCGAGACCACCAGGAGGTGGCCTGCCACTCACAGCTGAGCTGTTTAAGTTTTGGATGCAAACCATCTCCCCAAACACCCATGTGAAATAAGGTCACTCTAGAACCATGACGCGTGCTCAGTCGTGTCCAGCTCTTTGTGACCCCATTAACTGTAGCCCACCAGGCTCCTCTGCCTATGGGAATTCCCAGGCAAGAGTACTGGAGTGGATAGCCATCTGATGGATCCAGACAGAAGCAAGACCTCTTCATCATGATATCCAAATCCAGATAAGAACAGGATAGTCCAGACCACAAGTGTGGCTACATATTCCCTTCCTGGGGACTGACTCACTGCCCCATCTTCTTCTCACCTTTTAGATAAGAATTACCAAGATGCCCAGTCACAGAATTGCCTTCATATCCTGACAGTTTCCAACTCATAGCAAAATCCTACTTTCTTGAACCCTCTTCCAAATTAGCTGGCACAGCCCAGATCTTACTAGTTCATTGAACACCCTCTTGCTTAGATCCCCAAGGTGCTTGGATCCCCAAGGTGCACCTTCTCGCTTGTTGCAATGAGGCAATCAATTGAACATGTTTCTGAGCTTCACCTGTGTTCCTAGTGGGCTTCATTAGAACAGCATGCTTCACATGGTCACTCTCTGGCCCTTTATTCCACTTTCTTATTTGTAACCTCGATCACCACCTGATCTGTTTCATATTTATTTGTCTGTTCTCTCTTTGCTCCTCTTGGAAAGTCCTAGGACAGCAGGAACATTGTTTTATTCAGACTGTACCGTGAAACCTAGACCAGTTCTGTCACATAGTGGATAGTCAATAAATATCAGTTGGATGAGTGGATGAGTATAGACCCCAGCATGCTGCCTGGTGAACAGCAAGCCTTCCATCAGCGGCAGCTGATGTCATTATTATGATGTTAAGAACATGTCTGGTGATAAGGTGGACATCATGAGGAAGACTCCAAAGCCAGATTGCTGCATATGAAGCTGGAGAAGATGGACGCAGTGGTCTCTGTAAACCATACTTTTTTTTTGGAGGAGGGGGCAGGGAGTTAGCCTGTTTCCTTTCATTTCATGGTTGTAGAGCCAGCCTGGAAACATCATCCTGGTACATTCATCTGCCTAAATTGCTCCCACAAGCAGAATGAAACTCTGAGTGAGTCAAGCTAATTATCTGGTGAAGTGAGGTCTAGTTGACCCTTCAATCAAACAACTTTGTTTCGGCCTAAATTCATAGAATTGCAGAACACTGACTGACTGCCTGAGTGATCTGAATTACCATTGTGAGTAAATCTCCCTTTGAAAAATTTCATTTTTGCTTTTTTTTTTTTTTGACCACACTAAGAGGCTTGCAGGATCTTAGTTCCCCCACCAGGAATCAAACCTAGGCCCAGAGCAGTGAAAGCGCCAAGTCCTAACCAGTGAACCACCAAGGAAGTCTTGAAGAATTCCGTGTTTGCATGAGTTGAGTGTCCTCAGCCATTTTTCAGTTTGAGGTCTGAGCCCAGTTCGTCCCTGGGTGTGAAGTGTGGCACTCTGTTCACAGCGGCCACTTTGGAGTCATGATAGAGCCGTGTTCTGTATAGCTCCTCTGTTGTTTTCACTGAGTTGTGTAAGCAGGAAGGATTCAGATTAGAGGCCTGGGTGTGGGACACTTTGGGCCTGTGCTTAAAAAATCACTAGAACAGTGATACATGTTCTTGAGGATGTGGAGTAAGATTGTTTACCCTGTAGGATCGTTTTCTTTAGGGGACAGTCATCTCAGCTTGCATTTTCTCTGCAAGGTCCCGGAACCAGGTTGTCAAGCTGGTTCATCTCTTGGGCAGGAGAGACTCTCATTTGTGTTAAGGGACTGACTTGTCAACAATTTTTGAAATGAAGAAAGTCAGCACTTGCAGATGGCATGAAGAGGTTTGCTACAGGAAATAGAAAAACTGCAAGGAGTACATTGAGTGTGGACAAGCTAACTGCCTGAAAGAAGTCATTCAGCAACTCTTCATGGGTTTATATCTCAGTTCATACATGTTTTCGTGCCCTTGAAGGCAGTGAAGTGTGTGTGTGTGTGTGTGTGTGTGTGTGTGTGTGTGTGTGTGTGTATCTTGAGAGAGAGAGAGAGATGAAAGCTGCAGCATAGCTGTTTTCAGTCTAGTACATGAGCTTCAGTTCTGTTCAGCTCAGCTCAGCTCAGCTCAGTTCAGTTCAGCTCAGTTCTGTTCAGTTCAGTTCAGCTCAGTTCAGTCACTCAGTCATGTCCGACTCTTTTCGACCCCATGAATCGCAGCACGCCAGGCCTCCCTGTCCATCACCAACTCCCGGAGTTCACTCAGACTCGCGTCCATCGAGTTGGTGATGCCATCCAGCCATCTCATCCTCTGTCGTCCCCTTCTCCTTCTGCCCCCAATCCCTCCCAGCATCAGAGTCTTTTCCAATGAGTCAACTCTTCGCATGAGGTGGCCAAAGTACTGGAGTTTCAGCTTTAGCATCATTCCTTCCAAAGAACACCCAGGACTGATCTCCTTTAGGATGGACTGATTGGATCTCCTTGGAGTCCAAGGGACTCTCAAGAGTCTTCTCCAACACCACAGCTCAAAAGCATCAATTTTCGGCGCTCAGCCTTCTTCACAGTCCAACTCTCACATCCATACCTGACCACAGGAAAAACCATAGCCTTCACTAGACGGACCTTAGTCGGCAAAGTAATCTCTCTGCTTTTGAATATGCTATCTAGGTTGGTCATAACTTTCCTTCCAAGGAGTAAGCGTCTTTTAACTGCTATTAATTTAATATTTAGACCCTATTTCTGATTTTTAAGAAAGCCCACTTTTTTTTGTTTTTAAATAAAAAGGTTTTTTTCATGGTGATGTGGCCCCTTCAGAAGTTGTACAAAGCCACAGATCTGAGCCAGATTTAGTGGCATAGGGGAATATCTCTTGTATCCTGTGGATAATCTGTTAGCTGGCATTTTTCTGAAAGAATGGGCCTATCACATTTCTAAACTGTGTTTGTCCTTTTCTGGGTGAGTAAAGTTCAGCATGAGCTTCCCAGGTGGCTCAGTGGTAAAGAAACTGCTTGCCAATGTGGGAGATGCAGGAGACATGGGTTCGATTTCTGAGTCAGGAAGGAGGAGGGCATGGCCACCAACTCCAGTATTTTTGCCTGGAGAATCCCATGGACAGAGGAGCCTGGTGGCTATAGTCATGGGGTTGCAAACAGTCAGACATGACTAAGCATACACGAACTCGAAGTTCATACTATGTCAGAATTTCAACGCTACTTAGCATCGGTGCATTGTGGTTTTTCAGAAAGAGATCTGGGGAGTGGTGGATTTGACAATAAACTCATTATCTGGGTTTAAAAAGGTGTCATCTCTAAATTTCCTGATATAATTATGTCACAAATTTGGCTGGTCTTTTGAGAGTTAATATTAGTAAATATCACCATGGTGACTGCTGTCCATCAATTAATGCTCTTGGGTCATCTTTAATTTTGTATTCTGCTTTGTATTATCAAAGTGATTGTTTCTTCCTTTAATAGATGGCTACTGTCTGTATCAATACCTGTCTCTGCCAAATGGGAGAGTGATGATGTCACAACTAACTTTTGATTACATGGCTGATTGTGGCTGCCTTTAGAGACTTCCAGAATGTGCCAAGAACTCTTAAGGGATCCAACAAGCTTATCATGTTGTTTTCACCAGCAGAAATATTTATATCTGGTAATTGGGCCCTAGAGTAAAATTTTAGGCCTGTGTTACTGAACATACTTTATTTCTAGTGATCATATTTCCTGATAAGATGCTAATTTCCTTCTTCCTTTAGGGCTATTTAGACTCCTGAGAGCTGCAAAAGAAGTTTTAATTATGAGAAGTTCCAGCTCGCAGAAATATCAGTGTTAATTGCTGCTTCTGTCAGCCTGTGTTCCCTTGGCGGGGTTGGAATGCGCTGTGTGGTGTTGACTGAGCCCTGGGAGAAGCAAACAGGAGCCGGAGAAGTGATGATGTGTAGGCACCAAAGGCGTGTCATAGGCTGGTCATGTGACAGGTCCCAGGGAAAATTTCATCCCCATTGATTGTTTCATTCTTTTTTTTTGCTGTTGACATGTAAGTTGATTTTAGACGTTGGTGTTTCCATGTGAATTGGTTTTTAAGGTCATTCCAGTCCTCATGGCCAGTTAGAAATGGAAACTTGGAGGGAGAAGGCCAGAGGAAGCCTGAAGGATCAAGTAAGAAGTTGAAGATAAATAAGCTTTTTATCCCTTTTCTTAGGGCAGCCGCTTGCTGTTTGGTCTGTACTGTGCTGCCACCTGCTGTTCAGAGATGATCATTGCAAGATCATATTTAAATTGTGCCTTCACAGCCAAAAATTAATTTTAAAAAACCAGACTGCTGTGCCTTGAAGGAGAGGAAGTTGTTAATGGCTCAGAAAAAGAATGATTCCTCTTGAATCTTTGAGACAGTCTAGATGTGACTGGGCTGCTAATGTAAATAATATAGATTGCCTGCATTCAAAGAAGGGCACTTTGGTGTGGCTGGGAAAAAGGATGTTGGACCTAGATGGATCAACGGTCGTTGAAGTAACATATAAAGTAATCTCTATCACTCTCTCTTAGAGGGCAACTGAAAACAAGCCCCGGAAGGAATGTGACCTAGAGAAGTGAGTTTGGATAGACCTGTAGGCAGAGAAATGGAGATTTGGGCTGAGGGCAAGGTCAGATGTGGGCACAGGGGCTGTGGGCGGGCCCTCAGTCAAGCATGGCCCAGGAAGGTACCGCCTGGGAGCCTGTGAGAGAAGCCAGAGGTGACCTGGGGCTCAGGCGGGCAGATTTTAGAAAACGGGGTGGGGATGAAATTCTGAATCATCATGGGGTGAACCTCCTCACATGTTAAGCTGATTATAATCAGTATGGTCTGCCACGTGAAGCTGTGGGATCTTTTCATCTTGAGATTTCAGTCAAAGTGAATGATAGTCTGGTGGGAGGATGTTTTAGATGAGTTGCCCGTTTGGGTGGAGAATTTGATGGTTTCAGAAGTTCTGCACAATGTAAATTGTCTGTGGCCACCATGCAGAATAGTATAAAGGTTCCTTAAAAATTAAGAATAGAGTTACCTATGATCCAGCAATCCCATTCATGCACAAAGGATCTGGGAAAGGCGAAAGCTCTAATTTGAAAAGATACATGCACCCTAATGTTCATAGCGACACTGTTTACAATAGACAAGAAGCTGCCTAAATGTCCATAGACAGAGGAATGGATAAAGAAGGTGTGGTACGACGTATATACAATGGAATATTACTCAGCCATAAAAAGGAATGAAATTGGCTCATTTGTCGAGATGTGGATGAACCTAGAGTCTGTCATGCAGAATGAAGTGAGTCAAAAAGGGGAAAATAAATATGGTATATTAACCCATATGTATGGATCTAGAAAAATGGTACTAATGAACCTGTTTGCAGGGCAGGAAGAGAGACTCAGACATAGAGAGTGAACTTGTGGACACAGAAGAAGGGAGAAGGAAAGAGCGGGATGAATGAGAGAGCAGCGTGGACATAGATACTCTATCACGTGTATATAGATAGCTAGAAGAGAGTTGCTGTATGGCACAGGAAGCTTGGCTGGGCGCTGGGATGACCTAGAGGGGTGGAATGGGGGAGATGACAGGGAGGTTCAAGGAGGGGATATATGTATACATACAGCTGATGCACGTTGTTGTGCAGCAGAGACTAACACAACATTATAAAGCAATTATACTCTAATTAAAAAATTAAAAATACTTTTTATAAAAGATGCATCTAGAGATTATCATACTAAATGAAGTAAGTCAGAGGAAGACAAATACAATATCACTTATACGTGGAGTTGGAAATATGATGCAAATGGATTTATTTACAAAACAGAAACACACTCAGGCATAGAAAACAAACATGGTCACCAAAGGGGAAAGGGTAGAGGAGGGATAAACTAGGAGTTTGAGATTAGCAGGTATACACTGCTATGTATAAAATAGCTAACCAAGAAGGTCCTACTGTATAGCACAAGGGACTATGTTCAGTATCTTGTCAGTAACTATATTGGAAAAGAATATGAAAAAAAATATAGATATATAACTGAATCAGTTTGCTGTATACCAGAATCTAACACAACATTGTCAGTCAACTATGTGTGTGTGCTCAGTCATGTCCAACTCTGCGACCCTTTGGACTCTGTCCACGGGATTTTTTTTTTTAGGCAAAAATACTGGAGTGGGTTGCCATTTCCTCCTCTAGGGGATTTGCCTGACCCAAGGATCAAATCTCTGTCTCCTGCATTGGCAGGCAGATTCTTCTGCTGAGCCAGTCAGGGCAGTTAATCAACTATACTTCAATTAAAAAATTGAAAGGGCTTCCCTGGTGGCTCAGAGGTTAAAGCGTCTGCCTGCAATGTGGGAGACCTGGGTTCGATCCCTGGGTTGGGAAGATCCCCTGGAGAAGGAAATAGCAACCCACTCCAGTATTCTTGCCTGGAGAATCCCATGGACTGAGGAGCCTGGTGGGCTACAGTCCACAGGGTCACAAAGAGTCAGACACGACTGAGTGACTTCACTTTTCAATTAAAAAAAAAAAAGTTCCACAAATTCTAGGAGGAAGAGTTATTCCAGAAGGATGTCACTTATTTGAATTTAAGGATTAAGATAAGAACTGTTCCAAAGGCAAGATTGTGAAGTGCCTGTCGGAAAACAAAAAGCCCAAAACAAAATTCACACTGTCAGTGTGTGAGCGTAAATGTAGTTAGGCTGGTCTTGTAGGTGAAGTAAACAAGAAGTCTAAAGTCACACTGTCAGCTCTGAGAAATGTTACATAATTCATGACAGCAGAGGCTGGAGACAGAAGAATTAAAAACACGATGCATCTCACTTTCTGGAAGGAGCAAACAGCTCTGCAGATCTTAACCACTCCTCAGCTTCTGCTGTGGGTCCCATCATTTGGAGGCTTGAAGAGAAAAGCAATGGAGATAAGAAGCAATATATTATTTTGGAAAAGCCATAAAATATATTCTTTAAGAAAACAGATTTGGTATTTGAAAAATATGTCTATCAGCCAATGGACATTTAACATAATGCATTTTCAGAATAAATCTCATGAAAAATTTCAAAATGAACGACTGAGTCTCCTTCCTGTTTCATCTGCTCCCCCTGTTATGCAGCCAGGTTTTAGAATCAGGGGTTTTCTTTGAGGAAGGGAAGGGTGTCTTTGTTATACTGCAAAGATGTACATGGTTTGTTTGGGTGTATTCAATCAGCCACACGCTTTTACTGCTAATCATTTGGTTGGGAATATTTCCATATGTTTGCAAGGCACAGATTTTTTGATTAGTCACCCAGCAAATGGGATTCATGAAGATGGCCCATCTGGAAACTTAAGTCAGCACGTAGTTTTTTGTCCCTCCCTTCCAAACTAGATTTTCTAGTGTAGATTATTCTCAGAGTTACCTCCCCAGTCCCCTTTAGGGCTGTTGTCTGTCTCCACACACAGACCGAAGCAGAAGAGTGTTTGGCTCTACATCTGTGATTTCCATTCAGTTCCGTTCAGTTCAGTCGCTCAGTCGTGTCCGACTCTTTGCGACCCCATGAATCGCAGCACGCCAGGCCTCCCTGTCCATCACCAACTCCCGGAGTTCACTCAGACTCGCGTCCATCGAGTTGGTGATGCCATCCAGCCATCTCATCCTCTGTCGTCCCCTTCTCCTCCTGCCCCCAATCCCTCCCAGCATCAGGGTCTTTTCCAATGAGTCAACTCTTTGCATGAGGTGGCCAAAGTACTGGAGTTTCAGCTTTAGCATCATTCCTTCCAAAGAACACCCAGGGCTGATCTCCTTTAGGATGGACTGATTGGATCTCCTTGTAGTCCAAGGGACTCTCAAGAGTCTTCTCCAACACCACAGTTCAAAAGCATCAATTCTTCGGCACTCAGCTTTCTTCACAGTCCAACTCTCACATCCATACATGACCACTGGAAAAACTGTTTATAGCCTTGACTAGATGGACCATTGTTGGCAAAGTAATGTCTCTGCTTTTGAATATGCTATCTAGGTTTGTCATAACTTTCCTTCCAAGGAGTAAGTGTCTTTTAATTTCATGGCTGCAGTCACCATCTGCAGTGATTTTAGAGCCCCCAAAAATAAAGTCTGACAGTTTCCACTGTTTCCCCATCTATTTCCCATGAAAGGATGGGACCAGATGCCATGCTCCTCATTTTCTTCACTCTCCTCTTTCACTTTCATCAAGAGGCTTTTTAGTTCCTCTTCACTTTCTGCCATAAGGGTGGTGTCATCTGCCTATCTGAGGTTATTGATATTTCTCCTGGCAATCTTGATTCCATTAGGTCAGGTTAATTATGGAGACATCGATTAGCCTGTGCAATGGTGACTCGGGCTCAGTGATTAAGACACAGTCTGCTTACAGAGATGTAAGCTCTCTGGCAGGAACCAAAGCATATTTGGAGCACTTACCCTTGTCTGGGGAGATCGGGGGTGGGGGGGGGCAGGGGGGGGCGGGAGGGTGGGGCTGCCCACCCTGCATTTTTGGGTGTCGCTGTGCCGTGGGACTGATGGGGCTCAGGGAGAACCAGCCCTGCCTAATGCCCTCCAGCCCCCCCAGGTGCTGCCTCCTGCAACAGAAATAACCCTTTGCTGGAAGATTTGGGGTCATACACTAGTTATAAGCACAGACTGTAAAGCCCAAGTGTTCGGGGTTCAAACTGCAGCTCACCATTTACTGTGTCACTGTGCCTCCATATGCTCATCTGTAAAATGGGGATGTGAGTGGCCTCACAAGACTACAGTGAGGATTACGTGAATTAGTATTTTGTAATATGTTATACACAATGCCTGGCCCTGAAGAAGCGTGACAGAGGTGTTTGTTAGGTAAACCATACAATTTTAGCCTCCACTTCTTATTTGTCTACTCTTTCATTCCAGTTCCTACTTCTCTTCCTTTTCTTTTTTTTCTCTCTGGTCAGATTTTGCACTACCCACAGCATTTTCTAGCTCTCGTTAAAGCTAGTCTGTGTTCAAAAAATGGGGTTCCCAGGTGGCTCAGTTGGTAAAGAATCTACCTGCAGTTTTTGGGTTCAATCCCTTGGTTGGGAAGATCCCCTGGAGGAGGGCATGGCAACCCTCTGCAGTATTCTTGCGTGGAGAATCCCATGGACAGAGGAGCCTGGCCGGCTACAGTCCATGGGGTCACAGAGTTGGACACGACTGAAGCAACTTAGCAGGCACGCACACACTTGCTCAGAAACATCACTGATCACTGATCCTTGTTCTAACTCAGTGCTGCTCAATGGAGCTTTCTGTCATGATGGTAATGTAGATTTTCCTGGTCCAATATGGTAGCCCTCAGCCACAGATGGCATTTGAACACTTGAAACGTGGCTAGTGCATCTGAGAAACTGAATTTTTAATTTAACTTGAGTTAAATGAATTTAATTTAAAATAAATAGCCATCTGTGACAATATGGTACTACCACATCAGACAGCAGAGAAAATCTAACTCATTGGCTTCTTAGTAAGCAAGTGTCACTGAGGTCAAGTTGAATTTGTCAGTGTCAGGTTAATCTATAAGCGCCTGTGTTTTATTGTTTGCTTGTCCTGAATTTTTATGTTCATTGTTCTATTTCGTCTTTGTTCTCATCACAATTTTGGTGATTTGGGGATTTTGGCTTCTTGCAGGTTCAGCGAAATGAGGACAAATCTACCACCTTGAAACTGGCTGATTTTGGTCTTGCAAAGCATGTGGTGAGGCCTATATTTACTGTGTGTGGGACTCCAACTTATGTAGCTCCTGAAATCCTCTCTGAGAAAGGTAACAGTTACACATGGTTCTGTGGGACTCTAGCTCGCTTACTAACCAGTGTTTACTTTTTCATATTTAAATTTCACATTTTTCAACATGAAGCAGTGAAAAAAATCTCAGAGATTGGTTCTGCATTTGCACTTGTATATTAAATATTTGAAGTAGGTCTCCTTGACCAAAGCATAAGATCTTTTTCCTCATCAGGGCTGCTCTTATTACAGAGAGGAGATTGTGAGTGTGTGTGTGTTGGTAGGACAGTGAGATGAAAGATGGTGGAGAATTGAATGGGAAACTCAAGCAAGCAAGGTCATTTAGCCACTCACCCAAAGCTACCTCTAAGGGAGAGATATGGAGCAGTTCTTATGGTAATTGGCTTTAAAACTCCTTTTTAACCTCACAATTAAAGGAAAATGAGGTCCCAATTCAAACCCCATGAATAATATATATATATTGCATATTGTATAAGGGTCCAATGGGCTAGTTTAGTGATAGACTCTGTAAAGGATATACGAGGAAATCATCTTCATCATTATTATATGGCTCCAAGTATGTGAATAATTATTTAGCCATCCTTGTACTCCAGGAGAAATCAGTTAAACTACCTATGATGGCTAAACACGGGAAAGCTCTAAACGGGTTATAAGCTTGGGGGTAGGGAGAAGGGAGAGTTTTATCCCAGCAGCAAATGCATCAGGGAAGCCAAGATACAGAGATTAGCCTATGCATGGAAGTTGGGTGGCAGAGACTTTGAAAAACCAGCCTCAGTAGAGCAGAGGAAAGTGCAATTGGACGGGGAGGGTTAGCCTGGATTCCCCACGAATGAGTCTGGACTCAGTGCGGCCAGCAGAGTTGCCGTGGTAATGTGACAGTGTGACAGGAGAGTAGTGAGTGACTACGGACGTTTTAATGGAGGCATTACTCTCTTGGGTCAGAGAGGAAAGAAAGCAAATAAGCTGGGGACTTCCCTGGTGGACTCTCAATGCAGGGGACTTAGGTTCGATCCCTGGTCAGGGAACTAGATCCTGCATGCTGCAACAAAGGGTTCCCATGCCACAGTGAAGACTGAAAATCCCGTATTCTGTAGCTAAGACCTGGCACAGCCAGGTAAATATATAAGTAAATAAATATTTGAAAAAAAAAAAAAGAAAGACTAAGTGAACTCTGGGAAGCCAGGACAGTAGGGCTCACGCCAGCTAACACAGGGTGTTGGAAAAGAAAGCTCTTTGGGAGATGGGAACAGGGTGAGTTAAGTTTTGAACTCACAGAGTCTATAGAGACATCAGGAGTGGATACACACAGAGCTGTCTGTTTGGCTGAATGTGTGGTTTTGAGACCCCCTCCGTACCAAGATGGCAGCCAAGAGATGATGTGTTTCCGCCTCCACTGCACAGGATACGGGCTGGAGGTGGACATGTGGGCCGCAGGCGTGATCCTCTACATCCTCCTGTGCGGCTTCCCCCCGTTCCGCAGCCCAGAGAGGGACCAGGAGGAGCTCTTTAACATCATCCAGCTCGGCCGCTTTGAGTTCCTGGCTCCTTACTGGGACAATATCTCTGATGGTGAGACTTTGGGCTTCCCAGGCAGGAGGGGGTTTGGGGGTGGGGAGCTGGGCCCCTTCTGGGATCTGACTGCAGAGCCTGTTTTTAGGTCAGATGTGTGAAACGATACCCAGAGAACTTGCTACAGTACCTGGGCCATCTGCATCCTCTGCTTTCCTTTATTTCCTGCTAGCTTTGTGTAGATCTCCATAGTGTCCCAAACACATGACTTGCTTTGATATGTAAGTCTTACCACCAGTTGGAGTCACCAGATACGTTTCTGAAGAACCTCAGAACTGGAAAAATATCAGAAACATGGAATCTTCATTTGGAAAGATCAAAGCCATCTCACATACAGAAGTGTCTATGAATCGGACAGACTAGAGATGCTTATTTTACCTGTGAATAGTCAAGTCTCTAGGGGTATCCTTGGGGCACAGGGGCTCTGGAAGGTCAGAGGGTGAAAGTCAGAGATACTTTTAGTGCAGCAGAAGCTTGTGTGGTCCTCCTCCCTTTTGGCCCTTTCAGGTGAAGTCTTTCCCTTGATTTACACATTTAAAATATGTATAGGTATGGTTCATGGCCTCTGTGTGTCCTCTCGGGCTGGACGGCGCCATGGGTGGTAGTGGTGGGCCTGACCTCATGATTTCACATGGTAGCCTTATAGCTGCATGGGGCTATTTGAATTTAAGTGTCAATGAATTAAAAGGAAATGCAAGAAGAATTCAGCTTGTCAGTTGCATCAGATGAATTTCAAATGCTCAGTAGTCCCAAGGGGGTAGCGCAGACGTGGAAAGTTTCCATCATGGCAGACAGTTCTGAGAGCCAGTGGTGCTCTGGTCCAGCGCTTGTTGCTAACACAGATGTTTGTGTCCTTATTTCCTGTATGGAAAAGGAAAACTCCGAACCGTCTGCATCCATCTCATTTTTCCATCCTTCTATCATTCCAACAGCTGCCAAAGATTTGGTGAGCCGGTTGCTGGTGGTAAACCCCAAAAAGCGCTACACAGCCCACCAGGTCCTTCAGCATCCCTGGCTTGAAGCTGCCGGAAAGACCAGCAGGGCAAACCTACGAAAGGAGGTGCCCCCCAGCAGCGAGGACCACTTCCGGAGCTAGCACACATGGGCTGCAGAGCAGACGTCGTAGTCACAACCTCAGCATCTTAGTCAGTCCTCCTTGATCCTGCTTGGGGACAGAGAAGACGACAGACACGGAGGAGAAAAACAATTAAAAAGGCTTCTTCACTTAACTGGAGAATCAAAGGAAGGCGAGAAGATACTCAGTGTATTTTAAAGCGTTTTTAACAAGATAAACTTGAGTCTTAATGTTAAATCTTGTAACATATGTTTAGGTTTTTAGATTTGAAGTCTTTAATACATCGTGGGAGATGGGGTGGGGAGACTTATTCTCAGTGAGGGATGTTTTGGTATTAATGATTTGTGTTTTGCTTCTTCCTTGTAATCAAGTTCCTAGTACATATTACACGAGTGGTGCTTACCAGGGTTTAAACTCCCCCTGTGAAATTAATCATCTGAATCATAGTCCTTCCTCATTAATAAAATGTGCTCTGGATAACTGAAGCGAACTGTATTCCGACTGCTTCTTAATGCTGGTGATGAAAACCAGCGAATTATAGTTCAGACATGTCTCCTGAAACCCCTGTGTCTACATGTAAATGTGCTGACGGACCCTTGATGAACTGACCAGGGCTGTTTAGGATATGCTGGTCTGGGTCTCTTGCATTTTAGTTCTGCTGAAAACCAGATTTGGTGCAGCCTGAAATGGGAAGAAGAAATCATCGATTTACTCCTATCCCTTTAGGACCCATTTAGACCATGCTTCAGTCACTGAGCCTCAGGCCTGAGTCCTTTCTACGTGAAGTTAGGCTTCTGCTCAGGTTGCAACTGTGCTAATGTTTTCAGGTCGGGACGGAGCCATTTAGTGCACTAGTAGGTCGGAAATGCAGTTACTGGGTTACACTGGAAGGGGCTCCGAGGGTTCAGACACCTTCCTACCTGCGGGGCATACCCTCAGAGGGCGCAGGACACAGGGTCACTGGTTATTTCACTCCAGATTTCTGTACCAGTAGATCATTCTGGGAGTACAAATGAGCTGAAAGTGAAACATCATCCTGATGTTTCCCAACTTGACCTTTCAGGGTTATATGCAACCTGGTCGAAAGGGCGAAAATTCAGTCCAAAAGTGTGGGTTTCTCACCCTGCCTGTTCCTTCCTGACGGTGTAGGTGTCATTTTGGTGGAAGAAGTGCATCCATCAGCAAACAGGAACAGCACAAGAGGCTCTAGCATGAGGAACTGCTGGGACAGGTGTTGGAGAATGCAGAAAGCGGGCAGGAGGTAATCGAGAGATGTTAACACCTAGGTGAGACGCCAAGGGAAGAGGTTGGGGTGATTGAATGTAGAGGCTTGGAGACACCCTTGCAGTGAATTCTGATTGTGCCACCTAGATCCCCACTCAAGACTGAAGGTAATAAGCTGCAGGGTGGTGCTGGCGGACAGCCCTCAGCTATGAATGGGAATTGCCTTTATCTGGGAGGAGTCCCCTCACATGGGATCACATCCCTCTCGCGGGATCACACCCCTCTCCCAGGAGTGGGCTGCATCCAATGATGTCTCCATTTAGGGCTTGAGCAGACAACAGTGAAGGGCCAGGCCCTTTCACACCGGCCCGTGGGGGTGGCTGAGCCTTGGTGGAGCCTGCATCACAGCCCAATTCTCCTTCATCTGGCCCTGATGCTTTCCCTTCTTTTCCAGAGGTTGATGGTCCTCAGATCACTCCCCAGTGAAGCTTCAGCACTCTAATCTCCATCTCGGAGTTGGCTTCCCAGGGAACAGAGCCTGGGGCATGCCCTAGGAACTTAGAATGACTGCAAATAGGTACCAGCTGGTGCTTTGACTTCAGGAGCTCTGAGGAGGGGCCCCCTGGAGCTGGGACCCAGACACCTAGGGAAAGGGCACTGCCAAGCAGGCAGCACAGTGGGACTCACTCTAGAAATGTGGAAAGAGACTGGAAGCTGGGACCAATTTCTACTGGAAGATCTTTTGGTAAAGTCACCCAGAGGCACTAAATCCAGAGGAGAATATTCAGACCTCATACGGCATCATTTGATCCTACTGACCACTCTCTGTTTGAGTCATTTTTCCACTTGGCTTCCATAAGCGATGCATTTTCCTGGTTTTCTTTCTATATCTCTATTTACTCCTTGGAGTCTCCTGAGCAGGTTTAGTCTTCTACGTGCTGTAAGTTGTAGCTCCATTATTAAGTCACTCAGTCAGTGAGTTCAGTTGCTCAGTTGTGTACAACTCTTGGCGACCCAATGGACTGCAGCATTGCCAGGCCTCCCTGTCCATCACCAACCCCAGAGTTAACTCAAACTTATGTCCATTGAGTCGGTGATGCCATCCAGCCATCTCATCCTCTGTCGTCCCCTTCTCCTCCTGCCCTCAATCTTTCCCAGCATCAGGGTCTTTTCAAATGAGTCAGCTCTTTGCATCAGGTGCCAAAGTAATGGAGTTTCAGCTTCAGCATCAGTCCTTCCAATGAATATTCAGGACTGATTTCCTCTAGGATGGACTGGTTGGATCTCTTTGCATTCCAAGGGGCTCTCAAGAGTCTTCTCCAACACCACAGTTGAAAAGCATCAAATCTTCGGCATTCAGCTTTCCTCACAGTCCAACTCTCACATCCATACATGACCACTGGAAAAACCATAGCTTTGACTAGACGGACCTTTGTTGGCACAGTAATGTCTCTGCTTTTTAATATGGTCATAACTTTTCTTCCAAGGAGCAAGCATCTTTTAATTTCATGGCTGCATTCACCATCCACCGTGATTTTGGAGCTTAAAAAAATAAAAGTCTTTTCCACTGTTTCCCCATCTATTTGCCCTGAAGTGATGGGACCAGATGTCATGATCTTAGTGTTCTGAATGTTGAGGTTTAAGCCAACTTTTTCACTCTCCTCTTTCACTTTCATCAAGAGGCTCTTTAGTTCTTTGCTTTCTGCCATAAGGGTGGTGTCATCTGCATATCTGAGGTTATTGATATTTCTCCTGGCAATCTTGATTCCATCTTGTGCTTTATCCAGCCCACAGTTTCTCATGATGTACTCTTTATATAAGTTAAATAAGCAGGGTGACAATATACAGCCTTGACGTATTCCTTCCCTGATTTGGAACCAGTCTGTTGTTCCATGTCCAGTTCTAACTGTTGCTTCTTGACCTGCATACAGATTTCTCAAGAGGTAGGTCAGGTGGTCTGGTATTCCCATCACTTTAAGAATTTTCTACAGTCTGTCTGTGACACAGTCAAAAGCTTTGGCATAGTCAATAAAGCAGAAATAGATGTTTTTCTGGAACTCTCTTGCTTTTTCAATGATCCAATGGATGTTGGCAATTTGATTTCTGGTTCCTCTGGCTTTTCTAAAACCAGCTTGAACATCTGGAAGTTCATGGTTCACATACTACTGAAGCCTGGTTTGGAGAATTTTGAGCATTACTTTGCTAGCGTGTGAAATGAGTCCAATTGTGTGGTAGTTTGAGCATTCTTTGGCATTGCCTTTCTTTGGGATTGGAATGAAAACTGACCTTTTCTAGTCTTGTGGCCACTGCTAAGTTTTCCAAATTTGCTGGCATATTGAGTGCAGCACTTTCATAGCATCATCTTTTAGGATTTGAAATAGCTCAACTGGAATTCCATCACCTCCACTAGCTTTGTTTCTAGTGATGCTTCATAAGGCCCACTTGACTTCGCAATCCAGAATGTCTGGCTCTAGGTAAGTGATCACACCATCATGATTATCTGGGTCACGAAGATATTTTTCATATAGTTCTTCTGTATATTCTTGCCACCTCTTCTTAATATCTTCTGCTTCTGTTAAGTCCATTCCATTTCTCTCCTTTATTGAGCCCATCTTTGCATGAAATGTTCCCTTAGTGTCTCTAATTTTCTTAAAGAGATCTCTAGTCTTTCCCATTCTGTTGTTTTCCTCTATTTCTTTGCATTGATCACTGAGGAAGGCTTTTTTATCTCTCCTTGCTATTCTTTGGAACTCTGCATTAAAATGGGTATATCTTTCCTTTTCTCCTTTGCCTTTCACTTCTCTTCTTTTCTCAGCTATTTCTAAGGCCTCTTCAGACAACCATTTTGCCCCTTTGCATTGCTTTTTCTTGGGGATGGTCTTGATCTCTGCCTCCTGTACAATGTCAGGAACCTCTGTCCAAAGTTCTTCAGGCACTCTGTCTATGAGATATAATCCCTTGAATCTATTTGTCACTTCCACTGTATAATCATAAGGGATTTGATTTATATCACACTTGAATGGTCTAGTGGTTTCCCCTACTTTCTTCCATTTAAGTCTGAATTTGGCAATAAGGAGTTCATGATCTGAGCCACAGTCAGCTCCTGGTCTTGTTTTTGCTGTCTGTATAGAGTTTCTCCATCTTTGGCTGCAAAGAATATAATCAATCTGTTTTCAATATTGCCACCTGGTGAGTCCATGTGTAGAGTCTTCTCTCGTGTTGTTGGAAGAGGGTGTTTGCTATGACCAGTGTGTTCTCTTGGCAAAACTCTATTAGCCTTTGCCCTGCTTCATTGTGTACTCCAAGGCCAAATTTGCCTGTTATTCCAGGTATTTCTTGACTTCCTACTTTTGCATTCCAGTCCCTTATAATGAAAAGGACATCTTTTTTGGGTGTTAGTTCTAGAAGGACTTGTAGGTCTTCATAGAACCATTCAACTTCAGCTTTTTCAGCATTACTGCTCAGGGCATAGACTTAGATTACTGTGATAGTGAATGGTTTGCCTTGGAAATGAACAGAGATCATTCTGTCATTTTTGAGATTGCATCCAAGTACTATATTTTGGACTCTTTTGTTGATTATGATGGCTACTCCATTTCTTCTAAGGGATTCTTGCCCACAGTAGTAGATGTAATGGTCATCTGAGTTAAACTCACCCATTCCAGTCCATTTTAGCTCACTGATTCCTAAAATGTTGATGTTCACTCTTGCCATCTCCTATCTGACCACTTCCAATTTACCTTGATTTATGGATGTAACATTCGAGGTTCCTATGCAATATTGGTCTTTACTGCATCAGACTCTACTTCCATCACCAGTCACATCCACAACTGGGTGTTGTTTTTGCTTTGGCTCTGTCTCTTCATTGTTTCTGGAGTTATTTCTCCACTGATCTCCAGTAGCATATTGGGCACCTACCGATCTGGGGAGTTCATCTTTCAGTGTCCTATCTTTTTGCCTTTTCATATTGTTCATGGGGTTCTCAAGGCAAGGATGCTGAAGTGGTTTGCCATTCCCTTCTCTAGTAGACCACGTTTTGTCAGAACTCTCCACCATGACCCGTCTGTCTTGGGTGGCCCCACACAGTATGGCTCATAGTTTCATTGAACTAGACAAGGCTGTGGTTCATGTGATCAGTTTGGTTAGTTTTCTGTGATTGTGGTTTTCACTCTATCTGCCCTCTGGTGGAGAAGGATAAGAGGCTTATGGAAGCTTCCTGATGGGAGAGACTGAGGGGGAAACTGGGTCTTGTTCTGATGGGCAAGGCCATGCTCAGTAAATCTTTAATCCCATTTTCTGTTGACGGTGAGGCTGTGTTCCTTCCGTGTTATTTACCTGGGGCCGTACTATGAGGTAAAGCATGTGCCTGGAATGCAGGAGCTGGAGAGGGCAATGGCACCCCACTCCAGTATTCTTACCTGGAAACTCCCATGGACGGAGGAGCCTGGTATGCTGCAGTCCATGGGGTCGCTAGGAGTCAGACACGATTGAGCGACTTCACTTTCAGTTTTCACTTTCATGCATTGGAGAAGGAAATGGCAACCCACTCCAGTGTTCTTGCCTGGAGAATCCCAGGGACGGGGGAGCCTGGTGGGCTGCCGTCTATTGGGTTGCACAGAGTTGGACACAACCGAAGTGACTTAGCAGCAGCAGCAGCAGCAGCAATGCAGAAGACCTGGGTTCGATCCCTGGGTCAGGAAGATCCCCTGGAGAAGGAAATGGCAACCCACTCCTGTACTCTTGCCTGGAAAATCCCATGGACAGAGAAGCCTGGTAGACTACAGTCCATGGGATCGCAAAGAGTCGGACACGACTGAGCGACTTCACTTTCAGTTTTCAAACTATGGTGGAGGTAGTGAAGATAATGGCGACCTCATTCAAAGGTCCCATGCACGCACTGCTACGCTCTGTGCCCCCAACCCTGCATCAGGCCACTGCCGACCCACGCCTCCACCTGAGACTCCTGGACACTCATGGGCAAGTCTGGGTCAGTCTCTTGTGGGGTCACTGCTCCTTTCTCCTGGGTCCTGGTGCGCACAAGGTTCTTTTTGTGCCCTCCAACAGTCTGTTTCCCAGTCCATGAAGTCACTAGGGAAGTGTAAATCAAACCCACGATGAAATAGTATACAGCTATTAGAGTGGCTAAAATTAATTGGCCAAATAAGTGAAAAGACCGACACTTCCCTGTAGTTTTTGAGAATATGCAGACTTGAGGTTGGTCCCTTAGCAATGTGGAGAATGTTTTCTGTGAACATCACAAGCAAGCATAGACTGAAGCCCAACGTATAGGCTCTTGGTTAAGTCTATTTCAAACACAGAGTCCCCTTTTGGAAGGAACACAATGGCTGGAAGTAGAAATCTGCAGGTCAAGATCATCAGTATCAGGTTCTACAAAATGTGTTTACCCTGATGCAGTGTAATTTTCATGATTGGGTTTACCCGTTTCTACCGTTTTTTCCAGTAGTAAAATATATGATTTAGGAGAAATGCTTTGACTTTGCAAGTTTGTGTGTCATGAGTCTACAAGGGCTTATAATGGTGTACACAATGCCTCCTAGAATATCTGAAGATCTGAATCAAATCTGTGAAAACACCGGAGTTTTCTATTCTGTCACCTTTGGAGTGAGTTCTCTGCTGCCATCTTGTGGCCCTTAGAATAATAACATCTAGAGCCTTGCCTTTGGTCCAGTGACTCACCCACCCAGGTTCAAGGTTCCTCCTTCTTTGTCTCACTCAGTGGTCCCCTGGATTCTGGGTGAATACTTTCCATGCAGGATGCCAAACTGCAAAGCAGTCTATGCCTATGTTGGGAAGCTTTGAGTATGAGAAAGTTCTTTCTAGTGCCCATCCCAATTCTGCCTTGGCCCAATTTCTATCCAACCTGTCCTTGTTCTACTATTTAATTTTTAAATATTTGAAGGTATCTGCTATTCTTATTTCCACACATTTTCCCCGAGACTATTTCAGCTCCTTCATCATCTTCTCATGTGATAGGTATTTTAGAGCCCTCATCATCCTGTACTTCTCTCTCAGGTCAGGTTCCCTGGTAGCAGAGCCTGACACAGAGATTCTACTCCAAGGGTTTACTGAGGGGAGTATCCACAATGTGCAATTGTAGGGGCTGGAAGCAGGATGGGGGAAGGATAGAGCTGAGCAGGGATGAACTTTGTAATTTGTGGAGGATTATTCTTGATAGTGCATATTGAAAAGCAGAGACATTACTTTGCCAACAAAGGTCCGTCTAGTCAAGGCTATGGTTTTTCCAGTGGTCATGTATGGATGTGAGAGTTGAACTGTGAAGAAAGCTGAGTGCTGAAGAATTGATGCTTTTGAACTGTGGTGTTGGAGAAGACTCTTGAGAGTCCCTTGGACTGCAAGGAGATCCAACCAGTCCATTCTGAAGGAGATCAGCCCTGGGATTTCTTTGGAAGGAATGATGCTAAAGCTGAAACTCCAGTACTTTGGCCACCTCATGCGAAGAGTTGACTCATTGGAAAAGACTCTGATGCTGGGAGGGATTGGGGGCAGGAGGAGAAGGGGATGACAGAGGATGAGATGGCTGGATGGCATCACTGACTCGATGGACGTGAGTCTGAGTGAACTCCGGGAGTTGGTGATGGACAGGGAGGCCTGGCGTGCTGCGGTTCATGGGGTCGCAACGAGTCGGATACAACTGAGCAACTGAACTGAACTGAACTGAACTGATTCTTGATAGTTGTCCTGATCCATCCTCTGGGGTAATGTTTTGCATGAAAAAAAGAAAGGGAAGCTATTACCAGCTTACTCCCAGTTATCAGTGTCTCATGAGTCTTTAATCATGGCTGCCCTTCCAAGTATATATCAATTGTACTTTCTGCACAATATTCATAATTTCTTTGAAATGATGATCTAGTAGTATCTTAAGAACTCTTTGTTCCTTTTATGTCACCTGCCGTAGTTTGGGTTTCCTCAAAAAGCCAGGACTGAGGAGCCAACAGCCTTTTAGGGAGGTGATCAGGGAGCAGAAGGGAAGGAGTGGAGACGAGGAGGAAACACTTAAGTCAAGAAGAATACAATGGAACACTACTCAGCCATAAAAAGAAGGAAAATTGTGTCATTTGCCACAACATGGATGGACTTGGAGGGCATTATGCCAAGAGAAATAAGTCAGAAAGACAAACACTGTATAATATTACCTGTACGTGGAATGTAAAAGACGAAACTAGTGAACATAACAAAAAAAGAAGACTCACAGACATGGGAGAACAAACTAGTGGTTACCAGTGGGAAGTGGAGAGGGGCACGTAGGGATAGGAGATTAACAGGTACAAACTATTAGGTATAAAATGGGGACTTCTCTGGTGGTCCAGCAGTTAAGACTCCAAGCTTCCACTGAGGGGACAAGGGTTTAATCCCCGACTGGGGAACTAAGATCCCACATGCCATGAGGTGTGGCAAAAAATATATATATATAAAATAAGCTGCAAGGATATATTGTACAACATAGGGCATGCAGCAGTATTTCTGTTGATTTATTTATTTTATTTTTGGTTGCACTGTGTCTTCATGGCTGTGCTCTGGCTCTCTCTAGTTGCTACTCTTCCGGTGGTGTGCCAGCTTCTCGTTGCACTGGCTCTAGGCGTGCCGGAATTGTGACTCGTGGGCTCTGAAGCACTGGCTCAGTAGTTGTGGCCCAGGGGTTAGCTGCCTCAGGGCATATGGGATCTTCCTGGAGCAGGGATCGAACTCTTGACCCCTGCATTGGCAAGCAAATTCTTAACCACTGGGACCACCAGGGAAGCCCTAGCCAGTATTCTATAATAACTATAAATTGAGTATAACCTTTAGAAATTGTGAATCACTCTGTTATACACTTGTTGCTTATAAAATACTCTACATCAACTATACTTCAAAATTTAAAAAACTAAGAAGGTACATCAGCAGTGAAGGTATCATCAAGAATTTTATTTTGGTTACACTAAGTTGGAAATAATTATTTAGACATCCAATGAAGAAATTAAGTGGGCACTTGACAAAAAAGAAAAAAAAATCAGGTTATTCACAACCAATAAAATGGAGCTGATCACTGCTTAGTTTCTCCAGCAACAAGTCCCTTCTCTGACATAATGTCTGTCACCTCCCAGGCTTTCTTTTCTTTGGCGATCGATGTTAGTTAACTGGAGAGAGCATTATGTCAGCCTCTAATTAGAGTTATTCTAAAGATAAATAGCTAGCCTTTACTGTTGGTGGCAGCTGCTTTCCAGATGCCAAAAATCACCCCTGAGATCTTTTCTTACATCAAAAAATGGTCCCAGATGCTGCTTTTCACAAGCTCCATACTTAGGTCTTCTTGGATATTTTCAGTGTGTTAGTCCGCAGGGTTGAAGCCATTACCACGCTCATTTATTTTTCATGGAGTGTTGTAATAGGAGTCCTGGATTCAGCAAGGGAAGCTGGGAGCTGTATTAATAATGTATGTTAAGTGCAGCTGGTTGGCACTTCTGTCATCTTAACATCACTGAGAGTGTCAGAGAGGGTGAGCTTTTTAAAGAGATACTCACCGAGCCTGGGGGTGCCCATCCTGCAGAGGTCAGTTGAGGGTCGCCCGTCTCCCTGACAGCTTCACCTCCTCATCTAGAACGCGGCTCTCCAGCAAGTCACAGAGATGGGGTTTGCACAGGAAGAAGGCAGGGTATGCAGATCCAAAAAGGCCTGATTTTTTAGGACCATGAGTTGATTTCACCCAACTCATCTTGGGATGGCTGCTCATATTCTGGAAGAAGATGCTGCTGCTGCACTAATTTTGCACCCTCAAGCTTCTCCTCAACCAACATGACAGGGAAATGGTCCATTGCGGTTGAACTGGAAACCCAAGGAGAGGTAGGTGTAACACGTCTGAAGATGCAGGTTCCACCCTCCACCTGGGTGGAATAATTTTAAGGAACCTGAGAGTTTCTGATTGGTCAGTAAGAACCTAAGCACGCACACACACACACAAAAGACATTGGCTATTCCCCGGGGGCAGAGGACAGCTGAGAAGACAGTCCCAGAGGTTGCGGGTGGAAAAGAGGTTGGTGGATAGCCAGAGGACAGAAGGAGGGGCGACCGTGGGTCTCTTCTGTCCACACTCTGAAAGCAAGAGACAAATCCTTGGGACTCGCAGGTGCACTGCCTCTTCTATCTTTATCTCTTTCTGGATCAAAACTTTCTCCTTCATGGATCATCCCAATCAGTATTTCCACAGACTCCAGGGTCTCCCTGATGTTCCCAGGTGGCCCTAGTGGTAAAGAAACCTGCCTGCCAATGCAGGAGACGTGAGACATAGGAGCTCAATCCCTGGGTTGGGAAATCCCCTGGAGGAGGGCATGGCAACCCACTCCAGTATTCTTGCTGGAGAATCCCGTGGACAGACGAACCTGGTGGGCTACAGTCCATGGGGTCACAAAGAGTCGGACATGACTGAAGCGACTTAGCACACATTCATGCCAAGAGTCTCCCTAAATCTTTGCTTTCAGTGTGTTCGATGGACCAGCCTTATCAACATCATCTAAGAGCCTGCTAGAAATGCAGAATCTCAGGCCCCACCCCACCTGCTGAATGGTCCCTGGGTAATGTGCATGTACGATAAAGCTTGAGAAGCCCTGTCCTAAACCCCAACCAGGTTTCTCTCATAAAAATGCGAGTCAGATCTTATCTAATCTCCCCTACAAAATCCTGTTTCCCCAGATTCTTTCCCTCCTTCCTGCTCTTCTGCAACTGCTGACATTTCCTGACCTCCTTTGGTAAACAGCAGGTAAAGTCTTTGCTCCCACTTTGGTGACAATGCCTGACTCCCTTTCTCTTTGCGTTCTGCCCTGGGTGAGGCAGTCTGATCAGAGTGTAGAGTCTGCTTGTAGAGGACTCTGAGCTCTTATCGTTGCACAAGTAACCTTTTCAGAACGTGCCTGTCATTTTTTCAGCTTGTCCTCAGCTCCACACTCCACACTTGGTATTGGGAAGCACACTGACTGAAACTGCCCACCCTGGCCAGGCACCATCTGTGTGAGTTATTTTACAACAGGAGGTCCTAGTGAGGAACACGGAACTAATAAGCCACCACCAATCAGAAGAGCTCTGGAAAGATCAAAAGAACACCATGTGTCTGACCACCTCCCAGAATCCTTCTCACTGCCATCCAACTTGGCTGAGAAAGGTATGCGCCACCAGGAAGAACTCTGAGTCAGAATGATTGGCCAAAGACAACCCAGAAACTAATAAGACAACCCAGAAACTAATCCCATCACCATAAAACCTGAGACCGCGAGCCATGTGGCAGAGCTGTCCTACTGGGCTCCCTTACCCTGCTGTCCTCTGCCCGGGAAACCCCTTCCCAATAAAATCTCGAGCTTGGTCAGCTCATGCGTCTCCTCAGACAATTTACCTCCGAGTGTTAGATAAGAGCCCACTCTTGGGCCCTGGAAGGGTTCTCCCTTCCGGCAACAGTGGACCTACAGCTACGTTTCTCAGGCTCCCTTGCTGACTGGGTGCTGCCAGGGGGAAGCGTTGGCAGAAAACTGAGAGCGGGAGGAGGGGTATGAGGCAGTAAGATGGCACCACCTTTGTGGTTCTGAACCTACTCCTGGACCCTGTCAGCACTGCCTCCTGCCCTGATTCCTCCAACCCTGGGTGGTGGTGGTATCTTCCTGCTCTTGCTAATCTCCAGGTTGCCTTCCTTGTTTGGTTTTTTGGTTTTTCCAATACCTATATAACTAGTTCCCCATCAGATCAGATCAGATCAGATCAGTCGCTCAGTTGTGTCTGACTCTTCGCGACCCCACGAATCGCAGCACACCAGGCCTCCCTGTCCATCACCAACTCCCGGAGTTCACTCAGACTCACGTCCATCGAGTTGGTGATACCATCCAGCCATCTCATCCTCTGTCGTCCCCTTCTTCTCCTGCCCTCAATCCCTCCCAGCATCAAAGTCTTTTCCAATGAGTTAACTCTTTGCATGAGATGGCCAAATTACTGGAGTTTCAGCTTTAGCATCAGTCCTTCCAACGAACACTCAGGACTGATCTCCTTCAGAATGGACTGGTTGGATCTCCTTGCAGTCCAAGGGACTCTCAAGAGTCTTCTCCAACACCACAGTTGAAAAGCATCAATTCTTCGGCACTCAGCCTTCTTCACAGTCCAACTCTCACATCCATACATGACCACTGGAAAAACCATAGCCTTGACTAGACGGACCTTTGTTGGCAAAGTAATGTCTCTGCTTTTGAATATGCTATCTAGGTTGGTCACAACTTTCCTTCCAAGGAGTAAGCGTTTTTTAATTACATGGCTGCAGTCACCATCTGCAGTGATTTTGGAGCCCCAAAAAATAAAGTCTGACACTGTTTCCCCATCTATTTCCCATGAAGTGATGGGACCAGATGCCATGATCTTCGTTTTCTGAATGTTGAGCTTTAAGCCAACTTTTTCACTCTCCTCTTTCACTTTCATCAAGAGGCTTTTTAGTTCCTCTTCACTTTCTGCCATAAGGGTGGTATCATCTGCATATCTGAGGTTATTGATATTTCTCCTGGCAATCTTGATTCCAGCTTGTGCTTCTTCCAGCCCAGCGTTTCTCATGATGTACTCTACATAGAAGTTAAATAAGCAGGGTGACAATATATAGCCTCGACGTACTCCTTTTCCTATTTGGAACCAGTCTGTTCTATGTCCAGTTCTAACTGTTGCTTCCTGACCTGAATATAGGTTTCTCAAGAGGCAGGTCAGGGGGTCTGGTATTCCCATCTCTTTCAGAATTTTCCACAGTCTATTGTGATCCACACAATGAAAGGCTTTGGCATAGTCAATAAAGCAGAATAGCTAGTGTCCAATACAAAACTGGCACTTACCAAGAGCATTGCCAATGACTGAACAACAAAGGCATTTGCCATCTGCCTCTACAGAGATGGAACCCCATGCTGCTGTAGCTGTTGACCTTCCGCAACCTCTGAGGGAGTTCAGGGTGGAGGGAGGCACTCTGTGCTCCCCCTTCACCAAAACCTTATATATTGACTCTTCCCTACTGCCACTTTGGAGCAGTCTCTCAGAGCTATTTGAGATGCTGCCTCCTGGGCTGCAGTCCTCATTTTACCCCCAATAAAACTTAACTCTCAACTCTCAAGTTGTACTTTTTTTTTTTTTTTTTTAGTCAACAGTAGTATAGACTGTGTTTTCTTGACTAGACCTTGACTGCTACATGGAGGTGTCAGAAAATGGGGCTGAGGGAGGAAGAATGTTTGGGAACTTTTGTTTTCCCATTCCAAAAAACAGAAATCAAGAGTAGTGAATAGTTAGGTAGGATGGACTACCTAGTTCTCCCCGGACTGCAAGGAGGTCAAACTAGTCCATCCTAAAGGAAATCAGTCCTAAATATTCATTGGAAGGACTGATGCTGAAGCTCCAATACTTTGGCCACCTGATCCGAAGAGCCGACTCATTAGAAAAGAGCCTGATGCTGGGAAAGATGGAAGGCAGGAGGAGAAGGGGATGACAGCGGATGAGATGGTTGGATGGCATCACCAACTCAATGGACATGAGTTTGAGTAAGCTCTGGGAGTTGGTGATGGACAGGGAGGCCTGGCGTGCTGCAGTCCATGGGGTCGCAAAGAGTCAGACACGACTGAGTGACTGAACAACAACAGGTAGGGTGGGGCCAGTGTCTCCCCTCTGCCGCCAAACCTCAAGCTCTATCAGTTCAGTTCAGTTGCTCTAGTCTTTCCCATTCTATTGTTTTCCTCTATTTTTTTTCATTGGTTCCTGAGGAAGGCTTTCTTATCTCTCCTTGCTATTCTTTGAAACTCTGCATTCAAATGGGTATATCTTTCCTTTTCTCCTTTGCCTTTCACTTCTTTTCTCAGCTATTTGTAAGGCCTCCTCAGACAACCATTTTGCCTTTTTTGCATTTCTTTTCCTTGGGGATGGTCTTGATCCCTGCCTCCTGCACAATAACCTCCATCCATAGTTCTTCAGACACTGTGTCTATCAGATTTATCCCTTGAATCTATTTGTCACTTCCACTGTATAATTGTAAGGGATTTGATTTAGGTCATACTTGAATGGTCTAGTGGTTTTCCCTACTTTCTTCCATTTAAGTCTGAATTTAGCCATAAGGAGTTCATGATCTGAGCCACAGTCAGCTCCTGGTCTTCTATATGCTGCCTGTATAGTTTCTCCATCTTTGGCTGCAAAGAATATAATCAATCTGATTTCGGTGTTGACCATCTGGTGATGTCCATGTGTAGAGTCTTCTCTCGTGTTGTTGGAAGAGGGTGTTTGCTATGACCAATGTTTTCTCTTGGCAAAACTCTTAGCTTTGCCCTGCTTCATTGTGTACTCCAAGGCCAAATTTGCCTGTTATTCCAGGTATTTCTTGACTTCCTACTTTTGCATTCCAGTCCCCTATAATGAAAAGGACATCTTTTTTGGGTGTTAGTTCTAGAAGGTCTTGCAGGTCTTCACAGAACCATTCAAATTCAGCTTCTTCAGCATTACTTCAGCATTATTGGTTCAACTTCAGCTTCTGAGCATTACAGGCTCTATACTTGTATGGAATGTACAGGGATATGTCTGGAGGAGGGGAGTCCACCATGCAGGCTGGCACCCTGGCCTCAGGCTTAAATTCTCCTTGACTTGGCCGAGGTGCATCTGAGAATGTACTGCAGACCAGGCGTCAATGGCAGTCTGTTGGTATCATGTGTGCATGTGTGTGTGCACGGTCACTCTGTTGTGTCTGACTTTTCGAGCCTGTGACCCCTAGGCTCCTCTGTCCATGGGTTTTTCCAGGCAAGAATGCCAGAGAGGATTCCTATTTCCTTCTCTGGGGGATCTTCCCATCCCAGGGACTGAACTCTCATCTCCTACATTGGCAGGTGGATTCTTCACCTCTGAGCCACCTGGGAAGTCATATGGTGTCATGAACCCTTAACAACCATCACTCCGATTGTGTGTTCCTTTGTAATTCAATGTCCTCCTTCCTAGGTATGGTGGGAAAGTAATAGCAATAGAGAGAAAGATCCGTTCCATAAGTTACAAATAAGTTGATGCTGGGGACTTCCTGGTTGTCCAGTGATTAAGACTCCACCTTCTAATGCAGGGGGCGTGGGTTCAATCCCTTGTCCAGGAACTAAGATCCCACATTGATTAGTCGCTATGTTGTGTCCAACTCTTTTTGACTCCATGAACTGTTGCCCATCAGGCTCCTCTCTCTATGGAGATATCCAGGCAAGAATACTGGCATGGGTTGCCATTTCATCTTCTCTAGAGGATCTTCCCAAGCCAGGGATCAAACCCACAGCTCCTGCCAGGTCTCCTGCCTTACAGGGGGATTCTTTACCACTGAGCCACAGGGGGAAGCCCTAAGATCCCACATGGATGTGGCTGAAAAAGAAAAACAAACAAGTCAGTGTTATTGTGCAGTTGCTGGGGTAGGGATCAGAGGCGTTGTACCCAACAGATAATCTGAGTTAAACCAGCTGCTGAGTTGTCACAGTTGGTGGTTGGGGCCTGTTGTCAAAAGTCAATATTTTCATAGCCATTGCACACTGCTAGGCTACATCTCAGCCTGGCATCTGTCCCTTGGCCCTGGGAGGACAGGCAATTCTTTCATACAAAATGGAAAAAGATACAAGAGAGGCTGGTCTTTTTCTCTCAAAGACTGTTCAAGTAGCAGCCACTGCACTCTGAATAATGCCTTTTCAAGGGGAGAAATGGGCTTCCCTGGTGGCTCGGATGGTAAAGAATCTGCCTGTCCCTGGAGAAAGGAATAGTTACCCACCCCAGTATTCTTGCCTGGAGAACTCTATGGACAGAGGAGAATAGTGGGCACAGTCCATGGGTCACAAAGAGTCAGACACATCTGAGCAACTAACATGTCACTTTAAAGGAAGAAAGAATCAGATTCTAGAATCATACATTTCAGGGACATTGAGAGAGGGCAGTTTATTGAGTATGACTCTTGTGAGATGATTCTGTAATGAAACAGAAGCCTCAAAGTTCGAGAGAAAGAAAATGTATTTATTCAGAATATCACATGAGAGTGTTTGTATGTTGAAACCCATCACCTTTCAAGTGTCCTATGCTCAAGACAGGAGATTAGAATTCTACTGGGCCTGGAAATGCAGACGACACTGAGGCCAAGAGTACAGGGAGGTGGGGACTCCACACAGGTGCACGCCCATCAACCAAAGTGTCTCAGTCCTTGTGGAGGCTGAATCTGGGTGTTGGTCCCTGGATGTGCCCTTGGGGAGCTGTGGAACTGGTGCGCCAGGAGTGATCTGAGGTGAGAGCTCTCCCTGGGAAGGAATGCTGCTCTGCTTTTCAACCTTTCACAAGCTGAAGACGAAGCTTGGCCTGGAGGTGGGATGGGTGGAGCTTTTGACCCGAGACTAGAGGCCTCAGGTGTCTGCCCAGTGTGAGGGGAGGGTTACACAGCACCTCCCAGTTGCCGTGGGAGCCACGGAGAGCAGCTGGTTGGTGATGAGCCCTGGTGGAAGGTGGACACAGGCGCTCTTTCTTCTCTGAAGGTCTGAAACGTGCAACCACGAGCATCCCAGACCGTCACACGTGTTCCACCTCTTGTTTTGTCCCTGGGTTGAAAAGTCAAGTCTGCTTCTTTTAATTATGTCTCATTCGATTTCATTTTCTTTTCATCTATTTCATCTATTCCTATAGGAGCCTAGTGTCTGGTTAAGCTAAAGAACCTTAGCTTACGTGTTGATAACAAATCTCTATGGTTAAGAAGATACCAGTAAAAAGTCTATTTTTTTAACTCTAATTTTTGTTTTATTTTTGACTGCACAGTTTGTAAGATCTTAGTTCCCTGACTCCAGTACTCTTGTCTGGAAAATCCCGTGGATGGAGGAGCCTGGTATGCTGCAGTCCATGGGGTCGCTAAGAGTCAGACACGACTGAGTGACTTCACTTACACTTTTCACTTTCATGCATTGGAGAAGGAAATGGCAACCCACTCCAGTGTTCTTGCCTGGAGAATCCCGGGGACGGGGGAGCCTGGTGGGCTTCCGTCTATGGGGTCGCACAGAGTTGGACACGACTAAAGCGACTTAGCAGCAGCAGCAGCAGCAGCATTTCCCTGACTAGGGGTTGAATCCAGGCTCTCAATGGTGAAAGTGTAGAGTCCCAAACACTAGACCACCAGGGAATCCCCTCTAACTTTCTTAAATTGCAAGTATCATCCTTTCAAGATTTTCAATGACAGAAGAAGTCTTAGTGCTTAGAATTTCCTCTTTTTCTCTTAATGAGACAGTGCCTAGTAACTAGAGGATTTTTTTGTGGCTAAGTGCAAAATCGACTTCCTGTAACAATTGCCTCTCCTTGTCCAGGGTAGACTTCCATCCTGGGGGTGGAAGATTGGGGAGGTGAGGCAGAGGAGGCTCTGTTTCAGGAAAGGAGAGACAAAATGCCAGAGATCTTGGAGCTGGTGGAGGACAATGAGTCAGACAAAGCTGAGATCTGCATGGGGAGAGTGAGATGTGACCACAGGGCAGCAGGTAGGGTGGTTTGAAGAGAAAAGATATATTTAATGAGATGATTTGGAGCGAAATACTGTGCACTAAACAATGTAAACCATGACTTTTGTTCCCCCTAGAAAATCTAGACTAGAAATTCTAGATTCTGGAGTAAAATATCCACATCTCACTATTATTTAGTGAGCCTGTTTTCCTTTGCAAATTCAATTAATGTAGTGTCCTGTTCTGAGACAGATACTTGAAGGGCACAGTGCCTACTTTTGGGGTGTAGCTACACCTTTGGTTTTATGTCTTATATATACATCTTAAATATTCAAAGCATAAAGAAACACACAGAGTGAAAAGCAAAATTTGTATTCCCCATTTTAATTAGTTACATTGTTCAGAGTTAACCTATCCAAAGCTAATAATTTGATGTGTAGCCTTCAGTATTTTTCCTAAGCATTTATGGACACATAGATGACAGATTAATTATTTGACTCTAAGAGAATTTGAGACTGAAAACAATTACTCTTTAAAATTTTGAAAGTATTGCTCACCGCCTACTTTGTTTTTTTGCATATTAGAATTAATTTTGGAATGAATAGTTATTCCATGCTTGGGTGATGAATTCAAGAGATAAAAAGGTATACAACTACAACTAATACCTCCAACTGCCTTGTTTCCTTCGCTGGTGGCAATCACAGTCACTGGTTTCTTATGTGTCTTTACAGATATATTCTATAATATCTATTGTTTACAAATATACATACATACACACATAGAACTATATGACATTGTTGTTTTTGAAGTTAAAACTCAGTACTTTCATGCAATTTAACCTAACACACACACAAATGAATATAATTGTTAATCACACTAATGATAGTCTGCCATGTACACCACAGTGCATTTTGGTTTCTGAGTTAACAAAATGTCTTGCAATCTCCCCATAATCTGTATACATAGGCTGCCTCATTCTTTTTTTAATTTTATGCCTCTTTGTTTTCATGGCAAACTGTTATTATTTTAAAATTTACATAGGGTGAAATTGAATTTTAATTTTGATATATGCTTTTGTGAGTTTTAACATGGATACCCACCACAATAATCAGGAAACAAGAATATCTCAAACACATCTGTATAATTACCAATGACAAAGAATGCAACTGGCAAGTACCCCAGAATCTCCTCTCAAATCTCCTTCCTTATTGCTATGCCTTTCTTACACCCCAAGACAATATTTCCCTTGACTTCTAACACCATAGGTTACTTTTGCCTACATGAAATAATGTGGTAGATATTCTTTTCTTTGCTTCTTTGGCTCAACATTATATAAGATTCATCCATGCTATACTATATATTCATCCATATAGTTATATCATTACTATAGAGCAATTACACAATATTTCATTATTTTATAGCATTAAAAAATTTTATAGCATTTTTGACATGAATAATAAGAAAATTACATTTCATGTAAATAAACCTTTTTTGTAATGGTTTCTAGATTTTGTGTTATACTTAGGAAGGCCTTTAACACTCCAGGGTTATAAAATAAATCCTCCCATGTTTTCTTCTACTACTTTAATAATTTTTCAGATGTGAGGAATAAATCTGACTTTTTTTCCAAGATACTAACTTGTTATCCAAGTACTCATTTAATCTTCATGGGAAATTTATGATGGATACAATGATGCACCTTCGTTTTACAGATAAAGAAGCTGACGCATAAAGATGTTCAGTCATTTTCTCCCCATCACAGAACTGTAAATAATAAGTGGCAAAGCTGTAATTTGACTATGAGCTTACTTATTACATTGTCCAGCCCTTTCTTCCACACAGTATCTTGAGTATGAGGTAAGGATTCAAAGGTTTGCAAGACTGAATTTGTTTACTTAGGAGTCTGATTATCACATAGTTGTTTAGTAGGAGCAGGGAATTTGACACTTCACCTTCATTCTCTGAGCCCTTCTCTGTTACCAAGAGGCCTCATTCTTGGAATAAGGTTTTTTCAGTCAACCCAGTGTTGGGTTTTCCCTTTCAAGGACTCTTCTCATTAAACTGTTATCAGCTGTGTAAATAATCCTAGGACATTGGTAAACAATTACAAAAGTGTTAAAAATTAAATTGAACTACTTTAAAAAATTGAGCAGGGTGTGTCTCAGAAGAGAAGGGAATGTGCAACAGGTTATAGCTGGAGGCCAGGATAAAGGGCAAGAGGCCTGAGATAGGTTTCCAGTTCTGTCTCTGAGATCATTGACCCTGGGAAAGTTACTTTTTGGCTCTTCCTTATGCAATAGCAATAATATGCGCCATTCAGTTTTCTTTAGTGTCCTTGCTTCTGCCTACAATGGGCATTAAATTAAAAACAAAGATACCAAAAAAAGAAAAATTCTTTAAGGACAGGCCTCTCAGCTTTAAGAGTAAGCTAAATTCCTGCAAGAGTCATAGTCTAAGTTTAGATACTGAGGTGCAGACCTTTCTTTCATGGGAGGTCTTCCAAATGTTTTATAACTTTAATAAAAAAAATTTTTTTTTGGCCATGCCACATGGCTTGTGGGATCTTAGTTCCCCAACCAGGGATTGAACGTATGCCCTCTGCATTGGAAGTATGGAGTCTTAACCACTAGACTGCCAGGGCAGTGCCTATATAACTTTAATTAATGTAGCCAAAAGATATTCTTTTGAAAGTAAACATTAAAAACATAATATATTTCAAAGGCTCCAGTGAAGTTCATTAAAACAGTGTAAGAATATAAGTATTTCAGTCCACTCCAGATCTCTCACTTGCTACAGCCAAAATGTGTATGTATATATATTATATACGGGCTTCCCTGGTGGCTCAGACAGTAAAGAATCTGCTGGCAATGCAGGAGACCTGGGTTCAGTCCCTGGGTTGGAAGTTCCCCTGCAGAAGAGAATGGCTACCCATTTCAGTATCCTTGCCTGGAGAACCCCATGGACAGAGGAGCCTGGTGGGCTACAGTCCATGGGGTCACAAAGGGTCTGACACGACTGAATGACTAACACTTTCACTTTCATATGCTTTATACATATATATCCCCTACATATGTATCCCATATATACACATATACCCCCTTCCCCTTACAAATGTTGACAAATCTGGTATGTGAAGAACAACACAGCTGTAGCACTTTCACATTTGTACAAAATAAAATTTTTTTTTTAAAGAATATATGTGGTTGAGGACACTTGGATATCAATCCGTTGATCATTTTGGAGCAAAGTATTGGAGAACATAGAAAAATCAGCATCGGTGGGAGTGTATTTCTCCGTGGTAAGTGGGTGGCAGTGTGGGCGTGGGCTTTAGAGCCATGAAAACTATGGGTTCAGATGCTGCCTCTACCACATTCAAACTGTGTTACTTTCAGTGAAATTCAGAGCCTCAGGTTTTTAATTTTTATTAAAACATTTCAGGCACTGAAGTTGAGTGTTTGTGGTATATAACTTTCTGGGTTTTGAAAAATGCATGCAACGTTGTATATCTACCACTATAGTTATGATACAAACTGTTTCATCATCCCAAAGATTCCCTTGTCCTGCCCCTTTGTAGCTAATACCACTTCCACCTCATCCCAGTCCTGCCCTACTAAACTCCTAGAACCACAGATCCCTTCTCCCTCCTCCTAGAACCACAGATCCCTTCTCCCTCCCTACAGCTTTGCCTTTTCAGAATGTCATAAATGGAATCTATTGGGCTGCATCTCGCAGGCCTGCAAGCCTTGTACCTGCCCACTCTCAAGACCAAAGAAAGAGTCTGGAGTCAGCAAAACAGAGACAGCATAGGTTTAATGCAAGGGGGATTTTATGTGGCTGAAGTAAGCTCTTGGATGGACACCCCACAATGAGCAGAAGGACATGGCACTAGTCTTCGCTATTGGGGTGGTGGGGAGTAGAGGGAGGTTACCAGTCATAGGGGGAATTGACTTCCATCTGGTTCATCGTTATCAGGGAAACCAGTAGAGGAGCATGCCCATCATCTCCCCTTTGATAAACTATCTTAGCGGTGAGGTTTTGATCTAGAGATGAGAACAATCGCTAGCTGGGCCCTGGGACAAGTATGCAGGTATTTACTGATCAAGTCAATGATTAAGAGGGGAGGTCAGTTATGTGAGTAGGGTGTAGGTGTGACAGGGACTGGTCAAGCAGGGATGCTCTGTACAGACAGCAAGAAAACAGCCATCTTGGTTGTCATGTATATCACGTATGTGTACGACTGTTTTTGGGTCTCATTTATTTCCCTTAGCGAAACTTAAGGAAAACCATTCAGGTTGTTACGAGTGTCAGTGCTCTGTCCTTTAGATGTCAGAGTAGTATTCCACGGTAAGAAGGTACTAGTTTGTTTATCCATTCGTTGACTGAAGGACATCTATGTTGTGATAATTTGTCGGGTATTCCCTTACAGTATCTATAGAATCTGTGGTGATAAGCACTCTTTAACTCCTTATGTTGATAACTAGTATTTTCCTTTCTCTTCATGAGTCTTACTAGGGGCTTACCAATGTTATTAATCATTTTTAAGAACCAAATTTTAGTTTTGTTGTTTTCTTCTTTATTGTTTTATATTTCATTAATGTTTTGCTCAGTATCTTTTATTTCATTCCTTCTACTCACTTTGATTTTAAATTTTTCTTTTACAAACTTCTTAAGGTGGAAGTGTAGATTATTGATTTCCAATCTTTTTTCCTTTCTAATAAAAGCACCTAATACTGTTATTTTTCTTTTAAGCACTGCATTAGCTGAACCTCACAAATTTTGGTTCATTTTCATTCTTCTAAAATATTTTCTAATTTCCCTGGTGGTTTCTTCTTTGGCCCATCAACTATTTTGATGTGCACAGCATAATTTCCAAACTTTTGGGGATTTTTCTATATATCTCTGATACTGATTTCTAATTTAATTACTTTGTGATCAGAGAACACACTATATGATATTAATCCTTTGAAACTGAAAGCTGTATTATGAATTAGCACATCTATCTTGGTGACTGGTCCACGTGTATCCAAAAAGAGCATGTATTTTGCAGGTTTCCCATCTCTTCAAAAAAAAAAAAGATAAGGCAAAGTTAGCTGACCCAACTTTTCCACATTGTTACCAATTTTTTTGTCTACTTGTTCTGTCAAGGACTGGGAAAGGTCACCAAGGACCTAGCACTTAGAATGATAAAGATTTTTGAAGGAATATGTGAAAATACATCAATTTCAGTAATTTATGTATTTTAATACATATATTTGTTGTTCAGTTGCTAAGTCGTGTCCGACTCTTAGCAACCTCATGGACGGAAGCATGCCAGGCTCCTCTCCCTCCACTGTCTCCTGGTGTTCGCTCAAATTCACGATATATATTACATATGTATGTATGTATGAATGTGAGGGCTTCCCGGGTAGCTCAGCCGGTAAAGAATCCATCTGCAATGTAGGAGACCCTAGTTCGATTCCTGGGTCGGGAAGTTCCCCTGGGGAAGGGATAGGCTACCCACTCCAGTATTCTTGGGCTTTCCTGGTGGCTCAGCTAGTGAAGAATCCGTCTGCAATGCGGGAGACCTGGCGGCTCTGTCCATGGGGTCGCAGAGGGTCGGACACGACTGACCCAACGAACGAAGCACAGCATGTGTGCGTGCATACGCTAAGTCACTCCAGCCGTGATTCTTTGCGACCCTATGGACTAGCCTGCCAGGCTCCTCTGTCCACGGGATTCTTTTTTTTCTTTTTTTTTTTTCCCATGGGATTCTTAAGATAAGAATACTGGAGTGGGTTGCCTGTCCCCCGCCAGGTAATCTCCCCGACCCAGGAACGGAAGCATGTCTCTTAGTCTCCTGCATTGGCAGCGGGGTTCTTTACCAGTAGCGCCACCTGGGAAGCCTATATATATACAGGCAATGTCCAAACTATATCAGCCTGAAACATCTGAACCCTGGGAGCTTCCTATCAGGCACTTCTTGACCCCTGGAAGAGCCCAGCAAAGGGAAAAGGGCCACTCTGGGAAGCAGTAGGAATACGAGAAACTGAAGACAGAAAATCCAAATCACAAATACTGAACAAAAGCACATTGTGAATCACAGTCCCCGGCAGGTCCCCCGGATCTCCTCTTCTCACACCCACACAACAGGTTCTTTGCGGCGGGGCAGTCAGCTTTGCGGTCCTCGAGAGAAGCGGCACCCTCCCCACCTGACTTCGAAGCACCTCAGCCCGGGTGTGTGTCAGCGTAGGGCTCAGACCACCCCACGCCTGGGCTCCGAGGGCAAGTCTACGCGCAGTGAGCGTGGGCAGCGCGGAGTCCCGCACTTTCCGGGAGCGACCCTGCAGCGCGCATGCGCCGGCCGGACTTCCAGCTTGTCCCCTCCGGCGCTCGGTAGCGCTCCCTCGCCGATCTCCACGTAGGCCGCGCAGGCGCCTTGTTCACACTGCTCACCTGCTGCCGTTGTCGCCGCCGCCGCCGCCGCCGGGGCTGGATGGGGGGCCGAGGCCAACCGGTGGCACCCAGAAGAGAGAGACGCGGCGGCGGCGACGCCGACACCCGCAGGACGAGTGTCTCGACCGGCCCGCGAGCCCAAGGAGGAGGCGGCGAGGCCCGGCCCCCGCGGTCTGTGGTGTAGGGAAGCCTCCGCCGCCACCGCGGCCGGGTCTCTCTGAACACTCGCCCCACAGGTCTCGTCCACCTCAGGACCCCGCGTTGCGCGATGTTCAAGAAACTGAAGCAAAAGATCAGCGAGGAGCAGCAGCTCCAGCAGGCGCTGGCCTCTACTCAGGTACTATGGCCTCCGCACTCCCCTGGTTCCCGACAACCCTTGACACCCGCTCGTGGGCAAAGGGGAGCGGAGGATCTGCCCTGACGCTTGACTTGTCACCAGAGGCTTCCCCCAGGTCTTTCCCTGGGAATGAGCTCAGGGCGGTCCAGGTCCTCCGTGAGTCCTGACCCGGGTTCCCCATCCCAGAACTCCGTTCTGGAGAGTAGGTTGGGGCTGGTAGGGTTTGTGACACCTGACCTCTTAATTTACCCCTGATGCCCAGCCTGGTCTGAGAATAAGTGAGAGGAGCTCTGATCTTGCATGGTTTTTGACCCATACAGAAGGTTTTCCCCAGGCATTCGAGACCCCCAACTCAGGAGTGAGGGCGGAATGGGAAAACCAGGATCCCTTGTAATATCTGACCTTTGTCCCCTCCTCTCATCCCCGACCCGAGACTGATTAACGGAGGGGCCCCTGGCCCGTGACGGAGTCTTAATTCCAAACCCTGGTCCAGGCGTGAGGGCCAGGGGTTGAGCCATTCCTGGCCGGGCTGCTTGCAGAAGCGTTGGACCCGAGAGAGGTGGCGGCGTGGCCGGCGTCCAGTGCCCGAGGCTGTCACGAGTTCGTCACTTCGCATAACTGGGTTGATCCGGGACGGGCGGAGGGGCGGGCCACTGTCGGGCCCGCAGGGCTTGCGCGCGTCCGCAGCTCGGCTCTGCTTCTTCAGGAGTCTTGTTAATGTTTGTTTTTCACGAATGCTGTTGCTTCAGGAAATGACAATTTCCAGGAAGAAGGAGGCGCGTTAGTAGTGTTAATTTAAAGAAGCAGAAACAGTCTCCTAAGCAGCTGTGAATGTGTGTTTTGGTGCCGGCAGCACGTGGTTCTTTCAGCAATGAGGAGGGCTTCTGCTAAATTGCTTCTTTCTGCAAAATTGCTTCTTTTGAGACTCCTGTCTGAGTCTCAACAGATTTAGAGTGTCTACACGAAAAGCTGGGTTTTGACTACTTGGCAGGCATTTCAAAAACATTTTAAACAGAACATTTATCTTACACAACTTTTAAAAACTAATGACCAATAACTACTAAATCAAGCATCTATTGCATTGAATTTATTCTGAAACTTTAAATTGAAGTTTATTTAAAGCTTCGTAGAGTGAAACAGTGGTTGAGGTATATTAGAATATGGTACTGAAAACTTGTTCATTCTCCTAAGGGAATTGTAAATAGTGATTAAGATTTGGATACTAAATATATTACTTCCAATACTAAATAGATTACATTTACTGTGAGCTTTTAAAATTTTACAAAACACTGTTAATTTAAGAAAGAAAGAAAAAATAAAATGAGGTGAGAAATGTGGGGAAACAGGCACGGCAGTGAATGTAAGGGACTCGACGTATCACGGATCCAGGACGCCACCTCTAAAAATTCTACGAGAACTCAGGATGTATTAAGGAGTTAGCCACATGGAATTTCACTTCAGTGTTGTTTTTAATAGGTAAAATGTGGCCAAAAATATTCAGCAGTAGAGAATTGGTTAGATAAGTTTTGCCATATAGTTGGTTATTATGCAGCCTTAAAAAAAACACCAACATTTATTAGGTTCTTACTGTGCTAGGTATTTTGCTTGGGTTATTTTGTTTCATTGTCACATAAATCTACAAGGTAGAATCTTCCATACCTGGAATGGGATTCAGAGAGATTAAGTAACTTTCCTGATGTCAGAGTTAGAGCCCGCAGAGAAGTAGGCTCTAACTTGTATTAAAAGACAGATTGGAACACAGCATGTAAAGCGGGATCCCAGTTTTGTGGGGACAGTATGACATAGTGAAAATAGTTTAAGAAGGATATGCTCCAAGCTGCTGGCTTTTTATTTGTAAATGTTATCTTTTTTTCATGAAAAAGAATTACTGTCAATCTTTAACAAAGGGAGGTTGTCTTTGTTGTTGTTCAGTCGCTAAGCCCTGTCCCATTTGTTTGCGTCCCCGTGGACTGCAGCTTGCCAGGCTTCTCTGTCCATGGGATTTTTCAGGCAGGAATACTGGAGTGGGTTGTCTTTTCCTTCTCCAGGGGATCTTCCCAACCCAGGTATTGAATCTGTGTCTCCTGTTTTGGCAGGCGGATTCTTTACCTTCTGAACCACTTGGGAAACCCGAGGTTGTCTTTAGAATCATGGTAAAAGGGCGTTACAGGTAATGCATCAGGGCTTCCAGTTCATATGGGTTGATGACTCTGGTAAGACAGTGCGTGTGGAGCAAGAAATAGCACTATGTGTACAGAAGATTTAAAATGATCCTTTTTGATGTAACTATATGTGTGTGTATATAATGGATATATGTGTGTATATATATAGTGAGTATATATGTGTGTATATATAGTAGATATATATATATATATATTTATCCAGAATGCAAAAGTAAATTGTTAGTGATCAATTGCTGATAGAAACTTGATTCTGTTCCTTGTCTTGATCCTTAACTATTTAGAACCCTTCAAGTTGAGAATTCTGGATTATTATTTTTAGAGTTAAGAATTTCTTTCAATCGTGAATTAAGCAAAACAAATATTTTTGGATGGGGTAATCTTTTTGTAACAGATAAAACATGTCCTTGTTTTCTCATGCAAAGGATCCTAAATTTGTATAATATTATGTCTTGTTTTTTGAATATAAATTATTTTGTGTTGAGGGTGCTATACCCTCAGGAATTTAATGGGGTGTGAAAGACAGTTTGCTTTTACCTCCTCAGGAGGATTTATGTGTTTGTTCTTGGTCTAGTTTTCCTGATTACTTTGTAGCCTCCCTTGCTATCTGCCCAATGTCTATCTTCTCTCAGGTTTTAAATTGTTTTGGGCTTTAAATCAAGACAAGATCCTGAATTTCTAAAATTTTGTGTAAAATAAGGGCAAGTACCTAAGGGATTCTTTAATGCATTTTAGTGCATTAATACAAATTGAGACATTTGTTTTGAGATTTTGGAGGCCCTTGTGTACATATTTCCTGGTTCTTAGCTTGATTTCCAGAGGTGAGATTGCTTGACAGGTATGTTTCAAATAGAGTGAGTCATCAGGTGTTGATAATTCTGGGATAAATGAACCATTTACATCACAATACTTGCAAAACTTTTCAGTAATAGTAAGAACGATAGTGTTCGTGATATTAATACTTTGGGGTTCCTTCAGTTTTTGAAAGCATTCAATAAAAGCAAGACACCGTTTTGTAGTCCCCAGTCACTTCTCTTTGGAGCTGAGATTATTTGAACCCTTCTTTGGCAAATATTATTTTAAGTAAACATTTGGTCAACTCTGACTTTAAAAATAAAATTAAACAATTTCAAATCAAGTTTCACTTACTTTTTTAACAACAAATATCTATACTTAGATTTTTAAAATCCTTAGAATAAATTTGATAAAAATTAATAAAGAGTAATATAGGATACTTTCTAATTTCTTAGGATGTATAACTCCCCGACCCCACCCATGACAAGGTCATGCGGGTGAGGCGGATCAAGACTCAAGAGGTCCCCTAGATCTGCTTGAGCATCTACCCCCGAAACCAAAATCTGTCTGTTATCCTACACTCTTCTGACATTAACAGGGGCTATCCCCGACCACCTTTCTCTGGAAAATTAACTTAGAGCTCCAGTTAGTAGTCTCCTGCATATAAAAGGAGTGTCTCAGGTCAAACCTCTCTGCTGGCAGACTAGCTTGTGTGACAGGATTATCCACACTCCTGCTACTATGCACATGATTGTTTACAACCTCTGAACCATAAACAGCACAGAGAGTTTGGAGTATTTTGAAAGTCCTGGTTAGCATAGGGCTTTACTAGAGATAAAAATCATGTTGGTGAAGGGTTTCATTGCTGAGTTAATCATTGCTGCCAGGCCTCCCTATCCTCATAGTGCCATGAATAAAAAAATATTTTTTTAACATTTGCAGCCCTTTTCAGATATTACTAAAACTTAATTATAAAAAGCACCGGCACAAATGGACTATTTTGTGATTCCACTTGTGTGAGGTACCTAGATTAGTCAAGATCATAGAGGCAAAAAGTAGAACGGCGGTTGTCTGTGGCTGAAGAGAGGAGGGGGAAATGAGGAATTACTGTTTAATGAGGATAGAGTTTCAATTTGGGAGGATGAAGACGTTCTGGAGATGGATAGTGGTGGTGGTTGTCCAACAATGTGAGTATAATTAATACCACTGAACTGTCCACCTACAGATGTTTAAAATGATAACTTTTATGTTGCGTATGCTTTACCACAATAAAAAGCAAAACGAAACAATGTGGGCTCACCCCAAACTTGGGGTCTCAAAATAATAGTTTGTGTAATAGGAATAAAAAAAATTTCACAAACAGGGAAGAGTCCCTTCTGAAGGAACATAGTCTTATCTTCTAGCATCCTGTGTGCAAATGGAAAGTCTAATTCAAACTTGTTCTTTTCTGTATTGGTGGTTAACTTGATCTTTGAATCTTTTCTCTTTTTCTTTGAGGCTAAAAAATTTCTAGTTTTCTTCTTTTTTTTTTTTTTTTAGTCTCCCCTTTTTCTTTTTTAAATCTTATTAATCTTTCTAAATAAATTCTCTGTATATCCTTTCCCCCTCTTTTGATATATTCCTTTTTTCTTGTTTATTCTATTGCTTTGAAAGATTTAAAATTTTTATTTCAGCTGCTTCTATTGAATTTATTCTAGTCATCACATTTAATTTCCACAAATGAACACTAGTCAACATTGGGTAGTTATTTTTACCTAGGTGTTTTCTTGGTTCATTGCATGTATTATCTAAATTAATACATGAAATAATAAAAGGTATGGATTTGTATTACCCTCATTTTACAGATAAGAAATGGAGGCCAAGGGAGGTTAAGTAACTTGTCTGTGTAGACAGATAGTACCACACAACTCAGTGATAAAGCTGAGATAGGAACTTAGGCAGTCTTGCTCTAAAGTCCATTCTCCTAACCACGGTACTTTTATTTATTTATTTATTTTTAGCAGCAGCTTGTGGTTTAATGGAAACTAGAGCATCCCCAAACTCTCTCAGGATGTTATGTGTTATCTATACAAGCATATTTAAAGTCTGTTCCTTGATTTATCAGATTGTTCTAGGTTGTTATAGTTGTATGTATTCATACTGGTTATATTTTTTTCTTTTTTTGAGAAAAATGTCTTGCTGTTGGTTTATATTTATGAAGACCAGGTGGGTGATTTATTACCCAAACATTCTTAATGAATGGGGACACTGGTAATTATCTTGAAACGTAAACTGATGTGGACTGGGCAGGACTGGGATTGCTCTGGTGAAACTGGGTGTGTTGTTACCCTACTGCTTTATGGTGCCAGCCTCTGCAGTTGGAGCGCTAACTCCTCCAAGGTGTTACTCATTGTATTTGGCTGTTTCTTTTGTCTGGGGAAGTGTTTGGGTTGAAGGAGGCTGACTCAGGTGTACCTGTTTCACAGACCTGAGACACATTCCTGAGAGTAGTAACCTCCCGTTCTAGTGATTTTTACCCCCGCTGTTTGCCTCTCCCAGAGCTGCCTTCTGCGTATGTTTGGAGTTACGGCTCCATTGCCCTGACTTCCCCACCAATTAGAATCCTTTTGCCTTTATTCTTCAAAAATTTGTTTTCTTTTTACTTATGATTTTCCCTCTCTTGTTCTAGAGTTTTAGTTTATCTGTTTTTCTACTTTTTTTTTTTTAAAACCTTTATTTCAGTGGGTTTTTGGGAGGAAGAGAAGTAAACAGTGTTCATTCTGCATTCTTGTACTGGAAACCTAATTACCACTCTTTGCATAAACATGCATTTATCTTAAATATTTGTCTTTTAAATTATGAATTCTTAACAAATGCATATTTCTTAGATTAGTAAAGATGTCTGATTTTTCTATTTTATTCATTTTATAGAGTTATTTGACTAAGTTAGCATGGACGATGTTAACAGTAGCTAGTGTCTAAAATGTTGGGAATAACATCAGTTCACTTATGATTTGTTACCAACTGTTGGATGAGATTTAGGATGAGAAATAGACCATCTTTCAGTCTGTGTATTATGCTTTTAAATTATATGGGGTACCTTTTACTGGATATACTAGATACTCATGATTTTTAAATAAACATTTAAAATGAAATTTTACTTTTATTTTTATCAAAGTAATACATTCTGTGGCTTCCCTGGTGGCTCAGAGGATAAAGTGTCTGCCTGCAATGCAGGAAACCCGGGTTCGATCCCTGGGTCGGGAAGATCCTCTGGAGAAGAAAATGGCAACCCACTCCAGTATTCTTGCCTGGAGAATCCCATGGACAGAGGAACCTGGTGGGCTACAGCCCACGGGGTTGCAAAGAGTCGGACACGACGGAGCGACTTCAAACACTCACACACACAATACATTCTGTAGTTTTAAAAGATAAAGTACTGCTAAAAAACTATTACGCTAAAACAAAACAAAACACACTGTCTACTCCAGCCTCCCAGCTCTATCCTCCGTGTTCTTTCTGGAGACTTTAGGATCTTCTCTTGTTTTCTGAAATTTTATGGTGAACATGCCTTTGTGTAGATTTATTTTTGCATTGTGCTTCACTAAGTATGGTGACTCCTGTGCTTAAATTCTTGGAAACTTTTAGATATTATTTCTTTAATAATTCCCTCTCCTTTGTTTTTTCTCTTCTATTCTGGAAGACCAGTTAGTTTTTGTACCTTCAGGATAGAGTCTCTTATTTACTATTTTTCACCCTTCATGGTCTATTTTAATTAATTTATTTGTTTTTTGTTCTATTTGCAGTGGAAGTGTGGGGTCTTACCACTGGACCACAGAGAAGTTCCTTTTTTTGTCCTATTTTTGAGAGTTTGCTTCAATTTACTGTTCCATGAGTTTTTTGTTTTCTTTATTTTTTGAAGTATGGTTAATCTACAATGTTAGTTTTCAATTGAATTTTTAGTTTTTCCTACTCTGTTTTTAAAATTTCCAAAGGCTATTTCTTACTGTCTTTTGCTTTTTCATAGCATTGCTCTTGCTATACTGATAGATCTTTAACATTTAAAAAAAATTTATTTATTTTGGCTGCACCAGGTCTTACTTGTGGCATGTGGGATCTTTAATTGCAGCTTGTGGGATCCAGCTCTCTGACCAGGGGTCAAACTTGGGTCCCTTTGATTGGGAGTGTGGAGTCCTAGCCACTGGACCACCAGAGCAGTCAGTCCTCTGATATATCTTTTATAGCTCTGATTTTTTTCTTTGGTTTTGAAGTTTTCTTTTAATTTTTTTTGGTGAATTTTGTTGTTGTTGGCTCTTACATTGGAAATTTTCTTTACTGACTGCTCTGGGGTATCCATATTAAAAGGCAAGACAGTAAAAATCTGATGCTATCTAGAAGTATCATGTGATCAACACTGGGACTCCCTGCTGGGTGATATGCTGCAATTGGCTTTGTTATTGGGAGAACTATCTACCTGTTGATAACCTGAGCTCTTTAAGATGTCATTTGATTTCTCCAGTGAAGCCTTTTGTTTTTTGGGCAGAGGGTGCCAGGTTATAAGCCGAGCTGCTTCGGAAGCATTGTGCTGGAGGTTCCACCGTTCGCTGTGCAGAATATCACCTAATTAGTCCCTCTAGGTTTAGTCACACACTTTGCCCTTCACTCCTGTCTTACTGTGCTTGGTTTCATCCAGGTTGGAGCTGAAATGGCTCCAGAAAAATAAACCTTTCTTTGGTTTTTCAGAGGCTATGTAAGGTAGAACCAGGGACATGGGGATCTTTCAACCAATTTTTCTGATTTTGGTCCTGCCTGTTAACATCTTCATTATAACTTGCATTGTAACTTGGAAGTCTTAAATCTTTTTAGGGCTCTGGAGATGAAAATAGGCTTGCTTCTTATCAGTGTTCCCTTCTCCATGGGATTGTAGTATCTTCAGCTGTACTTTCACTTCAGCATTCTTTCGTTCACACCCATTCTTCTGAAAATTGGTTGAAATTTAATTCTTTGGGTGATGTTTTAGTTGCTAAGTCATGTCCAACTCTTGTAACTCCATGGACTGTAGCCCTCCAGGCTCTTCTCTTCTGTCCATGGGATTTCCCACGGCAAGCATACTGGAGTGGGTTGCCATTTCCTTCTCTAGGGAATCTTCCTGACCCAGGGATTGAATCCAGGTCTCCTGCATTGCAGGTGGATTCTTTACCCCTGAGCCACCAGGGAAGCCCCAACTCTTTTCAAAGGAGAGAAAAATAAGAAACTTTGGTTCACCTACCATATTTTTAACTAGAAGTCTCCTTAAATTACTTTTGAATGAGTGGACTTAACTATATTACAGGGCTATTTTTGAGAGGTGAACATTTATAACATAAGCAGCAATATTTCATTTCCGGCACTACTGTTTAGACGTCAGGATATAGAAGGTACTTTACTAAAGACATGATGGAAAGTTCTAATAATTTTGTAACTAGTAGATAAAGGCTTATGTGACATATTAACTCCAGGTTACTTTGGCCATTCCTTTATAGCTGGGGTGTCAGGTAGATTGGCAGAGACTTTCAGGAGTACGTGGTGAGGAGGAGTCTGTGGCTGTGTCCTTGCTGTGATTTGGTTACTCATGGGTGTGGCAGGGAGAAATGAAGCCAGATGTTAGGCTTGTGTAAGAATGCCATTCGTCTACTTGGGCTATAATTTGAGAAGTAAGTAGTGTCAAAAGGCTTCTGGGCAGCCAAAATTTTTATGTCACTAACTTCATATTGCATAGTTAATGTAAGTTATTAATAAGGACAGTTTTTTAAAAATCCCTCATTTAGAATTTCCTTATGTTTATTTTGTCTGCAATTCTATTAGATGTAGTTATCTAGTTTCTAAACTAGTAACAGGCTAAAACAGATGGAGGTATGGAGGACAGTTATCCCCAATTTCCTGACAAGAAGGTGGAAAGCTGAGAATGCTTGTGTGGCTGAATCAGGGTGCACACTTCAAGATCCGGGCTAGTGCGCAGTTCTTCTGAGTCCCTCATCCGCTTCCCCAGTACTCTCTGGATCACTGTTTCTCAAATTTTTTTCACTGGGACCAGCAGTTAAACAACAATAACATTCTTTTTGCACAGACACTTCTAAAACAAAAGTTTTATAGAATCTTCATCTTTATGACATAAGATGCCATATTTTGACCCCAAATATTCCTTCATTAAAAAAAAAAGTTGATCCCCATCCTCTAATTGATTCCACAACCCAGCCAAACTTCTTTCACCATACCATGCTGTCTGTATAAGAACAATGTTGATAAACGTAGCCGCTAACTCTTAAATCTCTATTACATCAAATGTATCTAATATATTTTAACTATACCAAAAAATTAGACATTGAAAAGCATTAATCTTAGGCTGAACAGCACACTCTAAAGATAACAACACAAATTTTAGATATTCGTATTACTGAGAAATTCTGTGTTGGTCAAAACTATGTTAATCAAAGTTTATTCCATTGGGGCTCTATTATCTGAGAGTTTTCCTATAAAGAGCTACTGTATTCAAGACAGCTGAATTGTCAGATGGATGCAGATATCTAAAGTTATGAATTCAAGATGGTTAAATCTTAGGGCTTACTGTTCCTAAAGGTGACTGCATTAGTTTCCTGATGTTGAGAAACAACAGGACCACAACCTTACTGCCGAATCGCCCAGTTCCTGATTCACAGTCTGTGTGTCAGAAGTCTAGCATGGCGGGGCCTCACGAGCAGCCATCAGGCTGCTGTCCACATTGTGTTCTCGCTGGCGATGCGGGTCCTGGTCCAGCTCACGTGGCTGTGGCCGTGGGACACAGGCCCTTGTTCCTTACTGTCTTTGGCTCCTAGTGCCATCCACAGTTCCTCACCGCTCGACCCTCACAGGCCTTTGCTTTCCTTCAGGGCTGCAGGAGTACCCACTGCCGCACTCTGGACTCCTTTGAAGGGCTTGTGTGATTAGGTTGGTCCCATTCAGATAGTCTCCTTTCTCTGAGTTAGCTTAGAGTCAGCTGAGTAGTAATCTTAAATATACCTTTGCTCTGAAAGGTAAGATCATCAGGGCAGTGATACTGCATATTTGCAAGGTGAGGGTGATTTGGGGTCATCTTTGAATTCTGAGTACCACGGTGACTAAAATTTTTTTTTCTTATAATGAAGTTGAGGGCTATGGTCAATTAATATTCAATTGGCAATAAAAATATTGTGAGCCTGGATATAACCATCAGGTTTCTTGACAAATAGCTTAGACATCTGTCTTCAGATTTCTCATGGCTGTGAGGATTAATTAGAGCAAATTTAGTTTGAAGGAATGTAAATCCCTATATATTTTAAAGTGAGGGTAGCTGTTAAAGATGCAAGACTTTGCGATAAATACTCAAGTACAGTTAGTTTTTTTTGCGTATTTTCATACTTTGCAGTCACGTCCATTCCCTCATGTGATTCTTACTTTTGCAACTCCAGACGCAGACCTACAAACCATCAGGCCAAGCTTGGCCATGTGGTACTACTTTTCTGAGGGCAGTGTGTCTTAGAATCTATACTTTAACTTCATAAACCCCAACATTTGATTTTGCTGATTTTTCTAGAGCTGATGAAGCTCCATTTAAAGATTAGGCTCATATGAGAAATCATTGTGCCAATTAAGAAGTTTCACAGTAGAGGTGCACTTTTCAAGTGATTTGGAGGTCCTTGTCTGGAGTAGCCCTTTCTTGGCATCTGGGTATTTGGAAAGCTGAATTATTAACCCCCTTATGTTTTGGAGATGTTGGAATCATAGCAGAGAGGGTTGGCTATGAGTTACTTCCTGTGGCCTAGTAATACTTTCCTAACTTTTGCCCTCTCAGTAGCCCTTTTATTAAAGGAGATACTACATATAACCATATAAAAGGAGATACAAATGGAGTTTCTCCCAGTCATATTGGTAGTGTTTGAAACATCTGGTCTTTGAAGCTGGTATGAGTTGAAATTCATGACTATGAGTGGGAATGGTTGTTACATTTCCCTCAACCTCAGTGAGAATTATTTCTGAACTGTTCTGAATATTTGTGATTTAGTTTCAGTCCTGGATAAACACTGTCCAGTGACTGCTTTCCTTTCCCATTTTCTAAACACACTGTTGGCTTCTAGTCATACATTTTTTTGGGGCTTCCCAGGTGGTGCTGGTGGTAAAGAATCTATCTGCCAGTGCCGGAAACACAAGAAATAAGAGTTGGATCCCTGGTTCAGGAAGATCCCTTGGAGAAGGAGATGGCAACCTGTTCCAGTATTCTCGCCTGGAAAATTCCATGGACAGAGGAGCCAGGCAGGGCTACAGTCCATGGGCCACAGAGTCGGACGCGACTCAGTGACTAAGCACACACAAGCGCACGTTAAGTTTCCTCAGTTCAGTTCAGTCGCTCAGTCGTGTCCGACTCTTTGTGACCCCATGGACTGCAGCACCCCAGGCCTCCCTGTCCATCACCAACTCCCAGAGCTTACTCAGACTCATGTCCATCAGGTCAGTGATGCCATCCAGCCATCTCATCCTCTCTTGTCTCCTTCTCCTCCCGTGTTTGCTCTTTCCCAGCGTCAGGGTCTTTTCAAATGAGTCAGTTCTTCGCATAAAGTGTCCAAAGTATTGGAGTTTCAGCTTCAGCATCAGTCCTTCCAATGAATATTTAGGACTGGTTTCCTTTAGGATTGACTGGTTGGATCTCCTTGCAGTCCAAGGGACTCTCAAGAGTCTTCTCCAACACCACAGTTCAAAAGCATCAGTTCTTCGGTGCTCAGCTTTCTTTATAGTCCAATTCTCACATCCATATATGACCACTGGAAAAACCATAGCTTTGACTAGATGGACCTTTGTTGGCAAAGTAATGTCTCTGCTTTTCAATATGCTGTCTAGGTTGGTCATAACTTTCCTTCCAAAGAGCAAGCGTCTTGTAATTTCATGGCTGCAGTCACCATCCACAGTGATTTTGGAGCCCCAAAAATAAAGTCTGTCACTATTCCCACTGTTTTCCCGTCTGTTTCCCATGAAGTGATGGGACCAGATGCCATGATCTTAGTTTTCTGAATGTTGAGCTTTAAGCCAGCTTTTTCACTCTCCTCTTTCACTTTCATCAAGAGGCTTTTTAGTTCTTCTTTCTGCCATAAGGGTAGTGTCATCTGCATATCTGAGGTTATTGATATTTCTCCTGGCAATCTTGATTCCAGCTTGTGCTTCATCCAGTCCAGCATTTCTCATGATGTACTCTGCATAGAAGTTAAATAAGCAGGGTGACAATATCCAGCCTTGACACACTCCTTTCCCAATTTGGAACCAGTCTGTTGTTCCATGTACAGTTCTAAACTGTTGCTTCTTGACCTGCATACAGATTTCTCAAAAAACAGGTCAGGTGGTCTGGTATTCCCAACTCTAAGAATTTTCCAGAGTTTGTTGTGGTCCATACAGTAGCTTTGGCATAGTCAATAAAGCAGAAATAGGTATTTTTCTGGAGCTCTCTTGCTTTTTTAAAGATCTGACAGATGTTGACAATTTGATCTCTGGTTCCTCTCCCTTTTCTAAGCCCTCTCCCAATTTCTAAATCCCTTGGACATCTGGAAGTTAACGGTTCATGTACTGTTGAAGCCTGGCTTGGGGAATTTTGAGCATTACTTTGCCAGCGTGTGCTACTGCTGCTGCTGAGTCGCTTCAGTCATGTCCGACTCTGTGCGACCCCATAGACGACAGCCCACCATGCTCCCCCGTCCTTGGGATTCTCCAGGCAAGAATACTGGAGTGGGTTGTCATTTCCTTCTCCAATGCATGAAAATGAAAAGTGAAAGTGAAGTTGCTCAGTCGCTCAGTCATATCCGACTCTTCGCGACCCCATGGACTGCAGCCTACCAGGCTCCTCTGTCGATGGGATTTTCCAGGCAAGAGTACTGGAGTGGGGTGCCATTGCCTTCTCCTGCCAGCGTGTGAGATGAGTGCAATTGTGCGGTAGTTTGAGCATTCTTTGGCATTGCCTTTCTTTGGGATTGGAATGAAAACTGACCTTTTCCAGTCCTGTGGCCACTGCTGAGGTTTCCAAGTTTGCTGGCATATTGAGTGTAGCACTTTCACAGCATCATCTTTTAGAATGTGAAATAGCTCAACTGGAATTCCATCACCTCCACTAGCTTTGTTCATAGTGACGCTTCCTAAGGCCCGCTTGACTTCGCATTCCAGGATGTCTGGCTCTAGGTTGATGATCACACCATCGTTATCATCTGAGTGGTGAAGATCTTATTTGTATAGTTCTGTGTATTCTTGCCACCTCTTAATATCTTCTGCTTCTGTTAGGTCCATACCATTTCTGTCCTTTATTGTGCCCATCTTTGCATGAAATGTTCTGTTTATATCTCTAATTTTCTTGAAGAGATCTCTAGACTTTCCCATTCTATTGTTTTCCTTTATTTCTTTGCATTGATCACTGAGGAAGGCTTTCTTATCTCTTCTTGCTATTCTTTGGAACTCTGCATTCAAATGGGTATATCTTTCCTTTTCTCCTTTGCCTTCTAAAACATTGATAAGACTTCAACTTTATTTCACATTCAACTATTTTGTTGTTTACAATTTTGAGACCTTACTCTTCCTATTTTTTGTCTGGGTTGAGTCCTTTAAGGTAACTTCTGCACATTCCTTCTATCATGTGTTAATTTTTCTGTTTCATCTTTTAGAAGGTATGTATGTGTTGGAATTCTGAGTTGTAAGCAACAGAACTCAGCCCAGCTAGTTAAGCAGAAAAGGGATCTGTTAATGAATAAATAGTTGGTGACTTACAGAATTTTAAGGAGGGCCTGAAAGTCTGGGCTGATGGCTCTGCTCAGCCCAGCTGGGGGACGGCACTAAGAATGTTGCAGCCGCCTCAGTCTGGCGCCCTGCATCTCACATGCACAGCTCTTGCGTATGACTGCGGGAAGCCCTGTTCTCCACGCTCACCAGCTGACGAGCTTTATTAATTTTGCATGTCTGTTTTCTCATATTGCCCATATATGACTCAGAGTCTCACGTGGGTATGTTCATCGGGCGAGCTCAGGTCACCTGCCCTAGATGAAAAGAAGACTAGGTTGGTGAGTTTTTGGAGTTCAGACTTAAGTACTTATAAGAGCTTTTTAGAAAAAGAGTTTATTTAACTTTTGTCACATTTTGTTGATGTTTTCCCCTCCTCCCAATTAAACTATTCCTTTTGATTTCTGCTTCTGACATAAAAATCTGTTTTATTCACCTCTTGTTCCCCATCCAGAGGACTGTGGGATTTGCAGTTCCCTGCAGTGGAAGTGAGGAATTCTAACCTCTGGACTGCCAGGGAAGTCCCAAATATCATTTAAATCTTTAATATAGCTTAAGTATAAACTAAAGGTCTGACTCATTTTGTTCCCCCATATGGATGGCCATTTGTCCCAACACCATTTACTGAACGTTTGTGTTGATTAGAAATGTTAGACTTAATTGTACACTGAATATGCACATATGTGTGTATGTGTGTGTACACCGTTTCTTGTGACCTCTCTGTTCCAGCATAGACACAGCAGCACACGCTGACTTGACAGATGGATGTTCCATTTGTTCATTTATTTTAAGAAATATTTACTAAGTGCTTTTTATTTATGTAGTGCTGTACAGACTACAAAGGGTAAGACATCAAGATGTTATTTTTTTTGTAGATAAGTTAAGCCTTATCTTGTTATGGGTGAGAGGGCATCTTGAAGTGTTGGTTTTATATTTTTAGGACTGTTTTTAGCTCACCTTAGAGTGGACCTCAGGCTCTAGTTTCAATCTGGGGCTTCTTGTTTAAATTTATCCTACGGGTTCTTGTACTAAGGACTGTAGGAATCTTGCAGTCCTTCACAGAACTAATGGACTGGCATCTCAGTACTGGGGTGTGGTGTGCACAGTGTTTTCAGAGTAAGACCTTTGACTAGAGACATGTTTGCCTCCACTGCTGCTGCTGTTGCTAAGTCGCTTCAGTCGTGTCCGATTCTGTGCGACCCCACAGACGGCAGCCCACCAGGCTCCCCCGTCCCTGGGATTCTCCAGGCAAGAACACTGGAGTGGGTTGCCATTTCCTTCTCCAACGCATGAAAGTGAAAAGTGAAAGGGAAGTCGCTCAGTCATGTCTGACTCTTCGTGACCCCATGGACTGCAGCCTACCAGGCTCCTCTGTCCATGGGATTTTCCAGGCGAGAGTTCTGGAGTGGGGTGCCATTGCCTTCTCCAATTTACCTCCACAGGTCATTATAATTGAATGTTAGAGCTGGAAGGCACTTTCACAATTGAATTGACAAACTTATTTTTAATGAACTTAGAATAATTTTGATTTATAGGAAAGCTGCAAGGATTGTATAGAAAGTTTTCATACACTTCTCACCTGGTTTCAGTCTCCCCTAATAAAATAATTTTATCATCACAACCTTATTTTGAGGTTTATTTTAGCACTCAGAAAATTAATTTAGTGAAAGTCATAGTTCAAGTTGGTGGCAGAATCAGACCAAGGACCCAGTGGGTAGCCTGGGTCTGCTAGTTAATGACATTTCACTTACCTTTTTTTGTTTTTCTTGTGTTTGCCCTTTTCCTTCCTTTTACTGGGTTCTTTGGGCATGGACTGCGAGAAAGGACTATATAGTATGTAGTGTGCTCACGAGTGTAGTCCTTCTAATTTGTGCACTAATCTTTTAATCTAGGCTTCCTCCAGTTCTTCAACACCAACGAGAACCAGGAGCAGGACGTCTTCATTTACAGAGTCACTTGATGAGGGTACACCCAACAGAGAGGTAAGTTTAGAATTTCATCCTTAATAAACTTACAAGAAGCTTATTATGCTTCTGTTTATAAGAAAATGGGAATTTTTTTGGACATGTCAATTATTTAATTCCTAGATCTTTTTTTAGTAACTTTTTTTGCTAATAGTAATTTTGCTTTTATAAAGTGTGTTTTCTTTATGTATCTTAATTTGAGAGGATAATATACTTTGCCTTTAACATTTGAAATTTTCAGAATGATGTGATAACAATTTGTTCAGCATTATGCGGGGAGAAGTCCTGTATTTTCAGGTTATGATTGGAAACACTGAAGTAACTACTGATTCCAAGTGACATGCAGCTGGCACCATAGCTCAGATTAGATTTTTTTCCAACATTTTTTCTTTCTGTGAAGGATTGTAAGAGTCCCAGAAGTACAGAAAATAGGGTAAAACAAAGTGCACACATCAGTGAATTTTTATGAAGTGAATCCCCGTGTAGCCACCATCAGGTCAAGAAGAGGAAAACTGCCAGCCACTGTAGTGCTTCCTCCCGCCCCTACAGAAGAGCACCATCGTCCTGCCCTTTTGATACATGCTGCTGCTGCTGCTGCTTTTTCTAAATAGTACCTGTTAAGTACGCTTTCTGTCGTAAACATTATAGTTAAACCTGTGGGTTGCCTAATTTTTGGCTATTTTAAATTATGCTGCTGTGAAGATTATTGTACATTTCTTTTGCTACATACTTATAGGAGGAGAACCTCTGGGTTAAAGTGTATATGTAGTTTTAACACTTTAGAAGCTAATGCCTATTGTCTTTTTCAGGATAGTTGTAGAACTTTACCTTCCTACCAGGAGTTGATGACAGTTGTCTTTAATTTCAGCTATTCTGGTGGGTATGTAATGTTCTCCTGTTGTAGTTTTACTTTGCATTTCTCTGATGACTGATAAGATTGAGCATTTTTATCTGTATATTTCATCTAATGGGATTGAGCATTTTTCATCTGCATATTGATAACTTCTTTTGTGACATGCTTATTCCAGGCTCTTGCTCATTTTCTGTTGGTTTATCTTTGTTTTATTGATTTGTAGGAGTTCTTTTTTGTACCGTATGGATAGGAGTTTTTTTAATTGGATATATGCCTTGTAGATATCTACTTCCTTTCTGACCCTTGCCTTTTATTCTCTTAATGGTATCCTTTGAACAGAAGTGCTTAGTTGTAATGTAGTCCAATTTATCAATATTTTATTTTATGGCTAGTGCTTTTCATTTCTTATTACATGTATTCTTTTCTTATCCTTGAGAGTATTTTCCTGTATTATCCTATTTTACCTTTCACATTTGAATCTATACTCCCTTGGAAATGAGTTTTTTCAATATGGTCTGAGGTAGGGATCAAGTTTCGCTACCACCGTTCTCCCCGTGTAGCTACCCAGTTGTTTCATTCTGTCCACACCGCTCTACTGTGCTACCAGAAGTTGTGTCCATATTTGAGTGGATTTGTTTCTGGACTCTATTTTCTGTTCTCCTGTTTGCTTTGTCTTTGACTTGTTCCCATACTGTCTTCATACTGTCTTTATATGAAATCTTGCCTTCAGTGTAGAGCAGGTCTTCCTTGTCTTGGTTTTAAAACCAAAATTTTGTAGATTGCTGGCTTAAACAACAAACATTTATTTCTCAGAGTTCTGGAGGCTGGGCAGCCCAAGATCAAGGTGCCAACAGATTCAGTATCTGGTGAGGACCGCCGTCTTCTCATTATGTCCTAGCATAACTTTTCTTTCTTGCGTGCACCTAGGGGGAAATGGAGGAGTAGGGAGGCCCCTCTCCTTGTCTTTCACTTTTTATAAGGGCAGTAATCTCATCATAGAGGTCCCATTCTTTTTACCTCATCTAACTCTAATTACCTCCGAAAGGCTTTGCCTGCAAGTACCACCACCAGATATCACTGGGGTTTAGGGCCCAAACATTCAGTCCATAGCACTGCCACCTTGTTCTTCTGGAATGTCTTAGTTATTCCTATACCTTCCCATATAAATTTCATGTAAATTTTAGAATCAGATTTTGGAATCAAAAAGCACATGTACAGAGAATTTAATTGGGATTGCACTGATTCTATAGATTAGTTTGGAAAAAGTTTCAGTATTATGAATCCAATTTTATAGCCTTTCAATATTTTAAGTAGTGTTGGACTGAGCATTGTATGTAGTGCATAATTTGCAATGCTGTTATTCCGTAGGATAGGTTTCTAAGAATGAGATTGCTAGGTCATAGGGTGTATGCAGATTTAAAAATTGTAAAGATTTTTTTCCAAACTGCCTTGATGAGGATTACTTTAAAACATAATTTTTGAAAACCATTATTTAGTAGATGTTGATAGCAAAATAAAAACTTCATAGTAGTTTTTGCATTGAAAGTTAATAGTATACTGTGTCCTTAGTGTATATATTTAAATAATCTGACAAACTTATATACGAGTATAAAGTATATGCATACTTTCTTTGAGATCTTATTTTCTTATGCATTATTTACAATATTGCATTTTTTTAACTTTAAGATTTCAAGTTAATGTTGTTGAATTTAGTTTATATGTGAAACCAGTTTGAATGAAAGCTAGAGTACTGAGCAGCAAAAACACTTTGCAGTCAGTGTTAATGGCATCATTCCTATACTTAGTATATTGGTTAATATTATGGTATATTGGCTTACATACAGTTGAAACAATGAAAATAACTTGTTGATTGCTACTATTGCTTTTTTTTTTTTAATTTGTTTTTTCTAGGATGCTTTAAAACCTTTAAATTGAATGTATCTTTACAAAATAATCCTTTCTGAAAGGGATGGTTTCAGCATTCTTTTACAGCAGGCTAAGTAAGCTAAAGGTTATTTTTATTTTCCCCCATATTCCAGTACTAAAGCTCCTGTGCTTATAGGGATAGCTTAGGAAATGGTTTCTGTTTGACAGCCAAAGCAATACCATCACTTTGTCTAAAGCATTTTTAAACAACTCTAAAAAATATTTTTGATCACAAAGTGAAATGTACACCTTAGTTCAGCTTATTTTGAAATAAATAAGGGACTTCTAAATTTCACGATCAAGTTACTGATTAAAAGGACATTATGTAAAATTATCTTTTTAAGTCATCAGCTCTCTCCCAAACTCCCTGAGTTTTTCATTTTGTTAAACCTCTGAGGTGAAGGATACTCTGTCAGTGATGGGACCCTCACTTTTAGTTTAAGTTTCTTTTTAGCAAAATGTGGAAGTTTAATTAAAAATACAAATATTTATTTGTCCATCTCTTCAGGAGGTACATAAAGTCTGTGTTATCTAGAAAGCTTGAGAAGTAGAATGGTGTCATTACATTGATTTTTTTGGTCAATTAAATGTTTTGCCTTTTCTCAGATGTTGGGGAAAATCCTAATATGTTTGGTTTCCTGTGTTAGTAAATATTTTAGATAAATCTAAATAAGTCTGTCTTTGGTAGCAGTGCCTCAGGCTTCCTTGTTGTTTTGTCTAAGTTGTGTATAACTCTTTGCAACCCCATGGAGTGTAGGTAGCCTGCCAGGCTCCGCTGTCCATGGGATTTCCCAGGCAGAAATACTGAAGTGGGTTGTCATTTCCTTTTCCAGGGCATCTTCCCAACCCAGGGATCGAACTTGTGTCTCTTGTATTAGTAGGCAGATTCTTTATCAGTGAGCCACCTGGGAAGCCCCAGGCTTCCTTATAGGTGTGTAAAAAATCATCCATATGATTGTAGACATTGAAGGCAAAGGGGAATAGGTTGATGTGCCCTGACACGGAGGGACTCTGTGGGACTTTAGGATCTCATCCTGCACAGACGGTGAATCTCTCCAGTTGGCCTGATACTCTGTCTTGGGGCTCCTAGGCCCAGCCTCAGTACCCTCAGCACAGGCTTCCTTCCCCTTTGTGTTGCTTGAGTTGAATCTTTGCCTCTGGAGCTGGGTGCCTTTGAGCAGTATAGAGTGTAGGATCACGTAAAGGGCTAACTAGGCAGATGAACTACATGTCCTTGTGCCCTCTGCTCCACTCTGATTTTTCTTTTTACTGAGATAAAATTCCTATAACATAAAATTTACCATTTTAAAGCGAACTAAAGGTGGCGTTTAGTACATTCGCAGTGTTGTGCATCCATCACATCCATCTAGTTCCACGTCATTTTCATTATGCTAAAGGAAACTGCTTGCTCATTAAGCAGTCATTCTGCCCTCCTCCCAGCCCCAGGTGACCGCTGATGTGGATTACCCCTTCGGATATTTTGCATAAGTGGATGCACAATATGTGACTTTGCGTTTGTTTCTTTCACTCGGCATCATGTTTTCAAGGTGCATCTGTATTGCAACGCGTGTAACTCCTGCACTCCTTTTATGGCTCAGTCTGAAGACTTTTCTAGGAAAATGAGAACATGTTTGTTTGTTTGGAGTAATACCTGGAATAGATGAGTGAGAAGGGGGTGGTTTTTGGAACGGTCTGGCTTTGCTGGCTGAAGGATCTTTGAAAGTTAACTTTTCAGTGACTTAGATTTTCTCATGTGTAGGATGGGAACAGCAGTGCCTTCCTCCTGGGATTGTGGGGATAGCCAGTAGCACGGCACGTCCCTCTCCTCGCATGCTGCTGTGCACGTGGTGGGCGCTTCCTGCGCTGTTACTGGGGGCAGCTTGGGAAGGCAGGGTGACCTGCTTCACTGTCTCTGCCTAGGTCCCGTCCAGAGGGGACGGAAGCAGATGGAGCCTTGTGGGGATTAGGGCCCCATGGGTGTTACCTCTCTCTCTGTCTTTGCCTGCTGAACTTTTGAAGGAATGACATTTTCACTTTCTTGCCTACCCTGCTCTCTGGTTTGTTGTCTTCTGGAGGTACTTCCTCATAGATGGGGCTCAAAGTAGGCATGTCCATTGTTTTCGTAGGAACGCATCTGTTCACATTTTTCATATTTTAAAATTAATCTTTAGAAATCAGTTTATTTTCATATATATATATATTTTTGGCTAAAAATGATGCATAGAAACAAATAACGATTTTAGTATTTTAGTTGTTTGATGGATTCTGTTCTGTGAGTAGATGTCTGTTCACATATCCTGTATGCTCTTTTGCTTCCCTACATGCAGCACAAGCCTGGAGTAGTAGGAGGATCCTAGGATTCCATCCCTACGTGCTGTGTGGCTTTAGGCATCTTCCTTTAACTTCTCAGAGCCTCAGCTTTAAATTGTGGTAAAATGAATATCCATTCTCACAGGGTTCTTGTGAAGGGCAAATGAATTCAGAAATATGAAAATACTTGTAATTTGTATATCACATACAAAAGATCATTATTGTACAGAAAAGAAAAAGCATTATCTATACTCACCACCTGTTGAACAGCACAGACAGGACACTGTAGGGAAACAAATAATGAAGCGTCAGGCTGCTTTGGACTAGATGCTTTCCCAAGCTTCAAGAAAGATATCTCCTTTTCTTTCTTATTATCTTGATTTAAGCTATTTTTCAGAAACAAAATGCCGTCTCTTACCTCAGTAGTTGTCTTTGTATTTCCAGAAAATTTTCACCGTTTCATGTGATGACCCCTAACAGGGATTCCTGATACTCTCAGCTTTTGACAGGTCCTAAGCATTTTTAAAAAATAAATTCTTTGTTTCGGGGCTTCTGAAGGTGGTGTTCTTTAGGAATTATTAAGAATTATCTTCCAAAGTGATGGGTGAGAAATATTTCTTTGTAAGTTTGGAATTAATTTTGCTCCTAAATGGATTGACTTTCAAAGCTGGATATGCTTTTTCTTTGTTAGACTGTTAGATTATAACCTACCTACCCTCTGTCAGTTAATCCAAATAGAAGATATGCCTGTTAGATTGCCTTTGATATCTGTTCAGTTCTCATATTTTTTCTTTTGCTCTAATGATAAAACATGAATTAAATGAATAGGTTTCCTGATATTAAGCCAGTTGGTCATTCCTTAAATCAATTCTACTGGTCAGAGTGCATTATTAATATCCTGTTGTTGTCTGATACTTATTTTATTTACATTACCTCTGACTCTGTAAAGAGAGAGAGTTATACTTTTTGTGCCATCCTTATCAGATTTAAGTAATTGGAAACTTTCTATTTTTCTCTTTCTTTTCCTTCTCCTCCTCTATATATTTAGGTCTTCTTTATTTTTAAAAAAAAATTTCATAGTTTTTACAGCTTAAATTTTATACTACTTTTGTTAAAATTTATTCACAAATATTTTATTCTTTTTAATGTTAATATACATTGAGTTGTTTTCTTAATTTCATTTTAATTTTTCTTGTTATTCCACAGGAAAAAAAAATAGGATTTTTATAAATTATCGTTAATCTTGTTATCCTATAACCTTCTGAACTCATTTATTAGTTCTATGATTCCTTTAGTGGATTACTTAGTATTTTCTTTGTAGAAGATCACGTCATCTGGAGGTAGAGGCAGTTTTATATCTTCCCTTAATCTGCTGTCGTTTATTACATTTTCTTGCCTAATTTCCTGGGCTAGAGCCTTCAGGTGAGCAGTAGTGAAAGCAGACATACTTGTCTCGCAGAGGGAAGGTGTTCAGTATAGAGGGAAGGTGTTCAGTATAGAGGGAAGAGGGACAGCGTTCAGTCCTGGAGGGAAGAGGGAAGGCGTTCAGTCCTGGAGGGAAGAGGGAAGGCGTTCAGTCTTAAAGGGAAGAGGGAAGGCCTTCCAGTCTTTTTGTCGTTGAGTATGATACTAACATGGCGTTTAGTATATTTTCTTTCTCATGTTGAGGAAATTCCCTGCTGTACCTAGTTTGTTGAATGTTCTTCCCACCAAGCAGTGCTGGATTTTGTCAGATGCCTTCTTTGCATCTTGAGATTGACATGTGGTCTTGTCCTTTACTCTGTTGGTATGATGTATTAACTGGTTTTGGGTGTTAAACCAATCCTGTATAGGATAAGTTCCACTTGCTCATGGTGTTTAATTTTATATTGCTGGGTTTGCTAGGTTGTTTTTTTTTTTTAAGGATTTGTTTTGTCTGTATTCATAAGAGATACTGGTCTGTTGATCTGCAGTATTTTGGTGTCAGGAAAATATTGGTCTCATAAAATACATTGAGAAGTGTTCCCACATACACATACATACGTATATATACATGTATGTGTACATATATATATGTGTGTGTATATATATGTATATATATGTGTGTATATACATATATGTGTGTGTATATATATATTTTAAGGTTAGTATTAATTCTTTAAATACTTGGTATGATTTACTAATGATGCCATCTGATCCAGGCTTTTCTTTTTGAGAAATGTGTTGGTTACCAATTCAGCCTCTTCACTTTTTATAGTTGGTCTGGGCTTTTCTTTATGAGAGGTGTTTGATTACCAATTCAGCCTCTTCACTTTTTATGGTTCTGTTAACAGTTTATGTTTCTTCCTGCATCAGTTTTGCTTCTTTATGTCACCCATGTTGTTCAGTTTGTTGGCATGCTGTTATTGCCTAGTAATCCTTTTTATTTTGTAAATGTAGTAATAATTTTCCCTCTTTCATCCCTGATATTAGTAATATGAGTCTTCTGTCTTCATTTTTCTCTGTTAAACATATGATGAACCAGTTGGTTCCATTCTCTTGCTGAGTGTACTGAGCATCCTCAGGATTGCAGTGGCTGATTTTTTTTTTTAACTGGGGTAGCAGGCTGATCTTTGATGATTTATTTTTCTTAAGTCTCAGGTGCCCTGAGACTTTACCAGAAATTCCTTGAATCTGTGTTGCTACTTTCCCAGTTTTCTGGTTTGATGTGTGGGTTTGTTTTTTCTTTTAGTTTTTACCGTCTTTATATACCCGTGGTCTTTTCAGTGCTAAATAGAGCTAGGGAACATTAGACACCTTGTCCCCTTTTTGCTGTCTTTTCTGTTTAAAGACTGTATGTTTTTATGTTTAGTAAAATTACCCATATAGACATAATAGGGCCGTAATTTATGATCTTGGATTTGATCAAGATGATTTAACCTCAGTCTGTACTGCGTATTTTTTCATATATTACTATAGTGGATTTTTTTTTCTTGTATTTTCTGAGTGTATTATGTACCTAATGTATACATTACTGCAAATAAGAATGAAATAAATTTGACTCAAAAAAGTAAGTTGTTGCTACAACAGCTATATATAACAGAGTTTTGGAAGATAGAAACAGGGCCCCTTCTTGTCACAGTAGAGCTACTAGAAGATTCTAAACTTTTTGGAAGTTCCCTGGCTGTCCAGTGGTTAGGAGTCTCCACTTTCACTGCTGGGGCCCAGGTTCAGTCCCTGGTCGGGAAACTAAAATCCCACAAGCCATGCGGTGTGACAAAAAAATAAAACCCCAAAGCTTTTCAGGGTCTCTTTCCTAAAAGAGGATAGAATAGTACAGAGGGGATATGCTAATTCATGACATATAACAGTAGATGCTAGCTAACAGATGCCTTAGGTCTGGCATTAGGACTTAATTTTCTCTTTGAATGCTGGTTGAGAAGGACCGGAAGGGTTCTGTGCTGCCAGAATTTGTTTTAGTGCTGCAGGCCAGAGGCTAAAGTGGGGCTCACGGCACTCATGAAAGGCAGCTGAGAAAAGCTTTTCCCAGCTGATGCCTAGAGCTCTCTGTGGCCCATTGTGAGAAGCTGCTGTCTCTAGGGAGGCTGTGTGACCAAGAACTGAACCATACCTCACATGGGCTTAGTGACTGAGTCTGTGATAACCTCTGTGTTGCTATGGGGCTGGAAACCCAAACTGGGACTCAGGGAGTCAGACTGACTGGATAAGGAGGGGTGAGCACAGAAGGAAGGGGAAGGGTAATGCTTTCCTGAAAAGGTGCCTGCAAATGAAAATGATAAAAGAAATGCTGAGAAGACAACCAATAAAAACAGAAATTGGGCTGTATCAATTTATTCCAGGTGAAATTAAAATAATTAAAAGGGCAGTCTGGATAAGACTTTGAAAAACAAGTATCTTCAGTAAGGTAAATGAAGTAATAATAATTTTCTGAAAAAGAACAGAAAATTGTGGGCAGAAAAAAAAAAAGCAGGCCCCCAAATGGGCTAGGTAGAGAAAAATAATTAGAAATGCAATTTTTAACTTTTGTGTGTTTGTGTAACCCCCACCGTCAAAAAGTTCATTTTAATTATAATTTCTTACACATCGAAATCATGATAGTATTTTGGTATATAGTATACAGTTTATGAAAGAAAATTATGTAGATGAGAATGAATATCAAAAGAGCTATCTATAGTATAATAGAATTTATCCTTAAAATTTATTATCAATTTGTTTTAAAAATTTCTGCTGTATGTATTGGAGAAGACTTATTTGTATATAAGTACAAATAAATGATTAAAGTTTTGTGTGTTTATCTGCCCCATAAATTTCCATGCTGTCTTTTTCTGTCAGTAGAAATGAGCAGCTCAGTATTTAAGGCTTTGTGTTCTTTATCATGAATTGTTCTTATTGGTGTAGACTTTAATGCTGAATTGCCAGACGTGCTGTGTGCTAGGGTGCCTGTTGCATACATCATTTGTCTGTCGATAAGCAAGTTGTTTAAAGTTGAGTTTTGAGGTCCAGAACAGCTCAGCTCATCTCCCTGAACCTTCCCAGGAGCTTACTATTTCTGTGGGTAGAGTGGTGGTAGTGCAAGGCCACTAGAGTGTTGTGTGTGTTTGTGGGATGAGAACTTTGCAACATGCCCTTATGATTTGTTTTTCATCCTTTATTTTATGTTTATGCCTCTGCTCATTACCCTGAATGAGACAGCTCCTAGCCGGGATGATAGCAGAGCCTGCTTTTCTCTCTGAGTATACTATCTTTGCTTTGGATTCCTCCAAGCAGCCTAAAACCCAGACTGAAAGTGTGGTGAGTCCTTCCACCGCTTTCTGCATTCCCTATGTGGGGAAGCAGAGTAATTTGGTCATTCTAGAAGCATATCTCATGTTGCTTGTCACTGACCACCTCTCAAAGCATTTTCAGTGCTGTGCTGCTAACCTTGCTCTAAAAAAATCAGAGCGTAAACTGCTGAGTTCTGATGGCTGGTGTGTGTTTGCTAGCTTTTTAACAGCAACAAAGTTTAACACTGTTTTCATTAATATAGCAAAGAATACTTTTACTTGGTATGAACTCTTAAGTTTTCCTCCCTAGGGAATGTTTGCTCATTAACTAAAAGAGGTATGTATTGCTAGGAATCTGTTCAACTAATGGTAGGAGGCCAAGAATATTTTGAGATGTTACTCACATTTTTAGGAATGAAAAAAATCATTGTATATAAATCCATAATTAAGCAATATTGAGTAGGCAGGTGGAGTCTACTGTAACAAGTTAGTTGCATCTTATTTTGGGAGACTACCAGTTTTCTGTGTATTAAACATTTGAAAGGAAAAAAATTACCTCTTTATCTTTCAGCTGACTGAATTCATACAATTTTGAATCTTGTGTATAATTCTACTTTGGAAGTTAGAAGTTTGATTGCCAAGTAAGGATAGCTTTTGGTGTTAGAATGAACACCAACTGAACTGGGATTGAGGTTTTTTTTAAACAGTAAGAGTTGGTTTAATTTATTAAGCAGCTGGTGATGACATTAGAACATTTCTGTACTTACTCATGGGGCTTCCCACTTGGCTCAGTGATAAAGAACTCACCTGCCAATGCAGGAGATGCAAAAGACACAGGTAAGATCCCTGGGTTGGAAAGATCCTTGGAGGAAATGGCAACCTGCTTCAGTATTCTTTCCTGGAAAATTTCACGGACAGAGGAGCCTGTCGGTCTGTAGTCTCAAAGAGTCAAACACAACTGAGCGACTAAGCACACACTCAGACTTCCTCATGCAGCCAGCAAAGACTTGGTCTGCATGTGGCCAGTAGCAGTCCTATATTACCTTCCTTCTAAACTTGGTTTTAGAAAAGAAAGCAGCTGAGAATTCTTGTGACGCCTTAGCTTGGCTCTCAGGAATAGAGGTCTCTTCTTGGTTCTGGGCTACCAGTTATACCTCATTGTTTTCAGTCCTGAGAGGGAGACAGGAGTCCCAGTTGGAGATAACTTACCAACTTATTTTAAAAATATAAAATGACATTCCACTTCATGTAGTAGTAATGGAGGCTTGACAGAAAAAAAGAACTTCTTCTAGGTGCACTTCTGTAAGCACATAAAAGCAATTCGTATTGAATACCTACCCTATTACAAAAAAATGCTAATAATTTTAAAATGAAGACTTTAGAACTATTTAAAATATGGTAAGTAGGCTGAAAGTCTGTGATAATCTTATTTAAATTTTGTTTGTTTGTTTGTTCAGGTAACAACATTTCTCCTCACATAAAACCATGGTATAACCTTACAGCAGTTAAAAGTGATTGTTGAAAGATGTAACAAATCATAATTGAAGACAAATCTGGCAGGAAACCTGTGTGTACTTTTAAATTAAATGCACTTTAGAAACATTTTCTTGTTATCTAACATTGCCTCCAGGAGTCAGTGTTGGTGACCGTTGAGTATTGATGTGTGTTGAGCTAGTTCTTTGGGCTTCTGTCGGCCGGGAGGCATTCAGAAGTCTTCTTGCACTGAAAGAAGGGCTACATAAGGGGTTAAGAAGCAATCCCTGAGCCTCTACTATCAGTCAGGCAAATTGTAGGGTTCTTGCTCTCTGAACGTTTGTAGTATAGTGTTGAGACAAAAATGTCAAAATACGCTTAACAATTCAAAAGAATTAAGGCATTGTAGAAGAACATACAAGCATAGGAAATGTGTTAGTCCCTCAGGCCAGCCATAGCAGGCTTCACAAAGTAAGAGGCATTTGAAAGTTGAAAGATGAGAATTTGCAGGGCAGAAATGAAGAAGGCATTATACGTAGTGTCAATATCTGTAATTTTTGTTTCTAGGGATTCCTAACTTAAATTTTCATGGTAACGTAGTTTAGTACTTTCTTTAATTGTCTTGCATTCATTCAGATATATAGTATTTTTTGCAGTTACTAACTCAGTCATGTCTTACTCTGTGACCCCATGAACTGGGGCTTTCCAGGCACCTCTGTCCATGGGATTCTCCAGGCAAGAATACTGGAGTGGGTAGCCAGTCTCTTCTCCAGGGGATCTTCCCAACCCAGGGTCGAACCTGGGTCTCCCGCGAGAATCTTGTAGAAAGATTCTTTACCATCTGAGCTACCAGGGAAGCCTGATATATGGTATAGCAAGTAAATTAAAATATAGGTACAGGAAAGAGAAGGTTTTAAATATTATGTTGTTTGTTTGGTAGAGTGGTATTTCAGACAGTTGTAGAATAGCTGTTTTTGTATGGATCACAATAATGTGCCAGGTTTTTTTCACTACATAAAATAGAATCTCTTACGGAGCCCTCTTGTTTGCTTTCTCCATAATTTAACAGTCAGTTACTTTCCTTTTTTTCCCTTGATAAATAAAATTCATTTAATTTAATTTTATTTATTAAAGTTCTAGTCTTGAGTAAACATCTTTTTAATATTCTGTGCAACTGAATATGAAGTATATGTAAGCATTTTTGCTGCACATAGACAATTACTTTTCAGTTGCCTGGCAGAGAGACTTGCTGATGATCTCTGTGAAATATGTCTTTTATTTTAGAGTGTGTAGTATAGGATATTTTTAGGGCTGGAAAGCATTAATTATAATGTACAAATGTATGCCATGTATCCAGCTTCTAATTCTTTGAGATGGCAGAGAAGAGGAAGATAAAAGTTAATTCCTATATTCCCCTAACTGTTCTTCTCTATGTAAGTTTAAGGAGGTGTCTTGGACTGATAAAATTTGATAGCTCTTTTTATGTTGGAGGGACAAGGTATTTAAACTTTTATAAGGGAAAAATTCAAACATAGCAAGAGTGGAAATAGCAATAAAAATTGCATAAGATTTCTTGTCCTTCCGCCAATATCCATTGTCCAGTGTCAGCAAATAATAACTCGTGGCTATCTTATACCATCCCCTCACACCTCCCTAACCATACCCCTTCCACCCTCATCACACATGCAGATACCCCTCTCCCCCATCCCCATGGGATTATTTGAAGCAAATTTCAGAAATCTTACCTATTTTGTTATATATTTCTAAAAGATAAAGACTAAAGCTACATAATCATAGTACATTTATCACAACAAAAATTAATTATTTCATAGTATCAAATACCTAATGAGAGTTCAGAAATTTGAGAACACTTTTGCAAAGTTGCATGCCTTCCCCACTTGTATTTAAGAATAAGAAGAGTCATGTATTTGACCTTTTCTTGGTTAGCCCTAGAGGTTGTAGGGAGATGTACTTTTTAAGCACCAAGTTACTGAAACGTAGTGGCTAGTGTCTGGTTGAATGCTTTTGTTTAAAACATGGACGTTACTTTATCATGAGCTGCTTCTATAGGTTTAATTTTAGTTAGACACTTAATGTATTATGAATAGTGTAGAATTTTGAGTCTCGAAGAATATCAAACCTTATGGAACTCACACAGGTTTGATGTTATAAGTAGAATGCTGTGTAAGAACATTTGTCATACCAACAGAACAGAACAAAAAACTTTCATTTGTGGAAGAAATTATTTTTAATTTTAAGTTTTTCTGAAAACTGTCCTACCAATTTCATCTAGACTGGTGGCTTTAAATGAATGAGGCATTTCCATTTCTTATTAGGAAGATATTTTTCAGAGCTTAGCCTGAATAACTTTAAATAGTATTTAATTGTAAGGAACAATTGACATTACTTCCTCTGGATAGTTTTCTACTTGAATGAGTTTTGCTGATTGAATTCCTGATGTTAATTTTGTATTGAGGGAAAAAACTGGGGTGATTGTAATGGGGGGAGGCATGGGATTAGTTTGAAATAAATTTTGCTACGTACTAATCCTTGCTGTTTAGTCACAGATAAAATAGCAAAATGAATTTTCTAAAATACTTACCATACTAGTTTTGCCTTGCATGAAAAAATTCTAATAAGTGAGCAATTACTAATTTTATTTAATAGATAAGTGTGTCTGATAGGTTTTGGTACTTGGCCTTTATTCTTAAGAGTTTTAAAACTTTAGTTTTCTGATCCTCTCTTTACAGTGTTTCTTTGTTTTTCTTAGAATGCGTCTTTCCAAGCCACAAAATCTCCCGACAGTGTTAATGGAAGTGAACCCACAACTCCTCAGGTTTGTTTTATATGTTATTTAAAAGAAAGAGCAAGTCATTTCAGTGTCAGTCTATATATTATTAGCATTTGACTTTACAATGAAACAGTGATGTCCAAACACTTGATGCAGTATGTATGGTAAATCCAAGTTTGTTGATGGTTTTTTGGAAAAAGTTTAAAGTGAAAGTAATACATGTATATATATGTATGTATATATGTATACACATACCAGTCTTGTAAGCTTCCATTATTGCTCATTTAAAAACCTAATGGCACTGAAGATGAAACTTTGAAAAAAAGATTGACGTTATAGTTGTAAAAGATTAGGAGTAAGTCATACTGAAAGACATGTTGAGTTACATATTCTAGAAGGGGGATGTGAAGAAAATGGCATTTCTTTTAAAGTTTGTTCTAATGCAGAATATCTTATTACTAGTGAATTAAGTTTATCTTTGACTTTAAAAAGTTATTTGGAGAGTGGGACTCATGTAACCTTCCTTTGACTCCTTCCAAAAAAGAAAGAAATTCATTAAAAAAATCCTAATGATAGCAGTGTCTGAGATGAACATTTATTATTTTTGGCTTTACTGATGATTATTCATCATTAACCTGGCTATTCTCAACAGTGTCTAGTGTAGGGCAGTAACATTTCTGATTCTATGGACCTGGAGCACGAACATAGGCAGTTCTCAACAACCTGATTTATGAACTAAATCATGCAGACTAAACATTCTAAAGTATTGTCTAGCTTCCCAAACTCCATGAACAGCTTACCTGTGAGCTGAGAACCTCATTCTTTTTAGGGAGGGCAGTCAGATTCTGGGCCAAGTCCCTGGGCCTTGAAACATCCCCAATTAATCCCAAGTCCTTTTACAAATACATAATTTTTTGCAAGTGCCTTGAGGGAGGGGTAAAATATTGGGAGGCATCAGTCTAAATGTTACTGGACAGATCCAGTGATCTTTAAGGAATATTAATCAGAAAATGTTATTTAGAATGCTTGTTCTATTCTAGAATAGTCCAGACAGACTGAATATAATTATGAATGCAAAAACTAGAATGAATAACAACCAATGTTTTGATCAAACTCAGGAGAGACTTAAGTTTTGATTAAGGTGAGGAATGAACTTGTGTGATATTCAGAAAGTTAGTTGTGTTTATTGCGTTTACTGTGTCTCGGGTGTTGTTAATCATTTTATGTACGTGATCTCATTTAATTCTTGTTACAAGGAGACACCTCCACTCAGAGTCTGTTTGCTTTTATACAAATTTCTGACAGGTTGGTTGTTGGTTGCTGTTAGCAAATTAGGAACAATGGATATCCCCGAAGCAGGTAGAATGCTTTACTGTAATTGGAAGCAGGAAATCAGAGTTGACCCCAAGGTAGAAGAGATGGTGAAAAGCAAGCCCAAGAGTTTATAAAGTGTAGCTGCTTGAGACCCCCTTACTACTGGGTAGATCATCCTCTGTAAATCAGTAGATTTTGGCACACAGTTTGTGGCAGAGATGTCATTACAAAGGGTTACTCACTGTCTTTATCTAAAAAAGCAGAAAAGTGTAGTATACCCTTTTCAAAAAAATGTCTGTTATACTTAACAGTAGTTAACTCTTAAGTTTAATTCGGTACACAAAATTCAGGTAATCGGTACATAACATTCAGCTAATCAAAATGACTCTTCATTCATAGATTGACGTTTTACCTTAGACAGACTTAAAAAACTCAGATATTTGAAAATAATTAGTGTATGCCACCATGTAATAGAGAAAAATATAGTTTGTAAAACAAGTATATATGAGCATTCATCCTTATCTGAGAAGCTGTGAAATAGTTTTATTAGATTATAGTTTTAGTGTTTCAGCAGTTTAGGATAACTATAGGATCTAGTATTACCCTCTTATTGTGTAGATGAGATATTAGGCATGAAACCTTAAAACTTGCTCAGAGACCAGTGACTAGTTATTGACAGTGGGATTATCGTAGATTGACAAAAGCATCAGTCTCCCCAGCTATAATTTTTTGCCATGCATTGCTTTATTTAAATTTATATGCTGTTAAAATGAGATGTGGAGAACAGGCTAGTGGTTGCCAGAGGCGAGGAGGGTGGGGGCGTGGTGAAATAGGCAAAGGGATTGAGAGCTACAGACTTCCCGCTATAAAATAAATAAGTCATAGGGATGTGTAATGTACCACACTGGAAATAGAGTCAGTAACATTGTAATAACTTTATTGCATAATCTGTAAAAATATCTAATCAGTATGTTTCATGCCTGAAATGAACATATCATTGTAAGTCAACTAACCTTCAGTAAAAACAACAAAAGCAAAATAACAACTGAATTTCACTAAATTCAATAGAGCAAAACATAGGAATTTAAATGGCCATTCTCATATGCTGTTACTTGTTTTTAGGTTGTGGGAAAAAGTCTGGTTTTGAAAATCATTAATTTTTAAAAAAAGAAATTATAGTAGTAAAATTAAATTTTGAAATTTTCGTTGCTGTTTTTGAATACTGCTCAAAGTGAAAGACTGCTTTTAATTTTATTTTCAATAGTTATGAAAAATTTCCAACATACAGAAAAGTTGAAGGAACTGTATAAAGTGAACATATGTGTACCTAACACCTCAATTCTGCCACTGGTACTTTACCATACTCTTTTTTCTAGCCATGTATTCATTCTTCTATTTGTACCTCAATCTGTTTTATTTTTTTGATGCCTTCCAAAGTTGTAGGCCACAGTACTAATGTTTTAGTATGCATATCATTATCTAGAAATCAGTGTTTGTAATTTCTTTTTTGAAGTGAATTATATATAAAATGAAATGTACAAGCCTCAAATGTGCATTGACTGAGTTTTGACAGTTGTATGTGCCAAACCCAGCCACAGGTTATGGAAGATTATCATCACCCCAGAAAGTTCCCTTGTGGTGGTCCTCTCAGAGGCAACCTGCTTTAATTTTTTCCCACCATACAACAGATGAGTTTTGCTTATTTTAGATTTTCATGTGAGTGGCCTCATAGAGTATACACTGTTCTGCGGAAGGCTTCTTTCACCCAGCACAGTGTTTTTGGAATCTCATCCTTGCTGTAGTTATCAGTAGTTTGTTCCTTTCTATCTGTTGTTGTGTAGTATTTCTATATGAATATTCTGTAGGTATTCACCTATTGACGGACACCTGGGCTGTTTGCAATTTTCTGTTATGAATAAAGCTTATGAATGTTATTGTAGAGTGTTACTGATGTTGTCTTAATGTTTTCCCATGATTTCTAGAATAAGATACACTATATAAAAAAAATGATATGTATCATTTTGACCAATCATTGAGTATTTCAAGTTTTCCTATTAGATCATCATTATCATATTGCCAGGTTAAGGTTCAGCTGAACAAATGTGTCCTAAGCACCTCCTCTGGAAAGCACTGGGGCAAGACTACAGAAGTAGAGAATATGGATCGTGTCCTAAGAGAGTATAAAGTTTGGGGTGAGGGTGTGTGTGCAGTGGATACAGTGTAGGAAAACATATTTAGTGCTTCCTATACGAGACACTATTTTAAATGTTTTTGCCCATTTAATCCTCATAACAATCTACTAGAGTAATTTTGTTTTGTTTTTTAATAGATGAGGAAATTGAAACAGAGGTCTTAAAGTTAGTAAGTAGTAAAGCTGGATTCAAATCAGGAAGTCTGTTCTTAACCACGGTGCTGTATTACCTCTGTAGTTGTTTTAAGGCATAAACAGTTAGTTGTTGTATCAGTGAGTAAGTAACTAATGGTGAGTCAGAAGGCAGTATGTGCTCCAGCAGTGGTCCTGGTAAAGTGCTTAGCCATTAAGAAAGGCAGTTTCTGATGGGAGAAATCCAGAAATTTGAGCTCACTTTTGAAGGATGACTGGGTTTCCATATGCACGGAAACTTTGGGCGATAGTACAGAGGGGGATGATCCCCTGGAGAAGGAAATGGTAACCCACTCCAGTATCCTTGCCTGGAAAATCTCATGGACAGAGGAGCCTGGTGGGCTTCAGTTCATGGGGTCGCAAAGAGTCGGACACGGCTGAGTGACTAACACACACACACACAGGCACACAGACAATGCATTTGCTCAGGAAATAGGAAGTTACCTATTAGAACTTAAGTAAAAAAAAAAATTAAGATACATTTTTAGATACATGTTATTAGGAACAGTAGGTAAAAATATCAACTTATCTACCTGAAAGAATTGTTTTGTGAACTGGTTACTTGGACTAATGTATAATAAACACACTATCATCTTAAGGGTAAACTCTCAAAAAAAAAAATTAAGTTTCTGTTATGTGGAGGGGTGATTTTACAAAGAAATGGGTCTTGGGAAGTGGAAATCTTGAACATAAGTGAAGGATTTTGATCTTTCTAATAAGTGAGAGTTCAAATTAAGAATTAGAATGAAATGAACTGAATTATATTTTAGGAAGAAATCCTAAAAATCCTAGTGACTGTGTGACACAGCGGCAGATTGGTAGGTAAGAGATTTGAGGCAGGAGAACAGAAGGCCGCTACAGATATCCAGCTGGTAGAGGATAAAGGTCTGAACAACAACACTATTGGGGAAATAGGAAGGAGGAGTGAAAACAGGGTCAAGCGGGTGAGACAGAAAGGCGTTAAAAAGTAACTCTGTGTTCGTTTATTTTTACTTACACATTTTTCCTTCTCTAATCCCCATCAGCTTTTTAAACAATGAGTTACAAATCGCTGAATGTCTTTGGTGCCAGAAGCCTGACAGTGGTTGGAGCCAGTGGGGGTTGAGTTTCTCATGTAGCAGAAACACTGGAGACAGTTGTTAGAGGCCCTTTTCCCTTTGACTTCTTGTCCTGCCCTCCATTTTCCCTCTCATTCTCATCACTGCCTTTCACCCTCACAGTTCCAAGTTTGGCCTCCAGGAAATAAATCTCCATTCTCAACAGGACCAAAGATACATTCTTTTTCATCAGGAAAATAATGTTTCTTCTAGAAGGTTCCATCACGGTTTTTGACTGCACTCTGTGGCTTGTGGGATCTTAGTTCTCTGACCAGGGACTGAACCCAGGCCCCCACAGTGAAAGTGTGGAGTCCTAGCCACTGGACTGCCGGAAAACTCCGGAAGGTCCCATCCTTTAGAGTCCCACTCAGTAGTATCCATTACTGGCTGAACTTTGGCACACAGCCCACTCGTGGCTGAACCAGAGTTTGGGAAAAGCTAATTTTATTATTATTTTAAATCTATATTTTTTATAATTTTGTTAGTTCTTTTATTTGTAGCTGTGCTGGGTCTTTGTGGCTATGTGGGCTTTGCTCCAGTGGTGGTGAGCAGGGGCTACCCTCTCGTTGTGGTGTGTGGCTTCTCATTGCCATGCCTTCTCCTGTTGCATAGCACAGGCTCTAGGACACCCAAGCTCAGTAGTTGCAGCTCCCAGACTCCAGAGCACAGGCTTAATAGGGTCACAGCTTAGTTGCTCGGAGGCATGTGGATCCTCCTGGATCAGGGAACGAACCAGTGTCTCCTGCATTGGCAGGTGGATTCTTTATCACTGAACCACCAGGGAAGCCCAGAGCTAATTTTAAAAATCCTTTAATTGAAATGTAATGTATTACACTATAATATCTACATACAGAAAAGTATCGTGTAGTCCATATACAGCTTTCTGAATTTTCACAAACCAAACACAGCTTTCTAACCAGCACCCAAAATCAAGAAACAGAAATTACCAGCTTCCCAGAAACCGTTGTGTTCCTTTCTGTTCTCCTCTCACACTGGGGGTGGGGGTAACTTTAACACTGTAGATTAATTTTGCCTGTTTCAGAGTTTATGTAAATAGAATCAGAAGCAGATATTCTTTTGTGTCTGGCTTCTTTTGTTTAATACTGTTAGTGTTAGATTCATGTATATCCTCATTTGTGGCTATCAGTCTTTAATTCTTGTTGCTGTCTAGTACTCCGTTAATGATCAGATAACAGTCGCTTTTTGCCGTCTGTTACTGATGAGCATCAACAGTGGTTTCAGGTTCGGCACTGTTTCGAACAGTGCTGCTGTAAGATTCTAGTGCATGTCTTTTGTTGAACATAATTATACATTTGTACTGGATATATAGTGAAGTGAAAGTTGCTCAGTCGTGTCCGATTCTTTGTGACCCCATGGATTATACAGTCCATGGAATTCTCCAGGCCAGACTACTGGAATGGGTAGCCTTTCTCTTCTGCAGGGGATCTTCCCAACCGAAGGATTGAACCCAGTTTTCCTGCATTGCAGGCGGATTCTTTACTAGCTGAGCCACAAGGAAAGCCCAAGAATACTGGAGTGGGTAGCCTATCCCTTCTCCAGTGGATCAAACTGCTGGTTCACAGAGTACACATGTGTTTAGTTTTAATGTTAATAAATGCTAGTAGTTTTCCAAAATGGATGGCTTTATATCCTCACCAATACTTGGAGTTTTCCATAGTTGTAATTTTAGCCATCCTAGTGGATATGTGGTAGTGTCTCATTGTGGTTTTAGTTCGTATTTGAGAAGGTGATTGTTAACCTGGCTGTACTGTTAGCCTGAACGAAACTGGCGTCTGGCGGAAAGGAAGAAGGGAGGATTAGATATCTATTGATAGATAGGTGAGTGCTGTATTCCCCAGTTTACTTATGGAGAAACAGAGGCAGAGAGGGGCAGTGTAACTTGCCTAAGGTCATATTGCTGGTCGGTGGTGGAAGGAAGACTTGAACCCATGAAGTCTGGATGCAGAGCCTGTGGTCTAAGCTACTGCATTGTAGAGCCAGAAGAGTCTGCCGCACAAGCTTGAGTATGGTTCTTAAGTGAAAGTCTGTCTTTTAGTCTTCTTTCTCTAATACTGATAACGATAATCAATGGTTATTGCATATTTGCTACATTATAAGCAATTTGCGTGTACATGTTAACTCATTCAGTCCTTGTGGCATCCTTATGAGGTGGGTAGTAGTATTATTACCATCATCATTATTTTTGTCATCCCTATTTTGGAGAGGTGAAAAAAAGACTCGTGAGGTTAAGTAACTTGACTCATGTCTTGAACATTGATTGTGGCGGAACCAGGATTTAAACTTAGGCAACTTTGCTTGGCAGCCCAACAGGCTGAATCATGACACTCAGTCACCTTCCTGCCAAGCAGAGAGCTTCTGCACATAATGTCTTTGACATTGTTCATTAGTCCTAGCTCACCTAAAATAACAGTTATTTCTAGTGCTAGTCAAATTTCTCACTTGTTTGTCCTAAGGCAGTTTACAAGGAGATTGTCTATAGGAGCTGAAAAGCACTTTTTATGTGGGTCACAAGTGGCTGGTAATGGAGTAGGCGTAAAGTGGGTCTTCAGGGTTTTGAGCATGAGGGTCCCTCCTCTCCCTTAAAACTTTCTCCACCCTGTCCCAGAACAGAGGTAAAACTTGCACATTATGAAGGAATAAATTGCAAAGTACACGAAAATAGAAAAATGAAAGTAAAAATCACCTAAAATCTTACCACTTAGACCCACTCACTGTTACTGTTGCACTAATGAGAATGAGTTTCTAGGAAACACCTTAAGTACTGACTGCTGTCATGTGAACAAAATAATGCTGCTTTTAATAATACAAGTTACTGAATTATAGTATTTTCCATGGCTGTTTTACAAAATAATGCATTATCATTAATATTAATATGCTAATTAAGAGAATAGCTCCTGCAGATCACTGTTTCTGACATGAGGCTTACTGATCCATGCACAGGGGCTTGAGCTCAGACTGTCACCGCCCTTCATGATTTTGTAACGCTTACGTTTATTCCCCGTAGACGGTGGTAAGTAGAGCAGAGCCGAACGTCACCAGTCAGCTCTGCCTTGTGTTCTCTTACTGAGCAAAATGGGTTCCATCTGCGTTACCTACCCTCTGCCTGAGAAGAGTGTTAAGGACTCTGCGCCTCCAGGCAGACTCCAGATTCAGCCACACACTTCACGCCTCACAGTACATATCCCCAGTTGAGGTCCTGGGTGTACACTGTGGTATTGCTGGCCCCTGCCTCCAAGGATCTTAGTTGAGTGGATGAATCGCACAGCACACAGGTGAGGTCTGCTGGGAAAGCATGGCTTCCTTCTTTTTTACAGACGGGCAAACTGAAGGGAAGTGACTTAGTGAAGGTCATTCCACTGCTCAGTGACAGACCTGGGACCTACACCCCAGTCCTCTGACTCAAGGTCCAGAGCCTTTTACCCGGGCGTCTCTCGTTTTTCAGCAAACACTGTATTGTGTAAAATGTCAGGAATGAAGTTAAAGGTGCTAGAGCTTTTAACAGGTTCTTGCTAGTGATTAGGGAATAATAGAAGTCTAAAGGTGTGTTTTAACCCCCATGTTTTGTTGTGTTTTGGTTGTAGTCAAGTGACACGCAGTCTTTTGCACAGAAGCTCCAACTCCGGGTGCCGTCTGTGGAGTCTTTGTTTTGGAGTCCGGTAAAGGAATCTCTAGTCCGATCTTCCTCTAAAGAATCTTTGGTACGCACGTCTTCTAGAGAATCCCTGAATCGGTTCGACCTGGACTCTTCTGCTGCCTTCTTTGATCCACCCTCTGATATGGAGAGTGAGACTGAAGACTCACTCGGGAATTTAGACAGTCTCAGCAAAGAGCAGTTGATCCAGTGGTTGCGGAGGACGGAACGAAGGTTGAATGGCTACAAAGGGAAATGTTGTGAGGTAGGGGCATGACTTTTTTTTGCTAGTATGAAAATTTCCTCCTCATGTTCTCTAATTCATGTTACGGCCCGGTCTTTACGCCTGTCGTTGGCTGAACTGTTGATTCCCTAGCTCCACTGGATCCTGGTGGTAAGCAGTGTGTGGCAGTATCTAGTTAAAGACCTTTACTGGTGCTGAGGCTCTTTGGCCAGGACTCTTAGTAAAATTTTGGAGCAAATTGTTGCCTGTAGCCTTCTGAATCTCACATTGCTTTCTCCACCCTCCCTCTGCTTCTCATTCAGTTAGTGTGAGGTGGGGCCCAAGAACTTCTTTTTCTATTTAAATAGCAGGCTCCAGGTGATGCTTTTGTTTGTGAGACTGATCTGTGACCACAGTTTGAGTAGTCTTTAGGCAATGGGCTCTAATCGCATTTTATGAATTAGGTATGTGAGGTATGTGTCTAGGTGAGATCCCATTTTATGAATTATGTATTAGAGGTTTGTGTCTAGGTGAAATCAAATGTAATTTAGTATTTTTATAGTCAAGTTGCATTTTATTTTTTAGAAATATATTACCTATATTATTTAGTTTCAACTGCATATGCATATAATTAACTTGAATTGTCTATTAAAGGGTTCCTTTGACTTATTTGTTGACTTTCATAATGAGATATTTTAGCAGAGTTTAGAACAATTAACTGCATTTATGTAGGAATGACTGATGTTATTAGTGACTTTTTCTTTATTTTAGCTTGTTACAGCTTATCAGGCTCTTCATAGAGAGAAGAAAAAGCTACAAGTAAGTGATTTATTGGCTATTTATATTGATTCATATGTAATTTTAAAATTAGAAAGGATCTTGTAATAAGACCCTGGCTTTTAATAATTGTTCATATGACCAAAGTATTTAACCTGCTTTACTATTAGGGATTTTGATGAAGAGAATGAGAGAAATCTCATTTGCCTCTTGGTAGGGATGGGCTTCCTCGAGAGCAGTGTATAAGAAGTTTGGATTTAACTTGCTTGCCTCTCTCAAGTATGTTTCCTGGTCGGTCAGTCTGTAGGCTGCGTCTTTGTTTTACTGGTAGATAAATATACAACTTGAAGGAGATGGCAACCCCCTCCAGTATTCTTGCCTGGAAAATCCCATGGACGGAGGAGCCTCGTAGGCTACAGTCCATGGGATCGCCAAGAGTCGGCACAACTGAGCGACTTCACTTGCGCTTTCAAATACCTGAAGACATCTGTTTCTTATCCTTATATCAGGGTCCAAAAATTAGCATCCTCTCTTCTGTTTCCTGAGGTGGCTGCTTATAAAGTGTGTGGAGAGTAGGAGTGATTATAGTTCTCCTGGTAACTTACTTCTACCCTTCTCTGTCATCCTGTTCATGGCCAGAAATTTCCCAGCAGGCGTCCCAGGTGATAATTCACATGTCAGAGCTCAGGGGAGCTGTCGCTCCAGTTCAGACGGTGCTGTTATTTGTAAAATGCAGATAGTCTTCACTCGTACTGTACACGTTATTAAACCAGTTTAACGTCTTGTCCCATTAAGAGACATTAATTGTATAACCAAAAAGTTATTTGTAAAGTGAGTTTTGGTAAACTTTATTTCCCTATGTATATTATTTTAAAATATTTAATTTACCATTAATAATAGTCTGCTTTGAGTACAACATTAAATTATATGACTTTGGTTTGGAATATAATCAGTTGAGAATAGTAACATCAGTTATTTGTTGCTGATTTCACTATTCTAATTGTCCCTAACATGTGTGAAAATTAGATTATTACACATTAAGTATTTGATTTGATAATTTGTTAAACATGTGGTCTGTAGAAGTGAGGGGATAGTTCTGATTTAATCCATTGTATTATTAATATTCCATAAACTCATTCTCAAAAGGTCATCTTATTCCTAAGTTCTGTGAGGACCTTGCTTGTGTTTCTTTGATTTGTCTGTTTTTTTGTTTCTAGATGTACATAAATCTACCACTAAGTGGCAGGAGAGAGTTGTGATTGCATAGTTGCAGAAGTAAAGGGTGTTGGAAGTAAAATTCAGTGATTTGTGATCTTTTTAACTTGATTTTCATTACTATGTCATGTGATTGTTTGAACCAGCTTTTTTTTTTTTTCCTTTTAAAGGGTATATTAAGTCAAAGTCAGGATAAAGCACTTCGGAGGATTGGAGAGTTAAGAGAGGTAAGTTGAGAATAGTACTTTGAGAATAGTGACTAAATTTCTCATATTTATCAGGACTGTTTTATGTATTGGGATAGTTTCATATGTACCCCATTATAGTGAAAACTAGCTAGATCAGCCTACAAGACCTTAGTTTTTATTTGTGTGGTTTCCCTAAGATACGTGTTGGTGAAATTACAAGCAGACCTTATTTTATTGTACTTTATTGTGCTTCAGAGATCTTGCATTTTTACAGATTGAAGGTTTGTGGCAACCCTGTGTTATCAGATGATGGTATCTTTTAGCAATAAAATATTTTTTGAATTATTAAGGTATGTGCTTTTTTAATGCTGTTGCACACTAAATAGTTATTTAGTGTAAATAGTGTAAACATGACTTTTACATACTCTGGGAAACCAAAAGTATTGTTTTATTGCAATACTTATTTTGTTGTGTTGGTTTGAAATGAATCCATTATATCTCTAAGATGTTCCTGTAATGACTTAAAAATGGCTTATTTAACAATAGAGTGTAATTTGCCTGCATAGACAGTCAGTGACAACTTCTAAGGCTAACCTGTCTCTTAGGTAGTTCAGGCTTCTTTTTGTTTTTTCCTAATCAGCAACCTTTTTACCTTTTTGGTGAAGTAAAACAAAAATTATGTTTCTTGTAATTTGGGGGGAAGGGTATAATTTCTACAGTAAACTATCAAATCCAGGCGAATATTTATCATTTGGAGTCATGCTTTGCTAATTTCTGTCTCTGGTCCTACCTTAAGAAGATTGGAAAATATTGGCTTAAATTGGTTAGAGAACAGCATTTTAGGTCTCTGTTATATCACTTATCATAATCATTTTACAATCTTTTAATCATAAACTATAAGAGATGTAGAAAATCATGACAAAAATACAGCTTCCACATATGTAGTGACCACTGTGTAGCCATCACCATGGTCAAGAAGTAGAATGGTGCTGGCCATCCAAAAGCTCCTCTGTGCTTCCCAGCCCATTCACAGCGCCTTCCCTTTCTCCAAAAGTAACTGCTATCCTAACTTAAATGTATTTCCTTGTATTTCTTTTAAGGTTTTATCACCTAAGTGTATACCTTGAGATGCTATAGTCTTGCCTATGTAAAAAATTTTTTGATGTATCTTTTAAGTCTCTCTAAATCTACTTGTCTTCTTATTCCCTTTCTTTTCCTTACATTTCATCTGTGGAAGAACCTGATGATAATTGAGAAGATCCAAAATTGCTCATTTGCCTAAATCCCAACATTATAAACCTCATAGACTTGAAATAACAGATCATGAACCCCTTATTGCCAAATTCAGACTTAAATTGAAGAAAGTAGGGAGAACCACTAGACCATTCAGGTATGACCTAAATCAAATCCCTTACAGTTATACAGTGGAAGTGACAAATAGATTCACAGGTTTAGATCTGATAGAGTGCCTGATGAACTATGGATGGAGGTTCGTGGCATTGTACAGGAGGCAGTGATCAAGATCATCCCCAAGAGAAAGAAATGCAAAACGGCAAAATGGTTGTCTGAGTAGGCCTTACAAATAGCTGAGAAGACAAAAGAAGTGAAAGGCAAAGGAGAAAAGGAAAGATACACCCATCTGAATGCAGAGTTCCACAGAATAATAAGGAGAGATAAGAAAGCCTTCCTCCATGATCAGTGCAAAGAAAAAGAGGAAGGCAATAGAATGGGAAAGACTAGAGATCTCTTCAAGAAAATTAGATATACTAAGGGAACATTTCATGCAAAGGTGAGCACAATAAAGGGCAGAAATGGTATGGGCCTAACAGAAGTAGAAGATATTAAGAAGAGGTGGCAAGAATACATATAAGAACTATACAAAAAAGATCTTCATGCCCCAGATAACCATGGTGGTGTGATCACTCACCTTGAGCCAGACATCCTGGAATGCAAAGTCAAGAGGGCCTTAAGAAGCATCAGTACAAACAAAACTAGTGAAGGTGATGGAATTCCAGTTGAGCTATTTCAAATCCTGAAAGATAATGCTGTGAAAGTGCTGCACTCAATATGCCAGCAAGTTTGGAAAACTCAGCAGTGGCCACAGGAGTGGAAAAGGTCAGTTTTCATTCCAGTGCCAAAGAATGTTCAAACTACTGCACAGTTGCACTTATCTTACACGCTAGCAAAGTAATCCTCAAAATTCTCCAAGCCAAGGTTCAACAACAGTATGTGAATCATGAAATTCCAGATATTCAAGCTGGATTTAGAAAAGCCAGAGGAACCAGAGATCGAATTGCCAACATCTACTGGATCGTCGAAAAAGCAAAGAAATTCCAGAAAAACATCTACTTTTGCTTTATTGACTACGCCAAAGCCTTTGACTGTGTGGATCACAACAAACTGGAAAATTCTTCAAGAGATGGGAATACCAGATCTCCTGACCTGCCTCCTGAGAAATCTGTATATAGGTCAAGAAGCAACAGTTAGAACTGGACATGGAGCAACAGACTGGTTCCAAATTGGGAAAGGAGTACATCAAGGCTGTATATTGTCACCCTGCTTATTTAACTTATATGCAGAGTATATCATAGGAAATGCCAGCCTGATGAATCACAAGCTGGAATCAAGATTGCCAGGAGAAATATCAATAACCTCAGATACGCAGATGACACCACGCTTATGGCAGAAAGCAAAGAAGAACTAAAGAGCCTGTTGATGAAAGTGAAAGAGGAGAGTGAAAAAGTTGGCTTAAAACTCAGCAATCAGAAAACTAAGATCATGGCATCCAGTGGAAACAGTGACAAACTTTATTTTTTTGGGCTCCAAAATCACTGTGGATGGTGAATGCAGCCCTTAAATTAAAAGACGCTTGCTCCTTGGAAGAAAAGTTATGACCAACCTAGACAGCATATTCAAAAGCAGAGACGTTACTTTGCCAACAAAGATCTGTCTAGTCAAAGCTATGGTTTTTCCAGTGGTCATGTATGGATGTGAGGGTTGGACTATAAAGAAAGCTGAGTGCTGAAGAATTGATGCTTTTGAACTGAGGTGTTGGAGAAGACTCTTGAGAGTCCCTTGGACTCCAGGGAGATCCAACCAGACCATCCTAAAGGAAATCAGTCCTGAATATTCATTGGAAGGACTGATGCTGAAGCTGAAACTCCAAAACTTTGGCCACCTGATGCAAAGAACCAGCTCATTGGTAAAGACCCTGATGCTGGGAAAGACTGAAGGCAGGAGGAGAAGGGGGCGACAAAGGATTAGACGGTTGGATGGCATCACTGATGCGATGGACTCCAGGAGTTGTGGATGGACACGAAAGCCTGATGTGCTGCAGTCCATGGGGTCGCAAAGAGTCGGACATGACTGAACGACTGAACTGAATACTATCATCAGTTATGATTACTGAAATTAGTTAAATGCATTTTTATATGCTATTGCAATCCTTCCAACATTTAAAAAATCCTTTTCCATATCTATGCTGTTAGATCATAAAGCATAATACATATACTCTTTTTTTTTTTTAACTCTTGCGGTGTATTTGTTCTACAAGTATAGTTAACGTTCACCAGAAACAAAAGATGCCCAGCTGCTATACTTGCACCTCCTCCAGCCTCTCCACTGCATGGCCCCTGACCCCTACGCATGGTTTTCCGAATATTAACACTTCTGTGACATGTCTTAGAGGTTAAACTAGAATTGCGGAGTCTTGGGCTGAGTAGGAGTTCAGGTTTTGTTTCTTCTCAGTCACTTTCTATTATTACTAGAAAAGGGGTACATTTAGCACTTTGTTGAGGGACAAATAATATGGCACTTTTACCCAAAAGGTTTTTCTTAGTTAAAGGTATTTGATACATTCCACTCATCAGAATACCTGGGGAAATAATCAGAAAGATCTTATAAAACTTATGCATAAAAATGTTAATTCCAGGATGTGCCCGAATTTGCAAACAGTCCAAATGGCCCAACAATAGGACAGTTATTGAATTGGTTGTTATGTTTAGTAATGGTACAGAGCCGTTTATTATTGTGCTAAAAAGTTCAAATAGTGTAGCTTTACATCAAGGGTAAGTTTCCTAGATACCAAATATATAAGGATGGATAAGACAAAGTCTTTGACCAAATGAAGCTCATTTTCTAGTGGGTAAGACACGCATACATATATGCTTACATATATAACACACTGTTAGGTAGTAAACAGTTCTATTGGGGAAATAAAGCAGCATGAAGGATTGAAGGTTGAGTGAGGCCTTTAGAGGGTGGTCACACACTGGTTACTCTGAAGAATTCATTATAGGGAGCTAAGAGTGGAAGTGAGGGCCCGTTAAAACAGCTGTAGTAGTGGTGGGGGTGGTGGCAGGGGTGGAAGTGGTGGGAAATGGTCAGACTTGCTATTGCTTTGAGGGTTTGCTGATGATTGGAAATGGGGGAAAAGAGAGGAGTCAAGATTGAACCCAACACTTTTGGCTTGGGTGATAGTGAATTGTGGCATCATTTGTTGAGTTAGGGGATAGTGGAGAGGAGATTTATTGGGAGAGAAATCAGGCTTCAGAGTCTGGTAGTAGTGTCACATGGAAGAAGGATTAGGGTTGTTCTTAGTGACCCCAAGGATCTAATTAGAAGAACTTTCTAAAAGTGGAAAGTAAGCCCTGGTGCTGGGTCCAGTTCTGGAGCTCGTGGGATCCTGTTATGGTGGTGGTGTACAACTGGCTAGCCACCCTGTAGGCTGTAGTCAGAATGTAAGCAGACAGTTCCTTTATAACTATGGTCTCTATTATTTGTGAAGTTTTTAGTGGTAGAATAAGGTCTCTCTATAAGGAAGGAGCAGGGGACATGATTAAAAATTGTTTCCATTATATGCAAGGACTGCTTAAGATGAGGAGACGAAAACATTCAGAACCTGAACACTCATATTAATATAAATCACAGAAGTTTCTGTGGGCTGGTATCTAGTATGGTAGAAAGTAGAAAATTATTTGAAAGGAATGAATTTTAAAGAAAGTAAAGGACTGCATTGCTATTAAGGAGATGCACAGCTGTTCCATACTAAAGAATTGTCCTGTGCAGGTTCGTGGGGGACAGTAGCTTTCCAGACTTTGGGATTTCATGGATCATTTCCTTCCATAAATGGGGGACAAGAGACTTGTCATAGGGCTACTTTTATTTTTTTCAAGTGAGGACATTGAGAATGAGGAACTAGGTTCTTTTATTGTCATTATTTCATGAAATAAATTTTTTTAAAAATAACAAACAATTAGGAAGGACATAGTCTCAGGATAAGGTATGTTGTTTAGATGAAAGATCTTTAGATCTAAGCAAAACCTGTCTTGATCTTAAGACCAGCATTTGGAGACTCCGGCTGTGGGGGAAGGCCAAGCCAGCAGTGAGAGGAGCAGGCCCTGTGCTGGGAGGCCTGGAGGCTGTGTGGGTGTTGGGAAGAGAGGACAGTTAGTACCTCAGCGTTTTGAGAATTAGTAAATTTGAAACAATTCAAGAAGAGGGCGTTGCTTATGAGTCCTTGAAAATACTGTTTGAAGAAAAGTTTCCAGAGTTGTGTGAGGGGTGGATTAAATCAGATGAAAACTTGAGGTAAGCATTCTCTCTTGAAAGCCTACTGAAGGAAATTAATCTTCAAAATTATTAGAGATTGGGATTATGGTTATGTATGGGGAAAAAGGACCTAAACATTGTGGAGAAGGTAACGAAAGAATTTGATTATATGCAGAGATCGGCAAAGATAAATAAAATATGACTGACTGTTTTGAGCTTTGAGAATGAGAAAAGTACGAATCCTGGAAAAAGAGAGGGTTTGGATGGAATATCCGCTGTGTTCCAGGTGTTAATCTCCAGTATTCTAATGGAGCAGGTGTCAGGGAGAAGCCCTGAGGACTTGAAACTGAGCCCAGAGGGCTAGCTGCCGATAGGATCAATGAAGGCCATGGTGGAAACTCTAAAGACAGGAGGAGCTCTGCACCTGCAGAAAGCAGGTACCTCGCTTGAGGAAGTAATTATTAGAGACTGAGTGGGGAGGTAAAGACCGTTGGATTTAGTTAGGAATGCTTTTATTAATGACCTGAGGAAAGCAGCATTTTAAGTAATGTCAGGAACTTGAAATATCACTGTTTGGTGATCCAGTAGGTCAACCTTGGTGATCCAGTAGGTCAACCTTTTCATTTGAGGAAGCTTCTGATTTTGACAATTGATCACTTTCATGTATTGGAAAAAGGAAGGTTCTATTGATTGTCTAGTTACTTACTGTATAACAATTCAGATTTAGATCAAGTGAATTTAAGATAACACAGGCAGAAAGATGTCTTAAAGTATGATAAAGTTTTACCTTTATCTTAAGTAAGATTTTTTAAATCCTTTCTACAGAATTATTAATTCAGCAGTGATTAAGGTCTAAAAGTGTTTTCTCTTCTTGGATCTTTATACTCTTTAAAGAACAGAATTATTTGTTGAGGTAAATACTACTGTTTTAAATGCTAATTATTCTCTAATTATTGTTGCTTTTACCTTAAGAGTAATACAGTCTGGGTTGATCAGTTTTTAAGTTTTGAAAACTTCAGGTTCATATTTTTTGTTTTATACTGAAAACTGCCTGTGAATCCTTCTATGTTTTAGGAGCTTCAAATGGACCAACAAGCAAAAAAACATCTTCAGGAGGAGTTTGATGCATCTTTAGAGGAAAAAGATCAGTATATCAGTGTTCTCCAGACTCAGGTAAAAAAAAAAGTGTGGAATTTTTAGATAAAGGAAAATAAAGGGATTTTGATGGGATATGTGATAGGTTCTGTGTTTTTTTTTTGTTTTTTTTTTTTTAAGGCCTATTTTTAAAACTCTCTGCTTTTCAACTCAGTTAGTTTTAAGGATAATTTTTGATTTATTGTGTCTTCTGGCTAAGATATCACTGAAAATAGCAAATACCAAAATTGTTTGCATTGGGAGTAAATTTTTTACTTTTATTTTTTTCCCTCCATTATAGCAAAAGTGATACCTTTTACTCTATCCCTTCTCTGTTTTAAAGAAAGTACTACTGCCATAATTTTTTTTTTCCCCTAATGAAAACCTTTTTGTTTTTAGGTTTCTTTGCTGAAGCAACGGTTACGAAATGGCCCACTGAATGCTGAGCTACCAAAACCACTCCCTCAGATGGAACCGGAGGCTGAAGGCGTCACTAAAGAGAACACAGACAGTGATGCAGAGCCAGTAGGTAAGCTTCAGCTTGTCAGGAGGTTAAGTTAAACACTAGAGGAGGGTGTTGAGCGATTCTAGGGCAGGAGCTAATAGACATGGACTGAGGTGGAAGGAAAATGTCCCTGACCCTCATATTTCTAGAAAGATGCGTTAAAAAACAAAATTTAACTGAGTCCATTTAGAAGATCTTATTGGCATAATTCAGTGATTCATGAATTGGGCAGCATCTCCTCTAGCAGATTCAGTGAGCTCCTGGGAGCTGTACATAATGAAGGAATGAAAGACTTTTATAGACAGAAGAGAGTGGAACAAGGAAGTTAGAGTAGTGAAGAGTGGATTGATTGTGACAAGGCCCCTTTCCTTTGGAGGAGGCAGGGGTCTGTCAGGCTCGTGACCTCGCTAGTGTTGACCGGGTGGTTCCTGCTGAACTGGCTTAAGATTCCATTTCTGGGAGAGGTCAAAACTGTAATTAAGTCTCAGTTTGGTGGCTTGGGGCTTAACATAACCCTCCATCTTGGACCTGTTGTCTTGTTTTTAACAGATGCAAGAGTTTTGATGGTTTTTTGGGCTTTTTGTTTATTGTTATTCGGGAGAAAGTAAGTAATTGTTTTACTACTTGAAAGTCTATGAGTAGCATACATTTGCATTGTCATTGAAATTCATTACATTATACTGTTTTATTGAGAGTTGCAGCTAGACTTCATATAAAAGGTCAGGTCTACTCAAGATTAAGGAATATGCTCTTTGTCATTATTTGTCTCTTTTTGTTTTTAAGTAATACTGCTTACATATTTCTACTTTAAAAGATCCCAGTATTTGCCCTATTACTTGCTTTCTAACTGAGAAGAAAGAGTAGTTAAATTCTGTTTTAAAATCCAATTATAGTCCACCGTAGTCTTAGAGACTTTGAGGTACCTATTCAGTAAAATTTCCAGTTTTTATTTACTAGCTTCTTTGCAAAGAAATTGATGATAAACTTTTGGTCCAGCCAGCACCAGAGCAAAGAGCTGAACAGCCATCTATCTGAGCAACCAGCTTGTAAGGGCTCTTGAAATACTCTCTGGCCTGTTTCATTAATGTAAGGAGGTGGAGAAAGCTTACTTGCCAGGACTCCTCTCTGGACGAGATGAGAATACTTTGGAAGGAATCCTTAATGGATCATTTTGGTATAGGCTCTGAGACACAGGGGGCACTGGCAAAGAGTGAAAGATGGCCATGAAACTGTCTTTTCAGGAGGGTGGATTCAGTTAACATTAGTTAACTCTTGAGTGCTGTGTGTCATCTGGGCTAGGGTGGAACCACAGAAGAGGTGAATGTACTCCTCAGCTCCTTCAGCTACAGATCACACAAATAGCAGCAAGGTAGAAGTTGGGAAGGGTGCCCCTCTCTGCTCTGAGTGGCTCAGAGTATAGCAAAGTGTTGGGATGAGCATACATTCCTGTGCACTAACAGAATCCAGGGGAGTCCTCAGGTTCTTTACTGACAGCCCCTGTTTACGCTGCCTTACTGTTGACAGTGGGAGATGGAGCTTCTGCTAAAGCAGTGGAAGCACTTCAGCAGAGAGTTAAGCGTCAGGAGAACCTGCTGCAGCGCTGCAAGGAGACCATTCGGTCACATAAGGAGCAGTGTGCGCAGTTAACTAGTGAGAAAGAAGCCCTGCAGGAGCAACTGGATGAAAGACTTCAAGAACTAGAAAAGATGAAGGTAAAAGAGCGAATGAGTGTGGTGTGCTTACTGCAGCCCAGTGATGGTTAGATCCTCAGGCCCCAGCGCGGCCGCCACCTCCTCTGGAAGGCCTGCCCCTTGCTCCGTAGACAGCGTGGAGAGGGCCCTTGAGTGCCCTGGGAGTCTACCATTTATCGTCCTTTTGACACATCCTGTGTTCTCTTCTACTAGACTTGTAGGAGTATTCAAATTTAGATAAAATGTTTAGAGTTCGCATATAAGAAGAAACTTTATTAGAGATGGAAATGAATTTTTAAAATTTTTTTAGGAGCTTCATATGGCTGAGAAGACTAAACTTATCACTCAGTTGCGTGATGCAAAGAACTTAATTGAACAGCTTGAACAAGATAAGGTAAAACAACAAAACTTATGATACTAAAATTTGTCGAGGGCCCCCCTGCCCCAGTTCATTTTTGGAAGCAATTGGAAGCATTCAGACTTCTGCTTTCCAAAATTATTATGGCTGCTTCCATGAAAAAACCTCTTTGTTTTCATTTCTAGATTTATATAACTATTAGTTTTGTATCATGTGAAGCTGAATCTGTGATTTCTTGATCCAGTCAGCATTTTGATTTGTAGATTAGAATGCTGTTGCAAAAGAAATTTGTTTATAGTACATAACTACTTTTTAGAGAAAAGTTAAATTATAGTTAAGGCATTACTAAATGTGAATGATATAAGTATTGTCTTTCAAATATAATAGAAACAGATTAATCTGTCAGATAAATTGCCCAAAAAATAAAGCAGTAGTAATATATACATTAACATAAATAAAAATTTCTGCAAATAAACTTTAGAGTGTATAGGTGAGATTGGCGATTTAGAGTTGGGACAGTAGCTTCAGCTATGACAGCAAAGACAACTAAAAAAATTCATGAACAGTTTTGACTAAAGTTTTTCAGTGCCAGGTTCATGGGTCCTTTTTTTTTTCTTTTTCAAAGTAGCTTCCAATTAGTTCTACACCATCCACCATGTTCTTTAGTTTGGTACTTAAAACTACAGATTTTAAGTGACCATATAATTAAGAAAGTGTCAGAGCTGTTCTGCTGTTGAAATGTAATGTCAGTCTTTTCGTTCTGTCCACATTACTATATTATATTCCATTAACTTCATAAAGACCTTGCTTAAAAAAATTTTTGAGAAAATTTATTATAGAGAATACAAAGATTAATAAAAGGAATTCCTGTGAACCCATCACCCAACTTCAACACGTAATATCTCAGGCTAATTTTGTTTCATCTTATATTCCCAGCTGCTAGTATCCTCATCCCAGGATTGTTTTAGAGCAAATCTAAGAAATCTTATCATTTCTTCTGTAACTATTTTATGTGTCTTTTAAAATAAAGGACTATTTTTATTTTTATAATAATATAATGCCATTATCATGATCATGTCTAAAAATTTAATAGCAATTCCTTGATAACAGTCTCAGCAGTTTCAGATTTTCCTTTGTCTCATGCACTTTTGGCCTTTTTTGTGACGCAGAATCCAAATGAGGTTCTTTTATTGCAGTTTGTTGTTGTGACTCTTAAGGCTTTTTAAAAATCTATAGGTTCCACTCCTCTCTCTTTCTGTCCCTCTCTCTTTCCACTGTGAGTTGGTTTTTGAGGAAACTGAAGGCTCACGATTTTGTTTTGAAATTTGTATAATAATGCCCCTCTTACCTGGTTTTTAATCTGTTCATTAATATTAGCCATCTGGAAGAGTCAGACCGTAAAACAAGAGTTGACAACCCCTAGAAGTAAGGTAATACTCTTGTTAATATCATAAACTAGCTGTCACAGAGTCTTAGTTTTCAAGAGACAAGTTGAACTACACTTTTTTTTTTTGTTTGTTAGTTGCAGATGACTGATTTAACATCTACTGTTTGATTATATTTCCCCCCAGCGACCTTCATTTCTTGTGTAGATTATCCAGAAAGTGGGAAGACAGTTAGCAAATTGGAGGAATGGGATTGCCCCACTGACAGTAATAAGGAGTGGTGTTGGGGCCAGAGATTGTCACAAGAGGAAAGAGAAAAACCAGGTAGATCTGTACCACAGTCTCGGTCCATCCAGTATGGCAGCGGTGACCTTATGCTCTTGGCAGCCTTTGGGTCTTCCCCTATGTTAGAGCTCAGTTCAGTAATCATGGTTGGTTGTGAGCCAAGTACAAAAGGCTGTATTTTGTTGATTTATTGTAAACTGTTTACTAAGACAGGGAAAATTATAGTAAGCATTTATGAAAAGATTATAAATCTTTTAACTAAAATGTGTTTTTAACAGTTTAAAGATTGAAACTATTATTAAAACAATTTTTATATTAGAAATACCCTGATATGCCAGGTAACTGAAGTTATTGTAGTACATAGTGTCGTATGTACTCAGGACACAGACTTGAGTTTGTGAAATACCGAAATAATTCTTATGCTCTACTTAGTAAGAAACATTATGTTTTCTGCCCTTGAAAGTAAGTTTGTTGTGTGCTCTTAATAATGCAGTTTTGTTATGTAAATGCTTTAGAGTCTGCACTTCTATTTAGGGAATGGTAATAGCAGAGACAAAACGTCAGATGCATGAAACTCTGGAAATGAAAGAAGAAGAAATTGCCCAACTTCGCAGTCGCATCAAACAGATGACTACCCAGGGAGAGGAGTTACGGGAACAGAAAGAAAAGTCTGAAAGAGCTGGTAAGAAATCAGGGGTTACTTGTTTCATGTTGGAGCTCAGAAGTCATGTGAAGTGCTTGACTAACCAACATTTAGAAAAATTAGTTAAATATGGATAAAAAAGTTCAACTCTAGAGCCTCTTTATAAAGACGTAGTAGACTGTTCTTTAGAAGAGGCAGGGCTTGGTAAACTATGGCCTGTGCTGGTAATGCAGCTCATGCTGGGCCTATTATATAAAACCCTGCAAAGCCTACAGTATTTATTATCTGGCTCTTTGTGGAAAATGTTTGGTGACCACTGCCTTGGGTTGTCAAAATTTAGGTGTACTTTTTGGAACAGCCCAGGTAGGCACAGTGTGGTACATACTAAATAACTGCTACCTTCTGGATGCTTGGGGATAAACAAAAAGTATAAGATACAGTTTGCTCTTTTTAAGAGAATGATGGAATAATTCAGCATTATACATAGCAGCATTGTGTTCTGACCCAACAAATGCTAGGCTGTGAAGTGTTGAGACCAGCACAGTTTTCAGCAGGGTATGATACTGAGTAAGGCAAGACAGGAAAGGAGAGATGCTTGAAAGGGGTGAGAGTAGAGTGAATGGGACCTTCAGGTTCGTGAGGATGGGAGTTTTGAGTTGGGCCTCAGGTAGTGAATAGAATGGGCCTACATAGACAGGCGGGGCAACACACATTTCAGATTCTAGATCATAAGCAGGCACAGTGACCATAGGTGGTGTGTGTGTCAGCTGGAAATCATTCTTGCTGAAGTGGAAAATGAAGTTGGATTGTGAAGGAACTGACTGTTAAAGTCTGTAAAGATACTGAGTAGCTGAGTTTAGACTTTGGTGTGTTTTCCATGTTAGGAAACCTGTAATAGGAAAGTATAAATGTGATGGAAACCAGTGTTGTATGTAGAAAAGAAACGAAGTGCAAAGTTGAACTTAAGAGCAAAGGTAGAAACCCAGGTTTTGGAAACTGAGAGCTTTGGCCGCCTTGTCTAGGATGGTGGATCTGGGAAGAAGAGGAGGGGTTGATTCTGCAGAATTTGGTATCCAGCCAGCTTGAAGGGGCAGAAGAAAAGCAGGAGTCTAAGAAGACATAAGAGATTTAAGGTGTGGAGACTGAATGAGTCACATGACTCCAGAAGAAAGGGAGTCTCAATGAGGACACTGAGGAATGGAGTGAATGATAAGTTTGCTTAGATTCTCTGAATTTGAGCCAATTATGCGCTTTCCAGATGGAATTGACTTGTGGAAATTTGGAAATAAGACATTGGAGCGTCTTTCTGGAGTCATTAGCCTGAGGTTGCAGTCTGTGGGTCACATTACGCAAGAGGCTGATTTCTCTGAGACTGCTCTACTGGCAGCAGCGGTGGCACCTGCTGCTGATGGCCAGCTGTCACTTTCTGCAAGGCTGTCATGAGTGCCTTGCTTGTATTCACTCACGTATGTGTGTGTATTTAATCCTTAACATTTCTGTGACCTGTATACTGTTGTTCTCATTTTACAGATAAGGAATGAGACAAGAAAACTTAAGAACATAGAAGTTAAGTAACTTGCTTAGATTCACCCACAGAAACTAAATGGGTAGTTGGGATTTGAATCTGGGCATTTTGCATCTGACGTCTGTGCTCTTAACATAGAGATCTTGCATTTGGTGAAGAGAAGTAAATGAGAAGAAAAAAGTTAACTTGGGATGTCATAGGAATAGTGGCCACTTAGGCTTCTGGGGAATATAGGAGGCATTTCCAAAAATGCAGAAGGTGGAATGAAGATTTTTTAAAATTTCTTTTAATTTGCGTGAGGATTCAATTCTTAAAATGCAGTTTCAGAAATGATTTTAGAAACCAGATTGTAAGGTTTAAGGAGAGGAATGGGTCTGAATGAGAGGGGTAGTTGGTTCACACTAGATGTGCTCCGAAATATCTCCTTGCAGTTGTTTTAAACCTAAGAAGATTTCCCTTTAGAGAGCATTAGTAACAAAATCTCTCAGGTTATAATCTCTAACAACTTCCTTGAAGCAGTTGGAGACTTATGAGATGCTGTTAAACACTGGTTTCTGTGAATAGAAAAACCTATTGCAAAGTCTGAGTTTCTCATGTCAAGCCTTTTCATTTTTAGGGTTGCTTTTGTTGACTCTTGTAGCCAGCTGAGAGAAAAAAATGCTGGTGAAGGGTTACATTTCCTTTTTAAATTGAGGTGTATCTTGGTGAGGGGATAGAAACCCATGAATAACAAATAAAATGAGGTGAATGATGAAAAGGCAGGTGAAACATACAGTTAATTCATATGTAGGATAAAAATTTCCCAGGCTGCTGTTGCAGTCAACTGTTTTGTAATATAGCCCTCCTTCTCCTACTTCTCTGAAACTCCAGATATATTTTGTCTTTGTTTATTTTTTAGTTGAGGTATAGTTGATATATAAGTTTCAGGTATATAACATAGTGATTCACAATTGTCAAATGTTGTATTCCATTTATAGTTACTATAAAATATTGGCTATGTTCCTTGTGCTTATACATGGTAGTTTGTACCTTTTATGTATTTTGCCTTTAAATATGATTTTCATAAAACTGTTTATAAATATTTAATAGCCTATAAGTTAAAAAACTTATTTGTGGAGAGGCTTGCGAAAAGATGGCGGAGGAATAGGACGGGAAGACCACTTTCTCCCTCACAAATTCCTCAAAAGAACATTTCACCTCCGAGCAAACTCCACAAAACAACTTCGGTAGGCTGGCAGAGGTCATCAGGCATCCAGAAAAGCAGACCATTGTCTTCAAAAACAGGTAGGAAAAAATATAAAAGACGAAAAAGGAGACAAAGGAGGTGGGGAGGGAGCTCCGTCCCGGGAAGGGAAGCCCGTCCCGGGAAGGGAATTTTAAGAAGAGAGGTTTCCAAACACCAGGAAACACTCTCCCTGCCGAGTCAGTGGCGAATCTTGGAAACACAGAGGGCAACATAATAGGAAGGAAAAATAAAGAAATAATTAAGACCAAGAGATTACAAGCCCACCAGTAACTCCCCCAGCGGAAAAGCGGCACAGACGCCTGCATCCGCCATTGGGAAGTGGGGGCAGGGCAGGGACGCGCGGGAGGCGCGGGCTGCAGTGCTTTGTAAGAATCGGGCAGGAACGCCCCACGCGCAACCAGAACGATCTAACTGGGGCTAGCAAACCAGACTGTGGGATAGCTACCACGCGAAAAGCTCGAACATAATACAGCACCAGGACCCCGCACAGAACAAAGGACGGAACGGAAAAAGCCGGCTGCAGACCATCCCCCGCCGGGGACAGGCAGCCAGAGCCGTAAGGACTGGAAAGGGGCAATTGCAGACCCGGAGAGACTTTACTTACCTAACTGCAAGCAGGCCTCTTTGCTAAGACTTCTGGGGGTGCTGGACACTCACAATCTGCCTCACGGGGGACGCCAGCGGTCCACCCAGAAAGCTGAGCAGCAGCGGCAGAAAAGGTGACACGCCGCGGCGATCGCGCTCGCCAAACTCCTGAGCTACTCGGACCTGGGAAGGGCACAAAACGCAGTCCCAGCCGAATCTGTGCCTCTGAGGGCGGCCTGAGCGGCTTGGACCGGGGAAGTGCACGCAGCCTAGGGCCGGCCCCAAATGGTTCCCGGCGGAGCATCCTAGAGCCGGAGCGGTTTGTACGCCGCAAGAAGGGACAAGTCAGGCGGGGCTGAGACACTGTGCACACGACAGTGCTATTTGTTTGCAGCATCCCCCCTCCCCACAGCGCGACTGAACTAGTGAGCCTAAAAAACCAGCAAACAGAAGAAGTTAAACAGAGGGAACCACCTTGGAAGTGATCCCACACGGCCCAAAACATCAGAGAACGGCCAGATATATTTTTAATAATTTTAAAATCATTCCTTTTTTTTTTTTTTTCTTTTTTTTTCTTCTTTTTTTTTCTAACTATTTTTTTAATTGTTAAGTCTTCTATTTATCCTCTAATTTTTATTTCTATAACCTACTATTAATATTTTTTAAAAAAAAAAGACTTTTTTTTTTTTTTTTTTTTTTTTTTAAGGCAAACACCATATATAGCCTTTGGATGGTTGTTGGTGGTTTTTTGTTTTTTTTTGGTTTGTTTTGTTTGTTTGTTTGTTTGTTTTTTAAATAATTCTTGTGTGTTTTTTTTCTTTCTTCCTTTTTCCTTCTGCTTCTTTTCTTTAATATTGTATTTTTTAAAATCCAACCTCTACTCTAGATTTTTAATCTTTGCTCTTAGGTTTCTGTTGTCAATTTTGTACATCTAAAAACCCAAACTTCACTACCCAAATTTACCTGAGAGCGAGATTACTGGCTTGACCACTCTCTCCTCCTTTGGACTCTCCTTTTTCTCCACCAGGTGGCCTCTGCCTCTTTTCTCCCCCATCTCTTCTCTATCCAACTCTGTGAATCTCTGTGTGTTCCAGCCAGTGGAGAACACCTAAGGAACTGGTTACAGGCAGGATTTGTCTCTCTCCTTCTCATTCCTCTCTCTTATCCCCCTGGTCACCTCTGTCTACTTCCTCCCTCTCCTCTTCCCCGTATAACTCCGTAAATACCTCTGAGCGGTCCAGACTATAGAACACACATAAGGAAGTGACTACTGGCTAGCTTGCTCTCTCCTCTTTTGATCTCACCACATCTAATTCCAGTTACCTCTAACTACCCCCTCCATCTTCTCTTCTCCTTGTAACTCAGTGAACCTCTCTGAGTGTCCCTCAATGTGGAGAAACTTTTCATCTTTAACCTAGATGTTTTATCATCGGTGCTGTATAGTTGGAGAAGTCTAGAGGCTACTGTAAAAATAAAACTGAAAACCAGAAGCAGGAGGCTTATGTCCAAAGCCTGAAAACATTAGAGAACTCTTGAATTCAGGGAACATTAAGCAATAGGAGCTCATCAAATGCCTTCATACCTACACTGAAACCAAGCTCCACCCAAGGGCCAACAAGTTCCAAAACAAGACATACCACTCAAATTCTCCAGCAACACAGGAACACTCCCCTGAGCTTCAATATACAGGCAGCTCAAAATTATTCCAAAACCCTTGATGTCTCATAACCCATTACTGGTCACTCCACTGCACTCCAGAGAGAAGAAACCCAGCTCCACCCACCAGAACTCCAACACAAGCCTCCCTAACCAGGAAACCTTGACAAGCCACTGATAGAACCCCACCCACAGTGAGGAAGCTCCATAATAAAGAAAACTCCACAAACTACCAGAATACAAAAAGGCCACCCCAAACCCAGCAATATAACCAAGATGAAGAGACAGAGGAATACTCAGCAGGTAAAGGAACAGGAGAGTTGCCCACCAAACCAAACAAAAGAGGAAGAAGTAGGGAATCTACCTGAGAAGGAATTCCGAATATTGATAGTGAAAATGATCCAAAATCTTGAAATCAAAATAGAATCACAGATAAATAGTCTAGAGACAAGGATTGAGAAGATGCAAGAAAGGTTTAACAAGGACCTAGATGAAATAAAAAAGAGTCAAAATATAATGAATAACGCAATAAATGAGATCAGAAACACTCTGGAGGCAACAAATAGTAGAATAACGGAGGCAGAAGATAGGATTAGTGAAATAGAAGATAGAATGGTAGAAATAAATGAATCAGAGAGGAAACAAGAAAAACGAATTAAAAGAAACGAGGACAATCTCAGAGACCTCCAGGACAATATGAAACGCTCCAACATTCGAATTATAGGAGTCCCAGAAGAAGAAGACAGAAAGAAAGACCATGAGAAAATCCTTGAGGAGATAATAGTTGAAAACTTCCCTAAAATGGGGAAGGAAATAAGCACCCAAGTCCAAGAAACACAGAGAGTTCCAAATAGGATAAACCCAAGGCGAAACACCCCAAGACACATATTAATCAAATTAACAAAGATCAAACACAAAGAACAAATATTAAAAGCAGCAAGGGAAAAACAACAAATAACACACAAGGGGATTCCCATAAGGATAACAGCTGATCTTTCAATAGAAACTCTTCAGGCCAGGAGGGAATGGCAAGACATACTTAAAGTGATGAAAGACAATAACCTACATCCCAGATTACTGTACCCAGCAAGGATCTCATTCAAATACGAAGGAGAAATCAAAAGCTTTACAGAGAAGCAAAAGCTGAGAGAATTCAGCACCACCAAACCAGCTCTCCAACAAATTCTAAAGGATATTCTCTAGACAGGAAACACGAAAAGGGTGTATAAACCCGAACCCAAAACAATAAAGTAAATGATAACGGGATCATACTTATCAATAATTACCTTAAACGTAAATGGGTTGAACGCCCCAACCAAAAGGCAAAGACTGGCCGAATGGATACAAAAACAAGACCCCTCTATATGCTGCTTACAAGAGACCCACTTCAAAACAAGGGACACATACAGACTGAAAGTGAAGGGCTGGAAAAAGATATACCACGCAAATAGAGACCAAAAGAAAGCAGGAGTGGCAATACTCATATCCGATAAAATAGACTTTAAAACAAAGGCTGTGAAAAGAGACAAAGAAGGCCACTACATAATGATCAAAGGATCAATCCAAGAAGAAGATATAACAATTATAAATATATATGCACCCAACATAGGAGCACCGCAATATGTAAGACAAATGCTAACAAGTATGAAAGGGGAAATCAACAATAACACAATAATAGTGGGAGACTTTAATACCCCACTCACACCTATGGACAGATCAACTAAACAGAAAATTAACAAAGAAACGCAAACTTTAAATGATACATTAGATCAATTAGACCTAATTGATATCTATAGGACATTTCACCCCAAAACAATGAATTTCACCTTTTTCTCAAGTGCTCATGGAACCTTCTCCAGGATAGATCACATCCTGGGCCATAAATCTAAACTTGATAAATTCAAAAAAATCGAAATCATTCCAAGCATCTTTTCTGACCATAATGCATTAAGATTAGATCTCAATTACAGGAGAAAAAATACTAAAAATTCCAACATATGGAGGTTGAACAACACACTTCTGAATAACCAACAAATCATAGAAGAAATCAAAAAAGAAATCAAAATATGCATAGAAACTAATGAAAATGAAAACACAACAACCCAAAACCTGTGGGACACTATAAAAGCAGTGCTAAGAGGAAAGTTCATAGCAATACAGGCATACCTCAAGAAACAAGAAAAAAGTCAAATAAATAACCTAACTCTACAACTAAAGCAACTAGAAAAGGAAGAATTGGAGAACCCCAGAGTTAGTAGAAGGAAAGAAATCTTAAAAATTAGGGCAGAAATAAATGCAAAAGAAACAAAAGAGACCATAGCAAAAATCAACAAAGCCAAAAGCTGGTTCTTTGAAAGGATAAATAAAATTGACAAACCATTAGCCAGACTCATCAAGAAGCAAAGAGAGAAAAATCAAATCAATAAAATTAGAAATGAAAATGGAGAGATCACAACAGACAACACAGAAATACAAAGGATCATAAGAGACTACTATCAGCAGTTGTATGCCAATAAAATGGACAACATGGAAGAAATGGACAAATTCTTAGAAAAGTACAATTTTCCAAAACTGAACCAGGAAGAAATAGAAAATCTTAACAGACCCATCACAAGCACGGAAATTGAAACTGTAATCAGAAATCTTCCAGGAAACAAAAGCCCAGGTCCAGACGGCTTCACAGCTGAATTCTACCAAAAATTTCGAGAAGAGCTAACACCTATCCTACTCAAACTCTTCCAGAAAATTGCAGAGGAAGGTAAACTTCCAAACTCATTCTATGAGGCCACCATCACTCTAATACCAAAACCTGACAAAGATGTCACAAAAAAAGAAAACTACAGGCCAATATCACTGATGAACATAGATGCAAAAATCCTCAACAAAATTCTAGCAATCAGAATCCAACAACACATTAAAAAGATCATACACCATGACCAAGTGGGCTTTATCCCAGGGATGCAAGGATTCTTCAATATCCGCAAATCAATCAATGTAATTCACCACATTAACAAACTGAAAAATAAAAACCATATGATTATCTCAATAGATGCAGAGAAGGCCTTTGACAAAATTCAACATCCATTTATGATTAAAACTCTCCAGAAAGCAGGAATAGAAGGAACATACCTCAACATAATAAAAGCTATATATAACAAACCCACAGCAAACATTATCCTCAATGGTGAAAAATTGAAAGCATTTCCCCTAAAGTCAGGAACAAGACAAGGGTGTCCACTTTCACCGCTACTATTCAACATAGTTCTGGAAGTTTTGGCCACAGCAATCAGAGCAGAAAAAGAAATAAAAGGAATCCAAATTGGAAAAGAAGAAGTAAAACTCTCACTGTTTGCAGATGACATGATCCTCTACATAGAAAACCCTAAAGACTCCACCAGAAAATTACTAGAGCTCATCAATGAATATAGTAAAGTTGCAGGATATAAAATCAACACACAGAAATCCCTTGCATTCCTATACACCAATAATGAGAAAGTAGAAAAAGCAATTAAGGAAACAATTCCATTCACCATTGCAACGAAAAGAATAAAATACTTAGGAATATATCTACCCAAAGAAACTAAAGACCTATATACAGAAAACTATAAAACACTGATGAAAGAAATCAAAGAGGACACTAATAGATGGAGAAATATACCATGTTCATGGATCGGAAGAATCAATATAGTGAAAATGAGTATACTACCCAAAGCAATTTACAAATTCAATGCAATCCCTATCAAGCTACCAGCCATATTTTTCACAGAACTAGAACAAATAATTTCAAGATTTGTATGGAAATACAAAAAACCTCGAATTGCCAAAGCAATCTTGAGAAAGAAGAATGGAACTGGAGGAATCAACTTGCCTGACTTCAGGCTCTACTACAAAGCCACAGTCATCAAAACAGTATGGTACTGGCACAAAGACAGACATATAGATCAATGGAACAAAATAGAAAGCCCAGAGATAAATCCACACACATATGGACACCTTATCTTTGACAAAGGAGGCAAGAATATACAATGGAGTAAAGACAATCTCTTTAACAAGTGGTGCTGGGAAAACTGGTCAACCACTTGTAAAAGAATGAAACTAGATCACTTTCTAACACCACACACAAAAATAAACTCAAAATGGATTAAAGATCTAAATGTAAGACCAGAAACTATAAAACTCCTAGAGGAGAACATAGGCAAAACACTCTCAGACATAAATCACAGCAGGATCCTCTATGATCCACCCCCCAGAATTCTGGAAATAAAAGCAAAAATAAACAAATGGGATCTAATTAAAATTAAAATCTTCTGCACAACAAAGGAAAATATCAGCAAGGTGAAAAGACAGCCTTCTGAATGGGAGAAAATAATAGCAAATGAAGCAACTGACAAACAACTAATCTCAAAAATATACAAGCAACTTATGCAGCTCAATTCCAGAAAAATAAATGACCCAATCAAAAAATGGGCCAAAGAACTAAATAGACACATCTCCAAAGAAGACATACGGATGGCTAACAAACACATGAAAAGATGCTCAACATCACTCATTATCAGAGAAATGCAAATCAAAACCACAATGAGGTACCACTTCACACCAGTCAGAATGGCTGCGATCCAAAAATCTGCAAGCAATAAATGCTGGAGAGGGTGTGGAGAAAAGGGAACCCTCCTACACTGTTGGTGGGAATGCAAACTAGTACAGCCACTATGGAGAACAGTGTGGAGATTCCTTAAAAAATTGCAAATAGAACTCCCTTATGACCCAGCAATCCCACTGCTGGGCATACACACCGAGGAAACCAGAATTGAAAGAGACACATGTACCCCAATGTTCATCGCAGCACTCTTTATAATAGCCAGGACATGGAAACAACCTAGATGTCCATCAGCAGATGAATGGATAAGAAAGCTGTGGTACATATACACAATGGAGTATTACTCAGCCGTTAAAAAGAATTCATTTGAATCAGTTCTGATGAGATGGACGAAACTGGAGCCGATTATACAGAGTGAAGTAAGCCAGAAAGAAAAACACCAATACAGTATACTAACACATATATACGGAATTTAGAAAGATGGCAATGACGACCCTGGATGCAAGACAGGAAAAAGACGCAGCTGTCTATAACGGACTTTTGGACTCAGAGGGAGAGGGAGAGGGTGGGATGATATGGGAGAATGGCATTCTATCATGTATACTATCATGTAAGAATTGAATCGCTAGTCTATGTCTGACGCAGGATACAGCATGCTTGGGGCTGGTGCATGGGGATGACCCACAGAGATGTTATGGGGAGGGAGGTGGGAGGGGGGTTCATGTTTGGGAACACATGTAAGAATTAAAGTTTTTAAAATTAAAAAAAAATAATAATAATAATAAAAAAAAAAAACAACAAAAAAAACTTATTTGTGTATAGTACTGTCAAAGTATTTAAAATTAATAAATACTTAAAGAGGGAATTAAGATTTATAGTTATTTAATAGAAATATTTACTTTGGAAAGTCTTTGGATAACAATGAGTGCTTTTATAGATATTTTTGAAATTATATTTGTAGTCATAATTATTGGGTTAATGATAGAAAATTGTAGCATACTGATTCCATATTGAGGATGTTGTCCTTTGAAATCTGTAATGAAAGTTAGTTTTGTGCATCAACTGAATTTTATCTAATGAAACTTTAGTTTAGTCTGAACAGAATTGTTCAAATATAATATGGTTCTTGGTTCACTTATAAGTGATTATTCCAATTAACAGAAAAGTCCAAATTTAGTAATAAAAGTAAGAAAATGTCTTTGTAAAGGAAATAGAGTTTCTGTAGTAGCATATGAATGTCATCTGGCGCTTGGAGAATTTAGTTTCTCTGTTAAATGTTTGTCTTTCTCTTAGATTTAAAATTCAAAGGCTAAACACGTAAAAGCTGACCATGTGGTTAAGATTTTTAGAAGTAAATGTGTACATAAAATAATTAATCAAAGAATCTGAACTCTTCCAATGCATTTTTTATTGTAAAAAATTAATTTATATTTAGCAGTTCTTGACATGTGGGTATTTGCAGACAAATAACTAATTTGGGGGGCACACTTATTCTGGAGGTCAAATCAGCTCAAATACATTCTCCACTACTTTTCTTGGAAAACAGTCTATTGCACTGCTTCTCACAGTTTTTCTAGACAAACTGTGGTGCTTCTCATATGTTGGAGGACAAAGGAAATCTGAGTGTCTCTGATTTTAAAAAGAATAATGCTATCATAAAATACTTAGACTGTGGGTACATGGTAACACGCCTGCTGGATGTTGTATCAGCCTTCAGCTCTACAGTGGAACTGCTAGGCGTGTCTTCTGAAGAACAGTACTGTAGCACTTTTGTGTTTTTAAAATTACTTATTTCAGTGGATAAAGAAAGCCAAAAAATAAATATTTTTGTTACAAGCATTTTACAACACTGTTGATAGTATTCCTTTCTAGGTGTTATTTTAAAATAGATGGTCATATCATCAAGTAACCAGATTTTAAATTTGGAGAATTCTGGTGATTCAGCTTAAATATGTAGTGGTGTTTTTAAAGTGCTGGGTATTATTACTAATTGTCTAGAATATTACCTCTTCAGTAGCACCCATACAGAATGTTAAGTTCACACTAAGTCTCGGCTATTTTGTATGTGCATGTGTGTGTATGTTTTTAACTGAAATAGGAGGTGGAGTAGCTGGCTAATCATTAATGTAGTATATTACAAAAAACAAATTGGGAAATAGAGAAAATGAAAGCACATTGCTGTTGTTTCAATACACTTCCATTTAGTCTTTTCATAATCCTTATTTTATATAATTGTAATCATAATTGTCCATATAATTTTGTGTGCTCCTCTTTCTTTATTTAGCATTATATTAGGAGAACTTTTCCGTGTTGCTAATGTACTAACATATTTTAATGGCTTTGTCAGAATGCATGTACATCATTAACCGTCTCCCTGTTGATCAGCACTTGGATTATTTTCTATTTTCATTATTATGAATAATACTATAACAACTTTATAATATAGCTTATTCCATCTTTGAATTTTTTCTCAGGATAAAGTCTGACCCATAAATTTCTACTCTTTTTTGTTAGTTATTTTTAAGTTATTTAAATATAGCCATTATAAAAGAAAACCCACATCGTAGTATTAACACCTTCCCCCCATTGTTTTTGCCTGCAATTCTGCAAAATGAGTAAAATATTCTGCTTGGATTAGGAAAGTTTCCAGAGTGAATTAACTTCCATAAACCCTGTTTCCTTTTCATGTGCCCTGTTTTTGCTGAAGTTCTGTGTTTTACATGATTGGCTGCCCTTAATGTAGATTAACTCATAACATTGTTTGCCTTTTTATTGTCATGTTGTGTTTGTTCAGGAATTAAGTTGTGTGTTTTTTTTTTTCTTCATTTGTATTTTATAGGCCTGATAATACCAAAGGCATTCAGTGGAACATATTTATTTGAAGAACCCTTTAAAATAGTTTATTTTTAAACAGTGTATAAGATTTATGCATATTTATATAACAAACAAAAATCACATGTGTATTTAAATGTTTTGTTAGTTGCTGATAATTTGTCACAGAGTCTTTTTTGGAGTCTTAAGTCTCACAAAACATCTTATTTTTGTGCATCCACACATGCCAATAAGTGAATCATGGTGCCTTTCCCAAGCCTTGTATGAACAGGACTGGGGTAAGGGCTGTTTTTTTTCCTTATCATGGGTACTTAGTACAAGCTTTACAAAGAAAATTCCATGTTTCTCAGGCAAAAAATTAGGAATTAAAGTAGAATTTAAGAGTGCCATTTTAGGCAAATAGTAGGTACACATTTTGGCACTGAATGAACACCTGAGGGAAAACTCTATTATTTTAAATGGAATTAGATTTTGATATAGGTTGTTTACTTAATAATCATATATTTGTAGGTGCCTGATATGCTTCTGCAGTAGTAGCTGTGCATCCATATCTTTGGAAAGTCATTGTCACTCTGCACTTACTTCTGTTCCTGGCAATTGTCACTGTTACTGGAAAGCATCAGCAACTAGAGGAACACAATTGTTACAGAATCATATTTTCAGTTTAATTAAATTTACTTAGCTTTAACCTAATATTTTTCAAGATCATCCTGAAGTTTTCAAAATATTTGATAGATGAATTTGCATGATTAATGTAAGGAGTATGTGAAAATTTGGATAGATCTGTAAAAACTTTAAAGGTCAAAGCATAGTTAATCTTTTAGAGTGAATTTTGTTATGTATTTTGGGCAGTGGCTTGAAAAGTAGATTTCGATTGTAAAATATGATTATTTATTAGATTTCTGAAGGCCCGAGCTTACAAGTATTGCACTAGCTGGTTTATGCCACTGGGTGGTAGTATCATTTTATTTTCATTTATGTAAACTCTAGACCAGTGGTTTCCAAACTTTTTAGACACAAGGATCTCCTTGTACTCTTAAAGATTGTTGAGGATTCCAAAGAGTTTTTATTATGTGGGTAATATGGATTGGTATTTATTATATTAGAAATTAAAGCTAAAAAATTTTAAAAAGAGTTCATTTAAAAATAACAGTTAAAAACCTATTACATGTAAGTATAAATGCTTTAATGAAAACTACCTGTATTTCCCAAAACACAATTTAGTGTGAAGAAAAACCTTATTTTACATCTTTGCTTATCTTATTGTTTAACTTAATAGAAGATAACTGGATTTTCATGCCTGTTTCCACATTCAGTCTGTTGTGATATGTTAATTTGGTTGAAATAGATCAAGAACATCTGCACTCATGCAGAGAAGTATTTGGAAAAAGGAGGACCTTATAGCTCCTCAGAGAGTCTCGGGACTCTAGGATTTTGAGATCAGACTTTGAAAACTGCTGCTCTAGACTTTTGCTTTTATTCACAAAAGAGGCTTGATGATTGGGTGGGAATTCTGATAAATAAGAACTTTTTGTTGTTTTTTTTCTGTTAATTTGCATTTTATTCATTTCATGGTACTAGCTGGTTTGTTTTTTTTTAATACCTCATGCATTTCTAGCAGCTTTTTGCTGGGATAAAGAAATAGGCGCTGGCTTACTTACTCATTCTTGATGTTATTGTTCAGCTTCTTAGTTAATCTAGAGGTTGTCAGCCTTTCCACTTTTCTGCCTCTCTCCTTATTCCCTGCAGGGGGAGTAGAGTGGGTCTTGTTATTTTTGTCGTAAAGTGTCTTCCAGGACAGTGCTACAAAATAGTAATGCTGCCTAGAATCTCAGAATTCTGGCATTTGCTGTTAGTAATATGACTGGTTAGGACTTTGAGGATGTGCGGGGAAGGATGCTGAAGTGACAAAGCAAATGCCACAGTCGTCCTCGCTTAGCCTTAGTCCTTAGCTTAGGCTTAGTTCTTTTATACTTTGCACCGCCCCCCCCCCCCCAACCTTACAACTTCAACTGTCTTTGTGAAATATTTTCTTGATATCACCCAGTGCCTAGCATGTGCTTGACAGATGGCAAACATCTAATAAATATATGATGAATGAATGATTGGATTACTGAGCTCATGTAACTCTTATAGTGAGCATTTGTCCATTTTTATACCTCCCATGGATGTAAGAGAACCTTGTCTAAGGGGAAGGTGAGGAGCTGGCAGTAAAAGGTCTGCCCTGTGTTTGTAACTGATAGAGGACTATTCCTAAGATATATTACATTTTTCGTAGAAATGTTTTCACAGGATTTTGTTTAAAAATGTAAATTGCCTGAGATACATTGAATTTTGCTTTGGAAGAACACCCTGTGTTCTTGCAACATTTGGCGGCAGCTGGTGCTTAGCCTTCCTGTTGATGTGTGCTGTGGCCACGGTTTCCCCGCGCACTCCTGCATGCTGGCAGAAGGCTCGTCAGCTGGGGCTGATGCACGCTTTCTTCCTCCCCACTCACTCATGTTGTTGGGAATTGGAAGGTAAATTACGTAGGCCTTCAGAACATGCCTCTTCTAGTACTCAACGTTAAAATCCTAGTGTAGATTCCTTTTGGAAAGGGGAGGGGGAATTCGCTTTTAGAATATTATAGGCCATGGACTCCACTTACTGTATCTGGTGGTTGCAGGATCAGAAGGTGAGATGTTTCTGGTTAGTAAGTAGGCTCTCAGCATATCCTCCTTCAGCATTGAAATGGGACTCGTTTTTGGAGACAGACTTCCTGTAAAGAAGTGACTTCATTTGTGGTGCAGTGTAGAATGTGTTTGAAATAAGTTTTCTGTACATGGATATAGAAACGTGTTTTACTGCCTCTTTAAAATTTTGTTTTTGGGGGACTTAACATTTTCATAAAGCACGATGGAGATGGAAAGCAGTGAGTTTTTGCATGCCTGTCATGGTGAATTTTGTTGAGAGTTAGAAGCCATCAGTAACTGATTGGTTCAAAAATTCTGGTTCAGTAAGGTATGTTACTGCTCAGCTGAGCCTGATCAATGCCAGCATTCTTAGTTTTAAAAAATAATGCAAGATAAGGATTGTTCCTTAAACTCTGTATAGTTAAGTTGATTTATCATCCAAAGGAAACGTTGGAGGACTCAGTTCTTACATTTCAATGAAGATGTCGAAGTAAAAGTCTCAAAGGTGTCCTTTTAGGTATAAAATTATATGGTTTTTTGACAAGGTGGCAGAGCGTGGGAAGAAAGGATTAAATTTAGATGAGAACTTTGGAACCAGATCTGTCCTACATTAATGATTATATGATGGATAATCAAGTGACTTAACTGTTTTGGAGTATTGAGCACTAAAATTACACTTCCATGTAGAATGTACTAAAATTTACTGAGTATGGTTAGGAAGATTAACTTTTGAAAAATTATATCCAAAAGGAACTTTGTGGCATTGATTTTTGTTGTTGTTGATTAATAAGGTGAGAGCCCTGTATCTATTTTTATATTTTATTGGATTCTGGAATTTTAAAAAAAGGAAGTTTCACTTGGTATTGACTATGTACAGTTTTGTTTTGCTTAATTGACAGAAGCTTTTCATTTAAAACTCGGTCTTGCTGGAAGAATATCATAGCTATCTTCAGGTTCTCTAGAGCCTGATTTAAGATATTTCTGTGACGTGCTTAGAAATGCTAAGATACAATCTTATATGCTGAATATTAGCTGTAAGGAAAAGATGGTGATGACATCCAAACATTAAAAAATACCAGCATTCCTTTTTCCATGTTTTTCTTTCCCAGATGTAAGCCTTCCGCTCATACTTAAGCAGTACGCACCCTGTTACAAGATTTCTTTCCTGTAATTGATCATTTTACTTGACTGATTTTTAAGAAACAAGGAAACTAATTTCTTACTACGAGCAAGAGATGTTTATTTATGCTGGACACCAGAATTTATAGTAAAAGAATAGCTAAAAGATATCATATTCCTTTAAATATTTTATTTACCAGAATATTTATGTCTAAGGATTATCATCTTGGTGTTTGCAGGCAAATAACACTGAAGTTGGAGTAGGCAATCTTTAAAAGTAATTAAACTTAATTAATATGCCTTTAAAATTTAGACCTTATTTGAGCTCTGATTTTATACTTTGGGCATATAAAATGAATAAGTTGGATAGGTTTTTTTTTAAAATATCAAATGCATGATTGCCAGAGAAGTTTTTTTTTTTTAAGGTAGTAAGCAAAGTAAATTGTGTTTCCCAGTTGTTAGCAGAGTTCCATCTTTCTGTTGCCTTTTTCTATAGCTACTATACTTCTCCATTAAGAGAATGCTTTAGAATACAAGTTTGTCTTTAGGTATGCAGTTTCTTTGCGAAAACCACTATCTGTTATGTGAAATTGTAGTTAATGAAAGGGCTTTTTATGGGATGTCATCGGTTGAAGTGCCACATTTCTTACACCACTGAAAGTGAAAATACTGCACATGTCAATGAATTTTCACCTTGAATATTTATTTCGTAAAAGGATTAAAACCCATCTTGATGTTTTACTTATAGTTCTTCTGTTTGGTAAAGGGAAATCTTCTATTCTTTGAGGACTAAAGAAAATAGTTGAGGATGATAATAGCACTAGGATTTTCATAGGACATTATTTTGTCAGAAAGAGGGGCAGAGAGAGAAAGTGTGTGTTTACACACATACACAGTGCACACATGCACACACACACATATACACACATGCACACACACACATATACACACAAACACACATACTCATGTATTTTCGGTATCTAGTTGCTCAGCTCTTGTACCCATGCTGTCAGATTCTGTTTGATGCTGGGTGAGCTGTCCTTAAAGATCTTATTATTGTAGCCTAGGTGACTGTTTTTGCAGAGCCTGTATTCTTATCTATTTCACCCCAAAACTCCATGCTAGTAGTGCCTTTTTGTACACTTTTGAATCAGGAAAAGATTTCTTACTAGTTAGCTACATTAATTTGAAACTTACATAAGTAGTAGGTTTCATATCAAAATACATTGGTTAAATATGTGATTCAGCCAGTAAATGTTTAGGGAAAAAACCCTGCTTTTATTATATGGTTAAGAGGTTTTTTTTTTTGAAAATACTATTAGTCAAAGAAGAATTTTTTCATCCTTAAAAATATCCCAGTGAGTATACAATAGTGTTACCTAGTTATTGATAATAGATAAGAACTTGCATAGCAGACAAAGAAGCAATTGCAATTATATGCTACAGAGTAGGTACAAGTATTCATTTCTATGAATTTGCTATCCATGACACTTGTGGGGAGAGTGGGGCAAATCTTTAGTCATTTAATATTTTTTCCAACTTTGAGCCTAAGTTCATACAGTATAAGCCGTCTTAATATCTGAATCTAGAACTCAATGACAAATTGCTTTCAGTGACTGGACCTTTCTTGTGGCTTTGTTGAACTACCATTCAAATGCCTCTTGGCTTTAAACAGCGATGAGTTTTTTAACATGTCCTGCTGCTGCTGCTCTTAGTTCATGTCAATTGAATGTAAAACACTTTAGCTCAATGATAGTATTTCTTGAGATACTTGTTTTCTGCTGTTTTCATTATAGCTTTTGAGGAACTTGAGAAAGCCCTGAGTACAGCCCAAAAAACAGAAGAAGCACGGAGAAAAATGAAAGCAGAAATGGATGAGCAAATAAAAGCCATTGAAAAAGCAAGTGAGGAGGAACGTGTCAGACTTCAACAGGAATTAAGTTGCGTGAAGCAGGAGGTTGTTGATGTCACGAAAGTAAGAATAATTCTAGATTGCAGTGGGTTACAGCAATTTTGAAACTTAAGTCTTATACTTTTCCTACACTCTCTGCAATAAAGAAGAGTAAATTTATATTTTAGACCATGTCCATTTCATGATGTTCAGGATATAGGAAAAAAGCATTCTGATAAAGAAATGAATGTGTATCTTTTTGAGTATACTTCCCAGAGGTCATCTCTGCATATAATTTCTCTTTTTTGCTTTCTAACCCTCTCTTTAATTTTTTTTAAAATAAAAGATGGCATGTTATTTTTAATGTTCTGTATTTGCTTTCCCAAATTAATAATCTGTCTTGGTTATTGTTCTCTGTTATTGAGTTAATAGTGATACTCTTTTTGTTTCAAAGACAGCTCAGGATTTCATTTTATGAATAGCTCATAATTTTATCAGTCTTCTGCTGATGGATAGATATTTAGACTTTCAGTTTTTATTGTTGGAAATTGTGAATATCCTTATCATATTCACTAACATCTGTTTCTTTAAAATAGATTCCTAGAAGTGGAATATTACTCAGGCAAAAGTCATGTGCAGTTTTAATCATTGCCTAGTTGCTACAAGCTTGATGGAGGACCATTTATATTCAAGTATTAGAATATGTTCCTGCCCTGACAAAGATGTTGTTACCTGACTTTTTAAAAATCTTTATAAGCTAAGTTAAAAATGACATCATTGTAGTTTTGATATACATATCTCTTACCAATATGACAAACATGTTTTGTATGTTTACATGGAATTTATAGTTTTCTGTTTTGAGTTGCCTGATCAAATCCTGATTCCTTTTCCTCTTGGACTGTTGGACTTTTTCTTACTGATTTCTTCCTGAAGTTTTTTGTTTATAGTAAGAATTAGCCCTTGGAGATAGATATTTTTATCCAAATAATTTTCAATTTGTTGTCTTTATCATTTTTCTGGGGGGGGTGATATGCAGAAAAGTTTTCTTTTCCTTAAATGTTAGCAAATTTTTGTTCTACTTTAAGACATTCTCAACTGAGTAAAAAAAAAAAAGTGTTTTTCTCATGTGACACTTTTATGCTTTCATTTTTTATGGTTAAATTTTTGATCCAACTAAAATTTATTTACTGTGAGGAGTGAGGTAGGGATCCAACCCGAATCTTTTCCAGATGACTACATAGTAGTCTTCAAATCACTTCTTTCGTAACCTGTGTTTTCCCTTCTGACATGCCATGCTGCCTTTATTCCATACTAAATCGTTGTAGTGCTGTGTCTGGGTCTTCTGGATTCCCTGTGCTGCCCCACCGCTTTGTCTGGTCACATGCTGGTGTCACACTGCTGCTGGTTGTACAGTTTGTTCTAGTTTCGTACTGCTCTAGTGCCTGACAGCCCCTCCTCATTACTCTTGCGTTCAGAAGAGAGTGGCTAGTACTCCATGTTTATTTTGTCCAGTGGGCCTTCCCTTATTTGCTTGGTAGTTTTATTTGATTTTATTAAATTTTCGAATTTATTTAGGGTGGTTTGACATTTTTATAAGATTTGAGTCTTCCTATTCAAGAAAGAACAAGACCAATACTTAAACTTTTTAGTAAGTAGTAGTACATGCCTGGAAAGGTAGGCATAATTAGATGGGTGCAGCCAGGGCACCTTGCCCATGATGGAGTGCCCTCTCTGAACGCATCCTTATTCCCCTTGCTATGCTTCCCCATCTTGTTTGGTGGGAACATCTTTATAAGATGTGGAATTGGCACTTCAGCCCCATAGGATTGACTATTGAAGCTGCAGCTCTTCATGTCCTAAATGAGGAGCAACCCTTTACTGGTTTTTCTTTAAACTCTCAAGAATTTTTTGACTTTTGATTTATGTGAGAAATATGTTCTGATTTTTCCTCTTAGGAATCTGTTAGCTTGATGATTGAACTAAAATAAAGTATTATTTTGTTGTAGAGTGACATGTTTTATCTGGATGTTTCACTTTTAACTATTTGACTGCTTTTCAGAAATCCTCAGAACAAATTGCTAAATTACAGAAGCTTCATGAAGAGGAGTTGGCTAGCAAAGAGCAGGAACTGATGAAGAAGCTTCAGACCCAAGAAACAGAATTTCAGGAGCAAATGAGACTAGCTCTTGTAAGTACCTACAGTATTTTGTTTTTCCCTCATTATAAAGTTGTCATGCCCTCACCCCTGCCTTCTAGGTTGAGGTCACACTGCTCTCAGCCTTGACTTTTGAGGATGCAGAGAGACTGACTGTAGGCAGGAATGAGGCTGTCAGAATTTGTTGATTTAGTATTGTCTGAACATTAAATTTGCTTGTCTAACAAGCTTTCATTAATCAGTTTGTTTGTGGATCATTCCTCTCACCCTGGCTGTAGGCTATGATTAGGGGGAAATAAAGGGGAGGATAGGTTAACTGAAGCAATTGGCCAGCAACTGCATATAATTTAGCAAGAATGTCTTGATAGATATCAGATACCAGACTGAATGTATCAGAGCTTAAGGCTCAGAAAGCTTGCTTGAATGCATTTTAAAGAGGACAAAATGAAAATGACCAAGTTCACAGATGGACAGTGGTAAAGAATCCACCTGCTGATGCAGGGGATACAGGGGATTCGGGTTTGATCCCTGGGTTGGGGACATTCCTTGGAGGAACAAGGATTCTTGCCTGGAAAATCCCATGGACAGAAGAGCCTGGTGGGCTGCAATTCATGGGATCACAAAGAATCGGACATGACTGAGCACGTATGCAGTTTTCCTTTTAAGTAGAACGATATCAGTAATTTTCAGTCTATATGATGTTAAAAAAATAAAGTAAAATAAGAAAAAACTGGCTTGAACTAACTAAAACAATAACCAAAAAAGCAAAGATAAGAAAGAGTTGTTGGCATGGTATAATTTGAAAGTTTGAAACAAAAACTATTTTATTTAAATTGTGAAAAGCCTATTTAGATAAGTTACCTTGCTGCTGCTGCTGCTGCTGCTGCTAAGTCGCTTCAGTCGTGTCCGACTCTGTGCGACCCCATAGATGGCAGCCCACCAGGCTTGCCTGTCCCTGGGATTCTCCAGGCAAGAACACCGGAGTGGGTTGCCATTTGCTTCTCCAGTGCATGAAAGTGAAGAGTGAAAGTGAAATCGCTCAGTCATATCCGACTCTTAGCGACCCCATGGACTGCAGCCTACCAGGCTCCTTCGTCCATGGGATTTTCCAGAAGAATTAATGCCAAAAATCTAGATTATTGTTTTTACGTGAAGTTGTTATCCATAAGATAATAGGTATAATTAAAAAATACTTTTAGTGTGAAAGGATGAGAAATAGTTTTTATAATTTTCATCTCCTTTCTTTTCCGCATTTCTGTTTTCACTCTGGTTTGGACCTGGGGCTCTGAGGCTTTCCAGCAGCTGTGATCCTTGAACTGAGTCAGGGAGTTCTGTAATCTCTGTGGGGCCAAGAGACACATGGGTTTACAGTACTGTTGGCTGAGGTTAGGGGTTTAGTTCATGGTTGTGAAATATACATCTGTATGGGCACATATTTGTATTCTTTGTTGGTCCAAAAAGGATTTGAAGTTGTTTACAAGAGTAATTAAAAATTACAACAGGACAGTGTAAATAGTAGCATGGAAATTAAAGGAACAAAGTGAGACACTAGGGACATAAATGAAGCAGGGGATGATGCTAAAAATTCTTGCCATTAAGACCTGCTGTGGGTTTTCATACTGGAGTAATTGGGGCACTGTAATTAGAGAAGGAAATGGCAGCCCACTCCAGTATTCTTGTCTGAAGAATCTGATGGACCAAGGAGCCTGGCGGGCTATAGTTCAAGGGGTCACGAAAGAGTCGAACATGACTGAGCAAGTAACATGCAACTGGGGCACTGGACTCTGAACATTGACCTTGTTAATACTGTGTTTTGGGAATCGATAATTTCAGACATACTCTGACTAGTGAGCGCAGGACACAGATAACACATGAAGCACACATACCTGCACGTGCTCTCGTCCTCTTCCACTCCTCTTCCTACCTAGTTTCTCAAAGAAGTTAGTTTGGCATTGAGAGTCAAAATTCTGCAGACTATTAGCATTTCCTCTTTTATATTTATGGGCATAGATGGCAATGCATTTAAATTATAGTTTATGTTAAACAGTTTAGTATGTTTAAAATGATGTTTCAAAATTGATGTTATAGAAACTAATTTTAAAAAAATCAATCTGCTTACAGTATGGTACAAAATCTTCCCTTAAAGCAATATGCTTCACCAGAGTGAAATGGGCCAGATCTTAGGAGCTGTATAGACTTTTAGAGTTCCTTGATCTACTCCATGTATTCACATGTAATCTCATTTTGATTAGCTTTTCCATGTGGGGTTCCCTATCATAGTAAGGTATTTCTCACAAATTATATAAATTTACAGCCTAAATTAATATAAATTATATAAGTCTATGGCCTAGAGTAGAAATATCAAACTCTAGAGGTAGTGACAATTAGGTGACCCTGCACATTCAGTGATATTTTGCAAAGCATTTTAAGTAGTGAATACATAGTACATACACTTCCCAGGTGGTGCTAGTGGTAAACAATCCTCCTGCCAGTGCTGAAGACATAAGAGACACAGGTTTGATCCCCTGGAAAAGACAACCCACTCCAGTATTCTTGTCTGGAGAGTCCCATGGACAGAGGACCCTGGCGGGCTACAGTCCATAGGGTCGCAGAGAGTTGGACATGACTGAAGTGACTTATGTAGCACGCACTCGCACAGTAGGGCTACTGGAAACAAAATTTTTCATATTAGTTGTAATTGTGGCAAAGACTGGCCAGACCATACTGGGAAAGCCACTATGCCCTGTTTCTGCAGACCAGAGTGTGAGAAGAGAGAGGTAACAATGCTGCCTACCTCACAGGTCTGGTGTGCAGATCAAATGAAATGAATGATTCCTGTGGCAGTGCTTTGAGAATGCTGAAGATCTACATGGGTCTAAGGTCGTATGATTGTTTTTGGCACAGGAAAAAAGTCAGTCAGAATATTTGAAGATCACTCAAGAAAAAGATCAGCAAGAATCGTTGGCCTTGGAAGAGTTAGAGTTGCAGAAGAAAGCAATCCTCACAGAGAGTGAAAATAAACTTCGAGACCTTCAACAAGAAGCAGAGACATACAGAACTGTAAGTTTAAACACTGTTCAGGGCCCCGGGCTGTAGGGTTACTTGTATTAATACATGAAAACTCTTATTATGTGCAGTCAATATAAAGTTGTAGCGAAGACTTTGTTTTAGATACACATATACATGTGCTCCTGGAAATGGCAACCTGCTCCAGTATTCTTGCTGGGGAATCCTGTGGGCAGAGGAGCCTGGTGGGCTGGAGTCCATGGGGTCGCAGAGTCAGGACGCAACTTGAGCACGCACACATACGTACACTCCATTTGTAGATGGTCAGAGCTATTTGTGGGAGGGGTCTGGTGTCTGCCTCACGGTGCTCCTGACTCTCTGCCTTTGGTTGACGGTATTTGTCAGGCACTCGCTCCGATTCTGTGCCCTCAGTAAGCAGTGCAGCATCCTTGCTCCACTACTTACTCACCTTCATCCTTAGGAAGAGGCCTCCTTTTGCAGGCAGCACTTGCCCTGACACCTTCTTACCTCTTCACCTTCATCTCATGCCATGTCTGGACATTATTCATTTTCTGTTGTATCGGTTTATATACCCTGTTCCTCTACGTTTACACTTAATTTTTCTCCTGTTTCCCCATATTAAAAAATAGTCCTGTGATGAGCAGGTAAGTGTGTCTATCTCAGTGTGCACATTTTTAAGGCCCTCTGTTCTTTCCCTTAACAGTGCATGAAATATTTGACCTATTAGGAATAAATTAATACTACTTAGACTTTTTAAACCCTTTTGCTCTGATTTAGACAGTGAAACAGTCTCAGTTCTTATGCATGTTTCTAAACTATGTCTTATTAGCCCACTTCCAACATTTTGTAAGGTGGCATAGTCAAGGGGAATGGGTACTCAGGAGGCCTGCATCTTTCACTTGTTCGCTTTATAAATTAATTATACCTTAATTTCCTTACATGTCACATGAAGAGGTTGCATCTGATAATTACTTAATACCATTCCAGTTCTGATATTCCTTGGCTCTGCCTTAATTAGCTCTTTTTCCTTCAATCAAGGTTGATATTTTCATGAGATAATAATATTTTACTATTACTATTACTTTTTGTAAACTACTTTGGTAATTACTCTGGTGTAAGTTCCTTCTTTTTGAAAACATCTAAGTAATAATTTTTGGTGAAAAGCCAGATACATTATTTTTCTTTCAAAATTAAGTTATAAAAGTAATAGAATACTATAATAGGCTTTTTAAAAAACAGAAAAAAATACTCATCTTTCTACCAACAGTTACTGTTATCTAGTTTATCATTCCCTCCCCCCCACTATCCATTCAGAATGGTTTTGAAAAGTAGATAGTTGAAATAGTTAACCAAATAGAATCTGGAATTATGAACTGTGTAAAAAATAGAATCTTTTTTTTCATTACATGATTCCTTTAGGAACTGAGCACAGATTCTTTGTCCTTTCTGGTATTTGATACAACATGCAAGATTATTTACCTAAATTGTAGTTTTTAAGGAGGTATAGACATCATGTCATGTGTATCATTGCTAATAAATTAAAAACACATCTGTTTTCATTAACAGAGAGTTCTCGAATTAGAAAGTTCTTTGGAAAAAAGCTTGCAAGAAAATAAAAATCAATCAGAAGATTTAACTATTCATTTGGAAGCTGAAAAAAATAAGCACAATAAAGAAATTACAATCATGGTTGAAAAACACAAGACAGAATTGGAAAGTCTGCAGCATCAGCAAGATAACATTTGGACTGAAAAGCTCCAAGTCTTGAAGCAACAGCATCAGACTGAAATGGAAGAACTTAGAGAAAAGTATGAGCGAGAGAAAGAAACATTGGTGAAAGACAGAGAGACACTCTTTCAGGCCCACATAGAAGAAATGAATGAAAAGACTTTAGAAAAGCTTGATGTGAAGCAAACAGAATTGGAATCATTATCATCTGAATTGTCAGAAGTATTAAAAATGCGTGACAAGCTAGAAGAAGAACTTTCTGTACTAAAGGATCAAGCAGGTCGAGTGAAGCAGGAATTAGAGGCCAAGCTGGATGAACAGAAAAATCATCACCAACAACAGGTTGACAATATCATTAAAGAACAAGAGATTTCTATCCAGAGAACTGAAAAGGCCTTAAAAGATGAAATTAACCAGCTTGGGCTTCTTCTGAAGGAAAAGGACAAGCATTTAAAAGACCATCAGGCCCATGTGGAAAGTTTAGAGGCAGACATCAAAAGGTCTGAAGGGGAACTCCAGCAGGCGTCGACTAAGCTGGAACTTTTCCAGTCACTGCAGAACACAGCGCATGAGCAGGCTAAAGTCCATGAGGAGCAGCTGGCCCAGTTGCAGCAGAAGTTGTTGGATTTGGAAACAGAAAGAATTCTTCTTACCAAACAGGTAGCTGAAGTTGAAGCTCAAAAGAAGGATGTTTGTGCTGAGTTAGATACTCACAAAATCCAGGTGCAGGATCTACTGCAGAAGCTTGAAAAACAGAATCGTGAAATGGAAGAAAAAGTGAAATCTTTAACCCAACTCTATGAATCCCAACTTAAAGATAACAGCACAGAGCAGGAACAGACAAAGCAACTCTTAATGGAAAAGGAAAATGTTATTTTACAAATGAGAGAAGCCCAGAGCAAAGAAATAGAAATACTCAAACAGAAATTATCAGCCAAGGAGGACAGTATTCGTGTTTTGCAAGAGGAATATGAAGCCAAATTTAAAAATCAAGAGAAAAAGATGGAAAAAATTAAGCAGAAAGCAAAGGAGATGCAAGAAATGTTAAAGAAGAAATTGTTGGATCAGGAAGCCAAACTTAAAAAAGAGCTTGAAAATACTGCTCTGGAGCTCAGTCAGAAAGAAAAACAGTTCAATGCCAAAATTTTGGAAATGGCACAGGCTAACTCAGCTGGAATCAATGATGCAGTGTCAAGACTGGAGACAAACCAAAAGGAGCAAATAGAAAGTCTCACTGAGGCACACAGGCGAGAGCTCGATGATGTCATAGCAGTCTGGGAGCGGAAACTTAGTCAGCAAGCTGAAGAACTTCAGGAAAAACATGATATCCAGTTACAGGAGAAAGAACAAGAGGTAGCAGAACTGAAGCAAAAGATGCTCCTGTTTGGGTGTGAAAAAGAAGAGATGAACAAGGAAATGGCGTGGCTGAAGGAAGAGGGTGCTAGGCAGGATACCGCGCTAAAGGATTTACAGGGACAGTTGAAGCAGAATGCTGCTCTCATGGATTCTCTCACACAGAATGAGACTAAACTAAAAGCTGAACTTGAAAAGCTGGAGGTTGACTTGAATGGCTCTCTGAAGGAAAACATTTTCCTTCAAGAGCAAGTAGCTGAGCTGAAGGTGCTGGCAGAAAAAGACAGGCTCAAGGTTTTGGAGTTTACTGAGAAGCTGAAAACCACAGATGAAGAATTCCAGAGTCTGAAATCTTCACACGACAGCAGTAAGAAAAGCCTGGAGGACAAAAGCCTGGAATTCAAAAAGCTGTCCGAGGAGCTAGCAGTTCAGCTAGACCTTTACTCTAAGAAAACAGAAGCCTTACTACAGGCTAAAACAAGTGAGCTCGTCGACATCAGCAGCAGTAAAATCAATGCCATTCTCTCTAGAATCTCCCATTGCCAACAGCACACAGCTAAAGTGAAGGAGGTGCTACGAAGCAGAACTTGCCAGGTTTCTGAATTAGAAGCACAGCTTAGACAGCTCACAGAAGAGCAGAATGTACTAAATAGTTCTTTTCAACATGCTACACATCAGTTGGCAGAAAAAGAATGTCAGATTAAGAGCATGAAGGCTGATATCGAAGGTCTTGTCACAGAAAAAGAAGCCTTACAGAAGGAAGGAGGAAATCAGCAACAGGCTGCTTCAGAAAAGGAATCTTGTATCACACAGTTGAAGAAAGAGTTGTCAGAAAACATCAATGCTGTCACCATGATGAAAGAAGAGCTTAAAGAAAAAAAAGCTGAGATCAGCAGTCTTAGTAAACAGCTAGCTGATTTGAATGCCCAGCTTCAGAATAGCATCAGCCTAGCTGAAAAAGAAGCGGCCATCTCATCACTAAGTAAGCGACATGATGAAGTACAGCAGGAATTGCTGGATCAAGTGCGAGATTTATCTTTCAAAGTTGAAACTCTGAGTAAAGAGAAAACGTCTGCTCTGGAACAGGCAGATCACTTGTCCATCAAATTCTCAGAGTGGAAGAAGAAAGCACAGTCAAGATTTACACAGTACCAAAATACTAGTAAAGAATTGCAGATGCAGCTTGAGTTAAAAACAAAGGAAACCAGTGAAAAGGATGAGCAGTTAACTTTATTGAAGGAGGACCTTGATCAGCAAAAGAAAAGCTTTGAATATTTAAAGGGTGAGATGGAAGATAAGAAGAGTGAGATGGAGAAAAAGGATTTCCATTTAGAGACTGAGTTAAAAACTCAAACAGTGAGAATTGTGGAATTAGAGGAGCATGTTGCTCAGAAAACAGTTGAAATTGAGTCCTTAAATGAAATTCTTAAAAATTACCATCAACAAAAGGATAGTGAGCAGAAAGAAATGATTCAGAAACTCCAGCACATCCAAGAGTTAGGAGAAGAGAAGGACAACAGGGTTAAAGAGGCTGAAGAAAAAGTCTTAAGACTTGAAGAGCAAGCATCTTCCATGAAATCTGAACTTGAATCTGTGAAGAAGGAATTGGAACATGTGAATTCAGTTGTGAAAGGCAAAGAAGAGGAGTTAAAAGCACTGGAAGATAGACTTGAATTAGAAGGTGCTGCGAAATTAGCAGAACTGAAGAAAAAAGCTGAACAAAAGATTGCTGCCATCAAGAAACAGTTGTTATCACAAATGGAAGAGAAAGAACAGCAATACAGAAAAGACAAAGAAAGCCATCTGAGTGAGCTAACTACGAAACTGCAGGAAAGAGACAGAGAAATTCACGTCTTGGAAGAAAAACTGAAGTCCGTGGAAAGTTCACCACAATCAGAAACGTCAGCTGTACCTAGATTGTCAGAAAATGTGGCAGTGTGTTCTGAGCAAGAAGAAGCAGATTCCCAAGGCTGTGTGCAGAATGCATGTGAAGAAAAACTCAGTGTCTTACAAAGAAATTTAATTGAAAAGGAAATGTTAGTGCAGAGGCTGGAGCAGGAAAAAGAAGAAATAATTTCCTCTCATTCTGAAATACAGTGCAAGTACCAGGAGCTCTTAATAAAGGTAGAACAGGCCGAAGCAAAACAACATGAGGATCGAGTGACGATAAATCAGCTTCAAGAAGAACTTGAAGGAAAAAACAAGAAACACTCCTTGGTTTCTTCCCAGCATTTGGAAGAAGAAGGAGATAAAAATAACACAGGGGCAAAGCAGAACTTGGAAAATGTGGTTGACAATGTCCAGAAAACGCTCCAGGGGGAGGACTTGACCTGTCAGATCTTGGAGCAAAAAATAAAAGAGCTGGATTCCTGCTTATTGAGAGAGAGGGAAGGACACAGAGTTGAAATCGAAGCGCTGACCTCAAAACTTGAAAGTTTACAGGCTCTACAACAACAGATGAATGGAAAAAGTAAACCCACAGAAGTTTTGGAAGAAACTGCTGAAGGAAAGTCCACATCACACGTGGTTCAGCCCAGCTTGCTTAGTAACATGGAGGCCGATCACAATGACCTGGAGTTTAAATTAGCAGGGGCGGAGCAGGAGAAGAGGAAGCTGAGCCAGGAGGTGGTTAAACTGCAGAAAGATATTCGAGTGCTGCGGAAGGAGCATCAGCAAGAACTGGATATAGTAAAGAAAGAGTATGAAAAAGAAATGGAAGAGAAAATCAAGTAAGCTTTTATTTATCTTATTTATTTATTGACTGTGCTGGGTCTTTGTTGCTGTGTGCAGGCCTTCTCTAGTTGCCGTGAGCAGAGGCTGCTACTCTTCATTGCGGTGCATGCGCTTCTCATTGTGGTGGCTTCTCCTGTTGTGGCGCACCGGATCTGGGCAAGTGGGCTCAGTAGTTAGTAGTGCATGGGCTAAGTTGCTCCGAGGCATGTGGGTTCTTCCTGGACCAGGGATGAAACCTGTGTTCTGTGCATTGGCAGCGGGGGTCTTAACCACTGGACCACCAGAGAAGCCCCAAGGAAGGTTTTTTTTTTTTTCCAGTATGATTATTTTTGAGGCAATCTTCCCTAATGAAATCTTTTTTGTGTCTTAATACAGTTAAATTTCATAACCTAAATTTGTTAATAATCAAATTTGTAAATATAGTTAAGTTAAATGCTGAAGAGAAATAAAAGCAATTAAATGCAAGAAGCAGTGTTTTTCCATGTCTATTTAAGAGGGAAAAACTCTTTCCTTGCATATGAGATGATGATTATTAGGTACATAACCCAGTAATTATTTTTTGTTCTATTATTTTTAGTATTAATGTTGTTATATAGATGTATATGATGTATATGGTATATGGTAATTTTAAGTGGAAAATGAAAATTCTCAAATCCTCAGGACCATTCCCTAGAGTTAATCATAGTTTACTTAGCCTTCCAGAAGTTTTCTGTGGCTGGAGACACATACATGTGTGCTCATACACACACACCCTTAAATATGGTTGATACCAGTGAGATCAGACTATATGCACTGCTTTTTTTGTATGGCAATAATTAGCTCTTCATATTTTGGTACTCAGACAGGAGCAGGAAGATCTTGAGTTGAAGCACAATTCCACATTAAAACAGCTGATGAGAGAGTTTCATACACAGCTGGCACAAAAGGAACAGGAACTGGAAATGACCATAAAGGAGACCATCGGTAAGTAAACTTTTGAATTCAATAAAAATCAAATCAGAATCAGTCAGCAGTGGCTATTTATAATTTAAGCTTATTCTTTTCACATTGTGCTAAGTGCTTTATGTAATTATAAACAGTAGAAACAAAATGATTCTTGCCCAAGAAAGCTCACTGATGGAAACTGTGCTACTTGAAAGTGACTTGCCTTTTAGAGGGAAGGAGCAGGTGGAAGAACCTGAAAGCATTGGCTGATTAATTACCTGATGAAGGCACTGCTGCTCCCTGAGAAGGATACATTTGATCAATTTGATCAGTTGATTTTAATCAAGTTTATTGATAATTTGGAACAAGGATTCTTACAGATAGTGGGATATAGATATTAATTCTTACCTAATATATTTTCTTGTATGTGTCCATTTTTTTTATTGATTAGATAAAGCCCAGGAAGTGGAGGCTGAACTTTTAGAAAGCCATCAAGAAGAGACAAATCAGTTATATAAAAAAATTGCAGAGAAAGAAGATGATCTAAAAAGAACGGCGAAAAGATACGAAGAAATCCTTGATGTACCTTATTTTCTCTCTCTCTTGAAATTTAGGTGAAATAGATTTCATGGTAGTGCTAAAGAAGACTGGGCTGTCAGATTTCCTGTTTTTCTAATGTAGAGGGTTTTTTGGGGGGAGGGGAGTTCAATATTATTGAAATTAGTATTTTTCCATTGCTTGCAGATTTATGAGGAGTCTATTTGATTTCTGCTAGGTTTGTAGTTTTCTGATCAGTGTCTGCTTACCAGGCATACTTGAAGCAAGCAGTGAGTTAGTAAGGGGAAAAATGGATTTTCTTCTCTGTCTCCCAGATTCAGATCAAATTGTGAGATCACCAGACTAAGAATTGAGAGCTTGTTTTTAAGACAGTTAGTATGTGTATGAGCTTAACTGGGATCTTTTCAGGAGGGCCAGTTAATTTTATTTCATCCCTACCCGATTTGCATAGTTTTTGTTGATCTCAAGGGAGGAAAAAGATGAAAAAGAAGAATACACCAGCCAGACCTTTTATATGCAGTTGAAAGATAAATGCAGTGTACTGTTTATTCTGCTAGTGGCGGATTAGCGTTGTCGTTTTCATGTATAAAGATGAGCCCTGAATGCTAGTGAGTATTTGGACTCCAGAATATTTTTGAGTATAAAACAATGTAAATTATTCTTTCTTGGAGTGCAGATTCTTTAGTTACTGCAAGCCTTAGTTCACAATGTGCTGAGAACCATTTGATGATTACGAATGGGTAAACCAGAGAATCCTGCCTTAGTCTGGCTGTGGCAGCAGTAGAGGTCTGAGCCAGGAACAGATTCTAGTAATAATTATTTTAAATATAATTGAAAAAGCTGGAATTCTGGGATATGTTACATGAATATAAATGTTCCATTCAGTCATTCAGTCTCGTCTGACTCCTTGCAACCCCATGGACTGCAGCACGCCAGGCTTCCATGTCCCATCACTAACTCCCAGAACTTACTCAGACTGATGTCCATAGAGTTGGTGATGCCATCCAACCATCTCATCCTGTAGTCCCCTTCTCCTCCCTCCTTCAATCTTTCCCAGCATCAGAGTCTTTTCCAGTGTGTCAGCTCTTTGCATCAGGTGGCCAAAGGATTGGAGCTTCAGCTTCAGCATCAGTCCTTCCGATGAATATTCAGGACTGATTTCCTTTAGGATGGACTGGTTGGATCTCCTTGCATTCCAAGGGGCTCTCAAGAGTCTTCTCCAAAACCACAGTTCAAAAGCATCAATTCTTTGGTGATTCTTTAATATAGTTTTTGAGCTATAGATTTCAATATGAAAGAAAATTTGAATAATTTCACATTTTCGTATACTTTCCTAGAGTATATGTGTGCAAAGCTTTAAAAAAAATCATTGTTTCTTGAATGCTTAGAGAATGTTGGGTATTGGAAGATACATTAAAGCTAGTTTTAGGTTTACCTTCTGTTTTTTCTTTTTTTGTGGTTTATTTAATTTTTTTGCAGAAGGAGAATGAGTTGAGCATAGTTAAATGATTTCCTTAAAACTACAAAGCGAGTAGTAGAGCGCTGACTCTGTTAGTTTAGTGTATTTTATAAAGGCTTTTTTTTAAGAAAGGAACTTGGGGAAGGGAACAGTTATAGATCATGGGTAGTTAAGTCAGGGAGCTTCATGTGCAGGGGACAGACCGTGCCAGAGCTATACTGTTCCCTTTTGTGAACTCTCTCTCTGTCTCTCTGAGTGTGTGTGTCAGGGGACCAGTAGCACAAGGCAGACTTTGCAGATCACAGCACACCTCTGTAGGCAGAGAGGTCAGTGAACAGGGAGACAGGTGACAGTTGACCTCTGTATGGTTCCTTCTGGAAGATGTGGTGTTTACTAGAAAATAAATGGTCCTCCCAGCTTTAGGCTTGGAGCAGTAGAGCAGTAGAGACAGGAAGTAGAGGATGGGCCAGAGGAGTTGGGTGGACTCTTCCCCAGACCCCTTCCTGTACCTTAGACCAGCACTGTCTACTAGAAGTATGGTGCAAACCACAATGGGATTTAAAATTTTCTAGTATCCACCCCACTCCAGTACTCTTGCCTGGAGAATCCCATGGACAGAGGAGCCTGGTAGGCTGCAGTCCATGGGGTCGCTGGGAGCTGGACACGACTGAGCGACTTCACTTTCACTTTTCACTTTCATGCATTGGAGAAAGAAATGGCAACCCACTCCAGTGTTCTTGCCTGGAGAATCCCAGGGATGGGGGAGCCTGATGGGCTGCCGTCTAGGGGGTCGCACAGAGTTGGACACGACTGAAGCGACTTAGCAGCAGCAGTAGCAGCACTATCCACATTAGAAAGAGAAGAATCAAGTGAATTTTATTTTAATAATATGGCAACTGACCCATTATATCCAAGACATTGTCATTTCAAAATGTAGTCGGTATAAAAGTGATATATATATATTATATTTAACATATTATATATATATTAATTCTTTGAGAATTGGGGTATTTTTGCATATATAGCCTGTCTCAGCTTGGATTAGCCACATTTCAAGTGCTCATACCTACTATAGAGGGTGGCCAGCAGCTACTGTATTAGACAATATGGCCTCAGACTTCCAATGCCAGCTCCAGGACTGACTTGGTAATTAAATCAGTTCTCCCCATTCAAACACCCAAATACATACTCTGTCTTGAAGATTTCTTTTTTTTTTTTTAAAGAGTAAATATAACTAAAAGGTATTAGTATTACCAATACTGAGCACACACTATATTGCTTTGGTTTTGAGGCATATTCTGTTACCATTTCCCCATTTAAAAATTTCCAGAATTGGAGTTTTATATGCGATTTGTATGTATTATGTGCTAGTGTTTTTTCCCTCTAAAAAAGCCATTATCAGATCGATGATTTGTCTTAATGATGACATTGTAGAGTGCTGTATTTTGGTCATCCATTAAAGTTATTGTGGGATTTGTTACTAGCAAAGTGGAACACAGAGACAGTTTCGCTTTCCTGCCTTTACTGTCTTAGCTCACTTTCTTAGAGTTGCTTCCCCCCCCATTGGAGAAAGCTGTGAACTTTGTCAGCTTGATTCATGCCTCCTGTCTTTCTCAGTCCCTAACACATCCGCATCCACATCCACACACCTTTTAGAATCTGAAATCTGTTTATCTTCCCTGACTTCCTGAGGGGAGAGAGAACCTTTCTCCCTTTAACTGTGTTATCTCCAGCATGGTCTCCAACGTGTAATAGACTTTCAGCTGTAGTGTTTCATTGAATCACATTGAACGTTCCTCTCCTCTTAATTCCACCACTTCTTCCACGGTCCTTGCTGCTACATTGCCTCTGGTCTGGTCTGTTGTATTAATTTCCCAGTTGGTCTCTTTGCTCTTGGTTTTTCATCTCTTCCTGTCAGAGTTATTGTCTGTCTGGAGATAAACGTGGGATCATATCCCTTGCCCTGAACATGTGTAGTGTCTTCCCTCTGTCCTGGTGCCCCTCCTCTGGGTCAGTCTGTGGTCCAGCCGAGCTCAGCTTTAACTCCTTTCTCTTCGTATTTCACCTCTGCTCCTGCTTTTCCTGGAGCCATAAGAGCTCGTTCTCACACTTCATGAGTTAGTACTGCTGGCTGTCATCTCTCTTTGGACAGTTTTTTAAGTTTTAAATTCAACTTGTATTTAGAAAAAAAAATTGAGTCAAATATGTTCCATGATTTAAAGATCAAAAGTAATATAAAAAAGTATACTTGAAGGGTGGTCTCTAATGAAAATTGTCCCCACACTGTTCTCTGTATTCTATGACCTGTTCCCTTTCTCCCTCCGCAGGTGACCGTTAGTCTCTTATGTAATAGTCCTGTGTTTACTTATGCAGACAGGAAAAAAAAAAATTCTTTTTTCTTTTTTTCCCAGTCCTATCCCAGAGTTAGCTTTTTGAATGTGCTTTTCTGCAGCATATTGTTTTCACTTAGGTTTTTTGCAACCCTTTAAAGCAGAATGAATTGCACCTGTCTTCCTTTGATATTCTATATTTATTTATATTTATTGCTTCCTTTCGACATGTCATTTTTATCATACATACATATGTGTGTAGGAATGTGTTAATGTATCTGTCCTCTCCCCTGGACTCTTAGTATCTTGTGGGCAGGGATCTTGCTATCCATCTCAAGTCTTGAGGACCCAGCCAAATGCTTGGCACATACTAGACACTTGGTGAATTTGAAGGCAGTGACACCTGGTAGGCAAGGGAGCATTCATTTGGGAAAAGACGGTGGTGACATCTAAAGGAATTGAGTCTGACAAGTAAGGGAGCTGACTGCCTTCCCGACCTCAGAGCAGCCTCACTGGGAGGGAGGAGCTCCTGCAGCTATTTAGATACAAGACTGATTTCTTCTTGACATTTGGCACATTTTAGTGATTTGGCTTTGGCATAATAGTCTTTAAAACGTAATTTCCATGTATGTGCATAAATACTTAGTTTAGTTTTTCTTACTGTTTTTACTTAAGAGCAAGCAATATTGCTCCCCCTCCTCCCTTGAAGAAGACAGAAAGCTTTTACAAAGGAAACCACAGAGCTATTTCTTCAATTAGAAATGACACATCAAGGATTTTTTTCTAATTCTTAGTGGGCTTGCTCCAGATTGGTTTCTCCCAGCTGTCAAAGGAAATGTCAGATGTAGCTAATTGTCATATCAGAATCTGAGCCTAACCAAATTCGTAGCTGTAGAGGTGATCTTTCAAACAAAGCTGGACCACATCAACAAGACATCCACATAGTATATGTGATGGTAGAATAAAAACAGTAAATAAGCCAGAACTGTGGGCAGTTATAGATTTACAGTAATTTCTGGTCAGTAGTGTGTGAGGGGTGGAGGCTACGTTCGAATGCCTCCCTGGCAGATGTCGGGGGCTAGTTACGAGAGACTCCTGCCTCACTTATGTTGTGAGAAGGGCTTCGATCTTTTTTGTTTGAATTTTCATGACAAATTATAAGTTATGACAAGTTATTTAGACTTTTGAGGTGTCTCATGGTTCATTTCTTTTTTTGTGCCTCTGGACCTGTTTTTGAGAATAATGACATTTCTTGCTTCTGACAAGTCAGCTTCTGTTAAATCAGATACCTGCTTGTGGCTGTTTTCCTGTTTAGCCTTTTACAGCAAACACTTGTCCTGTCTTCATTACTCAAATCTGATCAATATTCCAGTGCCAAATGTCCTTTTAGCACAAAGGTTATTGCAAGATTTATAAGAGCAAGGAGTGGTCTGGACTGCTTTGTACAACAAATGATGGCAATTATCAAGACAAATGAAAAGATGTTAGGATGGGCAGGCCTATTAGCAGGGCAGTCAGAACAGAAGAGAGAATGATTTGTCTGCCAAATTTTGAAAGAAGGAGTTTTCAACCAATAAGTGACGTATTACTTTTGCAGCCTTGTCTGTTTTCTGCCAAGGTCAAGGCAAATGGATACCTTACATTAGTTAGTTACTGATATATTGGACAGTTTTTTTTTTTCCCCTCCCTTCAGAAATAGATTATAGTTGAACACTTTACTCCAAAGAAGAACTGTTGTGGTTTTCAGTCTGATGTGTAGGGGATGTGCAGGTTTGCTAACTAGGACAGAGAACCATCTTGACTTGACCAGCTCATTGCAAAGAGCTGGGGGAGGAAAAAACTCATACTTCTTTTGATCAGTAAGTGTCTAGCTAGTTGAGTTGTGGTGTGCATAAAGCTGGTTTATATTGGATATTTTCTGGAAATTAAATCCTAGTATGGAAGTCTTAGAACACAGATTCTGTATTATAGTTCAGTCACAATGCTGTCACACACCTCAATGTTGCTTAAATCTTGGAATCCTAGTTTAAGGGTCAGCTTGACGAGCTTTATGGGGTGGGGATAAGAGGACTAAAGGTGGGAAAAGTGATCGTAGGAATAATGAGCAGGTTTAAAAAGGGCTTGGAGTTAAAAGTGAGGCATGAAAAGAGCACAGAAATGAATGACAATAAAAATAGTGGTTTATGTTTTAGAAAATATATAGGTGTTTGCTTCTTCCACAGAGGTAGTTTGCAATATCATGTTGCTTCTTTACTGCATTCTTTTTGAGATGTTTGTTAACATATATATCTTTTTTTATTCCAAAGGCTCGTGAAGAAGAAATGACTGCAAAAGTAATGGACTTGCAGACTCAATTTGAGGACCTGCAGAAGAAATACCAGCAAAGGCTAGAGCAGGAGGAGACTCCCAGCAGCGATAAAGTGAGGGGACCTGGACTGGGCTTTACTCAGTCCTTGAAAACATTGTTGTTTTTGTTGACTCGCCTCCTACTATGCACACCTACCTCATCTAACCCTAACAAAAATCTTTGAAGAGAGAAGTTGTAGCCTCTCTTTATAGAGTGTGAAACTAAATTTCAAAGAGATTAAATAAAATGTTGGAGCTCACACAGTAAGTGTTGTATTGGGAATATAAATCCACCCTGCAGACTTCAAAACTTAGGTGTTTCTGTGATACCAGAGCTTCTCAGGCTTCCCTGTGGAAAGGACAGCAGAGGACAGTTAACCTTGTAGCCCTGGGGCAGAGCCAAAAACGGTCCATGGAATGTATCTCAGTTTTAGATTTTTATATTTTGTGCTAAAAATTCATATATATTTTATATTCTGCTTTATAATATATCCTTATTTGTAGTCACATAAAAATGTTTTTTGTTATATACCTTTGAGAAAAACAATGTTTTCTCCTCAGTTGTAGATGCAAGGGGATTATTTTGGAAAATTGGGCTCAATTCAAAGAGATCTGGCACTACATATCTGGGCTTTTTTATAATCCCAGTCTTTATGTAAAAATGATGCTATGAAAGATGGACCATGTTTACCCTGTGGCTTCTTGACCTGCTGTGCACCCCAACAAATGCATATCCTCAGGGCTTGTGAGCCCTCATTCAGAGGCCAGGGCAGTGTGCCGTCCTCCTTCTGATATGTTCTAACTCATCTAGTGTGATCTTCATAGCACTGTCAAGAGGCCTTGGGAGAGGTGGACGCTGTTCATGGCTTCATCCTCCAGGGTTACAGAGGAGTCACTGCAGAAGTCAGTGACCAGATAATAATTTTCTAGATAACCAGTTGCATGGATCAGTTTTCCAAAATGGAGAGAAAAGGACTTTATAAACGGCTCTGGAGAAGGAACTGGCAACCCACTCCAGTATTCTTGCCTGGGAAATCTCATGGACAGAGGAGCCTGAAGGCTTGCAGTCCATGGGGTCAAAAAAGAGCTGCACGCCACTGAGTGTCTAAGCAACAGCAAGACAGCTCTACCATGCTGGGCCACGTGGAGCACGGATTCTGGGTTTTAGCAATGAGCCAGTGGTTTTAGCAATGAGTGAGTTTCCTTTCTTTCTTCAGGAGCTACTAGTTACATTTAATAGTTACTTTTTTTTAATTTTAAAATTTTTTGCCACTTGGTCACTATTTGAATATACTTGTTACTGTTAAATGTTGCTTCCTATGAGATGGATACATGTGTTGTACTCTCTAAGGTGTTGTTCTCCTCAGTATCAAATTAAGTACTAATATTGTATAAGGTGGTCTTGAGACCTGTGTCAAGATGTCAGAGTATTGAAACGTTGTGAAATTAATATTCAGGAGGTATTTTGAGTCCTTTAACTTGTAGCATAAGAAAGGAGAGAATATCCTTAATTTTTATTCCTGCTCTAAAAAATGTTTTTCCATTTTATTCTTTTTGAATTTTTATTCTTTTCCTTCTTGAGCATCTTCGGTGCTTCTGAGAGGTCTTGAACTGGTATATCAGTGTTGAGTTGGGTGAGAAATAATTTGTGATTATTGCATACAGTGGATTCCCAGAATGGTCCTTTAGAATTTTCCCTAAAGAGCCCATATGTTATAAATAGATGTTAATGTGTTTAGTTTTTTAAAATTGTATGAATAATAGATAAATATATTCTTGTAAAAAAAAAAGTCAGATAATACAGATGTATATAGATAAACTGTTCCTGGTGGGTGCCTTCTTTTCCCAAGTGGTCATCATTCTTAGGAGTTTCACAAGTGACCTTCTAGTCATTTTTCTTTGTGTTTACCTGAGTTTATGTATATTTACCTCTGGAGGAGGAAATGGAAACGCCCCTCAGTATTCTTGCCTGGCAAATTCCGTGGACAGGAGTCTGTCAGGCTGCAGTCCATGGGGTCCCAAGAGTGGGATACAACTGAGCAACTGAGTGCGCACATGTATATTTACATTGTAATAGTTCATATAGCAACATAGACCAGGTTTAAAAGCAAGTAGGTAAAGTTGTTTCATCTCAAATCTGACCACTCTATTAAGACTGTAACACTGAATTTTTGTTTCCTTGTAATTTCATATTGTTCCATTTTGTTGTTTCTTGTAGATTTTAGTGCATGGACTTATTTCTTTTCTTTTTTTTTTTTTTTTCCATTTTTAGGTAACAATTATGGAGTTACAGGTAAGACTAGTTTTTCATTGAATTTGAGTGAAGGTAATCCATTTTCAGGAGCATTCTGTATTTTAAGTTATAATATGAAGAGACTTGTTTTAACAAGGAAAAACTTAGCAGGCAGTATAGAAGTGTGTCCAAGTGATGATGAAACCCATAGTCTCAGATCTGACCTTTTGTTCTTTCAGACACAACTAGCACAGAAGACTACTCTAATCAGTGACTCAAAGTTGAAAGAGCAGGAGTTCAGAGAACAGGTACAGGCCTAATCAGTGCTTTTTATTTTGAAATGACTTCCTTGATTTATATTAGTATATTCTTGGAACTCATTTAGCTAATTTTTAAAAAAGAACTGATTTCATACTCATTTAATAGTTGGTTTTCCAATGTTGTCTCACACAGGAAATTTTATTTCTAAATCTGAAAGTGCTGGAGGAGATCTTTATAAATTTGTGATCATGTATATTTAAACAAGAACATTTGCATCCTGTTATTCTAGTGCTTAACATTTTGGATAACAATTTGTATTTAATTTGTAATGACTTAAGTTCTATAAAAGAAGCTTTTATCAGAGGGAAAGTACATTAACATCAGTCTTTACTGCTTTTTCCTAGTGGTTACAATGTCTTGGTTTAATATTATTTGTCCATGTGCTATCTAGTGATTAAATATAAATGGGACCATGTGTGTACACCTAGAAGGATGCACAAGCATGCAGACACTGGTGTATGTATACCTGTGGTATGGTACTTAAGTCTTTTTCCAGACTCTGGAGGAAGAGTGACCTAAGTCAACTGGCTGAGTTTGAAGACTAAGTCTTTAGGAGTTTTCCAGTTTTTTACAATTCGTATGTACATATAAATGTTGATAATTGTTGAAACTAGGTGATGGGCATTAACTGTAGTATACTTTCTGTATTTGAGTATGTTTGAAACTTTTCATAATATATTTTTTAAAATTCCCAAAGATAGATACTAAGTCCCAGTGTTACCTTATTATTTCTTTTTCCTAGTGTTTTTGCTTTTCTCATCTATCTCAAGTTTACTGCTTTAAAATTCTCTTCTCTTAGCACACTCAAGTCTTCAAACTGTCCTAGCATAGCAATTTTTGTACTGATTATTTTTATAGTAGTAAACACATAAAATTGACCGTTTTAATCATTTTAAAGTACACAGTTAATTGACATTTAGTTCATTCACAGTGTTCTGAAACCAGAACATTTCATGACCCTCAAAAGAAAACACCCTGTACCCATTAAGCATTCATTCCCCATTACCTCCTCCCCAGTATCTCACAACCACTAATCTGCTTTTTATGTCTGTGGATTTACCTATTCCAAATATTTTATATAAATGTGCTTAGTCGTTCAGTTGTGTCTGACTGTTTGCGAGCTCGTGAACTATAGCCCACAAGATTCCTCTGTCTGTGGGGATTCCCCAAGCAAGAATACTAGAGTGGGTTGCTCAAAATACCTATTTTTTTGAGTATTTTATGTAAATAGAATCATATAATACATGACCTTTCTAACCTAGCCTCTTTCACTTAGCATAGTGTTCTTAGGGTTCATCTGTGTTGTAATATTCGTTAGTACTTCACTCCTTCTTCTGATGGAGTAATGATATTTCATTTTATGGATGATCCTATGGTTTGTTCATCAGTTGATGTATGTTTGGATTGTTTCTTATTGCTATTCAGTCACTGAGTCGTGTCTGACTCTTTTACTCCATGGACTGCAGCATGCCAGGCTTCCCTGTCCTCTCTATCTCCTGGGCTTTGCTCAAATTCATGTCCATTGAGTCAGTGATGCTATGTAACCAGCTCATCCTCTGCTGCTGCCTTCTCCTTTTGCCTTCAGTCTTTCCTCGCATCAGGGTCTTTTCCAATGAGCTGGCTCTTCACATCAGGTGGCCAAAGTATTGAAGCTTCAGCATTAGTCCTTCCAGTGAACAGTCAGGGTTGATTTCCTTTAGGATTGACTGGTTTTATCTCCTTGCAGTCCAAGGGACTCTCAGAAGTCTTTTCCAGTACCACAACTCAAAAGCATCGGTTCTTCAGTGCTCAGCCTTCTTTATGGTCAGCTCTTACACCCATGCATGACAACTGGAAAAACCATAGGTTTGACTATATAGACCTTTGTTGGCAAAGTGACATCTCTGCTTCTTAATACGCTGGATTGTTCTCCCTTTGGCTGGTTGTGCATAGTGCTGCTAGGAACACTTTTTACAAGTTTTAGTTTGAACACCTCTTTCCTTCTTTTGAGTTATGTACTCAGTAGTGGGATTGCTAGATCATATGGAAGTTACTTGTTTAGCTCTTTGAAGAGCCTTCAAATGGTTTTACATTGTGGATACTATTTTACATTCTGATCAGTAAAGTATAAGAATTTCAGTTTCTTCACATCCTCCTTAGCAGGTGTTTTGATTATAGCTATCCTAGGTGGTATGAAGTGCTATCTCATTATGGTTATAATTTGTACTTCCCTAATGACTGATGATGTTAAGCATCTTATCATTTGTGTATCTTCTTTAGGGCAATGCTTTTTGTTCATTTTTAACTTAGGTTATTTGTTTTTTGTTGTTGCTGAATTTGTAAATCTTCTTTATATACTCTAGATATGAGTACCTTAATAGATATATGATTTGCAAATATTTTCTCCCATTCTGTGGGTTTTCTTCAATTTCTTGATAATGTGCTTTGAGGCACAGAAATTTTATGTTTTTCCTTTTGTCTCTGCCTTTGGTATCGTATCTGAGAAACCATATGAATTAATTTCTTTTTGTCTATATTCTGTATTCCACATTAAAAAAAATCTAGTGGCTATAGCAGTTTTTTTAAACATTATTTCCATATGAATCTTGAGATTGAAATATTTGTTATTTTTAGATTCACAATTTAGAAGATCGTTTGAAGAAATATGAGAAGAATGTATATACAACAACTGTAGGGACACCTTACAAAGGTAGGAATAATCTCTCATGTTATCCATGCGTATCTTGTGTTGGGGGACTTCTGGATGATTTTTATTTTTGTCTTTGCTGATCTCATTCTTTAGAAGGAATATATGTAAATTAATAACAGCTAGTTTTATGGAAAGAATAATAGTAATCTAAAGCAAAATTAATGTGTATTTGTTGTTTGGAAAAAAATCAGTGTTGCCATGTATAAGTGAAACTGCAGGTTCCCACTTTGTTCTCAACTTTCCAGATGGACCTAGTTTACGATTTGCATATATTTTTCCAGACTCTTCTGTGTATATGCAAACATTTAGAATTTCCACTACATGTACCATATAAACACAGAGTTACATATTTTAAATGCTTCTGGTTTTGTTTTGTTTTTACTAATTACAGTAATACTAATTGCTATATTTAAACCAGGATTTAAGGAGAAAAGAATTTCATAAAAATAACTTATTTCAAAGTGGCGAAGGATGATTTGAAAGTATTATTGTCTTGACTTAAATTATGTATGCTGCTTACAAAGAATTCTGAAGATGAGCTTGAGTCTTTATGTAGTTGTTCCCTTGAGATAGTCATGACTTTGAATAATCTTGTAACAATTTCCCATTCTCAGTTGCACAGCCTCGCTGTATTAAGAGTAGTTTTATTTTGCTAAATGTTTTGTAAATCTTTCTGCTTTTTCCTGTAAGGCACTCAGGCATGAATCTAAGCCATTTCACATTCTTTTGTGTTTTTGAAAACTCTTATGTTATGAAATAGCATAAGATATTATACAGTTTTTAATTAAACAAGGACTTGCTTTAGATTCTTTCCAAAACACACTTCAAAAAGAAGAGAAAACCAACATGGATGTTTCCTATGGCTCATTGCAGAGAAGACTCTTGGTTCAGAGACTGTTTTCCATAGCTAAGTCAACATATGTGATTCTTAGCATAGAACTGCTGAATTGGTGCCCAGCAGTACATAAAGAATATAGTATTGATTCTTTTTTTTTTTGTTTCAACTTAAGGATTTCATACTTAATCTTTCTTTTTTTTCAGTTTTAAATTGTAAAATGAACACAAATGTACAGTTTTTTAATAGCTGACACACATATAGTACTAAGTGTTAGGCACTGTTATAAAATAGTTTGTCTATCAGTTCACTTATTCTTGTCAACAATCCTAGCAATCTGGTTGAATTTGCACATTAATCTCTTTGCTATGCTTTTAGATAATTCTTAGTGCAGAAGGCTTTTCAGATTACTTAGTGTGCCATTGTACTGGAAGTGAATGCGAGTTTAGACTTCACATAGCACAGAATTATGAATTTATTCAGATTAAAGTTTTTCATACTATGATTTCATATACTTGAACTATATTTATTCTTTATTTTTAAATTGAAATGGAGCTTGATCTAATAGATGAACTATATATTTTGTGACAGTCTTAAGATATTGAAGCAAAGTATTCGAAAACCACTAAAATGGCATTACTACTTAATGCATTTAAAGTTATTTTATCTACCTTATGTTTCAAAACAGTTTAGAAAACTTGATTTAAACTTCAGTGCTTTTAGGTTTGGAATACCAGAAAAACTAAAATACTATTCTGAGCTACTGAACTCCTTAACAAAGTAAAAATAATTGTTCATTTTAGTCACCATAGACTGTCTGAAGCCAACCACATAGTATTTGGGGGAGAAATACTGGTTTTAAGGAATCTTCGTATTCCCTAGGCCTCGTCTTTTTAAATTGTCATGCCAGAAAGATGAAGCAGAAGAAGGGCAAGGCTTGGAGGAGGGGGAAGATGTGAGAAATAAAACTGCTGCAATAATACTTGTTTTCTCTTCTAAAGGAAAAATACCAGTTGGAATGCTATATGCATTATCATATACAATGTATATACATATCATAATGCAATCTAATACAATACAGTTAATACAAGAGTAAAGCCTCTCTCTTTGTTGCTTTGTTTTTTAGTTTATCTTTTTCTAAGTGCTAAGTAGCTTATCTGGTTTTCTCTTTACAGTTTAATCTGTTTGTTTGTTTGACAGGTGGCAATTTGTACCATACTGATGTTTCGCTCTTTGGAGAACCTACCGAGTTTGAGTATTTGCGCAAAGTGCTTTTTGAGTATATGATGGGTCGTGAGACTAAGGTATAAATCGTGTCTGGTGATTTGTCATATGGTTTAATTTAGAAGGAACTGTATCCCATTTTTAATAAACATATTGATGTTGTGTGTTTACTGCTAGCAGACCATATGTGCTGATAGTAGGCAATAGGTAATTGTGTTATTGCTCTGAGTTTGCAAAAGTGAGTTGGCAAATCTTGCTTTTATTTGTTACATTTATAAAATATTAATTTAAAAATACTGATTGTTGATGCTAAATAATAACGATAAAAATTTCATTAACTTAATACTTTGTGAAGCATGTGGCTATTTTTGACTTTGGATCTTAAGATTAGGACATGAAATTTCATTTTCATGGAGACTTAAGGGTAGTGTGGATAGTACTGGAAATGGTCCTAATTAAGAACGACTATGTAGGGTTATTTAGAAATATTGTACTTTGGTCAGTGTAAGAAAGTTATTCTTGTACATATAAAATATTGATCATTTAAAAATGACCACACTGCATAGGTAATAATGCTTGGTTAATTTGTTTTCTAGGATGTTAAATTTGCTATAAGGTCCCTTGTAGTGTGGAGTCTAGTCTTATTGTTAACTTGTATCCCTGCAGTGTTTTTAAAAGCCTTATATTGGACATTTTGTAAATACATCTTTAATTGAACTAAATATACTTAGGGAAATTCATGAGCCTTTCTTAAAATTTTTCATTTGAAGCAATTTCTGCTTTTGATACTGTTTCAACTTTTTACCTTCATGAATTTTTACATTGTCCTTATATGTTAGCTGAGAATGGGATAATGAGTTTTCTAAGAAACAGTCAGTCAGTGTTTTAATTTATGGGTTTGTGGGAGTTACTAAGTGCTAAATTCAGGAATTAAGACAGTTCAGGGGTTGTTTTGGCAAATAAGACCTAAAAATAAGGGCATGAAAAATCTCTTAAAAGAATATTAAGAATTTATAGGTTGTAGATTCTGCTAAACATCAGGAGTTACAGGGCTAGAGATCGTTTGAGTCCTTGATACAATAGAAATGTAATTTCAGTGTATGAGATAGTTCAAGTTGAAGAAATATCCAGTGTGATCCTGAATGTGCATCATAGGATGGATGTATTAATTCACAGTAATTCAGTGCCTTTTTTTCTTAAGAACTTTTTTTATAAATCAAAGGATATCTAAAACTGAATTTTCTCCTTATCTTTAAAAAACAAAGCTAATGAAATGTAACTTTCTGTTAGTATGCCCTTGTTGGATAGCAGCCTGTATTTGAGGTGGCTTAGGTAAAGTTACCTTGTTATTGCAGGGAAAGGGGAAAAGCATTTCGTTAAGAAAAATAGCCTCTCAGAAGTTTAGCTCCTTTGCTGTATTTGTGAGTCTAAAGCTATGATCCCAGAGTTGTTGCTAAATTAGTTATTTAGCCTTTTCTCAATCTGTGAAATGAGGGTGTGACTGCCTCAGCCTGTGTGTCCTGGAGGTTGTAAGCAGGTATGGGGTGAGATCCTTTCAGAGTCTGATTCCTAAAGAAAGGCCCAGCCCAGCAGGAGTTACCTTCTGGGGTGGGGCCAGATCAGCCAGGTCTCAGCCTGTGCTTTCGGAGGTCTGCAGTTATCCTGGGCCGTGATCCGGGAGGCAGGTTATAAGGGATGTTTTTGAGGCCCGGGCAGCTAGGGATCTGTGCTGAGGTGGCTCCCTGTGAGCTGTATCTTCAGCATTCAGTGTGCTTTCCCGGTTACTAAGAATGAGTAGTCTTTTATTCTGCCATCACATGTTATAAGTCAATATTGAAAATTGTAGTAGATACTCAGTTTAATTTATTGCATATTTATCAAACACTTCCTGTATGTGGCCTGATGTTTATTGCCATGATGAATCTGGAGATGAAAATGGATACCATCCCTACTTTTAAGCTGTTTTACCATAGAGTGGGAAGGTGGAACTGTTCTCACTAGGCACAGTGTGATGCAGAGTGTAGCAAGGGCTCTGAAAAGCAGCATCCCCATATTTACTTGTGGGGAGGTCAAGGGCATCCTGGGGAAGGAGGTGTGTATACAGGCCTTTACAAGGCGGCATAAATTTTGATAGATGAGCTCAGAGAGGAGGAAAGCCCAGACAGAAAGTCCTAGACAGGAAAGTGAGTGTGGGCTTTGGAACGACAGGGAGTCTGCTCCAACTAAAACACTGCCTCTGTGGTGCGGAAGTGACTCTGCTTAGGGCTGCAGGTGTAGACCGCCTGGAGTATTTCAGAATTCTACCTGTAGGTTATTGGAGGGTGGCCCTGAAAAGGTTCAAGCAAGAGTTGACACCCTCAAGGGTAGACATGGTGTCTGTTTTTAGACATTTCTTTTGTTGATTTGCCCAGTTCCTATATATTAACAAAGAATTTGAAATGGAGACCAGGCTGTGGTTTTAGAATGAGCCAGGATACATGAATAGCCTTTGTGATTTGATCGTCATCTGCCGTTGTTTCTTGTCCAGCAGGATCTGTATGTCATCCCACCTGTCTTTCTTCATCTGCCTTTGCACACAGTGTTCCTTACTTTATGAGGCAGATGATTTTTTAAAGACCACATGTGTGATACACATTCTTACAGTATGAAGTTAAGTAAACTCCTCTCTTTCTTCTGTCCTGGCACTTTTTTCCCTTGGAGTTTGATCCTTCATGCTATTTTTGGTACTTAGATTCAGCCTGTTCTCCTTTTCAATAGAAAGTGTTTCTCATTCTATCCTTTATTGAATTCGCTCCCTAAGGAAAACCTGGTAGGAGAGGCCACTTCTAAACCAGGTGGCTCATTTGAACTTTTCCTTACTTCCCAGGGCCTTAGGATATTGTATGTAGAGTAGACAGGCTGATTTCTTTGCCATGGTATGGCAGAGAACCTGGGCTTTCCATTAAAGCCAGGGAAGAGCTGTAAGTCTTTGCTGGGTAACCAGCTGCAAATTCAGCATCGCTTGATGAGTTTAGAGGTGGGTTTCCCATTTAATGTTTTTAGAAGTGTGATGAGGCAACTAGCCACAGTTCTTTTTTTTTTTTTCGACAGACATGCTTGTGCATAAGTGTATAACATATATGGTTTCATAATGGGTATAAATGTACTTTGGGGTCTTTCGAACTTGATAAGCCAAATTTACAGAGTGTTAATAAAAAGAATGTTGAAACAATTAGTACTGCTTATTTCTCTTGCCATTTCATGCCGCATATATGCTTGGTTTCTAGACTTCAGTTTAGCACAGAAGATTCTATTCTGTCTAGGCAATACAGTTTAAAGGGTGAGGATTTTTGTAAAATGCCTTTGGTATTCTCCGGGAACTAAGTTGTATTAAAGGTATTTTTTTGATCATCAGGCTGGCAGAGGCAAAGATAAAGAAAGGAGAGTCAGACACTAAAATCTTGCTCTTTATGGTTTGGGATTTGGGGTTGAAGAATAGTGTTAGTTGATCTGTTAGCTGAAATAAGTATTAGAAATACATGAAGTGCCTTGCCTAGGCTTAACACATAATAGGAATTTTAAAAATGTTAGTTCTTTTCTAACATCTCCATTCTTCCTGGAAATAATTATGCTTTTCTCCTAATGCTGTGTGTTCCTAAAATTTTGGTTACCTATATTATGTCATCTTTTGCTCCGTGACCTTTTGCAGTCACACTTCCCTCCCTCCCTGCAGTCTGCCCAGAACACATGCACAGTCATGTAATATGAACACAGAATGTTAAGAGTCAGTTTCCTGGGTGAGCCTCCCGTCCTCTGTAGCCCTACAGTAAGGAGCACTGCTCCTCATCCTCAGCAGAGCACTAGTACCTGAATTTGTATGTGAGCGCTGACCTTGTTATCCTACTTATTTCATAAGTGGTATCTTCTTTCCTCTCTGTCTCCCTCAAACCATCTCACCTTGATACAAAATAGGGAATTTCAGCCTTTGAGGAGAATTTTCCACGAGCTTATGGGTGACAGTCTGGCTTACGGTATATTTATTTAGATCTGCACAGTTTATGATCTTGTTTTGCAAGCCACCATGTGTAATGTTTTGATTCATCCTGTTTTCTACCAAACAAAACATCTTGTGTTTATTTAAAATGTAATTTGTATTTCTATTAGGCTGATGTGCTGCATGTCTTAAAAAAATACCTATAAGCATGTTCATGTTCATGCAGTAGCCCATGTTTACGAGATATATGATGTGATTTAGTTCAAGCTGAACTTGGGAGTATCTAATTCTGATTATTTAGAGCATATGTTTTGACAATACGTCACTTATTAGATAGATTTCTACAAATAAGCCTTATAAAATGAATGAGTAATAAAGTTTCATTTTAATAAGACAAAGGGCCTAGAACATTAGAACTTTATATAGCTTCATGCTATTGTAAATACATCTTCTTAAAATAATATCAACCCAGGCATTGTGAGGGGTCCTTTCAAATTGAAATTCTGGGATTGACTGTTACTTCCTTGACCGATACCTTCACATCATACTTCTTTGGTTGTGGCTTCCATTGAGAGCACTAAAGAATTCCACTGGCAGCACATGTCAGAATGGGGTGAGAGTCATCCGCTCTGCTGTCTAGTGACTGACTCTTGTCTTTCTTGTAGACCATGGCAAAGGTTATAACCACTGTGCTGAAGTTCCCTGATGATCAGACTCAGAAAATTTTGGAAAGGGAAGATGCTCGACTCATGGTAAGCTTTAAGTATAGGCTACAGATAGAAGACGACTGTATCTTGTCTGTTTACATTCTGTCTCATTTACAAAGACTGAGTTGGTAAGAGAAGTTTAAAAGTTTTCATCTTTATTGTAATATAGCCTGAAAAATAAAACTACGTTATGAATATTAAACTGAGGGCAAATCTGAATGGATGCCCTCAAGGAAAGAATAATCTTATTTAATAATATATATGAGGTTGACACTTACATGACTGTATGAGATTTCTGGAACTTGGGCTCTTTCTGGGAAGGACAGAAAAGGCATTTGTTGTGCTATGTTGAGTAATAGTTTTTTTAAACCAAATTATATCATGATGTAGGTGTTTGGTAGATTATAGTTCCTAAATCTATTTCAATTGATTTCCAAATGTAATAATTCTGAGTGAAAGAATTTAAGCATTTTTGAGCTTTTGGCCTATACCCTACAAGGGAAAGTATTGATAGATAATTGAATTATTGGGAAATTTTTCTGCGAAGTCAGCTATGATTGAAATGAAACAAATACACACTTCATAAATTATGCAAAATTCCCCTTGCCTAACTTCTTTTTGCCCTGTACCAATACTGGAATAAGATCCATTCTAAGCAGAGTATGAACTTTGTGATGTTTCCTGTCTGACCCCTAACTTTCTCTTCTGTCTGTTCTTGTCTTGCTAGTAGCCTGCAGGACTTGCACATCTTCCCCTGCAATTGCTTCACCTATTTTGTGAGGACAGTAGTGCTCTTCTTTTATGCTCCTATTTAAAGCAAACAAAGATCTACTCTTTAGTGATGGGTTAGCCCACGTCTGAGTGTCTCCAGTAAGAAGGACTAAGTCAACAAGTAATTACATCTCAAAGAATACCATCTTGTCTCTACAGACTGTGTGTTTCTTAAACAAATTCTGGCTTATCATGAGCCCAAATCGCCCTTTCTGTTGGGGTCGCAAGTCTGTTCTGGTTCTAACCTGTGGAACTCAACCAAAAACCCTGAGAGGGCCTGGATGGAAGGCTTTTATCCTACAGGCTAACCCCCACCACCGCCCACCGCCCCCCGCCCCCCCACGCCCCTGGCCCGTGGCACTTATCAGCCCCCTGTGATGCTCCTTTCCTTTGACCCAGTGCCTACTCTGACATCTTCCTTGCATCCTTTAAAGTCATCCAGCATCCCTGACTTTAGGCCCAACTCCATTGTATATTGTGTTATCTGTTATATATTTTCTCGGACAACTGCAGTTATTCTGGCTAGCCTTTAATTGTGTGTGTGTGTGTGTGTTTTTTGTAAAACATTTCTCCCTGGTATCTAGTGGTCTGAAGAATATTGTCATACCTCTGTAGTTAGCTCTGGTTATAGGTATTTTTGATAGAGAAGTAGGTAACTATAATGTGTGCCCTTCATCACTAGAGACAATGTTGTTTTAAATTCTAGCAAACATCCAACTCTGTAACCTGTAGTTCATTCAGAGTGGTTTTTCTCTTCACTGAGTAAAACAACTGTCTTTATGAAAACAAAATCTCCAATGCAGTTTGAGCCTGTTGACATGATTCTGTCATTATGGTCCAGATATTTTAGAAAATATTTTAAAATGAAGTAAATAGAAAGTTTTGTTTTTTTAAATCTTCGTTCATTCTCCTGTAGCCTCTACTTGATGATGAGGTATGGCCAGCCTCTCCTCTTACTGTTAGGCTGCAGTTTGTCAGGATTTGGAATATAGCACAGACTCGTCCTAAGTCACTGCTTTGGCAAATGTGGTAGGACATTCGCCCTCACCGTGTACCGTCCCCCACGTGCAGCCTTATTCGAATAGATTACATGTAAATAGTGAATCATGTAAAATGGGAACACGTGTACACCCATGGCTGATTCATGTCAGTGTGTGGCAAAAACCACTACAATATTGTAAAGTAATTAGCCTCCAATTAAAATAAATAAAAAAAATTTTAAAAAACACAAAAAACCTTTGAAGACAGATGGAAACATTTCTTTCTTTCTTGAGTTTAACTGAAAAGCAATCTTTGCAAAACTTTACATTGTTTATTCATGAATAAAGTGGTATTCATTCTAGATAGGGATGAATTGGTGACTGGTCCTTCCTAATTACTTATCCCAGAGGCTGAACGGCTCAGAAAGAAAGCCCCAGACTTCCACTACTGTTTTAAGCAGTCTCATCCATCATTATCTTTTGCTTAATAAATGAGTTCAATTGACTCTTCTATTGATGCTTGTTATGGCAAATATAGGAAAATTGAAGACATGGAAGGTATGGTTGTTGACCTTGTGGAATCTTTCATTTTAGGTGGAGGGAAAAGCATCCATTCATTCATACATGAATAAAAGACATGGTTATGTAATATAATTCAAGTTATAAAAGCAAATGCTTAGGAAATTTGAAATGTTATAGTGAGCATGAAGTGAGGGAGATCCCAGAGATTACGTATACATCAATTTGATTAAACTTTTGTCAATATAAAGAGATTTTTGGTACTTGATAGAGTCATTCATGATTGTTTCCTTATTTGATGGAAAATTAAGATTATATGGAGAAAGTGGAAGCCTAAGTCACATTGGCTTTAAGGTCACTGTCATTCATAAATGAATGATGGGAATCATTGTTTTGAACAAACCTCTTAAAGAAATCACAACTAATTTCATACACTGATGAGCTGTACCTGATGAGAGCGAAGCACTGCTAAGAATAGTAACTCCTCTTCTTCTGTAGAAGTATCCAATAGAAAGACATCTAAATGTATAGAAAGCAAAGCTTGTTAGAAGTTTTTTAAATAATCATTTTAAAGTTACTTAGTCACCTTAGCTTTAATTTAAATGTATGTTCCAGATGGGCCATTTATGCAATTCGTTGTAACCACAGCTACAGTTTCTTCTCTGTTAAAATCAGCAGTGTTGACTGCTTTGTTATTTTAAATTTCAGGGCTGCAAAGCTGGTATAAGTAAGCCAAGCAAACCCTGCCACATTGCAGAGCTTTTTCCTCTGCCTGTTAGTAATTGGGGCGCTTGAGAGATGGTGCATTGCACTTTGTGCCGACAGTGTGGGCCACATCAGCGTTGGCATTATTTAACAGATACTAGAGGAGGGATACTGTCTAAAACCTTTGCTTTATAATCCTAATGATCATAAGTTTGTTTTTTTTGTTTTTTTGTTTTAGTATTAAGTTTTTTATTTTTTTAATTTTAAAATCTTTAATTCTTACATGTGTTCCCAAACATCTGGCATGGATCAAAAACTGTCCCTGACTGCTCGTAAGGTATTTTTCAGTATATCACCTCTGTACCATATGTATCTCCCTTCCCTTCAGTGAGTTTTATAGTCTTTGAGAAACCCCACTACAGAATTCAACAGTTACTATTTAATAAGTGGTTTCAGAGTTTAACCTAATTTCAAGAGCATACTTTGTAGATGAGAAACTATTATCTGTTAAGTACGATTACATTGCTGAGCATAATTAAAGTCTGTTTTACTTAAGGATCACAATGTGGAGAAAAGGAATTCTAATCCTTCATTTGACAAGTCTCAGAATCTCTGAGACTTGTTTCTTTACAGTGTCTTTGGTTCTTCACAAAACTAACATTATCTTGCTAGGATTATTGAAGAACCAAAGTATGTTTACTGCCCCAGCTGGAGTTTTGTGATGATGGTGGGGCTAGTGGAGATGGTTCCTTAGCCACCATGTAGCAATGGGTAGGACTAGTCTTTCTTAGAAAATGAGACTTGGAAAGGTAAACTAATAATGTTCAAGATAAATCATGAAAGACCTCACTCAGTACGACAGTCAAGTCACTTTATGGGAAGGATACCTGCTCCAGCCATGTCCCATCTCCAGTCTCTGCACCTCCGAATGTCAGCAGCTATGTTGTGGGGAGAACTAGCGCTCAACAGCTCAGCCCCTGGATGACTTTGAGCAAACAAACACTTTTCATATTTCTAGCCTTGCTTGGCAAAATTAATATGTTGGATTATTCTATCTGCAAGGTTTCTTTTCCTCTGAAGTATTAAGTTAGTTGTAAATTTTGAAGTTCTTTCAAGTGAGAAAAAAATGGTCTTATATGCAGGAGTCAGAAGTTAAAGACCATGCCAGATGCACACAGCATGTGTTCCCTAAGGCAGCCTTTTTACTCCTCTCAGTTTGTAGCATCTTGTGCCTGATGCTTGATTTTGTCATGGGTGGGAGAAGGCAATGGCACCCTACTCCAGTACTCTTGCCTGGAAAATCCCATGGGCGGAGCCTGGTGGGCTGCAGTCCATGGGGTCGCTAAGAGTCGGACATGACTGATTGACTTCACTTTCACTTTTCACTTTCACCCATTGGAGAAGGAAATGGCAACCCACTCCAGTGTTCTTGCCTGGAGAATCCCAGAGACGGGGGAGCCTGGTGGGCTGCCATCTATGTGGTCGCACAGAGTCGGACACGACTGAAGCAACTTAGCAGCCCCAGCAGCAGGTAATTTAAATGGCCAGAGTAGTTTCAGTTTCAGGATGGGAGCAATAGTGAATACACAAGTGTTAAGCTTATCTCATTGTCTAATTGAGTAAGACTGCCCTTACACCATCAGATTTTTTTTTCCAAGAAAGTCTTATTTATTTAGGATAATTACACTAAGAAAGTTTATTTTATTTTATTTATTTATTTTTTACCTTTTTTTTTTTTTTTTCACTTTATTTTACTTTACAATACTGTATTGGTTTTGCCATACATTGACATGAATCCACCACAGGTGTACATGCGATCCCAAACATGAAGCCCCCCCCACCTCCCTCCCCACAACATCCCTCTGGGTCATCCCCGTGCACCAGCACCAAGCATGCTGTATCCTGCATCGGACATAGACTGGTGATTTGATTCTTACATGATAGTATACATGTTTCAATGCCATTCTCCCAAATCATCCCACCCTCTCCCTCTCCCTCTGAGTCCAAAAGTCCGCTATACACATCTGTGTCTTTTTTGCTGTCTTGCATACAAGGTCATCATTGCCATCTTTCTAAATTCCATATATATGTGTTAGTATACTGTATTGGTGTTTTTCTTTCTGGCTTACTTCACTCTGTATAATCGGCTCCAGTTTCATCCATCTCAACATAACTGATTCAAATGTATTCTTTTTAACGGCTGAGTAATACTCCATTGTATATATGTACCACAGCTTTCTTATCCATTCATCTGCTGATGGACATCTAGGTTGTTTCCATGACCTCTTGGGATTGAGCAGTTCTTTTGTTATTTAAAAAGTGGTTCTTCTAGAGTGCTAGCAAACTTAATGACATGTTTAAACTAAATGGCTATTTTTTTTGACTCTGTTAAAAGAAAATTTTTCTATTCTGTTGAATAAGATTTGGCTTGTTTTCATTTCCCATCTAATGTGGTCATTTTTAAAGGCCGACCTTCTGTTGACTTTGTTACTGCCTTGCTTTCATGCTGATCCTTTGTGTTGTGTCAAATCCTCAATCAGTTGTTACTCTAGGCATAGTCTTGTACTTAGTGTTTCTCACTTCTCTCCCTTTGGTTGGAATTCCTTTAAAAAAATCTGTTCTGAATTAATAAAACCATCAGAACTTTTCAGCATCAATAGGTGTAAGTGTTCTCCATTCCAGTGGACATTTACGTTTTCCTTCGCATGGTCTCTGTAGCTGCATGCAAGGTGGATTCAAGAAGCAGATGCACATAAAACTGATGCATAGTGAAAAATACTGCACCTGTAGACCACGTATTTGTTATCCTAAAAGTGGTTTAGCCTCTTAATTTTGTTCAGATTACATAGTATGTGATCATTGCAGAGAAACACTGCAGACAATGTAGAAACATTGCTTAGAAAGGGAGACCTTGATGATCTTCAGCCTCCCAGCTCTTTCTTTCCACCCTGACAAGATCATGGTTGCTGTTGGTGTTGTGAACACCCCCAGCTTTATAATTACATAAATATGTTTATTCCTCTATCATTTAGGTATTTGACTTTATAAAATGAGAGTGTGCAACAGCTTGCTTTTTTCACTTGTTTTTATATTCCACCTCATTAGAAACTGATGTACCTTCTTCTTTTGATTGATTGATATATGAATGTCCTCCAGTTGAGTTCATCAATTTCCTATCCATAGACATGTAGGTTATTTTAGTTTTTGAATACTTAACATTCATAGACACAGGGAACATACATATATATATACATATTTTGCATACTCCTACAAGTTTTCCAATAGGATGTTAGCCTTATTGTGTTGTGTGTGTTGCAAATACTATTTTATAGTTTGTCTTTTGATTTTGTTGCTTCTTACTAACCACACATTAAATATAATTGATAAATAAAATGATGCTTCCAAGGTTGGTCACACTAAGAGTAGGCTCAGATCTTATAAACAATTTCTGTCTTTGCTGATACTGTTTTAAAGCAAACCAGGAAGTCAGTTAATAATCTTGGATTATGACCATGTTAAATAGAACATTGAATTTATTGCAAAAGGTTGCTACAGTTAAACTGTTTGCAGAGGTTGGGTCCCTTTGAAGGCAAACTTTGGTTTGGGTCATCATTCCTGGAACTATTTCCGAATAAGAGAGTTGTTCATTGATAAAATTAACATTTTTAGGAGGGAAATTCAATGTATGGATGCACTGTATTCATGTTCATCAACATTTCCCCCCAAATTTTTGGTGGTAAAATGAAATTATGTAAATCAAATTGTAATGTATGCTTGAATGGAATTATGAAACAAATCCTTTTATAAACCAAATAATCATGACTTTATTATATCTAGCATATAAATATGTAATTAAGTATAAAGTACATCTATAGTTGTGTTCTTTAAGTTCTGAGTAAAATCTCCACTGTGTAGTGTTATTTAGGATGGGAGGGAGTGATTATAGATTCCTTGGTCTGGGGATATGTGAGAAATTTAAGTACATTCAGTTTATTCCTTTGAAGTTCATAAATACATATAATCTCTGTGTTATGTTAAGTCTTAAAACTAACCCAATAAGCTTTTTTCTTCCTGGCTTTGTAGTATACTTCACCTCGCAGTGGTATCTTCTGAGTAAACCATCAGTCTGTGCTTAGTTAGCATGTGGTGAGTGAAGAATAATATGTCTTGTGTCTTTTGTGCAAAAATCAAATGCATTGCATGATACTAACCATTTTGCTGGAATTCTTTTGTTCTTTTGTTTAATGAAAATATGATTATGCTATGGATTAATACAGGGATTTTCTGTTAATTTTGCTTTAATATATAGATTAATAATCACCACCACCCATGTTATATAATTCTTGGAAATTTTAGTTCTTTAAATAGCAATTGAAAGTTTCAAAATTGCTGTTTGAAATTTTGCCAAAAAATCCTCCCCAAAATGTTTATGTATTTTATAGTCCTTTTTGTGTTTTATTTCTTGAGAATGGTCTTCAAAGTTAATAAAGATTATGAGAGAGAAATGAAAAATCATTTTCTAGATAAGAGTGATATGTTTCACGAATCCAGAATGTAAAATATTACACAGCTTGCTTAGAGTCAGGCTAGTCTGAGGTAATGAGCACTAGTAAAGTTAATTTGAAAATAAATGGCAGTTTTATTACTTCTAGGGATCATGTGTGTGAGTCACTCAGTTGTATCCAACTGTTTGCGACCCCATGGACTGTAGCCCGCCAGGCTCCTCTCTCTATGAAATTCTCCAGGCAAAATACTGGAGTGGGGGGCCGTTCCCTGCTCCAAGGGAGAGTGCAGTATAGCAAAATAATGCGTTTGTCCTGAAGAGACCTGTAGGCAGCTGCTTCAGTTGAATGTGGCTGTTTCTAATTAATGTATTAGTGCAATGAGGTGGAGGCATCTAACATGTTTGGACACACTTGATTGTCCTCACATTTAAACACCCCTCCCATCACCTCTTCATATTATCCATGCTATTAGCATGATTTAGTACCCCCTAAAAATTTAGGGTATGTCTTTATCTCAAACTTCGCATGAATTTTCACAAGTGACAGGCTGAATCACAGTCAGTAGAGCTTACTTATAATTAAAGATTCTCTGTGATTATTAATTCAACTAACATGCAACTAACAATATCAAGTTTTAAAATGTTAATATACAGCATTTTTTTAGCCTTTTAAGTTCAAATATCCTTTCTGCCTACATTTGAATCTCATTTAATTTTTAATGTGTATCAGTTAACTTGCTTTAGTGATTGTCTAAAGCTATCATTAGTCATGTAAATCCCATATCTGACTCAGTAAGTCCTCACCTTTACCTTTGTTTATAATATTATAAATACTGTATCATGCTCCTTACTGTATTTAAATAGCATCATTTATCACTTAAAATGCTACCATGTAGCATTTCTGTTGATTGATAACTTGATTGTCTTCTCAACTTTCAGTTAGAAAAATTTCAAGCAAGATTTGTTAAACTTAAGTAAACACTCATACACCCTTCACCTATATTTACTAGTTATTAACATTTTGCCAGATTTTCTCACTCTCACTCTTGCTTTCTCTCCATATATATATTTTCTCCTCTATGACATTTGACAGTTACTTGCCAAACATAAATCAAATATCTTACTAAGTATCTTCAAGAATAAGGACCCTTTTCCTATATACTCACAATATAGTTGCCACTGTTCGGAAATTTAATATTAACACAATGCTGTTATCTAATATATAGTAAATACTCACATGTCCCAGTTTTCCAAATAATGTCTCATAATTTTTAAAATTCCAGGATCCATTGGGAGATTGCATTTTGTCTTCATGTTCTTCAGGTCTCTTTTGAACTAGAAAAGTCCTCCCAGCCTTTTCTTGGTCTCTCACGACATTGACATTGTGCAACATTATTGAATCACACATGAACTTCTGTTCCTGCAACAGTGCAAGCTAACGTTTGAAAATAATAACTGAAAAAGGGTTTTAAATATCACAGGAGATCTTTTTCTTATCTTCTCTAGATTTCTAGGACTACCGTGTATTGAATGAGTTTTATATTAATAAATAGTAAACTCTTGGAAATACATCCTGACTGGTGGATTATAATAAAGTTGAGAAGACTTTATTACTTTCTCTAGAACTGAAAGATTCTCTCTGTTACTTAATCTTCTTTGGTGGTTTATTTTTATGCATTTTTAACTTCATACTTGATTTGACCACTGGCTTTTAGAATCTTATCTAGAGAAATCTTATTAGGAAGGTTTAACATCATGTCTTATAAGCATATTAAGGTTTTAAAATTAAGTTTGTTAATTTCAGATGAGGCATACATAATTTTTTTAAACCAAAAGGCAGTTGTCCCTTGCTGCTATGCCTAGCATCCTGGGAGAACCGTAATATATAGAAACATCAATAGAGAAGAAGGAAAAGCCCTTTCTCCTCTTCAATCTAGCCTGCATCCTTGAGAGCTTCCCCCATGCTAGCGCTTACTCCTGGCCTTCTCTGATCATGGCCTGGCAGCCTTTGGTACATGCTGCAATGGCGCAGTTTCTGATTTCATATACAAATACTGCTTTCAGGACTGCTGACTAAAAGATCTTTCTAAGGACTGTAATGTTTAGAAGATTCCTTCAGGATTTAATATTTAGAATATTTGTACTTCAGTCTTCAGACTATAGAATATAATTTTAATATAATTTAACTTGAAAAAATAAATCTCCCAAAAAGTTAGCTTTAAAAGTTTTTGTTTTTTTTTTCATTTCTTTTTTCTCCTCATCCTTTTTCTTTTCCAGTCATGGCTGCGACCTTCATCTTAAAGAAGTCAGGAGAGTGATGCTGGACAGACCTGGAAAACTGTGCACGTTTGCTGTTGTTAGTATGAAGCTGTATTCAGGGCCCCTCATGTAACCAGAAGACAAAGAAAAATCTGACATTGGCCCTCAGAAAGATTGCAGACTGCCTTTAAAATAGATTATTATATCAGTAGAGAAACAATGATAGTTTTGGGGGTTATCAATTTTTTGTTGTTGTTGTTGTTGGGAAGAGTTTTGTGTTGTTTAAAAGATATTTTGAATAACTTAATCTGATTTATGGGCTCACTTATGTTCCTTTCTTCCATTCTTTTTGTCCCTCTTTTTAAAGAACTGCTTGACTTTCCTATTTATTTTTAGGGTGATTTTTTTTTTTTTAAAGACTTGTGCAATACATTTTGAGGTGAAATTTAGTGGATTTTTTTCTGATAAATTAGAGCATTTAATTGACTATTTTATCCAGATTGATTTGTTGAATATTTGCTAAAGACTAGTTCTTTAAGCTCTGACATATGATAAATCCAAATGGCAGTACCTCATTGTTTACTTAGCTTTTGTACTTATATTTTTCAGAGGAAAAAAATACTACTGTAAATTGTAAATAGCCAATACATAACTGTATCGTATGCAAATCTGTGACTGTTGGCAATGTCATCTCAGAACAGAAAAATAAAGTTTATTTACTGTATGAAATGTGCTTATTGTGTTTTTTTTCCTAAATTGAAATCTCTTTAAAGTAGTTTAGAATTTATGTTATGTCTGGGTGAATTATGATGAGGAACTGTTCGTCAAGAGCGCTGAATTGCTAAGTATTTGGAAAGATTTTTAATGCATTTAATCATGGAGTATTTTTCTAATGTGTCAAAGCTTGTATGGGAGAATAGGCTCTGTGTGTGTGTGTGTGTGTATACATGCTTACAATTAAAATTATATTAAGGCCTATTAAAATTTCTGTGAAACTGCTTTTAATTGCATGATATTTTATCCTCAGGATACCATCATTTAACACCATGTTCTCTACTGTTGAACGTCTAGGATACTCATTTTGATTCAGTACTCCATGATGATCTGCCTGTCCATATTGTAAGCGCATTGGAAAGAACAATCCAGGACCAACCCGTCTGTCTCTCAACAACCTTTGATTGCCAAACACGGACGCACTTCAGAAGACCATGTGCCAGGTTTGTCTGGCACTCTTTCCCCAAACATTCCAAAGATATGATGTGTGGGCGAGCGTTCGGAATCAGTATACTCTTAGGAGCACTACATTTCAAAACTGAGCTTCACTCAGATCTGAAGTGTCAAAGATACATTGAAATAGCAATGCCTGCAGCAGTGCTCCAGTGGGGGTGCAGGTGGGGGTGTGGGCGAGGCAGAGGCTTTCCTTCCACACTCCAGCCATTGTTTCTGTAATAATAACAGTTCCCTTGTGCCTTTCTTTAAGATCTCTTTAGTCAGGTTTTGTTGTTAAGTTCTTCAGAAGTGTCCAAACACCAAACATATGTGAGTATACGACACTCAGTAAACAATACGGCCATTAAAAATTTTACTCTGAAGAGCAAAATTGTGGGTATGGGTTAAAATGTGGGTATGGGTATATCTCTTATAATTTTCCCATTGCTCATTCCCCTGCTGCAGGATGGCTGCTTCTCACTTTCCACACACCTGGATTGGGCCCCCCTCCCCTTTTATTTTATTTTTTGGAAAATGTTTATTTGACTGTGCTAGCATGTGGGATTGAGGTCCCTCACCAGGGATCGAACCTGGGTCCCCTGCATTGGGAGCTTGGAGTCTTAGCCACTAGACCACCAGGGAAGTCCCATGCCCTGCCGTTTTAAATGGGGAATGTGTAGTGTGTTTCCCTGTCCCTTTTTATCTTCCCACCACTGTATGTTGGGAGTGGGTAGGACAGATAATTCATATTTCTCATTCACAGGTTTCCAAGAAAAGATCTGGGGTGGCTCATGAGATCCTGGATATAATGTTTGATGTTACAATTGGGTGAGACTTTGGGGAAATTTTGGGAAGATGATGAATGTATTTTATGGGCAGTCAGGAAGGAAATGAATATTTATGACCCAGTGAGCAGATTGTGGTGGAATAGATTGTTGCTTCCAATTCTTCTCTCTCTCCCTGTATTTGGATCATGCATCCACATACTTTGTTATCTGGGTTCACAGTACCTACTGTTAGAGTGGGTGGAGTACATTTCTTAACCTAAACACTGAGATTGGCTGTATGACTTTGGTCAGTGAGTTTTGAGTGGACATAACTGCCACATCTGAGCGGCAGTTTTAAGAGCCCTTGCATAGTTCAGCCATTGCCTTTTTATCTCTGTCATGAGACAGATAAAGACATGAGACAGAGTTCTCCCTTAGCTTGGGCCCTGGGATAAGTGATACATTGACCAGATGTGTAACAAGAGTAAGAAATAAGTAGTTATTATTATAAGCCACTAAGATTTGGGGGTCATTTGTTACTATAGCATGTGTGTGCGTGCTAAGTTACTTCAGTCGTGTCCAACTCTTTGCAACCCCATTGACTGTAACCTGCCAGGGTCCTCTGTCCATGGAGATTCTCCAGGCAAGAATACTGGAGGGCGTTGCCTGCCCTCCTCCAGGGGATCTTCCCAACTCAGAGATCGAACCCAGGTCTCTTGCACTGCAGGCGGGTTCTTCACCATCTGAGCCTCCAGGGAGGCCCTACTATAGCATAACGTAGTGAAAACTGACACACTGTGCAAAAAAAAAAAAAAATTATTGCAGGACAGTGTGATGCCTTCAGTTTTTAGAAGTTTGACTGTGATATCTTGGTGTGGATTTCTTTAGGTTTATCTTTGCCCAGCTTCTTGAATCTACAGGTTTATGTCTTTTACCAAATGTGGGAACTTTTCAGCCATTATTTGAGTATTTTTTTTTAGCCCTACACTCTTCTTTTCCTGCTCTCTTTCTGGGACCCCAATGACAGGTTAGATGCTTTGTTATGGTCCACGAGTCCCAGAGGCCCTGTTCTTTTTTTTTTCAGCCTGATTTCTGTTGTTCTCTTGTTCTGTTTATAAGTTCATTGACTCTTTCCTCTGTACTCTCTCTGGTCTTCCCTGGTCACTTCCATGGAATCTTCATTTCCTCATCCTTCTTTAGTTTTTTTCAGGGCATCAAGTATTGCCTGCCCTCAGTAAAAATTATTGTTTTCTTTGTACTAGAATGAGAACTCCAAGAGGCCAGGCTCATTATCCGTCTTGTCTACAGCTGTATCCTTACGACCTGGAATATATAATAAGCACACAATAAATGTGTATTGAATATAAATGAATGAATGGGTGAACAAGTGAACTAAGAAAGAAGATAAAATGTACCAGTACTTTTTCTGTAATTAAAAACAAAAAAACATTTTAAGACTGGGAAAAATTTTAAAGACCTCTTTCTCTCTTAAGGAGACATGGGAACACAAGGGAGCAATAAGAAGACAGTTATGAGCAGAACCAGGGGTTTGTTTTCACTTGTTTTATAAGTGAGTTAGTCACAAATACTAATATTTTAAGGAACCAATTACTTGTCACACACATCACAGTGGATTAGGACACACCAGGAGAAATGAGTGCAGCTAGGAAGAGTCTCTTCCCTGTTTTCATTCCGACTTTCCTCGATTGAGCCACCTTGGATTTGAAGGTTAGGTTAGGCCCAGGGAAAGAACCTGGGAAAGCTCCAAAGAGCTTAAATTTCTCTAATCTCTTGGAGAGGCAACATAGCATGCTGGCTAAGAATGCAGACTCGGGCCAGCCTGCCAGGCTTCCAGGTCTGGCTTGGCCATTTACTCACTAGGCAAGGGATCTGAGACAGGGTGGGATCGCGGGCTCTTTGCTGCAGTATTTGCACCTGGACAAACTCCCTGAGCAGCAGAATACAGGAAGCTGTAAGGGACTAAGGAAACTGTGTATTTGCCGTTGGGACAAATTATGAGCAATAAGACACAAAAAGGCCAAAACCCAGCTGCCACTTGTGAGGTACTGGGAGCAAAGCAGGGCCCCACACATGGTCCCTGCACACAGCACCACCAAGGGGATGGGCAGACCACCTAAGCCACCCCTCCGGCCTGACCCAGCAATCTGAAGCACCATCCGCCACCCCACCCCATCTAAGAGACCAGCCGGCCATTGGGCGCAAGGGAACCTGTTACTTCTGTTCCCTTGTGCCGCAACACGAGTCCCATTAAAGCCTTGCTTGAAATTCTTGTCTTGCTTAACAGTTTCTACTGACAGTAACAAAGGTTTAGATAGAGGAGCAGAAATGGCAACCTGCAAACCCTTTTGGAAGCTTCCACTTAGATCACAACCTGGGCCAAACTCAGAATTCAGAGGTGGGGAAATTCACACCATGTCTCAAGAGGAGGATTCAGAAAGGATTTGTAAGGGTGTGAATGCAGTGAGTGGGTGACATCTGGGGAGCTAAATGCAAGCAGTTTGTCAAAACGCTTCTCAGCTCAGTACAGTCGCTACCAATCAGCTGAGCTCATACAGGGCATCCAGCCTGCCTGCCGGCACAAGTGTAAGCGTGCTTCCCGGAAGGACATGCTTCAGGGAACCCTGCAGAGCCAGGGGCAGGACGAAAGGACAAGGTTCTGGGCCTCCTCTCCTCTCAGAGCTGCTCCACTTTTACTTGTTTTGTATGTTGATGTTCTCCGTGAGGTTTTGTTTGAAAAAAATTCTGCCATCAACAAACTTTTAACAAATTTTCTCTTTGGATGTATTCAGACCAACAGGAAGAGCACCCTTAACCCATGTTGCCTTGGTCCCTGTATAAGTGCTTTTGCTCATCTGTTTCAGTCTGTACCTTGGGCGATACTCAAAGGCCTCCATAAGGAAGAACTCAAGGGAATCAGTAATTATATGTTCTTTACAACTATGGGTCACCAGTAGGTAAGAAGTTTATTTATAGACAAGTGCCAGGGAAAGTTTCAATGTACTTTCTCTTCTGGTCAATGAGAACTGTTTTATGTATCATGTAGCATGTTTCCCTTTTCCCTTTGGCCACATGGAAGCTTGGTGCCAAATTTAGGTCCCACATTTCATAACTCTTAAAACTAGAATGGCCCACTGAAATTCTAAAATACAGATTGCAAGGCTTTAGCCAGAGAAATTCTGTTTCAGTGTGAACCCCCGGGGCTGCCCCTGCTGGCTTGATTCTCTCTATTCTTCTTCTGTCCTGGACTTGCCTTCTGATTCTAATACGCGTTTCCTCTGGCCCTGATTGTTCTTTCATACAGTAAGTCAGTTATTCCTCAGTCCAGACCAGCCGTGAGCAGGGGGCTGCTCCCAGGGCCAGTGAAGGCACTGGGCTGCTGCTGGAGTGTCTAGGGGCCTAGCCTGGGAAGGAGGAAGGTACTCAGCTGAGGAGGGTAGGAGGCACCCGACTGTGGGTTTGAGAATGCAGGTGTCTTCCCCAGTGAGCAACCCTGGGGGAGGCCTAATCTGGGGGGCGAGGGTAGGGCTGGGCCTGAGGGTTAGAAGACAACACCCTGGGCTCTCAGGGAGGCAGGACTCCAGCCCAGAAAGAGCACAGCCCACCAAGTCTTCTGTAACTTCTGAACACACAGGGTCAATGGGGATCTTCACTCCAGTGGGCACCTCCAAATTTAGGTGGAGTAAGCCAAGGCTCCCAGAGTTTAATCCAACATTCAGGCTTGGCCCAAAGTTGTTGGAAAGAACACGATCGTCCTCTAAGGTGATTCTGAATTTAGAATCGAATGTAAATGTTGAAATAAATCCATGGTCCTAATCTTTTGGGGTTATTTGTATTTTTAAGATAATTGGCATAAATAGTTAGCCAATAAATTAGCCTTGGATTAATTTTAAAACGTATGATTGAAGAATTGATTTAGATTTGTGATTTTAAGCTGAAACTTTTTTAAGCTTATAAATAATATTGGACTATTTAAGATACCAAGATAGATATTAAGTTTTATCCGTTAGATTTATCAACCTTGGTCAAATAATGAATTATTTAAGTATTTGGGAGCTTTTAGAGTTATGTGAATCGTGAAATGCTTATGTATGTGAAAGTCGCTCAGTCGTGTCCAACTCTTTATGACCCCATGGACTATACAGTCCATGGAATTCTCCAGGCCAGAATACTGGAGTGGGTAGCCTTTCTCTTCTTGAGGGGATCGTCTCAATCCAGGGATCAAACCCAAGTCTCCTACATTGCAGGCAGATTCTTTACCAGTTAAGCCACAAGGGAAGCCCAATGAAATGCTTATAAAGGAAATCAAATGTAATACATTTATTAATAGTAATTTCAAACAAAGGGTATTTAATGAAGTTACAAAAACCTCCTAAAAATAATTGTTTGAAATTTGGTAGATTCATAATTAACAAAATTAAAGCTGAACTTAAGGCTCTATATTTGTGATATTAATTTCAATATTAATTTTTTTAAACTGAAGCAGTCTTCTAATGGGGGCTTCCCTGGTGGCTCAGATGGTAAAGCATCTGCCTACAATGCGGGAGACTTAGGTTCGATCCCTGGGTCAGGAAGATCTCCTGGAGAAGGAAATGGCAACCCCCTCCAGTACTCTTGCCTGGAAAATCCCATGGATGGAGGAGCCTGATGGACTACAGTCCACGGGGTCGCAAAGAGTCGGACACGACTGAGCGACTTCGCTTTCACTTTCTAGTCTTCTAATGAAAACTTTCTCTTAAATCTCTGAAAATACTAATTGGAGTTACATTCTCCCCCCTCCTTTATCCTACAGCTCTTATTTTCTATCTGCAGATAGTTGTTCTGTTTGTGAATTTTTTTTTTTTCCTGTTGTTGGAGTTCCCAGTGGCTGGCAGTCCCTCAGTGACTGTCAAAGGACAAGGTGGATCACTGTCATGTCCTGAATGAGTTTCCCTTTGTGTTTTAGATCTGTTTGCTCAACAGCTGTGTCCCTGAGTGAAAGGGCCACCTCTGCACGCAGTGGAAATGGGCAGGGCTGGTGTCTTCCCCTTTGATTCTTTCTCTCTGTTTTGTTCTCTCCTCCTCTTCCTCCTTCTACTCTTACAAGACTGTTTGCCTTCTGCTCTTTTACACACGCTGGTATTAGATTGACTCCAGGGCAGCCGCAGAGCTCACTGCTCCTGTTTAAGTGGGAAGATGGAGGAGGAAGGAGCATGCATGGAGTATCTCCTCCTCCTCACAGCATTCAAGCCCTCCGAGAGGGTGTAGGTATTGTTGTCCCTTGGTTTTTCCAGTAGTCATGTTTGGATACAGGAGTCAGACCATAAAGAAAGCTGAGTGCCAAAGAATTGATGCTTCTGAACTGTGGGGTTGGAGAAGATGCTTGAGAGTCTCTTGGACTGCAAGAATATAAACCAGTCAATCCTAAAAGAAATCACTCCTGAATGTTCTTTGAAAGGACTGATGCTGAGGCTGAAGCTCTAATACTTTGGCCACCTGATGCAAAGAGCTGACTTATTAGAAAAGACCCTGATGCTGGGAAGGATTGAACGCAGGAGGAGAAGGGGATGACACAGGATGAGATGGTTGGATGGCATCACCGACTGTATGGACATGAGTTTGAGCAAGCTCCGGGAGTTGGTGATGGACAGGATAGCCTGGCGTGCTGCAGTCCATGGGGTCAGAAAGAGTCGGACACAACTGAGCGACTGAACTGACTGACTTGTTGTAAAAGCTGAAACTGAGCTTTATTGAGCCATGACAACGATAGATAGCTTAAACAAGAAAATGTGCAAGGATCAGAAAATGTCAGATGCCTGCCTCGTGGTCTTGGGATGGATGATATACAGTTGGGTTCTTTCCTAGGGAGTGATGGAATATGCTAGAATTGCATAACTAGAGATGGGGTGGGGAGGGCGGGGGAGAGAGCGCCCTCAGCAGACAAGATGGTCGTTGAAACATGTTTGCTCATCAGAAGCCGTGGTTGAGAGTTCAGGTTTCAGAACAATAGGATGGAGATGAATTGGCCCTGGCTGACTCACTGTACGTGTGTGCATGCCTTATTTTCTTTAACTTTCATAACAGCCAGAAGTGAGGAAACTGGGTCACCGTGGATGTCAGAAAGCTGCAGGCCAGTAATCTAGAAGGCAGGATTTGAATCTTGGACTCAGTGATTTAAAACCTTCTGAACCTGGGCCTTTTCAAATTCATGCTAAATCGCAAACACAATCCTCAGTATCCTCCATCTGAAGTCTCATTTTGCCTTCTTTTTTTCCCCAAATACTTATGTATGTCTGTACTGGGTCTTCATTGCCGCTCTTGGGCTTTCTCTAGTTGCAGTGAACAGGGAGTTGCGGTGCTCAGGCTTTAGGATGTGAAGGCTCAGTGGCTTGAAAGCTCCAGAGAGCAGTCCCAGTAGTTGTGGTGCTGGGACTTAGTTGCCCCAAGGCATGTGGGATCTTCCCCCACCAGGGACTGAACCAGTGTCCCTTGTATTGCAAGGCATATTCTTAACCACTGGGCGACCAAGGAAGCCCTCCTTTTGCCTTCTTGATTTAAGTGAAACCCTTGTTCTCCTCTGTGATTCTCCTGCAGCTTTTTTCAGCTTGTGCTGGCAGCAGGGTGCCCCTTGGATGACTGGCTTGAAGGCCTACCTTGTTCCTCCTCAGAACTTCTACACTGCAGGAGAATACTGGCCAGACTATGGTGGACAGGGACCTATGGGCTCTTGAGGAGGGGTGCTCTGGGGTTGTACTGGTCATGTGAGCTCCAGGAGTCTACCTCCTTGAGGTCTGTATGTGTCAGGCTGGTGGGCAGAGGTGTAGGGTCACAGGCCTGATCTGGGGCTGCCCAGCTGTGCCATCCTATGCTGTGCACTTTGGGGTCTACCCTACCCGTGCCAGTCCTTCCCTCAGGCCTTTGCCTTCCATTCCCATGCCTGGCCTCAGCCTACACTCTGTTGTGCCCAGAGGTTTAAAGTCTCATTGAATAATTCTTCACCAAAGATGTGCTGTAAACAACAGTGAATTCTCCCTGGTCACCAGTGGACATCAGTTGGATGTGTCAGTTGATACCTGTGGATTGGCCCTTTGGGCTGTGTCTGGCGGACGTTCTTCCCATCTCAGCTGGGCTCACGCGTGCACCTGGAGTCAGCTCTGTGTCTGCTGAGATGTGCTGGTCCAGGGGCCAGGCTGTCTGGCCTCTGCTGCATGGTCACCCCGAGTCCAGCAGGGAGCATGTGCTTGTTCACAGGCAGCGCAGCAGGGGGCTGGGGGCAGTGGGAGCCCACAGACCTCCATAAGGCCCAGCTCCCTTCCTGCATGCTGTTGCTTTCACTACCTTCTGTTGGTCCAAGCAAGTCACCGGGTCAGGCCAGCGTGCAGATGGCACAGCTGTGAAGAAAGAGGGAGAGGTGCTGCTTCATCCCGGGCCTTCCCATCTCTGGTTTTGTCTGGGTCCTGGGTGTGGTGATCTGGCTGCCAGTGGTGATGGCTTCTGTGGCGTCCCCTGTCCTCTGACCCTGGACGGCTGTGTGTGAGCGATGTGACTGCTTGCACAGAGGCTTGGCGGAAGCTCTCAGAGCCACACGGGGGCTCAAGAGCCTCCTAAATCTTCCCAGGAAGCTCTGAGAGCTGGAGCAGTTGGCGAGGCTTCCGCCGTTCATATCTCATCCGGGCACTGATTGATGGAGGCGGTTTCACTTTGATTGTCCCTGGGAGACAGGAGCCACTCACAGGTCTGTGGCCATTTACGGGCCGAGCCAGAGGCTGGTGCTCCCTGTGGAGCACTGCCCTCCTGGTAGAGGTATATTATTACACTCTCTCTCTGGCCCTCGTGTTGTCCCCTCACTGCTGAACCCTCACCAGCAGCTCCCAAATAGGCTCTCCCGCTCCTGCCTCGAAAGGCAAAGCTCTGGGATTCCACATCTTCCCCCCACCTATCGCCGCATTGCTCCCTGCCTCTTTAGGGAAAAGACTTTAAAAAGAGAGAACTACACTCACTGTCCCTGACGTGTTTGCTTCCATTCCCGTTAAGCTCCTCCCTGGAAACTGCGCTTGGCCAGGACCCTTGCTCAGGCAGGTGGTCTCGCTGGGTCTCATCTGATTCGAACACGTGGCCCCTTTCTCTTCCAGGAAACCCTCCCCTCACTTGGAATCCACTCCGCCTCCCGATTCGCTGGCCGGGACATCCTCATCTTCCCTGACCGCTGACAACCTAGGGCCCTGGGGTTCAGGCTCCAGGCCTTTCCTCTCTCTTATCTTTCTCCCCTCGGTGATCTCATCCTGTCTCCTGGCTTTAAACACCCACTGTATGCCAGTGGCGCTCACTTTTTATCTCTTTCCTGGTCTCCAGACTCTCGCAACTGCGCGCGCAACGTCTTTGCTTGGTTGTGTAATATTGCAGTTTGACCTTAGCCTGTCCCAGGCTGAATCCTGATCCCCCAGACCTGTTCTGCTACGTCACCCCCATATCAGTTAAAGGCTTCCGTGTCTCTTCACCAGCTCCTAACAGTCACTGGATTGTTAGATCTCTCCTTCCGGTTTGGGGGTTTGCATTTTTTCCTTTCTGATATAACTTTATTTTTTAATATGTTAAATGTTTATGCAGTTCAAAGTCAAAACAGTATTAAGAGGTATCCTTAGAGAAATCTCATTTCCCTTCCGACACTTGACCCCATTTTTCAGTGTTTCTTCTGGCAAAAATAGGCACGTATATGTATTTCCCCCTTTTTCCTTACACCAAAGTTGGCATACTATATGCATTGTTCTATATCTTCTGTATTTTTTTTCCCACTGAACAATATATCGTGGAGATCACTCCAGTGCACAGAAAACTTCCTCATTCTTTTTACAGCTACATCAGAATTTCATTGCATGGATGTAATTTATTCAACCAGACCCCTACTGACAAACATTTGAGTTCTTTCCAGTTGAGTTCCTATTGCAAATAGGGCTGCAGTGAATGCTCTTATGTATATGCTTTGTGTTTTGTGATTTGGAAGGATGTTTTCAGGGTGGATTCCTGGAACTGTGGGTGAAGGACGTCATCAAGAGAGTCTCGGAGGTGGCACAGGGTTTGTGACCTGGTGCAGCCCCAGGGAGGGCAGAGCCTCCAGTGGCCAAGGACAACACTGAAGGAACCTCCCCCAGAGTGTGGGGCCACAGGCCCAGGAAACAGGGTTGAGGCAGCCTCTCCCAAGGGGTGGACCCGGGGCCTACTCATGGAACATTCTGCCTGCTCCGGGTCTCCTGCTGTGCGGGTCTCCCTTTCGGAATTGGCTCTTGGTGCTGTGGAGTTCAGCCACGTCCTTCCTGGTTGTCTGCTGAGTCTGTCCGTTTCTGATGGAGGGGTGCTGAAGTCTCCACCTCTGGTAGTGGACTCATCTATTTCTTTATCTTTGAGTTTTCTGCAGTTTGAGTACGATACGTCTGGATGTAGGGAGGGCTTCACCGGTGGCGCTAATGGTAAAGTCAAGTGAAGTCACTCGGTCGTTCCGACTCTTTGCGACCCCGTGGACTGTAGCCCACCAGGCTCCTCCATCCATGGGATTCTCCAGGCAAGAATACTGGAGTGGGTTGCCATTTCCTTCTCCAGGGGATCTTCCTGACCCAGGGATTGAACCCAGTTCTCCTGCATTGCAGGCAGAGGCTTTAACCTCTGAGACACCAGGGAAGCAAAGAACCTGCCTAACAATGCAGGAGACACAAAGAGACACAGGTTAGATCCCGGGGTTGGGAAGATCCCCTGGAGGAGGATCCCCTGGAGGAGGATCCCCTGGGGGAGGGCCTGGCAACCCACTTCAGTATTCTTGCCTGGAGAATCCCACGGACAGAGGAGCTTGGTGGACTGTGGTCCATAGGGTCGTCAAGAGTCAGACACGACTGAAGCGACTCAGCAGGCACAGATGTGTAGGGTTTCTCTTTTTTCTTTAAGGTGTACACTTTCTTGAACTGATCTCAAGTCAGTGTGTAGGTAAGCCCTGGCTGTCTCTGCACCTCAGCTGCTCCCAGGGGCGGCTTTCTCTTTCTCCTTCGTTCTTCCCTCCCTCCTTCCTGTCTTCTCTCCCTTTCTTTCTCTCTTTTGGCGTTTTTCCTTCTTGGTGCTCTCTGATCTTCCTGGATCTGTGGTTTGCTGTCTGACATCAATTTGGGGGCAGTTTCATTATTACATTTTTCTTCTGCTCCTTTCTCTCTCCTCCTTTCGATACTTCCATTCTATGTATGTGACGCATTTTATAGTTGTCTCACAGTTCCGGTTGTTCTGTTCCTGTTTTTGTTTTCTCCCTTTTGAATTTTCAACTTGAGAAGTTTCTATTGACATATCGTCGGGCTCAGAGGATCTCTCCTCAGTCATGTCCAGTCTACTAACTGCTCTCATCAGAGGATTCTTCATTTCTGTCACAGGATTTTGATCTCTCATTTTGCCATCTTGGGAAATCCTGGAATTTCTGGGTTGACTGCATGAATTCCAAAGAGAAAGCCAATAAGAAAAGGCAGGGAGGAGAAGGAGAAATCTGAGGCCTTGGGGATAGCCTTTGCAGTTGCTGAATCAAGTTTCACTTGATGCCAGAACTAAATCAGGATTTTTAACTGACATACCCAATAAATATCGTTTATATTATGAGTCAGCTTGAGGTGAATTTTCTGTCACTTGTGCCTCAAAGTCCTCATCAATTCTGTACCTAACTCATAGGCTTATTGTGAGGTTTAAATAGCACTTAGCGAATGAAGCGTGGCACACAAATAATACTCAGTGAATGGTCCCCAGTATTATTATTGTGTTATACATATTTTTACATAGTTATGTGTGCTTTCTTATTCCATATACTAACATTGGCATGTCTCTGTATCTCTTTTTGGTATTATTCAGTTTCTACCCCCAAAGGAGAGAGGCTGAGGGAGGGGGTTTATCAGCCGTAGACTTCTGACCACGAGCTTCAGCCCTGGGTCTTCCTCGCAAGACCACAGCTGAGAAACAACACAGAGACCACGTGATGTGGTTGTAACTCCTCTGACATCTCATTTTCATTCTTCGATGAGATTTGTCTGCATCCAGCTTACACAGAAGGATTTCCAGTAAAGTGTTCCAAGTGCCTCTTTTCAGTAACCCAAATCCACATGAAAACAATGGCAACAAGAAAAGGTGTAAACTTTCCAGGACAGGCCCAGATTTTGAAAATGTGATAAAGAGGTTATTGTGTGTCCGAACTTTTCACACAAGAATTGGAGGAGATTTAACACCAGGAATAATAAACATAGGAAAACCAGCTAATGCAGAGCAGATGGGCCTGCAGGGCAGTCGGTGCTAAGCACTTCGACGTCTCTCTTCTTGGACCTTTGGACTCCAGATGACTGAATGCTAGTTTCTCTAATTCCAAATAAAGTCAGTGCATTTGGGGAAACTATCAATATTATTGGTTTGATTTCTGGGATGATTAATGGATTAAGTTTTTTGGGGGGGAGTGGGGTGTTTCCCTGGTGGCTCGGATGGCAAAGAATCTTCCTGCAGTGCAGGAGACGTGGGTTCAATCTCCGGGTTGGGAAAGTTTTTTATGACCGTATAATGTGGTGGGTGGTTGACACTTGCTACTTTAGTCCTGACCCTAGCTCCATTTTGCAGATGAGAAAATTGAGGTTTTAAAAGTACAAATCACTTTACCGAAGGGCACACAGCTAGTATGAGAGCTGAGCTAGGATGGGTCCCAGGTCTGTCTCATTGCATGTGCTGTGGTTATGCAAGCTGGGTAACAGGTGAGGAGGCAAAAGGAGTCACGGGCACATAAATTTGAGAAGCACTGCGTGTGTGTGTTTGTACATACAGTGATTGCATTTGTTGTCAAGTCTTTGTATGACATACGCTTTATTTTCTCTTGGATAAATAACCTCAGAGTGGAAGGGCTGGGTCACAGGGTAGGTATAGGTTTAACTTCTAAAGAAACTGTTAAACTGCTTCTCAGGTCGGTTGCACCGTTTTGCATTTCCAGCAGCAGTATATGACAGTTCTGGCTCTTCCTCGTCAGCACTTGGTATACTCAGTCTTTTAAATGTTTGCCATCTTAATAGGCATGTCATGATTTCCTTACGGTTTTAATTTGCCTTTCCCTAATGACTAATAATATTGAATATGTTTTCGTGTGCTTGTTTACAACCTGTATATCTTTTTTAGTTAAGTCTTCAAATGATTTGCATATTTTGGACTTGTTTCATATCATTGAGTTTTGAGAGTTCTTTAATACTTATTGATACAAGTCTTTGACTGGTTATCTGCTTTGCAAAGATTTTCTTCAAGTCTGAGCTTGTATTTTCGTTCTCCTAATAATGTCTTTTTTTTAATACACTATCTATCTAGGTTGGTCATAACTTTTCTTCCAAGGAGTAAGCATCTTTTAATTTCATGGCTGCAGTCACCATCTGCAGTGATTTTGGAGCCCCCAAAATAAAGTCTGACACTGTTTCTACTGTTTCTCCATCTATTTCCCATGAAGTGATGGGACCAGATGCCGTGATCTTCGTTTTCTGGATGTTGAGCTTTAAGCCAACTTTTTCACTCTCCTCTTTCACTTTCATCAAGAGGTTTTTTAGCTCCTCTTCACTTTCTGCCATAAGGGTGGTGTCATCTGCATATCTGAGGTTATTGATATTTCTCCCGGCAATCTTGATTCCAGCTTGTGTTTCTTCCAGTCCAGCGTTTCTCATGATGTACTCGGCATAGAAGTTAAATAAGCAGGGTGACAATATACATACAGCCTTGACGTACTCCTTTTCGTATTTGGAACCAGTCTGTTGTTCCGTGTCCAGTTCTAACTGTTGCTTCCTGGCCTGGATATAGATTTCTCAAGAGGCAGGTTAGGTGGTCTGGTATTCCCATCTCTTTGAGAATTTTCCATGGTTTATTGTGATCCACACAGGCAAAGGCTTTGGTATAGTCAATAAAGCAGAAATAGATGTTTTTCTGGAACTCTCTTGCTTTTTCCATGATCCAGCGGATGTTGGCAATTTGATCTCTGGTTCCTCTGCCTTTTCTAAAGCCAGCTCGAACATCAGGGAGTTCACAGTTCACGTATGGCTGAAGACTGGCTTGGAGAATTTTGAGCATTACTTTACTAACATGTGAGATGAGTGCAATTGTGCAGTAGTTTGAGCATTCTTTGGCATTGCCTTTCTTTGGAACTGGAATGAAAACTGACCTTTTCCAGTCCTGTGAAGAAGGCTGAGCGTCGAAGAATTGATGCGTTTGAACTGTGGTGTTGGAGAAGACTCTTGAGGGTCCCTTGGACTGCAAGGAGATCCAACCAGTCCATTCTGAAGGAGATCAGCCCTGGGATTTCTTTGGAAGGACTGATGCTAAAGCTGAAGCTCCAGTACTTTGGCCACCTCATGCGACGAGTTGACTCATTGGAAAAGACTCTGATGCTGGGAGGGATTGGGGGCAGGAGGAGAAGGGGACGACAGAGGATGAGATGGCTGGATGGCATCACCGGCTCGATGAACGTGAGTTTGAGTGAACTGCGGGGGTTGGTGATGGACAGGGAGGCCTGGCGTGCTGCGATTCATGGGGTCGCAAAGAGTCGGACACGAGTGAGTGACTGAGCTGAACTGAATCTTGCATCTCCTTGAGAAGAGCAATTATTCAGTTCAGCTCAGAATATGAGCTTTGTTTCCTGAGCATAATTGTTACAGTAAGAGGGTGATGTCTTTCTAGCTTTTGATACTTAGCTGAGAAGTCATATTTGAGGACCCTGTTGATTGGTCTTGCCTGTTGCACCCTCCTCCAGGATGAGGAGAGTCAACACAAGTGCCACTAGAGGGCAGTCTCTTCGGGGCAGGAACTCCTCTCGTGTCCCTGGTATACCCAGTCCCCTGGGACACTGTCTAAAGACTCATCCTTCTTGGTCCTACATGGAAGCAGATAGCTCTCCTGCTGCTACCTGGTCCCACGGGCAATGAGGACAGGACAGGGCATGCTGGCCTGACAGCTCCTACTCTGGTGTCCCTGCTCATGCCCCGTTTGGAGCTCCAAGCTGCTATTTTCCTGCTCTCCGGTGCCTTCAGATTTTGAGCATCATTGGAACCACTGCCCAATCTCCTCTTCTAAGCAAGAGTCCTCTCCCATGAGTGCCTAAGCGTAGGATTCCTTTCAAAATCTGGTTAGACTGACTTCATGTTTCAGGGTTTTTCAAGATTTCTTATCTAAAAGGAAACCCCTTCTGATCTTCCAACTTTATTATGGATCAAAACCACATTTGTCTCATTCCTGGAAACCTGTGTTGAGAGGAGAGACTGTAACTGATGCTTTATTGTCCAACTTGCATGGAACCTATGGGCAACATTCGCATCTGTAGAAGAATCTCAGTATTTGAAAGGCCACCAGTATAGACCACACATGCCAAGTTGTCAGGAAAATTTGGTTTCCATCTTTGCTGCTTGCATGTTCGGGAAAATTCACCAGGTCCCACCATCAGAGGGGAACACGTGACCATTTTTTAAGAAATGAAACTTTGGACAGTTCTGTCCATGTTGGAGAGGCTGTGTGTCTGTGCCACTGTTGACAGTCCCACTCAAGCTCAGACTTTCAGTCATTCCCAGCAAAGTACCAGCCACGTGCGTGAAGGTGCTGGATCCTTCAGACAAGCTCTGCCAACAGGTGAGTACCACTGAGACCCTCAGGTGATGCCACATGATACAGAACAGAGGAAGTGCCCCTCGAAGCTCGAATTCCTTAGCAGGCTGCTGAGTGTTTGAGCTGAACCAGTGAAGCCAGCCCTTCCAGAGAGCACTCCAGTGAGGGAAGCAGTTAATATGAAAGGGATTGAAATGGTGAGGGTCGGGGGTGGGTTGGGGTGGGGTGGTCTTCTGCATTGCAGACAGATTTTTTTTTTTTACCAACTGAGCTATCAGGGAAGCCTTTTAGGAGCACAGAGGAAAGGTATCTTTTCTGTGTGTGTGCGCACGTGCGCGCGCACACACACACAGACATTGCACACACTGCATTTAAACCCTCAGAACAGTGGGTAGCAGCTGTAGGAAATCACTAAGGAGGATATTTCAGGAGCGTCCACTAGTGGCTCACATCTGGAGGCAGATTTGACAATTTGACAAATCTGGAGGCAGATTTGACAATTTACAAAAGTAACTGTAGAGAAGGAAGCCCAGCTGGGGTGGGCCACCGATAGGAGGATGAGGTTATAGCTGCCAGGCCATGGGAAGCCGAGGTCTTGAACTTTTAAGCCAAAGAAGGCTCTAAAATTGCCCACTTAACCATGAAGCTGCTTTAAGAATAGTGTTTTGAATTTTTTTCTCTTTTACTCCAAATTTAGACAGCTATTTCTAACAGTAAAATAAATTGCATCATCATCATCATCATATTCAATTGCTAACATTTATCACTTGCTTCCCACGTGCCAAACAGTACAGTGTGCTTTCCAAGGCGTGTGTCACTGAAGCGCCACAGCCACCTCGGTGATCCTCGCTTTACAAATAGGGAAACAGGTTTGTAGAGTTTAGTGACTTCTCTAGGTGACCTATATGATGTTACAGCTGAAGGTATGTGTCCCCCCAGAATTTGTGTATGCTAACCCCCAAGTGTGACTATATTCCAAGTAAGGAAGTAACTGAACTTAAATGAGGTCATAAGACTGGAGCCCCTCCCCGCTAGGATTAGTGTCCTTATGAGAAGACTCATCAGAGAGCTGGCTTTCTCTCCATGCATTTACATAAGGAAGAGGTTGTATGACACATAGCAAGAAGGTGGCTGGCTGCAACCCAAGGGGAGAGCTCCCACCAGTCATCAACCCTGATGGCAACTTGATGTTGGTTGGACTTTCAGCCTTCAGAACTGTTAGAAAATTAATTGCTGTTGTTTAAGCCACCCAGTCTGTGGGGTTTTGTCCTGGCACCCTCCACAGGCTATACATCTGACAACCCACCACACTGGGATTATAAGCACCAGAGCTCCTTAGTCATTGCCCTAAACCACAACCTAGAAATACCATTCAAAAATTTTTATCCTGTGACAAGTGCCATGATAATATTTAAATTGAGGTAAGACATGGAGAAGGCAATGTCACCCCACTCCAGTACTCTTGCCTGGAAAATCCCAGGGACGGAGGAGCCTGGCAGGCTGCAGTCCATGGGGTCGCTAAGAGTCGGACACGACTGAGCAACTTCACTTTCACTTTTCACTTTCATGCATTGGAGAAGGCAGTGGCACCCCACTCCGGTGTTCTTGCCTGGAGAATCCCAGGGACGGGAGAGCCTGCTGGGCTGCCGTCTCTGGGGTCGCACAGAGTCGGACATGACTGCAGCGACACAACAACAGAGCAAGACATGTTTAAAGAAAACTGAGCACCGAAGAATTGATGCTTTTGAACTGTGGTGTTGGAGAAGACTTGAGAGTCCCTTGGACTGCAAGGAGATCCAACCAGTCCATTCTAAAGGAAATCAGTCCTGGGTGTTTATTGGAAGGACTGATGTTGAAGCTGAAACTCCAATACTTTGGCTGCCTGATGCGAAGAGCTGATTCATTTGGAAAGACCCTGATGCTGGGAAAGATTTAGGGCAGGAAGACAAGGGGATGACAGAGGATGAGATGGTTGGATGGCATGACCGACTCAATGGACATCAGTTTAGTGAACTCTGGAAGTTGGTGATGAATGGGGAGGCCTGGCGTGCTGCAGTCCATGGGCTTGCAAAGAGTTGGACATGACTGAGCGACTGAACTGAACTGAAGACATGTTTTTAAAATGTGGCATTACCTATTCTAACATTGATGGTTGTTACTTAAAGCAGTTTCACTAAATTTGGATCTCTGGAAAAAAACATTTGTTTTGAGCATGGAAGCAAGTTGGAAATATTGCACCCGATAATAACAGTGGGAGTTTTGGCATATGAAATAATTCAGTGGTAAAGTATTTGCTTAAATCTCTGCCTGCTATTATAGTTGAAGGTTTGGTGATAGTACTTGCCCTTCCTATGAACTTTCCGGATTTCAAAACCATGTGGAAATGTAGTTTGTCTTACATAAAAAATAAGGTCGGGCAACTTTTGAAGAATTAACATCAAGAAGCATTTTAAGCCAAGTATCAATCATTTAGAGAATGATTATCAGGTTGTGAATGATCTTGGCCCTTTTGCTTTCTGTCCCTTCTTTCACAATACAGTGAGGATAACTTTCTTCCATAGGTTGGCTGGTCTCTTTAACCTATGCTGGGAGTGCAAGTGAGTTTCGGCCCCTCAACAGAGGCCAGGCTATCCTAACAGGATTTCACTTTGATGAATGCTTTGGCTTTATGGATAGAGCCTCTTCTACATCCCATTGCTGGCTCTCTGTAGACAACTTAGGCAGTATAAAAGGACAGATAGATAGTAGATGGGTAAGTAGGAAGATAGATGGATAGATGATGCGTAAGTCAGCAAGAACAGCCCACAATCTCAACTGTAACCATAACTAACGTTTCAGGTAAACATCCAGACCTCTTTTTTTGGGGGGGGGGCATTATTAACTTTATTTATTGCTTACTTCTTATATTTTATTAATTTTTTTGATTATGTCCATTCTTTTAAAAAATTCTAAAAATTAATATAATTTCAAAAGGTTACCCTCCAGTTACTATAAAATATTGACTGTTCCCCATGTTGCAAAATACATCCTTAAGCATATTTTACATCTAGTAGTTTGTATCTCCCACTCCTCCACCCCCGTATTATCCCTGCCCCCTCCCCACTCAGACCTCTTTTTGAATCCTTGCTATTCATCCTGGGACACTCAGATAAATCACTTTTCCTCAGTGCCTTAGTTTCCTCATCTCTATTATTGTTATTATTTTGTCAGGGGGACATGATCTGTGGCTTACTGGATCTCAGTTCCCTGCCCAGGGACTGAACCTGGGCAATAGTTGTGGAAGCACAGGGTCCTAACCACTAGGCTACCAGGGAACTCCCTCATATCTTTTTTTATGAGCATGTGGACAGAGGAGCCTGGCAGGCTACAGTCCACGGGATGGCAAAGAATAACAGCAGGACTTAGTGACTGACCAACAACAAAATTTTCAGCATGTTGGAACTTGGGGAGTTACGGCTCAAACAGTGCTCACAGGGAAATTTAGTGTGTGTGTATACACATGTACCATCAGTTCAGTCACTCAGTCGTGTCTGACTCTTTGCGACCCCATGGACTGCAGCACTCCAGGCTTCCCTGTCCATCACCAACTCCCAGAGCTTACTCAAACTTATGTCCATACAGTCGGTGATGCCATCCAACCATCTCATCCTTTGTCATCCCCTTCTCCTCCTGCCTTCAATCTTTCCCAGCATCAGGGTCAGTTCTTCGCATCAGGTGGCCAAAGTATTGGAGTTTCAGCTTCAGCATCAATCCTTCCAATGAACACCCAGGACTGATTTCCTTTGGGATGGACTGGTTGGATCTCCTTGCAGTCCAAGGGATTCTCAGGAGTCTTCTCCAACACCACAGTTCAAAAGCATCAATTCTTTGGTGCTCAGCTTTCTTTATGGTCCAACTCTCATATCCATACATGACTACTGGAAAAACCATAGCTTTGACTGGACAGACCTTTGTTGGCAAAGTAAGTTCTCTGTATTTTAATATGCTATCTAGGTTGGTCATAGCTTTTCTTTCAAGGAGCAATATAATATTTTATATATAATGCATATTACAAATAATATATATATTAGAAAAAGAAAAATAGGCTAAAAATCTAAGCGTTCATCTCATGGTACTAGAGAAAAATGTTGCAAATCTAGAGAAAGTAGAAAAGAAAGATAAAAAAATTGATAAATAAAATTTTAAAATTGGAAAGTAAATGCGTTACAGAAAATCATTAACGTTAAAAGTGGGTTCTTAAAAAATTAATAAAATTAATGGTTCCTACAAAGACATATCAAGAAATGAGTAAAAACACAAAATACAAGTAGGGTGGCCTCAGGGCCCGGCGCCCAGGGCCCGGCGCCCAGGGCTCGCCGGGGACACGGCGCTGGGGCGGGTCTGTGGGCTCCTCCGCGGCCGCGGGAGGTGGTGCCGGGCTCGCGGCCCGCAGGGAGCGCTGCTGCGCCGTTCCGCCGCCGGCCGCTCAGGCCGCCCACCCCGCGGGCGCGCCTCTCCGCAGTCTAGCGCCGCCTGGCCCGGGACCCACTCGCTCCGAGCGCGCACACTTCTCGGCTGGACAGAGGACGCCGGCCGCTCCGGGCCGCCCCTGTGCTCTCCTACGGCGCCCGCTCGGCCCACCGCCCCCAGCCCGGCACCGCGTCCCGCCTGAGCCCGAGCGCAGGGTTCCGGCCCCCAGGAGCCTCTCGGCCGTCGGCGGACCCCCTCGGCCCCTCCGCCGGCGCGCTCGGCGCCCTGCTCGCGGGGCTCAGGGGAGGGCGGCGGCCAGCTGGGGATGGGCGGCTCGGCGGCGCAGAGGGGCGCCGGGGGGCTCCGCGCGCTGCTCCTGGCGTTGGTGGCTGCAGGGACCCCTGCGGGCGCCTACAACCTGGACCCGCAGCGCCCAGTGCGCTTCCAAGGTCCTGACGGGTCCTTCTTCGGCTACGCGGTGCTGGAGCACTTCCACGACAACACGCGCTGGTGAGTGCCCTCCCGGCCCGGCCCCCGACCGCAGCCCGGCCCGGCCCAGCCGGGTCCCGCTGCAGCCCCCAGGCCGCCGCCGCCTTTCCGGCCTCTCCACGCCGCAGTCCCGAGGGGGCGATTTAAATGTCTCCGTTGCGCGCAGCCCGGCCGCCTAGGAAAAGAAGGGACGAGGGAAGACACAGTCTCCGGTCCCGGACGACCCGGTGGGCTCCCCAGGCGGAGGGGGCCGGGCGCCTCTCCGGGTGGGAGAACCACCGGGATTGCCCCTCGGCCTCCCAGGCAGTCTCGGCTTAACTCGGGGTCGCGAAGTAACTTGGTTCCTCTGCCTCCACGGGGCTCCAGAGGCCGGGCCAGCACCTCGAAAGTCCCTCTCCGGGGTGACCGGCAGACTTCTCAGTTTCGAGAACTCTTGGTGACTCCCCCCACCCCCCACCACGACTGCTCGGTTTAAGCCTCTCCTGCCGGCTCTGCCGCTGGAAGCAGTGTAACCGCGAAATGCGAGGGCGAGTGGGCTCGGTGTGCCTGGGGGAGATGCCAGCTGAGTGGTCCTCAGGCTCATCAGCCCCTCTGGGGAAGCGAGCCGAGAGGGTCGGGAAGGCAGGGAAGGCGGACAATCCAGGACGCTCAGTGACAAGGCCGGTAGGGCTGGCTAGTGAGTGATTCTGGGGCGGCCTGGGTCTCACCACACATGGAGGCGGCTGCCCTGGAGACAAGCACTATATAGCGGCCGAGGAGGACAGCTGCCCCCTGAATGTCCCCCTGAGAGCCCCTAGGGGTGGGAGCTCTCCTCATTAGGCACTGTCTGCAAAGGGGCGCAGAGCTTGAGTGGCCAACCCCAGAGGAGAAGCACCAGGGAGGTTGGTCTCTCCTTGGCCCTTTCGTCCGGCATAAGAGCAAGTGAAACAACCACAGGAGACGTCAGGCACTCCTCAAAGAGGTAGGGCGTGGATTGTTCCCCAGTGGGGGCCTAGGCAGCAGCTAGTCCAGGACTGGTTTTATTGTGAGCATCCTTAAGGGATTGCAGGCTGGAAGGGCAAAGTCAGACCTCCTCTGTGCTCAGCTTGCATTTCTGCCTGGAATTGATCAGAGACTGATGGAACTGGGAGGGTTAGTAGATTCAAGTCCTGAGCACTCCTGGAAAATCGGGAACTTTGTGACCTGCCAGCCCTTTAACAATCATGATGTTTAGGAGAGCTGCCTCCAGGAGAACCAGCTTTGAAGGTCTTTGTGTAGCTCCTGACCAGTTCCCTGTCTCCCTCCCTACTGTTTACCCCAGTTCCTGAGTTAAAGGCCAACTGTCATTTCCTGCAATTGCCAAATCCCCCCTTGACAGCAAAGCAGGCTGACACCTTTTCTGTGTCCTCCCATGTACTCAGTGTCCCCTGTGGACTTTGAATTTGGTAGAGAAGGTGGCCTGGGCAGGAGCATGTAGAGAACACATCCCAGGATCCGAGGCTAGGCTCTGGGACTGTGTGACCTTGGCACAAAGCGTATGGGGAGGGCTGTCAAAAATAGGACTAGTCAGGGCAGGGGGCTGCTGAGGAGGGGCAGGCGGGGAAGCTGAAGCATCACTGATGCCGGAGGACCTTTACCGTACAGAGAGCTGCCAGGACCTACCTCCTGGACTTGGATGGGCCACAGGTGGAAGCTGCCCTAGCTCAGAGCAAGTAGGGGGAGTCAAGACCTGGAAAAAGAGTTCAGTCTGCTTTTTTTAAAAAAGTCTTTTGGCCAAGCCGCACTGCATGTGAGATCTTTAGGTCCCCAACCAGGGATCAAACCTGGGCCCCCTGCAGTGGAAGCACAGAGTCTTAACTATTGGACCACCAGGGATGTTCCCGGCCTGCTTTGTTTTAAAAAAGAGGATGAAGAAAGCCTGTGTGACGTGAATAAATTTGGCAAGGGCAGGAAAAGACCCAGGGTATGTGGCAGAGAGGGGTTGAGGATGGAGGGTCATGCTGGTTAGTGGTGTGGTGTCAGTGGAGATGTGGGGCAGATATTTCAGGGATTCAGAGGAGCCCCTCATCACAGCCAGGCTGCTGGTCTCAAAAGCTTTCTCTCTGCTTCTTATACCAAGTGCGCTACTCTTTTTTTTTCTTATTCTTTTTTTATATTATTATTGAGATATAATTCACATATAACATTAATTCCAGGTGTACAGCATAATGACTTGATACACGTATATATTATGAAATGGTCACCACAATAAGTTCATCCTAACATCTGTCATCAGACACAGTTACCATTTGGAGTGCCATGAGAACTTTGAAGACTTACTCTCTTAGCAACTTTTGAACATGCAATACAGTATTGTTAACGATAGTCACTGGGCTGCATATTACATCTCCATGACTTATTTTTATTAAATTCTCTTGGAGTATAGTTGCTTTACAGCATCGTGTTAGTTTCCACTGTACACAAGGTGAATCAGTTATACCTGTATGTATGTCCCCTCTTACTTGGATTTCCTTCCCCTTTCTGTCACCACAGAGTATTATGTAGCGTTTCCTATGCTCTACAGTAGGTTCTCATTAATTTCCTATTTTACACATAGTAGTGTATATGTATATCAATCCCAGTCTCCCAACACCCTGCTCTTTTTATCTGACTGCTTGTCCCTATAATTTTTCAAGTACCAACTAATCCCTCCTGTGATCTATTTAAAGCAGTTTTCCTTTGCCTCTCCCCCCACTCCACACTGCCTTAATTTTGTATTGGTTCTTGCTTATCTCCTTGACTGGTATCCTTCTGCTGTTTCTTCCAAGCATCTTGGGCTTCCTTCATAGCTTAGTCAGTAAAGAATCTGCCTGCAATGCAGGAGACCCAGGTTTGATTCCTGGGTCAGGAAGATCCTCTGGAGAAGGGAATGGCAACCCACTCCAGTATTCTTGCCTGGAGAATCCCACGGACAGAGGAGCCTGGCGGGCTACACTCCATGGGCTTGCAAGAGTCAGACATGACTGAGCGACTCAACCACCGCCAAGCATCTTTCTCCCTGTTCTTATCTCCCTTCTCCTGCTTCTTGGTCTTAGACCTTGAACATTATTCTCTGCTAACTGGGCTGCCCAGTCTTGGTATACCATGGCCTTTGAAGGAAGAGACTTCCAGCATCTCCTATTTTCTTCTTTCTTTTCCTTCTATCTTTAGAGGTTAGACTTTTTCGATACTGATAAAACTTCCTCCAAAGGCCTCTCACTTGCATAGGCCTCTACCCGGGCCCTATGCTTAATCCTGTACTCATAATTTTGTATTCATTTTCTTAAGGGTAGTTGCCCTATATTTGTATGATTCAGGCCCTGTGGAATCTGGAACTGTTACTCGTCTCTACCTTAACTTTCAGCTCTGGGGTTTGTTGATTGACTTAGTGACTGATGGTTGGTCTCTACCTACCAGGCAGTCCTTGGGTCCTGATCTTTTAGCGTTGCTTGGGGGACAGGCAAGTTGTTCCCAATGATTCACGATTATAAACAGCAGCAGGGTAAACATCCTTCTAACAAAAGCCTTGCGGACATCCTTAATTATTTCCTTTGCATAAGTTCCTGGGCTTAGAATCACTCCGTCAGAGAGGGAGGGAGGCTTTCAGGCATTTTCTCTGAGTTTCCATAGTGCCACTGAAGCTGAAATGTGAACTTTAGGGGGATGTATTAACTGTGGAGTAACGTACCAAAGGGCTGCTCCTGTCCAATGGGAGAGCAGAGCCACCTACACGAAGGAGACTTAAATAAAGATGACAGAGAATCGGGTTGGGTGTGGGAGGTAAGTGATAGACGTGATAAGGAAAAGTCATGTATTGAAACCCTGAATGGAACAGAAGGCAGTGTTCACTAAACCTTGTCTTCTTTCTTCTTGAGCAGAGATTATTCTTTAGCTTCTTCATTCAGTCTTTCACGGTTTAATAGTTTTGCCTCAGGCTAATTAAACACCTTTTTACAGGTGGGAGGATTTGTCTTGTGTAAGGTAAGGAGGGAGGGGAGTGCTGTGTGGTGAGAGAGCACTCACACTACAGTCAGTGGGGGCTCTGCAGGCGCCAGAGAGGAGGGGTCCCCAGACCGAGGGCCCCCCAGGCACACATCACGGAGCACCCGCACATGCTCTGTCAGCGGAACCAGTGCGTCTTCTCGAACCCCGTAACTGAGCATCCCGAGCATTTCGTTTTTAAACCAGAATTGTCACTGACCGGAGGTGCTAGCTCTCCGTGTGTGGGGTGGGGGGGTGGGGGGTGGGGCTTGCCTTCTGAGCCGCGGACCCTGCATCCTGCATCCTGCTGCCTTGAGAACGGAGCACGACCCCGCCTCTCTCCGAGGGCGTGGCTTGAGTGGCCTCTGCCGCATGCTCTGGGCTGTGAGCGTTGTCCCCGTGGCCAGGTGGACGCAGTACCCCAGGGAGTGTGATAGATGTCGCTGGTATCAGTTTGGATGCAAACACGCAAGGGACTTGGTTTCTATTTTTTCCCAGTGATCCCCATCTGCCTGCCCTGAGCTGGTGTCCTCTCCCAAACCTGCCACCCCCCGGCTCTTCTCGCCCCCTTTGAACAATGAGCAAGAGGTACCAGGGAACACGGACAAAGCAGATTTCTGTCCCCTTCCTGTAGACATGGACAGTCCCTCAGCTGCAGGGCAGACAACTGTGACACCCTGTGAGATAAATACATGCAGCCCGGCAGGCGTCCAGGCCCCGGAACGGGGTTCTTTCACACCCTCCCCTCCCCTCCTTCCTCTTGGCCCCAGACGCCCCGGAGTCTGAGGCGGTTGGGTGCCCTGGCTTCCTTTCTGGAGACGTGCTTCCTGCCCCATCTCCCGGGACACATCAAGACTGCCGTGCTCCAGCCCAGAGCAAGTGCTCGGAAATGAAAGAGGCGCCGGCATTGCGCTTTGTTAAGGTTGTCTGAGCATCACTCAGTGAGGAACAGGAGGCGATTCAGAGCCGAGGGGAACATGGCATCCTCTCATTTGCATGAAGCTTGAGAGTTAAGAGAACAAGCTAGCTGGTTCTGCACTTCCAGTGCAGTGGCCACGAGCCAGGTGTATTGCCATTTAAGTTAATTACTACCAGGGATTTCCCAGGTGGTCCAGTGGTTAGGACTCTGTGCTTTCACTGCTGAGGGCATGGGTTTGATCCCTAGTTGGGGAGCTAAGATCCTGCATCCCATGCTGTGTAGCCTTAAAAAAAAAAAATGCAGCCAAATAAAATGAAGAATTCAGATCTGCAGTAACACCACTACATTTCAACTTGTCAGTAGCCACATGTGCCTTGTGGATGCTGTTTTCAACAGCACACAGGACATTTTCACCATTGCAGAGAGTTCCAGTGCTTGTTTGGAGCAATGACTTGTGTCTTTTTTTTTTATTATTGAATTTTTTACAATATCACTTCTGTTTTACGTTTTGATTTTTTTGGCCATGAGGCATGTGGTATCTTAGTTCCCTGACCAAGGATCAAACTGGCACCCCCCACCTTGGAAGGTGAAATCTTAACCACCAGACTGCCAGGGAAGTCCCTGATTTGTGTCTTAAACAGCTCGATAGAGATCCAAAGGCGATGTAACCAAAAAAAAAAAAAAAAGAGTCAGCCTCTGCATATCTGAGTATTAAAACTGAAATGAGGGAGCTTAAATTTAATTAAAGCTTAATAGCTGGCGGCCTCTTTTCATCCATCAAACATTGGAGTGCCTGCTCTATGCTGAGGGCTGGGGATTCAAGAATGAAAAATGCACTCAGCCTGATGGGTGAGAAGACTGTGGGCTTCTTGCCTTGTACGTCAGGCAGAAATAAGATGTGGGCACCGATGTGGGAGAGCAGGTCCTCAGGCAGGCTTGGGGAGTTCTGATGGGCAGAAAAGAGCCCAATGAAGATAGAACCTTCAGAAGGGGGATGCTGGGACCATGGGCCCTGTTCCCCGCCCCGACCTGACTTTGTGCAGAGGCACCCAGAAATGCTGGTGGTAGCCAGGCTGTCTCATAACCTCTGTGGCGAGGTCTTTGTGCTCTCCATGCCCGGCTCCCAGGACAGGCTATAACCCCACTTCCCCATCTGGGTTTTCTGGAAGTAGCTTTTTCAGATCTTGTTCCCGGTTCTTACTAGCCCTGCAGTGCCTGCTTTTTCAAAGTGCTCAAGAAGAGGTGACACATGTATGAGGCCCCAGTTCTAAGGGGCCCCAGACAGCATCCCTTGAGGGTTTTCGTGACATTTCCCTGAAGATCTCAAGAAGCTGGTGAGGGTGCTGTTTCCTGAGCTAGTGCTGAACGCTAGCCGGGGCAGAGGCAGCTGTCACACTCCGGAGAGAACCTTCCAGGGCAAGAAGACAGACTCTCTCCCGCCAGTCTCTAACAGCCCAGAGTGTGAGAGTGTGAAGGGCCGGGCCCTGGCCAGCTCTGAGTCCCCAGCGAGCTGCTGCCGGTCAGGAAACGGTCTCCTTCTGATAACTCCCATTGTGATCTGTCTGCGGAGGATGCTGTTGTCACATTTATTAAAAGCAGCCGTGGTGTTCTCAGAAACCACTTGCTTTCAAGGGAGTAGCATGTAACTTTAAGAAATCAAAACAAACGACCCCATCAGATAGGACTTGCTGGGCATCTGCAAGAGGTCCAATCTTTCACAAGTGTAATAGTCTCTAGGGGAATCTTCGGGACCACGTGGTGACCGATGTCCAGTTTGCCAGATGGAAAAGTAAGGCTCACGGAGTTACATGCCTTGACCAGGGTCCATTGCAGCCTTGGGTAATCAGTGTGCACTGGGGCCCTCGGTCAGTCTGTGTCCTCTGGGAAGCAGATGCTAAGACAGAGATAGGAGTTGAAAAGAATTATGGGGATAGGGAGTAAGGCGGATGAAAGAACAGGGGAGATGAAACAGAATTGGGCAGGGAAAGCCTCAGATGGTGATGCAGGCCTGATAAAAGTCTCAGCCAACTTAGAGGGAAGCTGCTATATAGAGTAGGGAACTCAGCCTGGTGCTCTGTGATGACCTAGATGGGTGCGATGAGGGAGTGGGAGGGAGGGTCAAGAGGAAGAAGATACAAGTATACTTAACAGCTGATTCACATTGCTGTACAGCAGAAACTAACACAACATTGTAAAGTAACTATCCTCCAATTTAAAAAATACCCTATGATAAGCCATAGTGGAAAAGAATATTAAAAAAAAAAAGAATATATATATATATATACACAACTGAATCACTTTGCTCTATAATAGGAATTAACAATGTTGTAAATCAACTATATTTCAATAAAAATCAGTAAGAAAAAGTCTCAGCCAACTCAACAGGGGCACCCCCAATCCCCAGTACCCCATGTGATCATAGTCAGTCCCCTTGGTTGCCTGGGGAAGGCCTGGCCTCAGCTTGATTGCCTGGAAGGGGCAGCAGCTGGCAGCTGGCAGCTAACTGTCCCCTTGCAGCTGGATGGCACGAGGTGCTGGATGCCTCAGTGGTGGACACGGAGCCCATCGTGTGTGAAGGGCTGCGTGAGGTGTGTCCCTTGGCCTGCAGCGTGTCTGGGATAATCTGTGCTCCTGCTCATCCTGTTGTATCAGCCCGGGCATTGCTGGGATTCTGGGCTGTTAGAATGAGCCCTGAAGCAGACTTGCAGGCTGCCTCTTGCTGGCCTCGGGGAAATCACAGGCGAGGGTCGGAGGAGGAAGAGAGCTCCCACCTTACCCTGAGTCGCTGACCAGAGCTACAACCCTGGTATCTTGTGACCCACAAAGCTTTACCATGTGGATTTGGTGACCAACTAAAGCAGATAAAAGTGTTTGATCGTCACCTTTTTTTTTTTTTTTCTAGAGGGATCCTTAGGAAGTGAAAGTGAATCCAAGATTGGTGAGAATCCAGTCTTTGAAACCACGGGGTCACTTGGTCCCCAGTTTCTGCTTTTCTGGGACTCTTGTTACGAGTTTAAATTTGTAGCAGCGGCAGCCACAGCACTGCTGATTGCTTAGCCCATGTTGAGTACCGGTCTACGTGCTTCATGTGCATTAGCTCACTTAACGTTCCCTACAGTTGCTTCAGCTAGTCGTCATTGTAGCCTCATTCACAAGGGGGAAACTGAGGCATGGAGGGACAGAGTAGTTGAACTGAGGCCTGCACCTTTGCCTCTCAAGAAGGCAAGTGTTAAGAGTTTAGGGCCTCAAGGCACCCAGACATTTGTGTTGTGAGACTCTGTCCTGCTTTCCTGAGAAGGTTCTGGAAGCTTACCAATGACACCCTTTGCAGATGTTTATTCAGGACCTGCTGGCTACCTGTGTGGAGTTACTGGGGTTTTGCTTTCCAGAGATGCTCAATCCCTCAGGAAAGAGGGACCAGTCATTCTGCCAGGGATGTTTGTAGGGTCTGCTCTCACCCTAGGTCAGTTAGGACAGATATGTCCTAGGAAATATGGAGCGTTCTGGAATATTCCTTGTATCCATCCTAGGAAATATGGAGCGTTCTGGAATATTCCCTGTATCCGTCCTAGGAAATATGGAGCGTTCTGGAATATTCCCTGTATCCGTCCTAGGAAATATGGAGCGTTCTGGAATATTCCCTGTATCCGTCCTAGGAAATATGGAGCGTTCTGGAATATTCCCTGTATCCGTCCTAGGAAATATGGAGCGTTCTGGAATATTCCCTGTATCCGTCCTAGGAAATATGGAGCATTCTGGAATATTCCCTGTATCCGTCCCAGCCTCTCTGGGTTTCCCTCCCTCCATCTGCTCCCTTGAGTGCTCCTGGCTCCCAGGGCTTACTGAAAAAGTTTTCTTTGGAGAGTAGATGGGGAAGGATGCCAGGTCTGCTGGTGTTCAGGATTCACCCCTGGATTTGTAACATTGTTAAAGAAACCCACTGACTCAGAATCTCTGTATAAATGGCTAGCAGTATGAGAGCAAAGATGATTTAGGTCTGCCCCCCGCCCCCTGCAAAGCTCAGCATCAAAAAGGCAGGGAATGAATTTCTTCCATCTCAGTCCCTCTGTTGGTGTGTTGAAGCTTTCCCAGCCCTTCTGGACTGTGTAGCCTGGGAATGCTGCAACACGCACACACCCCAGAGCAAAGCGGGCTGTGTGCAGGCCCCCCTAAGGGCAGCAGTGCGCAGGGTCCTGGCACCACCTCTCCACCAGCTTGGGTCCTGAAGTGGACTTTCTACACTCAGGGGAGTGGGGTCCTTCCTGACTCTGCCTTCCTTATGGCCCCTGGTTCCCTAGCAACAACCAAATCTGTGGTCTGAGCCATAGCAGGGGGCTGTCGAGATGTACAGTGGCCTTGCCGGCCTGATTTCGCCCCCATTTAGAAGCTGTGTGTTCTTAGCAAGTTACTTCAGGTGTTTGAGCCTCAGTCTCTCCTCTACGAAAGAGGAACAGGGAGAGTTTGTACTGCATGACATTGTGGGGGGAATTAAATGAGATTTTGCCTGCAAAGCCTGAAACATAACATGCACCACATAGTAGAACCTGGCTAAATCTGAGTAGCTCTTTCTTACTGTTTCTTTGGTCCAACATTCCAAGCTAATGATCTTCATCCTGACTTCAGATGCTAAAATTTTGCTTTCAGAGCATTTGTTGATTCATTCATTTATCAAAATTTGAACATCAGCACTCCATACAGAAATGAATGAGACGCTCTTTATTATGTGTCGTCTCTAAAATTTTGGTCATGCTCAGCATCAATCTGCATTTTTGTTTATTTATTCATATGTCTGTTTCCAAAGATCTGAGTTGGCTACTTTAATAGGAGACTTGTGGGATTGTAAAGCCTGAAGTTTTTAAAAATCTTTTTAAAATCCAAGTATAATTGGTTTATAATATTACATGTTTCAAGTGTACAACATAGTGATTCAATATTTTTATAGATTATACTTATAAAGTAATTATAAAATATTGACTACATTCCCTGTGCTGTTCAATGTGTGCTTGTAGCTTATTTATTTTATGTACAGTAATTTGTACCTCTTTAGGGCTTCCCTGGTAGCTCAGGCAGTAAAGAATCTTCCTGCAATGCAGAGACCTGGGTTCAATCCCTAGGTCAGGAAGATCTGTGGAAAATGGAATGGCTACCCACTCCAGTATTCTTGCTTGGAGAATTCCACCGACAGAGGAGCCTGGTGGGCTACAGTCCATGGGGTTGCAAGAGTCAGACACGACCGAGTGACTAACACACACACAATTTCCTACCACTATTTTGCTCCTCCCCACTTCCCTCTTCCCTTTGGCAAGCACTAGTTCTCTATATCTGAGTCTGTTTCTGTTTTGCTATATTCATTTGTTTGTCTTATGTTTTAGGTTCCACACATGAGTGATAGCATATAGTATATGTCTTTCTCTGACTTATTTCACTGAGCATAACACCATCCAAGTTCATCCATGTTCTTGAAATTTTGCCATTTGCTTTTTTTCGTGTGGCTGAGTAATATCACATTGTACATATACCACATCTTTATCCATTCATCTGTCGTCGGACACTTAGGCTGCTTCCAAGTCTTGGCGATTGTAAATAATACTGCTGTGAATATTGGGATGCATGTATCTTTTCGAATCAGTGTTTTTGTTTTCTAGGAATAGAATTGTGGATCATATGGTGATTCTATTTTCAGGTTTTTAAGGAACCTCCCTGGTGGCTGCACCAGTTTACATTCCCACCAACAGTGTAGGAGGGTTCCCTTTTCTCTACGTTTGTTATCTGCGGTCTTTTTTGATGATGGCTGTTCTGACAAGTGTGCGATAAAACCTGTCATTTTGCATGGCTCTTCCTTCTCTCAGGGAGCAGATCGGAAGCCATTCCTATTCTGGGGAGCCCTGTCCTTCATGCCAGCATCCAGATAAGTCTGGGAGGTAGATGCACACTTCCAAGGAGCTGGTGAGGATGTTAGCCAAAAAGTAAAAGTATAAGTATTGACCTGTTTTTCTTAGAGAAGAAAAATTTTCTCAAGAAACCAATAGGAGGACCTCAAGACGCAGGTCCCCGGAGTTCTGCAGCTTGCTCTGCCTCTCAGATTTTAATGTCTACCTGATGCTCTCAGGTGGGGAAGGAAAACCTCAGCTCTTCGCCATGTTTCCTTCTCTGGGTGTATCTACCAGGGCCTGAGCCCCTGGCTGGGGCAGCAGCCTCTGAGGACCCTTTGTTCCCATCCAGGGCGGCCAGGGGGGTTTAATTCCTCTCCGAGGCGGGCCCCGCCCCGTGACTCTGTTCTTTCCCAGTTGGTCATAGAATTCCACCAGTTTCCTTCTCAGGGAGTGCAGGATTTGGCGTGGTCAGGTGGCTTTCCTGGCTCTGGCTCATCCAGTCCTGGCTGTGTTTTGCCTAGGAATGGATGTGGAGTGATTCCTGGGGTTTCCCTGAGGTGCGGGGGACACGCAGCGATTGAATTCCGCTCCTGTAACTAAAACATAGGTCCCCGGGGAAGTTTTGGTTTGGGGATCAAATGCCTGAAAGCAGACCTAATGGGTTTAAGGTTTTTAATCCCCGCTTGCTGTCCTTGGTCTGGCTGTAATTTTGCCCTGCGGAATCACTGCTGTGGTATTTGTGGGAGAGAGGGAACCTTGGGGACAATGTCAGTTCCAAGCCTTCCCTAGGAGGCAGCTGTGGTTCAACCCTTTCCTGCCACCTGTGTCCCTGGGGAATTGACCTGTGGTTTGTACTCAGAGGGTGAGGGGTAGGTTCAGAGCTGGATGGGTGGCTGGATGGGAGCCCTGGTGACCAGCTTCCCCCACACAGGTCAACCAAGGAAGTGGCTGTGTTGGAAAAATGGAGCGCACTTAAACTGCCACATAGGAGGGAGTTCAGAGGGACTGGAAAGAGCATGCCCTTGCATGGACCCCTGGGTTCAAACCCCAGCCCTGCCACTTACGAGCAGTGTGCCCATCATCTCAGTAACACACATGAGACGCTGCCTGGCAGGATTGCCTCGGATGGGAAATCAGACAATCCATGAGCATGGCTGGGGCTGGCAGGTAAACAGATGGGCCCGCATTTCCAGATAGGTGCGTGAACTGCTCATGTAGAGAGGCGGCACCTTATTGTAGTTTTGATTTGCACTTCTCTAGTCATAATCGATGTTGAACATCTTTTCACGTGCCTATTGGCCCTCTGTAGGTCTTCTTTGGAGAAATGTCTGTTTAGGTCTTCTGCCCGTTTTTTGTTTGGGTTGCTCGTTTTTTGTTGTTGTTGAGTTGTATAAACTGTTTATATGTTTTGGAAATTAATCCCTTGTCAGTCGCATTGTTTGCAAATATCTTCTCCCATTCTGTAGGTTCTTTTTTCATTTTGTCTAGGTTTCCTTGTTGCAAAAGCTTGTAAGTTTGATTAGGTCTCATTTGTTTATTTTTAGCTTTTGTTCCTAATGCCTTGGGAGACTGACCTAAGAATACATTGGTACAATTTATACCAGAGAATGTTTTGCTTTTATTCTCTCCTAAACATCAAGGTCCTATTGTATAGAACAGGGAACTGTATATTCAATATCCTGTGACAAAACATAATGGACAAGAATATGAAAAAGATTACATATGAATAGCTGAGTAGCTGTGCTATAGAGCAGAAATTAACAAAACATTTTAAATCAACTGTAAACAATGGCTTCTCCGGTGGGTCAGCTGGTAAAGAACTTGACTGCCAATGCAGGAGACACAGGACGAGGGTTTGATCCCTGGGTGGGGAAGATCCCCTGGAGAAGGAAATGGCACGCCACTCCACTCTTCAGGCCTGGAGAACCCAGGGCTATAGATTGTGGGGGTTACAGTCCATGGGGCTACAGTCCACGGGGGTTGCAAAGAGTCGGACACAACTGAGCCCACATGCACACATTACTTCAATAAAATTTCAGGGCGGCGGGGTGGGGTGGGGCGAGGGGCTGGGGGTGGCTAACCTCTGGGCAGCACTTTTGCACCAGCAAAGTGAATGTTCTGGGAAAGCGGGAAGGCGAGTGCAGTTCGGCCTCATGGGGAGGAGAAAGGCCTGCTTCCATCCTTTGGGGACGGAGCTTCCAATCCAGAGTCTCAGCGCAGGGCCACCTGCAGAGCATCAGGCGCCTTTTCCAGACAAGGTCACACGTGTGAGTGGCTGGCCCCTGTCGGCTCCCTTTTCCTCCTTTCTGGCTGATGTGGGGAGGGCAGGGTAGGGGAGTGGGCACTGCAGCCGACTGCCAGGGTGTGTGCTGCACTTGGCATCTCTGTGGGCTCAGGTGAGTGCCATGACCTCGTGTGGCCACCTGCTTCTCCGTCTGTAAAGGAGGAATAACATCAGTGCCTCCCGCAGGCTTGTGGTGAAGATGAAATGCAGTTCAGCCGAGAGGGAGCCTAGCCCAACACCTGCACACTCCCCGTGCCCAGTACAGGCTGGCAGTCCTCGTAATGAGGAACCTGAGTTCTGAGTTAAGGAGGAGACTCTGGGAACTGCCTGGGCAGTTTCTGTGCATCTTTAACTGGGAGTGGGATAGAGGAGAGCTTGATTCTCAGGGGTCGTCTGTTCATACTGGCCCCAGATGAAAGTGATTGTTTGTAATCACTGTAGGTGGTTCTAGAACCCTTCTTAGAAGTCACCTGGAAAGTTTGTAAAAAAATGCATGTTCTTTTTAAAGAAGATTTATTTTATTTTTATTTATGTGTCTGGCTGCGCCGGTTCTTATTTGTTACGTGCAGGATCTTCGATCTTCGTGGCAGCGTGAGGGATCTTTAGTTGTAGCATTTGAACTCTCAGTTGCGACATGGGGATCTGGTTCCCTGACCAGGGATATTGAATCTTGCCCTCTTGCATTGGGACCTCGGAGTCTTAGCTGCTGGGCCACTAGGAAAGACCCAGAAAACACATTCTGATCTAGTGGAAAAGGGATGGCGCCTGAGATTCCGCCTTCCCCTTATTCTCCCAGTTGTTTCCCATGCTGCTGCTCTGAGGACCGCAACTTGAAGTAACAAGCAAAGGTCCGAAGCAGCCAGATGATTTTTCACGAGGAGCCTGTTGGCAGGGACGCTCGGCTCCTTGAGATGGTAACTGTACAGAAGAAAGAAGCATCTTACTATCTTTTCAAGAGTGCCAGGAAAGATTTGGGGGGAAGGGTATGTCTGTGTAACTAAGGGCGAGAGAAAAAGCCAATGTCTTCTTTTCAGTGGCATGTCCTGAACTCTGTCCTCTCTCTCAGGATCAGCCTGGCCAATAGCCAGCTGAATTAACTTCAGAAGAGGCAAGCTCATTAGCTGGGCTGTGGAGCAGCCTTACTGGCCTGCAGCCTAGGTAAAGAGCAGCGCCAGGCTGTGGAGGAAGCCACGATGTTCTGTAAACACAGAGATACAGGCTCGTCCTCCCTCGAGCCACCCTGTGAATGTCAGGCACACGCGTGCACACATGCCCCCTTATCTCTCGCTTCATTTCCTGTTACACAGGATTTGGGGGGAAGAAACCTCCTCCTCCAAGCAGCTGATTAAGAGTTTGAACTAGACGGTGGTAATCGGGTGCTTCATCAGCCGTTGTTGTTGGAACCATCGAGTACCTTGGGCTTCGAAGGAAAGTATGATTCAGCAGGTCCTTTCTCCAAGATTTTTTTTTTCTTTCTCTATTTTTGGGCTGTGCCACATGGCATGTGAGATCCTAGTACGCTGACCAGAGATCAAACCTGTGCCCCCCTGCAGTGGAAGTGTGGTGACCCAACCCCTGAACCGCCAGGGAAGTCTCCCTTCTACAACTTTAGATTTTGAAATAAATTTTTGCTTCTCTGTCTCAGCTCTCGGCTGGGAGAACCCATCCTGGGATTTAAGCTTTCCAGGTTGGATAACCAATAGAGGAAATAGACCACTTTTTCTTTCTTTTCTGTTTTAAATGTAGGTCTATTTTTTGGCTGTGCTGTATGGAGTGTGGGATCTTAGTTCTCTGACCAGGGGTCGAACCTGTGACCCCTGCATTGGGAATGCTGAGTCTTAACCACTAGACCACCAGGAAAATCCCCTGCCATTGTTTCTTGCAGCCATTCCCCATTCTTTGTACACATTGAACTCTCCCCCTTATTTAGTTCTTGCATTTTTTTTTTTTAGCAGCATCTATTGCAGTTGGCATTTATTCACTGTGCTGATATAAATTGGGAGTTGGTGGCAATTTCTGGACGCAGCCTTGTCCCATGGGGCTTTTGGAGTGAAAGAGGAATTTGATGCTCCCCAGCTCCTGCAGTCTGCCTTGTGGAAAGGTGGTGGGTGTTTCAGCGTAGAGATGGCAAACTACTAATTACTGTCACCTGTGCAAACACAACCAGCATTGGAGAGAGCCACCCTTGGCCGGCTCCGGTGACTCCAAAGCCCACCCCCCAAAGCCAGAGGGGAAATTGATCCCTTAATGTGGCTTTCTTCTCACTGGAGTTTCCTTCAGAGGGTCATTCTGCGTTTGACTGAGAGCAGCCGTGGATCGGCCCAACTGCCCTCGTGTGGGTGATGGAGGTGGTGTGGTGTGCTCGGGAAAGTGCTTGCTAAGATTTCCAGAGGCAGTGGGTTCCAGCCCCACTTCTGCTTGGGATTCTGCAGCTGTGGCCCGTCGTGGTGAGAATGGGGCTGGGAGTTGCCCCGGGAGCACTGAGTGCAGGGTCGGGGTCGCAGATCCTGGGGTGTTACTGAGCAGCAGCAGGCAGCTTGTAGGAACCCCCACTGTTGGGGGCCCAGCTCCTCTCACACCCAGTGTGGTGTGATTCGATTCCTCACAGGATCAGATATACAGACTCTCTAAGACTGAGCTGGAAAGAAAGGCTCCAGTAAGGAGACCCTTCCTGTTCCCTGGGGGTTGAAGGACTGAGCACAGGGACCCACGTGCCTCCTTATGAACCTGACACCATGTCTCTGAGCAGATTAGGGAGGTGTCCCTTGTGGGCTCTGCCAGCCTTTGCTGAGTGACCATCTGAGGGTCTCAGTCCTCCGTGGTCTGATCTGAGGATCTGCACCCCTTTGCTCAGCCGGAGTGTCAGAGGGGAGCAGTGTTATTCTGAGACCAGGGTTGAGGTGAACATTTGAGATCCCAAGATGAAGGTGGCTTTCAGAAACAAGTGAGAGGAGCCTGCTTCCGCTTTCTGCTGCCCTAGGAGGGCTGCATAAGGTCCTTCTAACCTGTGCTATTAGTTGCCTTGTCCAGAGATGCATAAAGGAGAATGCATTCCGTTCCCAGGCCAGTGGGACATGAGCTTTTTCATAACATGCCTGATACTGTCGGGAGGGGAATTGCATTTCCTTTCTGGGCTGCATGAGATATGGGCAACTCACAGAATCAGATATAGGCTCTCGTTCCACTGAGCAAATGGCTTGGCACTGTCTGCTCTTTAAGCATGAGCATGGATTCTGTTTAAAGTTTCTTTGTACAGGTCCTTGTAGCTCAGCGCCAGTCGTGCCTGACCAAGGGTGCCTGGTATTTTCTGCTACAGCTCTTCCATTGACTACTTTTCAGAAACTAGGCACAAAACTCTAGGTCAGAATTGTTTTTGTAACATGTTCTATACCCAAATGTGTCTCTCTGTCGTCTTGGCACGTCTTGCTCTTCTCCTCTGGGGAGTAGAGTCCTGCTGGGGATGATGGTTCATCTCCAGGGCAGGCTTGCCTTGTGGCTCAGTGGTAAAGAACCTGCCTGCCAAAGCAGGAGATGCAGGTTCAACCCCTGGGTTGGGAAGATCCCCCAGAGAAGGAAATCGCAACCCACTCCAGTATTCTTGCCTGGAGAATCCCACGGGCTAGGAGGAGCCTGGTGGGCTACAGTCTGTGGGGTTGCAAATAGCTGGACACGACTTAGCAACTCATCAGAAGCAACATCCTTGGGGCAGCTTTTTGGTTCAAGATGAAGGACGTACAGCCACGTTCTTGCCCTGTTGTAGGCAAACTCATCTAGCTCTGGTGTGCCTTGGGCTAGAGGTTGTGGTTTATAATTTCACACTGTTGCTGCTTCTTGGAGCAAGAGTGGGACACAGTAGAAATGACATTTCTAAACTTCTCATTTTTTGTTTATTCATAAAATTTTTAATAAATTTTCACAATTTTAAATTATTCACACATTTGTATAAACACAACTCAGTTTGAAAAAGAGAACATTTTCAAGCACCTTCCTCCAGAAACCCTTCTTCCTGGTTATACCCCCTCTTCTTCTCCCGAGAGGTCAGTGTGTTCCTGACCTCTAACACCACCCTTAAATTTCACCTGCTTTTGAATGTCAGATAAACGGACTCAGGCACTGAGTACACTACTGTCCCCTGTATTTTTTGCGCAGTGTTTATGAGATTTGTCCTTGAGGTTGCAGTTGACTGTTCATTGATTTTTCATTGCTGTATGGAATTCTGTTTCTACACCACAGTTTAGCTATGTATTCTAGCATTGATGGCTCTTAGGGTTTCTTCTAGTTTGGGGCCGTTACAGACCCAGTATTTTGTGTGTGTCTCCTGTAGACTTATGCGTGCGTTTCTGCTGGGTGTGTTCCTAGAAAGCGGATTGCTGGGTCCGAGGGCAGGCCTCTGTACAGCTTTCTTAGGAGCTGTTGGTTTGTTTTGCAAAGTGGCTGTGATCGTTCACACTTTGACCAGGAAGGTGAGGGTCCCCGGGGCCCCGTATCCTTGCCAGCACTTGGTGTTTTCAGTCTTCCTGGTTTTAGTCTAGAGGATGTGAAGTGGTGTCTCATTTGGATTTCTCTGGTGACTGATAGAGTCGAGCATCTTTTCTTATGTGTATTGGCCACTTTTCTTTCGTCCAGCATCTGTTTAAGTCTTTGGTCTATTATTCGTTATTGATTTGGGGGAATTCTTTATACATTCTGGATAGGAACCCTTCGGTGGTATGTGTTCCCAAGCAAACTCAGATTTTCTCTGGGCACGTTAAAATCATGACGGCTTCACAGTAGGAGGCCCTTCCTTCTGCCTCTCCCCCCCAACTCCCCCTCCCCCCCCCACTCCCCCCCCCCCGCCCCGCCCACCACCCTCAGCACCGCATAATGCTGGGGAACGTCTCCCAGACAGCATTCAGACAACACACACACGACTGGGTGAGGGTTCAGCATTGGCTGCACTTGCCTGGTACTGGGTTGTGACCGAATGCCCTTTATTCTTGATGCGCAGGGTCCTTGTGGGTGCACCAAAGGCGGATTCCAAGTACAGCACTTCAGTGAAGTCCCCTGGGGCTGTGTTTAAGTGCCGAGTCCACACCAACCCCGACCGGAGATGCACCGAACTGGACATGGCTCGAGGTGGGTAGATTTTTCACTGCCAAGATGGGGATGGGTTCTCCATCCTCATACTGTCCTGTTTTCCTTCCTAACTATCCACTCACTTTTCCATCTCTCCTTCATTCCCTCCTTCCCTCCCTTCCTTCCTTCTTTCCTTTCTTTCTTTCATCCATCCACCCATCCATTCATCATGTGCTGAGTACCTGTTACTTCCTACGCACTGGGATATACCAAACAAAGATCCTACTATCCTGGGCCTTACCAGTTAGTAGGTAAAAGAGACATTAAAACAAATAAAGATCAGAGAAGAGGGGAGGTGAGTATTTGATCTGATCTAGATTGGACTTTGACACCTCCCCAGCGTTTAGCTGGGCAGGTGCTGGAGGCAGAATCTCCAATGGGAGGAAAGTTTGTGGCATTTTAAAATCCAGAGCAAGTCCAGCATCCCTGGAGTGGTGAGCCAGGGGACCATGGACGCAGGGGAGGATGGCATGGTGAACTGGGGTAAGGTGTTAGGATTCTGTTATACGTACAAGATGAGAGGCCATTAAAAGTGACGTTAGGTTTTATGATTTAAGTAGGCAAAGATATGATTGATAGGTGTTTTTAAAAGCCCCCTTGGTCTGGTGGAAAGTTCAGCATCTTTGGACGTCAGATCTGCCTGGGTTCGGAGCCCCGCTCTGCCTGTTACTTGTTGGGACTTACTGGATGTCTCAGAGCCTCTTTGGCCTCAGTTTCCTCACCTGTAAAATCAGAAGGATGGTAGCTACCTCACGGGGATTACTGTGAGAGGACCGATGGGATAATAGAAGTGAATACACAGAACTGTGCTTGGTACAGAGTCGGTTCTCAAAGTAGCAGTTATTTTACGGTAGTCATCACTTCGAGTCCTCGATTTTGCCAAAGTCCTTTCTCCTCAAGATCTTCTATTATTTTTATTAAATGAGGAATTGTCATGCTTCTCTTTAGCAGAATAGGAGAGGTGCCCATGGGATTCTCCATGACTGGTTTGTGGGCTATTACTGGTCCATAACAAATTAAGAAGCTTACTTTGTAATATACATCAGCGCCTTGCTTCCTTGGTGAAGAGTCCTGCTATGAAAAAAATTCGGACGAATTAAACAACATACATGGTGGTGGAGTCAATTTACATCTTGTTGCAAGTTCCTCATTTATGGGCTGGTGATGTGGTAGGCGCGGACGTGCAGCTGTTCCCCGAGACCCTTAGCGCGAAGGTTAGAGGTCACGCTCCGCCAATGGTCGGCGGGGCGGTGTTCTTCTCGGTGGAGAGTGTGGTGAGAGGCGGAAGTCGCCCTTCTCCCCGGCCCTCTAGGCCCTCAGCCTCAGGCAGCAGGTGAGGCGGGGCCCCAGGGACACGCCAAGGGCTGTGTCCTCCTGAGCCGTCGTCACGGCAGCCCACCGGCCCTGGCCCAGGCCTGGAGGAGGCGGGGCGCCTCCCCCAACCTCTGCAGTGCAGTGGCAGCAGGTGTCTCCCTGGGTTGAAGTCTGAGGAACCCAGCCCCCATTTGGGTGGCCTGAGGGCCGCTGGGTGCTGGGTGCCTGCCTCCCTCAGCAATGATGGTCCCTGACCCTGAGGGTGCTTGGGGCTGAGAGCCACCTCCTCAGCTGGGCTGGACCCTGGCAGGAGCACCTGGGCTGGGGGCTGGACCAGCGCTTGGGCAGGGGGACGGGCCTGCTCGGGGACCCCTCCTCATAGCCAGGCCTGGACCTCGGGGGATGAGAGTTGAGTCTTGGGACTTGAGTCCTTTCTTGTCAGAACAGAGAATAACGTTGCTTTGGGTGGAGGTTTATGGGACCATTGTGGCCTGACCTCAGGAACAAAGGATCTGACACCAGGAAGTTTGTCACAGCCCCTCCCTCACCTTTCCTAGGAAAGGCCTTTGCTGAGAGCTTTCTGGGAGTTTGGGGTTTTAAGGTACGAGCCACCTGTCTCCTTGCAGGGCCCTGCACTAAACCTTTCTCTTCTCCACCCCTGACTTGTATCATCTGGCCTCACTGGGCACCGGGATTTGCTTTCACTGACAGTAACAAACATGTGGGTTGTAGACTGCTCTTTGGAAAGTAGACGACAGCGTTCCTCAATCCAGGTCTGACTTTTCTGTCTTTCCTCCAGGGAAGAATCGGGGCATGCCCTGTGGAAAGACCTGCCGGGAAGACCGAGATGATGAATGGATGGGGGTCAGCCTGGCGCGGCAGCCCAAGGCTGATGGCTGTGTGCTGGTAAGGCCTCCTGGGGGAGCCGTGGGGACGGGGTGGCAGCCTGGAAATGAATGACTTTGACCCCTTTGCAAAGCTGGATGGCATGGCGATAAGGGCATGGCTTTGAGATTGCCTCTTCTGGAAGACTGCTTGGACAAATGATTCGTCTTTTTATTTTCTTTGTCTGTCAAATGTTAATAATGTCTATTCCAGGGTACTGAGATATGGCTATTGAAAAAGGGCAAATGAAATGTATGTGGAAAGTGCTTTGTATTAATAAATTTCTATCATTACATAAGCATTATCCTCTGGGTATCTTTTTAAATTGAGGTATAATTTACATAAAATTGTTGTTGTTTAGTTGCTAAGTCGTGTCTGACACTTTTGCGACCCCATGAACTATAGCCCCACCCCTCCACAGCCTCCTCTGTCCATGGGGTTTCCCAGGCAAGAATACTTGGTTGCCGTTTCCTTCTCTAGGGAATCTTCCCAACCTAGGTATCCAACCTCGGAGAAGGCTATGGCACCCCACTCCAGTACTCTTGCCTGGAAAATCCCAGGGATGGAGGAGCCTGGTGGGCTTCAGTCCATGGGGTCGCTGAGTTGGACACGACTCAGCGACTTCACTTTCACTTTTCGCTTTCATGCATTGGAGAAGGAAATGGCAACCCACTCCAGTGTTCTTGCCTGGAGAATCCCAGGGACGGGGGGGGGCCTGGTGGGCTGCCGTCCATGGGGTCACTCAGAGTCGGACACAACTGACGTGACTTAGCAGCAGCAGGTATCAACCTGAGTCTCCTGCATTGGCAGGCGGATTCTTTACTACTGTGCCACCAGGGAAGCCCTTCCATAAAATGCACAGATCTTAAGATTACAGTTTGGGTTTTGACATTTATACACACTTGTGTGACCACCCACCCATCAAGATATAGAACATTTGTCGTCCCACTCATTTTCTTAGGTTCCTTACTGGCCAGAAAAACAAAATGTAAAACAGAAGTAATGTTGTATCAAATTCAATAATGAGTTTTAAAAGTGGTCCATATGAAAAAAAAAAAATTTAGTCACTCTGCCACATTGCAGGTGCTCAGTAGTCACAGATGTCCACTGGCTGCTGCGTCGGCTGGCACAGAGGAAACGTGGCCTCAACAGAATCTGTAACTGACCCAGAGGTCTTGTTTCGTCCACTTTTGTCCTTTACACTTTTCTCTTAAGGTATAACATTCAAGTTCTTAACGTGCCCAGTTTCATTGAAAAGCCTGGTACATGTGTTCATGTATACATGTATTTATGTTTCTGACTTCATAGGCCTTTTATTGAAAGCTATATAAATGTTTTTGTCATAAAGGCATGAGATCAAGAAGGGAAAATAATATTAGCTGCCATTTCTGGAGGGCTTCCTTTGGGCCACAGGCTGCAAAGCTGGGGGTTTCACGTATATTTAATCCACAGGGAAAACCAGATTTTCCTTAAGGATCTAGGCAGAGTGTTTCTGACCCCTCTCTAAGGAGCCCGTTTTGCGTTCAGCTTCTCAGTGGTAAGGGCTGTTGGTCTGAATTCTGCCTGCCTCTCAGCACAAATCAGGCGTTTCCCTGTTGGGCCCCTCTAGGGAGAGAGGAAGCAGCTGGATGCTGTCGCCAGCATCACAGGGCCTCCCTACTAGACACCGTGGGTCATGCTGAGCCCCCCAGCCCAGCATTTGCCTTGGTTTCCAGCCCTTTAATCACTGTCACCCACTGCCCTGGACCCTCTCCAACATCTGCCTTCCCCCAGACATGGTGGCCTGACCCTGACTGCATGACCAGGCCCAGGAGGCTTGTCTGTCATCCTCTCGGAAGGAAGACAAGAAGCTGATCTGACCGTAAATCAGAGTGGCCTGAGGTCAGTATTCAGAACAAAGGAGATGGGGGTCTAGTGGCAGCATAGTACATGGGTCCCGAGAGCTCCGAACCTAGATCCAGAGGCTGCTCCCATGAGAACACTTCCCCTCCCCCTGGAAGGATGACCTCCATGTGGCCGAGAGCTTGTTCCTGGAGGGTTCTGCACTATTGCAAAAGAGTACTGGGAGGGGCTGTCTCTGTGGATGTGAAGAGCGGTGAGGATCAGGGGGACCTTTGAGCCAAGGAACCTGGAAAGGACTAGCTGGAGTATGATGCTCCTGTGATGCTTCTAATTCTTTGTATGCAGAGTTAATTTTTTCATGGTTTATGCAATTACTGTAGCGTCTATTTTGGAAGCTACTCTGTGGGGGTTGGGGAAGGAGAGGCATCCAGCAGCATCTGCTTTCTTCGTGGCTTTTTTGTATTGTGATCAAAAACAACCCGAGGGCTTCCCTGGTGGTCCAGTGGTTAAGAATCTGCCTTGCAATGCAAGGGACACAGGTTCAATCCTTGGTCTGGGAAGATCCCACAGGCAGCAGCACAGCTAAGCCCATGCGGCAGAACCACTGAGCCATGTGCTGCAGTTACTGGTGCCTGTGTGCCTGGAGCCCATGCTTTGCAAGTGGAGAAGCCACTGCAATGAGGAGCCCATGCACCTTAACGAAGAATAGCTCCTGCTCACGGCAGCTAGAGAAGGCCCAGCACAGCCAAAAACCCAAGTAAATCTTTAAAAGAAAAAAACCCTATGAAGTTGGGACTTCCCTGCCAGTCAAGTGGTTAAGACTTTTCCTTCCAATATAGGGGGTACAGGTTCGGTCTCTGGTTGGAGAGCTAAGATCCCACATGCCTCAGGGTCAAAAAGCCAAAACAGGAAGCAAAAGCAGTGTTGTAACAGATTCAATAGAGGCTTTAAAAATGATCCACATCAAAACAGATCTTAAAAACCAACACGAAATTTACCATGGTATCCACTGTTATGTGTATAGTATAGTAACCTATATGTACATTGTTGTACAGCAGACTTCTAGAACTTTAACATCTTGCAAAATAAACTCTAAACTTATTGAAGAATAATTCAGCCTCACTCTTCCCCGCCAGTCCCAGGCAACTTTCTTTCCTTAAGAGTTCAGCTATTGTACATACTGCATGATCCCATTTGTGTGAGACGTTTGTCTTTTTTGTGACCAGCTTATTTCACTTGGCATAGTGTCCCTAAGTTTCATCCATATTGAAGCATAGGACAAGATTTCCTCATTTTTTAAGGCTGAATAATATTCACTGTATGTATATACCACATTTGCTTTATCCATTCATCTATTGATATTTGGGTTGCTTCCACATCTTTTTTTAAAATTTTTTGCCCTGCTGTGTGGCATGTAGGATCTTATTTTCGTGACCAGGGATCGAACCTGTGCCCCCTGCAGTGGAAGTATGGAGTTCTGTGCCATTCATTGGATCGCCAGGGAAGTCCTACTTCCGTGTCTTGGTTATTGTGAATAATGCTGCTGTGAATATTGGTGTGCAACTCTCTCGTGGAGATACTGTTTTCAGTTGTTTTGAAAAAAACCCAGAAGTGGGGTTGCTAGATCTTATTGTGATTTTATTTTGGATTTTTTGAGGACCCCCTCTACCGTTTTCCACACTGGTTGTACCATTTTACATGCTTATCAGCAGTGCACAAGGGGAGGGTTCCAATTTCTCCATGTCTTTGCCAACACTTTATTTTTTGTGTGTGAGAACTGCCCTAATGGGTATGAGGTGGTATCTCACTGTGATTTGTATTGCCCTAATGATTAGCAAATTTGGAAAACTCAGCAGTGGCCACAGGACTGGAAAAGGTCAGTTTTCATGCCAATTCCAAAGAAAGGCAATGCCAAAGAATGCTCAAACTACCGCACAATTGTACTCATCTCACACGCTATTTAAGTCATGCTCAAAATTCTGCAAGCCAGACTTCAGCAATACGTGAACCGTGAACTCTCTGATGTTCAAGCTGGTTTTAGAAAAGGCAGAGGAACCAGAGATCAAATTGCCAACATATGCTGGATCATGGAAAAAGCAAGAGAGTTCCAGAAAAACATCTATTTCTGCTTTATTGACTATGCCAAAGCCTTTGACTGTGTGGATCACAATAAACTGTGGAAAATTCTGAGAGAGATGGGAATACCAGACCACCTGACCTGGCTCTTGAGAAACCTGTATGCAGGTCAGGAAGCAACAGTTAGAACTGGACACAGAATAACAGACTGGTTCCAAATAGGAAAAGGAGTACGTCAAGGCTGTATATTGTCACCCTGCTTATTTAACTTCTATGCAGAGTACATCATGAGAAACACTGGGCTGGAAGAAACACAAGCTGGAATCAAGATTGCCGGGAGAAATATCAATAACCTCAGATATGCAGATGACACCACCCTTATGGCAGAAAGTGAAGAGGAGCTAAAAAGCCTCTTGATGAAAGTGAAAGAGGAGAGCGAAAAAGTTGACTTAAAGCTCAACATTCAGAAAACGAAGATCATGGCATCTGGTCCTATCACTTCATGGGAAATAGATGGGGAAACAGTGGAAACAGTGTCAGACTTTATTTTGGGGGCTCCAAAATCACTGCAGATGGTGATTGCAGCCATGAAATTAAAAGACGCTTACTCCTTGGAAGAAAAGTGATGACCAACCTAGATAGTATATTCAAAAGCAGAGACATTACTTTGCCGACTAAGGTCTGTCTAGTCAAGGCTATGGTTTTTCCTGTGGTCATGTATAGATGTGAGAGTTGGACCGTGAAGAAGGCTGAGCGCCCAAGAATCGATGCTTTTGAACTGTGGTGTTGGAGAAGACTCTTGAGAGTCCCTTGGACTGCAAGGAGATTCAACCAGTCCATTCTGAAGGAGATCAACCCTGGGATTTCTTTGGAAGGAATGGTGCTAAAGCTGTAGCTCCAGTACTGTGGCCACCTCATGCGAAGAGTTGACTCATTGGAAAAGACTCTGATGCTGGGAGGGATTGGTGGCAGGAGGAGAAGGGGACAACAGAGGATGAGATGGCTAGATGGCATCACAGACTCGATAGACGTGAGTCTGAGTGAGCTCGGGAGATGGTGATGGACAGGGAGGCCTGGCGTGCTGTGATTCTTGGGGTTGGAAAGAGTCGGACACGACTGAGCGACTGAACTGAACTGAACTGAATGATTAGTGACGTTGAGCATCTTCTCATGGGCTTGTTGGCCTTTTGTCTGTCTTCTCTGAAGAAATGTCTGTTCAGGTCCTTTGCTTATTGTTTAAATTGGGTTGTTTTTTTGTTGAGTTCTTCTCATGGCTTTTTGCACGTATGCCATCTTGTCAGGAAAGGCCTATCCCAGGTCCAGTCTGTCCTCCCTGGTTTAGACTCTGCCACCTCCATGAAGCCTGTTTCCGTGATGGTGTTGTCAAGAATAAGCCGAGCATCTTTGTGTCATCAGAATTTCAGCGTTATGTTGTTATTTTATGTGCTTGACTTGTTTTGTGCATGTATGTCCTTTTTAAGGGGAACCACTTGGGGATAGAGACCAAATTTTCGACCCTTTTCACTCTCAGCTCTAGGAGAAGGTCTCTCTAAGGAGTGGCTTCTGAAAGTGTGTTTGAATAATGTAAAGAAAGTGAAAGTGTTAGTCGCTCAATCATGTCTGACTCTTTGCCACCACATGGACTGTAGCCTGCCAGGCTCTCCTGACTGTGGAATTCTCCAGGTGGGAATACTGGAGTGAGTAGCCATTCCCTTCTGCAGGGGATATTCCAGACCCAGGGATTAAACCCAGGTCTCCTGCATTGCAGGCAGATTCTTTACCATCTGAGCCACCAGGGAAGGCCTAATGTAGGGACTGAGGGTCAGTACTAAAGCAATTAGAAACCAAATCAATGGCCGTCTCTTTTTGGTGGCTGACTCTAAGCAGTTGATAGATGCGTGAGACAAAGGCTGTAAAATGCCCCTTGGAAATGACAGGTGACATTAGGAGACAAGCAGGGCTGACCCAGTCCATATTTTTGTTTTGAAGGTTTCATATCCATTTGCTTTTTCTTTCATGTCTTATTTCTGCCTGTCAAAACGTGCTGAGAGGCAAGTGTTTATTGTAAAATTAAGAACAGGAAGATATGTTTTATTCAATCACATTTTGAGAACTCTGTAGTTGTCTGAGGATGTCAGCCTCACACCTATATCCCCAGGAAGCATAATAATGGAACCCAAGGTTGGGTTTGACGTGGGAGAGGTGGAATAGCTCTTTTTGAAAGTAGCATCTGATGCTGATTTCAAAGTAAAGAACGGGTAGAGAGTTTAAAAGCTGCAATGGAGAGTTAAATCTTGATAATGAATGGCATTTTCTGGTCCACAGACCCACCAGCCAGCTCTGGCAAGATCCAGGATGTTGGGCTTGTCTGGCAGGCTGCCCTTAGCTCAGTGCCTGCCGGTCTCGCATCCACCACCTTGTGGTTCCTTCCATCACCCCTGGGAAGAAGTGATAACACACATGAACATAGCATCGGGATTAGAGGCCCCTTCCCCTTGTGCTTTCACCCCACACTCCCAGTGTGCAGCTGACAGGTTAAGAAATAGGGGGAAAAGTCACTTCTGGTAATAACTACCCAACAAACCCAGAATGGGCACTGAGCTGTCTCTTCGACCTGGGAGCGCAGCTCACAGTGTTCAAGTCTGACATTTCTGTTTTTCAGCAGAGTCTGCAAGGCTCAGGCAACAACTAAAGACAGCAACTAGCTGACTTCTGGGAGGAAGCGATGTTCTCCAGCTCTGTCTCTTGGTTCTTTCCTTTCCAAGAGTCAGCGCTGTTGCTGTCTTTCTATTCACCACTTCTCATCTTGGCCATTTTTTCAAAGCCACAGGATATACTTTGCATTGACTTCTGTTGCTTTGTTTCCTGATTTTTTTTTTTAAGTAAACTTTTTGTTGAGCTGTAACATCCATGCAGAAAAATGCCCCAACTTGCCTTTTGCCAGATCTCTTAATTCCATCTGTGGCCAGGAGGCCTTTCCCCACAGCCTTTGCTTTTAGCTCGGCGAGTTTCTTCTGCTTCTCCTTGAATGTCTTCCTGATCCGTCTCCTTGGCTCGCTTCTTAGGCTGCTTCAAGGGCTTCTTCTTGCCATCTTCACGGCCCGACGTGGCTCCTGCCGCCCCTTCCCCAGCTGTATATATACTGATGAATTTTTAGGAGGTGAACATTCTTAGAATGACTTTCCCAGAACCCCAGAAGTCACCTTCCCTGGGCCTCCCAGGCCACCCCCTCCCCCGTTTGAAGGGGAGCTGCTTTGGGGGGCAGGATCTGTGGTATCAGGGCCCTGATCTCCTGCACCCCGTGTTCTCAGTGGCTGATGGCCTGTCTGCTTCTGACTGTGCTGGGTAGACCTGAGGCCTGGGAAAAGCTCTGGTCATCTGTGCATGGTGAGGGTGGGTAGGGTAGGGGGAGAGCCATCTGGGGGGGCCCCAGTACCTGCCCCCCTAATCCAGGAAGGACACTGTCATACCACAAAAAGGCCTTCAAAATAATATGGCTTCTTTATTTCCTTCTTACTCTTTTGGTAGCAAAAACAACCCTTGTAACTTGAAATATGTCAGATGCTAAGATGTGGGGTGGTCCTAGACCTTTCCCCCTTTTGTTGTAATTTTCTGGAATCTGAGTTGGAGTGAGTCTTGCTGTTTCCAGAGGGTGCTCTCTTTTTCTTGTTGGAGGTCCCTGTCTCCTCTCTGCTCCCCCAACCCTTCCTCTCACAGCAGAACTCATTTGGAAAGATTGATAGAGATTTTAATGCTTTGGAGACAGTCCCTAGGAATTTTCCTTAATGTTGGAGTCAGATTGACATGTGTGTATGTAGAAGGATAATCAGGGCTAAACAGTCTTTTCTTTCTGTAATTTATGTTCAGAGATACTTTTCCTTGTTTTCTTACATGCAAACTGCCTATGACACTTTGATCTCTGACCTCACAGAATGCCTTAATTTTAGTTTAGTTTGCTGTGAATGCAATCTTTGGCTCTTCTAGGAATTCCCCAAGATCACTCCTTAAATAGTTTATGACACTTTAAAAAAGGCAACAAGCTGGACATTAAATACAGAAGGTCCATCCTCATAAGAGTCAGTGTGCACCATGACAAACAGCCGCCTCCCTTTACAGTCCCTCTAACCCATAAATACAGTAAAAACATGGGAAGCCCTAGGGCTTTGCCAAATCCATAAACTAAAAGATAATTGATTTACCAGCTAATTGGATGGTAAGTGATTCAAGTTTGGAAGCTATCAGAATGTAGTTGGAAATAAAAATAAAAACTTAGTGGAATGGGGTGATTATCCACTGAATGATAGCTTTGTTTAGCTTCTTGCTTGACATGATTTTAGTCTATCGAGATGTGCTAGAAGCACAGAACAGCACCGAACTGGGGGGATGGAGGTGGTTTGCAGTATAAGGAATAATGAGATTGTTTTTCACATTCACTGTCGTAGGGCAAGAGGCAGAGTGTGGGCAAGCTGAGATTTCCTGCCGCTCTGAGTTCCTTTGCTTTCTCATGGATAGGGAGTGGCCTTGTCGGTGGCCCTTGGGTGGTTTGCTTGGAGGGATAAAGATCAGAGAGGTTGGCAGGCAGTGATTTTTTTCATCAAGTGACTTCAGGGATACCCAGGCCCTGGAGAGCCCCACTCCCTTCATCCAGTGGCCTTGTCATCCCGTTCAGTCTCAGAGAGGTCGTTTCTGGGGTCCTAAGACTTTTGGGGAGGCTGTAAGGACAATAGCTACCTGACCTGCTGCAAAGGGTGGGTTTTGATGGCTCCTTAGGTGGGAATTGGGAGTTATAAGTTGGAGATGTTTTCGAGTGAGATAAGGAGGATTCTGAAATCTGGATTTCCATGTTGTTTGCAGCCCTTACCAGCTCTGGAACTTAAGCAAAACACTGTCTAAAACCCAGGGTTCCCATATAGAAAATGGGAATTCTAAGACATCTTCCCACCTTCCAGGGTTGCAGAAGAGGTCAGATGTGGGCCATGTAAATTCTGAACGTTGCTTGCCTGTGTGCCCAGTCGTGGCTGACTCTTTGCTATCCCGTGGACTGTAGCCTGCCAGGCAACTCTGTCCATGGGGTTTTCTAGGCAAGAATACTGGAGTGGCTCGCCATTTCCTACTCCAGGGGAGTGGGTTGCCATTTACTTCCCCACCCAAGGATCAAACTCAGGTCTCCTGTATCTCCTACATTGGCAGGTGGATTCTCTACCACTGTGCCACCTGGGAAAATCAAATGCTGAATGTTACAGCCTATAGAAACAGTGTGTTTGATACGAACAAATAAGTTAAAAACTGATTACTTTAAGATGCAGTATTTTAAGAAAATGCATCTGTTGGCTAGAGTGTAGCAACCTGATAACCGTACTGAGTGTGAATGTCCACAAGCAATGGGGAGGGCTGGGCAGAGTAAACAACTCTGCAGGAAGCAGTCTGGCTCCTCACCAGCCTTGCGGGTGCATCTGAATGTGAGGCTGGGTGTGTCCAGGGCTGGTGGGAATGGATGTGCCTCTGTATTCTCGCTTCTGGCTCCCAGAACCGTCTCCCCTCCTGGCGTCTCCTGGCACGTGCGACCCGTGCTGGGAGACTGCCCTCCAGAGATGACCAGAGGGTTGGTCTCAGCTCCTCACCCGTGCCAAGCTCTTAACCATCTCAGGACCGCTCCCAGCTGCTCCCTCACTTTCTTCAGGTCTCTACTCAGATGTCACCTATTTGGGCAGGGCTCAGGCCACTTGGCCCAAGGGACCATCCTGGTGAGATGGAAATGCTCTCTGTCTTGCTAAGGGTTTGGTTACAGGAATGTAGGTGTTTGTCAAAACTCATTAGAAGGCTTTGACAAACACGTACACTTGAGATCCGTGCACCGTACACTTGAGATTTTTGCATTTTTCTATATGTAAATTTACTTCAAAAGACCGTCAACAGACATTTACTTCTGATTAATGATATAAAACAGTCACACATCAGCAGTTTCTTATGGTTCAACCAAATTCTTTGCCCTGAACCTGACAAGGAACTTCTGAAGGTGCTCCAGAGATCAGTGGCCTCAGCTCACTCGGGAGCTTGTTTAAAATGCAGATTCTCAGGGTCCTGCAGATTGGCCAAGCTAGCTCTCGGGGTGGGGCCTAGTGCTGTGTGATTTAGTGAGACTTCCAGGTGACTCTGAAGGGCCTTGAGTTTGATGGAGGCCAGCGACTGCTCCAGTGGGCAAGCAGGTGGTGCCGTGAAGGGCAGGGTCTGTTGTGGGCAGAGCAGCACCCCTTGTCTCTAGCTTTTTCTCAGCATGTCCTTTGGGCCTCAGGCCCATTAGCTCTGCCTCTGCATCCTGAGGTCACCCGCTTCTCCCCTCTCCACTGCCCCCATCCTGGTCCAGGCAGCAGCATCTCTCACCTGGATATTCACCTCCACCCTCGCCTACCTGCAGTCTCCACTCGGCAGCCCAGTTATCTTTCCAAGCTGTGAGTTAGACCACACCACTCACCTGTGTGAGACCCTCCACTGGCACATCCACTAAAGTCACAGTCATCCTTGAGGTCTGCAGGAGCCCCAGCGCCTGCCCCTGTCCTCTCTCTGACCTTAGCTTCCCCCAGAGCCGCCCAACAGGCCGCCTTTCTTTCTCTTGACCCTCCAAGCCTTCTTCTCCACTGCCCCTGATATTCCCTGTGTGCCCAGGGTGTTTGGCTCTTTCTCATCCTTTGGGCCGCCTCTGGCCTCCAGGTGAAAACCGTCCTCCCTGCTCCTAGATCCTTAGCCCATCACCCCGTGTCCTTTCTCCCCAGCACTTGTTATGCTCCTCATTTGTTTATGTTTGTTGATTATCTGCCCGCCTCCCAGGGGCACCCCCGACCAAGCTCCCACAGTCTGCTGATGCCCAGCACGGCGCCGGGGCTGGGTGGGAGAGAACATGGCTTCCTAGCCTCTGTGTGCCGCTCTCCTCCCACAGATCTGCCTGGTACTGCTGGGCTCTGCTTTGTGACCTCCTGGCCTGACTGTCCTGCTCTGAACCTCTCTCTGTCCCGTAGGCCTGTGCCCACCGCTGGAAGAACATCTACTATGAAACAGACCACATCCTGCCCCACGGCTTCTGTTACATCATCCCATCCAACCTCCAGGCCAAAGGCAGGACGCTGATCCCTTGCTATGAAGGTGAGTGCCAGTTGATCCTCCCTTGCTCCCAACCCATGTCACACCTCAGACAACCCCCCACCGATTTCCACCATCCAAACACTCCCCGCTGCTTTCCACACTCCAACAGGAGGGCTGCATTGTGTCCCTGGGTGGCCCTTTGGTGTCTGAGGATCAGGTAATGAGGAAGGTGGGAAGGGACAGCATTTCCAGGCCTTGCCCAGCCTTGCCCATCTGTGCCACAGAGCCCATGGTACTCCCCAAGCTTTATGAAGTCTCAGACTGAAATTCACCAGCCTCTCGGTTTCCTGACACTGCCAGATGCTGTGCAGCCTTGGGAAACTTGCTTTCCCTCTCTGGGCCTGTTTCCTTCCCCTGAAAATTCAGAGGTTGGCTCAAATGGTCTCCATAGTCCCGTGCAGCTCCCAGATGGTCATAAGACTCCTGAGATAGCTCCTGGCCACACCCGTGGACAGATGTCCTGAGACAGAGGGATGAGAAGGCCCAGGGTTCAGTCACTCTGTGACATCTCAAGTCTGGTTTTCCTTCTCATCCAGTCCACGCACCCTGGCAGATGCCGGCAAGTTGGGTGCACCCTCAGTGTGGTCTTGAGAGCTCCTCACCAAGGGGCGCTTAGAGTCTGGGAAGGAAAATGTTTTCTCAGCCTCCCTGCTTAGAAGCTTCTAATGCCTGGGCTTGGGACCATTGAACAGCATGACTTAGCTCAGTTGAATTTGGGCTTTAAGGATTCAGTGTCACTTACTGCAGTTTTATAACTTGTGCTCTCAGGGTTTTCTTAGCTTAATTTTAAGTGAGCTAAGTGCTGGGCTGTTTATGTTTTAATTCCCTCCCTAATTTATTTGTTTGGACAGAAATCTCCGCTAGCCTGTGGCCACATTTCCTCTGGGCCTCCCTGGCTTTTCCCACGTTTCCAATTTTGTGGCCTTTGAAGAGGGACCCCAGGAAAGGCCGGGTCCCTGCAGAAGGCATGGACCCTCTGGTCCGTGAGGGGGACCCTTTCTTTGATCCCACGTGAGCACCTGATCAGCTCTGGCAGGAACGTGCCAGGCAGCTGAACTCTGGCCCTGTTTATCTCAGACCTGCCACAGTCATAAGGGAAACCTCACCTGAAAAATGGATGATGATATGCTCAGTCAAGAGGGGGAGGGATAGGTCAGATATAGAGAAGGGGCCAGGACTGTGTCAGCTTGTTGCTAACTGGGTACCTCGTAAGTTTGGGGAACAGTGAGCGAGTTGGTAGGACTGATGCAGGTGGTGGGGATTGAACTCAGCTAGTTATGCAATAGAACCAGGACTCTGGTTTTCCCAGAAGGTATGTTGTGAAATAGGGCCACGTTGCCACCCCTGGCGACTCCTCTGTATACCCCCATGGGTGTCAGAAAGCAGGAGGAGAGCCCTTAGGCGAGAGAGCTGGGGTCGCACGTCCATGTATACATGTAGCTGCCGTGGCTCACTCTTTCAAAGCATCTGTTATCTGGCAGTTGGGGTGGGTGAGTCAGTAGAAGAATGTGGTTGGCCTGGGCACTTTTATATATTCTCTCATTTCATGCAAACTTGGTATCTTTCTTCATTTGGGTTAGTTGCTTTTGAAAGTTATTCCAGAACACCAGTGGGGAGCAGGAAAGAGAGAAAGGGGAAAGCAGCACATGTGTGGATGTTCCTCATGAGTTACCAGCCTGGGCCACTGGGATGCAATCTCAGGGCCAGCGCAGGACACACACTTCCTAATTCCCCTGCCTGAGGGAGGAGGAGCTGGGTCTGTATCCACTGGGCATCTTGCCCTGCCATGTATGTAGGCAGAGAGAGTCCCCAGGCAGAGAGATGAGGGTGCTGGCTGGCAGGTGGAAGTCAGGCCGTGTCACAGAAGTGTTGAGGGGACTTGGGGGGCTCCCGTGAGTGTTACCTTTCTCCTGGTACAGGTGAGGATGTGTTTAATTGCCAAAGGTCACTCAAACAGCAAATGGTGCATAGAGCTGGGTTTTGAATTTTGCATCTGTCTGACCTCAGCAAATCATTTTGTACCCCATAGGCTGGAGTGGGGGGATTTCTCTTTGTGTTTTGGTGTTTCTGGTTTAAATGAGCTTTAAATGGGAGCCAGTCATTAACCCTCTCAAAAGAAGAGAGGGTGACTGAACTGTCCCAAGGGTCCAGTCACCAGGGGAGGGGAAAGTGAATGTTCTGGGTGTCAGTGTTCTCGAGAGCACCTGCCTGTCTCCTTTGCTGGAGGCTCTGGGCTGACCTTGGCAGGAGTGTGAAAGCCTGTGTGAGCCAAGGAGTGCGGGACGGGGCCAGGTGGCAGGGTGTCACATCTGCTGCACGTGTCCGTCATTCGCAGAAGAGTGTGAGCTCCAAGCCCAGGCCTAAAGAGGCCTCATGTATTTCCACCCACCCCTCTGGGTACTTCAGACCATCGCCTTGAACGTGTTCTCCATAGCTCACTAGTCCCAGAGGGGAGACGTGTAACAGACTGAACCCCAGACATGCGGCCAGAGGCCAGCCAGGTAATCCAAACCCTAGCAGGCCTGTAGATGTGCTTGTGAGAAATAAATGCTTGTCATCGTTTGTAAGGAGATTTCCTGGTTTTTACACAACGATAGTTGACTGGCACAGCCTCATCTCAGGAACCCACATTCCTTGTGCAACGGTGGAGTGATGGGCTCCAGCCTCCAGAATCACTCTTTTCTGTGGTTGATCCTTGACTTAATGACAACCAGCTGGAATCAGCAAGGGAAGTAGCAAAGTGGTCATGCCCTCTGCCCGAGCTTCCTTCCCGCCCTGGGCACACACACATCAGGATCCTGAGTCTTTCAGTGCCCAGAGAGGGCAGTATGGGGTGGGACCAGGTGGGGGCCACTGGGGTATAAGCAGCCCCTTAGAACAGTGGGGGACTGAACAGAACGACTCTGTAGTTCTTGGTCCTGTAAGAGGTGAGGGGTGGCAGATGCTCAGATTTCTCTTGAAGAGGGACTGGCAGGTGGGGTGTTGCAGGCCACATTTAGGGCCCTTGCCTGTGCTCCAGCTTTGGGAGCTCCATCTCCCTGTTTTGTGGTCTAAACTTAAGGCAACCAATTTTCTCTTAATGTGGAAAAATTCAAGTACCGTGAGCTGTCTATTCCAGGTAGGGGATCGTGTGGTGGTGAAGTGCAAGGGAAGTATTTTGGAGTTTGACAGAACCTTTCAGATGTCACCCAGCCTGGCCTCTCTGTCTTTACTGATGCCCAGAGATGTGGGATGACTTGCTGAGGCCCAGTTTTAATTACACGCTGCACAATGAGGAGGCCAAGTAGTGTGGTGGCTAAGAGCACAAGGCTCTAGGCCCAGAGCCCCCGTCCTGGCTCTGCCACTCATGAATGCCATGGCTTCAGATGAGTGGCGGCCTCTTGTGCTTAACCCACCTCATGAGGCTGTGGAGAGGATTAAGTTAAAGCTTACAAGTTCTTGGAGCAATGGCTGGCATACGCAGATTAGGCAGACAGATAGGAGGGTAGGTAGATAGACAGTTAGTACTACAGTTGACCCTCTGCACCCAGGGCCATGAGGGGCCAGCTTACTGTCATTTTATAGAAGGGACTTGAGCACCTTCTGATTGTGGTATCTGCATGGGTTCTGGAGCCAATCCCTCACGGATACTGAGGGAAGATTGTATGTGCTAAGCACATATATGCTAATATAACATATGTGCTAATGGAAAGACTGATAACTGAAGCTGAAACTCCAGTACTTTGGCCACCTGATGTGAAGAGCCAACTCACTGGAAAAGACCCTGATGCTGGGAAAGATAGAGGGCAGAGGAGAAGGGGGAAACAGAGGATGAGATGGTTGGATGGCATTACTCACTCATGGACATGAGTTTGAGCAAACTCTGGGAGGTAGTGCAGGACAGGAAAGCCTGGCCCGCTGCAGGGTTGCAGAGTCGGACATGACTGAATGACTGAACGACAGCTACGACAGTTTGCTCATATACTATCAGCCAAGCAAGCGTTTGTTAATTACTGTAGGAGGACTAGTTTTTCTACCAGGGATAGAGTCCACACAGTTTTATTAAGTACTGAATACCTTTTATGCCCTGTGCTAAGTACCTGATGGATAAAACCCAAGAAGCTCCCCATCTACAGGGGAAAACAGAGTTGAACATGATGTCTCCAAAGTGACAGAGCTGAGTGAGGAGAGAATTGTGTGCCCGTGTAGATGGTTGGGGACCTCTCCAAGGGCCCAGGCTGCATCCACGTTCGAGGTTGCATTAAGGCAGGATTATTTCATTTTGCAACTAAAAAGACAGAGACCTGACTAGAGTTGGCAGCCTGTTGGGGCCCGTGGAAAAGAGGAATGGTGGGTGCTGGGCAGGGCAGGAAGCGTGGAAAGACCCAAGGTTGGGGCTGGGTATGGCCCCATCTCCCAGGCTTCTGCTTCTGTGGCCTCACACTCTAGCTGGACCCTCGATGGGAATGGGCGCGGTAATGCCGCCGTTGCAGTCACCTCTGAGGGTTACTGTGGGAGCCCCTGCAAAAATGCAGGCGAAAGTGTCCAGAAGGACTGCACGCTGTGCTGTAATCATGGCCTGGCCGTGGGTCTCGGTGAGGGTTAGCCATGCTCTCTCCAGAAGGCCAGAAGGCTGATTTAATTTGGAGAGCCTCTAAGAATGTGGGCACCTGTCTACAATGTCTCAAACATTTTAATTCTTAAAAAGTCGGTCTTTGGTTCGACACAAATTTGTTTTTCTCCTGGCTCTTCAGGTGCTTCCTGTTTCTCATTGGGTGGGAAATGCTATCAGAATATTCTGTTTGGAACCAGGAAATGTAGAGAGAATTGGAAACAAAAATGAATTTAGGACTCAAAAAAAGTGGATGGAGCGTACCCCTAAGTCAAACTGTTCATTTGGGATGAGAACGTCATTACTACCATATGAGGTTTGGTTTTATCAACACATATGAGAAAATGAGAAGTTTAGTGGGATGACAGACGGGGACAACTCTTTGTAAATTAAAGGGCACACGCTAAAACATTTGTTAGTGTTAACTGAGTCATGGGCTTTTAGTACTCCCCAGAGTGAAGTCAGTGCATTGATAAAATCAAGTGCAGGGATTTCTTTCATCCTTTGCCCTCGAGTCCACGGAGGCAAGAAGCCAGAGCTTGGCAGGAGAGGTCTGTAAACAAGTCATCATTTTATTCTCACAAATATGAAATAATCTGGGAGCAGCTCACCCAGATTAACAAAACATATTCCAAATCAAACACTAATGAATGCAGTTGGGTACCACTGTATATTAGATCTAATTTCAGAATCTGACTTTACCACTCACTCATTCCTGCGATTGAACCCATAGCTCCTACTTTCTGATTGGGTGACTTTGGGTAGACTGCCCCCCGCCCCCGACCCCGAACCTCAGTGTCCTCCTCTATAAAATGGAGAGATTGATCCCTATTACTAACACACACACACACACACATAAGAGGTTTTTGGGATTTCCCTGGCAGTCCAGTGGTTAGAACTCTGTTTCTCTGTGGTTATCTGTTCTGGGAACTAAGATCCCACAAGCTGCACAGTGTGGCCAAAAAAAAAGAGAGATATTTGAAGTATATAATGTGCCTAACAAGGCTATGGTTTTTCCAGTAGTCATGTATGGATGTGAGAGTTGGACTATAAAAAAAGCTGAGCACTGAAGAATTGATGCTTTTGAACTGTGGTGTTGGAGAAGGCTCTTGAGACTCCCTTGGACTGCAAGGAGTTCCAACCAGTCCATCCTAAAGGAGATCAGTCCTGGGTGTTCATTGGAAGGGCTGATGGATGTTGAAGCTGAAACTCCAATATTTTGGCCACCTGATGTGAAGAGCTGACTCATTTGAAAAGACCCTGATGTTGGGAAAGATTGAAGGCAGAGGGAGAAGGGGATGACAGAGGATGAGATGGTTAGATGGCATCACCGACTCAATGGACATGAGTTTGGGTAAACTCTGGGAGTTGGTGATGGACGGGGAGGCCTGGCGTGCTGCAGTTCATGGGGTTGCAAAGGGTCGGACTTGACTGAGCAACTGAACTGAACACAGTTTTTAGCTCAGAGTGAGCATTCAGTAAAAGGGAATTTTCTAATTAACTTTTTAAGTACTATTTTTGTGTCCTTTAGTCTTTACAGAAGATGTCCAATGATCCTGCTTTAATGAATAATGGAGGGTAGAAAGCTGGGTATTGCTAAAATGATTTTAAGATTCCTTGAAAATATTATATTTTTTAAAATATCTTCGAAAAAACTATTTGCACAATTTATTTGCTTGGTAAGTGCTCCTCTTTTATGTAGAGGATCTAAAATTTAAATTATGCCATATTTAAATGTTCTCAGGTTTGGAATGGTTGGGGTCTTAATCTGTCCAATTTTACTGTCCCTTAAAATGGTCCCATGGATTCCCAAGATTTCTGTACCATTTTGTTTGTTATCAGGGGGTGGCCAGGCCTTTAATTCCTAATTTCTTTTGCATCTTTCATGACAGAGATCATTTCTAGAGAAGGAAATAAATAGATCCCCTATTTATATGCGAAGATTCTTCTTCTAATGTTGTGGCCTGTGGCTCCACAGGGGATACAAATCAATCAAAGTCCATTTACAAATGAAAAGCAATTGAGGTTCTGTTTTGTTGTGTTTTTGTTTTGAGGAGAACCATAAAAGACTAAGTTAATCCATTTTAAAATTCAAGAACAGGACCCATAAATTTTTATTAAATAAAGAGCTCTACATTTACATGGGATTTTATGATTTCCAAAGAGCTTTCATAAGCATTATCTCATTTAAGTAAATACAGCAAATTAAAAAAAAGCACATGCAGTCCCATATTATGGGCCATTCATGCAGAGAAGGACTCTGCGAGGGGAAACTGGAGGGTGACCAAAGGGGACAGCTAGAGCCAGACGAGGAGGCCAAGTCTCCTGCAGTGACTCGGGCTCAAGGAGCCCCATCAAGCTTTTCCTTTGGTGTGAAGAATTCTTATTTTGGGCACAAAAATATTCTACACTTCAAACATGTTTCCGTACAGTATGTGGAATTGTTGACCACTTAAGCTGTCATCTAACAGTTTCCTTATAGATATTCAAATGTTACGAATCTCCTCTTCTAAAATTGCTTATCTATGTGATGCATATCTTCAGCTTTATTCCTTTTAGAGACACTGACAGATTGAGAGTTACCAAATATTTTTCAAGCAGGCGCTTTCTGGGTTGGTACTTAACATTTATGATTTTATTGGATAATCACATCATAGGGGAGTAACTATTCTTATGTCCATTGTATAGACAAGAAAACTGAGGCTTTTCAGTTTCTTCCCTTAAAGATTACTGCAAAATACTGAATATAGTTCCTTGTTATACAGTAGGTCCTTGTTGCTTCGTATCTATTTTGTGTATAGTATATGTATATATATATGTATGTATAGTAAGTAGTGTGTATGTGTTAATACTAAACTCCTAATTTATGCTTCCCCCTTCCCCTTTGGTAGCTATAGTTTGTTTTCTATGACTGTAAGTCTATTTCTGTATTTCTGTTTTGTGCGTGCTTAGTTGCTTCAGTTCAGTTCAGTTGCTCAGTTGTGTCCAACTCTTTGCGACCCCATGGACTTTCCTGTCCTGGAGTTTACCCAAACTCAAGTCCATTGAGTCGGTGATGCCATCCAGCTGTCTCATCCTCTGTCATCCCCTTCTCCTCACACCTTCAGTCTTTCCCAGCATCAGGGTCTTTTCAAATGAGTCAGCTCCTTGCATCAGGTGGCCAAAGTATTGGTGTTTCAGCTGCAACATCAGTCTTTCCAATGAAAAGGACTGATCTCCTTTAGGATGGACCGGTTGGATCTCCTTGAAGTCCAAGGGACTCTTGAGAGTCTTCTCCAATACCACAGTTCAAAAACATCAATTTTTCGGCTCTCAGCTTTCTTTATAGTCCAGCTCTCACATCCATACATGACTACTGAAAAAACCATAGCTTTGATTAGATGGACCTTTGTTGGCAAAGTAACGTCTCTGCTTTTGAATATGCTGCGTAGGTTGGTCATAACTTTTCTTCCAAGGAGCAAGCATCTTTTAATTTCATGGCTGCAATCACCATCTGCAGTGATTTTGGAGCCTCCCCCAAATAAAGTCTATCATTATTTCCATTGTTTCCCCATCTATTTGCCATGAAGTAATGGGACCAGATGCCATGATCTTAGTTTTCTGAATGTTGAGTTTTAAGCCAACTTTTCTACTCTCCTCTTTCAATTTCATCAAGAGACTCTTTAGTTCTTCGCTTTCTGCCATAAGGGTGGTATCATCTGCATATCTGAGGTTATTGATATTTCTCCTGGCAATCTTGATTCCAGCTTGTGCTTCATCCAGTCCAGCGTTTCTCATGATGTACTCTATATGTAAGTTAAATAAGCAGGGTGACAATATACAGCCTTGACATACTCCTTTTCCTGTTTGGAACCAGTCTGTTGTTCCATGTCCAGTTTTAACTCTCACTTCTTGACCTGAGTACAGATTTCTCAGGAGGCAGGTCCTGTGATCTGTTATTCCTATCACTTTAAGAATTTTCCACAGTTTGTTGTGATCCACACAGTCAAAGGCTTTAGCATAGTCAATAAAGTAGAAGTAGATGTTTTTCTGGAACTCTGTTGCTTTTTTGATGATCCAAAGGATGTTGGCAATTTGATCACTGGTTCCTCTGCCTTTTCTAAAACCAGCTTGAACATCAGGAAGTTCACGGTTCACGTACTATTGAAGCCTGTTTTGGAGAATTTTGAGCATTCCTTTGCTAGCGTGTGAGATGAGTGCAATTGTGCAGTGGTTTGAGCATTCTTTGGCATTGCCTTTCTTTGGGATTGGAATGAAAACTGACCTTTTCCAGTCCTGTGGCCACTGCTGAGGTTTCTAGATTCGCTGACATATTGAGTGTAGTACTTTTCACAGCATCATCTTTCAGGATTTGAAATAGCTCAGCTGGAATTCCATTAACTCCACTAGCTTTGTTTGTAGTGATGCTTTCTAAGGCCCACTTGACTTCACATTCCAGGATGTCTGGCTTTAGGTGAGTGATCACACCATCATGATTATCTGGGTCATGAAGATCTTTTTTGTACAGTTCTTCTGTGTATTCTTGCTACCTCTTCTTAATATCTTCTGCTTCTGTTAGGTCCATACCAGTTCCGTCCTTTGTTGTGCTCATCTTTGCATGAAATATTCCCTTGTTATCTCTATTTTTCTTGGACAGATCTCTAGTCTTTCCCATTCCATTGTTTTCCTCTTATTTCTTTGCACTAATCACTGAGGAAAGCTTTCTTATCTCTCCTTTCTATTCTTTGGAACTCTGCATTTAGATGGATATATCTTTCCTTTTCTCCTTTGCCTTTCGATTCTCTTCTTTTCACAGCTATTTATAAGGCCTCCTCAGACAAACATTTTGCCTTTTTGCATTTCTTTTTCTTGGTCTTGATTACTGCTTCCTAGAATACCATGAACCTCTGTCTGTAGTTTTTCAGGCACCCTGTCTATCAGATGTAATGCCTTGAATCTATGTGTCACTTTCACTGTATAATTGTAAGGGGTTTGATTTAGGTCATACCTGAATGTCCTAATGGTTTTCCCTACTTTCTTCAATTTCAGTCTGAATTTGGCAATAAGGAGTTCATGATCTGAGCCACAGTCAGCTCCTGGTCTTGTTTTTGTTGACTGTATAGAGTTTCTCCATCTTTGGCTGCAAAGAATATAATCAATCTGATTTCAGTATTGACCATCTGGTGATGTCTTAGTCCTGCCCAACTCTCTGCGACCCTATGGACTGTATGGGTCCTGCTAGGCTTCTCTGTGTGTATGTAGCCTGCTAGGCTTCTCTGACCATGGCATTTTTCAAGCAAGAATACTGGGGTGGGTTGCATTTTTGTCCTCCAGGGGATCTTCCCCACGCAGGAATCAAACCTGTGTCTCCTGCATCTCCTTCATTGCAGGTGGATTCTTTACCCACTGAGCCGCTGGGAAGCCCCATTTCTGTTTTGTGTATAAGTTCATTTGTATAATCAAATTGTTTTATTATCATTTGGTTAGTATTCACTCAGAAATTGAGCAAAAATTTAGACATGAAGAGTGGAAAGCAGTTTTTTAAATCTGGTATTTTATTTCATGGCTTGGCTAAGAAACTATGGAAAGATAGCTTTTAAACTGATATGTTAAAAAGACTGACAGAATGTGGTCCACTGGAGAAGGGAATGGCAAACCACTTCAGTATTCTTGCCTTGAGAACCCCATGAACAGTATGAAAAGGCAAAATAATAGGATACTGAAAGAGGAACTCCCCAGGTCAGTAGGTGCCCAATATGCTACTGGAGGTCAGTGGAGAAATAACTCCAGAAAGAATGAAGGGATGAAGCCAAAACAAAAACAATGCCCAGTTGTGGATGTGACTGCTGATAGCAAGATCCGATGCTGTAAGAGCAATATTGCATAGGAACCTGGAATGTCAGGTCCATGAATCAAGGCAAATTGGAACTGGTCAAACAAGAGATGGCAAGAGTGAACATTGACATTCTAGGAATCAGCGAACTAAAATGGACTGGAATGGGTGAATTTAACTCAGATGATCATTATATCTACTACTGTGGGCAGGAATCCCTTAGAAGAAATGGAGTAGCCATCATGGTCAACAAAAGAGTCCGAAATGCAGTACTTGGATGCAATCTCAAAAATGACAGAATGATCTCTGTTCGTTTCCAAGGCAAACCATTCAATATCACAGTAATTCAAGTCTATGCCCCAACCAGTAATGCTGAAGAAGCTGAAGTTGAATGGTTTTATGAAGACCTACAAGACCTTTTAGAACTAACACCCAAAAAAGATGTCCTTTTCATTATAGGGGACTGAAATGCAAAAGTAGGAAGTCAAGAAACACCTGGAGTAACAGGCAAATTTGGCCTTGGAATGTGGAATGAAGCAGGGCAAAGACTGATAGAGTTTTGCCAAGAAAATGCACTGGTCATAGCAAACACCCTCTTCCAACAACACAAGAGAAGACTCTACACATGGACATCACCAGATGGTCAACACTGAAATCAGATTGATTATAGTCTTTGCAGCCAAAGATGGAGAAGCTCTATACAGTCAACAAAAACAAGACCAGGAGCTGACTGTGGCTCAGATCATGAACTCCTTATTACCAAATTCAGACTGAAATTGAAGAAAGCAGGGAAAACCGCTAGACCATTCAGGTATGACCTAAATCAAATCCCTTATGATTATACAGTGGAAGTGAGAAATAGATTTAAGGGCCTAGATCTGATAGATAGAGTGCCTGATGAACTATGGAATGAGGTTCGTGACATTGTACAGGAGACAGGGATCAAGACCATCCCCATGGAAAAGAAATGCAAAAAAGCAAAATGGCTGTCTGGGGAGGCCTTACAAATAGCTGTGAAAAGAAGAGAGGCGAAAAGCAAAGGAGAAAAGGAAAGATATAAGCATCTGAATGCAGAGTTCCAGAGAATAGCAAGAAGAGATAAGAAAGCCTTCTTCAGCGATCAATGCAAAGAAATAGAGGAAAAGAACAGAATGGGAAAGACTAGAGATCTCTTCAAGAAAATTAGAGATACCAAGGGAACATTTCATGCAAAGATGGGCTCGATAAAGGACAGAAATGGTCTGGACCTAACAGAAGCAGAAGATATTAAGAAGAGGTGGCAAGAATACACAGAAGAACTGTACAAAAAAGATCTTCATGACCCAGATAATCATGATGGTGTGATCACTCCTCTAGAGCCAGACATCCTGGAATGTGAAGTCAAGTGGGCCTTAGAAAGCATCACTACAAACAAAGCTAGTGGAGGTGATGGAATTCCAGCTGAGCTATTTCAAATCCTGAAAGATGATGCTGTGAAAGTGTTGCACTCAATATGCCAGCAAATTTGGAAACCTCAGCAGTGGCCACAGGACTGGAAAAGGTCAGTTTTCATTCCAATCCCAAAGAAAGGCAATGCCAAAGAATGCTCAAACTACCGCACAATTGCACTCATCTCACACGCTATTTAAGTCATGCTCAAAATTCTCCAAGCCAGGCTTCAGCAATACATGAACCGTGAACTCTCTGATGTTCAAGCTGGTTTTGGAAAAGGCAGAGGAACCAGAGATCAAATTGCCAACATCCGCTGGATCATGGAAAAAGCAAGAGAGTTCCAGAAAAACATCTATTTCTGCTTTATTGATTATGCCAAAGCCTTGACTGTGTGGATCACAATAAACTGTGGAAAATTCTGAGAGAGATGGGAATACCAGACCCCCTGACCTGCCTCTTGAGAAACCTGTATGCAGGTCAGGAAGCAACAGTTAGAACCGGACATGGAACAACAGACTGGTTCCAAATAGGAAAAGGAGTACGTCAAGGCTGTATATTGTCACCCTGTTTATTTAACTTATATGCAGAGTACATCATGAGAAACGCTGGACTGGAAGAAACACAAGCTGGAATCAAGATTGCCAGGAGAAATATCAATAACCTCAGATATGCAGATGACACCACCCTTATGGCAAAGTGAAGAGGAGCTAAAAAGCCTCTCGATGAAAGTGAAAGAGGAGAGTGAAAAAGTTGGCTTAAAGCTCAACATTCAGAAAACGAAGATCATGGCATCTGGTCCCATCACTTCATGGGAAATAGATGGGGAAACAGTAGAAACAGTGTCAGACTTTATTTTTTGGGGCTCTAAAATCACTGCAGATGGTGATTGCAGCCATGAAATTAAAAGACGCTTACTCCTTGGAAGAAAAGTTATGACCAACCTAGATAGCATATTCAAAAGCAGAGACATTACTTTGCTGACTAAGGTCCGTCTAGTCAAGGCTATGGTTTTTCCTGTGGTCATGTATGGATGTGAGAGTTGGACTGTGAAGAAGGCTGAGCGCCGAAGAATTGATGCTTTTGAACTGTGGTGTTGGAGAAGACTCTTGAGAGTCCCTTGGACTGCAAGGAGATCCAACCAGTCCATTCTGAAGGAGATCAACCCTGGGATTTCTTTGGAAGGAATGGTGCTAAAGCTGAAGCTCCAGTACTTTGGACACCTCATGCGAAGAGTTGACTCATTGGAAAAGACTCTGATGCTGGGAGGGATTGGTGGCAGGAGGAGAAGGGGACGACACAGGATGAGATGGCTGGATGGCATCACTGACTCAATGGATGTGAGTGTGAGTGAGCTCCGGGAGTTGGTGATGGATAGGGAGGCCTGGCATGCTGCGATTCATGGGGTCGCAAAGAGTCGGACATGTTGAGCGACTGAACTGAACTGAAAGATAAAACTTTCTTGAATGGATAAAAGGAAGAGTTCAGTAGGAAGAATGTATGTTACACTGTATAGTACATCTTGATCCTTCAATGGATTGGTTATATCCCACCAGTGTTTTGGGAAGAGTGCAGGAAGCGACCCCACCCAGGCTAATTCTTGAATGAATTAAATTCATTAGTGTAAGCTCCATGCATCAAGTTGCGGGTTTTGAACATTTGGAAACCAGTATTTTTTCCTTTCCAATTGCCTGCTGTTTAGACAGGGTTTAGTGAAACCAGCAGCTCAACCAAGGGAAAATACTACCATTTTTAGGCTGGAGGAGCCATACATCTTAGTGAAGCAAAGTGTGTGACGCAGGCCATGTAATTCAGACCGACCCACATCAGAAAGAGCTTTCCAGTCTGTTCCCAGCTCCTCCGAGGGATCCCTAGGCCACCATGCCTTGCTTCCCTGATTGAGTTCCCCCATGTTTAACAGTCAGGTTTGTTACAGCATCTGTGCGCTGCTATCCCGCCAAGCCCAGTTCTCTCTTGCTGCTTTGAGGTGGACACACGTTTTGTTCTACAGCAGAGAGGAAGGAAACTGCCAGTTTGTGGTCCTGTCTGCCCGGCCCGTCCTGAGGGCATTTGGAGACTGAGTGGCCCCCTGCCTTTTGTGTGTGCAGGGGCAGTCCTTCCTGGGAACGCAGGAGCCTGGCAGTCCTCACCCAGCCCTCCACCCTGTGCTTCCTGGACCTGTCCACGAACAAGGGTGTGTGACCTGGCTGTGTTGTGGTGGGGCAGCCCCTTGTCTCCACACCCACCCCTTCTCATAGAGGCTCTCCTGCTTCTCAGGTGTCAACAAGCAAAAGCAAGCTTTCTAACGTATAGGTGTGATAGATTTCCCTACATATGTGTGTGTATATATATATATATATATATACACATAATTTTTTTTTAAGAAAGGCCTATGTTTTAGAACTGGTTTAGAGAGAAACTTCAACCTGCCCTTTGTATATACATATAAATGTATATAATATATGTAATATTTTAATGTATTATATAAACAAGATATAAAAATATTAAAATATATATTTATGTATTATATAAACAAGATATAAAAATATATATTTATGTATTATATATGTTTTTTATGTATTGTGTATTTGTATATATTTATATATATTACCAGTTCAGTTCAGTTGCTCAGTCATGTCTGACTCCTTGCAACCCCATGGACTGCAGCATGCCAGGCTTCCCTGTCCATCACCAACTCCCAGAGCTTGCTCAAACTCATGTCCACTGAGTCAGTGATCCATCCAACCACCTCATCCTCTCTTGTCCCCTTTTCTTCCTGCCTTCAATCTTTTCCAGCATGAGGGTCCTTTCTAATGAGTCAGCTCTTCATATCAGGTGGCCAAAGTATTGGAGCTTCAGCTTTAGCATCAGCATCAGTCCTTCCAGTGAGTATTCAGGACTGATTTTCCTTTAGGATTGACTGGTTTGATTTCCTTGCTGTCCAAGGGACTCTCAGGAGTCTTCTCCAGCACCACAGTTGAAAAGCATCAGTTCTTTGGTGCTCAGCTTTCTTTATGGTCCAACTCTCACATCCATACATGACTACTGGCGAAACCATAGCTTTGACTGTATGGACCTTTGTCAGTAAAGTAATCTCTCTGCTTTTTAATATTCTCTCTAGGTTTGTCATAGCTTTTCTTCCGAGGAGCAAGCATCTTTTAATATCATGGCTGCAGTCACCATCTGCAGTGGTTTTGGAGCCCAAGAAAATAAAGTCTGTCACTGTTTCCATTGTTTCCCCATCTCTTTGCCATGCAGTGATGGGACCGGATGTCATATCTTATTATATATATATATATTTTTTTTCTTTTTTTCTTGCAGAAGGAATCAGGTTAAAGTAACAGTGGTATCCTTAACTCATGGAAATAACACTCAAAAGAGTGGAAACAGCTGGATCATGCTGTGGCCCCAGACTCGGTGCCTCCTGGGAAGGCCCCCATAACCCAAGCCCAGGCCCTGAGGGCCACCGCTGCGCCCTGAGGTGCTCGTTTGGCTGTTGTGTGGTCTTGCTCACTTCACAGTTACTTTCTTAGATCGCTTTTCGCTGAATCGGGATTTTTGAATACCTGGTAGGCCAGCACAATGTGGATGTTTGATTTTTACTGAAAAGGGGCAGGCCAGGCACACAACTTGCCTTGGGGTTTGAGTGGCTGTGCTTGCACAATGGTACTTAGTCTTAAGGTGTATTTGGTCAGGAATAACTTTGAAGTGTTGTGTAAAGGCTGCTCAGGTCACTTCTTCACAAGAGTTTGACTTTTAGAAGAAGAGCACTTTGTTGCAGGAGTGCTGGGCGTGGCCATCCCATCTGTGTTCTCAGATCTTTGGGGACTGTCCATGGAGGATCATGCCAAGGTATTAGGCAGAGATTGAAGAACCGGTTCTGAGTATTCTTTCCAGTTCCTCCTGCAGCCTGAGAGAGAGATGGTATTGCCCAAGGTAGAATCAAGCAACCTAGGTTTGGAAAGCCCAGAAAAATCCATGCTGTGAATCCTTGACCTGCTCCAGTCATCCCCACCATCATCCTCAGGGCTCTGGGTCAGTGATGGCACCCACTGGAGAAGCAGGGTTCCTGGCACCCAGGACACAGTTCCTCTTCAAGCAAGGCTGGGGTGGAGGTCAGGAGAGGGCAGGGCTGGGAGGTCAGAGGGCACAGAGGCCCAAGGTGAGCAGATTGGAGAGACGAGGTGCTCAGCATCTGGAGGAATGTGCTGGGTCCTTTGCTTCTCTGCTCAGGGCCTGGTGTCGGCACAGACAACAGCGTCCACCCTTTCCTTGGCAAAGCCTCACTTACACACACCATACCTTGTACAGGGCTGGTATTGGAGGGACTGAGATCAGTGAAGTTGTCTTGGTGTTGAATAAACTATGTGATGAATACATTTGGAAATGGAGAGAGGGGATCACTTTACCTTCAAGGTCACCTGGGCAGAGAAGCTTGAGGAGGGGTTCTGGAAGGTTCTGGAAAGCTGTGGAATGTGAAATGTCAGATACACATCCCAGTGGAGCCTTGCTAGACTGGAGTTGTCACAATTGCTCGCTGAAGAGTGTGGTGCAGTAGGGTGGGGGCCGGGAGTGTGGAAGCATAGGACTGGATCCTGTTCCAGGTTGAAGGGGTTAACCAGAGTACAGACATTTCTGGACAGTCAGAACATGGCCTGTCCTCTCATCAGGAGTCTTGGGTACCAGTCAGGAGCCCCATGTGGTTGATTCCTTGCTCCAGAGCACCCCGAGGAGGCAGCTATAGACCCTGGGGTTTTAAGACCATTGGAGCCTGTGTGATGGTGCCTGCTGCCTGTGTGTCTCTGGTCCACAGACCTTGGAAGAGGCTGTCCCAGCTCAGGGAGCCAGGCTGGCCTCTGAATGATGCCAAGATACTGGCTGAGGCAAGGGTGCTGGTCAAAGGGCTTCCCCTGCTGGCCTTTGGTCTGGGATGAGGTTGGGACCCTCCCAGATCCCAGAATGGCTGTGATCTACCTCGGGAACCCTGGGGCCTGCTCCTGGCTCAGAGCTCACCAGTGGAGTTTGGGGATGTAGAGAAAGACAAGTTTTTCTGTCTGTTTTTGGAGCCCCTGTCACAAAAGAGACCTTGAGACTGCTTTCTTTAAAGCATGAAAGATTCCCACATAATTACTATAAATTTATGAGGCTGAACTCCTGTGTCCTGCATCGGAGTTTCCTTCAGCTCATGGGAATTTCCTTTGTACGTTCATTTGTCCAAGACTTACGATTGGGTGTTTAACCCTAGAGTCGGTGGGTGGATGTGCTTTTTGCCAGACCTTCCACATTTAACGTGACTGTTTGTTCTGGTTGGGGCATTCTGATCCTTCTTGCCATTGTGCTATTTGATATAAGATTTATTATTAATTTCTGTGATTTCTTGCCATCATACAGTTTGATGCAGGATCTGTTTATTACTTTGCATTAAGCCTTGCTCCCGGCCCTGGGCGCAAGATGTTGCTGAGAAGTTGCGTTCCATCGTCACTGGGTTGCTTTCTATCAGGGCTGTGAGTTCTCTTCGTAAAAACAGGACAAGGCAGAAGGAACTGATTTAGCCCTCGCCTAGAAGAGGAGTAACTCCATTGACATTCTGTTGTAATTTAGCAGTTGGTTAATGGCCACTTAGTGGAAAATGTTACCAGGCTCTGCGGTGAGTGTTGTTAGAAACTGAATTACTCTGTATTTCCCCTGAGCCCTTCCCCCGCTTCTCTTCCAGGACGCACTCTGGGCCGCAGGAAGTGGCACTGTGTTGCAATCACAGCCTCATTGTTCCTTTGTATTATTTGCTTTGTGTTTCAGAATGAACTATATTGCTTTTAATGGAAGCAGAGACTTGTCAGGAGCCGGGGGAGGTGGGGAGTGACATGGGTAGGGGGGTCACTGGGTTGTTTTACTGGGTAGCTTAGACCTGAAGGTGCCCAGGGGCCGCCCTGAGTCTATGTCCAGCCAAGTCAGTTTCACAGGTAATTAATCACTTAAGCTGGACATCATTCCATTTCCATGTCTTTACCCCTGTCATTATTTCAAATGACTAGTCACCTCTGGGTTTCAGGTAACCACTCACTTTGCAAAAGCTTTGATCAGTCGCAGAGGTGAAAGAATGTGAATTTCCCAGTCTGCTTAACTTGGGTAGAATCTGGCTTTGCCATTTACTAGCTGTGTGACCTCGGAGGAGTCACTTAACCTCTCTGAGCCTCTGGGGCTTTCACTTGCTTACAAATGGCCCTACGAGTTCCCAGGGATGAGGGATTGCTGAAATGATATATGAGCACAGCTGATACAGTGCCCAGAACCTGCTAAACTTAAAATGCCAAGGGAAATATGGAACAGTAGCAACAGAGTTCCCGTTTGTTGGCTTGGAGTATTGGGAGTTGAGGAAATGGCGGAGGAGGAGAACCGGTTCATGTGTTTTCTTCTGGCCTGGAGAGATCTCCCCTGTCCCTTCCACACGAGGAGTTCAGAGTGATGGTGTCACTGTGTGCTGGGGCCGATCCAGCAGATTACACTCTTCCTGCGGCGCCTGGGCTCTGAGGGCGCTGGAAGGCACGTTGCCTCCAGCTGGAAGTAGTGTCTTTGAGGAGGCTTTGTTGTCTCCCAGGGGACTCCACACTGCGATGGCCACAACATTCCGTTTCTGGGTCATGTTTTCAGCTCTTCCTTCCTCCTGGGGCCCCCCGTCCTTTCTGGGCTGAATGAAGTAATTGTCGCCAGCCTCCCACGTAATTACGGTGGCTGCCGCTCCTCCTTTCCCACATGCAAAGGAAGTCCATTGGGGCACTTGGCAGCCTCGCTACCTGATGGCCCCAGAGCCTGGAGTTTTGAGGTCTGGTGGATTCCTGAGACTTTCCTCCTGCGCCCCAGTCTGCACGGTGTCCCTAGGCCCTGCCCATGGCCGCACGCGGGGCCGCATTGCACATGCCTGGCACACACTGACGAGGCTGTGGTCTGCTTCCCTCCCTCCCTGCCCCCTCTAGAGTACAAGAAGAAGTACGGAGAGGAGCATGGCTCCTGCCAGGCCGGGATAGCAGGCTTCTTCACCGAGGTGGGTATCGCTGTTTGGGCCACTCTTCTCTCATGGGTGTTCATTTCTTGGCTAATGGGGGTTTCGGGGGCCCTTTGAGGTGGGTCTTCTGATCCTCCCGCGCCCCCTGGTCCCACCTCTGTGTGAATTCTGGTCCTCACATCCAGGGAAGGATGTTGATACTGGTTGGGGCACCTGCTGGCCGGAGGCCACGGGGCAGAGAGGGTGAGCTGGCCCATTTGCACTCCCATTTGGACAGTTTCTCTGGGACTCAGTTTGACTCTGAAACCTCTGGAGGAATTGATTCAAGGGGGTGGGAGAGAGACAACGCCCAGGTAAGTTTGTCTTCTTGCCAGCAGGTGTGAGGCTACATTAAGCATCCAGACATCACCTCCTAGCAATCCTTCTCCTTAGCAGAGAGACTCAGTTTTTCTGCACAGCCCCAACCATCCCCTTTCCCAGTTTCTGAAGGACCATGAATTTGAGTTCTTATGATCTGTTCTGTCGGACCATGACCTTTGACTGGTGGCCCCTGTTTAGGGACTATTTTCTCATGTGATTCTCACCCTCTGTCCATTTACTCTTCACATCAGCTCCTCATTTTTATGGTGGTCTGCCACGGGAAAAGTTCCATAACAGGCTCTGTAAGTGGCCCCATCATCCAGCTAGCTGCTCAGGCCAAAAAAATGTACTTTTTACTTCACTTCTAATCATACACAGTCTCGTTGTTTTAACCTCCAGAGTACATCCCAGACGTGACAACTTTGATCACCACTGTCATCACCCTTCAGAAGAGCCATCCATGGTCATTGCCTGGAGATACACTGGCCTGAATTTGTCTCCTTGTATCCATGCTTTTTTTTTTTTTTTTTTGTAGTAAAATACATACCACAGCTTCCCAGATAATGCTAGTGGTAAAGAACCTGCCTGCCAACACAGGAGATGTTAGAGATGAGGGTTTGATCCCTGGATTGGGAAGATCCCTTGGAGGAGGGCAAGGCAACCCACTCCAGTACTCTTGCCTGGAGAATCCCATGGACAGAGGAGCCTGGAGGGCTACAGTCCATGGGGTCACAAAGGGTCGGACCCAGCTGAAGAGACTTAGCACACACATGGTTCCTTTACAGACAGTGAACATTCATCTTTGGTCAGATCTAACAATCTTTTTCTTTCTGGATTCTAGACCTCTCCGTTAGGAAGGTCATCCCCATCTTAAGAGTGTGAAATGGTCATCTGTATTTTGTTATGTCACTTTTACAGATTAAAAAATATATCTTTAATCCATCTTGGATTTATGTTTGCAAATATATGAGGGAAATGAACATTGTTTTCCTAAGTGTGTGGTTGGTTGTTCTGAGACTGGTTTGTTAAACAGTTTCTTTATCCTCGTTGGTTTGAAATACCGTCCTGCTGTAGGCCAAGGTCACCGTCTTCCATCTCAGTGAGCATTTAGATGGTGCAAATTCTGTGGCTCTTGTTCCTCCAATGAGATCTAGTGAGAACGCTGTGAGTTTGCAAGCAGGTGACAGATGCAGCAGTGGCCGTGCTGTACGAAAGGCTATTTGGGCTGCTCTTGTGCCCAGGAGTCTGGAAGTGGGGGAGCCTGGAGGGAGGCCAGGTCGAAGGCTGTGATGTGGTCCTGCCACAAAATGACAGGGCAGCTTGGGGAGGGGGGTGCTTCAGGAATCAAAAGGATGACAGAAGTCAGAGAATGTGAAGGCAGTGTCCGCGGGCTGGGCAAGCAGAGGACTGTGCCGTGGAGGAAGGAGGTTTTATGCCAGGGTTCTGGGGAATGGTGGTACCAGTGGAAGGGGGGCTGCCCAAGAAAGAATCCACTGAAAGAGGCAAACCATGGGGTCTGCCTTAGACATGTGCCATGTGAGGTAATGGGATGGGATGGTCACATGAATGTTTTTAGAATGTAGCCTCAATTTGACCGATCCTAGTATGTTTCTGAGGGGACTAGCTATGCTTCCCTGGTGGCTCATAGGGTAAAGAATCTTCCTGCAGTGCAGGAGACCTGGGTTTGATCCCTGGATTGGGATGACCCCCTGGAGGAGGGCATGGCAACCCACTCCAGGATTCTTGCCTGGAGAATTCCACAGACAGAGGAACCTGGTGGGCTGCAGTCCATGGAGTGACAAAGACTCCGACACAATTGAATGACTAAGCACAGCACACAGGTGTGCTTAGCATGGGTCTGGGGTTGGGGGGCTCTGGGTGTGTGTGTGTATGTGTGTAGAATACCTCCTTTAGACAGTGGGAGGAGAAAGTCAAGTCATTGCAGAAATGAGAATTCATCAGAGATGGTGGTGGGGAGCTAGAGGGGAGGAGGAGTCCCAGGGAGGGGGTATCTTCAGCTGGAAGAGTCAAGAAGGACGAGGACACTGGGGCTGGGGGGTGAAGTGGAAGTTCAGGGGTACAGAGGGTAAGCAGGGGGCTGTGCCAGCTCCGGGTTCCCAGAGGAACCAGAGGACCTGTTGGGACCCCAGGCCCTGGGCTCCAGAGCCCAAGGGAAGCGTGGTTGGCGAGCGGTGGCGCTGGTGTGTGGAGCGCTGCAGGGGGGCAGGGTCTGGAAGGCTCAGTCCTGACCTGGCCACGCCATCTCCAGCCACAGGGGCCCTTGGCCTTTGGTTCAGTTCCCAGGCTTTTGCACTCCCTAAACAGGAGGTCTTTGAACTCGCGGACTCTGTTGTTTCTGGAACTTCAGCTGTTGGAGGCCGAGCAGGAAATGCAGTTGAAGGGGTCAGGCAGCTCTGCACCCCTCTCCTGCCCTCCCGCTGACCTTGTCACTTGGGTTTGCCTTCTCGGAGCTGCGCCTTCCCTGCACAGGGTGGGCATCTGCCTCCCAAGCTGGATGTGCTTCCGGGCCTTCCAGTCATTGCCCTGTTGTCCCAAACTTCTTGGGCCCAAGGCGACTGCTTGTCTTGAAGATCAGTGACCCTGGTTATCAAAGCTGTTTGAGCTGTGGACACCACATGAATTTTAGCCCAGCATTAAGGACAAGAAGAGAACTTTCCGGGGACATGTTTATTTTTGCAGCCTAGGATAACAGAGATAGATACTTCTAAGCAGTGTGAGAAGACAGCCCAGCCCCACCAGCGTTGGGACACCACCATGAGAACCTGGGGACATTTGGGTGGAAATTAGTTGGGCATAGATTTTTGTCACAGGTCCTGAGGACTCTTTTGCCTCCCTGCCTGTGCCAGTCTGCAGGGCACTGAGAAATGCCTGGCAGCTTAAATCTTGGGCAATGGAACCACACTGCAGTACTCTTGCCTGGAAAATCCCATGGACAGAGGAGCCTGGTAGGCTGCAGTCCATGGGGTCGCTAAGAGTCGGACATGACTGAGCAATTTCACTTTCACTTTTCACTTTCATGCATTGGAGAAGGCAATGGCAACCCACTCCAGTGTTCTTGCCTGGAGAATCCCAGGGACGGGGCAGCCTGGTGGGCTGCCATCTATGGGGTCGCACAGAGTCAGACATGACTGAAGCGACTTAGCAGCAGTAAATCTTGGGTAGCTCCAGGTACCTGGGAGGTTCTGCCCTTTGTGGAAAGGCCCACGCTGATTATTGATGGGATTTCAGCAGGGGTGACCTTGGACTTTATGAGGAGCTCATACTTCTGTGTGTTACATTTGTGTTGGCTATTTCCTGGGTGGTGAGGAGCCAAGCATTGATCACATTTTCCTGGCACTTGTGGACAGTGGCAAAAGGGCCCAGGCTGCACCCACAGCGGATGGAAAAAGCCAAATAGGAGGGAGTCCCACGGAGACACTGTTTTCCTACCCCCAGCTCTGAGGGTCTCAGGCTGGGCCTCAGTTTATCTATTAATAATTTGAACTGCAGGGGAATTTCCTCTTGAACACTAAGAGGAAAGGGGGAAAAAACCACAAATGCTTTTCATTTAAATGTTTTTGAGGAGAGAGATGGCTTTGTCTTATCCTCTTTATAATGTTTGAGAGAGGGGAAGCAGTGATACGTTCAATGTACATTTCTTAACTTTCACCCTGGATTGATCTGAATTATCAGAAAGCAGCACCTCCATTGCCTGGTGTCCCGAAGAGCCTTTCAGATCTCTGTTGATGCTCAGAGCTTTGGTCCAGGAAAGACTGCCGGTGGAGAAAGTTCTACACTGTGTGTACAGTTGGCCCTGGGGATACTGCTCATTATGACCTTCTGTGCGCCCAGTGTTTGGGCACTGATTACAGATTTCTTCCTGAGCTCAAGGCCAAGGAGAAGGTCTGTCTGCTCTGATGATCATTTGTCTTTCTCATGCCCCTGCTAGTACTTGGACAGTCCCTTACAGAGAACAGATAAGTAAAAGGAGAATGGATGAATGAGTGCATGCACTGCCTGTGTTTTCCTAGAGATGTATCCTAAGTGCAGAAAGTGATATATTTTTATAAAACAGTGAGATACCCCAGAAAGTGAAAGTGTGAAAGTGTTAGTCACTCAGTTGTGTCTGACTCTTTGTGACCTCATGGACAATAGCCCTCCAGGCTCCTCTGTCCATGGGATTTCCCAGGCAAAAATACTGGAATGGGTTGCCATTCCCTTCTCCAGGGGATCTTCCTGACCCAGGGATCAAACCCAGGTCTCTCGGATTGCAGGCAGATTCTTTACCATCTGAGCCACCGGGGAAGCCTGGATAAGATCTTAGAACCTTAAAATGAAGTGCTTCTCAATGGTCATTCTTAGTCAACACCTTCCTGAATTATCAAGAGCAGACCATTCATGCTGGAGTCTAGTGGCTTTCTTTCCAGTGATGCTCACATGCTGCTTTGTTAAAGCTGTTACCCAAATTGCCCACGAAACATGTGTTGCTTAAAGCATTGTCCTGCTGCTGCCACACACGTGCTCTTCTTTCTGCCTTCTCTGTCCTCCTCTCTCTGCTCTTCCATTTAGATGGCTGTGGCTTTTTTCAGACATTTACTCTTGGAATTAATTCAGTGTCACTTTATGAATTGCCATCAGAAACTCAGACCTCTTCCGGCAGGATCTAGCCTCTGAGAACTCATTGGAAACCAGCAGCTTCAGCTCTGCAGGGAAGGGCCAGCCAGGAATGATGTTTCTGAAGTATAACAGTGTGGGGACTCTAGAGGCCAGGGGTGGGTGGCTGCGTGTCAGCCACGAGAGGTGTGACCTGTGCAGCGTCTGGCATCTCCATGAGCCTGGAAGGCCTCTACCTGTCTTCATTGTAACCCTTTAGGACAGAGTGTTTTCTAAAGTATTTTGTACATTTCCATGTTGTCTTACCCAGGGAATGTTGTAGAAAGGGACTTGAACGATATTTGGACCTGGTATAAGCTTTCATACCTAGTAAAAGATGCTTAATAAATATTGTTGAATGAAAAGTCAATGATTTGGTTTGAAAAATAATTATTATTTCTTATTACAGTATAGATACTTTCAGTTCAGTTCAGTCGCTCAGTCGTGTCCAACTCTTTGCGACCCCATGAATCGCAGCACGCCAGGCCTCCTTGTCCATCACCAACTCCCGGAGCTCACTCAGATTCATGTCCATCGAGTCAGTGATGCCATCCAGCCATCTCATCCTGTGTCGTCCCCTTCTCCTCCTGCCCACAATCCCTCCCTGCATCAAAGTCTTTTCCAATGAGTCAACTCTTAGAAAGTATAATAAAAGAGAAAGGATTTCCTATAGGGGAAGGAAAGACTTAATGATGTCTTTCTCTGTCAGACTTATCTCACTTAGCATAATGGCCTCTGTTGCAGGAAATGGCAAAATTTTGTCCTTTTTATGACTGAGTAATATTCCATTGTCTGTATGTACCACGTCTTCTTTACCCATTCATCTGTTGATAGACATTTAGTTTGCTTCCATATCTTAGCAGTTGTCAATAACATAAATGTGAGTTTTTTGTGTTGCTCATAAAGAAAGTTCTCGTGGGGCATCTTTAGTGTATTACGAGTTCCTTGTTGTGATTGTGGATCTCACCACACTGCTCTATCCCCTCTTCAGTTTCCTTCCCTTTTCACCTTTGGGTTTCTCTTTCGTAGGAGCTGGTGGTGATGGGCGCCCCAGGCTCATTTTATTGGTCTGGGACAGTCAAAGTGCTGAACCTCACGGACAACACCTATTTCAAACTGAATGATGAAGTGATCATGAACAGGAGATACACCTACCTGGGTGAGTAGCTCAGGGGGACGACAGGTAGGAAAGGGGAAGTGGGAGAGACTGTCACCAAGCTTGCCAGTGGCCGCTTTCCTGGTGGGAAGCAGAGTTCCTGGGCTTTTGCATCTGTTGTTCTAGTTTTTGCACTTTTAACCAGGATACCTCAACACTGAGCCACACACACAGAAGGCAGAAAAGAGAACAAGACAGGGGACTGAATTCAAACTGTGTGATTTCATTAAAAAGCTGACAGTTGAACCTCCAAAGAAGCAAACATTTTCTTTTCTTATTGTAGCCAATACTTGGGTTCAGATGATTAGATGCAAGATGAATGCAAGAGAATTCTGGTTTTCTAGGACTTTCCTGTGGATGAGGTCTCTGCTTCCTGGTCACAAGACTGGTTGCAGATAGCAATAATAAGAACCAGACATGAGCATGACGGATGGCACCCCGATCCTAAAGTTTAATTAAAGGCTCAGAAAAACTTTTCTTGTTTCTCAACCCTTTTAATCCTCTGGAAAGAAAATATACACAACTTACGTGAGCAGCCACCAGGCCAGAATGACCCGGGACAAGCCCGTGCTTATTAGAGAACAGAGAGGAGCTGTCTTTGCTTGTGTGTAAGACAATTTGACATGCTTGTTTTCTTTAATTCAGGCCCTAAATGCTGCAATTCTGGGCTGAAAATGAAGCTAAATTTAGCAAGACCTAATGATGAGAAAACAACATTCTTTCACTTATTACACTTAATTGAAATCTGGGGGAGCCCCTGACTGCCTTTTGTATAGAGATTCACTTGTGAGTTGGCAGGAGGAACTCGCTGACTTGCCTTTTCCCCTTCTAACTACAGGTTTTTTAGCCAGTAACACAGGCTCTGAGACCTTTACTCACAGTCTTTGAGACGTTGATTGTTCTGTGCTCCCAGCTCCTTAGTGCTCTCATTTATTGAAGACTTACTCCATGTCATGTCAGGCTCTGCATATTATTTATTTTAATTCCTGGAACAATCTTATGAGGCAGCCGTTATTTATAGGTAAAGAGGCCGAGGTGAAGAAGTCATTTAATCTGCCAAGGTCCCATGGTTCATCAGTAGTAGAGTGGGGGTTAAGCCTGTACTTTCTGAGCCTAGAATCTAGGTGCTCAGCAGACAGCACAGTCTGGTGGTGTGACCTCTCCCTGGGACTGGGAGCTCCTTGAGGAGGGGAGTTGGCTGACATTTACAGGTCTTGGTATAGTGCCTGGGGCAGCACATGTTTATTATATCAGAGAATAACGAGAAGACGGAAAAGAGCCCAGTTTGAACATGGCTTTAGGGTCAGGGTTAGCCCCTCTGAGCCTTAGGGCCTGTGGCTCTTCCCTGTGTGCCCATCAGAGGCCCTCATGCTTTAGAAGCTCATGCACACAGGGTCACGTGAAGCTCTGCGGGCACTGATCATGCTGTTAGGGGATATGAACCTCCAGTCTGAGAGAAATCAGTCACCTGGTGAGTAAGAATTGATCATAGTATGACATTACACAAAATGCAAGCATCTTATGATCATAGCACTAGGATTTGCGGCTGAGGAAAAGGTCTGGAGAATATACATGGCAACCTGTACAGGGTTTCTGCTGCGACAGGGCTCAGAAAACAGGAGATGCTGAGGCCAAGCTCAGACAACTTTTGCCTTTACTTCTAGATTCCTTTTGCCTCCAGATTCTTTGCGCAGCTATCCTTCTAGCCAACTGTAAGCTTTTTTCTCCGTCTTCTTAGGAAGGGATGTGTGTAATGGCTCACGACAGGAGCTTGGGAGACACACAGATTGGATCTGAATCTTGCTGAGTAACCTTGGACACATTGCTTACCCATGTTTAGTCCCCGTGCCCATATCAGTGGCATCTGAAGACCTGTGTAAGAATTTCACAACAGTTTTATTCACAATAAAGTTGAAATAACAGGAAGGAACCCAAGTGCCCAGCTTTAGGAGGATAAAGACATTATGACATAGTCATAAAAGTGAACCTACTTAACCGTAAAAAGAAACTGCCACTACACTCAGCAGCATGTGCTAAACCTCACAGATGTTATGGGTTTTAAAAAGTAATTATTTTTATTTATTTGGCTGTGCTTGGTCTTAGTTGTATCATGCAAACTCTTCGTTGTGTCATGCGAATCTTGGTTGCGGCATGTGGGATCTAGTTCCCTGACCAGGGTTTGAGCCTGGGCCCCCTGCATTGGGAACGTGGAGTCTCAGCCAGCAGCCCACCAGGGCAGTCCCCAGATGTTATACTGAGTGATGTTTAGAACAGGCATAGTAATGCATGGTGATGGAAATCAGAATGGGGTGACCTGTAGCGGGTAGTGATTGGGAGAAGGACAGAGGGATTCTTTGGTTATAGTCACTCTGGGTGGTGACTGCATGGTTGTGTCCACGTGTCCACACTTGTTAAATTCTACACGTCAGATGTGTGTAATTTACTGTATGAGAATTATATTTTAGAAAGGAGCAACAACAACAAAAAACAGATGTAGAATGTTTAGCATAGCACCTGTTCAAAAGAGGACACTCAGAGAACACTCTTTCCTGCCCTGGGTCCTTGTCTTTTTTGTGAGATGAGCCATTCCGCAGTGAGAAGGCTGACAGCTGCCATTTGTTCCTGGGGCTTCCCGGCTCAGTGGTAAAGAATCTGCCTGCCAGTACAGGAGACACAGGAGACTCAGATTTGATCCCTGGGTCAGGAAGACCCCCTGGAGGAGAAAGGCCACCCAGTCCAGTATTCTAGCCTGGAGAATCTCGTGGACAGAGGAACCTGGTGGGCTACAGTCCGTGGGGTCACAGAGAGTCAGACACGACTTTGCGACTGAGCACATGTGCAGTTTACGTTCCGAGAATAACTGGATCGTAATTGTCCAGGTAAAGGATGCTTGAGAGGCACTGTCTTCTGATGGGTCTTTTTCTTCTTTCTCAAGCTCATCCTTGGTTTCTGTCCTTTGCAGGCTACGCAGTTACTGCCGGCCACTTTTCTCACGTGTCCTCCACTGATGTGGTAGGAGGGGCCCCGCAGGATGAAGGCATCGGGAAGGTGAGGAGCAGAGTGTGTGAACTAGCATGGGGCCAGCAGGGGAAGCGCACTGCCTCTTTTTAGAGATGTATCAGCTCACGTTGATGTGGACATGCTGCTGGATAATGGTGACATATTGAATCACCTGTCTTCACTCGGCCTCTTTTGAGAATTTAATTTGACGGCTTCTTCAGAGTGTGAACACTGCTTCCAGACCTCTCTGTCTTCGACATGTTATCATCTGAGAATGTTTTACACGACTGACTCTGTATTATTTGAGAAATGATTAAGGTTGTCCCCTGGCATCATGGCATCCACCAAAGAAATGGTATCTAGTGCTGCCCAACCCCAAATCCTCCCCTTTCCCAAACCCTTTCAAAATTTGCCTTAATGGAGCCAAGTTTAGTCCCAAATATCTCTGGGGATTTCTTTATTTTTAGGCCTAGATTTCCCATATTTTTTGTTTTTCTCCAGTGTTTTAGAACAAGATTGGTTCAGCCCAGAAGGTAGAGTGGGAATATATGGGCCTGTTTCCCTAAATTGTCTGTCCAGAGTGTAGAAAAGACTCCATGTATATAGGGCCGTCAGAATCCCTTTGGGAATCATGGCATCTGTGGGGCCTGGGATATGGAGAACTGTGCTCACTGGATCTTTAGCTCCAGGCTAAAGGAAATCCAGTTGAGTCAGTCTAGATGAATCAGGAATCTGCATTTTAAAGAGCTCTGTAGTTTTCCTGTAGGTAAGACTGAACAGAGGAATGGTCTTTAGTCTTATCCGTAGGGGTGGACCCATGATAGAATCTGGTTGTATCTCCATGGACTTGGAAAAGTGGATTCTGGAGAGGCCCAGATGGACTGAGACCACTGTTAACTGGAGCCTTCAGCTAGGATGTCAGTCTGATCAGCAGATGAGGCGTGACTGCTGGGTGTTCATGAGGGTTATTTTCCCGGATCCTCCTCGGCAGGAGTTAGAAGTTGCCACTCGTGTTTCTGGAGCATGTGCCTCCCTTCCTGTTGACACAGATGTCATTTTCCCTGCAAACGAAGTCAGATAAAAATCCAGGGCCTGAGTACAGGGGAGGTGGACAAATGAACTCTTACAACTTCAAGCAAGGCGTAAGTCTTTCTGAGCCATATGAATTCCTCTACATGATGGAGGGACAGAGCCAAGAGCTGTCCCCATATAGATAATCTCTTCTAGGAGGAGCTGTGTGTGACCAGGCATCTCTGTAGCATTGGCATACGTGCCTGCCTCCCAGTTCACAGCGATACGGATGCCTTGGTGGTGACAACAGCGTGTTTTGTTTTATTTTTTTTTTAATCACCAATTGATTTTAAATCACCGGTTGGTTTTAAATCACCAGTCAAGAAAACTTGATCTAATTGTATTGTCTTTTCTTCAGATGGTTGAGATAGCTGTGTAGTCCCTGTCAAGTCTTAGGATGAGAGTGGTACTTAAAACTGATAGAACCAGACAGAGGGCATCGTGGATCTAGTTAACAAAGGCAAGCATGAAACTGCTGCTTTCAGCCAGAGCACATGAGAGGCACTGGGGAAACCGGTCATAGTTAGCAAAGCTGGTGGTCGTTCCATATTCCCAGGCACGGGAACGGGTACACACTTGCTTCCCAAGGACCCCAGGATGGATCTCTGGCCTCCAGGATCTTGGCGGTCATCATTTCTGGTGTCAGGGCAAGAAAGCGTTTGCAGTAAGATGGCGATTCCTTACCCCACGGGAGGCTCCCCAGCACCGATTCTTATGGGACATTTGTTCTTCCTTTAAGATGCCACTTGGAAAAGAACTTACATACTCATGTCATTTAGGAAGTTCTGTGCAAATAGTCCTCGCTGTGGTGGAGATTCATCGATGTACATGTCGATGCTAAAGCCTCCAGTAAAGGAATTTGTTTAATTCTGTCATTTCCCAAACCAAACTCATATTTATCCAAGCAGCTATCCTGAAACTAATGTTCTATGGAACCACTTTGGAAAACTGCTTTGTCTAAAATACTCGCATCTACCCCTCTGGCTCACACAGTCGGCCCTCCGTATCTGTGTTTCCACACCTGTGGTTTCAACCAACCGTGAATGAAAATAGGAAAAAAAAAACTAGGAATTTCCGAAAAGCGAAACTTGATTTTGCTGTACAAATGTATTTATACATTGTATTTGCAACTATTTACATAGTATTTATATTGTATTAGATATTCTAGGTACTGTAGAGATGACTACATAGGTTATATGCAAACACTATGCTGTTTTATATACAAGGCTTGAGCATCTATGGATTTTGCTATCCCAGGGGTTCTGGGCCCCATTTACTGACACCAAGGGCTGACTTTATTGTGACACCTGCTAAGGCCCTAACTAACTGGAGTGAAGGAAATGTATCAAGGAAGAAATATTTCTCCCAGGAGTTGATTTTTTGGTAGCAATTTGGAAGCTCCTCGGGTCTTACTAGGCACAGCCTCCGTAAATGATGTGGTTCAGGAGGCATGGGGGTGATTTCTGCCTCAGGATTAAAGGACACTTTCTTTGTAAAGGGTAAAGTAACTTGTCATCAGCTAGTGTAGGCAAACTTGTGTGTCTGTTCAGGCCTTTAAATAGGACCCCCAAGAGAATGCTGATAAATATCTGGTCATTGGACACATCTTACCTAGATTCTTTTTCCTTCCATAGGTTTATATTTTTAGAGCTGACCGAAGATCAGGCACCTTAATTAAGATTTTTCAAGCTTCAGGTAAAAAGGTGAGATCCTTGGTATTAGTGTCTTTTTGTTTGTTCGTGAGGTATCATCATGTGGGAATCAGTTCTTATGTAGAAAGTTGGCTTAAAGGCCTGTCTGTGCCCTGCATTTACATGTTGGTTCTACTGCATGTTGGAGCCTTGACCTTCTCAGCATCGTGTGTGACCTGCAGAATCCTGGATTCATGTGTGTTGTAGAGACAGGTAGTAAGATGAGTTTGTACATGACCAAATTATAGCACAGAAGTCTTAAAGGTTGTCTATGGTTCAGATACTCCTCAGGAGGACTGTGTGCCCTGTTTCTCTCTGCCTTTATCTCTCTGCCTCTCTGTCCCTCTCTGTCTGCCTTTCTCCCAACTCCAGAAAGATCACGCATTGTTGAGTACAGATATATGGCCGATTATCTTCAGACGAGGCCTGCACACAAATGGTTCTCCCTCTCCCTTATCTCATCAACCCAAAGCTGCCCCTCCTTCTCACATCCTGAGCCCTCTGCCCTCATTGCCATAGGGACCGTTGCCCCACAAAAACCAAACAAAGATCACCCGGTTCCTTTTAGGACTTTGAAATAGAAATAGCTGGGGAAGGCTGCCCTGAAATTAGTCCTGGCAAGGTTTATCTGCCTGTGTCATCTTGTTATCCTTACCCTCTTGCTAATTCTCTCCCCACTTCCTGTAAGTTTCCATTATATTGTACCATGTTCTGAAATTAAGCCAGGTAGAGATTCCTTTGATCAACAAGTACCATTTCTCATGGGCTTATCAGTGGTGCACACCTTAGCCTGGCTTCGGCTGGCAGGATTGTTTGGTGAGACTGGCTGCACTAAGAGGAGGCAAGTTCAGGCAGGGAGTGAAGGGGGAGATTTGGCGGCTTGTCTTGGTGGAGGCCTTAGTGAGCTCCGGGAAGAAGCACAGAATACCTGGGACTTGGGAGGGAGATTTGAGGAGGTAGGTAGAATCACCTTTTGACATTCCTATCATTACCCTAAGAAAAGTCGGGAGGGGGCGCGTGGAAGATGACTGTTTCCTTCCTGGGTGGGCCACACGCCCCAGTTCCGGTCCCGCTGTGTCTCACCTGCCTCCTGCCAGCCTGGCACCGTCGCACATTGTTCTGCTGGGGAATCATATTCTGAGTTCCAAAAGTCCCACTCACAAGTAGAGCTTTTTTTAATGTTTGCAGTTTTAACAGCCTTCATGTGTATTCTTAGTATATAACTGTCATAACCTTTTCAATAAAACGTACATCACCCGACCCGGTTCTGTGAGCTTTTCCCTGAGAGCAGCGCTGCCTTCCCCCGGGAACTATGCTGGCCTGTGTTATTTTAACATTTCCAAAACCCCAAAGCAACAACACTGGAAAAAGTCTGTGAGTGATTCTGCAAAAAAAAAAGGATTTCCAAGCACCTCTAAAGTTAGAAAAGACATAACCCCCATGCCATTTCTGAGAAAAAGAGTTCCAAAGAGCAAGTAGGGGTAAATGTAGCCTAACGTTTTAGTTCTTTCTCCAAAAAAATCAGTGGGTGAGTTTTCCTGTGGAAAACCCTCCCTCCCTTTCCTCCCCTTCCAGTACGCTGGGCTTGAAAGCATGAAATTAAGGATTCCTTCTCCCCCCACACCCCGCCCCAGGTTTATTGAATGTGACTGATGTATAACACTTTAAAGGTGTACAGCATGACTTGATACACATATATATTGTGAAATGATGATCACGCTGAGGTTTGTTAGCACATCTCTCATCTTAGATAACTACTGTCTTTTAAGGACTCTTTAAAGTGAGTTGTGGGCCTTGAACCCCCTCCCCTGTCACCCCGTTTTTAGAGTGTCTTCAGGTTCAGCGGTCACTGTGCCTCCCCTCTGCTCCCTGTGTCCCCACCTCCGCTGCCTGCGTCCAGGACACACCCAGCTGATGCCGGTCGTCCTGGAGTAACCAGCCGTCCATAATTGTGCCCTTTCTCCTGCTCAGAACCCTCCTGGTTTGCATGATAGCTGTCATGGCTGCCCATCTCTGCCTGAGTTGTGGGCAGGTTTGGGGGAGCAGATTTGAGAGTGGTGGCATGAAAGGGAAACTTCCCGAGGATGTGATGATGTGGGTTGCAGCACAGACCAGCAGATCAGCTCGAGTGTCCTCATTCTGACACAGCGGGGCTTCCTGAGGAGGGGGCCAAGGGCCAGCTATCTCCCCTCCCAGCTACAGAGCCGCTGTTCATTTCCCTCCAGGCTCTCCTCGTCCTCTCCTTGAATTGTGGTGGCATCCATCCTTCATTGTGCCCTCTTGTTTCACCATCTTCCAGCTTTACCCACGTCATCATCTTGCTGATTTTGAAATAGACCATTACTCCCTTTAGATGTCTTATTCTGCTTTTGTCAAAAGAAATGAGAAATTCTTGTCCCTCTGACTTCTCCATTATTACAGCGGGAAAGGACATGACCCCAGACTTTCAAAGGATGTCTTTGCATTACCCCTGTGTCTGGAGCCACGCTTAAAGGAAGGTTCTGACTCAGGAAACCCCCGGTCCACTTCTGCTTTTGTGTGACCAGAATCTGGTCAGAGTTCTGTCTCCTGGCCTCACCGTAAGAGAGACAAAACCCCAAAGGGTTCTGGTCTTCACTGGTTGACATCCTTTGTAAGGTGCACGTAAGAAATCACCAAGACACGTGCAGTTCTGTTGGTAATAGAGACATGTGCGTGCACGCTCAGTCACTTAAATAGTGTCCGACTCTTTGTGACCCCATGGACTGTAGCCCGTTGGGCTCCTCTGTCCATAGAATTGTCCAGACAAGAACACAGGCGTGGATTGCCATGCTCTTCTCCAGGGGATCTTCCCCAACCAGGGACTGAACCCGCGTCTCTTACGTCTCCTGTATTGGCAGGCGGGTTCCTTACCACTACCGCCACCTGTATCCCCATGTTTCCAGGTTGTTGGGAGAGCTCTGATCTGGGAACACTCACCCCAAAGCATGTCATTGCCATATCCAAGTTTTATTGCGTTAATTGAGCATGTGAAGTGTTTATATGTCAAAACTTAGATAGGAAACTTCATGTACAGGGATTTCTGATTGAACACTGACGAAGATGCCAAGTTAAATAGTCCATTGGAATGAAACAAATAGTTCCCCTGGGACTCAGCCAGAGAGAACTGCCAGCAACTTCGGTCTTCATGGCCTTGCCTGAGTCTTAGTGGTTTCTTTTATGACAGTCGAGATAGGGATATTGGCAAGGCCACTGAATTGGTGACCATCAACTGGTTTCTGCCCCCACCTCCATGATTCTGAGACTTCCCCATGCTCTTCTCCCTTGGGAATGGGTGAGTGGGAGTGGGTGGAAGTGGCATTGACACATGACTGGGGAGGGACTTCTGAGTCCTGTCCCAGGCCGAGTTGCAGGAAATGGACCAAAGTACCCTCCACCTCTCTCAAACTCCCCTGGGTTAACTGCCAACAAACAGCAAAAGAAAATGCTTGTTCATGTCTGTAAAACCAGAGCCCTTTTACTTGAAAACATTTTTTTTAAAAGGATAGCTTTTTTTTTTTTTTTTTAATTAAAAACAGAGGTCACAGCCCTTGGAAAGGACACAGCCTACAAAAATTTTCATTTGGCCTGCATGTTATGTTTATTTATTGTTTTTAATATGAATTAGTTGTCAGCATTTTAAAAATAGGCTATTCAAATAAAATTTTAGAGCTTTGGTTTCTCTTAAAGGATGAGACAGCCGGCCTTTTCTGGGTCAGTCAGGAGTTGACTTCCCCTGGGTGGAAGTTGCTCCTTTCACTGGGCCTGGGGACTCTGATTTGCCACAGTCTCCACCACCCTCTGTTTCTTAGACAAATGAGCCGAGCGTCACTTGTCACCTGTCAGCGTGCCTGTGCTATCATTTGCTTTTCTCTTACACCTATTATATCACCTGTCTGGATCCCATTGGCTTTTGTGTTTGAGACCCCTGATTTAAAATAACAGGACCTGAGTCAGAGAAAGACAGATATTGCATTATATCATGTATATGTGGAATCTAAAAAAAGTGATGCAGATGAACTTGTTTACAGAGTAGAAACAGACTCACAGACTTAGAAAACAAACTTACTGTTACTGGAGGGGGAGGCGGAGAGGGATAAATTAGGAGTTTGAGCTTAACATATGCACACTACTATATATCAACTAGATAAGCAACAAGGACCTGCTGTATACACAGCACAGGGAACTATATTCAGTATCTTGTAATGACCTGTAATGGGAAAGAATCTGAACAATCCATCACTGAATCACTTTGCTGTACACCTGAAACTAAACACTGTATGTCAACTATACCTCAATTTAAAAAATGGTAAAAAAATAATAATAATAATAACAGGTACTGGATAGAGCTATGATTAAGCCAGTATAACCTGGCTGTATTCCCTCACTCATCAAATAATCTTATGAGCTGTGCATTCTTCTATTACTTCAGCACGCACCTTCCTAGCCAGTCTTCAGTTCTGCCCAGGACTGGGTGAGGGTAACCTGTTTCCCATGTAACAGTTTATTTTCATGCCTGCCTTCTGTTGTGAAATTCCATATTCCTAACTTGCTTGGCCTTGTCAAATGTCTGATATATGAGGCACTTTTATTATGGTTATAACCTATGTCTGCAGCCTTAGCTTGCATTTGTAAAAGCAGAACCTCGTGCTCCAGGGATTGGTCCATTTGTTTCCTCTTTGGTGGGGCTCCAAGTCAGTGGCACGGGTCTCCCATTGACTGGGGTCTCCACACGGCTGCCAGGAGGCGTGGGGAGTTGGGATCCACTGTTGCCCGAGCGCTCTTGCTTCCCGGGCAGCACAGCTAGCGCAGCCTCTGCGGGGCTCAGGAGCAGATGCTCGTCGGGCTGGGGGCTGGAGGGCGGCGGGGGCCCCGTGTGTGAGGGCAGACACTGAACGCTTTGTTGCAACTCGACTTGGTTGCAGATGGGCTCTTACTTCGGCTCCTCCTTATGCGCAGTTGACCTGAACACAGATGGCCTCTCCGACCTGTTGGTGGGGGCCCCCATGTTTTCTGAGATCAGGGATGAAGGGCAGGTCACCGTCTACATCAACAAAGGAAACGTGAGTACAGAGCTGGGCAAGGTGTGGACGGGGTGAGGGAAAGAGACATTGCCCTGAGGAGTAGTGACTGAGGCCCATCACCCAGAGGAGGTGAGCAGACTTGCTTCCTACCTTTAGAAAGCTCCATGTTCATCTATGGAAAGCTATATGCAGTGTGATGACTGCAGATATACAGGGGTCCAGAAATATCCAAATGACTAGCATTGAGTGCTCCTCATGTACCAGGAGCTGTTTCTCTTGCTCCCTGTGAATGATCTCAATGACATATGCACATTTTTTCAGGGGGGTCCCAATTTTTCAGGTGAAAAAACTGAGGCTCAGATAGGTGAAGTCACCTGCCCCAAATCACACAGGTAAAAAGCGGTGGGGCTGAGATTTGAAACGTAGGCAAACTGACTTTGGAGTTAGCATGCCTCATCTCTAGGTTATGCCACCTCCCTGAGAATATGTACACAGAGAAGCCTTCTCAGGGGACATGATGGCTGGAAGGAACCTTGAAGAAGAATAGGAGTTAGACAGACAGGTGGGAGTGGGCTGGGAGCTGGGCAACGTAGATTGAGGTGTCAGGCAGTGGGACCACAGTTCAGCATGGTGGGACTTGGAGGGGGGTTTATTAAGTGGGGACCAGCACAGTGGCCACGGGCTGTAGTCATGACGTCCCTTAATCTGGAGAACTGGGAAAAGAACATAGTTGCGTCAGAAAGATGTCTCTGCAGCACAGTGGAGGGTGGGTGGGGGCAGAAGCTGAGGGACTACAGTGTACCCGTGGGAGCAAAGAGACCAAAAAGAAGGCAGAATCTTTTCAGGATCTAGAAGAAAGAGTATTCAACACAAGGGAAATGGTTCAATGAAAAAATTCTGTAACCACCAGCCTTTTAGCTAACTTGAGAAAATGCTTATGAGATAATCAATGGCAAAGCAGGATTAAAAACTGCATATACAATCAACCTTTAAAAATATACAAAATACATAAAGTTAGTAACAAATTGCTCTGGGTGGTGGTGCTTGGGTAGATATTTAGTTTTATCTTTTTATACATAGTGAGAATATAATTCTTTCATAATCAAAGAAGTTAGTAAAAGTGTACTTTTAAGCTGTGACCAAGATGTTAAGTTAGTTAAGTTATCCTCATTGGGAGGGGGTGGTGGTATTTAGCTATAGCTAGGTGGGCAGATGCCAGAAAGAAAGGTCAGTGATTTAAAGAGGAGCCAGGGGATATTAGAGCCTTGGACTTTCTTGGATGTTTGCAAGCTCTTTGGGGAGATGCCTCCTGGTACCTGTTGCGATGGCACCTGCTTCTATACTGACCTTCCAGGAAGGGAGACAGGGCAGGAAGGGGAGAAGGGAGGCAGTCATCATGGAGATGAGAACAGTCAGCATTCAGTGGCTGCCGGCCACCGTTTGTTTGCAGAAGACTGACTCGATGTTTGCATGGGTGTGAACTTGTCAGGCAATAAGGTGACCAGCCCATCAGCCCCGGGGCATGCGATCTATGAGCAGGATCATTCCCCAGACCTTCTGCAGGCATATGGCACCCACACAACCTATGGCCAACCAATGTCTCTTAATGCCTTGGGATTACCAGAGTACCTGCTGCTGCTGCTAAGTCACTTCAGTCGTGTCCGACTCTGTGTGACCCCATAGATGGCAGCCCACCAGGCTCCCCCGTCCGTGGGATTCTCCAGGCAAGAACACTGGAGTGGGTTGCCATTTCCTTCTGTTGAACTTCATCCTATGTGATGAAAGGTTTCAGGGCAGTATGGAGCAGTGGGAAAAAATGGTGACTTGCCCTTGAATGTTGGTGTTCCCACGTACACACATAGCCTGTGTGATGTGGACAAATAGCTTGAAATCAGCGGCTCAGTTTGCTCATCTATGAAGTGGGCAGAGTCATAAGGTCTTCCATATACAGTAACTATGTGATTTAAATGAGGGTGTGAAGCTACAGTGGCTGGTACATGCCAGGAATCAGTGTTTCTCCTCTTCACCATGCTGATGGGAGGAAATCGACACATATTTGTGTTGTGAGGTGGGGGTTTCACTGACTTAAGAAATCATCACATGTTTATTTTTTGAAAGGTGTTTGTATATAATGGAAAAAAAAGATTTAGTCGTAACAAAAGCTTTGGGATGGCTTGTGGGTATACCGTGGCTCTGAGTGGCTCTACCCAGGAGCAGGGTTAGACGTTCTTGTGGCTCAAAACATTCGAGTGTGCGTTAACACTCTGATGGTCACGTGTCAGCGATTTGGGGGCAGGGTGGGTGTGGCCTTGACTGCCTCCATCACCACTGACCCTGCCCTCTGTTGGTTGGTGTTTGCTCAAGAAACACAACCCAGATATGAAAACGGGCATGGTTTTGTGTCCTGTTAACACCGCTTTCACCCCTTAACCCAAAAACTGGCTGTCAGTTTTTCTGAATCATGAGTCCCTCTGTCAAGATCACTAATACATGCATCCTGCGAAACAGCTTTATAAACGTGTACCAAAGGCACAGGAGATCAGAAATGAAAATATGTATTCCTTTAAAACAACTTTGGGGATACTGTGGGGAGAGGAGACCGTGAGGACAGGCAGGTAGGCAGGTAGATAGGTTGGTGGAGAGTGTTAGGACCGGGAGAGGTTTAGTCATTGGCCAGCAGTATGTCTCCTTCCCTCTAAAATGTGTCTCAGGTGATCAGAGACCCCCATGGTGCCCACATGGAAGGGGCTCCTTTCACCCATGGGTCAGGGGGACGTTGGGTTCCTGGGATTCTGCCCAGGTGTTTCCTGTCCATGGGTGTGCGGCGGGGGAGGGCAGCATTCCCAGCTCTGTTTTTTCATTCTTTTTTTGGTTGTTCGGTTTGTTTTTGTTTTGTTTTCCGTTTTCCCTCCATCCTGTTTCCCAGGGAGTCCTGGAGGAGCAGCTGACCCTGAGCGGAGACGGTGCCTACAATGCACACTTCGGGGAGAGCATCGCCAGCCTGGGCGACCTGGACGATGACGGGTTCCCAGGTCAGTGAGCTGGCTTCTGTCCTCTTACCTGGCCCTGGTGTGGGCGCTCCAGGATCCACCCACCCGAGGGAAGGCCCGTCCATGCACTCGAGGCAGAAAATACCTGTGAGACCATGTTTCCCATGTAGGCACAGGGCTGAGCCCTGACTCTGATGGAGTTTTGCTTCTGTGAAATCCCTCCTCATCAGCTCAGTGCACAGGGGCTTCTGTGGTGGCCACGTCTGAACCATCTTCCTCTCGCCACAAACCCTTCTTGTTTCTGAGCCTCTAATGCTCCACGATGCTCTGAGAGCATGCTGGACTGACTGAAGGTGTGAGTTTTGGGAGGGGTGGAGGTGTGTATGCACGACCCCTGGTTCTGTTTGGCCTGAAGTTCTCTTTTGGTCTGTTCAGGATGTCCTCCCATCGCTGTGTGTGCTGGGTTCAGACATCAGGACTGGTGGGGGCCACGTCACTGGTGGGGAGGGCCGAGGCGGAAGGTGGAAGATGGGCCTCAGGCCAGGCATCCAGGCTCCTTTGAAACCATAATTCCACTGGCCATAGAGGGCCTCATTCAGATATTGGGGACCTCTGCTTGAGGTTGGGTGAGTGATGCCCTTAACCCTTGACTTCCCGTCTACAGACACATGACTTTTGTTAGAAGCAAATTGAAGAAAGGGAGAAAGATCTCAGCCGTGTCTCAAGAGTTGTCAGTTTATGAGAATAACACAGAGATTTTTTTGTTCTTTTTTTTTTTTATAAAGTGAATACTGTTTTATATAATTCCTTTACCCAAGGATAGAGTTGACTTTCTCAGCTATGCAGTAACCATTGTCTATGGAACTCTCTTCTCTGATGGACAGACATTAGGGTGGGTGGTTGATATTCACATTCTTTTATTGCACAAGTTAATAATTTATCTTGTGAAGATGAGGTAGAAATTGTTCTGGTATTAAATTCTTCTCAGCTTCTATAATTTTCTTTCTACTTTTTTTTTTTTCCTGCTGCTAAGAGATTGTGTGCCTAGTTTAATGCCTGAACAAGTAACAATCAAGACCTCTCTAGACATCCTGTGGGAATTAGAGAACCCGCTGTTACATTATTCCACATGGTTTTTCTAATGCAGAGCTGCCTTTCTTCCCCCAGATGTGGCCATTGGCGCACCCAAGGAGGATGACTTTTCGGGAGCAGTGTACATCTATCATGGCGATGCCAGGGGCATGGTCCCTCAGTACTCCATGGTAATTGGCATGAGAATGTCTTGGGCGCTGGTCATACATTCATTCTACAGACACACACAACACCCAACATTGCTCCTACCTTCACCTTCACCCCCTCCAGTGAAGGATGCGAACCACTGATACTGCTTCTTAAATCTGAACATGTTTATAGACTCCCACGTTTGCTCATATCTAGGGAGGCATTCTGCCTATAGAAGATAATATCCAAATTCTTAGCCAGAGTTAGAGAGGCTTATGGAAGAAGAGGAGGCTTGCCTTTTCCGGTTACTGCTTTGTCAACCATCTATGGTGAGCCAACGGATTATCCTGTAAAATATAACCTAGAATGACAATGGTCCATGGAGGAGGGACCTGAAAGCTGTTCACGGGGCTGTTGTTACAACTGGCATTAAAACTGTCAAAGCCCTGGCCTCGTTCCCCTGGACCTGGGAACGTGGAAGTGGTGAGTTCTGTTTTTCTGCTTGAAGTTCAATCTTGCTGATGGTGTCAAGCCTAGCCCCTGGGAAAAAAGGAAGTCACTTTCTGGACAGAAGCATGATCAGGATGTTTGTGGATGTCTGTGTGTAGAGTGGCACAGGCCTGGGTTCTTCTAGCGAGTCAGCAATGGAAAGGGACTGAGCACACGTCGAGAAATTTCCAATCAGCCCATACTGATTTACTGAACGTTTCTTACTTTCTCGCCTCCTTCTACTCAAGCTGACACTTCTCGTCACCAAGAAACTTGCCTCATATCTTGAATATTGGGAAGGAAACCAAACTCTGAACTGAGTCCTCTTCTTAGGAAATGTTCTATAAAATGAAATAGGAGGTATTGAAACCTGTCCATGTATGGAAGTCTCTAGGTAGGAAAAGACTTTACAAGTTGATTTTAAGGGGCAGTACCTACATGTTAAGTTCAGTGTGTCCATTCCTAATTGTGCTTCCTGCAGCAGATAAGAGTCAGCTGATTGAGGGTCAAGGGCTGGTTGGTTGGCTGCCAGTTGAGCCCAGGCTCCCTCTCCTGGGCCCCCTGCTTGGTTCTGTGATTCCAGCAGGAGGCAAGTGCCGAGGGAGGTGCTGGTGAGAGCAGGGATGCTTCCTGAGTGCCTGCTCTGCTGTCTTACCTTCAGTCCTCATCACAGCCGTGTGACGTGGGCACCTCTGTCATCCACCTTTCCTATATGAGGTGACTGTTGCCCAGGGAGGTGAACTGACCTGCCCATCGTCACTAGCTAGGAAGTAGCAACTTGGCCACTGAGACTTTGTCAGTCTAACTCCCAACCCTCTTATTGCAACCACTACCCTCAACTCCACATCAGAAAAAGGAACACTGAGAGAAGCTCTGTTGGAAAACAGAAATAGGGAAGCTTATTTTGCTGGGAGGCATATTTACTCTGAGGGGCCTTCATCTACATGGACCATCCTCTGTGCATTAGAAATGAGTAAGTCCGAGTCTTTGCGACCCCATGGACTGTAGCCTACCAGGCTCCTCCATCCATGGAATTTTCCAGGCAAGCATACTGGAGTGGGTTGCCATTTCCTTCTCCAGGGGATCTTCCCAACCCAGGGATCGAACCAGAGTATCCTGCATTGCAGGCAGACGCTTGACCGTCTGAGCCAGCAATGATTAGGGTGAGAAATGAGTAATGGTGGGAATAAACTCCTAGGGGATTCAGCTGGCTCGGCAGGAGGCACAGGCCTCCGGGGGAAATGTGGGGGCCACACCCAGTCCCCAGGGGCTGCTCTGCTGTGGGTCAGGGGGCTCTGTTCCCACTGTCACAAGCTGAAAGTCATCCAGGGAGTAGCCATCCTTGGGCAGCCATTGAGGTCACTCTCCATGCTTCCTCCTGGAAGCTTGTTGCCGGACCTTGGAAGCTAATTGCACAGAGAGGCGATTATAAGTTGAGAGACCCCGCTTCCCCTCCTCCTGCGGCCCTCCTATGTTTTGTGGTGTTGCTGGGAGGGATCCCTGCAGACAACTGAAGTATACATTTTGTGGTCAGCGCGGATTGTCTTTATAGGAAGCAGGGATCAGCAGCTGGATCCGTCCTGCCTTTGTCAGCACGCAGCCTAGCTCGTTAGCTCTAACAAAGAGAAGTGGTTTGGGGCTCTTTAAAAAAAAAAAAGAGAAGAAAAGAAGCAACCGGTGATTACGCATTTCCAAGCTCCTAATGTATATGTGATAAGTTTCGTGATTTTAAAGGAAGAAAAAAAAATCCTTTAATGCCAGATTGTCCAGGGCCCAGGCTTGGACAGAGCGGGCATTGTGTGGGTGAACTAGAGAAGGAAATCAGAAACAAGTCTGGGCAAGGGGATTGCTTTTCTTTGGCCCAGATTGGTATTATTTCTGCTGGATATATTGTGAGATTGGGGTCTGAAGTTCTTCCATATTACTCTGTAACTCATTCCTCTTCCTCGAGTTGACCATGAAAAGTGTTGATTTTAAGATCCTCCTGTGCCTTTCTCAACTTGAGCCCCCCGGGCATGTCCCGGCGGCCCCTGTGATCTCTCTCCTGCCATCAGGACACCGCATGAAAACCTGGTGAAGCGGAGGTTTCCCAAGGCTCCTGGTTTTCATTTAGAGTTATTAGCACCAAGCGGACTTATCTTCCTGGCTTTATGGCATAATGGCCTGCAGATGTCTGTGGGATAACTTAAGCCTGCATCACCACCCCCAAAAGGACCACCCCTTCACTCTTCCCGGCTTGTCCCAGCCACAGCATACCTCAGAAATGCAAACTCAGGGCAAGCTGCTGCTCACGTCTTTGGACCTCAGAGCGAGATGCTCCGCTTCAAAATGTGGCTTTTAGGAAACACACAGCCGCACATCCCTGTTTGTTTAGATGGAGCCACAGGGGAACGTAGGGCTCTGTCTGTTAGCAAGATACTTTTCTTCAGTGTTTCCTACAGTGCTCTGATTTTTACTTTAACGTTTGCACACTTCCTGTTGGATGGTTTCACTGAGGTGGCAGGAGGAGGGTTGTTTGCAATTACTGGCTGCTGGGGAAGTCCCTGCTATCTCATATGTAGGTCTTATAGAAAACCCTCCCTCCCCAAACTTGTGATTTCTTTGCAGGAAGGAACAGGATAAGGCAAGAAAGTCCCAAGTGAGCCCTGGGTATATATATATATACCTGGTTTTGACATGGAGGCTGCTGTGTGGCATGAATACAAAGCACTTCTCTTACCATCCACAATGAGGGCCTTGGGAGGGAAGCCTCACCAGGGAGACTGTTTATAGAAAGGGAAGAAATAACAGGTCAGATCCCAGAACATGGCACTTTCCTGATTTGGAAAGTTTGGCATCTTTGTGTGGAGCTGTGCCGCACACACATGGATGTATGACAAAGGCTGGGTGTACAATAAATATTCTTGAGCCAGTAGAGCATGTGTTGTGTTAGCACAGGTTGGGCTTGATGACGACGAAGAGATAAATACAGATGCTGGTATGGCCTGCTGGCAGAAGAGCTGTCAATGCTGAATGGTTGGTTGAAGTCTGCCTTTCAGGGCAGCTTCAGCTGATTTTTTTTTTTTTTTTAAATTTCCTTCAGTTTACGAAAGATTCAGGACCATGGAGTTTTAGATTTACTAGGTAGAGCTGTTTCGTCCTGTCTGTGATTCTCAGGAGCCTGAACATCTTCTGGTTGGCTTGATGGAGAGGTGGTTTCCACGTGGTCATCTTTTCTAGGTAGATGTGTTGATTCCTATCCACCTAGGACTGGGCTCACGTGTGCATCTTAGGAGTGTTCCATGTTTAGTACATGTTTAGGTAGAGAGATGTGAGGAAAATGTGTTCTGAGGATTCCAGCCAGCTATACCTGTATAAAAACAAAACAGAACTTCCCTTAGAAATGGCAGTTGACCTTAATCCATTTGGAGCTTCATTCAATACATCAAAACACAAACATGCTCATCTAGGTGGTTTGTTCACCGAGCTTAGAAGAAGTTGTAAAGGGTGACATTTGACTCAGGCAAGTACTAATAAAGGAGTGTGGGGTCTTCAACTGCCTGCTAAAGCCCCCGATCAAATTCAGGCCACATTTTTTTTTTTTTCTTTGACCAACTTCAAGACCAAGTGTCCGAGAGAAGCTGGGCTAAAGCAGTCACGGGTTCTTATTTGTGAGTGTGCTCCTTCCGGTGGCTCAATCTCCCTATTATCTGTTGCAGAAGCTGTTGGGGAGGAAGATAAGTCCGGTGCTGCGGATGTTTGGTCAGTCCATATCGGGAGGCATTGACATGGATGGAAATAGTTATCCTGGTAAGCTATTTTTCTTGAAAGACACATGAGATAAGCCAAGATAACCAGTCTGGTAAGTGTGGTCACATCTATTTAGGCTTAGAAAAATTCACACAAGTAGAACAGGGTGTTTTGCCTGGTGTTTGCTTTTTAAGATGAAAGTAGTGTTAAAATTAATTTTTTTTTCAGTTTTAAAATGATCTGCTCTGAAGGGTTTAAGCACCAGGAGGGTGGATTTTTGTAGTGATTTCCATGGCAGCAAGTCTTTCTGATGAAGACAAAAAGCCCTCTCCACATTCAGAATATAAGGAGTGAAACCTCGTGCTTTCCGTAATATTTGAGCATATTTGGAGGTGTCTTCCTCTTGATGGGAGAGAAGGAACAACCCCCCCCCCCCATCCCCCAAACATACACACACAAGACAAGTATTGAAAGAAACACTTGGAGCAGGAAGAAAACCATGTCCTTCCCCTGACACAGAAAACAGACCTTTGCCATTCAAGGCTGGCTGGCTTATCTTCGGGGTTAATTAATGCCTTGTGGTGGCTGAGGCTAATTGAGTAAAAATGTACGATTTCAAACCCCGATCCTCAGACATATCTGGTTTAGGTGAAATTGACTGGGCAATGGAATAGTGGACCTTTTGCTGTTTGAAGGGGATGGAGTAAGCAAGGTGAGGAAGCAAAGAGAAGACGTGAAAAAAATCCCAAATCATCGTGGAATTCAGAAAAAAAGTCCCTGAAACTGTTGGTCATTGTGCTAGCTTGAGAAAAAGTTTCTTTCCATTTAAAATGCCTCAGAAGGATCTGTGAAAATGAATGAAGTTCTGTATAGGGTACAGAATTTCAGAGTTTCTCACAGACAGGAGTTTTGATCATCCTTGTAAATCTATAGAGCCAGGAGGAGTGGGAACAGAAAAGGGTCAGTTTTGAGGTCTGTTTCCCTGATAGCTTACTTGGTAAAGAATCCACCTGCAATGCAGGAGACCTGAGTTCGATCCCTGGGTTGGAAAAATCCCCTGGAGAAGGGAAGGCTATCTACTCCAGTATTCTGGCTTGGAGAATTCCATGGACTGTATAATCAATGGGGTCGCTAAGAGTCGGACACGACTGAGCGACTTTCACTTCTTCACTTTTCCTTGTAGACCATTGAGAAAGCAGTTCTTATTCTGGGCAATTTGTGGCTGTCCCTAAATAATACTGTCCATTGGTTTAGCAATACTGTCCATTGCTTCTCTGTGCGATGTGCATTATAAAGTTACCCCCATAGGTAGTTAGAGATACAGGTGTCTCCCCTTTTTACAGATAAGGATGCTGAGCCTCAGAGAACTTAGGGTGCCAGAGACCACATTGTAGTGCGAATGAGGACTCAGGCTGCTCCCCTATATTTGCACAGTGAGCAGGTGTGGTCACACTTCACAACACATGTGGATTTCTTACCTTACAGTTTTTCATAAGAGAAATGGCAAGTGCATCAGATTCTTTTATGTTCAAATATCCAGGCAATTAAAAAAAGACTGTTAGAAAATAGCAAAATTAACATGCACACCCAAGGGCAGGGATTTTAGCAGTCCTGCAGTCCATGGATACATTCTTTGTTTTTCCTAATTGAGGGCATTTGTAGATGGAGGGATTCAGATGCTTTTGGGTTAAGATGCTTGGTTCTGTAAGTGGTCATGGGGACTGTAGGGCTGAAGGGTTTTATTATACTTGAGGGGAGAAAAGGCAGAGAACTGTTGCATAAATGCACAGTTCCTAAATTAAAATTATTTAGGAATAAACTTCACCAACTAACACTTGTCTTGGTTTATAGTTGGCCAAATATTTTCATGAGTTTTCTGATTTTCATATCTGATTTAGTGTGTTTAATAACTATTATATTGAGCAGGTGTGTAATAAATGTCTTCTGATTTAAATATTACAAAATGCTTTCAGCTTTTGAAGAAGACATTGGGGATCATTATCTCCATTGTGCAGACAAGGACACAGAGAGTCTCTGTGGTCACGCAGAGGGAGGGGTAGAATGGAGACGGTTCTCATGTTCTGCAAAACCTAGAGCTTCTCCCAGGAGTCATTTGATTCCAAGTGTCCCCCCTCTGAATCCCTGATGTCCAAAAGAAACAATGTGAGCCACTTATGTAATTTAAATCATTCTAGTAGCCACATAAAAAATGATATAAAAAGAAACAGATGAAGTTAATTTTAATAATGTTTTATTTAGCCCCATGTATCAACATATTATCATGTCAGCATACAATCAATGCAAAAATTTTTTATTAGTGAAATAGTTAATATTTTTTAGTATCAAGTCTTTGAAATCAGTTTCTGTCTTACATGCATGTCTCGGTGCAGACCCGAACCCTTTGGGGTCTCAGCTGCCACACCTGGCAGTGGGCTGCCATACATGACAGTGTGGCTCTAGCTCCTCCAAAGACATTACAAGCCCGTGACCTTGAGACTGGCCTCCGTCACATTGGAGCACCTTTACAGCGGGTGGGTGAGATGGGCTTCAGCAAGATTCTAAATCTGTAAACTTGTGGTTTTCAGATGTAACTATTGGAGCCTTCATGTCGGACAGTGTGGTTCTCCTAAGGTGAGATGCTTCTCTCTTTCCTCTCGGTTCTGTGTGGGCGAGGGATGGAATTGGGTTGGGGGGCGGCGCAGGGGATTTATTTATCATCAGTCAGCAATCACTCTGCCCTGTTCCTTGCATGCAGAGGTGCTCGGTAATTGCGACTGCTACCTTTGTTTCCCTGTTCTTGTTATCCTGTATCCCAGGGTTTCCAGCTGGTGGGCCTTGAGTGGCTTACATGTGTGAGGATAGCATCCTTGGAGCTTCTAGGCAGAGGTTTCTGCCTTTTGCCATGAACAACCCTTTCCGTGGATGTGCTATACATAAGCTGTCATTTCCCGTGGGTGCTATGACACTGCCTTGTCCCATCTGTTCATCCCTACCTACAGCCTTCATCTCTACTTCCCCACCTCCTTGTCCCCAGCCCCCCAGGGACTGGGAGCCTCCTGCCCCCTCACTCTTTGGTGCCAGCAGAGGGTGAGGGACTTGAGTTCACTGTGAAGCCCATGCCGTCTGGATCCCTCCTGCAAAAGCCAGTGGGCTGCCGTCCCACCCACGAACCCTCTCCAAGTATTTCTGTCTGTATGAGTCAGAGGAGGCAGAATTACACTTTGGAGTGGGAGCCAACTCTTAGGTTTTGTTAACAACCTGATTGCAGAACTTTCTAAAATAGTCTAGTAGGATCTTAGAGCTGGAAGGGATCCCAGAGGCCATGGAGTTCCACACCCTGGATTCCTCTCATTCAGCAGGGCCTTTCTCTTGAGTCTCTACCTCAGGGCTACACAGCCTCCTCTGGAAGGAGGGACCACCTCAGATGGGGGCTTAGGAACTTCTAAGGGAACCAGTTAACTCTAGGTAATGAAAAACATCAAGTTGTTCAAGTTACTTGCCTTGTGCACACTTACCCACAAAGGCTATTTGCAGGCTTTGTCAAATTGGCAGTAGCCAGAACTGTCTTTCAGAAAATCCATGGATGATTTACATTTTCAAGATTGAGTGTAATGTTACTGAGCCAGAAGTGACTCTGTTACTCCAGAGATTCTGATACTTTTAAAATCCATGACTCCTTTATTGAGCACTGCAATAGGCAGAAAATTGTGGGGAAACGTAACATTTAAGGCATTCTGAATCAAGTGGATTTGTTAGACCAAGCCATAAATACATCACAAAACATCATCAATATAATACAGTATGTGGCAGGTGCTATGTGAACAGTATAGATGGTACATAGTCTAAAGATTTAGAAAAGATGGTAACTACTCTAAGAATGGTCTAAACAGAGACTTGGATTATATTTTCTTATCAGATACCTAGCCTTAAGGGCCTTTAGCTTTCAAGTTTTTTTCCTTTTCATTCTTTCTTTCTTTAATTCCTGAGAGTTAATTTAAGATGGCCAATCATGTTGGAAAGAAATGAATAAATTTAATATGGCATCCCCCCCCCCCCCCCACCTGCCCCAAATATTACATTGTTGAAGAGGCAGAATAGTCTTGAGATTGAGAGTGGAAACTCTGGGGCCAGGTGGCCTGGGTTCAACCCTAACTCTGCCCTTAAGAGGTGAGTTTCCTGAGCAAGGCTGGTAACCTCTGTTTCAGGATGGTCACCTGTTAAAAAGGCAATCGTGCTCACCTCACTGAATATCCTAAGTTTTTATGAGAGCTCAATGAGCTAGAACAGTGCCTGGTTTAAGTGTTCAATTTTATGCTTATGCTCAGTCATGTTTTACTCCTTGTGACCCTTGGAGCAGGCCGGGCTCCTCTGTCCATGGGATTCTCCAGGCAAGAATACTGGAGTGGGTTGCCATTTCCTCCTCCAGGGGGATGGATCCTTTACTTTCCATAGGGTTGGATTTCTCCTTTATCACCCTATTCTCTGCATTGGCATTTTCTCAGGTGGAACAGCTTTCATGGCTACAGATGGTTGTGGTTGGACTTGAGAGACCAAAGCTCCAGCTGGTGGCCTCACAAAGTCATTTTCCTTGTGCTCACTCTTCCAAGCAGTGTGCTCTGGCTTCTCAGGATTCCCCTTGAATAAAACACATTCCCCGGCTGCTGTTAGTGGAAACCAGGCCCTCTACAAACCAGGAGCTTCTGGCTTAAGGCATATCTTATGGGTTCTGCTTTTTCATCATCCTTGTATTTTATAAGCTTACAGCTGTGAGCTCTAACCCAGAGGGGCTTGTCTTCTTCTGTCGTCTTTTGTGAGGGACAACGCTCTCCAGGGATTTCCTCACACGTAGGTGTTACCCATGGATGGGAGACCCCAGACCCTAGCCTGGCATGGAGGGTAGAATCGGATGAGGTTGATGAACTCTAACAGGGACGGATGTAGAGTCCACAGAGGAGAACAGCTAGGAGCATTTGGAGAGAGGAGACTTCAGGACCAGAGCCGGGATTACTGGCTCGGACGAGGAGGTCTGCAGACGGCCGTGACAACCATGCCAGGGGTGCCTGGGGGTCCCGAGCTCACGGTGACCCATTCCCTCGTTCATCTGCCCCTGTGCATTGGCCTGTTGAGAAGCAGCTGGGTGTCAGATTGGGATGTACTTCATTGTTGTTCAGTGGCCAAGTCATGTCTAACTCTTTACAATCCCATAGACTGCAGCACACCAGGCTTCCCTGTCCTTTGCTATCATTCATGTCCATTGAGTCAGTGATGCCATCCAACCATCTCATCCTCTGTTGCCACCTTCTCCTCTTGCCCTCAATCTTTCCCAGCATCAGGGTCTTTTCCAGTTAGTCGACTGTTTGCATCAGGTGGCCGAAAGTATTGGAGCCTCAGCTTCAGCATCAGTCCTTCCAATGAGTATTCAGGGTTGATTTCCTTTAAGATTGACTGGTTTCATCTTTTTGGATCGAACCAGTGCCTCCTGCACTGGCAGGCAGACTCTCTGCCCCTGAGCCACTAGGGAAGCCCTGGCTGTACTGTGGAGAGCAGCCAGCACAGTTAATAATCAGAGAGCTGTCGTTTGATAAGTGCCTACCTGTGCCCGGCACTGTCTAAGCCCTGGTGTGTAGTAACTTCACTCTTGTTGCTTTTTACATTGCGGTATAATCTGCATACAATTTAGGCAGGTGCTTGATCAGTCTTGCCCAGTGTGTACACCCGTGTAACTTCTGCCCCCATCCAGATGAAGAGCGTTTCTGTCACTCCAAGAAGCGTCCTCTTGCCTCTCTCTAGTCACACCCCTCTCCTGGCAGACGACTGCTCTTCTGGTTTCTGTCCCCCTGGATCAGTTCTAGAATTTCCTATAAATCGAGCTCGAGTGTGTGCACCCTTTGGTTTCTGGCTTTTTGCACTCAGTGTGATGTTTTTGAGACGCAGCTGTATTGTGTGATGTGCAGTTTTTTCCTGGTACCGAGTGGTGTTCCATTGACTGAGTAGACTGCAATTGTTTGTCTGTTTTTGGAAGAATATATCTGAACTCTTTTTTAAAAATTTCATTGTTTGGCCACACTTTCTTGGCTTCTGGGATTTTAGTTCCTCAACTAGGGATCGAACCCGTGTCCTTGGCAGTGAGAGTGTGAAGTACTAACAACTGGACCACCAGGGACTCCCCTGCGTTTTAACCCTTAGTCTTCTTAATAACTCCATGACAGAGATATGGTGATTAGGAGCCTCATTTTAGGGGTGAGGAAACCAAATGACCTGGAGGTTTTATCAGTTTAAAAGAGGAGGGATTCTAGGTTGCAGTAAATGCCTTGAGGACAGTAGAGCAGGGTTGCCCTGTCAGAGGGGCGAGTGCCACGCTCAGCAGAGGCCGGGGAGGGTGAGTGGGGTCGCAGGTGGCGGTGAGGGCAGTGGCGCCCTTGCTGTGGCAGGTCTGCAGAAGTTGGCGGCCCAAGTCAGATGGCCGTGGGTGGGTGAGAGGAGGAGAAGCAGGAAAACAGTACATCTTACCTTCTTTCCAGAAGCTTGACTGCGGAGGGGGAGGTGGGAGTGGTGGTGGTTCAGAGAGGGTGTTTGGAGGGCGGGACCAAAGTGACCCTCAGCTTCACCCTCATCTGTCTGAACCTCACCCTGACCCCCTTCCTTTCTCGGGGCCTGGAGAGGTTAAAGAGGTAGAAGGGGGCAGGGGAGGCGGAGGAGGGACTGGGGAGGTGAGGAGGGGAGTGTCTGGTGTCCGGACTGTGGGTGGGACTGGGCTCAGTGCAGGATTCAGTTTGCGATGTGGATGAGGGTGACGACTTCAGGTCTCTTCCAGGAGTGTGAGGGGCTCAGGGTGAGCAGGGAAGGCTCCAGAGATGAGGTGGGGCCCCTCAGAGAGGGAGGAGCAGGCAGAAGGATCGCCCAGGGCATCCAGGGGACCGGGCAGGTTGGCACCCTTTGATGAGGTGCTGCATGTGGCTGAGCAGCAGTGAGCCGGGAGTCTGGAAACTGGCTGATGAAGCTAAGGGGGCATCCCAGGCATGACTTTGCTGACAGGCAAGTAGGGATAGACTTGGAGTTACCTTAGGGTCTTAGAGAGACCAGAACATGGAGGAGAGCCAGGAGACCCTGTCTGTGTGTGCATGTACCACACACACACACACCCCTCACTTACACACACTATACACGTCACATACACACCACACACACACACAGTCACACAAACCATACACACACACCACACTTACACACACCATCCACAGCATGCCTGTTCTGCTCTAAGGGGGAGAGTCAAGAGCCATGTAGGTTAGCAATGCTTTGGGCTGCAGTTAAGAGAAACCTTTCTGAGATTGGTTTTCAACTACGTAGATTGAATTGGGCCTCCCTTGTGAAAAGCCTCTTGATGAAAGTGAAAGTGGAGAGTGAAAAAGTTGGCTTAAAGCTCAACATTCAGAAAATGAAGATCATGGCATCCGGTCCCATCACTTCATGGGAAATAGATGGGGAAACAGTGGAAACAGTGTCAGACTTTATTTTTTGGGGGCTCCAAATCACTGCAGATGGTGAGTGCAGCCATGAAATTAAAAGATGCTTACTCCTTGGAAGAAAAGTTATGACCAACCTAGACAGCATATTCAAAAGCAGAGACATTACTTTGCCGACTAAGGTCCGTCTAGTCAAGGCTATGGTTTTTCCTGTGGTCATGTATGGATGTGAGAGTTGGACTGTGAAGAAGGGTGAGCGCCGAAGAATTGATGCTTTTGAACTGTGGTGTTGGAGAAGACTCTTGAGAGTCCCTTGGACTGCAAGGAGATCCAACCAGTCCATTCTGAAGGAGATCAACCCTGGGATTTCTTTGGAAGGAATGATGCTAAAGCTGAAACTCCAGTCGTTTGGCCACCTCATGCAAAGAGTTGACTCATTGGAAAAGACTCTGATACTGGGAGGGGTTGGGAGCAGGAGGAGCAGGGGACAACAGAGGATGAGATAGCTGGATGGCATCACTGACTCGATGGACATGAGTCTGAGTGAGCTCCGGGAGTTGGTGATGGACAGGGGGCCTGGCATGCTGCGCTTCATGGGGTCGCAAAGAGTTGGACACGACTGAGCAACTGAACTGAACTGAACTGAACTGAACTGAACTGTGGTTCAGCTGGTAAAGAATCTGCCTGCAATGCAAGAGACCTGGGTTCGATCCCTGGGTTGGGAAGATCCTCTGGAGAAGGGAAAGACTACCCACTCTAGTATTGTGTCCTGGAGAATTCCATGGACTGTATAGTCCATGGGGTCGCAAAGAGTTGGACATGACTGAGGGACTTTCACTTTAAGACATGAATTAGCTCCCTGGAGTAATGGATTACTTTGGGGATGGTTAGTGGTCTAACACCTTCACCAAAGGTGTGGGCTCTTTATCTCTCCTCCCGTCTCTGCCATGCAGGCAGCACTGACCCTACAAAAGGCCAGGGTCACTGGAATAACATCATGTCCCAGGGTGTCCTGACTGGGTTTATTATCTACCTGGAAGTGAAATACCATGATCAAATTAGATATCAGAATTTAAACTGAGAATCATGAGAAAAAAGTATTCTTTGGATTAAAGATGTGGGGGGTGTGTGTGTATACACACAGACACACACATTATGGTATATTGCTCCGCTATAGGAATGAGTGAAGTAATGCCATTTACCACAATAAGGATGGACCTAGAGATGATCATACTCAGTGATCAGACTCAGATCATACCCAGATAGAAAAAGACAAATCTCATATGGTATCACTTATACCTGGAAGCTATAAAATGATACAAATGAACTTATTTACAAAAACAGAAATAGAAAACAAACTTATGATTACCAAAGGGGAAATTAGGGAAGGGATAAATTAGGAGTTTGAGGTTAACATATACACACTGGTAGACATGAAACAGAAAACAATGAAGACCTACTGTGTAGCACTGGGACCTCTACTCAATATCTTATAATAATCTATAAGGGAAAAGAAGCTGAAGAAGGATAGACATATGTATATATGTTTACCTGAATCACTTTACACCTGAAGCCAACCCAACTTTGTAAATCAACTATGCTTCAATTTAAAAAAAGCGTTGCAGCCACCAGCTTCTTTTAAAGTCTCAGAGCATTTGTAGTGCTGCCCTTGGGTGCCCCTCTGCTTTCATCTCAGCCTGTGAAACCCAGCCTCCCACCCCAACCAGGGTGTGGGCTGGCCCAACTCTGCCCTCAGGAAGTTTGTTCTCTGGGATTAGCTCAAGAGGGCAGGTCTGGTGTTAGGGTGACAGGCTCCTGGTGTTATGCCATGGAAGGTCGGAGGAAGTGATCAGAGAGGCTTATGAAAGATTTCTGGGCTTTTCCTGGTCCTGAAACAATACTTGGAGTTGAAACAAAAAGGTTTGGGGGAACTGATCTGACGGATGTTGGAGGGAGAGGTGCTTGTGAAGGTCCCAGCCTGTCATTTCAAAGGATTCTGTTTGTTTTTTTTTTTTCTTTTAACAACCCTCTTCGAAGTCCTTTTATCTGTACTGCTCACTTCTGCTTCCTGCTCACCTCGCCTTCCTCTGCCAGGCTGTATCCTGGGAGGAGGAAGCAGGCATTTCCCCAGTGAGGGGCCCTGGGATGGTGGGAGGGGCTGGGCTGCTTCTGCACAGTGGCCTGGCAGGACACGTGCTAGGCAGGTGAAGTCTCACAGAGTGGACTCTGGCTCTGCTGGTACCCCTGTCTGTTTGATGAATCTTTGGCCCCTGCGGTAGTTTTCGATTCCTTGGACTAGAGAGATTTCATTTAACAAGGGTGGTGGTTGTTTTAAATTTTTATTGGAATATAGTTGATTCTCAATGTTGTGTTAGTTTCAGGTATACAGCAAAGTGAATCAGTGATACATATACATTTATCTACTCTTTTAAAAATTTTTTTCCCATATGACTCATTACAGAGTATTGAGTAAAATTTCCCTGTGCTATGTAGTTAAGTCCTTAGTAGTTATCTATTTTTTAAAATTTATTTTACTTTATAATACTGTATTGGTTTTGCCATACATTGACTTGAATCCGCCATGAGTGTACATGTGTTCTCCATCCTGAACCCCCCTCCCTCCTCCCTCCCCATCCCATCCCTCTGGGTTTTTGAACACCTACTCACTAGGCAATATCAGGATGAATTCAGCAGGATCCCAGCCCTTGGAGGGCCTGTAGGCTGATGGGATGAATTTGGACATGGACAGTGGCCTTAGTTAGTAGGTGAGGTGAGGTGAGGTGTGGACACAGAGAAGGAAGAAATCCAAGTGCTGGGGTGCTAAGGAACACTCGAGCATCTTCTAATGATGAACCCAGAAGGAAGTTGGAAACCAGATATTGGATTTCCAGGCACTGCCATTGTCTGACTTCCATTAGACTTGCAGCTGGGTCTGCCCGTAGTTCCTTTCTGCTTGTCACAATTGTTCTTCTCCTAAGCCACATCTCAAGGCAGTGCTGGCAGTAGTGAAATCCCCTAACTCGATCTGGGCCACGCAGTTCCTTGCTTCCTTTCTTCCTCGAGGTTTTCCTTAATGCTTTCTTTTCTCCGAGTTGGTGTTTGTCCTGGCTCCCATCTGTCTTGTCCCCCTGGGCACTCTTTGCGGGATCATTGAACACAAGTGAGGTCATTGTTCTCAAGCTGCTAAAGCCCCTTAATCTTGTTATATCACCCCGGCGGCGTGAAGGCTGGGGCTCCTTGGGGGTAAAAGGGTCTCTTTGTGAGGCCTGGAGAGGAGAAGGTTAAGCCACAGTTTAGGTGAATCTTCCCTCAGCAGATGTTTGCAACCAGAGCAGAATGGTGTGATTCACTCCCTGCTTCTAATAGGGGGCCCCTGGGGAGTCCCCAGAAGGCCAGCAATGATGTCCATCCATCAAGCATTGGGGGGTGGTCCTTGTCAGTGACAGGAGTGTGCATGTTTATTGGGTTTCACTTGGTCCAGCTATTAGGCAGGGTGATTTCTTCAGCTCTGAAATGCTTTGCTGTTACCAGCTGGGACTGCATTTATCAAGGTCTTTTAGAAAAAGTACTTAATTAATTGATGGGAGTAAACGAAGAGAGAAGGTTTCTGGATGGGACTTTGCAGTTCATGGCAATAATGGCAGTAAATGTGTTGGGGGATTCCTGCTCGTGCGTCTGTTAATCTTGAGTCATGGCATCCTCCTGTAGGGACACCTCTTAAATCTGTTCCTATCTTCCTAATAAAATGGAAATCAAAAGTTAATTGGTGAAATTTTCAAATAATCTCCCAACATCTGGTGGTTCATTTATGGCTTCAACCAGATGTGTTTTATTAACAACTAGCTGGCCTTTATTATTGGGAAGATAACTGTTCATTTATTGGGAAATAAGCTGAGACACCAGAGAATAGGATTTACAGAGCACCCTGGCCATATTCTCCCACTCAGGCTGTTTCATACTTTGCTTAGATGCTGGGCTGAAGCCCTAGGAATTGTCCTGTTGGCTTAGTTATCGTTTGGTTCCTCCTGACCTGTAGGGCAAGACCCGTCATCACAGTGGATGTCTCCATCTTCCTCCCCGCCTCCATCAACATCACGGCGCCTCAGTGTCATGACGGCCAGCAACCTGTGAACTGCCTGAACGTCACCGCCTGCTTTAGCTTCCACGGCAAACACGTTCCGGGAGAAATAGGTAACACACAAGACCAAGTCAGGGCTCCTCATAGCCGTCCTAACTGGAGTGGGACTGTGGGATCATGGGCAACCAGGGGCTGTTCTGGAGTTCCCTCCTGAAGTGCCACCTGGCTGGGTTTACAGGCAGCGGATCCACAGGCTAGATGCCCTTTTCCCTGAGGTTCCCCCTCTGCTCTTCTTACCATTATTTTCCCAATTCAGTGCCACCTCCAGCTCTCAGAAGAAAAATATTTGACTGTAAGCATCATTTCTCCAAATGTCCCTGGACCATACTGAAATTTCACTGGGCCACAGGGAGGACAGGTGGTGGGTCTTGTGGACATGCAGTGGGTAGCCTGGCCCTTCTGAAACATTCCATATAGTTAGGAATAAAAGTAGTGGGACTTTCGAGGCTCTCCCTTGAGCTTGCAGCACCAGCCAGATGTTGAGGGCTCTTTACTGTGGAATCAGAGACAGGATGAGTGGTGAGATTAGCATGCTCAATTTTACAAAGGTTCAGGCTTCCAAGAGGCAGGGAGCTGGCTTTGTTAGCTTCAGATGATGGAGGAGAGGCAGGTAAACCCTGGCCACTGGCAGCCGTCCCTGCCATTTCTCTAATAAGGGGAGGTCGACTTGCTGGCTTACTTCCGAGACCCGATCAAGCCCTGGAACAAGATAGGATCAATGTGGCTTAGAATTCAGAGTGTGTGATCACCTGAAGGAAGTGAATCTGGAGCAGTTGTGCAGATTAAGAAGTCTTTTGTTTTTACTTGAAAGGCTGATGGAATAAAAGAAAGGAGAGCTCCAAGGAAATGAAAACCAAAATTTTTTTTTTAAAAACCCCACAGCACCACCATTAAGGACCTGGATTCTTTGACTTTCTTAGACATTTTTAATGTCATGAGTGTCTCCTCTCCCTCCTTACATGTAGTCCTTGGACAAACAGTGTCAGCATCCCCTAGGAGTTTGTTAGACGCGCGGAATCACAGGCCCTGTTCTAGACTCTGAACCAGAATCTGCATTCAGTAAGATCCCCACAGGACGCTGGTACGCATCGAAGTTTGAGATGTTCTGCTCTGGAGTGCACGTGCACGTGCAGGTGTGTGGGAGCCCAGACACACAGAACACAGGCGTCTGCACTAGTCACTTTCTCAGCTGCATCCTGAATGCTCTACCTTAGATGACAACATGCTAGTCCTTCTAGGCCAAGAGTCCCCAGACTCTGGGATCTAATGCCTGATGACCTAACGGGGAGCTGATGTAATAATAATAACAGAAATAAACTGCACAAAAAGTGTAATTCTCTTCAATCCTCCCCAAACCATTTCCCCTACCCCAGTTCATAGAAAAATTTGTCTTCCATGGAATTGGTCCCTGGTGCCAAAAGGTTGGAGACTGCTGTTCTGGCTTGTTTCATCGACATTTCTCTCGATCTTCAGGTGGATTGAATAAACTCAACAGTGAAATCTTGTATTTTTTTTTATGGATTTTTGAAAAGGAACTCAGAAATTTCAAAATTGAATATGAATTTACTGTGAACTTGGAACCTGGGTAGTGAGAGAGAACTAACAAACTTTTTGTGTGCAAATCCAGTGAGAGAAAGATACTTGGTCCAGATCACACAGCTCTTGGTGAAGCCAAAGTTGAATTCTGGTCTGATGATACTATTGCTTTCCAAAAACAATTTCCTGCCACCTCCCTAATTGTTTAAGGCACCGCAGTCTCTAGGAAAAAAAAATGGTCTGATGGTCTTGGGACTCATATATCCTCTGCCTAATTAGATGGTATGTCCTTTATCAAATATCAACTCGTGATACAGTTGGACTCCATTAAAAAGCATTTTGAAAGAATTGTAGAGTTGAAGATTACTTCTGGTGTATTTAAAAATAATCAGAACTATTCTCTTATAGAACTCTTAAGAAAAGCAAGCAGTTAATAGTTCATGTGTGTGTTCATTTGTCAAATATTTATTGTGTGCCTGCATGAGCCAGCCATGTCCTCATGGAGCTTTTAAGGGGAATTAGAAAGAGTTTCTTTGTTGATCCTGAACCTGCGTACACAGTTTTCAGACTCATTAACCACATCACTGTGGTGGTGAAAATGGAGGTAAGTTGGTAGAGCAGGAACAGAGGAGAAGAAACCAAAATGCAAGTTTGGAGCAAGAGTGATTTCAGAGCATATGACATAAGTGCGAGAGCAAACTCTTAATTCGTAGATTGAAGGGCTGAGCCGGGGGGGATGTGGATGTTTTCTCACGCTGCCTCCAGCAAGTGTCTCCTTCTGGGGCTCTAGTCATTGACCCCAGTCATTGGGGCGCCTTTCATTGACTCCAGTCACTGGGGCTCCATTCATAGACCCCGGTCACCTGAGCCCCTTTCAGCGACCCTGGTCATCAGGGCCTCTTTCAGTGATCTCCAAGCAGAATTATAATGTAGGTCTGGGCTAGTCATGGCCCTTCAGTGGTGGAGGATGATGGAAGAGACAAGCTGTTAGATGGCATCCATGACTGCCGCCAGGGGCAGAAGTCTGGCTAAGGTCCGTTTTAGGGTGTGGGAGCATTGAGCAGGCGCTCCTCCCCTAGTACTACATGTCACTTCCTTACTCTCCATCTGCCACATGGGGTCGTTGATGAAATCCAGTATCTCCTGATAGTCTAAGGGGATGTTTGTACACATTTATTTAAGAGTCAGGCTTAAAGAGGATGGTAGCTGGAGAATTGGGGTATTTGCAGAGCAATGTAGGAAGTTATCTATTCTTGGCATTTTCTGGCCCTTTTCCTGGCTTTCAGGGAAATGAGCGATAGCTTAGTTTTTGCAGTAAAGGGAGAAATGTAGAAATGTGCCCCTAAATGAGCTGGCAGTGGAATATAGAAGGTTTGAGGAGGGAGCCATGGGAAGCTGTGATGGTGGAGCTGAAGTAGCCCCGTGGATACAGACGTGGGTAGAGTTCTCCATAGAAGCTTCCCCAGGGTTCTGCACCATCAGGAAGATCAGATCCCCAGTTTCCAGATGCAGGAAAGATGGGGATACCTTCAGTGCACAGACATCCTCTGCTCTCCTCCCAGCCTAGTAGCTGGTGCTGGCCAACTCAGTGTCATCGCCCAAGCCTCTGCATTGGGAGCCCAGGGCTGGAACTCCAGTTACAAGCCTTCCTCACTCTCAGTGCTGGAGGAAGATGAAAGAACATGTTAGTGGTGGTTTTGGCTGTGGCATGCTTGGCAAGAGGGCATCTTCCAGTCACCTCTGAATGTCTGCTGCATATCCAGAGCAGAGTTTGTCAGCAGAATGGCTGTGTTTGGACAGGACAGCCTGGGCAGTGCAATAAGGAGGTGCCCAGTGGCGTGCTCGGTACTTCTGAACAGTTGTCAGAAGTGGTATATGTCTGCTGGCATCTTCAGCTGTGGGACCACCCTGAGAATGTTTTGGGGGGACTGTAAGCAGTTGACTTATAGTCATCTCTTTAGCTTTTTCTCTCCCTCGGGACCTGGTAGAGCTCAGGCATACACACAGAGAAGGGACTCCGTTTGCCTCTTCATTGTCTGTGTTGTAATGGAAGACCCACGGCTCCCGCTTGGGCACAGGACATTCAGGGCCAGCTGGTGGCCCAAGCTGCTAGAGGGGCCACTGTGGCTTCTGGTGGTACTATGGGAAACAGAGCAGTTCTCTCTGGGGGCGACTCTGCCTTGGCCCCCATGACAGCCTAGCAAAGTCCATCCAGGAGAACAGAAACCATACCAGTTATTTTAACAGAGAGAATTTAACGCTGGGAATCAGTTAGGCAGGTCATAGAGGGCCTGGTAGTGACTGCAGGAAGCTGCTTGTAGGTCTGTATGAGGGATCTTAAAAGTGGTTCCTGACCAGCCACAACACAGCACATGAAATCTTGTCAGAAATGTGAATTCTGCGTGATTCAGAAACTCTGAGAGCAAGGCCCAGCAACCTAGGTTTTAACAAACCTGCAGCTGGCTTGGATGTGAGAACCTCTGGTCAAGGACAACAAAGGGAAAATGTTATATGTGGGGTGGACCATTTGCTTGGGGTCATCAGAACCTGTAAGCTTGGAGAAGGGACCTTGCGGACCTGGCATCTAAACCTCGGAGGTGGGGACACTGGTTGTTGCCATTGGTATATCCCAGGGTTGCAGTGAGGCTGGCTCTAGGGCTTGGCGGGGGGTGGGCGGGGGAAGAAATGAAAATTAACTGCTGTTGGAAGCAGCTGCGTGGAAAATAAGCTGATGAGAAGTCCCTTCCCCTCCTGCAGCCTTGCAGCCTCCCTCAAGCTGTCTGTCTTGGCAGGGTCTCTGCTCCTTACTTGCAGACCAAGCCTGTACCTAACTTGCTGGCCAGGCTGAAGCCTAAAAGCACTTGTCAGTCCTCAGAGGCTGAGACTCAAGCAGGCAATTCTGGACTATCTCCAGAGAGCTAGGTGGAAACCACGCAGGGCTGAGCCCTAAGTGGCTGTGTTCTGTGCTCTGACCTGGCACCCCCATATTTCCGTGGCTCTTATGCAGTCTGGCGAGGCTGAGAGTGAGCAGGGCGCTTGCCCTGCCCTCAGACAGGCAGTACAGCCAGGTCCTGAGAAATGGCACCAAGGTCATGCAAGGCAGTGGTTGACACCAGGCAGCTTGTACCCAGACCCTTCCTCTGGTCCTCAGGGTGCATTTTTACTCCGGAGACCGTTTGCACATGGAGAACGTTTTCTGAGCTCCTTCTGGTCTCTCAAGAAGCATGGAGATGGGATAATGAAGCAAGTCCATGTTCTGTGAGGAGAGGGGACCCTACTGTAATTACCACCTCATTGCTTGGGGGGTGGGTAAGAAAAGTTAGGAAAGTTAGGAAAGTAGAAGCAGTCTCTTTCTCCCCTCTCTCCTGGAAAACTTGAAGGGAAGCTCAGAATAAGTCTGGAAGGAGGATTTATTGGTAGAATTTCGTAGCTGAAATCATGTTCTAATGGAGAATGGGAATGAATCAAAACTCGCCGGGAGCGACCAGAGCCACGTTGATGTGAGACAGCTGGCTTGCTGCTGGCCCAGGCCGGTGTGGGGGGCCCTGGGGGACCAGCTGGGGGGTAGGGAAAGGAGGAGGCTGGAAGCATGACTCCAAGCAGATCAGCTTTTCCATCAAGATGACATCATTCGACATGGCAGGGATACAGGCTGCCAGAAGGAGAGCTGAGGCGGTGCTGTGTGCCGTTGGAGCAGGCCCTAATCAGAACCAGCGCCTCCCTGGGCCTGGCTGACTGAGCTGGGGAGGCCATTGGCAATTCTGCCAGCCTGATGCTCCCATCTGCCACAAGGCGGGCTGCTGAGCCAAGCATGCTGTCCAGCTGTTTCTCCAGCATCTCCTCTGCTGCCTGGGGCGGTGGGGCGCGGGGGGGCTTCCTTTTAGACACACCTGGGGTGGGGGCTGTTTAAAAACCACCAGTCGAGCTCAGAGTCAGGATGATCTGCCCTTCTTCCCACTCCAACAGCTACCTCCTCCCTCAGGCTGGGTTTCCCATGATGTATCTCTTGGTTTTGTTGTAGAAGAGAGATTTGATAAGGTGCTAACTTCTTATTGTATAATATAAAATACCAAAGTACGTTTTAAATCAAGGAATAGCTCTGAGTAGGCAATTCAAAAGATGAAATGTTTCCCAAATAATTGCACTTGGTGAATCAGATGAATCTGGTCTGTCTGATTGTACACTTTCACACTTTAGAAATATCAGATAGGTGAGCTTGTTGGCATGAGTACACTCTGCCCAGAGCAGAACAGTGGTTGTGGTCCTCAGATCAGGATTAGTGACTCAGAGCTGTTTCTCCTCTCCCTTGAGCTGCAAGAGAAATATATTGGGCCAGTGATTCTGCAGTTAGACAGGGTTTTGGGAGACTAAGCTTGATGTTTGTAAAATATCTGCACAGTTCTTGGCACATATGGAGGGTCAAATTCATTCTGTTTTCTGGACCTGCCCCACTGTAATCCAAATTCTTGCAGAAGTAAAGCCTGTGGCAAAGATTTGGATGCACATTGTTGATTCACGGGGGCATCCCAGGAAATACCAATAGGAAAGCAGGACCTTGAGAAAAGAAGGGAAGGCAGCTGCAGTATTCGGGGTTCACCAGAGAAACAGATTCATGAGGATATTGGATACTGTATATGTAGGTATAAGGTATTGCAGCTCAGAGGCAGTCTGGAAGCAGCATTCATTGGTTTGGGGGGCACCTTTGGTCTTTTTCCCTTAAGACCATCAACTAATTAGGTGAGGCCCACCTACATCCTAGACGGTAATCTGCTTTATTCGAAGGTGGCTCAGACGATGAAGAATCCACCTGCAATGAGGGAGGCCTAGCTTCGATCCCTGGGTTGGGAAGATCCCCTGGAGCAGGGCATGGCAACCCACTGCAGTATTCTTGCCAGGAGAATCCGCATGGACAGAGGAGCCTGGCAGGCTATAGTCCGTGGGGTCACAAAGAGTCAGACATGACTGAGCGACTAAGCACTAACTGATGTGAATGTCAACCTCATCTAGAAAGTACTTTGACTGTGACGTTCAGATAGGTGTTTGACCAAATACCATGGCTTAGTCAAGTTGACCAGAAACCATCACGGCAGCAGAATAGAGCATGGGTTATTGAACCTGTTACCTCTGTTAAGAGGACTGCCACAGCGGAAGTCTCCTGGGGAAGCCTGGGAGCCAGCGTAGACACACCTCACAGTTACCCCACCCAAGGGACTGGGGAGCTGGGGTCATGCCTTCTTTTGGGCTGTCCCAGGGGCTTTAGTCCTTGGTGCTCCTGGCCTGCTGTCCCAATGGGTGGGGCCACCAAAGCCCTTGGGAAAAGGAGTTGCAGGTGCCAGGAGTTTAGAAGTTGGGTTGGACAGCAGAGGAATGGGAAAAGCCAAGAGGATGTGGGTGGGGCACGATGCTATCTGCTCTGTCTTCCTGTGCTCGTTTCCACCCGATTTTCTCTGGGCTTGGCCATTCATTGCTAACGAGATGGTTCAAATGTGCTGTTCTCTCCATGGTCACCCTTCACGCCCAGCCACGGAAGGGCAGCTGTGGCTCCCTCACCTGGCAGGATGGCCAGATGGGGAGTGCAGAGGGGACCCCATTTAGCAAGGTCTTCTGGCTCATCTTCAGCAATGCCCATCTCCTGTCCTGACCTTGCTAAATGGAACTTGGAAACTCACTTCATTTTTACTTATTCTTTCTTACTGTTTGGCTGTTGCTCAGGGAAATTGTGATCAAGAGAAAGTAAATTGGCTAACGTTCAGTTCCAGATCTCTATACTTGTTTGATTCTGCTGTCTGTGCATTCAAAGAATGTGAGTTTTTGATCCAATAATGTAAAAACGTACCAAGAACCACTGTGATAGGAAGAGCCCAACACTGGGGATTGAGGAGAGCTCCAGATTCCGCTTTCTGGCCGGGAGCAAGTCTTGTTCCCTCTTTTTTTAAAAAAAAAAAAATAATTATTTTTAATTGGAGGATAATTGCTTTACTTGTTCCCTCTTGGGGCATCAGTTCCTCATCTGAAAAAATGAGGATCTTCATCGAATTGGTTCCTAGGCTTGCCTGAAAGCTTTCACATTCTACAAGCCTGCCTCCTTCCCTGCTCCACTGCTGTCAGAGCAGTGTGTAAATCTTGTGCAGGCTCCTGTGCTTTCTCTGTTGAAGTACTTTCCTGTATGCATTCTTCTCTTTTCAATAATATCACCATCCAGGTCTCAGGTACCTCTTGGTGACCCAGCTTCACCTTGGAAATCAGCTATTTGCTGAAATAAACAAGCTGGGGCAGACCTGCCCTTGCTGACCAGGAATCTGCTGCCGTAGCCCGGCAAAGTCCCTGAGATGGCAGAGGCCCAAGAAAACCCATTAAATGCATCAAAAATATGCCCTGTGGCAGCTGCTGAATGCCTATCCAGGTCACTTTCCCCCTTCATACCTTCCCTAGTGGCTGATCCCTTTGATGTTATTAAAAGGCAGAGCCATCCCCACGGCCCCAGCTCATATAGTTAAATGCTGGCAGGTGTGAGGCTACTTTTTTGGGGTACAAGAGCCCAGCTACTAGGAGGCTCGTGTGTGGAGCCAGGGCCGGGGCTGGGTCATCCGTTTTCCCACTGCTCAGCAGTCTCATCTGGTCATTCTAGGGACAGACACTCCTTTTCTCTCACTTTAAAAATGCCGTGCTCCCCTGAATCCACAAAGCTGCTAAGAAATAGTATTATGTAAAGAAGTGTTATGTGGTACAGAAGAGCAGTGAAATGGTTCTGTTGATACTAAAGCCATACTTACCTAATAAAACATATTGTCAGCATACTTACTGACAAACTCTGAGATAATGGAGGTGAGAACTTTTGGGTTTATCCAATTGTGTATTGTCACCATGTTTTAAAGTCCTACATTTTGTCACAATAGGTTCTGCCACCCTGGCATTACACCTTGAGGCATAGGTGATGAGGTTTTCTTTTTTAGGGGTGCGCCTCAATACAGACCTCATGGCGGTCTTGATTTTGTTGAACCAGTAGGCACCATTAAACCCTGTGGTCCCACCCCACGGCAGCCCGGGAATGAAGTTGGCTTCAGCCTCCTCTGTGTTTCCCTGCACGAAAGCTCTATGAGGGCAGGGGGTTTGCCCATGTTGTTCTTTGACGAGTCTCATACGCCTGCACAGTGCCCAGCTCAGTGGACCACGGATGGCCACAGTCCAATAGATACAGCAGTTATAGAGCCCTACTCGACATCTGTGCGATGAGTCAGAGTTACTGGGGGGAGTGATCGCTCCCTTGTGTTGGCATATGCCCCATTTCATTATAGGAGTCAGTATTCCACGTAGCCTTGGTAGTTTCAGTGAAAATGAAGTTGCTCAGTCGTGTCCGACTCTTTGCGACCCAGTGGACGGTAGCCCACCAGGCTCCTCCGTCCATGGGATTCTCAGGCAAGAATACTGGAGTGGGTTGCCATTTCCTTCTCCAGTGGATCTTCCCAACCCAGGGATCGAACCCAGGTCTCCCACATTGCAGGCAGACGCTGTAACCCATGAGCCACCAGGGAAGCCCAGGAGTTTCAGTAGCTTCTTTTAATATTCTGTAGATTTGCTGTGATGCCTGCCTTTTAGGACACTAATTGTGTTGGATACAGCTAACCATTGATGTGTATATTGGTGGTTCAGTTGATAACTCATGAGGTTTAAATCAGGGGGAGCTGTGATGTGTGAAGCCCAGAGAATCCACAGGAGCCTGGTCTCTCTGGATTCTGGGAGGGGGCCCTGGCTGCATACTCCTCTGTGAGATGGTATTCATCAGGGCTGCCTGACGTCAGTCCTCTGTGCAGCGGAGGGCTGCATATCATCTGAAGGGAGCGTGCGACCCTCTGAGGGTGTCTGGAGGGGGCCTTGTGACTGTGTGTGTCCTCACTCACATCTTGACCTTATTCATTGGCAGGCCTGAATTATGTTCTGACGGCTGATGTGGCCAAAAAAGAGAAGAGCCAGTTGCCCAGGGTCTACTTCGTGTTGCTGGGAGAGTCCGTGGGTCAGGTCTCCGAGAAGCTGCGGCTGGTGCACTTGGAGGAGACGTGCCATCACTATGTGGCCCACGTGAAGGTCAGTTGCTTTTTCCCCAAACGTTGATCTCTGCAGATGTTCATTTGGAACTGGTGGAAACTTTTATTCTGCATTACGTATGCGCTTTCAAAATTTTATTTTACAAGGAGGAGAACATTTGTTTCTTCTTTTTTTAAAGTGGAGTCGGGCAGCTCTTTATTGATCTTCCTGTGTTGGTCTTCGCCTCTGAGAACGGCGCTTTCTGGCCTTGCCTTCTTCTTTTGGGAGGTTTCCTGTCCTCCCTCCTCTATGAGGCTCAGTAGTCTTTTCAGAGGAGAGCCACAAAAGCACACACCTTTGGATCGCAGTGGTGCTGCGTCACACTGTACCTGATGCCTTTATCAGAGATTCATTACCTGTTACCTCATAGTCATGGTTAAGGTGTTTTACAGCTGGTTTGATTTTTCTCTCTTGATTACTTTCTATTTATTTTAGGGGTGGATTTTATGGCCCCTTTCCCCCTCACTCTACATAAACTTTCAAAGTGTTTTTCTCCTCTTGAAATTATTTGTTAAATATACTTTGCTTCTGGCAAATATACTTAGTTTCTGGCAGCCAGGCTTTGATTACTTACAGAGAGGCCCTGTGTGCAGACAGGTACTATCAGGTTGGGAGTCTGGTGCCTGGTGCTGCAGGAACGTCCAGCCACTGACTCCCGAGGCAAAGACAGACAGCATATAGGAGGTAGAAGGACCCCCATGACCCAACAACATGGTCAGTAAGATGAATGTAGTTTTGGAGTCACACAGACCTGGTGTGTGTCCTGGTTTGATGTCTATGTGTCTCCGTTTCTGCATCTCTTGCCTTGAAAGGTAGTCACAGAATTAAGATTAAGTATTATATGATGAAATACTCTTAAAGGGCCTTACACAGAGTCTGCCACACAGCAGGCACTCAGCATTATTATTATTTGGTTGGATCATATGTAATTGCCAGTTTCTAACATTCTTGACTTACAAAAATGGCAATTACATGTAGTTCAATGTGTTATTATTAGCCAGTGGCTTTCTGGATGATAGCAAAAATAGTCTATGGATTGGAGATGAAGTGTCCCTCTATTATTGTGTTGTTAGTGCCAGAAGAGGGGAATAACAGCTGCTTCCACATGCTTCTGGCTTGTAGATAGAGAATGCCCCACACATCCACGGCACTTTGGCCCAGAGCCCGAGTCCATGCCCCTGAGATGCTTTTCAGTGGGGCTGGGCTCTGACTCCTGCCAGGACTCGTGCTGGGGCCTGCCCAGACCAGCTGCCCTTGGCCTTATGGGTGAAGGCCTTTTATAAAGCGGTTCATGCCCTTGTTAAGCCAAGGGGCCACCCACCCCTCTGGGTCTAAGATGATGTTGGCTCATGATCACACTTGGGAGTATGAGGCTGTTGTGCCAGACACTGCCAGGCCTTTAAGGGCTTGCACTTGGTGTCTTCACACTCCCTGGAGGTGGGGTGTCTTCTCTTGGGCTCCTTATTTTTAATATTTTAAGCACTTATTTATCTATGACTGTTCTGGGTCTCCATTGCTGCAGTCTTTTCTCTAGCTGTGACGAGCAGGGGTTGCTGTCTAGTTGCTATGTATGAGCTTATCATTGTGGTGGCTTCTCTTGCTGTGGAGCATGGGCGGTATACAGGGCACGAGGGCTTCAGAAGTTGTGGCTCCAGGCTCTAGAGCACAGGTTCCGTAGTTGTGGCACAGCGCTTAGTTGCTCTGTGGCATGTGGGATCTTCTCGGATCAGGGACCGAACCTGTGTCTTTTGCGTTGGCATGTGGATTCACCACTGAGCTGCCAGGGATGTCCCCCTGGGCTTCTTTATGCTGGTCTCTTCTACAGATACTTTCCATCAGGAATCTTTTTGCTTTGACTGAGAGGTTAGCCCTTCCTGTGTAGCTACCAGGGTCTTGGCTGCAAGACAGGGCCTCTCAAAGCCTGCAGGACCTTTGCAGACAGTGCTCAGAAAACAGCAATATAGAGGTGCAGGCCAGAGGCAGGACTGTTTCTGTGGTGGCTTCTGAGGATTAAATAGGGAAGAGCAGAGTTGCCCAAGGCTGTTTATTCTTGTGCCTGCTGATATCTAGGGTTGCCAGACCTGGCAAATAAATATATAAGATTTCCAGTTGAACTGAATTTTCAGATAAACAACAAATCTAATTTTTAGTATAAAAGTACATCCCAAATAGTGCATGGGATATACTTATCCATAAAATTTAAAAAAATTTATTTGATAGGTTATCTGAAATTCAGATTTAACTGGGCATCGAGTTGGAAGAGTCAGTCTGACTGATATCCTTCCGTCCCATGAGTGGTACTTAACTCATCAATCAAAACATGACTAAAAAGAAGAGAGATTGAGATGGTGATCAGAAGAGTTTGGAGGATGAGGGCAGGGCTCAGAAGTGCAAAGCAGGCATGTACCTCTGTGGGATTATTTGGGTCATTTTAGGGAAGAGCAAGAGAGCAGGGCTTCAGTGAACTAGGCATCTAGAAAATTTGGAACATAGCTGTTGCCGGGTCATTTTGTCACGCAAGGAGACAGGGGTGGCGGGAGCAATCAGGAAGGCAGAAGCTTCTGATGCCTTTGTGGCTCAAGAGATGCTCGAGGTGGCTTGATAATTTATAGCCATGTGGGAAGTTTCCTCCTACCAGGCATTGTCTGGGCCATAGCAGAGGACCCTGGGGACTGGCAGAGGGACCAGCGAAGGTGAAAGCTACAGGGCTGGCTGGCTGCTTGTGCTGTGGCTCGGCTGGCCTGGCCTGTGGTTTCTCAAGTTGTGGGAAAACAGCTGGGAAGGCAGTGGCCCTTCTGGGGCCCAGGCGGGCTGCGGTGCTGGGGTCAGGGAATGGCAGCCTGGCCACCTCCTGGAGCGGCTCCTCAGGGCAGCAGGGCCTGAGAGCACCGTGCAGCCTTCTCCGTGGGGCTGGTGCTGGGCTTTATAGACAGTGAAGGAAGAGAGATAAAAGCATTCTCGCTTATCACACGCCATATGGCACCCAGACAGGGAGGCAGGCGCGAGGGGCTGGGTGTGTTTTGTTTAGGCTATCTTTAGGTTTTTCTTTTTTCTTTTTTTCTTTAAGCCTATTCCAATCTTTTTTTCCCCGTTCGTTCTTTTCGCCCTGAAGTTTTCATTCCATATATGGTGATAAGTATCTGGATCACAGAAAGCTGCTTTGGCGGACACCTGCCTCCCAGGCTCGCCGTGTTGTCCCATGTTTTGTTCCATTCGCAGCCCTCGTGGGGCCTCCGTGTGCGCATGCTCAGTCACGTCAGGTATGTCCAACTCTTTGCGACCCACGGTATTCTCTGCTGCTGCTGCTAAGTCGCTTCAGTCATGTCCGACTCTGTGCGACCCCATAGACGGCAGCCCACCAGGCTGTCCCGTCCCTGGGATTCTCCAGGCAAGAACACTGGAGTGGGTTGCCATTTCTTTCTCCAATGCATGAAAGTGAAAAGTGAAAGTGAAGTCACTCAGTCATGTCCAACCCTCAGCGACCCCATGGACTGCAGCCTTCCAGGCTCCTCCATCCATGTGATTTTCCAGGCAAGAGTACTGGAGTGGGGTGCCGTTGCCTTCTCATGGGATTCTCTAGGCAACAGTGTTGCTGTAGGTTGCCATGCCCTCCTCCAGGGGAACTTCCCGACCCAGCGATTGAACTCACGTCTCTTACGTCTCCTGCACTGGCAGGCAGGTTCTTTACCACTGAGCCACCAGGGAAGGAAGTACCTAATTCTATGATAAGCTGCATCCTCCTGGGGGTGTGGGTCCATTCTCAGGGCCTCACTTGGTCAGCAGAGCCAAGGCAGTTCTAGCTGCTTCCTTGGCATCTCTCCCTCAAGAGTCCACAAGCCCCAGTGTGTCTCCACTCCTCCCTGAAACTAGCCCAGTTTGAGGGATGGCCCCCTTCTACTAGTGAAATGGTCTAGAGACCTCTGTGAGTCCCCACGGTCACCAGTGAAAATCCACACAGCTCCTCTCAGCCTCAGGGCTCTCCGTGACTTGGCCTCAGTTCACCTGTCCAGCTGCATTTCCACATCACTTCACATGTGCCCTGGGCTCTTGTCAAGGTGAACTGACCCCCTTTCTTCTGGAACATGCCCCTCCCACTCACCAGCCTTAGTTGCTGTGTTCACCCAGCATTTCTGGCACTTGAGATGCCACAGGCCTTGGTTTATCTCCATGTGTAACCATGTGCCTACCACCTGCAGGGTTTTTGCATTTTTTTGGTCTCGAACACGTACCTCCTATGGTATTGTATTTCCTATTTTTTTCCCATTGGCTTTTTGACTCAGATAAAAGAATTTGTACACCCCTGTAAGTAGAATACTGATTATTGCCTGCCAAAAGAGAGAGAAGCTGTAAACATAAAGACATTGAGGAGGCAACAATGTCATTGAATTCTAAGTGGGCTCCATTATTTGCTGACGTCTCTGAAGAAGTGACCCGCTCTTCCTGTGTGTTCAAAGGGGAAGTTATAGAGTGCTGTGGAAGTATTGAAGACATGCTGGCACTAGGCTGAACTTTCTCTCTGATGCAATCAGAAGGACTAAAGGAATATTGACTGTGAAGTAACTTTCCAAATATGTGGGTCCTTTTTTAGAGCCTGGACAATACGCCATGGGAAACCGTGCCATGAGCCCCACCTTGGAAGCCCTAAACCCTGGTTATGCCCTGCTTTGATTAGCTTTGATTTCCTTGCTCTTGCCTGCTGAAGGGTTGTCCGTGTTTGAAGGCTCAGTAAGTCATGATGTAAACATCCTCAGCCAAACGGTGTCCTTGGCTCCAGGGAGATTGCCATCAGCTTCCTGTCCACTCAGAGTTTGTTCCATGTTGTCTGACTCCTGCTTTGGGAATGAACAGCATGAAATAGATGCTTGTCAGACCCAGCTGTGCTGAAGTGGCCAGTTGGGTCGGCTGGAGTCTGTGGTCACAAGGAACTTCCCTGCAGGGTGGGGCTTCTCACCTGTCTTGCACCTCGGGCGGGGAGATGATGGCGTGAGATGATGAAGTGGACAGTTCTGCAAGAATGGCTGTACTCTTGCATCACTCCATGGGTTTCTGGTCTCTGTATTCACCTGGATGGTAACTGAGCTGCTTTATTTTCAAGTCCTGCACGGACCCTTGAGAGAGCCAGCCCTTTATGGGGTCAGGAAGTCATGTCTGACCATCAGACCAGAGCCTTTTCAGGAGCGAGGAAAAGGGCGTGATAGTTTTGAATCTATACAAGGGTGGTGCAGAAACCCAGGCAAGGCTGAACAAAGGGTCAGCTGCCTCACTGCCAACTGTGGGAATCCAAGACCCCCTCCAAAGGCCTCCAGAAGACCTTTGGTGAGCAAAATCACGTGTCAGACCCTGTCAAGGGAGCCAACAACAGGATTAATGTTAAAAAAAAAAAAACCACTCCACACTGGACAAGGGAATATAAAAGCACATTGGCTTCTCTGAGTAGCTGCAGATGTTCAGGAGACTGTTCTCTTGTGTTGCTGGAGGATTCTGCAAGGGAGTCAGGACCTTAACCTACCACAGGTCCTGGTCTGGCAAAGGGCGGGCAGCACGCCAGCCAGCAGGCAGTCTCGGAGATCACTCGTTGGGGTCTGCCCAGGTATTGTAGTTGTTTTCCATTTTCACATCCAAAAAAATGCCTTAGGGCCAGCTTCAGTCACATGATAGACTGAGTTTGCAGAGTGTTTGGATCCATCGAATGTCAATCTTCAGTGCTGTTGGAGGCTTTTATTTTCTTGTTTAAGAAACAGTTAAGGAAGACATCCTGCAGAAGGGCATGGCAACCCACCCCAGTATTCATGCCTGGAGAGTTCCCATGGACAGAGTAGCCTTGCAGGGTACAGTCTATAGGTTTGCAAAGCGACCTGAAGTGACTTAGCTCGCACAAGGAAGGATTAAGTTGGAGTAAAGAAAACCTCTGTGTGAGGAAGAGGAGAAAGGAAAACCGCAAAATTTTCTTCTTTAGCTGGAAAAAAATGCTTAAATCTCTTGATAAAATCTCTTATTAATCATCCTGATAAGTCAAAGAAATAGCCCCCCCAAAGTTGTATGTTTTGGGGAAAAGGATGCAGACCTTAGATGGAGCAGGTCATCTTAAAACTTTTTTTTTAATCAGTAATATATGCACATAGTTACTCATTTTTTAAAGCTGCATGTAAAGTTACAGAAAGAAAGGATGTCTCTCAGCACCCCCATTTCTCTCCTGAAGTTCCAATTTCTTGTACATGTCTTCCAAGAACTTGTCAGTGAATACACAAAGCTGTGTTTTACACAAATGGAGGCATGCTGTGGCACACTGCTGTGCAGCTTGCTTTTTCCTTATAAAATGCCCAACAGCAGACTAGGTAAGCAGCTGTTGCCTTTTGAAAGGCTGTACAATGGAATACTACTCAGCAATAACAAAGAATGAAGTGCTTGATATGATATATTTTTATGATATGAATGATATGCAGATCCCTAAATTATTATGCCAAATGAAGGAAACCAGACTAAAAAGGCTACTACTGTGATTCTGGGGAAAAGACCAGCTCAAAAGGCAGAAAGCAGATCGGAGTTTCTGGGGTGGGAGGTGGCATCCATGCTTGGCTGCAGAGTTAGGAGGAAAGTTTGGAAGTGATAAAAATATTCTAATGGGATTGTGCTTGTGGTTATATGACTGAATACATTGATTAAAGCTCAACAAAAAGGTTGCAGGTGGACCAGGCTTTAAGGGGAGGATCCGGAGTTCAGTTTTAGACACACTAAGTTTGAGGGACCTCTTAGATGGTGAATTGGAGATATGTGTATAAGAGCCTGCAGTTGAAGTAGTGGTCTGGGTTATAAGTATAAATTTGAGAGTCATCAGAAACTAGTGTTTACAGCCACGAAATTTGATGAGATGACCTAGGTAGAGAGAGAGAGGAAAGGGAAGGGAAGGGAAGTGTGAGTGCTCAGTACAGTGCACCTCTCCTCTTGGTCCTAAGATGGCTGCTGAGTTCCAGCTGCTGTGCCTCCTTTGCATGCAGAAAGAAGGCGGAAGGGCAAAGTGCTCTTGCCACCTGATTCTGAGGCCCTTTTCAAGGGCTCCCAGTGACTTCTAGGCTTCCCAGGTGGTGCAGTGGTAAAGAATCCACCTGCCAACGCAGGAGACGCAGGAGATGCAAGTTCGATCCCTGAGTTGGGCAGATCCCCTGGAGGAGGAAATGGTAACTCTCTCCAGTATTCTTTCCTGGAAAGTCCTATGGACAGAGGAGCCGGGGGCGGGGGGTGGAGGGTGGGGCGCTACAGTTCATGACGTCACAAAAAGTTGACCGTGACTGAGTGACTGCGCACAGAGCACAGTGATTTCTACTAACAACTCATTTAGTGTCCGTATCTTAAGGGAGGTTCAGTTCCGTTCAGGCCAGTCGCTCAGTCGTGTCTGACTCTTTGCGACCCCATGAGTCAAAGATGTCAGTTTCAACTGTGCAGAGCTTCACTCTCTTGAGGCACTTTCTGTGATGTTGGACATGTGCCATAGCTACGCTGCCCAGTGTGGTGGCCACTACCACATATGACTGTTGAGGACTTGAACTGTAGTGAGTGCCAATGGGAAATTTCTACTTTTAATTGTAAAGTGTAAATGTAAACAACCCCTTGTGGCTAGTAGCTACTATATTGAACAGTGCAGATTTCTGTTACTGTAGAATATAGAGTCTTCCCAGGACACCAGTCATTTACAGATCAAATATCATGAGCCAAGTAGAAACATAAATAACTGGGTTGAAGTCAAAATGACTGTTTCACTTTGCACTTACATTGATTAGAACCTGAGTTTTAAGAGTGCCATGGAACCTGGTCTTTCTCTCCAGAGTTCCATCATAATCGTGGGAGGAGGGAAGCAGAATTAGAAATGAGAAAGTTGGGTGGCTCACCCTGAGTTGATCATTTCAGGAGCATCACAGTCGTGCATCTGATATTTTCTGTTTTCTTCTCTGTGGCATAAAACTGTAAAAAGTGGCAGTGTCGAGGATGGAGGTATATACAATTGGTGGGTTGGGAGGGAAGGCATTTGAAGTTTTGAGACATATCAGAGAATTGCCTTCTAGGATGTAAAAGCCTGATCCTGATGCTCTTGCTAGTACTGGGTGGAGAGATTCCTTTTCAACTTCCTTTTGTGAGGCACATGAAGTATAGTCTTCCCGTGTGGATGGAGGGTGCCAGGCTGGGCTGATCTGATCTGTGCTCAGCCATGGGGTCTCAGGTGAATGCCTCAGCTGGGTCTGTGTACTTCCTCAGATGACGGTGGGAAGAAAACAGACTTCCTAGTAGGGATCTGGTGAGCACTGGGCCCCCTTTCCCTTCTCCTTAACCCGGAAATCAATTACTCTTCCTGGCTGCCTCTGCGTTTGAAATGGATCAAGACTCTTTATATAGGTGTTTGGGGGATTTTTAAAAAATGATTAGAAACAGATGGTGAAGAGAAAATAAAAAGTATGGAGCAACAAGAAATAAATGTGGGAAGAATGTGGGAAGAGAACAACTCTCCTAGCTGACATCCTCCTCCACCTGGAACAGAGCATGTCAGAGCTGCTGAATCGGTTTACAAAGGCCCCTTCAAGTGCAGTTTGCACACCAGTCACTCACATGCGTGCGTGCTAAGTCACTTCAGTCAAGTCCAACTCTTTGCAGCTCCGTGGACTGTACCCCGCCAGGCTCCTCTGTCAAGTGGGTTACCATGCCCTCCTCCAGGAGATCTTCCCAACCCAGGGACTGAACCCACGTCTTTTATGTCTCCTGCATTGGCAGACGGGTACCACTAGCGCCACTTGTGGACCTCTCTCAGTCCTGATGTGGCAGGTCTGGAGTGAATTTCGAACCAGCTCCCCAGTGATACTGATGCTGCCGGTCCATGGACCACACTCTGAGAACCAAGGAGCTAGAAAACATAGGTTCTGGTGGTTATGCTCTGGCTTCCTTGTGATCTTGTGCGATCCTGGGGCTCATGCTGATGCTTTAGTAACAGAGAGCGCATCTCTCATGGGAGGGCTGGTGCAGGCTGTGATTTCTTCCTTGTTCCCTCACTGCCTGTTGTTTGCAGGACAGTGTTGTCAGCAGTCAATTTACTGAGCACAAGTCTTTCAGCATTTCTGTTTAACTTCACTGGAGTGTTTTGGGCATGACCATGTCAGAAATCTTTCTCTTTCACAAAGACTAGGAGCTTCTTGAAGTACATGCTTTTATTAAGCAGAATGTGCTGTGCTGTGCTTAGTCGCTCAGTTGTGTCCGACTCTTAGCAACTCCATGCACTGTAGCCAGCCAGGCTCCTCTGTCCATAGGGATTCTCCAGGCATGAATACTGGAGTGGGTTGCCATGCCCTCCTCTAGGGGATGTTCTGAACTCAGGAATCAAACCCAGGTCTCCCGAGGATTCTTTACCAACTGAGCCACCAGGGAAGCCCATGAATACTGGAGTGGGTAGCCTATCCCTTCTCCCGAGGATCTTCCCGACCCAGGAATTGAACGAGGGTCTCCTGCATTGCAGGCGGATTCTTTACCAGCTGAGCCACAGAGAAGTCCGTTAAGCAGAATAATTATGATTTTTTTTTTTTGGCACCATCTCTTAGGGGCAAACAGAGAATGAGAAATCAGCTTAGAGATCATCTGAGTTCTTCCTATGAGCAAATTGATGGTCACATGCATTTTTTCCCCAGGCAGGTTATAGCAGGCACCATCTCAGTCCTCAGCTTTGCCCTTCATCCCACGTGTCTCTACTTTCAGTTCACTTCTGCACGCATCACTGCTTTGCTGCCCTCTGCCCGGGTGTGCACCTGTTGTCTCACATGGTCATTGATGGTTACACTTTCCCTCTCAAAGCTTTCCAATTCAGATGAGAAGTTATGTATGCCACTGCATTTATGGAGTGCCCACTGTGTGCCAGACACCAAAGAGATGGAGAGCCCTGGGGAGATGGAGAAGGCGGGACTCGGCCCTGCCTTCAAGTAGCTCTTGGTGTGCTGGGGCATCTGTTCTGGAAGTTGTGACTTGGCCAGTCAGGCAGCCCCGGGCCTTCCAGGCTTTTTGCTTTTCCTCTTGCTGCCCTCCCCCACCTTTACTGGTGCAGACCTTGCCTCCCTCTCTAGGTCCAGCTTTAGTGAAGCTCCTTCTGCAAAACGGCTGCCCGCTGCTGCCTGATAGCCCCGACCACCCTTCTCTCTTCCCGTCCCTGGGCTCGGATGTGGGCCTTTTCCCCGCCGGTGGTACTTGGTGTCTTAGTCTGCTTGGGCTATCATAAGACCACAGATGAGGTGGCTTAAGCAACAGAGTTTACTTGTCACGCTTCTGGAGGCTGGAAGTATGAGGTCGAGGGGTCAGCAGGGCTGGTTTCTCCCGAGGCCTCTCTCCTTGGCTTTGGATGGCTGCCTTCTCCGGGTGTCCTCCTGCTGATTTCTCTCTGTACTTGTCCGTATCTAATCTCCTCTTCATATAAGAATAACAGTCCTACTGGATTCGGACCCACCCTAAAGACCCCATTTTAACTTAATTACCCTCTCTCCAAATCTGGTCCCATTCTGAGGTACAAGAGGTTGCAGATTCAACATATGAATTTGAGGGAACACATTTCAGCCCATGACACTTTCATACTAGTTTTTAGCCTTCCCTGTTAGATTACTGGCTCTTCTGGGTCAGGGATATTTGGCGTAGTATGAACTAGGCTCCCCAAATCCTCGTCAAGTGACTGATCAGGTTCTTTTTTTTCAACTTGAAGACTTTAAAAAAAAATTGAGGTATAGGTAATTTATAATGTGTGATTAGATTCTTGATGTCATTTCTTCCTTATAGTCCATTTCAAGGGTTGAGTGGAATTAATGGATCGAACTTCAAAGGAGCGATTATTTTTTTGTCTGATGTAATGAATCAAACTTTTCTGATACTGGAAAGAATTTGGTGGATGAGACTTTATGAACACATACACACACGCACATGCATACACACACACAGAGCATAACCATTTTGGCATCATTTATTTAAAAACAAACAAGGAATTGCTTTCTGGACAAGCTCTGTCCTTGGGTATAAATCTAATACAGGGCCCAGATGTTTACTTCACAGTAAACATAGTGTGAGGCTATAACAAGACCTTGCTTATAAAGTGCTAAGCTCCGTACAGTGGAAAATATGCAGACACAGACGTAAGAGTCTTCAGTCAATGCCCTGAGCAGGAATTTCTGGACAGGTGTCCTCTGCCTCTTTTTAGTCCTTTGTGAGTTAGCTTCTTATGCACCGCAGAGACCCAGCAGATGGTAATTGTGGAGCTACATGTATGCGCTGTACCATGTACCTTCCCAGACCACTGGACCTGCCTTGGAAGGAGTGAGGGAGGGACCCGGGCAGTTTCAGGAAGTGGGTCAAGGCTATATCACCTGTAACAAAACGGCACAGAGCAGTCGCACTGTGTCAGAAATCAGCCTTGCGGCTCTCTGGGCTGCCTCCTGGCTTGGGTGCTGGAACTTGGCTAGGTGGAGGGGCGCTCAGGCCCCAAGGCAGAAGTGCTTCCTTGACTTCTGTCCCGAAGAAGGAATTTTCCCAGAGAGGAAACTCTAGAGCAAGTCTGTTCGATAGAAAGGGACTGCGGGCCACATTTGCAATGGTACATTTTTCTAGTTGCTATGTTGAAGAAGTTAAAGCAAGTAAGATTAATTTTAATAGCACTGAACCCAGTATATCAAAATATTATCAACTTCTAATCAGTGCAAGTATTATCAGTGAGTTATTTACGTTGTTTTTGGTGCTGGGTCTTTGAAACCCACTGTGTGTCTTAGCCGCACTTTATGTCCTTGTGAGAGAAGTGGGCGCAGTGGTTAGAGCCAAACCTGATTCCTTTGGGGACATTGGGGTGGCTGCAGGGGCCTGAGTGTAAATTCAAATATGTGAATACATGTCCTTCATCAACTAATAGGAAAAGTACAGCTTCTGTCACCTGTGGTTCTGAGAAACATGTTAATTTCATAAAGGATGCTTTCGTATTTGGACTGGGAAGCCTGCTTCTGAGTGTCTTAAACTGGGGTTCCTGAAGCCCACATGCCCATAGTGTGGTGATGAAGGTCTGTGGAATCTTTCCAGCATTTTTGAGCCTGTGGGAGTCACAATGATCACCATCCCAATGCTGACAATGTCTGCATCGTGGCTGTCAGCTGAGGTGTCAGTGCTGGTGAGCCCGTGCTGATCAGACTCTCTGTTAGGGATTCCCGGGTCATGATGGTGGTAGGGAGTTAATTGATGGGTGAGGAAATCCTAGGGGTGGCAGAGGCCCACGTTTCTCATGTCTGTGCTCCTTGCCCATGGGCACAAGTGCAGACCTCCAGGGACTCATTTGTCAGGCCTGTTAACACTCAGAGGGCTTGGAGGGGACAAAAGGTGCATGAAGTCAGCGAGCACTATTACTGGTTCAGTGCTTCCTGGGGTGAAGTCAGGATGTAAGCATTTCCTGTGAGCCGCAAATCCTGCTCCCCACCTGTGTGGAGCGCCTGGGAAAGGCGGCTTTGGCCTGCCTTCAGCTCCTCTGCCTCCAGCTGCTCCGCTGGTGGGGTTCTCCCTGTTCTCAGATCGGGGAGCCATGAAGAGTGCACGGGGGCCGCTCCAGGTGTCCCGTGGCTCTGGCCACCCTGCTTGTAGGAGGAGGATCCCACCGTGCTTGGCAGCCCACCCAGCACCGGGAGGTGCAGATCACTCAAAAGCCCGTCCGTGTGCTGAACCAGAGCCCACCTCATGTGATGGCACCCCTTCCTTGTCCTGCCCTGGGCAGCCATAGGCATCTGTCTGTCTGTCCTGGCACCTCCCGCTCTTCCTGTTTCCTCCAGGGCTCTGCATCCTCAGTTCCTTTGGGTCTCCAGTTTTTTGTTCCGTCAGTGAAATGTCCATCCTTTGTTTTTAATCCTTTTCTCCTCTGTGTCTGACCTTTTAACCATCCTCCCACCAGAGGTCAGAGAGAGGAAAGGAGAAGAAATTCAAGGCAGCCAGTTTTGCTCCTTTCCATCAATAGTGCAGGGAAGATGCCTGTAACAAGGAGGTCAAATGGATGGCAGTGCTTGAAACTGGCTGGTTTCACCCTCTCCCCTGGTACAACCGCTGCCTTGACTCTTCTGCCGTGAGGCAGTACTTGTTGGTCTGGTTTGCACACTGACATTTATCCCTGCAGCCCTCTTGAATCTGACATCGGCTCCTCTTTCATCCTATTCTTTCCTGGGCTTGATGTTTCACTTCCCATCCGCTTGGTGAGACATATGTTAACTTACAGTACATGGCACCCTTTGTTGTTTGGTTGCCAATTCATGTCTGACTTTTCGTGACCCCATGGACTGCTGCATGACAGGCCTCCCTGTCTTTCACCATCTCCCAGAGTTTGCCTGAGTTCCTATTGACTGAATTGGTGATGTCATCCAGCGATCTCATCCTCTGTCACCCTCTGCTCCTTCTGCCTTCAGTCTTTCCCAGCATCAGGGTCTTTTACCTGCCTATCAATTAATGAACCAAAAGGATTCCTAAACTTAGGTTACAGCCAAGGCAGTATGAGTGAGAAAGAGAAATGGATTCAAAGAGGTTTGGGATAATTTTATTAATGACAGATCCCTGGAGAGCTTCTGAAGGCTTGCGAAATTTGACATCAAGGCCTGTCTCATTTCTTGCTGTGTTGCCATCATCAGGCAGGGAAATTGACATTGACTAATTGCTCAGTAAAATGTTCCTTGACTGTTAGAAGAAGCTGGACTAGGTCCAGGGTGAACATATGCCCAAGATACTTGACTGCTAAGTTTACCATGAAGCTGGTGATTCATTTCGAGTTAATTTCTCTGTGTGTTGTCCAAGATACTGTGGAACAGATGTGAATTAAAATATTTTGTGGGATTGTAATTAAAAGTAGATGAATACCTGTCAGCCCACGTGGCCTGGTTGCTTGTAAAGCTATCACGCGAGAGCGTCTCCATTTAGCTTCAGAGAGTAGCCAGCTGCTCCCTGCTGAAGTTTGGGGTAACCAGATCTGGGGTTGAATCAGCACATTTTCAACCAGCCTTTCCTGGGGCCTGTGGTGCTCAGCCCACACTGCTTGCCTCGGAGAGTCCCACTTCCCCATTCTGGATGTGCCCACACTTTCTCTGCTCACCCCCTGCCATTGAATCTTTCAATTCTTCCTCGTTTCCCCTGTTGCTGTCTTGTTGCAGTGAGCGTCTTTCAGCACCTGGCTGTCAGGTTCAGGAGGATGAATTCCTATCCGGGGCTTTGCTGGGTCAGTGTTACAGCTGCTTGTGTTCCTTCTGATGTTGGCTTTGGTCATAGTCCATCACACTCATCTGAAAGTCCTGCTTGCGCCCAAGACACTGGGCTTGACTTGGTTTCTCCCATCTTTCCTGACAGTTCACAGTGTTGTTGGTCGTCCTGCGTGGCAGCAGCAACACACAAACTGATCATTTTTATGCAACAGTCTTTGATGACACCCAGGGGCCTATTTTCTTTTTCTTTCTTTTTTTATAGTTGCTTTGCAATTTTTTAAAAACTTTTTATTCTATACTGGAGTATAGCCGATTAACAATGTTGTGATAGTTCCAGTTGGACAGCAAAGGAGCTCATTTTACATATACATGTATCCATTCTCCCCTAAACTCCCCTCTCATCCAGGCTGCTAAGGGCCTATTTAATTACATCGACTACATAAAGTATATTCATCCCTTATGGGAGCATTCTCAAAGCATTACCCAACCACCCCCACAGGATGGTAACAGGTTTTACATTCAAGAAGAAAACAAAGGCCTGTACTCAAATAGATTTTGGATAATACTGTGTTTAACGTTGGATATGTTTCTTTATTGGAGGACCTCCCAGAATTTTTCGAAGTCAGTGTTCACAAAGGGATACATTTTCCCTCTTCTGCATGTTCAGTGTTTCCCAGATGTACTTGACCACGCTTTTTTTTGTCCTGAAGCTTAGGAAATGTTGCTACCATGTAGATGAGCTTTCTCTCAATAATTTGGATTCACCCCTTCCTATTTCTTTTTTCCCTACTCACACAGATACTCTTCTAATGGAAGAGCTTAGTGATGACCTCTAGAGATTTTTCTCTAAGTCTTTGTCATCGATAAGACCTGTTTAAAGGTACAACAGGCCCAAGTACCAATCTCTAGGGTCCCCACCATTTATAGACCTCTCTCCATCCTGTGGTGACTTCATTGTTGTGTTATATTTTTAGCGGCCAGCCACACTGTAGAGGACTTTCTGAAAGCCCATATCTCATGCTAATTTTAGCTGGACTGTTAGCAGGCTTGATTGATTGCTGGTCTTAATGGAAGAAAATGTGACCCACACTCCTCTTCCCCATCATTAAATTATTACTGATTTATGACAAGAGGAAACAGCCACTGGGTAAGTGGGTGTCTTTTTAAAAATTGTGATGCTTCACCAAGTTGGGTATACTTGCCCATTTTCTTCACCAGACATCTCTTATATGCCAACCACGCAAACACTGTGCTGGTGGGAGGCCCTGGTGCTTTCACTGAAGGACCTTGGAGCTCCAAACAAAATTCCAGGGCCTGGCTCTCCAGCTACACCCATCCCCACCTAGATTTAACAAGGAGATAGGGACTAAAAGAAGCCCCTGGACTTAACAGATGTTCAAGAATACCATCCTAGAGATGGGTAGAAACGAGTGTTGGCCTTTAAGGCATCTGTGAAGTTAACAGGTGTGTACAAAACAGGATGGATATTGGGCTTCTGAAAACCCCTCCAGCATCCTTGCTGACCCTTGGTCAGGGGTTCTCCTGTCGTGAGCCAGCGCCGAGTGTGCACCCAGCTGGGGTCTGACCTCCATCTCTGCACTCGCCAGCCTGATGTCCTGAGGCACATTTCCTTCCTCCTGGGTGCCTCAGTTTTTCTCTCCTGTGGAATGGGCACAGTGTAGGATTGCAGTGAGAATTAAAGGAGAGAACTGGTGCAGAGCACCCCAGGGAGGGCTTAGCACATGGTGGGTGCTCCTTGTGGCTTTGCTTACTTCCCACTTCATGGTCTCCTAGGGATCTTGGAGTGTTACCTTGGCTGCTGGTTAATGGCTGAGTTGATTCATATGTGGGAACCTGCCTCATACTGTGTCTGGGGTGTGTGGATGTGGGGTGGGGTTTGGGGGACTGGCAGATGAACTGGTCAGATTCCGCTGGTCTCAGCATGTATAAAAGAATGGGTGAGAGGGCACGACCGTGGAGGTAACGGCATTAGTCATATCTTTTAGTGGTTCTTATAGGTGGTAAAGGCCACAGGAAAATCTTGTGTTCATGTCCGAAGCACTCCTGTATGGGCACGTAGCCCAGGGCAGTGACCCTGGTTCCCATCTCTCTCTGTCTCTTTCTCTGTGTCTGGCTGTCTGTCTGTCTCTATGTACACACACATATAATTATTACAAATACATTCTATATGTACATAAATACATGGGCATATGTATATACACGTGTGTACATGTATGATCTATTTTAAATAACCTTTCATTTTGAAGTAGTTTGACTCATAAGAAGTTGTTGAAATGGTATGGAAACTGCTCATGTAGCCTTCACCCAGTGATCACACCTTACCAGTCTACAGTATACAATCAAAATTAGGAAATTGACATTGGTGTAATGCCATACGTTCTTTTAAAGAGTGCTCAGCTCAAAACTAATGATCTGTTTTCAGCACAATTACTTGAGTCACCTACTGTAGCTCCACTTTGGTGAGATAAGTGCAGGGGGTTTTAAGGTGGATTAGCCATGGTCCTCAGCAGAGCTTAGGGCTTCCTTGGTGACTCAGACGGGAAAGAATCTGCCTGCAATGTGGGAGACCCAAGTTCAATTCCTGTGTTGGGAAGATCCCCTGGAGAAGGTCATGGCAACCCACTCTAGTATTTTTGCCTGGAGAATTCCATGGACAGAGGAGCCTAGCAGGCTAGAGTCCATTGAGTCACAAAGAGTTAGACACGACTGAGTGACTAACACTTTCACTTTGAGCAGAGCTTGGTCACAGAGGAGAAAGATCTGAACGGGATGGGTTTCGTGTATTCATCATATGTGGTTTATGGTGTTCTTTGGAATTGATGATCTCATGAGGTAATGAGTTTCTCATCACTAGAGGTGTTTAAGCATGAGCCTTAGGCTCCCTGGCCCAGCACCAAGAGGGAGCTTAGCCCAGATGCTCCTTCAGTGTCTTATTCTTTGAAAATCTTGTGGGTCTCTCAATTGCTTTGGCAGAGTTAGCAGGTAACATTGGTTATGCTGTGAGTCAGGTGATACTCTATGCTGATGCAGTTGCCCAAAAGATCACCTTCCTGGGCTCTGGTCTGACGAGCTCATATGAGTTAAATCCTGGTGCTCTGTACTGGAGGCATTGTTCTGTGCCTTGGAGTACAGAGATGAATAAGACACCATGAACACAAGCCAGCATCTGGTGGGGAAGATGATACAAACACACACCTAGAATGTAAATAAGTGACATAATACAACAAGGTTTGGAGTGCTGAGAGACGTGGGGGAAGTGGTTAGTTTTGTTAATAGCTACAGTTCAGTTCAGTTCAGTCGCTCAGTCATGTCCAACTCTCTGCGACCCCATGAATCGCAGCACGCCAGGCCTCCCTGTCCATCACCAACTCCCGGAGTTCACTCAGATTCATGTCCATCGAGTCAGTGATGCCATCCAGCCATCTCATCCTTGGTCGTCCGCTTCTCCTCCTGCCCCCAATCCCTCCCAGCATCAGAGTCTTTTCCAGTGAGTCAACTCTTCGCATGAGGTGGCCAAAGTACTGGAGTTTCAGCTTTAGCATCATTCCTTCCAAAGAAATCCCAGGGCTGATCTCCTTCAGAATGGACTGGTTGGATCTCCTTGCAGTCCAAGGGACTCTCAAGAGTCTTCTCCAACACCACAGTTCAAAAGCATCAATTCTTCGGCGCTCAGCTTTCTTCACAGTCCAACTCTCACATCCATACATGACTACTGGAAAAACCATAGCCTTGACTAGACGGACCTTAGTCGGCAAAGTAATGTCTCTGCTTTTGAATATGCTATCTAGGTTGGTCATAACTTTCCTTCCAAGGAGTAAGCGTCTTTTAATTTCATGGCTGCAGTCACCATCTGCTGTGATTTTGGAGCCCAGAAAATTAAAGTCTGACACTGTTTCCACTGTTTCCCCATCTGTTTGCCATGAAGTGATGGGACCGGATGCCATGATCTTCATTTTCTGAATGTTGAGCTTTAGGCCAACTTTTTCACTCTCCTCTTTTACTTTCATCAAGAGGCTTTTTAGTTCACTTTGCCATAAGGGTGGTGTCATCTGCATATCTGAGGTTATTGATATTTCTCCCGGCAGTCTTGATTCCAGCTTGTGTTTCTTCCAGTCCAGTGTTTCTCATGATGTACTCTGCATAGAAGTTAAATAAGCAAGGTGACAGTATACAGCCTTGATGTACTCCTTTTCCTATTTGGAACCAGTCTGTTGTTCCATGTCCAGTTTTAACTGTTGCTTCCTGACCTACATACAGATTTCTTAAGAGGCAGGTCAGGTGGTCTGGTATTCCCATCTCTTTCAGAATTTTCCACAGTTTCTTGTGATCCACACAGTCAAAGGCTTTGGCATAGTCAATAAAGCAGAAATAGATGTTTTTCTGGAACTCTCTTGCTTTTTCCATGATCCAGCGGATGTTGGAAATTTGATCTCTGGTTTCTCTGCCTTTTCTAAAACCAGCTTGAACATCAGGAAGTTCACAGTTCACATATTGCTGAAGCCTGGCTTGGAGAATTTTGAGCATTACGTTACTAGGATGTGAGATGAGTGCAATTGTGCGGTAGTTTGAGCATTCTCTGGCATTGCCTTTTTTTGGGATTGGAATGAAAACTGACTTTTTCCAGTCCCGTGGCCACTGCTGAGTGTTCCAAATTTGCTGGCACATTGAGTGCAGCACTTTGACAGCATCACCTTTCAGGATTTGAAACAGCTCAACTGGAATGCCATCACCTCCACTAGCTTTGTTCATAGTGACAGGCCAGGATTAAAAAGCAGAGACATCAGTTTGCCGGCAAAGGTCCGTATAGTCAAAGCTATGGTGTTTCCAGTAGTTATGTATGGTTGTGATAAAGAAGTTGGACCATAAATAAGGCTGAGTGCTGAAGAACTGATGTTTTTAAACTGTGGTGAAGACTCTTGAGAGTCCCTTAGACTGCATGCAAGCAAATCAAACCAGTCAATCCTAAAGGAAATCAACCCTGAATATTCATTGGAAGGACTTATGCTGAAGCTGAAGCTCCAGTACTTTGGCCACCTGATGCAAAGAGCTGACTCACTGGAAAAGACCCTGATGCTGGAAAAGACTGAGGGCAGGAGGAGAAGGGGCAGCAGAGGATGGGATGGTTGGATGACATCATCAACCCAAAGGACGTGAGTTTGAGCAAAATCTGGGAGATAATGAAGGACAGGGAAGTCTGGCATGCTGCAGTCCATGGGGTCACAAAGAGTCAGACACCACTGAGCGACTAAACAACAATAAGGCCAGGAGGCCAGAAGGATGCAAGTTTGAGAGAGGAACTGAGTCACCGGAGATGGGTTGGTGTTTGCTGGGGGTGGGGGCACAGCATGAGCAAAGGCCCTGTGGCATGGTGTTTATATGCATGGCAGAAACCTTGGTGTGACAGATTGTGGGCTTCTGGGCACCAAGTACTTGCTGAGCATGAAGCCAGGTTGGATTTGGCCTCTAAGTTATGATATTGACAAAATGTTGGTGCTGCTGAGGGTTTCTTGGAGAATGTGTATCTGTGAGTCATGCCAGTGAGAGGTTTTCAACTCTCTTAGGATCATGCAGTTATGAACAACTAGCTCCCTGGAAGTGGGGTTGGCCAGTGACTTTGCCATGTCCCAAAGCCACTGCCTTGACCCCCCCCCCCCCGCCCCCGCCACCCAACCAGAGTCTCAGCATTTCTTCCCTGGGCTTGGCCACTCTTGGCCTTGGTTGACCACCTCTGCAAGGTCCAGCAAAGACCAAACAGGATGCACCTCTCAAGTGCTTGGCAGCTTTTGCTGGGCAGCTCTGGAGTTCTGTGTGCTATTCTGGCTGCTGCTATTCCTACATGTTGAGTGTCCAGAAGGTTCACACACTGGATCTCTTGCTGGGAGGGACAGGAGTGGCAGTATGATATTGCTGTGAATTGCAGTGAGCAGCTTAGGGACCCGATTGTTTTGCAGTTTGCTTTGGAACCACACAGAAACTGTGTTTCTGAAAGTGGCTAGATGTGGGTTGCTGGTGTCTAGCAGGCAGCTCCCTTCCCCTTTCTGTTACCCTTGGGTATTATCCGTCAGACTGGCTCTAGGATGTTTCATTATAGGTCCAATCAGGGGACATGGCAGATTCCTCAGGGAGAAAGACCTACCTCGGTTACTGACCTTGGTGAGGACCACTGAGAACATCTGACCTTTTCTCCAAAGCAAACTTTGACCTTTGAGGGATTCCTTCAGTTTCTGAAAATACAGACTATTATTTCGGTCCTTTCTCTTTTTAATTGCAAAAGGGAAACAAGAATGAGATGGAATACTTGGGGAGAGTAGAGGGGTCAGCCCTGGGCAGGGCAGTCAACTGGATGCAGCGTGTCACAGCATGAGTTGTCTACAAGCTTGGGAGAACATGCAAGATCTGAGCTGTGCTTGGGGGTCTCACAAGAGATGAGATGATGTTAGGAAAGAATATCCCCAAAGTAGTGCTGGGTGAGAATCAAGTTATGAGACTCCCGTGGTGAGAGGTGGACGGAACCAGAAAGCCCTGAGTCAGTGATTCAAATTAGGGCTCAGCTGTTTGCCTTGGATGCTAGGACGGTATGCAGCAGCAATGGGCCTCTTGCGTAGTAGGTTCATCGTGCTCTGCAATTTCCTAAGAAGCAGATTCTGGACAGAGATATGGCCCACTTTTTCTGAGAAGGAAATATCAATTTGAGAGTGAGAATTTTTTAAGTTTTTATTTTATATTGTCTACAAAGTATAAGTGTTCTCCTTAACTTGAAAATCGGACCACTGTAGACAGTAATCACTTCATCAGATTTGATTTATAAAATAATCTGTCAGTTTGGCGGTAAGAATTGATCAAACCTTTGTCAAACAAATCAACTACTCATGCTGCTACTGCTACTGCTGCTGAGTCACTTCAGTCGTGTCCGACTCTTTGCGACCCCATACACGGCAGCCCACCAGGCTCCCCCGTCCCTGGGATTCTCCAGGCAAGAACATTGGAATGGGTTGTCGATGTGATAATTAAAGCAGAAGAACAGGCCCAGTGGGTGGACCCTGGGAGGACTGGCCGACGGAAAACATCTCATCAAAGGCACTTGCTAAGGGCAGAAGCGAGTACACAGCAGCACGGAGTGTCCAGAGCAGCTGCTGTCTGGGCAGGTGTCAGCCCTGGGCAGGGGAGTCAACTGGATGCAGCGTGTCACAGCATGAGTTGTCTACAAGCTTGGGAGAGCATGCAAGATCTGAGCTGTGCTTGGGGGTCTCACAAGACCATACCTGTGTTGCCTGGAGCTTGCGTTCAATGAATGAAATGATTGATCAAGACGATTGGACAAGAAGGCCGAGTCCATCCCACGAAACCACCTGGAAACCTCAGAAGGGTCCTGAGTGGGATCTGATTTGAGGGGCTGGGAGTACTGTGTAAACATTAGTCAGAGAGGGGACCAGGACTCAGCCAAAGTGAACCAGAGCCCTTATGTGGCCGTGAGATTCATATCTGTGGCTCTCACTTGAGATGAATGGTTCTTATATTTTAGTGGGTAGCAGAGTCACCTGCAGGACTTGTTAAACACGGTGTCTGGTTCAGTGGGTTTGGGGTGGGAGCTGGAAGGTGGGTGCTGGAAGCGTCTGACAGCTTCCTGGGATGGTGATGCCACTGGTCCTTTGATCTAGGCTGCAAAGGAGGTCCAGATCGTGAGGAGGGGATCTGCTTACTACTTCCGTAGACATGAGGCAGCCAAGCAGATCCCACAGCTGGAAGATGACAGGGGAGCGTCCTGTCCCATTCACAGCTCACCATCCAGGGACCCATCATTCTTTATTTCATTCATTTCTTCTGCTTGTCCTTCAGTCTCAAAAATTCAAGAGGGTGTCTAATGACACAGCATTTTTTGTTAGAGAAGAGAACCAAATGCCTGCCACGTGGCTTCTGAGCTGGAGAGACTCCTGGGGGTTTATAAGTTATGTGGGTAACCTGTTGAGTGCTGCCTCAGAATATCACTCGAATCTGAGCTGTGCAAGGTGGCCCATGAATGACAATCGGGAAGCTGCTGGGTCCTGAGGTGTAAACATGTCCGGGGACTCTGAACACATGAACAGGTACTTCAGACATGGAGTCCAGGTGGAAGAGATAACGTGTCTTTGCTGCGTTCTTGTTGAAAGTCCTTTTTATCATTTCCTTGTATCCCTGGTGGCTCAGAGGTTAAAAGCGTCTGCCTGGAATGCAGGAGACCTGGGTTCGGTCCCTGGGTCGGGAAGATCCCCTGGAGAAGGAAATGGCAACCCACTCCAGTACTCTTGCCTGGACAATCCCATGGAGGGAGGAGCCTGGTAGGCTACAGTCTATGGGGTCACAAAGAGTCGGACATGACTGAGCGACTTCACTTTCTTTAAAGCGGTTAGAGTGGTAGAATATTATTAAGAGGACTTTGAATTATAAGTTCCCAGTGATTAGATAGGAAATGAACTGGATGGGAGTTCACGTTTTACCCTCAAGAAGACTGCCTTGAGGAAGCCTTGCAGTGCAGTGGTCAGTGTGGGGCCCTGCTTCGCAGTGCCTGGTGTTTGAATGCGGGGTTTGCTGCCTCGCCACTGTGGGATATGATCTCCTTGTACTTTAGTTTCCTCACCTATAAAGTTGGGCTAATATTAGAACCTATTTAATACGATTGCTAGGAGGACTAAATAAGGTGATGCGTGTCATGCAATTAGAGTTGCACTTATAGAAAAACGTCAACACCTTTTATCGTCGCTGTAAGCCTGGAGCCATGGAGACACCAGTACAGCATGCTGTTTGTGTGTGCACGCTTTCAGGGATAGAACTCATAGTTTCCCTGCCTACCCATTGTAGAGGCTACCAGTCTCCTGGAGAAGAGTCAGCTGGAAGAAGGAAACATGGTGCAGTTAGGGAATTTGTTAAGCCTCATCTGAGCTTTTACCTGCTGCTGCTTTCATCACCGCCTCTCATTCTATGATCTCAACAGACCTTTACAGGTTTTGAGGAGTCATGAGATTCATATGTCTAAAAGGAAGATATATGAGATATTGAAAGGACCTCACATGTGATGTTAATAGTGCCTCACGAATCAAAGAGCCTTTGTGTGCTGGGTCTCACTGATCCCTGCAATGGTCTTATTAGGTTCTGTTAGTTCCATTTGATAGTTCATACTCTGAAGACTTCAGAGGAGTGACTGGCCCAGGCTCCTGTGAGGTTAAACCGCTGGTGGGATTGTAAACTCCTCTCCTCCTCTGGTATTAGCCTTTTCCCATGTATGTGACACCTGGCTTGATTGTGATTGGGCTTCACATTCAAATTTGTGGTTCTCTTTACGAAGATGTGGTAGCCTGGTTACTCTTGCTGCATGACAAACTGCTCCAAACCCTCAGGGTCTGAAACAACTATTTTGTTTTGCTCGTGGATTCTGTGGGTTGTTCAGACTGAGCAGAGGGGCAGGGCTTGTTAGAGCCTCAGTGGGGAGATGCCCAGGTCCAGGACCTTCCCTCACATGTCTGGCCGGCACCTGGCAGGGGCAGGACCCTCGGGTGGACTACCAGCCAGGACACGTGCCTGTGGCCTCTCAACGTGTTGGGCTTCCTCCCAGCATGGCAGCCTTGTTCCTAGAGAGAGTCTCCACAGAGCTCAGTGGAAGCACATGCATTTTTATTATCTAGTCTTATGGTCACAGAACATCACTTCTGCTGTTCAAGGCAGTCACAGCTGCTCAAATTCAAGGGGGCGGAACACAGAGCTGAACACTCAGTGGAAGGATGCACTATAAAAAAGTAGATGACTTCAAGGAAGGGAATCCATGTTTACAGTGACAGTAGAGAACGGGATGTGTTCCCAGAATAGGGGGTCATAGGTGAGGCTCCTGAATGGACAGTCGGGTCAGTTGGTACATGGTGGAAGTGGGGGAGGAAAGTGGTGCTGGGGGAAGAAAGGGATTCTGGGTCACCTTGTGTGCTAAGTCCCTTCAGTCGCGTCTGACTCTGTGCGACCTTATGTATGGACTGTAGCCTGCCAGGCTCCTCTGTCCATGGGATTCTCCAGGCAAGAATACTGGAGTCGGTAGCCATGCCCTCCTCCGGGGGATCTTCCCAACCCAGGAACTGAACCTAGGTCTCCTGCATTGTGGGTGGATTCTTTGCCATCTGAGCCACCAGGGAAGCCCAGCAACCTCACAAATATTTGTTCAGATGGCCTTGGAGCGGGGCAGAGTGAGCAGGCCTTCTGCACACTTCGCATGAGAAGTCTCGGACTCTGCATACAGTCAGTCTCATCCTGTTGAGAATTTGACCTTATTGAAGACCATTTTAAGATTTATTTATATTTAGCACAGGACCTACAACATTCCATTTACTATCTAAAAGTGAAAAGTTCACCTCAGTCAACATCCTGCCTGGCTTGTATTTAAGTCAGATGGGAAGAAAAAAAAATATCAGCACCCGGAGAAGATTGCTCGTAAAAGTTTATTTTACATTTATGTGAAGTTTATTTTCGGTGCTGGGATTCTTCATAGGGTAGGTATTTCTTTTAAGACTGTTAACAGTGTATTTCCTTTTTGTTTGCCACTCCCCTCCGAAGTAAGTGCTCTCTGATTTTTGAATCCTCTTCATATCCTCAGAACGACCTAACTTCGAATAATACTTGGAGAAGCTCCAGGTTAAGTAAAGAGTAAAATCCTATTGCTTTTTGACCTGTGGGTTAGGATCAAGCGTGGTACAATAAAATATCAGTCCCAAGAGTCACCTTTGCTGATTTTTTCCCCATTATTCTTTCCTGTTTTTCCATATTCATCCAGTTCTTGCAGCCAAGGATTGTTCCATTAAGATCCAATCTGAAATTAAAACTCAGGATTTCAGCCAATAAGCTATAAAGCTGTTGAACTCCCCCTGGGATGTAGTTACCTTTTCTTAAACTTCCTAAGTTGTCTCTTCTTAGCCCCAGAGTGGATTCCTTATGAAGCCTTTGGAAGGATCTCTGATGTTTTACGGCCATTGCCCATCAGAGTGGGGACAGTTAACTGTGCAGACCTCTTAAGGTCACAGGCTTCACAGCTGCATGCCTTCAGTGCATGGGGAAGGTTTCCCAGGGGTGGAGATCCACTCCCCTCTCCTGGAAGCGCAGGTCTGAAGTCACACTGGAGAGTGGGTCTACATAGGCATCGGGACCCCAGCCAAATGGAAGCCACTATTCCAGACTTACTGTAACGTGCTGGAGCACATTCTCAGAATCTTCCAGAGGACCTCGCCCTGGACTTGCCTTCAAGGGTGTTTTTGCACAGCGGCTGTGTCCTTGGATTCAGCTCCTCTGAAGGGACATTGAGTCAAGGCTAGGGAGTCAGACTGCTGGACACAGTTGCTTTTGGACATTTGGTAAGGGATTTCCATTGGTGAGGCTCTTTCTGGAGAGGAAGTTGATGCCACTGGAGGCTGCTGTCACTCCCACCCTAGACCCTCACCACGTGTCTCTGGTGTAGCTCACGCTCCTACACTCCTGTTTGTCAGTAGCAGATTCTAGCATATCCTGTTCCTGGGCATAGGGGTGGCTCAGAGCACCGTGAGGAGTAGGGGTCCACAGGTGGCCAGCAGGCCTTCAGCGGGTGTGTAATGATGTGGTCCACAGACCCCCATCTGCTGGTATGTAGCTCAAGCTCCTGTTTCCTTTGACTTTCTCTGCTGTCTCCTGTTTATGGGTAACTGAAGGTATTGTGCGTGCATGCGTGCTCAGTTGCTCAGTCGTGTCTGGCTCTTTGCGACCCCATGAACTGTAGCTACTAGGCTCCTCTCTCCATGGAATTTCCCAGGCAAGAATACTGGGTGGGTAGCCATTTCCTTCTCCAGGGAATCTTCTCAGCCGAGGGATCGATCCTGTGTCTCCTGCATTGGCAGGTGGGTTCTTTAATGAGTCACCTGAGAAGCCCACTGAAAGTAATGAGAGTCACAGAAATAATACTGATGATGATATCTGATAGTTGCTGAATGCTCGCCCCATCCAGGCACTGCTGGAAGCTCTTTACCCAGCTCTCTGCTAGTCCTCACTGCAGCCCCGTGAAGGGCTGGCTGTCATCACCCCCTTTACTGACGGGGAAACTGGGGCCCAGAGAGACAAGTGACTTTGCCTAAGCTCTTATGAGTAGAAAGCAGCGAAGCAGGCCCCGGACCCAGTTTGACCCCAGAGCCTGGCTGCTACCCTGGGAGCTGCGCTATTCTGTTGAATCTCTGGGGCTATCCAGGTCTGGGTGACAAAGCACAGCTGCAGAAAAGCCCTGTGTGGACCATCCCAACCAGTGAGCGTCTGCTCCTCAGAGTGGGTGGGGGCTGTCTGGAAAGTGCTTTGAGCACCATGGAAGCAAGTTATTCAAACTCAAGTTATTTTTTATTCTGATAAAAGATCAAGGTGGTCATAATTAAGTATAGGGTGAGGGGGATGGGTGTAATTTTTTTGTTTCTTTGCCTTGCAATTTAGCATGTGGGATCTTAGTTCCCTGACAAAAGATGGAACCTGTGCCCCTTACAGTGAAGCCAGGGGTCTTAACCACTGGACTTCCAGGAAATTTCTCTAGGTTTTTGTTGTTGTTGTTGTTGTTACTATCTGGAAATAATATGTCTCCACCCCCAAAAACCTAGAGTCAAAAGAAGAGAGAGGAGCATTAACCATGCCTAGGGGAGGCTCACTGCCTGGCAGTCCAGAGCCAGCGGGCCCTCAGGGGCCTTTAATTCTGCTTCTGTTTGTGCAGTACCTACTGGTCTCCAGGGCAGGGTCAAAGAAGCAAACAGGTCCTTTGTCTCAAGGACCTCTCCTCCAGGAAGGACAAAAGGTGACAAAGCCCTTCTCCGGCAGGACACAGTGTTGAGGAAGCAGGGGACAGAAAAGTTTGAATTTGACCTTGATCTAGGGCAACCTCTTAATGTCTTTTGATAGGAATACGCATAGCCTTCCTGCTATGCACTTCCTGTGGATGGGGACTCCCGATTGTTTTTTCCCTTTACTGAGGGAAAGTGGGCACATGTTGGAAGTTATGCCTACATGTTGAGCTCTCCATTTGGTTATGAGGGATCTCAGTTCAACGTGAGGGAGGACAGGAGAAGTCCCACTCACGGTTACTGTCTATCAGAAGTCCTGATGGAGAAGTTGAGGTGGGAACTGAAGAAGGGGCAAGACTTCATGGGGCAGGAGTGCCCATGAGAGCCAGGCACGTGGCCCCAGCCACAGTTCTTGCTTGAAGAGAAGTTTGAGGCGTATAATGATAGCACATGATAACAGTCTTTCTCTGTCTGACTCACTTCACTCAGTGTGGTGATCTCTGGGTCCGTCCATATTGCTGCAGATGGCATTGTTTCATTCTTTTTTATGGCTGAGTGATATTCCACTGTCTATATGTACCACATCTTTATCCATTCCACTGTTGATGGACATTTCGTTTCCATGTCTTGGCTATTGTGAGCAGTGCTGCAATGCATTTTGGAAAGCATGGATCTTTCCAGTTATGTTTTTTTCCCCCAGATATATGCCCAGGAGTGGGATTGCTGGATCATGCAGTAGTTCTATATTTAGTCTTTTTAAAAATATTTATTTCATTTATTTTTGGCTGTGTTGGGTCTTAGCTGCAGCAGGTAGGGTCTTTCACTGCAATGTGTGGACTCTTCACTGTGGCACGTGGTCTCAGTAGTTGCGGTATGCTGGGCTTAGTTGCTCCGCAGCATGTGGGATCTTAGTTCCTTGACCAGGGATCAAACCCACATCCCCTGCATTGGCAAGGCAGATTCTTAACCACTGGGCCACCAGGGAAGTCCCTGTATTTAGTTTTTTAAGTAACCTTCGTGCTGTTCTCTGGAGAAGGCAATGGCACCCCACTCTAGTACTCCTGCCTGGAAAATCCCATGGACGGAGGAGCCTGGTAGGCTGCAGTCCAGGGGGTCGCTAGGAGTTGACACGACTGAGTGACTTCACTTTCACTTTTCACTTTCATGCATTGGAGAAGGAAATGGCAACCCACTCCAGTGTTCTTGCCTGGAGAATCCCAGGGGTGGGGAGCCTGGTGGGCTGCCGTCTATGGGGTCGCACAGAGTCGGACACGCCTGAAGCGACTTAGCAGCAGCAGCATGCTGTTCTCTATAGTGGCTGTACCAATTTACGTTCCCACCAACAGTGTAGGTGGATTCGCTTTTCTCCACACCCTGCCCAGCATTTGTTGTTATAGATTTTTTGATGAGGACCATTCTGATCAGTGTGAGGTAGGGATAAATTGGAAGATTGGGATTGACATATACACACTACTATATGTAAAGCAGTTAACTAATTAATTACCTACTGTGTAGCCCAGGGGATTCTACTCAATACTCTTTAATGACCTATATGGGAAAAGAATCTTAAAAAGAGTAGATATATGCCTGTCCATAACTGATTCACTTTGCTGTACACCTGAAACTAACACAACGTTGGAAATCAACTATTCTCCAATAAAACTTGTGAAAGAAAAAAATAGTATGAGGGAGAAATTACTGAATGAAGTTGTCTCAGGAGCTCAGGAACACAGGTACGGCTGGAATGCCCTCATGTCTGGATGGCAGAGGTTGGTCCCTGACCCTCAGGACCTCATCCTGGGGGCAGTCTGGGCCCTGGGTGATGTTCCTCTGACTCAGTGCAGCTGGGCAGTGGGGGTGGGAAGAGCGGAGAGGTGAGGTCCATGTCCAGCGAGGTCACTGGCTTCCCGAGGTGCCCCCCCCCATCCCACTGCCCAGTGGATGAGGTGGGCAGCCCCTTGCCCAGTAGTTGCATGTGGCTGAGCTTCTTAGCCTCACTGCCCTGGTTTCCCTTTTCTTCTTTGGGTAGAGATGCCTCCAGCTTCAGTTCATTGTTTTCATTTTCTTGAGTGTAAAAGGAATCCTGGCTGGACATTGAGTGACTATACTCATAAAAACCAAGTGATGATTTTGGCTTCATCTGAGCCAGAGGATGTTCATGCTCTCACAGCTGACGGTTTTGAGAGCCGCAGGTCTCTCTGTATCCTTTGGAGGCAAAGGGGGTGGCCTTGGGCTCCCCAGAGACCCACAGAACATGACCGTACAAAGCCCCAGGACTAACAATAGAACCAGCTATGTCTGCCTTGAGCATATCATCCAGTCAGGCTTTTGCAGTCCTTTCTACCATTTCATTTCTAATGTATCCTTAAAAGGCATGAATAAATGGCATGCGTGATAGCTGGAAAGGTTAGTTTTTTTTCCCAGTGACCTCTTTAATCTTGGAATAACCAGCTTTTTTCCTGAAGCTTCTTCTGAACTGTCTTTTTCAGTTCTGTTTTTAATTAGGTTGTAATTTAAGAGGAACAATTAATAAAACCTTCCATTTCCACATCTACCGTGAAGCTTTGTAACTTCTTCCTGTGAGGTGATGGCTAAGTGAACAGAAGATGAGAAATCTAACTAGAGTTGTGGGAACACAAACGCTTTTCTGTTTAGTCATGAGTGTCACTTGGCGTATAAATAGGGCTCCAGATGACTCTCATATTGGTCTTTCCTCCCGCAGGCCTTCAGTACTATCTTGTGCTGTCATCTTTATGTTGTATTGGAAAAATCTGGAATTCTCTATCCCTTGGTCATTATTTACTTTAAAAAAATAATGTCATTTGAAAGAATTCTTGCTATTTAATCTTAGGCCCAATATGTTTAAGAAAGTTGAGTATTTTTAGTTCAAGAAAAAAATTGAGGGTGGGGGGAGTGGGGAAGATAGGCTACATCTCCATGTGGAAGAAGTGTTTAGTTGGGAGGACACTCTGACTCCTGTTCCTTTGCTCTTTAAAAACTTGTGTTTCTTGTGGCGGGCGCGTCGGGGTGGGGGCGGGGGGGGGGGGGGGGGGAGGGGCGGGGATGTTTGATTTTGGAACTTTTATGTGTCCTGCTTGGTGGTCCTAAATTTTAATGCGTCACTGGGAAATTCTGGATGAGCTCATTCTGTAAGGATTTATGTGTCTTAAGAGCTGGCAGGATGGGGAAGCTTACCTCCTTCAGAAGGGTCTGTCTCCTTGGATGCTGCTACTTCTGGGGGGGAAGAGTAGAGGCTGGTCTACTTTGGGTGACTTCTCCAAGAGGGTGGCAGCGGCCCCCTCTTCAGTCTTGGCTTCGTGTGCCCTTAGGAGAGCTTCCTTATCCCATATCCTTCCCCAGAGTGGTCTTCTGCCAGTTCAGATAAGAGAGACTGGTTTCCCAGGCTTGAGCCCACCACTCCAATTTGGATTAAAATGTGATCAGGAATTTTGTTTGGCATCTTTTGTCTTAAAAAAAAAAAAAAAGGATTGGTAATCCATAATCTCAAGCCCATTTCTTTCTGGTATGTCCCTGTCTATTTCTGTGCCCAGGTCCCTGAGGGCTGCAGGGAAAAACCTCATCGCAGTGGGAGGGGGAAAGGAAAGTAAGAAGGCAGGTTCTAGGATGTTTTCCCCCCGTTCTTGGGGTTCAGTTGTACGTAGCCAAGTATCCATCACCTGGGGCTGAGGAGGAGGAGCAAGCAGAGGTGGGGGAGGAAGAGGGAGGCCGTTTGGTGGTGGCTTGTAACTGATGAGTGAAAGTCGGATCCTGTAAGAGCAGAGGACTCATGCCTGCCCATTGTCCCTCATCATTTAGTATCCCATCCCTACCCCAAGGGAAGTTCTGAGAACTTGTGCTCTGGTATCTGGGCAGTGACCTCCCCGGTGGTCCCATCACCCTAGGGGAGCACACCCATCAGCTTGCCTTTCTCCTAATTCCTCTCATACAAAGGAAGTTCAGGGCTGGTGGCTTCATGGTCATCCAGGATCCAGGAGCCTTCTCTCCTTCTGGCTCATTATCCTCAGACCATATCATTCAGCCTCAAAGCCACCTTATGACCCAACGTGCCCGTTAGAGCTCCAGCCTTCACATCCGAATTCCAGATGGAAGACAGGTGGAAGAGAAAAAAGTACAAAGGAATGCGTGGCTCACCAAAGTGGTCTCCCTTTGAGGAGCTTTCCCAGAAGACTCTCATGATGATTTCTGCTTGCATCCCATGACCACCTCTTCCTCCAAGGGAGGTTGGAAAATGATGCCTGTCACTTGGCACATGGCAGTCTCTGCTGTGGTCCAGCATATGTGAAAGTACCTTGTGTGTGGACCTCAGCATGCTCTGCCAAGCCTTCTAGCAACCTATGTAGTATCTAACCCTGCTAACAGACCTAGTTCTCTGGGAGCCCTGAACTTACTCACCTCGTTTTTGTACTATTTATAGGTACCATTCCAGGGGCATGCATGGTGGGCTCCCAGCCTGTCTTTGCTGAGTTGAATTAAATTTAGTCCTTCCGCTTCACAACCTCCCATCTCCCTATGGATCTGCATTTATAAATGATTTCTTGTCAAGCATTTTTTAAAAATTAACCTCTTTGCAGAGGGCTTTTGCATAATTATCAGTTTAATATGTGATAATGATAGAGGTGCTGATAATTATTAATAAAATTGGAAAAATCTAGGTCATGAAAATTGGCACTGTTAGTTAACATGTGTTTATACTCTCTGATTCCAGATGTTACAGAGACAGGAGAGAAGCTTTTCACCACTAGTCAGCGTTTGTAGAAAGTCAGGGAGAAATCTTTATGGAAAATATCCCTTTTGACTCTTTTGCTTGTTGAACTCACAAGTATAAGAAGATCAGAGTTGGCAGAGAAACCTTGTGTCAGTACTTCATATCTGTAAAAGGGCAGGGAATCCTGAAAATCCAGTTACGTCAATTTATGTTCCACCACGGTAAAAAAAGAATTAAGTGGATGGGAAAAATCAGAAAGGTTGAAAGGAAGGGCTTTCCCTTTTGCTGTCAGAGGGAAGGAAACTTTGACTGAACCGGACATCTCAGCTGGACAGTGTCTTTGGTGAGCCCTCACCATGTGACTGGCTGATTCAGTTTGTCTGCTAGGTCTCTGGAGAGGTGATGTCAGCAGGGCCTAGAGCTTCTAGGGAGAGGAGGAAAATCAGTACTGGCCCCACCCTCTGGCCTTGGAAACTTACCAGCACTCAGGCCAAAAGCAGATGGAGGTTTGCAGCTATGTTTTGTGATTCTGTTTCAGATGTTGGTCATATCGTCTGCTGTTTCATCTTCCTTGTTTTCCCTTCCTTTCCTTTTCTCTCTCTCTCTTCCCTTTTTTTTTCTTCATTTTTTCCAGTTGTGCTCCGATGTGTATCCATTCTACTCTCCCAAAATCAACTCAGGTCTGATCTTTGGAAATATATGAACAAGGAGCCATGGGCTGCTGCCATGGTTCCAGTTTTGAACCTGGTGAATCTGCACTTCAGGGTCCAATAGAAAGAGCGGCTGTGGTGTCTACAAGACAAGTGTTAATTCCAGTTCTACCATCACTGGCTGTAGACCTGGGGCCAGTGACTTCACCTTCCTGAATCTCCCAAATCTCATCTGTAACCTGGCGTTCATTCCTACTTCAGAGGGTCATTGGGAGGATTGAATGAACTATGAAGAAAAGCCCAGAGAGGTAGATGAAGACCAGATTGTGTTGGGCTATGTAAGCCATGCTGAGAGGTCGGATTTGATGTCAGTGCTCTGGAAGGCAGGGCAGTGACACGATAAATGTTCCCATAAGATCACTCTGGCCTCTGGAGAGAGTGGATTGAGGTGAGGGCAGGTGAGAGTAGAAGCAGATGGGCCAGCTAGGAGGAGAGCGCTGGAGAAGCGGGATGGACCTTTGAGAAGTGATGATGGTAGGAACAGCTGAGGTCTTAGATGTGGAAGAGGGAAGGACAGGGCATAATCAAGCAAGAGTCCTAGGATGAGGGATAGAGGTGCCCATCCCAGAGCCTGGCAGGGGACTGCACACTTGGACAGAAGCTGCAGAGTGCTAACTGGCTATCTTCTGAGTACCTGGAAGAAAGAAGGGGATCATGTGTGTTGGATGAGAGAATACCCTGGGGCTGGCCAAGGTCCTCCTCAGCTCTTTCTTTGAAGCTGGTGTGCTCTGACCATCTACCCATTTAGACAGCAGCTCCTAGAAGCAAGCTGAGCAGAATCAAGCAAGGCCTGGAATGTGGTAGTCTCCTCACTGGGCAGTCACCACGATATTATCTGAGATGACACTGGTCCCCTCACTGGTGCTGTCTGCTTGAACAGAGTCAGAACAAAATGAAAGCTACCCCAAAGCTGGATTTGGGGTGGCCTTGGGAATCTAAGGGGCTTCCCTGATACCTCAGATGGTAAAGAATCTGCCTGCAATACAGGAGACCCAGGTTCAATCCCTGGGTCGGGAAGATCCCCTGGAGAAGGAAATGGCAACCCTCTCCTGTATTCTTGCCTGGAGAATTCCGTGGACAGAGGAGCTTGGTGGGCTCTGAGAATCTGAGCAGCATTCCTCAAATCTGGGCACACTGGTGGCAAGACTGTTAGAGGGGAGTCAGGACCCCACCCCAGAGCATCTACCTGGGAGATCTCAGGGGGTGAGGGCACCTGGGAAATCTGAGTTTTGAATCATTTCAAGAGACACTGTCCTGGGTTGGGGGGAGGTTTCCACGTGGCTCCTGCCCTGGTTCTTTGCTTCTCACTTCTTTTTTCTTTGAAGGAAATCAATTTGATGGTAGTATTTCCTCTTCCTGTTCATAATGTAGACTCTGGGGGCAATTAGAGTCAGGCAACCTTCCCTCTGAGGAAAAAACCTTGTACATGTTTTATGAGTATATTCCTAAAATAACGACAACAACAGCAAACAAGCGTGTAACGAGGACTTCGCACTTGTGAAATGATTGTTATGCGTTGCAGCCCATTAAAAGTCTTTGGCAAATCTGTAAAGAATATTTCAGAGAGAAAAAGAACAGAATTTATAGGGCCTAAAAATAGCAGCTGAAGTGCCGCTGTGTTTAACTTGTCAGGAAACCTGTTGCGCCGAGACAGGCAGGGGATTTTGTTTCTTTGGCCTTGAGGTCACTTGTCTTGTTTAAGACAAGGCAGCAAACATTTCCAAATAGGGGTTGGTTTTTAAAGGGAGGAAGATGGCTGGATACATACGGTATTTCTTGTTTTCTCCTCTCCCTCTTACTGCCTCCTGCATCACTCCAGTCTTCCCCCTAAGAAAAGGAAGGAGGGTCTAGTTTTCTCAGTAGAGCACGTGGGGGCTGCCTGGGTGGCAGGGTTTTGACTACATTGGCCATGATGCTGGCTGATGCCACTTTTGGTGACAACTGGTCTGAGGAAAGGTGGGGACAGTCTGATCATTTCATCTTTAGGTTACACACAACCCCGCCATGTATGGAAATTGACCCATAGTTGAAGAAATAATGGTGTGATGGCCATTATCTTGAAGGCTGAAAGACTGCTTTCTGGACCTTCTTTGTCCCACTTCTGGGCAAGGGTGGTGTCTTCATCCTTCTCTGCCACCCACAGAAGAGATATCTGCCCCACCCCTGGCCTAGGCAGTTCTCAAGCTTCTGTACTTAACAATATACGGAGTGTCAGCATCCCCTAGATCTGTCCATCAGTAAGACTTCACACTCCTTGCCTTTCAACATTTACCAGTTATAATATATTAATTATATCTATGGTGGAGGTCCTGAAGTTTACGCTATCCATCAATTTCAAAACCAGACATTGAAAACTGGTGGCCTGGAGGCCCGATTTTGCTCAGTTTCTTGCCCTGCACAGTGTAGCCTTTGACAGTTGCTGATATTTAAAAGTGGGCTATTTTGTTTACAAATCTCCTTTCTCATTACAAATCCCATGCAGTGCTCTAAGCTACATCCGTGATTTAGACTTCTGCCACTGATACTGGAGTCCCTATACTGCTGGGCAGAGATCCCTATTTCCCTAAAAGTAGCTCTCCTATGGATCACGATGAGAAGCAGCCACTTAGAGGATAGTAAGAAAGGGGTAAATCAGTTGTATGTGGAGCATCTAGAAAACATCTGCTCATGCACGAGTGCTCTGAGCACTAGCTGTTCTTGCCGTTGTTATTATTGTCATCATGGCATTCTGTGTTTTCTGTGAGGCTTCTGATGAAGACGTTGTTCACTACATAACCCAGGGTCTTATCCCCCCGCCCCGCCCCAGGAAGATATGTATATTAGATCTCAGTTCCAGAAAATAATTGTCCTCCATCTGAGTTCCTGGCTTATCTGTACCTTATTCACGCTACAAATCATGTTTCTAATTTTTCCTTCACTACTGGGAAGCTCAGAGGCAACTTTGCTGCTCATTTCTAGCAGAAGGATGCATTTGTGGTGGGTATTTGCTTTCACAGGCCATCATTTCTCACTTGTCTATACTGTTGTGGGCATTTTTGTAAGCATTCTTAAATACTGTTTGGAGCAAGGCTGGGTGTAAATTTAAAAAGCAACAAAATGTTTGTTCCTCCGAGAGAAGCTTTATAGTATCACTGCAGATAGGTTCCAATGTCAGGATGGCCCCATCTAAGCTTTGGACTATCACATGGTCTTTCTTCCTACTGGACACTGCTGACCTTTAAAACCATGTTGAAACTGGCTCTATCAGCTGGGCTCAACCTTTCCCTCTACCCTGGTAGCTTCTGTTCCTGAACCTAAATGGCTCATTCACCTGGGTGTACAGATTTATCGGTCAGCTATCACTGTGTAACAAATGACCTCACAGTTCAAGGCACACAGGAAGAAGGAGTTATCAGTCTCATAGGTCTGAGGGATGTCTGGACAGTTCTGCTTCAAGCTGAAAGTCTGAAGGCTAGCCGGGGAAGCTGTTCTCCATGCCTCTCACTTTTCCAGAAGCGGAGGGCTACCAGGGTAGGCTCTTCTCATGGTAAAGGCAGAAGTGCAGGAGGTTGGGCAGAAACACATGAGAGGTAAGCTCAGCATGGGTGTTATCACTTCTTATCTGTTTCATTGGCCAAACCCAACATCAGGGCAGCAGGGAAACAGTTTGTATCTAGTGAGAGGAATTTCAGAGTCAATAGCAAAAGTATGTGAGCACCAGGTGGGCATGGGGGACACTGTCTACCATAGGCAGTATGGCTGCTGAAGACCATCAGGGTCGGCTTGCTACAACGTCTGGCCCTTCGTGGGTATGTTGGATAGTCTCCACTTCTCCCCTCCACATTCTCGCTGCATCATTCTTCCTGCTTAGTGCCCTTGGAGGCTGACTTTCCCACTGCCTTTTTGTTGGGCTCGTTCTGAAGGGAGCATTGGAAGAAGAGGGTGGAATCGTGCCCACCCACAGGTTGGCATGACCACGACCCTCTGCAGAAGGCCCTCGCTTCTGCCAGGTGGCTAGTTCTGATAACTGTGAGGCTCTAGTAACCTTCAGACCTGAGGGTGCAAGAGCTCCTTGCAGTCACTAGCCCTCGTGTACTTTACCACGGAATGGAGGGTGTGTGTTTGGATGGGGTGACTCCTTTTAAACCTGCCCTCTCTCTTATAAATAGGCCCTTCACTGAACTTTTTCCTGTTTGTAAGAGCCATCTATTCCTGGCCAGGACCCTCGCAGATACATTAGGTGCTCATTAAGTACATGGTTGAGTATCAGGGTTCCTGATTTTTCCTCTCTCCTTAACACTAGTCACTTCTTCTACCTGAGAACCCCATGGGATTTCAGAGCAGGAAGCTCTCCCTCTCTCCCCATTACTTGTCCAGCAAAGGTTCATTGCTTCTCGCAAGAACCTGCAGTGTCCTTTCGTCAGAGAGAATCCTTGTAGAGAAGGTTTTATTTTTTTCTCTGAGTTTTTTTGGCATGCCCTTTGAAATAATTAGGGATTCTTTCAAGAGCAACATTTTCTCCATGGGGGATTTATTTCCCAGATATGATTTATGCCCATCACGTTCCTAGAAGGGAACGTAGTGAGTGTTTGTGGCTAAAAAAAGTCTCAACACAAGGAGACTAAGTGTAAATCCCACCAGGAATGATTGCCTTCATTAGTTTGAAAAGGGTTGATGAGCACCACTATGCCTCACTCAACAGAGCAATGCATTTGGTTTCTTTAAGCAGGAAAAAAAAAAAAAGGGTTCTGTATTTCGGTTTCCCAAATGAGTTGGAGAACCATGAAAGTATTTCCTAAACTTCCCTAATCAAGATAATGTTTTGTTAAAAATTCAGATGCCCAGTGATTCAGGTTCAGTGGACCTGGAATGGGGCCTAGAAATATGTTTTCAAGCTGCAATCCTGGGCAAGTCATTTTATTCCCACCCACTACACTTGGCTGATGGTTCCCACACATTTTGGTCTGTTGACTAAGAAGAAATCTAATAATGATAATAATGGTAAGGATAGTATACAAAAATATGTGACACATTTATTTTTTAAAAGATGTGTTTATTTGTATCTGTCTGTGCTGGGTCTTCATTGCTGGGTGTGGGCTTTCTCTAGTTGGCGGCAAGCAGAGGCCTCTCTAGTTGTGGAGCGTGGGCTCTAGAAGCACAGGCTCAGTAGCTGCGGCACACAGGCTTAGTTGCCCTACAGCTTATGGGATCTTCCTGGACCAGGGGTTGAACCCATGTTTCCTGCATTGGCGGGTGGATTCTTAACCACTGGGCCACTAGGGAAGCCCCTATTTTTTTCTTAAATTATTCATTCGGCTGCACCAGATCTTAGTTGGGGCACACCAGATCATCAATCTTCATTTCCGCGTGTGGGAACTAGTTCTGTGACCAGGGATTGAACCTGTGCCCCTTGCGCTGGGAGTGTAGGGCCTTAACCACTGGCCCACCAGGGAAGTCTCAGCATATGTGACATTTAGAAAGCACTGTACAGTCTGCCAAGATATTACAGATTTTGCCTCATTAACCACATTGGCCACTTCAGGACTTGTTCTTGTCTCATATTGCCTATGCCGAGATTATTTGATCAGAATTGAAGGGAAAGAATGGCACCAGCAGGTTTTTGTTAAATATCCTAATTGATACCAGAAGCAGAGATACAGCAGTTGTCATGTTATACACATGAAGGCTACAAGCAAGCAGCCTTTAGTCCATGCTTTGAGAACCACTGCATGACGTCAGGGTAAGATTCTTTCAACCTCACCCCATCCCTGGATTGTGCAATAAGAGTTTCTAGGAAGCTCTGCGGCGGGCTTCCTTACAGACAGACATCTCTAGGCAACTGACTGCTCTCCGGGGTGGTGGGGAGGGGAGCACAGATGTTCCCTCCTAAAAAGGACATGCTGGGCTGATTCTTCCTTGCTGGTTAGGAAGTCTCCCTTTCAAAATGCTGTTTCAAGTTTCTGTGGCAGTTCTGCAGGAAGCCATGCCTGGAAAACAGAATCTTTCTGATACTAGATGACTTTGCAGTGTTTGGTATCAAATGCATTGTGATTGTGTGCTGAGTTTGGGGAGGGGGATTTTCAAATGTTATTAATTAACAAATTTTGGGGAGCCATTGTGTTATTCATTTTTAATCAGAGATCCTGGACTGCCTGTTAATTTATCACTCCTTTGGTTATTGTTTCTGTGACATGCTCAAGAACAAAATGTCTTGCAGGCTAAGCTGGATTCTCTCCGTACCCAGCCCACACCCTTACTTCTGCCTTTTGCAACATCTCTGACACCAGTGAATGAAAATGCAAGCCCAGGGGCTCAGAGGGCTGGGGAGCTGTGCTGCCCATGTGTTTTAGTGTTAGCACATTTTTCTCAGCCACTGTGAAACCTTGGATTTAAGCTGATTTATCAGCAACCCTGATTTAGCATATACTTCATTGTCTATCAGGGAAAATAGAGTGGTATCTATTTTCTCATTCTGCATTAAAATAGTATTGGCTGTGATTTGAGCTTCAATTCATTGAAACAACAATAGTGGCATTAAAAAAGTTCTCCATGTCCAAGGGCAGAGGTGAGGCCATGGTGGGTAATGAGACCCATGTGCCATGAACCCTGAAATGTGCACCCTTTAGAGCTGAGCTTGTGACTGCACATGATCTTACAGCACATGCTTTGGGAGAATACATTTAAACTCAAGTCCTAAATCCAGTGATGAATTCCAAGCTTTCTGCTATTGTTTTTCCTTCTGAAGACAAATGGAGTCTTATGCCCTGGTATTTGAGGTTCAGTTTAAGGGCAATGTTGGGTGAACCATTATTCGATGGGGAGTTTTGTGTGCTGGATAGTTTATGATATCCTTTAGAGATTCCAACCAAGGATCTACCTACCCATCCGCTGACTGTCCATCTGTCTGTCCATCCACCTGTCCACGCATATGAGCACTTACTAATTCCTACAAGATGCCCGGCATTGTGTTTACATGCTAGGATTACAATGATAAAACATAGTACTAACCATCATTTATTGAGAGCTTATTATTTATTATCAGAAAGTTTCCAATGTTCAAAGCATCCTTGCGAGGTAAGAAGTGTATCCTCTATGAGAGAATGGAAGCTAATGCACCTTTCCTCTGATAGCCCGGTCAGTCACGTCGCACAAGCCTTGGGCAGCCTTGTGACATCAGGGCCAGAGAAGCATTTCCTTGTTTTTAAAACATTAAACAGACTTTTCTGCCTGCCTGGACACAGACCCGTGTTGGAGCATACAGTGAGCATTCAGTGGCAGGGTCAGAGCGTGCCCCTCATCTGTCACTTCTTGGGGTATCTTCCTTTTATCAGTGATACAGAGAGAGGAATGTTCACAGGACAGATAATCCCTGGAAACTGATAAGTGCTATGAGAGAAGAATCGGTAAGGGAAAGGGATTTGTTCTTGCCACGGTGGGCTATAATTTTAAATAAGATGGACAGGGTATGCCTCATGAGAACAACAATTTGAGAAGGTGAAGGAGGGAGAGATGTGAGAGAAGAGCGTTCCAAGCAGAGGGAACAGCTGGTGCAAAGGCCCAGTGGCAGAAGTGCCTGTTTCTCCAGGAGGGTCCAAGAGGGTGTGTGTGTAGATCATAGGTGAAGTCAGAGAAGCGACGGGCCAGATCACACAGGGCCTTAGAGACAGACAGACCACTGACAGAACTTGGCTTTTATGCTGAATGAGATGGGGCAGTTGTGAGGTATTGGGGTGGTGTGACATGACCCTCGCTGCCTTCTTCCTAGGGCTTGGTGCATAGCGTGGGCTCGCAGGGGGCCTCTGTGTTATCAGTCTGGGCCCCCAGACCTCCCCCACCTCCTGTTCCAGGCTCACTGCTCCCATCCTGTCACGTGACCTTCCCCTGCCCCCAGCCACCAGGTCGTCCCATTCTCTCAAGTCCCTGAAGTCCTGCCTCTGGCCCATGATCAAATGCACTATATTCTGAATCCCCCTTTTTAAAAAAGGAGTGATGTTGCTGGTGGGAATTCCGCATGGAGAAGGTTGTGGGTGCTTTTTTCTTCTTAAGCCAGTTCCCCGTGGATCTCAGGGCCCGTGCCAGGCCACCGTGGGGCCCTGGTCTCCTGGCTGGCTTTGTTCTGGTGAGTGGGGCCAGGGGACAGGAAGATGGGAAGGAGGGCTGGGCGGAGGGCAGGGTGGAGGCCACAGAGTGAGGGGGTGTGTTGGAGCCAACAGGAAGCAGGGCTGGGTTTTGTTCTCTAACTAGTTCCCAGTCCTGGCTCCTGTGGGGTTTCAGGGCTTGGTCTGGAGCTACACTGTTCCTGTGGACACTGCAGTCAAGCCCAAACATTGAGCTGTGGCCACACCAGCCCTGGTTCTGCTTGTGACCCTGGACACCCTCCAGGAGATACCTGACCTGCCCTTGGTGTCAGCTGGGCAGCCTTCCTCAGGGCCAGAGGCTCTCGGGAGTCCTGTGCTGAGGTGGGCATATGCCCCTTTGCAGCTCTGCCGTGGGCCCTCCGGGGCTGGGGAAGGGGGAGAAGCAGGGCCTGCCTAACCCACTGTTCCCAGGGTTACAGGGCCTCCTCGGCAAGTCTGGGCCAGCCCCTGAAAGGCTCGCCCTCTCGCCCCCTCCCACCCCTGGTCCTAGTAAATGCAGAGTTTCTGGAAGAGTCCACCAGTGAAAACACTCGCTCCCTTTGTGCAGCCCTGGGTTATCAGCATGGTTCAGACTGAGGAAGTCCTCACCCTTCTGCCCATCCTCCCATTCTGTTCTGTCCCACCCTGCCCTGCAGAGGGGAGGCCCTGCCTGTGGGAGAGTCTGGCGACCCCTCCCACCCCCCACTTCAGGACCCTGGGTTCTGCCGAGGATTGACTCTGTGATCAGGGAAGGATCCATTCTTCACTTTCTCCCCCACCTCCCTTTCATCATGTCTGTGTGAAAAATGAAAATTATTGTTGATTTAAAAGGGCCATTTGCCTAATGCCCCTGGAATTTATTTGCTGGAGCCTTTTCCATTTTCAGATTTCAGTTCAGACCTTGGCGGCTGCCGAGAGGTTATGTAACCTGGGATGGAGTGGATCCCATCGGCATCTGGGGGCCCCAGTGCACCCTGCCCTTAGCCACTCCTGTGAGGAGTGAGCACCTCCTTGAGCTGCTGGGGTGGCGAGCTGGGGAGAAGAAGGGGTTGACGGGGGAGACTTGGCAGCTGTTAGAACAGAGTCAGGCGGACGATTTCTTTGGGGACTGAATTTGTAGCTCTTCTCAAAGCGTGCCTCCGCCTCCTCAGCTATAGACCCTCCTCACGTACAAAGCCCTGGCCTGTCCATCGGGCTGTCCCTGGAACTTAACAGAAAGCCCGGGCGTCCTTTCCTGAGCCCGAGTGGGATTTGTGACCTTCTTCTAGCATGTTCTTCCCTGCTGAGCCTTTGGAATCTGTCTCTACACTCTGTCCATCTCAGCACTACTGGCCTCGAGGGCCTGCCCTGGCTGAGGGCTGCACTTCCAGCCCTGAATTCCGGCCCAAGAGCCCTTGATTTCTCCTCCTAAACCTGGTCTGGGTCTACATGGAGTGACTTTGACAGGGACAAGGGAAAGGTTTTGTCCTGGGTTAGGAGCGGCTAAAAGTTTACCCTACCTCTAGATTTTAAAGGGCAATGAAGAGTTAGAGTGACTGGGTTTTGGGACCCTGAATTTAGTCATCTTTGTCATGGAGAGGCTCCGGCAGGGTGGATGGCGGTGGGAGGGGAAAAGAAAGGGGTGTGGGTCGTGACTCCCTCCTACACCCCCCATCTTGGGAGATGGTAGCAAACCCATTCTCTCCAACCCTTCTTTCTCCTCTCTCTGTAGCCTGAAACATCTGTCTTCACACTATTTCTCTGCTTAAATATGCTTGTTAGCCCCCCTTAAGATCCAGATCACCCTGTGTATGCCTTTGTTCAGTTCAATTCAGTTCAGTCGCTTAGTTGTGTCTGACTCTTTTTGACCCCATGGACCGCAGCACACCAGGCCTCCCTGTCCATCACCAACTCCCGGAGTTTACCTAAACCCGTGTCCATTGAGTCGGTGATGCCATCCAACCATCTCATCCTCTGTCGTCCCCTTCTCCTCCTGCCTTCAATCTTTCCCAGCATCAGGGTCTTTTCCAACGAGTCAGTTCTTCGCATCAGGTGGCCAAAGTATTGGAGTTTCAGCTTCAACATCAGTCCTTCCAATGAACACTCAGGACTGATCTTTAGGATGGACTGGTTGGATCTCCTTGCAGTCCAAGGGACTCTCAAGAGTCTTCTCCAACACCACAGTTCAAAATCATCAATTCTTCTGCACTCAGCTTTCTTTATAGTCCAACTCTCACATCAATACATGACCACTAGAAAAACCATAGCCTTGACTAGACAGACCTTTGTTGGCAAAGTAATGTCTCTGCTTTTTAATATGCTGTCTAGATTGGTCTTGCGTTTGTTAACACAATGCTAACTACTGTTACTAGTAAACCCTCAGTTTTCACTGACTTAATCCACTAGAAGTATGTTCATTGAGCATATATCAGTCAAATAAGTTTCTTCTTCAGTGGTTGTAGCCTTGGCCACGTGGTGGTCCTAAGATCCCAGTTCCTTCCATTGCTGGCTCTGCCCTCCGCTAGGGCCACAGAGTCTTTTGTGTTCTGGGGGCAGGAGAAGGAAGAGCAGCGGGGGAAGGCACAGCCTCTTCCTAACATCCCAGCCCAGAGATGACCCACATCCCTTCCATCACCTGCTGTTGGTGAGAGCTAGTCAGATGGCCACAGCGGTGGCCGCAGGTTTGGAGGCACCCCTGTGATAACTCCATGTAACATTGGTGGGAGAAGATGGGGGGGGGGTGTCGTGGGGAGGTGGTGAGGAGGTGATGTCAGTGGGTGAGTGAGTGTCCGTGCAGCTGTGAAGGGGAGCAGGCAGTCTGAGGTCCTCACCCCCAGGGTTTCCAGTTTGGAGAACAGGGTGGATAGTGGTGCCACCCAGAAAGATGAAGTCTGTGGGAAGAGGGGTGGATGTCAAGATTCCCATCTGTCACATGCCCAGCAGGGGCGGGTGCTGCGGGGCTGCTTGGTGAATGCGGGGATGAGGAGAAACAGTGGTAAAGGAACATGGGTGCCTTCTGGCCACACCATGGAGATGCACTTGAGAAAAACTGGTAGTGGTTTACCCCTCACATCCTGAAACTACAGTACCTGATAGGATAAGACCGACCAGTTTGCAAGTACAAAGTTAATCATAATTGGGGGAAAATAAAGCATCCTCAGTAACCCAGGAGAGGATACCTCCCCAGGCATCGCACCCCACTGAGTGTCTGGTTACTGTCCCTGTGAGCCTGAGGGGAGCAAGGAGGCAACTGCCTGACTCAGGTGAGTAGGGGTTCCCACCTTCTCTGGGCCAGTACAGCTTCCTCTCCTCTCCTTGGCCCTAGGTTCATTGCTTTGGGAGCGGGTGATGCCAAGAAGAGCTGGGAGCAGGCATTACTTGGTTGCCTGATCCAAGACAAGCAGGCTACCCCCTTCTCCTCTCATCAGAAGAAAAAGGAGAGCCAGCTGAAGGCCAAGTCCTGGGCTGCAGCCACAGGCTGCTTTGCCACTGGGCTGGTCCAGGCTGTGCCACAGGTGGGACTAAGGCTGCAGGGAAACCTGGGCTAACTGGGCTCTGAGTTAGTAACGGGTTCCTAAAGCAGGGGCTTGGGGAAGCTCTGCAGGTGAGGGTGAGCCCCATTCCAGTCTCCAAGGTCAAACTTGGCCGCCTTCTCTTATGCCTTTATACCAGGAGCCAGGAGAAGGGGCACCATGCAAGAGGGCACCTGGGGGAGGGGTTCACACCCTTGTCTGTGGGGAAGCCTGGGCAGATGGAGACAGTCCATGGCCTAAGTTCTTGGCTGACATCTCCCACTGCTCTCTGTAAACTCGATTGAAGCCTCAGGGGGAGATTCAACAGCGAGTGGTACTTAGCATGTTTTAGACCAGGGAGACCACTTTGGGGGAAATTTGTTTTGTTTTTCTTTACCTCTACATAAAGGATGAAATGAAGTATTTGAGCCTGCATCGCTGAAATTAAGGGCACAGATTCGGGAGCCAGACAGCCCAGGTTGGAATCTAAATTCTACCACTTGCTACCTTGGCTGAGCCACTTAACTGCTCAGGGCCTCAGTTTGCCCACATGTAAAATGGTTATCACAGTTGAAGGACTGAATGAGTGAGTATGTACAGAGTGCTAGGATAGTGCCTGGCACATAACAAGGCCCATCAAGTGTGTGTAAATTTTTTTAAAATTAAATTTAGTTGAAGAGTAGGTATAGACCAGAGGGTGGGGTGATTCCTAAGTTTTCCCCAGTCTTCTCCCTCAAGACTCTCTCCATCCCTTCTCTAGAAGGATCTGCTTCCTTTTAACCCCTTGGCAGCTATGCAGGAGTGATAGCCCTCTCTAGTACTGTTTCTGGACAACTGCTGGGGAAATGGACAGGAAATCAAAACAGCTCACAGATGCCATGCTAGGCAGTTTGCATAAATTGCCTTTAATCCTAAAACAGAAAAAAACAACAAAATACTCAATCCTGAAAGTTAGGGACATTATTATGTCTGTTTTACAAATGAGGAAACCGAGCCCGACAGTGAGTCTGGTAAGTTGATCCCAGGTTCAGGACTCAAGCCCTAGTTTGCCTGAGGCCTTGCTCTCTCCTCAATGCCAAGGTTGTCCTCTCCCTGCAAATGTGGCTGTTTCAATTGTCATCTGATCATGTGTCATCCTTCCATTGAATACAAATGACCGATCATGGTTTTTATTGAACACCTGCTGAATGTGGGGTACTATAGGAAAACAAAAGAGCAGGCTAGGTGGTGACTGAGATGCAAGAGGGGTGAACCAGTTGAGGAATGACCTGAAGCACTGTATGACTGAGTGTGGGGTTCCAGCTGGGTGTCCACACGGGAGAACACACTGGGGCCTATAGGCATTCGAGGAGCTTCCCCAATAGGAGGTGAGGTGCAGGCTGTGTCCTGAAGGTTACCAAGGTTTTAGGAAGTGGGGGAACCTTGGGAACACACACAGAGCAGGTGAGCAGGTGGGACCAAGGTCTATATAGTCAGGGGGAGAAAGCATGCTGGAATGAGTTTGCAGAGTTAGAACTGGTTGATGTCATGCAAGGCAATAAAACAGAAACTTTTGGGTTTATCTTTCCACCAGACAGACCATTCTGGGATTGTCAGTGTTCCACAAATTAGCATTTAACTTTGAATAGTTTGGGCCCTGTTCAAGAATAAATAGTAACAAAAGATATCTTTTCCTAGAGAGTCACATGATCCTAGGCTGTCTTTCCAGGGTTCTAGTATGACATTGAAAGGCCACCAATAATATCCTTGCTTTATTTCAAATTTGGAAGATGTTTGCCGTCAGGAAGAGCAGCAGCAGTATCATGTGTAAGAGAAAGCCAAGTTGGAAGAAGAAGGCAAGCGGTTTCCAGACGTGTCTGGGAGGCTGGTAGGAGCTGGGAGCTTCTGGGGCCTGAGTTTGGGGTGAAGTTTGGGCTGATGGGGGGACACTAGCCCCCAGAGGGCCCCAGACTGTGCAAGAGAACAGGCCCATCTGCCCCAGAGCAAGTCAGCAGCCCTCCTGTGCCAGTCCCATCACCAGGCCAGACGATGTACCCAGCAGCCCACGTGCCAGACTAAGGGAGACAGCACAGAAAACGTCATAGACTCAAGAAGTGCAGATGTCAGGGAATTCTGGTGGCGTGGGAGCAGATTGGAGTCCAAAAACTGCATAGAAAAAACAACCAAAATTGAAAGCAAGTTTCTAAGTTGGGAAAATGTTTCTCCTTGTCCAGAATGTATACTTCAGAGAATGGCAGAACAGCATAAACACTGCAAAACAAATTCAGCTACTTAATCTCTTTATTTTAGTCATTGGAGGTGGCACTGGGAATGCTGGTAGGAGCAAACTTTGACTCAGATTCCCCTGGCCTCACTTGGCTTTTTCCTCTGTTTGAACAGACTTGTTAAGTCTGCATCTCCACGGCATGCCTTTCCTGGCCTGGTGTTTGGGTTGTCAGCCTGATGGCTGTGTGTGCATGGAGAAAGCCATGGGGGCGGTTTCCTGGGTCCCCATGTATGGTACTGGAAGACCGTCTGGCCCTCAGTCAGTATTCTTGCCCTGTGGGGTGCATTGGACCCAACAGGCAGTCCACAGCTTCATCCACTTGTGCCATTGTGGCAGGAAAGTTGAGGCACCATTTCCTGGTTTCTTCATTCCTTCCTTAATTAGCTTGGTTAGTCAACAGGTTTTTAATAAGCACCCATCATGGGCCAGCTTTGTAGAGATGAAGAAGAGCTCAGAGGGAGGAAAGGAAATTCTAGGCTGAAGAAATAGCAGGCAGAAAGGCACAGGAGTGAAATGGTACACTGCCTCTGTGAAGTAGGAGGTGGAGTGTGGAAAGTGGGGCTGAAGTCTCGCTGTGTTCTCGGGATGTGGTGCCAGAGAATTCTCATCTTCCCTTGCTGGCAGTGGGAGCTGTGGAAGATTCTGTAGGAAGGGAGTGTTTCGTTTCATTCAACAAACATTTTTTTTGTCACCTACCATGTACAAGATACTCTTTTAGGTGCTGGGGATACGACAGTGATTAATTAAAGTCTAGTGGGAAAGCTGGACAAGGTGGGCAGAGAATGAGCTCAGAGATGCTGGTTGGCGAGGGGGAGTACCAGCCCTGACATCTGCTTCTACGGGGTGGGGTTTTTCACACTGCCCCACCCCTCGCCACAATCTATAAGCAGTGAGCCTGATCTTAGATCCCAATGGTGTGAAGTCCCCTCTGCCTATGATACTTTATTTTTTCATGGCCAAAGCCATATTAAAACAGGGGCTGAGGAAGAAACAATTGAAGGGAGGGAAGCTCAAAAATCTCTGAGAGTCCTTCGTACCAGGAATCCCTCCGCTAGAACTGAGGGTTAGGGCACCTTTTGGTGGGTATGTTTTATGGGATCCCTGGGTTTGTGGAGAAGGCTGCACCAGTGACCTCTTAAGCCCAGTGAGTGGTGCCTTCCCTTTGTTACTTCTTATGCAGACTTCTGGGTAGAATTTGTAAACAATTATAACCAAGAAGTGAAATGAAAGCCATTATGATGAGCAGGCAAAGGTGAGTTGAGACCAGTAGGGCCAGCAGAAATGGTGACTGCTGAGAACCTCGTTCTTGCAGGATGGATTCAGTTCTTTCTCTAGCAGAAGTGTGTGTGCAATGGTTAGGTTTTGCTGAGTAACAAAACTCCCCCACATTTAATGGCTTACAACAACAGCCATTTATTATTGTCTGTGAATCTCTATGTCAGCTGGGCAGTTCTGCTGACTTGTGCCACACTTGGCTGTTCTCAGCTAGGCTCACTGATGTGTTAGGGTTGAGGTTGCAGGCTTGCTGGGGGCTGGTTCACTCCAGGGTCATTTACTTGGCTGGGGTCGCAAAGATCTCTCTGTATTCCCTGGACTAGCCTGGCCTTTTTACATGGTGGCTGGGAAAGGTTCTCAGAGAGTGGAAGTGAGAAAGACCTTTTGAGTCCAGCACGAAGTTGTACAATATCATTTTTGATGCATTCTGTTGGCCAAAGTAAATTCAAAGGATGGGGAAATAGATTTACCTCTCTACAGGAGGAGTGACCATGTCATATTTTCAGGACACACATACGGGGAGGGGTGGAAAATTGGGTCCTTATGCTGTGGGCAGAGCATGTGGGCTCTGGAGTCACTTGGGACTGTCCATCCAGGATTCTCCACTTATCCACAACCTCTTCCATGATATGGGAACACTAATAGTATCCATCTCAAAGGGTCATTTTGAGGATTAGATAATGCATATGTGCCTAACGTATAGTAAATACTCAGTACAGAGAGATTCCATGAAATGAAGCTTCCAGGTGAATAGAAGAAGAGCATTTCATTTATTCTCATTACTCTGCCTTCCTCAACACTTCTTAACATCCTAACCTTATAAACGCAGTAATTCTTTTAAAAACATTTATTTTTGGCTGTGCTGGGTCTTTGTTGCTGTGCGTGGGCTTTCTTTAGTTGCAGACAGTGGGGGCTACTCTCTAGGTGCAGTGCAAGGGCTTCTCGTTGCGTTGGCCTCTCTTGTTGCGAAGCATGGGCTCTAGAGCAGGCGAGCTTTAATAGTTGTGGTGTACAGGCTTAGTTGCCCTGTGGCATGTGGGCTCTTAACCACTGGACCACCGGGGAAGCCCAGTTCAGTAATTCTAATCACTTACTTAGTCAATAAAAACCAGTGCTTATCATATACTAGACTGTGCTAGGAACGAGAGACACAAGGGAATGCGGCACTGAAGCATTCCCTCTGTATTAAAGGGTGTCAGTGTCTTATCTGCTCAGAAAATTCTGAGAACTGTAAGCTGGATGTTTAAAACCCTTCACAATTTGGTCTCAGTTTGTGCTGCCATCCTGTGCTTTCTCAAATCAAAGTGAATTCTTCCCTGTGTTCCAGATATGCCCTGTGTCTTTGCATCCTTCCAAACAGACCCTGGACAGGAACGGACTCCACACTGCAGCATCAGTGGTAGGGTGCAGCCAGGCTGGGCTGGATATAGGCATCCTGAACCAGGACAGGGCTGGGGTCTGTGTGGTTCAGAGGCCATAGATACGACACAGTTACCTCCATCTTGAGAGGCCTTTTCTAAGGCTCACCTAAACTTCAGGACTTGCTATGACCTGTCACTCCTTGGAATCTGCCTTAAAGTGTTCTGTGGACCAGTCTGGCCCCCTGTAGGAGCTCCATAGGCAGAAACCCTCTGTTTCTCTTCTGCCTGCAATATCCTCTCAATGACAGTGCACCCCTTCCTAGGAGTTCCACAGGTGATTACAAAAACCCTCTATCCCAACAGCCAAATACACACTCCTTTACTTCTAGAGTATATATGAAGGGATGGGAGGCTGCATGGCCCGCCCCGTCCTCCTTTCCCTTAATGTGAAACTACTGGATGAAAGGAGTAGGGTATAGTGCAACACAAATGCTAGTTCAGTCAGTGGTACAAAGAAGCTGACATTGTCCATGGACACTAATCACATGGCTATGGAAATTGACCTTGAGTGTGACCTTCCCATGGACCCAAGATGGGGCTCAGGGGTCCCTCTCTTCCTCATCACCAGCCCTTCTAAGACCCTTCAGCCCCTTTTTGAGATGCCAGACTCTTTTCCTGCACAACTTCTAACCTTATTGGAGGGACAAGGGAGTCATGGTTTCTTTCTTTCTGCTGTGCCTCCACTTTTCTCTTGGAGATTTTCAACTCGCCTCCGTGGCATTTTTGCTTGAGTAGAATGGCTCTTACCTAGACCTTAACTGTTCCATGGAGGTTGGGTTGGGAAGAGGTTGGGAAAGGGAAGGTGCAATGTGAGCAGAAACAGAACAGCTCTCTGGAAAAGAGCTCAGCCTGTAAGAACACAGAGGTCAAGAATACAGATGATGAGCAGTAGGGGAGCAGAGGGTCCATTGTCACCTATTCAGGCATTACTCCCAAAAAGCAATAAGGAAAAATGGAGATAAGATTTTCACATTGGAATTCGCTCTTTAAAGCTTCATTAACGTGAGTTTAGATGCTGGTATTTCCCCAGAAGCAGCATATTCCTGGGGTAGCTTCATATGATCTCCAGAAGCTACTTACATTCTAAGGATTCCAGATAGAATATCAATAATTTCCAGACATCATGAATTCTGTTAACCATCAACATAAGCAATATTAAGCATTAATTCTGGTAATAACGTGACTTGAAATCCATCAGCACAGGCTTTAACAAAATTCTCACATACCAGAACTACCGTTAATCAAATCCAAATTGATAGCTCTATTTTCCTAAAAATGGAAAATATCCCCAATGTACTCTTCTAAAACAAAACATTGAAAGACATCTTTGTTCATTTGTTCCATCAACTTATTCAGTTAACATTAATTGTGGATCTCATATAAACCTATGGACTTCCCTGATGGCTCAGATGGTAAAGCGTCTGCCTATTATGCATGAGATCCGGGTTCAATCCCTGGGTTGGAAAGATCTCCTGGAGAAGGAAATGGCAACCCCATTCCAGTATTCTTGCCTGGAAAATCCCATAGATAGAGGAGCCAGGTAGGCTACAGTCCATGGGGTTGGAAAGAGTCAGACACGACTGAGTGACTTCACTCACTTTATAAACCTGTATTGCTTTAGGAATAGGATATACAAAACCAAACAACACAATGAGGTCCCTGTGCCTTATAATTGGAGTAATAGAGGCATATATACCCTAGAGCTAAAACACAGGTATCAAACTCTAGGGACTAAAGTAAATTTCCTTTATTTAATAAAGTATGTCAACCAGAAACCTGTAACAAGCATCATACTTAATGGTTAAATATAGAAATACTTTGCATCATAGTAGGGACTATAGGCAAGAAGGCTTGCTATTGTTGCTACTGTCTATTGTTCTTGCCAATGTAATAAGCCAAGAAAAATAAATTATATATAAATAGTGAAAATGGAAAGATAATGTCATCATTTACAGATGATACTATCTAACTAGAAAAATCTAAAAGAATAGTAGATGAGCTTTTAGATTAATAGATTTCATACACAAAATAGAGCCGTACACAAAAATCAGTAGCCTTCCTGTATACCACTACTTAGTAAGAACATATCATTTTAAAAAATCATATTAACATGGTTCTTCACACAGCTACTTGTGCATCTTTGTAGATATATATGTGTGTGGATATATGTTTGTATATATATTGGGGTTCCCTTGTGGCTCAGATGGTAAAGAATCTGCCCACAATGCAGGGGACTTGGGTTTGATCCCTGAGTCAGGAAGATCCCCTGGAAGAGGGTATGGCTATCCACTCCTAGTATTCTGGCCTGGAGAATTCCATGCACAGAAGAGCCTGGCAGGCTACAGTCCATGGGGTCACAAAGAGGCGGATACAACTGAGCAACTGACACACACACACGTATGTGTTGTTGTTGTTGAATCACTCAGTTGTGTCTGACTCTTCACCACCCCATGGACTGCAGCATGCCAGGCTTCCCTGGCCTTCACTATCTCCTAGAGTTTGCTCAAATTATAGATGTATTTTATTAGTTGATTTACAGTGTTGTGTTAGTGTCAGGCGTACAACAAAGTGATTCCGTTATGTGTATGTTTTTCCAGATTCTTTTCTCTCACAGGTTATTACAAGATATTGAATATAGTTTGCTGTGCTATACAGGAAGTTCTTGTGTTTTTCTGCTTCACATATAGTAGTGTATATCTGTTAATCCCAAACTCCTGACATAGAAATATATTTTTTTATCTTCTGCTCTTTGTGTGTTACACAGGTGAGATTGTATTGTACCCACAATTTTGCCCATTATTCTTGTTGATTTCTGTGTAGTATTCCTTAGTAAAGCTGCACTGTGGTTCATTTTAAAAAATCATATTAGCAATAAATGTGTAGTAAGCATGAACCTTCTGAATGGCACATCACCTTCTGCTAACCTTGTCCAAGGTCACATCCCCTTCCTGGAGCAGCCTGCATCCATTGCTAATCCTCATGGAGGTGTAAAGATCTGGGCCTCTTGGGCCTCTTGGCCTAACTTGGAACAACCCTGAAAGGTCATTTCATCTTTATAATTCAAAAATAATAACAACAACAATGATAATTAATAGGTTTGGCTGAGGCTTTCACATTACAGCTTAACTTCTCCATCTGCCTAGTCAGCTTCTGAAGTCCTTTCTCCTCCACAAGTGTTGATCCCAAGGGAACTCCCTAATAATCCTCATGCACACTAATCACCATCTGGATTGGCTTCCCCAGCACCCAGCCTGTGATGATGAAGTCACAGAACCATTGATGTAGTTGATACCATTAAGACAATTCTCACAGTACTATATATTTCTGTTTATTGTATATATATATCAAATACATTTTTAAAGTTCAGAGTAAGTTCCTGGCTCTCTTGAAATGCTGTTTTCCTTTATTAGATGATGGATTTTGTGTTAAGATTTAGATTCTCTCTCTCTTTTTGTTTTTCTGAATGTGCCATGAAGCGTGTAAGATCTTAGTTCCTCTGTTCTCTGCTGTGCCCAATTGCTTCAGTTGTGTCCGACTCTGTGCGATCATTTGGAGTATAGCCTGCGAGGCTCCTCTGTCCATGGGATTCTCCAGGCAAGAATACTGGAATGGGTTGTCATTCCCTCCTCCAGGGGATCAAACCCACGTCTTCTGCATCTCCAGCATCTCCAGCATTGCAGGTGGAGTCTTTACCGCTGAGCCACCAGGGAAGCCCCTTAGTTCCCCTACTAGGAATCAAACCCACATCCCTTGTGGAGGAAGCTTGGTGTCTTAATCACTGGACTGCCTAGATTCTCTTTTTTAAATAATTTGAATCCTTTTACTTATTAAATCAGGCATCTTTTCTAGTTCTTGGCCTTTTCCAAGTGAGGTCAGTTACAAAGTCAATGGACTCAAACTAAAGTTGTTATAAAAAAACTCAAAAGTTGTTATAAATAACAGTTTCTCTTTTGACCACGGCATTTTGTATTTCCTGAGGCCTTGCTTGGTGTTGCATGTTTTCTGGGCATTATCTCATTTAATCAGAACCACCATTCTGGGTCATGGTTACTATCATCACTGTAGTTTTGCCCAGGAGGAAACAGGTTTCGAGAGGGTGAATAAGCTGTCTAAGGCCAAACAGCCATTAATTGGCAGAACTGAAGGCGCAGTAGCTCAGTCGTGTCCGATTCTTTGTGACCCCATGGACTGTAGCCCATCAGGTTCCTCTGTCCATGGGATTTCCCAGGCAAGAATACTGAAGTGGATTGCCATGCCCTCCTCCAGGGGATCTTCCCAACCCAGGGATAGAACCCTAGTCTTCTGTGGTTCCTGCATTAGCAGATGGATTCTTTATCACTGAGCCACCTGGAAAGCCCAACTTAGAGCCATCTTTAATGGTTTACTTCAAAGGCTGCGATTTTCATCATTATTCTCTAGTGTCCCCATGTGAGGGTGTAACACCTGTCCTAGAATTTTCTCTGTTGGTCGTCCACTTCTCAGGATGGTGTGTTTTGCTCTGGACCTGTGATGTGATGACCTGGATGCAGCTGAAGTTGCTAAAGCATTCTCCAGCTTGACCCAGACTTTCAGTTCCCTTATTACTTCATGGAGCACCATATATTCTAGCCACTCAAATATCTTTGAGGTTCTGGGCCTTGTTAAGTGGGGTTTATGTTGCTCAGCAGTTCCCCCACCTAATGCCAAGTTCCAGTCACGTGGTTATAAGAGGGAAGTGCCATGTAGTGTTTCTTGAGAATTAAGGGCTGTTGTGAAACTTTAAATGGAGCATCTCTAAGTTTCCTTGTTGGAAAATCCTGTGATTGTCTTAGCAACTGACGAGGGGCCACGTGACAGGGGATTTTGCTTCACCAAACTCATTATGATGGTTCCCCCACCCAGTGTGCCTGACACCCTGAGATGCATGTTATTTGTGGTATCTCTTGGTTTGCCAAATGAAGGATCTGAGCTCAGAGAGACTGAATTCTTTACCCAAGCCATCACGGATACAAGGATTCAAACTCAGGGTTGGAAACCCCATAGCCCTGCTCTTTGTGCCACACCATGCTGCTATGTTTTATTTTGTTGAGATGGGGAAGGACACTGAGAGAACCCAGAGCTGGATGAAAGAATTGGGTACATATCAGATTCAAAGTGTGCCTGAGCTATGTTCTAACTGCTTGGGTGTCCATCGGTCTCTGCAGGCTACGTGTTCAGCCAAGAAATGGGCAAAGGGAGCAACAGATGGGGGCAAACATTTCCATCAGAAAGGAAACCAGTTCATTTTTAAGAAATGTTCAAGGTTCTTCTCCTGCCCCTCCTCTCCCAGATCATACTCTTTCTCAGCTCTTCAGCAGAGGCAGGTAGCGGTAAGCTGTACAATTTTTTTTTTCTCTGAGACATCTAGAGTCACAAGAATATCTGAGATTTATTTAAATGGAGAAAGGAGTGCATTGAGAAGCTGACAACTGGGTGTAGGTAAGAGTTAGTCCTAGAGAAATGCTCACTGAATAGTGAGGAGGTGAATTTCCCATTAGCCAGGCAATCTTTTCCTAACCAAGTTGTGTTAAACTTGGTTAAAAAGAAAGTTCCAACCGTTAGGTGAGTTCTAGAAGCAGATGCATTGTAAATGAAGCCTTACCTTTTGGTGTTTTTAAAAACAGTTCAGAGGCTTCCCTTGTGGTCCAGTAGTTAAGAATCCACCTTGCGGTACAGGGGACAGTGGTGTAATTCCTGGTCCAGGAAGATCCCACATGCTGCTGGGCAGCTGAGCCCATGTGCTGCATCTACTGCAGCCCATGTGCCCTGGAGCTGGTGCTCCGCAACAAGAGCAGCCGGCGGCACGAGGAGCCCCCGGTCCCCACAGCTAGAGCAAGCCCTCACACAGCAACGAAGACCCAGTGCAGCCGAAAGTAAAAAATAATTAGTTCTAAAAAAGCAGTTCATGGAAATCTGTAGAACTTCCCTATCGTGTATGCCTGGAGCGGAGCAGAAAATGGGTTCCTTGTGAGAATCAGAAGCACCAAGTGGACATTTAGGAAAACCTTACTTTCAAAAGTAAATGTTTATCAGAGGGTCCCCACACTGAGGGCTTTGTGTGGCTTTCGGGAAGAGTGTGGAGACCACGTGCAGAGCTTGTTCTGCTCAGCCTTTAATTATGCATCACCTTTGCTCAATGCCCCTTCTCTTTCCTTCGCCCACTATGGAACAGAAACCTGAAAGATGTCGTTTTTGGCAGGTGTCCTTGGTGGAGTTCCGTGATTCTCGCCCCACCCCCTTTTAAAACCATGAAAGGCGTGTGTTTCAGAAAGTCGAGGGAAATCACGCAGAGGTTCTTGGATGTTCAGAGGGGGCCCCTCCCATCCATGAAGGTGCTAAGATGGGTTGGCAAGGCCTGAGAAGGCCTTCAGTCATCCTCCAGTTCGTCCATTTACTCAGCATGTTTACTGAGCCTTTTTACGGGCTCGGTATTGAGAGGCCGATGAAATAGATGTGGCTACTCTTCGCCAAGATACCCTATGCTAGGAATGCTAGGAAGTAAACATGTGATGATTAAATAAGTAGAAGTGATTGTCACAGGTATGAGGGAAACAACCAGGGGGAAATGTTTGAGAGGGTTAGTCATGCTGAGTGTAGAGGGAAGAGCGTTGGAGGCAGAGGACACAGCAAATGCAACGGCCTGCAGGCAGGAACGGGTGTTCAGAGGGGTGGCTGGGAAGCCGGTGTGGCCGGAGTGTGGTGGGCACGGGGGAGAGGAGCAGGAGGCGATGGGAGACCCTGCAGAGCCTGTTCCCGAGGGCCCGAGTGGGCCAGGCTCAGTGAGCGGGCGTGATGAGGTGAGCGGTGAGGGGCAGCTGAAGGGTTTTCAGTGGTATGTGGTTTTACATGCATTTCAGGAAAATTATCCTAGCTCTTGAGTGGAGAATGGACAGGACAGGAGCAGGAGGCTGAGAAGGGAGCCCGAAAGGAGACAGCCAGTGTCGGCCAAAGGAAAGGTTAAATTAGGAGCATGGGATTCACAGATACACAGTACTAATACTATATATAAAATAGATAACCAACAAGGACCTGCTGTGCAGCACAGGCAACTCTACTCAATATTTTGTAACTATAAGGAAACTAACACCTGAAACTAGTGTAACACTGTAAATATACTATATTTCAATTTAAAAAATATATTAAAAAAAAAAGAAGTTGCCATGCTTCCCAGTGGATGGGAGTGAATCTAATTCAGCCCCTGCCACTTCGTTACTGTGCAGCTTTGGGCAGGTCTCCTAATCTCTCTAGCATGCAACTGTTCACCCCTAATAAAACAGGGACAAGTATTTTCTCATGTGGTTTCTGGAAGGAATAAGTATTCACAAAGTCTTCTATAAACCTGGACCATATGCTCATCTGAGCTATAATATGATTCATATTGAAAGAAGGGGGGGGTTCCTGCAGCGTTGGAAAAATCACTCAGCAGCCCCTACATGAGCAACGTTTTATTACTGCCTGAGGCTAAAAAGATGCTTTTGTTCCCTTTCTGCCATCCGTGTATCTCCAAGGGAGGACGGCTGGTTAAAAATCACATGGTGTGGTCATTTATATGTAGTCATTTACCTCAGTGATAACTTGAAATGGCTGAGGTGTTTTTTTTGCTGTTGTTGTTTAGCTTTATGTCTCTGGTGGGTGACACGTGAGTGTGATAAAGTGTGTAGGTGTGACATGCTGCCGTGAATGTGAGGAATGCCTGATGGAGGACCATTCGACTTCCTACACCCCCTCTCCCCTACACGAGACCACAGCTTTTAGCGCCCAATTACTGCTGCTAGGCCACCAGGGTCCCCCAGTCCAGTGGAGAGCTATATTCTCATCCCCCAAGTCCCTCAGTGTCTTAGGGTAAAGTCACAGAACACTGATTTTGGCTTTGAACAAAGCAGGTCTATCTTTCATCGTGAGTTTGGACCATTTGGAATCCTTATGTTACAAGGAAATATCCTGTTTCAAATGCAATTTTCTGTTATGACTCCGAGCAGATGCTAAGATTTGTTCCTCTGTCATCCAAGAGGGTCTCCAGGTTCCCAGAGAGACCAATTTAAATTGGTGAGACCAGAATGTTTGCTGGACAGGTGATGTGATGGTAAAAATGTTCTCAGTACGTCCTCTTCAGCACAGCAGCCCCTAGCTCCACACGGCTTCCGAGCACCGGAAGTGTGGTTAGGACAAGGGGAGGACTGAATTTTAAATTGTGTTGCATGTTAACGAGGTTAAACTTAAATAGGCACATGCAGCTGACAGCAACTGTACAGGATGGTGTAGTTCTAGACGAATGTTTCTTCTTGTGGGAAATTGCTCCTCTGAGCCCCAAGGGTTCTGTGAATTCATGAACTTGCAGACTCCCCTGACTCCCTCCAAGATCCTCATCAGGGTTCGTGCCTCCCGTGTTGGGGCAGTGCTGTAACTCATCCTTATCTGGGGGCAGTTGCAGGGGGATCACTTTGCCATCTCAGAGTTTCACCGCTGTTCCTGCGGTGAGGTCAACAAAGTGCCGCTGAGAATGGCTCACCGAGAAGGCTATCCATGGAGAGGCGCGTACCACTCACGCTCTGTGCCACCCCGAGCTCTGGCCTCTCTGTTCTTTCCGTGGGACACAGCAGATTCCAGGGAGGGTGCTTGTCATTTCCAACCCTTGGTGTTTAATACTGTTACCTCTGGCCTAGACCTTTGAAATTCAGTGGTTTCTTGGTGCACGCCCACTTTTTGGCCCATGTGAGAAATTTCTGGAGGATGGTGATCCACAGTGTAGGGCCCCTGACTCCGCAAGGGCAGATGCACTCTGTGTGTGCCCGCTTCCTAAGTATACATGTGGAATCAGGAGGCCTTGCTGAATGGCATGTGGGTGGGTGGCCGAGCTCACAGTGTTCTCCAGAACCAGGATGCTTGAGGATTAAAGGTCAGGAATTGGGTGGCTCATTTGCCCAAGGAGGGAGAAGTTAAAGGTTATACTCATACAGATGGGGAAATAGTATCAGGGCAAAATACTTGGCAGCATCATTTTTCCAGGCTGTAGGTGAGGTAAGGAAGATTGAAAATTTACTCAAGCTTGATGGCAGAATGAGTGTTCATCGTGAATGGCATCTAATTCACTGCCATTCTAGAATCTGATGTCTGGTGGGTCCTGCCCTTTGAATTACAGTATCAGCAGTCAGTACATTAGAGAGTAGTTTATACTCTACACAGCAAAAAACACTCAAAAGATAACAGATGAATGCTGAATGGAGAACTGCTTAATTTTTTTACATGTCCTAGGTTTCAGTTCAGTTCAATTCCATCACTCAGTCATGTCTGACTCTTTACAACCCCATGGACCATAGCACGCCAGGCCTTCCTGTCTATGACCAACTCCCGGAGTTTACCCAAACTCATGTCCATTGAGTCGGTGATGCCATCCAGCCATCTCATCCTCTGTCATCCCCTTCTCCTCCTGCCTTCAATCTTTCCCAACATTAGGGTATTTTCCAATGAGTCAGCTCTTCGCATCAGGTGGCCAAAGTATTGGAGTTTCAGCTTCAACATCAGTCTTTCCAATGAACACTCAGGACTGATCTCCTTTAGGATGGACTGGTTGGATCTCCTTGCAGTCCAAGGGACTCTCAAGAGTCTTCTCCAACACCACAGTTCAAAAGCATCAGTTCTTCGGTGCTCAGCTTTTTTTATAGTCCAACTCTCACATCCATACATGACCACTGGAAAAAGCATAGCTTTGAAAAGACGGGCCTTTGTTGGCAAAGTAATGCCTCTGCTTTTTAATATGCTGTCTAGGTTGGTCATAACTTTCCTTCCAAGGAGTAAGCGTCTTTTAATTTCATGGCTGCGATCACCATCTGCAGTGATTTTGGAGCCCCCCAAAATAAACTCAGCCACTGTTTCCACTGTTTCCCCATCTGTTTGCCATGTTAGGTTTAGGGTATAACTTTTCTAGAGAGGGAAGGGGTTAAAATGTCAGATGCTGTCTCTCATAGTAATGAGGTGTGTAAAGTCCATCGACTCTGGTAGAAACAACATCACTTCCCAGGAGCAGCCCAGACCTGGGAGTGATGTCATAGAGCCTGCGGCCCCAGCAGACGTGGTGCTATGAAAGGACAGCTGGTTCTTTTTTAAAAAGTCAAGTATAACAGGAACCATCTTTAATTTGGGGGTAGCCCTGTTTTCACCAGTGGTGGTCATCCCTCAAAGCTATTTTTATTCCTGCCAGGATGGCCAGGCAAAAGAAAGCCAAGCAGGGATTTTCAATTACAGGTAATTATCTGAATTGCAGCCTTGGTTTTTTCTCCTTGGCACATCTTTGTTCACACCCCGGGTGTGAGCTAATCTGCTTATAAACACGTGGTTTGGGTGTGTGTGGGGATATCTGTGGGCTCTTTATAGCTGTAGTTCCAGAATATGCGTTTAAAGATTATGGTCAAATTTACTCTGATTGAGGAGGGTAACTTATCATAAAAGCCTCAGTCATTTATGTTTCCCTTTCCAATATAAGAAGTCTTATTAACTTACCCACTGAAAAGGTTAAGATCAAAGAAATCATAAATGCTGCACAAATACTATTTCAGGAACGTAAAATTCAGCTGTTTCTATTAGCTGAAAAGAGTTGGGACAATCTCTTTGAAGGGAAACACCAAAAAGTGCTAACAATTTTTTTTCTTTTTCTTTCTGTCCTTTTTTTTTCCTCTCCTAAGTGACCATATGGAATACCAATGCAAAAACGCAAACAGGCAAATGCAACCAATTAAGACTTACAAAATAAGCAAAAATTTTTTCATCATCTTTGGCTCTAGTTGTGTGAAGAATGCTGGTTCATGGACTCCAGATAATTCATGAGAACCGTGTGAATCATTTCAGACAGGTTCGTCCTTGGGGCTCCCCTGAGGCCATCGGCACTTATGAATCATTGTAGATGAGCTTGTCCTTGGTACAAATCATGCTGCATTTAAAGTTGCTGGAGGCACTTCCCTCATACAATAAAAGGCCTTCACTGGACTTTTCAGTGGCCTGAAGTTGAAGACATAAATACTGTTTTATATAGTGAGCGGGACCACTCTTTTATGATGTGTTTTACAAGTCTGGAGGATTTTTGGTTTCTTTGAGGTTTTCTTTGGAACTTCAGATTAGGGTAGTTCTTGAGGTGGAGGCTCTAAGTCCCCATGTCATCTGTCCCTGGGGGAGGCGGGGGAGCTGGTGCAAGAGATGGACCACAGACTTCCAGGTTCCTGGGGCCAGAGGCTGGCATTTTCTGTGAGAGGGGCTCTGCCCTCTATGTCATGCGGCACTAAAATATAAATTTGCAACTCCCCTAGAGTAAATTGCATCCTTACTCTTCATCCATTGAGCAAAACTGTCTCAACTGGAATCACATGCTTGGTTCTTTTCCTGTCCTTGCTGAAATGTGGGACCTGCTCTGTGCTTCTCTGCCTCTGTTCCATCCAGAACGTCCACACAATCACTGTCGCTCGTGCACCCCATTCTCACCTTCTGCCTGCCCATGCACTTTCTCCTATCCGATACTCCATCCATCCTTCAATTTGATCCTTCTTCCTATAAATTTTTGTAGCACTTTGTGTCTTACTAGGTTTATGTTAGAATTATATGTAAACAGGTCTTGTCTCCATCTAAAGAAAAGTTGTTTTCCCTACAAGGTAAATGATATTTTATTCATCTTTGTAAAAGCCACTGCACTCTGGTGTGCTAAATGAGTGCTTGTCAAATGACTGTGAGTTGTTCAACACCTATGTGCACATTCCTGTGCCATGTACAGTGGAAGAGGTATCGAAGAATGACATGGTCTTCACTCATGACCCTTGTCAGTCACTATGCACCACAAAATATGGGGTGTTTTCAGTTACCTGCTGCTGTGTAGCAAACCGCCCTAAAGTTAACAGTGTAAAACAAGACCCATTTTATTGTGCTCAAAGCTTCTGTGGTCAAGGAATTTGGACAGGGCACATTGGGTGTAGCTCACCTCGGCTCCGCAATACTAGAACCTCAACTGGGGGAGACTTGTGTGGCTCAGGACTAGGACAGCTGAGCCTGGAGGGTGTGCATCCAACTTCTTCATTCACACATCTGGCCCCTTGGTAAGGATGGCTGGAAGGCTGGGATCTGTTGGCCCTGGCACGTCCAGCATGGTAGCCTGGGGGCTTGTGAGGGGCATGCTTTCTGCATGGCCATTGGTTTCTCCCAGAGCCGGTACCCTGAGAGCACTAGGTGGCAGCCACAGGGTTTATTCTGACCTGGCCTAGAAGTCATAGCATCACAGTGCATCACTCCCATTGTGTTCTAATGGTGACTAGTTAAGTCATGGGGCTTCCTAGGTGGCTCAGTGGTAAAGAATCCTCCTATCAGTGCAGGAAATGCAAATTCAATACCTGGGTCAGGAAGATCCTCTGGAGAAGGAAATGGCAACCCATTCCAGTATTCTTGCCTGGAAATCCCATGGACAGAGGAGCCTGGTGGGATATAGTCCATGGGGTCACAAAAGAGTCAGAAATGACTTAGCAACCTAAACAAGTCCTGAGACCTACCCAGATTCAAAGGGAGAAGAATTAGACTCCAACTCTTGACAGAGGAAGCAGTGTACATATCTCCAACTCTTGACAAGGTCACATTGCAAAAGAGCGTGTGGAGTGAGGGATATTTTGTAACCATCTTTGAGAAAGACAACCTGTGACAATAAGTGAAAGCCCAAATAAGTGGCACTCATGGTGGTTGTTACTGGGTGACAGGCACTTGAGCAAAATGTCTTTGCGAATAAGATACCGGGATCCACCTTGAACTCTGGCTGGGGAAAGAGGAAGAGCAAGGGATCCAAGGCAAAGTTCATCTGCAGTGATGAAGAGTCTTGTTCATGAGTGAGGATAGACAGTTATAGAACGGCTGGCTGGGTTGCATGGCTTGTTATATCTCTTCAATTAGATTTCAAAAATTTCTCCAGCCTTATTGAGATATAAGTGACATACCATGTTGTGTAAGTTTAAGGTGTACAACATGATGACATATATATATAGTGAAGTGATTATCACATTAAGGTTAATTAGCACACTTGTCAGTTCCATTTTGTGTGTGTGTAGAGAGAACATTTCAAGAGCTGCTCTCTCAGCAACTTCCTAGTATAGAGTATATAATTGTTAACAGTATTCACCATGCTGTTCATTAGATCCCCAGAACTTATTCATCTTGCAACTGGAAGTTTGCATTCTTTGATCACCCTTACCTGTTCCCCACCCCGACCCCACCTTGGAAGCTAGCAGTCTACTCTTCACATATAAGTGAGATCATGCAGGGTATGTCTCTCTCTGTCTGACTTACTCCACTTAGCATGATGTTCTATTGCAAATGGCAGGATTCCTTCTTTTTTTATGGCTGAATAACATTCGTGTGTGTGTGTGTGTGTGTGTGTGTGTGTGTGTGTGTGTGTGTGTGACATCTGTATTATTCATCTGTTGACAGGCACAGAGGTTGCTTCCATTTTTTTGACTACTGTAAACAATGCAACAGTGAACACGGCAGTGCACATATCTCTTTGAGACAGTGATTTCGCTTCCCTCGAATATATATTCAGAAGTGGGTTTGCTGAATCATATTGTAGCTTTAAAACACGTTTCTGAGGAACGTCCATGGTGTTTTCCATGCTATCTGTGGCAATTTGCATTCCCACCAAGATGGTAGAAAGGTTCCCTGCTCCACATCCTCATTACTTGTTACCCCTTGTCGTTTTGATGATAGCCATTCTGACAGCTTTGAGGTGATATCTCATTGTAGTTTTGATTTAAGTTTCCATGATTAGTAATTTTGAACACCTTCTGTGTACCTATTGGCTATTCATGTGTCTTCTTTGGAAAAGTGTCTATTAAGGTCCTTTGCTCATTTTAAAATCAGATTATTTGTTTTTATTCTGTTGAGTTGTATGTGTTCCTTATATATTTTGGATTTTAACCCCTTACTAGATATATGATTTGCAAGTATTTTTTCCCACTCAGTTGATTCTTTTTTCGCTTTGCTGATAATTTCTTTTGATGGACAGAAGCTTTTTATTTTTACTTTTGTTTCTTCTACTTTTCATATCCAAAAAAAAATTGCCAAGACCAATGCCAAAAAGCTTTTCAGAATTTTGTGTTTTCAAGCAAGTCTTATGGTATTTAAGTCTTTAATCCATTTTAATTTTTTGTGTGGTATAATATAAGGATCCAATTTCATTCTTTTGTGTGTAGATATCTAGTGTTCCCGGAACATTTACTGAAGAGACTCTTCTTCCCATTGAGTATTGTTGACTTTTTGTCAAATATCAGGTAACCATATAGGCATGGTTTTATTTCTGGGCAGTTGATTCTGTTTCGTTGGTCTATGCGTCTGTTGTTATGCTAGTACCAGACTTCTTTGATTACTGTAGCTCTGTAGTATAGTTGAAATCAGAAAATGTGATGCCTCTAGCTTTGTTCTTTCTCAGGATTGCTTTGGCTATTTGGGTTTGTGTGTGTATTTCCATATGAATTTTAATAACTTTTTTCTATTTCTTGTAAACTAGAATTTAAAATGCCATACCATCATTGATAGGGATTATGATGAACCTTTAGATCTCTTTGGGTAATGTGGACAGTTTAACAATACTAATTCTTCCAATCCATGAACACAGGATATCTTTATTTATGTCATCTTCAATTTCTTTCATCAGTGTCTTATAAATCTTTTACCTTCTTGGTCAAATTTGTTCCTAAGTATTCTGTTGTTTTTTATGCTATTGTTAATGGAATTGTTTTATTTATTTCTTTTTTAAGATAGATTTTAAACTTTTTAGGGCAGGGTTGTTTAGTAGTATATTTGCTTGGGAGGAAGGTGAGATTTTTGTTTTCATTCTCTAAATTGTTTAATTAAAGCACATAGGTCATGTTAAATTTGTACAGTTTCCATCTAATGGCCAGGTGGGAAAGAAAATAAATCTTACCCAAATAGAAACAAGAAGAGGGTATAATAAATTAGTTCTGCTCCTTTATTATCTGTTTGCAAAGATTTCAGAAATGTAATGGTTCAAAGTATTCTGCTGTGATTCCTGATAATTGTAATAGTCTCTTGGGATCATATTTTGTTGTTTAGCGCTAAGTCATATGCAACTTTTGGCAACCCCATGGACTATAGCCTGCCAGGCTCCTCTGTCTGTCGGATTTCCTCGGCAAGAATACTAGAGTGGGTTGCTATTTCCTTCTCCAAGGGATCTTCCTGACCCAAGAATCAAACCCGGGTCTCGTGCATTGGCAGTCAGATTCTCTACCACTGAACCACCAGGGAAGCCTAACAAAATGATACATATACGGACTTAATTTGTTTAAGCCTGAGTTTTACCATTTGTGGAAAAATTAACTATGGTGAGACTATACCAGATAACTTATAAAAGCATGTGGCCCAGTCCTGGTCACTGGTGATTGATTGATCAATGTCAGTTGAATTCAAACATGACAGGTGCCAGTGCTAAAGAGACCAAGAGGAAAGGAGACCTCACTCAGATGTTTGCCCATGTTCCAGGCCCTTCCCACAAATAAGAACCCAGTGTCTGTCTCTTTTATTGCTGGATTAAGATCCCACAGTATCCATTAAAACCAAAAGCTCTAGCTCAGAGGAATAATAAATGATATCTATCAAGTGGTTTAATAAGGCTTTTGTGGATAGGTACGACACTGCTTGTTTTGAGCTTAAAGATGTTTAAAACAGCCAAGGTTAAGAAGAAGGGAAGATTTGAAAAGAAAAGCAGTAAAGAAGTGTGAGATCTAAACACCGAAAGGAAGTAATGGTAGAGCAAACAAATAAAGGTTCAGGGAAATGTTTAGTAAGGTAGACATTATATTGGATTTACTGTAGGTATAGGATTGGTCTGTGGAATAATGGTGCCTTTCTTTGGGGGGTGCTTTCTTTTTGGGGTGAATGTTCATTTCAATTCACATACATCTCAGGAAGTGTTTACTGAGTGTCTGTTCTGGCTCATGCCCTAGGACATGCTGAGATGAAGGTAATACGGCTCCTGCTCTCAAAGAGTTCAGTCTAGTTTGGGGGTAGGAGAGGATAGGTTAACCAATACATGCCACGTGTTACTTTATATATCATCTCAGCAGGACAAGGAGCAGTGGGGACTGGAGAAATGAGCCATCGTCTGGAGGAGTCAGGGCAAAATGAGCTTCGAGAAGAAGAGATTCAGGCTTCCCTGGTGGACCAGTGGTTAACACCATGTGCTCCCACTGAAGGGGGTGTAGGTTCCATCCCTGATTGGGGAATGAAGATCCCGCATGCCACGTGGTGAGACCAAAAAATAGTAAAGGTTATTTTTCATAAAAAGAAGGAGATTCAACCACATGGAATACCTGTGAGTGGGGTGGATCTGGAGAGATGAGGGTAGAGGAAGGGTATCCATTGGATCATGCCACGTGACAGCTGATTGTGATCTTTGCCAAAACCAGTGGAAACAGCGTGGCAAGGAGAATGGGATAGAACAAAGAGTCAATGAGTTTTGATGAAATTCACTGGAATTTAATGACCTGGTTTTATTACAAGTATGAGTGGAGCTGCTTTCTTCTCTTGCTAATGAAGTAAAACTAAGCTGCAAATCATTCAAAGCAATTGTGCTGGCTCAGTTGGCCCCCAAGCTGAGCAGATAGGCCCACTGTGATTTGAGGAGTTTGGAAATCTTGTGCGGTCGGTATTTTGACTCTCTTCTTCATCTCAGTCACGGTTCAGGCTTTTCACACACCACCAAGGTCTGGGGCAGGCTTCTCAGCTTTCTCGGTACCCTCTCGGGGCTCATGAAGCAGCAGGCCTGCCCCAGAGAGGTCAGGATTCTTTTTGTAAAGGCAGTGAACGCTACATGCAGCCCAGAGAACCCGCTCTCGCTACCCTCCCCCTCCGATGGGCTCACACAGGGAAACAGATGCTTTCATATAACTCTCAGCATCGTAGCGGCTCTGCTGTACCCTAGCCTGAAATACCTATCCAGGACCAAATTCTTAAAACCCCAGGAGCCCTGGGGTGATTTTGAGCTCAGGACTTGAACCTGTCATAAAATGTAATGGACGGTATATTTTTAACTGCTGGGACCAGGGAGTTCATATACCCTGTGAAGACTGAAACAACACAGCATTTCTTTCTGCAGCTTTGGAAGTATATTTGAAGCATTTCAGAAACCACAGGATGGTGCCTCTCATTGTATAGTTTCCCGTTAAGACAAAGTCCTTGATCGTTCATTTCTGTGCATGGACCTCTTCGGTAGTTGGGGAAAGCCTATGGTCCCCTTCTCAGAATAATGCTTTTAAAGTGCATAGATAAAACAGACCAAATTTTAAAGAAACCAATTATGTTGAAATTCACATATCAAAATATTTTAAAGAAAACCTGCTTTTATGGGATAATAACATACCTGCTTTTTATTAATGCATTAAGTAATGAGCTTTTTTGCAATTTTGAAGTACTAAGGAGCATAGGCAATATTTAAAGGACTCTACCACTTGTAAATGATGTGCAGATATCTCAGATTTCTATTGATGATGGAGTCGGAAGTCTGTTTAATGCTTCTGTGCTTTGCTGTTTACATTTATTTGCTTATTGAAGTATAGTTAATTTACAGTGTTGTGTTAATTTCTGATTTAGAGCAAAGTGATTCAATTATACACATATATATTATTTTTCATATTATTTTCCATTATACTTTATTATAAGATATTGGATATGATTCCCTGTGCTATACAGTAGGACCTTGTTTGGTTTATATATAGTGCTGTGTATATGTTAATCCTGGACTTCCTAATTTATCCCTTCCCTGCCTTTCCCTTTGGTACCGTAAGTTTTGTTTTCTATGCCCGTGAATCTGCTTCTGTTTTGTCAATTAGTTCATTTGTATCATTTTTTTAGATTCCATGTAAAAGTGATACCATGTGCTATTTATCTGACTTCACTTAGTGTGATCATCTCCAGTTGCATCCATGTTGCTGCAAATGGCATTGTTTCATTCATTTTTTTTGGCTTGCTGCTGCTGCTAAGTCGCTTCAGTCGTGTCCGACTCTGTGCGACCCCATAGACGGCAGCCCGCCAGTCTCCCCTGTCCCTTAGATTTTCCAGGCAAGAATACTGGAGTGGGTTGCCATTTCCTTCTGCAATGCATGAAAGTGAAAAGTGAAAGTGAAGTCGCTTAGTTGTGTCTGACTCTTCATGACCCCATGGACTGCAGCCCACCAGGCTCCTCCATCCATGGGATTTTCCAGGCACGAGTACTAGAGTGGGATGCCATTGCCTTCTCCGTTGCTTGTTTGTTTTTTGGCTTAGTAATATTCTATTATCCATGTATGCCTTCTTTATCCATTTTCCCATACATGGACATTTAGGTTGCTTCCATGTCTTGGCTGTGTACACTTATAATGAAAGGAAATGCTAAATTTTAGTGAGAGGTTAATAAAAATAAAAATGTACATATTTTTCTCCAAATTCACAGACCCCCTGAATTCTCTTCTAGGTTAAGAACCTCTGCTTTGTGATATAATTTTGGTTGAAAGTATAAAACCAACAAAAATCTATGATTTATTTAACATGCAGTAATAAATCATCGGCTGTTCAGGGCCAGTTCCCAGCCCTTTTCTTTGGGCACTGTGCCTTCTATAAAACATGATGCCTCATGTACAGGAGACAGAGATGCTTCACGAACAGCTCTAAAAAAGAAAAGAAAAGAAAAAAAACAGATTTGCCTTGAGGAGGCCTAGCGCTGATCTGTGTCTTTAATTCATGGAGTGCTAGCTCTTGTTTTTCTGAGAATGAATAAAAGAAAGGCAAAGTAAAACCGTGAGGTGCAAGTAATGGAGAATAATGGTCAACATGATGGTCTGCGTGTAATTCCCTCTCTTCTCCCCTGATGACTCAGATCTGCTTGTGTTTTGGTCACACATGAGCTCTGGGTCATCCCTCGCACTTTATTCAGCTTTTCTCACCTCTTTAACGAGATTGTAACCAACAAATTCAGTGTGGAATTGATTACAAGGTTTTCCTGCATCTGGTTCCTCAGAAGCAGAAGCCAAAATGGGAATTTCTGCCAGAGATGTACTGGAAGCATGCATGTGTCCAACTCTCTGTGGCCCCTTGGACTGTAGCCTGCCAGGCTCGTCTGTCCCTGGGATCCTCCAGGCAAGAATAATGGAGTGGGTTGCCATTTCCTTCTCCATGGTATCTTCCTGATCCAGGGACTGAACTCACATCTCCTACGTCTTCTGTATTGACAGGCAGGTTCTTAACCACTGAGGCACCTGGGAAGCCTGTGCTGGAAGAGTGCTCCCAGAAGTGAGGGAAACAGGATGGGGCAGGGAAAAAAGTGGGTTAAGGATGTGGTCTCACAAGAAGTCCAGCCTCAGCCTGGTCCCATGAGAGAGCTCTGGAGTATGAATCACTACTTCCAGAACTTATCCACCCGGAGGCCAGCTGTCAGACCACTGCACCAGCCAGCCAGTGGAATGGGGCACATACTAGTTTTCTATGCTACAGAAAATGTTGCAAATTCAGTAGTTTAATACAAAATCCATTTATTATTTCTCAGTTTCCATAAGTAGTCTGAGCACGGTCCAGCTGGTCCCCGGTCAGCCCCTCAGGTGTCAGTCAGGTCACATCTGAGGTTGGAGTCTTCTTCTAGGCTTTTGTGGCTGGTGCCAGAATTCATGCCCTTGCAGCTGTGGAGCCCACAGCTGCTTGCTTCTTCAACGTTGGCAGGAAGAGCATCTCCTGCCTCCAGCCTCTTAGCTCAGGGAAGAACTAAGCCCTCCATTAAAGGAGGCCCACCCAGATCATCTCCTTTTTGATCAATTCACATTCAACTGATTGGAGACCTTCTTTACATCCACATAATCCTTTCACCATTGCAATAGAATGTAAGTAACATAGTCATGGGAATGACCCGTGTCCTGTTTATCCTTCCCACACTGGATGGGAGGGGCACGGGTCTTTGGGGGTCATCTTAGGATTCTGCCTATCCCAGGGCATCCCCTGAAGGCATCTCTGGAGGAGGAGGGTCCCATCAGTCAAGGATAGTCCTCCTGAGAAGACTGTAGGTGCAATTCAATGCCTGTATAGCAGCTGCAGGAGGGGGTGCACCAATGGATAGAGGGCATCTGGGCAGGGCACTGAGGGCATCTGCTCTGTATGGGAATCTCCTGACCTCTGTAGTGAATGGAATGGAAACTCCTTGGTAGAAACCACTTGCCTCAATTGTAATCCACACTTCATGGTGGACATGCCTTAACATAAGAAGATGCAGAATGCTTTCTGACATGATGCTTTAAAACAGTGATTATTTTTTAACACTATCAGGCCCAACTAAACACATACCCCTTTTTATAATAAATACTTAATGACATCACTACAGTCATTAAAAGATAGGGAGCAGTCAAGGCCTGATATGGAATGAGCTGCCTTGGGAGTCTTATTTCTACTCCTTGTCCTGTTTGATGTCACATTTTTGTTGGCAAGATAGGCCTGAGGACACAGAGTCTGAACAAGGAGGATTTGTGACCTGCCAACCAGCATCTCCTGGGAGCGCTCAGGGCCTAATTGGTCACTATTGAGACTTTTTGCAGTGACCACAATCTGCCTTCTGTGCCCCATTTTTCTCCCAGGAAGAGGCTTGGATTCACAGGACCCACAGGGCTGTGGGCATCAGAGACCTCCCTGGCCACAGCCTCCCTCTCTGATCCCTGCCACATTTAGTCTGGTGGTGCAGGATGAAGCGGGATGCTGGCACTGTGATCTGGCTCTGCCAAGCGGTTGAAGGTGAGATGTTGAGCGAGCAGGGACTCTTGTCTCTCCCTCCCTCCAAGTCCATATTTTATTTTTGTATTGTGCACATGTATATAAGTATGTATTTCTGCTGCCACAAGTTTTTGTAACCCTAGTTACTGTGTGAGGTAAGGTTCCCTGGATGGAGAGCTTGAGAGAGGGATTTCCTTGCACAGGATTTATTATTGGGGAGCAGGATGAGGCTGGAGAAGTTCATCAAGCTTGTGACATCAGCTGGAGAGCAGCCTCAGCTTGATCGCATGGGAAGCTCTGGGCCGTGAAATGCACCAAAGAGTTGTCCCGCCTTGAGGCAAGAGATAACCTCTTTTTTACCCCCATGCCAGTCAGTCATTGCCAGTGAGGCTGGGAAGGGGGCATAAGAATTCCTAAGTGAGGTGGCTCTCATTTAACCAAGGATGTTTCTCCATAAGAGGAAGTTGGGAGCTGATGGCAACCAACTTGCAGCTTGGGGTGGGGGCACTGGCCCCGCTGAAGTCCCATCCTCCTCTCTTTCCATCCTGTTGGTCCTTCAGATCACCTCTGGGCTTCGTACCGTAAAAACTGTTAACAGTCCCCACTGCACACAGAGTGATGGACCTTCACCTCATTTCTGAGGTCCTGCCAACCAGTTCCCTGCTGCCTTCCCTCCCTGCCCTTCACCCTGTGGTCTTGCCTCACACCCCTTTGTCAAGTGGTGATGGTGATGGTGATGATGCCGTAGATACAGTGAGCTCTTCCTGTTACCAGGAGCTCTCCATGGTGCTTGGCATCTGTAGTCTTTCATCTTCTCAACAGTCATGCAAGGTTTTCCTGCCCAAGCTGTTTTACATCTGAGGAAACAGGTTTGGAAGGATTAAGTTACGTGAGCAGCGTCACACAGTTTGTAAGAGATGGAGCTGGGACTCCTCCCTTAGACCTACGACTGTCGATGTCAAAGTCCTTGCTCTCCACCTTGTCTGCAGCCTCTGTTCCTCGACACACAGTTGTCTGTTAGACCTCCACATCATCCCCACCAACTGATTCCCATTCCCCCATCAGCCTGCTGAACATCTCATTACCTTCTCTCTGAGGATTCTTGACACTCCCACTCTTGCACCTTTTGGGGTCGGAGGCGGTTCCCTCTCATGAAATTCCCACACTTCCTGTCCAGGCATCTTTTTGCTCACACAGTCCTGCCTGCCTCTTCCCTGCTGCCCCACGCCTCACTGGTACCTGGGGCAGGTACACAGCAGCCAGGTGTTGGCTGCAAGCAACCTAGTCAATGTTTTTTCCACTAGAGAGACGACTACAATGTGGGCCCACTCAGCCCTCCACTCCTGCCTGCACACGCCTATCATCCCAACCCTGACCTAAGTGTCCTGTCCTGGCTGCTGCCTCAGCACAGTATTGTCAGGAGACCCAGGGAGTTCAAGGCAGAGCTGAAATCTGGTTCCTGCAGCTGCGGTTACCACTGTGAGCCAGCCCCACATCACCTCCCTCCGCACATGGCTTACACTGTAACGACAGCTTTCCAGGTAGGGGCTGAGGAGGAATAATATTCTCAACAAATCTATTATTTGATGCTGTTAATAAGATGCACCCCCACTTTAGAAACTTTAAATAGTAGGCTGAGGGAAGGCCTTTGATTTAGGGAAAGACAGCAGTAGAAGACAGAAAATAATTAACTGCCAAACTGCGTCCTCAGGACCCTGGAGGACTGAGGTCAGAGGACTGGCGTCCTCAAGAAAGTCCCGTGGAAGTGGCAGCCGTGGTCTCGGCCGTGGAGGGTGGAACCTGTTCCGTGGGGATAAGAGCACTGCAGACATGAAGTCAGCAGAGCTGAGGCATAGGTGGGGGCTGCAGTCGGGCCTGAGCAGATGCACTTAGCACGGTTGTGTCCTCTTACCCGAAAGCTTGCTTTATCAGGTCAAGGTGCAGAGAGGAGTTTCCAGGATTTTCACCTGCTTGCTGAGCCAAGTCAGTACTCCCTCCCCCTTCCCACTTCTCCTTCACTATTGACGCCAGGGGGTCTCAGGGCATTTCTGTCCCAGCGTGAGGATGAAGGGCTTGTGGCCAGCTGGATGAAGGGCTTGTGGCTGAGGGTTGTGGAGCAGGAAGGCCTGCCTGGAGACTCTGGCCATATTTCTTTTGCTGGTAACACTGGGAGTCTTTTCTTCTGTGTTAGTTACATAGTTAATTAATGTTTGTTGCTCAGTTGTGTCTGACTCTTTGAGACCCCATGGACTGTAGCCCACCAGGCTTCTCTGTCCATGGACTTCTCATATTCACCTCCAGATATTTTTATCAGAGCCACCTTGGAGGTTTGAAGATGGGTCATAGGAAGAGAAAATTAAAACAAGAAGGGAGGAACATTAGATTCTAAGACAGCATTCCATTTCCTCTGGAGGACACAAAAGCTGGATAATCTCCAGGCTGGGCCAGTTCCATGTGGTATCACTTAGCTGTCAAGTGATACATGGTGTTATCTATGGTATAATTAACATGTCTGTTTGCAAAGAATGTTCTACAAGGATATGTCATGCTCTTAGAAAATCGTTTCCAAAGTCAAAAGTTCTAATCTCCCATTAGCATGGTTTGGGAATAAATGCAGAAAAAAATCCCAAAACATATAAACATATAAGTTGATTAAATAAGCAATCCCCACTTAGGCACACATACTCTCAAATATAAAAACAAATCTTTTCAAGTATTCAAGGAGATATTATTTTATCTTTGAAGAGGAAAAAGCATCAATGGGGTCATGTGATTTTCATAGATAAACAGAATAATTTATGCAAATATGTTACTTAAAGAGTAATGAATGCTTTCATGCCCTTCCTGGGCACTGATGCTTACCAGGGGATCATACATTTCAGGCTGATAATGATATCCATTTCCATATGGTATTACATATAAAGTAGTGTGTGCATGCGTGCTCAGTTGCTTGAGTCATGCTTTTGTGACCCTATGGACTGTAGCACACCAGGCTCCTCTGTCCAGGCAATTCCCCAGGCAAGAATACTGGAGTTCTTTGCCAAGCCAGGGGATCTTCCAGACTTAGGGATTGAACCCACATCTTCTATGTCTCCTGTGTTGTCAGGCAGGTTCTTCACCACTAGCACCAACTGGGAAGACGAAAGTTGTATGTAGTCAGAATTAAAATCTCTAATCTTGTCAATAAACTTACAGAATTTTCTTCCTGGTATTAATTTAAATTTTCATTTGTTTATTTTTTAATTTATAGAATTCTAAATGAAACCACGTGTGGCCTTAGCTTGTTCCCTAGTGAAATGGGTCCTGGAGACATGCACTGTTCATTTTGCAGCAGGGTGGTTTTCACAGATTTTTATATCAAAATTGCCATTTAAAAGATTGTGGTAAAAATAACAGTCAGTTCAGTTCAGTTCAGTCGCTCAGTCGTGTCCGACTGGCTCAGTCGTGCCAGGCCTCCCTGTCCATCACCAACTCCCGGAGCTTACTCAGACTCACATCCATCGAGTCAGTGATGCCATCCAGCCATCTCATCCTCTGTCGTCCCCTGCTCCTCCTGCCCCCAACCCCTCCCAGCATTAGAGTCTTTTCCAATGAGTCAACTCTTCGCATGAGGTGGCCAAAGTACTGGAGTTTCAGCTTTAGCATCATTCCTTCCAAAGAAATCCCAGGGCTGATCTCCTTCAGAATGGACTGGTTGGATCTCCTTGCAGTCCAAGGGACCCTCAAGAGTCTTCTCCAACACCACAGTTCAAAAGCATCAATTCTTCGGCACTCAGCCTTCTTCACAGTCCAACTCTCACATCCATACATGACCACAGGAAAAACCATAGCCTTGACTAGACGGACCTTAGTCAGCAAAGTAATGTCTCTGCTTTTGAACATGCTATCTAGGTTGGTCATAATTTTTCTTCCAAGGAGTAAGCATCTTTTAATTTCATGGCTGCACTCACCATCTGCAGTGATTTTAGAGCCCCAAAAAATAAAGTCTGACACTGTTTCCACTGTTTCCCCATCTATTTCCCATGAAGTGATGGGACCGGATGCCATGATCTTCGTTTTCTGAATGTTGAGCTTTAAGTCAACTTTTTCACTCTCTTCTTTCACTTTATCAAAAGGCTTTTTAGCTCCTCTTCACTTTCTGCCATAAGGGTGGTGTCATCTGCATATCTGAGGTTATTGATATTTCTCCCGGCAATCTTGATTCCAGCTTGTGCTTATTCCAGCCCAGCGTTTCTCATGATGTACTCTGCATAGAAGTTAAATAAGCAGGGTGACAATATACAGCCTTGACGTACTCCTTTTCCTATTTGGAACCAGTCTGTTGTTCCATGTCCAGTTTTAACTGTTGCTTCCTGACCTGCATACAGGTTTCTCAAGAGGCAGGTCAGGTGGTCTGGTCCTCCCATTTCTTTCAGAATTTTCCACAGTTTATTATGATCCACACAGTCAAAGGCTTTGGCATAGTCAATAAAGCAGAAATAGATGTTTTTCTGGAACTCTCTTGCTTTTTCGATGATCCAGCGGATGTTAGTAATTTGATCTCTGGTTCCTCTGCCTTTTCTAAAACCAGCTTGAACATCTGGAAGTTCATGGTTCATGTATTGCTGAAGCCTGACTTGGAGAATTTTGAGCATGACTTTACTAGTGTGTGAGATGAGTGCAGTTGTGCGGTAGTTAGAGCATTCTTTGGCATTGCCTTTCTTTGGGATTGGAATGAAAACTGACCTTTTCCAGTCCTGTGGCCACTGCTGAGTTTTCCAAATTTGGTGACATATTGAGTGCAGCACTTTCACAGCATCATCTTTTAGGATTTGAAACAGCTTAACTGGAATTCCATCACCTCCACTAGCTTTGTTCATAGTGATGCTTTCTAAGGCCCACTTGACTTCACATTCCAGGATGTCTGGCTCTAGGTGAGTGATCACACCATCATGATTCTCTTGGTCTAGAAGATCTTTTTTGTATAGTTCTTCTGTGTATTCTTGCCACCTCTTCTTGATATCTTCTGCTTCTGTTAGGTCCATACCATTTCTGACCTTTATCAAGCCCATCTTTGCATGAAATGTTCCCTTGGTATCTCCTTTAGACAGGTTTCTATGCATATGTGTGTGTTGTCTGGCTTTTCTAGTTGTTCTCAGTGGGATGGTAGATCTTTGACAAGTCCCTCTATTAGTATTATCATTAGAAATGCAAAAATCCTCAGTTACTTTTAGAGGAATCTTTAAGCTCATGACAGTTCTAAGCTGTTCTATAACACTTTAACTACCATTCTCATAGTTATGATTATTGAGATAACAGAAAAGGCCTCAAGACTTCTCATTTCTCTGCCTGCCTGCAAGGTAATCATAGACAGTAGAGTTGGGAGTGCAGTAATAGAGTTGGGTATAGAGCAGAGGAATTCTGAGAAAGGATACAGGAGGGAGTGGACGAAAAGATCATGTTTAGAAAAAGAAAAATACTGAGGCCTTTAAAACAAAAACAAAAACCCATAGAGGGTTTTTCCCAAACCAAATATCTGGCTTAATGCTAGCTGCTTATTTGTTGGCCTTCTCTGTTATTTGCAAATTGAAAGTAAAACCAACCCTTCCTGTTTTCATTTAGTCTACTACTGTAGCTGCTAGTTAGCTAAGGAGGATAAAAACCCTTTATTTCTTGGAGAAAAGCAGTGTGAGGTCAGTTTCTAGTTCACCTGGCTGGTCAAGAGGTGTGTGGTGCTTGAGTCCTATTCGTATTAGGTCATGGCATGGCTTGGAATAGAGTCCCCCAGACACTGGTGCGTATCTTCCATCAGCCAGGTAAATGGGAGCTTTGACACATACTCCGTTCCGCGAGTAAAGGAGACAGAAGACTTGGGGACTTCTGACTCTCACAATAGCCTAGATGCCCTAGGATAATAGGGCAGAGGGTCCTCTCCTCTGGCAGGATCTTTGCGTGGCTGGCCCCTGCCAGTCACAAGTATACCCTGGTGGAGTACACTTCGATTTCTTCTGAGTTACTTCAATTTCATTTTCAGAGCAAGGTCATGAATGACAAGGAAAAGCTTGAACGACAAGGAAGAGCTCCCCATGAAGGAATGGGGGTCCTCAGTTACGTTTCCTTAGGGGTCTCTTTTGCTGTTGTCAGCAGACTCTCCTGGGCCCTGTGGTCCTTTCTCAGGGCCCCAACACAACAGCTCTGTGTGTGAGGTGTGCCAAGGGAGAAGAAAGATGTAATTCAAAGGAGAGCAAAGCCCATCCCTGGGAGGATAAGTGGACAAGCTCACAGTGTAGACAGAGGGTCTGTAGTGAGTTTGGATGGGCCACTGATGGGGAGGCTGGAACAGGGGAACAAGTTTGTTTGTGGAAGAGAAAGGAAACCTGGGGTTTTAGGCCCAAATCAATGTATTCTGGGAGATGCTTTGTGGAGTTGGCATCTGGAGGTGAGAAGAGGATTTCTGTGTTGTAACAAAACTCAGTAGGTTCACTGCTGAATGACTTAGACACCCATTCCCTCTCCTGGTTCCCTGTGGTGATGAGAGGCTGCCAGGTCCACCAGGGGGCATCTTCCATGGGTTCTCTCTCATCCCCCACCTCTCCTCACCAAACTCCAGTCACCTCCCTCCGCTGCTTCCTGTCCCCCTGCTGTGTCCTGGCTTGGTCCTCTTCCCAGGTGGTGCATGTGTTGGTGCGTGCTAAGTCGCTTCAGTCACATCTGACTCTTTGCGACCCTATGGACCGTAGCCCACCAGGCTCCTCTGTCCATGGGATTCTCCAGGCAAGAATACTGGAGTGGGTTGCCATGCCCTCCTCCAGGGGATCTTCCCAACCCAGGGATGGAACCCAGGTCTTTTATGTCTCCTACATTGGCAGGCAGGTTCTTTACCACTAGCACCACTTGGGAAGCCCTCCCAGGTGGTACTTACTAGTGGGAGAGAATCCGCCTGCCAGTGCAGGCGTCGAGAAGTAAAGAGATGCGGGTTTGATCACTGGGTCAGGAATATGCCCTCGATTAGGAAATAGCAACCCACTCCAGTATTCTTGCCTGGAAATTCCATGGTCAGAGGAGCCTGGCAGGATACTGTCCAAGGGGTCACGAAGAGTCCGATGCAACTATGGTGACTTAGCCTACACGTTTTTCCCCAGGGCCCCTGTTTATACTGAACTCAGCAGACCTATACCCATCAGTCCACTTCCATGCTACACCCTGAGGGATCTTTCAATAGCATAGCCTCCTTGCTGGCCTCCTTACCTCCAGTCTCACCCCATCCATCCAAGAAACCAGAGGGATTTTTCTGTAACACAGCCTCTTGCATCACCTTACCTGCCTGCCAGCTCTGCCTAGAGTTTAGATCGAAATCAACACACCCTGTAAGTCCCCCTGACATCTGATCCCTGCTTTAGCCGTCTCTCCCCACAAGCCTGATCTTCCCACCTTTGCAGAACACATGTAATCCACTGGATGGGTGTGGCCTCTCCCCCTGCTGTGTGTACCGGCCATGTCTGCTCTCTGGCTGATGTCTGTCTGTCTTCTGACTGAGTCCAGGAGCACCTCCTCTGAAGCCCGACAGCCCTTAGTCCAGATTGGGTACCCTGTTTGTGTTCCCAAAGCCACCTCTATCCTAGCGTGTGTTGTGCTAGGTCATCACTGCCTGCCTGTTGCCTTCAAGGTCTGTTTCCCTGGGGCCCAGCACATTGCCTGGTGTAAAGTAAGCACCCAATAAATTTCAAATTGCACATATGTCAAGTTCCCTATAAAAACCTCAGCCGCTGCAAAATCTGCCACCAGTCTGAGGTTTCTTTTCCGTGCAGCCTTCTTCAGTTTTCAGAACAGGAGACTACAGTAGATTTTTACCAGGAAGGAGGTGGACTGTTGGCTTTTGGTCTGTCAGAATAAGTGTGTATTCAGCTTGGGTAGTTTCAGTGTGTCGTGGTGAATATTTTCAAGCAGTAAAAAAATTTCAGCGATTAGGGTCTGCGCCCAAACCATAAACCTCCGTCTACATCCTAAGGGGTCCCTTCACTTCATTGCGGTGCTGAGCTGAGGGAAGCTGCGCAAAGGAAGCCATGAACTGGTGCTGCCACCTTTCCTTTGCGGCTCAGATAAAACAAAGCACAGTGTGGGCAAGAAGGGCTGTCCTTTTGGGAGTGCCGACTCATTTCTATTTGCCATGCCCTCCCCTGCCTCCACCCACAGCTCATTGTGGGGTAGAACCCTTCTGCCCAGAGCTTTTGGGACACGTCATAAGAACGTGTTTCTCAAACATCTTAGTTAAAACTGACTCATGCGATCAGAGCCACAGCACAGCATCTGTACCCCTAGATGTCGTAGTTCATCACACATAGCTGTGCCTCAACTAAGAATTTTTTCCATGTTGGTCATGGCTTGGGTGGCTGCACATTTAGAAATAGCCCTCATGTAAAGTCCATGTTAATTAGTTATTTGTCATCTATTCACATTCTTCCTGGAATGAGGGACATTTCTTTCTTGCCCTGTGTCCCCCTAAGTAGTTAAGTAATATTTCAGGGTGAGGTCAGAACAATTGGGATGATTTTTAAACAGCATTTGACAGACTTCAAGGAAAGCAGTTTTGCTTCTGGTTCTAAGAATGAGTCCAATTCTGTCACTTACTGGTTTAGGGGTGAGCACAATTTATTTGAGCTCTGGGGCCTCTGTTTATCTCATCTGTAAAATGGGAGCAACACAGTCTACCAGCTCAGGTATTCTGTGGATTAAGTAAAAGGATGTCTGTGGGAGAGATTGGCTCAGTTTCTGGAATGCATGTGGTAGCCAGGAAACATTCAGTGACTTCTGCCTCCCCCAGCCCCATCCTCCGTTCCTCCCACAAGAATAGCATCGAATAGCATCGTGTAGTAACTGAGTTCTTTTGACATGAAGGATTTAAATGCAGAACCTTAAGGCAGTCACCCTTAAAGAAACACTGGAGCATTTATCTGTGAAAACATTAATGCTGCCCTCATTCACTGTTCTCTCCACCCAGACTTTAAATTCTGTTTTGGAGAGTCAGTCAGTAGGCACCTGGATCCCAGGTAGGTGTTTTGCTCCCAGAAAGGACATGAGCATTAAAGATCTGCTCCTAAAATCTGAAATTTGAGAGAATTTTCTGGAAGTATCTTACCCAAAGGCTCACCTATCACTCCCATGAAAAGTCCTGTTTTTTTTCCCAGCTGATTGCTTTTTTGAGCACAGAGATAAACCACCTGCTGGTCACTCAGACTCCCATCCCCAGAGTGATTTGCCCCCCACACCCCACATACAGCAGCCCCATCTGCTTCCCCTCCCACGCCACTCTGGCCCAGCTGCCATCTTTTCCCCTAGGCTGCTGTGGGAGATTTTCTGTGTCTCTAAACATGCTCTGCTCCACATACATACCCCCATGGAACTCCCTGGAAACAGGGTTCTGTGCCCCAGTGAACCTGGGGCCACCCTTCTCTTTCTGGTCGGCAGTTGCTGTAAAACATACAATAAACAAAAGACTCAGACCCCTCTGTTTAACCTGGTGACCCCCCCCCCCCAGCTTGTTCAATCACAGACCCTTTCATTTAACCCCCTCCTGGGGAACTGAAGCTCACAGACCTGTCTTGGAGAATGCCGTTACCAAATGGTCAGATGGACTGCCATTCATTCACGTATTTAAGCAGCTCTGAGTCCAAATGCTGGTGGGTAAGGACCTCTGAGAAAGAAAAAAAAAAAAAAACTCTGTGTTAAAAAAAGGCTGGGGGTGGGTAGCTCTATGTGCTAACCTGGAACCACCTCCAGGGTACATGCTGAGTAAGGAAAGCAAAGTGCAGCCATCAGTTACCTAAACGTGCTTAGACTGGACAGATGCCCTGAAACCGATAGGCATGTCTGCCTCTGGAGGGGCCGCTGGGTATCCAGGGGGGTGGGGTGGGGTATGAGCCAGCTCCTCACTGTGTGCCTCTTGGGAACTTTAAAACTTTCTACTGTTTTGAACACTGCACTCGCCTGCTTCCAACTCCGCCAGACTTTATGCAGAGTGTAGTTTGAAGTCCTTGGCTCTGCTTGAGGCTTTGGGGTTGGGTGGCCTCTGCCCGCCCACCTAGCGCCTCTCACTCCTGCTTGTCTGCCGGCTCCTGCCATCTCTCCTTGATAGATGCAGGCAGTGGAGACATGGCTCTTTGGTGCTACTTCTCAGATTTGCCCTGCTCCCCTTGGAAGCCCACCTTCCATAGCATGTGCTGGCCAGGGATGCAGGGAAACTAATGCTTTACTCCTGCCTCACTCTCTAACTCGTGAGCCTGGGGGAGCCAGAGTCCCAGGGAGGCAGTGGAGCAGACTGGAGCAGAAAGCCCAGGAACTCCAGGATTGAGCTGATGTGACTCCGAGTCCTTATTAGCCTTGTGGCCTGGGGAACTTGTGCCTTCATCTTCCTTTTCTTACACAATGGAGGGGAGTAAGCCCAGCTCTCATGCTTTGGGTATGTGGCTTACCTCTCAAGAACACCTTGCATGGTGCCTGGCATCTTGTCAGTGCTCATTGGGACTATCAGCCTATCACTCCCCTGGCTCTTGAAGTCCTAGGATCTGAACGAAAGAACACAGGCCTGAAGTCAGACTTCACCCCTAGCTCCAAGGAGCCCAGCGCTGGGAAGCCATCAGGCCCCAGTGTCTACAGGTCCCCTGCCTTAACACACAATCTGTATTTATCTCAACTTAGAAGAGCTTTGATGATCAAAACACCATGGATTGGAAGGGTTAGTGCTGTGAGTACAGATGCTCGCCAGCCCGCCAACTAGCTTATAAGAATATTTGGAAGATGACTAAGGTAATGTCTTCCACATGCTAAAGAGACCATGATTTCGCACCACGCAAGGTAAAGTGGGAAAACCCCCGCTCATTAGCGGAGTGACCTTGGACAAGACAGTCACTGCCCTTGGCCTCATTACCTCATCTTAAAATATGAAAGCAATAAAATCCAGCCTCACAAGGGTGGTTTGTGAGGCTCACATGGGGCGGTCCGTGCGGAAGGTCTTTGTAAACTGTTGAAATGCTCTGCACATGTCAGCAGCGCCCGCCGTTCACGTGCCATGTGTTTATTGTTTCAGCGGAGAGTACAGGACGTCATCAGCCCCATCGTGTTCGAGGCTGCCTACAGCCTGGGTGAGCATGTGACGGGAGAGGAGGAGAAGGAGCTGCCAGCCCTGACCCCCGTGCTTCGCTGGAAAAAGGGACAAAAGATTGCCCAGAAGAATCAGGTACCTGAAACTCGTGATTGGGACCCCAGGTGGCAGGTGTACACGCACAATAACAGCCGTGGTGGCATGGGAGCCCGAGGCTGGGCACACCCCCTCCTGGGCTTCCCTTTCTCAATCTGCAAAATGATGAAATGTGTGATTTGGGGGTTTGTGTCTAATAACCATGCGATTGAAACTCATTGAGGCTATTCCCAAACAATTAGAAAATGATGATACCTCTGAGGTCATGAACTGGCTGCTTGGTCTCCGCACTTGCATCCTTTTCCTGCAGTATTTCCAGAGCTCAGATCAGTACCTAGTGAGTGCTCTACATACATGCTTTATTGATGGGACTGTGAGTGGGTGATGAAGCAAGAACTTCCTCTTGTTAGAATCGGTGGTTAAGTTGAGAAAGCTCAGCTCAGTCGTCTTTGGAAGGCAAAGCACCATGAGTGCAGGCTGTCACCATCTTCCCCAAGCTCAGCAGATTCTGGGCTGTGCTGCTGTGTGGAGGAGCTACAGGGCCATGTGGGATGCAGGCTGTACAAGGCCATACAGAGTAGGAGTGAGCCGTGAGCTAACACCACGTAGCAGCACTGGCCTGTCTGCCCCAAGCAATCTGGAAGATGTGCGGTGCAGACTCTCTTGCAGGAAATATGCACGAAATCTGCGATCCCAGGTCTGAGTCTAAATCTTTCTCGAACACTCAAGATCATCACAGATCCAGGACCTGGGGAAGGTCAGACAAAACTGTTTTTAGGCTAAACCAGACTCCTGGGTGGGGTGGGGACAAAGCTGTGGAAACTCTCACTAGCCCCACCCTTCACAGTTCTGACTGCTCTGAGCTTGTGGGAAAACTAGCAGATCATGATCCACGCCTTGCAGATGAGAGTTGTAAATAGAACCTTAGAGAAGAGTTTGGAGTTCGAGATGTAAGATTTTTACCAAGATGTCCCCATTTTCTCCGAAAGTCTGTCCCGTTTTGTCTTGAGTCAGGTTCCCCAGAAGCAGTGCCTGAAACAGGGGGTTTGGGAGCACTTGGTCTAATGAGTCAGTGTTCTTAGAGAAATCTGTAAGGAAAGGGAAGGGGGTGAGCAAGGATGTGCTCTCGGGCAAAGTCGAGCTTTGGCCTGAGGCTGGGAGCTCTGGAGCATAAATTACACCAAAGAGCCATCCTCTCCTTGAGGGAAGGGGCTGATCCTTTGTACCCCTTATTAGTCAGCCGTTGGCTGACTATGGGGGGTGGAACTGTGGGGGATTGTATGACTGACTATGGGGGATTGTACCCATCCTTGAAGGAGACTCCCTCTAGCTGTGGACAGTTCCCCCAAAATTAGAGAGACTTTTTTTTTTTAAGGACTCACCAACTTGCAAGCAGGATAAACCTAAACTATCCTAGGTACATCATTTTGAAATGTCACTACACCTAAGACATAAGGAAAATTCTTAATGCTTCCATGACAAAGAATACAGGATGGTTATAGTGGGGAATATATGTCCACTCACAACATAATTAGAGTCACGCTAAGTAATCCATTAGACTTCTTATTAGTAAGATTGGAAGCTAATGTATGTGAAATAAGGGCTTCAAAGCTCTGAGAAAAGGTAATTTTAAAACTAGGGTTTCATACTTAGCCCAAACGTCAAGTATGAGGTTGAAATAAAGTCATTATTCAGACAAGCAACTACCCAGAAAGTTGACATCACTGGTAACCTTTCCAAGGAAGTTACCTAACATGCACTCCAAGGAAAAAGGGTGACAACTAGAAGGAGCAAAAAGTTGAATGTGAGAACAAACTCTTAGAAGTATAATGATAAGAAATTCCAGGATTACAGTTGTACAGCATGTCTAAAAAACAGTTGATCAGTTTAGAGCAAGGGATTAATGAACTTTGAGAAGAATGAAGCCAGCCATAGATGGAATGATAAGAAAGCAGCAATAGTTAGGATACAGTGTAGATAGAATGTATGTTTTCTATGGATACAAAAAATGAAGGCAATCAAAAACTCCCAGAAAAGTAAAAATATGGCTAATATGTCATGGTTCAATATAAAACATAACATGGTAGGATGTGAAGCCAGTGGAACAGTATGTGGACGAGAAGGATCTTAATACTAGAAACGTTGCCCCTTAAGTAAAAGTTGAGTTTTCTGGTAGTTTAACTTTGTACCCGTGTAGAGGAGGATTTGCAATCATGACATTTGTCTTGGCTCTCCTGTGGACAGTAATCATGAGGCCATAATAGTAGCACTGTTCATTGGTGTTCAGTATTTACAATCAAACCCAAATCAGAGCTATGGTTATAGTGCCTAATATACATATCATTAAATTTTACTGCATAGAGTTTAATATAGGACAACAGAAGTTGTTTTAATATCTTAATGTTTTAAATGAGTGAGGCAAAGATATTGTAAAACCTGATGAAACAGTAAAAAGCTGTTTATTACTTAAAATTTCAAAGGTTACCCAGGTCGATAAAGGATCCCAAAATGGCTGGACGGGAACTTGCTCTAAAAACCATTGACTGGGTAGCTTTCAGGGAAATCATCTCCCAAAACTGGAAGGCCGTGACTAATTCCTTGAAGTCCTGGAACGAAACCCTCACTTCCAGGTTGGCTACTCTGCCTGAGAAGCCATCTGCCATCGACTGGGCTTACTCCAAGGCCAACGTGGCAAAGCCTGGCTTGATGGATGACTTTGAGAAGAAGTTTAATGCCCTGAACGTTCCTATACCAGAGGATAAATATACTGCCCAGGTGGACGCTGAAGAAAAAGAAGATGTGAAAAGTTGTGCTGAGTTTTTGTCTCTTTCAAAGACCAGGATTCAGGAATATGAGAAAGAGCTGGAGAAGATGAGGAACATAATTCCATTTGATCAGATGACCGTTGAGAACTTGAATGAAGTCTTCCCAGAAACCAAATTAGACAAGAAGAAGTCCCCCTACTGGCCTCACAAGCCAATTGAGAGCTTATAAGCTCAAGTCTGGGAGAAAGCTCTGGCCCTCGAATTACAAACTCTGGACATTAAAAATGATTACATAGTAAAAAAGAATCACAAAGGTTACCAGTAGAGCAGTGCTTCTTAAAGTGTGGCCACCCAACCAGCACTATCAGCCTCCCTTGGGATAATGTCAGAAAAGAAAATTCTTGGGCCCCACTCCTGACCCTTTGAATTAGAAATTCATGGGGTGGATCCCAGAAATGTTAGTTTTAACAAACTGATTAGGTGAGTCTGATGCAGTTAACATTTGAGACAGTAGAAGAGCTAAGAGTAACTATCTATCTACCTGTCAAAACTAGGAAGGTGAATGGTAGGAGGGGACCTTTATGTAGGTGAGTTCAATTCTTATCTATCATGGAAGGAATTCAATGAAATAATGTCTAAATCTGATAAATTAAGAAGAAATAGGATTGATACTACTAATTTTCTAGGAATTTTCTAATATTTTCTAGGGAAATGGAAATAACCATCCAAAGAAACATAAAGGGACATAACCACAATGGGTAATAGTGGTTCCTCCTGAGAGGAGGACTCAGTACAGAGAGGTGTGGGGTAGAAGGGTATTATTTTAACCACGTGATTCTTTGGTTGAAAATAAAGTGAAATTAAAATATTGTCCTTAGATTGAGAAGATTGTCTAGGAGCCTGAGAAAAAAATTGGGGAGAGTAATCCTTGCTTTACTCCTTCCTTTTCCTGATTTTATATATATATATACACATAAGATAATTTAATGATCTTCCTCCATGTGTCTTCCAGATGTTGGCTCAGTTTAAGGGGGAGAAAAATTCTGAGAGCTAGGCCCACTGTGTGAAGCAGAGCTGTTTTTTAACTTGTGTATATGTGAGAGGTCCACAAAGAGCATCTGACCTCTTTCACAGGAAGGAATAAGCTCATTGGAGGAATAAGCTCATTGGAGGAATAAGCTTCATTTTGCCAGATAACATTAAAATGTAAATGCCGTAGTCTCTTCAACCAAAAGGCACCAAACCCATGTTGGTGCACAGGATTGCACAATGGAGCAGGTTAAATTATGGTAATCTTTTAGAGTCAAGAGTCTTCCCCCATTGATGGTCTAGTTCAGGTGGAATAACTGCACAGACAGTGCATATAACATGCAGTCAGTGACTAAAGCATGTTAAGTCCAGGCTTACTGATGGATCCCAGGCTTTTGGCAGAGAGTAGGAGTGAGTGAGGCGGCAGGAGGCCAGACCTTCCCTCTGCAGGGTGAAGAACAGTCTTGGGAGAAAATGGCCTCCAGGGTAGGTGCTAGGCTGTCTGAGTGAATAGTGGGGTTGCCACCAATGCTGAGGATGGATTGGGATTCTGGGCATTCAGGGGATATTGGTGCTCTACCCTGAAAACCTCTGTAGGACATACAGCCTATTGAGTGCATTTTTCCACCTTAAAATTATAAGGAAAGCAGAGACCTGCCTGTCTGTCTCCTCAAGAAATATTTGATATAAAAGTAACAACAAGTGTTTTATCCATTAGTCAGAAGGGTATTTAAAAGAACTATAAATCTAAGAGCAGTTCAGGTAATTGAATGTCTGCTACATGTAAGACCTGGATAAAAAGATAAATGAAACTTTGCTGTACTAGTAGACTTAGAGACTATAAGAATAACATATACAGAACAGAAAGCCAGATTCAGACTAATGTGTGTGAATTTCACTCCAAGACCTCTTCAACTGAAGATGCTCCAACTCAATGGACATAAATTTGAGCAAACTCCTAGAGATAGTGGAGAACAGAGGAGCCTGGCATGCTACAGTCTATGGGGTCACAAACAGCTGGACATGACTAAGAGACTGAACAACAACTCTGCAGAAGGGAGAATTGGAGGGAGACTCATGGAGGAAGTAGGATTTGGATACCTGGGAGTGGAGAGGTTTGACTAACAGAGAAGGGACTGGTGGATGCTAATGGTCTTCCATGTGGCTGAAGTGAGGGGAAGGAGATGGGCCTTCAGGGCTGGAGGTACAGTCAGACAATCTAAGGCTACCTGGTTACTGACCAGGGAGTTGGACCTGATTGGTCTTGTAGGGAACAGGAGACGATCACATCTTCTTGAGACAGTCTGCTTGGGCGGGGGTGGGGGGTAGGGTGGGGAGGGCCACTAAGGAGCTCTCACAGCGGCCCCAGCGGCCCCTTCTTGCAGGTCAGTTTGTAAAGGTCCTGTCTGATATACTCATAGTTCCTAGAGGGTCTCCGCTGCTGAAAGAAGGTGGAACAGCCCTGGGAATCCTGCTGGCCTGTGTGCTGGGAAAGAAGCAAGACTATCACTGGGGCCCTTATGTTTCCCCTCCAGGTGAGCATACTAGTGGCGATGACAGAGGCCCTTGTTTCACACCCTGTACACAGAGTAGAGCTTTGGAAATGATAACTGCTCTCAGGTTTCCTCAGGAGGACCCCAAAGGGACCTGCTGGGAGCTGGGCTTCCAGGCCATCCACTGTAGTAGACAGAATGGACCCTAAAGATGCCCATACCCTCATTCCTGGAATCTGTGAATACGATGCATTACATGGCAAAGGGACTTGGCCGGTATAACTAAGGTTATGGGCTTTACACTAGGGAGGGTATTCTGGAATATCCAGCCAGGCCTGATCTTTCTCCACCTGGAGGAAGGAGGAAGGTGGTAGAACAGAAGGTCAGAGAGATCTGAAGCTTGAGAAGAACTTAACCTGTCACTGCTGGCTTTGAAGATGGAGGAGCAACTTGACAAGGAATGCAGACAACCTTGAGAGGCCGGGAGAGGCTCCCTGATGAGTGTCAGCTGGGAAATGGGGACCTCAGTCCTACAACCATGGGGAAATGAATTCTTCCAATAACCCGAATAAGCCTGGAAGCAGATTCTCCCCCAGAGCCTCTAGATAAGGACCCAAATTAGGTAACACTTTGATTTTGGCTGTTGATCCCCAATACCTAGCACTGCCTGACTCACCGAGGTTGCTAAGTAAACCTATCTCAGTGAAGAGAGCCCTTCTGAGAGAGCACAAGGCTGGGTCCTCCTGTGGGGTTTGGACGTCATATCAGAATATCTCCACTACAGATTCAGCAAAGCTCTATATATGCTCTGTGAACTCTCTAAGAATTCCTCCCAGGCAGGAGAACCTGGTGTGTGATTTAGGACGATTTTCCTACACCACGACAAATTTGTGCATGTGTGAGTATATTTTTTTCTCAAAGACCAAGATGAAGGAGACATGGCCATGGTAAAACCAAAGGCATTGGCTGTGTTAAGAATACGCACTTTGTCATCTTTCAAGGGAAAGGTGAGCTGTTTTACTCTAATATTAACATTTTGCTATGTCAAAGCCATAAACTCTGAACCTCCATTGTGCTGGAAACCATCACCATCTGGACCTCCCACCCCAGCCCCTCAATGCCAGGATGTATCGGGTGCCAGCACTGTGCCCGTGAAGACTCACTGTTTGTTCAACCTGGACATTAGGTAATGCTTTCCTGGCTGAGGTGCCTAACTGGCTTCAAATGCCATTATTTGCAGCTAGAAGGTTTATTTTCATTATCATATACAAAGTCTCTGCAGAAGAAAGGAAAGTTGAGAGACTGGCAGGGAGGAGAGAACAGAGGAACTTCCAGACATCAGAGCTGGACAGGTATCAGTGACCATCCAGCCTGGGGCACACACCTGGATTCAGGGGAGCAGACTGGCCCAGTGGAGGAGGAGAAGGTACGTTAGAGGAGGAGGTGTCCACCTTCCTCCCTGTTTCAGCCAGATTAATCCTACTTTTATAGACATCATCTGTTTGGCATCAGCTTCTGGCTAATCTTTTCAGAAAGAGCACCATGATGAAATGTGTGGGAAAACCATCTAGTTTCGGGTACATGTGAGGAGAACAAGTGCGTAGTTAGCGTCACTGATCAGGATGTCTGGCTGTGTCTGCAGCTCACGCTTCCCGACAGGGTTAATCCAAAGAGGAGAGGACACGCCTCCTGTCAAAGGCCAGGCTGTATTTGCAGTCACCTGTTGAATTTTTACAGCTGCTTCTTCAATGTTAGATTTTAGCTTTGCAATTTTTTTAAAATGTGGGATTCATTTCATTCTTTCTTTTATTCTCTTTAATATTCAAAGAAGATTTAGTATTTGTCCTTATCAAACTCTTATAAAAATTGAAGAGAGAGGAACACTTCCTAACTCATTTTATGAGGCCAGAATTACCCTAATCTCAAACCAGATAAAAACAGCACACAAAAAAGAAAACGGTAGCCCAATATCTCTGATGAACGTAGATGTAAAAATATTCAACAAAATATTAGCAAACTGAATAATGACCGTTATCTTTGCAGTTTCTGGAATGGGTATGTTCTGGTCCTCTAAAACTCTTTCCAGAAGAAAATAGTGGCTTCCCCCAAATCTTTAGCCTGTGAAGATTTCTTCTGTATTGTCCTGCCTTATTGAAAACCTCCTCCACAAGCATGTGGAGTGCGTGTGTAAACAAGCGAGGGTGCACGTCCAATGGACAGTCTCTAACTGGGGAAGAAATCCTAGCCCCTTTCTCATTATCTTCTGAGATGACTCAGGGAATCAAAGGCCAGACTCTTGCTACTTGAACTGATACCTGGGGCTCATTCAGGTGAGTTTCTTGCAGACAGGGGAGGAATCTTCTCCAGCTTGAAGCCATCTTTCTCATTCCTAAATGCCTGACTACCTCTGACTCAGTGGCTTTTAGAACCTGGCTAGCATAGTCTTCCTTTCCTCTGACAGCACCAGCCCTTTTCCTTGAAATCATTGGTTCTGTTTCCTGTATCTTGTGACTAATTAACAGTAACTTTCTTAAAAAAAAACAAACAAACATAGAACTCAAATGATTCCAGGGTAAAAATCAAGGCAAAGAAATTCTGGCCCTTCAAAAAGAGAAGAAGGCTTCCCAGGTGTCTCTAGTGGTAAAGAATACACCTGCCAATGCAGGAGACGCAGGTTCGATCCCTGGGTTGGGAAGATTCCCTGGAGAAGGGCACAGCAACCCACTCTAGTGTTCTTGCCTGGAGAATCCCAGGGGCCACCGTACATGGAGTTGCAAAGAGTTGGACATGACTGAAGTGACTTAGTGTGCACGCACACACACACACACACACACACACACACACACACACACACAGAAGAAGAAAAGAAAGATATTCTGGTCCTGGGGAAGGGGGGAGTAGGAGATCCCTAGAGAAGAGTTGACACTGAGGTTGTAGAGGGACATGAAATGTGGTGTGGAAAAGGCCTCCCAGTCCCAGGCGGACCTGGAAAGGGCACTGGGAAGGTCCAGAGGCAAGATGCAGGCCCAGGTGGGCAGGACCTCTCTGAGCAGCTCCACTGTCCACCCAGTTATCACAGGGTTTGAACTAGATCATCAAAATGTTGCCTTCAGGCAGCAGGGGTTGTTCGTCCAACCATAGGGCCATGACGTAAACCAAAGGGTTCCCAAAGAGAGAAGCATTTATTCCGTCCAGGTTTTCCACAGAGTAATTAGAGATACCAAGGGAACATTTCATGCAAAGATGGGCTTGATAAAGGACAGAAATGGTGTGGACCCAACAGAAACAGAAGACATTAAGAAGAGGTGGCAAGAATACACAGAAGAACTGTACAAAAAAGATCTTCAAGACCAAGATAATCATGATGGTGTGATCACTCATCTAGAGCCAGACATCCTGAAATGTGAAGTCAAATGGGCCTTAGAAAGCATCACTATGAACAAAACTAGTAGAGGTGATGGAATTCCAGTTGAGCTATTTCAAATCCTAAAAGATGATGCTGTGAAAGTGCTGCACTCAATATGCCAGCAAATTTGGAAACCTCAGCAGTGGCCACAGGACTGGAAAAGGTCAGTTTTCATTCCAATCCCAAAGAAAGGCAATGCCAAAAAATGCTCAAACTACCGCACAATTGCACTCATCTCACACGCTAGTAAAGTAAAACTCAAAATTCTCCAAGTCAGGCTTCAGCAATACGTGAACCATGAACTTCCAGATGTTCAAGCTGGTTTTAGAAAAGGCAGAGAAACCAGAGATCAAATTGCCAAAATCTGCTGGATCATGGAAAAAGCAAGAGAGTTCCAGAAAAACATCTATTTCTGCTTTATTGATTATGCCAAAGCCTTGACTGTGTGGATCACAATAAACTGTGGAAAATTCTGAGAGAGATGGGAGTACCAGACCACCTGACCTGCCTCTTGAGAAACCTATATACAGGTCAGGAAGCAACAGTTAGAACTGGACATGGAACAACAGACTGGTTCCGAATAGGAAAAGGAGTAAGTCAAGGCTGTATATTGTCACCCTGCTTATTTAACTTCTATGCAGAGTACATCATGAGAAACGCTGGGCTGGAAGAAACACAAGCTGGAATCAAGATTGCCGGGAGAAATATCAATAACCTCTGATATGCAGATGACACCACCCTTATGGCAGAAAGTGAAGAGGAACTAAAAAGCCTCTGGATGAAAGTGAAAGAGGAGAGTGAAAAAGTTGGCCTAAAGCTCAACATTCAGAAAACGAAGATCATGGCATCTGGTCCCATCACTTCATGGGAGATAGATGGGGAAACAGTGTCAGACTTTATTTTTGGGGGCTCCAAAATCACTGCAGATGGTGACTGCAGCCATGAAATTAAAAGATGCTTGCTCCTTGGAAGGAAAGTTATGACCAACCTAGATAGCATATTGAAAAGCAGAGACATTACTTTGCCGACTAAGGTCCGTCTAGTCAAGGCTATGGTTTTTCCTGTGGTCATGTATGGATGTGAGAGTTGGATTGTGAAGAAAGCTGAGCACCAAAGAATTGATGCTTTTGAACTGTGGTGTTGGAGAAGACTCTTGAGAGTCCCTTGGCCTGCAAGGAGATCCAACCAGTCCATTCTGATGGAGATCAGCCCTGGGATTTCTTTGGAAGGAATGATGCTAAAGCTGAAACTCCAGTACTTTGGCCACCTCATGCAAAGAGTTGACTCATTGGAAAAGACTCTGATGCTGGGAGGGCTTGGGGGCAGGAGGAGAAGGGGACGACAGAGGATGAGATGGCTGGATGGCATCACTGACTCGATGGGCGTGAGTCTGAGTGAACTCCGGGAGTTGGTGATGGACAGGGAGGCCTGGCGTGCTGCGATACATGGGGTTGGAAAGAGTCGGACACGACTGAGCGACTGAACTGAACTGAGGCGGTATGGAGGTAGGCAGGGGGCATGAAGCAAAATCTGTACCATATTTGTTGTTTAGAGGGAGACCAACAGGACTCCTCCCATGATTTCAAAATCTGAAAGGACAAGTTATATAGATCCTGAGATAGAAAGAATTTCTCAACTTTAATTTTAGAAAGTATTTGTCTTTATTTTTGTGGACATGCTATTCTTTGGAAAGCAAGTCTGTCTACATGACCTGCTTTTAAATACCAAGCTAAGTCATTTGGGTACAGGACTCAATAGAGATGAAATTCCTGGGACCACCCTGAGCTCTTTAATGTGCCACATTAAGGACACCTTTCCCTGGAGGAGGAAATGGCAACCCACTCCAGTATTCTTGCCTGGAGAATCCCATGGACAGAGGAGCCTAATGGGCTATAGTCCATGGGATTGCAAAGAGGCAGACATGACTGAGCAACTAACACTTTCTTTCACTTTCAAGGATGACTTTGGATTCTGGAAAAAGCATTAAAACAGAATTGGGAAAGAGAAACCTCTTACACTCAGGTCATGGCATTTACATATACACGCATGTTTAATACTATGCTAGGTGCTGGGGGCTGCAGCTGTGAGTTGCGTATAGCTGGGACCTCTGGGAACTTATGTGGGACAATGAGAGGAACTACAGCTCAGAAATGTCCCTCCTGTTGTCCAGGCAGAGATCCTCTGCAAAGTCAGATTTCTCATCAGGAAATGTCTCACTCATTTTAGCTTACAAATAGCCTTGGGGTGGGATTTGAAAAGCATTAATTCCCACGCAATCCAATTGTCCTGTTTTCTCAGGTCTCAGCATGGGACTTGGTTGCCATAACAACCCTATAAACAGTGTCTAGCCTATGTCAATGATCGTATATATTTTAAAGCTAATATCACCAACTCCAAGAAACTGATCCTCCTCTGAACGTGACAGCTGGGATAGACTAAGAATCTTACTTCCTGCTAGATCAGAAGGGAATTTTTTTTTTCCCAGTGCAGATTCTGGTGAGAGAAAAGGAGCCCTACAAGGCTTAAGCAGCTGGGAGACCTGCTACTTTGACCAGGGCAGCCACTGAGCCATCACACGCATCCAAGGTTGTTTAGGCCTTGGTGGCCACAGCTTTGTGAGAAAAACACAGCTAGCTTCAGCCTCTGTGCTCTGGTTCAGAGCAAAATGTAACCTGAACTGAATTCATTGTGTTCAACCCCCACCTCCTCCATGACCTAAAGGGAACGAAGAAACAAGTATCCAAATGTTGTAGAACAATAATGGGCAAGCTACACTCTGCTGGCCAAATCCAGCCTGTCTTTTCTTTTTTTTTTTACTTTACAATATTGTATTGGTTTTGCCATATATCAACATGAATCCACCATGGGTGTACATGTGTTCCCAATCCTGAACCCCCCTCCCACCTCCCTCCCAGTGCACCAGCCCCAAGCATCCTGTATCCTGCATCAAACCTAGACTGGCGATTCATTTCTTATATGATATTATACACGTTTCCATGCCATTCTCCCATCATCCCACCCTCTGTTTTTATAAATAAAGTTTTATTGAGACACATCCATGGCCATTTCTTTAAATATGTCTGCTTTTGCTTTAGCAACAGAACTGAACAGTTGTAGCTGAGACCACATGGCTCACTAGGTTGAAAATATTCACTATCTGGCCTATTACAGAAAAATCTGGCAACCTTCCTCTAAAAGAAGAACAGTAAGGACTGGGGGAGAAGCTGGAGAAAGGATTTTGAAAAGAAAAGTATATTGTCCAGAAAAAGCTGAGGTGAAGCTCAGGGTGAGGAAGGAGCCAGCGTGGAGATCTAGTCCTTGAGACTGAGGAGGCTGCTGGGTGTCCAGAGCACAAAGTCAGAGGAAACGGTCATCTCTTGAAAGAAGGGATTTAACCAGACCCAAAATCACTGCAGATGGTGACTGCAGCCATGAAATTAAAAGACGCTACTCCTTGGAAGAAAAGTTATGACCAACCTACATAGCATATTGAAAAGCAGAGACATTACTTTGTCAAGGCTATGGTTTTTCCAGTGGTCATGTATGGATGTGAGAGTTGGACTGTGAAGAAAGCTGAGTGCCAAAGAATTGATGCTTTTGAACTGTGGTGTTGGAGAAGACTCTTGAGAGTCCCTTGGACTGCAAGGAGATCCAACCAGTCCATTCTAAAGGAGATCGGCCCTGGGTGTTCTTTGGAAGGAATGATGCTAAAGCTGAAACTCCAGTACTTTGGCCACCTCATGCGAAGAGTTGACTCATTGGAAAAGACTCTGATGCTGAGAGGGATTGGGGGCAGGAGGAAAAGGGGACGACAGAGGGTGAGATGGCTGGATGGCATCACTGACTCTCGATGGACATGAGTTTGAGTGAACTCCGGCAGGTGGTGATGGACAGGGAGGCCTGGCATGCTGCGATTCATGAGGTTGCAAAGAGTCAGATATGACTGTGTGACTGAACTGAACTGAACTGAACCAGAGAGGAGTCAGAGATGATGGCTTCTTAGCTCTGTTTCCATTTTCCAGAAAGGCTGCTTCCAGGTTAAAAAAAAAAATTGACAAGTCTTTCCCAAGTAGAGTTGAGGCTGGAGGGAGTGGAGAGGTTGCTTCTGAGCTGGATTGAGATTGCCTGATTTAGGCACCAGAGCTTGTGTTTGCCCAGAGGATTAGGGAAACACGTAGAAGCGGGCAGAAGAGAGGCTGAAAATTTGTTAGTTTGGCCTACTGGCTTCAGGGAGAACATGCACTCCTTCCACTTTGAACAGGAGAAATAGTTTATACTTGCTCCTGGGAGCTATGCCATCAGCTAGCATTCTAAGGCTTCAGTCTGCCCATGTTTCTGCCCCAGAGAGATGTGTCTCAGTTCCTTGAGAAACAAAATTGTCCCTTGCCTAGGGAGACCCAAGTGCAGGATCTCTGAGTTTCCACTTAAGTCTCCAAGATGCATGATGTGAGTCTCTTGATTTGCTGCTGTCTTCATATTTTACCTATAAGACAACTTCATTCCCAGCCTGGGGAGGGTCTTGCCTAAGCCAAGGCTTTACCAGTGCTTGGACTGCATGGCCCACTTTTGTTCACACCATTCCCCAAAGTAGGGGAGGCTATAGGTTGAGTATTCCATTAATCTCTTGCTGTATAACAAACTATCCCAAAACATAGTGGCCTAAGATAACAGCAGTCATTCACTTTATTCATGAATTTGAAATTTGTCAGGGCTTGGGCAGGGCAGCTCACTTCTGTTCCATGTCATGTGAGCTGGGGCAGCTCGGTTGGGCTGGGGGACCTACTTCAATGCTGGCTGACTCCTGTGGCCTTGAGTTGATACTGCTGGTCAATTTCTGTCCATGTGGGCCTCTCCATGGGAGGCTTGGGCTTTCTTGCAAAGTAGTAGCTACATTGTAAGAGCAAATGCCCCAAGAGAACTCAGCGGAAGCTCGAGTACTTGTGATGACTAGGCCTGGAAATTGCAAAGCACCGCTTTCTCTGCAGCCACAAATCCGCCTAGATTCAAGGGGTGGAGAGTTAACCCACCTCTGTATGGAAGGAGGTCAGGGTCACACTGTATAGAGTGCAACAGGAGACATTGTGCATTGATTTTTAGAATGTATAGTTGTCTACACACAAACACACACACATGGTCTTCAACCCTGTCTCTGTGGTCGTCTTACTGCACCATCAACTCAGGAAACTTCATGGCGCTCGCTCTTACAAAGTGTCATTGTCACTCACATTTGCTGCTGTAGACAGTGATGCACAGTGATGTCTAAAACAAGAACAACGTAATAGCCACAAGCTCCCTGATGCTGTTATTTTTTTCATTTTGTAAATATGCAGATTAAGTCCTGGATTAACTTCTAAGCTTGAGCTTATCTTCTCACTAGAGTTTGTGCTTAATTTTAGCTGATCAGTGTAAACACTCACCTAATGTGTGTGTGTATGTGTGTGTGTGAGTGAGTGTGCATATGGCAGACTCAGTGCTTACCTTTGTTGGATGGAAGTTCAACGGCATTGGAGGACTTAAGCCAGAGAAGTTAGTTTGCAGGACAGGAAATAGAGAGTAGAGGACGAGGGAAAGTCCGACCAAAGCAACAAGTTCCTCACGGGGAGGCTCTGCCCTTGCTTGTAGCTGAGGGACAGTGCTTTGCTGGGAAGCTACAGGTTTGTGTTGATGAGCAGGTTGTTTGCATTGGCTCACATTCCAGGGGTTACCCCATCTCTCAGAGCATGTGGGGTCCTCCACTGTTGGCTGGGCACATTCTACACAGCAGGCTCTGACGGCACACATGGGGGTGAAGAAGACCAATACAATCCTCCATCCTCATGGAGCATCATTTCAGCAGGGGAGAGAAACAGGAAGCACCTAATGATAAAATAAATTAGTTACAGTCAAGATGAGCAGTCAAAGGAAAAGTGCATGAACCACCAGAACTTGTGACAGAGCCTCAGCTCTCTGAGGGCTCAGGGATGTGGTTTTGGTTTGCTGACTGAAGGGTGAGGACACATACCAGATGAACCTGGTGGAGGTCTTTGGGATCAGCCTGTGAGGAGGCCCTGAGCTGTGAAGGTATAAAGGCAGACTGAGGGTGGTTGGCATGAGAGAGCCATGGTGAGGGAGCTGAGGAGGGCAGGGACTGGATCTTGCCAGATTGTGTGTCATGGGTGGCTGTAGGTCACTTCCGCTTTGTCAGTTTTCACGTTCTACCCATCCCACTCTACCTCCAAAGGCGGGAAGTCAGACCATCTCTTGCCTGTAAAATGGGAGAAATACTTGCAAAGAGAAGCCTGTGACCAGGGGCAGAGCTGGGTTTAGTGGAGTCTAAAGGTTATTAGGATTTGGGAGGAGAGTTTCTTTTGGGGAAAATCCAGTAACATTATGAATAGAAAGTAAGATGCAAGACTGCAGTGGGAGCATGTCAGTGAGGGCCCTTCAGCCCAGAGTTTCATTATGTTGGTGGTGAAGCCACTTTTTGTGTTTCTCCTCATTTTTAACCTCAGAAAGCCTTCTACTTGCACCTGAGATATTCGTGTAGACCTCACATCCACTTTTTGTTTTCTCCTTAATTGAGATGGCCAATAAAGCACAAATGCCTTCTCTCAAAATCTTGGAAATTTGGCTCTCTTCTTGCCCCCAGTATTGTCCAAAAGAACGTGGGAATGTCCTCTTTCTGCCCGAGACTTTCATGAGTTTTTTTTTCCCCCACACTCAAGGCAGGGAATGTTGGCTGGGACACATTATTCTCTTGGAAATGTGACACAGAAATATGAATTTCCATAAGCAAAATTACTCTGTCTGGTTGGGTCTAGACTGTTCTTTGGCCAGCACATTTGCTGGAGTCCACATGGATGCTCTGAGAAGCTGCCCGGACTTGTCCTTGGGGAGGAAAACAGGTCACCTGGAACTGTGTTCTCTGTGTGTGTTGGAGGAGGATCCACACATATGAGGAGTGATGATGGGGAAGTTGAGTAGTGAATGTAGATGCCAACTAAAAAACAACCACAGTCTTTTCTCTCCAGAATCCTACTGAAGCGGTTAGAGCAATGAACAATAATGAAGAGTCTCTGTCAGCATGGACGCAGGCAGCCTGAAACATCAGAGTTTCTGAGAGCAGATGGAGGGAGGGATGGACAAGCCCACTGGGTCCCACAGAAAGAAGAAAACCCTTAACTCCTCCCCAGAGCCACTACTTATTCCTGGCCACTCTCCACAGAGAAGCCCAGTTCAGGCACACACTGCAAGCCCCCTGGAAAGATGTCCAGTTTGGCACAGTGAGCATTGAGTCCCAGAACTAGGTGGGGTTTGGCCCTCAAGGCCCAGCCCTGTTAGAGAAAGGACACTCTGTCCGGATAACTACCAGCTGCCCCACCGAGACAGGAAATGGCACCCCACTCCAGTATTCTTGCCTGGAGAATCCTGTGGACAGAGGAGCCTGGTGGGCTGCTGTCCATGGGGTCACACAGAGTCGGACACGACTGAAGCGATTTAGCTTAGCTGCCCCACCGAGACAGGATCCCTTCAGCCTGTTGTGGTGCCCTCAGCCTCAGCATCTAATAATTGCCTTTGACTTTCCTGTTTGGAATTAAAATTATAACATGGTCTCCTCACTCTGGCAGAACCCATCTCAAATACAGATTATCTGCCTCCCCAGGAGAGCAGAGGGACAGGTCTGGACTGTAATCTAAGAGTTCTTTGTCTTGACTGCGTTATTATTCACTCCTATCTGAGAGCATTTGAAGATCTTCTCAAAGATGGGAAGAACACCTGTTGGGTACCTTTCTTGAAAAAACTACTTGAAGTAGCACTTGAATCGCCTGAGAAATGAATCAGATAAGGGGTTGCGCTCTGTGGTCAAGGGCACCCCCGACTTGGATTTCCGGGTTAAGTGCTGAGGACTCCTTATTGTGGAGACAGGTGGCTCCCTGGAGGCGGGGGGGCTTGTGGGAACTGTAATAGGGGCGGGGCGGGGGCGCAGCCATTCCCGCGAGACCACTGGCACATTAACGCGAGACTGGAGAGCGTGACGGTTAGAGGTCCCTCTCCGCCAACGGTCAGTAGGACTTTGGTCCTCTAGGTGGAGAGCGCAGTAAGAGGTGGCCCTCAGCCTCCTGGGCCTCCAGCCCTCTGTACTCAGGCAGCAGGTGAGCTGGACCCCGGGGACAGGCTGAGGGCTGTGTCCTGCGGGCTACAGAGCCATTGGCCGTGGCCACCCATTGGCCTTGGTCCAGGCCTGGAGGAGGCGGTGAGCCTCTCCCCACCCCCAGCTCGCAGTCTAACGGTGGCGGGCGTCCTCATGGGTCAAGGTCTGAGGAATCTGGCCCCCATTTGGGTGGCCTGAGGACCCTGAGGGCTGCCAGGTGCTGGGCACCTGGCTCCCTCTGGGATGACGGCCAGGTGGGGTCTGGGGAACCATCTGTGAGGGCGTCTTGGGCTGAGATCCACCTCCTCAGCTGGGCTGGGCACTGGCGGGTCGACCTGGGCTGGGGGCTGGACCAGTGCTCCGGGCAGGGGGACAGGCCTACGTGGGGACCCCTCCTCATAGGCAGGCCTGGCCCTTGGAGGTTAAACTTGGAAGTTGAGCCTTCGAACCTTGACAGAGAATAACATTGATTCCGGTGGGGGTTTATGAGAACATGGTGAGCTGACCTCACGAAGAAGTTTGTGACAGTTAACCCCACCCCTCCTTCACCTGTCCTCTAAAACAGCTTTGCTGAGAACTTTTGGGGAGTTCAAGAGCTTTTAAGGCGTGAGCCACCTGTCTTCTTGCTTGGCTCTGTATTAAGCCTTTCTGTACTCCAGACTCTAATGTTTCGGTATTATTTGGGCTCAGTGCCAGTGCCCAGGTCTGGGCACACAGACGTGTGTTTGGTTACAGGCTCACAGGAAGAATTCCCGCTGATTTGGGAGGAAGTGATTGGTTGTTATTTACTCATTTGCCACTAACTCCTGTTCCCACCCTTCCTCTCCTGTCTCCCTCACAGACTGTGTTTGAAAGGAATTGCCGATCCGAGGACTGTGCTGCCGACCTGCAGCTGCAGGGTCATCTGTTACTCTCCAGGTGAGCTGTGCCCCCTTCTCCACCTTGTTCTAAGAAGTTCTGGCTCCAGGCTCAAAGTCTATATGTGCAAATTTCCCTACTGAAGAGGGTAAATACAGTTTGTGGGTTTAAAATGAATAGTTGTAGTATAAGAAAATTATATTATACTGTAATTTTAACAACAGGTATTTTTTTGGGGGGGATGGTTTGGGTTTGGTTTTGTTTACAGTCTCACACGTCTCACAATTGGAATTTTATATGTCTAATTTTCCTGAGTATTTTTGATGTGTGTATGTTGGGAGATATATTTTAGGTTTACTCATTGTATTAAGTTGAACCATATGAAATGGCCAATATTTAACTGTTTGAGACAACTCATATGATCCAGTTTATTACTATATAAAGGTTCTTTTTATTTTTCTCACTTAAAGCATCTGCTTTAACAATAAGTAAGGGTTCTGTGACAGGAGGGGGTGGAGGAGAGGTGCAGCTGTCCTGATGAGGGGACACATGGCCTCTCTCCTGGAGCAGGGCTTCCTTCCACAGGACGTGAGCCCTCTGCTAAAGGTGAACCTTCTGTAAAGGCCTTCCTGTTTTCTCTCTGTCAGCCTTTTATTTCAGTCATCTTTTAGGATGAAGACGCTGGTCCTGAGTCATTTAGCCACATCAGAGAATGGGTTCCTTTTGAGACAATTCGTTCTGAGAAAGTTTTAACTTCCATACTAATTATTACCATTTCTCAACAATAGTCATTGGTGTTGATAGGTATCCTCTGAAATCCATACTGTATGCCTCAACTGTGAGAGTTAAGTTTGGGGGGAGTGAAAGAAATATCCAATCATGAACCAGTAACTGCACTAGACACTTTTACTTCTGTTGACAAATAATCTACTATTCATCAAAGGAAAGTTATACTAAGATAATTCTTCATTTGTTTGCATTTATCAGGGGAAGGTGATGTAAACCACCTCCCCAAACACACACACACACACATGCACACATACATACTCCTCCAAATCTCTTAAATATTAATTGACATTACTTTTACTTAGAACTTAGTGTAGTACATTAAAGTACATGTTTTTCCAAGCTTAGAAAATTATTTCAATCTGATAAGTGGATATTGGAATTTTTTTTCAGTGAATTGCACAAAGTGAAAGGTCTGTCTTTATTTTTTTAAATATAAATTTATTTATTTTAATTGGAGGCTAATTACTTTACAGTATTGTATTGGTTTTGCCATACATCAACATGAATCCACCACAGGTGTACACATGTTCCCCATCCTGAACCCCTCTCCACCCTCCCTCCCCGTACCATCCCTCTGGGTCATCCCAGTGCACCAGCCTTGAGCATCCTGTATCATGCATCGAACCTGGACTGGCAATGCGTTTCATATATGATATTATACATGTTTCAATGCCATTCTCCCAAATCATCCCACCCTCTCCCTCTCCCACAGAGTCCAAAAGACTGTTCTATACATCTGTGTCTCTTTTGCTGTCTCGCATACAGGGTTATCGTTACCATCTTTCTAAATTCCATATATATGCGTTAGTATACTGTATTGGTGTTTTTCTTTCTGGCTTACTTCACTCTGTATAATAGGCTCCAGTTTCATCTACCTCATTAGAACGGATTAAAATGTATTCTTTTGAATGGCTGCGTAATACTCCATTGTGTATATGTACCACAGCTTTCTTATCCATTTGTCTGCTGCTGGACATCTAGGTTGCTCCCATGTCCTGGCTATTATAAACAGTGCTGTGATGAACATTGGGGTACACGTGTCTCTTAACAGTTCTGGTTTCCTCGGTGTGTATGCCCAGCAGTGGGATTGCTGGTCATAAGGCAGTTCTATTTCCAGTTTTTAAAGGAATCTCCACACTGTTCTCCATAGTGGCTGTACTGGTTTGCATTCCCACCAACAGTATAAGAGGCTTCCCTTTTCTCCACACCCTCTCCAGAATTTATTGCTTGTAGACTTTTGGATCGCAGCCATTCTGACTGGCATGAAATGGTACCTTATTGTGGTTTTGATTTGCATTTCTCTAATAATGAGTGATGTTGAGCATCTTTTCGTGTGTGTGTTAGCCATCTGTATGTCTTTGGAGAAATGTCTGTTTAGTTCTTTGGCCCATTTTTTGATTGGGTCGTTTATTTTTCTGGAATTGAGCTGCAGGAGTTGCTTGTATATTTTTGAGATTAGTTGTTTGTCAGTTGCTTCATTTGCTATTATTTTCTCCCATTCCGAAGGCTGTCTTTTCACCTTGCTTATAGTTTCCTTTGTTGTGCAGAAGCTTTTAATTTTAATTAGGTCCCATTTGTTTATTTTTGCTTTTATTTCCAATATTCTTGGAGGTGGGTCATAGAGGATCCTGCTGTGATTTATATCGGAGAGTGTTTTCTCTATGTTCTCCTCTAGGAGTTTTATAGTTTCTGGTCTTACATTTAGATCTTTAATCCATTTTGAGTTTATTTTTGTGTGCGGTGTTAGAAAGTGTTCTAGTTTCATTCTTTAACAAGTGGTTGACCAGTTTTCCCAGCACCACTTGTTAAAGAGATTGTCTTTTCGCCATTGTATGTTTTTGCCTCTTTTGTCAAAGATAAGGTGTCCGTAGGTGCGTGGATTTATCTCTGGGCTTTCTATTTTGTTCCATTGATCTATATTTCTGTCTTTGTGCCAGTAGCATACTGTCTTGATGACTGTGGCTTTGTTTAACATTAGTAAGAAGGATCTTCTGGAACCTATGAGAGAAACCAATTCTAAGGAAGGTTCATAAGTTATCAGATCACAACTTTTAGCTTTAGAAAAGTCTTCCAGAAAGTATTTTAGGGGAAAAGGAACATGAAACAAAAATATATGGATTTTTTTTATCTTGAGGCAGTTTATATATAGTGGACATTTATTTTAGATCACTGAAAACTTCATGGGGTGGGAAAATATTCACTTGCTCTCAGTTTAATACTAGAAAAGTTCTGATGTTCTTGCTCCCTGTCAGTGCATGGTCAAATCCATCTCTGTTACATTGTGCTCTTCATATGTTAAGAAGTAAAACCCAAGGCTCGTGGTCATTATCCTTAAAGTTGGCTCTGTTGCCTGACCCTGGCCTCCCAGTATTGGTCAGAATTGGATCTGCTCTCTGGGCCCAGTTACCAGTAATACTAGAACAACTGGTGTGGTTGGCCAGGACCCAAAGTCCTATATGTATCAGCTAGATGGAACCGCAGAAAAGTACTGTGTAACAAACCATTCAAAACTCAGTGGCTTAAAATCATTTTTTTCCTCCTGGATCTGTAGGTCGACTGAGGGTTGGCTGGTCCTGGCTTGATTTAGCTGGATCCTGGTTGACTTTCTTACGAATTTGGGGTTCAACAGAAGGGAGGGGGATCTCCGCTAGGCTCAAGTAACTCAGTTCAGCTCTACTTCATGTGTCTTTCACCATCCTGCTGGAACCAATGGCCTCAGTTCAGTTCAGTCGCTAAGTCGTGTCCGACTCTTTCCAACCCCATGAATCGCAGCATGCCAGGCCTCCCTGTCCATCACCATCTCCCGCAGTTCACTCAGACTCACGTCCATCGAGTCGGTGATGCCATCCAGCCATCTCATCCTCGGTCGTCCCCTTCTCCTCCTGCTCCCAATCCCTCCCAGCATCAGAGTCTTTTCCAATGAGTCAGCTCTTCGCATGAGGTGGCCAAAGTACTGGAGCTTCAGCTTTAGCATCATTCCGTCCAAAGAAATCCCAGGGTTGATCTCCTTCAGAATGGACTGGTTGGATCTCCTTGCAGTCCGAGGGACTCTCAAGAGTCTTCTCCAACACCACAGTTCAAACGCATCAATTCTTTGGCGCTCAGCCTTCTTCACGGTCCAACTCTCACATCCATACATGACCACAGGAAAAACTGTAGCCTTGACTAGACGGACCTTAGTTGGCAAAGTAAAGTCTCTGCTTTTGAATATACTGTCTAGGTTGGTCATAACTTTTCTTCCAAGGAGTAAGCGTCTTTTAATTTCATGGCTGCAGTCACCATCTGCAGTGATTTTGGAGCCCCCCAAAATAAAGTCTGACACTGTTTCCACTGTTTCCCCATCTGTTTCCCATGAAGTGATGGGACCAGATGCCATGATCTTCGTTTTCTGAATGTTGAGCTTTAGGCCAACTTTTTCACTCTCCACTTTCACTTTCATCAAGAGGCTTTTCAGTTCCTCTTCACTTTGCCATAAGGGTGGTGTCATCTGCATATCTGAGGTTATTGAGATTTCTCCTGGCAATCTTGATTCCAGCTGTGTTTCTTCCAGCCCAGCATTTCTCATGATGTACTCTCTGCATATAAGTTAAATAAGCAGGGTGACAATATACAGCCTTGATGTACTCCTTTTCCTATTTGGAACCAGTCTGTTGTTCCATGTCCAGTTCTAACTGTTGCTTCCTGACCTGCATACAGATTTCTCAAGAGGCAGGTTAGGTGGTCTGGTATAGACTCAGTATATTCTTCTCATGGCATGGCACCAGTATAAAAGGGCAAGCAGAAACATGCAATAACTCTCAAGGCATAGGCTTACAACTGGTGTATTCTTAACTTCAACCTTGTTCTAATGGTCACAGCAAGTCATGTGCCCAAACTCAAAATCAAGGGACAGAAGTTATGCTTTGCCTTTTCAGTAAGAAGAACTACAGTCACATAGCAAAGGAGACAAATTTAGAGAGGGGTGAAAAATTGGAACCATAATGCAATCTATTCTGCTACATAATGAGCAGGATCGCCCTGTTACTCTTCTGGTACCTTATAGTTTTGGGGACTATTTCAGCCTTTCTTGTAGTTCCATCTTCCTACAACTCATACACAATACGTAGAGATCGGTGGAGGAGATTTTTCAAATCTCCGAAGCAATATCTTTGGACCAAATCACTGAGCCTCTCCCTCGGATGAGTTATTTCCCAAAAGGCCCCTTGGTCTCTGAAAATAGCCTTTAGGCTGGATCCCCCATTAAACAAACCTTCATTATACTCTTGGGCCCATAGTTGCCCCCAAGGGAGCCATCAGAGAAACATTAACTGGTAATTGGATAAGTAGAGATACAAAACCACGCCCAGGGTTTCAGTTACTTTGAATTTCACCAGATCTTTGTGCAGAGCCAGGCACAGAGAGAGAGAAGGTACAGTCAGTAAACTGCGTATGGAAGCCAAGGTCTGAATTTGGTTGACTAAGACTCAGTGGCTTGAACTAGAAGTCAGCTGATTTGGTTACTGTTATTGATTTGTTATTGCCTGGGATGGGGTGTCCATTCCTTCATTGTTCAAATCAGGGAAGAAATTTGGGCCCTGTTCTCCCAAGTGCCCAGTGTGGGTGGGAGAGGACAGCTGGGTGCTGTCAGTGCCTGGTTAGTGCCAGGAGAGGGATAGATGGGTCATCATGGGGCTCTGGAGTAGCTTCCAAGAGAAGGAATCAAGGGGAATGCCTCCAGGCATTCTGAGCAGAGGGAAAAGATGAACAGAGGCACAGAGGCTGGAAGGGAGACTTGCCATACAGATCTGCAGGCATCTGGGGTGAAGGAGGTGGTCAGGAGATATTTTTGGCATGAGCTCCTCTGCTGTAAACATCTTTGCTACAAGCGTTTTTGCTGCAGATGTTTTCAACATGTAACTAATTGATTGTAAGGCAATTCTCCTGTAAAGAGAAAAAATAAAAGAGCATCATTAAATAGGACATAGTGGAACATTGAAAATGAATAATGAAAATTAAAAGACTTGCAAAACAGAATATTTGAATACGTTTAAAATGTGATTCATTTTCCTGTTGAGCATTGCACTTTTTCTTTTCTGTTAAGATTTCTTTCTCCATTTAGAGAGGCTCCAGTTTCTAAATACTCAGATGCACATTTGTAACTGAGCTTTGCATTGTGTTGTGAAAGCCTCTACACTGTTGTGTGTTCCTGGCATCTTGTCACATGTTCACTGATAGACGTTCCAAAGTTCTATGGGAAACGTGGGTTCAACTCTGTACCTTCCAATCATTGAAGGATTTGCAAACTGATACGTTTTCATTTTCTAGGATAATAGGCAATCCAGCTTTACCTTTTCTTGTTTCATACTTCCAATAAGTTTTATCACCAGGTTTCCTATCAAGTCAGCTTATATAGTTGTTATCATCTACCACATTAAGACTGCCTGTATCCTTGTCACTTTATAGAGCAGTATAAATGCTAAGATTTATGTGAGGTAAATCAACCAATTCTTTTATCTTTTATGGAAAAGTTGCCTTGTGACAAGTTAGTTATCTGGCAGAAAAATATTTGCCGCAGAAATGCTTGTGATAAAGGTGTTTGTGGCCAAAATACTGAACACTGGTCAGGAGGACACAGGAACATGTAAGATAGAGAAAGCGAGAGAAGCACCAGATTGTGACACACCTATGAGTTTAGATTTCGTCCTGCAGCCAGTGGGGGTATAGCAGAATAATAGCATGAATGCATTTAACCTAATAGGAATGCAGGTGGGCACACCAAAGGGGTGGGGAGAGAGGGATGGGGGGAGAGAAAGGGGCAAGGACAAGGGGACTGAGGGCCTGTGGGTCATTGGGTTCTCTGCTCCACTGAGAGAAAGTGTGTGCAGCTTGACTTTTGAGTCAGCTACTCTCCCATGTGAAGAGCCGACTCATTGGAAAAGACTGATGCTGGGGAAGATTGAAGGCAAAAAGAGAAGGGGGCAGCCAAGGATGAGATGGTTAGATAGCATCACCAACTCAGTGGACCTGAATTTGAGCAAACTCCAGGAGATAGTGAAGCACGGAGGAGCCTGGCATGCTGTAGTTCATAGAGTCACAAAGAGTCAGACACAACTTAGTGACTGAACAACAACTCTCCCATCATCTCAGTCATCCTGGCTCAGGTCCTTGGACATCACCTTGGTCTCAGTGCAGGAGCACCTAGACAAGGTTAGGCTTATGAGAGATATTTATCTCCATCTTGGTGCCTCCCCAAGGGTTTCCAGGGGCCAGTTTCAACAAAAATTTTTGCCTTTTGTGCTGTCTTTAGAGCCTAGCTCTCCTGTTAGCTGTGATCCACTGTATTATAAGGTTGAAGCCAAGGGATAACAGAGAAAAGTTCCTCCAATGACTGGGTAGACAGCACAGTGCAAGGTGTTGTGGGAAGCAGCCAAAAACCCATAGATTGAGGAGTCTTTGTTGTGAAAAAAGAGAGAAAGACATCTGGGAGTGATTGGGTCACCCCGAGTGGTCAGGGATCAAGCCAGGAAATGCTGTCTGTAACCAGGACTCATGGGTGTTTTTATTTTTCTCTCCAGAGAGCATGAATTCTGGCAGGCCTGTTGTCTCTTAAAACAATCAACTCTTCAATTAAGTCTACAATCTTTAATGGTCTTGAGCCTTGTTCTAAAACATGCCATTTCCAAAATGTCCAGGCATAAGGAGGAAGCTGTTTAGTTTCTTTAAATAGGACAGAAAATTCCATTTGTAAAATGATGCAACTATGTTTCATTTCTTTTGTCTGAATAGTTATAGTACCTAAGAGAATATCACACGTGATTAAGAGAAGGAAAAGAGAAATATCCACTATGGCAGCTAAGTTAAAAGAATTTTTTTTTTATGTATCTCATATGAGACCAGTGGAAATGTCAGTGCCTTCCAGCTAGGCAACTCCTATAATGAAAGAACTCTCAAGGGAAGTAAAAAGGCACAATAAGAATATTTATGAAGTTGGAAGAACCATCTAGTGACCACATATAATGGTCCTATGACTGACTGTAGCCTTAGTAATGCAATTATCTTGGTGGAGATGGGGGACCAAGTGCATTTCCCTAAACCCTTGGAGGGGAGGTTTTCATGGGTATCTCAGGTTTTCATGGGCATTTTCATGTCTACGGAAAATCAGTCTTCAAGAAGAGGATCAATATACCCAGGATCACGGTGAAGGATGGGGTGGCCATTTAGAGTTTGAAGTAAATTGTTTACCTTTTTAAAAATGGCAAAAAGACCAGAATCATTGACTGCATAGCATAGTGTAGAGGAGAAAGCAGTGGCACCCCACTCCAGTACTCTTGCCTGGAAAATCCCCATGGATGGAGGAGCCTGGTGGGCTGCAGTCCAGGGGGTCTCTAAGAGTTGGACACGACTGAGTGACTTCACTTTCACTTCTCACTTTCATGCATTGGAGAAGGAGGTGGCAACCCACTCCAGTGTTCTTGCCTGGAGAATCCCAGGGACAGCGGAGCCTGGTGGGCTGCCGTCTATGGGGTCACACAGAGTCGGACACAACTGAAGCGACTTAGCAGCAGCAGCATTGTCTTCTTATATGAAGGGGAAGACACTCCTGTTTATTGGGTTCCTACCATGCACTAGCTTCCCTATAGTGTTCTCTGCAGTATCTTACCAGCTGCACAACCTTGGGAAAGTTGTGTCACACCTCTGCCTCTGTTTTCTCATCTGTAAAATGGGAGTATAATAGCACCATCTTGCAAAGTTGTTTTGAGTAGTTAGTGAGTTAAAACATATTTAATTGCTTCTGAAAGCTTGACATTATAGCAGACACTCAGTCAATGAGAGCTATCATTATTATTTCATTTAATCTGGTCAGTGACATTGAGAAGTAAATATTATTACACTTTTTTTTTGGTGGGGAGGATGCAGAGGCTTGAGGAGGCAAGTTACTAATTCAAGGGCTCACAGTGGTCAGGGTAGAGGTGATCAAAGCTGGATATGTCCAATTCTGCATCTTTCTCTCTTCCTGTGCACTGGCCTCAGTTGCTGTTGGGTGTCATAATCAGCTGATTCTAGACAAGGAGGACCAAGGCTGGGGAGCTGGGAATAAAGCTTCCTTTGTGTAGAAAGCCCCAATTCAGAAAGGAGGTGGATGGGTGAAAAAAATGTATCCTCAAAGATCCCTCCTATCCATCCAGTCATGCTCCCCCGTGATGTCTGACATGTGAGGTGCTGTTCAAAAGCTTTTCTCCCCAGAGACTGCAGACACCAGTTCTCCTGGGTCCAAATGATGGTTTAAGCATCAAGTCAGGATATTCTTAATGTGTGTAGGCTGGATTTTTCTCTCATTATTGTTACTTCTTTGTAAAGGAAGATGAATAGGACTGATCAGAATCCTGGAAAACTTTTGCCCTTGCCAGAATATTAGCCTTGTGATTCAATATTTTTTTCCCTTCACCGTCTGCCCGAGATGTGGGACCAAAAAAGTGCAGAAGAAGTGTGTTGATTGAGAGCAGCTGGCTTTTGTAGTGGCTGTTTCTGGAATCTCTGGAAACAGGAATGGTTTTTTTCAGTGGTATGTTCTTCAAAGAAAGGTGAAATGCGCCAATGAAAAGAACCTTTTGAATGAGAATCGAAGGATTCCTCATCTGCACTCTTCTCTTCTCCCTCCTCTGATAGGGGTTCTCTGAGGAGGCAGTAGGTGTCTCCCCCACATTTCAGGACCACATCAAGATGAATAGGCTTGTGGGTGGTCCTTCTGTTATAGTTAGCAAGGCAAAGGGTGAGATATAACTCCCTAGGAAGGGGACGAACAGAGTAAGGCAAACAAAGAGACATTCACACACTGGAAGAGGTAGTAAAGGGTGCAGCACTTTTGCAGAACACGTCTACTCACCTGATAAGAAGTGATAAACTGCTGATACATTTACCTACATGGCAGATATCAATGGAGTACTTCTCGTGGAGGTACAGGCTTGGTGGAAACGAATATAATCTACTGCATCATGGTGCTCTTGATCTAGAAGGGGAAACACACATGGAAACAGTAATTGTAACTCACTGTGGTTGTTATCATCATAGGAACATGAGGGAATTCCCTGGAAGCACAAGGAAAGAGGCCCTCCACCCTATCCGAATTTGACTCCTCTCTCAAGCAGACCCTCAGGCAAGGATTTGGGTGTAAATAATTTGAGAAGTACAGGGAACAAAAGTAGAGGAGTAAAGAAACTTAGAGGGAAGCCTACTATTAAGGGTGCACTATACACCAGGGAGTTGGACTGTGAAGAAAGCTGAGCGCCGAAGAATTGATGCTTTTGAACTGTGGTGTTGGAGAAGACTCTTGAGAGTCCCTTGGACTGCAAGGAGATCCAACCAGTCCATTCTGAAGGAGATCAGCCCTGGGATTTCTTTGGAAGGAATGATGCTAAAGCTGAAACTCCAGTACTTTGGCCACCTCATGCAAAGAGTTGACTCATTGGAAAAGACTCTGATTCTGGGAGGAGTTGGGGGCAGGAGGAGAAGGGGATGACAGAGGATGAGATGGCTGGATGGCATCACCGACTCGATGGACGTGAGTCTGAGTGAACTCCGGGACTTGGTGATGGACAGGGAGGCCTGGCGTGCTGTGATTCATGGGGTCGCAAAGAGTCGGACACAACTTAGTGACTGAACTGAACTGATACACCAGTGTATCAGTTAGTTATTGCTGTGTAACTTCATGCCTTGGGGAAAAACACCATTTATTCAGCTTCAGATTCTGTGACTCAGCTGTTTGGGTCTTCTGGTCTCATGGGCTTCTATATGGACCTGTAGCCAACTTCAGGTTGGCTAGGTGTTGCTGTTGGGGGCAGGGAAGGGGTCCAAAAACTAGAACTCAATGCACAAGATCTCATGAGGTCTGTCGCAAAACTGGTCTGTTCTCACTTTTTGCCACATTCTGTTAGCTGAAGCAAAGTCACACACAGGGCCAGCCAGATTCAAGGGATGGGGAAATAAACTCTGCATCCTGATGGGAGGATCTGTGTGTCAGAAGACAAAGGATGTGAATAAAGAGGCTACCAGTTAGCCTATCATACCCAGGTGGCACAAAGGATATTGGATCTTCATCCTGCAGGGAAACACTGGGGAATGATGGGAAATGCACAGCTTAAAATGATTGCCTCTGAGGGGTAAAGGGGATGGGTTGTTTGTACATGAGCTATGGAGAGTCGTTGGTTGAAACCTACTCTAGGCTTGGGTGGGCCCTTATAGCCTGCAACAGACAGCAGCCGTGTTCTCATCCAGAAAGGTTCAGACCCTGGCACCTGGAAATCAGCAGGAACATTCGAAAAAGTCTCACGGGGGTGATAGGGGCATAGACGATATCTGTTCACCCACTTTCTCAAAGAATCTCAGTTGATGAATTCATTCTGGAAATTTCCAGTGAGAGTATCAAAAACCACGTTTTGACACCGAAGCTTCTCTCCACTGTCTTCCTGGGGATGCTTCCTTTCCACGTTTCCACTCCTGACTTTCTTTGTTACCGTGGTAACTTGATTTCCTGTTGTGTTTGTCCGCATCTCAGTTTCTGTTGTCCCTTCTCTCCCAAGCATCACTATGCTTTGCCCACCTACTGAAGGGAATTTGGCTGTAGGGAATACCCGTAAGTCAAGTACAGGGCTGGGAGCTTTGTCCCGCATTTTCCTGAGGACAGCAGAAACGGCAGGTGAGGGAAGTGTCTGCAGCACATGTTGTGCAGAGAGGATCTGACCTCTGCCCGGTCTGTCATTCAGGAGGGACCTGGGTGGAGCTAGGCCACACAGCTGCGCAGTTTTGCAGCCCTGACTGCAGCCTGACTCGGGAGAGGCACAGACGGCTGGCAACTCCACTGTCCTACAAAGTAACTCTGACAGGGTGGAAACAAGCCCAGCTCGCTGTTTATTTGTGGTTAGTGATTCTCATGGATAGAATAGTATTTCAGCAGCAGAACAAGAAGCTGGTGGGCAGGGATTTGAGTCACTTTTCTGGGGTTAGAAAGAAAGTTCAATGGAGCAGCAAGAGAAGAAGAAAAGCCCTGTAGGAGGTTCCTGAGGCCAAGTCCAGTGTTTTGTGGCCTCTGACTTTAAATGGCCCTGGTGGCCTGGGGAGCCCTTGCTCTCACAGTGCCGTGCTGCTAACCAGGTGGGAAATACCTTCCTGTCTCCAGGAGGATCTGATTTGTAGCTTCCTAAAGAATGGACCAGCTTTGGTGTGAGGCCCTACCACACTTAAGCAGCAGCGATCCATTCCAACGAATATCGGGTTTCAGGGACAGCCCTCCCCCCGCTGAGCAGACACTGACTGAGATTTTCCATCTGGATGGTAAGAGGATGGGGAATCCATAGAGGAGCCTTGAAGACAGAGCTGAGGGGTAACCATGGCAACCATAGAAGAGGCTGGGACCAGGCTCATAGCTCCCTCTCCAGCCACCTGGGAAGCTGGACCTGTCTCGCAGGGGTACCTAATAAAATATTGTTTTTTATTTTTTAGTTATTTTTATTTTTGCTAATATTTTCCTTGGCTTCCAAATAGGGCTAACTGTCAGAGGTTTTATGTATAAGCATCTTTCCAGCAGGGCCAAAATCATATGGCTGTCATTTTCCTTCTCACTGGACACTCAACCTAAGAAAAAGATTTATCAAAAGAATGTAGCAACTAGATTCCTCACTTCTGTCAGATCAAGAGTGAACAGGGAGCCATGTGCTTTTTTTTTTTTGCTAAGATTTTACAGCTTATTCTGTGTGACTGTGGTATTGGTCTCTTGCCACAAACACTAGACTCACCCATCCCGGGGCAGACTTAGTTACTGGAAGAAAAGCCAAATTCCGAAGATGCACAGTTGTTTTGTTTTCTGAAGTAAACCTACCCCTGCTCATATTTTTCTTGCACACGCCCTCTTATTAACATCTCTCCAATGTTAGTTGTGTCCGACTGAGTGACTGGGCATGCACACAAGTTTGTTCTGAGCCACCTGATACAACCTTAGGCGAATCAGAAAGTGACCCTGCTTCTCTTGGCAGAAGGAAGACAAAGGCCAGCTTTCTTCCTAAGAGTAACCTCCCTCCAGAGTCAAGGTGATACACAGGCTTGGGTAGATCATGAGCTGCCCGTACATTACAGGTAAAGACCTTCTAGATTTTATGAGTCTTTCTCCTTGACTCCATTCCAGGTTATCTTGACCTAAAAATGACAAGGCTGGGAAAAGGCTGTCACGAACCCCTTTAAGAGTGCAGGTGCCTTGTTCCCAGCTGCCATTAAGTGTTGGCTGCCAAGGGCTCACAGCTGCCCCTCCTCTGATCTGGAGAAGGGCCCTTGCTTCACGGGGGTCACCTTGCCTGGGAGGTTACACCCACCCTGGGCAACCCTAGCCATTGACTGGCTGATTTAGGGTACAAAAAGCCAGCCTCTTGCCTCTAGTACTGGTGTTTCTAGGCTGTGTTTTGTGCTCCAGAGCCCCCCATGAATAAGGGTCAAGGCTAGACTCTGCCCAAGACCACCTGCTTCCAGTGGCATCCCCCACAACAACCTGAATTCTTGCTGCCAGAGAACCCCACCTAAGATGCTGGAGAACTCACACCTCACAGTTTGTTCCTTCTTAGATCTGGCCAGGAAGTCTCAATCCTTTTCAGAACTGTGGGTTTCGAAAGGAAGCCAAATGCAATGTTTATCAGATATGAGCAGGGAAAAACAGTTGCTGCTGGACTTTTATCTGCCTTGGAATTGGAGGGTTTCTGAATTTTTAAAAACCAAGCCTGTGGGGTGATGGATAGAAGGTCCCCACAGGGGGTAGGTGGGACTTTGTGTCTTTTAGGATTACTTCTGGTTGTTTCTTCCCCAGGACTTTGTTTTTAAAGAGAGCTATCCAGACACTGGGATAAAGGAGAGGGTCCCCTGTGAGAGATGGCTTTCACTGCAAAATACCCTCCCAGTGGGAGCCAAGGGCAGATATAGTCCTCAGGGCATGAGAGATGCATGATATTCAGGTGGTGTGAGCAGCCATTTTCCCTCTGTTTTAAGAGTGTTTTCTGTGATAATGAGATTTGAACAAGAGGTGAATGCCATTGTTTCAGTCCACAATTGTATTCCTTCAAGAAAAAAAAAAGTTTTTTTTTTAAGTTTTCATTTTTTTTTCTGGGAGAAAATTATGATTTGTGTGAAAAAACACAATCTGTTTAACTTCCTGAGCCAAGAAGGAGAAAATTCTCATTTACACACCTCTCCGTCCAGCCTCCCCAGGTTCGTCAGTTTTAAAAATGGCTCATGGTTAGTCCCAGGACAGAAGGATTAAGGTGAAGGAAACCAACAGCAGTTACAAATCTCTTATCCTACACTTTTCAGAAATGTACTTCTTTTTCTCCCTGTATCGGAGGCTGAGCATGCTATCCATCTCTCCCTCCACCCGACCTTTCATCATCACTGGTGACTCCTTAGCACTGAGTCAGTCCCTCCCTCTCACCTGCCATAGGACAGAGGTTCCTAACCTGGTCCAAATCCCTTGGTGGTCTGTGCATAGAATTCATGGGGTCTGTGAACTTAGGGAAACAGTCACAGCTTAATTTTCATTAACTTCAGAGTAAAATTTAGCATCACGGTGAAGTTTAGCATCGTAGTCAATTATGAATGTAGACAACAAAGCAGAGTCATATTAGCAGGACCTGTGACTGTCACGTATAGAAATCACTGATGTTTTTATATCGTTTCAGTGTTGAAGGTATTTCAATGTATCATTCACATTCATCCCCGTGTCAAAGTTACGGAAGCAGTAGGATCCACCCCAAATCTTATTATTCAGTGTTATCCTGAAAAGAACACATATTCATAAACCACATATTTTTTAACAAAATTATCACTATATTTTTATATAGCTGGTTTCTTTGTAACTCTCTTTCATTTTATGCATTTAAAAGCATTTTGAGAAGGGGTCTATTCAGTTCACTAGACTGCCAAGAGTATTTGGTGACACAAAAACAGTTAAAAAAAACCCCAATTCTAGAAGTTTTCCCTGATTTGGGGGAAAGATACATGTTGGAGAAACAAACATTTTGCTTTGCTTACTGGAATAGACAAAAGATTTTTATTTAGTATCCAGGACTGAGACTTTCTTATAAGGCTGGTGTCATGTTACGTTTCCATTTTTCTAATGTGAGACCCACCTTAGATGCCACTGGAGAAAGTGTTTGCCTGACCCTGTATCTCCCAGTATCTACAATACCCTGGTGATGAAGTAAATTCCTTGAAGCATTCATTCCTTGTTTGAGTTTGTTAAGGACACAGCTGACTGTCTCTTGAACAGCTTAGGTGAGCTCTCGAAAACCAACACTTCAGGTCCAAAGCAGAAAACCTGGGCATTGTGGTGAATGTGGCAGCCACTTTGTGGACTCATGGCCATTTGTGGTTGTTCAAAGTGCTGCACCTGTTGTGTCTATTCTTGTTTCTACCTTTGGGGACCCAGGTGGAAAGAGCCACTTTCCTCTGGTCCCTGAGACTGCTTACCTCACAGGAAGAAGGTTCCAAATCCAAGTAGACTTGTAATTTCAATATGCTTTATTGTCTGTGACCATTTACATCCTCTATTTGGTTATTGAGCCAGAAACAGGGAAGAATGATGGCCATTAAGAATTACTCATGGAGGGACTCTGGTGGTCCTGCTGACTTGGACTGTCTTGAGTTGTCTGGCCTGCCAGTGACCGTGAAATGTAGGTCCGCTGTTTGCATTTTGAATGTGTGGTGGCTGGGTTTGACGGGCGGCGTGTGTGGCACAGGGTGGCACCGGGCCACTGCTGGTCAGGTCATCCATCACCACACACCATCCCCACCATGACATCAGACCTCTGGGCAGCCCACAAATTTGGGGAATTCCTCTGCCCCCCAAAGTATTCTTTGTCTTTAATCCAGTTGTTACAGTGAGTGAACCTGATTTGTTCCAGATGTTGTAAGATTTAGTGATTCCGGAAACTACTCCTCAAGTCAAGGCTGATGAGGATTTGAATTCCTCTGTTCACTGGGAACCAGCAGTTCTTTTCACGGTTAAGCAGATGGGGCAGGAGGAGGGAGCCTAAGCTGCTTGAAGGGACAAGGCGGGCCATTGGGCTTCTCATGTTTGCCTCGTTAATAAGAAAGTAGCCTTTGAAGCAAATGCTGATTCTATAACTAAATGAGTTATTAAATGAGCCAAAGTTGAGGCCACACTGATGCTAGCAAAGTCAGTGAGGACGTAGACGTATTATTTATTTTTTAAAGTAACAGATATTTACATGGATGATCTGAATGTTGCTAGGGAAACCGCTGATTTAGCTCAGCTCACCTTAGTAAATACTTTTCACTTATTTTAATGAGCATAAAACCATCCTAAGAGGGTGTGTATGCTGGAGATACAGATATTTCTGGTTTCATATAAATGGTTTTCAAAGCAGAAACTTACTCCCAGGAGTCACTTCCCTGACCCGCTGTAAGTTTTAGTTGACATGCCTTACAGAGGTGCCCCATGATCTCTGGAGTTAATAGCCATGCGGGCCTGTTTTGCATGATTAGAAGGGATTCATAAAGCATGGCAAGATATGAAGCACATCTCAAACTCTATGCATAGTAGCCCACTATTAGAGAATGTTACAACCTACACCCATAGAGATAGCATATTCTGTTTAACAGAGAATTATTATTGGTTTATGCAGATTTTAAGGACACAAGCAATATAAATATTAAAGCTTCTTAAAGGTATGGATTTAAAACAAAAGCTTTGTTGTTATTGTTCAGTCTGTAAGTCATCTCTGACTCTTTGTGACCCCAGGGACTGTAGGACACCAGGCTCCTTTGTCCTCCACTGTCTCCTGGATTTTGCTCAGACTCATGTCCATTGAGTCAGTGATGCTATCCAGCCATCTCATCCTCTGCCGCCCCCTTCTCCTCCTGCTGTCAATCTTTCCCAGCATCAGAGATTTTTTCAGTGAGTCAGCTCTTCGCATCATATGGCCAAAGTATTAGTGCTTCAGCAACAGTCCTTCCAGTGAACATTCAGGGTTGATTTCCTTAGAATTGGCTGGTTTGATATCCTTACAGTCCAAGTTGTTTTATTTTTTAATTAATTTTTTTATTGAAAGATAATTGCTTTACAGAATTTTGTTGTTTTCTGTCAAACCTCAACATGAATCAGCCATAGGTATACATATATCCCCTCCCTTTTGAACCTCCCTCCCATCTCCCGCCCTATCCCACCCCTCTAGGTTGATACAGAGCCCCTGTTTGAGTTTCCGGAGCCATACAGCAAATTCCTGTTGGCTATCTATTTTACATCTGGTAATGTAAGTTTCCATGGTACTCTTTCCATGCATCTCACCCTCTCCTCCCCTCTCTCTGTGTCCGTAAGTCTATTCTCCATGTCTGTTTCTCCATTGCTGCCCTGAAAATAAATTCTTCAGTATCATTTTTTCTAGATTCTGTATAGATGCATTAGACTACGATATTTATCTTTCTCTTTCTAACTCACTTCACTCTATATAATAGATTCTAGGTTCATCCACCTCATCAGAACTGACTCAAATGCATTCCTTTTTATGGCCCAGTAATATCCCATTGTGTATATGTACCACAGCTTCTTTACCCATTCATCTATCGATGGACATCTAGTTTGCTTCCATGTTCTAGCTATTGTAAATAGTGCTGCAATGAACAGTGGAATACATGTGTCTTTTTCGATTTTGGTTTCTTTAGGGCATATGCCTAGGAGTGGGATTGCTGGGTCATATGGTAGTTTTAATCCTAGTTTCTTAAGGAATCTCCATACCATCTTCCATAGTGGCTGTATCAGTTTACATTCCCACCGTCAGTGCAAGAGTGTTCCTTTTCTGCACACCCTCTCCGGCAGTTATTGTATGTAGACTTTTTGATGATGGCCGTTCTGGCCGGTGTGAGGTGATATCTCATTGTAGTTTTGAATTGCATTTCTCTAATAATGAGCAATGTTGAGCATCTTTTCATGTGTTTGTTAGCCATCTGTATGTCTTTTTTGCAGGAATGTCTGTTTAAGTCTTTTTCCCACTTTTTGATTGGGTTGTTTGTTTTTCTGGCATTGAATTGCATGAGCTGCTTGTATATTTTAGAAATTAATCCTTTGTCAGTTGTTTCATTTGCTTTTAGTTTCTCCCATTCTGAGGGTTGTCTTTTCACCTTGCTTATAGTTTCCTTTGCTGTTCTAAAGCTTTTAAGTTTAATCAGGTCCCAGTTGTTTACTTTTGTTTTTATTTCCATTACTGTAGAAGGTGGGTCATAGAGGATCTTGCTTTGATTTATGTCATCGAGTGTTCTGCCTATGTTTTCCTCTAAGAATTTTTATAGTTTCTAGTCATACATTTAGGTCTTTAATCCAAGGGACTCTTAAAGAGTATTTGAAAGGAGAAAAATGCCCAGATAGATGCTAGTTGGGGGTCTGGAACAAGCTTTGTAAGTCACCCAGGGATTCAGCTGAAGTCTTGCCCAGATGACTGGGGAATGTATCCTGGGAAACCAAGGTCAGGAGGAGAAGCTGAGTGGTGGCAGAGGTATGTGGATTGGGCACACCTGAGAAGCAGGTGGGTCCCAGATGAGGCATTAAGTTTTGAACACAGTGAAACATGTTGCAGGGTGTGAATAAGGGGATCCTGAGGTGGTCAGTATGAGGATCATCATATCAGTTGAAGCAGGTGATTCCGGGGTGAGGCTGTAAACCACAGGACGTTGCCCATGTCCTGGGCTTATGTGGGGCCAGCCGTAGGATAACCACAGGATAAGACAAATAATTGGGCATAAGTAACAACTCTTATAATTCAAGAGTATATTAAAATATAAAACAAGATTAGATTTGATTTCTTAAGTCTAGCCAAAATTGTACCTTTTAGGTAGTATCTTTTTTGGGTGTTTCTTGGTGATTTTTTATTTTTTTGACCAAAAGAATGTTTTTATGAAAAAGAAGTGATATCTTTTTTAATGGTCTTGGTTAATAAAATAAATTCCTAAATGCTTGCCACAATAGCTATAACCTTCAAATCAGGAAACTTTAATGATTTTTCATGACAGTGACAATTGATATTTGGATTTATACTTTCATGTTTCAGTGAGAGGTACTGGAATAGGCAGTAAAACTAATTAAGTAGAAAACAAAGTAAACTAACTAAAATGAACCATCAAGACAAAAACAATCCCATCCCTGTAGGAAACAGGGATTTTTGACTGAATGCTTTGTAGTCCCTTGCTGGAACTCAAGGTTTCCTTGTCCAGAATCCACCATGAGAGAACTGGGGAAAGGATAGCTTCCCCAGCTTGTTACAAGCCAAGAGTAAGGGGCTAAGAATCTAAAACCATAGTGCATTAATCCATTCACCACCTTTCTTTGCCCTGCTCCTAGGGGGCCTAATTCTGGAAAACTACATGTCCCAGGCTCCTTTACCAACAAACTTCCTGTTAAATTTGGCCAGTGAGAGGTTAGAGGGAGAAAGAAGGAGAAAAGTCAAGGTATTTCTCCCTAACCCCACCCACTTCATGCAATATCTCTGGCAATACCTATATCCCCTCTGTGGTCTCATCCCCTTCTGGGCAGTCCCAGCTCTGGTCACAACCTGTACCCACTGTCCCTCTATCTTCTAATAGTTGCTTTTAATCTCTGGTTTTCCTCATCTCTCCTTGTTTTCTCTTTCAGTTCTTCTAGCACCTTTGTACCCAATTCCTCATTTTAATCCCTTCCAGAGAACTACCTGACATGGACTGTTTTCTTTCTTTTTTTTTTTAGTTTAATTAATATAATTTTTTAAATATAAATTTATTTTAATTGGAGGCTAATTACTTTACAATATTGTATTGGTTTTGCCATACATCAACATGAATCCACCACAAGTGTACACATGTTCCCCATCCTGAACCCCCCTCCCCCCTCCCACCTCCCTCCCCGTACCATCCCTCTGGGTCATCCCAGTGCACCAGCCTCAAGCATCCTGTATCATGCATCGAACCTGGACTGGCAATGCGTTTCATATATGATATTATACATGTTTCAATGCCACTCTTTTGCTGTCTCGCATACAGGGTTATCATTACCATCTTTCTAAATTCCATATATATGTGTTAGTATACTGTATTGGTGTTTTTCTTCTGGCTTACTTCACTCTGTATAATAGGCTCCAGTTTCATCTATCTCATTAGAATAGATTCAAATGTATTCTTTTGAATGGCTGCGTAATACTCCATTGTGTATATGTACCACAGCTTTCTTATCCATTTGTCTGCTGCTGGACACCTAGGTTGTTTCCGTGTCCTGGATATTATAAACAGCACTGTGATGAACATTGGGGTACACGTGTCTCTTTCAGTTCTGGTTTCCTCGGTGTGTATGCCCAGCAGTGGGATTGCTGGGTCATAAGGCAGTTCTATTTCCAGTTTTTTAAGGACTCTCCACACTGTTCTCCATAGTGGCTGTACTAGTTTGCATTCCCACCAACAGTGTAAGAGGCTTCCCTTTTCTCCACACCCTCTCCAGCATTTATTGCTTGTAGACTTTTGGATCGCAGCCATTCTGACTGGCATGAAATGGTACCTCATTGTGGTTTTGATTTGCATTTCTCTAATAATGAGTGATGTTGAGCATATTTTCATGTATGTGTTAGCCATCCGTATGTCTTCTTTGGAGAAATGTCTGTTTAGCTTTTTGGCCCATTTTTTGATTGGGTCGTTTATTTTTCTGGAATTGAGCTGCAGGAGTTGCTTGTATATTTTTGAGATTAGTTGTTTGTCAGTTGCTTCATTTGCTATTATTTTCTCCCATTCCGAAGGCTGTCTTTTCACCTTGCTTATAGTTTCCTTTGTTGTGCAGAAGCTTTTAATTTTAATTAGGTCCCATTTGTTTATTTTTGCTTTTATTTCCAATATTCTTGGAGGTGGGTCATAGAGGATCCTGCTGTGATTTATGTCAGAGAGTGTTTTGCCTATGTTCTCCTCTAGGAGTTCTGTAGTTTCTGGTTTTATGTTTAGATCTTTAATCCATTTTGGGTTTACTTTTGTGTATGGTGTCGGAGAAGGCAATGGCACCCCACTCCAGTACTCTTGCTTGGAAAATCCCATGGATGGAGGAGCCTGGTGGGCTGCAGTCCATGGGATCGCGAAGTTGGACACTACTGAGCAACTTCACTTTCACTTTTCACTCTCATGCATTGGAGAAGAAAATGGCAACCCACTTCAGTGTTCTTGCCTGGAGAATCCCAGGGACAGAAGAGCCTGGTAGGGTGCCATCTCTGGGGTTGCACAGAGTCAGACACGACTGAAGCAACTTAGCAGCAGCAGCAGCAGCATGGTGTTAGAAAATATTCTAGTTTCATTCTTTTACAAGTGGTTGATCAGTTTTCCCAGCTCCACTTGTTAAAGAGATTGTCTTTTCTCCATTGTATAGCCTTGCCTCCTTTGTCAAAGATAAGGTTGGGCTCTGTTTTCTAAGCTAGACATTTACTGGTGCAGTGGGTTTGAATCCTGGCATGGCCACTAGGTAAAGTGATACTACCACAAGTCACGCAATAAGTTCTTAAGCCACGTACATTATTTTGTACTCAGCGTCTTTGTCTGCAAAATAGGGAGGAGATTGCTCTATAATCAATTCTGGAGTCCATTTCAGCTTTACAAGACCATGCATCTCTAAACTTTGATCTTATAAAAATGGGTATTATTGCATCTCTCTTGGAGACGTTTTTAACATTTACTCCCCAGGACATAGCTTATTCTTCATAATCCTCTGTGTGTACAGAATATTGTAAGGGCATTTCCACTAGCATCTTACTTCTAAAGGCTGATGTTGGCAGCTTTATTCTTTGAAGATATAAAAATGTTGGGATTTTCAGATATGAAAATGCGTTTTTATATAGTTTAGATTGCTAAGGAGTTGCCTGTGTTACAGAGGAGAGGCCTCCAATCTGGCTCTTTGAATGCAAGTGCTTCTGTAATGAAGACTCTCAGAGGCTTTGGACCAACTCTCATATACAGCAGTAGGCTTAACTAAATGTTCAGGCTGTGGGGTGAACAGAGGCTGAAGAGTAATAACCATGATGACATTCTAGGACAAAGTGGTGTCAACACTTGCACTTGGAGGTATTGGCAACTGCGTTCCTGGGTTGGGAAGCTAAGGACAGTGTTATGGAGTGCATGCCTTGCAGAAATGGGCTCATAAACTTGTGCTCGCTGCCATCTGTATTTTCTCATATTGGTCCCTGGTCATTCTTCTCAAAGTGAATTGCACTGAGGAAGCTCAGAAATTCAGATACCACCCTCAGATTCAGCAAGGGTGGTATCCTGTCTGTCATAAGGTGCACTAGATTGGGGCTGGGACAGCCCTAGTCTACTATTAACAGCAATTTCCAGTCTTAGACAACCAGAACAGCACCCTTGGTGCAACCCATTGGTAGCCAGCTCTGGGTAAGGGATGTATTCGGTCACCCGTACCTATGTTTCCTAGATCCGCGGGAAGAAATGGAGACTATGGCATCTGAGGTGGATCCTTGTGACAGTTGGGCAAGAAGGCAGGTGAACAGAATGTGGATCACAAGGGCTGGAGAGGGCTTTCTCCACAGCCTTGAGCCCCTTCCAGGTGGTCGAAGATAACAGGATTAGCTGATGTGACCTGCCAGCAATAGACCTCAAGGCCTCCTTCACTGGGTTGTAAAGTTGGTGTAGGGCCTCCATCAGCAGGCACTGTCAGTGATGTCAAATCTCTTTACTCTTGTGTGCTTGCCTGGTGTCTGGCTCCAGAAACTGCATCTGTCTGCCTGATCTGCCCACTGGGTAGTGGGCCAGAGGTGCTGGAAGAGATGCCCTCTCTCTCCCACATCAGCCATCAACCAGTAACTGGAGTCAGCATATAAATTCTTCCTCCACTGCACAGATGGGACAGTTGAAGGCATTCCTTATGACCTAGATCTGTGTGGCTTACTTCCTTCTTCCTGCCATGTCATATGCAGCCCATGACGTTCACCTGCCCAGTGCACAACTTGGGGCATCAGATTTTGGTCAAACTCAAAAATTACTTTCTGAGGAAGAAAAGTACATATGTGGGATACCTTTCCTTTTTTAAAAAATATATATTTTACAATATTTATTACAGCCTTTTACAACTGAGTGAGTTTCAGGAAGCTAAATATTGTCAATTTTATGTCTTTAAATACTCAATTTTGTTTTTACCCCAGTTTATTTATCCTAGACCTCTGCTTCATATGAGCAAAACTGCCACTGAAAACTACTCACAAATCAGCAATATATTAAGAATAAAATATGTACAATTTACTGAGAGGCTAGAACAGTTCTGGCAAATAGAAATATAATGTAAGCCACATAAACAATTTTGAACTTTCTGACTGCTTTCTGGTAGTCACACTGAAAAATTAAAGTGGAACTTAGGTGACAAATTTTATTTATCAAAAATCACTTAAACATGTCATTAATGCAAAAGCAATGTTTGAGATTTTTAAATCCTTGTTTGTTTTATTGCACTGAGTCTTTGGAATCTTTTATACTAATTCAGATCTGCCACATTGTCAGTGCTCAAAAGGTACATGTGTCCTGTGGCTACAGTATCTGACAGCACAGGTCTGGAGTTTGCGCTTCAGGGTTGACCCACTCACTTGACGATGAAGCTGGGGTAATTACATGCCTGTTCCCATCAGTCATTGGTTGAGGGCTGCTACAGAGAATATCAGTGACTTAATTCTTAGGCACTTAACTGACCTGCAGCAAAAAAAAGTCCTCCAGTAAAAGATGGGGATGGTAGCAGATAGAATTGCAGCCTTGGAGGCTGTAGTGAAAAGGCCTGTAGAACAGGAGCAGAGCTATCCATAGCCTACTATGTTTTACAATACCTTTATTTTGGTGCCTTATTATATATTATCAAATGACTTGCAACACACTTGGGATTAGTGACCCAAAATGACTGTAAAGTTTATTGGCCTACAAGGATAAACTCAGAACTCTGACATTCAAGGTTCATGGGAATCTGGGTACATCCTGCATATTCTATTTGCCTTCTAGCCATCATTTTGCTAAGAATGTCCTGCCTCTTATTATTTCTGAGTCATTTCTATCCCTATATCTGTTTTTTTTTTTCCTCTGCCTGAAATGTCCTTCCTTTTTATCCACCCCTCACGCCCCTTATCCTTATAAGATGTGACTCATTTCTACATCTCTTACGGAACTTCTTATGATAACTTCAGTCTACAGTGATTTCTTCACTTTGTATTTCTCTTGCATCTTATCCAGCACTTGTTCCTTTGGCGTGGCTTCTCTTATCCACTTCATGGTGCAGCTCCTTCACATAATACTCAGTTTATTTGGTGCTTTGTGCTCATATTTCTTATAGGAAGACATCAGATGAGGAGCTGTGGTTTTATGGTTTGTTTTTTTTTCATGTTTGTAATTTTAAGCACTAATTGTTAAAAGGCTCTGGTAGTTGTCAACAAAGTGCCAAGAAGGAGATTGCCCAACAGAGCTGCTGAAGGCATCTGAAATCATCCTGATTGCCTCCACCAATTTCAAGGAAAATTGTCAAGAAGAAGATAAGCACCCCCAATAGCTTTCATAAAGAGATGACACCACTCAGTGTTCTAAATATTCAAAATGGTAAGAAGGCAACTACCATTTCCTTTCTCATCTTATACCCAAATAAGTTTTATGTAAGTTTTATACCATTTAGTTGTATTTTTATGTACTTTAGAAGTAATGGGCGTAGAAGGAGGATTGCTGGACCAGAAATTAGGATGGCTGCCTGGCTCTGGCACTGTCTGCTGTGTGGCTGCAGGAAAGTGGTTAATTCTGGCCTTTATCTGCAAAATGATAACTCAAATGAGTTCCCATTCAGCTGTCGAATTCCATTTCTGATTTTATGGTGTCTGCTCATTTTTAAGAATAGGCATCATTGTTTATGATTTTAAATTGCAGTGGCTATAATTTATGTCATTGCTTTTATGGCACATTGTTGAGAATATCTGTGATTTGTTGGATGCTGAATCGTTACTCAGGAATGCAGCCCCAATTTTGACATTTCTCCTATGGGAGAATATGTTCTGCTTCACAGTGTCCTTTTTAATATGATTTCCATGAATGAAAGAACTAGGGTGTGCGCGTGTATGTGTGTGAATAGTCAATCAGCCACATTTTTGTTGACAGGGCTATCATCCCTTTAATTGTAGGATTCATGGTTCACTTCCTTGATAATACCTTGCGTAATATCCCAAATGGCCCTCTCCTAACCTCACTGTCCCTGCAGAATCCCTTCTTTGTACTCTCATCACATAAAGGATCTCATAAGGATGTTTCCTTATCTCTTAGCACGTATTGACATCAGCTTATATCTCACATGTTTGTTTCCTCCACTGGCCTGTGAACTTACTGAGGGATGGAATTTGTATCAGTGGTGCCTCAGTTGAGCAGGTAGTTTTAAACAGTGATGGCTAGATAAATGATTAGAAAGAGGAAGGGAGGGACAATAGGCTGGAGGGTGGAAGGCGGAAGGCAGGGCAGGAGGAACAGATGGATTTGACTGCCCTACACTATTATCCTGGGCTTTGCAGATGTTGTTGTTGTTCAGTTGCCCAGTTGTGTCTGACTCTTTGCCACCCCATGGACTGCAGCATGCCAGGCCTCCCTGTCCCTGTCCATCTCCGGAGTTTGCCCAAGTTCATGTCTATTGCCATCCATCCATCTCATCCAGCCATCTCATCCTCTGACTCCCTCTTCTCCCTCTGCCCTCAGTCTTTCCCAGCATCAGGGACTTTTCCAGTGGGTTGGCTATTTGTATCAGGTGAGCAAAATACTGGAACTTCAGCTTCAGCATCAGTCCTTCCAATGAGTATTCAGGGTTGGTTTCCCCTAAGATTGACTGGTTTGATCTCCTTGCTGTCCAAGGGACTCTCAGGAGTCATCAGTTCTTTGGTGCTCTGCCTTCTTTGCGGTCTAGCTCTCATAACCATGCATGATCACTGGGAAGACCATAGCCTTGACTCTATGGACCTTTCTTGGCGGAGTGATGTCTCTCTCTGCTTTTCAACACACTTGTTTGCTTTCCTGCCAAGAAGCAATCATCTTCTGGTTTCATTGCTGCAGTCACCATCCGCAGTGATTTTAGAGCCCAAGAAGAGGAAATCTGTCACCGCTTCTACCTTTTCCCCTTCTGTTTACCATGAAGTAATGGGGCTTGATGCCATGATCGTAGTTGTGTTTTGGTTTTTTTTTTTTACTATTTAGTTTCAAGCCAGCTTTTTCAGTCTCCTCCTTCACCTTCATCTTTAGTTCTTTAGTTCCTCTTTGCTTTCTGCCATTAGAGTGGTATTATCTGCATATCTGAGATTGTTGATATTTCTCCCACCTATCTTAATCCCAGTTTATAACTCATCCAGCCTGGCATTTCTCATGATGTGCTCAGCATATAAGTTAAACAAACAGGGTGACAACAGACAACCCTGTTGTATTCCTTTCTCAATCTTGAACCAATCAGTTGTTCCAGTTGGGTTCTAACTGTTGCTTCTTGACCCACAAACAGGTTTCTCAGGAGACAGATAAGATGGTCTGATATTCCCATCTCTATAAGAGCTTTCCACAGTTTGTTATGATCTACACAGTCAGAGGCTTCAGTGTAGTCGATGAAACAGAGGTATATGTTTTTCTGGAATTCCCTTGCTTTCTCTGTGATCCTGCAAATGTTGGCAGTTTGATTTCTGGTTCCTCTGCCTTTTCTAAAACCCAGCTTGGATATCTGGAAGTTCTTGGTTCATATAATACTAAAGCCTAGCATGCAAGATTTTAAGCATGACCTTATTAGCGTGGGAGATGAGTGCAATTGTCCAGTGGTTTAAACATTTTTTAGTACTCTCTTCTTGGGAATTGGGATGAGGATTGACATTTTCCAGTCCTGTGGCCACTGCTGTGTCCTCCAAATTTGCTGACATATTGAGTGCAACACTTTTATAGTATCATCTTTTAGAGTTTTGAATAGCTCTGCTGGAATTCCACTACATCCTCTAGCTTTATTGACAGCAGTGCTTCCTAAGGCCTACCTGACTTTGCACTCCAGGTTGTCTGGCTCTTGGTAACTGACCACAACATCGTGGTTATCAGGTTTATTAAGATCTTTTTGGTACAGTTCTTCCACGTATTCTTCCCATCTCTTCTTGATTGCTTCAGCTTCTACTAGGTGTCTACCATTTCTGTCCTTTATTGTGCCCATCTTTGGGCAAAATATTCCCTTGATCTTTCCAGTTTTCCTGAAGAGATCTCTAGTCTTTCCCCTTCTGTTGTTTTCCTCTATTTTTAAGCATTGTCATTGAAGAAGGCCTTCTTGTCTCTCCTTGCTATTCTTTGGAACTCTGCATTTATTTGGGTGTACCTTTCCCTTTCTTCCTTGCTTTTTGGTTCTCTTCTTTCTTCAGCTATTTGTAAAGCCTCCTCAGATAACCAGTTTGCCTTCTTGCTTTTCTTTTTCTTTGGGGTGGTTTTGTTCGATGTCTTCTGTACAATATTACGGGACTCTGTCCATAATCTTCAGGCACGCTGTTACCTAGATGTAATCCCTTGAATCTATTCATCACCTCTGCTGCATATTCATAGGGGATTTGATTTAAGTCCTACCTGGATAACCTAGTGGTTTTCCCCACTTTCTTTATTTTAAGCCCAAATTCTGCTATGAGAAACTGATTATCTGAGCCACAGTCAGCTCCAGGTCTTGTTTTTGATGACTGTATACAGCTTCTCCATCTTTGGCTACAAAGAATGTAATCAATTTGATTTGGATATTGACCATTTGGTGATGGCCATGTGTAAAGTAGTCTTTTGTGTTGTTGGAAAAGGGAGCTTGCTATGACCAGTGCATTCTCTTGGCAGAATTCAGGTAGCCTTTGCTCTGCTTCATTTTGTACTCCAAGGCCAAACTTACCTGTTACTCCAGGTATCTCTTGACTTCCTGCTTTTGCATTCCAATCCCCAATGATGAATAGAACATATTCCTTTAGTTTTAGTTCTAGGAGGTCTTCTAGGTTTTCATTAGAACTGATCAACTTCTTTGGCATTGGTGGTAGGGCCATAGACTTGGATTACTGTGATGTTGAATGACTTGCCTTGGAAATGAACCAAGATCATTTGGTCATTTTTGAGGTTGCACCCAAGTACAGCATTTTGGACTGTTTTGTTCATTATGAGGGCTAGTCCGTTTCTTCTATGGGATTCTTGCCCACAGTAGTATATATAATGGTCATCTGAATTAAATTTGCCCATTCCTGTCCATTTTAGTTCACCGATTCCTAAGATGTCAATGTTTATTCTTACCATCTCCTGCTTCACCATGTTCAAGTTACCTTGATTCTTAGACCTAACATTCCAGATTCCCATGCAGTACTTTGCAGCATCAGATTTTACTTCCATCACCAGACACATCCACAGCTGAGCGTTGATTCTGCTTTGGCCCAGCAGCTTCATTCTTTCTGGGACTATTAGTAGTTTTCCTCCATTCTTCCCTAGTAGCATATTGGAAACCTTCTGACCTTGGTTAGATCTTTTTGTCTTTTTAAACAGTTGATGAGGTTCTCACAGAAAGTATACTGGGGTAGTTTCCATTCCCTCCTACAGTGGATCTTGTTTTGTCAGAACTCTCCACTATGACCCGTCTGTCTTGGGTGGCCCTACATGGCATAGCTCATAGCCTCTGAGTTACGCAAGCCTCTTCACTCCACAACAAGGCAGTTATCTGTGAAGGGGTTTCCAGATGACTCAGTGGTAAGGAATCTGCCCATCAATACAGGAGACTGGGGTTCTATGCCTGGGTCAGGAAGATCCCCTGGAGGAAGAAATGGCAACCCACTTCAGTATTCTTGTCTGAAAAATACCATGGACAGAGGAGCCTGGAGGGCTACAGTCCATGGGGTCTCAAAGAGTTAGGCACAATTTAGTAGCACACTGAGCGCACTATTATTATAGTTGTCATTATTAAATATAGTTGTGGGTCACAAATACAACGTTAGTCCTAATAACAGTATAATAAGAAGTTTTGCAGACTCAAACACAGTTGATTGGAATATACTCAATTGGATTACTGTGTCTTAGTACACTTTACTCAGGCTTCTTTTCCCAAAGAAAGGCAATGCCAAAGAATGCTCAAACTACTGCACAATTGCACTCATCTCATACACTAGTAAAGCAATAATTCTCCAAGTCAGGCTACAGTAACATGTGAACTGTGAACTTTCAGATATTCAAGCTGGTTTTAGAAAAGGCAGAGGAACCAGAGATCAAGTTGCCAACATCCACTAGATCATCGAAAAAGCAAGAGAGCTCCAGAAAAACATCTATTTCTGCTTTATTGACTACACCAAAGCCTTTGACTATGTGGATCACAATAAACTGTGGGGAATTCTCCAAGAGATGGGAATACCAGGCCGCCTGACCTGCCTCTGAAGAAATCTGTATGCAGGTCAGGAAGCAACAGTTGGAACTGGACATGGAACAAAAGAGTGGTTCCAAATAGGAAAAGGAGTACATCAAGGCTGTATATTGTCACCCTGCTTATTTAACTTATATCCAGAGTACATCATGAGAAATGCTAGGCTGGATGAAACACAAGCTGGAATCAAGATTGCCAGAAGAAATATCAATAACCTCAGATATGCAGATGACACCACCCCTATGGCAGAAAACGAAGAACTAAAGAGCCTCTGGATGAAAGTGAAAGAGGAGAGTGAAAAAGTTGTCTTCAAGTTCAACATTCAAAAAACTAAGATCATGGCATCTGGTCCCATCATTTCATGGCAAATAGGTGGGGAAACAGTGGAAACAGTGTCAGACTTTATTTTTGGGGGCTCCAAAATCACTGCAGATGGTGATTGCAGCCATGAAATTAAAAGATGCTTGTTCATTGGAAGGAAAGTTATGACCAAGTTAGACAACATATTAAAAAGCAGAGACATCACTTTGCCAACAAAGGTCCATCTAGTCAAGGCTATGGTTTTTCCAGTAGTCACGTATGGATGTGAGAGTTGGACTATAAAGAAAGCTGAGTGCCGAAGAATTGATGCTTTTGAACTGTGGTGTTGGAGAAGACTCTTGAGAGTCCCTTGGACTGCATGGAGATCCAACCAGTCCATACTAAAGAAGATCAGTCCTGAGTGTTCATTGGAAGGACTGATGCTAAAGCTGAAACGCCAATACTTTGGCCACCTGATATGAAGAGCTAACTCATTTGAAAAGACCCTGGTGCTGGGAAAGCTTGAAGGCAGGAGGACAAGGGGATGACAGAGGATGAGATGGTTGGATGGCATCACCAACTCAATGGAGATGAGTTTGAGTAGACTCTGGGAGTTGGTGACGGACAGGGAGGCCTGGCATGCTGTGGTCCATGGGGTCGCAAAGAGTCGGACACGACTGAGCAACTGAACTGAACTGAACAGGCTCCTTTTAAACTAGCTTCAAAAAACAATGAAAGTATTATATTTTATGGAAAATATATTTTAACTACAATTATTTAAATAAGATCATGATTTATATGTTTAAGACTTAAGGAAAGTCTAAAATGATCTAATAGAAAATTATCAAATACCATTTAGCTGCTTTAGTTTCTTTCCTCAGAATCTTCACCAAAACATTGTCTGCATAAAACTGTTTCTGTGATGGTAGAAAAGGAAGAATTTGCTTTAGTGGCCTTTAGTGGTTCAGCATATAATGATTTGATATGGTAATGTATTGTATTTGTCCAGTAGGGAATTTTGAATGGTATGTGCTTTTCATGTATGGTAATGAGTAAGCTCAGAGTACAGGTTCTACAGTGATCCTGAAGTACCACACATGGTCACCAAGATGCCAGTAGCAGCATCTGACATTTGAAGTACTGAGTGAATTAATGCTCAGCTTCAATGTAAACCTAGCATGTTCACAAACAGCTGTTGTAAGATGTATCAGGACAGTTATGCTTATTCTTTTTAATAACAAATGAGCAAGATGTTTCCAGGAGGCTGTATGTATGCTGTTCAGTTCAGTTCAGTCACTCAGTTGTGTTCGACTCTTTGTGACCCCATGGACTGCAGCATGTGAGGCTTCCCTGTCTATCACCAACTCCTGGAGCTTGCCCAAACTCACGTCCATCAAGTCGGTGATGCCATCCAGCCATCTCATCCTCTGTTGTCCCCTTCTCCTCCTGCCTTCAATCTTTCCCAACATCAGGGTCTTTTCCAGTGAGTCAGTTCTTCCCATCAGGTGGCCAAAGTATTGGAGCTTAACTTTAGGATCAGTCCTTCCAATGAATAGTCGGGATTCATTTCCTTTAGGATGGACTGGTTTATCTCTTTGGGGTCCAAGGGACTCTCAAGAGTCTTCTCCAACAACACAGTTCAAAAGCATTAATTCTTCAGCGCTCTACTTTCTCTATGGTCTAACTCTCATGTTCATACATGACTACTGGAAAAACCATAGCTTTAACTAGATGGACCGTTGTGGCAAAGTAATGTCTCTGCTTTTTAATATGCTGTCTAGGTTGATCATAGCTTTTCTTCCAAGGAGCAAGTGTCTTTTAATTTCATGGCTGCAGTCACCATCTGCGGTGATTTTGGAGCCCCCCCAAATTAAGTCTCTCACTGTCCATTGTTTCCCCATCTATTTGCCATGAAGCGATGGGACTGGCTGCCATGATCTTAGTTTTTTGAATGTTGAGTTTTAAGCCAGTTTTTCACTCTTCTCTTTCACTTTCATCAAGAGGCTCTTCAGTTCCTCTTCGCTTTCTTCCCTAAGGGTGGTGTCATGTGCATATCTGATATTGATATTTCTTTTGGCAGTCTTAATTCCAGCTTGTGCTTCATCCAGCCCGGCATTTAGCATGATACACTCTGCATATGTTAAATAAGCAGGGTGACAGTATACAGCCTTGTGTACTCCTTTCTGATAGCTCAGATATATGCTGTAAGATAAGCTTTATAGGAACTGTACAGTTTGTACCTGATGTTAATGACTAATCATGATTTTTGTATAAAAGTACACGAGTCATTGGTGTACTTAGAAATCTGACCCACTTAAAAGACTGTGCAAGCAAATTAAAATTAATGGGAAAATTTCTCAGGGACTGAAATACCTGGAAAATTAGACAGATTGTTCTTCAGCAAATCAGAAAGCACCTGTGGAGTGTTTGGCACAAAAACACTGTGCCTCACCATTTTATTCTTTCAGCAGTCCTGTCTGAGGGGTTGGTCTTTGTGGAATCCTGTTTTCTTCAGATGTCATTAAAAAACATTTGTTGTCAAAGCCCTTTCTGACTGAGGTGGAGTTTATATAAGAGCTATAGCTCAGACTGCCTTTGTGACAAAGGCAGTTTGGCACTAGTTCCAGCTCAGTGCCTTTGTGCTCAGGTGACCTTGATCAAAGTGGGCTCCCCTGTGGGGTTCTCAGCATCTTCACCTATAAATGTTAAGGTTGAACCAAAAATCTGTTGTGGGATGTTGTCCATGCCATTCATTCAACAAGAGTTTGTTGACCACCTAGTAAGTTCAGCACCATTTTATAACTGAGGGTTCAGTTCAGTTCAGTCGCTCAGTTGTGTCTGACTCTTTGCAACCCCATGAATCGCAGCACGCCAGGCCTCCCTGTCCATCACCAACTCCCAGGGTCCACTCAGACTCACGTCCATCGAGTCGGTGATGCCATCCAGCCAACTCACCCTCTGTGGTCCCCTTCTCCTCCTGCCACCAATCCCTCCCAGCATCAGAGTCTTTTCCAATGAGTCAACTCTTCGCATGAGGTGGCCAAAGTATTGGAGTTTCAGCTTTAGCATCATTCCTTCCAAAGAAATCCCAGGGATGATCTCCTTCAGAATGGACTGGTTGGATCTCGATCTTGCAGTCCGAGGGACTCTCAAGAGTCTTCTCCATCACTACAGTTCAAAAGCATCAATTCTTCAGCACTCAGCCTTCTTCACAGTCCAACTCTCACATCCATACATGACCACTGGAAAAACCATAGCCTTGACTAGACGGAGCTTAGTCGGCAAAGTAATGTCTCTGCTTTTGAATGTGCTATCTAGGTTGGTCATAACTTTTCTTCCAAGGGGTAAGCATCTTTTAATTTCATGGCTGCAGTCACCATCTGCAGTGATTTTGGAGCCCCCAAAAATAAAGCCTGACACTGTTTCCACTGTTTCCCCATCTATTTCCCATGAAGTGATGGGACCGGATGCCATGATCTTCGTTTTCTGAATGTTGAGCTTTAAGCCAACTTTTTCACTCTCCTCTTTTACTTTCATCAAGAGGCTTTTTAGTTCCTCTTCACTTTCTGGTTCAGTGACATGCAAAACCAGAAATAGGTTCCTGCCAGCTGGTGCCTAGATCCTAGTAGGGGGAAGAGATCATCCTTAATCAAATAGCCCACAAATAAATATGTCAACCCAGCCTTGGGAAATGCCATGAAGAGCTGGTGGAGTCCTGGGACTGACGAAGTTCCTAATTGGGAGGTTTATTTCACTCAGAAGGGAGACCAAGAAGGGCCTCCTAGGGGAGTGAGAGGTGCTCGAGGACATGGCTGTAGTGGAGAGGGATGGGAGGCACTGAATTCTAAGCCCAGCAACTTGGCCACCTTATCTCACAGCATCTCGATTTCCTCATCTCTAAAAATGGAACTGACATCAGGAGCTTTTCATGCTGTTGTAGGTTTCAGGACAACTTGTTTGAAAATACCCAGCACCAGGCAAATTACACTGCATTGGATTTCTAAGAATAGCTTTGGAAGCAGAGATGTACTGTTTTGTACATGGATTTTTAGATGTGGGGAAAGAGTGAAAACAGCTTTGAGGATTCTTTTATTAAAATGTCTGGGTTCACTTTCGGCCCTGGAAGGTCCCTGGCTTTCCTTAATCATAGAGCCAAGTTTGCATCACTTGACTTTGAAATCCTGGGAATGACCTTGCTGCATGATTCAGTGACAGAGGACTGAGCTTTAGGAGCTGGCAAAAGGTTAGATATCCCTTGCCGTTTATACACGAGAGTAGGAGGCTGATCGCATGAACAACACTGGTGTGAGGAGGCAGCCCCTGCCCCATTGTCCTCAGCTTTTCTCTCTTCTCTGTATGCTTAATATTTCATTTGGAAACGGTGGACACTTTCTGCAGCTACTTGTGGGTGCTTATGCAATTCCTTCTTGAGATAAAGTGAGGCTAACACTCTCATAACTCTTCAAGGCCTGAGGATTACTCCTTTAATCTTACAAAAGCAAACAGGAGGACAGAAATAACCCATCAATTGTTTCAAATGAAAAAGGCCAACAATAATAAATAATTGCCACAATAACTTGAGGTTAAGGTCTTCATTTGTTGGAGGCTTTTCAAGAATTTGAAGCTTTTCTCCAAGTTAATTTTTCACATCTTGTTTGTTTCCTCAGAGTGTTGCTTCCAAAAGCAAGGCCATTAGATCTCTTGTTACATATGTTATTCTTGTTGACATGCCAGGCATGCAGGAAAGTGAGGTCCTCTCTTCATAGATGGGTAATGCTAATTCCTCCCTTGCAAAAATCCATATTTCAAAGTATTATAGCCTGCTGAGATTTTGGAGAGTTCTCTTCTCTTTCATGCTGTATTAATGGTTGCAAACAGCAATGAACATGTTAATTTAAGTAGAAAAGGAATTTGTTGGAAAGATATGGTTCAGAGCCTAGGCAGGAAGGGGAGGCAAGGCTTAGCCCAAAATGTCAACTCTGGGCTCTCAACTCCTCTGCAGCTGCCTTAGATGATCTCAGAGAGCCCTAGTGTCTTTGGGCAGCCCTTAGAATTCAAGGCCCCAATTGGCAGCATCCACCACCCACACTGAGGCCACTTGACTACCCTTAAATTACAAGACTGCACTTAGTTAAGTGCCCACACTTGAATGACCAAAAGGAGAGCAAAGGCAGGGTCTGCCCCCTCTACTGCTTATCTTCCTCTCCTACCTATCTTGAGATTCCCTCCAAACAGGAAGTTTTCAGGATCCTGAGTAGCCAAAAATAGCAACTATCCATCATTCAGGGTTTCTCAGGTGGCACTGGTGGTAAAGAACCCGCCTGCCAGTGCAGGAGATGCGGGTTTGATTTCCTGGGCTCTGGAAGATCCTTGGAGAAGGGGATGGCTACCCATTCCAGTATTGTTGCCTGGAAAATCCCATGAACAGAGGAGCCTGGTGGGCTACATCCGTAAGGTCACAGAAACTCAGACACGACTGAAGCAACTTAGCATGCACACACACGCATCCATCACTCAAACCCTTGTAGGCTGGGTCACATCTGCTACCAACTGGTTGGCCAATCAAAGACTGTTCTCCAGTGTGATTTTTGTCTGAAGCTCACATCACCTAATAATTGTCAGTCTCATGTGCGTCTTCATCCTTGCCACCACCATCATACTCATCTCGTTGATGGTCTGTTTACCCCACAACTCTCTCCTGGGCTGCCATTTCCCTCCATCACACTCTTCAAACATCCCTCCCTCCTCCTCGCCTTTCCTGGTCTTGGACTCTGCTTTTATTTCACTGCAAAGTAGAGGCCTTCCCAGGGGAACTTTCATTTCTTCCTACCACACTTCTACTGATGCATCTGGGCCACGTGCCCCATTTTCTTACTTCATACCAGCTGAGGCCAGCCCCTCTGTTTGTTCACCAGGCCACTCAGCAACTGTGCCTTGTCATCTCTTCATTACTTGCCCTCTGTCTAGTAGATCCTTCCCAGTATCATGTAAATATGCCATGTTAATTCTTTTCTGAAAATAAAAAAGCAATTTCTTTGAGCCCATTTCCCCCACCAGCTGTCATCCTATTTCTCTGCTTTCCTTTACTGAAAAACTCCAAAGAATTGGCTATGCCCACTGTTTCCATTTCTTCTACGCCTACCTCTCTTAGACCAACTCTAGCCAAGCTTTATCCCTGACGCTACACTTCAGAAGTTCTTATCAAGATCACCAATGACCTCCAGATGGCTAATTACAAAGGCCAGTTCTGATTTTTCATGTTAGTTTGCCACATTTGACGAAACTGATTACTCCTTTCTTGAAGCATGTGGCTGCTTGGAGACTGTCTTGATTTTTCCCCTGTCTCCTTATTCATTCTTTTTCTGTCTCCTTTGCTGGCTTATCATCATCTTTAACTCCTAAGTGTGAGCCCCCCTTCTCTATTTACATGCATTCCCTAGTGGTCACTTCTAATCCACCCCAAATGTGTATCTCTGGCCCTGACCCCCTGCTTCCACTCCAGACCGTTACATCCAGCTCTCTGAGCATCTCTTCTTAAAAATCCAGTAAGCACTTGAATGTTCTCTGCTGACCTTCTATACCTTTGGTCTTTTGCATCTTGATAAATGACACCTCTTTCCTTCCAGTTGTTGAATCTAAAATTCTTGCAGCTATCCTTGCCTCTTCTCTTTCTTGAACACCCTTCTTGCAATCTGTGAGCAAAATATATTGGCACAATTTTTGAAACATCTAGAATATAACCTCAGCTTCTACCCCTGTGGTCTGAACTGCCATTTTCTTACACCTGAATTCTTATAAGAACCTTCTCACCAGACTCTCTCTTTCCTTCTGACTGAGTATACTCACCATGCACATCACAGCCAGTGTGAGCCTTTATATATGGAAGTCAGGCCATATCATCCCCTGTTCAGAGCCCTGCAGGATCTCCTGTCTCAGAGGCAAATTAAGGTCCTTGTGATGACTCCATCCCTTCACCACTAAGCCCATTCCCCTCCCCACTCTGCCCCTCACTCGTTCCTCTCCAGCCATACTAGTCTCCTTGCTATCCTTGAACACACCAGGCATGACTTTGCTAGTTCCCAAATTCTGTGCATCTTGCTATCTTTCTTCCTTCTGGTTTCTACTGAGAGGCCACCTCATCAGTGCAGCTTCCCTGAACCAGCTTATTTAAAATTGCACCCTACTCTCCCTCGAACTATGGTGCCTTCTTTCCTTCTTAGCCTTTGTAAGTTTTCTCCATTGCTCTTACCACAATCTGATCTGTATATTTGATTCTCTGCGTATATGTTTTTTGTTTCCTTAAAGCTACAGAAAGGCAAGAACTCTCTTTTGTTCTCTGCATTCTCTAGCCCATAAAATAGTGATTGGCATGTTGTAGGTGCTTAGAAATATTTGAGTGAATTATCCTATAACCAAAATCCATGATTAGGTTATTGAAAGAAGGTGAAAGTGAAGTCTCTCAGTCGTGTCCTACTCTTTGCAACCCCATGGACTGTGGCCTACCAGGCTCCTCTGTCCATGGGATTTTCCAGGCAAGAATACTGGAGTGGGTTACCATTCCTTCTCCAGATCTTCCTAACCTAGGGATTGAACCTGGGTCTCCTGCATTGTAGGCAGATGCTTTACCATCTGAGCCACCAGGGAAGTTGATTAGGTTATTAAATGTGTTATAATTTTCCAAGTTGGATACACTAGATTTCACATGAGCCATAGGATGGCCTAGTGAGTGAGTTAGGCTACACACCACAGAACCCCGCCATGCTTAGATGTGGAAGCTGAGGCTCATGAGGGCTGGCTGGGTATCCCAGAACACATGGCTTATTAGTGGGTTCCTGGGACTTGTAGTCCTGATCCAGAGGAGTTTCTCCCACCTGCCTCCCCTGCTCTCAGCTACCTGCTACATTCCATGTTACTAATATATTAGTGAAAGTTTTAGCACACTTATTGCTGTTCATTTTTCCTTTTAGCGTTGATGAGAAAACCCCGTATCTAGCTCTGGGGGCTGTGAAGAATATCTCCCTAAATATCTCCATCTCCAACCTTGGGGATGATGCCTATGATGCCAACGTGTCATTCAACGTTTCTCGGGAGCTCTTCTTCATCAACATGTGGCAGAAGGTAAGACGGCCCTGTGTCTAGTGCATTCGCTGACTTTCATCATAGCCTGGAATATGCAGTGATCTTGCAAATACTGTTACTTTGTGCAGAGGCTCATTTGGAATTATTAGAATGATTTCCTCCTGGACTTAGAAAGCATTGTTGGTAAAGCGAAAGAAGAAACTGAATACCCACTGTGCACTGGAGCCATATCTGTATTTGACACCACCTCCCATCCCTTCTATCTTGTGAAATCCTCTCCACACAGTTGTATTCTGGCCCCTTCTCTGAGATGATACAGTCATCATCTCTGGCACACGCATGTTCTACAGAATTCATGCTTTAGGTCAGCAGTGGTTGTGAAAGACCAGATAAGAAATGAAAGCAAATCACTGCTTATCATGTGAGTTATCACCAGTGATGCCTTTGATGTTTTCATTCAAGGGTCATGAACATTGGCCTCTGCTTTGGCATATTGACTTATTCCTGAAATATTTTAGTGAATTGAGGAAATTAAATTATTTCCATGAATTGAGTGAGTTTTTAAGAGCAATTTAATTTATTTGAATGATGTTTAAATAGCGTGACTCAGAAAGGAAAAAGGACCTGGTTTTGTCTCCTGTTCCATAATCCCCCTCAGTGAACCACTTTGGGGAAGGAAGAGTAACAGACCTCATCCACAGGCAAGCAGGAGGAATGACTGGACTCAGGTCCTTCCATGGAGGTTGTCTGCCTGTGGTTAGACAGGTTATCTACCTGTGGGCAGCTCTTCTGATGGGAACCTTTGCAGCTTTTCAAAGTGTTCACAGCAGTGAACTGCGGCACCTTGATGTCTGTGTAGAAATGGAGCCAAAATCACTTTCTGAGGTAAACCTTGGCCCTGCCCACAGGTGAGCACTAGGCCAACCTTCAGGCTGTGGGCAGCCTTTGTCCAGGCACAAACCCTGTCAGGCTCAATAGTTTGACCAGGACGTGCCCAGGTTACAGGGCAACTGAAGCATATAGACATCTAGAATGGCATTCCAAGAGCTTCCCAAGAGATCATCTCAGACTCTGATGCTACATAGCTTCTGGAGCTCCAGGATAGTGGAGGCCACAAAAGCATTGAATGCAAGAAGAGCATACTTTCCAGCTCCTCTAAACCCCCCAAATTGTCCCTGATTTAATCTCAGTCCAGAGGGAACCAAGTATCCATAGAGTTCTTTACTTGGCTATGGACAGAATCTCTTTTACAGAATGTCATGTGCCACGATGCCATCTTCCTCTTGGGGGTAGAAGGATGGGTAGGGGGAGAGGGGTTCAGTTAGGGACCAGACCTGTGGAACCCATCTTTATGATAACTGGTGGCTGGGTCATCACTGTCCCACACTCAAGCCCATGAAAGAGCTTTCTTTCTACCTCAGAATTAGGAATAGCTGTGCTTTCCCAGAGCATTTTAGCTTGTTTGTTATCTGTGGACAGAGGCATCCTTATAACCAACTAAGCTTCATTATCTCTGTTCTAGAAAGCTCAGAGGTGGCCTCACTGTTAGTATAAGGACTTCTTGGTATTATTTTGTAAACAAAGTAGCCTCCTGCTTCTTACTTTACTTCCTTCCACCGTGTTTTTCTTTTTGGCTTGGAGACTGTATAATATTCTATCATAGGATATAGTATGGATTGCCTGTGAATTCATGCTATTGGATATTTAGATTAGTTCCAGTTTTATTATCTTTTGAATAATATTGTGATGACTCTCTTTTAGAGCAATTAGTATGAGCAAATGACTATATCCTTAATCCTATAATTATTTGGGAAATGGGAAGTCTCAGTTATTGATCAACCAACATGGGTTTTTCATACATTTCCCCATTCCCTCCTTACTGCATGTAATCTGGGCATACCTGATTTATTGGAGCAATGTTCTCAGGAGAAAAGAAGTGAGGAAACGGAATGGGGCAGAAAGGTCTGAGGAAGGGTACAAAATCCCAAATCAGCCCTGGTCTGTCTGTGGGGTAAAAAGAGATGGAGGGTGCTCTAGAGCATAAATTAATCAGCATAATTGTCCCCGTTGAAGTGGAAGGGGAGCACCATTTCCACCCCATCATCATTATTAACCACTGGGGAGACATCCTGGATAAGGGGACTCAGTCAGTCAAGGATGATGCACCTGAGAAGGACACAGGTGTCTCATTGGCTACTGTAGCTGATCATGGGGCCAATGAGAGCTCATTTTTATCTCTTTGCCATTGAGTCCCAGTGACCTTTAAAACCTTTGGCACAGGGGACACTAGGTTTCAATTTGGCAGAAAGTTGGCAAGGTATTGGGCTCTTTGGGCTCTGGTGCACATTAGTCCAAGAAAGGTGGCAAGGCACAGAGACATCATATCATGTAGCGGCTGCAGAGGCAGGGCCAGCTAGAAAAGCATATGGGTGAGACGCCCTTCAGTGCAGTAGGAGAAGGAGTAATAGTGAAAAAAAATCCCCTCCTGTGACTATAACCACAACTGCAAAGTTAAATCAGATGGGGAATATAAGTGGCATCATTCAGCCCAGAGCAAGTTTTTAACAATACATAGGTGGGTAATGAGTGAGACAGGAAGGGGCCCACCCATACTGATAGACCTAGCAGAACCAGCATGGGCCCTACAAAAAGGTCCTAACATGTTAAATAAGAAAAGTGTAACTCCAGAAACAGAGGGAAAGCATACCTTTTAAAAGACTATTAATAGAAAGCAAAAGTAAATTTTACAGACATCTGTTTTCTTAGTAAAATTCAAGAAAAAAAAAAGTGAACCCAGCAAATGATCAGATAGTAGAACAATGGACTGAGAGGAAAATGGAAAGGGCTAACAGAGAAGCAAAAAAAAAAAGTTTGTGGTTGGGATTAGGAAGTATTATAATGAAACCAAGAGGGCAATGACAGAATTCAAATATTTGTTATGATCAGAAAGGAGCAGAATTAGCAGTATGGGAAACTGATTCATTGTTGCGGAGGGCATATTTGAGGAGATCTCTTTAGAATTTATAGAGAAAAAGAACAGAGCGGTGGAGAAGGATGGCAGTGAAGACTAGATATGGAAGGTGAAGGCTGGAGAATCAGCAAATGGAAATGGTTCCAGAATCACTGGAATAGAAGACCTGAGTAGACAGCAAAAAAGAATCCTGATTTTTGTGAATGGTGCTGCAGACATCAGGAAAAAGTGTTAAAAATGGCTTAATGTTTACATACAGCTTCATCACATTTCAGTTTTTGCACTGTAAAAATGATGCTACCCGTACCTAACAGAAAACAAAGAAACTCATTCTTTCTCCAGCTTTTGTAACATTAATAGCAATAATTAGATTGTGTTCCATAGTGAAGTAAGAATTCTATACCCAGCCAACTTGCCCTGCATGGTGAAAGCAAAATAAGGATAGCTTTGGATATACAAGAATTTGTGAAGTCTACTAACTCTTCTAGTTTAGACTCCCCCCAAAGCAGACCTGGACACAATGACTGTGGTACAGGTAGGTAGAGAATGAGGTGGGGGGAGGCACAGTGCGGGAGTGATGGGTTTGATGAAACGGGACAAGACGGGAAAGTGTGCACAGAAGGGCAGGTTTTGCTGTGGGCAGTTCATGTTCTGTCCTGCTGCAGATCCTCTGAGAGACAGACTCAGAATCATTGTTGTGTGGGGTAAGGAAGCTGCTGGAGGGTTTATCTACCAACTCCTGTTTCTCATCCATGGAGAATCGCTCCAAAGGCATTAACTGTCCAGCCTTTGCAGCCTTCCCTGGCTCTGGGCTACATTTCCTTTCTTGGGGCCAGGAAACAACTCAGGCAGAGAGATGAGGGAGCTTCAAGCCTGGAAGGAGACTGGCCTCAAGTGACCAGCCCTTGGGATGGTTCTGGGAAAGATGAGCAAGGCACTGGCAGCATCTGAGCAAAAGCCATGAGAGCTTAAATAACCATGAAACTCTTCCTGAGAAATGGCTACTTACATATATAGTGTATTGTGGGATAAAAAGTATATTGAAGCCAAATAAAAAAGCAAGCAAAAGCAACTTTTACAAATATTTAAAATAGGAAGCAAATGTGAAACAATAATTATTGCCTCAGTAAATAATAATTTTGAATATTAATATAAAATAAGTCTATAATCTCAGTTTTACCATAAAAATTTGAGAAGAAATTTAATCTCATTACTCCTCCTGCTTCACATTCTTTAGGATGGATCTCAGGCTCCTCAGCTGTTCATGAGAGGCCCTTCCCAGCCTGGTCTTTCCTGCCTCCCCTCCTCCCAGTCTCATAGTCACCATCCCCCACATACACCCTTGAATCCACTCATAATTTCTTGCTGAAGCTGCCTTTACTCAGGAATACCTCAACCCCAGTTTGTTTAATGAACTGTTCCAACCTCGCATCTCAGCTCAAGGGTCACCTGTGTAGGCCCCACACCTGAACTGGTGATGTGGGTGGCTAGCTATCCCTTTTTTCCAGAACCACAGAGCAACTCGGGGCCCAGGCCCTGCCTTCAAGGTCTCCAGTCTTTTCTGTCAGCACACAATTAGTGATGTCTCAGTTTCTGAGACTGAGCAAAAAATATGAACTGAGATGGATTTTTTTCTCTCATGCAAGGCTCCTTTTAGATTTGTTCGGATTCCTTCCTTTAAGGGGAGACTGCTTATAAAAATGTGGGCTGCATGGGTGCTGCTGCTGCTGCTAAGTCTCTTCAGTCGTGTCTGACTCTGTGCGACCCCATAGACGGAAGCCCACCAGGCTCCCCCGTCCCTGGGATTCTCCAGGCAAGAACACTGGAGTGGGTTGCCATTTCCTTCTCCAGCACATGAAAGTGAAAAGTGAAAGGGAAGTCGCTCAGTCATGTCCGACTCTTAGCCACCACATGGACTGCAGCCCACCAGGCTCCTCTGTCCATGGGATTTTCCAGGCAAGAGTACTGGAGTGGGGTGCCATTGCCTTCTCCGGTTACATGGGTGACCATCTGCTAACTGTCCTCTCACCTATGTAAAGCTAAAAGAGAGAGTGAGGAAGAATGGAGAAAACATGGTTTGGAACACGACTGTACCACACAACTTTAGGGTCATGTTCACCTTTGGCTGTAGGTGAGCAACACCCCAGAGCACAGTTCCACAGAATCTAATGTCAACAGTGCCCTCTGGAGTCATATAGTCATGTGGCACCAGAGTCAAGAAGAAGTCCAATTGTCATTTCTTGCCTTGGTGCCACTTGGCACATGGGGACTTAGCCCTTCTTGCATCAGTGGAACAGGAATGGAGTTGTTTGGACAGCAGTGATTAAGTACCTGTGAAGTGTCAGGGGCTGTACTAGCTGCTAGGAGACACAAAGAAGAATAAGCACTGGTCCCTGCTCCTGGGAGGACACAGCCTAATAGGGAGAAAGGCACGTCAGCCAGCAATTAAAGTACGAGATGCCAGCTGCTCTACAGAGGTACTGAGAAGTTGTTTTGAAGCACAGAGATGACAAGATGAAGCAAGTTGTTACTGTACCTGGTAGTCTCAGGTTGGACAGAATCCCTAGATAAATGCTGGGGGGGTAGGTGGATGGGCCTCTGAAGAGTTGATGTCAGCCAGTGCCAACATTTCAGAGCTAGGGTTGCTGAGTGGGGTGGGTGGGCCAGTTTATTTGGGAGGTCCAAATAAGTCCAGAGCTGGACTGAAGCCGAGGTGAGACGGTGGAGAACAGAGGAGGAGGAACAAAAGGAATCTCACCAGGTGGAAAGAAGCTGCCCATGTGGGACAAAGGAGCAATAAGTGGCAGGGTGACTTTGGGACATTTTAGAAATACTGTTTTGTGCTAAAGTTGCTTGTCAGCTGGGACTCCTGCTGTCATGAAAGCCTCACATAAGTGAGAGAGAGAAATTGAAAAAAAGGGATTGGATTCATGAGTACATCTTTGTGGTATTGACTGCCATGCATACATGGAAACGGACAGGGAGGTGGACAGTGTAGGCTTCAAGCGGATGTGAGAGAGCGCCCAGCTGATGTGGGGGTACAGAGGGGACACAGCATCTTGCCACGGAGTCAGGGGAGAGGGAGAAAGGGCAGGCTCCTGGCCCAGTCTCTTCTCTACAAAGTGCAGTCTTGGTTTGGGTCTCCCAGATGCTGACCTTGAAACAAGGAATTGAGGGCTATTCATACCTTTGGGAGATGCAGGAAACAGTGGAAAGGAGGCGAAGCAATACAGGCAGGTGGGGGCAGCTGATGAAGAGAGGACCTTTACACCAGCCATCACGGGGTGGTGGGGCTTTATCCCTCAAAGCAGCTACAGGAAAAGTACAAGACAAGCCTCAGGGGGTGTGAGAGCTGGGGATTCAGACACCATACCCCCCAAAGAGTCAGTGGCTTAGGCCTGCTCGGGGTGTTCATTCCCCACTACTAGTGTCTTATAAGGTGCATGGCCAGAGCAACCTACACAGTTCTGAACAGTGTCCTCAGGCACAGAGATGCAGCTGCTGGCAGCTGGAAGTGGGCTGGAACAGCCCGAAAGGTGCAAGCCGTCTAGGCAGGTCTCACCAACATCTCCAGCTTGAGCACCTCACTTTCTAGACCTCCTCCAGAAGTTGTAGGTTGGCCTCATAGCACTTCCCTGGGTTTCTGAAGGAGCACACCTCACAGTCTACAGGCGTGGGGCAAGGCAGGTGTTGTAAATGGGTGAAGAGGCTGAGTATGGGACAGGAGGAAGCAGTGGAGACTGTGAAGAACGGAGGATTCCAGCCTTGTCCACAGAAGGCCACCCACACCCAGCAGCAGCCACTGATTGCCAGGTGGGAGTGAGTGCCAGTTTCAGACTTCCTATTTTTCAGAAAAAGCCAGAAATCCACATTTTTATGTGAAATCTCATGGCTTTGGCAGTTAATTAAAATATTCTCTGAACATTGTATGGGCCAAACAAAACATGTCCGCTGACCATATCCAGCCTCTAGGCCATCAGTGGTGACCTCCTGCTTAGCTGTTTTCCGCATGTTCTGGTCCCATTGTCTTGCCTGCCTGTTTGGCTTATGGATCTGGATTCTGGTAGATCCCAGTCTGTCTGCAGCCTTGATAACATTTCATGTCCACCCCTGGGCATCAGATCAGCTAGTCAGAGACTAGATTGTGAGTGTATGTTGAGAGGAAGGAGGGAATTGGAGATGGTCAACTCAAACCTGGTATTCACTGAATTTTTTTGTCCTTTCTTTTTATTAAAAAAAAATTTTTGGACATGCCATGTTGTCTGTGGGATCTTAGTTCCCCGACCAGGGATCAAACCCATGCGCCTTATATTGGAAACACAGTCTTAACCCTGGACCACTGGTAAAGTCCCTTACAGCCCTTTTTTTTTTAATTGAAGTATATAGTTAATTTGCAGTGTCATGTTTTTTTCTTTAGATGTTCATCAACTTGATTCAGCTATACATAGACACATCAGTTCAGTCGCTCAGTCGTGTCCGACTCTTTGCAACCCCATGAATCGCAGCACACCAGGCCTCCCTGTCCATCACCATCTCCCAGAGTTCACTCAGACTCACGTCCGTCGAGTCCGTGATGCTATCCAGCCATCTCATCCTCTGTCGTCCCCTTTTCCTCCTGCCCCCGATCCCTCCCAGCATCAGAGTCTTTTCCAATGAGTCAGCTCTTCGCATGAGGTGGCCAAAGTACTGGAGTTTCAGCTTTAGCATCATTCCTTCCAAAGAAATCCCAGGGTTGATCTCCTTCAGAATGGACTGGTTGGATCTTCTTGCAGTCCAAGTCTTCTTTTTTAGATTCTTTTTCCATACATGTTAGTAAAGAGTGTTGAGTAGCATTCCCTGTGCTACGTCTTGTCATTGTTTATTTTATATATAGTAGTGTGTGTATATGTTAATCTCAAGCTCCTCGTTTTTCTCACCCCTTCTCCCCCTGCTCTCCCCTTTGGTAACCATAAGTTTGTTTTCTATGTCTGTGAGTCTTTTTCTGTTTGGCAGATATTTTTTTGGATTTCACATACAAGGAATATCATAGGGTATTTGTCTTTACTTCACTTAATGTGATAATTTGGAGAAGGAAGGCAGGTGAGGGGGACCAGTGATCATGAATCCAGCAGGGAGAATGTATACCCTCCCCTGTGATACTTTTGAGCAGTTCAGAGCACTTCCTGTTGTAAGACGTGTAGTTACTGCTCATTCCCTGTTGGTTTTAAGTCACTGAACTCAATTGATAAGTCTGGAGGGACTGCAATGGAGGGAAGGGGCCTTGCCCTTTTATTTTCTCCATGACAGGGTCTTACATGGGAGATGTAACAACTGTGTAGGAAGTTGCCAGAAGGAAAGCCCAGTTTTGCTCTTTCTAATGAGTGAGTGCTTTGAGTTCTGAATTAAACTCTGTTTTAGGAGTGGAGAGCCAGCAGGGCAGCTTCCATAACTTTTAGGGGCTTATTCTTTAAGGCAAGATGCATAGAGGGCTTGTAAGTTTGCTTCTCTTGTAAAGTGATTCTTCCAGCTTCTTTCTACCTTTACTGGAGAAAAGGCAACCCCTTTCCATATTCAAGGCAGACTGCTCAAGATGGCGCCAGGCGATAAGACTGATTCAGTTTCTAACCCAGGTAGAACAGAAGAGATTAGACGCTGCTGTGTTTGTGTACCTTTGGGTTTGAGGAAGTGCCCTGGCCTGTTCTCAGACAGAAGGTTCCACAGAGAAGTCACATCTGTACACAGGGATGAAATGAAATATATTAAGTGGAGCCAGGTAGCCCAGCGTCACAGTGTGGAAGGGTTTGCAGACGGAAGTGTGTGCACCTCATCCTTCAGCGGGTAAACAGATTTCAAGCAGCCTTCCTGCACTCTGCCACTACCACAACCCACCCCCCATTCAGGGCAGGAACTGATTTTCATTGTGTTCTGCTTTCTCCGGTGTCTCTTGTCAAGTTAATAGTAGCCTCGAGTAAAATGCAACTCTTAGATGTTTATAGTCATCTTGTCTCGGCCATTAAGATGATGAATGAACTTGCTGCTTGCCCTTGTAAGAGAGCCCTGAGGGTGGATATTGATACTCAGAAAATAATAAGTCTTTTCTGTCCCTTTCCTGTTTTTAATCCAGTGCCCTAAGCCCCCTGGCTCTTTACCTTGAACTCCTGCCTAATGCTGGGAGAAAAACCTTACCTGGATCCCAGCCCATTTGAGACTCTAATACAGAGCAAGCTCTTTCTCTCACACTGTTGGTCTTCCCCATCCCACTTGTCAGAGGCAAATCCCTAGAGCCTCTTGGTGTTTCTGACTTGTTTCTGCTGGCCCTGAACTTCCTCTTGGAAAGGATGAGCATGGGTGGTGGGGAGCAGGGACCAAGCCAGGTTTGCAAGTCCTTATCTGGGTTACCTGTGGCCACTGCACTAGCATTTTTCTGGCCCTGCCACCAGAGCCATCCTAACCTAGAGTGAAGCTGTGCCTGGGGGGAAGGCTGGGCCTTTTCTGTCACAGCTGGCAATGAGGAAGCAGGGGAGAAACCCGGATGCCTATTTTAAATCACACTGTGGCCTCAATGTTCCATGGTAGGGCTCAGCTTTCATGTATGTGAAAAGCTACATTTGTGTATTGACTGCATTGGGAAGGAAGGCTACGTTTTGCTTGAGAAATGTCAACAGAGCTGCTGTAGCTACGACAAGGATCTTTCATGAAAGACGTTTTCCAGAGCTGCAGACTTGGGCAGACCTGGTAGGGGTGGGTATTGGGAGGGTATTAGAAAACATACGTTAAACCTCTAATTTTTTTTTCTTAATGAACTGCACAACGGCAATTTCATAATTTCCTCTTTTAAGAGGAAAGGGGGAGTCTTGGATTCTAAATCTTTTTTTATAAAGGAGCACAGCACCTCTTAAAAAGAAAGCCATGAAATTAATCCATCTGCTAAATCCAATGAAAGAAAACTATTAAAAAAAAAAATCAAGAAGAACTTAGGTGTTTCAGCCTGGGTTTCCCTGAAGCAGATCCCAAGGTGAGGATTGTATCAAGTGGCTTAAGAGGGATGTGCTACCCAGGGAGCATGTGAGGAGTAGGGGGTGGAGGCCAGGGAAGGGTGCCACCTCGGACAACGTCCCACAGAGGCTGGCCTGGCCTGAGCTCTGAAATGGGGGTTACACCTCAGCACCGCCCCATCTCAAGGCCGGGAAGCTGGCCACAAGTGCCAGTCATCGGTGAAGGGCCTCTTATGGAGGAAATGAAGTCCCAGGCACTTTTCCCCACTATGAGAGTGTGGACAGAGCAGCTCCAGAAGCCAAAGAACAGGCCTTGAAGAAGACTCATGGATACTGGCTCATGGAAGTAGATGCACAATGAAACCAGAGAGTGGGCCAACCACGGGGTCCCAGGGGACAGGTCAGACCACTAAAAGTGCTGGCTACGCAGGATCGGGCTTCCCTGCTGGCACTAATAGTAGAGAACTTGTGTGCCAATGCAAGAGATGTGAGAGATGAGGGTTCAGTCCCTGGGTCAGAAAGATCCTCTGAAGGAGGTTATAGCAACCCATTCCGGTATTCTTGCCTGAAGAATCGCATGGACAGAAGAGCCTGGTGGTGTCGAAAGAGTCACACGTGACTGAAGCAGCTTAGCACGCACACACGCACAGCAGGATTACCTCAGCGGGTACACTTTGTGATTTGAAAATACAAGCATATGGACAAAGATCTTTGAGCTCTTGAGGTACTCGTGTGATGTTCTCAGTATCAGTGACACACAGGATGTTTCTGCCAATTCCGGAATCAGGGAATTGGCACCTGTGGAGGCACTTGGAATTTAAGAGAGAACATGAACGCCCAGCTGTGGTCCCGTTGCAGTCCCGTTTTTCAGAGCTGTCATTTCATCCCTTTGAAGCCAGCCTTACAAGGAGCATCTCTGCTCTCTGATGGCCACCAGCATCATTCGGAAGAATGAATATAACCAGCATATGAATATAACCAAGAACATGAATATAACTAGCCAGCCTGTCCTGTTCTCCTAAGCTAGTAGATTCAGTTCAGTTCAGTTGCTCAGTCGTGTCCGACTCTTTGTGACCCCATGGACTGCAGCATGCCAGGCTTCCCTGTCCATTACCAACTCCCAGAGCTTGCTCAAACTCATGTCCATTGAGTCAGTGATACCATCCAACCATCTCATCCTCTGTTGTCCCCTTCTCCTCCTGCCTCAATCCTTCCCAGCATCAGGGTCTTTTCCAATGAGTCAGTTCTTCCCATCAGGTGGCCAGAGTATTGGAGTTTCAGCTTCAGCATCAGTCCTCCCAATGAATATTCAGAAATGATTTCCTTTCGGATTGATTGGTTTGATCTCCTTGCAGTCCAAGGGACTCTCAAGAGTCTTCTCCAACACCACAGTTCAAAAGCATCAATTCTTCAGTGCCCAGCTTTCTTTATAGTCCAACTCTCACATCCATACATGAGTACTGGAAAAGCTATAGCTTTGATTAGACTGACCTTTGTCAGCTGATTTTAAAAATCAGTGAGAAAAAAAAAGTGACAACAGAAATTCATACATCCTGATTATCCTGACCCAGAACATACTGAACAGAAGGAATTTTAAACCAGAAATGCCCATTTTACAAGCAAAGAAATAGTACCCAAATAAATTGGTGGAAGAAATTTTTAAAAAACCAATTAGGAATATATTTGGCTGCATGTAACACAAGGGGCAACTTTTAGTAGCTGATCCTAACGAGGCTTTGAGTTTTCTTTTCTAATAACAAATCTCAAAGTGGACATTCCAGGACAGCTAAGTAACTACACAGTGCCCTCAGAAACCCAGTTCCTTCTGTCTTTCTACTCAACATTGCTTCATACACATTGCTTCTTGGTTTCCACTTCCAACACTGTAGCTGCATACCAAGCAGTAAGAAGAAGAAATATAACAGGCCAGACCCCCTTTTAAAGTGCTCTTCTGAAGCTCCATTCAGCATTTTCCATGTACATCTTGTTAACCAGAACCATGTCATGTGGCCACCCCAGTCACAGGGGAGGCTGGGAGATGAGTTTTCCTGGCTGGCCACATGGCCACCCCAAGCACAGCCAGGTTCTGTTTATGGGGAGGAAGGGAAGAGGAGCACTTGGAGGCGTCAGCAGAGTCAGCCCCAGCAGGAACCTGGAAGCGGACATTTGCAAGTGTGTGTCTCTGAGATACAAGCGGAAAGGGGGAAGGACAGGGGATGAATCATGGACAAACAGGCAAGTGACCAGCACAATCACTGTCTTGTTTTACTCCTGCCAAAGTTCTTTCAGGCTCTCTGTTACTGCATTTAGAATTTTTTGTTTAAAGTCAGCCTCAAGAATACCTTGTTGGGAAGGTCTAGTTTGGCTGTAGTCAGGTGCAGCAGAGGCCCTGGTGAGAACCAGCAGGTAATGTGACCTAGATCTGTCTGATTAAGTGGTGCCCAAGGGGATGTGCTCCTTCAGTAGATGTTAGACCCTGATAAAGCATAAGATGATCTCTGTCTGTCCACCTATCTGTCATCATTGATGCCCATGTTTCCTATTTTCACAAGATGAAGCCGTTCAGTGAAAATGTCACTGTGTTTGTATTCAGGGGCTCCGACAGAGGTGCTATAGCTCTCCATCCAGGCAGTCTGTGCCAGAAGGTCCAGGTTCAGAGCCCCTGTCCTGTTTGGTATATGTATTGCCAGCCTTCTCTTCACTCTTCTATTTATCTGTTTCTGTACTGTGTGTAGTTTGGCATCTTCCTTCTTAAAATATAAAGCCTAGGCCTGCACTGTTATCCAAGGAGCCCAGCATAGTTATTATTGCCCCAGGTTTCAACAGGCTTCCCAGTGGCACTAGTGGTAAAGAACCTGCCTGCCAATGCAGGAGATGTAAGACACAGTTTTGATCGCTGGGTCGGGAAGATCCCCTGGAGGAGGGCATGATAACCCACTCCAGTATTCTTGCCTGGAGAATCCCTATGGCCAGAGGAGCCTGGCGCGCTACAGTCCATAGATTCTTACAGTGTTGGACACAACTGAAGGTACTGAACATGCACGCACACAGATTTAAACATATTTCTGTTCATGTGGCAGTCACAGAACACTTGTATGTATTTGTAATGCATCTACTCTTAATTTCTTTTAGTCTTTTTATGCTGTTTGGAAGTTGCATCATTTATGTCCTTGCTACTCAAAATATGGTCATGGACTAGCAGCACAGCCTGACCTAGGAGCCTGTTAGAAGTGCAGAATCTCAGACTTGACCACCCAGATGTGCTGAATCAGTATCTGCATGTTAACAAGATCCCTGGGTATTTGCATGCATAGCAAAATTTGAGGGAAGTCAGAGTTCCTGACTTTAGGTCATCTAACTTGGTAACTTACTAAGACATTGATGAAGACCCTACATGCACTCAGAGCAGGAGTCTGGTGGTGCTTTGGGTGTGATGCCCTCTGGGCAGACATGGAGCTGCTCAAAAAGTGTCTGGGAGGGAAAGAGGAGGCTTTTATGGAGCATCTTTTAAGCATGGGGCTGGGGGCTTTATCCCATTGAATCCTCACCACAGTCTTCTGTGATATAGGCTCTTATGCCCAACATGTAGATGAAGGAGTCAAGACTCCCAGGGTTAAGAGAACACAATCCTTTTATGTTCAAGACTCATAAAGATTAATGAGACTTGAGGTCACACAGCCAGTAAGTGGCTGAGCTGGTGCTAACGTCACCTTTTTGGCCCAGCTTCCCTTGTCTGAGCTGCCAAGAAGTCTCTCAAAGGCTTTGCTGAGAATCGAGTTGGCCGACTGGGGAAATTGGTCCCTGTCTCTGTGGCTTGAGAGCATGTGCTTCTCCCTAGTGTTAAATTTTAAAGTGGTGGCCGTTCCACCTGCAGGAAGCAACAAGGTAAGCTCTTCCATAAAGGAAAGGAAGGTAACTAGAACATATGCTGAAGAAAACAGAGACGTTCACAACCAAGGAGGTGTCCTAAGGACTCCAGAGGAAAGTCTCAGAATAGCATTTGTCAGGGGTCTCTTCCCAGAGATGAGAGGATCACTGAATCCTGAGCACAACTGCTTTGCACTGGGGGAAATAAAGAGAATGTGCGCCCAGCTAAAGAAAAGGGAAATGTCCTCTGAGCCAGAGACTGTGCTTGAGACCCACTGTACAACTGACAAGTAATGTGCAGACAAGCATCCCCTCCACCTGGCTGAATCCAGTGCTCATTTCTCAGTCCTCTTTTTTTTTTTTTCTGGACCCATCAGCAACTATCAGTACAGTTAATTACTTCACTGGGTGGTTTTCTTTTTAATCTTTAATAGCATTTCCCACTTGACTTACAATTTACTTAAACTGCATACATCTTAAGTAATTTCAGTAATTTGTGTATGTGTCTGTACCCACATCATGAATGAAAACATTTCTAAAAGGAGAGAAGGATGGTCAAAGTGGGATCCTGATCCCCCAGACTGGTTCCATTTGCAGGAAACAGCACCTCCATTCTTCTTGGCTCCCTCTTTCTCTCTCACCCCTCAGCTGTCCAACCACAGCCTGTTGACTGGACCTGCCAAGTCCATTCCCAAGGCCACCATGTTTCACCATCACCGCTGCTTCCTTCCTGCCCCAGGTCACCATCTTCTTTGCCTGTAATTGACTACAGGGGGCCCCTTCCTAATTGGTCTCTCTGCTTCCAGCCTTGTCCTGTTATGCTCCTTTACATACGACCCTCCGATGGCTTCCCATCTCATCGTAAAGCTTCCTTCCTTTCGGGACCCATCCGACTCCATAAGACCCGACCTAATTGCCGCCTCTGTGAACCCTCTACCTCTCTTCTCGCTCTCTCCGCTGCAGCCACAGTGGCCTCCCTGCTGTTCCTTGAAACACACCAAGCTTGTTCTTGCCTCAGGGCTTTTGCACTGGCTCTTCCCTCAGGTGTGTGCATGGCCTGCTCCCTCAGTTCCTTGTTGTCTCCACTCAGGTGGCACCTAATTAGAGATGTCCTGCTGTTCCAGACATCCCCATCTCATTCCTGTACCCTGATTTTCTTCATCAAACCTATCAACTGACATCTTTTTTGTTGCTAATTGGCTTGAATGGCTGTTTAGTCAGTGATTCATCCCTGACACCCTCAATGCCTGGGATGTAGTCAGATCTCAGTTTTGTTGACTGACTGACTGAATGAATGAGTCATGGATGCTTATATAGACAGATAAAGGATATTTCTATCTTTCTACCTACTTTATGGTTACTGTGTCAGTACCATTGGGCTTTGCATTGCACTAGTGGTTTTTATGTACTAAATGCTCTTTTTAAACAACTAGTAGTTTGTAGAGAGATGTTAATGTCTTATCTCCCTGCAAAGGGAAAGCACCAGGAATCAGAGAAATGGAGAAATGCTACCCCCACCTGGTGATAGATTCTTGCTGTGTAAGATCAGGCCTTTGTGCTGAAACTCATCATTGAGGGGCAGCTTTGTGTCTGTGCCTGTTGAGGGGTGACAGGCAATAGACAAAGGCTATGCCTACAGATTTTTCTGCACACCCTCCTCATTTCAAGCCAGCAGCTATTTTCAGCAGAGCTGTCCTCTGTCCATGTGGATTTCTATAGTGGCCCCAGGTTTATAGACCTCTGGTAGGGTTGGGAATGTGAGCTACAGTCTCAAGGACTTAAAAAGCATCTGTGCTATAAAAGAACCAAAAATGACACCCATGTCTTGGTTACGTTTCCCCAGAAGTAAACCCTGAGAGAAGAATTCAAACACAAGTAGTTTGTTGGGAGGTGAAGGTAGGGGAATGGGAAGGTGAAGTAGAGGAAAGAAGCAGCTGAAAATGGTTGGGTTATGTAGCTAGGTGCTGTTGTGGACAACTGAGTTACTCCCACTGGGGAACTCAGGGTCCATAGCACGAGCATCTCAGAGTTACACTGCCCAAGTGGTGAGGAGCCGAGGTTTTACCCACCACCCCTCAACAGGCATTGGTTGAGGGCTGCTTCCCAGGGCATTAATATCCTGATGCTTCTGGCCTGCCTTGTGGAAGGGACAAGGAACTTTGACTCTAGCAAAAGCTCTAGGGTGAAAAAGTGCAGATGGTGGCAGCTAGAAAGTTAGGGAGGGGATGTGGACCAACAGGGTCAGCTATGACACCTCCACCCCCTTCCTCATATCAACCTCACAGGCTAGGACAGCCTCCCTCATCACACCTCGCTCAGTCACCAGCCACAGTTCTTCCTTTTTCACTGGCTTCTTTCTGGTCCTCACTGAGATAGAGTGGAGGATACAGAACAGCAGTCCATAGGCTATAGGATTTAAGGAGATTAGAGTCGTTACAGCCTTCAAACCACATGGGCCATCTGGAAACTTTGGCTTCAGGGAGGCCACCTCTGTGCTCAGGGAGCTTCCTGAGTCTCTGGAACAAGTCATGTTGGCTCACATGTGTACATGGCCCACCAGAGGCCTGGCTCAGGGTCCAGGTGGGATTATAGGGTATGAATGTGTGAATTATTTGGTGCTCATGGGACCTATTTTTAGCAAAGACAGGGAACATGCAAGAGGGGGCCGACAGGGTATGTGTGAGAGAGCAGACCCCCCTATGAAACTTCGGATAATAGTAATTATAACCACCCATTATATTAATATTTTTAAGTCCAGTTTTTAAAGGAGGAAACTGAGGCTCCAAGAGGCTCCAGGATGATACATCTAGGAAACAGCGAAGCTGTAATCTGAGCCTGGTCTGTCTGGAGGCCAAGCCTGTGTTTTGTCCACTGTGTACACTTCTCCCAAATGAAGGTTTGCCTTGACCCAGACATGTGTCTGTGTGACATAGCAATGGCCCCCAATAGGTTCCTACATGTGGTTAGAGTTGTATACTAAGAGGTCTCCACTGAGGTCTTGGTTTTCCTTTGGAAGAGTTAAAGGAGGTCCCTGCAGAGCCCACAACCTTTGGGTAGAGAGCTCTGTCCTGTTTGACAGATAAAATGCATCTCTCTATAGCTTTATGAGAGCAGAAGAAAGAAAGCTGGGCTATTGGTGTCTGGGGTGGAGCAGAGAACTGCCTTGGATGGAGAGGTGGGTATGTATGTGGAGTGGGTGGGGGTTGTGCAGGAGAAGCCATCTAACACTCCTAAGGATGCCACTCTCCTTAGACGGCACAGTTGGGAAAGGTGTCGGGGCGGGGGGTGCCCCCTCAAGCCAAGCATTCTCTCATTATGCAAGCTCAGCCTTTCCAGATGCAGCCAGCCAGCCTCTAAAATGAGAAGTGAGAATTCATAGATATCCTGTGAGTACCTACATTGTATGACAAAAGACCCAGGGACCCAACGATGGATCAGTTGTTGGCCCTGCCCTGGAGGAGGGCCCCGCAGAGCTTCACCTCCCAGAAGGCTCCTGGTGTGGGGATAAGAAGAGGTTCTGTTGCTCCCCCACCCTTTGACAGGTGTCAGTTCTGCTGTGCGGAAAGATCTATGACCCCATGGCCCAGCCCTGATCACTAGGAATTGCTGGCATGTGTTTGTCTCAAATTTCTTTTTGTCATTTTTATACACTTATATGTTTGAATATTATGTGAAAGGATATGTGGAGTGTTTTAGAAGCAGCAACCCTTTGCCCATGGCATTTGTCCCCAATGTGTCTTTCGTCTTTTAATTTAGTCATAATTTGCCCAACAGAAATCCTTAATTCTTATATAGCATCCATCTTTTCCTTCATGCATAGCTTCTAACTTTGGTGTTGGCTTAGAAATTCCTCCCCATCTCCAGATATCTTATCAAATATTAATTAGTGCTTCATAGTTTTTTTCCTACACTTATATTTTCAGTCCATTTTTGGTGGAATTTACTTTGGTGTAAGAAGAGAAACGTAGAGGTCCAACTTTACTTCTTCCAAATAGTTACAAATCATCAGATGATTCCAGAAGATCGGTTAAACCCTCCACTACTCACCCACACTACTCATTGCTGACTCAGAGTTACTCGGTCTTCCTGTTCTGAATTCCCATTTACATTTGGATCTGTTTTGTCCTCTGATCTCTGTACCTCATGGTCAAACTGTGAACTGTAATTGCTGAAGCTTTATGTGACAGTTTTATATCTGGAAGGAGAATTTTCTGCCCTAGCATTCAACTTTTTCTGCCTAGTATCACATGCTTATTCTTTCAAATGCTAAGCTGTCCTTTTAAGTTCAGAAAAATTCTGTAGCAGTGTGATTGGAATTATTTTAAATATGTAACTTTGGAAGAATATATATGCATCTTTTTCTGTTTGGAGGTTCTCCTCCAAGAACCTGCTGTGTCGGTCCATCTATGTTTTTTTTTCTTGTCTCTTTCTCAAAAGAGCGTCATCATTTTCTTCACTTAAGTCCTACATCTTCTTGTTATTCCTGGATATTTACTGCTGCAAATGGGGTCCTTTTCTGTTATATTTTATAGCTGGTTTTTACATGTATGTGGGAGGAAAAAGCTTTCAAGTTTGGCATAAAGTTAACTGGTGACTTTAGCAAACATATTCTAGTTTTTCAGTTTCATTAATTTAGACCTTATTAAGGTAGAACTCACATCATACGAATAGTGATTTTAGTCCCTTGTTTTGTTTTTTTTTTAAAGACTGCATGCTTTTTTATATAATTGTATTTACTAATTTATGTTTGGCTGTGCTGGGTCTTTGTTGCTGCACAGGCTTTTTTCTAGTTGTGGCTAGTGGGGGCCACTCTCCAGTTGCAGTGCATGGGCTTCTCATTGTGGTGGCTTCTCTTGTTGCAGAGCCTGGGCTCTAGGGCTCACGGGCTCCAGTAGCTGCAGCTCCTGGACTCTAGAGCACAGGTTCAGTAGTTGTGACCAGTGGGCTTAGTTGCTCTGAGGGATGTGGGAATTTCCTGAATCAGGGATCGAACCCGTGTCTCCTGCACTGGAAGGCAGATTCTTTACCACTGAGCCTCCAGGGGAGAAATCCCTTGTTTCTGATACTAAACTTCACTTCTTCTGGAGCAATGCTCCACCACTCATTTCAAGGCAGTGGAGAACAATGGAAGGCATAGTGAACATCCTTCTCACTCTCAGCTTTAATGGGCCGCTATGCTGGTTGGATGGCAACCCACTCCAGTGTTCTTGCCTGGAGAATCCCAGGGACAGAGGAGCCTGCTGGGCTGCCATCTGTGGGTCGCACAGAGTCAGACACGACTGAAGTGACTTAGCAGCAGCAGCATGCTGGTTGGATGGCAACCCACTCCAGTACTCTTGCCTGGAAAATCCCATGGACGGAGGAGCCTGGTGGGCTGCAGTCCATGGGGTCGCTAGGAGTCAGACACGACTGAGCAACTTCACTTCCACTTTTCACTTTCATGCATTGAAGAAGGAAATGGCAACCCACTCCAGGGTTCTTGCCTGGAGAATCCCAGGGACGGGGGAGCCTAGTGGGCTGCCGTCTGTCGGGTCACACGAAGTCGGACATGACTGAAGTGACTTAGCAGCATGCTGGTTGTAGACCTGAGTTCTGCATTTTATTAATCATATTAAGGAAGTGCATTGACATGAATGGATGCTGACATCTTGTCAGATATGCTTTCAAGCTATATGTAAGATCCTTTCAAATCTGAAGAGCTTTTATTACGTCTATTAATCTTATATCTAATATCCAACTCATGTATTTTGAAACAACCATCATCTTATAAATATTCATATAATACTTTTATAACTTATAAATTAAAACATGAACTTAAGAGGTTTACATTGAACCATATGAAACTGATATTGTTTTAGGTCAAAGATAGCCAAATATTGGCAATTTTGAATGGTTCAACCTATTAGATTTTTCCCATTGAGCTTCAAATGCAAGATAAGTCAATTGAATTTTTGCATAAGTCTGTCTAAATGCTTTCAATACCTTAAGAAGCAAATCATGATTCATCGATCAATAAGTTAACACTAAAAACCAATTAACAGGAGTGCTGCTACCAGAGATTTAAATTTCTTTATTTTCTCTAATCTAAGTCTAATTTTGACTGTGGTTCTGATTTCTTCCTAGAGCTACACTTGTACTGACTTTCCCAGAAGAGTCAGGGTTACCATCTCAAGCCTGCAGCATGACCCAGGGACATGATGGTTCTACACCAGGCCATTGTCCAGTTGCCCCACAAAGCCAGCAGTTTGGCAGGCATTCCACCCTGATCCTCTCCAGTTTTTCCATGCCATTTTTGCCCCTTCACCTGCATAGACATCCCACTTTGGTTTGCTTTTAACACTCAGCACAGATGATTGCTTGTTTTCCTTTTTTGGAGGCCTGACCTCAGGATATTGGAGCCATTCTACCTATAGTCATGAAAAGCCACAGGTGTCCCAACATGGGCAGCCCTTGACCAAAGATTCTCTGGGCCAGATTATGAAACCACAACACCCTAGTTCAGGACAGCTCTGAGGTGTGACTCACACCAGAGGTCCCCATGGGATCAGGTGAAGCCCCCTACCCCACACATCCTTGCCTGATATCCTCCCTGGCCACTTCCTCCCCAACTCCTTCACTCCTCTCCCAGGTAGTACATTTTAAATATTTTTATGGGTTTATTTTGCTGCACCAGTCTTAGTTGTGGCATGCAGAATCTGTAGTCGTAGAATGTCAGCTCTTAGTTGTGGCATGGGGGATCTTGTTCCCTGACCAGGGATCGAATCCAGGCCCCCTGTATTGAGAGTGCAGAGCCTTAGCTGCCAAACTACCAGGAAAGTCCTGGAAGCACATTTTTATACAAAGGACTTCCCTGGTGGCTCAGACAGTAAAGCATCTGCCTTCAATGTGGGAGACCCGGGTTCAATCCCTGGGTCAGGAAGATCTCCTAGAGAAGGAAATGGCAACCCATTCCAGTATTCTTGCTTGGAAAATCCCATGGACAGAGGAACCTGGTAGGCTACAGTCCATGGGGTCACGAAGAGTTAGACATGACTGAGCGACTTCACTTTTACTTTTGACCTTGAATCCTCATCTTAGGGTCTGCTTCCGGGTACCCAGACCTAAAACAGGCAGGCCCTCTTTTTCATAACAGGTTTTGTTCGTTACAGCAGAAACTTTCCAATTTACTGATCTAACCAATTAGATATGTTTTGATTTGTTGTTGTTGTAACCACAATTTTTTCTCTCAAATGACCCTGTTTGGGGTAGTTTATCTTTGTAACACAACATAATATAAATCTGCTTTGTGAGTGTTTGTTCTCAGTGGTTATTTGTTTTGAACACATCTAATTCATTTAAATATAATAAAGTTTTTGATCAATCAGGTGACTAAAATGATAACTTTTTTCATTAACTATTAACACTTAAAATAGTGGAATATTAAACCATTCATATTGCTTCCATTTTTTGATACTTGAATAAGATCAATTATATTTTTAAAGTTCTCACTTTTTCTTGATCATTGTGTGTCATTCTTTTCCTATGTTGCTGGATCCAGGATGCTAATATTTTATTCAGCATTGCTGTATCTATTTTAATTAATGAGATTTGTCTATAGTTTTATTTCTTCTATCTGTCCATGTTAGGCTTTTGCTGATTTTTGCAAAATTAACCAGGAAGCTTACAGTCATTCTCTGTAGTCGCAATGTACAAGGTATGATCCAACAGCGGGGGCTAGCCCTTTTTGGAGCACTAATTCATGTGCCAGGCACTCTTCTCAGGACTTAACTTTAGGAAACAGTTAGAACTGGACATGGAACAACAGACTGGTTCCAAATAGGAAAAGGAGTACGTCAAGGCTGTATAGTGTCACCCTGCTTATTTAACTTATATCCAGAGTACATCATGAGAAACACTGGGCTGGAAGAAACACAAGCTGGAATCAAGATTGCCAGGAGAAATATCAATAACCTCAGATATGCAGATGACATCACCCTTATGGCAGAAAGTGAAGAGGAACTAAAAAGCCTCTTGATGAAAGTGAAAGAGGAAAGCGAAAAAGTTGGCCTAAAGCTCAACATTCAGAAAACGAAGATCATGGCATCCGGTCCCATCACTTCATGGGAAATAGATGGGGAAACAGTGGAAACAGTGTCAGACTTTATTTTTGGGGGGCTCCAAAATCACTGCAGATGGTGACTGCAGCCATGAAATTAAAAGACGCTTACTCCTTGGAAGAAAAGTTATGACCAACCTAGATAGCATATTCAGAAGCAGAGACATTACTTTGCCGACTAAGGTCCGTCTAGTCAAGGCTATGGGTTTTCCAGTGGTCATGTATGGATGTGAGAGTTGGACTGTGAAGAAGGCTGAGTGCCGAAGAATTGATGCTTTTGAACTGTGGTGTTGGAGAAGACTCTTGAGAGTCCCTTGGACTGCAAGGAGATCCAACCAGTCCATTCTGAAGGAGATCAGCCCTGGGATTTCTTTGGAAGGAATGATGCTAAAGCTGAAACTCCAGTCGTTTGGCCACCTCATGCGAAGAGTTGACTCATTGGAAAAGACTCTGATGCTGGGAGGGATTGGGGGCAGGAGGAGAAGGGGACGACAGAGGATGAGATGGCTGGATGGCATCACGGACTCGATGAACGTGAGTCTGAGTGAACTCCGGGAGTTGGTGATGGACAGGGAGGCCTGGAGTGCTGCAATTCATGGGGTTGCGAAGAGTCGGACACGACTGAGCAACTGAACTGAACTGACTGAACACATTTAACCCTCACAACTACCTAATGCAACGTGTCCAATTACGATCTCAGTTTTTCTGGTGAGGAAACCGAGGTTTAGCAAGGTTAAGAAGTGGCAGAGCAGGGATTCAGGTGCAGACAGGCTGACTCCAGGGTGCTGGAATGCATCTTTTGCATAAAGAAGCTTATTTACATGTCTGATGTGGTATGCTGGCTGCTCACGTGGCTTTGTGGCTCTTACCCTCCAAAGTGCCAGGTGCTTCATGAATTAGATCTTTCTCATTACATCACCAGTTTTTGTTTTTGTTTTTTTTTAAATGCAAGAGGCGATAGGCAAGGAAGCATTGATGAATTTTCAGAGACAGCTGCCGTTTGTTTGAACAAGGCTCTCTTCAGTATCCCAAGGATATTGGCACACAGGCCCAGCTCCCAACCAGTTCCTCCTGGTGCAAGTTTTCCTGTGGTGCCTGCGTGTCTCTACTCTGGATCCTACAGAGCTGGCAGTAACTGCATCCTTGAGTTTTCCTCTCTGGAATTAATTTGTCCCCAAGTGAACTCAAAATAAAAGGAAGATCACACATGAAAGCTTTGTCCTTAAGAGGAGTTAGGAAGGTAGAAATAGCACAATCCTTCCTGTTTTAGCATATAGCTGATGAGCATTGGACATATGAAAAAAGAGATGCTGGTGGACACAGTAGACCTGAAGCTATTTTAGGCCCCCCCAAAGCTCAGTAGTTTAGATTGTATCATATAACAGCTGGAATCCTGTGACATGTTCTGATTTCCTGATGTACGATGGGGTGATGCTGTGATCTTCATGGGATAAAAACCCTTATTTTAGTTTGGTTTTGCACTAAATAAGTCAAAGACAAGTTCTACCAATAAGAACCTGAATGAATGCAAACCCTTGTTTGCATGATTTAGAACTAGATCTTGGGGAGATAACCACGAATGTATACCCTAAAGGTGTGAAAGTGAAGTGAAAGGTGCTCAGTTTTGTCCCACCTTTTGCGACCCCACAGACTATACAATCCATGGAATTCTTTAGGCCAGAATACTGGAATGGGTAGCCTTTCCCTTCTCCAGGGGAGCTTCCCAACCCAGGGATCAAACCCTGGTCTCTTGCACTGCAGGCAGATTCCTTACCAACTGAGCTATCAGGGAAGCCCTAAAGGTGTAAGGAAACTAAATTTACATAGTGGAAAATAGGTTCTTAGGACATGTAAATGGCAGCTGGCTCAACCATGAGTAGGGTGAGGGTGCCATTTGTTCACTCAGCAGATATAAATTATGTTATCAACACCTGTTAGGCCCAGGAGATACATGAGCATAGCAGACATAGGCCCTGCCCTCAGTCTGCTTGCAGTGCTTTGGGCCTAGACGTCTGCTGAACTCTTCATGAAGCTGATTGTAACTGTGGTGAGTGGAACACGCTGGGTACCATGGGACGTGTCCCAGAGGCACTGTGGACAGCTTTCAGGGAGAGCAAACTTGCTGGGACCAGAAGGAGCACAGGTCACTACAGGAAAGTTCTGTGTGCCTACATGGAGTGAGTACGTGAGATGAGGGGCAGAGGCAAGATGGAAGCGCTAGATGTCCACGCTCAAATGCAGGGAGGGCTATTGTGCAAGTATTTCAGCCTCTGATTTGCCTTAATGCTGGAACCTCCAAATTTGTTTACAAAATGCCATAAAATGTTTATGCACATATTTATTGTAAAGCTTTAGTCTAATAAATCTGAGAAATAGAGGGTATACATTTATTATTTCTCCTTACCTTAGAAGGGAAGCCATAAAAAAAAAAAAACTGTCCTTAGTGCAAACAGACTTTTTTTTCCCAAAAAAAAGTGATCAGAATTATCATCTTAAAAGAACCATTTACACATTTGGTCACTGCTGTTGGTCATTAGCTAGTTGATGGTTCCAAGCTTTAAATCTGAACTTGTCATATGAGGATGGAAGCTCAGGCTATTAAAGTCCAGAAAGGTTACCTTTCACAGATGGGACAAGCCCCTGGAGAAGGAGATGGTCTTCTGAAAATCACAGAACCAAAGAGCATATGGATATTTTGGTCCTTGTTTAAGAAAACCAAGTCTACATTCAGCATAATTCTTTCTTTCTTCAGCTTCTCTGAAAGTATACCTGGTTCATAAGAACCCTGACCCCCCAGCCCTTGTTTCCCAGGCCAGGGTTATCCTGTGTGTTCCATGAACCCCTGTACCTGCGCTTGGCATCAACTTTCAGCCAGTTTCCGAGTGCAGTATTGGTTTTGGCTTTGGAAAATGAGATTTCTTTTACTTGGCTGGAAGTATACAGCAACCGTTTTCTTTTGCTTGTGCCTCATGAGTTAATCAGGCAATGAGAGGAAAGAGCCTGCCTGGTGAGCATCTGGACTCTTTTAAAGCCACAGTTCACCCAGGTTTCGTGTGAACTGGCTTGCTCTTCAGAAAGGATGGCATGATCTAGCAGCACCAGGACCTGTGGGGTATTTTCCTTTTCCAAAGTCATTTGTTTATTCTCTTCCAAATGGGCCCTTAAGGATGGAGGCAACAGAAAATGAAAAGATTGACTGATGGTCCCACAATTTCCATGGAATGGGCTAGCCATCAGAGTGGAAACGTGGGCTGAATATTAAGATTAGAGGAAGTTTGGGTTTGTAGAGCAAGAACCCAGGCAGGTTAGTTTCTTACATCTTACTCTCTTTCCCCCCACACACATACTGGCCTGTACCAGAAAGGCCATTTGTCCTTGACAACTTTGCCTGCTAGCCCTTCAAGATGTCAGGAGGCCTCTTCCCCATCAGCTCCCTCTGGAAATCTCCCTCTCAGCTTCAGTTGGACTGTTGGGCCTTTAGATTCAGATTTTTCTCAAGTGCTGTTTTTCAGACCACTCCTTTTCCTAAGATTTACTGGCTACAGGCCACTGTCACCTGCCACTTGCAGGTGGTTTATTGAAGCAGGAGCCCAGGAACCAGGAAGGACAGAAGAGTGTGTGTGGTTTTAGGTCGCTGCTGGAGGTGCCTGGACCTTTTGAGAAGTATAGAAAGTCACCCATAGATATCCATTGACAGATGAATGGATACAGAAGTTTGGGTACATATATACATAGTGGAATATTACTCAGCTATAAAAGGGAACAAATTTGAGTCAGTTCTAGTGAGGTGGATGAACCTAAAGCCTGTTAAATGGAGTGAAGTCAGTCAGAAAGAGAAAAAACAAATATCATACATTAATGCATATATATGGAATCTAGAAAAGTGGTACTGATGAACCTATTTGCAGGGCAGGAATAGAGAGGCAGACGAGACGTAAAGAACAGACTTGTGGACACAGTGGGGAAAGGAGAGGATGAGACGAATTGATAGAATAACACTGAAACACACATATTACCATATGTAAAACAGATAGCTAGTGGGAAGTTGCTGTATAACACAGGAAGCTCAACCCCGTGCTCTGTGACAACTTAGAAAGGTGGGAGGCAGGAGGGAGGTTCAAGAGGGAAGGGATGTATGTATACTTATGGTTGATTCACGTTATTGTATGGCAGAAACCAACACAACTTGTAAAGCAATTATTCTCCAATTAAAAATAAATTTTAAAAAGTCACCCAGAAATGTTAGCTGGAAGACAGGAGACTGGAACATCTATTCATAGGCTCCTGTTGTCAGCCAGCTGAGGCTTGCCTATGAAGGAGTGGGCTATCCTGTCCTGGCAAGGCGTGTTGTTGAGAATGAGGGCCATGAAACTGACCCCCAGACCAGAGCTGGAGTCAGAGTTGGGCCAGGAAGAAACAACACGGGGCATCTGAAACATTTGCAAAACCCATTTCTGCCTCAATCCCAGCCCAGGCTCCCATAGCCTGAGTTCAGCCCCTAATTGCTTTCTGCCGTTTGAACAAAAGCATCGGTCAACTCTTTTCTTGGCCATAATCAGTTGCCTGAGATTGTCCATGAGCCAAAAAGGAAGACATTTCAATATTCTAAGTAGAAGTGAACCATTAAAAGTTTGTGTTTTAGAGAGAAGAGAGTGGACATTTGAATGTAAACCCTTGCTCTCCCTGACCCATTCTTGACACTGGGTATACGTTAAGAAAAATAAAGTATGAAAAAAATCTGGAAAATTATGACATTTAAACTATACTGTAAAAGAGACTTTATTTGGACCTAAACAAATAAAATACAGACTTCAAGAAAGGTAAACAAGGAACTTCCTTGTTTACAAAAGCATTACTACAGAAAATTTTAAAACCATCTTAATGGAGGCCACTGCAATTCAGGTACAGAGCTCAATGTGCTCCAACAATTTACAGATACGTAGTTCAGGAACAATCCTACAAATGAGTTATTTTCTGTTTAGGTGGAGTCTCTGGGAGTGGCTGCACCGACAACAGATGAGGGAAACAATTTCTTTGAAGGAATTTATGAAACACCTCTCTTGTTTTTATTACATCTGTGTTCTTATATTTCTTTCTGTTTGCAGTGCCCTCGAGTGCTTTAAAAGTTCAGGGACAATAAATAAAATTGATGGCCACTTTTGGTCCTCTGTCTTCTGAGTTGATAATGTTTTTCTGTGTTCAGAGGTTCATTCCTCAGCCCCCAGGGGACACAAGTACAGAGTGAAATGAGGTGATGCCAGGGCTTCTTGTGCACATTCCACCCCTCCCAGAGTCACAAGTCTTCCCTCCTCACTGGTCAATGGGCTTAATGGTACAATCCCACCACTCACAGCCTGGTGAAATCCATGCTGTCATTATGCAATTATTTTCTTACTCCTTTTCTCTCTAATCTTTCTGTTTTCACCTTTGGATTTTGTTTCACCTTTGGTTCTTCCTCTTTTTAGAGCTTAACCAACAAAGAAGGGTCAACCTTAGCTTCTTACAAAGTGGAGTGTGGACAAGTGGGGCCCTTCCTTGGCTCCCTGGCATGGGCTCTGCATGGGTGACCACCCTGTCGTGACTATCCCTTCCTGAGCACTTCCCTGTTGGCTCCACTGGGTTTAGGTCACTTGCAGGTGCCCTCATTTACTCTGCACGGTGACTCTGCACCCATCACTGTAACAAACCACCCCAAAATGTAGCAGCTTCACACAGCTACTATTTCATATTTCTTATGACTCTCAGAGAAGTTATTCAGCTCTTGGCCTGGCTCAGCTGACCTTGGCTGACCTCCCTCAGGCATCTGCAGTGAGCTGGTGGGTCAGCTGTTGTTTGGGCCAGTGGGAGCAATGGAGCTCAGAGGCTACCATCGTCCAGCAGGTGAGCTTGGGCTCCTGTGGCTTCAGCAAGGGTTCAAGAGAATGGATAGAAATTCTAAGGCCTCTTGACATGAGAGTCGGAACAGGCATGGTATCTCTATCTGGGAGATCTTGGGAGATCTTGTTATCTTCACGCTTCACCTTACTCTGAGCATCCAGTAGGTTGGAGCTAGAGCAAGGTTTCAGCAAACCTGGGGTGGAGAGCGAGAATCCAGTGTTTCTAAAGAATCGCCCTGCTCCCTTGAGAGAACTTCCATTCTAACAGAGGGAGGAGAAAAGGATTCCATCTTTCTTGTGAGAGAGAAAACCACTACAGGATTGTACCTACTGTTCTGGGTTGATTTTCACAGATGTTCAGCCCAAGACAGTGCTGGGGAGGAACCCCCTCCCCACTCCCTGCTGTGTGCAGGAGCTGCAGTAGGCATCATCATTGGCACCATCTCAGGGACACTCATGCTGACCCAGCAGAGGTGCAGTGACCCTCTTCATTTTACAGAGGCAGAAATGTAGCAGGAAGATTGTGATTTGCTTCAAGTCACAAAGCTAGTGAGTGGCAGATCTGGGACCAGATCCACCCACTCCCATCTGTCTTGTGGCAGTTACCATCCTAACTCGTAGATAAGGACAGAGCTTGATCCTGACATTTGTGAACTGGCACTCCTATCAAGAAATAAATGTCCTCCCCACCCCCACAAAAGTAGTTAACAATAAAGGATGGTGTTTGTGGCTTAGCTCATGAGTGTGGTTCATGTGGGAGGGAGTCTGGGTGAGCAGACCTGTCACCTGGACAATGGGAGGAGATAGTTCCCCAGAGGAAACTTGGGGCAGAGAGTCATCAGAAACCTGGATGGATATAGGTGGCAGGAAACAGATGTCTTCTCCAGCCTCGTTACCCAACTTACCAAAGTAGAAAGTGGGCTCAGGCAAGTAACTTGGACTGAGTCTCCCAGCTGGCGCTAGCTGATGGACCCTAATCCTTCAGTCTTGCTCAGGCTGATAGAGGAGGAGCTCTCTCCACCCCAGTCCTGATGCCCCAGTGCTCTGGGGCCATCTTAAGTGTCTGCTTTGAACTCTGAGACATGACCAAGGGCTCTAGAAGTGACTGGGACAAAAGGCCATTGGTTGGAGATTATAGCATGGAATGATGACGACCGCCCACACACATACAATGGAGTAGACAGAATTTCTAGTCAGGAAAACCTCTTCTTGGAAACCCTAGAGACCTTAACCCCTTGGACAACAACACTGGAATCTTTTGTCGTCTCCAAGTTCATGTGACTTCCCCTTTCACTCTTTAGAGCTGCTTGGTCATAAGATTTAAAGCCAGAATTCTTTTCCCACATGTCATTCTCCATCAGAGTTTCATCTGCTGAGGAGATGCAGAGCTGGTGCTCATGACACAGGGCCTCCCTCTTCCATGGCTCCATATCTAGAAGGTTCTAGCTGAAGGGGCTGCCTGTTGTCTCCAAACACATAGGAGAGCAGTGGATTGAGCCTCAGATGGAGGAGGGAGAAGGGTCTCAAATTCAGAAGACGAGAAGCAAGCTCTCTCCCCCAAACAAGCAGGAAGCCTGAGCTGTGATTTGAGATTGTTGGCACTGGGGAGGGGTCTGGGGATGCTTCCACATGCCTTCATGAGGTCACTGGAACAGGGCAGGAAATCTGAACCTTGTGCCAAAGAAAACTCTTTGCTCTTTATAAAAAGCCCGTTGAGGTTTGCTCACAAGGATTGGGACTCTCAGATGGGTAGACTGGCTTCCAGCAAGGGGTCTCGCAGTCATTTCTGAAGGCCTGGGGCCACTCCACTTGCGGTCACACTGCTGTTTCTGTTCTGGGCTAAGGATGGGCCTTGGATCCTGGAGCCGATGAGACAACATCTGACCTTTTTATTTCTGATTGGGAAACCCCACACAGACCAGAGTCTGTTTCATGGCTTAAACTTCTGCCTGTGAAACGCTTCACTCCTCGGCAGGAACTCTGCATGGGGTCACAGGCTTTGTGCAGCCTGCTCAGTGTCAACTGTGCCCAGGGCAGGGTGGCCACCATCCAGATGGTCACAGGGACACAGCCTGGGGCAGAGGAAATGCAGGGGCTGTGGGGCTGAGCTGACCTGAGTTTGAATCCCACTTCAGTGGCCTACTGGCTGCATACATTTTGACAAGTTAGCTCAGCTTCTCAAAGCTTCATTTTCCTCCTCTGTAAAGTGGAGAGTACTAGACCTACTTACAGTGTCAGGATTAAAGAAGACGGTGCTTCAAAGGCCAGTCACGGGGAAGGCAGTCTGTAAATGCCTGTCCATTCCCTCCTCCCATTTTAGTTCCTCTTTAGCATTTCCTCACCATAGCATCACTAGGAAGTTCATGTTCTAGCCCCATTTTGTAGGATGGAAGTTGGGGGCAGCCTGGAGAAAGGTGACATCTGCGTGATACAGTGACAATTGGTGGCTGTGAAGGGTTCCCATACACCAGTGGCAGGGGCCCTGCAGACCTCACAGCATCCGCAGAGGGGACCGCTCGGGTGTCCCCTGGCTCAGCAGACCAAGCCGCACTCTCACTTGTTATATTGTCCTCCATGGTAGGTCCTGCCCGGGCCCAGTGTTTCTAAAGATCTGCATCAGTGCTCCCCAAGTGTGGTCCCCTGACATCAGCATCCATGTCATTTGGGACTTGATTAGAAAAGCACATTCGTGGGCCCGTCCCCAGACCTGCTGAATCAGAAACTCTGGGGGTGAATCCCCGCAGAGTGCTTCTAAACATACCTGCAGGTGTCTCTGATGCATCACAGACTCTGAGACCTAGTCAAGTTATGGCAAAGCAAAGGAAACACTGTCAACATGCACTGTCAGGCTTCTTTGCAGACTGGCCTCTGTAAGGCAGTACAGGTTCTGCTTAGACTGCCAATGTGAGTTCTAGCTCTACTGTCTGGCTGCTCTGTAACCTTGGACAAGTTACTTCACCCACTTGGGCTTCTGAATCCCAATCGGATGAAATAATGCTTACCTTGTAGGGTGGCTTAGAAGCGTAAATCAGTTCATCGTCACAAAGTGCTCGAGGCAATGTCTGCCATGTGGTCCAAGTTCAATACATATTAGCTCTGTCTTCTTAGTTTTCAAGCAGCCTAGCCAGGCTGAGGGTCTTACTCTGGAGGTGGTTTAAGGCCTAAAGGTTTGCCGGCAACTAACTGTAGGTGGCTGAGCAAAGAAAACACTTGAAAAGTCCCTCTCTGGAGCCTAATAGCATCAACAACCACTGTGGTGGCAGCCAACATAGTAACTCATTCAATCCTTATAGTGAGACTATGAGGTAAGGAATTGCTATCTGTATTTTCGTGGGCAGGGGGGTGCAGAATAACTTAAGGCACCACTTAGTAGGTGGCAGAACTAAGAGTTGAACCTAATGGTTTGAAAAAAAAAATCATGATCACAAGTATAGACGTTTCCAGGGTCCCCATTCCTTCCCCTGAGAAGCTCTGTAAAGAAGAAAGCAGCTTTCACTCACCATTCAAGGCCCCTGCCTGCAGCCTGGCATGAACATCACAGAGGCATCCTTCCCAGACGGACCGTGAGACAACGCTGAGGAGTAATAATTAAATGAATCCATGTTTAAGAGGCACTTAAGTGAATTAAAACCAATATGTGAGTCATGGGAGTCTGCACAGCCATCTTCACTGGCATCCTTAATATTTGGCGGCTGAAATTCTTTGTTTTAAAAGATCCTGGGCTACTTGGAACTGGCAGTCCCAGGGAAACACTGCCCCGTGTCATACATTAGAGAGGGTGAGAGGTTTCCAAGACCCAGGAGGCCATTTGCTCGAAGCCTGAAATGCTCCACTGATGCCAGGTTGGCAAGCCCCTACCTGAGGCCCCAACCAAAGAGGGGAGCTGGATGTTTCTGTGATGGTTTTGTCTTACTATCTCAGTCTCAGTTTCCTAGGATGAAATCCTGAGACGAGACATCATTTTAAAGTAATTTACTAGCATATGTTCCCAGAAGAACCCATGGAAGGGATGGGGAAGGAAGCCAAGCAAAGGTATGATATCGAAGTCCTCAGGGGTGAGAAAGAAGGTGGGTAACTTGGGCACTCTCCGCAGTAGAGGTCATACCTTAGAGGGTGCAGGGACAAAGGAGTTTGGTTGAGGGTCCCTGGAAAGGGGTGTGAATTCGCATGCCCTCCCCTCTCTCCAGGTTCACAGGCAAAGAGGGGTCCTGTGGGGGAGAGACACAGAAAATGCTGCTCCATCATTTACTTCTTCAGGCCCAGCGCCCCGGAAGCAAGACATAAACCAATCCTTTCTTGTCCCCACTCGCAAACAAGCCCACTTCGGACACAATCCTAAATTTAGTTCATTCCAACAAGTTCAGAACACACATACCAGGGCTCAGTCAGTCTTATGAACCTGTAGCCCATCCTTTTTTTAAAAAAAGAACAAGGAAAAATCAGAAAATTTTCATAAACAACTCTAGTGAGTCTGAATTTAAAACCTTACCATTAAAATAACCAGAAGCAACTCCTTCTCTTTGCAAGTCATTTTAAACAGCTAACCAACTAATTGAAAATGTTCAGACCAAATACAGAGAAAACCAAGTATCACCCTAGAAAACAAAGACTATCTCTCTGTTTTGTTCTTGACAATATTAAGAGGACACATGACTTTAACATTTATTTAAATTGCCAACATCCGTTGGATCATTGGAAAAGCAAGAGAGTTCCAGAAAAACATCTACTTCTGCTTTATTGATGACGCCAAAGCCTTTGACTGAGTGAATCACAAGTAGAAAATTCTTCAAGAAATGGGAATAGCAGACCACCTTACCTGCGTCCTGAGAAATCTGTATGCAGATCAAGAAGCAACAGTTAGAACTGGACATGGAACAACAGACTGGTTCCAAATAGGAAAAGGAGTACATCAAGGTTGTATATTGTCACCCTGCTTATTTAACTTATATGCAGGGTACATCATGCGAAATGCTGGGCTGGATGAAGCACAGGCTGAAATGAAGACTACTGGGAGATATATCAATAATCTCAGATATGCAGATGACACCACCCTTATGGCAGAAAACTAAGAAGTAAAGAGCCTCTTGAAAGTGAAAGAGGAGAGGGAAAAGTTGGCTTAAAACTCAACATTTAGAAAACTAAGATATGGCATCCAGTCCCATCACTTGATGGCAAATAGACGGGGAAACAGTGGAAACAGTTAGAGACTTTATTTTGGGGGGCTTCAAAACCACTGCAGATGATGACTGCAGCCATGAAATAAAAGATTCTTGCTCCTGGTAAGAAAAGCTATGACCAACGTAGATAGCATATTAAAAAGCAGAGACATTACTTCGCCAACTGAGGTCCATCTAGTCTCAGCTATGGTTTTTCCAGTAGTCATGTATAGATGTGAGAGTTGGACAATGAAGAAAACTGAGCGCTGAAGAATTGATGCTTTTGAACTGTGGTGTTGGAGAAGACTCTTGAGAGTCCCTTGGACTGCAAGGAGATCCAACCAGTCCATCCTAAAGGAGACCAGTCCTGAGTGTTCATTGGAAGGACTGATGCTGAAGCTGAAACTCCAATACTTTGGCCACCTGATGGGAAGAACTGACTCATTGGAAAAGACCCTGATGCTGGGAAGGATTGAAGGCAGGAGGAGAAAGCAATGACAGAGGATGAGATGGTTGGATGGCATCACTGACTTGATGGACGTGAGTTTGAGCAAGCTCCAGGAGTTGGTGATGGACAGGGAAGCATGGAGTGTTGCAGTCCATGGGTTTGCAAAGAGTCAGACACTACTGAGCAGCTGAACTGAACTGATGTTAGTGGGTCCTTCTTAATTCTAATTCTAATTAATTGTTTTAGTTGTGTATTGACCCTGGAGGTTCTTGGCATCAGGCTTTTTTTTTATGTACACAGTCTGAGTGAGTGAGTGAGTGATAGTCACTCAGTCGTGTCTGACTCTTTGTGACCCCATGGACCTTATCCTGATCCATGATCCCGGGATCCTCTATCCATGGAATTCTCTAGGCAAGAATACTGGAGTCGGTTACCATTCCCTTCTCCAGGGGATCTTCCTGACCCAGGGATTGAACCCAGGTCTCCTACACTGTAGGCAGATTCTTTACCACCTGAGCCACTAGGGAAGGCCACACAGCATGAATACCTAAGATGCAGATTGCGCTCCTGACTCTGCCCTTTTCTCGTAGGCTTTCGCTAAAGCTTGAACTCTCAGCTGCCATATGTTTCTTAGTTAGATCAACTGCCAAGGCAGTTATTCTGTGTCTGGTATTTAAAAGTAAAGCTTGTTTAGGACAGGGGTATGCCTGTGAATCTCCATGCCTGACACTTGAGGTTAGTCTAAGAGTATCTGTTGAATAAATTAATAACAGAACACAGATCCTGTACCCACTGCAAGGACCTGTTCTCAGGCTTTTAGTGTGCTAGACAGCAGTTCTCGGTTTTCTATGTATATTAATAGTATCACGTCCTCTGTATATAATGACAATTTTATGTCTTCTAATTTGAATACCTAGTATTTCTTTTTCTTAATCCAATTGCTGTGGCTAAGACTTCCAATACTATGTTGACGAGAAATGGTGAGAGTAGGCATCCTTGTCTTGTTCCATATTTTAACAGAAAGCCTTTCCATTTTTCACTGTTGAGTATTATATTGGCTATGAGTTTGTCATGAATAGTTTTTATTATAATATGTCCCCTCTGTATCCACTTTCATAAGAGTTTTTATCATGAATGGATGTTGAATTTTACCAAATTGTTTTTTCTGCATCTATTGAGATGATCATGTGGATTTTGCCTTTTCTTTGATTGATGTGGTGTATCCTATTGATTTGCCTATAATGAATCATTCTTGTGACCCTTGGATGAATCCAACTTGATCATGGTGCATGAGCTTTTTTAATGTGTTGTTGGATTCAGCTTGCTAACATTTTGTTAAGAGTTTTGCATCTATATTCATCAAAAGTACTGGCCTATAATTTTCTTTTTTTGGTTGTGTCTTTGTCTGGTTTTCATATTGCTGATGGTGGTTTCATAAGATTTAGGCAACAGTTCTGAACAAGAGGACCCTCAGCTAGCTTTTGCTGTTTTATGAATGGTATTTTGGGCTATTGTCATAATAACTTTTGACCTGTACCTGTATGTTCACATGATAAACTGAATTTTCCTATGAAGTCAACATTGATGAAACTTCTGGGAGATAACTCTGTTGGGTTTTGGATTTCATAATTTAAAGAACTTGTAGAAAAATAAGAACATATATGTGTGTAAAACTGAATCACTTTGCTGTACAGAAGAGACTGGTACAACATTGTAAATTAACTGAACTTCAATTTTTTAAAAAATAAAGAACTTGTAGACGTTTTTAGTTAAATGGAAAGGAAAGGCAGGGACTTCCCTAGCAGTCCAGTGGTTAAGACTCTGCTTCCACCTCAAGGGGTGCAGGTTCAATCCCTGGTCAGGAAACTGAGTCCCCCATTCTGTGCAGTGTTGTCAAACATTAAAAACAATTTTTTAGAGGACAGCTAAGGCAATAGTAGTAATAATGAAAGTATATAATAATACATAATAATAATGAAATAAGACTAATGGCAGTCCGGTTGGAGGAAGTGAAGATGCTCTTATTGAGAGAGACTGATTTTAGCCGTGAGTGCAGTTATTCCTCAAATAGCTTGGTCCTTCTCTCCACCTCCTAGACTGGGAGATCCCCTGAAGACAGGAAGGACTGTATTATAAAGGCATGTGACCCAATGCAGGACATGGAGACTGCTTGATAAATAATTATTAAGTGGGGGCGTGAACAAAGGAATGTAAGATGTAACAGAAAACATACGTGCCTCATGCATAAGATTTATTCTACAGAAGCTGTTTCCCATTTAAGACAAAATAAGAAACACTTGCTGAGTGGATGGGTGGGCTTCCTCCAGGGCAGCAGGGGCTGGGCACCCGTGTGGGAGCTGGCCTCTGCCTCTATAGATAGAGTCCATCTTCTCTGAGTCAGTGCTCTGGCTGCATGGTGGGCAGGGCTCCAGTCTGAGGACTAGTAGGCAGGGAGGACCATAATAGAAGATATTCTGACTTCACCAGAGGTAGAGCCCCAGGGAAAGCACTTTTTCCCCTTCTAACTGGGTCTCCATCTCTTAACCTCCAAAATGGCAGTGACCGTGCCAGCCCTCAGGGCTGGGGTTCCAAAGGCTGATATAGAATGTTTGCCTGAGAATCAAAATCCAGATTTCCTGACCCTACTTGTGCTCTAAACAATCCCATGCTGGAGGTGGGTCCTGCAATCTGCATCTTCAATAGGGATTTTAATGTAATTTCTGAGGGTTCTTAGCTTGGGTGCGTATTGGAACTTCCCAGGGAGCTTTCAGCAAATGTTGGCCCATGCTGTGTGCTGTGATTCAGTGGGTCCACAGCTGGGCTTCCAAGGGGGCTTTTTTTTGTTTGTTTTACAGTTTTTCACAAAATCATCACAGTCTGTCTAGCACCGTTATACCAATTGCAGAGAAGTGCCCCCTCTGGTGGTCTATAGCCTCTTGCCAGGATGCAGGACTTGGGGAAAGCGGCATGGGCTGGATTTCAACCCCCCAACCCTCAGGCAGGTCTCTTGTGCAGTAAATAGCCTGCATGGCTGGCACTGCTGTGCATGGAATCTGTGGTTCTCAGGTGGTTCCAGTGCACACCCCAGTTATGAAGCAGTGACAGGTGTAGGCTATTAATAACCTTTGAAGGCTTTTGCACAGAAATGAAATAGCGTGTTAAGATCCATATGGGACAGCTTGTAAACCAGACTCGGGACAGCTGAGAACAGGGCATCCACAAAGAAGCTGTTTTACACTGGCCTAGATAGGAAGAGGTTGGAGCTGATCTGCCATGGTAGAAAGGAAACAGAAAGGAGGGCAGAATCACCCTAAAAGAGGAGGCCAGTCCTTGAAGGAGAGCCCTGAGATGTGTCCAGAGGTAGCAAAGTGCATGTGCCAGCCAGAGCGGAGAGATTAGTTAGTAGCTGCTCCCTTGAACAGGACTGCATGTGCCTACAACATGCTGCAGGGGTGCTGCACTGGGGGAGGATCCTCTCAGGCCTCGTCTCTTCTGTGGCCAAGGGGACTTCAGTATCCCTAGAACAACTCTCAACCAAGGAGAGGCAGGTGTTGGCAGAGACATGCCCAGCTTTTTCACCCATTAGGGGTGCCGCATGTCCCCACTCCTTCAGGGAGCACTTGAGGTCACCTCACAACCTACTTGAACCCCAGCCCTGGCTCCAGAATCTGTTTTGGGGGAACCCAGACAAGGGACATGTCAATAGGTGGGTCTCCAGCTCCAGAAAAGTGTGTCCTTGCTCAGACAGTAGCCCTCAAATGGCAGCAGCTGGGTCCATCTTTCTCTGGCAGGTAGAGAGCACAGGAAGGCGGGCTACATGGGCTGACATTATGTTCTCTGAGTGGATGGGTCTGTGATGTAGAGCAGGGCTTCTCAAATGGTCACATGCACAGAGGTTACCTGGAGATCTCCTTCAAATATAGATTCTAACTCAGCAGGTCTGGGTGGGAGCTGAAAAACTTCATTTCTAACAAGCTTCCACGTAATGCTGATGCTGCTGGTACAAGGACCACGCTTTGAGTAGCAAGGCCCTTGGCAGCAAGGTCCTTCTCAAATGAATTCCGAGCCCACAGGAGTGTAAGCACACTGATAGGTGGGATTGAACTCTCCACTGTAAGTATGTCCCTAATACCAAGATTTCTGGCCCGGCTTTCAATAAGTACCCACCATACATTTGACTCCTACAAAACCTTTTCATGCAAACACCACTCATAAATTGTTTTTATGCCATGGTGTTAAACCCTTCCCCATCATTTCAGGAGAGTTTGCCACCTTGTAGAGTTTTCAACCAGCCTGTGGGGCAAAGGAAAATATTGATAGAAAATCAAAATAATTTGACTTATGAGATGGAATTGAACTTTGAATTCTTAGTATGTTGATCAAGAATTTGCAGGCTCTGGGAAATACTTTTTAAAAAAATCTAGGAATAGAAACAAATTTTTGAAACTCTTAAGAAAAAGTTACTTGTCTCTGTTTAACAGAAAGAAAAACTTCCTGGATGAAAATCAAATACTTCGATTACTTCTTAAACCTTAAAAGACACATATTTCTGGTCTGTTCACTTTGGGCTTTTCAATTAGAGCTGTTAGATTTATTTATTTGTTTGTTTAGATTCTTGTTTGTTTTGCTGTCATCCCCAAAAGGGGAAGTCATCAGCATTTGGGAAGGTGTTCTGGTTTGTTTTTATCTTGGAAAATAAAAAGATTTGCTCTAACCAGAGTTAGTGTAATGCACAGGAGGGGCGTGTTACAGGAATAAGACAGCTTACTCAAGTCATTTCTAATTTGTATTCTTTTTTTAATGCAAGAATATTTTTTACTTGTTTCAAAGTGTCCTAAGGGCCAAGAGGACTGTTTGGGAGGAGCCTCCTCTGTCTCCACTTTGATCAGAAAATCGCTTCTCCTGGGACAGCTGATTTCCCACCGCCGGTGATGGGGACGGGGTTTATTCAAAGTGCACGCTCCAAATTCAATACTCCTTAGCTTCCCAGGGGCATTTGGCTTTAACAGTTACGTGGTTCATCTGTCTCAAACATTTGTTTTGACTTTAGCTCCTGCTTGCTTCAATTTTTTAAGCTTGGAAAGAACAAACCCAGGATAGTCTGGGCCTTCGCTTCCAAACAGGGGTTTAGACAAAATTTTTAAAAGGGACTTGCTTTGTAGTAGTTGCCTTGGCCCATTCCTCCAAAACCCCCACATGTGTGGGTAATCACCTCTGTTCTCTCAGGCTGTTAGTTGCCAACCCCACCCGGCAGGAGGCCTGTAACCACTGCCCCAGCCTTGCCAGGCCATCAGCCATGACTGGCATATGTCCTGGCATCCTATGTGCTTCAGGTTCCTTAAAGGCCACACTTGGCTCATTGGGTTTGTGCTCCCCACCTGCTCAGGCTTAGTTTCTGTGAGTTCTTCAGGGGAAGGAGGAGGGGGAAGGAGGAGAGGGACGTTGTCTGTGCCTTGCTTGGTATCCCCCACCTCGGGTCCCCTCCAGCCCATTCTTACATTGGCAACTAGGAAAGCCTGGGCAAGCGCTGTAACTTCTCTGTGTTCCAGTTTCCTCCTTGTAACGGGAATAAGAGGAGCTGCCTGTCATGTAACAAGCTAGTTCTGAGGTGGGCCGTGTGTGGACTCCATCTTCATGACCATCAGCGCTGGCAGGTCAGACCCAGTCCCATACATAGCCTATAGTCCGCAGTGAAGTCGCTCAGTCGCGTCCAACTCTCTGCAACCCCATGGACTGTAGCCCACCACGCTCCTCCGTCCACGGGATTTCCCAGGCAGTAATACTGGAGTGGGCTTCCTTTCCTTCTCCAGACGATCTTCCTGACCCAGGGATCGAACCCGGGGCTCCTGCATTGCAGGCAGACGCTTTACCGTCTGAGCCCCCAGTCCTATAAGGCCGGTGCTAAGGCTTCACTTTACAGGTGAGAAAGTAGAGGCTTGTAGAAAGCCTAGCTCATTTGCCTGACAACACACAGCTGTTACATATCTGAGCCAGTCATCAAAACTGGGACACTGATGCCAAAGCCTGTGCATTTTCTGTGCTGCAAGTCCATGTGCGTTACTGCATGGGAGGCATTCCATGGGCCCTGTCCCAGAGGACTTCCCTCTGGGAATAGCACTGGTTTTTCTGGGGAGGCTCAGGCTGACTCATCCTTGAGTTGAGCCAATAGAGTATTTCCTGGGAATAAACTCTTTCTGTTAACTCACTGGGCCAGGTTATTGAGAACCCCTTCTCACCTTTGAATTCTCAGTTAGAGAATTTGGGATCAAGTGCTTTCAAAATTCACCTGAATTCTCTATTAACTGAGTTAACACAGAGCTTACCAGCTCACAGAGGTCACACCTCATGTGTCTGGAAGAAAGGAAAGAGATCTCAGAAGAGCACCAAACTTCAGTCATAGAACATGAAGGGTCATCCCAGTTTGACAATCCCAGGAGAAAGTGGCAAATGGGAAGTTAAACTTCACACCCGCCCTGGCGCCCAGCATAAGCCCTGACCAGATTTGCGGATTTGCTGCTCACACAGGGCACCGTGTTGGTGGTCAGAGAAAATGAGGCTTGAGAATAAAGTCAAATCCTGTGTGATTGGGAGGAAGGAGCCTGAAGGCCAAGGAGGTTCACTAACTTCATGATCTGATTCTTCCTGCCAACCACAACGCACATTACAAGCAGGGCTGGAGCCTGGCTCCACTGGCCAAGCTCCCGGGGGCCAGGACGGCTGAGGTATGTCTGGAAAAGAGAGGGTTTTTGCCAAGGCAAGCATCTCCCATGCCAGGCAGACCAGCAAATAAGCTACCTCTTGCAGCCCCTTCATCTGAATTCCTGAGGACCCAAGGCCTGTTCAAGTATTAAGTGCAAACTCAGAAACTACTGAGTGCCCAGTCCTGAGAATACAGAAGCAAATGTTCACAAACTGAGTATGCGTTTATCTCGTGTGCTAAAAAAATATTAATTGATGTTTTTCTGACCCTGAGAGTAATGGGTCTTATTAAAAGAGAAAAAGAAAAGTTTAAACTCAGTCAATCTCCAGGGAGAAACCTTGATAGCATTTTGTGGGATTGGATGTCCCTGCAAGCCAACAAAAAGTGGGGACTAGGAAAAAGACTAGTTTTGTGAATCTTCTTAAAATAGGGTCCAAAACTTGATAGTAAAAATTTTTAAGTTTTGATTGAGACTTTACTTGAAAGATAAAACTGAAGATTGTGAAAATAAGTTTATATTATTCTACACTTAACAGCTCTTGTAACAGGGTAATTACAATGGTCAAAGATTTCTTAGACCCAAGGCAAAGGCTTATTTGCCTTATTAGCATGTTTAAAAGAGAAGTGCGTTAATTTCTGAAACAGAAGCAGTAACTGAGTGCTGGGTAGGCAGCTTTTGTTTTTGTTTTAAAGTATTTATTTATTTGGCTGTGCCACGTCTTAGTTGCGGCATGTGGGATCTAGTTCTCTGACCAGGGGTTGAACCCAGGCCCCCTGCATTGGGAGCATGGGGTCTTTTAGCCACTGGACCACCAGGGGAGTCCCTAGATAGGCAGCTTTTGGATGTGACTGTTCCTGTTATATCATAAGGTAACATTCTTTACTTCCTATTTTGCCATTTTTTTGTTTTTTGTTTTTTTGAGGACAATCACAAAAAGGTTGTTTTTATGATGGTATATTTTCCCCAAAGGCTTCTCTTGATCTTTTCATTTTAAATCCTTATCTTCTGAAATATCTTAAAGTGTTATCATCCATGGATAATTTTGACTTCTTTAACTGTTAAGTAACTCCATCAGATCCAGATAGATCAGAGACTTTAAGTGGTTTGAGCAGTTTCTGTGCATCACTTCAGTTGATTTCATGAAAGCCTGCAGCTATGCAACAAGGGTTCAGTAGATTTCAGTGCATTTGAATTGAGTAATCAGATTCTACACTGTCTGGCAATCAGGGACAAAGGGTAGACAGTTCCCTGGTCCACATTCCCCATTAGCTGAGAGCTCTTCATCATAAGTCTTGCAGTAGTGCTGAAGGTGAAGTTCTCAAATGTGAGCAATGGTTGGGGCATGAAAGTCAGAGCCAAGAAGTGTGGTCCCTAGAATCTCATCATGTACCTCCTGGGAAGTGGTAATAAGCATTCTCTCCCCAGCTGTCTGAAACCAGGCTTAGTTTAGCCACATCACCCCCAAATACATTTTTAAAATTTCCCTGAGACTTCTTGTGCCTACAGGGTACCTGCCTGACTACAGGGATGGGACTGGGGGGGTCTGGTACCTGGCTCCATAATGACCTTGTTTTTTAAGGTCATAGCCCAGGCTGCTCTGGATAAAACCAGAGCAAAACAGGTGCTGATGGGCTTTAAAGTGAAGTGCTTCCCTAATGGGGGCAGCTATGTAACCTGCAGTTAGAAAGTCTTCCTTTGGTTGGTATGAATTTGAACAACATTCATTAGCATGTGAGGGTTCCCCTTCTGTTGCCTCTCCCCACCTGGGAACAGATGCCCAGCACTTTCTAGAAGCTCTCGGTACCAGCAGCCTCATCTGTAAATAGTATTGTCTGAGGTCAGGTTCGCTGAAGCAGAATCTGAGATGGGGATTCCTGTGCAAGTGATTTAGTACAGAAATGCTCTTGGGAGAAGAGGAATAAGGAAGCAGCCTAGGGCAGAGGACACGGGCAAACAGGGATGTGCTCTCAGCCTGTTCCAGTGGGGCTCTGGAATATGAGTCTCACAGCACAACTGGTCTCACCTTGAGGCAAAGGGGTGGCCTTCTGCACCCATGTCAATCATAGGCTGCAGAGGAAGGATGTTATAACCTCTCAGACAAAGCAGTTCCCATTCAACCAGGGACTGGAAGCCATCTAGCAAAGGGGTTCTGGGTGCAGAACTACATGCAGAAGCCCATGCTCTGAGGGTGGGAGGGGGAAGAGGAGGCTCTTTCCCTGATTGCTGCAGTGGAGAGTGGAGAATAGAATTGAAACCTTTCAGTCAAGAGGACTTACATAGCCATGGGAGGGCTGGGCTGGTGCTGGCAGGCACAGAAGGGTGATCCATGACATTCCTCCCTGTGACACCATCCAAGAGTGTTTGAGTCCTGACCATATGCTGAGCACTCTCATTCCTACAGAAGTCTTTGGTTTTCGCTCTTTTTGCTTATTCTCCACCTCAATATCCAACTGGAATTTTCATTTCTGTTAGACTGAGTGGGTGGAAGAGAGACTTGGAATAAGGCAATAAATGCTGGACTAATGTTATTTTCTTGCATTTTTGGAATTAACAAAAATAAGGTAGTTCAGCAACTCTCAGATAATCAGAAGCAGTCTTAGATCAAAGCCAAGTAAATGGAGGGCTCCTCTGTTCCAGAGTAATTCACACCTGTATCCTCAGTGCTGATATGGGAGTCCATGCCTGGGGTCCATTCCAAATCCTGTTGCATGTCCATATTATATATGCCAGCTTATCATCCATTAGCGTTGGGGCAAGATGGGAGAAGAAAACGTTGGAGGAATAGCTAAGGAAAGCTGTTCCAGATAGTGGAAACAACTTAGACCAAAGGTGTGAAAATGATACCAAGAAAAGGGTATTTGTAGAACAGTGATATATGTACTCAGAAAGGCAGGGGCCAAATGGATGCCAGAGTTAAGATTTTGAGCTTTTTTCTGTTCACAAAAGGCATTTTAAGAAGGTTCCTTAAGCAGCCTGCAGAATGGACCAGAGAACGGGGAACTCATAGCAATGGCTCCCAAATCATTGTGGAGCAGAACACTTACTGTATGTATCACCTAACCTGTACTGAAAGTGCTTATCTCAGGCCCCACAATCTCAGAGTCTACTCAGAGGTTACTCAGTTATCTTCTCAGACCACTGGATGTGGCCCACGAATCTGCATTTTTAAAGAATGCTCCCAAACCAGTTCTAATGCAGGAGGGCCCAAGCCCACTGCATGAGAGATGCTGACTAAGGACATGGAGAACCATCAGAAAACTTTGAAATCACTGAGGTCAGTTATCCCCATTGGATATCTAGACTGGATACGGAAAGATAAGCTGTAGTTTCCTTTTACATCTATATAGCTCCTATCTTTTGCTTCCTTTTATTTTGGGTTGTTTTGTTGCTGTTTTATAAATCAGAGTTTTATTGATATTTAAAAAATGCTCAAAAGTACATAAATCATTAAGCGAATTTTCATAATGAACAAACCCCAGCACCTCAAGAAGTCCCTTCCACTAACTACCTCCCAATTACTATCTTGACTTCTAACTTCACAGATGAGTTTTTTTTTTTTTCATTTCTACTTTTTTGTTTGATAATCTTGATAATACATTAGTATAATCATATGCTGTGTAACCTATAACTAAGTAGGTATTTTATGGTAAGTGCTCACATTTTTCTTCCTCATTGGACATACGGTGAAATTTTTTATTTCACCCGACTGCCTGGAAATCTTGGTCTGAGCTGAAAGGTGCAGTTCTTGGAAATGGGAGGAGAGAGCATGGGTGGCATCTCAGAGCGAGAGTCCACACGAGTTGGTTCCTTTTGGTGCCGTTGTGGTGTTGGCTGTGCTCATTCCCTCTAGAAACTCAGGGCTTTCAGAGGGGAAGGAGACAGGTTTTAGAGTCAGCCCAGAATGACTGGGGAAGTCACATAGCCTCATTGAGCTCCAGTGCCCCAGTTTCTAGACATTCAGTCAGTGCTAGTTTTGTCCTGTGCCTTCTCCTTTTCCAAAATCTGCAAACATGCTGTGTCCCCTCAGAAGTCTTGATTTGGCCTCAGTGACTCAGAGAGGCTCTATGGGTTATGAAGAGCCTCCTGTTTTCCTTTGACCTTTGTTGTGCACCCTGTGTCCAGATGGAAAGATTGCAGCTCTCCACAGTGCCTCTCCTGGTTTCCTCGTGCCTCTGTAGAGTCCACCCCAGGCTGGCTACTCTCGGAACTCCCTCCTTGCCCTTGCACCCACCCCCAACTTTGGCAAGGCTTGCTGGGAAGACAGCTCAGCCCTCACTGATTCAGACTGTGAAAAGAATACCTGTGTTTTCCCTGGTGTGATTTTCTTAGCATTTGTCTTTCCTCAGCTAAGATCTTGAGAGGATTAAGGTATGGGCATAAGAGAAAGGGGTCAGAAAGGTGACTTGGATGCCTTTTAATCCAAACCTAAGGAGACGTCCAGCTCACAAATGGCCTGGCCTATTTCACTAGGAGAACATCAGGGTTCAGAACCAAAGGGTTGGTTAAAAATGAAGAGTGGTTTTGCCCTCTGCACTCATCGTCCCAGGGAACCTCTGGCAAAGGAGTGGGGAGGTGTGCAGTCAGAGGAGGACCAGGGACTTGGCCTGGCAGGGGTTCCTCATTCCAGTGCAGCCAACAGTGACCGTTGTCTGAGAACTTTCCAAAAGAAGAACCGTGTCTGCTAAAGTCTGGATTTGCCTCCCTGGGGCTCCTTCCACACACCTGTCATGATGCATCCCGCCCATCTGTTGATGCTTTTTGTCTTTCAGGAGGAAATGGGTATTTCCTGTGAACTGCTAGAATTGGACTTCCTCAAATGCAGTGTGGGATTTCCTTTCATGAGGTCAAAGTCAAAGGTAAGGGGCAGGGACCGGACACTTCCTTGGCAGCAGCCTCCAGCCCATCCCATCAGCCACTGACTCTGCCAACTGCCTCCCTGAGGTTTCCTCCATGACCCCTGCCTCCCACATCAACTGGAGTGGCCAGCCAAGTCCTGCCTGGGCACAGCCAGCCACATCGATGACCGTCTCTAAGTCTACTCCAGGTTAGCCGTGGACATGTGGTCTTTCCCCTTGGTCCACATGACGTACCTCAAATGTGAGACACAAACAGTGGCCTTTGTACTTTGCTGAGCACCATCTGGTTGGCCTAACATATTTCTTCTGAGACATCGCATGCCACTTTGAGTCCCTTTGGCCACTTAGGAGAAGATGTGGTGCTGGCTAGTGATCTGTAGTCCAGGCTGCCACTCCTCTGCGCACTCACAACTTTTTTTGAAGAGACCTCTTAAAATTCTTAAAGCATACATAATCGTTTATTCAGAAGAATTCAAGAAATTACAGTCATTTTGAAATTTATAAGAAGCCAAATTTTCTAAGCTCAAACAATAATATGGTTTAGCTGATTTGGAGATTCGTGGAGCATTTTAGTATGTGGCATCATTTTAAAAACGTGCAAACATGTAGAAGATGTGATTTTTGGAGGCAAAACTAGACCCTAACAGACCAGACAAATCTGCCTTTTAAAATGGAGGCTGTTTTCCCTGCTGTGATTTGAAGGAAATTTTATGTTCCTTTGTATACCTTTTTCCTCCACTTAAAAAAGAAAGTTTAATCCTTTTCTCCTGCCTATATCATGAAATTGGGTCATTTTAATCTCTAAGACTTTTTGTTCCTAGTTTATACTAGCTGTTTTACAAACCAGTTGTTAGAACATTCTTGTAGGAAGGTTTGCTCATTTCTTAGCAAATCTCTTGAACCCCTTAGTCTCATTGAATGTACCCACTCCAGTCTACAGTGGTTGTTATCTCTGTGATTCCTCAGCCCTTTTCTGGCTCTGATCCTCATTCTGTTCACATTCATCCCAGGAGAAGGGAAAGAGGTGGCTTAGAAAAAGCTGGCAGAATTCGGGTCAAGTCCCATGAGATCCCAGGTAGGGTTAAGATGTAGGAGAAGGACACTGAGCCCTAGGCATCATTGTCTATAGTAAAATATATGCCCCCCCCCCACACACACACAAATTTAATTGAAATCTTTTGAGCAACAGGAAATAGACTTAATTGAAACACTTTAAAAGTAGCCATCTTGTTGTAAAATTCAGCCTCCATCCCAAACCTAGTTTTAAACATCTTGCTAGTTTTAAACATACTTTGAAAGGATATCGCAGATGCTTCCCTGGTGGCTCTGTGGTACAGAATCTGCCTGCCAATGCAGGAGACACAGGATATGTGGATTTGATCCCTGGGTTGGGAAGATCCCTGGAGAAGGAAATGGCAAACCACTCCAGTATTCTTTCCTGGAGAATTCCATGGACAAAAGAGCCTGGTGGGCTACAGTCTGTGGGGTCTCAAAAGAGTTGGACACAACTTAGCCACTAAACAATAACAATATCATAGATGGATCCAGGATCGATCACTTCCCATGAAAAAAAAAAGGTGAATAAATCAATACAATAAAAATAAAGCAGTCTTGACTTCTGGGGCCTAAATTTCGCTAGAATTTCATTAGCTCTCAAAATAGTCATTGAGCCAACAGAAGAATGGATGTTGAATGTTGGATTTTTTTTCCAACTTGGTAATGTCACTACCTTCCTCCTACATACAAAAGTGAACACCTGTAGCAAGGCTGAACCTGGAAGCAGGAGGTCGGGGGGTGAGTCCTTGGAGAAAGCCTAAGAAGCAACCCAGCAGGGATGGGGCTCCCTCTCTCCACAGCTTGGCTTGTCCCTCCATGTCCCTTAGACCTGTGAGTTGTCTGACTTCTGATCATCTGCTAAGCCTCATGACCACATTATCTGCTTACTTTGCTGGCCATATATTTCAATCTCTCACAGCCTGCCTAGTTCCTGACTTTCTGTTCTCCCAGGCTGCTGGCTCTCATTGGCCTCATGCCCAGATCTTTTGCTTTTCACCTCACTTTGATCTTTAGAGTGTTTAATTCAGATCTCCTGCTGGGTCAAACTCTTTGCTGAGACAAGACCCCTGACTTTCCCATCATTTGTGTTTTCCAGCTCTGTTTCCTGTTCTGTCTCCATTCCCCACCCTCACTATAAGCTGGCAGGTCTCACCACAACAGAAAGTCTAGAAAGGGATGTCCAGTGTCCACTCTAGTTGACGGTCCAACATTCATTACTTTCAGGTAGCGGTCAGTTCAGTAGAATCTAGTGTTGCAAATTTAGACCATTGCCTAGAATTCTTCATAAAGGAACCCAAATATTTAGATGTTAAATAAGTCATGCTGAAGCTGAAACTCCAATACTTTGGCTACCTCATGCATAGAGTTGACTCATTGGAAAAGACCCTGATCCTGGGAGGGATTGGGGGCAGGAGAAGGGGACGACAGAGGATGAGATAGCTGGATGGCATCACCGATTCGATGGACGTGAGTTTGGGTGAACTCTGGGAGTTGGTGATGGACAGGGAGGCCTGGCGTGCTGCGATTCATGGAGTTGCAAAGAATCGGACACGACTGAGTGACTGAACTGAACTGAGACTCCCAAAACCTAATGGAATTTAAGGATCATTTTGTCCACCCTCTTCTTTTTATTGAAATGCAGAGAGCAAGTATCTGGCCAAGATCACACAGTCAATTTGTGGTGGATCATGGCTCTGTAAGCCCTACCCAAGTGGTCCTCCCCCATTCCCACACCTGCCCGATGTGTATACAGTGATAAACCATTTGCTTGAGAAGGTATTCCCTGAATCAGAGGATGGTCACTACTGGCAGCACTTGAGATGCTTTTAGGTGATACGTGGACACAGCGCTAAACAGCATTGACTGACAGTGAGAAAGCTACTACCTTTTCAATGCTCTTTCAGTCCTAACCTTTTGCAGGTGGAAGTCTCCAGTAGCACTAAATGTCTCTATCACTTGTTTATCTCCCTTTTATCAAAACAGAGCAAACCTTAGGCTCAGAGCCTTCAACAGGCAACAAAATTCAACATCGCTTTGTTTTCATTATTTCTTTTCATGATGACTTCCTCTTTATGGCAAGTGATCCTGGATTCCCATCTGTGATAGTGATATAAATTCTTCTGTTTAAAATAGTCTTTAAATAGAAAGAGTGAGGCAATAAAAATACAAAGTACTTATCACAGGTGATATGATAAGCAGATGTGGCAAAAATTGGGATGATGGTGTGTGAGTGAAATTTAGGAAGTCCTGGTTTAAGAGTTCAAACATATTGCTTCCTAACGAGAACCTCAGTTGCTGAAAAGGACAACATGCCTCTCGTCAGAGTGGGCTCTGGGCTGGTTTTTATTGCTAAAGTTGTATCTCTGGCCTGACCATCAGAAAGAGATGCATAAACCATAAAGCTTGTCGTGCAAATGAGCATCCAGAGGTCATAAACTGCAGAAGACTGTAGCATTTAAGTTTGGAATGCTGGCTAGTGCCAAATGTCACTTTCTTTTCCCATAGTATGAATTCAGCGTGATCTTTGATACAAGCCACCTGTCTGGGGAAGAGGAAGTTCTTAGCTTCATCGTTACTGCTCAGAGGTAAGAGGGATTTAAATTTTTTTTCTAAGATGAGAGATTTATGGGACCAAGAAAGGTCATGCCCTGGTCATGCTTTGATGGTGATGCCTGAACAGACTCCAAGGAGGAAGGAACAGCTCAGTGATAAAGCCCCAAATCACTGCATGGAATTGGGTCTCTTAGGGATGGTGCTTGTCTCCTTCTGCTTGTGCAGACACCAGATCAGATGGAGCTGGGAAAAACGGGGGATCATCCAGTCAGAGGTAACGATTTTACAATTGAGGAGAGACTAGCCTGGAGAGGTCAGGATTCCAGCCCAAGCCCATGTATTTGGAAGCATTCACAGATGTCCTTTGTGGGTCTGCTGTGGTCAGTCACTTCTTGTGGTATGTAGTCAGTGTGCTCTAGCATCCCTTGATGCAGGGACAGGGCACCTGCAGCCTGAGGTCCTGGCGAAGCCTGTTGGTGGAGGTCCCCAAAAGATGGTCCTCAAGAGAGAGCTTGTCCTAGGAACCAAGTGGACAGATAGTCGGAGAAGGGGACTGTGCAGTAGTGATGTCTTCCCTCAGGACTGCGCTCCTGCCTCTCTCTCACACATACCAGTGTGGCCAAGGGTGCCTGGGAGGGACTTGAGGCTAATAAACTTGCCCACACAAGCCAGAATCCACTTGACTCGAAGTACCTACCATCTGAGGCGGGCTTGACTGGGATGGAAGGAGAGGTATTTAGGTGGGTGAATAGGGAGACACAAGCTTTGATTGTATATATTGGATAGGCAGCCTTTTTACTTGAATTTTAATTTAGAAATGATTTTAAACTTAACATTAATGTTGTAAAGGATAGTACAAGGAATTCCCATACACCCTTTCTACAGAGTCACCCAAGCTTGACACTCTGCCTCTTTTATTTTGTTATCCTCTTTCTGTGTATGATTTTTTTTCCCCTTAATCATCTGAAAGTAAGTTGCTGACATCATGCCTCTTTACCCATGAGTACTTTCATGTGTACTTCCTAAGAATGAGGCCATTCTCTTAAATAACGCTGGTATAGTTATTAAATTCAGGAAATATAACTCTGATGCAATGCTGTTATCTAATCTCTAGCCCACGTTCTAATTATCCCAAGAATGACTGTGTAGCCATTATTATACTGGTCCAGAGTCTGATTAAGGATCAGGCATTCAATTATCATGTTTTTTCTCTAGTTGCCTTAATCTTCAAGCCAAAATGTCATGCCAAGAGGCCTAGGTCCATCCCAGAGGTGGTCTGGAGATCTGAACCAAACACTCAGAAGGGCAAGATCAGGCAGAATGCACAGAAAAGAAAGGTGGTGAGATAACAAAGTCAGGAATCTCATGACTGAGGGAGGATGGGAAAATGGAAGGCCAGACACTGGTGAGCAGACCGCAAAACCAGCGGCTACAAGTCAGCCAGGCCAAGGCAGTCACGCAGCCACAAGTTAGCATGTAGCCGGGCCTGGAGGCCCACAGGATCTGGGGTGCAGAGCGAGGCAATGGGCTGGGCTTTGTGAAACTCAGGCCCCTCCCTCAACCACATGGTCATCTCTGAAATGAAGGTGCTCAACCCAGGCCTTCCTCCAAGGAGGACAGCACCCTTGAGCACTGAGAAGGAGCTCCTGGTCCCACATTCTGACTTAAGAGAGAAGGTCATCTCCCAGAACCTGTACATGAGCCCCATCATGCAGGATAACAGGCACCAGCTCAGCTGGGCATCTGACCCCGTATGCCGTGCCTGGTTAATAAGCAAGGAGTCCGGCTCTGGACCACTCTCGACCCTGTGCATGTCCATCAAGTTTAAAGCACCAAGTGGGAGCTGAGAAGGGACCAGGGATGAGTGAGAGAGTCTTCCATCTCAAACCACATCAAGACAGGGTTGGTCCAGAGATGGAGGCAGATGCAGAACAGCCCAGGGCAGGCACCACCCTTCACTCATTCTACAAAACCTTTGAGTACTTACTCCAACTAGCCACTGTGTCAGACAAGGAGAGGTACAGCAGGGACCAAAGTTGGTAAAATCCCTGCTCTTGGGGAGCAGTGTGCTGGCTGCAGGGGTTGGATCATGAACAAATGAACATAAATTTCAGAGGGAGACGGCAGCATTATGATTCATCCATCAAGTACGGTGCACTCGTTGGCAAGCGTAAAGCAACTTCATTTTCATCCCTACTCTTTTTAAGCCCACTTGGCAAGGGTTGTTCATTTCTGGTTCTCGGAGACAGTCTAGGACAGTCCCGTGGGTTCACAGCTCACTCTTGGTTAATAGTGCTATAGTCACTTCAAGCCTCAAAATAACTCATTAACCCATAATCAAAGTGTCTTGTCCCGTGAAGTAATCAAAACTTGATTGCAACTTAAGACTTCTTCCTCTCCCCAAGGCAAGGCTGGAGGAGGGTAGCCTTTCTGTGGGTTGTCTAGCTTTCCTCCAGTGGTGCTTCTGCTGGCCCTCCTCCTTTTCCTGAGAGCCTCCAGGCTCACAGCTGGGGTTGTGAGAGGTCAAAGGGAAACAAGAAAGGTTTTACTAAACAGGCAGTGCTGTGAGCAGTCAGTCTAGGTGTCTTGAGTTGACTCTTCTCCTTTGGAGACCCTCCCCCTGCCCACCCCCCAACTGGGGATGCTCATCTGTGCTTCCCTCCTCATTACATCCTCCAACCTCAGCCTCTAGGCAGCTGGAGATGCCTTCAGCTCCTACTGCCAAGACTGTACCCAGGGCCAGGACCAAAGGTGACCTCAGACTGACTCTCACATTCAGATCCCACTCAGGAGTCTCACTCCTGACAGTCTAGAAAGGCAGGCGATCCTTGTGGGGTCAGGAGGGGAGAGCCAGCAGCCCCTTCACCTTATGCCTCTGGGGCCTGCGTCTGACTGTCCTGAAGAGGGTCCCTAAAATGACTTAAAGGCAGTCACCCTCCCTTGACTATGGACCATTTTCTCCAAAATCTGTCTCCAAGAATCCTGCTTTCCCAACTCCGTTACATCTGTGATGTTACAGCTTGGATTTTTGCCACCAGACATAGTAAATCCTGAGTTAGTGCTTTCCTCTGAATTTTGGCATCTATTGTACCTCAGCCAAAACTTGAACTTTAACACCATGTCATACTCACCCCAGCATGAGTGGTTCTTGAATTTTCACTAAAAAAACATCAATTACCCAAAGATTAGACTAAGATTCTTCCCGAGTGCTGAATCTTTCAACGTCACCCACAGTTCTATCTTGCCTCTTTCTATTAATGGCTTTGCCCCCAAAGCCTGAAGTCTCTGTGCTTTTGGGAAGCTTAGGTCAGGCCCCAACAAATACAGTATAAGCCAACAGTAGACAGCAGAGGCACTGGTAGGGCTTTGTTTTATTCTTTCGCTGGAGGCCTTGCTAGTCTCAGTGTTATGTAAAACTCACAGAATTAAGGTTAATTTTCCCTTTGGAACAACTGTGAAGCATACATTTTCACAGCCCCTCAATCTACCACCACCCTAACATATTTTTGCTTTTAATGCCACTTTCCCAATTTGGGGGTGGGGGGGTGCGTTTTCTTTACTATTTTAGAGAATGTTCTTTCTTCTAAAAATGAGAGCACAGCACATCACAGTGGTTGTTTGACCCTCTTTACTGTGTATTGTCATACCCAGCATTCACTCCAGAGATGATGACTTTCTGGCCTTTAGTTCAGCACTAGTGGGCCTTACTGAACAAACGCTAATTATATTCTATATATTGCAGTAGGCTGTGCAAAGCAGATGGAAATGAGAACCAAAGTGGATGTTTAAATATAGCCCAGCAATCACCGAAATCGTGTACAACTTTCCAGTGCAGTTTGTCAGCGTAGTACCGCCACAGTAGCATTTCTAATTACAATTGGCTGGGCTTGCAAGCTTTGAAATTATGCAAGACATGATTATTTTTCATTCACACTGTTTTCCTGATCACATCATTGGTGGTTGTGATCTAACAGAGATACATGCAAAGCATAGAGGAGGTAGACTGTGTTCCCATTGCTGGAATGCAGAAGGGCTTCACTGGGGTGCTGGCGTTTGAACAGGGGACTCTGCTTTCAGGCTGAAGAAGCCCAAGTGAGGATGTGCATGGCACAGCCTGCTCTGTCACACCCATGTGGCGGGTGGGCATTGGAGTGTGGTGGAGATTCCTGACCATCTTAGAGGAAGGGTGGAGAATATACATGGGCAGTAAGAGGAAGGTGGGGCTGAAAGAGGAGATTGGGCTGGGCCACAGAGGGCCCAGGAAGTCTCAACTGCTTTCCCCCTGGCAGTGGTTTTGGAGAAAGGGAGTGATACAGTGCAACAGCTTGCCCAGAGTGAGAGAGTTTAAGATGGATTTAGTAAAGGGGAGCAGATGCCTGTTCAAATCTGAAAATTTTCATTTTCCTGCTGTTTCTGGGATCCACAGAAAACTCTCCCATCCATGTGCTGTCTGGGTCTCTCAACAGCTCAGGCAGCTGATATTCCTGAGAAGGAACATTTGGGCAGGAAATATGATATGAAAGAGACTTTCCTTGTCAAAAAGAGGAAACTCCACCTACCTCCCAGTCCCACTCAGGGCTAATCTAAGGTATCAAAGGAGGGACACAAACAACACCAGGGTTAAAATTTCATCTCCTAGTCTCATGTCCATAGACCAGTGGTGCTCTAATCTTAGGTGCCCACTGGAATCACCTGGGGGCCTTAAAAACTACCAATGCCTGGTCTACCCTACAGGGATCCTCATCTGATTTGTCTGGGATGAGATCTGGGCATTGAATTTTTTTTTAAGTCTCATCAAGTGATTACTCTGTGTATTCCCTTACTCTATACTGGGCACAGTTTGACTCAACACACATCTATTAAGCACCTGTTATTTACCAGATGCAGTACTGGGCACGTAAGAAAACCCTTATAATTTACAAATTCAAGAACATCCTTTTATGTACATTAGTATTTCTATACAGCATTACTGAACACCTAGCCAAGCTAGTATTGGTACCTTAAGTAATTAAATAATCAGAATCTTCTAATTATTTGAATTACATTCATTAAAGAAACTATATTGCCTATTAGAACCTGCAGCTGAATGTCTCAGGCACCAATTACTCTCCAGACTTTGGTGAAAATCTGATCTTACTGTCCCAGAGGGCACCCACGGCACCTGACTCCCTGCTGTGACGGAAAGATCCTTAAAGCTCCTTATCTTGAAAGCCACAGTTAAAATACCAATCATCCTTTTCTTCCCATCACCACCCTTTGAAGCTCTCTTGCCTACTTGTGGATTTAGGAGGACAGAAAGTTGAGACTAAACAGTTTCTCAAGAGCTTCTGTCTGGCAGCCTGGCTCTGCAGACTTTGGGAAGCATCCTAAGTCACGAGCTTGCAGAATAACTAGGGGCCTTTTGATGTTCAGCCTCTTTATCTCAACTTTGCAACCTCACTCAGTCTGGAGCGGTCCCCCGATGACAGATGAGACTGTTGGGCCAGAACTGCCAGCAGCCACAGGTGGCTGGACAAATGGCAGGGCATGGGGTGGCGCTTCCATCAGGAACTGATTGCTCAGACTTGGCAGGACCCTGGGTGGGGGCAGGGAACAGGCCCAGGTGTTGCCATCCCCCCATCCATTCAGGAGTCACCTCTGGTCTTTCCTGTGCAGAGATTACACAGCGTTTATTGTGCCCCTGGGAAAGGAAAGGCAGGGAAGTGGGGCTGGATGGGCACCTGATCCTGCTGCTTCTGCAAACCATGATGGATGTCATCTCATCTGCGGAAGACAGAAGAGAAGTCAGGGGTCAGAGTCACAGAGCACCATTGTTTGAGAACAATAGGAGAGAGGAGGAGAGGGGCTGTGAGTCTGCTGAAAAACGGTTGCATTCAGCACTTGATGGTGGGGAGAGGAACTCTGCACAAGTTTAGGGGATGATGCGGTGGGAAGTGGTCCAGATGAGCTGTGTCCAAACTTCAGCAGCGGGTCCTGCCTTCCACCCCTGGAGGGTGAACTTAGCTTTCACCTGGGACCCCGTGTTCGTTCCATGTGATAGAACCAAGTGTAGGTGCCAGGTTCAGCACCGTGTTCCCCGGCAATTGCTTTTCTGCAATAATAATCACAGTTCATATTTGAAATCTCATAAAGCTGTGAAGGGAAACTGGGTCTTCTCTCTTGTCCTCTTCTCCCCTCCCCCAAACCCCCAAATCTGGCATCAGGAAAAGGCATCGCAGTGGAAAAGCACTGGTTTTGGAGACTTCCCCAGTTGCTGTGGGTCCTTGGGCAAGTTACCTAATCTGTCTGAGCTGCTCTTACCTGTCAGCGGTGGGTGAGCCCCTCCCTCTGGAGTTACTCTGAAGACCCAGCTCCATCATGGCTGGGGGTGTGCCTGGCACATGGTAGCCCTCAACACCATCACCCACCTTGTGGTCACCTTTCCAGAAGGACCCTGCAAGCCTACCCCTGCTGTGTTTACTCACCCCGAGGAGGAGGCCTGTATGTGAACCTGCTGGAGCCAGAAGTCCTATAGCAGAAGCTCTTGTGATATTTATCAAGATGGTGCTACCCAGGGCCTCTCTCTTGGGCTTGGTTGTCTGTGGATGATGGACGATGCTGTTAGATGGGAAATAGCTGCTAAATGCAAGCTTCCCAGCTGCAGTGCCCTAACCTCGGTTGTCCATTATTCATGGAATAAGCCCTGCAGAAGCAGCACACTCTGTTGGTGCCTACCCATAACCTCTCAGAGCTTGCCTCTACCACACACACACTGGACAGTTCCCATTCCCAGCACCTGTCCTTCTGCCTGAGGCTTTCTCTGGCCAGATCTCACTCACTGTGCACATAGGGCACATGCCAGGGAAGTAATCTCCCACCCTCACACCCCCCCCCCCCCCCAGCAGGTCTCAGGAATCACTGATCAGCTCCCATTGCCTCAGCTGGAAGATGAGAGTGGGTACTCCACACTGCCTTCTGGAGTTCCCTGGTCAGATTGAGCCCCGCTGACCCGAATCAAGTGCCCTGCTTGCCTGCCTGCCTTCCTGTCTCCCCTCTGCTGTCTCCTGGGGTCACCTGCCCTGTACACTACTTGCCCTCACATCTTTATGGGGTGGAGAACACAACTGAAACCATAGAGTGCCCACTGTGATGCCATACAGGGACCAAAAACAGAGTTGAGGGTAAAAAGGTGCAGAACAGAGAGCTGTCCCTCTCTGGGAGGGGAGAGGCCCATTGCGGGCAGGCTGTGCTGACTGGCATCCCGTCCTCTCTCCCCCCACAGCGGCAACGTGGAGCGCTCAGAGTCCCTTCACGACAACATCCTCACACTGACGGTGCCACTGATGCACGAGGTGGACACGTCCATCACGGGGTGAGTAGCCAGGGCACAGTGCTGCCTGGAGTGGACCCCTGTGCTTCTCTGGTGTTTGCTTTATAGCCAGGAGCGGTGGCCCTGCCACTTCTGCTTCTGCCTGGCTTGGAAATGCAGGATGAAGCTTTAGCTACAGTGACTCACGCCCTCCTCCCTCCGTGTTTTCTCCTCTTTCCCAGCTGCCCACACACTTGGTAGATTATACAAGAAGTGTGATGACAGGTGTAAGCCACATAATTCCTTCGAACATGCTGTGCACCTTTACATGCATCTCTTCCCAGCACCCACTGCTCTGGAGTACCACAAGGTAGCAGGCAGCTCCATTCTTGGGATTAAAATCTCAGCCAAAGGCTGCTGGGGCAGAGGTTACAGCCAATGCGTCCCAGGGAAGGCGGGCCTGCTTTCTGAGTAGCCTCTAGTCAGCTTTGGCTTTGCATGTTTCCAGTCCTCCTGCAGAGCTGGTGGGCAGGGACAGTCACAGTGGGCACACTGTCTGGCTGAAGTCCACAACTGCTCAATGCCTCTGGCATTGTTGGAAATCAGGGGTGCAGGCAGCAGGGACCCAAAACAACCCTGGGTGGTTTTCAGCCAAAACACAGGCCTGGAAAAATGAGAAGTCAGTTCCTGTTTCCAGCTTCAGAAACAGAGCACGATAGAGGAAAAAGGATTTGCACAATTAGTTCAGATCAAATGAGGACCTGTTGAACCTTTGCCCCACAGGCAAGCTGAACTTTCTAGAGGTTCAGAGTCTCTCATTTTTCAGTATTCAAGTGCTTCTGGGTCCTGGCCTTAGCTGCAAGTAGAAAAGTTAATACACTGCAGAAGGAGCCATGTCTGCAAAGCTCCCCCGCTCTGCTGGGTGTCAGGAATGAGTCTCTGGTGGGCGTTCCTGCCTCTTGGCGTTTTTCATCACGTTCTTTAGACATGAGGCATTGGTGGAATATATTTGCAAATCAACACAGATTTGCCTCTGTTCATGGCTCTATTTTTAACCATGTAGTTTATTTACTTTCTCCTCAGACGCACAGTGAGAATGTCCATGGACCAAGCCCTGTCCTAGGGGATGAAGGAGAAAACAGGGCTCACTTGATCCTGTTGTCAGACCCTGGAGGCCTCCTTGTGAGGTGTTAACAGCCCCCAACGAAGCCCTCAGTTAAACAAATGAGTCAACCTCTGATCTTTCCAGGAACATAAAACAGCACTCATTTAAATGAACCCACTCTTGACCTGGGTGGCAGCTCACTACCTTTCTAAACTAATACAGTTAAGCTGAAAATAGGTTAATTGCTATCTATTTAGACTTGGTACCATAAATCTTACAATATTGTGTTTAGGCAAGTGAGCAACTTCTAGAATCTCATCTAAAATCCGTTATTTTTCTGGGAATTTAAATGAGCCTGGGGTTTATTGACACAGACAAAGTTGAAAACATCACTACACACTGAGCTGGAATTCTTCATCACATCTTACACAGCCACCATTTGAAATCTAAAGAAAAAGGCTATTCGTGTAAGGACTCAATTTTTAATACCTAATTGCTAGTAATTTCGGTAGTCTGAAAATCTTTATTTCTTTAATTTGTTACAGAGTGGGGCTTAGAATGCCAAACATATAATTCACTTATATTGTCATAATCTTTTTCAGTTCACAAAATGTTTTTCAAATGACAAAATAGAACATGTATAATTTTATAATCCTAGGACTTCCCTTGTGGCTCAGACGGTAAAGCGTCTGCCTACAATGCAGGAGACCCGGGTTCGATCCCTGGGTCGGGAAGCTCCTCTGGAGAAGGAAATGGCAATCCACTCCAGTACTCTTGCCTGGAAAATCCCATGGATGGAGGAGCGTGGTAGGCTACAGTCCATGGGGTCGCAAAGAGTCGGACACGACTGAGCGACTTCACTAATTTTATAATCCAGTTTAAAAAACTGAAATCAAAGCTACCATGGTCTTCCTACTCATTTTAGAAGTATAATCCCTAGTACACTGTATACATAACTTACTGATTTGACCTAAGATGACCAGACATTACTGGGAATGTCTGCTTAGAAAGTACAGATCTGGCTGTGTCCATTTACAAGAGACAGAAAGAGCAGTTCCAGAAGTGAAGCATTTGGTCGGGGACCCTGAGGGAAGCCAGGTTCTAGATCCAATAGAGGCAGATGTTTGAGCTCTAGATTCAGTACAGACAGATGTTTGAGCTCCTAGGATAGCGGTGACCCTGCATTGGGATGACAGATTTCATGCTTTCCTCTTTCAGAATCATGTCTCCAACCTCCTTTGTGTATGGCGAGTCTGTGGACGCATCCAGCTTCATTCAACTGGATGACCTGGAGTGTCATTTCCAACCCCTCAACGTCACTCTTCAGGTACCCACCCATGGAGACCTTCTCTGTCACTGGGTACCAAGGGAGGGGCCCATGGGATGTGCCTCCTATGAAAAGCAACCAAAGGGCCAGGCTCTTTCTAAGAGAAACTCTTCCCAGCCTGAATGTGTGTGTGTTTTCTGTAACCACACACAGAAACAGTCCCTTTGCTGCCTGGCACTCTGCTGTGTACCCCCTCTGCTTTTCAGTATTTGGAGGGAGAAAGGCATGATGAATGCCAACCTTCCCCAGCAGACCTTTGGACCCGGCTTGCATCCCCACCTAGATGGTCCACAGAGGACCCCTTCCAGTTCTCCATCATCCTTCACATTGTGGGCAGGGCAGCCTCAAGGATTTGTCATGTCCTCTTGATCCTGGAGGCTTCTCCAGGGGCTCAGCGGTAAAGAATCCACCTGCAATGCATTAGATGCAGGAGACATGAGTTCAGTCCCTATGTCAGGAAGAGCCCCTGGAGGAGAGCATGGCAACCCACTCCAGTCCTCTTGCCTGGAGAATCCCGTGGACAGAGGACCCTGGCGGGCTGCCGTCCATGCGGTCGCAGAGTCGGACATGACTTAAGTGACTGAGCACACACGCACACTTAATCCTGGGTTTCTCCTTGCTGACTTAGCCAGGTACCAACACCTCCCACAAAGGAACAGCCTTCCAAAGTGGGGTTTTACAAGAGCACAGCAGTGTGAATGAAGGGAACTCCCCCTGGCAGGGGAAACAGGCTGCTCCCCAAAGAGCAGGGCTGGCTCTCCTTATCATATAAGCACTGTGTCCAGCAGGTACACTCGGTATGGACTGTGAACACTGTGAAGGACATTGTCCTTCTCTAAACCGAGGGTGGAAAAACTTTTTCTGCAAAGGGCCAGAGGGTAAGTATTTAGGCTTTGTAGGCCATCCAGTCTCCACAGCAGCTGTGCAACTAGGCTTCTGTAGTGCAGAAGCAGCCAGGAACCATGCACAGGACAAAACTGTGGCTGTGCACACTGACATTTGAATTTCATATCTTATTTACATGATATAAAATTGCTTACCTGGTAGCTCAGGTGATAAAGAATCTACCTGCAATGCAGGAGGCCCTGGTTCGATTCCTGGGTCAGGAACATCCCCTGGAGAAGGGATAGGCTATCCACGCCAGTATTTTGGGGCTTCTCTGATGGCACAGACAGTAAAGAATCCACCTACAATGTGGGAAACCTGGGTTCAATCCTTGAGTTGGGAAGATCCCCTGGAGGAGTGCATGGCAACCCACTCCAGTATTATTGGGCTTCCTTGGTTGCTCAGATGGTAAAGAATCTGCCTACAACACAGGAGACCTGGGTTCGATCCCTGGTTCAGAAAGACCTCCTGGAGGAGGGCAGGGCATTCTTGCCTGGAGAATCCCCTGCACAGAGGAGCCTGGTGGGCTACAGTCCATGGGGTCGCAAAGAGCTGGACATGACTGAGCAACTAAGCACAGCACAGCACACATCATTTTCACATATTGGGACATATTCATCTTCTGTTTTTTTCCCAAACATTTAAAAACATAAAACCGTCTCAGCTCACAGGATATACAAAAGCAGGTGGACCAGGTCTGGCGAGCGAGCCATCATTTGCTGATTCCTTCTCTGAGAACAGACCCCAAGGTCAGCACTGTTCAACAGGAGGGTCTTTGAACATAAAACTAGGGGGACTGAGCATCATCCAGACATTCTCCTTAATTGACAAATGTGGGACATGTAGGCCCAAGAGGAGAGGACATGCTGCAGGGTGGAGAGCTGGGAGCTGCTGGGCTGGGGCCAAGGTTAGGCGTGTGTTACCTGGGACACCTCTGTATAGCTCAGCAGCTATCAGGAGCTGGGGGTGAAGTGATGGAGCCAGTGTACCGTAATCCACATCCCACGTCTTTCTAGCTCTAGCTCCAGCTCCCAGAGCTCTCTCCTGCCTTCCCTCCATTCTTCCCTATGGAGAAGATGGTTTCTCGGTCTGGCATCCACTGCTATGGCCAAATAATTATTATTTTCTTTCCTGTGGCCTCTCCTAGGTGGACCAAGGGGATGACAAATAATGACAGGGTGAGGGTCCAGAGAAAGAGACAGTAACATATTTGCAGTGTCTTGCAAACAGTGGTCTCCCTCTTGCCAAAGCTTTCTCCCAGGCAGGAGACCTCCAAAGTCATGATGGATAACACACATCCCAGCTCAGACAGGAGGGACCTCCCAGCCAGCTAAGCCCCTGCTGTCACACTCTATGCTTGATTTACAGGGGAAAAGGGAAAGATGGGGTCACCCTTGCTTTCAAGACCTTTAGAGTGATTGCTGGAAATAGGACCTCTGTGGTTTTGAATTCCTTCTCACAGTTAGTTTCTTTTTCTCCATTGCATTTTGCAGTTGGACAGAAAACAGATAAAGGCCAGATGAAGTGATTTCATTTTACTGATGCATGTGTGCTCAGTCATGTCCAACTCTTTGCGACCCTATTGATTGGAACCCAGTGACCCTATGGACTGGAACCCCCTGGGCTCCTCTGTCCATGGGATTTTCCAGCAAGAATACTGGAGTAGGTTGCCATTTTCTCCACCAGGTTATCTTCTCAATGCAAGGATTGAATCCCCATCTCCTGTGTCTCCTGCATTTCAGGTACAATCTTTACCACTTGAGCCATCGGGGAAGCCACTTTTAGTTTCAGTTACTTAGCTATAGTTTTGGAGGTGTCTTACAATAAAAGATACAGTCAGGTAAATTATTTAGAAGGGTTCAAATGACACACATCATGTAATGAAGAGGGTATTTGCAGAAATTAATACAACGTTGTAAATAACTATACTTCGATAAAATAAAATTTTATTATTTTTTATTAGAGTATAGTTGCTTTACAGTGTTCTATCAGTTTTTACTGTACAACAAAGTGAATCAGCTATATGTATACTTACATCCCCTCTTTCTTGGATTTCCTTCTCATTTAGGTCACCATAGAGCATTCAGTAGAGTTCCCTGTGCCATACAGTTGGTTCTTATTAGCTATCTTTTTTATGTTACTATCAATAGTGTATATATGTCAATCCCAATCTCCCAGTTCCTCCCAACCCCCCACCTTTTCCCCCTTGGTATCCATACATTTTTTTCTCTATGTCTGTGTCTCTACTTCTGCTTTGCAAATAAGATCATCTATACTATTTTTCTAGATGCCATATATATATATATATATACTTTAATATATGATATTTATTTTTGTTTCTGACTTACTTCATTCTGTATTACAGTCTCTAGGTCCATCCACGTCTCTATAAGTAATGTTGATAGGAGAAGGCAAAAAGGAACAGAAGTTATATGAAAAGATATTTTAAAAATATACAAAATGTTCTCTTCTTCCTCTTTTAAAAAAAGGAAAGAAAGAAATCTGAGAGCCTGCGGTTACATCATGTTTCTCTGAAGGCACTTTTACAGGGAGCTTTAAGTTTTTGTATTCAGGCAAAGAGTTTTCTTCTGACCTGACATAGGATACAGGCTAGGGAATCAGGGCCCTGGGAGTGAGTGACTGCCATGACCCGAAGATTCTCCTCCTAATTATCAGTTGCCTGAGGAAGTACATAGCATTCTGTTCAGGATTAAGGAAATTGGCTGAGTCTGAAAGATGGATAGTGTGTGTCACTGATGGAAAGGAAATCTTCTTGGGTTAGCAAAGCTGACAGTTTCCTTACAATTCTCTGACAACTTGTTTTCTGGTATAATTGTCATGATTCTGACTGTCCTGCAGGAAAGCCACTGACCAGCTTGATGGTGATAGTCATCCAAAGAAAGGTGGAGATAGTAGAGAATAGGGTCAGGAAAATGGATAGAAAGTGTTAGTCGTTCAGTTGTGTCAACTCTTTGCGACCTCATGGACTGTAGCCTCTTTCTGTGAAATTCTCCAGGCAGAAATACTGGAGTAGGTTGCCATGCCCTTCTCCAGGGGATCCTCCTGACCCAAAGATCAAAGCCAGTTCTCCTTCATTGCAGGCAGATTCTTTACTGTCTGAACCATCAGGGAAGCGTTATTCTGGCAACATCTCTCCTGAAAAAAGGCACAAGACTTTCCATACAAAGAGATTTTTTTTCTGGGTCTTTTCAAAGCTAATATTCAACAAGCTATGTCATTGTTTAAAGATTCTTCTGCAAGTGCTGATGGGAGAAAGGCAGAGACACTGGTCTTAGAATTGGTTTCAAAGTTTCATCAGAGTTTTTTTCTTTACAGACATAAAAATTTATTGACCATCAATAGTTGTTTTTTTTAATCAAATCAAAAATTTCCCTCATTTGAAAAATGATGATGAAAAATAATGCAGATGTTACACAGGAACGTTTGCAGAGAGTCAAACATTAAGACATTTGTTAAAAATATGGTAATACAAGCTTTCCATCTGTCTGGTTCTGGTGGATGAACTAATGCAAAACAAAATCAACTTCTTTTTCCTCACTCATGCTTAAATTGTAATTTCCCAGACAGGTCAATAGGTTTTCCTTTCAATGCTGTGCTCTCACGTTTCACTTCAAATTAACGATTGCCATTGTGGTTGGATAGTCCTTCCTTTTCTTGCGCCTTAGGGTTGTTGTTATGGGTGAATTGTGTTCTTTTTGAATCAAGAGTTGGCAGCAACTACTCATCCACTTGATGGTTTTTTGTGTCTGTTGTCTGAAGCAAAACCCACTATTGCAAAAAACAAAAAAACAAAAAACACAAAGACAAGTTTTCTAGGGAAGAGCTGGCTGGAGGTAGACCCTTGTATATTCTGCCAAGTGTGAAGATCTGCTAACTTGTCCAACCCATCGCTGGGCTCTGCCCTGCTGACCTCAGCTTCAGAGATGCCCTGAATCCTCTCTCTAATCCCCAGGCCACTCCTCTCTTTTGCCCTTACCTGTCTTTTTAAAAATAAAATAACATCTTTATCGAGTTACCACTGACATACCTTAGAGTTCACTTGTTTAAAGTGTACAGTGCAATGACTTTCCCACTGGGCAACTTTCTCCATAATCTAATTTTAGAACACTTTTTTTCACCCGCATAAAGAAACTCCATGCCCATTAGCAGTCACTCCTTATATTAGTCTCCTATTGCTGCTGTAACAAATTACTACAGACTTTGTGCCAAGGTTATTTTATCTTACAGTTTTGGAGGACAGAAGTCTGCAAGGGTTTCACTGGTCTATAAAAGCAAGGTGTCAGCAAGGCTGTGTTCCTTTCTGGGGAAGAATCTGTTTCTTTCTTCTGTGGTGATTCTCCTCCTCTGGAGGCTGCTGCATTCTTTGGCTTATGCCCCCTTCATCTTCAAAGCCAGCAATGACTGGTTGCATCTTTTTGACAGTACATTTCCCTGTTTCTGACTCTGTCTCCCACTTCCCTATATAAGGACCCTTGTCATTACATTGCACCCACCTGGATAATCCAAGATCATCTCTTGATTTTAAAGTCAGCTTCTTAGCAACCTGAAATCCCCCTGGCCATGTAATATAACATACAGTTTCCATGGATTAGGACAGGGACATCTTTGGGAAGCCATTCTTCCTCCTGCCACACTCCTCATTCCTCCTACGCCCCAGCACTAGCAACCACTAATCTACTGTCTGTCTTTATACATATGCCCATCTTTTTTACTCTCCTTCATCTTCCACTTCTTCCTTGAGTTTCATGTCAGTCTCTGCTCCATCTCCTTTCTCTCATGGGTCTTTTACTGGCTGCCATCTTTTCTCTCACTTCTCAAGAGATGATGGGCTGCGGGAGACAAAAAAAATGGGGAGGACTGTGTGGGGGATTAGATTATAATGTAGGGGTAAAGATTATAGGACCAAATGCTGGGACAAAAAAGATGTGCACAGGTGTCATCCCACAGTATTAGCAAGTGGTAAGCAGCAGCTTAGCAGCAGCAAGTTAAAAGTTGCTTTCAACAGAGAAACCAAATCAGCTAGATAGTGTAGTAAAAAAGAGCCCATTCTGTAAGTGAGATCATTTGGTTTGGGGATAACCCACTTTGTCTTTGAGAGTCTCAGTTACCTCCAACTGTAAAAGGAATGGAGTTGGACCAGATCAGTGGTTCTCAAAGTATGTTTTCTGGGCCAGCAACATCAGCATCTCCTGAGAAATTTAGAAAGGCAAGTCCAGGACTTCCTTGGCTGTCCAGTGGTTAGGACTCTGAGCTTCCAACTGCCAGGGGCCTGGGTTTGATCCCTGATTGGGGAACTAAGATCCCACATGCCATGTGACATGGCCAAAATAAAAAAGATATTCAAACTCTTCAGCTCCCACCCCACCCTAACCAGACCTACCACTGCAGAAACTCTGGATGTGACCTTGCTCCAGTCTAGGTTTTAAGAAGACCATTTGATTATTCTGATATGTGTTAAAAGTTTGAGAACTATTAATCTAGATTATTTCTAAACTCTCACCCATGTAACAGTCTATGAGTAAATTTCTAGGTCAAAATAAGTATAATTGTTAGCAGCAGAAGATGAAAATGCTAACGGGGGGAATAAGGTAACTTGAAGTTTGTGGGGTTTTAATGCACATTAGAAAGATTTCTGTGTCATTGAAATCTCCCATCATTTGATATTTCACTTCAAGTCATGACCTTTTAGATCCTAAACCCTAGTATCTCTGTGTATCATTTCAAAGGATTTTAGAATATATAATGTAGACATGAAATGAAGATCTCTATTTCTATTAAAACATGCTATGTGTGTGTCACACCCACAGGTCTATAACACTGGGCCAAGCACCCTTCCTGGGTCATCCGTCAGCATCTCCTTCCCCAATCGACTGTCACCTGGTGGAGCAGAGATGTTTCACGTGCAGGAGATGGTGGTGAGTTCTCATTTGTTTTCACGGTTGCTTTGAGACTTGAGCCAGCCCATTCATATTTTGCGTTCCACCCAAGAGCCCAGAAAGGTCAACTTATTCTAACCTATGGAAACATACCTGGAAAAGCTGGGAAACCTGCAAGTTCTGAACTTCTACATTGAGACAGTTTGGTTCATACCATAAGAAGACCTTTTCGGGGATGGCCAAGGGCTGTTTATGAACCTGACTTCTGGGATAGACTTCGCCAGCTCCTGGAGCCTCCACAGTTATTTGCAGTCTTGTATGTATCTGAATGTATGTTTCTAAAGGGAAGATTCACCAGCACTCATAAAGATTCTCATAGGGCCACTGATGCCTGGAGGGCGAAGGATTCATACATAAGACATAAGTGTAGGTGGAAACTCAAGTTCATATGCAGAATATGCAACTCTGCTTGATCCTAAGTCAACTGTGGATGATTTTTGTCTCAACAATGATCATTCCTCCCACCTTCTTGGCTTCTAGGACATCACATTTGCTTGGTGTCTCCCTTCTCACTGGCTTTCTGCTCATCTTCCCAGTTCCTACAGGGCCCAAGGGCCTTTTTTTTCTACACTCGGTCTCATAAATCTCCCCAAGACTCATGGTTTTATATTCAGTCTGTGCTGATGACACTAGTTGTTTTTCTCCAGCCCACATATCTCCCATGAATCAGAGACTTTGATAGTTAGCTACCTTCAGGCCATCCCTACCTGGATGCCTATCAGTAATCTGAACCAGTAACCAAACTCTCAATGGTACCCCTCCAAACCTGCTTCCCTCCATGACCTTCTGCATCTCAGCAAATGGCTGCTCAATCCTTTCAGTGGTGTGGGTCACCCTTAACACGTTTTCTCACACTTCACATCTGAGCCATCAGCACACTTGATGTTTCTACCTTCCCCCCAAATCACAATGTAACAATTTTTGACCCCTCTACCATCAGCACCCTGGTCCAAGGCACTGTCATCTGTCACCTGGTTTATTGCAATGGCCTCTTCACATAGGTCACTTCTCCTGTCCTACCCCCCTGCTGTCTGTCTGTGCCCCAGCAGCAGAGCTGGGCTTCCAAAATGTAAGTCAGGTCATGTCACTCCTCTGCTCAAAACCCTCCAATAGCTCACCTATGCCCCGAATTCTTCCAGCACCTCAGCCAGCTTCACAGCCTGTCTCTTGCCCATCTCTGACCTCTCCCCCTCTTCCTCTTCTCTCTGCCCCCGTCATCCTGCCTCCATGCTGGTCCTAGAGCATAGAAGACACTCTCCCACCTCCTGAATTTTGCTTGGATCTTCTGCTACCCAGCACACCTTTCCCCAGAGAGTCACATGACCTCTGCCTTCACCTCCTTCTGGTACTTGCTCAAATATCACATCCTCAGACAGGCCCTCCCTGACCAACCTGTGTCCCAGAACCTCTCACCCACCCTTCCACCATCACCCTCATCACCAGCTGGCACACCCTTTATTTCCATATTTGACCAGTTTATCTTCCTCCTGGCCCCTACAGTGTAAGGACAGGACTTTTATCTGCTCGCTCCTCTTATCTCTAGGGACTCCAATACACAATACTTAGAGTATAATATGTGTTCAGTAAATATTTGATATTTGTGGACTGAAAAAAGTTCATGCTATGAAAAATCATTTACTCTTTCCACATGAATTCAGGAGAAGTTTCATGCTGATAAAAAAATCACCTCAGTGCTCCTAAGAGTCTGGAGTGGGGAGCGTGCGTGATGCTCGGGAGAGTCACTGCATAAGGAGAGGGCATGGGGTCCACGTTGAGGGCGTTGTTGAATCCCTTACATGGGAATGTGAGGGACAGCTAGCCAGACAGATGGATGGTCTCTCTGTGGATAGCTTGAAAATGGGGGCAGCAAGGCCCATGGCATGTGACACACCTGAGCCCACAGGAGGCTCCAAAAGCAGGATGTGATAGAGATGACGGTTTCCCGCATTGCTGTCCTCTTGGATCACGTGGGCTGAAACCCTGGGCCACAGGAAATGGTGAATGCAGGATAGGTGCCCCTATCAGCCATCACCACCCCTCACAGTTTTCCACTCCTGCTCCATGAAGTGCCTGTGCCTCGGAGCACTGCTGAAACAGTGGAAGAGCCCCCAGTGTCTTGCACCTACTGCAACCATGGTTTGAACTTAGCATGAGGTTCCCACTGCCCACGTGCTCCCGTCTGCTGCCTGACATACTGTTAACCTCGCCAACCACTCCACCTTTTCTCCGTGTCTGGAGGATACTCTCCTCACAGAGCATGTGCTGTGAGCTGTTCATATGAACATCAGTTAGGTTGTAGAGAAGATTGCTCCCTCATGGACAAAATTATTTACTGAAAGGAACAGGAAATGTAATTCACTGTGATTCTGAAAGTATCTCAGAACCAAGTACATACCCTTTTCTCTTTTTTTTAAGAAAATTTTCCCTCTTTTAGAATTTCTTTATTATTGTTTTTGTCTGTGCTAGGTCTTCATTGCTGCACGCGCTTTTCCTTAGTTGTTGGTGGATGGAGATTACTCTCTGATTGCGAGGCACAGGCTTCTCATTGTGGTGACTTCTCTTGTTGCAGAGCGTGGACTCTAGGGCACAGGCTTCAGTACCTGCAACTCCCAGGCTCTAGAGCACAGGCTCCGTAGATGTGGCGCTTGGGTTTAGTTGCTCTGTGGCATGTGGAATCTTCCTGGATCAGGGATTGAACCCTTATCTCCTGCATTGGCAGGCAGATTCTTTACCGCTGAGCCACCACGGAAGCCCTGTTTTTCTCTTTACTAATCATCTGACCAAGTAAGAGCTACTCCAATTTGGAACGCATTTAGCTGGCTTGGCAGGAAGGCATGAGAAGTGGTTTTTCTGAAGATTTGCAGAACTGCCTGACTGATCATCCGCTGAATGGGCTCTCAAAAACCCCAAGTCCTATGAGCTCCCTGCATTCCATTCTCTGAGTTCTCAGAAGTAGACCCTTTCGATTTTCAAAACTGTACTGAGAATTTTCAGAAGTATGTAGCAGAATTCTCAAGGACAGCCAAGCCATTGGTTGGATACATCAGCCTGTGTTCAGAGGCCCATGCTGTTTGTGTGGTGTGGAAAATCAGGCTTGCCAGCAGATCTCAACTAAGCAAGTAGTGAAGCACTGTGTTCGCATGGATAGTCATTACTAGAGACCAGTGTGATGATGAGAGTAGAAAAATGTGTCCCAGGCAGGGCCATAGGTGGGGTGACAGCCCAGGCCTGTGGGGTCAGCCAGCATGCCCACCCTCAGCAGGAAGATGGATACCAAGGGTGCTGCTGAAGGGAGAGAAACAATCTGAGTGTCCCCTGCAGTGTGGGGAGGGATGGCAGGTACACCCTCCCTCCAGTGCCAGTTATCTGTCCTTGGGCTTCAATTGGCTGAAGAGGTAACTGGCTCCTGGCTGCCCAGGGGCCTGTCCAAGGCTAGGGAATGCTGGTGGCTGAGAGTGGGGTCTGGAGGGGATGCCCGCAGGCCTTAGGGGTACTTCTTGGAGAACATAGGAAACAAGTACTGGTTTCTCCTAATAGAAGTGAGACTGACTTGTACCAAGCCTTCAAATTCCCAGAATGAGAAGCCTGCTCTATCCAAAGTCCTGCAGGGCCAGAATGAGCCCACTGGGCTCTGCTGAGCATGGGCAGGGCCAAGGCTGGGAAGCTGGCTGAGCTGCAGGATGCCCTTGTTCTTGGCCTTTTAGGCTTTACAGCAGAAAGTGTGCTGCCCAGTGGCCTCTGAAACAGTACCTGGGACTCCTTCCTGCCTCATCACTGCATCCATCATGCACCAGCTTTTACTTTTTCTAGTCTCAATGACGTGCCAGGTCCTGATAAGAGGAATAAATCATGCAACACAGGCAGAAATTCAGTCTAGCAGGAGACAGATCTGTGAAATACAGTTGCAGCGCTGTGTACCAAATGCGGTCATGGAGGCATGGCCAGACCCAGGGATGTCCAGAGGTACAGAGCCCACCAGGGAGAGGGGACGAAACATGCGTCACAAAGCAGGCTTTTGGAGCCAGGCCTTAGGGGATGTGTAGGTGTTCACCAGGAGAGCATGTGGGACAAGAACATTGCAGACAAAGGGAACGGTCAGCGTATGAAGGAGTACAGTGGAGGTGGTACCCGGTTCTCCATTCTTTCTGCCCACCTCTTCCGTGCATGTGTGCTAAGTCGCTTCAGTCATGTCCAACTCTGAAACTCTGTGGACCGCAGCCCACTAGGCTCCTCTGTCCATGGGGTTCTCCAGGCAAGAAGAGTGAGTAGGTTGCTGTGCCCTCCTCCAGGGGATCTTCCTGACTCGGGGGTGGCACTTGAGTCTCTTATAGCTCCTGCACTGGTACGCAGGCTCTTTACCACTAGTGCCACCTGGGAAGCCCACCCACCTCTTATACATACACTCGAAGGTTACTGCTCTCTGCGTCTTCTGTGGGCATACAGCAGATGGCTGTCTTGGCAGTATGACAGTGAGTCCTAAGCCCTGTCATTTCCTGTGATAGTTGGCGAGGTTTAAGGTGCATCACTCCTAGGATGCATCATGTGTATGGCTCGTGTGCCCACACCTTCATTTCTCTGGCCTAGGATTGGGGAAGGCCAGGCCCCCTGCTACTAGAGGCTGTCTAACCACATGCTGTGGGTATTGCCCACAAATGACTGGGCTGCTGCAGGGGGCAGTGGTTTCTGTGGGCCCGACTGCCCATGTGAGGCAAGCCACAGGCAGTCACTCCTGCAAGAAGGTTCCTGTGTAGACTGAGGATACAGCTTCTCTCACACAGCTAGACGGGAACTGGCCTGGAAAATGTAACGACCTCTCCTTGTTGTGGACCTCCTGCAAGGATGAGCCTTTCAGCAGAGCCCTTGAGTACAGGCCTAAGACAGGGCCAAGGCAGCACGTGTGCCACAAGCTTTATGGCTCATGAAGGCAAGACCATTTGAACTTGAGTGGAATCCTGCTCCAAAGTTAAATTTATTCACATGGGATGAAGGTTCAAGGGAAGGGATAGGAGTTGTCTCAGGACTCAAACATCAAGTTGTTGAAGTTTAAAACCTGTCTATGAGCAACTATATAACCGTGGAGGAGAAGAAGGCTTTGGCATTTGGCTGTTAATATGCAGGAAGAAAAATGTCATGAATGATGGCTTGCAGAGTGCAAAGGTGGAACTTTATTCCGGGTAAAAGCCCTGGGTCTTTCAAAGAACTCTGATATTAGTCTAGAAGAAACATGAAATAAATGCCATGCCTTTCTTTCTTCCTTCTGAAAAGGTTTATCTCTTTGGCTTGTTCTGTCCGTGCTGTTGGGCAGTGATTCTAAAGAACTGACCTGATTTCTGGGAAGTAAAATAGTGTGTGAATGAAGGATAATTTTCCAAGGAGACATATCAATAACTTTGCCATAAGGTACAGTATCCATTAGAATACCATTATAACCACCCTTCCAGTGCATGTACACCAGACAAGGCTGCCCATGATCTAATTTTTGCCAAAATGAGTCAGTTGATATCAGAACTTTAATTGTTTTGTGATGAGGATGTCCATATCCCTCTGAAGAAAAGATGCACCTGATATATCAGTGACCATGCAGTAGCTTAAATTTAGAAATGGAGGACTGAATTGTTTTCCCCCAGGATGATCTCAGGAAAACATATCTGCTTAATGAAAGTGGTGTGAGACCCTCAAATCTGTTACATTTAATCAAAGGCTGAAGAGTAAAAAAAATTTCTGAATAACTGATGAAAGATGAACTCAACTTACTGCTGTCCCTAGGATTTAGTAGTCTTTTTATGTGCTGTTAAATTTAATCTACACAGCAGCTCCATAAGATAAGGTGATTATCCCAAGTTAAGAAACCAAGATTCAAAGATTTGCCCAACATTGCACAGCTAGTAAGTAACACAGCTGGATTTGTAGCCAAGTCTGTCTGACTTCAAACCTCATGTGCTCCCATTTGTACCATTCTGCACCCCTCCTGTGAGTACTGCCCACTACCCAGTCACCACAGGCAGACTCAATCAACAGAAAAGACAGAAGATGAGCAGACCACCAAGAATCACCCACTTAATGAGCAGCAGACATGCAGATGACACCGCCCTTATGGCAGAAAGCAAAGAAGAGCTAAAGAGCCTCTTGTTAAAAGTGAAAGAGGAGAGTGGAAAAGTTGGCTTAAAACTTAACATTCAGAAAACTGAGATCATGGCATCCAGTCCCATCACTTCATGGCAAATAGATGGGGAAACAATGGAAACAGTGAGAGACTTTATTTTGGGGGGCTCCCAAATCACTGCAGATGGTGACTGCAGCCATGAAATTAAAAGATGCTTGCTCCTTGGATGAAACACTTTGACCAATCTAGACAGCATATTGAAAAGCAGAGACATTACTTTGCCAACAAAGGTCCGTCTAGTCAAGGCTATGGTTTTTCCAGTAGTCATGTATGGATATGAGTTGAACTGTAAAGAAAGCTGAGCACTGAAGAATTGATGCTTTTGAACTGTGGTGTTGGAGAAGACTCTTGAGAGTCCCTTGGACCGCGAGGAGATCCAACCAGTCCATCCTAAAGGAAATCAGTCCTAAATATTCATTGGGAGGACTGATGGTGAAGCTGAAACTCCAATACTCTGGCCACCTGGTGCGAAAAATGACCCATTGGTAAAGACTCTGATGCTGGGAAAGATTGAAGGTGGGAGGAGAAGAGGAAAACAGAGGATGAGATGGTTGGACAGCATCACTGACTCGATGGACATGAGTTTGAGCAAGCTCCAGGAGTCAGTGATGGACAGGGAAGCCTGGCATGCTGCTGTCCATGGTTTCGCAAAGAGTTGGACATGAAGCCAACTCTCAGTGACTGAACTGAAACAAACAGTGTGAGCACCATTCACCCTAGGACAGAGAGTAAGCCACCAGCTGCTTTCAAAAAAAGAACTAGCACCAGAAGGTGTATTAACCAGGCAGACAGAAGAAGATTTTACAATGAGCAAGATTGATGTCTTCAGAGAGATACAAAAGACAGTATTCCCATGAAATAGAATAAGCTAGAGTTTTGTAAATTTAAAATTTTGACCATTCAAATAAAACCTTCAGTATATGAGCTGTGTAGTAGAATGGGTATAAAAGAATAAAGTAGTGGATCGGAGACTTGAATGATTTCAAGAATGTAGAGCGAAAGGACCAAAAGCTAGTTAAGCTTTTTAAAACTACCTAGTATGAAGATCCAAATGCTCTCTATATGAGAGTTAGGAGGCTGGAAAGATGGAAGTGAAAACAAGCAAAGATTCTTTGTCTTGTTTGGGGAAAAGTTTGTGTTAGCTCAAGACTTTGATAAAAATAAAGCTTAAATGTGCAAAAAAAAAAGTTTTATCTGTTTAAAAATCAGTTTATTTATTTTACCTGGAGGCTAATTACTTTACAATAGTGTGGTGGTTTTTGCCATACATTGACATAATTTTCACGGCAACTTAGAAGAATAAAAACAATGTGGGACATCCAAACCACTAAAGAATAAGAAGCATTTAAAAAGAAAAAATTCATGAAAAAGAAGGCAAAGGAAAAAAATTTTTATATGTTTATATATATACATGAGATGGCAAGAATAAATCCAAACATATCAATAATTAGAATAACTGAGAATGAATTAAATGCCCTAGTGAAATTCAGAGACTCCCAGATTGGTATTTTTTAAACCCAAGCATAAGTTACTTATAAGAGACACACTGTTTAAAATTACTATAAGGCATCGTGGAAAATTCTGAAAGAGATGGGAATACCAGACCACCTAACCTGCCTCTTGAGAAATCTGTATGCAGGTCAGGAAGCAACAGTTAGAACTGGACGTGGAACAACAGACTGGTTCCAAATAGGAAAAGGAGTACGTCAAAGCTGAATATTGTCACCCTGTTGTTTAACTTCTATGCCGAGTACATCATGAGAAACGCTGGACTGGAAGAAACACAAGCTGGAATCAAGATTGCCAGGAGAAATATCAATAACCTCAGATATGCAGATGACACCACCCTTATGGGAGAAAGTGAAGAGGAACTAAAAAGCCTCTTGATGAAAGTGAAAGAGGAGAGTGAAAAAGTTGGCTTAAAGCTCAACATTCAGAAAACGAAGATCATGGCATCCGGTCCCATCACTTCATGGGAAATTGATGGAGAAACAGTGTCAGACTTTATTTTTTTGGGCTCCAAAATCACTGCAGATGGTGATTGCAGCCATGAAATTAAAAGATGCTTACTCCTTGGAAGAAAAGTTATAACCAACCTAGATAGCATATTCAAAAGCAGAGACATTACCTTGCCGACTAAGGTCCGTCTAGTCAAGGCTATGGTTTTTCCTGTGGTCATGTATGGATGTGAGAGTTGGACTGTGAAGAAGGCTGAGCACTGAAGAATTGATGCTTTTGAACTGTGGTGTTGGAGAAGACTCTTGAGAGTCCCTTGGACTGCAAGGAGATCCAACCAGTCCATTCTGAAGGAGATCAGCCCTGGGATTTCTTTGGACGGAATGATGCTAAAGCTGAAACTCCAGTCCTTTGGCCACCTCACGCGAAGAGTTGACTCACTGGAAAAGACTCTGATGCTGGGAGGGATTGGGGGCAGGAGGAGAAGGGGACGACCGAGGATGAGATGGCTGGATGGCATCACTGACTCGATGGACGTGAGTCTGAGTGAACTCCGGGAGTTGGTGATGGACAGGGAGGCCTGGCGTGCTGCGATTCACGGGGTCGCAAAGAGTCGGACACGACTGAGCGACTGAACTGAACTGATAAGGCATCCAAAAAAAGATAAGGCAAATACTAACAAAAAGAAAGCAAATATAACAATAGTAATAGCTAACAAAATAGAATTGAAGCACAAACAATATTAAATGGCCAAAAAAATGTATTTTAGAATGATTAAAGATACAGTCCAATGAGAATTTGTAATTTAAGTGAATTTTTACATAACCAGTCACACAGCTATAGAAAACATGTAGAGTTTTGTTTCTCCTGATAGAAAAACAAGGAGAAATTTACACATTCACAGTTAACTTCAGGAAAATTTATTACCGTTTCCTCAAAAAATCATGTGTTTGACTAATGCAGCTAACAATTGTGATCTCTTAGAGAAAGACCAAGACAAAATGAATCATAATGTCTGGGTTTCATTAGTACTTGCTTGCTTACCAGCTTTTAGTAACCTCGAGGAAAGCCCCTAAATTCTCCAGGCTCATTTTCCTCCTCTGTGAATAGGCTGTCTACCTCGCATGGTGAGGATGGGACAAGTTAACATATTTGGAGGAACTAGTAGAGTTCCTAGTACATAAATAAGGGAATGCATGTCTTTTCAAACATATGTGAACATTCACAAATTACCCATGTATTACACCACAAAAGCAAATCCCAATAGAATTTCTAAAGTCAAAGTAATAGAAGCCACATACTCAGACCACAATGCAATAAACTTGGAAGTTAACCACAAAAATTTAGCCAAGCAGACAACCAAAAACAGAACTACTTGGGAACTTTTAAACACCATCCTAATTAACTTCTTAGATTAAAAAAAAAAGATATCGTAGAGGAAGGGATAAACAAATTAGAAATGAAAGACAGTGAAAGCTTGTTCGCATCAGAACTCATGGATGTAAACAAAACCCACACAGAAGAAAATGTTGCTACTTACATGTAGAAAACAGGAAAGACTGAAAATAAATGACCTAAATTGATGACAAGAGCTAGGAAAAGGACAATAAAATGATTTCACTTCTAAGCAAGAAAAATGAAGATAAAATGTTCAAGATATCTACTGTTGAAGATAAAATGAAAGTCACAAAATGGCAGGGGGAGTATCATACATCAATAAAACTGAAAGCTGGGGATTCTTTTGTCAAATAACATAGACAAACCTACAGCAAATTTGATCAAGAAAGAAAAAAGAGTAATAAGGCCAGAAAACAACCAACCCTAGAAATGATAAAAGAACTATACTCACAGGAAGGAGACTTTTAAATTATTCAAAATATAGTTTCCACAAATATAAGAAGTCTAAAAGAAGTATATGAGGTAAAATAATATAGCTAGACCAATTACCTTAGAAAAAATGGGAAAGTAGTATATAGATGTTAAATTATAATGTTGTACCCCTGAAACTTATATAATTAAAGACAAATGAAACATAGCTGAAGACACCTAAAAAAGCACCAGACCCAGATAGCTACATAAGTAAGTTCTACCAAGCCTTCAAGGAACAGGTAATTTCTATGTTATATAAGTTGTTCCAGAGAGTAGAAGATGAAGGAACAGCCTGTTCTAGAAAACTAATAAAACCCTGATTCAGAAACCAGAAATGAAGAATGGGCACTCACACAAAAAAGGAAATCACAAGCCAAACTCACTTTGAAAACAGATACAAAAATTCTAAATAACTATTTCCGAATCAATTCCCCTTAGAAGAATATATCGTGAATAAAGTAGGATATAATCCAGGAGTGCTAGGTTGATTCTCCATAAAGAAACTGATGAGCATTATTCACTCTTAATAGTAAAGGGATTAAAGGTGATACAGCCAGATGATTATTTTGATGAGGGCTTCTAAAAAGTCAAAAATTAAATACATCATCCACTTGTGAGGTTGTTTTTTTTTTTTTTTTTTCTTTTTTTAATTCCAGCAAGGCAAGCCTGGAAGGGAACTTCCTCTGCTTGACTAAAGTCTCCTATTAGAGCCTACAGAAAACTTCAACCTGATGCTGGAACATTAGGAGCCCTACCACCTAAGCACGGAGTAGAGGCATGAGTTCCTCCTCTTGTCTCTCCAGTTTAGTCATGTTGAGGTCACAACAATAAAAAGAAATGAATAACCTTTACTGTCAGGAAAGAAAACAAACTATCCCTATTGCAAACAATATTATTGTTTCCTAGAAAATCCAAGATAATCAACCGACTGAATATGAGGCTTTGTGAATGCACAAAGGAAAAGCTCAGGCACACTTGTAAACTGCCTAACCTTTGAAGGCAACCCTAAACCACACACAAGTCCGTCAGCTAAGGGTGGAGATCTGGGTATTTATGTAAAGCATCTGACCAGTCATTGACTGACTACTAAGCTATGTTGATCCAGGACTGCTAAGTCACTTCAGTCGTGTCCGACTCTGTGCGACCCCAGAGACGGCAGCCCACCAGGCTCCCCCGTCCCTGGGATTCTCCAGGCAAGAACACTGGAGTGGGTTGCCATTTCCTTCTCCAATGCATGAAAGTGAAAAGTGAAAGTGAAGTCACTCAGTCATGTCCGACTGTTCGCAACCCCATGGACTGCAGCCTACCAGACTCCCCTGTCCATGGGATTTTCCAGGCAAGAGTACTGGAGTGGGGTGCCATTGATTCAGGACAGCCTCTAGGAAACCAGGCTTAAAAGTAAAAATAAGTGTAAAGAAAATTAGCAGAGGCATTAGAGGCTACACACTTCATGAGAAACAAGCTCCACAGAATTAGTCCAGGCAAGCCACTAAACAAAGAAGCAAAACAAAAAAAGTAGCTGCTACCACCCCAAAAAAGAGTTGCTGAAATACTATGTGTTAAAATGTTCAGATTTTTTTTAAAAAATTCCAAAACATGCAAAGAAATAGGTCCAGAGAAAGCATTGCGCAGAATGGGGAAAGGAATCAATAGAAGCTATCTCTGAGGAGCCCAGATACTCAACTTAGCAGTCAAGGACTTTAAAGCAGTTCTTATAAATATGTCTAAGGAACTAAAAGAAACCATGTTTAAAGAATTAAAGGAAAGTATGATAACAATGATTCCTCAAATAGAGAATATTAATGAAGAGATGGAAATTATAAAAAAAAAGAACCAAGTAGAAATTCTGGAAAGTGAAATGAAAAATTACTTGGGGAACTCAGTAGCAGAGCTGAGCCAACAGAGAGTCAGCAAACTTAAAGACAGATCGGTAGAAACTATTCAGTCTGAAGAACTAACAGAAAAGAGAATATAGTCATCCCTCAGTATCTGTAGGGTGTTGATTCCAGGACTCCCCCATGGATACCAAATTCCATGGATGTCCAAGTCCCCTGTATAAAAAGGCATAGTATTTGCATAGAGTCTACACAATCCTGTTGTTGTTGTTTAGTCACTAAGACCTGTCTGAGACTAGCCCACCAGGCTCCTCTATCCATGGGATTTCCCAGGCAAGAATGCTGGAGTGGGTTGCCATTTCTTCTCCAGGGGATCTTCCTGACTCACGGATCAAATCCACATCTCCAGCACTGGCAGGTGGACTCTCTACCACTGAGCCACGAGGGAAGCCCACACACACATCCTACCATATTCTTTAAATAATCTCTAGGTTACTTATAATAACTGATACAATGTAAACAGAATTTTAAATAGTTGCGATTACAATGTAAATACTATATAAATAGTCGTTGGCATGTGACAAATCCAGGTTTTACTTTTTGGAACTTTCTGGAATTTTTTTCACAAATGTTTTAAACCTGTGGTTGATCAGATCCACAGATGCGGAACCTGTGGATAAGGAAGGCCAACTGTAAAGAAAAACAAGCAAAGCCTCAAAGACCTGTGGGACACCGTAAAGCTTACTGAAATACACATAATTAAAGTTCCAGAGGAGAGGATAGAGAGGAGGGGGAAGAAAAAATATCTGATGAAATGATCATCCCAAACAATAGAAGTATTATATATAGACTCCTTCATAATAAATAATATGAAGAAAATTGTCTATCCATTTGGGAAGAAATTTTAGAAAACCTGTAACTGACTGAAAAAATGGATTAAAAAGTTGTATGTAAAAAAATATCAGTAAAAAGTACTGAATATTTTTATAATCTTTGTATAGGAAAGCTCTTCTTCCTAAGCAAGTTATAAATTCTAGAGCCCATAAGAGAAGATGGAGCAAGTTTAAATCTTTGAAAATATCAATGTCTTTTGTGATCAAAATGCATCATAAACAAAACTAAAAGATATTTGGGAGAATATACTGACAACATAGTTCACATACAAATAATATGTAAGGACTTACACATATAAAAATGAAACGCCCAAAATTATGAAAATGGGTGGAGCAATATGAACAGGAAATTCATAAAAGAAGAAACTTTAATGACAAACATATAAAAAGACATTTAAATGGCAAATAAATATTAACCTCACCAGTAATCAGAGCAATGTAAACTCAAATGAAAATGAAGTGCCCCCCCATTAAACTAGCAAAAATCTAAAAGATTGTTAATATCCACTGTTGGTTAAGACGAGGGAAAATGGGCACTCTGAAGTACTGTTGGTGTGAAGGACAATTTGACAGTAACTATCAGAATTAAAAGTACAAATACCAGCAATCCCGCTTTTCAGACCATGCTTCAAAGTTCTCACATAATATATTCAGTAGAAGTTTCTAATGTTTTGATAGTAGATGTGAGTCGTCATCATTCTCAGTTTAAATGTAGACTTTTCCTATGTTAGTAAAGTAGGCTATAACTTTCTGTTGTTGTTCCGTCACTAACTCATGTCCAACTCTATGTGACCCCATGGACTGAAGCACTCCAATCTCCCATCTCCCACGATCTCTCAAAGTTTGCTCAAATTCACGTCCACTGAGTCAGTGATGTTATCTAACCACCTTATCCTCGGCTGCCCCCTTCTTTTGCCTTCAGTCTTTCCCAGCATCAGGGTCTTTTCTGATAAGTCGACTCTTTGCATCAGGTGGCTAAAGTATTGGAGCTTCAACTTCAGCAACAGTCCTTCAAATAACTTAATAATACTCCCTTAGTATTCTCAGAAGGAACAATTATTTTTAGGCTAAAAAAGTAGTAGTAATATTATTGTCATTAATAGTGATAATAATAAACTTTTATTAAGAACTTACTATAGATGAGAAACTATACCAAATACTTTACCTGGACAAATTCTTTTAATCTTCATGATAATTTGGTGAGGAAACAGAGGTATAAACGAAAGGATAGCCTAAGGTCACAGAGTTAATAAATGATTAGTTTGATGTCTGCTCTTAACTACTAGACTGTACAGCTGCTGCAAGGCTCATAATTCCATTTTGTCTGCACATGTAGCTGTCCAGCAGCCATAGCATTACCTGGAAGTTAGAAGTGTAGCGAGACAGACTGTCATACACCACCCAGACTTTCTGAATTAGAATCTGTTTTATTAAACACAGTGATTCCTTTGCATGTTAATATTTGAGATGCCATGATCTAAAGCATGTTACTTAACTCTTTCTGAGCTTCCCTTTCCTCATCTATAAAATGGTGATGATAATCCTTGCCACAAAAGGGTGTTGTGGGGATTTTTAAATCCACACTTCCATTCATTCAGCAAATACTTTGCATGCACCCTGTGGCAAGCACTACTACTATGGGGAACAAAACAGACAAAAAATAATAATTTCTAGCCCTCACGTAGCTTACATTCTGGTAGAGGCAAGTAATAAGTAAAATGTGTAATAGATGACATGATGGGAAATGCTTTGGAGAAGAATAAAGGAGGAAGGGGGGTGAGAGTGGGGAAATTTGTGGTTTTAAATATAGCGTTCAGGGCAGGTCTTGCTGAGACCTTCATGGTGGCAGCGAGAGGGGGAGTGGGGTGGTTGGGGGTGGTGGGAACCCAAGCTGTCGCAGGAGTTTGTGAGGTGATCTTCTTTGCTCATAAGGTCTTGCCAGAGTCTGTGTTTACTGATAATTCTCTTAGCTTGATTTTAGTGCTAGTTGGTTTCTCTCCTTAAAATACCAGCCCCCATGGCGCCCCTGCATGGTGGTGTCCAAACTGGACATCAAGAGTCTGTGTGTGTCCTTGTTAGCACTCACTATGGGGGAGATCTCTGCCCCAAAGTGAATCGCTTCTCTGGCCACAGCAGTTGACAGTAACACTGATTTTTGAAGCTGGCTGGTTGTTCACACACATTTTGCACTGATTTAGTTATGCTTGGAGGGTATTTGGAACAAGAAATCTCCCTGCAGCAGGCTTGCTAGAGGCCAAGACGTAACTTGTACACAAGCCAGGCCTGGTACTTTAAAGCAACCCGGCAAATAACCCAAAGCAAAATTGAACAACTCACTTTTTTTTTTCAGCGTCTACTATTTTCTCCCTTGGTGAACACATGCTGCTGCTTTTTTTTTTTTTTTTGAATATTTTAATTGAAGCAGAATTGATTTATAATATCATGTAAGTTTCAGGTGCTCAGCCAGGGATTCAATCGTGTGTATATATTCTTTTTCAGATTCTTTTCCCTTATAGGTTATCACAGAATATTGAGTTATTACAGTAGGTCTTTGATGATTATCTGTTTTATACACAATAATGTGTTATATGTGTGTGTATATGTTCATCCCACCCTTCTAATTTATCCCTCACATCACCCCCCCTTTCCCCTTTGGTAATAATAAGTTTGTCTCTGGAAACACAGGCTGCTTTTTTCTCCCTCCTTTACTCTCATTTTCTTCTGTAGAAATTCAAGGACTCACCTAAAACCAAATTAGTTAACTGTTCGTAATACAGCTTATGTTATGTGATAAGGAGATAAGAGAGGGAAGCGGGGGTGGAAAGAAGAAACCCTTTCCTGCAGAAGCAGATGGATTTCCAGCCCTAAAATGGGTTTTGGGGGAGGTCATATGATCGATCCACCCCTCTGCCTTTGAACAGAATACAATCGAGACCTCTCTCCAGAACCACAGAACTGTATTTCAGCAAGTTCTCCTGGTTGAGGCAGTCTGATATCCCTTGAATCCCATGTTTTATGACTATCTTCAGTTCATCATGCTCTAATTTCCCCATGTTTTCTAACCTAAAATGGAAAACAGTTGCCTAGTTTCCTCTGTGGAGAAGTTGAGCCGTTTCTTAGTCATTCTTCCCACTTCTCTTCCCGAAAAAGTTCACAGTTCCTTTAGTTCTCTTTTTCCCATTCGAAGCCATTCTCTTTATTCTCTTCATATCCCCAAATAAATAAAAATTCAAAACTGAGCCCCAAGTACTATATATCTTTATCCAGCCTCTTCTTATCAGAAATGATTATTTCTTTGGTAGGGATGACCTGGTTTACCGTTTGAAAATGTATTTCTATTCCTCATAATTTCCCTTATAGCTCCCCGAGACAACCTTAGGTTCTCTGTAAAAAGATCAACAAGCAGATCTTAATGGCCAAAACCATGAGGTCCAAAACCCTGCGTGACCTTCCACTCACCTCTGCAGGCTATATTCTACAATCTCCTCTGCCCCCAACCTCAACCCTGACCCTGTCTTCCAGCCACTCTGGACCATGAAGGCTGCTGACCCACCCACCATGCACTTCTCTGGGCCCCATGACCTTGCTAATGCTTCTCCCTTCCCTCTGGCTGTGGGAAGCCCGCTCATTCCTCAAGACCCAGTTCACACATCCTCTGTTCCACCAAGCCCTCCTAGATGCCTTCCCAGAATGTCCTGCCTCAGGACCTTTGCACCTGCCTTTGCTGAGAACACTGTCCCCCTAAATCTTCGCATGGCTAGTTCCTTCTCATAGTATAGATCTGACCCCAAAGTTCACCTTTGGGGGAAGGTCTTCCCTGGCTACTTTAGCTAAAGTTGCAAACCTGTCAACTTTCTGTCCCATTTCCCTGTGTGTTAGTTTCTTCATAGCACTCACCACTATCTGAAATTGCAGTTTTTGTCTGTCTCTCTTCTTCCACAAGATTAAAAACACTGTTAAAATAAAGGTCACAGCCACCTTGTTTTCTGTGCATCCCCAGCAGTTGGTGCCCCGACCGCAGTGTGTGCTCAGATAAATGAGAGCGATGACTGCTCCCACTCTGTTAGTATCACCGTCACATCTCTCAGTGTTAGGGCAGGGAGCGTCTCCTTAGACACTGTCACACCCTGCTGCACATCTGAGGAGCACCTCACACTCTCCAGGAACTCAGAAAATGTGCACTCAACTGGAATCTCTGGGTAGAGATGTTTTGACTGTTTCCCGTCACCCACAACAAAAGTTGCTCTAATTTCAATGTGGAGGAAAGTTAAAATGTAAAACTTTGAAATAAGGGGCTGAATCACTTATCAAAAATGAAGGCTTCTAAGAGCAAACTTAAACTCCACAATTTTGGGGCTGGAGATATTATGAAAACATATTCTCTGCCTCTGTCTCTCTTGCTCTCTCTCTCTCTCCCCCTCTCTCTGTCTCTCACATACACACACACATACATACACACACATACACAGAAGTCCTCTGATTTCAGCGATGGCCTCAAACCACTTTCTTTTTCCTTCTTTCTGCACGTGTCTGAACGTGAACTGAATAATAAGGTCCTGAAATGAGTCGGGATTAGGTTGGCTTTTAATCTTTTTTCTCAACAGAAACCAAAAGAGAGGGGATGGCTGATGGAATTCTGGAGTGAGAATTACGTTCCTGGGCTCTTGGGTCAATTTTAGTCTTGGCTACAGGGAGAAAGCATGTGTGTTTCTGGGCACAGCTTACACTCAACCCACAATCTCTGAAAGGTAGGGGAAGTGTGGCAGCCTGGTGCGCATGTGCAGTGTGGTGCCAAGGCTGCCCTGTAGCCCTTGTGGATAGAGGGAGTGAGTCAGGGCAGCTGGGCCGGCTTCCGGCTGACTGAGGACCCTGCAGTTATCAGAGGTCTCAGAGTTTGGGCGCAGGGCTTCTGAGACGTCTGGAAGCATTAGCACTTCATGGTAGCATGTGCGTGATGATGCTGAGGAACCTGTGCTCTCTGGTCTTCAAAACAAATCAGCCTTAAAAGTTGGTGGCTATGCAGTTTACTTTCCTCCTTCCTTTTTTCATTCCTCAAAAGCAACATAGCCCTGTCACTGCAGGCGTGGCGGGTTGTTAGCAAAGTTGCTAACAGGAAATCTCACTGAGGATAAACAGAGCACATCAGTCATTGCCCAGAAACACATGGTTCTCATTGAACCTGCCGAGGACTAATTGAGTGTGCATCGGAGGCTCGGAAACAGGAAAACTCATTTCTCATAGACCCACCAGGTATGTTCTGACCACAGGGAACTTCCTCAACATCGTTAGACACTGAAAAGTCATTATCTCCTCAGCTGTCAGGGTGCCAACTCCATTTATGTCTCCTAAACACATGCCCAAATGCGTATTTCAGGCCTCTCATGAAGTCTTGAAGCTTTAGATTCAACGAATGACATCTAGGTTTCTCTTTTCATGGCTTTTGTGTGTACTCCTTCAGAAATGCAGCGTAAGAGGTTAGACAGGTGTTTATACCTGAAATACGGCATCCAGAAAATGATTATTATTTACCTTTTGGTAAAAGAGCAATAACAAAGTTCTCTGTCTAATAAATGGAGAGATAACTCAGTGAATCCATAGGTGTCCTGCTTTATCCTTTAACGTAAGATAGGTATGAGCTTCGTTCTTTACCATAAAATCAGTCCAAGAACTAGAACTGGAGTTTAAATAAGCCAGTACAATTCCAGGGACTATGTTATGTCCTACATGGAGGCTACTGACTCATTTATTATCCAAATCAACAGACCATTCTGCTTCCAAAATGTTTCATTATCTGTGGAAGGAAAATATTTTTGGCATGCACATCAAGTGCTCAGATAGCATACTTAAGTTTTTTGCTAAAGAGAATCTGACCACATCTGGAAATTCTTCGGTGTCACTGATTCTCTGAAACTACATGCCATCTGCATCACTTTAACTCCAGTAAAAGGCCATCTCGAAGCTTTGAAATGGGCCTCATGGGGGGTGAAGGGGGACTTGTCTTTCTCTGATTAAATGTAAATGAACCCTGTTTCACAGGGCAGCCTTAGTGGTAGCCTGCACTCTTGACTTTTCAGCATGTTGGCCTGTGACACAGGGGAAATTGGTGCAGGGGATGGTGAAAAATACCATTGTTTTAGCCAAACCCTGGAGCTGGTGGGGAAAAAATTCATTGCCTTTTATCATAAGAAGTGATATCTTTTATGAAATAATGGCAGATTCATACAGAGGTCAGAATTATACAACAGAACGTGCTCTTTCTTTCCTCTGGAATGTTGGTTTTGAGGCTTTTCCTCTTTATTTTCTGTTTTAGTTTTGGTCTCAGTAACACGCTGACCTTTCAGATCAAATACCACTTTTCACAGTGGCCTTAAGGGACAGGGAGGGGGTTGGGGAGGCAAGTCTTTTATTTAGAAGATAATTTTCAACTAGAAAGAAAGGAGACATCTGGAGTTGAAGTTACGATCTTTCCAGGCTTTTTAGAGTCTCTGCCTTTCCCTTTCTAGAAATTATTAATAAAAGGCATTAGGTCATTGTTACATTTCTTGCTCCTTCTGTTTCAACTCTTCAGGTCTGTCAACCGGCTATTATTTATGGGCGGCTGTTCTGTGTTCTCATTTACACATTTTATTTTGAAACCAGAACATAGCTCTTCACTTGAGTGGGGCTAGCAGGGCCTGTCCAAAGCTAGAACCTCATGTTAACTTACCTTGTACTGTTGTGATCATCAAGGTGCTTTTCCTTTTCATCTATTTGTAGGAACACATTGGAGTCTCTAGCTACCCACAGAGGTAAATATCAGAAAATCATACCTTGCCAAACTGGTAAGCAAGGGGACCCTTTCACAAAGCGAAAGAATGCATAACTCTTGAGAAAAGTCTACCAAAGGATGCCTTTGACAACTCCTGCCTTAAAATGATGTACACACACACTCACAAATTGTGTTCACAATCTTTCAGATACATTAGTAACATAGAACTGGGCATAACCATTATAAGAAACTACACAAGATGGTTATCACTATTTTTCTGCTCTTGTTTTAAGAAGTCGTTGCAGTTGGAGAAATCAGAGTGAATAAATGGGGATTTTGAACGTCTACCCCTGCTAAGTTATTCTGGGTATACATTATACAGAGTCTTGAAATGAAGGGTGATACATAAAAGTATCTGTCTTAGGATTTATTATTAAATTGTTGTCATCTTTCACTATTCTTTGGTGAATATCAAGACACTTAATAGAAAATCATAGCAATGTGATTAACATAAGGGATAATATTAAGGGCACTTTCAGACTATAGAAAACTATCATAGTTTACATTTTGCTGAATGGAAGTGTAGCTTTTATTTATCTTTCTAGTAGTAAACATCTTAGATCAGCTAAATTAACCAGTTGGTATCATTTCTCAATCCTTTTATGAGGACTTTTTTTATTTCAAACATTGAAATTTATATTTATATTAAATATATATTACCAAATTAAATTTATATTACCAAAGCCACTGTGGCCAGTGTTCAGCCTCCTATGACAGAGAAAGGACTTGTTATCTTCTGATATCTTTGTTCCAAGAGTAGGCAGTAGGTAATTGAATTAGCAAAGTAGGCATTCAAAACATTCTCTGGGTTTCTAAGTTCAAGGGGCGTGTGAATTTAGAAGAGCAGGTGGTAAGTCAGGGGATGGGTCATGTTTACCCAGTTGCCATCAGCTGTGATCGGTGTCACATGATATGGAAAACTGGCCCTGGGATGTAGAGAGAACAGAAAGTCAGTGATTAACAGATAAATGTGAGTTAATGTGAAACACATGTTATTTTGAAAAATGAACCTATGGCCCCCTTAATCCAAGTCATCTCCACAAACACAGTTTCTAGACCAGACTTCACCTAAGACCCACACTGGTGAAGGCACCGAACATGGCTCCTGGGAAGAACTGTTGCCACCAGATTTATTCCCCTATTAATTTAACCTTCCGTTTCTCTTTTATTTCCTGTGTACTATGTCCGGGGTGGAGGGGAAGGCCTCAAGCTAGACACTTTGGTGACCCTTCCCATGCCTAGAACCCAGTCATTTGGAATATGGTTAAGGAATGAGGCTGATACCAGTTGAAAGAGGAAATCCATTCATTAGCCTGCTAAAAGTATACCAATAATACCACATATCTGAGATAAAAAATGGTCCCTTAATTTTGAGACTTGTTAATCCACCTTCCGGATCACTCTCCGCCTCTATGACTTGCCTACAAGGTCTTCCTTTGTGTCCATGCCCACCTCTCCTGCCTCATTTCTGTTCACTACTCCCGAGCACCGTTCATCCAATGCTTGACCATGTTGAACTCCCTGGCTGTCTAGACCCAAGCTTCCTGTTTGTACCTCCATGCCTTTGCGCATGCGGTTCCCCTCTCCCCTGTCCCCTGTACTCTCTAGAGGTTTCTTTACCCTCTGAAATCTACCTTCAGGGCCACCTTTTCTGAGTCAGGAGTGCAGTTCATGACAGGGCCCAACATGCTGGTTGAAAAAGAAACACGTAGGCAAGATTGACAGTCACAATAGGAGCCCTCCTCTGAGGGCTAATGAAAGATAAACCATGATATAGTGGGACAGAGGGTGTGCAGTCTGGATGCAAGGAAGGTGAAGCTGGAGAGGGAGCGTCCTGGTGGGGACTTTGATCTACAGCCATACCACCCTGAAAGTGCCCAATCTTGCCTGGTGAGGACTTTGGAGATGGTGCTCCTTCCACAGTCAGAGCTGATAGGCACATGACAGTTTCCTTAACCTCTCTGGCCCTCAGTTTTCTCATCTGTAAATAAAATAGAGTGAAACTTAAGAAGACCAGATGTCCCAGTTTGCCTGGTGCATCCCTGATACAGGTCTTGCTTGCTGTTCTGTCTGGTTGACTCCCCCACTTCATTCTCAGAAATATCCCCATTTAGACAATAAATCATATGGTCACCTACTGATAATAGCACCCTCTGTGAGTGGGTGTTACAAGGATTAAATCTATCCCATAGCTTTGCTTTCCCTCGTGGCTCAGAATCCACAAAGAGTCCACCTGCGATGCGGGAGACCTGGGTTCAATCCCTGGGTTGGGAAGATACCCTGGAGAAGGGAACGGCTACCCACTCCAGTATTATGGCCTGGAGAATTCCATGGACTGTATGGTCCATGGCGTTGCAGAGAGTCAGACACAGCTGAGCAACTTGCACTTTCATAACTGTAGACTAGCACCCAATGTTAGTATGATTCCCATTTATACCTGAACTCAGCATGGAGAAGGGGCCTTAAGCAGCTAAAATCAGTTTCCAAGGTGATGTGCCTGGAGCAGGAAGACTTAGAAAACAGGTTGAAGGGCTTCCCTGTCCCTCCAGGCCCAGGGACAGGGACTCTGTTAAGGCCATTGTATTCTGGGCACCTGGAAGAGACCTGTGTCCTCTCTCTCTTAAGTCAGCCACCTACTGTTAGCACCTTGTACAGGCCGCTCTTTTGAGACCACAACATGGACACGCCCTGTTTCTTCCAGCCCTTTTATCAGATCACCACACTTCAGGGAGTCTAGATGTCCTTTTCCACCTGGTGACAGAGAGTTAATTCCCTTTTTCAATATTTTACCCATGAGTCAGGCCCAATTCATACTTCAGATCCGGTATCTTGAATGAGATTTTGCCCAGCTACCTAGAGTACACTGAAGATACTTCATCCTTGGACAGGCCTGCACCCTTGGAGGCTTCTGACCATGAAGGTTCCCCTGAGTGAGGTTGACCGAAACTCTGCCACTAAATGATGTCCACGTTCTCTCGGGCTCCCCACAGTTTCCCAAATCACAACCAGTGTTCGGTTTCAACTTGCACAATGTTTTCTTTGGGGTCAGGACCAGGGGAGAGGCGGAGGCCAAATGGCAACAGCAAACCCTCAATAGTTGTCTTGGCCAAGTTCAGCCTTGACACTGTGTCCCACGTCCTCTTGTCCTTTTTTCTGTGTTGGTAAAGTTCTTTTATTCACATTCCAGTAGATATGGCCTCTTTCAGCTCCCTGAGGACATGAGTGGCCATGTCATGAGAAGTGTTTGGAGTCAGATAGTCTGGAAAATAGATGAGAAGTGGGTGGGCAGGGCTGAGCAGGGGGCAATGGCCACAGAGTCCTTGGTCAGCCACAGAAATGAAGCCTTTGGAAAATGAGTGCCATGGTGCTTGGATTGTCTGCAAGAAGGAAACCTTGCTTCCCCTTGATGACTTCACCACCAGTGACAGGGGTTAGAACCCAGTTGTGAGGGCTGGGTGCTGAGTAATTGCTTATCTATGTAGCAGGAGACTAGCTGATTCCATGTGCTAAGGAAAAGGCAGGAGAATCCTCAAGGGGCATTATTAACAACTGGGGACAACCTCAGTGACCATGTAGACCACCATCCAAATTTCACACATGAGGAAACTAAGGCCCTGGAGACCCGAACTGCCTCAGCTGTTAGGAGGTGAAACCCAGGACCATCTGTGCCAGAGGATTCCTTCACTGGGTGCTGCTTGCTGCCACCAGCCAATCAGGTTACCTTGGACGAGTCACAGAACTCGGGGCCTCTGGTTCCTTATCTGTCAGCCGAGGCCATGGGACAACATGATCTTAGAGCTGCCTTCCAGAAACAACATTCCGGGATGTTCTGTTCCCCTTCCAGCCCAAGACAGCACAGAGTGGCCTGGTGCCCCAGCCAGCAGGCACTTTATCTCCCATGGAACAGAAGTGGGTCAGATGGAGGACTCTGAAATTTCTGGGCTTGTGGGTTCATGGTTCCTTCCCTTTGACCTGGGTAAGAACAGAAAGGGATAGCTTCCCTCCACCTCCACCTCCATCTCCACCCCTAATCCCTCCGTGACCCCCACCCCAGCCCCACGCTCAGCCTCTGGACCTAAGAGGCAGGAAAGTTTGTAAGAAGGTCTCTGGAGCTGGATGACCTGTGGTATAGCCCAGCTCTGCTGCCTGCCCTCTGGGAGACATGGCCTCCCCTTGCCTGTCAACTTCCTCATCTGTAAAATGCTAACAGTAACTGCACTCACCTCACAGGGGTGTGCAGTAAGGGCTGCACAAGTGTCGAGTGCCGTTACGTCTGTCACACCTGTTCTGTCCATGCCCATGGAACAGTCCCTCACCCTCATGACCCTAGCCAGGGCCTGAGTTGCTCATTTTAGCTGAGGGAGTGTCTATAAGCAGATTAGCTGGCCTGAACCAGACCTGTGCAGTACGGAGCAACCTTTATTCTCCTTTGAGAGAGACCACCCTGAACCTTTCCCCAAACTGTCATTTTCCCCAGTTGAAGTGATTCCCGTGTAACCACAGTCAGAGCACGACTGGCTGAGATTTTCATTCATCAGAGACTCTACTTTTGCTTCCCTTCTCCAGATTCCCCTAGGGCAGGTCAGATGTCACATCAGATCACGTCACATCCCCATCATCACCCTTTTCACAGGCCCTCCGAGACTCCAGTGAGACAAGGGAAAGTAGAGCTCTGAGCTGTGTCTCTGCCCCACTCGTTGGAGCCAAAGTTTGTCCTCCTTTCTGCTGCTGTGGTTCCCTGCACCTTGCCCCAAGGTGCTGGTGTCCTGTGGGGATGACAGTGATTCTGGCTGAGTTGGGGCTCTGCTCCACCACTTCCCCTCCCTGCCTGGAAATCTGAATCACCCACTGTGGAGCCAGGAGGAACTCTGCCCCAACCCTGATTTTAATTAGGAACGGGTGCATCCTGTGAGACTCAGAGTTCCGTCACTCTCAATCCAGACGAAATGTGTTTTGAGGAGCCCAGCCTGGTCAGCTCAACAGAGGAACGTGAATGCCACAGGGCTACAGAGGATGGTCCCTCCAATAGCCTTTTAGCAAATGGTCACTGAAGACAAACAAGAAAATAGAGACCCACATACTTCCGAGTGAAATATGACTGGAATTAACATGAGCACACATTCAAGTTCTCAAATGCTCAATGAACAAAATGTTTTCCATCTGTGAGGTGCTGTGTATACCCAAAAAGAGAGCAACCCCCAAAGAACCCAATCCCCCACTTTTCCAAAGAGGTGAATTTAGCAAAGTTTTTTGGCCAACTTAACAGGAATCTGTTATTGCCTTTGAGGTGGGGGATGGGAATTGACTGGTAAAGAGTCAGGGAATATTTCTGGAGTAATGGATGTTCTGTCCCTTCCCTGGGATGGTGGTTATATGTGTGACTTCATTTGTCAAAATTCATCAAACTACCCTTAAATTTTTAGGGAATGTAAATTTTACCTTAATTTTTTTTTAAAAAAAGTTATAAAAGTAAATACCTACTTATAATACTTAACCTAATCAGGTATTGCACACTGAAAATTATAAAAGAATACTAGATTAACTTATATTGTTCTTTTCATTCACACATTTCACAAAATGATTTCATGCAGATGTACATCTTCTGAGATCAATGGATTGCATTATTAAGGCCACTGTTTAAGTTGACAGTATTCCAAAGGATATCATCTTCAATTCATCTAACTTATTTGAAATGCAGAACATTTTGAATTCGTGTTTGATGCTGAAATGCTATTGCTAGACACAAAGACTCATTTGCATAATGTTACAACAGTTGTTTTTCTCATTTGTCTTGGAAGTGATTCTTCACAATTCTCACAACGTAAGCAACTAATGTTTGCTTTCTAAAAATGAACTTTAAAATATCACAACTTTAAAAAGTTGCACCCCAGAATAATCACCACATCTATGTTAAATCTCATTGCCTCCTTCCCATTAATTGCCTCTAGTAACCTCAAAAAGCATCCAGAACCAACACTGATTGAGACCATTTCAGGCTGGTATATCTTCCCAGATTTCAACTGAGAGAGTTATCAAATTACAAAATACTTTTAAAGAGCCCTAAGTCCCTTTAGTTCCCTGGAAGTCTGTGGTTAGGACTTGGAGCTTTCACTGCCGTGGCCCCAGGTTCAATTCTTGGTTGGGGAACTAATATCCCTGCAAGCTGCAGAGCAGGGCCAAAAACAAACAAGCAAAATGCCATGTATTATAAAGAACGGTAAGTCCCAAAAGTATGAGCAACTTTTAAAGGCAACAGTATTCTCTGAGAGTTAATTTGAGGAAATAAACCTTCATCTTATTTATCTTCAGGCATGTATAGTAAAGGGCTTGCCTGGTACCTCAACTAGTAAAGAATCCACCTACAATGCAGGAGACCTGGGTTTGATCCCTGGGTTGGGAAGATCCCCTGGAGAAGGGATCGGCTACCCACTCCAGTATTCTTGGGCTTCCTTGGTGGCTCAACTGGTAAAGAATCCACCTGCAATGCAGGAGACCTGGGTTTGATCCCTGGGTTGGGAAAATCCCCTGGAGAAGGGAAAGGCTACCAATGTATTATAAAGTACAGTAAGTCCCCAAAGTATAAGAAACTTTTAAAGGTAACACTGTTTTTTAAGAGTTAATTTTAGGAAATAAACCTTCATCTTAGTTATCTTCAGGCATATACAGTAAATCCAGGCATACATGTTCAAAGATAAAATAGAGATTTATTTAGCACATTTGGAGATTTTATAGTTCTTTGTCTAAAGATTAGTACTGTTAGCTGAACTTAGAAGTTTCCATGTTAAAAATTTAAACCTTACCACAAATGAGAAGCTGAAGCATTCTTGAATCAATGTAAACACACTATATTTTACTCAAAGGCATTAAATTTAGGAGAGTGTAGTTTAAATAGATGATTTTGGCTAAAATCAATTGTAAACATAATCCTAAATTATGAATTACTATTAATTTTGTGACTTGACGTTAAGTTATATCAAGGTTTCAACTACAAACAACTTTATATGAAAATATATAAAGGAGGCTTTTTTTTCCCCAATATTTCCCCAGTTGAGGCACCAAAAATAGTGTTGTTTTTAAAGAAACCAACATGGAAGACTGTACTGTTGTTTTGATTTCTTTTTTTTAACATCACTGTTGCTCAGCATTGTTTTTCCACTGGCCTCTCAAAAGCTGTCAGAAGCAAAATCAGGTAATTCAGCAAGAGCTCCTTGGGCATATAAGTTCCTGTATGACCCAATGCAATGGTTGCCCAATTTTTATTTTATTTTTTTGGTAGCAGAATCCTGATTTTAAATGACATTATAGGTGGTTGATGCTCTAGTTGGAATAGAGATGGGGACCCATAGCAGTCCTGCTTGGTGCCCCCTTCTCCTCTCTAGGAAATCCACTAAGGGGTTTCACAGCACCCTATGGGTCCCATGGTGCACAGTTTGAAAACTTTTGGCCGTGGACCATGCCTGAAGGCTGGAGCTCAGAAGATCTAGGTCCAAAACCTGAGTTCTGGTCTGTGTGATTGTTGGCAAATGACTTAACCTGAGTCTCATTTTCCGTATCCAAACAAAGAATATGAATGCTCATCTCAGAGTTGCTGTAAGGCTGTTTTTAAAGTTCCTTAAGTCTTACTCTTTCCTAGTCACGTCTCACTTGCGTGTTGTGTGCCATTGCATCTCAATTATTTCATGACTCAGCATCCACTTTTCTTTATTATTTGGCCTTGTTGATGCTACTACGTCTGCCTTTCAGATTTTCTGCCATTCTTGTCTGCTAGAGAATGGACCAGAGTAATAGTTGGCTTTGGGCTACACCGTGACCACCTCTGAAGAGATTCCACGCTCATGATCTTTTCTTGGGATGGACCACTCATCCAGATTTCTTTTCATTTTCAGGTGGGCCAAGAGAAGGGAAACTGTTCTTTCCAGAAAAACCCAACCCCCTGCATCATCCCTCAAGAACAAGAAAATATCTTCCATACAATATTTGCTTTTTTCACAAAGTCGGGAAGAAAAGTCTTGGTAAGAATTTGCTTACTCGTTGGGTTCACGTGGGTGGTCCTCACTAGGAAGGCAAGTCTGAGATGAGAAGCCAGTTTTCTATTTGCCATTTATTATTTCTCAAATCTGGTTTGAATCAGTTGGCTTAGAAAGTCACAAGGACTATAGTCAACTCCTGTTTTTTCAGCCTTAGGTTTCTATCGAAGTGTTAAATTTACATTTCAGATTCCATTGGGTGGCAAAGGGAAAACCTTTGCAACCCACCAAGTACAAAGTTATACATTTCTCCCAGTAGTATGAGTCTAATCAAGAGTGATGGTTCTCGTCCAACCACTTTATATACCGCTGTTGGTCAGTATATATTAAAACTAAACATATCTATGACCTAGAAGTTCCACTCCCAGGAATGTCCCAAAGAGAAGTGAGTACCTGTATCCCCCAAAGACATGGACAAGAATGTTCACAGTAATCTAGGAATGATCCAAATATCCATCACCAGGAGAAAGTGTAAACAGTTGCAGTGTACCCCATACACTGGATTATTATGAGCAATAAAAACTGCTACACCAACAACATGAATAAATCTCACAGATACAATATTGAGTGAAAGGAGCTAGAGATAAAAGGACACAGATGGTGTTTCACTTACATGAAGTTCAGAAATAGCAACTCTGTCAATGGCAGTGGAGGTCAGGACAGCAGTTAATTTTGGAGGAATATTGATAGGCAGGAGCATGAGGGAATCTGCTTAGGTGCAGGACATGTTCTTCATCTTGATCTGTTATGAATGTGTGTAAAAATATATCAAGATGGATCCTTAGGATTTATTCTGTTTACTATATGTAAGCTATACCTCAACTTTTTAAAAAGTGTAGGTGTTAAAGATGGAATCAGATGCTTTTCCAAAGCTTCCTTTCTCCCCATCTGTGGCTACATCTCTTCAGTTCCTTATTACAGCCATGGCACATCCCACTAACATTTCCCTCCTCTTTTATTTGGCGGTAGAGAAATAGCATGACTGGTTGCCACTGGGAAGTTTGGGATATTTTTACTCACATAATGCTGATGATCAACTATTATTTAACAGCCCTCAGAACTGTTAGATGTATTGATATCTAGTGGTTTGACAAATGCAGCTCTGTATCTGGCTGAAATCTTTACCCCATGTGTGAAACATCATGAACGTATATTCACACATTTTGGATCCTATTCCTTTGTAACTTAAATTTGGAATTTAGGTTTCTAGCTGTAATTCATATGTTTTCTTGGTTAAACGTGTTTTTCTTTACTCCTGTGGTTTCTTGAGTCTTGTGACTTTGTAGCCCTCCAATTTGCCCAATATAAACAATGGGTATAAAATTACATTTGTCACTTCCAGGCAAAAACAACATAATCTCGGAAATGCACCTTGTGTTCAAAACTCATAAGAGGGACCATAGCAAAAATCAACAAAGCCAAAAGCTGGTTCTTTGAAAGGATAAATAAAATCGACAAACCATTAGCCAGACTCATCAAGAAGCAAAGAGAGAAAAATCAAATCAATAAAATTAGAAATGAAAATGGAGAGATCACAACAGACAACACACAAATACAAAGGATCATAAGAGACTACTATCAGCAATTATATGCCAATAAAATGGACAACGTGGAAGAAATGGACAAATTCTTAGAAAAATACAATTTTCCAAAACTTAACCCGGAAGAAATAGAAAATCTTAACAGACCCATCACAAGCACGGAAATTGAAACTGTAATCAGAAATCTTCCAGCAAACAAAAGCCCAGGTCCAGACGGCTTCACAGCTGAATTCTACCAAAAATTTCGAGAAGAGCTAACACCTATCCTACTGAAACTCTTCCAGAAAATTGCAGAGGAAGGTAAACTTCCAAACTCATTCTATGAGGCCACCATCACCCTAATACCAAAACCTGACAAAGATACTACAAAAAAAGAAAACTACGGGCCAATATCACTGATGAACATAGATGCAAAAATCCTCAACAAAATTCTAGCAATCAGAATCCAACAACACATTAAAAAGATCATACACCATGACCAAGTGGGCTTTATCCCAGGGATGCAAGGATTCTTCAATGTCCGCAAATCAATCAATGTAATTCACCACATTAACAAATTGAAAAATAAAAACCATATGATTATCTCAATAGATGCAGAGAAGGCCTTTGACAAAATTCAACATCCATTTATGATAAAAACTCTCCAGAAAGCAGGAATAGAAGGAACATACCTCAACATAATAAAAGCTATATATGACAAACCCACAGCAAACATTATCCTCAATGGTGAAAAATTGAAAGCATTTCCCCTAAAGTCAGGAACAAGACAAGGGTGCCCACTTTCACCGCTACTATTCAACATAGTTTTGGAAGTTTTGGCCACAGCAATCAGAGCAGAAAAAGAAATAAAAGGAATCCAAATTGGAAAAGAAGAAGTAAAACTTTCACTGTTTGCAGATGACATGATCCTCTACATAGAAAACCCTAAAGACTCCACCAGAAAATTACTAGAGCTCATCAATGAATATAGTAAAGTTGCAGGATATTAAATCAACACACAGAAATCCCTTGCATTCCTATACACTAATAATGAGAAAGTAGAACAAGAAATTAAGGAAACAATTCCATTCACCATTGCAATGAAAAGAATAAAATACTTAGGGATATATCTACCTAAAGAAACTAAAGACCTATATATAGAAAACTATAAAACAGTGATGAAAGAAATCAAAGAGGACACTAATAGATGGAGAAATATACCATGTTCATGGATCGGAAGAATCAATAAAGTGAAAATGAGTATACTACCCAAAGCAATTTACAAATTCAATGCAATCCCTATCAAGCTACCAGCCATATTTTTCACAGAACTAGAACAAATAATTTCAAGATTTGTATGGAAATACAAAAAACCTCGAATAGCCAAAGCAATCTTGAGAAAGAAGAATGGAACTGGAGGAATCAACTTGCCTGACTTCAGGCTTTACTACAAAGCCACAGTCATCAAGACAGTATGGTACTGGCACAAAGACAGAAATATAGATCAATGGAACAAAATAGAAAGCCCAGAGATAAATCCACACACATATGGACAGCTTATCTTTGACAAAGGAGGCAAGAATATACAATGGAGTAAAGACAATCTCTTTAACAAGTGGTGCTGGGAAAACTGGTCAACCACTTGTAAAAGAAGGAAACTAGATCACTTTCTAACACCGCACACAAAAATAAACTCAAAATGGATTAAAGATCTAAATGTAAGACCAGAAACTATAAAACTCCTAGAGGAGAATATAGGCAAAACACTCTCCGACATAAATCACAGCAGGATCCTCTATGATCCACCTCCCAGAATACTGGAAATAAAAGCAAAAATAAACAAATGGGATCTAATTAAAATTAAAAGCTTCTGCACAACAAAGGAAAATATAAGCAAAGTGAAAAGACAGCCTTCTGAATGGGAGAAAATAATAGCAAATGAAGCAACTGACAAACAACTAATCTCAAAAATATACAAGCAACTTATGCAGCTCAATTCCAGAAAAATAAACGACCCAATCAAAAAATGGGCCAAAGAACTAAATAGACATTTCTCCGAAGAAGACATACGGATGGCTAACAAACACATGAAAAGATGCTCAACATCACTCATTATTAGAGAAATGCAAATCAAAACCACAATGAGGTACCACTTCACACCAGTCAGAATGTCTGCGATCCAAAAATCTGCAAGCAATAAATGCTGGAGAGGGTATGGAGAAAAGGGAACCCTCCTACACTGTTGGTGGGAATGCAAACTAGTACAGCCACTTTGGAAAACAGTGTGGAGATTCCTTAAAAAATTACAAATAGAACTACCTTATGACCCAGCAATCCCACTGCTGGGCATACACACCGAGGAAACCAGAATTGAAAGAGACACGTGTACCCCAATGTTCATCACAGCACTGTTTATAATAGCCAGGACATGGAAACAACCCAGATGTCCATCAGCAGATGAATGGATAAGAAAGCTGTGGTACATATACACAATGGAGTATTACTCAGCCATTAAAAAGAATACATTTGAATCAGTTCTGATGAGATGGATGAAACTGGAGCCGATTATACAGAGTGAAGTAACCCAGAAAGAAAAACACCAATACAGTATACTAACACATATATATGGAATTTAGAAAGATGGCAATGACAACCCTGTATGCAAGACAGCAAAAAAGACACAGATGTGTATAATGGACTTTTGGACTCAGAGGGAGAGGGAGAGGGTGGGATGATTTGGGAGAATGGCATTGTAACATGTATACTATCATGTAAGAATCGAATCACCAGTCTATGTCCGACGCAGGATACAGCATGCTTGGGGCTGGTGCACGGTGATGACCCAGAGAGATGTTATGGGGAGGGAGGTGGGAGGGGGGTTCATGTTTGGGATCGCATGTACACCCGTGGTGGATTCATGTCAATGTATGGCAAAACCAAGACAGTATTGTAAAGTAAAATAAAGTAAAAATAAAATTTAAAAAAAAAAACTCATAAGAGGAATGTTCCCAAAATATTAAATGTGTCTCTTTAAAAACAAAACAAAGAAGTTGTAGAACATATATGCAATGGAATATTAGCCATAAAAAGGAGCAAATTTGAGTCAGTTGTGAGAAGGAGGAACCTAGAGCCTGTTACACAGAGTGAAGTTAAGTCAGAAAGAGAAAAATAAATATCATATATTAATGCATATATTTGAAATCTTATGGTACTGATGAACCTATCTGCAGGGCAGAATTAGAGATGCAGACATAGAGAACAGACTTGTGGACCCAGCAGGGGAAGGAGACGGTGGGACAGAGAGTCACATTGACGTATACACACACTGCTGCTGCTAAGTCGCTTCAGTCGTGTCCGACTCTGTGCGACCCCATAGATGGCAGCCCACCAGGCTCCCCCGTCCCTGGGATTCTCCAGGCAAGAGCACTGGAGTGGGTTGCCATTTCCTTCTCCAATGCATGAAAGTGAAAAGTGAAAGTGAAGTCGCGCAGTCATGTCTGACTCTTCGTGACCCCATGGACTGCAGCCTACCAGGCTCCTCCATCCATGGGATTTTCCAGGCAAGAGTTCTGGAGTGGGTTGCCATTGCCTTCTCCAATACTACCGTATGTAAAATAGCTAGCTAGTGGGAAGCTGCTGTATAGTGCAAGAAGCTCAGCTCTGTGTTCTCTGATGGCCTAAGGGGTGGGATGGGGAGGATGGGAGAGACACTCAAGAGTGAGGGTGTATGCGTATACACATAGCTGATATACATTGTTGTGCAGAAACCATCATAACATCGTAAAGCATTATCCTCCAATTAAAAATAAATTTAAAAAATAAAAAACAAAATTCACTGCTTTCTCCTTGCAAAATCCAGTTTTGGGGTAAGGTACACCCGTGAGCTTCGACTTGAAGGCGTGTTCTGGTGCCCACTGGACAGGAAGTCCTTTGATTGCCCTCTGGTGACAAGAAGAAATGATTGCATCTTCCTATGGATTTCATCTGCCTAGAAAGGCCTCTAGAGAAGGCAATGGCTCCCCACTCCAGTACTCTTGCCTGGAAAATCCCATGGATGGAGGAGCCTGGCAGTCCATGGGGTCGCTAGGAGTCGGACATGACTGAGCGACTTCACTTTCACTTTTCACTTTCACACACTGGAGAAAGAAATGGCAACCCACTCCAGTGTTCTTGCCTGGAGAATCCCAGAGACGGGGGAGCCTGGCGGGCTGCCGTCTATGAGGTCACACAGAGTCAGACACGACTGAAGCGACTTAGCAGCAGCAGCAGCAGCAGCAGAAAGGCCTCAGTTCTATAAATGCTGTGTTCTACAAATACTTGTTCTGTATCTATAAATGCCTATTCTGTAAATGTTGTCCTCTTGTCTTTGTTCTTAATACAGTTTGACCATTCTCTGGTTATTCTTCTCAGGACTGTGAAAAAACAGGAATTTCTTGCCTAACAATGCACTGTAACCTTAGTGCACTTGCTAAAGAAGAAAGTCGTACTATAGACATTTATATGCTGCTGAACACAGAAATACTGAAGAAGGTAAGTCCTGAAGAACTGTACTCTCAGAGTTCATTTAAAAACATTTGAATTGGTTTCCTTAGGAAAAACTCTATCTGCCCCTTTTAAAACTGTCCTGGCCAGCACCATGGGTAATTCTGCTTCAGAAGAATGCCAGGAAAACATACCAGATCCTTGTTATTCAAAGTGTGGTCCGAGGACCAGCAGTGTCAGCATCACCTGGGAGCTTCTTAGACCTGCAGAATCCTGGACTCCACTCAGGCCTTACCAAGTCAGCATCTCTTTTTAAGCAAGAACCCCAGATGTTTTGTTTGTGCAGTTGTTTCTTAGACTTTTTTTTAATATTTATTTTTTATTTATTTGGTTGTGCCAGGTCTTAGTTGTGGCATGTGAGAGCTAGTTCCCCAATCAGGGATCGAACCCAAGTCCCCTGCATTGGGAACTCGGAGTCTTAGCTTCTGGACCATCAGGAAAGTTGTTCTCAGACTTTACCTTGCACATTTTAGATCAAAGGTTTTCTGTAAAGGGCCAGCAGTAAGTTTTTTAGACCCTGTGGGCTACACAGTGTCTTGCCATTGCTCAGCTCCGCCATCGTGTTGTGAAAACAGCCATAGACCATACTGAAATGAATGGGCGGGACTGTGTTTCAATAAAATTTTATTTACAAAAACCAGCGAAGGGGTGGATTTGACCCATGAAACATAGATTGCCATCCCCTTGTTTAAATGACATCTTGTTTCACAGACTCCCCCTTTTGAATCTCAGATCACTTTGCTTTTATGAGTTTATAAAAGTGGTTAAAAAAAATCATACAAATTCACTGTAATTTATTTTCACATAAGCGCTGCTTAGTATGAAAGGCTGCATCCAACAAACTGATTTTAAAATAATCATGTGGAGATAAAATAGGCATGTTAGCCACAGAGATTCTCTTTATTTTCCTTTGGAAAAACTGTATGTGTCAGTCCGTATAAAACACTAAGTGTATAAGTGAATATCCTTAGAATAGTCATTCTAGTGTTATTTTTTTAATTAGGCATGGCAACAACATGTTGGCCTGATAAGTCACAGGCGAAGGGGATATGGGATGTTTTACCCACTTTCCGTCTCTGGCTGGTGGAGAGCTGTGAACAGTTCTGCTTTCCCTGGGTGCTTTGAAGGGAAACTGATTAGGGGCAAGTTGGACACACACAGCACTGCTTCCCTGTTGTAGCTCTCTCTCCTTTTAAACAGGATGGAGCTGGGAGAGGACCCAACATGAACCACCCCTGGTCACCCTTTGATTCCAGAATATTACATCACAGGAAGTGCCTTCCTGGCCTGGGTCCCCAGCTCAGGTTGAGGGATTATGATTCTGTACACTTACCCATCCTATTCCTCTTCGTGACAAGTGGCCCCAGTGACAGTTTTATTGCCTGTGCCACACTTGCCACTGTTGACAGAGCCCTGATATGGTACTGATGGTGGGAAGCCAGTCTCATTTCTTCTTCACCCTCAACCCAGATGGCTGCTGCTTGCACGTCAGTCATTTGTACTGAATCACAAAGCCTCAAGCCTTTCTTGTCCCCAGCTCTGGCCTGGTGTCTGCATCTCTCTCTTTGTGATCAGTGGCAACCCTTTACCGTGGAATACGTCCCGCTGACTGCTGTCCCCATGGGCCATCCAGCCCAGTCTATACCCCAAGACAGCAGGAAACCATGGGGTGTCGTACGTGGTCGTTGGAGGACCATTTTCCTTGCAGATATTCTACAGAAACCAGCAGAAATCTCAAGTATGGAGTTAAGCCTCTGTCAGGCCCAAAGCCAGCCACACCTCCCTGGGGGCTCCAGGGGCTCCTCGCCTCCCTAAGGACATGGAGCAGCATCAGCCTTGGGGTTCAGCTGGGCTGCCGCTTCTGTTTATTTCCCTTTGATCTGAAGGTCTGACCCCAGACAAGGGAATTTGCAGTTTAATTGCTTTGACCTTAACAAGTTTTTATTTGAAATGTAGGATCTTATTTTTTTAATTATCTGAGGATTCCGATTTCTTTCAAAGTGTTTATTTTCTGCAACTGCCAGAGATCTGTTCCATGCTCCTAATCTGCTCAGCCTTTACCTTTGACAGTCGTCACTATTATTGTTGTCATTAGCAATGTCCAAGGTGATGAGAATGGTGGTCCAAGATTGAAGAGACAGTATGTCCAGACCCATAAAACCACAGATCTAGAGAACTAGTGAAAGATTGCTGCATAGAAAATTACTTACTGCTCAATATGAGCTCACTGAAGCAGTTTTTGGTTTTGTTTTGTTTTTTTTTTTTTTGAGTGACAAGCTTCTGAGAAGCATTTCAGATGTGTTTTATTGCTGTTTTTAAAAGGACAATAATTAGTGTGTAACTCCCAGGTAAATTCCACAGGTAGCATCCCCAGGTGTCCCCCCTAGAAGGTCTTTGTGGTTTCTTTGGAAGTGATGAGCTGAGCCCCTTGAAACTGTTTTCTGTAGAGACAGTTATCTTCTTTCCTTTTGCAGGGGCAGGTTTAACCGGACATGGGCCAAAGTTGGCCTCAATATGTGCCTCCTTGCGTGGCAGGCCACCTGAGTAAATACAGAAAGACACCTTTCTGGCAGAGCCTCGCTGCCTCCACAGGTGGGGTGCAGAGTGCTCTGGCTGGCTGTCCTCTGGCTCCACAACGGGAGCCAGCCTGCTTCTCCCTCAGTAGTCAGTGCAGCCGCATCTGGACCGCTGGCTCGATGTTCTGGCCCTTCCCTGAGTCATAGTTTTGCCGGCCCCTCTCTTCTTTCAGACTCCTTCCCCATCCCTACCTTGGAGCCATTCTCTGATTATCTGGATCAGTAGCTTTAAATCTGACCCCACACTAAAGCTTCTACCCACAATGGCTGATGGGCTCTGCCCGAGTTTTACCTGGGACGAACCTCCTTCCCCCACCACCCCCAGCCCCTTTCTTGTCAGACCATTGACTTATTACAAGCCAGATGCTTTCTCCTTCTCATCTCTCTGTCTGGTACCCTCTTTCCCACTTAAAGGGCTTTGACCCCACCCCCCCCCACCCCGCCCCCCACCGCAAAAGCTTCATTTAAGAGCAAAGAAAGAATTAAAAGGAACTCATGTGGAGAGTTTGAGGGTTGTGGTCAAGGCAGGAAGATGCTTGGGAAATGTAAATCAGATGCCTTCTGTGAAAGCCCAGACCTAGATTTATCGTACACAGTTCAACAGCTTTATTTATTCTCTACTCTTTGGGGAATATGTCAATACCAAGATCCAAATATCTGGCTCCTGCTGCTTGGAAACCACAGCACACAAGCCTGCATGTGTTGACTCAGCAAAACTCCAGAGCTTTTCAGCATCCACTATGATATGAAAGAATCTTCAGGAGAGAGACTGGAAATCTCTGCTTCATTCAATGATAGAAATTTCTGTCTGGTCCACATGGAATCTTAGAATTTCAGTTCCACCTAGGATCTCAGGGCCCTGTCACTGTGACTGAAAAGTCTTACAGTGAGTTATACTGTTTCATCCTCAGGACAGTTCATCTGTCATCCAGTTCATGACCCACGCCAAGGTGAAAGTGGACCCTTCCCTGAGAGTGGTGGAGGTAGCCAGTGGGAACCCAGAGGAGATGACGGTGAGTACAACCTCCACCTTCAGCCCCCCACCATCACACACAGCCCTCTTCCAAGGGTGAAGGAATTTGGGTGACTTGGGAGACTTAATGCTAGAATTTGAGGATAATAACAGCCTCTAAGCCAAGATGTCAGCTTTGTGGTAGACCCATGACCTTGCCTGCCTTGGCTTCCAGGCCCCCCAAGGGGAACTGTGGTCTGCTCTTATTGTGATAGCCTTGTTCTCCAGGATACTGTTACGTGAAAGCTCCTGGCCATGACTAGCCAAAAGAGAAATTGTCTGGAAGTACCCTTGACAGTGCTTATTGCATTTCCATTCTAGAACCAAGACTATTTTTTATCTTTCTCAGACCTTTTCCGGAATCCTCATCTGCCTTCCCAATCCCATTGCTCCATGGATAAACAGTGTTTAAACACAAGTTGGTTGACTAACATTCTCTACCTAGCCCCCATATCCTCTATGAAGTGTAGTTGGCAAGCAGCCTCAAGATGGGAGGTGTCACAGCTGGGAATTCAGATAGGGGAGGAAAAGGGGTGGCCTTGGAATTTTGCTGCATTATTATTTTCAGGGGCAGGAGGGGAGGGGCATCCTTTGACACCCAGACTCAGGTCCTAGGTACATAGAAAGGAAAACAGCAGCCTCTGAACTGGTTTTGCCAATAAGCTATGCAGTGATGGCTAGCTTTTTGCATCTCCTTTTCCTGGAATTTACTTCTCTCCAGGAAGACTTTACCCTCTCTTGAAAGAGTCAATACTGCTGTGACAAATTTACAGAAGTGAAAAATTGACAAAGATTATTTGCTTGCAAAGAAAAACATGTTAATTTATTTTCTAGTAACAGAGGAGACACCGCATGTCTAAATGTTAGGATGGGGATCACAGCAAAGAGACTCTTAAAAAATGCTGGCCAGGAGGGGTACATATAGAAAATAAATCCCCGGGACCAAATGGCAGGGAGGAAAAGACAAAAGCCAACTCCAGATATTTTGATCTCCAGAAACAGTGACTCTAGAAGTGAAGGACTTCAGGATCATTCCACTCCATCCCATTCATTTTCTGTTATTTAAAATGACCATATTTCCAAGGCCACCCCTTTCCCTCCCCTATCTGAATTCCCAGCTGTGACACTTCCCATCTTGAGCTACCCCAAAGCATGGGTATTCCATGCCCAGTTCAGGGAAGAAGTGTCAGAGGCAGACTTAAATTCCCTGACTCACATCTAGAAATTGTCCACCTGGTCATTTTAAATAACAGAAAATGAATGGGATGGAGTGGAATGATCCTGAAGTCCTTCACTCCTAGAGTCACTGTTTCTGGAGATCAAAATATCTGGAGTTGGCTTTTGTCTTTGCCTCCCTGCCAGTTGGGCATTTAACTGCCAATCCAGACCTTCACCTGGGGAGTGAAAAAGAGTGCAGAGTCACTGCTCATTGTCACAGCTCCAGTGAAAAAGTTTTATAGGATGAGATAACGTGGCCAACAGGAGAGCTTTAGAATGTTCTGGTAGACCACACTGTTCCCGATTAAGAGCTAACGGAAGTAATTAACAGATTTCCTACAGGTGGAATCGCTTGGGTAAATGAAAAAACTATCACGGGTGCATTGCCTTTGATTAAAACATAGAGCTGTGGGATCCAGAAAGACATTGCCTGACATCCCATTGTTGGATTCTGAGTCATCTGTGCACCCGCTAAATACTGCTTCCATTAACCACTGTTCCATTATGAGCACTGTGGTGATATTTTCATCATCAGGAGTTCTTTGGAAGGAGATCTCATTTTCAACTGATTTTTTTCTAGTACTCCCAAGAAAAAAGGAACATCCTTCAGAATTCCACAGTGCCCCCATCTTTCTCCTTTCCATGACTTTGCCTTTCAATACATGAGCCAAAATGAAGTACTACAATCTGTTCTCAACTTTCCTGGCAGGAAAAAATAAATCCTTTCTGAGTAGAAAGGATTGCCTTTTTAGAACAAACATGTTCCTCCCTGCGTGATTCTTCTAAATGCCTGGCACTTTGTCAATCATCCATTGGAAGGGAAATTTCCATAGAGGCTAGCCACCAAATTTAAATCGGGCAAAATTTCACAAGATTTGAGATCAGGCACCACATTTGTATGGCCTTGGAATGAACAGGAAGTGTATTTACAGCTGGTAGTGAGCAGGGTGTGGGTGAGAAAAGGAAAGCAATCGGTTTTTAATCACATAAAGTGTGCATGGTGATAAATTCAACTGACAGGGAATACAGATAATTTTCTTGGGACTCATCGTGTCTTATTTTCATGCCATAGTATGGGGAGTGCTTTACGGAGCGTATGGGTGAATAGCTAGAAATACGTTACTGGATGTTTGAGGCATTTTCCTTTTTTATTAACAATACATTTGAGGTGCCCTTCCTGGGCAGAGTGTTAGCCACGTGTCCAAGACCAACCACACCAGCTTGCCTGGCTTTGTACAGACTCAAACCTGAGAATTCTGGACGAGGTCTGAGTGACTACGTTCAGTGCTGACTGTGCCAATATAATACACCGAATTTCCTATTATGTCCAACCCAACGCTTTCTACTTTTCTGGGAGAGCTGCCAACAGCTGAGGCTAGAAACTCCCTGGGGGCAAACCAAGAATCTACAGCACACCAGCTCTGCTACCGAGAGCTGCCACCCCAGACACTCTTCTCTGGCCATATGAGAGGCTTGTGTGAGTTACAGAACAAATCTATTTTGTTGATACTTTGAAATAGCAACATGTGTGATGAACATGGAAATCCACAAATGGATAAATAAGTCATTGCCATGTGGAGTGGGTACCAGGTTGAGATTCTAGGTGCCAGGAGGAGAGACTGATTCTGTCTCCTTTTAGCAGAAGCAGAATGGATTAGAATGGTATTGGGTAGCTCTCAGAATTGCCAGCAAGGTTGGAGAGTCTGACTGGGGATGTGAGAAACCTGCAGGGCCAGGACCACAGGTTGGGGCAGGCCCCAGGGAGAGTCTGGAGTGGTACCCTGGGCGCTAATTCCCTGGCTTCTCTCAGCCTCGTGCTCTAGAGTCACGTGGAGCCTCTCGCTAGCTGAGGTTAGGCCCCTGTCTGGGGAACCAGGCACCCCAGGAAAAGCAGGTGGCTGGCATTTTGGGCTATTGTAGTACAGCCTCCCCCTCACCCTGAGACTCACCCATAGGAGGATTTCCCAGCACTGGAAGGATGCTGAAAAGTGACAAGCATCCCCTCCCATGTGCTTCTTTAACACTACAGGCAGCATGGGGCCATCTAATCCCTGGCTCATTGAGGGCTCTCTTCTGAGCTAGTCTCTGTTCAGTCATTTAGACCATTTTGTCAGTTCCATTGATAAGAGAATTTGCAAATTTTTGTCCATAGGTGGTTGAGGAGTGTTTGTGCTTTGGGCTTTGTTTTAAGAATGAACGTGCTTGAATGAGCTACTTCTGATTTGATAGGGCAAATTTCTGGGCCCTTCTCCTACTGCCATGGGAACCATATGTCCAAAGAGCTGGTCACCTCCCTTCCATAGTCCTCTGACATCACCATCCCTTACCCTACAGGTGGGGAGACAGGTCATAATTTTTACAAGTCCCCAGAGATTCCACTGTGCCCTCCCTGAGTTAGAACCACAGACCTTTTTCCTCAAGTGAACAAAGAGCCTCTGATGCTTAGGAAAAAGAGGCGACTTGCCCTGGATCTCAGGTCACTGAGCCAAGGATAGGGTCCGGAACTTTTGAGTCTCATCCACATGCTCTTTTCTCTGCTCTGCAGCCACTCAGTCATACAAGAGGGCACTGGGCAGTCTTGGATAAAAGGTCCTTGACAAGTGCAAGTGTCCACCCTGGACCGGACACTGACTGGTTTTAAAGTCTGTTATAATTGCCAGGTTCCCTTGGGGCCCAGCCAGCCCCTCCTGACTGGACCTGGCTCTCCTCACCTCAGTGGAGGCTTTCCCTGCTCACTCTCCACCACACTCTAGAATGGAGCCTTCTGGCTGCAGCCTTGCTTTCATTTCTGAATAAACCTGCCTCTCATGTACGAACTGATCAGGCCAGCAAGTTCCAGCTTCATTTTCTCTGAAGCTGGTCAAGTTCACTTCCCAGTCTTGACCCTTCTGGGAAGTCAGTCCTTCTAGTTTGGCCTATTCTTTGTGAACAGGGAACACTGTATTTCCCCCTTTGGAATTAGAAGAGCCTGCCCTCAAATCCCATCTCCCTCACAGCCCAGTGGTGTGACTGCAGGTATCAGGTGAACTCTGTGAGCCTCTCTTTTCTCATCTATAACATGGGAAAGCTAGTTTCTTCTCCCTGGAGATTTCCCCTCCATTCTGCTTCCTGCCGCTACCCCCACCAAGCCAAGATGCACACCAGCATATCTCAACCAGAGGGCGTCATCTGAGGTGGTAGATGAGAGACTCCAGAAGGTCCCGCCTGTAGTTCCTTTGTTGTTTACTGCCTCTTGAACCAAGCTGACAGTTTTCTGTCACCAAATAGACTGTGACTTGTACTTTACTATTTACATGCCAAATTACAGTTAAAATTACATTATACCCAGCAAGATAGTTCTCCTTCTTGTTACATCAAGAGGTAGGAGGAAGAAGAGAGACACCTCCATTCTCTGTCATCATCAAAAGATGGTAGGCAGTCTTCTCCCTTCACCCACCACCCCCATGTGAGAATTAAGCTCTAATCAAAAGGAATTTAGGAAAACCCCAGTGTAGTTTGCTGTTTGTCACTGTTTGAAGTTTCACTTAATGAATACTCTGTTGGGGGCTTGCTATGGGCCAGGCAATGTATGAGGCACTGAGGATGCAATGGGGAACCAAATAGCCATGGTCCAGGCCCTCCCAGAGCTAACGAGGGGGTGACAGACAGTAAAAAGAGAAGCAAACAGCGTTGTTGTTTTTTTTTTTTTTCAAACTGAGGTGAGTTCCATGGGAGTAACCTCCTCTAGATTGAGGGAAATCTAAAGAATATTTCTCCAAAGAAGCTGAAATCTAGAGAGGGAGGAGGAATTAGCTTGCCAAGCACAGGGAAGAGTGTCCCAGAGAGAAGGGAGAGCTGTGTGAAGACCCAAATAGCTTGGCGTGTTCAAGGCTGCAACAGCAGGGCGCAGCACCTGGTGAGTGGTGAAGACATCCATGACGGGAGACGTAGGCGGGATCACACCATATAACACCAGGGGGCAGTTACAAAGGGAAACTGTTGCAAGCATTTGTTTTGAGCAAGGAATGGCCTGATCCAATGTATTTTTTAATAAATTTATTTATTTTAATTGGAGGCTAATTACTTTGCAATATTGTATTGGTTTTTCCATACATCAACATGAATCTGCCATGGGTGTACATGTGTTCCCCATTCTGAACCCCCCTCCCACCTCCCTCTCTGTACCATCATAGGCTACTGTGTGGACAGTAGATTGTAGGGGGCTACAGGAAAGTTGTGACCATCACTTGCTAGAAATGATGGTGGCCAAGGAGATAGAAGTGGACAGGTAGAGTTATATCAGTAGAGGTCCAGCAGTCTGTGCCAGTTACGTGTAGAGTATCTGTCCTAAGGGGTGGCTGCTGCTGCTAAGTCGCTTCAGTCGTGCCCAACTCTGTGCAACCCCATAGACAGCAGCCCACCAGGCTCCCCCATCCTGGGATTCTCCAGGCAAGAACACTGGAGTGGGTTGCCATTTCATTCTCCAATGCATGAAAGTGAAAAGTGAAAGTGAAGTCACTCAGTCGTGTCTGACTCTTAGCGACTCCATGGACTTCAGCCTACATGAAGTCCCATGGCTTCTCCGTCCATGGGATTTTCCAGGCAAGAGTACTGGACCTAAGGGGTTGGGAGGGATCAAAAGACATCTTGATACAAAGCCCCTCACCTGGTACATCCATGTGGGCAGTCAGTTAATAGTGGGTCCCGTTGCCTAAGGCTTCTCTGATGGGGAAGCTGGTAAAGAATTCTGCCTGCAATGCAGGAGACATGGGAGACATGGGTTCAATCCCTAGGTCATGAAGATCCACTAGAGGAGGGAAAATTGCAGCCCACTGCAGTATTCTTGCCTGAAAAATCCCATGGACAGAGGAGCCTGATGGGCTACAGTCCAAGGGGTTGCAGAGTCAGACATGACTGAGAGACTAAACACACACGCCCACTGCATAAAGAGATGGTCAAGGATGGGAGGAACCAATGAAGAATAGCTTCTCCCTCCCTCAGAACCTCAAGAGTCATGATCAGTTTACTCTAAAACAGTGGTTTCCAGCTGTCATCATGCTTATCATTATCATTTCTTCAAGCAACAGAACCCATTTCTAAATTGAAACGTACTTTGGTTGAGTCAGAGGTAGGGTGCCTGTAACTCACCCCGTTTGTATCTCTGTTTTCTCTGAGGGGCCTCTACATGCCCTCACCAAACCCCTGGGCTCTATGGAGCTAGGAAACCACTGCTATGGAAGGCTGTACTTAGGGCAAGGCTGCTGTCCCATCCTTCAAATTCTTTAGACATGAACTGGACCTCCAATAAACATGAATGAGGAAAAAAAAATTAGCCTCAAGACTTCCACAGCACAAACAGGGGTAAACACTGTACACACATGTGTGTGCAGACACACATGCTTGAGCACACACACTTATACATACACTGTGTGGTTTTGTGTTGGGAAAGCCTGAATTCAAGAGGTTAGGACAAGGTGCATGGAAGGAATGACCCCTGAACACATACTGAAGGCATTTTCTAAGTGGACGGGGGGAAGGTCAGCCTGCAGGTAGAGTCAGATGGTGTCTTAGGATAGAGTCTCAAGAAGCAGACCCTCAGATGAGGATGTGGGTACAAGAATTTTTTTAAAGGAAGTGTTCCCAGGGAGATGGGGAAAGAAGTGAGGAGATAGGATAGGGAAAGAGAACGAGGGAAACAAAAGTGGGATTCCAGGGGCCTCAGGCTCAGCAGAGCTCTGGAACTCAATACTTCAGAGTTCTCCTACTCTGAAGCAAGGGAGCTAGGCTTTCTCCCTCCTGTTGTGTGTCAGCCACTGGCCAGAGGCTGCCCAGGAGATACTGAGCACCAAGATCCTCCCCGTCTCCCCATGCCCTGAGGGAATGCAGCCTCTGACAATGCCACCCACTAGAGGTGAATGCGTGTAAAGCTGGGATTGGATGTAGGGAACGGATCGAGGGACCTGAGAGATGTGAGCGAAGAGCCAGCAGCGGTGAACACAGGTGTCACTGGTCTCCACCCACACCCTGGGGGCTCGGCTCGGCGTGCCTTTCTGTGCCCCATTTTGCTTAATGACTTCATTTTTGTTCATTTATGCTCAGTTCTGGTGATGTGCTGGCATTTGATGTGATTATCCCCTGACACACTCACGTTGCCCTGTGAGCGAAATATTAGTGCTTCGACTCTCTGATGAGGAAACTGAGGCCCCCAGATGACAGCCTGAGATGCTGAAGCTTATCAGTGAAAGAGCCAGGTCTGGCGTAAGGCCGACTATTTGCAAGCCCGAGGCTCCTTTCATCCTGTGCTCCTGAGGCCCAAGCTGTCCCATTGTCTGGCCCACACACAGTGGAGCACCACTCCTGGCAGATGGGTAGGAAACACAGCCATGGGTGGTGAACAGCTGGCCTGTCGTCTTCGGAGAGACCCTTGGCTCCGGTGACCTCAGAAGCACATCATGTTCTAACTTAGTGGTCTGTTGATTCTGGAACTCTTCCTGTTGTGGCCTGGTCCCTAACCAGATGCACAGCTACTCATCAAGAGAATTAGCACTCATCGAGGGCCCTCCTTAGCCTGTGGCAAAGGAGCTATGTCCCCCCAACCCCCCCCTCCCCCGCCCTTTAAAGAACGATCATGAGGTTTCTCAGGAGTAATAGATATAAAACCTCTCACCACAATGTCTGGCACACAGTAAGTTCTCAACAAATGTGACCCATTCTTAACAATTAAGGAATTAGCACCAGTCTAGCTCATCCCTCTGCAAATTCTAACAGAGCAAGGAATTCCTGGAACCTAGCAGCCAGGGGCAAGTTTGACATCTTTGTTTATCACAGCACAGACTTGCAACAACCAGCTTGCCAAATGCAATTTATTTTCTGTTCATTGATGTCATCTCCGTAAGTCTGAGTCTTCAGACTCCCCTGAGCTGGTCTGCTTTCTGAAGGCTCTGTTCTGAGAGCGATTTAAGATGTGGTTCCGCTAAGAACATTTCCTCCAGCTCCCACAGCCCTTTCTCCCTGCCCCTCCCCCACTGTTAGATGTAATTAGAAGCAGGTGAAAATGGCATTTCCTTGTTCCAGATGTTCTTCTTTCCCCACTTTTTGTTTTACATACATTCCTTCCCTCTGTGAGACCTGTGTGTGATGTCGATTATGGAAAGCATCTTGCCCTTGTAATTGACCTTCAGCCAGGGGGGCTGGAGCTGAGGTTCCCCTTGGGTGTTGCTGATGCTGAGCTGTCCCCTCAGCCCTAGAAGCCCCCTGTCCAGCCAGCCCTGGGACAGCTGTACTCTATTTTGGTCATGTTCTCAGGCCTTTTGGAGACCTGAGCATTTCCAGCTATGACATTAAGCATATTTACAGTGGTCAAAACATAAAAGTTTCCAGAAACCTGCAAGTGAATCAAGTGCTGTGGTTTAGGCTTGCCAGCTGCCCCAGACTGAAAGTTGGTTCTCTGATGCCAGCTTGCTAGCCTCAGGTGCGTTCAAGTCTATAGCAGCAGGTAGGATGCCCAGCCTGTGGGCCTGCCATTGCCCCTGCCCCATGGCTGTCCTCCTCTAGGAATCTGTTGAGCCAGGCAGATCCTCAGGCTCCTCAATTCTCTTATGTTTTCTTGGTTAACACCTGACACACAAGCCCCCCAGCCTCAGTCTGCTGCTGTGCGATCATTTATCCCTTCGCTAATCAGAACTTCTGTTGCTCCATCTCTCGGCCTCCTTCCCTCCACCCTCTGAAACCTGCAGGCTCCCCCTCAGCCTGTCTTTTTCCTCCTTTCTCGTTACTTCCTGTTATGTTGGGAGTGTGGCTCTCCCCTGGTGATACCACTTCCTCTACAGCCTTCGTACTGGGTCTGTTCCTTGATCCCCCACACAAAGTTCTCCTTGCTAACCTATATTCATTTTGCAGCCACAGTGCTCTTTGCAAAATGCAAACTATGTCACTCCCTAATTAAAAACTTTCATTGGCTTCTCATGCTTAAGATAAAGCATAGAAATCTCTCTGGTTTTTTAGGTTTAATTCCACAGTATCTGTAATGCAGTATTTAAAGCATCCCTTATTCCTCCTATACTTATTAACAATTTTCTCAGATAGTTTTATGAATGAATATGATGATTCTTAAGGGTTATTTATAAGGAATTCTCAAAGCCGTGCCTCAGGAAGACAAAAGAGGGTCTACATTGCTTTTTGGAGTGATTCTCTAAGTAAATAAAGGAGAATCAGAAGCTTGAATTTCAGTGTTTTATGAAAAGAAAACTAACCTATTAAACCAAGTTATTTAGGAATTAGAAATTATGATCAAAATAACTGCAGGTTTGGTTGATTGAGTGCAGCCATCGAAAAGCTATATGAGGCCAGTTTTCAGATGGAAGTCACATGGTTCTTTAATGTAAAGCATATAATTCTTAACAGTCTCCAGCCCTTCCGTGTTGCTCCAGCTTCATCTTGACCATCTTCCCTTGGCTTCTTACTCATTCCATCTGCTCCAACTGTGCTGTCTGCTGGCAGTTTCTAACCCCTGCTAAGCTGTCTCCTGCCAGAGAGGTTTTTCACGTGCTGTTCCTTTTTGGAATGTGGTTCCTATCCCTCTTCCTATCCCTCTTTGACTAGTTAACTTCTGCTTATGCTTTAACTCTCAGCTCAGGCAGTCCCTCAAAAATTTCTTACTGACTGCCATGCTTATCTTAGAGTCTTTTCTAACCATGAACCGCTCCTTGGGGGCAGTTTCCAAATTATAATTTTGCATTTATGTGTCTAAACTGGCAAGTATTCTCTGTAAGCTGGAAGTTCCATGAGGGCAAAGACTGCCTGTTTTATTGATCAGAGGATCCCCACAGTGCCTGGTACATACTAGGTCCTATATATACATTTGTTCAATGGATGGACAGACAAACAAATGGACGGATGGGGGGTGGATAGATGGCCAGGATTCTCAAAAGAAATAACATTTGCCGATTTATTTTTGAAGTAGAAAAAAGAAAAGCACACTCAGAAACTCTAGCTTCAAATCTTTCCTTCTCTTTTGTTGCAGAGTGAATCATAGTCATACTTCATCTAATGTTATGGCAGAAAGGACATTGAATTTATTAGTTTGCACATTCATGAATCACATAATGGATCACTACCTTGGTCTAGGTGACAGGAGAACATGCATTCAAATCCTTGTTCTGTAAGAATTCAGAGTTTACTGGAGTCCATAGAAAGGAAGATACATCATTACATTACAGAGTGAGGAGGACTTAGAACTGGGATGATGAAGTGCTCCACAGTGATTTCAGAGCTAACCCTTGTGGAAGGTGGGTTCCCTTAAGTTGGTTCAGGGGCTAGGGTAGAAGGGACTGGCTTGGGAAGGGAGGCTGATCAGGCAGGACTCTTAACTGCCTACCTTCTTTAGATACAGAAAATCTCCACCTTTTTTCTGTTTTACAAATGGGGGTGCTATCGCAGGTTTTCTCTGTTAAGAGAAGTTGACAATTGTTGTTTCCAAAAGCTCAGAGAATGATTAATCCTGCTGAGAAAAGCAGAGTAAGTCAGTCTTCTTGGAACAGAAGATGTTGGAGCAGAGCCTCTCCTTTTAATTTTTTTTTTTAACTTGGCTTCCAGATGCTGAAACTCTTAAAAAATAGTTAAAGTAAGAAAAAGGAAAAAATAACCCATGGTATTAAAAAACACCTATTTTCTTTAAAACCTTCCTACTTTTTCTGCAAAGCTGAAGTTTTATATATGTTAAATTGATAATGATTTTTTCATATAACTTTATAGCATGTATCATTTTTCCCATTTATTATCCTGTAAGACTTGGGAGTCAGGCAAAAGATGATTTCATGTCCTTTCTACAGCATCCTGCAGTATTCTCTAGCCCCTTTCTACTCAAAATGTGGTCCATCAGTATCAGTGTCACCAGTGAGTGTAACCAAAATGTGGATCCTCAGGCCCCAACCTAGACCCATTCGTTCAGAATCTGCATTTTAAGTAGATTCCTCATATGATTCTTACACAATTAAAATTTGAGAAAAACACTGTTTTAACAGGCCTGCCTAACTCCCTAGTGGGAGCTTCCCGGGTGGCTCAGTGGTAAAGAATCTGCCTGCCAACGCAGGAGACACAGGTTTGATCCTTAGGTCAGGAAGATCTCCTGGAGAAGGAAATGGCAACCCGCTCCAGTAATCTTGCCTGGAAAATCTCATGGACAGAGGAGCCTGGTGGGCTATAGTCCATGGGGTCACAGAGTCAGACGCGACTGAGCACGCACACATAACACATACTCTGAATTGTAAATTCAGTATAAAGGGAAACCATCTATAGTATAAACTGAGAAGTGATGTGTTGAGACCTGTGCTTTAGGAAAGCAACTCTTAACAGCAAAGAGGCTCCTCCAAGGCTCCTGAAATAATACTGGTGAGAGAAGCTCAGGCTTGACCCTAAGCAATAATTGGGGATGGGGAGAAGAGATATTTAAAGAGGTACCAGGGATGAGATTAAGAAACAACTATGTATAAAATAGATAAGCAGTACGGATATATTGTGTAGCACAAGTAATTATAGGCATTATCTTTTAATAACTTTTATTTTTTTTTTTTTTTTTTTCTTTTTTTTTTTTTTTTATTATTATTATTATTTTTTTTTAATTTTAAAATCTTTAATTCTTACATGTGTTCCCAAACATGAACCCCCCTCCCACCTCCCTCCCCATAACATCTCTGTGGGTCATCCCCATGCACCAGCCCCAAGCATGCTGTATCCTGCGTCAGACATAGACTAGCGATTCAATTCTTACATGATAGTATACATGATAGAATGCCATTCTCCCATATCATCCCACCCTCTCCCTCTCCCTCTGAGTCCAAAAGTCCGTTATAGACAGCTGCGTCTTTTTCCTGTCTTGCATCCAGGGTCGTCATTGCCATCTTTCTAAATTCCGTATATATGTGTTAGTATACTGTATTGGTGTTTTAATAACTTTTAATGGCACATCATTTGTAAAAATACTGATTCACCATGCTGTATACCGGAAACAAATACAATATTTTAAATCGACTGTGCTTTCATTTTAAAAAATACCGTGGACTGATTCAACACTTTTTCTTTTGATTTAAAATAAAGGATTTTAGCAGGATCATCCTGCTTATTAATGGTGGCAACCAACTGGATTGTCAGTGCTTCCTGCCTCTCTCTGTGGTCCATGCGGCTATTCCTTTGACTTTTGTCTAAGATGTGACTTCTTAGAACTGCCGGCTGCTCAGACCCTCCCCGACAATGAGTTTATTAGAGTCGAGATGTGTAGGAACCAGCTCTGCCAAAGCATAAAGCACACGTCCAAGATGATGAACGGCATCACTAAAAATAATAAAAGATTAAGCACACATTCCAGGGAAGTGACAGGGCATTCTTACGGAATTTGCCAGACTAAACTGTAGTGGATTCTCTTCACTGTCTCTCTATCCGCAAAACCAGACCTCCAAAGTGGCTTTGCCGAGATACAGATTTTGGACACCGCTGGCAGGCAGCATCTCTGTGCAGCTATAGGGCTGATCCAAGGGGCTGGGCTTGCAGTTGACCCCATGGAGCCCACAGCCTGTCTCAGCAGTTCATCGTCAACTAAAAGCCCAGCAGCCTTTCCCGATGCGACCAGAGACTAGGAACCTTCAGAGACTGTCTTACTTCCCCATCGCACAGAGGAGGAAACTGAAAAGATGATCTTGGTTGCCCAAGGGTGTACCTCTTGGCTGCGGTGCCTCATCATTCACCTGTACCTGATACCATGAGAGACTCTGAGTGTGGGAGATGATTTGATCCACAGCTTTTTAGAGGCAGTGACTCAAAGACATGAATCTGTCTTTAAGGACAGGAATCTCTAATCTGAACCAGATAGAAAAGAGTAGGCTTAAGATGACAGACTTTACAGTCCATTTCTATCCCACCTCCCCTCACCCCCATGTATTCCTTCTTCAGGGTTCCCCCATATCTGAAAATCAGTTCATGAAAATGCATTCAACTGCATACATGGGTTACTTACACTGTTCTCTATGTATACTGACTTCAATAAATCATTTTTTTTTTAATTAAGAATCTTGTGTGCCAACCATGCACAACCTCAAAAAAAACCCTTCCTGCCAGCAATGCTAGCGATACTGATGGGAGCACCCAGCATGTGTCGGGGGTGGACTCTGCCAGGTGTGTCGTGTGTGTTAGCCTCTTGAATTCTCTGGGGAGGGGCTGTTCTAGCCCTATTTTACAGATGAGAGAACTGAGGCTCAGAGAGGTAAAGTACCTTGTCTAAGGTCATATAACCATTGAGTATATGCTACAAAGAAACCTCATTTCCATTCCCCAAAAATGACCTCTATGTTCTGTAGGCTGTTTTCTTTGACTTGTCCCAACACAGAAAGGAATGATTTCTCTTCTGTCTGACTTCCCTTGAGATAATATTTTGGATTCAGGATCTGTCTCATGGATGTCCCCTCCCTCAGCACACCCCCCCCCCCCCCCCCCAACAAAGCCCTTCCTATCCTTCCTGTAGGAATGAAGACAGTGAGACAAAGATGATTGTGTTTGCTCTCCTTTTCACCAAGGGAGAAACAGTGAATGATTCATTTAGTTGACAGACTGTCTTTAAAGAGCCACCATCAGCTACACACTCTATGATGTGCTAGTGACCAGCTTAGATTGGGCCTTCGAGGGTGGCTAGAACTGAGTTCAAATCTTGACTCCACTTGAGCTAAATGGCCCAGAGCAGGACAGTGCTGAGTAGACAGGAAAGCACAGAGCCTACAAGAAATGTTAGAGAGAGGGAAGCCAGGCCCTAAAAAGAGAGCATAAATGGTGCTAGGCTGTGTCAGCTCAGTCATGGGCCCCATCACCACTGAGGCTTGAGCAGGAGAGCAGGACCTTCCAGGCAAAACATCAGCTGGCTTCCAGGGCTGAGCGAGGTTGAGGTAGGCTTCCCCAAGGAGGGGCTAGACATTCCAAGGACACGGACCAGGTTAGACAAAGCCCTGTGCCTGGGCCAGCCTGTCTGCCAAGGGAGACAACAGCTGCCCAGAGCGGAGATTTCTGTCTCTTCAGCAAAGAGGAGCTTGAATGGGACCATGGGGTGTTGGGAGGATTGGCCGCAGAGGTCACGATGGATGCTTTGAATTATGCAAAAATAAACTCCACTGTAACCAGTAGGGCAAAAACAGAGCCAAAGGATATAGTCAGTGTTGAGCTAATACATGTTAAACAATGGCAGGAAGGTGTGGGAGCCCTGACTCGTGTGTCGGTTTCAGTGGTATAAATACTCTCATGATGGACCATTTCAGAATACCATTGTAATGTCCTTAGTTGTGGAGCTGGGAAGAGAGGCACTCCATTGGCATCACAGTAATGAGCCAGCATACCACCATGGTTCATAAAAGTTGGAACAGCTTGCCTCACTGAGACATGGACTCCGAGGAACCTATGGCTCCCTTTGGGGACCAGGGCTTAGCTCCTCAAGTGAATGCCTTCAGTGTCCTCGGCATCATCATGTGACCCAAGGCAGACTGTGCCTAGCCTTTGCGATCTACAGTCTCCTAGGGAAGCTAGCATTAATCCAGTAATTACAGTAAGTTACACAGTGCGCAGAACACTCAGAAGTCCTATCTTATCTGGAGGGCACACCCATGTCCTTTGTTTCAAAACCCATAATAAAGCGGAGACTGTTATTGTCTTTTCTGAATCAAGAACATAGTACCTCATCAAAGTTTTTTGCCATGCTTGCATTCACTTTGTGGTATTTAAATCAAGATTGTTGTCTTTACAAGCCCTTCAAGAATTGAGACTTCAAGTGCCTTTTCAGATCCTAGTGAAAAACCCATCAGAATACAACCAGGAAAGCATTCAGCAGAGTCCGTTTTATAGCAACAGCAGCCTGGACACATCTCTCCGGTTCAGCCTCAATGTCAAGCCCAGGTTGGACCCCCTCATACGGTGGGTGCTTCTTCTGGGGGACCAGCTCACTCTTGCTTTGCCTCCCAGGTGGTCTTCGAGGCGTTGCACAATCTGGAGCCGCGAGGCTACGTCGTGGGTTGGATCATTGCCATCAGCTTGCTGGTGGGAATCCTCATCTTCCTGCTGCTGGCTGTGCTGCTCTGGAAGGTGAGTGGAGATCGTGGGTCCCCGGGGAGTCTCCACCCGGACAGCCAGCTCTCCTGCCTTGCTGGGGTAGAGCTCCTTGAAAGTGGTTTCATGTTGGAACTTCCTTCCTGGAGCAAGGTCCCCTCCAGGCAGTGAATGGAGTCTTGACTCCTCATGAGGTCATTCACACCTGAGGACTGGACCACTTCAGAGGGAACCCCAGAATTCACCCTCTTCTTGGGGCTTCCCAACAGAGTTGCCACCAGTCCTACTTGGTGAGTAACAGCTGGGACTGGGATGTGGATGGTTAGCTTGTTTACCTGTCATAAACATAAGAAAAGAAGCTACAGAGCCACTCTCTGTTCTTCTCCCATGTGGAATATGGGAAAGATTTCCACCCAGAGGACTCTAGTAATGGAGATAGGCTATGTGTCCAGAGTGCTGCCCAGGTGTCTCCATAAGAAGTTCTCCCAACCCCATGGGGGTTCATTTGTAGGTGGTAGATTTTCCCTGCCTCCTTCGACAGGGAGCACCTGCTCATCCTTCATGTCTTGCCTCTTGTCACTTTCTCAAGAAAGAGGAGTATTCTCACCCTCAAGTCTAGGATAGTTTCTTTGCTCTGCACTTTGCTTTCAGAGTACCTGGGTCCTTGACTTTGGAGCCTCTGTATTCATCAATAATGGTTTCAGAGTCATTATCTGAGGAAGGTCTGCCTCTTCCACTGGAAGGTAATGTGCCAGCTGAGTGGGGTCCCGTCTCTTCTTGTTTCCACCGAGTTCCCAGCTGCTTGAGAAGCACCAGGGACTGCAGCTGGGACTTTCTGACACCAAGTTCCTGCTTTTCTAGTGTTCTGGGTTTCAGAGGCAAGTGGAGACAGCCTTTTACATGATTTTTGGATGGATGCTTTAAATTAAAATGATTAGTTCCTTTGGGATTCCAAAATAACTAGTATTTCTTGATCAATCATAGAAATATATCAGTAAGAAAAAAGTTGTCAAGTACTCAGGAGCCCTTAACCTAAAACCGCTTTTGGTCACTTTACCTTTTGACCTTTTTCTCTTCATAATAGACAGAGACCAGGCATTCTTGTACCACCTACTTATTTTAGTGTATTAAGTTCTCCAGTAAAATATCTAATATGTTTTCAAGTGCAGGAAATCTAAAATGAAAGCAATAGATTCAATTATCAATCTGAAAAATATATATACTTCAGAGTATCTAAGAAGTCTAGAAACAGGAAAAACAGTGTCTTGCAGTACATTTTTCAGATTGACATTTGGACTGATTGCTTTAAATTCAGAGATTCTTCACCTAAAAAGTGTTTCAGGTTTGAAGAAAGATACATTGAACATATCACTTGAAAGTAAGTTTACCTCGGGTTCCCATGCTTTGAAGGCACCCCAGGTACTGTTTCATAGCCTAGCTTTCTCTGAACACAGAATTGTGAACATCTTTCCCTGTTTTTAAAAACCGGTGTCCAGTGCTGTCCTTGGGCTGCAGTTGTTAGAAGATCCCCATCCTCAGATGTTGGGGTTCAGGTGGTTCCTGGCTTCACACTTCTTGTAACTGCAGCAGTGGATATGCTTAGAGCCAAATCTTTGCACAAATCTTTTATTATGTTCTTAAAAGGAAACTTTAAAAACAGAATTACTGAGTCAGAAGAAATGCACATTTTAAGCCTTTTATTACATACTGCCAATTGCCTTCTATAAAGGTTACACACGCAGTGTATCAAAAGTGCCTATTTGCCCATATATTTGCCAGGAGTGGATATTACCTTTTGGAAAAAAACCTGTCCATTTGTTGTTTGTTTAATCTGCGTGGCCAGGTAGATTGTTAATTCTCCATTTTCTCCAACTCCTTCCTGCCAAGGCATCTGGTCTGTGGGTAGAGAACAAAGCCAGCTCAGTGCTTGAGACCTGAAGACAACAAGGGCTTTGGGGTGTGTGTGTGTGTGTGTATGTGTGTGTATGTGTGAAAGAGAGAGACTTCCTCTGTTTTTGTATGAGCATTTTATTTATTCATTTTTTAAAATTATATCACACTGTTGCTTTAATTTGTATTCAAAAAATTTCAAGTAAGTTTAGACATCCTTTTTTATATATTTGTATTTTACTTGCATTTCTCTCTCTCTCTCTTTTTTTTTTTTTTTGTTTTTTTTTGTTACTTTTTGACTGCAAACTGTGGCATGTGGGATTTTGATTCCCCAATCAGGGATCTAACCTGCGCCCCCTGTATTATAAAAGTGCAGTCTTAACCACTAGACTACCAGTGAAGTCCCTGTATGGACGTTTCAGAAGAGAGGAAACACTGTCCTCCATGGCTGGGTGCATGGGACCGGACAGGGACATGGAGTGGGCAGAGTGTGGTTGTGCCCACCACCTCCTGGGATGGGAGGCCCTCCTTCTGGCCCCCACTTTGCTCTGCTCCCTCTCTCCTGAGCACACACTCCCACCTCCGTCCAGTTGTCATCTGCTTCGCTTTGTTTCTCTTGTGTTTGTTTAAAGAATGTAGTTGCAGGAGAGGGTGTCATGGGATGGCCAGCACCCTGAGGTTACCCAGTTGTGTGTGATCCAAAGAGCCCAGGTCCAAGAAGGCAGATACCACTCTCTGCCTTGGACTAGCCATGAAGTGGTGGCAGTCAAGGGGCCTTCACCAGACAAGGTCAACATTAAGTGGGGGTGGGAGGAAGGGTCTAGAACAGTTCTGAGAAAGCTGGCGAGTGATGACGTGTAGGTCAAACAGTTTTGCTCACCGTCCAAGAGCAGTATTTGATTTCAACTCATATTTACTGAATACTTGCTTTGTACCAAACACTGAGCTAGGTGCCTGCATGCCACAGTGATTGTGACTTGACCTGAATGCATCTCCATCGAGCATACAGACTGTAAATATAGTTGAGGGTGGTGAATGCTGGGTAATGAGTGTTCTGGAAACTGTGAAGAACACCATTAACTCCCCTGTCCCCACTCCAGGGGAATGAAAAGGCAGAAGAGTGCAGCACGGTAGATGAGGGCTCAGGCTTTGCAGGCTGACAGCTGTGAACTGGAACCCTGGCTCTTGCCCTTGCCAGCCGTGTGACCTTGGGAGAGCTGCTTATCCTCTCTGATCCTCAACTTCCTCCTCTATAAAACAGAGACCCTAATATCCAGCTTGAGGTATAGAGGTAAATTGAAGAAAGTAGGGAAAACTGCTAGACCATTCAGGTATGACCTAAATCAAATCCCTTATGATTATACAGTGGAAGTGAGAAATAGATTTAAGGGCCTAGATCTGATAGATAGAGTGCCTGAAGAACTATGGACTGAGGTTCGTGACATGGTACAGGAGACAGGGATCAAGACCATCCCCATGGAAGAGAAATGCAAAAAAGCATAATGGCTGTCTGGGTAGACCTTACAAATAGCTGTGAAAAGAAGGGAAGCGAAAAGCAAAGGAGAAAAGGAAAGATATAAGCATCTGAATGCAGAATTCCAAAGAATAGCAAGGAGAGATAAGAAAGTCTTCTTCAGCGACCAATGCAAAGAAATAGAGGAAAAGAACAGAATGGGAAAGACTAGAGATGTCTTCAAGAAAATTAGAGATACCAAGGGAACATTTCATGCAAAGATGGGCTCGATAAAGGACAGAAATGGTATGGACCTAACAGAAGCAGAAGACATTAAGAAGAGGTGGCAAGAATACACAGAAGAACTGTACAAAAAAGGTCTTCACGACCCGGATAATCACAATGGTGTGATCACTCACCTAGAGCCAGACATCTTGGAATGTGAAGTCAAGTGGGCCTTAGAAAGTGTCACTATGAACAAAGCTAGTGGAGGTGATGGAATTCCAGTTGCGCTATTTCAAATCCTAAAAGATGATGCTGTGAAAGTGCTGCACTCAATATGCCAACAAATCTGGAAAACTCAGCAGTGGCCACAGGACTGGAAAAGGTCAGTTTTCATTCCAATCCCAAAGAAAGGCAATGCCAAAGAATGCTCAAACTACCGCACAATTGCACTCATCTCACATGCTAGTAAGGTAATGCCCAAAATTCTCCAAGCCAGGCTTCAGCAGTACGTGAACCATGATCTTCCAGATGTTCAAGCTGGTTTTAGAAAAGGCAGAGGAACCAGAGATCAAATTGCCAACATCTGCTGGATCATGGAAAAAGCAAGAGAGTTCCAGAAAAACATCTATTTCTGCTTTATTGACTATGCCAAAGCCTTTGACTGTGTGGATCACAATAAACTGGAAAATTCTGAGAGATGGGAATACCAGACCACCTGACCTGCCTCTTGAGAAATCTGTATGCAGGTCAGGAAGCAGCAGTTAGAACTGGACATGGAACAACAGACTGGTTCCAAATAGGAAAAGGAGTACATCAAGGCTGTATATTGTCACCCTGCTTATTTAACTTATGTGCAGAGTACATCATGAGAAACACTGGGCTGGAAGAAACACAAGCTGGAATCAAGATTGCCAGGAGAAATATCAATAACCTCAGATATGCAGATGACACCACCCTTATGGCAGAAAATGAAGAGGAACTAAAAAGCCCCTTGATGAAAGTGAAAGAGGAGAGTGAAAATGTTGGCTTTAAGCTCAACATTCAGAAAACAAAGATCATGGCATCCGGTCCCATCACTTCCTGGGAAATAGATGGGGAAACAGTGTAAACAGTGTCAGACTTTATTTTTCGGGGCTTCAGAATCACTGCAGATCGTGACTGCAGCCATGAAATTAAAAGATGCTTACTCCTCGAAAGAAAAGTTATGACCAACCTAGATAGCATATTCAAAAGCAGAGCCATTACTTTGCCAACGAAGGTCCATCTAGTCAAGGCTATGGTTTTTCCAGTAGTCATGTATGGATGTGAGAGTTGGACTGTGAAGAAGGCCGAGTGCCGAAGAATTGATGCTTTTGAACTGTGGTGTTGGACAAGACTCTTGAGAGTCCGTTGGACTGCAAGGAGATCCAACCAGTCCATTCTGAAGGAGATCAGCCCTGGGATTTGTTTGGAAGGAATGATGCTAAAGCTGAAACTCCAGTACTTTGGCCACCTCATGCGAAGAGTTGACTCTTTGGAAAAGACTTTGATGCTTGGAGGGATTGGGGCAGGAGGAAAAGGGGACGACAGAGGATGAGATGGATGGATGGCATCACCAACTCGATGGACGTGAGTCTGAGTGAACTCCGGGAGTTGGTGATGGACAGGGAGGCCTGGTGTGCTGCAATTCATGGGGTCGCAAAGAGTCAGACACAACTGAGCGACTGAACTGAACTGAACTAAAGACCAAATGCTTAGCACTTAATAGAAGCCCCCAGTTCTAGTCAGAGGACATTTCCTAAATGAGGTATCATTCAAGTCTAACCTTGGATTCGGTTTGAGTTTTCCAGGCAGGGTAGGACAGATGGATAGTCCATGCAGAGAGGAGAGAGATCTGGGGATAGGATGGGGGTAAGCACAGTCACCATAGAGATGGCTGGGAGACTGGACTCCACCAGGCCCCTTCCCTCCCCATGTAGACTCAGGGCCTCCCCATGTGGCCCTTCCAGCAGACTGTGCTGACATTTTACGTGGTGGCTCTGCTCTGGGAGAGCATAGTGATAGCTGCCAGTTCTCTGAAAGGCTGGCCCAGAACTGGGAAGGCATCATCCTACTGTACTCTGTCAAAGCAGTCACATGCCACCCTAGAGTCAAGGGACAGGAAATAGACCCTGCCTCCCAAGGGGGAAAGCAGCAAAGGGTTAGTGGTATCTTTTGTCTATCATATGCATGCTGTTCCGAAAAATGGGTAAAACCTTAATCTTTTCTTTAAAACTCACTATGACAAAGGACAATTCACCTAACTGGAAGTTTTGTTGTTTTAAAGTAGATGAAACCTCATTTCTCTTCCGGTGTCATAGATAAAATTGTGATTGTACTCCTTAGAAGGAAAAAAAAGTAAAGCTTGGTGCAAGGTTCATAAACACACTTGCCATTCAGAGTGAGTTGTCTGTTTAGGCAAAGTGACAGTGCAGTAAGGAGCTTGACAGAGGGAGTTCTTTAAGAAAAATATTTTTCTCTTAAAGGACTAACTAAATGTAATGACTTTATAGGACACTGACAAGGGCAAATGAAATGTAGGATTATTGTGAAGACCTATATAATGAAGCAGGGCAAAGGCTAACAGAGTTCTGCCAAGAGAACGCACTGGTCATAGCAAACACCCTCTTCCAACAACACAAGAGAAGACTCTACACATGGACATCACCAGATGGTCAACACCGAAATCAGATTGATTATATCCTTTGCAGCCAAAGATGGAGAAGCTCCATACAGTCAGCAAAAACAAGACCAGGAGCTGACTGTGACTCAGATCATGAACTCCTTACTGCCAAATTCAGACTTAAATTGAAGAAAGTAGGGAAAACCACTAGACCATTCAGGTCTGACCTAAATCAAATCCCTTATGATTATACAGTGGAAGTGAGAAATAGATTTAAGGGACTAGACCTGATAAGAGTGCCTGATGGATGGAGGTTCGTGACATTGTATAGGAGACAGGGAGCAAGACCATCCCCAAGAAAAAGAAATGCAAAAAAGCAAAATGGCTGTCCAAGGAAGCCTTACAAATAGCTGTGAAAAGAAGAGAAGTGAAGAGAAAAGGAAAAATGTAAGCATCTAAATGCAGAGTTCCCAAGAATAGCAAGGAGAGATAAGAAAGCCTTCCTCAGCAATCAATGCAAAGAAATAGAGGAAAAGAACAGAATGGGAAAGACTAGAGATGTCTTCAAGAAAATTAGAGATACCAAGAGAACATTTCATGCAAAGATGGGCTCGATAAAGGACAGAAATGGTATGGACCTAACAGAAGCAGAAGATATTAAGAAGAGGTGGCAAGAATACACAGAAGAACTATACAATAAAGATCGTCATGACCCAGATAATCATGATGGTGTGATCACTCACACTCACCTGGAGCCGGACATCCTGGAATGTGAAGTCAGGTGGGCCTTAGGAAGAAGCATCACTACGAACAAAGCTAGTGGAGGTGATGGAATTTAATTGAGCTAATTCAAATCCTAAAAGATGATGCTGTGAAAGTGCTGCACTCAATATGCCAGCAAATTTGGAAAACTCAGCAGTGGCCACAGGACTGGAAAAGGTCAGTTTTCATTCCAATCCCAAAAAAAGGCAATGCCGAAGAATGCTCAAACTACTGCACAATTGCACTCATCTCACATGCTAGTAAAGTAATGCTCAAAATTCTCCAAGCCAGGCTTCAGCAATACGTGAATCGTGAACTTCCAGATGTTCAAGCTGGTTTTAGAAAAGGCAGAGGAACCAGAGATCAAATTGTCAACATCTGCTGGATCATGGAAAAAGCAAGAGAGTTCCAGAAAAACATCTATTTCTGCTTTATTGACTATGCCAAAGCCTTTGACTGTGTCGATCACAATAAACTGTGGAAAATTTTTCAAGAGATGGGAATACCAGACCCCCTGAGCTGTCTCTCGAGAAACCTGTATGCAGGTCAGGAAGCAGCAGTTAGAACTGGACATGGAACAACAGACTGGTTCCAAATAGGAGAAGGAGTACATCAAGGCTGTATATTGTCACCCTGCTTATTTAACTTACATGCAGAGTACATCATGAGAAACTCTGGGCTGGATGAAACACAAGCTGGAATCAAGATTGCCGAGAAAAATATCAATAACCTCAGATATGCAGATAACACCACCCTTATGGCAGAAGGTGAAGAAGAACTAAAGAACCTCGTGATGAAAATGAAAGAGGAGAGTGAAAAAGTTGGCTTAAAGCTCAACGTTCAGAAGACTAAGATCATCGCATCCAATCCCATCAATTCATGGCAAATAGATGGGGAAACAGTGGATGACTTTATTTTTCTGGGCTCCAGAATCACTGTGGATTGTGATTGCAACCATGAAATTAAAAGATGCTTGCTCCTTGGAAGGAAAGTTATGACCATCCTAGACAGCATATTAAAAAGCAGAGCCATTACTTTGCCGACAAAGGTCCATCTAGTCAAAGCTATGGTGTTTCCGGTAGTCATGTATGAATGTGAGAGTTGGACTATAAAAAAACCTGAGCGCCAAAGAATTGATGCTTTTGAACTGTGGTGTTGGAGAAGACTCTTGAGAGTCCCTTGGACTGCAGGGAGATCCAACCATTCCATCCTAAAGGAGATCAGTCCTGGGTGTTCATTGGAGGGACTGATGTTGAAGCTGAAACTCCAATACTCTGGCCACCTAATGCTGAGAGCTGACTCTTTGGAAAAGACCCTGATGCTGGGAAAGATTGAGGGCAGGAGGAGAAGGGGACGATAGGGGATGAGATGGTTGGATAGCATCACCGACATAATGGACAAGGGTTTGGGTGGACTCCAGGAGTTGGTGATGGACAGGGAGGCCTGGTGTGCTGCGTTTCATGGGGATGCAAAGAGTCAGACATGACTGAGCGACTGAACTGAAACTGAAATATATTCCTAAAACTTCAGCTACAGACCTCTTTTTTAAAATTTATTTTCTTGAAGTGCAGCTAATTTACAATGTTTACAATCATTTACAGTGACTTACAATTTGCATTTCTGCCATATGGTAAAGTGATTCATTTATTTATGTATATATGTACTTTTTTCATATTCTTTTCCATTATGGTTTATCACAGGATCTTGAATATAGTTCCCTGTGATATACAGTAGGACCTTGTTGTTTATCCATCCTCTGTATAATAGTTTACATCTACTAATCCCAAACTCTCAGTCCTTCCCTCCCCCATCTTCTTCCCCTTGGCAACAAGAAATCTATTCTCTATCCCTTTGAGTCAACTAGAGATCTCTTATCAACTTGGATTTCTATGTTTATAACCTAAGAAAAATTCATTGTGTATAGAGGTCTAATATTACATTGACCATCCAGAAATCTCTTGATTAATGGACCTAATATTTGAGTTAGATGGGAGGGCTAAATGATTCTGGCTTATTACCATATTTCACATATCACCTCCAGTCCTTTCAAGGGGAAAGTCACCTAGTTGCCACTGTGAACCAGGAAACACTTCACTAGGACCTTTAAAGGCAAGTGAGCAATATTCAAGTCCTCTTCCCCTGCTCAAGGGACGTCTCTTAAAGTTCCCTTTGCTGTAGCTCCTGACACTGCTGCATATGGTTGCTTGCCAGTGCCTTGAGTTCATGAGCCCCAAATATTGTTCCCCAAAATGTATGCAGATAGTGACTTGGTACTGGAAGTGAACAAGACAGCTGGCCCAGTGTGGATGGACTTTTTATGCCACACAAGCCTACAGGTCAGCATGCCCTATACTTGGGAGCTGGCCAGTGCCTTCACTCAGCAAACAGTACTGGATCCTCGCTAGGTAGCCAACTCAGGATGAAATGACAGAGGTAATAAGTAACAGAGCCCTCTCTCTATCTTGAAGAGTCTGGGAAAAGCAATTAAGTGACCAGAGATGGTGAGTGAGCCCAGCATGCGCAGCTCTGGGCCAGGTAAGGAGCCTTTGCCACCAGCTCTTGGCTCCGCCTACGGGTCACCATGGTGCCACCAACATGCCCATCATCGCCTGTTTGTCTTAAACAGAAGCCCCTTGTAGGGTCAGCAAATGCCTTCTCCAGAGCTGAACTCCAGGCTCCTTGCCTCGTGCTTGCCCCCTTCTCTGCCTCTGGGCCTTACAGAAGGCCGGCTGCTGGCATGTCAGGCACTCTCTCCTGCTCCGCAGCGGCAGATCCTGGCTTTGACACAAAATCCACAATGAGGGCCCCCCAGCTAACCAGATCCTTCTTCAATCTGAAATGGATCCTAATCAGCTTTCCCAGAGCCAGGCTGTTAGCAGACATTGGGAGCCATAATTTAAACTTTCTGTGCAAGGATTACAGTAGCCTGCCAAACCACCATGCAGGAAGAAAACTTTGAAATAGGAAACTCTTTTAAGGGAGAAAAATTCAAATGAGTCCCCTCTCCTTTCCTTTGGCTCCTGATTGGTTTTGAAATGGCCTGGCCCTGGGGCCTCTTCAAGACAGTCATAAAGGCCTGTTTATAGGAGGAAGTTTCATTATTGTTCAGATGGTGTATGGGACTTGCACCTTTAAGGAGTGCCTTCAGCTCATCAAGCCAGCCTTTGAGTCAAGTGGTGAGAGAGTAGAGATGCTGGGATGTTTTTACTTCAAGAGGAAAAGCCTCATTGAGGGCCCCAGACTTCTCTCCCTCTTCTGCCTGCTCCCTTGTACAATTTGCCAAAACAAACAGGCCACCACTCAGTGAAGAAGAAAACTTCATCCTTCTCTTCTGCTTCCAACCCAGGAACCGTTCCCTCCCTCCTCTTGGCGCCTTTTGCCAATGAGATGGCCTGGAGCAAAGGGCAGTGCCATCGCCTGGTCAAAACCATGGCCAGCCTCTTCCCAAAAGGCCCAGGACCTGCCAGCTTTGTCTGCTCTCAGGTGTTGTAGAGCTGGGCCATGCAGCGCGTTTGCCACCCTCTTCAGAAAGGCCAACTCGAACCCTCCGTCAGCCGAACCTGTTCTAAGAGCCTGCTGCTCTGGAGCTGGCTTTGGGTGCCTGGTTTTCACTTGAGAGCATTGCTGCAAACCTCAAGCAGAAGCACTTAGAAAAAGAAATCTATGAAAAGGCTCAGAGGCTGTGTAGGTTTGGCAGCCCCTCCAGGAGTCATTGGGGGGTTATCACCTTCCCTCCAGCTGGGCTAGAGAACCCTTCCTTGCTTCTCCTGCAGAGAAAAAGAAAATGCACAGGCACACACATATATACACCCCCTTTGCACTGGCTCAATTGAAACCATGTGCCAGAGACACTCGGTGGAGACTTATTTATGTTTGGAAGTAAATATTGGGTTGATGTTGCACTGTTGACATCTCGAGACAGAGACGTGCTATGTAAATAGTCAAGGAACTTGAAAGGGCTGATAAACATGAGGCCCTGAGTTAGTCCAAAGAAGGAGTATGTCTGAGGCCCTTAGAATAGCTACCCGGGAGGCATCCCAAAGGCCAGGGAGGAGTAGGTGGAGGGTCTCCCTAAAGACCAAGCACCATGGGGTTGTTCAGCTGTTCCTCACTCACCCCAGACTGGGCTGGGAAGGAGGAACCTGATACTGCAAGCTGTGGAACCCCAGAACCCAGTGATTCTCACTTCTTCCTTGGCCCCAGGCCTCTCACAGCGTCTTCCTAATTAGGGCTATTCTAGGGGAAACCGGCTGTTTCCCTAGGAATTTTCTGGCAGGTTTTTGATACAAGTTTGCATGAGAAAGTTGTATGAATCTGTCAGAAGGTCTGAGGGAGCCGCCCTGTGGTACTACAGGCCCCCTCTGGAGCAACACAGACAAGAAGCCAGAAAAGCCCCTGCTCTCTCAGCTTCCAGTAGAGCCAAGTTTGGCTGGAGTCTCTCTTCCTGTAGGGTTTCCATGAGTATTTCCTCTGCTACAGATAGATCAATTATAAACAGAATCTTTTGCCCCTCAAGTGCAAAGCAGGCCCTCGAAGGTTCCCAGGAAAAGTGTAGGAAAACACAGACTCCACTGGCTTGGCATTGAATGAGGGGCTACTTAGGGTCTGATTTAACTCATCATGGATCATTTCCCAGCACCCTCAGCATGGGCTCAACCTGCCCTGAAAATCTAAGTTTGTTCAGCATCTCTTCAAGATTTTCCCCAAATTAACCATGAACACTAATGAGGGTGAAAGTGTAGGCCTGCTGCAGGGGAGAAGTGCCTTTAAAGTCTTGATTTATCTTCGTGTTTAAGAGTTTTAGACTTCTTTATACTTTATAATATATCCATACTTTAATATAAAAATTCAAAATTAACGTTTCCGAAAACTCTTTGTGAAAAGTTGATACTGGGTAAGGATTTTGTGCCCTGAGCCTTCTGCGTGTGAGGGCTGGGTACACAGCTGTGTGCTTCACAAGCTGCAGTGCTGAGTTTGCCTTGGGAGCCAACATAAAAAGCCTTCATTATGTTTCAGGGCTAGAAGAGTTCTGAGAATGCCGTCCGTCTCTTGGGCGGAGACAGAGACACTGGGGCTTAGAGCCAGGAGGTGACCTGCTCTGGGGCCCCAGCATGAGCAGTAATCAGAACTCCAGGCTCCCCGTGCACTGCCTCTCCTGTCCTGCCCTTCTGACTAGGTCCTATGGCACTGGGCAGGCCTGGCATGTCACAGTTGTTTGGGGGGCCATGGCTTGGTAAACTCAGAGCCTAAGCTTTGGGCTGTCTGCCAAAAGCCAAAATCAGGCTGTAAACAACAGCATGAAGGTGACAATCTCTTTTTCTGAAATGGAGTTCATTTGATCACATAAGAAACGTTAGTTTGACGGATCCAGCTCTATACTATATGGTGCCTTGGTGCACGCGTGCGTGCTGAGTCGCTTCAGTCATGTCCAACTCTTTGCAGCCCTATGGACTGTAGCCCACCAGGTTTCTCCATTTGTGGGATTCTCTAGGCAAGAATGCTAGAGTGGGTTGCCATGGCCTCCTCCAAAGGGTCTTCCCAATCCAGGGATCAAACTCGTGTCTGCATGCGTTGTCTGCATTGCAGGCAGATTCTTTATCCACTAAGCCACCTCGGAAGCCCATGGCACCTTGGTGCAAATGAGTAAACAGCACCCTGTCCTCCATAAGCTTTACTTCCATCTGTCAGAAAATTCAGAAAATCTGATTTTGTTAGAAAAAGACACTTGACTGCCATCTGCTGGAAATAGTTGTAATAAATTTCACATCTCTCATATCTGTGACATGAGTGGTAACCCCAACAACTTATATGCAGTGCATGGCCTGTGCTACTTATCCAGCACTCTAGTCATGAGAGTGGACCATGTTTTAAGAAATTGTCTTTGGGCTCCAGAGAAGAAGGACAAACATCAGTGGCAGCTCCAACCTTCCATCTAAGAGACTACGCACAGGTTTTGTTGGGAACAGGGCTCTGGAGACCCTGCTGCTCTGGAGTGGGGTGGAGAGTTTGCAAGGCTGTTTCTAAGAGAAGCTTTACAGTTAACTGCCAGTGGGCGCAGAGTTTTCAAGACTAATACTGACTGCACTCCACTTGAGAAAAAATAATTCCTACAGGATATGACGCCGTCACTTTGTTGGTAACAAGTATGACACATGTAAACTTGAACTCAGAAGAGCCACCTGTGAGAGTCAGTGCAGACACTCTAATAAATCCTTGCTAGATTCCACTCTGCATCAAATCCGCATGCCAGCATAACATAGCTATGAGGAAGTGTGCTGACTTTTTGTCCCCTTTAGAGGAACAAGACAGATCTGTTCAGCAGGACCAGACACAGTGATGCTCTTTGCATCTGGAACCCTGTCAGCTGCCCCCCTGCTACTTTTCCCATGAGTGTCAATCCATTCATAAATCAGACAAAAATATGGAATTCTGTATCAGTTAACCCTTGCTGTGTAACAAACCGAAGTTTAGGAGCTAAAAAGCAACCACCATCTACATAGCTCACAATTCTGTGGGTTACACTGACCTTGACAAGGCAGTCCTCCCATCTTTGTGGGGCTCACACCCCACAGCTGCAGGCAATTGGGTGCTGTCTGGTTCAGGAGGACCTCAGCTGGGTGGATTTGTCTTTCAGCAGCAAGACCAAACTCGTTCACATGGAAGCTAGGCAGGGGTCTGAGAAAGCAAGCGGGAGTGTGCATGGCTTAAGTGTGGAACTGACAGGGCATCACTTCCCTTGTATTCAGCCATCAAAACAAGTCACAGTGCAGATTTGGAAAGCGAAAAATAGCCTCAGTCTCCTGATAGTGTTTGTTGCAGAGCCACGGTACAGGGCATTTTTGCATTTATCATTGGCACTAAGTAGAAGTGAGATGCTAAGCTCTGGAGATAAAAAGCACAAATCCTTAGGAATCCTAAATGTGAAAGATAATAAGAGAGCAGAAGACAGCTGAAGCTCTGCTTGATTGGTGCCACCGTGGAGATATGTTACATCTTTGGAGTTAAATGAGTAAAGATCACTGAAACATCATGCTACCTGCAGGCAGAATCCTGTGCTAAAAAATCTTACTCTGATGTAACATCCAGCCTTCTTTCTACCATTATGTTCTCCTCAGTTCAGAAAGTGTACATGACACACTTGCTCTGTTAACCACATCTGTATCTTTCAAGAATGAGATATCAAGCAGTAACTTCTTGATAGACATTGCCACAAAACCTTTGGTTGCTTTGCTGGCCTCCTGTGGGTATGCTTAGAGGATGGCAACAACAGTCTTTTTCTGATTCTCCAGAACATTCAGGCCAAGCCTCCTTTCTATATTTCCTTGCAGAAGGAAGAAAGTGGTAGAGATTTGAGAAGAGAAAAGTGTATGTGTGAGGGTGTCAGGAAGTGGGGTTCTGACAGATGTGGTCTGATGCTGGGGACATAAGGGAACTCATTATCTGTCTGCAGAATGGACCTTGAGGATCAAAACTCAGAACACAAGGGCCCTTGCCCTTGTTCTATGGAAACTTCCACTCCCTCCTGGCCATCAGTCTGCACCACTTTGCCGGCTGCTCTCAAAGGGAGCTCTCAGGACTTCCTGGGCCATGCAGGTGGAGGTGACCAATGCTGTCTTGGCAGCTCTCTTAACAGTCTTCATCTTCAGCTGGTCCATAAGCCTCTTTCAAGGAGTAGGAGGAAGATGCAGTGAGTCAGTGGATTCTGGGTTCACGGTGAGGAAGTGTGAGGACAGATGCACAGAGGAGTTAGATGTGCTCGCGAGCCTGGGTTTGCTTAACAATTTGTTTAGGGCAAGTTTGGTGTGTACATCCCCCATTGGCAGCAGACTGCGGAGATTACTCGTCTCAAAGGTCTTCAAATATGACTATGAGAATTATATGCCAGTGACAGTGTGGTACCAAAAACCTGCAGTGCAGCCTCCCTGCAGTGAGCCAAGAGTGCATGTCTGTTTCATTTCCCCTACTCAAGGGGATCAAAATGAGGATTTGGGGGCAGTTATTTATTTGGAAGACAATCTCAGGAAACACAGATGGGGGACCAGGAGAGGGAGAGGGCAGGGAAGGAAGCTAATAAAGGATGTTATCAAGCTGGTTACCACTGCAGGCAACTTCCATGTGGAGCACACACCTCAGGATTTCACACCCAAGGAGAGAGGGAGCTGGGGTATTTGTACACCCACTCCCATCAGTTATGTTTAAAGGCAGATACAGGAGGATGTCTGACCTCAGAAACAGAGGCCACTAACTCTGGGGAGCACAGAACAAGAGATGCCAGGTGTTCCTGAGCATGGGGAAAAGGTCAGCTTTGGACTGCAAAAGGTTACTTTTCTGTGGCAATAGTGCCTGCACTGTCTGTGTGAGAACTGGAAATCCATCTTACCATATGTGAAAAGCCAGAAACTTTGGAAGGAAAGATCTTTTCAGAACTAAGCTAAGGAAACTACCATCATGGTTCAGGAGGAGTTGCCAATTCTAGGGAGATACACACTGCCAGCTGTGTGCACAGCAGCTCATTAGGGTCACAGATTTGAGAGAAAGATCTAGAAGACAGCAAGGTAGGATGCAGACATGAAGACACTTTTAAATGCCTACTGTATGAGAGCAGTATTTATCAAATTGTTCCACAATGGCTAATGTCTCACAGGATATTTAACAGATTTATCAAAAGTTAAATAAGCTTGAGAAATATCAAGTCCCTGACTTTCTCAATCCTTTCCTAAAAGGGTTAATTTGACCCTTTGCTGTTCTTCTGTACATTACAAATCTCTTAAAGAATACATTGTTTCCAAATTTATTTGACCATGGAACCTCTTTACTCCCAAACTACCTATGAATGGCTCAATAACTAGTGTTCCCCAGCACAGAGTTTGGGAAACACTCCCCCAGAAGTGCATTGCAAGGAACAAACAGCTTATCATAAGAAAGCCTTCAGGGAGTCCATGCATTTTGAAGAGTGGCTCCATGTAACACTTCTAAATCAGCCTAGTCTGAGGAGTTTTCCAGGCCTTCCTGGCACTGTAAGTAGATCATGCCACCTCCCGGGCCAGGCAGCTCTGGAACCAAAACAGTTGGTTCTCCAGCATGTCTAACCCAGCCTCTCCTCTTTCTGCCTTTCAGATGGGCTTCTTTCGCAGAAGGTACAAAGAAATCATTGAAGCTGAGAAGAACCGGAAAGAGAATGAAGACAGTTGGGACTGGGTCCAGAAAAACCAGTGACCTGCTACCCCTCCCCGTGACGTGGCCCAATTGTTCGCCTGTCATCCCAATCTTTGTATCTTCCATATTTGGAAGAAAGAATCTTCTCCAGATTTTTCGGAGGCCCCACGATGCTGTCCTTGTCCTCATTCTCTCGAGCCCAGGTGGCAACCTGAGGCAGCCATTTCGGCCAGGTCGCCTGATTGGAACCATCACCACCTCCTTTTCCAGTTGAACTCCGAACTTTGGAAAGCCAGCTGCAGAGCTGGGGGATATTTATGAATGCAACAAGTGTGGTCAACCCTCAGGGGAAAACTGTTAACCTAAAAGTATTTTTATAAATATAAGCCTTTTATACTGATTATGTCTATATTTGTATCGATGTTTTATTATTTCTATTAAATGATTATATAGTTCACTCAAGCACTGATATCTGGCCTGAAATCTTGGAACTACATATACGTTCATACAAATGTTAAAGGAAAAAGATCTTATTGTACTTTGGAATGGAACTTGCTGTTAAAAAAAAGGACTTGCAGATGAAATCATCTGAAGAAACCTCATGTGATGAATCCATCAAGCAGGCAGTGCTATATATCAACTGCAGTTGGGGTTGACCGCGAAGACATTTCACGTCTTTGTTGCCTGGAGTCAAGTGTGAAATAATGTGCTAAAGAACCAAGAGTGTTTTTTCATCTGTACCTTTCATTGGAAGATTCCCAGCAGGAATTTGGATGGAAAAACCTGATTCCTGAGGCCTGCTCTGCATCACCTTATAGAGCAGGCATTTCACCCTCCTTTCACTTGGATTAAGACATGAAAGATTGGAGCAATGCCAGTTGGTTATCTGGTAAACCTCAGAATGGCATCTCATCCTGGACAAAGTGCATCAGAGTCCACATACCACCAGGACTAAATCAGTGGCCGTCAAGCAGAGACTTGTGTCTGAATGCTGTGATGTGTTGCCTTTTCACAGAAATCTGAGTCAGAGGTCTCCACTGTCCCCAGCACTCTTGCTGTCCCAGCTAATGGTAATTGCAGAGTCCTTCCCAGAGATGACCATTCAACCTGTCTTTTTTAAAAAAGTTGTACCTTAGGTGGGATTCTTAAGAAGTGGACCCTGAGACAAGGATTTTCACACAGTAACTTCTGAAGGAAGTTTCCCCAGGGCACACCAGTAAAGACATGAGGGAAGCAGGACAGGAAAGGGGAGGAAGCCATGTAAAGAAGACATTTCAGGGCACATCCTGTGCAGGGGGGCTTTCAGCCTAACCCTGCAGCGGGGGCTCTGGGAGGTAACTTATGCCTCAGAGTTGTACCAACCCCGTGGTAAGGGAGCTGAGTGTTCAGAGCCTTGCACCCAGGGGAGATGTAAACATTTTTTCACTTCATGCCAGCAAAAGAACCCCCATAGCTCAGGAACAGTCCTCAAAAAGAGAGCTGCACCCCAACCTGGGAGGCACACAGAGATGATGTAAAGGGCTCTGGGCATAGCACTGATGTCATCACCTACCCCTGCAGGGCTGAAGGCCGAGTTACAGCCTTCACTATGCAAGCTCTCTGTTTGACAGTGTTTGTTACCAGATGCACAGTGCTGTCCAGGTTTGAGTGCAGTGTGATTCTCTGAAAGGGCAAGGAGAGGGTGGAGGTAGCATGTTGAGCACTGCACCTGGCCTGTGGTGAACACTCAGTAACCGTCAGCAGCCCTGGCTGCTGTTGCCACTGCTGGAAAACCATCTGGTATGAAGGAAAATATGTCTAAGACCAGGGTCTGACAGTCCTCAGTGACTTATCACAGCCTGCTCAAGCTGCAGGTACAAACAGATGGCATCAGATGCGAACGAAACAAGCAACAAGACCAGGCATCTCTCTCCTAGGGCCTTGTTGACTGGAGGCTAACATGTGAGGGGACTGTGAGTGTCGTTGAAAAGACACGGAACTCAACCACAGGGGAGACAGGTTTTTCTATACACATACTTGGCCAGTCCTTGCAAAGATACCTAAAGTTTTGGCAAAATCATGAGAGTGCTAGGCGCTTGCAAACCTGGCATGGAGCACGGGTGTCTTTGTTTTTTATGCTGTTGACTCTGATACAGGAAGATACGGAATGCATCATGCTTCCCTTCCCAGTGACCATGGGAGCAGACAGAAGCCAGGGGGTCAAGGGCATGAACTAGGCTGGTCTTAGAAGGAAGTTAAGGATATAGCCTCTCACTGAGGGGTGGAGGCCCTGAGGTAGCAACAGGCAGATGCAGGCAAAGAAACCAGTTCTCACTGAGAGTTCACCTAGGGCAGATGTGTATGGACCCCAGCTGTGCCTGAGGCACTGTGCTGAGTGCTGGTGGCTCCCCTGGGAATACACTTTGCCCCGGGGGAGACAGATCTTCCCACAGTAGAGCATAGAGCGTGGATTCCTTTACAAAACCTCATTTGGAGCTCTCCTTGCACATTCTCTTGCTTGTTTCATGGTGTCCTTTAATAAATCATTTAGGACTTCCCTGGTAGCTCAGCAGGTAAAGAATCTGCCTGCAATGCGGGAGACCTGGGTTTGATCCCTGGGTTGGGACGATCTGGAGAAGGGAACGTCTAACCCACTCCAGTATTCTGGCCTGGAGAATTCCATGGACTGTATAGTACATGGGGTCGCAAAGAGTCAGACACGACTGACCGACTTTCACCTTTTGGGATTCTTGGGTGGTAGACCTGGACAACTCCAGCCGCGACTTTGACTAAATGCATTAATGGGCACTCACCAGCCTCCTGCAAGAAATGCAGACGCATTGGTGAGAGTGTAACAGGATAACTGGCAGGCCCACAGTTCTGCAGCCTCAATGGGGGAAGGGCAGACTCCATAACCACTGTCAGAGCTAGGATCCATGTGCTTCTGAGTGGTAGACACTCAGGAGTGAGCACATACCCTGGAGGTTACTAAGACTAAATAGGGCAGTTTTTAAGAAAATCATGCTTGGCATCTGCTGGAGCAAGCACTGGCAGCCAGTCTGGGGCAGGGGGTGCCTCTACTTAGTTCCTGATGCTGAGTAGCAGGCGGGCTGCAGGGAGTGGAAAGCTGACCAGTTAGCACAGACATAGAGAGGGAAGTCGAGCAGGTTGTCAGGGCTCTCAGCTTGGCCAGTTCACCAGCTCCATCCAGTTCAGAAGCCATTAGTAGGCTCTTGAGGGAAGCAGACAGAATGGGTTGTTGTGTCTTTGTTCCTCGTCCAGAAGGTTCTTTTAAGATTCCACAGCGCCTTCCAGTTTCCACCTTTCCTGCCTCTGGGGGTTCGCTGTGGAACACTATCTGATACTCTCTTGCACAGCATTGTCAGCTTCAGCTTTTGACTGTGTAGCCATCAGGGTTGTCATCAACTCTCACAAGGATTGAGAGGCTTTTTAAATATGAAAAAAGGACCTTTGTAGAAATGGAGAGAATGCCCCCTTTTCAAGAATGATTCACTTATGCACAGTTTACATGGACTAAGGAGTTTGGAACACCCCCTAAGTGAGCCTTGAACCCATCACAAAGAGGCCATGAGGTTCAGGAATGAAGGGACACTGGCAGGAGCGACTGGGTCCAGTGGTTTTATGGTGACTGACAGGCATGTGTCCAGAATCACTTGCTACTGAGGTCGCTGAGGTATTGTCAGTCAATTCTTCAGAAAAATTCCATCAGCATCACCAAGCCCTCAGCATTCTGAAGTTGGTTAAGCTTTGTAGAAAATCCAGTAGAAAGTTCTCCTTTACCAAGTCATACGTAGCCTTCAGCCCTGGAGCCAGAGGCAAGGAGATTCCAAACAAAACTAGCAAGCCTCCTAGAAACATCTGGGACTCGTTTTTGTTGTGAACGTGTAGCAGATCCCTTAGGTGATTGAGATGGGTGCTGATACACAAACTGTGGAACCATAGCAAAGTCATTTTTAGAAAGCTTATTCTACTTTTATTTTTGGATAAGTCATCATGGCAGGGGAATGCAGTTGTGCATGGGTTACATGTAAAGCTACACCTGTTGAAACCTACACCTGATTCAGACTTCCAAATGTAGAGGCAGAATAAAGGATTGGCATTTGGGGGAAATGGCCTTTTAGCAGATTAAACGCAGAAAACCACTGTCCCTTAGAAATGTTCCAAGTATGCAGGGTTTTAGTCCATGATTTGTTTAGCTATGTAGAGCAAGAAGATACACAGTGGAGAATGTGTTTTGAAGCAAAGAATGGCTGAAGTGGCAGTAGGGTCAAAATGAATCTTCTAGAATGTCTTCTGATTTTTAGCATGTGAGGGGGATAATGACCAAATATCCTATGTGATGCAGTGCTTTATAGCGCAATGATCTAGGTTTCAGCCTGTGTTAAGGTTTTTTTTCAAATTCTAATGTGTGACTGGCAGAGTGAGTTTAAAAGCTTTAAGAGTGGTTAATTGCATGGCAGGCACCCACACTAGTTCACTTCCAGAACTTGACTGATGCATCCATGTTTCTGTTGAGGAATTTTTGTGGGAGGGATGTTCCTCTTCACAAAGTCACATGTATTCAAGTCTATGCAGTCACTTCTAATTCACTTGCACTGTTTGGGAAATGCAGGTTTACAAAAATACATGTTTGGAATAAAAAAAAAATGGCTGCAAATGATTCAGGAGTTCAGTCTGTAATTTCTTTTGCTAATTTATTTTCCCTTTTTAGGTTGTTGAAGATGGGGTTTCAGTGTAATACCGCATGAGCATTTAAAGAGCCTGTGCAGGTCCATCTAATTAATTGCTCATAAAGAACACACTCTATGTGGTCGAGCTGTCCCTGATCTTTGGCCTTCCTTCCACGGTCCTCACCTTCTCTGTGCGTCACTCACCCACCCGGGCAACACCTGGAACCTTGGCCTTAGGATTTTGTTGTTGTTCAGTCCCTCAGTCATGTCTGACTCTTCGTGACTCTGTGGATTATGGCATGCTTGGCTTCCCTGTCCTTCCCCATCTCCCGGAGTTTGCCCAAACTCTTGTCCATTCGGTTTGTGATGCCAGCCAACCATCTTGTCCTCTGTCGCCCCCTTCTCCTCCTGCCCTCAGTCTTTCTCAGCATCAGGGTCTTTTCTAAGGAGTCAGCTCTTAGGTCTTAGGATGGATGGTCTTCGGATGAATGGGACCAAATTGAATGGAACAGGTTCCTAACTGTTGTTAGTAGACTGAGCATCCTCCTGCATCTACCAGCTAGGAAGCACTTTCCTAGGAGCCTCTTGGTAGCATCCTTACACATTTACAAACATCGTGTTCTCTTAAATTTTTAGTCTTCTCCATCTGTCTAGTTATCTTCCTGTTCTTATCTCAAATGGTGTTTATTTGTGTGTTTTTCTCTTTTTTCCCTAGAAGAGGCCAACAAAGATCTATTTTATTGATCTTTTCAAAAATAAGTCTTGATAAATCTTTGGCTATACCAATTAAATCTCCTGGGTTTTCCTTTCTATTTCATTAATTACTGCTTTTATACTTATTAAGATTTATTTTATTGCCCCATGGTTAAAAATCATACACACACACACACACACACACATACCACAATATAGAAGAGGGTCTGAAAAGATACATACCAAGGGGTTAAAAATTGTTGTCTTATGTAGATGGGATTGTCAGTGGGTTTGCTTTGCATTTTGTTTTTACTTGTCTGAAATTTCATTTTCTATAGTGAGCATATAACAATGAAACATATGCAAATTATTTTTAAAATAATGTTACATCTGAGAGAGTATGAATTGCTAAGCCAAAAGAGATCTCAAATTCTAAGTCTGGAGAGAAAGAGATTTGTTTACAGCAAAGATCACTGATGATCCTGACACACTTAGGACAATGGTCTAGTGAGAAATTCCAACCAAACTTTTTAACTCTGAATGCTTTCTGACTTAACAAGACCAGTCAGACCACTAGTGCTGATTAAATATGCTTCTCTCCTGTTGCCTTAATCCAGGAAAAGGCCTTGACTAACTCAAAGGAATCAAAGATACAATAGTAAGAGGAAGAGAAATGGCCAATTAGTAAAGTGTGCCTCCTGTTCAATCAGGAGTTGTATAATCCACTGGATTACATCTGGTCCTTAAAGTCTGTCTATTCATCAGGATACTATGCTTAGTAATAGAATTCATGGGAGTGCTAAATCAGAGCTCTGTCTGCACTAGTAAATCATTGGCAGCTATCCACCAGCAAAGTCCTCTAACCCTGAGGTCATGTCCATTCATTCTATGTAACATCCAACTAACGTGGATATAACAAAATATCTCCGGCTCTACACTGAAATCTGAGGCTGTGCTGTCTGGGCCTGCTGCCAAACCTCTGCTTCACCTCAAAGTCTAGTCCAAATCATTGTGTATTTTATTTAATATGATTCTTCTATAATTGAAAAAATACCTAAAAATTAAATCTCAATAGATGTATAAAAATTACGCTCTGAAGTCACAAAATCACCAAATAAATGAATAAGCAGGGGGCATTTTTAAAAGAATTTTCAGGAAAACTTTCTTCTAAGAAATACCAGATTTGGAAAAAAAGAAATCTTCTCCAAAATGACATCTATTTGGAACCTGCTTTATCAGTTAGAAGAGTATTTGCTCCATGTAATAGAAAAATCCAAAATAGCAATGGTTTAAACATTGCTGAAAGTATGTTCCTCTCTCACGTAAAAGACTGGATGTGGGGCATCAAGTATTGGATGATCAGGATCATCATCAAGCTTCATGGACAATCAGAATACCAGCTTCTCTCTTTCTACATGTGTGACTTAAAGTTACCTCATGGTAACTTAAAGTTACCTCCTGATCCCGTATGGCTACCAGGGTACCAGCCATTGTGTCCACATTCCTAGTCAGCAATAGAGGGGGAAGATAAAATGGCATATGCCCCTTCCCTTTTCACTAGCCTTCTCAGAAGTCCCATACAACACTGACCAGAAAGTAGTCATATAAATGCATTCGCTTGTAAAGGAGGCTGGGGAATGGATCATTAATGAATAAGAGAATACATATTAAAGACAACTAACAGTTGCCGTACCCACTGGTGTAAGACACTCAGAATATAGCTGCCTTAAGCCCTAACATGTATCCTTCAATTCTTGAGTCTGACTGAATTTGAGCAAAAGGAATACCTTTATTTATGCAACTCTGCAGTACACAGAGTTGGTTAATCATATTCATTTTTTATGTTGTGTTGCTTTTCTCATTTAGCCCCCGCCATCCCCATTCACATTCTTCTCTCTTCTAGAGGCACCAAGTCTAATGAACTGAATGTATGTCCTTAGGAGTATATGTACATGATATTATTTTATGTTTCTCTTAAATGGTATTGAGCCTGAAAGGCTATTTATTTTTCTCAGGGTACATTCATGTTGCTTTGCTTACATGTAGTCTGTTGTTTCCAGCGGCAGCACTACATGGTTTTCACCAGTTTATTTCTCCAGTCTCTCTGAAGGAGACCTTTGACTGCTTCCACCCTCCTGCTGCACTGAACACCCTCCACCATGTCCCCTGAAGGGACTGGGTAGAATCTCTCCTGGTACATACTACATACGTAACATCTTAACATGGTTACAGTCTCATTCTCCAGATTCTGAAATGACCACACAGTGGTTGCTCTCAGCAGAGTGCCTGTCCCCGAATCCCTGCCCAGCATGGAATTCTCTCTCTTGCCAGTCTCCTGTGTGGTATGGAGTTAGCTTTAAATGTGCTTGACAACTGTACACATGCATCTCTTCATATTCTTATTGGCCATCTGGGTTTCCTCTTCTGGAATCAAGTTCACTTTCTCGAATAGTCTCTCCATTAGATTTCCAGAGTAGCACACCCACCACCTCTCTGGCCGCTTCTGTCCCCTTTGCTAGTCCCACTCTTCTTCCCAGCCTCTAGATGTTGGAAGAGATCAGAGCTGCGACCTTGGAACGCCTTCCATTTGTACTCCTTGGAGACCCCAGTCCAAACTCCTGGCATTCCATGTCACCTACAGGACCCAGGTGCCACCTGCCTGGTCCTGTCCCCTGAATTCTAGGCTTGTAGTATTCAGCTAGATGGTAAGCCTTTCAAACTGAGCATGTGCAGAGCTGGACTGCTGCTGCCCCACCTCAGGAAATGGCAGCTTTATTCTTCTGCTTGCTCTGGCCAAAATCGTTGCAGTCACCCTTGACTCAGCCTTCTCCCATGCTACAACCAGAGTTCAGTTCAGTCACTAAGTCATGTCCATCTCTTTGTGACCCCATGGACTGCAGCCCACCAGGCTTCCCTGTTCTTCACCATCTCCTGAAGTTTGCTCAAACTCATGTCCATTCATGACCCATCCACGAGTGGGTAATGCCATTCAACCATCTCATCCTCTGTCGTCACCTTCTCCTCCTGCCTTCAATCTTTCCCAGCATCAGGGTCCCTGCCAAATACTCTTTAAAAAAGAAAAACACTAATTCGAAAAGATGCACCACAGTGTTCATAGCAGTATTTTTACAATAGCCAGGATATGGAAGCAACCTAAATGTCTATCCACAGATAAATGGATAAGCAAAATGTGACATATATATAGATAGATAGATAGATAGTAGAATACTGCTAGGCCATAAAAAGAATGAAAATTTTACCATTTGCAGCAACATGGATGAACTTTGGAGGACATTATGCCCAGTGAGATAAGCCAGATGAATATAAACAACTACTGTGTGTTATATCATATGTGGAATCCAAAACATACAACAAACTAGTGAATAAAGCACAAAAGAGGCAGACTTACAGAGAAAAAACTAGTGGTTACCAATGGAGGGAGGGTGCAATATAGGAATAGAGGGGAAAGGGGGTTATTATGGGATTATATGAAATCATCTGTGTGAATATTTGGAAGATTGTAAAGCATTCATTGCCAGGCAAGCTTGAGAACTTTCAGGATCACTCAGAAACCATCCTGTTTCTCTCTCCATACCCATGATGGCAGTGGATTTTTATTTCTTTTTAGTTTTGTCCATCTTTATCTTTTATTTAGGACTGAGGCTATTTTATTAAGTACCTAAAAGTTTAAATTATCTGTCTTTTCCAGATGTAATTGGACATTCTATCATTATGCAGTGATCTTTTTCTGTAGTAATACTTTGTTGTCTTCAGGTCTGTGTTGGTTAGTTAGTATTTATACAACATATCTTTTCTCTTTCGCTTATTTATAGCCTTTCTCTATCTTTATATTTTGTATGTGTTACTTGTAAACAGAATATAGGTGGGTTTTTCAAATCCATTCTAACAATGTTTGTCATTTTACTGGAACGTTTAGTTTAACTGTACTTATTGTTATTAATGAAATAATTGAATTTATTTCTCCCATCTTATTTTGTGGGGCGTTTTTTGCCTGGCTTAAGCTTCCTTTTCTTTCTTCTTTTTCATATTCCATTCTTCCTCCATTAAGTCTTTCTTCTTATGTTCTTTAAGTGGATACACAGACACCCTAGAACTTTAAGACTTATCATAGCTTACTTGCCTAAATTACCCCACTCTAAAGTTGATAGCTCTTCTAAAGCATTTTAATTTTTTACTTCAACCTCATAAGTCTTTGTTTTTGTTGCTTTTTGTGGTGACTTTCTGTAGTCAAAATATTGCTCATGTATGTCCCACTTCCTCTGCTCTTCATTGCTTCTTTTATCTTAAATCTTTATTCCGAGGCTCATTTTCCTTCTGCCTAGTATATCCTTTAGAATTTTTTTTTTTTTTTTAGTGAAAGTCTGTTGGTGGCCAGTATTTCAGTTTTGTTTTATTTGAAGCTTCTTTAATCTGCCAAATTCTTGACTTCTTGCTGGTATAGAACTCAGCTGTTACTTTCTCTTGGTGGATAAATACATCATTTCATCTTCTTCTGACTCATGTTGATACCATTAAGAAGTCAGTAGTCAATCCATTTGCCATCCCTTTTTTAAAATTTATTTTAAATGTGTTGATTTGGGGCTTCTCTGGTGGCTGCAATGTGGAAGAACCTGGGTTTGATCCCTGGGTCAGGAAGATCTCCTGGAGAAGGGAATGGCTACCCACTCCAGTATTCTCACCTGGAGAATCCCATGGACAGAGGAGTCTGGCAGGCTGCAGTCCAAGGGGTCTCAAACAGTTGTACGTTTTTGACTGTGTGACTAACACTTTTATTTTTGTCATACTTGATTTTTCAATGTTGTGTTAATTTCTGCTATACAGCAAGGTTATCCAGTTATTTACACACACACACACAAGATTCTTTCCCAGAATGGTTTATCATAGGATATTGAATATATATCCTGTGCTATACGATAGGACCTTATTTTTTATCCGCATTTCTCACTTCTTTAATAAGGATCTGGTTGGGGTGATTTCCTGGCAGTCCAGTGGTTAGGACTTGGCATTTTCACTGCTATGGTCCAGGTTCAATCTCTGGTCCAGGAACTAAGATGCCATAAGCTACCAGGCAAAAAACAAACAAACCAAAGAGGGATCTGTTTTTCTTCTAGGATTCTTTTAAAGACTTTTCTCTTTGTTTTTGTGAACCGTTGTTTCACTCTGATATGAAGATGGAATTTCTTTCTGTTTATTCTGCTTGGGATTTTCTGGGCTTCGATGGTTTGATGTCTTGTTCATCTGTTCTCTCCGTCTCTTTCAATATTCCCCACACTCCGTGTTCAGTTTCTTCTCCTTTCAGAACTCTGACTGTGAGACAGTCTCCCTCCGTCCTTCTTCCCTCTTTGTTCACCGTTCCTGTTTTCATCTCGTTGTCTGTCTGTGCAGCATCCCGGGATATCTCTTCTGGACTACTTTTGTACTCAGCGTCTTTTCAGCCTGTGCCAAATCTGTTTATAGAAATGTTTATTGGGAATTTTGTTCTATCTGTTCTCCTTCAAGTTCTATTTGGTTCTCCTTCAAATATGACTGGAAATTCTTTGCATTTTCTTATCCACCGTCTGTGTTTTCAAGTTTCTTTTGTATCATTACACATGATAATCATAGTTTCTATTTTTATCCAATAAATGCAATGACATTTTCATGTGTCTGTTTTCTGCTTTTTCCCTGATGATACTTACACATAGTACTTTGTTTCCTTCTGTAACTGGTGGTTTTTTGTTGCTTGATTGCTTGCTTTTTGTTCATCTGTGTGTGTGTGTATGTATCTGTGTGTATGTATACACACAGATACATACACACACACACATATATATATATATAACTATTGGTTGCTTATTTTCCTTGAAAAATTATTTGTGGTAATTCTCTGAGACATAGGATGAAAGTGCGTTCCTGCAGAGAACATTTGCTTCTGCTGCTGCCAGGAGCCAGTCTGAGACCATATGTTGAGGCCTTATGGACCACCCATGTAATATGAATTTAAACAAATCCATGTTGAGGCCAATTTGTGGTTGTTACTTGCCCACCCTGGGCCTTACTCAGCACTGAGGCAGCTCTCCTCAGTTGAGTACTGGTAGGAGTGGAGTTTCTGGTTTTTTTACAATGAGGTTGTAGCCCTTTGAGCTCCACCTTTCTGGGCCCCTGAAGCCTGCAAGGCCATGAAAAGCAACCTCAACCTTGTTAGGCTGACATGTGCTCAGGACTAAAGTGACCACAGCCCTCCTTTTATCTCCGCATTGCCACTCTCACTCAGATTTTGGCTTCATAATTTCATACATGTGCCATCTCTTCAGTGCTTTAAAATAAGAGCATGTTATTTTAAATATTTCATTAAAAAAAATTTCTGTTGTTGTTTGGAAGCTTAGTCTTCCTTTATTCATGGATTAAAAGTCTTGATATTTATTTTCTAAGTAACTAATCTTCTCATCAGTTCGTGTGTATGTGTGTATGGTTGTGTGTATGACACTATTATAAAAATGCTCAAGCATACAGAAAAGTTAAAAGAGTTTTGAGGTAAATTCCTATGTGCTCAGCATCTAAATTCTGTCCATTAACATTTTCCTGTACTTCAGTTCAGTTCAGTTCAGTCACTCAGTCATCTCCGACTCTTTGCAACCCCATGAATCACAGCACGCCAGGCCTCCCTGTCCATCACCAACTCCTGGAGTTCACTCAAACTCACGTCCATCGAGTCCGTGATGCCATCCAGCCATCTCATCCTCTGTCGTCCCCTTCTCCTCCTGCCCCCAATCCCTCCCAGCATCAGAGTCTTTTCCAATGAGTCAACTCTTCGCATGAGGTGGCCAAAGTACTGGAGTTTCAGCTTCAGCATCATTCCTTCCAAAGAAATCCCAGGGCTGATCTCCTTCAGAATGGACTGGTTGGATCTCCTTGCAGTCCAAGGGACTCTCAAGAGTCTTCTCCAACACCACAGTTCAAAAGCATCAATTCTTCGGTGCTCAGCTTTCTTCACAGTCCAACTCTCACATCCATACATGACTACTGGAAAAACCATAGCCTTGACTAGATGGACCTTAGTCGGCAAAGTAATGTCTCTGCTTTTCAATATGCTATCTAGGTTGATCATAACTTTCCATCCAAGGAGTAAGTGTCTTTTAATTTCATGGCTGCAGTCACCATCTGCAGTGATTTTGGAGCCCAAAAAAATAAAGTCTGACACTGTTTCCACTGTTTTCCCATCTATTTCCCATGAAGTGATGGGACCAGATGCTATGATCTTCGTTTTCTGAATGTTGAGCTTTAAGCCAACTTTTTCACTCTCCTCTTTCACTTTCATCAAGGAGCTTTTTAGTTCCTCTTCACTTTCTGCCATAAGGGTGGTGTCATCTGCATATCTTAGTTTATCACAAATCTGTCCATTCCTCTCTCCATCCATTCACGTCTGATTTTTACATATTTCAAAGTAGGTGGCAGGTCTCAGTACATTTTCCCCTGAATGTCGGTTGTTTTCATATGTTTGAGTTGTTAATTCAATTATATTTTTCATTTCCATAAGTTCTATTTGATTCTTCTGTCATCTATAAAGTCTCTCATCCCTGCACGTATGTTTAAGTTTTTATTTTTTAAGTATGTTAAACTTAATTATTTTTTGGTGTGTATGTTGTTCCCAATAGCTGATGTCTTTTGTTATCATTGTCTGTTTCTGAGTCGTAGTGCCTTATTTCCTTTGTGTTTTGCTATTATTTTTCCTGTCATTTGCTTGTTTTCCTTAGGGCGTATCTGTGGGAATTTGAAGTAGTTTCCTCCAGGGAAGATTTTCATTTGCTTCTGCAAAGTAGATGAGAGAATTAATATTCTAGGACTGTTTTAAACTAAATTTTTGCCTTGAGATTTTTCAGACCACCCAGGGAGTGTAGAGGCAGGCTGCAAATCGATGTCAGAGCAGGAGCAAGGTTAAAGTTTTCTGGGGAGATATCTTTCTCTCCTCTATTCAATACCAGAGTTCCAGTCTGGCCATTTGCTTTGTGTACCTTGGGTTGGGACTCAGCAAGTTTACCTCTCATTTAGCCTTACGCTGATGGTACAGCCCTTTGGTGTCCCAGGCTTAGGAAGACGGGGATCCCTTTGGGACAGCTCTCCTTGAATGATTCTTAAACTGTGTCTCCAGTGCCCCCTTCCCTATGAGCCATAAAAAGTCCGAGCCCAGTTTGCCCTGTTTAGCAAATATCTCCAAGGTACAAGTCAGCTTCAGCATTCTGCCCGCCACCCCCACCTGGCTTCCCCCTGAACTCAGTGCTTCGCCTAGATATGCCTTATTTTCTTGCCATATTGTCAGTCATTTAAGAAAAGCATCTGTAATATTTTTGTCCTGTACTTTTAGATGATTTCAGCAGAGAAGTCAATCATGCTATCAGAAAGACAAGTCTGTATTTTTCTATATATTCCAAATATATCATAATTTACAGTAATCTAATAAAAAGAAAAATCTGGGAATTTCTTCTACTCTCAAGTAATTCTCATGCACTCTATTAAGAATTTACTCAGACTCTAACATATGTGAATACTGATATATGAGATACTGAAAGCAAGATGAAAAGCTCTATACCACACATTTATGAGTTATTTATTCCCTCTGGGTTTTTCATTTTAGTTGCTCTACCTTTGAGTTGAAGGTTTTATTAATGATACTACGGTTAATGTAGCTATTGGCAATAACTGTGCATAGTAAAACTTATTTTATACTATACTTTTGACTGCATGTTGAAACTTGTACGAACATATGAGCTGATGGAAATACATATACATTAGATTCCTACTTGTCAGTGCTTAATATCAGCAGCAATAATTATTAGGATTTATTTTTATGGTGCCTATGTGTCCATAGCAAATTCTATAAACCCAGACTTACTAGAATATCTAAGAAGGTTGGAATCTGAAGAGATATATAACTTCAGACAAATACATGGTCTTTCTCTATACCTGGCTGAGAAGGTACACCCTAAGAGAAGCCAAATAATTTTCTTGAGTGCTCCTTGAAGCCTTTTGAGACAAAAACAATAATATTTATTCAGGCCCGTGAGGACTGGGTGGCTCTCTGGGTCTCTGAGAATGAGTCTGTGTCTTAGGGTACCTGTGCCCTTGGATGTGACTTTCCTTCTGTGTGGAATTGTCTTCCAGCTTGGGGGCTGAGGTTCAGATCTTGAGAGGCTGGGCGAGGCCAAGCAAAGGTGATTTTCAGGGTTGGGTTTTTATCCTCAGATCTTGTCTCTGAACTTCCTTCATCTCTGCTAAGTTAGCTACTTAATGGAGGGGCTTGAAACATGGTAATAACAACATACATTGTATAACCCAGCTATCGCGAATGGTATAGCTTCCTAAAGGGACCCTGTATTCCCAGAATAGGAGGCAGTTCTAAGACACTGTAGAGTCATCATTAGAATATTTACTAATTCCTCACACAAGTAAAGTACAGATTACTTACCAACCTCTTCTGAGAAATGACGACCATCCATGGGCGCTCCATATAAGACTCTTCCAGGATACCCGTAGTATCAAATGTCTCTCGTGTTCCCCTGATGTGTCGAAACCTTTCGGTAGATGGTGTGTGAGGCACGGTATAGGGCTGTGGCTGAGAGGGCAAGCTCTTGATGTAGGCAGACCACAGGGAGAACTGCCAGCAGGAAAGAAGAACCCAGAACAGCAGAGAGACGCCCCACGAGGCTCTGAGGAACCAGGAAGGAGCGCTGGTCGCTGAAGAGACAATCCCACTGTCAGCACCACCCTATGATCTCCCCTAAAGGACAGGCTGGCAGCAGGAGGAGCCCTGGTCAGTGATGAGACAACGCCCACCACCACCACGGCCCGCCATGTCCCAGAACCTCGCTTATGGGGCCTTGGAAGGAAAATGAGCTCACCTAAGGCACACACACACCCCACCAGTCATGCACACGGAATAATGCAGCTGCCTATAACCATAAGCATACCAAGGAGGGGATTCAGGAGTATTTGATTGCATGGTTCTGGCCGAAGCATAAATTCTTGGGTATTATGTGATTATGGCTCCTCCGTGCTTTTGTAACAGCACGGTCTAGCATATATCAGTTACACCTAGAATCTGAATCTTGGAGTTGTCACCTACTCTGGAGATCACTCACTATAGGAGTATTTGGCATCCCTAAAATTGCATTCTTTGAATCTCTGCTCAAACATTCTTATTGATGGAGCATCCACTGTACTTCTCTGCACCACCAGGTCTGGAGCTCCCTCTGTCTCCCCAGCCATCTCCCTGTGTCAAGTCCGCTGTCTTATTTTTTAAAAATTCTGTTAAAATACGCAAATCATATAATTTGCCATCTTAACCACTCTTAAGTGTCTGGTGCAGCTGTATTAAATACATTCATATTGTTGTGCACCTGTCACCACCATTCACCCCCATACCTCTTTCATCTTCTAAAACCAAGACTCTGTACCTGTTTAGCAGTAATGCCCCCTCCCTCCAGCCCTTGGAAACCACCATTCCACTTTCTGTCTCTATGTTCTGACTACTCTAGGTATCTCATATAAATGGAATCACGCAGTATTGTCCTTCTGTGGCTGGCTTTTTCACTCCGCTAATGTCCTGATGGTTCACTGTATTGTAGTATATGTCAGAATACTGTTCCTTTTTAAGGATGAATGATTTTCCACTGTATCAATATACCACACTTTGCTCATCCATTCTCCAGTTGATGGGCACTTGCATTGCTTCCATGTTTTGGTTATTGTAAATAATGCTGCTGTGATCATGGGTGTACTAGTATCATTTTGAGACCCTGATTTCAATTCTTTTGGGAGATAGATAAATAGATAGCTCCAGATGTGAAGTTTCTGTATCCTGTGGTAATTCTGTTTTTTAATTTTTTGAGGAACCGCCATACTTTTTTCCACAGTGCCTGTACCATTTCACATTCCCATCAAGAGCGTACAGAGTCCAATTTCTCCACATCTAGCCAGCACTTGTTGTTTTCTGCTTGTTGACAGTAGCCATCCTAATAAGGTGTGAAGTAGTATCTCCTTGTAGTTTTGCTTTGCATTTACCTAATGATTAGTTATATCGAGCATCCTGTTGTTGTTCAGTCGCTCAGTCGTGTCCAACTCTTTGAGACCCCATGGACTACAGCACGCCAAGCTTCCCTGTCCTTCACCGTCTCCCAGAGCTTGCTCAAACTCACGTCCATTGAGTTGGTGATGCCATCCAGCCGTCTCACCCTCGGTCATCCCCGTCTCCTCCTGCCTTCCATCTTTCCCAGCATCAGCTCTTCGCGTGTGTCAGCTCTTCCCATCAGGTGGCCAAAGGATTGGAGCTTCAGCATCAGTCCTTCCAATGAATATTCAGGACTGATCTCCTTTAGGGTGGACTGGTTTGATCTCCTTGCAGTCCAAGGGACTCTCAAGAGTCTTCTCGAACACCAGAGTTCAAAAGCATCAATTCTTCGGCGTTCAGCCTTCTTTATGGTCCAACTCTCACATCCATACATGACTCATGGGCTAATTATTATTTGTGTATCTCTTTTGGAGAAATGTCTATACAAATCCTTTGCCTATTTTTAATGTATTTTCTGTTGTCATTGTTGAGTTTTGGAAGTTCTCTATATATTCTGAGTATTAAACTCTTACCAACCACATACGTGATTTGCAATTTTTTTCTCCCATTCTGTGGTTGTCTTTTTAGTCTGGATCGTGTCTTTTGATGTGCAAATTTTTAAACTTTCATGAAGTCCAATTTGTCTATTTTTTCTTTTGTTGTCTATGCCTTTGGTGTCGTATCCAATAAATCACTGTCAAATACAAAGTTGGAAAATTCTATCCTGTGTTTTCTTCTAAGAGTTTTATTGTTTTAGGTCTTACATTTAGGTTTTTGATTCATTTTGAGTGTATATATATATATGGTGTTAGGTTAGGGTTCAACCTCATTGTTTGAATCTGGATATCCAGTTTCCTAATACCATTGATTGAAAACTGTTCTCCCCATTGAATGTTCTCCCATTGACCCTTGTCAAAAATTGTGTTGTTGTTCAGTCTCAAAGTCACATCTGATTCTTTGCAAACCTATGAACTGTATAGCAGGCCAGGTTCCTCTGTCTTCCACTGTCTCCCAGAGTTTGCTCAAATTCATGTCCATTGAGTCTGTGAACTATCTAACCATCTCATCCTCTGCAACCCAAAGGGTTCGTCCTTTTGCCTTCAGTCTTTCCCAGCATCAAGATCTTTTCCCATGAGTCTGCTCGTCACATCAGGTGGTCAAAGTATTGAAGCTTCAGCATTAATTCTTCCAATGAATGTTCAGGGTTGATTTCCTTTAGGATTGACTGATTTGATCTCCTTGCTATCCAAGGGACTATCAGGAGTCTTCTCCAGCACCATAATTTGAAAGCAGCAATTCTTCGGTGCTCAGCCTTCTTCATGGACCAGCTCTCAAATCCATATATGTCTACTGGAAAAACCAATGGCTTTGACTATACAGACCTTTGTCGGCAAAGTGATGTCCCTGCTTTTTAGTATGCTCTCTAGGTTTGTCATAGTTTTCCTTCCAAGGAGCAAGAGTCTTTTTTACTTTCATGGCTGTAATCACTGTCCACAGTGATTTTGGAGCCCAGGAGAAGAAAATCTGTTATTGCTTCCATTTTTTCCCTTTCTATTTGCCATGAAATGATGGGACCAGATGCCATGATCTTAGTTTTTTGAATGTTGAGTTTTAAGCCAGCTTTTTCACTCTCCTCTTTCACCCTCATCCAGAGGCTCTTTAGTTCCTCTTCACTTTCTGCCATTAGAGTGGTATCATATGTGTATCTGAGGTTGTTGATATTTCTTCTGGCAATCTTGATTCCAGCTTATAATCATCCAGCCCAGCATTTCGCATAATGTACTCTGCATAGAAGTTAGATAAGCAGGGTGACAATATACAGCCTTATCATACTCCTTTCCCAATTTTGAACCAGTCCATTGTTCCATGTCCGGTTCTAACTATTGTTTCTTGACCCACATACAAGTTTCTCAGGAGACAGGTAAGGTGGTCTGGTATTCCCATCTCTTGAAGAATTTTCCACAGTTTGTTGTGATTCACACAGTCAAGGGCTTTAACATAGTCAATAAAGCAGAAGTAGGTGTTTTTCTGGAACCCCCTTGATTTCTCCATGATCCCACAAATGTTGGCAGTTTGATCTTTAGTTCCTCTGCTTCTTTGAAACCCAGCTTGTACATCTGGAAGTTCTTGCTTGAAGGATTTTGAGGATAACCTTGCTAGCATGTGAAATGAGCACAGTTGTACAGTACTTTGAATATTTGCCATTCCCCTTCTTTGGGACTGGAATGAAAACTGACCTTTTCCAGTCCTGTGGCCACTGCTGAGTTTTCCAAATTTGGTGGCATATTAAGTGTAGCACTTTAACAGCATCATCTTTTAGGACTTTAAATAATAGCTCAGCTGGAATTCAGTCACCACCACTAGCTTTGACTTCACATTCCAGGATGTCTGGCTCTAGGTGAGCAACCACACCACTGTGGTTATCTGGGTCTTTAAGACCATATTTGTATAGTTCTGTGTATTCTTGCCACCTCTTCTTAATCTCCTCTGCTTCTGTTAGGTCCTTACTGTTTCTGTCCTTTTATCATGCCCATCTTTGCATGAAATGTTCCCTTGATATCTCCAATTTTCTTGAAGAGCTCTCAAGTCTTTCCCTTTCTATTGTTTTCCTCTTTTACATGACTGGATATGTGAGAGTTTATTGGTCTGTATTTCTATTCTTCCCTCTATCTCCCCAGCCCTCCCCGCCATCTGTCCCAAGTTTCCCTTTAAAATTAAAATACCTACTTTGTCTCCATGACAGCACTCAAAGCATAAGAAAAGAGACACTATATAACCTACAAAATTTCTCTTTCCTACATAAGGAAATTTCTAGTTCCTAAAACTATTTTTATGACAGCTTCCACATCCTGTGCCATCTCTGACATAAAGAAGAAAATAACTGTCACCTTATAACAAAGCTACCCCTCAAATTTCTCTCCCTGCTTGGAGCTGCCAGCATAGAACTAAATTCAGTAAAGAGAATGTTTATCTGTGTCTTGTTGGCAGCTTTGCTACCATGTTGACTCATTAAGGTTGTGGGCAACTTCTAGGTATTTTAAAATTCACTTCTATAAGACAAAAAAGAAATGACCTTCCTGATGCCATCTGTTTTAATTCTGAAAAATATTTCAAAAAGTGCAAACCGTATTATAATGAATGCCTGGGAACCTACCACCACTTTGTGACACTTGCTTCAAGTATTTCACTGGATTTTTTTTTTAACGTTTTTGGAAACAATTATAACCCCACAGGCAGTTGAAAAATAAGAAGTCCCATGTACCCTTCACCTAGCTTTCCCCAATGGCAACAGCTAACATGATTATAATACATACTGTATTTAAAAGGGGAAATTAATATTGGTACAATCTATAGATCTCATCATATTTCATCATATTTCATCAGTTTCTATATATATATTCACTCATTTATGTGTATGTATGTAATCTATAGTTCTATGCAATTTGACCACATGTAGTCATTCCTTTAACCATGACCACAATCAAGATTAATTACATTATGTTGTATGCCTGAAAATAATACATGAATTATATCTTCATTTAAAAATTTTTAAAGATTAATAGCCACAGAGGGACTCCCTTATGCTGCCTTTCCACCCCACCTCTGACCCTTAGCAATCACTAGTCTCCATCTCTGTAATTTTGCCTTTTAGAGAATACTTTTTAATTGGAGTCATAGATTATATAAACTTTTTTCTCCATTTGTAGATTTTAGTCAGATTTATTTCTACTCACAGAAATTGTCCTTTTTTTTTTTTTTCTCCAGGTAGTACCCACTTTCCATATGTGTCTTCCATACAAATGGCCGTGTGTGGAAAGTCTTCTTCAGCCAGGTGGGGAGAGTGGGAGGAGGGAGATTCTCAAATCTACTGAGAAAATTGAATTTTCTCTGAGAAAATGCATTGGGTATTAAGTTTCCATAGGGGTAAGCACTAGAGTTCTAGTATGATCCTACAGAGACATTATGGAATGTACAGCTTTTTTGACTAAACAAAGTACTATTCATAACATTTCTCCCGTGGAAAAAATATATTCCCAAGTCCAAACTGGAAAACAACCTGTTTGTTGGTGTTTGCCAATGTTGTTTTGTAATTGTGTGCCCAAACCTTGCCAAACATTGTGTGGACTTGAAGTAACTTTTATCTGATTGGGGTCAGAGATACAAAAATATTTGAATTTCTTTTAATTGTGGTATATGTATACATACACATATATAATATATATGGTATATATTTTATATGTGGTATATATAAAATATACATGTGGTATATATATATTTATATAAAACCTTTGAGGTTGGCTTTTTCACTCAGTATAATTCCCTTGAGATCTGTCCAGGTTGTTACAGGTATCAATCATTTGTTCCTTTTTATTTCGATAGTAATTCATGGTATGAATGTACCACAGTTTGACCACTCACGTGCTGAAGGGTGTTTTTCAGTTTCTGGCTACTACAAAAAATTATGTATTATGACGTTTGTATTTCAGGTTTCTGTGGCACATAAATTTCCGTTTCTCTATGATAATTGCCTAAAAGTGAGATTACCGAGTTATAAGGTAAGTATATATTTAGTTGTATAAGAAACTGCCAAATTATTTTCCAGGGGCTATAACATTTTACATTTCCATCAGCAATGTATGAAAGGTGTAATTTCTCTACATTCTCACCAGTGTTTGATATCACTATTTTTTATTTGAGCTATCTAATAGAATGAAAGGGTTTGCGCGTGCTGGTAGATCATAAACTTCTTTCTCCATTTGTAGATTCTAGTCAGATTTATTTCTACTCCTTAAGGAGGTGATGGCTGAGAAGGAGAAATAATTAGGTGAAGAAGGAAGGGAACACTGAAGGTAGACAGCACAGCATGTGCAAAGACCTAGTGACAGGTGAGAGCCTGAACTGTTCAAGAAACAGAAAACTACACTGGCCAGGATGCGAGAGCCGAAAGCCATGCGTGTGAGGTGAGGTATGAGAGGCGGAGCTGGAAGAACGGTAGCCTTATCCTCCTTAAAAAAACTGTAAATTAAAAAAAAAAACCAAACTAGAAGTGAAGGTGTCAAAAACGAATTACCTGGGAGGAAAGCAGAATCTGGCTCCCAGCTGCCCCCTGGTGGTCAAGACTCATCAGGGCAGCCTTTCTAATGACTGCTCAGAAGGTATGTGGATATTTTTGTTATTTATGGGAACAGAACACTTAACTTCCTAAAAGGTCAGTGAGAAAGGGCTAAGAGGCAACAATAACTTTTGGACTATGTGGGAGAAGGCGAGAGGGTGGGATGATATGAGAGAACAGCATTAAAAAAGGTCTATTACCATACGTAAAATAGATGACTAGTGCAAGTTCGATACATGAAGCAGGGCACTCAAAGCTGGTGCTCTGAGACAACCCAGGGGGATGGGTGGGGAAGGAGGTGGGAGAGGGGTTCAGAATGGTGGGACACATGTACACCCATGGTGATTCATGTCGATATATGGCAAAAACCACCACAATATTGTAAAGTACTTAGCCTCCAATCAAAATAAATAAATTTTTTTAAAAAGAAGGAAATTAAGTGATACAATTAGCGGAAAAACGAGGAAAGTAAAGCAAACAAGTTTTTTTTTTTTTTTTTAAAGAACAGCAAGAGATTTCCATGGTGGTCCAGGTGCTTTCACTGCTGAGGGCCCAGGTTCAATCCTTGGTCAGAGAACTAAGATCCCATAAGTCACAAAGTGTGGCTTCAAAAAATGAATGAATAAAAGAACAACAAAAATACTTCAACCATAAACTTATAAAAGCAATTTTTGAATTCAACATTCGTTTAGAGTTGCAGAATTACTGAGAAATTGTGAATCATGGTGAAGCATAGCACATGATCCTCACCCAACAGAGTGTTCTCTGGGGACTGTTTTGTAACCTATAGTCCCCATTCCCTGACCAGGGACGGAACTTGCGCCCCCTGCAGTGGAAAGCACAGAACCACCAGGGAAGTCCCAGGCTGTTCACTCTTAATTAAACCTTTGCAATAGTGAGTGAAATGCCACTAAATCAATGGGTATCTCTTGGCAACATTTTCTCTACAGTGTCATTGCCATTACTAGAAAAATCTTAATTTTAAGTACATCTTATAAAAATAACAGAGACAAGCTTTGATTCTGAGCTGTTTATGTTCTTGCAGTGTTTAATGCAGATCCTTTTCCATGTCTCTATCTGTGTGTGTGTGTGTGTGAATGCTTCAGTGTAAACTCTGAGCCCCTGAGTTGAAAACACTTTTCACTGTACATAAGTATCTTTACTCTCAGGGGGTTTATGCTAAAGTTTTTTTTTATTTAATTAGTGTTCTTTCATTTTGAATATATGATCTTGAGTTATGGCATACTTAATTAAAATATCAGTATTTTGCCTATCAAAAATGTCAAAATTTATTTTTGGATATATGCAAAAGTGTAAAACAGACTAGCCTGCCATTTGAGAATTTTTTTTTAAGGAAGCTAATTACTCCATAGAGAGAAAAATTCGATCTATAAACCAAAAAAAAAAGGACAAAGGAAATATTATTGCGATATACATCCTTCTAAAATATTATCTGTACAGTGTTAGTTCTAATTATTCTCTTGGCTCCCCAGTTTAAAATATTTTGATAAATGCTATGACAGATACAGATTCATTCATTTAATTTATTTGAGTAACAGCACTCAGCTTAATGCATTTTCTCTTTTAAAATTCATTTCACATTGATCATATGTCATGTACCAAAACCTGTATAAGATCTCTACTATTCTCTGACGATTTCCTGACTTTGCATTTTCCTGTTTCAGAAGATCTTGCTTTCTATCATGCTAGAACTATAGTTGATAAATTCTTTCTTTGCTAAGTTCCCAATTTCACTTTGTTCTCATGAAGCATTGGTGGGGGAAGGGGACTGTCTTCTGTGGCTTCAGTATCACTGTTCCATCTGGGAATTTGCTCTGTTTCTCCACTGGGTGAAGTGGTTTATTGACTGTCAATTTGTAAAGTGCACTCTGGGATTATCTGATTGCGAGATAGTAGGAGAGGAAACATATTTCATTGCCTTTTCTGTCAAGTGGAATTAACATGCACAGTATATCATCTTCTAGCAAGAATAGATGAAATTCCAGCGAGTGACCTAGAGTCTCCATTGCATGGTTGTCCAGACAGAGTCCTAGCTGGACTTCAGGGTCTAATGGCTTCCTCTGTTGTCCTCTTAGTTTAGTAGTTGTTTTTATACATGTTTATCGGTATATATCTGGAGAAGGAAATGGCAACCCACTCCAGTACTCTTGCCTAGAAAATATGTATACATTTTGTGTGCATATATAAGTATTTGATTTAAAATCTACTCCTCAGGGTCAGGGGAGCAAGAGACTCTGTCCCCACCTGCCCAGTTTTTTACCATATTTCCTCCACCCCTCAACTAATCAGTATTATTTGTTTCTTATGAGTGCATCCAGATTTTCTTCAAATGCTTATAAGCAAATATGAACATGGATCTTTGGGGTTTTTTTCTTCTGCTATATACACTACTTTGCACTTCTCACTCAGCTCACAGAAAGCATTCTTATTCTTTTTTATTACTGTATATTATTCCATTGGTCTAATGTATGGGAAACCATAATTTCTATAATCTGTCCCTTTTTTAAGGGAATGTAATTTCTTTTGAACCTTTTATTATTACTGCAGTAAATAACCTGGAAAATCATCATTTCGCCTGTGTGCAAATATATTTAGGGTAAATTTTTAGAAGTAGAACTGTGAGGAAAACCAATCTATACATTTGTAATTTTTGAGAAATATTGCCAAATTGCTGTCTGTAAGCACTGTACCCACTTACTCCCACCCATAATGGTTCTACTTGATGTGTTTTGAATGGATTTTTGAAAAGAGAACACATTTTTATCATTTCTTGTTTCTTATCTATAAACACTTATTCATTAGACAAATAATTACTAAGTGCCAACTATGCCTTAAACCTTCTCTTTAGGCCCTGGAGGCATAGCAGTAAGCAAGACAGACACAGCCCTTTCATAACATCTTATTATGAGATGGAGAAATAGATGACTAAGTGTGGACATGGTATATAACTTCCCTGATCACTTAAAGCCTGAGTCACCAACTTAGATGCCACATAAGGAACTTAAATGTGTGAAGGTGAGGGATCAGAGGGCAGAGGGCATAGTGGGCAGCATCCAGTCCTGGAAACCACAGGGCTGTGTAAAGCCTTCAGCTGCTGGTCTGCTCTGTACTGTTGGATATGTGAAAAGGAAAGGTCCTTGTTGATAGGATCCCTCATTTTCAAGAAAAACCAGAAATCCATATTTTCATGTGATATCTCCCTATTTTAAATGTTGGAAACATTTTGAGGACAAAAATTTTTTTTAATGAGGCTAGATAAGTTGTCAGGAATATCTAGGGAAACACTGAAGGGGAAAAACTATCGTGAGTTTCAGGGACTGGCTTTACTAGATTTTAAAATATACTCTAAAGCCTCTATAATTAAAACAGTGTGGTATTTGTGCATACACAGTCTGGTAGAACAGAATAAAAAGTCTAGAAATCAACTTTAGCATGTATGGAAAATTAATATACAATAAAGATGGCATCTCAAACCACTGTGCAAAGATTAACTTTTTAATAAATAGTGCTGGGACAACAGGGTAGCCATGAAACAAACAAAAAATTAATTCTTATCTCACACCCTATTGAGAGAATAAGCTCCAAATTGATTAGAGATCTATTTGTAAAAGATGAAAGCATACAAGTACTAAAAGAAAATTTAGATGAGTTCCTTCATAATATGGTGTTAGGAAAGGCTTTCTAACTATGACTCAAAATTTAGTGACAGTAAAGAACAGATTGATAATTTGACCACATAAAAATGTTCTCTTTGCAAAAAAAAAAAAAAAAAACCATAAGCAAAATCAAATGACAAAATGAGAGAAAATATTTGCAATCTACGTTACAGATAAAAGGCCCAAACGGAAACATTTGCAATGTATGTAGCGGATAAAAGGGATGGATTTTTGCTGTGGAATGAGTGAGCAATTCTCTGGGTATTCTAAGATTGAACATACAACTATATGATGAATGAATTTAAAGAGTCAAGTTTCTCAGTGCCAGAGATGGGAGTTACAAATATGGGAAGAGGAGAGGCTATAATGAAATTTGTGGTGTTAGATCAGAATTGGAGGGATCACTATAAACTCATGGTTTTAGCAGATTGAATATAGAAAATGACTGGTAAAGAGACTGATATAGATGTAGATAGAGAAATTGATATAGATGATAGATAAACAGATAAATTTATATAAGCAGGTGCACTGAGTAAGCCTAGAATCAATAATACCCCAGTAGCAATGAACACACATCCAGGCCCCAGATATTGGTCCCTAAATATCCTTCTCCAGGAAAAAAAATCGAGACTCGTTAGACAGATGACTGAACCCCAAGTCTAGTGCCAGGAAAGGACAAGGTGAGCCTGGAACATCTCGTTAGACCAGAGAGTAAGGAAGAGCTCAGAGAATAACGGGGGGCAGGGGGAGTACTTCCCTGGTGGCCAGTGAATAAGACGCTGACTACTAACACAGGGTCACAGGTGCAGTTCTTGGTCTGGGAGGATTCCACATGCTGTGGAGCAGCTGAGCCAGCGCTCTCGGGCCCGCGAGCTGCAACTACTGAACCTGTGTGCTGCAGTTACTGACGGCCACGTGCCCAAGAGCTTGTGCTCTGCACCAGGAGAAGCCACAGTGAGAAGCTCACAGACAGCAACAGAGAGTAGCCCCTGCTGGCTGCACTAGAGAAAGCCCTAGCAAAAAGCAATGGAGACGCAGCACAGCCGAAAAAAAAAAAAAAAAAAGAAAAACAAGGAATAATGGGGAGATGTCACACACACCAAAAAAAACCAACTTGAATGGACTCTCACTGATGAATTGAGGAAAATCCTGATAGCAGTAACCAATTCAGGAAAGAATCAACAGATGCTAAAAGGAGAGGCTAAATGTTTGATGAAAGTAAGAATATTTGCATGGTTTCGAAGCACCTCCTCACAAAAAGCTTTTAAATTAGAAAGGGGAAAAATACAAAGGGACAACATTTACAGTGAACAAACCTTAAAGTTGCTGCCGTTACTGTTATCAAAAATGTTTCCAATCATGCCACAGTAAAGCAACATGATATGCCTTTCGTATGATGTCCTGTAAGGATACAGTGTCATTTCTGGAGCATTCCTGCCAAAAATGAATAACCTGAGTCTAGTCTTTTTCTAATATTTATTGTATTTATTTCTTTGACTGCACCAGGTCTTAGTTGTGGTATGTGGGATCTTTTTTCAGTTGTGGCATGAGGGATCTAGTTCCCTGGCCAGGATTCAAACCCAGGCCCCCTGCATTGGGAGCAGAGTCTTAGCCACTGGACCACCAGGGAAGTCTCAACCTGAGTCTGACCTTGAAGAAACAATAGGCGAACCTCTGTTAAGGGATATCCTATAAAATAACTGACTCGGGCTTTTTTCAGCTGGCAAAGTCATGAAAGACAGACCAAGTAACTGTTTCAGACTGAGTGAGTGAAAGTCGCTCAGTCATGTCTGACTCCTTGTGACTCCGTGGACTGTACAGTCCATGGAATTCTCCAGGCCAGAATACTAGAGTGGGAGCCTCCGGAATACTGGAGCCTTTCCCTTCTCCAGGGGATCTTCCCAAACCAGGAATCGAACCCAGGTCTCCTGCATTGCAGGCGGATTCTTTACCAGCTGAGTCACAAGGGAAGCCCAAAAATCCTCGGCTGATGTAGCCTGTATGTAGTCACTTAGGGAGGTTACAGGCCCTCCTGTCAGGGAGAGGATAACTGCAAAGTTTGCTCATAGCAACTTATTAAACCTTCCATTAAAATACAGATATAAAGGAGACACAGAAATCCATGCCATCACCAAAGTGCTGATCCCCAGCCTTGGAGAATCTGTAGCAAGCTGGGGGTGGGGGACAAGAGAAACCTAGCATCATAAACCTAAATTCGATTCAGAACTAGAAAAAAATAAATTTTCCTTTTTGCTATAAAGGGCAGAATGGGTCAATTGATGAAAGGTGATTAAGGTCTCCTGTAATGATGCTAATTTCCTGATTGGGTAACTTTACATGGCTATATAAGACACTATTCTTGTTTTTAGGAAATATTCACTAAACTGTTTGGGGGTAAGCCTGCAGCTTATTCTCAAATGGTCCACATAATAATAATACAGGGGATTAAAGTTAACATTTGGGAATCTAGTTGAAGAGTATATGGGAGTTCTTTATTCTTGTAAAGTCTCCATAAGTCTATAGTTATAAAAAAAAAATTATGAGAGACTGCACTGTATAAGCAAAAACAAACCAACAATGACAAACCATGTTTGCTACAAGCATGGGCCTGTGGGCTGGATGTCACCCCTGGGTTGCCAGTTTGCAGTCTCCAGTTTAAAGCTGTTTTCTTGAGTTGATCTTGAGTCAAGTCTGATAACAACCATGACCAGGGCTGGAGAGTGCTTTGCTGCATCTGGAACTTTTAAAGCAGCTTAACACCAATGAGGAAGCTGCAGAGACAGCCCTTATATAAATAATCAATTTGCTAATAAAGGAGTTTCCATCTGAAGGCAGCCCCAGTCCTCAGAGACAAGGAAGAGTGGTTGTGGTCCAGACAGTCTTCCCCTGCGGAAGTCCTGCATTTCATCAGCTGTCTTTGGAAGAGGTGCAAGCAGCCTTGCTCCCTGGTAGCTGGTCTCAGCCATACACAGCACTGGGGGTGGGGGGATGGGGGAGTGGGGGGGTGGGGGGGGCAGTATCTAAGAATCTTTCAGAACCCCACTGTTGAGGAAAATATATTTATATCAATAAAAGTGGAAAAGAAACTTTAAAGTTGAATTAAGTTAGAAAGGAAGAAAAATGTGTTTAAGTTTCGGAAAGAGAAATGTTATTCTTGGCACATCAAGCTTTTCTGAGTAGCAGGGCCTCCTTCAGGGGCCCTGTGCAGCACATAGGATGGTCTCATATGAGGGTGCAGCCTCGTCTGCCCAAGTCAGGATACGTTTAAGCAGTTTGCAGACTGACCTGGGGGACCTTCCGCCCACCTCTCCCTTCTCATTCTGCAGTTGTACCTTCCTGGTTAATAGGTCCGCAGGCCAAGGGAAGCGCAGGCCAAGAATGCTCAAGTCAGAGGAGGCTCCCCCTGATTGGGCCTTGGAAATGCCAAGGATGACTGCCAATGGAAAGACGGTTTGTTATTCTCAGAGTTTCCAAGAGAAGGTTTTGCACTATGCCACGGGGCAGTGGGGGGTAGCACACACGAGGAAGCACAGGTTGGGTCAGGAGGCAGAGCAAGAAAGGGAAACTGTGGCAGGAGATTTTACTGTGGTGTCAATGGAAAGGAACAGGTGAGACAGGTTAGCCGGTTTAGGATTGGCTAATTAGAATAATTTCAGTGGGCTCTAGGACACAGGGACTATCTCCACTGCTGCTGCTAAGTTACTTCAGTCGTGTCTGACTCTGTGCGACCCCACAGATGGCAGCCCACCAGGCTCCCCCATCCCTGGGATTCTCCAGGCAAGAACACTGGAGTGGGTTGCCATTTCCTTCTCCAATGCATGAAAGTGAAAAGTGAAAGTGAAGTTGCTCAGTCGTGTCCGACTCTTTGCGACCCCATGGACTGCAGCCTACCAGGCTCCTCCGTCCTTGGGATTTTCCAGGCAAGAGTACTGGAGTGGGATGCCATTGCCTTCTCTGAGGAACTATCTCTAGTTGTCTTATTAGGGCAGCAGCAGCCTAGGGTATAATAGCTCCATCAAGGAGGTGGCTCTGGATTGACTGATTTGCATGAAAGACATGCTGTTGCTTTTTTTTTATTTTTGGCTGTGCTGAGTCTTCATTGCTCTGCGGGCTTTTCCTCTAGTTGCAGAGAGCAGGGGCTACCCTCCAGTTTGGGTACCAGGGCTTCTTAATGTGGTGGCTTCTCTTATTGTGGAGCACAGACTCTAGGGTGCATGAGTTTCAGTAGTTGTGGCTCCCAGGTTCGAGAGCACAGGCTCAGTAGTTGTGGCGCACGGACAGGTCCAGTTGCTTCATACAAGTGGGATCTTCCTGGACCAGGGGTCAAACCCACGCCTCCTGCATTGGTAAGCAGACTCTTTACCACTGAGCTACCAGGGAAACCTGGAAGACATGTTTATAACAAGTTATTTGCTTTCTGTAGGAATGAGGTAGCCCTGGGATGGGCAGTGACTCCAGAGTCAGCAGGGCTCCAAGATGTCAGAACATCAGAGCAGGGTAAAGAAAAGGCATGGCTGATACAACCATTCGTAGGTTTTCCAGCCAAGAGCCCAAAGGTCTCAGCCTACAGCCAACAACTGGCATCAGCCACAATGTAAGAACGTGAGCCTCCAGACCCTTCCCGCCCCAGCCTGCAAGAAGCACCGGTGACACCACGTAAAGCAGAGGCGAGCTATGCCTGTTAAGTCCCGCCCAAATTGTAAGTCGCATGCATAGAAATATTTTTTTAAGTGTTAAAGTGATTTTTATACAACTATAGTAACTTGAGCTAAGCTGAATGAATCCTCTATCTTGAATTTAAACTAGGGTTTATGGAAATGGGCTTCCCTGATGGCTCAGACGGTAAAGAATCTGGCCTGCAGTAGAGGAGACCTGGCTTCGATCCCTGGGTCGGGAAGATCCCTGGAGAAGGGAATGGCAACTCACTCCAGTATTCTTGCCTGGAAAATCCCCATGGACAGATAGAGGAGCCTGGCAGGCTACATACAGTCCACGGGTCGCAGAGAGTCAGATATGACTGAGCAACTTATACTTTCACTTTCACTTTTTATGAAAACGAGTGAGTCAGGAGTTCCCTGATGGTGTCGGAGTTAGGAGTCTGGGCTTTCACTGCCTTGGACTAGGTTCAGTCCCTGGTTGGGGAACTGAGATCAAGCCACGCAGCATCGCCGTCCAAAGTGAAAATTGTGAGTTGCTAGCAGGAGACAAGTGCTTAGACCCTAAGAGAGTCTCATTCGTGACGAATGACTTATTCTGGAATAATAGGCATTCTGGGCTGGAGTGGCCCTGATCCTGAATGGTCCAGTTCCTGATGTCAGTAGTGGGACCTCAGCGTCCCTGGGACCTTCAGGCTTCTGTAAGATCTGAGTTAGTTAGGCTCCCGTGAGGCCTTGGGTGGGGCAGAGAGCCCTGCTGTGAGACCTTCATGATGGTCCTTCCCTAAGAGAGTCTCATTCCTTGCATCAAGTGGGCCTCTCATCATTGGGGCCACGTGGTACCCAGCCAGAGCCTGGCATACAGTAAGCAAGCAGGATGAGGGACACTCACCCACCTTCATCACAGGGCTCACAGAGACAGAAAATATTAACGAGTTTTGTGAACACTCAAGGTCTGGCCACATCCATGTAGCTGACGAGTGTCTTCTTCATTTTTCCAAAGTATTTTACTTTTACTGTTTTAAAAATAATTTTTAATCATCCAAAGATGTCCAGAAATTTCACTTCCTTGGTCCCATCTCCAAGCTCAGACTGCGAGGGGTGCCCTCTTCTGGTTTGCACTCATTCCAGAGCCTTCTGGAACCAGACCGTCATCTGCCTGCTCCTGCCTGCAAAGGGGAGGCCCAGAGAGAGAGAGCACTTGCCCCGGGGCCTCTTTCAGCAGAGACAGGCCCACAGGGTACCCACCCACTGCAGCCCGGCGCTCAAGTGTAGAGCGCAGGGAATGCAGCCATGGCCATGCGACTGGGTAGTCAGCTGAGTGCGGTGGTGGTTCCCTGGGGTGAGGCTTTAGGGGTGGGGGGGGCAGCAGTGCAGGACGATCAGGTGAGGCAGGGGCCCACTGCCGCAGTGTAGGGGTGGGGAGCCAGGGGGAGGGGAGACTGGAGGAGGAAAGGAAGAGGGAGGGAGGGAGGGAGGGAGTGTAGAATCAAGAGAGGGGCTGATTTATTGAGATTTTTTTTTTTTCCTCCCTGTGTTCTCCATTCCTCCACTTCCAAAAGAGATAGGCTGGGCCTCTCTCCCTCTAGACCTCTGGGGACATTTGCGGGAAAAATAGAAATTGCCCACAGATGCTCCCTCGCCCTCACTTGTGTTCGTGTACATGAAGGAGTGTTCAGGACCAGGAGGGCAGGAGAGCAGGGTTTCAGGGAGGGCTGGAGAGCGAGGAGGGGGCAGTGCCAAGGTGGGAGAAACCAGCCTGGGCAGAGACGGCCCTGTCAAGGGTGCGCCCTGCGTCCTGGCATGAGTGTGAGCCTGTGCACACAATGTTCCTGTGTGTGCCAAGCTGTGTGTCCGTGACCAGACTTGCCCAGGAAACAGGTCGTGCCACAGACCGTGGGCAGGTCTGAGTCTGTCCCCGTCGGGTTACGCAGCCTCAGCAAGCACAGGTCAGGGAGCGAAGGGGGCGCCTGTGGCCGGGCCAGAGCCAGGGGCTGAGGAATATGGGTGGGAGGGGCCGGCTGCCAGCCACCAGGCCAGAGTGACAGCCTGGCCAGGTGACACCTAGGGCCCGACACAGGGCAGGTGTTGAAGGGGCAATCCATGTAGGGGACTGGTGAGTAGGGGCCCACCTCACGGGGCTGCATTGGCTCCAGAGTCACCAAACCAGCCTAGGACTTGGTGACTCGGCCCCTTTAAGCCTGAGTGACACAGGTCTGCCCTGCCGCTCTGCCTCTGTAGCTGTCCCTTTGTAACAGGGTTTCAGGGTGAGACCCTGTCCTCCCCATACTCAGGGCTCCAGGGAAGACCTAAACACAGGGCTGCGTCCCCTCAGTCCACTCAAGTTCTCCGGGCAGGGTGGATCTAGAATTTCGGAAGTAGAGGGGAAGTGGCTAGGGTTTCCTCCTCCAGGGAGGCTTCTCGGATCTGGGTACCCCAAGGATGCAACATCTCAGCCCCAAGGCTCCTGAGTCTATCTGAGCTCCGGCTGAGTCTTGCTCTCAAATTCTCCAAACGCATCCTGACCACCACCTTTACTCTACGTGTCCTTTTGTATCTGTGCTTGGGACTGCTGGCTGACTGCCCTTTTCTCCTTCACCAGCAGCCAGCATTCACTCTGCCATTTCAGCTCCTACTCTTAGCACCGGCTGCCAAGTGAAACACATCACTCTAATTCCCCTGCTCTCCACCCCTCCAGACAAGCACCCCAGCCCTCACATTCCTGAGGGATTTTCTGTTAATACTCAGGGAAAGGCTGGGCAGATGTGCACATCACAACAGCCAGATGAAGTTGGGGGACATGACTGAGCTGTATCCTATCTAGCTAGGATACCAGCCCCTCTCCCCCCGCCCCCCTGGGAGCTGGCAGGGAGAGAGGCCAGCTTCCATATCCAACTGGGCACATGAAAAGGACCTCACAACATGGGGGCCACCAGAGGGCAGGCGACACCTGCTGGACCACTGGCCCAGTAGCGGGCCTTATTCTTGGGAGTGAAGTCTGGAGTAGACTTCACTACTGGCAGTAGTATGTCTGCCATTTCCTGGAGAAGTATTTTTAGTATCCCATTCCAGTATTTCTTGCCTGGGAAATCCTATGGACAGAGGGGCCTAGTGGGCTACAGTCCATGGGGTTGCAAAGAGTTGAACACGATGAGGGACTAAGTGCGTGCACACACATTCTTGGGAGTGAAGTATCTCTAGATGGGAAGGATCCTGTGTACAGATCCCGCCTGGATACAGATGGAAGGCATCTCTGGGGACAAGGGCAGAGGGAGAAGACGATTGAGGGGCCCCAGCTGGCAGTGGACACAGGCATTTAGTTGAGGGACCCATGTGTGATGGGGGGAAGAGGGGTTCTTGAAAAGCAAGAATGAGGATGTGGGGAAGCATGGGTATTAAGGGTTAAAAATTGAGCTGTTGAGGAACCCTTAAGAATGGTATCCTGGGGCAACCTGAGTGAGGAACAGACAGGGTGTCTTGGGGCATAAGGAAACCTGGAGGCTCCCCAGTTCCTTGATCCTCCAGGTGATGGGAGGGGCAGCAAGAGCTCACATCCTGCCCCTAGGGACCTCCAGCTCCTCCATTCAGGGGATCTGCTCCAGACCATTCCAGCCCCGGCATGTACTGTGGTTTAGTTCTGGGAGCCAATAGAGTCCCCCTCCCATTGTTGCTTAAGCTGGCTTGAGTTGTTTTTCACTTCAACCTACAGATCTGAACTAGTTTCTTAAATGATGCTTCTGCCTTGCTCAACAAGTATCAATGACTTCAGATCACCCACAGGTTAAAGCCCAAACTCAACCTGGCCTTCAAGACCATAATCTCTTCCTTCATCCTATGTCCTCCTGGTCCTCATATGCAGCCTTCTCTGTGGACACTATGGATGGAAAAGTCCTGTTGCCCAGAATCCGAAGGCTTCAAAAATGACGTTGTTAGCATCATCTCCTGTGAGGAGACCCCCTGGACTGCCATTCTCTGATTAGTCCACTACCTCTTCCATTAGGCTGCAAGCTCCTTGAAGATGCTTTTTCTACTGCATTTGGCCCAAGCCTAGCTCACTGAAGGCGCCCAATATACACCTGGAGGATATATGAAAGGACCTCTGTGGGTGTAGCTTGTCCTGCCTAAGTTAGAGCAGGTCTTTCAGGAACTGACTTCAAACTCTGAGCCTGGTTCACAGTATGAGAGAAGGAATGTAGCCTGGATAAACCTCATTCAGTCCCAGGGTGACCCCAAGAGAGAGATCGTGAGTGGGCTCAGGTTCACAGCTACTTGACTGACCATCAGGAATCTTTGCCCAGATCCCACTTCCACTTCTTTCCCAACAGAAGACTTGGCACCCTCAGGCTCTGCTCCTAAAAGGAACCAGGAAGACAGAGCCAGAAGCAGAAACAGCTGGAATCAGAGAAAGACTGAGACACAGAAAAACAGGTACAGAAACTAACAGACAGACAAAATATGAGACTGAGGTGCCCACAGAGAAGAGAAAAAAGCAGACCAAGAACAGAGCCTGGGGGCAAGAGGTTCAAAACCACAAAGCAGAGTAGGGCCAGGCTGGGAATGGCAGAGCCAGAGCACACCGCCTCCGCTGCTTTCTGGATTAATGCAGCATCATCCGTGGGTTCCCCTGCCTGCTGCGCTGCCCCAACCCTGTTGGTCAATAGGAACTTTCTACACACATATCTGAACATGTCACTCCCATAGTCCCCAGAGTAAAGCACAGGTGCCTCTCCTGCGTTATAAGACTCTGCTTGACATATCACCAGAGCTGAAAACTCCAGCCACTGCAGACTTTCCCCGATGTGCGCTCTCCACCACCGCTAAGCCTGGCAACATGCTGCCGTTCTCTGTACCGGGGACACTTCTTCTGTATCCTTCCCCAGGCCCCCTGTCTTCAAATCACCACATTGATCTCAACACCCAGTGTTCCTTTGACAAGGGCAGCCTCAGAGCAGTGTCACCCCGTCCCTCACCTCCTGGTCCAATTGTCCCCTCCCACCCTGGGGCTCTCCCCGGGAATGTCTGGGAGACTCCAGGCCAGGCCGCCCCCACCAACACTCCCACCTCCCCTCCTGCTCTTTCCTTGCACCTCAGGGCCAAGGCTCACCAGGCCTGGACTCCTGCCCATCCCCCCAAAACCTTGGTATCTATCTCTGCCCCTGTCTGTGCAATTCTTTCTTTTTAGGGCCATGGTGGTCCCTCCTACATTTTCTATCTGTCTCTCAAAAAATCTTATCCACCAATTTTTTCTGTTTAAAGAATCCTATTTAAATCAAGTGAATTGAAAAATATTAAAAAGTGCAAGGACACTGCATGAGAAGAGTTTGGAAAATGTGACTGACCCAAGATTTTGGTGCACTGTCCTCTTAGAGCCCTTTTACTGTTTGTCTACTGCCTTCCTCTCTGGGGCTGGATGTGCTCTGCCTCCGATGACTGACACCTGTCCTTGGGTCACTGGGCTGCTCTCTCCCATTCCTGCAGAGCCCAAAGTGCTGGGGGCTTAAGGCCCCCAGGACAGCTGCTAGATAGCACTGACGTGTGAGTATCATAATCCAGCTCCCCAGCCCTCACTTTGTGTTACTCTGAGATCTTGTGTCTAGAACAGAACCCAGCACCACATAGTGGGTGCTCAATATAATATTCATTGAACGAACAAATGATGCCGAGTGTATCGATCTTATCCTTTGTAATTTCTGGAGTTTTTGTTTCTCTTAGGTCTTTACCATCCAAGATTTTTAAAAAAAGGTCCCCCCATTATTTGCTCTGGTATATTTACATATGAATTTTCTATATTTAATTCACTGATCAATCTTGGTATCTTATAAGGTACCAAGGTCAATATGTTGTTTCTCCTCATGGCTAATCAGTTGTCCCAGTAGCAATTCTGAAATCTTTCCTTCATCTGAAAAACCAAGATATTATGTAAGACTCATTCAGTGAGGTATTATGCAATCATGTAGAATGGTAGTTATGATGATTATGTCACCACATGGAAAAATGCTCACCTTACAATTTTAACCATGGCTTTTTTTATAGCTACATAAAAATTATGTCAACATATGGGCAAGGACAGGGAAAATAGGCTGACCTAAGAAGGATGATCGGAGAAGGCAATGGCACCCCACTCCAGTACTCTTGCCTGGAAAATCCTATGGGCAGAGGAGCCTGGTAGGCTGCAGTCCATGGGGTTGCTAGGAGTCGGACACGACTGAGCGACTTCACTTTCACTTTTCACTTTCATGCGTTGGAGAGGGAAATGGCAACCCACTCCAGTGTTCTTGCCTGGAGAATCCCAGGGACGGGGCAGCCTGGTGGGCTGCCGTCTCTGGGGTCGCACAGAGTTGGATACGACTGAAGCGACTTAGCAACAGCAGCAGCAAAGAGGATGATAGCGCTTTGGGTGAACTTGTCCTTTGATTTTTATTCATACTTATGAAATAAATAATATATTGAAACTTTAAACAAATAGAATATAGAGAAGAAGGAGTGAAAGCAAGTTATTTTCTTGCTTGAACCTGAGATAAAGAAAGTAAAGATAGGTTTTTTCTTCTATTTTTCAGGTGGTCTCAGGAAGCTGAGGAAGGTGGAGGATGCAGGTAAGGGAAAATTGTTGCTGAAGGGTCCTGGGGAAAATCTGTACGACAGGAAAGGCCAGACAGAAGATAATCTGTGTATAAAGATTACTTCCTTTGGCCCTAAACCCCCGGGCTCTGAGCTCTTTCCCAGGCTCAGCTAAGTGAGCAGAACCTCTGACAGTCCCCCACCCAAAAGGAATCCAGACCTTACCTCACGGGGGTCCACATGCTCACATCACCTTTCCCTGGATAATGGGATGCTTCATTAACTGGGCAGCAGGGATGCTAATCTCTGTGTTTATATACCAAGAACTGTAGAACTGTATCACCTTGCACAGCTATCTTTGGAAGGTCCCTCTCTGAGCTCTTAGAATTTAATGGTTTTTAAAAATTCAATTCAGAGAACATTTGTGTGTATATATTATATATATATTCTGTTCTTTTAAAGTTTCAATTTGTTCTATTCCATAAGTGTTATTAGAAATCAAAGGACAGGTCCACCCAAAGCCCTATCATCTTCCTTGGGTTATATATATATATATATATACACACATATATATATATACATATATATATATATTATTGAAATATAGTTGATTTACAATGCTGTGTCAGTACATCAGTGTGATTCAGTCATACATTTGTATATATACTTTCTCATGTTCTTTTCCAGTATGGTTTATTACAGGATATTGACTATAGTTTCTCATTCTATACAATAAGATCTTGTTGTTTATCTGTCCTATACATAATAGCTTGCATCTGCTAGTCCCAAAATCCCAATCCATCCCTCCCCTGCCAGCACTCCCTCTTGGCAACCACAAATCTGTTCTCTATAAATGTGAGTCTGTTCCTGTTTCATAGGTTAGTCCATTTGTATCATGTTTTAGATTCCACCTGTGAGTGGTATCATATGGTATTTGTCTTTCTCTGTCTGACTTCCTTCACTTGGTATGATAATGTCTAGGTTCGCCCAAGCAGCTGCACATGGCATTCCATTCTTTTCATGGCTGTGTCATATTTCACTGTGTGTGTGTGTGTAGCACATCTTCATCTGTTCTTCTGTCTGTGGGCGTTTAGATTTGTTTCCTTGTCTTGACTATTGTAAACAGTGCTGCTGTGAACATAGGAGGCGCAAGCTTTGTTGGAATATGGGCCTAGGGTTGGGACTTCTGGATCATGTTAACTCTATTTTGGGGGAGGTTGCGCCAGGTTGCAGCACACGGGATCTTTAGTTGTTGTATGCAAATTCTTGGTTGCATCATGCGGCATCTACTTCCCAGACCAGGGATCAAAAGCAGGCACCCTGCATTGAGTGTGGAGTCTTAGCCACTGGGCCACCAGGGAAATCTCTACCCTGGTTTTTGCAGGGAACCTGCATACCGTTCTCCACAGTGGCTCTACCAATTTACATGGCCACCAACAATGTAGGAGGGTTCCCTTTTCTGCATTCAGAGAGCATCTATCTTAATTTGCCAGCCCCTGGGCCAGTCATAACCTCAGAACAAAGAGAACAGCATTATAAGTGGGGACAAGGGAAGTTTTCAGTGCCGTGGGGCCCTAAGTTACTCTGCATTTGGGAGGGTTAGGACAAGCATGTGCTGGAGCCTGGGTTACTTACACTAAGGCTTGCTTTCCTAACCAGAAGGGCACTTTGCTTCAACCTTCATGGCTCAGCTGCCCCAGGCAATTCACTGCAGTCCCAAAGGAGCTGACCGAAGAGCAGCTTACTCACACGTTGAACACACGCGAGGCAGCTGGCCCCAGGCCCTACTCACAAGCTCAAAACCCAGATGTAACTTGAGGTCCTGGATTTGGGGGCAAATTCGCCGCCCCCCCCCCCCCACCTTTTTAGGTAGCTCCCCTGAAATGCTTTCTCACCTGCCTCGGCTACAGGGCCCCTGTCCCAGGACTGTCTCCCACACTGGAACCGTATCTGGGCTCCACCTGATGAAGAGACCCGCTAGGTCTGCCGGCTGTCCTTTGCCAGAGGCGCTTCGGGAAAACTTAGAGGAGGTTAGTTGCTTCCCCTGGTGAGCACGCGACCTGGCTGCAACCAGCTCCGGGTTCCAGGGGTCGTGCAGTGAGAAAACGTCCTACCAGCCTGGCTTCCTCTAAGCCACGACGAGGATGGACGTGAAGTGCGCGCGCAGAGCGCTCCACGCCACAGTTCGCCCACTCCGCCTTGCCCACCTACGTCACGCTCCGCGGGCCCTCCCAAATCCTCCTGATTGGTGGAGAGCAAGCACGAGCGCTCCCGCCCCGCTCCCGGGCCCGCCCTCCTGCGGCACTGCCCCGCCCCCTGGCATACTGGTCTTCCAGCTCCCCGTCCAAGTTCCAAGGCGAAGGCGCGGGAGCGAGAAGGCCCTCGGGCCCTCCAAGTGTGACGGGGCCTTTGCCTTCATGCCAGCGCTCTGGCCCTCGCCCCAGGCCTGACAGTGGCTGCCTGCTCTTCAGAAGTACAGTCCCTGCTCAGCTCGGCAGCCACAGGCCCATTCCTCTCCTTAGCCCTCCACTCGCTCCCCAGGCCGGGCCCCTTATTGCAGAGCACCCGGAAATGCCCACTGCCCAGGTCCCGCTTGACGCCTACACCGCTCCCCCCTCCACGTGCCAGGAGGTTGGTCCCCGAAGACCCACAGTCCAGCACGCGGGCTCTCGAGGCCGATGCTGAAGTGGGTTCCTCAGGCATCCCACGCCTGGAGCCTCCAGCCCTGTCCGCGGACCCTTCCCCCACCCAACTCCTACTCTCCGGACCCTTCGGAATTCCCCACACTCTGGGACCTTCACCCCCGACCCGCGCACTCTTGCGTCCCCCTGAACCTTCCTCACACTCCCGAGTTCTCCCTCGCACTAGCGCCCCGAACGTCTCCGCGGGGCCGCCTCGCTGTAAGGGACCACTCTTAGCAGCCTCTATTCGCAAACCGCTGCCCTCCGCTCCACGTGACTGAGCACTCGCTTCCCGTGCCGGGATGCTCCTCACCCAGCACCTCCCCCAAGACACCCTCACGGGACCCTCCTCCCCATCCCTCGCATCTACCTCCTATTCTTCCTTCCTCCTCCGGGTAAACATCCTTCCGAGGGCCCTCCTCACTCTCCCACGCGTGCAATCTCGCCTCCGACCCCAGGGCCCTACCCGCACCCCCGCGGGCCTCTGCCTAGCCCCCGACACCCCTCAGCGCACTCATCTGCCAGACTCCTCACGGCCTTCGCACCCCAGGCCGCTCACCCCACTCATCTTCCCAGGCCTCCTGACACCCCCACACACCTCGGCCCTCACATCTACCGCCAAGACCCCTCTAGAATCCCCTACACCCCAAGCCCGTCCCCCGCACCGCGTCTGCCCAAGAACCCCTCCCGCCCTCCACCTAGCGCTTCGGTCTCACCCCGCACCCCTCTCCCCCCGGGGCTGGCGGGCAGCGCCGGCGCCGGCGGCGGCGGAGGCCGGTCCCCCGGCCGGGACACACCCACCCGCCCGCCCTCCCGCTTTCCCTCGTTCCCTCCCTCATTCCCTCCCTCTCTCCCGCCCGCCCTCGCTCCTCGCTTGCTCCTTCCCCCTCGCCCTCTCCCGCTTCCCGCGGCGCCCGGCCTCCCGCTCCGCCTCCCCTTGCGCGGCTCTCCCGGGCGCGGCTCCGGGGTTCATGGTGACGAGGCGGCGGCCGCTCCAGCCCAGAGGCGGCGGCGGCGGCGGGAGCGGGGGCGCGAGCCCGGGCCGCCTCTTACAGAGCGCGGGGCCGGGCGGCGGGCGCGCCCCGGCGGCGGCGGCGAGCGCCCCCCCGGCCCGCGGCCCCGCGCGCCCCCCGCGCCGCGCGCCCGTGCGCCTGGCTGCCGGGGGGCCGGGCCGGCGGGCGGCCGCCGCGCCGCGCACCCATGGACGGCCCGGCCATCATCACCCAGGTGACCAACCCCAAGGAGGACGAGGGCCGGGCCCCGGGCGCCGGCGAGAAAGGTAAGGAGGGGCGCAGGCCGGGGGCGTGGGCGCTCCCCGCGCGGCCGGAGTTAGCTGCCGGGCGCTGGCGCGGGCTGGGGGAGGGGTGCGTGGGTGCGGGGTGCGCAGCAGGGAGGCGAGCGGGCGGGAGGGTGAGTGTGCCCGCGCCGCTCGGGGCGCAGGAGGGGGCGTGCGCCTTTCCCCGGGTGGCGGCGATGTGGGGGTGACCCTGCGGGCCAAGAGTTTGTGTGTGCGCTCACGCCGACGGAGAAGTTGTGAGCCCGCGTGTGTTTCTGGCAGGTTGGAAGTGTGTGTGTCGTGTGTATGCAGTGGGCAGAGGTTGGAAGGCTATGTGTGCCCTTAACGGATAGGTTGTGAGTGTATGTGTCTATAGGATTCCGTGTGTGTGCACTTGTGTGTGTATACTTGCATGCTGTGGGTATGCACGGGCCAACTGAGAGATGGTAAAGGTGTGTGAGCACCGGTTTTCCTGACAGGATGTGAGTGTGCGTGTGTACATTATGTAGAGGTTTGTGTGTACCTGACTAGGAGGTTGTAGAGTTGTGTGTGTGTGTGAGTTTGTATGTGTTCATTCCCTACAGAGTTTCTGTGTGAACATGTGTGTGCTTAAAGCACTGAACTGGCAGGTTGAGTATGCTGTGCCCGTGGACTGGCAGGGTGTTATGTGTGTGTGTGCAGTTATACCTAGGAAGACTGAGTGTGTGCTGTGCCAGATCATGAACCTATGTGTGTGCCCAACAGTGAGGCTGTGTGCTTGGGTATGTTTAGTTGGTTGCGCAAGTAGGATTGGGGGGAGCATTGCTGAGCTAGCCCCCTGCTTGACTCTGCTGTCTCAGTGGCACCTGTTGGGTGCATCTGCAGGGTTTGGTGGCCCTTTTAGGGCCCAGCTCTAACGGACCCTCGGAGGAGCCCTTGGGTGCCAGGTGTGTCCCTCCCGGGAGAGCCGGCACGGTGCTGAAGCACCTGGTTTGATTCCAGCACATTTTGGCCCCATCACCCACCCCTCATTGCTCTTTTCCTTTGTGTCCCTGCCCTTCTTGGAGACCTGTTGTCCCCCTCTCTCACGTGCCCTGGTTACTGTCCCTCTAGTAAGCTGGCCTGAGTTTTGGACAGTTTTGAAGGGCCAAGGAATCTGGCTTGTTTTGTTCTGGTGACTAAATCTTCCTGCTGTGTGCCTGGCAAACACCTGCACCGAGGTCAGGAGCAGCCCACTGGGATGCTCCCCCCTCCCCTCTCCAAGCCTGGCCTTTGACTTTGGCAGAGAGTCAGATTTCTTAACATGTGTTACTAACCTTGCTGTGCCAGTCGGGTGAGGTGTGCAGCTCTACTGAGGAGTGGCATGGGGGTGGGGGAAGCACTCCATTACCTCTCCCCAAGCAGGAATCCCTGGGCAAGCCCACGAGGAAAACGCCAGAACCCACCAGAGTCACCCTTCAGATTGGCGATTTGTCAATTCATTTGCACTTTCCATAGACCGTAAACACTGTGTGTCTGCAGACTTGTTTTCTTTTGTGTAAAATTAGAAATCAGACTCCCCCAGGGATTTTTCTGTGCCTTACAGAGGGGCTGAAAAACTGGAGGAGGCTGCTCCAGATGAATCTCCATGTCTCTTTGGGGCCCAAGTGGGCAGCGCCTTGCTTGGTCTGACCTTCCTGCTCCTGGGGCTGTCAGTTCCTGGGGCCCTGGCCTGCTGTCCCAGCGCTGGGCATGTTCCCTCAGGGACAGTTTGCTTGGAGGCATCGAGGAGATTTGATGCCTCTGCTTCTCCTCCAGTCTGGATTGAGTGCTTTGTGTGATGCACAGCTCTTGTGAGGAGAGGTGTGGCAGAAAACAGGAAAATATTTGTCAGGACTTCAGCCTTACTACTGCTCCCCACCTGATTGCAGGCAGGAACAGGCGCCTCCCCAACTTTCTCTTTTCCTCTAGCTCCTAAACTTTTAAAAGTGGAGACAGTTATCCAAAATTCAAACCATGTACAAATATTCAAGGATGGTGCTTGTTCTATTCAACTTGTTTGTGTTTCTTTTCATGACAATCTTGTATTATCTTTAACTGCTTATTTTGTTTGTTTTCTAGTATCAGATTGGTTGGTTGATAACTGATTAGAGGAATTCCTTACCTGCCTCTCTGGGGTGGGGTCGGTGGCTTCTTGTAGTCAGTGCTTCTTGTTGAAGCATTAAAATCCTACCCAATTTAGTTTCTCAGTTTAAAACAAAATAATTTGGGTTAACTATAGTGTGGCAGTAAACTGTAGAACATAGCTTTGGGATACTTTCCTCAGATTCATAAACCACTAAACATGTTTAGCAATGTTTCCTGCTTAAGCATGTTGATATATTTAGACAGGCACAATGGATTTTGTATCACTCAAGTTTTAGGTGAACTCTTAATCGTTTTGGTTTTAATTATGCTACCTGAAATGTAAGATTTTGCGATAGGAAAGAAATTCTTGGTTTTAAAAGTTTGCTTTTATTTTTTGTTCTTAAAATTGGATTAATGATGACTGCCTTTGGGTTTGATTTGGATTGAATGAGATGACCTATGTTAGACTCTGCCCGGTTCACCGGTGTGTTTCGTTAGGTGGAGGTTTGCAGAGGAAGTAGTAAGCGTGGGCTGGGGCCCGGGTTGTTTGCCCAAGTTGAATTACTTTTTGACACTTTGCCACCTGGTAGTGCAGCACTCAGAGATGATTGTCCCTGTCAGAGGTGTGGCCTGTCACCAAAGATTTATTTTGTAATCTTGTTTGACTTGACTGATAGGATAAAGATACGGAGGCAGTTTTCAGTGTGAGTTTAGCCCAGGCTGCTTTACTATCTGGAAATTTACAAATCAATAAGAAAAAGTCTAACAACACAGTAGAAAAGTGGTCAAGAGATATGAACAAGAAAAATTGTAGAAGAGGAAATTTGAATGTCCCAAAAATGTATGAAATGACGCTTTACTTCCTGTGAAATTTTTCTCCTCTGTCAGCTTGTTTAAACGTTTAAATGACTGACAACATTCAAAGTAAACAGAAGTTTTGGGAAAGGAATGCTGTTAGAAACCTTTGTGAGAGAATGAAGTGAGTACAGACTTTTTAGAGAATATTTGAGTCCTGAATCTCTTAGAAGCATATTTGGCTGCAAGTAACAGAAAACCAGACTTACACTGCAGCTTAACCTGACAGAGGTTTATTCTTGTCACATAGCAAGCAGTCTGGAGGTAATTGTCGACAGCTTTAGTTCAGCAACTCATTAGTATCACAGCTGACATCACTGTGATTCCCTTAACTTTCCTACGTGTTGTAATGTGGCTGCCACCCCTCCAAACACCATAGCCACCTTCAGGGAAGGAAAAAGGTCCAGCTGTTTTTAATTGGAAACCAAAAATATTGCTAGGGACCACCCGGCAAACTTTCGGTGGTGTTTAATCGGCCAGAACTGGGTCACATAGTCACTCCAACCGTTGTTTTGGAGGCAGGAAAGAAGATGATTGGGAATAGGTGGGAACAGGTGTAGTCTCAGCCAATCAACAATATTGGTCATACCTGTAAAGCCAGGTCTACCTCTGGTTTCTGTCCTAGAGGAACAGCCTTGTATGTGCTCCAGGAGACACAAGATTTTCACCAATGTCTACATTGCTTGCAATACAAAATATCAGAGACATTGTAAGTGCCAAAGGATTAGACTGTAGTACGTCAATACCACAAAAGAGTGTAAGGCACTTAGAAAGAATGAATTAAATTAGATCTAAGGATACTAACGTGCACATTTCCAAGAGATTTTAAAGCAGAGTGGGGGTAAAGTAATTGAATAATATAAACAGTGTGATCCTGTCTATATTTTAAAAAATATCAGACACACAGACATAAAACTGTACATATGTCTAGAGACACACAAAAAATAATCTGAAAAAATACTTCAAACAAACAACAGTGATTTTCCCTGGGGAAAAGACTGAGATGGAAAGTGAGGGAACTTCGCCTTTTTGTTTAAATATTAATGAAAATATCCTTGTGTTTTACAGATGAATTTTTTTAACAAAAGAAAAGAAATTTCCCATAGCTATTTGGAGGAAAATAAGTAATTTAAGGGAGTTGAATAATAATAAAACAAAAGCCCCTCAATTAATATGCAACACTAGCAAGCACATATCAGTTCTTGCTGAATAATTATTCTGTAAGCTAATACATGTCTCTTGATGAGATTTCTGTAGGCAGGTTTGTTTTGGCAGATTTTTGGCCCAGGATACTAGGTATATTTCCTCCACATGTTTGCGACACTTAAGCTTAACTCAGAAACCTTTAACCTTTGGGCTGCTAACAAAATTACAGCAAGGAGAAGATTCTTGGAAGCAGTAGTTATTTCAGATGCTGGAACAAATTTGAAGTAGATTCAGTTTGATTAACTTTTTAATATTAAACTTTTTATTCAGAAATGACTCTTAAGTTTACATGCAGCTGTAAGCAGTCACACTGACCTCCCTACCTAGTTCCCGCTAATGTTAGCATCTTGCCAAACCTTTGTACAAAATCACTGGCATGGTCAGGACACAGAAAAATTCCATCAGCTCAAAGATCCCTCGTGGTGCTGCTTTATAACTACACCTAGTTCTCTTCCATTCCCACTCCTTCTCAGCCTATTGGAAACCACTCGTCTGTTCTTCATTTCTGAAATTTTGTCATTTTAGGAATGTGTATACATGGAATCAAACAGTGTGTGCTCTTTTGGAGTTGACTTTTTTCATTCAGCATAATTCTCTGGATTTTCAGCCAGGTTGTTGCTTATATCAGTATTTTCTTCTTTTTTATTGCAGAATAGTATTCCATGACATGAATATACCACAGTTTAACCAGTCACTCTTTGAAGAACATCTGATCATTTCTGAATTGGGGCTATTACACATAAAACTGCTATAACCATTAGTGGACAGGTTTTTGGGTAAAGAGAAGTCGTCATTTGTCCAGGAAAAGTACCCAGGCATGCAATTGTTGGATCATATGGTAGTTGCATATTTGCTTTTTAAAGAAACTGCCAAACTGTTTTCCAGATTAAATGTACCAGTTTATAATGTCACCAGCAATCCATGAAAGATCTAATTTCTCCACATCCTCACCAGCATTCGATATCACTTTTTTGTATTAATCATTCTGATATGTGTGTAGTGGTATCTCATTGTGGTTTTAATTTGGATTTCGCTGATGGCTAATGATGTTGAACTTCTTTCCATGTGCTTTTTCCTTCTGTATATCTTCTTTGATGAGATGTTCCTTCTTGTCTTTGTTCATGTTCTAATTGGATATTTCTTTCACTGTTGAGTTTTGAGAATTCTTTTCATATTCTCGATGTTAGTCCTTCATCAGTTACGTGGTTTGAAAATATTTCCTCCTTATCTGTAGCTTGTTTTTTCATCCTCTTTACACAGTCTTTTGCAGAACAAAAGTTTTTAATGTATCAATTTTTCCTTGTATTGATTGTGCTTTTGAGGTCAAGTCTAAGAACTCTTTATCTCACACTAGACCTGAGTGTTTTGTCATGTGCCCTTCCCAAAAGTTTTGTAGTTTTATGTTTTACATTTAATACCATTATCTATTGTGATTTAGTTTTTGTAAGGTGAAAGTGAAAGTGTTAGTTGCTCAGTTGTGTCTGACTTTTTTGACCACATAGACCGTAGCTTACCAGGCTCCTCTGTTCGTGGAATTCTCCAGGCAGGAATACTGGAGATCCCCCTTCTCCAGGGGATCTTCCCGACGCAGGGATCAAACCTGAGTCTCCTGCGTTGCAAGCAGTTTCTTTATCATCTGAGCTGTCAGGGAACCACAACTAGATTAAGTTTTTTTGTCTCTGTCTAATCACTTTAGCCACATTTGTTGAAAAGGCTTTCCTTCCTCTTTTGAGTTTCTTTTGCATTTAAAATCAGTGTATCAGTCAAAAACCAGTGCATCATATTTGTGTAGGTCTCTGAGTTTTCTATTTTATTCCACTGATTTATGTGTCTGTCCCTCTGCCTATACCACTGTCTTGGTTATTGTAGCTGTATCTTAAGTCTTGAGAGAGAATGGCCTGATTCTGATTCCTTCAGGTTTTATCTTTTGTTTTAGCAGTTCTAGTTCCTTTCTGTATATATTCTATATATGCGTATATGTTACAGTAATCTTGTCTATATCTACAGAAAGCTTGCTGAGACTTGATAGGAATCAAATTAAACCTGTGTGTCAGTTTGGGGAGAATTAACATCTTCACTATATTGAATCTTCCAGTTCATGACCATGGTCTTTCCATTTATTGAGATATGGTGTTCTTTGATTCTTTCATCAGGGTTGTGTAAGTTTTCAGCATACAAGTCCTATTAATGTTTTTATTAGAGACATATCTAAGTGGTTATGTGTTTCTTTTTTTTTTTTTTTTGAGTGATCTTAGTTATGTTTTTAATTTTGGTATTCACATGGTCGGTACTAGTATATAGGAATGCAGTTGCTTTTTGTATGTCCTTCTTATGTCGTCTAACTATACTGAACTCACTTATTAGTTATAAGAGACTTTGTCTATTTCTTGGGGCTTTTAACATAGAAGCCTTTTAAGATGTCGTCACATAAGAACATTTCTATTTCTTCCTTTCTGATTTGTATGCCTTTTATTTCTTTTTCCTTATTGTGTCAATGAAAACTTAGAGAAGTATGTTGAATAAGAGTTGTGAGAATGGACATCCTTACCCTGTTCCCATTTCAGTCTATTACTGTTAAGTATATTGTTGGCTGTGTGTGTGTGTGTGTGTGTGTGTGTGTGTGTGTATGTCTTTATTAAAAGGTTGAGGAAGTTCTCCTGTATTCCAGTTTTTCTGAGAGTTTTTATCAGAGATGGATGTTGAATTTTGTCTTATGTTTTTCCTATATCAATTGATATGATGATGTGAGTCTTCATCTTTGGTCTATTAATATGGTAGATTACACTGATGGATTTTAAAGTATTGAACCATCCTGTATGCCTAGAGTAAGCCTCATGATTTTGTATGTAATTCTTTTTATGTATTAATGAATTCTCATTGCCACCATTTTGTTAAGGATTTTTGCATCTGTATTCATGAGTGATATTGGTCTATGCTTTTCATTTTGAGTATGGTCTTTATCTAATTTGGTGCCAGCTTTGTAAAGTAAATTGGAAAGTATTCTCTTCTCTTTTCTGGAAGAGATTGTGTAACACTGGTGTTCATTCCCAGTGAAATCGTCTAAACCTGGAGATTTCTTTGGGGGGAATTTTTAAATGACAAATTCAGTTTCTCTAATAGTTATAGAGCTATTCAGATCATCTCTTTCACATGGGATAAGTTGTGTCATTTTTGTTTTTTGAGATTTGATCCATTTCATCCAAGTTGTCATATTTGTGTGTAGAGTTGTCCATAGTATTATTCCCTCATTATCTATTCGATGCTTGCAGGGGTTGAAGAGACAGCCCGTGTTTCTAACATCCCCACTTTCATTTGTAATATTGGTGATTTGTGTCTTCCATCTTATTTTTTGGTGAGACTTGATAGAGGTTTCTCAATTTTCTTGATCTTTAAAAAAAAAAGAGACCCATTTTGTATTTCACTGATTTTTCTCTACCACTTTTAATGTTTTCAACTCAACTGATATCTGTTCTGTTCTTTATTATTTTTCTTCCTTATGCTTGATTTGGGTTTAGTTTGCTCTCTTTCTAGGTTCTTGGAAGGGAACTTAGATTATTGATTTGAGACATTTCCTTTTCCTAACATATGCATATTGCGCCACACATTTTTCTCTTCGTATTATTTTTGCAGTCGCTCACAAATTCTGATGTTATATTTTCATCTTCATTCAGCTCCATGTATTATTTTAGAGAAAACTTCTTTTTAAATTTAGTTATTTTGTTTAATGTTGTCTGTGCTGGGTCTTGGTTTCTGCGAGTGGGGGCTGCTCTCTCGTTGTGGCGTGCAGGCTTCTCATTGAGGCGTGCAGGCTTCTCATTGAGGCGTGCAGGCTTCAGGAGCTGCGGCCCCCCAGCTCTGGAGCACAGGCTCACTAGCTGTGATGCACAGGCTTAGTTGCCCCACAGCACGTGGGATCTTCCTGGACCAGGGGTTGAACTCATGTCCTCCACACTGGCAGGCTGATTCTTAACCACTCGACCACCAGGGAAGTCCTCAGTGTTTTTTGTTGTTGTTTTTTTTTAATATAGACTTTATTTTTTAGGATAGTTCTAAGTTCACAGCAAAGCTGAGCAGAAAGTGTTCCCGTGTACCACTGACCCCACGCGGCTTCAGCTCATTTGGGTAAATACTAAGGAGCACTGTTGCTGTACTATATGGTGAGAACGCTTTTTGTTTCGTAAGAAACTGTCAAACTGTCTTCCAAAGTGTCTGTATCATCTTTAGTGTCCAGAAGTTTAGTTATGATATGTCTCAACATGGATTCCTCAGGTTTATCCTATTGGGGATTCACTTAGCTTCTTGAATTTGTAAAGTTGTCTCAGAAAATTTGGGACGTTTTCAGCCTTTATTTTCTGAAGTACTTTTTTAGCCCTGCTCTTTTCTCTTCTTCTCCTGGGACTCTGATGACACAAATATGAGGTCCTTTGTTATAGGCCCACAGGTTTATCAATACCAACTACTCTTAAAAAAAAAACCAAAAAAACACTTTTCTGTCTGCTGATCCAGATTGGGTAATTTCTTTTGTTCTATCTCCAATTTCAGTGATTTGCTCCTAGTCCCCTCCATTCTACTATTGAGCCTATCCACAAGAGTTTTATTTCAACTTTTGTTTCATCCTAGTGGCTCAGATGGTAAAGCGTCTGCCTGCAATGCGGGAGACCTGAGTTCAATCCCTGGGTCAGGAAGATCCCCTGGAGAAGGAAATGGCCACCCACTCCAGTATTCTTGCCTAGAAAATTCCATGGATGGAGGAGCCTGGTGGGCTACAGTCCATGGGGTCACAAAGAGTCAGACACGACTGAGTGACTTCACTTTCTTTCTTTCACTTTTGTTTCATTTAAAATTTGCCATTCAGGATAAGAAAGCTGTGGTACATATACACAATGGAGTATTACTCAGCCATTAAAAAGAATACATTTGAATCAGTTCTAATGAGATGGATGAAACTGGAGCCAATTATACAGAGTGAAGTAAGCCAGAAAGAAAAACACCAATACAGTATACTAACACATATATATGGAATTTAGAAAGATGGTAATGATGACCCTGTATGCAAGACAGCAAAAGAGACACAGATGTGTAGAGCGGACTTTTGGACTCTGAGGAAGAGGGTGGGATGATTTGGGAGAATGGCATTGAAACATGTATACTATCATGTAAGAAACGAATCGCCAGTCTGTGTTCGATGCTGGATGCTTGGGGCTGTTGCACGGGGATGATCCGGAGGGATGATGTGGGGTGGGAGGTGGGAGGGGGGTTCATGTTTGGGAACTCATGTACACCCGTGGTGGATTCATGTCAATGTATGGCAAAACCAATACAGTATTGTAAAGTAAAATAAAGTAAAACTAAAAATTTAAAATAAATAAATAAAATAAAATTTGCCATTCAGTTTTTTATGTCTTGTTTTTCTTTGCTAAGACTTGCTGTGTCTTTGCTGAGGCTTTCTATTTCCATTTGTTTTCAGTATCTTCCTAATTGCTTTTACCATAGCTGCTTGAAAATTTTTGTCAGGTAATTGTAATAGTTTTCTTGGTATTGGCCTCGATTGCCTTTTTTTCGTTCAGTTTGAGATCTTCTGGCTCTTGGTGTAACAAGTGAATTTGCAGTTGAAATCTGGACTTTTTCTTATCATGTTATGAGAGTCTGGGTCTTATTTAAAGCTTCAGTTTTAGTTGGTTTTCTCTGACACTGCTCCAACAGAGAAGGGGAAACACTGCCCCATTATTGCCAGGGACAGGTAGAAGTCCAGAATCTCCACTTGACCTCTCCTGACAAACTGATGGGCAGGGAAGGGAGTTTCAGCTCCCACATGATCTCTGCAGTGGGAGCGGGTGAGGGTGAAAACCCTGAATCTTCCTGTGCCTCCTCTGACACCTGGGTAGGAATGGAAGTCCAGGCTAGCCACACGGTCTTCACTGGCACCGCTGGGACAGGGTGGGACCCATTACCAGCAGTTAGGAATGAACGTCACTTCTCCCTCCATGGCTTTCTCAGCCACTGCCCCAGCAGGGTGATGGGGTGCCTCCTTACAGCCTGATCGGGGTGGAAATCTACGTACTCTTTGGATTTTGCTGACCTTGGTGGGGTTGGGGCCACAGTGTGTGTGTGAGTGGTGTTCTCTGCAGTAGAGCAGTTTTACTATCTGAAAGTTTCCTGTCTTGCCAGACTGTCCCTTTTCTGGTCCTTTGGTTACAAAGAATAGGCTTCTGAAAGTTTTTTTTTTTGTCAGCAGCTGTTGATTTTTGCCCATATGCAGCTCCTTCGGCTCTGAGTTTGGGTTATATGATGCAAAAGAAAACCCAGGGGTCACCAGCCTTGGTTTAAGCTCTCAGCTCGCTCCCTGCTCTGCCTTCTTCCCTCCACCGTTCAGTCAGCTTGTGTTTGCTCTATAAACTGGGCTTTTAGTTGTACTAGTGGACAGATTAGGAAGAATTATGTTTACTCCATCTTCTTGGAAGTAGAAGTCCCCTGATTAATTTTTAGACCTATCCAAATTGTTTTAAGGAAGACTGGAATTGCAGAGTTGTGCCTTTAAATGTTTATTTCAGCAAAGTGCTAGTGACTGATGTAAAAGTCAGATCGGGTTAGTGCTTTGAGAATCTTGATTGTCCCTGAAAAAGAGAAATGATAATGAATTCAGTGTGAAATCAAGTCTAGATCAGTGGGGCTTCAGTGACAACTGTTGTTGAGCCAGCCTTCAAAGGATGCATTCTTAAGCTTTCGTCTTAACACCAGAATTTAGATCAGCATTCTTGAGTATCCTGAGTTAGATGTATTTTTGATCTAATATTCTGTTTGATTGGCAAGCAGGTTTAAACCTGTATCTTATCTTTTATTTTGTTTCTCAATTGAGAAAGCATCCATTTAAGTAGATAGAAGTGTCTTCCTGGGGTAAGCACAATGGAGCTTATCTCTGGTTTTAGCACTGCTGGTTACTATTAGACAGAGCTCTCTGGCCAGTGTCTGTGCTGCCCTGGAGGTAGGTTTGGGGGCTTCCAAAATTTGGCTCAGACTGCACTTGACTGGAGTGGCCCATGTCATAGGGGAAGTCCATATGCAGGCGTAGGACTGGGTTTTCAGGAGGAACTACACAGCTTCAAGTTAAACTCTGAAGTATTTGTTTATTTTCAGTCCAGTTTTGTTGAGATGCAGTTGACGTGTGACACTATTGAAGTTTAAGGTATACAGTATAATGACTTGACAGACATACGTATACATATATAGTGTGAAATGATTACTACAGTAAGTTTGAACATCCATGACCTCATAGTTACCAGGTTTTTTTCTTATGATTACAATTTTTAGGATTCACTTTCTTGGCGACTTATAAATATACCACCCAGCATTCTGAACTGTAGTGAACGTGTTGCTCATTACATGCCTCTTGCTTGTTATCTTGTAATTAGAGCTTTGTACCTTATGACCACCTTCACCCAATTCCTTTGCCCCTCACCCTCTGCCAACCTCAAATCTGATCTCTTTTTCTGTGACTTTGGTTTTGTTTCAGAATCCACATATAAATGAGATCATAAAGTTTTTGTCTGTCTCTGACTTATTTCATTTACCATACTTGCCCCCAAGGTCCATCCATGTTGTTACAACTTATTTTTATGATAGAATAATATTCCTTTATATAATATATATATATGTGTGTGTGTGTGTATAAAGAGTCTTCTTTATCCATTCATCTGACAGTGGACACTTAGGTTGTTTCCATGTCTTGACTATTATAAATAATGTTGTAATGAATGTGGGAGTACAGATACCTCTTTGGGATCGTGATTTTGCTTTCTTTGGATGTATACCCAAAGTGAAGCCAATGGCTTTTTCTCTTTCAGTGAAATTCAGTGACTTTTTCTCTTTCAGCGGTTGGGGAAGGGGAATACATGATAGGGCCAATGGGTTCATTAAGTCCTTTCAGCCAGGAATTGGCAGAGGTCAAGAAACACTCTGGCCACAAACAGTTCTAGATTTACATATACGTATATAATATGTTTTTCACTTGCTTTGGCAGTAATATACGATGGTAAGGTCACTAGTGTATAACTACTGGAAAAGGGAAATGTCAGGATTCTCTTGGGAAATATTGAGGTATAATATTTCCCTTGGAACTTATTTTCCAGATTTTAAATCATGATTTATCATACATTTGAAGTTCAATATTTTTTAATGACCCAGATTTCTTTTCAAAAATCTACTTTCATTAAATAGTGTCTTTTCCTTTACTCTTTTAACATTTATTTTCCTATTTTTAAAATGAGAATGTATAGTCAATGCTTTATTTAAAGTTAACTTAGGCAAATGTTTGCATTTATGACCTTGAAGTAACACATAATGGAGCAAAGGCTTAGGAACCTTGCAGCGCTGGGTTAGGATGTGGACGTTTTTGTATTTGGGGTCAGCACAGAAACACTGGTGGCACAGCTCTCTGAAACCAGGGCCTGCTAAACAGTGGTCTTTGTGGATGCTGAGGGTGGTGTGACCACCAAAGTAATCACTCATTTTGATTCTGAGTTAAAACCTGCTTCAAGTTAAAAACTGAAAGATTTCTTTGTAATTGTAACTTGTATTAAGGCTGCTGCTGCTAAGTCACTTCAGTCGTGTCCGACTCTGTGTGACCCCATAGACGGCAGCCCACCAGGCTCCCCTGTCCCTGAGATTCTCCAGGCAAGAACACTGGAGTGGGCTGTATTAAGGCTACTTGCCCAAGATGTTTTAAAATCCTGGTACTCAAAGTGCTTTAAAAAGTGAAGAGAAGTAGCTTAGTATGTGATGGCTGATAACTGTTCTTACCTTTCATAATTAGTGTTTAACCTAAGCTTTCAGTGTTCCAGGGTATCTGGAAGAACAAACCACACTCCTTCGTCAACACAACTTGAATAAATGTCGCCTTTCGGTGTCAGAGTGAAGTCAGTGTTCCAGTAAACATGCATCCTGTAGTCAGCGTTCTGTAGATGTCTCCCTCTGTGTCCTGTCCAGGAGCCAGCTTCCATGCTCAGCGTACCACAGATCTGTTCTGAGTATTTGACTCAGTCATGTCCAGATCAGAAACCAATGACTTCAGTTCCACAGACCTCCATCAGAGCCGTATTTTCTTACCCCTTTTTTGAGGAAACAGTTCAACAGATTTAATTTTTGCTTTGGTTAAAACAAACACATTTCATGTTAGTCATCCACCAGGCATATACAGTTGGAGGAGCTGAAACTGTCAAGGGTGTGAGCACTTACTGGCGAGCATGAATTTTTCTGTCCCACAGGATACTCTGTTTCACTGCACAGGCTTGACTTCTTGAAGTTTTTAAAGTTTTTTAATAACTTTTTAAATAAGGTAAACTTATATAATAAAAATCATTCTTTTTGATGTAACCCAACGATGCTTTTCAGAGAAGGCAATGGCAAGCCACTCCAGTACTCTTGCCTAGGAAATCCCATGGACAGAGGACCCTGGTAGGCTGCAGTCCATGGGGTCGTGAAGAGTTGGACACGACTGAGCGACTTCACTTTCACTTTTCACTTTGGTACATTGGAGAAGGAAATGGCGACCCACTCCAGTGCTCTTGCCTGGAGAATCCCGGGGACAGGGGAGGCTGGTGGGCTGCCATCTATGGGGTCACACAGAGTCGGACACGACTGAAGCGGCTTAGCAGCAGCAGCAGCAACGATGCTTTTGAACTGTGGTGTTGGAGAAGACTCTTGAGAGTCCCTTGGACTGCAAGGAGATTCAACCAGTCCAATCTGAAGGAGATCAGCCCTGGGATTTCTTTGGAAGGAATGATGCTAAAGCTGAAACTCCAGTACTTTGGCCACCTCATGCGAAGAGTTGACTCATTGGAAAAGACTCTGATGCTGGGAGGGATTGGGGGCAGGAGGAGAAGGGGACGACAGAGGATAAGATGGCTGGATATCATCACTGGCTCGATGGATGTGAGTCTGAGTGAACTCTGGGAGTTGGTGATGGACAGGGAGGCCTGGCATGCTGCGATTCATGGGGTCGCAGAGTCGGACACGACTGAGCGCCTGAACTAAACTGAACTGAAAGTTAGAAAGCTTCCTAGGTGGCTCAGTGATAAAGAATCCACCGTCAATGCAGGAAATGAAGTTCAATCCTTGGGTCAGGAAGATCCCCTGGAGAAGGGAATGGCTACCCACTGCAGCATCCTTACATGGGAAGTCACGTGGACAGAAAAGCCTGGTGGGCTTACAGTCCATGAGGTTGCAAAAGAGCTTGACTCGAAGAGCTACTTAGCAATAACGACAAAGATTAGAAAGTTCTGTGAGCTCTGACAAACTCATACAGCTATGTAACCACCTCCGTAATCAAGATAGAGAACATTTCCATGATTCACAAAGTAACCCCTGTGCCCCTTAGCCATTACCTGCCTTCCACACTCAGCCCAGAACAGCTCTCTCTCCTCTCCTCTTCCTTCCATTTTCTGAAACTTCAGCTAAACAGAATCATGCAGTCTGGAGCCTTTGGCGTTTGGTTTCTTTCACTTAGCAAAATGCTTTTGAAATTCCTCCAGGTGGTTTCCTATATCAGTTGTTTGTTGGTATTTCTTGCTGAATAGTATTTGATTGTATGCATGTGCCAGTTTGAAAGTGTATGTTTAACTTTATTGTTAAAAAAACCTGCCAAGCAGTTCTCCAGAGCAGCGGTGCTATTTTGCATCTCCACCGATCGTGTCTGTCTCTTCTGGTGGCGCTGTATCCTTCTCAGCGCCTGCTTAGCGTCGTCAGTTTTTAAATTTTAGCCATTCTGACAGACAGCTAGTGGTATTTTGTTGGGGTTTTCATTTCTAGTCCCTTAACAACTGATAATGCTGATATTCTTTTTATGTGCCATTCAGATATGTGCCATTCACATTTTGGCAAGGTGTCTGTTCATACTGTTACCAATTTTTAAAAATAGTAGATTGTTTGATTTCTCATTATTGAGTTTGAAAGCTATTTTTGGTATATTCTGGATACAAGTACTTCGTTGAATATGTGTTTTGCAAATATTTTATCCTAGTCTGTGATGTGTCTTTTCATCCTCTAAGCAATGTCTTTGACTTCCCAATTTTTTTGTGGTTAAACACACTTTACATTAAATTTACTGTCTTACAATTTACTTAATAATTGTATATTCTAAAGCATATACAATTCAGTGAAAATAACTACAATAACTACCATCCGTCTTCAGAACTCTTTTCACCTTGAAACCTCTGAAGTCCTGTACCTGTTAAATAATAACTCCCCATTCCCCCGCTCCCCAGCCACTGGCAACCATCTTTCTGCTTTCTGTCTCTTGTTTTGACTACCCTACTCATATAAGTGGAATCATACAGTATTTGTCTTTACATGAGTGACTTATGTCACTCAGTATAAAGTCCTCAAGGTGGGTCCATTTGTAGCGTGCCAGAATCCATTTGCAGCATTCCTTTTTAAGGTTATGTTGAGAGAGAAGGAGGGAGAGAAAAATGCATATGTATTAGATATCTTCTTATAGATGTGGTATGTAAAGCATACCGCATTTTGTGTATTTATTCGTATGTCAGTGAACACTTGGATTGCTTCCATGTGGTAGCCATTGTGAATCCTGCTGCTGTGGATGTGGAGATGCAGTTGCTTGTTTGAGTCCCTGCTGTCAGTGCTTTGGGATGTATATTCAGGAGTGGAATTGTGGCATCACACGGTAACTGTATATTTAAATTTTTGAGGAACCACCATACCTGCTGTCCCACAACAGCTGTACCATTTTGTGTTCAAGCCCAGTACAACAAGGATGCCAGTTTCTCCACATCCTCACCAGTGCTGTTATTTTCTTTACTGATAGTAGCTGTCCTAAAGGGTTCGAGGTGTTGATGACGTCATTTGAAGAGCAGAAATTGAAGTTTGTTTGCATGTGAATGTTCAATTGTTTCCACCTCAGCTATTGAAGAAACCATCCTTTTTCTATTGTATTGCCTTTGAATCTTTATCAAAAAATCAGATGACTGTATGTGTGTAGGTCTATTTCTGGACTCTGTTCTCTCCTTAAATTTTGATCAGCCTCCTTAATGTGAAGCAGCGTTAAGCTTAATATAGTACCAGCCCTCCCTCAGAAGTAAATTTTTGGTCATGATTTAAGCAGAAGAGAAGACCAAGACATTTTACAATCTGGCCAGGCAGATTTACTCTGCATTTTGCAGTGAAGGGTGTTCTGAAAGACAAAACCTATGACTTTCTCCACGCTTTTTTAGGACCTTACCCAAACAGACTGTACATTATATCTTTTTCCAGGTTTAAAATTGGAACTGAGAATTTCTTCTATCTTGAATATCCTTCTGCAGAAAGCTAATACAAAAGTACAAGATAAGATAAACAAGCATTTGAGTTTAAAATATAGTCTCCCATAGTTATACAATAGTGTAAAAATAGTGACTATCTTGATGGAATCCAAGAAACAGAAGCATATAATGTCACCAGCACAGAAACAAATGTGCTAAGCCTCAGCTCTGCCAAGAGTACCTAGGCTCCAGAGAACATGGGGAACACCTTTCAGGCTGTGCACAGGTACCTGACCAGTCCCACACACACAAAATAAGGAAGTGTTTCTATTATCTAAACAAAAGAGAAGAGCTTGGCAGTCAGTGGGTAGCTTGAGTTCTTTTGCCACCAGGTAAATCAGGTGAATCCTACCTGAGCAAAATCTTCATCCAGGTGGTATGACCCAGTTTGTATAGAGAGCACCATCTGTTTGCCACTGATGTTAAGACATCTCTTAGAAAATGATGTTGAGATGATCAGCATCTCAGAGGTGGAAGACCAGTTCAGTTCAGCCGTTCAGTCATGTCCAACTCTTTGCGACCCCATGGACTGCAGCATGCCAGGCTTCCCTGTCCATTACCAACTCCCAGAGCTTGCTGAAATTCATGTCCATCGAGTCAGTGAAGCCATCTAACTATCTTATCCTCTGTCGTCCCCTTCTCCTTCTGCCTTCAATCTTTTGAAGCATTAGGGTCTTTTCCAACAAGTCAGTTCTTTGCATCGGGTAGCCAGAGTATTGGAGTTTCAGCTTCAGCATCAGTCCTTCCAATGGATATTCAGGACTGATTTCCTTTAGGATGGATTAGTTGGATCTCCTTGCAGTCCAAGGGACTCTCAAGAGTCTTCTCCAACACCTCAGTTCAAAAGCATCAATTCTTCGGTGCTCAGCGTTCTTTATGGTCCAACTCTCACATCCATACATGACTACTGGAAAAACCATAGCTTTGACTAGATGGACTTTTGTCAGCAAAGTAACATCTCTGCTTTTTAATATGCTGTCTAGGTTGGTCATAACTTTCCTTCCAAGGAGTAAGCGTCTTTTAATTTCATGGCTGCAGTCACCATCTGCAGTGATTTTGGAGCCCCCCCCCCCCCCCAAATAAAGCCTGACACTGTTTCCACTGTTTCCCCATCTATTTTCCATGAAGTGATGGGACAGGATACCATGATCTTAGTTTTCTGAATGTTGAGTTTTAAGCCAGCTTTTTCACTTTCCTCTTTCACTTTCATCAAGAGGCTGTTTAATTCTTCTTTGCTTTCTGCCATAAGGGTGGTGTCATCTGTATATCTCAGGTTATTGATATTTCTCCTGGCAGTCTTGATTCCAGCTTGTGCTTCATCCAGCCTGCAATTCGCCTGATGTACTCTGCATAGAAGTTAAATAAGCAGGGTGACAACATATAGCCTTGATGCACTCCTTTCGCAATTTGGAACCAGTTCCATGTCTGGTTCTAACTGTTGCTTCTTGACCTGCAGACAGATTTCTCAGGAGGCAGGTAAGGTGGTCTGGTATTCCTGTCTCTTGAAGAATTTTCCAGTTTGTTGTGATCCACACAGTCAAAGGCTTTGGCATAGTCAATAAAGCAGAAACAGATGTTTTTCTGGAACTCTCTTGCTTTTTTGATGATCCAATAGATGGCAATTTGATTCCTGGTTCCTCTGCCTTTTCTAAAACCAGCTTGAATGTCTGGAAGTTCTCGGTTCGTGTACTGTTGCAACCTGGCTTGGAGAATTTTGACTATTACTTTGCTAGCATGTGAGATGAGTGAGTTGTGTGGTAGTTTGAAGACCAGGTCAGTGGCTAAACTTCTTTTCTATCTTCCTGTCTTCTATCTGGGCCCTTGTTCAGTTCTTTCTCCACAAGCCTGCTGGATGTAAATTACCAAAGGACAGCTCTGATCATGCTCAAAGGTGTTTCTCACTGGCCTTAAGATAAAAACATGGTGTTTCACAGCCCGTAGTCCTTCACAGACTGACCCTGGGCCACCTTTACTGACTCCTGTCCAGGGATCCCCTTCCACATGGTGATGATGTGAACCCAAACTCGCTGTGCATTTTTACTCCATTGTGCACGTGCTGGTTTCTCGTATCAGATGCCTTTTCCTTTATATGCCTGATGGATTCTTCTTATCCTCCCAGATCCATCTCAAATGCAACCTTCTCTTGTCACCTTCCTGCACTGTCTGAGCAGGGTACAGGAAACACAGTATAATGTTCAAGAACACAGACTTGGGTTTGAATTCCAGCTCTATCACTTTTGAGTTGTGTGAACAAGTTGTTAATCTCTCTGCTCCTTCATTTCATAGTGGTACGTACCTAATAGGGTGATTATGAGGATTAAATATTAATAATATGTATGTGTGTATATAGTACATATCAAAATGCATAAGTATTTAATAAACATGTCATTATTATTATTATCTCCAGTTCGTTTAGTCAGCAAACATTTATTGAGCACCCACTGTATGCTGTTCACCTGTACCAGGGACTTGGGATGCACAGATAAGTGAGCCCTGGCTGTGCTTGAAGAGGAGGATATTCAGAGCCATGGAAGCTGCCACTTATTTTATGATGACTGTCAAGTACTGTACATGTGGATCTCAGTTCATTAAGATACAGGTACTGTACTCCCCACTGAGGCTCAGAGAAGTTAATAAGTAACTTGCCTGTATGATCTAGAACGTGTTGATATGTGCCTGCCAAACAGTGGAGCCAGGTGTTAAACCACTGGCTGACTCCGTTCAAAGGAAACTTAGGAAGTGCTTGGAGAATATCATAAGCCCTTTGAGATTTACACTTGAAAGACAGCAACCATATTTTTCTGAAAGATGCTTCTTTCTGCTTCTGCCAGAGGCGGCATATTTAACAGGATAAATTCTAGAGCTCACCCAAGTTGACAGGCCACATTTTCTTACAATTCATCTTCTGTTATTTATATAATAAATTCTGTTTCCTTGAGTCTCACTATTAACTCTTAAATCTCATCAACACTCTTATATTTAGATGTGAATTGTGAATAGTAGAAATGAGGAGAGTTAAAGTTTATAGTAAAGGTTAAGAATCCAGTCCATGGGGTTCTTGAGGCAAGAATAGCTTTTATCTCTTAAGATTCTGGCAGAAGTGATAGGCTTCACTATTAACACTTACACACTATGTCTAAGTGTGTAACTAAATAAAAGTGGAATGTTGAGATATTTTAGAGGGATGGGATGCTAAGAAGGCTCTTAAAGATTCTTGAATCCCGTTGTATTGGTCAGACTTCTAAATGGCAAAACACAGAATCCACCCAAACTATTCTAGACAGAAAGGAATTAGTCAGAAGAGTTTAGTGGCTTGTAGACCCTCTGGTAAGGCCAAAGAATTAGATTTGGCTGTTTCACAGCCAGAAAAGACAGTGAACTATATCTTAGAGCTACCTTGCCCTCACTTGTTGCTGGTTCAGCTCAGAAGCATCACCGCAGCCGTGCTTGTTCTCCCTGAAACTTGGTGATCATTTTCTAAGAATTATTAGAAATAAAAGGAAGCCACTGCCTGTAGGGCCACTTGATTCTCTTGAGGTATATGCTCATTTGAGGCGCTGGCCTGAGATCTAGTTAGAAAAGATCTTATAAAAACAAAATCCCAGATAAATAAATAGAGTCCTGTTCAGACAGTGAAATAATATACAGCAATTAAAGGGGATGAGCCAGAGACGCATCTTTTCACAAGGCTGAGATTTTAGAATGTGACGTTGAACAAAAATGCCGGCTCCATAATAACACATAGAGAGTGATAGCGTTCCAGAAACCTTTGAGAGCATGCAAAAATAGCCTCTATAGCGTATGCATGTATGTAAAACTACAGAAACATCCCCAGGAATGAACTCAAAATTAGTGGTGGTTTCTGGAGATGGGGAACAGGGAGTGGGACCAGGAAAGGGTACACAGGTAGCTTCCATTGTATCTTTAATGGTTTGTTTCTTATGGACTATTTTCTTGAGAGAGATACAAGCAAAATGTTAAGCAATCCCAGATCTGAGTAGTTGGCTAGCCCAATATATAGCTGTCTGCTATATTTATTCTCTCTGCTGCTAAGCTGCTGCTGCTGCTGCTAAGTCGCTTCAGTCGTGTCCGACTCTGTGCGACCCCATAGACGGCAGCCCACCAGGCTCCTCGTCCCTGGGATTCTCCAGGCAAGAACACTGGAGTGGGTTGCCATTTCCTTCTCCAATGCATGAAAGTGAAAAGTGAAAGTGAAGTCTCTGAGTTGTGTCCAACTCTCAGCAACCCCATGGACTGCAGCCCACCACACTCCTCCATCCATGGGATTTTCCAGGCAAGAGTACTGGAGTGGGGTGCCATTGCCTTCTCCGATTTAGTCTCTCTACTTCTCTGTATATTTATTCTCTCTACTTCTCGTATATCCAAGGGTTTCATAATTTAAAATGTTAATCCTTGGCTTCAGTTGTGTATTGAGGTAAATTTAAAAAAAAATACTGCCTCCTCTCCATAGAGATAAATTCAACAGAAACAGTAAAACTGCAGTTGTTGAATTTAGCTGGTTCCCTTCCTGAAAGAAGGGAGTTCAGGAAGGTATCTGAAACGTTTGGTCACTGAGCTTTCCAGAGGGAGTGAGCGGCCCTCAGCTGCAGCTCCGGCTATGCCCGGTGTGCGAGCTGGAGCTGAGTTGCACCCCAGTCCTGCCTCGTCTCTCTCAGGTGGCCTTCCGCTGGGTGTCATGAGTGCTGGGCCTGGAGCCAAGCTGGCTTTGTGCAGCATGCTGGCCACAAAAGTCCATGTTGGTTTAAAATGCTCTATTTAGAAATGCGTAGTCAGATAGCCAGGGTGTCATCAGAGGAATCATTTGCTTGACTTGCCAGCTCTACCCTGTTACTGTGGGAGTTTATTTTGAGGATAAAGGAGCTGAAATGTTGAGTCAAGTCCTTCATATTAACCAAAGGAAAATCATATTGGAAGGAGAACAAAGAAATACGTGAAACGCAAAATCAAGAGGAGTCATCTTAAAAGAAATCATTTGAAAAAGTGTTTGAAGACCCGCGCCATCCCTGGCACACACAGGCCCTCACGAAGGCTCTGAACTGATGGGATTTCAATCTGGATGGAGTGCTGGTTCCCCCATGGTCTAGGCTACTTCCAACACTGGTTTTTTAGTGCAGGGATTTCTCCTTGAGTGGTCCATGAGTAGAATTGAGGGAGTCCATCAACTTGATTAGGAAAAAATATTACATCTTAACTTTCTTTGACCTCTAACCAAAATTTACCATTCTCTTAGTTATGAAATAATTGGCAGTAAACCTGTTAATATTAACAGTGCCTGTAACTTTATCATCATACCCCCAAACAGATTGGCTTGTGATTTTTTTTCTCCTTAAATGTCCTTGTGAGGTTTTGATATCAAGGTTATACTGGCCTCAAAAAACAAATTGGAGAATTTTATTCTCTGGAAGAAATTGTGTAAGGTTGGTGTTATTTCTTCCTTAAATATTTAGTAGATTACAGTGGTGAAGCCCTTCGAGGTCTGAAATTTCTTGTTGGGAAGCTTTTTAAATATAGATTTAACTTACTTAATCTATACCTGACTATTCAGATACTCTATTTCTTCTCATTTAAGTTTTGGGAAGCTTCTTTTTCTTAGGAATTTATCTATTGCCTATGCTTTCGAAATACTAGGCGAAAGTTGTACAAAATATCCTTGTATGTTTTTAACATCGGTAGGTCATGCTCTCCTCTTTTTCATCCTTTATATTAGGAAAAAATTTTTAAACATTAACACAACTCAGAGTTCTTAAGCATTTAGGGAAATGACAACCATTGATCAATGTTTAAATTAGTACACCCTTTCTGGAAGACTGTTTTGTAGACTAGTATATTTTGATATATGAAATGTGAGTGTATTTTATCCAACTACCTGTTTTAAAGAATTTTCCATAAATAAATAATTTCACAAGTGCAAAAATACTCACCACAGCATTATCTATAACAGCCAGAAAAAAAAAGGAAAGGGAAGGGAAGGGAAGGGTCAGGGAAGTAATTGTGCTATTTACATTTGCTAGAGTACATTTGTTTTATCTTATTTTAGATTTTTTTTTTTTAACTTGATGGCACCACACAGCATGCGAAATCTTAGTTCCTCAACTAGGGATTGAACTCATATACCCTGCGACTGGAAGCAGAGAGTCTTAACCACTGGACCACCCTAGAGTACCTTTTGTAGTTACAAAACATATGACGTAGACATGGGAATGTGCTAGGGAGATATTGTTAGTTACAAAAAGCAGTCACAGAAGAATGTGTACAACATAACCTCTTCTGTGCTGAATATATAATTCTTTTTTAAAATGCATACTTCTATATGTGAATGCGTATGTAGAAGATAATTTGGAGGCATGGTCACCAGGTTTCTAACAACGATATATGTGCGTGGTAGGATGTTGGATAGCAGTTATTTTCTTTTTTGCTCTTCGGTGTTGTTTAAAATGTTTGTATGGACATGCATCACTTCTACAAAAATAGCAAAACTTTCTAAAGAGCTTGGCTGTAACAAGAAGATGAGAGGGTGGTAGGGGAGGGGAATGTCTAAGCATTTTTCTTGACTGATGGAAAACAGCCAGAGAAGAAAGAGAGCTTGAAGCTACAATAAAGAAGCGATAGTCAGTTGAAAGACAGGAGGGCCTGGACTCAGACACAGAAGTCAACCCTCAAGGGGCAGTACAACATTCCTTCCAGAAAGAAGGGAAAGATAAGAGAAGATATGGAAGAGTTCCGAGCCAAAAGAAAGGGAAAATAATGTTCATAATTAACTCACAGCTGCCAATTTCTTAGTGAAATTGGAGGTGAAACTATTTGAGTAGAGTCAGGGTCTTGAGGATAGTGGTGAGGGTCTCCAACAGGATTGACTGTAGAAGAGAGTCACTGGGGTGTGGGCAGTTGAGCCCACCTGGGGGCCTTAATAAAACTTTGGTTTAAGGGAACCCAGTGGTGTGGCTGGGCAGCTCTTCTCTAGGAGAAAAGCACAGTTGGTACCAGGCTAGGGGGTGGCTTGGGAGGCATCGTAGCACTTCAGAGGATGAGAAAATTCAGGATACTGATTGACCTTAATCCAGGATGCCTGGGAGGAAAGTGAATTACAAAGAGGACCAAGGGCTGGGGATTTATTTGGAATTTGGACATCCAAGAAGCCAGAAGACAGATGCTCAGGGTCAGGGTGGGTTTTCGGAGCTTGACATCTTATGGAAGGTCTGCTCAGTGGCCATGGGAGGACAGGAATGGTCACAGACGTTGGGAAGGTCCGAAGGTTGTGAAACTGGGAGGTCCAGTGGTCTTGCTCATGGATGTGAGCATTTCCCAGGATAATGACAGGAATTCTTTCAGAGAAGATTTTGAGACAGGTGCTAAGAGATTGGGTTCATGGACAGAAAGACTCCTCAGAGCAGGCTTGAGGGAGGGAGCTGGTAGAGCCCTGGTCTGGAGCAGCTGTGGGCCCACAGGGAGCTGATTGACCTGCTCTCCTAAGACCAGGAGACTGAACCCCAAGAGAAGCCTCCCTTCATGACTGTGGGGCTTTGCAGTCCAAAACTGGCAGAAGGAATGCTCCAGAAAAGGAGAAGGAATGCTCTGCAGACATTGCTTAGCGAAGGGACAAGATCATGGGGTACAGGTAAGTGGGTAAAGATATGAGAATTAGGGTTCTAATGAGAACGGGATCAAAAGAGAAGCAGGCTAGAAAGAGGAAGGCTGAGCTGCAAAGGGGTGGTGATTTGTTTGCTGGTTTCCCAAAGGAAATGCTGAACTATATGTTTCTTTTTCTTATCACAAAGCAATATCTGCTCACGGCTGAGAGAATAGAAACTACAGATAAGCAAAAAGTAAAAATGAGTAAAGAATCATAAGGGCCACTCACAACCCCTGGGTCCTGGAGCTTTTTCCGTTGACATGTTCTCTCCTCCTGTTCCTGCTGCCGCAGATCCAGGTCAAGGCCTCACAGGCTCTAGAACAAGCTTGTCCTCAGGGTCAGATTTCTCTTCCTAGCAGAGCTCCCAGGCCGGCCTCCTCCGGACTCCCAGCCCTCCCGTCCTGCAGCCACAGCCATCTTCCCCAAACACCCCATTCCCGCTTCCCTTTTCAGGTTCCATCATATACCATGCCCCGCTCTGGCTTTCCAGGGCTTCTATAACCTGGAGCCATCTTACCTCCCTGACTCGTTTCCAAACCCTGCCCTTTACTTAGACCTGCTTTGCTTCCCTCCCAGCTCCCTTCCCCAGCCTCCTCAACATCCAGGTCTTCATGATACCCGCCCTGTCGGGCTGGCCGCCCCCAGATTCTCCCAGTTGTCAAGGCCCAGTGCCCTGCTCCAGCCCAGACTGACTGATCTTCGCCTTTTGGATGCTTGACTGACTGCTCCTCCTAGGGCCTCGTTGGTTCTTTGTCAGTTCACGCTCAGGTATGACAAGTACACTCAGATATACTTAGAAGGAAGCACAGGATATACAGCTGGGAGGATCCTCAGTTCAAGGGAGGCCAAGAGACAGGCCCCCCAAAGTCAACCAGCAAGTTGTTCATGGAGCTGAGACTGGAACCCTGATTCTCAGACATGAACATTCCTCATTGAATTAAATATTGCTTTCTAAATAAAGCTTTTCTCTGATGCCTGGACATGAAGCCCCAGAGACGCAAAGCAGTGGTTATCAGTGATGAGAATATATCAGGCTGCTCAAAACCCAGACTGCTGCGCCTGATAGGGGGAGACGCTGATTCAGTAGGTACAGGATCGGCTCTGAGTATCTGCATTAACCAAATAAACAAAACTCTCTGGCTGATCCTGATGTAGAGAGCCCTCAGCTCACCCTTTGAGAAACAGAGCTCGCTCTTGTCTTTGGTTTTTCTTTCTTTGTTAAGTTCTCTGACATTTGCTTGTGGACACGGTTAAGCTCTCCCGAAGCTTCCCATCTCGGGAGCAGGCTTGGGTAGCCAGCCCCACACCCCATCCAGCACGTGACAGCAGGAGTCTGGTGCTACGACCTGTTCATCTTCTCAGGCCCCAAACTGGCCTGGGCCCAAGTGCCTGTCTTCCTGATGTGCACGGCCATTTGGCCTCAAGAGCCAAGTTATTTTTCAAAGTCCTTGGAGGCAATACCTTGGCAAAAGGTTGAGTGTAGTGGAATTCTTTGGAAAACATCCCCCTGGCCCAGGGTGTTTCTGAGCACCTTCTGTAGCGTGGATGCCCGGGCTCTGGGGGCTGCCAACTGTCTGTGTCACAAGGCATCCATGTAAACCAAACCCATGCTTGGGCCCGGGCTCTCCAAGCCCTGGCACATGCAGCCGGGCCAGGCTGGCAGGAGGAGGAGCCATCTGCGCGGTGATGAGGGCCAGGCTCTGGGCATGCCGCCTGCCTGGGTCTGTGCCTTGTATCTACCATTTCTAGCCACGTGACCTTTGACATCCCTTTGCTGCTGTTTCTTCATCTATAGAGAGTATAAATTACTATAATTATAATTGTATTACAAAAAAATGAATTCCTACCCCACAGGATAGGTGATGAAGGTAACAATGCATAAAAAGCTCTTGAAACAGCATTTGGCACATAGTGAGTGTTCAGTAAGGGACTGCGGTTATTATAATTATCTCATGAAAACTATGATGAAATAATGAGACTCACTGCTCTCCACCATTATCAGTCCAAGAGTTACCAGTTGCCCCTTGTTGCATGAGCGTAGATTAAAGGAATGACTAATAACATAGTAATTGCTCTTCAAAATGCTGCCTGGGCCCTCCAAGACAATTAAAATATGCTAGGTATTTCCTAGCAATAAGGTCAAGCCTTGCATAATTTAACAGCTCTACAGCAGTTCAGCATTTTGGTGCTTTGGTAAGGTGGCAGTTATATAACAGGCTGCAACCACGCACATGAGCAGAGCCAGAGGTGGGGGAGAGGGTGCTTTGAAAAGATGTGTTAAGCACAGGAATGAAGGGTGTGATAGATGAAGGACCTGGCAACAGCTGCAAGCTTCAGAAAGTTTGAGTCTGGGGGAATGCATACATGCCCTGTGCCATTTTGGCACATGTTGGCTTGAAAAACATCTCCCAATGTTAACTATCAACCTACTGCCATTCGGAGGTATGAAGTTTTGTCTTGTATTAGCCATATTTCAGGTGTTTTCTCACTCCTTGGTAATATTTCAAGCTAAAAGTATGATTGCATCAATCTCTAAAGTGACACAAAGCTGAATCAGTCTCTGAAATCATGTCTTCATCAAATTTTTATGTAAAAACTCAACTTATATTGTTGCCAAAGTATCCCCTTCCTGTATCCGATTGCCATTCTAACCTTCTTTGGTACTTCAGACGTAGTGGTTCCATCCTTCAGATTCTAAGTACAGGAGAGCCTAGGAGGGTGTTAGAAAGCAGATGCCAGTGGCTTGTTTCTGTTTTGGGGTGAGAGATGCTAGTCTTATGAGTCCTTCGCACGTGATCTCATGTGCTAACCACTAAAATACTTCTTAGACTGCCCTGTTTGAGTTGTGCAGTATTTCTTTAAAAGAAGACTGACATTTAAATAGACTGCTTGATGCTTGTCATGACATAAGGCCCAGAACCTCTAGCGACCAGAAAGTCAGTTTGTTTCTGGAACCGTCTTTAGACAAAGGTCATCCTCATCTCCTCTAAGGACCCAGAATTGGTTGCCCACATTTTTCAGAAATAATGCTCAAACCAGGGTCTTTAGAGTCATGGATGAGGAGAGAGCTATGGGGATTGCTGTCAGCTAGGCCAGGCTGAAAGCGTGCCTTAGTGGGGCTCACTGGAGAGCCTGCTATTCGCCTTAGTAAGGAGCTGCTGTAGAGTAAGTTCCTGGGAATGAGTGAGGCCCAGGAAAGCCTTGTTGGATGGCAGTCTGTAACTTTACCTGAAGTCTTTTAAAATAAATAATTTTTAACATTTACAAATAAGAGCAAAATTTTATATGAATATATTCTTTTTTATTGCTGCCTGTCCAAGCATTGTGGGAGGTCAGAGTGCTAACTTGATGACCAGGTGGCTGGCAGTAGCTTGGAGGCCTTAGCCAGCTCTAACTTTCATTTATTCACTGAATACCAGCTTAGTGCAGGCCCTGGACTACACTGTGCTGTAGAGGAAGGATGATGGCTGGAAAGTCACTGAGCATGTATATGTAAGGCGTTATTTTGAACTCCAAACTATTTGATATTTTTCATAATAAAGTTTTTTAAAAGTGAGCTAGCATATTTGATAATAAGGAGACCTTGAAAAATGAAAAAAAGAACTAGCTTAAATGCTTTTTAAATATAATAGAAAAGCTAGAAAACAAAATCAGGATGCTTCCAAAAGGCAAAGTGAAAAGATGAAGAGAGAAAATAGGGGAGAAATAGTAAATTAAAAATTTTGGTGATGCATCCAGGAGTTTGAATATCTGAATAGGAGTTCCAAGGCGAGAGAAGGAAATTATCGAAGAAGTAATACAAGAAAAATTTCAGAACTGAAGGTCAAGGAACTTTCAATCCGGAGCCCAGCACAATGAATGAAAAAAATTACCCTTCTCTGGACACACTGTCATCAACATTCACAACTCCAGGAACAATGAATTGTAACAGCTTTGGGGGCAAATGAGTCACAAATAATAGAAGGAAATCAGAATGCCATCAGAGCGCTTAACGTCAGCACTGAAAGCCAGGCTGCAAGACAAGAGAGTAAAGGTGCCAAAATGCTGCGGGAAGATCATTCTGCAGCTAGAATGTTATGCTCAGCCGAATTCTCAATAAAATCTCAGGACAGAACGAAGACATTTTAAAATCTGCCAGGATTTTAAGTTTTGCTTCCTGTGGGTCCTTTTTTAGGAAACAACCAGAATACTTCACCAAAATGAGAAAATGAAAAGGAAGGAGAACTAGAACCCAGAAGGCAAGGAACCGACACAGGGAAACAACCCAGGGGGGCCCAGCATACATGAAATAGGCCCAGCTGCTTTGAAATTCAGATTATCTGATGGACTTGACTGTGTGGAAAATAATATTTTTATATATATTGATAGTTCAGTTAGAGGGTCTGAAAAAGCCTGAATGCATAGAAAATTAAGCAAGCAAAACAAAGAGGGAAGTGTTAACTCCAAGGAAAAAAATTTACAAGGGGGAAAAAATAAACTCCTTGGCTTTTCAGTAAGCAGTTCCTTGTCACGATAATGTAAAGGAAGAAGAACTGTGGTAGGTGGCACAGAAGAGCTAAGACCTAGGCAATTATAACAGGAAGTTAATAGGTGAAGGGTAAATAGATAAACCAAGAAATGGCCATATTAACATATTACTTGAGTTTTTAAAAAAGCTAAAAGCATTAACTCGCCTCAAGGTACTGTGTTTTGGTTTCAGCATTTTTGAGCAGTTTGATTTAAACCATGTGTTTTTGTTTGCTCTGAGAAAAATGAAAATGAATGAAAAGGAGAAAAAAGTTGAAAGTTTGACCATCAGTGGGAAATTTCAAGCCTACATCATCCAAGCATTTGTCACCACAGGCATCAAGTGGCGTGGTGGATGGGAGCACACAGACAGTCTCTGTCGGATCCAGCCTCTCTGTCTCCATGTTTCTTAGCATGGGACAACCTTCCTGTCCTTTGGCAGGTGACTGGACCATCTCCTGCCAGAGTCATACCAAGTTTCAGATGCGGTTATGAGGCTGAGCAGGAGTGTGTGCATCATAACAGGAAGGGAGGAAAGAGGAAGGAAGGAAGGAGAAAATCCCCTTCATAGATGGATTTAGAAAATGATTTGCCACTTTACTGTTGAGCCAGCTTCAGGGAAATTCTATCTGAAATGCACCAACCAGCTGAATACAGCATCAGATGGCAGTTCCACTTCTTGACCATGTGAAGCTGCTGGTGTGACTCAACATGTGTCTGTTGGCCAGCTCCAGGGAGCAGTGGGTACACCTGGATATCCCATTCCCACCCCGGATCCAGGTTGGAGTTGGAGTGTGATGCTGAGGGTTCCTTATGGCCTGATCCAGTGATCTGTCCAGAGAATATAGAATGGACCAGGTTCCCCCCAACCCACACCCCTCATCCAGGGGGCACCTCTCCATCCATCATCACTGCTGCCCACAGGTAGCTTTTCGTAAGTCTGAGGCCTATCCCAGTCCAGACTAATCCATATCTGGGCCCTCTGCCTGAGTCTCGTTAGAACTGGACCTCTGAGACTATAGTGATGTTAGCGATCATCAGGCAGCTGTCCGCTTCTTATACCCTACTACTCCTGTTGAGCAGCCCTGTCTGAAAGAAGTGGTTGCTTTTTCTACTCCTACACCAGGGCAGCAGGCCAGCCATAAGCAAGGACACAGCTGTCTGTGTTGACTGGTCTGCACTGAAACCCAGTGCCTCCTCTTCTGCTCCAGGCCTGGAGGCCATTTTATAGGGGAGCCATTGTACCAGAGTCCTAGTTGGGAGGACCCCTTGCACTCTCAGTTAGTTGTGGTTTAACCTGTTTGTGGAAGTGTTTTCCTTTGAACAAAAAGAACATCTTTCTTTTACCTTCCAGGTAGTGAGCCATTTTTAAAAATCTTGATTGTTTATTATAGAAGTAACGCATGCTTGTAATAAGATTGAATCAGTATAAAACTATGTTAGGAAAAGGATGATACATATGTATGTACAACTTTGAACAACATACATGTATGTTCATAGACAACTATGATTGCACATATATGGTTATTCAGTAAAAATGAGATCTTATGCAATGCAACTTGTTTATTACTGTGACATAACTTATAGACACCTTTTAAAATTTTTTAATTTATTTTAATTGAAGGATAATTGCTTTACAGAATTTTATTTTCTGCCAGATACCAACATGAATCAGCCATAGGTATACATATGTCCCCTGCCTCTTGCATCTCCCTCCCATCTCCCTCCCCATCCCACTCCTGTTGGTTGTCACAGAGCCCTTGTTTGAGTTCCCTGAGCCATACAGCAAATTCCCATTGGCTGTTTTACCTGTGGTATTGTAAGTTTCCATGTTACTCTCTCCATACATCTCACCCTCTCCTTCCTCCCCTACCCCTGTCCAGTGTCCATAAATCTGTTCTCTATGTAGACACCTTTTTATGTCCTATAATTCTGCCTCTTTCTCAGAAATATTCTTTATACTGATGTACCCTGATTTATCCAAGTCCCTTATTGATGAACATTTATTTAAATCCCCCCCGACTTTTGATGTTAATATTAGTGTTGCAATAGCAGCCTTAACCTTGAAGTCAGACCACCTTATTTGGATCCTAGATACTCCCATTTACTTACTTTATAATCTTTAGCAAGTTATTTAAACTCTTTAAGTCTCAGTTTCGTAATCTGTAAAATGGGAATAAAGTTATCCTCCCTACCCTAAAAAAAAAAAAAAGCTAAGTGAGATAATATGTATACAACTACTTAGCATATCATAATAATGATAACTAACATTTATTGAGCACTTACTGTCAGCCAAGCACTGTGTGGGTAAACAAATACTATACTATTTCACACATGAGCCTTATAACAAGTATCTTAATATCTGAAAAGGCAAGTCCTTCATTATTATTACTAAAATGACATTAACTATTCCTCTGCATTTACTCCTCCAGGTAATTTTTTTAAATCAACTTTCCACCTACCTCCCATCAATATGACAAGCTTTTTTTTTTTTAATCCAGTTGGAATTTTGAAGGGTATCTCTACTTTTGAAGGTTGCCAGAGTAGAAAGACCCCTGGGCTATGTCAGAAGGAACTGGGTGGTCTTGTGGTGGCCCTCCAAAGCCACATGACCATGGGCAGTTCATTTAAATGCTCAGCTTCCCTACCTATAAAATGGGAGGGATGATCCTTACAGGGTGAAGGGGGAGGATATTGTAAGAAAGTGCTGGAACAGGGCCTGACACTTCATAAATATGTAACAAACGTACTTGCGGCTGAGGTAGATATTTGTACTTTATCTTCTGGCCCTTTGTCATCAGCACCATTTTCAGTGGCAGCTCAAAGACAATCTGCAGTGAAAAGAGTTTGTGTGAGAACAAGAGCAGCAGTGAGCAGGCAGGATGAAGTCTCAGGCCCCCGCTTCCTGTGCAGGGCGAGCTGAACATTTACGACCCGTTGAAGATTAGCCAAAAGGGAGGAAAGGGAATTGGGACAAACAGGCTGTTCCGCCGCGCCGGCATGTGCCACCGACCGTGGAGGGGACTTCCTGCTGCAGGACACATCTGACCTTTGGAGAGGCACTGTCCGGGTGAGGCTGCCCTTTAGCAGGACAGAACACAGCTGTTGTTTAGATATCAGAGGCTAGTTAATAACTGTGTTTGGCAGTCAGCTTGGGAAGTTAACAGTGTGAGAAACAGTCCGGTTCTAGGTTTAAGTACGGCCAGCATAAGGGAATCTTTGTGTTACCAACAGGTTGTTTGGTAATCCTTTGAACAAAAACGAACATTTAGCAGCTTTAAAAAATATGAAGGGAACTCATAAAAGCCGGAGCAGATGTGCAGGCAAGGGTCACACTTCCAGTGCCCTCTGGGGAATGGTTTCTGGACTAACACGTCCAACAAATGTGTTAATTCAGGTTGAGATTTCTAAGGCAAATATTGACTCAGTCACAGCATTTGCAGTTAATTCTCAACTTGAATGTGTCCTTTCAGAATGCCTTTGCCTGGCTGTTTTCTTTGCTCGTGTGTGTTAGTTTGCCCACCCTTCACTTTGAACCTTAGCAGGTGAGTTTTTAATGACCAGCTCTGCATTCTTTCTCTAGGCTTTGAATAATGTGTAGAGGAATAAATATAACTATTTCTTCATTTCCCTAGTGGCATAACTGTGGGGAAAGAGGGAAGAGAAGAGACAGTTTAGACCAGGAGATCCTGGCGGAATGTAAATGATTCTCAGTCTTAGGTCACATTACATAAAAATAACTTCTTACCCACGATTCAGTATTAAAGGAAAAACTGAGGTGGTTTTGTTTTTTTTCTCCCTCTTCTCAGTTCACTTGATACTTTAATTCCTGTTAATTTAGAAACATGTATCTTACAGTTTCTTTGAATTGGTGTGCAAACTGCTGCATGGTTAACCAACTTCTAGTGTAAAATAGAAAGTGTTGACTAAAAGATACAACAAATATACCATATACTTATTTTACCTTAGTGTTGGAAGATATTTTCACTGGATATAGAATTCCAGATTGAAGGTTTTTTTCCCCAGATGCTGCTATACCATCTTTGGGCTTCCTTGGTTTCTGATAAAAATCCAGTGGTTTCTGGAATCATTGTTACCTTTATATAATGTAGCATCTTTCTCTGGCTACAGTCAAGATTTTTTGTTTATCTTTTGTTTTCTTTACATTTATCCTGCTTGGTGTTCATGGAGCTTTTTGGATCTGTAAATTTAGGTTTTACAACAAATTTGGAGAATTTTCAGCCATTATTTCTTCAAATATTTTCCTATCCTATTCTTTCTTATTTTTCCTTCTGAAACTGCAGTTATACATGTGGCAGACTTTTTCATGTTGTCCTGCAGGTTTGATGTTCCTTTTCTTATTCAGTCTTTTTTTCTCTTCTTTAGGTTGGGTCATTTCTGTCAGTCTATCTTCAGATTCACTGACTCTTTAATTTTCTCCATTCTGTAAGCTCATCCAATGCTTTTTTAAAAAATATTTATATATTATATTCTTTAGTTCTAGAACTTCCAGCTTGTTCTCTTTTGTTGTTTCTTTTTCTCTGCCACAGTTTCCTATATATTTCATTTATTCTTTTAGGCCATTGAGCATAATTGTGATAGTGCTTAAAAATTCCTCTCTGTTCATTGTGACATCTGGGTTATCTTGGGACCACTATTGATTGTCTTTTTTTCTTGAGGTCGGGTTGCATCTTGCTTTATTTTTGTATACGTAATAATTTTAGAGTATATTTTGAACACTGTGCTAGTATGAATACCGTGGCTTCCCCTACATTCTGAAGAAGTTTATGGGGTGGGGAGATTGTTGTTTATTTTGGGTTTTGCGTTAGCTCTCAATTAATTGGTTGAACTAAAGCCAAAAACTTGGTCTCTTGGCTCATAACTGAGGAGTACCTCAGTTCTTGGCTCAATAATTTTATCTTTAACCAGGTTGCTTAGAGTCTGCTCTATACATGCCAGGCTCAGGAGTCAGCCAGAAATGGGGCAGAGTTTCAGCACTGAACTTGAGTCCCTCTTTGGCTCTATACTTTCTGTGATTTTCTCTTTACTTTCCAGCATCTGTAGTTGTCTCGAAATCTCTCCCCACAGGACTACATGCTTTCTGTTGGCGTTTAGCCATCTATCAGGGCATTGACTGCAGCCTGCCACCAGGCTCAGAGCCATAAAACTGAGAAACACATGTGAATCTTTTCCCTTCGTCCAGGCGTTAGCCTTCCTCTAGAATACGCCTGCTTTTTTGTCTTTCCACAGTGCCTTCAGATAGTTGTTTTTTGTATATTTTTCTCTAGAGTTTGTAGTTATTTTCTCTAGGGAAACTAGTCCAGTAGGAGCTTACTTGGCCGTATCAGAAGTAGAACCAAAAATATACTTTCTAAAGAACATTTAAATGCAAGCTGCTCCATCCCATAATTAGTTCAGATTAGCAAGTTTGAAAAATATAAGTAGAGAAAAACATGGAACTGGAAAACTTCTAGAGGAAACTGTTATTAATAGGGTCTTGGTAAACAGCAAACTACTATTAATATGCAAAGAAGCAACATAGTTCATTGTAGACTTCAGCATATTAATGAGGTACCAAAAGCTGCTTTGTAAATCTTTTCATCAGAACTTATTATTTCATTCTGGTGAAGTAAAAGTTGCCATGCAGTAACTTATTGTACATACCAAGTCCATTATTAAAGGAAGAAACAAATTTCTCTGTCAGAGTTGGAGATTTGTCCAGTCAGCAAATGATAGAAAAATTATACAAAAAAAAAAAAATCAGTAAAGGTATAGATGAATGCATAAACAAAATTGATATAGAATACTACATCCAACAGCAACAAAATGCACATTCTTTTAAAATGCACGTGGTGTGTTTACCAAGTTGGTCAAAGTAGTGGGCTGTAAAATAAATCTCTATAAAGTTTAAAAGTTTGAAATATATAGAGAATATGGGATATCCTCTGACCACAATGGAATTAAATTAGAAGTCTATAACAGAAATTTATCTAGGGAAATGCCCAAATACTTGGTAATGCAACAACACACCATACATATATATAATCCATGGTTTTTATTTCAAAGAAGAAATCACAAGGTATTAGAAACTGTTTGTAACTAAATGATAATGAAAATACAGCACATCAGAATTTGTAGGATGTGGCTAATGGAGCATATAGAGGGAATTTTATAGTTTTAAATATTTGTATCAGAAAAAAGAAAGGTCTTAAATGTGCTGTCCAATAGCACTTTGTGTGAGGATGGAAATGTTCTGTATGTTGTCTAATCTGGTAGCCACTCACCATGTGTGACTATTAAGTACCTGAAATGTAATTAGTATAACTAGGGAGTTAAATTTTTAATGTATTAGTTTAATTTAGATTTAGATATTCATATGTGGTTATTGGCTACCGTGTTGGACAACACTGGTTTAAAAATCAGTAACTGAAGGTTTCCTCTTAAGAAAAGTACACAATATAAGTAATAAGAAGAATACAATAAAGATAAGCACATGAATCAGTGAAGTAGAAAGTAGATCAAGAATAAAGAGAAAATCCATAAATCCAAATACTTGGTCTTATAAAAGATCAATAAAATTTGCTAAGGATAGAGAAAACACAGATTACCAATATCCAGGATAATAGAGGAACTACAAACACTGGGAAAATAATGGACTATTATGAACAACTGTGTGCTGAAACAGTAAACGATTGAGATGAGCTATACAAATTCTTAAAAGTACAGCTCATCAAAACTAACACAAGATGACACAGAAAGTCTGAATAATCCTGTGTCTATTTTTAAAAAAAGTCTAATTCAGCATCAAAAACCTTCCCACAACAATTTGGAACTCTCAGACAATATTGGTAGGAATATAAAATGGTATAGTCACTTTGGAAGAAAGTCTGGCATTTCTTATAAAACTAAATATATACCTCTTTGACTCAGCAATGCTATTAATAGCTTTGTCTGCAAGGGAAATTGAAACATATATTAACAAACACAAGTAAAGCCTAGGTATGCCCATCAATAGGAAAATGAATAAGCAAACAATAGGATATTTATACAATAGAATACAACTTAGCAATATTAAGAAGAAAAGTACATTCATAAGATGCAAGAACACTTATGAAACTAAAAAAATGCTGAGTGAAATTGTTAAACAGGCAGAACTAATCCATGATGGAAAAAAAGTCAAAACAGTGATTCTTTATGGAGGAGTAAGGGGGTTTTAGTCAGGTTTATATATTTGTCTAAACTCAGTGAATGTACACCTCCCACTTGGTTACATCACTGAATGTAAATTTTACCTCAAAAAAGTTATATTGAACTGAATTTTTTAGGGAAAGTCTGACATCTGTAGTTCACTTTGAAATACATCAGAAAGATTAGATGGATTGATGGATAGACAACAAAATGAATGTATACATACATATATTATAAAGCAAGTATAGTAAAATGTTAGTGGTAGAATCTAGGTGGCTGACTGTATTTATAAGTATTTAAGTATTTATTTAAACATACTTCATTGTCTATATGAAATTTTTCCTAATGTTAAGGAGAAAAAGTAAAGAAAAAGTATGCTTCCCTTGTGGCTCAGCTGGTAAAGAACCTGCCTGCGGTGTGGGAAACCTGGGTTCAGTCCCTTGGTTGGGAAGATCCCCTGGAGAAGGGAAAGGCTACCCACTCTAGCATTCTGGCCTGGAGAAATTCCATGGACTGTATAGTCCATGGGGTCTCAAAGACTTGGACACTGCTGAGAGACCCTCACTTCATTTCACGCAGAATTACTGAAATTCAGTGAGTTGAACCTTCACTGGGATCTGCTTTTTTTTTTTTTTTAATGTTTATTTATTTATTTGGCTGTGCCGGGTTGTAGTTGCAGCATGTGGAATCTTTCGTTGTGGTATTTGGGATCTAGTTTCCTGACCAGGGATTGAAGCCAGGCCCCCTACACCGGGAGCTCAGAGTCTTAGCCGCTGGACCACCAGGGAAATCCCAGGACCTGCTTTTATAGACAAGAAAACTGTGTTATGAACACATTTTTTCTGAATTTCTTGAGAGCTACTATAAACAAAGGACCATGGAATAATGAATTAATATGACTCAGGTGTTTTCCCTGTCCTCTGGAAACTTGCAATCTAATAAAGCCTGTAAAACAAACATACAAGTAATAGAGTACAGAAGGCCATACTTTCTCTAAAGAAGGTAAGGACAGGCTTGGTGTGGTTGTCCAGCAGAGTGAGAGTGTATTAGGTTGGAGAAGCCATGGCGGCTGCATGAAGGAGGGGATGTTTTACATACTAAGAGCACAGATGACTTCAGTAGGGAGGACAGTATCCCAGGTACAGAAAGGAGCCTGTGCAGATGTTTGGAAGGATGTGAAATAAAGCTGGAAAAATGGGACCAGGGCCTTGAATACCAGGGTTGGGTTTTTTTCAGTAGATAGAAAGGAGACATACGTAGGTAGCGTGTTTGGGTGAGGGAGAGAGGTGAATACTACATTGTAAATGTTCTGTATCGGTACCCAGAAATGGAGGAAGTGCAGATGAGAACCCCTCCCCCCACCTCCCACTGTCACACCTCCTTAGAGGGGTGCCGCCAAGGCCCCTGCTTCAACTTGAAGCAGTTCGATTAGAGGATCTCCAGGGTCCATCAAATTCTGTGATCTAATGACTGGAAAAAATTGTTGCATGAACAGATAAAATATTTCCTCTTGCCATGTTATATTGCTGTGTTAGCCAACTCTTTCTTCATAAAGAGTTGGATTGTACTGTTACATAACTCTCTTATATTACAGTGCCCATATTCTGGGTGTCAGAACTGTGAGCTGTTGCTGTGTGGTAATGTTGCTTTTCACAGACTGGTAACATTTCAGGCTCTTAAACTTTAATGTTGTGGGAAGAAAAATGATTGAGTCTTTAAACTGGATGGAAGTTACAGGGGAAACCTCCTGTGTATGTCACAGATGGGTCTGAGTCATCCAGACGTGCTTGCATCATTCTGATAATTCCCAAATGCAAGGAAACAAAATCTTAAAGTTTTATGTGTGTCTGTGTGTGTACTAAGTCGCTTCAGTTGTGTCCCACTCTTTGAGATTCCTTGGACTATAGCCCGCCAGGCTCCTCTGTCCATGGGATTCCCCAGGCAAGAATACTGGAGTGGGTTGTCATGCCCTCCTCCAGGGGATCTCCCTGACCCAAGGGTTGAACCCGCATCGCTTCTGTCTCCTGCACTGGCAGACGGGCTCTTTACCACTAGCGCCACCTGGGAAGCCCAGTTTCTTGTGTTGAAAGAAAATCTACTGCTGCATGAGTTTTTAATAATGGCTTTCTTGTCATCTCTTATATGTTTTGATCTTTTGGCTCAGGGGAAATAAATGTCCCCAATATATCGAACCATTGGGTAGGTGATGAGAAACTTTCATCTCGAAGCATCCAGGTCTGGATGGATATCTGTTTGTGTCGAGAATGAAGGAAAGATGCTGAGAAGAGTAACTTTCAGACCACTGGGTTCTAACGTTTGATATGAGGAAAGAAATGATATTCTGAAAAAGTGTGAGATGGGAACATAGACTCTTTGGTAGGGAAAACAGGAAGGTAACTCAGAGCCCTCTCCTTGGTATGTTTGCCTTTGCTGGCTTGATGACCGGCTTAGACCCCATTCCAGAAACACAAGTTTGATCTTTGATGGAGTGCTAGTTACACTGAGAGCTCTGTTGCAGAGACAGCATGCTTCTTAGCATTCATTCACTTTTCTTCTTATTAGGGAGAGAAACCATGCCCTGACCTCAAATGCTTCAAAACCATTTGAACACCACGCCACACCTCTCCAAAGGTCTTGTATATTTGTGCTCTGTGAACAGGGCAGAGATGGTCAGTATTCCTATTTATTGATGGAATCAGTCCAGAGAATTCCTAAGGTCTTTTAGAAAGAGGGTGTTCTCTCTGGGGACCCAGTGAGCAGCAGGGTCTCAGTTCAGAGCTGCTTCAAAGACCTATGGACTGTGGCTTCAGACCCAGCCCCAATTTAAGGGGAGGAAGCTGCTTTTCCTCTGCTGGAAACTAGAGACTACCACATCAAGACTCCTCCATTTTTAAACACTTCACTGAAATGTGCGCTCTTTGTTAGCAAACAGCATGTTTTGAGGCCAGATATCCTGTCCAAGTAATAATAATGCCACAGCTTCTATCATTAACATGCTTTCCCTTCCTCAACTTGTAAGGATTTTTCATCCAGTTGTAAAACAAACTGTTAAACCTTTTGAAAATACAGAGGAATGTAAGCCATTAAAGTCATCCATAATGCCACAACTGAAAGGTGTTAATCATTGTTAACATTTTAAGATTCTTTTTCTTCCTTTAAACTTTCTGTTACATATGTATCTACATAAATGTCATAAGGAGATCATGGGAAATATGCCAGCTGTTTTTCACATACATGAGAATTTTTCTCATGTTATAAAAAAATCCTTAGAGAATATACTTAATGACTACAGAATATTCATTCCATTTTGTGAACACAGCATCATTTTAATAGAGCCTCACTATTAGACATTTAGATTCTTTGTAATGTTCCTTTGGAAAAGTGGCAATATCCTTGGTTTCTTCTTCTGGGGAAGGAGGAGAAATATGTGGGTTTGCCTAAGTGCCTGGTGCCACAGACTAAACCTGTTTGGACCCCTTCTTGGGGCCCTGTCTGGCTTTCTGTGCGTCCAGATGGAAGGACCGGGCAGGGTGACCTCAGAGCCGCTGATCATGGCCAGGGTCACTCTATTTGTGCTCTTCTTCCTGGGGACAAGCAGGCTGTGGGCATGGGAGCCCATCCCAGTGGACAGCTCCTCTGCTTCCAGTAGTCCTGGGAGGCCAGAGGACCCACCCCTTCCACGCTCTGTCTTCCTCAAGAGAGATGCCAGTCTGAGTCCCACATGGCTGTGGTCTTAGATCTAAAACAGAGAAGCTGTACGTGGCTTGGAGCCCGCTGGGCCTAGTAATAGTGGCACTAACTGCGGCTAGTATTTAGTGGACGTTTGCTATGATGCTTCAGGTGCTCTGCACACAGCAGCTTGTTCATCTGCAGACCTCCTGCTCTGAGAGCAGGCAGTAGTGTCTCCCAGTGAAAATAAGTAGGGGGCTCAGAGCCACACAAACCTGCTTGGGGGCCCGGCTCCCTCCGTTGACCAGGAGCTCCGTGACTTGGGCAGGTGCAGTTGTTAGGCATGAATTCAGCTACAGAGATCAGAAAACTTAACCAAGAGTAACTTAGACAGGCAGGTAGTTATTTTTCTGGAGGGAGCCAGCCCAGGGCTCATGCAGTATCTTCAGGGATCTAGCCTCTTTTTTTCCCACCTCCACTATCTCCGGCTAGTGGCTTTCGCCCTTGTGCTTATGAGACGGCTGCATCTGAGGCAGGAAGAAGCAAAGAAGGAGAAAGCGAGGCAAGCCCTGGACCAAGAAAGCGGAAGCTTTCTTGGAAACGCTCAGCTTTATGTCTCAGTGGCCAGGACGCTATCACATGGCCACCTGGCTGAAAGGGACTCTGTGGGGGAAGGTTTAGCTGGGCACATTGCTGTCCTAAAGAAACCAGGGTTTGGTTAGAAAGGGAGATGAATATTTGATGGGTCAGCAGCCATCCATGTCTATGTCAGCAAGTCACTCCGTCTCTCTGGCACTCACTGCTTCCTCCTCCCTAGTCTGGTCAGGCTCTCTCAACTGACAGGAGGTGTGCCCAGTTTGCCTTGGGCTTTGGGAGATCCCCAGGGACGGGGAGACCCGGGCATGGGTTCCAGCAGCACCCTGTCCATTCCCTGTGGGTCTCTGTGCCTCCCAGCAGGCCCGCGGGCCCCTTGTTCATGAGGTCTGGCTTACTCTGTCCTGCCATCACTTCAGAATCTGGCGTCTGTGACTCTGCACCACACCCCAGGATTCTTCGTGGTGTGGAAAGCTGACCTTTCTGCCCTCTGCTTTCCCTTGCTCTCCTCCTCCCTCCACTGACTCAAGCCAGCTGCCGCCTCTGCTCCCGTGGCTGCATCTTACATTCAAACCCCCAGAAAGACAGCGTCCGGGGTGAGGAGCATCACAGTCAGGCGGAAGCTTCCTGCCCAGTGGTTCCCCCATCACTCTTTAACCACTGGACACAGTGTGGCTTCTTTCCTCACCAGAGAGAGCCCTGTAGCTGGGGCAGGTGCTGGGGGAGCCCCGGCCTCACCCCGACCCGCTACCTCAGGGAATCTCAGGGCACAGCTGCATAGCTCTTGGGTTGCCGTGCACATTGAATCCGCAGGAGTTGTTTTCCAGGAAACACTGCCTCTGGGTGGGCCTCAGTTGTTGTCTGAGACCATTTGAGATGGGGGTAAGCTTCCTGTTGTCTGGCTGTTGGAGAGACAGCCAGAGCCCCCTCATGCAGACTCCAGGGCACAGTGGAGAGTGTGGGTTTCGTGAAAAAGGTGGAGGAGAGAGTCGGGGAAAGGGGGCTGATCTGACTGCAGGCATCCCCAGGGAGGCCCTTGTGGTCCACAAGGAAGACGCCATCAGCCAGGCCCCTCATCCCAGGCTGCTGAGGGGTGAGGGCCAGTTGTCAGCACAAAAGAGGGAATGTGTGTGCACATTCTTTGAAGCTGTGACTCACTCCAGAGGCTCCTTGTGGCTGTTATTACAGCTGCTGCCGCTGCAAAACAGCTTTGAACCCTAAGGTGTGAGACCGCCTTTGGAGGTGGGGGCAGAGAGCAGGGAGGGTTGTTTGGCAACACAGGAGGTGAGCGACACGTTCCACGATCCAGGGACGGGAGGAGCGTGGGTGAGTAAGGCTCCTCTGTCTCTTGAATAGCACTTTTAGGTGGTCTGTGTGATTCTGGATGCAAGGAGAGTGCACACACCTGGGCCCTGAGGATCAAAGGCAAGATTCAGGCCAGGAGGCCCTGTTATCACGAGGCTGTCCAGGTGCACAGGGGGCAGAGGTGTGCCACACCCCCACCAGCCTGTGCTCAACCCGGCCTCTGAGCCGGCCTAGTGGCGTCAGCTTGGGGGCCCCTGGCAGAAGCCTAGGAGGCCCTCTTCTCTCATTTGCCGCGCGGTCGAACTCTGGCCCAGAGATGCTCTGGCGGGTCGAATGCTGGGCCAGCACTCGCCCAGTTCACGTGTAATTGGTTCTGACGGCTCCCAGGCTGGCCCGTCACTGCCGCTGCCACTTGGGAACTGGTTTATTCAAGCAGCACCCACCTGGACTCTAATGGTTGAAACAGAAAATCACTGGACGGCACTGCCTTCCTCCCCAGATCCCCGGCACACACTCTCATGGCCTGAGGAGCTCCCCTCCAGACTATCTGGGGCTGGAGGGCCATGGAGTCAACCTCCTCAACCTGAAGAATTCTGTAGAAGAAGCGTTGGCTCCGTGGGCTGGCTGCCTGTTGGACTGCCAGCAGAACAGCCCTTCGCTGAAACTTTGAACTTGGTCCTGTGACATTTGCATTTTAAGCTGAAAAGAAAGCCAGATTGCAGAGCAGAGCCAAACTGGTTATGTTTCTTCCTTTTTTTTTTTTTTTTTTTTGGCCGTTGAGCAAATTCTTTTGGGGGAGGGTCCTCACTTGGTTCCTTTCAGACACCTCTGTCAGAATTCAGAGCAAAGAATCCACATTAGTGAGTAGAGGAGCCCAGGTCCTGACCTCACCTGAGCTGAGAGAGCACCTCACAGCCTGATGAGCTGTGCCGAGGGAGAACCCGCTCACAAGGAGCGGTGACTCCTGGGAACAGGGCTGGGAGCCAGGGGCCCATCAACGGCAGGAGGAATCCTTCCAGCTCCCCAGCCAGAGCACTACTGCACCCCAGGCTCCCGAGAGTCAGCACCTAGGGGACCCGGGGCTCCAAGACTGGGCCCCAGGGATGGCCCTGCTCACCCTCATCTGGGCACTCAGCCTGTAGCTCTGCACACCGCCGCCTTGTGCAGAAAGCATGGGCGTGGTCCTGAGTCCCCTTCCATCCCTCTCATCTAGGACACACCTCCCGGCTGCATCACACGGGACTGGTCCCAGCCTCTGCTTCTTCCTTCCCCACATCTCTGGTCTGGAGAAGCAGTGTTCTGCCCATCCTTCCATCCTGCCTGCAGTGTGGCAGCCGCCTCCTGCCTCTGGGGCTCATTCAGCGGCATCCTGTGCATCTTTCTGGCTCAGCTTGCCAAGACACAGTGCGCTCTAGTCAGGCCCCTGTGTGGCCGCTTTCAGCACCTCCTCGCTGCCTACCAGAGGCTGGGCCGGGGGGGGGGGGCTGGCGGGGGGGAACCTTGCTTTGTGATTTGGTCGCCCTCTGCCTCTCTGAGTCGTCTTACACTGTTCTGCCCACAGCTCCAAACATAGGCACTCAGGAAACACTTAGAGATGGAATGACTGAATATAAAAACTTGAAAGCCAAACAAATTCTCTGATGTTTTTGATTTCGTAGTTACAGAATTGCCACGTTCGTATCTGCAGGAGATATTGCAAGAGTATCATTGTGATAGTCTTTTCCTGGTTTTCTTTAAATAAGTCTGTTATCCAAAGACTTGAGAAGCCGGTCTTATTTCATAAAGGGGGTGAGGTTTGTAGAATATGTAAGGAAACTTGAGAGTCAAATGACATTTTGATCTCTTGTTTTGAATTTGTAGCTCAGATAATGCCTACCAAAAGCATCTCAATGATTCACTCTTTTTTAGCCAGCCAGTTCTTCAGTCAAGTTTAAAAAGGCTTGGAAGAACATGTGATTTTTAAAATATCCTGGAGGATTTTTCCAGGCCTGGGCAGCTCTCATGGGTCAATGCACAGCTATTTCTGTGTGTGTGTAGAGTGGGCGGTGCCCTGCCTGTTCACAGAGGGGCCAGGGCCTGGCTGTCTGGCCAGTGGGGGGAGAGGGGGAGGGGGTTGGATGCAGGACTCTCTTCTTGCCTCCTCATACCACAGCTGGGCTCCACTGCAGACCCACAGGCCTGCCCTCCCCACCCCTGGTGTTTGTGTACCGGCATCTGCTGAAAGGTGTTTATTCTTATTATCTGGTCCCTTTATTCATTTTTTAAAATAATTTATTTATGTACTTGGCTGCGCTGGGTCTTAGTTGCAATATGCAGGATCTGCCGTCTTCTTTGCAGCCTGTGAGATCTAGTTCCCTGACCAGGGACTGAACCCGATCCCCATGCATTGGAAGCATGGAGTCTTAGCCACTGGACCACGATGGAAGTCCCTGAGCTGGGCCCTTTAAACTGTGGGAACCCCAACTCTGGGTCAGGCATAGCACCCAGGTATGGGCCAGATAGGTGTTGTGAGGAGTCGCTTGGGGCAAGTGTAGACTGTCCCACATAGGGGTGGCTTTGGAGTACACCATCCATACCTGTGAAACAGACACACCCCAGCTGCTTTGAAGGCCTGTTATTTTTCAAGAGTTGAGTCATGCTTAAAGGAAGAAGAGTCCTCAAGTCAAATGGGAAGCAAAGGAGTGTGGCCCAGCACCCAGGGATGGAGTGCCCAGCCCAGCCCTGAACTCAGCCTCTGGTTTTCTGGGCCAGGCCACTCCCCGGGGCACACCACCTCTCAGCTGGGAGGCTGGCTCAGCCCTGTCTCGTGCTGGATTTGCCCCTCGGACCCACTCTTTGCCCTCCTCCGCCCTGCCCTGTGCCCTGGAAGCTGATCGTGGGGACTGTATGGACGGGCCCCTGGCTTCCTGTCCCCTATCGTGCTCTTTACCCAGTGGGGCGAACCCACGGGAGATTTGAGGGGTGGGTGAAGGGGGCTGGGGGAAAGGGGGGTAGTGAGGCCAAAGTATTGACTCTCCCGACTCCTCCCTGAGGCGTCACCAGGTCTGGGCCCCTGGTAGGCAGCCCTCTACACAGGGCGCTTCTTCTCAGGTTCCATAGCCTCCTCCCTCACCCCTGTGGTCCTGGCGGTACCTGTGGCGCTGTTTCTGCTCCCAGAACACTGGGCTGTGGTTCCCCTACCCCTGCCCGCCCCTCTGTAAACGGTCCCTTTATTAAACTCTCCTCGGATTACCCAGCCTGAGAGTGCCATCTGTTTCCTGCCAGAACCCTGGCGGATATGGTTCCTAAGATCTTTTCCAGCTCTGAAAAAAGATGCCTGTAAGCAAGGGAGAGCTGGCCCTTTGGGGTTCCCATTTTTCACTGGTGCCTCCCTGCCTGGTTCCCTGGGATCATGGGAGAGAAGGCCTGGCAGGAATGTGATCCCTACAACACAGAGTCGCTAGGACAAGGATCCCAGGGGCCCTGGCAGACACAGACTGTAGGAACGCCGACTTCCAAAGAGTGGGCAGGTGTGCCGTCCGCTGTGTGGAGGGGAGAGGGCAAGGGATAATCAGAACAACTGAGGCTGGACTGTCACTCCCACCCCTCTGTGCCTCTGTGACTCTGGGCAGGTGGCCCCAAACTCAGAGCCTTGGCTCCTTCCCTGCCAGCCCCGTGTGGACTGCACCAGCCTTGGCCCACACATGATGGTTATGCAGTGCAGAGGAAGGAGTCTGTGTGGACTAACGAGCTGCTGTCATAAACAGCTTTTATTGTGATAGGGTCACAGGCAGGGCACAGAGCCCCGTGGGGACATCCCCACTACTCGTGTCCCAGCTAAACTCGCTTCATTTCATCCTTCCCTATTGTGCGCGCTTGTGGAGACGAACGTGGCTCCCAGAGTGTCAATTTCAGGATCAAAGCTTGACCTCAGAGACACCAGGTTACAGAATCATGCCATCAAAGAGCCGTGGCCGACTCCAGCCATCTCTGGAATTCAGATCTAGACCTTGAGAGGTCTTAGGCAGCCCCTGTGGCCTTTCTCAGAGCAGCTGCTTCAAAGTAGGTCTGAGAGGGGATAAGGGAAATCAAGAATATACTTTTTTAAATATGCTGCTGTTTCTGCTCAGTCACTTCAGTTGTGTCTGACTCTTTACGACCCCATGGACCACTGCCCACCAGGCTCCTCTGTCCATGGGATTCTCCAGGCAAGAATGTTGGAGTGGATTGTCATGCCCTCCTCTGGGGGATCTTCCCGACGCAGGGATTGAGCCCTTGTCTGTTACATTGCAGGCCGATTCACCACTGAACCACTGGGGAAGCCTACTTTTATTTTTTTTGATCGAATAATGTTTAATTTATGGGACTTCCTTTATTCTTTCCAAATTTCTTACAAAGAGCATGTTATACTTTTTTTTTTAATTTTTATTTTTACTTTATTTTACTTTACAATACTGCATTGGTTTTGCCATACATTGACATGAATCCACCACAGGTGTACATGAGTTCCCAAACATGAACCCCCCTCCCACCTCCCACCCCATATCATCTCTCTGGATCATCCCCGTGCACCAGCCCCAAGCATCCTGTATCCTGCGTCAAACATAGACTGGCGATTCGTTTCTTACATGATAGTATACATGTTTCAATGCCATTCTCCCAAATCATCCCACCCTCTCCCTCTCCCTCAGAGTCAAAATGTATCTAGTCTTAATTATTAAAGTTATCACAGAGTGCTTGACATACAAGAAAAATACATTCTTGTTAAAATCTGTCTTTACTTCTGGCTGCGCTCGGTCTTTGTGGCTGCACGCGGGCTTTCTCTAGTGCGGTGCACGGGCTTCTCCTTGCAGCGTCCTCTCTCGCTGCAAAGCACGTCCTCTGCGGTGCGCTGGCTCAGTAGTCGTGGCACACGGGCTTAGTTGCTCCACAGCAGGTGGAGTCTTCCTGGACCAGGGATGGAACCCATGTCCCCAGCACTGGCAGGCGGATTCCCAGCCACTGGACCACCAGGGAAGTCTGAAAGATACTTTCTTGGAAACTACCAATGTCAAGTACAGTTTTCTCTTTAAAAAAAAATAAAGACCCTTAAAGAAATGCCATCATGCTCACTTGGCACTGTGGACATTGTGTCATGCCATGTGTCAGCCAGAGGGGAGTCAAAGAAGAAGAAAAGGGCGAAGGAACGAAGGGCCAAGAGAGGGCGCAACACTGCGTGCCCTGTGGACACGCACCCCACTGTGCGGATGACACCGCCATTGGGAACTGTGCACACAGCAGCGTGGGTGATCTTAGGAACATGGTGCTCAGGGGAAAATCGAAATGAGATACGCAAACCAATATTTCCATGAGCTAAAAATAAGCACACAAGAAAGCCCATCCCACATGCACAAAGTTTGCGAGCACACATAGATACACCTCACACACGTTAAAGAATCTGACTCTGGGGCAAGGGGCATGGAAAACCAGGCACGAGAGAGAAATGGGCGCACAGAAACCCGACACTTTCGCCTTTTTGTTGTTTAGCTGCTGATTCGTGTCCAGCTCTTTGCAACCCCATGGACTGTAGCTCCCCCAGGCTTCTCTGTCCATGGGATTCTCCAGGCAAGAGCACTGCAGTGAGTTGCCATTTCCTTCTCCAGGGGATCTTCCCAACCCAGGGATCAAACCCACGTCTCCTGCATTGGCAAGTGGATTCTTTACCACTGAGCCACCTGAAAGCCCCAGAGCTTCCGCCTAATGCAGGGAAACCCGGTGCTCCTGAGGTGCAAGGCAAGTGGAAAGACAGCCCCCAGTGTTTCTTTTTAAGGTTGGAAAGAAACTTTAAAAAGCTTTTACTGTTCGATTTGCCTACTCTTCCCCACTCTAGCCCTCAGTGTAACCCCTAAACCACACTGGTTAATGGATCAAAAGTGACCTTTGTAGGGTCAGAATGCAAACACCACACAGATGCAGCCCAGAAACCACTTGAAAGAAGGGATGCTGTGAGCCGCCCTTCAGGCTCCCTTCTGGAAACAGCCCCCTGCAGTGCCTGCCAGGCGGATGAGTGTCCATCACAGCAGGCAAGAGTACCACCCTACCTGTGGTCTCTTTTGTTTCAAAAGTGCCTCCTGGAAGGTAGGTAAGTGTGTGTGAAAGATAGGGTGGGATGATTTGGGAGAATGGCATTGAAACATGTATAGTATCATATATGAAACGAATTGCCAGTCCAGGTTTGATACAGGATGCTCAGGGCTGGTGCACTGGGATGACCCAGAGGGATGGTACAGGGAGGGAGGTGGGAGGAGGGTTCAGGATGGGGAACACGTGTACACCGGTGGCGGATTCATGTCAATGTATGGCAAAACCAATACAATATTGTAAAGTAATTAGCCTCCCATTAAAATAAATAAATTTAAATTTAAAAAAAAGAAAGATAGGTAAATGCATGCGAACCCGTCAGAAGAGTCTGCTTAAAATACTTGAAACTTTACGCCCGCTCTTCTCTTGTTGGTATGTTTCCTCTTGTCATATCATGGGTAATTTTTTTGCCAAAGTGACGATCACAAATGTACATAATCACGTGTTACATAAATTGCATTTTTACATCTTTATTCCAGTTATTCTGTCCTCAGTGTTTGCATTTGGCAGTATTTTTCCATTTTGCCACATAGACTCTGTTACATCATTTTTAATGGCTAATATTTTATTAACTAAATACCCCAACACTTATCACAGTGACATTTAGGCTGCATTCCACTTATCCTCCACTTCTGAGTGATACTGAAGAGAAGGTGTCTATGCTGCATATAACTTCCTCATATTTTAGAAGAATCCCTTAGGATAGACTCAGGAAATGAAATTATTGGATGAAGGAGTGAACAAAAGCATTTACGACTCTTGGTACAAATTACTAAATTGCTTTCCAGAAGAATAGTAGCAGTTTATACCACCATAGCACGTTCTTGTACCAACATTATGCTTCATAAGTTCTTAATTGCTGATTTAATAGCTTATATACATTGATTGCATTTATTTGATTAACAGTGAACTGAAAGTCTCTCAGTTGTGTCTGACTCTGTGCAATCCCATGGACTATATAGTCCATGGAATTCTTCAGGCCAGAATACTGAAGTGGGTGGCCTTTCTCTTCTCCAGGGGATCTTCCAAATCCGGGTATCAGACCCAGGTCTCCCACATTCCAGGTGGATTCTTTACAAGCTGAGCCACAAGGGAAGCCCTATTTGATTAATACAGAGGTTGAAATTTTTCCAAGTTTGCGTTTCTGTTTATATATTATTGTACTATTGAGGGGTGATTGTTTGTTTGTTTTTTAAAAATTTTATTGGAGTATAGTTGATTTACAATGTTGTGTGTAGTTTTGGGTGTATAGCAAAGTAATTCAGCTACACATATACATATATTCATTCTTTTTCAGATTGTTTACCCATATGTTATTACAAAATATTGAGCACAGTTCCCTGTGTTATATACAGCAGGTTCTTGTGATTCAGTTCAGTTCAGTCGCTCAGTCATGTCTGACTCTTTGCGACCCCATGAACCACAGCACACAAGGCCTCCCTGTCCATCACCAACTCCCAGAGTCCACCCAAACTCATGTATATTGAGTCGGTGATCCCATCCAACCATCTCATCCTCTGTCATCCCCTTCTCCTCCTGCCCTCAATCTTTCCCAGCATCAGGGTCTTTTCAAATGAGTCAGCTCTTCACATCAGGTGGCCAAAGTATTGGAGTTTCAGCTTCAACATCAGTCCTTCCAGTGAACACCCAGGACTGATCTCCTTTAGGATGGACGGGTTGGATCTCCTTGCAGTCCAAGGGGCTCTCAAAAGTCTCCTCCAACACCACAGTTCGAAAGCATCAATGCTTCTGTGCTCAGCCTTCTTCACAGTCCAACTCTCACATCTATACATGACCACTGGAAAAACCATAGCCTTGACTACACGGACCCTTGTTGACAAAGTAATATCTCTGCTTTTCAATATGCTATCTAGGTTGGTCATAACTTTCCTTCCAAAGAGCAAGCATCTTTTAATTTCATGGCTGCAGTCACCATCTGCAGTGATTTTAGAGCCCCCCAAAATAAAGTCTGACGCTGTTTCCACTGTTTCCCCATCTATTTCCCATGAAGTGATGGGACCAGATGCCATGATCTTTGTTTTCTGAATGTTGAGCTTTAAGCCAACTTTTTCACTCTCCTCTTTCACTTTCATCAAGAGGCTCTTTAGTTCTTCTTCACTTTCTGCCATAAGGGTGGTGTCATCTGCATATCTGAGGTTATTGATATTTCTCCTGGCAATCTTGATTCCAGCCTGTGCTTTTTCCAGCCCAGCATTTTTCATGATGTACTCTGCATAGAAGTTAAATAAGCAGGGTGACAATATACAGCCTTGACGTACTCCTTTTCCTATTTGGAACCAGTCTGTTGTTCCATGTCCAGTTCTAACTGTTGCTTCCTGACCTGCATACAGGTTTCTCAAGAGGCAGGTCAGGTGGTCTGGTATTCCCATCTCTTTCAGAATTTTCCACAGTTTATTGTGATCCACACAATCAAAGGCTTTGGCATAGTCAATAAAGCAGAAATAGATGTTTTTCTGGAACTTTTGCTTTTTCCATGATCCAGCGGATGTTGGCAATTTGATCTCTGGTTCCTCTGCCTTTTCTAAAACCAGCTTGAACATCTGAAAGTTCACAGCTCACGTATTGCTAAAGCCTGGCTTGGAGAATTTTGAGCATTACCTTACTAGCATGTGAGATGAGTGCAATTGTGCGGTAATTTGAGCATTCTTTGGCATTGCTTTTCTTTGAAATTAGAATGAAAGCTGACCCTTTCCAGTCCCGTGGCCACTGCTGAGTTTTCCAAATTTGCTGGCATATTGAGTGTAGCACTTTCACAGCATCATCTTTCAGGATTTGAAACAGCTCAACTGGAATTCCATCACCTCCACTAGCTTTGTTCGTAGTGATGCTTCCTAAGGCCGTCTTGACTTCACATTCCAGGATGTCTGGCTCTAGGTGAGTGATCACACCATCGTGATTATCTGGGTCGTGAAGATCTTTTTTGTACAGTGCTTCTGTGTATTCTTGCCACCTCTTAATATCTTCTTCTGTTAGGTCCCTACCATTTCTGTCCTTTATTGAGCCCATCTTTGCATGAAATGTTCCCTTGGTATCTCTGATTTTCTTGAAGAAATCTCTAGTCTTACCCATTCTGTTGTTTTCCTCTATTTCTTTGCATTGATCGCTGAGGATGGCTTTCTTATCTCTCCTTGCTATTCTTTGGAACTCTGCATTTAAATGGGTATATCTTTCCTGTTCTCCTTTGCTTTTCGCTTCCCTTCTTTTCACAGCTATTTGTAAGGCCTCCTCAGACAGCCATTTTGCTTTTTTGCACTTCTTTTTCTTGGGGATGGTCTTGATCCCTGTCTCCTATACAATGTCACGAACCTCCATCCATAGTTCATCAGGCACTCTATCAGATCTAGTCCCTTAAATCTATTTCTCACTTCCACTATATAGTCATAAGGGATTTGATTTAGGTCATACCTGAATGGTCTAGTGATTTTCTCCACCTTTTTCAATTTCAGTCTGAATTTGGCAATAAGGGGCTCATGATCTGAGCCACAGTCAGCTCCTGGTCTTGTTTGTGCTGACTGTATAAAGCTTGTGATTAAGTATTTTATATATAGTAGGATATGGATTGGGGGTGATCTTGGGCTGTTCTTTTTAATTTGCATGTAGCCTTTGTGTGTGCATGTGTGTGGTAAGTCGCTTCAGTAGCATCCAACTCTGTGCAACGCTATGGACCGTAGCCTACCAAGTTCTCTGCTCATGGGATTCTCCAGGCAAGAGTACTGGAGTGGGTTGCCATGCCCTGCTCCTGGGGATCTTCCCAACTGAGGGATCGAACCCGAGTCTCTTATGTCTCCTATTGGCAGGCAGGTTCTTTACCACTCGCACCACCTGGGAAGCCTGTATGTAGCCTTTACCCAGTATTTAATCTTTTTCACAATTCTAGAACTCTTTCGTTTGCCCTTTAAAACTTTTTGAAATTTTACATAAAAAATTTTTAGAGAAACTGATACTGAGTCACTGGTGTTTTAATTTTGTTGAGTAAGTAAAACTCAGGATACCCTGTTGGATAAATTTGAGAAAGAATTTTTACAATATGGCAGGATGAAAAATACATCCAGTTGATGCCTTGGAAGATAGACAAAGCCAGGTTCCCATCCCTGCCTGTGATGTCCCAGCTGACCAAACCAGTCAAGCTCTGTGAGCCTCACTGCCTTCACTGATGCCAGGAAATGACCAGACCCACCTTGCAGGTGTGGACCAGGGTCATGAGCAAACACTGGCACAGAGGAAGCCCAGAAAATGTGGAGCCCTTTCCTCCCCTTGCCCTGCAGAAGCAAGTGGTTTAGGAGGACCACGCCGCAGGTCTTACCCGGCACTGCCCCTGGCCATGCTTCTTGCCAGTTGCTGGGAACAGTGGACTTGTTGTTCTGGCGTATCTGCTCACCAGCTTCCTGTTTTTCCTGGTGTGGTCATGTTCTTTTAGTCAGCAGCAGGACAGAGAGAACTAGGCTGGAATGGGTAACCTCAGTTCTCAAATTCCTCTCACAGTGAGAAAGTCTAGTCCTTTCCACCAGGGATTCTGTGATGGTGATCGTGGGGCTGTGTGAACTTGAGCGGGGCTGTGTGAACTTGAGCAGGGCTGTGATGCTGAGCCCCCAGTGTGGGGAGGTGAAAAAAGAATGACAAGTCACCCTTGCTGGGAATTCAGGACCCATGAACTCACGCTAATGGATTTTAAACATAAGCTGATTAAACTTTAAACTTTTATTTCCCACAAGGTGAATGTCTCACCCATTCCCATGCTCTTCACATTCTGGGAAGAACGGTTAAGACGTGAGCACTGGGGCCAGACTGCCTGGATTCAGGTCCCATCTCTACCGCATGCTAGCTCTGCGTGTGATGTTTGGCCCATGACTTCACCTCTCTGTACTGCAGCTTCCTCATCCGAGGAGAACGGGAGGCTCAGAGTAACTGCATCGTAGGGGTGTTGTGAGGCTCGAATGAGGTCACGTGAGTGAAGTATTAACAGAATTCGGTAGCCCGTGGTAACCTTACAGTAGTTAGCAAAAGGTCCTAAGGTTTTACTTGCTTAACTCCATCGGAATCTCTGATTCTCACAGGCTAGGCTGGATGCTTTTAGTCAAAGATCTGGAAGTTGAATTTAAAGGTAATTTTGTGAAATTCTCGGCCCATTAGGAGTAGATAGTATTTATGAAGAATATGCATCAACAGTATAGCAGATATATTCAAAAAATTAGTTGTAAAATATTATATTTTTATTGGCTTTGATTTTTTTTTTTAAATTCAGGGCTCTTTTCCTATGGAAGAAGTTTGCTTGCTGCTGAAATAGATGTCCCTTTGTCCCAGGAAAACACACTGAGACTGAATTCCGGGACCCAGGGCTGATGGGAGAGGTGTGAGCTCACCACGGGTGAATGTGGACCTGGGTGTCTGGGGGAGGTGAGGCGGGCGGGTTACAGCCCTTCTCAGGCTCCAGTGCTTCCAAGGTCAGGGCTCCTGCTGTGTGTGCCAAGTCCAGGCCTCTGCCCTGTGCCATGGCTGTACTAAGAGGTGTGCTAGATGATGGTCTGTGTCCCTCAAGGTGCTAGGGCCGTGCAGAAGTTACAGTGAGCGTGTGGGTCATTCCAGCCACTTAATGCTCCTGCTTCTTTCAGAACAGCTTGCCACAGAAGACTGACTTGGTTAATTGCTGTTCTCAGGAAATCTCAGCGAAGGTTGAGCTCCAGAGGGGTTTACACCGCTGCCACCTTCACTTTTCCACATTATGCTCTGTTGAGATGAGTGAATATTAAGTCAGAGTGTAATATTCCCTGGGGTTTACAAATTGGGGAGATGACAACCTTTGGTAGCAATTTTGAGGGTATTTGGAACTTGAGGACCGAGTCAACGATGCAGAATGACAGGTCCCCTCTTGTTGCTCAGCAAGATCTGGGAGGGAAGACCCTGGAGGGAAGTACTGCTGTGTGCCTGGAGCCCAGACGGCTTGGGGGTGGAGGGACGGTGAGTTCTTCTTCACCTGCGGTGCAGGTGGGCTCTTGCTAGTTCCGCTGAATACCCAACCAGAAGAACCTTTTCACAAGCAACAGGGATTTCAACAGAGAAAAAAATTTTAACGTTTTGGTGGATTTCCAAGATAGGTTTCAGACTCTCTTCTTGGAAGCGTTGCAGCAAGAATCAGGGTGCTGTTCAGATACCTGGGTGGCAGGTGGAACCCTCTCTACAGAGAGGGAGGAGCAGGAGTCTGATATACTTACAAGTCAAAAACTGTCCTTAGAGAAACCTCTTCAGTTTGTTGCAGTTCAGGATATTCATCTGTGACTTTGAGAACACCTTGGTTTATGGTATCTTGGGAGTGAGGTTCAGCGGTGATATAACTGTTCCAGCAGGAAAGCACCAAGAGGGCTGCAGCCACTCCTGCAGTCAGCACAGTCGGTTCCTCCCTTCCCGGCAAATGTTTTCAGGCCAGAGTCTTAAGTTCTAGAAAAGGGTTTTGTAATCCCCAGCTTCTTGTTGGTTTTGAAATATTTCCTTTATAGGGATTTTTGCATTAGTAGTCTCTCAGTACGGTGGACCCTCAGTAAATCAACTAGTTGTTAGCCTGACTGCAGGCTACTCAGGTACGAGTTGACTACACAAGGCAGAGGAGCCCTCATATACTCAGGATAGGAAGAAAGGAAAAGATCTTCACTGAGGCTAGGGGTGTGTGTGTGTGTGTGTGTGTGTGTGCTGGGGACATGGGAGCAAGCCTAGTCTTCAGGAGTGATGAAAGGCAGAAATGTATTAGGAATCTAGTTATCATTTCAGAGGGAGTCTGACACTTTAAACAGGAGTTTATGAGAGCCCAGGAATTTCCTGACTTCCCCATACCACACACACTTATTGAATACTAGCCATAGTTTAGGCACTGTGTGATTTGTAGCTGTTGTTCAGTTGCTGAGTCTTGTCCAGTTTATTGCAACCGCATGGACTGTAGCCTGCTGGGCTCCTCTGTTCATGCAATTTTCTGGACAAAAATACTAGAGTGGGTTGCCGTTTTTGTCATCCTGTGTTCATCATCACCACAGCCCCAGCACCCAGCCCCAGTATATTTTCAACAAAAACTTCCACTTAATTGTTTACTATGTACTGCACACCTTCCTAAGTACTTTATGGGCATTATTCAATTTGATCTTCACCATAACTGTCCTTTTGCCGATGAGGATAACTGAGGTTCAAAGGAGAGTTTAAGTAGTTTAATTAGAAACTTTGATAGGTATATAATGAAAATCAGCATTTTTAAACCAAGATCTGCCCATTTATCCACTACCTTGTACACCTTTGAAATGAATAAACAGTGCAAGACTCAGAGGGCTGTATTCTTTATATTCAACTGCCTGGAATCTTCTGGACTGAAATCTGTAGGTGGCAGGACACTGAGCTTAAATCACTTCTTTTGCTTTTTTCCCCAGAAAGCAGAGAGAGGATGGCTTCATGGCATACTGTCTTGCTTTCAGATGGAAGTAAGGACTGAGGACATCCTGCTAACTGGACATGCTTATTCCATCTGTTTGTTTCAACAGAATTTTGTGGCCTTGTCCAAAGAGATGTTATAGATGAAGAAACTGAGATCCAGAGAGGGGAAGAGTCTTGCCCAGGAGCAGAGCTGTTGTCCCAGGAGTCTAGCAACTTTGGTCGCTCTGAGTGTGACCATATGTACATCTGAGACTGTCTCAGCACTTTCTATTCTTGCATTGGTTTTTTTGTCTATTCTTTTGCCAACATTACCATTTCTTACTTACTGTTGCTCAGTAATGTTTCAGTATCCAGTGAGCAAGTCTGTTATCAGACTTTTACATTTCCACATAAATCTTAGGATCAGATGATCTGTTTCCATTTTCACAAAAATGCACAAACAAGAACTGCTGTGGTTTTCATGCATAGTGCATGGAATCTATAGACCAGTTTGGGGAGAATTGACATCTTTACAATACTGAATCTTCAAAACCATGAACATGGTATGTCCCTCATTTTCTATGGACTTGAAAATTTTCTTCAAATCACGTTTTAAAATTTTCTAAATACAGGTCTTGCCTTTTTCTCTGCTTATTTCTAAATATTTTATTTGGATGTTAGTATAAGTCATACCTTAAATTTTTTTTCCTTTGCTAAAGATTTATTTTTAGTGTTGTGAAATATAAGAAATATTTTCAGACCAACCTTCTTTCTTCCAACTAATTGTTGATGGTAGAAATGTGTCTGAAGATTCTTTTGGATTATTTCTGCACACAGTCACAACATCGGTGAATGAGATGTTTTCCCTATTTCTTTACCTCTCTTTTTCCACTGTGATGTTGAATAGAGGTGGTGATTCAAGCCTTTTTGTCTTGTCCTTGATCTCAGCAGGAAGCTTTCAGCATTTCACCATCAAGTATAATGAGCGCTAGAGTTATTTATAAATACCATTTAACAGATTCAGGAAGTCTCTATCTTGTCCTAGTTTGCAGGGAGTTTTATCATAAACAGATGTTGAATTTCATCAAATTATTTTTCTTAATCTATTGATATGATTTTCCCCTTTGTTCTGTTAATGTGATGAGTTGCATTCCTACATTATTAAGCTCATTTGCTTGTGACGTACTGTTACCATTTTTATTCATTACTGGCTTCATTTTGCTAATATTTTGTTGAGGATTTTTATATCTATGCTCACAACAAAGATTGCCTCTAGTTTTGCTCTTTTATAATGTCTTTGCCAGATGTTTATGTCACCGTTTAATGAGTCTCATAAAGTGAATCGGGACATGCCATAATTTTTGTTCTCGGAAATAATTTGTATAAGACTGATATTATTTCTGTGTTGAGCTTGTTTAAGATTGGTTATTTGTTCTTTAAACATGTGGATATTTTCCTTTAGTACTTTGACAATATTCCAGAGTCTTTTGGTTTTCGATATTTTTGTTAAGAAATTAAAATTCCATCTTATGGCTTCTCCTTTGATAATAGTATTTTCTCTCTCTGTCTGCTTTTAAGATTTTTCACAGCAGTTTACTATGATATACCTAAATATAGTTTTCTTTTTGTTTATCCTGTGCAGGGCTCATTTAAGATCTTATATCTGTGCTTGATGTCTTTCTTCAGTTGTGAACATTCTTGGCTGTTATTTCTTCTGCCCAGTTCTCTCTCTCCTCTCCTGTGACTCTGATTGCATATCTGTCAGTCCTTCTTGTTGCTTCCCCAAGAATCTCTTACCCTCTCATCTTTCTTTTCTATCCTTTTGTCTTGACGTTTCAAACTAGGTATTTTCTTCGGCCCTATCATTTAGTTCACTAATTGTCTCTTCAAGCTGTGTTTAAGCTGCTGTTAGACCCACTTATTGAATTCTTAATTTTAGTTATTTTTAAGTTACAGAATTTCAATGTGTTCTTTTTATTTTGTTTCCAATTCTCAGAGAAACTTTTCAATTTTATCTTTTAACTCTTTGAACAGATTAAGCATAGTATTTTTTAAAATTCCACTTCTGATAACACCTTTTTTTTTTTTTTTCGGCACTTGTGAATTTGTTTCTATAGCGTGGTGGGTTTTTTAACTTGGAATCCATTCATATTGCCTCATATTTTCATATACCTGGTTAGTTTTGATTGAGTGCCAGACATCAAAGACAGAAACTTACAGAAATAACTGGAGGATGTCCTCTTCCTGTAGGGAGAGTTTCTCTTTCCCCTGGCAGGCCCTGGGGCACCTGTGGTCTGTTGTACCGGTAACCCAGTTCCGGGGACTGAGAGGGCTCTGTCCCCATGAGGACCAGTCTGCTTGTCGTTCATCTCTCCTCTTAGGGTGGAGCACTTTGGGGATGAGACTCCAATTTTAGTGTCTCTGGTTCCACAAAGTGTCCAGAGAGACGCTGAGCGTTTCAGCCTCTTAACTAACGCTTCCAGAAGGGGCAAGCATTCTTAGAGGAAACTCATCCCACAGTGCTGGGATCACCTCTCAGAATTTCTCTCTTCTCTGAAATCTTGGCTCCGTTCTTCACTGCTTGCTAATCCTCTGTAACTTCAGGCAGAATTTTTAAAATATTTTTCTAGCTTTTCTTGTTCTCAGCAGGCAGATCAGTCCAAATTACCTAGTCTAACATTATTTCAGTGCCTTTAAATGTGGTGCTCTTATTCGCATGATGTTTGTTGTGGATTAAATTGTGTCCCGCCAAAAAATATGTTGCAGTCCTAACCCCCAGTTTCTCAGAATGTGACCTTATTTGGAAATGTTGTTGTTTAGTCGCTCAGTCGTGTCCAACTCTTTTGTGACCGCCTAGACCGTAGCCCCCCAGGCTCCTCTGTCCATGGTAAAAATACTGGAGTGGGTTGCCATTCCTCCTCCAGAGGGTCTTCCCAGTGGTCGAACCCACATCTCCTGCTTGGCAGTTGGATTCTTTACCTCTGAGCCACCTGGGAAACCCTTATTTGGTAATAGGGTCACTGCAAATATAATCAGTTAGAATGAAGTCATGCTGGAGTAGTGTGGGCCTTTGAGGCAGTGTGACTTGCATCCTTATGAAAAGAGGAGAAGAACCGCAGAGACAGAGACACACAGGGAGAAAATGGCCGTGTGATGGCTGGGGGCAGAGATTGAGTGATTCACCTACACGCCAAGAAAAGCCAAGGATTACCAGCAGACCCCCAGAAGTAGCAAAGAATTCTGCCTGCAGGTTTCAGAGGGCACATGGCTCTGCCACCACCTTGAATTCAGACTCCAAAACTGTGAGACAGTACATTTCTGTTGTGATAAGCCACCCAGGTTGCGGTACTTTGATATGATAGCCCTAAGGAAACTAATACAGCGCCTTATAGTATACAGAGTACTTTCCCATAAATATCTTGTTTGTTCCGACAGGAAAGCGGAGGGACAGGTGACGTTGAACGAGGTCAGAGTCAGAGAGGCTGAGGCCCAGAGAGGAAGCATCAACATTCTGGGTACCACAAGCCACAGGCGACGTCTGGGCGTGCCTGGGCTGCCTGCTTCTTTCTGTCCCACTGGAGATGCCATAATTCTCCAGCTTCATCACATCTTTCCAGGGTCCTGGGTGTGGAGAGGTTCCCACGTGACCATGCGCCAGTGCCCATTTCCTTGTGTGAAAAGGACAGGCACTTACTTGACTGGGCAGCACACACATTTATTTGTCCATTCATTTGTTCAGTTCAGTCGCTCAGTCACGTCCAGCTCTTTGCGACCCCATGAACCGCAGCACATAAGGCCTCCCTGTCCATCACCAACTCCCGGAGTCTACCCAAACCCATGTCCATTGAGTCGGTGATGCCATCCAACCATCTCATCCTCTATCTTCCCCTTCTCCTCCCACCCTCAATCTTTCCCAGCATCAGGGTCTTTTCAAATGAGTCAGCTCTTCACATCAGGTGGCCACAGTATTGGAGTTTCAGCTTCAACATCAGTCCTTCCAATGAACACCCAGGACTGATCTCCTTTAGGATGCACTGGTTGGGTCTCCTTGTAGTCCAAGGGACTCTCAAGAGTCTTCTCCAACACCTCAGTTCAAAAGCATCAATTCTTCAGCACTCAGCTTCCTTCACAGTCCAACCCTCACATCCACATGACCACTGGAAGAACCATAGCCTTGACTAGATGGACCTTTGTTGACAAAGTAATGTCTCTGCTTTTTAATATGCTGTCTACGTTGGTCATAACTTTCCTTCCAAGGAGCAAGTGTCTTTTAATTTTATGGCTGCAGTCACCATCTGCAGTGATTTTGGAGCCCAAAAAAATAAAGTCAGCCACTGTGTCCCCTGTTTCCCATCTATTTCCCATGAAGTGATGGGACCAGATGCCATGATCTTTGTTTTCTGAATGTTGAGCTTTAAGCCAACTTTTGCACTCTCCACGTTCACTTTCATTTGTTCAGCATGCACTTAACCAAGTTATCACCTGGTCCTGTTGAGTGAATAGTAGAGACATACAGTTCAGGGAAAGACAGATTGGAGAGGAACAGGACAAGCACTCAGTCCCTTTCCCGAGGAGCTCACAGTCCAATGGCAGAGAAGTTTCACACTTAGACTGTTGTAGCTTTTCTGCTGGAACTTTGCAGGATGTGAATTGTCTTACAGGGGTAAAATGAATTTACCACTGTGCTTTATATCAAATGAAACAGAAGAAAGTATTTGTATAGCCTATTTAATATTTATGATACATCTTTTGCCCTAAAGTGTTAGACACTCTTATTGTAATTATTTAGAAAATTATATGCTGATAAATTGTCCTAAATTGTATCCCAATATAGCTGAATAAATTTAGACCTTATTAGGTAGATGTCATCCAGTTGAAAATGTAGCCTGACAGCAAATGCCAGACCACAGTGTACTAGATACAGTTTTACTGTTAAATGTTTCTGTTTGGTACACCCTGTAACTCAGCCGTCAGAGTTTTATGTAGAACTTTGAAAGACACTTAAAGGAAGCATCAGGCAGTTTCTCTCCTCAGCCAGAGACAAACTGTAAGCGATGAAACCTTCATTCTTCCGTTCGTTCATCCTTATTAGTACGAGTGTTGAGGCACTGGGGATATGGTGTTGAATACAACATGAACAAACCAAGTATAACATTGACAGCAGAAATTCCAGAAAAGAGCTGGATGAGCCAAGAGCCCCAAAGGCATAGTTGGAATTAGAACAGAGGAGTGTGAGTTGGAGTTTTTAGAGAAGAATTTCAGAAAGTTTTTCGGAATTGGCCTTTTTAGTATGAAAGAGGAGGAGCTAGAGGAAGGCCTGGGAGTCATCTCAGGTGAGGGGAGATGGGAGCAGAGGTGGGGCAGGGAAGACACCAGAAGCTCCAGGAGAGGCCTGTGCTCCATAGACTCACTTACATGCACACTTGCTTTGTGGAATAAGAAAACAACCCTCAGGGCCCGGGGGTTCGGTACAGCCTCTCGCCTCTAACAGACTGACTTTGTGCAGGTCACTTCATTCCCCTGTGCATTTATTAAGGAACCCAAAAGTCCACCAGGTATGGAGTACATTCCTCCATGTCTGGTTTGTTAGAGTCCCTTCCGTCCCTGCCAACCTGCCCCTGCCACTTGCCTTGTCAGGCTTCGGAAGGCCCTGTCTGATTGGGCCACCTGGGTCCTTGTGGTCCTCCCTCCCCTCCTCCCGTCACGTGCTTGCTCTTCTCTCCGCTCCCTGCCCCTGCTCCAGATTGGCTCAGTACCTTCAGGGACACACGGGGATCATTCCAAGCCTTCTGGCATTTGATGTACTTCTTGGAGCCCTCCAGCATGTGAACATGGTCCATCTTTCTGTAGGAATGTCATCTGGGTTCACATTTCTAGAAGACTACAGCCCCTGCCCTGCTAGTCAAATGCTGTTTCCTTATCAGTCGGTCCTCTTAATAGTTCCCCGTCACACGTTCTCTTGATTTGATGTGGTCGCAGACTGGGTAGAGTGAAGCTTGCATTGCCTTGTGATGACACTAAGGGTGTTCTTTCATTGTGATCCAGTTGGGTTTTTTTTTTTTTTTTTTTTTTGTCTTTTTGCATCTCATTGATAGAATCTTAAATAAAGAACAGTGCCTGGAGCTTGGAAACAGTTCAGTTCATTCACCCAGCATACTTAGCTGGTTAGAATCGTGAAGAAAACACTGTTACCTTCCCCCAAGGAGCTCCCAACTCTAGAAGGGGCTTGAGCCCTAAAGAATGACGAGAATGGAACACTAGTAGAGCATCTTTTATTATAGTAGGATTTGTGTCTGTGGAAATGTTTATTATTAAAAGGAGTATATGTAATATGAACAGTAGATTGTAACACTAGTGGCTTTTCAGGTGGCCCTAAAATCCCTCTTGGGTTGAGTGAATCAGATACAGTTCTTCCTGCTTCCCTCCCTCCACATCCCCGCTTTTTCCTTTCTCTCTCCCACTTTGCCCCTTTCCTCCTCCCCTTTCCTCCTCCCCTTTCCTCCTCCCCTTTCCTCCTCCCCTTTCCTCCTCCCCTTTCCTCCTCCCCTTTCCTCCTCCCCTTTCCTCCTCCCCTTTCCTCCTCCCCTTTCCTCCTCCCCTTTCCTCCTCCCCTTTCCTCCTCCCCTTTCCTCCTCCCCTTTCCTCCTCCCCCTCCCTTCTTCCCCCCAGAGCAGCTCCTCTCAGCTTTTAGTGTTTTAGATTAGGGGTCCTTGTAACAGTTACGATTTTTCGCTGAATATCTATTGATATTTGAAAGTTTGAAAACTACGCTTCTTTCTATAAGTCACTTCACCATGGACTCCTGGACTCTTGGGAAAGTACACACTTACGGATCTTGAGAGCAGAGGATCCTTGAATCTCGGCTCCTCCAAGATAAGACCTTTCACCTTAGGACATGCCAAACAGTACCCTCAGTATAGAATTTAAAGCTTTTCCCTTTTCTGGGAAAACAGCATTGGAATTTTGCCTCATGTTGATAATTAACACAGCATGACAGGGCAGATTCTCTGAATATATTTTCACCTCCATCTTTATTTTAAAAAGTGAAGTGTGAGGTAGAAACTGGGATAGGAAATAGATGGGACAGGTGTTGAGGACCTCTTCCAGGAAGGGTTATTTAATGACAGTAGGTATTTTTCTAATTCAAAACCAGGTCCTGGAGAAGTTGAGAAATTGCTGGGTGGCTGCAGTTTCAGGAGCTGGAGAGTTAGTTAGTAGCTAGGAAGGAGGAGCCTGCAGCTAGGGAGGGGTCAGCAAGGATGGAATAGGAGGGGGGCCAGAGCTCTGCTTCCTCACGATGATGGGGTCTCCATCACCATCTGCCCCAGGTCCCCTCCTGGGTTCCGGAGCTGTGTTTGTCTGGGCCCCAGAGGCGCGCGAGAAGGAAGCTGGGTTTGCAGTGCCTTCTGCTCGGTGAGGAAGCCAAGGAAGATGCCCACAGTACGGCTGGAAAGGGAGGCTGGTGGAGTGATCAGGGGCCAGGGAGCTAAGTTAAGAGGATGGAGAGTCACGGAAGCCCTGTGGGTCCACCCTCTCTGATGGGGGCTGTATTGGTTTCCTGGGGCTGCTGTAACAAATAACCACAAAAGTGTGGCTTGAACACACACATGTGTTCTCCTACAGTTTCTGGAGGTCAGAAACCAGTTTCACTGGGGTAAAGTCACGGTCTTGGCAGGGTGGGTTCCTTCTGGAGGTTCTGGGGGAGAATTGGCTTCCTTACCTTTTCTGGCTTCTACAGGCACCTGCGTTCTTTGTCTTATGACTCCTCCCTCATAACCTCTCACTTTCATCTCACAGCTTCTACTGCTTGGCCTTCTTGGCATCCTCCAACAGCCCTGGGATTGGATTACACGTAGGGCCCATCTGGACAATCTAGGCTCTTCCCACTCCAGACCCTAACTTAACCAAATTGACATGTTCCCTTTGCCATGGATGGTAATGTTCATGGGTCCAGGGATGGGTATGTGGCTCCCTTTGGGGAGGAGCATTGTTCGGCCCTCCACAGGGCAGAGGGATTTAGCTAAAGAGTGAGGAACAATTTCTGGAATTCATGATCTGTGCTCGAGCTCTTTGAAGAAGTGCCGCAGTATCCTGTGTTGGGGGCCGGACTGGCCTAGCTGCCAGAATTGAGCTCCATCCACCTTCCTTCCAGCCAATGGAATGTTCCCTAGCATGCACAGGTCTTGGCGAGGCTGAGGACCGCGGGGGCAGCTGTCTCCAGAGACGACTCATCTGGTGCTGGAGCTGCTTAAGGAGGGAGAAGCTGCTTCTCCTAATTGGCAGCTTGCTTCGCTCCATAGCCCTGCTCCATCTCAGAGCTGCTGTGTTTCCCAGGCTGTGGAGCATCTGCCCTGCAGGGTACTATCAGAGGTGGGGGCCAGAGCAGCCCTGGCAGGAGGGGTGGGTGTCCCCAGCTCTTCTGGTCCATGGGTGGTGAAGGGCCAGGCCCTGGTGGCCATCTCGGTTTGGAAACGTCCTTGGGAGTGACATTTTCCAAACAGTGACCTTTCATGGGGGAAAAACAGCATCTGGTTTAAGATCCCACATCCTCTTGGACCCCAGGACTGTAGGGCTTTTGGTAACCCCAGGGGATTTACTGAGGGTGCGTTGCACTTGCTGTATGGAATGGAGCAGATGTTTGGGCTTGAGTGCTCGCTTGGGTTGAGAGGACCTAGTCCTTCAGGGTCTTCTGGTCTGTCTCCACCCCCAGCCCTCCTGACCTCCCTGGGCCTTCTGCACTTCCTCAGCCCCATGGGCCTGGGTCCAGCCTGTCCTGAGTTCTCTCCTCCACCCATGGCTTTTGATCAGTGCCCATTGGGCCTCTTTGAGCCAAGGAGCCAGAGCCCTCCCACCCAGACAAAGAGAGGGGTGAGAAAGTGGAGGGGCAAGGACCATCCTCCCTGCCTGTGCCTCAGACACTTGTCCCAGGACTTTGTTATCTGTTGTGTCATTTTTTCTCACAGCATCTTCTGCACGTGGCCAACACAGGACCACGTTGTTGTTGTTTTTTTCCAGATAACAAAGTTTAACTTCTGGTCGGCTAAATGCCTTGCCTGAGACAAAGGCTCTGGAGACTGGCTGCAGTCCAGGATTCTTATCACTCCCATGCCCAGGGTGGCACCCTGTCTGTGCCAGGCTGACCGTCACACCAGGGGACCCTTTTGCACTGTCTTCTCCACAGTCAAGGCAGAGGATATGCGGACCCAGTCTGCTCTGCAGGCATGTTTGACCTGGGTCCTGTTCAGTACCCTCCAGTTCAGAGATACTGTGACAGGTATTGGATATATACCTTTCTCCTCCACTGGTTTAGGAGTTTCTCAAGGACAGAAACATTCTTTTAACTATTTTTGATCTCTTAGTGTCTAATCAATATGTGGTACCTAGCTGTTACGAGAAGGCACTCCCAGGCACCACCACTTACACACACCCACATCTGCACACACATGGAGTATTTGTAGATTTCGTGCTGATGTAGACTTCCTTTCTGGGGCCTGTGCAGTCTCACGATGGTAAGGGGATATACCCCTCTACGAGAGTGGTCATTTCAACCTCTGGTCATCCCAGGGCATCCTGTGTCTTTCCTCCGTGCCCTCTTGTCTTGGGCCTTTCCTCTGGAGAATTGAAATATGCTTGAGGACTTTTCCCCAGGTGGCAAAGAAGGCAGGCTTCTGCCTGGGGGAGCAGAGGCAGCCAGGGTCCCGTGGGGAGGAGCCTGAGGGTGGCCATCCCTAGTAGCCCCTGGAAGTTACTGAGTTTGGCTCTTGAATGTTGTCCTCAGACTGAGGGCTTGCAGTGCTGGCATCATGAAGGCCTGGGTCTGTCCCCAGGCTGGGCCATGGTGGTGCAGGAAGCAGTATCCTGAGGCTCCTGAAGCAGGGGCAGCGGTGGCCAGTCGGATCCCCAGAGTGAAAGTGGATCTCAGGATGAGCATTAGCCCATGGGGAGGTTCTCCCTCCTCCACCCAGCCTGGGAGGATTGGGGTGTTATTTTATTAAAGGAGCTAGCAGGCTTCCTTACATTCAGTGTCAGATAAATCTTCTCTAAATACATCGCTCCTGTTTTTCCTTGCAAATGTGGCCATGTTGAGTTATGGGTTAAATCAGTCCTTCTGGACTAGCGTGGGCAACTTATCTCCTTATTACGTAGTATTTATGGGAAATGGTCTGCCAGGTTCCAGACAAGTAATTGGCAAGTGAGTCTTGTGAACAGGACCAGCTCACTAGCTGGGGCCTTGCCACCTCCTGGCCTGAAGCACTAAGTCTGTGTGTGTGTTTCTGCGTCAGGGCCATCTTCAAGGCTGGAGCCCAGCCCAGGCTCAGAGCCCACTGGCCTGGCAGCACTGTTCTAGTGTGTGGGTATTTGACAAGCCAGGGCAGTGTGACCCTCATGGACAGTGGAGTGTGAGTTCACCAGGCATCCTTGCTTCCCTGTGTTGCCTTATCTCATCTCACGTTGCGGCAACCCAGTGCGAGCCAGTCAGGCCGCCGAGGGGCTGCACTGGAGGAAAGATGACTCTAAAAGAGTGGGTGGGGAGAGACCTGTCATCATCAGACTTTGCAGAGATCCTAGGGGGAGGGATGATGGCATGGGCCAGGGTGATGTCCCAGGGAGAGGGGTGATGGTGTGGGCCAGGGTGATGACTCCATAGATGGGGAGAGAGCCCTCGCCTGGTGGCTGACTGACTGTGGGGGGTGCCGGAGGAAAGCTGAGCTTGGCGTCCACTTCTCTGGTGTTCTTGAAGTGACATGGAAGCAGTCCCTCGGAGGAAGGAACCCTGAGCTCTTTTGTGGGGGAACCTTAAAGATGAGGTGAAGACTTCAGGGGAGGCTGCCAGCCCAACTGATAGTTCAAGTGGATTCTTAAAATATCCCATCTTGGCAGAGTGGAACTCTGTGTAGGAAGAATCACATGGTGCTTCTTATTCCATGTGCAGTCCCAAAAATGTGATGTTTATTTAGAAATATGTGGTTTATGCTTTTTTATCTAGAAAGGTTTCTTGGGATCATTTGTTACTATTTTTCCATTTGTAAAGTTTCATACCCTAGAAAATTCCTGGTTAAGGAACAAATAACCAAAAACACTTCTTACAAAGCCATGCTTTTATAGGAATTCAGATTGTACAGTTGAAAACTCTAGGCTGTCAGCAGTGATTAGAATGTGCATATTTCCATCTGAATCATTAAACTGGTAGCTAGTTGATACCAACAAGTCTTCTAAGTATTCCTTGATTTTCTCGGTTTTTTAAAAATGAAGCAACACACTTACAAACAAATTCAAAACCCAAACAGTATTAAATCACTCACTCAGGCTGTCAGAAAAGTATGATCGTAGGAAAGAAACAAGATAAACACACGATTTGATAGAATTTTCAAAATTAACATGAGAACATCTGTCCTATCTGTGAGAAAGGTTGCCTGTTTAATCAGAGTGTTGTATGGATAAACTCTCATAGTTCACTGTTGTTAAAAGGGAAGAGTTTCTGTGTTTAAAAACCAGGGACGAAAAAAAAAAAAAACAGGGACGAGAACAAGCCTCTTGCCATATAGTCCAGGGTGAGATTTTCTTTGCCTTAAAATCCTTGAGGTAAGAATTTTCCAAGTTCATTTGGATTCAAATGAAAGCTGTTTCCATGCTGTTGCCTAAAGAGAGAGAAGGAGCACTGTGTGTCCTGTTTATATGATGAAAATAAATATTGCTAGTTGCTCTCTTGTCCCTTTTGGTTGCTGTCACAGGATTGGAAAGCTTGTTTATCCATGTGAAAAAGGAATTCAAAAGGGCTATGAAGTCCAGAGTTGACATTTGAGAGGCTGAAAAACAGAGAGGAAGGACCCAATGCCAGCAACTTTTCCTTGTCCTTGGAGACCCCCAGGGCTATGACTGCCAGCTTTTCCAACAAGGCTACCCTGGTGGGCAACGTGTCAAATGTCCCAAAGCTCTCACAGATCCTCCTGGCTCCGCAATTGCAAAATAACGACAAAAGTAAATATTTGGGGCCAGGTTTATTTTGGTCAGACAAGTTCCAGTCTGGTTTCTAAAATTAGGAATTCTGCGGGATGCACGTGGTTTGGGCATCCGGCCAGAGAACTCGGTCTCAGGGATGTGCTGTGCTCTTTGTTGTTGCTTGCTTGGAAATGCGCATCCAAACCTTCTCTGGTGTCTGTCCATCTGTGCAGACCCACTGTCCATGCTAAGAATGCTCTGTCCAGCTCACGCGGATAGGCACCCACCCCCCTGCCCTGACTGGCAGGATTCCCACTTACATAAGGCTCAGACCCCGCTGTCCGTCCCTCACAGACTGCCAGCCAAGCCTTCTAAGAGCTCAGCTCTCATCCTGTCCTTCTCCTTCTTCAGAACATTCTCTTAATCCCTGCCTCCACTGCCTTCAGGGTAAAGCCCTCCCGGCTCTGGTCCCACCTCATGGTTCCTCATCTGCCACCAGCCAAACTGGCCTCCTCATTGCCCCTCAAGCACACTGGCTGCTTGCTTGCCTTTGTAACTTGTAACTTTCCATTTCCCCCGTATAAACACCCCTACCCCTGCCTTCTGTCTATCCTTCCGGACTCAGCTGCAGACCCACCTCCCCAGGTGGACTGCCCTGCCCTGCCCAGGGGAAGCCTTGGCCAGTCACCGAGCACATTTGCCAGCATCATCTGGCATGGCTTCTTCCCCTCGAAGCCCAGAGCAAAGGAGGTACTCGGGAAACATCTCTGTTCAGCCTTGGCTTGTAGCGTCGCCTCCTGGAAGCTTTCCTTACGCTGGAGGAGGCTGCCCTCCCCACAGTGGCTCCTGGGATTATCTTTCTCCTCCTCTCAGACTCATGGAGCTCTCTCTAGAATGTAGCAAAGGCTGCTGTCACCGTAAACCTCTGACTGGGGCTGGGGTGGAGTGGCTGGGGCCTGCATTCCCAGGGCCCTCTTTGTCTTCATTTGCCCTGTTGGGTCGAATAGGAATAAGCAAGGCCAGCTTCATAGGCACGCAGCCTGTGTCCCAGAAAGGAGCTACATTTGGTTAAATGCTCTGCTGTTAATGTCTTAAACTTCTTACTTTTTTGAACAAGGGCCCCTGCGTTTGCATTCTGCACCAGGTCTTGCACAGTATGTATCTGGTCCTGGGCACAGGACAGGTGTTAACACGCAGGTCGAGGTGGGGTCACAGTCCAGGAGGAATGCTGGCTGAGGTCTGCGTGGAGGCCAGTGGAGGGCCAGGAGACTGGAGGAGATACTCAGCTCTTTGCTTGGAGGAGTCGCAGCTCTTTAAGGCAGGAGTGTTCCACGGAGGTGCTGACTTCACAGGACCTCACTTTGGCCCTAAATAGCCTTATTCAGGTCCTGTCATAAGCCTGTCATTTTTATAGTGCTGTTCCAACAACTTTCACATCTTAATCAGAGGAAGAGCCAAGTCCTTCCAGTGGCTTGCAGGCCCCCTGACCTAGTCCTTCATCACTGACCTTCTCCCCTATCGCTGTCTCCTCAATTCTGTTTCAGCCACACTCACCCCCTTGCTATTCTTGAACATGTCAAGAATGCCCCCACCTGAGGCCATTTGCACCTGCTGTGCTCTGAGCCCAGAAGGCTCACCCTCACCTCCTTCAGGCCTTTGCTCATAGACACGTAATCAGTATAGTCTTCCCCAAATATCCTATTTAAAATAAAACACACACACACACACCACTCTTTAACCTCTTTCTTCCTTTACTTTGATCTACAGTACTTATCACCAGCTTACTTACTCTCTTTTACACGTTTATTGATTTATGGTCTGTTTCTCCCCCTGGAAGGTAAGTTCAGTGAGGGCAGGGATTTTTGTAAGCTTTGTTCGCTGCTCTCTTCCTGGAACACTACCTGACGCATAGCAGGCGCTCAATAGACATGTGCTGGGCGGATTCGCTGTCCTTGGCGGCTGACAGTCCTACTTGACCCCACAAGGATGACCAGCAGTAGGTGGGGAGAGGTGTGTGAGGCCACAGGAAGTCAGAGAGGTGATGGCAGGCTGGCTGGCAAAAAGGAAGTTAAAATGTACCACACAAATAAGTAGAGATAAGGCTTAGAAAAGCCAAAGTGAGCAGAGCAGCAGGAGCTAGGAAGAGACCCTCGTTGAAGCTATTAAGGAATTAATTTTTGTTCTCATTTGTTAATAGAGACATATTTGTTAATAGAGACAACAGATGCCCTTCGACACTGTAAATAAGTCACCACCACATGGGCCTGCATCTTCTCAGCAGCTACAGAACTGGCATCTCCGTGTGAGTCCGTGCAGCCGTGTCACTGCCTGGGTTCCCTGAAACACCGACCCGTAACTTACATCCCGGCCCTTACTTAGGAACTACCCACTTCAGTGCCTTTGGAGAGCCCTCCAGCTCCAAAAACCAGATCATCACAGGAGATCCCTCAGTGATGTCCCTGGGCAGGTGGAGGCCCAGGTATGTCAGTGGGACCGACTTAGAAATGTCAGTTCCTGTTATCAGATGCACGGGCCTGACGTGCAAGTGTGGGAGGGACCTCTGATCAAGGGAAACCCCCTTGTCAGAATAACCAGATATCTTGGTCTTGCCTCATAGAGAACAGAGACTCTGGCAACAAATGACATATGTACAGAGTTGATCATTAGCAAAACTGAGGTCAGGATTGAAAACTGACTGACTGGCGGACTTGAGCTTTATTGTCTTAATTTTTTGGCCTTGGAAGTGTCTGTGCTGTGAGGGGGATAATTGAGGGCTCTTGAGGCATTATTTGAGGTGATTATCCCTTTTCTTGGGCTTCCCTGATAGGTCAGTTGGTAAAGAATCTGCCTACAATGTAGGAGACCCTGGTTCAATTCCTGGGTCAGGAAGATCTGCTGGAGAAGGGATAGGCTACCCATTCCAGTATCCTTGGGCTCCTTGTGGCTCAGCTGGTAAAGAATCCTCCTGCAATGCGGGAGACCTAGGTGCAGTCCCTGGGTTGGGAAGTCAGTTCAGTTTAGTTACTCAGTCGTGTCCGACTCTTTGCAAGCCCATGGACTGCAGCACGCCAGGCCTCCCTATCCATCTCCAACACCTGGAGCCTGCTCAAGCTCATGTCCATTGCGTTGGTGATACCATACAATTATTTCATCCTCTGTCGCCCCCTTCTTCTCCTGCCCTCAGTCTTTCCTAGCGTCAGGATCTTTTCCAACGAGTCAGTTCTTCACATCATGTGGCTAAACAATTGGAGTTTCAGCTTCAGCATCAGTCCTTCCAATGAATATTCAGGACTGATTTCCTTTAGGATTGACTGGTTGGATCTCCTTGCAGTCCAAGGGACTCTCAAGAGTCTTCTCCAATACCACACTTTAAAAGCATCAATCTTCGACGCTCAGCTTTCTTTATAGTCCAACTCTCACATCCATTCATGACTACTGGAAAAACCATAGCTTTGACTAAACAGACCTTTGTTGGTAAAGTAGTATCTCTGCTTTTTAATATGTTGTCTAGGTTGGTCACAGCTTTTCTTCCAAGGAGCAAGCGTCTTTTAATTTTATGGCTCTAGTCACCATCTGCAGTGATTTTGGAGCCCCAAAAAATAAAGTCTGCCACTGTTTCCATTGTTTCCCCATCTCTTTGCCATGAAGTGATGGGACTGGATGCCATGATCTTAGTTTTCTGAATGTTGAGTTTTAAGCCAACTTTTTCACTCTCCTCTTTCACTTTCATCAAGAGGCTCTTTAGTTCTTCTTCACCTTCTGCCGTAAGGGTGGTGTCATCCTCATATCTGAGGTTATTGATATTTCTCCTGGCAATCTTGATTCCAGCTTGTGCTTCATCCAGCCTGGCATTTTGCATGATGTACTCTGCATATAAGTCAAATAAGCAGGGTGACAACATACAGCCTTGATGTATTCCTTTCCCAATTTGGAACCAGTCTGTTGTTCCATGTCTGGTTCTAACTGTTGCTTCTTAACCTGCATACAGATTTCTCAAGAGGTAGGTCAAGTGGTCTGGTATTCCCATCACTTTCAGAATTTTCCAGTTTATTGTGATCCACACAGTCAAAGGCTTTGGCATAGTCAATAAAGCAAAAGTAGATGTTTTTCTGACCCTCTTGCTTTTTGATGATCCAGCAGATGTTGGCAATTTGATTTCTGGTTCCTCTGCCTTTTCTAAATCCAGCTTGAACATCTGGTAGTTCATGGTTCACATACTGCTGAAGCCTGACTTGGAGAATTTTGAGCACTACTTTACTAGCGTGTGAGATGAGTGCAATTGTACAGTAGTTTGAGCATTCTTTGGCATTGCCTTTCTTTGGGATTGGGATGAAGACTGACCTTTTCCAGTCCTGTGGCTGCTGCAGAGTTTTCCAAATTTGCTGGCTTATTGAGTGCAGCACTGTCACAGCATCATCTTTCAGGATTTGAAACAGCTCAACTGGAATTCCATCACCTTATGTAAGATGGCGGAGGAATAGGACAGGGAGACCACTTTATCCCCCACAAATTAATCAACGGGTCATTTGAATGCTGAGCCACTTCCACAAAACAACTTCTGAACACTGGTGGAGGATACCAGGCACCCAGAAAGACAGCCCACTCTCTCTGAAAGGAGGTAGGACAAAGTATAAAAGACAAAAAGAGAGACAGAAGAGTTAGGGCTGGAGGCCTGTCCTGGGGAGGGAGTCGTGAAGGAGAAGTTTCCACACAGTAGGAAACCCTCTCTCAGGTGGGTCTTTAGGGAGTTTTGGAACCTAACCGGGAGAGGAAAAAAACCCACAGAAGACATGCCTAACCACAACTGCAGAAAACAGAACTTTCCCATGAAAGGCTCTAACCTAACAGCCTAATGCGAAGCCTGGCCCTCTCACAGAACAAAGGATTGAGTGAATACCAAAGGAGAGCCAGCCTGTTGCTTCGAACCGGCCCCTCCCTGCCCAGAGGCAGAGAGGCAGGCTTGAAGGCAAGGGGCTGCTACAGTCTCAGCCCCAGAGATGGCATCTTCCACCAAACTGTGAGCAGGCTCCCAGGTGCTAACCCCGTCTTCCTGAGATCCCAGATGGTGGACACCCACCATAGGATCACAGCCTGAGATCATCTCTCCAGAGGAGACACCCGGCACGCCTGAGACGGTGCATAGCCAGAAAACCTAGCGGCCAGGACGGGGGAGGTGATTAAGAGGCATGATCCACCTGGGACAGTGCACTCACTAAGCACCTGGTCGCCTGAGCTGCTCAGACCTGGGAAGGGCACAAAACACATGTGCAACCCACAGAGACTGAGCCAGAACCGGGTCTGAGTGTCTCATGTGAAGGTACAGGTCAGCAGTGGCCTGCCACAGGGGCTCTGGGTGCAGCAGACCTGGGTATGGCATAGGCCCTCTCAGAGGAGGTCGCCATTAACCCCACCATAGAGCCGCCAGAACTTACACAGGACTGGAAACAGACTCTTGGAGGGCACAAACAAAACCTTGTGTGCACCAGGACCCAGAAGAAGGGAGCAGTGACCCCACAAGAAACTGACCCAGACATGCCCAGGAGTATTCAGGAGTCTCCAGCGGAGGCATGGGTTGGCGGTGGCCTGCTGCATGGTCGGCGGCACCGAGCACAGCAGTGCGTGCATGGGACCTTTTCAAGGTGGTTGCCATTATCTTCGTTACCTGCACCACAGTTTGGCCTCAGGTCAAATGAGACCAAACTCAATGAAACTGTGAGCCATGCCGTATAGGGCCACCCAAGACGGAAGGGTCATGGTGGAGAGTTCTGACAGAATGTGGTCCACTGGAGAAGGGAATGGCAAACCACTTCAGTATTCCTGCCTTGAGAACCCCATGAACAGTATGGAAAGGCAAAAAGATAGGATACTGAAAGATGAACTCCCCAGGTCAGTAGGTGCCCAATATGCTACTGGAGATCAGTGGAGAAATAATTCCAGAAAGAATGAAGGGATGGAGCCAAAGCGAAAACAAGACCCAGTTGTGGATGTGACTGGTGATAGAAGCAAGGTCCAATGCTGTAAAGATTAATATTGCATAGGAACCTGGAATGTTAGGTCCATGAATCAGGGCAAAGTGGAAGTGGTCAAACGGGAGATGGCAAGAGTGAACGTTGACATTCTAGAAATCAGCAAACTAAAATGGACTAGAATGGGTGAATTAACTCAGATGACCATTATATCTACTACTGTGGGCAAGAATCCCTTAGAAGAAATGGAGTAGCCATCATAGTCAACAAAAGGGTCTGAAATGCAGACTTGGATGCAATCTCAAAAACGACAGAATAATCGCTGTTTGTTTCCAAGGCAAACCATTCAATATCATGGTAATCCAAGCCTATGCCCCAACCAGTAATGCTGAAGAAGCTGAAGTTGAACAGTTCTATGAAGACCTACAAGACCTTTTAGAACTAACACCCAAAAATGATGTCCTTTTCATTATAGGGGACTGGAATGCAAAAGTAGGAAGTCAAGAAACACCTGGAGTAACAGGCTAATTTGGCCTTGGAATATGGAATGAAGCAGGGCAAAGGCTAATAGAATTTTGCCAAGAGAATGCACTGGTCATAGTAAACACCCTCTTCCAGCAACACAAGAGAAGACTCTATACATGGACATCACCAGATGGTCAACACCGAAATCAGATTGATTATATTCTTTGCAGCCAAAGATAGAGAAGCTCTATACAGTCAGCAAAAACAAGACCAGGAGCTGACTGTGGCTCAGATCATGAACTCCGTATTGCCAAATTCAGACTTAAATTGAAGAAAGTAGGGAAAACCACTAGACCATTCAGGTATGACCTAAATCAAATCCCTAACGATTATACAGTGGAGGTGAGAAATAGATTTAAGGGACTAGATGTGATAGACAGAGTGCCTGATTACTGTGGTTGGAGGTTCATGACATTGTGCAGGAGACAGGGATCAAGACCATCCCCAAGAAAAAGAAATTCAGAAAAGCAAAATGGCTGTCTGAGGAGGCCTTACAAATAGCTGTGAAAAGAAGAGAGGACAGGGAGGCCTGGCGTGCTGCAGTCCATGGGGTCGCAAAGAGTCGGACACAGCTGAGTGACTGAACTGAACAAGCAACAGGGAGGGAACACAGTCTTGCCCATCAACAGAAAATCGGATTAAAGATTTACTGAGCACGGCCCCAACCATCAGAACAAGACCCAGTTTCCCCCTCAGTCAGTCTCTCCCATCAGGAAGCTTCCATAAGCCTCTTATCCTTCTCCATCAGAGGGCAGACAGACTGAAAACTACAATCACAGAAAACTAACCAACCTGATCACATGGACCACAGCCTTGTCTAGCTCAATGAAACTATGAGCCATGCTGTGTAGGACTACCCACAACAGACGGGTCATGGTGGAGCTGCTGCTGCTGCTAAGTCACGTCAGTCATGTCCTACTCTGTGCAACCCCACAGACAGGAGCCCACCAGGCTCCTCTGTCCCTGGGATTCTCCAGGCAAGAATACTGAAATGGGTTGCCATTTCCTTCTCCATCATGGCAGAGAGTTCTGACAAAATGTGGTCCACTGAAGAAGGGAATGGCAAACTACTTCAGTATTCTTGCCTTGAGAACCCCATGAACAATATAAAAAGGGTTGGGAAGATCCCCTGGAAAAGGGAAAGGCTACCCACTCCAGTTTTCTGGCCTGGAGAATTCCATGGACTCTATAGTCCATGGGGTTTCAAAGAGTCGGACATGACTGAGCGACTTTCACTTTCATCCCTTTTCTCAGGTGTGAACCACTGTCTAGTGTGACTGGATAGAGATCAAATGTAGATATGATTACATTTTAATTGTAGAACCAACATAGAAGAAGCATATTCCGGGTGAACTGGTTTGCTCCTCTGACTAGTAATTCTTCTGGAAGAAGTTTGACTCAATAATAGCAGTTTTTAGTGGAATTTTATCAATGCATTGTGGCCCTTGTCCACAAGAAGAAGCAAATGCATTCATTACCTAGAAGACACTTGCACTGTTAGGCTGTGGCGGTGATGCACCAGGAGTGGACAAGCCCCACCACTGCACTTGGGTCACTCACAGGCCAGGGGAAAAAGAGAGAGAGCCCGTGGTATGCTGGTCGCAATAACAGTGGGCAGAAAGGTGTAGGCTTTGCAGTCTAACAAGCTGAGTATAAATTGCGCTTCTACCACTTGGTACCTAACTTTGCATTCTTGGGCCAAGCCTAGGTGCCTGGCTTCTAGGCCATTCAAAGGAGGGTGGTGATACCTATGTGAGGGGAAGATTGTGTCAGGCTGAGCATGTAAATTGCTCACCCAGTACAGGAGGTGTTCCTTCCATCAGTGGGAGCTGTGGCTTCCTCCCAAACCCTGTGGTTAGAAAAAAAACACATGACATGAAATCTATTCCTTAATGAATTTTTAAGCATACAGCACAGTACTGTTAACCGTATGAACGTTGCTGTACATCGCGTCTCCAACTTTTTCATCTTGCCTGATGACCTCAAGGTGCATTCATGTATAGCATATGACAGTGTTTTCTTCTTTTTTTAATCACTGAGTAGTATTCCACTACACATATGCACACACACTGCAGTTTCTTTATCCATTCATCCATTGATGGACGTTTTAGTTGCTTCTGCTGCTGCTGCCAAGTCACTTCAGTTGTGTCCGACTCTGCGATCCCATAGACGGCAGCCCACCAGGCTCCCCCGTCCCTGGGATTCTCCAGGCAAGAACACTGGAGTGGGTTGCCATTTCCTTCTCCGATGCAGGAAAGTGAAAAGTGAAAGTGAAGTCGCTCAGTCGTGTCTGACACTTCATGACCCCATGGACTGCAGCCCACCAGGCTCCTCCATCCATGGGGTTTTCCAGGCAAGAACACTGCAGTGGGGTGCCATCGCCTTCCCCACTTCTCAGCTAGTGTGAATGGTACTGCAGTGAACACGAGAGTGCAAATCTCTCTTTGAGACCCTGTTTTCATTTGGATGAATACCCGGAAGTGAGATTATTGTATCATATGGTGGTGATACTTCTAATATTAAAAATGTGGGATTTTTCATTTTTGAGGGGCCTCCACGTTGTTTTCCACAGCAGCCGCCACATTTTAAATTCCCACCAACAGAGCACAAACGTTCCACTTTTCTCCATACCCTCACCAGCACTTGGATCCTTACAGGTATGAGGTGATACTCATTGTAGTTTTAATTTCCGTTTCCCTGGTGATTAGTGATATTGAACATCTTTTCATATACTTGTTGGCCCTAGCGTGTATTCTTTAAGAGAAATGTCAGTTTATTAATCTGATTGTTTGGGGTTTCTTGCTGTTGACTTAGAGTACTTTATGTATTTTGGATATTAACCTCTTACTAAAAATATGATTTGCAGATATTTCCTCCCATTCTGTTGGTTGCCTTTTATTCTGTTGATTGTTTTCTTTGCTGTGCAGAAGCTTTTTAGTTTAATGTTATCTATTTTTGCTTTCGTTACCTGTGCTTTTGGTATCATATCTAAAAACATCATTGCCGAGAGCAGTGTTATAAAGCTTTCCCTTTTGTTTTCTTCTAGTTTTATAGTTTTAGGTCTTAACATTTAAAATCTTTAATCCATTTTGAGTTGATTTTTGTCTATGGTATAATATAAAGGTCCGATCATATTGCTTGGTGTGTGGATGTCTAGTTTTCAGAAATACCATTTGTTAAAGAGACTGTACTTTCTCCACTGTGTAGTCTTGGCTGACTCCCATGTTGAAGATCATTTGACTATGTATGCATGGGTTTATTTCTGGGCTTTCTATTTTGTTCATTTGGTCTGTATATCTGTCTTTATGCCAGTACAACACTTTTGTAATCTCTAATATGTTGTGAAGTCAGGAAATATGAGGCCTCCAGTTTTATTCTTCTTTCTCAAAATTGTTTTAACTATTTGGCATCCTCTGTGATTTCTTATGAATCCTAGGATTGTTTTTTCTAATATTTCTGCAAAAAAAAAAGCCTTTGGGAGTTTGATCGGGATTATTGATGTTGTAGATTGCTTTGGGTAGTGTGGACATTTTATCAGTAGAGTCTTCTAATCCATTAATACAGGCTATCTTACCTTTTGTTCTGTCTAATTTATTTCACCAGTCTTTTGTAGTTTTCGATGTAGAAGTTTTTTGCCACCTTGGCTAACGACCCTGTGCACTGTAGCCCACCAGGCTCCTCTGTCCATGGGATTCTCCAGGCAAGAATACTGGAGTGGGTTGCCATTTCCTTCTCCGTTTTATTCTTTTTGATGCTATTATAAATCCAATTGTTTTCTTAATTTCCCTTTTGGATTGTTCATTATAAGTGGATAGAAAAGCGACTGATTTTTATACACTGCTTTTGTGTCCAACAAGTTTGCCGAATTCATTTATTAATTATAATAGTTCTTTTGTGGAATCCTTAGTTTTCTATTATACTATAAAATCACGTCATCTGTGAGCTGAGATAATCTTACTTCTTCCTTTCTGATTTGGATGCCTTTTATCTCTTTTTCTTACCCAGTTGCTCCCATTTCCGGTACTATATTGAATAGAAGTGGTCAGAGTGGGCGTCTTGGCCTGGTCCACATCTTAGAGGAAGAGCTTGCTGTTGTTTACCTTTAGTATGATGTCAACTGTGAGATATTTCATATCGCCTTTATTACGTTAAAGTATTTTTCTTTCAATCCTAGTTTTTAAATTATTTTTTATCGTGATTCAGTGTTGAATTTTGTCAAGCGTCTCTTCTGTATCTGTTGATGATCATGTGATCTTTGTATTTCACTCTGTTATGGTGTATCACATTGATTCGCTTTTGTGTGCTGAACCATCCTTGCATCCCAGGGACACATCCCACTTGGTCATGGCATGTGATCCTTTTAATGTGCTATTAATTTTGGTTTGCTAGTATTTTGTTGAGGACTTTTACATCTATATTCATCAGGGCTGTTGGCCTGAGGTTTTCTTTTCTTGTGGTGTCTTTGTCTGGCTTTGGTGTTAGGATAATGCTGGCCTCATAAAATGAGTTTGAAGTATTACTGTCCTTCTGTTTACCTTTCGGAAAAAGTTTGAAAAGGACTGGCTTTAATGATTTCTTAAATGTTTGGTAGAATTCTCCAGTGTAGCCATTTGGCCCTGGGGTTTTCTTTATTGAGAGATTTTTAATAATTGATTCAGAGTCCTAATTCATTATTGGATTGTTTGTATTTCCTATTTCTTCTTAACTCATTCTTGGTAGGTTGTATGTTTCTAGGAGTCTGTCTGTTTCTTCTAGATTTCCAACTTGTTGGCATATAATGGTTTATTTTTTTATTTATTTTATTTTTGGCTGTGCTGGGTCTTCATTGCTGTGCATGAGCTTTCTATAGTTGCAGCAAGCAGGGGCTACTCTTTGTTGTGGTGTGCGAGCTTCTCACTGAGGTGGTTTCTCAGTGAGGAGCACAGGCTCTCGGCTCATCAGCTTCAGTCGTTGCAGAGCGTGGGCTCAGTCGTTGCAGAGCGTGGGCTCAGTAGTTGTGGCACATGGGTTTAGTTGCTCCACAGCATGCAGGATCTTCCCAGACCAAGGAAGGGACCCCTGCCTTGGCAGGTGGATTCTTAACCACTGGACCACCAGGGAAGTCTTGGCGTATAATTGCTCATAGTTCTCTCTTATAATCCTTTCTACTTCTGTGACATCAGTTGTAGTGTCTCCTGTTTCATTACAGATTTTACTTATTTCAGTCTTCTCTCTTTTTCTGTTAGTCTAGCTAAACATTTGTTAATTTTGTTGGTCTTATTAAAAAACCAGCTCAGTTTCACTAATTTTTAAAATTGTTTTTCTGTTCTCTATTTTGTTTATTTCTACTCTAATTGAGGCTGCATCACCAACTCAATGGACTAGAGTTTGAGCAAGCTCTGGGAGGCGGTGAAGAACAGGGAAGCCTGGTGTGCTGCAGTCCGTGGGGTTACAAAGAGTCAGACATAACTGAACAGCTGAACAATAGCACCTCTAATCTTTATCGTCTCCATTCTTCTTTTAACTCTGTTGTTTATTTGTTCTTCTTTTTCTTATTTCTTGAAGTGTAAAGTTAGGTTATTTACTTGAGACCTTTCTTCTTTTTTAATGTAGGTATTTACTACTATAAAATCCCTTCTTCATACTCCTTTTTCTACATCCCATAAGTTTGGGTATGTTGTGTTTTCATTTTTATTTGCCTCAAGATATTTTCTAATTCCTTCTAATTTCTTCTCTGACCTGTTGATCATTCAAGAATATGTAGTTTAATTTCCACATAATGGTGAATTTTCCAGTTTTTCTTCTGCTCTTGATTTCCAGTTTAATTCCATTGTGGTAAGAAAAGATGCTAGGTATGATATTAGCCTTAAATTTGTTAAGGCTTGTTTTGTGACTTAATCCATGATCTGTCCTAGAGCACGTTCCCTGTGCACTTGAGAAGTATATATGTTGTTCTCTTGCTGGATGGGATGTTCTGAATATGTCTGCTAGGTCCATTTGAAATAAAGTGTTGTTCAAGCCCTCTGTTTCTTTACTTGGCTTCTCTAGATGTTATCCGTTACTGGTGGGTTATTGAAACCTCCCACTGTTACCGTGTTGCTGTCTGTTTCTCACTTAAGTTCTGTCTGTTTTTTCATGCTCTCGTGTTTTTGCATGTATATGTATAATTGTTACATCTTCCTGGTGGGTTGACCCTTTTACCATTAGATAATGTTCTTTTTTGTCTCTTACGACAGCTTTTGACTTAAAGTCTACTTTGTCTGTATAAGTAAAACTCTCCTTTATCTTGGTTACCATTTGCAAAGATTATCTTTTTCTAGTCTTTCACTTTCAGCCTATGTGTGTTCTCAAATCTAAAGTGAGTCTCTTGTAGAAAGTGTATAGTTGGATCTTATTTTTTTTAATCCACTCGGTCAATCTGTGTCTTTTGATTGGGGAGTTTAATCTGTTTATGTTTATAGTAATTACTGATAAGTTAAGTGAAGTGAAGTTGCTCAGTTGTGTTCGACTCTTTGCAACCCCATGGACAGTAGCCTACCAGGTTCCACCATCCATGGGATTTTCCAGGCAAGAATACTGGAGTGGGGTGCCACTGCCTTCTCCAGGAGATCTTCCCGACCTGGGGATTGAACCCCAGTGTCTCACATGGTAGGCATGGTAGGCAGACACTTAACCGTCTGAGCCATCAGGGAAGATCAGGGAAGGTCTTACATTTTGTTAATTGTTTTCTGTCAGTCTTGTTACATTTTTGGCCCTCTTTTTCCTAGCTTTCTTCTTTGTGTTTTGTTGGAGGTTTTTTAATAGTGACATGAACTTATTCCTTCTCATTTGTGTGTGCGTGTGTCTCTTCCATAGGTGTTTTCTTTGTTGTTGTTGTTAATCCCATAGGTTGTTACCAGGGGACTTTACATAAAACATAGTTTTAACAACCTATTTTTAAGCTAATAGGTAAAGCTACTTTTAATCTTGGCACAGTTTTTATGACTAAGGTACAACAGATGGATTTTTTTAACTTTTTAATTTTAACCTTCCTTTAATTACTTTAATGAAATTAACTAAAATTAGTGGGTGTATATTTTATGAGCCTGATGTGAGTAAATCCCAGTTGTATCTTTTTTAGAACTTGGTAAAGTGATTCTGACGTTCATCTAGAAGCATAAAGGATTAGACTATCCAAGAAGTTTTTGAAAAAATAATAAATGGGGACTGATAGTATTAAATATAAAACAATAAATCTACAGTAGCAAGGCTGTATATTACTGGCACAAGTAAAGGAGTGGAGTGGGATCAGATGGAATGAGATAGGGTAGAACAGAATCCCCAAATCATTGTATAAGGATGAATTATTCAGTAAATATTATTAGTATATTTGGCTAGTCTTTTGAGGGGAAGGTAGGTTCGTATAGCCTATTGTATACCAGAATAAACTCCAAACAGATAAAATATTTAAAGAAGAACTAGAAGAAAATAGAAGTGAATAGTATATAATAGGCTGGGAAGGAATCAGGTGAAAAATATTTAGATTTGATTTCCTTAAAACTTCTGCACATATGTAACTGCTGTTTTAAAAAGTAGGAGACGGAAAGCAGAGACAATTTCCAATGTACAGATTAGTCCAAGGATTTTGTGTCTGATATATGGCAAAGAAACCTTTGTAAGTCAAAATATAAAAATAATAGGCAAAAAAAATGTATAAGCAGTTTTCGAAAGAAGAGATAGAAATGACCAAAAAGTATAGGGAAGATTGTGGAACTCAGATGGCAGCCTGAGAAATGCAAATTAAAGCAACAGCAAGTTGCCGTTTTCACCTTTCAGCTTGGCAAAGGCTGTTTCAGTGTTTGCACAGCCTACGTGGAACCCCCATGAGGGGGTGGGTGCGCATCAACACCACCTCTCTAGGTGGCAGATTGTCCATAGTTATCTAGAGGCTTGACATTTTTTTTTTCTCAAAGACTTTGGCCTTTGAAAAGCAATTATACTTCTAGGAATTTCTTCTAAGGGGATAAGTCAGATGTGCACATAAAACTATGTACGCTATGCTCCCTGCATATTATTTTTGATGGTTTAGTTTTTTACTTCTTATAATGCATGATGCACAGTATGCCATTATTATTTTAATACATGATGCAAAATCCAAAGGATACTAAAGTAAGTCTTCCTCCTTTCTGGTGAGCTCTACATTCCTCTCCCATGGGGCAACCAGTTACTTACATTAGTAAATCCTAGAGACACTCTTTCCATCAATAAGAATATGCACATGCTTGTGCTTTTTATTTTGTTAATTTATTTGATTTTGTATTTGAAGGTTGATTGTAGCACGCTGTATGTTTCAGTGTACCTTGCTTCTCTTATTTACTGTATCTCAGAATGTGCTCCGTTATCAGTAGGCTGTATAGTACGGAGGTTAAGAGCCCAGACCAGTTGGATTTGAATAAAGCCTAGTACTTACTAGCTTTGTCATCTTGAGCAAGTTTCTTAACTTCTCTGGGCCTCGTCTAGAAAATGAATATAATAATAGTCCTTACCTCATAAGATAACTGAAAGGATTGAGTGAGTCAAGATATATATAAAGTGCATGGAACACCGCCTGGTGCATCTTACATAAGAAGTGTTAGCTGTTATCAGTGCACACGGAACTGCAGCCTTCTCCTTGACAACTGTGTAATATTGCACATCTGGGATGTATTATATTTTGTCCCACATTGATAAACAACTAGACTGTTCCCAGCATTACTGTTGCAAACAAACTGCAGCATTTATTATGACACATTTTTAAAGGAAACAACACAAATATGCAAAGTTAGTGTAATTGTGGCACAGTGCACATCCATTCAGTGGAATCCAATACAACCAATCAAACTGAGGTTGTAGAAGGATATCTCATGAAATGTAGAAACTTTCAAATATATTTTTTAAGCAGAAATAAGCATTTTAAATATTTACTCAGTTTTTTCCACTATACATATAAGTAGATTATAGAAATTGAGAAGCGATACAAAAATATAAAGAAAAATTATAATTAAGCTAGTCATAGTATCCAGAGATTGCTGTGCTTACTTAGAGTGAAGTCACTCAGTCGTGTCCAGCTCTTTGTGACCCCATGGACTGTAGCCCACCAGGCTCCTCTGTCCACGGAATTTTCCAGGCCGGAGTACTGAAGTGGGTTGCCATTTCCTTCTCCACTGGTGAATCTCATATGATCTGTCTGATTTCGGAAAATGTGCACTATGTATTTTATAGAAAGCAGGAGTTGTGACCTTTACTAAACACAGCCCGGAGCCATGCGTTAGCTTCTGTGGCCGCCGCGTGTGGGCGGTATAGATTGAAACTGCTTGGAGGAGGGAGACTTGTTGTGGGCAAGAGCACTTCCCAGGAAAGGCATGCTGCAGGGATGAGCGTGCCCCTAAAGAATCTCAGAAGCTGTTCCTTAACAAATCAGTCATTTTCATTGTTCTGTGTTACCTTTCACACATTCGCTTGTTCAGTAAACATCCATTATGACAGGCCTATTTTGCACCAACGTATTTCTAGGCTTAGGAACTCAGACATGAACAACATGTGTTCCAAGCAGGTAGCTGCTTGGAACCTTCTGGAAGCTGCCTTCCCCAGCTTGTCCAGAGCAGAAGACAAAGTCACAAGCGCTGGACAGCTCAGCATCTAAGATGCCCTGCCTGACACTGAGCACATGTGCCTCCCCACGTGTCTTCACAATGGTCAGTTCTTGTGGCTGCACGACATTCGCTCCGGTTGCTGTGCGCTGATTTAATTAAGCATCCCTGCTCTGCTGGATGGTCAGACCGCTGGTGTGAGTGCAGCACGGTCTTTGACACATCACTCACCTGCTTTTCATATGACTTGTTCCAGATAATAGAGTTACCAGCAACGTGTGAGTAAATGGGCCCAGGCCATCAAAACCTTACCACCATTGGCTATCTGTTTTTATTTTTATCATTTCTGCTCATTTATTAGATCCACAACTGGGCCTTGTTGTTTAAACATTTCATTAATTTGATTACTGTTAAATGTCAACCTTTGCTTCCTCGAGATAAGTGTGTTATCTGTTTATATCCTTTGTTCCGCTACTGATTTTGGCTTTCAGTATGAAAAACAGACTCTGTACAGTGATGGTTAAGAGTTCATATTCTAGACCCACACAGACCCGGTGTATCTCCAGCCCTGCAACAGGAGCTGCATCACGTGGGCACAGGGTTTTGCAGAAGCACTGAGGCCAGGAAAGGCATTCCCAGCTGAGAGGCTTCCTAGGAAGCTGTCACAGAGTTTGATGGCCCATTCAGGGGCCAGTAGCACATCCTGTGTGTCTGGCTTCATCTAATAGGGCTGCTGGGAGTGTTACAGGTTCATTTTGGGCCTTTCAGAGTACAGTGTTTGGAGTGAAGGCAGGTGGTCCAAAGCCTCATATTCAGAGCTTCTCCCTGGAAATAAAACCCAAATCCATCAAGTGCTGGGGAGAGACATGGAAACAGGTGGGGAGGCCAGGAGCCCTACAGCCGGCTGCTCTGGCTTTGAACCCCAGAACCCTCCCTGCATACTCGTATGGACTCTGAGCCTTGATTTTCTCATCGGAAAATGGGGTGATGGTATGGGCAACTGCACATCATGAAGGCCACAGGTGAGCTGTGTCAGGGGCTCACAGAAACAAGGCACTCAGCTGATGTGGGCTATTAGGAACCAACTGTGAACAGGGGAAGCACATCCTCCCATCTCTGGAGGATGACACCAGGGTTTCTCCTGCCCAGTTCTTAGCCATCAGCCCTTGCCGGCCCCCCGCCTTGATTTCTCACTGCTAGAGGAACCACTGCCAGTTCCAGGTTGCAGCAGGAAAAAGAGCTTCCAAAGGCACGTTTCTTTCAGAGAGTGGCGGGTGTAATTCCCTGGGCAAATCGATCCTTTGCAGATAGAGTCGGGACTGATGGAACATCTCGAAAAGTGACTCAAGTCCTTTTTCTAGGAGCGAGAGATGTTTGAATTCTCAGCAGCCACATCTGCTTTTGAACCCTGCACAGTCTGTGCCCTGGCCTCTCCCCACCCCCACACCTCCCATTTTATTCCAACAGAGGAAAATTGTGTTTGTTGACGACTCGTTCAGGGTGGGAAAGGAATGTAATGTATGCATAGACTGCCCAGAATTTCCTGTTAGACACTCATTCCAAACCACGGCCCTGGGATGCATTCCGGAGATTGCAGCCCAATTCTGGAAGAGAAGAAATGGTGCATTCATTTAAAAGCCGACCCTTGAGAGGAACTCCCCCTCTTTCCTTAAAAAAGTGTGTTTAGTTTTTTCCGTGGTAAGGTGGTTGTAAATCCAGTCGTGTGGCCTCTTCAGGGTTGTAATGCTCTGACATCCACAGGGGCAGAGAAATAACCTTACTTTGGGAAACTCTGGTGTCCAGTTTTCCAGCTCTGATAACATTGGTGTCTGCATATTTTTAATATTCTGCTGTAAATAATGTGGATGACAGGAATCTACTGTGCAGTACCTTTCCCGGTTCTGCTTGAGACATGGAAGAAACTGGTTCTGAGGGCAGGTTTCGATGCTTTGACACCTTAGCCGTAGACTTTGTGTGTTAAGTCAGTTTTCTCCTAGAAATTCTGTTACACTGGGTCTTTGGCAGTCTGGACCCCGTGCCAGCACTCAGGCTGTCTTGGCACCGTGGGAATGAAAGGTGAACCTTGACCCCTGTAGCTGCCAAGGTGCAGTTTCTTCTCTTGGGGAGACACTTGAATGACTGGGGATGAATTCACAGGCCTTGGAGAAGGAAATGGCAACCCACTCCAGTGTTCTTGCCTGGAGAATCCCAGGGACAGAGGAGCCTGGTGGGCTGCCGTCTCTGGGGTTGCACAGAGTCGAACACAACTGAAGTGACTTAGCAGCAGCAGCAGCAGCAGCAAACATTCCCACCCATGTCAGCTACTTTCGTCTTGACCCTGAATCACTCTTTTGATCATATAGAGATGGGGGTGGCGGGCCGACGCTGGGAGTTATAGACCAGATCAGAGACAAGGATGGTTGGTGGGATGCTCACAGAGGATGGTATACAAAGCCCTGATCCTGGGTAGACTCTAGAGATTCTGGTTCTGCAGCCAGGGGTTCGGGATGGTTCCTAAGCCCCTCTACATCTGGAACTGAAACCAGGTCAGAACGTAAGAATTGTCAAAGGGCAGTGGTGGTGCGGCGTGGGCAACTACCACAGTACCTAGGAAACGCTGGCTTTGGGGTCTGGATACAGAAGGGAGCCAGTCAGGTCAGGAAGTAGAACAGGATGATCAGAAGAAACGCCCTTTTCGGCCTCTTACGCCCACCGGTTGTGGGTTCAGTGGTGCATTCTGCCTCTCGTCCCAGTGACGGACCAAACCCCACCATCAGCCTCGGTGGACTTTCCCCATGGCATTCCATGCTTTTAACTACGACACTTTATTTCTGATCATATTTCATGTAAGACTTCCTTGAAAAGGCCTGAATTCTAGGGCTTATTTTAAGTTTCACGTGTGGACCTGGTTCTTACTTGTTTACTTTCTAACATCATTATTATTATACAAAGAAACCTTCACTAGATAGGAGGTAGAGTTCTAAAGAGCTTCTTCACGTTCTAAGTTTAGAATTCACATAACCAAAAACAAAATGGGTCTGCCTACGTGTTTTCTCCTAAAGCCAGGCTGTCTTTGTGAGTACTGTCGTCTGGGTACAAGCTACCTTCTGTTCATAGTGCAACAATGCACTGGGCTTAGACCGAAAGTTTTTGTTGCTGTATCTTAAGGCACTGGTAGACTTTCTCTCATATACAAACATATCCTGTTTTCACTGCGTCCATGCAACAACCCTGGGAGGGTAGGTATACCCATGTTACTGGTGTGGGTTAGGTAGATGAATTCACACTGACAAACAAAATGCAGGGCTGAGACTTGAACCCAAATGTCCCTCTAAAGCCCATTTTCTTTCCATGTAACTTGTATTTAAAGTCGATTTTTAAATAAGTTCCATTCTAGGTGCACAGAAAGAGTCCACATCTGTGATTTTTAAATATCCTGGAAATCTTCTCTATGGATGGATAGCCTACATCAGTCATAATCTAAAATTTAAACTCAGTAGTTCCAATTACGGAAGTCAAAGCCATGACGTGTGGTACAGATCTGGTCACTCTCCGTGTTCATAGGATCAAATCCAGACTCATCACCGTGGTTTACAAGGGCCTTGCTGACCTCACCCCTGTCTCATACTCCTCACCACATTGATTTCTCAGATTTCATGCTCCTCTCACTTCAGGGCCTTAACACCCTGCTGTTTCCCTGCTTCCCTGCCCCCTCCAACAATTTTATGAAGCTGTTAGCCTAGTTCTCAGACTTTTTTCTCCTAAGAAATCACTCCTACTCTCCCTGCCCCAAATCTAGACCATGAGCCCTTCTCCAGGCCCCAGCCACACCCTGGGCTACCCCACTGTAACAACAGTCAATGTTCTGTGTCAGAATTGCTTATTCCCGTGTCTCTCCTCCTGGGCGTGTGTATTGTGAGGTTAGGACGGTGCCTGTGTGATTCATCAGTGTCTCTACATTGCCATGCCTAGGAGCCCACATCTTCAGGGGATAATCCTTTCCATTCCAAATAACATAAACCCAATCCATACTGGCTTAAGAGAAAAAGAGAGTGTATTCTTTCATGTAGCTTAAAATGCCAGAAAGTTCTGGTGTATTGAAACCAGGTCCACAGATGATGTTGTCTGAGGTCTCTCCCTTCTCCACACCTCAGTTACTTTCTCCCCAGTGTTGGCTCATGTGATCAGGTAGGTACTTCTCACTTGGTGGCCAAGATGGCCCTAGTGGCTCCAGGCTTATATCCTGCCAGTTTCGCAAACCAGCAAAGAAAGAACATCTCCTTCAGTAGCTGTAGCGTTGAGTCCCCGGGCTAACGTTCATTGGCCCAGCTTGGGTCACGTGCCCACCCCTAAGCCTATCACATAGCTCTGATTGGCCGGGCTGTGGCGATGCACTGAGAGTTGGCTGGGGGGAGAGTGGTGGAACTTTAACCAGAAGGACAGATGGTGGATCCTGACAAGCAAAAATGTTGCGTTTCTACTACACGCCCTGTCGGCAGCTGGTGCTTTGAAGATACTGGTTCTTGCTGCTGGGCCAGCACTCTTCCCAGAGGGATTGGGGAGGTATTTTGGATGATCCCTGTCTTACCGTGAGGACTGAAGACTCAAAGGAGGCAGCCATCTCTGCTCCCACGTCAGCTGCCCCATCTGTAGGCACTCTCAAAGCCCCTCGTCTGCTCTGCTGGAGGGTGGAAGCTCCCCAGCCCTTGGCGGAGAAAGAGAAAGCTGTGTCTGAGTGGGAAGCAGGGTCTTCATCTTCTCGGCTGCGGTGATACCAAGTCCAGCGGTGAAGAGGGAAGCGTTTGCTCTCAAAATGTGTCCCGGAAAACAGAGCCCCATGCCTGTTTGTCCTCAAGGTCACACACTCCCCATATGGTCAGAGGGCACTGGACAGGTGAGTGAGGCCCGTACCCAACATCTCCAGCTCTTTACAGCCTTTCTCAGGATTTCTCAGAGAAGCATTTCCTACCCAGGGCTGCTCAGAGAAATGGAGACGTCTTAGGATCACCCCATCTGTCCCTGCCAGGGATCTCCCAGTCCTACCCTAGGGGAGTCCATTTTCAGGGGCCAAACACCTGTATGGAGAGAAGGACAGCTGCTGGGAGCAACCGTGAGCACATCTTCCTTAGCAGAACCAAGGGAGAAAGCGGGGCAGTCCTTCTGACAGACCAGCACGCCAGGGCCTGAGGAAGACCGTCCTTCTGACAGACCAGCACGCCCAGGGCCTGAGGGAGATGGCAGAATAGACGGGCTCAGGAGGGGAGCCTGCAGGAGAGACGTGTTGGGGCTGTTGGCCTCCTCACCTGGGAGGGTGCACCTTTTGATGCACAGTGAGGGGCAAGGAGCTCCTGGGTGAGAAGCAGACGGGCAGGCGCAGAGCCCATCGGAGGAGAGCTGAGCCAGTGGGTGCTTGGACACCTCATCTTGAAAGCACTGTTCTTTTCCTAAGGGAAAGCAGGTGAACAGCCACCAACAATATTCATCTGGACACTTCACCCCTCCTTTTCTTCCTTTTTCTTTTCTCATCTCTGCCTCTCCAGTTGAGTAAACTCACTTCTGAGATTTTTCTAGTTTTGCATTTCTAAATTACAGTGTAGGTGACCAAGATCTGTCATAGTATGTTGGGCCTCCTAATTGTCAGGTGCCAGGGAACAATGTGTACCCACGGAATCCAGCCTGTGATCCAAGGTTTACCTGCAGAACCCCCACTCCTGTATGAAGCAAAAGCTTTTAGGAGACTCATGGTAATAATAAGAGCTAACATTTATGAAGCGCTTACCCTGTGATAGGCATCATTCCGAGTGCTTGGTAAGAACTCATTTAACTCTCACAATAAGCCTAAGTCTTATAACTTGGGTCCCATACCTACATTTGCTAGTCGAGGCAGTACCTGGGAAGCTGACTGCAGAGGCCACACTTAGGACCACCAGACTGTCTCCTCACTTGCTGGGCTACATCTCAGTGGGTCCTGTCAGTAGTTACTATGGGACACAGAATCGGCAGCAGTGAAACAAGCTTCACAGCTGTCGTAGTGGTCCAGAGACAGAAGGTGAGGGCCCTAGCTGGGATATGACAGAGCCGGGGCATTGTTGCGGACAGGTTTAAGAGCTGCTAAGAATATCAACGGACATGAGTTTGGGTGAACTCCAGGAGTTGGTGATGGACAAGGAAGCCTGGCATGCTGCAATTCATGGGGTCGCAAAGAGTTGGACACAACTGAGCAGCTGAACTGAACTGAAGAATATCAAAACCAGTGACTTAATGAGGGGGATAAGCATAAATGTTTATACCAGGAGATTGGTGCTCCAGCTGAAGAGGGGACCTGCTGGGTGAGGGGCTCATAGGAGGCATCCAGAGACGACATCTGTCTGGCGGGCAGGTGGATAAAGTGGCCTGGAAGTGGGGAGAGAGGAATGGGCTGAAGATGTAGCCTAGACATACACATGTTTATTGGGTAACTCAGTGGCAGAGGAATAAACCCCTTCTACTGGAACGGGCTTCTTCCAAGAGGTAGGCTTTGAACCAGCCCCTGAAGAACAGGGATGTTCTTAGGAAGTGGGGAATGAGGAAAGGAGGAGCAGAAGGTAGGGTGTGAGTGTGATGAAGAGTCTGCCTGAGAGAAACCAGAAGTCAGGCGCACATGTGGGCATGGAGAGGAGCAGGAAGATGATCCAGGGAAAAGCAGCAGAAAGCTTTGGAATGATTTTTGATGATGTTTGCCTCCTAAACTGATAAAACATGGGTATCTTTATGAAATGTTTGAGACTGATGTTTGAAGTTCCTATCCCTTTACTCCTCCAAAATGTTCTTAAACTCAGTGTGTGTATTAAACTGTCTTTTTTTAATATCTTACTGTTAACAGTCTGATACAGACCATCTTCTGGCCCCCTGGGCCACCACGAGACCTCTCCTGTTATCAGTAGGGACATTCAGAGGGGCGAGTGAAGACAGGTGGTGAGAGGCCGAGTCTTGACTAAGCAAAGAGAAGGAGCAGGGCTGCCTGTGTGTCCAGGGACGGTGAGAGGCCAGGTGGGCTGCCAGGTGAGAAAGGCAGTGGAAGCGCTCTGCTGGGGCAGGCCACGGACTTGGCGCCTTCTTTTCACACGGCCTCATCTGGTGTGGTAGGTGCGCTCCTTGCTGGCGATGTCGCCGTCTGGGGGTGAGTGTGGGCCGCCACAGCCAGGCCATTTGCCTCCTGCAGGGCTTACGGTGCTGCCCTCTCCTGCCTTTCCCTTCAAACCTCCCAGAATGGAAAGCAGAGGAATAAGTCTAAAGGGTTAAGTTTAGGAGTAGGATGTGGTTTCTCCTGAGCTTTACAAAGTTGCTGAAAGAAAGCTTAACAAGACGATTTTCTTTCTAATACGTTAGAGTAAAATATAATAACTATCAAGCATTTAGAAAAACAGAAGGAAGAAATGTAAATACTCATATCTAACAATTTCCATTAACATTGATATATATATTTTGCCAGGCTTTTCTCTATTGTAATCTCTTCGTTTGTTTTGCACAACTATGATCAAGTCATATATACAGTTATCTTGCTTTTTCGACCTAATGTTGTAAACATTTTTCCATGGCAACATAGATTTTGATTTCATACATCAACTGTGAAAGCCTTTTAGCAGAGGCTTATGAGTAAATCAAGGGCTTCTGGATTGTAGCCAGTGGAGAGGCGGCCACTGGGGTGGAAGGCAGCAGGGTCTGCCTTGACCTTTTCAGGGAAGCAAGGGTCACGGGCGGGGTGATGCTCATACTGGTCCTCAGGAAATCCATCCATTTCCCCCGCTAGCCTGCTTTTGAGAGTACCAGCCCAGCCCAAGAGTGATTAGACGATTCAGAACCCCCAGCTTCCAGGTGGTTCCTGCAGGCCCTGACGTTGACCTTATTTAGCAGGAAGATGCCCAGACCCTCCCACAGCCCTGGACGTGAGACCACTTGAGCTGCTTCACCTCTTCCTATACCGATCAGGGAGCAGAGTGAGCTGCCATTTCCCCATCGGGGGCAATGGTTTACCAAGTGACCCGAGCAAATAGTAACCCCGCAGTCCTGGTTGTGGCTGCCAAACGGGCAAGTAATCATATGGTGAAAGTTATAAGTAGCTCATGATCTCCAGAGTCAGGAATTTTTTTAATATATAGGTTAGCTTGTTAGTTTGTTAGTTATGGGGAAGATTTATGTGATCTGTTGATGAAAACAGGATCCAGGAAAGTGGGTTTTACAGAGCTATTTACTGCCCAGCCTGGGTGTTAACAGCTCATTGTCTCCAAGATAGGAACAAACAGCTTGTTTATCTGTAGAGAAATGTACTATCAACCAGAGAAGAGACAGTTTTTTCTTCCTCTGACTAAGTTATTTGAGTGAGCCATAAAAACTAAAACACCCGTAGTAACAACAGAACAGCTTAAGCAATCATTTATATTAAATATGAGTTTATGGCCATGCTTTTCTCCCCATTTGGCGTGTTCCCTCTGTCTTAATCTGACCCGAGCTGTTACAGGATTGTCTTTGGCGTGGTGCATGGGGAAAGCACGTGCTCTGGAAACAGGCCCACTTGTGTTTGAGTCCCAGCACAAGCACTTCCTAGCTGCAGTGAGGTAGAGGCGGTCACCTGTCTCCTTGAGTAGCTAGGAGGGTGGTTTGAGATAAGAATTGTGACGTGCTCGGCCCAGCGGGCCAGCCCTGGGGATAGTGGTCACTGTTGCTGCCACCTCTGCTGCGCGGGAGGTCCCTGTGCCTGGTGGTCCCCGTGGCCTGGTCTGGTTGGGCCAGGCGTGTGGAGCCTGAAATGAGAAAATGGATGCCCTTTTCCATGGGGTTGCAAAGAGTTGGACACGACTGAGCGACTTCACTTCACTTCACTTCACTCTGACATACACCTAAGGGTTCATAAGGAAAAAAAAATAGCCAGGTGTTCCAAAGATTCATGGTTCTCAAGTTCATCTTGAGTGAATGAAAATCTTTTTTTTTCCCCCGGCCACACCTTGTGGCTTGCAGAATCTTGGTTCCCAGACCAGGGATTGAAACCAGTTGCCCGCAGTGAAAGCTCCCAAGTCCTGACCCCTGGACCACCAGGGGATTCCCACTGAGGATCTTACGTTCACACTTCCTAGGCCATTTGCCCAACCCCTGGCTAGAAACCATCCAGGCCTGTCGAGCTGCTGGCAAAACAGCCTTTCTGTCCTTTTTCAGAATTTCCACCTGAATGCATTTGGTTTTACTGCTGGCAGAAGTGTGCCTGTAGACTTCCAGCAAAGATTTTGTGATCTCTTGAGAGGGTGGGTACTATACAAATCCCTCGGGTGTACAAAGAGGCATCATGCCAGAATCCCTTTGTGGGAGAGATGGACACCCAGTTACAATAGCACGTGTTCTAAACAGTTTCCTGCAGTGGTGATTTTCCCGCCAGCCCCCAGCACGGGCCCTGTGCCGGTAGCCTGTGTGCAGCGCTGCTGACCCACCCAGATGTGGCATGTGGTGGGACTGCATTCCCAGGCAAAACGCTCCTGCACCTCCAAGTTGTCAGCGTCCCTCCCGGAGGCGTGTTTCTCATCAGCACTAATTTTTGCCTTTTATTTCTGACTTGTGGCGGCTTGTCTTGTGAGCCCTGGATAACAGAAAGGACCCATCCCTCCCTCTGGAGCCCAGTCCATTGCAGGCCAGGGACTGAGTGGGTGGCACAGTGTTGCCCTGGGTCTCATGAAGATGGACTCTGTCCTGGCCAACCCTTGCATCTGTGCCATCTCTCCTGCAGTTTCTGTTTTAAGTGTGACGGAAGCGTCCACCCCTAGGCTCTCTAGGTCCAGGCTCTTATCAGCTTCTTGGCAAGTGGCAGAATTTAAGAAGAGGACTGCTTCGTGCCCTCACACATGTTATTTCTTTACCCATGAAGTTAGTCTTTCTGTGGTGAGCAGGGAGCATCCAGGAACCCAGTTTCCAAGTGAGTCTTTCTTCACACTTCACAGAGAACTGCTTCTCAGCGAGGATCAGGTCTGATTTGTGCCTGCAAGGACCTGTGTTTCGAAGTAGAGCTTGTGCGAAGGCTGAAGGACTTTATCTGCTGGGCTCAGGAATGCAGATGGCACCTGACACTGGGGATGGCTCGGCTAATGAGCACACAGCCCCCACTGGGCCAAGGTCAGGGGAGTTCTGTCCAGCCAGCAGGACTGGACTTCATCAGCCGTCCGGCCCTCTAGGAGTCACACAGCAGTCTCTCAGAGGGACGTCCTGGTACCTTTCATCTTCCAGTTGTGACTTGATCTCGGGTATCATCGCATTACAGTTGACCACACTGTGCCCTGCTTCTCTTTCGCAGCCTCCCAGTGCAACGTTAGTCTGAAGAAGCAGAGGAGCCGCAGCATCCTCAGCTCCTTCTTCTGCTGCTTCCGTGATTACAATGTGGAGGCCCCGCCAGGCAGCAGCCCCGGCGTGCTTCCGCCACTGGTGGAGGAGAACGGTGGGCTCCAGAAGGTCAGTGCAAATGCTCAACTGCCGCCACGGGGTCTCTGTCCCATCCTTGATGAACATCCTTAGGAAGACTCTCTGACAGTATGTGTACAGCCATTAACTTAAAGATTTGAAATTGCCAAAAAAGTTCATCATTTTGTTACAGGATATGTCAGTCATTCCCATTTCACAACGAAAGAACATATTTGATGCGAGTTAGAAGAGTCACTTCACATTTTTATCACATTCTGTTGTGGGAGGTTGGACGTATGAAATAGAGAGTTAAAGAACCAGGAACAGACAAAGAAATGGAAAGTCCAGAGGAGAAACAGAAACTTGGAAAAAAGCAGATAATAAATTTAAGTGGATTTAACTACCCTGTTTAGTCATAAACATTTGTTATATATTCTTTTATACATATCAAATAAAACATTTTATGTCAGATCATCACAATAGGTAAAAACAAGTTCTACCCACATGCTGTCTAACAGACATCATATTCAAAACCAAATGATTCAGAACAGTTCAAGGTAAGAGAATGAGCAAAAAAAAAAAAAATTTACAGAAGTATAAGCCAAAAGGAAGCAGGGATAACAATAGTAATCTCATGTCACGTCAGGAAAAAAAGGAATATGTAAATCACACTGGCTCTTAAAGTTTTCACTCAAAGGTAACAAGACTCATTTCAGCTTACTTTTATTGGCCAAAGCAATTCCCATGATTATACTTAACTTGAAAGAGCATGAAAGAATAATCCTACCATGTGCCCAGAAAGAGAGCTAGAATTATTTGGTAAACAGTGCTAATGACTTACAGAGCAGGTGGCTACTAGTTTCTGACCCAGCATCCAACATAAAGTAATATCAAAAAAAAAAAAGGTAGAAAATAAAGAGATGGGCAAAGTATACAAAGCAAATCAAATAAATAGAAAGCAAAAGTGGCGATGTTAAAATCAGACAAATAGAATTCAAGGCCAAAAGCATTAAACAAGAGAAAGAGGGACATTTTATGTTACAGCATCTAATACATGACATACATAGCAGCCATAAACCTTTACATACCAATCAACAGTACAGCCAGATACATAGTAGAATATCATTTGAGCATCATGAAAAGCTGACTTCTAAAAATAAACAGCCAACAACATAGGAAAATCATTGGCAGTTCTGGCTAATATATGTAATAAGATTTAAAAAATGAAACGATTGATACAAATATGGAAAAGATAGGAAGCCAGTTTTATTTGCAGATGACGTGATTATTTGCATTGAAAACCCAAAATACTACCAAAAAAGGAGAGTTCACTAAAAGCTTTTGATATGGTGGCTCTTATTTATTGAGAAATGTGCTGTGTTTCTGAATAGGAAGACTTAAAATTGACATAGAAGAAAAACTATCTAAGAATAGCTGAGAAATTTTTGGAAAAATATAATGAAAGATAACTTGCCTCAAGAGATATTAAACCTTACCCTCTGTTGATGTGGAAAAATATGTCAGTAGAATTTGTATAATGAAATTTGCCTGTAAACCCTGTCACAGCCCTGTATTCTGATATCTCCCCTCAGTGTACTTTCCTTAAACTATCAACTTGTACAGTTTGAAAGTCATTGCTGTAGAGAGTTCCTGTTAATGAAGGGAACATAGTTTGTATCCTAGGCCTGTAGAGGATTAAAAAAAACGAAAGGAGAAGAATTAGCCCAACTGGGCCAGCGCCCTTGAAGTTGGACCTGCCCCGGCCTGGGTCAGGTCACGGAAGTGACAGACCTCTGCTGGCCCAGTGACAATGGCCGTGTTTCATGACAAGGTGAAGATTGAGGACTTCCAATACGACAAGGACTCTGGGACGTGTTTCTACTCCTGCCCATGTGGGGGTAATTTCTGCATCATCAAGGAAGGTTTGAAGAACAGGGAAGACATGGCAACGTGGCCTAGCTGCTCTCTCCTTGTGAACGTGATTTATGTCAAAGATCAGTTCACGTGTGGAGAGACAGTCCCAGCCCCTTCTGCTGACAAAGAACTAGTTAAACGCTGAAGAAGACATGTTAGATTCCGAAGCCTGAACTTTGGGAAATGAGCCAAGCTGGAAAAATCCAATGCAAAGTCAATAGCTTCTTCATGGTTACAGTCATTTTGTAGAGAGAGTGAGAGAAGTCACTGCTGTCATAGTAAGTTTTGTTTAATGAATACCTGCCTAGATGAATGGCTTGAGAAGGTGGTGTCGAAGAACCTTCCTCCTTGGAAGGTTTCCTGGAACCCTTAGCTGTATCTACCAGAGAATAAAGGTCTTTAAAGGCATCTCCTGCAGCAGAGCTGGACTTACCTGGACCTAGTGTTTGTTCATGGAAATGTCCTTCAGTTGACACTTGTCAGCGTGGCTTTTTAAAGCATTCACCCTGAATAGTGCATCACTTGCATAATCCATGACCCTTCAGTGTGTGAGACCAGACCCTGTAGAAAGAGCCCATGTCAAAGTGGGGCAGCTCTGCCCTTTGCACTTGCCTAATCAGGACACTGTAACGTAAAGCCCAGGCTCAATAGATGTGGAGGCCAGTTGCAGGCCTGTCTCTACCACTGCCTCCCAGGCAGTCTCTGCCTCTTTGAGCTCAGCCTGCTGGAGGAGGAGAGAACGATTCCGTGCACCCTGTGTATTTACTGTGTCCTCGAGAAAAGCTTCTGAGCAGTGGCCTGGTGTGACAGCCATTGCAACTGTCCCGATTTCAGCCTGGACTGAAGACCAGTTGCCCCAAAATGAAAGTATGAAAGTGCCTGCAGCCCCTGGCCAGAGGCGAGGAGGAGTTGGCACTCTGAAGACTCCAATGGCAGAGACCAGGGAGGACTACTGAGGGTGAGGCAGAGTGAATGCCATTGCTAGATGCTTATTCATCCATGCACGCCCCGTGATCACACACACACGTAGACCTCTAGGGTCATTCTCAAGCTCAGATACCTGTCTAAGGTAGCAGCTTTGGTCATGGTCTGTGTTTCCTCAAGCCCTTCCAAAGTAACCTTAGTGGTGTTACCTCTCACCTCACTGATGCGTTCACTTAGTCTAAAGACGCACTTGTGTTCAGGAGCTGTTTGCCATCTCCCCAGTAGCACTTTGGTTCTCAACTGGAGATGACTGTTTCCCCTAGTAAACATTTGACAGTGTCTGGTGACATTGTGGGGCTTCCCTGGTGGGTCAGTGGTAAAGAACCCACCTGCCAGTATAGGAGATAGCAGGTTCAATCCCTGAGTCAGGAGGATCCCCAGGAGGAGGAAATGGCAATTCACTCCAGTATTCTTGCCTGGAGAATCCCCATGGACACAGGAGCCTGGTGGGCGACCATCTATGTGATCACAAAGCGTCAGATGCAACTTCAAGACTGAGCACGCACACGCACACGCTCAGAGACATTTCTGTCGACGCTCCAGGGTTTCTACTGGCATCTAGTGCCTGGGCCAGGGATACTGCTGAGCACCCTACAGAGCACAGGGCAGCCCCGAATGTCAGCAGTGCAGGGTTGAGAGGGCCCACAGTGACCCAATGGGCTTGTGAGCCTCTGGTTAGAATCTGTCCCACCAATCTCCAGATGTTAGGACCCTAGTATTTAAAAGCTTCTGAAATGTACTTCTCTGCATAAGTTCTTGAAAACTGAGACTTTATTTGATTGCACTGTTATGTTGGAGAATAGCACACCTCTGCCCTTGATGATGACAGAGGCAGTTGTGAATCCTTAAGACAAGCCCCCAGTGTCCTGAGGAAGGAAAGAACCGTCAAGAGTACGTCAGGAGGAAACAAGAGCAACTGTCACACTGCAGAGGTGATGACGAGGGGCTGGAGATAATCCAAAAGTTGCTAAATGGTTCTTGGAGCAGAGATCAGAAAGGTACCAGCCATCTGCCACTGTGTCAGTCAGGTTTGACTTCTTCTCATGAGACCCCTGTCCCCAGTGACCCCCCCTGAATAAAGAAGGATAGAAGTGAAAGTGAGTCGCTCAGTCGTGTCTGACTCTTTGCGACCCCCTGGACTGTAGCCTACCAGGCTCCTCCAGGCAAGAGTACTGGAGTGGGTTGCCATTTCCTTCTCCAGAGGATCTTCCCAACCCAGGGATCGAACCTGGGTCTCCCGCATTGTAGGCAGACACTTTACCGTCTGAGCCACAGGAAAATCCATCCCATAATATATAAATAAATCCATCCCATAATTCTGGGAGATTTTTTTCCTCCTTTGCTGAAACTTTTCTTGTTGCTCTGACTGAGCTTGAGTAATAGAAAAAAGCTCAAATTTATGGCCAGAGTCAGAGCAGGCATTATTAATTGGCCCGGTGAGGCGATAAAGAAGGATACTTTCACAAATCCTTCCATGTTGGAAGACTGCAAACGATGCACCTCCTTATCAGGGACCATGATGCTGTGACTCATTGCCTCCCATCCCATCAGCTGAAAAACAAGAAGAAACACAGAAACTGGAAATTCTCAGTGGAGATAAATTTGATTTTTTATTAGCTTTTCTCAATGATGCTGATATGAAGTGTTTCCATGGACCAAGTTTAGAGTGACTGGCATTCTGGGGATAAGGAATGGTTGAGGCCCTTTCTTGGGACCTGAATTTTCTGAACACTCCCCACCAATACAGGTTCTGTTCCCTTTCATGGGAAAGCTGTCCCCCTTGCCTGTGTCCTTGGAGGGTATTCCTTGCACCATGCCTGTCCCATCTGCCCAGTCCTCCCCTAGAAGAGGGCCAGAAGTGGCCAGGGGATCCTCAGAATCTGGTTAAACTGTCTCCATTTCCCTGTGTATCATATTGACTTGAGGCTTTAGTCTTCGGAGAAAAACTTACTTACAAGAAGCAACAAGTGAGTTATTAGAGAGATTTATGGATCAAAGTAAAGTATGGGTTTTCCTTTTTCCTTTTCAATTAAGGATTAAATTCCTGGGAGTAAAGAAGGCACTATTTAAATAAACAGGATGACTTATGAGCCTCAGGAACCTGGCCTGGTTTGTCAGGGGAAGGAGTGGCTGGGAGGCAGAGGGGAGCCTAGTAACTGAGGACTATTCTTGGGTTCCTCCTGCTCATTAAATCCCACCAAGGTGCAGCGAACAGGAGGTCATATGGCTGCAGTACTCAAGGGTACTTTGAAGTTTCTTTTGAGAATATGATCTATTTCTCTTTAAACCTGACAATGATTTTGTTTTTTCTTTCTCCTTAGGGTGACCAGAGGCAGATCATTCCCATACCAAGTGTATGTATATTTATCCAATTTTATTTAAACACTCATAGAATCTTGTAGCTTTGGGCCTACTAATATAAAAGACTTTTTTTAATATTTGACTTATATTGAGCTTTTTAATCGTGGTATAAAGAGCTCTGTTGTGTTTGGGGGGGCAGGGGAGTGAAGCTACATTTTAAACTGTTAGCAGGAAGTCCTGAGAACTTTCTCAAGAACAGCAAGGCAACCAGCATCTATTAACCAAACTCTGACCTTTCTCTCTGAGAAGGGCCTCCTGAATAAGTTTAAGGCAGCACTTCCTTCTCCCCCACACCCCATAGACTGGGAGACCATACTTTTGTCCCAAAGAGGTTCTTTGCAACAGGTTCTGTCTCAGTGGTACCAGGTTCCCAAGACCCCCCCTCCCAGGGGAGCAGGCCATTTCTGATTGCTCACGTGTCGGTAGCTTGGCTATGGCTCCATCAGAAAAATCAGCCCAGTCATATTCACAGACCTTGCAGGACCACCCCCGCCCCATTCCCTGCTTCCGCCCTGACTCTCCCAGGCTGGCTGTCCTGCAGCTCTGCTGCAGCTGGGTATTCCCTTGAGCCACCAACTTCTGTCCTGGAGTTCAGGAGACTGACCAGAGTCTGAGCCCAGCACAGGCTGTCCCCACCGCGCCTCCTCTTCCTTCTGCTCTTGCCAGCTGAGCCAGGTAGCCTGAGGCCAGCCAGCAGGAAGCATTGATCTTCAGTCAATGATCAACTCCCAAAAGAAACTTGCAGTTGAGATGCCAGTACCAAACAAGATCTTTCAAACAGTCTGTGTCCTTAGAGAAGGACTTAGGTGGGTTTTTTTTCAGATGTCCTGAAACTGGTATCCTAATCCATAAAGATTCTGATTCAGATTGTCTGATTGAAGTCTGTTCATCTGTCTTTCCTTGGGCTTTTTAACATTATTTTCTGGGAGCATCCAAGAGATACTGATCTTACATTGAAAGAAACGATGGATTTCATTAGTACAGGTTGACTCCAAATTTGGTAGTGGATATCACTTGTGAATTTTTTCCCTGAACTTTAACTCTGCATTGATTTGCAGACTGCATGAGTTTGTGGAGTGATTGTGACTTTGCCAGCATGCCTAGGGTTTAGGCTTTGTTGGGAACTGACTTGGATCAAAAAGATGGATCAGTCAGTATAGCTTCTAATCCAGTGTTTGAGTAGGGTACCCAGTGGGATTGCTACCAGGCGTCTCTTTTTAATCTTTATAACAGAGTAGTTTTCTGTATTTTCCCTGCAAGCATGTCTACATTCAACAGATGACAACAGGTGGCCTCTGTCCCCCTACCTCTGGTACTCTGATAGCTCTGTGTTTTTTTCCAGAGTTCATTCACAGCTATCTATAAAGTTAAGTGCTGAATCAAAGTATTTCTCAGGGCAAACACTCTACTGAGACAAATGACCCTTTCTCCACAAATCTCTTTCTAGAGTCCCAGAATAAAATAGCCAAGAGGGAAAAGACATCTTCTGTAATTTAGCTCAGTGTTAGGTCAGTAAACTGCAGACTGTTCCCTACATGTGAGACACTGGGTCAGGCTTTAAGAATCTGACATACTTTGCAGGAAAACAAAGCCTACCCAAAGTAACTCACATCTTTGAATGATGACCTCCAGAAAAGCAGGTCTACTGATGGAGACCATGTGACCTCCGCTGGCTGTGTAGCAGGCAAGACTGAACCCAGGCCCATCTGGAGGCCAGCTTTGCCAGAGGATTTGAGCCTTGGGGTCCCGTGCAAAATCTGCACCTACTTGTCAAAGTTTCAGGTCACATAAACAGTAACACTGCCCTGTGGTCCAGGAAGGGCAGTGGTTAGTACTGAGAGCCCCTGAGAGCTTGAAGCACTGCCCCGCAGGATCAGAAGTCCAGGTTTGTACTGAGCCTCCAAACCAAGTTCTGATACCCTGTAAAAACTTTGTCCAGCCCATGAAGACAAAGGTGCCCCCTGAGCCTATAGGTGCCCACAGGAGGTCCAGCTGGAGGCCCATCACTGCTGCTCACCTCACAAGTCCCCCTTTTGTTATTCACATGCTGTAGTTTACATGTGCAGGTTGGGTCTTTTGATTTTGTTTTTGTTTTTTACTAAGCTCGTTTTTTCATTATTCAATTTTTCATTAGCAGCTTTTAATTTTTATTTATTTGTTTGTGCAGACTTCTCTCTACTTGCAGCAAGCAGTGCTGCTCTCTGTTTTCAGTGTGCAGGCTTCTCGCTGCTGTGGCTTCTCTTGTTTCAGAGCACGGGCACTGGAACACAGGCTCAGTAGTTGCGGTAGACAGGGTTAGTTGCTCCACAGCGTAAGGAATCATCCCAGATCAGGGATCAAACCCATGTCTCCTGCGTTGGCAAGCAGATTCTTTACCACTGAGCCCCTAAGGAAGCCCTCATTCATATTTTTTCATTATTCAGAGTCATGGTTTAAAAAAAATACTAAAAGATTAAAATAGAAAAGAAAATCCCCCAACTTGATCTCACTCCTTAGAATACCCTTCTAGTATTTGTTATATATCCTTCCAAAAACTTTCTAAATCAACACAAGCATCTTTAAACAAGCAAGAGTATTACAAATTGTTTTTCGCTTTTAGCAGGATACCTTGAATGTCTTTCCAGATATTAGTCCTCAGCAAGCTGCCTCATTGTTTTACATGTGGTTGATGGCATTTACTTGGTTTCCACTTCTGTGCTCTTAAAAATAAATATTCTTGTGCTTGTGTGTTTGTGCACCTGAGTGATAGTATCTAGGTGATCGGTTCCTAGTTGTGGAAATGCTAGGTCAAAGGGTATACTGTATATTTTGGTAGATTAAAGGCAAGTTATCCTCTAAAAACCTAATTTAAATTCCCACCAAGAGTCCATCCCCTTATCAAAAATGGTAGTTAGGAAATATTTTAATCTTTGCTAATCTAAAAGTAAAGAATGGTATTGATTTATTGCTTTGTTTTTTCCTGAATGAATATGAACATATTTTCACAAGTTTATTGTACATATGTATTTCTCCTTCCCTATTCGTTTATACTGTTATCTTTTCAAATTTCAAGGAAATTAGCACTCTCCCCTAAATTTATGATATATCTTTCTGCCTTGTCCACATCATTTTGGCCACAAAGAAGTTTAATTTTGTATAGGGAAATGTGTTCATCTTATCTTTTATGGCTTCTGAACTTTACATCATGCTTAGAAAGATCTCCCCACTCTATGACTGTGACGCACATCTTCTCCTAATATTTTAACAATTTCATAATCACACTTAAATCTTTGATCCATCTGGATTATGTTGATGTAGGGTGTGAAGTCGAAATTCACCCTTGTTTGCTTTTCCAGGTAACCCAGATCCAGCTTTATTTGCTTTTCCAAATGGCTAGTCAGTTGTCCCAGCATCATGTACTGAGTAACCCATCTTTTATACACCTATTGGAAGTGACATCTCTACCTGGACTTGGTTTTAAGTGTACCACTTAGTAACATTTGTCTCCCAATTGGGAGCTGGGGCTTGCGGCCCTCTGTACATCTAATCAGAAGCCTCATGGTCTGTCTGGTACAAGTCAGGTACCGAAGGGTAAGGAAAAAGACAGAGGAACAGTTTGGAAACAGTAATGTTTGGTGGTAAGGCTGAACGTGAGCACTCAGTGCTTTGGCCCCAGTGTAGACCTAACCCCGTAGTTCCACACTCTTGCTGGAATAACAGACAACCTGGTGCTCCTAGCACCAGTGAGACAGTGCAGCTGAGCCATAAACATGTTGAAAGACAAGAGGAGAAAATTGTTTTCTAACAGTTATATTTCTGTGCTGTTGGCTTACTAAGCCTTTTATAAACAGCAAGCCTTATGAAAAGCATCTAAGCAGAGCAGCTCCTCTCACTAGAGGTGGTGCCGAGTCCGCTTTGCCCACAGCCCTGAGACTCTGCCCTTAGCTCGGAGGCGTGGGGATGGTGGGGGACAGTGTGCAGACTCAGCGCCCAAAACCTCAAGTGCACAGACCACCATCCGTGTCCCAAGAAGAGCACTGCATTTGTAAGGTTTGCGAGTGTGCTATGGGGTGAGCGCCTTAGATCAACTATTCCTGGCTGCCAGTTCATGACCAAACAGGACTTTCACTTCCACTCCCAGGAAGATCACTGGTGTGAGCGCCCTCCCCAGACCTGCCCCCTCCCTCACCCCCCATGATTTCTTGCCCCCATTCCCACCCCCTGGCCATGCCCACCCATGCTTTGGAATAAATCATCGTGTTCAGAAAAAGCTCTTTTTTTATATACTTGGTGTTTCTCCTATTCTTCAGCTTTATGATGGCCTGAGAGAAAATTTGCCTCAGGACATTTTTTAGTTAATGATTCAAGCATCACCTGAGCAGATCACTGAAGTCACAAAACACTACTGCAATTATGTAGTGTCCTTGCATGTTCCAAGGACACAGCAGCTGTCCAGAAGAATTCTTACCCTCAGTCTGAAGAATTTGCATTAATCTAAAGCTGAGCTTTCTGGGAAGCTGCGTGCATTTAGGAACCAGGCTAAGGATTAACGAAACTCCACCCACCCGCCCCCCCCCCCCTGCCCCCCCCCCCCCCGCCCCCTGCACAGTGCATGGCCCCAGCCTGGCCTAGTTCTCTGCAGCACAAATGATAAATCAATAGCTTGCTTATTATGCCTCTCACCCCACTCACTCTTTTCTCTCTTAAAATAATATGGGAAGGCTTCTTCCTTACTGGTAACTCAGAGAATGCTTGTAAAGTGTGGGTTAAATCTGCAAAGAAAGTAATTTTTATTCTTGAGCTTGGAAAATAACTGAGCCACTTTTGGCAGATCTTTGATGTTTTCAGATATGCTCGGGATAGAAGTTCTAGATCTTTATTTTCCAGGCTGGCAATTACATAAAGTTAAAATGTTGTTTTAGTCTATAAATGCATAGAAAAAGGTCTAGGCAGATACACACCAAACTAAAAACGGGGGCACCTGGGGAAGGGAATGGGGGATATGGAAGAGGGAATACTTGCGTTTTATATGTCTATATTCTTTACAATCAGAATGTGTTTTCATTACATAATTGTGAAATAGAAAAATTTTTTAAATTTTTTATTTTAGTTGCAAGTATGTTTTCTGCTATGGTCCACACAACAGAATAACCCAGTTCTGTATGTTGCGTTCATTTATTGGGCTCATTACACTATGCCTTTTTAAATCTCTTTTTGATACAGAACCTCTTGCAGGTTTTGCAGGGTTTTTGTTTGTTTGTTTCTTTGCTTTTGGCCATGCCACACAACATACAGGCTCTTAGTTACCTGACCGGGGATTGAACCCAGGCCCCAGCAATGAAAGCACTGAGTCTTAACCACTGGACTTCCAAGAAATTCCCATGGTTTATTTTCATTTTTTGAAATATAAAACTCGCTTACTGGTTTGAAATGAAGGGCAAAGTCCTTTCCATGACCCTGGATCCCACACCCAGGGTCTAAGACATGTCTTTCCCAGAGCCACACCGTCCAGGATTCTGCCTGTGAACATTCGTTAAAGCCAAGGGAGTTGGGAGGCCATAAGGGCCTTTTCTCCTGGGTGATGTTGGAGAGAATGAAACACACACGCTCGCTCGAGAGAGCCCCTGGCATTAGAAACGCGCCTGTCTCCACCTGGGGCTCATCCTGCTCAACCCCACCAGCCCTCCAGCCAAGATAATCATTGCATTTGCAAATTTACCTAACCTGTTGTCCGCCTGTGTTACATTCACTATTGAACTAGCTTAAGTCCAAAATTAAATTCCTTGACTAATGTTCAACTTAAACCAAAAAGAGAGAAAGAAAGAAAGAGCCATTTGGAAGGAAATACTTCTAGATTTCTTTTTTTTCTTCTTGTTTTATTTGATAAGCTGATTTGTCCATTCTTCAGTGGTTCGGGGCAGATAGAGATTTTCCTGTTGATTTGTTTTGCATTAACTCCAGAACAGAGATTGACCTTCCTCCAGGACAGAAAATTAGCTAGTTAATATTGGCTAGTGAATATGCCACAGAGTAAACTGAAGTGCTTAGAATCATTTCTAAAATGAAGCAAGGCCCAAGAAATAAATACTCTAAGTCAAAAATTGAGATTGGCTGAAGATATGCAGTATTTTCTTAACTCTTTATGACCTGTTTATCGTAAGATTGTCAACTACTACAAAGGTACATAAATGGGTTTTCTGGTTAACACACGGCATGTGAATTCAAGTGTGACTGCCAGGGACAGAGACTCTAAAAGGATAAGAGCGTCGCTTTCACCCAGTATTGTACCGAGTGGGGCATGCACAGCAGAGGACACTGTATGTGGGCCAGTCTTATTTCTGTTTCCTATTATTGGAGGTCACTCTGGATTGCTGGGCTCCCCTGGTAGCTCAGCTGGTAAAGAATCCGCCTGCAATGCAGGAGACCTGGGTTCGATCCCTGGGTTGGGAAGATCCACTGGAGAAGGGAATGGCTACCCACTCCAGTATTCTGGCCTGGAGAGTTCCATGGATTGTATAGTCCATGGGTAGGCTCGCAAAGAGTTGGACACAACCGAGCGACTTTCACTTTTCACTTTGGATTGCATTTTGCTGGTGGTTCTATAGTTCCTTTTAAAGGTTTTTCAGAATTTCAGTCACTTAAAAAAATACTATGGTCCAGTATAGCTCTAAAATATACTTACATACCATACTGAGTTTAAAATGAAATAGGACCCCAGAACATGGGTTGCATGGTTAGAATAGCTGTTATAATTGAACATTAATTTTCATATTGTCCATTTTAATAATAGCAATAGCTACCACACATGTTCCAGGCAGAATGCTGGATGTTTTACTTCAATTATAGCTGATAACGACCTTTTATGGTAAGTATTATTCTCCCAACTCAGAGCCAAGAAACAGAGCTGATGAAACAGAGCTGATATTCCAGCCAAACTTTGTCTGGTTCCAAAGCCCAGGCCCTCATCATAGCTTTTCAGACAGTGGCACAGTATTTGTTTGGTAAAACTTTGGTAAGCTACTTCTTCCTATTGTTTTTAATAAAATTCCATGATGCACCTAACCAGGCATTTAAATGTTTGGTTTCATTTCTAACCTCATTGACATAGTGTAACACAATAATAAGGAAATTGGTTGATCTTTTATATAAATGTAATAATATTGTTTTTTTTTCCCCCCGCTTTAGCCACCAGCTAAATACCTCCTTCCAGAGGTAACGGTGCTTGACTATGGAAAGAAATGTGTGGTCATCGATTTAGATGAAACATTGGTGCACAGTTCATTTAAGGTAAATCAACATAAAAAATGATCAATGATCTTTGTGATTTGGCCACAATTGTATTGGAAAATGGAAAACTAAAAACATGAAAGCTTGTGGTTTGTTGGCATATGACTTCACTGTTCATAAAATCCCAGTAACTGTTGGTTATTAACTCAGGTAAACATTAACTCGAGTAGTTGAATATTAACATAATTAGTTTGGGAGAAAAAAACCCACTGGGCTGCCAATATCCCTGAGACCTCATTCTTATACAATTTAAGTTTTCCAGCACTCTGCCCCCTGCAGAAATATTTTCCAGGTGGCACAAGGCAGTCAGTGCCCCAGGACACTGCTGTGTGTTTGTCTAGGTAACTGAGCACTGCATAAGCTGCAGGTTATATGGGGAAGGACAAGGGGAGGCACAGTTGAAAACTAGCAAGCAACTGACTGTCCTGGAAATTTTCCCAGACCAAGTTTTGGAAGATGCCCAACTCTGAAGAAGACTCTCAGAGTTACGGCATCTGAACAGACTCAGTCATTCATCTCAACAGCTTTCATGACAAGAGCTTGCTGGAGTTTTTCCTGAGCTTCATGGCTAAGTGTGTATCCCCCTGCATGCCCTCCCTCCTGAAGGCCAGGGGCTGCAGTACTCTCTGCGTGAGCATCACAGTCTGACTTCCATCTCCTCCCTCACGCCTCCCTCTCCATCTCCCCACCAGAAGAGCAGCCAAAATTACAAACTACCCAAGGGCCTCCATGTATGTGTGTGTGTGCTCAGTCCTGTCTCTCTGCAGCTGCAGGAACTGTAGCCCACCAGACTCTTCTGTCCGTGGAATTCTCCAGGCAAGAATACTGGACTGGGTTACCATTTCCTCCTCCAGGGGATCTTCCCGACCCAGGGATCGAATCAGTGTCTCTTAGGCCTCCTCCATTGCAGGCGGATTCTTTACTGCTGTGCCACCTGGGAAGCCTGGGCCTCCAGGGGGAACTGCAATGGCTGTACTCCTAAGAAATGAGTTAATTGATCATTTTTCCAATTTTTGAAGTTGTTTGAAACAAGCAAATGATGAAAAAGTTTGGAAATAGGGGATTGGTGTGTTGGGGGAGAAGCAGAAGGCATATAGGGTCCTGGTCCTGTTTTCCTTGGGGTGTTTCCGGTAATGGAACTGCCCTACTGTTGCTGGCCAGTTAGACCATTTTCCTCTGTTTACCACCAGCCCATGACCCTGCTTACTTTGCTGGAAGATATAAAAGCACCACCTGAGATGAAGGGTGTTTCTGACACCAGCCAGTCACTCCTTGATGGCTGTATGGGAAGTGGGAGAGAGCTATCAAATTTTCCTGCAGACCTTTCTGCCAGAAACATCCCTCTTTGGGCCTGCTTCTCACTAAACAGAATCCTCCTTAACAGGTCAGGGCCAGGCAGTTGTCCTGGAGTCCTTGGGAGTGTGGAGGAGGGGCCACACACCCTCCTGGCAGGGAGAAATGGCCTGGCTGACCACTGGAGCATATGGGTACCACTCATTCCACAGCCCCACATGGGCCTTCCCAGGATTGATCCCAGGGATTCAGTGACCTCATATCCCAACTCAACTGTGAACTGCATTGGAAGCCTTTCCTCCCCTGTGGGCAGGATGCTCAGGACTTTTTCACATCCCTGAGGAGCAAAGGCCTTTAGGGCAAAGGTCAGTTGTCATCACAGCATAGCCAGCTTCCTTGCAAGCAGCTCTGGCAGCGTGGGCATCACCAGCCAGACTGCACAAGGTTACTGAGGGCTCGTGGCTCCAGGGAGGGAGCCTTGGGAGCCCCTGGTGTCTCCAGGGCCTGCTCAGAGGGCGATTGATAACACCGGTGATGTGAATAACATGTCTTCATTTCTTCCCTCCCTGAGCTGCCTGCATTTTCAAGCAGAATATTGTATGATTTTTAGGGTTCTGGGCATCTCAAAGCCCTTTGAGAATCCGAAAGCTAAGAACTTCTCTCCTTGAAACTACAGAGCACGCAGACCCAGAGACACATGTACACAGCCCTGGCTTTGGCCCCCTTGTTGTATGTACTTTGTGGAATAGAATGTCACAATCTAACGCCTTACGAGAACTTTTTCCTTCAGCCTTTTGTTTTCTCGCCTCATTCTATATTTTAGTTGTGAAGTGATAAAGTACCAAGCTCAGCCTTGACCTTCCGACCAAAGCAGTGAAGAAGCTGTAAGCTTAAGGCTCAAGTGCTCTACTGAATGCTTAGTACTGGTTCTGTGACCCAGTATTCGCCACAGTTTTCCAGTGTATGTCTCAAAGAACAATGTGTGTGTACAGTAATGGACTTGAAGGCAGACTTTAGTTCAGATTCTTACCAGCGACTCTACCCCATGCCCCTGCCCAGGGACCATCACACCCAGTCTCCCTCCTTCTGCTCCTCTCTTCCTCATCCCAAGTGTTTGTGATCTCATGATTCTCTTGGGCCTGTTCGTTTCCACTTGATTTGTGGAATTCATTTAGAACTGTATGCGAGTCCGTCGTTGAGAATATAGCGACTGTTGAAGAATCACGTTTGAGTTTTAAGTGTCACTAATTGTGGGGTTACTTTAAATATGTAGATGTTTATATATCTGTTTGTGAGTGTGCTCGGTATTGTACCACGCAGTGCAGAACAGTCTAAGGTGTGGTGGCTCTCCCACCCACTCCACCCCTCCCCCCTCCAGGGCAGGAGACGGTGCCAGGCAAGGCTGGAAATCACTGACGCACAGGGCTGGATGCAGCCATGGGCACTTATCAGACCCATTGCTCTAACTGTCTAAGATGGGAGAAACCAAGGTCCAGAGGGGAAAGAGCCTGCCCAAGGTCGTGGTCTGTGGCCTCTGACCTCACCCCATATATCCAGTGGCCCCCATGTCTGTATTTGTGCAACTTACCAGATGGCTCCGTGGTAAAGGATCCGCCTGCAGTGCAGGAGATGCAGGTTCTATCCCTGAGTCGAGAAGATCCCCTAAAGAAGGAAATGGCACCCACTCCAGTATTCTTGCCTGGGAAATCCCATGGACAGAGGAGCCTGGCAGGCTGCAGTCCATATAACCGCAAGGAGTCTGACACAACATAGCAACTCAACAAGCACTGTCCTCTAGGGCTGTCAGGCCCTCGCCGCCTCCCCCTGGTGGCCAGCAGTGGTTCCTGCCGCTCTAGGCAAGCGCCAAGAGTTGGAGGAGCCCTGTTTCCAAGCCAGGTGCAGATGCTGAAAATGTAACAATATTCAGAACAGAAAATAACATGCTTTCCTGCTTATGTTTATTTTGAGGAACCAAAGCATGCTCCAATGTCCCCTTCTAGTCCAGGCAAGCTTTTTTGGTGCTAAAGTTTCCAGTTTTATTTTGTTCTGTCAGACATATTAATTATAGTTTCTTCTTTCTCCAGCCTATTAGTAATGCTGATTTTATTGTTCCTGTTGAAATTGATGGAACTATACATCAGGTAAGAAATCAAAGCTAAATCTGAGTTTCAGTAAGCATTTTTTTTTTAGTAATTACATTTTCTATGAACTGTATTTCTAAATTCCCCTTTCAGTAATCATTTGTTCCTGAATCAGGAGGAGGCAGACTTTATTAAAAATTTAGTGATTTTCTGCCTTTTTTTTTCACTCAGATGAATTTTGTGCTTCATTTATAAGGGAAGCTATAATCTATTTGTAAATATTAGATGTGGTTGCAAGTTCGAATAGTTCTTTGATTTGATGCAGACTTTTAGAAGTTTCCATATCCCCCACTGGCCTAGCTTGATGGTCTAATTAACTTCCCTATGTAATTGCTTCAGCTACTCTCCTAGCAGGCAACAGGGAAATGTTACAAGTCACTGACTTGCGGTAGATTCTCAGCAAAGATTGTCAAAGCTTGCCAGCCACTCCAGACTGACCTTGTCACTCCCGCATCGTGTTCTGTGAATATTTAGGAAAGCCCAACCCAAAAGGGAAAGGAGGAAGGGTGTACATTTTTGGATCAGCAGGAAGCTTTGAATAAAGATGCCCTAGTCAGTTGCCATGCATCTTTTGTTCTGATATTTTTTCCCCTTATATTCCTTTTTATTGCATGAAGCTCCTCTAGGAGTAGCTTCACTTATGAAATATTGGAAACACTATGGGAAGACATTGCAGGCTTTCCACAGGAACGCCCCAGCGTCTTCCTCGTCAGCCCCAGGCTGTAAAAGGAGAGCCTGTGGCCTCGTGTGTTCATATCCCGGGATGGCCTGGTGTGTTTATATCCCGGGATGGCCTGGCGTGTTTATATCCCGGGAGGAAAACCCCCTTGGTGCTTGAGCCGTAACGGGGTGTCTTTCCTTGGAGATGCCGGTAGTCTCTTTGGCCCTTGAATGCAGGGTGTCAGAGCTGGTGGGGCCTTGGGAGTCAACAGGTCCAGCTGCCTCACTGTCCACATGGGGGACGTGAGGCTCAGCCAGGGAGAGGCTTGGTTCAAGGTCATACAATAGGACGAGTTGACATGAGAGCGCCAGTCTCCTGTTCCTGACACAGGGCTCTTTGCCGGGTACTTGAGTGCCCCCTCCCCCACCGCTAGGAGGTCCTGCCAGCAGCCCACCCCTGGTGTTTCCACGCTTCATGCTTTGGAAAGCCATCAGGGAGCCAGAATGGCAGGCACTTGGGCATTTAACACTTGCTGAAGCATCCACAGAATTAACTCCGCATCTGAGAAGCAGTTAAGGCTTTTGCGTTTAATATCTTGGCTCGTGTGACAAGATAATGGGATGAAGGAGAAGCTGCCCACTGGCATGACAGAAATTAGGAGAGAAATTAATCCCTTCGTTCCTCATGACTGTGAGCATGGCCCTCAGGACCTGACTTGCTGTAGCCAGCCTGTTCTCAAAGGAGCTGCCCAGCTCCCCCAACCCTCCAGACTGTGCTATGATTCACCTGGTGGTACACACTCCAGAGCTGGGATCAGAAACTCTTTCTCCTGAGGGAATGAAGCCACAGGCGCCCACAGGAGGACCAAGGCCCTGGCGAAGGCCGTGGCCTCGTTCAAGTAATCCAGGATAGGCTGTGCAGGTCCCAAGGGGCCTATTCTCGGTTACTTGCACGCGGACGCGGGCCTGGACGCCAGCCTCTGGGCCCAGGACCCTCCTGTCTGTCAGAGGCACCAACGCCATAGTCCCCAGACCAGTCTCCTGCCCTTCGCATGTAGCAACGCTTGCTTTCCAAGCAGCATCCCAAAGGAAGGACCACAGGCCGCACCCATTCCTAGCACCTAGCAGCCTCCTGAGCAGAGTGTAGGCCTGGAGCTACTGCAGCCACACCCCATCCCGAGGCCTCTCCACTCCGCAGAGCCCTAGGGGCACCCATCCTGGCCATCCTGCTCCTCTGGCCCTCCCTCCACACGCCCTTTCACTCAGCCACAGGTTTCCCACCAAGACCTTCACCTGTGTGAACTCCTCTGTCAGCAGCTCTTCCTCTGTATGGAGCAGAGCCCCGTTCCCCTCTGCCCCTCCTCCTGTAGGGCATCCAGCCCGCTCCATCTGCCGTTCACAACCCATGCATACTCACCTCGACCTGCCTTTCACACTGACTCCAGCCTTTCCTATCCCCATCTCCCCCGCCTTCATCTTGGCCTCTGAAGGGCTGGTCAGCAGAGCTCTGGCCATTCTCCAATACCCCAAGTGTTTCCAGGCAGGGTCTCATGCTCAGACTAATTTCTCATCCTTATCAGCCTGGTGAACTCCTCCTATTCACCCTTCAAGGTCCAGGCCAAATGTTCCCTTTTGTGAGTCCCCCCCCTTAAGAGGGCGGTTTATCATCGTTAATTTATCCTTATGCTGCAGCTTTCATTATGCATGTTCGTTTTGATCTATTTTGCTGAATGTCTGCTCTAGACTGTGAGCTCCTCAAGGGCAAGGCCTGTGTTTCCCTCACCTTTGTAACCACTTCAGGCTGAGGCCAGAGCTGGAACTGAACGAACATGAGTCGAACTGAATTTTAACAAGTTTGAATTATTTTAGGGAAATGGCTAATTTCAAGTGAAATTTATTCAAGTTTTAATTAGTTCTTCCCTCCTCCCACCTTCTCTGCCTCCTCTTGCCAGCTCTGCCTTCTTTCCCCGCGCCCATGTTCCCTCAGATCTGTTCAGGCTTCCAGTTGGGGGCAGAGCCCAGCCACTCTAGGAAAGGCGGTTCTTTGCCCCCCGTGCTTGGCCGCTTCTGATGCCTGGTTTCTGGGGTCGAGAGTAGGCTGGCCTCACATCCCCTGAAGTATCTGTTTCTGGAGCAGACCGAAGCAGAGTTAATGTTGTGTGTCAAGTAGACCGTTTCCCACACCGACAAGGAAGGCCTTCATGCAGCTTTACTGCTCCTGTGCCTCCACCCCAGGCCTTCTGAGCAGGGGAAGGGTTCCAATCAAGTAGACAACCACCAGAGCAATCCCAGACCTGCCGGGCAGTGGGCCATGCCCTGACCTCCACCAGAAGGACCACCCCAGACCACGGCCTCTGTCCAGAAACGGCCTGACCCAGAGCATGTCCCATGAAACACACGTGAAATGAAGGCTCTGGGTCACCCGAACGTGGCCCAACCTGTCCACTCGCTGGTTCTGAAAATCCCCAGAACCTTCCACACCAGGTCAGCTTCCCTTTTCCCCTGGGCGAGGAGTCTGCTCCAAACTCAGATCTGGAGCGCACCGTGAGGGGTATCTGGTCCTAAGCGCCATGTCAGATTACACAGCCCCTCGTTCAGTCCTCCTGGGGGCAGGAGGCAGGAACCGGCTTAGGAACTCTTCCTCCCCGGGGCTCTCGGGGCCCCAGGCCTTCCTCGGTGGCAGCTGCGACTGACCTGCATGCTGTCCCTGCCGTTGCAGGTGTATGTGCTGAAGCGGCCACACGTGGACGAGTTCCTCCAGAGAATGGGACAGCTGTTCGAATGTGTGCTCTTTACTGCCAGCCTGGCCAAGGTGGGTCGTGCCCCCAGCCCTCAGAGCCCAGCCCCTCCAGCCCTGCCTCCTGTCTTCAAGCGGCCCTTTGTTAAGGTGGGGGAAGCAGTTTCCATGGTGACAGGTTCCCACCCCAGATGGGGTAGATGCAGGCCCTGTGCACAGCACCAGCCTGAGAGGCTTTTGGGTTACCATAGTGACAGGAGCATTGGGAACAAACGCTCCATAAAGCTGCTGCGTGCCGCCAGTGAAGCTGCTTGTCCACAGACCAGGAAACCACAGGCGTGTCCCGTGTGGCTGAGACAGGCGTCTGCATCTCATCTGGTGACTGGCTGAGGCCTCTGTACACTTGGGTTAGCAGCTCACCTGGGTTTCAGGGAAGGATAAGCATCGAAGGTTCATCCACCCGCGAAGGCTGAATGAGCATTCTGACTGCCCTAAAGAGCCCCAGGACCTCAAGCCAGTCACTTCACTTCTCTTGCCTCCGTTTCTTCTATGAGATAGGGATAATCCCATCTACTTCGTGGGGTGGATCAAATGAAATAACGCCCAGAAGGAGCTCAGCACAGGCCCCGACTCCTGTTCAGCAAGGGCCTGTGGAGCCCCTGCTGGGTCTCCCATGTGCTGTGCTGGGCACTGTCACATGGTCACTGCTCCTGGTGTTCATTCTTTATTATGATTATTCATGATGATAAAATAAGCCACGCATGTTTTGGCCCCGTGGTTTGATTTGAATCTCTGACCCAGCATCTACAGTGGCCCTGACCAAAGAAAGTGGTTTCTTTGCCCTTACCCACTGTTTGAGGGACCTGGCCAGTTGACAGCACTGCCTCCCACCATGTGCATGAGTCTGTCCTTTCGCAGGTGAAATGAGGTGCCTGCACTGTGTGGAAGGCCTGCCTCGCTCCTCGAAAGAGCTCTTTGGCATGTCTGTGTCTCCAACCCTGGCCCTGACGGCCAATGCCATCCATTTGTTGATGGCACCAAGAGTGTCTCCACGGGCACCTCAGGGACCCTCAGTAGCCCCAAGATGAGCTCTGCAGAGTCCAGGCTAGACGTCTGCCTGTCTGCAGACCTGCTCCAAGGATGCACAGGCAGCTTCCTCCCCGTGTTCCATCTCTGTGCAGGCTCCCTTCTCTGAATGTTGGGGACTCTGACCCTGAGTTCCCAGATGTGCTGTGCTGCTTTGCTGGGCTGGGCATTTCTGGTTTGGGCCATCTCTCTGCCATTCCATCAGTCTCATCACCGGGCCATAAAGCTTGAGCCAATGGGGAGGGAATCAAGAGCCCCAGGCTGTCTTCTTTGTGCTGAAAATAGAATGCGGCCTCAGGAAGAACATCATCTTCCCCAGTGGGTACCCTTTCAGATGAGCAGTACCCACGACTGCTGTAGTCCCGATGGCTCTTCTGACAGTGCTCTCGGCTGCTGAGGCGCCTGAAGTGATAACCAAAGAAATAACAAACAGGAAGGTTGCACTGTGCTGGGGGATTGAGAGCTGTTTTATTCCTTTGGCAAAATTGAAAGCACTCTTTCTTGGCATCATCCCCAGCCTTGCTTAAACATCCTTGTTCGGTCTCTCTTCCTGGACGGCTCCCACCTGCCCCTCCATCTGTCTCTCCAGCCCTTCTCTCACTGCTACCCCGGGCTGCCTTTGCTGAGTCAGCCCCCACGTGCTTCCTTCCAGGGACTTCAGTGTGGTCCAGTGGATTGGACTCCACACTTGACTGCAGGGGGCACAGGTTCCATCCCTGGTCAGGGAAGTTCCACATGCCATGCAGTGCATGTGGCAAAAAAAAAAGAATGTGCAGCCTTCCAGCTTCTCTCCTCCCTAGTGCCCAGCTCTGCTGACAGGGAGCCATTCCCCAGGGCTTGGCCCTGAGCTCAGCCCCCAGCCAGCACCGTTGGTGTGCAGGACCTCCTGGCCTGCTTCCCTGGGGCCTGAACAACCTCTGCTGACAGAACCTCACAGTGTTTACTTCCCCATCTCACGTCCTTCCTTCATTCACTCACCCAGCAAGTATGTCCTTTATACCTGCTGTGTGTCAGGCACTGTCCTAGGCATTAGGCATACTGCAGAGAACACGAGATGGTCCCTGCCCACGTGAAGCTTACATCCCCACGGTTGGGACTCCCAGACTAGGACACTCCCTTGAAAGATGTATGCCACCACCGTTGTTAGTGATAATGAAGAAATTAGCTAGAGTCAGCCGCTTAAAAATGACCCACATGGCACTTCTCTACCCTCACCTGGAGCCCTGAGCTCACCTCCCTTGGTCAACAGGAAACCCAGCCTCCTCCTGCACTCTCTCCATCAGGACGTCTCTGGAGAGAGGACTCACCTATGGAGCCAGGATGCTGCTTGTAGCCCTGCATCCGGCAGCCATGACGGCCTTTGCTCTGCACTCGGGGTGCTGTGCGTTCCACCACTGGCCTTCCCACTACCACCAGCCTCGGGTGCTTCCCACTCCCCCAGCAGAGCCTCTGGGCCCCTAAGGACCTCTGACTGTGCCCCTCACTTGGGTCTTGGTGCTGAGGCCTGGCCTCATGTGGCCTGGAGCTGCCACTCTTTTGCCTCCAGCCCGAGCTACTCAGTCTGGATGAAGATTTTCCCTCAGACACAACCCCTTTATTTCTTCATCCCTTTCAGTGTTCTTTGGGGAAAATTCCCCAGGCCACGGAAGATGGCCAAGCAGGATGAACCCCAGCTGTGATTGGGGCTCTAATTCCCTCCCTTAAAAGTCCTGGGCTCCAAGTCAGTGGCTGTGCTGTCTGGGCACATTCTATGACAGTCAGGGGCTGGGCTGGCCGTGCTGCTCAGAGCTCCTCTAGGGGGCAGTGTGGCCCCGTGCACACCAGCCAAATCCAAAGTCCGCACTTCCCTTTGCTGATGCAACTAGTATTTACCGAGCCCTACCAAGAGGTGGCGCTAGTGCTGAAGAGCCCATCTGCCAAGACATAAACTAGGTTGGGAAGATCCCCTGGAGAAGAGAATGCCTACCCACTCCAGTATTCTTGCCTGGAGAATCCCATGGACAGGGGAGCCTGGCAGGCTGCAGTCCATAGGGTCGCAGAGAGTCAGACCAGACTGAAGCAACTTAGCACATGCAAGGTGCTGGTGATGTCGTGGGGAACACGGCAGACAAGGCCAGGGCCCCTGACAAGATGACGGATCCGTCAGGTGGTCCCGGGTAGTGGTGAGCTCTGTGGAGGCGATGGCAGCTGTGAGGCCAGAGAGTTTCTGCAGAGGAAGGTGCAGGAGGGCTGGGAAGGTTGTGAGGAAAGCCGAGCGCTGAAAACTATCTCCACAGTTTCCGGAGAAAGTGTGTGCAGAGAAGGAGAAGTGTGTGCAGAGAGTGGGGAAGAGAGTATTCCAGCAGAGGGGACACTGATGCACAGGTCTCAACCATGTGCAAAGCCAGCATGGCTCAAGGGACTTGTGGTGGAGCTGAGAGGCAGCCCTGTGGGATCTGCCAGGGACCTGGGGCTTCATTCCAAGTGTGGCAGGAAGCCAGTGCAGGGTCTGACGGGTGTTTTCCAGCGGCCGTTCTGACAGCTACAAGGTGAGTGAGTGAGTGGAAAAGAGGCCCCAGGGGAAGTGGGAGGCTCCTCTGCAGGCCAGAGATGACAGAGGCCCGGACAAGGGAGTGACAGTATAAACAGAGAGATGCGGGCGGTTTCGAGATATTTTTGGAGAGGGAACTGACAGGAATTTCTGATGGATTCGATATGAGAAGTGAGAGAAATGGAAGAATCCAGGGTGTCAGGGAATTACCCAGGATCTTGAAACACCTGCCGTTATATAAGTCCCTTTTTAGATGAGTAGTATGGCTCTTGCTACAGGAGGTCAGGGCTCCTGAGCTCTTCCAGGCCCCCACCATTCACTGTGACGCCTGCTTCCCAGTACGCAGACCCTGTGGCCGACCTGCTGGACCGCTGGGGTGTGTTCCGGGCCCGGCTCTTCCGGGAATCGTGTGTTTTCCATCGTGGGAACTATGTGAAAGACCTGAGTCGCCTTGGGCGGGAGCTGAGCAAAGTGATCATCGTGGACAATTCTCCTGCCTCCTACATCTTCCATCCTGAGAATGCAGTAAGTAGCCCCAGACCAAAGGGACTCAGGGCTCCAGCTAAGCTCTCTTGCCAGGTAGAGCGGCTCTCTTGCCACTTCCGCACCTTCAAGAACCTGTGTGGGGGTTTCGTGGCCTTTTCCTTAGTGAAAGCCCAGCTTTGCATTGAGCAGTTACATGACATTGACCGTTATTTATGCTCACTGAGCCTCTCTGCCAAAGTTGCCCTCTCTGTCAAATGGGCATTCTAGGCATGCTGATTCGTGGGATTGTTGGAGTATCAAGTGTGGCAGTGCTTGTGTTGGGTACATGTTCAGTGAGCCTGTTACCTTCTCAGCATCTTTGGGATCATGACTGAGAAGGTTTTTGTCTGTCATCAGCCTCCTGGCTATTGCCCAGGACTTCGTGACCCCTGTAAATTCAGAAGGTCTGGGTGACCTCTTCAACAGAAGTATGAAGAATCAATAAAACACTTTAGTGAGGTCTTCAAATGAGACTACCAGGCTTTACCACCTCCTAATGATGTTTAAAAAGTAGACAATGGGAACATTTCCTGCATAAAACTCCCCAGAGCGTGGCAGCTCCCAGTGCCAAGTCCCTGGGTGCAGCACATCTCAGAGCAGGAGAGGCGCCCTCCTGCCGCTGGCCCTTCATTTCCAGGAGGCAAGGGCAGCCCTACTGGAGACTGCTCACCCTTCCACAGTGGCTGCCACACCGGACCTCAGCTCAGGCCCTGGAGAGGATGCTTCTCCCAAGACCAGGCTTCCCAGTCTCAACGAAAGCCCATACAGGATCTTTTCCTTGAGACCATAACCGCATTGCTCCTCTTACAACCAAAAACCAAGTTCAAGCTAGGTTCCCTTAGTGTATAATCATTAACTGAACAAACATTCAAAATATATTAAAGTATGCTCCTTTTGATGAGTTAAATTCAATATAATGCATTTTGTAATGTGTCTAACAGATAAGGATTCTTTTTATCATCTCAATTCCAGGCACTTCCCTGGCGGTCCAGTGGTTAGGACTCTGTGCTTCCATTGTAGGGGTCACGAGTTCAATCCCTGGTCAGGGAACTAAGATCCCACAGGCCATGCAGCACAGCCCCTTCTACCACCACCAAAAAAATAAATCCTAATCCCATTATCACGTCTGATAATACTAGCAGTTTCTTGATATTATCACTAACGTCCAGTCTGTATTCATCTTTTCCCTATCATCTAGAAATATTTTTTTATTTGGATTGTTTGAGTCAGAATCCAAACAAGGTAGGTACATACATTGCTTCGGTATTGAGTTCTTACTGTGACGTCACATCAGAAGGTATATAACATCAGATTGTCCCACTTCTAAAGACTTTAAATTGCCCTTTGGATTCAGGTGTTATCAGCCTGATCCATCCATTTTCAAATTTTCGATTGACTTTTCACCTAAAACTGTGAGCAGTTGTTGATAATCTTTGCCTACATCCACTATTTTATTAGAAATTACAAAATGGCATCTTTCTTTTGCATCTGTTGGCATCTTTCTGCATCTGTTGGCTGGAATTCTTTTTTCTTTTAATTGAACTTGTTGATTACTTGATTACCCTAAAATTCAGTTTGAACAGGGAAATCAGAGTAAAGTCTTGGTTCTTTTTCTTTATTTTTTCTGTTTTGAGAGTTATGAGATGGTGCTCTAGCAACCTCTAGAAGTAACCAATTTTTTTAGGTACCATTATGAAGCTATGGATTTCTTTATGTTATAATTTAATCTATTATCCTTTTTATGCTCAAATGTTCACCTATAGCCAGTGGATGCTCCTTCAAATAACAATAGTCTTTGATCACTTCCTGCTTTCTGGTCCAACAAGATATTCCAAGCTCATCTTGTCCATTTCTTGCTCCAGCCCTATAATCAGCCATTTTTCTATGCAACCTGGTTCCTGTGAGTGAAAATAGTATTTAGAGACCACAGTTTGGGTGGGTTCTCATTGTTATTAGGATGTCGTTTGCTTCCAGTCCTTTGTACTGGACAGAGCGAACATGCATTTATTTTTATTTATAGAATGAAGACAAAATCATAAATTCACATTGGTTTTTCCAATTCAATTGTAACAGTTTTTATTTAATTTCCTTTTGTTTTTGTATTTATGTCTCCTCTTACACTGAAACTCATGATTCCTTATTAACATCATTACAGATTTCATTCATCCTATAGTATAGTTTAACAGTTTCAAATTGCATTGTTTTAATATTATTACTAACAATAAAACAATTGAGTGCATTTAGGAATTTTTTTGAGCAATTCTACAAACAGAAAACTATGTTTCAAAATCACCTGAAATAATCCTTTCTATGGTTATGTCACCAAACTTATATACATGAAGGTTCATTTTTTTGGTTGCTTTTTTCCCTTACTGATTTAATTGCATTTCAATCATGTAACACATGTACATGGTTTAGCATCAAAACTGTCACCGAAGGTTCTCCCCTTGGCAGTCTAGTGCTTAGGACTCCACAAGCGCTTGCACCATAGGAAGGCTTGGACTTAACCCCTGCTCGGGGAAAGAAGACTCCGCATGACTCTCTGTGCGGCCAAAACTTTTTTAAAAATTAAAAACAGAACTGTCAACAAAGATACATTCAGAGAAATCTTGTGTCCATTCCTGCCCTCTCCCCTATTCCCACCCCTTCCCCTAGGAGTGGTCATTTTTTGCTCACTCCTTAGCTTGTTGATTTTTTTTTATTACGTAATGAATTGTTGGCTTCCCCGGTGACTCCGTCGGTAAAGAATCCACCAGCAATGCAGGAGATGCAGGTTCGATCCCTAGGTCGGGCAGATCCCCTAGAAAAGGAAATGGCAACCCGCTCCGGTATTCTTGCCTGGAGAATCGTGTGGACAGAGGAGTCTGGAGGGCTACAGTCCATGGGGTCGCAAAGAGTTGGACGCAACTTAGTGACTAAACCACCACCACCAGTGAACTGTTACATTTCTAAACAGTCTTTAGATTCGTAAAAGGGTCAAAAATCTTAGTTTTAAAAACATTTTTGGCTTCCCCAAATTTGTTTTTATGTCTCTTCTTTGCACCTCTTGCTACCACCCTCTAGCAGCCCTCCCCACCTCTCTATCTAAAACTGAAGGAGACTCTGTCTTTTTCTGTGGCTCAGAATGTCCTGAGATGTTATACTTCCCCTATTAACTGAACTCTGTGAAGCATGGGAGGCAATAATCCACGTCTCCATGCTGTGCAGTGACACTAAGTAGAAGCCCTCGGATACTCTCTACAAAGATGTCAGTGGCTGGTGACCTCTGACTTCAAGTGCTCTGAGGTGCAAGGAGTGGTTTGATGCAATAGAAAGAGTGTCTGATGGACCAAGGAAGCTGGCAGGCTACACAGTCCGTAGGGTCGCAAAGAGTCGGGAAGACTGAAGCAACTTAGCATGCACAGACACAAGGTAGTTATATATTCTGCGTTCTGGCTACCTTTTATGCAGCAGGAAAACAAAACAGGAAAGTGCATACCGACTGGATACACTTAACTTTGCCTTCCTGAACCACCTCCCAAACCAGACAGATTCAGGTTGATTTTAGCTGGGACGGGAGAAGAAGCAAGATGGTGATGGTGCTGGTGATTACTAGATACCTATCCTCCTTACCAAAGAAAACACTGAAGTGTGGGGACCCAGTCAGGCTGGAAGTGGCCCCCAGGCCCGATACAGCTCTGCTGCCTGCTGCACGCACTGTCTTCCAGGTGCCTGTGCAGTCCTGGTTCGACGACATGACGGACACGGAACTGCTGGACCTCATCCCCTTCTTCGAGGGCCTGAGCCAGGAGGACGACGTGTACAGCATGCTGCACAGACTCTGCAGTAGGTAGCCCCGGCCTCCGCCCGCCTCCTGCCTGCGCACCCTGGAACCTCAGCCTCGGGACCCGCCTGGCCTCTGCTCCCCCGGGAGCTGAGAGTGAGGACACGCCATGCTCCCGGCCACGGGGCGAATGTGGCCATACCTACCTGGTTTATTTTTTAAGAACAGAAACAACTATTTTAAAATGAACTCTTTTAATGAATTTCATAAAGGGACATGCATTTTACTGGATTTCCTTTTCTTAAAACATACCAAAAAGGAAAAAAAATGGGAAAAAAAAAAGCTTGGTATCTATCAGACTTCCTTTTACAACTGTCCTCCCCTCCAAGCAGACAGCCTGTCCCCTTCTACCCCAGCTCAGAGGAGCTGACCCAACTCAGAATCTTTTCCTACAGGATGAAGTGCCTTTTTGAATGTTATTTTAAGCTGAGAGTTAATTTTTCTATGCGACATATTTCCAGACATCTTTTAGTCTTTTATTGTCTTAGATTCTCTAAGAAGATGAATATGACAATTTTGTAAAACCTGGGAGGTGGGGGGGGGGTGGCAGGGGATGGGGGTGAGTCACAGGAGCCTGTCTCCCAGCAGGTGCGCTGCTCTGACCGCCTGTGGCATGCCACACGGCCAGGCTCCTGTGAGGAGATTCTGTGACTGTGTCAGTGTGTTTCTTCATTTCTGACCCAGTTTGGAATGTATCCGCAATCGCGTGGCTCAATGCTTTAGGCAACGATAGATCCTATTGTATTCTCCTTATTATTTCTGATGGTGACAGATTTGTCTTGAGGTCACATTCTTCCCCTTGAACAGTGGCATCGTGTCACTTCGGCTTTCACACGACTGCCATACTTCTGTATCTTGTTGGTTTGGTTATTGTTGTCGTTGGGGGTAGATCAGTTACAGACAACTCTCAAACCCTTGGATAGTTAAAAAAGGAATTCTGTTTATTGGTTTTTTTTTAATCTGTCCTTTTCAAAAGCTGGATACCCATGGAGCTGTTCGGGAATTTTCTTTGCTGCTACCGCGCTGCCACCAAATGGAATTGACCAGCGGCTGTTCCACTGTTCTTTGCCACTGTGCCTACGCTCAGAATCTGCTCACTGCTAAGCTGCAGACTTGGACAGGGTCAGAAACCTAGGTGTCCCACCTCACTGAGGACTGCAGACTGCGTCCCTTCTCTGGCACCAGCCTCACAGGTTCAGGAGGGAACAAAGACCAAAGGGCCGACGCACCTCATCGGTGTGGCGTTCCTTTTCAAACTGCAGTCAGCCTCAGAGCTTGCGCTAAGCTGACTGTTCTCTCAGGAGAACCTGTGGCCTCAAGCTGCCACCACGCTGATGTGGCCCGAGTCCATTTCTTGGGCTTCTCTTTTGAAGCACAGCCTGTTTCTGAGCTGAGGGTGGGGGAGATGTATCGGGATATGGGACCCATTACCCAGAGCCAGGGAAAGAAAGGGCCCCCTCCCTGAGCTGGGGCTCCTTTTGCAGCCTTTTCCAGTGAGATCTTTTAAGCAGTGCCATGATCCTCGTTTGACAATAAGACGGTCTATATAAAGTATTGCTCTTAAAGATAATTAAAAAGAACCCTTTCACGTTGGCACCATTGCCTTAGTCCTCTATGGGTCAGGCCGGAGTTCTGGTGGGAGCCACCAGCACCAAGAAGGTTGGAAAACAGTCAGGGTGGGTGGGGGGGGGGGGTGTCAAAGTAAAATTTCTTTTCTGCTTTCATTCACAAAATAGTGAAGCCAGCTGCCAATCACGTCCTCCCAACAGCACTTTGGTCTGCGGACTGCTGTGCTTTCAGGAGAGAAGTAAGTATTTAGGGGCAACCAGGTCTCCCCACACTGAGCATTCCAAATGCAGTCATCCACATGCCACTTAAAATAGAAACAGCCCCTTGCTCAGTGTGACCACAGAAAATGACAGTTATATGGCAGGTCTGTACACGCCATGCACCTTGATTTGGAAAACTAGTCATTAAATGAACCCACTGCCTTAAATGTCTTGAATGTTGCAGCCAAGTGTCTGTCACGTGTTGACATCCACACAGAAGTCAGTCCTGATGAGAGCCTTAGGCCCCTCACCTGTGCTTCCTGCTTTGTTGGCATCCCAAGGTCTTACTTGGAACAGGGGGCAGCAAGGAAATTCTAGAATATTCCAGGGGCATCAAACCTAGGAATCGTGCCCCTCTTCTGATGGAGTGAAGACACTTGGCAGGCTTGAGCCAGATCCTTCACCTGGTCGTTCCCGAGGCCGTGAGTGCCATTGCACTGGGCCGGTGCAGAGCTGGCAGGGGTGGAGCCCAGTTCCTGCCACCACAGACACAGAGTGTCTCGGGAGGGCAGCAGGCCCTCCGGGGAGTTCTGGATTCTGTGCACCTTATTCAACCACACTCCAAAATTCCGTTCTTATTTTAACCCTTGATTCTGCTTTATGTATATAATCAAAATATCTATATTGATATATATATTTTTAATCATCTACATGTAAATGAAGCAATAGAATTCTAACATAAGGCCAAGAAATGAGATGAATGTTTGGGGTTTATGTTTTTAAGGTAAATACGGGTATTGTTTTTACTTATTACCTTTTATGAGATTATGGGCTTTAAAACCTAAGGAAACCTATCTCTGTGCCATATACTTCCCATGTTACCAAAACACCCCCAACTCTTTCGCCAAATGAAAAATCTGACCTCCTGAGTTTCCATGGTCCTTTTGGTACCAGGTTAAAATACAGTCTCCTGGACAATTATTTTTCACTTTAATATCTGGAACAGGATGCCGTGGGTCATGGACTCTGGCTGGGCCTCGAGTGGAGGCGCCCAGGCACAGTGGAGGTTGTTACTGCTCTGTCTTCCATTGCTCTGGAATCCCACATGTTGGTCCATGGTCTCACCCATTAGCTGTTTGTAAACAATGCATCTGTATCCTAGAAAGAAACACCACCCGTTGTAGCTGACGGCTGGTGGGGAAGCTCCTCTGACGTGGCACCATCTTGATGAGATGATCTTGGAGACAGGAGGATGCCATAATGACCCTGCCTTGTCATGGTTGCAGCATGTGAACGCATGGTATGGAAAGGAAGTCTGTAAGTCTAGAACCTGGCAACATTCCACAGCCCTGTGGATTCAAGATGGCTGTCTCATGAAATCCAGAACCACACAGCCCTATGGTCAAACACTAGTGACGTTTGTGCCTCGCCTTTTAAAGGTGCTGTGATGGACAGTGGGCCCGCCAGGGTTCGAGAAGAATGGATGGTTTGAAGTGCTTGCCTTTACCTGTGCACAACCCACTGGCTGCCGCTGTTCCTATTTTACTGTAAATGTGATGGTGTCTGCTGCTGTTCATTCTCCAAAGAGCTTCTAACACCCCTGCCCAAGGGGTGGAGATGCTGGTGTCTGGGTAGTCATGGATTTCTGGTGGACATTTGAATGTGATAAACATCACTGGGGAAATACTACATGTGGAATGCGCACGTTTCCAGGGGCGAGCGTTGTCAGTGAAGAGATTTGCAATGATTTCCTTCCTGCCAAAAATAAAATACGTGAAACCGCGCTCTCCTGTGGGTGGACTGCTTCTTGGCGCCTCTCCTCACCGTGTTCTCTGTTCTCTCCCAGCTGTACAGCCTCACATCAGCACCTTGGGTCTCTGAAGAGCAGGGGCCAATGAGAGCAGGACAGCCAGGATCTCAAGAGCTGTGGACCTTGACTCCAAGGGAGCTAGAAAACCACTCTGCCCAGGGTTAGGACCAGACAGAAGCAATCTGGCTCACCATCCTCCCCCAAGGATTCCAGCCCTACCCTCAGGCTTCCAGGTTCAGCCTGAGGAAACCACAGCCCTCACCCCGCTCCCTCAGAGCCACAGGCATTGTGGTACCTAAACCCACAGCCCTTGCGTACGCTGGCTGAGGTTCTCTGGTGACCAGGTGAAGCATGGCAAAGGACCGGGAGGAGAATAAGGATACCCAAGACAGCTTCTCGCACTGGGACATCCAGGAAACACGGCCCTCAACCCAGCCCCTCTATACAGGAAGGTAAGGGGCTGCAAGGGTCCCCCCTCACCCCCTCCACACACACACTAGGAAGTACAGGCAGAGCCCTGGACACAGCCTCACCACTCTCAGCAATGTCTCTTCATAAAGATACCTAATTCAGATAGCGAAAAAACACTAGGGTCAACAACCTCAGCAGATCGGTCTTATCCTCGTTTTGTGGATGAGAAAACCGAGGCCTGGGCGACAATGCTCTGAAGTCTCAGAGGGTACAGGGTTCTACCAGGCATGCCTGTTCATCTGTAAGAACACAGGGCACAGTGTGCACCAGCCCAGGGAACCTAGTGTTTACTCAGAGGCAAGCCCATCCCCCCCAGATAGTCTGTGCCGGCCCCTAGGTGCCCTCTCCACTCTAGAGCACCCAGCCAGCCAGGGCAGCCCAACTGCCTCCCTGGTTCTGGATTCCTAGGCTGAGTCCCTTCCCTTGCCTTCTCTGGCATTGTCCCCATGCCCCCACCTTCGCATACAGGCAAACAAAAGGTTGAGAACTGTGGCTGCCCCTGAAGCTGGGGTGTCCCAGGGAGTGTCCACAGGTCCTCTGAATAGGCAAGAAGGGGACAGGTCATCACGAGGTCACTTGCTTGGGACCTGGCATACTGAGCCTTGACCTGCTGATGTTTTCTCGTTGGAGCACCTATCACCTCTGTATTGTAGGACCAGGGCAGGAAGCCAAGGAGGGTGGGGGAGGAGTGGCTGGGAAAGAAGACAGTCGCTGCGCTTACCAACTGTCGAGCCACTGGGTTGCATTAGGAGGCTGGCCGCACAGTCTGCATAACCTGAGATGTTTGAGTGGCACACATCTGTGCCAGTGCTGCCTGGGGATCAACAGGCTGCTCAAGGCCCATGAGCCACCAACTGGCATGGCCACCAGCCTGATCAGCAAGGGGAGCACGCTGGACCCTCAGGCCTTCAGGAGCAGGCTATGTGGGCTCTGGGTGTTCCACCCCACACCGCTCTTTCCCAGTGCCCTCTCCTTCCTCAGTGATCCTGTTCTGGCTGCCCATTAGAATCACCTGAGGGCCCTTTAGAATACAGATCCCCAAGTCCACCCCAGACCACTTAAACCTCAGTCTCTGAGGGTGGACATTCTGTTTTTAAGTGCCTAGATGACTCAAAAGTCATCTACCAGAACTGAGAACCGCCACTCCGACTAGTTGTGGAGGAAAAGTCACCCCAAACTGTTCCAGGCCTGACACGCAGGTATGGCAGACAAGCTATGGGCAGGGCTTAGGAGGAATGACATGCATTGTTCCATCTGAAAGATCAGGCATGGGTTCATTGCAAAAGAAAAAAATTCAGGAAACCAAGAAAAGTACACAGAAAACAGGATACACCAGGAGCCTTTCCCCAGGCAGGGATGAGGAAGGAGCCCCAGTAAGAGCCCCAGCTAGTTGATAGCTCCCTGCTTTTATACTGAGGTAGGGAGCAGAGTGGCTACCCCACTTCACATCAGAGCAGTAGGCCAGGCAGGTCACCAGCAACACCTCTCCTGGCCAGAGGAGTGGCGAGGGGTGGCGCCTTCCCGGCCTCTCATGTCTAACTGGCATGGGTGCTCCCACAGGGCAGGGCCAGACTTCCCCCGCCGCTGAGACGCAAGACGGCAGCCCCTTCTGGTTCTCAGCAACCTAGGCCTGTTCTCTGGGCTGCCATCGGGCTTGGACCCTCCTCCACACGGCCCGTGGGCACAGGGCTAGCTCCATCTCCTCCGGCCCTGGAGGTTCCCTTGGTGCCCGTGGGGAGTCGCTCTCCGACCATGCGCGTCCCCGTGGCCAGGGACCCTGTCACTGCTCTTCCGCGGCCTGCAGCCAGGTTTGGGGGGGCGATGTCAGGAGGAGAGGCCCCACGCGGGCCCAAGGCTACTCTCCTCAAGGGCGTGGGGCCGGACATGTCCAGACCGTGGGACCCAGGACCCGAGTGAGGCCGCCCCATCCTGGGTGCAGGTCCTGTACGCTCCCCGGAGGGGCGCACCACCAGCCCCCGCCGCGGGACTTGGTCCTCAGGAGAGGTGACATCTTGCATCTGTGGGGGAGGGACTCAAGTGAGGCCCGGGGCCCCAGGACAAGGAGCGGGGAACCAGAGAGCAGGTAACCTAGGGGCGGGGCTTGGAGCAGGCCGGCCTCCATCGCCTCCTTCCCCGCCCACTAGGCCTAAGTCAACACCGAGGCAGAGCTGGCGGGCTGGGCCTTAGGAGATAAGCCCAGGGAGTGGGGCGGGAGCACCACGTACTGCTGAGAACCCTCGGACCCTGCAGGGCGAGGGCGGAGGCAGTCAAGGCCAGAGCGGTGCTGGCCAAGGCAAACCAGGCTCAGTGTCCTTCAGACTCCAAGCCCGGATGTGTGGGAGGGTGACCGAGCAGGAGGAAGGGGTGGCAGAGCCCCCTCCTTGTTCTGGGTAGGAGGAAGAGAGAGGCCGGTACCGCCTCCTTGTAGCATACTAGCTGCCTGTGAGCACTGCTCAGGACCTCGGTGTCCTCTCCGTGTGTCAAGGGCCTGATCCCATGGAGCTTGTCCACACCAGACACAACACAGTGCTGCTCATCTAGGCCCCAGGCCAGGCCCTGGGCCCACTGCCATCTCTCTCGGCTCGCAGGTTACAGGGGAGGCTGTTCTGGAGTAGGGCAGTTATGCCCACCCAAGTTTTTCTAGGTCCCAGAGACCCAGAGATTTCTAAGGGGAGGGGTCTTGGGGAGGTCCTTGTGCCTCCCCAAGCTAAACTGCTGAGGCTGCATGGTGCCAGGTGGGCTGTCCTACCCTGCCTACAACAGGCATGGAAGGAGGTGTCATTTTGGTTGAGTCCAGAACGTGGAAAAGGAACGACGAGCAGATCAAGGAGAGAGGCCTATCGGCAAAAGAAACAAGTGCAAAGATCCAGAGACTAGAATGAGGTTGGCATAAGAGACACAGGAATTCCGTAGCTGTGGAGAGAATAGAACTGGGGAGAGAGATAGGAGATGCAGCCAAACGGACAGGCAACTAGGGATATTATTTTAGGGATGCCAGTGGAAGATCTGAAGCAGGGGAGTCGCATGATCTGATTTATGACTGAACCGTCTCTCTGGCTATGGTGGGAAGATGGACATAGGGGCCAGAGAGACTGATGGGCAGGAGCTCAGGGTACCAACTAGTGTGAGAGGCTGCCTCCCAGAGCAGGCTGGCCAGGCCCAGGAGCCCAGATGAACCAACCACTGGCCAGCCTGGTGGGTGTGAGGGAAGAAGAGGAACTTGGGATGGCTCCCAGGTTTGGGGCCTGGAGCAACCAACTAGATGTTTCTGCCCTTTTCAGAGGTTGTGAGGAGGTAGATCTGAATGAGGCCTGATGTGGATGTCCAGCGTGAAGGCGACGTGCCAGGAGAAGCGTGACCAGATGAAGGAGACGGATGGAGGCTGAGGGGGGTTGGGAAGACCGGGAGCTGGGGTCAGAAGGGACACTGGCGTTTCCATGGTGTTTGAAGCCTGGGGACAGGAACTTGGGAAGAAAATAGAAAGGCGACAAGAGCGAAGGCCTGAGCTCTGCTCCTGACACTGAGAGGCCCCAAAGGAGACTGTGGAGCAGCCGGTGCAGTGGGGAAAAAACTTGGGCTGGGGGCTGATTCAAGGGGAAGGGGTGGTCAGCAAGTCTCTGGCTGTAGGGCCCGGTGGTAAGGTGAAGACAGGGAGTCAACCCCCAGCTTTCGGACTCTGGCACCTAGGAAAGAAACATTTCCAGGGAATGAGGAACAAAGACCAACCACAATGAGCAGAGAAGTTGAGATGAGATGGGGAGAAGTGAGTGCACAGCATTTCGCTGGACACTGGACAAAAGGGGCCAGAAAACAGGTGCTCAGGTAGGCATAGCCACACTCACACATGAATGCGCTGTGCAGGTCCCAAAAGGGAACGGAGGCTCAAAAAGGCATTCTCTCACACACGGGGTCAGACACGCACAGGTATTGGCCAAGTGCCCTGTGACACAGGCCTCCATTCATACACAGGGACCCAGTAACTCTATCTGTTAAACAGTCACACACTGGCAGTACGTCCTCCCAGGCACAGTTGGGCCTAGATGTCCTGGAGTCGCCCCAACCTGTGACAGGGAGCAGTGGCAGTGAGCGCTGAATATGGAGAAAGGGTCTTGGGGTCAATGGCAGCTTTCAGCAGTGCTTCTGCATTGGAAGGGGAGTCCACGCTGGCTGCACTGTAGCTGGGACTGAGGCCACGATGACCCTGGAGTTTGTGGAAGGCTCTATTTCCACCTCCTCCCCCACCCCACAATCAGGAAGGAAAGGAAGGGGCAGCAGAGACGTGGGAGAGGCATCTTTCCTGGCAAGGGCTGGACTGGCCTCTCCCACGATGGGTATCAGGGCTCCCTGGGGAGGGCTGTGCCAGGCAGTGAGCCCAACTTAGGCTGTGAAGGACAGCGGAGGTGCAGGAGTGAGCCCTGGCCCCCTTCCCCACCTTCTGAAGTGGCCTGGGTCTCACAAAGCCAGACTGCCAACCCACCCTGCAATAAATAGCCTTGGTCCCGCTTCCTCTTTAAGTTTCCTGGGGTGGCCTGGCCTACTGGAAGTCGGGATCAGGGGCTGTCAGAAGGGAAGTCACGGTGGCTTCCACAGCCCACATCTCAGCAGAGCCCAGGCCTCCGCCCCCTGCTCTCTCTGGCCACCAGTCCAGCCGTGGCCCTGGGGGCAGGGCTGGCTCCTCTCAGAGAGCTGGGTCAATATTTGTTGACTGACTGACTGACTGACTCAGCGTGAATGCCCCCGCCCGCCAAGCACTGAGGTATGTTCTGCTGGGCCAGGCGGGGACAGGGATTGAGTTACAGTGGCGATGGGCAGAGCCGGGCCCCATGCCAAGCCCAGCACTGCCCACAGGCAGGGTGAAGGCAGGAGCAGTTTCCAGCAGGTAGGCTGGGTAGGGAGGAGACTCCCGGGGCCAGGGTGGGAGGGCTGCTCCGAATCTGGAGCACACCACGTGGGGTCACTGGGCTCAGGGTTGCCCAGGGGCCGGCAGAGCTGGGGAGGCAGCGGAGCTGGCCAGCAGGTGAGAACACTGGCCGGGGCAGGGAGGCTGCAACCAGAGCAGCTCTGGGTGGAGCGGGGTCGGGGCGGGGCTGAGGGGGGAGGGGAGAAAGTGGCAGATTTTCTGCAGGATGGGGGTGTCTGTCTCCCAGAGTCCATACCCTGAGGGCCCCAGGCCTTCCCCCGCCTCCCACTCCAGCAGGCAGCGCCCCCCCTCCTCGCTTCCTGGAAGTCAGGCAAAGTGACCTCGGAGTCCGCCCCTTCACAGGTGCCTCAGGAGGAGGAAGTTCACACCCCGGGGAGACAAGGGGCAGCAGACCCAGAGGAGGCTCTGGGTAAAGATGGGCGGGGGGCAGGAGTAAGGGGGGGATGAGGGGACCCCAGGGAGAGAAGGGGGCACCTGAATGGGAGGAGAACCCACGGGACAGACAGGGGCGTCTGGAGGGAGAAGCATACACAGTGGGGCGGGGGAGTCACGAGAGAAGGGGGCACAGAGGAGAGAGGATGTGTGGGGGATGGTGGGGCACCCAGGGAAGGAGGGGGCACCAGGAGAGAAGAGCAAGTCAGAGGAGGAACTGGGCATCTGAGAGAGAACGAGGGCCATGGGGGGACAGAGTGAGCCCCCAGGGAAGAGAACAGGGCTTCCAGCAGTAGAGGGCACTGAGTGGGGGGGGGGGGGGGGGAGAGGGTGTGTCCCCACTCAAGGCAGGTGATGGAAGGGGAAGAAGGGACATGCTTGGGTGCGAGAGCCTGTGAGTCCGAAGGGGCACCCTAGGGAGGAAGGGACCACCTGGGGGAAGAAGAAGAGGGTGCTGGGGGGAGAGAGCCCCCACCCTTTGAGCACCCCTTCTCCACCCCCCAGCACCCACGTGGAAGACAGGTGACATGGATGAAGCCTCAGGCCCTGGGAGCCTGAGAGTGTGACTCCCCAGGCTAGCATTGGATATCGGGGCACCCTGCGAGCCCCTTGGGGGTGATGCTGTCCCCCAACAGTGAAACCAGCCCGGTCCCAACTTTCTCCCCACAGGAAGCCCTGGTGACCCCTCTGCTGAGCCAGCCAGGCTTCCTGTCCCTCTGTCGCTGCTTCCCAGTTACAGTTCCTGGTCTGTCCCTCTCGTCACTGCCTGCCTGTGCCCTGGTCGCTGTCAGCAGTCACTGCTTCTGCCCGTCACCGCCGAATGTCACTGTGCCTGTCACTTGACCTCACTGCGTGTTTCCCTTTGCTTGAGACCACCGTTACACGGTCACCAAGTCTGCACCGAAACTGCCGGCACTGCCACTTTCCCCTCCGCAGTCATGGGCTGATGGACCTTCAGGGTGTCAGGCAGTGGGAGCCGGCAGTAGATGAGAAGCCCCTGACCCCGGAATCCTGTGCTCTAGAGAGGGAGACCAGGCCGTGAGCACTCAGGGACTCCAACTCGGGTTGAGGAGGCAGCTCTAGCCCCACAGGAACCCCCTTCCCCCTCCCGCCACCCCCCTTCTCCTGGGCGGCTCCCTCCTCCACCCCTCCCCACCCCACACACATCCACGGCCGCCTTGGCCCTCTTTGAGAGTGTTGGTTGTTTCCCGGTGTGAGCTCACCAGGGCCTGGGTCCGGCCCGGATAAAGACCTAAGAATGTGGGCCGCTCTCGGTGGCCCCCATCACACTATGCCTCTGATTCTGTAACTCGGTCTTCCCTGCCACTTCCTTTCCCCCTGGTCATGCTGAGTCAAGGCTGTACCTCCTGCGATATAACACGCTGGAGTGGAGCAGGGAGGGGAAGGGAGAGAGTGAACACCACACCAGGGCCATGAGAGGGGAGAAGTTCAGAAAGAAGGGACTTCTGGATCTATGAGGCAAAGCAGCAGCAAGAAGGAAGAGTTGCAGCTGGTGGGATTTAGAGGTCAAAAGAACTTCCACCAGTGAAGCAATGACAAATCTCAGGCAGGGGATTCTGAAGGAGGGGTGCAGGGAAGCCTGAGGTCATTGAGAATCACCTGCAGACATGCAACAAGATCCAGAGCTGCCTTCTTCCCCAGATCCTTCTCATTCCCCTCCTCTCTCCTGTGCGCACTGGGAACCATGGAGCACAACAAAGTTGCTGTTTGGAGAGCCAGTGGCTGTTGCAGTCTGTTTGCAAGGCTTGTTTGTAAGCGTTCAGCTGTGTATCAAGAATGTGAGAGTGTCTGGGCCTGATTTAGCCAAGCTGCTTGTGTTGGCTAAGCCTATCACTTGCTGCAGAGTCTGTCACCTTCTTCAGAGTCAGGCTGTACGTTCAGAGTCTGTCCTGGGTTTGCAGAATCTTCATCTACCCTGCCAAGCCTCTTTCTATCCTAAGCCTGTTTGGAGAATCTGAGTCTTTTTAAACAGTCTGTCCCTCTTTCCTCATGGACAAGATACTTTTTTTTTTTTTTTTTAAATTGCAAAAGCTGCCCTGCATGCAAACCTCTCCCTGTCTACAGAGCTGGTCTTACATCCTTGGCTGGGACATCTCTTTCTGCTTAAAGATACTATCCTTGTTTTCCAAGATTTGTCTGTTTTCAGCACCTGTCCGAGTCAGCAGAACCTGTTCCCTTGGCAGGAAGTATCTCTGTCTCTAGACTGTGTCCTGCTCGCAGTCTTTTCCTCTTTCAGAGCCAGGTTCTGTCTGCAGAACCTGAGCCCCGTTTGTACGGTCTGGGGTGTTTTTCAGGGCCTTTGCCTATTTGCACAGCCTATCTGAACTTGCCTGGATAGGAACTCTGTCTGCAGGCTTTACTCCTACAGAGTTCTCAGCACCAGGGGGCCCTGTGTCTGTGAACACCTCTGTCTTTCTGTAGAGCCCATCCCTGTTGGCAGAGCCCATGTCAGCCTGCACAGCCTATTCCTAATAATTGCATGTGAACTTTTTTAACAGGACCTGTTCCTATTCATGGAGTCTTTACCTGTTTCTAGAACTCATCCTTTTCTAAAGCCTGTCCCTGTTTGCAGAACCTGGGCTCTCTACAGAACCCAGCCCTGTTTCAATATCTTGCCCACGTCTGGAGCATCTGTGCTGGACCACAGAGCTGATTTCCCAGCTGGCTCCTTTCTAAAGACGTCACTGTTAACAGAGGCTGTCTGTTTGCAGAGCCTGAGTGGGCTTGCAAGACCTCTCCCTGTCTGCCAAGACTCTGTCTCTAGCAGCCTTGTCTACAGAGCCTGTGTCTTTTCACAGAGCCTAAGTCTCTCAGCAGAGCTCAGCTTGCCCAGCCTGTTTCCATCTCCCTGTGTGCAGGATTTGAGGCTGTTTCCCACAGCTGTCACTGCATGCTGAGCCTGACCATGCCTAGAGAGCTTTGGCCTGTTTCAGAGTTGCCTCTGTCTGAGAAGCACATCTCTGACTGGTAACTCTGGGCCTGTTTGCAGAGCCTTGCCTATCTGTGTGCCTGTTCATATCTGCAGAGTCTGTCCTTTCTGCAAAAAGTCCCTGTCTTAAGAGTTCGTCCCCATCCACAAAGATTTGCAAAGCCTTCCCCATTTCTGAAAAGCTCCTCCATACCAGCAGAACCCAGGACTGTTCATAGAGCCTTTCTCAGCATTCACAGCCTTTGCTTGTTTGCCCAGCCTATCTGAATTTCCCCAGGTACAGTCTGTGTCTCTTCACACAGGTCATCCTTTCAAAGTTGGTGTCTGTCGACAGAACTCATCTTTGTCAGGAGAACCTGTGCCTGTTCCATACCTTTCTTGGGTCTCAGGAAGCTGTCCCTGTTTGCAGAGCCTGTGCTTGTACACAGAGCCTTTTCTCTGCAGGTGCTGTGTCTCTGCACAGCCACCTTCCAGGTGTCCGAAAGACCTTCGCTTATTTGCCTTATGTGCAAAGCCTATCTATCTTGCCTACAGGATTCTGTCTTAATTCAAGAGCTGTGTCCCTGTTGGCAGAGCCTGTCCCTGCCCGCAGCACCTGTTGTTACTGAGCAGAGCCCTCGCCCTCTGCAAGCCTATCAGCATCCACAGTGCCTGTCTCTGGCTGCAGATCCTACAGCTGTCTGTTTTGAACTGTCTGTTGGCAGAGGTGGTCCATAGACTCAAAGCCTATCACTGTCTACCAAGCTCAGCCTTTTTTCAAGAGCACAAACACAGACCACAAGCTAGGTCCCTGTTTGCAAAGCCTCTGTGCTGACATCTGCAGTACCTGTCCTGGTTTTCTGGCACTTGTGTTTATGCAGCCCTCGTCATAAGGGGCACAGGCCATGATGAAGGGGCTTTGGAGAGCTGTGGGTGGGGAGAGCTCCTGCTTGGAGCCCAGAGGGAACGGGGGGGGGGGGGGGGGGGGGGGGGGGGGGCGGCAACCCGGGCCGGAGGACTCCAGCTCGTGTTTCCTCTCTCACTCCCTCCTGATCTAGGATGGACCCCAGGAGGGGCCTCCCTAACACTGAGAGTCACAGGGGCCTCCACATATGGATCATTGAGGTGAGCACCACAACCAGACAGAAGAGCTGGTGGCAGAGAGGGTTCGGGTCTCCGAGACTAGGCTTCCCCCACCCCAGAGGGTCATGGTTGCGGGAGGGGCTCTCCTGAGTCCTCACGAGGCACCCTCCTCTCCCAGAACCTGCAGATGGTGCCAGTCCCCGAGCCGGCTTATGGGAACTTCTTCGAGAAGCACTGCTATGTCGTTCTGCACGTGAGCACTTGAGCCTTTTGGGGGACCGAGCAGGGGGAGGGGCACAGCCCACTGGGGGCTCCGATGATGCAGATTAAGCTCCACCCTGGGAAGAGGCAGGCTGGGAGCCCAGGAATCGCACCCCACAAGGAGGCTGCTGCGCCGTTGAGACCTGTTTGCCCTTCCTTCCTCATTTTCCCTCTCTTACCTGTGGAAGCACCTGACCAGTCTCCCCACAGCCCTTGCTACCTCCTCCCCCTTGGGCCCCAGCCCACCCCGCCGGCCCCTGGGGCCTCAGCCCCCTGCCACACACACACAGACTCTCGGGCCCTAGGTCCCCCAGAGCCTGAAGGCCACGCCGGGGGCGCCCAAAGACCTGCACTACTGGATCGGCAAGATGGCGGGAGCGGGGGCGGAGGGCGCGCCGGGCTCCTTCCTGCAGCACCTGAAGGAGGCGCTGGGCGGCGCCGCCGTGCAGCACCGCGAGGTGCAAGGCCACGAGTCCGCCTGTTTTCGAAGCTACTTCCGCTCGGGAATCATGTGAGTGAGACGGGCAGGGGGCTGAAAGGGCCAGAAGCTGTGGGGTGGCTGGCAGCTGGGGCAACTGGCTTCCTCATCACAGTGTGTGGGGTGTGTTGGGGTGTGTTTGCTTTTTTTATATATATAGAAATCATACCATACAACCTACCCATATAAAATACACAATTCAGTATTTATAGTATATCCACAGACTTGTGTGATCCATCACCACAGTTTTAGAACACTTTCGTCACCCCGGGAAGAATATCCCTACCCTTTAGCATCACTCCCCGCTTCCTCCCATACTCCCTTCCCTCCGTCTGTTTAGATTTATCTCTTCTGGACATTTTACTTAAATAGAATTAGACAATGCCATGGGTGCCTCTACCACATTTTATTTGTTTTCATCACTTAATGGATATTTGGCTTGTTTCTACTTTTTAGCTGTTACGGGTAATACTGTTGTAGGTATGGGCTAGTTTTTGCCCCCATTTTTATTGAGATATACAGTACTGTATCAGTTTAAGGTGTACAGCATAATGGCTTTACTTGCATATATCGTGAAGTGATTACTGCAGTAAGTTTACTCACCATCCATTATTGTTTATAAATCTTTGTGTGGACATTTGTTTTTCATTTCTCTGGGGTGTATACCCAGGAGTGGATCCCAGTTTTGTTTTGAGTTCGCTTTTGTGTTACCATGCCCAGTATAAATATGTCTTTTGTTGTAAATTGCTTCAAAGATGTTTTTAATTACCAAATGCATTGAACCATAGGAAACTGCCAGTATTTGATCATTCTGTTGAACCAAATACATGTAAATACTGTGTACATAAATGCATGCACACATGTATACATGCACATGCAGAAAACATGCCAGCCCATATATGTCGACCTACCGTTGGGCACACATCAGTGAATATGCATGTCCACCTACACATACATACACAGTTATGTGAATTCCATGCATACACATCTATTCTCACACAGATACATACCCACATGCATACATGCATGTGTCCACATATCTGCACATGGATAAGCACATGCACAGTCCTGTCCCATATGGTTGCACACACATGTTCATACATGTTAAACAGCATGTGTGTCCCCACACGTGTGCGTGCCCATGTTCGTGTCTGCACGCACTGCCACTCGTGGTGGTCTGTGGTCTCACGTGGGACCCTGTGCTCTCCTCAGCTATAGGAAGGGAGGCCTGGCCTCTGCCCGCAAGCATGTGGAGACCAACGTGTACAACATCCAGCGACTGCTGCGCATCCGAGGGGGGAAGCACGTGTCGGCCACTGAGGTGAGAGCTGCGAGGGATGCCGCCTGACCTTGGATTCAGCTGGACTGCATGTCCTGGAGTGTCGGGAGGTGTGGGAGGGCAGTGGGGCAGTGAGGGGAACGTGGGCGGTCAGCATTCCCCAATGGCCCATCCTGATGAGGAGAGAGAAGGCAGAGCCCAGCTTCCAGCCCCACCTCTGCTGTGTCTCCTCTGACCCTTGGTCTCCTCGTCTGTCCCGGAGCACATTAAGACCTAGGACAGTGAGGCGGACGAGATGATGCACCTGGGTGGCCCCGGTAAGCAGCACCATGAGAGAGAGGATGATCTGGGGAGGTGCACGGCCCCACACTCTCATACACATCATCATTGCCACCCATAGGCACACACAGCCTCTCCCGCTGCTACCCCAGAGCCACTCGGCCTATTGAGAGCCTTTGTGCAAATTAGACCTGAGTGCTCCTTACTTCCGTCAGGATATTGATGGAAAATACTGATCTTGTGAGAACAAGATGGCCTCCTGCCATCCAGTGTGATGAAGTCAGGGGTCTGACAACTGCAATATAAACGGCGCTCCCGAATTGTGCACATTACTGTCTGCACAGTTCCGGACTCACAGGCAGTCCCGCCCAGGCTCATGCAGGGCCACCCACTGATTCAGTGACCGAACATCTGGTTCATGCAGGGCCACCATGCAGCCCGAGGTTTTGCCTGTTAGCCTGCCATAATTATTCAGAGCCCCCACTTTTACTCTCAAAAGTGCCTCTGTTGGGGTGACAACTGCCCTCAGCCCCAGATCACACTGTCCCCTACACAGGCACACAAGCACTGTCACCCAGGAGCACACACAGCTACACACATGGAGAAACGGATGCGTGAGCCCCACTCGTATCCATATGTCCACGTACACACGCACTGCTGTGGACTCGCGCCGAGAAGTGTCAGATTCAGTCATGGACACCCTGTGAAAGGAAGCATATTGTAGTCACAGACACCCAGAGACGCACCCAGCCACACCCACGCAGTGACCCTCGAGGTCTCACGATTACACCGATGCGTGTCTACATGCAGCTCACACCTACACCACACACACCACACCACACTCATGCATACTGCTAGCTGCACACAAGTGACACACCTGAGCTTTGCTCACATGGGCAGGGGCTGGCTGCGGGCCCTTCCCAGGGTCCAGGCAGTACGACCCCCTGTCTCCTCCCTGACCCTGGCCCTCGCAGGTGGAGCTCTCCTGGCACAGCTTCAACAAGAGTGACATCTTCCTGCTGGACCTGGGGAGGCTGATGATCCAGTGGAATGGGCCCAAGGCCAGCGCAGCCAAGAAGGCACGGGTCAGTGTCCACCCCAGGAACGAAGGGCTGCAGGGCTTGGGGAGAGGGACGGTCCTCCATGGGCCCATCCTCCATCCACCCCAAGAAGTGGGCATGGCTCTCTGCCCGAGAAGCGGAGAAGCACCTACAAGCTGAGTCCAGATTCCGCACTGGGGGTACCCCTGGATGCCAGGATCAGGGGGTACCTCCCCAGGCCCCCCACCTCTGGGAGCTGAGCAGTGACAGGAAGGGTCTGGGCTGGAATGTCTGAGAGGTGAAGGGGCCATGCTGGGGAGGCCCTGACTTCCAGCTCTGGTCCTGCAGGGCCTGTTCCTCACCCACAGCCTCCGGGACAGGGAGCGTGGTGGTCGTGCACAGGTCAGTGTGGTGGATGATGAGGCTGAAGCCACTGACCTCATGGAGATCATGGAAGCTGTGCTGGGCCACAGAGTGCGCAACCTGCATGCCGCCATGCCCAGCAAAAGGATGAGTGAGCTGCAGAAGGCCAATGTCCACCTCTACCAGTGAGCAGACCTTGGGAGTGGGTAGGGTGGGTGTGTCCATCGTTACTGCAGTAACATGGTGCCTCTAGGAAGGCCTCTAGGAAAGGTTCTTGGCTGTCTGGAGCAGGCCATGAGGCACCTTAGACTCAGCCTGTACTCTTGCATGGCTACCTTCCTGAGAAACTCATTGTACAGACAAGGCTACTGAGGCCCTGAAAAGGCCAGGGCACTGCCTAAGGCTTCACAGCAAGGCTGCGGAGAACCCAGCCCCCAAGCCTTCTGCCTCTGGACACAGGAGGGGCGGTGGCGGCTGGAGTAGAGCCAGGCCAGGAAGGGGCTAAGCTGCCCACATCTGCATGCCTGTCCCCTAGAATCTGCCAGAAGAGCAAGGATCTGGTGGTCCAGGAGTTGTCGACCTGCCCGCTGACCCAAGACCTACTTCAGGAGGAGGTGAGGCAGGCTTGGTCCCAGCCATCCCCACCCACTCCGTAACTCCAGCCCAGTCCGGACCACACACTGACCAGCTCCACTTCTGATCCCAGAACTGCTACATGCTGGACCAGGGCAGCTTCAAGATCTACGTGTGGCAGGGACGCCTGGCCAGCCTCCAGGAGAGAGGGGCTGCCTTTAGGAGGGCTCTGGTGAGGCTGGGGCCCTGTCTCAGAGGGTCGTTGTGCCGCCCTGGGGTCTGAGGATGGGAGACATCTGTGTCTTGGGGTCTAAAGGGAGGGGTAGTCCTGCCCTGGGACCAGGAGGGGGATACCTCGTGCCCTTGGAGCCCTGTCTGATGGAGAAGACTATAACCCGGTCCCGGGGTCCAAGCCTGGAGACCCACTGCCCTATCTGAGGGAGGAGACACTCTGACCAAAGATCCCAGGGAAACACACGGCCCCTCTCTGGGGTGCCACAGGCTTGTGGTGCCCTGGAGGCCCTGGCAGGGAAAGACCAGAGAGCATCCAAGAAGCCTTGTGTAAAAGGGAGCATGGGGGACCTACCTTGAGGTCTGAGGATTCTCCAGCACTGGGCCCGCCTTTTTTTTCCAGGAGGGGAGGCAGGGTTCTGCCTGGGGTCTGAAGGCAGTCATAGCCCGCCCTTCCGGAGGCCCGCAGTAAGGGGAACCTGGGTGTCCTCGGGGACCTAGGGGAAGTCGGTAGTGTCGTAGTGTCGGAGCCAGCTCCTTATGCGGGTCACGAGCTCAGTTAATTAATGCTGCTCAGTGCACAGCTGGCCCCGCGGATCCCGCGGGGTAGAGTAGAGCAGTGGGCCCCTGGGCCACATGCCTCACCCAACTCCCGCCCCAGAGCTTCATCCAGGCCAAGGGCTACCCGAGCTACACCAGCGTGGAGGTGATGGACGACGGCGCCGAGTCGGCCGGGTTCAAGCAGCTCTTCCAGTCATGGTCTGGGCAGCAGCGCAAGAACAAGAACCTTAGTGGGATGGGTGAGAGGGCGTGGCCAGAGAGGGGGCGGAGCTCCGAGCTGCAGTGGGCGGGGCAGGGCATAGACTATCCCAGAGAAGAGTGAGGGGTGTGGCTGGAGGGGGCTTTTTGCGTGATGAGCGGGGCAAGACACCCTCTGTCCCACCCTCAGGTAAACTGCTTCAGGTGAAGCTAGACGTGGGCAAGCTGCACAGCCAGCCTGAGCTAGCTGCCCAGCTCAGGATGGTGGACGACGCTTCTGGGAGCGTACAGGTGAGGGGCACTGGCTTGGCTGGGTGAAGATGTCTTCAGGTGAACCATGTGGCTGCTAAAGAGTCGCAGGTATGCCCTGGTGCACGTCCGCACACAATCAGGGACCCTCGGGGGCATGTGTACATATACCCACACCGCCCCTGAGCCAGCTCATACTGTGTGTGACAGTATTGTCACACACAACACACAACAATGGCCACTTGCTGGGTAACGCTCATGGCAGTCAGCACAGTAACATCTGGACAATTAATTGTGCCCTTTTGTCGTATGTTTGACACAACCGTACCTATTATATTATAGACACATACACCTTTGTCATTGCACTTATTCACAGCGAGGTACACAGTTGCAAACATGCAGCTGTACAGACTCTACATCACACGTGATCACACCCCCACACATCCAGCCTTCAACACAGTCACACCCTGGGCTCAGACAGATGTCCTGGGAGATGCAGGGTTTGGGGGCTACTTCCAGGCTCTGTACAGGGCAGGGTTGCCTCTTGACTTCCTGGGTCACCCCTGGTCAGGGCCCTTAATTTCTTCAGGACTCAGTATTTTAGAAGACTCCTTTTTTTAATTTGCAAAATGGGGCTAGATCTGTGGTACTACCTGGACCCCAGGCTGGTGTGGGGGTGCTGTGAGATGATGGGAACAGGACAGCTGGCCCTGTTTGAGGGGGTGCTAGTTCTCAAGGTTGGCCAAGGTCAGAGAAAATACTGTTGCTCCAAGGTTCCCTCCAACTTTTGCCCTGATATGGACAGACAGTGGCAATGAGCGGGGAAGAGGCTGAGAATAGGAGGACGGGGAGCAGGGAGAGAGGATGATAGGTTGGAGGACAGGGAGAGACTGAGGGAGAGGGGGGAGAAGACAGAGGAAGAAGACAGAAGCTAGAGGGAGGAGGGGATAGGGCAGAGCGGGAGGGGTGAAGGCCCAGGAGAGGAGAAAGGGAGTCAGGGAGAGGTGGGGTACCCCGGGAGAGACGGGCAGCCAGGAGAGAGAAAAGGAGAAACAGGAAAATGGAGATAAGGGCAAGGAAGGCAGGAAGGAGGGGTCTGTAGCCCAGACCCCAAGTACCAAGGCAGAGAGCGAACCCACCCACCCCAGCAGTCGGGGGACAGGCAGCCAGGGGGAGGGTCCAAGCCGGGAGGCCTGGCTGCCAGGTGAGTGCAGCTCCCGGAGGCACGGGACGGGAGTCAGCCTGTTCTGCAAGAAGCAGGATGCTGGGTGCTCTAGTCTTTTCCAGAGACTGCTGTCAGGCCTCAGAATGCCCTGATATTGTTTCTTACTACATCAAAGTGAGCACTGTTACCCCCACTTTACAGGTGGGAAAAGATTTACACTTTACAGATTCACTTCACAGGTGAATCTCAGCGTGGACTCACTGCCCATGTGGGTGACCAGGATTCGACCGAGGTCTCCCTGGCTTGGCTCCCCACAGGAAAAAGAAATCACGCTAAGTGTGACAGACTGTTTCCCTTTCAGTCTTAAAACAGGCTTTGCTTTTCTAAATGACACTTGAGAACAGGAAAATTTTCCAAGAACCCCTGGGCCTTGCTTCCGCCCAGCTTCTGCTCCCCTGGCCTGAGCAGCGAGCAGCAGTGCAGAACCTGTCTGGCCCTCGTCCGGCTGTGGCTGGCGGGCTCAGGCTGGGGTGGCCTGAAGCAGCCGGGGCAGCCTCTGGAGTCCTCCCTACTTGTTTGTCGCAGGCGCTCCACACCAACTCAGAGTCCTGGCTGTGAGCAGATGTAGGCCCCAGGGGTCCGTGGGGGGAGCACAGAGCCTAGGGTGGGTGCGCACCTCGGGGGGAGCCCCTTGCTGCACAGGTGCGGCCAGCCTCTGGCCGCAGAGAGCTTCCTGGCTGGACAGGTGGGTGGGCTGGTTTAGGTGGAGGCACCACCCGTGCCTGTCGGTCCCCTGTTCCCCAGGTATGGTGCGTCCAGGACTCATGCAGGCGGCCTGTGGACCCCAAGCGTCACGGACAGTTGTGCGCTGACTGCTGCTATCTTGTCCTGTACACCTACCGGAGGATGGGCCTCACCCAGCACGTCTTGTACCTGTGGCAGGTGTGCCGGCCTGAGTCGGGTGGCGGGCACCCTCAACCCCTGAAGCTGAGGAGCCGAGGACGGGGCCTGCGACCTGTGCTGAGCCCTCACCACTCCTGCCCACAGGGCCTCCAGGCCACGGCACACGAGATCAGCGCCCTAAGGGCCAACGCCGAGGAGCTGGACCTGTGGTACCGTGGAGCCCTGGTGCAGGAGCACGTGACCATGGGCAGCGAGCCCCCGCACTTCCTCGCCATCTTCCAGGGCCAGCTCATGATCTTCCAGGTAGGGCTCCAGGTAGGGCCTTTCCATGCCCGGGCTGCACACTTCCTCTGCAGGCCAGGGGCCAGCCTACTGCCCCTCAGCTTCCTGGTGTTTCTCTGAGGCCCAGGCGCTCCGAGGGTGACCCCTGCCTGCCCCAGTTTCCTCCCCCGTCCCCAGAGCCAACCACAGAACAGGGGCACAATGAGGAAGCCAAACAGAAGGGGAGCCTGGGCCTTGTCCAGGGTCACACACAGACCCAGCTGCTCCCCACTTTCCACCTTTAAGGCCTGGGGGATCCTTGCTCTGACCTCTCCGAGATGGGGTGAGGGATCCATTTAGAAAGGCCCTGGCCCCCTATTCCACATGGAGGGGATTTTCCCACTACACACTCACAGGGTCCTGAAAACAGAGGCAGCTTTAAGAGGGGGGCCCTGGGTGCCGAGGCAGTGCAGCCCCCACTGGGAGAGGGAGGCAGCCCAGGAGCCCTTACCTCAGCCTGAGGCCCAGTCCTCTCGTAGGGGCGCCCCAGCCACAGCAGGAAGGAGCACCCGGCACCCGCCGTCAGCCTCTTCCACATCCAAGGCACCGACAGCTACAACACCCGGACTGTGGAGGTGCCAGCCCGCGCCTCAGCCCTCAACTCCAATGACGTCTTCCTGCTGGTGACAGCCAACCTCTGCTACCTCTGGTTTGGAAAGGTAGCCCACGCCCGGGGCAGGGGCACCAGCCCAGGGAAGTCCACTCCTCAGCGGAGGCTGACTGCAAGCCCAGCCTCGGACAGGCCAGGAGGGAGGCGGCGGAGAGCCGCCTGTGCTTTCTGGAACCTGGGGGAAGTTATAACGTGACAGGTGGACAGGGGCGTCCACAGGTCAGAGCCAGGCCAGGCCCGGGCCGCCTCCCCTCCTTCTGGCCTCGTTCAGGGATCACGTCCCTCCCCAAGTGTCTTGGGGATCTTCAGCTGATCTTCAGCATAAAACCTCAATGATCTGCAAGTCTAGAGGTCTCCATCCTGTGCTCCAACCTGGAGAGGGTCCCTGTGACCTTGATCTCCTGAGGAGACAGAAGCCGGGGGCGGGGGTGCAGGGAGGAAGGGAGACACTTCTTCACGTGTGGTGGGCCACGAGCCCAGGCCTCCCGGCCCCCATTAGCGGGGGATGAGGGGCTGGAGGTGAGGCCCTCTCCCGCTGCAGGGCCTGACCCAGCTTCCTGCCTTCCAGGGCTGCAGCGGTGACCAGCGTGAGATGGCGCGGACAGTGGTCACCATCATCTCCAGGGAAGACATGGAGATAGTGCTGGAGGGTCAGGAGCCTCCCGACTTCTGGGAGGCTCTGGGGGGCCAGGCGCCCTACCCCAGCAACAAGAGGTGACAAGGCTGGGAAGAGGGGAGGAAACTGAGGCCCAAGAGGGTGGGTGATTAGTTACTGATCACACAGGGAACTAGACAGAGCCCAGGAGCCCACCCCACCCTTCCCTCTCCACTGACTTGTAGCGGGAAGATGCTGGGGAGAGCGATGCAGTGGCGCCCTCTGCTGGAGAAATGTGCTCCCTGCACGGTCCCGTCCTGGACCCTCCCGTTCGCAGAGGGCCTGGGGGCAAAGCGCCGTCCCCCAACCCTGCACTTCCCACAGGTGGTGTCCCCAGGGTACTGGGACATACGGGGAAACAGCGTGTGAGCAGTGTGCCAGAATAGTGTGCGTGTAGTGTGTAAATGGGTAAGGAAGGGCAGAGTGAGGTCTCTCAGGGCTCTGGAAGCAGAGTGCCGGTCTCTGTGTCTGTGGGACCTGGCTATTCCCCACACGTGTCCTGAGCGCCTACATTCTGCAGTCCCTTCTCTCAGTCTGGGTTCCCTCCTCGTACTCCTCTCACCTTTGGCCTGAGGCGCAGCTCCTGGGCTTCCAGCCTGGGGTGGTGCCAGCGGCTTCTCCCTCCCGGGGCAGCAGGACTCCCCCGGGCCCTCCCTGCCCTCCCGGCCTCCACACTCAGCCCGCTGCCCCCCTCCTTCCTGGTGCTCCTTCCCCGGAAAGTTCACAGGGCAGCTTGTGCTTCGGCTGCCTGTGGGTAGACAGATCACCTAGCTTCCTCCACTGAGACACGGAGGCCTGAAGAAGGGCAGGCATTTTGGGAGTGGACCCTGAGACAGGGGGAGCTCAGAGGAGGGCCAGCACCTCCTGCCCCAGGAGGCGTCATGTCCCAGCCCTGGAGGGGTGGTGGAGGAGTGCTGTGCGGAGGGCTGGCTTGGCCCAGGCTGCCAGAGGCCCGGGGGCCCCTCACAGCCTTGTGCCATGCTGGCCAGGCCCCCTGAGGACGTGTGCGACTTCCAGCCACGACTGTTTGAGTGCTCCTGCCAGACAGGGCCCCTGGTCCTCACAGAAGTAGTGTTCTTCAGCCAAGAGGACCTGGACAAGTATGACGTCATGCTGCTGGACGCCTGGCAGGAGGTGCGGTCACCTGGGTGCCCGGGTGGGGTGTGAGTGGGATGGGTCTGCGCCTGTCTGACTGAGGGAGAGTGTGTGTGGCTTTGTGTTTCTGGCCACGTGACTGCATATAAGGCTGCGGGTGAGTGAGCACCTGTGACACTGAGACCCTGAGACCCCGAGGACTGTGACCCTGTGGCTGTGGGTGAGACACCAGGGGTGACTCTGTCCCGGGCAGCCTGTGGGAGACTGTGCCTGTGTGTCTAGCACTCACATGCGGTGGAGCTGGGTGCAGGGGAGCTGGGTGCAGGGGAGCTGGGTGCCTTCCGACCGCGGGAGTCCAGGCAGCCAAGTGCCTGTGGCTGACATGTCAGTGCAGAGTGGGTGTCCATAAAGTGACTGTGTGTGTGTATACGTATGTGTGTGTAGTGGCCAGAAAGTGACAGTGTGCATATGTATGTGTGTAGTGTCCATAAAGTGATTTTGTGTGTGTGTCTGTGTGTATGTGTATGTGTGTGTAGTGTCCATAAAGTGATTGTGTGTGTATATGTATATGTGTGTAGTGGCCATAAAGTGATTGTGTGTGTGTATATGTATATGTGTATATGTGTATGTGTGTATAGTGCCCATAAAGGGATTGTGTTTGTATATGTATATGTGTATTTGTCCATAAAGTGATCGTGTGTGTGTGTGTCTGTGTGTGTGTGTAGTGGCCATAGAGTGATTGTCTATGTGTATATGTATATGTGTGTGGTGTCCATAAAGTGATTCTCTGTGTGTGTATGTGTGTGTAGTGGCCATAAAGTGATTGTCTGTGTATATGAAGAGGTGGCAAGAATACACAGAAGAACTGTGCTGTACAAAAAAGAGCTTCATGACCCAGATAATCACAATGGTGTGATCACTCACCTAGAGCCAGACATCCTGGAATGTGAAGTCAAGTGGACCTTAGAAAGCATCACTACTAACAAAGCTAGTGGAGGTGATGGAATTCCATTGAGCTCTTTCAAATCCTGAAAGATGATGCTGTGAAAGTGCTGCACTCAATATGCCAGCAAATTTGGAAAACTCACCAGTGGTCACAGGACTGGAAAAGGTCAGTTTTCATTCCAATCCCCAAAAAAGGCAATGCCAAAGAATGCTCAAACTACCGCACAATTGCACTCATCTCACACGCTAGTAAAGTAGTGCTCAAAATTCTCCAAGCCAGGCTTCAGCAATATGTGAACCGTGAACTTCCAGATGTTCAAGCTGGTTTTAGAAAAGGCAGAGGAACCAGAGATCAAATTGCCAACATCCGCTGGATCATCGAAAAAGCAAGAGTTCCAGAGAAACATCTCTTTCTGCTTTATTGACTATGCCAAAGCCTTTGACTGTGTGGATCACAAGAAACTGTGGAAAATTCTGAAAGAGATGGGAATACCAGACCACCTGACCTGCCTCTTGAGAAACCTATGTGCAGGTCAGGAAGCAACAGTTAGAACTGGACATGGAACAACAGACTGGTTCCAAATAGGAAAAGGAGTACGTCAAGGCTGTATATTGTCACCCTGCTTATTTAACGTATATGCAGAGTACATCATGAGAAATGCTGGGCTGGAAGAAGCACAAGCTGGAATCAAGATTGCTGGGAGAAATATCAATAACCTCAGATATGCAGATGACACCACCCTTATGGCAGAAAGTGAAGAGGAACTAAAAAGCCTCTTGATGAAAGTGAAAGAGGAGAGTGAAAAAGTTGGCTTAAAGCTCAACATTCAGAAAACAAAGATCATGGCATCTGGTCCCATTACTTCATGGGAAATAGATGGGGAAACAGTGGAAACAGTGTCAGACTTTATTTCTGGGGGCTCCAAAATCACTGAAGATGGTGATTGCAGCCATGAAATTAAAAGATGCTTGCTCCTTGGAAGGAAAGTCATGACCAACCTAGATAGCATATTGAAAAGCAGAGATATTACTTTGCCGACAAAGGTCTGTCTAGTCAAGGCTATGGTTTTTCCTGTGGTCATGTATGGATGTGAGAGTTGGACTGTGAAGAAGGCTGAGCGCTGAAGAATTGGTGCTTTTGAACTGTAGTGCTGGAGAAGACTCTTGAGAGTCCCTTGGACTGCACGGAGATCCAACCAGTCCATCCTAAAGGAGATCAGTCCTGGGTGTTCATTGGAAGAACTGATGCTGAAGCTGAAACTCCAGTACTTTGGCCACCTCATGCGAAGGATTGACTCATTGGAAAAGACTCTGATGCTGGGAGGGATTGGGGGCAGGAGGAGAAGAGGACGACAGAGGATGAGATGGCTGGATGGCATCACCGACTCAATGGACATGAGTTTGAGTGAACTCTGGGAGTTGGTGATGGACAGGGAGGCCTGGCGTGCTGTGATTCATGGGGTTGGAAAGAGTCGGACACGACTGAGCGACTGAACTGAACTGAACTGAACTGTGTGTGGTGTCCATAAAGTGATTGTGTGTTTATATGTGTGTGTGTGTATGGATGTGTGTGTCGTGGCCATAAAGTGATAGCTTCTGTGTATATATATGTGTGTGTAGTGTCTTCGTGTACCTGCATTTGATCTCTATATTTATTTCCTCTCTGATCTTCACTATTTCCTTGCTGGTGGTGACTTCAGATTTTGTTCTTTTTCTAGTACTTGTAGATAATAAGTTAGGCTGTTTGTTCCAGAGTTTCTGGCTTTCTTGAGGCTGGCCTGCATCACCATGGATCTCCCTCTGAGGACTGCTTTGGGTGCATCCCATAGGTTTTTGTATGGTCGCGTTTTCATTGTCATTTGTTGGTGTGCGTGCATTTGCCTGTGTTCAGACAGCTGTGTGTAATGGCTGTGTGGTCAAGGAACTGGCTGTAAGTGGCCAGACCAGCCAGGAGCAATGATGCTGTGCAAGAGAGACTGTGAAACTGGCTGACGGTATGGGTGCCTGAGTGAATGTATTCATGCGACTGTGCGATCACGTCTCAGTATGGCCGGATGCAGTGGTGTTTCCGGCCACTGTTTTCCAGGCTGTGCCATCCGGTATGACTGTGTTTAGGTGCAGCTGTGTCTGTGTGTGGGTGATTGTGTGTGGCTGTGATTTGCCCTTCTGGCTGAGTGGTGATGGACAGTTGTGTCTGTGTAGCTGTGGCCATGTGTGTGTGTGTCTGGGATGCCGTGTGAGTGTGGCAGGGAGGCCTTTGGGATCCCATCCCACTCAGAGCACAAGCAAAGCCCTGTGCCCAGCAGCCCAGATTCTCCCTCCCTCTCACTCTGCTCTGGCCGCCATGTCTTTCCGGCTGCTCCTTGAGCACGCCAGCACGCTCAGGGCCTTTGCGCTGCGTGTCTCCTCTGCACAGAGCATCCCCCACCCCCACTCCCTCAGATCTTGGCTCAAACGTCATCTTTTCGGTAAGGCTTTCCCTGACTCAGCGACCGTGTCTGCCACTTCACCACCACGACCACCACTCCTCTCCCTGCCTTGTTTTTCTCCATCTGATACTCTACATAATTTACTTATTTTTGTGCTTCCCCCAGCCAAATGAAAGCTCTGCAAGGGCAGGGATTTTGTCTGTGTCTTTTCCATGGTTGAGTCCCTCATCCCAAGACAGTGTCTTGCACACCACTGGGACTCAGTAAATACGTGTGGATTGACCGCACACATGCATGCCTGCGAACCTCCTGGCATGTTTCCGGGTGTGTGGGTGTGTGGCCGGCCTGCTGGGTGGGTCTGGTTGGCTGGGATGTGTGTGGGGAGCTCTGAGACCACCTGATGGACAGGGCTGGGAGGGAAGAGGTCAGCTCCACCCACCCAAGGCCAGGCCCACTCTGTGGCCCAGATCTTCCTGTGGTTGGGGGCAGCTGCCAGCGAGTGGAAGCAGAAGGCTGTGGCCTGGGGCCAGGAGTACCTGAAGACCCACCCAGCAGGGAGGAGCCTGGCCACGCCCATCATGCTGGTCAAGCAGGGCCACGAGCCTCCCACCTTCACTGGATGGTTCTGCAGCTGGGACCCCTACAAATGGAGTGTGAGTGACACCTGGACTCCCCATCCCCACCCTAATCCACGAGGAGGGGGCCACCCTGATACACTGAGGGGAATCATCACTCTGCCCAGGGACCTCCAGTCTGTGGAGGGAACTTGATCCCTTTGTTGCCCCTCCATCGAGCTCCCATCCTGATTCTTGCCCCTAGAGCACCCAGTCCTACAAGGAGGTGGTGGAGGGTGACCTGGGAGCAGTTTCTACCATCTCTGAGATAACAGCCGTGAGTATTAGGGCCCCCCTCCCCTGGTGGCTCAGATACTGAAGAATCTGCCTGCAATGCAGGAGACCTGGGTTCAGTCCCTGGGTTGGGAAGATGCCCTGGAGGAGGGCATGGCAACCCACTCCAGTAGTCTTGCCTGGAGAATCCCCATGGACAGAAGAGCCTGGTGGGCTACAGTCCATGGGATCACAAAGAGTTGGACCCAACTGAGCAACTAACACGCACACACACACACACACACACACACACACACACACACACACACTCATGGGTTCTGGGCTGGCATGGCCCAGCAGCCAGAATGAGCAGGGAAGGAGCCAGGTGCCGGAAGGGGCAGGAATGGCGTTGGGGGCAAGAGGACCAGGCAGCTCAGTGCAGCCTCCCGAGGGAGCCTATCCCCCAGCTTCCTAAGCCTGAGCCCCCTCTCCTGGCAGGAGATCGTCAACTTCCAGCTGTCCAGATGGCCAGGCAATGACAGGGCAGGCCCTTTGGCCCTGCGGGCCCTCAAGAGCTCCGAGGACAGCTCCGAGAGCTGGAGCTCGCTCTCAGAGCTGGGCCCTCGCGCGGGCACCGGTAGCCGGAGCACCATCAGCCGGAGCACCGTCAGCACCGTCAGCAGCGCCAGCAGCAGCAGCTACCAGAGCAGCCCCCGATCCCTGGGCAGCGGGGGCCTGCCCCAGGAACAGCTGAGGCACCGGGCTGCCAAGGACCTGCCGGAGGGCGTGGACCCAGCCCACAAGGAGGTGAGTGCTCAGAACCCCTGCTGCTGCTAGTCCCCACACTCGTGCAGGGAAAGCTGAGCTGCAGGCACCCAGGGCATGACCCACAGGTGGTAGGCCATGGGCAGCTGCCCTGGGAGATGAGTGTTCCAGATGGGGTGATGGGCAAAGAGACAGGGGAGAGGATGGCACATCGGGGTGGGTGGGACAGGGTTGTGGGCTCAGCTGACACCCTGCCTCTGCATCCACTCTCTCCTGCCCCCGCCCTGCCCCAGGCCTATCTCTCAGACTCTGATTTCCAAGATATCTTTGGGAAGTCCAAGGAGGAGTTCTACAGCATGGCCAAGTGGAGGCAGCAGCAGGAGAAGAAGCAGCTCGGCTTCTTCTGAACCCAGGCCCTGCCCTGCCGGTGCCACCCAGATGGCCCGGGCGTGGGTACCCGCCTGTGGGCACCTCCCTACAAATACCTGAGCCTGAGGAGGCCCTCCTGGCACTCCCTCCTTGGAGACTCCTGGTCCCTAAAATAAAAGCCAGTGGCTCTGACAAGGTGTGGTGAGTCAGCTTTCAGGGCTGGGTCACTCAGGTCCGCCTCTTAGGGGAGTGGGCCTCTGGGACTGGGGGGCGGGGGGGCTGTGACATTCCAAAGCCTGAGCCCTCCATGCCCTCCACCTTGAGTGGGTTTGTTTTGTACTGGTCCGTCCTGCCCAGGGGAACAGACACTCCCCACCCCCATCTTGCTCCACTGTGAAGGTAGAGAGGAGAAGAGAATGAGGTGCTGGGGCTCCAGGACTCTGCGACACACATGCACACGCATATACACACACATGCTTTACAGGGATTTTTCTGGTATCCAGGTAAAGAGACCACAGTACTTAGTTTGACGACTTTTATAAAAACCCTCAACCCAGGGCCGGGCCGGAGGATGGACAGAGGGCTGCATGTGGCCCCTAACGGAAGTGAGGGCAGCACCAGGGACTGGGCCAGCACCTGGGCTCCTGAGAGGCAGCAGCAGACAGGAGGCTGGAGCTGAAGGCGGTGCGGGGCTGCCGGCTCTGAGCGAGTGGCTGGGACAGCCCCCATCGGGCCCCCAGACATAGACAGAGGGTCCAGTCTGCTCAGGGCAGCCCTCACCAGACCCGAGCCTAGTCCCGGAGGGCCACCTTCACAAAGAGGGTGGCAGACGGGTGCTGGTCTCCGTTCTTGGAGAGGAGGTGGATGTGGCGGTATCCTGGCAGGCAGATGGGTGGAGAGGGGTGCACCAGGAGAGTTGTGTTCACTCCGGGAGGATGCTTCGAGGGACAGCCAGCCCCCACCCAAGAAATGCCTCCCGTCCCACCCCACCACCCGAATCGTTCCCCTTCCTCACAGACACTCACCCTGCTTGAGGCTTTTCAAGGGGATGGTGCTCTGGCCAATGAAGTCGTTCTTGGAGGAGGCATCATAGTCCTCCACCACAAAGCGCACGAGGGCAAGCTCAGGCACAGCCACCTCAAACTCAAACTCCATGTCCCACCATGGGTTGAAACCTAGGGGGTGCAGGCACCGTGTCAACAGCACAGACATCAGCTCTGGGAGCCAGGCTCAGCCCGGGCCCAGCACGTACCATTATTGGTGACCACAGCAGTCTGGCGGCTGGCCATGTCCCGGCTCACGCCATGGATCTCCACTGTCACCTTGGGGTCCACGATTGAATTCTTATTCTTGTTGACTTTTGGCAGCTGCTGCCCTGAGATGACCTGAGGAGAGGCAGGGGATAATTAAGCGTTCAGGATGGTAGTGAGGGGGAAAGGAGGCCCAGGGCACCTGTCCCCCGCTGTGGCTGGCCATACCCTGACATTGAGTCGTTTTGGAGTCCACCAGGGGCCCTGGGCCAGGGCACGGGAGTTGAAGGTGGAGTTAGGGTCTCGCAGGAAGGCAGGCTTCAGCACGTACCCACAGGCCCCATTGTCCAGGAAGCGGCCCTGGTATACATCCATCTCTGACCCAGGAGTCTGGAAGTTCAGGGCCACTGCAGGCAGGACAGAGTAGTCACAGGCTGTGTGTGTGTCAGGGGAGGGGGGTGTTTCAGGGGTACCAGAGCCCAGCTGGCTTGGGGTACACTGGGGCTCAGAGTCACATAGGCAGAAGCAGGGTTCAGGATCACCCCAATGCATACTGCCCTCCTGCTGCCCTAACTGGCCCCCCACACCAACCTTACATTCCATTTCTGGTGCCAGAATTCAAAGGACAAGTGCGTTAATGATGAAATTTCAGAGGCTGTATTTGCTGCCAGATTATTTCCAAACTGAGATTACCAGCTCTGAAGCCCACAAATCCGTGAATCTGGCTCTGCCTGGGTCCCCAGAGTCCCCTGGCCCTCCAGACAGAAACCCTCATCCAGGGCTCCTCCAAGCCCCAGCCAGCCCATACCGATTTGGCAGCCCCCATTCCACATCTCCACGGGGCTGTAGTTTGAGGAGTCTGTTCTCCACCCAGCGGGGTAGATCCTGCTCAGGTGATCCACGTTGTGGCGGACAAAGCTGTTTCCTGAGGCAGGGTATGAGTTGATCAGAAGCAGAGGCCTTCTGAGTGAGCCCAGGCCCCTCCCTAACATCGTGGAGTGCCGGCTCTGTGAAATGTCTGGAGGGGTGGGAGCTAGTTCTGGCCCTGGCCAGCTCAAATGGTCAGACAGATGGGCAGCAATCTAGGGGGTGGGGAGGCAGGGCCAGGTTCACCTGATTCTTGGAGCAGTCGGAGGGCGCGGTTCTCAGAGAAGGATGACATCTCATAGAAAGCCTGCCCAGAGGTGCCAGGGCTGGGGAAGCCCCGAAAGTGGACGCTCTTGCAGTAAATGACCATGTCGGAGAGTTCCTTTGCTAGCCTGAGCTTGTCCTCCTGGGGGCCATGGGGAGGCCCAGGTTAGATTCAGAGATTGGGGCAGGCGGCCACTGAGAGAGCCAGAAACCCAGACAGAGGCAGAGAGAGGGGCAGAGGGTCTGAGTGGCAGCCACAGAGCACCCGGACAAGGCAAACATCCCACAGGGCGATGGAGGGTGACGATGGGCGAAGGCCCCAGGGCTGCCCCCGTGCCCCCACAGCTCCCCCTCGAACCTTGGACTTGTGCTGCACTTGGCTCCTCACCGCCTCGTCCTCCATCTCAGCAGCCTCATCCTCGTCTGACACCACAGTGGCCTCTGGGCCGCCTTCTCCTCCAGGTGGGAAGAGCCCGCCAAGCTTCTTCCCCTTGAGCAAGATCTTCCCCCTCAGTTGCTAAGGGTGGAGGAGGCAGTTGATCAAGATCCAGCTGGCCTCCCGGCCAGTCCCCTGCCCTCTCCTCTGGGCACCGGGTCCCCATGGGGCACCTCAGGGGAAGGCAGGCTGGTGACAACCCCATCCAATGGCCGATCCAATAGCATGGGCCCCAAGAGGACGCGCAGGTGTCGTGCCATCACGCGCTGCTGCTCCAGGCTGCAGTGGTTCTCCAAGGACAGGATGACGGGGTAGGGGGATGCCTGGAGGCCCAGGAGTAGATTAAGAGGAGTCAGTGGCCCCCAAGTATCTCCCTCCTCACCCCCAGGGGCGCGCCCACCTTGAAGGCGTAGTCCCGGATGGCCCTGACCACGTCGCAGAAGAGGATCTTGGAGGTGAAGGTGTAGCCATGATAGATGATCGGCTCCTGGTTGGGCCCATCCCAGCAGTCGAGCTCCAGGCAGCGGCAGCCTTTGCACAGCGCCCTGCAGGTGGGGTGTGGGCTAGGCCCTTGGTCCCGCCCAGGTCAAGCCCGGCCCCGCCCCGCCCCGTCACGCCCCGCCCCGCCCTGTCACGCCCAAGTTGCCCTGCCCCACCGGATGTAGGCTTCTGTGCTGCTGGGACCGGTGAGCTGGTCTTCCAGCAGGTAGGTGTTGTGCGAGGACGACACCAGGTAGTGGCTGAGCGGCTGGTCCATGTCCTGGTAGACGCGCCGGTGCGCCAGGTCGAAGGCGCTGCCGTCAGCCGAGAGCAGGTACATGAGAAAGCCGTCCTTGGTCATCTGACGCTGCGCCTTGGCTGGAAGGCGGGAGGCGGGAGGGCGACTGCCGGTCAGAGCGCCCTGGGAGCAGGGCCCCCACAGCCCCGCCTCCCATCCTGAGCTGGTGCAGGGATCTCTTGGAAGGGCGTAAGTTTGAGTCTCTTGACCAAACCGTGACTATACCCCAGCATGGAGCTCTGTCTCCTCCTCTTCTGTCCCCCACTCGGTGAGGCCCCCCGAGGACAGGACCTCATCACCTCCTTCTCCAGGATTGGGCCGCCATCTAACGTCTTAAAGCGTTGTGCCCAGCATGGGCTGGGAAATATTGCCCAGGGGCCCTGGGAATGGCTGAGGCGTCCCCTGCCCTCCAGCTCCCTACTCGGGCTGCCGTCTCCGCAGGGGTCTTCCCTCCGTGTGGGGCCCGGGGACTGCAGGTCACAGGCCCTCACCCGTCTCGCTGGGTTCATAGCGCTCAATGAGGGAGAGAGCCAGTGCAGGCCCCGCCGCCTCCTCCCGCTGCTGGTGCTGCAAGAAGGTCACCAACTGATCGACCGACAGGGTCTCCTTGGAGCCCGTGGCCTCCTCGAAGGTGCGGTCAATCTCCTTCCTCTGGGTCAGTATCTTGTAGAAGGTCTCGATCTCCTCATCCTCCAGCGAGTCTGTCTGAGAGTGGTCACATTCCTGCAGAGCCAGGATGTCAGGTAGGCAGGGCTCAGAGCAGGTCCCGAGCTGTGTTCCAGACACACTGCCAGGCAGACCCAGCCCGCACTTCCTCGCTTCCTCACCTTGAAGATCTTTCGGGCATAGCTGTCGTCCACCTGGATGTTGAGCTCCTTCAGAAAGTTTTGTAGCTCTTTGAAGCTCATCTTGTTGTCCTTGTTTTTGTCAGCTTTTCGCAAGCAGGAATGAATCCAGCTGGGCAGGAAGTAAGGAAAGAACCCCAGGAGCCGTGGTACCCACTAGGTCCCAGCCAGAGCCATGGTTCAAGCTCAGGATCAGCTCCTAGGCCCAGGTGGACTGAGGGCCCCTATAGACCCAGCTCCCCCCAGGCCTGGCTGCTGGCACATCTGCATTTCAGGGGAAGACCTGGTAGCCTTTATGGAGGAAATATGACGTCCAATGAAAGAGCCTTTTTCCTACTTGCTGGCTTTGAACCCTTTCAAAACTTCAAAAATATTTATTTCCTCACTCTAAAAGGTTCATTACAGACAGCTGAGAAAATTAAGAAAAGTAAACAAAGGCCCAATAGTTCTATCAGCCAGGGGTAACTACTGTTAACATTTCAAGGTATGTCTTTTTGGTTTTCAATATATAATTATTACTCAACTTGACTAAAGCCTTTAAGGCTTATTTAGTAGGAAACAGCAAATTTCAAGCCACTGATCAAAGGTGGGGACATCACGTGCAAAAACAAAGCCTGGATCATGGTGTCATGATTGCAGTGCTTTGGTCCCCACTTCTTTCCCTCTATCTCTCCCATCAGCCTTGAACTTGAGAACTAGAGGAGAGGCTCCATACTACATTCCACAGAAAACAGAGAGCTAATTATAGAACAAGAAAATGGGAACTCATGAGCACAATGAAAACATGATAGCAGGTTTTTGAGAGAAATCAGAAAGGAAACAGCAGTATAAATCACACCATATAAACATTTTTTAAATTCTGAGGCTCAAATAAAGAAAAAACAAAGTCATCTGTCTGACAGACTGGAGGAAGCATTTGCAGCAAAGTTTTTGAAGAATTAATTAAAAAGAAGAGTATGATGACCCTAAAAACTAAAGGAGGAAGGGATGTAAACCAAACTTTTACAAACAGTGATAGTAATCAAAGATATTAACAATTTGGAAATAAGATGCAATTTCTTAGACGATAAAATTAGCAACTTAAAAGTATATTCCCAGTGCAAAGAAGGGTGAGGTGAAATGGACACTCTCATCCATCAGTTGGACAATGTAAACTGGTACAACCCTTAGGAAGGTAATGTAGAGATATCAACCTGTTTCACCAGTTGACTCAGTAATTCCACTTCTCGGAGTCCATTGATAAGGAAATACTTCGAATACTGCAAGGTTTTATGAACGTAGTCCTTGACAGTGTTATTTATAGAGGTAAAAGAATAAAAACAAATGAAACGTCTGAGAGTGAAAGAATGGATCACTAGTTTATAGTACATCCACTCAGTGGAACAGTACAGTCATTACAGCCAAGACTATGCTAACACGGGGAAATAATTATGACATAATGTTACATAATAAATGACACACATATATTAACCTTCATTATTTTTGGCAAATGCATCATTAGACGAAATGAAATGTGGCAAGAAAAGATTAAAGGGAGAACTCAAATGTCAGTAGTTTCTGGAGGAGGCAGGTTTTCTGGGCCTTAAAGCTTCATTCTAACATACCCAGATAGTTAAATTTGTATATATATATATATGTATGTTTTATGTAAAGATATGGATACATTTACATAAAAAAACATTATGGTAGAATTCCAGGTTAAAAAAAATACAAGTTCACAGTGGTCCACGCAAGCATAAGGTCCCAGTGCTGATTGCTCTTCAGCAGACTGGAATGACTTTTAAGACCTCAAGGTCTAGGCAGCAGAGGGCATGAGATTGTCCAAGCACAAGCCTGTGCAAAAGGAGTGACTATCAGAAAAGCGCCATAGAACTGGGCTGTCAGGAAAACTCAAAATTGGGCTTCCCTGGTAGAGAATCGGCCTGCCAGTGCAGGAGACACGGGCTCAATCCCTGGTCTGGGAAGATCCCACATGCCTCAGAGCAACTAAGCCTGTGATCCACAGCTACTGAGTCTGCAAACCTAGGCCCCATGCTCAGCAACCAGAGAAGCCACTGCAATGAGGACCTGCACATTGCAACTAGAGAAATGCCCCTGCAGCAATAAAGACCCAGCACAACCAAAAATAAATAAATAGATAAAATTATTTATTTAAAAAATAAAGTTCAAAGTCAGGCAGACAAAGCCTTGAGAAAAACACTTAAAAGTCCCTGAAATGCTGAAAAGCACACAATCAAGGGAATCGACAGAGTTCAAAATGTGTCCCCCAAAGGAGCTGGATATACAGTAGCAATGAGTAATCAGAAAATGAGATTAAGAAAATAATTCCTTATAGTAGCATCGAAAGGAATAAAAATACAAATTCTTTTAATGCATCCTGTATACTCTGAAAGCCACAAAACACTGTTGAAAGAAATTAAAGATCTAGATAAATGGAAAGATACCCCGTATTTGCAGATCAGAAAGAAGACTTGATACTGTTAAATGAGGAATACTCTCCAAATTAATCTACAGATTCAACACAGTACCTGTCACAGTCATTCTGGCTACTTTGCAGAAACTTAACCCCATCCTCAAATTCGTACGGAAATTCAAGGTGCCTAAAATAGGTAAAACATTCTTGAAAAAAATAAATTCGGAAGACTCACACTTCAGGATTTCAAAGGTTCCTACAAAGTTACAGTAACTAAAACGTTGTGCTGTTGGTGCAAGAATAGACATTTAGATAAATGGAATTTAGATAAATGGAACAGAGGACTTCCCCAATGGCCCAGTGGTTAGAACTCCATGCTTCCAATGCAGGGCTTATGGATTCAGATCCCTGTTGTCCCCCTGTGTGGCGTGGCCAAAAAAAAAAGGACAAATGGAGTAGAACTGAGAGTCATGCAGTAAACCCTCATATTTATGGTCAATTGATATTTGACAAGGGTAGAAAGATAATTCAGTGAAGAAAGAATAGTCTTTTCAACAACTGGATGTCTACATGCAAAAGAAATATGAAGTTGGATCTCTCATATCACACCATACACAGAATTTACAGAAACAAACTCAGAGTGGATCAGAGACCTAAATGCAAGCACTAAAACTATAAGAAAAAATATGAGTAAATGTTTGTGACTTTGAGTTAGGCTAAGCCTTCTTAGATATGACAACAAAAAACACAGGCAACAAAAGCAAAAGGTAAATGTGTTAGAGCTCACTGAAACAAAAAATTCTGTGCTTCAGAGAAACCCACCAAAATAAGAACAGAACCCACAGAATGGTAGAAATTAATTGCAAAGCATATATATGATAAGAGACTTGTGCTTATAATATTTTAAAAAAAAAACTCTCACAACTAAATAATAGAAAGGTAACTCAATTAAAAAATAAGCCAGAGATCTGAATAAACATGTCTCCAGAGGAGATACACAAAAGCACATAAAAATGGTCAATATCATTAATTGTAAAATGCAAATCAAAACCACAGTAAGATACTTACTTTAAAAAGAAAATAACAAGAGTTGGTAAGGATGTGGAGAAATCGGAAGCCTTGAGCACTGTTGGTGGAGACGTAAAGTGGTACTTGCTATGGAAAACAGTTGAGTGGGTCCTCAAAAAGCTGAAAATAGGATTACCAGATGACCTCACATTCCACTCCTGGGTATGTACCCCAAAGAATTGAAAACAAGGTCTCAGATACTCGTACACCCATGTTCACAGCAGCATTATTCACAGTAGACACAAAGTGGAAGCAACCCAAGTGTCCATGTGTGGGCGAATGAATCAAGTGTGGTGCACACACACAATGGAATATTGTTCATATTAAAAGGATGGAAATTCTAACGTGTGACAACATGGAAGAAACTTGAGGACATTGTGCTAAGTGAAATAAGCCAATGGCAAAATGACAAATACTGTATGAGTCCACTTAATAGACCCATTAAAAAGAACAACAAATGGGCAAAGGATCTGTTGAATAGCTGTTTCTCCAAAGAGATATACAAATGTCCAGTAACCACATATAAAGATGTTCAGCCTATTAGCTACCAAGGAAATGCAAATCAAAACCACAGTGAAATGCTACAGGATAGCTGTCATAAAAAAAGGCAGACAAGGATTAGTGAAGATGTGAAAAGTCAGAACCCTCATACACTGCTGGTGGGAGTATAAATTTCCTCTCTGGAAAATAGGTAGTTCTTCAGAAGTCTAAATATATAGTTACCACAAGACTCAGAAATTCTAGGTATGTATCCAAGAGAAATGAGAACGTACGTCCACACAAAAACTTATACACGAATGTTTGGAGCAGCATTATTCAGAGAAGCAGAAACACAAATGGCCATCACCTGCTGATCGGATAAATAAAATGTGGACTAGCCAGACAATGGAATATTAGGGACACAGAAGGAATAAAGTACCGATACAGGCTATGACATGGACAAACCCTGTTGTTTACCCGCTACATTGCAGCCCCATGGACTATGTAAGCCCACTAGGCTCCTCTGTCCATGGGATTTTCCAGGCAAGAATACCGGAGTGGGTTGCCATTTTCTCTTCCAGAGGATCTAAATTCCCTACCCAGCGATTGAACCCATGTCTCCCGTGTTGGCAGGCAGATTTTTTTTTATCACTGAGCCACTAGTGTGTCTCCGTAACATTATGCTAAGTGAAAGAAGCCATTCACAAAAGACTGTAGAATTCCATTTATCTAATATGTCCAGAAAGACAGAGTATCAACAGATTGGTGAGACAGAAAGCAGATTAGTAGTTGTCTAGGCCTTGGGGGTTGTGGGGAAATGGGAACTGCTAAAGAGGATGGGTTTCTTCTTAGGATGATGAGGATATCCTAAAATTCATTGGGTGATGGGTTGCGTAACTGAACACACTAAAAAGCATGGACTTGTACACTTTTACTGGATGACTTATGTGGTAAGTGAATTCTATCTCAATAAAGCTGTCATAAAAAAAGGAGTTGGTACTGGTTCCACCCTAATCCTATACACCAGAAGCCTGATTTTTTTGAGCCATAGACTAGGGCATTGTAGTGCACCTAGGTTTTGAAGTGAATTTGTTTCTAGCCCCCTGGCTGGCCTGCATACCAGGCCTGGGAGAACTTGATCACTCCCCAAAGAATGGCATAGGGGATCGGGGTAAGTGGGAGTGGACCATGGCCTCCCAAACTCCCAGAGGAAAAAAAAATGCAGTAACTCTAGGAAACATTAAAATGTCTAAGACTAGGGGACTTCCCTTGTGGTTCAGTGGTTAAAAGTCAGCTTCTAATGCAGGGGGTTCAGGTTTGATCCCCAGTCAGGGAACTGCCCACATGCTGAACAGCATGACCGAAAAAAAATCTTTAATAGATAACATTTAAAAAGAAAAAGAAAACTAAGACTGTTTTTTAAAAAGATACATAATATTTTTTTTTAAGTCCAAGATTAGGTCTCCCATTGAAGCAGGCAGCTCCCCTCAGCCTCCCCAGTCTCCCAGCTCTATGCTGGTTACAGTGAGGGGACAGGGGACATCGCGGAGCTGCCTGCTGTCTGGCCCTTGGGTCAGAGTAGACAAAAAAGGGCCCAAGTACCTTCCCTGCTTCCCCCAATTGTGTTCTCTCAATGTGATGTACTTGGAGACAGGACCTTGAGAGACTTAGATAAGACCATGAGTGGGGCCCTCGTGATGGGATCAGTGCCCATATAAGAAGACACCAGAGGTCGTGCTCACTGTCTCTTCCTGCCTCCCCCCATCCCACACCCCACCCGCCCCCTCCGTGTTAAGACAGAAGCCAGCCATCTACAAGCCAGGAAGAGAGCTCCCACCAGAACCTGCCTCTGCTGGGCACCCTGATCTTGGATTTCCAGCCTCCAGAACTGTGAGCAAATTATTTTCTGTTGTTTAAGCCACCCAGTCTATGGTATATTGGTTATGATGGCCCAAGCCAGGTGTCTTCCATACCGAGGCTGCCCTGGGGACAACCATAGCCAGTAGCCGCAGGCTGGATCTGGGTCCACTGCCCTCAAAAGGATACTGTCGCAGCTTCTGCCGCTGGTCCATGGAGCCCGAGTGGTGGATAATCTTGCCCAGGCCCTGCACCCAGTGCTGGGCATCGGCTGGTGATGGGGCAATGAGGTCTAGAGTACTGCGCTGGTCCTTGAAGACGATGGAGAAGCAGCGGTTCTCAGGCACATCCCGAGCAAACTTCTCCAGGCCCTCTGTGCGGTGCCCCATCCGCACCTCCTGGATGTCCTCGATGGAGACTGCGGGAAGGGGGCGGGGGCACAGAGAAAGCCGTGAGGGGCAGGAGGATGGTCAGAGTGGGGACAGAAAGAGGCTGGCATGGAGGAGGAAAGGGGGACACAGCTGCCGCAGGCAGAGTGGAAATGCCCGGGGAGAGGGAGGTTGACTTTAGGGCGGGAAGGGCTCCTATGGTCCCAGGCCCCCTGTTTCTATGCTAGGAGGAAGTGGGGCCCCTGGGAGAGGATCGGGGCAGGGCAGGGCTCTCAGACAGTGACTGGGAGGGGCCGCTCTGGAGCTTGGGGCCTGTGACGGAGGGGTGGCCACGTGCTTTCCTGGTGTACTTGACTTTGGGCCCTTTCCCTCCCTCCAAGACAGCCATGAGAGCCTCCAGGCTCTTCTGACCACTCAGGAGCCTGGAGCCACCCTCAGTCAGCCCTGGCCCTGGGGTGTGGAGATGGAGGTCCAACGACAGGGAAAAGTGCTTGTGTGGGGGGGGCAGCCAGGGCCTTGCCTGCATGCATCTGTGGCTCCTGATCTCAGGGAGCCCCTGGGGAGGGCTGGCGCTCCAGGATCCCGAGAGGTGGACTGGAGGGTGCCCCTGGGGATCTGAGACAACATCATTCTATCCTTGGGGACAGCAGAGGGCCCTCCTGGGGCAGCCCAGCTTTCCTAGCTTCAGGGAGCAGCAAGGCCCTGCTTGCCCCGCTTCAACCCCAAGGTGCTCTCCTGACCTGGCTGGGAGCCAGTCCCTAGAGCTGGGCTCGTGCTGGGCCTCCCATCATCTGGAGCCAGGTTCTGCCCCTGCCCCAACACCATCCTGAGCCATCCACATCCATCTTCCCTGGTTTGAGACCAGCTCTGGCCAACAGCCTGCCTGTCCTTCCTGGTGAGTGCCCAAAGGCCTCCCGGTCACCTGCAGGCCCCATGTGTGAGGCATATGCCATTCCGGGCAGCAGGCTCTGAGGTGTGAGACACACAGACCCTGGGCTGTCTGGGGTGCAGAGGATATCCCTGTTTAATCCCTCTCTAATCCCTCTCTGCAGCCTCCCCAGCCCTGCCAGGCCCCACACTGGCTGCAGCTACCCCAGACTGGGAGTGAAAACAGGAAGCCTGGGTGGTGGGGGCCAGCTCCCCACCCACTCCAGAGAGAAAGTCCAGATGCCTTCCTGACTGATAACCCTTGTCTGCCTGCGGTAACCAAAGCGGAGGGAGGCTAGTGGGGTCGGGATCAGGGAGGCAGTGGAGACTTGGGGAGCAGGAAGCAGAGACACAGAGCACTGGGAGACTGCCCCCCCTCCACTGCTCCTGGCCTCAGTTTCCCTGGGGGTGGAGCACAGGCTCACTGCTCACCAGGAAGAGGGAAGCAGATGACAGGCATGCCCAGCCCAGAGCTGTCTCTGTGTCTCAGACACTCCTCACCTGAGTGCACCTGATGCCCAACCCCCAGGCTATCACCCCTGTGGCCCTCCCTGTCAGGATGCAGGCCCTTCACCCACAGCCCTTCTGCGTTCGTATCCCTGCACCTCTGCTCATGCTGGGTCTCTGGCCTGGGAACTCCCTCCTGCCCTTCTGCCCACAGCTGTCCCAGTACAAGGTCCCCATCTTACCAGCCCAGGTCTAGCAAGGCCCAGCTCGCCTACTCCTCCGTCTGCCCCCCACCCAACCCCGCCAAGTGCTTGGCACACACTGGGAACCATGCACATGTCCTGGCTGGGAGCTGGGCTTCCAGGAGTCCCCAGGGCTTGAAGAGTATGATGCCCCGTTCCCACGGTGCCGCCAACTACCAGCATCTAACAGGAAACCCCGTATCAGGGCAGAGGTCTGTGAAGGAGCCTGGCTGGAGCCACAGACAGAGGCAAGGGCTGGGTCACTACTATCTTATGTGACCAACATGTGTACAGTGTCATTTTCTGAGAGCCCTTCTGGCTCCATCCCCTCCGACCCTGCCCTCCCCTGCTCAGACCTCCCAGGCACACAGGTCCCAGGACCCAGCCAGGCTCCCTCCATCTGACCCTGCTGCAGGCCTGCAGGTCACACCTTTTCAGGATTCTATCCAGTGTCCTGGGGCCTGGCGGACCCTCCCTTTCCTCCTCCCACCTGAGCCTCTGTCTGGTCTCATTCCCCAGAGACCTGCTTAGTGGGCTCACCCAGCCTGCACCCCCTCCACAGCCAAGGGCAGGTGATTGGGTGATGAATTTCCAGGGACTTGGACTGTGAGAGAACTCCAGCTGCAGTGAGCTTTCCGTACTACCAGCCACATGTGGCTATTCACATATAAATTAGTTAAAATTCAGTGAAATTAGGGATTCAGCTCCTTGAGTACAGTAGCCATGGTTCAAGTGCTCGAGGGCCACAGGTGGCTAGTAGCTGACATATTGGACAGCACAGATACAGAACATGTCCATTATCATAGAAAGTTCTTTTGGTTAGCTTTGGTCTAAACTTTTCCCACCAAGATTGCCGGGAGAAATATCAATAACCTTAGATATGCAGATGACACCACCCTTATGGCAGAAAGTGAAGAGGAACTAAAAAGCCTCTTGATGAAAGTGAAAGAGGAGAGTGAAAAAGTTGGCTTAAAGCTCAACATTCAGAAAACGAAGATCATGGCATCTGGTCCCAACACTTCATGGGAAATAGATGGGGAAACAGTGGAAACAGTGTCAGACTTTATTTTTTTGGACTCCAAAATCACTGCAGATGGTGACTGCAGCCATGAAATTAAAAGACGCTTACTCCTTGGAAGAGAAGTTATGACCAACCTAGATAGCATACTGAAAAGCAGAGACATTACTTTGCCAACAAAGGTCCATCTAGTCAAGGCTATGGGTTTTCCAGTAGTCATGTATGGATGTGAGAGTTGGACTGTGAAGAAGGCTGAGTGCCGAAGAATTGGTGCTTTTGAACTGTGGTGTTGGAGAAGACTCTTGAGAGTCCCTTGGACTGCAAGGAGATCAGCCTTGGGATTTCTTTGGAAGGAATGATGCTAAAGCTGAAACTCCAGTACTTTGGCCACCTCATGTGAAGAGTTGACTCATTGGAAAAGACTCTGATGCTGGGAGGGATTGGGGGCAGGAGGAGAAGGGGACGACAGAGGATGAGATGGCTGGATGGCATCACCGACTCAATGGGCGTGAGTCTGAGTGAACTCCGGGAGTTGGTGATGGACAGGGAGGCCTGGCGTGCTGTGATTCATGGGGTCGCGAAGAGTCGGACAAGACTGAGCGACTGAACTGAACTGAACTGAAAGGTGCAGAGGGAACCTCTCATTTTGCAAAATGTTTGGGGCATTCTGTGTTGGCAGAACTTGCTTTCTAAGACCTTGCAGGAGGCACTCTCCATCTACAGGCTTGAGCTCTGAATTCCTAGACCTTTTCTGAAGCTTCCAGAAAGCCCTCAGGCCCACAGCCTCGAGGGAGCTGCCCAGCCAAAGCCTCTCTATGCAAGTCCCAGCCATGCTCCACCCCAACCTGCCTGTCCTGGCTCCAGCCCAGGGAGGAGCTGCCTCCTGTGGCCCCACCTCTCATCCTGTCCACCAATACCCAGAAGGGCCTTATCTGCCCTTGGACTTTGGGCCTTACCACACCTGAGTCCTGATCCATCCGCCCAACTTCCCTCCCTCCCGCAAATGTCTGGGTGGATACCTGTGAGTGCTGGTAACATAGTTCCATTCCCTCCTTACTTGGGAGCCTGACGTTGCCCATCTGTGGCTATGGCTGTGTATCCCCACTTCGAAAAAGCATGAGCATCTCCATCTGTGGTCCATGACTGCCCTCTCAAGCCCAGACTAGGCCTCAGTTTCCCTATCAGTGATCTAACTGACTCCCTTCCCCGAGCCTGGCCATCTCAGATACCCTATACCTGATATCCTGGTTGCATGACTGACCGCTGCCCCGCCAGGCCAGGCCTCAGTTTCCCTACCTTTGGTCGTGGTCCACGATTGACCTCCAGCCCCGCCCCACCGCACCCCAGCCAGTGTCAGTTTCCCCATCAGAGCGCAGGAGCAGCACCCTGCCCCTCCCCGCGCAGCCCGGGGCACTCACACAGCTGGGATTCCGGGGTCCTCATGACCTTGCGGGACTCCTGCCAGATGGTCTTGCAGTCTTCTTGCAGCTTGTAGAAGCGTTCTCTCCGCCATGAGCTGGACTTCACCTTCAAGAGCTGGCCACCCTTCAGCAGTGCCTGTAGGTCCTTGTCATCCTGTAGGCCTAGGGGACAGAGCTGGTAAGATGCCACCTCCTCTAGGGTACCTGCTGCTCCAGGCCCCATGCCGGCTCCTTTTTCAGCAGCCTCATCCTCAGCTCTCTATTCACTTCTCCCTCCATCACCCTTGCTCCAACCTGATTCAGGAGCCCCACCTTCAGGCATCTCCGACTCCAGCTGAGGCTGTGCAAACCTTAGGACACCCACCTGTTCAAGGCCACACTTTATATGTAATGACCTGCAACCCACAGCTGAGTGGACAAAGAACACATGGTTCCTGGGTGACCAGACCCCTAGAAAATGGCCTGGCTCCAAAAGACTTAGTACGCTCCTCGCTATCACACCTAGGGGTCAGAGTGACCTGAAGGAAGCTAGGACCAAATGATCAGGCAGAGCAGGAAAGAAGAGGGGTAAACACAGGTGGAAATGGATCCCAGAGTACCATGAGTATCATGAGCCCAACAGCCTCCCAAGTCTACTGGCTTTGGAATCGTGTATTGGGCCCAGGCTAGGCCTGCTGAGATGCCTCATCCCTCCCTGTCTACCCCTTCTCTGAGTGGCCTGGGTCTGGGCCCTCTCAGGGTAGAGCAGCCCAAAGGCATAGTGCAGGCCTTTCCAAGGCTGAGGCAGCACCTGGCCTGAGGCCCCGCAGTAGAGGAGCCCTAACTGCCTGGCCCCCTCCCACCCGGCTCCTTTCAGAGATGCAGGCTGGCCTGGGGCGTGGGCTCCCACAGAGACAGTGTCCTTCATCCCACCAGACCCAAGCAGGAGACACCAAAGGGGCACCAGGCCTAGTTTCATAGCATCCCTCATCCCAAGCAGGCCCTGTGCCAACTGTGATCAAAGAGGGACCCCACACCACCATAATGACCCATCAGTGTAACTAACGGTGAAAGGGATGTCTAAATGCACATCTCAAGCCAAGCCCCATGGAGCCCAGCAGCCAGCACTATTCAGAGCCAAGAGACCACCTCACCTCCCTGCTGTCCCCCAAATGAAAATTCTGTGGCTTTTCAGCAGTCTTTATCCCGCTCTAGCAGAGTGGAGGCTTCAGAAGCCGTGCGTGTCCAGTGTGAGGGGCCTGTGCCTAGGCCTACAGGCTTTTATCTCAACCCAGATGCCCAACCCCAGATAGGTTCCCCCACTTTATCCATGACCCCACTCCCTACCCCCCAGCCAGCCTGCTCCAGATGCACACAGGACCTACAGAATCTTCTGGACCACTTCCCCAGGCCTCAGCCTCTATCCCTCCCTAGTCACCTCTTCCAGTGGGAACATAGCCCCATGCTAACACTTCCCCCTCCATGATTTTAGGCAACTTCCTTCCCTCTCTGAACGTCTATTCCGCCATGAGCACTGGGTAATGTCTGATGTGACCTTCCCTCACCTTTGTTCCAAGTCTCTCCACCCCTCTGCGTTAGTGGCAGCAGTTCCCCTTCAGCCCCAGGGGAGGCCCAGTGGAGGAGAAGGCTCCTACGGAATGTCCTCAACTGGTGGCTATGTGTGGGGGGCTCAAGAAAGAGGACGGAGAGAAGGTTGTTCCCACTACCTTCCAGAGGAGAGCGCCGCCTCAGCTCAGCTAGGGGATCCCACTGTCCCTCCTGAGGCTGAGGTCAGCTGAGAGGGACATCCCCTTGCCCTCTGCTTGCACTCCCCTCCCCCACCCCCGCCCAACTGGGGCATCTGGGGGTGCACACGCATGGCACAGATGAGAGTAGGGACACAAGGTCGGAAGCCTGTGGGAGCTCCACCCTCCAGTTCTGGAAAACACCGTAAGCAGACGACATTCATCCTGTCCTGGAGCCAGACTGCGGCCCTGTCGGCGGTCACGCAGAGATAAGTCCCTTGGCTGCCTATATGGCTTCTGGAACACAGACCTTGGTCCCAAAGGGGGTCTTGATAATAGTGGCCCTCCAGGCTGCTGGGAAACCTAAGCAGATACCTCCTTCTCTGAGCTTCATTTGAGGCCCTTTTGTTTCTGAGGCTTTTGGTCTGCCCCCAGCCCTTGCTCCCGTAGCACCCAGCAGGTCCATAGGCACCCCTTCATCCAGCCCCACTCACTCCACTATATAGCATCTTCTCCTGTGGGAAGGTGGCAAAGAGGGGCCTCTGAGCTCAGGGACTCCTGGGTTGACCTTGCAGCCTCATCAGTCTGCCCAGGCTAGTCACAATGAGGTGGCTATATGGGGAATGCAGAGAGGCTGCAGTGCTAATAGGAGGGGTGTACGATGCCAAGAGCCCTGCCCATGTACATGGGGTGATGCCTGATGAAGACAAACTGAGTCTGGGATGCAAAGCAGTGCACAGCTACACAGATACAGCCACACACACAATCACACAGTCCACCATACCCATCATATACTGCCATACACAACCAGGAAGAGACAATGGGCCACACACAGTGACACACATTTACATGGAGTCACACACAGCCAAACAAGGTACCGTGCCAGAACATCGTCATTGTCATAATAACAGTAGCCACCATAATAATAGTTCACATTTAAGTAAGATCCTGTTCTTAGCACATGTGTTTAATCACCCCAACAACCCTATGAGGAAGGCAATACTGTTCCCATTTTACAGATGATGAAACTGAGGGTCAAGGAAGTTACACGGTGGAGTTGGGACTCAGAAGCCTGCCCACAGCATCAGTGCTAGGAAACGTTACCTTATGCAGCCACCACCTGGGCATGCTGCCACAAAGAGCAACAGCAGAAAATCTATAGAACACACACAGCATAACACAGATGACAGAATCACCCAGTTGTCTGGGTCACCCGCTGTCACATCTGTCACCCACAGTCAAACATGGTGTGCAGCATCACAGTGGATCACACACTGTCACACTGGTGCCATTTGATTACACAGCATTGCATATCCTCATTGCTGCACAGTGGCCTCAAGTACCATACAAGGGACAGAATTACCACTAGGCGTGTAAGCAAGATGGTTTGAGAGTGGCAAGGGGCAGGGTAACCAATCCCCCCAGTACATGGCAACCCTGCAAAAACAGCCCCTGCGAGTCATACACTCACAGAAGTACTAAACAGGTCCAGGCCCCAAGACACACAGTCTGCGTCCTGCCCCAGCTGCCTTCCCAGCCTCCCCTGATCTCGGGGCCCCTGAATCCCTTACCCAGCTTCTGCCCATTGAGCGCTGCCACCTTGAGGCTCTGTTCCTGCAAGTAGAGCTCTCTGGAGCGGCTCAGTCTCCGGCTCGGCCTCCGGACCCCAAAGCACTGCATGACGTTCCGAAGTGCCCCTGCCGCCCAGCAAACCTGGCCCGGGACAGTGTGGCGTCCAGAAGGCGGCCGCGGACCTGGGGGCGGAACCACCTCCTTGGAGGACAGCAGGGGCGGAACCTGGAGTAGGTGGGCGGGGCTAGAACCAATGGGGCGGGGCCTGGGTGGGTGGGTGGGGCCTTGAGTCTAGAGGCGGGGCGATACAGACATCAGCGCTGAAGGGGCGGAGGCATATCCTAGGAGGCGGGGCCAATTCCAGAAGTGTAGAACCGATGCCTACGAGATGAGGGGAGAGTGGAATCAAGGCGGGGAGAGGAGGGGCCAGAGCTCAGAAGGCGGGACGCTCCGAAGGAGGAGCCGGGGCCAGGAGGCGGAGTGGAACAAATCCATAACCCAGGAAGCAGATGAGTGGCGAAAGTCAAGAGTCCAGAAAGCGGATTAGGGCGGAGCCAGAGCCAAAGCGGCGGGAAGAGGGAGGAGCCAGGTCTGGGAGGCGACGTGGGGCAGAATCAGACTCAGGAAGACGGCGGGGGGCGGAGCCAGAGTCCAGGGGACGAACCGGGGGAGGGTACAGCGATGGAAAGCAAGGCTGTTTGGGGGCACGGAGGGCGGTACCTCGATTTTGGAGGCAGTGTGGGGGCGGAGTCCGACCAAGGGGCGGAGACTGAGCCGGGAATCCTAAACACTCAGCTGGAGACTTGGCGGAGAACCAGAGGGCTGGGCGAGATTGAGCCGAGGAGGGAAGCCCGGCCCGACGGGGGCCTGGGCTGCAGGGTCTAGCGGACAGCCGGGTGGGGCCAGGCCAGGCAGAGTTGAGGATGGAGCTCCGCCGGACACCGGAGCCCGCCAAATATTTTACCTCAGTTACTCAACGAATCCATTGTGACTGAGTGGGCCGTTGCTTCACATATGAATCCCAGGTAGGCCTGTTTCCTTCTGAGGGAGTTTCTCTACCTGAGTGGAATAATCTTCAAGATGCCAAATGCGAATGGAATTCTTGAAAAAATGCCGATCTTAAAAATGAATCTATTGACACAGGCTTGCTTTGATAAATAGGTGAGGACTCCAACTCTATACGAAACTGTGCTACCAGTGTGCTCGGGAACAGTGGGATCTTTCATGTAAGTTACCACCCCACTTTCATTCATCCAGCGATTATTTATTGAGCCCCTACGGTATGCCAAGGTCAGGACATCACCCAGAGGCCTGACTCACTCCTCTATTTTACTGTCTGCCTCTGAATAGTTCCTTCATTTGCCTCACTGCAGCTCCAGTCACCAGCACTGACAGTGAGTCACTCGCAAAGCCAGTTATTAGCACAGACAAGCATGGCAATAATAACGATAAACTGAAGTGCAGAGTGACTTGCCTAAGGTCTCACCTTGGAGAATAATAACGCATGGGAACGTGTGTTAGTGAAGGTGAGCTGGAATATGGGCACAGACAAGTTGTTCTTCATTTGCAGTGAAGGGAGCTGAGGGTAAGGGGAAGCCTCTGTTTTAGAGAAACCACACAATGGTTTTCAACCAGAAGGCCAAAGACTCCTCGAGGACCTATGGATAGAACCACATCTCAATATAATTTGCTTCCTTTGAATTCTTATGTATTTTACTTTATACATTTAAAAACTTGATCCTGAAAAGGGGTCCACAGGCTTCATCTGACTGCTAAAGTGGTCCATGGCACAAAAAAGTTAAGATCAGTGTGGATTGGTGTGTGTCTGTGTTGTGTGGGCCTGGAATCCCAGGGACAGACATGTTGGAAACAAGGTGGGTAGGGGGTTGCAGAGGGGACAAAGGCAGTTAAGGGAGGTAATTTGGGGTGATGAGCTAGAAGCAGCCGGGCCTCCAGGGGAATAGCTTTGGATTGCAGGGTTCGTGCCAGCTCCGCAGGAAGGGCTGGGCAGTCAGGCACTTGAAAGGCAGGTCTCAGACAGGATGGGCCAGGGCTGCCAAGCCCATGCCACAAGACTGGGAGGTGCTGACTGAGACTCTGCATGCTCCCTCTCCAGGCAAGATACTAGGGCTGCCTAGAAACAGAGACTCCTGGAGAAGGGAACGGCAACCCACTCCAGTATTCTTGCCTGGAGAATTCCGTGGACAGAGGAGTCTAGTGGGCTACAGTCCATGGGGTCACAAAGAATTGGACACGACTGAGTGACTAAGCACACACACACACACACGCAGCGAGAGACGGGACAAAGGCACAGAGGCCACAGAGGCCCAAGGCTGGAGCCCATCCCATGATCTGAGGCTGCAGCTGTGTCAGAGGCCACCAGAGGGCTTATAGGACGTCTGAGTGTGAAACAGGCATGGAGAAGGTGGCAGTCTGCAGGACAGACAGCACTAGCTAAGGGACGATGAGAGAGAGAGGTCTCTTCTGTGATCCTCTGAGCTGCCCAGCCTCCCTGCCAGTCTGGAGGAGCACTAGGGATACCTCTGTCCTGAGGGGAGAAGAGGGGGCACTGGAAAAGGCAGGGATCCCGTGACCCAGCTGGAAGAGTTTGCCTTGAGAGCCCAGACAACTGGTATGAGGGTAACAGCTCTGGGCACTGGGCAAGGCCTCTCTGGGCCATGGGGCCCAGGTCTGAGCCAACCAGGAAACGTGAGACAGACTGGGCACTGGCTGAAAGGAACATCTGAGTCTTCCCTGAGTTCCAGGGGGTCTCTAGTGGACAGCTGGAGGGCTCTGCCTTTCCCCTTCCCATCTATTACCTCCACTGCTAGCACAGAAATCATGGTCTAGATGGACAGTTTAGATTATCCATGATTTAGACCACACAGCATGATTTAGATGGATAGGTGGTGGGCACACGTCTCGGACTCCAGGGGTACTAGAAAACAGAGGGAGATGGACTTAAGCAGTGATCAGAGTGAGAGAGGCAGGTTTGCTGAGCTGGCAGATGACCTAGGGGGCTACAGTGCAAAGCCCTTTAAGAGTGGGTAAGCCCCCAGGCTGGCGCAAAGAGATGCCAGGTGCAGGTTGGGGATCCCCTGCAGCTAGGAGACCCCCCTCCCCTCAGTCCCTGCAGTCCGGAGCCCACGGCTACTCTCTCTCCTGGAGAGGCTGCGATAGGACAAGGAGCTGGTCCAAACTGTTTCCCGGTCTTTCGGAAGAGACAGAGCTCGGGTGGACAAAGCTGAGAGCCACAGGCAGTTAGAGTAGAGACAGGAGCCTGTCTGGCCAGGAGGGTGCGCAAATGGGGGCGATCGGGCTGCTCCTCCCAGCCCCGGCGTCGCTGACCATGATTTCTGCACTGGGCAGTTACTGCGGCACGGCCCACCTCACCTCGCACACCTCCTCGCCCCACTCTTTCCAGCCCGCAACACTCACGCGCCCAGACGCGGTCCAGGCACGCCTGTGCTCTGGGGAGCCTCTCCCGGCGGCCCGGACCGGGCGGAGAGAACTTGGTTATTCGTGGATGCTGGTTCCTTCCCTCCTCGGCCCCTGCGAGCGCACCAGACCCTGGAGCCTAGCCTTCTGTGACCAGGATAAAGGAGGGCGGTCGACCCCAAGGCGGCGGGGCCGGGGGTCGTCTTTAGGGAAGTCTTCAGGCTCGCACACCCGTTTTCTCCCTACCCTCCGGGTCTGCGGGACAAGCCTGGAAACGCCCAGGGTCGCGCCCGGCAGTCGGGTCGAGATTTCCTCAATGCGACAAAAGGGCCGAGGGGTGGGCCCGGGGCGGGGCGGAGGGCGGCCGGAGGAGCAGGGGGTCCCCCGCCCTGGGCCGGGGACGGCTTTACGCGGGTGGGCCCAGGAGGGGACCCCCCCCCCCATTCCCCTCGAGAGGGCCGAGCACTCACCGTGCAGGGTCAGGAAGTCCCGGCCCGAGTCCATGCCCGACGGACGGCGTGGCGGGAGGGGTGCGCCGCGGGACACTCGTCCGCGGCGACAGCGCGGCGGCCTCGGGTCCGAGCGGAGTGTGGTGGAGGGACCCGAATGGACTGCGGGGGGCAGGAGGCCGGAGGTGGGCCCGGGACTCCGCTCCGCCCCCCGCCCGCCCGCGCCCCCGCCCCCTGGGCCCTCCAACCCGCGCCTCTCCCCGCCCCTCCTGGGGTTTGGCTGGGAGGGCAGAGGTGGGGGCCTGGAAGCCCGGCCATCCCTGGCCCAGGCCTGTGGGCGCGTCCCGGACAGAAATAGCCAGATCCCTCTGGCTTCCTCCGCCGCCGCCACCCACAGGCCGCGGGCCCTGTCATTAGCGCCGGCGACCGGGCCCCACGCCCTGCCTGTGGGCGCTTCGCCGGGTTACAGTGATGCGCGAAAGAATCTGCGTTGGGACCAGGACCGGTAACGTTCGACGCCCAGCCCGCTGGTGCAGAAGGCAGCCTTGGAGTCCAGCCGCGGCTCTCCGGATGTCTACTTTCTCTTCTGCAGAATGGGTGCATGGGCTCGAGTTAGAAGGTCCTCGGAGAGGCATGCTTGGATCTAGTCTGAAGAAGGGTCCCCTTCCCTCTCTCTGGGAAGTTTCTAACCCTGGAAGTGCCTTTGGCGGAGCCTGGGGCAGAAGCCATAAAACTTAGAGTCGGTAGTTGCAGAGAACTTTCCCTTGAGCCCCTCACACCCCAAACGCCTGGCGATCTGTACAACAAAGTGGGGGACAGAATCTAGGACATCTCCAAGGTTCCTTTTTTGGGTGGCATCCCAAGGGACTGTCTGGACAAGGGATGCCCTTGCTGCTACTCCCACAATCAACTCTTGCAGTCCTGACACACTTTTTATAAGTACCCAGAGACCCCACCCCCACCCCCAAGTCCCAGAATCCTACTGCCCACCAACTTTTGGGAAAGGGCCTTGAGAGAGCCCCAAGAAGACCTTCCAGGATGGGGGTGGTGATGGTGCTGAGCCCACCAGTGAATCCCCCAGGCTTCCTGGGCTGATGAAGCCAACAGTGAGAGTCTAGCGGAACCAGTTGGACCCCAGCCCCTCCCCCTCCCAGCAGAGGCAGGTCTGGGTGGCCTTGAATACCTCAGGAAGGGATGTAAGCCAGCCAGAGGCCAAGTCTTCCCATCCTGATGATTGAGGCTGGGTCAGGACTTTGGAGAGCCCCCCTCTGTCTGCACACCTCTCCTGCACAGAGAGGGCTAGCCCTTAATCCTGCACTCTCCCCAAATGGCCTGCCCTCAGGCCTGTCCAAGCCCTCCTTGCTTTCCCTTCTGCTCAACAAGCAAGTCCACACAAGGCCTCCCTTTGGAGCTCCAGCCTGGGGTCAGGGAGGCTGAGGGGTCCTTCTCTGTCCTCACTCTCTACCCCAGGCCAGGATGCCTGCCTCCGGACCTGCCCTCTGGGGGTCTCTGCTGGCCTTGGGGCGAGTCCTGGGACCTCTGACTTCCCCAGAGGACTTTAAGCCTCTCTGCTCAGTAGGTTAGGCCTTCCCCAAACCCTGCTTTTCCCAGGTAGCCACACCACAAAACTTAACACCAGCAGTTGGCTCGGCTTCATCTTAAGCATCATTCCTGTTTATTCATGTCACTTCCCAGCTCTGAGCCCCAAGCCTGAAACCAGGGCATGACCTGTCACCTCTCCCTCTGATGCCCTGGTGGGGGCTGCAGCCTGGCTTTTCCTTTGCACACAGCAAACCTGTCGCACGCAGGCCCTCTTCTGGCCTCTGGCTCAGGCCAGAGAAGCTGAGGCCTTCTCTGGAGCCTGGAGTTGCTGGGCTGGATGGGCATGGCTGACTCAGAGTTGGCACATGCAGCCAGGTTCAGTCAGAAAAGAGGGCTGGGCCACGCCCTGCTCAGAGAAGCCAGGCTGCTGCTCTGACCTGTAGGTCAGCAGCTCCCCAAGACTCTTCTCTCCTCTGCTGTCTGCCACTCCCTTCTACTGGGTGGGAGGCCCTCTACTTGATTACTTCTGCTGTGTGTAAGCGTGTTCAGTGTGTCTGTGTGTGGAGGGGCTGGGGGAGCCAAGCAAGAGGCTTTGCATTGAATTGCAGTTGCTGGAATCTGTTCCCTCTGCCCTAAACAACCAGGGACCTCTGTGTGCCCAGCCCTGGCCAGGTGCCCAAACTGCCCCCCTAAAATCCAGCTCTCAGTTAGTTACCTCTGCAGGATGCCCCTGAGATCCAGGGGCCATGCCTGCCCAGAGACAAGTTGTCTAATGGTGGACTTTCAGGCGTCTCACACCCCCAGCTGACCTTCCTGTCCCCAACGTGTGAGTGAGGGTGGGTGTAGGGGGAAGTTTCTGGGACGACTTGGAGACAGGCCAGACCTACCTTCCGAGCTGGTGCCCACCTTAAGTCACTTCCCTTGGCCCCTCCCACCACTACCCTGGGGAGGCAAGAGATTAACCCAAGAATGCCAACTTTCCAGACATGCTTCAGAGTCAGCCCTGCCCAATCCCTCCCCCAGAAACACAAACTTGGGTAGGTGAGGTGTGGCGGCAGCAGAGAGAGGCGGGGAGAGAAGAGTGAGACAGGCCAGAGAAGTAATGGGAGCCAAGTCCCGACGGGCCTGCTAAGGGCTGCCATTTTAACTCTGGGGAAAATGGGGAGCACTTGGACATTTTCAAGTAAAAAAGGGATGTGTTGTGATTCATATTTTTTTATTTGTATTTTAAAAATTTAAAAATGTTTTATTGGAGTATAGTTGATTTACAATGTTGTATTAGTTTCAGGTATTCAGCACAAGTGAATCAATATTATATATACTCTTTGAGTCTTTTCCCATATAAGTCATTACAGAGTGCTGAATAGAGTTCCTTGTGTTATACAGTGGGTCCTTATTAAGTTATCTATTTTATATCTATGCTGTTTATATATATATGTAGTGTGTATGTTAGTCCCAATGTTTCAATTTACCCTGCCCCCACCCCACCTTTCCCCACTGGTAAGCATGTTTGTTTTTTACACCTGTGATTCTATTTCTGTTTTGTAAATCCGTTCATTTGTACTATTTTTTTTTTTAATTTTTGCCAATATATTTGAGCACTTCTTGGATTTACAGAATATATTAGATAACTAGAGGTCTTAGAATTTGATATATTAATTATATAAAATTTCAAATGAACTGTTTAACTCTCTGCCTAAGTAGACTGTATGCATAGGGGAACATTAATCCACAGGAGCATTTGTACTATTTTTTAAGATTACTTTTTAAAATTTTTTCTTTCTCTCCACCCCACAGCTTGTAGGATCCTAGTTCCCTGACTGGGGATTGAATCCTAGTCAGCAGCAGAAGTGTGGACTCCTAATCACTGGAACTCCAGGGAGGTCCCTGATTCATATTTTAAAAGAATCACTCTGGCTGCTGGTCGGGGAGTATTGTGGAGGAAAAGGGCTGAAGCAAGGAGGCCAGGGAAGGGGCTCTTGCAATAATTCAGGTGAGAGTGAATGGTGGGTCAGCCACCAGTGGTGGGGGCGGAGGTCATGAGAAATGGGAGGAGTCTGGATACTTTCTGATGGGAGAGCCAGCAGGACTGAACAGTAGGGGCTGTGAAAAGAAGAAAAGAGTCAGGGAGGACTCTAGGTTTTTGGTCTGGACCGTTGCAAGCAGGTGGTTCCCAGAAGCTGAAATGGGGATAGCTGAGGAAGAGCGGGTGCTCTGTTGTGGACACATTACATTTGAGGTAACTGCAGACAGCCAAGGTGAGATGTCAGGTACAAGATGGATGTACAAGTCTGGAGTTTTAGAGGGGGAGGTGGGCTGGAGCTAAACTCTGGGCTATGGTTCAAAGCATGTTGAAAATGCCCATAAGCCTTCACATAGTTCTCAACTCTGGCTAATCTTTCTGAGAGGCAATTTGACAATATCTCAAATATTTAAAAATATATATGCTTTGGCCAAGCAATTTTATTTTTATAATTTTTTAAGGTTCGTATTTTCTAGTAAAAAAATATATTTATTTATTTGGCTGCTCTGGGCCTTAATTGTGGCATGCAGACTCTTAGTTGCAGCCTGTGGGATCTAGTTCCCTGACCAGGGATCGAATCTGGACCCCCTGCCTTGGAGCATGGAGCCTTAGCCATTGGACCACCAGGGAAGTTCTTGGCCAAGAAATTTTAATTCTGTATCATCTGTATATTATGTATGTAAACATTATATAAGGTAAAGTTCACTAGCAGGGACCCAGTTAACTCCTGCTTAACCAGGACTTATGCTCTCAAGTACACAGTCTAGAATAACTTGATATTTCCATGACAGTGTGTTCCCCTCCACCTTTTAAACATAAAACAAAACAAAACAATCCATCATCTTTGAGTTGCAGTGAAAAAAAGCAAATTGCAGGACAATATATATAATGTCTAATATCATTGGTGCTTTTTAAAAATTAAAAAAATCTTTATAAGTATTTCATTTGTATAGGCAGAAGCAATAGCTAGAATGATATAGAAATAACCCAAGTAAAGAGATTGAGAGGAAGATACTTTTTATTTTTTATGTATTATTTGAATTTTTACCATACTGATATATAATTTTTGAAATTTAAAAGTAAAAAAGAATTTTTATTGACATAGAGTTGATTTACAATGTTAATTTTTGCTGTTTAGCAAATTGACTCAGTTATACACATGTACACATTTTTTTGTATTCTTTTCCATTATGGTTTTATAGAATATTGACTATAATTCCCTATGCAATACAGTAGGACCTTGTTATTTATCCATTCTACATATAATAGTTTGCATCTGCTTACCCTAAACTTCCAGTCCATCACTCTCTGACCCCCTCCCCTGCCACCCCTTGGCAACCACAGGTCTTTTCTCTACATCTATGAGTCTGTTTCTTTTTTGTGGATAAGTTCATTTGTGTAATATTTTAGACTCCACATACAAGTGATAATCATATGGTATTTGTCTTTCTCTTTCTGACTTTAAAGGTAAAAAATATGTAAAAGGTCAAAGACGTGTGGGAACCCAGAGATAAACAAACACAAATTCTGGTCGGCAGAACAGGTTGTAAAGTGAAGAAGGGAAGTTCCCGTTGTGCTGGCCAAGTTCTCATAGATGAGGGGGCTGGCGCCCTTTACTACTGGTGCAGGGTTGGGACCATTCAGTTAGTCACAGAGCAAACAGAAAGTGGTTGCTGGGCACAGCAACAGGAATGAATCAGGCTTATCAGGCAGGGAGATTCAAGTAAAAGGGCGAGAAGAGGGTGGAGATGGGGAAGCACAGAAGAAAGTGGGGAGTGAGGGAACAGATTTATTGAGAGGGACCAGGCAGCCAAATACTGCTGAAAAGTCAAGGACGATGAGCACAGAGGAGTAACTGGAGCTTTCCTGGAGATCTTGGCCTGGAAAGAGCTGAGGGGGGCTGAAGCCAGAGGGTGGGAAGGTCAGAGAAAAAGGGGAGGCCTCTCTCAGGCTGGGCCAGACTCTCTGTGACCTTCTCAGAGGCTATTTGGAGGCAGGATGTAAAGGTAATGGCGAGAATCCATTGTCCTGTCATTCCCAGGGCAGGGAAGGGGGGTGGGGAGACCACCCGGTTTGGGCAGGCCCACTTCTAACACTAGAACAACAGAGTCCCCACCACCACCCAGATGGTTCTACGAGCTCCTTACTGCACAGTGGGGGCAGGAGGAGGCTCACATGTTTGTGAACAATTGGACAAACCAGCCCATTTGCCTGTGCCCTCTCCACTTCCACCCCTCCCAGCACTACCACTTACTGTAGCTACCAGTCAGCCAGGAGAGGAAGGCCTTAAAGAAAGAGCCTGCACAGGCCCTGCTGGTGGGCTCACAATGTTTGCACAGGCATGGGGCACATCATGTTGACTTCGTGGCCTCCTCACTCGGGCGAGGGTGCAGCTCCAGGAGAGTGAGAGCAGGATGCTCTCAAGTACACAGTCTAGAACAGGGGCCCTGGCTTCCCAGCTCTGAGGATGGAAGCGATACCAGAAATTAGAGGTGAAAGAGACAGGCCCAACCACGAGAACAGGAAGTAGCCCAGATACATGGGCAAGCATCCTGGGCCTCATCTCAGGAAGTGGGTTTCAGGCTGTAGGACACACAGTAGTAAGAAGAGGACGTTTGTACCACTTGTGAGCAGCAGTAGCGCCGTGGCGAGGATGAGTCACTGTGATGTCAAAGCTGCTGCCCTGGCAAGTGCAGGCTCTCCCCATCTCGGTGGATGATCTCATAACCCACCTGATCGCACACACAGGATAGCTGGGAGTCGTCCTTGGCCCCTCTTCTCTGTCACTCCCATTACACCTATCCTTGAGTCTTAAGTCCATCTTTTAGCTCCATCTCCAATCTGTTCCTCTCACCTGAATCCCAGCATCTTTCCCCTCTTTCCTGACCCCAGTGGGAGATTCCTGATCGAGCTCCCTGTTGCCTCCTATTTCCACCAGTCTTTTGCGTCCTAGCAACCACAGTGATCTCAGTACAACATACAGCTGATCACCACACACCCAGCTTCAGACCCTTGATGGCCTTCTCCTGTCCTCAGAAGAAAGGTTAAATTCCCTAACGTTGCCTGCAAACCCACTTATGATCCTTTGCCTAGGAGTTTTCCTCCACTTTCTGAGTTCCACCCCTGAACTTCTTTCATTTCCACCCATACGTGTGGCCCTCTCCTGGCTTTAGCTCAACGGGGTCCTTCTACATGGTATGCCTTTTTTCCTTCTCTCCTGGCTTACTCCTACTTGTTTACTTTTTCACTGAAAAAATTGAAATATAACTTACATACAGTAAAATTTACCCTTTTTGGTGAATAGTTCCATCCCCCCAAGAAATTCCCTCATTCTCCTTGGAGCCAACATTAGCTCCCATCACCAACTCTTGGTAACCACTGATGTGTTTTCTGGCTTGCATTTTCTATAAGTGGGTATCCTATAAATGGACTCATTCAGTATATATGTGTAGCCTTTTTGAGAATGGTTTCTTTTACTCAGCATAATGAATTTGACATTCTTCTATGCTGTCACGTGTATCTCTAGTCTGTTTCATATTTGTTGTTGAGAGTATTCCATTGCATAGATGTACAACAATTTTTATTTTTTTTCACCAGTAGAAAGAACATTTGGTTTTTTCCCACTTTGGGGAGATCATGAATATTGCTGCTATAAACATCTTTGTACAGGGTTTTGTAGGCACAAACTTTCTCATTTCACTTGGAAAAACACCTAGTTGTGTGGGACTGTTGTGTCACTTTATAAGAAACTGCCAAACTGTTTTTCAAAGTTGCTATACTAGTTTATAGGCTTCCTGGTAGCTCAGCTGGTAAAGAATCCACCTGCAATGCAGGAGACCGCAGTTTGATTTCTGGGTCAGGAAGAGCCCCCTGGAGAAGGGATAGGCTACCCACTCCAGTATTCCTGGGCTTCCTTGGTGGCTCAGATGGTAAAGAATCAGGCTGCAATACGGGAAACCTGGGTTCGATCCCTAGGTGGGGAAGATCTCTTGAAGGAGAGCAGGGCAACCCATTCCAGTATTCTTGCCCGGAGAATCCCCATGAACAGAGGGCCTGGTGGGCTACATTTGAGCAACCATGCACAGCACAGCATACTAGTTTTTATTCCTGTCACAATATATGACATTGAGTTGCCTCACCAGCACTCAGTTGGTTTGTTCACCTGTTTGTTCATTCAGTTTCTTGACATTCTACTAAGCACGTAGAGGTACTGCATTGGAGGCTTTTTTTTTTTTTTTAGTTCTTTATTGAATTTGTTACAGTATTGTTTCTGTTTTGATTTTTTTGGCCACCAGGCATGGGGGATCTTAGCTTCCAGACCAGGGATCCAGTCTGCACACCCAGCACTGGAAGGCGAAGTCTTAACCGCTGGACTTCCAGGGAAGTCCCTGCATTGTAGTTTTAATTTACACTTTCTTGATCACTAATGATGGTGAATCTACTCATTCTTCTAAATCTCTGCTTGTTATTCACTTCTACCCAAAACCCACTACTATACTTGCTTTCTCTGTAGACTGATTACTTTCCTGTCCTTTGTGGTTCCATGACAACAAACATTTTCTCCACCTTGACCATAACCCACTAAACTGCAACTGTTTACCTGTTCCCACCTACTCAACACCCTGGAGAAACACACACACACTTCCCCATACCTCACAAACCTACACACCCACTTCCCCACACTTCACACACGCATTCAGGCCACCAACTTCCCCACCCTGCCTCAAACCCCTGAGCTCTGCAAGTGTGGAAGCAGCATCTTCCTTTGGTACCTCCAGCTCCCAGCACAGACCTGAAACAGAATCCTTACACAATAAATATTAAATGAATGAATGAATAAATGCTGAACAAATTTGAGAATGGGCAGATGAAAAAGGGAGACGCTTTGCAACCAGAAGGACCTGGATGTGCCAATTAACCCTTACTCTGTTGGTCCTCAACCTAAGCTCATCTTCAGTTCAGTGGCTCAGTCGTGTCCAACTCTTTGTGACTCCATGAATTGCAGCACGCCAGGCCTCCCTGTCCATCACCAACTTCTGGAGTTCACTCAAATTCATGTCTATCGAGTCGGTGATGCCATCCAGCCATCTCATCCTCTGTCGTCCCCTTCTCCTCCTGCCCCCAATCCCTCCCAGCATCAGGGTCTTTTCCAATGAGCCAACTCTTCCCATGAGGTGGCCAAAGTATTGGAGTTTCAGCTTTAGCATCAGTCCTTCCAAAGAACACCCAGGACTGATCTCCTTTAGAATGGACTGGTTGGATCTCCTTACAGTCCATGGGACTCTCAAGAGTCTTGTCCAACACCACAGTTCAAAAGCATCAATTCTTCGGTGCTCAGCTTTCTTCACAGTCCAACTCTCCCATCCATACATGATTACTGGAAAAACCATAGCCTTGACTAGACGGACCTTTGTTGGCAAAGTAATATCTCTGCTTTTTAATATGCTGTCTAGGTTGGTCATGACTTTCCTTCCAAGGAATAAGTGTCTTTTCATTTCATGACTGCAGTCACCATCTTCAGTGATTTTGGAGCCCAGAAAAATAAAGTCTGACACTGTTTCCACTGTTTCCCCATCTATTTCCCATGAAGTGATGGGACCAGATGCCATGATCTTCGTTTTCTGAATGTTGAGCTTTAAGCCAACTTTTTCACTCTCCTCTTTCACTTTCATCAAGAGGCTTTTTAGTTCCTCTTCACTTTCTGCCATAAGGGTGGTGTCATCAGCATATCTGAGGTTATTGATATTTCTCCCGGCAATCTTGATTCCAGCTTGTGTTTCTTCCAGCCCAGCGTTGCTCATGATGTACTTTGCAACACAAGAGAAGACTCTACACATGGACATCACCAGATGGTCAACACCGAAATCAGACTGATTATATTCTTTGCAGCCAAAGATGGAGAAGCTCTATACAGTCAGCAAAAACAAGACCAGGAGTGGACTGTGGCTCTGATCATGAGCTCCTTATTGCCAAATTCAGACTTAAATTGAAGAAAGTAGGGAAAACCACTAGACCATTCAGGTATGACCTAAATCAAATCCCTTATGATTATACAGTGGAAATGAGAAATAGATTTAAGGGACTAGATCTGATAGAGTGCCTGATAAACTATGGAATGAGGTTCATGACATTGTACAGGAGACAGGGATCAAGACCATCCCCATGGAAAAGAAATGCAAAAAAGCAAAATGGCTGTCTGAGGAGCCCTTACAAATAGCTGTGAAAAAAAGAGAAGTGAAAAGCAAAGGAGAAAAGGAAAGATGCAAGCATCTAAATGCAGAGTTCCAAAGAACAGCAAGAAGAGATAAGAAAGCCTTCTTCAGCGATCAATGCAAAGAAATAGAGGAAAACTACAGAATGGGAAAGACTAGAGATCTCAAGAAAATTAAAGATACCAAGGGAACATTTCATGCAAAGATGGGCACAATAAAGGACAGAAATGGTATGGACCTAACAGAAGCAGAAGATATTAAGAAGAGGTGGCAAGAATACACAGAAGAACTGTACAAAAAAGAGCTTCATGACCCAGATAATCACGATGGTGTGATCAATCACCTACAGCCAGACATCCTGGAATGTGAAGTCAAGTGGGCCTTAGAAAGCATCACTATGAACAAAGCTAGTGGAGGTGATGGAATTTCAGTTGAGCTATTTCAAATCCTGAAAGATGATGCTGTGAAAGTGCTACACTCAATATGCCAGCAAATTTGGAAAACTCAGCAGTGGCCACAGGACTGGAAAAGGTCAGTTTTCATTCCAATCCCAAAGAAAGGCAATGCCAAAGAATGCTCAAACTACTGCACAATTGCACTCATTTCACATGCTGGTAAAGTAATACTCAAAATTTTTCAAGCCAGGCTTCAGCAATGTGTGAACCGTGAACTTCCAGATGTTCAAGCTGGTTTTAGAAAAGGCAGAGGAACCAGAGATCAAATTGCCAACATCTGCTGGATCATGGAAAAAGCAAGAGAGTTCCAGAAAAACATCTATTTCTGCTTTATTGACTATGCCAGAGCCTTTGACTGTGTGGATCATGATAAACTGGAAAATTCTAAAAGAGATGGGAATACCAGACCACCTGACCAGCCTCTTGAGAAACCTGTATGCAGGTCAAGAAGCAACAGTTAGAACTGGACAGGGAACAACAGACTGGTTCCAAATAGGAAAAGGAGTACATCAAAGCTGTATATTGTCACCCTGCTTATTTAACTTATTTAAGCTCATCTTAGTAAAGGCGATACCGCTGTGCGCATATTTGAGGATGACGGCTTCATGGCACCCTCAAACAAACGGAAAGCGGAAGAGGCAGGCCGGAAGTGGGAGTGGGGCAGGTAGTTAGCGGCGTCTCAGTTGCCATGGAGACTGGAAAGCGAGAGCGGCAGTCGGCTGAGTCTGGATCTTACGCTTTCGCTGGGGCAACGTGGACGCCCAGCCCGCGTCTGGCCCGGATCCGCAGCCCCAGCCAGTCCACCTGGCTCTCCTCCCTCGCCTACTCCGAGTCCTTCCACCATGGCTTCGGGGGTCGGCGCCACCTCGTCGCGCAGCTCTCGCTCCCGCCGCTCCCCGAGCCGCAACTGCTGCGCTTGCGCCCCACCTCTCTGCGCACCCAAGACATCTCGTACTTGCTCACCGGCGTCTTCCGCAACTTGTACACCGCCGAGGTGATAGGGGAGGAGGTGAGCTCGAATTTGATCAAGGCCCGCGGCAGCGAGGATGCGCGGCACGAGGAGTTCGTGGACCAGCTGCAGCAGGTAACAGGGTACCGCGCCCCTTTCGCTTCTCCGCGTGCTCACCCAGGGGATGGCGGGGTCGCATCTGCGGCCGTGCTGGGGACCCAGGGCGCGACTCAGCCACTCGGCAAGTGTCAGCCCCTGTCGGGTGCAGCCGCTTTTCCAGGCACGGGGTACGCAGCTGGGAAAGAGCAGACCAAGTCCGTTCCGCCCTATATCCTACGTTGTAGTGGAAGGACACTCTATACGCGCTCTTAGGCAAATACACACACTCCACACATAAGGTGTATATCTGTAGCACCTATCTCTTTACATCTCTACACAGACAATTGCACACATAAGTGAAACGACAGAAAGCAGAATAGTTGTTTTCCTGGAGATGATAAAGCTGAAAGTCACGTCCGCTCTGGGGTGCCTGTCTTTGTGTCACAAACCACAATCTTAACCACTGAGAGGCATCCATGCCCAGATTTTAGGAAGCATGCCCAGTCTCTGGAACACCAGCTCTGCTTCCTTATCTGTATAAGGAGGAGAGCAGCTGTCCTGAGTCCTCTCTGATAAGGCTGACTGCTGGCCACGCTGCCCACGACTTTCTTAAAGGAGTCTCAGCTGAATGCTTTCAAGCGGCTGAGGTGAATTCTGAAGGGGTCGACAGCTGGAGGCTTTCGACCTATCACCAGTTCACTATGCTCCCTGCAGCTGGGCAGCAAGTCCTTCTATCCTGAGTGACACAACCCTCTGTCTACCACAGGTGGTGTGTTAACTCGCATTTGGTATTTCAGAGTTTGGATGACAGACCTCTTTACTGAGAAGCCAGTAGTCAGGAGGCAGGATTTGAGACTTGGCACTGTTCCTGACTTTACTGTAAAAGCTTTGAGCCATTTCCCTCTGTGGGTCTTAGAGTTCAGATCTGTCTGGTTAGACCAGGTGGTCTTTGCAGTTCTGTGATTGTTCTGTGCTTCATGGGAAACAATGGTGCTCGGGTGAGGTTGAGTCATCTCACTGTATTTCTGTGCATCTGATCACCCACCTGCCAGATTCGGGAGCTCTATAAGCAGCGGCTGGATGAAGTTGAAATGTTGGAGAGACACATCATTCAGGCCTGTGCACGGGCCCTTGCGGAGAAAGAGCGGGCCATGCACCAGGCCAAAGTACAGTTCCTTGAGCCCTTTATCAAGATGCCTCCAGGTATGTATGATGAGCTGCTCTATGCCCTTCACCCTAACCCCCCAGTTGTTAATATATTACTGTGTTACCTCATTGAAAGAATGTGAAGTCGCTCAGTCGTGTGCGGCTCTTTGCGACCCCATGACGGTAGCCTACCAGGCTCCTCCCGTCCATGGGATTTTCCAGGCAAGAGTACTGGAGTGGGTTGCTGTTTCCTTCTCCAGGGGATCTTCCCAACCCAGGGATCAAACCCGGCTCTCCCGCATTGTAGGCAGACACTTTACTGTCTGAGCCACCAGGTAATGGATGTCATGAAAATGAGAAATTGTGCATCAAAACACACTTACCAACAAAGTAAAAATGCAACCCACAGAACCTCTCTAGTCTTTTTAAAAATGTTTGGAGAGTGGGTGGCACCAGTGTTGTTTCATTATCAGAATACTCCAGTGTGCGTGTCTCCAGAGCAGGGAATCTCACCTACATCGCCAGCACCCAGCCCCCTAAGCCAGGGAGTCAGCATTGAGGCAGTGTTATCCTCCAGTGCACAGATGGCCCGCAGGTGTTCCCTGCTGCTCGACAGCGCCCGCTTCTCCTCTGTGGTCTAGCATCCTGTCTAGGGAGCCGTGCTGCATGCCACTGTCATTGCTCATTTTTAGACTTTTCATTTGGGACCCTTCTTTGAACTTTTCCTGTCTTTTATGTTCTTGACCATTGAGTTTTCCCCCAGGTTTTAAAGTTTGTGGTAAAATGCACATAACATAAAATTTACCCTCTTAACTATTTTTAAGAGTACAGTTCAGTGGTATTAAATACATTCATTATCTTATACAAACATCATCACCATCCATCTCCATAACTCTTCATCTCACACAACTGATATGCCCATTAAAAATACCCTCACAGTCCCTCCGTCCCTCCAGCCCCTGGCAACCACCATTCTACTTTGTGTCTCTGTAATTTTGACTACTCTAAGTAGTATTCATATAAGTGGAGTCATGCAGTGTTTGTCTTTTTGCGGCTAGCGTGTTTCACTTAGTGTAATGCCCTCAAGGTTCATCCATATTGTCGCCTGTGTCAGAATTTCCTTCCTTCATACGTTAATATTGTGCTTATATATTACATTTTGCTTATCCATTCATCAGCTGATGAACTCTTGGGTTGCTTCCAGGTGTTAGCTGTTGTGAATAATGCTGCTCTGAATATGGACGTACAAATACCCCTTTGAGATCCCACTTTCAGTTCTTTGGTTTTGTGTCTAGAAGGGGAATTGTTAGATCATATAGTAGTACTATTTTAATTTTTTGAGGAACCACCATACTGGTTTTCACAGTGCCTGTACCATTTTTACTTTCCCACCAACAGTATACAAGATTCCCATTTCTCCATACCCTCACCAACACTTATTTTTCAGTTTTTTGATGGGGGGGGGGGTGTGTAGCCATCCTGATCGGTGTGAGGGGGTACCTCATTCTGGTTTTAATTTTGCATTTCCCTAATGATGAGTGATTTTGAGTATCTTTTCATGTGCTTATTTACCATTTGTGTATCTTCTTTGGAGAAATGTCTCTTCAAGCCCATTTTTTTGGGGGGTTTCACATTTCACATATTTATTGGGAGCCATTGGGGAGGGGACCTCTCCCTGTCAATGGAGGAGCTCACAGTTTCTTCAGCCACTCCAGGCTTGGGCCCCGGGGGTCCTGAGGGTAGCTGGGCATGTTGCCATCGTCTTAGAGGGGCACTGGGAACTTTTAGGGTATGGCCCATTGATCAGGACCGAGTACTTGGTGTTGGGGCTGAGTGTGGGCAGAATTACAGGGAGACCCCCACTGGTGAAGGATGCCACCAGCACCAGTTCCTTGGCACAGACATTCTTGAGGAAGGCTGCGATTCTCTCGGCCAGCCTGATCTTAGCGGCAGCGAGGGCGTGCAGAGCACTCCTCAAGCCCGTTCTTGATCCATCGTATTGTTGTTGAGTTTTAGGAATTCTCTGTATATCCTGGTTATTAATCCCTTACCAGATATATGACTTGAAAAGATTTCTCTCATTTTGTGAGTTGCGCTTTTCCTCTGATGCACAATTTTTAATTTTCATGAAGTCCAATTTGTTGATTTTTCTTTTGTTTTCTGTGCCTTTGGTGTTGTAGCTAAGAGATCATTGCTAAATGCAGTGTTGTGAAGTTTTGGCCCTGTGTTTTCTCCTAGAGTTTATTAAGTGTTGGTCTTGGATTTTAGATCTTGGATTTAGGTCTTTGATTAATTTTGAGTTACATAGTGTTACAGAATGATCCAACTTCATTCTTATAGATAAAGATGTCCAGTTTTCCTGGTATCGTTGAAAAGACTGTCCTTTCCCTATTGATTGCCTTTGACACCATTGTCAAAAATCATTTGACCATGTGTATGAGGGTTTATTTCTGGGCTTTCTATTCTATTCCATTGGTTTCTGTGTCCACTTATGCTAGTACTGTGTTCTTATTACTGTAGCTTTCTTGTAAGTTTTGAAATCAGCAAGTGTGGGTGGGTCCTCCCGCTTTGTTTGTTCAAGACTGTTTTGACTACCGGATATTCCTTGAGATTCCATAATGGATTTTAGGATGGGTTTTACTATTTCTGTCATTAAAAATGTCATTGGGATTTTGATAGAGATTTCATTGAATCCATATTTTGCTTTGGGTAGTATTGACACTTTTAAAAGAATATTTTGGCTATACTGGGTCTTTGTCCTGGCGCTCAGGCTCTTCATTGCTGTGCACCGACTTTTTCTAGCCGCAGTGAACAGAGGCTGCTCTCTAATTGTAGAGAGGCTCCTTGCATGGGCTTCTCCTTGCAGTGGCTTCTCTTGTGAGCACAGGAACTCTAGAGCGCTGGCTCAGCAGTTGTGACTCATGGGCTTAGTTGCCCTGTGGCGTGTGGAATCTTCCCGAAGCAAGAGTCAAACCTGTGTCCCCTGCATTGGCAGGTGGATTCTCAAGCACTAGGGAAGTCCCAGTATTGGCATTTTTAACAATATGAATTCTTCTAATCCATGAACATGGAATGTGTTTCCATTTATGTCCTCTTTCACTTTTTTTTCAGCCAAGTTTTGTATTTTTTGTTATTTAAGTCTTTGATCTCCATGGTTAATTCTCAAGTATCGTATCCTTTTTGATGCGTTTGGGAATGGAGTTGTTTTCATAATTTCCCTTTCAGATTGTTCATTTTAGTGTATAAAAATGCATCAGATTTTTGTGTGCTTACTTTATGTCCTGCCACTTTGCTGAATTCACTTCTTAGTTCTAAAGAGGATTTTTGTGTATGAAATCTTTAGTGTTTTCTGTGTATGTGCCTGCTCAGTCACTCAGTCATGTTCGACTCTTTGAGACCCTATGGACTGTAGCCCACCAGGCTCCTCTGTCTTTGGGATTCTCCAGGCAAGAATACTGGAGTGGGGGTTCCTTGGTGGTCCAGGGGTTAAGACTCCAGGCTTGCAATGCAGGGGCCCCTGGGTTCGATCCCTGGTCAGAGAACTAGATCCCACATGATGCAACTACTATATTCCACAGTGAAGATTGAAGATCAGACCTGGCACAGCCAAACAAGTAAAAATGAATTTTTTAAAAAATAGAATACTGGAGTGGGTTGCCTGCCCTCCTCCAGGGGATCTTCCTGACCTAGGGATCAAACTTACGTTTCCTGCATTATAGAAAGATTCTTTACTTCTGAGCCACTGGAGAATCCCACTGTTTTCAACTTATAAGATCATATCATCCACACACAGTAATAATTTTACTTCTTCCTTTCCAGTTTGGATGCCTTTTAATTCTCGCCTCGTTCTGGTTAGAACTTCTCGTATTATGTTTACTACAAATGGTGAAAGCAGGCATTCCTGCCTTGTTCCTGATCTTAGAGGAAAAGCTTTAAGTCTTTCACCACGGAGTATGACATTCGCTATGGGTTCTCATCCATGATTTTCATTATGTTGAAATAGTTTCTGGTTGTCCCTAGTTCTTTGTGTTTATTTTTTTATTCATGAAAGGATGCTGAAGTTTTTCATACAATTTTCTGTATCAGTTGAGGTGATCATGGGACTCTTTCCCCTTCGTTCTATTACTGTGGTGTATTACATTGATCGAGTTTTGTATGTTGAACCATCCCTGCATCACAGGAACAGATCGCACTTGATATTGGTGAACTGTCCTTTCAGTATGTTGCTGATATTTTGTGAGGATTTTTGCATCAGTGTTCATAATGGCTGTAATCTTCTTGTAGTGTCTTTATCTGGCTTTATATCAGGGTAATGCTGGCCTCTTGAATGAGATAAGAAGGGTTCCATCCTCTTCAGTTTTTTTTGTGGAAAATTTGAGGATTGATATTCATTCTTTAAATGCACTTGAGAAGAATGTGTATGCCATTATTGTTCGATAGAGTGTTCTATATGTCTGTTAGATCTAGTTAATCTATTGGGTTCTTTAAATCCTCTGTTTTGTTACTTGTCTTTGGCCTGTTAACTCTTTCTATTATTATAAATGGGTACTGTAGTGTCCAACTAGTATTATCATAGAACTATCTGTTTCTCCCATCAGATCTGTCATTTTTTGCTTCATTATTTTGATTATCTGTCATGAGACGTGTAAATGTTGATGCTTATTATATATCCTTGCTCTATTGGATCTTTTATTAGTATGTAATGTCCTTCTTTGCTTTCTTTGCTTCTTGTAACCTTTTTTGATTAAAAAGTCTTTTTTTTTCCTCTATTAGTATAGCCACTTCCTCTCCTGATTACTATTTGCATGGAAATCTTTTTTCATCTTTTCATTTCCAATCTATTTGAGTCATTGGATCTAAAGTGAGTCTCCTGTAGACAGCAATCTAGTTGGATCATGTATTTTTATCTATTCTGCCAGTTTTTGTCTTTGACTGGAGAGTTGAATGTATGTACCTTTAAAGTGAAAGAAAGTGTTAGTCGCTCAGTCGTGTCCGACTCTTTGCAACCCCATGAACTGTAGCCCACCAGGTTCCTCTGTCCATGGAATTCTCCAGGCAAGAATACTGGAATGGGTTGCCATTTTCTCCTCCAGGGATCTTCTTGAACCAGGGATCGAACCCGGGTCTCCTGCACTGCCTGCATATTATTTACCATCTGAGCCACCAGGAAAGCCAAAATTACATTTAAAGCAATTACTCATAAGGAGGAACTTCTGTCACTTTGCCATTTTTTTGTCTTGTATCTGTTTTGTCCCTCATCTCCTGCATTAGTTCAGTTCAATTCAGTCATGCAGTTGTGTCTGACTCTTTGCAACCCTGTGGACTGCAGCACGCCAGGCCTCCCTGTCCATCACTAACTCCCAGAGTTCACCCAAACTCATTTCCATTGAGTCAGTGATGCCATCCAACCATCTCATCCTCTGTCGTCCCCTTCTCCTCCTGCCTCAATCTTTCCCAGCGTCAGGATCTTCTCAAATGAGTCAGCTGTTCACATGAGGTGGCCAAAGTATTGGAGTTTCAGCTTCAGCATCAGTCCTTTTAATGAACACCCAGGACTGATTTCCTTTTAGGATGGACTGGTTGGATCTTCTTGCAGTCCAAGGGACCCTCAAGAGTCTTCTCCAACAGCACAGTTCAAAAGCATCAGTTCTTCAGTGTTACTGTCTTATTTTGTATTTAGTCAGTTTTTGTAGTGAAATGTTTAAATTTCCTTTTTTAAATTTTCTTTTGAGTATATTCTACAGCTATTTTCTTTGTGGTTGCCTTAGGGATTACATTTAAAAGCCCCAAATTATAACATTCTCATTTGAATTTATACCAGCGTAACTTCAATAAATACAAAATTCTTTGTTTCTTTACATCTCCATCCCCACCCCTATTGGTTGTTGATGTCACAGAATTACATCTTTATACATTGTGTGCCCAGAAATACCAACTAATCCATTAGTCTTGTAAATTATGTAGAAAATAAAGACTTGGAGTTACAAACCAAAGTCACTATAATACTAACTTTTGTGATAATACTAGCTTAATATAATACTAACTTTTTATACTACTGTATGCTTGGGGGGCTTCCCAAGTGGCAGTAGCGATAAAGAACCTGCCTGCCAGTGCAGGAGACATAGGAGACTCAGGTTCAATCCTTGGGTTGGGAAGATACCTGGAGAAGGGAGGGCATGGCAGCCTGCTGCAGTGTTCTTGCCTGGAGAATCCCATGGACAGAGGAGCCTGGCGGGCTGCAGTCCATGGGCTATAGTCACAAAGAGTCATGACTGAAGCAACTTAGCACATAACTTTGAACTTGTTTTTTTTTTTGTTTTAGCTTTAATAGTTTTTTTTTCTTTAAATATATTAGTCTCTTAAATCATGTAGAAAATTTTTATGATTATCCATGTATTTACCTTTACTGACATCTTTATTTCTTCATGTGGCTTGAAGTTACTGTCCAGTGTCCTTTCATTTCACATTACAGAACTCCTTTGAGCATTGCCGGTCAGGTCTAGTGGTAACAAACACCCTCAGCTTCTGTTTATCAGGAAATGTCTTAATTTCTCTATCCCTTTGAAGGACAGTTTTTACTGGATATAGGATTCTTGGTTAATAGTTTTCCCTTTTAGCACTTTGAATATATTGACCCACTGCCTTCTGGCTTCCAAATTTTCAGATGAAAAGCCTACTGACAACTTTATTGAGGATCTCTGAATGTGATGAGTCACTACTGTCTTGCTACTTTCAAGACTCTCTTTGTCTTTCAAATGATTAATTATAAAGTGTCAATATGAGTCTTTGAGTTCATCTTATAATTCATGAGCTTCTTGGATCTTTATATTCATGTATTGCATTAAATCTGGGCCATTTTCAGCCATTATTTCTTTAGATATACCCTCTCTGCCCCTTTCCCCTTTCTTTTCCTTCTAGGACTCCCACGGTGGGTATGTTAGTCACTTGCTGATGTCCCACAGGCCTCTTAGGCTCTCTTTACTTTTCCTCAATCTTTTTTTCGTTTTCGTTTGACTCAATAATTTCCTTTTTTTGTATCTTCAGGTTCACTGATTCTCTCTCATGCCTGCTCAGATATGCTTTTGAATCCCTTTAATAATTAGCTTTTCATTTCAGTTAGTGTTCTTTTCAGTTCCAACATGTCTTTTTAGCTTCCTTATAGGTTTTCTGCCTGTTGATATTTACGTTTTTTTTGGTACATCATTTTCTTGATATTCTCCACATGTTCTTTTATTAATAGCTCTATGAGCGTCTTCAAGAGAGTTGTTCTAAGCCTTTGCCTAGTATAACTGCGGTCAGTTTTCTCAAGGACAGTTGCTGTTGATTTAATTTTTTCCTTTGAATGGGCCATACTTTCTCATTTCTTTGTATGTTTTCAATTTTTTTTTGTTAGAAACTAATCATTGAATCTAATAATTATGTGACTTTAGAAATCAGATTCTCCCCCTTCCACAGAGCTTGCTGGTTATTTTGTAATTGTTTTTGGTTTTGTTTGTTAGTTACTGTTGGGTGTCTGTGCTGAGGTTCCGCCTGAGCAATAATCTTAAGGTTCTTTTCTGAACCCTTCCCTGAGTGTATGTGGTCATGTTCTGATTTCTCCCTAATCTGCAGTTGTTTTTGAATGTCTTAGTCTTTAATATCTGGCTTTCAAAAGAGGGAAAAGAGAAAGATGAAGGAGGGGGTGCCAGCCACTTGAAGTCCCTAGAAGTCGCTTCCACCTGGAGGAGCAGGGGCATGCCACAGTGTGGGAGGCGGTTGGTTCTTCGCCTGCACCTGTGTGGTGATTGGCAGTCAGAGCCCAGATCCCAGGTACGTGGAGGACAGGCTTTTTGGGTCAGCCAGGCTGTCACGGGTTGTGTGTAGGTTGCCCCAGAAACACATGCACAGATGCCTGCCCTGGGACTGAGAGTGAGGGGTGGGAGCTGCTCCTATGCTAATTTCACTGCAATTGCCTGTCCAGGCTTCCCCCTGGAAGTACAAGTCTTCAATAGACGCCATAGTTACAGAGTAGTTCAATTAGACTGATTCTACTAGAGCAATCTACGCCTGGGTGGAGAGACAGAGTCCCCGTGCTTTGTACGCCCATCTCCCCAGGATCCTCTCTTTTGACAGTGTTTGTTTTTTTTTAATTAGTTGTTTTGGCTGTACTTGGTCTTAGTTGCAGCATGTGGGATCTAATTCCCTGACCAGGGATCAATCGAACGCTGGCCCCTTGCGTTGGGCGCTCAGAGTGTTAGCCACTGGACCACCAGGGAAGTCCCTCCTGACAGTTCTTGAGAAGCCTTTCACTCTGTAAGGTGGTTCTAATGTTTCCTCGTGACCAAACTCCAATTAACGCTTGGCAGCAGCACCATACAGATGATGCTGGCTGCTCCAGCCCCCCAGCACTTGGCTCCTCTCACTACCGCACATCAGGAGGCACAAGTGATGTTAGCCCTGATCACCTGGTCACCTTCGTGTCTCCACGTTAAGTTCTCCATGTTAGATTGTAACTGACTAGTGTTTTGTGGAGAGGTATTCTCAGATTTGACCAGTATGTGTTTTCCTCATCAAATCCCCACACCAGCGGTGCTAAGAACTCTTTTCAGTCTACCATCTCTCTGACGATACTTGGTAAATTTTTTTTGTCAAAGAAACTGGGTCATTTTTTTCTATGCATTTGTCTATAGTCTGGATTTTGCTGATTTCACCATTGTGGTATCATTTAACCTGTTCTTATGATCCCTGTATTCCTTGCAGTTCACTAGTTATTTCTAGAGGCTTTATGAGATTTAAGTTCAACTTTTGAGAGGAGACGGGGAGAGCCCAGTTCATAGATGGTGCTGTGTGCTCCCTTCAGGAGATGCATAGTGTTTGATATCTCTTTGATATTTCATGATGCTGCCAGTTTTTGCCTCGATATATTGTTTCATTAGGGGTTACAAATTATAAAGCTAATGGTACTGCAATACTGTAAAGAGAAACTTTTCTGTGATGAGTCTGATTACCCCAAGATAGGAGCAGAATTAATTCTCTCCCTTTATCTGCCAGTTTTTAAAAATAATGAGTTGATTTCCATAACATCTTCCAAAGATGAGTAAAAAGGTTTGGTTGGTTGGTTTTTCCTCATGGATTTCATAACTAGTTATGTTTATTGTCCTGTTGATGCTCAGATTGTCCCATCTTTAGCCACTTGGGGCCTTTTCAAGCTGATGCCTGACTATTGGCATAACATTGGTTGCCTATGGTAAACTTCCTTACTTTCTGGAATGATCGGATGTTCCAGGTTCATCTTGTGTGTTTATTGCTCCAGACCTGGAATCGGCCATTTCTCCAAGAAGTCCTGGTACCTTATATTCCCCCCAAAGACTTTGATCTGTCATCCTGCATCCCTGAAAATCATCATTTCCAGGGCAGCAGAGACAGTGCTTTTAGGGTGAGGAGACCTGGCATGTCTGTGGCCTGCAGGGAGGGAGAAGTAGAAGATACAGTGGCTTCAGAAAGCTCTACACTTATGGGGTCCTGCTGGGGACCAGATGATGTAAGATGCTTCACAGATGTTATTCCACGGAATCCTTCCAACAGCCCTGTGAGATAGGTTTTCTCTCCATTTACAGGTGTAGGAATTGAGAGAGGAGCTCAGATGATTCCCTAAATTCCCACAGCTCAAAAGGGCTGGGACCCAGCTTTGAACTTGTGTCTGCTGTCAAAGCCCGTGTCTGTCTTCTGTCAGGAGGAGGGGGAAGGCCAATTTTCCATGCACAGTGTCACACGGTTGTAGATGGCTTCCCCTAGGGTGTGTGGGGCCCTGTCCCCTGGCAGGTCTGCCCTCGCTGAAGCTTAGCCCCATGAGACAGTGAGCACCCCGTGCAGATTCGATGTCTCCTGTCCCCCCTTCTCCGCAGCAGTCGTGTAGCTGCCAGACCCCATCCCTCAGTCGTGGATTCAGGCAGAGATGACTGGTGGTGGATTCTCGGGAGGATTTATTGGTTGCCTGCTGTCTGGCAAGTCCCCAGAGTCAGGTCCTATCCCTGTCTTTGGCAGGATTCTTCTGGCTAGAGATCAGGGGAGGTTACATAATTATTTGTTTGTTTGCTTTTAAGGAAAGTGGAATAAAACATTGAGAACTGGGAAATAAACATCAGCCAAGAGCATTTCCCAGTGACCTTCATTTTATTTTTTTACCCAAGATAATATTAAGTTATGGGCTTCTTAGGTGGTGCTAGTCGTAAAGAACCCCTCTGCCAATACAGATTTTAAGAGACGTGGGTTTGATCCCTGGGTTAGGAAATTCTCCAGTGGGAAATGGCAACCCACTCCAGTATTCTTGCCTGGAGAATCTCCATGGACAGAGGAGCCTGGCAGGCTGAAGTCCATGGGATCGCAGAGTCGGACACGACTGAGTGACTTAGTACGCAATATTAGGTCATAAGCAGACGTTATCCACCCTGGTTTCTCAGCCTTCTGCTGGGAAGGTTTCTCTTTTTTATTTCAGAAATAGCAGAAGTAGAGACCTCAATCCAGTTCCCTGGACACCTTTCTGGTTCTGCTTCTCAGGGTAGAGAGTGGTGTCTCAAGAACCTCTTTTGTAACTTGGATGATTGCTCTTGAAGGTGATTGTTATTTGAGGTACTGAAGTAACCTTTCTCTCTTTGCTAATACAAATGTCACAAGGTGGAAAACGTGTAAATTCTCCAGACAGAGGGAGAAAGATCAGAGTTTTGCATAATGTTCTGTGCTTTCATTCCCTTTCCTTGCTGGTGTCTTATCTGAATTATCTTTTGGGAAAGGGAGCAGCCAGTGCCTTGCAGTCCCATGCTCAGGGGCAGGGTCCATGTAGGAAGCCCACCCTTCCTACAAGAGGTCATAAGGCCAGTGCAGGGAGTCCAAGGCTCACCTGGTCCACTGTCCACGCCTGATGTGGAGAGAGATTTCCCAAAGCCCTGATAATAAGCTGCGCCCCACCAGCCCGCTCATGCAGACACGGAACTGTCCACGGCCTAGGGGAGGACCTTGGAGGGAATGGTATCAGGAGAGAGAGGATACATCTCCTTGCCACATGGCCTTTGCCGTTTTTCTGGAAGCTTTATCTTATCTTTTAATATTTCAGATAGGCCATTGCCAAGTCCTTGGGAACTGGGCTGGACTGGGTCAGTTTGGCATTGCTGCCACTCCCTGCTGAGGGCTCTGTATTGCAGAGGAGAGGCCTGGGATCCACATTTGCCCAGAATGACCCTTTCAGCTGTGGTTCTGGGATGGATCAATGAGAGGCTCTTGGTGAATTTTGGAAGGAAGCCTCTGTTCTCCAGAAACAGGAGCGGGCGGATGACTGAGCAGTTTTGAGTTTCATAGCAAGAGTCCAGATCATGTCCTAAGAGCCCCTTGCTTCAGTGCTGTGGGCTAAAGTTCTTCATGATGAACTAATTCCCTGACCTCTCTCCCACTCCGTAATCCCCTACATTCAAACAGCCTCCCCTTTATTTGGCTGCAGCAGCTTGTGCGATCCTAGTTCCCCAGGGAGGGATTGAACCTGCCTCCCCTGCAGTGGAAGCATAACCTGTGCCCCCTGCAGTCCACATAACCCCTGGGCCATCAGGAGAATCTCAGCAAGTCCTCTTAAAGCACCATGTTTGTTAACGGAACAAGCAACAAAGCTTGAAAACTTTCAAGTCTTCCATTCACCCTATTTAGTCCTTAATTTTTGTCAAAGTAGTAGTGCACATGATTCTTTTCTTTTCTTTTTGGGGTTTTTGTTTTTGTTTTGGCTGTTCAGTTCAGTTGCCCAGTCATGTCCGACTCTTGGCAACCCCATGGACTGCAGCACGCCAGGCCTCCCTGTCCATTGCCAACTCCCAGAGTTTATTCAAACTCGTGTCCATTGAAACGGTGATGTCATCCAACCGTCTCATTCTCTGTCGTCCCCTTCTCCTTCCTCCTTCAATCTTTCCCAGCATCAGGGTCTTTTCAAATGAGTCAGTTCTTTGCATCAGATGGCCAAAGTATTGGAGTTTCAGCTTCAGCATCAGTCCTTCCAATGAATATTCAGGACTGATTTCCTTTAGAATGGACTGGTTGGATCTCCTTGCAGTCCAAGGAGCTCTCAAGAGTCTTCTCCAACACCACAGTTCAAAAGCATCAGTTCTTCAGCACTCAGCTTTCTTTATGTTCCAACTCTCACATCCATAAATGACCACTGGAAAAACCAAAGCTTTGACTAGACGGACCTTAGTCGGCAAAGTAACATCTCTGCTTTTGAATATGCTGTCTAGGTTGGTCATAACTTTTCTTCCAAGGAGCAAGCGTCTTTTAATTTCATGGCTGCAGTCACCACCTGCAGTGACTTTGGAACCCAAGGAAATAAAGTCTGTCCCTGTTTCCACTGTTCCCCCACCTGTTTGCTGGGGGGTTCTGGCTGTGCTGCGTCTTTGTTGGTGCACTCGGACTTTCTCTAGTTGGAGTGAGCAGCGACTGCTCTCTAGTTGCAGTGCCACGGGCTTCTCCGTGTTGTGCATTCTGTTACGCAGCACGAGCTCTAGGCATGCGGGCTTCAGTAGTTGTGGCTCGCGGGCTCTAGAGTGCAGGCTAAGTAGTTTTGGTGCACCAGCTTAGTTGCCTCATCGTCTGTGGAATCTTGCTGGGCCAGGGATTGAACTCATGTTCCCTGCGTCAGCAGGCAGAATCTTAACCACTGGACTACCAGGGAAGTCCTGTGTACATGGTTTTAAAAAATCAAATAGTTTAGAAACACTTCTAATAAAATAGAAAAAAATCCTCACCTACATATGTCAATACACATTTGTCCAAACCCATAGACTGTAGAATACCAAGAGTGAATCCTAATAGAAACTTCAGGGTTCGTGTGATAATGGTGTGTAGTGTCGGGATCTTCAGTTGTAAGGGGTGTTGATAAAGGGGGAGGCTGTACATGTGTGGAGGCAGAGAATGCATGGGGAACCTCTGTACCTTCTTCTCAGTTTTGCTACAAATCTAACACTGCTCAAGAAGTCTGTTGGAAAAAATCCTCCACCTCACCTTTCCCAACTTCAGGCCACTTGCCAGACATGGCCATTTTTAACTCTAATTCTTCTGGAAGCCTCTCAATAATATACCTTTTCTACTGTTTCCGTGCTCATCAACCCAAGATGTTATTTATCAACTTCCCATTCTATTAAATGAGATCTCCTCTCCTGTCTGCTGGTCGGTTGGTGGTTGGCTGATCTAGCTGGGCTTAGCTGGCTAGACCAACGTCCAGCTGCACGTCCAGCTGCACGTCCAGCTGAACGTGGTTTCCTGCTGCATGTTGGGCTCAGGTCAGCTCCACGTGGATTCCTGCTGGGGTCCGGGGTGAAGGGCCAGGAGCTCTTCTCATACCGATGGCAAAGACACAAGAGGGAAGGCTCAGCTGCACAAGCACCTTTCAAAATCCTGCCAGTATCTCATGGTCAAAGCACATCATACGGCCAACATCAAGGGTGAAGAAGTGGGCTCTGTCTCTAGTAATAAGAACTGCACACTCACATGGATACAGGGAAGAGTGAAAAATTGGGGCCACCCATCAATCTACTCTATTTCTCCTAACGCTTTTTTATTGATCTCTCTGCGAGTAACCATATTTTGGCTTAAATAATACCACAACACAGCCTTGCCCAGTGGTTGGCCTCTTGTAAGTGACCAACTAAAATACTCACTGATGAGTTTCTTAAATCTCAAAATCACCACTGAAGAATTCTGTTAGGTGGTTTAGGCTGGGAGGATGAAGAAAGCTTGAGTGTAGTTTCTTTGACATCGATCTGCCTCGAAACAGCTTTTCTCTTTCCCTTCTGTGTAGTGAAGACCATCTTCAGATGGTGTGTGGACAACGAGTTGCTACGGAAGCACCATTTGATCTGCCCAAATGATTACTACAGTGATTCAGTGCCATTTTGCTCTGCACCTAAAGGTAATGCGTCTGTACTGCCTTCAAGCCTCTGACACCATTCCAGGGAAGTTCTTTAGTAGCAGGACCACAGCAGCCACCTTTGTGCCATTTCCTTGTTCATAGATCTTTTGATCGTGGCTATTGGGAGGGCCAGCTCTGAGCATGCCACTTCCTCACTAGCTTACTAACTCCTACGAGATAAAAGTCTCAGATTCTCAAAGTGATGATATCCTAGTCAGTTGCCCAACGACAAGATGTGAAATTATTTTAAAATGTAGTTGAATGAATCACGAGAGGGCAGATCTGCAGACAGACGAGCAAGGGAGCAAGTGTCTCATGGGCTCAGAACACAGACCTACGGGTTCTGCATACCCCTTACAGGCCAGGAGCGACTTTGAGTGTGGAGAGAAGGTTGGGAGCAGCGAAGGCTGTGTGTGTGTGAATGTGATACGGAGCTAGTTTCCTGCGCTGTGGGAGGCAAGACCCTCTGAGAATGAGTGGGGTGGGAAGCTGTCTTGTGGGCTAAAGCAGGAAGGTAATGTTTTGGAAGCGCCACTGGGTAGATGCTGTGACCAAACATCTGGATGGCAGCCTGGTGGTGCCAGGCTCCAAAGATAAGCTCGTCAGCAGCCCCAGTCAGTGGAACTCTGATGATCTCTTGGGGGTTTGGAGCTGAGAAAGCCTTTGGGGTAGGAGGATGGGGGTCCAGAGAATTGAGGATGTAGATGAAGAGAGAGTTTAACTGACGGCCTGGGCCATGCTGACAGGTGAGGCCAGAAAGAGGAAGCAAAACCAAGTACCTGGGATACTCAGCCACTTAGTTTCCAACCAACTTTCAAATACTATCTTAGGCAGGTAAATAAGGATGGAGTTCACATGTACTGAGGATTTCTTTTTCCCCTCTGTGAGATCTGGTTCTATTTCTTTTTCAGATCAATTTTATTGGAGTATGGTTGGTTGACAGTGTTGGGTTATTTTTAGGCATATGGTAAGGTGCGTCTATACACATACATATAGTCCACTCTTTTCTAGATTCTGTTCCCATATAGGTCATTGCAGAGTACTGAGTAGATGTTATTGAGCACTCACCTGGCACTGTGCTCGGGGACGTGATGGTACCAGTTTCACTCCTGGCAACGTTGAATATCCTCATTTAACCTTTTGGAGATGATTTTGCAGTCTACAAAGCTAATACAAGCTTTGATTTCTCATGTGAGCCTTTTAAAAGGCATGTTCGCGTGTGCGGTATGTGTCCATGTGTATGTGTGACCGTGGTCCTCTCCTGTTCCTGGCCATGTTGGACAAGTGAACAGATAATACAGTATGAACCCTAGAGTCTCAAGGATGCAGAGTAAGTTCCAGGAGTAACTGAGTTGCTGAAGGGCGATTATTTAATACATCTGGTGTGGGAAATATAAACATTTAGAAAAAGGAAGCTGGCGGTGCCTTTGATAATTTCACTTAGTCATCTTGGATGGGTCACCTCTTCCCCTGGGTCTGGTAACTTCATGTTTTTCCTGGTGCCACAGGTGTCTCTGTCCCTGGATATTCAAAACTGACATTTAGTTCTGAGAAACGTTCCATCCCAAAGAACGAGCTGACCAAGAAGCCCACGTGCAGGAAGATGTCCTCTCCGTCTGCGGAGGAGACGGACTATACTATGGAAAGCCTCACATGGGACTCGTCTTTTAAGGCCAAACTCAGATCCAGAGCAGCCATCAAGGTGAGTTTGAAGCCAGGGTGTGGTGGTGGGGGGGGAGGGCAGGGCCATGATGAGGGGGAAGGGGCTCCAGGTTATACACGTCATAATGAAGCCACAGCAAAACAGGAGAGTGTCCTTGGCCATCCGGGGTCACGGGATCAGCAAGAGGTCAACGCACGCACCCCCTCAGCCTCTCATTGACTCTATCCTTTTCTCACATTTCAAAGAAAACAGGTTTACCGAAGAATAAAAACTGGATGAACCATTTGCGGGTGCCCCAGAGGCAGCAGGAACGGCTTCGGCTTGCCAGGATGGAGAGTCGGAACCGCTTCCTGAGAAACCCTCGCTTTTTCCCTCCTAACACTCCGTGGGGAGGCAAGTCTCTTCTCTTTGCTCCCAAGAAGCCAGCACGGGTAGGAGACTTCCAGGACAGAGAGCTGGAGGAGAGGTGCGTCTTCTCCTGACTCTTCAGAGACTCGGACCCTGTACAGGAAAGCACAGAAAGAAGGTTGTGGGTCTGCTTTGGCTTCTGGAGGGTCCTCGAGGTTTGGGGCCCCAGGGTCAGGATCCAAGTCGAGCAGGGCTTCAGGGCTGCCCGCGGGTGTGGCCTCAGGACATCCCCAGAGTCCTGGCTTTGTGCTTTTCTGATCTTTTCTTGAGGAATAGGGGTTCGTGTTGGCCCTTTGCTTATATCTGAACAGCCTGGGTCAGATGGGAGGCATCTCTATAGCTGTGTGCTCCTGCCGTTACATTCATGTGTCTTGGATAATAAAAACGTTCAAATCTGCTTAATGACAAGTAACTAGTACAGATAGTGATTTTTCTTTAAAAGAGTGTGTGCGCTCAGTTACTCAGTCGTGTCCGACTCTTTGGGACCCTGTGGACTATAGCCCACCAGGCTGCTCTGCCCATGGAATTTTCCAGGCAAGAATACTAGAGTCGGTTGCCATTTCCTACTCCAGGGGATCTTCCTGTCCCAGAGGATCGAACCTGCATCTCCTTACCCACTGAGCCACCTGGGCAGCCGTTTGGCTATGTTTCAATAAGTGTCCATACAAAGGGAATGATTTGCTTCACGGGTTCATGATGTTAATGGACTTAAAATGATTAGTGTGGGACTTCCCTAATGGTCAGGGGAATAAGACTCTGTGCTCCCCAGTTCTGGGGCTCAGGTTCGATCCCTTGTCTGGGACCTAAATCCCACCTGCCACAAGTAAAGATCCTGCCTGCTGCAACAAAGACTTGGTGCAGCCAAATAAATTGAAAAGAAAAAAACACTATTAATGTTTATTTATTAGAGAAATAATATGCTTTTATTAAAAAAAAAAACAGAAAATATTTACTTAGGCTTCACTGGTGGTCCAGTGAGGAAGATTCTGTGTTCCTAATGCAGGGGGCCTGGATTTGATCCCTAGTTGAGGAACTTAAATCCCAGAGGCCCCTTGGTCCTGCCAAAAAGAAAAGAGAAAAACCAAAAATGAAAAGATTTGCTGAGAAAAAATAGCACCTATATAAACCATGCAATTAACATATTGGTGTTCGGGATTTTGTATGTAGCAGAGCAGCTCCTCGCTGTGGTCTGTTGAAAGTCAGCCCTCGACACAAGGGTTTGTAAAAGTAAAATAAATTTAAAAAAAATATTGGTGTTTAAGCTTCCAGAGTTTTCCCTGTGCTATGTGTAGCTATATATATCTTCACAAAGATTCAATCTTGCTGTAAAATTGTTTTGTGACCTGCTTTGCCAACAATAAAACCCAAAGGATGATGCGTTGCCAATCTCTTTGATGGCTTGAATGTATTTATTTTCCATGAATCACTTACAGGGATGAAACTAACAGCCTCTCTCACCCTCCCTTTCCCTCCCACAGTTGTGCTGATACTCCAGTGTTTCTAGCTAAGCCCTCCATCGGATTTTTCACAGACTATGAAATTGGACCAGTTTATGAGGTAGGAATCTGGTTTCTTTACATATCCCACTCTGCTTCCTTATTTTTAAAAAGTCTTTGCCATGGAAATTTAAAAACATGCACACACATGCAGGCCATACACAAAACTAGGGAGAAAACTGTCATGTTCCCTCTGTGCCCATCACCCAGTTTCAGTAGTTGCCTGCATCCAGCAAATCTCGTTTCATCTGTTGCCCCACTTTTTCAGGTGTGTGCATCTGTGTGCACATGCGTACATTGGAGTATTTTAAGGGAAAGCTTAGACAGCGTGTCATTCTTCAGTTAATACTTTAGTGAGTGTCTCTTAACAGGTAAGGACTTTTAAAGAGTAACCATCATCACACCCAGCAATATTAGCAGTGATTCCTTAATATCAGCTAATATCCACTCATGTCTGATTTTTATCCATTTATTTTTTTTAAGTCAATTTATAATTGGTTTCTTTAAATCAGAAATCAAATATTGCATTTGGTTAGAGTATCTCTTATTTTGCCCACATTTAAAAAAAAATAATTCCTCCATCCTTTTATTTTTTAAAATGCTGTTTGTTTGTAGAAGAAACTGTAATTTCTTACAGCCTAAATCTGGCTCATTGCTTTATTTCTCTATTTTTGGCTGTGCTGGGTCTTTGTTGCTGCGCAGACTTCTTTCTAACTGGAAAGTAGAGGCAACTTTCTCGTTGCAGTGTACTGGCTTCCCCTTGGGATGGCAGCACAGGCTCTAGGGCGCCAGGGGGGCTCAGGGCTCTAGTTGCAGCGGGGAGGCTCAGTAGTTGTGGCTCGCAAGCTGTGGCGCACAAGCTCAATAGCTGTGGTGCGCAGGCTTAGTTGCTTCATGGCATGTGGAAGCATCCTGGATCAGGGATCAAACCCGTGTCTCCCACATTGGCAGGTGGGTTCTTTACCACTGAGCCACCGGGGAAGCCCCGGCTTTACTTTTATTTTCCAGTGTTGTGTTAGCTTCAGGTGTACAGCAAAGTGATTCAGTGATACGTATACATGTATCCTTTTTCAAATTCTTTTCCTATTTCGGTTATTATAGAATTATAATATTGAGTAGAGTCCACTGTGCGATACAGTAGGTCCATATTGATTATCTTTTTTATATAAATGTGTATATGTTAATGCCAAATCCCTAATTTATCCCTCCCCACCTTTTTCTTTGATAACTGTAAGTTTGTTTTTGAAGTCTGAGTCTGTTTCTGTTTTGTAAATAAGTTCATCTCTGTAATTGTTTAGAAATCCACCTATAAATGATATGCTATTTGTCATATTTGTCTGACTTACTTAAGAGAATAATCTCTAGGTCCATCCAGGTTGCTGAAATGGCATTATTTCATTCTTTTTTCTGGTTGAGTCATATGCCATTGTATTAATACATAGGTGTCTTTGTCTTCTTTATCTGTTCATCTGTTATGGACATTTAGGTTGCTTTCATGTCTTGGCTATTGCAAGCTATACTGCAGTAAACGCTGGGGTGCATGTATCTTTTCGAATTACATTTTTTCTAGATGTATGCCCTGCAGAGGGATTGCTGGATCATGTGGTGGTTCTACATTTAGCTTTAAGGAACCTCAATACTGTTCTCCATAATGGTGTTCCCAGTTTACATTCCCACCAATGGAGTAGGAGGGTTCTGTTTTTTCTGCACTCTCTCTGGCATTTATTGTTTGTAGAGGTTTTCTGTTTTCTTTCTTTATGGGTGCGCTAGGTCTTTTTTGTTGTGTGCAGTCTTTCTCTAGTTACGGCCAGTGGGGGCTGCTCTGTCCCAGGCCAGGGGTCAAACCCATATCCCCTGCAGTGGCAGGGGGACTCTTCACCGCTGGACCGCCAGGGAAGTCCTTGTAGTTTTCGATGAAGGCCATTCTGATCGGTGAGGTGATGCCTTCTGGTAGTTTTGTTCTGCATTTCCCTAATTAGTGATCTTGAATATCTTTTCATGTGCTTTTTGACCATCTGTGTGTCTTCTTTGGGAAAATGTCTATTTAGATCATCCACCCATTTTTTGGTTTGGTTGTTTCTTTGATATTGAGCTGAATGAGTATATTTTAGGGATTAACCTCTTGTCAGTTGCTTCATTAGCAAATATTTTTTCCCATTTTGTAGGGTGTCTTTTTTTTATGGTTTCCTTTGCTCCGCAAATGCTTTTAAATTTAATTAGATCCCATTTGTTTATTTTTGTTTTTATTTTCATTACTGTAGGAGGTGGATTGGAAAAGGTATTGCTGCAATTTATGTCAAAGAGGGTTCTGCCCATGTTTTCCTCTAAGAGATTTATAGTATCTAACCTTAAATTTAGATCTTTAATCCATTTTGAGTTTATTTTTGTTTATGGTATTAGAGATTGTTCTAGTTTCATTCTTTTACATGTAGGTGTTCAGTTTTCCCAGCATCACTTATTGAAGAGACTGTTTTTTCTCCATTGTATATTCTATTAAAAAAAAAATTGTTAGACTGCACTGGGTCTTAGTTGTGGTTTGAGGGCTCTAGTTCCCTGACTAGGGGTTGAACCCAGCCCCCCTGCCTTGGGATCATAGAGCCCTAACCACTGGACCACCAGGGAGGTCCCTCCATTGTGTATTCTTACCTTCTTTGTCATAGAGTAATTGACCATAGGTGCATGAGCTTGTTTCTGGGCTTTCTATCCTGTTCAATTGATTATTTCAGTTTTTGTTCCAGTACCATATTGTTTTGATTACTGTAGCTTTGTATTCTAGTCTGAAGTCAGGGAGCCTGATTCCTCCAGCTCTGTTTTTCTTTGTCAGAACTGCTTTAACTGTTCAGTGTTTTTGTGTTTCCATACACAGTTAAACATTTTTTGTTCTAATTCTGTGAAAAATTCCATTGGTAATTTAATAAGAATTGCATTGACTCTGTAGATTGCCTTAAGTAATACAGTCATTTTGATAGTATTGATTCTTCCAATTCAAGGATATACATGGAATATTTTTCCATCTGTGTCATCTGCAGTTTGTTTCATTAGCATCCTATAGTTTTCAAAGTAGAGGTCTTTTGCTTCCTTCGGTAGGTTTATTCCTAGGTAATTTATTCTTTTGGATGCTATGGTAAATGGGGTTGTTTCCTTAATTTTTCTTTCTCATCTTTCATTGTTAGTATATAGAAATGCAAGAGATTTCTGTGTATTAATTTTGTATCCTACAACCTTACGGTATTCACTGATAAGCTCTAGTAGTTTTCAAGTAGAGTCTTTAGGATTTTGTATGTATAGTATCATGTCATCTGCAAACAGTGATAGTTTTACTTCTTTTCCAATTTGGATTCCTTTCATTTCTTTTTCTTCTCTGATTGCCGTGGGGTTAGGACTTCTAACTCTGTTGAATAAATGATGACTGTGGGTATCCTTACCTTGTTCCTGATCTTGGAGGAAATCCTTTCCGTGTTTTCCTTTCAGCAGTTTCCCCTCTATGTCCACTTAATGGAAACACTTTCATAAGTGGGTGTTCACTTTTGTCAGAAGCGTTTCTGCATCTGTTGTGAAGAGTGTATGTTTTTTATTCCTCAGTTTGTGTCTGTGATGTATCACACTGCCTAGTTTGTGGATATTGAAAAATCCCTGCACGCTTGGGATAAAGCCTCCTTTTGATCATGATGTATGATCCTTTTAATGTATTGTTGGATTTGGTTTGCTAGCATTTTGTTGAGGATGTTTGCATCTATGATCACCAGTTATGTTGGCCTGGACTTTTCTTTTTTTGTGGTATCTTTGTCTGGTTTTGGTACCAGAGTGATGGTGGCCTCATAGAATGAGTTTAGGTGGCTTTGTTCCTCTGCAACTTTTTGAAAGAGTTTTGGAAGGACAGGTGTTGACTCTTCTCTAAAGGTTTGATAGAATTTGCCTGTGAAGTCATCTAGTCCTGGACTTTCGTTTGTTGGGAGTTTTAAAATCACTGTTTCAATTTCAGTGCCTATGATTTGTCTGTCCATCTTTTCCATTTCTCCCTGGTTCGGTCTTGGAAGGTTGTATATTTCTAAGAATTTGTCCATTTCTTCTAGGTTGCCCAGTTTCTTGGCCTAGAGTTGCTTGTGGTAGTTGCTGCGTTTCTCTGCTGTCTCATTTTGTCTGACTGTCTGTGTTTCCAGTCCTTGTTGCTCAAGCTGCAGGGCTCCATCTCTCCCTGCCTCTGGTGTCTGTCCCCTGGCGTGTGAGGTGGGTCCACGGGCTTGGGCAGGCCTCCTGGGGGGAGGGACTGGTGCCTGCCCTCCGGTGGGTGTAGCTGGGTCCCGTCGCTATGACGGGCAGGCCCGTGTCAGGAGCTGTGTTTAAGGCAGCCGTGTGGTCAGGACGTCTTTCGGCGGCCTGTCTTCTGATGGGCGGGGCCGTGTTTCCATCCTGTTTTGTTGAGGGGTCCCAGCACTGGGGTCTGCAGCCTGTTGGGTGGTGTCAGGTCTCAGTGCCAAAGTGTCACGCTCCGGGAGAGATCACACCAACGGGTGTTCCCTGGGGTGTCCACCGCCACTGTCCTGGCCCCTATAATGAGCCACCGCTGACCCCCGCCTCCCCGGGGGACCCTCCGAGACATACAGGTAGGTCTGGCCCAGGCTCCTAGGCGTTGTTGCCTTGTTCTGAGTTCCAGTGCTCGCATCACATTGGTTTGTGCCCTCCAGCAGTCCTGTGTGGCTTCTGCTCTCGAGCCCCGCTGACCTTCAAAGCCAGGTGCTCTGGGAGCTATTCCTCCAGATGTCAGACCCCCAGGCTGGGGAGTCTGATGGGGGGGCGGGTGTCAGAACTCTCACTCAATTGCAATGTAATTATTTTCCAGTTTGTGGTCACCCATTCGGCGGGTATAGGATTTGATTATTATGGTGGAAGTGCCCTTCCTACCATCTTGTTGTGGCTTCTTTCTTTGGGTGGTAGAACATCTTTTTTGGTAGGTTCAAATCTTTTTTGTTGATGGTTGTTCAGTGGTTAGTTGTGATTCTGATGTTTTGTAAGATGAGTTGACCTCAAGTCCTTCTTTGCTTTCTGTCTCAGTTTGACTCTTGCTGATTGCTTTATTATGGAGATGTTCAACATATTCTTTTATCCTCCATATTTTCTGTAAACTTGTTAGACGTAGAGGCTTGATTAAATTCATGTTCAAGATTTTTATTCATTTTTTGGCAAGAATACTTCTTTGGTGGGAGTGTATATTTCTTACTGTATCCCATCAGGAAGAGTGTGATACATGGTTTTCCCGTTATCAGTGATGAATGACTTCAGGTGTTATGAGCCTGATTTACCCTTTATAAAGGTCTTACCAACCTCTCATTTAATGCTTTAGTAGCATTAGATGGCTGTTGCCTAGATCAATTTTTTTTAAATTAAGGGTTATAAAATGGTGACTTCAAATTCTACTATTCTTTCTGCATTTATTATCTGTGATTTTCTGTTTTTTAAAAAAGCCTTCCCTCAAACTTCCCTTTATTTCCCCTCTTCCTTTTACTCTCCTTACTCCTGGAGATAACTATTTCTGTTAGTTTGGGGTCTTCCATTGTTTGTTTTTGAAACCATAGGCAAATATGTAGGTATATTTGAACGCTGTCTTCTACTTACTGTCCTCAGTTCAATTCAGTCGCTCAGTCGTGTCAGACTTTGTGACCCTATGGGAGGCAGCATGCCAGGCCTCCCTGTCCATCACCAACTCCTGGAGTTTACTCACACTCATGTCCGTTGAGTCGGTGATGCCATCCAGCCATCTCATCCTCTGTCGTCCCCTTCTCCTCCTGCCCCCAATCTTTCCCAACATCACGGTCTTTTCAAACGAGTCAGTTCTTTGCATCAGGTGGCCAAAGTATTGGAGTTTCAGCTTCAGCATCAGTCCTCACTCTCCTCTGCACCTTGCTTTTTTCACTTAACAGTATATCCAGTGAGCTTCAAGAGCTGTGTATAGAGACTTTCCTCGTTCCTTTTCCCAGCTTCGCTCTTGATGCTTGCCTTCCTCCATCCTGGAGAATCAGGTCAAGACCAAGCTTGGGAGTCACCAGTTCTGTTCATTAGGTATAAGTGTAGCTGTGTTTAATGGTGACAATCCCTTCACACACATATGCACTGTACTTTGCAGTTTAAAGAGCACTTGCAAATCCATAATTCTTTAGGAGCTCTTATCCACTCTCATCCAGTGTGCAAAAGCACACTGATATGTCAGTCATTTAGGCTACATGTTAAAGAAAGCATTTGTCTACTTGAACATAACAGTTACTCTCTTTTGGACTTCTGTGTTTGGGACTTCTGTGTCTAGTCATCACATTTCAAAGATGGTGAGGTTGGCAGACTAAGAGAAAGAGAGCTAAAATTATTTCACTTTGGGCATGGAATGGGAAAGGGAGAGCTGCCAGGGGACAGACAAAAGGCATTTCTGTAGGACCTGCAGGTGCCCACTGTGGAGCCTGGAGATGAAGCAAGCACCGGCTGTGTAGGACCGTCTTCCCCTCCTGTCTTTATTCTTTCATGGCACACTTTTCTTTATCTTTCCCACCAGGTTGAAACCCATGTGGGCAGGGGTTAATTCTAGGCTTGTTTAAACCATTTTGGTATTAGTGCTCACAGATGGTAGGTCTGTTGACTGAATTACCTGAATACTGGTCTACCACTTAGCCTTGCTTACTCATAGTACAGAGTAAATCAAGAACAAAGGAAACGAGCCCCATTTTTCTGTATAAAAATATAACGTGTGTGTATGTGTGTGTGTGTGTACCTCCCAAGGGCTTTGTTTGTGGGTCGCCCACCCAGCAGGTATGGGACTTAATTTTATCGTGATTGCATTCCTCCTCCCGTCTCATTGTGGGTTTCTTTGTCTTTGGATACCTTTTTTGGTAGGTTCTAGCTTTTTCTAATAATTGTTGAGCAGTTAGTTATAATTTGGGTGTTTTTGTGAGAGGGGCTGAGCTTGCATCCTTCTCTTCCCTTTTGTCTACCATCTTCCCCAGGGGTTTGGATAAGGTGGTGAGTGACAGCTTATAAGCGGTTTTAAAGATATCTGTTCCTTTAAAAGGTTGCTAAATATGCAGATTGTTTAAATATATAGGCAAGTATATGTAAAAGAATGTTAAAATTAAAGTACAGTGTAATGATTATGAGTAGGATCTTTGAGTCCATATGGTTGGAAGAAACCACTCATTGCACAGAGAATCATATATAATTAACACATTTCAGGGAAGGACATACAGTATCATTTTTTCATAAACTTTTGTTGACACTGATGAAAACTTTTATTAATTTTCTTATTTGGGGGATTTTTTAATTGAATTATAGTTGACTTATATTGTTGTGTTAATGTCTGCTAGCAAGGTGGTTCAGTTAAACATACATGAACGTTCTTTTTGTTTTAAATACTCTGTAGCATTAAGGTTTGGAGCAGGCGATGGCACCCCACTCCAGTACGCTTGCCTGGAAAATCCCATGGACAGAGGAGCCTGGTGGGCTGCAGTCCATGGGGTCGCTAGAGTCAGACACGACTGAGCAACTTCACTTTCACTTTTCACTTTTATGCATTGGAGAAGGAAATGGCAACCCACTCCAGTGTTCTTGCCTGGAGAATCCCAGGGACAGGGGAGCCTGGTGGGCTGCCGTCTATGGGATCGCACAGAGTCTGACACAACTGAAGCGACTTAGCAGCAGCAGCAGCAGCATTAAGGTTTATCATAGGATACTGAAGATCGTTCTCTGTGCTATACAGTAGGACCTGTTGTCTGTCCATTCTGTCTGTAATAGTTTACATCTGCTAACCCCAATCTCCAACTCCATCCTTCCCCCAACCCCCTTGGCAACCAGGTCTGTTCTTTATGTCCATGACTCTCTTTCTGTTTCATAGACAGGTTCACTTGTGGTATATTTTAGATTTCATGTGTAAGTTAGATCATATGGTATTTGTCTTTCTCTAACTTACTTCACTTAGTATGATAATCCCTAGTTGCATCCATGCTGCTGCAGATGACATTATTTTTTTTTTTTTTATTGCTGAGTAGTATTTCATTGTATATAAGCACCACAGCTTCTTTATTGATTCCTTTGTTGATGGACATTTAGGTCGTTTCCCTGTATTGGCATTATTCCCTGTTGTGAATAGTGCTGCTGTGAACATAGGGGTGTACTCATCTTTTTGGATTAGAGTTTTATTTGGATATGTGCCCAGGAGTTGGATTGCTGGTAATTCTGTTTTTAGTTTTCTGAGGAACATTCCATACTGTTTTCCACAGTGGCTGTACCAACTCACATTCCCACCCACCAACAACGTAGGAGAGTTCCCTTTTCTGCCAGTGGCAGAGAGTTGCCCACATCCTCTCCAGCATTTGTTATTTGTAGAGTTTTTAATGATAACCATTCTGACTGCTGTGAGGTGGTACCTCATTGTAGTTTTGATTTGCATTTTTCTGATAATTAGTGATGTTGAGCCTATTGACCATTTGCATTTCTTCCTTGGAGAGATGTCTGTTTAGATCTGCTCATTTTTCAATTAGGTTCCTTATTTTTTTATTGTTGAGTTGTTTGAGCTCTTTGTATATTTTGAAAATTAAGTCCTTAATGGTCCTATGGTTTGCAAATATTTTCTCCCATTCTGTGGGTTGTCTATTCAAAAAAAAATTTTTTTTTAAGTTTTCCTTTGCTGTGCAAAAACTTGCAAGTTTGATTAGGTCCCACTCAGTTATGTTTGGTCTTATTTATGTTGCCTTGAAAGACTTACCTTAGAAAATGTCGATATGGTTTATGTCAGAGAATATTTTGCCTATGAGCTTTTCTAGGAGTTTTATGTTTGTTAATGTTTGTTTTATGTATTTGGGTATTCCTGTATTAGGCGCATTTATGTTGACGAGTATAAAATCCTCCTCCTGTCTTTTTTCTTCATATGGTATCTTTCTTTATGGCCTTTGTTTTAAAGTCTGTTTTCTCTGAAATGCCTTTTCTGTCCCCTTACTTTCAATCTGTGTGTTTCCTTTGCTCTAAAGTGGGTCTCCCTGGGGCAGCATATTGTAGGCTCTTTTTTTTAAATTTTAAATCCAGTCTGCCACTCTGTGTCTTTTGATTGGAGCATTTAGTCTGTTGACATTTAAGGTAATAACTGATAGACATGTATATTGCCATTTTAAACCTTATTTTCCAGTTGATTTTATGTTTCTTCTTTGTCCCTTTCTTTTTCTCTTGTAGTTTGATTTTCTTTTGGACTATACTTATGTTCTCTTCTTTTTGTTTTTGTTAACCTATTTTATGTTTCTGATTTGTGATTACCCTGTTTTTAAGTCCATTCTATATCTACTTACCTTAGACTGGGAGTCATACAGGCTCAAACACATCCTAGGAAAGGAAAAAAATCTACATTTTCTTACTGTCCTCCCCCAGATTTTATGATTCTGATGTCCTCTTTTACATCTTCCTGTTCATCCTTTTGCTGTTCATTGTGGTTTCATCACTTTCACCAAAATACTTTTATTTTTTTAAAAATCTGTGTTTTGGGCTTCCCAGGTGGTGCTAGGGATAAAGAACCCGCCTGCCAATGCAGGAGAGAGACATATTGGACGCAAATTTGATCCCTGGGTCGGAAGTTCGCCTGGAGGAGGGCATGGCAACCCACTCCAGTATCCTTGCCTGGAGGATCCCATGGACAGAGGAGCCTGGAGGGCTAGAGTCCATGGGTCACAAACAGCTGGACACAACTGAAGTGATTTAGCATGCATGTACTGGTTCATTTAGGTGATTTGCTTTCCAGTTGTGATTTTCTCTTTCCTATAGATTCTTTCTTCTTTTTTATTTAGGGAAGACCTTTCAATATTTCCTTTAGGATAGGTTTACTATTGCTGTATTCTTTTAGTTTTTGCTTGTCTGAGAAATTCTCTCTCCCCTCGTATTCTAAATGATAATCTTGCTGGGTAGAGTATCCTAGGTCGCAGATTTTTCCCTTTCAGGACTTTGAATATATCTTGCCATTTCCTTCTGGCCTGCAGCTTTTCTGTAGAGGAATGAGCTGATAGCCTTACGGGGGTTCCCTTGTAATTAGCTCTTTGTTTTTCTCTTGCTACCTTTATAACCCTCCTTATCTTTTACTTTTGCCATTTTTATTATGTCTTGGTGTAGTTCTGTTTGGGTTTACCTTGTTTGGGACTCTGTGCTTCCTGTACGTGGGTATCTGTTTCCTTCTTTAGATTTGGGAAGTTTTCAGCCATAGTTCCTTCAAATACTTTTTCGATCCCTTTTTCTCTTTCTTGCCCTTCTGAAATCCCAATTATGCATAGATGGGCCCACTTTCAGTTCAGTTCAGTCGCTCAGTCGTGTCCAACTCTTTGTGACCCCATGAACCGCAGCACGCCAGGCCTCCCTGACCATTACCAACTCCCGAAGTTTACCCAAACTCATATCCACTGAGTCAGTGATGCCATCTAACTATCACATCCTCTGTTGTCCCCTGCTCCTCCTGCCCTCAATCTTTCCCAACATCGGGGTCTTTTCAAATGAGTCAGCTGTTTGTATCAGTTGGCCAAAATATTGGAGTTTCAGCTTCAACATCAGTCCTTCCAATGATCATCCAGTACTGATTTCCTTCAGAATGGACTGGTTGGATCTCCTTGCAGTCCAAGGGACTCTCAAGAGTCTTCTCCAACACCACAGTTCAAAAGCATCAATTCTTCAGTGTTCAGCTTTCTTTATGGTCCAGCTCTCACATCAATACATGACCTCTGGAAAAACCATAGCTTGGACTAGACAGACCTTTGATGACAATGTAAAGTCTCTGCTTTTTAATATGCTTTCTAGGTTGGTCTTAACTTTTCTTCCAAGGAGTAAGCGTCTTTTAATTTCATGGCTGCTGTTGCCATCTGCAGTGATTTTGGAGTCCAAAAAATTAAAGTCAGCCACTGTTTCCCCATCTATTTGCCATGAAGTGATGGGACCGGATGCCATGATCTTAGTTTTCTGAATGTTGAGTATTAAGCCAACTTTTTCACTCTCCTCTTTCACTTTCATCAAGAGGCTCTTTAGTTCTTCTTCACTTTCTGCCATAAGGGTGGTGTCATCTGCATATCTGAGGTTATTGAGATTTCTCCTGGCAATCTTGATTCCAGCTTCTGATTCCTCCAGCCCAGAGTTTCTCATGATGTACTCTGCATATAAGTTAAATAAGCAGGGTGACAATACACAGCCTTGACGTACTCCTTTTCCTATTTGGAACCAGTCTGTTGTTCCATGTCCAGTTCTAACTGTTGCTTCCTGACCTGCACATAAGTTTCTCAAGAGGCAGGTCAGGTGGTCTGGTATTCCCATCTCTTTCAGAATTTTCCACAGTTTATTGTGAGCCACACAGTCAGAGGCTTTGGCACAGTCAGTCAAGCAGAAGTAGATGGCATGCTTTAGATTATCCCATAGAGCTCCTGTTTTCATTTTTTTCATTTGGCTTTCTGTCTGCCATCCTGATTGGGTGATTTCCCTTATTCTAGCCTCAAGATCACTTATTCGTTCTTCTGCATTATTTGTTCTGCTGTTCATTGTCGTTAGTTCAGTTTTAGCCTCGGAAATGAGTTTTATAATTTTTCTTGGTTCCTCTTTATAGTTTCTAGTTCCTCTTTACAATGTACTGTGCATTTCTGTTGATACCCTTTCTTAATTTGTTCAGTATTTTCATTATTTCCTTTTTGAAATTGGTGTTTGTTAGACTGAAGAGGTCTGTTTCATTGTTTATCCTTTCAGGGGAATTCTCTCGGTCTTATAACTGGGAGTGGTTCCCCTGCTTCTTCATTTTACTCATGTTTCTCTTGCTCTCTGAGTTTATGAAAAGCAGTTATTTACTGTGGTCTTGGAAGGCCATTTGTCTGTGGGAGCATTCCAGTGTGGCTTGTGTGGGTTTAGTATTTTTTTGGTGCAAGGACTGTTTTCAGTATGGATGGCTGTCGCCTTTTCTCAGCCTGTGTTGGCCACTATGATGCCGCAGCTGGTGCCTGGGCCTGGAGCTCTCAGAGGCAGTGGCTGCTCACATGTGCCCCCGGAACACACAGTGGGAGTGGACTCACAACGCCTGCTGGAGTTTGCAAGGGTTGTGGCAGCAGTTAGTGGCTGCTCCGGAGTCTAGGACCGATGGAGCGGGCAGCTCAAGACCGCTCCTGAAGCCCAGGGGCAGCAGCAGGAGGGGGAGGCTCAGGACCACACTCCTGTTCTGCTTCTTGAGGACTCCTGCAAGGAAAAAGGCTGCAGCGATGGGTTCCGTCCCTCCCCTCATAGTGGTGCCCGGCTTCTGATGCTGCCCAGGCTTCCTTCTCTGAGGTGCAGTTGCATCGGATTCCAGCCTCTTCAGACTGTTTCCACACAGTCCACCCCTAACCCCCTCTCTGGGTCTGATCTCTGAAACCCAAGCTTCCCCACCCAGCCCCCGTCCCAAGCAGACATGCATCTGAGACTGAGGAGTACGGGCAGAGGTACTGGCCGTCTGTGCAGGTCTCTCTCCGTTCTAGCTGCTGCAAACAAGCTGTGTTCTCATCCGAGGCCCTGAAGCGCCCCCTCTTGTCCAGACTGATCTCCCCGCCAGCAGGCGGACTTCCCAGCAGGCAGGAAGCTTTCCTCTTTCACAGCTCCCTCCCATGGCCGCACGTTCCATTCCGATTCCTCTCTCTCTCTTTTTTTTTCCCTTGCCTTTTCTTTTGTCATACCCAGTTCCATGGAGATTTTCTTGCCCTTTCAGAGGTCCGAGGTCTTCTGCCAGTGTCCCATAGATATTCTGTGAGAATCCTTCCACATGTAGATTATTTTTGATGTATCTGAAAGGAGGTGAGCTTCACGTCCTTCTACTCCGCTGTCTTGATCCTGGACCTAATGAAACCTTTTAAATTAAAAAATATACATGAGTGAGAATTAGGTTTTTCACTGTTGCAAAAAGAAGTTACACATAAGGAAAGGAGGAATGCTAGAATGAACTCTATGCTGCTGGATTGTATTTGGAAGTATAAATATGAATTCATGATTTAAAAATATGGGTGTATATGTGTGGGGAGTGTAACACACACATAATTGGATAAATACAAGAGTAAATAGAGATGGATGTCAGTGTGTTGGTTAGTACACGTATTTCCTTGCTGTATCCATTGACGGATAGAAACAACGACACCCTAGTAACATTTAGCATGCCTGCTGTCTCCAGATCTTGGTTTCTACATACTGTTCTCCCAAAACAAAAGAACACCCGGCTCCTTGGGAAACTGATTCCAGGGTTGAGGTAGAGGAAAGAGGAGATGAATGCAGAGCATCTTTTGGTGCCAGAAAGTAAGGAAATCTTAGAGGGAGAGAAAAGTCGGGGAGAGGGCATGTCAACAGGGCACAGAGCTCCCACTGGCCAGAAGAGAATCAACTCAAGCAACTAAACACATAATAACGGTATTAGATTATAACTCGAAGAATTAAATAGATATCCATGAATCCATACTAATATAAGTAAATATCGGAATAAATAAATGGAAGAAAAGGGACTTTTTGTCTGAAAGGATTATAATTAATGTAGAATGATAATTTAAAAATTGCCAGTAATTATCACACTATAAAATCTATAGACAAGACATACTAATAAATTCTAAAATTACTAGGTAGAATGTGAGCAGCAACAGATAATTTCATAGTCTCTGCCCAAATATTTAGTAGTTACAAAGGAAAAATAATAACTGTACAGTAGAGAACTCTGGAAGACACCACTCTAAGCAAGTGGTTATGGTTAACATCACCACTAATAAAACCAGTAGCATATAACCTTGATATGATATACTGGGAAGGACACATCAGCTCTGTGATATTCCTGTAAGTAAAACATAATCTCAGTCCAGTCAGGAGTAATCATCAGAGAACTCAAAACTGAAGGACATTCTAGAAAAACATTCTACAAAATAACTGACCTGTACTCTTTAAAAGGTTCAAGGTCATGGAAGGTTATGGATAACAAGGAAATATTGAGGAGCTGTCACAGGTTGGAGATGACTAAGAAGATATGACAGTCTGATGCAACTCGAGCTCCTGGGTTAGATCCAGGAGCAGAGAAAGGATGTTAGTGGACAAACTGGAAAAGTCCACATAAATTGTGTGGTCTCATTAATATATTGTACCAAGCTTAATTTCTGAATAGTCTTGGTTATTGTTCTGTTATCTAAGATGGTCACGTAAGAGGAAGCTGGGTGAAGAGTGTATGGGAGCTCTCTGGATTGTTTCTGTAACTCTTATAAGTCTAATGTCCCAAAATAAAGCATTAACAACTATCTGTGTTCTGGGGTGATGCTGTTAAAGTGCTGTACTCAATATGCCAGCAAATTTGAAAAATCAGCAGTGGCCACAGGACTGGAAAAGGTCAGTTTTCATTCCAATCCCAAAGAAAGGCAATGCCAAAGAATGTTAAGACTACCGCACAATTGCACTCATCTCACACACTAGCAAACGAATGCTCAAAATTCTCCAAGCCAGGCTTCAACAGTACATGAACCGTGAACTTTCAGATGTTCAAGCTGGATTGAGAAAAGCCAGAGGAACCAGAGATCAAATTGCCAACATTCGTTGGATCATAGATAAAGCAAGAGAGTTCCAGAAAAACATCTGCTTTATTGACTACGCCAAAGCCTTTTACTGTGTGGATCACAACAAACTGTGGAAAATTCTTAAAGAGATGGGAATACTAGACCACCTGACAGGCCTCCTAAGAAATCTGTGTGCAGGTCAAGAAGCAACAGCTAGAACCGGACATGGAACAACAGATTGGTTCCAAATTGGGAAAGGAGTACGTCAAGGCTGTATATTGTCACCCTACTTATTTAACTTCTATGCAGAGTACATCATGAGAAACGCTGGGCTGGATGAAGCACAAGCTGGACTCAAGATTGCCGGGAGAAATATCAATAACCTCAGATATGCAGATGATACCAACCTAATGGCAGAAAGCGAAGAACTAAAAAGCCTCTTGATGAAAGTGAAAGAAGAGAGTGAAAAAGTTGGCTTAATACTCAACATTCAAAAAACTAATAAGATCATGGCCTCGGGTCCCATCACCTCATGGCAAATAGATGGGGAAACAATGGAAACAGTAACAGACTTTATTTTCTTGGGCTCTAAGATGGTGACTGCAGCCATGAAATCAAAAGACGCTTGCTCCTTGGAAGAAAAGTTAAGAACAACATAGACAGCATATTAAAAAGCAGAGACATTACATTGCCATCAAAGTTCCATCTAGTCAAAGCTATGGTTTTTCCAGTAGTCATGTATGGATGTGAGAGTGAGACCATAAAGAAAGCTGAGCACAGAAGAATTGATGCTTTTGAACTGTGGTGTTGGAGAAGACTCTTGAGAGTCCCTTGGAAAGCAAGGAGATCAAACCAGTCCATTTTAAAGGAAATCAGTCCTGAATATTCATTGGAAGGACTGATGCAGAAGCGGAAACTCCAATACTTTGGATGTAAAGTATTGGATGTGAAGATGTGAAGAACTGACTCATTGGAAAAGACCCTGATGCTGGGAGAGATTGAGGGCAGGAGGAGAAGGGGACGACAGAGGATGAGACGTTTGGATGGCATCACCGACTTTATGGACATGAGTTTGAGCAAGCTCTGGGGGTTGATGATGGACAGGGAAGCCTGGCGTGCTGAAGTCCATGAAGTCTCAAAGAGTCGGACACGACTGAGCAACTGAATTGAACTGTGTTCTCGGGTGACTTCCAGTTATGGTAATGTTGCAATTAGATAGCCTGAGTAATCTACAGGAAAAAAAAAAGAACATTCTAAAACTGAAATTACTCCAGAGAAAGGCTTAATAGCAAATTAGACACAGACGAAGGGAAGACGTGCAGATACGTCAGTGGAAATGATTAGACTGAAGCAGAAAGAAAATGAAGGAGTATAGAAAATCACTTTAAAAACTATGGGACATAGTAAACAGGTCTGTGACATGATTGAAGCCCTAGAAAAAGAGAGAGAGATGTGACAAAAGCAGTACTTGAAGAAATGATAGATGAGGATGATCCAAAAGTAATGAAGACTTCACGCCATAGAGTAAAGCACTAACCACCCTAAGCAGGATAAGATAAAGAAAACTGTACCTTGCACCTATACTTATATGTTTACACATTATAATAAAGTTCTGCTCTAAACTGAAGACAGGGTTTGGGGGGAACTTAAAGCATCTAGAGGGAAAAGACTCACTGCCTTCTAACAGAAATGATAGACGCTAGAAAGTATTGGAATGGAAGCTTCAAAGCAATGAAAGACGGTAACTTGCAATCTAGAATTCTAAACCTAGTGAAAATATTCTTTAAAGATGAAGATAGGGACTTCCCTGGCCATCCAGTGGTTAGGGCCCCAGACTTTCACTGCCGAGGGCCCGGGTTCAATCCCTGGTGGGGGAACTAAGAGCTTGCAAGCTGCATAGCATCGCCAAAAAATCTCAGACAAATAAAAACTGATACTTCATTATCAGCAGTAATAATTCATCACCAGAAGACCTGAATCAAAGGAATTCTCCAGTCAGAAGGAAATTATGCCACATGGGAGTAGGGAAATGCAAGAAGAAATGCAACAGTAAGGGCAAATTTGTGGAGACATCTAAATTAATATTCAATGTAATATAACCATAATAATGTAGTTATTATTAGTAATAATATGTGTTGTTTTAAATATATGTAGGGACTTCTAATAAAAACTCAGAGGGGTAAGTGGATTTAAAGTGTTCCAAGACCCTTGGATTGTCTTACAGATGTGTAAGTGATAATTAATATGGAAACTTTAGTAATTCAAGGCTGCTTGTTGTAGTCTCTGAACTAATCATTATTCAAATAGTAAAATGTTATAAAAGTAACAAGGTAATAGAAGGAGAAATGGACATTTTTTTTTAATTTTTCAATTAATAGGAGACAAAGGAAAAAGGAACATGGTGGATGGTGTTGTTCAAGTTAAAAATAAAAACATGGTAGATTTAAACTTAAATTTGTTGATAATTGCATGAAGTAATTAAATGGACCAAGTACTTCAATTGAAAGAGAAAGATCAGGGAGTTCCGTGGCAGTTCCAAGGTTAGGATTCCTGCTTTCACTACCAAGGGCATGGTTTTGGTCTCCGGTTGGGCAGCTAAGACCCCACAAGCTTCATGGCATGGCCCCCCTCCCCAAAACAGAAAAGATAGAGAGGGATCATCGGACTGGATAGAAAAACCAAAACCAACTAAATGCTGCTGATATCAGCTAACCTTTAGAAATATGAACACAAATCTCCACTGTGATGTCTGTTATACCCAAACTGTTAGGAGTTCCTGCCAGGCTTGAAGAAAATGTTCTGAATTTCTTCCCCCTGAAAAATAAGAAAGATACTAAAGTATTGAAAATATAAGGATGGAAAAAGATATTAGACTTCAACAAAATAAATAAAAAAATAAACTGGTATGGCTATGCTAACATTAGAGAAAGTAGATGTTAAGGCAAGAAGTATTAGTAGAAGTAAAAGGGACATTTCATACTGATCAAAGGTTTAAAAAAATATTTTTCCAAAAGATACAGGTATTTAAAATCTACATATATTAATAACTCAGCCTCAAAATACATAAGCAAAATTTTATATGTCTAGAAGAAAAACAGAATCAATAACAAACATGAGGAGATTTAACATTTTCTCAGAAACTTAAAGGGCAAGTAGACAAAAATAACAGTAAGGACATAGAAGAATTGAACAATATAGTTAACAAACTATATCTAATTGAGTTATATATCACACTGCAACCAGCAATTGCAGTGTACAGTTTCTTTAAAAGTATACTTGGAACATGTTACCAAAATTGTCTTACGTGCTGGATCATAAAGGAAATAAATTTCAATGGACTGAAAATGTAGTGTTTGGACCAAGTAGACTGAACAATAAAAATATAACTAGAAACCCCCCTACATATTTGAAGATGAAGCAGTTTATTACTAGACTATGAGTCAAAGAAGTTATAATATAAATTAGAAAATAATGATCATTTTTAAATGGAACACCAAAGCTTCTGGGATGTAGCTAAAGGTATTCTTAGAAGAAAATGTATAGACTTATGTTCATATATTAGAAAAGAGACAGTCTGAAAATCAGTGATCAATGTACACATCTCAAAAATTAGAAAAAAAAAACAGCAAATTTTGCCCAAAGAAGCTGGAAGGGAGGAAATAATTTAAAAAGCATTTTAATTAAACAGAAAACAGATATAGTGAGGATCAGCAAAGCTAAAAGTCAATTCTTTGAAAAGATTAATAAAACTGAGAAGGTACAAATTAACCAATATTGGGGAAATGAAGACATCATTATGAATCCTACAGACGTTAGAAAGATAATGAGGTTTATGAACAACTTTATGCCTAGAAATTTGAAAATATATTTGAGATAGTCATAATTTTAAAAATTTTGTGAAAGTGATAACTACAATGAACAGCAGAAGGATAAAAATGAAGATGTGAAAGAAGACATCAACAAAATTTGAAGAGGGAAGTAAGAAAGTGTAGAACTAACAGCCCATGTCTCTGAGATGCGCCTGTTCCCCGTGGCGTGCTGGAGCCAGGTCACACTAGCTCATGAGGGCTGACCGTGCACTTCTCGTCCCAACTCCCTGCTCAGTGATGTCCCATTGGTCTTGAAATTGACCATATTGGGAGTTTTTACACTACTGAAATCAGCAAACACTACCAAATCAGGGCTCTCCCCACCCCAGGAACTGGCTATTAAGCACTTGCCAGCACACTACAGGGTATACTATACTCATAAATTGAAAACTCATTGACAGAGGAGTTAGTGGTCTGCACACTTATTTGATCAATAACAGCTGATACATTGTTGTTAGTGAACAAAGGCAAAGAGAGCGCTTATAACTGAGAGGGGGGAGAAAAGGACTCTAGTCTGAGAGCCCTGAATCTTTGTTGAAACTTCTGTTTATTTCTCTGGCTGCTTGCTTTTTTATGTTCGGCTGTGCTGGGTCTCCGATGCTGCTCGCGGGCTTTCTCTAGCTGCAGCGCGCAGGCTTCCCATTGCGTGGCTTCTCCTGGTGCAGACCATGCGCTTTAGGGTGCATGGGCTCAGTAGTTGCCGCGCATGGGCTTCGTTGCCCTGCAGCTTGTGGGGTCTTAGTTCTCGGGCCAAGGATAGAACTGGTGTTTCCTGCATTGGCAGGCGAATTCTTAACCTCTGGACCACGAGAGAAGTCCTGGGAACAGTGAATATTTTGCATATTTTGATGCAAAATATGCATATTTTGGTGGCAAGAAAGAGGCCAGTTGGACAGTCTGTTCTTAAGTAGTCTGAATGATGGTATCAAAACAGTTTCAGAATTTTTAAAATGAATTTCCCAGAAAATCTTGTGAAATTAATTGTGGAATATATGTGACAGGCTGCCCTTTATTGTTGTCTTTATCTTAGGTCAGGTCTGCACCGTTTTCCTCATTAAAAACTTCTCAGTTCTCCCCATTTTGGTCAGAAGTTCCTAGAGGAGAGGATTTAACCCTGAGGGCTTTAGTCTCTGATGCAGAATCGTTGTTGAATGTCAGTTTGATCTTGAGGGCACAGCAGCACTTGAACACCCGAGTGTCAGATACAATGTAAATCTTACAAGAGACATTTGGAACCTATTCTGTATCCAGTTTTTGGGTCAGTGTAGGTCCAATCAAGAGAATAAGATCGGTCAGTTTTAGTTAAGTAATTGGTTTCCCCCCCATGATTAATCAATTATTTCATTTTTTTTTTCGAAGTACATAGCCATACTGTGAAGCGTGTTGGCTGTTGTATTGTGTTTATTTTGTCGGTGCAGGCACATCTACTTAGAGCCATTGAAATTAATGAAGCTTATGTTAATCTAGCCAAAAATGAATCATTTCATTTAAAGTCAGTATCCATCTTGCCTCTGAAAGAATCCCAGATTTGTCCAGTGGGAGCCTTCTAAGTTGTCTCTGTGTTCTTTTAATGTGACCTAGCAGTTTCTTGAGCACTTCCTTGCATTCTGGAACAAGATGTTCCAGGGCTGATTTTGTACTCTGTTTTTCCCAGTTCTGGCATCAATTCCAGAAGCTCTGGTTGCTTTTAGTGGAGAATGGTGTTTAGAAACCAAGATCTAAGCACTAGATCTGCTATTTGCTACTGGGGTGTCATTGCTTCTAAGTCCTCTAAATGTTTAGAGGTGAAAATACAGCAATTTCATAGGTCTAACCACACATACACATACACACACACACATATATATAGAGAGAGGTGTATATATATATATATATGCATATATACATGCATATTTCTATATCTGCAGGCTTATATATTTAAAATCATGACTTCATGATGATACCTCTAATTCAGTCTAATTCCATCGTGCCTCCTCTCATTCCACGCCTGTAGCTCCCTCCACCCACAGTCATCTAAAGAATCTTGGAATAACATTCTATTTGTGAAAGTTTCTGCATCTAATAGTTTACTGAGCCTCCAGTTCAGATCACCACAGTGGCTATATCTCCAGTTGCAGGATTCTGAGTACTTATACAGTGGGAGTCATACAGCTCAGGTGTATTACATTCTGGGGCTTCAGAACAGCATTTGTGGTTAAAAGTACTTGATAGAAGAAAGCAGAGAAAGAGAGTACTTGAAGTCGTCTCTTCTGACATGGTTTTAAAGGGCAACTTTCATTGTAGTCTCTCTTAATATGTCCAGCGTTCCACTCTCTGTGACCACGCAGCAAATTGTCCTGACTTCACAGTGTGGAATAGCAGTTTGCTGTCTGATCAGGGGGACACAGAGAGGAGAGTTTATCTCTTCTGCGCGATGTCTGGGGACTCAGCCAAGAGACCGGAGCCGAAGTCTCCTTCACTCACGTGTGGTGGTTAATGCTGGCTTTTGGCTGAGACCTCAGCTCTTCTCCCCGAGGCTTCTCCACAGCAGCTAGGTCCTTTACGTCCTCTTCCCTTCCCCAGAGCGCAGTGGCCAGTTTCCCCAGAGCACACCCCCCAAAAGAGAGACGCAGTCCTCCACAGTCTGCTTATAGATGGAATTGTTTCTGGTGACATCTCTTAGAAATTTGCACCTTGCATCTCTTGGGCAGTAAGACTGTGTACCTAAGTTGTTTACCTTGTTTAACTATACAGTTTAAGGATAAAAACATTTTCAAATTTTCCAAGTCTTTAAAAATATGTCTCATGCACCCTTTCTCAGGAAACTTGAGGGGAGCATGCTTCCCTATATAGGTGAGTAAACCAAGGAAGAGGAAGGCTTGGTATGTGGGAAACGAGAGATCCAACATAGGAGGCCGGTGAAGGAAAGGCCCAGCTTAATAATGGTTAAGGGGCTTTTCTGTTAGTGCTGTTGCAAAACTTACCAACATTTTCTTTTTTAATATTTATCTATTTGGCTGTGCCAGGTCTTAGTTATGGCATGCAGAGTCTTCTCTCTTCTTTAAGTTGTGGCATGTGGAGTCTTTAGTTGCAGCAGGCAAGGTCTTTTAGTTGCGACATGTGAGATCTAGTTCCCTAAGCCAGGATCGAACCTGGGCCGCTTGCACTGGGAGTGCGAAGTCTTAGCCACTGGGCCACCAGAGAATTCCCAACGCTTAACAACTTAAAACAACCATTTTTATCATGCCTGTAGATTTTAGAAATTCTGACAGGGCCCAATGGGAAAGGCTTGTTCCATGGTGTTTGAGGCCTTAGCTAGAAAAAGTTAGTGCCTGTGGGTAACCTGAAAGGTGGGACTGGAGCCACCTGAGACATTTTCAGTCACAGAGTAGTTGATGTTGGCTGTCAGCTGAGTCTGTGCGTGAATTCTCTGCGTGGCCTGGGCTTCCGCCTCAGGGTAATCAGGCAGCTCAAAGTGAATGATCAGAGCTTTGAAGTGAGTTCCCTACCAGCAAGAGGGAGGCTGCATCACTTCTTATGATCTAACCTTGAAGGTTCCCTTGCAGTAGGAGAGGAAGTCATTGCATCCTCTGATTGCTATAGGGTACAAGTGAGTCTCTAAGGTTGGCCCCGATTTGAGGGGAAGCTACATAGACCTCACCTCTCAATGGGAGGAGAACTTGTGGGCATGTCTGAAACCTGCTACAGGGGTTGACCTGTCCTGGGTGACAGCAGTAGGCATAACAGGTGACCAGTCCAGATTAGCAGAGGCCAGAAAGCTCTTGTGGAGTTGACCTATGGGGGTGACACTGATCAGAGTCCCTGATACATCCAGGACATCATGAGAAGAGCCTTGTAGGGTAGTGGAAAGAGATTAAATTATTGATAAGGGAGACTTTCCAGTGGTTAAGACTGTGCCTTCCAAATCAGTAGGCATGGGTTTGATCCTTGGTTGGGGCACTAAGATCCCACATGCAGTGTGGCCAAAAAAATTAAAATAAAATTTAAAAAATTATTGATAAGTACATGGCAAACAAAATAATTGGTTGATTAACTCCAGAAGAAACAAAAATTGTTCAAGGGAGAATTTCATGCTCAGCTGTGACTATTTTTTACATAGCAACCAATAACATAAACATTAATTACTGATCTAACCATGAAAGAAAGTGATAGTCGCTCAGTTGTGTCCGACTCTTTGGGACCCCATGGACTGTATAGTCCATGGGATTCTCCAGGCCAGAATACTGGAGTGGGTAGCCTTTCCCTTCTCCAGGGGATCTTCCCAACCCAGGGATCGAACCCAGGTCTCCTGCACTGCAGGCGGATTCTTTACCAGCTGAGCCACAAGGAAAGCCCAGGAATACTAGAGTGGGTAGCCTGTCCATTCTCCAGGGGATCTTCCTGACCTAGGGATTGAACCTGAGTCTCCCACATTGGAGGCAGATTCTTTACCATCTGAGCCACCAGGAAAGCTGATTTAACCATGAGTATGACATAATTTGCATCAGGAAGATAAGGGTAGGAAGGATAGGTAGGATGGCATACGGTAAGCTGGTTATGGGCGAGGAAAGAGAATATCCGTATCATCCATAATTAATACCTAAAACCAAAAAAAAATTAGCATGCCATCTGGAGACATGGAAGTAATTTCCAAAATAATCAGCTAAAGGAGGAAAAAGTGTTTTCATCTGGTTGTGGGAAATGGTGGGCGTGGAGGCAGAGGAAGAGGGCAGGATTTCTATTTTCAGAGCTTTGTAGAACCCTTTGACTCTCTTAACTATGTGGCTGTGCAATTTGATGAAAATACCTTAAAAAGAAAACCTATCGAAAGAAACGCCATGCCCAGATCATTTTACAGGTATAGACCACCAAACACTCAAGCTAATCCCTATCTTATATAAGCTTTTAGAGACTAGAGAAAGGAGCATACCCTGATCCTTAGGTAATGAGCCTGCTATGGTCTGAATGTTTGTGTCCCTCCAAAATTCATTTGTTGAAGTTCTAACTGTCAAAGATGATGGTATTAGAAGGTGGGGTCTTGGGGAGGTGCTTAGGGCATGAGCATGAAGCCTTCGTGAATGGGACTAGAGCCTTTCTGAAGAGGCTCTGGAGAGATCCCTTGCCCCTCCCACCCCTTGAGGGCACAGTGAGAAGTTGCCAGCTGTGAATGGAAGAGGGCCTTCATCAAAACACATCCATGCTGGCCACTTGATCTTGGACTTTCCAGCCTCCAGAATTGTGAGAAATACATTCCTGTTGTTTATGATAAGCCACCCAGTTTATGATGTTTTAGACTAAGACAGCCTAGTACTACCTTGAACCAAAGCCAAATAAGGAAGTATGACAGCGAGAGCCATAGCCAGTCTTGCTTAAGAACATAGACTCAGGCACTTTGGTGGCCCAGTGGTTAGGGCTCCATGCTCTCACTGCTGAGGGTGTGGGTTCAGTCCTTGGTTGGGAAACTAAGATCCCACAAGCTGCATGGCATAAATAAACAAATAATGTATTATTGGGGTGGTGAGGGGAGAGCATGGGCCATCCCATCCTCTGTCCTTTGGAGCTGTGAGAGGACTTACCTGTCCTGAGTTAAGGAGCAGACTGGGATGTGGGCTGCAAGTGCTGGAGGCTAAGGAGTTGCGGTAGGAGTGGAGATCTATATACCTTGTAAGCCAGGAGCTTATTATGTTTCACATACTTTCCCTTTTGTTTTCTTTCCATATTTTGGTAACTTTGAAAGACGTTTGAAAGAAAAAAAAAGAGCATAGGTTCAGAAATACTAAGTAGAAAACGAAGTAAGAAAACACACATACACACGCACACACATACCCCAGGAGCAAATTGCGTGTAACCCAGGAAGGCAAGGAGTGTCTTCATGGTGGCCCTTGAACTGGCTGCCCTAAGCCCATCATTTTTTTTCCTCTGTGGCTTCCAGTGCATTTAAGGAAAGCCAGTCCCCTTCACAATCCTTGTAATTACTGTTTGCGCAGACCTTGCAACCATGCTGTAGCTACCACAGTTCAGTGCCTGACCTCCCTCCGCCTGCACCTCCTCATTTCAGTTGCCCATGGGGAAGAAACCTTAGTAATTGTGATGTATCCCAGGGGTCATCGCACCCTGCTTCCCAGCAGCTAGAGTTCTGCTCGCCGTCAGACAAGAGAACATCAACTCCAGAGTCACATCCTCGGAATCTGCTGCTTTCAGACTCTTCTGATGGCAAGCGTCACAGCCCAGATTCCCCATAAGGTAGAGTCTGAGGTGGTGAGAGTACGTGCTTTTGTTTACAGTTCCAGGGAGGACGAGGAGAGGGGGTGGAAGGAGGCAGAGCCAACACGAGAATGTGTCACTGCCCTGAACTCTGGTCAGTGCAATTGATTATTCTGTCCCACGGGACATCCCTTCATAAACTGCTCTCTCATTCGGTCAGGGGTTTGGCTGGGAGCAAGCCTCTCTAGAGACATGCCTCCGTGAACACGAAGGGCAGCTGCTGTCATGAACACCTCGATTCGTGGTGAGCTAGCCCTGTATTTGGGAAAACAGCAGATTGAGGGAACAGTTCCCAGGGCTGTCTATGCACCTATGCAGATCTGAAAAGGCAAAATGGAATTAGTGTCCTTGCCCTATGGAAAATAATTTAATCCCTACCTCACTCCATAGCCTCAACAAAATGCTTTCCAGCAAAGATCTCAAGCAAAAAGGTAGGAAGGAAATATAGGAGATATAAGGTTTCTTGACACTAAAGTCTAAACCTTGAACTGAAAGATTGATAAATGTTATGTTAAAATTTTAAAGCTGATACAAGACTCCACTTTATGGGGAACCTGGGCTGTGACATGTGGCCTCAGAAGGGCCTGAAAACAGCAGACCCTTAGGATGTGATTCTGGAGTTGACTCCCCTCCCCGCCAAATCTGACAGCAATCAAAGCTCTAGAAGGTGGGAAGTAGGGTGTGATGACCTCTAGTATAGTAAAATTTTAAAGATAATACAAGTTATAAACTTGTGGTTGTTTATAACGTATACCTTATAAAATGTTAGTGCCCAGAAAATATAAAGAATTTCTGCAAGTCAATTAAAAAAAAGTACACAATGGCAGATGGACACTGTGATCAGACATAGCACACAAGAGAACACCTAAATAACAAACAAACTTATGAAAAGATGCTCATCATCACTAATATTGGAGAAATAAAAATTATAATGTGGGTCTCTCTGATCTGGTTCAGAGCATGTGTGGATCTGGTTCACAGGTGGATTGAGGCAGTATGTTGTGCTGGCCAAAAATGGACTTAAATGTTGATTTAGGAAAAGTAAATTCACTCAGTCGTGTCTGAGTCTTTGTGACCCCATGGACTGTAGCCTACCAGGCTCCTCTGTCCGTGGAATTTTCCAGGCAAGAGTCCTGGAGTGGGTTGCCATTTCCTTCTCCAGAGGATCTTCTCAACCCAGGGATCGAACTCGAGTCTCCCGCATTGAAGGCAGAGGCTTTACCGTCTGAAGCACCAGAGAAGTCTGATTTAGGAAAGCACCCCTCTGAATAAAAGTATGAAGACATGCTTCAAATTTATGGGGCTGTTATCTGGTGTGGGGCTGGGGCCAGGCTTCATCTGTGTTTTTCATGTTTTACTTTTTAAGCTGGAAAAATGGCTTGTCATGTTATAATTCATATGTTTTTCCCAGTGTAATATTTCACAAAATAGGAGCCAAAGGTGTGTGCATGTGTGGAGTTCTTCTTCCGTGCTGAGCATTGTGCTGAGTGCTGTTGGGGGTCAGCACTGTGTGAGTTCAGTTCTAGGTGCTGAGACCTTAGGGGTCTCCCGATCTAAGGGGGAACAGAAGGCAGGGTTCAATGAGGGGGATGGGCTGAGTGATGGAGAGAGGCCCCGTTACAACCCTGAATGCAGGTAGCACCCCTGGCTGGGCCCTTGAGAAAAAGTGGCTCAAAGGGTTATGTCGGGGGACTTCCTTGGTGGTCTAGTGGCTCTGAGACACCTAGCTTCCTCTGCAAGGGGCGCAGGTTCGATCCCTGGTTGTTGGAGAACTGAGATCCTGCATGCTATGTGGTGTGGTCAAAAAAATGGATTATGTGGAGAAAGAACAGTGAGTGAGAGGCAAGGAGGCAGAGCTTCAGGGTCCCGGGCTCAGTCTCTCCACTGTTACTTTCAGTGAAGGAGGCTCTCTGAACTTTAGTTTATTTGCCCTAAAATAGAGGTAGTTCTCACCTTCCAAGAGAGTCAGACATGACTGAGCGACTTCCACTTCACTTCTTCACTTCACTTCCCTGGTCATTGGAAGTCGAGAAACTCAGTAAACAATAGCTGTGATTTTGGGGACTTGCCTGGTGGTCCAGTGGCTGGGACCCAGCACACCCAGTGTGGGGGTCCCGCATCCAATCCTTGGTCAGAAAGCTAAGATCCCACATGCCGCAACGGAGACCTGGCTCAGCCAAATAAATAAAAATAAAACAAACATTGCTGTGGTTTTAAACAGGCCAGAGGCCAGGTCAGATCTACTCCCACCTCTGTTTACCTTGTAGTTCTTTTTTTTCTAAAACCAAACAAAAGTGGGTAGAACAGTTACCTAAAATCCCACGGGCCCCTCACCAGCTCGACAGTTACCGACACAGGGCCAAGCTCATTTCATTCATCCCCCACCCCATTCCCATATTATTATGCAAGCCCCAGGTTTCACAACCCCTGTGTGCACACGTGTCGCTTTGTCTCTGCACAGACGGTGATCTCCCTGCAGAACACCACATCCACCAGCCGCCACCTTCGAGTCCTCCCTCCGTCCACGCCCTACTTCGCCCTGGGACTGGGTAAGCTCAGGGTGGCAGTGGCCTGCCCATCCTCGAAATTGTCTGCTGGCCTTGCCCGAGGTTGTGTCCCCACGGGACTCTGGGTGGCTCCTGAGGCTGCACCCTTTGTGCTCCAAGGCGGCCTCCCACAGAGCCCCCCCCGCCTGACAGTTCCTCGTTGGATCGCACCCCCAAGCTCAGTTCAGCCCTCTCCTTGCTCTGCGCAGCGTCACTGCACCCTGGCTCCTCACTTAGGCCATGGCACCGGCCTCCCAGCCAGCCTTCCTGCTCCCGTGACTCAGGTTCTCCTTAAGCACAGCTCTGATCGTGTCCCCTCTGCTCCCTAGAAATCTCAAGTGTCTATCTGCTGCCCACAAAGTGACTGCTAAGCCACAGGGCCAGGCATGGCCTCCCTGACGTCCCAGGTGGCACTGTCACTGCCCTCCCCACCTTAGGTCCTGGGATTTTGACCTGGTCTCCAGAATCTCATTGTCGCTTTTGGCACCCGCAGGGATGTTCCCAGGAGAAGGTGGAATGGTGGCTCCTGGAATGACCTGCCAGTACATTGTCCAGTTTTTTCCCAACTGCCTTGGGGATTTTGATGACTTTATTTTAGTGGAGACCCAGTCAGCGCACACGCTCCTGATCCCCCTGCAGGCCCGGAGGCCGCCCCCGGTGCTGACGTGTAAGTACCTGCTGCCCTCCAGGGGTCGGTAAGGGCTGGTGCCCCTCTAAAGGACCACCTGCCCACAGGGCCCCGCGGTGGCAGCACACAGCCTGACCCCTTGGGCAGGGGCTTCTGAGTCCTGAGGAGGACCTGCCCGAAGATCCCTCATTCTTCCAGAGTTAGGCCCTGACTGTCCTACTTCCCCAGGGGGAGGCAGACACTGAGCGACACATATCAGGAAAGCAGGCCCCGGCCCAGGTGACCCCAGCCTAGGCGGCACTGGCTCGGGGCATCCTGAGGCCCACGCACGTGGTGTCCTGGGGCACCAACCACTGCCAGGTGGAAGCAGGGGCGGGGCTTGTCCCAGTCCATCCGTCCCCCGCCCCGCCCCGCCCATCCCGCCCCAGCCCCGCCCCCGCCCCCCCCCGCAACAGCCACTCTCAGCTTGGGCCACGCCTTGGGAGAGCCCGGGTTGTTTCTCTTGCCCATCTTCCCCTGTGGCTGCAGTGTCACCTGTGCTGGACTGCGGCTACTGCCTCATTGGGGGCATGAAGATAACCAGATTCATCTGCAAAAACGTGGGCTTCAGCGTGGGCAAGTTCTGTATCATGCCTAAGAAGAGCTGGCCACCGCCCAGCTTCAGGGTGAGTGCTCACAGCACCTCCTGGAAAAAAAGCAAGTCCATCGAATGCAGTAACCCCCGAGAGGGACTTGCTCGAGTGCCCCTGGGGCTGGAAACGTAGGGACAGAATTGTAGAGCCGCAGTCCCCTAAGAACCAAGAGGTACAGAGTATACCACTGTAATTCTTGTTATACTCCTAATACCTGTGTGACCCCGGGCAGGTCCCATCACCTCTCCTGTCCTTCAAGGCCTGAACAGGTCTCATCACCTCTTCCGTCCTTCAAGGCCTGTCTTGGATGTCACTATACCCATTCATTCATTCACTGAGTCATTCAGTCAGTCATTATTGTGGCAAATGTTTGACTATAGCAGAGGTCACAAGTTGGAAACTCTTTGGTTGAATTTTGTGGTCGTGTTTATTTGGCACAGGGCCTCAAAACATTTTTGAGCTAACATTGCTTGAAACTGAAAGTGTTAGTCACTCAGTCATGTCTGACTCTTTGCGACCCCAAGGAGCTCATGTGGCTCCTCTGTCCATGGGATTCTCCAGACAAGAATACGGGAGTGGGTTGCCATGCCCTCCTCCAGGGGATCTTCCTGACCCAGGGACTGAACCCGGGTCTCCCACATTGCAGGCAGATTCTTCACCATCTGAGTCAGTAGAGAAATCCAGCATTGCTTAAAAACATATCTTGAGTCAACAATTAAAGATACAGAGATTTCAGGAAGCTCCCTGGCTATCCCGTGGGTAGGGCTCTGCACTTCCACTGCGGGGGCTTGGGTTCGATCCCTGGCGAATCAAGATCCCGCATGCTATGCGGAAAACACACAAAAAAATAGATAACATATAAAAATGTGCGTTTGCACTTTCTCTGAAACACTGGAAGATGTGCAGCCCTGGGCCAGGATCCACTGTGGCCCTGTCAGCTGGAGCTGAGAAGCAGGGCATGTGCACATGCCCGCCCCCGCCCCACCGTTTGCCCAGGCTCCCGCCCAGCCCGCATGCCCCATGGCAGCCCCGTGCTGACAGCACTGACCGTCACGCTCGTGCACACCGTTACCTTTCTCAGAGGAGAGATGCCTTGCTTTCTGTGCATCTCTGGAAACAAGCGATAGATCCAGGAGACCACATGTTCCCTGAGACATTTCACTCATAGCTGCCACGTGCCAGGGACCTGGAGGCACGGGCTTGTGTCCCTGCATGCTCGTGGCTTCCTGTGTAGGCATCGGGGCTGCAGCTCTGCTAACAAGTCAGCAGCTTGCTTCAGGAGCTCACGGCCAGGGCTGGGTTGGGAATGAAGGCAGACGCAGAAGCTGGCACGAGCCACACATTCCCTGGTGCTGCAGTAGGGAAAGGACCGTGCTAGGGAGCCCGCCTCCTGGGGGAGACCTTCCCACACGCCTCCTGCTTTGCGTCTGAAACCCTTGTCAGTGGTCTTGTACCTCCGACCGATAGGCAGCTCTTTGCAGACGCTCTGTGATGTACTCGTCTTTCAACGTCAGAACCCCGTCTGGTGCAGGTTGAGTAAGTGCTTGCTGAATGGCTGCGTCTCAGTTTCTTCATGAACAGGGGACTGGATGATCCATAAGAGCCTTCAAATCACAGCATGGATGTTTGGAGGAGAGACATGGGCCATCTGAGCAAGAGACTTTACGGTTTCTTCCATACTGTTGGGTCATCTTCTGCTTTTCTTTAAGGCCGTTGTCACTATCGGCTTTGTTGAGCAGCCTCCCTTTGGGATCCTGCCGTCGGTGTTTGAGCTGGCTCCAGGGCAGGCCATATTCATGGAGGTAGGTGATGGGACAGTAGCAGGTACTCCCACCTCGTTATGATCGGTTGCCGCTTCCTCATTTGCTTGCTTGATTTCCTTTGCCTCTGTGGGGTTCTTTGTTTTGTTTTGTCTTGTTGGGCTGTGCTGCATGGCTTCTGAGATCTTAGTTCCCCAACCAGGGATTGAACCCAGGCCTTTGGCAGTCAGTGCTGAGTCCTAATCACTGGCCCGCCAGGGAATTCCCACCTTTGTGTTTTCATGACCCAGGTGTCCACTCCCAGGTCCAAGCCTCGGTGGTTTCTATAAATTTTGTTTACTGATTGGGATGTTGTTTGTTAGAAAACTTATTCATACTTCCAAATAAATAGATTCACATGATTAAAAATACAAAATATGCAAATAGATGCATGGTGAAATGTTCCCTCTCCCCCCACTTCCTTGGCCACCCAGAGGCCACAGCCTTACCAGGTCTGGGTGCCCTTGCGAGCGTATGTGATGACTACATAAACACGTGATTGTTTCTTTTCTATGTTTCCATTTCTTCTTCACACAAATCGTTGCCCACTCTATACTCTGTTCCACACCAGGTACTTCCCACACCTCATTTTTTCTAGCTGCATAGTATTCCACTGTGTGTGTGAACTGTAATTAGGTCAGCCATCTCCTGCTGATGGATATGAAGATTATTTCTGATCTCTGGCCATCTCAGGGAATAGCTTATACATACATCACTCTGTCCTACCTGCAGGATACAGTCCTTGTTGTGCATTTGCTGACTTAGGGCCTCTGCCCTTCTAAGTATGGTACATGTTGCCAAAATCCCCACCATTTGGATTAGATTATTTTATGCTTCCAACAATAGTATATGAAGGTGCCTGTTTTCTCATATCTTTGCCAACATAATATGTTATCAAACTTTTAAAAAAATCTGTCATCATGGACGTTTTAAAACATATACAGGGAATTCCTTGGTGGTCCAGTAGTTAGGAGGCTGTGCTTACCTTGCAGGGAGCATGGCTTTGATCCCTGGTTGGGAAACTTAAGGTTCCGCCAGCTTTATGGCTCAGTCAAAATAATAATCATCATAATACTAATAATCTGAAAATGAATAGATATATATGTATATATGTGTGTGTGTGTGTATGTATATATGTTATACACACACACATGTATAACAGAATTATCTTGCCGTACACTTGAAACTAACCTAACATTGTAAGTCAGCTATACTTAAAAGGACAGAAGTCCAACTGGCCAAGCCCCCGCTCCAAAAAAACACCCATATAAAAAAACAGAAGAGTTTAAGGATCACCCAGGTACTCATTACCCAGCTTCAACTTTTCTCAACTCTTGGCCAACCTCATTGCCTTTATATTCCTCCGTCTCTTCCCACCAAACCCTACCCCACTCCTTTAGAGTAGTTTGAAGAAAATTAAGACATCCTGTCACTGCGTTCAAGATCGCTAACTTTCTGCTCTTTGCCAGTAGGAGTCGTGAAACTTTTTCTGGCTGGTTTGCATTTCCATTTTTGATCATGAATGAGGTTAAACATGTTATTTCAGAGCCATTTTTATTTCCGTCTCTGAATTCTCTCCTTATCCCAGAGCCTGGGCTGGACCCCAGGGAGAAGGCCAGGAGGGGAGGCCCAAGGCAGAGGGTGTGGCCGAGGGGAGGAGGTGATGGGGAAGAAGCCCCTTCACGGGAGGCTGCAGGACAATCCTTTCCTCCCCAGGTCCTGTTCCTCCCAACCAGCCTGGGAAAAGCAGAGCAGACCTTTGTCATCGTGTGTGACAACTGCCAGATAAAGGAGCTGGTGACCACAGGTGGGCGTGGTGCGCTCCCGGGGAGGGGAGCGGTGGTGGACTCGGAATGCTGCAGCCTCCGGGCACTGGGCTCCGGTTTGGGGCCTCTTGCTCTGGCCAGACTTTAGAGACCCACGGCAGTGTGGCCCACAGGCCTGTCCCAAGGGGCCCTCTAGTGTGACAGAGATGGAAACCTGGAGGACAATCTTTCATCACGTCACTTTGAAACTCACCTAGACCTTGGGGACCTGCCGGTGACTCACACAGAAACAGCCAGGGCGCCCCTAGGTTTCTGCTGTTAGAAGGGGCATCCTCCTGCGTTTCCTCGGGCGCCCCGTTCCTTCCCGGCACCTGTCTGTCTACCATCCACCCAGTTCACCCAGCAGGCATTAATTGAATGCCCATCACGTGCTAGGTTAGCAGAATCACTTCCTGTTGGTCTGTGACAACGTGACAGTGTGAGTCTGTATGCTGTTGGCTCCGTGTGTGTGCACTTCCTGGGGTCAAGATCGTGGCCAGTCAGTTGCATGTGGATGGTGACCTCGGTCATGTGACAGCCTTCAGCCAGAGTCCTGACTTCAGCCCTCGTGAAACTTTGCTTCCCTAACCTTGTCAGGAGTTGGGCAGCTGGTTGCTCTGGATCTGATCTATATTTCTGGTGAGAAAAGTCAGCCGGAGCCTGGAGAGCTCACAGACTTAACAGCCCAGTACTTCATACGCTTTGAACCTGAAAACCTCCAGTCCACTGCCAGCAAACTGCTGATTATTAGAAACGCCACGTGAGTGATGCCTGTGCGGGACCCCAGGACACACCCTGCTCCCTCCTCACCTGGCCTGACATCCTGAATCTGAGCACAGGATGGGAGGATGCGGATGAGCACTGTGCATCATGGTACTTGCTAGCCACACATGACCATTTAAATGGAAATGAACTAAAATAAAGTGAAACGCTCGCTTCTTCAGTGGCGCCAGCCACACTTGAAGTGCTCAGTGCATGGGTAGCTAGCGGCTGTCGTATTGGAGAGTGTAGATCTGTAAGATCTCCAGCAGTGCAGGGGGTCACACTGAGCAGTGTTGCTCTCGATCCTTGCGTGTTAAGTCACTTCAGTCATGTCCGACTGCAGCCCTAGGGACTGTAGCCTACCAGGCTGCTGTGTCCATGGGACTCTCCAGGCAAGAATACTGGGGTGGGTTGTCGAGCCCATGTCTCTTATGTCTCCTGCATGGGCAGGCAGGTCTTTTACCATTAGCGTCACCTGGGAAGCCCCTCTAGTCTATCCTTAACCAGGAACAGTTTTCCAGAGAATTCCTGCCCGGCCCATGACGGGAACTCTCTCACGTCCCAGGGTCAGACAGCTGAAGGTCTGTGGGTTCAGCTGTCACTGCCATTTATTCTCTGAGCACCCTCTCAGCCTCGCCATTATGCCAGGGCAGACCGCAGGGTGCCTCCTGGCTTACTGTCCTCATGACCCTGGACTTACACAGGCTCTGTTACCTGGCACAAGGAGCAGTTCTCGCCTGCCATCTCCCGCCCCACCCACACCTGCCATCAGCAGCAGGGGGTGGGAGGGCTGGTCGGCAGAGTTGGGCCACGGCCTTGGCTCCACTGCCTACTGTCAGGGTCGCCCCCGCAGGCACGTGGAGCTGGCCTTCCACTGGCAGATCATGAAGCCAAACCTGCGGTCCCTGATGCCCGGAGAAACCTACAGCACAGACAGCATCAAGTACCACCCAGACAGGGAGACGGCCTTCTGCATCACCCCCAAGATGGGCGTCCTCAGCCCCCACACGGACCACGAGTTCATCCTGAGCTTCTCCCCTCAAGAGGTTCAAATGGGGCCATCCTGGTGGCTGCACACGATTGGGTCATGCAGGTTTCACCCTCCGTCCCTGTTCTCTGGTGATGTCGAAGCCACAGCTGTGGAGATCCCCGGTGTCCTGCCAAGGCCAGCGCCTAGCCAAGAGTGGGGCTAGCGGACAGGCTTGGTGTGTGCAGGACGAAGCAGCTCGTCTTGCCTGGCCCCATCCCGCACACCCTGTCCTGAGCAAGTCTGGCCTCACTTCGACTCTAGTGTCTTCCATGTTTCTACTCCATCAAAGGTGTTAGCATTCCTGCCCAGCTCACAGCAGCTTCCAGAAAGTGAGGTGGGGTCCCCCAGGGCAAGGCTCACACAGCCCTCGATTCCCAAAGTGAAGCCCTGTATGTAACAGGCGAGGATGGAGCAGGAGGGGAGTTCCCAGCGGCCCTTGTTGGTAAGACAGCAGGTCTGCCTCTCAGCCTGCCATTCAGCTCCTGATACTGTCTGTCCCAGGAAGGCTTGATGCTTCAGACACATTGAGGGCACTGCCAAGGGCCTTCCCGTCCCCCAGGCCCAGCTGAGGTGGGCATGCCAGTCTTGAGACTGCAGTGGCCCCCAGTCCCTGAGTCAAGGCTCACGTTCTGGCAGCCGCCGTTTCCCCCAGTGTGGGGAGAGGCTGCAGGGAAGCAGTGTTGTGTCTCAGCAAGGTGTCTGTGGCGGCCGGCCCACGGGGAGGATTGCCGCTGTGACTTGACACTTCCCTGGGGCGGGCTTTCGTCTTCAGGGTGCTGTGTTTGTCTTGCAGCCAAGGGATTTTCACAGTGTGCTCCAGATGGTGCTGGAGGAAGTCCCAGAGCCTGTTAGGTGAGCAGGACCCAGGCCCTTGGCTGAGGGGTGGGCACCAGGCCTGCCCTCCCATGGAGGATGCTGGAGGGGGAGGCACCAGGACTGAGTGGATGAGCCCCTGACCCCCAGCAGGCTTTGGCAGGTGAGAGCTCCTTACCTTGCCCTGGCACCAGGCTTGGAGCGGGCTCCACATGCAGGGAACAGCTCTCTGATTGTGCACCCTGGGACCTGGAAACGGTGCCCCGTGCTCACAGTTGCTACCAGTGGCCCCTGGGGGGTGGTGCTAATGGAGGAAGGAGTTGGTGACACCTCTGCCAACTCTTCCCTAAGTGGGCTGTCGCTGGGGGCGGGGGGGGCGGTCCCTGGTCAGCTGCTGGGGAGTTCCAGGCTGGTGCGGCGGCACTGTGGTCCCTGGAAACACAAGGAGGGAGCTTGGTCCTGGCCTGCAGTTGAGCTGCCAGCACAGCTGCTGGCATTCGCTTGTTTCAGGGCATTGCTGACACCTCCAATTTCAGGGGGCTCAGTAGCTGTGGGCAGGGTGTGCTTTCCTTTCACAGGACCAGAGATAGGGGACACGATGACTCTTAGCTCATGGTGGGTTTGTGTTCAGTTTGGACTTGGAAAACCCCAAGGACCCCTCGTACTGCATGGATGATGTGATCGTCCTGGAAATCGAGGTGAAGGGCTCAGTGGAACCTTTCCAGGTTCTCCTAGAACCGTATGCCCTCATCATCCCTGGGGAGAACTATATTGGCATAAACGTGAAGAAGAATTTTAAGGTAGGTGGTTGTCTCTCCCCAGCCTGGACTGGTTGAGATGGTGCTGAACTCGGCACAAGTTCCTGGGCTCAGAGGTCTTTGGCCTGATATGTTACCCACAAACCCTGCTGGTGCTGTCTAGTGGCCAGGAATTAGCTGGGAGGGTTTGGAGAGGACCTTTTGTGAGCCCCAAACCCCTCAATCCTTTAGCAAGTACAGTCTCGCAGGGAGCCCGGCTTGGGGTGTGTCTTTCAGATGTGGAACAACAGCAAGTCAGCCATCACGTACACTTGGGGGAAGATCAGCGACTGTCACATCATTGAGGTGGAGCCCTGCACGGGGACCATCGGTACTTCAGGGACCACAGGGGCGGGCTGGCGGGGGAGCAACAGCTCGTGGTCACAGGAGCCTAGGCAGGAGTTCGAGGCCCTGTGATCAGCTCCAGCCACAGCTCAGCCCTGGCCACGACATGAGGAGGGGCCCGACATCTGGGCCAGCCGCAGAGGGAGCCTGCCGCCCCTGCGCATCTTCCCCCCTCACCTCACCCTTCTTCTCCCAGAGCCCAGCGAGGTCGAAGACTTTGAGTTGAACTTTACCGGGGGTGTCCCTGGCCCGACGAGCCAGAACCTGCTGTGTGAAATCAAAGATTCACCCACGCCCGTGGTGTTGCACATTGAGGCAGCCTTTAAGGTGCCTGTGATGGGGCTGGGTGGCTAGGCGGGCTGGAAACAGGGGCGCCGGGGTAGGGCACCAAGCCCACACCCAGGTGGCCCAGTGACCGGCCCCTCTGGGTGCCTCAGGGGCCGGCCCTGGTCATCGATGTCTCAGCCCTTCAGTTTGGTTTGCTGCGCCTGGGACAGAAGGCCACCAACTTTATCCAGATCCGGAACCTCAGCCAGCTCCCGGCCACATGGGCCATGAAGGAGAGCCAGGTCTCCCTGCAAGAAAGGCAAGAGGACGTAAGTGCTGTGGTGCCACCCCGCCCCCAGGCACAGATTAACCCATGTGATGTGTGAGCCGTGACGCCTTGACTCTGAAGCTGGCACGCTCAGGCTGGGAGAGGAAAAGCCTGCCTGGTGACCTTTGCCTGGCAGTGTCCCCCGACTCCCCATCCTTTCTACCGCAGAGCGGAACCCCAGAGACTGGATTTTCCTGTTCGTCTCTCTGCCTTCTGACACAGAACTAGGACAAGGGTTTCTCCCTCTGTCAGAGTAGCCGGAGTCAGGAAGAAAGTGGGCAGCTGAGTTGGGAGGGAAGCTTCCAAGGCCTCAGGGAAAGGGCAGGCACGCTGCTGGGAGTCCAAGCCTCCCAAGGATCATGCTTGCAGTTCTGAGGACCTGCCACCAGGCGGTGAGCGTGTGACCCAAACCAGAAAGTCTCCGAAAGGAAAATCACGGCCACTAAAATGGCACGCTTCCTTTTTCTCTAAAAATAGAAAATATTAAAAGTGACTAAGTATTTACTGTCAACTTCTAAATTAGGGCATCATGTCTAAATACCGCATTCAGTCCTGAGCAAGCCCAGGCCACACCACCAGCAGGCCCAGGAAATCACTGGCTCACCACAGCCACTCTTCACACGTGGGCGCGGTCGCTGCCTGTGTGAGCCTCTGGCCAGGTTAAGAGGGCCTGACCCTCCCTCTAGCTGCAGCTCACCCAGGGTCCCCTGCTGCCGGCTTTCTTTCCCCTTGAAAGCTATTCCTCTTCACCTGGTAGCCCTGCTTCGCCCCTGCGCACTCTGAAACTGAGAAGTGAAGACAGTTTTGTATCGAGTGGCCGAAACCATTGCCACGGGATCTGCTCCACAGGCTTGGCGTTAATGCTGGATACCCCCAGGGCTCACTGGTCACCCCACCTGGCTCGGGAAACCAGAGGCTGAAACTGGCACAGCGGGGGGCAGGTGTTCTCAGTAACCTTTTATTCAAATGAAACCTTGAACAGAAACCCAAGATGTAGAGTCGAGTATGAACCAGAGGCCCCCTGATCAGGCATCCTGCCTCTCCCCACATCCTACCCCCCAACTCTAGGACTTCTGGGGAGTCCCTGGGATTTCCCAGAGCACAGCTGGAAACTTATGGACCTCAGCCAGCCGCCTCATTGGATAGATATAGAGAGGGTTGGGGGCTTCCCCAGGGCCACACCACTTCTAGGTGGCAGAATCATATCAGATCCCATTTCCCTGATTCCCAGTCTGTGTTTTTCCTCCCACTGGGAAGAATAACTACATTTTATAATTGAAGTAATTATCAATTTCACGGTGTATTGATTTATGTCCAAATTGAAGCTGGTCGCAATCTCTGTATTCTTGTGAGCTCTCCAAATATTGAGAATTGAGGTTTGTTGGCTGTGCCCAAGTCAGGATCCAGAAACCTACCCCCAGACCAAAGCCTGCCCCCACTACATGCACACATGCCTTGGGCTCCATGTGAAAAACAATGAGCAAAGAACGCAAAGGAGCGCTTCCCTTCCCAGCTCTGCTTGGAACCAATGCTCAGGAGAGACAGCTACTTTTCCTGAGGTGTAGGCCAGCCCTTCTCCCCACCCGCCAGTGCCTGGGCAGTGAAACCTCTGCAGCGAGAAAGCACAGGGCCCAAGACAGCACAGCACCGCTGCCCGGGCGGGAGGTGGGCTGGCTCAGGGCAGGGGCTGCCAGGTCACCCTGCAGGCAGGTGCCTTGCGCTCATTCATGGTCTTGGTCTCAAGGAAGAAAGAGACGACAGAGGAGTTATGTTGTTCCTGGTTGTGATCTTTCAATGCCCAGTGATACCGTGCTAGTCACTGTGACCCATCTAGGGGGCCTGGGGCATACAGTCAGGGGCACTGTCGTCCCCGAGCCTTCTCCCTTCCCTTTTAGTGCCTGGTACGGGGCAGGAGGTAGACATGTCAGCTAAACGTGAACTCACTGCAGTGGGGGATTAGGTGAGGGGGTGACCATGTGGGAAAGGGATCACCCAAGTTTACCAAAACCAGACTTGGGTCCTGATCATCCACGTGCAGGAAAGCCGATCTACTGACACTGGGTTGTGGTGAAGGGAAGTGTAGCGTTTATTGTAAGGCGCCAGACAAGGAGAATGTGTGGCTCATGCTCAAAAAGCCCGGAACTCCTGAAGGGTTTCAGCCAAACGTTTTTAAAGACCAGGTGAGGAAAGGGGGTTATAGCATCTGTGGTCAGCTCGTGCACAGTTCTCTGGTTGGTTGATGACAAGGTAGTGTCACAGCGATTAACGTCATCAATTCCCAGGCTCCAGTACATCGAGGGACTATGCGCTCATGGTCTTCAAGTAGTTAACTTCTTCCATTTGGTGGTGGTTTAAGCATCTGTAAAACAACTTAGGAAACGTGCACCAGTTACTCTTTTCTAGGTGTTTCAGAGAGGAACTAAAGCAGAGGATATGAGGGAGGGGTCTGTCCCGAGAAGACACAGTTATAAGCGCAAGGACACATCTGTGGCCACATGGCAGCTTGGGCCCTGCCGCGGTCTGGGGGCTTATCCTTCCTTCCTTGGAGCCGCAGCTCCTGACCCGCACCTGCGCAGTGGGGCGGGCAGACCGCTCAGAGCCACCACTCGGAAGGCGCCTCCCTCTGCCTTCCACCTCCTTTCCTTGGAGACTCACTTTTCATCGACTTCTCATTCTGAGCACTTGCTCACCTGTGCTCCCCTGTCCGCTGTCTTCTTCCGACCCTGGAAGTGCTCAGGGGGCTGGGGGCGCAGCTTGGGGGTGATGCTGGTTGGTCATGGCCAGCCCCCAATTCTGCAGTTCCAAGGGTCCCCACTGCTCACCCTTCTCCGCATCAGGTGTCTCCCTTCGACATCGAGCCATCGAGCGGCCAAGTACAGCCGCTGGGGGAGTGCAGAGTGAGCATCACCTTGGAGGCCCGGCGCTGCCAGCGTCTGCAGACCGTCCTGGAGCTGGAGGTGGTAGACGGGGCCTGGAGGTAAGGGGATGCAGGGAGCCTGTACAACACACGCTGCATATTCACGGCATATTTATTTATATCACGTGTAGTTTCGTGTTTGTAGACGTTTTGGAATTTAAAGGTATTGATAAGACGTTTATAGTATAAAGTTCAGAAATTACAAAAAAGGAAATGAAAATGATCCATAATCTATTACCTGGACATCATTCACTAGTAATATTATGGAGTGTATGTATCCTTCTAGTGTATGTGTGCTAAAGGGATGAAGGGATGTACAGTAATGCAGCCACCTGGGACAGCGTTTTGTTACCTGGTAGAAGGGTGACAGTACTCTCGGTCCAGCATTAGTCCTGGATATAGTTGCAGAGAAACTTAGACGTGTGCAGTGGGAGCCCTGTGCTCATCCTGGAAGGCTCATAGCTGGACTGTTAATGATAGGGAAAAGCTGGAAACAAGAATGTTCATCAGCAGGAGAATGGATGCGAAATAACTGGCAGATTTTTTCTTTTGTTGAGATTCAGTTGACTCGTTACATTGTGTAAGCTTAAGGTGTACAATGTACTGACCTGAGGCTTCCCTGAGGGTCCAGTGGTTAAGACTCCGCACTTGCACTGCCTGGGGCACGAGTTCCATCCCTGGTTGGGGAACTGAGATATCCCACAAGCTGCACAGTGCAGCCAAAAAAAAGAAAAGAAAAAGAAAATACTGACCTGATCCATTTATATGTTTCGGCACGATTGCCACTGAAGTATTAGCTTATACTTCCATCACTTTATGTAATTACATTTTCCTTTTTGTGGTGAGAATAACCAAGTCTCCCAGCAGGTTTGATGTATATAATACAGTATTGTACATAGTCACCATACTTCACATTAGGTCCCCAGGACTTGTTCACATATTAGTTGGAGATTTGTACCCTTAAACAGCATCTCTCCTATTGACCCTGGCCCAGCCCCAGCTGCTGGAAACCACCAGCTCTTTCTTTTGGCTTTTTTAGATTCTAGATATAAGTGAGATTATAGAGAATTTGTCTTTCTCAGACTTACCTCACTTAGCACAATGTCCTCAAGGTCCATCCAGGTTGTTGCAAATGGCAGAATTTCCCTCTTTGTCATGGCTGAATAATATTCCATTGTATGCAAAAACCACTTCATCTTTACCATTCATCTGTTGACAGACACTTAGGGTGCTTCTATACCTTGGCTATTGTGAATAATGCTGCAGTAAACATGGAGTTGCAAATATCTCTTTGATATCCTGTTTTCATTCGCTTTGGATATATACTCAAAAGTGGAATTGCTGGGTCAGATGGTAGTTTGATTTTTAATACTTTGAGGATCCTTCATACCTTTTCTGTTGTGACTGAACCAATTTACATTCCTACCAGTGGTGAACAAGGGTTCCCTTTTCCCCACTTCCTCAGCAACATTTGTTATCTCTTGTCTTACTAAAGATAGCAGTTCTAACAGGTGTGAAGTCAATCTCATTGTGATTTTGATTTGCATTTCCCTGATGCTTAGTGATACTGAGCATCTCTTCATATACCTGTTGGCTATTTGGATGCCTTCTTTCTGAAAATGTCTAGTTCCTCTGCCCATTTTTAAGTTTGAGTTCTTTACCACTGTGCTACCTGGCCTTGGGAAGACACAAAGGTCTAGGCTTATTGAAATAATTTCTTTGATATGCATCTTAATGAATGCAGGAATTCTATCCTGAATCCCACTCAGGATGCACTGTTGGGAACAGGTACAGTGGCTGCTGGCTTGATGGTTGCCACATCCTTTGTTTACTGAAATGGCAGACTGCATTCTTTGTCTTCCACAGTGTACAAATACTTCTCTCACTTGGTAGGTTGCATTTTCATTTCGTTCACTGTTTCTTTTGCTGTGCAGGAGCTTTTTAGTTTGATGTCGTCTCACCTGTCTGTTGGTTTTTATAGGCTATCTGTTTTATTTATTTTGGTGGGGATGCACAGCACGGCCTGTGGTGTGCAGGAGCTTAGGTCCCAAACAGAGGTCGAGCCTGCGCCCCTTGCAGTGGAAGCACAGTCTTCACTGCTGGACTGCTAGGGAAGCCCCTCCCTTGCTCCCTTTTGCTCTTACTGTTTTTTGCTCTTCTTGTTTTTTGTTTGCTCATTTTTGCTCTTACTGTTTTCTGGTACTTTCAGTGTCAGATCCAAAAAAACATTCCTCAAGATGTTGAGGAACTTCTTCCCTGTGTTTTCTTCCAGGTGTTTTATAGTATAAGGATCAGGTCTTATGTTTAAATCTTTGATCAATTTCAAGTTAGTTTTTGTGAGTGGTATAAGATGAGGGTTCAGTTTCATTTTTCTACATGTGGTTATCCACTTTTCCCAGTACCATTTGTTGAAGACAGTGTCCTTTCCCCATTAGGTGTTTTTTTTAAATTGAAGTAATAGTTAATTTACACTGTTGTGTTAATTTCAAGTGTATAGCAAAGTGACTCAGTTATATATATACATATATGTGTGTGTGTATTCTTTTATATATATATATTCTTTTTCAGATTCTTTTCCATTATAGTTTACTACAGAATATTGAGTATAGTTCCTTGTGCTATATATTAGATCCTTGCTGTTTACCTGTTTAATATATAGTACTGTGTATGACCAACCTAGACAGCATATTATAAAGCAGAGACATTACTTTCCCAACAAAGGTCCGTCTAGTCAAGGCTATGATTTTTCCCGTGGTCATGCATGGATGTGAGAGTTGGACTATAAAGAAAGCTGAGTGCTGAAGAATTGATGCTTTTGAACTGTTGTGTTGGAGAAGACTCTTGAGAGTCCCTTGGACTGCAGGAGATCCAACCAGTCCATCCTAAAGGAGGTCAGTCCTGGGTGTTCATTGGAAGGACTAATGTCGAAGCTGAAACTCCAATACTTTGGCCACCTGATGCGAAGAGCTGACTCATTGGAAGAGACCCTGATGCTGGGAAAGATTGAGGGCAAGAGGAGAAGGGGACAACAGAGGATGAGATGGTTGGATGACATCACCAACTCAATGGACATGGGTTTGGGTGGACTCCGGGAGTTGGTGATGGACAGGGAGGCCTGGCGTGCTGCGGTTCATGGGGTCACAAAGAGTCGGGCACGACTGAGCGACTGAACTGAACTGAATTTATCCTCCTCCCCACGCTCCACCCCCACTATCATCTTTGGGAACCATAAATTTGTTTCCTATCTCTGTAAGTCTATTTCTGATTTTATAAGTTCATTTGTATCTTTTTTTTTTTAGATTTTACATATAGGTGATATCATATATTTGTCTTCCTCTGACTGACTTCTCTTAGTGTAATCATCTCTAGGTCCGTCCACATTGTTGCAGATGGCATGCTTTAATTCTTTTACGGCTGAGTAATAGTCCATTGCGTATATACAGCACATCTTCTTCATCCATTCATCTGCCGATGGACATTTACCTTGCCTATTGTAAATGGTGCTGCAGTGAATGTTGGGGGTGCGTGTATCTTTTCAGGTAAGACTTTTCTCAAGATACGTGTCCAGGAGTGGGATTGCTGAATCATATGGTAGCCCTATTTTTATTCTTTAAAGAACCTTCATAATATTTTCCATTGTGGCTACAGCAATTTACATTTCCACCAACGGTATAGGAAGGTTCCCTTTTCTCTACACACTTCCTAGCACTTACTGTTTGTAGACTTTTTGATGATAGCCGTTCTGATGTGAGGTAATACCTCATTGCGGTTTTGATTAGCATTTCTCTAATAATTAGCAACATTGAGCAGCTTTTCATGTACCTGTTGGCCATCTCTGTCTTCCCTGGAGAAATGTCTGTTTAGGGTGTTCTTGGCTTTCTTGTCAAATGTTAGTTGAGTGTATATGTGGTCCCCTTCATGGATCACAGCCTTGTCACACCAAAGGGGCTTGCATAACTCAGTGAAGCTATGAGCCATGCTGTGCAGGGCCACCCAAGACAAGATGTGGCCCCCTGGAGAAGGGAATGGCAAACCACTGCAGTATTAGAGACATAAGAACCCCATGAGCAGATGAAAAGACAAAAAGATACGACACTGAAAGATGAGCCCCTGCGGTTAGAAGGTATCCAGTATGCTATTGGGGAAGATCAGACAGCAATTACTAATAACTTCAAAAAGAATGAAGCAGCTGGGCCAAAGCAGAAGCGACGCTCAGTTGTGAATGTGTGCGGTAGTGAAAGTGAAGTCCAATGCTGTAGAGAACAGTGTTCATAGGAACTTGGAATGTTAGGTCCATAAATCAAGGTAAACTGGATGTCGTCAAGCAGGAGATGGCAAGAGTGAACATCGATATCTTAGGCGTCAGCGAACTAAAATGCGCAGGAATGGGCGAATTTAATTCAGGTAAGCACTTTATCTACTATTGTGGGCAAGAATCCCGTAGGAGAAATGGAGTAGCCCTCATAGTCAACCAAAGAGTCCTAAATTCAGTACTTGGGTGCAGTCTCAGAAACGACAGAATGATCTTGCTTCCTTTCCAAGGCAAATCATTCAGTATCACAGTAATCCAAGTCTGTGCCCCAACCACTAATGCCAAAGAAGCTGAAGTTGAACAGTTCCATGAAGACCTCCTAGAACTAACACCAAAAAAAAGATATCCTCTTCATCATAGGGGATTGAAATGCAAGAGAAGATACCTGGAGTAATAGACACATTTGGCCTTGGAGTACAAAGTGAAGCAGGTTAACGGCTAACAGAGTTTTGTCAAGGGAACATGCTGGTCATAGCAAACACCCTCTTCCAACAATACAAGAGATGACTCTACACGTGGACACCATCAGATGGTCAATACCAAAATCAGATTGATTTTGTTCTTTGCAGTCGAAGATGGAGACGCCCTATACAGTCAGTGAGAAGAAGACCTGGAGCTTCAGATCCAGGTGGCTCAGATCATGTGGCTCAGAGCATGAACTCTTCATTGCAAAATTCAGGCTTAAATTGAAGCATGTAGGGAAAACCACCAGGCCATTCAGGTACGACCTAAATGAGACCCCTTACAATTATACAGTGGAGGTGATGGATAAATTCAAGGAATTAGATCTGGTAGACAGAGTGCCTGAAGAACTATGGATGAAGGTACATACAAGAGGCAGTGACCAAAACCATCCCCAAGAAAAGCAAGAAGCCAAAGTGATTGTCTGAGAAGGCTTTACAGATAGATAAGGAAAGAAGAGAAGCAAAAGGCAAGGGAGAAAGGGAAAGATAAATCTAACTGAATGCAGAGTTCCAGAGAATAGCAAGGAGAGATAAGAAGTCCTTTTTAAATGAACAATGCAAAAAAAAAAAAAAAATAGAGGTAAACAATAGAATAGAAGGGAAAGACTAGAGATCTCGTCAAGAAAATCGGAGAGGTCAAGGGAACATTTCACACAAGAATGGGCACGATAAAGGATAGAAATGGTAAGGATCTAACAGAAGCAGAAGAGGTTAAGAAGAGGTGGCAAGAATATATAGAAAAACTATATAACGATAACCCTTATGCGAGACAGCAAGAGACACAGATGTATAGAACAGTCTTCTGGACTCTGTGGTAGAGGGCGAGGGTGGGATGATTTGCGAGAATGGCATTGAAACATGTGTAATATCATATAAGAAACGAATCGCCAGACCAGGTTTGACACATGAGATGGGAGCTCAGGGCTGGTGCACTGGGATTACCCAGAGGGATGGGATGGGGAGGGAGGTGGGAGGGGGGTTCAGGATGGGGAACACGTGTACACCTGTGGCGGATTCATGTCAATGTATGACAAAACCTATACAATATTGTAAAATAAAGCAACTAAAAAAAAAACTACATAAAAAAGGTCTTAATGACCCAAATAACCACAGTGATGTAGTCACTCACCTAGAGCTGTACTTCCTGGAGTGTGAAGTTCATTGGGCCTTAGGAAGCATTACTACAGACAAAGCTAGTGGAGGGGATGGAATTCCAGCTGAGCTATTTAAAATCCTAAAAAAATGGTGCTGTTAAAGTGCTGCACTCAATATGCCAGCAAATTTGGAAAACTCAGTGACCACAAGACTGGAAAAGGTCAGTTTTCTTTCCATTCCCAAAGAAGGGCAATGCCAAAGAATGTTCAGACTACCATACAAGTGTACTCATTTCACATGCTAGTAAGGTTATGCTCAAAATCCTTCAAGCTAGGCATCAGCAGTACATGAACTGAGAACTTCCACATGTTCAAGCTGGATTTAGAAAAGGCAGAGGAACCAGAGATCCAATTGCCAACATTCATTGGCTCATAGAGAAAACAAGGGAATTCCAGAAAAACATCTGTTTCTGCTTCACTGACTATATGAAAGCCTTTAACTGTGGGTCACAACAAACTGGAAAATTCTTAGAGATGGAAATACCTTACTTGGAGATGCCACCTTACTTGTCTCCTGAGAAACCTGTCTGCTGTTAGAACAGCAGTTAGAACTGGACTTGGAACAACAGAGTGGTTCAAAATTGGGAAAGGAGTATGCCAAGGCTGTATATTGCCACCCTGCCTATTTAACTTCTATGCAGAATACATCATATGAAATGCTGGGCTGGATGAATCACAAGCTGGAGTCAAGATTTCCAGGCAGAATATCAACAACCTCAGATATGTGGATGATACTACTCTAATGGTAGAAAGTGAAGAGGATCTAAAGAGCCTCTTGATGAGGGTGAGAGTAGAGTGAAAATGCTGGCTTGAAACTCAACAAAATCTAAGATCATGGTATCCAGTCTCACCACTTCATGGCAAATAGAAGAGAAAATAGTGGAATGAGTAACAGATTTTATTTTCTTCGTGTCCAAAATCACTGTGGATGGTGACTGCAGCCATGAAATTAAACGACATTTTTCTCCTTGGAAGGAAAACTATGAGAAACCTAGACATCATATTAAAAAGCAGAGACATCACTTTGCCAACAAACGTCCATATAGTCAAAGCTATGGTTTTTCCAGTAGTCATGTAGCCATGTGAGAGTTGGACTATAAAGAAGGGTGAGCACTGAAGAATTGCTGCTTTCCAATTGTGGTGCTGGAGAAGACGCTTGAGATATCAAACCAGTCAATCCTAAAGGGAATCTACCCTCAGTATTCATTGGAAGGATTGATGCTGAAGCTCCAACACTTTGGCTGCCTGATGCGATGAGCCAACTCATTGAAAAAGACCCTGATGCTGGGAAAGATTGAAGGCAAAAGGAGAAGCGGGTGACAGAGGAAGAGATGGTTAGATAGCGTCATTGACTCAGTGGACATGAATTTGAGCAAACTTCAGGAGATAATGAAGTACAGGGGAGCCTGGCGTGCTACACAGTACATGGGGTTGCAAAGAGTTGGACACAACTTAGTGGCTGAACAACAGCAACAGAAATAGGTGGCATTTTTAAATGAATGAAATACCATAGTATTCTGGGTGGAACACACTGGAGGTTTTGAAGGCTAGTAATGATATTCCCTCCCTCATGCTCTTCTTCCCTCCCTCCTTCCTTCTTTTCTGATGGAAAATTTCTTATATAAAAATATTAATGATAGTATAATTGAACACTGGTGACCTTGGTCTGGAACGAGTTGTAACGGGGCTTGGGTTCCCAGCCGGAGACTGAGCCCAGGTTGCACTGGTGAAAGCCCCAGATCCTAGCCACTAGAGTGACAAGGGCCCTGGTCCTTCATTTTTGGGAAAAGAATTTCCGCAAAGATGGAAAGTAGTGAAGCAAGTAAAGTATTTAGTAAAAGTACAGTAACTGTACTTACTTACTCCTTGGAAGAAAAGTTATGACCAACCCAGATAGCATATTCAAAAGCAGAGACATTACTTTGCCGACTAAGGTCCATCTAGTCAAGGCTATGGTTTTTCCTGTGGTCATGTATGGATGTGAGAGCTGGACTGTGAAGAAGGCTGAGCACCAAAGAATTGATGCTTTTGAACTGTGGTGTTGGAGAAGACTCTTGAGAGTCCCTTGGACTGCAAGGAGATCCAACCAGTCCATTCTGAAGGAGATCAGCCCTGGGATTTCTTTGGAAGGGATGATGCTAAAGCTGAAAACTCCAGTACTTTGGCCACCTCATGCGAAGAGTTGACTCATTGGAAAAGACTTTGATGCTGGGAGGGATTGGGGGCAGGAGGAGAAGGGGACGACCGAGGATGAGATGGCTGGATGGCATCACTGACTGGATGGATGTGAGTCTGAGTGAACTCCGGGAGCTGGTGATGGACAGGGAGGCCTGGTGTGCTGTGATCCATGGGGTCTCAAAGAGTCGGACACGACTGAGCGACAGAACTGAACTGACAGTTCGTGTGGATAGACACAAGGGCAGACTCAGAGGGAGAGTCCCGAGTTGCTGAGTCGTGCCCTCATGATGACTTGAGTTACTTTTATGGGGCGTTTCTTCTGGGTTTCCTGGGGCCGATCATGCTGATGTGCCTGGTTCACATCTGCTGTATCTCAGGACCCTTCCATGTGCCTGCACACAACTCTTTGACCTTCAAGGAGCCTTTCTGTGCATGTGTGGCCAGGGAGGTCTCCTGACTTCAGGAATGAGAAATATGTGCTCCGGGCAGGGCTCAATGGTAGCTTAGCATCATTCCCCTTTGACCTTCAAGGAGCCTTTCTGCGCATGTGTGGTCAGGGAGGTCTCCTGACTTCAGGAATGAAAAGTATGTGGTCTGGGCAGGGCCCAGCCTCCTCCCTTAATTGTCATGCTAGTCTTGTCTTGGAGTTTCAGTCCATAGGGAATAAATCTCCAGTTGCTTTACCCTCAGAGGGGCCTATCCACCTCCTGTCTGATAATGAGCCCCTGTGTATCCATCATCTACCTTCAACAGTTATCAAATCATTGCAAATACTGTATCATCCACATGCTTCGCCCACTTCTTCCCACCCCTTCTCAAACTATTTTGAAGCAAAACATTTATTTTCTTTAATTGACTGGTGGTAATATTTTGCTTCTTAAGCTGGACAAGGGTGGAACACAGATGTTCTTTTCATTATTACTGTTTTAATCGTATATATATATATATATATATATATTTAAACTGTGTGTTTGTTTTGTACTTGTTTCACCATGTATTTTGTTATAAAAACACCTAACTGCTTGTTTTAGATCCTCATGAGTTCTTAATGTATCCTCCAAAGAGAATGTGCCAGTTTATACTTTCACCTCCAGGCAATGAGACTACCCATCACCCCAGACCCTCACAGTCAGATATCTTCAGGCTGTACTTGAACCAGCAACAGGGGGAAAGTCCCAGCAGAGTCTCGTTCAAACGTGCTTTCCCACAACTACTGTCGTGGGCCTCAGGATGAGTCCCTTCACACTCAGCTATAACTGCATGGTTCCTCCTGGCCCTTACACACGGTTAAGTCTGTTTTCTCCTCAGGGAGAGTCAGTGCCTTTTCTTCAGTCTTTTCTTATTTCCTTTCTTATCTGTATTCTTTCTTCATAAAGGGCCTTGTATTAGTCAGAATATTTACAGTTGCAAGTGATGGAAATATAACAGTTTAGGCAGGAAAGGGGAACCGTTGGCTCACATACCTGGGCATTCCTGCCCTGCCCAATCCAGGGGCTCCAGCCTCTTGTCTGGGCTTCTACTTCTTGCCCCTTCTCCACCCTCCATCCCTCTTCTGACATCCATCCTTCCACACAGCTACTCTCCCTTTGTTGGCCTTTCTCTCCCCTATTGGCAGGGGCCCTTGGCCACAATGCCCCAGGGAAGGAGGCCACTTAGAACTCCAAGCTCAAAGACTTCCAACTTAATAACTACTCCATGAAGAATGAAAATGCTTTCTCCAGAGATATAATCCGATTGGATCTCTTTGGTCCCTGCCCCCTCCATACACCGCAGTGGGGAGAATCTGGCTCCAAAAGAAGCACTGGGAAAGCTTGCCAGACAGTAAAAACAGTAGCTACCATAGCCCAGCACAAATCTGCTGGATCTGTAGTGCATGGAGTTAAGCATTTTCCTTGTATACTCTATCTCTTGGGGTTTTTCTCCTCGCAGGGATATGTCCTTGGCCCTGCAGATCACTAACTTGGTCTCTGATGGATGCACCTGTTCCAACCTCTTTTGTTTGTGACGTGTTCCTTTTCTGTAGCTATCTGTTCAGTTCAGTCGCTCGGTTGTATCTGACTCTTTGTGACCCCATGGACTGCAGCATGCCAGGCTTCCCTGTCCATCTCCAACTCCTGGGGCTTACTCAAACTCATGTCCATTGAGTCAGTGATGCCATCCAAGCATCTCATCCTCTGTCGTCCCCTTCTCCTCCCAACTTCAATCATTCCCAGCATCAGGGTGTTTTCAAATGAGTCAGTTCTTCACATCAGTTGGCCAAAGTATTGGAGTTTCAGCTTCAGCATCATTCCTTCTAAAGAATATTCAGGACTGATTTCCTTTAGGATGGACTGGTTGAATCTCCTTGCTGTCCAAGGGACTCTCAAGAGTCTTCTCCAACACCACAGTTCAAAAGCATCAATTCTTCAGCACTCAGCTTTCTTCACAGTCCAACTCTCACATCCATACATGACTACTGGAAAAGCCAAAGCTTTGACTAGATGGACCTTTGTTGGCAAAGTAATGTCTCTGCTTTTTAATATGCTGTCTAGGTTGGTCATAGCTTTTCTTCCAAGGAGCAAATGTCTTTTAATTTCATGGCTGTGGTCACCAGCTGCAGTGATTTTGGAGGCCAAAGAATAAAGTCTTTCACTGTTTCCGTTGTTTCCTCATCTGTTTGCCATGAAGTGATGGGACCAGATGCCATGATCTTAGTTTTCTGAATGTCGAGTTTTAAGCCAACTTTTTCACTCTCCTCTTTCACTTTCATCAAGAGGCTTTTTAGTTCTTTGCTTTCTGCCATAAGGGTGGTATCATCAGCATATCTGAGATTATTGATGTTTCTCCCAGAACTTTTGATTCCAGCTTGTGCTTCATCCAACCCAGCATTCCTCATGATGTGGTCTGCATATAAGGTAAATAACCAGGGTGACAATATACAGCCTTGACGGACTCCTTTCCCGATTTGGAACCAGTCTATTGTTCAAAGTCCAGTTCTAGCTGTTGCTTCCTGACCTGCATACAGATTTCTCAGAAGGCAGGTTAGGTGGTCTGGTATTCCCATCTCTTTCAGAATTTTCCACAGGTTATTGTGATCCACACAGTCAAAGGCTTTGGCATAGTCAATAAAGCAGAAGTAGATGTTTTTCTGGAACTCTCTTGCTTTTTTGGTGATCCAGTGGATGTTGGCAATTTGATCTCTGGTTCTTCTGCCTTTTCTAAAACCAGCTTGGACATCTGGAATTTCATGGTTCACATATTGCTGAAGCCTGGCTTGGAGAAATTTGAGCATTACTTTACTAGCTTGTGAGATGAGTGCAATTGTGCGGTAGTTTGAGCATTCTTTGGCATTGCCTTTCTTTGGGATTGGAATGAAAACTGACCTTTTCCAGTCCTGTGGCCACTGCTGAGTTTTCCAAATTTGCTGACATATTGAGTGCAACACTTTCACAGCATCATCTTTTAGGATTTGAAATAGCTCAACTGGAATTCCATCACCTCCACTAGCTTTGTTCATAGTGATGCTTCCTAAGGTCGACTTTACTTTGTATTCCAGGATGTCTGGCTTTAGGTGAGTGATCACACCATCATGGTTATCTGGGTCATGAAGATGTTTTTTGTATAGTTCTGTTCATTCTTGCCACCTCCTCTTAATATCTTCTGCTTCTGTTAGGTCCCTACCATTTCTGTCCTTTATCGAGCCCATCTTTGCATGAAATGTTCCCTTGGTATCTCTGATTTTCTTGAAGAGATCTCTAGTCTTTCCCATTCTGTTCTTTTCCTCTATTTCTTTGCACTGATCACCGGGGAAGACTTTCTTATCTCTCCTTGCTATTCTTTGGAACTCTGCATTCAAGTGGATATATCTCTCTGTCTGTCAGTGTCTTACAAAGCCCTCTTTTTGTGTTTCCTCACATTTTGGTTTGGAATCCTTTGGTTTTGGGTTTTTCTTCTACATCTGAGAATCCTTGGCTGCCCACTCCTGCCTTTCTGGAGGAGGAAGTTGGTTTGCATAAGGAGCTGGTGGTATCAGATTCCTCTGGGTAAGTGGGTATAGGAGTGGAAGGCGTCCTCCTCCCAGGACTGAAGTGTGTGTGTGAGTAGCCTCAGGGCTTCCGGAATAACCTTAGAGGAAGGGGCCTTTGAGAAAGACAACGCAGGACAAGCAGTCAGGGAAACCCACACTGGCCAGCTTCACAAGTCAGCCCCTTCCTTCCTTCATAAACAAGATCTCTTTGGGTGGTTTTCTGTGTAAAACAGGTTGGAACCCCAGTGTTACCGCAGGATCTGCAGGGACCTCTCTCCAGGGCCACATCTACCTTCTTCATCGAGGGTGGGGGTGGGGGAAATCCTGCTGCAGGATTTACCAGTCTGCCACAGCATAATGCCTGAACTCTGGGAGCTAACCTGGCCGAACCAGCTGCACTGATCTCCCAGCACGCCTGTAGTTATACCTCCCGGCTCTCTCCCCTCAGCCCACCCTGCCCTGCGTGCTGCATCAAGGGATCTCTGCTTGGCCTTCTCCAGGGGTCTTAAGTAATAGTTTTGTTCTCTGTTTTATCACTTAACCTTTCTTTTAGTTTTTTTTCCTCATTGGAATAGCATATTTGCTTCCTTGTTCTTTGTTCAGAATTTTCCACAAGTAGGTCATGATGTTAACATTATAATATATCTCATTATAATAATGATACACGGGGCAAATATGATAGCTGCCAATCCCAACCCACTGTCCCTCCTTCTCCACTCTGCTCTCGTACTCCTTCTCTTCCTCAGCCATACTTGTGACCATCTCTCCTTTAATGGTGGACTGCCCTGGTGGCTCAGTGGTAAAGAATCCGCCTGCCAGTGTAGGAGACGTGGGTTCGATTCCTGGGTCAGGAGGATCCCCTGGAGAAAGAAATGGCAATCCACCGTAGTATTCTTGCCTGGAAAATCTCATGGACAGAGGAGTATGGTGAGCTGCAGTCCTTGGGGTTGCAAAAGACACAACTTAGCGACTAAACAACAACAGTTCTTTAATGGTACTCATCCCGTGTGTGAAGTGATATTTCACTGAGGATTTGATTTGAATTTCCCTTATGGCACATAATGCTTAGCATCTTTCAGGAGCTTACTGGCCACTTGTAGATCCTCTTTGGAGAACTATCTCTTGAGTTCTTTGCTCATTTTTTAAAAATAGGGTTCTTTGTCTTTTTGTTATTGAGATAAAGGTATTCTTTTTCTTTTTTTTAGGTTAAGTGTTCTCTTTATATACATGTCTCTTATTCAGTTCAGTTCAGTCGCTCAGTCGTGTCCGACTCTTTGAGACCCCATGAATCACAGCACGCCAGGCCTCCCTGTCCACCAACTCTGGGAGTTCACTCAGACTCACGTCCATCAAGTCAGTGATGCCATCCAGCCATCTCATCCTCGGTCGTCCCCTTCTCCTCCTGCCCCCAATCCCTCCCAGCATCAGAGTCTTTTCAGTGAGTCAACTCTTCGCGTGAGGTGGCCAAAGTACTGGAGTTTCAGCTTTAGAATCATTCCCTCCAAAGAAATCCCAGGGCTGATCTCCTTCAGAATGGACTGGTTGGATCTCCTTGCAGTCCAAGGGACTCTCAAGAGTCTTCTCCAACACCACAGTTCAAAAGCATCAATTCTTTGGCGCTCAGCCTTCTTCACAGTCCAACTCTGACATCCATACATGACCACTGGAAAACCCATATCCTTGACTAGACGGACCTTAGTCGGCAAAGTAGTGTCTCTGCTTTTGAATATGCTATCTAGGTTGGTCATCACTTTTCTTCCAAGGAGTAAGCGTCTTTTAATTTCATGGCTGCAGTCACCATCTGCAGTGATTTTGGAGCCCCCCAAAATAAAGTCTGACACTGTTTCCACTGTTTCCCCATCTATTTCCCACGAAGTGATGGGATCGGATGCCATGATCTTCATTTTCTGAATGTTGAGCTTTAAGCCAACTTTTTCACTCTCCTCTTTCACTTTCATCAAGAGGCTTTTTAGCTCCTCTTCACTTTCTGCCGTAAGGGTGGTGTCATCTGCATATCTGAGGTTATTGAGATTTCTCCCGGCAATCTTGATTCCAGCTTGTGCTTCTTCCAGCCCAGCATTTCTCATGATGTACTCTGCATATAAGTTAAGTAAGCAGGGTGACAATATACAGCCTTGACGTACTCCTTTTCCTATTTGGAACCAGTCTGTTGTTCCATGTCCAGTTCTAACTGGTGCTTCCTGACCTTCATACAGGTTTCTCAAGAGGCAGGTCAGGTGGTCTGGTATTCCCATCTCTTTCAGAATTTTCTACAGCTTATTGTGATCTACACAGTCAAAGGCTTTGACATAGTCAATAAAGCAGAAATAGATGTTTTTCTGGAACTCTCTTGCTTTTTCCATGATCCAGCAGATGTTGGCAGTTTGATCTCTGGTTCCTCTGCCTTTTCTAAAACCAGCTTGAACATCAGGAAGTTCATGGTTCAAGTATTGCTGAAGCCTGGCTTGGTCTCTTATTAGATATATGATTTTCAAGTCTCTTCTCCCATTCTGAGAATTGTCTTTTCACTTGTTTGTGTGTGTGTGTGTGTGTGTGTGTGTGTGTGTGTGATATATTAGCTTATTTTCAGGTGTGCTGGGTCTCCGTTGCTGTGCGCGGGTTTCCTCTAGTCACAGCGGGCGGGGGCTGCTCGCTGTTGCAGGGCTCAGGCCCCTTGCAGCAGCGGCTTCTCTCGCTGTGGAGCACGGGCTCTGGGCACATGAGCTTGCAGGGGCCTGGTTGCCCCACGGCATGTGGGATTTTCCCAAACCAGGGAGTGAATCTATGTCCCCTGCATCGGCAGGCAGAGTCTTAACCAGTAGACGACCAGGCATGTCCCTCTTTTCACTTTCTTGATGGTGTACTTGGAAGCACGGAAGGTTTTAATTTTGGTGAATTCCCAGTTTATGAACTTTTCTCTTTTGTGGCTTATGCTTTTGGTGTTATACCTGTGAAACCACCGCCTAATGTCCGAAAGATTTACTCACATGTTTTCTTCTAAGAGTTTTATAGTTTTAGCTCTTATTTTTAGGTCTCTGATCCATTTTGAGTTAGTTTTGAAATCAAGAAGTATGAATTTTGCAACTTCATTTCTCTTTCTCAAGATTGTTTTGGCTATTCTGGGTCCTTTGAATTTCTGTATGCATTTTAGAAGCAGTTTATCAGTGTCTACAAAGACCTAGCTGGGATTTTAATAGGGAGTACATTGAATCTGCATGTCTGATCTGGGAAGTATTGCCCTCCTGACAATATTAAGTCTTCCCATCCTTTAACAGGAAAATGTCTTTCCATTTATTTAGGTTTTTCATTTCTTTCAGTGATGTTTTGTAATTTTCAGTGTATAAGTCTTATACTTTTTTGTTAAAATTATTTCTAAGGATTGTGTCATTTTTGATGCTTTTGGATATGGAGCCTTCTTAATCATACTTTATGATTATTCATTGCTAGTGTGTAGAAATACAAATAGTTTTTTGTATTTTGACCTTGTACCCTATAACCTTGCTGATATGTTACTTCTAATGGTTTTCTAAATAGAAGATTGTGTCATCTGCATTTAGAGATAATTTTACATCTGCATTTCTTTTCTTTTTCCTGCCTAATGGACCTAATAATATTCCAGTTCAGTGGGCTTCCCTGGTGGCTCAGAGGTTAAAGCATCTGCCTGGAATGCGGGAGACCCGGGTTTGATCCCTGGGTTGGGAAGATTCCCTGGAGAAGGAAATGGCAATCCACTCTAGTACTCTTGCCTGGAGAATCCCATGGAGGGAGGAGCCTGGTAGGCTACAGTCCATGGACTCACAAAGAGTCGGACATGACTGAGTGACTTCACTTTCACTTTCAGTGTTGAATGGAAGAGGCAAGAGTGGGAATCTTCACCCTAGTTCTAAAATACACAGATGAAGTCAGTGTCTGGACATCCTTACCTTGTTCCTTATCTTAAAAGGAAAACAGTCTTTACCTTTAAGTCCAATATTAACTGTAGGCTTTTTGTAGGTATCCTTTTTCAGGTTGAGGAAGTTTCCTTCTAGTTTGCTGGTTTTCCTCATGAAAGAATGTTAGATTTCATTGACTGTATTTTCTGCATTGTTTGAAATGACCATGTCCTTTGTCCTTTTTGTAAATTAATGTAGTATTTTACGCTGATTTTTGTATTTTAAACCCAAATTTTATTTCTTATTTGACTTCGTGCTTATTTGGGAGTGTGTTGTTTAATTTACACATATTTTCATTTATTTATTTATTGTTGGCCACACCGTGCAATTTGTGGGATCTAATTTCCCCATCCAGGTATTGAACCTGAGCCCTCAGCAGTGAAAGCACAGAGTCCTAACCACTCGACCACTAAGGAGCTCCCTGTTCTGTCCACTGTTTAAAATGACGTTTTGAAATCTCTGATCTTTATTGTTTTGAATTTTTATTGGAATATTCACATTTACAGTGTTGTGTTAATTTCAGGTATACAGCAAAGTGAATCAGTTATACATATGTCCACTCTTCCCTTTGTAGGCTCTTTCCCCGTGTAGGCTATTACAGAGTACTGAGTAGAGGTCCCTGTGCTGTACAGCAGGTCTTACCAGTTACCTGTTTTATCCATAGTAGTCGCAGTCTCCCAGTTATCCCCCACCCCTTATCCCCTGCTAACCTTGCTTCCTACGTTTGTGACTCTACTTTTGTTCTGTAAATAAATTCGTTTGTAGTCTATTTTTTTAGATTTCACCTGTAAGCAATGTCATGTATTCTTCCTTCACTGTCTGCCTTACTTCACTCGGTAGGACCGTCTCTCGCATCCGTGTTGCTGCAGACGGCACGACTTCGTCCTTTCTGTGGCTGAGTACCATTGTCCTGTGTACGTGGGCTGCATTGCCATCACTCCTCTTGACAGACATCTAGTTCACTTCCATGTCCTTCCTGTTGCGTGTATCTTTCTGAATCACGGTTTTCTGCAGCCCTAGTGGGATTGCAGGATCATGTGGCCGTTCTGTTTTTAGTTTCTTAAGTGGCCTCCCCCATGGCTCTGCCAGGCTCCATTCCTATCGACAGCATACCCTTTTCTCCACGCCCTCTCTAGCAATTTACTGTTTGTAGACTTTTTGACCTTTCTGACTGGTGATACCTTATTGTAGTTTTGATTTGCATTTCCCTAATAATTAGTGAGTTATTTTTCATGTGCTTTTTGCCCGGCCATCTAACCATTATTTTTGAATGGTCAATTTCTCCCTTCAGTGCTGTCATTTTTTGCTTCATGTATTTTGGGACTCTGTAGTTAGATGTTTGTATTTATAACTGCAGTTAAGCCTCATTTTCAAAGATATTTTACAGCTTTTACAGGGACAAATTTTTTCTTATTTGATATTCTTTTCTTCTGATTTTTTTTTTTTTTTTTTTTTCACTTTTTGGCTGCACCTTGCAGCATGTAGGATCTTCCCCAATGAGGACTGAACCTGTGCCCTCTGCATTGGAAATGTGGAGTCTTCAAGTCCATTCTTATCTGATACTCTTGAAGATTGCCAGGGTGACTTAGATGGCAGAGGCTTTTTTGTCCTTAATTATTGAACAAAGTGAACAAAACTCAGGAACTTACGGCAAAAAAATGGATCTGGGGAGAAAGTTAAGAAAAGAAAAGATAGCATGAAGACATCCTTGTGACAGAACTATTCTATGTCTCGACTGTGGTGGTGTCACGGGTATCTACATGTGATAAAATTGTGCAGAGGCAAATACAGATTAGTGCATGTCAGCTTCGTGGGGTCCGAATAAGACTGCTGGACTGGATCCATCTCGGTCTCCGTCTCCTGCTTGTGACGTGGTGCCGTCATTATGCAAGCTGTTACTGTTGGGAAGTCGGGTGAAGCGTATACTTGGATCCCTTTGTGTTGTTGTTGCTGTTGTTACACCTGTATGGGAATATACAGTTATTTCAAAATAAAAAATTAAAAGAAAAATACATGTTATCCCCATTCCTTACATAAGGAAAAAAACACCCTCAGACATATTTGGGCAGGTCTGTTTCTAGGTTTTTTAACATTGTTCCATTGATTTGCTCTGTATCTCCCTACCAGCAACACAGTCCCTTGATTGATATAGCTGTAGAGGAAGTCTTACTATCCAGTAGACTAATTTCCTACTCTATTAATCTTCAGTCTGTATCCTTTATCTTTCTGTATAAATTTTCAAATAAACTTGTCTATATCTACAAAAATCATGGCTAGGAGTTTGATAAGAACTGTGTTAAACCTAATAGATCATTTTTGGGAGAACGGACATATATGTTGAGTCTGTTAATATGTGATTGTGATTTATGCCTCTCTGTTTATTGTCATCTTCGCTTTCTTTCATCAGCATTTCGTAGTTTTCAGCACACAAGTTCTGTATGTGTTTAATTAGAGATTTGGCTGTTTCACTTTTTTGAGTAATTGTCAGTGGGATTATACTTTTAACTTCTGTTTCTACATATTCCTTGTTAGCTTGTAAACATGTGATCGAGTTTGGAATTCCTTGCGGTCCGGTAGTTAAAACTCTACACTGTTTCACTGCTGGGGGCTCAGCAGGTTCTATCCCTGGTCGGGGAACTACAAAATCTCACAAGCCGCCTGATGCAGCCAAAAAAAATGTCATTGATTTTTATATGTTGATTTTTAGCCCGTCACTTTGCTGACTCACTCATTAGTTCCAAGAGTTTTTATTATAGATTCTTTGGGATTTTCTACAAAGACGGTCATGTCATATGCATATGGGTAGGTTTTACTTCTTTTCTGATGAGTATGCCTTTTATCCCCCGTGTTCCAGCCACCTTCCCGTGTATGCTGAGGTGCAGGAGCCCTACGTGTACCTGCAGAGCAGCCAGGCGGAGGTCCCCAACCTCTACCTGGGCGTGCCCACCAAGATGGCCATCACACTCATCAATGGCACGCTCCTGCCCACCCACTTCCACTGGGGCAAGGTACACGAGCCCACTCTGTTGGGCCCCACCCTTGCAGCTCTCAACCCCAGAGGCCCATGTTGAGGGGCATCCTGCCCCCCAGACACCACCCAGAACAGATCACTGCCTCCGGGGGCCGACTCTGTAGCCTGCCCCGTGTGCCAGGGGAGATGAGGCCATGTCTCCATGCATCAGAACTAGCTACCCACTGTTCCCCATCACCCTGGGCCTCCAAGGGCAGCCTTTTGTTAAGTCCAGGGAACCTCCTGACAGGTGTGAGGTCCATCTAGCATGGGCAAGGAGAGGAGAAGGGACCTGTGGTTTATCCCCACCTGGGAGCACCATGCCCTGCTGGGCTCACTGAGGGACCCTAGTCAGCAGCGTCCCCAAAGCATGCAGCGGTCCTGATCCCTCTGTCAGGACCCAGGTCCATCCTGGAAGCCCAGCCCCTGACCTGCCTGTGTGTCTGCCAGCTCCTGGGGCTCCAAGCAGATGTCTGCACAGTGAAAGTCTCCCCGAGACGTGGCACGCTGGGCCCCAGCGAGGAGCGCCAGCTCAGCCTGGAGTTGACTGCGCATACCCTGGTGAGTGTGAAGCCAGGGGCTGCATTGCCTGGGGAGGCCCCCGGCTGTCTACATCCATGCCAGCCGGGAGGTCTGCCTCAGACCCCTGTCCTGGGCCAAGCAGGGAACAGATTTCTTGCATTGGGGTCTGGGGCTCCATTCCTGCTGGGCCTGCTCTCTAGGAACACAGGGTCAGGAAGGCTGGAGCAGGCTGGGATGGGCCCTGAAACTCTTGAGCACCACCCTTAGCCCTCGCCAGCCATCCTCTGTGGCACAGGTGGGCCCACCTTTCCACCTGCCCAGAGATGCCCCTGTGCTGGGTACCCCAGGGGCATCTGAGCAGTGCCCCGGTTCCTCAGAAGAAGGACACAGCTTCTCCTGGGTTCAGCCCACAGGAAGGCCATCGGGCAGAACGTGCTCCGTCCTTGGAGGGTTACCAGCTATCCGTTTGTAGTTCTTGTGGAAAAAGAAGCTTCTTCCTCACAGGGACTCACAGACCCAGGTCCCAGTACCTCTGTGGGGAGCATGGAGACGTAGGCTTTCTTGCACAGCTGAGTCTGCGCTCGAGGGTCACAGATGAGTAGGCCCTGGGCTGACCCAGAGCACACCTCACGCAGGAAGGGTTTGACTTCTGTGATAGCAGCTTCATTGGAATAAATGTGCAGCTTCTCACGAGATCCGCTTGGCGGGGGTCTCCTTCAGGCGAGCATGCCCAGATGTTGGGAGCCAAGTCACAGCCAGGAGCATTGAGGAAGGGGCCAGGCCTCCTGAGGGTCTGGGGATGGTGGCCCATTGGAGGGGTTGGGAGCCCTTCCACAGAGATGAGCCTGGACAAAGCCTTTGGGTTGAACCCTCCCGGCTGCCTCCTGTGCTGCAGGAGGCCATCTGAGGCCCTTCTGCCAAGGCCCACCCTGGGTCTTACCCACAGTGACACGCCCCTGGTGACCTTTCCTACAGGAAGCGGTGACCGACCTGGCCCTCCCTTGTGATGTGTCAGGCATGAGGGAGCCACTGGTTCTGGGCATCTCAGGGAGACCCCGGGGACTGCAGGTAGCCATCGGCGTCTCTAAGGAGGAGAGTGATGACAGGTGAGCCCAGGGCTGGGCCTGGGGGCTGGGGCAGCCATTCAGAGGAGCGGCCTCGCTGTCGGACCAGCCTCGCTGTCGGACCAGCCTCTCTCAGTTGATTCCCACAGCCAGGAGAAGACCCCTCACAGACTCTGTGGGGAGAGACCCCTCCCCGCCCCATCCCTGCCCTCTGGGTGGTCGTTCTCCGTATGCCAGAGGCCAGGCGTCCATGGTGTGGGGAACAGCAAGGGAGAGGGCTGTGGGCAGCTGGGAGACACGCCAGCCTGCCCCTGGCCTGGGAGAGCTGGTGGTGGGGGACACGCGTCTTGGCATGGAGGGTGCATCTGTGGGGTGGCTGGCTTCGCGAGGAGGGCTTAAAGCCTGGTTTTGGGTCAGCTGGGCACCTCCAGCCCGAGGTGGCCGGCCGGGCAGGGCTGAGGGTGGCATGTAACTGGTGCCCACGGGCTTGGGCAGTGCTCCCAGCACAGAGCTGTGGCCGGGCCACCCCGAGACACTCCACCTGGACTTCGGCTCATCAGTGCCACTGCGGACCCACGTGAACCGCCAGCTCTTCCTGACCAACTGCTCCCCAATACAGACCCCTTTCACTCTCGAGTTTGAGTACTTCGGGAGCCCTGTGAACAGCCTGAGCCAGAAACCCAGTCCGTGAGTCCAGTTGTTTTCAGTGACTGTTCTCGGGGAGGACGCAGCCCGGGGTTGCCCCGCTGGGCCTCCTTATGGCTTCGGCAGGTGTGAGTCGCCGGAGGAGGGTGTCCGCAGGTAGACGTGGAGAAACACAAGGAGTAGGGGGCCCTGCCTGCCCGCCTCCCAGGCCTTGAGACGAAAGCGGGGCGTGTGGCCCCTTCTAGTAGCCTGGGCTGCCAAGGCAAGGGCTTTGGATAGATCAGGCGGTCCTGCGCCCTCAGATGAGGAAGTTACTGTAGGTGGAGGCAACCGTGGCCAGAGGGGGAGTGAGGCACGCTGCAAAGCTGTAGCTTGCAATCAATCCCATTGGGAGTATTTATATCCCAGAAGTTAGCTCAGCTTGCCAGCACCGCACTGTAGACACCTCCCCTCAGGTCTCCTAAGGTAGGGAGAGTGGGGGGCAACTTCGGACTGCTGGGGGTGGGGGCTGCCACAAACAGTTCCTTAGCCATGAATTTGTCAACTGCAGAAAGTTAGCATGTGCAGTGGCGGGATAGATGTCCGCAGGAGACTGGAGACGGCCTATTGCAGAAGGCTGGGCAAAGGCTGGGAGTCTGGACTGGGTCTGCATCCTGGGGTCACCAGGGCACAGAGCCTGCGGGTCAGGGGTCCCTGCCCTCGAGCACTCCTGATTTTGTTAAGACTGGCAGGCAGCCTGCCGCTGAGATGCTTCAGCTGGTGGGGTGCCGAGGGATCGAAGACCACGGGTGGAGGTGAAGAGGAGCCCTGACCGGCTCTCCATGGGAGGAGAAGCAGGGCCACCTTCCTCTGTTGGAAAGCCGGGGGGGGGGCGGGGGGAGGGGGATGCTGGTTGCCTGGGGAGATGGCTGAGGTCTGGTTGAGGGCCTAGATGGCTTGATGCGATTTCCGTACCCCTCTTGTCAAGCCCCGACATGCCTCCCGCCCTGCTGAAGACGGCACGGATGCGAGAGCTCTTGGCCAAGCGTGAGCAGTGGGGTAAGAGCCCAGGCCCGGCCAGAGCAGGGTTTTGTGGGGCCTTTGAGGATGTGGGCCACCTGCTGCAGGAAGGGGACCCTGGCCAGAGTCACTCCTCAGCGTCCTTTCTAGCCAGGTCCCTGAGGTGGCCATGGCTTCCACCGAACAGCCCCCGCTCTTTAGAACATGGCCACCTTCTTGCTAAGGAAGAGGGTCTATGCACAGGGTCTGGCTTTGATTTGGGATGGATGGTGGCTGGTGGCTTAGGAGTGAGGGCTCCTACTTGGCCTCATGGCGGTGAGAGAGCTGGACCCTGGACCCCAGGCTTGCAGGAGGGTCTCTTTAGGTGGACCAGGGAGAGACTGCAGGTGGCTTGTCTGGTTCAGTGCTTTGCTGACACTTAAGGGTTGGGACCTCTTTCCTGCCCGGGGGGGGCTTCCTCACCATTCCTGGGTCTCATTGCAGAGTTTATGGAAAGCATGCTGTCCCACGGAAAAGGAGCAGCCTTCTTCCCCCACCTCTCCCGGGGCGTGCTGGGCGCCCACCAGAAGCTCAGCATCGACCTCACTGCCTGTGCCAACATGTGGGGGGAGTACTGGGATAGTCTCGTCTGCACGGTAAGTGTGGGCGGGCGGGCAGGCAGGCAGCCTGGGGCACAGGGACCCCCACCCTGGCCCCCACCTGCAGGCTCTCTCTCCTCTGACACCCAGCCCTCAGCCTCACAGGTCTCACCAAGTAGAAAGGTGATGCCTGCTGAGCCCAGGATGGGCCTCTGCATTGACCAGCAGCCCTGGGATTCCTGCAGGAAGGGTCCCGTGAGCAGAAGCACCCACGTCTTTGCCCATGAGGCCCTCCTGAGGCTGGGACCATACTTAGGAGGGCTGAGGAGTCAGATGGGCTGCCTGCCCTGGCCAGAGTCTGAGACCCAGAGTGGGCAGTACGCGTGGAGGCAGCATGGCCTCCCAGAGCCACAGCCTCACCCAGGCCTTGGTGAGGGCATCGCTCATTCCGTCAGCCCATTCACTGACTCCGTCGTTCAGCATGAACTGAGACCTTCTATGTACAGGTTCCTGTGTGGGCCCCCGGACTGGTACAGGGGTGACGAAGACAGCAGACCACCCCAGTAGGGAGCGCCTAGTTTAGGATGAAGGGGTGAAACAGGTTCCACGTCCTATGTCGTTTAATTATTGCACAGATTTTCAACTATTTAGTAAATTGGACAGGTGAGTTATGGTAGTTATTTGCTTTAAATTGTGCTCTATCCAATGACCAAGTGGTGATCACCTTAATATACGAAGAGTTCTTAACTAACAATAAGAGTGGATGGCACAAGCATCTCAAGGGGCAGAGGGTCATAATAGGCTGTTCAAGAATGACAGCTGGAGATGGCCAGTGAACATGAAAAGTATTTCATCAGCACTGCTAACTAAAGAAGGGGAAGACCCTGGTGGTCCAGTGGTTAGGACTTGGCATTTCCATAGCAGGGGGCCTGAGTTCAGTCCCTGCTCTGGGAACTAAGATCCATAAGCTGCATGACATGGCCAAGGAAAAAGAAGTGAGAATGAAAGGCACCCGGAAATACTGGATTTGTGAGATGAGCAAGGTTTAAAATTGTCGATGGAGGTGCAGGGATGGGGGCCCATGGGCACAGTGGGGCTGCTGGGAAATGTGTGCCCTTCAGAGGCACTTGTGCAGGGCGCTGGGGATGCACATTTAAAGTTGCCCCAAGGAAAGAAGTGGATACATGAACAAACAAGTTTCATACCAGGCTTTTCTTCTCAGCATTGTTTATAATAGAGGAGGAGAAAAAGGAGACAGTGTAGACATGTGTCCACCAGGAGAAGATCAGATAAAATGTTAGGCTACATCCATACCCTGGGATTCCCATAGCCAGTTCAACAATGCCGTAAACCTTCATCAGTACAATTATCGTATGTGGTTAAAAGGAAAAAAAAAGATTACCAAAATGAAAGCATGCCCAGAATGCCCCTCATTTATATCGGTTTTATGCACACAAGTCTGTCTAGACAGTTCTAACTGAAATACTAACAGTGAGTCATGCTGTGGCGTGGGATAGGATTATGGGTGAAATATAGTCTATGTTAAATTTTTAAAAATAAGTGATTTTGACTAGCAAAGAAAATGATCACTATTTCCATTTACAAGATGAAGAAATTTCATCCAAAGAGCCATAAGAGGCCAAAGGCCATCAGGCTGGGAGACAGTGGTCACACGTGGAGACCCTGGGCTGGCTGGAGGAGGGGATGAGGCGCCTTGGGGACATGGCGGCAGCAGGGGATGACAGAGGATTGGTGTGCGTCTGCAGGTGGGAGACTTGCCTCCAGCAGTCATCCCGGTGCACATGGCGGTGGTGGGCTGCCCCATCAGCTCCCAGAGGACCTCCCACTACACCACTGACCAGACCCAGAGGGAGCCCATCATCAGGTACCGCTCCTTCCCCACCTCCCCTCCGCTAACCCTGGAACCCTCTGGCCTCCATCCCGGCTGGCCACACCAGCTCGTTGCTGCCCAGCTGGCCCAGTGCCACCTGGTGTCACCCAGCATGAAAGCCCTGGGCCAGCACTACCCCGGAGGAGAGAGGCCTCAGGGGCATGGCCGTGATCTGCACGTCTCAGAGGGCTCTGGGGGGACAGGAGTGAGCAGCCGGTGGCGCCCGAGGTCAGGGCCGTGCTTGGGGCCCCTCACTGGGGTTTCTGTGGTTGGTCAGGGTGGTTGGAGAGTGGGGAGGCGGGTGACTGGGCCAGTGAGCAGCCCTGGGTCACAGTTCACTGGGGGGTCATGTTGGGGTTGGCCTCCAGCCCTGGGGCTCTGTGACTCCGGGGTGCAGACAGACCACTATGGGCCTCCTCCCTGCCCAAGCCCCGGCCCTCCTCTCTGAGGTGAATCGGCCTGTGAGGTGTGTGCTGATCCTGGTCCCCTGCCTCCAGGTTTGGCACCCGGGTCTCTGGAGGAGACCAAGTCACCCGGATCCTTCGCCTGAATAATTCCAGCTCCTGTGGTGAGATGCTCATGAGAGAAATTGGGGCTCTTGCTTCAGGCTGTGCCAGGTGGGGGCCAGGATGGGAGGGCAGCCGATGGCCCACAGCCTGGACCCTGGAGTCCAGCGGGCCTGAGGTACGGAGAGAGGACTTCAAGGGGAGTGGCCAAGCCAGTCGGGGGTCGTCAGAGCCACTTCCACCGTGAGGCCAGCACTTGCCCTTGCCTGTAGAACCTGGTGTCTTGCACTGTGCCCGGGCCAGACGCCCGCCCTGGCCACATTCACCTGGTGCTGGACAGAACTTGCAGAGCACACCTTTTCCTTTCAGCCAGCAGCCGCTGTGCCGCTTGCTGGGAGCTAAAGGATGGAGGGGAGAAGGCAGGGGCTGTATGGGTGGGAGGAGCCGGGAAGTCAGCAAATAAGCAGAAGGAAAAGCAGCTGTAGGGAGAGCCCAGGGGGGCCTGGATTTGTGCACTTGGACATGAAAGCTGGTCTTGGAATCCGGAAGACAAAGGGTGATGGAGCCGATGGCATAAGCCTGTAGACTTGAAACAAGAATTGCCTGGAAGTGACAATGATAAACAAGGCCCCCACCAGCCTGTCTGGGAGAACTGGTGGCCTCTGGAGCCCCAGGCAGGAGTCATCTGCTCTTTGCTTACTCCTCACGCCTTTCTCCTGCATCTGCCCCAGACATCCGCCTGGACTGGGAGACCTACACTCCAGAGGATAGGGAGGACCGACTGCTGGAGCTGCTGGTGTTCTATGGGCCGCCCTTCCCGCTACGTGACCATGCTGGGAACGACCTCCTATACCCCGAGACCCCAGAAAGCAGCGGCTCCTTCTGGTCCCCAAGTCCCTCTGAGTCAAGCCGTGAAGCCACCCCATCTGTGAGCAGGAGTGGTGGGTGGGCCGCTGGGCCGGGTCAGTGGGTCTCAGACTGAGCCTCGGCAACTCCCTTGACTCAAACTGAGCCTCGGCGACTCCCTTAACCATAGGCCGAGGGCAGCTCCAGTGCCGGCACCCCCCAGAAGATCATCTCGGTCATCCTGCAAGGGCATGAGGGGGTGCCCTCTGACCACCTGTTCTCCATCAGCCCCAAGCAGGTGGTGAGTGGGTGGGGCTGGGAGCTTCGGGGAGCCGTCCCCCTGACCGAGGCTGGCTGGGGTGCGGTCGTCCAGCGCTGAGGCTGCTGTGCCTGCCAGGTGGTCCCTGCGTGGGGCAGCAGCACCATCCACATCTCCTTCACACCTGTGGTGCTGGGCCCCGACGTCCTGCACAAGGTGGAGTGTGTCGGCTATGCCCTGGGCTTCTTGAGCTTGGACGATGAGGTGAGCGCTCTGGGCCTGGGGAGGGCTTCCCCCGACCCCACCCCACCTCTCAGGAAGGACTCCAGTGATGGGGCCTGGGCTTGGTAGGTGGAGAGGGAGCTTCCGGGCCGGAGGCGCCGCCTGCAGGACTTTGCCGTGGGACCCATGAGGCTGGACCTGCACGGCTACGTCAGGCCGGCGCAGTGAGTCCACAGGGCCACCTGGCCCGCCTCCTTCCCCTGGTGGGGAGCAGCCTCCTTGGGCGCTGCTGGGGACCATCCCGGGCCTTGGGAACAAGAGGATGGGCACGGGAGGGTGGGGCCGGCCAGGGGCAGGTGAGGCCCCAAGGCCCATCCCAGGCTGTCGCCGGCAGGCTGAGCGTGGAGTGGGACTACGGTGGCAGTGTGGTGTTCTGGCAGCAGGCCAGTGACCTCATCCCCAAGCAGCCCTGCGCTGGGGTGAGTGTGTGGCCGCCCTGCCCTCCCGTGTCACCCGGGTGCCCCCCACCGGCCCTCTGGGGGCAGAGCCTAGCAGTCTGAGTCCCCCCTTCCTGTGGTTGCCAGGTGCTGAGTGAGCTGGTGACCACCCGCCACCTGAAGTTGACCAACACCACGGAAATCCCTCACTACTTCCGGCTCCTGGTCTCCAAGCCCTTCTCCGTTTCTCAAGAGGGGGCAAGCCGCAGCCACCGGGCCCTCGGCCGGAAGCAGGAGGGTGAGCAGGAGATGGCAGCGAGGGGCAAGCAGCTGGTGCTCCACCCACAGGAGAACACACTGGTCAGTGGCAGCGTCTGCGGTCCCCGCCGGGGGACACACACTCCTGGGCCGGGGGCCACCCTCCTCTCACGTTCCCGCACGTTTATGTACAGACAGCCCGGCCACACGGCACCCTCCCAGGGCTGCACTCAGACACAGACAGTGGTGGTATCCAGGCCCCGCCGCGCCCTAAGCACTCAGGGGCCAACTCCCCAGACAGACAAGACTAGCCAGCGCACGCACACACACACAGCCACACACATCCACAGTCCCACACCCCCCCAACCCCCATCATCTCACACACACACACCCCCACTCACCGTCCCACACACACACCGTCCAGCACATATACACCGTCCCCCACACACACACCCCCACCGTCCCACACACACACACACTCTCCCACACACACACCGTCCAGCACACTTTCTGCACAGGGGTCTCCACATGTAGATATGCCCTGACCTATCAGAGCGCACACTCAGGAGCCCTAGACACACCAGTCTGCCTTCATCCCCTCTGCCCGCGTCCTGGTCCTGAGAGCACCTCCACGTGGCACAGACCCTCCCCACTCACCTGCCCTCTTGCAGAGTTTCATCACCGTCTTTCCATAAACATAAGGCACACTGTTCCCAGGCCCTCCCTCCAGAGATGAGAAGGCTAGGGCCGAGGCCTAGGAATCTGTATTCCTAACAGGTCCCTTGAGTAAACTTGTGGAGTTAGGTCCACAGACCTGGGTTTGGGAGCCACATGTCCAAGGCCCCTCCCATGAGGCCTCAGTGATACCTTTGCCCTCTCCCCACAATCACCAGGATGACCCCTGAGCAAGGGTAAGCTGACTCTGTGCCCCACAGCCACCAGGGTGACCCCTGAACAAGGCTAAGCTGACTCCGTGTCCCATGCTTGAAACTCAGCTGGGGCCCCTCACTGCCCTCAGGACAGACACAGGCCTGCCCTGGGCCTGCGGGCTTGCACACAGCCCTGGTCACCCGAGGGGAGGACAGCTCCATTCCTCGGGCCCCTCAGCTCCTGATGCCTGCTGGGCACAGAGCAGGATCTGCAGGCCATGCTGGGTCACAGGCTGAGTGGGCAGCAGGCCGATCCTGCAGGAAGGAAGGGTGGAGCCCCAGATGGGCAAGCTGCTGCCTGCCTCCAGCAGCCTCAGGTGACGGCTCGCCCACAATCTACTCAGGTAAACGTGTCCTTCTCGCTCTCCCTGGAGCTGCTCTCCTATCAAAAGCTCCCGGCTGACCAGATGCTGCCCGGAGTGGACATTCAGCAGAGCCCGAGTGGAGAGAAGCAGATGGTGTTCACACAGAACCTGCTGCTGGAGTACAGCAACCGGACCTCCCAGGTGAGTCCCCAGCCTGGCTCACATGGTAAAGAGGGGCACCAGGCTGAGCTCTGCTCAGGTGGAGTCCCGACCCCGATCGTCTGGCACGTGGAGAGATGGGGTCATCTCCATCCTTACCAGCCTCAGGAGCTCAGAGCCAGGTGGGGTGCTGGAGTGTGGAATATCAGGGAAGGCTTCCTAGAGGAGGTGGCACGTGAAGCCTGCACATTGTTTAATGGAGAAAGAAGGGGCCAGTCCAAGGGAATGGCCTGACAGTGCCGACAGTGAGCAGCTGAGGGACGCCTCTGGGGCTTGTCTGGGACTGTGTGTGCACCAGGTGAGAAAGCCATGGGCCTTGTTCTGTGGGCTGTGACAGGCTCCACACCCCAGCCCCGCAAGCTTCTGAGGGGAGAGGCCAGGGGGAAAGGTGAGGGGGCCCAGAGCCCAGGAGGAGCAGAGGGCTGGATAAGGGGGACGGGTAGGCAGGGAGGGGACCCGGGCAGGGAGCGCAAACCACAGCACTGGATCAGGGGAGAAGGGAGCAGACGGCGCCTCCCTGGTCGCTTTCCTGCTGGAACCCCCCCCCAGCAGCCTCCCACCAGTGGCGGTGCTGCCTGTGGGCTCCTCAGAAGCTGCTGCACGGAGGGCTAGCAGGGTCCCATGTCCCTGCTGCTCCCCTGGGTGGCCGGCTCTGTCCCTAGGTGGTGCCCCTGCGGGCCGTGGTGGCCGTGCCTGAGCTGCAGCTCTCCACCAGCTGGGTGGACTTTGGCACCTGCTTCGTGAACCGGGGCCGGGTCCGGGAGGTCTACCTCATGAACCTGAGTGGCTGCCGAAGCTACTGGGCCGTGCTGACAGGTGTGTTAGGCCCTCCTCCCTAACTCCGCCAGACCGAGACCCCCCAGGAAGGGGCCTGTGGCCCTGTGCTGATGGGCTGGACCCCCTGGGAATTGCTGCGCTGACGGCCACATCCCCCATCCTGCAGGCCAGCAGGAGCCAGATAGGGCCCCCGTGGCCTTCAAGGTCTCCCCAAGCAGTGGGCTGCTGGAGGCACGACCGATCAACGCACCCCCCACCTCTGTCACCCTCCAAGTTTCCTTCACCGCCAGGTATGGCCCCCCCACGGCCTGGCTGGCACTGCCCCCCCCGGAGCCCTGGGCCAGCACCCCTCCTGATTTGAGCCCTGGCTTCCCATAGGAGCTGTGAGCTGTACGAGTCCACGCTGGTGGTGGAAGGCGTGCTCGGGGAGAAGCCGTGCACCCTGCGGCTCCGGGGCTGCGGCTCGTATGACGAGAGACACTCTTCACCCCTGCACCAGCTCTGAGGCTCTGCCCTCAGCCCCCAGTCCTGGAAATAAACATGGCCCAGAGCTCTGGAGCGGTTTACTGGGCACGGGCCTCTGCTGGGGGACCTCTGAACAGCTCCTGGGACGGAGGGACCCCTCCAGGCCTGCGCCTTGTGTCCTCAGGGCTCAGCCGAGGGTGGGTCCGCTGGGCGGAGACCAGGGCACTTAGTGTTCAGATGGAGCAGAGGCAGGACCAGCCTAGTGAGAACTGGCCCTGCAGAAGAACCACAGGCACCGAGGTTAAGACCGCCCATTTACTGTTGCGGCACTCCCCATCCACAGGGCCTGCCCCCAGGGATCACGTGGTGGCCTTGTGGGCTGGGTGTGTCTTAGCCGGAGGGGCCTGACTCTGCATCTGCTCCTGTGCTGGGGCATCTGTTCACGTTGTGTGTGCTCACATCAGCTCAGGTGTCTTGACTTGCCATCCCTCCCATGCTGCAGCGCTGCGGCGCCTCCGCCCTGGGCCGCCGTCAGTTTCCGGGGTATTCAAAGACAGCGGCAGCTCCCATGCCAGTCCCCATGCACATGGACACCACCCCGTAGGCCCTGGGGAAGAAGACACACAGGTGGGGTGGAAGCATGGCCACCAAGCTCTCGCCAGGAAGGCTGAGCTGGGCGCACTAGGGCCCAGAGGACGCCAGACCTCAGGGCGTGTGGGCCCCAGGTGCACACACAGGGTGACGGATGCCTGCTGCAGGCCAGGATCCCCTGTCTCCTCAGCTTGGAGCATGTGGGCGTACGTACACCTCCCCCAGACACCCCCACGGGGTCAGCCTCACCTCTTCCCGCGGCGCTTCAGCTCGTTGAGCAGCGTGATGACCTGTCGAGCCCCCGTGCAGCCCAGCGGGTGGCCCAAGGCCACTGCACCCCCGAGAGGGTTCACCTTCTCAAGGGGGAGTTTCAGCTTCTCCACACAGTACACAGCCTGGGGGGAGGTGGAGCATCAGCTGCGGATCCCTCTCTGGTCCCCTTTGCCCCTCGCCCCCTGGCTCCAACTGGGGGCCCCAGGCCATACTGCAAAACAAAGGCTCACCTGACTGGCGAAGGCCTCGTTGATCTCAAAGATGTCCACATCGTCCACTGTCAGCCCTGCAGGCCCAGGGGAAAGACCTGAACTGACCCAGCGGCCCCCTTAGCGGGATCCTCAGTCTCCCCGGGGGCCCTGCCCCATCCATGGGCTGTAGGCTGCCTGCTATGTCTGCCTTTGTTCAAGATGGGTGTGTGGAGCCTGGCTGGGGGTCGGGGTGCTGGTCTTCACCCCCTCTTCACTCTGCAGCACCCATAGGACCACCCCAGGCACCTGTCCCCCACCTGCCTCAGGCAGCAACAGCACAAGAAACAGGAACTGGATCTGAATCTTGGGGGTGAAGGAGCCACCTTACCTGCTTTCTGCAAAGCCACAGGGATGGCGTAGGCAGGGCCAACGCCCATGATGTCAGGCGGAACCCCAACCACTGCATAGGACCTCAGGACCCCAAGGATGGGAAGGCCCAGCTCTTCTGCCTTGGACCTCCTGGCCAGCAGGATGGCAGCAGCTCCATCACTCACCTGGCTAGAGTTTCCTGGAGGCAAAGCACAGGGTTAGGGAGGCCTGGGGGCCGTGCTGAGGTGGTCCACACCTTCCCCATCCACCCTGCCTGGTGGCTCCAGCACCCAGAGGAGGACACCCAGCGTGCAGCAGCCCCATCTCACCAGCCGTGGTAGAGCCCCCCTCCTTAAAGGCGGGCTTCAGCTTGGCCAGGCCCTCCATGGTGGTGCTGGGGCGGATGCCCTCGTCCTGGGCCACGGTGACGCTTTCCTCTGTGCCCTTGTCGTCACGGACCGTGGTGGTGACAGGCACGATCTCAGCCTGGAAACAGCCCTGGCTCTGGGCTCTGGCTGCCCTGCCAGCACCGTGGACAGCCAGGCTCAGGCTCACATGGGGTTACTTTCTTTCCTGGGGTCCCTCCCTGACGCCCCCACCCACTGCCCTTTGGGACAGAAGTGCAAGCTGAGGCTGCTAAAGGCAGGGACACGCTTGCCTCAGGGGAGTATGGAGAGGGCCTGGTGTGGGCCCCTACTATCTGGGCAGCGGGAGCCCAGGCTTCACAGGGTCTTTCTGGTCATCGGCCTTACCAGCTCCTCAAAGGGGAAGGTTTGAGCAGGAGGCTCCCCTCTGAGCCCTTCACCCAAGAGGGATTAAGCCAACTGAGGCTGGAGCCCCAGGAATATTCGTGCTGGCTTCCATGGACTTTCCGTTCCCTCCCACCAGCCCAATCCCCTCTGTTTCCTGTGATTCCATGTATTTATAAATGACAGGGACTTCCCTGTGGTCCAGCTGCTACAACTCTGTGCCCCCACTGCAGGGGGCCCAGGTTCGATCCCTGGTCAGTACCTCCCACATACCACAACTGAAACCCAGCACAGCCAAATAAACATTTAAAAAATAATAAAAATGACATACACTAAAATACTGGATGAACCTTAGAATTTAAACAGTGTAAAAGCATAAGGCATTTTAGGGTGATTATTGCAATCATATGCAAAGGCCCAGCGGCATTCCCAGGGGAAGAAGCCACAGCTTTTACCCGACTCTATAGTGAGAGTTTGAACCCAAGTGGCTAAAAACCACTGCCTCAGAGAGGCCCACCTGGCTGGAGACCACTGCCTCCACAGCCACACACACCAGGGGGAAAGACACTCAGACTATAATGGGACGTAGGGCTAAGTGCGCAGTGGCACCATCCCTGGTCCACCTCCCTACCTGGGAGGCAAAGGCTTGGAAACCACTTGCTGCCCAGCAGTAGCCTAGGGCAGCTCCATCTGACACCACTTACGCGCTGAGTTGCTTCAGTCGTGTCTGACTCTGCAAGCACACGGACTGTAGCCTGCCGGGCTCCTCTGTCCATAGAATTCTCGAGGCAAGAATACTGGAGTAGGTTGCCATTTCCTCCTCCAGGGCATCTTCCTGACCCAGGGATCGAACCCGTGTCTCTTATGTCTCCTGCATTGGCAGGCAGGTCCTTTACCACTAGCGCCACCTGGGGAGCACACTTAGAACAGCCTCAAAAGCTCACTCTCCAGCCCTTGCAGCATGTCACCCAGACAGCACTCACTTTTGCTGGGAAGCCAGTGCAAAGGTGTCCTGCTTCTCCCGCGAAATGCCAAACCGCTCAGCCACATTCTCTGAGGTTATCCTAGAACACAGATGGGGAACACTGAGTCTGTGTGGGGCCCAGGGCTGCACACGGGGCGGGGACGGGGAGACCTGTGTCTCAGTGACACCAGGCGCACAGGCAGAGGCACCGTAGTTGGGCCTCTAAGCGTGCACACAGGAGGGTTTGGGTGGGGCACCAACTGGCCTGGCCAGCTTCTCCTGCGGCTCAAGGGAAACTGCTTTCCTGTGAGGAGACGAGGACTCCCAGGCCCCCATGGGAGGCCACACCCAGCTTTCTGCTCCCCGGAGCTGCAGCCTCCCACAGGCCAGTGCCACAGCAGGGCCTCTGGCCCAGCCTTCTGGCTTTCCAGGCTTCCTGCAGAAAGCCTTCCCTCGGAGATGGTCCCCAGCTGTGGAGGCAGCCGCGTCCCTTAGCACGTGCTGTGGAGCCAGGACTCCCTGCCCACGGCCCGCGGTGGCGCTGGCCGCAGTGCTCAGCAGCTCTGCAACGACGGCACCTTCGATGCCGCCCTGTCAGGGCCCAGTGCCCTCACCGGCATGGCTGCTGGGCAAATACCTACCGCTTCCTCAACTTTTGAGGCCAAGGTTTTGGGGTGCAGCTGCCCTCAGGCCTTTGTTAATGAGCCCCTTAGGGTGGGAGTGATAGGCTGGGCCATGCTTGGAAACCCAGGGGCACAGATGCACTGGGGGCCTCAGGAAGTCCCATCCCCAGAGGCTGGGCCATGCTTGGAAACCCACGGGCACAGACGCACTGGGAGCCTCAGGAAGTCCCATCCCCAGAGGCCCTGCAGAGCAAGCCAGGCCTGAGGCGGGGGGCCACAAGGGGACCCAAGCTCCTGAAGCCCTGCTCCGGGCTAGGCAGGGAGCTGAGGCCGGTGCTCACCCCATAGGAATCAGGCAGTCTCTGGCCTTCTCATTCTTCACCAGGCGTGAAGTAACATTTCCAGGATTCCCTCTGTCAGCCAGGGACATGGACTCCACCCTGAGGAGGAGGAGGTGATTAGCAGGCTCCCCGCAGACAGCTGGGTGCCAGCAAGTGCTGGTAAATAGCCAGGGAGCCCCGGGCCAGCCAGGCAGAGCTGGGGGTGCAGGGCTGCTGAGCCCTACCTCCACCCCGACCACCGCACAGTCCACGTGCCCGGGCAGGGCCTCACTTCCCTAAGACAACTGCGCCTTCAGCCAGCGGCAGTTCCCAAGGAAAGTGGCCTAGCGTTGGCCACAGTGGGGAAAACATGTCTCACAAGCCCAGGCCCTGCCCTCAGGGGCCACAGATCCGGAAGAGAGAAGAGACCAATATTCTAAAAGCCAGATGTCAAAGAGCAAGCTGAACCTGTGTGGTCAAGGAGGTGCTAGGAGCCGAAGGGAAGGCTGAGATCTGGAGTTGGTGTGGTCACAAAGGGCTTTCAGGAGGTGGCAGGATATAAGGCTTCAGAGGGTGGTAACACGTAACTCTGCATGCTTCTCATGCACCCAGCACTATTTGAAAAATCCTCCCAAGTATTAAGAACGCTGTGAGCAATGCCAGGCCCAGAGAAGCTGAGTTAACTTGTCAGTGGGGACCAAGTTTAGGTAGTCGGGCTCCAGAGCCCACTGCCACCTACAATATCCTGAGCCACTCGTCATGAGCAAAGTCTGAGGAAGAGTCAACCTGTGACACGGGGGACTGTCCTGGCCCAAACCCTCAAACCCTGTAATTTGGTCTTTCACGTGCTTGGGGACTCAAATTCCCCGTCAAACCCATGAAGGCTCCAACCCTCTCCTCAGTCCACACACACCCCCATCCATCGTCCAGTGAGAGTGAGAAGCCCGGGCGCAGCCTGGTCAGTGGCCTTTGCCCGGCCAAAGTCCCTGCGGTGTGGTCTCTGGGTTTATCTACAATTGCTGACACGGGCAGTACAGCCAGCGCCAACTGGCACAGCTCCGAGATGGCCCAGCAGGGCTCCGATGAAGAAATGCTCTGGAGAGGAACTGAGAGGCAGAGGGCGCGGGTCAGGATCCTGGGGCTGCCGGGCCCCCAAGCCTGCCGAAGGCCTGAAGGGGCCTGCGCTCCCAGCACCAGATGCCACCCAGCCTCCCCTGCCTGGAGTGCTGCCCAGCACTCGTGGGGCTCCGTGGACTGCAGCTGAAGAGGGAGTCACAGCTGTCAGAGACCAAAGCACCAGAGATCTGACCGTGTCCCTCAGCCCAGGAGGCAGCGGAAGTTTCCACCTCGGACAGGGCGAGGGGGCAGACAGCCTGTCAGATGAACAAACTAGTCCTGGAGCAGGCAGCTGCCCTGGGCTTTGGGAACCAAAACTGCTTTTTCCACTTTCAGCAACCATCATGAATCAACAAGGGTTGTCACAGACGGGAACCCAGGGCTGCATTTTCTCAAAATGCTTGCCCACATCTCCAGCCTGACAGATTTCCAAGAAAAGAAAGCTCTTTAAAGCCAGTTTCCTCTGGTGTTGAGAGGTGTGAGTGGTTCCCAAACAGCCAGGGCTGGGGGCTGATTCTAAGCAGAATTTGTAGGAACCACTCGCCCCCAGCTGCCTGAAAGGGCTGCAGGGAGAAGCATGAAATCATAGCCTCTGAGAATCAGGAGAGGAACATTAGTTTCATTGTAACAAGTTGGTTAATAAGCTCTGGCAGAAAGAAATTCTTACCCACAAGCCATGCCAATGTCATAAGACCCATTTCTGATGCCACCTGCAACAAAAGCATTTTATAAACATCCTTCCCCAGAGTCCATCTGTCTTGGGAACAGGGGAGCCTCTTCCCCACCTGGTCTCTAAGGGGGACTCAGCCCCAGCCTCTGAGATGGAGACCCAGGAGTGCTCAGAAAAGGCTGGGGGGCTGCCCAGGGAGGAGGGGGGCGCTCCTCCACGCTTTCTGTGGGTACAGTCCTCTCAGAAATTACTGCTTGCCCCTCAGGCAAGGATGACCCAAACCCATGGAGCCAGGACTAAGGCCAGGTCGTAGCCAGGGGTGCCCACCCAGTCACAACTTACCAGCTATGTTGGCTACCGCCTGGAGCCCCGACGAGCACTGCCTATTGACAGCTGACAAAGGCACAGTCTCCGGGATGCCACTGAAACAGGAAGCAAGAGAGTCAGCCCCCTCTCTCTGCCAGTGCTCAGGGAAAGCAAGCCTGGGCTCCTGGCCAGCCTGACTGCCCCTTTGTGGGGGAGGTGGGGGGAGGTCAGACAGAAAGACCAGGGGAACAAACAGGCAGCCCTGCCCGCACTCCAGGCGATTCACACTGGGCAAATCCATTTCTGCAGGCGCTTGCGCCCCAGGCCCTGCAAGCACATGCCCTTCCATCCCGTGATTCTCCTCAACCAAGGCCAAGCACGGCCCAAAGGCAAGAGAAGACTGGTTGGGTCTCGTCTTGCCTTTGAAGGTTCAAAAGTGAAACTGTACAACCCTCTTTCTCCTAGAGCCAGGGTCTCCAACCCTCAGAGCGTGGGTGAGTACCGGTCCCTGACCTGTTAGGAATCGGGCACCGCAGGAGGCGGGTGACAGCTGGTAGCGAGTGACGCTTCATTTGTCCTTACAGCCGCTCCCCATTGCCTGCACTACCGCCTGAGCTCTGCCTCCTGTCAGATCAGCGGCAGCCTTAGATTCTCATAGGAGCTCAAACCCTTCTGTGAAGTGGGCATGCGAGGGATCTAGGCTGTGCGCTCCTTCTAAGAATCTAATGGCTGACAATTCGAGGTGGAGCGAGGCAGTGAGGCTAGGGTGGGGAGTGGCTGCAAATACACATCTATCATTAGCAGAGAGGTCTGACCACACAGACCATAACAAATCAGCTGTAGAGCCATATCAGAGCCCTGTCAGTGAGGGGCAAGCGGCAGTTAAGCTGCGTCTGGTGGCAGGCTTTAAGTCAGAATCTGACGCTTCAGTCCGCCTGTGGCTTGCCCATTATTTTATTGACCACTTCCGTCTGGGCCTCTTTCCCACACCATGCACCTGTCTCCGTTTTCGTAAGCCCACAAGCTAACCCTAGCCAAAAAGAGTAGAAAACAAACGTCGCCGGGGAGCTTCTTTAAAAGGTGGGAAGACCCCATGATGAGAGAGCAGAAGATGCTTAAGACTGCCAACAAAAAAGAAAGCTGCATTTAAAAGAAAATGCCAAGAGTCCTAATTATGGGTTCATCACAACGAGTGACTCACATTTTCCAAGCCTGCTTTGTAACTGTGTGGTGACCAGCTATCCAACAAAGCTAAAAACCCTTCAAAACTGCTTCACCACGTGGGGACCAAGCACCCTGCATGAGAAGACAAGCCTTGGGACTTCCCTGGTGGTACAGCGGGGAGGAATTTGCCTAACAATGCAGGGAGCACGGGTCTGCTCCCTGGTCCAGGAGCATTCCACATGCCTCAGAGCAGCCAAGCCCGAGCGCCACAGCTACTGAAGCCCACGTGCCTAGAGCCCCTGCTCCACAACAGAGTAGCCCCCGTTCGCCACAATTAGAGAAAGCCTGGGTGCAACAGCGAAGACCCAGCGCAGCCAGAAGGACAGACAGACAGACAGACAGGCCTTTGGCATTTCTACAAAGAAAAAACTCAAACATGAAGAACAGAAGCAATTGCTGAAGGCTACCACTCACTTCATCAAATGGACCTGTACTGAGAGCATCATTTGTAGTGCTAACCTTATAGCTAAAGTTAAGAAGCCCTTCTCTATTGGTAAAGAGTTGATCCTGCCTGACATCTGCTGTGAACTTTTAGAGGAGAGGCTGCAGTGTAAATGGTGGCACGTGTTCCTCTTTCAGACAGCACCGTAACTAGACAAACTGATGAGAAGATTAATAGCAGCGGACATTGTGCTGTGCGCCGTGCTGAGTCGCTCAGTCGTGTCTGCCTCTTTGCAAACCCACGGACTGCAGCCCGCCAGGCTCCGCTGCCCATGGGATTCTCCAGGCAAGAATACTGGAGTGGGTTGCCATGCCCTCCTCCAGGGGACTCTTTCGAACCCAGGGATCGAACCCAGGTCTCCCACCTTGCAGGTGGATTCTTTACCATCTGAGCCACCAGGAGAGCCCAACACAGCTGTTAGAGAGGATAAACGACTCACCGTGGTACACAGACCAGGGTGGTAAGTCTATCGAATTGGACAAGGCAACAGTGCCTGTCTGCGCAATCTACTTTGGAGGAGGATGTGTATGAGCGTATGTTGTGTGCCCTTTTGTTGCCAGCCACACTACAGTTGCAGAAAGATTCCATTCTCTGGATGATCACACACCAGGAAAACTGAATTGGTCTTTTTGTGTCACGCATGAAAGGAGTAGCTGCCATGGCTGGACGGCTTTCTGGTTTCACTACTCACGGCAAAGAGGTAGCTTCTGAATGTGAGTCCACACACCGCATCATCCACAGGGAAATGCCGGCTATCTGAAAAAGTCACCCCAACTTAACAGTGTTCTGCAGGATGGGGTTATAGTTATCAGACAGACTAAGGTACTTGCCCACAACTCATGTCTGTTCACATAACTCTCTGAGGAGATGGACTCAGAGCACACATGTCTTATACACAAGATCACTGGCCAGAGTCACAAGAGCCGCTCCAGAAATTGCTTTTAGGAAAAGTCACCACATTTCAGTGATGCAGAATGGATCACAAAACTTGCCTACTTGAGTGACACACTTGACCTCCTCAAGGAATTCAACCTGTCATTTTAGGGTAGAATGACAACTGTGTTCAAGTTGGCAGATAAAGTGGCTGTATTCAAAGCCAAACTGGAGTTGTGCGGGCAGTGGGTAAACGCTGGGACTTTTCAAACATCAGCAGAGATTCTGAAATAGACTGAGCCCGTGCCTTCTTTCTCCCAGCTGTTGCATGATCACCTACCTCAGCTTTCAGTAGAGCCTGAGCATTGCTTCCCGACCACAGAAGACCCCCGACCCGGGAAGGAATGGATCCGCAACCCGTTTGTGAATGAGCCAGGGAAGTTGACTTTGGCTGTGCTAGAAGAGGATCACTGCTTTAGACTGAAAATGACGGTGGCCTTAAAAGTCATGCTTCAGACAATGTCAAATCTCCACACTTTCTGGGTTCAAATCAAGGCGGAATATCCTGAGATTTCCACAAAAGCACTGAGAAACCTGCTTCCATTTCCAACAGCTAATCTTCATGAGGCAGGGTTTTCTGCAGTGACAGCAACCTACCTGAGATCATGGAGTAGGCACTTTTTTCCCACCACCCCCAGATGGGACTGTCTAGCTGTAAGAAAACAAGCTCAGGGCTCCCACTGATTCACTATGGTGAGTTGTATAATTGTCTCATTATACAACACAGTGTAATAATAATAGAAACAGTGTGTACTGTAAATTTAATGGGCTTGAATGATCCTGAAACCATCCCCCCACCATACACCAGTTCGTGGAAAAACTGGCTTCCACAAAACTGATCCCTGGTGCCGAAAGGATTGGAGACTGCTGCCCTAAAGAACACAGAAGAGGGCCTGTGGCCAGGACAGAGAGCTAGCGCAAAAGAAATGTCTAAAGTGTGACAGAGGGCTAACAGGCCCAGGAAAAGAGGCTCGACATTGCTGACCATTAGAGAAATGCAAGTCAGAAGTATAATGAGGTGTCACTCCACACCAGTCAGAATGGCCATCGTTTAAAAGTCTACAAATAACAAGTACTACAGAGGGTGTACAGAAAAGGGAACCCTCCTACAATGCTGGTGGGAAGGTAAGCTGGTGTAGCTACTATGGAGAACAGTATGGAGGGGCCTCAAAAAGCTAAGAGTAGAGCTGCCATCCGATCCAAGAACCCCGCTCCTTGGTGCACATCCAGACAAAACTCGAATTCAAAACGACACGTGGATGAGAGGCAAGACAGATCCCCCACATAACCAGGTAGGGAGAAAGAAAGAAGGGAAAAGGAAGGGGAGGTGGGATGGAACCGAGACCCCCGAGGTGGAGCTGAAAGAGAGAAGGTTCCTGCATGTAGGGAAGCCCTCTCACTGGCAGGGAGATCAGCTGGGCAGAAGAGGATCTTCGGAAACTCGGAGAATACAGCAACCGGCAGGCAGGACGGAGAGACCCGCACAGGTGGTCCGGCCCCAGCCCTCCACACCCCGGCCTGAGACACGTGCCCGCTGGTGCACATCGGCTGGGTTTTCAAAGCAGACCTGGGGAGAGGGCTGCCGCTGGCTGCCACGAGACAGCCTGAGGTGGCGGGAGTGAGGAGCTCTGCAGCCGAGAACGCTCACGGAGGAAGCCGGGACCACTATACACGCGGAGCCCCACTGCTAAGTGATGTGCAAAGGGTGGGGTCACCATTGGGCCTTTCTCCCAAGTGGCCACCCTACCTTCCTAGACACCCGGAAGGGCTCCAGCCAGGACAGGCTCTCACGCCCCTCCCTTCCAGAGTGGGCTGATGCACTCTGGGGCAGACTTGGGAGCAGGGACCAGAGGGTGACCCACATGCAGAGGTGGGGCTGAAACCACGGCTGAGCCTCAGAGGCGGTGCAACTAAGGAAGAAGAGCTGCAATCTCTCCTCCCAGCTGCATGAACAACAGATTTACACCCCACGATGGGATTATTTAACTTATATGCAGAGTACATCATGTGAAATGCCAGGCTAGATGAAGCTCAAGCTGGAATCAAGATTGCCAGGAGAAATATCAATAACCTCAGATACACAGACGATACCTCCCTTATTGCAGAAAGTGAAGAGGAACTAAAGAACCTCTTGATTAAGGTGAAAGAGGACAGTGAAAAAGCTGGCTTAAAACTCAACATTTAAAAAAATAAGATCATGGCATTCAAACCCATCACTTCATGGCAAATAGATAGGGAAAAAAATGGAAACAGTGACAGACTTTATTTTCCTGGGCTCCGAAATCACTACAGACAGTGACGGCAGCCATGAAATTAAAAGACACCTGTTGTTCCTTGGAAGAAAGACTATGCAAACCTAGACAACATATTAAAAAGCAGAGACATCATTCTGTTGACAAAGATTCGTATAATCAGAGCTATGGTTTTCCCAGTAGTCATGTACAGTTGTGAGAATTGGACCATAAAGAAGGCTGGGGAGCAAAGAATTGATGCCTTTAAACTGTGGTGCTGGAGAAGACTCTTGAGAGAGTCTCTTGCACAACAAGGAGATTAAACCAGTCAGTCCTAAAGGAAATCAACCCTGAATACTCATTAGAAGGGCTGATGCTGAAGATGATGGCCAAAATGAGCAGACTCATTGGAAAAGACCGTGATGCTGGGAAAGAGTAAAGGCGGGAAGAGAAGGGGGTGACAGATGATGAGACGGTTGGACGGCATCACCAACTCAACGGACATTGAGTTTGAGCAAGCTCCGGGAGATAGCAGAGGACAGCAAAGCCTGGTGTGGTGCAGTCATGGGGTCGCAAAGAGTGGGACACGACTGAGCGACTGAACAACAGTGGGCTTTGTGAAGTCAGTGTCTGCAGAACATCTCCTGCAGCCCAGACAGGTCTAGCTTTCTCAGCTGAGAACTTCGTGGACATGCACACGCTGAGGTGGGGCCAGGGCAGAGTCTGAGCTGCTCCACAGCACCCCAGGGGGTCCAGATCCATAATTACCAGGCCATGACTTCAGTGGGTGGACGCTGGTGGCCTGGTGAAAACAACACCTAAGAGACGCCAGGGCCAACTGCGGCATCCCCACACTTAGGATGGGGCTGAGAGAGGCACCGATGGCGTCATCTGAGAGCTCACACACGGGTGAAAGGCGACAACAGAGCACACCCATGGTGTGTGAACAGCTCCGGAGTGGGAATACTCACTGGTTTCTAGGTGTGTGAATAGCTCCGGAGTGGGAATACTCACTGGTTTCTCTCTGAGTGGGAGTGCTCCCTCCCCGCCTCCCTCATACCGCATATCACACACACAGTTAAGGAAGTGATCTGAGGGCCTCTACTCCAACACCTAGGGAGCAGACTGCGCCTTGACAGGCCACTGCAACCACAGAGCAGAGTGGAGGCCCTGATCAATACCCAGCGCAGGCTTTGCTCACTGCATCAGTCACACCCCCTGTCAGAGGGGACAGTGGCCAGCACACACTAGGGAAAGAGGTGGCAGACATACTGTGAAGAGTTCTCGCACCAACAAATATTAAACACACGCAGACTACACAGGATGTTCCCACATAAAAAGAGCCCTCCAAGACAGTCTGAGGGGCTGGCCTTAGAAGGAAGAACCCCCAGATCATTGAGCCTTGAAGGCCAGCAGGGCTTGAGTGCAGGAGCTCCACAGGGCTGGGGGAACAGAGACCCCCTCTGTGAGGGCACACAGCCGGTTTCATGCACACTGGGGCCCGGCTTAAAGCAGCACCTTTACAGGAACCTGGGCGAGGCCCACCTAGTGGTCTTAGAGGGTCTCCTGGGCAGGCAAAGGGCGGCTGCAGCTCACCAGCTGAGGTTCAGGACAAGCACAAGGATAGTGGCGCCTCCAGGGAATATGACTGGTGTGAGTTCTCCTGGAGGCCCCCATTTCGGCACCAAGACCAGGGCCCACCCAACAACCTGCAGGCTCCAGTGCTGGAAAGCCTCAGGCCAAACAACCAACTCTATAGGAACACAGCCCCACCCACCCATCAGAAGACAGCCTGCCTGGGCTTCCCAGGGGGCCCAGTGATTGGGAATCCGCCTGCCAATGCAGGGGACACGGGTTCCCATCCCGAGTCTGGGAAGATCCCACATGCTGTGGAGCAACTGAAGCTGTGTGCCACAACTACTGAAGCCCGCAGCCTGAGCCCGTGCTCCCCAGCAAGAGACGCCTGTGCGCTGCAGCTGGAGAGCAGCCCCCACTCGCCGCAGAGAGAAAGCAGCAACGAAGGCTCAGCACCCGACACAGTAACAAATAAAAAAGCAACAAATAACATACAAGGAATCCCCAGAAGGTTATCAACTGATTCAAGGTTATTTCATTAGCAGCAATGCAGATCTGAGGAGAGGGAGTGGCTCAACATATTTAAAGTGATGAAAAGGAAAAACCGACAACCAAGAATTCCCAGCAAAGTTTTCATTCAGATTCAACGGAGAAATCAAAAGCTTTACAGCCCAGCAAAAGCTAAGAGAACTCAGCACCACAAAACCAACTAATTCCCTAATAAGAAAATTTAAAAAATGGGAAAGCTCTCCAATAAAAGCAAACAAAGTAACAGGAAACCATCCACACACAAACAGGATGGCAAAACCAGCAAGCATGACGGTCCAGTGGCTGGAGAGCCGCCTCGCAGCGCAGGGGATGCGACCTCGATCTGTGGCGCCGGAACTAAGATCCACATGCGATGGAGCGACTGGGCCCACGCAGCCCAGCTATGGAGCCTGAGCACCACAGCAAGAAACCCCCCATGCCACAGCTAGGACCGACACTGCCAAATAAACAAAACAAATTTTTAAAAAGTCAGCACTCATGAGCAGAAGAGAGTACAACCGAAGGAAATGGGAACCACATTTGAAATTAAGAACCAGCAACTTAACCTTGTCCATATATAGATCGCTGTATCGAAACCTCATGGGAACTGCAAACCAAAACTATGATAGATTCACATACGGAAAAAGCAACCCAAACACAACACTAAAGACAGTCCTCAAACCACCGGAGAAGAGAATGGAAGAAAGGAAGACCAACAAAAACAAATCCAAAACAATGACAAAAATGGCAATAAGGTGGCGGTGCGGAACTTCCCTGGTGGTCCAGGGGTTGAGAATTCACCGTCCAGTGCAGGGGAGTGGGGGTGATCCCTGATCAGGGAACTAAGATCCCACAGGGCACCTAAGCCCATGCACCACAACTAGAGAGAAGCCCTCGAGTCACAATGAAGATTCCATGTGCCAAGACGGAGACCTGATGTAGCCAAAAATAAATAAAAATATTTAAAAAAGAAAACGGCAATAGGAACACACATATGGATAACTACCTCAAATGTAAAGATTTAAATGCTGCAACCAAAAGACACAGACTGGCTGAATGGATACAAAAACAAGACCCATATACATGCTATCTATAAGAGACCCATTTCAGACCGAGGGACACATACAGCCTCAAAGTGAGGGCGTGGAAAAAGATATTCCATGCAAATGGAAATCAAAAGAAAGCTGGAGTAGCAATACTCATATCAGATAAACTAGACTTTTAAGAAAAGACTGTTACAAGAGACAAGGAAAGACAGTATATAACAACTGAGGGATCAATCCAAGAAGACGACATAACAATGTAAATATAGACGCACCCAACACAGGAGGACTTCAACGTTTACAGCAAATGCTAACAGCCATAAAAGTGAAAACGGGGCGTGAAAACATGCTCACCTCGGTCACGGCCGCTGTGGGAGGCGGGAGGGGCCTGCCAGGGGCTGGGCAGCCTCAGCCTGACCTGACCCTGCGGACAGTCCATCACCAGACTGCACACTCACACAGAGCTTAGCACCTCTCACAGGAGGACAGATCCTCCCTATGATTCCTGAGGGTCCTCTTGACCCTGCTTGTGAGAGGCACCGTGGTACAGGCATGGTACCAGAGAGTCTCAGGTTTGAACCTCACCTCCATCAGTGCCACTACTGTGAAGCCCTGGCCAAGTCACTTAACCTCTCTGAGCCTCATCTGCAGGCTTTCAAGAAACAGCAACTGCTCTGGTAGGTCAAGTCAGCCAAAGCACTTCCACCCTCACCCTCCTCCCCACATGGCCCACTCCAAAGCCAGACAGGATATGGAGGGTACCCTGCCACTCTCAACCCTCAGGGCATCACAGCCAGCTTCTCCATTTTATAGCCATGCAGCCGAGGCCCAGAGAGGCAAAGGGACTTCTGCAAGTCACACAGCCAGTGAATGTGGGATGGAATCAGGACTGACCCCAGATTGGGCAACAATTCTCACATGAAGCCACGAACAGTTCTTCCGCAGAGATTGGTGACACCTCAAGAACAGAATTATACGTGCAAATCAGAGAGGACTGGGGCAGGATGACCAAGGCTGATACAATTCACAGCTGGAGATTCCACAACACTGGTTCCAGCCAGGAGTCTCCTGGCATACGACTGCTAAATACTGGCTTCAAACAAACCAATGGGAGCCACAGACCAGACACTGCAATAAGACAAGATCACCTTTCTCCAGTTGTGGAATGTGGGTTCAGTAACACTGCACACTCAAAGGCCTTTTTTTATGAAATGTCCTGACACACACAGAAGTAGGGAGAATACTATAATGAACTCCCACATGCGAATCACCCAGCTTCCTCTATTGTCAACACTAGTCAACAGTGCTTCCTTTCTCCCCCTCCCACATCTTTCCCAAGGCTGTAGTGCTTAAAGCAAATCTCAGATGCAATGTCCTCTCACTAGCAACCCGTTCAACCTGCCAAGCCAATGAATGACATTGTTTTTACATAACTGGCATGCCAATGTCACACCTAACAAAAAATAACAATAACCCTTAAATAATCTAATATTTAGTCCATGTTAAAGTTTCCCAGATTGTGTCAAAGATGTCTGTTTGCAATTAGAAGAGTGTTCACAAAATTTATTTTGCTCCAAATTCTACAACTATGGCACTTCACATGTTCTACTTCCAAGAAGGGCTGTACGAGGCACAGAGATAGGAAATGCATCAATGCCACCTCTGAAAAGCTCCACCTGTGTGCTGGACACAAACTAGCTCACAGTAGGCCCTCAAGATGAGGCCAGGTTCCCTCTTAACCTCTGTACCCAGTCCAGCAGCCCTGGGGAGGGTGGGCCCCACCTGTGCACCATGGACTATTACTCAGCAATGAAAAGGAACACGCTGCTGATACAACAATCTGAATGAAATCTACAAAGAATTATGCTGAGTGAAAAAAGCCAATTCCAAAAGGTTACAATCGGTATGGTTCCCTTTATATACCTTTCTTGAAATAAAATTACAGAAATAGAGAAGAGATTAGTGGTTGCCAGGGATCAGGGAGCGGAGGAGTGAGAAGGAAAGTGGGTGTGACTGTAAAATGGTCCTTGTGGTAGTGGAAATGTTCTGTAATTTGATGGTATCAATGTCAACATCATGGTTGGGAAATTGTACAATAGTTTTTCAAGATGTTCCCACTGGGTGAAACTAGGGAAAAAGTACATGAGGGTCTCTGTATTCTTTCTTAAAATTGCATATGATTATCTCAAATATACTATCTCAAAATAAAAAGTTTAAGAAAAAAAGGGGAGAAATTGAGAGTAATACAATAATAGTAGGGGACTTTAACACCCACTTACACTAATGGGACAGACGACCCCGATAGAAAATCAGTAAGGAAACATAAGCTTTAAATGATACATTAAACCAGATGGACTTAATTGATATTTATAGAGCATTCCATCCAAAAACAGCAGAATATACTTTATTCCCAAGTGCATATGGAACATTCTCTAGGACAGATCACATCTGGGGCCACGAATCAAGCCTTGGTAAATTTAATAAAATTGAAATCATATCAAGCATCTTTTCCAGCCACAATGCTATGATATTAGAAACCAATTACAGGGAAAAACTGAAAAACACGAACACATAGAGACTAAACAACATGTTACTAAACAACCAACAGATAACTAAAGAGATCAAGGAGGAAATTTTAAAAATACCTAGAAACAAATGACCATCAAAACACAGCAATCCAAAACCTATGCAGTGCAGCAAAAGCACTTAAAAGAGGGAAGTTTACAGTGATAGTCTTATCTCAGAAAACAAGAAAAATCTCAATTAAACAACCTAACCTTATGCCTAAAGCACCTAGAGAAAGAAAAGCACATAAAACACAAACTTAGTGGAAGGAAAGAAATCGTAAACCTCAGAGGAGAAACAGAGATGAAGAAAACAATACAAAAGGTCAATGGGAGTGGCAGCTGGTTCTTTCAAGATACACAAAATCGACAAAACTGATAAATCTTTAGCTAGACTCAGCAGAAAAAAAAGGGAGTGGGCTCAAATCAATAAAGTTAGAAATGAAAAAAGTTACAACTGATGTCAAAGAAATACAAAAGATCATAAGAGACTACTACAAGCAATTATACACCAATAAAATGGACAACCTAGAAGAAACGGACAAATTCTTAGAAAAGGTACTACCTTCCAGCTGAACCAGGGAGAAATGAGAAATACAAACAGACCAGTTACAAGCACTGAAATTGAAACTGTGATTAAAAAAAAATTCCAACAAACAGAAGTGAATTCTTCACAGGTGAATTCTATCAAACATTAAGAGCTAGCACCTATCCTTCTGAAACTCTTGCAAAAAATTACAGAGGAAGGAACACTCCCACGTTTATTCTATGAGACCACCATCAGTCTGATACTAAAACCAGACAAATACCAACAAAAAAAAGAAAATTACAGGAATTCCCTGGTGGTCCAGTGGTTAAAAATCAATCCACCTGCCAATGCAGGGGACACGGGCTCGATCCCTGGTTCGGGAAGATTCTGCACGCAGGGGGCAGTTAAGCCCGTGGGCCACACCTGCCGAGCCCTCTCTCTGGGATCTGCAAGTCTCAACAACTGAAGCCACCACAGTGAGAAGCCCACGATGAAGAGCAGCTCCTGCCCACTACAACCACCAAAAATCCTGCACGCAGCAATGAACGCACAGTGCAGCCCAAACTAACATTCTTTAAAAGTGTATGATCTATCTTAAATGTTTTACTTAATTTATTTTTGGCTGTGCTGGGTCTTTGTTGCTGTGCAGGGGCTTCTTCTGGTTGCAGCGCGCCGGCTCCTCATTGCCATGGCTTCTCCTGTTGCAGAGCAGTGGCTCTAGACACGTGGGCTCAGTACTTGCAGCGTTCAGGCTTAGTTCCTCCGCAGCATATGGAATCCTCCCGAATTAGGGATTGAACCTGTGTCCCCTACCTTGGTGGCAGATTCTTAACCACTGGACCAGCAGGGAAGTCCAATAATAAATAAATTTTTAAAGAAAAGAATAAACTGGAGAGAGAGAATATTTAAAGAAAAAAGGAAAGAAAATTACAAGCCAATATCACTGATGAACACAGACACAAAAATCCTCAACAAAATACTAGCAAACCGAATCCACCAACATACTAAAAGGATCATAAATCCACGATCAAATGGAATTTATCCCAGGGATGCAAAGGATTCTTCAATATATGCAAATGAATCAATGTGACATACCACATTAACAATCTAAAGAATAAAAACCATTATGATCATCTTGATAGATCCAAAAGAAGCTTCTGAGAAAATTCAATACCCATTTATGATAAAAACTCTCCAAAAAGTAGGCTTGGGGGAACCTACTTCAACATAATAAAGGCCATATATAACAAACCCACAGCTAACATTATTCTCAACAGTGAAAAACTGAATGAATTTTCTCTAAGATCAGGAACAAAATAAGTAGCTCACTCTTGCCACTTTTATTCAACATAGTTTTGGAAGTTCTAGCCACGTCATCACAGAAGAAAAAGAAATAAAAAGAATCCAAGTTGGAAAAGAAGAAGTAAAACTATCACTGTTTGCAGATGACTTGATACTATACACAGAAAATCCTGAATACTCTACCGGAAAACTACTAGAGCTCATCAATGAATCAGTAATTACACAGTATACATAATTAATACACAGAAATCTCTTGCATTCCTATACACTAACAATAAAAAATCAGGAAGAGAAATTAAGGAAATAATCCCATATACCATCACATCAAAAAGAATAAAATACCTAGGATTAAACTTACCTAAGAAGGCAAAAGACCTATACTGTACTTAGAAAACTGTGAGATGCTGATGAAAGAAATTAAGGATAACACAGACAGAAGAGAGATATACTTTGTTTTTGGATTAGAAGACTCAATATTATCAAAATGACTATACTACCCAAAGCAATCTACATATTCAATGCAATCTCTGTCAAATTACCAATGGCATTTTTCACAAATTAGGGAAAAAAAAATCTACAATTTGTATGAAAACACAAAAGATCCTGAATACCCAAAGCAATCTTGAGGAAGAAAAACGAACCTGGACCCAGTGCAGGGGTCCTAGGTGCGATTCCTGGTCGGGGAACTAGACTCCACCTGCCATGACTGGGAGTTCACGTGAGGCAACTAAAGATCCCATGTGCCACAACTAAGACCCAGTGCAGCCAAACAAATACATAAATGTGCAGTGCATCACCAGCCACAAAATGATTTTTTTAAAAAATAGAAAAATGGAGCTGGGGGAATCAGGCTCCCTGACTTCAGACTAAACTACAAAACTATAATAATCAAAACAGTTTTGGTACTGGCACAAAAACAGAAATACAAATCAATGGCACAGGATAGAAAACCCAGAGATAAACCCACGCACCTATGGTCACCTCATCTATGACAAAGGAGGCAAGGACACACAATGGAGAAAACACAGACTTCAATACATGGTTCTTGGAAAACTGGACAGCTCCATGTGTTAATAAAAAAATGAAATTAGAATGCTCTTTAACACCATACACAAAAATAAATACAAATGGATTAAAGACTTAATTGTAAGGCCAGATGCTACAGAACTCTTAGAGGAAAATATAGCCAGAACACTCTCTGACATAGATCGCAGCAATATCTTTCTTTGATTCACTTCCCAGAGTAGTAAAAATAGAAAAAAAAGAAAGAGAGAGAGAGACCAAATTAAACTTAAAAAGCTTTTTGCACAGCAAAGGAAACCATAAACAAAATGAAAGACAACCCACAGAATGGCTGAAAATATTTGCAAAGTGACCAATAAGAAATTTATCTTCAAAATACAAAAACAGCTCCATGCAGTTCAGTATAAAAAAAAAAAAAAAAAAAAACAATCAAAAACTGGGCAGAAGATCTAAACAAACATTTCTCCAGAGAAGGCATTACAGATGGCCAAGAGGCACATGAAAGGCTGCTCAACCTCACTACTTATTATAGAGTAATGTAAATCAAAACTACAACGAGGTATCATTTCACACTAGTCACAATGGCCATCATCAAAAAGTCTACAAACAATAAATGCTGGAGAGGGCATGGAGCAAAGCAAACCCTCCTACACCACTGATGGGAATGAAAACTGGTGCAACCACTATGGAAAATAGTATAGTGGTTTCTTAAAAAACTAAATATAAAGCTAACAATGATCTGGCAATCCCACTTCTGGGCATATATTTGGAGAAAGCCATAACTCTAAAAGATACATGTATCCAATGTTGACTGCAGCACTATTTACACTTAGCCAAAACATGGAGGCTACCAAAATGTCCATCATCAGAGGAGTGAGTGAAGAGGTGGTACATATATATGATGGAATACTGTTCAGCCACAAAAAAGAACAAAGTAATCCCATTTGCAGCAGCACGGACAGACCTAGAGATGATCATACGATTTAAGTCAGAGAAAGACAAATATATGCTATCACTTGTATGTGGGACCTAAAACAATGATACAAATGAACCTATTTACAAAACAGAAATGTACTTAGAAAACAGATTTATGGCTACCGAAGGGGAAACGTGGGCGGAGGGATAAATTAGGGGTTTGGGATTAACATATACACACTACTATATATAAAATAGATACATCATCAAAGACCTACTATATATAGCACAGGGCACTTGACTCAATAATCTGTAATAACCTATATGGGAAAAGAATGAATATATTTACATGTATAACTGAATAACTTTGCTGTACACCTGAAATGAGCACAACATTGTAAATCAACTGTACTCCAATATAAAATACAAACTGTAAATTTAAGACTCTACAAATAACAAATCCTGGCTAGGGCGTGCAGAAAACAGAACCCTCCTACATGGTTCACGGGAATGTAAATTGGTGCAGCCACTAGGGAAAACAGTATGGAGGGGACTCAAAAAGCTAAAATTAGCCTTGCCGTGTGACTGAGCGACCCAACTCCTGGGCCTATATCCATTCAAAACTATAATTCAAAAATATGCATGTATCCCAGTGTTCACTGCAGCACCATTTACAATAGCCAAGACATGAGAGCGATGCAAATATCCATCAACAGAGGAGTAGATAAAGAAAATGTGATGGGTGTATACAGTGGAATATCACTCAGTCATAAAAGGAGTGAAATAATGCCATATGCAGCAACACGGATGGGCCTAAATAGAGACTGTCACACTGAGTGAAGTCAGCCAGACAGAGAAGGCCAAATATATGCTATCGCTTACATGTGCAATATAAAATATGACACAAATGAGCTTATCTTCAAAACAGAAATGGACTCGCAGAAAACAGACTTGTGATGGGGGCAGTGATTAGGGGAAGGATGGCATGGGAGTTCGGGGCTGACAGATCCAAACTACTATATAAAAATGGATCAACAACAAGGTCCTGCTGTGTAGCACAGGGAATTACAGTCACTATCCTGTGATGAACCATAATGGAGGATATTTTTTTAAAAAGAATGTATATAAATGTATGTGTAACTGAATCATTTCGCTATACAGTAGAAATACAACATTGTAAATCAACTATGCTTCAATTAAAAAAAAAAAGAATGCCTAAAATATAAGGCCAGAAACCATCCCTACTCTCAGCCTTTATGTTCCCACCATTCTCTGTGGAAAGCCTGTTCCCAGCTGGACAAAGAACCCTGACAGGTACTAGGTATTCTAACATCCCTCCTTCGGGTGGGTTCCCCCAGGCTTTCACATGGGTTTCAGCCCTAGAAGCTGGTAGAGCCACCTCTGCCAATGTAATCTGAGCTGGCCATGGGCACAAAGTCCTGCACAAATCCCGAGACCTACAGACTCAGAACCTCGGGGTGAAACCTGCTGATTCTAGCACATAACCCGAGTTGGGAACCTCTGGACTCGAGGCCAGGCCAGGTTTTGCTGAAACCTTCTTGGGTGGAGAATGTCCTAGGCACCTGTGGCCTGTTTACCCTTCCCAGGTCCCCTAACACCCTACTACTTAATTACTGCCCCTTCACCCAATCCACCCAGTGATCAGTGAACACTGACTCTGTGTGAGGGACGCTGACATGCAGGGAAATACAGCGCCCGAGAGGACGCCCAACCACACGCAGAAAGTGAATTAACTAGCCACATCTACAGCAACAGAGCAAGACAGCAAAGCACATCAAAAGGAAGCACGTAGCCAGCGACTGGAAAAGAAGGGGCCCTCTTGCTAAGCCTTGGGTGCTCAGCAAAGTCTGGTGAAAGTGGTGACACTGTTTGGTCAGAGTTTAACTAGCGAGAAGGGAGGCAGGGACAGTAGACTGACCAGCTTAGGGAAAGCAGTGGGCAGACAGGGTGGCTTAAAGCAGCAGCAGCAGGCAGGTAAGACTGGCAGGCAAATCCGGAGCCGGACCGAGGAACCTTCTGAACTCTAGGCTAAGCAGTCTGAATGTCTCCTAGTCGCCACATCTTTTCTCATTTTCCTGTGCCTTCACTAGTTCATGTTCCTATTATTGCTTCTCCATCCAACTGGGATTATAGAGCTAAGTGGTTCTTAAATCTACACATGAAAATAATTTAAAGCTCCTCCCCCATCTTAGGATAAGAGGTACAGGGCAATTCACCAGGGTACCTTCTGGGCGACCCCTGGATTCTGGCCCATTCCCAAGTCTCTGTGGATGAGCTCTGCTTTGGAGGCGCCAGCTTACCCAACTAGCATTTAAAAAGCTCTCTTCAATGTGCCTGCCTGGATATTTACAGGTAAATATTTACAGAGTTCACACTTACAAAATCCAAAGCAACAAGCTGACTTAGGCTTAAGAAAGATTGGGCCACAGTGGACTTTCTGCTCAGGCCCAAAGGCTGTTTGTCCCGGCTCTGCACGAGTAACACATCCTCCTTTCAAAGTAGGGGAAAGGTAGCATCCAGAAAAACAGGGTGCCGAGCACCCTGGCTGTGTCGGGGTCTGGAGTCCACCAGACCCTGATCTTCTCCCACCAGCAGGCTGAGTTCTCTGGGGCCGGAGCCCAAGCAAGAGTCCGAATAGCCAACCCAGAGCAAGAACTAGAAAAGTTTACCTCAGAAACTGGGCGATTCGGGCCATCATCGCTCCGGCCCCGGGCTGAAGCACATTTCCTGTGGAGAGCAAACCTCCAGTCAGTGCCAGGTGGTGCTCTGGGCACTAAGGTACGGCTGTGATGACCAGACAGGGGGCGTTCCAAATCCTCCTTCAGAACCACTGGAATGTCAAGGTCTGGAGCAGAGTGAGCCAGCTACACAGCAGCGTGTGCTGGTCAGACACTAGATCCAGTCCCTGAGAGGCCCATGATCCCCTGCCCATGCACCCTGCTTTTCCAAATCGGCACACTCTGGGCAGGTCGCCTGCCTTTAAAGGTAACACAGAAAGAATGTAGTGCAAAGCTTGAAGTCGGAGGAGGCAGTCCTGTCAGTTAGCAAAGTGTTTCTGAAAATGCACACCTCCTTGATTGTCCTCCACCTACTCACACTCCAGGGGTTGAACTGTGATCCCCCACCTAGGGGTGGCACCTCTGTGATGAGACTCTTACCATACAATGTTAGGTGGGGGAAAAAGATTAGACTAAAGGTCAAGAGGTCCTAGATTCAGGTCCAAGCTCTGCCGCAAATCCCCCGGGCAGTTTCTCCATTATTAACTGTAAAGCTGGACTTTGATGGTTTTTCGATGCTCCCTCTGTTCTACCCTGGCAATAGACAGGACATCAGGATGGGTAGAGAAACCCAGACTCCTGTCCCTTAGAGTGTTCTCAAACCCTGGCACCAAGACTCTGGCGTGGAAATGTTTGTCCCTTGCGATTCCTACTTCCTATCATACTTAATATGAAGAATGTGCTTGGAGCCGGCACAGAAAGTGCCTGGACGCGGGGGTGGGAGGGGTGGTGGAGTCTATAGCCCTAAAAAGATGATTACACTTATCTGCGTGCAGTCTGTCGCCATTCCCCTCACTGAAGACGCCTGGAAAGCGCCTGAACGGAGGGAGGTGTTTGAGGAGCGCTTTGACGGGATGAGAAGGCGAGGATCGAGCGCAGGGCCAGGGTGGTCCACTCACCCACGCAGATATCTCCCAGCTGGGCCGGGCTCAGCTTGACGTCCTGGAGAACCGCGGTCATGACGGCGGAGAGAAGCTCGTCGGGGGTGGTGTCCTACAGCCGAAAGAGCGACCGCTAGGATCCCAAGTCCGTATCCCAGCTCCCAAAGCCTCGCCCTCCCCCAAAGGGGCAGAGCGGTCACAGATCGGGCGCAAAGCCACCACCGACGCCGAAGGGAAACGAACGGAGGAGCCAGACCCCAGCCCACCCCGGGCCTCCATCTCACACCTGGCTCTCGAGCCCAGGTGCCTCACCTTAAAGCCGCCGCGGCCCGACCGGCCAATGGCTGTGCGCCGCCCGTGCACCACCACGACATCCTCTGCGGACGCCCGCCGCGCGCCGCTCCAACACGGGGCGGCCTGCGGCTCCGGGTCCGAAGCGGGCCGGCCCTTCAGGTGACCCAGCACCACCTGCAGCCTCCGCATTGCGCAGCTCGGCCGGGTAAACCCTCAACCAGCCAGGAGGAGAGGGCAGCAACCAACAGACCGTGGCCCACGCAGGCGCGGAACCTTACCTCTGACCCACAGAAACCTAAGTCCCACCCACAGACCTACTGGTCTGACTGGCCTTTCCCTCTAAAAGTCCCGCCCACCTCCCCGCCTCAGCCAAGCTCTGGTTGGCGAGCCTGCCTGAGGTCCCGCCCCAAGCCGCAAACCGAGCCTCCCAAAGTTAGACATCAGAGCGTCTTTTCACTCAAAGCCCCGCCCACAGTAGCCTACGCCTGCCAACCGAGGTGGACTCTTCTGAAGCCTCGCGCAGAAACGCGGACAGGAATCCTTTCCACTTGCAGCCCCGCCTACTGCCAAACCGCTGGCCGGTTTGCAAGAGCACCTTTCGTTGCTTGAAGAAAATTTCACCATTGCCAGGGGTCCCTTTCCCTACAACCCTGCCCACTGCCGGCCACCAAACAGATGGCGAATTGTCAGGAGCGCTGCCTACAGTTTCTTACCCGGGAAAGAGGCGCCGGGGCCTCTCATTCCTCTTCTCCCTTCCTAACCTTCTCTGCTGTCTTCCCCAGGCTGGGAGACCGAGATAATTCCGAGATGCCCCAGAGCCTACCTTGACGCGTTTGGGCTCTCCTGGGAAGTCTTTCGAGAAGACTGAGGGAATCTGGGATTCTGGGGAGGCAGGAGAATGGATTGTACAAAGTTGCCGAGATGTGACGGGACTCCCTATCTGGAGAAAGAGCCATATACATACATACACATATTTTTTAAAAACAAATTTTACAGTCAATTTGGGATTAGTGCCCACCTACCCCACTAGGTTGAGGTCTCCACCAAGGCAGGGAAAGACTTTGTATCCGGGGTGCTTGAAATATACTTGACACTTAATAGGTGATCAATAAATACCTACTGAATGAGTGAAAGAACCAAAGCTCCCCAGGTGAGGAGGTGTCACCTGCCCTCTAAAGAGCGAAGCCAGGTGCCGGCTTGACTCCCAACATCAATGATTTCCCCTAGACCCCAGAGGGTAGTACTGGGATTCTCTCAGACACATAAGGTCGGGGTGTCCTGTTACCCTCAAACACGGAGGGAGGGGTTGTGCTCCCCACTTTTGAAGGGCATGGCCGTGGTCTGCCTCTGGCGCCAAAAGGCAATATGCCCTCTCCCTCCTCCATGTCCGAGTGTACAGCCAGGGAGTCCCCAAAGCCCTACGGGCAGGAGTGCTCCCCCAGATTGCGGGGGAGCGCAATTTGCTCCTCGAGCGCAATTGCTCCTCGAGCGCAGCACCGCCTGAATCCCTCAGATCCCCAGTGGAAAGAAGGTAACTCCCCCACTTCCCAAAGATTAAGTCCCGTCTTTCCTGTAAACGCGGAAGTAAGGTCATCGTCCCACCGCCGCGCCAGACCCTAGTGGACAGATGGGTGGAGCTCAGAACACCTCAAAAGGCGGGCTCCGGGTCCCCACATCCCCAGCCCCCCCGAGATCTCGAAGGCAGTGATGGGGCGCCCCCCGCCTCCGCACATCTACTGGGGCTCCAGATTGTAGGGCAGGGCGGCGCTTCTCGGAAAGAGACCGGCGGGGCGGGATCAGGTGGGCGGGGTGGCCGAAGGGGAAGGAGGAAGCGCAGGCCAACGACGCGACTCGACTGCGCGGCGGCTCCCGGGGCACCCCGCCATGACTGAAGGAGTCCCCAGCGCGGGGTCCGCGCTCCCCACGCCTGCCATGTCCTCCCTACCGCTGGCAGCGCTCAACGTGCGAGTGCGGCGCCGCCTGTCGCTCTTCCTAAACGTGCGGGCGCCGGTGGCGGCCGACTGGACCGTGCTGGCGGAGGCGATGGACTTCGAGTACTTGGAGATCCAGCAGCTGGAGAAGTACGCCGACCCCACGAGCAGGCTGCTGGACGACTGGCAGCGACGTCCGGGCGCCTCAGTGGGCCGCCTGCTCGAGCTGCTCGCCAAGCTCGGTCGCGAGGACGTGCTGATGGAACTGGGACCCAGCATCGGTGAGGAAGCCCCTCTTCCGGCCTCACATCCGATGTGGGAGCGGGAGATGAAAGACCCGACCTTCACTGGTCCCTCCTCGGAGGCGGCGGGGTGGCGGGGTACTTTGGGGGTAGCAAGGGAGACGTTGGAGACAGCCCGCAGAGGGGAAACCGCGCAAGACTAGTTCCCTCTTTCAATACCGGGGATGATGGGGCCTGGAGAAAGGAGGCGAAGGCCCCGAAAGGCACAAGGAAACCACTAAGGCCAAAGCTTTCACATCGGACCAGGAGTCAGAATCCGGGTCCTCTGTTGGGGTGCTTGGGATTGCTTCAAGTAGAGCAATAGGCAGGGAAGGGGCTGAAAGCTGACAGTCTTGGAAATCTCAGGTCCCTAGAAAATGCACCCTTTCCTGCCACCTTCTGACACACGATATACTTGCACAGGCATGGGGACAGTGGCCCACCTCGTTTGGTTGGGGCTGCTGCCCTTGCTGCATATAAGCACCAGGTCTCCTGAGTGCTTTCATGCTCTGCCCGCATCAGCAGTGGATCCTAGAGGACACCTTGGGTTTAATTCTCAGGAGCCTTAAAAGGCAGGCTGGGCGGGGGGACGGTGAGGAAAGGGGCAGAGGCACAAGCCTGACCTCGATGGCTTCTCTCATAACCAGAACATCACTGATATCCTCTTAGGATGGCCAGAGCCAGGTGGGAGCTCTGGCCATCCTAACAAAGCTGTTGAACTGTGGATGGCACCAGTGGGCTGGAGAAGCCCTGGGGCACAACACAGCCAGGAAGGTGGGGCCGGGGCTGGATCCTGACTGTGGGTAAAGGCATGGGGTACCCCTGGGGAGCTGGCCACACCTTGTCTCTTCCCTACAGAGGAGGACTGCCAAAAGTATATTCTGAAGCAGCAGCAGGAGGCATCTGAGAAGCCTTTACAGGTGGACTCTATAGACAGCAGCATCCCTCGGATAAATGACATGGCAGGCATCACTATTCGCGATGACCCCCTAGGTAAGGGCCCAGTCCTGCCCCTCTGGGCCATAGCACATTGTGGAGTTAAGAGCATGAGTGTTGGAAGCAGATGGGTTGTGCTTGGGCAAGTCAATCTGTCTGAGCTTCAGTTTCCTAAGAAATGGGAATAATAATAGTCCAACCTCTGGTTTCGAGTATGAGAAGTGATGTTTAGCTCATGGCTAACCTAGGCCTTGGCCTGGGGTGGAGAGGAGGTACTCGTTCGATTGTGTGGGATCCAGGACCAGGGTCGCTTAGGCTGGGGGCACCTGTCTGGGCTCATCCCCAGCCTTCCTGGAGGGCTCTGACCATCCGCATTGTGCTCGCACCCAGGGCAAAAGCCTGAGTATTTTGATGCCTTCATCTGCTACTGCCCCAGCGATATTGAGTTTGTCCACGAGATGATCCGGCAGCTGGAACAGACAAACTATCGGCTGAAGTTGTGCGTGTCTGACCGTGACGTCCTGCCTGGCACCTGTGTCTGGTCCATCGCCAGTGAACTCATTGAGAAGAGGTTGGCTACGTGGCCGCAGGGCAAGTGGGTGGGTGTGCAAAGCCCTGCCAGGGATCCCCATGCTGGGGCCCTCCCAGTCAGCCCCTATCTAGCCTGGCACACTGGGATCCTCCCAAGGCTGTCCCGTGGTGAGTCACCATAGTGCCTGTAGCCTGCCCACTCTCCCCTAGGTGCCGTCGGATGGTGGTGGTTGTCTCTGACGAATACCTGCAAAGCAAGGAATGTGATTTCCAGACTAAGTTTGCACTCAGCCTCTCTCCAGGTGAGCTCAGCCCTGCCCTTGCCATGGAGCAGTGGGCAGGGCCTCAAGATGCCAGCCGTCCCTCCTTAAGGGCCATGGATATAGCATCAGGGAACTCAGGCAGGTCTCTACACACCTAAGTGTGTGTGCACAGGAGTGCCCTTTGCATGGGTAAATAGGCACCGGGGGTGCTTATTGGGAAAGGGCTGTTGTTAACCCCTGACTGGAGGACTGGTCCAGCCCTGTGATGGCAGAGAGCCTGGAGCAAGCTCTGCCCCCTCTGGCTTGCAGGTGCCCATCAGAAGCGACTGATCCCCATCAAGTACAAGCCAATGAAGAAAGAGTTCCCCAGCATCCTGCGCTTCATCACTGTCTGTGACTACACCAACCCCTGCACCCAGAACTGGTTCTGGACTCGCCTCGCCAAGGCCCTGTCCATGCCCTGAACTGCCCGAGCCCCTGGGAGCGCGTGCCTCTGTGTGCCTGTACATGTCCTTCTACCCCTGCCTCCACCCGCGGTTGTAGGGGGATCTGTGCTCTGCTGGCCTCTCAATCCCTGGACATGCCTGCTCCACGGACACAGCTGCAGCCATGGTCCATATCTGGACAGCACCTCTCATGTCCTCCATAGAACATGGGGCACGCCCACTTGCTGAGTTATCAGCCAGGATGGTGGAAACCAGAGGCAGCTAGGACTAAGCGGAAGACCAGAAGAGCCAGCTCTGACCCCTCCATCCGTCTTGGGCCTCAGTTTCTCTGCCTGAGAACTAAGCGGGGTGTGGGGAACAGGCAGTTGCTGTGTTTGAATCATCGTGGGAAATGGTGAAGCACTGTTCTGAGTCTCCTGGTTGAGGGCCAGCTGGCCACTGCGGGGACCAGGTGCTGTGCAGCTGCTTCCACAGTGCTTCAGGGCCCCACACCTCACACCCCACTTCCCCCTGCACCAGGGGACAGAGGGTGAAGCAGGCTGGCCCAGCACAGGGGGATCCTGCATGGAGCCTGATCCCCCATGGCCCACCTCTCATCTGCCTTTTTGACTCCTCCCAGCCTCTGCTCATCTTCAGCGTGGTAAGTCCCCAAGAGTGTGGCCTGCATAAGTCCCCAAGAGTCTGGCCTGCACTCCTGGGGCTGTCTTTCACTTCCACCTGTCGAGTGCCTATGGTTCTCTCAGCTCTGCCCTGCACGATACAAGATCCCAACTTCTGGCCTCTCCGTCAGATTTGGTTTCTGGGGCTAGGTCAGCATGGTGGTTTGGGCAGGAAGTCTCTTTCCGGGGCCCACTCACAGGGAGAACTTTCCCACCAGTCTTCTGTTGCTTAGCTGCCTTACCAAGTTGTTTGCTGGAACTAGTTTACAGGGACCACACAAGAGCCTCCTGCCCCGAAGCTTGTGGGCACATGGACACATACAAGCCCACTCGCCGAGACACAGGGATACACGCACTAGAACCCTCACGCACAGACATACAGGCATCTTCGTGCACACATTCCCCTGGGTACAGCTCCCAGAAACAGCTGGTGGGATAGTCCCACCACAAGGGGATCCTAACCCTGGACACGATGGGACACTCTTGTATTCTTCTTCTGTTTTCCTTTTTCACTGGAACCAGATTCTGGAAAGGACCCACTGTACCAGCATTTACACCTTCAGTGAAGCGCAGAGCAAGGAAAAGAGCTGTTGAACTCACACAACAGGTTAGCTGCGACAGCTGGTTTTCTCTCCTCAGGAGAGTTGTATGTTCTTTTCTCTTCACCTCTCCTTCAAGGAGAAATGGTCATGATCTCAGACCTCTGTCCCAGCATGGAGCCCAGGACCCTAAATCTAAAAGCAAATATATGTCTTCTCTCCTCTACCTTCAGTGAGGGCTGGGGGCAAAGCACCTTCCCTCGGGGTCTCAGGAGGGTCTGGAGGCCCCACTCTGCCTGATTCTCATGAAGCACTTAGCTACCAGGTGCCTATCCCCTTTGATATTGGGAAATATTTTACAACAATTTCAAAAAGGTTCTTTCAAACCTGTTTCTATTCATTGTAAGAAGGTCAAAGAGAGCTGAGAAAGGCCTCTGTTTGTAGTTGCCCCCTTCTGTATCCTAGGTTTATAATAAAGTCTCTACTTCGGGAGCAGCAGGTTTCATTGGTGTCTGGAAAGAGTATGGAAGCAGTAACCTGGGTGTGAAAAACTGGCCCCTTGGGGAGGTTCAAGTGGGTCTGGCAGGGGCTTCCTGAAGGCTGGGGCTCCACCCCCGGCCTCTCTAGGGCTGCAGACAAAGTTAGAAACAGCAGCTCAGCTCCTGATGCTGGGGATACTGCTTACCTCTGCCAAGCTGGGTCTTCCGGGGAATCAACCACGCGCCTGGGTGGGACAGGGCTGCTCTTCCAGGCCCCAAGAAGAATTTGGATAAGATCCCCATTCTAGATCACAGATCCCTGGAGAACTCAGTTGTTAAGAATGGCCATCCTGGGGCATGTCTATGTTAACCCTAAAGGAGTTGATCTGTTTTTAAATAGAATGCACCACTTTTTTACTGTTCCCTTGAGAAAAATTGGAAAATATAAACAAACAAACAAAAAAACACCCATAATCCTAATCCCGGAGACGAGTCCAGTGATTTTTTAGAGTGCCCAGAGATTATCAGCAACCTCAGCTATTCTCTCCCTGGTCTCTGTTACCATGTCCTGGCTCCTGAGCCTTGTGGATGCTGGAGGCATCCCAGCCTGGCCCCTAGCACTCCTAGAAACCCCTCTGTGTTCAGAGCAGCCCCGAGGCCAGACCTTCCTCTCTAGTGGCCCCTTGGAAACACAGCCTCAGTGTGGTCCCAGCAGGGCCCCCAGGATCTGCCTGAAACCCCCATGGCTGTGGCGGGGGCACAATCTTTGGGTCTGCTCCTGGTCATGGCGAGGGGTTTCTGGGTAACACGTTACATCATGGGGAAAGCCTCCATTCTCTCAGGTCATGATGGTGACCCGAATGTGCTCACCTCACTCTCATCTGATCCTCACACCCGTCCCACCTTCCTCCAGTGCCCACCTCCCCACAGGCAGGTTCCCAGATACTGAGAAAGCTTCCTCTTCTCACTTTTGGTTTAGTCCTCTAAGAACTTTTGACAGAGAAATCCTCTTTTTTTGAAAGAGAAACTTCACTGCCGCAATTGTCCAAGGCAAGTTTTGGAGGGCAGCAGCAGAGATTAAATACAAGGTTACAAATCTACATGACGATGGACCTGGATTCAACGGAATCAAGCGAGAGAAAGAAACAGGGAGAGGGAGCTCCTCCAGATTGGACAATAAACTATACCTACGGTGTGGCTTTGTTCAATCCTAGTTCAAACATATTAATTATAGAGAGCTTCTGGAGGACTTCCCAGAGGCTAAGACCCCATACTCCCAACGCAGGGAGCCCCACGTTTGATTTCTAGTCAGGGAACTGTTAATAGATCCCACACGCCGCACATCGTTATCTTGCCTGATGCGACTAAAAAAGATCCTGCAAATCGCAGCCAAGACCTGGCACAGCAGCCAAATAAATAAATACTTAAAAAAAAAAAAAGATGTTTTTGGGTGATAGAGGACAATATACAAAATATATGAGAACTCTTAACAACAGAAAAAACAAACAACCCAATTAGAACATGAGCACACCATCCCTGGTGGTGCAGTGGTTGGGAGTCCACCTGCCAATGAAGGGGGACATAGGTTCGAGCCCTGGTCTGGGAAGATCCCTCATGCCACGAGGCAGCTAGGCCTGGGCGCCACAACTCCTGAGCCTGCATGCCCTAGAGTCCACGAGCTGTAACTACGGAAGCCTGGGTGCCTAGAGCCTGCACTCTGCAACAAGAGAAGCCACCGCAGTGAGAAGCCCAAGCACTGCTCCTAGAGAGGAGCCCCTGCTCCCTGCAACTAGGGGATAGCCTACGCACAGCAACCAAGACAGCACAGCCAAAAATAAATTTTAAAAAATAGTTTAAAAAGCTGCAACAAAACGATCACGTTTAAAAAAAAAAATGGCCAAGGGTCTTGAATAGACATCTCTCCAAAGAAGATATACAAGTGACTAAGAAAATACATGAAAAGATGCTATCATTAGGGAAATGCAATTCAAAACCACAATGAAATACCATTTCATTCCCATTAGGATGGCTACTATCAAAAACTCAGAAAATAACAAGTGTTGATGAGGATGCAGAGAAATTAGAACCTTTGTGCACTGTTGACAGGAATGTAAAATGGTACAGTTGCTGTGGTATGCCAATTTCCAAAAAAATTAAAAATAGAAATACCATATGATTCAGCAATTCCACTTCTGTGTATAAACCCCAATGAATGGAAAGCAGGGTGCTAATATCAGAGACGTGTACACCCATATTCATAGGAGCATTATTCACAACAGCTAAAATGAGTAAGCAAGTCAGGTATCCCCTGACAGATGAATGGATAAACAAAAGGTAGTATATACATATAACAGAATAGTATTCATCCTTAAAAGGAATGACATTCTGACACACGCTACAATACGAGGACATTATGCTAAGTGAAATGAGCCAGTTACAAAAAGACAAATGCTATATAATTCCACCTATATAAGGTATCTAGACCAGGCAAGTTCTTAGAGATAGAAAATAGAATGGTGGTTTCCAGGGCCTGTGGAAAGGAGAGAATGAAGGGTTGTTGTTTAAAGAATCTGAAAAGAATAAACACACACATAAAACTGAATCACCCCACTATACTTGAAACAAATACAACATTGTAAATTAACTTTATTTCAATTTTCTTAAAAGGCAATTTCAAATATTATTTGAAAAAAAGTTATTTAAAGGGTACAAGTTTCAGTTTTGCACAATGAAGTGTTCTGGAGATGGGGAAATCTGGGTATTAGATGATGCTAGAGAATTATCACTATTTGTTTTAGATGTGATACAGCATTGTGGTTACATAAAGGAAATGAACATTTGTTAACTAATTCTGAGCATATTGTTATGAAATGAGTAATGTCTTGGATTCGCCTTTAAATAATTGAGAGGAAAAATAACAAAAGCTATATGAAGCAAATGTGACCATAGAGCAGTTATGAAACTGGAGGAGCATTTCTTCTCTCTGCTTGTGTGTCCAAAATTTTTCATAATTAAAAAAAAATTTTTTAAGTTAAAAAGTACAAGCATCGCTGCTACTCCACTTGCACAAAAGTCTCTCTTCCTGCATCTCCCTAAGGTGGGTATTTCAAAATCATTCATTAGGAATGACTGAAACAGAAAGAAAATAATTGTTTCGTGCCTCAGTGGGCAAGTGGAGGAAAAGTTTGATAAAATATTCCCAGATATCTGAAAATCTCATCTTGGATAGTTGGCTTTTTAAAAATTATTCACTAATTTTGAGTCTTAATAGAAATATACTGAAAATACTTTCTTCAACTCAAAAATATTTTTCCTTAACTTAAAAGAGATTCTCAGGAACTCCATGACATTTGAGACAGAAGGACCAGATTACTGATCCTGTAAAAAGGGAGACGCAACATGGCTGCTCAGCAGTCGCCCTGCAAGCCTTGCTCTGTAGCAAAGGGGATAATGTCTCCAGCTTGGGAGGCACAAATAAAGTTCTCGCCCTCAAGACAGCAGAAGCAGCCCTTGTGGGCCTCTGGCTGACAGGGAATTCTGAGTGGTTGGGCCAGGAACTGGCAAGTGGTAGAAAACTGGAGAATGCCTGTTCAAACCAGGCTGGAAGGATCTCAGATTCCAGAGGGTGAATTCAGAATCACAGAGTAGAACACAAGCAGAGCTGCTGAGCCGGTAGGGAGGTGCGGGAGGAGGGAGTCACCATCATTTCAGGTGAACACTGTCCCCACTGGCTGCTGTTCACCAGGTGAGACAGAAGAGATGGTCCCTAAGTCCCCGGGGACTTCTGGTACCGGGGAAGTACCAGATATGAAATAAACACACCTCTCCCCAGTCCCTCTGTTAAGTACAGCTCAACCCGCCCTGGGAGATATAGACAGATAACTAGAAAGAAAGTGAAAGTGTTAGTTACTCAGTCAAGTCCAGCTCTTCGCAACTCCATGGACTATAGCCCGCCAGGCTCCTCTGTCCACATGGAATTCCCCAGGCAAGAATACTGGAGTGGGTTGCCATTTCTTTCTCCAAGATAGAGATATATAAATAAATAAAGACTTCAAAGGACAGAGAGGAAGATAAACAGGCTAGTGGCCTCAGGACTCAGAGAAAGACGTGGCAAGGATTCCCAGGTTTTTCTTTTTGCTTCGAATATCTCAGGCTGAGCATTGGAGAAGCTAATAACCTAGAAACAAATGGGTACAGACAAAAAAAAAAAAAAAAGAAGTCCTGCTCTTTTTAGCCAGGAAGGAGCAGCCCAACAAGAAAGAATACTTTCAGACAATAATACTCTACTCCAGCCAAACCACAGGAAAACTGTCCTGCACCCTGCCAGCTGAGGCAAACTGGGAGCCTGGCCCCCACTCCTGTCTGCAGGGAGCTGTCAGGATGCCTAGCAGACAGTCAGGGTTGTCATCAGTACCAGCAGCAATGTCCTCCTCCACTGTCGGTGCAAGCCATCAGGGCATCCTGCCCTCCCACCAGAGTGGTCTACGCACAGGCTTAGTGGACAGCCTGAACTCCTGCACTAGCCCAGCAGTAATTAGGCACCAACTCTGCCTCCCTGCGGGCTTCCCACGTGGCTCAGTGGTAACAAGATCACCTGCCAAGGCAGGAGACTTGGGTTCAGTCCCTGGGTTGGGAAGATCCCCTGGAGAAGGAAAAGGCAACCCACTCCAATATTCTTGCCTGGAGGATCGCATGAACAGAGGAGCCTGGCGGGCTACAGATCACAGGGTTGCACAGAGTAAGACCCAACTGAGAGACTAAGCACCCTCGCCTACCTCCCTGCTTCCCAGGACGGCAACAGGGGCTGAGCTGGGAACCTGGACTTTGACCTCTTTCTGACAGCATCGGTGTGGAGACAGTGAGCCTGCTAAAACAGATCTATTTATGTTTTTTCTCTTTGAGACGCTCATTTTAATTTTGGGGGTAAGTAAACAGAAGTGGAATTACTGCATTTCGCTTTTTTTTTGTAGCTATATTCTGCTACTATTTTATTTTTTTATATTGGTTTTGCCATACATTGACATGAATCAGCAATGGGTGTACATGTGTTCCCCATCATGAACCCCCCCACACCTCCCGCCCCATCCCATCCCTCTGGGTCATCCCAGTGCACCAGCCCTGAGCACCCAGTATCATGCATTGAACCTGGACTGGCGATTTGTTTCACATATGATAATTCACATGTTTCAATGCCATTCTCCCATATCATCCCGCCCTCGCCCTCTCCCACAGAGTCCAAAAGACTGTTCTATACATCTGTGTCTCTTTCGCTGTCTCACATACAGGGTTATCGTTACCATCTTTCTAAATTCCATATATATGCATTAGTATACTGTCTTGGTGTTTTCCTTTCTGCCTTACTTCACTCTGTAGAATAGGCTCCAGTTTCATCCACCTCATTAGAACTGATTCAAATGTACGGAGCACTGTTTATAATAGCCAGGACATGGAAGCAACCTAGATGTCCATCAGCAGATGGATGGATAAGAAAGCTATGGTACATATACACAATGGAGTATTATTCAGCCATTAAAAACAGAAGATTTAAATATCTATCCAGAGTCCCATAATACTCGAAATGTCCAGGACTGAGAGTCACTCTCTATACTGAGAACCAGGAAAATCTCAACTTAAGCAAGAAAGGATAACCAACAGTTATTAATCCCAAGATGACACAGATGTTAAAATTATCTGACAATGATTTTTAAGCAGCCAGTGTAAAAATGCTTCAGTGAGCTATTACAGACATACTTCAAACAAATGAAAAGCATCTCAGCAAAGAAACAAAACAGATGAAGAGCTAAACTGAAGTTTTAAAACTGAAAAAAAAAATCCCACTTGAAATAAAAATCTTACTAGATGAGTCCTATAATAAAATGAACTATGTCCGATTCATGTTGAGGTTTGACAGAAAACAACAAAATTCTGTGAAGCAATTATCCTTCAATTAAAAAATAAATAAATTTTAGAGCCGCGGAGCTTCCCCGGAAGAGATCGAAGCCAGGTCACCTTTAAGGGGCCCGGAAGGGAGTGTTTGGGCTTGGGAACGGTGTCGCGATGTGGTCGAGGTTCTCCCCGGGATCGCCCTCAGGGCCATGTGCTTGTTCATCCCAGGAATGGCCACCGCGCGCGTTCACAGGTTCAGTAACCGGGGCAAGGAATAAAGGGTTGCCCATTATTCATGTCAGTGGTATCTGATGGAAAGAGAGAGGCCCGTCTCTGGAGTAAACCGTTACTATGTGTCAGAGGGTTTGGAGAACATTGATTAAGGAAAGGTTTCCTGGTTGATGAAGAACAACTCAGTCGTGCTCTTCTAACCCTGCTAGTAGATTATGCGGCATGTTGTGTAGCATGCATTGTATTTTGTAGTGTGTAATAAAAATAAAAAAATTTAAAAATAATAATAAATAAATAAAATAAAATAAAGAATAATAGAAATCACCTAATCTGAACAAGAGATGACAGAAAAAAATTCACATTCCCAGAAATCTGTGGCACTATAAGAAAATATCTAGTATTTATGTCATTGGAGTCTCAAAAGTAGAGGAGGAAGAAAGTGGAGCTTAAAAAAATACTCAAATAAATATGACTAAAATTTTACAAAGACGGCAAAGACATAAACCTATAAATTCAAGAAGGTTATAAAATCCCAAACAGGATAACCCAAAGAAATCCATGTCAAGATACACGTAGTTAAACTTCTGAAAACTGAAGACAAAGAAAAGATGTTGAAAGTAGCTAGAGAAATGACAACTTCCCTATAATGAGAAAAAAAAAAATGAATGAGGTCAAATTTCTCATCAGAAGCCAAGGAAGTCAGAGGAAGTGGCACAACGTTTTCCACGTGCTGAAAGAAAAGAACTGTCAACTCAAAATCCTATATGCAGAGAAAATCAGAAATGAAGAGGAAATTAAGACATGCTGAGATGAAGAAAAACTGCGAGAATTTGTCATCAGCAGTTCTTGAAAAATAGCTAACAGAAGTTTATGAAGCACAAAATAAATGATCGGAAAAGGAGGAAGAACAAAAGAGTAAAAATATTTTAATACAATGTTTTCCGTTTCCTCTTCAGTTTTCTAAATCGTATCTGATGGTTTAACCAAAAGGTTAGTAGTTGTGTGCAGGGCAGATTACAGAAGGTGATAAGCACTTCGGTAATCTCTATTTCAAGTATTTACATCTGCTCAAACCTGGGAGGAGGGACACTGTGGTCCCTTCTATTTCCTCTTTCCTAAAAAGATCAAAGCCCACTAGGTCCTGTCCAGCGCCCTCTATCTTGAGTACACACGTATCATCTGATGTGATTCTCAGTCTTTTATTATTTTTTTCCCCTTCTTTGTCACTCTGCATAGCATGCGGAACCTCCCCAACCAGGGGTGGAATCCATGCCCTCTGCGTGGACCACCATGGAAGACCTTGATTTGCACAGAGAAGATATTTGAGACAGTTATAACCCAGGGAGAGTAAAGGGAGTTGAAGAAAGTTTCCTTTCCCTCTCTGAAACTGGTCAGGTCAACACAGGCAGAACTGAGGTGAAGTGAAGTGAAGTGAAGTCGCTCAGTCGTGTCCGACTCTTTGCGACCCTGTGGACTGTAGCCTACCAGGCTTCTCCGTCCATGGGATTCTCCAGGCAAGAATACTGGAGTGGGTTGCCATTTCCTTCTCCAGGGTTATGTATATACAGTGCCACATCTAAATATCTACACAAAGAGAGACTCTCCAAAAACTATCAATATATCAAAATGAAATTCTACTGGAAATGGACGAGATGCAGAACCGATTAGTGGTTGTCAGGAGTCAGGCATAGTCGCAGGGGAAGGGGATGGGTGTGCTATAAAGAAGTAGCAGAGGGAGGTTTTAAGGTGTTGTAATAGTTCTATATCTTGATTGTGCTGCTGGTTACACAGACCTGCACATAATAAAATGGCAAAGTACTGCACATACACAATTATACCTGTGTCTAGTTTCTCGTTTTGATACTGTACTCTAGTTACATAAGATGCATCCACTGAGGGAAGTTGTGTGAAGGGTTCAGAAACTTCTCTGTGCTATTCTTGCAACTTCCTGTGAGTCTATAATTATCTCAAGATTAAAAACTTAACAAATTTTAACATAAAAATGAAGTAAAAAACAAAAGCCCCTGGGTGCTTATGCAATGCCTAAAGCTTAACTTTCCATCTTGTTCCCTGCCTCCCTCAGTTTTATTAAGATGTAACTGACATATAGCACTATGTAAGTTGAAGGTGCACAATTTGACCTGCATATATTTTGTGAAATGATTACCACAGTAACTTTAGTTAATATCCATAATTTTGTATAGATCAAAAGAGAAATGATTTTCTCTTTGTGATGAGAATTCTTAGCATACACTCTCTTTCAACTTTTCTGTATATCACACTGTTAACTACCGTCATCATGCTATATATTATAACCTCAATAGCTATTTATCTTATAACTGGAAGTCTGTACATTCTAACCACTTTAATTCCCCCTCCCCTCAACATTCACCTCTGGTAACCACAAATCTGATCTCTCCGAGTCTGGTTTTTTGTTTAGATTCCACATATAATTGAGATCATAAATAATCTTTTTCTGTCTGACTTATTTCCCTTAGCATAATGCCCTCAAGGTCCATTCATGTTGTTCCAAATGGCAGAATTTCCTTCTTTTTTAATGGATGACAGTGTTAGTCACTCAGTTGTGTCTGACTCATTGCAACCCCCTATAGCCCACCAGGCTCCTCTGTCCATGGAATTCTCCAGGCAAGAATACTGGAATGGATAGCCATCCTCTTCTCCAGGGGATCTTCCCAATCCAGGGATCGAACCCAGATCTCCTGCATTGCAGGCAGATTCTTTACCGTCTGAGCCACCACAGCAGCACTTTAATGGATGAAACGTGTGTATACACACACACACATACACCACACATAAACACACTTGTACAGCCATTGATGGACACTTAGGTTGTTCCCACATCTTGGTTATTGCAAATAATGCTGCTATGAGCATGGCGGTGCAGGTATCTCTTTGACAGAGTGTTTTCATTTGCTTTGGATATATACCCGGAAGTGGAACTGCTGGACCATATGGCAGTTCTATTTTTAATCTTTTGAGGAACCTCCATACTGTTCTTCGTAGTGGCTGCACCGGTTTACTTTCCAGCATTGCACAAGTTTTCTTTTTCCACATCCTCATCAGCATCTAGCTACCATCCTGCTTTTTAAAAAGAACTATTTTCAATATAAAAATGATCACTGGCAACATATATTCATGCATATGTAAAAATATGTGCATTTTCAATCAGCATTCTTTGTTGAGAAAATGAACCAAATTTTGTTTTTGAGGACCTGCTTATTATCTTGCTCCAGGTCAAAACCAGAATATAAACAGAAACTACCCAGGGCTCTTGCCTCAGGGAACTTAAAGCCCAGGCCATGAATCAAGACAAAAATGCAGGGAAACCCAAATAACTGAAGAATTAGACCACACAGCCTTCCATAGCACATATGCTGACATGTGCCAAAGGCAATGTGTCCTGTAAGACCTGAAGACAGGCCTCTGTAAGAGGCAGGTAACCTTGAAGTTGGCTTTGAAAGGTGGCGAAACTGGTGGAGTAGAGACCCGGCAGAGGAGGAGATTCAAGCAGTAAGGGAATGATACAGACAGATGGGAAAAGTGAGGGGCACATCTAGGGGCGAGCAGACTGATAGGATGAGATCCCTCCAGGTTCAGTACGGAGCCCCCGAAATGCAGGCTGCAACAGGGTACATGTGTCTGGGCAGGAAAGGACTGGTAAACCCAGAGGGTAGAGAAGATTAGCTTAGTGGCTACCGTGCAGGATAGATTTGAGAAATTGATAAGCATGCTGAAAATTTCTGCTATAGGCAAGTGCACAAGTAAGATTGAGAAAAGAAGTAACTGCTGGCTACAGGAGAGATTCTGGGATCCCCAGAATTTCCTGTTTCCTCAGATCAAACCCTGCCTGGCCCATTCTAGTGTCCCGTGTCCTAAGCACTTATGCATCAGTTGAATCTGCGAATTCCTAACTCTGAGGTCACGAGATCCTGAGGGTGCACCAAGTCCAAGTACCCACGAGGTTAATTCTCATGAGCTGTCTGCTTTATGAGGCTCTTCTGACTTGAGTATCATCAGTGAGAGTGTTTCAAGGACCCCCAACTTCATCTAATTTTGAGAATTACCACCTTCAGGAGTTGGATAACGAACACAGTATTATTCAACAGAACTAGGTGAACCACATATGTATTTTTATATTTTCTAGTAGCCATGCTAAAAAAGTAAAAAAGAAACAGACGACATTAATTTTAACATTTTATTTAACCCAATCTATCTAAAATATAATTTCAACATGTAATCTGTATAAAGACTATTGATGACATTTTAGGTGGTTTTTCTCATATTAAGTCTTTAAAATCCAGTGTGTATTTCACACTTACAGCACATCTCAAATTAGACTAGCCGCATTTATAGTGCTCTGCAGCTACATGGAGACAGTGGCTACCCCATTATACAGTGCAGCTGTGGAATCTTGCTACTTAAAATGTGGTCCCTGGACTGGCAGCATCATACCATCTGCTAGAAATAAGGAATCTCAGGCCCCACTGCAGGCCTAATTCATAAAATTCTGCAGGTGATTCATAGGTACATCTGGGAAGAGAGATATAGGGTAATCAGTGTTTTCACTACCTAACATCAACATTGGTTCTCTTCATTCAGGCTCCATGCCATGCTTTTGCTTCGTGCTTTTTCAACACCAGTTCCAGACACAGATCTAAACCAAGCAACACCTCTCCTTGATGCTGAGCATCAGAATGGGTTCAGGCATGCCAAATGTTTTAGCCAGATTCAATGAGATCCAGTGAATTCTTTGAGAAATCCCACTGTCCTTGAATGAAAAAGGTCAGCTTTAGCGCCAGCGTGGAGCATGATGGGAGAGCCTGCCTTTATATGAAGCCTGTGAATGGAGGGAAAAAACTGATGGCCTCATTTGAGCCCCTGCTCTAAGTCTTACAGCTTGACTTTTCAGATAGGTTGTTGCTCAGTCACTACGTTGTGTCCGACTCTTTTGTAACCCCATGGACTACAGCACGCCAGGCTCCTCTGCCCTTCACAATCTCCTGGAGTTTGCTTAAATATAAGTCCGTTGAGTTGCTGATGTTATCTAACCATCTCATCCTCTGCCGCCCGCTTCTCCTTACGCCTTCAATCTTTCCCAGCATCAGTGTCTTTTCCAATGAGTCGGCTCTTCACATCAGGTAGCCGAAGTATTGGAGCTTGAGCATCAGTCCTTCCAGTGAATATTCAGGATTTATTTCCTTTAGGACTGACTGGTTTGATCTTCTTGCAGTTATATGAGCCAGTAAACTGTTTGTTTAAACTAGTTTGGATTGTGTTCTAGATGGTTATTATCTGTTTTCTCCTCCCCTTGTTCTCTGCAAGGCTCTGTGTCCCTGGATATTGATCTTCAAGAATTATATCAATAGGCCCCCCTTACCTTCTGGTTTTCTGTTGGGATTGGTTAATTGTCAGCACAAGTGGAAGGTGGAAGCACAGGAAGTAATAAGGTCGGGATATTTATTCCCTTGCCTCCTTTCTTGTGGGGCTGCCGAGGGCTGACTTCTTTCTACCACAGGCCACAACTATTTTCAGGTAGATCTCTCCTTTACCTACCCTCTCTCATTCCAGCAGTCCTCTGCGTGCTTGCCCCTTCAGGCCTCGGGGTGGTTGGTTTCCTGAGGCTGACAACACAGGACTATTGCACATTCCTTTTGGTTTCCCAGTCCATGCCTTAGCAAACAGCTCCTTTATTAAACTCTCCTCAAATAATCCACTTTGAGCATGCCCCTTACTTCCTTTGGGGACCTGATTAGTACCATAATTGGTGTCAGCAATGGCCTTAAAATAGGATTCTGGAATTGAGTTGCTCACATATATGAGGAAGGCACTGAGTTTGGGATTACCAGATGCAAACTATTATATATAGGACCGATAAACAGCCAGGTCCTATTGTATAACACAAGGAACTATAGTCAATATCCTGTAATAAACCATAACAGAAAAATATATGAAAAAGAATATGCATATATATATAACTGAATCACTTTGCATATGCATATATAAACTGAATCACTTAGCCATACATCAGAAACTAACACATTGAAAATCAACTATACTTCAATAAAATATTTTAAAAAAGAGAAAGTGATATATGCAACTTATAATTCATGACCTTAACAAAATTGTGTGCCCTCTACTTTCCCTCCCCTTCATGCTGCAGAAATGTGGGTACAGTGGTGGAAGTTAGAAGCTCTGTTTTTTTTTTAAATATTTGGCTGCAGCAGGTCTCAGTTGAGGCATGTAGGACCTAGTTCCCTGACTGGGGATGGAACCCGGGCCCCTAACATTGGGAGGTCAGTCTTAACCACTGACCACCAGGGAAGTCCCTTAGAAGCTCCATGTTGAGGACAGCAGACACAGCATAGGAAGGGCCTGGGATCTTGATTACTGGGTTGAACTATCAGCTCAAATTGTCTATACTCGACTTTTAGGTACGGGAGAAATAGATTTCTACTTTCGCTACTGTTGCAGCAGGAGTGCTAGCATCCTTAATGCATCCTTAATCCTGTCACCAGCAACCAAGAGGTCCTAAGTGACAAAACAGGTTTGTTGCAAGCCCACTGCCGCGCTCAGCCAACCACAGTCCCACCATGCCCACTCAGGTCTCCTCCTTGCTCTGCTGTGGGTCCTGCCCACTCTTCAGATGAACACTGGGCCCACGAGCTGATTCAAATCACTCCTGCTCCTCAACAAAGGCTCCCCTTTCCTGGCCCCATGCTGGCTGTGAGGATCTGTGTGCTCCACCAAAAGGCTGGCCTTAACTGGACAATTCCTATGCAGGGATGCGTATTAACTCACATTCTAACTGAGAGGTGCAAAGACAATGTGGTTTGTTTTCTGTAGTCTAATCTTTCCTATAAGCCCCTGTCCTGCTAGGTGGCAAGGGGAGACTTAGGCTTGCTGGTGAATATTAGATGATTAACAGTATGTTTCAGAGTAACTTGGTCTCTCTGAAGTAAATGCTGCTTCTCGGGTCTCTTTCTCTCCCCCTGCCCCCCTCACCTTACCAAGAAGGTCTGGGAGACAGAGGAGAACTATCATATGATATCCCCTATATGTGAAATCTAAAAAGAAAGTATACAAATGAACCTATTTACAAACAAAAACAGACTCACAGACGTAGAGAATGAACTTATGGTTGCCAGCGGGAAAGAGGTAGGGAGTTTGGGATCGACATGTACACACTGCTGTATTTAAAACGGATAACAAACAAGGACCCATGTATAGCTCAGGGAACTTTGCTCAATGTTATGTGGCAGCCTGGATGGCACTGGGTTTGGGAGAGAATGGATACATCTGGATGTATAGCTAGGTTCCTCTGCTGTTTTACCTGAAACTATCACAACGTTGCTAATTGGCTATACTCTGATATAAAAGAAATAGCTTAAAAAAAATAACTAAGGCCTTGGAGCTCAGGAAATCAGAGGTTCAAATGTGAACTCACAGCAGAAGGAAAGTGTTGCTTTGGATTTCTGTGAGGTCTTCTAGCTCTGCCATGAAACACCTGGCTTCCTTCCTGAACTTCCATAATTACCCAGATGCACTGCACCTCATCTGGCCTCTAGAGTGAGATGCCAGCCCTCAGAGCTGGAGGCCATGGTCCCAACCACTGGCCTTTTGCCATAAAACCCCCCTCCGCAGGCCTTTTCACGGCCAGTCTCTACACCAGCCTCTACGGCACTTCCAAGTGCTGTCATGGGGCACAGGGAAGCTTCTGATTCCCTGTGGACCGAGCACAAGCTGTGAGGGACTGGATATGGTACGCTGGTGTTCAGGGCCTAGGCTCTGCCCTCTGTCACACTGTTCCTACAGTATACTGGACATGATGCAAAGCCAAGTGGGAGGCTTCTCTTGGCAGCTTGCAGCCTCTCCCAAGCCTTACCCAGGGAAGCAGCCCACAAGCCTCCGACATTCTGAATTCCTCAAGTTGCCCTATCTGTCTTAGATGTTTCTACAGTTTCTCCTATTCAAGACTGGGGGTGGGGGTGCTGGGGAGAATGGACGGCAGAGATGAGGACCCTGGAGCATGCCTGCCTGCTTGTTCTTCCTCTTCCACTTCTCTGCTCACATACCTGCAGGCAGTGCTACTTTTGTTTCCTCTTCCTTTTTCCCCTCATGGTCTGGACATCACAGGTAGGGAAGTTTTCACCCCTACAGTATACAAGGAACACCATGATCTGAGCAAGTAAGAACCAGCTTTTGACATAAGGGCTGCAGGAAAACTGAATTTGGGCCCCTCCAGGGACAATTATATTAACAATCCATCCCTCAAATTTTATGTTAAAAAAAAAAATTTGTTGTTTTAAGTTTTGGCCACACCACACGGCATGTGGGATCTTAGTTCCCTGACAAAGGATCAAACCCGCACCCCCTGCTGTGAGGTGCAGAGTCTTAACCACTGGACAGCCAGCAAAGTCTCTCTGCTGAAAAATTAAGACCCTTTTGCTGGGGTGCTTTGTACCAACATGTCAGTTGCAGGTTCTACTCTGTGGCCTTCAAGTCTGCCCACCCCTCTAAATCTTTGCCATGCAAATTCCTTCCCTAGCCTTTCTATATCCAGGGGTCGTGGTCCTAAGATCCATTCCTTTTCCCTAGGCAGTTTGAGGGCACATGCACCTCCTGGTCATATAGCTCCTCCTACTACTATTACTACTACTAAGTCACTTCAGTCGTGTCCGACTCTGTGCGACCCCATAGATGGCAGCCCACCAGGCTCCCCCATCCCTGGGATTCTCCAGGCAAGAACACTGGAGTGGGTTGCCATTTCCTTCTCCAATGCATGAAAGTGAAAAGTCAAAGTGAAGTCGCTCAGTCGTGTCCAACTCTTAGTGACCTCATGGACTGCAGCCCACCAGGCTCCTCCATCCATTGGGTTTTCCAGGCAAGAGTACTGGAGTGGGGTGCCATCGCCTTCTCCATATATAGCTCCTACAGACTGGTAACTTATACTCAGTGTAGAATGCCATGTTTGAATATGCCCATACAAACGCACAAGCTTTTCCAGGACCTTCCAAGGAGTCCTTGACACTCCAAATTTGCTTCTTTCCTGGGTCTCCCTGCCAGGTGAAATGTGAACAACACACCACGTGTACATACGTTACAAGGTGAAGTTACCCAACTCCATATTGAGAAAGGCTTTTTCTTCACAGACGCAACAGCTTTCCATTCTGACGACAAACTCGGTGTTTGTGCAACATGCAGTTAGTTCTGCTTTGTGCTCCTGCTTTCGGGCTGGGTCCCAGGGTTTGTCAAGTGCATAAGAAGGCCCATCACAGCACCAGCTATTCTACAGCGCTTACCACGAAGCAACCAAATCTTTAATTATTTTTTTCTCTCAGATTTGAGTGAGTTACAACTAAGTGAGAACAAGTCACCTCCCCCAAAAGACTGAAGCAGAAGAATCTGAGTTAACAGAAGAATCTGCTAAAACTTTCTGTCTGCTGGATGGGGTGGATAGAGCTTAGATTCCGCTCGAAGAGCATGGAGAGCCCTCCCTCTGTCACCATCTGCTGCCATTCACCAGGGAAGTAACATCAGTTTGGGGGCCCAGGCCCCTTTGGATGACAGAAGACAGTCCCATTTTCTGGCAGACTGCTCACAGCTGAGCACGTGGAGAACCGTCCGTAAATGCATGCGCACTACACCTGAGAGGGTGCTTTTGTCCCCATTTCTTGATGTCCTGAAATTTCCAACTCCACATTCAGTCCAGCAGAACCCCACTTTTGGGACGCCTGAACCCCAAATTCTCTCATTCAGGTTGGATGCTAAAGGCAAACAAGGCTTCACAATCCACTGAGCATCAAAGAGAAAGCCTTTATTTTCTTCCCCAGACATTACAATAAGGAATTAGGTAGTGCTGGGGCTTCCCTGGTGGCTCAGTGGCAAAGAATCCAACTGTTAATGCAGGGGACACGGGTTCCATCCTTGATGCGGGAAGATCCCATGTGCCATGGGGTAACTGAGCCCGTGCGCCACAGCTACTGGGCCTGTGCTCCTGAGCCTGGGAGCTGCAGCTACTGAGTCTGAGAACCTGAGAGCCTGTGCTGCACAAGAGAAGCCGCTGTGATGAGAAGCCCGTGCTCCGCCACTGGAGAGTAGCCCCGATCACCGCAGCTAGAGAAAGTCCACCCAACAGCCACGACCCAGAGCAGCCAAAAATAAATGAGCAAAACACAGTTTTTAAAAAGATTAAAAAAAATAAACGAGGTCATGCTATGATATGAATGACATCACACAGTGGTGGCTGAAACCTGTTTTTCCTGAGCAAGCAAACCTGAGTCAAGACACACGGCTGGAATTGTTGCTCAACCCCACGTTCCAGAAAGCTTTCTCACTCTAGTCCCACCAACAGGAGCAGCAGCTATACTGAGCATTTACAAGCCAGGTTCTGTGCTAAGCATTTCCAGGAATATCTGGAGGCAAGTTTTCTCAGGCTTTCTGAGTTCATTTCCTCATCTGTAAAATTGGCATAGACACCTCACAAGGCTCTATTACTGACCACATGAAGTATACATTCATAATCCTTTAGCGCACTACCCGGCACATTACAGGCACTTTAACTGTTGTGGTGAATATTCTCCTAGGCTTTTGATATGAATTTGTATGAATTTGATGAACCAAGCTGTCCAAATCTACCCTAAGTTCAGAGAGCATGGGACACCAAATTATCAGAAGATAAATCTGATCATTCAGTTCCTGAGCTTAGTGAGAGATACTTATATTTTTCAGTGTTGTGACTAGAGCTGTGACTCAGAGATTCTGAAACTCCTGTCTAAGGTGGAGTATTGAATGGTACATATATTTTTGAAAATTTTCCTTAAAAGGCAAGAAATGCAGCTCTTTATACATTTCTAGATTCTTACCATGCTGGCAAGGCTTAAGGTGGGCAATCCACCACCACTGCCAAGGTCAAAACTCCACACAAATCCTTTACTTCTGTTGGTGAGATAGGGTATCCCCCACTCCTCATGGGTGATCTACAACCCAATTTGAAATACAGAATATTCACAAAAAGAGAAGTCTATGGTTACCTGGCAGTACAGGCTAAGTGCCCAGAAATGGTCTGGATGAGGTAATAAGTGCACATGACTTCCCTCAGGCCTGGAACAATCTCAGAAAACAGCGGTCCGAGTAGGGGGGCAGGGAGGGCTGACCATCATCAGCTGAACCTGGCAGACCAGTAAGACCTGGATGGGTGGAGCAGAAGAAAGGTGGCATTCCTGGAAGGAGGAAGGGTGAACAAAGGGAGGTACAGTGAAACCAGGCTGAGAAGAGTGTCGGACATTCCCTTCAGCTCAGAAGAAGGGACAGGCAGATCGTCGAGTAGCACGTATATTATTAGCTGAGCCATGTGAGACCAAACTTTGAAATTATGAAATATACTCTAAAAGGACATGTGGACATCTAGGGATAGTTGATGAGAACTACTGACGAGCGCGTCTGTCCTCATCACCAAGTTAAGAAACAGCACTAAATGAATCCTGGAAGTGTTCCGTGCCCTATCCTACTTGTATCCCTTTCCTTTCCCCCAGTCACCAAACTGAACTGTTTTGTTTCCCTGAAACTGAATTGTTCTGTATCCAACTGTGCCTACTTTTGCCCTCTTCCTGAATGCCATCACTCTGGTATGTACACTTCTGTTACTTTGTTTCTGTCATCAAATATGTACTGCTTTGCATACATTGTTTGAACTGTAAGGAGAAAACAATATAATATTGTGTAACACTAGCAATGTAATTCTCTAAAGCAATTCATTAAGGTCTGTTTCACAAAAGTATTCTGGAGACCCACGAACATAACACCCAGCTTAGTTAATAATTAAGAAAATGCAAATTAAAACTAAAATGAGCTATCATTTCACTCTCACCAGACAGGTAAAATTTTAGAGCCAAATTTGAATTTGGGGGTGACACATTCAGTCTATAACCTTCATGCATCTTCCAGCCCTTATTCCATATATTTATATATGTGTAAATTACAGACTGAATGTTTGTGTTTGCCCCAAACATATGTTGAATCCTAACCCTCAATGTGATAATAAATATTAGAAGGTGGAGCTTTGGGGAAGTAAATAGGTCACGAAGGTGGAATGCTCGTGAATGAGATTAGTGCCCTCCTAAGCTGAGACGAGAGCTTGCTCCTGCCTTTGCCATATGCAATACAAGAGGAGATGGCTGTCTACAAACCAGGAAGCAGGGCTTTGCTAAACATCAGATCTGCCAGTAGCCTCATCTTTGATTTCCCAGACCCCAGAACTGTGAGAAAAGAATTTTATTTAAGCCACCCATTCTGTGGTAATTTGTTATCCTGGCCCAAACTAAATCAATGCAGAAATTTATCTACAACTTGTTTACCTTGATTATAGATCATTCCACTCCAGTATGTATAGACCTCCTTCATTCTTTCCAACTGCTATGTAATATTTCACAGCATGGATGAATCATAGTTTTACCAGTCCTCCGTTAACTTCTTTTGAACAGTTGAAATATTTGGATTTACAAAATTCAAAATGTGCAGAAGAGAACATCCCTTCTACGTGTCAGTAGCTCTGGTCTGGCGGCAACCAAAGTTACCAGTTGTAGCAGAGAGTGGCTAGATGCCGACCAATCCCATTGCTTCTTCCTTGATTTCAGTCGTGGTGAGTTAACTGGCTGTGTTTGACCAACACAACCTGGGAAGAAGTAACAAACACAACTTCCAGAGCTGGCCAGCTTCTGTGGTGTTCCGCCTCTCAGATAACGAGCTGGCTGAATGCAGAGGGTCCAGAGGAAGTCTGTGCAGACGCTAGGAGACGGTGATGCCACAGGACTGAAGGAGGCAAACTTTAACTGTCAACTTGGGCCAAAGGGACCAAGGACATACGTACTGGACTATATGTGTGTCAGAAATAAGCTTTTGGGTTAAACCAGCCAGTTTAGTGTAGTTTGGGGTTGCTACTTCAGCTAGCATTAACACATGAGCTTCTTATTTATCCTGAGATGTTCCACATATGTGCTCAGTCACTAAGTTGTGTCTGACTCTTTGTGACCCCGTGGACTGCAGCCCACCAGGCTCCTCTGTCCATGGATTCCCCAGGCAAGAATTATTAGAGCAGGTTGCCATTTCCTACACCAGGGGATCTTCCCAACCCAAGGACTGAACCCATGTTTCTGGCATCTCCTGCATTGGCTGGTGGGTTCTTTACCACTGTGCCACCTGAGAAGCCCTTCACACAATATACACAAGCAATTACCATTCCTGTATGAATAGATATCTTCCTTCAAGGTTGTTTCCAGTTTCTTCCTATTTCAATAACACTACAATAAACATTTTAATGAAGGCTTCTAGACATATTCCACCTTTAAGAGATCGTGTTACAAATAGTAGGTACCTAGGAACCTGCTCCAGCTCAGTCAACTACTTCCCATCTTTTGCTGAATTCAGCTTGAGTTCAAGTTGGCATGGTGCCAGCCTGGGCAAATGTGAAGTTACTCTCTGGCTCAGAATTCAGTTTGATGTTGAGACTCTACTTTCTGCATGGGCTGATTCCCCCCTCCCCCACAATAACCTCTTACTTACCTATTTTTTTCCACGCTCTGAGACTCTGTCATCATAGTCCAGTATGTGTGCCCTTGGTCCCTTTCCTGGATTTGCGAAGATGTCAGATTCTCCCCAGGCTCCAGACTCCTAGCTTGCGCATGTCTTCTCTACTCACGAACTCCACTGATTTAATCAACACCATGCCTGAATATGTGTCTGTGCAGGGACCATTCCAAGTGCAGAGGTGGGAAGCACTTCCATGTGAGGAATGGGTGAAATGCCCTCTCACAAGAGATGACTTTATACTACATCTGAGGTGTGATAATGGAGAGAGGGGCCTAGGGGGAGAGAAAGATTCCATGGGTTTATAGTTGGTACTGGCACTGACAAGGAACTGCTGAGAAAATCAACTTAGGAGACCTAAATTTGTGCTTTTCTTTACATTCAGGTTTTTCACATATGGTACACATTCATTTATAGATTTCAACTCTCTCATTTAAGAAGTCTATAAAACTTGAACTATTAAAGCTGTAATTACCACTTCAGGGCATCACTAGTCTTGAAATTAGTCCTTTTTCCTCTACCCTGTAGGTGCTAAAAGCAAAGCACGATGCAGGTAAGCTGCTTAAAGGCAACAGAGAAAGAAGAGGAAGTATGAACATAATTTCCCTCCCAGCTTCTCAGCCCAGACAGTGATTTTCATCTTCTGATTTTACACATTGTACTTGATGCTGTCTACAGGGCTTCCCTCGTGGGTCAGTGGTAAAGAATCCACCTTCCAATGCAGGAGATGTGGGTTCAATCCCTGGGTGGGAAGATCCCCTGGAGGAGGAAATGGCAACCCACTTCAGTATTCTTGCTGGGGAAATCCCATGAACAGAGGAGCCTAATGGGCCACAGTCCATTGGGTCACAAAGAGTTAGACAAGACCGAGTGACTCAGCACACAGCACACATTGCTGTTTCTCTACTAGACTATACTCCATGAAAACAGGAACTAAGTCACCTTGTTCATCACTATACACCCAATATTTATGATAAGTGTTCTCACATGGAACATACTTCATAAGCTGAGATTCTGGCCTCCAACAGCCACCAATTCCTTGCTCATTAAAAACATGAGATCTTAACAACTAACAGGCCACATGGAGAAAGTCCAGGAGATAGAGGAAATAAAATGACCAGATCTGCAGAGCAGGTTCTGGCTCAACTAAACCATCAAGCTTTCTACTTTGGAAGAAGTAGAGAACAACCCATCAACAAATGTATAGTACCCTGATCAACAAAAACGTGGGTCAATAAACATCTTGGATTTTCACTTTTAAGTCAGTAGCTCCTTCTCACTGGGGAAAAAGAGAAGGGGAAAAGGTGGTCAAATTTCTCCCTGAAGGAGAAATTATTCTGCATTCAAGTTAAAGGTGTGAAAAAAACACAAAACCCCCACAAACTTTCTGAAGGCTGTTCATGGTCCATAAGACCAATAAACCCAAGTTAAGAATCACTGACTTATGGATCTTTCTATTAGACAAATCTTGAGATCTCTAATCTTTATCATCATATTTAGCTCCTGATAGATCTGATCCCCATCCTTCAGTTCAGTTCAGTTCAGTTGCTCAGTCGAGTCTGACTCTTTGTGACCCCATTAATCACAGCACACCAGGCCTCCCTGTCCATCACCAACTCCCGGAGTTCACTCAAACTCATGTCCATCAGGTCAGTGATGCCATCCAGCCATCTCATCCTCTGTCGTCCCCTTCTCCTCCTGCCCCCAATCCCTCCTAGCACCCGGGTCTTTTCCAATGAGTCAACTCTTCGCATGAGGTGGCCAAAGTATCGGAGTTTCAGCTTCAGCATCAGTCCTTCCAATGAACATCCAGAACTGATCTCCTTTAGGATGGACTGGTTGGATCTCCTTGCAGTCCAAGGGACTCTCAAGAGTCTTCTCCAACACCACAGTTCAAATGCATCAATTCTTCGGCGCTCAGCTTTCTTCACAGTCCAACTCTCAGACATACATGACCACTGCAAAAACCATAGCCTTGACTAGATGGACCTTTGTTGACAAAGTAATGTCTCTGCTTTTCAATATGCTATCTAGGTTGGTCATAGCTTTTCTTCCAAGGAGTAAGCCTCTTTTAATCTCATGGCTGCAATCACCATCTGCAGTGATTTTGGAGCCCCCCAAAATAAAGTCTGACACTGTTTCCCTATCTATTTGCCATGAAGTGATGGGACCAGATGCCACGATCTTAGTTTTCTGAATGTTGAGCTTTAAGCCAAATTTTTTACACTCTTCTTTCACTCCCATCCTTCTTCTCTCTGCCAAAAGAAAAATGCAACACACGGCAATAAAGGTGTCAGTAGTCAATGGCTGAAACGAATCTTTATAGGAATGCCTGTGCTATGCTTTCAAACTTGGAAACTCTGGCACTTCTCTGCGACTGGGATATGCGAGCCTCTCAATTTACACCTGTTTTATATCATATTAACTTTGCAGGATCCCCTCCCGAAACATTCTCTAATCCCTCCAAGAATGTGGAAACGTGCTAACGTGGTGGCCGCAGCTCATAGCTGACTGCTTTGGCTTCGTGGTTGCTGGATTTCCTGCACAGGGCTTCCGGTGCCTGGAAGGGCTTGGGTGAAGATGTCTTTCATGACAGCTATTGATCTGAAAGACATCCAACTGAGAAGACTTTCAAACCTAGCCCAATCCACGTGGCTACTCTTCACTCCATTTTACCAAAGGCTTTCAGTTTCATCTTATTGACTTCCCCAAATGACCTAAGTGGACAATCTGAGAAAAACTGAAGTTCAATGACGTCACACAAAAGCCAAGGCTTTGACGTGACCTCAAATCTGCTGGGCCAAATAGCACTAGCTTAATGGCTCCAGTTGCCTCAGGGGAAAAACTGCAACCTTTCAAGGCCCCGAGACAGGTGATCATTTGAGCTTCAAAGCTGAGAATGGATAGAACACCTTCCCTATCCTGTAAGGTTACAGGGAAGGCCGAGCCGGGCGCTGTAGAAATAACTTCCGCCTAGAAAAAAATTGTCGTCACGGGGCGAGCTTCCGGTTCCACTCTGTCCCGTAGACCGAGACTTTTTATTCCAATTGGCAGTCGTCCACACCCCAAGGCTACCCCACCCAGCTGCTCCCTCGGCTTTCTCCACACCCTGCGGGGCCGTGTGCACGTCTCGAGGGTGTGACGGTTACGTGGCGACGTCACTTCGGAGAACGGTGCAAAGCGAGTAGCGTAACCGTGATCTTGCAGGACCGGAGCCTGGTCGCGGAACAGCGCGCCTAGCGCGTGGAGGCGGGACTAACTTATGACTGACGTCCACACACACTTACTGCCTTTCTGATTCCTTCTCAAATAAGCCAATGAATGCGACGACGGAGACGGCAACGTGCCCTCGCCGCCAGAAGTGGCTCCGCCCCCTCCACTAGGCTGCCCTTTGGTCGCCATGTTTAGTGTGGCTACTGCCTCTGCTACTTTCGGCTCTTTTCTGGCTTTCCGATGCCCTTGCTGAACTTCTTTCAAAGTATTTCTTCCCTTCCACCATCAAATTCGTCTTCCTCGGGCTTTCGTCTTGCTCGCTGTTTATCCAGCCACACTTAAAATGGCAGCTGGAGGCGGGGCCGAGGTGGGGGCATGCCCGACGCGGTGACGTCAGTGCGCTGCGTGTCGGCAGGTGGAGGGAGAAGGGAAAGTTTGGCCAGTGCGTGGGGCTGAGGTGGAGGGCGGGACAGAGGGGCTGGGCCCAGGCGAAGCCCTCGTCGCTGCTGCTGTGGAGGCCGACGCCGGGACCTGGGCCGGGGAGGGGTGTGCCGGCCGCAGAGGAGCAAAGAGGCGAGGTTCGCGGGTGCTTCGAGCCCCCCACCGCTCTGCCGCGCGGCCACCCAGCGCCAGGCGCCGTCCGACCCGTGGCTGTTCGCTAGGCGGTTGGTGGGGGCGCGGCGGCAGCGGTTGGGGGTGGGGAGAGGCGCGGCGAGGAGAAGAGAGAGGTCAGTGAGTTTGCGGGAAGACCGAGTGTCGTGCCGCCGTCATGACCGAGGACTCCAGTGCCCTGCCCTGGTCCATCAACAGGGACGATTACGAGCTGCAGGAGGTGATAGGTGAGAGCTGGCGCCGCGGAGGAGGGAGGCGCCGCGCTGGGCGGCGGGTGACGCGCCGGAACGTGGGGTCCCGCGGGAGCTCGGGGAGCGCAGGACTCTCAGATATTCGTGGGCGCTCGAGTGGCCCGGGGGTTGGTAGGGCGCGTGGTGAGGCTCGGGGTTTGTGCAGCTCCTGCAAGGCGTGGAGGGGATTTTGAGAGGCGCGCCTGTGCGGCGAGGTGGGGTGGGGTCTGGGAGGCTCGTCAGAGATTTGTGTGGCGACAGATGTTTGAACCTGAGCCACAGATGTGTCTGAGACAAAAAAGAAAAGTGAAGATGTGGGACAGCTTTACAAGGCTTTGCGAGGAATGGGGTATTGCAGTTGGGGGCTAGGTCATCTATTTGTGGGGTGATAGGTTAGGGTGTTTCTGTTCAGTCCTGCATCCGCGTGAGAACCCGCACGAAGTGCCAGGCATGGCTCGGGTGGAACTGGGGAGCCTCTCCAGGTGAAGCTGCAGGTAAGGCACTGAGCGACGTAGACCAACTTACGACTGCTTGGAATTGACTTGCCAGCCAGGGAGGTAGATCTAAGTAGGCAAATAAAAAGAATTACAGGTTTTGGCAGGTGCTAGCAAGGGAACAAGCAAGATGTTCTGAGAGACCTAGTTGGGGCCATTTCAAGGAAGATGCTTTCTCTGAGGTGTTCACATGTAAGGTGAGCTCTGAAGGATGAGAAAGAGTCTTGAGGGCCAAGGGAAGATTGTTCCTTACTGAGAAATGAGGAAATGCAAAGGCCCCAGAGAAGGGAAGAAGCTTGATGTGTTTTAGGACCCGAAAGAAGACTGGTAAGGTTAGGAAGGTAAGAGAGGAGCCAGATTTTAGGGACCTTCTTAGCCAAAGTGAGTGTTTTGAAATTTTAAGTGTCTTTGGAGGGCTTCAAGCAGAGACGTGATAAGATCCAACGGTGGTTGTGTGTGGAATGGATTTGAAGGGGGTCTGGGAATACCAGCTGGCAGAGATCACAGCTTGCACAAACATGAATAGTAATTATCAGAGAGGCACAGTGACTGGGGGAGGGTGGGGACTGGGGATAAGGGGAGTATTTGTCGGACAACAATAATCTAGTGATCTTAGAAATCAAAAGGGAGTGGGTTTAGCTAAACAGAAGCTCGAGCCAGCGAACATCAGCAGACCCCTGTGTATTGGAGGAAGAAGATTGTCTGCTCTGCTAGATCAGCATCCTGTCCTAAATTAGTTTTATAACAAAGAGTGGCTGAAAACTCCTTAGCTGTCTTGGGGGTTGAGGGGAGTGAGTGTTTATTGCATTGTGTCAGTGTTTAGAGAAACTTTGTCACATTTCTTTCTTTTTTTTTTCCCACTTGCTTCTTGTATCAAAACAAATCTGGGGTAAGATTTATGTGAAGACATCCAGTCTTTTTCCTTAAGCCGCTTCATGGATCTGGTCCTTACTGTGTGCCGCATCTTTGGTGTGTACTGGTTCATTCTAAAAACTGTTTCTGAGTACCTCCATTAGAGTTTCATATTGAAAAAAGGGATTAAGTGGGAGATTCCAAAACGATGTCTAAAAAAGCAAGGGAAAGGGGGTCTCTGTCATTTTAGAAGAGGAATTTTGCTTTACCTTTCCAGTAAGGTGTACATCTTTCTAGGGTGGAGAGTAGCATTGTGGTTGTTAATGCTTTTGGTATTCAGGTGGCACAAGGCTCTAGAGCTTTAGAAACTTATTGATTTGCTATTCTCAGACCAATAGGGTGTCTGTGAGTGAGCAGAAGGGAGGCTCAGCCTCTGGGGTAGGGTTAGTCATCATCTCACTCCAAAAGTTAAGAACTCTCAGGTGATTTGACCACTTTATTTTTAAAAACAACTTTACTCTGAGATATAATTTCACCCATTTTTTTTTAGTATAAAATTAGCCCATTTTAAAGTGTAAAATTAAATGATTTGAGTAAATGTATTGTGGTGCACCAATCAGTATAATCCAGTTTTAGAATATTTTCATCACCCCATTGAGATCCCTCATGCCTGTTTACAGTTAATCCCTGTTCCTACCCCCAATTTCAGGCAATCGCAAACCTTTCCAACTCCATAGATTTGCCTTTTCTGGACATGTCATGTAGATGGGATTGTATAATATATAGTGTTTTGTGTTTTGCTTCATTCACATAGCATAACATTTTTTCATTTTAACAACAATTTATATACCATAAAATCCACCTGTTTTAACTGTACAGTACTATCGTTTTTGTTTTTTTTTTTTTAGTAAATTTACAGAGTTGTTCAGTCATCACCACAATCCAATTTTAGAACATTTCCATCATTCCAAAAAGATGCCTCATGTCCATTTGCAGTCACTCCCTGTTTCCACCCCCTGCCGAAGGCAACCACAAATCTACTTTCTGTCTCTATAGATTTGTCTTTCCTGGACATTTTCCCATAAATATGATCATATAATACGTGATCTTTTGTGTTTGGTTTCTTTTACTTGGTGTAATGTTTTTTGAGGTTCATCGATATTGCTGCCCGTGTTAGTACATTATTCCCTTTTATTGGATACCTTTTGATGGACACTGGATTGCTCCCGCCTTTTGCCTATTTTGAATAATATTGCTGTGAGCATTTTGTATCAAATCTTCAGGTGAACATGTTACATTTTTCTTGAGTGGAATTGCTGGGTCGTATGATAGATTTATTATATGTTTAACTTTTTAAGGAACAAATTTTAAAGTGACTGTGCCATTTTACATTCCCTTCAGCTGTGAATGAAGATCCCTTTTCTCTGCATCTTTGCCAGCATTTGTTGTCTGTCTTTTTGATTAAAGCCGTCTTAGTGGATGTGAAGTATATCTGATTGTGGTTTTGTTTTGCATTTCCCTACTGACTAATGATGGAGAGCATCTTTTCATGTGCTGATTTATTAGCTTTTCATGTCTCTTCTTTGGTGAAACATCTATTCCAATTTCCCGCTTGGGTTGTCCACTGGGTTCTCTTCTCATTAAATTATAGAGGCGAGTGTGAGTGTTAAATGTCTATTCATTCTGGATATGAGTTCTTCACCTGATACACGATTTCAGATATTTACTCTCAGTCTTTCCATTTCTTTGGTAAGGTGGGACAGCAGGGGGTCGGGACTTGCTGGATCTTAGTTCTCTGACCAGAGATCGAACGCTGCCCATGGCAGTGAAAGAGCCAAGTCCTAACCCCTGGACCACCTGGGAATTCCCTTATTACAGCATTTCCCACCCCCCCACCCCCCCAATTTTATCATTTTCTTAATGGTGTCTGCTAAAGCATGAAAGTTTTGAATTTTGATAGAGATTACTGTTTGTGCTTTTGGTCTTGTATCTAAGAAATCTTAACTAGCCCAACATCACAAACATTTTTTCCCTGTGTTTTCTTCTAAGTGTTATAGTTCTAGCCCTTAAATTTAGTCCTCTGATGTATTTTGAGTTAAGTGTTTCGTAAGGCATGAGGTAAGGCTTTGCAGATACAGATGCGTGCACGCATGCTCGATCACTCAGTCGTGTGACCCCAGGGACTGTAGCCCCGCAGGCTCCTCTGTCCATGGTGTTCTCCAGGCAAGAATACTGGAGTGGGTTGCCATTTCTTCCTCCAGGGGATCTTCCCAACCCAGAGATCAAATCCAGGTCTCCCACATGGCAGGCAGATTTGTTACAGTATGAGCCACAATGGAAGACTTAGAGATATTATAAAAGTGCAGGAGATGCAGGAATTGAACCTGCATCTCCTGCATTGGCAGGCAGATTCTTTAACCACTGAGCCACCTGGGAAGCCCAAAGACACAGACATAGAAAGGTAAAATGGCCTGTCCAAAGTTAGAACTAGTTAGGGGCACAGTCAGTACTGGTGTCCAGCTATTGCCTAATCCAGGATTCTTGTCCTTGCATCTGCATTTTGATTGATTTTTGGAAGTAACTGAAAGATGGTGGTCATCGTCCCACCTTAAAGGAAATATCCTTATAATGGGGAAAAAAAAAACAAACTTGGAGCAGATTTTTTTGTAGATAACCCTTTTAGTTAGATGTATTCTCTTTTGCGTATCCTTTTGTCATTTTTAAAGTGTTCTTTTTCTTGCTAATAAGTTCCTGCTACTGCTAAGTCGCTTCAGTCGTGTCCGACTCTGTGCGACCCCATAGACGGCAGCCCACCAGGCTCCTCCATCCATGGGATTTTCCAGGCAAGAGTACTGGAGTGGGGTGCCATCGCCTTTTCCGAATAAGTTTCTAGAAGCTCCTAATGTACTTCCACTCTACTCTTCACACACTGTGTCTCACTTCATCTTCTCAAAAGGGAGGAAAAAAAGTTTTTCCTTGAACTACAGCTTAGTGCAAGCAGCAGGGGCCAGTAAAGCTGTACAGTTATTCTAACTTTGCTTCATGCTGAAATGTTTGAAACACAGTATTTTGTAATAAGCTGTAAGTAGTTTTCAAAATGAATTTTTGTAATTTCTCCAGATTATACTCTTTTTTTTTTCAGGAAACAAATGATCAAAGTCTGGAAAAAAAGGCTTGAGGGAATCTTTTGAATATCTGTTTTCAAAGATTGTATTTTAAGGAAATAATATAATGGTATCTCCTTTCTTATCAAAATATATATTTATTTGAACTATATATATTTTTTTGCATGTGCTTCTTAGAGCTGTATTTGTGGGCTTAGTTTCTCGTGCTGTTTTGTTCTCTAATTTTTTAGCAAAATCCTATAGAGCAAAGAAAATTCCCTTCCTAGAACATAATAAAAAAGTATAGGTTGGGAATTCAAAGGACTTCCTTTTAAAAAATTCTGTTATCTTAAGCATGTTTTGGCAAGGGTCTGAAGTTCTTTAAGTATGATTACTGGTAAAAGATGTGGCATTGGTCTCACAGTAGTCGTTCACCTTGTCAGTGTTTCTGCGCTCCTTCCTGGTCTCTACTGTTGCATTAGAATTTCTGGCCAGGTGTTCTTGATGTGTGTTGAAGCAACTGAAGAGTATGGACTTTGGGGTTAGACTGACCTGGAATTCAAATCCTGGGTTTAGCTCTTGTCACCTATCTGATCTTGGGCAATTTATTGGTTTTAGTTTCCGGTTTTTGTCTGTAAAATGGGGATAGTAGTACATTTGTCATTGGGGCTGTTGTATGGAATTACAAGTGTAATTGTTTATAGGAAGCTTTTAGCTCGTATTTATTACTCCATACTGATGATTGTTATCCCTTTGTTTTTTTCTCCTTCTTCTATTTCCTACTTTTGGTACTGCCATAAAATGTGAAATATCTCATGATTTGAAATCCTCTAACACTTGTAATTTTGTAGTATTTTGAATCTGTTGTCATGTTTATTGGAACATCACTGCATCTTTTTTTTCTTGCTTCCAGATCTCATTCAAGTTTAGATCGCTTTGGGGATTTATTCTGGACATGGTAGTACAGCTGTGTAAGGCCCTGGATTGCCCACAGTACAATATAGTGGCAAAGTGGGAAATCATTCTGACAAGGGCTTTGCCATGTTGCTTTTGTTATCATGCATTTTGAAAAACCTCAATAAACATTTAGTGTTTACCTCAGCCTAGGTTCAGAAAATTGTTCTTTAAGATCTGTTTTTAGTAAGGTGTGATTCACCAACCTCTGATACTTTGGTGAAGGCATCCCACTTAAGTTTATTCTCTAATACCTCCCCCGCCTTTTAAATTTTCACCAGTTGTTCACTAGCTACACATTTGATGTCTAAAGTATCAGTTACCAAGTACAGATTGCAGGATCCCACCCCTAGCTCCTCCATTAATGTGAAAGACATTATGTTCTATTGATAGAGTGATGTTTAATGGTTAGTGTATTTTCTCCCCTGATTGGAAGACTTCACTATGATAACATTGTCAGGAAGCCACATTGAGCTAACAACCTCATAGGGTTGTTTCAAACAGGGATTGCATTTGACTCTCTGTAATGGAAAACAAATAATAGTGGCTTAGTAAAATACTTTTTCGACTCCTTTATATGACAAGAAAACTGAAGTGGCAGCCTGGGTACTATGAGGCACCCAGACTCCTGGTTTTTCACTCCACTTCACTTAGCACTGGACTTGCATTCTCAGAATTGCAAGATAGTTGTTCCACCCCTAGCCTGTGCTTGTGTTCCAGACCAGAAGAATATGGAGAAAGGACAGAGTCACGTGACAGCTCAGGTGGTTCCCTTTCAAAGGGCTTTCTTTCCTGGAAGCCTTACTCAGTGACTTACATTTCCATTTTATTGGACAGACTGTGTCATTTGGCCATTTGCAAATGAAATGATGCTTTTTATCCAAGCACATTATTAATTCAGACAAAGTAGGTCAAAGTTCTGTTATTAAAGAAGGGAAAATTGTATGTTGGATAGGCAACTAAAAGTGTTGGCCTCGTGTTTTTTTGTTTTTGGTTTTTTCAAATTAAAATAGTTAAATAAGACATTGCAAGTAAATAATTTAACCTGACACATAATAATCAGTTAATAAATGTTAGCTTTAATCTGAAGAGACAGTTGCCTACCAGTTAAGAGCATGGTGTTGAAACATCATGTAGTTCTGGTTTCTAGGCCCTTCTGTGCCCCTCAGTAATTAATGACCTGTCTTACCTTTGTTTGCCTTGCTTTGTAAGATCAATAATACCTAACTCATGGAATTATTGTGAGAATTAGATGGGAAAAAAATGCAAGTAAAGAGAGTGCTCAGCATAGTATTTGGCACACAGAGTAAGAGCTCAGTAAACGTTAACCAGTGCTTATGACGGTAATGATGAGGTAACAGCCCTGAAATCTTTGTATGGAGAACGAGCATGATTTTTATGATATTTTTGTGTTTATTCTGCCTCAAGTGAGCAGATTTTTTTTCTTTAAAGTGTATGCTACTACTCAATTGACTAATCCATTCACCAAATATTTACTGACTTCCTTTTGTGTGTTAGACACTATTTTGGATGCTAGAGATAACAGCAGCAAAGCAGACAGAAATCCCTTCTTTTATGGACTTTATAATCTGGTGATGATGAAGAACAAATAAAAGTAGGGGAAGGGATGGGAACCCCTGGGGATAGAGATGAGTTTTAAGTAGGTCAAGGAAAGCTTTCCTGAGACAGTGACATTTGCAGAAAGACGTGAAGGAGGTGGCGAAGCAAGCGTTGTGATTATCTGCAGGAAGTTTGTTGCAAGCAGAGGGAACAGCAGGAGCCAAGTCTTGGAGAAGGAGCACGCTTCTGTGACTAAGGAGTAAGGAGACAAGGGTTGCTGGAGCAGAGGGGAACAAGGCTGAAGGGATCAGGAGAGTAAGGTGGTAGGAATGGGTGGTCCTGGCTGTCAGATGGTGTGAAGCCTAGTAAGTCCTGGCTTTTGCTTCACATAAAGTTTTAAAAGGATTACCTAGGCTGCGAGGTGGAAAATAGTTTTGTGAGGGTATAGGAGTGGAAGGGGAGGTTATCTGGGGGAGAGAGGTAGTAATGGAGGTGATGAGAAGCGGTAAGATGCTGGTATAATATATTTTGAAGTTAGAGATATGCCTTTGAATTAGATATGAGAAGTATCCAAGATTTTTTGGCGGGAGCATCCGGCGAGATGGGGTTACTATCCATTGAGATAGAGATCACCAGAGTAAACAAGAGAGATGAGTCATTGTAAAACCATCAGGCTTCTTGAATAATTACTCAGAGCATATGGCAAAGCGACTTTATTTTTATCTTTGTATGGAGGACAAACATGATTTTTATGATAATGACTGCCCTTACAGGTGTTTCTGTAAAGGAGTTTTAATTTTCACTATGACTCTGACAAGAGGGCTAATTGAGAAAAAAGCTTACAAAATTGTATATTCTTGTGCTTCCCATGGTTCAGGTGAAAACGCCTTAGTCATCTTTCAGAATGACCAGCCTGGACTAGCTCTTTAGTGGCTGTGTAAACCCTTACTAAAAAATACTTAAAATCTTTATAATACATATCTGTTATAGTAATGGTTGGTCAGAGTTTTGGGGGGAAAATATCTGCAGTTGATTTGGTTCATTTGATTTATTTTTTCCTCACAGGTAGGAATAAATCCATATTTTCGCTTACTCTTTTATTTCAGGATCTAGTTAAGTGGAGCGAGACTGGAACTAAATTTTTTTAGTTCCCCTCATGCCTTTGGGCACCTCCTTTTCTGTCTCAAGGGATAACAGTACCCAGTTTGAAGGATTTCAGAAGAAAGCTAGTCATGATTTTGCACTCTGATCCATTCTGGTATGTAACGTACACTAATGCAGCAGGTAAAGAGTCAGCTCGGAGAGGATGGAAGAGTGGAAGAATGGGGACCTGGGGGATGGTGTGTGGAGGGTGGGCAATATATAGAAATAGTCAACTTCTGAATTAGGATGCTTTATTGGAAATGGTGTTACATTGTTTTACAATTATTTTCCGTTATATTATTCTTCATATTAGGCCATTCCTTTTTGAGGGCATTAGAACAGTAACTTTCACACATTGGCTAAACCATTCCTAACAGATAGCATGTACATATTTGCGTGTGTATTTACACTGAGACAAAAGTTTTACAAGATGATATTTGCGTTTTAATTTTATTGAAGTATAGTTGATAGATGATATTTACTTTTATTATGTGCAATATGGACTTCCCTGGTAGCTCTGCTGGTAAAGAATCCACCTGCAATACAGGGGACCCCGGTTCAATTCCTGGGTTGGGAAGATCCCGTGAAGAAGGGATAGGCTATGCATTCCAGTATTCTTGGGCTTCCCTGGTGGCTCAGATTGTAAAGCATCCGCCTGTGATGTGGGAGACCTGGGTTTGATCCTGGGTTGGGAAGATGCCCTGGAGGAGGGCATGGCAACCCACTCCAGTATTCTTGCCTGGAGAATCCGCACTGACAGAGGAGCCTGGCGGGCTACAGGCCATGGGGTCGGCAAGAGTCGGACACAGCTGAGTGCCTAAGCACACACATGTGCAGTATGTCCTGGTGGTTTCTAATTTGATTCTGTTTAAGAAAAAATGATGGTTGAAATCCAGTAAGTTGACTTAAGGTTTGAAAAATGAAGGAACCTGCTCTAAAGAAGAGAAACAGAACATATGTATCGCACGGTACTTACATTACGAAAATGCAAATTTGAGTAGAATGTGTCTTATAAAATTCAACATGCTTTCAATATTTTTCTTCCCTATGCCTTCTTTTGTCAACATTTTGGTGAAATTACCTTTTTATTTGGAAAGAAGATGAGAGAATGGAGAGGAAGGAGGAAAGGTTTAATGATTTGCACAGTTTTTCTTTTTATTGTTTACAGTTCATCTCTATCCAAGGCTGTATGTGCAGGAGAACTGGTGATTAAAACATGGAAAAAACCCTACAATTTAAATGGTATGGGTGAAAATGGGGAGTTGGTGAGGATAATTTATCCTCACATGTTTTGGTAAAGATTCACGTACTTTAGAAGCATAATAAACCTTCCCTATGCCAAATTCTCAGGGGGACACAGCTGTGTTTTTTGACAGTTAAACATCTAAGATGATAGGTAAATAAATGAATGATAATGACATTTATTGAACATTGCTTCACTTCATGCTTGCTAAGTCACTTCAGTCGTGTCTAACTCTTTGCAACCACATGGACTGGAGCCCACCAGGCTCCTGTGTCCATGGGATTCTCCAGGCAAGAACACTGGAGGGGGTTGCCTTGCCTTCTCCAGGGGATCTTCCCCTCCCAGGGATCAAACCTGTGTCTCTTAGGTTTCCTGAATCAGCAGACAGGCAGGTTCTTTACCACTAGCATTTCCAAGCATGTAGTCAGAGAACCCAGTTATTGTGCTAATGGCAGTGGAGCTAAAGTTTGAATCTAAGTGTGTTTTTCATGGAGCTTCCTGAAGTTCGGTGAGTTTTGAATTGTGCTTTAAAAGGAGGGGGAGGTATGGATTAATATGTAGGGAACAAGGTGGATGACTTGCCCAGAGGCATGGAGATGGGGATAAACTAAATTGCATCTGGGATATGGAAAGTAAATTAAAGTGTTGAACTGTCAGGAAGTATAGTATCAAGTAGTGGCTATGGTTTAGTAATCTGAGGGGTGATATTGTGCAAATGGAGTATGAAGATTATTAAGATTAACAGATGGATTGAAGCTTAGGCAGGTCTTTTTCTGCTATCTGTGGAACTTACTCATAGCTAACTATATGTGTACTGTACTCGTTTGTGTGCATGCGTGTATGGTTCTGTGCAGTTTTATTACAGATGTATGGTTGTGTAACTACCACTAAATTCAAGATACAGAACTGTATTCCACCACACAGTCTCTCAGGCTACCCCTTTAGGGCCATCCTAACTGTCTACTCAGGCTTCCCAGGTGGAGCTAGTGGTAAAGAACCTGCATGCCAGTGCAGGAGATCGGAGAGACCTGTGTTCGATCCCTGGGTTGGGAACATCCCCTGGAAGAGGTAATGGCAACCCACTCCACTGTTCTTGCCTAGAGAATCCTTATAGACAGAGGAGCCTGGCAGGCTACAGTCGATAGGGTCGCAAAGGGTCAGACACACGGAAGCAGGCACGCATGCACAACCTGTCTACCCACATCCCTTATCCCTGACAACCACTAATCTATTCTCCATTGCTGATACTTTTGTTATTTCAAGAGTGTCATATAAATTGAGTCATAAAATATGTAACTTTGAGGTTGGCTTCTTTCACTCAGTGTAATGCCCTTGAGGTCATCCAAGTAATTGTGCATATCAACAGTTTGTTCATTTTTATTACTGAGTGGTATTCCTCTGTGTGAATGCACCATATGTTTAACCATTCTCCTATTAAAGGATATTTAGGTAGTTTCCAGTTTTTAGCTATTGTGAGTAAAGCTGCTGTGAATATTTATAAGCAAGTTTCTGTGTGAACATATTTTAATTTATCTCAGATAAATACCAGGCATATAAATGCCAAATTGTACAAATTCTTTTTTTTTTTTAGTTTTAAAAGAAATGGTCAAACTGTTTTCCAGAGTGGCTATACCATATTTTATATTTCTACCTAAAATGCATGAATGATGCAGTTTTGCCACGTCATCAGCATTTGGTGTTATCACTTAGAAAAATTTTTTTAGGGCCTCCCTGGTAAAGAATTCACCTGCCAATGCAGGAAATACCTGATTCCTAATCAGGTTCGATCACTGATCTGGGAAGATCCCACATGCTGCAGAGCACCTAAGCCGATATGCCACAGCTGCTGAACTTGTGCTCTAGAGCCTGGGAGCCGGAACTCCCGAGCCCACGTGCCACAGCTGCTGCAGCCCAAACGCCCCAGAGCCCATGCTCCGCAACAAGAGAGGCCGCTGCAGCGGGAAGTCTGTGTACCACGGTGCACGGAATAGTGAAGAAAATGTAAAGTTGAGGTGGTAAAGAACCTGCGTGCCAATGCAGGAGATGTGAGAGACCTGGGTTTGTTCATGGGTCGGGAAGACCCCCTGGAAGGGGACCTTTACTTGCCGCAACTAGGGAAAAGCCCGAGCAGCAGTGACGATCCAGCACACCCAAAAGTAAATTGATGAAACATTTTAAGAAATTTTACTTTAGCCATTCTGTTAGGTTATCCCATCTCTGTTGAATTGCTTGTGTACCTTTGTCAAAAATCACTGTGTTACATTTGTGGGAATCTATTTCTGGGTTCTCTGCTCTGACGTGTATGTGTGTCTGTATCTGTCCCTCTTCTTATACCAGACTATCTTGATTACTGTAACTATAGAATATGTCTTTAAATTGGTTTGTATGAATACTTCAACTTCATTCATCTTCTTTACTATTGTTAATTATTTGAGGGCCTTCCTTTTTCATATACATTTTAAAATGGGGAAAAAAAAAAAAAAACCCCTTGGAGTAAGCTTGTCTGTGTGTACAGAATACCTTGTGAGGATTTTAATAGGAATTTCATTAAACCTGTCAATTAGGAGAGTACTGACATCTTTACTACACTGATTTTTCTAACTCATGAACATGGTGTCTCTCCCAATTATTTAGGTCTTTTTGTTTTCTTTGGTGTTTTATGATTTTCGGCCTACAGATCTTGTCCTTGTTTCATTTTGGGGGAACTTGTAAATGAGTCTGTATTTTAAAATTTTGGTTTTTACTTTGTTGTTAGTATCTAGAAATGCAGTTGATTTTTGTGGGTTGATCTTTTATCTTACAACTTTGTTAAGCCCTCTTATTAGTTCCAGAAGCTTTTCTTATGTGGACAGTCATGACCTCTACAAACAGGGACAGATTTATTTTTTTCTCATCTGAAAGTGAAAGTGAAAGTGAAAGTGTTAGTCACTTAGTTGTATGTAACTCTTTGTGACCTCATGGACTGAGACTCTCCAGACTTCTCTGTCCATGGAATTCTCCGGGCAAGAATACTAGAGTGGGTTGCCATTTTCTTCTCCAGGTGATCTTCTGGACCCAGGGATTGAACTTGGGTCTCCTGCATTGCAGGCAGATTCTTTACCATCTGAGCCATCAGGGAAACCCAATCTAATCTGAATACCTTTTATTTCTTTTTCATGCTTTATTGTGTTGTCTAGGACTTCCAGATATATTAAATAAAAGTGATAAGAATGAACATCCTTGGGTTTTTCTCAATCTTAGAGGGAAGCCAGTCTTTCATCAGTATGTGTTAGCTGTAACTTTTTTCTGTAGGTGTTCTCTTTTTTTTTAACTTTATTTTACTTTACAATACTGTATTGGTTTTGCCATACATCAACATGAATCCGCCACAGGTGTACATGAGTTCCCAATCCTGAACCCCCCGCCCACCTCCCTCCCTGTACCATCTGTAGGTGTTCTTTATGAGACTGAAGAAATTCCCCTCTATTCCTTGTTTACTGAGAGCTTTTTTTTAAAAATCATGAATGCTCTTGGATTTTTAAAAAATGTTTTTTGCGTCAGTGGATATGCTCTTATGACTTCTTCTCTAGCCTGTTGATGTAGTGTATTACACTGTGTGCTTTTTGTTTTTAATATTACACCTAAGTAGCATACCTGGAATACATAATACTCTATTGCTGGATTCAATTAGCTGATCTTTTCTTAAGGATTTTGCAGCTAAATTCATGAAAGGTATTTGTCTGAAGGTTTTTTTTTTTTTTTCTTGTGACGTCTTTGTTTAGTTTTGGTGTTTGTAATACTGGCTTCATTAAATAAGCTGGAAAATATTCCTGCTGCTTCTAATTTTTCTAAGTTGTTGAATTATGAGTTAAAGTTGTTAGTAGTTGTTCTTTTTAAGAGAGATCAAGATATGTCACATAACATAAAACTAACCATTTTACTTCAAATGACCATTATATCTACTACTGTGGGCAAGAATCCCTTAGAAGAAATGGAGTAGCTCTTAGAGTCAACAAGAGTCGGAAATGCAGTACTTAGGTGCAGTCTCAAAAATGACAGAAACATCTTTGTTCATTTCCAAGGCAAACCATTCAATATCACAGTAATCCAGGTCTATCCCCCAACTGCTAATGCTGAAGAAGATGAAGTTCAATGGTTCTTTGAAAACCTACAAGACCTAGAACTAACATCAAAAAAAGATGTCCTTTTCATCATAGGAACCTGGAATACAAAAGTAGGAAGATAAGGGATACCTCGAGTAACAGGCAAGTTTGGCCTTGGAATACAAAATAGAGCAGGGTAAAGTCTAACAGAGTTTTTCCAAGAGAACTCACTGGTCATTGCAAACACCTTCTTCCGGCAACACAAGAGACAACTCTACACGTGGACGTCACTAGATGGTCAGTACTGAAATCAGATTGATTATATTCTTTGCAGCCAAAGATAGAGAAGCTCTATACAGTCAGCAAAAACAAGACTTGGAGCGACTGTGGCTCAGATCGTGAGCTCCTTATTGCAAAATTCAGACTTAACTTGAAGAAAGTAGGGGAAACCACTGGACAATTCAGGTATGACCTAAATCAAATCCCTTATGATTATACAGTGGAAATGACAGATAGATTCAAGGGATTAGATCTGATAGATAGAGTGCCTGAAGAACTATGGATGGAGGTTCATGACATTGTACAGGAAGCAGTGATCAAGACCATCCCCGAGAAAAAGAAATGCAAAAAGGCAAAATGGTTGTCAGGAGATCTTACAAATAGCTGAGAAAAGAGAAGTGAAAGGCAAAGGAGAAAAGGAAAGATAAACCCATCTGAATGCAGAGTTCCAAAGAATAGCAAGGAGAGATAAGAAAGCCTTTCTTGTGATCAGTGCAAAGAAATAGAGGAAAACAACAGAATGGGAAAGACTAGAGATCTCTTCAAGGAAATAAGAGATACCAAGGGAACATTTCATGCAAAGATGGGCTCGATAAAGGACAGAAATGGTATGGACTTAACAGAAGCAGAAGATATTAAGAAGAGGTGACAAGAATACACAGAAGAACTATACAAAACAGGTCAGGACCCAGATAACCACGATGGTGTGATCACTCACCTACAGTCAGGCATCCTGGAATGCGAAGTCAAGTGGGCCTTAGGAAGCATCTCTACGAACAAAGCTAGTGGAAGTGATGGAATTTCAGTTGAGCTATTTTATATCCTGAAAGATGATGCTGTTAAAGGGCTGCACTCAATATGCCAGCAGATTTGGAAAACTCAGCAGTGGCCACAGGACTGGAAAAGGTCAGTTTTTAATTCCAATCCCAAAGAAAGTCAGTGCCAAAGAATGTTCAAACTACTGCACAATTGCACTCATCTCACACACCAGCAAAGTAATGCTAAAAATTCTCCAAGCCAGGTTTCAACACTATGTGAACTGTGAACTTCCAGATGTTCAAGCTGGATTTAGAAAAGGCAGGGGACCAATTAAGATAAATAATTAAAAAAAAAAAGGCAGGGGAATCAGAGATCAGATTGCCATCATCTATTGGATCACTGGAAAAGAAGAGAGTTCCAGGAAAACGTCTACATCTGCTTTATTGACTGTGCCAAAGCCTTTGACTGTGTGGATCACAACAAACTCTGGAAAAATTCTTCAAGAGATGGGAATCCCAGACCACCTGACCTGCCTCCTCACAAATCTGTATGCAGGTCAAGAAGCAACAGTTAGAACCGGACATGGAACAATGAACTGGTTCCAGATTGGGAAAAGAGTACTGTCACCCTGCTTATTTAACTTATATGCAGAGTACATCATGCGAAATGCTGAGCTGGATGAAGCACAAGCTGGAATCAGGATTATCAGGAGAAATATCAATAACCTCAGATATGCAGATGACACCACCCTTATGGCAGAAAGTGAAGAAGAACTAAAGAGCCTCTTGATGAAAGTGAAAGAGGAGAGTGAAAAAGCTGGCTTAAAACTCAGCATTCAAAAAAACGAAGGTCATTGCATCCAGTCAATGAAAACAATGACAGACTATTTTCTTGGGCTCCAAAATCACTGAAGATAGTGACTGCAGCCATGAAATTAAAAGATGCTTGCACCTTGGAAGAAAAGCTATGACCAACCTAGAGAGCGTATTAAAAAGCAGAGACATTACTTTGACAACAAAGGTCCGTCTAGTCAAAGCTATGGTTTTTCCAGTAGTCCTGTATGGATGTGAGAGTTGGAATGTAAAGACAGGTAAGTACCGAAGAATTGATGCTTTTAAACTGTGGTGTTGGAGAAGACTCTTGAGAGTCCCTTGGATAGCAAGGAGATCAAACCAATCAATCCTAAAGGAAATCAGTCCTGAATATTCATTGGAAGGACTGATGCTGAAGCTGAAACTCCAGTATTTTGGCCGCCTGATGCAAAGAACTGACTCATTGGAAAAGACCCTGCCTGAATTTGGGAAAGATTGAAGGCAGGAGGAGAAGGGGATGACAGAGGATAAGACGGATAGCATCACTGACCTGATGGACATGAGTTTGATCAAGCTCCAGGGATTGGTGATGGACAGGGAAGCCTGGTGTGCTGCAGTCCATGGGGTCGCAAAGAGTTGAACACAACTGAGCAGATGAACTGACTGAACCATTTCTAAGTGTAAAATTTAGTGTTTTTTTCTTTTTTAGTATATTTGCAGTGTTTTGCATTCATCTTCATTGTTTTATTCCAGATCATTTTCCTCACCTAGAAAGAAATCGTACCCAGTAAGCAGTAACCTCCCATTCTCCTCTTCTCCTAACCTTTGGTAACCACTAATCTGTTTTCTGTGTTTATGGATTTGCCTGTTCTGGATATTTCATAGATACAGAGTCATAGAATATGTGGTTTTGTGGTTGCTTGTGTCACATGGTGTGTTTCCAGTGTCCGTGCCTGCTCCTTGGCTTACGGCTCCGTTACTCTGACCTTTGCTTTCATTGCTTCACCTCTGACTTGACACTCCTGTGCCTCTTCAGTAAAGACCCTTGTGATTACAGTGGGCTCACTCAGATTATCTGGGATCATCTTTCCACCTTTATTTTAATTTAATAACATTTGCAAAGCCTTTTTGCCATTTATGGTAACATTTACTAGTCTCAAGGATTAGAATGTGGTTATCTTTGGAGAGGGGGTTGGTTAATTATTCTACCTACCACAGGGATTTTAGAGTTTTTACTATTATCCCACTTCTCCCTGAGGCGCTGTTCTTTTTTTTTTTTTTCAGTCTCTCTGTTTTAAATTGAATAAAACTATTGACTTTATCCTCAAGTTCACTAAATTTATCCTATGTTATCTTTATTTTTTTATTGAGCTTCTCCAGCAAGGTTTTTTTTTTTTTAATTTTGGAAATTATGTTTCAGTTGTGTAATTTCCAGTTGGTACTTAAAAAAAAAACAAACTTCTCTTTTTTTGTAGAGATTTTTATATTTTTAATATTTGTTTTCAGATAATTCTTAACTGTTTATTGAAGCATTTGTGTGATGGCGGCTTTAAAATTCTTGTCAGAAATTCCAGCTAGTGATTCATTTTAGTGTTTGCATCAGTGTGATTGTCTTCTCATTCAAGTGTGCTTTTCCTGGCTCTTGCTGTGACAGTGTGATTTTCTTTTTTTAAATTATATTCTGGACGTTTAGGATATTAATGTTAGGAGACTCCTGATCCTATTTAAAATTTCTATTTTAGTAGGCAGCTACTCTGCTTGGGTTTAGAGTGTAAGTCCTGGCCTACTTTTGTGAGCTCTGTAATTCCTGTGATAATTGAGTTTTCAGAGTTCTGGCAGTGCTGTTCTCCTCTGCCTTATTCTTCTGGCCCCGCAGGGACTCCTGTTTAATCTCTACAGGAGTTACCTGGACTGACGTGTGGGTGTCTGTTCAGTTCCCCCAGCCCCCCAGCCCCCACCCCAGGTGTGGGGCAGGGAGCTAGTTGTCCCTTTGGTGAATCTGGTCTATTGTTCTCCGGGTGTGGGGTGCAGACGCTGCTGATGCTGATGGTGTGGACTGGCTGGGTTGTCCCGATGGGGATTGAGAAATATATCTTCTAGATCGCTACTGAGCTTCCCCTTTCACAGTACTTTATCCAGAAAGGATGTTTCACATTTGTTTGTTTATATGTCTTTCTATCCTGTTTGGTGGTTCTGGGAGGCAGGCTCTTCTGGTGTCCACTCGTACATGGATAGGTAGGAGATAAAAACCCAGGGAACTCACAATAATGCTTTTCTGCACATCCTGAGGGTCCTAGCCAGTCCATCGACTTCTTTCTACCTCTCTGATTGTCTGTTTCAGATTATCTTTATGATTGTCTGTTGAATTATTTCTACAATATTTAATTGTATTTAGAAGAGAAGAGCAGGGAAATGTGAGCCTATACTAAAATATTCTAGAACTTCTAGAAGTCTAACGATTTTTATTTCGGTGTGTGTGTGCTGGTATTTATTGATAGTTCTATGAATGGTCAAGGCTTTTGCTTTTACTGACACCCTACTTTTCAGAGTGTTTCTCTACATCTGTTGTTGAGTGTCAAGAACAAGTTAAGAATTATTCTTTTGTTTAAATTGTGTGCCCTTAAATTGTGTAGGAGTCAGAAATGTCTTGTTTTAATCACTGCCTCTTTTTATTTACTCATTTTATTTATTTATCTTTAGGGAGTGGAGCAACGGCTGTGGTCCAAGCAGCGTATTGTGCCCCTAAAAAGGAGAAAGTGGCAATCAAACGGATAAACCTTGAGAAATGTCAGACTAGCATGGATGAACTCCTGGTATGCACTTCTTATATTTCTTGTACATTCCTGTTAGAGTGGGAAATAGCTTGAAGTTTTTTACTTTTTTCAAAATAAACTTGTGATTTCTTCATTAATAAGTATTGCTCATTGTAAAATTCATAAAAGCCAAGTAACTAGAGAGGAAGAAAGGTAGCTACAGTTCTCTCATTCTGAGATTGACACTGCATGTGTTATAAGTGCTCATTTAGTCATCTTTGTATTTTTATGATGATAATATCATATACTTTTTCTTGTCTTTAAAAAATTTATCATAGAATTCTATGTCTATAAATATGAATATGGTTTTCAGTAGGTATGTAGTGTTCTGTTGCATATTTCATCTAACCTGTTCTCTGGTATTGAATGATTTTCGTGTCCTCTTTATTGTTATAAACAATGCTTGCTTGCTTCTTTCTCTCTTTAAAATAGTATCATGCAGTTGTGATTCCTGGGTCAAATGGAGCATCCTTTAAAAGGCTTTGGCCTTCTAGGAACGAATCTGCATTCTGACCATTGATGCAGGATGAGAGATAGAATGACCCAGCAGCACTGGCTCCTCAGAGGATCAGGGAGAAGAAAGGGGGCCCCAAGAATCTAGAGCTGTATGAGATCTCTGCAGTGTTAAGAACCATCAACACAGGGATTGTTTTGCAGTTCTTTTATACTCCATGACATCTAGAGTAGTTTGAAGTATGTAGTAAGTATTCAGCAAGCGAAATAAGATAGTTTTTCCACATCATTTGATTTTTCAAATCCTCAACTTCTTTGGCTTAAAATGCAAATATATCTATCTGCTTCTGCTTTGTATACCTCATGAGGTTTTTCTTGAAGATCAAATGATATAGTACTGGAAACCATAAACCACCATTCAAATGTGAACTAATATTGTTAAATTGTTAAATAATTTCTCTAAGATCATGCACAGTTATAGTAGAAAGGGCAGAAACTAGGACTGGGATGATTTGTCAGTCCAGAATTTTTTTCCATTGTCCCAGATTGGGTTTAATTTGTAGTATAACTGTGATATAGAGATAATATAATTGTATATTGAACTTTCAGCAGATGAGGCAGATGTATTTCATCAGGAATGGTAATGCATGTGCAGAAGCTGAAGAATTGGGTTGCTAGAGTGATCTTGAGCCGTTTGGTGAGAGAACACATACTTGGGAGGAGATGCTGATTGAAACACTATGTGGTGTACTTGGGTTTACAGCTGCCAGCAAGGACCTTAGAGCACCACTTGGACATGTGAACTACAGTGATCATAAAAGATGCCTAAATTGTAAACTAATTCTTCTTACAGAAAAATGGTATTTTTAATCCATATATTAACACTGGAATTTGAGAAGTCCAGTATGAATTCCTATCATTTGCCAGTTACTTTTCATAATCCATAAGGATGGTATAAAGAAAATGAAAGTCTTATTATTTACTACTTTATGACTAAAGCAGCTAAGGCTCAAAGTTTAAATAACTTGACTAAGTTCATATGACGGTAACAACACTTTTTCAGTACTAGGCGTTAAAGTGTACTTTAACCTCATAAACATCTCTGAGATAGGTAGTAGCTCTACTCTGTAGATGAGGGAATTAAATCATAATAAGCAACAGAGTCTGGACTAAAAAACCAGGTTTTTATGACTCAAGTCTACTATTTTTTTTAACTTCTAATAAAATGATTAAATGTTAGTTCAAAAGTGTAAAGAGCATCTCTTCTCAAATATCGTTTGACATTCTTGAAAGTAATATTTGTGTTATTACACTAGGGCCTTACTTTCAGAGGAATGCACATTTGGTATAGCTTAGTGAAAGGAAAGAAATTGGTTAGACCTTTATAAAATTTGTCCACATATTCCAGAAATCTTTACATTGCATATATAATATTTGCAAATCGACAAATAATAAAGATTGGGGAAAGTGATTTAAAGTGACTTTAAAATAATTGGCTTTCTTAAAATAATTGGTGCATATGCAGGTAGGATTCCACTCAACCCTGAACAAGCATCAGAAATAAAAAGAATGCCTGATTTGTGGTATTTGTGGTAGTGTTAGGACTTGAGATCTAAGTGCCAGTGGCTCTGTATCTAAAAGATACAAAGGCCTTCAATTTATCTTAAAAAAATTATCAGCTCAGCGTACTCAACTTTTGATGTTGTGATTGTAAGATTTTTTTTCAAAACTGTCTTCATTATAATGCAGAAAGGATGCTCTGGGTTCTCCGGAGAGTACTGATGTAAACCAATTACAGGTGTGTATTGTGCGTGACGGTTACTAGTGAGGAGGCAGTATATTATTCCTTTCTCTTGTCAAAATGTTTTCTTGTCTGACAATCTTTGCAAAAAGCGTGATCACAAAATCAGCTGTCAGATAGTAGTACATTTATTTTCTCCAGAGATTTTACTCACAGACTCTAGGAAAGGCATAGAATGCAGATGATTGAGATTTTTCTCTGCTCTGATAAATGCTTGGACTAGATTCATTGGACAAACATCTGAGGGGACCATTAAGAGGCTTAAAATGTCTTTTCTTCTATCATAAAGCTCACAATCTGGTTGAAGAGTTAAGGTTCTTGTCTGCTGTACAAGGCAGAGTGTGACAACGCCTCGGAAAAGTTTGAATACTACGTTGAAGTACAAGGTAGAAGCAAACTCCCAGTTATGAAGGTGGAGACCTTTGTGGAGATGTTTGTGTCCTGGGCCACCCGGGCTGGGAAGACTTTGAAGAGGCAGAGATGGAGACCCTGCTGGTCAAGGGTTTAAAATCAGCAAAGGATAGCATATTATCTAATAATGTTATGAATATGTTGATAAAATATATATTATATATATTAATGTAACTGAGATGTTTTCATAAAACAGTTCTTAATTATATGGAACGCACTCTGATTTTTTATCCTATTTTTGTCTATTTTTTAATGTGATCTACTAAGTTTGTTTCATGACCCATATGAGTTGCATCTCATAGGTTGAGGAACACTGGATTGCACGAAAAGATATTGAGACTCTAAATTCAGGGAATGACAACAGAAAGAAAGACACAAATTCTGTCAAAATTTTATAGATTGAAAAGTTGTTAGTTCTAGAATGAGCACTTCATGATGGCAGAGACTGTTCACTCTGAATGGATGAATGAATGAATAAGTCAACATTACTTGGGGAATGACTCAGTAGTGTGAAGTGAAGGAAAATCAACTATGTTGGAGTAATTAGAAAACCAGGGGGATTGCAACACTATTTACAGTAGTTAGAACATGGATGCAACCTAGTGTTCATCAACAGATGAATGGATAAAGAAGCTGTGGTACGTATATGCGATGGAATATTACTCAGCCATGAAAAGGAATGCATTTGAGTCAGTTCTAATGAGGTGGACGAACCTAGAGCCTGTTATACAGAGTGAAGTAAGTCAGAGAAAGATAAATATCTTGTGTACTAACACATATATATGGAATCTAGAAAGGTGGCACTGAATAATTTATTTGCAGGGCAGCAGTGGAGAAGGAAATGGCACCCCACTCCAGTGTTCTTGCCTGGAGAATCCCATGGATGGAGGAGCCTGGTGGGCTGCCATCTATGGGGTCACACAGAGTCAGACACAACTGAAGCGACTTAGCAGCAGCAGTGGAGAAACAGACCTAGAGAACAGACTGATGGGTGTGGTAGGGGTGGGGGAGATGGAGAGGGTGGGATGTATGGAGAGAGTAACATGAAAACTTACAATACCATAGGTAAAATAGATAGCCAGTGGGAATTTGCTATATGACTCGGGGAACTCAAACGGGCTCTGTGACAATCTAGAGGGGTGGGATGGGGAGGGAAGTTCAAGAGGGAGGGGACATATATATACCTATGGCTGATTCTTGTTGATATTTGACAGAAAACAACAAAATTCTGTAAAGCAATTACCTTCAATTAAGAAATAAAGAAAAAACAAAGCCAGAGGGCAAAGAATAGAAATCGCGATGAATGAGTTTTAAAAAGGAGTGAACAATGGTCATTAAAACATGGCTTTAGAAAGCCTGAGGTGGAGCACTAAAAATTCCAGACAAAGATCTGGTCCTAGCAGACATATAGGACTGTCAGGAAAGCATTTTCATAGGAGTGGAAGCACTTAGGAGTGTTGAGGAAGCTGCTGGGAAATTTGAGTCAGAATGAGGCCTGTGGGATCTTTGTTGCAGTGTTGCAGGCTTAATTACCCTGTGGCATATGGCATCTTAGTTACCTGCCCAGGGATTGAACCCATGTCCCCTGCATTGGAAGGCAGGTTCTTAACCACTGGACCACCAGGGAAGGCCTGCCACAGTTTCTTCATCTATTCATCTGTCAGTGGACATCTAGGTTGCTTCCATGTCCTGGCTATTATAAATAGTGGTACAGTAAACATTGGGGTGTGTGGTGAATCCTAAATTCTTGAACACGGTTATAATTACCTGAGACTTAAGATATGGTCCCAGGTAATTAAACAATGAAAAACATTTATTTTTCCTATTTTAATGTCGGCCTTTCCTATGGCTCAGTGGTAAAGAATCCTCCTTCAGTGCAGAAGAGGTGGGTTCCATCCCTGAGTTGGGAAGATCCCCTGGAGTAGGAAATGGCAACCCACTCAAGTGTTCTTCACAGGAAATCCCATGGACAGAGGAGCCTGGTGGGCTATGGTCCATGGAGTCACAAAGAATTGGACACAGTTGAGCACTTAAGTTGTATATTGTCACCCTGCTTATTTAACTTATATGCAGAGTACATCATGAGAAATGCTGGGCTGGAAGAAGCACAAGCTTGAATCAAGATTGCCGGGAGAAATATCAATAACCTCAGATATGCAGATGATACCACCCTTATGGCAGAAAGCGAAGAGGAGCTAAAAAAAAGCCTGATGAAAGTGAAAGTGGAGAGTGAAAAGGTTGGCTTAAAGCTCAACATTCAGAAAATGAAGATCATGACATCCGATCCCATCACTTCATGGGAAATAGATGGGGAAACAGTGGAAACAGTGTCAGACTTTGCAGATGGTGACTGCAGCCATGAAATTAAAAGAGGCTTACTCCTTGGAAGAAAAGTTAAGACCAACCTAGATAGCATATTCAAAAGCAGAGACATTACTTTGCCAACAAAGGTCCGTCTAGTCAAGGCTGTGGTTTTTTCAGTAGTCATATATGGATGTGAGAGTTGGATTGTGAATAATGTTAAGCGCCGAAGAATTGATTCTTTTGAACTGTGGTGTTGGAGAAGACTCTTGAGAGTCCCTTGGACTGCAAGGAGATCCAGCCAGTCCATTCTGAAGGAGATCAGCCCTGGGATTTCTTTGGAAGGAATGATGCTAAAGCTGAAACTCTAGTACTTTGGCCACCTCATGTGAAGAGTTGACTCATTGGAAAAGACTCTGATGCTGGGAGGGATTGGGGGCAGGAGGAGAAGGGGACGACAGAGGATGAGACGGCTGGATGGCATCACTGACTCGATGGACGTGAGTCTGAGTGAACTCTGGTTGCTGGTGATGGACAGGGAGGCCTGGCATGCTGCGATTCATGGGGTCGCAAGGAGTCGGACACAACTGAGTGACTGAACTGAACTGAACTGACCGCTTAAGCACGCAACAGGATTGTAATGTCAGTGTAGTAAAACTTTTTATAGGAAGGTTTCCCTGATTGTCACTCCTAATTTTGGATGATTCACCTCTTCAGTGAAATCATATAGTATTTAGTACTTCTCCTATCAGACTTTATTCATATGTATCATAAATTAGTATTTGTCTAACTTCTTCACCATACTGTAAGTTTCGTGAACGTTCATCATTATACTAGTATTGCACCTGGCATAAAGTAGGCACTTGGTAAATTTCTGTTGAAAGCATGACCTGTGTTTAGACAGGTCTACTCCTGTGTCTAAAATCTGTCTTGCATATTTCATCCTTTTCTTTTTTCTGTAATTTTATGTGCTTTGCACCTTGTACTGCTATAATATCCCACATCTTATAAAACACATAGTTCCCGCCCACTCTATGAAGACTTCTTGCCTTAACTGTTCTTTCCTCTGGAATTCTTGTAACATTTTCCTCATTTGGCATGTATATGCTGTCCTGTACATTACCTCTTATGTGTACATATCTTATCTATTCAAGTCCTATATAACTGTGCCAGTAGGCAGGTGTTTATTACTTTAGTTCCTCTTCCTTATCCTCTGTGTTTACTTAGCTTGGAAGACTGTGCTAATACTTAGTGGGTAGCAAAAATGCACACAACAAGCCCTCGCCATAAAAGAACTTGCGTCCGAGTAGCGAACATGAGAAGAGAAGGAGCACCTTTCGTGAACACTTCTTATGAATCAGGGATTTGGAGCAGCTTTTACACAGTTGATCTTACTGAACAAATACCAAGGGTATAGGGCAAGTATATCAAGAAGTAAAAAGCTGTATAAAGTGCTGTAGGATTTCATTCATTCAGCAAATATTTATTGAGGGTAGACTGTGTGCCAAGCACAATGATGAGTGCTAGTAATACAGAGTCTGATCTCTCATTGAGCTTACAGTTTTGTGAGGGATGCAGAAAAATAAACAGGCAACTACATATGGTATGATAATTCCCACCATGTGTAGGAATCCACTTCTAAGTACTTGCTTGGTTGAAGTTCTCAGTTCCACAGGGGAGGACAGGCACATAAGCATCCAACTTTCTATCCAGACATATGTGCTATAATGTAAGGAGATGTGCACAGAGCTTAGAAGCTAAGAGAAGGGACATGTCACTAAACCTGGGAAGCTGGGTGGAAGTGGTATTTTGGCTGAGATTGGCAGGGTGATTTGGTGTTTTTAGCTGGATGAAAATGAGGGAAGTGTACTTTAGGCAGAGGGAACAATAAGGTTAAGTGTGCACAATTAGAAGCAGCATGGGTCACTTCAAGTTACTATGGTAGGACTCGGGTGTGTGAGGGTAGTTTCAGTGAAGGCAGTGGGAATAATGGAGAGATAAGCAGGGCCCTGACCACAAGACTTCGATAAGGCAGCTTATCACACCAGATCTAATTTAAATTCACAACTGAGAATAGTGTAAGCTTCGACTTTGGGCTCAGGTTTCTACTTTTGATTTAGTTTATGACTTCTTTAAAGTGAGAATTGTTAAGCATTTCACAAAAATGAGATGAAACTATTTTGGGGGAAAAAAGTGCCAAACAAGAAACCACTCTCCATTTATTAGTAATTATCCTCTGTGACTGTAAAACCTGATTTCCCAAGATTTCTTCAGGGACACCTTGAAGTAAAAAATGTGTCCCAGTGGAGGCCTCTGTGGTACTGTGCCAAGGTGTGATAAATAGTATGTTTCTGGTTTCAGAGATTACTGGTTTAATGAGTGAAAGGAGTAGGAATCAGAATGGACTGAGGGAAACCAAGTGGTTTTTTGGTTTAACCATTCTTGAAGAGATCAGAACCATGAAAATCCTAAAAATGTTGTGACATCGTCTTTGAAATTCATTCTAATGTTGTTTTAGGCTTGCATATAATGAATTACCATGTTTTCTCTTCTTTGTAGAAAGAAATTCAAGCCATGAGTCAGTGCCATCATCCTAATATTGTGTCTTACTACACATCTTTTGTGGTAAAAGATGAGCTGTGGCTAGTCATGAAGCTGTTAAGTGGAGGTGAGTAGAGTACAATGAAATGCCAATTTCATGGTTTGGAAAGTAAATACAAATGTTTTCTTTGGTTTGGTTTTCATGGACATGCATTTGAGGAGATACTGAGATTACAGTATCTAACAATACTAGTGTACAAGGTGAGACAAGTCACATATTGCATTTGGTTGTCATGCTTCTTCAATTTCTCTCAATCTAGGATGGTTCCCTCCTACTTCCTCTCTTCCATTTCACAAATTTATGAAAGGTCTGGTTTGAAGGGTCTGTCTTGTAGGATGTTCCACATTCTGGATTTATGTGGTTATTTCTTCCTGGTGATGTTTAACTTGATTTATATTCCTCTGTTTCCTACAAATTAAAAATTAGACCTAAAGGGTTATTTGGACAGAGTATTTTGTAGGTGGTGCTTTGTACTTTATATTGCATCACGTAAAGAAGTAGTATTTGCTGTCTGGTTGTATCTTTAATAGTGATGTTGATTTTGATTGCTGAAAATTACGACAGCCAGGCCTCTCCATGGAAAAGTTGGCTTTATTTCCCTTTGCAGCTAGCAAGAAGTCTTTGGGATGATACTGTGGCACTGTGAGTATCCAGTTCCCCAAGTCTTTGATCTAATGATTTTTGATATCCATTAACAATCCTTGTTTGAGTCAGTTATTTTGTCAGAGGTTGCAGAATGGTAATTTTTTCTTTTTCTTTTTATTAACATTTATAAAGTGGCATTCTTCGCTGTGAAGGAACTTTCCTTTATTAACTGGGACTTTTTGATTACTCTGTACTGTAATTCCTACTGAAAGAAAGTGAAGTCGCTCAGTTGTGTCATGTCTGACTCTTTGCGGCCCCATGGACTGTAGTCTACTAGGGTCCCGTGTCCATGGGATTTTCCAGACAAGAATACTGGAGTGTGTTGCCATTTCCTTCTCCAGGGGATCTTCCCAACCCAGGGGTCGAACCCGGGTCTCACGCATTGCGGGCAGACACTTTAGACAGGATAAGTGTGTTTTTTTAAGGACCAATTTTCACAGTAAAGAATTAGTTTAATAATCACTGCCAGTGACTTTTTTCTTTTTTCCCACTGAGTGATGCTTTCTTTTTTGAAGTATTACTATATAAACTCAAGGATTTTTTTTCATATATTCAGTGCCTTTCAATCAGTTACACTCTTTTTTTTTTCTTTTTGATGCTCAAGTTATCCAAATTTTGTTAGTGGAAGTCTCTTCAAACGTACTGTGGTGTCCTTTTGACATGATCCATCAATCTTTGATAACCTTGAATTTTGGTTCTGTATAAATGATTCACAGTTATTTTGCTTTTCTCAGAATTGGCGAATATTCTAAGGAGCCTGATCCTTTTTATGGGGAATGGTATTCAGAAAGGATAACTTGGATATCTGAGTACTGCTACTATTTTGTCCTTGCTTCTGTTTGGAAGAGCTTGGAAATATAGCATATTAAAACAAATCATAATTTGACATTAGTATTTCCAATTCAGATTTAACATTGCAGACCTTTAAAACTTTAAAAATTATACTCGCATCTCTTTTCTCTTACACAGAAAAATCTTGGTCCCCCATATTAACATAATTATGTACTGTATCCTGCACTATTGTGTATACAGTTATTTCTGCTTTAGTCCTTAGAATAAAATGTAAATATTGCTAATTGCAAACAGTGGACCCTTAGTATGTATAGATTGACAATTTTGTTATGGTTACCCAGAAGTCCATGCCATATAATAAATTAGACATTTTGCTACACCATGGATTTGAATGATGTGGCAAGATAGGACAAGTGAGTGATGGAGCTGCCCAACTTTCCCATCACTTTGCTGCTTGTTTGCATATATATTTAACATGGGAGCATTATTTTTCATTTTCAGTTTTAGTGTAGGATTACAGGAAAGAGAATCCATGTTTGTTATTTTAATACCATTACTCATTGAATACCTTACTTCCCCAGAGAAGCTTTAAAGAAAAGTCTGTAGGCTTTAGAATTAAATTCTAGATTTTCTACTTAGTGGTTATATCCCTAGGCGAACTCTTTGAACCTATTAACTTGTCTGTTAAATGGGGATGCCTTTCCTGCGTTTCGGGGTATTGGTGAGGAGTAAGTGAGATGACTGTGTAGAGCATCCACCACTGTGCTGACATGTAGTAGGTGCACAAGAAATTTTAGTCATTAATGTTAATGATCCCTTGTTATTTGATGCTTTTCAGTGTAGCCAGAATCACCTTTTTGTTTCAATCCCATTAGTGACACACTGGAGAAACTGGATTGCTTTGTTAAAGGCCCTGTTCATATGATGGTTGGAAGCCTTGCTAACACCAACCACCTTTCAAGATGGTGGTCAAGCATGGTTCTTTCAGTATGGACAGATTTGGGAATATTAGGTAATACTGTATCTTTCGTTATTGATCACCTACAGCATAATTTTCTTTATATGTAATTTGCAAAATGTGTAATACAGAGTTTTTAATGTTTTGCTAAAAAGTCCTCTGATGAATAGGAATAAATTGCTTGATTCTCTGATCCACAGCTGTATGCCAGTCCATCCTTTCTGCTACTTATAAGCAGAATGCCTTTAAAAAATTTATTTTTGTTGCCTTTAAAGAATTCCCATTCCTCTCTCAGTGAGTATATGTCCTGATCACAAGGCAGGATATGGTATATATAGCTGGGTGGGATGTCTTTGAAATGTACCTTTCTGTTCTTCCAGGTCTTAAGTTTCCTGGGATGGTGCCCAGTTTTTCCAGCATAGAACTCGGGAAATTTCCTGGGCAATCATTTTCAAATATGTTCCAAGCATTAATTCTTTTAAAGATTACTTTTAATTTTATGAGTCAACATAATCTTATATCTAAATGTTTACTTTTAGAATATTAAAAATTTTGCACCTTTTTTAGTGTAATCTTTTGTAGTTTTAAAGTGAACACATTTAAACTGAAGAGATACATTAAGCAATATGTAGAAAACAAAAAATAGAACTAAGCACAGCAAAAAAACTTTTTTAAATAGGAGGGAACTGTCAAGATAGCTCAGTTAAAATGGCTTTCATCAAATACTTATTGATTACCAATACTTTGGTGAATCAGTCAGTCAGTTCCTTGCTCTTATGGGTCTTATAACTAATAAGAAAAAGTTGGAATTAAATAATTATAAGTGTGTCGAGTGCCATGAGGAAGTATCAGGTATCATGGGAACAAGTATTAGCAGAACCTAACTATTGAGGGGGAATGGCTGTGATGGGATAGAGACCGCCTTCAGGAGGTGATGTTCTTCAGGAGACTCGAAGAATAGGTAATAACTAGCCAGGTGACATGGATGTGGAGGTGGTATCAGGGGAAAAATGGGAGAAAGACCCACGGATAGAGGGAACACTGTATTGAGGGTGAGTGGAGGCAAGATGGAGGAGAGTGGTGTGCCTTGGGATCTGATAAGGAAATCACAGCTAGAGCAGAGAGAGCGAGAGATGGGGACCATTGAGAAGCAGGGGCTCCATCTGAATAATTTGAAAATATAAATAGCCAGAATTAACACAAATATGTATAGGCTACATTCTTTGATATTAACTTTTCCTTTCATACTAACTTTTCCAACCAAAATATTTAAAATGCATATTTTTGATTTAGCAACATTGTACTGATACAGAATTTCATAATCTAATTAAATTGTAAAATGAACTGCAACTGGCACTCTTAAGCCCATGGACCAGGAGGACATCATGGTTAAAATAAGTTAAATTGTGCCTATTATAATTATTTTATAATGCTTTCTTATAACTATGATATTCTTATCTTTTATAAATTAAATAATTGGAACTCATGTTGAGTGTTGAAATTTATTAGTATAGAAGGTTAATCTTTAGAAATTAGAACCACTTTCTATCTAAATAGCTACTTCTACCATTTATTAGCACCAAACTGCAATGTAAGATTTTTAGAAATCAAAGTAATTAAGAAAGCTTCTGAAAGGAAAAGATAGAGAAGAATCTGTAGGCTTTAAAGGGAGGAACTGTAGAAATGCGGAAATCTAATTTAAATTCACTGTCTTAGTGAATTACTTTGTGATTTAAGGATACTCTCATCTTTGTCATCTTCTGAGAGAGAAAAGGTATGGGACTTCTTTGACCTTGAGCATGACCCAGGTAAAAAATACATGGTATTGTGAGTGACAGATTTTGGATAATCAAGCAACAGTGAGGGTATGTCTGCTGATTTGAAATGAAATACTCAGAGCAAGCAAATTTTGGCTCCTTTTAAAACTTATATGGCTTAGGAAGACGTAAGCAGCACCCAGTGGCTAAAGATTGATTAAAACTTGGTAAAAATACTGGTATCTAAAATGGGTGAATTAATTTTGGACTCAGAGTGTTTATTCATAAAACTAAACTGAGGAAATAAACATGTTGACTGAGTGATTAATTTGATTGAGCTATAATTGTCAGATTTAACAAATGTCTTGAACCAGCAACTGCTTCACCACTTTTTCAATATCATTTTAATGTTTAGTAATGATTTTCTTGTACAGTAAAAGTTTTTCACTTTTTTTAAATGTTCTGTGCCATGGACTATGGAGGCAGATGTGAGATAGTTTGGAGAGTAGATGATCTACACTTTAATTTTTTGCTTCATTAAAAAATTTATACCAAATTCCTCTTGTTTTCCATTATTTAATTTACTTGCATTTACTTTAAAAAATTCATGGGTTTCAGTGGACAGTCTAGGTTGTTAAAGTGCAACTTCTTGGGCGCTATGTCAGATCTCTTGAATGGCAATCTTTAAGATCTGGGAATCAGCATTTTTAGCTAGTTTGCTAAGTAATTTCTTAATGTTTGAGGACAGATTATCCCTATAGAACACTTCTTCCAGATTACGCCCAAGGACATACTATTTTATATGCCGATACAGGCTTCCTTCATTGTTCCTTTTCTTTAAATCTTAATTTGAATCATTCAGTGATAGTTTTCTTTTGCTTAGCATATTTTACCTTCATCTTTCTCTTAGTTTATATGAAGAATTGTATAGAATTTTGATATTTCAAGAGGGGGGATTGTAGGCATTGTGTGAGATGCTGCAAGATGAGGAAATCGTTTGGGAAAGAAGGGGGACCCTTCCAGGACCAGTATTTGTCAGTTAAGGATGCAGATCTTAGTGGCATGACCACCCCTTCACCTATGAAAGCCATATTCTTGGGAGACTAAACCTGAAAAGACAGCTTATCCCAGGGAAGAAGGGGCTTCTTAGATAGCCTTGTTTGGGTATATCCATTCTGGGCATAATCTGAGGATGTGCATTGCTTTAATTTCCCTATTAACCACTGGGTGATGTGAAATTAATAGAAATCTAAGATTTTCGAAAAGGAGTTCCTGCTTCAGACTCATTTAAAATGCATATCTGGTAACTTTGCTGTGCCCTAGGGTCTTTGTTGCCCATTTCTTTGACCTCTCAGACTAGAAGGTCCCTGAAAGTCAGCAGTCATGCTCTATGGATCTGGACATACTCTGTGGCACCTAGTTCTAGATCTCATATACTATGACTTAACTATTGAATGAAAAAATTGTGATTTAAATTCCTAGTAGGAGTTTTCCCCTTTGCCTTCCTTATTTTAGATATTCTTTACATTACAGTCATTTAACTCAGTTGACATTTATATATATATATGTTTTCTTACTGAACAGTTCTTAACGTGGCCTGGATTTCTAAGAAGAATGAAATACCTGGCCAGTTGGTATAGTCACTTAGCTCTGGGGGTCAATGTGTGATTGGTTAAACTAAACAGAACAAAACTTGTTCCTTAGTTCCCCTCCTTGTGGATCATAGTCTTATGAATCCCAGAAATAAAGAGGGAGAAAATCTTTAAAAAGTTACCAAGAATCTGAAGTCTCCCATTATTTGTCTACAGAGAAGAAACAGCCTGTCTCCTGCTAGAGGTGGGGCGTGGTAGTTGCCTTGCTTTCTAGGATGGGGAGGGTGGGATCTGGGAATCTTATTCTGCTTTATATGACTTTCAACCAGTTTTCCTGTGTTCAAACCTTTCCATCAGTAACCCCTCACATCCTTCTACGTGGTCTAAGGTGTTTGTGTTCTGAGCCTTTCTGGAACTCAAGGGAAGAGATCTATGTTTTCCTAACTGATACACCTTCTCTGCAGGCACTGAAGTTTCCAATTTTTCCCCTCTGCATACTCAAAGTTACTTTTTCTGCTTTCTCTCTTTCAGAAAATTAATGATGTATCTCTTTTGTTATCTTCTTGTTTTCTTTTTTATTCTGGATTTATGCCCTTTTTGTCAGGCTTATCAAGTTAGTGAATTTCCAGTGGGAGCTGAAGTAAATGTGTTCTGTTCTCTCATGTTTTCAAGGATTTCATCTAGACCACTTCTTTCTCTGTTGGAAATATATATTTTTCTCTTTAAGTGTGTGCAATAAAAAACACCCACCAGGGCAAGTTTTCAACAGAAACATTTGCCAAGAAATGGACATGCAATCTTTTCAGTGTACTTTATGTTATATTTCAGACTCCTTGGCACAATTTTTAATATTGGAGATTATTTTGTTTTGGTTCTCTGATCTTTATGGGCCATTGTACTGCCAGAAATCCTACTGATCTCTAGCAAGCTTTATTTTTTTTTTTATGGTAGATAACATTCTGTGATTCTAATTATTATGTACTTAGTTGCTCAGTCATGTCTGACTCTTTGTGACGCTAAGGACTATAGCCTGCCAGACTCCTCTGTCCATGGGGATTTTTCAGGCAAGAATACTGGAGTGGGTTGCTATGCCCTCCCCCATGGAATCTTCTCAACCCAGGGATCGTACCCAGGTCTCCCACATTGCAGGCAGATTCTTTACCAGCTGAACCACCGGAGAAGCCCTAAATTATTATATTGGTGTGTTTTCCCTCCCTCTGATTTTTAGTAGGAGTATTATTTCCTATCCTGGGAAGAATGAGATTGATTAATACATCTAGGCTGTTACTTAAAGAGAACTGCTACTTTTATTCCTTGCATATTTTTCTTTGTCTTAACCTGTTTTATTTCTATTACTTATTAACCTGAAATATAATTTTAACCTTTAAATTAGTTTGCATACACATGTGATATTTGACCTGAATTTCATATGTATTTTATATCTTTATTTAAACAATGTTGCATACTCTAAGCTGATGTTAGAAACCTAAATTGGTTTGTTACATCTTTTGCTAAAGTGTTATTGACCAATATGGTTTACCTAGGGATTCTTCAGAGGTGATTTTAAAAATCTCTATTACCTTTTTCAAATTCTCATTAGATGCCTAAAGAAGATGCTGGTGTAACACTTCTATTTGGATATTAGGTTGCTTTCTGTTTTAGAGTAGAATTAATATATTATTAATTTTAAACTTTTATATTTCCTTATATTGCTATTTTTTCCTTCCTTTCCTACACAGCTAAATTTACGAGAAGATTTACATGTGTTTTGATTTTTAAATGGCCCTGAATTATATTGAATGAGTTAAAAAATTATTGAAAACTTTATTCTCTTTTCAGGTTCTGTTCTAGATATTATTAAGCACATTGTGGCAAAGGGGGAACATAAAAATGGAGTCCTGGATGAAGCTACCATTGCTACAATACTCAAAGAAGTGCTGGAGGGTTTGGAATACCTGCATAAAAATGGACAGATTCACAGGTATGTGAAAGATAGCACTCCTCTCTTTTGGATGAGTGCAGCAGTAGGTATGCTGTTTCATTTCATTGAGGCTATTCCTTGTTCTTTGGCACAGTTACTCATAATCTCTGAGTGTTAGCGAGGCTCTTGGTATTATATTATTAGTTCCAATACACTGTGGTTACACAGCTAGTAAACATTTAAAAAAATAACAAACGCTCTAGTCAAATTAGAAACTTCAAAAATAAATTCCCAATTTCCTACCAGGAGTCAATTGCCTTAATCAACTGATAACAGTTTGGAATATTCCTTTCTAGTTTGTTTTATATCTTGAGTATTTTCTGAAATTATTAAAAGCTTTGTAAAATAACTTTTTAAATTAAACATTGTTTTCTTTTTTAATAAAATAACATTTGAAGAGCCATGTAGCATTTCATGGCTCAAGTATTTCTGGCTCTTTATATCTATTCAGTCCCTGTGTACGGATAACAAGAATTATTATTTGTACAAATGGTGGTAGATTCTGTTAGTACAAATTTGTTTAATCCCTGGATTTGGTTTTCCTTCATTTGAAGATATATTTATTTCCCCATCATTTCTTAAGGATAGTTTCCCTGGATATAAGAATTTGTAGTTTACATTTCTTTTCTTTGAACACTTGAAAGATATGTTACTTAATTCTGGCCATCATGGTTGCAGATGAGAAATCTGTCATGTGAATTGGTACAAATATGTTGCTTTCCTCTGCCTATTTTCAAGATTGTTTCTTTGTGGGACTTCCTGGTGGTTCAGTGGTTTAGGACTGTGCTCCCAATGCAGAAGGCACAGATTCAATATCTAGACTGGGAACTAAGATCCCCCCATGCTGCACAGCATAGCAAAAAAAATAAAGCAATTGTTTTCTTTATCTTTGGTTTTCAGAGGTTTAATTATGATGTGTCTTAGTGTGGATTTCTTTAGGTCTATCCAGTTTGGGGTTCCCAAATTTCTTAAATCTAGGTTTTTGACGTCACCAATTTTGAGAAGTTTTCAGCCATTATGTCTTTGAATACCTTTGTAAGCTATTTTCCTTCCTTTTTTTCTGGGACTCTAATGGTGGAAATGTTAGATCTTTTGTTGTTGAACCATATTGTACCATCATCCTTCTGGCTCAGTTTTCAACCTACTTTTTTCTGAGTTCAAATTGAGTAAATGTTCTTGATTTGCTTTTAAGTTTGCTGATTCTATCCTCTGTCCTCTCCATTCTACTCTGGAACCCATTCCTGGAGCTTTTATTTCTATTAGTGTAGATTTTCCATTAAATAATTTTTCTTTGGTTCTTTCTACATTTTTTATTTTTTTGCTGAGATTTTCTGTTTTTCATTTAATAATTTCAAATTGCATGTTAGAAGCATTTTTATGGTGGCTGGTTTAAAATTCTTGTCAAATAGTTCCAACATCTGATTCTTCTTCATGTTGATATCAGTCTTTCTGTTCCTGTTTCTTTTTGGCCATGCCATGTGGCATGCAGGGGCTTAGATCCCCGCCAGGGATTGAATTCAGAGTACAGAGTCTTAACCGCTGAACCGTCAGAAAAGTCCCTTAGATGTCTTTTCTTATGAATTTTTTCTGGTTCTTGGTATGTTGAATAATTTTTTTAAATTGTATCATGGATATTTTGGATATTATGTTAGAAGACTTTTGATCCTATTGAGATAATGAAATATTGAAGCAATATATTTTAGCAGGTAATTTTCCTGATTTTGAGAGCCCTCGCAGTGGTGTTCTGGTTTGTTTTGTGTATGTAGCACTGCTGAGGCTCTCTTCTTGATTCCTGCTGATGCCACCCATGGGAGTAGCGTGCACTTGCCCAGGCCTGGTGCTGCTAGGTGGAAGGTGGGAGATAGTGGCTGTGCCTGTGAGTCTGTGCACACTTCCTTGGGCTCATCTTGTGGCCTTCCACCTGATGCTAGTTGGGCTCTCGTTCATTCTCTGGTATTGCCTGTGGACTTGAAAGGCACATTTTCTAGGTCCCCTTTTGCTACTGGGTGACGAGTTGGGTCTGAGTCATCTGAGTCTGGGTCATCTATTGCCACTGTGTAGAGGAGCAAAAGGTACCAGACCTGGGTCACTCTCAGCTGCTGCGTGGAAGAATGGGAGGTATTGGCTGGGCCTGTCAGCGGTGCTGGTATAGGCAGCATGGACCTATCTACACTAGATGTAGACTGGACAGTGAGTAAAGATTCCTGTCTGGTCTTCATTGGCACCTCTGGTTCGGGCCTAGCTGGTCAGCCTGAGACTCTATAGTCCAGCTATGTAATCAGGGATGAGGTCCCTGCTAGGTTTGGTGCCTCTTTGGCCACAGAGAGCAGGCTTAGAGCTTTTTTTTTTTTTTTTGGATCTGTACTTGTTGACAGTTCTGGGTTGCAAGACTATAATACCCATTCCAGGGTATATGAGATTGAAAGAAAACTCAGGGAAGTGGTATAGTACTATGTGACAGTGGACTTGAATTCATTGTAAATGTGTAGTGCAGACTCTAGGGAAACCACTAAAAAAGGGAAAGAAGAATATGCTAAGAGAGGAGAGAAAAATAGAATTACGTAAAATGCTCAATTAAAATCAAAGAAGACAGAAAGAGTGGAAGAACACAGCAAGATACAGATATAGATATATATCTTTAAAATCCCCTACTTTTAAGGAACTACAGAAAGAACAGACTAAGCCCAGAGTTAGCAGAAGGAAATTAAATAAAAACATCAAGAGTGAAAATATATGAAAGACTAAAGAGACAGTTGAAGAGATCATTGAAACTAAGAACTGGTTTCTTAAAAAGACAAATAGATTGTTAGCTAGACTCAACAAGAGAAAGAGAGGACTCCAATTGAGAAGTCAAAGAGGAAACATTGCAGCTGACACCACAGAAATAGGAGGTCGTTAAGAGACTACTGTGAACAGGTGAAGTGAAGTGAAGTAAAAGTCACTCAGTCGTGTCCAGCTCTTCGTGACCCCATTCTCCAGGCCAGAATACTGGAGTAGGTAGCCTTTCCCTTCTCCAGGGGATCTTCCCAACCCAGGGATTGAACCCAGCTCTCACGAATTGCAGGCGATTCTTTACCAGCTGAGCCACAAAGGAAGCCCAAGAACACTGGAGTGGGTAGCCTATCCCTTCTCCAGGGGATCTTCCTGACCCAGGAATCGAACCGGGGTCTCCTACATTGCATTACCAACTGAGCTATCAGGGGTCTCCTACATTCTTTACCAACTGAGCTATCAGGGAAGCCCACTATGAACAGGTATATACCAACAAATTGTAGCACCTAGAAGAAATGGATAACTTCCTAGAAACATAGAATCTACTAAGACTGAATCATGAAGATACAGAAAATCTAAACAGACCAGTTACTACTAAGGTGATCAAGTCAATAATCGAAAACTTCCTAACAAAAGTCAAGGACCAATAATTTCACTGGTGAATTTTACCAAACATTCAAACAGGAACTTAGATAATCCTTCTCACATTCTTCCAAAAACTCAAAGAAAAGGAAACATTACAAACTAATTTTACAAGGCCACCATAACCCTGATACCAAAGCCAGACAGACTCTATAAGAAAACTATAAGGTAAACTTATATGCAAAGGTCCTCAACAAAACATTAGCAAACCAAAATCAGCAATACATTAAAAGGATCGTGCACCATGATTAAGTGGGCTTCATCCTAAAGATGCGGGAATGGTCCAGCATACTCAAGTCAATGGGTATAGTACCCCACTTTAACAGAATGAATGATAAAATCTTGGTCATCTCAGTGTTGTTTTTTAGTTGCTAAGTCGTATCCAATTCTTTTGCTACCCTGTGAACTATATATAGTGTGCCACACTCCTGTGTCCATGGGATTTCCTAGGAAGAACATTGGAAGGGTTGCCATTTCCTTCTCCAGGTAATCTTCCTGACCCAAGGATCAACCTGTCTCTTGTATCTCCAGCATTGGCTGGCAGACTTTTTACCACTGCACCACCTGGGAAGCCCTCCAAGGCTTACTGCTCTACTCTTGTCCTTTTCATTTCTGAAGCCTGAAGATTTCCATTTTTTATTTCATGTTGAGTTCTGTGGCAGTATTCTCCCCTAATTTATCCAGCATTTTTCTTTGTGTTTGGTGCAGAGAAATGGTGTGTCTTAGGGCCAAGGCCTGTGTAGTAAGTGATGAAAATCTGTTTATTGTGTTGTTGCAATAGAAATTCTCTTATACATTAAATAAGAGGCCCTCAACATTGGCCTCATATTGGAATCACCTGGGAAAGTTTACTAAGTACTGATTACTAGATCCACTGCCAGAAATTCATTTAAGTGATTTGTGATGAGGCCTTGGCATTGGGACTTTTGAAAGTTTCCCAAGAGATCCTAGTATGCAGCCAAGGCTAAGAACCCTACTTACACTTTAGCTTAGCTGCACTGAGACTTCAATAGGAGAAAGTTGGGAGAAAGTTGTTTTACTGGGAAGCAGACATGGATGTTTTCAGTAGATGTTGTTACTTCTCATATCTTTAGAATCCAGTTATTTCAGATAGATTTGTATCAGTCCGCTGGATTAGGTCAAATAATGTTACTCTGCCTCTACTGTGTTTTCTCCTTGACCCCTGAGGCTTCAGAGGTTTCTACTAGAGGGAACAGGTCTCTAAATTAGAGTTACACTTTTCTCTCTGTATCTATGTACCCAAATATTTTTTTCTATTTAAAGGGGTTAGCTTTAACAGAAATGGTAGATATTTAGTTAGTTTAAGATGCATAAATGTAGTGTATTTTTCAGCTTTGTTATGATTCATTTCTTCTCTTGAACTGTGCCTATTATTGGGCTTCCCAGGTGGCACTAGTGGTGAAGAACCAGCCTGCCACTGCAGCAGACGTAAGAGACATGGGTTTAATCCCTGGGTTGGGAAGAGCCACTGGAGGAGGAAATGGCAAAACGTGCCAGTATTCTTGCTTGGAGAATCTCATGGGCCAAGGAGCCTGGTGGGCTCCAGTCCACAGGGACACAAACAGTCAGAGATGACTGAAGTGACTTAGCACGTAGCACATGACATGCTGTTTGTTGAGTCATGGAAATGTAATGGGGAGAAACTTGTTCTGTACTTTTAATTTTAAATTTAATTTTAAAAGGAATTTGCAACTTTGGTGTAATAGTGACATGTGAGAAATGGCATCAAGCTGTGAAAAACAGAACTTACTGTTCTTGCTATTTAAGAGTGGTTGGAGGATATAACTGGGGGCTGCTGGGTTGCTTGATATTCTTTGAGATGAAGTTTTTTTTTTTTTTAAAAAAAGGACTGTTATATTGATTTCCAGATATTTAGTTACAAATCTTTTCCCTCAAGTTCAATTTGTCCTGTTGTGTGTGAGGACAGACTGGTGTTTAATTATCCAGTGAGCCATTTAGCTTCATGGTATTCCTCTGCTTTCACTCTTGGAAGCTGTTCAGTAGATTGCAACTTTGGTCTGAAGAGGGAAACATGAATTTATTATCTTAATTGATCAGGAAAAGTAGTCATCCAAAGTATAGGTTCTGCTGGCAAGAGATTGCTGTTTCTTCACTTAAGACAAAAGCTTAGGGACTATTCTGGTGGTCCAGAGATTAAGAATCTGCCTTGCAATGCAGGGACTCAGGTTCAATCCTTGGTCAGAGAACTAAGATCCCACAGGCGTCAGAGCAACTAAGCCCATGCACCACAACTACTGAGTCCGTATGTGTGCTCGGAGCCTGCGCGCCACAACCAGAGAATGAATTGTCACAATGGAAGATCCTGCCTGCCACAGCCGAGAGCTGACACAACAAAACAAAGAAATGTTTTTCAAAAGGACAGAAGCTTAGAAAACAGTTTTTGAATGCATAACACCAATATTTAACTCAGATAACCATTATATCTACTGTGGTGGGGAAAAGTCCCTTAGAAGAAATGGAGTAGCCATCATAGTCAACAAAAGAGTTTGAAATGCAGTACCGGGTGCAATCTCAAAAGTGACAGAATGGCCTCAGTTCCTTCCCAAGGCAACCCATTCGGTATCACAGTAATCAAACTCGATGCCCCAACCACTAATGCTGAAGAAGATTAAGTTGAATGGTTCTATGAAGACCACCTACAAAACCTGCTAGAACTAACACCAAAAAAAGATGTCTTTTTCATCATAGGGGACTGGAATGCAAAAGTAGGAAGTTAAGAAATAACTTCTGGAGTAACCTGGAGTAACAGGCAAGTTTGGCTTTGGAGTACAAAATAAAGCAGGGCAAACGCTAATAGTTTTGCCAAGAGAACACACTGGTCATAGCAAACACCCTCTTAAAACAACACAAGAGATGACTCTACACAAGGATATCACCAAATGGTCAATACCAAAATCGGATTGATTATGTTCCTTACAGCTGAAGATGAAGAAGCTGTATGCAAGCAAAAACAAGGCTTGGAGCTGACTGTGGCTCAGATTATGAGCTCCCTATTGCAAAATTCAGACTTAAATTTAAGAAAGTAGGGAAAACCACTAGGCCATTCAGGTATGACCTAAATAAATCCCTTACGATTATATAGTGGAGCTGATGAATAGATAGATCTGGAACACAGAGTGCCTGAAGAACTGTGGATGGAGGTTCATAACACTGTACAGAAAGTGGTGACCAAAACCATTTGTAAGAAAAAGAAAGGCAAAATGGTTGTCTGAGGAGGCCTTACAAATAGCTGAGAAAAGAAGAGAAGCAAAGAGCAAAGGAGAAAGGGAAAGTTATACCCAACTGAATGCAGAGTTCCAGAAAATAGCAAGGAGAGATAAGAAAGCCTTCTTAAATGAACAGTGCAAAGAAATAGAGGGAAACGGTACAATGGGAAAGACTAAATCTCTTCAAGAAAACTAGAGATAACCAAGGGGACATTTCATGCAAAGATGGGTACAATAAAGGACAGGAATGGCAAGGACCTAACAGAAGCAGAGGCGATTAAGAAGAGGTGGCAAGACTACAAAGAACTGTACAGAAAAGGTCTTAATGACCAGGATAACCAGGATGGTGTGGTCACTCACCTAGAGCCAGACATTCTGGAATGTGAAGTCAAGTGGGCTTTAGGAAGCGTTACTGAGAACAAAGCCTGTGGAGGTTATGAATTTCAGCTGAACCATTTCAAATCCTAAAAGATGATGCTGTGAATGTGCTGCACTCAGTATGTCAGCAAATTTGGTAAACTTAGCAGTGGCCACAGGACTGGAAAAGGTCAGTTTTCATTCCTATCCCAAAGAAAGGCGGTGTTAAAGAATGTTCAAACTACTGTACAATTGTGCTCATTTCACATGCTAGCAAAGTCATGCTCAAAATCCTTCAAACTAGGCTTCAGCAATACATGAACTGAGAACTTATAGATGTACGATTTAGAAAAGGATTTTCTGGATTTAGAAAAGACAGAGGAACCAGAGATCAAATTGCCAGCATATGTTGGATTGCAGAAAAAGCAAGGGAATTCCGAAACATCTACTTCTGCTTCATTGACTGCACTAAAACCTTTCACTGTGTGGATCCCAACAAACTGGAAGTTTCTTAAATAGATGGGAGTATCAGACCACCTTACCTGTCTCCTGAGAAACTTGTATGCAAGGCAAGAAGTAACAGTTAGAACCAGACATTGAACAACAGACTGGTTCAGAATTGAGAAAGGAGTACATCAAGGCTGTATATTGTTGCCCTGCTTATTTAATGTATATGCAGAGTATGTCATGCAAAATTTGGGGCTGGATGAATCACAGGCTGGAATCAAGATTGCTGAAAGAAATATCAGTAACCTCAGAAATGCAAATGACACCACCCTAATGACAGAAAGTGAAGAGGAACTGAAGAGCATCTTGATGAAAGTCAAAGAGGAGAGTGAAAAAGCTGGCTTAAAACTCATTGTTCTGAAAACTAAGATCATGGCCTTCAGTCCCATCACTTGATGGGAAATAGAAGGGGAAAAAGTGGAAACAGTGACAGATTTTATTTTCTTGAGCTCCAAAATCTCTGTAAACAGTGACCACAGCCACAAAATTAAAAGCCACTTGCTCCTTGGAAGAAAAGCTTTGACAATCTAGACAGTGTATTAGAAATAAAAAGCAGAGACATTGCTGACAAAGGTCCGTATAGTTAAAGCTATGGTTTTTCCAGTAGTCATGCATGGATGTGAGAGGTACCATAAGGAAGGGTGAGCACCAAAGAATTTATGCTTTCGAATTGTGGTGCTGGAGAAGACTCTTGAGAGTCTCTTGGACTGCACGGAGATCAAACCTGTCAATGAGAAAGGAGATCAGCCCTGAATATTCACTGCAAGGACTGATGCTGAAGCTTCACCTGATGGGAAGAGCCAACTCATTGGAAGAGACCCTGATGCTGGGGAAGATCGAAGGGAATGACAGAGGGTGAGATGGTTGGATGGCATCACCAACTCAATGGACATGAGTTTGAGCAAACTCTGAAGATAGTGAAAGACAGGGAAGCCTGATGTGCTGCACTTCATGGGGTTGCAAAGAGTCGGACACAACTAGGTGACTGAACAACAGCAACAATGCCAATACATGGCTTAAAAGTTCAAATGGTACAAAATGGTAAAGGATAAAAAAGCAGGTCTTCTCCGTATCAATGGTGCTGACTCGTGGTAATGTGGTAATGCTATGTACTCTAGATACAATGTGATGAAAATGACACTTCCCCGGTTTTCTTTCCCCAAACTCTTAACACCAATCTAATCATGAGGAAAACATCCTACAAATTCCATTAGAAGGACATCCTGTTAATAGCAGTGTATCAGTACTGACTGATTAATGTGGTGAAAGAACCATACTAATGCACAGTGCTAATAATAGGGCAGACTAAGCGACAGCTGTATGGGGACTCCTCTGCACCATCTGCTCAACTTTCATGCAAATCTAAACTTGTTCTAAAAAATAAAGCATTTTAAAAAAGAGTCTCCTTCCTCCATTGAACTTCTAGTGAAAGTGAAAGTGAAGTCCCTCAGTCATGTCCGACTCTTTGCGACTCCATGGACTGTAGCTCGCCAGGCTTCTCTGTCCATGGGATTCTCCAGGCAAGAATACTGGAGTGGATTGCCATTTCCTTCTCCAGGGGGTCTTCCCAACCCAGGGATTGAACCCTGGTCTCCTGCATTGGATACAGACGCTTTAACCTCTGAGCCCCCAGGGTTCCAGTGAAACAAGCCCCTAAAGGACAGCTTCCTCCTATCTCTTGTGACAAGAGTGACAAGGCCCCATCCAAGATCCTTTCCTGAGCCGGAACTTCTAGTACCCTGCTCTAAAAGGAACTACTTGCCATTTTCTTGTGATTCCTGTGAGAAAGATTTATGCCAAAATAAACATATTACCACATATGTTTGTTAGTATTTGTAGTATTTCGTTTATATAATATGTCATAGTTTAACTGGTCTCCTATATAGATGGATAGTTAGTTGCCTTATTTTGTTACAGCATACTAATTTATAAGTGTGATATTTGGAACAGAGTTAAGAGGTGGCAGTTGGGAGCTGGGATAGCAGGAGGGAACAATTGATTTTATTTTGGTATGTAGTTGAATTGATTGATTTGCTGCTCCACATCTCTTCAGAGATAACCAAGTTTTATTTTAGTGTTTAGTTGGATGGATGGATGGATTTAGTGATTCATTTATCTCCATAAGTTGATTTAAAGCAGGTTGTCTTTTATTTAGTTATTTAAATCTGTTTGATGAGTAGATGAGAGTTGCCCTCTGTGCACTATTAGGTTGGTGCAGATATAATTGTGGCTTCAGACCATGAATTTTAAATCATTATAACTAGGCTCCCACACATCCCACACATGCCTATCTTCCCTGGTGGCTCAGACGGTAAAAGTGTCTGCCTACAATGTGGGAGACCCAGGTTCAATCCCTGGGTCGGGAGGATTCCCTGGAGAAGGAAATGGCAACCCACTCCAGTACTCTTGCCTGGAAAATCCCATGGACAGAGGAGCTTGGTGGGTTGCAGTCCGTGGGGTTGCAAATAGTCAGGCACCACAGAGGAACTTCACAACTTCACTCCCACATCTTTATTAATCAAAGTAGGAACCATTACAATCAACACATTTTTGCCAACAAGAAATAAGTTTGTTTATTCCTATAATAAAAATCTGTGCTTTGGGATTCCACAGACTCTTGGAAAGCATTTTCCCTGCAAAAAATTATCAAGATGCTTGAAGAAGTAGTAGTTGGTTGGCAAGAGGTCAGGTGAATATAGCACATAAGGCAAAACTTTGTAGCCCAGTTCGTTCAACTTTTGAGGTATTGGTTGCGCAGTATGCAATTGGGCATTGTCTTGGAGCAGAATTGGGCCTACTCTGTTGACCAATGCAGGCTGCAGGCATTGCATTTTTTGGTGCATCTCAGGTGTAATCATTTCACCAGGATTCAGAAAGCTGTAGTGCATCAGACCAGCAGACAGCCACCATGACCTTTTTTTGTTACAGGTTTGGCTTTGGGGAGTACTTTGGAGCTTCTCCTCAGTCCAACCACTGAGCTAGTCATCTCTGGTTGTTCTATAAAACCCACTTTTTATCATGTCACAGTCTGATCAAGAAATGGTTCGTTGTTGGGTAGAGCAAGAGAAGACACTTTAAAACGATAATTGTTTTGATTTGCAGTCAGCTCATAAGGCACCTGCTTATCAAGCCTTTTCACCTTTTCAATTGCTTCAAATGATGAACATCTGTAGAATAGTTGACGTTGAGTTCTTCAGCAACTTCTCATGTCGTTGTAAGAGGATCAGCTTCTGTACTAACACTATAAGTTGCAACCTGCTGCAAAAATCAGAGGAGGACGTCACTAAACTGTATGCTGTTTTTTTCCATTAAGTTTTAGATGTCATTCAGAAAAAGGAGTTGAAGGTTCATGGTTGGCTTAGTTGAATGGTCTTTGTCACCACAGGAAGGAAATATCCTCAGTTCTCTCCTGTTCATTGTGTAGGCTTTAGGTTTGTAGGACAAAGTGAGCCAGCCTTTACTGTAAGTCAGCCTCTGGGAAGAAGTCCTATAATTTCCTTGCATTTATAAGCAGAAAAAAATACTGAGTAACATGATTTCTTTATGCTTCAGTATATATTCAGGAAAAGTGTTGTGTACTCTTGGTATGGTGATGCTGCTACATAACATTTGTGAAACTGTTGTTCATTATTTGCCAAGGAATGGTTATCTAAGTATGGGGAAAAGAAGATGGAAAGACAGGAAAGCGATGATGTGCGTCTTTTCACTGGTTCCTTTTCCTGACAGATGTGGCCTCTTCCATGACCTAGCCTCACTTTTCTTTCGGTCTAACTTCAAGCTCTGGCTCTCTTGTGTTTGTTTAATTATATTTATTTTTAATTATGAAATAAATAGGTGAGTCCACTCTCACAGAACAGTCAAACACTGTTTCCCTTGACTCTGGTCCTACTCCTCTCCTTAAAAAAAACTAAATTGATTGCTCTCCTTTTGGTGTGTGTGGAAAGATGTGTTCATGCCTGTGTGTGTAACTAATGGTGGCATACCCAATGCACTGTCCTGTTCGAAGTGTTCACTGGCGGTATGCATTATGTTCTAGAGGGCACTTGAAGTCATAACAGGTTGATTGACTTTAATAAATTTCATGGGTGTAACAGATTTAATTTAACCTTCTTGCTACTGTTGACTTTCTAGATTGTTGCCATTTTTGATTTGTTACTTCAGACAGTGCTATAGACAACCCCCTTGTACATTCTGTGTGCCTTGTGAGAGTTTCTCTAGGTTATCAAAGAAATGGATTACTCAGAGGGGTTGAGGAATGTAAATTTTGCAGATTCTACTGACACATTATTGCATGAGAAAAACATGTAGATTTGAATGGATAGTACAATATCATTTATGTTGGAAGAAAAGCCTTGATATGTCACAGGAACATATTCTGTTAACTAGACTGATAATGGTTGGAAACTGTGTAGAGAATATTAGACCTGAGAACAGTGGTCAAAAGGGACTTTGACCTTTTCAGTGAAGTTTAGGTTTTTATAACAGGAATGTATTTACGTATTACTTGAGTTGTTTTAGTTACTAATAAGAATATAGATATGTTTGAACAATTTATATATCTTTATGCTACAAGCATAGAATAGTCCCTGTTATCAGCCACATACTGATCATTGTAAAATTTTGTTCATAGAGTGTAGAAAAGTCAGTGAATTTTAAAAAGTAGATAGGTGAGAGTGAGGGTCACATTCTTTAGCCACTGTTATCTCAGTCAAATGTTTAATAATCTTGAGTTTTTTCAGATTTACTAGTAAAAGCTATATGTTACTATAGCTTTCTATTTACTGTGTTTGGATTTTAGTACAAGTGACTACAGTTTTTAACATTCTGCTATTGGCTCTAATACTCTTTAATGCAATTTTGTATTAAAGCATTTAAATATTACCAGTGTTGTGGTGAATATATTGAACTTCTTAAATTATGTAACTCCAAAGAATAAGTGTTTTTTAATAAGTAAGTTTTTTTTTTCCTTACAGAGATGTGAAAGCTGGCAATATTCTTCTTGGAGAAGATGGCTCAGTACAGATTGCAGGTACTGATTAGCATTTCTTTTTATTTTAGCTTAATGGCTAATAGAACAGCATTACTTATCTTCTATGTTTTCTTAGTCAGTTTTCTCTTCTGTACCATGGACCATCTCTGGTCACACATACTATGTTGATATGTCCCTGCTGACTCAAGGTATCTTCCACTACTCATCCTTCATTTTCGGTCTTAGGCATTTTCTAACCACTACTTATTATGGTTATCTATTCCTAACTCCCGTTAGAGTCATCTTCTGTGGGTTCTTATAGCATTCTTTAACTTTCCTCTAAAGGAGAAATAGTCAAGAAACTTCATTGTGTTTAATAAATGTGCTTTAGGGAAGTTATACTTCTCTTCTGGGAGAAATGGGTTATTTGCCAGTTAGGAAGACACATCTGAGAGGTGGAAGTATACTTTTGGTAGATTCAGAGTTGAAGAGATAAGAGTTAGAGTCCAAGGCCTTCCAGTGTTGGTATCTTGGTGAAATGCCCCCTCCCCCAGGGTGAGACTCCAGAATGGCTGAACTGCAGGACTGTTGAGCAAGCAGATCATCTGAGAAAATCTCAGCTTGGTCCCACACTGCTGGAACAGTCAGGTGTTTGGCAGGAGGAAGATAACTACCCAAACCTTGAATTATTTCTTCAGCTTTAGAAGAAAATTTAGGCACACATCTTCATGTCCTCAGGTAAGGGAATATTTTAACTAAGCCATATAATGTTCTAACATAAAGAAAAAGGTTGATAAATTTAACTCCTATAAAATTAGCAACTACTGTTCATCAAAAGAAGAACAGTTTGTCACCATTAATAAGTAAAAAGCAAAACCACAGAATAGATAAGTTATTTGCAGCATGAATAACTTGACAAGGGGCTCAAATTTAGAATATACGAAGAACTAATTAAGGAAAAGTCAACCTCAAATGAAGACATCAAAACATAAATATAGTAAAAGGTATACAACCTCAACTAGTTAGCAATTAATGCACAATAAAATAACATTGGGAAATCACATTGTATTGACTGATGTAGCAAACACATCTGACAGTACTAGTTATCAGTATAAAACAAGAGAGAATCTCACCTTCTGATGGTGAGAATATAAGCTAGTAGGAACACTTCAGTAAGTTGAAGATATGCATACCCAGAGACTTTAGCTTCTAGATGTATGGTGTAGAGAAACTCATACTTCAGTGTGCCATAATGCTAATAAGCATTGAAAGTTTGGCACATTACCAAGCCTTTTGTTAGTAGAATGTATGAGTAAATAGTTGATTTATACTTTAGAATACTATACAATGGGCTTCTCTGGTGGCTCAGTAGCAAAGAATCTGCCTGCCAATGCAGGAGACACCAGAGACGTGGGTTCGATCTGATCCCTAGGTTGGGAAGATTCCCTAGAGGAGGAAATGGCAACCCACTCCAATATTCTTGCCAAGAAAATCCCAGGGACAAAGGAGCCTGGCAGGCTACAGTCCATGAGCTCACGAAGAGTCGGACAAAGCTGTGCACACACACACTTGAACTTGATACTATATAGTGATGAAAATGAGTAAACTCCAGCTGGATACAGAAGCATTAAATAAATTATAAAACACAGGGTGAATGAAGCTAGTCAAAATAGAATATATAGCTTGTGATTCCATTTATATAAGTTCAAAACCAGGCACAATTATGCTGTATTGAATAGAGAAGCAAAATCAAGTGCTAAGGAACAAAAAAGAAAGAATTCTAGGAAAATGGTAGAGTAGGAAGCACCAAGAATCTTCTCCCCACCTAAACAACAGCTGAATTGGCAGAATCTGTCTAGTGTAACTATTTTGAAATTCTCCATCTCTGATTGCTTGAAACTTTTAGGACAAGACTTGGAAGGTAAATTGCAGTTAATTTTGGTCGGTTTCAGAGCTGCTCATTTCTTACTCATCAGCCACATGGCAGGCAGCTATGCATGTATTTTTGGAGCAACTTGCACACAACTTGCAGGAACTATGGTGGGGAGAAAGGACCCTGTCCTTCGAATATCCTAGCATCTGCTCTGATTACTAATTGCAGCTTCTGATCACAGAGATGCAGACAAAGAGACAGGCAGCCATTGTTACAGCTCCTCTTTTCCACATGATTTCCAGGGCACTTGAACAGGTCATTGCCTTTTTTTCCTTCCTTCATTTCTCTCCTCTTCCCCTTTTTGAAGCCAAACCTTAAAGACTAGGACAATAAAAAATAACTACAGGGACTTTGCTGTGGGTCCAGTTGTTAGGATTCTGCACTTTCACTGCCAAGGCACTAGATTCCATCCCTCATCAGGGAATTAAGATCCCACAAAGCATGTGATGTGGCCACAAAACCAAAACAAAAGCAACGTTTGCAGGGAAAGTTGAAAAGTGAATGTTTGTTCTCAGGAGAAGGTCCAGAAAAGATCTGAGAAGGCCTTAAGTTTACATTTCAGGCCAGTGCTTGACACAGACACAGCCTACAACAACTACAAAAAACAAAACAACAACATGAAACAGCAAATCCCAGGGAAGGGGAAGAATCTGATTTCCAGAGTTAGCACATTATTAGATTCAAATGTCCATCTTCAATAACAACAACAACAACAACAACAAAATCACAAGACATTCAGTGAAACAGGAAAGTATGATCTATTCAAAGGAGACCATCACTGGAAAAGGCTTGATGGCAGATATATTAGACTTTAAAACAACCATCTTAAAGATGTTGAGAGAGTTAAAAGATAAAGAATACTCAAAACAATTGTTAATAAAATCTAAATATCAATAAGGAGAGAAGACTTGAAAAGAAAGAAATTCTGGAGCTAAAAAGTACAATAACTTGAATTGTGAAATGAAAAACTTATTAGAAGGATTTAAATGCACATTTGATCTGGTTGAAAAAATAATTGGTGAACTTGAATATGGAAATTATCAAGTCTAAGGAACAGATTTATGGGTTGCCATTTCCTTCTCCAAGGAACAGAAAGGAAAATGATTGAACAAAGTGAATAGAGCCTGATGGGTCTGTTTGGATATCATTAAGTAGACCAACATCCACATTATGTGAGGCCTCGATGGAGAAGAAAGGGGCAGAGAGAGAAATTGAAGAAATAATGGCTGAAAACATCTCAAACTTGATGAAAAACATGAATATAAACGTCTGAGAAGCTCAGTGATCTCCAGCTAAAGTGACCTCTGAGAGACTCACAGAGACACATTATAATCAAACTTAAGAAAGACAAAGAAAAAGAATCGTAAAAACAGCAGGAGACAAGTGACTCATCACATACAAGGCGTCCTAAACAAGATTGTCAGCAGACTTCTCATCAGAAACTTGGGAGGCCAGAGGCAGAGGGACAATGCATTCAAAGTTCTGAAAGAAAAAAAGTGTCAACCAAAGATCGTTTTAAAAGTAAGGGAGAAATTAAGACATTTCCAGATAAACAAAAGTGGAGGGAATATGTTTCCCCTAGACTTGCCCTGAAGGAAATACTCAAGGGAATTTTGCAAGGTAAAATGAGAGGACCCTAGATAATAACTCCAAGCAGTATGAAGAAATAAAGAACTCAATAAAGGTAAATACATGGGTATATAAAAACACTACTGTTATTGTAACCGCACTTTTTGTTTTCTGCATAATTTAAGAGACTAACACGTTACAGGAAACAGTTATTGGTCTAAAACTTGATATTACAATAGCATTGGTTTGTAACACCACATCTTTTCTACATAATTTAAGAGACTGATGCATTTAAAATGATTAGTTTATGTTTTTGAGCACACAGTTTATGAGGATGTAATTCTGTGATAAGAACAACCCGAAGAGATGAGAATAGTGCTGTAAAGAAAAAGGTTTTTGTATGTTATTGAAGTTAAGCCGGTGTAAATGCAAATTAAGAGTGGTAAGTGTAGCCCCCATGGTAACCATAAAGAAAATAGCTATAGAATATAAATTTTTTAAATGAGGAAAAATTTTAGGCACTTTACAACAAAAAGTTAAGCACAAAATAAGTAATATAGGAAATGAGGAACAAGTTTTTTTTTTGTTTTGTTTTTAATTTGCATGTAGCAACTTAACATGCGTGCTAAGTTGTTTCTAGTTGTTTCTTTGTTACCCTATGTACTGTAGCCCACCAGGCTTCTCTGTCCATGGGATTCTCCAGGCAGGAATACTGGAGTGGGGACTTCCCTGGTGGTCAAGGGTAAGAATCCACTTTCCAATGCAGAGGATGTAGGTTTGATCCCTGGTCGGGGAACTAAGATCCCATATGCCTCCAGCCCATATACAGCAACTAGAGGAGCCAGGAGCACATAAGACCCAATACAGACAAATAAACAAACAAATACATTAAAAAAAAAAAAAAAAAGAATCCTGGAGTGGGTTGCCATGCCCTCCTCCAGGAGATCTTCCCGACTCAGGGCTCGAACCCATGTCTCTTATGGCTCCTGCATTAGCAGGGCAGTTCTTTACCACCCGTGCCTCCTGGGAAGCCCCCCAAAAGCTTTAAATCATATGAAAAAAATAACACAATGGTAGAAGTAAGTCCCTCTTTATCAGTAATTGCTTTAAATGTAAGTAAATTTACTATCCAATTAAAAGAATGGTTAAAAACATGATCCAACTTTAGATCCAAAGATACAAAGAGATTAGAAGCAAAAGGATGGGAAAATATATTCTATGCAAATAGTGACCAAAGAGAACAGAGTAGCTACTCTAATATCAGACAAAATAAACTATATTTAAAAGGTTGTAAGAGACAATACATTATATATTAATAAAAGATTAAATAGATATAATAAATAGATAAACAGTTATAAACATTCATGCACATATTAACATACCAGCAAAATATATGAAGCAAACAGTAACACAATTGAAGGGTACTGTAGATAGCTCTGTAATACTAAAAGGAGCTCTGTAGTAATGGTTGGGGACTTTAGTACTCTGGTCTTAATAATGGGTAGAACAGACAGAATGTAAGGAAATAGAAGACTTAAACAACACATTGACTGACTAGATCTAACAGGCATATACCAAGCACTCTACCCAATAAGAACAGTGTACACATTCTTCTGAAGTGTCCAAGGGGCATTTTCTAGGATAGACCATTTTTTAGGCCACAGATTAAGTAATAATTATATAAAGTATTTTCTCTTATCACAATGAGGTAAAGCTAGAAACCAACCACAGAAGACTTGAAAATTCACAAATTTGTGGAAACTAAACAAAAATAGATTGACAAATAGATTTTGACAACCGGTGGATGAAAGAAGACATCACACAGGAAACTAGAAAATACTTAGAGATTAATGAAAACAAAATCACAACCATACCAGAACTCATGGGATGCAGTGAAAGTGTTGCCAAGGGGCAAATTTGTAGCTTTAGATGCTTTATTTATTTATTTTTTTTAAAAAGCTAGCAAATCAACAACTTAACTTCACAGCTTTAGGAACCAGAAAAAGAAGAAACTGAACCCTCAGTTAGCAGAAGGAAATAAATAATAAAATTTAGAGTTGAGAAAAGGATATAGAAAACGGAAGAGCAATAGAGGAAATTGATGAAACCGAAAGTTGATTCTTTGAGAAGATCACCAAAATTGACATACCTTTAGCTAGGTAGACTAAGAAAAAAAAAGACTCAACTTACTAAAATCATAACCAAAAATGTGGATATTGCTACCAATTCTACCAAAATAAAAAGGATTGTAAGATGTATTATGAACAATTCTACTCCAGCAAATTGGATAACCTAGATGGGCAAATTTTTTGAAACATAAAACCTAATAAGATGGAAAAAAAAAAAAACCTAACAAGATGAAATCATGAATAAATAGAAAGTCTGAAATGACCTATATATAGCTTGTAAGGAGATTGAATCAATAATCAAAAATTTCCTGACACAGAAAAGCCCTGGACTCAGTGGTTTAACTGGTAAATTCTGTCAGACATTTATAGAAGAACTAATAACAGCCTTCCTCAAAGTTTTCCAAAAATTTGAAAAGGAAGAAACACTTTCTGACTCATTTTATTGAGTCCAAAATTACCCTATTCCCAAAGTCAGGCAGAGATACTAACCCAAGAAAAGAAGACTATGGGCCAGTATCTATTATACTCATTGAAGTAAATATTTTCAGCAAAATACTAGTAGCAAATCCAATTCATATCAAATGGATGATACACTACCTCCATATGCTGGATGACACAGCATATTACATGGATGATATACCATGACCAAGCAGGATTTCTTTGGAATGCAAGAGTGGTTCAACATGTGAAAATCAGTGTTACACGTGAGATTACCAGAACAAAGAGAAAAAGAAAACCCACATGATCATCTTAGTGCACCACAAACATATGAGAAAATTTAACACCCTTTCATGGGCTTCCCTCGTAGTCAGTTGGTAAAGAATCTGCCTGCAGTGCAGGAGACCTGGGTTTGATTCCTGGGTCGGGAAGATCCCCTGGAGAAGGAAACGGCAACCTGCTCCAGTAATCCTACTCAGTGATGAAAGACTTGAAAGCTGTTGCTCTGAGTTCAGCAACACGGGAAGAATGTGTTAGTTCTGTTCAGCATAGTACTACTGGAAGTTCTAAGCTGAACAATTGAGCAAGAAAAATAATAAAAGACATTCGGACTAAAAAGAAAGAAGTAAACTTATCTCTGCAGATTCTATGATCTTACATGCAGAAAACCCTAAGCATAACATTATGTTAAAAAAAAAAAACTGCTTGAACTAATAAATGAACTTTGCAAAGTAGGATAAAAAGTCAGCACTTAAAAATCAGCTGCATTTTCTACACTAACAGTGAACAATCTGAGAAAAATACTACAAACAATTCTGTATATCAGTAGCATCAAAAATAATTAAAATACCTAGAAGTTAACATAACCAAGGAGGTGAAATACTTGTACAATGAAAACTATAAAACATTGCTGAAAGAAATTAAAGAGGATGTAAATAAATGGAAACACATCCCCCTGTTCATGGATTGGAAAGCTTATCATTGTTTAAAAAAGTTAGTACTACTGAAAGTAATCTACAGATTCAATGCAATGCCTGTCAAAACCCCAACAACTTTTTTTGGGGGGACAGATACAGAAAAAAATCCTAAAATGCATATGGAAGCTTAAGGAACCTCAAGTAGCCAAAACAGTCTTTTAAAAAATGAACAAAGTAGGAGGATTCATACTTCCTGATTTCAAAACTTACTGCAAAGCAGTAGTAATAGAAACAGTATGTTGTTGGTATAAAAATTGGCATAAAGACCAGTGGAATAGAATAGAAAACCCAAAAATAAACCCTTGTACAATATGATCAAATGATTTTTGACAGGGGTATCAAGGCCATTCAGTGGGGAAAGGAGTCTTCAACAAATGGTTCTGGGAAAACTAAATATCCCAATGCGAAAAAATGAATTTGGACCCTTATCTAACACAATATTCAAAAATTAACTGAAAATGGACTCTGATATAAAGACCTAAAACAGTAAAACTCTTAGGAAAAAACAGGGCACATGTTTCATGACATTGGATTTGGTAGTGATTTCTTAGATGTGACACCAAAGGTACAGGCAACAGAAGACAAAAAAATAGATTGAATTTCGGGAAAATTTTAAAAATTTGTGCACTTAAAGACACTATCCACAGAGGAAGAAGGCAACCCACAGAGTGGGAGAAAATATTTGCAAATCATGTATCTGACAAGAGACTTACAATATCCAGAATATACGGAGAACTTCTTGAAGTCAACAGCAACAACAAAGTCAATTTAAAAATGGATTTGAATAGACATTTCTCCAAAGAAGATACGCAGATGTTCAGAAAGCACATGAAAAGATGCTCAGTATCACTAATCATCAGGGAAAAAAATACAAGTCAAAACTAGAAGGAGATAATAACACACCCATTAGGGTGGCTATTTATCAAAAAAAATACAAAATAGCAAGGATGTGGAGAAATCAGAATCCTTGTTCACTATTGGTAGGGACATAAAATGGTAGAGTTCTTGTGGAAAACAGTATGGCAGTTCCTTAAATCAATTAAAAATAAAAATTCTGTATGATCTACCAGTTCCACTTCTGAATATATAAGCCCAAAGAACCTAAAGCAGGAATTGAAACAGCTTTCTGTACACTCATTTTCATAGCAGCATTACTTACAATGGCTAAAATAGGGAAGCAACTTAAGTGTCCATCAGTGGATGAATGTATACACAAAATGTGGTATGTACATACAATAAAATATCATTCAGCCTCCAAAGGAAGGAAATTCTGACACGTGCTAGAACATGAGTGAACCTTGAAGATCTTGTGCTAAATAAAATAACTCTGTTATAGAAAGATAAATACTGTAGGTTCCACTTATATGGAATGCTTAGAGTAGTCAAAATTTTAGAGATAGAAAGTAGAATGGTTGTTGCCAGGGTCTGAGGAGAAGGGGCAATAAGAGTTATTGTTTAATTGATACAGAGTTTCAGTTTGGGAAGATGAAAAGAATGGATTGGAGCAAGGAGGAAAATCTGGGGAGATGGTGTGTGGAGGTGGAGAGGAATAGAATGAGGAACCCATTAAGCGATGTGTTAATTTAGTCAAGAAGTTCAGCAGAAAGACGAGAAAAGGTCATACTATGTATGTAGGACCAGAACTACGTTATATTATTTTCCTATGTATATATGTTAGTTACTGTACTTTTAATCCCCTGCTGTTATATTCTGTTTTAGACTTTGGAGTTAGTGCTTTTTTAGCAACTGGTGGTGACATTACTCGAAATAAAGTGAGAAAAACCTTTGTTGGAACCCCTTGTTGGATGGCGCCTGAAGTTATGGAACAGGTACTGGGTCTTTTGTCTTTTTACAGTGATTTGAATTATTTTACAAAATTAAAAAAACTGAGCAGTGTTTGCTTTCGAGTGGTCTGCTAGGTTAGCTTTGGGAAACATGCCTCTGTTCCTTGTTTAAGACTTGGCATCATGCTTAAAAATAAACCCCAAACTCTAGAACTTAGCAAAAGACAAATTAATCTCAAGATTTATACAAAGGCGACCTAAGGAATAGTATAATTAAGATTGATTTAATGGCAGTATCCTTAGTACAAGTTAAATGACCTGATCTTTCTACACATGGCTGTTGAAGGACTAGTTTTCCCCACATCCCTATTTCCTGGTTGTGTCAAACAGACTGCAGTTTATGTCGCTCATCCCATCAACCTTATGGAAGAAAACTCTGCTAATTCTAGAATCCAGAGCTCATATTTTGCTCCTTGTTTATTCTCTTTGTGGCATTTGAAACTGTTGACCTTTTCCCCTTTACTCACATCTTTTTTTTTTTTTAATTGGAGGCTAATTACTTTACAGTATTGTAGTGGTTTTTGCCATACATTGACATGAATCAGCCATGGGTATACATGTGTCTCCCATCCTGAACCCTTCCTTCCCCATCCCATCCCTCAGGATCATCCCAGTGCACCAGCCCTGGGCACCCTGTCTCATGCATCAAACCTGGGCTGGCGATCTGTTTCACATATAACATACATGTTTCAATGCTATTCTCTCAAATCATCCCACCCTCACCTTCTCCCACAGAGTCCAAAAGTCTGTTCTTTATATCTGTGTCTCTTTTGCTGTCTCGCATATAGGGTTACTGTTACCATCTTTCTAAATTCCATATATATGCGTTAGTATACTGTATTGGTGTTTTTCTTTCCGACTTACTTCACTCCGTATAATAGGCTCCAGTTTCATCCACCTCATTAGAACTGATTCAAATGTATTCTTTTTAATGGCTGAGTAATACTCCATTGTGTATATGTACCACAGCTTTCTTATCCATTCGTCTGCCGATGGACATCTAGGTTGCTTCCATGTCCTGGCTATTATAAACAGTGCTGCGATAAACATTGGGGTACACGTGTCTCTTTCAGTTCTGGTTTCCTCGGTGTGTATACCCAGCGGTGGGATTGCTGGTTCATATGACAATTCTGTTTCCAGTTTTTTAAGGAATCTTCACACTGTTCTCCATAGTGGCTGTACTCGTTTGCGTTCCCACCAACAGTGTAAGAGGGTTCCCTTTTCTCCACACCCTCTCCAGCATTTATTGTTTGTAGGCTTTTTGATAGCAGCCATTCTGACTGGCATGCCCTTTACTCACATCTTTAGCTTCCTCGTTCTCCTACTTATTAGGCCATTTTTCTGACTTCTCTCTGGCTTTCCTTCTACTGCTAAGCAACACTGCTTCCCAGCACCTCATCTCTAACTACACATACTCGCTGTTTCTGTCTCTACTTCCCACCTGTTCATTGTTCATTATTTATGAATTATATCCAGTTGAGTCTTGTTTTTTAAAATTGGGTAGGTATTCCAATTCCCTGTAGATGAGTTACATAAATGTCTTATGTCAAACTCCGTATGTAGAACCGAATCTACTTTTCACTCTGTTGCAATGCCTGTATTGACCCTAGTGTGGGTCAAGACTTCCCACACTAGGGTTATGGAGATGGCTGAGCATGCAGGTACCTGACACTGGGCCTGATGAGATTGGCCGCAATTTATTATTTGCTTGTACGCGTACCTGGAGGCAGAGGATGCTGCATGCCTTACGGGTTTGCACTTAGGAAGGGAATGAACAGTTGCTACAGGAGACAGGCTTTGTAGTATCAAGAAAGTGATGTGCCCTTTGGTTTCCTTGTGAAGGTAAGGCTGGCAGGGAGCAGAAACCTGCTACTCAGGAATAAACAGGAACTGCACCTGATCGTTTGATAAGCAGGGCTTAGGGCCTAGGGCACATTCTCCTTGGGAGGACAGTGGGGTAGGGAACTTTCACTTAGGTCATTACAGGGCCTTCTGTTTACCCCATGTTGAGGCAGTATGTAACATGGAGCTTTAATTTTAGGTTTCAAACCATACACTCCCAAATCCTGTTTCTGCTCCTAGATTGCTTAGAATAGAAAGTTAAAATATTTAGTTTTATAACATGCTGGTGACAGTATAAAGGAGAGAAATTTGGCAACATATTCACACTAGCAACTTTAAAAATATTTTTACCCTTGTAATTTTTTTCACTCCAGAAATTAAGGTGATAAAATAATATTATAACATAGGAAATTTGGAAAACAAAAGACTGCCAAACTTTTATTTTTGTTCTAGGTCTTTCTGGTTTTTTCTTTAATAGATTGTATACCTGTTTGTAATAGTATCAAAACTTTTGAAGAATTTTATAATCCTCTTTCTTAAGTGCTTTCTCATATTATATCATAAAGTGGTTTTCCATATTTTCACATAGGATTCATTAATATTGCTTTTAGTTGAATGTATGTTTCTCTAAGTGAATATACAATACTTAACCATTTCCCCAATGATGCTGGACATTCATTCCATTTTTTCTTTTTTCCTCTTACCAAGTAAATTTAGCTTTTGCCAACTTTAGATTATATTTTATCGGCTTAAAGTCTGTGGTTCTTGATACATATTAGAAGCTATCTTGAAAGTGCTCCTGGGTGGTGAAAGTAATCTTGTGCATCTCTCTGTTCTGTCCAGGTTCGTGGTTATGATTTCAAAGCTGACATCTGGAGTTTTGGGATCACAGCCATTGAACTGGCCACGGGGGCAGCTCCTTATCATAAGTACCCGCCGATGAAGGTGAGGCTTCTATCCATAATACTCTCCCAGCTTATGTCTCAGTTCTCTGTCAGAGGCTTACCTCATTTGACTTTATTTTTTTTAAGAATTACGTAGATTTATTAGTATATGAACAAGTATTTTTGTATTAAAAAGCACTATATGAATGTAAGAGTTTATAAAAATAGTAATTGTCCTCATTTACAGTAACTCAGCCATTCATATTAGCAATTTATCCTCCACTTGCATGTAAGTAACACACATAGCTGGAGCTCTTGTGTTTGTGGGATCACTTGACATTCTTATCCATTGCATTCTGCCCTGCATTCCTTCTAACTTCTTTAGCAGTTAGAATCTCTTCTAGATATTTGGTACGTGACACTGGGTAGCTAGCTTTACATTGTAGCTGACCTTCTTATTTGATGACCCACCATCTCCTGACTGTGTAACTAGTTTAATGTTTGGATCTAATCTGTCTCGTTTTGGTATGTGTTCCCCACAGTCACCTGTGTAGAGCAGCCGCAGTGGGGATGATGATCATTTCTACCTCTTAAGGTTGTTGGAACAGTTCCATGTTAATAGTAATTATTGTTAACATTCATTGAGCACTCATCTGTGTCAGCCACTATTTTTAAGTGCTTTTTATCTGTTTGATCCATGCAAATTGTTCATGTGCCATACATATGTATTATTTTCTTTGTTATTGAATAGAAGTTTGCTTTGTGGTAAGACATTAAGCATCTTTTATTTAAAGGCCTGTTACATCCTGAAGAAGTGTGTGTGTGCTTAGTTGCTCAGTCATGTCTGACTCTTTATGATGCTATGGACTGTAGCACACCAGGTTCCTCTGTAGGATTATCCAGGCATGAATACTGGAGCGGGTTGCCATTTCCTACTCCAGGGGATCTTTCTGACCCGGGGACTGAAACTGTGTCTCTCGCATCTCCTGCATTGGCAGGCAGGTTCTTTACCAGTAGCGCCACCTGGGAAGCCCCCATCCTGAGGGCAACCATTTTCATCTGTGTGACCCCTAAGTGAGAATATGCACATGAATTCTATTTGTCTATTTGTAGCTCTAGCCGTTGTTTACAGTTTTGCTTGCCCGCTTTACAAAATGCCTTAAAATGGTGAGTACCATGTGAATTTTTGTCATAGTGATATTCATGTATCTATGTTCTTAGAGCACTTTAGAACCTTTAAAATGTTACTCTGTCCCCTTTAAGGCACTAAAAACATAGAGACAAAATCAGTAAGGATAGTATGAAAAACCTCTCTGTATGTCCATATTCAAAACATGTGTATATATTTTTTAACCTATATGTTTGATGGGTGAAAGGTTAGTTATACTTTAAGGCCTTGGTTTTTTCCTAAAGGTCAAGATTGCTAGGTGTAAATGAATATTCACAAGGCTTTGAAAAGGATTACTCTTTATAACTGTTAGGTGGGAGGCTAGTTTGAGGCCCAAGAAATGGCTTATTTTTGAAAAGAGGTCAGGGAGAAAGATAAGGTTTGCTTTCTGTTATTGTAGGCAGTGACTCCTGAAATTGTAGCCAGACATACACATGTTAATAACCTATTTGCTCAAAATGAGAAATACTTACAACCTTAGTAATCCCCTTTTAGTAAATATAAATTAAATCTGAATAGCAAATAATAATTCTGACGATAGCCTTTTAATTTTGGTGTTAACTTTGTGCTTAGAAAAATGGGTTATGCTTTTATTGAAAAGTCAAACAGTATAGAAAATCACCCCAAATTGCATCATATTAATAGGATAGGATGACTTCATATCCTATTCATATCTTTCATATCCTTTGTTACTTATGTCTCTATGCATCAAGATAGTGTGTTGCCATGTAAGTCAAAGAAGGAAGAGATTCAGGATGGACAGTTGCTGCAGGGAAGGTAGGAAGAGTGCAAACTAAAACACTTATAGCTTTGTCAACTAGGACATCATCAGTGATTTCTGTGATCGAAGTTTTTGACGAGTTCTGGGAAGAGAAGGCCAGGTTACAAGGGGTCAAGTTGAAACAGAGCTATGAATAGGTAAAGTTGGCAAAGTCACACTCTTTAATTTTGCCATTTTTTTTTTAAGTTTGCTGGTGTAAGAATTGGACAGAAGACATGAAGGCAAGATTTCAACTAAAGGACATACAATACAGTGCTGATACAGTTGAGCCTTTGCAGGCACATTGCCTGGGAAGCCAACTGTCTATAGGATATTATTTATCTGGAAAACACCTAAATAGCTCTAGTTTCCAAACAACTGATCTAGATGTGAACTTTCAGATAATAAAATCTGCTCAGATGTTTGGAGGTTGTCTATATTGAAAAATTGTGGCCACAACATTTGATTACTGAATCTTCAGAAGTTTACATTATATTGAAAATTCTCACAGGTTTTAATGCTGACACTGCAGAATGATCCTCCTTCTTTGGAAACTGGTGTTCAAGATAAAGAAATGCTGAAAAAATACGGAAAATCATTTAGAAAAATGATTTCATTGTGCCTTCAAAAAGATCCAGAAAAAAGGTAAAATATGAGATAAAACTTATCCTCTTCATCTAATATATAAACCATTGGGGAAGGCTATGAATCACATGCATACATACATACATGTCCAGAGAATTCAAAAGAACTAAACTTAAACATTAGAAAAAATATACACTGACCATTATACTAAATTGAAAATGAGTGAATTATATACTTTCTCCCTTCTTTTTAGTATACAGTACACCCTAAATAGTTAAGCTGTTTCTTGGTTAATTTCTTTGAGTTATAAATGTATTTGTTAATGAGCTGCCAAGTTAGTGGGAGGGCTTATTTTTAATTTGCATTTAAGAGTTATAAATAAACCAGTATCTTAATGCTCTTTATGATTTTATTAACAGGAGAAATAGCAAATACTATATTTAATGTCAGATAGTCATACTTTCTTCCTTATTGGAAAGGTGTTTTAGTTAAGTAGACCAAAAAATCAAAGAGCTTATTAACACTAGAAAGATTGAATGGCAGGTGAGTTAAAGAAACATGATCATCTAATGTGTGTATCTATGAATTAAACAGAAGCATAGAAGTTAAAGATTATTGCATATAATCTTTTATCTTTGAGGTCAGTCAAAACTCCTGATTTCTAACCTTGGGTCCTGTTCTCACTCTGTCTTATTTTTCTGTTTCACGTGGTATATAGACCACTCAGTTTTGTAGCACTAAAAGATTTTTAATTTTTATTTTTCTAAAGCTCAACAAAACTAAAAGGTTTGAATTGACTTCCTTGATCATGTCTTTAGTATATTTAATGGGCTTCAAAATTTACTGTTGGAAATATTGGAAAGGGTAAGAAAAATAGGCAGCAAAGTTCAAACCTGTCGTTTTAGAACATTTTTCCTCTTTCTTAATACACTGGTATTAAAACATAGGGAACAGTTTTGCTTCTGCCAGATTAGTTGACTGAAATTCTGAATTCTGTTACAAACACCTAGAAATTCTGGATAAATCTGTCAAACTTAAAATCACAAGAATAGAGATGAGCTTGTAATAAAGGGAGGTCTTCAGATGCCAAAATTAACAAGGAAGCCATAAATGCAAGAATTATAAACTCATCCTGTGGCTGCCTTCAGTGCGACACTGTTCAGTCTAGTAACCTACTGGTTTGGAGTTTTAACTTCCAAGTGGGGACTAAAAATGAGATACAGGGCCTACCCATATGGGGATTTTGAACTGAGATTTCTGCTTAAAGCTAGAACATTGATAAGTATGCATCCTGAGTGGAAGATTAGATCAGAGAACAATAACAACAATAAAAATCTGTCATCACAGAAACACAACAGAAATCTTTCCGGAATAATCAAGTCCTCTGACTTGGACACTCCGCAGGTTTACAGTCTGAATTTATACCCATATTATCCGGGAACCCACAGGATTAGAGAGTAATACAGTTATTACTAAGCCAGTTTTATTTCTGGCGGAAGCAATCAGAAACTGCACTGTTAGACTACTTCCAAAACCCAGGTCCCTGCAATTCTTGCATTGAAGAGATCACAGTCCAGAATTACAAAACACACAGTGAAACCCCACACTGTGAACTGGAAGCAACATTCAAAGAAATAATGGCCAAGAATTTTCTGAATTGATGAACTATCTGTATTTTCAGGCTAAGGAATTATTGTCCTAGATTCCAAGCAGTATCCCTCTTTTTCCACTTGTATACATTGTCATGAAACTACTGGACACAAATACAAAGAGAAGGTCTTAAATGTGGCCTGAGAGAACAGATTACCTAACTGAGGAATAGCAGGCAGATGGACAAACCCCTTCCCCAGTAACAGCAGTTAAGGCCAGACACTATAGTGGAACAATGCTGAGAGAAAATAACTGTTAACCCAGAATTCCCTAATTCTCTAAATCTAGTCAAACTCATTCACCAGTAAGCATGAAATAATTTTAGTCAAAAATTGAGTTTTCCAGTCATGTTTTATCACATAAAGAACTCCTCTGGAGTGTATTTTAGAAAGAAGGAAGTGAGCCCATAAGAAAGGAACAAATCATAAGAAACAGTGTTGGACAAACTGTTAAACATACTGAAATTGTGACTGAATGGAAAGTAGGAATGGTGACGTCTACTCTGAGTTTGCATAGCACTTCCACATTTATTCTGTCTTTTGATTTCTATGAGAATCCTCTGAGGCCCTGGTCCTCAGGCTTGAGTGCACTTTGGTATCACCTGGAGAGTTTTAGAAACTGCACCCAGGTTTGCCCCCACGGATTTTGCTGTAACTGTTACAGGGAACAGCCTGGGATTTTTTATATTTGTAAGATAGTTTATTTCTCTCTTGTGTGACAGTTCCCGTCTGGTATGCCAATTGTATTCCAGGAGGGCAATACAAAAGCCAGGCTACCTGCTGCCTTGTTCTTATATAGCTAGATTATGACCCTCATCTCTTCAGTTGAAAGACTAAGTTTTTTTTAAACTCCCAGATATTATAATGCACAGCCATGTTTAAGAACCACTGCTTTTAGGGATTTAGCCAGGTAATACTGAACCTTAGAGAAGTGACTTGTTCAGCGTTACATGGTAGGTATATGGTGTCAGTCAGGTCCAATTTCTTAAGTGTAGCATTGTTTATTCTTTATTCTCATACTAGTTTGTGAAGTTGACAACAATGCCTTTACTCAAATGAAGTAAGACTGCACAGTTAAGTTAAAAACTACGTGTAGATTAAATTTGGAAACTATACATTACTCTTAGAATCTTCAGTTTTTTAAAGGAAATTGTGAAATTATTTTTTAAGAATATGTAATTACCTAAGTTGAACACTTACAGATGGTTATGTGGCAAGAAGCACAGTTCTTGATTTGTCAGTTTAAATGTATATTTTTTGCTTCTTTAAAGTAGATAAAGCCAACTTCGTGGGAAATAATATTAAATAGCAAATATATTGAAAGCCATTAAGAAATCATGCTTCTAAAAGAAACATTTCACTAATGAATTTTTGCAAGAGCCTACAATAATTGTTATCAGAAAACTTCTTTTTGAGTTTTTAATTCTGTTCGGTGCTTGTACTGAGCTTTTCCTTTTTGGTTTTTAGCAGGTGAAGGACAGTGGCGTACACTGAGTTTTTATCTTGATGCTCAAGAAATCATGTTTTCATTTTTGAAGATGAAAACCCACATTCCACTTCAATTAACTATAAAAACTTTCTTTTCTGGTTTTAGACCAACAGCAGCAGAACTGTTAAGGCACAAGTTTTTCCAGAAAGCCAAGGTAGGACATTCTAACTTGGTTTCATGTATTCAGATGATCCTCCTCAAACACCTACATTAGGTTCACTGTTCAGAGGTTGCATTACCTTCAGATGATTATTTCTGGAAGAATGATGGTAGGTCAGATAATTGCTGGGGCCATTATTTGGACAGTCAATATATAAGATAAATATATTATTCTATAAATTAATTTAAGTGTCAGGTAAAACTTAAAACAGGAAAAATTAATATTACCACTATAAATAAAATCTGTGGAAAATTCTGTGAAATATACTGAACTCTCATTTTAGGGTTTACTACTGAATTAGTAAACATCTCATTTCCCAAAGATATGGGATAAATAGGATATTATTATAGTTGGGAAATGTGGGACCACAACCCCAAAGAATGTATGTTAAAGCAAACTTTTCATAGATGGTGGTTCATGCAATACATTAAAGCTTTGTCTCAATTTATAAAGTCATGATAGTATTATACTAAAGGATCTTCAGAATGAAAGAATAGAAGCTTTTCTCAGACTTTATAAAAACAGTTACTATATCACATTAATTGTGGTGAATATTTCTGTGTCAATTTTTTTGTTCAGTAAAAACTTCTTATGAAAAGAAAACTTATTTTTCCTCTCCAGAATAAAGAGTTTCTTCAAGAAAAAATATTGCAGAGAGCACCAACCATTTCTGAAAGAGCTAAAAAGGTAAATGTGGATTTAACTCAGTTTTTCTGAGAAGTTTTACTTTTACGTTTTGAAAGTGTATTTGACTAATACTGTGTTAACAGTATGAATATTACTCATTTTCTTTCAGTCTTTTCTTCAGCATGCTTGATATATTCTTTTAGCAATAGTCTGTGCCTCAGTAGTACTCTGCTTTCAACTGGAATGAAAAAGTATGGTACATAATTAATTAATTCTAAATTGTATTAATCACTGTTTGCAACTCCCAGAGTGAGTTGGGAAGTTGGGAAGTTTCTTTCCACCGTATAGAAACAGTGAAGACACCACTTCACACCCACCTGAATAACTATAACAAAAAAGACAGACAACAACAAGTATTGATAGAGATGTGGAGAAACTGGAATCCTCACACATTACTGATGGAAATGGAAGATGGTGTGGTCACTTTTGTGGCAGTTACTGAGCAAAGTTACTGTATGACCCAGCCAAGTCTACTCCTAGCCATACCCAAGAGAATTGAAGATCTGTACACATAAAAACATGTACATGAATGTTCATAGAAGTATTATCCATAGCTAAAGTGTGGAAACAAACTGAAGGTCCATCTACTGATAAATGGATATATAAAATGTCATGAACCGATAGAATGGACTATTATCCAGCATTAATAAGGAATGAAGTACTGATACGTGCCATAACATGGATGTTCCTTTAGAACATTGTGCTAACTGAAAGAGATATTCTGTGATTCTGCTTATGTGAAATATCCTTCTGGAAGCAAACGTAGAGAGACAGAAAGTAGATTACTGATTGCCTGGGACTTGAGCAGATTGTAAGGGAGTGGGTAGGACTTCTAATGGGTATGGGATGTTTTGTGGGAAGTGGAGAGAGTGATAAAAATGATTGAAATTTGTTTGTATAGATGGTTTTTCAACTCTGAACATACTAAAAATCATTGGATTGTAATACCTTGAATGGATCAATGTTATATGAATTATGTCTTAGCTGTTAATTTAAGAAAAGAAGCATTTAGAGAATGGCACTACCACCAGCAAAAAGCTCTTGGGACTTGAAAACATTATAGAAAAAATGAAAAAATTCATTACAAAGATTTTAGGGTAAAGTTGAGGACATTTTCCAGAAAACAGAGCCAAAAAGCCAAGATACAGAAAACATTAGAGGATTAGTTGAAAAGGCTCAACGTTTAAGTAAAAGGAGTTCCAGAAAAGGAAAACTGAGAAAAACAAGAAACGATATCACTGAAAAATTATTCAAGAAAAATTTCATGAATTTCCAGTTTGAAAGAGCTCAAGTAGCCAGCATAATGAATGGAAATAGATCACCACTAAAGCACATTACCACGGTAGCTCAGAGTGTTGTTGCTGTTGTTCAGTCACCCAGTTACGTCCAACTCTTTACGACCCTGTGGGCTGCAGCACACCAGGCCTCCCTGTCCCTCACCATCTCCTGAAGTTTGCCCTAGTTCATGTTCATTGCATTGGCTCAGAATACTGGAGGTGAAAAGATCCTGTAGCTTTCCAGACAACAGGGAAAGGTTACAGTTAGAATCAACAGTCATAAGGACCTCAGTAGCATCTCTGGAAGCCACATCACAATGGAGCTTTATGTTGAACATTAGGGGAAAAAAATGTTTTCTAACCCAAAATTGTTTTCTTTTTTTACTAGGCAAACTATTAAGTGGAGTGTGGGAATGGAATCAAATTACGTTCAGAAATGCACAGCTTTAGTAAATAGACCAGGCTAATAGTAGAGGAAGTGCTTAAAGTAAGAATAGGGGAGTCATGTGATTGAGGAAGCATAGTGTCAGTCTGATGGAACAGATCGCGGGGCTCTGGTGAGAGGCTTCCTCGAGAAGATGACACTGATGAATACCTAATGTATATGAATATGGTGAGAGGAGGTTTACATAACAGAGAATCTGGGGATAAATATGACAAGTAAGAAATAAACAGGACTTCCCTAGTAGTCCAGTGATGAAGAATCCACCTACCAATGCAGGGGACAGAGTTTGATCCCTGGTCCAGGAAGATTCCAGATGCCATGGGCCACCTAAGCTCACGTGCTGCACCTACTCAGCCCACACTTCAGAGCCTGTGCTCCGCATCAGAAGTCCACACACTGCAACTAGGGAATATCCCCCCTCTTCGCTGCAATTTGAGAAAGGCCACATGCAGCAACAGAGACCCAAAAATAAGTAACTTTTTTTAAAGAAAGAAAGCAAATGTTAACTCCAGGGGAAATAAAAAGGTTCTGCAGGAAAGAAAAGTAATTGTAATATATATGGTTCCACCATATAGTTTATATAATAATGTTATATAAACAATTGATTTACCCAGAATTACAGTGTATCTTAAAAAAAGAGTAGGGAATTAACAATAAGGTTAAATTCTCATCTTTTGTAGCAAGAAGTCAATAGATAATTTCTAAAACCAGGAAATCAAGGGTTAATAATAAGAACAGATTACTCAGAGAGATGAATATATATACATTCTAAAAGAATAAGCTAAAATGAATTGAAAGTGGTTGCCTGTGGGGAAGAAGATGAAAGTTAGGGGACTGCTCTTTTTCTTAATATTTGCACAGCTGTAGTCCTCTTGAACCAGCATAAATTGTGATTCTAAAAGTTAAAATTAAAAAAAAAACCCATAATCTTCTTTATCTTGAACTTATTTATTTGGGGCTTAAACTGCCCCCATTTTTTCTTGATGTCTGAAGATATGAAGCCATTCCTCAGATTTCATCTGACTTCACATAAGAGGGATTTGGATGATGTGCAGGCTCAGACTATCAAAGTACAGGGAAAGTCAGTGGTTGTGAGTAAAGACAAATAGTGGAGATTAGGAACAGAAAGCAAGTGAAGCATGGTGGATGTGACTTTATATGGGAAAACTTATTTATGGGGAAAATTATTATCTACTTACGGTGTTGAAGTAATAGAAAGAGAGAGAAATATGACTGACTTTTCTATACCATAAGTGTCAAACACTCCCACAGTCCATGTCTCTCTTCCTAATGAGCAGGTTCGGAGAGTACCAGGCTCCAGTGGCCGTCTTCACAAGACGGAAGACGGTGGCTGGGAGTGGAGTGATGATGAATTTGATGAAGAAAGTGAGGAAGGAAAAGCAGCAATTTCACAACTCAGGGTATGTTTTGTTAAACTATATGCTTTAACTATAGAGTTCTGTCTTACTGTCTGAAGCCTCTTAGATAATACTATATTCTGTGGTTCTGTTCAGCTTAACCAGATAAAATATAAAAAAACACAGACAGAATATTTTGAACACTTTATTAACAACAGGAGCCCAAATAAATCTCCATGGAGAGGGGGACTGAAATATCAGTTTTACTGTGATAATATTTAGGGTATATAAAACTGAACTAAATTGAGAAGTGAGGACTATAATGTCTGAGATGAAAGTACGCTAGATTGGATTAATGGCTGATTAGACATTTCAGAAGAAAAGATTAGTGAACTTGAAAGCCTAACAGTTGAAACCTAGTCCCTAAAATTTGTTAACCTTCTATCTGAAGAGGAACAGTTTACCTTATTTTCGTTTTGTATATCCTGGATAGTGTGTGAGTGTGTTAGTTTTTGCTGGAAAAAGACACCAAGACATGAAGTGAGCAAATAACGTTTGAAAAATGGCACTGATAGACTTGCTAAATTCAGGGTTGCCACAAATCTTCAGTTTGTAAAACAAACTATGATATCTACAAAGTGCAGTAAAGAAAGCATAGTGCAATAAAATGAGATGGGCTAACTTTGACTGATTTTAAGATTATTTTCTTTATGAATGGTTTTGAGCAATTTGATTATGATATACCTAGATTTTTCCCCCCCACGTTTCATATTTAGGGTTTATTGAGCTTCTTGAATCTTTGGGTTTACAGTGTTTTTTAAGTTTGGAAAGTTCTCAGCTATCGTATTTTCAAATAGTTTTTTCTGTCCTTCCATCTTGAAGAGTCAGATAACATGTGTATTAGGCTTAAAGTTGTCTGACTGTTCACTGATCTTTTCACTTTTAAAAATTCTTTTTCTCTCAGTTTCATTTTGCATAGTTTCTATTGCTAGCCTGTTCATTATTCTTTCCTTCTGCAGTGTTAATCTGCTACTAATGCCATGCAATCTCTTTTTCATCTCAGACATAATGCTAGAATTGTGATTTGGTGTTTGGTTTGGTTGTTAGATACTTAAAATTTGATTTAAGTGTTTGATTTTGCATCTTCCATGTCTCTGCTTAACTTTTTGAAGTTACATAATATAATTATTTTAATGTCCTTCTCAGCTGATTCTAACATCCAGGTCAGTTTGGGGGCAGCTTTCATTGATTATTCTTTTCATTGTGGCTTGAAAGTGTTTTCCCAAGTTGAGTAAATAAAAGTAAAAAATGAAATCAGATAAAATTTGATAGAGTACCAGGAAGGAGACAGTTATCCAGAGAAAGAAGCTTAGAGCTTCCCTTTTGAGTACTTAACAGAATACTTATCGATTACTGTATGTGAAAAAACTACCCATGTGGAAAACAGTACCCAGCACTCACACAGCCAGAAACAGCAGCCAGACTGGAGAAATTTAAAATTCACAGGGCATTCAGTAGACTTCTCAGTAATGGGGTATAATATATTGCCCTAGATACTGAACACTGCTCCAGACCCAACTAAAACGCATCAAAGCAGGATACAGAAGGATTAAACTGTTTCCAGCCGCTTAACTGTATTCTAGAACAAAGCGTCAAGATTCATAGAAATACAAAATTAGCATCATGCAACAAGGTGAAATTCAGTGTCTGGCGTCTAATCGAAGATTACAAGTATGCAGTGTGCCAGGAAAACAGTAGGAGTAAGCACGCTTTATGCTCAGCTCTTGGTTTTAAACCCTATGCCCTACTAAAAGAACAGAGGCTCACTGGAGAAATGGCTGATTCCACAGCTTACACAGGGAAAATATAAGATAAATCTGGGATATCTTGCTTTGACAGAAAAGGTTTTTTTATTTTTAATATAAGAGCCAAGTTGAAGGAGCTCCCACTAGCCAAATTAGGGAGAATTTAACCATCAACATCATAAAGTATAGAAATAATTATAAATCATTAAAAGAATAGGAGTCAGTAGGCCCATACAAATAATACTTAGATATAAACAAATGGGGAGAAAATGATGATTTTTCATTAAATGTAGGAGTGGATGGGGAAATTCATCCTTTTATAGCCATCATAAAGCAATCATAAAGATCATCAGTGGGTGCTAAATATATGGGAAATCTTTGATGAACAGGCTATTTACATGGTCTTCTAGTATCTCTCCATAGATTGCCTATTAGTTGCAAGGGGAAAAATAGCTACTGCCTACCTGAGAAATCAGAAAATGCCTTGACTCAGTGATAAAAATTAACATCACTAATAAGGATCACAGGGTACATGAGAGTCTCTAAAACACAATACCATAAGAAGATAATCACTATGTAGAATTGATTTCAGTCTAAATCATGAAGAAAGATCAGAGCACAAATTAGGAGCAGTCTATTTAGAATATGTACTAGGCAGGGGAAATGATTATGTGTCAGATAAAATCTAGAGAGACACGATGACCGACTGCAGTACATGATCCTAGACAGAATCTTATACTAGAAAAACAAAGGCCCTAAAGGACAGTAGGAAGTCTTTGGAAAAGCTGTATTATGTGTAGTTAATTAAAGCATTATTATTAAATTTACTGAAATTGATAATTTTAGTAGAGTGAAGTTGTGTAATAGAATATTCCTGTTCTTAAGTACACAACTATTCAGTTGTAAAGAGCCACGATTATATACAACTTATTCTCAAATGGTGCAGGATTGATTAAATATATATAGAAAGAAAGAAAGTGAACACTAATAAAGCACATAAGGAGAAAGGCTAATATTGGATGAGTCTGGGTAAAGGGTATGGCAGTGTTCTTTGTATTATTCTTATTCTTAACAGTTTTTCTGTAAGTTTGAATTATTTCCAAACTAAGGTTTTTGTTGTTGTTGTTGTTGGCATATACTTGCTGTGATACCTTAGGTATTGCATGAACCTTGATTCTCATTAATGGTAATGAAAAATTTTAAAACCTATAAATTGACCTTATAAGAAGTCCACATTCACATTTAGTAGAATTTAACATAAATTGAATTTGTTTAGAGATATGTTGTTGTTTTTTGTATTTTCCAGTGCTTGCATCCAGAATTACTGCTAACTTATGATTTACTAAATCAATTTAACTTTAAATTTTCATATGGCAGGTTATAATTGGAATTTCAGTTTTGGCTCAAGTTTTCTTTACTGAAGTCCATAATCAGAATTATTCTGCCTTAAAAATATATTGGATAATTAGCTTGACTGTTCACATTTAGTATGAGAAATTATGCCTGTAATATGTGGATGATTAGTAGAAAGGATTGCACTTTGAAGAATGTGACCTCCCTGCTACCTGATAGTCCCTATATGTTTGCTGTAAACTTCTGCTATAAAGTTCTGAACTCTTAAAATACTATGAATATATTGATACATTACAGGCTAGCTGGACAAAGAATACAGTAATATCATTTTAGTTTTCTTTTTCCAGAAAACTCACTAGAGTTACCGATGATTTAATTATGGATCAGAATGAAATGGAGTTGACTTGCATTTCACCATTCCGTGCAGTTTTGGAACTGACTACAAGTAACCTGAGTTTTCAGTTAACAAGCCTCCTTTTTTTGTATTTCTTTTAGTCTCCCAGAGTGAAAGAATCATTAACAAATTCTGAGGTAAGTAGTTGTGATTGTTGAGTCATTAAAGTATATGTGCTTTTGTTTTGGTTTAAATGTTAAACACATTTTTTTGTATGTGCTTAAATAGGAATTGGGATTTATACTAGTCAAATGGTGTGAAAAGAAATCCTACTAAACAGACTCCTGTTAGGCTGACCTGCCTTATGCTCATTGCATACTCAGTCAAGTCTGACTCTTTGTTCCTTCAAGGACTGTGGCCTGCTAGGCTCAGGAGGAAATGACAACCCACTCCAGTATTCTTGCCTGGAAAATTCCATGGCCAGAGGAGCCTGTTGTTGTTGTGTCAGACTCCTGTCGACCCCGTGGACTGCAGCATACCAGATTTCCCTGTCCTCCGCTGTCCCCAGGTGTTTATTCAGATTCATGTCCATGGAGTCAGTGATGCTATCTATCCATCTCATCCTCTGCTGGTCTCTTTTCTTTTTGCCTTCAATCTTTACCAGCATCAGGGTCTTTTCCAATGAGTGGGCTCTTTGCATCAGGTAGCCAAAGTATTGGAACTTCAGCAACCGTCCTTCCATATTAATAAAGTGTTAGTCACTCAGTCATGTCTGACTCTTTGAGACCCTATGGACAGTAGCCTGCCAAGCAAGAATACTGGATTGGGTTGTCATTCCCTTCTCCAGGGGATCTTCCCAACCCAGGGATCAGACCCAGGTCTCCTGCATTGGAGGCAGATTCTTTACCATCTGAGCCACCAGAGAAGTCTTTATTAATAATAATTGGCATTTTCAAAACTAATCTTAAAGTTCTATTTTTCTATCAAAAATTAGAACCAGTAGGTAACTTGGTTTCCTCTCTGTGAAGTGCAGTGGACACAAAATTTTAATGCTTCCTTGTCTCCTTGATTTTGCTTATATAATAACAGCTATTAGATCTCTCATTGCCCTTTTAACTTTTTTCTCTTTTAACTCAAAATTTTGGCCATTGCATTGATACCTTTTTCCCTACTAATTTATAATTTTGAATATGTTTAACTTGATTTTGTGTTCAACATTGGTCTTTTTTCCCTGAGTTACATAACTAAAATTTGTGAAATTTTCAAACATGCAAAATAATGTCTAATGTTATAAAGCTTCACATTCATTTTGAAATGCATTTCAGATAGGTTAAGGAACCATTGGTTGATTTTCTTTCTTTATAAGTAAAGGAGGGTCCCCAATATAGGAAAATGTCACTTCTAGAATTTCATAGTATATACTTAAGTCTGTATATTGTGGTGCTATTTTGCTGGGCAAAGGAGATGGCATAGATACAGTTAAAAATAATATGATACAAACAATTACTGTTCTGAAGAAGGAAAAAAAAAAAAGAACTACTGATACTTGCTACAACATGACTGACAGAAAAAACTGTGCTAAGAAGCCAGACACAAAAAGAGTGCATATTGTAAGATTTGGGCTATATGAAATGTCCACAAAAGACAAATTGATAGGAGGCTGAAAGTAGATCAGTGGTTGCCTAAGGCTAGATGTGGGAGCAAGAGTTCACTGTAAATGGACACAGGAGAATTTTTTGAGTTGATGGAAGTGCTGAAACCTGATTGTAGAGATATTTATACAAGTATAAATTTTCTAAAAATCATTTGAATTGTAGACCTAAATAGGTGGATTTAGTGGGACATAAATTTACACCTCAACTCATAAATTTCTCCAAGCCAGGCTTCAGCAATACATGAACCATGAACTTCCAGATGTTCAAGCTGGTTTTAGAAAAGGCAGAGGAACCAGAAAAATATCTATTTCTTCTTTACTGACTAAGCCAAAGCGTTTGACTGTGTGGATCACAATAAACTGTGGAAAATTCTGAAAGAGATGGGAATACCAGACCACCTGACCTGCCTCTTGAGAAGCCTGTATGCAGGTCAGGAAGCAACAGTTAGAACTGGACATGGAACATCAGACTGTTTCCAAATAGGAAAAGGAGTCCGTCAAGGCTGTATATTGTCACCGTGCTTATTTAACTTACATGCAGAGTACATCATAAGAAACGCTGGGCTGGAGGAATCAGAAGCTGGAATCAAGATTGCCAGGAGAAATCTCAATAACCTCAGATATGTAGATGACACCACCCTTATGGCAGAAAGTGAAGAAGAACCAAAGAGCCTCTTGATGATAGTGAAAAAGAAGAGTGAAAAAGTTGGCTTACAGCTCAACATTCAGAAAACTAAGATCATGGCATCCAGTCCCATCACTTCATGGGAAATAGATGAGGAAACAGTGGTTGACTTTATTTTTCTGGGCTCCAAAATCACTGCAGATGGTGATTGCAGCCATGAAATGAAAAGACGCTTACTCCTTGGAAGTTAAGTTATGACCAACCTAGACAGCATATTAAAAAGCAGAGACATGACTTTGTCAACAAAGGTCCGTCCAGTCAAGGCTATGGTTTTTCCAGTGGTCATTTATGGATGTGAGAGTTGGACTATAAAGAAACCTGAGCGCCGAAGAATTGATGCTTTTGAACTGCGGTGTTGAAGAAGACTCTTGAGAGTCCCTTGGACTGGAACGAGATCCAACCAGTCCATCTTAAAGGAGATCAGTCCTGGGTGTTCATTGGTAGGATTGATGTTGAAGCTGAAACTTCAATACTTTGGCCACCTGATGTGGAGAGCTGACTCATTTGAAAAGACACTGATGCTGGGAAAGATTGAGGGCAGGAGGAGAAGGGGACGACAGAGGGTGAGATGGCTGGATGGCATCACCGACTCGATGGACATGGGTTTGGTTGGACTCCGGGAGTTGGTGATGGACAGGGAGGCCTGACATGCTGTGGTTCATGGGGTCACAAAGAGTCGGACACAACTGAGCGACTGAACTGACTGAAATTTACACCTCAAAAGTTCTTAAAAACAGAAAAGCATAGACATATTTGACTTCCATTTGAAAGAGGTGTATGAGGTTGCAGAGATGGGCCAGTTCATACATAAGAACTGCTTTGAAAAGGTTGCCCCTCCTACACTGCTTGCCCATCAGCAGGCCCACCTCCCTCTCCTCTAAGCTTACACAGCGCTGCTTGTGTTTTGTTACAGCTATTTTCCACAACTGATCCTGTGGGTACTTTACTCCAAGTTCCAGAACAGGTTTCTGCTCATCTACCTCAGCCAGCAGGGCCGACGGCTGCGCAACCCACTCAAGTCTCCCTGCCACCCACTGCAGAGCCAGCGATAGCAGCTCAGGTACAGCAGGGCCCGCTTTCTTCCATGGTCAGCCTTCTGGGTGGAGGAAGAAGGCGGAGGCTGGCGTGCAACACCGCCTTGTGCACTAAGGATGATGTCCTGGTAGATTTTGAGACAAGTTAGAAATTCTGTTCTCACAGTTTCACATGTATGCAGATAAGAGAGTTTAGCAAGGATCACACGGTTCGTTTTTTGAGCACCAGAATAAGTTAATGATGGAAATATCCCAAACAGCAATAGTTTGGGGGATTGAAATTTCTTGTCAGCTTCCTTCCTGTCTTCCGGTCTCAATGCCTGCCCCCACCCCCAAAGGGAGCCACTCACAGGATATGCCACTGCTCGGCCTTGCACACCTGAGGGACCACCTAGAGAGCTCCAGGAGTGCCACAGGAGGCTGGGCAAGACGCTTGCACACTGTCATGGCGAGACCTTCTCGTAACAGTGTCTGCTACTTGGACAGTGGACCGAATGAGAAGGGCTCCCCTGTCTTGTCAGCTTTTTGTTATATCCTTATTCTGCTCAAGGTTAGAATGCAGCTGCCACTGAGGAGCACTGCCAGCTCTTCTGTCGTCTTTGTTAATACTGTCTCCAAACCGTGGTTTTCCTGCGCTGTGCTTTTTAAGATACCTGTCAGTTTTGTGGGGTTGATTTTATTAAAATGCCATAAAGTGATGTGTGAATCCACCCAGTCAGGCGCACATGACCTTATTGAATCAGAAGGCGCTGCGGGTGCTGAGGGAGTGAAGGCCCCCGGAGAACCGCCCCGCTGCTGCTGTGCAGCCACCACTCTTCCCCTGGGAAAGCACAGCACTGTCTGCAACATACGCCTGTGCTCCATGGTGAGAGTACCAGTTCAGAGTCCACGTGTTTATTAAACAGTAGCAGTGTTTTTATTTTGTTTTTTCCTAAAATTCAGGTAGGAAAAAATAAAAATAGAAGGTCAGATGTTTTCATCTGCATCCCAGCAGTACTCTGCCTTTGGAGACCACTGCTCTGAGTGCTTCCAGACTAGAGTCCTGACTACATTTAACCTTTCCTTTGCCTAAGCTTTCCATTTCTGCCCATCATATGGGAAAGGAGATAGTCATCTTATGAAAACTGATGAAAAGATTGGATTCATTTTATAAACAGCCTAAATAGAATGTACATCCTCCAGTAAGCAAGGGACAGCTCTATGGTTTTCAGAGGATTAAAGATCTGGAACCTCCAGGTTGGGTGGTTTCCTGAGCAGCAGCCAGTTTAGGCCTTACTACAGATGTGTGGCCAATGGCAGGTTTTTTAAAGGGAAAATCCAGTGTCTTGTTCTTCACTCTTACAGAGGGGAACAGAGGTCTGAAAAACACAAAATTGAAATGTGACTGTGTATGGCATTTCATGTAGGTTTGACAATGATCTTTCCAATTGTGTTTGACTCAGACTGACATTCAGCTATTGCTGCTGCCTTAGGGTGCATGTCCTCCCACAGCAGGGAGTCCTGGGGACTAGGATGCCCACACCTGGAGATGAAGAAAATTGCTGCCACGTGGACGATTCATCTCTTAGACGAGCATCAGTCATCACCACACTCAGTACTCCAGGCAATGACTTTATACCTTTCAATGCTTTTTAGGCTCTGTCTTCAGGAGCAGGTTCACAAGAAACCAAGATCCCAATCAGTCTAGTACTAAGATTACGGTAAGTAAGACATTTTGTTGTTGTTCTTTTCTGAATACTCTGAATGTGCTGATTTCTCTTTGGAAGTTACTCCTCCTTCTCATAGTGCATGCCTGAGAGTAACTGGATAGAACTGTGTGTGTTTGCTCTCGGGTGTATTATTTCCCTCAGATATAATAGCAGTAGTGTGAGGATCTGAGTTACCATTGACTCATTCCTCTTTCCACATGTGAATTCCTAGTCATCTCAGTATGACCATAATTAGAGCAGAGGCAGCAAGTCCTATTTGGGGAATGTTCTGGGGGTTTTTTGAACTAGTTATTTATTTTTTGGAGAGGTGGTTAAAATTCAGATTTTTATTTATTTTTTTGAACTTTTTTTGTATTGGGGTATATAGCCAATTAACAATGTTGTGATAATTTCAGATGAACAGCAAAGGGACTCAGCCATATGTATACATGGACATGCTCTTTCCCCAAACCACCCTCTCCCATGCAGGCTGCTACATGACATTGAACAGAGTTCCCTATGCTATACAATAAGTCCTTGTTGGTTATCCATTTTAAATATAGCAGTATGTCCATGTCAGTCCCAAACTCTGTTAATTGTCCCTTTGGAAAATGTTTTGATTTTACCACTAGGAGCAATGAAATTATGCCATAAACCTGAAGAAAGCAGATTTGGCTACCTTTTCTTTACCGGGACCCAAATAGTTCTGAATCATACAGTGTCTTGGTAATTTCATCCTATTTTAATTGTGTACAAAGAATACTACGTGTCTGTTTTAAAAATTTTGTTTTAAAATCTTAGATCAGTTAATAGAGAGTATGAAATATTACTTGACATATGCTTCAGAAGGGGAGAGGATGCTTGTAAGTGGTGCAGTTAGCTTTTTGAAGGGTGGTTTTTAATGGACTGTATTCCAGACTTGTTTATGGAAGAGGAGACTGGAGTCTTATTCTCATTGATGAAGATTTTGAAGTTCAGTTTAGCATATTGTTATCTTTGAAGGTGTTTGTACTTGGCATTACAGTCACATCACAAAAGTGATACTGAACATTTGACCTTAATTTTACTCATCTTTCAGAAAGAATAGATTGAACAATTACATATTAAGCAGACTAAGTACAGCACTATTAGCTATTGTGCTAAGATACTGAGAAAGGAGAAAATGAAATGCAATAATCAAGTCTGTTAGAAGTTGATTTTTATTATGTACTTAACTGAACTAGCATAGCTAAAAGCAAGTTTTAGTAGTAGATATGCAGCGAAGTATAAGTCCATGTAGACAAGTGCAGAGAGGCAGTGAGAGGGAGAAAATCCCTGTTGGGCAGGTTGTGCTGGATTTGGGGAGCTGTGCTTTAAGCACGATTTCAGTAGCATCAAGCATGTGTCAGATAGACCTAAGCCCTCCACATCATTTAGATAAAATGGATTTGGGTCCTAAGTGATCAGGCACGTCTGCCTTTATACATGGTATTCTAATTTCTCCATCTTTAATCAGAACCTCCAGGGAGCTTGGTTAATCTCAGTACTTGGTGTGGTGAGCGATCACTGTAACTATCCCTTGTCAGTCACATTTTAATCTCTGGAGCCTTCTACTAACTCTTCTGCCAGTATGGACCCCATTCCTGTCCCCGTCTTCTCTCCATTCCCAAAGCCTTCCTGTCCATTGCTATTGCTAAGTCACTTCAGTCGTGTCCGACTCCATGCAACCCCACAGACGGCAGCCCACCAGGCTCCCCCATCCCTGGAATTCTCCATTACATCCTATCTAAAAAAACTACTAGTATTTCTAAAGTTTCTCCTCATTATCCCAATCTGTATATTCTTTATCCTACTCCTCTGAACCCCTGTGGAATTGAGGGCACATCACGTATTTCATTCTATGAGTCTGCTCAGACTGATCCCTAGTAGTGGGCAAGGGGCTGTCCTCAGCAGAGGGCTGTGGGGGGCAGGAGTGGAGATAAGGAAGAAAAGAGCCGCCTCTGTCATTTTAGTCACACCTCCCTGTGCTCTTCCGTAGATTCCTCTTAGTTTAATAGGTCATCTTGTTGGGTGTAAGGATGAGAGTGGGCGTGTATTGACCAGTGAAGGACATAGATTAAACGAGTTGTAGAACAGCTATTAATAAATGATCACTCTGAGTCATTTGCTCTGAGCCCTCGGTGTGAGCTCATTAGGACAGATCATCTGGTCTTTGAGACAGAAAGATCTTTCTCTTGGCATAGCTTTCCTGGTACATGTAGGCAGACTCTGAATGTATAAATTCAGAAATTTATTTTGCACATTTTGTTTTTTTTCATAGGAATTCAAAAAAAGAACTAAATGATATTCGATTTGAATTTACTCCTGGGAGAGGTGAGGCATCAAAATCAAAACATTGAAAACAAAATAACCGCTCATTTGTCATTTGAAGAAAATGTGTGTGAATTTTCTGTCCTTGAGGTATATTTTCCTCTTAAAGGGTGATAAAAATGTTCCTGGCCTAAAGGTTGAGGGTACGTGTGAATAAACTAGAAACGCAGCTTTTTGTTTTTGCTGCACAGCTGCCTAATTTAGAAAGCATAGCACAAGCAGTAGTGTATGTAGCTCCAGTTTACTGTGGCAGACGCTCTACTAAGCAGCATCTCATTAGATTTTCAAAATGGCCCCTCAGGAAAGGTGGTTGTCCCCATTGCACAGATGATGAAATTGAGGTTTAGAGAGAGTAAAGTAACTGGTTACAGTTCCCACAGCTGAGAAGAGGTGTAGTTGGACTTCAGACTCGGATCCGCCAGTGTGCCGAGTTCCGTCTCTTATTACTGAGCATGTTTGTACTTGACAGTAAGGAAACAGCAAGGCTTCCAGTCCCCTCCCTCCCAGCTGAAGCCGAGCCCCGTCACGCATAGTTTCTGTCCATGAACTTCTCCCAGGGACAAGGTTTATAATTTTCTTTCTTACCTTTGTTACTCAGAACTCGTATTTGCAAAATGGCTCACAGCTATTGGGTATCTGTCCTGTGTGCCAGGCTCAGTCTGTCCGCTGCCTCGGTCTCATGAGCAGCTCACTGAAGTGCCGAGAACGTGAGGACAAATGCACATGTACAGAGATGTATCTGATTTCTGTCCTAAAGCCAGACAGAGTCACTCTTTAAGGTCCTCAGTCACATCACTGGTCCTCGGCACAGCCCCTCCCCAGAGGCCCCCTCGTTCCCTCTGAGGCCTTAGTGCTCAGGCCTTGGGAAGGAGTCAGTTAGAGACGAGGTTAATTGATGGGCCTCTCTCCTCCTCTGTTTAGTTTCTAGTTGTATGCCCACAGGCTGTATGTACTCAGATAGTAAAACCTGGGATGACTGGGTGTGAAGGAAAGCCTAGCAGAATACAGAAGAAAGTCATTTTAGGGGAAAAAAAAAAAATTAAAAAAAAAACTAGGAGTGTGATCCCCAAAGAAAAGTGATTAAAATTTGTTTTCTTGAGGTTTAATTGAAGGGAATATCCTAGTGATCCAGTGGTTCAGATTCAACACTTTTACCCCCAGGGGCACACATTCAGTCCCTGGTCAGGGAAATAAGAACCCACAAACCTCTCAGTCTGGCCAAAAAAAAAAGATTTAATTGGGACTGAATCATTCTGTGTTACTATCCCAGGAGATGTGCCACACGCCGTCCCGTCCCCAAGCTCACAGGGCTGGGTCCAAGGTTGCCTTCAGCCTAGCAGTTTCTCCTGCAGCATCACTGTCAGGCGCTCTGCTGACAAAGGCAAGATCCCGTCTAAGGCATGCCATCATTAGAATGTTATCTTTACACTGAGCTGATACTTGCCATCTGGTTGATGGATCCAGGTTCCGTCCTCTAGCTCGACCTCTGATAGTCCCCTCACTTGAGGTAATCCTAGTGGTCGGAAAAATCTTTGTGTGGAAGAAGGCACCCCCCACCCCCCCCCACCACCACCTTGGGTCTCTGGATTTAGCAGCGAGCTTTAGTCTGGCCGTGCCGGCACCTGCTTTGAAAGTTAGCAGGGACATGCATGCACAAGAAAATGGAGCACTTTCTTCTTTGTCTTTGCAGATACAGCAGAGGGTGTCTCTCAGGAGCTCATTTCTGCCGGCCTCGTCGATGGAAGGGATTTAGTCATAGGTAACTACTTTGTGCTTTGCCCTTGTGCCCTTGTCTCTCTGCCTATATCCTTAGGATATAGAAAATGAGGCCTTGATTCTACTGAATAGGTCAAATGGATCTAGGAATGGTTCTTGGCTTTGTTGAAATAGGAGGTGTTGGGGGATAGTTCCTTCCTACAAAAAAGAAAAATCTCACTTCTGAATTTGCTTTGTTACCCCCAATGATAGTGAGTGAAAGCTTATCCAGGTCTCTGGGAGATCATAGAAATGATGACAGAAGTCACAAGTTAGAGTAAGCTTGGCCATATCTAATCCATTATGGAGGATGCACTCTCTCCTTGGGCAGCCAAGAGGTAAGAAAAAAATCATCACAGATTTAGTCCTAAAAAAGGCAGGAAGTAAGAACAGGCACAGTCAGGCCACGGTACATGTTTCTGAAGGAAAAGACTATGATGTAGGACAAGTCAGCAGACTTTTAAAGGGCTAGGTAATAAATAGCTTAGGCCTTGTGAACCATGATTACTTTACAGTATGGTAGCGGTTTTTGCCATACATTGGCATGAGTCAGCCATGGGTGTACATGTGTTCCCCATCCTGAACCCACCTCCCTCCCCATCCCATCCCTCAGGGTCATCCCAGTGCACCAGCCCTGGGCACCCTGTCTCATGCATCGAACCTGGACTGGCCATCTATTTCACATATGATAATATACATGTTTCAGTGCTATTCTCTCAAATCATCCCACTCTCCCCTTCTCCCACAAAGTCCAAAAGTCTGTTCTTAACATCTGTGTATCTTTTGCTGTCTCACATATAGGGTCATTGTTACCATCTTTCTAAATTCCATATATATGCGTTAGTATACTGTATTGGTGTTTTTCTTTCTGGCTTACTTTACTCTGTATAATAGGCTCCAGTTTCATCCACCTCATTAGAACTGATTCAAATGCATTCTTTTTAATAGCTGAGTAATATTCCTTTGTGTATATGTACCACAGCTTTCTAATCCATTCGTCTGCCGATGGACATCTAGGTTGCTTCCATGTCCTGGCTATTAAAAACAGTGCTGCGATGAACATTGGGGTACACGTGTCTCTGTCATTTTTACACATAGTTGGCTGATTCCTATTCTAGGGCTTTCTGGCCCGTGAATAGGCAAGTCCTATCTCTTAAACTAGAGTGTTGTTCCTTAGTTAATACGGCATCTTAAAGAAAGTTAATCTGGGGACTTCCCTGGTGGTCCGGTGGTTAAGACTCTGCACTGCTGCTGCAGGGAGCAAGGGTTCAAGCCCTGGCCTGGGAACTGAGATCCCACATGCCGCACAGTGCAGTCAGAAGAGGTGAATAAATACAATAAAGCAAAATAAACTTTAAAAAAAAAAAAAAGAAAGTTAATTTGACAATGGTAAGATTTATTTGTGCTACTTGGACTTGTATTTTAAAACACCTCTTGTTTAGGGAGCGATTTACCTTTCTGCTTACATTTGGATTGTATGTAGGAGATTGTGAACTACGGTTTAAGTTGTTAACATATGGTTAAAATGTGGATTTACATAAATTCTCATTGTTTTTATGATTATAGTGGCAGCTAATTTGCAGAAGATTGTGGAAGAACCCCAGTCAAATCGATCTGTCACCTTCAAACTGGTATTCATCCCTTCTTTTCTTGTTAAACTGTCTCACTTTTACATACCAGCAGCCTCTGCAGACCAGCTTCCATATTCCCTGAGTGATGAGAATAATCAAGTCTGGTGATTGTTTAGCCTCCCCATGTCCTGGGCTGATGTCTCTCTTCATTGGCCTCCCTTCCCCCCTCCCTTCCAGGAAGCCTCCTACCCGAGGCCCTCAACTGTTTATTCTCAAAACAGATTGTCAGGCTGATTCCCCCTTTGTACCTAGACTCCACCTGCACCTTTATCTGCCTCCTGTTTGTATCCCAGGGACCTTTCCCCAGCTTCCCTCTCTCCCACAATCCCCATGTAAGTTTTAATTATTACCTGCAGTTTTGTTTTGTGAATAACCACAGCTTCTCATTTTGTTTGGTTCTTAGGCATCCGGTGTCGAAGGCTCAGATATTCCTGATGATGGTAAACTAATAGGATTTGCCCAGCTCAGCATCAGCTAAAACACAGCCCTGGAAGAGGCAGCCGAAGGAGATTCCACACATTCGTGTCTCTGTTGCTTCTGTTGGCCTAAACCCAGTACTGCCAAAGAACCCAGCAACAAACCTCCCAGCTAGGAGCTTTAGAGGTCTTTCTTTTATGTTTTTCCTGCCATCATCCCTGCTTTTTCCCACAGGGAAAGAAAAGTTGGATCACCAGTGGCCAGCATCCCTTTTAAAGAGTTCCGTTAGTAAACTTACTGCACGCATCCCCTGTCTTCCTCCATCTAAGAAGTGGCCCGGGTGCCTCAAGGCCCAGGAGGGAGGTCTGTCAGCTCATCTTGCCTTACTCCAGTGATGGCGCTGGGTGGAAAGTAGCAGCTCTGTTGGGCTTCCTCATCCTGCTTGTTCTCCCACACCGGACGGGACGTGGGCATCTTGGGATATCTCTTTACCACTGAAGTAGCAATTAAAAGTTGATTGTTCAGCTGGAGCCCAGAGAATTTAGTTTAGTGATTTTTTTTTTTGTTTTGTATCTGATATGAATTCTAGCAACCTTCGTTAGGAAAAAGCACAGCCTCAGAAGGAGGCAACCTAAACTATGTTCTTGTTTTGTTGATGATGTTTCTAAGCGTTTTGCTGAAGCTGCTCTCAGGCACCCCTCTTCATTACTTGCTCCAGAAAGGGTTGCTCGCCTTAACTTCAGCTGGTGCAAAACATCTGACTGTAATCGAACTTCAGCCATCGGACCCTTCAAAGCGGAACTTTGGACTGTTTTTAGGGGAAAAAATCACGTAACGGCTTATAAACAAGAGTTACCCCAGCAGTGGTGTTTTGAACAGGAAAGAATCATAACTCATATCAGTGTGGAAGTATTTATTTCAAATCTTAAACAACTGAAGAAAAACTGCTCCTTGATCCTCCCATGAAAATCAATTTGCCTGGCCTCCGAGTCATGAGGAAATGCAAGGCTGAGATTTCTACAGCAATAAAGGAGACTTGCCCTAGGCCAAAGAGGCCTGCCTTCTGACCCCTCTCCTGCACTGACCCTTAGGAGGGGCTCCGCACTTCTGTGTGCTGAACCTGACCCAAGATGGAACGTGAAACCACATGTGCCGTGACTTTTAGGATTTATGAGTAGACAGTGTTCATTTGATTTTCTACAGAAATAATATAAATTATTCTTTAGGTTTAAAAAAGAGCACTCGTAATGCAATATGTGAATCACCAGTGGGGTTGATTTTTTTTTTCCTACTGTTTCACAGTCAGCCTTTATCTAACTGCAGATTATCCCTAACAAGTTTTACAAATGAAAGAGATCCTCAATCTGGCCTTAAAACAACACAAAAACATGGGCTTTGACCCCATGGAAAGAGGAGAGCTGCCTCTTACAGAATCAGTTGATCCCTTTCTATCTTTGTTGGTCTGTGAATAACAAGATTGCTTTACCTAGTTTTATTTTGGAGCACCTCTGAAAGCTTTCCCCACAACTAACTTGTTACAGTTTTAATTTCATTCTGAGCTCGTAGTTTTAACCTTGGGCTTTCTTCACTGGCCCTGGATACAAAGGCATGTTGGGAAAGGGGTGGGTGTTGGAGAGGAAGGGAGGGGATGGTTTGGGGTGAGAGGGTTGAGAAGAAAGTAGATCAGAGGATCAGATGCCAGAGTCCTGGCAGGATTGGTGAAAGGAGGGAGCCTGTTGAGCCTGGAGACAGAAGATTGATCAGCTTGATGGACAGATACTTAGCTTTTCTTTTTTCTTTTCTTAGAAGAGAGTTGAGGGGGAAAGGACAGGAAGGTAGGAAAAAGTTTATGGAAAAGATGTAGTGTCCCCTTTGGCACAAGACTAGGGCTTACCTTAGAGTCTGTATTTTCGTTTCAAGTAAGCCCTTCATAGTCTGCTTATTTCTGAATCCAGAGGGTAGTGGCATCACTCTATTCTAGTTTTATTTGGAGGTGATCAAAAGCCCAGGCTGGAAGTAAGCAGCAGCCCATCTCCTTGTTCAGTTTCTCCTGCTGGCCATTACCTGTGAGCTACAGTGGGACAGGCATGACCTTTGAACTGAAGTGGGCTGGGGCTTTCTCTTTCTTTTCCATTCCTCTTTTGCCCTGCTGGGAGTTAGGAGCCAGACACCAAGCCCCAGGACGTGTAAGTTCCTCTGCATGATGTATGGTGGACTCCCTTTGCTGGCATGCGCAGTGATGCTGAAAAGAAATGAGTGAACAGAAACTTCGCCGGTGAGACAGCACGGGACCTAGTGAGCAGTCTCGCTCCTTCCTGGGAGTGGCGGTCCAGGATACACCTCTCTCCCTAGATCCCTAGGATCTCCTGGGTCCTGGGGTAGGGACTAACTTAGCACAAGGTAACATGTGCCAATGCTATTTGTAAAACGTATGGTCTTTCTAAATGATTCATGGATTTGTTTGGGATTTTTTGCTTAAGTTGTGAACCAAATCCTAGAGCCAGCTGACACTCTTAATAATCTGGAGGACAGAATAATGGTGTATCAATAAATGGAGGTTCCTCCTTATGACATATGCTAGATTATGGAAGATGTAAAATATTTGACTTCCCCTCCCCCCCCCCTTTTTTTTTGGACTTTGTACTTTGCTGCATGTTTCATTCATTTTTAATCAATAAAGAATAAATTGTCTGTGGTGGTGTAAGGATGCTTCACTTTGGTGACTGTTGATGGGAGCAGCAGGAAGTGAAAAGGTGTATTAATAAACAACGTAAAGCCATTGTACAAGTAGGGAAGCTGAAATCCCCAGAGAGAGCGATCTGCTCAGGGAAATTTGTTAGGGTGGCATAAAGAACTCCTCTCTTTGACCTTTTCTGTTTACCTCTGCCCATGCTTATTGGGCAAGCTAAAAATACCAGATTCAAGTCCTTGGGAGTCCCTTTTGGAAAGTTCAGAGCAAGGCTGAACTTGTTCCCATTTCTCAGCCCTTCTTCGCCTGCTGGGTAAGTAACTCCTGCCCCAGAGGTGGTGTTTGAGCCTTGACAGGACTGCTTTGGGGTAGGTCCTGGTAATTCAGGGCTCAGGTCCTGGGACCTTGGGAATTGATGGTATCACAGCTGATTGAATTTCCTTTTAAGGTAAACGGGTTGTGGATACAGAGGAGGAGGTGCTGACTACTCAGAAGTGACCATGGTGTATGTGGGGGTCAGGGCAGGGGCAAGAGTAAACAAAGCCTCTCCACTTGCCCATCATCTTTAGCAGGATCAGGTCTTGTCCAGAAGCCAGGTTCCTCACCTCTGCCTACCCGTGTTAGCAATGCTCAGCACCACAGTTCATGGATTCCTCCTGTGGATCAGCTCACCTACCCTACACGTTTTGTAGTTTTGTTTTTTTAAAGTAGACTTTTCTCTTTCAGAGTAGTTTAATTTCACAGAAAAACTGAGCAGAAATTATACAGCATTTCCATATACCCCGTGGCCCCATGCAGGCACAGCCTCTCCCACTGTCAGCATCCTGCCGCAGAGTGGTACATGTGTTGAATTGGTAAGCTTACGTTGGCTCTTCGTTATCACCCAAAATCCATAGTATACCTTCCAGTTCTCTTGCTGTTGTGTATTTTATGGGTTTGGACAAATGGATAATATGTACCCATCGTTATGATCTCACAGAGAATAGTCTTCCTGTCCTACAAGTATGCAGCCTCTTCAGAACAGGTTTTTTTCACACAGTTATATGCATTTAAGGCCTCTCCATGCCTTTTTGTGGTTTGATGGCTCATTTCCTTTCAGTGCTGACTAGTATTCCATGTCTGGATATACCACGGTTTATTAAGCCATTCACTTGCTCTGTGCAAGTTTTGACAGTTATGAGTAAAACTGCACTAAGCACCTTTGTGCATGTTTTTGTTAATATGTGTATATGAGTTTCAGCTCGGTTGAGGAAGTACCAAGGAGCCCCCTGGTGGATTTTATGGTAAAAGGAGTCTTTTTCTAGGAAACCGCCTACCATCCCAGGCGGCTATGGCGTTTTGCGTTCCCACCAGTGACAGAGTCGCTTTTGGTGCGCGTGCTCACAGGCACTGGACGTTTTCACAGTTTGGGGTTTGGGCCATTCCACTAGATGTGTGGTGGTGTCTCGCTTTCATTTCTGATTCCCTGATGACTGTGTTGAGTATCTATGCCCCTTTGCCATCTGTGAATACTCTTCGATGAGGTGTCTGTTAGGTCTTTTGCCCACTTTTTTTTAAGATTTTTTTTTTTTATGAGGATCATTTTTTAAAAGTCTTTATTGAATTTGTTGCAATATAGCTTCTGTTTTAGGTTTTGGATTTTTTTTTTTTTTTTGGCCTCAGGGCATGTGAGATCTTAAACCTTCCTGACCAGGGATCAAACCCACACCCCTTGCATTGGAAGGCAAAGACTTAACCACTGGACCACTAGGGAAGTCCCTAAAGTACTTTTGAATAAAGGTATGTATATTTTTTTTAGAACACTATTGCACACTTAAGAGACTATAATATAAATACAACTTTCGTACTAGAAAACAAACTCACTGTATTGTGTCTAGGTGTCCCAGCAGCGTTTGTTGAAGAGACCGTCTTTACTCCATTGTATTGCCAGGGATCTTTTGTCAAAGATCTGTTGAATCTGTTTTTTCTGGGCTGTCTGTTCTGCTGGTCTATGTGTGTGATCTTTTGCCAGTACCACACAGTGAAGTCAGATGTTCTCAGTCCTGCATCTCTGTTCTCAAATACTGTGTTGACTGTCCTCAGACTTACTGCCCTGAGCCTCCAAGCAGTCTGTCAATTACAGTCAGATTTTCTTACTTTGGTGCTGATTCTTGTGGAGTCTGAGTTTGTGGATTTCTGCTCCAAGAAGTTATAATTCTCTGTATTTAACTTTCTGGCTCCAATTTGAGGGATAGCAGTTTGCCCTGTGACCTCATCTCTGATGGATCTAAAAAGAATTGTTGATTTTTCAGTTTGTCCAGCTTTCTACCAGAAACAAAGTGACAACTCTAAGCTGTTTACATCCTGGACAGGAAACCAGAACTCCTACCACATGTTTTTATTTACTAGAGTCGTTCTTAGCACTTCCCTGGTGGTCCAGTGGCTAAAACTCTGAGCTCCTAATGCAAGGGGCCCAGGTTCCATCCCTGGTCAGGGACCTAGATCCCACATGCTGCAACCAAAGCTGTGTGCTGCAAGACATGGCACAGCCAAGTAAATATTCAGAATCATTCTCTAATTTGGAAGAGATTTGAGACACCCTCCAGTGCATCCCTATCGGTGATGTCTGGGGAGTATTTTCCCCTCCTGCACCATATGTACAAACACCACCCTCTTCCCCACGGGCAGATGATTGCCAATGACTGTGTATCCGTTCAAGTTACGCTACTCCAGTGATCAGAACGCTCTTCTCTCTGGTCTTAGCAGTGCCATTGACTGAAGACAGATGCAAGGAGAGGAAGAGGAGAGAGACAGGCTGCAGGTTCTCCCGTAAGGGCTAGAAGCAGTCCTGTCCTACTCCACAGCCTCCCAGAAGACAGTGAGGGTGGCCAGACTGCTGGAGACGCCAGAGAGCGGCACATGTGCTATCTGGGAGCTCATCCTCCCAGGTCAGCGAGACCACAGGTCCCTGGGGCTACAGTGTTCCTGGGAGGACTCCCAGCTGTGGGCTTTGAAGCATCGTGGGGAGCCTTTGGCAGACTGGGGTGGGAGAGGGGCAGGGTTAAGAGAATAAGTAATGTAATCAAAAACTTAGAACTGGGGGAACTGGGAGTGCAGTGAAACCGATAGAGTTTGGGGACCTGTAGTTATAACTGTGGAAGGTCTTTGGTTGAATCTCACTCTTGTGTCAGAGCATCCTCATCTCATCATCTATCTGTCTCTAGTTTAGAATCCTACACTAGGAAATGGAACACTCCTTAGAGACCATCTAGTTCGAGCTTTCCTTTTACACAAATGCGGAAATTGAGGCCAGAGGGCTAGAAGGGGCAGACGGCGGATCACAATGAATCACTGGTGGAGCCCAAACTGCTACCTCCTAACCCCAGTCCCTTTGGAGCCTTAGAGCTGAAAGGACCACAAAATCCTTTCCCTGATCAGACAGAAGAGATGATGACTGAGCACAGGCTGCTCCTATCTCCACCTCAGTTTCCCCCACAAAGGCTGAGCCCCGAAGTGAGTAGTGGCAGCTGGTAGCATCTGCTTTCTTGGCAGTTCATTCAAGGCTGTGCTGAGGACAAGAACTTGCAAGGGAGCTAGGTGAGGAAGCAAGAGGTGGGGCTGGCGACAGTGGGGAGCCTGGCGGGAAGTTTAGGGTGGAGGAGGGGGCAGAGAGACGTGTCCTCTTATGCAGGGTTGTGGACGCTTGCCTCTGCCCTCCAGCATCTGCCCTGCCTGGACCCTCCCTTCATACGGACTGAATCACAGGCCACAGGTACGGGCACATTATAGCCAGGGGTGCTCTGCACAACCTTACTGCCTCACATTCTCTTTACCCCTGCACCTCTGCTCATCTCTTTTCTTAAAATAATTTAAAACAGACTTTCCAAGGGCTACACAAACAAATAGGTGAATGTGAGTATGACACCCAAGCATGTATTTTCCCCTAATGGTCTATTTTGCCCCATCATTCTGATCCTCCCATAATTAGATGCCTTCCAAGCCCAGGGTCTACCTGCAGTAAGACCCCCAGGGTAGAAAAGAGATGGGGCCATTCATCTGTGAGAGGTTCCTATAAGAATCCTGACCTGCCACCTCCTATGCTGTGCCCCGTCCTAACCTAGACTCCAGCAAGGTTATAGGAATGACCCCCAGATGGGGGCTCCCCAACTGGGGTGGGGCTTTGTCCTTTGATGCTCACCAAGATTGCCTGGGGTGGTTGGGGCTACTCTGGGGCCGCCTGCATTTGTTTTTTATTGTGGGAAGGTGTTAATGGTTTCTTCCTTGATTAGGTAGAGATGAAGATGCACGTGTTAGCTGTGCTGCTGAAGGGAAAGGCATGTGTGCCCTTGGTGGGTCTCCTGGCCTTACTGTTACCCTTGGGATGACTGGTGTTGCATACCACCACGTGCTAGGGACCCTGCAGGAGACAGTAAGGTCAGGGTCATGAGACCAGGGTGGTTGTACTCCTGGCCGAGTTAACATGCAGTCTGGTCCTTGCTGCTCTACTGCCATGTCCCCCTCTGTCAAGTAGAGTAGCAACTGCCCGGCAGCGTTGAAATTACGCTCAGAATTTGGATTCTTTCACAATGGGAGGGGTTTGCACTGGAGTGAGTTGTAGAGGATGGTGCAGCTAGAAGGAGTGTGGTCCTTGCACACCATGAAATATCTGACTAGAGCGCGCTGCTGTGTGCTAGGCCTGAGAAGTTCCTTCGGTATTGCCTTGTCCCACAGTCCGTCAAACATCCTCAGATCCTCCAAGCCAGAGTGGACTGTTTTTTCATCATATTCTGTCATTCCTAGACCTGAGCTCAGGAGCAGAGGTGTGACAGGTGGAGCCACACAAGGCTGGATTAAACATTAACACAGCTGCCACCATTACCCCAAGCGAGCTGCAAAGCTAGCTGGTAGCCCCAGCTAAGGAGCTGGTGCCCAGTGACCATGGCTCCCTTTGCCCAGGTCTTGGCTGAACTGGGCAGCTTTGGTCACTTCCAGGTGCAGCTGCTGATACTGCTGAGTGTGCCCAGCTTCCTGACCGCCTTCTACATGTTCACCCAGGTCTTCATGGTCCTGGACGAGGCCCACTATTGTTCAGTGACCTGTGTCAGGAACCAGACTCTGAACCTGAGCGCGGCTGAGCAGCTGGCCCTGGGCTTGCCCCTGGATGCTGCAGGCAGTCCCGAGCCCTGCCTCTTGTTCCAGCTGCCCCCGACGGTGCCAGCCTGGAGTACATCCTCAGCCACAGCTTCAGTGAGACGCAGCTTTGCGAGGCGGGCTGGGTCTATCCCGAAGGCAGGCCCTTGTCCGTAGAGAATGAGGTAAGGCCGCACGCCAGTCTGACTTTCTAAGTGTTTTGAGCCAGTCAGCCGCTCTGCCTGCTGCCCCGCCCTCAGTCTCTGGTGTGACTGCCTCTGAAGCTGCCCCTTCACCCCAGGCCTGAAGGACCATTGTCACGCCTGTTCTGCTTTCTGTCCTCTGCCTGCCGGCCCATCTAATTCTCCATCCATTCCCTTTGCCTGGGATGTTTGCCCATCTGTCCATTCATCTCTGTTTTTATCTGCCCCTCTGCCTGTCTGCCCCATGGCCTTCTTTCCTGCCGCTCCTGTCCAACTGTTCTGATGCCTTTCTCTTTCCTAGGTTTGCATCTGCCTTCCCATTTGCCTTTTTCTTCCAGTCCACCCCCTGTGTGTCTGCCCACTTACCTGTCTTCCTTGTTTAACGAATCTTGCAGTCCTACCCCTTCCCTGCCCAGTCGTCTACCTTCCTGCTTGCTTGCCTTGGAGTCCCTGCCTTCAGCCTTTCTCTCTCAATCTTTTCCTGCCTGCCTGCCTGCCTCTGAGATGCTGGAGGCTACGAGGAACTCTAGGACTTGTCCTACACATACCTGAGCAATTGCTGATGCTAACTCTGTTCTCTTAGGAGGGGCCCCAGCAGAACAGTAGAAAGACTTTCCCCCTCCACCCACCTCAGAGCAGGAAGGGTTGCTTCCCAGACAGTAGGGCGGAGCACAGAATAGGGAGATGACTTGACAAGGGCAGCACACATGCTTCCCAGTGAACCTGGGACTCATTCAGGGCACCCAGCAGCCTGAGGTCTGTCCTCCTGCCTTCTTCCTGATCCTCCCGCTCAGTCCACTCACAGGGGGAGTAGGTCACCTTGAACTCCGCTAGCCCCTGGATCTAGCCCAGCCTGGGTTTGTCTGATCCTCAGTGCCCCTTCCTTCATCTCCTCAGTGTCTCACCGATGGTAGATCTGATCTTCATCATCCTAAGATGCTGTGTCTGCCTCGACAGGTGCTCATAAACTCGCTGCCCATCTAGCCAAGTGTCACCATCCTTATAGCTCAGGCAGGCTTCCAGAGTGCTCAGAGCCAACCCTAGCTCTTGTTCACAAACTTTGCTGGACTGTTCATGGAATTGTCATCCAACCAACAGCTCCTGAGTTAGTATGTGAGGCGCCGTCAGAACAGAGGCACCATCAGAACAGAGGCGCCCTATTCACCTCTGAGAAGACCTGGACTCCTAGTAGAGGGACAGAGGCTCAATGAACTCTGAGGCTAGAATTTGCTTCTTCCTGGGGAGAGAATGGGCAGGCAGCTCCCTGAAGGAGTTGGTGTGTGAGCTGGGTGCCCAGGGACCAGAAGAAGGTTAATAGGGAAAAGGAGAAAGCCTTCGTAGACAGGGAATAGAAAAAGAAAGGCCTGGTAACAGGAAGAAGGTGGTGTCAGGAACTTGGTTTGCCTGGGCTAGGGGTGGGCAGGTTTCATGGGACGAAAGGGATGTTCTCAAGGACTAAGAGCCTCTCTCTCCTCAGTCACCAACTTAGTCTTTGCTGACCCTGGTGTTGGACCTTGGCCCTCTGGCCCTTCCCTGACATGTTTCCACAGACCCACCCTCCCAAGGATTGCAACTCCCAAGTGAATGTACGCTTTGGGTACTTTGTGCCTCCAACTACTTGACAACCTCAAACTCGGGCCCAGAGTGGAGCTACCTTGTGTGAGGTGTCCATCCTGGCTTCCAGTCTACAAGCAGGGGTAGAAGCTATAGTACAAGCTACGCTGACTCTGGGGACTTCTCTGAGCTGATATCCCAAGTCTCCTTTATAACCAGCAGCATCACATGCAAAGTGAAATACAGATAATCCAGATTTGAGAAGGAAAAAAAAAAACATTTCCGTATAAGCTGTGTGCTCGTGAACGACAGAGTACATTTCTCCTTCTCAGCCTACCTGTCCAACATTTCCTGGGTGCCCATCCTTGGTAAAAGAGAAAATGACTCCCAGCCCTGTTCACACAAACCTCTGAACACAGAGGTCACTGGACCATCAGTGAATAGGAAAAACAGTGAGGTCTGTCCTCGAACCACAGAAGGAAGGTGTGCAGAGCAGAGAGAATAGCCATTTCTACGGTCTGGAGCATGAAAGCCCCTGGCCTGTGTGAGCAATGCTAACATACAAAGAGGACTGGGAAAAGACAAGAGCCAACTCTTAAAGAGTCTCAGATACCAGTGCTAAGGAATTGGGACTTTCTTCCAGAGACCAGTGGGAGCCATTGATGGTTTGGAACAGTGGAAATGAGACTTGATGGGTTGTGCTCCAAGAAATGGGGTGGGATTCTGCAGTCCACCATGGCAGGCCCCAGACAGAACTGTCCACCATAGGCATTAGGGCTGGGGAGGTTGACACCTGGTGTCCCAAGTTGGAGCCCTCTTCGTCTCGTTTCCATCTGCAACATGACACCAGCACATGAACTGGGGTTGGTCTTGGCACCTCTCCAGGCCTCTCTCTTCTGCAAAACAGAGGGAATAAGAAGCCTACATGGGAGTTAGAGAATTTGATAAGATAGGATTAATGAATGGTGTCCACTGAGCAGAGGAGGCAGCCTTGGTGGAGTCCCATGGCTTGGCACGCGCGTCTTCAGAGCATGAAGGCCCCTTGTATCCGAGATGCCTATGTCACCAGCTGTGTGCTTCTTGGGCCTCACGAAGCTGTGTTAGTACAGCCTCAGCTGAACTGACTTAGCACAGCCACTTTGCTACCTATGTTGTACGTGTTCATTCCTTTTATCCTATCAGGTGGTACTAAGGAGCCTGTTTCATCTTCATTTGTACATGGGAAACTCAAGACACCAGCAGATCAGCTAACAAAGTCACACAGAATGACTCAGCAGACCTTTATTCATAATTTTTTATTTTAAACAATATCTAACTACAGAGGCGATCTGTGGTGGCAAGACAAAAAAGCAAACAGGATAGAACTGGGTGGAACACCAAGTTCCAAGTACCCGGTCCTGCCACACTTCACTCTCAGGAGCAATCCATTCATCATTTGATGATCACTTAAAGCTCTTACAAAATTAACAGTTGTCCTTCAAGACAGATGTAGGAGCAAAATACTATCTCCTGAATTGGTTAATTTTTGGCTAAAGATTAGGTAACTCATGGAGATTGGCTTCTCAGCTAACTGAAGGTATTGATTGGTTCCTTCCTTCCTTCATTCACTCATCCTTTCATTCAGGAAACATTACCTTAGCTTTCCCTTAGTTTCACTTCCTGTCCAGGGCAGCAAAGATGTCTGAACTCACTGCCATCCAGCTGTCCAACTCTAGGACCTAGGACTAGCTGCTGAAGCTATGTATAGTAAGTCAAGGATTGTTGCTAGAATTATGTGAGATGATGCATGTGAAACATTTGGCATAGTACCCAATCCAGAGAAACCACTCAGCACACATTAATATTGTGAAGTTGTCTCCGTGAGCTCTGGAGGAGAACTCACCTGTCATGATCCCCCTGCGCACACTTGAGTATGGAGCTGAGAGGTGTGCAGAGGGCACAGAACTTCCTTGAGGGGCACACAAACGGGGGTCAGTCACATGCCATTGTTGTGTGTGCACATGCAGTGGACGTGTGTACAGATCTATATGGACGCCCGTATGTTCTTCACTTGGACTTCCAATCTGTCCGTCAGGTTCTGTGAGTCTCCAGGTAGGCTGTCTCCCCTCCATCACCATGTGTGTGCAGGGTTCATGTTCCTGCATCCTAATCTCTTTCCTTAAGGGATGTGTGAGGGCTCCTTAGGATTCTGATTGCCCGAGAATGGTGGGAGTTTCAGGGGGATTTTGCAGTCAGTTGGGAAAAGTCTGAAAGGCCCAAGCAGGTCACAGGGGTGCCGTAGTTACAGGGAAGAGGCCCCATTTGTCAGGAAGAAGCAGTTAGTGACTGTCGGGGGTTCCCAAACCGTGCATCCATAATTTTATATGGTATCTCCAGGCCAAAAAAAATGCCTAGACGATTCATATAATAAGTAATTTGATCCAAACAACTTAAGAAGAGGGACTTCCCCGGCGGTCCAGTGGTCAAGACTCTGCACTTCCAATGTGACCCTTGGTTGAAGAACTAAGATGCCTCATGCCGTGCAGTGGGGTAAACAAACAAACAAAAACCATCAACAGCAAAAATAAAACAGAAACAAAACTTCAGAATTTATATACTAATAACTCAGTAGCTGTTTAAAAAAATACACAAAAGAAAACATTTGAATTTCATCCTCAGGTAAGTGCAGTTACTTCCTAATAGGATATATTGGCAACCACACATCGCAGTCCTTGAGCCCTGTGGGTTTCACGTGGTTTTTGCTTTTTCCACAGCACTTGCCAAAAACACAGCTTCACACCGATCACTGAAAAGAATTGCGTGAACCATCCGGAGCTGGTAGTTTGATATGAAACAGATGTTGACTGTCACTGTATTTCCTCTTACACTTCTAAGTATCGTGTCGTGCACTCAGTTCACAAAGCTGGTGCCCTGGGGTACCTTGATACACAGTTTGGGAACCTGCCCCACTTCTGTCCTGAGAGGTTTGTCATGCATGGTCTAGCTGATAAAAGGACTAGCCTTAGCTGCCCCTGAGCTCACATCTGCCTGTGTCTACCTCATTTTAACATGGTCTATGGTTGGAAGCATCTGAAGGAAACATCAGTGTATGTGGCTGGGCTCCTCACTGGGGTGCTCACCTTCGGGCCCCTCTGCGACTGCTAAGAACCTTGACCAGTTCCCCCGACCCAGCATGCTCTTGGGCTCCTGGCCCAGAGTTTTGTTCTCCCCAGGGCCCCTCTCACCAGTCTCTGGGTAAGGCCCTGTCTACCTGCAATGGGACTCCCAGCTGGGGCCATGCACCCTCCCACAGACAGAGCACCCAGCAAAGGGCTTGGGGCTGGGTCTCCCTTCCTCTTTCCCCTCAGAGAGATTGACTCCTCTACCTGCCCCTTTGCAACCCCAGGATTGGCCACAAGGCCACTCTCCTGGTGCCGCTGCTCCTCTTCGCCATCCTCGGCATGAGGACTGCCTTCATGCCCAGCTTTGAGCTCTACATGGTCCTGTGCTTTTCTGTGGCCACAGCCGTCGCTGGATATACCTTCAGCAATGTCACCCTACGTGAGTATCTGGGCCCTGAAGCCATCAGCTGCAGAGCAAGGGCATGGGGCCTGCGTGGCCACACTCCCACACTGCCTGGGGGGCCCAGTCAGCTCCATGCACCTAAGGTGATGGCACTGGCACGCCCTGAACTGGACCAGGACCACAGCCCCTGACCTGGTGGCATCTCACGATGGCAGGGAGTGACAGGGTGGGGTCCAGCCCAGCCTCAGCCTCTGCCTGCTTCCAGTTACAGAGTGGGTGGGGCCCTCGTGGAGGATCCAGGCTGTGGTCCTGGCACAGTGCGCCTTCTCCCTGGGGCAGATGGCTCTTGCAGGACTTGCCTGCGACATCCGGAACTGGAGACTCTTCCAGATTGCTGGCACGGCACCTGTCTTTCTGCCCTTCTGCTTCTGGTGAGGAGATATTTCCCAGGCAAACTACCTCTTGGCTGGTGGTGCATGCAGAGAGGTGTCTGGGAGAGGGAGTCTGTGAGGCCTGTAGGGTGTATGTGTGCTAGGACAGCGGGGAAGTTCAGGCCCCAAGGTCACAGCCATTCCTGACCCACAGGGCCCTGCCAGAATCTGCACGGTGGCTCCTTACCTGGGGGAGGGGAGAGGAGGCCAAACAATTGATCCAGAAAGTGGCCTTGATCAACAGGCACAAACTCTCCTCCCAGCTCCTGAGCCAGGTACTTGCAGCACTGGGCCAGCCCTGCCTGATGGGACCACACAGACCGGCCTGCCTGGCCCCTCACTCTGCACATCCCTCCCAGCTGGCCCTAGAGAAGACCAGCCCCTCAGGGAATGCCCTAGATCTGTTCCAACACCCCAGCTCCGGAAGGAGACCCTGATTCTCTTCTACATCTGGTGAGTGGACTCAGGGTCCACAGCCCTCGCTGAGGCCTAAACTAAAGGGCTGCCATGTCTCTGTGGGAGGTGGCTGTCTGGGTACCACTGGGTCGCTTGCTGGCTGTGCTTCTGTCTCCTGTAGTGGCTCCTGGCCAAGGCAGTCTCTCTTTCTGAGTGTGATGGGGTCTCATCACCTGGCACTGAGAGGGACTCTTGAACTCTGCAGGTTTGTGGACAGCCTGGTGTTCTGTGAACGGGGAGGCCTGGCATGCTGTGATTTATGGGGTTGCAAACAGTTGGACGCGACTGAGCGACTGAACTGAACTGAACTGAACTGATGTTCTATGGCCTGGGCCTCAAGGTGGGGCACTTTGGCCTGAACATCTACCTGACACAGTTAATCTTCAGAGCAGTCGAGGTGCTGCTGCAGCATTTTATAATGGAATGGATGGGCCGCAGGTAGAGTCAGTCGGGGACCCTGGTTCTGGGTGGCCTCACGTGTATCACCATCATCTTCATCCCAGCAGATACCAGGGCCTCTGCCCACACCCACCCCTGCTACCGAGACCCCTTGTTTCCTTTTCAGGAGTGAGGGCTTCTCTGGGGCTTGGGTGCACAAGGGGTGAGGAGTTTGGGAGGCAGGGACAGGGCCCAGGGGGTGGGCTGGCCACTCTCCCTGTGGCTGATGGGCAGCTTCCACCAGATCTGCCTGTGGTGGTCACTGTGCTGGCTCTGGTGGGGAAGTTTGCCTTGGTGGCTGGATTTACCATCTTCTACGTGGACTCTGCTGAGCTCCTCCCCACTGTCATCAGGTAAGGGTGGCGGGTGCAACCCTGGCTCCTCTGCTCCCAAGACCCTCATTTTGACCATCTCTCTTCTGCCCTCCCTGGTGTTCCCCACAGAACTTACAGGACTGGCTCTGGGGCAGCAGGGCTGGATGAGGTCAGGGGAGTGCAGAGGAGGGCAGTGGAGGACAGATACATCAGGGGCCATAGCCTGGCCTTGTCAGGACTAAATACGGTGTGAGTCCAGGTTTGATGAATGGCTCAGAAGGAAGTCTGCAGTGGGAGTGGGGGGTGGTCAGGAGGTGCAACCTTTGATCGGAGACTCGATAGGTGGGCAGGAGTGCAGCCGGCAAACAGAAGGCCTGGAGGTGGGAGAAGCAGGCCACATCGTAGGACCAGGAGAAGTGCAGGTTGATGGGGCGGGAAGGCTGGGTGGACTTGAGGAAGCCTGGGACCGCGCACGTCTGGGGAGACCAGATGAGACATTGGGGCTTTCCAAGGACATGAGCTGGGGTGGAACTGTGGGTGAAGCTGGGGTGGACCCAGGGGAGGCCAGGTCCGCTCAGCGTCTGCCAGCCTTCCCGCAGGCAGACGGGCATGGCGCTGGTGGACATCTTTTCAAGGATCAGGGGCATCCTCATGCCACTCATGATCCTGCTGGGCGAGCATCACGTGTCCCTCCTCGTGCTCATCTACGGCAGCCTCCCCATCGGGGCCGGCTTACTCGGCCCTGCTGACAGAGACATGTGGCCAGACCCTGAAGGACACTGTCGAAGACCTGGAGCAAGAATCCTGACCACAGTGAGGTGCTTGCTCTCTCTGAAGCCCAGGACATCACATCAGTGGCCCCTCTTCCAGAAGGCCAGGTCCCTACTTTACCACTTGTCCATTGTTGCAGAGGGAGCCCTCACAATTCCCATACTTTGAGGAGGAGGTGGCGAGGAATGAGGACAGTTCCTAGATAGCCAATGATGACCTTCTGCTTCCTCCAGCTCTCTGAAGGCAGTGCTCTCAGAAAAGGGTTTGGAGGCCTCGGGAAGTATTTCCAGCCTAGGGTAGCCTTTAGAGCGGCACTTAGCTGTATGACTGTGTCTCCAAAGCTAGACCTGCAGCAGCAGAGAGCTGCCTAAACACTCCCCTATAAATAGCTGGACCTGTGAGCACCACCAGCCTTGCTAATGGAGGCAGTACCCTGTGAGCTGGCCCCCGAGCCAGCCACCCACTGCCTGGCCCAATCTCAGAAGCATCCTAGATGGGCCTCCCTCCTTTCAAAACCATGCTCATCCCCAAAACCCCATCCCCAGTACCCTGTTCTGAATTAGAATCTTGGGTGTGTCTTGGGTTTAACTTGTTTTCTGACACTCTTTGGGGATATGGCTCCTCGGATCCCCTCCACCTGGGATTCCCCGTTCTGAAGACATAGTCAGGCCCAGAACAGGACAGCCGAGTAGGGCCTCTCCCAGCCCTCGAAGTCATGGGCCCATCCAGGCAGGTGGACAAAGGGAAGTTTGCAGTTCCTCCAGTGGCTGAACCAGGCCTGAATGGATAAGGTGGGACCCACAAGACATTTGGTCTAGCTGAGAGGAGACTGATTCAGTCAGAGTCAAAGCTTCAGGGCTGCCTTCTCTTCAGAGATTCTCCTTCACCTGCCCTTCACTCAGGACCAGTGGCGGGGAGAGGCAGGACGTGGTTCTGTCCCTCTCTAGGCCCCTCTTTCCTTTCATTCTCTGATGCTCTGGCTCTTGCAGGGCCCATGCAGGGTAGGAGAAGGGGGCAGAAGTCTTCTTACTTGGTGGCCACTAGTGTTGGTTCTTTGGGGACTTGCAGTGAGTAATCATCAGTCAGTGGCCCTGGGAGGCTCCTACAATTAGGCTTTCTTCAAGAATATTCAGGGGTTCTCAGTGATCACCCCAGGACCTCTGCGTTGCTCCTTAGTATGAACAAGATGCTGGCAAATGACTCCTTGGAACCCTACTTCATCTCCTGCCCCTCCCGGTGGATCCCCACATTGTATCTCTTGGGCTGGCCTCCCTTACAAGACAGTCCAACTAGCACAACCATAGCAGCACGTTAGCCCAACTGTCCACCTTCTTTCTGCTTGCATCCCAACAGCTGGGCACAGCTAGAGAGCATCATACTCGCGGCTCTCTTCTCTGAACCCACGGTCACCAGCACTTCCTGAGTCTTCAGCAGCACCTTGTATTCCTACCAGCTTTTCAAGTCAGCTTGTTTTCCAATTCTCACTGGTGGCTATTTCTCAGGTCCACTCTGCTTGTCCCCCTTCCTCTTACCCCCTACCAGATAGCTTCTCATCCTCCTCTCAGAGGAAGAAAAAGCCATCCTATGGCCACTCCTCAAGTTTCCCACCAAGAAAACTTTAACCTACACTCCCTCCTCCCCTGGGTGGGGATCTGGGAGCAGCTGAGCAGAGCATCTGTTCCTCCCTTGACTTTCCTCTCCATTCTTCCTCCCTAGGCCTGGGGATTGGGGGTGAGCAAGTGGTGCCTGGAAGGATGGGAGGATTTCCCACAATGGAGGTGGAACCATCATGGGGGAGGCAGGTGCTCTGGGTGTTGGACACAGTCTGCATGAAGGCATGGGGCTGGCTTATGTGGAGATTTTCCCAGTCTGCCTTGCCCCTTCTGTCCCTAGGGCCTATGGCCAGTTGTGCCCCAGTGGTGGAATGCTGCTCCCCTTCATCCTACCCAATCCCAGGACCTCCCCACCCCATTGTGACAGTGCTCCCTAGACACCATGGAACCCAAGGGTTCTGCTTCCAAGGATCTGGCTGGGCCTGGACTGTGGTCAAGTGGGCCCTGGCTTTGGCTTGTGGTCCTGTCTCTAGGGAGGAAGGGCTGGGAGGGTGTTGAGGGTTTCGACTATGATGACACCTAGCAATTGTGGGGCCGCATTCTCAGTATAGATGTTGACAGGAGCCTGCCGGACCTTGACTGACTGTGGGAAGTCTGTGGAAGGAGCAGGCTGCCCTCCCAGGAAGCGTGAGTTCTAAGATGTGGCATCTGGCCATTTCCTGTCCTCAGAAAGGGGGCTGCTCCTGGCTGTACCTCCCTTGTCCCAGGCCTCAGTTTCCTCTTTTTATATCAGGAACCAGTTGCTGGGGCCTGTCCACCTGGTGGGGGACCTTTGGGAACAAGTGCTTCAGGTTCTTGCAGACTGTCAGGCCCCTGTTGGGCATTCAGGTGATGCTCGGGGGACACTGAAGGTCACTCTACCAGAGAAGCTGGCTCCAGGCCCCAAACCAAATCTTTGTGAGCAAAACAAAAGTTCTCTCCATCCCTCCCTCCTTCACTCCCCTCTTTCCCTCCCTCCCTAGGAAGTCTCCTCTATTGCGTGACACCCTCTCCAACCTTACACATGTACACACTCTGCTAGTTTCCTGTTGCTGTTGTGACAGATTACCACAAACTTACTGGCTTTCAACAACACAGATGTATTATAGTCTTGCAGGTCAGAGGCCAAAATGGGCCTCACTTGGCTAAAATTAGGTGTCACAGGGCTGTATTCCTTTCTGGAGGCTCTAGTGGGGAATGTAGTTCCTTGCCTTTTCTAGCCTCTTGAGACTGCCCACACTTCCTTGGCTAATGCTCCCTTGTATCTGCAAATCTTGAGAGATATGACTGAAGTTTATTCATTTTCACTGCTGCATTGTATGCTATTAGAGAAAGATACCACAGTTTATCCATTCTTCTCTTGATGGGGTTTTTGGGCTCTTTTCCCCACCTCCCATATTTGGAATGTATTGTCATGAATGTTTTGATACTCTTCTTGGATCATGTGTACAAATGTTTACCCAGAGTATACAAGTGGGAATAGAATTGCTGGGTCATAAGGTGTGAGGCTGGGCCTTCCCTAGTGGCTCTGCAGTAAAGAATCTGCCTGCCAATATAAGAGACGCAGGAGACACCGGTTTGATCCCTGGGTGGGGAAGATCCCCTGGAGGAGGAAATAGCAACCCATTCCAGTATTCTTGCTGGGAAATCCCATGGACAGAGGAACCTGGAGGGCTACAGTCCATGGGGTCACAAAGAGTTGGACACAGCACACACACACTCAAGGTGTGAGGATATTCACCTCTACGAGACAATGCCTAATTGTTTTCCAAAATGGAACCATGAATACTCCTGCCTGAAATGTGTGAAAAATGGATATTGGGTATTGTCAAACTTCTTAAATTTTCTCAAGCAAAGTGTAAATTATGGTCTTGATCTGCATTTCCCTTATTATTAAAGAGATTGAGCATCTCTTCATATGTTTGTTTATATTTTCTCTTATTGAAAAGCCCATTCATGTCTTTTGGCCATTTCTCTATTGTCTTATTATTGATTTGTGGCCTCTTTATACATTCTTGATCCTTTTTATCCCCCCACTGATGCATGTTTGTTATATATTCTCCCAGTTGTGTGATTTTTTTTTTAACTTTACGATGTTCATTTTTGAGTAGTCCAATTTATAATTTAAAGGCTTTTTAAAATTATTTTATTTTTTTATTTTTGGCTCTGCTGGGTCTCTGTTGCTACATACGAGCTTTCTGTAGTTGTGGAGAATGGGGGCTACTCTCTAATTGCAGTGTATGGGATTCTCATTTTGGTGGCTTCTCTTGTGGAGCACAGGCTCTGGGCACATGGACTTCAGCAGTTGCAGCCCAGGGGCTCATTAGTTGTGGCCCAAGGGCTGTCAAGTATATTTGCTTGTTGCTCTTCAGTCACTAAGTCATGAGAAATTTAAGAAGCAATTCCATTTACCACTGCATCAAAAAGAACAAAATATCTAGGAATAAACCTACCTAAGGAGACAAAAGACCTGTACTCTGAAAACTATAAGATGCTGATGAAAAAAATCAAAGACGACACACACAGATGGAAAGATAGATCATGTTCATGGTTTGGAAGAATCAGTATTGTCAAAAATGAGTATACTATCCAAGGCAAACTACAGATTCAATAGAATCCCTATCAAATTACCAATGGCATTTTTCACAGAACTAGAACAAAAATATCTTAAAATTTGTACGGAGACACAAAAGACCCCACCAAATAACCAAAGCAATCTTGAAAATGAAAAATGGAGCTAGAGGAATAAGGCTTCCTGACTTCAGACTGTACTACAAAGCTACAGTCATCAAAACAGTATGATACTGGCACAAAAATAGAAATATAAATCAATGGAACAGGATAGAAAACTCAAATATATATATGTGTGTGTGTATGTGTGTGTGTGTATATATATATATGTATATATAGGACTCCATCTAGTTAGTTTACACATCCATTACCTACCTATTTATTATGATTTTTGGTGAGATATTTATGTTCTTCTGTCTTAGCATTGGAGAAGGAATTGGCAGCCCACTCCAGTGTTCTTGCCTGGAAAATCCCAGGGACAGGGGAGTCTGGTGGGCTGCTGTCTATGGGGTCACACAGAGTCAGACACGACTGAAGTGACTTAGCAGTAGCAGCAGTCTTAGCAGATTTCAGTTATGCAATGTAGTGTTATCCACTGTAGTCACAAGTTTTTACACTATATCCTCAGGTCTATTCATCTTATAGTAGAAAGTAATTATTCTTTTACCAACCTCTTTCTTTTTCCCACTCCCAGAAATCACTTTCACTTTAGTTTTCACCAGTCTGATTCTTTTTTTAAAAAAAAATCTGCATATAAGTGATAACCCTGCAGTATTTGTCCTTCTCTATCTGTCGACTAGTGTTAATGCCCCTGAGATCCATGATGTTGTCACAAATGACAGGATTTCCCTTTTTTCTCATGGCTAAGTAGTATTTCACTATGCGAAATGAAGTATACCACGTTATCTGTATCCATTCATCCACCGATGGACACAGTGTTGTTTCCATATCTGGCTGTTTTTGTTCACTGTTTCCATTTCTGTCTTAACTTTATAATCTTTTTCCTTTATTTGGGTTTGTTCTTTTGTTCTTTTTTCTCTTATGATGAGCATTTAGTTCTTTTATGTTCAGTCTTTCTGATTTTCTATTATAAAGCAAGTTAAAACTATAAATTTTCCAGAGTACCACTTTTTATATCACCTATAAGTTTGATATGAATGGTATAAAGTTTTATAATTTTCACTTATAAACATTTGTGTTATCACTCAATTTTTTCATATTGTAAAATTTTTCATTATGACCTCTTCTTTGATGTCTGAGATATTCAAAGTTTTATTAACTTAAAATATATATTCATAAAATTTTAGAAAAATATATGTACATTACATGTTCATGGATTAGAAGACTCAATATTGTTAAGATGTCAGTTCTTCCCAAACTAATCTATAGATTCAATATAATCTCAATCAAAAGCACAGCAAGCTGTTTTACAGATATCAGCAAACTGATTCTAAAGTTCAGATGGAAAGACAAAAGACCTATTAATAGATATTCAACACAGTAATAAGAAAGAACAAAGTTGGAGGCTTTTAAGACCTGATTTTAAGACTTCCTGTAAAGTTTTCCATAATTACAATACATAGTATTGGCAAATAGAATAGACACACAGAAACATGAAAGAGAATAGATGACTCCAGAAATAGACCTGCATAAATATAGCTAACTGGTCAAAGGAAAAAAAGGCAATCCAATGGAGAAAGGATGGTCTTTTCAACAATGGTATTGGAATAACTGGATGACCATATGCAAAAATACAATGTAAAAAATATTAATGTAAACACAGATCTTATACTCTTTATAAAAATTAATTCAAAATGGTCATAGACACAAAACTATATAAAACTTCTAGAAGACAAACTAGGGGAAAATCTAAAAGGTTTGGCAGTGAATTGCTAGATACAACAGCAAAAGCAAAATCAGTGAAAGAAAAAAAATGATAAGTTGGATTTTATTAAAACAAACTTCTGCTCTGCAAAAGATGCTGTTAAGAGAATAAAAAGGCAAGCCACAAGCCACAGAAAATATTTGCAAAACATATCTAATAAAAGGTTTGTATCCAAAATATACAAATAACCCAAAGCTCAACAATGAGGAAGTAAACATTCCATTTTTTTTTTAATGGGCAAAGAAGATACATGATGGCAAATAAGCATATGAAAAGATACTCAACATTATTTGACATTGTGCATACCTGCTAAGTTGTTTCCATCATGTCAGATTCTTTGTGATGCCAGGCTCCTCTGTCCATGGAATTCTCCAGGCAAGAATACTGGAGTGGGTTGCCATGCCCTCCTCCAGGGGATCTTGCTGACCCACTGGCAGGCAGGATCTTTACCACTAGCGCCACCAGAGAAGCCCTATTTGTCATTAGGGAATTGCAGTTTAAAGAATGAAAAAAAGAACACATCTGTTATTATGGCTAAGGTCCAATAAGCCATTATCAGGTGCTGGCAAGAATGCAGTACAACAAGAATTTTCATTCATTGCTGATAGGAGTGCAAAATAGTACAGCCACATTGGAACAGTTTCCAATTTCTTACAAAGCTAAACATAGTTTTACCATATGACCCAACATTTGTGTTCCTAGGTATTTACACAACCTATTTGAAAATTATGTCCACAGAAAAACCTGCATGCAAATATTTATAGCAGCTTTATTCACAACTGCCAAACACTGGAAACAACTGAGATATCCCTCAATAACAGATAAATGGAAAAAAAAAACCATAGTACATGCATACACTGAAAAATAATATTCAAGGATTTAAAAAAAACAAGCTATTAGGCCATGAAAAGGTGTGAATGACCCTTCAGTGCATACTGCTGAGTGAAAGAAGCCAGTCTGTAAAGGCTATATAATTCCACATCTATGATACTGCAGAAAAAGCAAGATATACCGTAAAAAAGATCAGTCATTGTGAGGGGTTTGAGAGGAGGGAGCAGGGTTTAATAAGTGGAGAACAGGTTCTTTTAGGGCAGTGAGACATCTGTCTGATACTCGTGGTAGATACATGACTCCACACATTTGTCAAAACCCACAGAATTTTACAGCCCAAAGAATGAACTATACCATATACAAATTTTTAAAAAAATTATTTAAAAGCTGGAGGGATCCCTGGATGGAATGCAGACTGTGATGGATTAATGTAACTATATTACACCTGTATGAAATATATATTTTAAATTAACTGTTTGTTAGTGATTTCTAATTTAATTACATCGTAGTCAGAAGATGGGGCTTCCCTGGTGGCTCAACAGTAAAGAATCCGCCTGCCAAGGCAGGCGAGGCAGGTTTGATCCCTGGGTCAGGAAGAGCCCCTGGAGAAGGAAATGCCAACCCATTTGAGTATTCTTGCCTGGGAAATCCATGGACAGAGGAGCCTGGAGGGCTACAGTTCATGGGGTTGCAAAGAGAGACACAATTTAGTGACTAAAACAACAGCAGTCAGAAGATAGGTCTAGAACTTCCCTGGCGATCCGGTGGCTAAGACTCCGCTCTCCCACTGCAGGGGACCGGGGTTCAAGCCCTGATCCTGGTCGGGACGATCCCGTATGCTGCACAGCTGGCTAAAAAGAAAAAAAAAAAAGATCTCTATGATGTCTATTCTTTGAAAATGTGTAGAAGCTCTATACAGTGAACAAAAACAAGACCGGGAGCTGACTGTGGCTCAGATCATGAGCTCCTTCTTGCCAAATTCAGCCTTAAATTGAAGAAAGTAGTGAAAACCACTAGACGATTCAGGTATAACCTAAATCAAATCTCTTACAATTATACAGTGGAAGTGCCAAATAGACTCAAGGGATTAGATCTGATAGACAGATTGCCTGAAGAACAGGCAAAGTTTTGTGACATTGTACAGGAGACAGTGAGCAAGACCATCCCCAAGAAAAAGAAATGCAAAAAGGCAAAATGGTTGTCTGAAGACGCCTTACAAATAGCTGAGAAAAGAAGAGAAGCAAAAGGCAAAGGAGAAAAGGAAAGATTATACCCATTTGAATGCAGAGTTCCAAAGAATAGCAAGGAGAGATAAGAAAGCCTTCCTCAGTGATCAATGCAAAGAAATAGAGGAAAACCATAGAATGGGAAAGACTAGAGATCTCTTCAAGAAAATCAGAGATACCAAGGGAACATTTCATGCAAAGATGGGCACAATAAAGGACAGAAATGGTATGGACCTAACAGAAGCAGAAGATATTAAGCAGAAGTGGCAAGAGTACACAGAAGAACTATACAAAACAGACCTTCATGACCCAGATAACCACAATAGTGTAATCACTCACCTACAGCCAGACATCCTGGAATGCAAAGTCATGTGGGCCTTAGGAAGCATCACTATGAAAAAAGCTAGTGGAAGTGAAGGAATTCCAGGTGAGCTATTTCATATCCTAAAAGATGATGCTGTTAAAGGGCTGCACTCAATATGCCAGCACATTTGGAAAACTCTGGAGTGACCACAGGACTGGAAAATGTGTTTTCATTCCATTCCCAAAGAAGGGCAATGCCAAAGAATGTTCAAATCACCGCACAATTGCACTCATCTCACACGCTAGCTAAGTAATGCTCAAAATTCTCCAAGCCAGGCTTCAGCAGTACGTGAACTGTAAACTTCCAGATGTTCAAGCTGGATTTAGAAAAGGCAGAGGAACCAGAGATCAAATTGCCAACATCTGTTGGATCATAGAAAAAGCAAGAGAATTCCAGAGAAACATCTACTTCTGCTTTTCTGATTATGCCAAAGCCATTGACTATGTAGATTACAACAAACTGTGGAAAATTCTGAAAGAGATGGGAATACCAGACCACCTTACCTGCCTCCTGAGAAATCTGTGTGCAGGTCAAGAAGCAACAGATGGAATCGGACATGGAACAACAGACTGGTTCCAAATCAGGAAAGGAGTACATCAAGGCTGTATATTGTCACTGTGCTTATTTAACTTATAGGTAGAGTACATCATGCGAAATGCTGGACTGGATGAAGCACAAGCTGGAACCAAGATTGCCAGGAGAAATATCAATAACCTCAGATATGCAGAGGATACCACCCTAATGGCAGAAAGTGAAGAGGAACTAAAGAGCCTCTTGATGAAAGTGAAAGAGGAGAGTGAAAAAGCTGGCTTAAAACTCAACTCAGAAATTCAGAAAACTAAGATCATGGCATCTAGTTCCATAACTTCATGGCAAATAGATGGAGAAACAATGGAAATAGTGACAGACTTAATTTTCTTGGGCTCCAAAATCACTGCAGATGGTGACTGCAGCCATGAAATTAGAAGATGCTTGCTCCTTGGAAGAAAAGCTATGACCAACCTAGACAGCATATTGAAAAGCAGAGACATTACTTTGCCAACAAAGGTCTGTCTAGTCAAAGCTATGGTTTTTCCTGTAGTCATGTATGGATGGGAGAGTTGGACTATAAAGAAAGCTGAGCACCAAAGAATTGATGCTTTTGAACTGTGAGAGAGTTCCTCGGACAGCAAGGATATCAAACCAGTCAATCCTAAAGGAAATCAGTCCTGAATATTCATTGGAAGAACTAATGCTGAAGCTGAAACTCCAATACTTTGGCCGCCTGATGTGAAGAGCTGACTCACTGGAAAAGACTCTGATGCTGGGAGGGATTGGGGGCAGGAGGAGAAGGGGACAACAGAGGATGAGATGGTTGGATGGCATCACCGACTCAATGGACATGAGTTTGAGTAAACTCCAGGAGTTGGCGATGGACAGGGAGGCCTGGCGTGCTGCAATTCATGGGGTCGCAAAGAGTCGGACATGACTGAGTGACTGAACTGAACTGAATATAACTTTTACATCCTTTTACTCTCAGCCTTTCGTGACCGTATGCTTTAAGTGTACCTTCTTACACAGTGGGCTTCCCTTGTAGCTCAGCGGGCAAAGAATCCACCTGCAATGCAGGATACCCAGGTTCGATCCCTGGGTTGGAAAGATCCCCTGGAGTGGAAACAGCTACCCACTCCAGTATTCTTGCCTGGAGAATTGCATGGACAGAGGAGCCTGAAGGACTACAGTCCATAGGGTCACAAAGAGTCGGACACAACTGAGCAACTCTCACTTTTGCAGAGTGACCATTTGTCATCAAAATCAGGACACCTGTGGGAGGGAAAGGGGGCACTATGATTTATTACAGAAGCATAAAAGACAGAAAATGGGTATGTTCTGGGAAAACGGGGAAATATTGGCTGCCCAAGATTGCAGGGAGAAATAACAATAACCTCAGATATGCAGATGACACCACCCTTATGACAGAAAGTGAAGAAGAACTAAAGAGCCTCTCGATGAAAGTGAAAGAGGAGAGTGAAAAAGTTGGCTTAAAGCTCAATATTCAGAAAACTAAGATCATGGCCTCCGGTCCCATCACCTTATGGCAAATAGATGGGGAAACAGTGGAAACAGTGGCTGACTTTATTTTTCTGGGCTCCAAAATCACTGCAGATGGTGATTGCAGCCATGAAATGAAAAGACACTTACTCCTTGGAAGGAAAGTTATGACCAACCTAGATAGCATATTCAAAAAGCAGAGACATTACTTTGCCAACAAAGGTCTGTCTAGTCAAGGCTATGGTTTTTCCAGTAGTCATGTATGGATGTGAGATTTGGACTATAAAGAAAGCTGAGTGCCAAAGAGTTGATGCTTTTGAACTGTGGTGTTGGAGAAGACTCTTGAGAGTCCCTTGGACTGCAAGGAGATCCAACCAGTCCATCCTAAAGGAGATCAGTCCTGGGTGTTCATTGGAAGGACTAATGTTGAAGCTGAAACTCCAATACTTTGGCCACCTGATGTGGAGAGCTGACTCATTTGAAAAGACCCTGATTCTGGGAAAGATTGAGGGCAGGAGGAGAAGGGGATAACAGAGGATGAGATGGTTGGATGGCATCACCGACTCAATGGACATGGGTTTGGGTGGACTCCAGGAGTTGGTGATGGACAGGGAGGCCTGGTGTGCTGTGGTTCATAGGGTCGCAAAAAGTTGGACATGACTGAGCGACTGAACTGAACTAAACTGTTTAAAAACAGCATATTAATTTGATTTTTAGAAAGGTGAAACCAACTATCTTTTTTTAAAAGATGACCATTCTTTTTGGACTTTGTGGTTTTCATTATTTATTTACTTGGCTATGTCAGTTCTTAGTTGCGTCATGTGGGGTCTCTGTTATAGCCCTTGAGGGCTTCTCTTGTTCTGGTGGCATGTGGGCTCAGTTGCTCCACAGCATGTGGGATCCTAGTTCCCCAACCAGGGATTGAACCCATGGAACCCATGTCTCTGCATTACTAACCGGCGATAATCAATGTACTTTGATTCATTCTTCCAATCATAGTTATTGAATTCCACTTTTTCTACATTTCTTTTTTCTTTTCTTCACTTTTTCTGGACTGAGGTTTGGGTTTTGTTTTTCCCTTTGGTCTATCTTTTTCCACTACTCTTTCCTAGCTATACTATTATAGTGCTCATCCTTAAAATTTTTATCAAATGCAAATGTAACTTTGAGGCACTTCCCTGACAGTCCAGTGGTTAAGACTCTGCGATTCCACTACAGGGGACATGGGTTTGATTCCTGGTTGGGGAACTAAGATCTTGCAAGCCAGGAAGCACAGCCAAAAAAAAAAAGCAACTTTGAAATTTTGGCATCTTTCTCCTGTACCTTGAACAATAGAAAGATTTTAAGATAACCCAGGCTCTGATCATACCTATCCTAACATATATTATTGCTACCCACCATTTTATCTTGTTTTTTTAATTCCACAATTGAACAGAGCTTTTATTACTTAATGCAATGAATATTTGATTGCTTACAACTGCATCTCAGGTTGTCCTGACATAATTTTCTTCCTCCTAATCCTTTATTTTTTTCCCAATGGTTTCAGTTCAGTTCAGTTCAGTCGCTCAGTCGTGTCCAACTCTTTGCGACCCCATGAATCGCAGCATGCCAGGCCTCCCTGTCCATCACCAACTCCCAGAGTTCACTCAGACTCACGTCCATCGAGTCAGTGATGCCATCCAGCCATCTCATCCTCTGTCGTCCCCTTCTCCTCCTGCCCCCAATCCCTCCCAGCATCAGAGTCTTTTCCAATGAGTCAGCTCTTCGCATGAGGTGGCCAAAGTACAGGAGTTTCAGCTTTAGCATCATTCCTTCCAAAGAAATCCCAGGGCTGATCTCCTTCAGAATGGACTGGTTGGATCTCCTTGCAGTCCAAGGGACTCTCAAGAGTCTTCTCCAACACCACAGGTCAAAAGCATCAGTTCTTCGGCACTCAGCCTTCTTCACAGTCCAACTCTCACATCCATACATGACTACTGGAAAAACCATAGCCTTGACTAGATGGGGACCCATTTATTAATGAGTTCCTCTTTTACACAGTTTCTGAACTCCTTTTTCACTACTCTGTATATCCCTGATCCAAATTATTCTCTTTTTTTGGCCATGCTACACAGCTTTCGGGATGTTAGTTCCCAGATCAGGGACTGAACCCAGGTTCTTGGTAGTGAACACTCAAGAATGTTAACCACTAGGCTGCCTGGGAATTCCCACCAAAACCATTTGCTTGACTTTTGTGTTATTTTAGGATTTTGCATTTTCGCATACATTTTGTTTTATTTGGTGCATCCTCCTCCTTATCCTTTATAAGTGCCGTCAGATGTGTTGCTGCCTCAACATTTGACTATAACTGTATTTTACTCTAATTCTTGACAGATAATTTTGTTGAGTAAGCAGTTTTAGGTTGGCTGTTATTTCCTGTCAAAATGTTGAAGATACTCTTCACTCTTCCTGGTTTCCTTGTTGCTTAACAACTTCTGTTTCTTTTTAAAAAAAGAAGAGTCAAAAATCTTAAACAGTGATTCTTCAACATTATAAAGCTATTTATAACAGTAATTAAAGTAGTGGTAACATTTCACCCTTATAAAAAATGTAACAGGCAGATATACACTAAGCTTAGCAGCTAAGAAGAAGAGCAGGAATGTAAACATGAAACTGCATAGTGTTTTGTTAGGTAACCCAGAGTGACCACAACCCTCTGTAGATGGAATCAAGTAACTACAAATGAAGCTGGGAGAGTAGGCTGTGAAAAAAGGAAAAAAAAATGTAACAAGCTTAAAATCACAACTTGGATCTCAATGGTTCAAATATCTTATCTTACACAAAAAGGATTTGGTCAGTTTTAGTATAAAATTCCTCCAAAAAGAAAGTAAAAAAAAATTATCCAAATATATTGTCCACAACTTTTGTTTCTTAACAAAAGATTGCATTTGTCCATGATCTCTCTTCTGTTGTTCACTATGAGGGCTACTCCATTTCTTCTAAGGGATTCTTACCCACAGTAGTAGATATAATGGTCATTTGAGTTAAATTCGCCCATTCCAGTGCATTTTAGTTCACTGATTCCTAAAAGGTCAGTGTTCACTCTTGCCATCTCTTGTTTGACCACTTCTAATTTACCTTGATTCATGGACCTAACATTCCAGGTTCCTATGCAATATTGTTCTTTTTAGCATCGGACTTTACTTCCATCACCAGTCACATCCACAACTGGGCATTGTTTTTGCTTTGGCTCCATCTCTTCATTCTTTCTGCAGTTATTTCTCCACTCTTCTCCAGTAGCATACTGGACAGCTACCAACCTGGGAGTTCATCTTTCAGTGTCATATCTTTTTGCCTTTTCATACTGTTCATGGGCTTCTCAAGGCAAGAATACTGAAGTGGTTTGCTGGGAGAAATATCAATAACCTTACATACGCAGATGACCACCCTTATGGCTGAAAGTGAAGAACAACTAAAGATCCTCTTGATGAAAGAGGAGAGTGAAAAAGTTGGCTTAAAACTCAACATTCAGAAAAACTAAGATCATAGCATCTGGTCCCATCACTTCATAGCAAATAGATGGCAAAACAATGGAAACAGTGACAGATTTTATTTTGGAGGGCTCCAAAATCACTGCAGATGGTGACTGCAGCCATGAAATTAAAAGACATTTGTTCCTTGGAAGAAAAGCTATGACGAACCTAGAAAGCATATTAAAAAGCAGAGACATTACTTTGCCGACAAAGGTCTGTTTAGTTAAAGCTATTGTTTTTCCTATAGTCACGTATGGATGTGAGTTGGACTATAAAGAAAGCTGAGCGTCGAAGAATTGATGCTTTTGAACTGTGGTTTTGGAAAAGACTCTTAAGTGTTCCTTGGACAGCAAGGAGATCAAACCAGTCAATCCTAAAGGAAATCAGTCCTGAATATTCATTGGAAGGATGGATGCTGAAGCTGAAACTCCAATATTTGGCCACCTGATACGAGGAGCCAACTCCTTTGAAAAGACCCTGATAATGGGAAAGATTGAAGGCAGGAGGAGAAGGGAACGATAGAGGATGAGATGACTGGATGGCATCATTGACTCGATGGAGATGAGTTCGAACTCTGGGAGTTGGTGATGGACAGGGAGGCCTGTCATGCTGCAGTCCATGGGGTCGCAAAGACTCGGACACAACTGAGCGACTGAACGAGCTATCTTCTCTCTAGATGTTTTTGAAGATCTTTTCTTTGTCACTGGTGTTCTGCAGCTGTGTTACAGTGGGTTTCTCTTTTATTTATCCTGAGTGGGATATGCTGTTTCCGGAGTCTAAGGATTTGTGTTTTTCAAGTTTTAGAAAATGATTGCTTTTATCTCCTTAAATATCAATTCTCTCTTTCTCCCACTGAGCCTGCAACTGGATGCATGTTAAATCTTCTATCTTCTTCTTCTTTTTTTTAAATTTTCTTTTTTGGCTGCGCTGGGTCTTCATTGCTGCACAGGCATCTCTAGTTACAAAGAGTGGGAATACTCTGTAGCTGCGGTGCACAGGGTTTTCCTTGTTGTGGCTTCTCTTGCTGCGGAGCACGGGCGCTAGAGCACAGGCCCAATAACTGTGCACAGGTTTAGTTTCTCCATGGCATGTGCAGTCTTCCCAGACCAGGGATTGAACCTGTGTCCCCTGCATTGACAGGCACAATCTTAACCACTCTACCACCAGGAAAGTCCTCTTCTATTGTCTCATTCATCTTTGTGTTGAATCTATTTAATCTTCCCTTTAGGGTGTTTATTTGAACAAAAACTTGTTATTCAGTAGTTTTTAACTTTACAAGTAGTGTGTTCACTCCAAAGGTATCTGCTATTTGCCTCTGATTGTTAAGTCCGTCTCCATAATTATACCTTCCACCTCCTACTCTCAGAATGACCTAACTTCTCAAGGATTTGATAATATTTGTTTCGAGTCCTTGGCTTGATCTTAATCTGTGAGAGCCTTGCCAGCTTAGTGTGGAGAAACTTCCCTTCCGAGTAGACGTGCACTACTTGTGCTGATAGCCAAGTGGTTCCCCAACCCAAGATCTCTTCACCTCTGCTCAAAACAGAGTTTTAAGCTTAGGTCCCCCCACTCCCTTGTTCCAAGGTAATATCCTTACAGTCTGTTTTGCTACCTCACTCCTCCCCTTTGCCTGCCTTTCCAGCTCGGCATGCTACTGCTGTCCATTACCCTAACATTTTGGCACGCCATGGCACCATTCCTGGCTCCCCACCTCTGCAGCCAAGGCTTTTGCCACCCACCTTGGCCTCAGTTCATGGCCACTTCTAAGCCAAAAAAAATTTTTTTTAAGCAATGATCCCCGGAGACCTCTCCTATCTTTTGCAAGACTGGTGGTGCCTCAGCTTGTGTGTGTGTGTTTGTGTGTGTAAACAAAGTTTCTACTGGGGGGAAGTTTCAGGGGAGCGCCTCAGGACTTAGCCATTCATGACAACAGAATTCATGATAACAGAGCATTTTCTAACACATTAAAAAATCTTAAGTGCTTTACATGTTAGCAACGGGTAGGACAATGGGGGACAAATTAAGAAATTTCCAAAACAGAGGAGGGAACTACAAAGGCCATCGAGGTTGGGATCCAAACTGTTTTCAAGCCAGAGAGGCCACTTTCTGGCCAGTGGCTCCCACACTGGCCTCTGATGTTCTGAAAAGTGGTGTCAGAGAAGACTGAGCTGCATCCTTTCTTTGCAGAGATGGCAAAGGAAAACAGCCTCAAGATAGAGTTCAAATCTCATCCTCATCCCAGAAACCTCCACCAACATGACGGAGCAGAAAGCCCCCGTTCCTGTTCTCTGGATATACTATTACAGAGATTGAGGGCCATAGATGCCCAGGATGATAAATTAGCCAACATCATGGATGTGGTGGGGGAGTTTGGCACATTCCAGCGGAGGCTAGTGGCCCTCAACTTCATTCCCACCTTCTTGGCCTCCTTTTTCATGTTTGCTGATACCTTCTTGTTCACACCCCAAAAGCCCTATTGCAACACCAGCTGGATCCTGGCAGTGGGCAGCAACCTGACAGAGGCTGAGCAGATGAATCTGACCCTGCCCCGTGCACCCAATGGCAGTTTCCTGACTTGCCTCATGTACGTGCCTGTGGAATGGAATCTGGATTCTATCATCCAATTTGGCCTCAATCACACAGACTCATGTCAAAATGGGTGGATCTATCCTGAGGCCAAGAGGCGGTCACTGATAAATGAGGTATGCCTTGTCCCGAGTTGTCTGAAGCTACCCCAGGTCCCCAGAGATGTGCCTTCACCCCCACTGAACAGTGGGGGGGAAACTGAGACCCACGAAGGTGAAGCATTTGGCCCAAGGTCACCCCACAGGGGCACGGCCAGGGCAGAAACAGGATTCCTTCTGCCCAGCCCTAGGCTTACCAATCTTAGCCAGGAAGCTAGAGTAGGCTGGGGTAGGGGCAGGTGGCAGTGTTTGTCATCTGTCCAGGAAACTGCTTCTGGAGTTGTGGCTCTGCCTTCTGAAATCACACAAGTTACAGAATTGGGGAAACAACAGCTTTGATCTGGTACCTCTTAACAGTTTCTCAGCCTAAGCTGTTACCTGGCCCTTTCACAGCACAGGCCTGCCCAATCTGATTCTCTAGCCTGGAGCCTAGCATCTGTATTTGGGAAAGAGTCTGGCGATTCTGGCCTTCGCTCAGTTACCTGTCCCTCTATGCCCTTTCTTGGCCTGTGTCTCCAGTCTCTCTCTCCAGGCCTAATTCCTAGAGTCTGCTAGGTGTAAGTGGGATGCAGAGGTAACAGCTGAGGCCTGCTGCACACAAGTTACCTGCCATTGTCCCTGGCCCCTTTTGCCTAAAAGCCCACCCTGCGTAGAGGCTCAGTCTCTGGATCAAGAAGGCCCTGGGTGGAGGCCTGTGGCCAATCCCTGCATATAACCCCCAGTTTGACTTGGTGTGTGGCGAGGACACAAACAAGGAAATCGTGCATACCATGTTCTTGGCTGGGCTCTTGACGGGGGCTTTCCTCTTCGGGTTCATAACTGACAAGTAAGTCTTTTGGAGTTTCCTCTGGGCGCTGGGACATCCCTCCCTCTTCTTCGTGGCCATTCAGAGCCAATGAGTCTCAATTTAAGGGAGGCAAGGGTAGGGGCACTCCAGAGGCGGGTGGACGGCTCTGGATCTGGTCCTGAGTGCGGAGTGGGGCCACCCGCGGAGATCCACGGTCTCGGCGCGAGCGCCCTTCCACGCCTACAGGTTGGGCCGCTACCCCACCATCCTGCTGTCGCTGCTGGAGCTGGTCATCTTCGGCTTCGGGACAGCCTTTGTCAGCAGCTTTAACCAGTATATATTCTTCCGCTTTTGTGTGTCCCAGGCCGTGGTGGGCTACGCCATCGGCAGCTCGGCTTTACGTGAGGCGGGGCGCTGGGGGCGGGGCGCTGGGAAGGGGGTGGGGCCGGCGCGCACCTGCTGGGAACCCACCAGACAGTTAGGGTTGTGGCCCAACCTGGCGGCGAGTGGAGGCTTAGGGATGCCAGAAAATCTGTGTCCACATTGCCCTTGCCCCATCATCCCCCTGGTACCCCGCACATCCCCATCCCCTTCACACTCCTTGCTTCACCTACATGGCTTATGCCTATTCAACTCTTAAGAAAGCCCAGGTAGCTAGTAAGCACATACTGACTCCTTTCATCCTGGCAGCTGTCTATTCAGCAGGGACTATTCTGCTATTCCTTTAGCTGAGGAAGATATCTGAACCTTGGGAAGTTAACCAACTTGCTCAGAATCACACGGTAGTTATGTCAAAGAGCTGGGATTTCTGCCCGCCCCCGCCCAACCTGTGATGCAAAACTCCCACGCACCCATACATTTCTTGCTGCCATGGCCTTGTGTGAAACCTGCTGGGGAACTCTGCTCCAGCTTCTCACTGGGAAATTTCCAGAGTCCCAGCCAGAGGGAACTGGGTGCTCCATAGAGGCTGAGCTCTAAGTGGCCGAAGCACTGATGCCATAAGAGCAAAGACAAGGACAGTGATGCCTCGCGTGTGTCAGGCCACATGTGAAGTCCTGTGCCCAGGGCCAGGCCTTCTCAGTGACAGGTGTGCGGTCAGGCAGGAGATGTTCAGAGGGAACTGCCAGGTTGAGGACAAAGTGCAGGCTACCTCTGTGGTTGGGAGCTCAGGCGAGGGCCTGCAATGTGCCCTGGGGACACTGAGGCACTCTCTGTGGCTTTGAGGTGCTGTCTCTGGACCCAGATCCCAAGCAGGCAGGAGAACGCCAGTCCCTGAGCAGAGCTGGGGCATCTCAGCAGGCTGGGTGCGAGGGCAGCCTTGTGAGCCCTGAGCTGATTCTGATTCTGTCCTCTGCATAGTCACTGAGTGGCTAATGGGCATGCACCGGGCCTACGCCTTCATCCTGGGACACTGCTTTTTCGCCATGGGAGTCGTTTTCCTGACAGGACTTGCCTACAGCCTTCCCCACTGGCGGCTGCTGTTTCTGCTGGGTGGAACACCTATATTCCCACTCATCTGCTATATCTGGTGAGCAAACAAATACAGGACATGCACAAGGATGGGTCTGATGGGCTGGAGACTAGGAGGGTGGGGAGTCCGTGAAGGGTTGGAGTGCATGGGATTTTCCCTGGGAGAAAGTGTATGAGATGAGAGAGAGACAAGGGCAGAGCCTCTGGAACTCCAGCGTTAATGCCATCAGAGGGGATCCTCAAAGAGATGTCAGAGAGGTGGTCAGAAAACCAGAAGAAAAAAATGTTGCAAGGCAAGAGCTTAAGGATTAGGGAATGGTCAGAGTTGAAGGCAAGAAAGGTGAGAAGCATCTGTTGGTCTTGGTGACCTTGAGGTGGCTTCTGTGGAGCCAGAGGAGGTTGAGGAGTGAGGAGGCCCTGGAAAAACTAGGGTCATCCGGGTGGCAAAAGGAGAGGGCAGTAAAGAAGGCAGAGAGGCAGTAAACTGAAATCACCGTGTTAAGGGTTTGGCAGTTCTGGGTGAAGCAGTGATCATCTTGCCACAGAATGTAAGGACAGACTCACTTTCTGCAACACTGTGCCTTTCATTAGGCTTGAGTAGTTGACTTGAAGACTGTACCTTTCATGAGTAGATGAGCAACATGGAGAGGGGAAGAGATTCAGGACTCTCTCACTTCCATGAACAGGAAATTTCTAGCCTTTCGGGTTGGCAAAGGAAGATGGCCACTGGGCCGTGTTTTTTTTTTTTTTTTTTTTTTCAAATAATAAGTGCTGTCCTGAAGGTGGTAATACCTGTCCTTAGTAGGTGAGGTTATCAGACATTCTTACCAGCTTTAGGAATTCAGCTGAAATTTCAGGTTAAAAAGTTCCATGTTCGATTCTTCCTTTTTCACTGATTTCATTTTTTCATTGCATTTCTCTTCTTTCTCAGCCTTGATGCTGAAAACTCAGCCTCTGTGCACCAATGCCAAATCAAATCTTAGAGACACAGTTTTGAGTGAAACAGAAAAGAATAAGCCTTATTGCTTTGCCAGACAAAAGGGGGGGACAAGCAGGCTCCTGCCCCAGAAACTGTGTCCCAACCCGAGAGGATTCAATGAGGAGTTTTATAGTAATGGTTCAAGGGCAGAGTTGCTGATAAGATTAGGGTATGTGCAGGACCTATACTCCTCTAATCTGGTTTCGGGTAATATTTAAAAAAAAAAAAAAAATATATATATATATATATATGTTTGTTTGTTTTATGTATTTGGCTGTGCCGAATCGGTTGCAGCACATGCGATCTTTTTAGTTGTGGCATGTGGGATCCCTGACCAGGAGTCAAACCCAGCCCCCTGCATTGGGAGTACAGAGTCTTAGCCACAGGACCACCAAGGAAGTCCTCAAGTAATCTTTTGATGAGCTTCTCTGGTCCCTTTAATTGGGCCTTAGGCAGTCTTCTTTGGAATGAAGAATGCTGACAGCTTCCATTTATTGGGGGCTTTATAAAAAACTCAAAAGATATTGTTATGTGTATCCCTTGAGACTGAGCCAGGACCCTGCCCCAAACCTGCTCTGCTGTTTCTTGGCTGTTCCTTCCTTGTCTCTGCATCCCCTCCCTTCCCTGATTAGTCCACTGGAATTCAGGGACACTCATGGAGGTTGGAGTCTGTTCCCTACAAACAAGAAACGGGGGACACAGAAAGGTTTCCAACCCAGGATCCTCACAGGGTCCTCCTCAGTTTCAGCCTCTCCTATGCTTTCAGTGCCAACTATTCCACATCTGAGGACTGGGGTCTCCAGGGTCCTCTGAAGCCAGGAGCAAGGTTCTCTGACCTCTCACTACTCCAGCTGTGCGGCAGGGACATTGCCTACCCATTCAGCCCACTTCTTCCACTTCTGGGCTTCATGAACTTGCTAAATCTTTCTTCCTATCTCTCCTACTCCTTTTTAAAAAAGCTATTTATTATTAATTTATTTGATTGTGCCAGGTCTTAGTTGCAGCATGCGGGATCTTCCATTTTCCTTGTGGCATGCAAACTCTTAGTTGCAGCATGTGGGATCAGGCTCAATCCCTGGGTCTAGAAGATCCCTCTGGAGAAGGAAATGGCAACCACTCTGGTATTCTTGCCTGGAGAATCCCATGTACAGAGGAGCCTGGTGGGCTACAGTCCATGGGCTCATAAGGATTTGGACACGACTGAGCAACTTGTTCCCTTATGAGGGTTCAAACCCGAGCACTGGAGCATGAAACTTTAGCCACTGGACCACCAAGGAAGTCCCTCACACCTCTTTTTTAGTAGGCATGTGGTCAATCTCCCATCTTTTTGGAGACATCCCAGTTTAATGACTTGAGGACAGTTTTGTAGCCTTAGAATGGAGGAGGATAACAGAGTGACTGGTTGCTGGCCCCTTAAGGGGCTGGAGGGGAAACAGGAGCAGGGGCAGGTAGAGGGGATGAAGTTGTCTCTAGAGAACTGGGTGTGTGTGTACAGTGGCCAGCCACAGAGTCCAGGCTGGGGCAGGAAGAGGGACAGTTACAAGAAATCAGCAGGGGCTGATGGCAAAGTTTTGTTGAGAGTGCCTTTCCAGGGGACTGAGGTTCATACCAGCTCCGCCTCTGTGAGTTTGGGCAAGCCACTAGGTCCTGAAGCTGAGAATAAAATGGGAATAGTCCTACTAGATCTGGGTTTGGGCAGAGGATTAACAGACTGATAAAATAAGGACACTTAAGAAGTGCTTTAAATGTTAAGCTGTGTAGGTTCTTCAACTTGGAAGGATTAGGAAGAACCAAGGACCTAGGGTTATTTTGAGGTCAAAGGCAACGGGAGATGTGACCAGGAGGAAGTGGGCCGGAGTAGAGACCTCCATTCACCCAGGCAGGGGCTGGGCCCTGCGGTCAAAACTGGGGTCCTGCCTCCCATACTCTCCAGGTTATTAGGGGATAGGAAACAAGAGAATCCTCAACTATGAGAACAACGCTGTAACAGAGGATGCAGAGGGAAGTGGCCTCAGTATGTCTGGGCAGGTGGGGACACCCCCTAAGATAGAAAGTAGGTGTTAGAGGTGGCTGAGGGGGACAGAAGCTGTGGTGCAGAAGCAGCCAGTGGCCGGGGTGTCACTGAGCAGTGGTGGATACTGCGAATGACTTGGGCGGGGGAGGGGGGGCAGGCGGGGATGGGAGTCCGAGGATGACGGTCACCTTCAAAGCCTCCAACATCTGAGTCACCTCATGCTGGAACAGAATGGCCACAGCTGAGGCTGGGATGGGGCCAACTTGGGTCTGTGGGGCATCTTGGGGTGGGGGGTGAGAGAGAGATGGGCCATGCAGGATTCTCCCAGAGTCCCCAAGGTGGCTGATAATGAAAGGGAAGCTGGAGGAGGCCAAGCAAACGCTGTGCTATGCAGCTGGTGTGAACAAAAAGACCATTCCTTTAAGTCTGCTGGATAAGGTAAGAGACCTCTGGCCTGGAGCCGGGGCCTGGGCAGGGGGGCTACGTAGGGGCCTCTTCCCTCCTCATCCTTTCAGGTGGGACCTCGGCCCAGAGGATGTCCCCAGCCCACTGCTTGAGGAGAATAGTGACAGCAAAATGGAACCCTGACAGGGAAAAGCCAGAGGCCAGGCTGGTCCTGGGAGGCAGAGGGCAGGGGACCTCGTGAGTCCTGCTGGCGGGGAGCAAGCTGGGGTCTTGGCCCTGCCTGTGGCCGGTCCTGCTTGTCCTGTAGTTGCAACTGCCTGGAAAGAAGGTGGCTTCGGCCTCTATCTTGGACTTCTATAGCAACAAGGACCTCCGCAAGTTGACCTTGGTGATGTGCAGCATATGGTGAGTACCCAGGGCTGGCGGCGGGGACTGCAAATGGGCTTGCAGTTCAGGGATCCAGGGAGAGAATAGATGTTGGGGGGCCGGTGGGGAGCAAGGCCTGAGAACCCAGATCTCTATGTTTGCTCCTGTCCTCCATGACCACCCTGCCACGCTCTCCTCTGCCTGTCTTTATTCCTGGCCCTGGCTTTCCGTGTGTCGTTCTCGGAGTGTCTCTCTCTTCCGGTAATGAATTCCAGGTTTGCTGTTGGTTGCAACTATTACATCCTGAGCCTCAAGATAAAGGAATTGGGTGTGGACACCTACCTCACACAACTGATTCCTGGCATAATGGAGGTGCCCGCCCGGCTCTGCTGTATCTTTCTCATTGAGCAGTTGAAGAGGAGACGAACACTGATTGTGGCTTTGTTCCAAGGAGCCATCATGTGCTTCCTTAGCCTTACGCTCTCATCAGGTACAGCCTCCACAACGCCCCTTTCCACCTCCCTGATGGTACCCCCCAACCTTCTAGCTTCCTCGAATCCCTACCTCGTGCCTCCTGCCCCTATCCAGCCAACACAACACCCTGAGAGTCAGCCTCTTGCATCCCTAGCCCGCCAGCCCTACAGTGGCCCTAGCACTTCCCGAGAAGGGAACCGTTCTCTAGAACGGGTGAAGAGGGGCCTCCCAGGACAGGGCACTGGAAGGTCCCAGGGCCCTGGGAGGGGAAGAGGTGCTGTTCAGAGGAATCGTCCTTGGGCAGGAGAGCGGGCAGCCTTCTTCCCCTCGAGTCCTACCCACGTCAATAATTAAATGCGAACAGAGGCAGTAGAAGTAGTCATCAACTGCTACCCCAGCCCTGTGTCATCTGTAGCCTCACCAGGAAAAACTCAACTGCGCATTGAAGATTGAGCATAACACTGGGCCAAGCTCTCAGGAACAATTCTTGCATGGAGGCCTCATTCCCAGGAGAGCCCCATGCCCCGCATCCTGTCAATTCAGAACCAGGGAAGGAAATGGGAGGGCGGACTCTCAATATTTTCAAGATTGTGAAGAGTCCTAGAACAGTGCATATGCCCCAGGTCACAAGGCTGGAAGAATGTGGCAGGGCTGAGGATATGGACATTAAGATGGCAGCATTCATTCCCCTGATCAGAATGGCTACCACAGCCCCCTCAGCCTCTGGGGCCAGGGTCGGGGAGGCTGTGTCCAGGATCTGCCTCGTGGAGTTCCCTCACTCTCCCTGGGGGGTGCAATTTTGTCTGTCTTGACCTGGACCCTTTCTCTCCCTCTCCTGCTGTTGGCAGTGTTGACTGGCTAAAACAAAACAGAAGAAACAAAGCCAGGATTCAGCTTTATTGTTCAGTGGTTTTTTTAAAATGTGGGTCTATAATGAGCTAAGCAGAACTGTCTGAAACTAGACAAACTAGGAGGAAAATCCCCAGTAAATAAAACTAGGTCTCCAATTTCATCCCCCAGCCAAGTGAAGCCAGACCCGGAGTTGGGCATGGGGAGGAGGCCTAGGGCAGGGTCCCACAGGGGCTAGTAGGGGAGGAGCTGGAACTCCTGGCTCCAGGTCAGTGAGCCAGGGGTTCACCTCCCCTAGACCTGAAAAATGGGGTTTCCCAAAATCATTTCTGCCTCTTCCAGTGTATAATCTGGCTCCCCAGAGTTGGGCATCCTGGAATGTCTAGCCATTCAGGCCCCAGGGACTAAATGCCCCCTTGCCCTTCTCTACCTGGCAGAGAATGAAGGAGAAGTAGGGAGAGCCCTGAGCAGGCAGCCAGGCACACAAGGTGCCAGCCTGGGGCTGAACGGATGCTCCAGAAGGAGCAGGCGGTGGGGCAGGGGAAGCTGGATCTCGGTGAACATGTGGAAGATCACAGAGAGCCTGGAGGCAGGGATGCAGGACCTGAGTCCGCACAGTAGATGATGGCCTGAGAACCGACATGGGTCCCACTCTACTGACCAACTCTGCCTGCTGAAGCGCTTATTCCCTCTAGCAGACTGGCCCTTCTCTGAGTCTGCTGGCCAACTGACCAGGTGGTAGGGGTGGACTGTCCCGACGCCTTCTGAGGGGGATTGAGGGAGGGCCAGTGGGCAGGCCTCCCCAGCCTGCCCCGAGGGAAGGGTGGCCACAGACTCAGGTGGCTGCATCGTCTGGCCACAGAGTTGAAATCCCTTGTGGTCTTGATAACCCTGCTTGGAGAGTTCAACCTGGCCGCCTCCATCACCATATTCTACATCTACACTTCTGAACTCCTCCCCACTGTCCTCAGGTAGGGGGCCTGGTGGGTGCTGGTGGGGGCGGGGTATGCTCAGGGGTGGGCAATGATAGAATGAATAACAGCAGCTGAGATTGGGCATTCACCTGCTGACAGGCACCCTGCTCAGCAATTTACATGGGTTACTCCATTTAACTCTCACCCAAAATATCCCCCCAACACCATCATCAGCCCTAATTCAGACATGAAATCAGAGCGGTAAGGGCACTGGGTCAAGGTCAGACAAAGCAGATGGCAAAAGTGGGATTTGGACCTAGGCTGTCTGACTCCAGTCCCTGACTTACACTAACTCCTTAAACTGTGTCTGGGCCACTCTGGGGTTCAGGCCCTTCTCCAGAGGAACCCTTGATGATGGCTGTAGTATCCCCCTCCCCACCCACCCTCTCACACCCACACTATGGTGTATGAGCCTTATAATTCTCCCACTCCTTGCTTCATAAAAAATTACTACCTACCTTGCAATAACAAGGAACTAAATTCTCCAAGGTTGCACAGTGAGTTGGACAGGGTAGAGATAAGGGTGTGGGATTTGGGGAAGCTGCTTTTCCCACCCAATCCAGTCGCTGGGCCCAAAAAGCCTCCAAATGAACTCTCACCTCCCCTTCCAGGGCAACAGGTCTGGGTCTAGTGTCTCTGGCCTGGGCAGCTGGAGGCATCTCTTCTTTGACACTCGTCAGCCAGAACATTGCCATCCTACCCATCGTTCTTTGCTGCCTCTCGGCCTCCGTGGCTTTGTTCTCCTGCTCTAGTTTGCCAGAAACCCACGATCAGCCTCTGCCTGATAGCCTGGAGCACATTACCCCACGTACAAGGTGGGTGTGCATGGCTTCCGGGCTCTGCCCAGAACAGGGCCTGGTTTTCAAGCCTTTGGCCATGAGAACATGTCAGACACTATCCATCCCCGCCCCACTGCCAGAAGGCCTATGAGACAAAGGCTACTGTGTACTCACAGCAGACTCCCTTGCTCTCCTGGATGCTGCCGCCTGCCTTGGTCCAGCCCAGCCTCTGCCAGCTCCCATCCTGTCTGGCTCTCCTGATCCAGCGTGGGCCAGACCTTCTTCTTTCCTCATCCCCTGATGCCTGTCTACACTGGAGTGATGCCCGTGGCGATGTTCTGGGCTTCCTCCCCTCCCAGGGCACAGAGGACTGGCTTGGAATCAGCTTTCTGAGTACTTCTCCATTCCTTTCTGAACTCCCAGTTCCTCAAAAAGGACCCAGTATTTTATTATGATTTTTTTTTTTTTGACCATACCACCACACAGCATGGATGATCTTAGTTCACTGACCAGGCATTGAACCCGTGCACCCTGCAGTGGAAGCGTGGACTCTTAACCAGTGGACAGCCAGGGAAGTCACCAAAGGGACCCAGTCTCGGTTCATGACTCTGGCCTCTTGGCCCCAGTAGCCCAGGACCCCACTTGGCAAACTGCTTTATGGGCTCTCTGGTGTCTGGTCTCCTAAGTGACCCTGGAGAAGGCTTGTCAGGATTGGTAGAAACACTCCTTCTAGGATTTAGGCCAGCAGAGCCACAACTCGCTCCCTGGACCTGAGCAACAGGGAGGGGCAGAGGCTGCCTGCTGTCTCCCAGTGCCCTCTGCTCATAGCACAGGGGCCTCTGCCACTGCTTCCTCAGTCCTCCTCCCCACCATCGGCCTACTTCCCTTGTCTCCTTTTTCAAACTCTCATTGACAGCCCCTGAGCTAGGCATGGTACCAGAGCTGGGCTGTCAGAGGTAAGAGGTTCCCAGGCTTGAGCAAGGGAGACAGATATGCAAACAGTTTTCACCAATGGACTCTGACACAGGAATATACAGGACCTATAGGAACCCCAGGAGGGAGGAGCTTTAGTTTAGGGATTTGGGGCAGGCTTCCCAGAAAAAGGATATTTGAGTAGGGCTTTGAAGGATGAATAGGTGTTCGGTCCGTTGTGGAGAGGGGGAGTGGCATGCAGCAGGGGGACAGCATGGTAACTAAAAGCACAGGCTCCGGAGCCAGACAGCCTGGAGCTCTCTCCCTGCTCACCCTTCCCAGCATGTGCACAGGGAGGTTACCCACTACCTCCGAGATTCGTATTTGCAACATGGGATCACAGCGTGATAACAGCAAAGGCTAACGTGTATGGAGCATTTCCCATGTGTCAAGGCCTGTCCTCGTTGCGTGCCCTTCCACCTTTGTCCTAACAGTCACCACATGCAGTAGTGACAAGGGCACTATCCCTCGTTTTACCAATGAGGAAACTGAGGCATGGAGCGGTAGAGACATAGAAGCTAGCCTTCCTCTCTCACAGGAATTGGGAAGGTTACCCCCAAATAAAGTGGTTGGGAATTCCCTGCCATTCCAGTAGTTAGGACTCTGTGATCTCACTGCCAAGGACCTGGGCTTCCATCCCTGGTCGGGGAACTAAAATCCTGCAAGCCGTGCGGTGAGGCCAAAAACCAAAATTAAATAAATAAACAATACAGTGGTTGGCACAGTGGCACAAGGCAAGTGCCCAGTAAATGCCAGTGATGAAGATGGTAAACAGCATTCCAAAGATGCAGAAGAGCGAAGGGTCTGACCAGGGTTGGGAGATGCAACAGGCCTGATTCTGGAGGCAAGGACCCCTCCTAGGCTCACACAGAAGCTTGGCTGGGGACCCACCAAGGCATGGGAAAGCTCCGCCTCTCAGGAATGCAGAGCCAGGCCTGGCCTGTTCTCTCAGCTCCTAAAAGGATGCAGCTCAGACTTTTTCTCCAATGGTTTCTTCAGGAGCATAAGCGAGGAACTCTCGAATGAGGACATGTTGAATGACGAAGAAGCAGCCAAGAACACCATTCTCAACGCCAGGTTGACAAGCGTAGACCACGATGGCCTCTCCAGCCCATCTTTGCACTCTGAAGAAGAAAAACAGGCAAGGAGGAGGACTGAGCACCAGGCCCCCGCATGACCTCGGGTGGGAGCTGAGCGGCTGGATATGGGGCTGTGAATTCTAGGCCTATTCCAACTTGGGGGGGCAGGGTCAGTCCTGCTCCAAGGCCGGCCCTCCCACCTCTCAGGGAACTAGCATATGATTCATTCCAATAAAGGTACCATGTTTCACTTGAGATGACTAGGTCAAAATTCACTGTGTCCAGAGGACCCAGGGGCCCAAACCTGGAGGAGAGTGGCCTCTGGGGACAGCGAGGAGTCATCTGGTTGGGGTGTGCGGGTGAGTCGTGTCTGTGAGGGCCAGGACTGGGAAAGGGCAGCACTCGCCTCCACGCTGCCCACCTCCTTTAGCTCAGGTGTCCACTAGTGTGGGTGGTCTTCCTGCTTCCAGTGCAGGCTGGGGACAGATTCCACAGGCCCGCCCCTGTGTGCTCACCTGTCAAGGGAGGGGTGGAATGTAAAGGAATGAGAAAGTCTCCCTTTCGTGCCATGGCACAAGGCTTTCTCACACCATCTTTGCTTTGCTTTTCCCAAATAAGCACCCCTTGGGGATTACCTATCTCACTCTCATCCTGTGGAGAGGGGAGGGCTGTGTCTTCCCTGATGATTCCATCCCGACTGACCTCTGACCTCCACCACCCTTAGGATAATGCTCAAACCCCAGCTCACAGTCCTGGCTGCCCTGGAGGTGAGTCTGCCTTCCCAGTCAGTGTAGAGGCTCCTCCAGGCAGGGCCCAGGATTCCTTAGCTACTGGTCAGACCTAGAAACGTTTGGGTCAGGCCCTGGACTCCACTCTCTCTCTCTCCTCCCTGGGAGAGTTTATTTGGAAGATCATTACCAATTTGCAGGGAGGTGCTAACTCCCCAGGGATTCTGTGGGAAGGGAGGAAAGAGTGTTTTCATGGAACCTCAGGGTCTCCTGGGCAGGGGCTGGAGTGCAGGGCAGCAGGGCACCCAAACTTCAGGACAGTAAGAAGCTGGTGTCTAGGACTCCATCTTAAAATACCATTTTTTTAAAAAATTGAAGTATGGTTGATTTATGTACAATGTGGTGCTAATTTCTGCTGTAGAGCAAAGTAACTCAGTTATACACATATACACATTCTTTTTTTTTTTTTAATGTTTTTCTCCATTATGGTTTATCCCAGGATGTTGGATGTAGCTTCCTGTGCTATACACTAGGACCTAGTTGTTTATCCATTCTAAATGTATAAAGATATCATTTTCTGATTTCTCTGTTCTTTACTCAATTTCCCAGGATTGCCTCCAAAGAGGGGTTTGAAAGGCCCAGGAGAAACGATCTCGCGAAATTTCTGCTTACAGGACAATAGGCTATTTGAAAGGCCTTCCTTGCTCCTTCTGGGAGAGGCCTGTCTGTGAGCTGTGATGGCCCACACATTAGCTCTGTTTAAATGCCTCATCTCACGTTACTTTGGTGGAAGGATTCAGCCAGTGCTGCAGGGAACGGGAGGAAGACATGGGTCTGGACAGAGAAAACTGATGGGGCAGGGTCGAAAGAGCTGGTGGCCACAGACGTGACTGGCAGAAGATCTAGAACACCCCTACCTCACATAAATATTCCTTAGGTGGCCAGGATTTGTCAGTCACTTGCAGATAGGACCCAGTTTGCTTATCTGTTGTTGCTGTTGTTTAGTTGTTAAGTAGTGTCTGGCTCTTTTGTGACCCCATGGACTGTAGCCCAGCAGGCTCCTCTGTGTGTTAAGATTTCCCAGGCAAGAATACTGCAGTGCATTGCCATTTCCTTCTCCAGGGAATCTTCCCGACCCAGGGATCAAACCCGTGTCTCCCTCATTGCAGGCAGATTCTTTACCTCTGAACCATTAGGGAAGGCCATTTGCTTATCTAATCAATGGCTAATATTACCTAGAGTTTGGCATTGTATATTTTAACAGGCCATAGGCTAGCCACTAGCCAGATGAGGCTGTTGAGGGCTTGAAATGTGGGAGCTGAGATGTAGGCATGCCCATAGGCCGAGGTCAGGCTGTGTCGTTATCCTGAGGGCAGTGAGGAGCTTCTGCCGGCTTTGAGGCAGTGGACACAGAGTCAGTTTTGCCTTCCACAAGGGTCACCCTGCTGGCTGTAGGGTGATATATCCATACAGTAGAATGTTTTCTGGCCCAAAAAAGAAATGAAGTACTTATATGCACTACTGTTACTCAGCAAAGGGCTCCTGTGTCTGCAGTGTAGAAGGCCAAACTCTGACACTGGATGTTAGCAGCAAAGTCATGGTTTATTGCAGAGTGCCAAGAAAGGGAGCAGGGGACACATTTCCGATCCATTCCAACTTCGAGTTGGAGGTGTTTTTAAAAGGGAAGAACAAGGAAGCTGAGATTAGTCATTGTCCTGTATCGTTTCCCTGATATTTTAAAAATCATAGTTTCAAGGAGTCATGAGCTTTCCAGTTTCCAGTTCTCTGATCTAGATGGTCCATGGCTCAGGGGCCTGTGAGCTCATCTTGCCCTGGAGATGTAACTTGAGTTTGTACATTAGATATCTACAACAGCAATTTTAGTACACAGATGCTGTTTCCATGTTATCAACAGTAGCTGTCTTAGTCATCAGATACCTCTAGTTGATTAGGGTTCAGTGAGCACAGGATCAAGGTCAGAGGGGACAAGAAAAGGAATAATGGTTTCAATAGAGAGGTTAATCATAAACCAGGTAAGGAAACTTTGTTTTAGGAGGCTCAGCTTCACTACAATGTGAATGAGTCTTGAAAAGTATGCGGAGTATAGTAAACCAGTCACAAGAGGCCACAGAGGTTGTATGATTCTATTTAATTTAAATGTCCTAAATAGGCAAAGTAGATTAGTGGTTGCCAGTGTTTGGGGAGAATGGGAACGAATGAACAAGGGGATTTCTTTGGGGGCTTATGAAAGTGTCCTAAAATTGGTTGTGGCAATGGTTGCACAATTCTGTGAACACACTCAAAACCATTGATCGAGTACTCTAAGTAGATTGTGTGGTATGTGACTTATATATCAATGAGGATGTTAAAAAAGAGAGATTAGCAGAAGGCAGAGTAATGAAGGAGCAGAGAGCAGGGTGCTGACCTGACCGCAGTAGAGTTGTGCAGCATTTCTGGAGGGGAGTTTGGTATGATGTACAAATATTGATGTTCTGACTCTGTCTACCCTTTGACTCAGGAATCCTCCCTTGACTTACCCAAAGGAGGAGATACGAAGATAGGTGTACACAAGGAGGTTCATTGCAGCTTTCTTACATTAAAAATATACAATTTGGGGAAAATACAATTTGAGGGGATTTCCTTGGTGATCTGGAGGCTAAGATTCCATGCTCCCAAGGGAGGGGGCCCAGGTTTGATCCCTGGTTAGGTTCCCCCTGCTGCAATAAAGAATAAAGACCCTGTGTGCTGCAGCTAAGACCTGGCACAGCCAAATAAATAAATTTTTTTTAATTTCAATTTTTTTTGGCAGGGGGGCGGGGGCGTGAAGCTTATGGGATCTTAGTTCCCCAACCAAAGACTGAACCCATGTCCCGATCAGTGGAAGAGTGGAATTCTAACCACTGGACTGCCAGGGAAGTCCCAATCTTCTTTAAAACAAACTTTAAGTCATTACTAAGAGATGCTACTGTTCAGATTATATAGTTAATACAGTTTATTAAAGCTCTATATTTGCAGACATGAAAAGCTGTCCATGACATACTGTTTAGAGAAGTGGGCAGTTTAACAGGGACTTCAGCAGTTATGTAAAATTCAGGCATTTCTTTATACATAGAGGGAAGTACATCAAAAGGCTGTGTATCTTTCAGAGCCCCTGATTTATGGAGTGTATTAGTTTTCTGGGCCTGCTGAAAAAAGTACCACAAAGTGGGTGGTTTAAAGATGGAGATTTACTTTTTCACAGTTCTAGAGTCTACAATCCAAAAATTAAGATTATGGTGGGGTACTTTGGTCACCTGATGCGAAGAACTGACTCATTTGAAAAGACCCTGATGCTGGGAATGATTGAAGGTAGGAGGAGAAGGGGACAACAGAGGATGAGATGGTTGGATGGCGTCACCGACAATGCACATGAGTTTGCGTAAGCTCCGGGAGTTGGTGGTGGACAGGGAAGCCTGGCGTACTATAGTCCATGGGGTCGCAAAGAGTCAGACGTGACTGAGCGGCTGAACTGAACTGAGTGTTCTCTTTGGAGAATCTGGGAAAGAACCTTTCTGTGCCTCTTCTAGCTTTGGGTAGTTGCCAGCAGTCCTTGAGTGTGTATCTGTGTGTGTGTCTAAATTTCTCTTTTCCTATGGGGATACCAGTCACCGGACGAGGGCCCACCCAGTACGAAGTCATTTAAATTTGATTACATCTGCAAAGACCTTATATCCAAATAAGGTCACATTCACAGGTACTGGGAATTAGAACTTGAATGTACATTTGGGGAATACACAACTCTGCTCACTATGTATGCTGTGCTGTGCTTAGTAGCTCAGTCATGTCCGAGTCTTTGCCACCCCATGGACTGTAGCCCGCCAGGCTCCTCTGTCCACGGGGATTCTCCAGGCAAGAATACTGGAGTGGGTTGCCATGCCCCTCCTCCAGGGGGCCTTTCCAACCCAGGGATCGAACCCAGGTCTCCCTCATTGAAGGCAGATTCTTTACCATCTGAGCCACCAGGGAAGCCCAAGGATACTGAAGTGGGTAGCCTATCCCTTCTCCAGGGGAACTTCCCCACCCAGGAGTTGAACCAGGGTCTCCTGCATTCATTGCAGGGCGGATTCTTTACCATTTGAGCTACCATGGAAGCCCCTCTGCTCACTATGTGATGTTCGTTCATTTCTTTTCACTCTTTAAACAATTTTTTTAATTTATCTTTGGCTGTGCTGGGTCTTTGTTGCTACTTGGGCTTTCTCTAGTTGTAGCAACCTGGAGCTACTCTAGTTGCGGCGAGCGAGCGTCTCCTGGCGGAGTTTTCTCTTGTTGCGGAGCACAGGTTAGACAGCGGGCGGGCTTTCGTAGCTGCAATACGTGGTCTCGTGGGCTCTGGAATGCTGGCTCAGTAGTTGTGGTGCATGGGCTTAGTTGCTCTTTTCACTCCTTAGTGAAAGCATTCAAGAATATGCATTTATCTTTTGAGTATGTGTATCCCCAAAGTTCTTGAAAGGATGTTTTCCTTTTCCTGGGTTCTAAACAGTGTGTTGTATTTTGACTTCCTCTTTGACTCAGGAATTATTTAAGAGAATAAGTTAAAAGTACTAAGGAGCCTGAGATCCACCCTGTTACTGCTATTTTGTTTGCTTGTTTTCTTTTTCTTTATTCTTTTAGTCTAAAAGTTAAAAGCTCAACAATACAGAGTAAATTAAAATGCAGAAGTCACTCCCTAACCACCAGTTTCTAAATCTCATTCCAACAGATAATTGTTAATATCTTGGAGAGGCTTCCCTAATGGAAAGTGGCTAAGACTTTGTGCTCCCAATGCAGGGGGCCCAGTTTGATCCCTGGCCAGGGAACTAGATCCCACATGCCACAAATAAAAGTTTGCATGCCACAACTAAGACCCAGAAGAGCCGAATAAATATTTAAGTCTGTCTTTGACAGAAAAGAAACTCATTGAAAAAACCCAAAACTTGAAGTATATATTTCCAGACCTTCCTTTCATGTATACAAAACTACAGGGTTTAATTATCTGCTTTAAACACTACTGGAATAGGAGAAATTGAGATTCCAAGGGATAAAAGCAGTAAAGCCAGGAAAATGCAAGAGAAGAACACCAACGGTTAGTTTTCCTAAATCAAATTAGCTTCTGAGGTGAATACAAACACAGAAAGAGCAGGAGCTTTTCTCCTCAGGGCTCTTTAGAATCTGATGGAACATCAAAGTCCATCAAACTTTTCTCCAGATGTAAACACAAAATCAGCTTTATTTATTGATTTGCTGCTGCTGCTGCTAAGTCGCTTCAGTCGTGTCCGACTCTGTGCGACCCCAGAGACGGCAGCCCACCGGGCTCCCCCGTCCCTGGGATTCTCCAGACAAGAACACTGGAGTGGGATGCCATGTCCTTCTCCAATGGATGAAAGTGAAAAGTGAAAGTGAAGTTGCTCAGTCGTGTCCGACTCTTAGCGATCCCATGGACTACAGCCTACCAGGCTCCTCTGTCCATGGGATTTTCCAGGCAAGAGTACTGGAGCGGGGTGCCATTGATTTAAATTTATTTTAACTGGAGGCTAATTACTTTACAATATTGTGGTGGTTTTTGCCATACATTGACATGAATCGGCTCTGGGTGTACATGTGTTCCCCATCCTGAACCCCCCCTCCTGCCTCCCTCCCCACCCCATCCCTCAGGGTCTCATCCCAGTGCACCAGCCCTGAGCACCCTGTCTCATGCATCGGACCTGGACTGGCAATCTATTTCACATATGATAATTCATGTTTCAATGCTATTCTCTCAAATCATCCCACCCTCACCTTCTCCCACAGAGTCCAAAAGTCTGTTGTTTACATTTGTGTCTCTTTTGCTGTCTTGCATATAGGGTCATAGTTACCATCTTTCTAAATTCCATATATATGTATTAATATACTGTTTTGGTGTTTTTCTTTTGACTTACTTCACTCTATATAATGGGCTCCAGTTTCATCCACCTCATTAGAACTGATTCAAATGCATTCATTTTAATAGCTGAGATCAGCTTTAAAAAAAATCTGAATCTCAGCTGCTTGAGTTACTTATTTAACTAGAGGCAGGACCCACCCCTCACCCTCAGACTTGGATAAACAAATCTGTATGACGTTTGCCCTGCTAAGGGCTATAGTTCAAAACATTTCTTTTCACTCATAATAGTGTCCCACTGATCTTACAAAAATCTTGTACTACCTTTGAGATAGAACAGAAAGAAGAATTATTTAATTTCTGACATATCTCAAGATGAAATCTATAAGATTTCAGACAGGTATAATAAATTATTGAATGTGAAAGTCACTCAGTCATGTCCAACTCTTTGCGACCTCATGGACTGTAGCATGCTAGGCTCCTCTGCCCATGGCATTCTCCAGGCCAGAATACTGGAGTGGAGCTGTTCCCTTCTCCAGGGTATCTTCCCAACCCAGGGGTCAAACCCAGGTCTCCCACATTGCAGGCAGATTCTTTATCATCTGAGCCACCAGGGAAGCCCTAAATTAGTGAATCTGAATCATAATTGATTTTTTTTAAACTTTCATTTTTTGGCCACATCATGCTACTTGCAGGATCTTAGTTCCCCAACCCAGGGCCATGGCAGTGGAAAGTTCCAAGTCCTAACCATTGGATCACTAGGGAAGTGCCTGAATTTTCTATTCCATTTCCCAATTTCTGATTAGTTTTGATTCAGTGATTTTTATCTTTGTGTTAAAAGTGGAAGGGATATATATACTATATATCAAACTTTATATATATATAGCTTTATATATATAAAGCTACCAGTATACTCCTAACTTTTCACTCTTAAAACTACTTATTTAAAAGGATGTATATATGCCTGAATGGTTTCAGTAGAATCAGTACTAATGATAAAAACAATTAGTCTGCTATTATTATACAAACAGAATAAAATATATTGGAGTTTAAAAACAGTGCATTTTTATCCAGAAAGCATATTTCTTCAGAGTTTTTCTCAAAGAGGTTAACTTTGAGAAAAATTCATGTTGTGGCTGCAGACTTTAAAGAATGAAGAGATAGTTCAGGGGTGTTTCATTGGTGAACAGAGTATAGAAACTGAATTTATGTTTGTCTCCCTTTTCCTATTTTACAATGAGTTCTCATTTTTATATCTACTAAATGAAATGTTTTTCTTTTTCTGAAGAGCTTACATCTAGTGCTTACCCTCAGATTAGTTTTCACTGACTTGTGTGTCAAGATGTAATATATTCAGTTAACAAACACCTAGACTGAAAGAAAACTTGATTCAGTCAAAGACCTTGCTCAGTTCAGTCACTCAGTCATGTCCGACTCTTTGTGACCCCATGGACTGCAGCACACCAGGCTTCCCTGTCCATCACCAACTCCCGGAGCTTGCTCAAACTCATGTCCATTGAGTCGATGATGCCATCCAACCATCTCATCCTCTGTTGTCCCCTTCTCCTCTTGCCTTTTATCTTTCCCAGCATCAGGGTTTTTTCCAATGAGTTCTTCGCATGAGGTGGCCAAAGCATTGGAGTTTCAGCTTCAGCATCAGTCCTTCCAATGAATATTCAGGACTGATCTCCTTTAGAATGGACTGGTTGGATCTCCTTGCAGTCCAAGGGACTCTGAAGAGTCTTTTCCAACCCCACAGTTCAAAAGCATCAATTCTTTGGCGCTCAGCTTTCTTTATAGTCCAGCTCTCACATCCATATATGACTACCAGAAAAACCAGTGGCTTTGACAAGATGAACCTTTGTTGGCAAAGTAATGTCTCTGCTTTTTAATATGCTGTCTAGGTTGGTCATAGACCTTGCTAAGAGAAGAAAATGTAAGCTAATATCTTTGTAGAAAATGTCAGAAAGTAGCTTTGTGGCTTGAAGGTGGGGAAACACTTCTTAAACAAAATCAATATGGAGAAAAACTGACAGATTTTATTACATTCAAATTAAATTTTTCCAGTCCATGAAGGGCAAGATGGACAAAGTTAGCAGATAAATGACATATTGGGAGAAGATATTTGCAATACCTAAGACCAACTGGGAACTTACATCTTGAAATATAAGAAACTCCTGCAAATCCTTAAAAAAAGACAAAAATTCCCAATTTGAAAAATGGGCAAAGGGAATAAGCAGGGGATTCACTGAATGTCAGGAAATCCTAAATGGCTGGTGAGTGTATATGAAGAGAAGCTCAAAATCATCAATAATGAGAGAAATGCAAATTAAAGCAATAATGAGAAGCCACTCCTCACCTATTACACTGCCAAAATCAAAAAGGATATAAATGCCAGATAATATATATAGGATGGAGAAGTTCAGGTACCCTTGGGCATTCCAGGTGGGAGTGTAGACCAGTATAGCGATTCTCAGAAGTAATCCAGTACTCTGATCACACGAGTTATGCACACATAGTATAAACCCTACTCTTGGATATTACCCACCCCCCCAAAAAAAAAATTCCCCCCAGAGGTCCACAGAACCATGGATGAGGATGTTTCAACCTGTGCTACTTGCAATAGTGGGGAACTGGAGTCCACCCCAGTGTCCCTCAGGGGCAGCTTGAGCAGCAAAACCTGGGGTCAGTACACTAATGAACACGAAAGAGCTGTTACAAGCAACCAAGCAGATGAGGGGTTCCCACACACTGTACACTTCATGGCATCCTTCAGAATCTGAGTTTTGTCACATGCTTCTTGGCCGAAAGAAAAGATTAATGGTTCTGTTTAGTAAGGATCAATAGTTAGACCCAAACAGCTTCATATATACCTGTGTCCTAACAACTTAAAAGCTCTTTAAAGAAATTAGTGCACATAAGTAGGGAGAGAAAATGATTTCATTTCCTTCTTAAACAAGCATAATTGCTCACTAAGGGGATGTGTGTGCCTGTTGGGTGTTTCACAACTCTTGAAAGATTAGGATCAGACTGAAAACCGCTGCCCTTATTTTTGCACTTTAATTTTCCTGCAGTACTTATCACCATGACTGCTTAATCACCGCGATTTGCTGATGACTATGACACAGGTTTGCAAAGATATGCCTTATCCTAGAAAAGAATCTAGCAAATCCAGTGTAAGAACCGTTGACTGCCCAGCAGTCAACAGTCAACCACTCACCAGTGCCCTTAGAGACTGACAAAGGTTGAGATGAGTATGCCCGTCTTTCCCTCCAAAAGTAAAACTACCCGGCTGCACCCCTGTGGGTTCCCTGCACCTTCCCAGAGCACCTGGGTGCACAGTTTGGGAACCAGAGAATACATATAACTAGTAGTAAACTGTAAAAACAGTGCTGAATTTTAAAAAGTACTTCAAAGCTAATGCCTAGGGAGTTTCCTGGTGGTCCAGGGATTGGGGCTCTTCGCTTTCACTGCCGACAGCGCGGATTCAGTCTCTGGGTCCATTGCCCTGTGCCCCCTAACTCAGCACCATGAGTGGACAGGGCTCCAGTACCTGAGAGAGACGAACTTGGAGGTCCCAGGCCCCGGGCTCTCAGAGAGACGGGTGGGAACAAGCCGGCCTAAGGATGAATCCTCTGGTCCAGGCGTCCTCCAAGGGAAAGCAGGCCGCGAAAAGGCCGGGTCTGCGCAGGGAGCACATTTGGATGGAGGCGGGCGAGGTGGGGTTGGAGGGAGCGAGCTGCCGGTCGCCCAGGTGCGAAAAGCACCTGATGCCGAGCAGCGGCGCGTCGCCACCTCGCTCGCCCGCAGGTGGCGCCAGAGCGCAAGGCGGCGGGGGCCCCGGGTCCGGGAGTTCGGCCGGGCGGGGCGAGGGGCGGGCCCGGCGTGTCTGCGCGTTGGAGCGCGGCGACAGTCCGGCCGCGGGAAGGACTGACGGAACCGCGCGCCGCCGGATCCGCGGCCATGGCCGAGCGCGCCGCTCGCCGCTGCTGCCTGGGCTGGGACTTCAGCACGCAGCAGGTATCGGCGCGGGCCCCGGGGCGGGCTGGCGGGGACCCCGGCGCCCGCAACCCTGGGCCGCGCTGCGAGCGCTTCTCTCTCGGGCTTCCCCGGGGACCCGGCACCTCCGCCAGGCCTGTACCCCGCTCTCCCAGAGAGGGGGCCCTCCACCCCCACTCCTTCAAGGGATCCGCGGGCACGCGGCGGGGAGATGCCCGGGAACCTCAAAGGCTTCGCGCCGTCTTGAGCACAGGTTGCCAGGCACCCGAAGGAACTCAGCTGCTTTAAACAGAGGGCCAGACAGACGGGGAGACACGCAGGCGGAGCCAGTGACCGGGAACCAGATCACCGCTTGAAGCTTTTTTTTTTTTTTTTTTTAAGTGAAATGGGCACGATGTACACTTGAACTTTGTTCCGCCTGTGACAGCCCTTGGATGGCACCAGCGTGCCCAGGTCAACGTGCCCGACTGTGCTGCTCCGAGTCAGGCACGCAGGCAAGGAGAGTCAAGATTTGCTTTCCAGTTTGGGGTATCAAGGGGCTCCTTCTCCTTAACTTAGGACATGGTCGCAGTTAAAGACAAACCCCTCTCCACAGATGGGTCAGGGGAGCAAGGCTGTGGTCTATCCCTGACCAGAAACTCCTGGGGGGGACCTTGGATAAGTCAGGTTGTCTTGCTAGGCCTGTTTCCCCAGCTGTCCAGTAAAGGAGTTGTACCCTGGAGTTGGAATTTGCTCCATTGGGACGTGTATCTCTGGTCCTTGATCATGGCCTTTGGGAACAAACCGGGGACCTTGCCTGGTTTCTTAGAGCCGTGCAGGCGTGGACACCCCAGAGACATCTCCAAACCCTGCCTCCCACTCCTTCTCCTCTAGGACTTCCTCAGACCTTGCCTGCCATAGGAACCAGCTCATCTATGAACATCTACTTCTAGAGGATTTTGGCTTTGGCTGTTTGGGAGGGCAGAAATTCCCTGAGTGTTTCGGGGTGTTTCTGTTTAGCCCCTCCACTTCTTCATTTTACTAAGTCTTCGGATATGTCGTCAGATGAGGCCTCTTACCCAGATAATTGCCACGATGCACCGCAGCCTCAAGGAGGTCTCCAGGCTGAACCACTTCTAGGGGGCTGGGCTTCACCTGGTGATGTTCATATCCCCGGACCAGTATAGAAGCTGAGGAAAAGTCTATCCATTATTTTACTATTTTACCTTCCAGGTAAAAGTTGTTGCTGTTGATGCAGAGCTGAGTGTCTTCTATGAGGACAGTGTGCAGTTTGACAGAGACCTTGTAGAATTTGGGTATGTACCTAGGGTGCCTGTGTGTGTGTGGGGGGTGGTTTTGGGGTCCACCCTAAACCCTTTTTTTGGGCCCCACTGCATGCCCCTTGTGGAATGGTTGTTCCCTGACCAGGGATCGAACCTGTGCTCCTTGCAGTGCAAGCATGGAGTCCTAACCACTGGGCTGCTAAGGGATTCCAACTTTTTATATTTATAAACCACACTATTCTGGTTTCCTCAGATTGCGAGAAGGGCGACCTTGACACATCGCTCAACATCTTTATTTTGTGCCTGGAATGCATTCTCCTGCATTCTTTCTGAACTCTGCACGTGGCTTCATATATGTAGTACGTATCAGTAGAGACTCACTTTGTACCAAGCACTGTGCTGCATGCTGGGATTTGATGGTGAAGCAGAGAGTCATGGTTCTTGCTCTCTCAGTTCTTCACATTTAGTGGGGAAGATTGATAACAGGCAAAGACTGACTGATTAACAAAAAACACAAAAGAATGTTTTTTTAATAAACTCAGGAAAGGCCTCTGACGGAAAGGATCTCACTTCTTTAAGTACTTACTGTAAAGAAATATGATCTAGATTTGGAAGAGTAGGTTAGAGAATGTTTCTAAGGAGGTAGTGCTTAAGCCAGGATCTGAATGAGTGGGGTTAGCCAGGTGATAGATGATAGAGAGCTTTCCAGGCCGAAAGAATAGCATGTGCAAAGGCCCTGTGGCAAGGAGCGCTGCTCCTTCATGGAAATGAAGAAGGCTGAGTGGCTAGGGAGCAGAGAGGGTGGGTTGGGCTATATATACCATGGAATGGAGTCTGTCTTTATCTTAAAAGCTATGGTCGCCCACGGTAGGGCTGTAGGGATTGGGGGAGGGGACAGTGTGAGATGGTTGTTTTTGTTTTTCGAAAAGATCTCTCTGGGTGCAGTGGGAAAGCAGATAGGATGTGGCCAAAGTACATGTTGGGAAACCACTGAGGAGGTTTTCCAAAGATTATCCAGATGAGAAATGATATTGATTGGATGAGAGAGAGCTGGGTGGTAAAATTGGCAGGTCTTGGTACAGAATTTATTATGAGATATGAGGGTGAGGCTTCTGGCTGGCCTCCAGGGTGGATAGTAGACTGTGAAAGAGAATTGGTTTCTGGGAAAAAGATCATGATTTTAGATTTTTGTATTAGTTTGGTAGGACTTCCAGACAAAATCCCACAGACTGGGTGGTTTAAACAAGACTTTTTGAAAGATTAAGTAACACTGTGGCTGCGTTGAGTCTCTGTGGCTGCGAGAAGGCTTTCTCTTGTTGCGGGGAGTGGGGGTTGCTCTCTAGTTTGAGTGTGTGGCTTCTCGTTGGGCTGACTTCTCTTGTGGGGCACAGGCGCTAGAGGCCAGGCCCAGTAGTTGGGATACATGGCCTTAGTTGCCCCGAGGCGTGTGGAATCTTCCTGGACCAAGGGTTGAACCTGTGTCCGCTGCATTGGCACTGGATTCTTAATGACTGGACCACCAGGGCAATCCAAACAAGACACATTTATGTTCTTACTCTTCTGGAGTCTGGAAGTCCAAGTTCAAAGTGCTGGCAGGGTTGGTTTCCTCTGAGATCTTTCTCACTGCTTTCCAGATGGCTGCCTTCTTTGCTGCCTCTCACGTGGCCATCCTTCTGTGTGAGTGCACCCCTGGCATCTCCTGGTTATTTATGCCCTTATCTTTTATAAGGACATCAACCATACTGGATTAGGGCCCACCCTGATGACTTCTTCGTAACTTAATTATCTCTTTAAAGGTACTATCTCCAAACACAGTCACATTGTAAGGTACTGGGGCTTAGGACACTGTGAACCTTGAAGGACACAATTCAGTTCATAACCGTTGTGGATCTGTAGATTTTGAGGTGGCTTGGAGTGGTCCTGGTGGAAGTGTCCCTCCGTGTCTATTTCAGATAGCACTTCTTCCTTGAAGCCTTCCCTTCTGGCCTCTCCGTCTCACTGCCCATCACCTTCTGTTGCCATCTGTTTCTTCCCCAGCTGATGTGTCTCCTTTGAGCTGAGGTTGGAGGCTATCTTGCTTTCATATTTTATATTACTACAGGCCACCCCTCTTAGAGTTTTGGTAGTTTGTATCTTTCAAGGAATTGGTCTATTTCATCTAGCCTATCAGATTTGTGGCCATAGAATTGTTCCTAATATTCCTCTATTGTCTTCCGATGTCTGTGAGATCAGTAGTGAAGACCCTTCTCTCATTTCTGATGTTGGTAATTTACGTCTTCCCTCTCTTTTTTTTTCTTGATTAGCTTGACTAGAGGTTTATCAGTTGACCTTTCCATAGGATCAGCTTTTGGTTTCTTTGATTTTTCTCTTTTCATTTTCATTGACTCATGCTCTGCTGCTGCTGCTGCTAAGTCGCTTCAGTCGTGTCCGACTCTGTGCGACCCCATAGACGGCAGCCCACCAGGCTCCCCTGTCCCTGGGATTCTCCAGGCAAGAACACTGGAGTGGGTTGCCATTTCCTTCTCCAGTGCATGAAAGTGAAAAGTGAAAGTGAAGTCACTCAGTCGTGTCCGACTCTTTGCGACCCCATGGACTGCAACCCACCAGGCTCCTCTGTCCATGGGATTTTCCAGGCAAGAGCACTGGAGTGGGGTGCCATTGCCTTTTCCGACTTGTGGTCTAATTTTTATTAAATTTATTATTTCTTCTCTTCTGCATGGATTATTGTCGCCATATTTGAGTTTTTGTTTTTTATGTCATTGAATATCTCAGTCTCTCTTTCTGTTGCTTCTTGATTTTGAGTCATCATTTAAAAGGCCTCCTTACTCCAAAATTAGGAAGTGGACTTGGAAGGGCTTCTCATCCAACCCCAAACTTACCAACCCCTTTAGGCCCACTGCTCCAAGTGACAGCCTTGCAGGGTGAACACCTTATATTTAGAAGACTTGTTTTTTTCTGGTGCTTTCGGAGAATTGCCACCTCTGAGCCACACTGGGCAATTTCCATGCCTTCTCTCTCCATCTTGCCCATCATCTTCCCTGTTCAATCTAGAGTTCCCCCACGAGGCTGGGGGTGGGGTGCTTTTCCTTCTGCGGGAGGGATCCCGGATCTGCCATTGCCGGGCCCCCACCTGAGGCTCTGTCCCACATTATCTCTTCTGCTTGTAGGACTCAGGGTGGAGTTCATGTTCACAAGGATGGCCTGACAGTGACCTCTCCGGTCCTGATGTGGATCCAGGTAAGACAGGGATTCCTGTCCCTCTCTTGTCCCAGCCTGTCTCACCAGCAGACTTGGAAATTTGCCCAGAAGCCTGAAGGTGGCAGCTCATGAGAGCCCCTGTTGAGACCAGGTCCTCCTGGGCAGGTGGAATCTGCACGATCCAGGGCCAGCCTCGGTCTTAGCTGGTGGCAGGACTTCTGAGCTGAAGAGACTCACAGAGGGGCTTCCAGGAGCTGAAACCAGAGCAGCTGGAAAGTCCTGCCATCTTTAAAATGCCACAGAGCAGACCTTTCCCAAACATTCCACTTTCAGGCCCGGTGTCCTCCCATGTACCCTGAGATCCAAACATGGCCCTTACACTCTCCTCTTAGCACTCAGTCCCCAGGCCCTTCAACTCCAGCGGCAGGGGCCCTCAGTGTGGCGACTTGTGACCTGCCCATTCGGGCTTAGATCCATCCCAAGCCAGGCCTGCCTCTCAGGACCAGTGAGGAAGGAAGATGCCTGTTGCCAGACCTGCATTACCTGTGAGGCCACAGGACTAGGGTGTGGACAGCACAGGCAGGTGTGATAGGAGCTGAGGGCTCTCTCATGGACCACAGGGGACCTGGGACCCTGGAGCAGGGGTCAGACAATGGTAGCAACTGAATGTCCTCTGCCCACAGGTTTTTCAGTTCTCGGACGCTTAGCTGTGCTGCATGGCGTGGGGGGTCTAGTTCCCTGACCAGGATTGAACCCAGGGCCCCCTGCACTGGGAGCTCAGAGTCTTGGCCACTGGACCACCAGCAAAGTCTGTGGAGCCTTGTTCTGATGGGAGCTTCAAGTTTGCTCTTTGCTTCTCCATTGCAGTGAAGTCATATCAGTAATATGGTAGACTGAAAATGCAGATAAAAGAAACAAAAATTTGAGCCACCTGGTTTCGGCTCTTCCTGAATACTTGCGTGCATGCTCAGTCCTGTCCAACTCTTTGCAACCCCGTGGACAGTAGCCCACCAAGCTCCCCTGTCCATGGAATTTCCCAGGCAAGAATACTGGAGTGGGTTGCCATTTCCTCCTCCAGGGGATCTTTTCAACTTAAGGGATTGAACCAGCATCTCCTGCATTGACAGGTGGATTCTTTACCACTGAGCCACCTGAGAGGCCCTTCTGAATGTTTGGAAGTCACCAGTTGGAGAGGCAAACTTTGAGGATTGCTGGTTTCTGATTCCATTTCTTTAAAATATTTTTAGCATAGCTCACCTTTTTATTTGGTTGATGCCTACTCATTTAATTGATGTACTCTGCTTCCAAACCCTGAGTCATCGGTTCCTTCTTTATCTCCACTGACAGGGCAGGCACTGAAAATCCAGGCTTGGGCATTAGCCTGGTTCCGTGGTTCAGGACAGTCATGGTGGGTCCTGTGTTTCTTTTCAGGCTTTGGATATCATCTTGGAGAAGATGAAGGCTTCGGGCTTTGACTTCTCTCAAGTCCTCGCCTTGTCTGGGGCGGGCCAGGTGTGTTTGCTGCAGCCTCTGTTTGCGGCATGAGGGGCGTCTGTCTTGGGTGGTGCTGTGGGTGCTGAGGTGTTGCTAAGTCACTTCAGTCGTGTCCGACTCTGTGCGACCCCATAGATGGCAGCCACCAGGCTCCCCCGTCCCTGGGATTCTCCAGGCAAGCACACTGGAGTGGGTTGCCATTTCCTTCTCCAGTGCGTAAAAGTGAAAAGTGGAAGTGAAGTCGCTCAGTCATGTCCGACTCTTAGCGACCCCATGGACTACCGCTTTCCAGGCTCCTCTGCCCATGGGATTTTCAGGCAAGAGTACTGGAGTGGGGTGCCATTGGCTCCCCTCAAAGGACGGTGCACATTCTTGAGAGTCACTGCACAAGTTTCGTTGCAGTGAAAATCCCTATAGCTGTTTCACCTTGGAGGATGAAACACAGGATTTGAGACAGTTCGTACAGTTAAATGTTGTACAGAAGAGAACACTGGGTGAGGAGGAACTGGATCCAGGTCCTCCAAGGGGATGGAGGAAGAATGTGACGTGAATTTATTATGACTGTTTGAAGGTACACAATGGCTTTCCTCTTTTCCGGAAGTAAAAATAAAGTCAGAAATCATGCTAATAACTATAGTAGTGTGGTAATGACAAAGAACATTGGACGCCTAGTATATGCCAGGTGCGGTGCTGAACATCTTACATGCACTAACTTAGTCTTCATAGCAGTTGTACCAGGAGGTATCATGCAGTGGTTAGCACAGGGGGCTCCAGGTTTGATCCCTAGCCCTGCCATTTGCAAGCAGTGACCTGGGGCACGTTGTCCAGCTTTCTGGTGCCTCCATATTCTAATCTGCTGTGAGGTCAATGTGAATGTTAAATAGATAGGACAGTGCAAAAAACCTTCCAAGTTTTAGCTACTGTTTTTATTATCATTGCCATTTACATGGGGAAATGGAGGCACCAAGAGGTAATGTCACTTGTCGAAGGTCACCTAGCTGCTAGGAGGGGGAGTAAGGATTCCAGTCCAGTGTTATCCTCTGAGTCACTCTGCCCCATGCTGGTTTAGCATGTCTTCACATCCTCATTAGAGAGCATTCACCAACTCTTCTGAAGGTGCCTCTTCCCCTGACCTATTGAAACTTATTGATTGTGCCCTTGTTCTACTAAACAGAGTCCCTGGTGGTCTCGGCTGCCTCCCGCACCTGGACCCCCTCTCCCTCCCACACCCCCCCTCTGCCCCCTTGGCCACATGTCCCAGGAGCGCCTCAAGCTTGCCATTTCTCTGACTGGGCGCTCCGTCTTACCCCAGGTGCCCTCCTTCGGTGCCCTTTCTCAGGGAGTTGTCCCTCCCCACCTGGGACCACAACCCAAGTGTCAGCCTCGATTCCCCCATCCTCCTGCCCCCGCATTCCAGGGGGCCCCCTAATCCTGCTCATTTCTCCCTGACTCTTGAATCTGCCACCTCTTCTCCAGCGCCACCTCTGTGGCCCCAGGCCTGGTACCCACTGTGTTTCTCTGGGCCTCTGTTCCACCTCCCTGCCTCCAGCCTACCTTCTCCAGGGCTCTCACAAGCCCTTTCATCCATTCGACTCTGGCCATCCAGAGTTCTCACCAGCCCAAGATAAAACCCAACCAAGGGGTAGGCTGCCACCTCCCCATCCAGTCCCTTCTTCCCCCACCCCAACCTCAGGTTCCTTCCCTGCACATGCCAGCCACTCTCAACTGCAGCTACTCTCTTCATGGCGCACCCCTGCACCCAACTCTGGGACCCTTTCCCAGTTACCGCATCCACTTCTATGCACGCATAGCCCCAGCAGGCTAGACTCCTCCCCGGCGTTTCCACAGCCCTGCCACTGCACTTCATAGGTTTTTTTTGGCTGCGTCCGTGTTGTAGCACGTGGGATCTTTTGTTGCAGCGCAAACTCTCTAGCTGTGGCCCGTGGGCTTAGTTGCTCCGTGGTATGCGGGATCTCAGTTCCCTGACCAGGGATTGAACCCATGTCCCCTGCATTGCACAGTGGACTGTTAACCACTGGACCACCAGGGAAATCCCTTAGTAGAGGTTTGTAATTGTCCACTTGTGTCTTTTCCCCTGACTAAACTCCAGTATCCTTTAGAATAGGAACGGTACTACCCTAGTCATCGGTCCCATCCTGGCGTGATCTAGGTGATCAGTTAGTGTTTGTTGACTGAATAGTGGTAAATGAATAAATGAGTGAGCGTCAGATAATATTATGAGCAATATATTTAAATACAGTTTTACAAAGGCACCAAAATCTAGACCAATAATTGTTTGTTCCTCCATGTTTTGAGGTGGACAGGGCAGAGTTCCTCCTCATCTTATAGAAATGAAAACCAAGTCTCATAAAGGTGATGAGCTCTGTGACTTAGAAGTACCGGCGTGGACTTAAGAGTCCAGTTCTTTGGCGTGTAGTCTAGGGTCCTTCCGGTCTCCAGGAGGCTGATACGGGCTTGGCTTTTCCCTTGGCAGCAACATGGAAGCGTGTACTGGAAGACTGGGGCCAGCCAGGTGCTGACAAGCCTGTCACCGGACCTTCCATTGCATGAGCAGCTACAGGTGACTGTGGCCGGGTTGTGGGAGGCTGAGAAACTTCTACAGGAGGTGGTAGGGAAGAAGGGCCCCGAGCCCTGTAGGTGCTGAAGCCTAGGGCTTTTGGGCATTGTCAGGGGTGTGGGAAGATGGCTGAGCAGCAGTCCTGTGAGCGTGGTCTGCCATGCACATCCCTGTGGTTAGAACAAAGGTTTGGGTGCACACAGCTCTCATCACGTGGGTCCCTTGTGGTCCAGCACGACTCTGGCAAGCTCCCTGCTCAGAAAACTAGGGGAGCTAGTGCCTCCCAGCGGTGCTGGTAATGCAGGCTCTGGCTTCTTTTCTCTCAAGCTCCATATGCCCGGGCCGGCCTGCCCTTGGCTACAGCTCTGGCCCTCCGCCACCCGTTTCCTATCTATCCTGTTGCTTGTGGTGCTCAGGTTCGCTCGCCAGAATCTTCTACCTAGAGCTTTCTGGGGAAAGAGCCCCCCCACCCAGGCCAGACCAAGGTTTGGACATGAATGGCTTACCCACGGGTCTTCCAAGGTCATGTCCAGGGGAGAGACATCCACTTCATCCCTGCTGCGCTGGGCAGTGTGGCCGCCGGTGCCAGGGTGGCCCCCAGGGTCAGCAGGCGGAGCTCACGCCTGTGCTCCTTCTTTCCAGGCCTGTTTCTCCATCAGCAACTGCCCGGTGTGGATGGACTCCAGCACCGCAGCCCAGTGCCGCCAGCTGGAGGCCGCCGTGGGCGGGGCCCAGGCTCTTAGCCGCCTCACCGGCTCCCGTGCTTACGAGGTGGGAGCGCCCGCTGTGATCTGGGGACAGGGGCTGGTCTAGGAGGAAGACCTGAATGCCGGCCCTGGTCCCTTCTCCCTGGAGGTCTGGGAGGACACGCTGGTGACCTGCCCCTGTGGGACTCCTGGGAGGCCATGTGGCTGCTGCCCCGTGGAGCCAGGCCTGGGCACTCTGACCCGTGGTTCTGAGCTAGGCCCTCTGCACTGCCCATCCAGTGAGGGCAGGCCTGCTGCTGCTGCACCCAGGTCAGAGCTCTGCTGTGTCTGTGGCTGATAATGGCACCTCGATCTCAGCCTCTCTAACTTGGAGATACAAAGAGCACTTACATTTTGGGTAGTTTTGAAGCTGAAAGGAGTCAGTGCTTACAGGCACTTGGTGCAACTCCTGGGAAAGTAAAAGAAAAAAAAAAAATTGAGTACCTCTTTCCTATTGGTTTCCCACCCCCTCCCATGGGGTGGCTGCTGTTGCCTCAGCCAGGATCATGCCACCCCCACTGGAGTAGAGGTTCGGGGGATAAGACTGACCCTATTTGGGCCACCTGAGGTAGGAAGGATGTGGGTTAGGAAAATACGTGAGTCCCCTGCATGGGTGCCTTCGGTCAGAGCAGACATCCTGCCACATGAGAAGCAAGATTATTACTAAGGGTGATCAACAGACATCAGACATTTCCAGATTTCAGAAACCTTCTTAAGCTCTTATTCAGAGCCTGCTATGTTAACTCTGTGAGTACTTTATGGACTTGATCATTCTCCAAAGGATATGGGTTTTTAAGTACTTGCACTGTTTTTCCAGCGATTTACAGGAAACCAGATTGCAAAGATTTACCAGCAGAACCCCGAGGCCTACTCACACACAGAGGTTGGTTAAACATTCCTCTTTGATTACAAGTCAGGGTCGAATTCTTTCTCTAATTTTGCATAAATATACATCTCATGTACATGGGCTAAAAACATTGATGAGCAGACATTAAAAATGATATGTATTCAGTCTGCTTTTATTCTCGTTGTCAGGCTTTTTCCAAAGAAGAGGGAAAGAATGGAATTATAGGAAAGAAAAGTCAGGGACTCTCCTGACCAGAAGGGTAGAGGTCAGGGTCAGACTGGGAGCAGGGGGCCTGGTGTCTTCCGGGGACCACCTGGGTAGATCTGGGTGCCCTTCATCTCTGTCTCAATTTCCTCGGCTTCCCTGGTGGGTCAGGCAGTAAAGAATCTGCCTGCGATGCAGGAGACCTGGGTTTGATCCCTGAATCAGGAAGATCCCCTGGAGAAGGAAATGACAACCCACTCCAGTATTCTTGCCTGGAGAATCTCATGGACAGAGGAGCCTGGTGGGCTATAGTCCATGGGGTTGCATAGGGTTGGACCCGACTGAGTGACTAACACTTTTACTTTTGGGCTCAGTATCCTATCGTTGATGCAAGATGCCTAACAGGCGCTTGATAGGCGTGGAGTCTCTGTTTTCTTAGGAAATTTGTAAACCTGGACCAGTGTGTCTCTAGCTGTGGCCCTTCAACCAGAATCTGTATCCCTGGAACCCAGGTTCCATTCCTTGAGCCACAGTTGCCGAAAGCCGGAACTTAATGCCACCTGAGAAGCAGCTCAACGGCCTGGCTAGTGAGACTCATCTCTAAGTAATTAGAAAATGGTCAGCTTGTGTTAAACCATACTGCTTTTTTAATCTTAACATGCAGTTTACTCTTTAGTGAGTCAAGGTTCCAGATTATTCTGCAGTGTTAGCCATTAATGAAGGTTTTGAGTGGAGGGGATGATAAAACTTCTCCAGAGTCTGTGTGTAGAGCAGAGGTAGTCTGACTGTGAACAGGAGGTGATGGCATTCTCTCCCCTGGTCCAAGTGCCTGTGATTCCCGTGTGGAAGCACAGACCCTCAGGGTGACATTGAAACCAACTATCCGTTCCTCCCATTCATGTTTGGGGTCTCTGGCTTCCAAAGGGGACGGCTTTCACTTCTACTCATTCTGAACCCCTGAAACTGTCTTGGTTGGTTCTGGATTCTGTGACCATGTATCTACTTCCTCTGTGAATAAGTCATAGAAATGGAGGAAGGAATCAGGGCGCCACACTCCCCGGCATATGGATTCCGGTGAAAACTGTCTTCCCTCAGGGTGGCTTCTTCTTATGTTTTGTTATTGCTGTTTGGCTGTAGTGCAAGGCTTGTGGGATCCTTAGTTCCCTGACCAGGGATTGAACCCAGGCCCCCAGCAGGGAAAGCCCAGAATCCTTACCACTAGACCACCAGGGAACGCCTTTTTTCCCCTTGTCATTGTTGAACCTGGCCATTCTATGACTTGTCAGAAACTGTGGAGCGAGGGGCTTTCCTAAGGGGTCACCGCTTGGTGTCCCGGCCGCTCCAAATGCCCTGCGAGACTGAGGCACCGCCCCCCCCCCAACCCCGTCCTCTCACTGCTGGGGCATCTTGCTCAAAGTTTCTACTTCCGTCCCCAATCTTGTCCTGTTGTGTGTGTGTCCCAAGTAGTCGATTGTTCATGAAAGTGAGTCATAGATCTCACGGTATCTTTCTCTTTTGCAGAGAATCTCCTTGGTCAGTAGTTTCGCTGCTTCTCTCTTCCTTGGGTCTTACTCCCCTGTTGACTACAGTGATGGTAAGTCTTCAGAGTCCAGCGCTGGGCCTGTCCAGCAGGTGTGCGGCAGCATGAACCTTACCCAGTCTTCCGTCCCTACTGTCTGTTGCCAAGAAGGGAGGGTATTAGTTATCTTTTGCGGGTAACAAATGACCCCAGTGCTTTGCAGCTGAGGGCCATCAATGCTTATTATCTCACAGAGTTTCTGAAAGTCAGGAATCAGGGAGTGGCTTGACTGGATGCTTTTGGCTCTGGGTCTCTGAGGAAGTGGCAGTCAAGCTGGCCTCCAGCATTAAGCAGAGACATTACTTTGCCAACTAAGGTCTGTCTAGTCAAGGCTATGGTTTTTCCTGTGGTCATGTATGGATGTGAGAGTTGGACTTTGAAGAAAGCTGAGCACCAAAGAATTGATGCTTTTGAACTGTGGTGCTGGAGAAGACTCTTGAGAGTCCCTCGAACTGCAAGGAGATCCAACCAATCCATTCTGAAGGAGATCAGCCCTGGGATTTCTTTGGAAGGAATGATGCTAAAGCTGAAACTCCAGTTTGGCCACCTCATGCGAAGAGTTGACTCATTGGAAAAGACTCCTGCTGGGAGGGATTGGGGGCAGGAGGAGAAGGGGACGACCGAGGATGAGATGGCTAGATGGCATCACTGACTCGATGGACGTGAGCCTGAGTGAACTCCGGGAGTTGGTGATGGACAGGGAGGCCTGGCATGCTGCGATTCATGGGGTCACAAAGAGTCGGACACGACTGAGCAACTGAACTGAACTGAACTGAAAGGCTTGACTGCGGTTGGAGGATCCTCTTCCAGGCCACACATGTGGCTGTTGGCCGGAGGCCTCGGTTCCTTGTCCTAACCCCTCCAACAGCACTATATGGGAGCTAGATTTCACCCCAAGGGAAGGGAAAGAGAGACAGCAGCCAAGCAGAAGCTGCTGAGTCTTTTACATGCTAGTCTTGGGAGTGACGTGGATCACTCTTCCCCTGTCCCTGGGCACACAGACCTCTGGGTACCAGAAGAAGGGACCACACGTGGTGTGGACACTAGGACTGGGGGATGAACAGGCACTGTCTTGTAGCCTGGCTCCCTCAGGAGTTATATTTTGAAGTTCTTGTTCACATTTGGAGAACTCAGGAGAGTGATGAGCTTCTGGAATCAAAACTCTGACAAAAATAAATGCAGATGATGCCAGTGAGGAAGGAGAGCTGGGAGGAGCTTGCTGAAGGAGCTCTGGGTTGAGGCTAGAGCAGAAGGAGGGACCAAGGAGGGAGGAGGAGGCAGAGCAAGAGCCCAGGCCTGGGAGAGTGACCTCAGGAGACCCCGGGACACTCCCAGGCTCTGGGAGTTCAGCTGAAGTGTGTGAGTGCCATTGTGTGCCAGACGCTAGTTTAGTTTGCAAGGAGAGAGAGTAAAGTGATGAAGGAGTGGTCCCCAAGCTTTGCTCACAATCTGGAGAAGAAAAGCTTCCTCCCGCACAGGAGCCCAGCTCCTTGGAGCTCAGGCCAGCAGAGTGATACACATGGAGTAGCCTGTTCCCACTGATGTTCTCCACACTCAGCTGGGCTGCTGAGCACTGCTGGAGAAAGTTCCATCGCTGCTGTGGACATTGCTGAGCTTCACCCTCAGCTGGGCCTCCACCCATTCCCCTCACTGTCACCTTAGAGGTCACCTACTAATTTACCAGTTGTCTAACCCTCTCACATGGGAACAGGGCTCCAGCAGCACCCAGCCCACTGGTCTGCCGCCTCCTGGGCCCCAGGAAGGGGGCCATCCACCTGTGCTCTGGATTCTCCCCACTCTCCATCCTCAGGAGAAGTAGATTATTTTAGGGAAGTTTTAGCTGATCACCAGGGCTTCCCTGTTGGCTCAGATGGTATAGAATCTGCCTGCACTGCAGGAGACTGACCTGGGTTTGATCCCTGGGTCAGGAAGATCCCCTGGAGAATGGTACGGCTCCCCACTGCAGTATTCTTGCCTGGAGAAATCTATGGACAGAGGAGCCTGGCAGGCTACAGTCCCTGGGGTCGCAGAGTCAGACACTACAGAGTGACTTTCACGCACACATAGCTGATCTTAGTGATGAGTATGAGGAAGTTTGGAGGCATCTGAGAGCTTCCCTTGAAAAGTTAGATGCGATTGAGAAATCCCACATTGGTGCCAGGGCTGCCTCAGAGCCTTGAACCCCAGGGGACACTCAGAGCCATCCTAGATGCTGCTGCCGGGAGCCGCCTCCCCCGGCCGGGTGTTAGAGAATCAGAGGCCCACTGGAGAGTGACCCAGATCTATTGTATACATTCCATCAGGGAAGAGCTCCAGGTACACGTCTGCTTTGAGAATGATCCCTTCTTGGCTAGATTTGTGCATTTTTACAGAAGATTTTTTTAAAGATTTCTCTTGGAACTTCCCTGGCAGTCCAGTGCTTAAGACTCCACACTGCCAATAGAGGGAGCGTGGGTTTGCTCCTTAGCTGAGGAACTAAGACCCCACATGCCACAAGGTATGGCCCAGAAATTGGGGTGGAAAATGAATAAAGCACACATTTTTCAAAATTTTGTTCTTTCGTTCTTGTATCCTTCCTTCCTTAGGTTCTGGAATGAATTTGCTGCAGATTCAGGACAAAGTCTGGTCACAGGCTTGCCTTGGAGCCTGCGCACCTCGCTTAGAGGAGAAGCTTGGCCGACCGGTGCCATCCTGCTCCATTGTGGTAGGTCCCCTGCCCAGTGCCCAGTGGCGAGGCTCACTGGAGAGCTGGTTTGCTGCTGGGGAAGTGGTATAGTACACACACGCACCCCCGACCACACGCACATCCATCCATTTACACAAGGGCACGCACACCTGGAACTTTGTCTAATACAAGATAAGTAGTTGACCTGAGTCAGAGCAGTCTGGATCCCTCCCTTGCATTCAGATGCTCAGGCCCAGTTGCAGATTCCTGCCTCATGGAGGGGGTGAGGGGGCTGGGGAGTGGACTTGGAAAATTGCGCCCTGGAAAATAATTAGAATGGGAAAAGGATTGAAGGCATATGTTCTGGGTGATTGCACTCCTTAGGAAAAAATGCACAAGATAGAAATTTAAGGGATGGGACCACCACTGAAGCTTGGGGCAGGCAGTCTGGAGGAAATAAAGAGAAGTGCCAGTGATCTGGGGAGAGCATGGGCCTTGGAGCCACACTGTCTGGGGTGGAATTGGGCTCTGCTGCTAACCGCCTTTGTGACCTTGTGCCTCAGTTTCCTCGTCACTTCCACTGTTTCTGGAGCAGTAGGAATGCTACTACTTTCTATCTGTCAGGCTGTTGTGCAGAATGAATGAGGTGATACATTTAATGTACTTAAGATGGTGCTTGGTCCCAGGGCTAATATGAAAAGCATTTGGGACAGCCACATGCAGAAGAATGAGACTGGACCACTGTCTTACTCCAGATACAAAAATTAATCCATAATGGATAAAAGGCTTGAATATAAAATTTGAAACCGTAAAACTCTGAGAAGAAAACAGGTGGTTAGCTCCTGGATACTCAGCAGAGAGTTTTTTTGCATTTGAAACTAAAAGCAGGGGCCTTCCATGGTGGTCCCATGGCTAAGACGGCAAATTCCCAATGAAGGGGGCCCAGCTTCAAACCTGGCCAGGGAACCAAATCCCACCTGCCACAGCTAAGAGTTTCCATGCCACTAAAACAAAGGTTGAAGATCCAGCATGCTGCAACTAAGACTTGGTGTAGCCAAATAAATATTAAGAAAAAAACCCTGAAAGCAGAGGCAATTACAGCAAACCCAACAAATACAGCTACCGCAAAATAAAAAGCTTCTGCACAGCAAAGGAAACCATTAACAAAGTGAAAAGGCAACTGGGAGAAAATATCTGCAGAATCTGTATCTGCTTCCCCGGTGGCTCAGATGATACAGAATCCGCCTGCAGTGTGGGAGACCCGGGTTCAGTCCCTGGGTGGGGAAGATCCCCAGGAGGAGGGCATGGCAACCCACTCCAGTATTCTTGCCTGGAAAATTCCATGGACAGAGGAGCCTGGAGGGCTACAGTCCACGGGGTCTCAAAAAACTTGGACACGATTAAGCAACTAAGCACATGTACCTGATAAAGGGGACAGTTCAATGAAAGAACTTTAACCATTGGAGTGGCACCCATGTTCAGAATAGCCACTGGCTGTCCATGCTCTGGTTTCTCCTGGTTGGCCAGCTGAGTTCTTGGCTGCGCCCTGCACTCGGCCATTTCGTGGGAAGCACCTGCCCCACACCAGAACAAGTGGAAGCGCTGGGTGGGGCAGAGTGTTAGCTGTGAGGGAGACCAGGGCCTAAGGAGATCCAGGCTACCGCGAGTGCCTCCTGTTGGCAGTTCCAGCCATGGAAACACTTTTCTATCAACAGTAGGAGCTGAAAACAGCCTTTGCCACCACGAGCAGAATGTCAAAGCCAGATTGTCATCCTCATCCCCAGGGTGGGCTTCCCAGGTGGCTCAGTGGTAAAGAACCCGCCTGCCCATGCAGGAGACGTGGGTTTGATCCCTGGGTCAAGATGATCCCCTAGAGGAGGAAATGGCAACCCACTCCAGTATTCTTGCCTGGGATAGAATGACCATGGGATCATTAAGTATCAGACGTGACTGAGCATGCACAGGCTCCCAGAGGGTGCCGCGAAGCCAGCGCACAGAGCTAAGGGTGTCCTGCCCCACTGAAGGAGACAATTCAGAACCCAGGCAGGCTGATGCACAGCAGAAAGGAAAAAAGGAAGGGTGAACAGAAGACAGCCAAGCCTCTGGGACTGGTATTGCACATGGCTCTTAGTTTCCAGTCGATGGAGAGCAGTGTTTTGTCCATGGCAGCCAGCTTTGTTTGCCTTACACCAAGAACACATGCCTCCAAGAGGGGCCTCGTGCAGACACGAGCAGCTTGAGGAACAGAAAAGAACTGATTTGGAAAAGTGTGTTTTCGTTTGAAACATATGTACCCACGTGATGGGGGGAAACAAGCAAAATTCATGTTTTCTGTCATCTCTTTTTCTGAAGGTGGTGCCCAGATGGCTTTCTCTCCTTTTCTGCAGGAAAATTTTTGGAGATGTCATGTAGTGACGCCTCCGCCTCGCAATCTCGCAGCCCACCTTTTTTGCCAGCAGTCATGGCCTCACGTGTCCCTTGGCAGCCTCCTACCTGAGCTGTAGCTCATTTCACTTTTTTGCCCTGGGGGCTTCTGGAACTTTGTAGCTGTGCTCTGCCAGCCTGGAGGATCGGGGTTAATCCCCCCACCACACACACACCTTTCTCCTGTGAGGCGCTGTGGAGAGCTACTCCCTGTCCCACCCCCAAGAGGACAGCCTACCTCAAATGCTGCCCACAGCCAGCACCGGCTCCCCAGAGTACCCTTGGGTGGGCTTTCACCCCTTCCTTTTCATTCTTTCAACCCCCACCCTCATTTCCTGGGGTCACTTCCCCAAATAAGCCTCCTGCACAAGCGCTGACTCAGACTGTTCTCTGAGGCAACCCAGGCCAAGACATTTATCTCCCAGGCTTTATTCTCATGGAAATCTGAAATTTTGTTGGATGGAGCAAAATGGTCTTCCCAGACACTGGGAAATCCCTTTAAAAATTTTTTTTGGCTGTGCCACTGGTCATGTGGGATCTTAGTTCCTTGACCAGAGAGTGAACTCACGCCCCCTGCAGTGGAAGGGTAGAGTCTTAACCACTGGACCACTAAGAAGTCCCAGGAAATCTCATCATTTATTTTAAATTTTTGGAAGTAAGAGAAAGTCAGGGAAAGCGGAGGGTGGGGTCGGGGAGCTTTCTTTTCATAACTATGTTTTCTAAAGACTGTAGGTCTGTCTAGAAGGTATCCCTGCCCTCTGATCCCACAGGAAGTCTCGAAGGGGCCCTGAGAGCTTTGGTTTGTGGTGAAGGCTCCTCCCCCACAGCGCCTTTCCTTGGTTTATTTTCTTTAGAACATTGACCTCCGCGCATGCATGTCTGATTGCTCATGATCTGATTGCTGGGCTGATAGAGCATGTGTGTAAGGCATTATCTACTTCCATGAGTTTGTTTAATGCTTTTCTCCTCTCGTTTATTTATTTTTAATGCAACATCCAGAATGTGGGGCTTACAAAGCAAGCCCATATTGGGGGCAGTTTTGTTCTAGCTGCCTTGACTCGCAAAATCAAGCATGCCTTGAGGCAGTGGGACAACTTCACGTTCATGGGCCCAGCCCCGTGCTGGGCTCCGCTGGTGTTCTGTGAACAGAACGTCCCGGCTGTGATGAGCATCTCGGCCCCACCCAGGCCTGTTGCTTTCCCGTGGCCTGAAGGGTGGGCAGCTGTGCCAAGCAGGTGGGATTTGCTTCTAGAGAACGTACTTGCTTTCTCTCCTCAGGGACCCATCTCTTCCTACTTTGTCCAGCGCTATGGGTTTCCTCCAGGATGCAAAGTGGTGGCCTTCACTGGGGACAACCCAGGTGAGTACCTCTTGGGACTTCACCCCCCCAGTAGCCCGCCTTGGTCCTTGCTGGACTCTGGCGAATGCCAGTCAACCTCCTGGGGATGCCTGTCTGGCAGACCCTTCCTCTGTGGCCACCTACCCCCCTGCTGCCCTGAGCTCTGACTCCTTGTACCTGTCCCGCCTTGGCCCTGGCTGCACCCACAAGAGCCACCCAGGGCTGCCCAGCGAGGTGAGAACTGATCAGTGGAGGAAGACAGTCAAGCCCACCCTCCCTGACCTGCCTTTTCTGTTCCAAAGCAAGCATCTCAGCTCCTCCACCTCTTCCTCCAGTGCCCGGCATTAAGACTCTCACCCCTTTCCTGGCCTGTTGTTTGGTCACTCAGTTGTGTCCAACTCTTTGCGATGCCGTGGACTGCAGCGCGCCAGGCTTCCCCCTCCTTCTCCGTCTCCTGGAGCTTGCTCAAACTCATGTCCATTGAGTCGGTGATGTAGATACGACTTACTCCTCATCGAAGCCTCTTGTGTCCTCTTCCTCCTCCTCTTCTCTGGGGTTTCCCGACAGGTCTCTCAAGGAAGGCCACATGGCCACAGACTGCTGCCCCTCACCACACCCCTGCAGCCCTTTTCCTAATGAGCCACCACATCAGGGTTGATGGATCGAGTAAACCCAAATAGAATAAATGCAAATACAATGCCAGCTTGAACTCAGAGGAAGGACAGATGATGAGGTAGTGGTGTAAGTGTGCCCCAGGCATTGTTTGAACTTCAGATAGCATGCTTTTTCAGTGTGTACCCCAAGTATTATTTCTCTGAAATTGAAATGTGACTGAGTGCCCTGTATTTTATCTGGCAACTGTATGCCAAATTGCCACCCTGTGCAGCCATTCCTGCTCTAAGAAAGTGAGCCTGAGAGGTGCCTATGAAAGGATTCGGGCTGCTTTGCGGGTGGAGGCTGGGGTCTGGCCTCAGCCTTCCTCCTGGCTTCCACACCCACAGCCTCCCTATACTTGCCTCCTACTGGTTATGCAGATGAGGATGTGGACGGCAAAAATAAAATAAGAAGAGGCCCTTGTGTTTAGGAGTGGAGCTATGTCCCGAAGAATGGAGCTGAAGGTCCTGTTAAAATGCACTGATCGTCACACTGTGTTGTGTGCTAAGTCGCTTCAGTCGGCTCTGATGCTTTGTGACGCTACGGACTGTAGCCTGCCAGGCTCCTCTGTCCATGGGATTCTCCAGGCATGAGTGGGCTGCCGTGCTCTCCTCCAGGGGATCTTCCCAACCCAGGGACTGAGCCCGTGTCCCTTATGTCTCCTGCATTGGCAGGTGGGTTCTTTACCGCTAGCGCCCCCTAGGAAGCCCTCCATCATAATGATGATATTAAATCCCATATTTCCTGCAGGATCGACGTGTACTTTTGTGACCAGGAGAAAAACATTTAAGTTGCCATTACTGCTGTTTCTGCCCCCAGTATAAATAACACTCCTGGTGCTCCGAGATCAGCTCTGGGCCCGCCTGCTTTGGAGCTGGGGGCACGTGAGCACGTCCCTGCCACCTTGTGGTTGCGTCAGTGTCCTGGCTGCGTCCCCTCCCTCCAGGGTGACCACCACTCTGGCATCTGCAGGGAGCCCCCAGAAGCCAGATGAGGGCCACCCTGTCCCTGAGCAGATTCCGTAGCCCTTTGCATGGAGCCCTGTTGTCAAGGCACAAACCCAGACTCAGAGCAGGTTTTGGGGAAGGGCCCCTCGTGTTCCTGAGGGGCCTGAGATGAGGTGAGATGGAGGCTGGTGGACACTGACCCAGTTCCTGCAGCAGCGAGGTGTGAAGCCTGTCCTCCTGGGCGCTAATTTGAGACGCAGCTCTGGGCTGCGACGCGCGTGTTCTGGTGCCCAGGCTTCCCCGGGGATGCCAGGCCCCCAGTTCCTATCTACCCTAAAGGTTGAGGGGCCCAGTCTCCCTCAGAGCAGTTGGTGTGCAGTTCAGGACAGCCCTACACTTTGCGGGCCAGGTTTTTCTTTTCAAAATGAAAATAACTTCATGAAGTCTCAATTGAAGAAAATATATCTGTATATATTTTCATATTGGGTTATAGTTTATTTGCAACGTTGTGTTACTTTCAGACGTCCAGCAAAGTGATGTAGTTATACATAGACATATATCTTTTTCAGAGTCTTTTCCCATATAGGTTATTACAGAGTGTTACATAGAGTTCCCTGTGCTTCCTTGTTGCTTGTCTATTTTATGTATATTAATGTGTGTATGTTAATTCCAACCTCCTAATTTATCCCCTGTCCCCTTTCCCGTTTGGTAACCATGAGTCTTTTTAGAAAAATATATATTCTTAGACCTACTCTAACAACTAGAAGAATGTCATGGAAAATAATGGGCCTGCTTTTTTACCACTGAAATGTAAGCTTCTGTGCATGTTTGAGAGGGAATGACAAAGAAGCAGCTTTTTAAACCTTCCTTTGGGGCTTTGCTTTCAGGTTGAACGTTGGAAGCACCAGGCAGGTAGCCCTCAGCCAGTCCCTCCCTAAGTCTGACCTTCACTCTCCCACCACCTCAAATAATGTGTTAGTCTTACACCTTTTTCTTATATACAAGGGATACCTCTTCATTGCAGGAACAGATTTTAAGTACTGACAAACCAAGGGAAGAATGTAAAAAAATCATCCACAATCCCTTAATCCAGAGATAACCACAGTTAAAATTTTGAGGACTAGTCCTTCTAAGTTTCTTTTTCTGTGCCCATAAATAACACGTTTTAATCAACCAAGGCAGAATTGTTGTGAACTTCGTGGTTGTCTTGGGTTCCACTGCTCTGGCATTTACTTCGCCAGTCCCCCTCGGATGGAGGTGGGAGGTGAGGTAGCAGTGGCTTTTAGTATTTAGACAGTGCAGACGTTGTCCGTCCCTTGTCCCTGCAGGATAAGCTCTTAGAGATGGGATTCCTGAGTCCAGAGCGCTGACACACTGGTGTATCAGTGAGCAAGGCAGATAAACAAGCTGCCATGGACCTCATGTCAAAGGGAACAGTCAACATAATCTTGCCCCTTTCCTTCCCAACTGAGGTCGGGGACAGCCCCATACTCAGGCCTGGCCTTTGTCTTTCTTGGCCTTGTGTATCCTAACAGTGGGTGGGGAGTGTGGATCCCTTTAGATGCAGCTTCTGAGCCCAAATCAGAGGCCTGGAGCACAGAAACCCCTGTGCTCACAAAAACCCTCTGGCCTTTGTTGTTGTCTTCAGTCCCTCTGTCTGACTCTTTGTGAGCCCATGGACTGCGGCACACCAGGCCTCCCTGCCCCTCCCTGTCTCCTGGAGTTTGCCCATGTTCATGTCCATTGAATCTGTGATGCCATCCAACCATCTCATTCTCTGTTCTCCTCTTCTCCTTCTGCCTTCAGTCTTTCCCAGCATCAGGGTCTTTTTCAGTGAATCAGTTCTTTGCATCACATGACTTAAGTATTGGAGCTTCAGCTTCAACATCAGCCCTTCTAATGAGTATTCAGGGTTGATTTCTTTTAGGATTGACTGGTTTGATCTCTTTGCTCTCTAAGGGACTCTCAAAAGTCTTCTTCAACACCACAGTGCAAAAGCATCAGTTCTTCAGTGCTCAGCCTTGTATATGGCCTAACTCTCACCTCCTGGCCTTTGGGGCGTCCTTGGCCCTCATCTCACCCTGCTCCTGCCTCTCTCTCAGCTTGTAGGCTGGGGCTGGAGGTGGGGGCTTCACTCCTATCTGAGGGAGGTGACTGATTTGCTAAGTGGCTCCCTTGCGACCTCCAGCTAACCACAGGCTCCCCTCCCATTCTCAGCATCGCTGGCAGGCATGAGGCTGGAGGAAGGTGACATTGCGGTAAGGTGACCTCTCCCTCCCAGAGGTGGGGTCAGCTCCTTTTGCCCCAGGGGACCAGGGTACTGGGTGTCAGCAACATCCTGTCAGTGGGGCATCCAGGGTTAAAAGGCAGCTGAAGGAGGGGAGAGGGAGATCCAGGCCCCAGGACCTGCCCACAGCTCCTCTCTCAGAAGGTCAGTTGCCTGTGCTGAGTAGACAGGTCCCCTGCCTGCCTTGACAGTAAGCACAGTGGCAGAAGGGTCAGACCTCGGGCCAGAGGACTGTGAGCCCTCCAGGCAATAAAGACATAACCCAGACCCTTCTGCTTCTAGTGGGAAACAGTCGTCACCCAAACCATGACTGAGAGGTAGTTGTAGTAAGTTCTAAAAAAACAGCCCTCGGAATTCGTGCTAGCTTGAATCCGGGGAGCTGACTTTGGATTTTGGTGTGGGAGGGTCAGCAGAGGTTTCGCTGAAGAAATGGCGTTTAATCCAAGGATCAGCATCCTGGACAGTGAAGCGAGGAGGGGGTCAGGACGGCTCTGCTGGAGTGGCAGAGACGGAGCCACCTCACTTCTGCCCGTCTATCTCCAGGTCAGCCTGGGCACCAGCGACACGCTGTTTCTCTGGCTCCAGGAGCCCACGCCCGCCCTGGAAGGCCACATCTTCTGCAACCCGGTTGACCCCCAGCACTACATGGCGCTCCTGTGGTAGGCTGGGTATGGGGGAGGAGGTGCGGGCAGGGCTGGCACCATGTGGAGCCTCCGGGGCATTCCACTGAGCAGGCTCTGGGGGCACCTGAGACCCCAGGGACTCACTGGGTCTTGCTGAGAGCAGAGTTGGTGAGGGGGTGGGGTGGGGGGAAGCACCCAGGACCTGAAGTCTCTCCCAAGCCCAGGTACAAATTCCATCCCCAACACCTGTATTGCGTGTGGCCTGAGGCAGACCCCAGAGCATATCTTAGCCACACTTTGCCCATAAAATGGGGGGAACAAGAGGTTTACTTCATAGTGATGTTATGATGTATCTGGCATATGGTGGACCTTCAACCAAGGACATCCTGCCTCCTGACAGTTCTCACGAAAGGGGTTTGTTTTGCACCTTCCAAACAGGCATTTGGCAACCTGCTGGAAGCTACCAAGGGAAGGTTTTTAGCCTTTAAGCTCCAGGAACCACTGGAGAATATGTAGGGTTAGTAAATCTGGCCAGTTCTGCCCGTTGTCCAGAGGGTGCAATGTGCTGAAACCACAGCTCCGTCTCTCCCTGGGACTCTTTCGTGGGACTCTTCTCTGTAGACAGAGCCCCCAGGACAAGGCATTTTCTGGTGACTCCTGGGGAGGTGCACCAGGCTTGCTACCTCAGATCCTTGCTGTGCACTGGCTGGGGTGGGGTCCAGCCTGACCTGCAGCCCCTCTACCTGGGACTCTTTCCCAAAGCCTGTGGGTCCACTCCGAATGCACCTAGCACCTCCCTCAGGGTTGTGTGTGCACTTCTGCAGCTTTAAGAACGGCTCCCTGATGAGAGAGAAGATCCGCGATGAGTCTGCTTCCGGTTCCTGGAGCGAGTTCTCCAAGGCACTGCAGTCCACGGAGATGGGGAACGGCGGAAACCTGGGTAGGCTGCTGAAGGGGCCTGTGAGGGGAACAGCTGCCTGGGGTGGGGCAGGGCCGGGGAGGAGCCAAGGGGAGCCCTGACTGTCTCCACTTCTGCTCCATGGGGCCTAAAACTTGTGTGGGACCCCCCCGATCTGAGTGAGGCGGGGAGCGGCAGACCAGGCCAGAGCTACATCTTCTGTGCCCTGGAAGCTCCCAGTGACAGCATCAGATGTGGCAGCCACAGTGTCTGCTCTGCCCCGGTGCATCCCCACGTGCAGCTTTCTGCCCCAGACACGAGGTCCTGTTAGGAAAAGTGCCCCGCATTGGGACAGGCCATCTGAGCAGGGAGGGAACATGCCTCCCTGGGTCAAACCCGTGCTGGCATTTTAGGGTTCGTTGGACAGCTAGCTGCCCCCTGGCTTGGGCTGCCGGGCGAGTGTAGGAAGAACTGTCTCCATGAGGGGCTAGCCTAGGCCTTTCCAGTTGCCCTCTGTCTTGCTGGAGAGAAGGACCTTAGAATCTTCACAGGTCTCCTCCAGGGTATGGGAGGCCCAGGGAACAGGGATGTAGGGTCATTTCACCCTGCTTTTTTTCCATAGCTGTTGAGAAGCTGATTTTTATGTTTGGCCACTGATAGCTAATCTTTTCCTGGTCTTGTTTCAGGTTTTTATTTTGATGTCATGGAAATCACCCCAGAAATTATCGGACGCCATAGGTTTAGTGCAGAAAACCGTGAGGTATGTATGTTATTGGTCAGTTGGAGCTACGTTGACTCCATTTTTTGCTATTAAAATTTTAAAAATACCTATGAAATTATGCTAGCTTTAGGGACCTCATTCATTTAATCAGCCAGTGATAAAACAAATACTTGAAAAAAGTTTTTGATTTGAGGTATAGTTGATTTGTGATATTGTGTTAGTTTCAGATGTGCAGCCCAGCAATTCAGTTTTTCTTCAAATTATATTCTGAAAAAATATGTAACCTGTATATATTTTATAGGTTATTATGTGATATTGAATATGATTCCCTGTGCTATACAGTAAATCCTTGTTACTTATCTATTTTATGTACAGTAGTTTGTATCTGCTAATTCCATAAGCTGGAGATTAATCCCATACTGACTGAGCCTGAGCTCTCCCATGCTCTGACTCCCCAAAGTCCACTTTGGGGTGAATGAGGCCATAAGTGCGTGTGCACGCGCGCGCGTGTGTGTGTGTGTGTGTGTGTGTGTGTTTGACAGGCAAAGTCAGTGGTTCAAGAATACCACTATGGGTGAGCTCCAGTGGAGGCCTGTCATGAGCACCAGATCTGGGCTGTTGTTTAAAAGCACACCACACACACACAGACACACACAGACACACCACACACACACACACACACGGATACCCACCACACGCACGCGCACACACACACACAGAGTGAGTGAACAATGAGAGCTCTTCACTCTGTCCACTTTCTCCTGGAGACAGGTCTCGGCATTCCCCCGGGATGTAGAGATTCGAGCGCTGATCGAGGGACAGTTCATGGCCAAGAAGATTCATGCTGAGGCGCTGGGCTATCGAGTCAGTAAGTGAGCTGCCAGTGGGCTGTGTTCTGGAGTGGGGTCCAGGGGTCCTGCTCACACACTGAGGTGCTTGAGACCCTTTCTGCCTTCAGACCAGGCCTCATGGACACTCTTAAGGCTCCATCACAGGGTCCTTGTTTTTGCAGGAGGGAAACAGAGCCTGGACCTGGTGGTGGGATGAGGTGGACTGGCCCTGTGGGCAGGCATAGACTAGGAGGTGGGTTGTTCCTGCCTCTCTGCTCTGTCACCAGTAGCCTCATCTCCTGGCCAGGAACTGTAGGATTTGAGAGATCTTTCTGTAACCCTCAGCCCCATCCTGTAGACGAAATGTCCTAAGCTCGGGATCCTGAGGACACAGGCAATACAGGTGGTAAAGGTCTGGGCTGGGGCCATCACTGAACCTTCACCTTCTGGGCACACCCCTGCCCGTGGGGCACAGCTCCAGGCATTTCAGCTTGAACAGGGAAGAGAGGGGATGTAGAACCACTGTCAGAACTGAGAGACCTGCAGTGGAGAGGACAGAACCAGGGCCAGCAGAGACCCATGGGGAGGGAGCGACTTCTAAGAACTGAGCCATGGAGTAGGCAGCTTAGGAGGTCAGTGAGTTCCGCCTACTGATGTTGCTGGAACAGTCTGGGAGAGTCTGAAGGATGTTGGACCAGCTGAGCACAGAGTCCAGGTTTCCGAGATGTATTTATCCCTCTGGGCTGCAGCTGTGGTCAAGAGAAGGTCGAAACCCCTGGAATCCTCTCAGCTTGAGGGTCTCCTCATGATACTTCTACCGACAATCCAAGTCCTATGTAGTGTGTATTTTATGTCTTTGAACCTACCAGGTAAAAAGGACGCTTTAAAGTAGGCACTAGGTAAACCTTTTTGAAACCCTGTTAGGCAGCATCTACTAAAGCTGCGTACAAACCCACCTGGCAACCTCACTTCCCGGCAGATGCAAGACAGAGATGTGGACAGGTGTTCACTAAAGCCGTGCAGGAGGCCACTCCGTGGGGCCCTGTGCATGACACCCCATGCTGGAAACAACCCAGTGTCTGTCGAAGGTCAGATAAGTGCCTCATGGGGTGTTCAGATGACGTGATCCTACACAGAAATGAAAGTAAACCAGCCTCAACCAAGCACAGCCACTTGGATGCATCTCACAAATGAAAACGCTGAGCAGAAGAAACCAACCCAAAAGTATGTGTGACAGATTCCGTGCACAGCAGATTCAAAAGCAGACAAAAGTATCTGCTGTCGTTGGAAGTCTCGTTGATTTGTAGTTACCTTTCGGGGGGCCATGGTGCCTCGGGGGTGCTGGTGAGACTGTTTCATAGGTTATACAGGTGTCTTCAGTCGAAAACATGTCAGGCTGTCAGCACACGGTGCACAGGGGCATTTGTTAGGATGTAACAGCTCAACAACAGTTTTAAAAAAATTTTAAATATTTATTTATTTGGCTGCACCAGGTCTTAGTTGCAGCATGCAGGATCTTCGTTTCAGCCTGTGGGATCCCTGACTAGGGAGGGAACCTGAGCCCCCTGCATTGGAAGCGTAGAGTCTTAGCCATGGGACCACCAGGGAAGTCCCTCAACAACGTTTTTAAATAGAATGAACTTACTTTTATAAACCCCAATTCATGGCAAATAGATAGGGAAACAGTGGAAACAGTGACAGACTTTATTTTCTTGGGCTCCAAAATCACTGCGGATGGTGACTGGCCATGAAATTAAAAGACGCTTGCTCCTTGGAAGAAAAGTTATGACCAATCTAGACAGCATTTTAAAAAGCAGAGACATTACTTGGCCAACAAAGGTCTGTCTAGACAAGCTATGGTTTTTCCAGTAGTCATGTATGGATGTGAGCGTTAGACTATAAAGAAACCTGAGTGCCGAAGAATTGATGCTTTTGAACTGTGGTGTTGGAGAAGACTCGAGAGTCCCTTGGACTGGAAGGAGATCCAACCAGTCCATTCTAAAGGAGATCAGTCCTATTCATTGGAAGGACTGATGCTGAAGCTGAAACTCCAATACTTTGGCCACCTGATGCAAAGAACTGACTCATTGGAAAAGACCCTGATGCTGGGAAAGAATGAGGACAAGAGGGGAAGGGGATGACAGAGCATGACATGGTTGGATGGCATCGCTGACTCAACGGAGGTGAGTTTGAGTGAACTCCAGGAGTTGACGATGGACAGGGAGGCCTGGTGTGCTGCAGTCCATGGGGTCACAAAGAGTTGGACACGACTGAGTGACTGAACTGAACGGAACTTTTATAAACTGTCCCACTCCTCTCCATTCTTCCACCAAAAGTGTAAAAAGAAATTCCCCAAGGGTCTCCACAGGCTTCTAAGTTCCCTGAGAAGTGAGCCCAGGTGAGCAGGACAGGGCCAGCGCTGAGGTGGGCAGGAGTGACTGGCCAGAAGGCCTCTCTCGTCGTCAGCAGGGGGCGCTTTGGGGGGGGCTGTCCTCACTGGCCCAGTATGCAGGGAGAGTCAGTGGGGGTGGAGAGGCCTTCCTGGGCTCCAGGGAACTAGTGTGATCATGTCAGCATTCCCAGCCTCTGAAGCGATTCTTGTGCAAACAGCGTAAAGTTACTTATCCTCTTAGCAAGCTTAAGGGGGCGAATCAAACCTCTCCTTCCAGCTCTGCTGAGCTCCTCTCAAAACAAGATCACATGAATGAACACGCTTGAACCTAAAAGGGCGCAAGGGTGGCACAGACTGCAGGCATTATGTTGCCAGCTGAGCAGCTTGCAGGATCTTAGTTCCTGGACCAGGAATTGAACCCAGGCCCTGGCAGTGAAAGTGCTGGGTCCTAACCACTGGACCGCCAGGGAGGTCCCTCTTATTTCTTTATTGAATAGTCATAATCTCATTTTAATAACGTCTAAGAAGAATAAAAAGACGTCTGAAGTAAGACTGGTGATCATGATCATAGCAGGTGTCAGTATGTACCGAGTGTCTACTGTGTGCCCAGCCTGGTTCCTAAGCACTTTATCTTTATTAACAGCAATATCTCTGGGGTGGGTATCACTCCTGCTTCCGAAAGTAGGAAACCAAGGCTCAAGGTGTTGTGTCACTTGTTCCAGGCTGGCAGACCTTCTGAACCAAGCCAGTCTGGTTCTAGACTCTAGATTCTTTACCACTGGGTTACATCTGCTTCCTTTAAGGAATGATCCCTGTCTTGGTATTTAGACACCAGGAGACATATGCACCCAGCTGGGCGGGGCTAACGCCATGGTTCCTTTTCAGCTTACGTTTCCACCACGTACATTTCATTACGTTTAGGTTGACTTATAAGAGCAACAAAGCCTTAGGGACTTCCCTGGCGGTCCAGTGGTTCAGACTGCTTCCAGTGTAGAGGGCACGAGTTTGAAACTTGGTTGGGGAGCTAGGGCCCCACATCTCTTGTGGTGCAGCCAAAAACTTTTTTAAAAAAAGCAGCCTTATAATAGCAAGTTTTGAAAATAAAGGAGAGAAAACCACCTATAATCCCATCTCCTCTCGCTAACCACTCGTGCCGTCTGGGAGCACTTTCTTTCAGTCACCTTTATGAGCTTATTTTTATAAAGCCGGAGTCCTGTTCCCGTTTTACCTACAAAGGGTACATACAAACCCAAACTCTGTCAGAGCCTTCGTGGTGCTTTACATCGCGCCCAGCTGACTCCTCTTGCAGTCGTGAATGGAGTATGGTTTGATTTTCCAACATGGAATCACCCGTGTGTCCTGAATTGTTTTCTTAGCTGGCTGTCATCCCTTCCCCTCTTCCCAGCCCAGACACTCTCTTCGTGGCCGAGGGTGAAGATGGGGGAGGCTGAAAGGGGCTTATAACATTTGTTTTCAAATACCTACATAATAAATAAATGCCTTTTTATTGTAAAAGAGTCCTGTGACACAGGAGTATAGGGATGTAAGCACTGTGCGATTACAGAGCGCTCTCTGTCTTCCCGCCCTGCCCCAGCTCCCACATCACGCTTAGACGGCCCGTGGGGGAGGCGTGGGGATGCGGAGGACTAGCTCTGCCTTAGGGACACCTTTTTCCTATCAACACCACCTAATGCCTGGCGGGTTCTCTCTTCTGGCAGTTTATATGCCTCCGGAGGGTCACTACGCCACCTATCTTGTACTACAGGTATGGCAAGTCAGCAGTTAAGGGCTCACCTCGTTCCAGAATTTAATTTATTTACACTTCTTTCCATTTACAACTTATTTGTGGGGCAGGAGGGCATGCCGCATGGCTTGTGGGATCTTAGTTCCCGACCAGGGATTGAACCCGGGCCCTTACCAGTAAAAGTGCCAAGTCCTGACCACTGGTCCACTGGAGAATTCCCTGCGTTTACCACTTTCTGTTAGCATTAAATAAATATATATATATAATTTTGGTTCAGCGGTCTCTCACTGTTACAGTACAAGGCACGTTCTTTCTTGACCATCTCCATTGTAACCTGAAGTGGAACTATATGTCTTTTACTAGGTGGCAGTTTATTATTTTTCATTGTGGAAAATATCTTGCATGCAGCAGAATATATGCTTCCTACAGCTAACTGTAAAAACAGATTAAAAAATCAAACACCTGTTCATTGAGCACTCTGGTTAAGAAATACAACACTGGGGCTTCCCTGGTGGCTCAGTGGTAAAGAATCCACCTGGCAATGCAGGAGACATGGGTTCGATTCCTGGTCAAGTACTGAGCCCGTGCACCGCAACCACTGAGGCCTGCATGCCCTGCAGCCCAGGCTCCACAACACGTGAAGCCACCACAATGAGAAGCCCTCGCACCACAACTAGAGAAAAACCCGCGCAGCAACAAAGACCTAGCACAGCCAAATGTAAATAAACAAATAATTTTGAAAAGTTAAAAACCCCCCAAAAACCTCTGTCCTTGTACTCTGAAACAAATGACATTAAAAAAAAAGAAAGAAATGGAACATTGCCAGAACCTTAGAACCATCCTGTGTACCCTCTTTAGTTGCATCCCCAAGAGGTGGGTGAGGCAGTGGCCTCACAAGTCCACGTGGACAGAGCCAGCTTCAGATCTCCCCCCAAGCCCCGTTTAAGCAAGAGGCATTGACCTGACGCTAGCCTTTTGTGGCAGAAGAACTCTGAACAACAGCCTTTTCTGCCTTGGGGGAATTGTCACGGCCATTTTTTTTTGTGTTTTTTTCTTTTTCCTTACAGTGCCCAAGACAAAGATTTTGGCCACTGGAGGAGCATCCCACAACAGAGACATCCTACAGGTAAGTGCTGGTAGCAAGCTCTGCGCTGGGGCCTCTTCCATGTCTGATACTTCTAAGAGCGAGAGACTCAGCAGTTAACACTGCCTCTGTTGCCACTCCTGCAGAGATGGGGAGCTTACAGCTCATTCTCTCCCAGGAAGCCAGCTCTTTACAGCTCACATGGAGAACAGGTTCAATCTTACACTCAGTGAAATCCATTGCCCTGTCCAGCTCCACTCTCTGATCCCAGCATCAGCTTCTGGAGTCACACAGAAAGTGCCTGTCTTTCACGGCAGATCTTCTGACATCTAAGGCCAGTGTTCTTGTCTTCCTCAAGGTTTCCCCCTTCCAATTTAAACGTCTCTGATTCTCCCAGCCATTCCTCTGGTTATACAGCAGCCAGACTTTGTCACTGTCTTTCTGGTCCTTCATTGTGTTAGAAATATATGACCCAAAGTGGAATCAACCTGCAGATATCTGACAACCAGGCCGTCACATCGTGGGGCTGTCAGTGTCTTCCTGGGACACTGAGCAGTTTTAGATACAGCCTGAGGCTGCCTTAGCTGTTTGAGTAAGTGTATCAACTGTTGACGTGTAACATACTTGCCTTAGATAAGGTTCTCTAGAAGCAGAGCCTGAAATGGGAATTTTTCTAGAAGTGATTTGTTGGGAGAGTGCTCCCAGGAGAAGGGATTGAGGGAAGCAGGCAGGGCAGGGGAAGAAGGATAAGCAAGGATGTGGTTCTGGCTAGAGTCAGCTTTAGCTCCATCCCAGGTGGACATGAGGTACATGGACTATGCTGCAGACTTGGCTCCACCTTGGAGTAAGGGGGACAGCTAGCTACCATGGGAAGAGGTGAGAATAACCTCCTGTGAGAGGGAGCCTCTGTTCAGCCAAGAGCAATTTTTAAAAATTTTATTTATTTTTTAACTGTGCCCTGCAGCATGTGGGATCCTTGTTCCGTGACCAGGGATTAAACCTGTACTCCCTGCATTGGAAGGCACAGACTCTTAGCCACTGGGCTGCCAGGGGAGCACCAAGAGCAATTCTTTTTTTTTTTTTTTTTCACTTTTACTTGCATTTATTTTTTGCAGCATTTATTCCAGGGCCATAAGTTTTTGTTTCTTCCATTTCTCCTGGAATCTCTTTTTCTTTTGTGCAACCTCCTCTTCTGGTTTAGGAGCAATCTGTTCTTTTTCAGTAAGGATTGTCTCAATGTGGCAAGGAGAGCTCATGTACGGGTTGATCTGACTGTGAGATCTGTAAGTCCTGCATCCCATCTTGGGGGCTTTGTTCACCTGGATATGTTCAATGACCAGAGAATCTGCATCTAAGTCCTTCTGTTTGGTCTCACTCTCTGCATTTTTAAGCATGTGCAGTACCAAGAGCAATTCTTTTGAGAGGCAGTCATGAACTGTTAGCCAATACTCAGGACATGTGGGTGAGGGTGCACACCAGCCCAGTAAGGGGATCTGGGTGGGACATCAACAGTTCTGTCATTTACCTGCCAAGTCGTGTCCGACCCTTTTGTGACCCCATGGACTGTAGGCTGTCAGGCTCTTCTGTCCATAGAATTTCCTGTGGCAAGAATATTGGAGTGGGTTGCCATTTCCTTCTCCAGGAGATCTTCCTGACCCAGGGATCAAACCCGTGTCTCCCTCATTGCAGGTGGATTTTTTTTTTTTTTTTACTGCTGAGCCACTAGGGAAGCACATCCCCAATATCTGTCATCAACTAAGAATCTCGAGTCTTTTCCACGTGAGCTCCTCTTAGTACAGATCCTCTGTTCTAAACTAATATAATTTATCTGGGGGACCTACATGGAAAGCTTTATGTTTATCCCTGTCAGACCTGCTCTTGTTAGTTTGAGTTTGTCTGGGCTTGTTAGTAATAGTCAGAGACCAAGCCATCTCCACCTTGGCTGTTTGCTAAGCATTCAGTCTTTGTTAAAAAGGTTAAACAGTGCAGGGACAACCTGGAGATCTGTGGCCCTCCAATGGGGACTTCTCCCAGGTCACCCTGACCCTAGGATCACCAGGGTGGCATGGTCAAATGCACTTCTTTTAAGGCAGTAAAGGGGGAATCGAAGGGATCAGAAGACATGAGAAAGGAGAGCCTGGAGAATTCAAGTCTATGTCCACATTCCCTCTGAGATACGACTCACCACAGTAAGAACCTCTGTCTTTTCCAGGTGCTTGCAGATGTGTTTGGTGCCCCCGTGTACATCATAGACACCGCCAACTCAGCCTGTGTGGGCTCTGCTTACCGAGCTTTCCACGGTAGGTGGATGGATGGGGGCAGACGCCTCTGGAAGCGGCTGGGGCACTGGCTGGGCTGAGGACAGTGGAAAGGGGAGATTGGGATGTTCCCAGTCTTTAGGAACATGACAGGCTTCACTTTTCTCCCCTCCCAAACCCTCTGTGCCTTTATTCTTTACTTAAACTGGAAAAGAGAGACACACTCCTAACTGAATGAAGCCTGCTCAGACATTGGTTGAGGGCCCTCGGGCTAAGTCTGGACAGCGGGTAGGTAGGAGGGGTAGATAACATCCAGAGCTGTCTTTTCAACGAGAGAGGGAAAGGGACACAAGGGTGAATGCTTCAGAGCCGAGAAGTCCAGGACCGTGGACAGCTCCATGGGGGGAGCATGGCTCTGATGGAGGCATCACAGAAACTAGAGGCATTGCAGAAACTAGGGGAGCAGCAAAGGCCCACAGGGATGTTGTTTCACCCATGTGGTCCATTTGCCGTATCCTCTGCCTGCTCAGGTTGCTCACCCATGTACCTCAAGGGCTGTGTCCTTTCCCTCTGGCGGTTCCATTCTTCACACATTTATCCTTAACTTCTTAACACACCTATTTAACCTTGTTTTTTTTCTTTGAACATTGAGAATTAATCAGGGAGCATAGCCTTCTCTTAATAAACTCTCATTCTTTCATTCCCTTCCCTCTCCCCTGTGTGCCTCATCCCACATGGTGCCAGCTCCGTATAAAGATCAGTGGGCAATTTATTTCTAGACTCTTGTTTATAATCAAACTTTACATCCTGTTGACTTTTTATCTACACCTATCTTTGACTTTGTCTTTCTCTTCTTTTTTTTTGGTGACTCCCTTCAGTTTCTTTTTCCTTCTTCATTTCTATGCTAGTTTTGTTAGAGTATACAGCCTGAATACATTTTTAAGAAAAAATTCAGTAGGTGTTACTTTTATGAGGGCTTACATGCCCACTCTCCCAAAGAATACTACCTTGGCTGGACAAAGGACTCTAAAATGTTTTTCTCAGAACTTTGAAAACTCCATTCCATAAGCTTCCAGCCTTCAGAGTGGTTCACTTTATGCTCCTTCTGCCAAAACAGGAAGGGAACTTCTCTTTGGGGCCTCCACTGCTATTCTGCACTGTTTTCCTTTCTTATTTTTCTGTGCCACCTTTTTCTTTTCCTGCACTGCTTGGCTTGTGGGATCTTAGTTCCCTGACCAGGGACTGAACCGGGCCCTGGCAATGAGAGTGCTGAGTGCTAACCAGTGGACAGCCAGGGAATTCTCTTCTGTGCCTGTTTAGTTGCCAGAGGTTACCTATGGATACTGCCCTGTACTGCCATCAAAAACTAAACCCTGAGCTAAGTCCTGGAATACCAGTTTCCACTTTATGTCCACATCCATTCTCTCCAGCTATGTCTAGGAACAAAAACCAGTCACACAAAGCCAGGCTGTGAGTGGAGGGAGACCAGAGTCTTTGGAGAAGTCTCTCTGGGGGCCACCCCACCATCCACTGGCCCCTCATCCACACAGCTCTGGACTGGGATTTTTCAGCATTCCACGAGAGAACCAGGCCTCGCATCTTTAGTGGGCCCTCCTTCCCTCTTGGTGGTCTTGAGTTTCCCTTCCGTCTGATACTGCTCCTTAATTTGCTTGGAAATTCCTCGTTGTTCCTTGCCCACCTACGGCCGCCTTCCCTCTTTCCAGGCCCATCTCTCCTTTGCCTGGTGAGCATTTACTGAGTGCCTCCTGGATGCAGGCAGTGTGCTAGACCCCAGGGCTCCAGCGGAGACCAAGTCCTGGCCTCCCAGAGCTTCCATCTCAGGAAGGGAGAGACCTTAAATCTGTGGCGGCAGTGTGGCACACCCTGAGGAAAGCGGAAGGTGCTCAGGGGTGGCAGGGATATTCTTAGAGGCCGCTTCTTTGAAAAGAGAGGAGGGATCATTCTGTACAGTGGAAAGGCTCTGGGCAGAAGGAATTGTGAAGCTGGGGTGACTGCAATGCAGTGAGCGATGGGGAGAGTGGAGTCACGTGAGGGAGGGGAGGCAGGCAGAGGTTAGAGGTTAGCTGCCCCCTAACATGCACTTCAGACAAACTAGGCCCTGCTGAGAAGGAGGGCTGCTTGTGAAACTTTTCTTCTCTTTCTCCCCCTTTTTAGGATGGTTTCATGGAGGTACACTTTATATAATATAAAAAAAAATCACCCATACTTGACTATACAATTCAGTGTTTTTCGGTAACTTTACTAAGTTGTGGGACTTCTCTGGTGGTCCAGTGGTTAAGAATCCACCATCCAATGCAGGGGACACGGATTTGATCCCTGATAGGGAAACTAAAATCCCTCAGCCCTCCGAGCAGCTGAGCCTGCACTCTGCAACAAGAGAGGCCCGTGTGCTGCAACAAAGACTCGGCACAGCCAAAATAAAGGAAAAACAAAACAAAATACTTTATTAAGTTGTACAACTGTCACCATAATCCAGTTTTAGAACATATTCTCACTCCAGAGATAAAATGCTATTTCCGGGTAACACCTTCATTTGCAATAAGCACTGATACAAAATGAGCTGTCCCTTCTAGGCCTTGCAGCTGGAACAGACATGCCCTTCGCAGAGATTGTGAAGTTAGCCCCAGATCCCAGATTAGTTGCAACCCCAACCCCAGGAGCGTCTCAGGTAAGAGACCATCCAAATGTATTTGTGGCACTTGCATTGTGAAAAACCATCTACGTTTTTATTTCCAAAAGGTAAGTATTTTCTTTGTCACCTACATTACAGTTGATGTGCTCAACTGAAGAGGAAATATACTTTTTTTTTTTTTCTAATTGTCAAAAAAATAGAGCAAAGGAAGCAGGTTGTCTCTGAGATTCAGAGATTCCTCTAATCTTGTAGCCCCAGGGATCAGATGGCTCACTGGGCGCATCTTCCTTGCTCTGATGCCTTGGAGTGGGTGCTTGCTTCTAATTCACAGTTACAGAAGCCACTGAAAGATTCTGTCACTTAAGCATAAGACATGCTGGGTTTCTACTGCTTAGATCTGAAGTCTGGATCCAAGACAACTGTGTGGTTCCTCAGTCAGGGAACACAGACCCCACTTGCTACAAGTTGCTACCCTGCAAAGCAGACCCTGAGTTGTTGATGAGGATGCAGGAGATTTATGGGCTTCCCTGCTGGCTCAGACAGTAAACAATCTGCCTGCAATGCAGGAGACCTGGGTTCGATCCCTGGGTAGGGAAGATCCCCTGAAGAAGGGAATGGCTACGCACTCCAGTATTCTTGCCCTGGAGAATTCCATGAACAGAGGAGCCTGGTGGGCTGCAGATGGGGTCTCGAAGAGTCGGACACGACTGAGCAACTAACACTTTCACATGTAGGAGATTTATGAGGGGGCACTCTTGGAATCTGCTTGTGTGAAAGGGCAAAGAGGCAGGGCTGGGCCGAGGTGGGAGAGGAGCTGCTGCAGGGCCACCTCAGAGGAGTCCTCGGCCAATCCTACAGGAAGTTCTGAAGCTGGGATGACTCTTTCGAGTTTTATGCAGTTGTAGCGAGGGGCAGTCTAGACAGTTTGCACCACCTTTCCAGTTTGCAGAAGGTTCTTGCAGCCCCGGAGCAGGGGCGACTCAAACAGAGGGCTTTATTACTCACAGTACCGCAGGCGCTATAGGCTCCATGTCTGTATCAGTGCTCCTTGGCCTTGAAGAGCCATGGGGCAGTGTGGAGTGGACCCACATGGATAGTGGGCTCCCACTGTGTCTGTGACCCAACTAGGGGGCCCCAAGCTTAGGAATCCCCCAGCGTCATAAAGGAGCTGCCAACAAACCGGTCCAGCCTTGGCCCTCAAAGGAGTCATTGTCTTTCTGATCCTGATCAGCACACCAGTTTCCCCTCTCTCCATCTTCCAAGGCTGTTTGCTATACAAACACCCTTGAAGAGATAGTCAGGAACAAAAGCTGTCACAAGATGTGTAGAAACACCCTGGAGAACTGTCTGCCCGCCTGTCTTGGGAGCAGAAGCTCCTGCTTTCCAGGTGACTAGATAACCCGCCCACATGGGTCTGCCCAGGCTTCCATTACTTTCTGTTGTGTGTGTCCTGTTTAAAAGGCAGCTCAATGCAGTTGAGCCTGCCTTGAGATACAGGGCCTTTGAGTTCTGATTCTTATCATGCTTCTCCCTCCCCATGCGACCTTCACATGACCTTGACCTGCCTCCTCATCTGCAAACTTGTGTTTCTGCATCTGGGAACTGGGGACATCTGTCCAGCCTGCTTTTAACCTACTCCTTGTGAGGCTTAAAAAGAATCCTTGTCTAGCACGGGTTTATGATACAACAGGAGGTCAGATGGTGTTGCTAGGATTGGTTCAGTGGTTCAGCAGTGTCAGGGCTCTGGGTCAGGTTCTTTAACGTTCTTCAGATCAGCAGTGGACAAAGGGAACATCATGAGAGCCACGTATGTCATTTAAATTCTCCGGTAGTCTCATTAAAAAAAAAAAGTGACTAACTTTAATATATTTAATTCAAAATGTCCAAAATACTGTCATTTTAACAGGTAATTGATAAGAAAAGTTGCTCGTGTGCTATTTTACTCTGTGTGTGTGTGTGTGTGTGTGTGTGTGTGTGTGTGTGTGTGGATGAGCTTTGAAATCTGGTATGTATTTTCTTCTAGCGGCAGCAGTCACATTTCAAGCGCCCAGGACCGCATATAGCTTGTGGCTGCCCTATCGGATGGTGCTGTGCTAGGTATACTCCACACGACCACAGGATGTTTGCAGTTGCTTCTAACATCCTGTCCATCCACAGCTGTATTCACAGGCAGGAATCAGAGCATGCCTTTGGGCAGAGAGGGTCTCCTCACACACTCTTGCTAATCAGGGAGAAACATACTCCTCTGTTCCCCGCAACTCCCCCAACGGATGACACTTGGTTATACAGTCAGCCTGGGGTAGAGTCTGGCTGCCCTTTTATCCTCTCTAGAAGGAGGCCAGCAAGGAAGAAGGTAGTTGGGGAAAACTTTAGGGTAACAAACAGCTGCGACTGCCTCATGACAGTTGGCGAATACTCAATGTGTGTCCTGCCACTTTCCCTGGCTTGTTTATGACCAGTCGCTAATAGCTCATGGAAGTCTTTACCGTTAAACCCAAGTGCAACCTCAGAATCCTTCTCAGCACTAGGTGGCAAGCAGTGACAGCCTGTGATTGTTGGCACAAGTGACTTATTTGAGGACTGGATTGTAAACAACCTTGAGAGCCGGGCAGCATCCTCTGTTTGCCTTCTATGGCGAACCTGTGTGCTCAAGTGGAAACTCAAGACAGTAACAGTATTTTCCTTGTAGGCTCAGCTGAATGTTCCAATTTCCTCCTTGGAGAGGAGATCAAAGGCTCCCTTAGTTCCCCAGTGAGTTCATGGGCAGAGGCCCTGTTGCATAATCAGTTGCTAAAGTCCTTGACTTAGGGGCCAGTTAAGCCTAATTGAGATTGGCATGACCTCCTAGTGGTATATGTGAGTCCCATGGAAATATGGATCCCTGGTCTTCAGTGTTGCTGGTCTGTGATGTCTTATCTGTAACACTCACTGACCTGAACTGCCAGGCTTACACTTGTGCAAGCTACAGGCGAAAAGAGCTTTAAACAAAAGGAATGAAGAGGAAGAATGTGGGCTTGTGTTTCTTTCTGGCCCTTTTTCCCTTGTTGGTTTTTTGGTTTGGGTTTTATTTTATTATACAGCACACTATATACATAATTTTGTAGTCCATTTTAGGTTTTTTTTTCTTTTAGCTCCTTTAGCCACAGACTTTATTGTTTGAATATCTGCAACTATTACTCTATTGACAGATTTTAATTTTACAAATCTCTACATTCCATATTGCAAGTTCTCTTCACTTTCCATTTTATGCCTCAAAGAGATATTCCCCCAAATCACAGTTTGCCTGATTGTGTTAAAGCATTCTTTCAGATGTATCCCACTTTTAAAATTCTATATTACAACCAAGTATTTATATTCTTAAAAATGTGCCTAGATGTTATTTTTAATGACTACATAATATTCTGACTGGCTGATGAACCACATTTCTCAAGCATTTTCCATATCTTAAGAGCAGTTGCTTCTAGTTTTTTGATTATTATAATTAACCCTATGTGGGTAAAGGATTAACAAAACCTTTCCCTATTCTGCATGATAATTTGTCTTTTGGTTAATGTTCTACCTCTGCTTCCTTTGAGACTTAATAAAAATGGAATGTCAACAGTGTTACTAGGCAACATTCAGTTCAGTTCAGTTCAGTCACTCAGTCATGTCCGACTCTTTGTGACCCCATGAATCGCAGCACGCCAGGCCTCCTTGTCCATCACCAACTCCCAGAGTTCACTCAGACTCACATCCATCGAGTCAGTGATGCCATCCAGCCATCTCATCCTCTGTCATCCCCTTCTCCTCCTGCCCCCAATCCCTCCCAGCATCAGAGTGTTTTCCAGTGAGTCAACTCTTCGCATGAGGTGCCTGAAGTACTGGAGTTTCAGCTTTAGCATCATTCCTTCCAAAGAAATCCCAGGGCTGATCTCCTTCAGAATAGACTGGTTGGATCTCTTTGCAGGGGACTCAAGGGACTCTCAAGAGTCTTCTCCAACACCACAGTTCAAAAGCATCAATTCTTTGGCGCTCAGCTTTCTTCACAGTCCAACTCTCACATCCATACATGACTACCGGGAAAACCATAGCCTTGACTAGATGGACCTTTGTTGGCCAAGTAATGTCTCTGCTTTTGAATATGCTATCTAGGTTGGTCATAACTTTCCTTCCAAGGAGTAAACGTCTTTTAATTTCATGGCTGCAATCACCATCTGCAGTGATTTTGGAGCCCCCCAAAATAAAGTCTGACACTGTTTCCTCTGTTTCCCCATCTATTTCCCATGAAGTGATGGGACCAGATGCCATGATCTTCGTTTTCTGAATGTTGAGCTTTAAGCCAACTTTTTCACTCTCCTCTTTCACTTTCATCAAGAGGCAACATTGCTTATGGCCATATGGCCTTGAATGAGGAAACTACATCATAGGTGGGAAAACACAGATACCTAAGGGTCAGTCAGACTTACCTGAGTGGTGTGACCTCTTACAGGCATGTCTCTTGCCCACGGAGGTGTTGGGAGAGATACTTCTGTGGGAAGTGAGGCTACTGCACCTGTAAGATGTGGATTTCATCTCCTTGCATCTGAGCTGTGACCTGGGGGGTAGGGAGGGAAGGAGGCAGGGAGGCAAAGAGACCCTTCCCTGGACACCTGTACAAACTGTTCATGGACCCCTTCAGCCACTGTGCCAGCACTCATGTTTCCCCAGTATATTCTGTTGAGGGTCAGGGTGTAACCCACGGTAGTCTTATGAGTCTGAATGTTTAGTGGTGTCTGAGAAGACCCTTGGTGTACCTAGCACCATACATTTAGGGTTATTTCTTTAGGGGAGCTTTGCGGAGTGGAATAACCAGGTCGAAAGCTATGGGCTTTTTTGAGCCCCTTTATCCAAATGTAAAGTTGAGGTGATTTCCAAAAGTGTTGCACCGCCAACTTCTACCAACTGTACAAAGAGACAGTCATTTCAAGGCACCTTCCTCAGAATTTTTTAATGTTTTATAGATTTAAAAACAAAAATTGGTTTCTTGTCTTAGTTCCCGTTTTTTAAAGATCTTAAACTAGAGGTTGGGGAATGACTACCATTTCCTCTTTCGTGAATTGACACTTCTCTTTTGTCTGCCCAGCAAAAGAATTAAGTTGCAAGTGAGCGGGATGAAAAAGTTTTTAAACTGTTAATTTGCAAAGAGGTGTAAGAGGCACCTTCCCTTCCCCATCCTAAACTGCTCTTTCCACCTCTCCAGGTCTATGAGGCCCTCCTCCAGCGGTATGCGATGCTTGAGCAGAGAATCCTGAGCCAGACCCGGGGGCCTCCAGAGTGAATTCTGCAGGCCCAGGCCCCCGACCCCACTTGGAGATGTGGGCTTGGACAGCTGGGATCCTCTTCCCTATTCTGGGCAGCTCTGCCTTCCCCGCTTCCCCACCTGATTCCTTGCGGTGCTCCAGCCCTGCCCAGGACCACCTTAAAGCCCATCTTAGCACATCCTCCTGAACCCAGATGGGCTGCTTGTGTCCCCGTGCCATTGTGCCCAGGGCAGGAAAGCATCTCTCTTTTCCTGTCTTTAGCCCAGGAGGCAAGATAACACTGAGCTTGGGATATATCCAAGAAAAATTGTGACTTTTCCCCTTTTAGGACCTAAAGCAACAGATTGGGAAAGACAAAGTGAAATAAATAGATTCTTTCCTCTTTATTCACCAGTTTTCAGGATAATTTGATCCCTAAGCATCCTCTGAAAGCAATTAGGTTTTTAGTATCAGTATGATACGTTTAACATACTTTGTATGTCTTAATCCATTGCAGTGATTCTTCTTCTTTTTGTCTTCTTTCTGATAGCCATTCCCTCCAACTTTTCTCCTGCTTTCCTTGTGCGTGTGCGCGCGCTCAGTCATGTTCAACTCTGGATGCCATGGACTGTAGCCACCTGGCTCCTCTGTCCATGGGATTTCCCAGGCAAGAATGCTGGAGTGGGTTACCATTTTCTTCTCCACCTGCTTTCCTTATTTATCATTCACTCTTTCTTCTTTACTGAGCCTTCTGCCCTGTCTACCCTTTAATTATTGCTGGGCCCCAAATCTCTGTTCTCATTCCTCCTTCCCTCCGATTCTGTCCCCTCTTGTTGGATGATTTCATCTAGCCTTGGACTTCAACTGCTCCTTAAATACTAGTTATACCCAGCTCTGTGTTTCCAGCCACAACTGTCTTTGGAGTTGGTCAGCATTCTCACAGGGGTACTTCAGATGCAACTTATCTTCCCATGCCCTTCCCCAAACCTCCTTGTCCAGAGTTCATGTTTCAGTGAATTGGTACCACCATCTATCCATTCATTCATTCAGGAACCCAAACTCAGAACTCAGATATCTGCTTTCCCACCTCAGATCAGTCACCAAGTAACTTAGGTTATTCCTTCAGTAATCCCTTAAAAGTAGTTCCTTTCTCTCCATCCTTCCCTGTTTTACTTTAGACCCTTTTATTCCTTGCTGAAATTACTGCAAAAGCCTCCGTAGAAAGTCCTCTGTGACCTGCCTCCTGCAAAATCCTCCAGATTTTTCTGTTGCTACAGGCCTGCACCTAAGTTGGACTTGGGTTAAACCAAACTACTTGTGGTCTCATCCAGAGGACACAAATGCTGCAACAGGTTTGAGACCTAGAGGATCAGAGCAAAGACGAGTGGGAAGTCAAGGGAAGGAGTTTAGAGGTTTAAGTAGGAGAAGAGATATCACATCTGAAAAAGATGAAGTCATCTTGAAAGGGAGTGATACCCTTCTAAGCTTGATGGATGAAGGCAAAAAAAGGAAGCAAGAAGCTGAAGATCACAGCCCATCAACAGCAGGTCAAAGATTCAGAAGAACTCTCCCCCGACCTCACCACCACTTGGACATTACTTATTAAAGAAATTCCATTACCAACCAACCAACAAGGAGTCTCCTACCAAAAAACAGAGGAAGTCGCTCAATCCACTCCTCATTTTACCCCTGCCCCCATAGAGTTGCCCATTATTACAGGGATATCAACATAAACAGAAAAAGGAGCTGATTATACAAATATGAGAAGAAAAGTGAGAATCATAACTTTTAAAGCTAATGAAATACTTCACGTAAAAAGCAACAAAAGGTAAATTATAACAACCCTCTTACATGAACTTCAAAAAATAAGAAACAATTGTGGCTATGAAAGAATACCACAGATCAGAAATCTAGAAACTCAGAATAAAAATGAAAATGTGAACAACAGATAACGTGAAAAGAGAATGGCCCAAACTTGGGAAAGAATTTGAACAGAAAGATAAAATCACCCTAGATGATGAAGACTAAATTACAGCATATCCAAATGAAAATAGGAGTGACTGCAAGTGCTATAAATCTTATAGAAGATAAGAAAGAAGCCAAGACAGCAAAAACTGCGTGAAGAGCTGGAAAGGCCCAGAAGGAAAATGACAGACAAAGAAGATAGGCAAGGAAAAATTAACACAGGCAAAATTGGAGTCTTGAAGCCAAAAGATAAAACAATGAAACAGAGTTAATATTTAAAACTATCCGAAGAGGAAGTCCTGGAAACAGAAGATCTGAATTCGTGTCTTGAATAGGCCTGTCTTGTTACTTGGAAAATTGACTCAGAATGATCAGCTGAGATACTTCCTAGGAAACTATTATCCTTTGAAGGTGAGGGGGATTTTCTATAGGGCAAAAGGCCAGAAAAGTCTCCAAAAAGATCAGGTTGGCATCAAAAAGCAAGGTAATAGTGGAGGAACATGTTCAAGAAACTCAGAGAAAAAATATGAACGGAGTGTTTTCTGTCTAGCTAAACTGCCCTTTCAGAGAAGGCAATGGCACCCCACTCTGTACTCTTGCCTGGAAAATCCCATGGGTGGAGGAGCCTGGTGGGCTGCAATCCATGTGGTCACTAAGAGTCAGGCACGACTGAGCGACTTCACTTTCACTTTTCACTTTCATGCATTGGAGAAGGAAATGGCAACCTGCTCCAGTGTTCTTGCCTGGAGAATCCCAGGAACCGGGGAGCCTGGTGGGCTGCCATCTATGGGGTCGCACAGAGTCGGACACAACTGAAGCAACTTAGCAGCAGCAGAAAACTGCCCTGTAAGTATCAAGGATGTGTTTTTAAAAGTTTTAATCATGCAAGAGCTCAGGAAATATTGTACACATAACTCCTCAGTATTCTAAAACAAGCCTCATCCAATTAGGAGATCATTGGGGAAACTTCAGCAAAAGGATTGCTAGTGAGCAACGAATCGATTTAGATCTAAGACTAAAGTGAAAGTGGGCATTGGGGTGGGAGAAGAGTATCAAATGGTACATGTTTTGACAAGGTAGAAGTAACAACTAAATTAAAAAAAAAAAGACAGTATAAAGAGCTGTCATGGGAGTTCCCTGGTGGTCAAGTGGCTAAGACTCTGTTCTCCCAATGCAGAAGGCCTGGGTTTGATCCCTTGTCAGGGAACTAAATCCCACTAAGACCTGGTGTAGCCAAATAAGTACATAAATAGATAAATTAAAAAAATAAATTATATATATATATATTTATAACCTCAAAGAGCTCTGTTGCAAAGGCGAAATGTGCAAGTCAAAGTACTCCGAGGCAAAGGGAAAACGTAAAGCAAAATTTCAGAGTGTCCAAAAAAGTGATTGAGGGAATTTCCTGATGGTCCAGTGGTTAGGACTCGGGCATTTTCACTGTCTCTGTTCGATCCCTGGTAGGGGAAATGAGATCTTGCAAGTTGCACAGTGGGGCAAAAATAAAAATGTTGAAGACCTGGGTGTAAAATAGTTATAAAACTTACAGAAATGTGTTAAGAAAAATTAATGGAGAGAAAAAAAGATTGATAATGAAATTTATAGGATATAATTAAAACAGTGATAGGTGAAGGATAGCTTTATAATACTGGAACACTGATAAAAATAAAACAGAGTTAAATGAATTAAAAATACAGGAAAAAAATGTCAACTCTACCCAATAAAAAAAAGACAACGTTTCTTTTTTGTTTGTTTGTTTGTTTTTTAATTGAAGGATAAATGTTTTACAGAATTGTGTTGGTTTCTGCCAAACATCAACATGAATCAGCCATAGGTATACATATGTCCCCTGACATTGTGTTTCTTTTATCTCCCCAAAGTCCATTTCTAAAGTGTTTCATTCTCTCTTCATGATGTTCCTGTTTCCAAATGTCTTTCAGCATGTTTATAATAGCTTTTTAAAAATTCCTTGACTGTTAGTAACATCATCTGTGCCATTTCTGTCCATTTCTAATGGTTGATTTTTCTCCTGATGGGTTACATTTTCCTGCTGCTTCTCACGTTTAGTAATTTTAAAAATTAAATGTTGGGCATTGTAAATTCTTTCATGGTACAATGCCAGATATGTTGAATTCTTTTGAAAAGGGGTTGACCTGTTGTCTGGTGAAAGTGAAGTTGCTCAGTCATGTCTGACTCTTTGCGACCCCATGGACTGCAGCCTCCCAGGCTCCTCCATCCATTGGATTTTCCAGGCAAGAGTACTGGAGTGGGGTGCCATTTCCTTCTCCAGGGGATCTTCCCAACTCAGGGATTGAACCTGGGTCTCCCGCATTGCAGGTGGACACTTTACCCTCTAAGCCACCAGGGACCAGCTTGATCACGGCAAGGCTCGGTAGTGTGGATTTACAGTGGCCTTGACTCTAGGGCTGGTTCAGCTCCACTGCCCTTGGAGCGACTCTCTTCTGAGTCTTTACTCTCGGTGTCCTGGGTGTTGAGTAAGGACTTGTCCACTTTAACCAGTTAGAAATAAAAAGTGTTCTGTGCCAGTCTTGGAGCTATTCAGCTTGCTTGCTTTCTTCCCTCATGGAGTTTGATTCTAAGGATGTGAAACCTTGAATTCAGCAAAAGCCCCAGGAGACTTGTCTGCAGACCTCCAGCTTTCTCACTGCAGGGCCCTCCTCTCTCTACTCTGCTCTTTCAGTTTCCTCATCTCCGACCTCTCTCTCCGATCCCAACTCTACAAGGTGGTTCTGCTTGTTAATGCACTTCCTATACTGTGGACTGGAATGTGTCTCCAGGCAGAAGGCAGGGGCAATCATAAGCCTCACTTCAACTATTTCTCTTTTCACAGAGATTTCAGTATGGTACAAAATCCAAAGATAGTTGACTCCTATCTTTTGTCCAGTTTTCTTGTCATGGCTCCAAAGGGCAAGTAACTGGAAGTAAAACATCTTATCCAGCACTTCCAGAGGTTTCTCCACCTTGTAGGAGCCTGACCTAAAAAGGAGGCTTGGCCTCTCAGTTTTAAGAGTTCACAAGGACGGACTATTCTAGTTTTTTCTGTTCTTACTAGAGGCTCTTTGATTCACTCACTATTGAATTGAAGCAAAAAACCCCTTCTAGTTTCACCTACTGTTCTTAAGTTACTGAGTCAGTGCTTTCCAGTGAATATCTCTTAGCTATTTTGGGATTCTGTATTTCCCAGGTACGTTTTCCACCTCATTCCTCAGCTTCCCCTTGCACAGAGACTAGCCCATGAAGCTTTTATTGCTGTTGGTACTTAACTCGATTCGTTTGTATTTTGGTGTTTTGGGGGAAACCTTGTCACCTGGTTTTATTGTAAATGTACATGGATTTTCTGTTCTTTTTTTTCTTCTTCCATCTAGTTACTCTGTGAGAATTTTGGAAGATTCCAAAGGTATGCAGGCACCAACCTAGCCCCCATCTTCTCAGAATCTGGTAGAAGTTTTAAGAGCTTAAATGTAATTTATCAGGCTCTCTCTCTGCAATAGTAGAAGGATGTATCAAAATGTAGCCTCCATTAGCCAGTGTCACTAAGCTACTATAATAAGTATAGCTTGCTTCTTGACCCCCAGCAGACTTACAGTATGAGTGAGAAATAAACTTTGTTGTTCTGAGCCACTGGGGTTGGGATTTTCCATTAGCATAGCCTAGTCTAATCTGTTATAAGAGCTATGGAAAGTTACCTTTTTACCTAATTACCATCCAAGCCAATTAATTTAGTTGACCTCAAGGTAGTCACCACTAAGTTAAGACAGGGTGGGAAGAAGAACTGTGGAGACAAGAAAGAAAACAGTTTTGAAATGTCTGGGAAATAACTTTTGAAGTTGATGGCACATGGGACAGAGTGGAAGTAAATAGATACGTTTGGGGAGAATTGTATTGCCAAAAAAAAAACCCATGCACCCATCCAATTAATGTTACCCCCTGAAATTGTTTAATGTACTGGTAATTTAATGTACCTGAATTACCCACTAATATATACTCATGTATGTTTCCCATAGTTCTCATAATTACCCCCTATGGTATATCTCTATAATAGGGCCTTTCATGAGCTGAAACAGGCTGGGGCTACTTCTGTGTGTTTAAGTAGAGGTCTCTAAATAAAATTACAAAAATTGTGCTTCCTTTAAGAGTTTATCTTGCCAATTAAATGCGCTTAAGCTTCACAATAGAATGTGTTATAACTATACAGATACCGAGTAGTATAACGCCATAGTCTTCTGTCTTCTCTCATTAACTTGATATGGAAGGATTCCATGCTCAGCTGTTTCTTCCTGATCCCTTGGTTTCCCACCTTGATCACTGAGGAAGGAAGAAAATGGGAAGAGGTTCGAACACACAGAATTCCTGAATGGCAGAATTCCCTGCCGTAAATTTTAGAGTGGACATTTGTTGGGTTTTTGCCTTTCAACTTCCCATCATCTCATGCCTGATATTTGAGATACCCAGGATCACCTTCCCTAACAGCCTGTGGGCACATGAGCAAATGGTGGTCGAGACAGGCTAATCCTATGAGCCTAACAACATGGATTTCAGCTCTGCAAGAGAATCATGGGAAGAGGATTCCAGCCTTGCCAGTGGGGAGTTTGGGGTGGGGGTGGGGGTCTAAGGCAGAAACCACCTTAATGTGTCTTGGGAACAGAAAGTAGGTCAGTGTGTCTGGCTGATGATGGTAAGATGGTGGAGGAAATAGGGCTGTTCATATACCAGTTAGCCATCATAACAGGAAGCCATGGGAGGATTTGAAGCACGGGAGAAATGTGAAGTGAGTCCCATTTTGAAAAGATCATTTCAGTTGCTATCCAGAACATACAGCCAGGCAAGGATGAAAGCAGGTGACAAGACATGATTTTAGTTCACTGCTGTTGCAGTGGTCCACAAGTGAGACAGTGGGTGGTGATAGTGTATTTGGAAGAGAAGTGGACTGATGGCGGATGTGTTTCTGAAACTAGATTGCTGATGGGCTGATTACGGGAGGAATCAAGAATTACATAAACTTTCAACTTGAACTATTGGCTGGTTATGCCATTGACTCAGACAGGCACAACCGGAGGAGTAGATTTGTTGGGGAATGAGGAACTCTGCTTTAGTTACGGCAAGTTCTAGATACCTGATAGGCTGCCCAATAGGGATGTCAGGTAAGCATTTGGTTATATGAATTTGAAGTTCCCAGAGATGCCAGGGTGGAAGACACAGATGTGTTGGCTGTTTGAACCACCCCGAGCCTTTGTTTTGATACCCTGCCTGCTGCAGAGTAGCAGAGAAGCAGCCAGTCTAATTGTTGGCACACAGATTATGGCTGCTACCTTCCAGCAGGAAGGAGGCAGTGATTTATCTTCCCTTCCAAGGAATGGCAGTTGCTTTTCTTGTCATGTGTCCAGCAGTATAGCATCCTATAATCTGCAAGTGACTCCCAAGTGTGGTCCCTGAGGTGTTCCTAGTGCTGTGGAAACGAGGGGTGGTGGGCCCTCATTTCAACTTCATTGATACACTTTCTACAAAGTGGACTTTTACATAAGATCTTGTTTGAATAGGTTTCTGCTATTTAAAAAATGTAGAGCATGGAAGGAATCTAGCCTAGTCACATTTCCCCCTTTATTTATTTAGCCTCCTTTATTTATTTAGCCTCCTCGCTTTCTGTAAAAGGAAACTGAGGCTCAGAGAAGTGAAACAACTCAGACTTCCAGGCTCCACCTCGAGCCTGGTCCCTCTTGTCCTGCTCCAAGAAAGGTGGCAAATCAGGAGCAGCCAGAGGACCATTTCTGTACCGAAGGATTCCGCCCTTCATCCCTGAGATGTGAGCGGGCTTTCCCTCTTTAGCTGGGAGCTTTGTCTGCTGCTGCTGCTGCTAAGTCGCTTCAGTCGTGTCCTACTCTGCGACGCTATGGACAGCAGCCCACCGGGCTCCTCCGTCCATGGGATTCTCTAGGCAAGAATACTGTAGTGGGTTGCCATTTGCTTCTCCATCATGACCCTTCCAAGCCCTGATTGTGGTAGGGATGGTAGAAACCGACACAGAAGACAAGGGGCTCTCAAGCAGCCGTTTGGGGAGTGAAGAGGGTAGCAGAGACACTCGCTGGACAAGCTCAACTACGGGAACATCTGAGAACAGTTTTAAAGGCGCAGATTAAAGCGGGGGTAGGGTGGGGTTAAGGGTAGAGAGGCAAGTTGCTGGAGGCCCTGTTCCATCATCTGCGGCTTTGCGGGGGCGGGGCTCCCACTCTCCCTCCCTGGGATGTGTCCAATTTCAAGATCCCCAGCTGTGCCTTTGTGTGTGTTTGGGGTTGGGTTGCAGACGTAAGAGACCACTTGTCATTTTAGGGAAATCAGCCTTTTTTTTCTGCAGATTAGTTCGCCTATCAATTCAGACACGTCTCCTGTGGTTCACTGTGCCCTCCATCTCAGGTAGGGAGACGGAGGTGCAGAGGGGAATCCACGCCAGAGTCCTGGGTGACCCAGCCTCTCCGTGGTCGCAAAGCAGCATGCGTTCGGGAGCGTGGGCTCGAGTGCAAAGCAAGAATCACGGTGCCGTGGCCACGAGGTCCCGGGGTCCTGGGGCTAAGTGGTCCAGGACCCAATCTTGCCAGCTCGCCCGGCCTCGCCCTCGGGTCGTGCATTTTGCACACGCTTTCCGGACCAAGCCGGCTGGGGGGCGGGGCCTTCGTTTGTTGTTTATCTGCGGCCCCGCCCCCGAGGGGGGCGCGGACCACGCGGCCGGAGGGCCCGCCTCCCCTCCCCCTCCCCGCCCAGCTCGCCCGCCTCTTTGTATCCAACATCCGGGTTTCCCCGCTGGCTCGGCTCCGCGGCCGCGGCTCAGGAGCCATTTTGGACTCGGTTCAGCTCCCCTCCCCCCCACCCCTCCCCCCGTTCATGGCCCCTCCGGACTCGGCCCCTGTGCCCGGGGCCCGGGCCCAGCCCCGCCGCGCGATGCCTGAGTCGGGCGCGCCCCGGCCCGCGCCCCGCCGCCGCCCCCCGGCCCCCGCGTCGTCCCGGAGCCCGGGCCGAAGCCTGCGCCGCCCGCAGCGGCCCTGAGCCCGGCCCCGCCGTCCGGCCCTTGGAGCCTGCACGCTGCCGGGAACGAAGGCGCAGGAATCGCGCGGGGAACGAGGCCGAAGGAAGGAGCGGGAAGGAGAGCGCAGCCGCCGCCGGGCCCTGCGCGCCCCGGGAGCGCCGCGCGGCCCTGCCCGCGGGCTCCGGGTGTCCGCGGGGCGGCGCCGCGGAACATGACGGCGCCCTGGGCGGCCCTCGCCCTCCTCTGGGGATCGCTGTGCGCCGGTAAGAACGAGGCGCGGCGTGGGGGGCGCAGGAAGGGCGCGCGGAGCGGCTTCGGGCGCCGCGCGGTGTTTACCAACAAAGGGCGGGCCCGCGGCCTCCTTGCCGCGCCACCTGCACCCAGCTTGCACCTCCCGGGGCGGGGACAGGGGGCGCGCAGGGCGCCCCGCTCCCTGGTCTTGGGGGGGTGATCTTGCCTGTGCGGCGCCCTGCGGAGCTCCCGTTCGCGGAGGCGACCCCAGGGTCGGGGTTCTGGCTATATGGGCGCGGGGAACCCAGGGAGAGTGAGATGAAAATCGGAGGATGGGGAAGGTGGCCAAGAGGGGCGGGCAGATCTTATACGGAGGTAGCGGGATTGTAGGTGCAGCAGCGGCTGGGGGCAGGATTGCGCGACCCTCAGAGCCACTTAGGTGTAGCGGAGCGAAGCGGGCCGCTTCACACAGCCCAGAGGAGTCTCCTGCACTCCACCCCACCACGTCTGCGTGGTGTTCCCCGGGAGGCGCGCCGTTGGCGCCAGCTCCCACCTGCGCCCGCTTTCCCTGCGGCGCCCCGGTACGCGAGATGCGGTCACTCCAAGAAACTGCTTTGTTTTGGGGCACCTGGAAGGAGAGGTGGGGCGAGAAGAAAAACAAACAGGTCCCTGTTCGTTCTGACCTCTGGGAAAGCACGTGGCGGGGGTGGGTGACCCTGCTAGCGTTCGGCGTGCGTGCTGGCGGCTTAGGGTGGGTGGGTGCGGGTGTATGCACACGGAGTCCCGCTGGGAGATCGCTTTTCCCCCTGGCTGGCGCACAGATTTTTCCTCTTTTAGCGGTACTGGGACGCGCCCTATTCTAGTGTGCGCGCGGACAGGCTCCGCACTACGCTTCGGATGGCTCTGGGCAGCCCACGGAAGCCGCGCATTAAAGCTTCAGGGAGAAGCCCGGGACGGTCTCTTAGGCTGGTGCGCGGCAGCCGGGGAGCTGGTCCTGCGCGTCTTTGTTCCCAGCCCCCATTACACATGCAGCGCGGGTCCCCTGCCGCCCGCAGTGGCAGCAGCTTAGAGTCTGGGAAACCCGCGAAGGGCGGGGCTGGGAGTGCAGGGGCGGGGCTGGGATCCCCGGGCTGCTGCGGGGGTGGGGATCCCGGATCTCCTTATCCTCACTCCCACTCTACCGGCCTCCTTTCCGATGTATCGTGGCTTAGCTGTCTGCACGGAAGGCAGGTAACTTCTCCTTGTGGGGCTTGGAGCTGCGTAACTTGAATGCAGCGAATGGAAGGCAGAGACCCCTTATTGGTGGATGCATGCGTGCTCAGTCAGGTCCCACTCTTTGCGACCCCATGAACTGTGGCCCGCCAAGCTCCTCTGTGTCCATGGGATTGTTCAGGCAAGAATACTGGAGTGGGTTGCCATTTCCTCCTCCAGGGGATCTTCCCGACCCAGGGAGCCAGCCTGGATCCCTTGCATTGGCAGGCGCATTCTTTACCACTAGCCACCTGGGAAGCGGCCCCTTATTGGTACTTGGGCACAGTATGGAAGGGAGTCATGGATCTTTTGGAGCCATTCTTGTGTCACAGAAGCAAAGTGTTCGTGGTGTTGAACCTGTTCCTTTCTCTGCCTTTGAAGTTTTGCTTTGCGATGCTTTTCTCCCAAGTGAGATCTCTGAAGTGAAGGAAGACATTGGCCTCTAGAGGGAAGGGCTGCAGTTAGCCTACTTTACTAGGCAAGCAGCGGCTCACGTGGCTGTCTCTGGATCCCTTCTGGAGGTGCTGGGCTCTTCCAAGACCAGGCCTTCAGAGCTGGCCTCTTCCCTAATTAACTCTTCTGTCCTGACCAGTCTCAGGTCCCCACCTGATTAGGTGAGGCAGGGTGGGATTGGGTCCCTGGGATTGCCATGCTCTTCCCTGGCTTGGGCAGTGCTTGTGTGTGTGTGCTTAGACCTGAGCGGGCTAAGCTTCTCTGTCCATGGGGGTTCTCCAGGCAAGAATACTAGAGTGGGTTGCCATGCCCTCCTCCAGGGGATCTTCTCAACCCAGGGATCGAGCCCAGGTCTCCCACATTGCAGACGGATTCTTTACTGTAGGAAGGTGGGAGTCACTGTGTGTTTCTTGTGGTCCCATCAGCCAGTCCTCTGGTGGCCACTACCTGACTTGTGAGGAACTATGGGAGGAGCCTCAGCAGACCCCAGTGGGGGCAGAGCTGGTCCTCCTGTTCCTCCATCCTCCTGGATGTGCTTCCTTCAAACCCTGGGCTTGCTGTTTAGAAGTACCCCCACCTCCTTGTAGAAGGAAGGTCTAGGATGGCACTGTCAAACAGAAATATAGAGGGAACCACATAGAAGACTTTAAACTTTTCTGGTAGTTTTGTTAATAAAAGGACAAAGAAACAGGTGTGTCTTAGCCTCCTCAGGGCGCTAAACAAAATGCCACAGGCTGTGTGACCTAACTCTTTTCTCCCAGTGGAGGCTGGGAGTCTGAGGCCATGCTGGCATGGTCGGGTTTTGGTGAGGGCTGTCTTGCTGGCTTACAGATGGCCGTGCTCCCATTGCATCCTCACATGGCCTTACCTGGTGCTTCAGGTGGGGATACTGGGGGCACTGTGATTTTTTTTTTTTTTTTTGCTTTCACTAACCCCATCAAGGAGGCTCTACCCTCTTGAACCTCTAGCGTTTTGCAAAGACCCCATCTCCAAATCCCATCACATTGGGCATTAGAGTTTCAACATAAGAATTTTGAGGGGACAGGTTCAGCCCCATAATAAGGGCAAATTAACTTTAATGGTATATTTTATTTAACCTAACGTATATAACACAGTCGTTTCAACTTGTAGTCAGTATTAAAACAGACATTTTACATTCTTTACTGTCGTCAAAATGCACGGCATGTTTTATACTTACAGAATGTCTCAGTTCAGACTTTGTACATTTTATATGCTCAGTAGCCTGATTTTGCTAGTGGCTACCGTATTAGATGCCGCAGGCCTATTCGAAAAGGCAGAATGGATGCTGCAGTCATGGTGTACAGTGCTTGATACAAAATCAGCATTAGTGAGTTTTGCAAGTCTTCTGTCATCTGTGCCTGGCCAAGTGTCCTTGGGAAACAAGTCATTAGCTCTTGCCTTGCAGAGGATATCCCAGACACACATCTGTGTATCCCCCAAGAATCCTGACCTCTGTCTGTGTACTTGGGCTTTAGATCAGGGCCTGTGGGTTGGAGAGTATGCTGAGTGGAATGTCAGGGGCCCCTGGCTGGGGAGGAGGACCAGATTTCTGTCTGTCCCATCAGAAAGTGCAAGCCCTGACTGCTCCCTGGTGTTCTCGTAGACAACTACTCTCCCACCCAAAGATGTGCCCCATTTCCTCGGGGGGACATGTGTATGCAATGAGTGAAGTGACTCTCAGGCCCAGTGTAGTGGTAGCTCTCAGGGACACAGACCAGAGAGTCACGGGCCCCAGGTACCCTTTCTCGGGGAAGGGTGTCCGTGTCCTTGTACCTGCTAAGCACTCCAGGCTCTGCCCTGGCTGGCTGGCCTGGCTGTTCTTGGGGAGGAGCAGGCATTCCCCTCAGCTCTTAGAGATGCTTCCAAGGTAGCTGATGTGAGACACTCACCCAGCCTCCCAGGCTGTCCACCTGGGTGAAACCACACGAGGCCATGATGGCCACTCGCTACTCTACAGGGTCTTTCTGGTCATCCCGATTCCCCCAGGTAGCACCTGGACCTCTCCTGGCACTTTCCCTAAGGAACTTCCTTTCTAGGGAACCCAGTGAAGCGTGCCCATCATACACTCTGAGGGTCCTATGAGAGCTGTGGATTTTTCCCCAGGAAAATGCAAATAGAGAGTGCGTGTGAGAGTGAGTGCATACTTGGTGCACACTCACTGTTTGCACTGATACCAGGTAACTGTGGCCCCCTGGGTGGGATTTTGTGAACGCCTGGCTCCCTGCCCATTGTTTCAGGGGACAACATGCTGTCCTTGGCGGGTGTGCTGCACCGGGCGGGTTCCACCTAACTGTTCTAGCCACTGAGCGTGACTTCTTTGCTTCTGCCGTGTGTGACCCTGCCCACGGTCCACATGACAGCCCTGGTTTCCTCCCTGCACCCCCTACCCCCACTCCTTCCTTCAGGAAGCCCTCCTTTGAGTGCCTGTGCATTCAGCCTCCTACCTGGGAACTTAGGGTAGTGCAAGTGATGACCAGATCTACTTGTAAATACTGGCCCTTTACCAGCTACTGGGATCTGGGGACCTAGGTAGGCGGTAACTGATCTGGATCCTTCTTTTGAGAATGACACTGGACAGACAGCCCTCAGGCAGGGTCCTGGCTGGCTCAACCTTGACACTGTTGACAGTTTGGATCCCATGATTCTTTGGTGTTTGTATAGGTGGGAAGGGGGGGTGTCTTGTTCATTGTAGGATGGTTTGCAGTATCCCTTGGCCTCTACCCACAAAATGCTAATAGTAGCACTTGTAATCTGGAAAACCAGAAATGCTTGGAGTGGAGAGGGCATAAATCACCTGATTGAGAATCTGATCTAGAATGTTCTCATGATTTTAAAGGGACAGAGAGTTGTGGGAGATAGGGTTAATGGCTAATACCATCCCCCTTATTTCTTCCCCCCAGGGGCGCGCGCGCGCGCGCGCGCACACACACACACACACACACACACACACACACACACACACACTTTGCTCATAAGATTCAGGGCAGAAGGTTGGATTCTAAAAGTCTGGGAGATTCCTGCTTCAGCGTCAGGGTTTGGTTCAAATTTGTGCTTCAGGAGTGCCGCTGGCCACCGTGGAGAGAATCCTGGCGTCCTTGAGTTTTCCCAGAAGTGGTTCAGGTTTCAGGGAGGCGGCGATTGCGGGGGGTGGGGGGGGAGGGGGGTGGACCGCCTGCCTGCCGCCCCCGCCCACCACTCTGAGTGCACCGCCAGGTTCGCATCTTGCTTCGCCCGCCCGGGCCGGGGGCTAGGTGTCCCTGTGCGCGCACCTGGCAGCCGCGGGCCCAGCGGAGCATCGGGCATGCCCTCCCCCGCGAGCCCTGCGGGCGGGCCGGCCGCCGAGCACCCTGGGGAGCCGCCGCCGCCCTGGGCCTGGGGCTCCGAGGCCGTGGACACCGGGGCGGGGGCGCCGCCTCTCCCCAAAGGTATGGGGCCGCTGCGCAGCTCCTCCCGGGCCGGGGAGGTGTGGTGGGCAGCGCGGCTGGAGGCTGGAGACCAGATGGGCGCCGGCACCACGGCCCCGACCGGGGGGTTGATCTCTTCCGGGGCCTGTTGGTTGTTCTTGGCAGACTGGTAGCTCCCTGTTCTTCCTCCACTCCTCCCCCAATCTACTCGCGGCTCGACTCCGGAGCCTTCTGCGGGGGATCTCCTCTTTGATCTTGAGATCAGCAAAATACACCTTGCTGAACTGAGCACTATTCCAGAGTGGGAGGAAGCAGTCCCCAAAGCTTCAGTTTCCAAGTACTCCCTGTCGCTGCTGTGTGGTGTGTGAAGTGCTTAAAGGTTTTTATTTTGTTTGTTTGTATTTATTTATTTAATTTTGTTGGTGGTAAGACTTTCTGCTTCCATCTTTTGGGTTTTCGTAAAGGGGACTTTGTTGCCGTCTCAGGATTCTTTATCTTTTTTCTCTTCCCTTCCATTCTGTCACCTGTTCTTTGTTCCAGAATAAACACCTCCCCCTTGTTTGGCCTTTCTCCACCAAACTGCGGCCTGCCATCCCAACCCCAGAGGTGCCTGGTCTTTGCCTGCCCCTGGACGCCTCAGTTGTTTGGTGGGGATGGGGGAGAGGAGAGGCCGCTGGCCTCTTCTGAGTCTGATGGTGAAGTTTCTCAGTGCTCTCTCTGTCTGAGAGTATGGTAGGTGCTGGAAGCTGACTGGTAATGCAGGCTGAGATTGTTCAGGAGTTCGTCGGGCCTCCCCGGCCCAGGATTAGCCTTGGCTTTTTGCATTTGGACAACCCCATGCCTTGCCCTGGTTCTCCCTGTCTGGCTGTGCACATACATGTATCTTTTTCAAACTCTCTCAGGGACTGGCGGCCCTAGTGGAGTGTTTTCAGTCATGGGCACGTGATCGCTGGGAGTGGGTGTGGGAAAGGAAGGTTGCTGCCCCAGTGGGCGGATGTGAGTCCTCCTCCTCCCCGGGTTGGTAGGGGGGGTTGGCTTTTGGGGGTCTGGCCTGCCACTCACTGGGATGACTTCTCTCTGGCCGTTTTCTGGGCTGGAGCTGAGGCGTTTTGTGAGGTGAGTGCATATTCTTGTTTGCAAACGTTCCTCTGCCGACTATTTCAGTTCCACTCTGACAACCAAGGAGGCTAAAATTAGTTCTGGGGAAGGAAAAGGAAGGCTGCTTGGAAACCCAAGCACTTGGCTGGAGGATGGAGGAGGCTGCTTCCTGGGGCTGGTGGCCCAACGTTTTAGGGAAGATGTGACCAGACCAGCTGTTGTCTGTCCATCCGGGGAGAGGGAGGGGCCGCTGCTTGCCTCCTAGACAAGCACCAATGAAAACGGGAGGCTGACTTGGAAGTGGCTGCTCTTGAGTGTTGACGCCAGGATGTTCTCTCCTCCTGGCCTGTATAGTGGAGCACAATGTTTGCAGGTATGAGGACAATGCCTTTTAACGTCCAGTTTCACTGACAGCCCTCCTTCCCCCTTTCCCCTCATTGACTCAGAAAGCATGCGTGAGTTCTCAGTCTTGGACTGGCAACCCTGGGTTAAGAAACCATTACTGTATTCTGTTTGAGAATTACCCTCCTGTCCAAGTTTGACATTCCCTTCAGGGCCTCACAGGCCAGGCACACCAGAGCCCCCCTTGAAACTGCTGGCTTGGGTGGGAGTGCGTGCGTGCCTGCCTGTTGCTGCAGTCACGTCTGACTCTCTCTGACCCTACGGACTGTAACCTGCCAGGCTCCCGTGCATGGAATTCTCCAGGCAGGAATATTGAGTGGGTTGCTGGGCCCTGTTGCAGGGGGTCTTCCTTACCCAGGGATTGAACTCACATCTCTTATGTTTCCTGCCTTGGCAGACAGATTTTTTACCACTAGAGAGTAGGGGTTAGAGGAGAGCCCTTGGGGCCCTGAGGGCAGAAGGGAATCAGGGTTCATCTGCTCTGGAGCTTAGAAAATAGAGGGGTAGAGGAGTCAGGTGAATTCTGGTTTCCCTTCCCACATGGCTGGTGCCTCCTGTGAAGCCCGCACCCTGACCTGAGAGTGAGTCCTGCAGGACTCCGTGGGGGAGGCGAGCCGGCCCAGTGCGGTCCTATCTGCCCTCCCTGAAAAGCCCCTCCCAAACCTCCGCTCATCCTGGGGTCTCCTGGTGGGCCATCTGGGGTGTAGTTGATAGTAATAGTCACTTTGGCCGTAACTTCTTGTCCCATTTAAAATTTTTGTTAATTTTTAGTTTTATAAGTAACACATATGGATTTAGTTGCAGAAATTTAGATATTACAGGGGAACCCATGGTCTCTTTTGCCAGCTCTGTCTGACTTCTGAATCCACCTCCAGAAATGAGCCTTCTCCAGTTGGTGCAGTTTGACCTGTGTATCTATAGAAGTATTAGACTTAGAGAAAGACAGAAAGCTGTTTTTTCTTTTTAACCTAAAAAGGTATTACTCTTTTCCAAACATTTAACTGAAGTATAAATTATGTATAGGAGAGTGTAATTACCAAAAGTGACAACTTGAGGAGTTTTCACAAACTGAATATGCTGATGTCATCAGCATCCAGATGGAGATACTCACCCCTTCCCCACTGAACCCTTTCTTTCTCCATTCCAGTCTTGACCCCTAAACCCTGGAGGGTAATCACTGCCTTTTTTTAAAAGTATATGTTAGTTTAGCCTGACATTGTGCTTTGAAGTGTAGTGAAGTGAAAATCACTCAGTCGTGTCCGACTCTTTGCCACCCCATGGACTATATACAGTCCATGGAATTCTCCAGGCCAGAATACTGGAGTGGGTAGCCTTTCCCTTCTCCGGGGGATCTTTCCAACCCAGGGATCGAACCTAGGTCTCTTGTGTTGCAGGCGGATTCTTACCAGCTGAGCCACAAGGGAAGCTGTCATTGTGCTTTAAAGGGATGTAGTCTTGCAGGATGAACTGTTTTGTGTCCCCATCTTTTGCTCACCGTGTTTCGTAACTTGCATCCACCTTGTCACATGTCGTGGTTTTGGTGGTGTGTGTGTGTTTTTTTTCCCCCACTGCATGGCATGCAGGATCTTAGTTCCCCTGGCCAGGGATTGAATCTGTGTCCCCTGCAGTGGCAGCATGGAGTCTTCACCACTGGACCACCAGGGCAGTCCCCGTCATGGCTTTTTAAGCTCAGAGACTTGTTCTGGCAGTCTTTTTCAGTGTATATGGGTCTACCCCAGTCTTTTATAGTGTGAAATTTCAGAGTTTGGAGATAGGCTGCGTTTTGTCTGGTCTCCTGTTGAAGGACTTTCTGATTGCTCAGTTTATGCAGGTTGTTTGCTAAGGATTGATGACGAGAGGAGAGAGTTCGGAGTCACAGGGCATGTATGCTTTGAATTTTAATACAGATATCGAGAAACGATTACACAAGGTTATACTGCGTTGTGGTGGTGTGTGTGTGTTTGTGTCCCTGTGTAATGGTAGGTTACAGGGCTTGGAAATCGCCCACCTCATGAAGGGTGTCCAGACAGGAAGGATGCCCACTTCCTCTGACCTGCTGTCTGAGGAGCTCCAGAGAGGCTGCTTCCCGCGTCTGTGCCGACGGAGGGAGGTGGCAGTGGACCGACCAGGATGCGCCCGGGTTCGGGGTGGATGTGCACGTGTGCGTCTGTGTGCGCTCACCAGTCAGGTTCCATGTCGCCTCCACCCCCGGAGGGGCTGAGGCTCTTGCTGAAGGTTGTGGAGGGCAGGCTCTACTGGTGCAGCCAGTGCGTTGGACACACTCTGGGCGTGGCAGGATCCTGGTGTCTTGTGTGGCGATAGTGGAGGTAGGGAGGATGAGAGAAACTTGTAGAAGAGTGGCCTGGAGTCTGGGGAGAGGCTTTTCCCAGCAGAAGGGGCTGCATGCGCTTCAGTTCCTGGGTGGGTATGTGGCTTCTTCCCTGGGACCCGCTTCTGCCCTGACTGGCTGAAGAACTGAAGAGGGCAGGTTGAGATGGCTTGTTCTCCAGAGCCCCTGCTTTCCCAGTTCCTTCCTCACCACGCGCTCTGTTCTCTCACTGCTGTTTTCCTGGGGTTCCTTGTGTGAGCCCGCTTGTCAGGCCCTGTTTGTGGAGCTGGGTGGCAGTGGTTACTGTTTGTAGCGTGAGTGACGTCCAGCTTTCCCACATTGCACAGGTGATGGGCGCTGTCTGGGTAGTAATCTGCTTAGGCTGCAGAATGGCACAGACTCCGGGGCTTCAGTAACAGAAATTAATTTTCACTGCTCTAGAGGCTTGAAGTCCAAGACCGAGATTTTGTCAGGATGCTCCTTGGCGTGCGGAGAGCTGCCTTCTTGCTTGCCCTCACACAGACTTCTCTCTGGGCGTGTCTCTTCCTCCTCTTAGAAGGACAGCAGTCCTGTCAGAGCCCCACCCATGTGGCCTTGATTGACCTTAATTACCTCTTCAGAGACCTTATTTCCTAGTACAGTCATATTGCCGGTTACGAATTTGAGGGCAAGGAGATGCAGTGCACTTCACAAGAGTCTAAAATAATGGAGTTGGTTGAAAGGGGATTGCTTTCCCTTTGACTTACCCTTTGGAAGGGAAGTTAACTTTCTTCAGGACTCTGCTTTGGGGTCAGTGTTCTCGATTAACACTTTCTTTGGGCAGCCTTATCTGCACTGGTGATCTCAGTTGCTGTGTATGTGTGGAGGTGTCCTCTTGAGCTATTATATATAGTCCTGAAAATATATTTAAAAACTGGGTCAAGTAGATATGGAGGTTCCCTCTTTTGATGATCAGGATCAACCCTTTTTCTGAAGGCACCTGGAAAAGATGGACAAACAGAGAACATACCTCCGGTTGAAGGCATTGTACAGCTTAGAAGGTAGGGCATACCTACCAGGCCAGGATCCGTGTGACTGCAGAGGCCCTGGGTGGTGACTTTTACATCTGAATCTGTTTTCAGTTGCACATGGGCAACTGAGAGGCCGAGCCTTGCACTTGACACCCTTGCGGGGCGAGGAAGACAGGAATTGGAATTTGAAACAGAGGGTGAGTATAGTGAGCCCTTCTTTTTGATTTGGGACCGCAAAGATATAGAGTAGAGAGGGAGCCAGAAGAAGACAAACTCTAAAGTGGGATGAAGATGTTAGGTGGTGGAAATCATGTTGCTTCTCAGCTTTCTCTGCAGCCAGTTTAGGACTCCGTGTGGCCATTGGCCACTCGTGTATTTGCTTTCCGGCTTCAGAACTTTACTTCTGCGGTTCTTTGCTGTTCCTTTTGTCTTTATGGGTGTATGCCTTAAAAACCTTTTCTTTGCTGTGGTTTTAGTGGGATTACACGAAGGAGCAAAAATAACATTTGTGTTTAATCCTTGACCTTTTATCTACAAGCTCTCTTGCCAGTGTCCTTCAGGAATGAGGGCTCTGGAGAAAGGCAGGCGTTGTGGAGAATGGTCCTGCGCCCTTGCTTTTTAGCTGTTGGTTCTAGTTTTGGCTGCGCCGAGTCTCCGTTGCTGCTTGGGGTTTCTCTGGCTGCCGAGTGCAGGGGCTCCTCTCTGGCTGAGGTGGCTTCTCGTGGAGCAGGGCTCTGGGCACACGGGCTACAGTAGTGGCTTCCAGGCTCCAGAGCGCAGGCTGAGCAGTTGTGGTGCGCCCGCTTAATTGCTCCGTGGCACGTGAGATGTTCCCGGATCAGGGACTGAACCCTTGTCTCCTGCGTCGGCAGGCTGATTCTCTACCACTGAGCCACCAGGGAAATCCCCCCTCCCACCCCCCAACCTTGTTCTGTGGATGGTGTTAGGGGATCATTTACAAAGTCGAAGCTGAATGTGACTCGAGGTGACCTAGCTTGATTTCTTGTTCTGCTGGCACTAGTCGTAAAGAACCTACGTGTCAGTGCAGGAAATGTAGGAGATTTGGGTTCCATCTCTGGGTGGGGAAGATCCCGTGGAGGAGGGCATGGCAGCACACTCCATTTTGTGGAGAATTTTGTGGACAGAGGAGCCTGGCAGGCTGTAGTCCATAGGGTCTCAAAGAGTTGGATATGACTGAAGCGACTTATCATGCAGGCTGGTAGAGCTCCTCTTGTCACCCTTGAAAATTGCTCCGAACTTGCATTTCTGGCGATAATAGTGAACAGAACAGCCAAAAAACCTCGTTATACAAGACACGTGGAAATGCTGGATAAAGTATAGCGAATATCCTTTTTAAATGTATATTCATAATTGCATGTATAAAAAAGGAGAAGCAAGAGTGAGCTGGAAACTAGTGCTGTGCCCTTTCACTGGCGAAAGCTGCTTTCTCCTGAGGGACTTTGCCTCTTTCCGTAATTTAAAGATGCGGGTTTAGTAGCACTGTGTGAGGCACAGGAGATAAGATGTGGAACTGCGACTGAGGCTCTCACATGATAAGACTTCTGCAGGGTTATTCATTCAGTGAAAGTATGGACAAGAGGGAACGTTCTTTTCCTGATAAAGGGAATAGATAAATTGTTGATTACTGGGGAGGTGGGTAGTTCCACTTGAGAATTTGTAACCATAGATCTGTGTGCTTCCATGAGCTTGGAGTTGAAGTTTATACCATCTGTGTTTCCTGGGAACCTGAAGTTGAATAATTACAGTGATTCCAGATTGGTACTGTCCTAGAGAATTTGGCAGAATTTGGCAGAAGCAAAAATATAAATTATTTCTGGAAAAACTTGGCTTCACTTTTTATTCCCACAGAAAAGGCCGTCACTGAACATAAGTTCTGTATCCAAAAACAGAATCCAAAATTCCAGAACACACAGGGAAACAAGATTCCATGAGTGAAATCATCAAAAGTAACAAGTGGGATAAATAGATGTTTAGGAAGTTAAATTACAGAGTTTATATAAACTAGAGATTTGGAAGTATGACAAGAAATGGAAGTATCAAAATTGACCAAGAAGGTTTTTTTTTTAAGTAGAACTTGTCGAAATAAAATAATAGATTAATTGAATTTATAAATTACTTAGAACTAAATAGCAAATTAGACCCAGCTAAAGAGAGAATTAATTAGTTGGAAGTTAGATCTGTGGAATTATCTATAATGGTGTTTGGACACAGATTAGGCAATGGCACCCCACTCCAGTACTCTTGCCTGGCAAATCCCATGGGCAGAGGACCCTGGTAGGCTGCAGTTCATGGGGTCGCTAAGAGTCGGACACGACTGAGCGACTTCACTTTTACTTTTCACTTTCATGCATTGGAGAAGGAAATGGCAACCCACTCCAGTGTTCTTGCCTGGAGAATCCCAGGGACGGGGGAGCCTGGTGGGCTGCTGTCTCTGGGGTCGCACAGAGTCGGACACGACTGAAGCGACTTAGCAGCAGCAGCAGACATAGATTTGAAAAATATGAAAGCAGAGTTAAGAGGCTGGTCTGATGGTCTGATGCTTGTAATAGGAATGTCAGAACATAGAACAGGGAGATATAAATAGATGCGGAAAAAGTGGAAACAGTGACAGATTTTATTTTCTTGGGCTCCAAAATCACTACAGACAGGGCTTGCAGCCACAAAATTAAGACTCTTGCTTCTTGGAAGAAAAGCCATGACACACCTTGACAGCATATTAAAAAGCAGAGACTTCACTTTGCCGACAAAGGTCTATATAGTCTAAGCTGTGGTTTTTCCAGTACTCACGTATGGATGTGAGAGTTGGACCATAAAGAAGGCTGAGCGCCAGAGAGTTGATGCTTTCAAACTGTGGTGTTGGAGAAGATTCTTGAGAGTCCCTTGGGCAGCAAGGAGGTCAAACCAGTCCATCCTAAAGGAGATCAACCCTAAATATTCACTGGAAGGACTGATATTGAAGCTCCAATACTTTGGCCACCTGATAGGAAGAGCCAACTCATTGGAAAAGACCCTGATGCTGGGAATGATTGAGGGGAGGAGGAAAAGGGGGCAACAGAGGATGAGCTGGTTGGATGGCATCACCAATGCGATGGACATGCATGTGAGCAAACTCCGGGAGATAGTGAAGGACAGGGAAGCGCTGTGTGCTTCAGTGCATGGGGTCACAGAGTTGGACACAATGACTTAGTGTGCAACAACAACAACAACAACAACAACAAAGAATTTTTCAGAGTCAATGAAAGATGTGAATCATCAGATTAAAAGCATATTCTTCTGAGCAGTATGGCAACCCACTCCAGGATTCTTGCCTGAAGAATCCCATAGACAGAGGAGCCTGGCAGGCTACTGTCCATGGGGACACAGCTGAAGCAACTTAGCATGTAACTGCAGAAGCCCATGCCTCTGAGCAGTACCAATAAACTTAAACATTAGCTCATTAGTGAAATTGCAAGAAGCAGATCTAAGAAAGCAACCAGAGGGAAAAGACAGAATATCTACAAAGTTAAACTAATCAGACTTTTCTGCAGTAATGGTGAAAGCCAGAAGACAGTGGAATAATACCTTCAAGATGCTGAGAGAAAATAACTCAACCTAACAGTTTATGTTCTTCTAAACTGTCAGTTAGGAAAAAGAACAAAATGACATTTTCAGAGAGATAAGGCTTCTTTATCCAAAGATCTGTACTGAAGGAAGGTGTTCTGTGGGAAGGACAGCGGTCCTGGAAGGAAGAGTGGAGTTCCAGAATGAATGGGTGCGCAGACAGACTGATGAAAGTATGGACTGAGAAAAAGATGCTGACTGTGTAAAACCCAAATAGTATCTGCTTTGGGAGGCAGATAAGAAGATGAACAACCGACTACACGTGGAACACAAATATTATGTTAAACTAATTTAATGTAGGTTGGACTGAGGTAATTAGAACAGTGAAGTTCCAATAAGGGATAGGAGAGATGTTGATTAACTTTCGGCTTTTAGCATAAACGTACACGTTGAAGGTTAGCCTATAATGAAATGGAAATAGGGTGCAAGTGGCTGAAATAACGGAATTTGAAACATGCATCCATTTGGCTGTGCCAGGTGTTGCGCACTTGGGATTTTTAGTTGCGGCATGTAGGGTCAGATCTAGGGATCAGACCTAGGTCCCCTGCGTTGGGAGCAAGGAGTCTTGGCCACTGGACCCCCCGGGAAGTCCCTGAAATGGGATCTAAAATGATAATCTAAAGGTGGTAACTGTAGAGAAAAAACAAATTTAAACGTCGTTCAGCCATCAGGTCGTGTCCGACTCTGCAGCCCCGTGGACTGCAGCATGCTAGGCTTCCCTGTCCTTCACTACCTCTCAGAATTTGCCCAGACTCATGTCCATTGACTTGGTAGTGCCATCCAGCTATCTAATCCTTTGTTGCTCCCTTCTCCTCCTGCCCTTAATCATTCCCAGAATCAGGGTCTTTTCCAGCGAGGTGGCTCTTCACATCAGATGGCCAAAGTATTGGAGCCTCAGCTTTAGTGTCAGTCTTTCCAATGGATATTCAGGGTTGGTTTCCTTTAGGATTGGCTGGTTTGATCTTGCAATCCAGGGGACTTCTCCAGCGCCACAATTCGAAAGCATCAGTTCTTTGGCACTCAGCCTTCTTTATGGTCCTGCTCCCACATCTGTACATGACTGTGGGAGAAACCATAGTTTGGACTAAACAGACCTTTGTTGGCAAAGTGATGTCTCTGCTTTTTAATACATTGTCTAGGTTTGTTATAGCTTTCCTTCCAAGGAGCAAGTGTCTTTTAATTTCATGGCTGCAGTCTCTGTCTGTAGTGATTTTGGAGCCCAAGAAAATAAAATCTGTCACTGATTCCACTTTTTCACCTATTTGCCATGAAGTGATGGAAACGGATTCTATGATCTTTGTTTTTTGAATGTTGAGTTTTAAGCCAGCTTTTCCACTCCCCTTTCACCTTCATCAAGAGGCTCCTTAGTTCCTCTTCACTTCCTGCCATTAAAGTGGTATCATCTGCATAGCTGAGGTTGTTGATATTTCTGCCAGCAGTCTTGATTCCAGCTTGAGTTTCCTCCAGCCCAGCGTTTCTCATGATGTCCTCTGCATATAAGTTAAAAAAGCAGGGTGACAATATACAGGTGTTGTACCCCTTTCCCCGTTTTGAACCAGTCTGTTGTTCCATGTCTGCTTCTAACTGTTGCTTCTTGATCTGCATATAGGTTTCTCAGGAGACAGGTAAGGTGGTCTGATACTCTCATCTCTTTAAGAACTTTCCACAGTTTTTTGTGATCTGGACTTTAGCATAGTCAATGAAGCAGATGTTTTTCTGGAATTCCTTTGCTTTCTCTATGATCCAGCAGATGTTGACAGTTTTCTTTCTAGTTCTTCTGCCTTTTCTAAACTCTACTGCTGAAGCCTAGTTTGAAGGATTTTGAGCAGGACCTTGCTAGCATGTGAAACGAGCGCAGTTGTGCGGTAGATTGAACATTCTTTGGCACTGCCCTTTGGGATTGGAGTGTCCTGTGGCCACTGCTGAGGTTTCCAATTTTGCTGACGTAGTGAGCACAGCACTTTAACAGCATCATCTTTTAGGGTTTGAAATAGCTCAGCTAGAATTTCATCACCTCCACTAGCTTTGTTCGTACTAGCCTTTCCCAAGGCCCACTTGAGGATGTCTGGTGAGTGATCACACCATCGTGGTTATGTGTCATTAAGACCTTTTTTTGTACCATTCTTCTGTGTATTCTTGCCACCTCTTCTTAATCTCTCCTGCTTCTGTTAGGTCCTTACCATTTCTGTCCTTTAATTGTGCCCATCCTTGCATGAAATGCCCCCTTGATAGATAGCTCCAGCTTTCTTGAACACAGTGGTACTTGTAATGGGACCTGTAATGGGGGGTTTCTTGGCTGTGCTGGGCCTGCGTCGCTGTGCGCAGGCTTCCTCTCGCTGTGGCAGGCGGGGTCTACTCTGATCGCCGTGTGGGGACTTCCTGCAGCGGCTTCTCTTGTCATGAGGCACGGGCTCTGGAGCACGCAGCTGCAGTAGTCCTGCTGCACAGGCTTAGTTGCTCCGCAGCACATGGAATCTTCCTGGACCCGGGATTCAGTTTTAGATCAAAGACAGTATTAGGTTGAGTGGGGATAAAAAGAAATACAGAAAGATTTGAAGTACGAGTTGGATAAAGATTAATTGGGAAAATACTAACTACGAGAAATGTCATATAGCTGTGTTAATGTCACGTTAAAGTAGGCTTTCTGCAAGGAGCAAACAAATGAAAGGGGGTATTTTGTAGTAAGAAAAGTTTTATTGGAATATGTAAAAAATTTCTATAACCCAAAGGAGAAGCAGCCCAGCGGAAAAATGGGAAAGGACGTGAACAGGCAGTTTTCAGAAGGGGCTGACACACACACGCATGACCACTCTCACAAGCGATTAGGAAATGGGGATCAAAACCGTGACGTCCGATTTCACCCTCGCCCGGTTAGCACGTCGCAGGGGCTGAGGGGTGGCTCAGTGGGGCTGGAGTCTCTTGGGCGCGTACAGTGGTACATCCACGTGGGAGAACAGAGTGACCGTGTCCTGTGAGTTGGAGATGCTCATCCCTGGGTCCCCCCATCTCTGACCTCTAAGCTGTGGTGTATCCCCTAGAGGAACACCCGCTTGTGAGAAGACACACAGGAGAGGACCCCAGGAGGGTCCATGGCGGCAGGGCTTACATCAGCAAATGTTGTCAAGGACCCTAAAGGTCCAACAGAAGGATGGGCCCTGAGGTTGTGGTCTGGCCGTACAGTGAGCTGTTCACTAACACCGAGAGTAGAGGCGTCACAGAGCAGGTGAAGAGGGTGTGTATTCCACAGCGAGGCAGCCTTGGGCTCAAAACCCGGTTTTGACCCTTAATAAACATCTTGGGTAGAGTTGTTCTCCTGTGTGGGAGAAGTTCAGAGACGGGCGCAGTCCACTGTGGGATTCTTTTCTGCCTCTTGTATGTGTGTGTCATTGCACGGTGCGTGCACACGTGTGTGTGTGTGTGTGTGTGTGTGTGTGTGTGTGTGTGTGTGTGTGTGTGTTCGTCTGATGCTCCAGCCCTGCTTCTCACCTCCGCTTAAGTTCCCTTTATCCCGCACACACCAGCCATCCTACTCTGGTCATGGGGAAGATGGTGAAGAGCATCCTGTGTGGACCGGGGGAGGCGGAGTCACAAACTCAGATCCGGATATTGTCGCTGGCCGCCCCCACCTTCGGGACCCTCCTTGGCTGCTCTGGAGGAGCCTGCGGTGACAGCGGGTGCTCAGCTAAGGGCAGGTCCCTCCTCGGGGCAGGGTGAGGGGAGCCCAAAGCACGGCCTCCGGGGAAGGGAGCCTGACCTCTGTGTGTGCTTGTGTGGCAGGGTGGGGGCTGTCTCTGCGCAGACCTGGAGGCTGGACGATGCGGGAGAAGGCTGGGCTTGCCTCACTTGGCCGCCTCTCTGGCTTGGTGGCTCCTGCAGGGAGCGGGGGGTGGTGACCTGGTGCCTGAGGTGGGTGGCATCCCATTCTCACTGCTCCGCATTGTAGGGGGACTGTGCCCATAGGGAGGCGGGGCTGTTCAAGGAGCCCCAGGAACCAGGGGCAGAGCACAGCGGCCGGCTGGCTGCTGGGGTCTGTGGTACCTCTGAGAGCTGTTGGCTGAGCTGAATGTTCCACAGACCCAGAGCTTGGGGGTCTCCAGGGGAGGCGTAGCTGCTCCGGCTGCACACCCTCCCCACAAGGTCTGCCTCAGGTCTCCAGCCTGCTCTCTCCCCCCATTGGATTTCCCCTTGTCTCCCCAAGTGCAAGTTGGGGACATCCAAGGCCAGATGGCCTGGGAAACAGACCTTGCATGTCACAGCCCATCCATTCAGGTCCATCCTGCTCTCAGATCGTGGGTTCTGAGTGGAATCTGCACGTGGTTCTGTGTGTCCAGGATTGGGGTTTCCGTGTCTCGCCTGGACTGGGGGCTTGGGGAGCATCAGAGGTGTCTTCCCACCGACGTGTAGACTCCTTGGAACATCAGGACTGCCTCCTGGGGACACTGCTGCTTGTATACCTGATTCCTTGAGAGGCTAGTGCTCAGGTTGGCTGGTGCTCGGGGTAGAATGAACCCCTTACCCTCATGTCTTCGGGGGAGGTGCCCCTCTGGGCTCTGAGGCAGCAAGTAGGGGCACAGCTTCTTCTCCTGCTGGGATGGGTGAATGGGCGGGGGTTGGGGGAGCCTCCTGTGTAGGGGGCCCCGGCTCTATGAGTGTGGGCAGGAGCCCTGTGTCTATTAAAAGGCGGAGGCGGCCTTGTGGTGGGAGTGTTGCCAGAGGCTATAAATAGCTGAGTGTGTGCAGAAGGAGTGCCAGGGAGGAGGGAGGAGGGGGATTCCTTTCCAGCTGGCAGCAGAGTATGAGAGTGGGGGGGCATGGAGCCTCCCAGTCTCCCTGAGTCCCCCTGGGGCTCTGAATACAAAGCTCTTGCAGGTGTGGGTGTACACACCCCCAGCCTGATGGGGCAGGGGGCTTGTGCTGTGACGAAATGGCGTTGGCAGTGGGGAGGGATCTGACTCTGATATAACAGTGATGGTGCCAGGCATCATTCTCACTTAAAATGCAGTAACTCACGTCATTCTTGGGACAGCCAAGGAAGTAGGTTTGTTAGCATCCCCTTTACACGAGTGGGGAAACAGAGGCACGAGGTGGCTGGGGCACTTGCCGGGGGCATGTGCAAACCAGGACCTGAATGGGGTCGAGGCCCCTTTTTTTCAGCTGGTGTGTGGGGTTCCCCGGGTGGCGCTAGTGGTAGGGCACTGCCTGCCCGCGCGGGAGGCGCTGGAGACATGGGTTCCGTCCCTGGGTTGGGAAGATCCCCTGGAGGAGGGCACGGCAACCCACTCCAGTATTCTTGCCTGGAGAATCCCATGGACACAGGGGCGGCAGGCTGTAGTCCATGGGGTCACAAAGAATCAACATGACTGAGCGACTTAGCACGCATGCACGTGTAGGAGGATCTTGTCAGGTGTGGGTCCACGGTCATCCTGAGCCCCGGGTCTTAACTGGAGCCTTGAGATTTGGAGTTCCCAGCCCTGTCCGCATGGGTCCTGCTCACAGGAGTGGCCAGAAGGGTGCCTGCCTGGTCAGCAGCATGGAGAGAGGAGCTGGGCCAAGCCTGGAACACTCCTGCTGTCTGCTAACGTCTCTCGTCAGGGCTCCCAGCTTTATATGGGGCGCGGAGGCTTGTTGTCAGAGCAGAGATGGACCCTAGGGCTTGGGCTGCAGGCTGAGGCCATCCCTCGTTTTCCCCTCCCTCGACAATCCAGCTCCAGCCAGGAGAGAACTATGTCCTTCTGTCTGGTTATTGGTCCATCCTTCTTTCGGCGCCTCTGCCCATCTTTCCAGCCTGTGTCTGGACCTGGTTCTAGCAGTCAAGACGGTCAAGGTTTCTGCTGTCAAAGCATCAGCTTTGCAGTCCTGTGGGGGAAGCCTGACATTTAAGAAGCAATCATCTAGCGCATTTGTAATGTTTTGTTTCTTATATGAGTGTTTATTATGTTATTGTCTCTGGGGGGATTATTTGGTTGCATTATTTTTATACTTTTTGAATGTCTGGAATAACCCCTTAAACAGCAATAGGCAACTAGTCACTTGGGATAAATGAGGTGATGGAGGAAGTGCAAAGGCCTGTGGAAGTGGAGAGTAATTGGCCTGGCCTCCAGGGAGAGAGAAGAGCCAATATTTAAAGGAGAAAGTGGGGAATGTTTTTCAGCCAGAGGTAGTAACTTGTGTGGAGCCTGGAAGCCGAGCATATTCAAGAGCCTGGCAATGTTGTGTGCTGCAGTCGGGGGAAGGAGGGTGGGGTTGTGCCCAGCACCCCGTCTGTAGCCCAGCTTGGGGGTCTGGCCCACAGGTCAGCAGTCTGCGAGGACCCCCACTAGATTTGCGGACATGGAGGCAGTGGGTCCCGTGTGCCCTCTGGATCGGGGGCTTTGCAGAGTATGCAGCTGCCAGTGCTGCTGCAGGTGGGCGGGGGGAGGGGAGGTGTGGGCATCGTTGGCACCAGCCTGGGCCCTGCCGCAGCGTTTGGTCTCCTAGGTCCACCCCATTCCCTCAGCCCCGCCCCTTGCTAGCAGAGGTGCTCTGAGACAAGACAGAGAAACGGGCAGGAAGCTGCGCTCCTAGTTTCTCGGAAGTGGTCCCCGAGTTTTGCACCAGAACCACCTGGGACAAAGGGGGTGGTTAAAAACACAGATCCTGCCCCCACTCCAGTTGGAGGGGTCTGGGCTGGGCCCAGGAATGGCATGTCTAGCATCCCCCTCCCGCCCCACTCCAGCACACGCGGTGATTCTGACAGGCCCGGGGTGTCGGGCCCCCTGCTGTGGTGCAGGGAGGCCCCCCAGAGCCCCAGGTGTTGGCCCAGCCCCTCCCTGCGCACCTGGCTGGCAGTCTGTGCCCGCCCCTCCTCCACCCCAGGGCCCTGGGGTGGTTGAGCAGCAGCTGCCTCCCCCGGGCGCAGGTTCCGGGCGCGGGGAGGCCGAGACGCGGGAGTGCATCTACTACAACGCCAACTGGGAGCTGGAGCGCACCAACCAGAGCGGCCTGGAGCGCTGTGAGGGCGAGCGGGACAAGCGGCTGCACTGCTACGCCTCCTGGCGCAACAGCTCGGGCACCATCGAGCTCGTCAAGAAGGGCTGCTGGCTGGACGACTTCAACTGCTACGACAGGTGCCGCTGCCCCCGGGGCCGGGTGTCTGGAGCCCACCCGGGCTCTCGCCGGGTCCCCAGTGATGCTGGGGGAGGTGTCCACCCTTGGATCTCCCTCCCGACTCTGCGTCCCGCTCCTGGGGAGCCCGACCCCCACGGTTCCCCATAGGGATCTCTGTCTGTGGTGAGGGCTTTGGCTGGGCCGCCCTGGGAGTCTGTTCCTCAGGCGAGCTGTGGATGGGAAACTGTGCCTCCAGGCAGGAGTGCGTGGCCACCGAGGAGAACCCCCAGGTGTACTTCTGCTGCTGCGAAGGCAACTTCTGCAACGAGCGCTTCACCCACCTTCCCGAGGCAGGCGGCCCAGAAGGTGAGGGCGTGGGGGGGCCAATGTGGGCCGGCCTTGGCCCCCAGGTGCTCGGCTCCTGCGTGGGGTGGGGAGCAGCTGCAGGGGACTCTGCTCTGGCCCTGGAGGTGTGCAGGCAGGCGGACTGTGTGACGCTGGGCTCCGTGTGTCCCCCAGTCACGTACGAGCCACCCCCGACAGCCCCCACCCTGCTCACTGTGCTGGCCTACTCGCTGCTGCCCGTCGGGGGCCTCTCCCTCATCGCCCTGCTGGCCTTCTGGATGTACCGACATCGCAAGCCCCCCTACGGCCACGTGGACATCCACGAGGTAAGATGGGGCTGGCTCGGGGTGGGGCGGGGTAGATCCTATTACGGCCAGATCCTGTTAAGCCCTCGATCGCCCCAGGACCCTGGACCTCCACCCCCGTCCCCTCTGGTGGGCCTGAAGCCTCTGCAGCTGCTGGAGATCAAGGCTCGGGGGCGCTTTGGTTGTGTCTGGAAGGCACAGCTCATGAACGACTTCGTGGCTGTCAAGATCTTCCCACTCCAGGTGTGTGTCTGCCTGTGGGGGGTGGTCTCCAGGTCATCGGGCTGGGGCCTGAGCCCTCCTGCCCAAGAGCAGTCCATACCCTGTGCAAGCGGGGTGAGAGAGGAATGGGCCCCATTGCGGGTGGCAGCGTTTATCGTGGGCCTAGGGTAGGGCTTTCGAAACCTTGATTTGCAGAACCTCAGTCCACCCTGGTTTTTAGGGTTTTGCTTTGACAGCAGGTTCTGCTTAGAGGCCCTGGACACCAGGCTGACGGAGCCATTGCCCAGGACACTCTGCTTCTTGTTGGTTGGGTGGTCCTGGGCCGCTCCTTTCTGTCACTCTGGGCCTCAGTGTCCCCTGTCGTAAACCAGGTGCTGGGCTTAGTGATCTCAGGGCTCACCGCTGGCCTGTGGTCCCCGGCCCAGCTGAGTCCTGCCCTGCCCTTGACAGAGGAGGTTGGGAGCGGGTGGGAAGCTGCCAGGGGGCGTGGCTGCGGTGGGGTTCAGCTGCGCCTCCCTGCTTCAGGACAAGCAGTCGTGGCAGAGTGAGCGGGAGATCTTCAGCACGCCTGGCATGAAGCACGAGAACCTGCTGCAGTTCATTGCCGCTGAGAAGCGAGGCTCCAGCCTGGAGGCGGAGCTGTGGCTCATCACAGCCTTCCACGACAAGGTGAGCCTCGCCCTGTGGACCCTGCTCCCGTGGGACGTGACCATGGGCCCCACCGTGGCCTTCCCCGGAGGTCCCCTTCCACGGGTGTGGACACGAGGGTCTGCAGGAAGAACCCCTCTCCCTGGGATCAGTTCTTGCAAACAGGAGTAGTGACGTCATGATTATCACTGTCTGACACCACCTGCTTCCCAGCCCCTCCTGGCCTCGTCGGTGCCAGCCTCCTGGTGGGGCACTCAGCCATCTGACCCACGGGTGCGGCCCTCCAGGGGCAGGGCTGGATCCTGCCCGCGTGCCCAGAGCCTGTGCCGTCTCCTGTAGGGCTCCCTCACGGATTACCTCAAGGGGAACATCATCACATGGAACGAACTGTGTCACGTGGCAGAGACAATGTCTAGAGGCCTCTCATACCTACACGAGGATGTGCCCTGGTGCCGGGGCGAGGGCCACAAGCCATCTATTGCCCACAGGTACCTGGGTTAGCAGTTGCCCTCTCTTCTCTTGACCTGGAGCCACAGAGAGCGTTGGAAGTTGAGAGCAGGGCCCGGGGAGGGTGGGGGGAGCCGGTCTCAGTTTCATAAACATGCTTAGCCGCTCTGTGGTGTGTCAGGGGTAACCCTGGCCCTTCCCCTGCCTTCTGCCCTTGTCTGCTCTGGCTGTGGTCTTGCAAGCTGGTTCTCTGGTGCCCTCCAGTGGCCACAGAGGGAAGTGCTGATTCTGTGCATTGATCCTTGCTGTGTTACAGCATACGTATCCTGTTAACTGTCAGAGTGATGGCGTGTGTATGTAGCCTCTGGAAAACTCTGTAGTCCTGGGAGAATGAACTTTAAGAAAGGCGAATAATGGATTATTATGAAAGGAATGTTGACCTCACAGATCCCCTGAAACAGTCTCGGGGATTTCTGGAGTCCTGGGATGGTGCTTTGAGAGCCAGTCTGTGTTACCTCCTCATCACAGTGGCAGGCACCACTCTAGACACTCCGAAATGCCAAGTCATTTGAGCCTCCTAACTGCTCTGTGAGATAAGTGCTATTTTTCCCAGCCCTTCTTACAGGGAAAGGAACAGCAGCACAGACAAGATGACAGCTTAGTGTGGTTCTCTGACTGTGAGGGAGCCTCAAAGCTGCAGGGCCCCAGTGGGAGCAATATGAATGACACAGGGCATTAACTGTAGGAAATAACCATTTTTGTAGGGCAAACTTGGTTGAATGCTGACTCTTCCATAGGGTCCAGGCTAACAGCAGTGCATAGGAAGTGTGCCAGGGGTGGCTCTAAGCATTTGTCCATCAGTTGAGTCCTCAGAGGAAGGCTGAGACAGGCATGAGGAAGTTGAGGACCTGCTAGGGAAAGGCAGAGCTGAGTGCAACCCCAGGACCCACTGTGCCACCTCCAGAGCAGCTCAAACCTCTGGGGCAGCGGTCCCCAACCTTTTTGGCAGCAGGGACCAGTTCTGTGGAAGACTGTAGTCTTTCTACAGACTGGGGTGAGGGTGGTTTCAGGTTGATTTAAACATGTTACATTTACAGTGCACTTTATTTTTATTACTGTATTAGCTCCACCTCAGATTATCAGGCATTAGATCGTGAGGTTGGGGACCTCTGCTCTGGGGCCTGTTCAGAATCAGGCAAATTCATTGAAACTTTTCTTCTCGTTCACATCCCAAATGGTGTAAATTCTTGCCAGGAAACTCACATCCCCAGCTGCAGTGCCCCTCCTCAAACCCTCTGAGAATGTGAGAGCCGGCCTTTGATGCTGGGGACTGGACAGGGGTCGTTGCTCTGACAGCTTTGGTCGGAGTGCAGTTAGGGATTCTCACGCTGACGGAGCAGGGTGTAATAAGCTGCCCGCCTGGGTGGCTTCGTGGAACTCCAACCTGGTGCAGACCCCGCTCCCCACAGGGTGGGATGGGCCCCGGCTTAGGGCTCTGGGAGTCCAGGTGGGAAGGCAGGAGCAGGGCCGATCAGACCACAGGTTCGGCTCCATCTCAGTCCACCGTCTCCACAGGGACTTTAAGAGCAAGAATGTATTGCTGAAGAGTGACCTCACTGCTGTGCTGGCTGACTTTGGCCTGGCTGTTCGGTTTGAGCCAGGGAAACCTCCGGGGGACACTCACGGGCAGGTGATGAGCCTCAGGGGGTAGAAGATGGGGGTGGACACTGCCCTTCTGGTGTCAGCTGGCAGGGGACAGGGATCACCCCGTGAGATCAAAGTTGTCTGAGAACCCCAGGGGCAATGCGCTCATTTCACCAGTGGGGAGGTGAAGCCTGGAGGGTGGCGTGGCTTCCTGCGCCGGTCAGCGAGAAACAGATTTCCCTTCCCTCTTTCAGTTGTAATTATTAAACAAGATAAAAATAAATAAGTATATTTTAAGAATCCAAATCAAAAACCTGGAGAAAAAGGAACCTAAAGGTAAACCTGAGCAGATCATCCTAAAACAACTGCTGTTAGTATTTTGAACTATTCTCTCCCTTCTGTTTTTGATGTCAGTCTCAGTAAAATACACATTATCTGTGGAGCTCCTTGTGGTGTTGATGGAGTTAAGAGGCAGCATTTCTGTGGTAGATTACTACTGTCTGGAGTGATACTTCACAGTCGTCATTACATCGTGCCCCTTGTAGGCCTCCCCGCCCCCTCCCCTCCACGACCATCGGGGATAAGCTGTCATTGTCGATGACCCTGCCGTGCACACGGGCTGTAGCTCCCGTGTCCTGTGAGTGCATCTGTACATGCTCGGTGACCACAGCCCTTCCCCTGTCCTCACGCAGGTGGGCACGCGGCGGTACATGGCCCCCGAGGTGCTCGAGGGAGCCATCAACTTCCAGAGAGACGCCTTTCTGCGCATCGACATGTACGCCATGGGGCTGGTGCTGTGGGAGCTCGTGTCCCGCTGCAAAGCTGCCGACGGTGAGCAGGGCGGGAGCCCCGAGCATCCTGGGCATGGTGTGGGAGAAGTCGGGCAGTCGGGTTACCCGCCCCCACCCCCCCAACCCCCACCTTGGGACTCACTCTTTCCAGGACCTGTGGATGAGTACATGCTGCCTTTTGAGGAGGAGATCGGCCAGCACCCGTCCCTGGAGGAGCTGCAGGAGGTTGTGGTGCACAAGAAGATGCGGCCTGCCATCAAGGATCACTGGCTGAAACACCCGGTGAGGGTCGGTGGGGGGCTGCGGAGGCGGCTGTGGGCGTGGGATGCTGACGGCCAGGAGGGGAGCTTCACCCAGCCGCCCTGTGCGGCAGGGCCAGAGGGGAGGGCTCAGGCCGCAGGCCCAGCCCCACCTCCCCCCGTGCGCTGCCTCCCTTCCACCTGGGAGTGTCTGTGCAGGCTAGTGCGCTCCAAGGCGGCGGCTCTGGTTTTGACCCCAGCAAGTGATGGGACCTGAAATCCTGGATCTGTCCGCCAGCAGCTGGGTGACATCTGGCCAATTGCTTTATTTCTCTGAGCTCTTGTCTCCTCAGGGTAGTATTAGATTTAAGGAGTTGCTGTACCTCACTGGGCAGGACACCTATCACTTAAGTGTCTAATACGGCTTAGCTCGGATGAAGTAATCGCTTTTCCTTGCCCTCATCGATTTTTTGGGCCTGGGCTGAGCTATGTGGCATCTGGGCCCCTCCAGTCTGCGGACATGTACAAAAGACCCCAGCTGTGGAAACCGTTAACATTTCTTGGAAGGATATTTGCCTTGAGCTCCATTGACTCCCTTCCCCCTGGCACCCTAGGGTTAATTCCGAAGGACATCACTGGGGGCTAGCGCTCTTCCCACATGGTCAGGGGTTGAGCTGTGGAGGTCAGGTTCTGCTGCCATGCTGCCTGCTCCCTGAAATCCAAGACTGCAAATGGAGAAAATACAGGCACTGGGAGAGGGGAGCTGGGCCTTGCTTCTGCCTCAGACGTTCAGTCTCTCAGGGCAGAGACGCTGCGGTCGCCAGTCCAGTTCCCTGACGTGGAACAGGCCCAGAGGGAGCTGAGTGTGGCCTAGTGCCAAGCAGGCCGGATCGTTCTGGGTATGGGTGGGCACTTTGCTCATCTTGCGGCCTTTCCCAGCTTCACGCAGTTGGTTCTAGCACAGGGTGTCAGGCCCCATTCCCTGGACTCTGGGGAGGTTCTGGGGGCCGTGGGGAAAAGGGTGGGATGAAGTCCCCCTCTGTCTCCACTGTAACTGCACATTGGGCCCCTGTGTGATTTGGGCTTTGCCTAAGATCTTGTTGCAATGTCACCAGTCCAAGGCAGGCAGCCCTGTGGGCCCTGGATTCCCTTGTTGAGTATTGAGGTTCAGTTGGCCCTTCCCTGGGGGCTGTGGAGGAGGCTGGTGGGCTCAGGACGCTGACTGCTGGCAGGGGAGTGTCCCCCAGAGCCCTGTGGACGGGCCTGTGGGCTCAGTCCTCAGGAACATCGCTGGTTTGCTTGTCCTCACTGAGGGCCACCAGCAGAGGCATGCGTTTCCTCTCTCCCGCTGGTGTGCAGGGCCTGGCCCAGCTCTGCGTGACAATCGAGGAGTGCTGGGACCATGACGCGGAGGCTCGCCTGTCCGCGGGCTGCGTGGAGGAGCGAGTGTCCCTGATCCGGAGGTCGGTCAACGGCACTACCTCGGACTGTCTCGTCTCCCTCGTGACCTCCGTCACCAACGTGGACCTGCCCCCGAAGGAGTCGAGCATCTAAGCCCAGGACACGAGTGGCTCTCCAGACTCAGTAGATCTGAAGAGGAAAGGAAAAAAAAACAAAAAAAAGTTGTGTTTTGTTTTGGAAATCCCATAATACCAACAAACACATAAAATGCAGCTGCTATTTTACCTTGACTTTTTATTATTATTATAATTATTATAATTATTATTAATATTATTTTTTTGGATTGGATCAGTTTTTACCAGCACATTGCTCTACTGTATCGCAAACAGCGGACACATCAGCAGGCGTTGCGGTGCTGAGCTGTGAATGAGGAACCAGCGCCATGCTGAAGAGCCTCGGCCACCTCCCGCCCCTCGGGGTCCATTTTCCCCCGCTTTCTCTTTGTTTGTTGTCTCAGAACCTGTGACACAAAGAAACCCATCCTGTCTTAGGAAACTTAATGCTGCAAACTCTACCTAGAGGAACCTTTGAAGACTGTTACATAAGAACACACCTTCCTCACACGAGGAGTTTCCCTCTGCCCTCGTCCCCCTCCCGCCTCACCTTTTACTGTGTTTTTATCCCTTTTTAGACAGTGAGTTTAAGAAACAGCAGGCGTGTCTTTTCACGGATGAACGGGTGTTGTCCTGACCGAGGAAAAACTGGGCTGAGGATGAGGATGGTTTGGACTGGAGGGGAGGACGGGGCTGGGGGTGGGTTCTGGAGCAGAGCTACACTGGACTCGGGCACACTCGGAGCAACATCCTTTGCTATGAGACTACTTCTCAGGTAACCCGGAATCGAGGGGAAGGATCGCGTGGAGGCCGAGCATGAACGGCAAGAGCGGGGTTTGGAGAAAGTCTGAAATCAGGTGTGGCTCTGGCCCATCTGTGTGCCCTGTCCAGTTTTTCTTTTCACTCACTTGGGCTTGGGCATAAGACACAACATTTTTTCTACCCTGATTTTAAGGTTCGGCAAGGGTAGAAATCATCACGGTTTAGTGAGTACAGTCTTCATGAGACATTATACTGTAAATATCTATAAGGGAGGAAAAGTTGAAAGAGTTTCCTCCTGGAGCAGTTCAGGGAAATGGCCACGTGGGGGCGCCCTGCATAGCCGGGGCGAGAGGATTTCCTGGGTCCCGCCTGGCCAAGGCCTGTCTCTCTGGAGAGCCCCAGAGTCATGCAGCGCTGGCTCTGTCTGCCCTGTGTGGTGACGTTACTGTCCCTTTATGTAGCTCGTGGACACAGCTTTCTCCAGACCCCCTCACAAGAGGTGCATATTCGGAAAAAACCGTTTCTCTGTTTTGCCATAACCTTGCTCTCGTCAGTGAATGTTCCTAATGCTGCTGTTTCAACCTTTGACTTTTTTTTTTAATTTATGAAACATGCAAATTTTTTTTTTCTTAAAAACACACACATCCACGCAAATGCTTTGCTATGTGGCTTCCGAGGTTTAAATTTTGAAAAGTAAAAGAATTAAAACTTCACGACCACAGACCACCTCAAACCAGAAATACCTCAGAATTTTCTACTTGTGTAAGGTTTATTATATATTTTATTAGTTGTGTTGTCTCGTAGTAAGTATATTTTAATGTAAGTTGGCTTTTATGACAAAGTTTAAAAGAAATAGAGAAAAAGAAAAAAAGTTGTGAGTCTTCTAGGGAGTGCTCCCGTTTTTTGTTGATAACGTCCCCTTGTAAATAATTGTCATCCACTGTGGGTTGGCTGTCGGGGCTGAGTCTGGGCATTCGTCACTCTTATTTGTGAAGGCGTTTCCTTCCCATTGCTTTAGCCCCTTTTATTTGAAAACTGGATCTCTTCACCTTGAGGGTAGGCGAGTTGGTGGGCGACGGGGAGAGGTTGACTAGGGTGGGGGGTGGGCGCCTCCTCCTGAGTTTTTTGGAGGTTCCGCTGTTTCCCTTGACTTGGGAGGTCATTGTTCAGAATGACAGGCGACCCCACTTTAACCTGGGAAAACTGTGGCCTTTAGACCCCCATGAGGTAATTTTACTTGAGACTTAATTTCTTCAGCAGATCCGCGGGGGCGCGAGGGGAAGTGCCCGGCAGGTCTCTGGAGCCGCGCTGCCCGGGCCGCCTGTGACGGCCGGGCCGGGCAGTGGGGCATCTGGGCCCCCCAGGCTGGGTCCTCCTCTGCGTGTTTGGACACTGTGCGGTGGGAGGTGAGCTTTGCTTCACGGGTCAAAATGTGAGCTGGCCAGGGTGGCTCCAGGGACAGGTTTTTGTTTTTTTTTTAGTAAGTTATTTGTCTGTCTCTTCTTCCTTTTCTTTTTTAAACTATTTTGTGCTGTGGTATTTTTCTTCCCTCGGAACGATTTTTAACAGCAAAACAGGCCTTACAGCAGTTGCTTTTCTTTTCCACTTATTTCTTTCAGAAGCTTTAAAATATTTATTGAAAAGTGCCATATCTGGTTTCTCCAGCTTTCTCCTTACTTAGGTAGGCAGTGCTGGGCATCTCTACTTTTCAATCCTCAGAAGAAACAAATAAACCACTAAGAAATGTAGTTGATTTCAGACAGGAATGACCGGATCCCTGATCCTGTCCTGTGTGGAACACTGAACCCCAGCCTCTGTTTGGCTTTAGGGTTCCTCTGGGCAGTTTTTGTTTTGCGTGCTGGCTTGATTCTCCTGAGAGCGAGCTTTGCCCTGCTGCGGGGCCTCTTTAGGCTGAGGCAGGGGTGGGGGGTCCCCCTTTGCTGGCCCTGTGCCCAGCTGCCGTCACTTCCTCAGGGCCGTGGCACCGGAATGAGGTGTGTCTTGGCAGAGGGCTTCTGGTGGCACACGTGTGCTGTGCCGAGGGTCCCTGACCGTGGTCGTGGCCAGGAGAAGGTGGGCGTCTCTCTCCCGACGTGCCGCTGGGGCCTGGGGGTCTTCTGCCTCTGATGAAGTCATCTTTGTCCTCACGAATCCTCTGGGGGAGCCCGCCATCCGCGGCTCCGGCTTGTGCTGATGGGCTTGTGGGGCTCAGCCTGTGCTCATCTCCACAGATGCTTCATGCACTCTCCATTTCCAGGGAGCTCATATCTCTCCTGCATTTCTTTTCTCTCTCTCTCCAAGCTCTGTGGAAGACTGGGAGCCGTGGAGTCTGGTCTCATCGTCCCTGCCCCGTTCTGAGTAGGAGGGTGGCCAAGTCAGAGGACAGAAGTGGCCCAGGACCCCTGCGCCTTCCTCCCAAGTGTGCTGTCGTCCAGGCAGGCTCCTGGCTGTGGAGAGAGTCTTCTCTTTGGTCCCTCATGGGGAGATCTCCACTCAGGCCAGTGTTCTTGCCTGGAGAATCCCAGGGACGGAGCAGCCTGGCGGGCTGCCGTCTGTGGGGTTGCACAGAGTTGGACACGACTGAAGCAACTTAGCAGCAGCAGCAGGGGAGATCTCCTGAGTCAGAGGGAGCCAGGAGTGAGCAAGGGAAAGAGGAGACACGTGGGACAGAGGCCGCTGTGTCACAGTGCCCGCAGAGGACGCTTCATCACAGGCCATGGAAGGGCATGGGCATGCGCGTTAGCACATCCTGGGGCCATTGGTCCCTCCCAGGAGTCCTTCTCTGATTGAATTACTTGGGGTGTGAGGGCCACAGGCAGGTCCTTCTGAGGAGAAAGGGAGACCTGGCCCGGTGGCAGTGGGGGTCAGCGCCGTCAGCCTCGTGTTCAGATGGCCTTCTTGTCCTCTTGGCTCTCAGTAGGGGCCCCAAGGGCTCAGTCCTGCTGGGGAGGCTTCCTTACACGTGCCAGCTGCTTCTGATGCAGACTTCATCCTGTCTGCATGGGGCGGCCTGTGTCCAGAAGAGGGACCTTGTGCAGCCTCGGACAGCCTCGGGACGCTTGAGCCGCCCACTCTTGCTTTCTCAGCCAAGGGAAAAATTTGTCATCTCTAGGCCTCTGAGGTGGTTCTCCCCCTGCCCCCAGGGACCAGGCCGACCCTCCTGTTGTGGCTGGGCCCTGCCTTAGGGAGCTGAGCAGGGGATCCCGTGGTTCTTCTCTGTCTCTTTTCTCTCCAGCTGGCCGCCGTGCTGCTCCTCTTTGGGTGCTTGGGGTGCGTGTGTGATGTTTCCTTCGTGGCAGGCCGAGCCGCATATTGAGGGTCCACCATATGTCGTGTATGTGGCTCAGAGAGCCCCATCCCGTGGCCCCTGTACTCTGAACCATGAGGCCAGGGAGGGAGCTGTTCTATTGGGGTGGGAGGACTAGATGGCCCTCTTGCAAATGGAATTCTGCTGCTTCGAGAATACAATGTGACGTTCCCAGCATCTGTTGGCAATACAAGGATTTCATGTGTTTTTTTTTTTAAGGAATATAGTGAGCGTACGTACGTAAGTTGTTAGAATTGGTACTAGACGTGTACTGGAAGTGAAGGGGCTTCCCAGGTGGCGCAGTGGTAAAGAATCTACCTGCAATGCAAGAGACGTGGGTTCAGTCCCTGGGTGGGGAGGATTCCCTGGAGTAGGAAATGGCAACCCACTCCAGGATTCTTGCCTGGAAAATTCCATGGACAGAGGAGCCCGGTGGGCTGTAGTCTATGGGGTCGCAAAGAGTGGCATGTGACTGCAAATGCATACTAGAAGTTGAACAGCCAGGCATTATTCCAGAGAACTTGGCTTACTAGAAAAATACCTAAATCGGAAAGCATTTTCCAGGAGTTAACTCAGTTTGTCAGTGCCAGCTGTTTCTGAATCTTTGGAGAGATGGCCAGGCCTGCCTCAGACCTGACTCTTCAAGAAGCACAGGGAACTGACTGACTAACCCCCACCCCCCACCCCATCCCACTGCCTCCCCTTTCGGTTCAGGGCAAGCGGCCAAGAAAGAAAAGGAGACAAGGTGGCCTTTTCTGGTCAGTGGCTGTTCACAAAAGCTGAGCTGGTAAAATACTCAGCAGCTGATGTGTTCAGCCTAGGAATGATGAGTTCAAGTCCCAATCAGGAGTTATGTTTTAGGCAAAGAAACCAGCCCAGTAATTCAGTTGATAAGCTGTTTGTTTTTCTTCTAAGTCTAGATTTGTAAACAGTGAATTCAGGGTTATAGGCATGTTCTTTAAGTAAGATTCCTGACAGTTAATTTGCAACCAGCAGTCCACCTATGAATGTATCCCAGACCTTTAGAAGGCTTGGGGAAGTTTTTTTTTTTTTTTAAGAGGATTTAGTTTTGTAGCAAAAATAAATGGAATTTTAAAATGCACCCCTTCCCTTGGAAATTAATTCATGTGACTCAGCCACACTTGAAAAACAGTTATAGTCGGCCCTCCACATCCATGGGTTCCTCATTCTCGGGTTCATCCAACCTTGAATCAAAAATATTTTGGGGGAAAATACTACAGAAAGTTCCAAAAATCAAAACTTGAATTTGCCACTTACTGGCAACTCTTTACATAGTACTTACATTATATTTACAACTCTTTACATAGTACTTTATTATATTAGGTATTATAAGTAATCTGGAGGTGATTTCAAATGTGCGTCATTTTATGCAAGAGTTATCTGCATCAGTGGATTTCGGATCTCCACCCCGCAACCCTCCATATAGAGGGATGACTGCGGTGGGTCCAGGAGAACTACAAATGACCATCAAGTAGAAGTCCAGATTATCTAGTGGGGTATTTTGAATACTCTTGTTTTAAACTCATTTTGCGTTCACTGTAAACTTTGGTTTGGACAGAATTTTGAATTGAAAAGATTTACCACTACTGAGAATTTTTACCCAGCTTTTTACATTGTTGTGACGGTATCTTCCAGGTATGAATGAAGCAGGACTTTGTGATTGTGATCCTCCATGTATCCCTGTAGTGCCAAAACCAGTGAGATTTTATTTGCTCCTATGGCAGCTCATAGCGATAAGACAAGTGTTTTTTCCTCATGAATTAAAACACATGTTCCCTAAATGCCAGCATGTGGAGATGGGCTTTGCACTGCCCTTTCCAGGAGTGTCTTTGGATTGTCTGGAGCCTAGGCAATTCTGAGAACTCCTGCAAGCCCACTACAGGACACTAAAGAAATATACACACAGACGTGCGTGTATATGCAGTGGATTCTACAGCTGTGGGCTTTTCTGGACATCCACAGAAACGCGTTTCCTTCACTTGCAAAGTTTACATTTTGAAGCTCACAGTTACAAAAAATAGGGCCCATTAGCTCATGCTTTTCAGGCAGATGTGGATGGGTCTTTTTTTGCAAATGGAGGAGACCTGTCTTGAGCCCTGGGAATTTCTCCTGTGGGTTGGGCGCGGGCTCATTCCTGGATTCTCCCAATCATGTTCGCATTCGAATGTTGTTAGGTAGCATTGTAAATAAAAGAATAGGTTATATAATAGAGATACGACACTTGAAATTTTACTTTAAGAAATCTGTAGCACTACATATATATTTAGTTATATCACCCGACGGATTTCTTCTGCACAGTGTGGAGATTGTTTTATATCACAGATTATTTTTATAAAGTCCAGTGAGTTTGAGTAAGAATGATTTTGTAATCAGAGCCATGAGCTTTACCTTTCAAGATAAGTGTACACTGGAGTGTGAGTGGTGTGGGGCTGTCCCTGAGTGCTCCTGTGACTTCTCGTTGATACACTGGCAGATTGCAGTCCACCGATGGGTCTTGTTTGGCCCAAAACTCCACTCGCAGCTGTCTGCATGGGGCAGTCTGCCGAGGAGAGGGGCTGGGAGAGGCCAGAGGATCCTGCCGTGTGCTTTGTATACGTGCTTCCTCCTGAGGTTTCTTTTGAACAAAGGGTTCTGAGGTGAATAATTTCTTTGTAAGTTACTCTCATGGGTGTAGTGGTGTGAAGGGGTTTCGGGGAACAGAAATGGTACCAGGGTGCAGATTGGGGTGGCTTGGGACTCGAGTAAGATTCAGGCAACAAATGTGTAAAACGAGGATTCGGTGATTGGAGAAATCTACCAAACCGAATGATCTCAGACCAAATTATCCAGTTTTTCAGGAGAGAATTTTCCATTCGGAAAGGGAGGGGCGTGGTGTGTGGGCAGTGCGATCAGAGTAAATGGAGGGCTGCTTGGCAAGTTTGTCTTCTCTGTTAAGGCTGCTGGGAGGCGAGAGGGGCTGGGCTGGCTCACCGCTTGCCTCTAGCAAGCAACCCTGGAGCCCGCAGAGGCGGCTCAGAACCATGTACCATCAGGGCCTCTGCCCAGCGCCTACAAGGGTTTCCTGCTCTTCCTACAAAGGTCAGCATCACGGCCGTGATGTGGAAGGCGGTCTTTACCTGTTAGCCTTTTGGTTTTTGGGTGGAGAGTGGATGGTTACTGGGGTGAGCCTTTCTGATGGGGATGTATAAGAGGTCAGTCATGTAGCTAATACTCTGTATCCACAGTTGCTGAAGGCCTTCTGGCTTCAGCCGCTGGGTTCAAAGGTACGCTGGTTGGGACGGTGTTGTCAGGAGAGTCTCTAATGTGTCCTGTTAAACCTGCTGTGCTTCTCTTCGGCCTGGCCGAGAGCAGCGTTTTGCGCCACCCCTTTTATGCTTGAATGAGCTGCATTTCGGCAGATGCAGGGGCACTCTGGGCAACAACCCTCGGCCCTTCCCTGCTCCCCATCAGAGAGCGTCTGTCTGCCCTCCAGCCGCGCGCCTTGGATGCAATTGTCGTGCCTTTGTTTTCGCCACCTGCCTCCCCCCAAAAGCAACTGCTGTAAGCTTTTTTCTACTTGTCTTTTCTAGCCAGAAATCCCGCCTTTTTCCTTTTTCCCAGCTCTATTTTCTGGATGCAGTTCTGTGCTCCAGGCGTGTTAAGAACCAGTTACCTCAGACCTCGTGTTGGAACAGTGTCACCATCTGGGTCCTCTCGAAACTGCAGGCTTGCGACACGCACACTCTCTCTCTCTCTCTCTCTCTCACACACACACACGCGCGCGCGCGCAGGAACCCTGCCGAGTATGGGTACTTGTTTGTTTTAAAGTAAAACTCTTCCCAAGGATTGGAAAAAGGGGCTTCTGGCAAGCTCTTCAGGGCCCTGTGGTGGGATGGGTCTTGAGTGTCATCTGAACGGTGCTTCCAGTGTTCCATTCTGAATTCTGCCGTTTTCAGTATTCTCGGCTCTGAATAGGCAAAGTGATTCAGCTGGTTGGCCTTGTTCACAAATGAGTTCTGAAAATGAGCTCTTTGTAACACACGTCCAGTCGCTAAAGCTCAAGTGTAGAACATTCCCTTAAATGGCAGGATCGATCCCCCCCACCCACCCCATCCACCACAGTGCATTTTGGGAAGATGTCTGTAGCATATGTTGCTGTGAAATTAGGCCTTGCGGGTTATGGCTGTTTGTCATTTTGATGTATTTTAAATAAATATATATATATATTTTTAAAGAGCCTTTTTTTTTTTTTCCAAACCAGTTCAGAAAGTTTAATTAACCAGCAGTCACCACATCTGAATTTGCGTCTCCGGGGCGTAGATGGCAGACCAAGATTAAAGTGGTAACTCGGCCCTAGTGAGCGTGGGCTGCTGCCTGGCCGGTGCTGCTGGCCATGGGACAGCAGGGTCAGCGTGTCCCCGCTGGGTCCCAACGCAGCCCTCAGAGCGCGTGCTCTGCTCTCTGCAGAGGCTTTAGCTGAGGCTTTCTCAGAGCACTGCCACACATTAAATGTCTGTTTTGCCAAATAGTTTTTCCATAAGTGAAGAACGCACTCATCGAAGTCTTACCAGCAGCGGCAGAGATGAGACTAGGAAGGATGAGGCAACAGCTGGGGTTTGAGTTGGAAAGTGTCCAGGTAATTTTTGAGAGGCCGTCTGAGAGCCAGTGACCATGCAGAGATTCTTAGGAGACCTCATCTGAGAGCCTGACGACCTCCTGGGAGGGGGAGACTTGTTAAAATGCCAGCGTCTTTTCCCTCCCCCCTCCATTTTTTTTTTTTCTTCTAGAATTCTGTAAAAATCCAAAAGTAAGTTGGGTGGTACTTGAGAATTGGGGGGGTGGTGAGGGTTACCGCAGATGAGAAACATACTTCGAGATTTCAGTTCCACACCACAAATCGACATGATGCCATTTTTCAACTGTAGAAAAAGAATCTGCTTATGAATTTGACATATTTATGGTAGCATCAAAGGCCAAATTTTCCATGTGTTAACATTTTTCCACATTTGTCCTTGAATCTGAATAACTTCATACAGTACTGTAAATTCAGCTTATATTGAGTTTGATGTCAGTTCTTGTGAAAAGAGCTTCTGCACGCAACAGACACAGGTAAAGAACACAGCAGAGCATATCTGCAGGACCGATTTTGGAACCAGTAGATGTCACCTCTCATTTGCCATCGTCATATATCAGTTTTACCAGCTCCTTCTAAATGTTTGTAGTATTTGTAAGGGAAAGACAGAAATCCCTAAGACTTGTCTAATAACTTAGTGGAGAATGTGTGTGTTGGGTTTAGGATGGATAGCAAAGTCTTCTTGAGCTGTGTTATCTAACTTGTATATAAAACTGTAATTAAAAGTTTGGATTCACCTGTTTCTTGCCGTTAACAATGATGAATAATTTGCAAACTCTGGAAATGTGACTAGGATATGATTTCAGACAGTAGAAGTTGAGGAAGCTCTTTAAGTGCTAAAACTGAAGACTTCTTGTTTTTGGCTCAAATTCAATAAGTACTGTGTACCAGGATATGTGAGATGTAAATGTAATAGGTCACTTTTCACCCTTGTAGCTATACAATAAAAGTTTTGTAGAACAGAAATAGATTGTACTACTGAATTAACAAAAGTTATACTAAAGTACCATGTTTAAAAAATATATATATATACACACAGAGTTAAGCTTGTTGCTGTTACCCTGTCTGGATTTGAAAAGTGTGCTGATTTATATATATATAATATATACATATTATATATATATAAAATACACACACCTATATATATATATTAAATACCCGCACACACCTAAAATGGCCTAAAGCAGACATCCATGTAATTACAGTTGCAAAATGAAGACATTTTGGAAAGAACATTGTATCATAGTTCATTCATTTGCAGTGGATCTTTGTTCCTTTTTACTGTGGTAATTTTAGAAATGAGTGTCAAGTTTGAAATTAGATCTGCTAAGTTGGGGTTTTGCTGCTTAAACTCTGCACTGGGTCCTCAAATAAACCGATGTGAATGTAGTCCCCCCCCAACCCCCACCCCCCGTGTGAAGAAGCAGCCACACCCCAACAGAATAGGAGGAAAAATCTAGAACTATTTCAAGTTTTATCTTTTTGTATATGAAAATAAAATAATAATGATTAAAAAAAAACCCTGTGGTCTCTCTTAATCACATGGCAGGGGGGTTCCGTTCTCCCACTTACAGGGCCAACTTGAGCACCTCTGTGAGTTCTGTGTGGGATACAAGCACTTGTTAATGGCTGATACCAGGCTGCCAAGGTCCTGTGGGTGACTAAGCACAGGTCTCCAGTTCCGCCCTTCAGAAGCTCAGGACTTAGTTGGAGACGGGGCATCTCCTTCGTGGACCATCCTGGGACTCTTGAGTATGTTCCTGCAGAGCAGGGGTGTGTTTTGCAAATCCCCAAGACCTCCTTACGTAACGCTACCCCACAGTCCTATGTGCTTGGCAGACAGCCCTGAGCACTATTTTTGTAAGTGAAGCAGAGAAACCCAGAAAAAACATTATACTCAGGACTACTGTGGAATACAAGTGCTGCCATTTCCAAACATGGTTGAGTAGCCTGGTCACTTGCTGAGCTATTAAAAAATACAGTGATGGAACACCTCCCCAGATGTAAACCAGCAGTCAGGTCTTTTGTTTTGGACTTTCTGAGTTACCTCACTAGATGCAAGCATGGTTCCCTGTGAATAAAATAATTATAGTCTATAATTTACAGGAAAGACTCAGAAATCACTTCACTGCTTTCTGTAGTGAGATAAAAGATTTTTTGGGGGGGGGCTTGTGACTAATACTTTCTAAGTGTGGAGAAACAACAGTTTTGAATCCTGGTGGGGTCAGTGTGTTTTTATTCACTTTATTATGAAGGTTAAATAATTTGCTTAGAACACTTGGGAGTAATTTTTGAAGGGAGGGGCCCTTTATTTAGGAATCACCTGTTCAGTTTTGAGTCCATTTTGTCCTTTTTTAGTGTTAGGAAGTTCACCTTTTATCAGTGAAGGAGAGGAAGACAAAAGGCTAATAATGTTTTTGAATAAAGACCTTAGTGCTAACAACATTGGAAGTTTGGACTGCACGGGCCATCTGGTTGCTTTCTCCTCAGCAAAGGAATTTTTTTTTCAGTTAAAAAAAAAAAGAAAATTCATAAAAAAAGCCAGTTCATAAAAGCAGGCTTGCCCACACAAGCAAGTAGAAGGCGGCTCAGGGGCCATTCAGCCTGCCTCTGCCTGCTTCCCTTACTTCTCAAGCACCCCTATGGAATACTAAAGTTCCCCTAATGACAGTTTTAAAACTACTAGTCCTTCATTTAAAGGTAGGCCAACAGGCCCAGAGGAGGCATCCTACCCAGAGTCAGGCAATCTTTACTTCTAATTCTTGACTCTTGGGACCCACTATGGGGTCCCACCATTGTTTCCAGGTGCAGGATGTAGATGAGAAGTCACCCACCATTCCCCTCTCTAGTGCCATACACTCGGGAGGGCCTTGAGAAATACCTCTTAAGTGAATGTGTATATTTTGTAAACTCTGGTGGAAGCAGCTTTGAAACCTGCAGATAACTAATGCTGCCTGGTTGTATTTGTATTCTTGACTGCAATTGCCAGACACCACTGAACAAAAAGGGGGCTTTGCTGGAAGGATCCTGGGACAAGTGGCCAGCCCAGCTCTGGGTAAAGGCAGGATATGGCTGAACTTCTTCAGGGGCCTTGGAAACGGGGTTTGGCATCACAGACCTTCACCTGTCTCAGCATTTGATCCCCTTGTGTTCTGTGCAAAACCAGATGCATCTGCTCTTTGACTACTTAGCGGGAAAAAAGGCCTTAGGTGCCAGAGTTCCACTTGTCACAACTTTGCTACCTGCAGAAAGTTCCAGATTCAAAATCCTTAGGAAGACTGGTTGACCTAGCTAAACCAGTTAGTGTCAGAGGCCCAGGGGATGATACAAGATGACTTCATGACAGGTACTCCTGGGAGGAGGCATGGAGTCATGAAACTCAAAACAATGTCTACATTGAAGTTAGCAATGGCTTCCTGCTTAGTGAACTAAGTCCACGTGGAATGCCAGAGAGTATGCTGCAAAATGAAGACCTATCTGTGAGTGGGAGTGCGTAAAACTTACTCATTTTTAGACAGCAAGCATTCAGCAAACTAGATTTCATATAGAAAGTAGAGCGAAATAACAAATTGTGAATATTAACAGAGCATTTAACAACATGCCTCAGGTTCTTCTCAACACACCATATGCTTAATCTCCTTTAACCCTCACAACCCTAAGGTCTAAGAAGTAGTAGTAGTAATTCTTGTTTCAAAAGAGGAAGCAGGTGGAAATGGTGAGTGGGGATCCAAAACCCTGTGCTGTGATTCAGGGTCCTGAACCACCATGGAGTACTGTCTTGTCAAGAAACTCCTTAGGTGCAAAGCTGTCTTCGGAAGTTCTGATTTGTGTATCATGCGACTTCAAAGCCACGTGCCATGAACACACCTAATGTGGCACAGGTTTTAGAATCAGATTTGAGTTGGAATCTCGGTTCTTAGGACCTTACTGTAAGCATGTGCAAGTGGTGTACTCACCTATTAAGTGGGACTAAAAGGATTGTATGTGCACATACTGAGACCTCATGGCGTCATGCCCTCACGCATCACCCGGTCCAAGTGGACTGGACGTGGAGCTTGCGTGCGCCTGGGCTTCCAGGTCGGTCACCGGAGGGCGCGCGCTTGCGCCCCAGCCTCCGGCGTCCGGGAGAGCCTCCGCGCCAGGCGACTCGAGGTGGCGCATGCGTGTCTGGGCGCCGTGGTTGCGATTGGCTTTAAAGCGGCCGACCTGGAGCGTGCATGCGCGGCGGCAGAAGGCTAGCGTCTCGGGCAAGATGGCTGCTAAAAGTTTTGCTTCCCGTCTCCGAGGGTCCCGGCGCTTTTTGAGTGGCTTCGTGGCCGGAGCTGTCGCGGGCGCTGCAAGCACTGGGCTCGTGGTCGTGCAGTTCCTCCGGAGTCGGGATGCTGAGCCAGCGGCGGTGGTGAGGGAGCCGGACGGTGAGTGTGTGGGCCCCCAGCGCTCGGGTCCAGGCTTCTGCCTCGGCCGGGAGCAGTAACTATGCACGCGCTGTCGCCACTCGCCCAGCCCTTGACCGGCCGCTGTCCAGTCTCGGTTCTGCCTCCTCTCCCCACGGCGCGTCTCACCTGCCGGCTCCGTATGCTTCCTTCCGGCCGGGGTCTACTATCCCCCAAGTACTGATCCCCACACGTGTTTTTCACTGTCTTCTGCCCTCTCCTCGATTGTTAGCTCCGTAAGCGCTCGGACCGTGTTTTTTTTTTCTTTTTTTTTTTTCGGACCGTGTTTTTCTTTAAAGTTTTGTTCTCCACCGTATACACGGCCCAGTACCTGGTACATAATGGACGTCTAGGAAGTATAGATGAATGAACGAAGGACCCCATAGTTTTAACACAAGGGCCCCAAAGATCCGGGGTCTAATGGCTGATGATCTGAGGTGGAGCTCATGTAATAATAATAGAAATAAAGTGCACAGTAAATGTAATGAGCTTGAATCATTCTGAAACCATAGGCCCACCCCCAGGTCCTTGAGAAAATTGTCTTTCAGGAAACCAGTCCCTGATGCCAAAAAGGTTGGGGAGCACTGTTTTAGCAGATCCGGGAGCTGTCCTCCTTTGATCATTGTTTCAATGAAGAACATCTGCTAGCCTTCTTCAACGCAAGTAAATCTGCAAGTTACCGGGTGTACCTTATGTCTGACAGAGTAGATGAGCTCATGCTCATTTCTGTCTCCAACATACGCATTTCATTTGCTCCTTCTGACACTTGAGATTTAGTGAGAGGGTACTCTGGTGAGTTGAAGCCTGGAGAGGACATCGAAAGAGCGTTCTTTGGACACTGACTCCCTGTTCAGCAGGTGTTTAGTTTCTCTTATTAGGAAAAGCTGTACTCGTTTCACCACTGTCTTGTTGCCGCATACATCTCTGCCTCAGTATCAGAACATCGAGGAAGCGTGTCAGTGAGGTGGTCTTTTTGTTGTTGATGTTTGGGTTTTTGGCTTTCTTTCTTTTTTTTTGGCTGCGAGGCATGTGGGATGTTAGTTCCCTGATCCTAGATTGAACCAGCACCTCCTGCATTGGATGCCTGGAATCTTAACCACTGGACTGCCAGGGAAGTCCCTGAATGAGAGTCTTAAAAAAAAATGTAAAAATTAAAAGTCTATGCTTTTGTCCCCACATTAACTCTTAAAGCATGGTGAATAGGTAGGCTGTCTCCCATTCAGTTATATCGATGACAGGAGTTTTTCTTGAGTACACTGCGTTGTGTGGTGCAGAGATTTGAAAATTCGATGTGAAAGACCAGTAAAATCGGATTCTTATTTAACAGTTAATGAAATAGCTACAGTTTACTTGGCTAGAATTATGCACTTGATTTTAGGCCAAACTAGTATTTTGCTTACCCTCTCCTTTGCCTTGTAAGTAATTGCAAAAATGAGATCACCTGGTTAATGTTATGGTTGAGCCAGTCCTTTGTCTTACCCCCTTCGTTATTATTTTTTGTTTCTACTAAAAGTCACTAACTGTTATGTTTGCACCCTTTCCGTTTTTAGGGTCTTCGGAAAAGGCTGTCTTGGAACAATTTGGATTCCCTTTAGCTGGAACAGAGACAAGGTGTTACACTAACCATGCCTTGTCTTATGATCAATCAAAGCGGGTGCCTAGATGGGTTCTTGAACATATATCCAAGAGCAAGATAATGGGTAGGTGGTTAGAAGCAAAGGTATTGATGAAAGATGTTTCCAAATTGAAAACAAGGAGGGTTATGAATAATTTCAACCCTTTCTACATTACTGCGCTGGTAGAAAATGTTTGTATGGCTCACTAGATAAATGGACCCTGCCTGGCTGTCTCAGGGGTTGAGAGGATCTGTATCTTGACACCTGAATTGGAGGCTTTGTCACAAATACGGCTGCTGTGAGCACCACTCATTCATAACCTCCACTGCTGCTGCTAAGTCACTTCAGTCGTGTCCGACTCTATGCGACCCCATAGACAGCAGCCAACCAGGCTCCACCATCCCTGGGATTCTCCAGGCAAGAACACTGGAGTGGGTCGCCATTTCCTTCTCCGATGCATGAAAGTGAAAAGTGAAAGTGAAGTTGCTCAGTCGTGTCCGACCCTCAGCGACCCTGTGGACTGCAGCCTTCCAGGCTCTTCTGTCCATGGGATTTTCCAGGCAAGAGTACTGGAGTGGGGTGCCATTGCCTTCTCCACATAACCTCCACACATACCTTCAAATGCCTGCCATGTGCCTGGCACTGTGCTGGGCCTTCTCTCAGTGACGAGAGTAGATGGTCTCTACCCCCAGGACACTGGGTCAGGGAGCGGGTGTGTTGACCTATCAAATACTCATGAACGTGTAGTTACACTTGGCATTAACTGTTCCGGAGGAGAAGTGATTGCAAATTGGGTTTGCATAATTAAGGAACAATAAAGAAGATGATGAGAGATTATAACAGGAGGATCTGATGCTGCTTAGCGAGGCTTCTCTGAGAAAGGGGCCTGAAGAGTGGATGGCAGTGAGCTGGGTGGGTAGCGGGATGCAGAGAAGAGCATTCCAGACAGGGAAGGAGAAGCGCAGTTGCCTCTTCAGAGGCCTCCATGTGAAGAGTGTTGTTCCATTAGGGACCTAAAGGAAGGCCAGCCTGGCTGTAGCGAGGGGGAACGGGATTCGCGATTGGAGAGGCAGGCTGGTGCGTGCGTCTGTTCACATGTCCTCCTGTCTCGATGCATTCCTGTAATCAGGATGGCCAGGTCTTGCTGTTTACTGTTAGACTGATTTTTAGGAAGCCTTTCCAGTTTACACGCCCACTATCACTCTTTGTCCTATTTGTTGTTACACTCCCACCATTACTGTTTGTTGGTTACCAGGGTTAATTAACCCTCACTTTGAGGGTTAGTATTTTGTGATTTATTCTTTGTGAGTTTTTCTTTACCATTTTCAATGGGGATATTCTTTTTTGAATTTTGTAGGAAATTTTTCTATTAAGACTATTGCTTTGTCAGAGTTGTTTTATTCCCATTCTGTTATTTGCCTTTTAATTTGCTATATGACCCACAAATTATTTCTCCATTGCTTTATACTGCATACTGCGTTTAAATATATTAAAATGAGTGTGTGCCTTCGTAGAGTACTCATTAACCTGCAGAATAGCAGGAGGATTGGAATATGCTTGGCCTCCCTGGTAGCTCAGTTGGTAAATATCCGCCTGCAGTGCAGGAGTCCCTAGTTCAATTCCTGGGTTGGGAAGATCCCCTGGAGAAGGGATAGGCTACCCATCCCAATATTCTTGGGCTTCCCTTGTGGCTCAGCTGGTAAAACAATCCACCTGCAATGCAGGAGACCTGGGTTCAATCCCTGGGTTGGAAGATCCCCTGGAGAGGGGAAAGGCTACCCACTTCGGTATTCTTGCCTGGAGAATTCCATGGACTGTATTGTATAGTCAGTGGGGTCCCAGAGTCAAGACATGCCTGAGCAACTTTCACTTTCACTTGGAAATATGCTTACTGCTAGAAGGGAACTGATGTAAGAGTAACTTTATCATAGCAAGTGAAATTGATTATCAATTTAAAAAGTTGTTTATTTGGCTGCCCCGGGCCTTAGTTGCCACATACGAGATCTTTTAGCTGTGGCGTGTGTCATCTAGTTACATGACCAGGGATTGAACCTGGGCTCCATGCTTTGGGAGCATGGAGTCTTCGCCACTGGATCACCAGGGAAGTCTCTGATTATAAATTTACATCAAGAGAAACTCACCTGATTTAGTCTCAAGCCTGATAAATTTCCTTTAAATACAACAGTTTGCCCAAGATGGGATTTCAGCTTTACTAATTTTATCTTGCGCTTAAGTTATTATTTTCACAGGTATGTAAAAAAAAAGCACTGTGTTGCATAGTGTTAATCATGTGAGCTCTATGGTTTTGAGGAGGTGAAATAGAGCTAATTAATATTATTTGAAAACAGGAAGCAATATACCTGTGATTTCCTTGATTTTCGTATGAAGCATTTGTTTTACAGTTTTAGTAATGACAGGCTAAGTTATTTAGATTAACTCTCCTGCCGAAAACAACAAGAAATGTTATTAGCAGTATATAGAAAAAAATCACTTAAAAATATATATATATATATGAAGAACCTATATGATAGTAGAGCTTTGCCAGGCCAATATTTGGGGGAATGCCAGAGTCCAGAGAGGGTCAGAGTGGTCCTGGTTAACTAAAGCCATATTGCTTTTGTTTCTGTAGCCTTATGGGGTGAGGGGGACTGAAGGCAAGACTTAGTTCTTGCTAAACTCAAATGAAGTATCTGAACTATCCCAGGAACTTGAGACGTGCATGCCAGCACTAAGGATTGATACTACCTACTAACCGCTCGAAGAGACACCAGCTGGCAGCTTGCCTTGCTTAGAGAATCTCGAGAGATATTTGTGCACTTATTGTGTGTCCTTTTTCTTCAGGTGCCGCAGACAGAAAACATTGTAAATTCAAGCCAGATCCCAACATCCCTCCAGCCTTCAGCGCCTTCAACGAGGACTATATTGGCAGTGGGTGGTCACGAGGCCACATGGCTCCAGCAGGAAATAACAAATTCTCAACTGTAGGCATATTTTTGGGGAGGGATGGGAACACAGGGCTGGTATTATGCATTCCATGGGACCTGGAAATTAACCTAAGACCCAAACCCTAACCCTTGAGAATTTTCATACTCTATACTTTTCTTCCTGATTACACTTCTTTTCTTTGCTCAGATGCCCAAGCATTTTTAAAGGAGTGGAGTGAGGAACACTAAAAGCTATGCAAAAGGGAATTGGAAAGCCAATATGAGCTTAAACGACTCCCTCATTTTTAATTTCAGACCTGTAGAAAAGTTGAAAAGAGCACAGCAAAAATATTTTGACTTGGAAAAAAGTTGAGGATAGCACAGAAAATGCATCTTGATACATTTACTTTATGTATGAATTTTCTTGAACCATGGACAGTAAATTGCAGACATGGTAACATTTCATGCCTAGGTAGGTTGTTTGGGAGATTATATTATCTGAGGATGAGGATATTTGAGTATATATCAAGTTATATCATTATAAGAAATGTGTGCAAATGTGTTTTTGTATAATAATATGTAGTATACAGTTCACATTCAGATTTGCCAAATTATCCCAATTATGTCATCTAGAACTTAAAAAAAAAAAAATTCAGTACCTAATCATGAGTCAGGTATTACATTTAATTGTCATGTCTCTCTAGCCTCCTTTAGTTTAGGATGCTTTTTCTGCCAAAAAAAGGGGAGAAATGACTTTTCTGACGTTGAGATTTATTACATGAATTGTTGGTGATTATTGTCTTTAAGATAGTGACTCTCAACCTTAGATACTCATTGTAAGAAGCTGGGGAAGTCTTAAAAAAATCCTGGTACCCAGACTGTAATCAGAGCAGGTAAATCAGGAATTCTAGGGCATAGCACCCAAGCATCCATTTTTTTGAAGCTCCGTAGGTTATGTCAGCGTGCATGCAAGCCGGAGAGCCACTTTTTGAAGACTGAGTATTTGGTGACCTTGGCAGTTAGTGTAGGTCAATAATAGGGAACCTGGTGCAGAGCCTTGGGTGTACAGGCCAGAAACGGGAGGCGAAGGAACACATGAAAAAGTGTTAGTTGCTCAGTCGTGTCTGACTCTGCAGCCCCATGGACCCGCCGGGCTCCTCTGTCCATGAAATTCTCCAGGCAAGAATACTGGAGTGGGTAGCCATTCCCTTCTCCAGGGGATCTTCCCCACCCAGGGATCCAACCCGGGTGTCCTGCATTGCAGCCAGATTCTTTTCTGTCTGAACCACCAGGGAAGCCTGAATGAACACATAGAGGCCAGAAATTCAAAAGAGCAGGACTTTTTTGGTACCGCTTTTGAACTAATGTGTTTGTACTATGCTACTTAAACACTGCTGTGTTCCTGAAAGCTGACCTTTGTTGAGAAACTCTTTGCCAGAGACTTAACACTAGAATTGACCTTTGAGCTATACGTCGGAAATTTTCTGTTCATGTAGTTGACATTACATGTATGAATTTAATAAACTGTGAAGAAAGGTTGCACGCCAAACTACTTTTGTAACAGTCCTTATTCTGATGATAATCCTTATTGAGCTTCCTGTCCTGGAGCAGTTGTGGCTTTCATTTATCTAAACAAATAGTGGCTGTAATTGCCTGGAGCTGAGGTTTGAGTAAGGAACTGGTTGCCCCTCTCGGAGGGGAAGGCATTTCAGTGCATGTCCTGTTTTTCTTTTCACAGAAAGCCATGGCTGAAACCTTTTACCTCTCTAATATCGTGCCTCAGAATTTTGATAATAATGCTGGATATTGGAACAGGTGAGCAGGGGGAGTTTTTAAAATGTGATTCTGTGGGAGATGAGGAATGTGACAAGGAGAATGCGTGCCCGAGCTGTTCCTGTCTCTTGTTTTTTAAATGCTAACAATACTGAAGATAAATGCTTTGGGCTGGTTTTCTTTGCTGCATTTGGGGATGGTTTCCTATGGAAGTACAGACGTCAGTCCGTAGCCAGCCTTTTGGTCTCGTTTGCACTGGCCGCAAGTCTGGAAGAAACTAGTGAAGACAGTATTCCCGAGGCAGTGGAGCGCTGTGCACTGGGCACAGGGCTCTGAATTTTGCTCTGTTTGTACTTAAAAGAGTTGCTGAGCTTTTTGAGAACGCACCCCTGAAAATAACCATTACCAGTCTTTGATGGAAGCTGTCTACAGCAGTCCCTTCTCATCTGTGGTTTTGCTTTCTGCTGTTTCAATTGTTGACCATCAGCCGCAGTCCAAAAACATTAAGTGGAAAATTCCAGAAATATATGTTTGAGTTATTTATTTGAAATTGATTTTCTTAAGTTATAAATTGGTGCTTTGCCCAGTAACCTGATAAAACCTAGTGCTTCCCGGGCTTCCCTGGTGATCCAGTGGGTGGGAGCCCACCTGTCAGTGCAGGGAACGCGGGTTTGGTCCCTGCTCAGGAAGGGTTCCACATGCCGCGGGGCACTACGCCCACGTGCCACAACTATTGAGTCCGAGCTCGAGAGCCTGCTTGCTGCAACTAGAGAAAGCCCATGCACAGCAGTGAAGACCCAGCGCAGCCACATAAATTAATTTAATTTTTTTTTAAGATTAAAAAAAAAAAAAAAATCCTAGTATCTTCTGCCTCGTCCTGCCCGGGATGTGAATCTTCCCTTCGTCCAGTGTATCCCACCTGTTGGTCAGTAACCATCTCACTTTCATAGTGGTTATATTCACATTATTTACTAATGGCCCCAAAATGCCAGAGTAGCAATGGTGGCAACTTGGATTGGCTGGAGAGACGCTGTAAAGTGCTTCCCTTAAGTGAAAAGGTAAAAGTTGTTGACTTAAAGAAAAAAAATTGGATGCTGGAATTGCTGTGATGTAAGGTAAGAAGGAATCTTTTTATCCATGAAGTTGTGAAGAAAACCAAAACTTGTGCTACTTTTGCTGTTGCACCTCAAGCTGCATAAATCACAGCCACTAAGGAGGATAAGGGCTTAGTTCAGATGGAAGAATTTGTACAGTAAGATATTTTGAGAGACTACACCCATATAACCTTTATTATAGCACATCGTTATAATTGTTCTATTTTATTATTGTATATAATCTGTTACCATGTTTAGTTTATAAATTAAACTTTTATCATGGATATATGTGTATAGGAAAAAACAGCATATTTAGGTTTTGGTACTGTCTGCAATTTCAGGAATTCACTGAGGGTCTTGGAATGTATTCTCTGTGGATGAGGAACTATTGCATAAAATCATCTGGGCGTTCTCTATATTTCAGATGCTTTTGTTCAGTTCTGTCAGGGAGTCTTTTAAGTATTTAAAACTAATACTAATATTTCATTTTATACTAGTAATATTTCATTTCATGCTACTAATATTTCATTTCTATTAAAACAGTGTGATAGTGTTTAAGAAATGCTAGGATAAACCTGATTGTCCTACAGTAGATGTAGTTACATAAAAAAAATACCAATTTGTTAAAATGATACATAATTCTTGAATAAAGTTTGAGAACTACCAGCATAGAAAAATAAGGGAGGAAGCAAAACATAATTTCAGTCTTAAACTTTACATTGAATGGACACACAGGAACATGTAGATAGTTGTATAAATGCATGTGATTTTTTAAGTTTTTTCATACAGCAAACTGGGAAGAACGTTGCTTATTTGCTTTTTAGTGTTCTATGCCATATTCACTGTTTGCACTGATTTCTGTAATTCAGTATTCTTGTTACCTCTCCCACGGACTTGGTACTATTTGCTTCTTTTCTACATTTGGGTATGAGACTATCACATATCTTTTTGCTTTCTGTTTTTCAGAATAGAGATGTACTGTCGAGAACTGACAGAGAGGTTTGAGGATGTTTGGATAGTATCTGGACCGCTGACCTTACCTCAGACTGGAAGTGATGGGAAGAAAACAGTTAGTTACCAGGTAGGAACATGTTTTAACATTCAGGCTTATGTGGGTGAGATTATCATCTCATTCTGTATTGTACTTTTTAGAATTATTATTTTTAAAAATATTTATTTATTTGACTGCACTGAGCCTTAGTTGCCGCATGCAGGATATTTAGTTGCAGCAGGCAGGATCCAGTTCCCTGACCAGGGATGGAACCCAGGCTCCCTGCCTTGGAAGCTCAGAGTCTTAGCCACTGGACCACCAGAGAAGTCTCTGTATTCAACTTTTTAGTTTCATTTATTCACAAGGATTTATTGAGCAGTTGGAATGATAGGCATAGAGGATATAATGATGGGTTAAAAAGCAACCATTGACTTCAAGGAGTGCGCAGTTTGGACAAGGAGACAGACATGTTATCAGCTAATTATGTTGCCGTGTGAGCTGATGTATACATGCATAGATGAAGTGGTGTCAGAAAGAAGTGACCAACCCTATTTGCAGGGGTCAGGAAGACTTCACAGAGGAGGGGATTTATTTATTTGTTTGTTTTTTGGCCTGTGGGATCTTAGTTCCCTGACCCAAGATTGAACCCTTGCTCCTTCATTGGAAGCCCAGTCTTAACCACTGGGCCGCCAAGGAAGTCCCCCAAGGAGGTGATTTTTGAGCTAGATCTTGATGGAGGAATAAGAGTGGACAGAGGCAGGAGGGGAGCATGGGCACTCCAGAAGATGGAGCGGTGTGAGCTCAGAACACTTAGGATCAACAGCAGAGTTGTGGGCTTTAGGTATCGTTGTAGATACAGGCTGGACTCAGGCAGGTGGGCTGAGGAGAAATAGAGAAGTACAGTAAAGAGTCATCAAAATTCAGTTTTTGGGGTGAAGAGGAAACATTCAGGAAGACGTCCAGCTTGCAGTTGTTAATAGTTGAATACATGCTCAGGCAGTCAGTCGTGTCGGCCTCTCTGTGACCCCATGGACTGCCGCCCACCAGGCTCCTCTGTTCCTGGGATTTCCCAGGCAAGAATACTGGAGTGGGTTTCCATTACCTTCTTCAGGGGATCTTGTCAACCCAAGGATGGAACTCAATGTCTCCTGTGGCTCCTGCACTGTAGGCAGATTCTTTACCATTGAGCCAACCTGGGAAGCCCAGTTAGTTGAATAAATGGGAGGAAAAGCTTTTCTTTTTAGATGCTTGGATATTGTTTTAAAACAGGTGAAAAAAAAAATTTTTTTTAACATGCATGATATTTGAGAACTTGATGGATTAAAGGAAAGGGAGAATGAAGATATGATTAGTGGTGTGAGAGAGAGAGGCCGCGCCTGTTGATGGGTAAGATGAAGGATTCTGCCAGGAGGGTGGCTGAGTTGATGTACTGTGAGATGTACCGAGTGCCCAGGAACGAAGTGGGGTAAGGAGGAATAAGAGACGTGGTCGAGGAAGTAAACAGAGAGAGATTGAAGGACTTCCTGAAAAGTCAAAGAGTGGGTGTGTTTGGAGGGAACAAATGTTTAGTAAATGCCACCTGTTAGGTTATATAGTTACTTAAAGGAGTCTGCGATAAAACTGAATGCCCTGAGAAACAGAGTTAGGAAAATAACAGCAACTTTAGGGTATATTGGGTCCCCCTTGACTGGCTTGTGATCACCCTGTCTGGCTCTGAGCAGCAGTGATGGTGGGTCTTTAAGGCGTCCAGAGGTGCTCACACACTCAGTGTTCCAGAAGTGCTTGTGGGAGTGAAGGACTGGCAGCAGAGGCTTCCTGATAAACTGCCTCTTGGCGTGTCGCACCGGGAAGGACACGGCGTCACTGCTGTGGCACTTCTGCCCAGCATGCATACCGTTGAGTGTCGTCATGCACCCCACCCGAGGGGCGTGCCATGAAGTAGCTGACTGACGCTCTTCAAAAATGTTAGTGTCCTCCAAGACAGAGGCGTAGCCTTAAAGACAGGGCCTTGAGAAATGAACCGTTCAAGATTCGTGGAGACTAAAGACTAAAGTACACGAAATAAAACGCATTGTGTTATCTTAGATCAGATCCTAGATCAGAAAAACAAAATTGCTGAGTAAGACTGTTTGGACAGTTGGTAACATTTGAGGTCTGTAGGTTAGATAATTATATTTTATCAGTGTTCAACTTGCTGACTTCATTATACTGTGATCATGTAAGTGAATGTCTTTGCTCTTAAGAAATACAAAAGGTTTAGGGGGAAAAACATAGAAAAAGGTTGAGTGATAAACAGAATTGGGCAGAATGTTCAGAGGTGATGAATCCAGGTGAAGGGAGTACAAGTGTTCCATATGCCATCCTGACACATTTTAAATTTGCAATTAATTCAGAATGAAGCAATGTATATACCTCTTTAGTATATCTTTTGTATACCAGAATTCTATTACACTGGGTTATATACAATTAACTACTAAAAAGACTTAACCTTGCTTTTCCTACTAAATAGTCGATCAGTGAAGGCGTGTATAGGTATTCTCAGAGAGTTTAGAAGAGACCTGTCGGCTCTTCTGACCCGAGTCGGTGTCATGGTGATGAATGTGTGGGGGCAGTCACGGTGAGCTTCTTGAAGAGTGTACTCTGAGTAACAGTCTTGGTTTTTTGTTTAAAGCATTATCAGTCTTAGGCCTTTTCTTTCAGATTCTGGGCCTCTGAACCTGTAACATTAGTTTTCCATGTCCGTAGTAATTGATAGGACCTGTTCATGTTCACACTGGCAAATCTTTTAATTCAGCAAATCTTTAAGTACTTGTCACATGGGAGGCATGCACATGGAACTATAAACGACATGCTTCAACCTGTGTTCTTGGATACTTTTCCCCTTCTTTCCTCTCTTTCACATCATGGAAGTCATCTCTCTCTCTCTTAATGTCTTTGAGTCAACCACCTTCATCAGTTCTTTAGCTTAATAACTTGTACTCAGATTTTGCTGAAGCTCTGAACACCTGCGCGATTGCGGAGGCCTCCCACAATGTCACAGGGCATGGCAGGTGTATTCTTAACCGCTGGACTGCCAGGGAAGCCCAGCGTCATTTTTCAGATCAAACTTGATTGCAGGTGGAATTTTACATTAAAAAGTCCTTAGTGTACTTATTAGCATGAAAGGAAAATATGGTCCGTTAGTAAATTAAACTGGAAAAATTGTCTCAGAGCTCACCATTTTAAGAATTGGGTTGGGCTAAAAATAGACGTATGCATATGAATCTACGCGCATATGAACCTGGGCGAATTTGGCTAAGGAAAACAGACATGGGAGGCAAAGTTAGGCAAGGGGAAGAGGCAGGAAAAAGTAGGATGTGTGCTAAGAAACAGTATGTCCCTCAGACAGCTGGATTAGAGCTCTTGTCTAGGGAAGAAGGCAAAATGGAAGGATCAACAACAAGGCCCTGCTGTATGGCACAGGGAACTGTGTTAAATATCTTGTAATGACTGTAATGGAGAAGAATCTGAAAAAGAATATCTGTGTGTGTGTATATACAAAACTAAATGACTTTGTTGTATGCTTGCAACAAATACATTATAAATCAACTACACTTCAAAAAGAGTTTTTTTGGAAAAAAAAAACAAACTAAGATTTGCAGCAGGTGCAAATGCTCAACTTGAATGCGCAACTGAAAATTCAGGTTATTTTCTGGCAATTTGTGATAAAACAATTATAGGTAAAAACCATGTCCTTAAGAGATGCTAAGAAAGAGGACATGGCATTGCCCAGCCCTGGAAGTGGGTCTGTTCCTCTCAAGGAATAAATGCATATTTGAATCATGGATCCTGTTTCCCAGGGAATGCTTTGCACTTATGTATGACAGTTCATGATTTGTTTTCTTAAATTAAATCTGTCCATTTGGTATTTCCTTCTTGTTTACAACTATACTCTGAACCTTATTTTAGTAGAATATAGCCAATAAAAATAATGTATTTGTTTACTTTTCTATCTAGTGGTGAAGCTTTATGTGTAGCTAGTATGTGTACTTTGGAGGAAGTGGAGCAGGTGAACTGGTATTTATCAAGGGCCTTGTATACCTCCTAGTATGTATGTAGCTTTGTTCATGCTATCCCGGTCAGTCCTCACAAACAGCTTTTACAAACAGGTAGTGATTATCTTCCTTTATTGGAGGAAATTGAGGTTTCAAGGGGTCATGTCCAAGTGACATTGCTAGTAATTGTCAAGGGGGAAATCCAAACGTGGGTCTCTCTCCTTGTATGAGAATTGCTTGTCATTCTTAGTGTTGTTCTTTAAGCTCTCAAAAGTCTCCAGTGAAGGGTTGGCTGTGCTCTTCATATATAGAAACTTAAGGCCAGGAGGTAAAACATGGTGTGGATGGAGAGCAGTTACAAGTGATAGTTGCTGGCATGCAAAAATAAGAGCAGAAAATGGGCCAAGAGAAGGATTCCTTCTAGCCAGGCAGAAATGTCTGCTGGAATATGTAGGAAAGAACTGCAGCGTCATAGGACCAGCGTGAACGTGAGCCCGCGGGAAGATGAGAGGCAGTGATTTTATCAGAAGTGAGTCATCTGACAGCTCTAATCAGAATCACCCCCTTTATTATAGCTTAGGTCAGCCATGTGCCTGTTTCAAGAAGAGATAGAATCCAGGCAAGTGAAACATACCTGAAGATTCCAGCCTGAACATTGTAATTGTCCTGGCAAGAAAGTGAGCTTCAGATTTGACGGCTCGGCAGTGGGGGAGTTGTCCTGTGAGAAGTACTTAATAGCCTTTTTTCCTTCTACAGCACTATTTTCCAAACTTCCACTAATTCCAGGAGGAGGAGGAAATTGAAAATATTCCTCCAGGGATTTTGAGGCATCAGCTGATGTGATCAGCAATTATTTTTTTTAATCTCTTATTTTATCTTTATGCAGTCTTAATTTCTATATCTATTTAATTGACATCGACTCTTTTATTGGATGAATATTTCCTTATGGAACTTCCCTGGGTGGATCCAATGGTTAAGACTCCCAAGTTTCCAGTGCAGGGGGCACAGGTTCAACCCCTGATTGGGGAACTAGTATCCTGCATGCCATGTGATGAGGCCAAAATAAATAAATAAGAATAATAAAGTCTCGGGAACTTCCTGGTGGTCTAGTAGTTAGGGTTCAGCGCTTTCACTGCTACGGGCCAGGGTCAAAAAGTAAATAAAAATAAAAGTCTTATTAAAAAAGCAAGCAAATCTATAGATATATATATTAAATATATATATTTCCTTACCCCCATCCTAAATCACTCAGTAGAAGTGACCATCTGGGAAGATGTGCTTGTTTCACTGGCTTGGCATCTCCCGCCCCCTGACAGGGCGGGTGCCCAGTGTGAGAAGGACCGTCTCCTGGGGTTTGAGCGTCCGTAGAGGCTTCACAGGCAGCACACGGGGCGGCCACACCCCTGTGACTCCCTCACTTGTCCCTCTGTTCGCTCAGGTCGGGATTTCCAGCTAATCACACCATCACGGTCTCTCTCTTTCACTTGATTAGTCTGACTTTATTTTCAGGGCTTCATCTCTTGATGTGTCCAACAGTTTTGTTTTTGGAATATCTTTTTACTGTCTTGCCAAGGGAGTGGAACCAGATAACCAGTATAACCAGTGTTACAGCTGTCTGAGTCTCGTAGGTACATGCTTTTCCTCTTGATGCTGCGTGTATGGCACGACAGAGAGCAGGTTTAGCCTGGGTGGTGTTTGTGGCCAGTCTCTCTGGCACAGTCAGCGTGAAGGCCCCGCTTTGTGTGTATGGAGTTAGTTGGGGGTGAGACGGGGGAGCAAATTGTCATCTCCGTCTCTCGGGTGGGAAGAGACAAGCTCAGGCCAGCAGGCGTGGGAACTTCTCTCAGGTCGTGAGTGAGTGCCAGCTTTGTGATTGTTATATATTGTATTTTCTAGTCCCTCCTGGTTGATTTCCAGTTTTTGTTACACCCTTGACAAGAGTTCAGTGCTTTTCGGTAATTTAACAGCAACAAGAATTTCCTTTGTGAAGTATTTTTATACCTAAATATTATATGAAAAGGACTACTGCTGATTTACTGATAAATCAGTTAAGCCCTTGGGTCCTTTGTTTAGGGCATCATTTGTGTCCAGCCTACTTTTCTTCTCCTGAACCCCTTTTGTCCACCTTGAACTGCTCTCATCTTGCTTAATCCCACATTTCCCCTGTCCTGGTGCAGAGCCATCTTTTGTGCCAAATGCACTTTCATTCCTGTCTCTCGAATGATGTCTTCTACAAAAATAACTTTTTACATAGGCCTTGCAGGTTTCAAAATCCTTTTGTCAACTAACGTATCTTTGTGTCTACAGAACTATTCAGAGATGGACTGCTTGGGGATTGTCACTAGCCATTTTATGAATGAAAAAAGAAGATACCGTGGCTGTGACTTGCAACGTAGTGCAAAGCCTTAGGTCTCTGGGGTTTTAATTTGCTGAACTATTCTGTTTTGGTGCCCTATTTTCTAGAAACATATTCTCAAAGTCTTCCAGTTTTCCTGAAAATGGGAAGGATTTATGTTGTAGGTTGAGTTGTCTATAAAGAAGTTTTAAAATATGTTAGGTTTTTGTTTTTTTTTTTTAAATTTTAAATTCAATGAAGAAATGATGAGTTTTCTGAACTTCCAAATAATACTGGTTCCGGTATTAGGCAGGTTAAAGATGTTTACTTTCTGAGAACAAAGCAGACTGAATCAGCAGATAGTGAGTGGCCAAGTTTTTATTTTTCTCTTTATTTCTGTGAAGAATATTTTACCCCCCTTTTGTTGAAAACTGCAAGAAGATCATGAGTGGAAGAGTCACACTTTGTGGTTCTTAGTAGGAATTCCTGTGTCCATGCAGTTTCTCAAAAGCAGTATTGGAGGTTCCCTAGCTCTGTGAGTGTTTTTGAAAATCTAATAGAAATGGTAGATTTCCATGAGGTTAAACAATGAATCTTAAAATGTCAAGCTTCTTTACTTTTGCCTAGAATTTAATGAACCAGGGTTATTAGAAACCCTGGTTGGCAGCACATGGGCTTGACCTATTAATTATTTTTGAGAGTTGTCATTTGTGTGTGTAAACAAAGAGTCCATGAGGAGAGAAAATATTCAAGCGACTAGTCTTGAAGGCTCATCATAGTGGCCCTCTGAGGTCTGTGCTGCACTGACGGAGATGTCCACCAGGTGGCACCAAGGATTTGCTTAACTGTTGGTTCCCAGCTTGAAGGCCATTTAGACTCCCTGCCTTGTAAACCCTGGTGCAGCTGCTGCCCTGCCCTCAGTTCTGGTTCCTGACTTCCTCTGCACCCACGCCCTCAGCGCAGGCATTGATGCTCTGTGTTGACATCTCACCACATTCTACCTGCAGTGAGAACTGTGGGAGTTGACTGCTGGGGTCCAGCCCCAGTGGATCCAGGGAATTCGAAGCGGGGACGGAGTCGGCGTCCTGAAAAGAACTATTTAATTATAGATATGAAGAGAGATTAGAAAAGGGTAGTGTAGTATGAAATATTAGTGGAGAAAAAGATGCTGAATAACTTGGTTTACGTGGAAAACCAATAAAACTCTAAGACAAGAATTTGCACCATCTACATAGGCCACCGGCGCCCGCTTGAATAGCGGAGGGTGCCCCGCCTTGGGCTCCCTCTCGCGTGGGTCTTAGAAGCCAGGGCAAGTAAGTAGACATGACGAGCCTCCACGCTCCAGATGGAAATTCAGCCAGAAAAACGGAATCAGTCTTTCCAGAAACTGGTCCGTTTTCTTCATTTTCAGGTTTGCTTATATACTTTTTGTTACACATAGAGATAGAATACAGAGTCACGCGGGGTCAGTAGACCTGACCCTTGTCAAAATCAGGTGCTTCATATAAAGTTGCATTCCTGTAGGGTGAAGGTGCAGTGGGTTACAACAGAGAAAGGAATTTAGCCTAAGGTTTAACATGATTAATCTTAAAGGTTAATACTTATTTCTGCTATATGCTAGTTGTATTCATTAATGTATATAAGGGCAGGGGGTATGGAGACTTAGCAGCAAATATTGGCCCAACAAATGAAAAACCCTTCACCAAATTTCCTAATCAACCCACTATACTATACTAATAATTTTCTAACTTCTCAAAAGAGTCTGTATTTAGAAAGTTTAAAGCATCTCGTGCCTCTCACGGTTGGGAGGCTGTAAATAATCACATGTGGCCGGACGAACCTGCTCAGGCAGGCTAGAGAACCTTCAGAGGAGTTCGTAAGTTGAAACACTCTTGTCATGCCCAGGAATTTTTATTAACTGGAGCTGTAAGTTAACTCCTTCTCCGAGAGAGGTGGTGGGGGACAGCCCCCTGTAAAGTCAGAGGTGTGGGTGAGAGCGTAAAGCAGTAAAGTAGGCAGACTCTGGTTTTGGGGGTAGATGCTCGGGAACAGGGGGTCTCCTGAGGCTCGGTCCCGCCTTTGCGTATGCCGGGCCTCCTTCCTCATGACCTTTGCCATGGGCGGAGCTCCTCACGCTGGCTCCTGGCAGTTGACTTCTCCCCGCCATGGGACACTCCTGAGAGCAGCGTGAGCTGTATTTACGTTCAGCCTTATTCCTTTAGTGTTTCCAGCATGCCGGGCACAGCACCTCTGAGTTGCATTCTTGAGTGAACATGGGCTTGTTGTGCACTCCATCGGCTTCACTTCAGTGTGTGTTTTGGTCTATGAGGAGCACGCATAAATGAGTTGTTGGGGGATGTTACCTAGGTTGTGCAGTTCCGTAAACCTTACTCTAATCTGCACCCTGACCAACCGCTTGCACCAACTTCCAGGACAGCTAGTTAGACATCACTCCTTTGGGTGGGTCTTCCCCGCACCCCTGTGGTGGGTCATGGTGGCGGGGCCTCCCTGCGTGTTAGGCAGCAGATGGCCTGAGTCGTTGGGCTGTGCCACGTGGGTAGGAGCTGGGAAAGGCGGAAGCGAATCCTCTACGGCTCCCGTCCCTCTATCTTATCTGGGCTCCGGTGGGCCCTACCCAAGCTGGCAGTTTGGTCTGGAAGGGAGGCCTCTTAGAGGATGGGCGGGCCTGGGAGGACCAGGGGCTGCACAGCATGCTGTTGTGGGATCGTGTCATCTTATTGGAGGCCGTTAAGGAAACGGATGCTCACTTTTTTTTTTTGCAGAAAACAGATAATGGCTCTTAGGCCAAATGGAAGGAAATCTGAACAGGTTTCCTAACAGTGTTATTTCATCATTACAGCCAGCCCGCACAGGCGACCGAGTTGTCTCCAGCTCTGGCTGCTTCGTTGTGTAGAGACCTTTCCAAAGTGTTAGATTTGATGACACATTCAGGAGTTGTGTGTTTGATGGCAGACCCGAGTGTGCAGAGCTCTGAGCAGACGGCGTTTACATTTACCTAATGTAATTATAAAAATGAGCTGCAGTCTAGGTGACACCGGAGATAGCAATCCTGATGTGGTCTGTCTGGCTGCTTCTTGAAAGGCTATGTGTTTAGCTCCCTAGTGAATTTGCTAAACTGAGGCTGTATTTTTATTTCTGGGAATTCCTAAGCTGGCAGTTTTGACTATTGAATGTTAGCACCGAAAGTTCTGATTATGAGACAGAGAAGGCGACGGCTTTTCTTGTCCATTGAAACACCCAGGACTCACTCCTGGCATTCCTTTGTCCTACAAAGAGAGCAGAGAATGGGAGTCCTGGTCTTTGGGGTGACCTTACTTTAAAGGTGGTCAGAATCTACCTGTTAAATGCTCATCTTCTCTGAGAATCTGTCTTGGTTTATTATTAACTTTGGTAGTTGAATTGAAATCCACTGGGATGGGGTGGAGTAACTTGTTAACTGCATTTTTGGAATTGCATCTGGAAGTCTTTTCAGGAAATATTTGGGACTTGCTTCCCTGGTGGCTCAGATGGTAAAGAATCCACCTCAATGTGGGAGACCTGGGTTCAATCCCTCGGTCGCATGGCAACCCACTTCATTATTCTTGCCTGGAGAATCCCATAGACAGAGGAGCCTGGTGGGCTACAGTCCATGGGGTCTCAAGGAGTCGGACACAACTGAGTGACTAAGCACAGCACTGTGCAAATTGGGCTTCCCAGCTGCCATTAGTGGTAAAGAACCTGCCTGCCAGTGCAGGAGACACGAGAGACCTGGGTTCGATCCCTCGGTCGCATGGCAACCCACTCCAGTACTCTTGCCTGGAGAATCCCATGGACGGAGGAGCCTGGCGGGCTGCAGTCTGTGGGGTCGCAGAGTCGGACACGACTGAAGCGACTTAGCACGCACGCGCAGTGTACATTAGCATTGCTGATATGGCTGCTTTGTTCCTAGGTGATCGGCGAGGACAACGTGGCAGTGCCCTCCCACCTGTACAAGGTGATCCTGGCACGCAGAAGCGCGGGCTCTGCCGAGCCCCTGGCCCTCGGGGCCTTCGTGGTGCCCAACAAGGCCATTGGCTTCCAGCCCCAATTGAGTGAGTTCCAGGTGAGCCTGCAGGACCTGGAGAAGCTGTCGGGACTGGTGTTTTTCCCGCATCTGGATAGAACTAGTGACATCAGCAACATCTGCTCGGTGGACACCTGTAAGCTCCTGGACTTCCGGGAGTTCACCCTGTACCTGAGCACAAGAAAGGTAGAGGGGGCCCGATCGGTAGTCAGACTGGAAAAGGTCATGGAAAATCTTCGGAACGCGGGCATCGAGCCCGACGAGTACTTCATGACTCGCTACAAGAAGAAACTGGAGGAACTCCGAGCTCGGGAGCGGTCAGGCGTCCTGGAGGAGAAGCCCTCCTAGTTCTCCTCTCAGAAGCGTGACGTGGTCTGCAAGGAAGTGGGTGTGGCCTCTTCGGGATACTGTGTTTTAGCAACTCTGTTCTTAAAATGGTGGAATCCTAAATTTCAGACCAAATTTCTCCCCCAAAAGTGAAAGATGTCAAATTTTTCGGTTGGCGCAGTATTTGACACGGGAAGTGACTATATAAGGAAGCTGTTAGCACCTGCAGATCACGGGCTGGTCCTGTGTCAGGCTAGAGGAGGGCTGTGTCTGCTGGGTGTGTCCCTTCGGAGGTATTGGATGTGAAGGTGTTATGTTTTCTGTCTCCAAGTCGCACAGGGTCTTTGTATCTGCTCAGCCTTCTTGGAGCCCAGCATTATTTATATGTTTTCGTTAACTAAGACGTGAGTTGGTCTAACACCTCTTGAGTTGCTCTAACGCCTCTATGCATTATCCTGACCGCATGCCTTGTCTATTTCTTTCTTGTTGCTCCTCTCGTGGACCCGCTGTTTCCCCTCTTCCGTCACGTAGAAGCCCCCAGCGCCTGCATTTTCTGCTCACTTCGTGGGTGGTGTATACAAAGCTCAGTGTTTTCCATGTATTATCCTACAACTACCCTCTGAGGGAAATGGCACTGTCCTCGTTTTACCCATGAGGAAGCTGAGGCTTGGAGAGCTTAAGTGTTTTGCCCAAAGTTCACCTTCCCAAAGAAGTAATCCACGAGGAACGAGGCACCCAACATGGGGTATGTTGAAGTCGTCTCTGACACAGAGGCTTTTGGCTCAGAAAGACGTTCTTCCGCGGGTGTCTGTGAGCCTGGGGCCCGCTTGGTGAGAGGGTCTGGTTTCTTGCCTGCCATCCAGCCAAAGAGACTTGAATGTCCTCCGAGTTGAACCCTCCTTAGAGCTTTGGGAAGAAACAGTCACAGTGATTGAATGAGAGAGGTCAGTGCTTTCTGGGGTTTATCAGAGCCCTACTTGCCTTCAGAAATGCGGTTCTTCTGTTGACTGGCTGGTGCCAGATCTTTGTGTGTGTTGCTTTCCAGGTGGGCCTTTTGTAAGAGGTTGAGGAACCTAAGAAGGGTCTGTGCCCGCAGAGTCACTAGCTTCTGACCTGCTCACCTTTGTGCTTGCTTCTCTACATGGATGGCAGAGGGCAGGTGGTTGGGCCAAAGACAGCCAGCTCTAGGGGAAGCAGTGGCTGTGTTTCTGGGCCGAGTCTCTAGTTTGGAATTTACGTGGGATCCTTTCATGGGCTGTCATAAGCGTAGGCAGTAAAATATCTTGAAATAGCATACAGGCACTTGTCTGACTGTGTCCCATCACTGCTGTCTTTCCAAGTGGTGTTACCAGAACAGTTTTCGTGGTGTTGATGTGTTTATCTCTAGCAGAAATGCCAAGATGTTAAGATAAAGGCATGAGGGATTTCCCTGGTGGTTGAGTGGTTAAGGATCTGCCTGCCAGTGCAGGGGACACGAGCTCAACCCCTGGTCTTGGAAGACGCCACATGCCTTGGAGCAGCTAGGCCCGTGCACACCACAGCGTGAGCCTGAGTGCCCGGAGCCCGTGCTCTGCAAGGAGAGGCCCCACCGCGAGCAGCCTGCACACGGCAACGAAGAGCAGCCCCCTCACTGCAGCAGAGACTCAGCACAGCCCAAGATAAAGGAAAAGATAAAGGTAAGATGGTCATGGTAGATCTTATTCTGCTTTATTTGGGTAAAAACGAAAGAAGTTGGGAGGGAAGGTCAGAATACTCCAGCCTGATTAATACTGGCCTCTCTTAACACCCTGTTCCCCATTAGGTTGTGCCTGTCTTTTTCTTCTCAGGGAGAAAGAGCTAAAGTGTCACCGTGAAACCAAAAAAAAAATCTGTTACTTTCTCTCCTTATCGGAGAGGTGTTTCTCCAGGAGCCCGAGGGCAGCTCTGGGGCAGAGGTCCTGCTGCCCGTCTTCAGGGGCGAGCCCCCGTCCGATGCCCCCTGGGCCCGTCACTGTGCTGTCCTCCCACGGGGATTTCTGTCAGACGTGGGGTTACTCCCATGCCATTCTCGCTTCTGTGTCTTCACCTGGATGGTAGAGAGTCTTGATTTTTAGATCCGTCAAGTGTTCTAACATGTTTTAGAACGTAATTAGAAAATTAGTCATTAGAAAACGTGTTAGAAAATGCTACCTGGTTGTTGTGGAAAATAGAAGTAGCTACTCATACTAAATAAATATATATAAATGAAATGTGCTGTCTCCCAGTCCCCATTACTGTATATAAAAGTTGTGTTGGTATACCACACGTGATGCCTGAATTGTTGTCTCTACACTTCCAGTAAGAGTCCCTCCAAGACAGACTTTGAAACGTAAGCACTGTGTAGATAGAGCTCAGGACGTTCCTCTGAACCAGATCACTTCCGCCTCCCTCCTTGGGATGTCTGAGAACTGGGACTCAGACACAGCAGAGCCCCAGGCCAGGCCTGTCCACCTCACCACTGCCCTGAGCTGATCCCTGTCCAGCCCTCCTCGGCTCCTGTGAGGTTTTGGGCTCCTGTACCTGGGACTCTGCCTTCTGCCCCGATACACCCAGGAAGCCCCTGGTGCTGCTGGGAGAGAAGGACCAGGCTGGGGGCTCTGCTGCTGAGAGCCCCCCGGGGATGAGAGGCTTGCTAATCTCTCCACTCACAGCGACATCTTCATTTCGAGGCTTCAGGCTCTCTGGTCTGTGGATTGAGACTGTGTCACCAGTATCGTGTGGCAAGGGGGACCTCACCCAAGTGGCCAAGGTAGGATGGGCGTGCGAGCCCCTTAAACACCTGCCAGCGCTTGCGGCCTCGGGCCTCGGTCTTCCAGCTGGAAACCTCCGTCCCTTCTTCAGGACTTAGACTGGAGCCCAGCAGGAGAGGCAGTCTGCTCTGGAGGGAGCGGCTCCCTACAGGGCCGGGCGCAGCCTGCTGCAGGAGTGACCGTGAGTACCCACGGGCTCCCTGGCCTCATCCTCCTGAAACCATGTCTGTCACTGGTGTCAGCATGGTGCACCTCGAATTTCCCGCCAGCAGCCTGTCCCGACCCAGGGCCTGCCGTGTGTTGCCTGCTCACTCCCACGCCCACCTTGTCTGCCCTTCCCCTTCATGGGCCCTCGGTCTCCTCCTCGAACCTCTGATTGATTCTGGTGGAGCTGGTGAGGGGTGGCCTCGTATCAGCTGCGCAACTCCTGCTCTTGCTGCCTCCAGCCTCCATCTGGCCTGCTGTGCTGGATGTTGTCATGGAGACGACCCATCACGGGATGCCATAGGCCCCCCACCTCTGGGGACCAACCCTTAGGTCAGAGGGCTGGCTGGACGCCTTGCACGCTGTATAATTTGGGGCAAGGGAGATTGCATGCTTGGTTGCTGGTTGGATGGGCTTCTTTTTCGTGTTCCTAAACTTTACTGGTCTGCCCTGAAACCACATTACCTTTAGGGATCGCTGTGATGTAATGCATTTGAGTTAATTTCAAGCCTTCAGAGAAGTTGCAAGTACAGTGACTGTCCTCTCCCTCGATACTGTGTCTTATTTGCATTCTTTTCTTGAACCACTTTAAATTGTATTAAAAAAATAAGTTGTAGACACAGGACTTTGTCTTTAATTGAAGCATAGTTGATTTACAGTGTTGCATTAATTTGTACTATACAGCTGAGTAATTCCATTACATATATATTTTTTTTCTATTAAAGTTCATCATAGATACTTAATACAGTTCGCTGTGCTATGCGGTAGGATTTGTTTATCCATTCTGTGTATAATAGCTTACATCTACTAACCCCAGCCTCCTCCCCGCTGGCAGCCACAGGTCTGTTCCCCACGGCCGTGAGTCGTTTCTGTCTCATAGGCAGGCTTTTTTGTGTTGTACTTCAGATTCCACATACAAATGATATCGTGTGGTGTTTGTTTTCTCATTCGGATGTATTTCGCTTAGGATAATCATCTCTGGTTGCGTCCACGGTGCTGCTAGTGTTATTTTGTTCTTTTTTTATGCCTGAGCAGGCCTCTCTCGGTATAAGCACCACATCTTCTTTGCCCCTTGCTCTGCTGATGGACATGTAGGTTGCTTCTGTGTCTTGCCTGTTGTGAATAGTGCTGAATGGAACACGGGGTGCCTGTATTGTTTCAAAGTTTGGTTTTCTCTGGGTATGGGGTGCCTTTGGTTCTGCCAGCGAGTGTTTGACACACGTGGCAAGTGCGTCTTCATTTTGATTCCGTCTGACAGCCTCCTAGGGAAAATTCTGGCAGACTGGTCAATCTATGGACCTGCAAAGAAGGGAAAGAGAACCAACACCATGTGGTCACATGTGGTCACAGTATTCTTTAGGTGGAGAAAATTGGTTGAAACTGTTTTGAAATTCCAAAACTGATCCTTTTCTGCATGTACAATTAGAGAAAACTGGCTTGATAAAAATACTTTTTTTCAGAACACTGACCCTGAGAGAACAAAAATATTCTTAGCAGAAAACTTGAAGTAAACTCTTGCCATGCCTTTGAAGTACAAACACAGCCCACTTTGCCTGGGACTTCAGCCTTGAGTTTTAATTGGTAGAACTTCAAGTCAAAGGGAGGAAAGAAGGAGGGAAGAAAAAGGATCCTTTTAAAATCAAACGTGCAAATTTGACTATTGTGACTGTTATTCATAAACTGATAAGTTTAGGTGCAGTGACTGAGTCAAGAAATACAAAAAGATTTTTTAAAAAATGAGATCTCTGTTTGGATATATTTATGTCAGAGTATGTGTCTGAATAATGTTGCTGAAGTTAATTTGTACATGAGCTCTATTTAATTGGCTTAAAGAAAAGTGTTTACAAATGAAATCTGCAATTACCTACTTTTGCAAGAGGGAAACTAAGGATAGTTGTGTTCATGAGACTCATGTCTTATACCACTTTGAAAAAAGAAATTGTAGTTTGAAAAAATGCCTGTTTTTACTGGTTACAGAATATGTTCTTAAGTTTGCTGATGCCAATATGGTGGTTGACAGTTGCTTGCTTCTTTGTTCTCACTAGAGAGTAAGGGGTTTTTTTAGGGGTTGAAAATTATGATATTAAAGCTACTAAAATGGGAAGGGAACCATTTTGGTGTTTAAAGCATGTACGAGATACATCACATTACCAGCTAAAGAAGGTATAAGGCTGGAATATTTTTTTTGAGGGAAAAATATAATGATGATAATTTTGTCCTACAAGTTGGTGGTTGTTTCTGGATGGGAAAAGTAAGGGAAGAATTAATACAAATCCAGAAAGTGATGAAAAGGGTTGTGAAAAAAAGTACTTCAAGAAAAGAGCTTTTTCTGTGTTGTTAAGACTGCTTTCCATTATAGCACGGAAATGGTGGACTCCTAAGTCAGGGAATTTAAAATTAATAAACAGTAGCTGTAAATTAAAAAATCAGGGCCGTGGGAAATCCAAGAGGGCCACTCGGCTTCTCCTGGCTCCCCAACAAACCTCATCTTCACCCGAGGGGTTATAGCTTTTCATCCTGCAGGGCTGATCCTGCCACAGTGGGGTCTCGCACCTGGAGTATAGTTTCCGCAAGTTCCAGTGACCAACACACTCACTTCACAGGACAGATCATACAGTCCTTAAAAACATCACAGACTTTTTGAAATGATCAGTCAGTAGCGTTCTCAGTCATCAGGCAAGGTCACAAAACGAATGGGAAAATTGGACTCAAACAGAACCAAGATTAATTATGAGATTAAGTCAGCTGCTCAATATGGTGGTGATTTTTACGACTTGTCTGACCTACTTCTGGCTAGTAATCTTTGTTTTTCAGATATGGAAAAGCTCCTTTTTTTCTTGTGATTTACAACAATATGGTAATTTATACCTACAGGTAAAATTAAAATATTTTTGTTTTGTCTCTACCTGGTTTCTCCAGAAATTGGAGGACCTCTTAGGTTCTGAGCAACCTTATCAGCTGAATGGAAAAGACTCCCTTGTCATGTGTAGGAATCTAGAGATTATTGGGACCTGGAAAAAAGACAGATGTACTCAGTCTGTAGATATCACAGGTAGAATCTGAAGGCAAGCCACTGGCATGGTTTTCCTGGCCTTGAGAGGCCTTCAGAAGTCCAATGTGAGATTCCTACTGAAAAGTTCCAGTGCAGCCAATTTTAAAGAGCCTAGGGACTTACCTGGTGGTCCGGTGGTTAAGACTGTGTGCTTCCAACGCAGGAAGCATGGGTTCAGTCCCTGGTCAGGGGACTAAGATGTCACAAGCCACACAGTGTGGCATAATAAATAAATACAAGCCTATATAAACAGTTCAGTTTATATAAGTAATCAGGCCAAGGTTATTGAAACCAGACTTACTTTGAACAAGTCAGCCTTAATTAGTTTGGGTTTAGTTAAAAGACAATCTAGAGAGAAAAAGATTATATTTCAGTTGTATACATGTGTTGATATTGCAGTTCTGTGTTTACTGAGGCTTTGTATTTATTATCTACGTCCAAAATGGCTCTTTATTGCTATGTTATGTTAGTACACAGTTCATTGGAACTAGTAAAAGGGTGTTTTAAGCTTGTTTCCAAAGCCAGTCACAGTCCCCTCTCTCTGGATGAAGATCAGATGCCGTGTGACCTACAGCTAAGGGATTATGTGCACTGGAAAAGACCCAACTGAAAGGACTAGGCCCAAGCAAAGGACCCCGATCAGGCACTCTTAACTAGCGTGTACAACAGAAACGAAGGAAGCTGACTTGAGTTTGTACTTTGCACTTAAGAAGGGCCTCTCCACTTGACTATAGAAAAGCTTGCTGACCCCAAATGACACCCACACCAAGGTGAAAAGACGACAATAGCAGTGGAAAAACAGCTGACCTAAACATCTGAACCAGGCCTGTAAGAACCATCCCGCTCACTCAGTTGCACTGTTCACCAAATGTCTGTCTCCCTATCAAAATGGAAAGTTACTGTTTTACTTCTGACCCCGATATTCAGGATGAAAAAACACTCTAGTGAAGATGCCACAGAGAATAACTGTTCATGACGTGCCAGTGCTTGTTTGCTGCATATTGCCAAAAGCGTGCATGCGCTGCCTGTGTGACAATTAAGTGCAAGTGATAAACTGGATAGCCTACAGAGCATTTCCCCAGTAGCATAGCTCTGAGCTTGTTTGTGATATCTGATTCGTTCTCCCCCAAAGTGGAGAACTAGGCAGGAAAAAAAAAAAAGAGGCTTAGCACCAAGGGACATACAGGGACCCAGAGCAGGCAACTGAGCCAGCCTGGCAGCGTTGGAGAAATGTATTGATTTATCAGTGGTGTTTATGGAAACATCTGCAGTCGAATGGGGAACATGGTGAAAGACATTTTCACATGTTGAGGTATGGGGAAATCATTCTGGCTTGCACAGGATTGAATTTGAACTTTGGGCTGATGAAGACAGCCTGTTTGTGGCCTGTTAAATATGCGTTGTACATCTGCTTTAGCCATTTTAAAAACTTACATTAAAAAATTAAAATGAAATAACTGTGGTTCAGACATCCAAAGTGGGAACTAGGTGGCCATAATGGACATGGGTTCAGACACGTTTCTATACTCTCGGAAACTTTATCAGACTTAAGGATATCATCAGCCATTTTCAAAACAATATATCCATTGCCAAATACAACCTTATGGTCTCAAGGTCTTAGAATCATGAAACCGTGCTCCTACTTTAAAAACAGTAATAACAAACAAGAACGCTCAAGCTACCGTGTGTGCAAGCTACCGTGTGTGTCGTGCTCAGTCGCTCAGTTGTGTCCCACTCTTCGCGACCCCTCGGATGGTAACCTGCCAGGTTCCTCTGTCCATGGAATTTTCCAGGCAAGAATACTGCGGTGGGTTGCCATTTCTTTCCCCAGGAGATCTTCGAACCTGCAGCTCCTGCATTAGCAGGCAGTCTTTACTGCTGCGCCACCTGGGAAGCCCCAGCTCAAGCTATAGCCTCCTAGGAAAAGGTGACTTGGTTACTAAAATAGGTAAAAAGGAAACACTTCAAAAATTACTTTCTTGTTTGACAACTAAAATAGGAGGGCTCTTTTGAAAAACACTGCAGAGGTGTATTTTAACCATTGTCTTCATGGTATTGTTGTAGTCAGCCAGTCGCTAAGTCATGTCTGAGTCTTTGTGACCCCATCAGCTACAGCATGCCAGACTCCTCTGTCTTTCACCGTCTCTTGGAGTTTGCTTAAATTCACGTCCACTGAACCAGTGATATTCTCTAACCATCTAATTTTCTGTTGATCTCTTCTCCTTTTGCCTTCAATCTTTGCCAGCATCAGGGTCTTTTCCAGTGAGTCAGCTCTATGCATCAGGTCCTTCCAATGAATACTCAGGGTTGATTTCTTGTAGGACTGACTGGTTTGATCGCCTTGCATTTCAAGGAACTCTCAAGAGTCTTCTCCAGCACCACAATTCGAAAGCATCAGTTCTTCGGTGCTTGGCCTTCTTTATGGTCTCACTCTCACATCGTACGTGACTACCGGAAAAATCATAGCTTTGACTATATGGACCTTTGTCAGCAAAGTGATATCTCTGGTTTTTTAGTATGCTATCTAGGTTTGTCATAGCTTACCTTCCAAGGAGCAAACATCTTTTAATTTCATGGTGCAGTCACTGTCTGCAGTGATCTTCATTGTAATATATCCAGTACTTTCCAAATGCTTTTCTAGGTGCTATGGCAAAGCAATTTAAAAGAGAGGTAATGTTTTATTAACACAAAATAGTGATGCTGAGCTTGGAAATCAAGATTATTTCCAACTCTGTGTCCATTCCCTATATTGGGCAGGATTATTCCCCTCTTCCAACAACACAAGAGAAGACTCTACACATGGACATCGCCAGATGGCCAACACTGAAATTAGAGTGATTATATTCTTTGCAGCCAAAGATGGAGAAGCTCTATATAGTCAGCAAAAACAAGACTGGGAGCTGACTGTGGCTCAGATCATGAACTCCTTATTGCCAAATTCAGACTGAAGTTGAAGAAAGTGGGGAAAACCACTAGACCATTCAGGTATGACCTAAATCAAATCCCTTATGACTATACAGTGAGGTGAAAAATAGATTTAAGGGACTAGATCTGATAGATAGACAGAGTGCCTGATGAACTATGGACAGAGATTTGTGACATTGTACAGGAGACAGGAATCAAGACAGCCCCCAAGAAAAAGAAATGCAAAAAAGCAAAATGGCTGTCTGAGAAGGTCTTACAAATAGCTGTGAAAAGAAGAGAAGCAAAAAGCAAAGGAGAAAAGGAAAGATATACCCATTTGAATGCAGAGTTCCAAAGAATAGCCAGGAGAGATAAGAAAGCCTTCCTCAGTGATCAGTGAATTCTCCAAGCCAGGCTTTAGCAATACATGAACTGTGAACTTCCAGATATTCAAGCTGGTTTTAGCAAAGGCAGAGAAATCAGAGATCAAATTGCCAACATCCATTGGATCATCGAAAAAACAAGAGAGTTCCAGAGAAACATCTATTTCTGCTTTATTGACTATGTCAAAGCCTTTGACTGTGTGGATCACAATAAACTGGAAAATTCTGAAAGAGATGGGAATACCAGACTACCTGACCTGCCTGTTGAGAAACCTGTATGCAGGTCAGGAAGCAACAGTTAGAACTGGACATGGAACAACAGACTGGTTCCAAATAGGAAAAGGAGCACGTCAAGGCTCTGTATTGTCACCCTGCTTATTTAACTTATATGCAGAGTACATCATGAGAAGTGCTGGGCTGGAGGAAGCACAAGCTGGAATCAGGATTGCCGGGAGAAATATCAATAACCTCAGATATGCAAATGACACCACCCTTATGGCAGAAAGTGAAGAGGAGCTAAAAAGCCTCTTGATGAAAGTGAAAGAGGAGAGTGAAAAAGTTGGCTTAAAGCTCAACATTCAGAAAACGAAGATAATGGCATCCGGTCCCATCACTTCATGGGAAATAAATGGGGAAACAGTGTCAGACTTTATCTTTTTGGGCTCCAAAATCACTGCAGATGGTGACTGCAGCTATGAAATTAAAAGACGCTTACTCCTTGGAAGGAAAGTTATGACCAACCTAGATAGCATATTAAAAAGCAGAAACATTACTTTGCCAACAAAAGTCTGTCTACTCAAGGCTATGGTTTTTCCAGTGGTCGTGTATGGATGTGAGAGTTGGACTGTGAAGAAAGCTGAGCACTGAAGAACTGATGCTTTTGAACTGTGATGTTGGAGAAGACACTTGAGAGTCCCTTGGACTGCAAGGAGATCCAACCAGTCCGTCCTAAAGGAGATCAGTCCTGAGTGTTCATTGGAAGGACTAATGTTGAAGCTGAAACTCCAATACTTTGGCCACCTGATGCGAAGAGCTGACTCATTTGAAAAGACCCTGATGGTGGGAAAGATTGAAGGTAGGAGGAGAAGGGGACGACAGAGGATGAGATGGTTGGATGCTAACTAATCCGAGACTTGTCTGTGAGCTGTTCACGCCTGCTCCTTGGACGGTATAAAACTCCCTGCCCCTTCCAGTGTAGCTCATATGGTCTTGAGGACATGAGCCCACTGTGGCCCCCTTAGCCTGGCAAAGCAATAAACGCTGCTCCTTTGTGCCTCACCCAATACTCTTGTCTTCTCCTTTCCATTCCATATGAGTGAGTGGATGCTAGGTTTCAACAACAGGATGTTCACTTAGAAATCGTCTAAGTCGCTGCAAAAGCATGATTTCTCTCTGTTTCCTGGTTAAGTAATAGTTCATACATACATGTAATTATTTTTTTCTGTGGAAGGACAGTTCATTTACATTGTTGTGTTTGAGTGGAAACAACTTGATTCAGTTATGTATACACGTGTTTCTTTTTTCGATTGTACTCCCATATGGCTTAGGACAGAGTGTTGAGTAGAAGTTCCTGTCCTGTCCAGTAATGCCGGATTCATTATCCATTCTGTCATCTATTACATACATTCATGTATATGTATTAATGTATAGTGTATATATGACACTAATATGTGTGTTTTAATCCCAGCCTAGTAAGTTCTCTCTATCCAGATATGTATTGGTCTGTCTCTATTTACATCTGTATCTGTGTCGCTGTCTATAGATTTATCTATATATCTGTATTTATATCTCTGTATTAGTTTCTATATCTTTCTGTCCAACTGTGTTCCCAATTGTCCAGCTGTGTTTATATCTTTCTATATAGATATCTGTAGATCTGTATCTGTGTGTTCAGCTATCAGCTTTTCTATATTTGTATCTCTCGCAGTCTCTCCAGCTATCCACAGATCTCTCTATGTATCTGTGTTGTTGTTTAGTTGCTGAGTTGTGTCTGACTCTTTTGCGACCCTGTGGACTGTAGCCCGCCAGGCTCCTCTGTCCTTGGGATTTCCCTGGCAAGAGTGCTGGAGTGGGTTGCCATTTCCTTCTCCCTATATTTTTATCTATATCTTTCTTTCCAGCTATCCCTGCTCTCTCTCTCTGTTTATACACACACACCCAGCTAGCTATGTATCTGTGTCAATCTATACGTTTAATTCTATCTTCTGAATGCATATCTGTTAATGCAGATTAATAAGCTGGAAGGGCTTTGGGACGTCACCTGTCTCCGCGTCTCCTGGTGCTGGCGTGCCAGTTCTGGCTGCCTGCTTTCCAGTCGCCTCACCATCCTCCCGTGGCCGTGCCAGCCGAGTCCTTTGGCAGGACCTAGCATGTGTGTGTGGGGTGAAGGGTACCGGCGAAGAGATGACGACTCTCAACCCTTGGCCCTCTGTGTTTCCTCTCTCTGCACTCTACACTCAGGATCCCAGCTTTGCCTGGGGCTCAGCGTGCCCCACTTCCCAGGAGGAGGCATCAAGAAACGTCGCCATCTTTGGGAGCCACTGTTGGAAAGCCATTGCCTCGGGATCTCCTGGGCCAAGGCCTGCGGGGTTCTAAATGATGCCGGCCCTAGATAAACCACCGGAGGTTGCTAAGACAAAAAGAAGACCAACAGGGCTGAACTGCACAAGCCAAGTGCCATCAAGAGGGAAATGTTCCTGACACAAAAATCAGCAGGAAAAAAAAATCGCTGGAGATTTGTCAGCATCATTACCCCTTAGAGAAATGGAAACCAAAGCTTCAGTGAGGTCTCCTCTAGCACTGGTCAGCAGGCAGTCTCGAAACGGTAAGGGGTCGAGCGGGGGGAGGACGAGAGGGAACCCCCATTTCCCAGTAGATGGAAGGCAGATGGCTAAAAGCCACTCGAAAACACAGTACGTTGCATCATTTCAGAACTCAAAAGACAGCTAACCGCGGGGTCCTGGAATACCTTTCTGGGTACTACATCTGGAGAAAACAATCCTTCCTACAGACACGTGCACCCCAACGTGGCTTGCACCGCCACTGATAGTAACCAAGGGGCAGAAAAGCAAAAATGTCCATCACGCACGTGAATGGACTCGAGCAATGCCTCAGGTGTGCGAAGGGCCGTGACTCGGCAGAGAAGACAGACATCAGGCCAGGAGTGGATGGACCTGCAGAGGATCACAGGGGCCCACGGAAGTCACGCTGAGTCGAATTCCATATGCGACCGCTTCTAGGTGGAATCGCAAATAAACACAAATGGACTCGTCTCCCAGACTTGGAAAATACAGCTAGAGTAACCTGCAGGAAATCTGGGGTGGCGGGGGAGGAAATAACCAAAGTGGCAGGGATTCGAATACGTAAAGCTACAGTGACATAGGTAGACCGAGAGAGAAAGGCATGGCTGGATACATAGAGAGCAGAGAGAGAGTGCGATCGACTCTAGCCCACCAGGCTCCTCCATCCACTCTTTTCCAGGCAAGAGTACTGGAGTGGGTTGCCATTTCCTTCCCCAGGGGGTCTTCCCGACTCAGGGATCGAACATAGGTCTCCCGCATTGCAGGCAGACGCTTTACCCTCTGAGCCACCAGGGAAGACCTGAATTTTATTTTGTGGTCATGCCACAAAGCATGTGGGATTAGTTTCCCAACCAGGGACTGAACCCACACCCCCTGCATTGGAAGCCAGAGTCTTAACCACTGGGCCACCAGGGAAGTCCCGATAGTTAATAGGTTGATGTATACATTAGTACCTGCGAGCAGGATGTAAGGATACCAGGAGAGTGACAGAGACACGAATATGAATACAGATGCAAAGATATCTAGCTACGTGGGCAGAGAGAGACTTCCCAAGAGAGAGAGGCATGCACACACAGCTGGCAGATCTCAGATACGAATCCAGAGTGATCCATAGAGAGAGCTGTCTACAGAGCATGTGGACCGATATATGGGAAGAGAGAGTGCACAGAAGTGGACATCAATACAGATTGACAGGTAGATTGACACGCAGCTGGCTGGAGAGAGAGGGGCAGTGGAGACAAGTGCATACACACAGGGATTGATAGGTGGGCACCTGCAAGGAGACAGTTCGATCACATATATTGGTGTAGATATAGAACAGAGCTGGGCCTAGAAGTAGCCAGAGAGATGGAAATATCGACTGAGATATATATCGACACACAGATCTATGGAGAGCTAAAAGAGATTAGAGCTACAATCAGAGAACGAGCTGTGTGTGAAAAGCAAGAGAGGCCTACTTAGAACTTAAGATGGAGAGTTAGAGCTGGGACATTGGGGAGCTGACGAAATGGCGCACACGGGTAAATACATATATCGAGAGCTGGATCGAGTTCAGAGGAGGAGATTAACCGGGTATATAGACAGACAGATAGAGAGCCGGCCGGGTGAATCGGATGTAGTGTACAGAGGTGTCAGTGTACAGAGACAGCCGGATAGAGAGACAGCAGCAGAGACATCAACACAAAGGTCCATACGCGCTGGATGGTACAGGTAGGTACCCAGATAGATCTGGAGACAGCTGCAGAGAGAAACAGCTAGAAACAGAGATGGGTGGATAGCGCCATACCTGGAAAGCTGGGTAGCAAGGGCTGCATGATAATTTGTGAAGAGGAATCTAGGGATGCAGGAGAGAGGGAGGCACAAGGGCAGCGTGATGAACCGGGGCATACTGCAAACAACAGAGAGCTCAGCACTCTCAAGCTACAGGAAAGGGGATGTTCAGAAAGACAGACGGACGCATGTGCAGAAGCACATCCAGTGGCTGTGCCCCTCAGATAAGCGCAACGGTACACAAGACGACTCCAGTCGCTGGTAGACAGGCTGTGAAGAGTAGGAAATGAGTACGGCTGTCTGCTGTAGAGCCCTCACCAGACACGCTGAGCTGGGCCAGTGGTCCATCCCGGGGCCCGAGCAGGCGTGGATCTCGAGGGCGGACAGTGCAGTGGCGAGTCAGCTGGGCAGGTGTTTGCCAAGGAGCCCTGCCGTGGATGTCGCGGTCCTGGCCCCCTCTGCATGGGACAACAGTGTGGGGCTCCTCGGGGCCCTCCACGGCCACGCCAGCAGGCCTGTGGTCCTCAGCACACGGCGCACACTCTGGGCTGGAAGGGCCTTGGGACGGCACCCTGTCTCCACGACTCCTGTCGCTAGGCATACCAATTCTGGCCTCCTCCTTTCCAGTCACCTCCCCATCCTCCCATGACCGCTTCAGCAGAGCCCTTTGGCAGGACCTGGAATGTGTGTGTGGGGGGGGGGGCAGGTGAAGGGTAATGTTGAAGAGATGACCCTCAACCCTTGGCCCTCTGCGGTTTCTCTCTGCACTCTACCTCCCAGGACCCCAGCTGTCACCAGGGCTCAGCGTGCCCCGGTTCCCAGGAGGCGGCATCAAGAAATGTCGCCTCCTTGTGGCCATGTTTGGGAGCTACAGTTGGAAAGCCTGTGGCTCACGCCATCTCCTGGGCAAAGGCCTGCGGAGTTCTGCATGCTCCCAGAGCCTGAGTTTTGTGAGACAAAATGCAGGAAGAATGGCCAAATTTTAGAATCTGTTTTCCACCAAGAGCATAATATGTTCACACTAAAAAACAAACCAAAAAAACACCCCTGGGTATTTTTTTCAACATCATCTCTTAGAGAAATGGAAACCCAAAGGGATAGTGAGGTGTCATCCAGCGCTGGTCAACAGGCAGTCTACGAGAAATAAATGGTCGAGGGGGATGGAGAAAATGGAACCGTCGTTTTTCTTCATAAGGGGAATGCAGATGGCTAAAAGCCACTCAGAAAAGCAATGAGCAGCTTCCTTTCAAAACTGAAAACAGCAACCAGGAGATACTAAAATAACATTTCTGGGGCTATATCTGGAGAAGACCATTCTTCCGAATGGCACGTGCACCCCAACATTCCATGCTCTGCTGTTTACAAGAAGCAAGGCATGAAACCTACAAAAAAGTCCTTGGACACATGAATATACGTCGACAGTGAGGACTGGGTATGCGTGTGCAATGGACGTTACTCAGCTGAAAGACAAGAGTGAAGCCTCCCAGTGGAGGCAACATTGCTACACTGCAGAAGACCACTCTGATCCACATGTTCACAGGAAGACCAGCTTTGAGATAGAATCCAACACGAATACAAATGATCTTTATCAAACAGCAACCTACTCCCAGACTTAGGACACAAACTTAGAGTCACCTAAGGGAAGTGTGGGCCTCGGGGGTTAGGTAATCTAAGTGGCAGGAATTAAAACATACACAGATACAGTGACATGGACAGATAGATAGATGCCTGAATAGCTGGGTCATACATAGCTGGAAAGATAGTCATAGATACAGAGGAGGATACATAGACAGCTGTGTATGTAGTTACTGATATAAAGACAGATGAGTATATCTGCATATAGACAGGTGTATACAGAGACAGATACAATTACACAGCTTAATGTATTAATTGCAGCAGATAGTAATTATAGTAGATACATCTATACATAGCTTGACTGATGTCGATATCAAGAGGGGTAGATAGATGAAGAGATAGCTGGAGATATAGAGATTGGATAGGTAGACATAACGTTGTTGTTATTCAGTCCCCCAGGGGTGTCTGCCTCCGTGACCCTGTGGACTGCGGCACACCAGCCCTCTCTGCCTTTCACCATCTCCTGAAGTTTGCCCAAGTTCCCGTCCGTTGCGTCAGTGATTCCATCCAGCCATCTCATCCTCTGATGCTCTCTTCTCCTCCTGCCCTCAATCTTTCTCAGCATCACAGACTTTTCGAATGAGTTGGCCGTTCCCATCAGATGCCCAAAATACTGGAGTTTCAGCTTTATCATCAGTCCTTCTAATGAGTATTCAGGGTTGATTTCCCTTAAGATTGATATATATGTGTGTATGTATGTGTATGTGTGTGTGTGTGTGTGTGTGTGTGTATACACACAAGACATATATAAATATACATAAAGAGATAGTGGGTAGATATATATATTTATAGATAGATCTATAGACAATTGGATAGAGACAGAAACATAACCAGAAATAAGTAGATAAATTGACAGTTTGATAGCTGTCAGCAGTTGGATCCAAAGATACAAGTTTAGATAGATAGCTGAGTATCTAGATAGCTGAGTATATAGATAGTTGGACAGACACAAATATGCCTGTGTGCTCATTTGCTCAGTTGTGTCCAACTCTTTGCGACCCTATAGACTGCAGCCCACCAGGCTTCTCTGCTCATGGGATTTCCCAGGCAAGTATGCTGGCCTGGGTTCCCATTTCCCCCTGCTTGGGAACTTTGCAACACAGGGATTGATCTTGCACCTTCTGCGGCTCTTGCCCTGGCAGGCGGATTCTTTACTGCTGAGCTACCTGGGAAGCCCAAAGACATAAATACACATATAGATATATAGAGAGATTAATAGATAAGCATGTTGGGCTTCCCTGATGGCTCAGTGGTAAAGAATGTGGCTGCCAGTGGAGGAGATGCGGGTTCAGCCTCTGGATCGGGAATATCCCCTGGAGAAGGAAGGACAAGCCACTCCAGTATTCCTGTCTAGGAAACCTCAGGGACAGAGTGGCTTGGCTGACTACAGTCCATGGGATGGCAAGGAGTGGGACACCAGCTTTGTGACTGAACAAGAACAAATAAATAGCTTGAGTTATAGATATAAATATAGAAAGAAAGATACCTGGATATCTAGAAAGCTGGATAATAAAAATAGGGAGAAAGATAGATAGCTAGATAGTTGGATAAACTGATACTTAGGTAAATATAGGTATAAATTATTGTTGTTTAGTCGCTAAGTAGTGTCTGACTCTTTGTGACCCCATGGAGTATTGTCGCCAGACTCCTCTTTCCATAGGATTTCCCAGGCAAGAATACTGCAGTGGGTTGTCATTTCCTTCTCCAGGGGATCTTCCCAACCCAAGGATCTAACCTGCGTCTCTACTGTATTGCAGTTGGAGTTTTTACCACTGAGTTACCCGGGAAGCCCATAGATATAAATACATGAAAAAATATATAGATAGCTGGATAGATATGTGTGTGTGTGAGTTGCTCAGTCATCTGATTCTTTGTGACCCCATTGACTGTAGCCTGCCAGGCTCCTCTGTCCATGGAATTCAATATAGATAGATACATCGATAGAGCTACAGACATCTAGATAGATGTAAATACAAATAAGTAGATACAACTAGATAGATATACAGTTGGATAGCTGGATACTTAGCCTGGATAAAAAGATATATAGGTAGATAGCAAGACTGAGAGATAGAACAAAAGTATAATGAACCAGGACTTACTGGATATAACAGGACGCTCCTCAACAATCTGTCAAGCTATATTGAAAAAGAATTATAGTAGATAAATGTATATATGCATCAAGTTGCTATAGACCTCAAACAAACATAACATTGTAAATGAATTATATGCTAATATAAAATAAAAATTATATGAGAAGAAAATGAATACAAATGCCTACTCTAGAGCCCCCAGGCCTGGCAGTCTGAGAGTGTCACATCCCTGGGGCTTGAGCAGGCATGGATCCCAAGGATGGACCGTCATGTTGCTTAAGGTGGTGGGGAGGATGTGTAAGCAAGTGAGCCCTCCCCTGGTGAACTCGAGTGCCTGGCTCCCTCTGCATGGGACAGTCATCTTCAGATCCAGCAGGACTCTCCTGCAGTTACACCAAGCCTATTTTCCCCCCAAAACGGTGCATACTCTGGGTTGGAAGAGCTCTGAAAAGTCATCCTGTCTCCACATCTGGTGGTGGCCTTCCCACTTCTAGCCTCCTACTTAATCATTTCACCATCTTACCACAACAGTCTCAGCCTAGCACTCTGGTAGGACTTGGGATATGTCTGGAGGGTGAAGGGTAACGAGTAAGAAGTAATGACCTTCGACCCTTGGCTGTTTGTTTTTCCTGTTTATCACTGTACACTCTACAACCCACGGATAGGACTTGGGCTATGATGAGGCCTGTCCTTGTTACCAGAATGGGGCATGAAGAAATGCTGCCCCCTTGAGGCCATTTCCCAGAACAACAAATTTAAAAGTGGTTTTTATGGACACATGGGCTTACCTGGCAGCTCAGAGGTTAAAGCATCTGCCTGGAATGCGGGAGACCCGGGTTCGATCCCTGGGTTGGGAAGATTCCCTGGAGAAGGAAATGGCAACCCACTCCAGTACTCTTGCCTGGAGAATCCCATGGAGGGAGGAGCCTGGTAGGCTACAGTCCATGGGGTCACAAAAAGTCGGACACGACTGAGCGACTTTACTTACTTACTTAAAATCAATGTGGATGGTGACCTCAGTCATGAAATTAAAAGACACTTGCTCCTTGGAAGAAAAGCTATGGCAAACATAGACAGCATGTTAAAAAGCAGAGACATCACTTTGCCGACAAAGGTCTGTCTAGTCAAAGCTAAGGTTTTTCTAGTAGTTGTGTATGGATGTGAGAGTTGGACCATAAAGAAGGCTGAGCGCCGAAGAATTGATGCTTTCAAACTTTGGTGCTGAAGAAGACTCTTGACAGTCCCTTGGACAGCAAGGAGATCAAACAAGTCAATCCTAAAGGAAATCAGCTCTGAATATTTATTGGAAGGACCGGTGCTGAAGCTGAGGCTCTAATACTTTGGCCATCTGATGCAAAGAGCCGACTCATTGGAAAAGACCCTGATGTTGGGAAAGATTGAGGCATGAGGAGAAGGGGGCAACAGAGGATGAGAGGGTTGGATGGCATCACCGACTCAATGGACATGAGTTTGACCTAACCCAGGGAGATGGTGAAGGACAGGGAAGCCTGACGTACTGCAGTTCATGGGGTTGCAAAGAATCAGACACGACTTAGAGATTGAATAACAACAAATGGTACAGAATCCGCCTGCAGTGCAGGAGACCTGGGTTCAATCCCTGGGTGGGGAAGATCCCCTGGAGAAGGGACTGGCTACCCACTCTAGTATTCTTACCTAGAGAATCTCATGGACAGAGGAGCCTGGCAGGTCCCAGTCCATGGGGTCTCAGAGTCGGACATGCCTGAGTCATGAACACTTTTTTACGGGCTCTACATGACCTCAGCCATCAAGAAACATCATGTGGTATGTAACAAGAATAAGAAAAGTAATAAGAATAAGAAAAATAATTCAAAACTGGGCCAAATTTCTGTTGCTCATTTCAAGAGGTAAATTTTATTCTTTTAAAAACATGGGGGGAGAAAAGCAGCTGAAAAGATCATCCATTAGGTAATTCCTAGAAATGCAAACCAAAACTGTAAGGAGGGCCTTCCCTGGTGGAACAGTGGTTGAGAACCTGCCCATGCAAAGCAGTGAAGACCCAGCGCAGTCAAAAAGAGAAATAAGTAAATTAAATAGTTAAAAAATCAAATTCTGCCACCTGCAACAACGTGGACTGGCCTAGAATGTATTATACGTAGTGAAATCAGTTAGAGAAATACTCTATGTTCTCACATGTAGAATCTAAAAAAATGGAAGGAAGAAATGTATATAACAAAATAGCAATAGACTCAGAGAGAACAAAGTAATGGCTACCACAGGGGAGAATGAAGCAGGGAGGGAAAGATAATCGGTACCCTATGCAGAAGATCCTCTTCGTGGATCACAGCCTTGTCGAGGTGAAGTGGCTTGCGAAACTCAATGAAGCTATGAGCCATGCCTTGCGGGGCCATCCAAGATGAACAGGTCATAGTGAAGAGTTCTGGCAAAATGTGGTCCATAGGAGGAGGAAATGGCAATTCACCCTGGACTGCAAGGAGATCAAACCAGTCAACCCTGACTATTCACTGGAAGGACTGGTGCTCCAATACTCTGGCCACCTGATTTGAACAACTGACTCATTGGAAAAGACCCTGATGCTGGGAAAGACTGAGGCAGAAGGAGAAGGCAGTGGCAGAAGGTGAGATGGGTGGATGGCATCACCGACTCAGTGGACATGAATCTGAGCAAACTCTGGGAAACAGTGAGGGACAGGGAAGCCTGGCATGCTGCAGTCCCTGGGGTTGCAAAGAGTCAGACATGGTTTAGTGACCAAACAGCAACAAACGTAGAAAGTAAACACACATGGAATTCCGCAAGGTCGCAGGAGACAAAATCAATACACAGAAATCACTCGCATTCCTATACAGTGACAGTCAGAAGGAGAGATTAAGGGACCAATCCCAGTCACCACTGCAACAAAAAGAATTAAATATCTAGGGATAAACTCACCTAAGGAGACAAAAGAACTGTACACAGAAAATTATAAGACACCGATGAAAGAAATCAAAGATGACATAAATGGAGAGAGATTCCATGTTCCTGGGTAGGAAGAATCAATATTGTGAAAATGACGATACTACCAAATGCAATCTACGGATTCAATGCGATCCCTATCAAATTACCAGTGGCATTTTTCACAGAACTAGAACAAAAAATTTCACAGTTCATATGGAAACACAGAAGACCCCGAATAACCAAAGCAGTCTTGAGAAAGAAGAATGGAGCTGGAGGAATCAACCTTCCTGACTTCAGATTCCACTACAAAGCTACAGTCATCAAGACAGTACGGTACTGGCACAAAAACAGAAATAGAGACCAATGGAACAAGATAGAAAGCCCAGAAATAAACCCATGCACCTATGGGTACCTTATTTTTGACAAAGGAGGCAAGAATATACAATGGGGGAAAGACAGTCTCTTCAATAAATGTGTTGGGAACACTGGACAGCTACATGTAAAAGAATGAAATCAGAACACTTCCTAACACCCTACACAAAGATAAACCCAAAATGTTAAAGACCTAAATGTAGGACCAGAAACTATAAAATTCTTAGAGGAAAACATAGGCAGAACACTCGACATAAATCAAAGCAAGATCCTCTATGCAAGATCAGAAATAAAGTAACAGAAATAAAAACAAAAGTAAACAAGTGGGACCTGATTAAACCTAAAAGCTTTTTCACAGCAAGGGAAAATACAAGCAAGGTGAGAAGACAACCCTCAGAATGGGAGAAAATAATAGCAAATCAAACAACTGACAGAGGATTAATTTCCAAAATATACAAGCTGCTCATACAACTCAATGCCAGAGAAACAACCCAACCAAAAAGTGGGGAAAAGACCTAAACAGACATTTCTCCAAAGAAGACATACAGATGGCTAACAAAGACATGAAAAGATGCTCAGCATCACTCATTATCAGAGAAATGCAAATCAAAACTACGACGGGATGTCACCTCACAACGGTCAGAATGGCCTCACAACGGTCAGAATGGCCCTCATCAAAAAGTCTACAAACAATAAATGCTGGAGAGGGTGTGGAGAAAAGGGAACACTCTTGCACTCTTGGTGGGAAAGTAAATTGATACAGCCACTATGGAAGATGGTATGAAGATTCCTTAAAAAACTAAGAATAAAACCACCATATGACCCAGCAATCCCACTCCTAGGCATATACCCTGAAGAAACCAAAATTGAAAAAGACACATGTATCCCATTGTTCACTGCAGCACTATTTACAACAGCTAGAACATGGAAGCAACCTAGATGCCCATCGAGAGATGAATGGGTAAAGAAGCTGTGGTACATATACACAGTGGAATATTACTCAGCCATAAAGAGGAACACATCTGAGTCAGTTCTAATGAGGTGGGTGAACCTAGAACCTATTATACAGAGTGAAGTGAGTCAGAAAGAGAAAGATAAGTATCATAGTCTAATGCATCTATACAGAATCTAGAAAAATGGTGCTGAAGAATTTATTTACAGGGCAGCAATGGAGAAACAGACATAGAGAACAGACTTATGGAGATGGGGAGAGGGGAGGAGAGGGTGAGATGCATGGAGAGAGTAACATGGAAACTCACATTACCATATGTAAAATAGATAGCCGACAGGAATTTGCTGTATGGCTCAGGAAACAAACAGGAGCTCTGTATCAACCTAGAGGGGTGGGATGGGGGGAGGTGGGAGGGAGGTTCAAAACAAAGGGGATATATGTGTACCTATGGCTAATTCATGTTGAGGTTAGACAGAAAACAACAAAATTCTGTAAAGAAATTATCCTTCAATAAAAAGATAAATTAAAAAAAAAACACCCATGGATATATTATACAACACGGAAATATAATCATTAGTTTGTAATAACCAAGAGGGGCATAATGTATAAAAGTACTAAAATTTTGTACCATTGAGACTAATGTAATATTATAAATGACATATACTTCAATTTAAATAATCCATAGGGTGGCTGAATGGATTCACAAAAATCAATTACATACTGTGTACAGGAGATTTGTGTAAATTTTAAGGCCATGTATAGGATAAAATTGAATAACTGGAAAAAAGATATTCCATGCAAATGATACTTGCCTCACTATTATAAGGCAAAGAAGACTTAAACCTCTCAAAGAAATGAAGGTTATCATATAATCATAAAGGGAGTAATTCATCAAGAGATGATGTATGTAACCAACAGACATATATCCTACATAAATATGTATGTATCCAACATTGGAGCATCTCAGCATATAAAGGAAATACACTTGTGAAAGGGAAAACATGAAGAAATAAAATAATGGTAAGAAATGTCAGTACCCAATTTTCAACACTGTATAGATCACCCAGACAGAATACCCACCCAGAAGCACTGAACTTGAATACACACTTGATATCAAGTGACCGTAACAGACATTTACAGTACATTGCACTCAACAGCAGCAAAATTTTCATCCTTCTCAAGTATTCATAGAGCATTTCCCAGGATAGATTAGATGTTATACCACAAAAGAAACCTTCAAAAATCTAAGAAGATTGAAATCATGTCAAGCATCATCTCCTACCACAATGGTTCAAAACTGAAACTCAAGAATAATTAAAAATTCAAGGACACTTAGCAATTGGAACAACAAGCTCCGAACAGCCATTGCACACGAGACTAAATCAATAGGGGACGTCCCTTGTGGTCCAGTGGCTACGACTCTGGGCTTCCAATGCAGGGGGCCCAGGTTAGATCCTACACACTGCAACTGAAAATCCCGTGTGCTACAACCAAGACTTGGCACAGTCAAATAAATAAATATTTTAAAAGAATAAAGCAATAGAGAAATAAAAAATACATATCTTAAAGCAGACAAAATTGGAAATGCAAGTATCTAAGCTCGTGGTGTACAGGTAAAACAATTTAGAGTTATGTTTACAGTGTTAGGTGCATATATTTTTTTAAAAAAACAAGCTCTTGAGAGGCGATCAAAAAGATAAGAGTAGGAAGATACTGCGGAGAAGGCAATGGCACCCCACTCCAGTACTCTTGCCTGGAAAATCCCATGGACGGAGGAGCCTGGGAGGCTGCAGTCCATGGGGTTGCTAAGAGTCAGACATGACTGAGCGACTTTACTTTCACTTTTCACTTTCCTGCATTGGAGAAGGAAATGGCAACCCACTCCACTGTTCTTGCCTGGAGAATCCCAGGGACGGGGGAGCCTGGTGGGCTCCCGTCTATGGGGTCACACAGAGTCGGATATGACTGAAGCGACTCAGCAGCAGCAGCAGCAGGAAGATACTGAGCTCACCTCCTCACAGACACATCAAAATCACAACAATTATCTCTGAAATGACCTGAAGACTAGCAGAGAAATTCTTCACAGCTGCAAGTATAAGGAAGGAGAAAGCACAGGTGAATAGGAGGGTTGGAATCACAGTCTAACGGTACCCACACCTCCAGCACAGTGACTCGCAGCTGGAAGGTGTCACAGCTGCACGAGGGGGCTGGGGTCTGAGGCCTCCATCAGGCTGCTCAGCCCAGCGCAGCAGGTCCGGCTCCGAGAACCCACTGGGCTCACGTTCCGGAGAGCTGGAGGCTAAGGGAAACTGACACTCTGCTCTCGGGGACACCACACAGACTCCCCCCGTCCTCAGTCCCCGCTCAGAGCCAGCAGTTTGAGACACCAGGCTCGGACCCACCTGCTCAACTCAAGACAACTCAGCGAAGGCGAGAGGCAGCTGGGACTCCGCTAGGGACCGAGACGTTGGCAGGCCACATTTCGGTCTTCCCTCGACCTGGGGCGTACCCGGCGTGCCCCAGCTGCCAGCATGCCTATGCCGCTTCTGCACCACAACCAGAGGCCTCACAACCAGAGGCACTGGGGGCCTAGCTGATCCCCTCTGCACCTGGAGCGCCACACACCACCACCCATAATGGGGGGGGGGGGGCTGCCTTGCCCACCAGCACGCCCAGGGCGACCACAAAATGCAGGACCTGCCATCAGTTTAGCTCAGGGTCCAACGCCGCCTACCAGCCGGTCCACAATAGCTGGCCCCGCCACGCAGCCCACAGAGGGGTCACCCCCGGGCGCCTGCCGGTGCTGGCCCGGGAATGTGCTGCTGGGCCCTCCAGGCATCTCCTGGGTAAGGCCACTTCTCCAAGACCGGGAAATGGAATGAACTGAACCTAATGAAGAGAAGTGCACAGAGAATCAGGACACGTAAGGAGACAGAGGAATTTGTTACGTTGTGGTAACAAGATAGAACATCAGAAAAAGAACTAGATAAAACAGAAGTGTTGTATCCAAGAAAAAAAAAGTGTTCAAGATAATGATTACAGAGATGCTCATCCAAGTCAGGAGAAAAATAGATGGACAGAGTGAGAACTTCAGAGAGTAATAACATATAATAACCAAAGAGCTGGAAAATACAATAACTCAGATCAACACACACACACACACACACGAGGGAAGCAACATTAGATTATGTGATACAGGAGAACAAATCAGTGATCTGGAGGACAGAGAAATGAAAATCACCCAAGCTCAATAGCAAGAAGGAAACAGAATGAACAAATAGAAAGTGGGACCTCTGAGACAACATCAGGAGATATCACCATGCGCATTATAGGGATCCCAGAAAGAAGCGAGAAAGGGGCAGGGACCTTATCAGAGGGTATAACAACTGATAACTCTCCAAATTTGGGAAAGGAAGCACAGAGTCCCCATCAAGGTAAAGAAGACAGGTCCACATCAAGACATGTTAAAGGGTCAAAAATTAAAGAGGGATCATGGATGTAGTGAAATAAAAGCAACTAGTTATGTGCAAAGTATTCCCCTAAGACTGTCAGCTGACTTATCAGCGGACGTTGCAAACCAGGAAGGAATGATAGGATATATTCAATGTTCTAAAAAGAAAAAAGCCTACAATAAGAACACTCTACCAGCAAGATTATGATTCACAATTGAAGGAGAGATCAGGAGTTTCCCAGACTAGCAAAAGCTAAATGAGTTCATCACTAATAAAACAGCCTTATAAGAAATGTTGAAGCAATTTTCTTCAGCTTAAAAGAAGTGTCACTAATCAGTAACAAGAAACCACACAAAAGTAAAAAATCTCCCTGGAAAAGGTATACATATAGTAAGGGTAGTAGATCAAACACTTATTAAGCTTCTGTAAAGAATAAAAGACAAAAATAGTATTTTTTTTTTAAAAGAAAGGGCCCAAGTAAACCAGAAATGAAAGAGATGAAGTTGTAAGACACCATAGAAATACAAAGTACCAGAAGAGATTACTACAAACAGTTATATACCAACAAATTGGACAACCCAGAAGGAGTGAATAAATTCCTAGAAACATAAATCTTCTAAGATTGAATCAGGAATAAATAAAAAATAAATAAAAATAGAAACAATACTAGAAGTGAAATTGAGTAATAAAAAAATTCCCACTAAACAAAAGTCCAGGACTGGGTGACTTCACTGATAAATTTCTATCAAACATTTAAAGGAAAGTTAACATCTATTCTTCTCAAACTATTCCCCCCAACCTGAAGAAAGAGTGTTTTCAAACTTATTTTCTGAGGCCAGCATCACCCATAGATGAAAACCAGAGAAGGACCCTATCAAAAAAAAAAAAAGCAAATCACAGGTCAATATCAGTCATGAACACAGATGCAAAAACCCTTAACAAAATAGTAGTTAACTGAATTCAACAATACATTAAAAGAACCATACACCATGGTCAAATGGGATTTAGCTCACCCCTGCAGGAATGTTTCAATATATGCAAATCAACAGGTGACACACTAGATTAGCAGAACAAAGGATAAAAATCATATGATGATCTTCCTCCAGCAAAAGTATTTGGCAAACTTTGGTATCAACAAAATTCAAAGGATGATTGATAATAAAAACTCTCAGTGTGGGTATAAAGGCAACATAGCTTTTATACTAAAGGGCATGCATGACAAATCAGAGCCATCACACTCAGTGGTGAAAAGCTGAAAGAAATTCCTCTAAGAACAGGAGCAAGACAAGGATGCCTACTCTCAGCACTTTTATTCAACACAGTATTAACAGTGCTAGTCACAGCGAAAAAATAAAAACTGGGATCTAATTTCTAAAGCAAGTAAAACTGTCAACGTTTGCAGATGACACGATAACATGTAGAGAAAACCCTAAAGATTTCACCAAATAGCATAAATTCAGTAAATTTGAAATATACACAATGAATACACAGAAATAAGTTATTTTTCTCTGTACTAATAACAAACTACCAGAGAACTTAAGAAAAAAACATGTGATTGTATCAAAAATAATAAAATACCTCAGAATAAATTTAACCACAGAGGTGAAAGATTTATATACCCAAAGTATAAGACATTGAAAAAAGAAATTAAAGGTGACAAATAAGTGAAGCTATATCCCATGCTCTTAGATTGGAAAAATTAGTCTTTTTAAAATAGCCTTATTACTCAAAGCAATGTACAGATTTAAAGCAATTCCAATTAAAATACCCATGACATTTTTCAGAGAACTATGACAAATGATCCTAAAATAAATACAGAACCACAAAATACCCACATTGCCAATGCAATCCTGAGGAAAAAGACCCAAGCTGGGGACAGCACGCTCCCAACTGTGTGAGTGCAGCGAAACAGGCCTCTTGCTTTCTTGCCCCAGCCAGCGTGCTGAATTTTGAGTCAGTTTCATGCCTCGGGGCTGGGAAGAAGGCTCATAGGATTCTCCTAAGACACCGATGTGGTACAGATGCTACTCACTGTGTCGCGGGCTCCATCAAGACGCCCATCTGCCAGTCAACAGGGATGCTCCTCTCAGACAGCCTCCAGACTGGCCAGAGGGCAGCCTCGATGTCCTGCACAGCTTACCACCACAAATCCGCAGCTTGGTGGTCAGCTCACCATGTGCGCTCCCCACCGAGGCCCTGAGAGCAAGCTCTAGGCAACAGCTTGAGAACACACACACAAAGCTGGGTCACATCTGTAGGACAGAGGCAGACCAGAAATTTCTGCAGTAGCACCATCCTTAGGAGAAGAAAAGAGGGGCTGTCAGCACCCAGCCCATTGTGTTGCAAGATCAAAAGATGGTATATAAGCGCAAGAATGCTGCCAAAAGTTATGATAAGAAATGTGAATCAGGTTTATCCATAAAGGCCTGAGAAAGCTGAGAAAGCCCTCTCTAATTCTAGAGGGCTGAGAGAGGGTGTTTCTTTCCTGAGGACAATTAGTAAACCCTGGAGCAGGTGGCTGCTACTTGGGAAGTGAATATAGTAGCAGAAACCCCCCAGGAACATTAAAAAAAAAAAAGTAACAATACTAAGTGACTTCACAAGTCTTCGAGTTATCAACCCCAAAGACTTAGAAATCTTCAATCTACCTAATTAATAACTTTAAAAAGCTGTTATAAGAGATCTCAGTAAGCTACAAGGAAAGACAGAAAGAGAGTTCAATGAAATCAGAAAAAAAAAAAAAGCAGAAAAGAGCAGAAAAACATAACAGGCAAAAACTGTAAAAAAAAAGAAAAAAAGAACCAAAAACCAGTCTGGAACTGAAATGAATGAAAGGAAAAATGTCAGAGAAAAGTGGATACTTACGATAGCATCTTAACAAATATGCAGGTAAAATGAGGTATGTTGTGAAATAACATAAAAGGAGAATAAAAGAATGGAACACTTACAGGCGTGCAAAGATAAGTTTCCATCAGCATAAAATGGACTGTTTTAACTATGGGATGTTTTCTGTATGCCCTACGGTAGCCACAAAGCAAAGCTCTTTAGTAGAATCATAAACAGTAAAAAAAAAAAAAAAAAAAAAAAAAAAGGCAAGCATAGCATACCAACTTGGTAAATCACTGAGTTACAGAGACAGACAGGCACAGAGCGGGGAAAGAGACAATGGAGTAACAACACAGCCAGAAAGCCATCGCTAGCATGTCAGTCTAAGTCCATACATGTCAGCAATCACTCTAGACGTAAACAGACTGAGTGCACAAACCAAAGCCGTAGCGTGGCTGGCTGGATTATAGTCTGCATATGAGACACTCATTTCAGCTCAGAGAACACAAATAGGCTCAACGTAAAGGGATGGATGACTATATTTCATGCGAGTGGAAGCCAAATAACGTGGAGGCAGCCACACTCACATCACATAAAACAGACTTTAAGTCAAAACCAACAGCAAGACACAAGCTGATTTTATAATGGTACAAGGATTAATACATCAAGAAGATATAAATGAAAAGTCAACCCTCAGGATGGGAGACAATATTTGCAAATGAAGCAACTTGACAAGGGATTAATCTCCAAAATACACAAACAGCTCATGCAGCTCAATTTTTAAAAAATCCAATCAAAAATTGGGTGGAAGATCTAAATAGACATTTCTCCAAAGGCATATGGATAGCTAAAAAGCACAAGGTGCTCAATATTATTAATTATTAAAGAAATACTAGTCAAAACTATTCAGTACAACGAGGTATCACTTCATACCAGTCAGAATGCCCATCATCAAAAAAATCTACAAACAGTAAACGCTGGATAGGGTGTGGAGAAAAGGGAACCCTCCTACACTGTTGGTGGGAATGTGAACTGGTACAGCCACTTCTGAGAACAGTATGGAGGTTCCTTAAAAAATGAAAAATGGAGCTGCCATCAGTTCAGTTCAGTTGCTCAGTCATGTCCGACTCTTTGTGACCCCATGGGCTGCAGCACGCCAGGCCTCCCTGTCCATCACCAACTCCTGGAGTCCACCCAAACCCATGTCCATTGAGTCGGTGATGCCATCCAACCATCTCATCCTCTGTCATCCCCTTTTCCTCCTGCCCTCAGTCTTTCCCGGCATCAGAGCTACCATATAATCCAGCAATTCTACTCCTGGGTATATATCCAGAGAAAATCATAACTTAAAGAGACACATGCACCCCAATGTTCATAGCAGCACTATTTACAATAGCTGGGACATGAAAGCAACCTAAACGTCCATCAACAGGGGAATGGATAAAGAAGATTCCATACATACTGTGGAGTCCCATATTGAGGTCACAGGTATGAGGCCTTGAACCAAGGCCACAGATACGGAGCCCAGCACTGTTATCTCTGGAACTGACTGAACTCTATAGCAACCATTGCTAAGTGCTCCCCCCATCATCCTTACTGACCAGCTCCCTGACCCCATATTAGGTAAAAACACCCACTCCAGTATTCATCCAAAATGCCCTAACCAATCACCTAATGCCACCCTTTCAGCAAGAATTTTCTGTCTTGAGGCTATAATACTTGGCTGCTGGCCCACAAAAGGGCTTCCCTGGTGGCTCAGATGGTAAAGAATCTGCCTGCAATGTTCAGTCCCTGGGTTGGGAAGATCCCCTGGAGAAGGGAATGGCAACCCACTCCAGTATTTCTGCCTGGAGAGTTCCATGGACAGAGGATCCTGGCGGGCTACAGTCCATGGGTCAAAAAGAGTCAGACACAACTGCGCGCCTTTCACCCAAGTTCAAGCCCACGAAAGCGTCAGCTCTCCTTTGAGCCTGCCGACTGTTCTACCCCTTTTCCCTCTCTGTCCTCCCTTTGGTCGCTGCCCCCTGATCTGTCAGGAAGTTGGCCTGACTGTGCTTGCAGTGCCCACATTACCTCTGCTATTTATTCTTAATAAACATGCTCCTTTCTGAAATACTCCACGTCTGGAGATTCTTTTCCAACCCTCGCACAGACCACAACACACATATACAATGGAAGATTACTCAGCCATAAAAAAGAATGAAATAATACCATTTGCAGCAACATGGACAGAACTAGAGACTGTCATACTGAGTGAAGTCCGAGAAAGGCAAATATCATATTATATCGCTTATACGTGGAATCTAAAAAAAAAAGGGTACAAACGAACTTATCTACAAAACAGAAATAGAATTACAGATGTAGAAATCAAACATCGTTACTGGCGTTAGGGTGGGGGAGGGATAAACTGGGAAATTGGGAATGACCTATACACACTACTATATTACGATATGTAAAATAGATAACTAATAAGGACCAATTTCATAGCAAGGGGAAATCTATTCAGGAGTCTGTAATGGCCTATACGAGAAAAGAATCTAAAAAAGAATGGGTATATGCGGATATATAATTGATTGCTGTATACCTGAAACTAATACAACATTGTAAATCAACTAGATTAGAAAAAATATATAAGATCAAACTATATGCTGCCTATCAGAGATTGCCTTCAGTGTTAAAAACACAAATTAGGCTCAAAGTGAAGCTTTAGGACAAGACATGCCATACAAGTAGAAACTAAAAGAAAGCAGTGATAGCAAGAGTTACACCAGACAGAACAGACTCTAAGCCAAAAGCTGCAACAAGAAAAAAAATTAAGGTCATTATACGATAGGAGAAGGGCAAGATGGCAGAGTAGAAGGATGTGTGTTCATCAGCTCCTGCAAGAACTCCAAAATTACAACTCGCAGCTGAATAACCACCGACAGGAGAATGTTGCATCCCACCAAAAAGAGATACCCCACATCCAAGGGCAAAGAGAAGCCTCAGAAAGAAGAAAGGAGGGGCAAAATCGTGTTTAGACTCAAATCCCACACCCACCAGAGATGCTCAGAGGGCTCAGACAAAATCTTGTCTGCACCAGGATCCAGAGACCCCACAGAGACTGAGCCAGACCTGTGTTTGAGTCTTCTACTGTGGGGAAGAATCCCTTAGAAGAAATGGAGTAGCCATCATAGTCAACAAAAGAGTCCGAAATGCAGTACTTGGGTGCAGTCTCAAAAATGACACAATAATCTCTGTTCATTTCCTAGGAAAACCATTCAATATCACAGCAATGCAAGCTTATGCCCCAACCACTAATGCCGAAGAAGTTGAACGGTTCAATGAAGACCTACAAGACCTTCTAGAACTAATACTCAAAAAAGATGTCCTTTTCATCATAGGGTACTGGAATGCAAAAGTAGGCAGTCAAGAGGTACCTGGAGTAACAGGCAAATTTGGCCTTGGAGTACAAAATGAAGAGGGCAAAGGCTAACAGAGTTTTACTAAGAGAACGCACTGGTCATAGCAAACACCCTCTTCCAACAACACAAGAGAAGACTCTACACATGGACACCACCAGATGGTCAATACCAAAATCAGATTGATTATATTCTTTGCAGGCGAAGATGGAGAAGCTCTATGCAGTCAGCAAAAACAAGACTGGGAGCTGAATGTGGCTCAGATCATGAAATCTTTATTGCCAAATTCAGGCTTAAATTGAAGAAAGTAGGGAAAACCACTTGACCAATTCAGGTATGACCTAAACCAAATCCCTTATGATTATACAGTGGAAGTGAGAAATAGATTCAAGGGATTAGATCTGACAGACAGACTGCCTGAAGAACTAGGGACAGAGGTTTGTGACATTCTGCAGGAGGCAGTGATCAAGACCATCCCCAAGAAAAAGAAATGCAAAAAGGCAAAATGGTTGTCTGAGGAGGCCTTACAAATAGCTGAGAAGAGAAGCAAAAGGCAAAGGAGAAAAAGAAAGATATACCCATTTGATTGCAGAGTTCCAAAGAATAGCAAGGAGAGATAAGAAAGCCTTCCTCAGTGATCAATGCAAAGAAATAGAGGACAACAATAGAATGGAAAAGACTATAAATCTCTTCAAGAACTTAGAGATACCAAGGGAACATTTCATGCAAAGATGGCTCAATAAAGGACAGAAATGGTATGGACCTAACAGAAGCAGAAGATATTAAGAGGAGGTGGCAACAATACACAGAAGAACTGTACAAAAAGATCTTCATGACCCAGATAACCACGATGGTGTGATCACTCACCTAGAGCCAGACATACTGCAATGCAAAGTCAAGTGGACCTTAGGAAGCATCATTACGAACAAAGCTAGTGGAGGTGATGGAATTCCAGTTGAGCTATTTCAAAGCCTAAAAGATGATGCTGTGAAAGTGCTGCACGCAATATGCCAGCAAATTTGAAAAACTCAGCATTGGCCACAGGACTGGAAAAGGTCAGTTTTCATTCCAAACCCAAAGAAAGGCAATGCCAAAGAATGCTCGAAACACTGCACAATTGCACTCATCTCACATGCTAGCAAAGTAATGCTCAAAATTCTCCAAGCCAGGCTTCAACAGTATGTGAACTATGAACTTCCAGATGTTCAAGCTGGACTTAGAAAAGGCAGAGGAACCAGAGATCAAATTGCCGACATCCACTGGATCATTGTAAAAGCAAGAGAATACCAGAAAAACATCTACTTCTGCTTTATTGATTATGCCAAAGCCTTTGACTGTGTAGCTCACAACAAACTGTAGAAAATTCATTTTAAGAGATGGGAATATCAGACCACCATACCTACCTCCTGAGAAATCTTGGTGCAGGTCAAGAAGCAACAGTTAGAATTGGACATGGAACAGACTGGTTCCAAATTGGGAAAGGAGTACGTCAAGGCTGTGTATTGTCACCCTGCTTATTTACCTTATATGCAGAATTCAGTTCAGTTGCTCAGTTGTGTCCAACTCTTTGCAACCACATGAGCCACAGCACGCCAGGCCTCCCTGTCTATCACCAACTCCCGGAGTTCACCCAAACCCATGTCCATTGAGTCAGTGATGCCATCCAACCATCTTATCCTCCATCGTTCCCTTCTCCTCCTGCCCTCAATCTTTCCCAGCATCAGGGTCTTTTCAAATGAGTCAGCTCTTCGCATCAGGTGGCCAAAGTATTGAAGTTTCAGCTTCAACATCAGTCCTTCCAATGAACACCCAGGACTGATCTCCTTTAGGATGGACTGGTTGGATCTCCTTGCAGTCCAAGGGCCTCTCAAGAGTCTTCCTCAGTACCACAGTTCAAAAGCATCAATTCTTCGGTGCTCAGCTTTCTTTATAGTTTAACCTCAGATACGCAAATGACACCACCCTATGGCAGAAAGTGAAGAGGAACTGAAGAACCTCTTGATGAAAGTGAAAGAGGAGAGTGAAAAAGTTGACTTAAAACTCAACATTCAGAAAACGAAGATCATGGCATCTGGTCCCATCACTTCATGGGAAATAAATGGGGAAACAATGAAAACAGTGACAGACTTTATTTTCTTGGGCTCCAAAATCACTGAAGATGGTGACTGCAGCCATGAAATTAAAAGACACTTGCTCCTTGGAAGAAAAGCTATGACAAACCAAGACAGCGTATTAAAAAGCAGAGACATTACTTTGCCAACAAAGGTCCATCTAGTCAAAGCAATGGTTTTTCCAGTGGTCATGTATGGATGTGAGAGTTGGGCCATAAAGAAAGCTGAATGTTGAAGAATTGATGCTTTTGAACTGTGGTGTTGGAGAAGACCCTTGAGAGTCCTTGGGACTTCAAGATGATCAAGCCAGTGAATCCTAAAGGAAATCAGTCCTGAATATTCATCAGAAGGACTGATGCTGAAGTTGATGAAGTTTGGCCACCTGATGTGAAGAACTGACTCATTTTAAAAGACCCTGATGCTGGGAAAGATTGAAGGCAGGAGGAGAAGGGGATGACAGAGGATGAGATGGTTGGATGGCACCACTGACTCGATGGACATGAGTCTGAGCAAGCTCCGGGAGTTGATGATGGACAGGGAGGCCTGGTGTGCTGCAGTTCATGGGGTCTCAGAGAGTCAGACGTGACTGAGCAACTGAACTGAACTGAAATAATGATAATGTTGTCAATTCATCAAGATGACAAACAAATATGCACTCACCAGTGTTACTGTGTTGCTGCTGCTAAGTCACTTCAGTGGTGTCCGACTCTGTGTGACCCCATAGACGGCAGCCCACCAGGCTCCCCCGTCCCTGGCATTCTCCAGGCAAGAACACTGGAGTGGGTTGCCATTTCCTTCTCCAATGCATGAAAGTGAAAAGTGAAAGGGAAGTCGATCAGTTGTGTCCGACTCTTTGCGACCCCATGGACTGCAGCCCACCAGGCTTCTCCGTCCATGGGATTTGCCAGGCAAGAGGACTGGAGTGGGGTGCCATAGCAAATACTAACAGATTTGAAGAGAGACATAGAGAATAGAAAAAAAGTGTTCGGATCTTTAATACCTAACTTTCCACAGTGAACAGATCATTCAGAAAGTACGTCAGTAAGGGAGTACTAAACTTGAATTACACGTTAGACCAAATGGACTCAACAGGCAAAAACACAGCACTTCATCCAATAGCAGCAAAAGTCTTCTCAACTGCTTGTTGAACATTCTCCAGGACAGATCAAGTAATGGTTCACTAAACAAATCTTAGCCAATTTAAGAAGACTGATATCATACTAATTATTAGTGAGTCTTATATATTTATGTGTGTGTATATATACACACACACACACATTTTTCCCATTATGGTTTATCATAGGATACTGAATATAACTCTCTGTGCTATGCAGTACAACCTTGCTGTTTATCTATTCTGTACATAAAAGCTCACATTTGCTAACCCAACCTCCCTCTATCCTACCCGGAACCCCTCCTCCTCGGCAGCCACCTGTCAGGTCTCCATGTCTGGGATCCTGTTTCTGGTTCATATATAGGCTCATTTGTGTCGTATTTTAGATCTCACATAGAAGTGATATCATACAGCATTTGTCTTCCTCTTTCTGACTTGCTTACTTACATACTAACCACAATGGTAAGAAACCAGAAATGAACAACAGGACAGAGACTAGAAAGTTGACAAATATGTAAAAATTAAACAACATGATCCTAAGCAATCTATAGGCCAAGTAAAAAATTAAAAAAGAAAAAGACTGAATCACAAAGAAGTAAAACAATCTGAACGGATCAAATTACTATTACGGACACTGAAACAGTGCTCAAAAATCTCCCAGCAAATAGTACCAGGACTATATGGCGTCACTGGTGATTTCTACTGAGCTTTTTTTCCCCTCTATCAAACATTTACAGAAGAATTCACACTAATTATTTTCACCTGGGTAAATCTTGTCAGTCTGTGGATGATACACTTTACATTTTACAAATACAGTAGGGGACACATATGTACAATATCAAAAATGTTAGAGCTCTTGGTTCTGAATCCTTGAGGTCTTTGAAAATATTTATCAGTTGAGTTCAAACGTATTTCAGAAATTTAACATGACTGAGCATACATTGAAAATATGATTCTTGTAAACTGTTTAGAAAATACAAAGAAGTAATAAGGAAGAATGTCACTCTCTGTTACGAGAGTGTGGAGAGTAATGGAAACCTTCAAGAACAAGCCTGGACGGATTATAACCTCCACTTGAAAAGCCAGTATCTTTAATAAGCAGAGGTGACTGTTCATTTTGTTTGCAGTGAAGTTGTTTGCATTGCAGTTTTGGTTGAAAATAAACCAATGGCAACAGTGGAGGGTGGATTGGCATTTTGTGCTGGGAATGGACAGAAACCTTTAAAAATGATGTCATGAATATATACTGATGATTCATAAAGGAAACTGTGATCTATGTTAATAAAGCATATTATAACTGAATCAGTAGATCAGCATTTTTGTTTATTGTGTGTCTATGTGTGTGTTATGAATTGTGGTGCAACTTACATATTTATATTTTCTCAATTCTCTGAAGTACACTGAATAAGAGAAAAATTTGACAAAAGCTTATCTACTTTTTCACATATTCTTTGAGAATAAAATATCTTTAAAATTTTTTATTTTTAACAATTAAAAAAATGTAGTAGAATTTTAAAGGTTACTTCCCATTTACGGTTATAAAATATTGCTATTTCCCCCATGTTGTAGACTATACCCTTGAGCCTATCTTTTTTTTTTGGCTGTGCCAGGACTTAGTTGCAGCATGTGGGATCTAGTTTCCTACCAGGGATCAAACTTAGGCCTCCTGCACTGGAAGCATGGGAGTCTTAGCCACTGGGTCACTGGGGAAGTCCCCCTTGAGCCTGTCTCACAGCCAGCACCGTGTACCTCCCACTCCGCAACCCCTATACTGCACCTCCCACCTCCCTACTGGTCACCACTGGTTTGTTCTCTGTGAGTTTGCTTTTTTTTTTCCTAGCTATAGTCACTCATTTGTTATATTTTTCAAACAGTATTTGCCTTCCTCTGACTTACTTCACTTAGCACAATGCCCTCCAAGGCCATCCATGTTGCTGCAAATGGCAAAATTTCATTTTTTTCACTGTTAGGTAGTATTACTCCGTGTGTGTGTGTGTGTGTGTGTGTGTGTGTGTGTGTGTACACATCTTCTTTATCCATTCATCTGTTGATGGACACTTAGGTTGCTTATATATCTTGGCAATTGTCAATACTGCTAGTATAAACACTAGGGTACATATATCTTTTTGAAGCAGTGTTTTGGCTTTTTCTTCAATATATATCCAGGAGTGGAATCACTAGGTCACACAGTAATTCTATTTTTAACTTTTTTGAAACTTTAGTATATCCCAAGAAGTCTCTCATACTCCACATGCCAGTATATTTAAAATTAAAAAAAAATGTTTTTTGGCTGCCTGGGTTGCAGGATCTTAGTACTCCGCCAGGGACTGAACCTGGTTCACGGCAGTGAAAGCGCTGAGTCCTAATCACTGGACTGCCAGGAAATTCCCAGACCAATTCGACCTTAAAATAAGGACTTTTAAGAGACAGAGGAGGACACTACATAATGATCAAAGGATCAACCCAAGAAGAAAATACAATTTTAAGTGTTTATGCACCCAGCATAGGAGCACCAAAATACATAAAGCAAGTATTAACATAAGGGAGAAATTGACAGTCACAATAAAAGTAGGGACCTTTGACACCTCACTCATAACACTGGACAGGTCATCCAGACAGAAAATCAATGAGGAAACACTGGCCTTAAATGACACATTGCACCAGATGGATATATACTTCTGTCTATATAGATATAGATATGCAGGCATCAGTCGCTCAGTTGCATCCGATTCTTTGCAACCCCATGGACAGTAGCCCACCAGGCTCCTCTGTCCATGGAATTTCCCAGGCAAGAATACTGGAGTGGGTTGCCATTTTCCTCCTCCAGGAGATTTTCCCTACCCAGCAATTGAACCTGTGTCTCCTACATTGCAGGCAGATTCGTTACCTGCTAAGTCATCAGAGAATGCCATATATAGATGTGCTATTTAAAAAAGCTTCCAAAAAATGAAAGTTCAGGAGCAGATGGCTTCACAAGTGAATTCTGCCAAACACTTAGAGAAGAGTTAATATCTATTCTTCTCAAACTATTCCCCAAAATTGAGAAGAGTCAGGAATTACAGGGTTGGGGGAAATGGTGCAGGACACTTGGTAACTGAAGACTGGAACATTTGAGGGCATTAGACACACAAGACATGAGAAATGGGCTGAAGTCTCTGGAATGACGGGAGGACAAAGGGCAAAGGAGGAGAAGGAAACAAAGGATAAAAGGCTTGGGAGAGCAGAAGGGGGTAGGGCTGGGCTGAGAGTTTGGGATCAGGGGACAGAGGTTTCATGGAGATGAAGGTTTGAAATGCACAGGATGGGTGTGGGAACACAGTAAAGAGGCTGAGAAGGGGAAGCATTAGTTCCAGAGATATCTGAAGGTCACAGGCAGAGAGCCTGAGGTCACAATGAGGAGCAGAGAATGAAGGAGGAGCGGGATGGAGGTGGGTGATGGTAGTTGCAGTGGGTAGATTAGGGGTCACTAATTTTTCCTATTCACTAATCCCATGACTTGCATTTAAATCATAACCTAACTGTGAATAGTTTCTAGTTTTAGACCTTGAGGTAATAACCTTCCTGACATAAAATACTTGTGATGATCCTTTCAACTGAATACACTGTACAAGATTAGAGAACAAATGAGTCCACAATGACACAGTATTTCTTCTCTCCTTCAGGGACACCAGGTGCAAGGTGTGACGGTGGAAGGGTGGCACAGAGGCCACCAGAAGGAACTGGGTCCTGCTTCGCACCTGAGTGGTCCTGGAAGTGGACTCTCTTGGAAGCTGCAGACAAGAACCTATGCCTCAAGAGCCCCTCCTCATTGCCCTTCTAAGACCCGAAACAGAAAGCCCGGCCAAGACTGCTAGATTTCTAACTTATGAACTGTAGAATGTTCTTTAAACTGCGAAACATGTGGTCATATATTAAGGTAGTGATAGAAAATTACAGAGGAGCAAATTTAATTATAAAGTAACACACATTATGAAATATTTAATAAAATCAAGTAAAAATGTCCATGAATTAACCACCTCCCCCCAGAGGTAGTAACATGTTATCTCCAGGTGTTCTAGTCACTACTAAGTGTATCCTCCTGGCTATGCAACTTCCATGTGTCACAAACTACTTTTGAATTTGTATAGTATACATCCAGACATACCCCACTGCTAAGATACTACGTACATGGTTCAACACTGACATATTGTCAGATCAGACTTTCTGTGCATGAAATTGCTTTCCTTTACCAGTGATATTTGAAGGTGATACTTTCACACCGGTAGAAATGATCTCCTGCATTCCCAAACAGCGCCTTATTCCACGGTAATTATGAATAAAACGACTTAACCAGAACACTTGGTAGTTATGCATTTACACAGCTGCTCGTGTCCTTTTTCCTGCTGTCACAGACGTGGCCTTTGGTTTCTACACACGTGGCTTATCTGGTGAAACTGTTGTACCCAAACGCCTGTGCATTTCTGTGTTAGGTGGACAACTCCTAAATTACCTTGCAAATGGATGAGAAGTGTAATATTCCGCCTACTGAGTTCCCACTGTTAAAAGTGATTAAACAAGGAGGCCACTAAGCTGAGGTGATTCTCACGCTTTGGTAGCCTATTTAAGCACACAAAACTTAATATCGAGTCAAGGCATGTTAACCTGAGAAAACAAATTAAGAACAGCCAATCACACCCAGCGACCTAGGCTTTCCAAGACCAAGGTGACTGGGTAATATACAATCAAATAGTAATCTTGCTTTCATTTGGCATCTTCTCTAGAAAAACCGACTTCTCTGGTGGCTCAGACGGTAAAGTGTCTGCCTACAATGTGGGAGACCCGGGTTCATTCCCTGGGTCGGGAAGATCTCCTGGAGAAGGCAACTGCAACTCACTCCAGTACTCTTGCCTAGAAAATCCCATGGATGGAGGAGCCTGGTGGGCTACAGTCCATGGGGTCGCAAAGAGTTGGACACGACTGAGCGACTTCACTTTCCACTTTCCTTTCCTAGAAAAACCTGTCCCCTAGTTCCTGCAGATAAAGTGCTCTTAACCACCTTTGACTTGAGGCTGCTGGAACTGAAAAGAGGTAGGTTCAGATTAACTCTTGAAAACCTGAAATGGGCAGAAATTAGTATTCTAACACACAGTGCCACATTTCACAGGGAGCACGCTCCTCTTGTCCCTGAACACCTCGCTGAGGTGCACTGGGGCTGAGGACTCTCAGTGCAGTCTCTTCCCACTCCTCCCAGCCCCCCTCACTTGTGCCAACCTCTCCCCAGCACCTCTGTGCCCTACGATCAGAGACTTCGCCCTTGATAGTAATATCACTCTGCCTGCCTTATCCGTCTCCCACCACACACCGAACAGCGCACGGAGGACTTCTGGCACACACCAGCACAGGGAATCCAGGTGAAACTCATGGTGACTTGAATCTGGTAACTCTAACAATGCATCTGCCCCAAGAGCAGACTGGAATCAGGGGTGCTGGTCACCCAGGATCAGTCCCATCTCACAAGCAGCCCATGTGATGCCCCAGGTTCCTGTTTCTCATTTGACGCTTAACATTGCGGCCACAGCTCTGCTGCTCCAGAGTTCTCATCCAGAATATAGTCCCTCTTCCAAAATCAGACTTGCAGGGCCTAATAGGAAATGTCAGTTCAGATTCCGTTTAAAACGATCATTTAAACGACCAAAAAAGGAAAAAATGTCCCGCCATGGCTCCGCCCCCATGCCTTGGTCACCCTTCTCAGAGCAGCTCAGAAACCAGAGCTCCCGGCAGCTCTGCCACCTTCGTGAACGGATCTGGCATTTCCTGTTTTGATGCTCAGACTCAGGCAGGTTAAGGAGAGCAAAGGACTTGAAATTTGGTGGGTGGGTTTTATCTTTATTATCCATGATATGGAAAGGGAAGAAACAAAGATAATCTCTACTCCCACGAAGGCAAGCCTGACATCTAAATCCTCCTGGTAAAGACGAACACAGAACACCCAGTTCCCAACAGTGAATACCCAGTCCCCAACACTGAAGACCCCATCCCCAACACTGAAGCCTCCGTCCCCAGCAGATTACAACAATCAACTCTCGTAATGTGTGGATCTTAGCACAGTGTCTAACACATACGTGTGAGCACGCAGTAGATCCTCATGAAACATTCCTTTCGTGAATGAATACATGTTGTCCCCCCACTGTTCAGACTCCACTGCTTTCTCTAGTCCCTACTCATTTTGCAAGTGGTGAGCAGAGAATGCCATCTTTCCAGAAGGTGGTGGTGGTCTTCACTGGGAGCAGCAGTATTTGTGTTCAGATAGGGTGGTTGTGTGTAAGGCACTCAGGCACTTTTCTTGATTTCTCTAGATTAATGCTGCTGGGAATGAGGTCGGGGGAAGCAACTTCATTGATTGCTCAAATTGCAAATTAATGACCCAGATCTGGGGAGTCATAACCTCTGAGTGTTAGGCCCCCAGTATCTGTTTTTAATGGGATCCAAAAGTAATTCATATAGATGGGAAATTCTGAGCAATATTCACCAAAGTCATTTTCACCTTTGACTCTCCATTGGGATCATTTCTGTTATTTTTTAGGACTCTACCATCCTGTGTTGCACCCCCAGAGCTTCTGTCAATTAGTCTAGGCAGGGCCCAGGATCAATGATATCTTAAAGAAGTGGCCCAGGTTACTCCACTGTGATGCTGGGTAAACACTGGGAGGCTCCAGGTTCATTTCTGAGGACCCAGTGGAGGGTCTGGCCCTGGGGAGGCCTGCTCTGCACAGACGTGAATGGGGGGCAGTCAGTCTATCTCACATTCCCGGTGTCAGCAGACGTGCAGGTGTCTCTAGGAGACACGGGAGGAGAAACTCACACAAACTCCATAAAGGAACTCTGTAAACGCACAGATTTTCCCAGCCCCCCTAAGCAATGGAAGAAGAGTTGGAACATCCCTTGCTGGCGTGGGGAAGCCTCTGGTTCTCACTCCGGTTGCCATGGAAGATCACCTGAGCAAAAGGAAACCCTTAGAGGATTTAGGACATGGGGAGCGGAGCGGGAGAGGGACCTCTGTGACGGCAGGACAGAGGCCTGGACTTCTCGAGGTAATCCCCAGTGAAGCAGAGCCGCCCCAGCCACAGTTTAAGGCCTCGGTTCCTCCTTGGCCTTCGGACATCAGCCCTGCGCAATCTGCGTTATTCATCCCCACCTACCTGGGTGCGTGACTGTTGTCTCCTTTTCTTCACATCCCAGGGCTCTTCTTTGCTCAAAAAAAGGTGACCAGGTTCAGCTTAGAGACAGCAAGACCTGCTTATTAAAAAAAAAAAAAGGGAACATATTACTCATCCTGGGGTTTCTACATTTTCCATCCCAGTGGTATTCAGTAGCAGAGAAGGCAATGGCACCCCACTCCAGTACTCTTGCCTGGGATCCCATGGAGGGAGGAGCCTGGTGGGCTGCAGTCCATGGGGTCACTAAGAGTCGGACTTGACTGAGAGACTTCACTTTCACTTTGCACTTTCATGCATTGGAGAAGGAAATGGCAACCCACTTCAGTGTTCTTGCCTGGAGAATCCCAGGGATGGGGGAGCCTGGTGGGCTGCCGTCTATGGGGTTGCACAGAGTCGGACACGACTGCAGTGACTTAGCAGCAGCAGCAGTGTTCAGTAGAGATGACACTATGTAACCAGCAAGAGTTAATTTTAAATTTACACTGGATCTGCTTCAGTGACTTTAACCCTTTTTTATTATAACCGTACGTAATGGCCTGCCTCAGGGAGATAACCTGAGCTGCCCACCAGTGAAGGACTGTAAGGAAGTGCAACTAACACATTCCCCTGCCTGAGGCTTGCCATTCTAGGAGACATTTGCAAGGATTTAATAGTCTTTTTACTTGGTTTCCTCACCTCCCCCTGTCTCCAATCCATAAATAACCTAGCAACCAGGCCCTGAGAAGATGGTTATTATAAGGCATTAGCCTGCCATCTTCTCTGTCAGCCAGCTCCCGAATAAAGTCCCTTCTTGATCCTAACACCTCTGAGCAGAGTGAGCTTGGACTCTGGTAAGAGCTATAAGTTATACAAAATGACTTCACCAAATAGTGTTTCCCGACAGCCTTTTTAAAACACTTAGGAAGCATTTCTCATTTGCAGATCCTTAACTCTACTTCCAAGTACTACTCAATCAAAAGTAAGGAATGGTTATGCGATTTTAAGATGTGGGCAACAATATCTTATTTTATTTTAAATATCTAGAATGAACATTCATCTAGAGTGAAAGATACAGATCGGCTCAAGAAATGAGGACAAGATGAAACATCATGAAGATTTTTTTCGCATCAACAAATTGTTATTTTCTTGAAATGATTTCATTTTTCATTTGTGCTGATTATATTCCAGCATTTTAAGATACTTGAATATATACTACAGAACGCTTTTTTTTTTTTTTTTCCTGGAGAAACAAAAAGTAAGAAACAAGAAAAGAACTGTGAAATGATAATGGAATTGAAGGAAATTTACAGGGATTTCCCTGGTGGTCCAGTGGCTAAGACCCCGCTCTCCCAATACAGGCGGTGCCCGTGCAGTCCCTGGTCAGGCAACTAGATTCCATATGTAACTAAGTGTTCGCATCACAACTAAAGATTCTGCATGGTGCAAGGAAGACCCAGCACAGCCCGAATAAAAAAATACATAAATGTATAAATAAATACAAATTTTTTAATTAGAAAAAGGAAATTTACAGAACACTTAATAACGAAAGCCTGCACAAAGGTGAGAGGCTTCATTTTCCAAAGAAATCTCCAGGCAAGGGAAATGAAGCAGACAAGGGCAATTCACATGAAACGCGATGGTTCATGCACAGTTCTCAGTAGACCCCTCCAAGGCCCCGTTAATGATAATTGGAAAATTATTATCTTTTCAGTCGAGGAATCTGGCCAACTGCCCCTGATTCAAGTGAACAAAATTAACATCAGCTGTGCTGGGACAAATTGCTATCAGCTGCCTGCATGCAGGCATTGTTGGGACAGTTTTGCAAAAAAGGTGAATGAAAACATTAACCCCTGAAACATTAATCTGATTATGAGAACAGGGTTAAGCACAGCTCATTTAAAATCACATATAACTCTCATGTCCCGTACTGTTGTGTACGTTGAATAGAACGTCCTTCGTTGAGACAACTGAGAGCTCTTTCTTTTTTAGAACTCTGTGTTATTTCTAGGTCATATAGCAATCAGCTTTATTGGAGCATTTTCGTTATCCTTGTCTATATAGACCAGGAGTCCCCAACCTCTAGGATCTGATGCCTAATTATTTGAGGTGGAACTGATAGAATAATAATAGAAATAAAGTGCACAATAAACGTAATGCACTTGAATCATCCGGAAACCACCTCCTGTCCCTAATCCATGGAAGAATGGTCTTCCGTGAAATCTGTTCCTGGTGCCAAAACAAGGTTGGGAACCAGTGACATAGACTGACGCTGAATCCAAACAGGACCTAGATATTACATATTCTCCTTCTTCACTGATATACCACGACCTACCCTTATGTTTGGCAGGCATCTTCTGTATCAACGCATCGCCAAGTTAATAAGAAAAAAGAGAACATTTTCAACATGTGCACATCAGTAACTCATGGCAGGAATTCGTCATGCTCTAAAGGGAGCCTGGGTGAAGAAAATGGAAGAAAGCAGTGGGATATCCTTAGAGGCCTAACCTTCGCTAACATTAGGAGGAAAAAAAGTATTAAAAATAAATTTGTTAGGCAGGACCACCAGAGATATAGAAGTAAATGTTTACAAGGTCTGAATACATGGGGCTTCAGCAAGAAAAGAGGACACAGCTGCTGACCTGAGTCACAAATTTTATCTGAGAACCTACCATTTCTTCTTTCTCCTCCATTTCTGAGTTTCTTTCTCAGATGCTATTATATACAGAAATCACACCTGTTCATCTTTGAAGGTAGCATTTTCACCTGCTACCTATACACTCAGGAGGCCCGTGAAATGCGAAAAAACCACACTGCCCTGCCCTTTGCCACGAGGCAGTCAGGAAGAAACGAGCTTCCGTATGGAGACCACAACGTAATGTTCTCCTTCCCCATTTTCATATGCCCTTCCATCTCACGGTCAGACACTAACACTGCCACAGCAATGGGGAGGGTGGGGTGCGCTGACCTGACCCACCCACACAGATTCTGCTACCTTGAATCAAAAGTTATCAATCAAAGGTTACTCAAGTCTCACACCACAAAAATATGACAGCCTTCTTGCATAATCCTGGTTTCATCTGGGAATTGCCTGGAAGATGTAATTAAAACAAATTTGTATTCTATATAAATTGTTGGTCACCTAAAACTATGTTATACAATATTGTGGATCAAATACAATATTGAACATCAACTATGTGTGTGTGTTAGTCACTCAAATTGTGTCCAACTCTGTGACCCTATGGACTGTAGCCAGCCAGGCTCCTATGTCCCTGGGGTTCTCCAGGCAAGAAGACTGGAATGGGCTGCCATTTCCTTCTCCAGGGGTTCTGCCTGACCCAGATTGGAACCTGTGTCTCCTGCATGGCAGAGAGCTTCTTTGCCACTGAGTCACACGGGAAGCCAAATGTCAACTATATATATTTTTTAAATGTACTTTCGCCCAGACCAATAGACAGAATCTGAGAGGGGTCACAAGGGGTAGTAGTAATTAAAACTTGCCTAGTCATCTTTACTAGTAAGCCTAGGGTGAAAAGCACATATGTAAATCTTGCCTTTCAAACTTTAATATGCATACAAAGCATTCCGCATCCCAGGAAGAAACTGATTCTGCAGATTTGGAGTGGGGCCCATCAACTGGCATCTTTAACAAGCTTCTTCCTTGTGTCCGCTGTTTGCTAGATCCATTTTGAGCAGCAGTGGAGCAAGCAGGCACGCCACACCTCAGCCCCTACCACCACCCTGTCTCAGGACAACCACTGCCGTCTCCACCAAAGACCACGCTATCACGGTCTTGAAGGCTCACACGTCTGGCTGGCACTTTAAGGCATACGGAAGCCTAATGAAGGCTGTAACACCTGAGTAAGTTTCTTTTTGGAACACATGTATATTGTCATCAGTGCAATGACTACTGAGTCTCCACTGTGTGTTTGCAAGTAGGTTATAATGCGCTGTTTTGGACATCTCACCGTTGTTATTAGAGTTAACCTTTATGATAGCCTAGGATTTTGGCACTAGGAGTCTCACAATAACCATGACGATGTAGATAGAGACTCATCTATTTTTCTGTTTCTCTATCATTGACTTTCATTTTTAATATTTGCATACAATAGAGACTACCTATAGATGGCTGGAGGAATACAGAAAGGAAGGCTATCTTAGAAGTTCAGAGAGTTGTTTTTAGAAATTTATTATTTTGTGTTTACTTTTACTCTTTTCTGATAGTGAAGGAGGAAACAGAACAGGGCCGGTCTGTGGACTTTGAGCTATATGCCCAGTATCTATGGAAATGACATACCAGCTGGAAAATCAGACCCCCCCACCCGACATGGAAGAGCCCCAGAGCTTGTACCTAGACTCTCTGCCGCCTAAAAGGATACCCTAATAATCTGTGTAACCGAATAGAATCATACATTCTATTATGCTTACTGGGGTATGACCACAGGCCTATTGATGGTTGTCCACCGTTATTAACTGACCACCTAGGCTTAAGGCATACAAATCATGGGTGAACTTTGTATCTTTCTTTTCCTTTCTTCAGACTAGTTTCAGAGAATTTGGGGAGGTGGGTTTGGGCACGTACACTTAGGGTATATAAGGTTTTCATAAAAACTGGTCGGGGTCCTTGGCTGAGAGGAGACTGCCTTGGGCCCGCCGGTGTAATAAACTGCATTCCACTACCTGCATTGTCCTTCTGAGTGAGTTTGTTTCCCGAGACACGTGGCTACAACAATAGGGTACAAGATCTAAGTTTTTAAGTAAAAGCTAATCAGTTTTCCTGACTAGATGTATTTTTTATACTCCCATAACTCAAAGGACATGCATGAGTTTGAGCAAGTTCCAGGAGTTGGTGATGGAAAGGGAAGCCTGGCGGGCTGCAGTCCATGGGGACACAAAGAGCAACATGGGACACGACTGAGCGACTGAACTGAAGCTATACAGGGTAACTTTTATTCCTCTGTGTTCTCACTAAAATTTGATGTGACCCATTTTTGGTTTATTTTTTTAATTTAGGCACCCAGAAATTTGAGGTGCCATCTTTTTATTTTTCCCTGGTGTCTGGCATATAGAAAATGTGACATATTTACACACACACACACACATTTCACTCAGTCTTACAAAGAGAGACGTCCTTCCACTTCAGACAACGTGAATGAAATGGAAAAACACTACTCTAAGTTGAAAAAGCGAACGCAGAAAGGAAAGTAGTGTGTCATCTCAACTTTGTGTAGAATCTGCTAAAGTCTTAATTCACGGAACAGCAGGCTGCCTGGCCACTGAGGCACTTGCCAGGCTGGAAATGCCCCCAGCACATTGTAGTCAGACCTCTGTCCCCTTTGTGAGGGGTGGCAATTTGGGGCCGAGAGTCAGAGCCGCCTGGTAACCAACAACCATCACTATGGGCGTCGCCTTGCTGTTCAACCCCATCTCATTCATGCCCCATCTCAGAGCCTGCAAGTCTCACCTGGGAGCCGCAGCTGCGTTCCGCCGGCGCTCCTGCGCCCTCTTGCGGCCATCCTCTCTAACGACCACTCCCATCCCTTCCTCCTGACCGCCCAGCCCCAGGGGCTTGCTTGGCCTTGGGCACCTTCCAGCCGGACTTCGTTCCTCCTCTCCCTCTAAATGCAATGAAGTCTTTACAGAGGGGCGTATCTCTCTCTCAAAGTCTCCCGGAGCACTCACTCACCTCTCCCTTCTCCACCACACTACTCCGTTCACCCTTCCGCCTCCACCTCTGGAACCCACGGGGCAGCACTTCTTAAGTTCCAGCCCCCAGCCTCCCTCCAGCCTGGATTCTTCCCGGAGCCTGGAAAGCTCTGGGGCTGGAAGCCAGGCTTCCAGGTCGCTGGTTGCGGGATCATACCAGGAAGGCGAGGAAAGGATGGGGAACTGGAACTTTCAAGCCCATCCACCTCCTTCCAGTGGAAGGAGGAAGGCATCATTTTAACAGTACTTCTCAGGGGTCAGCCTGCTCCCCCACGCTATGGTGATTAATACTCACTTGAAGCGGCAGGGACGACCTAACTGTCCCCCTCGATTCCGCCAGAAGGGTCCAGGGGCTTCTGTAATACCGCAGGTCCCGACCCCTTTTCCGGACGGAGGCCAGCGCTGCCGTCCAATCCCTGCTCCCCTGCCCTCGGTACTTGCATCTCAGAGTGGAAGGAGCGCAGAGAGATTTGGCTGAATTCAGGGACCTGCTAGCCTAGGGTTGACTTTTAAGCCAGAACGCCCCAAGACGCAAGTGGAGTGAAGTGAAAGTTGTTCAGTCGTGTCCGACTCTTTGCGACCCCATGGAAAGTTCATGGAATTCTCCAGGCCAGAATACTGGAGTGGGTAGCCTTTCCCTTCGCCGCCGGATCTTCCCAACCCAGGGATCGAACCTAGGTCTCCCGCAATGCAGGCTGATTCTTTATCAGCTGAGCCACAAGGGAAGCCAGGACGCAATTAAACGTTATTAGCACCTCCTGTAAGAGGGGGAGGGGAGGTTAGGAGGCTGAGGCCCACCGCAGCGAGTCCAGCCTCGGGGGACCCCCGCACAGCCTCCCCCGACCCCCAGCTTTCCCGCCTTCAGGAGGAGGGGCGCTGCGACTTCAGCCCGGACGCTGCACCTGCCGCTCCCCAACTCCCGTTAGGACGCGCAAGGCGGCCCGCTCCCCACCGCGGGAGGCCCGAGTCAGCCGGGCGGAGGGCGCCGGCGACAGGAGGGACCGAAGTTCCCCCGGAGACGCGGCGCGCAGCTCTTCCTAAACAGCAGCAGCGACTGTGAGCCCAGCCCGCGCGCCGCGCGCAGCAGCCGGGGACGCGCCGCAGGGTCCGGACCCACTCACCCGGCGCGCGGCCCCGAGGGCAGACGGGTTTCCGCAGGAGCGGCGGGGCTTTGGGTGGGGTCGGGGTGTGGGCCGGGGTCACGTCCTCGCCCTCTTAGGCTCCCGGGAGGTGTGAGACCCTGAAGCGACGCGAAGCCGAGACGCGAACCGAGGCTCCGCGCGGACCGCGGGGGCGGGGCCGCGTGGCCCTCGGTCAAGTGCCCGGCCTCGGGTCAGGCGCCCCGGCCTAACTGCCTTCAGGTGCCCCGGCTGGCGGTTGACCGCAGTGTCCTGGGATTTAGGTGTTGCTCCATCCTGGGTGGCGCCTATGGTACAAAGGAGCACGGGCGGCTCAGAAGCGGGCTGATTTCTACCACAGTGGGTAGGACAGGGAGCCAGATACTAGACGGCTTTGTATTCCTTGAAAGCGTCTCGTCGGCTTTAATTTTTAGACATTGGGAAGTCATAGGTTTTTAAGGCATGGGTGACTTGACTTGTGGGTTTTGTCAAGAAGTATTCTGGCAGCACTGTGTAGAGTGGTAGGTGAGGAAGCTGGTGTTTGCAGGAGAGGTCTGAGACGTGAGTGCAGAAGTCCACGTGAGGACCCACGCGGGACTGAACCCACGCACGTGGAGTGACCGAGGAGAGGGGAAGCGTGAATTCCGTTTTGGGGTGAGGAAGAGGGAAGAACTTAGGAGGGCATCCCGATTGCACTTAGCTGATTAAATGGGAGGGAAAGCTTTTCTTTTAGACGCTTGGATTTTTTTTTTTAAGGTTAAGTTTTTTACATGCAAGATATTTGCGATCTTTATGGACCAAAGGAAAGGGAGATGAAGAAAACGGGAGAATAGTTGGTGGTGTGGAACTGCGGACAGCTCCAATTGATGTCTAAGACTGAGTCTTCTGCCAGGATGGTGGCTGAGTTGATGTACTGTGGGAAAGACTTAAGTCCAAGAGGAGGTGTATTTGGGAGGGTGTATTTGGGGCGGAACACTTAATAGATAGTAAAATGCTGCTTAGGTTACATAGTTACTTAACAGGATCTGTGATAAGAGGGAATGACCTGAAAAACAGTTAGGAAGACAAAAACAGTTTTAGGGTATATTCTGTCGCACTTGACTGGCTTTTTATCAGCCTGTTTGGCTCTGATGAGCAGTGATGTGTAAGTCTCCAAGGTGTTCCCAGGGATACTCACACCCTCAGAGCATTCCAGGCGCTCTTGTAGGAGTGAGAAGGTGGTAGGAGAGTTAGTATTCCAAGCAGGTGAATCTCTCTCCTCTGATCAACTTGCAGATTTTAGTATTTTTTGTAATATTAGAAGAAAAATGGCTTAAAGCTCCCTAGACTCACTTATTTTTCAAATACTGATTATTCTTGAGCTTTGGTAAATCCTTTTCACTCTTACCTTTGGAAAATAGGCTCTCCCAGCTTTCACTTCTACACCTTAGTGAGCAAATCACAATTTTTTGTGTGTGCTGTTTTCATAAAATTTGTATGACTAGCTTCCTGTGTAGTAGAAGCAAAACATATACAAAGTTTAAAAGGGAAAATTAATCAGTAATTAAGAGCTTTTCATAAAACAGCTTTGTGTGTGTGTGTGAATATTTCTCTTAAAAGTGTGTTGACCAAATGCTGTCATGGAAAGTGTGTTGTTTTTCTTAACCTGGCTATAATCTGTATGATCTATCTGCTGAAAGGGCCTAGAAGCAGTGATATGCTATTAGCAATGAGTATACCTTGAGACAAGCATCTTGGTTTCTAAAAAAAACATCTCCTGCTGAAAGGACCTGGCACTTGCAGAGATGGCTGATTCCAGGGCTGGTGAGGGAAGGTACCTGCTGGAACATCTTGTGCCAGAAAGCAAGAAAGCGGCCAAACAGGTGGCAAGGGCATGTCAAAGGGACGCAGGAATCAGGTTTATGGAGTTCTAATTTAACGTGTTTGGAGCTACTGGATATCAAAATAAAACGGATTATAGACCTCTTAAACAGGAATCCGTATTTTAATATGTAAGTCAACACATGGGTGTAAGGAAAAACTTCTGCTTACCGTCAACTAATAAGTTTGTTAGCATGAAAGAGAAAAATCATTTTGTAGCCGTTAATGGCAGTAAGTGTTTCAGACAGTCATCAGTGGTTGTTAAAGCTGGAAAGTGAAGTTTTATGAAGAACAGGACATTTACATAGTCCAAAAGATTTCCTCCGCAAATTACCTATTGGTAACAAAGCAAGAAATGATAACTTCACAGTAGAGAAACTGCCCTTTAACCGAGTGATCAAGGTTAATATTACACGTGTGGGACTTACTAATAAACTGTACCTCCTGGTGTGATGCATTAAAGTGAGGTGAAACTCGCTCAGCTGTGTCCAACTCTTTGCGACCCCATGGACTATATGGTCCATGGAATTCTCCAGGCCAAAATGCTGGAGTGAGTAGCCTATCCCTTCTGCAGGGGATCTTCCTGACCCAGTAATCTAACTGGGGTCTCCTGCATTGCAGGTGGATTCTTTATCAACTGAACTATCAAGGAAACCCATGATGCATTAAGGAGGATACAATATTATTTCTATGATATTTCTGCCCCAGATGCATAATGTTGAGTCTCATCATGCAGAAGTATTAGCAGACCTCAACTGAGGGATATTCCATGAAATAGCTGACTTAGAGCCTTCAAAAATGTCAGTGTCCTCAAAGACAGAGGCGGAGAAATTAACTGTTCCACATTAATGAAGACTAAAAACTAAAGACTCAAATACGTGAAAATAAAATGTCTTGTGTTATCTAAGGTCAGATCCTGGATCAGGAATACAAAAGTTGCTATGTAAGACTTTATTTGGACAGCTGGTAACATTTGAGGTCTATAGATTAGATAATTATATTTTATCAGTGTTAAACTCCCTGATTTTGATCATTGTACTGTGATTATACAAGTGAATATCTCTGCTCTTAGGAAACAGATCCCGAAGGTTATCTTATGACTTATTTTCAAAAGGTTTAAAGAGAGAGAGAGAGAGAGAAAGCAATAAAGTGGATTGGACAAAGCGGTAAGAGTTGGTGAATCTGGGTGAAGAGCATGCAGGTGTTCTAAGCCATCTGTACACATTTTAATTTGCAATTAATTCAGAATAAAACATGTATATTTGTACCTTTCAGTGTATCTTGTCTATGCCAGAATTCTTATTACACTGGAATGTATAAAACTAACCATTAAAAAGACTTAACCTTGCTTCTCCTGAAGAGTCAATCAGTGAAGGCTATTCAGGCATGTTCAAGTAGCCTTGAAGAGAGTTTCAAAACAGACCTGTCCGCTCTTCGCCACGTAATTCGTGTCAGGATGATGAATGTGCGTGGGCAGTCAAGGTAAGCTTCCTGAGGAGTATACTCTGAGTAACAGTCCTTTTTTTTTATTTTAAAGCATTATCAGTCTTTTCTTTCACATTCTGAGCCTCTGAACCTATATCGTTAGTTTTCCATATCTACATTAATTGATAGGACCTATTCATGTCCGGGCTTCCCTGGTGGCTCAGTGGCAAAGAATCCACCTGCTATGCAGGAGACATGAGAGACACAGGTTCAACCCCTGAGCCGGGAGGATCCCCGGGAGGAGGGCATGACAACGCACTCCAGTGTTCTTGCCTGGAGGATCCCATGGACAGAGGAGCCTGGTGGGCTGCAGTCCATAGGGCTGAGCACGCATTCGTGTTCACACTGGTGAATCTGTAATTCAACAAATCTTTAGGTACTTGTTGCATGGGAGGAATAAATGACATGCTTCAAACCACGTGGGAGTCATCTCTCTCTCTCTCTCTCTCGATTTCTTTGAATCAACAACTTTTATCAATTCTTTTACTTAATAGGTTGTACTCAGATTTTTTGCTGAAGCTCTGAACTTCTGCAGTATTGCTGAGGACTCCGCTACGTTTCTCTGCACTTCCTGCTTTCTGGTATAACGGGATGTTCCCGACTCAACTTTTGCAGACTCTGGAGTCAGCCATTTCTCTTGGTTCCTTTTAACTAGGATTGGCGTTTAGAAACCAAGATCTGGACAGGTTGATTCTCGAGTACTTGGTCTGCCGTATGGCTTGTCACGTGTGTTCACCACATTTATTTTTCAGCCTTTTATAGTGAGTGGAGAGAGCCCCCAAGAACGTAGTATGTGAATTATATTGCCTTTAGTGGCTCGCTGTTCAGAAGACCTTTTTCCTCCACCTTCAATATTCCTGTGCTTTTTGAGAAGGAGATTTATAGACCTTGGTTGTAAAGGAAGCAGGTAACTCTGTGTGTTATGTATGAGGACATAAAGTTGAATGTTGATAGGAATATATATCTACTCTGGGTGTGTAGTTTTTCATCTTTCTTAGAATCATATCAAAGGGACATCAACTTTTATATACGTATTTATATTTTTCACTCACAATTTCTGTTATAGCTTTTGTTAGATTTGGCAACATTTTTCAGATCAAACTTGACTTCAGGTGGAATTTTGAATTTAAAAATCTTTAGCATATCTATTAGCATGAAAGCAAAATAAAAAGCTATTTTAATAAGTTAAACTGGCAAAAAGGTCTTAGAGCTTGCCAATTGAAGAATTTACTTGGGTAAAAAATATTATATGTATATGTACAAATATCTACATGTAGAAACTTGGGTGAATTTGGTTAAGGAAAACAGACATGGGAGGCAAAGGCAGGCAAGGGGAAGAGGCAGGATGTGTGCTGAGAAACAGTCCCAGACAGTTGGGTCAGAGCACTTGTAAAGGGAAGGACGCAAAAATAAAAGAAAAGGATTAAACAATAAGGACCTACTATATGGCACACAGAGCTTTATCACGTATTTTGTAATAACCATAATGGAAGATAATCTGAAAAAGAATATATATATATATATATATATGTGTATATATAAAACTAAATGACTTTGGCATACACTTGAAATGAATACAACATTAAAAGTCAACTATATTTCAATAAAAAGTTGCTTTGAAAAAAGGGGGGCAGGTTTGCACCAGATGGTAGAAACCTTGAATGCACCACTAAAAATTCAGGTTATTTTCTAGCAAATCATAATGAAATCATTGTGAGTAAAATCATGTCCTTTAGTGATGCTGAGAAAGGGGACATGGCATCGCCAGACCCAAGGTGGGTCTGTTCCTCTCAAGGAATGAATTTGTATTGAATCATGAACTCCTGTTTCCAAGGGGATGCGTGTAATTACATGTGGCAATTCAGAGAGCCTGAGAAGTGTTCGTGTTTTGTTTTCTTAAATCCATCCATTTAGTATTTACTTCTTGTTTACAACTATACCTTGAATCTTACTTTAGGAGAATGTGGCTAATAAAAATAAGGTATTTATTTACTTTTCTATCTAGGTAATGAAGCACATATGCATGTACTTTGGAGAAAGTGGAGCAGATGAACTGGTATTTATCAAGGGCCTTGTATACCTCCCAGTATGTATGCAGCTTTGTTCATGATATCCCGGTCAGTCCTTGCAAACAGCTCTTACAAACAGGTAGTGATTATATTCTTTTATAGGAAGGAAATTGAGGTTTTGAGGGGCCATGTCCAAGTGACATTGCTAGTAATTGTCAAGGGGGAAATCTAAACGTGGGTCTCTCTCCTTGTATGAGAATTGCCCGTCATTCATAGCATTGCTCTTTAAGCTCTCATAAATCTCCAGTGAAGGGATGGTTCTGCTCTTCATATGTAGAAGCTTAAGGCCTGGAGATAAAACATGGTGTGGATGGAGAGCAGTTACAAGTGATAGTTGCTGGCGTGCAAAAATAAGAGCAGAAAATGGGCCAAGAGGAGGATTCCTTCTATCCAGGCAGAAATGTCTGCTGGAATATGTAGGAAAGAACTGCTGCGTCATAGGACTGGAGTGAACATGAGCCCGCGGGAAGATGAGAGGCAGTGATTTTATCAGAAGTGAGTCATCTGACAGCTCTAATCAGAATCACCCCCTTTATTATAGCTTAGGTCAGCCATGTGCCTGTTTCAAGCAGAGATAGAATCCAGGCAAATGAAACATACCTGAAGATTCCAGCCCATAGATTATAATTGTCCTGGCAAGAAAGTGAGCTTCAGATTTGACGGCTGGGCAGTGGGGGTGGGGGTCCTTTTAGAAGTGCTTACCTGTCTGTGTTTTCCTTCTACGGTGTTATTTTTCCAAACTTCCACTAATTCCAGGATGGGGAGGAAAGGGAAAGTATGCCTCCAGGGATCTTGAGGCTTCAGCTGAAGAGATCAGGAATTTTTTTTTTGAAATCTGTTTTATCTTTAGGCAGTCTTCATTTCCATATCTGTTTCAATTGAATCCATTATTTTATTGGTTAAACATTTCCTTACCCCCATCCTAAATCACTCAGTAGAAGTGACCATGTGCTTGTTTCACTGGCTTGGCATCTCCCACCCCCTGCCAGGGCAGGTGCCCAGTGTGAGAAGGACCGTCTCCTGGGGTTTGAGCGTCCGTAGAGGCTTCACAGGCAGCACGTGGGGCGGCCACACCCCTGCTGACTCCCCACCCCTGTGACTCCCTCCCTTCTTGTGCCTCTGTCCTCAGGTGGGGATTCCCCATTTATCACACTGTCACAATCTCTTTCTTTCACTTGATTGGCATGAGTTTATTTTAAGGCCTTCATCTCTTGATGTGTCCAATCGCTTTATTTTTGGAGTGTCTTTTTTTATGTCTTGCTGGAAGAACATAACCAAATACCTAACTGAGTCTTGCAGGTACCTATTTTAGCCTCAGCCTGTGTCGTTTGTGGCCAGTCTCTGGCGCTGCATCAGCATGAAGGCCCAGCTATATGTGTGTGGAGTTGGGGGTAAGATGGGGGGACAAATTGTCATCTCTGTCTCTTGGGCTCAGGCCCTCATGTACAAAACCTGATTTCAGGTTGTGAGCGAGTGCCAGCTTTATGATTGTTCCATGTATTGTACTTCCTAGTCACTCCTGGTTGATTTGAGTTTTCGTTCGGCCTTGACAAGAGTTCAGTGGTTTTTGGTAGTTTGACAGCAGCAAGGATTTCCTTTGTAAAGTATTTTTATACCTAAATATTATATGAAAAGGATTATTGCTGATTTACTGATGCTAAAGACTTGGTTCACGTTAAGCCCTTGGGTCCTTTGTTGAGGGCATCACTCGTGTCCAGCTTGTTTTCTTCTGAAACCCTTTTGTCTACCTTGAACTGGTCTCATCTTGCTTAAGTCCGTGTTTTCCCTCAGAAAACTGTCCCTCTGCAGAACTATCTTTTGTACCAAATGCAATTGCATTCCTGTCTTTTGAATGACATTTGCTACAAAAATAGCTCTTCACATAGGCCTTGCAGATTTCTAAGTTTTTTTTTTTCAAACTAACGGGTCTTTGTGTCTTCAGAATTATTCCATGAGATGGACGATTTGGGGGTTGTTATTACCCATTTTATGAATGAAAGAGAAGATGCTGGTGGCTGTGATTTGCAACTTGGTGCAAAGCCTCAGGTCTCTGGGGTTTCAATTTGGTGAACCATTCTGCTTCAGTACCCTAGTTTCTAGAAACATTTTCTGAAAGTCTTCCAAGTTTCCTGAAAGTGGGAAGAATTTGTTATGTAGACTGAGTTATCTGCAGAGAAGAGAGCTCTAAAATATTTCAGTTTTTTTTGGTAAGTTTTAAAATCAGGGAGGAAAAAGAGTTTTCTGAATTTCCAAGTAGGACTTGTTCCTACATTAGATAGATTAAAGATGTTTACTTCCTGTGAAAAAAGAGGACTGAATCAGAGAAGATAGTGAGTGACTAAGTGTTCATTTTTCTCTTTATTTCTGGGAATAGTATTTTACCCCCCTTTACTGAAATATTGTGAGAAGGTCACGGGTGGAAGAGTCACACTTTGTGGTTCCTGGTAGGAATTTCTATGTCCGCGAGGTTTCTCAAAAGTAGTATTAGAGGTCCTTTAGCTATGTTAACAGTTTTTAAAAATCTAATAGAAATGGTGCATTTCCGTGAGGTAGAGCAATGAATCTTGAGATGTCAAGCTTCTTTACTTTTGGATGGAATTTAATGAACCTGATTAGAAGCCCTGTTTGGCAACACATGGATATGACCAATTAATTATTTTTGAGAATTGTCATTTGTAGACAAAGAGTCCATGAGGAGAGAAAATATTCAAGTGACTGGTCTCAAAGGCTTCTAGAATAGAAGGGGAGTCTGAGGTCTGTGCCGCAGTGACAGAGGATGTCCACCAGGTGGCACCAAGGATTTGCCTAACCGTTGGCTCCCAGCTAGTTAATGCCTGGAATGCCTGAAGCCCATTTAAACTTCTCCCAGCTACCCGCTCCCCACCCCGCTCCCCCACCCCCCCGCCCCGCTCCCCCACCTCCCCACCCCCCAGTTGTAAACCCTGGCGCAGCTGCTGCCCTGCCCTCAGTTCTGGTTCCTGACTTCCTCTGCACCCACGCCCTCAGCGCAGGCATTGATGCTCTGTGTTGACATCTCACCACATTCTACCTGCAGTGAAAACTGTGGGTGTTGACTTCTCCCCGCCATGGGACGCTTCCGAGGTCAGGACGAGCTGTATTTACATTCAGCCTTATTCCTTTAGTATTTCCAGCATGCCGGGCACAGCACCTCTGAGTTGCAGTTTTGAGTGAACATCTCTTGGTGATCTGTGCGCTCGTTGTGCACTCCATCGGGTTCACTTCAGTGTGTTTCTTGGTCTGTGAGGGTCATGCGTATATGACTTGTTGGAGGGGGATACGTAGGTTGTGCAGTTCCGTAAACCTTACTCTAATCTGCACCCTGACCGACCGCTTGCACCAACTTCCAGGACAGCTAGTTAGACATCACTCCTTTGGGTGGGTCTTCCCCGCACCCCTGTGGTGGGTCATGGTGGCGGGGCCTCCCTGCGTGTTAGGCAGCAGATGGCCTGAGTCGTTGGGCTGTGCCACGTGGGTAGGAGCTGGGAAAGGCGGAAGCGAATCCTCTACGGCTCCCGTCCCTCTGTCTTATCTGGGCTCCAGCAGGGCCTGCCCAAGCTGGCAGTTTGGGTCTGGAAGGGAGGCCTCTTAGAGGATGGGCGGGCCTGGGAGGACCAGGGGCTGCACAGCATGCTGTTGTGGGATCGTGTCATCTTATTGGAGGCCGTTAAGGAAACGGATGCTCACTTTTTCTTTTGCAGAAAACAGATAAATGGCTCTTAGGCCAAATGGAAGGAAATCTGAACAGGTTTCCTAACAGTGTTATTTCATCATTACAGCCAGCCCGCACAGGCGACCGAGTTGTCTCCAGCTCTGGCTGCTTTGTTGTGTAGAGACCTTTCCAAAGTGTTAGATTTGATGACACATTCAGGAGTTGTGTGTTTGATGGCAGACCCGAGTGTGCAGAGCTCTGAGCAGACGGCGTTTACATTTACCTAATGTAATTTTAAAAATGAGCTGCAGTCTAGGTGACACCGGAGATAGCAATCCTGATGTGGTCTGTCTGGCTGCTTCTTGAAAGGCTGTGTGTTTAGCTCCCTAGTGAATTTGCTAAACTGAGGCCGTATTTTTATTTCTAGTGATGGGAGTTCCCAAGCTGGCGGTTTTGACCTTTGAATGTTTAGAGCACCAGAAGTTCTCATTGTGAGACAAAGAGAAGGCCCTGGCTTTTCTTAAAAAACCCGGGGGACTTACCTGGAGGCCCAGTGGTTAAGACTCTGTGCTTCCAGTGCGGGGGGCACAGGTTCGACCCCTGATCATGGAACCCACATGCCTTGTAGTGTGGCAAAAACAAACAAAAAAACAACCCAGGACTCACTCCTGGCATTTCTTTGTCATACAAACAGCAGAGGATGGGACCCTTCTCTTTGGGGTGACCTTACTCTAAAGACAGTACGAATCCGTGTGTTAATGCTCATCTTCTCTGGGAATCTGTGCTTTGGTTTCTTATCACCTTTGGCAGGTGGATTTAAATCCGTTGGACGCATGTCCCTTATCGTACAGGAAGATGTTATGTTTTCTGTCTCCAAATCATGTATTTACTAAGCCTTGGAACCCAATATTGTGTTTTCTGTAATTAGGACTTGAGTTGCTCTAACGCCTCTATGCATTACCCTGACCACATGTCTTGTCTATTTCTTTCTTGTTGCTCCTCTCATGGACCCGCTGTTTCCCCTCTTCTGTCACGTAGAAGCCCACAGCACCTGCATTTTCTGCTCACTTAGTGGGTTGTGTATACAAAGCTCAGTGTGTTCCATGTATTATCCTACTTGAGGGAAATGGCACTGTCTTCATTTTACCCACGAGGAAGCTGAGGCTTGGAGAGCTTAAGTGTTTTGCCCAAAGTTCACCTTCCCAAAGAAGTAATCCACGAGGAAAGAGGCACCCAACATGGGGTACATTAAAATCTTCCCTGACATAGAGGCTTTTGGCTCAGAAAGACGTTCTTCCGCGGGTGTCTGTGAGCCTGGGGCCCGCTTGGTGAGAGGGTCTGGTTTCTTGCCTGCCATCCAGCCAAAGAGACTTGAATGTCCTCCGAGTTGAACCCTCCTTAGTGCTTTGGGAAGAAACAGTCACAGGGGGACTTTCCTGGTGGTCCAGTGGTGAAGAACCTGCCTGCCAGTGAAGGGGACGTGGGTTTGATCCCTGGTCCAGGAGGGTTCCGCAGGCCTAGGAGCAACTAAGTCTGTGAGCCGCAACTATTGAGCCTGCGTGCTGCAGGTACTGGGCCTGTGCTCCTAGAACCCGCGCTCCACAGCAAGAGAAGCCGCCGCGATGAGAAGCCTGCACACCGCAGCTGGAGGGTAGCCCCCACACTCCAGCTAGAGAGAGCCTGCACCGCAGCAAAGACCCAGTGCAGCAAGAATAAATTAGAAAAAAGAAACGGCCATTGAAGGTGAGAGGTCAGTGCTTGCCGGGGTTGATCAGAGTCCCCACTTGCCTTCAGAAATGTGGCTCTTCTAGTGTCCGGCTGGTGCCAAATCTGTCCGTGTCACTTGCTTTCCAGGTTGGCCTTTTGTTCCAGAGGTTGAGGAACCTAAGAAGGGTCTGTGCCCACAGAGTCACCAGCCCTCACCTTGGGCCTGTCTGTCTACCTGGATGGCATAGGAAGGCTGGTTGGGCCAGAGACCCCAAAACTGTTAGCTCTGAGGGAAGCAGTGGCTGTGTTTCTGAGCCGGGTCTCTAGTTTGGGTTTACGTGGAATCCTTTCATGGGCTGTCATCTGGGTGGGAGGTAAAAATGTCTGAAAATAGGATGTAGGGTGTGGGGACTTGTCTGTGTCCCATCACTGCTGTGGTTGCAACTGGTATTACCAGGACAGTTTTCATGGTGTTTTGTGTTTGTCTCTAACAGAAATGCCAGGGCTTGAGATAAGGTTAAGATGGTAATGACTGGCCTGATTCTGCCAATCGCTGAAAAAGAAGGAAGTTGGTGGGGTCAGAACACCGCAGCCTGATTATAATGGCCTCTTTATCACACCGTTCCCCGTTAGCTCGTGCCAGTCTTTTCTTCTCAGGGAGAAACAGCCAAAATGTCACTGTGACCAAAACCCCCCCTCCCAAAACACCTGTTACTTTCTCTCCTTGTTGGAGAGGGGACAGAGGGGTCTGGGTGTTTCTCCAGGAGCCCGAGGGTGGCTCTGGGGGCAGGTCTTACCGCCCATCTTCAGAGGCGAGCCCCCGTCCGCTGTCCCCTGGGCCTGTCTCTGCACAGTTCCCTGACCTGAATTTCCAGCAAATGCGGGGTTATTCCCATACTGTTTCCACTCCTGCATCTCCACCTGGATGGTTGAGAATCTTGATTTTTAGGTCAGTAAATTACAGTCTTTTTGAAAAGATTTTTTTTTTCTGATGTGGACCATTTTTTAAGTCTTTATTGAGTTTGTTAGAATATTGTTTCTGTTTTAGTGTTTTGGCCACGAGGCATGTAGATTCTTAGTTCCCAACCAGGGATTGAACACACACTCACTGCCTTGGAAGGCAACTTTTTAACCACTGGGCCACCAGGGAAGTCGGCAAAGGGTCTTAACATGTTTTTAGTTCCTGTAAAAATGCTCCCTGGTCATTGTGAAAAATAGAGATAACTACTTATAATTTTAAAAAATGCGGTCTCCCAATCCTCGTTTTTATATGTAAAAGTTTTGTTGGTGTAGGACAGGTGATGCTTGAATTTTTATCTCAGTGCTTCTCCTAAGGGTTAGAGGGTAAAGAATCTGCCTGCAATGTAGGAGACCCAGGTTCAATTCCTGGGTCAGGAAGATCCCCTGGAATAGGAAATGGCAACCCACTCCAGTATTCTTGCCTGGAGAATCCCATGGACAGAGGAGCCTGATGTACTACGGTCCATGGAGTCACAAAGAGTTGGACACAACTGAGCTAACACCAAGACAAACTTTCCAATGTAAGCACTGTGTAGATAGAGCTCAGGACGTTCCTCTGAACCAGATCACTTCTGCCTCCCGACTTGGGATGTCTGAGAACTGGGGCTCAGATGCAGCAGAGCCCCATGCCAGGCCTGTCCACCTCACCACTGCCCTGAGCCGATCCCCGTCCAGCCCTCCTCGGTCCTGTGAGGTTTTTGGGCTCCTGTACCTGGGACTCTGCCTTCTGCCCCGATACACCCAGGGAGCCCCTGGTGCTGCTGGGAGAGAAGGACCAGGCTGGGGGCTCTGCTGCTGAGAGCCCCCCCCGGGGGTGAGAGGCTCGCTAATCTCTCCACTCACAGCGACATCTTTATTTCGAGGCTTCAGGCTCTCTGGTCTGTGGATTGAGACTGTGTCACCAGTATCGTGTGGCAAGGGGGACCTCACCCAAGTGGCCAAGGTAGGATGGGCGTGCGAGCCCCTTAAACACCTGCCAGCGCTTCCGGCCTTGGGCCTCGATCTTCGAACTGGAAACCTCCGTCCCTTCTACAGGACTTAGACTGGAGCCCAGCAGGAGAGGCAGAGTCTGCTCTGGAGGGGGCGGCTCCCTACAGGGCCGGGCGCAGCCTGCTGCAGGAGTGACCGTGAGTACCCACGGGCTCCCTGCCCTCATCCTCCTGAGCCCATGTCTGTCTGTCACTGGTGTCAGCATGGTGCACCTCGAATTTCCCGCCAGCAGCCTGTCCCGACCCAGGGCCTGTCGTGTGTTGCCTGCTCACTCCCATGCCCACCTTGTCTGCCCTTCCCCTTCATGGGCCCTCGGTCTCCTCCTCGAACCTCTGGTTGATTCTGGTGGAGCTGGTGAGGGGCGGCCTCTTATTGGCTGTGCAACTCCTGCTCTTGCCGCCTCCAGCCTCCATCCAGCCTGCTGTGCTGGATGTTGTCATGGAGACGACCCATCACGGGATGCCATAGGCCCCCCACCTCTGGGGACCAACCCTTAGGTCAGAGGGCTAGCCGGACGCCCTGCACTCTATAATCTGGGGCAGGGGAGATGGGGTAGTGGGATGGGCTTTTCTTCTGTGTTCATCAACTTGACAGTTTGGCCAAGGGCCAGTCTACCCTGAGCGCACAGCACCTCTGGGGGTCACTGAGGTAATGCCACACTGCTGGGACCCAGACCCAACACGGAGCCTCAGTCAGCAGGTGGGGTGGGACAGGAGGGACCCTGTCGTCCAGTGCGCCTTCTGTTTGGCTCACGTCAGAGTAGCCTAGGAGGCTTAACTTTTCCTCCCAGTTTTATTTTGAATAATTTCAAGCCTTTGGAAAAGTTGGAAGTGCATCGAAAGCCCTCTCCCTCGATATTGCGTCTCATTGGTGTTCTTCTTTTCTTGAACTACCTAAAATTAACTCATTGTCTAAAAAAAAGTAAGTTGTAGACACAGCACTTCACTTTTGTTGTTGTTTTTAATTTTTTAATTGAAGTATAGTTGATTTATAATGTTGTGTTAATTTCTGCTGTATGGCAAAAATATATACATCCTTTTTATTTTTATTTTTTTAATTTTTTACTTTACAATACTGTATTGGTTTTGCCATACATCAACATGAATCCGCCACGGGTGTACACGTGTTCCCAATCCTGAACCCCCCTCCCACCTCCCTCCCCGTACCATCCCTCTGGGTCGTCCCAGTGCAACAGCCCCAAGCATCCTGTATCCTGCATTGAACCTAGACTGGCGATTCATTTCTTATATGATATTATACATGTTTCAATGCCATTCTTTATTTTTTATTTTTTTAATGCCATTCTCCCAAATCATCCCACCCTCGCCCTCTCCCACAGAGTCCAAAAGACTGTTCTATACATCTGTGTCTCTTTTGCTGTCTCGCATACAGGGTTATCGTTACCATCTTTCTAAATTCAATATATATGTGTTAGTATGCTGTATTGGTGTTTTTCTTTCTGGCTTACTTCACTCTGTATAATCGGCCGGTTTCATCCACCTCATTAGAACTGATTCAAATGTATTCTTTTTAATGGCTAAGTAATATCCATTGTGTATATGTACCACAGCTTTCTTATCCATTTGTCTGCTGATGGACATCTAGGTTGCTTCCATGTCCTGGCTATTATAAACAGTGCTGCGATAAACATTGGGGTACATGTGTCTCTTTCAATTCTGGTTTCCTCGGTGTGTATGCCCAGCAGTGGGACTGCTGGGTCATAAGGCAGTTCTATTTCCAGTTTTTAAAGGAATCTCCACACTGTTCTCCATAGTGGCTGTACTAGTTTGAATTCCTACCAACAGTGTAAGAGGGTTCCCTTTTCAAATATTCTTTTCCATTATGGTTTATCATAGGATATTGCATATAGCTCTGTGCTATACAGTAGGACCTTGTTGCTTATCCACTCTCTATATAAAAGCTTATATCTGCTAAGTCTAACGTCCCACTCCATCCCTCCCTCAAAACCCTCTTCCTGGGAAACCACAAGTCTGTACTGGGTCTGTGAGTCTGTTTCTTGTTCATAGCTTCCTTTGGGACATATTTTAGCTTCCACATGTAAGTAACATCCTATGGCATTCGTCTTTCTCTTGACGTCACTGAGTGTGATAATCTCTAATTACATCCATGTTGCTGCAGGTGGCGTGGTTTCACTCTTTCCTGTGGCTGAGTAATATTCCATTGGATATATGCACCATATCTTCTTTATCCATTCCTCTGTCGATAGACAATTAAGTTGTTTCCATGCCTCGGTTATTGTGAATAACGCACAGACCTTCACTTTTTAATACTTCAGCCTGAACTACCCAGGGAAAAAAAAGCCCCTATACCCAAAATAAGTATTATCCCATCTAAGAACGTTATCAAGAACTCAGTATCATCTAATAACAATCTCAGTGATTGCCTGCATATTCCCAAAATGTTTTTTATACTTTTTGAAGCATCAATTTCAATCAAAGTTCATATATTTTGTTATTATGTCTAGTCTCCCAATCTTGAATGATCCACCTGGTGAGCTTCAAAAAGTAGAGTAGATTCTCCAAATCCATACTTGAAGAAGATTTTGATTCTGTATCTGATGTGAAGCTAAATGTCTTCCCTGGTGGGTCAGTGGTAAAGAATCTGCCTGCAATGCAGGAGACCCAGATTCGATACCTAGGTCAGAAAGATCCCCTGGGGGAGGGCACAGCGACCCACTTCAATATTCTTGCCTGGAGAAGTCCATGGACAGAGGAGCCTGGTGGGCTATAGTCCATAGGGTCGCAAAGAGTTGGACACAACTGAAGTGACTTAGCAAACACGCTCGCACTCTGAAACAGGGGGGTGGCCCACTCACCTCTGGGTGCACGCATGTATGTGAAGCTAAAATCTATTTTGTGAACAAGCAACATTGGTGATCCTGATGAGCATCCAGGATTTGGAGCCAGACTGGGCCCTCCTTTACTCCCACCCTCCCGTTATGCACATGGCCCCTACACAGGAGTGATCTGGCAAGCAGGAGGTCTTTGAGCTTGACCTTGTGAGCATCCTGGTAGCTCAGCTGGTAAAAAATCCACCTGCAATGCAGGAGACCATGGTTCGATTTCTGGGTCAGGAAGATCCCCTGGAGAAGGGAGAGGCTACCCACTCCAGTATTCTTGGGCGTCCCTAGTAGCCCAGCTGGTAAAGAATCTGCCTGCACTGTGGGAAACCTGGGTTCCATCCCTGGGTTGGGAAGAGCCCCTGGAGAAGGGAAAGGCTACCCACTCCAGTATTCAGGCCTGGAGAATTCCATGGACTCTAGTCCATGGGGTCGCAAAGAGTTGGACATGACTGAGTGACTTTCACTTTGTGAATATCAAGGAAGAACTTTTCTCCTATGCCTTTGGGCCCCCAGGTGTCCAATTTTCTTTGTAGAAGAGCTTCATAACATTAAGACAAAACCTTCCTCTGTAACTCTGCCTATCAATGACAGACCCTAACAGCTGTTCCAGGCTATGCAGAACTGGCGGGTACCCGCTCTCACCTGATAGCGTTTTAGAGATGAGGAGCTCCTAGAGACATCTGTGCATTTCATTTGATGCCCAGGGATTCATGGATTTCAGACCCTTCAGCATGATTTCACAAGCCCCTCCCCCCAGTGGACGGCCACATCTGGGGAAAGATTTCAGGGTGAGGTGCTAGCAATGCTGAATCAAGTCAGGGGACTGGCACCCCACTTTTCTCACAATACTACTGGCTCATGTGGAGCTCACTCTAACTAGCAGCTTCTTGTCTTTTCCACATGATCACTCTCCCATCACGTGCTTACGTAGTCAATTTTTGGAACACAAATGTGGCATTCTATGTATGCCCAACTGTTAAGATTCTATTTTCTTATAGTTCCTGCCCATCTTCAGGTGAGTTCTCATTCTTTATGATCCTGACTTGGCCATCTGACATGTTAGCTATGCCTCCCAGCTCTGAAATTGCAGATTGGATAAACAAGCCTTCAGTGTGTCCATTGAAAACACTGAAGCAGATAGAGCCAAGGAGGGTCCTTTTGGTAAAAATCTCATTTTTCATAGCAACCTCCTTCACACACTCACCCAGGAAGCTTCACGTGATAATAATGGGCTCTGATATTTTCAGAACTTCTATTCATTTCTCTTCTATATCTTAAAAAAACAAACTCAGTTGACTGCACAGTACAAAAATAGGTCTTAATGATAATGTGCAGCTAGTGGTAAAGAGCCTGCCTGCTAATGCAGGTGACATAAGAGATGTGGGTTCGATTCCTGGGTCGAGAAGATTCCCTAGAGAAGGAAATGGCAACCCACTCCAGTGTTCTCGATTCTTGACTGGAGAATCCCGTGGACAGAGGAGCCTGTGGGCTACAGTGCATAGGGTTGCAAAGAGTCAGACACACCTGAAGCGACTTAGCACACACGCTCGCACTCTGAAACAGGGAGGTGGCCCACTCACCTCTGGGTGCACACATCATAGCTGGGTCAGTGCTTTGGACAAAGGGAGGCACACTTGCCTGCCCAACCATCTTTCCACTCACTCATCTAACATTTGACCTCCACCCCCTAAGTCCAGCGTCTGCCTCCAATGTGGTAGACCTGGGTTTGATCGCTGGGTTGGAAAGATCCCCTGGAGGAGGAAATGGCAACCCACTCCAGTTTTCTTGCCTGGAGAATCCCATGGATGGAAAAGCCTGGTAGGCTACAGTCTACGGGGTTGCAAAGAGTCGGACATGACTGAGCGACTTCACTTTCACTTTCCCTAAGGCCGTTGCAGTTATTTTACTTTGCTTCATAATCCAGTCATTCATCATTGACTCGCCTTAGCTCTCCAAGGCCTGCTAACTTCCTGGAGGCAGGCAGATTGTGGAGGTGGCTCTTTTCTGGGGCCTCTAGAGGATTCTGTAAATAGCATGTGCCCAGGACTTGTGGAGTTACCAGCAAGTTATCCTGCTTGAGTCCCGGCGTGTTCCCTGTCCCTGGGAAGGAACCCAGGAAGGCTGGGGACTAGGACCTGGCTGGTGGGCCGATCCCCCTGCAGGGACCAGTTCAACCAGCTGACCGTGAGACCCTCCATGACAAAGGCTTCTCAGAGGGGACAGCAAAGCACGTGCGTTGGCCTTTAGGCTCCAGCCAGGGCCCAGGCTGTGCCAGCGGGTGGGCTGCTGTGTGCGGAGCAGAGCAGAGCCCTGTGTCTGGGATGTCTGGGTGCCCAGCACTGCTTCTGGCCGGCTGCAACTCTCAGGGAGCTTTCCCTGCTCACTCTTCATCAGGCTCCGCCAGGTCTGGTCCTGAAGCCACCCTTCCCAGTGGGAGCATGGGAGCAAGGGGGTGCCAGTGGGAGTGTGCTGAGCAGGGTTTTTGTGTGTTTGGTGAAGGGAGAAGCTGAGTTAAGTTTAGGTCTTCCAGCTGTGTGCAGGTGTGGAGCCCTGTCCTCTCCCCTGCCCCCAGCCAGGATCTTGGGATTGTTTCTAACCTCTCTCTCCCCCGGCCTCAGTTCCTTGAAAGGTGCAAGATGGACCAGCCTGCATCTGCTGATGCCAGAGCTCCTTTCTGTACAAATGTCTCCAAGGCTGTGCGGGTAGGGACAGTGGCAGACAGGGGCCTTGAATTTGCCAGGCCTTCAATGGCACCCCGCTCCAGTACTCTTGCCTGGAAAATCCCATGGACGGAGGAGCCTGGTAGGCTGAAGTCCATGGGGTCGTGAAGAGTGGGACACGACTGAGAGACTTCACTTTCACTTTTCCTTTCATGCATTGGAGAAGGCAATGGCAACCCACTCCAGTGTTCTTGCCTGGAGAATCCCAGGGATGGGGGAGCCTGGTGGGCCGCCGTCTATGGGGTCGCACAGAGTCGGACGTGACTGAAGTGACTTAGCAGCAGCAGGAACCCCACACCTGCAAGACCTTGGCCCAGGCCCCAGGCCAGGGGCCCACCTTAGCCTATCAGGTGAAGTGAAAGGCACCCAGTCGTGTCCGACTCTTTGTGACCCCATGGACTGTAGCCTGCCAGACTTCTCTGTCCATGAGGATTCTCCAGGCAAGAAAACTGGTGTGGGTAGCCTTTCCCTTCTCCATGGGATCGTCCCACCCAGGGATTAAACCAGATCTCCCACATTGTAGGCAGGTTCCTTTTTTCTTTTTTTTGACATGGAAATATAAATACTTTATTTATTTATTTTTTTAACATTTTAATTTTTTATTTAAATTCACAGAATTGTATCTTAAGTTTATTAACCCTTATAATGCTTTTTCTCCCCAAAACATTTTTGCCTGAGTCAAGAGTTTTTATACCCGTTTTATCCACAAAATCACATATAAAGTTTAAAGTCTTTTGTGTCTAAGGACACAAAACATTTCTTTTTTTTAACTTTTATTTTTACTTTATTTTGCTTTACAATGCTGTAATGGTTTTGCCATACATTGACATGAATCAGCCACGGGTGTACATGAGTTCCCAGTCCTGAACCCCACCCCCCCCACCTCCCACTCCATATCATCTCTCTGGATCATCCCCGTGCACCAGCCCCAAGCATCCTGTATCCTGTATCGAACATAGACTGGCAATTCGTTTCTCACCTGATGGTATACATGTTTCAATGCCATTCTCCCAAATCATCCCACCCTCTCCCTCTCCCTCAGAGTCTAAAAGTCCGTTCTATACATCTGTGTCTCTTTTGCTGTCTCGCATAGAGGATTATCATTACCATCTTTCTAAATTCCATATATATGTGTTAGTATACTGTATTGGTGTTTTTCTTTCTGGCTCACTTCACTCTGTATAATTGGCTCCAGTTTCATCCACCTCATTAGAACTGATTCAAATGTATTCTTTTTAATGGCTGAGTAATACTCCATTGTGTATATGTACCACAGCTTTCTTATCCATTCATCTGCTGATGGACACCTAGGTTGTTTCCATGTCCTGGCTATTATAAACAGTGCTGTGATGAACACTGGGGTACACGTGTCTCTTTCAATTCTGGTTTCCTCAGTGTGTATGCCCAGCAGTGGGATTGCTGGGTCATAAGGCAGTTCTAGTTGCAATTTTTTAAGGAATCTCCACACTGTTCTTTACCATCTGAGCCACCAGGGAAGGCCATCAGGTAGGCGACAGGTTTTCATTCCCACCACCTTTCATGATGGGCCCCTGGCTTCTACCCCAGCCTTCTGATTTCTGGGCAGTGGGTCCTCTCTCACCTCTCTGCAACCCCTGTCCCCCAGCCCCCACACTGTAGAGGAGGCCTTCAACCTCTCACCATCATTGCCATTCAGACACAGGCTGAGACCTTGGATCTTCTCCAAGGTCAGTGGAGTCCAGGACAGTATGGCGTGTCTGTGTCCTCACTCCCCAGATGAGGCTGAAGCTTGAACAGGACAAGTGTGCCCCTCACTGCTCCTTCTCTGTGGCTCCAGGACCCTGCCTCCGGGGTCCCAGGCAGAGGCTCAAACCCTCACCTGCCCTGGTCTAGAGTCAGAGCCTAGCTCTGCTGCTTTGCCGGCTTGCAGTATGATTTCAGGTGAGTGAGATCTGCCTGGTCCCCTAGGTGTAACGAGGGCCAGAAACCCTCCAGGGTTGCTCAGCAGCCAGCGTTCTGACTGTCCAGGGCAGGGTCTGCTCCTCAAAGGCAGCCTGCAGAGGGGGCTTGTGGGGAGGCAGGCAGGGGCAGCCTGGAGGCCCCGGGGATGCACGGGCTTGGGGGCCTCCGAGGAGGTGCGAATGAGGGAGGCAGAGCAGGCCGGTGCAGACAGCTCTGTCCCAGCGCTATCTCCCGTCCGCGACACCCTCTCCACACCCGGGCGCCGATAAGCGGGTGTGAGCCACGGCCGCCATGTGACAGGCCCTTCAGCGGGGAGGGGATGGGGGCGTCCATCCACGGCCGAGCCTGGACGGCAGCGGCCTCCTCCCCCTCCCCTCCTCCCTGGCGGGCTGGACAGGCCAGGCAGCCCCTCCTGCCCCAGGCTGGAGACTGTCCTGGGCAGCGAGGCCCAGCCTGCTCGGTGCAGGGAGCAGACCTCCCTCCGTCCTTTCTGGCAGAGAGCCCAGGAGGATGGCGCCCCTGCCCAGCTGCTCCTGCAGGGACCTCGCCCCCTCACCCCATCTCCTGCAGCCGCGTGGCCACCAGCTTTCAGTCATCCCCGCCTCCCACCAGCTCTGACTTTGGGGCCACCATTCCAAAGGGGCCACCTTCTTTCCTCCATGGCCTCAGGCAGTGATCATCACCAGCAGGCCAAGGCCAGAAACCCTTCACTTCCTGGTGGTGGGCCGGGGGTCAGGGAGGAAGAGAACCAGAGCTTGGAGCTCTCGGGATGGGGAAGGGAAAGGCCAACCATCTGGGCTACAGGCTGCGTGGACCCTCTGGGAAGGGGGGTGTTTGTCCCCCACGCCTAAGGCACTCAACTCGGAGCTTCCTCCTGCTTTCTCAGAGGCTCGCTGATGTGTTCAGAGCTGGCGGTGGTTTTGATTCTCAGGCTGCAGCCCGCTGCATCGGGCAGCCCGTCCATGTGCATTCGGGCACAAGAGTGTGGGGTCCTCTGTGCTCCCGACCCTGGGTTCCGTTCTCAGCTTCTGCACGGCTTGTGCGTCTTCAGGGCCCACGGTCTAAGGGCGCCTGGCGTTACATCCCAGCTCTGCCATCCTAACTGCTCTGGGCCTCAGTTTCCCCACCTCCATGACAATAGGGATGATAATACCGCATACATGGTAGGACTCTTGCAAGTATCAAATGAGTTACTACATGTAGAGTATTTGGATAGGGCCCAGCACACAGCACGCACCATGGAGTTTTGGCCATTGTTATCATTTGTGTAAATTTTACTTTAATTTCACTTATATCTTTTATGCTGAGTCACCAGTTATTTATGTTTTGCTCATTTATTTTATAATTCTCTCTAGATATATGTATTTATAATATGCTGTATGTATAGTATATATATGTATATATATAATATATAGTATATTTAATATATTTTATACAGTATATGTATATACTACATATACAATATATTGTATATATAATATACTATAAATAGTGTATATTTATACTGTATATATTCTATATATACACTATATATTCTATGTTGTAATATACTATGCACAGTGTATACATTTCTTTCTCTGAATCACTTGAGAGTAAGTTGAAGACATGATGCCTTTTTACTCCTAAATACTTGAGAGTATATTGATGAGGATAAGGATATTCTTTTGCAAAACCACAACACAGTTAACAAAATTAGAAAACGTGTTATTTAATCCTTGGGCTACATTCAAATTTCGTTCATTGTCTCAATCCTGTCTTCTATTTGTTTATTTTTTTCCTTTTCCAGAGTCACCCATTGCATTTAGCTGCCGTGTCCCTTTGATCTCCTTTAATCTGGAAGAATTCCTCAGCCTTTCCTTGCATTACTTGAGCCTGACACTTCTGAAGGGTTTAGGCCAGTTATTCTGTAGAGCGATGCTGCTCAAATTCTGTTTGCTGTTTCCTCATGATTACTTTCAGGCTGTGCTTTTTCGGTAAGATTACCACATAGGTTATGATGTGTCTCTGTGAGAATCACATGGGGAGGCATGCAATGTACATTTTCTCATTTGTTAGAAATGTTGTCTTCGATCACGCGAGCGCCGAATTCCCCCTCCCCACTGTTAAATTAAGAAAGTTATAAAAAGCAATTGTGGGAGGATACTTTGAGACTCTGTTGCTCATCACACTTTTACCTTAATTTTCATCCACTGATGATGTTACTCCCTTCCTCTTTCTGAACTTGCTAACTGGCCCATCCAAACTGCCTCCTGCGTGTTTGATGTGTATCTATCAGCCTAAGTATCTCTTACTTTCCAGGATGGCCCAGGGCTCATCTTGTAGTTTTTCTCTGCTCTAACAATGAATCAGCCAAGGAATCACCAAGGAATCCTATTTCCGTTGAATGGAGAATGATATTTATAATCTTTGTAAACAATATTTGTTTGTGTGGCTGTGCTGGGTCTTAGCTGCAGCTTGCACGCTCTTAGTGGCATGTGGGACCTAGTTCCCTGACCAGGGATCAAACCCAGGCCCCCTGCATTGGGAGTTCAGAGTCTTAGCCTCTGGACCACCAGGGAAGTCCCCAGAATAGTATTTAGAAAGCAAGACTCGGGTGCTGCGTGCACTCATTGATACCAGTGTATTATTGTTCCTAGTTGAGCATTTTATCATCTGTTCATTTGGATGTGGTGGTGGAAGCAACGCCAAAGAAATGGCAGCTTGGAGATGGGAGGGGCAAGGTGGGCTGGATAGGGTCCCTCCCCTCTCTGGCTGTCTGAGTCCTCCCCGCCTTCTCTCTCCTTCTCTCCCTCTTCATCATGACCCCATGTCCCCTTTCTTGGTCAGAATTCCTCTGGAGATTCCAGCTGTGGGAACCTCTGAAACCAACTCCCCAGCTACGTGTGTGATACCAGAGGCAGGCAACTACGCGACCTTTGTGTGTGAACAGTCAAAGGCAAAGATAATTTACGAGAAAGTTTTTGCTTAGAACAATCTGGTGACAGGGTGATTGGGGAAGACACATTTGGAAGATTTCCACCTGGAAACGTTCCTTTTTCCTGCACGAAAAGCACACAGCCTCTGCTGAGGTTAGGGCTGGGGTGCTGTTGGAGGTCTGCTCTCCAGATAAGCCTCTGCAAGGCTCGGGGGACCAGCACGAATGGTTCATGCCTAGCACAGCCCACTTGCCATGTCCACAGGAGCAGGTACAAAGAAAGTACCTGGGGTCCAGTGAAGGCCACTTGTCTGGCTTTGTTAGTTGTGCAAATATCAGGTGAGTGGGTATCCCCAGTCCCCCACTTGAAGTTAGTTAACCGTTTCGAGACAAGATCCAAGGCTTCCTCTCTCTGAAATCCGAGGTATGCAAAGCTGGCCTCTGGCGGAACTGCATCAGTTCGCAGAAGGACCCAGTATCCACCTGCTCCTTCCTGAGATGGGAAGGGAAGGAGGTTGCGGTCCAGTGGAGTAAAGGCCCTGGGCCAGGGTCTTCTGAAATGAAATGATGGGGAAACAGAAGTCAGCGGTGGCGGCAGGGCTCCCCTGTGTTTCATGGGGGGAAGGCTGGCTTCAGGGTGGAGTGAGGCCACTTTGGGGAGGTGCTGAACTGGGCCTGTGCTCTTGACTGGAGACTGTGATTATTTATCCACAGAACTGTCCCCTAGAGAAGAGTCAAAGTACGGCTCACCCCTTCAGCTCTCCATGCCTTTGAGGAATGGTGCTGCCCTCGGGTGGGCTTCCCAGGTGGCTCAGCGGTAGAATCTGCTGATGATGCAGGAGACGTGGGTTACATGGGTTCAATCCCTGGGTTGGGAAGATCCCTTGGAGAAGGAAATGACCACCCACTCCAGTATTCTTGCCTGGGAAATCCCAGGGGCAGAGGAACTGGTGGGCTACAGTCCATGGGGTTGCAAAGAGTTGGACATGACTTAGTGAGTAAACAACATCAACTGCCTTTTGGTAGCCTGGACCCTGCAAGGTATCCAGGTCCCCTCTACAGTGAAATGGCAGTGCTGTCAGACCTCAGCCCCTATTTTGTTTTGTAAACGATTCAAGCAGAGAGTGAAGATCTCTCAGTTCAGTTCATTTCATTTCAGTCGCTCAGTCGTGTCTGAGTCTTTGCGACCCCATGAATCGCAGCATGCCAGGCCTCCCTGTCTATCAGCAACTCCCAGAGTTCACTCAGACTTGCGTCCATCGAGTCAGTGATGCCATCCAGCCATCTCTCACAAAAAAAAAAAAAAGTAAAAAAGAGAGGAACTGGATATGTCAGTAAATTCTTGACGAGTTGATAGAAAACATTAAATCTGTTCTCTGAGTGAGCTGGGGGCCATTGGGGTTCTGTGTGAAGCAGCAGCCTGAGCCAACAGCGTGACTTTTGATAGACCCCACTGGCTGCTGTGTTGAGAATGGTCTGGGCCCAGGACCAAGCCGGAGGCCTTTGGGAGATTCCAGGCGAGAGGCCGTGGTGGCTCAGACCAGCAATGGCGGCCGTGCAGGTGTTGAGAAGTGGTCAGGCTTGGGATGCATTCTGAAGGCAGAGCCAACAGGATTTCCTGCGGGATTGGATGTGGGGTGAGAGAGAGAGAGAGAGAGAGGAGGCGGGGAGGACCCCGGCTGGAACTGAGTAGCTGGATCTCCAGCCGGACACTCCCGTGGAGGCTGTTGTCTGGTTTTGCCTGTCCCTTGGGGGCCTGTGGCTGAAGTCAGGACAGAGACTGGCGGTGGGGCGTGGGGAGGGGAGTGGAGGGGCTCGGCCTGCTCCTGGCTCTGGGGCTCGGGGCTGCACATACTGGTTATTCCATTACCCCTCATTTATTGGCCTTATTGGCTTTTGTCATTTCCTCATTGTCTCCTGTCTGGAGGGAGACTGTAAACGTGATGGATTGATACAGGATACAGGAGGCCCAATTATCTCCATCGAGCCGGCCTCTCCTCTTGGTCAAGCCCTGCCTGCCCTCTTGTCCTTGCAGAACCTCCCTCAGCCCCGCACGCAGAAGCAGCCTGGCCCCTGGCTGTCCAGGAAGTGCAGCCCGAGAGGGTGAGTGGCAGACAGATGGTCCCCAGGAGACATGGCTCCAAGAGCAAATCCTAGAGGCAGACTCAGCCCACGGCAGCCAGACACAGAGGACGGCAGGGCGGGAGGCCAGGATGGACCGCCGCTGCTCGCCCGCATCCGGGGAAGGGGGCTCTGCGGCAACTTGCACGCCTCTCTGGAACCCGAGCTGGCTCATGCCACCACGGAGGCTGGGGTGATGGGCCTTTTCTCTCCGGCAGCAGGTGCCTGGCAGCTGACTGTGGATGCCAGCCTCGTGAGCTGGCATGGGAGGAAGTGCTTGTCAGAGTGGTGATTGTACGTGCTGGGCTTGGGCTGGCCCAGCCCCCTCCCCTGCCATTTACACTGACTTGGGACACCCACAGGAGAGAGGTGCCTCAGGTAAGGGCCTCTTGGGATTCCCCCCAGACAGAGCTTGGCAGCTGCCAGGCTTTGAGTGTCATTTCTAAACCAAGTCCCTTGCCCCCCACCTCTGGGCTGTCTGCCTCCCCCTATCCTGAGGATCGTGGTCCAGGGTGGTTGGGACAGGAAGCCGCAGGTTCAGTGTTAGGATTTCAGGCATCTCCCTGTGGGCACACCTGCCCCCTCATCAACATAGACGCTGGCTACTGTGCCTTAAGTGTACCCTGTGTGTGAATCTGCCCATGCCCCTCCATGTAGGTGACCTCCTTCCAGAAGAACAAGGAATGGAAGGTAGAAATGTGGCTGAGCAATGGGGCCAAGGATCTCATAGGACAGAAAGGCAGGAAGGGTTCAGATGGAGGAGAGGGTCCAGGTGAACCCTGTGGACACTGAAGAGCTGGGTTGATGGGGTGCCTCTTGCTCTAACATTCCTGGGCTCCTACCTGTGTTGGGCACGGGCAGGGCTGGAGACGGTGGTATGGGGGCGCTGGCTGGGCCTTCCCCAGCCCTCAGGGAGCACATACACAGAGGACAGTGTGTTGGAGGGGTGTACAATCCCGTGGCACCCCCAGCCCATGAGAGCTGGCCTTCAGCGTCTCCTGGCTCTCGGCTGCTGCCCGCTCCATCTCCACCTGTAGGAGTGAGTGCCTGGCTGTCTCCCTGCCCCTCCCAGCCTCCGGGCACCAAGTCCCATGGCCGTCAGGGACTTGGGAAGGGACTGAGGCGGAAGAGCGGCTGGCACGGGGCAGGGAGCTGCCAGGGCTGCGGCCCGAGGGTGAGAGCTGACGTCTGTCCAGGATCATCTCTGTCCCTGCCAAGGGCTGAGATCCCGGGCCGCATGCCTTCTCTCTGACACAGGAGCCGGCATCCGTTCCCTCATGGAGCCTGGACCCCTGCCTCGCCCCAGAGCGGCCGGGTGATAGCTGTGGTGGTGCGGTGACCGCGAGGGCCCCCTTGCCTCCCTCTGGATCAGCCTGCACCTCCCAGGCCAGTGTCTTCTGTTGGAGGGGTAGGTGATTTACAGTGTTGCGTTAGTTTATTAGTTTCAGGTGTACAGCAAAGTGATCCCGTTATACATGTACATACTTCCGTTCGTTTTCAAATTCTTTGCTCATATAGGTTACTATAGAGTATTGAGTGGAGTTCCTGTGCTAAGCAGTTCCCTGCGGATATTCTATTTTATATATAGTAGTGTGCTGTGCTGAGTCGCTCAGTCATGCCTGACTCTGCGACCCTATGGACTGTAACCCACCAGGCTCCTCTGTCCATGGGATTCTCCAGGCAAGGATACTGGAGTGGGTTGCCATGCCCTCCTCCAGAGGATCTTCCTATCCCAAGGATCGAACCCGGGTTCCCCACATTGCAGGTGGATTCTTTACCGTCTGAGCCACCAGGGAAGCCCAGTAGTCTGTATAGGTTAATCCTCAATTCTTAATTTATCCCTCCCCACCCCCACCTTTCCCCTTTGGTGACCGTAAGTTTGTTTTCCAAATGAGGACTGGGCCCCCCTGGGGCTGAGAAAACTCAGGTGGACCAGTGACAGGGATCTGAGTCCAGCTCTGGGATCTGGGCGGAGGGCTGTGGGCCAGCTGCTCTGGCGGTGGCTGTGGAGGGCGGCGCTGCCAGGGCCGGGCCGCAGGCCAGCGTGGGTGGGGCAGGGGCAGCAGGCAGAGAGGGCCTGTGTGAGCCGCCACAGCAGGGCTACTGGGGGAGCCCAGGGGCTTGGCAGGAAGAGGCTGAACGGACCCACAGGTACCCATGGGCAGAGGAGGGGTCATGGGGCCCCCGGAAGAGTGCATCCCCAGGGCTGGGAGACCACCAGGAGAAGGCCCCGCAAGCCTGAAGAGGCCCGCGTGGTGCCTGTCCAGCCACCCCATCTCTGACTGTCACGGGACTGGACATACTCAGAAGGAAGCTAAGGTGATATTTACAACACAGGGTGGCTGAAGGCTGCTGTTTCACCAAGACTTGAGTGGAAAAGCCCCAGGGCTGGCCTGGCTTTCATCTGGGGCCAAGGAAGTTTATCTCCACTGAGTAAAGTTGAAAGGGACAAGGAGAGGCAGAAGCAAAGGCTGGATTTGATGACACTGGGGTCATGTCTCTTCACACACCAACTTTACAGGTATCTATTCCCCGCCCAAATATATATGTATGTGTGCAACTGAATCATTTTTCTGTATACCAGAAAGTAACACAATATTATCAATTTGTAAATCAACTATACTTAAAAAAATGGACAGAATCCAGACCAGGTCATGTAAGCCATTTATTGGTTTGTGTTAAAAATATGTATCTTGTTTATGCACGAAGTTTGGTGCGAAGTGCTCGGGTGGTTCCGACAACAGCTGGCACTTGGCGCTTGTCCCTCCCTCCTGTGCCCTCCCCTCCTTCTCCCATCCTGCTGGTCACTGTGCGGTTCTGGAAAAAAAGCAATGAGAGACACGCTAAAAGCTAAGGAGTCGGCTTCGCTCGGCCCTGCCCTCGGCCACACGGTCTGCAGTCAGTGGCTGGTCCCGGCACCTGCCTCCGGCTCCCGGGCTGTCCCCACACACAAAACCCCAGTCTCCTTCCGGTCAGCTGGGCCTGTAGCCCGGCCGGCCTGCCCGCTGCCTCCCTGCCCACGCGGGGTGCCAGGTGTCGCGGAGGGCATATACCTCTCCAAGCTTTGAGAGCACAGCACAGAGAGCTACAAAAATAAGATTTCCACTCAGAGGAGTGGTGCTGGGACAGTTAAAACCACGTCCCACGCTGACTTCAAGGGAACATGGGAGAAGAGAAAGCACTGGGGGCGGCGGGTGGCTGGGGCTGCCACCAAGGGAACTCGAGTGACAAGACGAAATGTTAATACTTGACTCGCCGCTGGCGGTTCCCCCTCAGCTCCCCACGGCCGGCCCCCCCGACGGCTCGGCGAGGTAGGTTAGGACAGCCAGCTTCTGGCTTCCGGGGCTGCCCCGAGAGGCGGCCTGTGAGGTGGCCGCCGGGTGGAGGGCGGCTTTGCTGTAGAGTGGACTTGGGCAGCTGAGCCCCTGCCTGCAGCCTCCACCAGCCACCGCTGTCCCTCTCAGGGTGACAGTTCTCTACTTTCAAAGATTTGCATATGCTCAGTAGGATTGTCAGCAGCTGAAGAGGCCCTGTGGCGGGGTGGGCGGGTGGGGAGGGTGGTGGTGATTGGACTAGAAAAAAGTATTTTTCCCTGAAAAGGCCTGCTCACAAGACCCATGGGCAGCCTGGACCCTGCCCCAGGAGGTCCCGGGTGCAGTGTCCCCGGGACCCTGGGCTGAGCAGGGGGGCGCTGGTCCAGGGTCACTCGACTCCCTTTCCCAGGAGACCTGGAGTCCATTCCCCTCCTAGGGCCCTGGGACTGGGCTGAGCATCCTGCAGCCCCTTCCATGTACGGGGCCCGGGCTGCCCTCCCCGCTCCCGTGCTTTCGCAGCTCGAGAGGAGCTGGGGTCCACACAGGCACCCCCTCAGCCCTGGGCAGAGGCAGAAAGGTCTGGAAAGAGAGCCTGGGTGATGACAGCAGATTCCATTCTCCAGCCGGGCTGGCGGGCACCGTGCTGGGGGCTGTGGAGTAGGTTCTTCACCCCAACCCCATGGGCTCAGCCTTCTCTTCCTGGCCTGTGGGGCAGGGTCAGCCAGGCTGGGCAGCACGGACAAGCTGGGTGGCTGGACGTATGTGCCTCCCTCAGGCCCTTCCCTTAATGTTAATACTCTAACAGAGGCCAAGCTCTACAGGGAAGAAAGGCAACGTCAGTGCCGAGGACAAGCCCTGGGAGCCAGGCCACTCTCTTCTGGAAGCTTGTTGTATTTATAGGCCTGACTCCAGGGTGGCCTGCATAAACATACAGGGGGGAAATGGGGCAATGAGTGAGCCCTGGCTGACAAGAATCCCACCTGTGGGGGGCCCGGGGGAAAGGCCGGTCACCTCGCTCATCTCAGGGAGTCCAGGCCACATGTGGCTTGTGTCTGCCCTCTGTGAGTGTGAGTGTGCACACGTATGTAGGGGAAGGGGTTCAGCCCTCCTGGCACCTCAGCCCAAGCGGCGGGGGACCCCCTTTCTGCCTCTAGGCAGTGAAGGCCCGTGGGACCCACACCAGATCTCACTTTTGCATTGACGGCAGAGCCCCAGCAGCTCCCAGACACTCTTGTTCAGAGTTAGGAAGAGGCAGTGTGAATCGCTGCCGATCCACCCGTGAAAAAAAAATGTTAGTTCTTTGCTCAAGTAAAAAAATATCAAATATAATAAATTTATGAAAGCCCATTCACAACATACACAGTCTTGGTTTCGCATTTTGTCTCAGCAGCTGGGATGGAGGTGGTGGTCAGAGCCCCAGGGCGTTGCCAGACCAGACCCGGCCCCCAGGACTAGTAACCCCAAACGGACAGCTCAGCCAAGTGCTTCCAGCCATCAGTGCGGTGCACAGGACTCTGTGCCTTGTCGGTCCACGGGGCCGAGGCTCCTGTCTCACTCCCGAAGCCCAAAGCAAAGGTCGGACGGCTCAGCGGCTGCTGGGCTGGGGCTGCCTTTGGGTTTGCCGCAATGCTCTGCGCGCTGGCGCCCCCCTCCCTGGGCTGCGCTCACACGACTGACTCGCGGTCCCTGTCGGGGGTCGGGGGGAAGTCAGCGAGATCCTCGCTTGGGCTGTAGTCAGACGCCCGCACCTGGGGGTTGTCGCTGGTGGCCCTGGTGACGCTGTCGTAGGAGGGCGGGAAGGACGTGGAGGAGACGGAGGAGCTGGAGGGCGGGCCGAGGCGGCGGGAGAAGTTCTCGTTCATCATGTGGGCGATGAGGCCCTCCTGCTCGGGGGCGTCCTCCTCCGAGAGGCCGCTGCTGCCCGCCTGCTGGCGGTAGAGGAAGGAGGCGTGCTTGACGGAGCGCTGCAGCAGGTGCCGGCGGAAGGCCCGCTGGATGACCGTGGCCGACACCTCCTCGTGCTTCCGCCGCAGCGTGGTGGTGATGGGCTCGTAGGAGATCTTGGACGGGTTGGCCGCCATGAACTTCTCCTCCATCTGGATCTTCAGGGCGTCCATCTCCCCAGACTCGCCCAGGACCCTCTTGGTGAAGGCGAAGAGGATGTCCATGCAGTGGATACGGTCCCCGCTCACCATGGGCAGGTCCATATTGATGAGGCTTATCTGGTTGGGCTTGGGGATCCGCAGCGGCTCCGACAGGGCGTCGGCGAAGTCGGACAGGGCCGCATACTCGATGAACTGGGTGGCCTCCGGGTCGAACTTCTCCCAGATCTCGTAGAACATGTCGAAGTCGTCCTCGCTCAGGGGCTCCGTGCTCTCCTCCGTGGCCACGCTGAAGTTCTCCAGGATGATGGCGATGTACATGTTGACCACGATGAGGAAGGAGATGATGATGTAGGTGGTGAAGAAGAGGATGCCCACCGCGGGGCTCCCGCAGTTGCCCCGGGAGCCGTTGCTGTTGGGCAGGTTGGGGTCGCAGTAGGGGGGCCCCGTGTTGAGGATGGGGCTGAGGAGCCCGTCCCAGCCCGCCGACGTGGTGATCTGGAAGAGGCACAGCATGCTGTTGGCGAAGGTCTGGAAGTTGAACATGTCGTCGATGCCGGCCTCCCACTTGACGTAGGCGAAGTTGGCCATGCCGAAGATGGAATAGATGAACATGACGAGGAAGAGCAGCAGCCCGATGTTGAAGAGGGCGGGCAGGGACATCATGAGGGCGAAGAGCAGCGTGCGGATGCCCTTGGCCCCGCGGATCAGCCTGAGGATGCGGCCGATGCGGGCCAGGCGGATGACCCGGAAGAGCGTCGGGGAGAAGAAGTACTTCTGGATGATGTCTGAGAGCACAGTGCCTGTGGGAAACAACGGAGACTGTGGCCGCCGGTGGCGTCACTGTCCCCCCTCCAGCCCAGCCTTGCTGGGAGGGGCACGGAGCCTGGGAGTGGAGGCCCGGGTCACCTGGGGCCTGTAAGGACCCTGCCTCCACCCACCTGAGTCTCCATTTCTGCATTTATGGTCCAGAAGAGGACCCACAGTTCCTGCATCCTTTGCAAAGTGCCTTCTCAGCCCTCCGCCCCTTAGTCTCCTGAGCCTACCTGCACGTACGAGGCCCATTATCCAGATTGTGGCTCAGGGGCCTCAGCGGACTCGCTCAGCATCCCTGGTGGCCTAGCTTGGACCAGAACTCTAGAACTTTTACCTCCTTGCTGCTCAGAGTGTTGTCTGAGGACCAACAGCCTTGGGATTTCCTGGGCACTTATCAGAAATGCAGAATCTCAGCTGCACACCCAGACCCCTTGTGTTTTAACAAGTCCAGGTGGTTCGTGTGCACACTGAAATACAAGAGGCACCAGCCAGGCAGTTGGCACACTCCTCACACCTCACCTGTCACAAGTCAGCCTCTCTGAGGTGCTTCCTATGACCTTCCCACCCCTGCTAGCTGCCAGGCCTGCCCACTCCATCTCTACTGACTACTCTGAGTTTGGAGTTTCAAGGAGCATAGATGTAAGTTATAGGAGAAAGAATGGAATATACCTGCCTTGTATTGGCCCAAGTGAACTTTCCAGACTTCTCATATATTAGGTTGGTGCAAAAGAAATGGTGGTTTTTGTACTGTTGAAATCTGCCATTTGATATTGGAATACATTTTAAATAAACGTAGCTAGGTTCTACATCATTTTAATGTGCATTTCTCGCTTTACTATTTTTTTTTTGCTAATGACTTATTACTTGCTATTTTATATTTATTTTAGACTATGGAGATGATGTTAGACAAAAAACAAGTTTGAGCAATTTTCTTTTTTGAGTTCAAAACCAGTTATAAAACAGCACAGATAACTTGCAACATCAACAACACATTTGGCCCAGGAGCTGCTTACAAATGCACAGGGCAGTGGTGGTTCAAGAAGTTTTGCAAAGGACATGATAGCCCTGAAGATGAGGAGAACAGTGGCCGGCTATTGGAAGTTGACAACGACCAGTTGAGAGGATCATTGTAGCTGATCCTCTTACAGGAGAAGTTGCCAAAACTCAACGTTGACCATTCTACCGTCTTTCAGCATTTGAAGCGAATTGGAAAGGTGAAAAAGCTTGATAAGTGGGTACCTCTTAAGCTGACCGCAAATCAAAAAAAGCATCCTTTTGAAAAGTCATTTTCTCTTATTGTATGCAACAACAACGAACTATTGTGACATGCGATGAAATGTGGGTTATATACCACAACCAGTGATGACCAGCTCAGTGTCTGGAAAAAGAAGAAACTCCAAAGCACTCCTGGAAGCCAAACTTATACCAAAAAAGGTCACGGTCACTGTTCAGAGGTCTGCTGCCCATCTGATCCACTACAGCTTTCAGAATCCCTGCGAAACCATTATATATGAGAAGCATCCTCAGCAGATCGATGAGATGCCCTGAAAACTGCAACACCTACAGCCAGCACTGGTCAACAGAAAGGGCCCAGTTCTTCTCCATGACAGTGCTCGAACACACACTGAACAACCAACACACAACCAGCAGGAGGCAGAAAATGCTATCCAAGAGTTCGTCGAATCCCAAGGCATGGATTTTGGTGCTGTAGGAATAAACACTTATTTCTCATTGGCAAAAATGTGTTGATTGTAATGGCTCCTATGTTGATGAATAAAGATGTATTTGAGCCTAGTTATAATGGTTTAGAATTCACGGTCCAAAACGGCAATTACTTTTGTACCAACCTAATAATAATGCCCCTCACGAATGTGTCAGGCGTTCACTGTCAGTAGAGCCCTGGGCTGAGCAACTGACACCTCCGTTTACCCCTTCCAGTTACCCGAGGAGGTAAGCTGATACTAGCATCCTCATTTTCCAGAAGAGGAAACTGAGAGGTGAGCTCACTTATCCAAGTTGCCACCTAGTCGGTGAGAAGTGGGGATTTGACTCAGACACTCTGGCTCCAAGTTGAGCTGTTAACCCTGCCTCTCTGGTACACAAGCTCTGGGACCAGTAGTTCCTGAATATGGTCTACACTTCCTGGAATCTTTGAGACTGTCCCTCAGGGCTCCATTCCAGCTCCTGACACCTGCTTTAGAAAAAAGATCCTCTCTAGTCCCACCAGGCACGGTCTCAGCCTCATCCCCGCCTGAGACCTCCTGGAGCATTTCCTGAGCCCACTTCCAGCTTCTAAGCATCTGCGCATCACTATAGCCACAGCAGCCCCTCTCTTGGCCCCTGTCTTTCCCTCTGTGCCGCTGAAGAGGCTATACATGGCAGAAAGATGAAAGCCAGTTATGGCAGAGGTCTGTGCAGGCAGGGTCCAGATTGGGCTCTGAACACAAGTGACAAAAGAAAGTACTGATAAATTGGACTTAAAGTTAAGACCTCTGTGCTCCAAGAGGTGACAATCAAGAAAGTGAAAAGATAAACCTAGAGAACGGGAGAAAACATCTGCAAATCTTGTATCTGATAAGGGACTGGCCTCTGGAATATATAAAGAGTTCTTACAACTCAACAAAAACACAAATAAGTCAATTAAAAAATCAAGCAAAGGATTGGAAGAGACATTCCTCCAAGACACTTCTCCTGTTATATACCAAGATATACCAAGGAAAATGCCCAATAAACACGTGAAAAGATGTTCATCATCATTAGTCATCAGGCAAATGCAAAGCAAAACCTCAATGAGATGTCACTCCATACCAATTAGCAAGGCTGTAATTGAAATATACAGAGAGGAACAAGTGTTGGGGAGGATATGGAGTAACTGGAACCCTCCTACACTGAATTTGGGACTGTAACGTGGTGCAGTCACTTTGGAAAATAGTTTGGCAGTCCCTCAAAATTTTAGATTAGTGGCTGCCTGGGGGTGGCTGGCTGTGACTGTGAAAGTTGCTCAGTCATGTCCAGCACTGTATAGTCCATGGAATTCTCCTGGCCAGAATACTGGAGTGGGCGGCCTTTCCCTTCTCCAGGGGATCTTCACAACCCAGGGACTGAACCCAGGTCTCCTGCATTGTGGGCAGATTCTTTACCAGCTGAGCCACACGGGAAGTCCAAGAATATTAGAGTGGGTAGCCTATCCCTTCTCCAGTGGATCTTCCCAACACAAGAATCGAACTGGGGTCTCCTGCATTGCAGGCGGATTCTTTACCAGCTGAGCTGCCAGAAGGTAGGGAGAGGGAAACTGGTGAGCTCAGTGGGTGCAGAGTCTCTTTTGGGGTAAGGAAAATATTCTAAACTTAGAGCATAATGATGGTTGCACAGGCATGTGAATATACTTAAAAGTACTGAATTGTACACTTGAAAGGGTGGGTTTTGTGTTATGTAAAGTATATCTTAATAAACTGTTCTTTAAAGAAGGAATTTGGGCTCTGAGGTCAAACAGATACGGGCGTGTGCTCTGTTCTCAGTGTTTCTGCCTCCTCCTAAATTCGTATGTTGAAATTCCCCCCCTCAAAGATGATGGTATTGGGAGGTGGGGCCTTGCTGCTAAGTCACTTCAGTCGTGTCCGACTCTGTGCGACCCCATAGACGGCATCCCACCAGGCTCCCCTGCCCCTGGGATTCTCCAGGCAAGAACACTGGAGTGGGTTGCCATTTCTTTCTCCAATGCATGAAAGTGAAAAGTGAAAGTGAAGTCGCTCAGTTGTGTCCGACTCCTAGCGACCCCATGGACTGCAGCCCACCAGGCTCCATCCATGGGATTTTCCAGGCAAGAGTACTGGAGTGGGGTGCCATTGCTTTCTCTTCCCCAAGGTGGGGCCTTGGGAGGGGCTTAATTTCATGAGGGTGGAGCCCGAATGAATGGGCTTAGTGCCCTTATAGAAGAGGTTCAGGGAGTTCCCTAGCCTCTTCCAGTTTTTGAGGACACAGCAAAAAGGTGTGGGTTATGAACCAGGAAAAGGACCCTCAGCAGAAAACCTGATCATGCTGGTGCTTTCCTCTTGGACTTCCAGCATCCAGATCTGTGAGAAGTAGATTTCTGTTGTTTATGAGCTACCCAGTCTGCTCTTTTTGTTGTATCAGCCTGAGTAGACTATGTGTGATTCCTATCTCAGCTTCTCCCTAGTTGAACGATTTCCCTGCCTTGGTGCTGACTTTATAAGGTGAATTGCATGAGGCAAGCGATGTCTGAAGAAGCCTGGCACACACCAGGGTGGCCAGGTGGCAATTCTCAACTCCAGAAGGTCTATCTCCAGGGTTAACGTCTACTTTAGAGGGCCACCTGCCTCCAAACTCTGGAGACTCTTCCTTGGGCTTGAAGGCTTTCCCTTGGGAAGGCAGGGAACCCCCACAGGCCCCATTCCCTTTCCTAGACTCACCCTTCAAGTTCTCCAAACAGAGAGCTGTGTTCCAGGGTCTCAGGGAGGGTGGGACCAGGAGGGGGTGTTGGGTCCTCTACCAAGCTGGCCCCCTGGCCCGAGTGGCCTTCCCAGATGTGTGTGTGTGATTGTGGGGGGTGGGGGTAGGAAGGACTGTAGGGAGCAAAGAATGCAGGGAGCTGGTGTACTGGCATGGAGCACAGATCAGGGGCTGGGGGAGAGGGAGATGCCTGGCCGGGGGAGGCCTTCTCTGCCCAGCTGACTTGCATACCCACCCACGATGGAGAGGATGACAACCACGAAGTCGAAGATATTCCAGCTGTTGGTGAAGTAGTAGTGGCGCAGGGCAACCATCTTGAAGATACACTCGGCTGTGAAGATGCCTACAAACAGCAGGTTGATCTTGGCCAAGATGTTGACCTTCTCGGGGCTCTGGTCGTCTGTCTCCACCATCATAGTCACCATGTTCAAGCAGATGAGAAACATGATGGAGACGTCGAAGGCTTGCTTGGTCACAACGTCGAATATGAAGCCCTGGTACTTGTTCTGAAAGGAAGGGCAAAGGAAGGGCTCAGCAGGGGCCGCAGGCAGGCTGGCAGGCCTACTTTGCTGCCGCTCAGTCCAGACCACCCACCCTCCTACTCCACCCTCTGGACAGTCCAATGCTCACAGACTATCACGGGGAGAGGAAAAAGGCAGGGTGCTGGACAGCCTGGCTCCCTGCTGAAAGCTCCCTGGGCTTCCAGGCCCAGCCCCGTGCTCCTTGTCCCAGACACCATCTCTCATGGCACTTCAGGAAAGGACTTCTCTTACCCCAAGTTTCCTCAGCCCATTGTTCATCAAGCTTTTCTTTTTGTTCCCACTGTCTGAAGGCTCAAGGTCAGATCTAAAGTTCAGCTCTAGAAACTGTCTCAGCCCTCAGGTTAACAAAATTTCTCCATTCTTTCTGTGGAATTTATTTTTTCCATTGAAACTGTATTTATGTGTGTCTTGAATTTTCAGATTATTTTGGGGAAAGTGTAAGTCACTCAGTCATGTCTGACTCTTTGTGACCTCATGGACTGTAGCCTGCCAAGCTCCTCTGTCCATGGGATTCTCTAGGCAAGACTACTGGAGTGGGTTGCCACACTCTTCTCCAGGGGATATTCCCAACCCAGGGGTTGAACCCCAGTCTCCTGCATTGCAGGCAGATTCTTCTGCCTGATCCATCAGGGGAGCCCCATTCTGGGGAAAAGAGATGATTATAAATAATTGAAAACACACACATACTCCTAACCTAGACCAGAGCATGGAGAACAGGAAAGAGTCAGATGACATGGATGAATTGGATGCAAAAACTGGGGCTGCCCCTTACAAGTTAATGATTTAAGTACCATCACCTGCATAATCTAGGCTTCCCTGGTGGCTCAGCTGGTAAAGAATCTGCCTGCTATGCAGGAGACCTGGGTTTGATCCCTGGGTCAGGAAGATCCCCTGGAGGAGGAAATGGCAGCCCACTCCAGTATTCTTGCCTGGAGAATCCCATGGACGGAGGAGCCTGGTGGGCTACAGTCTGCAGGGTCACAAGGAGTCGGGCATGACTGAGTGACTAACACTTTCAACTGAGTTACCTAAGTATTGCCCCCATCCTGCTCCAGTACACACATACACACGCACACACACACACACAGACACACACACACACAGAGACACATACACAGACACACACACAGACACACACAGACACACACAGACACACACACACAGACACACACACACAGACACACACACACACACACACACACGTATGTGTTGGCCTGATGTGGCCAAGGGAGTCAGCCTAGCAGAGAACCCAGAAGCCCCCCCAGGCCCCACCCACCTGGGGATTCTACGGCTCAGGGAGTTACAAGGATGAGGTTACACACGGGGCTGCCCAGCCCTCCCTGGGGAAAGCCTGAAGTGCTGTAGGGGAAGAGGGGCCTCACTCAGAAGCTCCTGTGGGAGGGGATCATCCCTGGGCTCCCAGGCTGTCTCATGCCTTCTCCTGTACCTCCATGAGACTGAGGCCCCTGTACATGATTGGAGGTCCCTCCTTCCCTGGACAGGCCAAGGGCCCCAGGCGGCACCAAAAGACTGTGAAGAGGCCCCGATAGCTGGTCTTGTGGCGTGGGGGCTTCCCAGGGGCCCCTTCGGGCAGATCTTCCCCATGCCCACCGAATCGAGAGCCTTGCTCACCAGGGGCCGTGGGATGGGCTTCTGGGGCTTCTTGGAGCCCAGCTTCTTCATGGCATTGTAGTATTTCTTCTGCTCCTCTGTCATGAAGATGTCCTGGCCCCCTAAGTGCAGAGACACAGGCACCAGCCTCATCTGGGGGTTCTCAGGGATCTAGCCTCCTTGGTGAGGGTGCCAGGGTGGCCCTTCTCCTCACTACCTCTCCTGGGGGAGAAAAGCATGCCTTATCCTATATCAGAGAGTCCCCTCAACCACCACCCCAGACCTGCTTCTCCAGGCCCCTTTCCCCATTCACCTTGGGCTCCTCTCTGACTTTGGGACTTGCAAATGCAGCCCCGACCTCCATCCTCTCCCCTGCCCAGCTCAGCCATCCTGGAAGCTCCCTCTGCCCACTTGGCTTGCCTGCCACCCGGTAGTAGCTTCTATGACGGAACTCTGGGAAGACCCAGGCCTCTGTGCGGTGGCTCCCCACCCCCACCCCCATGATCCCTGATCATGGGCCAGGTGAATAGTCCCAACGCTCACCCCAGCTCCTCTCAGGGGCCTCTTCTCTCAGACTAGGGCAGGCGTGGGGCCCCTTGTTACACACTTACGGGCCTAAGCAGGCCACATCACGGATACACCCCTGTCCCACCCCAACCCGGTCGGAGCTTAGTCCCCGGCAGGAAGGAGGCGTGGGGCCAGGAGCCAGAGAGGCTGCCAGGTGCCTGGCACCCAGCCCTGCCCTGCAGCCTGGTGGGCCTGTGCTCTACGTATCTTTTTCTTCTGCTGGTTGAAGTTGTCAATGATGACACCGATGAACAGGTTCAGGGTGAAGAAAGACCCGAAGATGATGAAGATGACAAAATAGATATACATGTAGAGGTTGCACTCCCACTGGGGCTGCTCCTCGTACTGGGGGGAAAGCAGACGGGAGGTCAGGCAGGCAGCAACGGTGGACGGGCTGGCCGAGTGTGTCAGAGCAAGGGCAGCGCCCAGGGTGTGCGTGTGCGGGGCGGGGCGGGCGGGGATGGAGTTGAGGAGGCTGGGTGGAGGCAGGTGAGGAGGCCAGGCATGCTGGGCTCGGAGCTGGCGCTGTGTCCCTGCGTGGCTCCTGCCCCTGGGCCACTGGGAGGTTTGAGTATATGGGGGTGTCTCCCAGCCTTCAGTGGCCAGTGTGACATGGTGGCTGGTATATGTATGTGGGGCAGGCACAGGACCACAGAGAAACTTGTTTTGGGTCTCTGCTGCTCCCACCCCCTCCTCTAGGGGTAGGATTTTGGTTCAACTAAATGACAGTGAATGCCATTCACAAGATATCTGAGAATCTGGGGCGTCCCCGGAAGACCATGCGACCATGTCCCGGGGGCAGCCAAGGGCATTCCAGAGAGGCTCAGCTCTGGGCTCACACAAGAGACCTGGCCCTTTGGGGATGCAGACCCTGTTTCCGTGGTGGCTGAGCAGCTGGGAACCTTGGGTGCTTGGAACCTTGACTGATTGAAGGAGAGAGACCAGCATGACAACCTACCCCCCTGGAGTCTACAGCTGCATACATGATGTCCATCCAGCCTTTAAATGTTGCCTGCAAGAAAGAGACAAGAGTAAGGAAATTTAATTCTGCATCTATGGAGCTACTTCGGGCTCCTATCTGGACAGATGGGACTGGGAAGTAACCTCCCACTAGAAGCTAACCCTTTCAGCGGTGTCCAAGTGGCTGGGCAGTCAGGGAAAGGCCTTCTTGTTCAGGGCTGAGGCGGAGGGGAAGCAGCCAAGCAGACACTCCAGGAAGGTCATTTCATGGGGGAATTAGCATTCTGATTTTGGCCAAGAGACTACCCTTCACATCTGCATTCATTTCAGATTCTAAACTGACACAGAGGCCTACAGGCGTGTCTGGAACAGAGAGGGGGCACTGGGGTTCTCTGCTCTGGTTTAAGGCGGGCCTCAGTGCTCACCTGGTCCTCTCTGTCATAAGCCTTGGGGCTTCTGCTCCACAGCTTTCCAAGGACGTCCTTCAAGAATCCTAATGTTCCCTCATACTTAAGGGGGTCCTTTTGCTAGTGGTGTGTTGGCAAATGACTAACAACAAATGGCTTTCCAGAAGGAAAAATAAAAGCCCTGATTGCGCTTCCTTGGTGCCTCAGTGGTGAAGAATTCGCCTGTCAATGCAGGAGACACAGGTCCGATTCCTGACCCAGGAAGATCCCGTATGCCGAGGAGCAGCTAAGCCCATTTGCCCCAGCTAAGCCCATTTGCCCCAGCTACTGAACCTGTGCTCTAGAGCCCAGGAGCCACAGCTATGGAAGCCCTTGAACCCTAGACGTTGTGCTCTGCAACAAGAGAAGCCAATGGGAAGCCCACACACGGCAGCTAGAGAGAGCTGCCGCTTGCTGCAACTAGAGAAAAACCCGGGCAGCGATGAAGGCCCAGCACAGCCAAAAATAAACACCATAAAATTATACACGAAAAAAGCCCTGACTGTGTTTGCCAACTTCTCTGTGTAAACATTCCCATCATGGCCAACCTCAAGTTGCCAAAGTGTCGTTACTGAACTCAGTGCTGGGAAGAGAGGCACAGGACCACCGCATTGCAGTGTTTCCATGGTGTGACTATAACAGGCGTGCGTAACCTCAAGAGCATAGCTGAGAACAAGCCGCAATGGCAAGTTTGTATTTTGTTTCAATGTTGTTGAGTTAATTACAAGTTTATAAATCTAATTTTTAATAATGGCCCACAAAATATCGGAAAATATAACAACTGGCTCTTGCGAGGCCACACTCGCTGGTTCTGGCATGGCAGGAAAGAGGAGGCCGAACAGGACAGGGTCCTGGCGCCAGTTGCATGGACGGCCCCAGTCTGGGCTGCTAGGATGATTCAGAGCTGAGGGACACGCTTGATGGTGAGACTGACTACCTAGCGGATCTCATCTGTGTCCTCGGCATAATCCTATCGTGTCCTGAGCCTCTTTTCAGGGTGTAAGCTGGTCTACACAGATTTCCCACATCTGAGAGTTTTTAGGAGTCAGGGAGGGTGGATGGGGAAAGCAAAGCAGCCATAGAGAAGGCAACTGCTTCAGCTTCCTGTGCCACAGGGCCTCACCCACACAGAGAGGCCTGGAGATGCGGTGGGACCTGCTGGGGACCACCCAAGGTTACGAGGTGCCCATGACCGAATTCTTTCTAGCCACTGTGTGGTTGTGTCTGCAATGGCAGGCAACTCTCAGACTACAACAGGGGGCTTTCCTTCCAAGTGTTGACATTCAGAAGGGAAGGCTCTCTGGGTTGGGCTCTAATCCTGTTCCCCATGAGGTATTTCAGGGACTCTGGAGAAAGCTACTCCTGGGATTTAAGAGATGGGTGAGGTTGCTTCTCTGGTGGCTCAGAAGTAAAGAATCTACCTGCCAACGCAGAAAATGTGCAGGAGGCTAAGATTTGATCCCTGGGTCAGGAAGATCCCCTGATGAAGGTAATGGCAACCCACTCCAGTAATCTCGCCTAGGAAATCCCATGGACAGAGGAGCCTGGTGGGCTACAGTCCATGGGGTCACAAAGAGTCGGACACGGCTGAGCGACTAGACAATCAAAACAACAGTGGAGGTGTGAGGGGATGTGCCGAGTTTCCCTCTGCTCAGCACTAGAGACCGGTGTCTGGGCTTTGCACTGGGACAAGAAGAAGAAGCTGCAGCTTTACGTGTTAATTTCTGCTGTCAAGGCTATTCGTATGCTATGCGTTATAGTCACTGAAGCCATCGTCCTCACAAATCAATAGAAACTTTGGTAGGGCCGTGAGTGTTTGAACATCTTGCACATCAGAGATGAAAGTAAATATATTCTTTTAAACAATGCAGGAGGAATCATTGCCGTGTATAACAGAGGGGTGGCCAGAGTCACAGTGTTGCTAACAGTTCAGTCCTTGGGTGTCTGTGGTCATTCATCTGCAACCTGTGCTATCGCACCACCAAACTGACAGTGTGAGGAGCCAACCTGACTGCTGGCTGCTGCTGCTGCTGCTGCTGCTCAGTCGCTTCAGTCGTGTCTGACTCTGTGCGACCCCACAGACGGCAGCCCACCAGGCTCCGCCGTCCCTGGGATTCTCCAGGCAAGAACACTGGAGTGGGTTGCCATTTCCTTCTCCAACACAGGAAAGTGAAAAGTGAAAGTGAGCTGGGTAAAATGCGGCAGCATGGAGTCCCACGCGATATTTGGAAAGTGTAGCATCTTCCTTAGAAAGGAACACCTGGCACCTTCCCAAACAGACATGAAGTCTCTGGAGAGTCTTTGGGCGACACAACCCTATTGTGAGGATCCAGAGTGGCCCCGCTGTTCCCCCTCCTGCCCACAGCCCAGGGGAAGGTGCCTGTTGCTGGTCAACCAGTGAGAGGAAGGCAGTCCCCCCACCGCCCGCCACAGGACTCACCACCTGCAGAAGGGCCAGGTACCCGGCCCCCACGTTGTCAAAGTTGACTTTCACCTTGGTCCAGTACAATTCGCCAGTCACGTTGAAAGACTCACAGTCGCTCTTGTTGTTCACGATGGTATAGTTCAGGGGCAGGTCTCCCTCGGTCTGGTTGATGCATCTCCCAAACTTCCCCGCGAAGAGGTTCACGCCCATGATGCTGAAGATGAGCCAGAAGATGAGGCAGACGAGGAGGACGTTCATGATGGATGGGATGGCGCCCACCAGGGCGTTGACCACAACCTCAAGTGGGCAGAGAACAGACTCAGTTTCTGGGGGTGCTCAGCATGCACACCCTTTGTAAGTTGCCCCCCCAAACCTACTGAACCCCCTCAGTATAGGTCCCTGTGGGGGTAGGGGTGGGGAACATTCCCTGTCACCAAGGAAGGACAGCCCATGGCTGGAAGCTCTGGTGGGCAGTGAGAGAGAACACACCTGCCTTCTGCTCTGCATCCCACACTCACACAGCTCAGAGCCTCTTCTTATCCTTCATAGCCCTGCCTGGAATCCATGACCTTCAAACTTAACTTTCAACACGGTCTCTGCTACATAGTACGCCAGAAATCTGATGGGGAAGAAAGGGTCTCTGGAGACACACTCTCTGAGCTGAGTTTCTGGTTCATTTTGGGGCTGCTGCTCCTGAGATGGATGGGTGTTCGCCCGCAAAGTGTGCCCAGGGGATCTCCGGGTGGGGCGAGTGGAGGGTGCTCTGATGGCCCCCTCACGCTGTGATGGGATCAGGGCTGGCAGGGCGGTGTGCGCGCACTGTGCCTCTGCCCTCTCCAGGGAGCGGCCCTCTGACCCCGTGGAGCCACAGCCCCATGCTCTCTTCATTTAAACTCACAGCTCCCAGGAGAGGCATCCTTGGCAAAAAGAACTGGGGACTTCACTCCAGGGAGGGACCTAGTCCCCAGCTGTCTGTGAGCCAGGAACATGTTTGCCACACAAACTGGAGGCGGAGCTGGCATGGGGCTCTGTGGTGGGTATGGTGCCAGGACGGGTCATGCGGACACATGCAGAGGAAGTGGGGGGGTGCCCCTGGCCCAGCATGCGATGAACATGGGAACAGGGTGGCAAACCAGCTCTTGCACTTGTCTTTGGCTGGCTCTGTGGCCAACAGCCACAGCAGAGGCGATCCTGGTAACTAGTGTCTCCCCCATGTCCCCGTGCCCCAGAACCAAGTGTTTTCTCTCCTATAGGACATTTGGGAGCATCTAACTTAGGTCGGATTATTCACTTGTGAATGGCTTCCCACCGGAAATAAGCAGTTTGTTTCTCCATGGATTGGGGATATGGGCAAAGTTCAAAACCATCAACCAAATGGGGCTGTATAGTGGCGTCTTCTGGGTCAGTGAGAGACACACAGAGCTGTCTGCTAAAGTCACAAAAGAACCGTGCACATTTCGTACAAACAATAAAAAACAAAGAACATACTCACACAAACATATAGGCTTGTTTTCTTGCTATATATCACGGGTAATGTTTTTTCTTGGTGGGCTTTTAAATTTGCCTTAAATGTGCACATTCTTCGGTAAAACTTAGTGACTGGAAAAAAGGCAGAGCTCTCTGCACTTAGAAAATAGTGCCAAAGAGTTTACTAAGCAAATCAAACTGCTCTCTGATCGGTAGGACTACTGGCTGCTTTCTTGCTTGCTTTATCCTCACCAGCCCTGCCCTACTGCCCATCCTGGATAGAGGGGGGGCAACCTGTGTCTGTCAGGAGGCGGGGGACACAGACAGGAACATGAAGCCAGGGCACCCACAGACACGAGGCCCCATGGGAGAGCAGAAACTGAAGGGGCCCCGGGCTGGTGGGGCTGGGCTGCAGCTGAGACGCCCGCGGTCCAGCCCTTGCTTCCTTTCCTTTGTCCAGCGCTCTCTGGCCCTCGTGGAGCCCACAGGGCTGAGGCGTCAGGCCTGGGGGGAGGTTCTTACAGCTCTCCACCTCCGGGCACCTCTAAGCCCAGCCGTACCTCCTGGAGATCTCACACATGTTTGCAGCAGGCCAGCAAGTGAGTCTGGGGGTCCCCTTTATGGAGCCACCACCCACTGCTCCCATGAGGAGAGCCACCCCTCTTACCCTCATGCCCTCAAATCGTGATAGGGCTCGCAGGGGTCGGAGAGCACGCAAGGTCCGCAGTGACTTGATGGGGCCCATCTCAGCAAAGCCCAGGGCGTTGGCCACCAGGCTGATCAGCGAGACCTGTGGGAGACAGGGCGGTGAGGCCACGAGGCCACCTCGAGACCAGTGGCAGGGCTCTTGGCCCACCGAACTCAGGCTGGGTTCAGTGAGAGCCAGCCAGTGAGAGTTCAGCTCTCTCCTGGACAGGAGAGAGCCTCCTCGTGTCCAGGCTTTATGATTTCCGGCTGGATCGTCTTCACAGGCTGTCCTGTGCTGGGCCAGCCTTCCCCAGGGCCAAGAGGCTGGGGCCAAGGCCAGGCGTGTCCCAGCTTTCAGGCCTTCACCAAGGGCCTGCTGTGTGCACTTCACACACATGTCTGTGATAGCTCCACTCACCCCAGGCCTTGGAATGCATCTCCCCATTCTACGGATGAGAAAACGGAGTTCCAAAGCCACCTGCTAGTGTGGAAGAGCAGGGCCACAAAGCCTGGGTGGCTTTAGGTCCCCGTGCGCTTTCCTTCAAATCAGATTCTTGGGCTGGCCCCTCCCCTCCCCCAGAGTAGACTCTTCGCGGGAAGAAGGACCATCCTGAGTTGAATATGAGCAGACAGACCATCCTGGGGCATTTCCTCAAGGCTGAACCTTGCAACATTCTATCATCTTCACGGAAGAGAGGCTCAGACTGAGCCCCTGTGGACTGCTCTCTGCTTCCTCTGCCCTGCCCCCACCGGGACATTTCTGCCCCTCGAACTTGATCCTTCTAAAGCTCCATGGGCATCCAATCCCTCCTTATGTCACTGCTGGCCAGTGATCGCACGTTGGAAGTGACCTCCTGCCTGACCTCGCCGGCTATCACCATTACCACCACCTGGCTCTGAGGGCAGCCTGGGGGTGGGGAGGGGCCATGGGGAGTGGGGGGTAGGTGTGACCCCCATAGCCTGCTCTCAGGCTTGGAAACGCAGGTTGGGAGAAGGCTGGGCAGAAGAGCTTGGAGGAGCTGCCTCCTCCAAGGACTCCCAGGATGGACTTCCGTGCTCCCCCAACTCACCCCTCGAGGATGCTGGTCCCCACTCTGGAGAGGGCGAGGGGCCTCTCTCAGGGACCTGCTGCTGAGGCCAGGGTCCCAGGGACCAGGTCTGGCCAGGCTCCCCAGCTAGTCCCCAGCAGGCCGCCCTTGTCTGTTCCTTCCCAAGCTTGCCCCGCCTTTCCACCCGATCTCAGCTGATGGCAGCTCCATCCTTCCAGCTGCCCAAGCCACAAGCCTTGGCATCATCCCTGCCTTCTCTCTGTCTCACACACCGACATCCAACCCATCAGGATTTCCTGTTGGCTCTGCCTTCAAAATATGTCAGAAGTCCAAATATTTCTCACCGCTCCCACTGCCGCCATCCTGGCCAGGCCACCGTCATCTCTCCCCTGGATTACTGCCATGGCCCCCAACCTTCCCCCTGCTTCCACTTCCCCTCCCCTGGACAGGGTGATCCTTTCATAATGAGTCAGATGATGTCACTTTTCTGTCCAAAGCCCTCCAGCGCCTCCCATTTCATTCTAAATAAAAGCCCATGGTTTTTCAAAGGCTGCACGCGTTCTACCCCATGCAGTCTGGCCTCAACTCCTGCACTTCCCATCCCCTCTCCGCTGCTCCAGCCACTCTGCTCTCCTCGTGGTTCCTCAAGTGTCCCAGGCACTCTCCCATCACAGGACCTTTGCACTGCTGCTCCAACCTCTGCTTGGAATGTTCTGCAGACACCTGCCTGGCTAGCCCCAACTTCCTTCAAACATCGCCACAGTTGGCCTATTTCTAGCCAGCTTGTTTAAAGTTGTAATCTGGGGCTTCCCTTCTCCCTGAGTCCAGGCCCTCCTAACCCCTTCCCTTTGCACTTTTTCCCTCCATGTGTCCATCACCAGTGTAATATTATATAAAGCCGGCTCATGTGTTATGTTTCTGGTTCCCAGCACCTTCCTCCACGCAGGCAGTGACTTCGTCTATTTTGTTCCCTGAGGTCCTCAGCATCCCCTATAGCACCTGCATATAGGAGATGCTCGGCAGTTTTTAAAAACTGCACGAATTGAACATGGAAACCCCTTTCTCCAGATCTTGAGGCCTGAAGTCCACCATTTCCGTGGGGTGTGGGGATGGGGGTGGGGGGGCATGGCCAGCATCAGGAAAGCTGGATTCCAGCACCACTTCCTTCTCCTTTTTCTTGGGCCAGGCCCTTCTCTGCCACGACCCTCAGTTTTCCTCTCCACAGGCTGATTCTCCAATCTTGGGGATTTCAGGCCCTAATGCCTGCCCTCAGCTAAGTTCTCCAAAGTGGCAGGGGGTGGGAGTAGGGTGGGCTTCCCCAGACATCTTTGCAGACTCTGTCTGGCCTGCCCTGGGGGAGTCAGTCCCACGAAGCTGCAAGAACAAACAGGTGGGTGAGGGGGCCAGGGCAGAGCTGCCAGGCTCCCAGGCCTTCCCACAGCCCCTTGGTAGGAAGGCCTCATGGTCCTTTCTGTCACCTCAGGGAGGCTCTGAGGGCCCCGGGCTATAAGCGTACCCAGAGCCCTTCCCTGACTGCCACCCCAGCACCCCTTACCCCAGCATTAGCATCTTTTCAGCCACTTGTGGTGGCTTGGAGTCTCCTGTGAGGAGGCCCACCCATGAGGCTCTGTGTCTGCACGCATGCTCTAGCTCAGGGGGCCACTCAAGCTTGACCTTCCACTGAGGCCTGACCCTGGCCAGGCCCACTGGCTGTCGAGTCCCCCCCTTGGGCCTCTGGGGCTGCTGTAGGGACTGAACACAGGCCTAAGCTGGAACGCTAGGAAGCAGAGCCCCTGCAGGTGGGCAGAACCTGATGCCAAGCCCAGAAGCCACGGATATCTTCTGCAAAGCTTTTCCCAGCTTGCACACCCTGGCCCACGTTCTGTTGTGGGAGAAGCGCCACAGCCAGATAGTGAGCCCTCACTTGGACCTTTGCCATGTTCCCTGTGTCCTCAGGGAGCACAGATCCAAGGCTGCCCCGCACCCTGAGCCTCAGTTCTCCCCCCATCACCCTCTGGTTACTCTCTCATTTGACTGTACTCAGGAGCCCCACAAGACCCCAAACTCACCCTGCTTGCACCCAACAAGGTTCCGGGGCCTGGGGAGCTGTGGGGAAGGGGCTGCATTCCATCCGCCCACGGGGTGCCCAGAGGACATGCCAGCCTCCTACCCCAGGCTCTTCTGGACACATCAGAGACTGGCATGGCCTGCCAGCTACCAGATGCCCCGGGGCAGCTGGCCGGAACCCCTCACCCAGCCCATGTTCATGGCTTTCCTCCTTCTCGCAGATGACTCCACCCCGACTCATCCTCCCCACTGTGGTACCTTCTACCTGAGCCAGGACGATCTCCCATCTGCCCAGCACCCCTTCCCCAAGCCCCTGCCCTCTGGCCTTTGGTTCACTCCGTCTCCTATACAGACAGCCCCCTCTCATGTGTAGACATGTAGGCTCTTAACTGGCCATGTGTGTAGCGGTCCTGATGGGCACTCTACAAGGTGGCGTGGTGAGGGCTGTAATACAGGCTTGTCAGCGCCTGCTTCTGGTGGTCCTGAGAGGGCGAGAACTCATTCCTGCCCTGGCTCACAGCCCTGCCAGGACTGTACGCACTGACCCCCACAGTGAGTCCAGTTTCTCCCAGGAGCAGGGCCTATATTTCCCTGTGTCCCCAGCTGGGGGTTCTGACTGCCTCCCCTCCGTGACCTCAGACTCGGATCTCCTGCCTCTCTGCCTGCCTTGCAGCACAGCCAAGAGCCTCCACGTCGGCCTGCCGAACTCCTGCCACCTGTCCTTCTGTCCTCCGATCCCTCAGCCTCAGCTCCTTCTCGCACTGGCAAAGGGCGCCCCCTCCCCTCTCTTCCCTTCAGGGGCCACACTTACGTCCACGATGAGGAAATCAAGCCAGCACCAGGCGTTGGTGAAGTACTTCTTGAAGCCGTAGGCCACCCACTTGAGGAGCATCTCCAGCACGAAGATGTAGGTGAACATCTTGTCGGCGTACTCCAGCAGGACCTTGATGGTCTTCCGCTCCTCCAGGTAGATGTCCTCAAAGGCCTGCAGACCAGGGTGGGCAAGGCAGACATGGCGTCCTGACCCAGCTGGTCCCAGCCCGCACGAGCCTTCATCCCTGATGGCCTCCCTCCCCCAGGAGGGCAGGGCGGAGGAGGCCGCACAGTGGAGGGGCTTTCGCGGCATGCTCTTTGAGTCCCGTGGGCACCATTGCTGGGTCAGGAAATGATGTTATGTGGTGTGTGGACAACAAGGAAGAATGTGTAGTGAGAATGCTTCCACCTTCACTTTGAAGAGCAAGTCTCTGGTCAGCGCTAGTGTGTCCATCGTTAAGGTCTCTCTAAAACAGCTCACAGCCTATTGTCAGAAACAGCATACATCTATCTGCCCCTGTCCTCCTCCACTGTGTTTTTACTCTCTTTACTTTGGGCATTTACCTACTTTTCATAGGAAACAATATTGGTTTCCAGTGACAACAATCATTCAAAGTTGCCCTTTACAATAAATTTATTTAAACAAAAAACCAGTGAGTGTTTATATCTAATGCAAAGTTTCACAGAAGTAATAGTGAAGGCAGAAAATAGATACGAAGATTAGGAAACACAGGACTAGATGAAGTCAAACCTTCTGTAATCCTCAGAATCTGGGAGTCAGTGTGTCTAACAAGCTAGCTGTTGGTCTTTTCCCACCTCCTCACTCCTGCCTCAACCCAAATCCCTGGGCCAAGAGAGACTCGGATGGCCTCCGCTGCCCTCTTCCAACTCCAGGCTTCTGATATCTATCTGCCCCTCCCCCAGGATGTGCTCTGAGGCTCCCAGTCTAGGCAACTGAACGCGTCACTGAGGGCCCTGGGGAGTGCCCCCATCTTTCGCTCTGGGCCTCCCTGTGTGACTGCAGGGCCTCTGTGAGCTACAGTGATCCAGGGCCCCAGTGCCATCAGCAGTGCCCAAGGACGCACTGCCCAGGCAACACGTGGTTAACCTGGTCTGTGTAGGTGGGACAAAAGGATAATTCAGGTCCCCAGGTGGGGTTTGGGGATTCTTCAAGATAAAAAGTAGGCATTTTTCTTTCTGATTATAAAAATATGTCTTTTATAAAAAAATGAAATAATACAGAAATTATAAAAAAGAGAATAAACAAGAATAACAACAACCTCCCCCCACAAACAATCCAATCGAGAAATGGGCAGAAGACATAAATAGACATTTTTCCAAAGAAGGCATACAGATGGCTAACAAATATATGAAAAGATGCTCAACATCACTCATTATTAGAGAAATGCAAATTAAAACTACAGTGAGGTACTACCTCACGCCAATCAGAATGGCCATCATTAAAAAGTGTGCCAATAACAAATGCTGGATAGAGTATGGAGAAAAGGAAATCCTCCTACATGCTTGGTGGGACTGTAAGTTGGTGCAGCCACTGCGGAAAAGAATGCAGAGGTTCCTCAGAAAACCAAAAATAGAACTGTCATACGATCCAGCAATCCCACTCCTGGGCAAAGACCCAGACAAAACTCTAATTCAAAAAGGCAAATCCACCCTCTATGTTCATAGCAGCACTGTTCACAGCAGCCAAGACATGGAAGCAACCTAAACATCCACCAACAGGCGAATGGATAAAGATGTGGTCCATGTCTACAGTGGAATATTAGTCAGAGAAAGGAATGAAATTGCGTCACTTGTAGTGATGCGGATGGACCTTGAGTCTGTCATACACAATGAAGTAAATCAGAAAAACAAATATCTTGTATTAATGATATATATGGAATCTAGAAAAATGGTGCAAGGCAGTACTATTTGTAGGGCAGTAACAGAGATCAGCCCTGGGATTTCTTTGGAAGGAATGATGCTAAAGCTGAAACTCCAGTACTTTGGCCACCTCATGCGAAGAGTTGACTCATTGGAAAAGACTCTGATGCTGGGAGGGATTGGGGGCAGGAGGAGAAGGGGACGACAGAGGATGAGATGGCTGGATGGCATCACGGACTCGATGGACGTGAGTCTGAGTGAACTCCGGGAGTTGGTGATGGACAGGGAGGCCTGGCGTGCTGCGATTCATGGGGTCGCAGAGAGTCGGACACGACTGAGAGACTGAACTGAACTGAACTGAACAGAGATGCAGATGTGGGGAATGGACGTGTGGGAAAGGTAGTGGTGGGGACAAGGGAAGGGCGGAACAAGCTGGGAGACATACATACCTACATAGCATTGATATATATACACTGCCACGTGTGAAGCAGCTAGCCAAAGCAATCTTAAGAAAGAAAAACAGCTGGTGCAATCAAGCTCCCTGACTCCAGGCTACACTGCAAAGCTACAGAAATCAAAACAGTACGGTACTAGCATAAAAAATAGGAATATAGATCAATAGCCCAGGAATAAGCTCACACACCTGTGGTCAACTAATCTATGACAAAAGAGGCAATACTATACAATGGAGAAAAGACAGTCTCTTCCATAAGTGATGCTGGGAAAACCAGACAGCTACATGTCAAAGAATGAAATTTAAAACATTGTCTAGCACCATACACAAAAATAAACTAAAAATGTATTAAATGCCTAAATGTAAGATCAGATGCTTTAAAACTCTTAGAGGAAAACATAGGCAGAACACTCTTCGACATAAATTGTGGCAATATATTTTTGGATCCACCTTTTAGAGTAATGAAAATAAAACAAAAATAAACAAATGGGACCTAATTATACACAAAAGGATTTCCACAGCAAAGGAAACCATAAACAAAGCAAAAAGGCAACCCACGGGATGCGAGAAAATATTTGCAAACAAAGTGACCAACAAGGGATTCATCTCCAAAATATACAAACAGCTCATTCAACTCAATACCCCCAAGAAGCCAAACACGCCAAAGGAAAATGGGCAGAAGACTGATAGACACTTCCAAACAAAGCACACAGACGGCCAAAATGCACACGAAAGGATGCTCCACATCACTAATTATTAGAGTAACGCAAATAGAAACCACAAGGAAACCAGTATCACCTCACACTGGTTAGAATGGCCATTACCAAAAAGTCTACACACAATAAATGCTGGAGAGGAACGCTCCCACACTGTGGGTGGGAATATAAATTGGTACAACAACTATGTATTCAGTATTGAGGTTACTTAAAAAGTAAAAGCAGAACTGCTATATAATCCAACAATTCCACTCTTGGGCATACAGCTGAAGAAAACTATAATTTGAAAAGATGCAAGCTCCCCAGCATTCACTGCAGCACTATTTACAACAGCCAAGACATGGAGACAACCTAAATTCTTAATTGACAGAGGAATACGGATATACAATGGAATATTACTCAGCCATAAAAAAGAATAAAAATTCCATTTGCATTATGGATGGACCATGGAGATTATCACAGTAGGTTAAGGCAGAGAAAGACAAATATCATATGATATCACTTAAATGTGGAATTTTAAAAAAAAAACAACAAAATGATACAAGTGAATTATTTACAAAACAGAAACAAATTTAGACACAAAAACAAACTTATGGTTGCCAAAGGGAAAGGTAGGGGGCTGGATCAATTAGGAGTTTGGGATTAACATGGACATACTATTCTATATAAAACTGATAATCAACAAGAACCAGCTGTATAGCACAGGGAACTCTACTCAATATTCTGTAATAAGCTATATGAGAAGAGAATCTGAAAAAGAATACGGATATATGTATATTTAGAACTGAATCACTTCACTGTACATCTGAATCTAACACAACACTGTAAATGAACTATATTCCAATATAAAATAAAAATTTAATTTAAAAACGACTACAAAAAGTTAAAAATAATGAGGTACACATGTAAAAGAAAGTAAAAGAAAAAAGAAAGCCCTTGCCTATTCCAAAGGCTGGGGAAAAAATGACCTTTCTTTTCTTTCTATTTCTTTCCTTCTTGTTTCATTGGTTTATATCATAATTTTAAAAATCTAATATATTTTGGTAAGGAGTAAATTATCTATTTTAATATTTTTTCCAGAGTGACTTGTCAAGTGTCCTAACACTTTATTAAAGAACCCACTCTAAATCCACAGAGTAGAAGTCGACACTGTAATCTACTACACTTCTATATTTGCTTACGACTTCTGTGTGGTTCCATTGCTCTCCTGGTCTATTTCTGAATTAGCGTCACACAAATTTTCCTGGTCACTTTTCATAATTTTTAAGATACATTTAAACAACCTTTTGTCAAATTCCCTTTAAAACATTAGAAATTTATTACTGCATTGAGTTTATCGACTGTTTTAGGAACCAATTCAGTCTTTCTGCTCAAGGATGGAGCATATCTGTAGTGTGTTTATCTGTTTGTCTTCCTTTACACTCCAAAGGAAAGTTTAACAGTTTTCTTCATGCATCTATTTTACATTTCATGTTATATTTATTCTCAGTTATTTTATGTTTACAATGCCTGGCATCTAAGGACTATTGGAGAAATGTTGCTCGTGACTAAATGTTTCTATTCCAACAGCAACAATTATTTGTACATTTGTTTTATAACTAGCCATATAATGTTTTTAATGAGTTTTAAATTTTTCTCTAAGCAATCATTATCTACAAGTAATGATATACTTGTATTATTTTAAACTCATCTTATACTTGATTCTATTAACTTCAGTTCTTCTATTTTCCTGTTTTTATGCTGCATGTTTAGTTTTCTTGATTAACTGCACTGGCTAGTACTTCAAAGTTATTATTAAATAATGAAAAACAGCTAAAAGGTAGTTAAATCATCTTTTTTTTCTCCTTGACTTTAATAAAATGTTTTTAGTGCTTTACTTACTACTACTGATGATGTAGAAGTTAACTTGAAATTAAGTTTTTCATTAAGTAAAGGAAATCTATTTTATTTCTAATCTTACCAAAGTTTTAAAAATCAAGCATTCACTGAGATAATTATACGGCTTTTCATCTTTATCTGATTCATGTAAATAGATTTCCTAACAGGGTGTCCTTCTGACTTTTTAGGATACACCTCGCTGTGACTCATTTAATCTTCTAAATATTTTACTGAATCCTATTTGCATGTATTTTAATATTTTTGCATCACTACTCACTAGTATAGAGTATGAAAACTAGTGTGTTGTTTTACTTTTGGTATACTTAAGGTTTTAAAAATCAGCACTATTAGCTTTCATAAAAATAATTGATAGATTTTCCATCTTTTTTCATACTTCAGAAGATTTAAAAATAGAATTTAAATTATTTTCTTCCTTGAAAATATGAAAGAATCCACTCTTGGAGATGTAAGAGATTAGAGTTAGCTAGTGGTTTAGTGATCACTTTAATCTTTCAAGGAATCAGCTTTGGAATTTTATCAATTTTACTACTTATTTTCTAATTCATTAATGTGTGTTTTTATTAATTATTTCCTTTGCTTTCTTTACAATTATTTTGTTGTTATATTTCTAATTTCTTGAGTTAATAAATCTATTCTTTCTATTCAACAAAGAAAATGTTTAAGTCTATGAATTTTAGTCATTACAGCTTTGGCTACATCCCACATAAAGTATTAGCAATATTGTTACTTTCTAGTTTCTTCCCCTGCCCCAAGTCAAAGTTTTTTCTCTACCTCTATTTTTCCTTTCTATTTTTTTAGATATCAGGAGGACAAAACTGGTTGAATCGTAATCTTTGATGACACACTCCCATATTTGGTTCATGAATAGTTTCTTTACTTCTTTCGGTTCAGTCGCTCAGTCGTGTCCGACTCTTTGCGACCTCATGAATCATAGCACGCCTTATTAATAATATAATGAACACCCATGAACCCTCCATGAAACTATTTTGTTTAATCCAGAGTTTAAGAATATGTTTCATGTTTCTACAGGTTTATTTTTAATCTTTCTATTTTTGCTACATATAGCAGTTTTCTTATCTGTAATATAGTACCTACCTCACGCGAACTAAATGTATTAATGCTTGTAAAATGTTACAACAGAGCCTAGCACATAGCCAGTACTATTTAAGTGTTAGCTATTATTGTTATTCAGTTCAGCTCAGTTCAGTTGCTCAGTTGTGTCCAACTCTTTGTGATCCCATGGACTGCAGCATGCTGGGCCTCCCTGTCCATATTCAGTTCAGTTCAGTCGCTCAGTCGTGTCCGACTCTTTGCAACCCCATGAATTGCAGCATGCCAGGCCTCCCTGTCCATCACCAGCTCCCGGAGTTCACTCAGATTCACATCCATCGAGTCAGTGATGCCATCCAGCCATCTCATCCTCTGTCGTCCCCTTCTCCTCCTGCCCCCAATCCCTCCCAGCATCAGAGTCTTTTCCAATGAGTCAACTCTTCACATGAGGTGGCCAATGTACTGGAGTTTCAGCTTTAGCATCATCCCTTCCAAAGAAATCCCAGGGCTGATCTCCTTCAGAATGGACTGGTTGGATCTCCTTGCAGTCCAAGGGACTCTCAAGTGTCTTCTCCAACACCACAGTTCAAAAGCATCAATTCTTCAGCGCTCAGCTTTCTTCACAGTCCAACTCTCACATCCATACACAACTACTGGAAAAACCATAGCCTTGACTAGACCGACCTTAGTTGGCAAAGTAATGTCTCTGCTTTTCAATATGCTATCTAGGTTGGTCATAACTTCTCTTCCAAGGAGTAAGCGTCTTTTAATTTCATGGCTGCAGTCACCATCTGCAGTGATTTTGGAGTCCAAAAAAATAAAGTCTGGCACTGTTTCCCCATCTATTTCCCATGAAGTGATGGGACTGGATGCCATGATCTTAACTTTCTGAATGTTGAGCTTTAATCCAACTTTTTTACTCTCCTCTTTCACTTTCATCAAGAGGCTTTTTAGTTCCTCTTCACTTTCTGCCATAAGGGTGGTGTCATCTGCATATCTGAGGGTATTGATATTTCTCCTGGCAATCTTGATTCCAGCTTGTGCTTCATCCAGCCCAGCATTTCTCATGATGTACTCTGCATATAAGTTAAAAATAAGCAGGGTGAAAATACAGAGCCTTGACGTACTCCTTTTCCTATTTGGAACCAGTCTGTTGTTCCATGTCCAGTTCTAACTGTTGCTTCCTCACCTGCATACAGGTTTCTCAAGAGGCGGGTCAGGTGGTCTGGTATTCCCGTCTCTCTCAGAATTTTCCACACAGTCAAAGGCTTTGACATAGTCAATAAAGCAGAAATAGATGTTTTTCTGGAACTCTCTTGCTTTTTCCATGATCCAGCAGATGTTGGCAATTTGATCTCTGGCTCCTCTGCCATTTCTAAAACCAGCTTGAACATCAGGAAGTTCACAGTTCATGTATTGCTGAAGCCTGGCTTGGAGTATTTTGAGCATTACTTTACTAGCATGTGAGATGAGTGCAATTGTGCAGTAGTTTGAGCATTCTTTGGCATGGCCTTTCTTTGGGATTGGAATGAAAACTGACCTTTTCCAGTCCTGTGGCCACTGCTGAGTGCTCCAAATTTGCTGGCATATTGAGTGCAGCACTTTCACAGCATCATCTTTCAGGATTTGAAATAGCTCAACTGGAATTCCATCACCTCCACTAGCTTTGTTTGTAGTGATGCTTTCTAAGGCTCACTTGACTTCACATTCCAGGATGTATGGCTCTAGATGAGTGATCACACCATCGTGATTATCTGGGTCGTGAAGATCTTTTTTGTACAGTTCTTCTGTGTATTCTTGCCACCTCTTCTTAATATCTTCTGCTTCTGTTAGGTCCATACCATTTCTGTCCTTTATCGAGCCCATCTTTGCATGAAATGTTCCCTTGGTATCTCTAATTTTCTTGAAGAGATCTCTAGTCTTTCCCATTCTGTTGTTTTCCTCTATTTCTTTGCATTGATCGCTGAAAGGCTTTCTTATCTCTCCTTGCTATTCTTTGGAACTCTGCATTCAGATGCTTATAGCTTTCCTTTTCTCCCTTGCTTTTTGCCTCTCTTCTTTTCACAGCTGTTTGTAAGGCCTCCCCAGATAGCCATTTTGCTTTTTTGCATTTCTTTTCCATGGGGATGGTCTTGATCCCTGTCTCCTGTACAATGTCACGAACCTCATTCCACAATTCATCAGGCACTCTATCTATCAGTCCATATTAGGTTAGATCAAATTTATTAACTATATCTTTTAAGATATCTCATTGTCTTATTGTTTCTATTAATACTTGATTAGCCAAGTACTAAACAAATGAGGTAAAATCTCACTGTATTATTGTACTGTTGCCACTTTTTTCCTGATTTTACTTTATATAAGTGCCCCAAATAAATATATTCATAATAGTTGTGTTTTTATTATAGGTTGGACCTTCTTTTATCTCAAGATTTTTACCTTGAGTTCAACCTTGTTTAACATTAACAAACAAAAGCACTCTGATTTTTATTGTCATTGTTTACACTTTCCTGCTATATCTTATTATTTCACTTTTAATATTTCTGAGTCACAGAGTTTCAGGGTTGTACTTTGAGAACACACAGCTGTAGTTTTTTGTTTTTTTTTCCTGATCCACTTAGAATCCTTTCCTTTTAAAATGATGAATTTTATCCAATTACATTTATTAGTAAAACACATGTCTGATCTTGTCTTTGCCATATTATTTTGTTTCCTGATTTAATTCTTCCTGGTTCCTTCTTTTCTCCCTATCTTTTGCTGTAAAATCTGTGTTCTCAAAAGAAATTTTTTTCCCTTCAGCAATTTCAAAGTGATACATAGTCTGCTTTCTGTTAAACAAGTTTATAACTTTAAATAACACACTCTGACTTATTTTTCTCAATATATCATTGATGTGGATTTCTTTTTTTTTTAAACAGTGCTTGGCTGTCTACCCTGATGAGATTCACCATTTGCTTGCCAAAACACCTCCTCACTTATGCCAGGCTGAGCTTTTCCTCCACAGCTCAGATTAAGTGGCTCTGGCTGCCCTTGTTTGTGGCTGTTTAAAAACAAAACTCGTTAACATATTGTCAAATCCTCCTTCTCTGAAGCCTACAGAGATTTGGCTCTAGCCGATGATAAAACAGCATGTAGCCTGTAAGCAGCGGCTCCAGGCCCACTCTGGAACAGTGGTAGGACAGGACAGGGGGATGGGAGGCCCAGAGGTTTAGAAGTGGCAGCCTCAGTGTCTCCCCATGGCCTGGCCCCATAGAGGCAGTGTGTGGGTGGCATTAGTCACTTGGTCATGTCTGACTCTTTGCGACGCCATGGGCTGTAGCCCACCAGGCTTCTCTGTCCATGGAATTTTCCAGGCAAGAATCCTGGAGTGGGTAGCCATTCCCTTCCCCAGAGGAACTTCCCAACCCAGGGATCGAACCCTGGTCTCCTGCCTTGCAGGCAGATTCTTTACCATTTGAGCTATAGGGAAGTCTCGGAGGCAGCAGCAGCATCAGCTAGAGGCAAACAGCCCAGGATCAGAGTAGCCCTCTCACTCTCCCTATCTAAAGTCCAAAGCACTCCTTGTTAGTTGCTCATTCATGGGGCTCTCATCTCCCCAACAATATTGGGTTCTTGCTGCTTCTGGGCTAGTGAAGTTTCTGTTTCCTCTGCCTTCCTGATCACCCCTCTCCCTGTTCACAAGTACCTTTCACAACCCTCTCCAGGGCTGTTTCCATCTCCTTCTAGAAGGGCTCCGAGAGATGAGTAGGGTGCTTGGGAACCAGTTGGGGCATCTCCAGAGGGCCTCGCTGTTCCTCCTGGTCTCACCAAACCTCCCTGTTTTCCATAGTCCAGCTCTATCTGCTTCCTCTAAGGAGTCTTTCTAATTGTTCTAGTTCCCCCTGACCTTCCATCATTCTGAGTCATCTACTCCATTCTTGTTCTCCTCTCTCTGGAGCTGATCTCTGACTATCTCAAACCTGCTGAATCTGGTTTCCCGGACTAGACTAGGAGTCCCTGAGGCCAGAGCTGGGGCCTCTTCCTCCTATTGCCCCTCCACGCATCCCAGGACCAGTAGATACAAGGAGAGCTTAGTAAAGATCTATTGAACAAATGGAAAGTCAAGACAAAGGACTTAGAATCTGACTCTCTGGGCTCAAATGCCACATCTGCCGCTTGTGAGTGGTGGGGCTTTGGGTAAGTTACTTCATGTTTCTACAAAGGGTTGCTATGGGGAGTAAACGTGATAATGTGTGAACCACATAGCTTGGCCTCTAGCCCTAGAAGACACGAGTGGAGCTACCAGTGGACTGTCAGCCTGCACTGTTAGCTGCACTGAACCAGCCTGATGGAGTGTCAGATGCTGCGTGCCAGGTGGGTGTGTCACCAGGGCTCAGGTGCAGGTGGCTGGTGACCCGAGACCTGTGCCAGCTATGCCCTGGGATCTGGGAAAGTCACTTCCCTCTGTGGAACAAGGAGGGCTGGACAGATGACCTCTGCCATGATCCCTTTCTGCTCTGACCTCCATACATGCTGTGGTGTTGACAGTGTGTGAGCTGGTCTTCATCTGGGGCCCTGGGGGCGGGGTTCATTTTCAGCAGAGGGCTCTGCCCCTGTTTCTAACCTGGCTTTCCAGCTGGAGATGCCCTTTCTCTGCTTGCGCCCTCTCCTCGCCTCCCTGCCCACCCTCCACCCCCAGGAGGGTACCAGCGCGCCACTGCTGAGCAGGATCATGAAGATGACGAACGTCTCGAACCAGCTGTGCTCCACGATGCGGTAGCAGGTCTTGCGCAGCCTCCACCAGACCTTCCCGGGGGCCTGTGTGGTGTCCACGGTGCAGCAGGGACAGCGGCGGACACAGCCTGTGGGGGAGGGAGAGGGCTCAGACCCAGCCCAGCACCTGCAAACGCCCACATCTGACAGCAGGAAGTTGGGCACTTGAAAGAATGACTGAAAGTGGTTACAACGATGGATAATGAACTGGGCCATGTGGGGGGTGGGTCCATGATGGGGGGTGATGACTGTGGGAACTGCCCTGAGGAGGCTTCACGCAGCAGGTACTCCATGGAGAGGGTGGATGGACTAGGCTACCAGTAAGTAGATGAAGGGCCTGGCAGGTCTGGGCCAGGGCAAGGCTGGGGCTGGGTTGGGCTCCAGCTTGAACCGTGCTCACCCGGACAACTCACCCCCTGGGGGAATGTTCCAGAATCCCCTGGGGTGCTCGGTCCCTGGACTTTCTCCATGTTTGCAGTTTCTGAGCCTTGGGAAGGGCAGACTTCTTACTGACAGTCCCAAAGGGTGTGCCACATGGAAGACAAACCCTCATTTTATCCCCAGCTGCCCTCCAAATATACCATGGATTCATAAAAGCTCCAGATGCTGTCAGCAACACGGCCACATGTCACACCCACCTTGAATGTTTACAGAGGGCCTACTACGTGCCAAGCGCTGTGCCACAGCCTAAGGGGATGGGGGAATTAGACCAGTCCCTGCCGCTATGGGGGCCCCCAGTCATACCACCACGCCACAAACGCAGCCAAACACACTCCACACTCCACAGTGGTCCAGCCAAACACATCTGAAGGCACACCTGCCATAATTCACATCACGGGCAGGTGGGGAGGCCCCCAGGGTCTTGAGGAAAGGGGAAAGGATAACAGGCATCCAGGCCAGAGCGGGTTGTGACGCAGGAGCTCCGGGTCCTCCTGCCCCTCTGCGCAGGGCTGAGGCTGGGCCGTAGTGCCAGCCGGGGCCGTACCTTCCGTGAAGCAGTCCTCTGGATCTTTGACGTCCTCTCCGAGGTCAGGGATCTGCTCCAGGAGGTCAGCAGTGTTGGTCATATCTGCTGTGCTCCCCTCAGAGTAACTGTCTTCGGGAAGCTGCAGGCAGGATTGTGAGGTGGGGTGGGTGAGCGCATGAGCGTAGGCTCTGCAGCAGCCTCCAGCCTGGGGCTCCCAGAGTGGAGGTGCCTAGGCCATCCCCCACGGCATACCTGGAGAATCTGAGCCCAGGGGGATGGGAACCTGTCACGAAGCTCACCGGGGCTGGACCTTAGGGCCCCTGGGTCAGTGATTCTGGGCTGCTGGTGTCTAGGGCAGGGGTGCAGGGGTGGGACAAGGGTTCTGGGAAAACCCCAGGAATGGGGAAGGCATCCAGGTGGAAGTGAAACAGGCATGAGGTGCAACAGGGACACACGCTGGGATGTGGACACAGTGGCAGCCCAGCACACACACAGGAAACAGGCAGCCCACGCCCAGAACAGAGTCAGCTCCAGGGTCAGAGGCACACACAGGCACAGCGTCAGACATGCAAAGGACAGGCCAGGGACCCCAGCCCACATTTCTCACTCAGTTCATACGGGTGCTGGTGTGAGGCACACAGCCTAGAGCAGGAAGGTGCTGGAACCTTCCCTGCCTGGTCACGCAGGTTTCTGTGGCCCTGATCCCGCATAATCTGATGATGACAGGTATGTGCCGCTGCCCTTACGAGCACCTGTGTGTGTCATGTGTGGGCACCTGAGTAGGAGTGCTGTAGTTCTGCCCAGTTCCCCTCTTTGGGCCAGTGCACCTGTCTCCAGCTGCTGCGAACACTGTTTAGCTGACCCCATCTCCAGAAAAGTGCCTTTAGCCAGGGGCCTGCCATCCTTGGAAAAAGTTTGGGGGTTACAACCCGAGTCGAGGGTGGCTGACACCCAGTGACGGACTGATAAGGAAGGGACCCAGCTGAGGCTGGAATCCAGCCAGCATAACACCTGGAGCTGCTGCTTCTGCCTTATCTTGCTTTTCTCACTTCCTTACAGGTCTCTCCTGAGGGCACCCTCTCAATCAATCATTTGCACAGGAAGCCGGGCGCTGGCTCTGCCTCTGGGAATCCGCCTTAATGACAAGTGTGGCAGGGAAGAGGGTTCTGGGGAGGAAGGAAGCCTTCATTTGCTTCAGATCACATCTACAACACCCAGCTCAGCTGTCCACCTCACGCTGCTCAGGCTCCGCTCCACTCTGGGGAGAGCTGGTTTGAGTTCTTGGGCAGCCCTGGCTCTCAATGCTGCCTTTTCTCTTCCTTCCACAATTCAGTCCACTGCTGTCTCAAAGTCCTCTTTAACCTTGAGATTGGCTGTAAGGAGTGACTGGATCCTGGTGAAAATGTAGAGTGCCCCTGGGTGCAGGGCGGTTTCTGTGGTTCTGAGGTTCGCGTCCTTACTCCAGCTTCGTGCAGTGCTGAGCTGGGAAAGGCACAGTGGAGGGTCTTTGGGCGCCTTTTCTTTTCAGACACTAGAGATGGCAAGTTCTCAGGATTTCCCGGGCAAGTGAGATGAGGGGTCCTTCTCCTAGGAAAGTCCCAGCCCACCTGGCTGTCTCCTCATTTCCACTGTGACTTGATCTGAAGAGGTGATGGAGGTACCAGACTTGCTCAAAGGTCAGCATTCCAGTACGGGAGCCCCTTCTGTCCATGACCTTCCGTCCCTCCCGTGTCTTCCTGTTCCCTCCGCCTTGGTGTGTCAGACCCTCCAGGAGGACAAGTGTGACCTGCACAGTCAGGGCGATGATTCCATTAGGCCCTTGTACTCCCAAACTGGCCATGAAAACAAAGCTTCCCATGGGCCCATCCCATGAAAGGAACAAGACAAAGGAGAAATGTTGCCTTGGGGCAAGTCACAGCTGCCGGACTGAGGCTGAGGTCAGGATGCAGGACAAGGGCCCTGGGCACGGTCTCTGAGCACATGACCTCCACCTTCCTGGGTGCTTGGCAGAGCAGGGGTGGGGTGTAGCCAGCAGTGCCACAGTCCAGTTAGCTCAGGGGCTGCAAACCCAAGTGCTTACGGGGCCAGGCAGGTGATGGAATGAAGGCAGGCAGGTGCGGTCTGGCCAGTCGCAGCGGTCTGGCCAGTCGCAGCTTTCTGGCTGGTCAAGGAGGCGGTTACACCCTTCAGCAGGGAAGCTCTTCTTCCGATATTTTTTTTATTTCAAGACAAGCCAGAATGCAGACTTTTCATAGGAAAGTCTCTGGCTTTTAAATGTTGGTCGCTGTTGTCTTGTTATTCAGTAGCTCAGTTGTGTCTGACTCTTTGCGACCCCATGGACTGCAGCATGCCAGGCTTCCCTGTCCTTCACCATCTCCTGGAGCTTGCTCAAACTCGTATCCATTGAGTCGGTGATGCCATCCAACCATCTTATCTTCTGTCATCCCCTTCTCCTCCTGTCTTCAATCTTTCCCAGCATCAGGGTCTTTTCCAATGAGTCAGCTCTTCGTATCAGGCGGCCAAAGTATTGGTAATGAGCACAAATTAAAACTCTTTTGTGTCCAGAGCAAGTGCCTCTGACAGGCCTCGTGTTTGCTGCTTCAGCTTCCGTCCAGGTGAGAAGCGGCTAGTGGCTCGTGTGTTAAGAGCCTGTGCTCAGAGCTCCCCCACTCCCCCAGGCTGACTCACAGGACAGACATTTGCCAACAGGACCAAAGCACAGGAACCCAGTGAGGAAGGGGTGAACACGCAGGGGTTTGGGGTTAGTCCTGTGGCATGCTCCTGGGGCCTGCTTCCTGAATTTCCCCATGGCTCTGGGCCCCAAGCCATCCCTCCCCTGTCTGGGGTCACTCTGCAAACGGGTCTCCCACACTGGCTGTGATAGTGGCTGTGGTTCCCACCAGAAGGTTGGTGTCTGGGGGCCTCTCACGGCCCCCAGCCCCAGCGGCAGTGCCCCAGTGGCTTCGGGGACAAAGGTGTGCGTTACCTCACTGCACCCTGGGGCCGGGGCCTCTGCTCGCCGCTGCCGCTGCAAGTTTGCCTGAGCCTCACTGGCCTCGGCCCCAGAGGAGGTGGTCTCCGACACCTGGTTCCAGACCCTCGGCTCCGGGAGGGCCTCTGGGCTGCCGGATGCAGGCTGGGATTCCTGCTGAAGAGACCCCCAGCCCATGAGCTACCCAGCCAGTGTTTCCAGGATCCTGGCTCTGCTTCACTACTCTCTTCGTGAGGCATCATCTCACTGAAGACCCCTCCTTCAGGCATTCTAAGGCTGACGGAAGCTCCTGAGAGGACCAGGCAAAGGGCCTAAAGCTAAACAAAGCCCCTGGCCTGGCTGGCACAAATCTCCCCCTCCTCTCACTTCTCGAAGGGTGTCAGTGCGCCACGATGTCCAGATCCCAGGTGCTGGCAGCTCCACTTAGGAGGACAGGCTTTCCCCAGGAGTTCCCATGGCAGCTCAGCTTACACGCACACACCACACGCACACACCACACGCACACACCACACACACACACACAACACACACACACACGCGTCTCAGGGCCAACAGGCTCAAGGGAAGCAGAGGAGCAGGAACAGCAGGGGCAGCCGGAATTCCACTCCTGTGCTGGAAGCGTCGTCCTGGAGCTAATTCTAAGCCACGGTTCTGGCAACACCAACCCTTCCCCTCCCCCAACGAACTCTGTGGCTGTCCCGCCGCCTGCCTGAAAGGGCAGGAGCTGGCCTCTGGGACCACAGGAAGGCAGGAGTTTGTGGAATCAAGGCTGGAGCCACAGATCAAATTCCATGCAGGGGAGCAGCTGCTCTTCTCAGCCAGACCCACCCAGTGCAGGCCCCAAGGAGGTGGCCAGCGTGGGCCCAGTGAAACCGAGAGACCTAGTCCTCACTGTCTGACCAAGGACCTTGGGAGAAGCCACCTGAGCCGGGCTCAGGCCGTGAGGACACTGAGGGAGCCAGGGAGGGGGTGGGGTGCACTGTCCCTTTTGTTCAGACTCCAGTCCTAAGTGTTAAAAATAACAGGTTGGGAGATAAGATAGTGCTGTCTCTGACAACTGCCATCTTAGGGATGCTTATTTTTAAACCTCAGAATGAGCCCTGGGCCTGGGGGGAGGGGGAGGGGCAGTGGTGAGGTCAGGAGGCCACTCTCCCCCACTCACCAAGACACTCCGCCTTGTTAGTCTTGGAGGGGATAAGGTCAGGGTTGGGTCTGGGAGCCAGGCTTCCTGGCTCTGTCCTAGACCTGTGAGGAACTCCTGCAAGTCTGTCTCTCTTGCTGTGCCTCGGTTTCTCTCTCTGAATAACTGGCTGCCCGTGTCCAGCCAGGGGATGAATGATAGTCCCTTGAAGATGCCCTCCTGGGCTGGGCTGGGGAGAGAGGGTTGCCAGCCGGTCTCAGCATGCCTCCACGAGGCTGGTTCTGGGGGGGTGGCCTGTGTTCCCCCTCCAGGCCAATCCCTACTGGGGCAACTGTTCCGAGTGAAGCTGGGTCCCCTGGGCAGGAGGCGGTGCTCATGCACATGAGGGGCAGGGTTTGTGGGCTCACCTGCTTGCTGGACCCTTCCTCTGTGCTCAGGCTGTTCTCCTCATCCTCCTCGGGGTCATCCATGTCTGACTCGGCCACGGCGATGGGCACACACACAGGCTCGGCATCCCCGGGTGCGCCCTGACCTGGCCGCTGGCCTTCCTCAAACCGCGTCTCCTTGCGGGCTGGGGGAGCCTTCTCGCTCTCTGGTGGGGGCGGGGGGCTGGAGGCGGCGATACAGCCTGGCAGCTGGCCCTGGGAGGCGAGCGCCGCGGGCTTCTGAGGCGGCCGCTGCAGGAGCCCACAGCAGAAGTCCCAGGTGGTCCGCTTGATGAAGCGCAGGCCCCGCTGGATGCGGGCCAGGGCCAGCTGGAGGTTGTTCATCTCCCCATCCTCGTCGGGGGCTGTGAGGTTGTCCGCACTGAAGGAGCTGAGCAGTAAAGCCAGGAAGAGGTTCAGGACCTGTGGAGACAACGCCAAGCCCTGGGCGCTCAGGATGGAGAACCCTTGAGGAGGGCCAGAAGCAAAGAGTGCAAGGCTTGGACCCTAGGGCCTCATTCTAAGCTCTCACTCCCTTCAATATAAAGAGTTTGGCTCTGAAAGGAAAGGTGAATTCTCATCCTGAGGTAGCAGATACACAGGCCCTGGAGTGAGCAGCTGCAGCTGGTCTCCTGCTGATGCTTCGAGATGGGAGACCAGTGGGAGCGCTGGGTTCTGACTGGGTGTGTTCTCATGGGTTTCCCGGCCCAACACATGTGCTGAGAAGGCCCTCAATCTAAGGGAAGGACAAAAGGAGTGAGAATAGGCCAGCTAGAATCCATCTTGACTGAGAGATACATGTCCATACTAGGAACAGATATGGAGATGACTGGCTAGAAAAAATACAACAATGGAAAACTGCCCGATTTAAGCAGCCTAAGCTGCTCCCCCCTAACTTGTCTGTCTGCTCTTCCACACGTACTTTGCTTCTAATAAACGCTTTTATCTTTTTCACAGTCGTGGTCTCTTTGCTGAATCCTTTCTTCAAAGAAGAACCGAGGTCATTCTTCCAGCTTTTCACCACCAGAATCAACCCCTCCTCCCAAGGGTTCAGATACAGTCTGAACTGAGGGTGTGCAGACCCAGGATTCTTGGGTGTTGGTGCACATTCAATGGGAGAGCTGTGGATTCCTCTGATGTCAAAGTCTGCAGATACTGTCACGCTGTCTTGGGAATAATGGGGGGCCATGCAGTCATGGTGAGGGCTTCCCTAGCGGCTCAGCAGTAAAGAACCCGCCTGCGGTACAGGAGACAGGGGTTCGATCTACAGGTTGGGAAAATCCCCTAGAGGAGGGTATTGCAACCCACTCCAGTACTCTTGTCTGGAAAATCCCATGGACAGAGGAGCCTGGCGGTCTACAGTCCATGGGGTCACAAAGAGTCAGACCTGACTGAAGCAACTTAGCATGTACACATGCAGTCATGGTGAGCATAGCACTGCTCCCTGGGAAGTGGGATCCAAGCTGGGATTACCAGGGAAAAGACAGACTCCCAGCCAGAAGCAGCCCAGAGCATCCATTCATCTGCCCACCCATCCATCGCTCATCTGCTCTTGGGGACCTCCTGGGAAGGGGCCTGTGCATCTGTTGGCATCTGATGTACCTCTAAGTTCCCTACTGAAGCTAGTTCCCCACTCAAACATTTGGGGGCTCCTGCTGTGCAGCACACTCCAGCGGTGTCCCCAGATCTTACTATGCTCCCCAGGTGAAGGACATGGGATACTGAGCACAGAAGAGGGCGATGGCAGGAGAAGAGGCCAGGTGGCAGCTCTTGGGACTGACTGCAGGGTCAAGCCACTGAGAGGGGGTTGTTGCGTCCAGGTGGGGAAGGGTGCTCGGGTGGGTGTTGTGTAACGCTAGACAGCTGGGATGGAGTGGAGAGACCTGGGGCTGGGGCCAGGGGCCAGCCTTAGCTCTAGTGCCCATATGCTGCAGGGAGGCAGGGGAGGGGCTGAAGCCTCAGAGGTGCCAGAAGACACAGACTTACTATTATGGATTTGAGACCCCTATGGGGGGGTTGCAAAATCCTCCTGTCTTTGGATGGTTCTTGACTACTGCTTGTTGCTAAACCACCCTGCAAGTCTGAAGGTTTAGTTTTGGTTAAAAAGGCGAATTTCTGTTGAGTGACAAGGGACTGGGCTTGGGTCTTGGGGAGGGTAACTGAAGATGGCAGCGGGCTTGTTCCACACAGGGGGCAGTCTGGCTCCTGGGCACCACCAGGCCGATGGGCTAGAGAAGCAACCTCCCCCACCTTGGGCTTGTTCTTCCCCCACAGCCACTCCCAGAAGGAGTCCAGTCGGATGGGGGCCTCTACAGCAGGGTGGTGTGAAGGTGGACACCCAATCTGAATCCTTCCTGCCCTGGCTTCTTACAAGCCCCTGAGACACGTCTGTCAGCAAGCTGGGAAGAATTCTGACGAAGGCAGTGGGCAGGATTGGCGTGCCAGGCCTCAGAAACCTGCCTTTGGTTTCAAAATTAACACTCATTCATGTGGACAGTATGGAAAGGTTAAGAAGTGGGCTCTCCTGTCCTATATCCACAGAGAGATGATCGCTTGTGACACCTGGCAGCCTTTTTTTTTTATGTCGTCACTGGAGGGGTGAGGCATGTGATGGGATTCAGAGCTGCTGTCTACACTGACCCCTGGCCAGGCCTCTGGCCTCTGTCCACACTGGCCTGGGCCTGACCTGCCTCTCTTCCTGGTAGCCCACCCTGGACACGCCCACCACAGCCGTCGCTCACGCCTGGCTGAACATCTGATCACCAGGCATCTAGGGCCAGGCTGGGGGTGGGGCAGGAGGTGCCTGGGCAGCCTCGTCTGCCCACAGAGTGTGCCAGGGCCTTCCTTGCCGCCGGCTTCGGAAGTTCGGCGGCTTCCGGTGCTTTCCCCGTCAATCACACGCTGCTGCCCCTGGCCCCTGCCTGATCGTCACTTCCCATTTCAATGGCAATCTTGCTTCCACCCACGCCCGGCAGCGGCCCAATTCCTGAGGCGGCCAGGGAGGGGGCTGCGTGGGCTGCGTTTGCTTCCCTCCTCCAGCAGCCTCTAATCTTCTCATCCTCAGGCAGATCCGCTTGGAAATCGCAGGCTGTGTGTGCGTGAGAGCAGCTCAGCCTGGCCCTGGGCTGAGAGCTCTGTGCACTCACATCCTCCTCGGAACACACAAGAGTCTGCTGGGCTGGGGGCTGAGTGAGGGGCACCCCGAGTGGCAGTGTGTTTGAAGGGAGGGGAGGGGGTTGCGGGGAGCTGGACTCCATGGGCACTGAGCACTCTGCTTCCTCTCTGGGCTCCATCCATGGAGCCCGAGGGAGATGGACCTCAATTCAGACTGAGCCCACCCTGGCCTGCTTAAGGCACGTGGGAGGAGAAAGGAGGCAGGTCTGAGAAGTGCTTTGGAATCTGCAGCCCGTGGTACTCACATCACCCAAAACCTCTTTGTGAGTGGCTGTGGAGCCTGCACTGCCCACACGGGGGCCAGCGGGAGCCAGACCCTGCAGCTGTGATGGTGGAACGTGTGTGGTCCCCCTGTACACCCAGGAAGAAGGCTGCATGTCCACAGCGGACACTGACTTCTCCCTGAACCACTGACCCCTCTCAGCCTTGCTTCTTCCAAAGCCTCCATCTCTGGCATGTAGATTTTGATCTCTCTCAACTCCAGAAATTTCCCACGTTGTAAAGACACAAGGCAAAATGCACTCGCCCTGGGACAGACAGGTGACCAAGAGGGCAAAGACCTGGGCTCCTTCTGACAGGACAGCAGGGCCTCTCACCACAGCTACCCAGGGTGACATACAAGGCTCCCTCAGGCCCCACACACGTTCCACCTGCCTGCACCTGTGCTTTGCTTGACCTGCTTCTTCCCTCTCTAGCAGCACTTGTCTATCAGGTCAGCAACAAGTCCCCTCTACCAGAAAGGCCTCCTGGATTTCCCTAGCTAAAAGGGATCGGTACCCATGGTCTCCCCCTTAATGGCTCTGATCATTCTGACCAGCTTCATTCAGGCCTGTTTGAACTCGCCACCTGCTCACTCCCTCAAGGTGGCGAGCAAAGTCAGGGCCACACTCACCTCTGTACACCCAACAGCATCTGGCACAATATTTAGCATGCACCAGGGGCTCAGCAAATGTTTGTTAAGCTGAATTGAATCAGGTGATAAATCAGACAGTGAATAGCTAATAAAGTAATGAGTAGCTGAGCAAATAATTAATTAATGGATATAAACTGAATACATAAAGAACAAATAGGTAACTAGAGGGGTAAATGAATGAATGAGCAAATAAAGAGTGATGTGGATGAATAGACAGCTTAATGAGTGATAACTGGCTGGATAAATGAGTAGATGGGTGGGACTGACAAATGAATGAATAGATGACGGATAGATGGATGCAGAGATGGATGAATGAGCGGAGGGATAGATGAGTGACTGGAAAGATGCATGATGGGCGAATGAATGGATGGAATCGTGGGTGAGTGACCGGACGTGTAGATAGATGGACAAATGGATGGATGAGCAGGTGCACATGTGTGTGAATGAATGGGGACTGACAGGTGGATAGTTGATGGATAGATGAATGGATGGGTAAGTGAATGAGTAGATGGGGTTGATGGGTGGGTGGACGGCTGGGTGAGGGGGTGGATAAATGGATAGGCAGATTGGTAACTTAATAGATTGGTAGAGACAGAGATAGACAGACGGGTTACTGATGAGTGGATAGATAGCTGGATAGGTAGAGTAGATGGATGAGTGGAGAGATGAAAAGAATGAACGGGTAACAGACAGATACATGAATGGGTGGGTAAATGGGTGAATGAATGAATATTGCCATTGTTGTTTAGTTGCTAAGTCATGTCTGACTCTTTTGTGACCACATGGACTATAGCCCACCAGGCTCTCTGTCCATGGGATTTCTCAGGCAGAATACTGGAGTGGGTTGCCATTTCCTTCTCCAGGGGATCTTCCAGACCCAGGGATCGATTGTGTGTCTCCTGCATTGGCAGGCAGATTCTTTACCATTGAGCCACCAGGGAAGCCCATGAATGAATGAATAAGTGGAAGGATGGGTAAACGAGTAGATGGGTGGATGAGACTGATGGGTGGGTGGGTGGATGGGTGCATGGATGAGACTGATGGGTGGGTGGGTGGATGGGTGCATGGATGAGACTGATGGGTGGATGGGTGGATGGGTGCATGGATGAGACTGATGGGTGGATGGGTGGATGGGTGCATGGATGAGACTGATGGGTGGATGGGTGGATGGGTGCATGGATGAGACTGATGGGTGGGTGGGTGGATGGGTGCATGGATGAGACTGATGGGTGGGTGGGTGGATGGGTGCATGGATGAGACTGATGGGTGGGTGGGTGGATGGGTGCATGGATGAGACTGATGGGTGGGTGGGTGGATGGGTGCATGGATGAGACTGATGGGTGGGTAGGTGGATGGGTGCATGGATGAGACTGATGAGTGGGTGGGTGGATGGGTGGGTGGATGAGATTGATGGGTGGGTGGGTGGATGAGATTGATGGGTGGGTGGGTGGGTGAGTGCATGGATGAGACTGATGGGTGGATGGGTGGATGGGTGGGTGGATGAGATTGATGGGTGGATGGGTGGATGAGTGCATGGATGAGACTGATGGGTGGGTGGGTGGATGGGTGGGTGGATGAGATTGATGGGTGGGTGGGTGGATGAGTGCATGGATGAGACTGATGGGTGGATGGGTGGATGGGTGGATGGATGAGATTGATGGGTGGATGGGTGATTTGATAGATGACTGACAGAGGGAGTGGATGGATGGAAGGAAGGGTAAGCGAATGGACAGATGGGTGATTGGGTGGGTGGGTAGCTAGGTAGATGAATGGATGGGTAGGTGAGTGAGCATGAGAGAGGCCTCTGGCCAACTTACCACGAGGTTACCAATGACCATAACAAGCAGGAAGACCAGCAGGCACAGTGACTGCCCAGAGACCTCCATGCAGTCCCACATGGTCTCGATCCACTCTCCACAGAGGATGCGGAAGATGATAAGGAAGGCATGGAAGAAATCCATCATGTGCCAGCGGGGCAGGAGGCCTGAGTCGCTGATGCGGTGCCTCAGCTCTGAGTAGTTCTTGCCAAAGAGCTGCATGCCCACCACAGCGAAGATGAACACAATGATGGCCAGCACCAGCGTTAGGTTGCCCAGCGCGCCCACTGAGTTCCCGATGATCTTGATGAGCGTGTTCAGGGTGGGCCAGGATTTGGCCAGCTTGAAGACCCGAAGCTAGGGAGGGAGGGGTCCTTGTGAGGGCCTCTGGCTCTCACCGCCCATGGACATCCTCACGCCCCTAGCTCCTGCCTGAAAACCCAGGGCTCCCTTGGAGGTCATCAACACCTGTTTCGCCCCTTTCTCCAAGAGCACACACTACTGTTTCTCTCCAGAGCCTGAGGGTAGTTTCACTGGGCTCTGATCTGGGAGTCAGGCCAACAGCTCCAGACTCCTCTCCCCAAACACCCCTTCTATTTGTCCCCACACCAGCCTCCTACTCACCTTGGTCTCACTTCTAGGAACCACCCAGTAGATTCCCCCATCATGGAATGTCCCTTTTCCAGACCTGTCCTCATCAGGGGTCCTTCCAGGCAGGCTCAAACCATCCCTGAATCACCCATTCAACTCCATCCTTCCCTCCTCTCAGTCATCATAGAGAAAGGCAGCCAGTGCTTAGCATTTATTGAGCACCTACTGTGTCGGGCCTTATGCTTGGATCAGCTAATTAGGAACTCCAAATAACTACATGAGGGTGGCACTTTTATTATCTTATTTGACAGATGAAGAAGCCAACTTTAGAGGTGGAGTAACTTGTCTAAATCCCTTGGATCTTGGCAGTGCAGTTGGGATTAGAATCCATAGCCTGGGCTTTCTTTTTTGTCCCAACCATTCTGCTTTTCTAGCCCAAGTTGAAGCCACCTCCTCCAGAAAGCCTTCCCTGACCTACTTCTGGCCCCATGCCTGGACCTCTGAGACAGTGTGAGCTCAGAGCATGGTCCACAGACTCATGTCTTTGATATTATCTGAGACCTGCTGAATCCACATTGGAACGTTAGCAAGATCGCCAGGCAATTTGTGTGCACAGTAAAGTTTCAAAAATGCAGATTCTAAAACCAGCAGGTGGAGCCCCAGGTGAGCTATCAGGAGACTTGGTTCCACCTGTTACCTGCCATGTGGCTTTGGGAAACTGGTTTACCTCTTTTGGTCTTAGCCTCCTCATGTGTAGAATGGGAATGCAGTAACACTAGCTCCTCTCCTGGGATACTGTGAGGACTAAAGGGGGCATGGTGAACCGTAAAGGGCTTTGCAAATCATCAGGATGGATACCACCCCAAATGCCCCTCTGGAGGGAGGGAAAGCTCTCTTGCCCACCTCTATGTCCCCCAAATTGCCCATACTAGCCTATGCTGTACCTAGCGAGCAGCTTCTGGGTGAAGGTATGAAAGATCAGAGCAGGGGGCACTGAGTGATGGCCTCAGAGAGGGCATGCCTCAGTGGCCCCAGGGTCCCGCCCAGCCACCCCTGCCAGGCCCAGCCGGGTACCAGGCGGAAGGAGCGAAGCACCGACAGGTTGCCCATGCGGGACAGGCCCAGCTCCATGAGGCTGAGGATGACGATGATGCTGTCGAAGATGTTCCAGCCCTGCTGGAAGTAGTAGTAGGGGTCCAGGGCAATGATCTTGAAGGTCATCTCTGCTGTGAAGATCCCTGTGAAGACCTGGGAAGGAGCGGGAATGAGGAGTTCCAACATTCAGGCTGGAAAGAGTCTCTGGCAGCAGGGTCTCCCTACCTCCTGACTCTTGCTCCAGGAGGGTCCCCCTCCAGGGCTGCCAGCTCTGACTGTGCCCAGAATCCCAGTGGTGCTTGCTTGGCCCTGGCCCACCTCCTTGGGGACACCTCCAACCCGATGCCTCCAGCCAACTCTGCTGTTTCCCAGACATGACCCACCAGCCTGGGCCTCAAAAACAACTGAGCCCATTGCAGGCTCTAAAGACTGATGATTCTGGGAGGCACCTGGGATCAAGGGAGGCTGGGGTGGACCTCGACACCACCCAGCTCCAGACTTGTTCAAGCCCATGTTGCTGCAGGAAATTTTCCTTGCTTCACACACACCAAATTCACGCATTTCCACAAACACTCATGCTTCCGTGGCTCAGCACCTTCGACCATGCTGTTCCTACTTCCTCCCTGTCCGTGTGATGACTTTTCTCACTGTAACAACAATCAGCCACCATCTCTTGAGGCTTGACTATGTGCCTAGAGCTGGGCTAGAATGCTTAGAACAAGTCGTTTCTTTTAACCTGCCTAACAACCAGGTAAGAAAAGTAGCCTTAAGCCCATTTTACAGGTAAAGAAATTGACGCACTGAGAGGTTAAGTAATGTGCTTGGAGTCAAGTAGCTCATAAATTTGAGAACCAGTAGAAGAACATTATGGCAATGTTTTTAATAGGGACAAAAGAATGCCCATCACAAGGAAGTGGTTAAACTATTTATGGCTCATCTGTACAGTAGAATATCCCACAACTATTTTTCTTACAGGAAAAAAAAAAAAACAAAAACGATGCTGTAGGAGAAGGAAATGGCAAGCCACTCCAGTGCTCTTGACTGGAGAATCCCAGGGACGGCGGAGCGTGGTGGGCTGCCCTCTATGGGGTCGCACAGAGTTGGACAGGACTGAAGTGACTTAGCAGCAGCAGCAGATGATGTTTAGTTAGTATGAAAGGACATTCACAAGGTGTTATGTTTCAAAAGTCAGTTTATAATGCATACAGTATGATCCCATTATAGACATAAGCCAAGGTTAGAGAGTTTTGCTGTTGTTCAGTAACTCAGTCGTGTCTGACTCTTTGCGACCCCGTTGACTGCAGCATGCCAGGCTTCCTTGTCCTTCACCATCTCCCAGAGTTTGCTCAAACTTATGTCCATTGAATCAGTGATGCCATCCCACCATCTCATTCTCTGTCATCTGCTTCTGTTCCTGCTTTCAATCTTTCCCAGCATCAGGGTCTTTTCCAGTGAGTCGGCTCTTCATATCAGGTGGCCAAAGTATTGGAGCTTCTGCTTCAGCATCAGTTCTTCTAGTGAATATTCAGGGTTGATTTCCTTTAGAGTTGACTGGTTGGATCTCCTTGCTGTCCAAGGGACTCTCAAGAGTCTTCTTCAGCACCACAGTTTGAAGGCATCAGTTCTTCAGCGCTCAGTCTTTTTTATTGTCCAGCTCTCACATCCTTACATGACTATTGGAAAAACCATAGCTTTAACTAGACAGACCTTTGTAGGCAAAATCTTCCCACTTCCTGGGAAGCCACTATTAGCACTCAGGGCTCTGTGAACCATCTGCTGGGAGTCAGGGGAGGTGGGTGCCCACACTCACAGCCTGTCTGCCAGATCCCAGTGAGCTTATAAAACACTAAGAGCTGTTTGTATCTGAAGCCCCTGTTGGGGCCTGGAGATCTCAGCAGTCATAATAAATGAGGCCAAAGAGACCAATAACCACCCTCTCACCCACTTGACATCCTTGAACTCTAACTCTTATAAACAGCCTATGGAGTTATTATTCTCCCCACTTTACATATAAGGACACTCAAGGCTCAGAGAGAGGGAGAAACTGGCCCAAGATTCCCCCATGGCAGACCCTGCGCTGGAACCCAGGTCTGGCTGCTGTTCTCTGCACATCTTAAACTATCCAGCTGTGCTCTCGTGTCCTTGCCATGCCAGCGATGATCCTTGGTCCAATTCATTTCTTATTATAAATTTCTGGAAACGGAATTGCACAGTCAACAAACATTTTCAGAGATTCTGACACATAGGTGCTAAATGATCCTCAGAGATAGGTTTTAACCAATTCCATGAACCACATGGGAAAACTGTTTTAATTCCTGTCTCACTCACCTCTCCAGTCCAACAGGACAAAGGCCATTTTTTATTGTTGTTTTGTTGGACATTTCTTCAATTTTTTAAATTTCTCCTTTTGTAAAGTTGCCTCTTCATACCCTTTACTTATTTTCCTGTTCGAGTGTTTGCCTTTTCTGGGTGTTGTTCATAAATAAATGTACTTTATGCCTTGCAATAAATGCACGGTATACATTGTGATTTTCTTATAATATTGGTGCAAATATAGAAAAACAGACTAGAGCTACAGAATTAAGAACTCAGAAATAGGAAATGCATATTTGGAGACTTGATAAATAACAGAGATGGCATTTTAAATCAGTAAGAAAAGGACAGACTATTCAGTAAACTATGCTGAGAAGAATGGTCACCTCTATGGAGGAAAGTGAGTTTAGATTCCTACCTCACAGTACTTTCATTAATTAGTTGCAGGGAAATGGATTCAATACCCAGATACAATAAAAATTTAAACTTTCTAGAATAAAAATGGGGGGAAATGTTTAAAATTTGGAGGTTAGGAAGGCTTTCCCTAACAACACAGAAAGTTTGTACCACGAAAGAAAAGATTGCTAAATTTACATACATTAAAATTTATATCTGTATAACAATGATATGGCAAACAAAGTGAAATCACTACCACAGACTGGAAATTGAAGTTATGAAAAGTATTTAACTGGAAAGACATGGGATCCAGAATATATATTGAACGCTTACACATCCATAAGGAGAAGGGGGACAATTCAGTGGCAAAAACACAACCACAAGGATGTGGACTGGATGGAGGAAATGACAGAAGAGGAAATTCCGATGGTTATAAACAAATGAAACACAGAAGGATGCAAATTAAATCAACATTGAGTTACTATTTCTCACCCATAAGAGAATCAAAAATAAACTTCTGTGTGTTGGCAACGATATGAAACAGTGGGAACTCACACTCCGTAAAAGCGTGGATTTGGTACAACCCTTTCAGGGAACGGTTGTGCAGTATCTGGTAAGTCACAGCTATGCATACCCTAAGCTGTAGCAATGTCAGATATGTATATTCTTAAGAAAGTCTCACAGGTCTGTGCAAGGAGGTGTGTCCAAGGAAGCTCTCTTTGCTGTATCCTTAGTCAAGGGAAGGGCTTCCCCGGTGGTTCAGATGGTAAGGCTAAGGAGCCGGGAAGGCTACAGTCCATGGGGTCACAAAGAGTCAGACACGACTGAGTGACTTCACTTCACTTCTAGAGGAACAGAGCCAAATACCTAACTGAGTCTTGCAGGTACCTATTTGGGCTTCCCTGGTGGCTCAGAGGTAAAGCATCTGCCTACAATGCAGGAGACCTGGGTTCAATCCCTGGGTCGGGAAGATCCCCTGGAGAAGGAAATGGCAACCCACTCCACAGGACTACATTGACTGCAAGGTAATCACTATCATGCACGTTTCCACAGTTTTGACATCTAGTATTTTTGCCTGGTTTTAAGGTTTATATAAAGGGGCCAGGCCATATGTGTTCCTTTTTTGCCAGTTCTTTTATTCTTCACATCACGTTTATGAGATTTATCCATATTGAAAGATATATATGCATTCCTTCTAGTTGGGCATAGTGTTTCACCACATGAAAATACCACAACATATTTTATACATGGGAGAGTAAGCTCTGGCTTCCCCAGGAGCCCAGTGATAAAGAATCCGCCTGCAATGTGGGAGACGCGGGTTCGATACCTGGGTCGGGAAGATCCCCTGGAGGAGGGCACAGCAACCCACTCCAGTATTCTTGCCTGGAGAATCCCCATGGACAGAGGAGCCTAGCAGGCTACAGTCCATAGGGTTGCAGAAAAGTCGGACACGACTGAAGCAACTTAGCATGCACACACGCAGGGTAAGCTCCTCCCCTAATTCCTTAATTTGTCTTGACAGACTTTACTTTTCCATATGAATTATAGGATTGCTTTGTCAAATCTCATGGGTAAAAAGTATGTTAGGATTTTTATCAGAATTACACCAAGCATTTAGGTGTAATTTGATCAGAACGGATATTTCTACAATATTCAGACTTTCATCCATGAAAATGGCATATTGCTGCACAACTGTTTTTCAATGGTTTTACAATTTTTCATATCAAATTTATAATCTTCTGGTATGTTTATTCCTATATTCCTCAGTTTTTATTGCTCTTGTGTTAACTTATAAATTCCTCTCTCCAAATGATCACTCATGGTGGCTTGGAGCAGAATTAATTTTAATATATTGAGCCTGTACCTACCAGCATTGCTGAACTCTCTTACTAGTTCTAATATTCTTTCTGTAGATTTTCTTGGATTATTTCTCTAGACAACAACATAATCTAGAAAATCACATTGGATCTGTTTTCCTTCCTTCTTTCTTCTTTTTCTTCTCTTACTACACTGATAAGGACGCCAGTATAGCTTGGACTGGAAGCAGGGAGACGGAAACAAAGCTTGAGCTGCGGCACAGCTGTGTAAGCTACTAGCGAAGAGCACGGGCCCTAGAAACAAAAGGCTTGGACTTTAATCTTGGGTCTTTCACTTCCTGGTTGTGTGACCACTCTGCCTCTGTTACCTTATCAGTAAAATGTTGTTTTCGTTTAATCACTGAGTCGTGTCTGATTCTTTTGCGACCCCATGGATTGTATCCTGCCAGGCCTCTCTGTCCATGGGATTTTCCAGGCAAGAATACTGGAGTGGTTGCCATTTTCTTCTCCAGGGGATCTTCCCGACCCAGGGATTGAACTCGTGTCTCCTGCATTGGCAGGCGGGTTCTTTACCACTGAGCCACTTGGGAAGCCCCATCAGTAAAACAGAGGTAATAATAATAGCATTTCCCTTACTGGTTGTTATAAAAAATTAGGTGTTCAACAAGTGTTAACTATGCTTATTAGAATCTCTTTGTGTGTTAATTTTTTAAACAGGTTCCAGGAACAGTCAGGTATAAATTCGAACTCCATATCTGTATAAAGCCAAATTCATAGTCACAAGCTTCCAAGGGTTACTATTTTTCAGCCCCTCTCTCCAGCCCTGACTGAGACTGACAACCTTCCTTCTTTCTCATTTTCCAGGGCCGGCGTGTGGATTTGCTTTAGTTCACCACTGTATTGAATGTAGGGTCATATTCTTATGGGCTCCTCGGTTCCAAACCCTACTTGCACTGTTCCAAACACAAGTCTTGTCTCTGCATGATCACTGAAATCCAAGCCCTGAAAATTACTCGATCAGCACCTGTCCCACCCCCTAAAGCAACTACAGAATGATTTCCCATGTTTACTGCTACGGTTTTTAAGTTCCTCTTTGTTTTTGTCACTTGGAGATTTTTGTTTCCTTCTCATGAACTTTGCTATGCGTGTCAAAGAATATTTGCTATATTTTTAATTGTTTTGTAGCTGGAGACATCTCAGGTTTTCTTGTCCACGTATTGCTAAAAACAGATGGTTCATTTGCCTTTTACCTCTGTTTATATAATGGGCTAGTTAAATCTATCAATCTTCTCCCCTTTATGGAATTTGTCTTTAGCGACATGCTTAGAAAGGCTTTTTTCACACCAAAATTATTTACCCATGCTTATTTTTGTGGTTTTGTTTCTTTACATTGAATATTTAAACCATCTAGAATATATTAACTGCAAGACAATTAAAATCTTACATACTAATGATAAAGCTATCCAAACAGGAAAGAATAGCTGTAATCCGACGACATGACCTATTACTAATAATCTAACCACAAGTTTAACACAGTCACAGTTCAGTCACAACTTAGTGGCCCAGGGAAGCCACCTGTGCTCTTCATCACCTTGACTTACGGCTCGGTCCAACCCAGTGGTCACATTCCATTAAAACTGCATTCAGCTGAAACCCTACATCACCACCACTTGGAGACCACCCAATACAAGGCAGGCACAATCGTGGAGCGAGACTCCTACCAACTGAGAGCTAGCTTTTCCTTCTGTTTGTACACAGAAGAAGAAAAGAAAAGTAGAACCACAGCAAAACAGACTCACATTTGTGAAAAAATGTGAACAGACCCTGTAGAGAATTGTCTAGAGCTCTGGACATGGAAAGTAATAAGGGAAAATGATCCTCACACTCCACAGCGTAGGGGACCTGCCCGCCCGTGGGGGCCACTGTGGAGCTGGGACTGAGACAGAATGGGCTGGGTCTGCAAGAGGAGAGAGCTCAGACTGAATGAGCCCTCTGCCCACTCAACCTCAGCAACGACCTCAGGAGCTCCTTCCAGAAGCCAGTGGGCTCTCTGCAGCCCTGCCCTGGGATCTGCTGCAGAAGGGCGAACCCTGCGTTTACCTGGACAGAGCCAGCAGGACCCTGTCCCCTAGGGTCAGGAGACAAGAGCCACACGCCCAGCCCTGCCACCAGCATCTCACCTCTCTGGCCTCAGTTTTCCATGTTTAGGGTGAAGAGCTAGGACTTGATTTGGTGTCAAGAAAAAAAAAATCTTAATAAGAACTGACACGTTCTGACATCCAGGGATAGTCTCTTCAATAACAACAACAAAAATAATAACCACAGCTATCATTTATTTTGAGTGCTTATTGTTTATCAAACTCTGAGCCAGGCACATTACACACATTATCTTATTCAATCCTCATTAGTTTCCTGAGTTTGATACTGTCATTCTAATTTTACATTTATTACATTCAACAAATACCTACTGTACCAATTACTGAGACTAAGTGATTTGCTTGAGGTCATATAGTAAGACTGAGTCAGAATTCAAATCTGTCTCTGCCTGATTTAGTCACTCACTCCATTCACCCAGTCATCCATCCGTCCATCTCTGTATCCGTCCCTTCCTCCTTTCTCTCCATCCTAACATCCATCCATCCTTTCCCTAAGAGAACTGCCTCTGTTTGGCATATTCTCCTCCTCCATTACTGCCACGCCCCACGTCCCCACACATTTCAGGCTCCCCTCAACTCACTTTTGTTTTCTAGCCTTTGGGCATCTTTATCCCTAACCTCTCTCTTCCAACTGCATCGCCCATCCTTGAAAGCTGATCCTGAGGCTCCTACCAGAACGTCTTCCATAAAGAGGCCTATCTTCAGATGACCCTTTTGTGCTGAGCCCCTCCTCTCCCACCCACGAAGGCTGTGCCAGCTGGCCAAGAGCCCTTCACACCACGGTGCCCCTTTGAGAGTTAGCTGCCAGCAGTGCTTACCAGGTTTCCGACCTGCAGCATCTCCTCAAACTCGGCTGTCATGTTGTAGTGCTCCAGCGCCATGAAGAGCGTGTTAAGCACGATGCACATGGTGATGGTGAGGTCAGCAAATGGGTCCATGACCATGAACTTCACTGTCTGCTTAATGGACATCCACAGCGGGCTGCACTCCCAGATCAGGTAGCGCTGGGCGAGGCGGATCCAGCACGGTGGACACCTGCGCTGAGACTCCTCCAGCTCTGGGGGCGGGGGCGGGGGAGCCAGTGGGCTGGCCTGTCTCTGTTGACTGCGTCACGTAACTTTCCAGAAGAGCTGTATGACGCACCCAGCAGACGACAGGGCTGCTACATGGCAGGGGGACGGAAAGCGGGCCAGGGAAGGCTAGGGGGAAGAGGGGCCTGCGTCCTGACTTCTTACTCTTGGAATGTGGGGAAAGAGGGCCACAGGGAGAGAAGGCCAGCATGGGTATGGGGAAAATGGGGACAAGACAGATTAGGACAGGTGTGGGATCTCTGGAGGCAACACTGCCACACAGATGTGGGGCCCCTCGGGGGAGGACAGGCAGAGACAACATCTGAGATGGGCAAGTGCAGATATAAGGACACTCAGGACCCAAGAGGTAGGAACAGATGTGGATATCTGGGACATGTCAGGAGAGATGTGGGGGTGGGGGTGGTGCCTGGGACAGGCTGGTACCTGCTGGTACCAAGCTCAGGATGAATGAGATGTGGGGTTGCCTAAAGTGGGACTAGCTGAGGCAGATGTGGGATGCTTGGACTAGCCTGGGCTAGACGGGGAATGATGGGGAATAGGCTAGAACAGGCCTGCTCAGGGTGGGACGGCCCCAGCAGACCTGGGGATACTCGGCAGAGGACAGGATGAGACCAGTGATCACCTAGGATGGGGCACGGTGGCTGCAAGGACATTTGGAAGAAACACAGGCATGACTCCTGAGGATGCCCAGGACAAAACAAGCTGGCACAGATGGAAAGACACTCCAGACAGGCGACAGAGACTGAAAAGTCTGGGACAGCTGTGGGAACGTCCAAGGCAGGCTCAGCAGCTAGGCGAGCCTGGCTCCGGTCCAGACAATGGCTCAGACCAGAAGCGGGGGGCGGGGGTGGGGGGTGTTTGAATGACGCTGGGGTGCTGACCTTCCAGGGCACTGGTGAGGACGCTCACTGCGCTGAGGGCTCGCTGCCGCTCTCCTGGCTCCTCGAAGCCGTCCACACATGGAGCCTGGGGCGTCAGCGTCTGGGGCCTGCCTGGCTCCTCCGATGGTGTGGTCTGGGTGTAATCGGGAGATCTGCGTCAGCCTGGGGATGGATGGGGGTCCACCTGGACCTGGGGCAGTTGCCCCAGACTCAGGCTGGGGAGGTCCCAGGGGGCCACCATAGGGGTCTTGATGTGACACGGGGCACTGGGCTTCTCTGCTCCCAGCTCCCTCCCAGATAACACTTCCCCTCTCGCCAATCATTATCTCCTTCGTTTTCTTTCCCTGCACCATCTCTCATTAGTGGTGATTCCTGGGTGGGAAATGACATGTACTGAGTTCTTTAACCAGATGCTGTCATACATTAGTACATACGCAAATGATCTGGGAGTCTTAAATGATCCCAAGCTCCCTAGAGTCATGAGCACACAGAAGCTGAAAAAAAAATATGTATCATGCTCTAAGGTGACGTTCATGGAAGCGTACGTAAAGCACGATGCTTTGACATAGCTGGTCAGAGCTTTTGTGGAGGTAACTTAGCTATATCTACTAAGAAAATTTTCAATTGGCTCTGAGTTCCTTGCCTAATAACCGAACTTCATAAATAATTATACACGTGCAACCAAAAATATGCATGCAACGCCACTCACCGCAGCATCGTCCCTAACACCATAAAAACAAAACAACTGATCAATAGGAAGAATATTAAAATCAGTTACGGATACAACCCAACTCTGGACTCTGACACAGACAGTAAGGAGAGCAAGGCTGCTGCACGTGTGTTCCCATGGGAGCACTTCCAGGACAGTTTGATGAGAAAACAGGAAAAAGATCTGGAAGATAACACACTAAATTGTTAAAGTGGCTATATCCAGGGAGTGGGACTGGGTGGGGAGGGCAGGGACTTTGAGTTCTGCACTGTTAGATTTGTTTTCAACAAGCTTGCACCAATTTTGTAAGTAAAAGAACCAGGCCTATGAATGGAGATGGTGTGTGTCCTGATTAAAAAAGGGGCAAAACATACATTCCCTGGGCTTACTCAGAGCCTCCCACAGAACCAAGTGGGGCCCACAGAGGCTTAATGTCGGCATGGCCACACATGGCCACAGTCTGTGAGCCCAGGGTGGGGCTGATGAAGGCACTGGGCTCTTCAGCTGCAAGAGTGAGGCACTATTATCTCTGTGAGTCAGAGGGAAGATGGGCCTAGGCAACACAGGGTGGGAGGGTCAGGGCCTGGGGTGGGGTAATAAACCGATCTGGGCTCAAGTTAAGGTCAGCTTTTGTGATCCGTGGAATTGCCCTAAAGTGTTGCCTAGGGAGGTAGTAAGCGCCCAGTCATGGAAGTTTTCAGGCAGAGGCGCCTGAGAGGGTTGACATAGCTGGTGGAACAGTAGTACCCTGGGTCCAGTGCACCCACAAATCAGGTCAGCTTCTCACAAACATGTCTTAAATTTTCCCAACTTCTCTACCATCTGTGATTCAGCAAATTTTCCTCTTTCCTCTCCCACTGTGACTGAAGCAAAATCCCCTGTCCTGTTGGTGACACACTTGTTTTTGGCCAAGGGAATGTCAGTGGACGTGCTGTGAACAGAAGCTTTAACTGTCCTTGTGCCATTCACCTTGCTCTTGTGTGCCAGTAATCCGCCAGGAAAAGAGCTTCCCCAAGTAGCTGCCACCCTTTCAGCTCAGGACAAACACAAGGGGAGCATCCCTGAGCCTAACCTATACTATGGAGCCAGGCCATGTGCAGTCTGAGGCACAGCTGCCTGGCCAAGATCAACCTGCTGCTGCTGCTGCTAAGTTGCTTCAGCCGTGTCCGACTCTGTGCGACCCCACAGACGGCAGCCCACCAGGCTCCCCTGTCCCCGGGATTCTCCAGGCAAGAACACTGGAGTGGGTTGCCATTTCCTTCTCCAAGGCATGAAAGTGAAAAGTGAAAGTGAAGTCGCTCAGTTGTGTCCGACTCTTAGCAACCCCATGGACTGCAGCCTACCAGGGTTCTCCTTCCATGGGATTTTCCAGGCAAGAGTACTGGAGTGGGGTGCCATTGCCTTCTCTGAAGATCAACCTAGACCAGGCAAACCATGGTCAACCTGCAGAGAAGTGAGTGTGATTTCTCACTTGTTGTTAGCCATTGACTTTGGGGGCAGTTTGTTACGCAGCAGTATTATGGAAATGACTAATGTACTGTTCTAGTGCATGCTATCATCATCTCTTTCCCCAAAATACTACAACAGCCTCCTAACTGGCCTCTTGTCTCTCTATTCTCTACACAGCTGAAAAAGATACCCTTAAAAAGTAAATCAGTTCATGAGAATCCTTTGAATAACAACTCTCCCCCATCTTAGTCATAGCAAATCAAACTTCTCTCTAGCTTACAAGGCCCTGCACAGTCTAGACCCTAACTGCTCCAACTCATTTTATATTCCTTTCTGTTTCCACCACACCCAGCCCTGCCCAGCCCTGTCATCCCTTAAACGTGTTAAGCTTATTTCCTTCAATGCCTTTACACCTTCCGTTCCCTCTGCCTAAAACACTATTCTTCGACATATGTGTGGCTGGCTCCCTAAAATCTTCTACTGGTCAATTTTAATGTTACCTTCACAGGGAGGACTTCCTTGTGTATTCTAACCAATAGCTCCCCATTCCTAGCCCTCCCCCTAGCAACTTTCTATCACATGACCCTTATTGGTCCCTAGAAATATTGATCAGTTTACTGTCTTCTTGACTATGATGCCAACTCCATGAGGTCAGAGCTCTTGTCTGTTCTGTTCATGTCCTTGGTGCCTTAAACACTGGCTGGCCCTCAACACAGAGGGCTGGTCCTGGGTAGCTGTTGGATGGACGGATAAACATGTGGCAGCCAGGGGCCTGGGTTAAATTCTAGCTCTGTACTTAAGATGACTGTGGGGGTGCAGGAGGCAGGAGAGAGAAGAATCTGTTCAAGGTGCCTCTAACACCCCCTCTGCCTTTGGGGCCAGGCACATATTCAGATATCAAGCAAAGCAAACCTTCACCCTCTGCTCCCAACTAAAGCCAGCTGTCGGTCGGGTCAGCTCTCTCCCTGTTGATGAAGCACCCACTATATGCCTGACAGTGTGCCTTTTTTTTCAGACTAGAACTGGGCAGAAGTGTCACCAGGGGCCCCGCAGACACAGGGAAGACCTCCTCAGGGGACTACAGCCTGCTAATCTCTTTAACTTTTCAAATAACCCCCTTGGCCTGCTAATCCCTTTAAGGTTACAAATGGGCCCCACAGAAGTGAGAATGGGTGAAGTCAGAGTTCCTGGTAATGAAGTGTTTGAACTTGGATTCCTCCCGACATGTGCAGTACAATGAGATGATTTTCTCGCTAATGAGATTAGGAAATTCTATTAGCGCTCCAGCTGCTGACCTGATTCCACAAGGCTGAGGCTCCAGGGCTGGACCTGCGGCCCTGGAAATCTGTGTTCCTGGGAAGTCGGACGCCCCACCCTCCAGGTGACGGCCGGGGGCCTCCGCAGCCCCACCCAGAAGCTACGGTCTCCCCCAGTGTGTTCGCAGGGCCGTCTCCTTGACTGCCCACTCCAGAGCAGTGTGAGGGCCCCAGGTGCTCCGGGGGTGCTCCGGGAGCTGCCACTCCTTCTCGCTGTCTAATAACAGCAATAGCTAATAATAATGACTCCTGGAACATGAGGCAAGTGCTGGGCTAAGCCCCAGACAGGTTCTAACTCTTTCAGTCCTTGCCACAACTTTTTTTTTTTTTTTATGCTCTATGATTCCATTTATATAACATACAAAAAACAGGCCAAATGAAATTCTGGTGTTAGACGTTGGGATAATGGTTAACTTTGGGTGGGAAGGTGGGAGGAAACTGGGAAGAGGGATGCTGGGGGAGCATCTGAGGTGCTGGCGAAATTTTTATTTCTTTATCAGATGGTACGTGCCTGGCTCATCACAACCTGCTGATGTGGATATTAATTTTATTTCTACTTAACAGGTGACGGGGCTTCCCTTGTAGCTCAGTCAGTAAAGAATCTGCCTGAAATGCAGGAGAGCCCGATTTGATTCCCGGGTTGGTAAGATTCCCTGGAGAAGGAAATGGCAACCCACTCCAGTATTATTGCCTGGAGAATCCCATGGACAGAGGAGCCTGGCGGGCTATAACCCATGGGGTCGCAAGAGTCGGACATGACTTAGTGACTAAACCACCACCACCAGCAGGTGGGGACACAGAGGCACAGGGAAATTTGTTAACCCGCGCAAAGTCCCACAGCTGCAGCACCTATCTGAGCTGGAGCAATGGTTTCTCTCTTCAGCCTGCCTCCACCTTCCTGCTCAGGTTTCCCTGTCTGGTTCCGCTTCCTCAGAAAGTCTGCCCTTCTCCACCTCCTGCCGGCCTCAGGGTCTGAGCCGCACGTTTGCCCTTTTCCCGGGTGGGCTGCTCCGAGGCCTTTGCTGGGGGGCAGCGGTCAGCAAGGGCACTCGATGACTGGCTGGGCGGTCACCAGCCTGTCATGGGATCGGCTGACTGAGTGATCAAAGCTCTGACCAGCCTCTCACTATCTGGCACCTCTGTCCCCGCCACCTTTCTGACAGTTGCTCCAACACCTCTCCGCTTTACTCCCTGGTTTCCAGCACCCTGCCCTCATGGCGTGTCCTCCCGTATGGGAGGCATGCTTCTGCCTCAGGGCCTTGGCACTTGCTGTTCTTTGGGCCTAGAACATGCGTCCCCCAGATGATGCAAAGACAGTCCGTTACTACGTCGTTATCACCACATCAACTATGTGTGCCTGTCCTGAGTACTTTATGCATATTAGCTCTTCATCCTGACGTCGACCCTGAGGTGGGTATTTCATTTATTTTTGGCCAAACTGTGCAGCATGAGGACCTTAGTCCCCGGGCAGGAATCAAACTCATTCCCCCTGCAATGGAAGCCTGCAGTCTTAACGACTGGACCACCAGGGAAGCCCCTGAGGTGGCTGTTTTAAATCCATTTTACAGACAAGAGATCTGAGGCACAGAGAAAGAAAAGAACTTGCTCACAGCCATCCAGCTGGTAAGCGATGAGGCGAGATTCAAATCCAGTTTGTCTCTAGAATCTGAGTGCTAACCTGTCTGCCATAACACCCCCTCCACTTGCCTCCTTCAAGTTGTTGTTTTAATACCCTGCAGTAAGGAGGTTTCCCTTTCTTTCCTACTTTTGTTCTTCCATAATACTTAGAGTTTGGGCTGGTATTGCCTGACATTTACCGGTTTGTAAAGTGCTGAAATACTTCAAACTTGATGAGGTTCTTGTTGCCCAGAACCTCGGAAAGGTCCCCTTGCCGCTCTGGCCCTTCTCCAAATTGTCCAGGATCCACAGCCGTCCCGGGCCCACGCCGGGCACACACAGGGCCTCCGGAGCACCGCTCCTGTGCCGCTGCAGTGTCTAAATGTTTAACTCTCATCCCTGTTTATCACCATTATATGCATATATTCGTTCGTTCGTTGTTTAGTCACTAAGTAGTGTCTGACTCTTTCATGACCCCACGGACTGTAGCCCACCAGGCTCCTCTGTCCATGGGATTGTCCAGGCAAGAATACTGGAGTGGGTTGCCATTTCCTCCTCCAAGGGATCTTCCCGACCCAGGGATCAAACCCAGGTCTCCTGCTTTGGCAGGCAGATTTTTTACCACTGAACCATCAGGGAAGCCCTGATATGCATATATGTATATTTTTTTCTTCTTCTTTTTCTTTCTTGATTTGTGTCTGTCTGGAAAGTCTGGGAAGGAGAGATTTTTTTTGGTAGGCTTATTTATCCCCAAGCCCAGCACACAGTAGGTGCTCAGTAAATACTTGGCAAGTAGTTTTAGACCTGGTTGTGGTGAGCAACCTGGGAGATGGGATGTGTCTGGTGCTGCGTCGTGGGGCGGGCTCACCGTGTCCGGGGGGCGCTCCAGCTTCATAGGGTGGAGGAGGTGGCTCCCTGGGGAGGCGGCCTCGGGGTCGCCCGCCCCCAGCAAGGAGACCACCCCATTACAGTCCACAGTGCTGTTCCGTTTGCCGTTGACTGCGAGGCCGGGAGTTGAGGTTCCGGGACTGGGCTGCCCCTGGGTGCTAGGCCGCCGCAGGGGCCAAGGCACCAGCAATGATGTGCGGTGGCTCTCACTGTCCCCGGCGGTGCTGTTTTCATCATCGGCAAAATCTGTCTCGGAGCCCAGGTCCCGCCGGCGGAAGGTGAAAATGCTCCCGTGGCTGGAGCGCGGCTTCATGGAGGTCCTGCTGAGGCCATGGGTGATGCTGAAACGATTCTGAAGGCATGGAGAGAGGACATGACTGGGACAGCGTTTCACACGCCCCCGGCCTGTCACTCGTGGTATCGGCCCCGGCTCAACTCGGAGCACTGACGGCTTCTGTCTGCCACATAGGAACTGAGTGGGCTGAACTAGGGGTGCTCCGAGGAGGGGTGCAGGATTACAGGCAATCCTGCATTTTCTGGGATCTCTGCTCACCTGAGGCCTGTGCTCCTGGGGCTCTGAGGTTGAAGCTCATATGGGAAAGAAGCAGACAGAAGGCTTCTGATGGTATAGACAGGCCTGGCCCGAGCAGGACCTTGGCAATCAGCCATGTCCCTTGCTCATCTGGGCATGTCTGTGAGCTCCTACCAATCCACACGACGGGGGTGCCCCCCAGCTCCAGTGCTGGGGACTTAGCTGAGGTTGGGGATATGCTAACACCCAAACGTACCCTATCCCTCTGCCCAGGGCTCCTCCACTCTAAGAGTGGCCACGGGAAACAGGAGGGACTGGGAGGGGGCTCAAGGAACATTTTCCTTGGGGAGCAACCGTGGGGGCTCTGACAGCACCAGGCTTAGCATGATGGCTTTTGGATGCCAGATCCATCCTGAAAGGGGCAGAGCCGCAGCTGGGGGTTACCACTGCTCGGGGACCATCCTCCGAGTCGGACTTGGGGAACTTGTCGTCCCCACACTCCTCCGTCCCTGAAGACATTCGTTTTCTTCTCTTGCTCCTTCTCTCGTGGGTGGTTACTGGGGCCAATGGGGACATCTCCAAGGAGCTGCGGGACACGGTGTCCACACCCCTGATGGCGAGGGCCTGAAAATGGTGGAAGAAGGGATGTCGTGGTCATGGAGACAGGGTGCAGACTCAGGCCAAGGTAGGCCAGGCAACTATCAGCACCTTGCTTTTCCCCAACAGTAAGTGCACCTGCCCACTCACCCCAAAAGGAGGGCGCTATGGAGAGGTGTGCACAGACAGACCCGGGATGTTTTGAGAAAGATCCAGATCCAGGGAGGAGGAGAGTAGTGGCCAAAGTGGGCAGCTCATGAAAGAGCAGAGTGCTGGGCAGGTGCGACTGGGGGTGCTGATGAGCAGAAGTGACAGAACTAGAGGGCAGAGGATCTTCTAGAAGGTTTGGCTGGCCAAAATGGGTGCTGGAGGAGGTGGTGTAGGGCAGTTGGTGGATGTCCTTGGGCTGGCTTCTAAAAGGTTTGTTCTGCAGTTGGCTGCCGGCACCCATGTGTGGGACTCGGGACAGCCACAGCAGCATCACCAGTCCTCATCTGCTGAGCCTGAGCCTTTGCCCTTGGATCTTCCTATCCCAACAGAAGGTATCCCTTGACCAGGATAAACTATGTCTATGGACACAAGATTCTTTTTTACCCAGCATGCATTGGGCTCACAGTGACCACTTTTAGCCAGGAGCCATCACCTTTATCCACCTGGCACCACTTCACCCAGAAGATACCATGGTCATAGGGAAGAGCTTTCCCCCAGCAGGCATCATCCTCACAAGGCCCACCTTTACTCAGCAGGCACCGCTTATACCCACCTTATGAACAGGCTCTGTCTTTACTCAGCAGCTAACATATTTTTATTCAGCAGATACCACGTTCACAGGAAATATCTCTACCCACCAGACACTTGCTTTATCCAGCAGGTACCAGCTTTACCCAGCATGCATCACTTTTAGCCACCAGCTGTACCCAACGTGCATCATACCTCCAGACACTGGTACCAGCTTTCCCCAACGTGCATCATGCCCCCAGGTACCAGTATGACCCAGCAGGTGTCACGCTTGTAGGCACCCAGGGTCAGGTGAAGGCTTGGTCTGGAGCTTCCTTGGCTGCACTGCTCACTCACCTCCTGCTCTTTCTTGAGCAGCTCCATGGCTTCCTGGAATCGCTTTTCCTTCTCCTCCGTCTCTGCAATGGTGGCTTGGTTTTGTTCCTCATAGGCCATGGCGACCACAGCCAGGATCAAGTTCACCAAGTAGAAGGAGCCCAGGAAGATGACCAGCATGAAGAAGATCATGTAGATCTTCCCTGCAGACCTCAGGGTCTAGAGGAGCAAGGGGGCAGAGGTCATCTTCACTGGGGCTCCATACGGGTCATGTGTGCAAATTCCAAGTTGCGCAGCCTGGCTGTGCCAAGGGTTCAAACGGCCACAGCGCGGTGAGGCAGCAGGACATGTCCCGCCTATAGACAGAAGCATCTGAACCTACAGAGGGGGACCTACATGCATGGGGTGGCGCCCCACTCGTGGGAGGAGGCAGAATGCTCCAGGTGACAGAGAAAGTGTTGCATCACATAGGGTGAACTAGCGTCCCACTCACAGAGCACAGAGTGTCTTATATAGAGGGCGGGGTCCTTGGTCACCAACAAAAGGCAAGTTTCTTTGCCTGCTGAGCCCCCGCACCTCAGAGCCCTCTGCCCCGACTCTGTTCTGGCCAGTGGGGAAGCTGCTGGGGCCGCCTGTGGCTAGTCACTTGTGCAGCCTGGGCCCTGGTTCTGGGCCCTCCGCCCATCCTGGTGGCCTTGCGCCCCATGTACCTGCTGGTAGAGGCGCTCCCAGCAGTCCTGCGTCATCAGTCGGAAGAGTGCAAGGAAGGCCCAGGCGAAGGAGTCGAAGCTGGTGTAGCCATGGTCAGGGTTCTCGCCGGCCTTCAGGCACCTATAGCCCTCGGGACATGTCCTGTGGCCAGACACACCGACTGTTCCACGCTGTGAGGGGTCCTCTGTCCCCGAGACTCTAGTTCCACACAGCGGGGTCCTGCCTTCCTGATTTTTCACGCTGTGCCTCTCACCCGGGACAGGCTTCTCCTTTTCTCTTCGTCTGTCTGCTGCCAGGCCTAAATCCAGCTCCCTCTGTCCACACGACATGCCATCCCAGCTGGTGTCTGCATTGCCTCTCCCCTCCCAGAGGAAGTGTCCAGGGCCTGGCTCAGGTTTCTTCCCTGCCTGCCCACCCCAGGGGAGCTGGGCACAGGGCAGACACATGGGGGGAGCACTGAGGCTGAGCTGAATAGGACAGACCGGGCAAAGGCCAGACTATGGCGTTGCGGGATGACTCCGGGCTGGACAGGCTGGGGCCCGGTCATGTCTGGAGGGGACAGTCTCTTTCCCAAAAGGGAGCACTGGGCTGGAGCCATGAGTGGACAGAGGATGGGAACAAGGGAAACTTGGCAAGTAGGAGGGTGCAACCAAGGGGCCTCTGCGCCTTGCTTATGTGACAAACTAAGAAAAGAAGACTTTCTCTTTGGCAACAAGAAGGGCTCTGGAACTCCACAGTCAGATGTGCAGACCTACTGCCCCGCAGAGCACTCCCCTCGGTGAGCCTGTGTGGCCCTGCGGAGCAGTTACCCTGCCCGAGGTGCAGGCGCACACAGGGCCCCGGATGGTGCACGTGGCACTGGGCATCTCTGGGAGCCACACCCTGCTTGCCCTGGAGGAGAGTCTAGGCTGCCAGGGGAGGCCAAACTTACTCTTAACCTGATGGACAGTTCAAGACGGAGAAAGCGAAGACTGGAAGGGGAGGGTGCCACCCTGGGGGGCTTTGGGAAGGGAGTGGAGCCAGGGTTGGACTGGTGGGGGGCCCTGCAGTGCTTCCTGGGTCCTCTCTTCAGCATTCTGTCTGCCCTCCTTCCAGAGGTGAGCCCCCTTCTCTTTCTTTACCTCTCCCGGCTGTCTCCCTGTGGGGGTGGGGGGAATATTCCAGAGACCTGGCAGGGAAGAGAGCCAGGGAAAGGTCTTGCTGTCCCTGGCGTCAAGGGCATAAACAGAAAGCACTGGAAGGAGAGTCCCCTGGCTGAGTGAAGTGGCCCTGGGGGTGGGTGGTACGTACCCAGCGTCGGAGCTGTTCCCACACAGTAACACATCAGAGGTGCCATTCTTGAGTAGGTAATTTCCTGGAAGAGAAGCATCTGATAATGAGGGGCATGTGGGGTCCAGACTCCTGGGGTTTCCAACTTATATCCTGGGCGTGGGGAGGGGTATAGAGACACTGCTGGGTGTCTTCCATCTGCTTTTCTGCTCCGGCCCTGACCTCTGCCTTCTGTCTGGCTAGGTTTGAGGCAATGCTGGCTGCTTCTCTGGCCTTCCGCTTGCTCTTCCTCAGACGGTCAGCTGTCAGTGTCCCCAGTGGACTCAGGAAGTCCCCACAGGGAACTTCTACACCTGCTCCAATCACTCAGGGGCCAACCTCGGTCATGGGAGGCCACGAACTAGGAGGCAGGGGTCTGTTCAGACAGGGCTCAGGTTGGACCAGGTGAGACATGGGACACCAATCCCGTCGCCTCCACTCTGGGGCCATCTATCAGTCCCCCTCCTGCCCCACTAGCTGCCTCAGTCTTAGGCAGCAGGTTTCCACGACCAGCAGCATCAAGCACCAACTGGGAGCTGATTAGAAAGGCAACTTCCCAGAGATACTGACTCAGAAACTCGGGAGGTGGGGCCCAGCAGTCTGTGTTTCCTGGAACCTTCCAGGTGACCTTTGCACGCAGGAAAGTTTTGGAACTGCTGCTACACGGCCACAGCTGAATTACAAGCAGATGCACTCACAGAGTTTCCATCTATTTCATTCTTCCACAGTGGACTGCTGGTGTAGGTCAGAGGCCTTGACTTCAGAATGGCCCCTGGGGCCCTTGTGGACGAGCATGTGGCCTTGTACCAGCCTCTGCCATCAACCTCTGGTCCAGACTGATGGCTCTAGACAAGGGGAGTGCTGGCCATCAGCCTGGAAGGCGGAAGTGTAACTCACAGAGCAGTGGAAGAACCCGAGGGGCCTGCTTGGCTTTGCGGCATCACAGAGCTTGTCCTGGGCTGCACGCAGATGGAATTAACATCCTGACAAGGATCACTGACCTCAAGTGACAAAGCCCATGCCAAGCAGATGGGGTCTCCACTCTGAGCCTCAAAAACTCCCAGCTCTGTTCCCCGACCCCTTCCCAAGGGAAACCCCTCCCCCTGCAGGCAGGCTGGTTTCTTCACCATTCCCGACCCTGCAAACATCGTAACTGCTGTTCTCCTATCGACCTCTCCATCCTCCTGCTCTTCAAGGGTCATCTCCCCGTACAGCCTGAGAACTCAGGAGAACTCAGCCTGAGAACTCAGTGCTAAGACTGCTCCTCTCCTGTCCTCTCTCTCAGAGCCCCAGAGGGCAGGGGCGGGGATCCCTGACACCCAGCCAGGTCTCTAGAGGGGCGAGTAGGGCTTGGATGTCCCTGGAAGGAGGCTTGCATGGGAGACGCCCAGCCCTGGGTGGGAGATGCCCAGTTCTGGTGGGGGTGTCAGAACCCTGCCAGGGGGCCACAGAGCCAAGTTGGCACCTGGGTCATTGAGGTAGAGGTCCAGCGATCCCCAGATCAGGCCGTCGGCTTCCACGGAGCCGTTGGTGCTGTTGGTGCCGTTGAGCACCGTGAAGTTGCGGACGCACTTGTGCCTCAGGTTGCCCATGAAGAGCTGCAGGCCGATGAGGGCGAAGACGCTGAGGCAGAAGACCGTGAGGACCATCACATCGGCCAGCTTCTTCACAGACTGGATCAGGGCCCCCACGATGGTCTTCAGGCCTGGGGGAGGTGAGGCGGAGCGCGGGGTCACCCGTGGCGCCACGTCCCCTGCCCCAGTGAGCAGGGGCCGGGCCTGAGGGGTGCTGGGCCGGGCGGGCGATCATGAGGTGCGGGCAGGGGAGGGAGGCCTCTCTCGGGTCTTTCAGACCAAAGCTCCCCCCTTTCTCTGCTGCCGAGATTCTGTCCTGATCCCCTGCGGCGGAAGTCCAGCCTGGAGTGCCTCTGTATTTTCAGAGGGGCCTCGTTCTCTTTGCTCTCCCATAGCAAATACCTGATGTAAGCATGGGAAGTGCTGTCTCCTTGAGGGAGAAAACACTCAAAGCCTGTCCCTCTCTCACTGGTCCCTCTAAATGCAGTCCCTGGGAAGGAGACAGAGGGCCAGGCCCATGCCAGGGCAATGGAGGGCCTTGGCCTTGACCCTGAGATGGGAAGAGACACGCCATTCTCAGCAGGGGAATGTGTATGCCAGGCAGGTGTGTGTGGGGGTGTGGGATCCAGCAAGGCCATGGTTGGGGATGTCCCAAGGAGCCTGTTCTGCCTCAGGTCACACTTTTGGGGAAAGGCTCAGGGGCACCTGTTTTGTGCTTTCCTCCTCTGCCCTGTGCCCTGGGGACTCGTCCCCGTCCATCCTGCTCCCAAAGCTGAGAGGCTGTGATGTGTTAGTTGCACGGCCCAGTTCCCTGCAGAAGCCAGCGCCACACAGAACAGCACGTGTAGACGCCTCTGGTGCGACACTTGGCTGCAGGCCTGTGACAAGTTCACAAGTTCGAGCAGAGCATCAGGAGCGAGGGAGCTTCTCTGCCAGCAGTGGGGACCTGCCCCCTCCACCCCTCCTCCCCAGCCCTCCTCCCTCCATCAAAGCGGCCAGATCTCAGATTAAGCCCCATCCATCCATCGTCCAGCCGGTTAATGTGTTAGGAGCACCCGTGTGGCAGTGCCCATGACTCAGAGACAAGGAGGCAGCGATGGGCACACACGGGAGAGGGGAGAGGAAGTCGTCCCCATAGTGCCAGCCACGCTGCTGCCTGCCCGGGGCTCGGAGGCACTCAGCGTCCTCTGTGAAATCGTCCTGGCAGATGTTGGCAACTGCCTGGGCAGTGAGTGGACCTCGCAGGGGTCTGGGCCTGGAGTGGTGGTGGTGATGGGATTCATGAGCCCTCTGTAGTCCGGGACTATGCTTCATCTCTAGCGGAGCTTCTGGGACCCTGTGGTGAGCATCTGGTTCTCCTCACCATGCCCACTGAAAAAGGCATGGGGAAGGGGGCAAAGTGAGCGTCAGCGGGCAGCAGCTCACATTTCCAAACTGGACTCTGCCTCCACAGCATCTTTGGCCTAAAGTGCTCAGGTCAAGGCTCTGAACACCTCCTAGACTATGGAGACAGTGTTTTTGGGAACAGTCAGTTGGCAGCCCATCCCTTTAACCACTTCTCAGATTGATGACAGAGTCCACTTCTGGCCAGGAGGATTCCAACCAGGGAGAGGGGTTCTCTCTGAAAAGACCTAGGAAGGGATGGGTCCTGGCGGATCAAATGGGAAAGTCTCCCTCCACTGAAGCTCTAACAGGCTGGCTTAAGAGCCTTAGGAAACCAACCATTCCGATTCCTTCCCATTTTAAAGCAAAGGAGACTGGAGAGAGCCACGGCTATTAAGCCTCAGCGCAGGGGACACCTCCTCCAGGGAGACTTCCATAACGCTGACCACAGCATTTTCCTGATGCTCACTTTCAGGAGCTCCTGTCTGGCAGCTTTGAAGAGATCCAGTGGGGCTGGGTTGGGAATGGTGGGCTCTCTCTCCTTTAACCCCAGATGGAGAAACAGTTTCTTGCCACCCTTTTTTAATAAAACAAACTGGGGCATGCCTTTTCTTAATGGCTCTGGTCAGTGTGCTTTCCTACCTTTGCTGGGTGTGTGCTGTGAAGTCCCCGGGGCCCTAGAGGACAGATCCCGAGGTATCTGAGGATGTGTGTGTACCAAGGCCAATGACACCTGTTACGACGGTGGGGTGGGGGAGGCTTCGTGGGAGTTGGAGCAGCCTGTCCCACTCACTATGAGCTCTTAGCATGCTGGGGCCACTTGTGGGGAGTGTGGGGGCAAGCCCATGGGTGTACTCAGCCCATGGGGGGATCAGAGTCAGAAGGAGCATTCTGAGGCTCAGTGTGAAGTCAACATGAATGGGGGCTCCCCTTATTTGATAAATGAGCCCCATCAGGGAAGGCTGAACTTTAGGGAGCTCAGAGCAGGGCCCCTGGCTCCCTGGAGGCAGCAATAGCCAAAAGCAGGCCAAGGGCCCAGGACCCATCTGCTTTCCAAATCAGGAGTGGATACCACCATCTGGTTCTGCCATCTCCCCAGATCGGTGGTGTACAACCTGTTTCCAGCTGCCTGCTCAAAAGAAGCGCCTGCTCCGGTTCTGAGTGTGGACGTGCTGGGAAGTGCCTCTGGGCTCTGACATTGTTAGAAGTCTTAGAGAACATTCCTAGATGGACGGGGTTGACTGGCTTTCTAGAGAGGCCACCTGGGCCTCAGCAGGTTTCCCGGGGACAATTGCCAACATGTTGTCAAGGAGAATTTCTTCCCGAGGCTACCATGCACGGTTTGCTAAACGTCTACCGCACATGCAGCGAGGGCTGTTAGACGCCAAGGCCCAGTGACACCTGTCCACAGAGTACGCTGTGTATCACAGAACGGGGCGGGAGTGCCAGCTGTGCATGTATCAAGAGGGCTCCAGGCAGGGACGGGGCGCTCAGCCACAAAAGGCCGTGCCCGCGCTGTCTTTCTGGGCTCTGGGTGTGGTTTCCCTACAAACAGTTCTTTTAGTGTCCTGATCGCACGATGATGCTTCGAGGGGAAGCAACACACACATAAGCTTTGACCTCTTCCGATAGTTGAGTTCAGTTTGGGAAAGCAATCTCTGCCCTGGGGAGAATTTGGGTTCAACCCAGGACCTGCCATGGTGTACTCTGGGCCCCCGGGGGTCTGTGGTGGTGGGCTTTGCTGGGGTGGGCCTGGAGCCCCTTCGAGGCACCGAGGGGACAAGCGTATCCACTGCCAATAGCCCCCACATCCGAGCTCTGGGAAAGGTACTCTGGGGACAGGCACATTCGGGGGGACCTTCCTGAGGGCCGCCTTGGCCCCCAGGTGGCTGGAAAGGCCCAAGCGTATCCCTCCAGCCTTGGCGTTTAACCTGATTTTCACCTGAAATGACTGATATAGTTTTCAGGGCCCGGAGGACTCGGAAGGTACGTAAAGCTGAGACATTGCCCAGGTCCACAAATTCAGTGGTGTATCTGTAACAGGGGAAATTCACACACAGGACAGTGACAGCACGCCAGGAGGACACACGGTCGGGGGTGGGGTGGGGGAGACAGAGAGAGAGTCACTTGTAGCTGATATCTGGGAGCAAAGCTGAGCATCTTACCTGGGATAACTGAAATAGTTTTTAGAGCTCTCAGGACTCTGAAAGTTCGAAGAGCCGACAAATTGCCTAGTTTTATATTTTCTGATACATACCTGCAGAATCAAACCACAGTTATTGGGAATTACAAAGCGGCACCTCAGCCCACCCTCCCCGGCCAGCCCTCTCTCTCTCTTCTCCCGCTCCCACGGGAAGGGCTGGGCATGACCCGCAGCCTCCCCCAGGTCTTTTTCCTGCTCTCATCCCTCCTGCCACGGGGACCTCAGCGAGGATGCCTTTAGAGTGTCCACAGGACAAGCTCCCAGGCAACTCTCTTGGTGACGGTCCCGTGAACAACCGGCGCTAGGAGGTGGCTACTCTGCCACATTCTCCATGCCACTGGAGACTGTCGCATGGCCACATGGTGGGGTCTGGGGCTGGGAACACGGCCAAGAGGGAAACTCCATTTTCCAGGGGGAACGTGGTGAAGGAAGCAGGCGGCGTCTGGTCCCGGGTGTGCCCTGTGTCTTCTGCAGTGGCATGGGCTCACGCCTTGAAGCTCTGACCTATGGGACTCAGAAGCCCCCGAGACCACTGTGGAGGCATGGCTGGGTGTCTGAAGGCAGCCTGCTTGCTCCTTCCAACCACAAATCTCTGTGCACGGGCTGGTGCAGGAGTCCCTGAAGTCAGAAGGTGGCAGTGACCTGAGAACTCAGAGGGAGAAGACTTCCCAAGAGGATGCTTTGGAAGGCGAGACGGGAGGTTGGCCAGAGAGTGAGCTCTTTGACTACGGGCAATGACCAACACAAGAAGAGGGAAAAAGCAGGTTGTGGAGTCCTAGGGATGTGGCAACCCCTCTCCCATGAGGCCACCTCTGTCTTGGTGTCCCCTTACGATGGGTCTCCATGGGAGGAGTCACCCTGAGAAGTGAGCAGCCCTCCTGGGGCTATGTCCTGGTCGGGCCCGAGTGGTGCTTAGCTGGGCTGAGTGGCCATGGGCGCAACTTGGACAACAGATTCCATAGGCCCAGAAGGAAGGCATCAGTCTCTGGGGGGCTGCGCCCACCCAAGCAGAACACAAGGACACGCGTGGATGGGTCCCATGACCAGGATGTCTGAGCATGGATGGATAGTGTGTGCCCGGGGCTGTTGGGAGAGTGGCAAGTGACTGGTGATATTTAATGAAAGGTTTCACATCCAGGGTGTCTGACATTTAACCGAAGGTGTCTGATGTTTGACAAAGAACAGCGGACTCTGGATGGCTCATGTGTAACCAAGTGTCTCCGACCCAGTGTCTGAGTGATGTCAGCCCAGGGACACTGGGTGAGTGTCGAGGGTGGGTTGACAGGGCTGATGGACTCACTCTGCTAGTCAGTGTGGCCCTCCAGGCCCTTCCACTCTGCTTAGAGCTTCTGAATGTGCCACCAAGCTCTGGGGGTCTGCAGGGAGGGACCTGGCAGGCTCCGCCAAGGGACTCAGTGTCCTGAGGTTGGTCGGGTCCAGCCTGGTCCAGTGCTGACACCAGCTTCCTCTCCGTCCACTCACGGGGCTCCTCCATCCTCATGGGGCTCTGTGGACCAAGCCTGCTCCCTCCTCACTCTCCATATCCCTTCAGGGATGGGAAGTCAGCAGACTCATTCTCAGCAAAGCTTTCCTTCTGCCTGTACCAGGTCCTTTCTATGGTGTGGTTTCCATTTCTTCCACTGGACTCACGGCAGCCTGCAAATCTTTCTTGGGTACAAAAGTCAGATACAGCCCTGGCTCCCGATGGGAGGTAAACATCACCTCATCTGTTGATTTGGTTGAAGCTCCCTCCCAACTTTGGCTGGCTAGTCCACTTTCTGTGAGGGCTCTGACCCTCATGCCTCTGAGGGTTGCACATTCTCCTCTCAGGCTTGGACTCTGTCCTGATGAGGTGTGGCCACGGGGCTGTCAGGATGAACCTGGACCGTTGCCAATGTCGCTGTTACATGGAAGCCACAGTTCCGACCTGCAGGTGGCTCTGGGTCCATTTTCTGTGGCTACTCCAGTGGGTGTGCCCCAGAACTGAGTTTTCTTGCTGAGGACACTGGCTTCAAGGCTGTGTCTCCTGGGTACAGGGAATGGGCAGAGAGCTGTGCCAGAGAGGGAGCCAACTACTTCAGTCTCTTGTCCCTCCCAGAGCCTGCCTGTCCCCTCGGGTCTCCAGTGAAGCCCTGCCCGTCTCCTGCTTGGATTTAGCCAGTCTGTGCCCGTCCCAGTATAGACCCTGTCTCCCCCATCCCCTAAGGGTCCCTAGCACCAACAGTGCCCTCCAGTCAACACCTGCTGGGCACAGGGAAGCCAAGACCCCAAGGGGTATGCTCCCATAGCCTTCAAGGCCAGTGGGGTGGCTGAGAATGGGGCGGGGCCAGCAGTCAAAATACTGAGGAGGAAGAAGCCTGGAAGGTGGGGTGCGGGCAAGGCGCGGGCAAGGCGCGGGCAAGGCGTGTCTGTGAGCACGTCTGTGACACGGAGGGCTACTGCCTCTTTTCCTCGACCCAGGACCTGGGGCCTGACCACTTCCCATCTCGGGGCCCTAGACCCTCACCGAAGCCTCTCTTGGGGCCCTGGAGTACGGCCAGACGGGAGAGACCCTGTATCTGGCAAAGGGGCAGCCTCAACAGTGGCCCAGAGTGGGGTGGAGCAGGGATCCGTGCTGCCCAGATGCTCCATCAAGCCATTCCACTCTTTCTGCAGGGGCCAAGCCTCAGGGCAGGGGCAGACAGCTGGGGCGGGCTCGTGGGCCCTGACACAGAAAGATCAGACAGTGGCGGGGGAGAGTTCTACCCCATCACACCAGCCCCAGGGCGAGAGGAAGGCTTTTGGAGGCTATGGAGCCACAAGGAAGGCAGAGCCCGGCCTTGCTCCTGCTCAGCCCCCATCCGGTCAGGCAGCCCTCCCATTCCAGGCAGATGGCCCCTCCTGGGCTGTGAGGCAGAGGTACAGCCGGCACGTTAGCTGCTGCGGTGATTGCCACCCTCTCCTCTCTGCCCTCCCTCCCTTCCCCTCCAGGTTTGGTTTCCATAACAACCCCAGAAGGTGGGAGGCAGCTGGTAATGCCCAGCTGAAAGGGGGGCCACAGGAAGAGCCCTGGCTGGAGGGTTGCAAGTGGAGCCTGACAGGCTTCCTGGCACCCTCCTCTGACCCTCCACAATCTCTAAAGTGGGTGGGACTGGGGATTAGGTGGAAGCCTAAGTCAGAAACATCAGATTAGGGGTGCTTCTCAAGGACACAAGTTAGGAGACCTGGCTTGAGTCCCTGCATTGCTGCTGATTCACACTACAATTTGAGGCAAGGGGTAGGCTCTCTTTGAGCCTCAGTTTCTCCATCGTTAAAATGGAGGGGAGGCGGGGGAATGTCGCTGAACAGAACTTTCCTGCCACTCTGATTATTCTAGGAGCTCCACATTACTGAATCACTTTGGTTACAGCAGAATGCTTTTCACTGCTTCACCACGGCAGTAATTCTTTGTTTTCACAAAGCAGGAGCACCGTCAATCGAAGTGCTGGGCCGATCTAGCCCAGAGAGCAAATCTGGCATCCCAGTGGGCCCAGGCAGCCCCAGGGGAAGTGAGCGGGCCATTTCTTGTGAGACACTCAGAAACGTGGAAATAGTCTGGTTGCCTTGGAGGTTCGCTCTGCTTTTTCAGCCCAGGGTCAGTATAGAATGAGGGCAGGAGGCCTTGGTGAGCAAGGCGTTCCTTCTCTGCGATTCTGAATGAAGGGAGTAGCTTCCCTTGGGATTCTGTGGGTGGGGGGCGGGGAGCTGACTGGGATTCTCTCACAAGACAGGACAGGAGGACTTCCTAAGAGCTAGATGGAGAGGGCTCAGAGCACCGCCCAGAGTCCCGGGCTGAAGACAAGGCAAAGTCTAGCTCTTGACATCAGACAAGGGGCCCAGGGTTCCGGGCGTGTTGGTGCAATAATCCAGTTCTCTGCTCAGGCTCCAGGATGGGCAGGGAGGGAAGGCTCAGGCAGAGGCGGTATCCTCCCCCTGTGACTTCAGGCCCTCGGGGGTCTGCGGATCGCCGCCCACCTCCCGCAGGGCACCTGAGAGCCTGGAGATCCTACTCCACTCTCATCAGTCCTGGCTCAGACAGAGAACGCTACCTCCCTTCTCACACCTTGGACTCACCTCCCAGCTCTGTGTTCTCAGTTGATGACCCTGCTTCTTACCACAGAGAAAACAGAAGCAATCAGAAGAGAAGTTCCTTCTCTCTTTGTCGGCTCTATCAGCCACCCCCACTGCCACTGGGAATTCTGTCTTCCCTGCTCTTATGACCAACACTCCCTCCAGACCCTGGATTCCCGACCCCTCGGGGCCAGCTCAAGGGCTTCGCTCCTCCATCACCAACTTGCCCTCCCTCCTGGATCGTTCCCATCAACCTGCACAGATGCTCCCTTTCTTAAGGGTCCTCCCTTCACCCATCCTCCCCTCTGATCACCGTCTTACCTTGGGTCCTCTTTTAGAGTAAACCCCACAGACCAGATGGGTACACTTGCCCTCCTCCATTCTCCTCCCACCCCGCCTGGAGCCCTCTCTAATCAGCTGTGTGTCCCCGTCTTGTCAAGGTCAAGGTCATCCACCCTTTTTACGTTGTCGACTCCAACAGTGCATCTCGGTTCTCAAGAGCATCCTTGTGGTTCCTTTCGAGTCACGTCCTCTTGCTGGCTTTCAGGACACTGCTGTCTCCTGATTTTCCTCAGCCTTCCCCGGGGGTTCCCTCCAGTCTCTTTGCTCCATCCTCCTTCTTCCTGACTTCAGGATGTCGGAGCGTCCCAGGGTACAGTCCCCAGGCGGCTTCCCTTCCCTGGCGACTCTGCCAGATGATCTCATCCGGTCTCCTGGCTTTAAATACCATCCGTATCCCAATGGCTTCTAAATTTATACCTCCGAGTGGACCACTTTCCTGAACTCCAGGCTGGAAGATCAGTTGCTGACTCAGTATCTCACCCTGGATGCTTTCAGACCTAACATATTCCAGACCGGATATTCGAGTCTTCTCCGCCCTGCGTTCTCCAGGCTGACACGTGGTCACACCAGCCACCCAGCTGCCTGAGCCAAGAGCTGCCTCGAGGCCTCCTGTCAGCCCTACTTTCAAACACCCCCAGAATCTGACCATATCTCGCACCTTCTCCACTGGGACCCTGGTCCCAGCCACCATCCTCTCTCTCCTGGCTCCCAATACAGCCTCTGCGCTTACCCTTCCCCAGAGTCCCACCCACAGAGCAGCCAGGGCCACCTCCTCGAAGGTAAAGCAGAGTGCGTCCCTCCCTGCTTTTAACCCCCATCAGCTGTCATCACACTCGACTCTTTTGCCCTGTAGGGTTGAAGTCTGTCTCCCACAGCCCAGGGCTCTGGCCCTTGTTTGCTCAGCTCTGTCCAGGCCTAAATCAACACTGGATTCGGGAAGACTGGTAGCCCTTCTCCGAGCCTTGGTTTCCCCACCTGTAAAAGGGTGGGCTGGAGTCAGCTGACCAGTAGCGTGCCTAGAAACAGGGGCTCTGCTGCCTGTTCTGACCGGCAGACAGAGAGCACCCCATCATCAAGGTCCAGTCTCTCTCTTTCCCTCTCTCTTCCACTGCATGGCTGAGCTCAGAGCTGCTCACACCCAAGGGCCAATAAAGACTTCGTCATGAACAGGTGGACTTAGTCAATCTGAGAAACCTAGAAAGCGGCAGCGGAACTGCACTTTGGATAGCACCCAGCTCAACACCACCCCTTCACCAGTGGGGAAAGCAAGGCTCTGAGAGGGCAGGGAGTATAACCCTCACCGGCTCTGCTGCTGCCAAGGTGCAGCGCCCAGCCCTGCGCACACTGGGCTCTCCACACATCAGTCTTTCGGAAAGGGTTTGACGGCTAAGCCCCTGACCACGACTCCTGCATGAGAGGCCTGCCCTGATCCCTCAACTCCGCCAGAACCCAGCATCTGTTGTCTGAGCTATCCAGAGTGGCATGCCTCAATCCAGCCCCTCAGCAAGAGGTTTCCTCCCAGGCAAGGAAGTGGGGCTTCAGCCAGTGGAGCAGCAGGCCTAGGGTCGCGTTTGCTCACTGAGTCCCTGGTGTCAGTCTGCTCATCTGTAAAATGGAGATAAGGAACCCCAATCCCGTCTACCTCTCCGGCTGGTGGGTCATGTCGGTGACTAGGGGTCTCGCAATGTGCCAGACATGGAGTCTGTGAGTGCGGATTGAAGCCACGCCAGGGTGCCTGGCAGAAGCTCCTGGGGAGGTCTGGCCACTTCTCTGGGCTCCTTTGCTCTCTCTCCTGCAGTTTAAGTCACCTTGGAATCCAGGTCACTTTTCATAGTGGTCCAGAGATTTCAGGTTGTAACACTGGTTTCCCTTGATGGAAAGCGCAGAGGATGCGAAACCCGAATCTTAATGAAGCCCCCTGAGCACAAGGCTGCCACGGGCCCACAGATAAGACAGTGGCTCTGACGCCTAAGGAAGCCTGAGCTACTCTGAACCCATCTCTCCCCACCAGGATGGGCTGAGGGCCTCCATGCCGTCTCCCACCTCCAGAGCAGGAAAGTGGGTTGCTCTATAGCCACCTGCAGAGCTGATGTGGCCTCAGCCTGGGGCCAGGAGTGGCGCCCATGCCCCTCAGTGTGGCTTCTCCCCGAACAGCGCAGCAACAAGGTACTTACGCCATGATAATCACACTGAAGTCCAGCCAGTTCCACGGGTCCCGAAGGAAGGTGAACGCGTGCAGGCAGAAGCCTCGAGCCAGGATCTTGACCAGAGACTCAAAGGTGTAGATGGCAGTGAAGGTGTACCTGGGGAGGAGGGATCGACAGGAGGCTGAAGCCTGCAGGCCAGGCTGGCACGCGCCTGGTGCATCCTTCCTCATCGGCGAGGGCCCTCAGACCAGCCTCTCTGCAAAGCCCCCATGGTAGAGCTGGGGTTGGGAGCTGGAGCTTTGTTCCAAACACCTGGTCGGCTGATGCGTCATCCTGTTTCCTCAGCATCGTGCACAGGCCTCCTATGTTCCCATGTGAACTCTCTATCTTCTCTCAGTTGTCTTGATGTAAGAAGACCCTTCACCTGTCTCCTCACCTCAGCCCTGGGGGTTGAGGGTAAAGTACCTGCTGTGGCCACTGAAGGGCTGCAGGACACTCAGTTATGGCCCCGCACTTTTGTTTGTGGATTCTCAGTGGACAGCCTGGTCTGTCGTCAACCACCCACAAGTAGGTGGGTACAGGTGTCTACCTTGGGCTTTGAAAGCGGGTTGATGTTCTAACACCTGAGACTGGAAGAGGGCTGCTCTCTGTGCTCGGGGCCAGCTGAGCAATCCCAAATGCTCGGGTGCTGGGACTGCGGCCCACAGGGCCAGACGAGGAAAGGGCCACAGCCCTGCTGGTCCCTGGGTCTTAGCAGCTGGATGCGGAGCGCAGCGTCAGTGATGCTGCCAGGTCCTGTGCGAACAAGGCAAGCCGCTTAGGGAAGAGAGGCTTCCCTAGCCTTTTGGTGGTCCCCTGAAAACAAGAGCCAAACGCATCAGGGCTGTTGGGTCCTCTTAGAGCCAATAGGTCAGGTACTTTCATTTGGAAAGGAAGAACCAGGCAGCTTTCTAAAACTGGTTATAGGAAGTAGGACTTAGGGAAAAGAGCCAGCAGCATGTGGCGCTGAGCTAGGGAGAGTCCAGGGCCTTTTCGTGGTGCCCACTCCCCCTAGCTGCACAGTCTGAAGCGGTTACTTCTCCAGTTCTCTCTCATCTGTCAAACGGGCCCAGCGGCTGTACCTGCCCTATTGGGTTGCCAGGAGGGTTACGGGACATGGTGCTCACAGTTCTAGGACAGCGCCTGGCGTGCACTAAGCGCTCATTCCATTATTAGTTAGTACCGTCCCTGTGCATTCTCCAAAACCATCGGGTGGGTCAGGGAGAAAGCCCTTCTTTTGCCAACCCAGAGAGCTTCCTCTCCTGAGGACACAAATCAAAGCACAGATTTGGCAGTGCTGGAAGCAGCAAGAGAGGGAAGGAAGGGCCGGGCCTAGGGTGCCCCAGGTGGGTGAGCTGTGGGCCTCTGCTCAGGTGACCTTGAGGCCAGGAGTCTCGAATGGGAAAGGCAGAGGGGGCAGGGCCTGCTGGAGAGGCCCTGGGGATACTCACTCGACATATTTGGTCCAGGGTGGAGGGTCGTGCTGGGCCATGAACACGCAGTTGGTCAGGATGGTACACATGATGAGCATGCTGAAGAGCGTGGCGCAGTGTCAAGGAAAATCGCCTGCAGGGGGCCAACCGGGCCGCCACCACCAGCGGGCCCCACACCACCAGGCCAAGGCTGCCAGGTCGACGAGACGAGGGCTCCCAGGAAACACACCGGGGCTCTGCCCAGTCCTTGCCAATCCCTCCCCTCTGAGAACGGACACCTGCCCTGCTCCACAGCCTCTGACAGGGACCAGACCCTTGAATTGGAGCTATTAGCAGAGTCCCTTGTAGGGCCCATCCTACAGGGAGGGATGGATGGAAGGAAGGAACCTCCCAGACCTCAGAGGTTTTTACCTTTATACACGGCTGCTCGGAGGCCACTGCTCTGGGGGGAGGGAAGCCACGACGGCTGGGCTCTGAGTGCCCTCCTCCACTGCTACGGGAGTGGCCCAGGCTGACCTTTGAATCAGGACTTCTGCCAAAACCTATGCGCCTTGTCAGGACACACTGTCCTGGGGGAGGCAGGAGGCCGCTTCTCTGGCCGTTGCTTCTTTCGCACAGGCTCTTCTCTCTTGGCCTCTGCTCTACCTGATAGCCTGCTTCTCTCCTTCAAGGAGCTCCTCCTCAGGGCGGTCTGCCCTGACTCCTTGCTTCTTGCATCCCCAGGGCACCGGGCACCCCTCTGTTAGCATGTCTGCCTCTCCGAATGACAGCGTCCCTCTGTTCCCACCAGAAGGGGAGCTCTTTAAATGCCACGACTGTGTCTTGGGCATCCTTGGGGCCCTTGGCCTCAGCACTGAACTGATCCCTGACTCCTTGGCTCCAAGTCCCAGATGCTGCTTCAGACTGGACGAAGCTCTGACTGCCTGCCATGGCCTCTCTTGCCTCTACCAGAACTGTGGAGGAACAAAGGCCAGACCCTGGGCCTCCTGTGGGCGGGGACACCCGAGGGTCCCGGCCCAGAACAAGGACACTCTGCTGCCCTCAGGAATCCTCTCTCTAGTCTGACTGGGGAAACAGCCTCCCACCCTCTGTGGCGGCTCCCAGAGTCACCATCTTGCCTTGGCATCGGCCCGCGGGGTGATTAACATGGACAGCTCAGGTGCTGCAGTAATTGAACTCCGGGGGCCTGCCTTTTCCCTCCCCATCACAGTTCCATTCTTTCCCATGGCCTGCCCAACCTAAGGCCCAATGCGGAGTCCAGTCAGACTGGAGAGGGGGCTGAGCTAGGGTTTTGATTTCTGGAGGGGGCTGGCCCAGCTGGGGAGACAGGTGGGATGTCTTCCACACCTCCAGTGCTTCTTCAAGAGAATCCAGGGAATCAGGCAATAGCATGTCAGATCCAGCCCGCAGCTATATAGTGAATTCTCCAATTTCTCATCTGAGATGACAGGGGTCGGGTTTGGGGACCCTCACCCCTAGTTAAAACAGGGTTCAGTTCAGTTCAGTCGCTCAGTTGTGTCCGATTCTTTGCAACCCCATGGACTGTAGAACATCAGGCTTCCCTGTCCATCATCAACTCCTGGAGCTTGCTCAAACTCATGTCCATTGAGTCAGTGATGCCATCCAACCATGTCATCCTCAGTTGTCCCCTTCTCCTCCTGCCCTCAATCTTTCCCAGCATCAGGGTCTTTTCCAATGAGTCAGTTCTTCACATTAGGTGGACAAAGTATTGGAGTTTCAGCTTCAGCATCAGTCCTTCCAATGAATATTCTGGACTGATTTCCTTTAGGATGGACTGGTTGGATCTCTTTGCAGTCCAAGGGACTCTCAAGAGTCTTCTTCAGTACCACAGTTCAAAAGCATCAATTCTTCGGTGCTCAGCTTTCTTTATAGTCCAACTCTCACATCCATACATGACCACTGGAAAGTCATACGACCACTGGAAAGCTGGTAGCTCAGCTCAGAGGCCAGGGCTGCAGGGAGCCTTGATTTCTCCCCAGCTAGGGGGTGCCTCCCCAGACACTGGGGTCCTTCCCTCAGCTTGGTCTCCACCACTGGGCCTAGCTCCTTCTCCAGCCTTCAAGGGCAGATTAGATAACCATCTCAATAGCCCTTCTCCCCTACACACACACACACACACACACACACACACACACACACACAAACATTCCTCACACCCCGGCTCCCTGCCAAGGCTTTCCTCACTAGGCAGGGAGTTAACAAGCCCCTTAACCAGCCTTTATTTATCCCCAAAGGCAGGCTTAACTGTCTACTGAGGATCAGATGACTCCTGAAATATGAAGGTAATGATGTTAACAGCAAGTATTTATTGAGCCCTTCCTAGGTGCCAGGCTCTGCTCTCTGCATCCATTGACTATTTCTCTTCTCCCGAGAATGCAGGAGGTAGAGACTTCTCCATTCTAGAGATGAGGAGACTGAGGCACAAAGAGATTACCTTGAAGGATACTCTAGTAGGTAGAATAATGCCCCCCAGCAAAGACAATCACGTCCTAATCCCTGGAAACTATAAACGCTCATGTAGATGGCAAAGGGGACTTTGCAGATGTGATTAAATTAAGGATCGGGTGATTATCCTGGATTATCTGGGTGGGCCCAATGTCATCACCGGGTCCTTATAAAAAAGAAAGAGGCAGGCGTCAGCATGATGTTTGTGAGAAAGACTCCACCAGCTGTTGCTGACTTTGGAAATGGAAGGGGGCCAGAGCCGAGGATTTTCCGCAGCCCCTGGAAAACAGAAAAACCTAGAAAACGGATTCTCTCTGAGAACCTCCAGAAAGAACTGCGGCCCTGTGGATACCTTGTTTTTAGCCCAGTGAGATCTTTTTTGGACTTCTGACCTCCAGAACCATAAGATGACAAGTCTGCATTGTTTCAAGCTGCTAAGTCTGGTAATTTGTTGTAGCAGCCACAGAAAATGACTGTGGGTCCGACCCTGGTCAATGGCAGAGCCCAGACCTGAGACCTGGCCGTCCTGACGCAGGCTCCACTCTGAACTCTGCTGTGGCCTCACCATCTCTACACAATGACAGCAACGTCCCCTGGTCCCTTCCCTCACTTCCAGACTGAAGGGCCTGTGGGAATCACACTGTTTCAGGCCCTCATCCACCAAGCGGGAGTGCCGTCCCACACTTGGGACTCGGACACCCACAAGGCACGCTGAAAACCACGGGGTGAAGGGCTCTGTAAAGTGTGTGCAGACAGCCACCCAGGAAGACGAACTGAATTATTTGTCATTTTTAAGAACCCACCTCACGTAAGCACATGGGCATGGCTCTGTGTGGGAGACAGGGAGACCTCCAAGCCATTGAACTGCTCCAAGATAGGAGATTATGAGAAATCAGACTTGTCTCCGGCGAGGCTGGGCAGGAAGGCTTCCTGGAGGAGACATTCACATAGGCTCTGGAGGCTGGTTAGGGTTCCTCCAGCAAACAGTCAGCCCAGCCGGTCCTGGGGAAGCTCAGGACTAGAGAGACACCTGTCTGAGGAGCCGAGCCTCTCCCCACTGTGGTTATAGCACTCACAGCTCTCATCAGTGTGGAGAAAAGGCTGCTTGGCAGACAGCAGCAGTGTGGCCAGGCTGCCTTGGACCAGAGGACTCGGCTGGACACAGACAGAGGTGAACTGCAGTTTGACATCAAGACTTAGGGAAGAGCCAGAGTGGACAGCCCTCCTGAACCCTCCTGCGCTGCACAGGGGGAAAGGAAAGGTGCCATCTGAAGGAATTTTGGCTTCTCCAGACAAAGCAATGCCTTAGCGTGCGTTGCCGAGACTCCAGTCTCTGCCACTTGACTGTTCAAAACCCTGCCTGGCTCTCCAGTTCTTGAGGACGGCCCTTCCATTACTCTCAGCCATTTTTGCGTAGGTGTGTGAGTGTGTGACCTTTTCCTACATAGACCGAGCCTCTAGTCCACGTGACTCTGCCCAAGCATCCCTGAGTTCCCATGGAACCACCACAGAGCCAATAACCAGAGAGAGAAGTCAGGCGCGCTCCCGGCCGGAGCACACCTGTTTGCACTGCCTGGTGGTTGCAGGCCGACGACTGAGCGGGTTTCGTGCGTAGGCAGTGGCAGAGGCCAGCTCTCCAGGGCTGAGCCGAGCCGAACATCTTCAATCCTGTCATGTCATTGTCCCTAAACACCCACTCCCAGCCTCATAATTAAAATGCCAGCAAAGACTGCCAGCCTGGATTGTGGGGAATGCCTGAAACTGGGGCTGCCTGTCTTCAGATGGTAAGGAGTCAAAAAACTCCCAATGAGAAGGGAATTAACAGTCAGCGTATTTTCATATATTTGTTCTATTAAATGAACACACTGCGCACACACACACACACACACACACACACACACACACACACACACACACGGTTTGATTGCCCATTTGAATCTGGAAGAACGTGGGAGGACTTTGTGAACAGATCCTGTGCACCCAGGAAGGCAAAAAGCTGCCCGCCGTGGATGTGCAGCGTCTCTGAATGTGACTGCAGTGGAATTTGGAGTTCTGCTGGTTTCTTTTATTTAATCCTGGCAGGAACACATTCTGCAGGATTATAACAAAAATACATCGGGAAAAAAAGCTCTCCATGCCCATATTTACTTTTTAGGCAACTTCCCAGGGACGCACTGCGAGCGTGGAGCCCAGAGCAAAGCTGAACAGAGTTATCGTGCACTTGCCAGCCGGTCCCTGGGAATGCCTGGATTGTCACAAGTGAGAGGAATTTCTTTCTGGAGAGCAGGACCTGTGTTCCTGCCTGCTTTCAAGTCAGTCTTTATCCCTACTGCCCTTTCTAAAGGGCCTGGCACAAAACTTTGCACACTGGGGGCTGAGATGTTTGAATATCTGTAGCAATGTAAGCAGACAATTAGCTTCAGTTTAGCAACGTGAAAAAGTTACTAGAGATCTGTGGCACAGCAATGTCAGCATGACTGTTCTGGATACTTAAAAATGGTTAAGATGGTCAATTTTATGTCATATGTTTTATGCCACACAAAACGTGTGTGTGCTCAATCACTTCAGTCGTGTCCGACTCTCTGTGACCCCAGGGACTGTAGCCCACCAGGCTCCTCTGTCCATGAGGATTCTCCAGCCAAGAATACTGGAGGGGGTTGCCATTTCCTCCTCTAAGGGATCCTCCCAACCCAGGGATCAATCCCACATCTCCTGTGTCTCTCGCACTGCAGGCGGATTCTTAACTGCTGAGCCACCAGGGAAGCCGGCGCACGTGTGTGTATACCTATGTATATTCTGCGTTATGCTTAGTCACTCAGTCGTGTCTGACTCTTTGCGACCCCATGGACTGTAGCCCACCAGGCTCCTCTGTCCTTAGGGATTCTCCAGGCAAGAATACTGGAGGGGGTTGCCATGCCCTCCTCCAGGGGATCTTCCCAACTCAGGGACTGAACCCAGGTCCCGCATTGTAGGTGGATTCTTAACCATCTGAGTCACCAGGGAAGCTCAAGAATACTGAAGTGGGTAGCTTATCCCTTCTCTAGGGTATCTTCCCCACCCAGGAATAGAACCAGGGTCTTCGGCATTGCGGGTGGATTCTTTACCAGCTGAGCTACCAGGGAAGCCTAGCTATGTATAGTCATCTATCTATCTATCTATCTATCCACAGACAGAGAGAGAGAGGAAAATTTTGTAATCCGAGACTTGAAATCTGTATGCTTTAGAAATGCATGGTGACTGCTGATCGGCATGGGACTCCTTCTTGGTGATAAAAATGCTTTGGAATTAGAGAGTGGTAATGGTTGCACAGCCTTATGAATATACGGTACTGAATATAAGTGTACTGAACTGTACACTTTAAATGGTAAATTTTATGGTATGTGAATTTTATCTTGATTGAAAAATGCATGAAGAACTTGTAGATTTGAGGCCTCACACTGGCGGTTCTGGTCTGGAAGGGGCTGGGAGTCTTCATTTTTAACAAACTTCCCTGGTGCCACTCAGACTGACATTTAGAAGTGACTGCCTTCGAGCAGTGAGTGCGCAAATCACAGTTGTTGTTTTTCGCTGTCATGCCTGACCCTTTGCAACCCCGCGGACTGTAGCCCGCCAGGCTCCTCCGTCCACGGGCTTTCCCAAGCAAGAAAACTGGAAGTGAGTTGCCACTTCCCTCTCCAGGCGATCTTCCTGATCCAGGGATTGAACCCGCATCTTCTGCACTGGCAGGCGGATTCTTTACCAGTGAGCCACCAGGGAAGCTACAAATCATGGACACTTTCCTAAAACACAGGTTCTGGACCCGAGAGTCAGCAGTTCCTGTAAGATTCTTGTGATGCTGCTGCTGCTGATCAGTGTACCACACTTTGAGGGCGAGACCCAAGGACACAGAAGGGCTGCTCCCCAAACGCACAATCCAGGCCCCTCCTCTCCCTCAGTGCCTCCCGAGCCCGCTAGGGGGCGCTGTGGGAGGCCCGCCGTGCTCTTCCATCCCCAGGTAGTAGAGCATCAGGGAGCCTCTAAGAGCCCAGCGCAGGGCCTCCCAGATGCTGAGCCTCTCCCTGGGGCAGCTGCCCTGGGAAACAAGGTCCACCTCAGAGCCCTCAGGGGCAGTCCTGCCAGGCGGAACCAGCTCCTCACAGCCTGAGAGCCACCACTTTTGGTGGACCCTCTGGCCAGGCTGGGGACTGTGTTGGCCCTGCTGTCCCCCTGGCCCACCTGCCTCCCTGGCCTCAGCCGCCTCGTGGCCCAGCCTTGCTGCAGGTGCATCCCCAGGGGCTGAGCTGACTGCTAAACAGAGCTGGTTGGTTAGATACCTGGAGGAGAAGCCCCAGGTGGGAGCCAGAGCATGCTTTCAGTGAGGCCACGCCCTCGCAGTGAGTCCCGAGAGAGGCTCAGAGCAAGAAGGCTGGCCTTTCCTCCTACCGCACTGCTCTCACCAGGCTATGCCCACACGCCAGCAAAATGACAACTTCCTCATGTGGTTGTCTAATCACTCTTGGGCGGGGGCCGGGGTGGGGGGGCTGTAAAATTCCCAAGGGGGCAAGGACAGGGACTTATCCAGTTTGATAAGCACCCCAGAGTGCCAGGCAACGTGTGTAGCACCTACAGAAAGCTTGGGAATGGCTCAAAATTAAATCCAGAACCACCCATGCCTCACAAAGCAGGATGCAGCTGTGAGTAGCAGGCTGCTCCATGAACACAGTCCCTCCCCACGGTGTCTGCCCACCCTGGAGACCACCCTGCTGATGCTACGGTCACGGCCTAAATGGGGAGCGGCGTTCCCTGGATGTACACGTCTCCGGATCCCCAGGAGAAAGGCCAGAGCAAGCTGGAGCGGGCCAGAGAGCAACTGCATGCAGAAAATGAATGGGCCCTAAGGCCCTCTGAGTGGCCCCAGGTTTGGGGTCAGCACTGGGGCACATGTGGGCAGACCATGGAGCCAGGAATGGGCACTTCTCAACCCTGCCTGGATAGGAAAGGCCCCCTGAGTAGTCAGCATTCGGTTACTCAGTTCCTCACTGGACAGCCATTTTCCCCAAGCCTCCTGCCCTGCCCAGAGGCCTTGGCCTTCCAACCAGAAGGGGAACAGAGAGGAGACTTTAGGGAGCTCCCTTGGGCCCAACCTGCCAACCCCACAACTAATCGCACTGCTGAGCCCAGGGGCATTGATCAATTAACGGCCAAGCCAGCTTCAGCTAAAGCAAAGCTGTCCAGGCCCTCACGCCGAAACACAGGCACCTCTGACCCCACGGCCAGACACCCGCCCTCCCCAAGAGGCTCTGCGCCTGGGATCCCTTTTCTGAAGTCCAAAGAACAGCCATTTCCCTGTTTCATGCTTGGTCTGAACGGGATCCTTCTAGGACCCAAAGACCAGTACCCATCCCTCATCACACCACAGCCCACCCATCGGTCTCCTCCACAGCCTGAAGCTTTTTCAGGCTGTGGTTTATATAATTTAATGCTAACCAGAGTTCTTTGAGATACTCTGAAACTGCAAACATTTTGTCAACACCTAATCAAAAAGCAAGTGTTGCCTCCCTTGAAAGAGGCCCACGTATGACTAAACCAGAGGCCTCCTGATTGGGAAGCAGTTTCTCCTTGGCTGAGCCCCGGTGACCTGCCAGAGGTCCCTGCCAGTGGGTGGGGAGGTGCAGGGCGTGGCAGGGTCGGGGGGGTGCAATGCGAGGGGACATGGGGAGCCAAGACCAGAATCAGGGGACACTGACCGGCCTCATTTCTTCTGCTTTCCTCGGTAGCTCAGCTTCTAAGACGCTTCTCTCCTGAAGAATCAGCCGAATCTCCCAAGCCTTCATGTGTCCACTATCCCCCAGGATCTTGTTAAAATGCAGATGCCGAATTGGCAGGTCTTGGGGTGGGGTCTGAGAGACTGATATCCAACTGGCTCCCAGGTGACAACTGTGTGCTTGCTTGTTTGAAGACCGACCAGGAATCAACATCGCTCTCAGTGTTAAACTCCCCATCCACCCTCTTTCCCCAGGTGGGGCCCACCCAGCAGGGATGGATCGCAAAGGATATGAATGAACCAAGATCTTCACAGCCGCTCTCCGGATGGGGTGGAAGGGGCTGAGGACGTACAAGGCGTTGGTGGCACTGAACCGGAAGATGGTCTTGCCTTTGTTCAGGACGATGAAGGTCTGTGGACAGAGAGCCACTTTAGGCAGGGTGGCAGCCCTAGGTCCTTAACGGAGAGGAACTCCTGGGGGGCAGGTGTGGGCTCAGAGGCCTAAAACTCTGGCAGAGGGGTAGGGTGAGAGGAAGAGGAGACTGCCTGACAGAGCGGGGGGTGGGTACCGGGAGCTGGCAGGTCACCCATGGCTGGGCTGGGACAAGAGCAAGTTCAGGGGATTGTCAGGTTGCGTAGATTTAGTTTCATTTCAATGAGAAGGGGCCTTTCATGATCCTAGCTGAGCTGTTATCATAGCAGAGGCCAGGACCCAGCTGACGCCCCTCCTGGTTCCCCTCTCCCTCTGACCCCTCTGTGCTTCCCCACCGGGCCCACAGAAGGCAGAGTGTGCGATGAGGGAGCTGGGTCAGCAGGGACAACCAAAGAGGGATGAGGAAAATGCAGAACTCAGCCCAGGAGACAGAAACTTTCCCTGGGACCCTGTCTCCTGGAGTCCAGACAGATGGTAGCCCCAGCTGACACCAGAGGCCATGACCTGGTGTCTTCCTCACTAGGGTCATGCGTTGCCCAGGGTAAACCTGCTCTTCACGCTTCTGGAAGTTCCATCTACTCAGCACAGTGAGGCATGGGAGTGGACGGTGGGTGCTGGAGGCGGCACCGTAGCACGTGGAGTGGGCACCTGGGCCCAGCGCCGTCTCTGAGGACAGCGGTCCATCCCCGTTGGCTACCGCAGGCACTGCGGAGGCGGCAAGGCCTGGGGCTGGGCTTCTCCCAGGGCTGAGCTGGTGAGATAAGGTTCTATTTACTCTGGGTAGGAAGACAAGTTGTCCAGAAAGATCAGGACTGAAAGTTCTGCTCTGGTACCTGCGTCACCCCGTGGGGTTGCAGGCAGTGTGACCAGGGGTCAGCAAGGCAAGACAGGGGGTTAGAGGCCAGAATCCTACCTGGGGCCACTGCTCAAGTGTCCCTGGTCACAGGGACAGGAGAGTGTCCCTGACTGCCCCCGGCTCAGCTGCCACCAGCTCCCAGAGCCCAGCCCAGCTCTGGTCCGCCCTCAGTTGGGTCCCTCTGCCATGACTCCAGTCTGTGAACTCCAGCCCCATCACCACTTTGATGCACCACTCAACCCATGCTTGTCCCAGCTGTGGCCTTAACCCCAGCCCTAATTCTAGCTCTGACCAACCAGGATCTGGCCCACCCACCCTGACTAATCCCAATATAGCCAGAGGCCTCACCTTCACCGAGCCTGAGTCACCTGAATTGGGGGGTGGGGAGTGAAGGCAAATTCACCGTCTCTTCTCCCACATGTGCATATAGCCTGGGTGGGCTTGGCCTCTACCCGTGCACACACGCGTGCACACAGGGAGACAACTGCGCATCACTCCCACTCTCAGACCCCTGGTCTCCTGGATGCATAGTGCATAGTGACACACCACTCGGACGCCTGGTAACACTGACACACACTCACAAACAGCAGGTGCTGGCCCTGCCCTGGGAACGCCAGCCTGTCTGTCTCAATGCCTCCTCAGCCCGGGGACTGACTGCAGTGATGTGGGCAGGACCGATCTTGCTTGGCACCTAGCCTTCTGGGGAGAGGCCTCCACCAAATTGAAACCCACCTTCCCCTGGCCATGCAGCCCAAAGTGTGGGCAGCTGGGCTGGGGACTCAGGCCTCTGCAGGAGCTCTGTGTGCCCAAGGTCTGGCCGGGTGTAGGCCTGGGCACATGGTGCTGAGAGGTGAGGACAGCGCAGGGGCCCCAGATTGGGGAATTTATCTCCTGGGTAGAAATTCATGCTGGAGGAAGCTTGAGTAACCCATCCAAGTGGACAAAGGGCTTCCCTGGTGGCTCTGGCGGTAGAAGGATCTGCCTGCAATGTGGGAGACCCAGGTTTAGTCCCTGGGTCGGGAAGATCCCCTGGAGAACAGAATGGCAACCCACTCCAGTATTCTTGCCTGGAGAATTCCATGAACAGAGGAACCTGGCGGCCTACAGTCCATGGGGTCGGACACGGCTGAGTGACTAAGGCACACACACAGTGGACCAAAGTCCCTTCCTCTCCCCGCACTCTGAAGGGACAATGGCAAAGCCACCGGCTTCCCACTCCTCTCAGATTTCCCATGAGCCGTCACAGTCCCATCACCAGCCCACAAGGCCCAGATGCTGCTGCTGTGGCCCCCAGCCCGAGCCGTGATGGCACAGCCAATGCCCAGCAAATTCTCTGGGGCGGGGGGCGGAGGCTACACGCTGTCCCTGCTTGGGGGAGGGATCCCATGCCGTGCTCTGAGGCTCAAACTCAACTCAGGACAGGACTCAGGGCCCGACTCTGACTGACACACACACCACAGGATCAGGAGTCCTCCAGGGGCGGAAATCTGACCACGGATTATTCCCTGAGTAGATGTTCCATCAGGAGGCAAGATTTCCAGAGTGGCTGCCTGCTCTTTCCTTCATAGCACCGAACCATCTCAGGCTGCATAATTCTGGGCTTTTTTTCTGGAACTCCAAAGTTAAGGTGATTGGAATATAGATTGCTAATGACTCACTTCCCTGAGGCCCAAGGGAGCCAGCCCCAAAGAGAGCCCCGTATGGAGGCGAGACCCTCTCCCTATCTGCCTGGTTGACTGAGATGCTGCGGGGAGGCGGGGTGGGAGTGGGTGGCAGTCACCTTTTGAGTGCTATAGAAGGGGTCCAGGTCCTCCAGGGGCTCCCCGATGAGCTCTCGGGGTGGGTTGCCGTAGAGATCCGGCAGCTTTTTGGAGGCCTGAAGGTCCAGCTGGGGCCGGGGAGCCTCCTCCTCAGGCAGCCCATCGCGGCTCTCCTGCGAGGCGGCCGAGCTCCGGGCCTGCTTCTCCGCCATGCGCTTCTCGATGGCCGCCAGAGACTCCCGGGTGAACCTGCGGAAGCTGCTGGTGCCCCGAGGTAACAGGAAGTCTGCCATCTTCTCATCCTGCTTCTGGGGCACAGGCTGTCCTCACGCTGCCTGTAGGGAAGCTGAAAGACACACAGACATGGGGCTGATGCTGCATGCAGGGCCGGGGGCCAGGGTGCTCAGACCTGGGGGGAGCGGCTGCGCCTGGTGGAGGGAAGGACCCACATCCTTGCAGAGATGCCCCCCACCTCTCCACAGGCACACCCTGCCGATGCCAACCCGGGGAAACCCGGAATCCTCCGGGCTGCAGGGAATGCAAGGGGATCTGCAGCAGGGGCACTTGTCCCTTCCCCATCCCGAGGAGCAACTTTGAAAGCAAGTACGCATGAGAAACTGGGTCACCAGTGACCCTTCATCCTACCCTATTCAATACAAAAGGAAACCCTCACACCTGTGGGTTTCCTGACCAAGCCCACTTTGACACACTTCTCACTACTGCTGTCCCCCCACACTCTGGGCTGATGGGGACACTCGACGGGAAGGGGCAGGGAGGGGGGTGGTCGTCTTTAGATCTCTGGCAGGGCTGGTCCTGAACGAGTGCGTGAGGGAATGAATGGGTGAATGCGTAGGCGAGGGGCAGGCGCATTAGAAGGTTCCCGGCACTGCCCTTCCTCTCAGCTTGTCTCCTCTGCAGGTCACCCTGGGACCCTAGGAGGGCGATCAGAGGCCTCCCGGGCCAGTGTACCAACTCTGGGCTTCTTTTCCAGGCAGCTCTCTGGCCTGAGTGGTGGGACCAGAGGGCGGGGGACAGTCTGTCTGGTCTTCCCACCGTGTACCTGTGCGGGGGTGCCCAGACTTCACTTGGGGCACGGAGGTGCCAACATCTGGCAATGGCTGGGGCATCTGGATCTGCTGACCAAGGCCCAGGGAAAGTCCTGCAGGTTTGGGGAAACAGCTGGGTAATGATTTGGCAGCTGCCATCCAGATGTTGGCAACCTGGTGTACACAGCTGCCTCAGAGCCCACCCCCGAGGATCTCAAGGAAATCCCCGAGGGAGACAGCCTTCCAGAGATGGGAAATGCTGACGGAGCATCTGAGACTCCCCTATGCCTCCACTCGCTCCCCTCCCCTTGAGTCTGAACAAACCCCAAGAGACAGCAGAACCAGCAAACGGTGACCCCGCCTCCGCTAGGACTTCCAGCCAGGCGCCTGCGCGTGACGCCATACGGGGAGAATGTGGCCCCCAGTGGCCTCAGATGATCCAGGACCTGGTGTGAACAGGCTCTGACTCTGATACGGAGGCTGGAGAATGTGTGCCCGACTGCCCCACCAAAACAGGATGTGGTCAGCCCAGCTCCCCAGTGGGACACCTCAGCCAATGGGAGGGGAAGGCCGTGTTGCTAATTACCACATCAAACCCAGGCAAGGCCGGGCACCTGTTGGAGGTCTCTGCCAGGACAAAATCCCTTTCCGTCAAAGATCGGCTTGGCCTTGATCTGACTCCTGACACACGTCACTGCTGACCCCAACAAGTGGCTGCCACCCTGACCCCTGTGCATACCCCACCGAGGGCGGGGGCCCCAAGCACCTCGAAGTAGGCACCTGGCCAGGTGACAGGTAAACAGTGAGCAAACACAACACAGCCAGGTCTCAAAGGGTGCCTCAGGTCCCAAGGGAGGCATGGCGCGGAATGTGTGAAGGGAAGCCAGAGGAGAGAGGTCCCAGGACACTGTCAGAACCACCCGTCCTTCAGCCACTTGCTCTTCTCTTTCCCTCCAGTAAAGCGAAAGGAACATCCTTGTTGAAAACAGCAGGTGAAGGAGTAGGTCCCCCTTTAATCAAAGGCTGTCCCTCTCTACCTCCATCTTTGCATGCACAAAGACAGGCAACTGTAATACTTATCACCAAATGTGAATGGCAATTTTTTTCCCCCAGGCTAGGAATTTAGGTAATTTTTAACTTTCTTCTTTGTGCTCTTCTTCAGTTCTTGAATTATTTATGATGATTTTGTGTTACTTTTACAAAAACAATAAACTCATTATTCTTTTTATCCTTTTTAAAAAAGAAGCCAGCCTGGATGCCAGCAGCCCCTTCCTTGCAGGGCAATCCTCTTCACTCTGAGCAATCACTAGTCCCGTAAATCAGGAAACCTCCTCTTTTGCTTGGAATTATTTCCTAAAAATAGTGTTCTCTGTCTCACTGTATCCATCTGTGTCCACACGCCTGCAAGGTTTCTGGAGACACGTGGATGCCCATGGACCTATGGAGTCTTTACTGGTACATACCCGTGTATGTGTGTGTGTGTGTGTGTGTGTGCGCGCGCAAGCTTGCACCTGCATATACATCTGTTCCAGTAAAAGTGTTTGTAAAATTTGTACTGAAATCAACTTTTCCTACAGATTGGTGCCCATATCCTAAGTGTACACACATGTGGGTGAATTTCCAAACTGAACTCACCCAGTATCTAGCATCCAGGTCAGGAAATAGGTAATTTCCAGTTCCTCTGAAATAGGTAATTTCTAGTTCCCCTTCACTCCCTAACTGAATAACCATTTTCTCCTGACTGCTAACAGTCAGGAGACCAGCTCTGTCTCTGCAATTCAGAGGCACCTAACAGACCTCTTGGAGTGATGGGAAAAAAATTCAGGGGAGGGGATTGCATCTCTTTCTCAAATTAACCTCTACCTGAAACTTAACATCTCCGTCCATTAGGAATGTAGGCAGCAATATGGAAGGGCCAGCATTACCGGTGACCAACAGAAATGCAGCTATTTCCCTGTCCCATGAGAGGGGCTGCAATATCTCGAATGTCATTTATGCCATGATTACTTTAAAACTGGGGCTTTCCAGGTGGTTTGGTGGTAAAGAGTTCACCTGCAATTGTAAGAGACACGGGTTCAATCCCTGGGTCGGGAAGATCCCCTGGAGGAGGATACAGCAACCCACTCCAGTATTCTTGCTTGGGCAATCCCATGCACAGAAAGCCTGGTGGGCTACAGTCCATGGGGTTGCAGAGTCAGACACGACTGAGCAACTGAGCATGCACGTGTATTAGAACCATTGCTGCTGCTGCTGCTGCTGCTGAGTCGCTTCAGTCGCGTCCGACTCTGTGCGACCCTATAGACGGCAGCCCATCAGGTTCCGTCGTCCCTGGGATTCTCCAGGCAAGAACACTGGAGTGGGTTGCCATTTCCTTCTCCAATGCAGAAAAGTGAAAAGTGAAAGTGAAGTCGCTCAGTCGTGTCCGACTCTTCGAGACCCCATGGACTGCAGCCCACTAGGCTCCTCCGTCCCTGGGATTCTCCAGGCACCAGCACTGGAGTGGGTGCCATCGCCTTCTCCAAGAACCATTGTTAGATATTATCTAATAAAGTAATCATGAAGCCCCAACAATGGGGCCCTGGGTCCTGGGAAGGGTCTTTCCGCAGCTGGCTTCCAGCAGGGAACCAAACCCCAGGGGCTTGGTGGTTTGTGAAACCAGATTCCAGAGGAAGTTCCCGGCTCCCCAGCAGCAGGGCAGCTTCAGGTTCCAAAGTAAACCTGCCAAGAGCGTGCTTTGTCTCTGGGTCCCCACAGGTGGCCCACTGTGGGCGAGTGGGATCTGTTTTCTCCCTTGTTCTCCGCTGCCTGCACCTGGCTCTGGCCCTGCCCTTCCCTCAGAAGCTCGGGGCCCACGCCCTGCTGAGGCTGAGGCTGAGACTGGCTGAGCCCTGGCTGCAAGCTTTCCGGTGACAGCGGGGTAAGGAGATGTCGGCGTAGATCTGAGGACACTCCAGACTCCATACCCTTCTGGCATAGGTGTACAGGCCCTCAGCTCTGTGGGAAGAACCCACCTCTGGCTGGGGAAGTACAGGGGGCCTCTGTCTCTCACAGGTCCATCACACCGGGGAGCCGGTGCCAGATTTGATTCAGCGATCACACAAAGGTCATACTCTTCTAGACGCCAGCATTTCATGACTCTCGCCCTCACCCAGGACAGCGTCTCCATCTGCACCAACTTCTCCACTGGCAACAGTCTCTCCACCTGTACCAGTCTCTCTACTTGAACCAGTCTCTCCATTTTGGACTGCCAGGAGATCAAATCAGTCAATCCTAAAGGAAATCAATCCTGAGTATTCACTGGAAGGACCAAAGCGAAAGCTCCAATACTTTGGCCACCTGATGTAAAGAGCCGACTCAACTGGAAAAGACCCTGATGCTGGGAAAGACTGAAGGCAAGAGGAGAAGGGGATGACGACACAGGATGAGATGGCTGGATGGCATCACCAAGTCAACGGACATGAGTTTGAGCAAACTCCGGGAGATGGTAAAGGACAGGGAGGCCTGCCATGCTGCAGTTCACGGGGTCTCAAAGAGTCGGACACGACTGAGCAACTAAACAATAACAACTCCGTTTATATCGGCTTCTCCATTTGTACCAAATTCTCCATCTGCACCAGCATCTTCACCAGCCCCCTAGGCTGGGTCAGCTTCTTCCAGCTGATCCCTCTTCCTGGGCCAGTTCCCCCTGTTCTGTCACTTAAGCTCTAAGGAGCCCTTACTCCATCCTGTCCCAAGTCCATCAGCGGATTACCACGTGCATCTCTCCCTAAGCTCTGCTGGCTCCTGAGAGTTCTTGGGAGCAAACGGTGAGCCCTCCTTTTCAAACCGGCTCCTCCTGACATCGTTTCCTTGGACACTGGCCACAATCCCCCATCTCCACCAGACATCAGGCCTCCATCTCCACAGCCACTGCCCTGGGATGGGCTTCTTGGCTCCGACTGGGACTAGCCTGATTCCACTGCCACCGCCTCCTCCCTGGTTCCTTCCACCCGCCATGTGCGGCTCCCACCACTCCCTGGCTCAGATACCCCCGGCACTGCCGCTGGCCTGCGCTGATGGCCTGAGCATGAGTCGCCACTTGCTCCTCTCACTGCCCCACCTCCTCCAGGAGACCCTCTCTGACTGCCCCCGCCCACACTGACCTCCCTCCTCTGGGCCAGGAGGCCGAGCCTGCATCTCGTCCTGCGTCCCTTTCTGGCCTCAGCTGCCCTCTGACAGTTGGTGGAGTGGGTCTGGTCTCCCCAGACTTGTGGGAAACCTCTTCTTAGGGCAAGGCTGGGTCCCTCCCTCCTCTGAGTCACTGGCCTGTAGGTACAGGAATTCACATCAGGGCGGAGATGCTGTAGGGGAAGAGTATTGACTGTTCACACCAGAAACGGGACCTCCCTAGACTGTCTCATCTTTTTACATCTTCCTGAAAGAAGATTCCCTGAATGCACAGGGCACACAGCTGGTGCTGGGTCAACGGCGGTGGTTATGATGCCGGGACATGGGGCACGACAGCCTGGCAGCCCGCAGTGCAGCCGCGTAGTGTCGGGGTGGAGGACGGACACGCACACATCCCGGTGTCAGCACTGAAATTCCTGAATCCCCAAATGCCCGTCAGTCCTGGGAAAATTAGGCCAGCTGGCTGTGCCCTGGGGTAAGGAGGGACCCGACTCCAGCCTAACCCCTCCTTGCAGCCCCTTCCTGCCCACTCTCCTCCCAGATTCTGAAGGCAGTTCCTGAGTCACGTCTGGCATTTTGGTCGCCTTGGAACTGGAGCCTCTGGAACACAACAGGCAAAGAATATTCTTTGCCATGTAAATTTATGCAAAGCGCTCTGTGGAAGTGGTTCCCTGGCTTCCTAGAAAATCTCTGCTGGCTTCCTTGGCTCTGGGAGCCTCCTTTCTGCCCTGCAGCCCAGGTGGCCTCAGGCCGGAGCACCCATTGCCCTGGGCACTGGTTTCACCCCTGCTCTACCCCTGCCCCCTCAGTCCCAGGGGCTCAGGGCGCTCAGGAAGCAGAAGCTCACTCCCCATGGGCAGAGGCAAGGGAACCAGGAGCCACTTCCTTTCTTCCTTGAGGAGAATCGGTTGGGACTAATCAATACCTCAACACATAGACTCATTTTATTAACTGAATGACTCAGTGAACATTTAGTCAGCACCCACTGTACACAGCCCTACAAATGACTTCTTAGAATACCCTTCTTCCTTAGGTGACGGATTCCAAATCAACAGGTGCGATGATAGGAAAGGGAGACGAGCCACCAGCAAAGAGACTGTGGTAGCTTGTGAGGATATTTCCACCCGGTGTTGCTGAGACTGGCATGAGGAATGCCCTGGACCAGAGAACCCAGCCTTGTGTCTGGGTCTGCGTGCCTCTCCGTCTCTGAAAGGCTTCCAAGTCCAATGCGGGACAGCGGCAAAGTCAGGGCTGTGGCTCGGAAGCAAGACTGCCTGTGTGATCCCGGGTCCTGGCCACTTGTATGTTCCTGGGCAAGTTCTTGGGTAACCATCAGTTGATGGTTCTCTACCTCACTTTTCCCACAGGTAAAATGGGGTTAATAACAGTACCTATCTCAGGGGGCTGTTCTGAGGCACAAGTATATTAACATTTGCACATGCTCAGCACACAGAAAGCGTTCAGTGAGTGTCATTTGCTATAATCATTGTGGTTATTGTTGCCATTCTTTTTTCTCCCAGGAAGTCCAGCTCAGAAGACCCTTCTCGGAAAAACCTTCTTGCGGCCACACCTGTCCTCCCTGCCTGGCTGGCCCTTCCCTTCCCTGTGTTCCTGGCATACTGCATTCCCATACTTGGCTTTATCACAAGGTGGAATAATTTGCTTCCATATCTGCCTCTCCCTCACCCAAAGCACAGTCTGGCCCCCAAGAGGAGCCTATAACGGCCTGGCGAATGAAGGAACGGATGCGTGAATAGAAGTGCCAGATTAACCTTCCTATTGCCCAGCCACTAACCACACCGTGACCTTGGACAATGTTATGACCACCCACCTCATCCTTTCTGGACCTCAGTCTCCCCAGCCATGAGCTGAGGTGGGTCATCCCAGCAGCATCACCTGCTCATTATCTGCCTGGGAGTAATTTCACACAACAATCCTAGGACAAGGGGAGGTTATTATGCCCATTTTACAGATGGGAGACCTGCTGCCACCATCCGTGGTGAAGCCAGGCCCGTGAGACTAGCCACTGCACGACACTGCCTCCCGCCTCTGACAGCATGGAAAGCAAGGAGGAAGGGTCACGGTTACCTGTGGCCTGCCCTTCTGGACTGAGCATGTCTGTGATCCTGGCTCCAAAGCTAAGAGCCAGCCCATCAGCCTCCATGGAGGCTGGTCCTCCTCTGGCGCAGCCCAGCCGGCCAGGACCACCCCTAGGTGCCCATGCGTGGCCAGGGAGACCTGGCTGATTTCTGCCCCTGATTTCTGCAGGGGCTGATTTCTGCCCCTGCCCAGAGCCGGCATTTTCTCTGACAGCGATTTTCTCTCCAGCTCAGGCCCGGTGGAGCTGCTTGGTCCCAGGGGGAAGCCACTGCGCCCCGTGGCTCGTGGCTGGTGGCTGGTATGTGGCCAGTGCAGATGTGCTCTTGTTACCTCCACACCGGTGCGGAAAGCTGCTTGGCACGATAAAGAGTGCCAACTATTTCATTATTAACTTTAAAACATCGATTACAACTTAAACTGACCGTATTTTGCATATATGTACTGGGGGAAGTAAAACATATTACAATTAATTTCACTTGTTTACTCTGGAAAATGTGGCTACTAGAACATTTTTAATTGCCTCTGGGACTTCGCATTTGTAGCTCGAATTATACCTCTATTGGGTAGCACTGTCTTAGAGTTCCAGCCACTGGACCCTAAACCCTTACAGAACTCCACCTGCTTCTGGCTGACCTGGGGGTGGGGGAAGGGAGGGAGCAGAAAATGAAGGGGAGGAGAGATGGAGGGGTGGGGGATGGGTGGGAAGCGAGCCATCCTCAGCGGACTAGAAAGTGGCCACCCGGGTTTCTGGTCTTGGTTGTGGGTGGCTGTGCTGGCTCCAGCCACAGGTTGGGATGGGGGGGGGGGGGGGGGGAAGGGGAGGGGTCAACAGCGTGTTTCGGGCCAGCCCTCCTGCCCAGGCAATTATCTGCACAGTCCTGGCTCTCCCAGGGTAACAGCTTGGACAAAGGCTCAGCGGGGGTGTCAGCTGGTGCTCGTGGCCTGTGCATTCAGGTCCCTGCTCCCAGATCACAGGCACATTGGCATGTCCTTGTGCGTGCAGGGGCTTCAGCTAACCGGCTCCCTGCAGGCTCCATTCCTTTGAGGCTGCACAGGCATTAACTCTGTCCAGTCTGGAGCCGGGTCCTTGGAAAGGGGGGGCCGGGTCACGAAGGGGCTTTCCTTTCCCAGCCGCCCTCCCAGCCCCCAGCAATCTGGGGAAGTCCTGCAGAATCATCCTCATCTCTCTCTGAGGTGAACACGCCCACCCCAGAAGCCGGGGATGCCCTCATTTACATGCATTTGCATCTCATTTATTCCAACACTCAGGCAGAAGCTGAGGCTAATTCAGCTGACAGCAAAACCTCACTGGCTTGCTCTGCCCAAGTGATTCCTCAGGCAGGGATGAAAAGGGGATCCTTGAGACCAGGCCCCCTTCTGGACTGGGAGCTGTGGGGAGAGCTCAGGTCCAAAAGGGGCACTTTTGAGCCGAGCCCTGGATTCAGCCCAAGCCTCCTGCCTTTTCATCCCCGCTTCCCCACAGCAAGGGTGGGGTCTGGGGGCTAGGAAGTGGCAGGTCATCTCATCTGAGTGTCCTGTGGTGTTTCGGTGGCAGGTCAGGGGAAGCGCAAACCCTCCACAGGGCACACAGCACCCCCTCGCCCCAAGCTCAAGTCTCCTCCTCCCGCTCCCCTCCAATGCCCATGACTAAGGGTGTGCTGAGCAGCTCTGAGCTGTCAGTCAAGGCCCAGCACTGCCTCTGGCCCTGGGTCTCCTGGGTGGAGACCTGGGCCATCCACTATTCAGAGACCAGAAGCTGGAGAGCTAGCTCAGTCACCCTGGGCACTTCGGCCCCAGACCCTGTAGCAGCCATCCCCACACAATACATGCAACCGGGCCGGAAAGGTGCCCAACTGTGGCTCAGGAAACACCCTCCTGGCATAGAGGTGCCCCCGAGACAGCAATCAGCATCCCAAGTCTTTCTCTGACCTGGTTCCTTCCAACTCACTTTCCTCAATACCTGGGTCAATAAAAGCCTCCACAGGGGAACTGTATACAGATGCCATGGCAACCGAGGCATTTATGGGGGCACCTACTGTGTGCACTGAAGAAGACGCAACTCCCCCAGAGAAACCTAGGAGTCCCCAGAGGGAGAGGCCAATCCACTAATCTACAAAGTTCACGCCGCAAAAGTGCCCAGAACACAGCAGAGCCAAATGTGCGGCCCTTGAGCCTTGACACTCTTTTAAACTGAGGCATAATATACAGCCCCAAATGCATAGATTTTAGGTGTACAGTTGGCTGAGTTTTAACTCAACTCAATACATGTCTGTGTAACTACTGGGGCTTCCCAGGTGGCGCTAGTGGTAAAGAATCTTTCTCCAATGCAGGAGACCTGGGTTTGATCCCTTGGTCAGGAAGATCCTTTGGAGAAGGAAATGGCAACCCACTCCAGGATTCTTGCCTGGAGAATCCCATGAACAGAGGAGCCTGGCGGGCTACAGTCCATAGAGTCGTAAAGTCAGACACGACTAAAGAGAGTCAGCAGGCATGAGCATGTAGCGACTACCCCAGATAGGATGGCTCCCCACTGTCCCCTTCCAGTCAGCTTCTCTGACTTCTATCACCGCAGATTAGCTTTGTCTGTTCTAGAACCCCTCATACATGGAATCACAATGTATGGGCTCTTGTCTGTTGTGTTCTTGCTTAACATAATGCTTTTGAGACATCTACGTTTTATTTGCTGGTGAGTGCCATTTAAATTACTTGCGCAATTCACAGGAACACAAGTGACCCATCTGGGGACAAGTCCTTAATTCAATCATAAAGCACAAGGGCTGGAAGGGCCCCCAAGTCCAGCCGTCTCTGGGGACAATCGGCCCCGGGGGATTCTTATGGAGGTTTTTTTTTTTTTTTCCCCTTCTTCCCTCAGACATTTCCTGAAATGGAAGCTCAGCGATTATACATCTAAGAAGCACCCAGGCCCAGCAAGTGAGTGGGGGCTTTCCCCTGCATTTCCAGTTTCGTTATCAACTAGCTGTTGCTTTATTAACTGGCAGTCTGCACTGCCCATGACCCAGCACAATGGCAGGGTTGGCACTGGAATGGGCTTCTGAGCTCCTGGGACTTCTTCTGCTCAAGTCTGGGCACGGTGGGCAGGCCTCTATCGCTCACCCTCTCTGCACCGCTACACTAGTTGGGTGTCCCCTGGGGGGCACCCTGGGCCCTATAGGGAATGGGCCCAGGGCTGGGATTTTCCCCAGGAAGAGGCCCAGAAGCAGGCAGCAGTGCCGGGCAGCAGAGAGCAGGCACCTTGGCTCTTAGACGCTCTCTGGACCACTTCCCTGCTCTCGGCCCAGGTCGATGAGGCTGGGGCTTTGATGGCCACACAAGAGGTATTGACCGGGATGGGCTGGTCCCTCCCATGGTCTGATCTCCCCCTGCGCCCATCTTAGATCCTCCCGGGCACCTCCCAGTCCAGATGGAGGGATGCTAATGAAGCCTGAGAACTGAGTTGGTACTTCAAGCCAGATTACCCTGCCCCCACCCTGCTGTCCCTCGGAAAACCGCCTCCTGAGCCAGGTTCTTCCTTCACACAGGCCTTCGAGGAATCAATACCAGCCAGAAAGGTGTTTACTACCCTCCTGATGCCAGCAAGAGCCTTTCTGCTGTTCAAAATCCATTCCCAGAAAGCACGGGGACTGCCTGGGCAAGGCCTGGGTGGGGCCAGGGAGACACCGCTCTGGGCCTAGTGCCACGTGCGTGCCCGCGTGACCTTGAGTCTAGGGGGCAACCAGCAGCGGCCCTGGCTTCCTGGGGCTCTCAGGAGGGAAGTGAATGCCCTTGGAGATGACGGGCAGCGGGATCTCCAAGTGGGTGAGGCATCTTCTCGAGCCCACACAGACTCCGTGAGAGGAGCTTCGTCCTTCCACTCAGCTAATATCTCTGTGGGGACGTGACTTTCCACTGTCTCCCTGGGAGATTTAATCAGGAGAAGAACTGAAGAGGGGAGAAAGAGAAAGAACTCCAGCCTCAGATCATAAACATTCTTCCGAAAACAGGCTGAAAACCTGACCTGCTCCCTTCTGCCTCTCCTAATGGTGTGCTTTCCACGGCTGGACTCCCATCCCACCTTCTCCAGGCAGCCTCCCCTGGCTGTTCCTGGCCACACTGACCTCTGGCTGGAGAGACTAAGCTCCCAACTCCAACCTCGCATTTACTCCTGGGCAGACCTCCCTCTGGCTTGTAGGGTGAGCCTGGGAGGCCCTGAGGGTCCTTTCCTGCTCACCCAGAGTAGTAAACAGAGCGAGGAATGAACAAGAGATTGACAGGCTGTCCCACCAGACTCTGGTTTCGACAATCACAGTGAAATTTTCTGCTGGGCCTGGGGCACACCAGGTACTCCTCCAGAAAACAGAGTTGGAGTGCTCGCTTCGGCAGCACATATACTAAAATTGGAAGGCTACAGAGAAGATTAGCATGGCCCCTGCCCAAGGATGACACCCAAATTCATGAAGCGTTCCTTTTTTATTTTTATTTTTTTAAGAAAACAGAGTTGGAGATGGATAGGCTATGGACATCCAAGCTCCCCACACCAAGGCTGTGGTGACTCTGCAGAGATGGGTGAGGCGGGCCTGCCAGGAGAGGTGATACCACTTTCAGAGTCCGTGAGTCAGATGGCTCCAACACTCTGCCAGCGGTGGTGGCTGCCCCCACAAAGCCTAGTCCTGGATTTCCTCCACCATTTAAGGGCCCCAGGTCCCAGGAATTGACTTGGGGTCTCTATAAATAGCACCCATCCCATATTGATCATCTTAAAAACACACAGTATGTTCCAGGCCCACAGAGAGGAGAAAAGTCTAAATATAGTGTCGTCCCCAGAAACGGCTGCCTGTCCGAGGTGAGTGGTATAAGCAGTACATAAGCAAAGGGGTGGTCTGAGGGGGCTGAGAACTGGGAGGTGGGGGTACAGACACAAGGGACCTCTCATCCCCACAGTAGTCCCTCTGCTCCAGCACAGCAGCCAACCCTGCTCAGAAGTCTGGTCCTGCCCCCAGGCCTTTGCACTGGGACTCTTCTCTTTACAAGACACTGCCGCCCCAGATCGCCTCAGGATTGCTTCTTTCCTGTTATTCAGGTCTCAGTTTAGCCTCCTCCTTCAAGATGCCCTCCCTGACCAGCCAGTCTAGAGCCACTCCCATCCCTCCACCACCTCATCCTGTTTTATTTCCTTATAGCACTGGTTGGGTTTCCCTGGTGGCTCAGACAGTAAAGAATCTGCCTGCAATGCAGGAGACCTGGGTTCAATCCTTGGGTTGGGAAGATCCCCTGGAAAAGGGAATGACTCCCCACTCCAGTAGTCTCGCCTAGAGAATTCCACGGACAGAGGAGCCTGGCAGGCTCCATAGGGTCACAAAAAAGTCAGACACAACTGAACGACTAACCCTTGGGTTGCAAAGAACTGGACACGACTGAGTGACTAACACACATACATAGAGCACTGGTCAAAATCTAAAACTGTCTTTGGTATCTATTTGTTTCATGGTACCCAGCCTGTCTTTTCCAACCGTATGCAAATTTTATGAGAGCAGGTATTATATCTGAATTGTACCGCTTCTAGAATGTTCCCTGGCAGAGATTATGTGTTGGATACCCAAACCAGGTGCTCTCCGACCACCGAAGGCTGAATTCAGCCTCAGACCACCACCACAGGCAAGTCTGGGCTGGCAGAGGGCAGTGGGCATCGAAGCCCGGGCTCCCTTTGAAGCCCCACCCTCCCGTGACTGTGCCCTGCATCGTCCAGCCTCTCTCCACGGGCTGCCCTGGCTTCATCTTCTCGACTCTGTCTCCTTTGTGCATTTAGCCATAGGACTTTTAGCCCAGCCCCTCTACTTCTGGAAACCTGCTCTGGACAACCGCATCTTATCCCCCAGACATCGGCTTGCTGGAACCCTTTTCTCTCCTCAGAGCAAATCTTCCTCTCTTTCCTGCCCCTTGCCCCCAGCAGGAATCACAGTTCCTGCCATCAAAATCACCCTCTCAGAGCTGCATGGGAAGAATCACTTCACCCTAGGCCTTCCTGACCAGCCCACTGGACAAACCAAGCAACTGAGAACACCATGGGCACGCTTTCACCTCACAGATCTCCCGCCCTCCCTGGGAGGGAGAGGCATCTTCCCCATAAGCTCGCACACGTGGACATACCGCACAGACACACACGCCTGCCCGCCCACCCCAGGCCCTCCTACAGCCCCCCTTGAGCCCACCTCCCCCCGGCCAGCTCCCCTCTATCTCCTCCCTCTTAAACCATCAAACTCTTTGAAAGAGCTGTCTACACATGCTCTCTGCACGTCCTCACCTTCTGCTTGCTCCTCAACCTACTCCAGACTGAAATTCCATTCTCACCAATTCATTCATTCATTCATTCATTCATTCAACAACATACCCAGCACCACATTCGGTGGGTGCCAAGAGGGAAATTTCTGTGTTCAAGGTCACCAGCACCCTCACAGTCGCTCAATCCAATGGACACTCATTTTTAAATTGTGCATTCTTTTTCATCTATCCACAAGCTTCTCAGAATGTATTTTAACTCTCCCTGGCAGAATCAGGAGACTCCTGGGACATGTGCCCTCCGTGCTTTCTGTGACACCTCCCACTGCTGGCTCCCCTCCCACCTCTCTGACTGCTCCGTCCCAGCCTCCTCTGCAGACTTCTCCAGCCTCAACTGTTGCAGTGTCTCAGGGCTCTCTGGACTCAACTCTCTTTTCTCCCACCCTCTTCTCCACATTAGGATTGCCCTGGCGCTTCCAAAACTACTGATGCCTGGGCCTCACTTCTCAGTCGAATGAACTAAAATATCTGGGGGTGGAGCCTAGGCATAGATCGATTTTGTTTAAAAAGCTTTCAAAGTGATGCTAATATCATCAGGGTTGAGAACCACTGGTCTGCATTCTCACTGAACAAAATCTAATTAATACTGCCACGGCCCCAACGACCAGCCTCTGCGGATGATTCCAAGTTTCTGCCTTCAGCCCAAATCTCCTTCCTAGACCCTCCAACTGACTGTAGGGTGTTGGCATCTCCCTGGAAGTACTACAGGTTCAGATCAGGACCCTGAAACATTCATCACCTTCTCCTTGGTTCTACATCAAGCTGATCAACCCAAATTCCACTCGTCCATCCTCCTCTCACAGTGTGATATGGCAGCAGTGAACCTCACTAGGGAGCAACTGAAGCTAGGGGTGGGAGAGTGGCATATCCTTTAACAGGGAAGGAAGTTGGAACACCACAAGTTCTATCACCTGTGGTCATCTCCTTGTCCCTCTCCTTCAGCTGAAAAACTTTTGGCGGAGCCCATGGTCTGCACTGGACAGGTAGTACAATGCAAAGCTGTTACACTGACACCTGAGCCCCCACTCAAATCCCGCTACTTGGTAGGTGTGTGATGGTGCGCACGTTACTTAACCTTTCTGGGCCTTCAGTTTCACCATCTGCAAATTGGTCCTTATTATGGTCTCTGCCTCCAGGGTTGATTCAACGATTCAGCAAGATGAGTCTTATAAAGTGCTTAGTGCTGTGCCTGGCTGGCAGAAAGCACTCAGTGAATGTTAGCTATTTTTAGTACCATTACTGAGGATAAATTCCCAATTCCTGAGCGGAGCTCACAAGGGCCCCCGTGACTGTGACCTTGGCTTTAGCTTCCACTCTTCTCTTCCTCATACCATGGGACCTGTCGGGTCACTGAACAATTGTACTGTTTCACATCTCTATGGCTAAGCTGCACCTTCCCCACCTAGAAAACTCCTATTCATCCTTCAAAATCCAGCTGGAAAGTTATTTTTGTTAGATAGATACCCTTGACTTTCCTGGCCAAAGATAATCACTCCTCTTTTGAGTGGAGTAGGAATACACTTCTATGGCTGCACACTTTTCCAATAAGCTTCCCAAGGGTCAGCAGGAATCAGCTTCCTATGAACAGAACCGAGACTGCTGTTTACCACTGTCCCAGGCTGGCCCCAGAATTCCCTTCTCCTTGAATCCCCTAAACACCAGCTCCTGTGCTCCCCAACTCCCAGCCCTCTCTGGTGCTTCCCACCACCACTCCGAGTTCCATCTTCACGTTGAGTGAGTCAATCCCAGAAATCTTCCAGAGGAACTTCAAGCACCACAGAGTCAGTACCAAGTCCCCCAAGGGCACAGCAGCTGGCTGCACCACACTGGACTGAATGCTGGCTCTTGGCACCCCAGGGCCAGTTCCCTTTCTGCTCAGATTCTCTGGGATCAGTCCTAGGTCAATTTGGCTCTCAGAAAGTAGATCTCAAGGCATTTTCACCCTGAGTGGGGCCCCCAATCCACTGACTTCCCAGGTGACCTTGGATTAGTCCTTGACCCACTCTCGGCCTCAGTTTCTCGCCACCCTGGCACGATGTGATGATGATGATAGGGTTGGATTAAAAGTTCACTGAGGCTCATTTCAGCACAGGACTGGACATTCTGGTATAAAAGCTATGTTCCTGACTCTGGCAGTTCTCTGACCCGACCCGACCCTCACTTCTGTGACTGCAGCAATGCCTGAGCTATCAGCCTATGCCACTCTCATCCCACTTTCCAGCTCCATTACCGCCCCCACTCTCCTGCACCTGCCCAGTTCTAACGGGGAAAGGCTGATGGCAGCAGGAGGGGCCTGGGCTTCTGATGGCGGGGGCCTCTGCCACTCAGGGACCCTGTGGATCCTGAAGGGCGGTGGGAGTCAGGGAGGGGGAGACGTGCTGCGGCATGGTGGGCTCATATGCAGTGCCCGTCTTCACCAGAATGTCTAAGCTGTCTGTGGAGGTGCCTGGGGTCTCAGCAGGATGGGAGGAGACAGCTGGGGGAATGGAATACCAGCCCAGAACCCCAAGAGGAGACTGATCCCATCACCCCCACTGGTCTTAAGCACTAAGGAGAGAAGATGACTCCTGCCGCAACCTCGGCCTGGCTTCCGGATTCGGCTGCGCGCTGACCTCCAACAGGTGTTTGCAAGGCGGGCCTAAGGCCAGCGCCTGGTCCCCAGCATTCCCCTGACCACGAGCACTCTCCACATATCCAGCCCCCACAAGGTTAGGAACCTCTGCTTCCTCCCAGGGCGCCACCAAAGGCGATCAAATAACAAGTAGAAAACGGCCTTCCGTCAGGGCGCTTGGATCTGCCCTGTCAGAGCGAAGAGGGCAAAGAACTCGCCCGATTCCAGCGCACAGTCTCCCCTGGAGAGAGCCCACGGAGATCCCTCCGCAGCCAGGGCTCACAGAGACCAGATGTGTCCCCGTTAGGGCGTCAAGGAGGCACAGAGCTCTCTTTATGGTCGGAGCGCGCAGAGATAGGACCCACGACATACGCCTTTTCCTTTCGGGGTGCACAGAGATCTATCCCCGGTCAGGACACGCAGAGATCTCACCCACAGAGGACAGCCCCGGCGGACTGCTCCGCAGGGCCCAGAAGGAGGGTGCATGGCCCCTTCATTCCCAGCCCTGCTCGGTCAGTTTCCCCGCTCTCTGGAGTCACACTCACTGCGCTCCTAGTCGCTGTTCTGACCTTGGGGTCTCCGGCCTCCGGAATCCGGGTCCCAATCCCAGACCCTCCCCGACTCTGCGCCAGGATCGGCCGGGAAGCCGGGGCCGCAGCTCCCCCTCCCCCGGCCCTCGACAGCGAACTGGGAAACCCGGAAGGAAAGGGAAGGGGAGGGGGCGCGCGCCGGCTAGAGACGCCCCCCCTCCCGGGGATACCCTCCAGCCAGGCTGCTCTGCGCCCCTTCTTCTCCCTCCCCTACCCTCGGGGGCAGAGATGGCGGAGGGAGCCTGCCGGTGGACCCTGGGTTGGGGAGGGGGCGCGCAGGGGTTGGAGGCTCCAGCCCTCGGGGAGGAAAGTTGGGCGGCGGCAGGCAGAGGGGATTCCGGCCCGGCCGGGGCTGCTGGAGGAGGCGCTCGCTCACCTGCTGGTCCCCCGGCCCGGGTCCCGGGATGGGCGGCAGCGGCTCGGCACGGACTGGCTCGGCGCGGGGCTCCGGGCACTCGGCGCGGGGCTCCGGGCACCCGGCGCAGGCTCAGCGGCCCCGGGGGCGCGATCCCCGCATCCCACGGGCGCCGCCGCCGTCTCGGCTCCGCCGCTCGGCTCGGGCTCCGGGGCTCGGCGGGCGGCGCGGGCTCGGGCTGGGGGCGGGGTCGGGGGCGGGCCCCGCCTGGGCTCGGCCTGGGGCTTGGGGCCCCAGGCTGGCTCCGCCCCAGAGCGACGCGCCCCGGACTCCGCACGTGGCGCTCCGCCGGCTCTCAGGGTGAAGTCCTGGGCACCGGCCGGGGCGCACACCCCCGCGCTGACCTGGGGGCGCCCCGCCACAGAAAGCGGCCCACGCGGACACGACAGACGCGCGCAGACCCGGCACACGCGGGGGTACACACATAGCCACCCGGAGACGCTTTGCTACAGCCACCTACGCCTACGCGGACAGGCAAACACCCTGGCACACGCGAGGTACACACTCACACATGCTCACTGACGTGGGGACCCTACCACAGCCCTCACCTCTGTGGACAAGGACCAACATTGACATTCGCAGACACCCGCTGTCATAGACACACACAGACACCCACACGGACACAGGCAGACACATCACTGACACACACAGACACTGAGGCAGACACACTGTGACAAACTCAGGGACACCTACATGACTCAGAGACACACATCCACTGACACACTGACACAGAGACACACACATGGAAAACCACAGTCTCCTAGAGACGCAGGCACACACACAGCACAGAAGTCTGCACAATGGTGGACACTCTTACACTGACACATTGGTACTGACAGAAACACGCCCAGACCAGAAACAACCAACACGACAGACACAACCAACACGGCCAGGGTCACCCACACTGAAACCTACACACTCACTTCACCCTGTTGCTCTACAGGAAACGTACACCTTGACACACCCGTAGGCACTCACGTGCTGGCACTGGGACAGACGGTCTCTCACACATGCACGCAGAGACCCGCACACTGACTAGTGCAGTCATTCACACACACAGGCTGACCCACAGGGAGACATACCCAGCAACACACATCCTTGTTTAAAAGAAACAGGCCACCAGTTTTGCCCACAGGCCAGAAACATCTTTGGAAGGGACAGGCCATTGCCCAGAGTCAACACAGGAGCATACACATAAATATACACAGAGATACACAGCCTTTGTCTTCTTCCCCAGCAGCCTTCTAATCTCTCCTGACATTTTTTTTCAATGCTCCTAAATGTAAATAGCACTTTCAGAGGGCACCCAGGTGCTGTGTTTGGGAGTTTAGAAGCTGTGACTTGCCTCTCCATTTTCGGGATCTTGGAGGCATCACCAGGGGGCCATCCTCCATTTGGGACCTGGGTGTGGTGCTGCAGGGATCACTGGGTGCCTTACCTATGTACTGAGGAGCTATCTGTCCCTACAGAGAGTCAGTCTGTAGGAAAGTTCAGGGCACAGGACCCTTTCTGGCCCTGGGTCTGATAGGGTGGCTGGCGCCAGATAAACCACGTTCCCGCCTCCTGCTTCTGGTCCCCTGATAGGTCTCAGGTAGGCCAGCATCTCCCACTAGCGGCCAGAGAAGGAAGTGCAGGCAATGTCAATTTTTAGCACCACCTGACCCCATGCCTCCTAGGTGGGAGGAGAGGGCACCAGAACCTAGGTTCTCCCTGAGGTTTTCCACCAGGCTTCTGGAGCCCCGGAATGAAGATTCAAACTTGCAAACGAACGTCGGGCCAAGACGGAGACTCAGAACGGAGGCTGCTGGGGGTGGGGGTGGGCTCAGAGAGACTGCTTCATCTACGTCTAGCAAAGGTGAGCTTCTCGCACTCCTCCTTACGGTGGGCACCTGGATTTTGCTCGCAGGAGAGGTATGCACCCCAGATTTAAACAAGGGCAAAGAAGCTCATTAGAAGGAGGAACAAAAGCCCTGATTTGGTTCGGATTCAGAGATTCAGCAAACATATCTGGTGGTCTGAGAGTGGCGGCAGAGGGCAGGAAAGGTTAATGGACCAGAGAAAGGGCGTCTCCCACAAGGAGCCCTTGTCAAGATCTGGGAGACTCCCTTCTCTTTGCCAGGCCCCATTTAATGAAAGCAGGAACATCCAAGGTTTTAAAAACTGTTGCCTTTTTTCTGCTCTTCCCCCTAACCGAGGTTCACAGTTGGGTCAAGCGCTTTGTCGTTGTGCACCCACAGAGGATTCCTTCCCCTCTTGTATTACTCCCTTTCATTTCTCCTCCCTGCCACCACCACCTTGCTGTCAGCTCTCTTCCCACACAGGAGCCCTTCCTTATAGGTAAGGTCTTTAAATATGTACACATCTTCGTAAAATATGCAGTATTGCTGTTTGTGCCTATGGATTTTCATATGTGTGTTTACTGCCCCAGCATTTTGTTGTTGTTTTCAGTTCAGTTCAGTTCAGTCGCTCAGTCATGTCCGACTCTTTGCGACCCCACGAATCGCAGCACGCCAGGCCTCCCTGTCCATCACCAACTCCCGGAGTTCACTCAAACTCACGTCCATCGAGTCCGTGATGCCATCCAGCCATCTCATCCTCGGTCATCCCCTTTTCCTCCTGCCCCCAATCCCTCCCAGCCTCAGAGTCTTTTCCAGTGAGTCATCTCTTCGCACGAGGTGGCCAGAGTACTGGAGTTTCAGCTTTAGCATCATTACTTCTATTGAAACTACATACAGAAAAGAGCGCAAACCCGAAGTGTTCAGTGCAAGAGTTGTTTAACCCTGTTAGTTGAACCCATCCCTATAGGCAGCACACAGGTCAAGAAACCAAATGGCAACAGCACCCCAGACCTCCCCTTCCTGCCCGCTTCCTGTCACCAGCAATTCTCCCCTGGGATTAACTGCTATACTCACAGCCCGTTCCCTAGGTTAGTTTTGCCCAGTTCTGATATTTATTTAACTAGCATCAGATAGTACAAATGCTTGTGTCTTGTTCTTCTGATTAGGTTTGTGAGCTTCATCCCTGTGGCTGCTTGTAGTCATAGAAATAGTTCGTTTGTTCTCATTCCATAGAATTCCACGGTGTGAATACCCCACACTTTATCTACTCTTTGGCTGACGGGCATTTGGTGGTTCTACCTGGGGGTTACCACGACTAGCACTGCTGTGAACGTTCCGGGGTGTGAATTTCAGTGGCCATCTGTGTGCATTTCTGCCAGGGGCATACCTGTGAGTGGCGTTGTTGGGCCATGGGAGGGAGTGTGCTCACTTTTAGGAGACACGGCCAAATAGTTTTCCAAAGTGGTTCTACCAACATACTCCACCAGTGGTGAATGTATTGATAATTCTGGTTTCATCTGCATCCTCTAGCACTTGGTATTTTTGTCTTTTTCATTTTAGCCACTTGAGTGGGTGGGACAAGGTTTCACATTGTGGTTTTAATTGGCATTCCCCTGATGACTAATGAAATGGAGCGTTTTTCATGGTTTATTGGCCATTTGTGTGTATGTGCTTTCCATTTGTATAAAATGGGCATTGTTCTAACTCATTCTTTTTCTTATGTTTCTCCCTTAACGCTGTGATTTTGAGCTCTAGCCATGTTTTGGTGTGGGCAGCTAGTTCTTGGCTTCTGATAGCTGCAGCGTGTTCTGTGTTATGCACCCACCGAGTTTTATTTATCCAGGCCCCTCGAGAGGGATGCTAGGTAGGGTTGAGGATGAAAGAGTAGTAACTGGCTTGTGTTTCTGTTGGCTTCATTCTGCTGATGCCTGAGGCGGAGCAGGGGGAGATGAAGAGGCAAGCTGATTCAGGGTTCAGAATCCACTTAGCACTGGGCATCTTAGAAGGTGGAGGTGCAGGTTGGGGCTAAAAACAGGAGGTATGGGGGGAAACGGCACACAAAAACCCACAGCCCCAGGCACATGCCTTCTCCCTACCTCCCCAAGCTAAGGGCCGGTCCTCCCCCGTCCACTCGACTACCTCTGGCTCTGGGGGCGGGCATCTGGCAGGAGTGGGAAGCCTTCCTGTGAGTAAAGGGATCTACTGAGAGCTCTGTTTCTCTCTGCAGGTGCCATAACTCTGGCAAAAGACTGAGGAATTCCTCATTGAGAGAATGACCAGGCCAAGAGAAAAGACCTCTGATCCGGGGCACCTACCCAGTCTCGTCCACTGGAAGCCCTGCTGCCTGGGAGCTGCGCTCCCCCACATGCATTGCCTTCTTCTCTCCTTTGCCTGTCTCCCCTCTGGAGGCTGGACAAGCTGAGCATTTGCCTGTCCAATTTTCCCTGTAGCTGGGGCTGGCCACGTGCTTCTCTAACGGCCTGGAGTCATAAGCAAAGCTTTGCTGGGGAAGGGCAGATTCCGGGAAAGCATTTCCTCTCCTGATAAAAGAGGACAGGAGCAGTGGGGTGAGCTGTCTTGCTTCTTCCCCTTCCTCCTGCCTTGAACGAGGGCACGATGCTTGGAGCTGATGAAGCCATCATGTGGCCATGCAGGGAAGGCCAGGAGATGTGGAGCCATTGGCCCCAATGACCAAGATCCCCAGAGCCCACCCCTCATACTTCCTTTCACCCCTCTTGTAAACAGACGAAACCAGATTCTCTGTTATTTGCAACCAGGTTGTGCTGGATGGGGAGGGGTCTGGAAACCCAGGTGCTCTTAATACAAACTGTACACCAGCTCTCTTGTTTTTGGCCTCACCTCTCCTCCCCACTTCCAGAGGTACACAGTGTCCGAGTTCCAGAAATGTCCCCAGGGGTTTGAGGTGGAGGAGTTCTTTGCACTCCTTGGCATGCCTCCCTTGGCACGCTCTTTGAATTCAACCTTCCCCACTCTGAAGTCAGTTACCATTCAAATTTTCAAAAAGTTGTCATCATATCTGCTGTTGCTTCCTTTTCCAGACGTTTTGTCCTTGTAGGGAGGGTTTATGTCTTTTAAAATTGTTTCAGTACAATTTTATTGAAATTTTAACAGGTGTCCTCAGTCCACTATATTTTGAAGGAAGTCCTCCATATCAGTTTCTCCTCCAGATAAGTTTAAGTAGCAATCACATGGTACCCTTGTGGGTTGTCAGCATTCTTCTTGGAAGGGGCTTTGCTCATGGTCAAGGGCAAGTTGCTCAGTCATGTCTGACACTTTGCAACTCCATGGACTGCAGCCCACCAGTCTTCTCTGTTCATGGGATTCTCCAGGCAAGAATACTGGAGTGGCTTGCTGTTCCCTTCTCCAGGGGGTCCGCCCAACCCAGGGATCGAACCCAGGTCTACCACATTCCAGGGAGATTCTTTACCATCTTAGCCACCAGGGAAGCCCAAGAATACGGGAGTGGGTAGCCTATCCCTTCTCCAGGGAATCTTCCTGATCCAGACGTCGAACTGGGGTCTCCTGCATTGCAGGCAGATTCTTTACCCAGCTGAGCTATCAGGGGATGGTGACCTGATGCCCCCTTTATACCTAGATGAAGGACAGGCTAACAATTATTGAGGGACCGCTGCCAGCTGGGACCTGCTTTGTCCTACATGTACCTTCAGCCCTAGTCACACCCAACCCCTCACCTCTGCCAGCTCCCAGCCCAAATGATGCCGGTCTTCAAATGAAGAGCCACCCCTTCCTCTAGACACTCGACTGCCATCTGCTGGAGAGTTGAGAGAAAATAGACGTAAATCTCTGCCCGCTAAGAATGTGTATTTTGCCCCCAAACTGTGGGGAGCACAGCTGTATGGGGCCAACTGCTCCACCTCGACCATCTCTTCCTCATAAACTGTTGTCCCTCACACATCAGCTCTGACCAGTGTAGTGAACTAGAGATCCAGGCTTGGAGGGTGGGAAGCTCAGGTTGGATCAGTTACTATTGTCCACGTGAACTCGGATGACACATAGAACCGTTCCAGACTTTACTCATATACAGAGTGGAATAACTATATACCCACCCGAGTCGTTGGGAGGAACAAATGAAATAACACGTGAGAACTACAATAAATATTTTACAGGCTGAACTTGGCATTCGTACTGACTGAAGCCTTTTCACCCTTTGCCTTCGATTGGGTTCCCTGGAAACACTCTGAGATGGAGGTTTTCATGTATGAGGTTTCTAGGGAGTGGATTGGGGTTCAATGTCCGTGAGGATGTGAGGGAGCAGGGTTGGGCAGAGGAGATGCTGATCTCCAATACAACTGCAACAGACGCTTCAGCCAAAGGCCACAGGAGACTCTGGAGTGGAGTGATCCCGCGGAGTTGTCCCCAGTTGAGACTGAGGAGAGTGAGCAACCTTTTCTACCTGAACTTCAGCCATCGGTGGTATAATGGTGAGGCAGCTCCTGCAAGGCAGGGGCAGTGCTCAGAGTGGGTGCAGCTTTGAGCTGTCAGCAACCATACTCCCGGCAGCGGGAGGGGCAACAGTACCTCGATCCTAAGAGGGGCTCTGGGCAGTTGGCTGCAGCATCCCGCTTCCCTGGGTCGTATATGTGGGGGAGGGTGTTGGTCTCAGCAGATGTGATATGGCAGGTGTTGGAAAAGAGCCAAAGATGGATTCTGTGCGCAGAAGAACCATCCTGGGTCTGGGTTTTGTAGAATAAGAAGCACTACCCTGCTGTGGCCAGGGTCAGATCTCCCGGGCTTCATTTCTTCCACTCAGCGGCCCTTGCTCCCAGCTTCACCTGTGTGAAGCATATTCCATAGGCGGATCCCAGGTCCACATAGGGCAACCTGCTTCCTGTTCTGTCCCATTCCACAAAGGACACGTGGTCACCCTGGGTCCTTCCATCTTCATAACTGTGACGTGGTTGCCCTGTGTCATAGCTTGTATCAGCACGTTTGTGGATTCGAGGAAGAGGTTCACTATGAGAGACTCAGAGGCTGGGAACCAGAGTCTGGGCTCCTGAGTGCAGCCCACAGATGTGCTTGTGGGAGGGGATGTTGAGGGGCAGCTCCAGTGTGTCTGACAGTTTGTAGTGCTACAGATGTCTTTAGGGAGGACACACACTGTCCTCTTTGGTTCCCACCACTGCTTTCTCTATCATGTTTTACATTGCATTATGTATTATGTGAGTGTTTGGGTTCTCCTCTTCTGGATGAGGGCCCAGCACCCCAGGAGGACTGTGGAGCACCCCATGTGGTCACGTGAACGAGGATCAGAAGTAGGTGGGTGCTGATGGGAAGGACGGAAATTCTGGGCTCTGGGTAGGGAAGCAGTTTGGGGCAGGAATGGAATTGAGGCTGATGGAGGGTGAGGCTGGTTACAGGGGAGCTGGGGAGCTATGCTCAGAGCTAGAGGCCCCCACCAGATGGGCACTGTGCTTAGTCACAGAGCTCCTATCACAGTTTGATTTTTCTGCCTTCGTGAAGCATTTTTATTGATACACATAACTTGAGTGAATCTCAAATGTGCCACGCTGGGTGAAGGGAGTCAGCCTCAAGAGGTTACACACACTGGAAGATTCCATCTATACGGCATTCTGGAGAAGGCAAAATTAACGGAACAGGAGGCAGATCATTGGGCGCCAGGGGCTGGTGTGGAGGGAGGTGCGGCGGTGGAGGGCAGCATGAGGCGGGGAGCGCTTTAAAGTCTGGGTCATGACCGTGGTGGTGGTTACATGACTCTGCACTTGACAAAAACTCAGAACTGTACACTAAAAAGGATGAGTTTGCCTGAATGTAAATTAAAATGCAAATACAAAACTTGAAAAAAGGAGGCATCTTTACCTTTTTGAACAGAAGTGGTATTTCCTTCAGGAATGTGTGAGCGTGTGGGTGTGGGTGTGGGTGTGGGTGTGGGTGTGTGTGGAAGAGAAAGAAAAGGTGTGTGTGGTTCTTGAAGAGACAATGGCCAGAGCTGCTGTTTCGAGCCCCAGAGAGCTGGAACAGGGTCTGTGGACTGCAGGCATTCAGTCTCCACTGCTCTGTACATGAGCTTGAACCAAAGGCTCTGGTTGCCCAGAAACAGGGGTTGTGGACATTAAAATGAAAGCCTGGATTTTTTTTGGTTTGTTTGTTGGTTCTTTTTTTTTCCCCCAGACACTTTCTCCCTAGTGCTGCAGTGGTGGAGAGCAAGGGAGGGAGCCAGTGAGTGAGTCCTGGCTCCACACCGAGAGAACCTCTGAGCTTTCTCAGCACCTGCCCCTCTCCAGCATCCACAGCATCCTAAGAGTAAAAGCTTCACAGATACAGAAAAAGAATGTGGGGTCAGCAGCCCCAGTGACTCAAGCCCTGGTGCTGGGCAGACCAACTCCCAGAATCCTCTGGGCCTCAGTTTCCCCATCTCTAAGACAAAAAGCCTGTGGGGATTATGAATTCTCTGACATTTCACAAGAGTGCTGTAGCAACGAAGGAAGGAAGCCCACAAGCCCACAGGCACCCACGGAAGGACTCTGTCCACATGCTGACATGTGTCCTGGGGCGCCATGGCTGGCAGATCACCCAACCCCCTCTCCCCAACCTCCACACTCCTGAGAGAAGAGGGTGAGCCAGGGTGCCCAGGCCTGACAAGAGACTTCAGAAGACTTTGTAGGGAAATTGGTTTTTTCACTGCAAGTCATTGCTTTGGGCCAGAAAATGCTCGGAACTGGCAGCAGCTGACAAAAGCCGCCTCTTGTCTGCGAGTATATCAGCTTTTGAGGAGATAAGAGGCAGGGGCTGGAGTGCAGGCTTCTCAAGAGAAGGCTGACAGGAGAATAGGGGAGCTGCCTCCCACTCCCGCCCGCTCATAGCATCGGGGCTGCCGGGGCGGGGACTCAGCCATGCCAGCTCTATCACTGCTCTCAAGGGACGGGATGGTCCCGGGACAAGGAGTGGCCTGCCTCAGGCCTGGAAGTGGCAGTGGCTGTGGTTGCTGGGGCCCCTAGGGGTGAATCTGGGGCCCTGGCATCTTCAATGTGCACTGTGGGAGTATGGAGCTGCTCTGGACTCGTAATTTCTGAGAGGTGCAGCGAACAGGATCCCTGAGGACCCCCATACTGGAAAGGAGTGTTGGGCACCAGATCAGCCTTGCTTCCCAGGGAGCTTGGCTTCAGCTTTTAGCTATCTGCATCTTCAAGCTGAAGCTAGAAGTCCTTATCACTTATTTAGATAGAGATATAATTTAATATAAAGATTGTGAATGAGGTATTAAGTTGTCAGTTAGGTAACTGAAAAGGTGTAAAGAGAACCCTTTCCATGGTGGGTGGTGTGCCATTCCCTGAGGGTGCAGCCAAAGCGGTGTGAATAGTTATAGTGCAGGACCAGAACCTAGACGGGATTGTGTTCTTGTTAGAACTGAGTCACGTGGCAACACCTAGTCATGAGGGGGGCTGTGAGAAAAGAAAGGTGGGCAGCTTCCACTCATGCCTTCAGAAAGAAAGAATGCGCCCTCCCCTTCCCCACTTCCTGCTGGTCAGAATACGGGTCCAGCAGTGGGGGTCAGGGAAGCCCCCTAGAACCATGAGATAAAAGCTTCATGGTGAAGATGTCAGAGTAGCTCTATAGAAGGATGGTTCTGGAGCTGCTTTTCAGTCCTAGACGTCTCATCTGGACTTTTATGTGACAGAGTAATGAACCTCTGGCTGTCTAAGCCTCTGCTATAGGAGCCAATGCTATATTCAGTCCATATTAACTCATACAGAATAAAACATTTGGCAAAACCCAACACCTAGTCACGATACAACCTCTCACTCAGTTAGGAATAGAGGGGAACTTCCTCAACTTGAGAAAGAGCATCCGTAAAAAACCTACAACTGACATCATATTTAATGGTGAAAAACAGGATGCTTTCCCTCTAAGACTGGGAAGCAAGGCAAGGATGACTATTCTCATCAGTCTTGTTCACCATAGTACTGGAAGTTCTAGCCAGGCAAGAAGAAGAAGTAAAAGCATACATATTAAAAAGAAAGAAAGCTCCCTATCTGCAGATAACATTATCTATTAGAAAATCCCAAGGAATCTACAAAAGCAAGCTCCTATAACTAACCGACGAGCTGAGCAAGATCCCAGGAGAGAAGATCAACACACAAAATATAACCACATTTCTCTATACTAACAGTGAGCTGAAATTAAAACACAACTATCATTATAATTACTCCAAGGAAAATGAAATACTTACATATAAAGCTAGTAAAACATGTATAGGATCTAAGTGCTAAAAATTATAAGACGTGGATTTTAAAAATTCAAGAATATCTAAATAAATAGAGATACATACCATGTTAATGAATTGTAAGACTCATTATAGTGACTATGTCAATTCTTCCCAAATTAACATACAGAGTTATTGCAATTCTTGTCCAAAATCTCAGCAATAGTTTTTGTAGACATTGACAAGTTTACTCTAAATTCTATATGGAAAGGCCCAGGATTTACAATAGCTAAAATAATTTTGAAAATAAAAAGTGGGAGGAATCACTCTCCTCAGTGTTCAGGCTTACTACATATCCATAGCAATCAAGATGGAGCACCGGTGAGGGGCTAAGCACAAAAGTCCTTGGAATGGAAGACAGAACTCAGAAAAAACCCACGCAAAATGTCCAACTGATTTTTGACAGAGATGCAAAAGCAATTCAATGGAGTAAGGATGAAAGTGAAGTGAAACTTGCTCAGTCGTGTCCGACTCTTTGCGACCCCATGGACTATACAGTCCATGGAATTCTCCAGGCCAGAATACTGGAGTGGGTAGTCTTTCCCTTCTCCAGGGGATCTTCTCAACCCAGGGATCGAACCCAGGTCTCCTGCACTGCAGGAAGATTCTTTAACAGCTAAGCCACCAGGGAAGTCCAAGACTTTTGAATAAATGGTGTAGGAGCAATTGGCTATCTCTAGGCAAAAATATGAACCAAAACCCAAATCTCAAAGTTAACTCAAAATAGATCACATACTTAAATGTAAATGTAAAACTAAAAAACTTTTAGAAAAATATGTAGGTGAAAGATTTCAGGACTTACTTAAACTTGACATCAAAAATATGCTCCATAAAAGGAAAACCTGGCAAATTGCATCTCACCAAAATTAAAAAACTTGTGCTCTGCAAAAGATCCTGTAAAGAGGATGGAAAGACAAGCTACAGTCAGGGACAAGATACTTGCAGCTCACATACCTGACAAAGGACTCCTATCTAGAATATATACAAAATTCTCTAATCTCAACAGTAACACTAACCCAAACCATCAAATTGAAAAATGGACCAAAGACATGAACAGATGTTTCACTGAAGAGGATTTACAGATGATAAATAAGGACAAGAAAAGATCTTCAATACCCTTAACCACTAGGTAGTGGGTCAATGAGGGGTTGCTTGTGGAATTGTCCTTTTCTACTTTTCTATTTTAAAGTTAGAATAAAAATTAGCAAGAAAAAATTCTATCCAAACCAAATAAATCAACAAACAAGAGTTAAGTGAGTGGACAGAGTCTAAATCATTGTTCAGTCAAGTTCTGCTGTGAAGGAGAACAGGGATGGACAGGAGGAAGACCTCAGGAGAAGGGGGAAGGAAGTTTGTGTGTTTTAAGGTGGGGGATAAAGAGTATATTTGAAGGCTGATGGGAATGAAGATGTTGACGATGAAGAAGGCAGGTGGATGAGGATGTATGTGGTCTGGAGTACAGACTGACTTTTGATTTCAGCAGAAACTTTTTTCCATTTGAGGAGGAAGGAACACAGAGAATATGCTCATTGAGGCGGGTGAATTGGTCTATTTGCTGGTGGGAAGTTGTTTGATAACTTTATTCTTTCAATGAAGTGTAAAAGGATGTTAAATTGTAAGTGTTGATTGAGACACCGAAATATAATACATCTGACATGTTAAAGTAAGGTGCTAGACCAAGATGCAAATTTTTGAAGAAATACTGACATGACTCTTAAAACTCCACCTACACTGAGGGATGAAGGAGTAAGGCTGTCAGGATGATGATGTAAGAATTTTTTGAGGTCCAGGTGAGAAAGGGCCACCTGAATCCTGGGTGAGAGCCTTCCAGGATTCCTTGGGGCTAGAGGAATCCTGAAACTGTGGATCACCTATATATGCTATGAGACATGCTTTTTTTTTTTTTTCTGGAAGCCCTGCAACTACCCTAAAAGTTGAATGTATTGTTGAACAGACCTATGCCAACACTCAAGAGACAGAAGAGACGAGGGCAGAGTAGAAGGATTTGAGCTTACTGTCTCTCTCGAAAATACCCAAATCACAACTAACTGCTGAACAACTATTGACAAAAAAGACGAGCCTACCAAAAAAGATATCATACATTTGAAGTTAAAGAAGAAGCCACAATGAGATGGTAGGATGGCAGCTTTTGGTATATAATCAAATTCCATATCCACTGTCTCCCACAAACTGGTAAGTAATTCTGTCACAGAGGTTCTCCCACAGGAGTGAGAGTTCTGAACCCCACGTCAGGCTTCCCAGCCTGGGGGTCTGGCATAGGGAGGAGAAGCCCCAAGAGCATCTGGCTTTGAAGGCCAGCGGGGCTTGAGTGCAGGAGCTGCTCAGGACTGGGAGAAATGGTAACCCCACTGCTGGAGGGCGCACAGGAGATGTCACGTGCACTGGGACTCAGGGCAGGGCAGTGACTCTGTAGGAGCCTGGACCAGACTGACCTGCGTGTCTTGGTGGGTCTCCTGGGAAGGTGCGGGGGCAGCTGTAGCTCTCATTGAGGGCAAGGACACTGGTGGTGGAAGCCTCAGAGAATAGTCCTCTTCGCAAGCTCTCCCGAAGGCTGCCATTTTGGTGCCAAGACTTGACCCCACCCAATAGCCTGCAAGCTCCAGTACTGGGACCTCTCAGGCCAAACAGCCAAGAGGGTGGAATGCAGGCCCACCCACCTGCAGACAGTCTGCCCACAGCCACCTCTAAACAGACACACCCCTTGACGTGGCCTTGCCTACCAGAAAGACAAACCCAGCTCTACCCTCCAGAGGGCAACCGGCCCTCCCACCAGGAAGCCTGCACAGGCCCCTGGACCAACGCCACCCAGCCGAGGGCAGACACCTGAAGTGGGAGGAGCTGTAGCCCTGCCGCCTGCAGAATGGAGACCGCAAACAGAAAGTTAGACACCGTACAATACATCCTTCAGAGGAAGGAGCAAGGCGAAATCCAGAAGAAAACTAGGAGGAGTGGCGATAGGCAATCTGCCTGAAGGTGGAAGGATGTTTAAGGATGATTCTTGATGGGAGGGGCAAGAGCGGTCTGAGACAGTGTACAGAGACTCATCCCCACATCCATTGGCGAAGTATTGTGGGTGGGGTGCCTGCCTTTATATTGGAATCCTGTGAGGAAGATTTTAAGAGGCCAGCTTTGGGATCCTTGCAAATGGGAGATGCAGTGGTTGGTGTTTGCTCCTGCCTGGGACATGAATCAGCTAAAAGTGGGCTGTCCTAGCTGTTGACAGAGAAGCTGAAGGAGAGGTGGCTTTGTTGTGATGGAGATGCCCTCCCAGAATTTGGCAGAGTATTTGTCAGACCTGTGACTGTTCCCAGGCATCAGATGTGGGGTATGAGAGAGAGAAAAAGAGAGTGAGTCTATGAATCTATCAGGGCCCCTCAGCAGACAGCACCTGGAGGTGGACCGCCTCAGGGCTTCTCAGGGCTACAGAAGGAAGTGAGTAGGAGGATGAGCCGGAGGGGAGGGTATTCCTCCAAACAAAGGACCTGCAGGTGAGTGATCTCAGGAATCAGAGCGTTTATGAATTCACAAAAACTCCCAGAGTTATCTTTAAATGTTGGCCTGGCTCAGAAAGCGGGAGAATTTTCCAGTGCCCTTCTCTCTCCAACCCCCAAACCCTGTTGGAATCAGAGACAGCACCTAGGGCAAGTGAGGGAGAAAGCAATCAACACGGCCAACACCCCTTCCCAGGAGGCCGGCGGCCTGCTGCAGCCCGCCTTAGCCAAGAGGAGGAAGAGCCAGAACCTTGAGTGAAGTTGGAAACTTTGGCTGTTACACAGGACTGACATGCTAAGTATCACATCAACGGGGGACTTAGAGTGACCAACGGACTTCTTATTACATAAGAGTAGTTAGAAAAGTTCTGGGATAATCCAAGATTTCATTCAGAAGTGTTACACCTTGTATCCCCAAGAGGAAATGCAGATAGCCAATAGGTGCTTGGAAAGATGTTCAGCATCGCTAACAGTCAAGAAAACGCAACTCAAAACCGCAGTGAGATATCATCACACTCCTGTCAGAATGGCTGTCAGCAAAAAGAACACAAAAAATGTTGGCGAGGATGTCACGATCTCGTACACTGTTGCTGGGGTTGTAAATTGATGCGACCACTGTGGAAAACAGTATGGAGGTTTCTCAAAAAACTAAAGTAGAACTACTATATGACCCAGCAATTCCGCTTCTGGGTGTGTATGTGAAAAAGAAAAAACACACGTTCAAAAACATACATGTACTCCATGTTCATAGCAACATTATTTACAAATGCCAAGACATGGGAGCAACCACGTCTCTATCAACAGGTGAATGGATAAAGAAGATGTGGTGTGTGTGTGCACACACACACACACGCACACACATTGGACTACTACTCAGCCATAAGGAAAGGAATGAAATTTTCTCATTTGGAGCAACATGGAAGGTTATTATGCTATGTGAAAGAAGTCAGACAAAGACTGTGTAATATCTCTTATCTATGGACTCTAAAAATTACAACAAATTAGAGAATCTAACAAAAAAGAATCAGACTCACCAGATATAGAAAACAAACTACTGGTTACCAGAAGAGAGAGTTAAGGGAAGAGGGGAAATATGAGGGTGGGGGATTAAGAGGTGCAAACTATTATGTATAAAATAAAGTATAAGGGTATATTGTGCAACACAGGGGATAGAGCCAATATCTTATAGTAAATATAAATGGAGGATAAACCCTTAAAATTTTTGAATCACTATATTTTATACCTCTAACATATAATATTGTGCATCAACTACACTTCAATAAAAAATAAAAATTTAAGAAACGGTGAATGGCAAAAATGAAGCTGCATCACTGAGCAGAGAAGTAAGAGTTGGGAGCATAGACTGAGAATCAATGAGGGGAGAAGTCGGGAGTTAGAAGGGTTGGAGGTTTGAGAAGAGACACAAAAGTGTCATTTTGGTGGGTAGGAAAATGAACTTTCTAGAGAAATGCAACAGGGTCATTGGACAGTATTTAGAGCCCATCTAAGGTTTGTGATTATGAAACTGAAGTAAGGCCAGCCACTGTCTGGAGTAGGAGCAGAGAGGGTAGAGATTTGGGTTTAATTGGAGTGAAAGTGAATGTGAAGCCACTCAGTCATGTCTGACTCTTTGCGACCCCATGGACTTTAGCGTACCAGGCTCCTCCGACCATGGGATTTTCCAAGCAAGAATACTGAAGTGGGTTGCCATTTCCTTCTCCAGGGGATCTTCCTGCCCAGGGATTGAACCCTGGTCTCCCGCATTGTAGGCAGATGCTTTACCGTCTGAGCCACCAGGGAAGTCTGTTTAAGGTTTTATTCGACACCTAGGATTCAAGGGGCAGGCGGCAAATATTTGAAAGTGTTTTGAAGCATGTGATTATCAAGCTAGACCATGACATCAGAGTGGGCAAGGGGAGAGTGGGAGTGATGAAAAGGCAAAGGATGGAAGACCTACAGCCTTTGGAGAATCATATTTCAGGGGAGGTAATTCTCCAAGCCAGGCTTCAGCAATACATGAACCATGAACTTCCAGATGTTCAAGCTGTTTTTAGAAAAGGCAGAGGAACCAGAGATCAAACTGCCAACATCCGCTGGATCATGGAAAAAGCAAGAGAGTTCCAGAAAAACATCTATTTCTGCTTTATTGACTATGTCAAAGCCTTTGACTGTGTGGATCACAGTAAACTGTGGAAAATTCTGAGAGAGATGGGAATACCAGACCACCTGACCTGCCTCTTGAGAAACCTATATGCAGGTCAGGAAGCAACAGTTAGAACTGGACATGGAACAACAGACTGGTTCCAAATTGGAAAAGGAGTACATCAAGGCTGTCTATTGTCACCCTGCTTATTTAACTTATATGCAGAGTACATCATGAGAAACGTTGGACTGGAAGAAACACAAGCTGGAATCAAGATTGCCAGGAGAAAAATCAATAACCTCAGATATGCAGATGACACCACCTTTAAGCAGAAAGTGAAGAGGAACTAAAAAGCCTCTTGATGAAAGTGAAAGAGGAGAGTGAAAAAGTTGGCTTAAAGTTCAACATTCAGAAAACTAAGATCATGGCATCTGGTCCCAACACTTCATGGGAAATAGATGGGGAAACAGTGGAAACAGTGTCAGACTTTATTTTTTTGGGCTCCAAAATCACTGCAGATGGTGATTGCAGCCATGAAATTAAAAGACGCTTACTCCTTGGAAGAGAAGTTATGACCAACCTAGATAGCATATTGAAAAGCAGAGACATTACTTTGTCAACAAAGGTCTGTCTAGTCAAGGCTATGGTTTTTCCAGTGGTCATGTATGGATGTGAGAACTGGACTTTGAAGAAAGCTGAGCACCAAAGAATTGATGCTTTTGAACTGTGGTGTTGGAGAAGACTGTTGAGAGTCCCTCGGACTGCAAGGAGATCCAACTAGTCCATTCTAAAGGAAATCAGTCCTGGGGGTTCTTTGGAAGGAATGATGCTAAAGCCTAAACTCCAGTACTTTGGCCACCTCATGCAAAGAGTTGACTCATTGGAAAAGACTCTGATTCTGGGAGGGATTGGGGGCAGGAGGAGAAGGGGACGACAGAAGATGAGATGGCTGGATGGCATCACCGACTCGATGGATGTGAATTTGAGCAAACTCTGGGGGTTGGTGATGGACAGGGAGGCCTGGTGTGCTGCAATTCATGGGGTTGCAAAGAGTCGGACCTGACTGAGCGACTGAACTGAACTGAATAAGGCAAGTGTACTGGTGAGGGGATAGTTGGCCAAAGTATAAGACTGGTGTTGTTGATAGTGATGACAAGGTTCAGGATAGACCACCGTCTCAGTAGCGAATGCAGGGTGAGGGATATGATCACTGGATCTGAGGAACCTGTGTATTGGGCCAATCACTCTGAAACTGAGGACAGGAATAGGGCTGTGGACAGTGAGCTAGAGGCTGTGGCATGGCTGAGTGGTGGAGAATAACCTCCGGCTGATGATACTGCTGATGACACCCCAGAGTTCCGTGGATGAATTAGAAGCAGTGGTCATGGGGCGAACCCAGATGAGGCCAGAAAGGTGTCAGGATGCAAAATTTAACTCTTGGCTTTGTGCAAGCGCAAGATCAGCACTTGAAAATGAGCGATTTCCTGAAATTTTCTGCCCAGGACACCTTGCTTTCCTCACCCTAGTCCCTGCCCTGGTAGATGGTACTAGAAGATAAGGGACCAGCCCTGCAGGAGGGGAGGAGGTAAGCATCCTCCTCTGTCCTGATCTGGAAAATATGAAAATTATTTTATGGAGTCTCCTTGAATGGGGCCTCTGCTTCAGAGCAATCCATGATGACCGTGGGGACTCAGGGAGGAGGCATTGCTAGATCTAACCAGAAAACATCTCTTACGGTCTAAGACAGCTCGGGATTCTTAGACAATATATTCGGAACATGTGCTCTAGTGACCTCCAGCTGTAGCATCTTCGCGATCTATGGCAATGTCCGTGCAGAAGCTATGCTCCTCCTGTGCTGTTTCCACCCATGACTAAAGACAGGTAGGCGGGAACAAGAGCTGGGTCATTCTTGCCCAACAGAGTCCTCCACCAGGCAGTCTTTTTCCGGGGAGTCTCCACCAACTGTGACTTTCTCAGAGCTGCAGTATGGTCTGAGGTTCTTCCTGTCTCATCTTCCTTCCTTCCCTCTCTCCTTTCACAGTGGGAGACCTGCATCACAGACTAAGTCTCTCTCTGCTGACTCCTGCTCCTTCCCTTTTATTCCTCATTAATGCTTCTCCTGATAAATCCCTTGCACATCTAGTTCTGACTGGACATCAGCTCTCGGGGGGCCAGGATGGGCACAGTAGTCCTTTCCACACCATGGCAGGGTGTTGTGGGTGAAGTTTGTCTTAGCCTGTAAGTTCCCTTTGGGAGAGATCCTGGGAGGGATTTTGAGAACTAGTGGCTGCAGGAAGTGTTGCAACTGGCAGAATAAAAATATCTAGAAGTGCCACTATTATCCTCGAAGAGATCTCTATGCAGAGAGATTTAGACCAATGTAAAACATGGTGCACGCTCAGTCCAAAGAAGCCACCCAGTCCACAGTGCACAGTGGGTGACTCAGGTGAGCACCACAGTCCACATACATGCCGCCACTGGAATGAAGCCACCGGTTTGACCCCTTATTTGTCAGTGTTCTGGAGACAGCTTTGGCTGCTCATTGATTTCTTTCTGGGGCAGACAACAAGGGGGAAGCCAGGAAGTTTCTCCCATAGTCCTCTGCTGCTCTGAGTGGCACCAGCCGAGTTCCTTGTTAACTGACGGTCACTTAGTATAATGCTGTGTGCCAGAAAAAGGCACCATGACAACTTCTGGGCAAAGTCCCAGTTTGGAGAGTCTTATTGCAAATAGTGGAGTGCCAAAGTAGCCCAATACAATAAACTGATGGAAAAGGGGGCCATAAAAGGTTGTGGACTTGTCAAGAATCTTTGTCCGTTTGTAAGATGTGGTGGGAAACTGAAACTCAAGCTTGTAATTAAACTTTTATTCATCATAGAACAATTTTGAAGCAGAGGCAAGGATCTACTTAGGACAGTTATCACCAAAACCAAATCTTCAATAGTGCTTGAGAGCACTATTGAATAGGGGATAGGCGCTTTAACCATCTCATCAGTCAGAAGCAGCTGGGTGATGGGTAGAGAGCTACAAGAGGAGATGACAATCTCACTTCTGGGTGGGACACTTTGCACCCCTCATATAACCTTGCAGAAGTGATTCCTTTCCTGCAGACCTTGGTCCAGCAGCAATATATAAAAAGCCTGCAGATGGGATGATGGATGTGTGGACAGCATGAGAAAACAGCTTCCTAACTCTGAGCAGGGGGCTATCTGGGAGTTTGTCTTAATTTGTATTCCCCCAAATCAGGAGCTGAGACAAGGATTTGGGCGTGTGTGTCAGTCACTCAGTCGTGTCCGACTCTTTGCGACTCCATGGACTGTAGCCCGCCATGCTCTTCCTTCCGTGGGATTCTCTAGGCAAGAATACTGGAGTGCTTTACTTAGGAGGCAGGTTTATTTCCAAGGTGATTCCAGGAGTCAAAAGTAAAGAAGCAGAGAGAGAATTAGCTAAGGAAGGGAGAAACTCCCCTCAAAGCTGGTTAGTGCTGTGGGCAACTGGGCAGGGCAGGGCCAGGGTGAGACCACAGAGTTACCTAAGTGGAAAGGTAAGGAGGCCCTTACTTTCAGGATTGCGAAAGACTGGCCCTACATGAGGACTCAGACTTTCTATCGACTCTCTGAGAAACTTGATTCAGATTTATCCCTCCACAGCTTGGGAGGCTGGGATGGTAATTCATCTTCCAAATCCTGCATTCTTGCATTGGTTGAGGATTGTCCTCGAGGTTGTCAACATCTCCCCTTCCCTCTGCGCTTCTGGGCTGCCGTGTCTGTGTGGGGAGAAGCGGCTTTGGAGAAGGCCCTGAAGACAAAAACCTGCAGAGTTCTATTCAAAGTCAGATGAGGCAAGGGATGTTGTGGTGTGGGGCACAAATAGGACCCGCTACAGAGGCAACAGTTAGAACCAGACATGGAACAATGAACTAGTTCCAAACTGGGAAAGGAGTACATCAAGGCTACATATTGTCACCTTGCTTGTTTAACTTCTATGCAGAGTACATAATGAGAAATGCTGGACTGGATGAAGCACAGGCTGGAATCAAGACTGCTGGGAGAAATATCAATAATCTCAGATATACAGGTGACACCACCCTTATGGAAGAAAGTGAAGAGGAACTAAAGAGCCTCTTGATGAAGGTGAAAGAGGAGAGTGAAAAAGCTGGCTTAAAACTCAACTTTCAAAAAACGAAGACCTGTATCCAGTCCTATCACTTCCTGGCAAATAGATGGGGAAACAATGGAAACAGTGACAGACTTTATTTTCCTGAGCTCCAAAATCACTGCAGATGGTGACTGCTACCATGAAATAAAAGATGCTTGCTCCTTGGAAGAAAAGCTATGACAAACCTAGACAGCGTATTAAAAATCTGAGATGTTACTTTGCCAACAAAGGTCCATCTAGTCAAAGTTATGGTTTTTCCAGTAGTCATGTATGGATGTGAGAGCTGGACCATAAAGAAGGCTGAGTGCCAGAGAACTGATGCTTTTGAACTGTGGTGTTGGAGAAGACTCTTGAGAGTCCCTTGGACTGCCGAGAGATCAAATCAGTCAATCCTAAAGGATATCAATCCTGAATATTCATTGGAAGGACTGATGTTGAAGCTGAAACTTCAATACTTTGGCCACTTAATGCGAAGAACTGACTCATTGGAAAAGACCCTGATACTGGGAAAGATTGAGGGCAGGAGGAGAAGGGGATGACAGAGGATAAGATGGTTGGATGGCATCACTGACTCAATGGATGTGTGTTTGAGCAAGCTCCAGGAGTTGGTGATGGACAGGGAAGCCTGGCATGCTGCAGTCCAGGGGGTCACAGAGTCAGATGCGACTGAGCAACTGGGCAACAATCACAGTGGAGTCGAAACAGTAGGACCCAAGTGTGGCCTCCCACAGCGGACTTTGGAGGAGCTACCTTCTATTCTGACCCTCAAGGTGCTGGTCGTGTCCAGAGAGGACCCCACGTGTGGTGAGATGTTCCTTTGCACATGAAGCACAGTGCTTCCCACCCAGCTCGTACTCAGTGGGGGTGGGGTGCAGCATTGCAATGAGGACACCCTGGGATATAGTGCGGCAGAATGGGTTCTCTCATTTTCTCCCCCTTTCTCTTTCTGCTTCTTTCAGTGGGGAGAGAGGGCATTTTTATTCTGTTAAACCTCCTTGGTGAAGAATCTTTATTCCTGCTGTAGAGACAAAGAAGATTGTTCAGAGAAGTTATGATGTGTGATCAAGAGAAGGTCTGGAATCAAAGTGGACCTTCTGGCCTCATCCAGAACTTGGTCCAGAGCACCAATTTACTTAGCTGATGAGTTGAGTATTTCTGTGTGGATCATTTGCAGACATCTTCAGCTTCCAAGTAGTGCTGGGGCTCCCTGTTCTAACTACAAGAAGCATCGTTATTCAACAGGCACACACACACACACATGCCTTTATGTTACTTTGTAATATGATTAAGTCTGTAAGCAAGAGCAGCTGCATTTCTAATAATCAATTAACTCAGTTCTGCTCAGGGAAAAATAAAGTAATGAGTCCTCTCCATGCATACCCCTTTAGAATTTGTTCTTTGCGCAATGAATTATACTGACCAAGCTTTGCTGTGGTTGTTGGTTTGACTGGTGTCTTAAAGGGCCAACAGTAGCCATGAACTTTCCTTGGTATAGATTCAATGCCCACAGGCAAATCCAGATTTTCTCTGCCTGAACTCACTTGGATGATAAGTCATCTGGGGCTTCTCAGGGGAAGATGCTTGCAACATATTTCCACTTTAGGCAATATATGAGTGATTTTCCACAGTAACATTGCTGATATTTGGGTCCTAAGGAGCATTTATCTGGAGGAAAAGGACTGGGAACTGTCACCAGAGATGTAGATGGAAGCTGGCACCCTTGTCCATGGTGTGGGGGTGGGGGCAGAGGGTCGGGTCGGGGGGACATTCTTTTTGAGTAGATTTGGTGACCAGCAGTCAATGTACAAAAGACACTCACAAATCCATACTTCAGGTCCCCATTTGGCACAACCCCCTCCTTAATCTCTGCCCCCAAATTCAAAATTTCTGTAACCTGTCGCTGTTACCAGAGGGATCTTTAGAAAACATGAATTTAACTCTTAGGTTGAATACTCAGGCATGTTTGTCTGCCTAGCTTTCTTCTTCAATGCTAGAGCTGTCAATCAAAATGCCCCTCCCTTTTCTTGCTGCAGGTGGCCAATCAGATGCTCTCTCCTTGAAATCTGAATCCTAACTGGACACTAACCAAAAAAGAAAAGTAGATACTGATTGGTCCTGACCCCATGAAGAGATTGTCTATTGGTACCTAATACCCAGAAACCTGCCCAGTCTTGGCTGCTTTCCTTGCTGTGTTCAGCTTTTTAGTTCCATTCTGAGTTTCCCTGCTGTCATCCAGTACATTTTATGCTGCAATGGATTTCTGTTGCTTGTAACCAAATAACTCCTACTGACATAGAAACTGATACATGGAGATGGGTGTTATTATTAATAGACCTTAAATTGTGGCATTGGCTAAGATGAGCTAGGCTAGCACTGAGAATCTCCCATCCCCCTAGTCTGAATCTAGAAATTTCTGTCATGCTGTAACCTGTTGTAACTGGAGACTCAGGCCACCTACCTCGTGCAGCAGGAGTTGAAGGACCTTGAAAGAAAGATCTGTAGAATTTGGAAAGGTGTGGGCTACTTCTTGAAGGTTTAGTAAAGGTACACACACAAAAAACAAACTTTGCCTCAACTGGCCAATATGAGAACAGAAAGGGAGGCCTTTTCTAACTATGGCCAGCAGCCCAGGATCTTATAATCATGCCTTGGAGAGTGGAAAAACATCCAGCTTTCTGTCCCAAGCTAATATTGGTGGAGAAAAGGCAGGGAGAATTGGAAACAGTGGTATGCTAGAGCCAGCTCATACTGACTCAGGTCGACACCGTTTCCCAATTCTGCCTCCAGGGATATCACATCGGTAGCTTGACATGGGCCCGTGGTGGGAGTATTTACATCAGAGAAGACAGAAAATGCTACAAATAAGGGATTCCTTTTTACTCCTGAAGATCTAACTGTTTAATATTTACCAGCATACTGATGATTGGAAAATTAGAGACAGAGGCAAGAATGGAGCTTGGAGAAGCCTAACACTCTCCCCTCCTCCCACCTCCTTCCAACGATCCCGTCCCTGTACTCTTACCAGGCAAAGAAGATTATTACTCCAATCTAAAGAGCTGCCCATGGAATACAGACTGGGATAGGGGAAGGTAAGCTTCCTCTGTACCTCGCCACCCAAGCCAATTTTTTTGTTAACAATATCTCTGTATGGTGGCTGCCTGCAGACAGGACTCATGCAATTCAGCTGACGGGTGAAGAAGGGCAAATCATCTATTGCTAACAGACAGTAATGTCCAGTCCCAATTTTAGACTGAAAGACCATAACCCAACAAGATCTAATGAGTTGGCAAAATGCAAGAGATAGAAATCATACTAGCGCTTTGAGGGAGTTGTATTGCCGCAGAAACTTCAGTCCAGGGAAATAATGGCCCGTGATTGCTCAGACCTTAAGACAGCATGCAGGGCTCACTGATAACCAACAGAAAGTACAATACACTCTCTGTTCCTTAGAAGAAATTGCTTCCTGGTGCTCCTGTCTCGAGGGAGCAGGAGAGAGGATGAGGAAGGCTCCCAGAAGCAGGACCAAGAAATCATTCCACTGTCAAGGCCAGCAGTACAGGCTCTGGGTACACTGTGGGCTGGCACTTCTGGATCTGGTTTCTCTTTTTCTTAATAGAGATTGTTATTGAAGTTAACATGTTTATCCTATACTGTTGTCTATGTGAGGGCTTCCCAAGTGGTGCCAGTGGTAAAAAAAAAAAAAAAAAGCTGCCTGCCAATGCAGGAGACATGAGACAGGTTCGATCCCTGGGTCGGGAAAATTCCCTGGAGGAGGGCATGGCAACCCACTCCAGTATTCTTGCTTGACGAATCTCATGGACAGAGGAGCCTGGTGGGCTATGGTTCATGCTGCTGCTGCTGCTAAGTCGCTTCAGTCGTGTCCGACTCTGTGGGACTCCTAGATGGCAACCACCAGGCTCCCCCGTCCCTGGGATTCTCCAGGCAAGAGTACTGGAGTGGGTTGCCAGTGCCTTCTCTGCTATGATCCATAGGGTGGCAAAAAGTTGGGCATGAATGAAGCAACTTAGCAAGCACGCCTTGTCTGTGTGATGGCTAGCCTTTGGGGACTGGGCCAAGAGGAGCTAACTTTGGACTGTTTAAGAAGAACAAAGTTAGACTAGACTAATACTGTTAATTTACTTTGACATTGCTCTCAGTGCTGTGGATACGTCCACGAGCAAGTAGAGTCCATGCCCTCACAGGGCTTACATTCTAGTGGGGAAGAAAGGCAATGAGCAAGTACATATACAACATCTCTGCTGCTGCTGCTGCTAAGTCGCTTCAGTCGTGTCCGACTCTGTGCGACCCCATAGACTCCCACCAGGCTCCCCTGTCCCTGGGATTCTCCAGGCAAGAACACTGGAGTGGGTTGCCATCTCCTTCTCCAATGCATGAAAGTGAAAAGTGAAAGGGAAGTCGCTCAGTCATGTCCGACTCTTAGCGACCCTATGGACTGCAGCCCACCAGGCTCCTCTGTCCATGGGGTTTTCCAGGCAAGAGTACTGGAGTGGAGTGCCATTGCCTTCTCCGATATAACATCTCAGAAGGTGGTAAATGCTGGATTGGGCTGGTAATTAGATGGGTTGGTAAGGGAAGAACTAAAGAAAGTGTGGGAGCGCACAATGTGGATACAATGGCTGAAGGAAAAGCAAGTTCCAAGGGTCTTTGTCCTGAGGCAAGACTATGCCCAGTGTATTTAAGGAAAAGCAAGGAAGACAGCGTGGCAGAAGCATTGAGAATTGGGGTGAAGATGAGGTCAGAGAGGAACAAGGGTCAGATTATGTAAAACATGGTAATAATGTTTACTTGGAGAACATAGAAGCCACAGGTGGATTTTGAGCTCCAGCAGCTGTTTGAGAATAGACTGCTGGGGACAAGAGTAGAAATGGGAGACCAGTTGGAAGGCTATTGAAATAATACTTGTAAGAGATGATGGTTCCTTGAATAAGTTGGTAATTGAAAGTTTCCTTTCTCTAGAATTTCCTTTTGTTACCCAAGATAGAACTCCTAATCCTTTTAAAAATCAACACGGCTCCGAGGGAGGCGGGCGCGCAGTGGAGGCGGCTGGCTGGTGGGATGGCAGATGAAGAAGAGGATCCCACCTTTGAGGAAGAAAATGAAGAAATTGGAGGAGGTGCAGAAGGTGGACAGGGTAAAAGAAAGAGACTTTTTTCTAAAGAATTACGGTGTATGATGTATGGGTTTGGAGATGACCAGAATCCTTATACTGAATCAGTAGATATTCTTGAAGACCTTGTCATAGAGTTCATCACTGAAATGACTCATAAGGCAATGTCAATTGGAAGACAAGGTCGGGTACAAGTTGAAGATATCGTCTTCTTGATTCGAAAGGACCCAAGAAAGTTTGCTAGGGTTAAAGACTTGCTTACTATGAATGAAGAATTGAAACGCGCTAGAAAAGCATTTGATGAAGCAAACTATGGATCTTGACATCTTTTCTGAAGCTTCATTATGTTCTGGGGAAACCATACTTAATAACTGTATTTTCCACAGTAAGGCCCTGATACCTAACCATGTGAATGAAAAATGGAGAACCATGAAGTTTTCAGGCTTTATTTTCATGTTTTCAATTTTAGAGTGATATATGAGCCTTTAATTGCCTGCCATTATATTACCCTACTTGAATGACATATTAGATTTTAATGACCACATGTAAGTCAAAGTACCTTTGGTTTGCAAACCATTCAGTTTCTTCTGACTCTTGACCATCTCAATGATGAATTAATATTTATGTATACTTGTGCCATTGTAGGTTGTACTATAGCTGTTTAATGTGTGAAATCTAAATGGCACCTTTGACTTTGATAGCTAAGATGTGTTTCATATATTTCTAAAGCTTTTAGACCAAAGTAGTGTAAGTTATTAAAAGATGGTAAACTGGTTTGTGTTTCTTTTAAGGAGAAAACAATATTAGAAAATGCAGTCTTTTGTAGGAGTGTTTATTTGTCTTAAGATAATTTAATACTCTTCTTTAGATAATAAGAGTGATTTTTTTATTTTTTGAGAAACTAAGAATTTCCTATGAATGGTTCTGTGTTGAAAGACATACTGGATTAAAAATCTTTGGGGTTTATAATATACTGTTTGTCAGATTTTAATAGAACTCATTTTCCCAGGTTAGATTAAAACTTCAGAAAGTGCTTTCAGTAGCAGGAATGGCATTGCTGAAAAGTTGATGGCAGGTAAGCATTTGGGGTAGTGTTTTATTAACATATTTGTTAGTATTTATTTATTCTGAAAATGTATACTTGACTAAAACCATGTGTGGCTATGGAAACCACTTTTGTAGTTCACAAATTTTGTGTGTATTTAGCTCATTGTATTATTCTTGCACTTAGCTGAAAGTAAGGATTAAAATTGCATTTAAAGGGATCACTGGATATTACTCCTTGTGAAACTGAATGTTTCGTGTGCCGCTTATAAGCATTGTCTATGAATCAGTATTTAGGAAGATTTCACTTTCTTAACCTATCAATGTAGAGAATAAAGTATGAAAAATTAAAAAGAAAAAAAAAATAAAAAATAAAAATCAACACGGATAATCCAAGTCCAAGATAGAAATGCCACAATTCAAGCAGAAGATAGTAAATACTTCTGTGAAAAGGGAGGAGAATCCAACCCAAGATATTAAAAAAATTTAACTTGTGAGCTGTATACACATAGAAAAGTGCATTAGATATATATATTTAACTTGACACATGGTTATAAAGACAATACTTGTAAAGAGAACCAGCTAGGTGGGAAATTAGAACATTGCCAGACCTAGTCACAGATGCCTCCTTCGCGTCTTCAGTAACCTCTACCCCAACTTTCATGGACTAATTCCTGCTTTTCTTTTCTTTATTCCAAACAGTATATTTAATTTTGCCTGATTTGAACCTCATAAAATCATATAATCGCTAGTCTATGTCTGACGCAGGATACAGCATGCTTGGGGCTGGTGCATGGGGATGACCCACAGAGATGTTATGGGGAGGGAGGTGGGAGGGGGGTTCATGTTTGGGAACACATGTAAGAATTAAAGATTTTAAAATTAAAAAAAAAAAAATAATTAAAAAAAATAAATAAATAAAAAAAAAAAAAAAAAAAAAATCATATAGTATATACAGTCTGGTGTCTGGCTTCTTTCACTAGTATTATGTCTTTAAGATTCATCTATAGACTTGTACAGGGCTATATCTCATTCATTCTCATTACTGCATAAAATTACATTTAAAGAACACACCAAAATTTATTAATTTATTTTACTGCTGATGGACATTGGGCTGTGTCTAATTTGGGTCTGTTATGAACAATGATAATAAGGAATCTTGTTCATGTCTCCTAGAGCTTGTGTGCATGGATTTTTCAAGGTTTCATACCTACCAGTGGAAAACCCAAATGATGAGTATATGTACTTTGGTCAAGTACATTGTAAACTCTTAGTAAAATTAAACTGTTTTCCAAAGTGCTTATGCCAATTCGCGTGCTCCAGCAGTGCGTTAAGCTTCCTGTTGCTCTATATCTTTGCTGACACTTGATATTTGCTATAGATTCTAAAAGTTTTGCAGATCTGATAGATGCATAGTCATATAGCAGTATGGTTTTAATCTGCATTTCCCTGATTACTAATTAGGTTGTGTGCTCTTTTATTAATAATCATCTTACTAATCTGCTTTTGTTGGTGCTTGCAAACCCCAACAAGCATTTGGAAAGCCTCTTTGGTCTCTGATGGGTCAACTGTGATAGGGAAAGGAGAGTGAGGCCCCAGGAAATCTGTGTCTGTGAAGCACGTAAGCTGGACCAGTCTTTAGGTTTTGTAACTGAATACATGGGAAATTTTATGAAATGATCAAGCGCATATCAATGAATTGACCTGATCCTTGTCTCATCATGACAGAGAATGTGCCAAGAGTTAATAGACGATCACAGCTGTCATTAGAGCCTGTATGTCCTATGCTGTCACACAGACTTCTTACTCTCTTTCATCTCAAGACCTGCCATGTGCCCTTGACCTGAATATCATCCTCTGACAACCCTTACTCCATCCACTGCATAAATTCAATGAATCTTTGGGGGATTAATTCCCATTATGCCTTGTGCTTAGAGCAGGGCCTGTCAAATAATAGGTACTTAATATCATTTGTAGGATGAATTAAACAAAGCATTGGCTTTACGTTTTATCTGCCAGATCATCTTTCTCAAAATGTCTCTTTTCTTTCACTTATACTAATTATGGAGTCCTGGCTGGAGGGGAATGTGAAAACCTTCCTCCTTAAAGTCTATGAGATGTCAAAGAGGCTCTGGAATATATTCAAAAGCTGCCTTTTGGCTAGACAGCAGAACGGTCTGGCCATTGCTGCCTCAGATGAGTGTTTTCTTCATCTCAATGGGGACAGGGCATCACTGAGTTCTACAACTCGGAATGCAAGGACTACAGGGACTATCCATTCTGCCTCCTGCCACCATGGGCAAGGAGGTTCAGAAGTGCAAGAGTTTGGCCCAGGTCAGCCAGGCGAGCAGTGGAAGAACTGGCTAGGATGAGAACAAGCTCCCAGGACAGTGCTCCTTCCTGTCTGCCCAGCTTTAGCTGCAAATTGCAAGATATCAGGAACCTTGAAAGTGAATGAGACATGATTTATGACACATCGGTGTCAAATTATTTTTTTTAAATGGTGCTTTACGTTATAACATTGGTTTTGACATATCTTTAAAAATATTAACTTTAATGGATAGCTCAGAGGCGTTTCTTTGAAAAGGCCTGATAATACCACAGGTATTATCTTAGGCCAGAGTAGTTGTCTGGCAGCTCTCAACATGCAGTCATGCAAAATCCTAAATAGCACTGCCAATCTCTATGCGCATTTTCACAGAGGACAACCTTGGCCCTTCAGCAACATCCTTGCCATGTATCTTTGAAAGTTCTGGTCCTGAGATGTTTGTCTTGGTAAAGATAAGCTCTAGTCACCATCAAAATAAAAGGACCAGGGACATTTTCTGGAAAGTAAGGGAACCCACCATCTGATACTGAAATTGAAAAAGGAAGTCACTGTGGAGATGCCCTTGGCTTCTGACTCCTGTTGCTGTGTGAGGGTTTCTCCAAAGGTGGGTACCAACTGCATTCCCTGCCCAGGTGTGACACGGTGAGTAGTGGCATGCATTGGTGAGTCGGTGGTGCCAAGTTATCACAGAGCAGCGGACACATCAGAACTGGACGTGCCCTTGCTGGAGGGTCCACATGAGGGCCCAGCAGCTTCTTTACTGACAGCCTCCCCTTCATTGTGCATTGAGCTGGATGTGCTCAAGTTGACTTGATCACTAAGGCCTCTAGTGACGCTGTCATAGGATGGTGGGAAAGATGTGGTGGAAGCCGTTTCAGATTTGTCTGGGAGCGCACAGTTTTCATTGGCTATGAGCGCAGCAAAGCCTTCATCGGGGAGTGATGCTGCCCCCTCCTCAGCCCTGGGCACCCCCGCAGGGCTGGCGATCGTCCTGGAGCGGTGCCGCATGTAGCTCCGATAGGCCTTTTGGATGACAGTGGCTGAGATGTCTTCTTGCTTCCATCGGAGGGTGGTTGCTATTGGTTCATAGGATGCTTTTGAAAGATTAGTTGCCATAAATTTCTCCTCCATATTTGCCTTCAGGGAATCCAGCTCCCCGGATTCTCCAAGGACATTCTTGGTGAAGGCAAACAGGATGTCCAAACAGTGGATCTTATCTCCAGGGACCAAGGGCAGGTCCATCTGGATTAATACATTCCGATTGGGTTTGGGGATTCTCAGGGGGCCAGACAGGGTGTCTGCAAAGTCTGAGAGGGCAGAGAAGGTGATGAACTGAGTGGCCTCTGGGTCAAACTTCTCCCACGTCTCGTAGAACATGTCAAAGTCGTCCTCGCTCAGGGGCTCCGTGCTCTCCTCCGTGGCCACATTGAAGTTCTCCAGAATCACGGCAATGTACATGTTGACCACGATGAGGAAGGAGATGATGATGTAGGTGGTGAAGAAGATGATGCCCACGATGGGACTCCCGCAGTCCCCTCTGGTGCTGTTGTTGATGGTCAAGTTGGGGTCGCAGTAGGGGGGCCCCGTGTTGAGGATGGGGCTGAGGAGCCCGTCCCAGCCCGCCGACGTGGTGATCTGGAAGAGGCACAGCATGCTGTTGGCGAAGGTCTGGAAGTTGAACATGTCGTCGATGCCGGCCTCCCACTTGACGGTGGCGAAGCTGGCCATGCCGAAGATGGAATAGATGAACATGACGAGGAAGAGCAGCAGCCCGATGTTGAAGAGGGCGGGCAGGGACATCATGAGGGCAAAGAGCAGCGTGCGGATGCCCTTGGCCCCGCGGATCAGCCTGAGGATGCGGCCGATGCGGGCCAGGCGGATGACGCGGAAGAGCGTCGGGGAGAAGAGACTTCCAAGTGATGTAACAATTGCAGAGAACACCAGGCCTTTAAAAGTGAGGGAAGATGGTCTGATTAGTACTTCCAACCATGAGCCCTGCCAAAGTTGGCTGTGATCACACCCCCTCATGTCTGCCCTGTGTGGACTTTCATGTGAGCATCTACATTCAAGCACTCTGGGCCCTCTGAGGCTGGCACAGTGCTTGGCCTAAAGTAGGGGCTCAGTAAGTGTCCATTGCATAAATCTGTCTCCTTTGAGTCAGGCTTGCCCTTCCTACCATGTTCTTATCTTTCCCTACATCCAGATGCCTTGCTAGTCAGCCTCCATGGTTCTGCTGTCTGTTCAGCTGGATGTGACTGCATCTGTGCCACGTGCTGACCATCCTTTGTCTGTGACACAGACCTGGCTCTCCCCTGAACATTCAGCCCTCAGGTCATGCCTGTTCCTCCACCCTGGTCCCACGCTCTGTGAGAGCCGGGACCCTCTATGATTCATATCCTCATCTCCTACTGCGAAGATTGACTCCGTTCCTGGCACATGGTCCTATGGATAATTGTACAGAGCCTGGAATAAATTATAAGGAGCCTGAGGAGTTGGGCAGCTTGCTGACAGCTAAAGCAGAATGGCTCTGAATGGCCAGCTGTCTGCATAATGGCTTTTATTTGTTTCTTTCATTTCCAGCTGTGTTTGAACTATGTGTTACGGCCCAGAGATGAGTTTGTTTGGGGTCAATTACAGCACCTCAATCCAAACTATGAACTAGAGTTTGCATGTCTCCTTATGTGATATCCAACTCAAAGATTTGTCTTGGGGACATGAAGAGGCTAGTTAAGGCCACCAAAGTTTAGGCAAGGCCTTTAGGTCATACAGGATTCAAAACCTCTCAGGAGAAATGGTGAGGGGGTATGGTAGAAGCTCGCTCTCCTTGCCAGGGTGCCCTTGATCCAATTCTCCTACTTGTCTTTTGTCATATGAATATGGATAGTTATGGTAGTATGTTGGAAGGAAGAAGGAAATGGGAGGAGAACTGGGAAATAATTATAATTTTGTACTATGAAATCTTTATGAAAGCCCCTCTCTTAAAGTCCAGTTTAACTGGGGCATTCTCCCATGGTGTGAGGTACATTATGTGTTTTTATAATCTACTAAGATTCTGCCAATCAACTAGTCTACTTCTACAAGGGAGATTGAGTCTTCATACTTGTAACAATTAAATACTCCAAACATGTCTTATCGGTGGGAAGGAAGAAAGGCAGAGAGGACAGAAGCATGGCTGATGGGTCCTTGCAGTTGTTTTCAAGCTGTCTTTTCCACCAGTGATGGGTGTTGCTGTGTAGGTCAAAGGAACTAGTAGTTAAGTTGTCCCCAAGACAGAATGGAGTACTTTGTGTATCTTTTATTGCTATAGTACTGATATGGGAAGTCACATAAGCAAGCTCCCTTCTCTAATATAAAATGAAAAATGGCTTTCAGAGTCTCTCACTTTGGAAGGTAAACAAACAAAGCAACCCTCCCACCCCCAGAAAACCCAGCAGCAATAGGAAAACAAAACAAAACAAAACAAAAAAACAAAAATAAATTTCAACTCCCCAAACACAACCCAAGGCTGTGTTTCAGCACTAGGAGAGAGAGATTGATAAAGTGCCGCCAGGTTGTATTTAGAGGCTATTAGCTCTTGATGGTAAATCAATGGAAAATTAAATCTATAGCTATGCTATGACATGAAAAGTAAGCAGGTCATGATAAAACAGGTCAGGATATATTTATAATGCAAGGTAAAGCTGCTGTGCTGGGATTTGGCCTTTATAGGGCCGAACTTTGGCAAATCACATGAAGGCTAGGGACAGTCTCTTGGTTGTTGGTAGGAGGCTGTCAGTTTATTAAAAAGAACATTAGCCTGGTCTAAATTCAGCTCCACCTTTCACAAACTATATGACCTTGTATAACTTCCTTAATTCTGAAGCTCCATATTAAATGTATAAAATGACTATAGTCAACTCCTTCCCAGGGCTGCTGTGGAGATCCATGGATCCCAGCCCAGTTCTCAGAACTCAGCAAGCACTCAGTTATATGGTGGCTGCATTACCCACTTGAGCCTGTGATTCCATTCATTTTCTCCAAACAGCATTGACCCCCAAATACTGGGCCTGTCATTTAACAACACCCAGACTAGCTCATAACAGCATTGATCTCTTGGCATTGGTCCCTTGACTTTTCTGTCACTCATATTCCCTAAGTGGATAGTTATACAGAGAGTTAATTCCAGACCCTTGACTTAAGAATCTCCTTTGAACAATCTCCTTCTAGTCTTTCTTCACTCTTCTGGCAACCACTCCTTTTCCAGAAAGTATTTTATGACTCACCTCACACCACACCACCCACTCTCTGCTTTAAAGGCCATAAAGATAAGACCCACTGGAAATTCCGTCATCTTAGCTTCCCTACTGCCCCCCGCCCCCCACGTTCTGACGATGGCGGTGCACACAGCACGTGCTGGAATACCCTTGATGGCAGCATGAAGAAAGCCAGTGGAACCTCTCCCTTTCACTGGGAGGTGCAGGGCATTTTAAATCCGCTGCTCTTGCAAAGCAGCAAATACTGGACTCCTCTAATATACAACATAGGTTTTTAGAAGTTTGTTAGTTGTCCCTTTGGTTTTAAAAGACCAGTCAAAACGACCCCAAGCAGAGGCTGGGTGACCCAACCACATGCAATGTCCACTTACTCCCAATGGAGAGGACCACGACGACGAAGTCAAACACATTCCAGCCGTTGGTGAAGTAGTAATGCCTCAAGGCAAACATCTTCATGACACACTCTCCCGTGAAGACGGCCACAAAGAACTGGTTGATTTTGTTCAGGACTTTTGTCTTTTTTTCACTCTGTTCATCAGTCTCCACCATCATGGTGATCATGTTGAGGCAGATGAGGACCATGATAATGATGTCAAAAGTCTGCCTGGTCACGATGTCAAAGACGAAACCCTGGTACTTATTCTGAGGAAACAAGAGGTGGGACATCAGGCCTTTGGGCAACACAAACCAGGCATCTGGAGAGGCAGTGTTCTTTACAGAAGGGTTTTTAAAGTCTGTCTCTTGTCTCCCTCACACTCCACATCCTGACAGAAGCCAAGTCTTGATCTTCCAAAATCTCACTCATGGTTGATTCTAACTCAGTGCCTCAGTTCAAGTCCTGGTTGCCACCCCTGGCCCCATAAAATCACCAGGCACTTTGTCCTTGTCTGTGCTCTTCCCTCCACTTACAGTGCCCTTCCAGTCCCTTCTCTTGGCCATTTAATCCCCTTGAGTGATCTCTCTCTCTTAATCCCCACTTCCTTCAGGGAATCTTCTTCAGTCACACAATACCACATTGCTTCATCCCTTCTTTGGGCTCCCCCAGCCTTTACAAGGAGATCCAACCAGTCAGTCCTAAAGGAAATCAGTCCTGAATATTCATTGGAAGGACTGATGCTGAAGCTGAAACTCTAATACTTTGGCCACCTGAAGAAATGACTCATTAGAAAAGACCCTGATGCTGGGCAAGATTGAAGGCAGGAGGAGGAGATGACAGAGGATGAGATGGTTGGATGGCATCACCGATTCAATGGACATGAGTGAGCAAGCTCTGGGAGTTGGTGATGGACAATCCACAGGGTCGCAAAGAGTCAGACACAACTCAGTTCAGAGCAACTGAACTGAACAGCCTTTACATTCGGTCTAGAGTTCTAGTGTTTCGTGTATACCTCTCTTTTCTACTAGAAAATGAGCTCTTTGAGGATGGGGTCATGTCTTATTTAATTTTGTGTTCCTGCAGTGCCCTGAAGAGAAGCAAAAGTTCAAGAATTTCTTGAAAAATTATTTGAGAGTCAAGTCAGGTAGTGCACACGCATACAAAGTCAAGTGCAGTGGTACAACTGATTCTTATAAATGCTCTTTTTATTCCTGGGTAGATGTCTAAGCAGGGCACGGAGCCAGGTCTTGGTTGTTTGCTTTCTTAGCGGGAGGCAGAGTGGCCTGGACAACCAAGAGATTATTTTGGGTAGGGGCTGTTTTTATGGCATTAAAAAAAATTTTTTTTCCTTGTGTGGCCCCCTAGTCTTTCCTGTGCTGTTAACATCTTACTGCTCTGTGAGTGCTTGATTCCAACTTTACTCTCCTCCCTCACCTTGTCTTGGACACTTCTGAGCTCTCTGGAACTCACCTGCCTTGATCTGCAAACTTCTCCTCTTACTCACCAGCTGCTTATTCTCCCTACTCCATAGACCCCAGGGCTGGGGACAGAGGTGAAGTCCCTCTAATTCCTCACTGTTGCTCCCAGACCTTTGCTCCTCCTGTGTCTCATAAAACCTCGCCTCCTCTGACACCTGTGTCATCAAGTTAGCCCAGCTTCGCCCTCTCTTCTTTGCTACCACTTACCTACATCCTGGTCCCTCTGCTCTATTACTCACGAGTGAGACTCTTGGCCACACTTGACCACTCTTGGCTATTCGCTCTCAGTTCCTTAGCTAAATCTCTAATGATCTAGCTTTTCCTTAGAGAAAAATCTTGAACCTCATGTCTCTCTCCAGCTACCAGACTACTCCTCTCCCCACTTTCACAGTTCAATTTCTTGAAGGAGTTGCGTGTAGTCATTGGTTCCCATGCACTCCTCAGCTTCCTCCAACATAGCTTTAGTCCCCATCCTGTCGCTGAAATGTCTCTTGTTAAGATCTCATAACCTCCGTGATGCAAAATCCCAAGACACTTGTTTGACGTCATTTAGCACTTCCTCCACCTTGAAACGCTCCTTACTTGGTTCCTAGCAGGCCTTACTTCCCCGATTCTTTTCTTGCCTTTCTGGCTGCTCTTGTTTGAGTCTTCTTTACTCAACCTTGAGATGTTAGAGTTCCTCCAGGCTCAGTCTTAGGTACCCTTTGCTCTTCAACCCATTCTTTCTTTCCTGGCAATTTCTCCAGCCTGTGAATTAATATGTGCGGGATTTTTGCTAATTGTTTTCCTGCGTCACTGGACTGCCATCTCTGTGAGGGCAGGAACATCTCACTGCCCTATCCCCAGAGTCTGCATAGTATCTAGCATGCAACAGATGATCAATAGATAGCTCAATGAATGGATGACCAAATGGACAGCTGAACTACACTTCAAATAGAATTATAAAGTCCCTGCACTAGGTTGATTACATTTAATTCTGTACAAGGACTTCCTGAGTGCATAATATATGCAGGGCTCTGCATGAGTGGCTGTGAGGGAGAAAGGAACCTGTTGCGAGTCTCACAGGGGAGCTCCCAGGAGCTGCGAAGCAGGCAGAGGGGAGAAGGGCTGTGATAGAGGCTGGTCCCTGCTTTCTGCTTCACAGTGGGGATGCGATGCTACCCTGCAGGGTTTGAGCAAAGAATCAGACCCAAGTGGGCCTGGCTCCAGGCATAGCTGTGGGCTCATGTCTTTTCTGGGATGCTGAGCCGCTAGTAGCTTTTATTTCATCACTGAAAATGGTGAAAAAAAAAAATACAGGCCCATTCATGACTTCTAGTGAAACAGAGCAGGCAACATTACTAAGTTCTGGACATCATGTTTGTCCTACATACTCAGCTGCTGGGGAACGATGCAGCTTTCTAGCTGCTCTTGGCTTAGCTTGTGGGCAGAGATCACCTCTTTGCAACCCTCAGTGCTCTCAGAGAAGATGAAGTGGGTGACTGATGATGTGATATTCTGGAGCCTATTATTTCCTTATAAAGTGGAGTATATGAAACCTACTTTTCGTGACTTCTGTAGTAGGGAATGTTGCAGGATAAAATTGACCAGTCCTGTGGAAGGTTTTGTCTTTGCTATAATGAAGCATAGGACTTAGAACTCGGGCTTCACCTGAGGCAAGGAGTACTACGTACATGCATGTGTTGGAGGTCTGCATGTCATCCGAGCTTGGCCCTGGTATGAACTGGCACATATGCACCTGTGGAGCACAGTCCTATGCCAATGCTCACCTTACCTGACTGGCTGCACCTGTTGGGACCCCTTAGGGAAGAAGGTAGCCATTCCAGTGCCAGTAATCTGATGAGGAGGAGACCGGACCTGGGAAGGTGAGTCTTAGATGGGAGAAGGCATTTCTCTTTGGGCTTGGGCTTCTTTCTTGGCTCTGGACATTGTGGAGGGCAGATGATCAGCTTTGTCCCAGTGGGTAGTGGGTGCCAAGTTGTCGCCTGCCATGTGGATGCCAGCCAGGAGCTAGGACGGGCCAAGGCTTGTGGGTCCTGGAGACCAGCCAGATGCAATTGCTGCTCGGGTCCTGCTCTGCTAGTTTCCCTTTTGGCATCCCTAAGCCTCAAAGTCTCGTTTAAATGTTCCAACCCTGCCTCAGCTATGCTGAACGGAACAAAGGAAAGAATGTTGGTCATGCCTGGACCAGAATATTAAGGAGAGAGTCACGTTCCTCCACTAGAGCTATTAGTGTTGATAGTTAATGATATACCCCCATCCCATCCAAAGGGATGACTAATGTCAGGAACTCAGCTGGGCTATGAGGCCTTACTTTTCTCACCCACATGGAAGGCCTCCTCCAGTGCCCACCTTGGAGGGCCTTGGGGATGGTGCACACAATTAGGAAACATGATGATTTTGTTGTAGGTCTTCCTGCTCAACCACTGACTTCCACCCCTATTGTACTGTCTGGAATTTCAATACTAGATTCCTACCTTTGTATTGAGACAGCACCCTCTCCATGGTCCCTTTTGGAAATGCAACCCACTCTGTCCCAAGGAAATTGTCCTCCTTGAGAGGAGAAAGCTGTGATGGCATGTGGGATTGGTTGATGAGAGGGGAGAAGCTGCGATGTTATCAAGAGATGGAGCAAGTATGTAGGGAGAGGTACCCCAAACTGTCGTGATTTTGCCAAGCGTTGCCTTTAGCAGAGAACACCTTGCTGTCTGTTCAAATGTGGATTCAAAACCAGTCCAGCCATCAGTATAGACTAGCAGGGACTCAGCTGCTTGCTTCTCAGTAGGTCTTAGGAGCCTTCTCCTGTAACCCCTACTTGAGTATGATTGGCTGGGCTCAGCCTTTCATCTACATTTTCTAAGTTTGAACTCGTTCATTGGACATTGGAGGGATACTCGCAGAAACTTAGGGACTCACTTCAGGCTAATTCAACCCCAGTTATCTTGATCTTACACTGGATATAGAAGGAAACCTCTGCCCCCACAGAGATCTAAATGTCCTCTCACTCCCCACTGTAACACATCTTATCAGAATTGAGAGTAGTAATACATTTGTGATCACAGTTTCCGAGTAAAATGTATGAGAGGTCACAGCATTTTCCCCCTCCTGTAAATGTTCTTAAGACTTTGTGCTCATGAAGTTTTTAGTAATTTATGCAAACCCCATGCCTCAATTTAGAAATCCTAACGCCTTGACCAACAGAACGTATGTTTCCCTGACTCATTTAGGAAAAGGCCTGTGCCTTTGCTGAAGGTCCTTAGGCTTTGCCCTTGTGTGGGGAAGGGCTACTGGGCTTGAGCCACGGCTCTTAGTGAACAAAGGAATCGAAGGGGAGTATGGTGCTAAGCTTCGGTCAGTCTTTAAACACTAAAGTGGGATAGTTTTTGGTTCCTATTGTGTCCCCTGACCATGACCATGACCGGGCCCAGGATCCCAGGTTTGGCCATTTCCTCTCTGTCTACCTGTAAGCATAGGGTGGAATGTGGCAGTGAGCCTGGAGATACACTGCAACTTACATCATGACTCATAATCACAAATGTTTTATCTCAGGTCTCGAACCATCCTTAATATCATTTTGCCTAATCTGTTTCTGATCTGGTGCTGGAACCCTAAGCCTGTTGGGTATTCACTACTTCCCTACACAGGTCTATTTGGAACATCTACAGGAGTATGTTCACTCCAGAAGACCAGAGTTGATTTTTGCAGACTTTTTTCCCTCGGGCCTGGAAACTCTCATTAGCTCATCCCCAAACTCAACTAGATGTCCTCCTCCACAGAGAATTCTGGTCAGACCGCTACCAGCACAGGCATGGGCTGTCAGGTTGGAGTTCTAGACATGCTCTGCTAGAGGGGGGCGGGGGGATTTGGGGCTCACCAGGGGCCGTGGGATGGGCTTCTGGGGCTTCTTGGAGCCCAGCTTCTTCATGGCATTGTAGTACTTCTTCTGCTCCTCTGTCATGAAGATGTCCTGGCCTCCTAAGTGCAAAGAGACAGGATAATACACACCACTGTTATTGCCCCCAGGGCAGCCTTCAGCCCTTTCTGGGCCCAGACTCCAGACAGGGATGAAGGCTGACATCAGGGGGCCACGGTCACTGTTGGTGCTAAAGGCCAAGATTGGGCTCCTGGTCAGGCATGGGGGCTGTGACTCGTGGTGCCTCAGTCACAGGGCCAGGGGACAGATGGGAAGTCTAAGATTCGCCACTCCCGCAGAAACACTTGAGCCCCACTTATCTTTTTTTTCTGTTGGTTGAAGTTGTCAATGATGACGCCAACAAAGAGATTGAGCGTGAAGAAGCCTCCAAAAATGATGAAGATGACAAAGTAAAAGTACATGTACACGTTGTCCTCCCACTTGGGCTGAAAGTTCACCTGTGAGCAGACAAGTGGTGGCATGGGAACAAGGGGACATCTTAGCTTGTGGTAACCCCAAGGAACCCTGAGCCCCAAGACAAGGACCAGGGTGCAGAGGGCTTCTTTGGGAAGTGATCCCAGGAAGCAGAAGTGAGGGCAGGAGAGGGGAAGAAGGAACAGGATAAAGGCAGCACCATCATCACAGGCAAGTGGCGCTCCATCCTCTAAGGACCGCAGAACACACCTCAGAACTGTACTTCGAAGGGACAAGGAAGCAAGCGCGTGTATCTACAGACTCCCACAGCTGACATGTGAGGGTCACCCCTGCGGGCTTGCAGTCCTCTGTGCTTGCAGGAGGAGCTGCTGAGCAAACTCTGAGGCACTGAAGAAAATCCAATCTCAGATAAAACCAGAAACAGAGCATGAGAGCGAACCCAGAGGTGGCCGAGGGGACATGGGACAGACTGTCAGTAGTGTCTTTTGCCCTAGCAGGAAAGGGTCTTTCCCCAACAGCACCCATCTCCACCCATCAGCTGCCATGATGGTGTCTGAAATTCCACTGTTCTAGCTACGCTGCCCTTGGCCCCCCCTCTGCCCAGGGAGTAGCCTCACACACAGTCTTTTAGAGGTTCTCTGATAATTTCCTCAATGGTGAACAGAGGAAGAACCTGAGAAGCCTAGAAGACTAGGTTGGTTTAAATATCCAACAGAGGGCCCGCTGGCTGCTGTTCCGGGTTGTGGGATAGAGCCAGACTGCTAGGTGATCGCCTCTCTCAGCACCAAGGCCGCTTTCAGTCCATTTCAAATAGACTAGTGTGGGTGGGATGCACAGAGGGAGAGGCGGGAGGCACGGCAGGCTGAGACTCACATCCCGGGAATCGACAGCCGCATACATGATGTCCATCCAGCCTTTAAAGGTTGCCTGGAAACAAGGAGCAGAGGCCACTCAGTGTCCACCCAGTCATCTCCATTGGCCTCTATTTTGATTCACTTATTTGTCCGTTTTTCTCATAGAGCATTTCCCCCCACCCCCACTCCCTGCCACTCCCCGGAGCCAGTTCTGGCACGCCTCTGATTTCAGAGCCTGGCATGCCATAGCTACTTAGGGACTAGTTGTGGAACAAATCTGTGAACAAATGATGGCGTGCAGGAAGTTGTGGGTAATTGCGTGACAAACATATAAGTAATTGCAGCAACACTGAATGACAAGTGGATGAAGGCAAGGGATTAATGAATGAATGAATGGAAGTGTGACTGTCACTGACATTCACAAGCCAGCATTACATGTCATTACAACAGACCTGGAACATAGTTTATTACCCTCTAGGAGATGATTTGCAGTTGAAGACTGTTTAGTCTATGTGACTGTATCAGGTCTATTTTGTAAAAGTAGTGAATTCTAAATTATCACCTGATACAGTCCCATGGCAAGCCCATCCCTTTATTCTGTTAGCCCACATTGGTCTAACTGCACCACTACGAGGTCACACTCACTGATAAGCTCCTCTAGCCTCACAGTGTCCTCTGAAGGAATAGGGAGTAATCTCAGTTCACGCTGAGTGCTATCCCTTGTAGAGTCTCCACATAGCATCTTCTGGAGACCCCAGACTGTCCACATTACTGAGCAGCCAAAGGAAGAGACAAGGTTGATCTCAGGACTCACCACCTGCAGAAGCGCGAGGTAGCCCATTGCAACATTATCAAAGTTGACCTTCACATTGACCCAAAATAAGCTTCCAGTGTGGTTGTGACGCTCACAGTCAGACATGTTATTCACAGTAGACCAAGGCACAAGAAGAAAGCCTTCATTGGTCTTGTTGATGCATTTCTGAAACTTCCCCGCGAAGAGGTTCACACCCATGATGCTGAAGATGAGCCAGAAGATGAGGCAGACGAGGAGGACGTTCATGATGGATGGGATGGCGCCCACCAGGGCGTCTACCACCACCTGGGGAGAAAGGCAGAAAGACCTGGAGCCCCACCAATGTACCACTCTTCTTGCTAAATTTCAATTCTTTCTACATTTATGCAGGTTGCGTCACAAGCCAGTGGCCTTTGGAAGGAAGAGAAGTGGGTTAATCAGAGCCAAAATTTACACTCAGAAGACAGAGGCACTGGGCAGCTGAAGATGGGTTTATACCTTCTCTCTCAAGGTCATTCAGGGGGGCTCACTGTCTCTCCTCAAAATTGAGGACACATTTATAAATACATACATGCTCAGTTGGCGGTGCAAGTGTTTTGTACTTGCACACACAGACTTCTAGAACTTTATTTTATAAAGTATATTTTTATAAAATATATAGTGTACTTTGGTCAATAATCAGTGAGAACCCAAATTCATATTCACAAACTTGCTGATTTGTAAATCAGCAACCTAGAGATAAAATAAATATCAAAATATTTCAATCATAAGTTCCTAGTGTTTGTAAAGATACAAGTTAATTTTAAAAGTCCACACTTGTTTTGAAAGTCCTGTGTATTTTTTGAGGCAATGGTGGAGGAAGAAAGCAAACCTTGCTTTCTGTACCAGGAGACTTTCATGATCATGAGGAAGAGAGGGGAGCAGAAATGAGCAGTCTCCTGTCCCCCTGTGAGACAAGGGTCAGGCTTGTGAGCATTCCATTCTGAGGAGGACAGGGAGGGCAAGGTGTAGGCCGAAGCCATGGATGAGGAGAGGGATGGATCAAAGGAGAGAATCCATAGGACAAATGATTGGGCTGGGTTGGAGAAACGATCCCTGCTGGTGGGTGGTGGCTAAGCTGCTGTGTGTCACTGCATTTAAATGGAATGTCAGAGGCAAGGCTCATTTGTCATGGAAAGATGAAGAGCTTGGGATGTTGTGAAGATTTTTACAAGAAGGACAAAAGGCAGAGTGGAAGACTGAGGTCAGAGATACTTGCAAAGGTGTGAAGCAGGGTCACCTCACTGAGAGCAAGAGAGAGTAAGGTCTGGGTCCTGTTGGATGTGAGAAGCGAAGAGGGCTTACAGAGGGACTTGAAGGAGAACCAGGAGAGTTGGGACACTGCCGAACCGCCGGTGTGACAGCAGAAAGCGGGGGTCTGTGGGGGCGGGGCCCGGATCTCAGGGTCAGTGGCGCACAGAGCGTGAAGGTGGCGGGGAACCCAAATGCTGGAGACCAGAGCAGTTAGGACAGAAGTCTTACCCGCATGCCTTCAAATCGAGACAGAGCCCGCAGTGGCCGCAGGGCGCGGAGGGTCCGAAGGGCTTTGATGGGCGCCATATCAGAATACTGCAGCGCCTTCGCTACGAGGCTTGTCAGTGAGATCTAGCAAGAGAGCAGGCAGAGAGCAAAAGCATCACCCTAAGCTTCCTCAGTTGGCCCTGGTGGAAGAAGACAGGAAATCCCTGCCACTCCCAACTCTGTAGGAGCCGTCAGCCTGGCTTCCACCTTACTCTGAACTCTAATGAGAGGTATAGCAAGAGTCCCATCTCTTCACTTTCATTAAAGCTTTCATTCAACATTAATCTGAACTGTTGTTCAAGGAAATCTCAGTCTCTCACATTGCCACCCCCTGGTTGTAGTTGGTCAAGCTCCTGGTGGAGTTAAATCAGCCTTCCCTTTCCCCTCTAGGGGCATTAGCCAGGTCCCAACAGCCTTTAACATTTGATTGACTTTCAGAGGCTTGGAGAGATGCTGGCCCTTCATGGGGGTGATGCTGAAAGTCTACCTTGAGGACTACAAAGCGAGTCTCAATTGTATGTGCTCAGAAAAGAGGGAAGGAGAGAGGCCTGGGCTGGGTGAGGCTTGTTGTTTTTTAGTTGCTCAGTTGTGTCTAACCCCATGGACTGTAGCCTGACAGGCTCCTCTGTCCATGGGATTTCCCAGGAAAGAATACTGGAGTGGGTTGCCATTTCCTTCTCCAGGGGATCCTCCTGATCCAGGGGATTTTCCTGTGTCTCCTGCATTGGCAGGCAGATTTTTTTACTGCTGAGCCACTGGAGAAGCTGGGTGGGGTCTAGTTCCCTTTCAACACTGATTTTTTTTTGCGACCTTTGGTCAGTGCCTTGTTAATCCAGGTGTACAAAAGTTGTTACCCTTTGTAAAGTGAGGAGTCAGATTAAGAAACTCTGAGGCCCTCACAGGTCTGCAATTTTTCAGGAATGATGACTGGCATGGGGTCGGGAGATTCAGCTTTGACAGACAGCTGAAGTACAATGACTTGAGTTGTGAGTCCCTGTTGGTCAGTCAGTTTTGCATTTTTAAAGTGTTGGACCAAGGACTGCAAATGATGCAAACTGACATGGAAAAATAGTCATGCTCCCCAGGAACTTTGAAGGTTCCAGAGAGATACCTTATGCATTGGCATGAGCTCGCCAGAGACTGTGACCCAATCCTGGGAGACCCTAACTGCACCATGACTGGTGGGCTGAATTCAGGCTCAGCTTGTCTTGATAGCTGGGTAGGTATGTCAGAAAAGAAAGGGTTTACACTTGGGTGCTAGAGCCCCAAATAATGCCTGTTCTCTGAACTGTAGCTTATTCCACTAGGGCAAAAAACTGGAATGGGAAGGACCCCCTTCCTTCATCCAGGCAACTCTCCAGATGTCAGCAGGTGGCACCCAGCTACCTGGCTGACTGACAGCAGGAGGTTTGGGGCCAGTTCCATCCTGGACCCTGTTCAGTCTTTTGCTCAGTCCCCAGGAGGGCTGCAAAATCTGCAGTTGGGGCAATCAGGAGCTGGGGCCTCTCCATCAAAGCTCTCCTGCTCAAGTCCATCCCCATTCCTACAGCTCAGGCCACAAGCCTCCCAACTGATCTCTAGGCCCCGCTGCTGGATCCATCCCATCCATTCTCCACTGCAAACTTGATTATGATCATGTTTCTCCCTTACTCCCAATCTTCCCTGATGCTTTATCATCGCAGGACAAGCTGCAGACTCCTTAGCCTACATTATATGGCCACAGCCTGCTTTTCCAGTCATATATCATCCATATATCCTACCCAAATCAAATCATTCCCTGAATGCACCTGTGTCTGTGCCTCTGCCCAGGGTCATCTTTTAATTAAATTGGCCACCCCACCCCTTTTTGTACCTTGTTGCTCCCACTCATTTTAAGTTCTATATCTAATGCCAACTTCTATATGAAGCCTTCCCAGCTATGCCACCCCCAGAGCAGATGCAGGTTTTTATCTCTATGTCCCTAAGACACTAATTATTTCCAGCAGTGCTCACAGCATCCTCAATCATCATATGTTTATTTCTCTCTGTGTGTCCTATCTGCTGGAGGATTAAAGTATAAACTTCTGGAGATAGGGAATTTTTATTTCTCGGCTTCTATCTCTCCCAGAACACTTCATAAGACAATCTTATATTCTGTAGTTATAAATAAGCATTTTGACAAATTGAAAGAGAGACAGAAGTATGTTGGGATGGGTGGATGGAAGGAAGGAAAGGAAGATATATTGATAGAAAGTTGAGGATGATTGGATAGAAGACTGGATTAAATGATACAAGGATGGATATGATAGAATTGAAAGAGAGGATGGGAGAAAGAAGGCAAAGAAGAATTGACATTGGATAAATGGGGTGGGTGGATTGGGGAAGGATGGCTGGCTGGGTAAAAGGACTGATGGATGAATGAAAAGATGGGTGGATAGAGGAATGGAAGAGATGAGAGAATGGCTGGAAGGCTGACAGGATGGATGAATGGAAGAAAAGGGGATGAATGGACAGATGGGTGGGAGAAAGGAGGGACAGGCGGATGAGGAAGATTAAAGGAAGAATAGAAAGATAGAAACTTCCAACTTGGATGGAAGGTGCTTGAATGAATGAATAGAAAGCTCGATAGCTGGACAGTTTGATAGAAAGAGAAATCAAAGGATAGAAAGAGAAGGGTTAAGAATCAATGATGGATGGACAGAAAGTTAGGGTGAACAGAGGGACAGAAGGGACGAGAGGAAGAAGAATGAGGATGGATGAAGGGAGGGAGAGGACTGACAATAAATAGGAGAAGTAAACATGAACGGATGTTTGGAAGGAAGGAAGAAGGGAAGGGTGAATGGTCAGACAGATGGAAGAAGGGATGGGTGGTCAGAAGGAGAATTAGGAAAATGGGTGGATGAGTGGGTGACCATTTCAGGTGATTAGGACTGAAATTAGTGAGACCTACTTAGGAGTGACTGCCCCTCACAAGGGTGGGTAGCTGGAATTAAACATTTATCCTTCATCTATGAATAATTATTTGATAACCTACCAAATTATCACCTGTGACTCAGATTTCAGGCCTCACAGCTAATCCCTGTGATACAGTGGCCTGATGCTGCTAGTGCACTGGTATCAGGAAAGAAGAGAATTGGGTGCCCAGACCTGCTGTGGGGGACCTGCCAACACAGGAGGCTGGACAGAATGTTCTGAACTGGACCCCATCCAGCTTCAGGAGGCAAGCACCAAATACAGACACATTTCCTAACACCTCTGATGTGCAGACCTTGGCACCGATGGCTGTGGGAGTGTGGGAAGCAGAGACAAACTTAGCACGTGCCTCCCCCTGCCTGCAGGGACCCTCAGACATGCAGCAGTGAACAAATAGCTCAGGCAGGCATCCCGAAAAGCCAAGACTGCAAGAGCCTGGACAGATGAAGGACTGTATGGTTCAGAAGAGGAGGCACTCTCTCTGGGCTTTGGGGGCTAGAAGGACTATTAGGAGACTTTATTGAGTATGGTCTCCCCAGAGCTTTGAGAAAGCCCCAGTTTAATGTGTGGGAGGCACTTGGTAAATCCCCTAATGCAGGGCCAGTGGCCACAAGTTCATCTGAACATGCAGGCTCCAGGCCATCACCTCTCCAGTGGGGCCTCTGCCACTTTTAGTGCCACTCGGGAAATGCCAGTGGCACAAGCTCGGTGGTTCTCCATCCTGTCCACACACTGGACCTGCCCAGAAACTTTTATAAGACACTAATGCCTGGACTCCATCTAGGGCCAGGAAGACCAGAATCTCTGGGAAGAGGAGTGTTTGTTCACTGTATTCTTACGAGTTCCCCAAGTGATTCTAAAGCATAGCCAGGGCTGGAGATCACTGAGTCAGAGGGAGGGCAGGTTCTCTGTGCCAGGCAGTCTTTAGCATCACGAGGTCTGGAAGCCAGTGGACTCAAGGTCATGTCTATCTTGCTTTGAATGTAAAATACAGAGAGTAGAAAGTGGTCTTTTTGGATGGAGATCAAGGACCTAAAGACTCACCTGAAGGTCACTGTTGTGTTGGAATCATGCACTGTTTAGGTCTTACCTGGATCACAGGGACGCAGGGCTATTCTCAGACCCCTTGCTAAACTTTCTTTGCACTAGCTGCAGCCATCAGCCAGAGGAAAGGACCCCCAACTCCACAAATGCCCATTGGGTCACTCACGTTCACGATCAGGAAGTCCAGCCAGCACCAGGCATTGGTGAAGTAATTCTTAAAGCCGTAGGCCACCCATTTGAGCAGCATCTCAAACACAAAGATAAACGTGAACACCCTGTCAGTGTACTCCAGCAAGGCCTTCACTGTGGGCTTCTGGTCAAGGTAAAAATCTTCAAAGGCCTGGAAGGAAGGAAGCAAGTTGATAGGTGGCCGAGACCCACAGCAGTGGGGCCCAAGGAGAGGAAAGGATCTAGCCAGCCCTGGCCACAGCCCCTGGGGGAGCTTTGGGAAGCAGCTCACCTGCAACATTTTCTTTTCTCTGCTCTGGGGAGGTAGCATGAAATAGTGGAGGAGGCCCTGCGTGATACAAACCAGGACTTCCTTGGAGCCAGCGGGGACACACAGTTCTGCTTATACTTTGCAGGGAAGCCGAACACAAGTGAGAAAGGAATCCTTCTTGAATTGGATTTTGGAAGTGAACCAAAGGGATTTTTAACAGTGACTTGGTTTAAAAATAAAAGCAACAAAGGATGTTCATGAAAATGAAAGATTCACCAATGAACTCTGAAAAAGAATGCTGCATTTCACCAGTAATCAAGGAAATCCAAATGAAGGAAAAGATGCCATTTCTCTTTCATCAGATTGATGAAGAGGAAGAGGCATGGGGTGCAGGCGGATGGGGTGAGGGGAACCCCCAGTCAGTTCGGCTGTGGGGAAGCAGCTCCTTTCACACACAGCTGAGTGGAGTAAAAACTAGTTTTTTTTGGACCCCCAACTTGGTAATATGACTCAAATGTTTTAGAAATGTGGCAATTCTGCCTTTAAGAACGTATCCTAAGGACACTACCTATTGCTGGCATCCCACCTAGATCCTGTTTAAGGGACCAGTGTGACCATCTCCAGCTACTGTGGATGTTGGCTGCTAACAGCTGGTGATGCCTGTTGCCTGAGAACACGTCCCTGGGCTGAAGGGAAGTGACTCCACCTTAGGAGACTGTATCACCCCTCTGGGGGCAGCTGCAGCCAGTGTCTGACTGTCCCCTTGCTTCAAGGTGGGACAGTCCTGTGATGGCCTTTATGCTTCAGAGCTCCCATGGGATCAGGGTGAGCCTGGGCTTCATGGGAACCACATCTTTTTCCAGCTCCTTTCCCTGTTCTGTCCTACATCCTTCACGTGCTCCAGCCCAGAGGAAAGTGAAAGTTGCTCAGTCGTGTCTGACTCTTTGTGACCCCATGGACTATACAGTCCATGGAATTCTCCAGGCCAGAATACTGGAGGGGGCAGGCTATCCCTTCTCCAGTGGATTGACCCTACCCAGGAATCGAACCGGGGTCTCCTGCACTGCAGGAGGATTCTTTACCAACTGATCTACGAGGGAAGGCCCAGAGGGTGCCCTCCACAAATTGCACAAGAATTCCTGCTTCCAGTTCTGCTTCTAAGGCTGGATCTAAGACAGGAAAAAAGCCGACGCCTCCAAAGGAGTGTACATAAGGATGTGAGTGTGTGTTCTCACTCGCTCAGTCATGTTCGACTCTTTTGTGACCCCATGGACTGTAGCCCACCAAGCTACTCTGTCTTTGGGATTCTCCAGGCAAGAATACTGGAGTGGGTTGCCATGCCCTCCTTCAGGGCATCTTCCCAAGCCAGGGATCGAATCCAGGTCTCCAGTGTCTCCAGCATTGCAGGCAGATTCAATGCTATCAGGAGCGAGTGTGGCGGTTAGCTACTCTGCAGCCAGTCAATAAGACAGGAAGACCAAATTACCAAGAAAATTTACTGAGAAATTATGAAATGCACAAGTGTGACTTTCATTTTGTAATACTTATCTGGAGAAGGCAATGGCACCCCACTCCAGTACTCCTGCCTGGAAAGTCCCATGGACGGAGGAGCCTGGTGGGCTGCAGTCCGTGGGGTCGCAAAGAGTCGGACATGACTGAGAGACTTCACTTTCACTTTTCACTTTCATGCATTGGAGAAGGAAATGGCAACCCACTCCAGTGTTCTTGGCTGGAGAATCCCAGGGACGGGGGAGCCTGGTGGGCTGCCATCTATGGGGTCGCACAGAGTCGGACACGACTGAAGCGACTTCGCAGCAGCAGCAGCAGCAGCAGCAGCAGCATGTATTACATGCATAAAAAAGATGGGAAGGAAGTGCACCAAAACGTTTTCAAAGTGAGATTCTCTCCTAGTGATAGGAAAATGGGTGTTATTTTTTCTTTGCATTTTCCCATAATTTCCAAGTTTTTTTTTTTTTTTTGCACTTTGTCAGATAAAAACTCTTGCTATTTTTTTTTTTTTAATGTACTCAAAGTAAAAGCATAAGGAAGACTAAATTTGGTGCCAGCCAGCTCAGTCCCTTGGGGAAGGAGAGGGGGATGGGAGAGCAAAGCTGGGGCGGGTGGACTCAGGGTCATGCTGGTGTGGGATGTGTGCTCCCTGCCTGGAGGGAGGGCAGGGGAGCAGCTTGGGTGTGTGGAGAAGGGGAGTAGAGAGAGAAGGGAAGGAGATGATGAAGAAAGCACCTAGTCCCTAGCAAATGTGATTATAGTCACATCAAATGATGGAGGTTATCTTTTTCAGGATAGAGAGAAGGGTGTTGCTACTGCTAAGTTGCTTCAGTCGTGTCTGACTCTGACCCCATAGACGGCAGCCCACCAGGCTCTGCTGTCCCTGGGGTTCTCCAGGCAAGAACACTGGAGTGGGTTGCCATTTCCTTCTCCAATGCATGAAAGTGAAAAGTGAAAGTGAAGTCGCTCAGTCGTGTCTGACTCTTCGCGACCCCATGGGCTGCAGCTCACCAGGCTTCTCCATCCATGGGATTTTCCAGGCAAGAGTACTGGAGAGGGGTGCAATCGCCTTCTCCAAGAGGGAAGGGTATGTGTGGCGAATGCACTGCCCAGCCTCCCCTTGCCCTGCAGTGTGGCCTCTGCACTTAGGACTGGGCTGAGACTGCTGTTGAGAGAGACCTCACCACCTTGTGCCGGGGCAGTGGGCACCACCAGATGCTGCCAGCCCCTCTCCACTCAGCCAAGATGGCAGGCCAGCCTGTTGCACGAGACTCTCCTCCCTCAGCTCTGCGCCCTTGCTGGCTTCGCTTTCCTCTCATCAGACCTTCTCACCTTCCTTGGCTTCTCCTGAGTGCTGAGACAACACCCTCAGCAGTTTGGCCTCCCTTCCTGGGAAATGTGGCTTTGGAGTGCATGCCCAGAAGGTCAGTATATTGCTTTCGGGGAGTAAGTGACACACGGGGAGCAAGACAAGTGGAAACACTGGGGCTATGAGTCAAGAGGCTGGGGTGTGAGTACTCCCTTTAATGAGCTGGGGGCTTTTGGGGCTGTGATGCCCTCATCCATAAATGTGGACCCCTGAGGATGATAAATCCCTTCCTGTGTCCATGTCTACCTTGGTTCATTGGGAAGAGGAGTTGAGATTGCGTGGGGAGCCTATGCCATGGTGCAGAGGGAAACATTCTTCCGTATGCTACAAAGCTGGGCATTCAGCAAGAGGCTTAGGATGAATGTGTATGTTCAGTTGCATTCAACTCTTCGCACGTCTATGGACTGTTTGCAAACTCCCAGCCTCCTCAGTCCATGGAATTCTCCAGGCAAGAATACTAAAGTGCCATTTCCTCCTCCAGGGGATCTTCCTGACCCATGGATCAAACCTACATCTCCTGCATTGGCAGGCAGATTCTTTACCACTGAGCTGGCTTAGGAAGTGTCTCAACTCAGAATCTCTCGGACTGTAAGGCCTCGTTATTCAAACTGTGGCCTGTGGACCAGCATCAGCACCATGTGGGAGTTTGTTGGAAATGCAAATTCTCAGGCCTCACCCCAGATCTACTGAATCAGAATCTGCATCTTAAGAAGCTCCCTGGGTGATTAAATTTTGAGAAGTGCTGTTGTGATGATTTTCCATGAGCTTTGAATGAATGACGATGGTATTTGCAAGTGACCTGATGGGGCAGGGAAGGGTGGTCCTCTTGGTTCTGGACCCTCAGAAAAGGGCGATGTATTTGGGAGGGCAGAAGGTAGAAAATCAGGGACTTTAGGATCAAATGAGGGCAAAGTTAGGTTTTATGACTGAAAAATTGGGTAATCTTGGACAAGTCCCATAAAGCCTTTGAGTGTCAGTTTCCCTGTCTATAAAGGGATCTCCACACTCACTGCTTGAAATCCATGCAGTCAGGTATAGCAGGCCATGACCTGGGCACCTCAAGCACAGATCATGCACTCCTGCTAAGAGGAGCTCTCATGCAGGGCTGCAGATCACCTTTCAGTCCCAGGTTGGGGACTTCCAGCCCAGAGTCAAAGGAGCCCAGCGTTGCAGCCCCAGGGCCTCTGGATGGTGGGAGATCACACACCTGGAGGACTCTGGGGCAGGGACCCCATCTCCCCTTACCAGCGCTCCACTGCTGAGCAGGATCATGAAGACAATGAAACTTTCAAACCAGCTGTGCTCCACGATGCGAAAGCAGGCCTTGCGTACCTGCCAGCCTGTGGCCCAGGGAAACCTGGAGCTGTTCACTCTGCAACAGGGACAGTGGTGAACACAGCCTGTGGGGAGAAGGGACTGGGGGTGAGTGATGTTCCACTGGCAAAGGAAGCGCATTTGGCTCCAGCCCTGGCTGGGAAAGCCGCTTGCTGCTCCTTTGGAAAAGAATTCTTTCCTGGGATGTGAGAGAAGCCAGGTCCCTTTTCAGGCAGCCTTTCCATCCTGCCCTTCCTCCTCTTCACCACTGGTCTTGCTCACTCTCACCTCCTCCCAGGCATCTTCCTCCCTACAGGTGATGCCATGGTCCCTCTCCTTATCCCGCCCTCTCTGGTGGCTGGACAAGACATGGAGCCTGGACCTGGGGGTGTCTGAGGGGCCATGCCTGAACCTGTGCTGAACTGGGAGGTCCTTACAGCTGGGATGGGGCCCAGTGGCAGCCCAGCCCAGGGTCGTGTGAAAGTAGAAACTCAATTAAATCGTTCATTTAGGCCACAATTACTTTCATCGTATGAAATATATGTTTATTCATTTATTGCACAAATATCTACTGAAGACATGCCAGGCCTTGCTGTTCTAAATACTGAGGAAAAAGAAGAATAAAAGATGCAGGTTCTGCCTGTAAGAGTCACACAAGGGATGGAGGGACACAGATGATCCTGCCCTCCTCTGGGTCCTTTACGTCCCCAATCAAGAGTTTATGGCAGTGGCTACCTTTCCCTTTCACTCTCAACAGGGCAGGTTTATAACTCAGTGAGGTGTTTTCAAAGGTGATGAGGAAGGCAAAGCATCTGTTTGCTGTGTCTAATGTGGCGGGAGATACAGACTCCACTGCTGGACTTCTGGGAGTCTGGCATTCGTGCTTGACGCTGGGCCCTCAAGCCTGAGAGTAAGGAGCAAAAGATCCTGCTTGCCTGTCTCCCGTGGACCCCAGGCCGGAGCCCTGAACACAGAAGTGTCCAGATGAGCTGGATTCTGGCCCTAATGAATGTCAAGGGGAGGAGGCCTGTGGCTGCCACTATACCTTCCGTGAAGCAGTCATCTGGCTCATCGAGGTCGTCTGCCAGCTCAGGGATCTTCCTCAGGATCTCCTCGGGGTCCAGGCAGTCCACAGTGCTGCCTTCCGAGGAGCTTGTGTCGTCCGCTCCCTGCAGGGCAGAAGCCCCAGCAGTGACCCCAGCTCTCCGTGGGGCCCCGTGAATCTGCATACGGGCACCATCGGCCCAACGGGCCTGGAGTTCCAAGATGCCCCAAGATACAGCGAGAGCCCCTCGGGGCTGGACCCACCATGGCGCCCCTTCTGTTCTGGTGCCTCGCCAGCTGAACCCCAGAACAGCGGTGCTCTCCGCAGAGCCCCAGAGGTTCAGCTGTGCAAGGCTTTAAACCTCCAGGCCCCTGATGGAGGGCTGGCGACGGCCCGAGACACTGTAATTACGCCCATCAAGACTCTCAGCGCTCACTGGGCTTGAATATTTAATCACGGAGCAATGCTGCAGGGGCCCTGCTGCCCTCCTGGCAGCTTCAGCCCTGTAATGTCTTCAGATGATTCAATTAGGAGCTGAAGCTGCTCTCATATTAGTAAACCTGATCGCTCGGCTAATGGACCCAAATGGGGGTGGGTGGGTCCCATCTGTCATTGTCAGGCCCCTCCCTGCCTGGCCGGGGTCATGGACAAAACAAAAACAAAAACAATCCCCAGCAGGAATGCACTGAAAACATAGAGTTGAGAAGACTAGCCAGGGGAGACCTTACAATGCTCAGCAGAAATATGCTGTCCACATGAAGAGAGTACCCCTCACCCAGCTGGAACCAAGAGGCCGGTGTTCATCCAGGGCCCTCAAATCCCACCCCAGCCCACCCTCTTCTCTCACCCCTCTGGGCCAGCCTTGCCCAGAGGCACACAGCCAGTGGCCGGCACTCCTCAAGCTGATGGGCTTGATAGCTTCAGGATGAATTATGTCTTCCTTATCTTTGCCTCCCCAGTGCCTGTCACCATTGGAACTCAGTGGTTAGGTGTCAAGTTAAATTCTTGAATGTAATATGGAGCTATTGCAGATGCTAAATCTTTAGAGATACCTCTTTCAATGTAACTTGTTTTCTTTAAAGATTTGTAATGAAACCACCGAGTTTATTTTTACCGCTTATAAGATCTTCTTCCTGTTCCGTCTATGTGAGACCATCAGTACACCGTTCAGTATAGACAGCCTCTCCCCAGCACCAGTCTGATTTTGACCAGAGAAGATGGTGTGGACAAAAGAAAGCGGGGGTGGTCACGGGGAAGACTTCTTCACCCACAGCAACTCCGACTTTGATCTGCTGGCTCTGAAAGATACTCAGCTTCCTCTGTGCTCTGTCTTTTCGTTTCCTTTTTTCTTGGGTGTCATTTTCTGGGCACTTATTCCATTTCTGGCAGGAGCTAAACATTTGACAAGCAGCATCTCATGGAAGCTTCAAAAGAGTCCTACCAAGTAGCCATAACCACTCGGCTTCCAGATGGAGGCCCAGGGGCTCAGAGAGGTTGAGGAATGGGTCCTGGCCCCCTAGTCTATGGAACCTCTTTCTTCCTGATAAAATTATATGGAAGGACTTTAAAAATTCTCAAGATGAAACATGAGGTTTGGTTGATTGTGGTCTGGAATACCTCATGCCCAGCCCCATCCTCCAGGCCCCACCATCCCACTGGTCAGTGTCTGGCAGGCTTCTCAACCTCTCCAGGAAGCTCACATACCTACCTCTGCAGGGCCCTGAGCAGGAGCCTCGTCTTTCCACTTCTCACCTAGGTATGGAGTCAGGTCTTCAGAGGATATTCCAGACCCTGGGCTCCTGGGTGGCAGGTGGTCCTCATACTTCCCAACTTGCTGCAGCTGCTCCTGATAGTGAGAGAAAGTCCTCTCTTGGGTACTTGGGCTCACCCTCAGTTGATCACTTCTAACTCTGAAGAGATATTGCATAGCATTGTCTGCCCGAGCCAAGGACTTGACATATACAATTAATATATATACATATAGCCAGATGGATCTGTGTGTGACTCCTGGCACCATTACTTACAAGCTGTGTGACATTAGGCAAGTTAGTTAACCTCTCTTACTTCCATTTTTCCCATCTGCAAACTTGAGAAGGCAAGATCTACTTTATTTGGTTATTTTGATGACTAAATATGTTCATACTTGCAAAGCACTTAGCAAGTAGTGCTTGGCTCCATAGATGTTAGCCATGACCATTATCACTTGTCCTGGGGTCAGAGTGGTCATGAACTTGGCCCTTTGGAGACCCCAAGAACCCCCAAAGTAATTGAAAATGACTCTGAGTGGAGATGGCTGTGACAGAGTTCATGTCCTTTACTCTGGGGATGTTGATGCCCTGCCTTCGGCTGTCACCCAGACAAAGGCATGTAAAATATGGCAGCTGATAACAGCAGTTGCTGGGACACAAGAGCAGTGACAGCTGCAAGGGAAGGAGGCTAGGGAAGAGCTGTAGACTCAAAGCACAGCTGTCTGAGGCCACTTAGTGGCCTGGCCAGCAGCACTCTTTGTCCCCAGGTCCCACAGGCACCCCTGCCTTTCCATGTTGTGGAGAGGTGCATGTGCTGAGTTGTTGAGAAGAGGTTAACAAGGGTTGATTTATACCTTAAGGTAGAAAGGAGCTGTGCAAAGCATTTAAAAATATGTTACCCAAAGATGTACTTTAAATTCCTTGGTGCCAAAGGAGCAAATGTCATTTCCCTGTGACATCCCTTGTCGGGAAAGTTGGATGAATGAGTCACATAGTGATCATTTAGGCTGCTGGTGAAGATCAGAGGAGCCTTGCTTTTGGACAACATCCTGTTCTTAGAGGAATCTTATTAGCATCTCCTGCACAAAGCCCCTGTTGGGTGGAATGAATGGGACAGCTGTAGGAAAGACACTTTCAAGCATCTCCAGGTGGCCTGGAAATCAGACACTGCCCCTGCTCTCTGATTGTCCTGCTTAAATGCAACCTTCTCCAGAAAACTTGGCATGGCCTGTGCTTCCTAACATCTAGGGCTCTTATACCTGGCTTGTCTGAGGCTCTTCAAGGCTGCACCAGCCCTGAGGTTGGAAAACCTCTTATTAAAATTTCCCTACTGCCCCTGGTCACTCCAGCCCTGAGGCCCCTCCCTGCTTCCTGTGGTTATCCCATGGGAGAACTCTCACCTGCCTTTGGGGGATCACTTCCTGCCCGGTGCTCTGAGCATCCTCCTCACCATTCTCCTCCAAGTCATCCAGGTCGGATTCGCCCTCAGCAATGGGCACAGAGACCCATATGTTAGGATCGGTGATGAAGTCACTGTGGTCATCCCTGGGGCTTCTGAGTGCCGGGAGCCGTCCGGGGCTCCCCAGGGCTGTGTCAGCAGCAATGTGGTTCTTGGCTATGGAGGTGGAAAGTGGGAGTTTCACCACCAACTGGGGCTCTGCCTTGGGCTGGGGGAGCAAGCAGGGCCGACTGAGGAAACTGCAAAGAGCCCTCTTGGTGTGCTGGCCGAACACCTGGATCCTCGCTAAGGCCACCTGCAGGTTGTTCACCTCGCCATCGTCCTCGGGTGGTGTGAGGTTGTCAGCACTGAAGGAGTTCAGCAGCAGGGCGATGAACAGGTTAAGCACCTGGAGAGAAGGTATAGCAGGGAAGATCACTCAGTCGATGAGCTGAGCCCTTCCACGGCCCACCGGGCTGGCAGCTGGATGGCAGGACAGCCACACCTGGGCCTCTTCTGCCCACCCAAGATGCTTTTCTTTGTAGGGGAATGGACATTCTGACAGCAACTGAGAGGAGCCTCGGGGATGCCCTGAAGACGCCCATGCCCATGGCAGATGGACAGGGCCTGGAAGCATTCTCCGCCACAGAGGAGGGTCACTCCTGCTGAGCAAAGGGACATTAAGAGACAACAAAAGGAGCAGGCCTGGGCGTGCCCCAGCACCACCCTTATCAGCCAAACCCTGGTTCAGCTGCTCACTCTGGAATCCCGGGTACATCTCCTTTCTGCTTCCAACTTCATGTCCTTCCCCTAGCAGCAGGGAGTGGGGATTCCCTACCTTTCAGAGCGGTTGAGAAGAGGAAATGATATGAGGATATAAAAATGCGCAGAGGGGCAAACTTCCTGCCTCAGGGTCAGGGGCCCCTGTGACTTTGCAAGGATGGGGAGCTCAGCTGGGAGGAAAGGCGTTCTGTCCAGCCCCCTACTCAGAGAGCGGGTAGAAGGCTGCTCTGGCTCAGGAACCCTGGTGAGAAAGACTTTGAAGAGCCTGGATTTTTCTTTTCATCCCCTCTTATGGTTTAGTTTTCCCTTCTCTGTAAAATTCTTAGGGGAAAATAATTCAGGTTGGTTGACTTCCAGGGCAATAAGAAAGGGGCTCCTGTAAGACATGGAAGTGACCCAAATGTCTATCAGCACATGATCGGCTCAAGAAGATGCAGTGTGTACACACACACACACACACACATACATATACACAATGGAATATTACTCAGCCATAAAAGAATATATTTTGCCATTTTTAGCAACATGGATGGACATAAAGGATATAATGCTTAGTGAAATAAATCAAACAAAGAAACTTACTATATGATCTCACTTATATGTGGAATCTAAAAAATAATAAATATGAATATACAAAACAGAAACAGACTCACAGACATAGAAAATAAACTATGGTTACCAAAGGGGAAAGGTGGGAGGCGGAATGATAAATTAGGAGTAAGGGATTAACAGATACAAACTACTATACATAAAATAGATAAGCAGTAAGAATTTACAGTACACAGGGAATCATACTCCATATCCTGTAATCACCCATAATGGGAAAAAACCAAATCGCTAAGCTGTACATCTAAAACTAATACAGTGTTGTAAATGAACTATCCTTCAATAAAAAAAAGAAAAAGGTTCCTAGAAGTCACACCTTCCCCCTACCCAGGCCAGAGCTAGGAGAGCAAGGGCACCCAGAACTTGAGACAGTGGACACAAGCTGAGGGGGAGGAGCCAGGCTGGGACAGAGAAGGGGTGGTGGGGCCAGTTGGGATAAAGGCCTCCAGAGGGGCTTCCCTCAAACCTGGGAGAGGATTTTGTTATTATCATCATGATGTTGGATGTTATCTATGACCTAGCTCCTTCCTCTCGTCCCATTGTGCTTGCCCTCATGCTCTTAGCTAGAACCCATGTAGCTCCGAGATATCAGTCAGTTCTTATTCCCTACCCCCTCCCCACCCCCCCAAAAAATCTCCTGATATCCTCTGCAGTGGGGAAGGGAAATTTTCCTTCAACAACTAACAGCTAATATTTATTGACTTTCTGCCATAGCTCAGACGCTACACTAGGCAATTTGCATATATTGTTCCTGTAATTTAATTATCCCAGTAAGCCCATGAGTAAGCACTATTTTTTTGATTTTAAGGGAATTAAAACTCAGGAGATTGTCTCTTGCACGGGATCACCCAACTTTACTAGAGGCAGAGCTGGGCTTCTAAACTGGGTCTTTCCTGCTCCGTCACATAAGCTTATTCCTGCTGCCTCCCAATGGACAGTTCTTGTGATGTACCCCACACCTCTCTGAAAAGTCTGAAGGCTCTTTCATCAGGGAGGTGCAATGTGGCAGCACGTGTGCAACGTCAAAGCTTCCTAGGCTCGCCCTGAAGTCTCCTGCGTGGCCCACACACTCACCACCAGGTTGCCCAGCACCATCACTGTCAAGAAAAGGATGAGGCAGATAGACTTCTGGCCAACTTCCATGCAGGCCCACATGTTCTCAATCCACTCTCCACAGAGGATCCGGAAGACAATGAGGAAGGAGTGGAAGAAGTCGTGCATGTGCCAGCGTGGCCAGTCTTCATTGGGGGCCGAAATTTTTTCCCGCTTCTGGCAGTAGTTTTCCCCCAGGAGCTGCTTGCCCACCAGAGCAAAGACGAAGACAATGATGGCCAAGATGATGGTGAGGTTCCCCAGGGCCCCGACCGAGTTGCCGATGATTTTGATGAGCGTGTTTAAGGTGGGCCAGGACTTGGCCAGCTTGAAGACCCGCAGCTGCAGAGAAACAGAGACGGTGTCAGGTCCTGGAAGCTGCCCATCACCTTTCCTCTGAAGACTTGGTCAGAAACCACAGGTCTGGGAAAAACACATGGCAACTCACTCCATTAGCATGGGCTGATCCCAGAAACTGCTTTCAGAGACCCTCCTCCCCATGTTACCTGTTACTCAAAAATATGACCAACCCTCTAGGTACTAGTGTGCTCCACTGATTGTGGCCAAGTCAGGGGTCTCATCCTGGGGTCGTGGTCTTGTGACATGTACTCTGCTCTGCAGCCACAAGCCTCCTGAATGTGTGGAGTGGGGTATGATGGAGCTCACAAATGAGTGAGAAGAGCTCACCTTTGACGAGAACAGAGGCTAGCCTCCAGCAGGTAGCGCAGGATCCACTGCATTTGATAGGTATTGGCTAACCATTGTCTTAGGGCATTTCTTGTCCTGAGGCTGTGGACAACACCTTTAATCCCCACCAGCTCTGAAATGGCAAATATCTGTGATTCCAGAGGTTTATTTACTTGACCAACCAATCTACCTGCGTTGCTGAACACCAGCCACATACGCACTAGGCACTGTACTAGCCTGCGAGGTATATGGAAGGTGGCATGCAGGCTCTTGTCCTCGTGGAAACCATGAATTAGTTGCAAAGATAAAGGTGAAGACTCAGAAAGTCTTCACTGTAAACCCAAATGTGCTAAGTCCCACAAGAGAGCAAAGCGCCATGCGTAAAGATGCTTAAACATTTAAAAAATATATTTGTGTGGTTCTCTAATTTGTTAGAAAGAAATATGTGATGAGCTCAGCTTTCATGGGGTATTTATGGAGCACTTACTGAGAGCCTAGTAGCTTCCCTAGTAGCTCAGACGGTAATGCTTCCGCCTGCAATGCAGGAGACCCAGGTTCGATCCCTGGGTCAGGAATATCCCCTGGAGAAGGAAACAGCAACCCACTCCAGTATTCTTGCCTGGAGAATTCCATGGATAGAGGATCCTGGCAGGATACAGTCCATGGAGTTGCAGAGTCGGACATGACTGAGCGACTAACATACAATACTAAGAGCCAGGGTCTGGTTAAGGTGCTGGGAGGCTGTGCTGGACAGAGCAGCAGCAGTTTTACCACCCAACACAGCAATCAGCCCCGAGGGAGTGGGTTTAATCCTTTTACACAGGGAGTTCCATATATATTTTTCTATGTGATGTGGGGGTGGGCCGTCTGTGTTTACCTTAGAGCGGTGGCTCAGCTGGTAAAGAATCTGCCTGCAACGTGGGAGACCTGGGTTCGATCCCTGGGTTGGGAAGATCCCCTGGAGAAGGAAAAGGCTACCCACTCCAGTCCATGAGGTTGCAAACAGTCAAACACGACTGAGAGACTTTTTCATTTTCACTTTCACTTTAGATTTAATCTGGAACTTCCGTTAATGAGGATGCTTTTCTTTTGGAACAGAATGCAAAGTCTAACATCTCTCCTCTACTAAAGAAGTCACCATTTGGTGAGGAAATGGCCTTGAACTTGTGAAGAATATCAGAAGATAAAGTAATACGGAAGACTATATTGGGTCCCCCTTGGGTTCCCTTTCCCATCAAAAAGTTACTAAAAATGCTAAATAATCAAATCTTAAATGCATTGATCATCTGTCAATAAAGTAATTCTTTGACCAAAAATTAAATAATTATGTGAATTCAGAGATACAACTAGATTTCTGAAGTCAATTTTACCCAAAGGCATTTGTAAAACTGAGTGAACCTGAGCATAAGTTTTAATAGTCTCATGAGGCATAGCAAGGAAACACATCCAGGAAACACATCCCAGTGCTGCCTAAGGTAGACAGTATAACAGGAATTCTCCCATCATTAAGGAAAGGTCCCATAATAAATATCTCTCATGAGAAGGGCAAATTGAACGGCAAATTTTACATAAAACTGAGAGAGGTTACTGCCAGAGGCACTCACTGAAAGAAATTCTAAATGATGTACGTCAGGCAGAAAGTGATCCCAGAAGGAACGTATTTTATGCAAGAGTGGAAAAAGAGCAAGGAAGTGCTAAGTATGAGCATGACTCTTAAACGCTGAATGGACACAACAGTAAAGTCTCATAGAGACTGGCTCTATGGCACTATTCACTTTTACTCCTCTCAGCCACAAAAGAATCCTGTTTTCCAGCTTTCCTTGCAAATAGTTGAGATCATATTATTGAGTTCCGGCTGATGGAGTGGAGGTGGAGACAGAAGCAATATGCACCACTCTCAGGCAGAGCCATGAAACACCATGCACTTTCTCTTCCTCTCGCGTGGCCCCCGTGAAGGCCACCCATTGAAGGTGGGAGATGCACATTGTCCCGGATCCTTGAGTCACTGCTTGGAGCAGACACTCAAGGAGAGTTTCCCGATCAGCATGGAATATGCTATAAACGTAAACCTCTATTATGCCAACTCACAGATTTAGAGACTGTCACTCCACACGTCGTACTTCTCTTGATTAATGTAGAAATTTGTATGTTAAAGAGAGCCATTTCAACAACACCAGATGTGTGGCACGGGCTTAGTGATCACGTGATGGATAGCAAGGAAACTGACAGCAGGCTCGGAAAGTGTTGATTCGTGTTGCATGGGCAAAATGATTGCCTGCGATAATTCTGGGGTGGATGGTGAGCTGGCAGCCCTAGGGGATGGGTCTGTTGAACAGAAACTTAGTATCGTGTGTCAGTTGTAAGACATTACAAGGCAGACTTCCCTGGTGGTCCAGTGGTTAAGAATCTGCCTTGCAATGCGGGGGACACAGCTCGATCCCTGGTCGGGCAATTAAGATTCCACATGCCAGACATAGAGAAGAGACTTGTGGACGCAGCGGGCAAAGGTGGGGGCGGGACAAATTGAGAGAGTAGCGTTGAAACATACACATTGCCATATGTAAAATAGATGGCCAGTGGAAATTCGCTGTGTGATGCAGGGAGCTCAGCCCAGAGCTCTGTGACAATCTAGAAGGTTAGTATGGGGTGGGTGGCGGGGGGGGGGGAGGTTCAAGAGGTAGTGGACATATATGCACCTATGATTGATTCATGTTGTATGTCAGAAATCAACACAACATTGGAAAGCAATTATCTTCCAATTAAAAATAAAAAATTTAAAAAGTCCCACCTGCTACGGAGCAACCAAGCCCACACGCCACAACTACTGAAGCCTGTGCACTCTGCCACAGCTAGAGAGTCTGTGTATAAGTCTGTGCACTATGATGAAAGATTCCACATGGTACAAGGAAGATCCGCGTGCCATAACTCGGATGAACACAGCCTAAATTAACTAATTAATCAAAAAGACTTTATAAGAAATAAATGTGCTCTGGGAATATTTGGCTCATTGATAATAAATAAAAGGAAATAGAATCCAGAAGTTTAATGTATAACTGAGTCACTTTGCTGTATGGCAGAAAGTGACATAACATTGCCAATCAACTATACTTTAATTAAAAAAAAAAAAGAAAGAACCCAGCAGTTTAGAGTCTTGAAGGTTTAGGGAAGTACACTGTTTTAGACCTCAAAGAGTAAGCAATGAGATTAAGTCTTTATGTGTTCGAGATCAGCTAAAGGTTTCAATGAAATGAAACACATCTTAGCAAAGATCATATTAATGGTGTAGCCAGCCTTTGAGGGAGAGAGGTGTGGGGACAAGAAAGCAAAGAAACAAAGCAGAATTGAGAACTTTGCCAAAAAGAAAGCACTCTGAGTGTATGATACACAGAGAGGTCTGAATTCACCTAAGTTTTGAAGAAATTGTATTACAAAAGAAATCAAGAGCCCTGACTGATAAAGCCTTTGACTGTGTAAGTTGGTCACATTTCCACAAGGAGGAGGCAAGTTTTGAAGGTTGTACAGGCCTTCTTCATACATGGCACAGTCCCTTCTAGAAGGAGTCCCGCCTAGAGCTGACTGAATTGCATAAGACTCCAACTTGAGTGAAGGATATACTTTTATTGGGCTAAGCTACTGAATTTTGGGTATTGCTTGCACAAGTCTTGAATAATTTATAATTGATTAAGTCATACAGCTTTTAAAAAACAAGATAAAATTAAAATACTTAATAAAATAGGAAGCTGGGAAGGGGGAACTGCAATAAAAGTTGTCCTGGAAAGTGAAGATTTTAGCTAACTTTTGACTTTGATTAAGTTAACAATACCTGCTCTCATTTCTAAGGTAACCGCTCAAAGGATAGAAACAGAGTATTTCCAAACCAATAAAAGAGAAAACTGGAACAAGGGAAAACAAACAGTTCAAAATAAATCAAGAAGAGAGACAGAACAAAAATGCGAGAACAGAAGAAGCAAGTAGAAAACCCAGAATATAATGATAGACACATATCCAAATATATCAGTATTCACCATAAAATAAGTGGGCTAAATGCTTTGGTTAGAAGACAAAAAGTAGATTGTCAGAGCTGAATAAGAATCTAAAATCTGTCTACCATTTACAACAGGCATATAAAAACCTTAAAGATATACAAAGGCTGGAAGTAAAAGGATGGATAAAGATATATCAGGCAAATTCTAAACTAAAAGAAAACAGAGTTGCTTCTGAAAGTGAAGTTGCTCAGTCGTGTCCGACTCTTCGCGACCCCATGGACGGTAGCCTACCAGGCTCTGCGATCCATGGGATTTTTCAGGCAAGAATACTGGAGTGGGCTGCCATTTCCTTCTCCAGGGGATCTTCCCAACCCAGGGATTGAACCCGGGTCTCCTGTGTTGCAGACAGACGCTTTACCGTCTGAGCCAGTTGCATAATTAATATCAAACAGAAAGCATTTCTAGGGATAAAGAAGGTCCATTCTCTCAGATAAACATTTTACTATGCTGGGAAGATATAATAACTTAAAATATGTATGCATTTAAGAACATAGCCTTAAGGCAGAACCATAAGGAGAAACATACCATGCTGTAATCACAGTAGGAGATATTTTTACACACTACCATCTCAGTAATTGCTACAACAAGCAGACAAAAATAAGCAAGGATATAGAATATCTGGACCACATAATGAACTTTCTCTACCCAGTGGATATATGTGCAGAATATGGCACCCTACAACTGCAGAAGACACTCTTTTCAAGCACATAAGGAATACTTTCACTGTACTGAGCCTAAAGGAGATTATTAATAAATTTCAAAGCATTGAAATCATACAGTGTATGTTCTCCGAGCACAATACAATCAAGCTGAAACTCCGTGGCGTAAAGAAATCCCACATACATTCAACATTAAGAACCATGCTCCTAATTAACCTTTGAATCACAGAATAAATCAAATTTGAAATTGGGCAATATTTAAAACCAAAAATATGGAAAATTCTGCCTATTAAAGTAGTTCTTAGAAGGAAATTGAAGTCTTCGATGAATAGATTGGAAAAGAAAAGAGGTTGAAAATTCTGTCTTAAGAAGTTAGGAAAAATTAAATATGTAGAACAGAGGATGCAATTATGCAGGATTAATTGAAATAGAAAACACCAATGAAGTAGAGAGGGTCAAGAAGATGAAAGTTGGTTCTTTGAAAAGACTAATAAAATTGATGATCTGTGGCAAGACTAATAAAAAAAGATAAGAGAAAGCACAAATCACCATTTTTAAAGAAAGAAAAAGACAGCAAATACACATGATACGGAACTTTAAAGATAACAGCATAGCATATACTACCTTATATCAATACACTTGAAAATTCAGATAAGAAGGGAAAATTTTTAGAAAAAACATAACTTACCAAAACCAATTGGAGAAACAGAGAATCTGACTAGTTTCACAGACATTAAGAAAATTAAATCAGTAATGAAAAATCTCTACCTCCAGATGGTTTCATTATTGAATTCTACTATACATATAAGACGGAGAAGGCAATGGCACCCCACTCTGGTACTCGTCTGGAAAATCCCATGGGCAGAGGAGCCTGGTGGGCTGCAGTCCATGGGGTCGCTAAGAGTCAGACACGACTGAGCGACTTCACTTTCATGCATTGGAGAAGGAAATGGCAACCCACTCCAGTGTTCTTGCCTGGAGAATCCCAGGGACAGGGGAGCCTGGTGGGCTGCCGTCTATGGGGTCGCACAGAATTGGACACGACTGAAGTGACTTAGCAGTAGCATACGTATAAGAAGCAAATAATTCCAATCTTACCCAAAGATTGGGTGTAGAAAGAGAGGAATATTCCTCACCTCTTTTTATGGAGATTAGGATAAACTTGATATCCTAATCTTTATTTTTATGGAGATTAGGATAACCTTGAAGCTCCAGTACTTTGGCCACATGATGTGAAGAGCCAACTCATTAGAAAAGAGCCTGATGCTGGGAAAGATTGAAAGCAGGAGAAGGGGATGAGATGGTTGGATGGCATCACTGACTCAACGGACATGAGAAGCCTGGCATGCTGCAGTCCATGGGGTCACAGAGTCGGACACAACTGAGTGACTGAACAAGGATAACATTGATACCTGGATACTAAAATCTAGCAAGGACAATGAAAGTAAAGAAAATTACAGGCCAAATATTACTCATCAATATTGATGCAAATTAAAAAAAAATTATTAGTGACCTGAATTTTCCAATGTATATATAAAAAAATATCAGGATCAAGTTGGGTTTGTCCCAGGAATGCAAGGTTGATTTAACATTAGAAAATCAATTAGTATAATTCACCACTTTAACAGATTAGTGAAAATCATGTGATTATCTTAATCATGCAGAACAACTGTCTGATAAAATTAAACATCCAGTCATGATTAATATTCTTAACAAAAGAGAGCCTCCTAAACTGATAAAAAAAAAAATCTGCCACAAATATCAGACATGCTGAAATACTGAAAGCATTTTCTTTGAGATCAGGAAAACAGCAAGAATGTCTGCTATTAACACTTCTTTTCAATAGTGTACTGGATGTCCTAACCAGCACAGTAATGTAATAAAAAGAACCAAATGGTATAAAGATTAGAAAAGAAACAAAGCTCATCATTTGCATATGATATGATTGTGTTAACAAATTTAAAAGACTGCATAGATAAATCATGAGAATTAATAAGAGAGCTATCTGATACAAAAATATTAAATAGCAAAATGTTAGCAAAAAAAAAACCAACTGGAAAAGAACATTTAAAAAGAGATTTCACTTGAAATAGCATAATGAAGTAGGGAATATCTAGGAATATATCTAATAAATATGTAGGAAATCCTTCATGGAGAAATTATAAAACTATTGAAAGGCTAAAATAAATGGATTGTGTGCCATTTTCATGGATCAGAAGACCACATAATGTAAAGGGTACATTTTTTCCCCAAACTGATCTAGGTATTATTACAATCCCAATAGAAAAAAAACAACAACAGTTTTGTGTGTAGCTCGGCCAGTTGATTCTAAAATGAGTTTGAAGTACAGGGGCCATGGTAGCTTTTCTTGGCACTTAGAGCAGCTTATGGGACTTTAGCTCCTGGAGCAGGAATTGAACTCTGGCCCCCAGCAGTGAAAGGGCAGAATCACTGGACCATCACGGAATTCCTGGGGCCACAATAATCTTGAAGAAATAAAACAAGGTGGGTGACTCGCCTTACAGATACAGACGCCATGGGGACATCTCTTTTGTTAGGAATAGGGGAACCCCTTCAGTAGCGAGCATCCCAGGGCTGAGCTGGGAGAAGAGCTTGGATGAGAGGCTAGTAGGAGGTGGTTTTTGAGGTGGGTGAGACGTTGGGGCGGTGATCTGGGGACCCAGGGAAGATGACCTCCTTGAGATGGGGGCGGGGGACTCAAGTTGGGCAGCCTGGCTTCGAAATGCATATCTGAGGCTCACTCAGCAGCGGGGAGACTGGCTCGCCACTTAACCAGTCTGTCTCAGTTTGCCTCATCTCTCTGTGGGGATAGTAAACGCAACTCTGTCCGGGTGATGGAAGCCTAAAATGAGGCGAGTTATGTTGAGGCTTTAGCTTTGTGCTTCATGTATTGCCAGGGCTCAGGAAACAGTAGCTGCTGTGATTATCATCTGCTGTATTTGATAAGAGAACAACGGGGTCCTGGGCATTCCTCTCTGGGGGCAGATGAGGAGGCCCAGGAGAGGGAAGCCTTGCCCCCACTCTGAGAAGTGGAAAGCACCAAGTCTCCTAGGAGCCGCACCTCACATCCTCCCACAGGGACGGAAGAGGAAGAGGAAGCCGGCAGGTGGAGTCCCCAAAGGACAGAGTCTGTTTCCAGCAGAGAGCCTGCCTGGATGTCAGGGCAGGGGTTCCCCAAATCGCCAAGAGAGCACATTACCAGGCGGAAGGTACGCAGCACCGTCAGGCTCCCCTTCCGGGCCGCGCCCAGCTCTATCAGGCTCACAGTGACAATGATGCAGTCAAATATGTTCCACTTCTTCTGGAAGTAATAGTAGGGGTCCAAAGCTATGATTTTGAAGACCATTTCAGCAGTAAAAAACACAGTAAACACCTGCAGACAGAAACAGGGATTCATCTCAGCGGGGTCTGTGAGGTTGTGGGCAATGACAAACAGGGCAGGGGAGAAATGTCTTGTTTATAGAGTGGCAAATCCCTTTACTTCATTTTTATTCACTTTCTATATCATCTAGGACTCCTAAAGGATGAGGGATGGGAACACTCAGTGAGGCAGCGTAGAGCAATCCGTGGACCAGTGCTCAGGTAATATGCATCAGTGTTTCCAGGCTTGAGTGTTTCCATCTGAATGGTGTTGGACACAGAGTAAGTGGATAATCATTAGGACAATAATTATTATATGATTATGTAAATAAGAAGTCAGTCTGGTTCAGGTGTTTAAAAGCAGGGACTGTGCGGCAACACAGGCCCAGATAAAAACACCAGCTCAGCCATTCCTAGCTTGTATGAGCTTGGACAAGGAAGGCATCCTCTACACTCATTTTCCTCATCCGTATGATGGGCTTTGGGCTTCCCTGGTGGCTCACTGGCAAAGAATCCACCTGTCAATGCAGGAGACCTGGGTTCGATCCCTGGGTTGGGAAGATCCCCTAGGAGAAGGGAATGGCAAACCACTCCAGTGTTCTTGGCTGGGAAATCCCATGGACTGAGGAGCCTGGCGGGCTACAGTCCATGGGGTCACAGAGTCAGAGATGGGCTTAAGTGAGATAATGCATGTGCAGTTCTTAGCAAAGGTCCCAGCAGATAGTTCTTCACTAATCAATAATAGCTATTAGCAGGAACAATAATGATACGTTGTCTCTAAGATTCTTTCAGCTCTAAGTATCTTTAATGGTCTTAGGCAGGACAGAATTGTGATGCTAAAAGAGGTTAGGGCCAGGCTCAGGTCACGCAACAACTAGCAGGGAAAGGAGGACATAGGTAAGGAAGAAACCAAAGACCAGGGCCAGGAGTTTTCTTTCATTTGCTCTCATCAGAGCTTCTGGCCAGCCTGGCAAACAGAGGCAGTCACATCCCTTCTACAGAGAAGGAAATGACTAAGAGTTTAAGGGACTTTCCTGATGCCATAAGACTACACCAGTGAGATGCAAAGAGCATCTGTGAGTGTCCTTTGTAGGCAAGTCAGTGTGGTGTGGTGTGGTGTTGTTGAGGGGTGAGGTCCTGTGCCCTACAGAGAACTTGGTCGCCTCTGGCTCCACTCTCACCGTCTGTGTTACCTTGGCAACATACTTGACCTCTCTGGGTCTAATGCTCTCTTTTGGGCTGTGAGGTGGTGATAACCTCATGGCGCTATTGCAACGCTGAGATAACATTTATAAAGCGCCTGACTTGCAATGAGCACCACACAGAGCCTGCCTTTCTTTCTTTTTGAAAAACAACACTGGGCTCTGTCCCAGCAGTAAAGGCCTTTGGTCTTTCTTGCCTTAACTTCTCCAACTGTAAAATCAGGTGTGGGCTCAGAGGTCTCTTCCATAGGACCCTTGGGGTCTATGATGACTCTTGGCAATAAGCTCTCCCTTCTCTTTCCCTTTCCCCTTTTCAGATCAACGTTAAATAGCATATGTCTTCTTAGCATGTGCGGTGGGGCTTCCCAGGTAGTTCAGTTGGAAGAATCTGCCTGCAACACAGGAGACCCCAGTTCCGTTCCTGGGTTGGGAACATGCCCTGGGGGAGGGCATGGCAACTCACTCCAGGATCCTAGCCTGGAGGGCCACAGTCCTTGGGGCCACAGAGTCGGACACATGGAGCGACTAAGCACAGCGCAGCGCAGTGCGGCAGCCCACTTGCTGCTGAAACGCAAGGCACGCTGGCTCCACAGCGTCCCAGAACCGACTGGCCTCCTTTTCACATCCGTGAATTCTGGGGAAAGGAGAGATTTCTAGAGAAGTCACATTTCCTCTGGGACACCTCCGTCTACCTGTCTGCAGCCTGCAAGGAGCTAGAAGAGCTGTATGGTCCTGGTGGACCTAGTAAGCCACCGAGTGGATGGACACTGGGGGGGGGGGGGGGACATGGAGGGAGGACCCCAACCTCTCAGCTTCTGCTTTTCTCGTGTGCATGTGTGTGCCCGTACACACATGCACACACTCCCTGTCATTTGCTCTGGTGCAGTTCTCATATACTCACATATACACACGTACACTCACATGCACAATTGCTCCCTCACACACACATACACTAGCAGTCCTGTAAAAAGGATTAGCACTCAAGAGTTGAGAAGTGTGAGCTTCCGAGCCAGTTGGCCTGGGTTCAAATCTTGATGCTACCACTTGCTCACCCCTTGGGTAAATTATTTAACCTCCTGCACCTCGGTTCTTCCATCTGTGAAAGGGCACAATAATAGCACCTACTATATTGAGTTTTTTTTGTGAAAATAAAATGAGATAACCCATGAGAAGCATCTGAGGTTATATGGGGTCTGAAGTCAAATTAAGCTGGCTATTAACTGTGGGGCACGGGCTGAGGACAGGTCTCCTTTGAGTCTGATACTTTACTCAGCATGTAGAGAAAATCTGGTATGGATTTTATTTCTTGTTAAAAGGAAATAATACTAAAAAGTTATGGAGGAAAATTTAAAGGAGAGTCCTGTCTAAACCAGATTAAAAAAAAGTCTGGACTCCCTGATGCTTACATGATGACAGCAACCACAGTCCCAGGTTCCCTTCCTCTCTTTATTTTTCCCTCCCTCCCATCCCCTTTCTGCTCTTAAAGGACAGAATTGAAAAACCACGGCCACTGTGTTTTGCAGTCACAAAAGCCATAGAGTTGGAAGGAAATTTGCAAGTCCATAGGCTGTCTCTAGATGGGAAAGTGGCATTTATCCTCATTTCAAGGTAGAGGCAGCTGCAATCCTGAGAATTCAGCGGGGTGGGGGTTGGGTTTCCTAAGTTCTGTAAGGGGGAGGGGGAGCTGTTTTCCCCAGATCAGGGCTCTCGCAGTCCACCTCCCTGGGTTTCTTTATCTGAAAGCAGTTCCCACCAGCGTAGCCTGGTCCTCCAGACTTGACTTTCTGTGCTCAGTGTCCACGCATCTCCCACACTGTTCCCTTGCTCTCAGCCAGCTAGATCAACACTCCGGAGACTGAGGGCATGCCGCCACCCTACCCAGAGCCGCCCCAGCCCCGACAGCGCGGGCAGTGGCTGCCAGGGCGCTCACTCACGATGTTGCCAATCTGGAGCATGGCTTCGAAGGCGGGGCTCATGCCATAGTGCTCCACGGCCATGAAGACGGTGTTCACCACGATGCACAGGGTGATGGTGAGCTCCGCAAAGGGGTCCATCACAATTGCGAAGAGAAGCGTCTTGAGCTTCACCCATGTGGGGCAGCAATCCCAGATAAGATACTTCTGAGACAAGCTGGTCAAGCAGGGTGGGCACCTCTGTTTAGACTCCTCGAGTTCTGCATCACAGGTGTGGTCAGTGACAACTATCAGCCAGGCGTGGACTCAGAACCCCACCCCACGGCCAGCCCCCAGACCTTGTAATTACCAATAACTACCACCTCCCACCTCCACTTCAGCACTCACCCTCTCTCCCTCTGATTACCGTTTCCTGTTGTTGAGCAAGTGCAACCCAACCTCTGTCCCCATTTGGTCGTTCAAACCATGGACTGTACACTTTTTAACCGCTTTGCTTCATAGAGGTCATGTCTTTGCTTCTCCACTTACCCAGATCAGATTTCATGTCCACCCCTCCTTATCCTCCCTTGCAACCCTGAGTCCCCTTGCCAGCTGCTCCTCCATTGTACTTTCCTGGCAAAACCCCAACTCTGAACAAACCCAACATGCAGACAACTCTGTACCTGCACCCAACCTACTGAACTGGGTTAGAAAAAAATAACTAAACTATGCTAAGTGCTCCCTGCTTGTCACCACCCAGAAATCCTGCCGTGTTTCTCCGTTTCAGTCTTTCAGTCTTCCAGACCTGCATTTCTCCGTAGCTCCCCTCTCCTCCAACTTCTCCCTCCTCCTCTCTAATTCTCACTCTCTGCTGATGAGCAATTATTAAATAGTTATCCATGAGGAAAGATAACATCAGAGTGCATACACACTGTTGTTACTGGAATAGGTACACATTTTCAAAACACAAACACAGGTATGCAAAAAATGTGACTTGAGGTGTTTTTTCCCCTGTAATTGAATTCAATTTATGCATCAAGTCCCCAACTAGGGGACTTCATTTTGGTTAGTTCAAAGTCTGTTACTACTCATTATCTGATGTTGTGTCTGAGTTCTGGGGATCTCAAGGTTGGCGGAGGGCTGAGCTGGTCCTTAGTTATTGCCAAGTGTATTTCACATGAGTCATCAATGTTCCCATCTGGTAGCTGATGGGAGAGCCACGGAGATGGCTGTTCCCTGTTTAACTCTCACTCATCTCCTTCTGTAGCCTTAAGTGGGAACAAAGGGATCATCTAAATACTCTCCTGTAATGCCAGGGCCACAGGGCAGCCTGTGAGGCTGCCTCAGGCCCTTTCTATGCAGATATGTTACTGGCCCTTTCTACCCTACAGTTAGGCTGTGCCAGGTATGCGAGTCTCTCTCTAAGACTTGCTACCTCTGGCTTCACCTAGAAAGTAAGGCACTGATCGGCTGCGTTTTCAAGTCCCTCAGATTTCTTTCTTTCTTTCTTTTTTGGGTGTCTACTGACCACCATGTCGTCCTCTGCAGTGAGAATTCGGCCCAGGACTGGGTGGAGAGCCAGGGCCCGTTCTCAGGGACACACCAACATCCAAACTCCCTTCTCCCTCCTCCAGCACAGGACATTTTAAAATTGTCCAGAGAGGATAAATAACTGGATATGACTAAGGCCATGCTTTCCACACCCTGAGGCAAAACAAAGGCTGGATAAGAAGACAGGTCTTATACTCAGGATAAGAAAGATACAGCCATGCTCTTTGGGAACTCAAGTGCCAGGTGGCCACTCTCTTCTTCCACCTCTTGGTTTGCTGTCAGCAATTAGAACTTGGATCCATCCTTGGGGAGACTGAGTGGATTCCTACCTGATTGATGGAACCCTGAATTAATAAGGATTTAGTAAACTTAAGGACTCGATGGACGTGAGTCTGGGTGAACTCCAGGAGTTGGTGATGGACAGGGAGGCCTGGTATGCTGCGATTCATGGGGTTGCAAAGAGTCGGACATGACTGAGCGACTGAACTGAACTGAAACTTAACAATTAATTTACTGAAATTGCCTTCTAACACTCAGCATGAGCCTGAGACAGAAATTAAGTTATAAGATGTAAAAGTTATAGCCATGAAATACACTGGAACAATTTTTCCATGTTTGAAAACTAAAGACTGTTAAATTTCTTGCAAACCTGAGTGGTAGCTTGAAATTCTCCAGTGCGTGTTAGATCACTTTTATTTCCCCACTCTGCATGGTATGTGGAAATTCCCCAACCAAGAATTGAACCCATGCCCCTCTTTCCCATGCAGTGGCAGTGTGGAGTCTCAGCCGCTGGACCACCGGGGAAGTTCTGCATCACTTTTTAAAATCTAAGTTTGTGAATACATATGAAGCAGATAAAGAACAATACTGCATAGGAACCTGGAATGTTAGATTCATAAATCAAGGTTAATTGGGCGTGGTCAAATAGGAGATGACAAGATTGAACATTGGCATCTTGGCAATCAGTGAACTAAAATGGATGGGAATGGGAGAATTTAATTCAGACGACCATTCTATCTACTACTGTGGGCAAGAATCCCTTAGAAGAAATGGAGCAGCCCTCATAGTCAACAAAAGAGTCCAAAACACAGTACTTGGGTGCCACCCCAAAAACGACAGAATGATCTTATTTTGTTTCTAAGGCAAACACTCAACATTGCAATAACCCAAGCTGATACCCCAAACACTGATGCCAAAGAAGCTGAAGTTGACCAGTTTTATGAAGACCTACAACACCTTCTAGAACTAACACCAAAAAAAGATGTCCTTTTCAACACAGGGGATTAAAATGCAGAAATAGGAAGTCAAGAGCTGCCCAGAAAAACAGGCAAGTTTGGCCTTGAAATACAAAATGAAGCAGGGCAAAGGCTAACAGAGTTTTGTCAAGGGAACATGCTAGTCATAGCAAACATCCTTCCCAACAACCCAAGAAACGACTCTACACGTGGACATCACCAGATGGTCAATACCAAAATCAGATTGATTGCGTTCTTTGCAGCTTAAGATGGAGAAGCTCTATATGAGACCTGGAGCTGACTGTGGCTCAAATCATGAGCTCCTTATTGCAAAATTCAGGCTTAAGTTGAAGAAAGTATGGAAAACCACCAGGCCACTCAGGTATGACCTAAATCAAGTCCCTTATAATTATACAGTGAAGATGGCAAATAGATTCAAGGGATTAGATCTGGTAGACAGAGTGTCTGAATAACTATGGATGGAGGTTTGTAACACTGCACAAGAGGCAGTGGCCAAAACCATCCCAAAGAAAATGAAAGGCAAGAAGGTAAAGTGGTTGTCTAAAGGGGTTTTACAAATAGCTGAGGGAAGAAGGGAAGTGAAAGGCAAAGGAGAAATGCAAAGATTTACCCAATTGAAAGCAGAGTTCCAGAGAATAGCAAGGAGAGATAAGAAGGCCTTCTTAAATGAGCAACACAAAGAAATAGAGGAAAACAACAGAATGGGAAAGACTAGAGACCTTGTCAAGAAAACTGGAGATATCAAGGGAACACTTCATGCAAGAAAGGGTACGATAAAGGACAGAAATGGTAAGGACCTAACAGAAGCAGAAGAGGTTAAGAAGAGGTGGCAAGAATACACAGAAGAACTATACCAAAAAGGTCTTAAGACCTGGATAACCATGAAGGTGTGGTCACTCATCTAGAGCCAGACATCCTGGAGTGTGAAGTTAAGTGGGCCTTAGGAAGCATTACTACAAACAAAGCTAGTGGAGGTGATGGAATTCCAGTTAAGCTATTTAAAATCCTAAAAGATGATGCTGTTAAAGTGTTGCACTCAATATGGCAGCAACTTTGGAAAACTCAACAGTGGCCCCAGGACGAGAAAAGGTTAGTTTTCATTCCAATCCCAAAGAAAGGCAATGCCAAAGAATGTTCGAACTACCATACAATTTCACTCACTTCACATGCTAGCAAGGTTATGCTCAGAATCCTTCAAGTTAGGCTTTAGCAGTACATGAACCAAGAACTTCCAGATGTGCAAGCTGGGTTTAGAAAAGACAGAGGAACCAGAGATCAAATTGTCAATATTCGCTGGATCATGGAGAAAGCAAGAGAATTCTAGAAAAGCATGTACTTCTGCTTCGTTGACTATGCTAAAGTCTTTGACTATATGGATAACAACAAATTGTAGAAAATTCTTTAAAAGATGGGATACCAGACCATCTTAACTGTCTCCTGGGAAACCTGTATGGGGGTCAAGAAAAGTGACAGCTAGAACTGGCCATGGAACAACTGACTGGTTCCAAACTGGGAAAGGAGTACATCGAGGCTTATTTAACTTACATGTAGAGTATATCATGCAAAATGCTGGGCTGGATGAATCGCAAACTGGAATCAAGATTGCTGGGAAAAATATCAACAACCTCAGATATGCAGATGATACCACTGTAATGGCAGAAAGAGTGTGAGGAACTAAAAGAGCCTCTTGATGAAAGTGAGAGAGGAGAGTGAAAAAGCTGGCTTAAAACTCTACATTGAGAAAACTACAATCATGGCATCCAGTCCCATCACTTCACGGCAAATAGATGGGGAAGAAATGGAAACAGTGACAGACTTTATTTTCTTGGGTTCCAAAAATCACTGCAGATTGTGACTGCAACCATGAAATTAAAAGATGCTTGCTCCTTGGAAGAAAAGCTATGACAAAACTAGACAGCGTATTAAAAAGCAGAGACGTCACTTTGCTGACAAAGGGCCATATAGTCAAAGCCGTGGTTTTTCCAGTAATCAGGTACAGATGTGAGAGTTGGACTGTAAAGAAGACTGAGCATTGAAGAACTGATGCTTACGAAGTGTGGTGCTGGAGAAGACCCGAGAGTCCCTTGGACAGCAAGATCAAAGCAGTCAATCCTAAAGGAAATCAACCCTGAATATTCATTGGAAGAACTGATGCTGAAGCTGAAGCTCCAATAATTTGGCCACCTGATGAACAGCTGACTCATTGGAAAAGACCTGGTTGCTTGGAAAGATTGAAGGCAGAAGGAGAAGGGGGTGGCAGAGGATGAGATGGTTAGATAGCATCACGACTCAATGGACATGAATTTGAGCAAACTCCAGGGAACAGTGGAGGACAGAAGAGCTGGCATCTTGCATTCCATGGGGTCGCAAAGAGTCAAACACAACTTAGCAACTGAACAACAACAAAATAAAGCAGATGTTAATTTGAATAAGAAAGGAACTAGAGGATTTCATTCACAGGATTCTATTATTTTTGAAAATTTATCCACATTTAAAAAACCACATTGATAGGCTGATTCATGTTGTTGTATGGGCAGAAACCAACACAACATTGTAAAGCAATTATTCTCCAATTAAAAATAAATAAAAAAAAAACACTGATAAAGGGTTATGGAACGAGGGCATAAAAAGAGTAATATTTATGATCCCAGGACACAGAGATGAGTGCCCTTCAACACAAGTTTGGGGCATCCCATCTTCTGCATGTAAGGGGCCTTATCATGGCATACTGAAAAGAAGTTCCAGTGAGCAATACTTACCCTCGAGGACAGAGGTCATGATACTGACAACACTCATTGCCCTTTGGACTCGGAAAGGTTCATTCAAGTAATCTGCTGTTAGGAAAGTCTTCTGTCCTGCATCAGATGCCTGCTGGGACAGAAGTAGAATCAGGACACTCTCCAAATCACAGTCTTCAGTGGCAAAGACTGATCACTCGGCCTCTTTTCGGCCTATCTTGGGTGGTTGCAAGCTGCCCAGTGAAGCTTTGATCCTCTGCAGTCACGCTTGGAGTAAAGGGCCTGTTGCATGAACTTGGGTAAGAGCTCAGACATGAAGAATAGGACACAGAGCTGGGGTCCAACCGGAGCCTGGGTTCATAGTTGACAGATGACCTGGGCTCACCTGAGGCTTTGCTGACTCTTGTTCCAGGATAGGTACCTGAGCACCAGAGCAGAGATAGAGCTGCCTCAAGGGTCTCTGAGGTGTTTACCAAAGGGAGGTGGGAAATGCAGAGGCATCGGGCCAGGCAGTCATTATTGGACTTCTGCTGGGATGTGCAGGTGACATTCACACAGAACTCCTACACCACAATAGGCTTCCTTGACCTCCCTCCTAAGAGGCCCGTATCTCTCCCCAATACATGACCTGGTTCCAATTCTACCTGGTCTCTTTCTGAGGGGATGCTTATGTGTCTTGATTGTCTAGTTCTTAGTTTCTGACACAATCCTTTTGATTCTTCCCTCTCTGGGCCTTTATTGGAAGTTCTGTCTGGGTTCTGTGCCAGACCCCTAACTCTAGTCACACACATACCCTGGATGTGGGGAGTCCCAGGTTCATGGATGCTGACTCAGCATTGCACAAACCATTCAGAATACAAATTCAACAAGTGTTTACTGGGCACCTGCTGTAGGTGAAGCTCATAGTAAGTACTTCATACATACAAAGAAAGTTTGGAAAGTTCTCAACTGTGAGGACTCAACAAAAGGTTCTAGCATCTACTGCTATTATTGATCAGACATATATATAAACGAAAGGGCTCTGTGACTCCACTTAACCCTCTAGCCATTTAGAAACCTTTTAATAAGGTTTTTACAAGAGGAAACATGGAGGCTTGAAGAGTTTAAGGGACTTGCTAATGGTGACTCAGTTGGTAAACGGCACAACTGTGAATGAAGTTCAGGTCCATGTAATGTGGAAGGGCTTTAGGAGTTCATCTTGCACTAGCTGATAATTTCACTAAAATGAATCAAGGCTGGAATATCTAGGAAAGTGGTAATCCACAGAACAGCAACAAGGTTTCTTGAATGAGGCATTTTTCAGAGTTGTTAAAGTACCTCCCGCAGCCTGGTGTTGACCTGAGGGCTCTGGGTTGGCGACTCTCGATAGTACTCGGAGGACCTACCCTCCGCTATCTCTGCCCTGCTCCATACTTGGGGAGGGTGACCTGGGCAAACTGAATCACCCTCACCCTCTGGTTCTGGTCAGGTCTGGCCAGTGGGAGGCACAGATAGGAGATCAGAGAGGAGGGAGGAGTCACTATCTGCCAGCTGGCTACTTCTCTGCTGGGCTGTTGCTGGGCCGCCTTCTGTTAGGCCACCTCTCACATAAAGTGGCAGCGCTTGCTGGGCTCCGGTTCTCCCCCTCATTCCTGCAGCCTAGGTGGGTTACAGCTTCCCACTGTGGTTAGTCTCTCAGTGCTTCTGCCCCTTCTTTGTTCTTGAGTCCAGAGCACACCTCTTCAATACTTCCATAAACTCCAGCTGCCCACTGCAGCGGCTCATCTGTTTCCTGCTGGGACTCTGAATCCCATATATCCAGTCAGGGATGGAGCTAAGGTAACTCTGTGAGACGTAGCCAAGTCACTAGAGCCATATAATGTTGAGCTCAGAAGTCTGTGTGCAGACCACTCTGTGTCCTGGACTGGCCCGAGGGCAAAAGGAAAACAGAGAAGCAAGTTTTGAAGCTGGAGGGAGAGTTTAATGAAATCACAGCTCCAATTGGATGAGGAGTCTCTGATTTGCCATTAAACTCTGTGATTATTCTGTTAAGAGTGTTGGCCAGTTACTCACTGTTGCCTAATTTGGGCATTTTGGCAAGTTCTGTCTTCTCCAAGTCAAGTTAGGGATACTCTGCTTCTGCTAAGATCTGTCCAGGGCATCTCCCAGGATTTCTCTGAGTCTTAATTGTCAAGCCCAAGATAGTTTGCACACAGTTACAGGCAAGAAGAGAAGAACATTTTTTTTTTTCATACTCATCTAGGGACCAAATAGGCCTATCTCTAAAGCAGTGATAGGGAAGAGGGACAGAGAAACTCCAGCAGGGAAAGAAATCAGAGCAGTTGGAAACTAGTCTGTGTCTTGTTGTCACTAAGTCATGTCTGACTCTTTTGCGACCCCACGGACTGTGGCCCACTAGGCTCCTCATCTATGGGATTTCCCAGGCAAGAATACTGGAGTAGGTTGCCATTTCCTTCTCCAGGGAAATCTTCCCAACCCAGGGATCAAGCCTGGGTCTCTTGCATTGCAGGTGGATTTTTACGGAGTAAACCAAAAGACAGGTAAATCCAATCGCTCCCTCTGGGTCTCACCTGTCCTGCCTGTAGAATGAGGGTAGCTGCAGAGTGATGTCTAAATGATCCTTCCATGGGTAACACATAAGGCTTTTTGGCCCGAGGCCTCTAGCTGCAGAGCAGCCCCAGAGAGCCTGGAGCATTCACAAACTCACCGAGACTTCGATGACTCCAGGGGCAAGCTCTCCAGTGGTCATTTTGGGAGCTCCATCTTCTCCACACCCTGAGCCACGGTTGAGGGTTTGAGGCAGTGGACTCCTAGGGAGGGGGCCTTGCTGGCCTGCACCCCTAAGCATCAGCAGAGAGCCATGACGGCTTTCATGGTCTCCAGGAAAGACTCCATCATCTGTGACCCCATCAGGGAATGAGATGTCTCGGCCAGGGGCCTGGAAGTGGAACACACTGCCGTGGCTAGCCCGGCGTCTCCCAGTGGTGAGGCCTAGGAAAGACTGGGCATTGCCCCCAAAAAGCAGGAAAGAAGGTAGCCTGGAAGATCATCCTGCAGGCAAATCTGGAACTCAACACTTCCCTCCACCCACCCCCACTTCCCTGCCTTCAGCCTCATGACCCTCCTATGGAAAATTAAAGACAGATCTATGGAGTGCTCTAGGTGTACACAGAGAGGGAAAAGAGGTGAAGAATATTCTTAACTCATCTGGGAAAAGGCCAACACTGAAAAGAGACTGCAAGGTGCTCAAGATCAGCAAATAGGTCATCACGGCCAAGGATATGTCAGAGGACAAACTTGTCACCCAGGTGGGTCAGTTGTTTGCCAATCTTTAGCCATGGGGCTGGACAAAGGTATCTTAGGTTCCCTGCTTCAGTGCAAAGCTGTGACCTCAGGAGACAGTTATGTACACCAATACAGAAACAAGCTTGGTAAAGGGTTGTTGAATGAACGAGTGCTCTTCATTTTCTGAAAATTAGGTCTGACAATTCATTAGATCCAGCCTATATGGGTGTGAGAGTTTGTGTTGCAAAGGAGGAGACAAGAGCTTTGTAATATAATGAGCTTCCAGGATCCCTCGAGGCAAGCGTTGAACAGTCAACAATGGGGAGATTGAAGGGAGAGTTGCAGTCTAATTTCCTGGAAGAGTAGTGCCATTCCTCCAAATCAATAAACATTTCCCATCAAAACCTTCCTCCGAGGGAATCGTGTGGTGTACAGTTGCCAGAGCAAAGGAGCTAATTCATAGGCCTTGAGCCCCTGGAGGGTTAGAATGCTGGGTTGGCTGGTTCCCACAACTGAACCTGACCAGACAACTTATCAGTTCTGTCCTCAGCTCATAGAAAGTGCTTCTTTCTTTTTTAAAATTAATTTTTACTGAAGTATAGTTGCTTTACAATGTTGTGTTCCTTTCTACTATACAGCAAAGTGAATCAACTGTGAAAGAAAAAGTGTTAGTCGTCAGTTGCATCCAACTCTTTCCATGGACTGTAGCCCGCCAGGCTCCTCTGTCCGTGGGATTCTCCAGGCAAGAATACTGGAGTGGGTGGCCATGCCCTCCTCCAGGGGATCTTCCCCACCCAGAGACTCAGCCTGGTCTCCTGCATCACAGGAGGATTCTTTACTGTCTGAGTCACCAGGGTTAACTCTACATGTACGTGTATCTCCTCTTTCTTGGATTTCCGTCCCATTTAGGTCACCACAGAGCCTTGAGGAGCGTTCCCTGTGCTACAGAGTAGGTTCTCATTAGTTATCTATTTTATATATAGTAGTGTATAGATGTCAGTCCCAGTCTCCCAGTTCCTCCCACCACCCTTCTGAACTGGTTTGTTCTCTATGTCTGTATCTCTATTTCTGCTTTGCAAATAAGATCACCCGTAACATTTTTCCAGATTCCACATATATGCATTAATATTTGTTTTTCTCTTCATAAAAAGTGTTTCTAAAATCTAAACTTTGACTTCCTATCAAACTCAGATCATATTGCTGAATTTCCCCTCCCTTACTTAATTTCTTTTACTTACTAAATTATTAAAGTTGGGATACTTTGTCAATTAAAGCCCTCTTGACCTATCCCCATCTCCCTCAGAATTGAAGTTTGCTTTCTTGATGATTTGGAGCCTAGTCCTGCACAGCAATCTTCATTGTGATTCAGTATTAAAAACACAGCACTCTTTGTCCAAGGACTGTGAACTCATAAAATCCACGTATCCTTCCCACTTTTGAAGCAAAGGAGCAAAATTGGCAAGTCCTTACTAAAGATGGGACAACTGAATCATATGCACTTGGGCACTGAGCAAACCAAGAAACTCAGAAGAAAATTTTGGTCCTGTATTTATCAAGCAGTGTCTCCTTGGCCACAGCCTAATATTTCAGAATTAACCTATTTGGCAAATGGTGGACAATGGCCTCTGAATCTAAGTATTGGACTTACCTTAAAATCATTCAAGCAGATCAACTGGTCTCCTGTGTGTTCCCTGAAAGCCCTGCTGCGTCTCTCTGCTAAGTGCTACCCCCAGTCTCCCTCTCATTACTGCTGATCAGAAAATGGCTTTTTATTAAAACTGCCTATGGTCTATTTACTACAGTAACACACCTGGGAAAGAAGGAAGGGAATGCCCTAACAAACAGAAACTCCAACCAGTTAGCACTAAGGAAGTACCCAAACAACGTCTCCCTGTCTTTAGAACAAACGTGATCTTTCTGCCTGGAAAACATTCTTTCTCAAACCCTCCCAGTCCTCAGTTACTGGAGGACTTACTATTTACTAAGAACTTCAATCATCCCCTCCTTCATGAAGCCTTTCCTGATACACTCTCACCCTCATAAGAATAGATGTTCCTGCTCCTATTCCCCAAACAACATCTATCTGTCCCTAATATAGTATCCAACACATAGCTGTTTCTATATCTGCCTCCTCCACCAAATGGAAGTTCTTGAAAAATGGGCCATGCTTTAGTCAACTCTTTACACCAAGCACCTAGTGTTGTTGAATTAGAAAGGGATGTTTCCTCTTTTGCCCTTTGAAGGTAAATCTAGCTAGAGAGACAAGCGCACACACACACCAGACAATTATTGGACATCCAAGTGCTAATCTATGTGGAGTTGACTGAATGGGAGAAATTAAAGCCCAGTTCAGAGTGTCACTGACACGTCTACAGAAGCTGTGATGTATCCTGCCCTGAGGTTGTCAGAGCTCCAGACAAACCCCAGTTTGAAACAGCTTCTGAACTGTGCCCTATTCATGCCAGGTGTTGCTTAAAAGAGGCAGAGCAGACTCTCATAAAGGCTGGTGTGTGGGTGTCACCGAGGCCAGAGTGCGTGGGAGTGTGTCTGTGTGTGGACATGCACACAGAAGTCTGGGGGTTGTCGAGATCCTATTCCGAAAAGTGTCATGTCTTTCAGAGGAGCACAAGGAAAAGAAATCAACAGGGAAATGAGATCCAGCAGCTCTGAAGAATAACCACGTCAAGCCCCTTTCGCATACTTCTAGTGTGGGACCTACTCTACCACAAAGGGGTTATCTCTGAGGCCTGTTGAAAGGGTACATTTGGGGTACACAAGACTTTCAAGGGAGAGGGAGCTGGTGGGAGGAAACCAGGTGAGTACCGGGACTCTTGGAGTGGGAGGTAGCAGGTGATGACGAGAGGGAAAATTACTAGTGGGTCTGAAATGAGGTCCTGAAGGGATTCCCAGGCTGGATTGTTACCACGAGACAGGTGCCAGGATCTCCTGGGCCAACAGCAGGTGAGAACTTGAGCTGGAGCAGCTGAGGCATGAGGTTAGAAAGAAGCTTTTAAATGATTTCAGCACCACGAACAAGGACCCCTCTCCTGCTCCAGAACTGCAGATGAGAGGGTCAGAAGGAAGCTGGCCCTTGACGCCCAACATGTTCACAGACACCTCATGGTCAGCATGTTCAAACCACCTGTCCTATCTAGAATCCAGAGTTTCTCCTCTGGTGTGCCTCTCTTAGAATCACTACCTACTTAAGTGGCCAACCTGGAAACCTGGGAGTCATTTTGGACTTCTCCCTTCTTTTGCAACATTCCACAGTCCTGGTCTTGTTGATTCCCTCGAGCTCCCATAAGTCTTTACAATCCACACTCTTCCGCATCCATAATGTCCCTGCCCTAGTTTAGGCCCCCTCTGGCAGTGGTGGGGGGATAGGGGGTGGATTATCAGAACATCCTCCTAGGCTCTGTGCCTCCAGTTATCTCTCTGCTACCAACCTCTTTCCACTTCAGTGTATTGTCCATGGAAGCTGCAAAAGTGGGTTATCTTTCAGGCACAAGCCTGAGCCCCTTACCATTCGGTGCTGGTTGTAAGACTCAGACCGGAGTGACTTGTTGTCATCTGTGGAGCCCTCGGACACCCTTGACTTCATTCTGTGTTTTCTTTCACTGGCAGTTTTGGAGGCCAAGGGGGATCCATTGTGAGACTGGAGAGAGGCTGTGTCAACCCCCAGTGCTGCGAGCACCTGAGGGGAGAGAATAGCAGCTATAGCCGACAACATCTGGATGTGCTCAGCATAAACGTGTGTCCCCCGGACAGTGGGTGAGGGCTTCTCAACCAGAGGAGGTCTGATTCAGGACCGGAGTGGTGGTTGGATTGAGACATAGCAGGAAGAGCCACCTCCCTCATTCATACCCTTGTAGTAAACTCTGTTGATGCCCTGCCCAGGTTTCTCTTACCAGGTCAGTACACTCATCTCCAGCTGCTTGAATGTTAGTAAACATCACTAATGTTAGTAACCCATTAGTAAATGAGTTACAGCTGCAGGATTCTGCAGAAAATTTCCTTTGACTGTACATTTAGCTTGAGCAAGCATGGAGGTACGAAGGGCCATCTTCTTGCCTCCAGGCAGGGCTACCTCTGTGGAACCAGTCATACCCTGGAGCTCCCCATGGGATCAGGTCAAAGTAGTCTCTAGCTGAGGCCACTTCCTTATTTAATTCTTCCCTTGTTCCATCCTGCTAACTTTGATCTCCTCCTCAGAGCACCCCTCAGTGAATCACTTGCACAGGCTCTTCATTTGGGTGCTTTTTTTGAGAAAATCTAACCTAAGATGGTCCCTGAGATAAGATGGATCTTGCTATGGTTCCCTAAAATGACAGCCTTAATGTAAGCGACTGGTCCAGATGTCTGCCCAACTGTGAAAGGCCTACAACAGACTTCGCAAAGGTCCAGCCCTCACTGACCTCCTGCTCTGTCCGGAGCATCTCAAGGGCCTCCTGGAACTTCTTCTCCTTGGCTTCAATTTCATCAATGGTTGCCTGGTTCTGCTCCTCATATGCCATGGTGACCACAGCCAAGATCAAATTGACCAGGTAGAAAGACCCCAGGAAGATAACAAGCACGAAGAACACCATATAGATTTTCCCAGAAGCCCTCAGGGTCTGCAGAGTCAAGAGAAAAAAAAGAGAAATGTGTACCCAGATAACACGGCCCCCTGACGCGGTCAGAGTCCTCCAGGAAAAAACGTAGCCATGCAACAAACGCTCCAAACTCCAACCGAGTGTGTGTGGAGACATGCAGACCAATACCTGCTGGTAGAGGCGTTCCCAGGAATCCTGTGTCATGAGGCGAAACATTGAGAGAAAAGCCCAAGCGAAGGAATCAAAGCTGGTATAGTTAAAATCTGGGTTGTCAGATGTCTTAAGGCAGAAATAACCTTCAGGGCAGTGGCTGCAGCAAGAACAGATAAGGCTGTCAATCCCACAGACTTCTGTTTATTGGGGCCAAGACAGTCCAGGGCTGCCAGAAGACCTGAGGGTTTGAAGTCAAAGACTGGAGTTCAAGGCCTAGCCTTATTCTCATTAGCTGAGTGACCTTGGACATTCAGCCTCTTTAGGCCTCAGTTTCTTTTGCCTGTTAAGTGGGATAATAATGTTAGGAAACCACTTACCAAAACTGCCCACCGTGGCCAGACACAAAAATAACTTCTTACATGAGTTACGACAACAAGTCCTACTAAGGAAAATACAAACTGCTGCCAAAACCAACTGGAAGAATTCAGGAGGGAGCAGACAGCAGCCCCTAATAATCCTGCAAACCTCCCAGAAACCCTTGCTCTGGAACCTGTCCTGAGTGAGAGATGTGTGTGCCACCAGGAAGGGCCCTGAGGGAGGCCAAATATGGGCATGAGCAAAATGATTGGCCAGAGGCAACCCGGAAATCCAGCACCACCTGCATAAACCCTGAGACTGGGAGCCATAGGAAGAGCACCCATTTACCAAAAAAAAAAAAATGCTCTGCTCAAGCACTAGTTCACAAAAAAAGTCTTCCATTTTGTGAGTATGTGTGTGTCTCCTCAGACAATCTATTTCTGCGTGTTAGACAAGAGTCCACTTTTCTGGCCCTAGTAGGGGATTCTGCCCCTGTCTTCCCCGCCCCGCCTCCCCCTCCCCCCACAGACACACACACAGCCTGGCCTTGCCCCAGTAACATAATACCTTCAGTTCAGAGTTTCATGCAGAGAGAAATGGTCTGGAGAAGATTAGCTGGCCCAGACAAGACCTCATAAGCTTTTTGCGAATTCACACTGCAAGAGGGACAGTCAGTAAAACCTGAGTCAGTTGGCATCACTTGCAGAGTTGTCTTTCAAAGAAGGACACACAGTAGCCAAGTTCACTGACCAATTAGATGTAACAATAAAGACACCACTTCCCAATAACTGAGCCTCTTCCTCTCCTAAGTGTTTCACGAATGCTATAATTTAATCATCTCAATAATCCTTTAAAAAAAAAACAGATGCAGAAGCTGGGGTTCAGAGAGAAGAAGTCAGTAGTCTAAAACCACACAGATGCCAATGGATTTATTTCAAAGGAGAAATAAAATTGTCGAGTAGCTTATGAAGACTGACCTATGAAGAAAGGCCAAACTGAAGATGACTGCCTGGTGAGTCCTGGGGTGGAGAAGGCTCCACGTCCCTCTTTCTCATCATAAGCAGCTAAGCTGATGTCGGGAAGCATCTCTAAGCTCAAGGCATGTGAGTGATCCTTTCCAACCGTGTGGGATGGCCTGGCTGAGGAGACGGTAATGCTTTTTTCTTAGTTAGGGATGCTACTTTAGTATACCTCCACCAACACCAATCTCTGAGGGATCTTCTGACTCCAGACATTCATGCAGACCCACAGGCAGGAACCCCTACAATTGATTAGGGCCTGACAGCTCGATTGTAGCCCAATCCCAGTTCTATCTAGCTTCAACTTTGGTTGGAGATTTGCAAGTTCCCAGGCTCTGTAGACACTCTCTTGGTTTCACTTTCCCAAGGAGCTAGTTAACCCATTACCTGTAGGTTTGCTAGTTAATGCTAAGGGCAGCCTATCTCTGCCTCCTATAGAACCCCACTATAGCTGCTATGCATCAACAACTAACTGTTCAAGAGAATTAAATGAGACCATGGTGCAAAGGCTCTTGCAAGGTGCCTTCAGCATAGTAAACATTATATGTAAAAGCAGAATTTTAAAATTCTTGCTGTTTTTAACCAGAAGCTACCAAAAACATGGACTAGAATAATATATGTGAAAGAATGTTGAAAACCATTAAGTACTTCCTGGTACTTGTTCTCCACCTTGAGACCTCAGACTTTCTCCCTGCAGTGCCATTGGTCAGTGTGGGCTTTTGCTCAGGTCTCTGACTTCTCTGTGGCTCAGCACAGAACCCAGGTTTGGTGTTCACAGCATGCCCACCAAGGTTCTCTCTGCCCGTCACCTAAGCTGGCCTCTACTTGACATCCCAGCCCTTTCCCAGCCCTTTCCACTCCTTCCCGCCTGGCCAGGACCTACCCATCAGGATAGTTGGTTTCTCTCGGAGTCAGAGGGGGGCCTCATGGGTGGACCTCACAGCTTTACCACAGTCAGTGTATGGGTTACTGTGGAACCATCCTCGTGAGAAATGTCATTATCCAGATGGGAAAAGGACACTGACAGATCCTTGGTTTCAATTAAGTCAAAGGCAAATGAAAACTGACATCAAAACAACCCTCTTCCTGAGCTCAAGGACCAAATGCCAAGTGCATTTATGAATAAAGAGGCCAGGGGGCCTGTGTTGCTCAAATTCTTCTGTTAGCCCCACCCCTCAGCTCTTGATGAGATTGTTTTCTTAGGGAACTGATGAAGGCTGAACTCCAGCATGCCCCACCTTGTGCTACTTAGCAATATAGGGCTGTCAGACATTCAGGGAGGGGTTGTGTGGGCCTGGGTTTCCAGACACCCCTGCCATGGAGATGGGCAGGGATGAGCCTTTCTCATCTGTTACCTAATCTCTTTCTACTCATACCTGTTCCCACAAAGCAGCAGGCAGACCTGAGGAGTCCCATGTGCCTTTGCTTTGTCTCACATTCTATTCTGCCACCTAGAATGGTACCATCCAATCCATCTCTTGTTCATCCAGTCTGGAGACATCCTGGTTGCCCTTCAACCTCACCACCTCTGGGAAACCTTCCTTGACACCATCACCTTGCTATGTTTTCCCAGCCCAGGGAGCCTCTAGGACAGCACTTGTTCTCCACAGCGCAACATCTTTATGTATATGCATCAGAGCTCACAAACTGGCAGATTGCTGGCTGAATTTGCATTGCTAAAATATTGTGTTTGGCCTACAATATGTAGATATTTTTTGGAATTTGTAGTCAATGTTTATAGTTAAGAGAGTTTACATAAAATCGAAATTTCCTTTCTCTCTTTTAAAAACCTGGATCATCTGGAAGCAGTGGGTCCATGTTTCCACATGATAATGAGAAGCTGAGCTGGGAAGTGGCTACCACTTTGGCTGGCGCATGATCTCATGGTTTTGGTACCCAGCCAGCCCATTCCTCACATTCTAGACACGTGTAGTTTTGTGTCTGGCCTCTGTAAGAATTTGAAATTGCAAAGTCTGAGGCATGTGTCTCTTCCTCCATTATGTGAGGATAATGAAACCCATGTGATGGAGTTGTGGCAACTAAATGAAGAGCATTTGACACAAAATGTATTTAATAAATATTACCTCCTTTCTTGGGCAGATTGTTTGCAGAAATGACCACAGTTATTCCCTTTCCTGTCTCCATACCCCTTTCAATATGATGTTGCAAGTTTTCCCATCGAGAGTTGACTCTGTTCCTCCATTTCTTGGATCTGGACTCACTTGCAATTTGAGTCAACTCTGGACGCAGTAGAAGTGACATTATGCCTGTTCTAAGCCTAGGCCTCAAGAGACCTTGCACATTTCCATTCTTTCTCTTGGAATCCTGCCTCCAATAGGAGAATAAGCCTAGGCTAGTCTGCTGAGGGGTGAGAAACCATGTGGAACAGAAATAAGACGCCCAAGCTGAGGCCATCCTGGATCAGCTGGACCCCTGCTAGTCTGTCCACTGTCTGCAGATGCATGAATGAGTCCAGTCAATGTCAGAGGAACACCAGGCTGATCTCAGCCCAAGGTGCGGATGTACAGAATATTGAGCTAAATAAATGGCTGGTGTTTTAAGTCACAAAAATCTTGGGGATGTTTGTTTCATAACAAGAGCTTACTCAGACACTCTCTTCCCATGAGTCTGGGATGGCAGAGGCCATGGATTATTAATTTCCACATTTTCCTCAGGACTTTCAACCTAGGCTTCACCCAGAAGAACTGACGACAGAAAGAAGAAAGGGCTGCTGGGCATTGGTGTTTTGTTATGGCTTGAACACTCACCCTGCATCAGATCCATTGCCACAGAGTAAGGGGTCAGAGGTGCCTTCCTTGTTGGTATAGTAATCTGCAAAATAAAGGAAGAAGCAGAAGTCTCACATATGGTTCTCAACCCTCAACTGAAGCCTTGAGTGGTGAAAGCAACACCTGCTGAGACTTCTGCCTGAGCAAGGAGAATATACTTGACTGCGTGCCCTCCGTGGGTATGCTGGGAGCTGGGAAGGGGCAATGTCTCATCTGAGAAGAGAGAAGCTGAGCTGTGGCCTCAGCCTTGAGCATCCTCCAGCAGAGGCAGAATGCCTTGCCTCTGGACTCATTTCCTTGAGAAAGGGACACTGGACAACCGAGAATGGGGGGCCCCAAAGTAAAACACAACTCATGAGAAGAATTTCAATCAAAATATATGTCTGCACAGGTATGCAGAGGCGTCACACTCCCCACCAACCAGACCTGGGTCCCGTTGGCAGTAATTCCACTGCTGTTTTTCGTGAGAGGAGTAATTGGCTGTCTCATTGACAACTGTGCAGTTCTTGACACATTTGTTCTTGAGGTTGCCCTTGAAGAGCTGCAGGCCCACCAGGGCAAAGACACTCAGGCAGAAGACAGTGAGAATGGTCACGTCAGCCAGCTTCTTCACCGAGTGGATCAGGGCCCCCACGATGACCTTCAGCCCTGTGGGAAGATGACAGTGATACTTCCACGTGGATGACGTGGCACACACGTGTGCCTGGCACGCTTGCATCTTAGCCTTCCTACCCTTTCATTACACACAGGTGTGAGATATTTTACAAACTCTAGGGCAGTTTCAAGCCCAGTTCCTCATCTGAACCTTGCCATAAGCCTGAAAGGCAGATAGGAAGAGCATATTGTCCAATTGTAAAGATGAGGCAACTGAGACCCAGACTATGCATTACTAAAATCTTCTTAAAGTGAGTAAATTCCAGACAGTAGCAATTTGATGAAAAAATAATTATTGAGTACCTGCTGCGCTCCAGGTACTAGGCCTAGCATGAGGCTGCCAATTTCACTCCAGTCATTTGGTATCTCCTTATCTCAGTCCTGGGAGGCAGCTTGAGGCTTGGGGACATAGGAACATTGGTGTGAGAGAGAGAAAGGAGGAGAAGCAGAAGAAAAGGAGAAAGGAGGAAGAAGAGGAAGAGGAGGAGAAGGAAAGAAAGAGGAGGAGGTGGAAGAAAAAGAAGAAGAAGGAAGAAATGGAGGGAGGGAGGGAGAGATGCAAGGGAGATAGGACAAGACAGGGACACAAAGACAGAGGATGAACACAGCAATAGAGCGAGGCCATGAGAGACACCGAGGAAGAAACAATCTGAGCAGCATAGCTGGCAGCAAAGATGGGGGCCCTGCTTGTTTAAGGAAGGATGATTTATTGCCCTGGCAAAGGAAATCACCTTCCTTGGAAAATCAGATTTCTAAGTAACAGAAAGAGCTCTAAGCAGAGAAGCAAGCTGCCATCTAGCCTTGCCTTGTCTGTTTGGCCGAATAATCCACTGAGCACCCTCTGCTCTGCTTGGTTCTCTCTCAGGAGCCAAGCAATGGTTAAGGCATGGGCCTGTTGTGGGGCTGTCTGACGAGTGAGGGGAAACTCTATAGCATTAGTGAGTAGGTGGGCACACAGAGAAACAGTCCATCACAGAAGCCTGGGGGTGGGAGTAGGGTCGGGTGGGGGGTTGAGGAAGATGGGAAGGACCAGGCAGCCTCCTTGAGGGAGTCAGAGCATGGCAGAACCCTGAGGATGCCTGTGAGTTGAGCGAAGAGGAGAAGGGATTTTCCTAACAGAGGAGCAGCGTGGCCTGGGGCTGCGTGATGAGCAAAAGCTGTGAGTATCTGTGGAACCACAGGAAGATCCTGGAGGTGGGTACAGGAGAGAGAAGAGGCAGGAGGGGAGTCTCCATAGGCCAGGTGTTGTACACAAAACTCAGGGTCTTCCTGGCTGAGTAGGTGAGAGAGATACTAAGGGGAAGACTGACTACTTATTGCTGTGATTTTCTTCATGAAGAAAATGATTCTTCATGATTTTCTTCATTCAGTGGAAGTTGGCAAAGCCTTTCCAGTCATTTCCTGCAGAGCCAGACGCAGAACTGTGGAAAGGGACTTCTACTCTAGCGTAAGTATTTCTGTTTCCAGGTGAGGGCAGGGGTTTTGGGGTGAGGGAAGGGAGACAACCCATTAGGCCACAAGGGGGAAGCCTTGAGTCCCATCTCAAGGCTATTACCTGGTCTCAGGCCTCACCATCCCCTCCATCAACTCAGAGGGGGTTGAGGAGTATCAAGTGGCAACAGAGATCTTGGAGGCCCAATAAGTTCCGCCCTGGGGGACTATTTCCATTTCTGAATTGTCTGTAATCAAGAGCTGTCTAATTATTTTCTCTTCTGTGGGTCCAAAGGCAGGGCTGAGGCTTAAATGTTCAGATTCATGAAAATGGGGAAGACAACCACCAGAGCCTAGGACTGCCTTTTCCCTTATTCTCTGCTTCCAAGCTTACATTTTGGTTTCGAGTATAAATGAGAATCTGACTGGAGGCTTGCCTGAACCCCGCAATGAGAATGTAAAACAAGGACCTGACCTTTTTGTCCTTTATGGACACCATGAGTTACTCTGGACAGAGCACTGGCTAAGAATCAGGACATGAGGTTTCCAGGTCACAACTGCCTCTAGTGATGAGGATTTGGGATTGTGTTTTCTACTCTCTGGGCCTCAGTTTCTTTATCTCTTAAATGAGGACAATAGTCCATACATTCTGGCAATTTATAGGGCTCTTGTGAAAATCAAAGTGGGATGTTAGGCTGTGGAAACCAACATAAGCTCTGTGAGTAAACATGCTGGTTAAAGCCACTCACCCGGGATCACAGACACGGTTTTTAAAGCTCGAAGGACTCTGAACGTCCGCAGGCCTGAGATCCCTCGGAGGTCTGTCACTTCACCAGCGTAGCTGTAGAACCAGGAACCAGTCAGCATCTCTGCATAAAGAGGGTCTTGGGAATTTATGCAGCGTAAATAAGGACAATCTGGGGCAATGCAAGCCTAGGAAGGACCCAGAACAGACACTGGGAATCTACTGGTACTTGCATCCATAGACTGACCTGAACCCTGATTTAATTATGGCAATATTTTTCAGAATGGCCTCTTTGAGAAGATGCAAGTACTTCCCTAGTGGCTCAGTGGTAAAGAATCCGCCTGCAATGCAGGACACCTGGGTTCAATCCCTGGGCCAGGAAGATTCCCTGGAGAAGGAAATGGCAACCCACTCCAGTATTCTTATCTGGGAAATCCCATGGACAGAGGAGCCTGGTGGGCTACAGTCCATGGGATAACAAGAGTTGGACATGACTTAGCAGCTAAACCACCACCACACCATTGTGATCTAGAAGATTCTGTGTACTACCCATGCAGATGGTGTGTGGCCAACCCATCTCCTTGGGCACTGGTTCCTCAGGGAAAGATCTTCATGTTTGGGAGGTACAAAGCTGATCCACTTTGACAGGCCAGTTATCAGCTCAGATTTAAAGTCTCCAACTTCTCCCCGGGGGTATGGAACTAACCCTGGAAAATGACTCCCAAAGCAAGAGTCTTTGGCAAAGAGAACCTGGGCCACACAGTCCTAAATGGGGAAGCTGGAAAGAGATAAGGATAACACCCCCAGAATGGCAGCCTGTTCCACGTCAGTCACTCAGTCATGTCTGACTCTTTGCAACCTCATGGACTGCAGCACACCAGGCCTCCCTGTCCATCACCAACTCCCAGAGTTTACTCAAATTCATGTCCATTGAGTCAGTGATGCCATCCAACCATCTCATCCTCTGTCATCCCCTTCTCCTCCTGCCTTCAATCTTTCCCAACAAATGAGTCACTTTTCAAATGAGTCACTTCTTTGCATCAGGTGGGCAAAGTATTGGGAGTTTCAGCTTCAGCGTCAGTCCTTCCAATGAATATTCAGGATCAACTTTCTTTAGGATTGACTGGTTGGATCTCCTTGCAGTCCAAGGGACTCTCAAGAGTCTTCTCCAACACCACAGTTCAAAAGCATCAATTCTTCAGCACTCAGATTTCTTTACAGTCCAACTCTCACATCCATACATGACTACTGGAAAAGCAATAGCTTTGACTAGATGGACCTTTGTTGGCAAAGTAATGTCTCTGCTTTTTAATATGCTGTCTAGGTTGGTCATAGCTTTTCTTCCAAGGAGCAAAAATTAAAAGCGTCTTTTAATTTCATGGCTCCAATCACCGTCTGCAGCGATTTTGGAGCCCCCCAAAATCAAATCTGTCACTGTTTCCATTGTTTCCCCATCTATTTCCCATGAACTGATGGGACTAGACGCCATGATCTTCAGTTGTTTGAATATTCAGCTTTAAGCCAGCTTTTTCACTCTCCTCTTGCACTCTCATCAAGACACTCTTCAGTTCCTCTTTGCTTTCTGCCTTAAGGGTGGTGTCATCTGCGTATCTGAGATTATTGATATTTCTCCTGGCAATCTTGATTCCAGCTTGTGCTTCATCCAGCCCAGCACTTCACACGATGTACTCTGCAAATAAGTTAAATAACCAGGATGACAATATACAGCCTTGGAGTACTTTTTTCCCAATTTGGAGCCAGTCTGTTGATCCATATCTAGTTCTAACTGTTGCTTCTTGACCTGCATACAGGTTTCTCAGGAGGCAGGTAAGGTGGTCTGATATTCTCATCTCTTAAAGAATTTTCCACAGTTTGTTGTGATCCACACAGTCAAAGGCTTTGGCATAATCAATAAAGCAGAAGTAGATGTTTTTCTGGACGCACATATAATGTCATACACAGATCAATGTGGAGAAATACTCACGCCAGAGTGATGACACTAAAATCCAGCCAGTTCCAAGGATCTCTCAGGTAAGTGAACTCATTTAGACAAAATCCTCTTGCCAATATCTTTATCAAGGCTTCAAAGGTATAAATGACAGTGAAGACATACCTGGGAGGGAAGGTGGAAAGAGAGTATTAACTGCACCTTGGAGGGAGCTCAAAGGGAGAGTGGTTGTGATTGTTCCAAAGGAGAGTGTGCAAAGAGCATCACCAAGGTGGGGAAGGAGACAAGGTGAAGCTAGGGAGATGAGACACAGATGGAGGAACTCAGAGGAATCGCAAAGATGGGTGGGGTGGGGAGGGACATGCGTGGCTGGGATGACTAGCAGCCTCTGCTGCTCTGAAGGTGGGCAGAGGGCGAGGGCATGCACCCACCACAGGCTTCCAAACAAAGCTCCTCCTGTTCCATGAGGTTCCTCAAGGCTCCCTGCCCTGAGGGAAGCCGGCAGTTCCTCCCTCAACTTGTTGACTGAAAGTATGGAAGAGGGAGGAGATCTGACTGCATCCCCCCTCTCCAGACCTCTCTGCTTCCCACTGTCTTTTCTTCTCATGCCATGCTTGGCCTGCTGGCACTTCTGGCCTCAGGGATCCTGGTCTGTTTACTATCTAAAGCAGTAAATAACTAGGTGTCATGGAAGAGAAAAGCATCTGGATTCATACACATTTTCTCAGGAGGATGGATCCTGTTAGAGGAAGTCATCTCAAAAGAGCCTTTTTATTCTGTTGGACACATTTTGGGTTTGGATTTGAGGAGAAGGCTCCAAAGCTGAGGTTGAGAGTAGGGGAGTGTTTCTCTAGTGTTCAGAATGCCTCACTCACCAACAGCAATGGTTCTCAGACTCTAGCACAGATCTGACCGACCCCATGGAAAGCCTGTTCAAGCATAGATTTCCAGGCTGTCGGCCCAGAGTTTCTGATTCGCTAAGTCTGGGGCAGAGCCCAAGAATTTGCATTTCTAACGAGTTCCCAGCTGAGCCTAATGCTGCTGGCCTGAGGAACTACCATTTGAGAACTACTGCCCAAAAGGACATAGATGCATGCATAAATCATACCTAATTTTGGATACACTATATTTTTTTAAATTATAAGATTCTAAATGTAAACACTGGTATGAAAAATGAAAAGAGTTTTGATTGAATATGGCAGATTGAACATGTATTTACCTCCAACCTTTTGGAAATTCTTCTTAAATGATTGTGAAAGGAACTTTTAAAAAAGTATACATTCACTAGAGCAACGATAATGGAGAACACAACAGCATTTTGGAGATTACAGTCAAGACGGATGAATGGTAACCAACAGAGCAGACCCTAGAAAGCTGGAAGCCGGGAGTTCCCAGAAGCAAGCCAACCCAGAGAGCAGAGCTGCTTAGGACTTAGGGACGCTAAATGCCTCTGAAAGTGGAGCCCAGGGAGACAGTGGCAAGTGGGTCTGTAAAGACAGCTTGGAAGTCTTTATTAACAAGGAATTGGGCTTTCTAAATACCACCCCACACCACCCATTCAGAGAGGAACTGCCTCCTCTTATCTGGAAATAGACCGACTGAATAAGAGGGAGAGAGCTGCATCCTGACACAGGGGTATGAAAGAAAAATTTACATATGTACTGAAAGGCAGACAACCCGGCCACCCACCCACTGCTTCCCCTCAGTAGGTTCCTAGAAGCTTGGCAGTCAGGTTAACAGCTCAGGAAGATGCTGCACTTTTAATATACTCAGGCAGCCACTGAGCATCAGGAATCTGAAGGATACTTCTAACACTAAAGACTAAAGGAACGAAACAGGAAAGAAAAAGAAAAAGAGAGAATGCAGATAGAAGTAGATTTAGGAAATATCCCGATCATTAATATTTTTAGGAGATGAGAAGAGAGTGGGTACAAACAGAACGCTACAAACTAGAACATTCAAAGGACAAAAGCGAACACTTGAAAGCAAAAATATGATACAATATTAAAACATTAATAGAAGGGCTAGAAATAGAGTTGAAATCTCACAGAAAGTGGAACAAAAAGAAATAAATAAGAGGTGATTAAAAATATGAAAATTAGAGAATTAGACCAATAAGTACAACATCTGAGTAATGGGAGATCCAAAAAGAAATAGAAAAGGACATACACAGGAGAAAATTATCAAAGAAATAATGTAAGAAAATTTCCCTAAACTGAAGGATCTAGTCAGTTAAAGTATCCATGAGTGTTCAGGAAAATGAATGAAAAATGTTCATAGCAAGGCACAACATCACAAAATCTGAGAACATTTTACACAAACAAAAGAGTCTAACTTTTCCTGAGGGAGTGAAAATCAGAGGTCACATACAAAGGACTGAGAATCAAAATAGTGCCAGATTTCTTCATAGCAAAAACTGGAGGTTATAAGACAATGGAACAATGCCTTAAATTTTTTGAGGAAAATAATTTCTAATATAGAATTGCTTCTCCAGCTAAACTGTTTAGATGAGGGTAGAATAAAGATATGCCAAGTCTCAGAAAATTTATTTCCCACCAACCCATTTTAAAAAGTTACTAGATGCTGTGTCCCACCAAAACAAGGAAGCAACCGATAAAGAGGAGAATATGGGATGCAGGGAAGTGACAGATGGAATCCAAAGGAGGATGGAGAAAGAAAAGCCCCTGGAAAAGATCTGTTCATCACACTGAGGGAACATCTAGACCAAACTGAGGCAGCAGCTGAGGGGCTCTAAGAGGGATTTTCCCAAGAAGAATGGAAACTGATGGATAATCTGATACATTCAAGTAAACTTAAGCACTAATTAAACCTCTGGAGAAGACTTTGGGTACGAATTAGTGACAATATATAGAAAACTGAGCAAAGGAAGAAATGAAGTCCTTATTAACTCCAGAGAAAGCAATATATATGTATATGTATATATACATATAATCAAAATATACTGCGTGATACAGCTGGGAGTAGTATTTGCTTAGCAATACTATTCTATAATCATATATATATAGGCAGTGTACATATTGTCTGATTATCTAACCAAAAATTATAGCTATAATGGGAACAGGAGAGACAGAAAAAGAAAATAAGTGTTTATATGTGGACTTAATCCCTTTCTTTTCTATAACAGAAAGCCAATAGATAATATCTAATGTGGAAAAAAAAATTTTAAATAGTAGTCTGAGTATATTATTAGAGAATGAGAGGTATCAAAGAAAGCAGTAGGAAAAAAAAAAACAAAACAGAGTGGTTGCCTCTAAAAGTACAGATTAGGCGTGAGGAGATGAGGAACGTGAAATTGCTGTTTTTGTTTGAATCTTTATGGAGCTATGTGACCTTTTAAACCATGTATCTGCGTATCTTAACTAAAAGTAAAAACCAGATTAAAGAGCGAATAGCAGTAATGTTTCTTTCCTATCTGTGAGAGGAGAAAGGCTGTTTGAAATCATTCATGAAGAAATCTATATCTGGCTGGGGAGCTGCTTGAGCTGTCAGCTGCCAAAGCTTGTTGGGTTTCCCCCCGCTCTTTATGTTTTCTAAATTAGAAAATCTTAACTCAGAATTATAGGTTGTTGGGAAGCTTTGACAGATTATTTCTGGCCTTTCACATCCAATGCAGATCTAGAAATTATGGAGAGAGTTCTCTCTAAAGACTATTTTCAGAGTTTCACCAGAGGACAAGAGCCCCGGCTTAGTGCCACTGCAAGCTAGGTAAAAGGTCTCAGCTGGGGAGACAGCAGCTGATGGAGTCACATCCTCTCTCTGGTGACATTAGCCTCACAAGGCATTTTTGCATGTTCAGATGTAGCCTTTGGATGTGATTTTTAATATGCAAAGACATACCTTAAGTGTTTTTCCTGATGAGTGAAGAGAACCATTGGTACTGGGAAAATGTCGAACTCTCAGCCACTGAGCTATTTGCACCGCTGTTCAATTTTAAGAAGTTGTGATATTTAATCATTTTAAAATTCTGGTATTTAGACCCTGAAGTCAAAGATCCAGACTATTCAACATCCTAACTATATTACTGAGACATGCCATGCATAGCCACAGAAATACTCATTTTAAAAGATTTGATTTCTTATTAGAAAACACTGCAAAACCTTTTGTTGTTGTTGTTTGCCAGCCAGAGCAATTCAGTGTGCAAAAGTATCCTGCACTCACTTTTTGTTTCAGTCCCATTGGCTGAGGAGACATATACTAAGTGACCACAGTCAGTTTATAATCACAGCTTCCATGATGGCCCTCAACAGCAAATCAGGGTCTGGAGGCATGCTATAGACAGAGCTCCCCTATTGTCACCAGTAAGTGCCGTACTGCATTTGGAAGCAACATCTTCCATTGGTATAGTGAGGCCTTTCCTTGCTGCTCATGTAGCTAGAGCTTCTTTAATATCAATTTAACTATCTTTTCTTTTCACTGTGGTAAAATACATATGATAAAAAACTTACTACTTTAAATGACCATTTTAAAGTATGCAATCAGCAGCATTAAATACATTCATAAGATTGTGCAAACATCACCAAAGTATATCCATCTCAAACTTTTTCATCATCTCAAACAGAAACTCATTAGGCAACTCCCCATTTCTCCTTCCCCTGCTTCCTGAAAACCACTATTCTACCTTCCCTGTCTCCATAAATTTGCCTATTCTAGGTACCTCGTATAAGAGGAATCATATCAATACAATACTGGTCCTTTTCCGTATCTGGCAAATTTAAATTAGCATAGTACTTTAAAGCTTCATCCACGTTGTGGCAAATATCAGAATCTCAGTCATTTTTAAGGCTGAATAATATTTCATCATATATACACACCACATTTTGTTTACCATTTATTTCTTGGACATTTGTCCATTTATCTGTTGATGGGACATTTGGAAACCAACTTTCAAGTCTTGTGAATAATGCTGCTATGAACGTTGGTGTAGGAGTTAATGTACTTTTTAAGTCTATTTCGTAATGGACAAACTAAGTTTAATTAAACCAGAAATCTCTTCTTTTAAAATCAGCTTCATGATAAACAGGACAAAAAGTTATCGAATATTTCTCTCTCACATATATGGTGAATCTATACTGACAACTGATTTATTCAATCATTTTACTCAACTATGAAGTACAGTGTCTGCTTATTTACATACATAACAGTCATCAATTTTTAAATGCCATTCACATTATAAGAAATCCAATAGCTCTGATAAAAGAATTCTACTGATTATTTCTTGCTTTCTTTCCAACTACAATATTTGTTATTTTTGAAGCTGGTTTTATGTCTTATCAGCAAAGGTATAATTGTGCTTATTTTTGCTATGAAGGCAAATGATGACTCTATAGTTTTTATATCGTTCAACCTTTAACATGGAATTTTGACAATTTTGTACTGGAAATCCTTGTTTTTGCGTTTGTACTAGGGACAGTCAGTTGGTTTAAAAGTAAGGTTGATAAATTAGAATATATTAAGGAAGTTTTTGGAAGTCTATTATTAGTTGATAAAATGTTAAGAGATAATAAATTAGGTATTAGAACAAAGGGGCTTCCCTGGTGGCTCAGACAATAAAGAATCTGCCTGCAAGTCAGGAGACCTAGGTTTGACCCCTGGGTTGGGAAGATCCCCTGGAGAAGGAAATGGCAACCCACTCCAGTATTCTTGCCTGGAGAATTCTAGGGACAGAGGAGTCTGGAGGGTTACAGTCCATGGGGTCGCAAAAAGTCAGACACAAAGAGTCGGACACGACTGAGGGGCTAATACACACACGCTTGACCAAAAGGATCATTGATCCAATAAAATTTATTTATCATTGTCATCTCCCTGTTTTCTTATTTATTTTTATCTGCTTTTGTGCGATTATCCACATTGATTGTCCACTTATGACATACAGATTCAAGCTTTTTGCTTTGATGAAGTCCATTTATTACTTATAGGATTTATTTTTCTATTTTTGTCACTATTATATTTCTGCAAACCACTTTTACAATGATAGTTCATTCTTTGAATTGTGATACTATGCAATGGTAATGATGACAAATGCAAGTTTAACAAAAGTAAACAACAAATGTAATGTCATAGGACAATAAAATACATTCATTAAGATAGAGGATTAATTCCATAACTAACTCCATGTTAACCAGTATGAACTAAGTCAGTCCTTGAAGTTCATTCACTGCTCTAAAAAACATGAAAAGTCAGAAATTCTATGTAAATGACAATTAATTTTACGTTTCAGATTTTTAAATGATCTGTGCGTAAAATGATTACATTGCTTTTTCTTCAGAATCTATCAAATGTTTTAGAAGCTACTGAGAGACTTTTAGTGAAAATTCTTTGATCACTTATTGAGAAATGCCATGGGGGGATGGAGAGCTGAATTGTTCTGCAGAGCAGAGTCAGAATTTGGAGTTCTCAGGGCAAATATAGAAGGAAGACAGTGAAGCAGAGATGGAAAAGCAACCCAAAGGGTTGGCTCATGAGAGAAGATTATAAGTCAGCCTCATTTACCTAGACAGATCAAATGAAATGTTGGCAAACTGAATCCAGCATTGATCAAGCTAGAACCATTAAAAGAGATTAGCAAATTTATTACTGTAACTTACTATATTAATAAATAAAAGACTACATGATAATAAGAATAGAAATATTGATAAAAACCAATACTCATTCAAAATGAAACTCTTAAACCAGAAGTGAAAAGAAATTTCCATAACTTGATAAGGGAAGTATCTTATAAGAATCCTATAGTCATCATGATAATAGTGAAATATTAGATGCATATTCTTTAGAACCAAGAACAAAAGAAATATGGTCACTATTATAGCATCAATTCAGCATTGTCCTGAAAGTCCTGGCCAGTTTAATAAGACAGGAAAAATAAACCCGTGGTATAAGAATCATAAAGAAAGAAGCAATTTCCTCATTATTTGCAGATGATATAACTGTTTGAATAATAATTGTTAAGGAGTTCTGCAAGATTGCTGAATGCAAAATCAATATGCATAAATTTAATAACATCAATTTATTTTAGCAATAGAAATATTCAAAAGGGTAACAAAATGGTAATGTACCTAGAGACAAGATAGGTCAGAACTTTACAGAAGATGTCAACTTTTATGGAAGAATATAAAAGAAAGCTTATATAAATTGGGAGATACAATTATATATGTTATATAAGTGGCAATTTTTACTATAAAGTGAAGTCGCTCAGTCATGTCTGACTCTTTGTGACCCCATGGACGGTAGCCTACCAGGCTCCTCCGTCCATAGAATTTTCCAGGCAAAAGTACTGGAGTGAGTTGCCATTTCCTTCTCCAGGGGATCTTCCCAACCCAGGGATCGAACCTGGGTCTTCCGCGTTGCAGGCAGACACTTTACCATCTGAGCTACCAGGGAATCCCTGTCATAATAGATAAATTCAATGTGCTTACAAACAAAGTTTTAAGAGTTGTAAGAAAAGAGCTTGAAAATCTGACTCTTAAATTGATATGGAAAAGTAAAGAAATGGGAAGAACCAAGATAATTTTTACAAAGACAAGTAGTGAAGTGAAGTGAAGTCGCTCAATCGTGTCTGACTTTTTGCAACCCTGTGGACTGCAGCCCACCAGGCTCCTCCGTCCATGGGATTCTCCAGGCAAGAATACTGGAGTGGGTTGCCCTTTCCTTCTTCAGGGGATCTTCCCAACCCAGGGATTGAACCCGGGTCTCCCTCATTGCAGGCAGACGCTTTAACCTCTGAACTATCAGGGAAGCCCCAAAGACAAGTAAGGAGGGGTCAAATGATTAACCAGATTAAATCCTACTGTAAAGCATTTAGATTATGTGGTATAGATCAGTAAGAGAGACAGACTTGAGTATGCATGGGAATTAGGTGTACGACAGAGGTGGTAGGAGGAATCGCAAGAGAAATGATAACCTACTAAGAATGGTGTTGGAATAATCTTTATGGGAAAATATTAGAAGCCTATCACATATCACACACACACATACTCACACACACACACACACACACACACACACACACACATGCATCTAACGGAATGAATCATCTAAATACAGAAAGAAATATGAAGACTTTAAGAAGGAAATACAGGTGAATATAGTATAGAATTGGAGAAGGCAATGGCACCCCACTCCAGTACTCTTGCCTGGAAAATCCCATGGATGGAGGAGCCTGGTAGGCTGCAGTCCATGGGGTCACTGAGGGTTGGACACGACTGAGCGACTTCACTTTCACTTTTCACTTTCATGCATTGGAGAAGGAAATGGCAACCCACTCCAGTGTTCTTGCCTGGAGACTCCCAGGGACGGGGGAGCCTGGTGGGCTGCCGTCTATGGGGTCGCACAGAGTCGGACACGATGGAAGCGACTTAGCAGCATAGTATAGAATATTGTATAGCAGAACAAATTATGATATGGATACATACATACATACAAAGTGCTATTTAAAAATTTTTTTCTTCCCTAGAAATTATATGATTTTTGTTTTTTTTTTTTTTTTTTCATCTAAGAGTTCTCCAAGAAAGGTTTTAAAAATTATCAAATGGAAGGATCATTTTTTTCCCTGATTTTGTTTTTTCTCATTTTATTGCAGTGTGATCAGAGAATATTTTCTTTATTGTTTCTACTTTTTGGATCTTGTCTAGGTTTTGTTGCTTAATATTTGGCCAATTTATACAGTTATTTTTCAAGGAATATAGTTTGAAATATATTAATTAGATCTATCTTATTAATTATGCTACTCTGGTTATCTGTATCCCTACATACTTTATATATTTGATCTGTCATAGGGCTGAAAGAAATAAATTACACTTCCCTATCCCCTACAAGTTTGGCCTCAGGTCAAATAACAGGGAGGCAACACAGGCCTGCCCTTCAACAGAAAATTAGATTAAAGATTTACTGAGCATGGCCCCGCCCACCAGAAAAAGACCCAGGTTCCCCCTCAAGTCAGTCTCTTCCATCAGGAAGCTTCCAGAAGCCTCTTATCCTTCTCCTTCAGAGGGCAAACAGACTGAAAACCACAATCACAGGAAACTAACCAATCTGATCACATGGACCACAGCCTTGTCTAACTCAATGAAACTATGAGCCATGCCGTGTAGGGCCACCTAAGACGTACCGGTTGTGGTGGAGAGTTCTGACAAAACATGGTCCACTGGAGAAGGGAATGGCAAATCACTTCAGTATTCTTGCTTTGAGAACTCCATGAACAGTATGAAAAGGCAAAAAGATAGGACACTGAAAGATGAACTCCCCAGGTGGGTAGGTGCCCAATATGCTACTAAAGATCAGTGGAGAAATAACTATGGAAAGAATGAAGAGACGGAGCCAAAGCAAAAACAACACCCAGTTGTGGATGTGACTGGTGATGGAAGTAAAGCCTGATGCTGTAAAGAGCAATATTGCATAGGAACCTGGAATGCTAGGTCCATGAATCAAGGCAAATTGGAAGTGGTCAGACAGGAGACGGCAAGAGTGAACATCGACATTTTAGGAATCAGTGAACCAAAATAGACTGGAATGGGTGAATTTAACTCAGATGACCATTATATCTACTACTGTGGGCAAGAATACCTAAGAAGAAATGGAGTAGCCATCACAGTTAACAAAAGAGTCTGAAATGCAGTATTTGGATGCAATCTCAAAAAGGACAGAATGATCTCTGTTCGTTTCCAAGGTAAACCATTCAATATCACAGTAATCCAAGTCTATTCCCTGACCAGTAATGCTGAAGAAGCTGAAGTTGAACAGTTCTACAAAGACCTACAAGACCTTCTAGAACTAACACCCCCAAAAGATGTCCTTTTCATTATAGGGGACTGGAATGCAAAAGTAGGAAGTCAAGAAATACCTGGAGTAACAGGCAAATTTGGCCTTGGAGTACAGAATGAAGCAAGGCAAAGGCTAATAGAGTTTTGCCAAGAGAACACACTGGTCATAGCAAACACCCTCTTCCAACAACACGAGAGAAGACTCTACACATGGACTCACCAGGTGGCAATACTGAAAACAGATTGATTATATTCTTTGCAGCCAAAGATGGAGAAGCTCTCTGCATCAGCAAAAACAAGACTGGGAGCTGATTGTGGCTCAGATCATGAACTCCTTATTGCCAAATTCAGACTTAAATTTCCCTACTTGAAGAAAGTAGGGAAAATCACTAGACCATTCAGGTATGACCTTGATCAAATCCCTGATGATTATACAGTGGAAGTGAGAAATAGATTCAAGGGATTAGATCTGATAGACAGATTACCTGAAGAACTATGGACAGAGGTTTGTGACATTGTACAGGAGGCAGTGATCAAAACCATCCCCAAGAAAAACAAATGCAAAAAGTCAAAATGGTTGTCTGAGGAGGCCTTAGAAATAGCTGTGAAAAGAAGAGAAGCGAAAAGCAAAGGAGAAAAGGAACGATATGCCCATTTGAATGCAGAGTTCCAAAGAATGGCAAGGAGAGATAAGAAAGCCTTCCTCAGTGATCAGTGCAAAGAAATAGAGGAAAGCAATAGAATGAGAAAGACTAGAGATCTCTTCAAGAAAATTAGAGATACCAAGGGAACATTTCATGCAAAGATGGGCACAATAAAGGACAGAAATGGTATGGACCTAACAGAAGCAGAAGATATTAAGAAGAGGTGGCAAGAATACACAGAAGAACTATATAAAAAAGATCTTCACAACCCAGATAATCACGATGGTCTGATCACTCACCTAAAGCCAGACATTCTGGAATGTGAAGTCAAGTGGGTCTTAGGAAACACCACTACAAAAAAAGCTAGTGGAGGTGATGGAATTCCAGTTGAGCTATTTCAAATCCTAAAAGATGATGCTGTGAAAGTGCTGCACTCAATATGCCAGCAAATTTGGAAAACTCAGCAGTGGCCACAGGACTGGAAAAGGTCAGTTTTCATTCCAATCCCAAAGAAAGGCAATGCCAAAGAATGCTCAGACTACTGCACAATTGTAGTCATCACACATGCTAGCAAAGTAATGCTCAAAATTGTCCAAGCCAGTCTTCAGCAATACGTGAATCGTGAACTTCCAGATGTTCAAGTTGGATTTAGAAAAGGCAGAAGAACCAGAGATCAAATTGCCAACATCTGCTGGGTCATAGAAAAAGCTAGAAAGTTCCAGAAAAACATCTACTTCTGCTTTATTGACTATGCCAAAGCCTTTGACTGTGTGGATCACAATAAACTGTGGAAAATACACAAAGAGATGGGGATACCAGACCACCTGACCTGCCTCCTGAGAAATCTGTATGCAGGTCAAGAAGCAACAGTTAGAACTGGACATGGAACAACAGACTGGTTCCAAATTTGGAAAGGAGTACGTTAAGGCTGTATATTGTCACCCTGCTTATTTAACTTCTATGCAGAGTACATCATGAGAAATGCTGGACTGGATGAAGCACAAGCTGGAATCAAGATTGCCAGGAGAAATATCAATTACCTCAGATATGCAGATGACACCACCCTTATGGCAGAAAGTGAAGACGAACTAAAGAGCTTCTTGATGAAAGTGAAAGAGGAGGTGAAAAAGTTGGCTTAAAGCTCAACATTCAGAAAATGAAGATCATGGCCTCTGGTCCCATCACTTCATGGGAAATAGATAGGGAAACAGTGGAAACAGAGACTTTATTTTTTGGGCTCCAAAATCACTGCAGATGGTGACTGCAGCCAAGCATATTAAAAGCAGAGACATTACTCTGTGGACAAAGGTCCATCTGGTCAAAGCTATGGTTTTTCCAGTAGTCATGGAAGGATGTGAGAGTTGGACTATAAAGAAACCTGAGGGATGAAGAATTGATGCTTTTGAACTGTGGGGTTGAGAGGACTCTTGAAAGTCCCTTGAACTGCAAGGAGATCCAACCAGTCAATCCTAAAGGAAATCAGTCCTGAATATTCATTGGAAGGACTGATGCTGAAGCTGAAACTCCAATATTTTGGCCACCTGATGGGAAGAAGTGACTCATTTGAAAAGACCCTGATTCTGAGAAAGAGTGAAGGCAGGAGGAGAAGGGGATGACAGAGGATGAGATGGTTGGATGGCATCACTGACTCAATGGATATGAGTTTGAGTGAACTCTGGGAGTTGGTGATGGACAGGGAGGCCTGGCGTGCTGCAGTCCCTGGGGTCGCAAAGAGTTGGACATGACTGAGCGACTGAACTGGAACTGGAATCCCCTACAATGTGGATTTTGTGTTTGTTTATTTGGCAGCTCTGCACTGCATGTGTGATCTTAATTCCCTGAACAGGGATCAAACCCATATCCCCCCTGCAGTGCAAGCATGTAATCCTCACCACTGGACCACCAGGGAATGCCCCTTGCAATGTTCTTGTCTGTTTACCCTAATACTCTAATAGTTTTTGATTTACAAACATTGTTGCCACATTATTTGTTGCAAATATATACATTATTGTTTATGGATTATTTAGCATTATGTAGAAGGCAATGGCACCCCACTCCAGTACTCTTGCCTGGAAAATCCCATGGACAGAGGAGCCTGGAAGGCTGCAGTCCATGGGGTCATGAAGAGTCGGACACGACTGAGCAACTTGACTTTTGCTTTTCACTTTCTCTCACTGGAGAAGGAAATGGCAACCCATTCCAGTGTTCTTGCCTGGAGACTCCCAGGGACAGGGGAGCCTGGTGGGCTGCCGTCTGTGGGGTCGCACAGAGTCAGACAAGACTGAAGCGACTCAGCAGCAGCAGCAGCAGCAGTGTCATTTTTATTCTGTTTATTAAGTTTTGGGCTAAATTAAACCTTTTCTGATATTAAGATCTTGCTTCCTGTTCTACCTACCTTCACTATATCCTTGCCCATTTTTAAATTTTGACCTTTCTGTGTCACTTTGAGTGGTATATTTTTAGTCAGCATAGAATTCAGTACTGCTTTGTTATATAATATGACTTTTTTAAACAGATGAGTCAAATACATTTATATTTCTTGACATGATAGATTTGATCTCGGTTTACTTGTATTACTTTGTTATGTTTTTAATAGTTTTAAAAATATTGCATTTTCTGATGTGTTTTATTTGCTTTATTTTTCTGTATGATTCTGAATTTAGAAGATTTTATTTCAGTTCTAGTACATGTTTGAAAATATACATTTATAATTATAATAAAGCTATATAATACATTGCCCTTACTATGTTCTCTCATTAATTCTCTTTCCCTTCCATTTTATCCATCATCTGACTGTATTTAATAATATTTTTTTCCTGCTTACCTTTGCACTGTTTAATATAGTTATTTTTCATTCCTATGTATCAACTTTAATTTCTTGCTGTTAGAAAAACAACAAGTGAACATTCTCTGCTCCCATGTTCTTCTCTCATTCCGGTCTCAGTTTTTGCCACCTGTACCACATCAACATTTTCAGGGCTCTGGCGTTTTAGAGGGTAAAATAAATGCCTTGGTCTTCATTTTTATCCTTCTCTGCAGGCACTGTCATTTAGCAAGCCCTGGTCTGCTGAGTCATTTACCGTCCTCCATCCACTTCTGGTTTTCTGAGAGTGTTTTGACATCTTTTGTCCTCTGAGCTTTCTTTTCTACTTCTTTTTGTTCTTGTGTATTTATACTGTTCCCATGCTGTCGTTCCACTGGCATTTTCAGAGGGCTGGGGTAAAACATATTCATGCTATCGTCCGTATTTAACCAGAAACCCCTAATAACTCTTACTTTTGATAGAAAATGCTTTTGCATTAAAAGTTAAAAAGGATAGAAATTTTACATGCTATAATGCTATGTCATCTCTGTACATATGTATATATACTTTATATAGAGAGAAAGAATAAGCTAAAATTCTAACAGCAATTTATCTACCAAGCTACTGTCTTCTATTTTTCAGTATTCTGCATTTAATGCAACAGTTATTTGTTTTAAATTTATTTTGTTTTAAAGCTTTTCATTATGGTATGTGTCTGACTTGTTGCGACCCCATGCTCTGTAGCCCTCCAGGCTCCTTTTTCCTTGGGATTTCCCAGACACCAATACTGGAGTGGGTTGACGTTTCCTACTTCAGGGGATCTCCCTGACCAAGGGATCAAACCTAAGTCTCTTGTGTCTCCTGCACTGGCAGGTGGATTCTTTACCTCTATGCCACCTGGGAAGCCCAATATTAACATACAGAATGAAAACACACCTGAAATATAAATTAGCTGTAAAATGAATGCTTGGGTATCTGTCAGCTTAGGCTGCCACAACAAAATACTATAGATTGCGTGGTTAAACAACAAATATTTATTTTCTCACAGTTCAAGGGGCTGGTGCCAGTGTGGTCAGGTTCTGGTGAGAGTCCTCTTCCTGACTTGCTAATGGAAATTTCTTACTGTGTCTTCACATGGTAGAGAGCTGTGGTATCCACTCTTCTCTTACAAAGGTACCGGGGTCAGAGCTCTGCCGTTATAACCTCATTTAACCTTTATCACTTCCTTAAAGGCCCCTTCTCCTTTATAGTCACATGGTGGGGGGCAATTAGGGCTTCAGTATATGAATGCGGGTCGGGGGGCACTATTCAGTCCATAGCAGCCCTATGACAACTACTCACATCACAAAATGGAACTTTCTGAACACCCACAATTTCCTTCCCTCTTTGGCCCTAGAGGTTAATACTATCCTAACTTTTGGTACTTTTTTCTTGTGTTTTTAGTTTATATTTTTATCTCCTGAGTACACATCCAAAGTAGTTAAGTTGTGCTTGTTTTTGAATTTCGTATGAATGGAATCATATATTTGAATCTTTTGTGTCTGGCTTTTTTTGTTTAATATTATGTTCTAAAGACCCTGATGCTGGGAAAGGTTGAAGAAAGGAGGAGAACCGGATGACAGAGGATGAGATGGTTGGATGGCATCACCAACTCAATAGTCACGAGTCTGAGCAAACTCTGGAAGTTGGTGATGGACCAGGAAGCCTGGCATGCTGTAGTCCATGGGGTCGCAGAGTCAGACAAGACTGAGTGACTGAATTGACTGATGTTCTTAAGACTGTTGTATGGAATTATAGTTTTATTCATATCCATTGCTATACATTATCCCCTTTTAAGAAAATAACAGAGATAATTAATACATTAAAAATTATATAAGGCACTTCCCTGACAGCCCAGTGGTTAAGACTTTGCCTTCCAGTGCCAGGGGTGAATGTTCAATCCCTGGTCAGGGAACTAAGATCTTGTGGGCAAAAAACGAAAACATAAAACAGAAGAAATATTGTTACAAATTTAGTAGACTTTTAAAAAATGGTCCACATTAAAAAAAATGTATGGACATTTTGGTCATTTCCAACTTTTGACTTTTGTGGGGAATGTTCATGAAAGTTCTTGCAGCAGTATCCTGGTGTCCATAAGTACGTATTTCTGTGAAGTGTATGTATCTAACAGTATACTTAGAGGATCACAGTGTTTGTGTGTTTTCACCTTTATTTCCTAATATTCACTGCCATCCAAAGGGGTTGTACAAATCTACATTCCCACCAACAAGATAGGAGTTTCTGCTGCTCCATATCTTTCTCAATATTTGGTACAGTCACAATTTAGAATCTCTCTGTATGATTTTATTTTATTCACATCTCCTTGATTAAGAAAAAGGTTAAGAATATTTTCGTATGCTCACTGACCATTTTGGATTTCTACTTTTATGAAATATCTACTTTATCTTCTCATTTTTCCAATTGGTTTCTCTGACATATTTCTAATTGATTTGTGAAAGTGAAGTCACTCAGTCGTGTCCGACTCTTTGCGACCCGTGGACTGTAGCCCACCAAGCTCCTCTGTCCATGGGATTCTCCAGGCAAGAGTACTGGAGTGGGTTGCCATTTCCTTCTCCAGTTGATTTGTAGGGGCACATTATTCTGGATATAAACACTTTTGAGGTATATGTGTTCCATCTTCTACTTACTAGGCTTGTTTCTTCACTTTCATAAAGTTGTCTTCTGATGAACAGAAATTCTTTAACATCCTAAAACGTATCTGTTTTCTTATTCTGTGGCTAGTGCGCCTTGTATTACATGGAGTAAATCTTTCCCTAACCTGAAGCCATGAAGATTTCTTTGTGGTTTTGTTTGTTTTTGCTTCTTTGGGGGGTTTTCTCAACCTTCTAAAAGCTTGATGTCTTTGTCTTTCGCAAAGAAATTTAGACTTTAATCCACCTAGAATTGATTCTTGTATTTGGTGTAGAGAAACTCCAGTACTTTGGCCACCTCATGCGAAGAGTTGACTCACTGGAAAAGACTCTGATGCTGGGAGGGATTGGGGGCAGGAGGAGAAGGGGATGACAGAGGATGAGGTGGCTGGATGGCATCACTGACTCGATGGATGTGAGTCTGAGTGAACTCCAGGAGATGGTGATGGACAGGGAGGCCTGGCGTGCTGCGATTCATGGGGTTGCAAAGAGTCGGACACGACTGAGCGAGTGAACTGAACGGAACTGAACTGGATGTTCAGTATAATTATTCTGTTGGGATTCCTAATTCTTCATCATCATTTACCAGACTGCCCTTTCCCTACTGTTTTGCAGTGCTGTTTTTGTCACCAATTCAAGGTCTGTATGTGCACTGGTTTGTTTATGGGCCAACTATTCTCTTCCACTGGTCTGACTAATCTGATGCCAATGGCACTCTGTTTCAGTTACTGGAGCTTTATAGCCAATCTTGATATCCAGAAGAGCCCATTATTTTCTCCCACCTCATTTTTCTGTCTCAAAAGTGTCTTGGCTGGAATTTGTTCTTTGTATTTTCATATAAATCTTAGAGTCAGTTTGTCAAGTTATATAAAAAAACTTGTTGGGGGTTTTGATTGGAATCACATTAAATTTAACATTTTGGGGGGTCTTACAATATTGTAACTTTGAATCTAAGATTACAATATATCTCTCCATTTATTGGGTTTTCTGTAGTACTACTTAACATTTTTATAATTTTCTTTATAGGGATTTTACTTGTACTTTGATAATCTTATTTCTTGAAACTTGTTATTTTTAGCTGCCAGTGTAAATGGTATTTTAAAAAACTATTTTATTCTCTGTTTGTTGCAATATAGAGATACACAATTGATTTATGTGTGTCAATTTGTACTTAACTACTTTTCTGTATTTCTTATTAATTCTAATAATTTACCTATAGATTACAATGGCTATTTTATGTTCATAATTATATTATCTATATAAATCATGGCATCTTTGATACTTATTTTCTTATTCTTATACTTTTTATTTCTTTTTCTTGCCTTACTACACTGGTTAGGATCTCCTTTACAAAGCTGAATAAAACTGATGAAAAAGACATCTTTGCTTTTTTCCTTTCTGATCATGAAGAGAAAGTTTGCCATGTTTCACATCAAGTATGATGTTTGCTTCTTTCTTTAAAGTGGTTTCCTTTATCAGAGTATAGCAATTCCCTTATATGTTTACTTTTCCAAGAGTTTTTAATCATAAACAGATGTCAAACTATATAAAATTATTTTTAGCATGTATTAAGATGACCACTTGATTTTTCTTCTTAAATTGATAAATATAAATAGAAATTATTTCCAACTGTAGCATGATTTAATTTCGTAGTCAGCAAAAGGCAAAAATCTAAAAGTTGGAAAAAGAGAACACTCTGCAGAGCTCCTGTTATTTTACCGAAAATATGTCATGTCTGAACTGGGTGAGGGGCAGCTCTCCTAGATATGTTGGTGCAGGATGTTTTTAGAAAGGCCCCCAAATCTGAACCTAGGGAGATAGAATAACCTCGGGAATATTCTAGTCACTGTGAGTTATATGACCCACGATAACGTAAACAGTTTTATTCACGGGCTATTTTCAGAATATGTGGCAGGACCATTTGTTCTCAGCTCTGCCTCATTATGCGCCATTCTCTCTTTCCAAGTAGGGCTTCCCTCAGTTTCATTCAGATGCACACCTAGTGGGTAAGGGTCTGTGTAGCAGTGGCAGGGAGAAGTAGGGGGGCTCATATACCCAGGCCACCCCAGACCAGTGAAATCAGACCCTCTGGGGCTTGGACCCAGATATTAGAATTTTTTAAATCTCCCCAGGGAGAACCACTCATCTATAGCTCTTTGAAGCTGAAAATCATACGTGTGTTTATGAAACAGAGTCCATAGAGAAGAAGATATCTATCCATGGCCAAGTCAGATAGGCAATGGGATTCCACATTACCCAAATGAGGCCCAGCAGGATGAATAAGAGAGAGAAGCCACCCAGTGAAGGAAGAGAAAGAGAGGACAGAAAGGAAAGGCACAAGAATGACAGAAAATCTACTCACTCCATTCTCTCTGGAAGTTCTGTTCGGGTCATGCCCACACAATTGACCAAAATAGTGATGGTTATAAATAAACTGAACCACCTGAGAGGGCTGTGTTAAGGAGAAGCTGAAAGTCACCGTGTCTTCCTGAGGTCACCACTGATCACCTTGACACTGAATTGATTAAATTAATAACTCTTTCACTAGGATCAAGTTTATGGTCTTGTCACATAATAATAGCTAACACGGAGTGCCTACTCTCGCTGAATACTTCGTCCACATTATTTCTAATATAACTAACCTATAGGTGGATATTATTATCTACACACTGGAGCTAAGAAAATGGGCTGACAAAGCTTAAATATTTTTCCAAAGTCATACAGCTAGTCAGTGATGGTGTTGAGATGTGGGCTCAAATCGTCTGAAAACAGAACTGAGCAAGATGAAAGGAAACAGAATCCCTTCTCCAAAATGTCCTTCTTCCCTGACACCTGCACTTAACTACAGAGTATGGCTTGAAACTTCATCTGAAAATGTCTCTTTTTTTCCTAAAAAACAAAGAGAATGCAGGAGCCCCACCCCCACCCCGCGTTAACCACGGTTTCATTTCCTGCAGTTTCAGTTACCTGTGGTCAATGGCAGTCTGAAAATAGGCATGAAATTACCCACCAGTCTCAGTTAGCGTGGTGACATCTCAGACTTCTAACTCCATCCTGCCAGGGTTCCCCAACCATTAACATTGTCTGCTTCTGACACCCAACCATTGACATCATTATGGCTCCATGATCCAGGGTCACCCCCAAAGCAGACGTGCCTCCCTCTGACATCATCAGGAGGTCAATAGTAGCCTAATGCTATGTCCCAATGGCTACATCATTTGCCTCACTTCATGTCATCACTGTAGGCGTTTAATCTCACACCATCACAAGAAGGATGAGTACAGCACAATAAGACATTTTTAGAGAGAGACCACATTCACCTAACTTTTGTTACAGTATTTTGTTACAATTTTCCTACTTTATTACTGTCGCTACTCTCTTACTGTGCCTAATTTATAAATCAAACTTGATCATAGGCAGGTATGTATAGGAAAAAACACAGAGGGTTCCATACTGTCCGTGGCTTCAGGCATCCACTGGGGGTCTTGGAATGTATATCCTATGGATCAGGGGAAGGGGAGACATCTGTACTCCGAGGACGCTAGAGATAAGGAGAGGGCCACATGCTTTCATGGGAATTAGGGTAGTCAGATTGTGTTTCTAACTTAGCTGAGGTCAGTCATACTGAGGAAGTGGACATCTGGTTAGGAATGGTGGAGGCAGGCACAGGTGGGTAAAATGTTTGCTTAAGGAGAAGATTCCAAACAGGATTAGGCCGTCAAGGAGAACTCCGGTAAGCAAGAGGGAGGAATATTAAAGGCAAAGAAAATATCTTTGTCCCTTTAAAGAATATTAAAGGAGCAAATAAATTGCAAGAAAGGGACAAAGATACTGAAAAGGAAGGTGAGTGGAAGAGGGTAAATATATGGGGCAGAAATATTGGTGGCAAAGTCCAAAGATAAATATCTCCCACTGGACGTTTTTCTGGGGACTAGTTACTTCCTAAAGACAAAAAAACATGTGAAGAGAAGCTTGACTTACAGAGAGGCAGAGAATCACTCTTCTTCCATAATTTCAATTTGAGCAGAAATATCTATAACTATTTTAGTTTTCTGTAAATGCCTTTAATGTACTCTGTTTTACAGTTACTTAGGAACCCATCTATTTCAAAAAAGGAAATTCTACTAATTAAACCACATTTTCCTGTTGACGTGCAATTAAATTAAGAAATGTGTTCATGTGGGGGGAAAATGTTAACCCAAGGATTAAATTAAAATTATATCTCCAACTCCACAAACCTTTAAAAGAATGATGATATATTCTGATAATATTACTTGTGAAAATGCTCAAGGCAAATTTGATTAGAATTATAATTCTGGTGAAATAGTAATAGTACGAGATTGAGAATTCCATACCCGGAAGAATATTTTGGGGGCTGGAGCTACCAACTTCATGAGATTTAAATATATCAATGCAGTCTTCAGTGAGAAAGAGACCCTTAACAGCTTTTCTGTCCAGCTGTGACTCCACCCAGCAATTCATCAAATCTCAAGATAAAAAGAATATTTACTAGTACACTTGGTTCCGTAATGGGATTTTACTTCTAAACAGCTGTTTCTTACTTAAATAGATGTAAATCAACCAGAATGGATGACAAGGAGTTTGCATATTTGCTGCTTTTCTTTATTTGTAATTTTTATGTAACTTATATTTTTAAAAATACCTATATAGAGATGACATACTTAGAGAAAAAATTACTCTGATTCATTTCCATTAACTTCTTACTTCCTTATTGCTGACACTACTCTAAGCAGGATGCAGTCTGGATTTTTTAACTTGCTATGTGGCCTTACACAATTAATTTAATGCCTCAGTATCAGTTTCATCAGATATAAGATGGAGATGCTAATCCCTTCTTCAAGGGTTCTTGTACCTATGACAGTGTTCATGCTTAGCAAGTATTTAGCAGTGGGAGGCTGTTATTTTCAGTAAATACTCTTTCATAGCATTGTGTGCTGTGCTGTGCTAAGAAGTCGCTTCAGTCATGTCCAACTCTGCAGCCCCATGGGCTATAGCCCGCCAGGCTCCTCTATTCATGGGATTCTCCAGGCAAGAACATTGCAGTGGGTTGCCATGCCCTCCTCTAGGGGATTTTCCCAGCCCATAGATTGAACCTGTGTCTCTTGTGTCTACTGCACTGGCAGGCAGGTTCTTTACCAGTAGCACCACCTGGGGAGCCCTTCCATAGTGTTAGGAAAGTTAAGGATGAATTGGGCTTCCCTAGTGGCTCAGTAGTAAAGAATCACCGGCCAGTGCAGGAGATGTAGGTTCAGTCCTCAGGTAGGGAAGATCCCCTGGAGGAGGGCATGGCAACCCAATACAATATCCTTGCCTGGGAAATCCCATGGACAGAGGAGCCTGGCGGGCTACAGTCCATGGGGTCACAAAGAGTTGGACATGACTTGGCAACTAAACAACAGCAAGACTGAATTAAGAAAATTATCCCCACAGGTTGGCCATAAAGGCAAAACACGTAAAGGCTAAATGTAATGCAGTGTGCTACCAGCTCACTGAATGCCACCCAGCAATCTAACAAGCTGCCCCAGAGTATGAGATGAGAGCTCTTTTACTGTCCTCCCCCAACTCAGAGGAGGCTGGCTACCATCTGCCAGGCCAGTCAAGGAAAGGATGTTCTTGCAAATCAACCTCTTAGAAGCCACAGCTGAATTCCTTATTAGGAACTTCCAATTTGGACAGTCACCAGGGAAGATCCTTGGAAACCAAGCCAAAGTCTCTTGTTTGTCCTAGTTTGACTTGCCTTGAAAAAAAAAAAAAAAAGAATAGAAAACAAAAGCTGGAGACAGCTTCTGAAGCTACCTAAAGCAATTAATTTATTACAGACATTTGACCAGTGTGCTTCTAGTCACTACTACATTCCCCAGTGGCATGAACCTCAGACTATTGACATTTTTAACCTGCTGGTAGTTTGGGTGGTAACTAATGCTCTAGACAGTGCCTCGTGACCAGTGGGATCCCAGTGAGACAATCTTCACTCTGCCCATTACAGTCTGTTCTCTTCACCCAATAGGAAGGGCTGCTTTTTTGCCAAATAAGCAGTCACTGTCCAGAATGGTTAGACCACAGAGAACCAACTTACCACTGTCTCATCTGCCCAAACCATAAAGCCTTCCTGGTTATTATGTTGTGGGAAGAGCAGGCCACATATGGTGAGGATGTGCCTGGGTGCCCTTTACAAGTTGTACATCCACAGGTGGGCCCAGACTGGTCTACATGAACCCCAACCCACCTGTGGGTTACATGAATACCTCCTCTGTCTTGGGACTGTTTTCAGGTGTTGAACACATTAAAACCACAAACTTTTTTTCAATTTAATGATCCCATTGTTTGAGGATTCAATTGGAGGAAGGCCCCATTGTTAACCCCTGAAGAGTGGGCAGCATCTGACTCTAACATGTGGAAGAAGCAACCGTGCAAAGGATATGAGTGGATGGACACTTTGATGGCTGTTCTTCTGATCAGGTTGAAAGGACTGAATAACCACAGGGCCCGAGTGGCGCTAAACCGGGAAATGGTCCTCCCTTTGTTCAGCACCATAAATGTCTAAAACAAAACACAACAGAAGGCAGACCTCCAGTGAGAAACACACATCCTCACCCAACATAAGTGAGATTATCTCAGGCTCATGTGTGAGAAGGGCTCTGAAACCCATGAGTCAATGAGAGGCAAATGGAGGGGCAGACAGAGAGAAAGACCCCAGGCCCCCGTGGCTGACTGCACATCAGATAGGCCCCGGAGGCTGCCCAGTGAATAGGCAACTGACCCAGGGCTGGTGAGATATATCATACAAGGGGGAGGATTCTGGCAGCAGGGAGGTGGAGTTCTGGTTGCATTTAATTCCTCTTCTGATTAGTGGAACATCCCTGGAATGGTCCTTCTGTTCTCTACCTCCTAGGTCTCCCCTTTCAAACCTTCTACTTGTTCACTCCTCTGAACATCTAGGGAGGATGTAGGTTCTTGGCAAGTGAGAAGAGAGAGAAAGGCATTCCAGTGCCTTCTTATTTTTCTCTGCAAACCATATTTAAGATGGCTGGTTCCTGCCCTTCCCAGCTCCCAAATGCACACCCCTTTCTCAGCTGTGTAGAATGTCCGAGATAGTTCTAGTTTAAACTGGATGTTCTCAAACTTTAATTTTAAGGCCCTTTCATATTCTCAAAAATTATTGAGAACCTTAAAAATATTTTGTTAACGTTTATACTTTTTTCTTACACCATGTGTGTGAATGTACATATGTGTGTGTGGGGGGGTACGGGCTTCCCAGGTGGCACTAGCGGTAAAGAATCTGCCTGGCAATGCAGGAGACATAAGAGACATGTGTTTGATCCCTGGGTTGGGAAGATCCCCTGGAGGAGGGCATGGCAATCCACTTCAGTATTCTTGTCTGGAGAATCTCATGGACAGGGGAGCCTGGTAGGCTATGGTCCATAGGGTCACAAAGAGTTGGATATGACTGAAGTGACTTAGCAAGCATGCATATGTCTGTATATATGCATGCATATATGTGTGTGTATATATATATATATATATATTTATATACAATATCAGAAATAAAAAGGGCCTTTTTTTATTGCGTAAACACAAGAGTATACAAACATACATTCCTGTAGCTGTTAGACTGATGTGATCCTCTATTAATAGCCTCTACATTCACTATTATATATTCACAAGAGAATGTGAGTGGAAAAGACAAATGACATCTAAGGATCTTTAAGGCAAAGTTTGGAACTCCTGAACCCACTAGAAGGGTTTTGGGAACCCCAGGGGTTTCGAGACCCTACTTTGAAGACCACTGGTTTAAATCATCCTGATATTGGTTCCCCTTCCTTATTCTACCCACTGCCCCTCCTCCAGCCTGAAGATCTCTGCTCCCTACTTGCATAGAGAGCCAACACCTCTAGAGATCTGAGGCTAGAACTCAACCAAGGGAATGGCCAACTTTATCTGAAAACTCCACAACAGCTGTCTTTAGAGGATCTAAATTTAATTAACTTCCACCATGAATACCATAGGGATTCAAAGAAAACATTGAGGAGGTGAGTTAGAGATACTTTTCACTAACTGAGTCCAGCTGACAGTCACATCACCCAGGGTGCAGGAGGACTCCTGGACTGGGTGGGACAGAGGCCTCCTCTCCCAGAGCCGAGAATGGCCATTCCCGCCAGTAGCTCTTACCCGGTGTGTGCTGTAGAAGGGGTCCAGATCCTCCAGCGGCTCCCCAATCAGCTCAGCCGGGAGCGTACCATAGAACTTGGGCAACTGGTTGCAGGCTTTCAAGTCTAGCTGGGGCCGAGGCTTCTCTTTCTGGTCCTTCTGCCTCCTGAACTTCTCTTTGACTTTCTTTGACTCTTGCTTAGCAGCAATTCTTTTTTCAATCTCCACCAGGGACTCCGGGGTGAATCGACGGAAGTTGGTAGTTTCCAGGGACCCAAAGGGGAATTCCATCTTCTCATTCTTCTTTAGGAAGAATGTATTCTTATGAGAGTGAACACAACCACAGAGAGGTAACAGCCTGCCTACTAGCTCACCTCCTCCAACCCTGCTTGCTAGAACAGCTTCCCCCACCCTCCCCTCACCTCTCTAGTTCTTTCCTTAATTCACACTGAGCTCCCCTAGGACTCTATTGCCCTGCAGTGTTCTTGAGGGAGGCTGTTCAGTCCACTCTAAGCCAGTACCTCAGAGTAGTCTCCGTGCTGTCCATGAGCTTCTAGCCACTGTTTGTTTATCGTTTTTGTATCCCACCACCACCAGATCCAGCCACAGTGCCCTCTCTCCCCATTTCTATGACCCCTGAGTATAGGCACTTAGCTGCATTCATCAAAGACTTCGGTTTATGATTTACTTTATCTTGAGTCTCATCCTACTTCCCGATCACCACCTTTTATCTGCTGACAATTTTGATGCTTCTCCCCTTCTCTGAACTCCATCTGGACCTCCAGACTGCTTTCTCTTTTTGTCCATGACTGAACAGTTCTCTCCATATCCAGATAAGAATCCCATGAACAACCACCCCCCTGTCCCTATCCTAAATATCCAGCCTAGGTCAACTTAGATGAGTCTAACTCAGGTTTCTGTGAATCAGGACTGTCGCGCAGTGAGGAGGAACATCAGTGCCACTTAGGAATCATATGGTTCCCCTAGGCAACAGTTTCTCCTAGTCTGATATTTCAAATACTGTTTGTCTTTCCTGACTGCTTTCTCCCACTTCCCCTTCCAGTAAGACAATAACCACATTCCCTCCCTCATTAAGAACACACAACTCCTTCAACTTCATGCCCCCAAACCTCTGACTTACCTACCATCTGAACCCTCCTATCTTCCCTCCTGTCACAGTCAGGAGAACATCACCTCTCATTCTGGCTAAGACCAGTCTTCCTTCTGCTTTGGACCGTATCCCTTACTACCTCACTTCTGTCTCCTGACTTGTCTGCTGGTTCCTTCCTATCAGCATTTAGAGATGCTCAAGTCTCTTTCAACTTTAAATTTTTTTGCCTTGCACACAGCCCATCCAGTCCTTCCCTCTTCTCTCCTACCATTCCCTGCTGAGTTCTGCTCACTATCTCCAGCCATTCTTCAGTTTTAGCAGCTTTATGTCCACTGCCTCACTAACATGCCTCCTTGTAAAAACAGCAGAGACCTGCTTATAGCTAAATTCAGGGAGAACTTCTCAGTTCTTGTCTTGATGAGGTTATTGACTATTTTGCCTACTTCCTCCTTCTCGAAACACAGTCTCTCCTCAGCTGCTGTGACACACTCAGTCTCCCTTTCCACACTTTCTCCCATGTGTGACCGTGACTCTAGAGGCTCTACATTATGCTCTTAAAAGTTTTGCATAGTGATAATAACAATGAGAATAGCATTTATAGAGATTCAGTATGTTTCAGATTCTGAACTAAGCAATTTGCATGCATTAACATATTAACCATCACTTACCCTATGAGGCATTATCTCTAATATGTAAATGAGAAACCAGAGTGGCAAGGTTCACTTTTCCAAGACCACATTGCTAATAAGAGGCAGGACAAGCACTCAGTCCCAGGTCTGTGTGACACCACCTCCTTAGAGCATCTCAACCATACTTAAGGCTTCAGTTCTCGTCTATAGGCAGATGACTCCTGACTCTTTATCTCCAGCTCTTATTACGTCCATGGGGATCAGACTCTAATCTGGTATTTCTACTTGAATGTATACTGGCCACCTCAAACTCAACATGACCCAAACTGAAATTATCATCTCTTCACCCTTTTCTAGTATCTGCCTCTCCTCAAAGCTTTCTGCCTCTGTGAATGGTACCCCAAGAGCCTATTTCTGTGCCTGTCCACAACTTAGCTATCACCATAATGTCCTTTCTATTTCATTCCCACATCCAATCAGACATCCAGTGCTATAAATTCCACCTGCCAAGTATCTTCTCTTCATTCTCTTTAGCCTCTCCATCATACCTGTGGTTAAATCACTATCATCCAATTACTGACCTTCTATGTATCCCTTTTTCTTCCTCTTTAGTCCTTTTTCATCTATTTTCCAACTGTATCCAAATGATCTTTCTAAAATGAAAATCTGGCTATTTTATATTCTTATTTAAACTCCTTCTAAAGCTCCCTACAACACTCAAGGTAACCCTCACTGTGTATTTACCTCTCCGTCACTGTGGTTGCCAGGCATACCATTTTTATTATTTTCCCCTTAAATCTAACACATTCTTTTCCATTTTATGACCTTTCCATGTTCTGTTCCTTTTGCCTAAAATTATTCCTCCACCTTGATTTGCCTGATTAATCTCCCCTCCTTCTTTAACTCTTGGGATAAATCTTCTATTTCTGATCCTATATGAAATCTGTGTTGGTTTTTCCATTTCATGCTGCCTAACTTGCTGCATTTTCTCTATAAACCTCTGATTCATAATTGCTATTTGCTTTTCTATTTCTCTCACCAAATTGTAAGCTCAGTGAGGGAATACAGTTATCCTGTTCAGTATTGATTCTCCAGCCTGTAGCATAGTGTCTGGCATTTAGTAAACACTCAGTAGATATTTATTAAATTAATAGTGGTTTTGAGTGTTAGGAAAACAGGGAAGAGAAAGCACCAGGACTTGGACAGTAAGACCAGGATGGGTAGACTTTTACTATATCCCATGTTACTGGCGGTGTTGGGGGGTGGGGCGGTGCGAGTGTTTTTCTGTTCGTTAACAACTTCAGGCAGGCATTCCCAAAGTCCATCCTGATTTGGATTAAATTTGTTCTCCAAGGTTGAAGGAAAACAGTGAGGACTGAACACTGGAGGGTTGTGAGGGCAAAGAGGTGTTGAACATTACAGATATGCTACAGCCATAAACGGAGAAGAACCAGGATCTGTCAGTGTTGTAGAAAAGCAGGCAGAGAAGTTTTAAGAACTGTTGAACCTTATTTTGGGGATGGGAATGGTTTTAGTCATGGGGATCCAGAAGGAGCATGAGTAAGTGCAGTGGAGTAGAAAAGATGGGACTAGATTGCTTGATTTGCCGAGAGTAGTTGGGTATGGGTGTAACTACAGGCATGATTAAACTAACTATGAGGCTACCCAAAGAGTAGGACCATGATAATAAGCTGCTTCAGGTTCTGCTTCCATGACTTGGCTGCTTGGTAGCATAACAAAAATATTATCAGGGTGTCACTAGAATAGAAAAAATGGTTGGACATTTCATGGATAGATTGTGAATGTGGCTAAGCTGGTGCTCAGAAGTAGTAACTAAGCCATTGACACATCTGAGTGAAACTGTATTGTACATGGTGCTGAGAGTGTGGTTAGGCTCTTTGTTAGTGTCATGAGCAACCTAGCTAACTTTAGCACTGGAGATATTGCTGCGGTCTCCGTACTAATAGGAACATGGAATTAAATGTCTCCTGTTTCAAGGGATGTGGCCAGACTAGTCAAGATTTAGAGTAGTCTCTAAAGTGTCAGCATTTTAGATAGCTGTGATACTGATAAGTGTCTATCTGAGATGTCCATTGACCTGAAAAATTTAATTGTTAGGCATCTGATTGGAGCAACAAGGAAACAAGACATGCCAGTAAGGTATCCAGAGAAGAGATAGATTTTGAAGTAGCAATGCCACTGGGAAAGTGCAATAAGCTGTTTGTGGTAATGAAAGTGAGACCACATTATGAATGCTCTTGCTCAATAGTCAGAGATTGAGCCTCAGATATCTGGGACGTCAGAAAAAATATCAGAATTGTCTTTGAACTTGAATAGTCCTAAGTTGCCCCTGGTGCTAAAGGAATAGGGCTATGGGAATCCTTGCTGAGTATAATTTATCTCTGAATGATTCAGAGATAATAGCTAGGTGATTTGTTGTCCAGGGATGGAGAACAACAAAAACTATTTACAGTGTGGAGAAAATGGTGTGTACCATCTTTGGTGCTGAAAGAGCAAAGTAATACCTAGCATGTCCTTGAGCTGTCCGTGGTGCTGAAAAAGAACTGTGGGGATGGGTGAGAGCCTAGTGAGAATGGTTTTCTATGAGGCTTGGTGAACAACTGCCCTGTTTGTAGTACTCATTGAGTGTGTCAGCCTATAGTGCTGAGAATAATCAAATTTCGGTGGGAGATAAAGTGGAAGAAAGGAGTAATTCAAGGAAGAAAGAAATCTGAAAGTTTGAGGGAAAGTGCCTAATAAGCATTTAATCAAAACATCTCTGCCCACTAGAACAGAGATCCAAATAAAGTCGAAGAGGAGGAAAACATTCTTTCCTTATGAGTCTTCGTTTTCCAACCTAAACCCATTGAAAATAAACAAGGAGGGGAGAAACATTTTTTTACAGTAAGGAAGAAATCAAGTTCCTCATCACATGATCTGGAGTATTATGGAACCAGAAACTCAGGGTGGTGGATTTGGTCAGTTCTAGAGATTCCAAGTTATAATTAATAAAAAGAGAGAGAAAAGTATTGTGGTTTTGTTAAAACAGCACTGGAATTGGAGAAAGAAGTTTGAATTCTGATACTAACTAGGTTTTTTTGAACTGTTCTTACCCTCATTTCTATGATTTGTGAACTGGAGATGCTAACATCTGCCCTGCTAATCTGATGCCATTGTTGGGAGAATCAAATAATATATGTGAAAGCATTTTGTAAGCTAAGTGCTATGCAAATGTACAATGTAACTTTAATATTTCCCATTACACATGTGGTTTAATAGCCAATAGCCACTTAGTCTATTTCAATTCTGCACCACTAGTTCTCTGCATACAATTGAAATAAACATTTGAGATCATTTACAATTAAACACAGTATTAAAAACTCATAATGTTTCCACTTTATTTCTCCATCCCCCACCTTTAGTGAATGGATACTTTTGAATATGGTTCAGCTGCCCAAAATGAAAGTGTTTATTTACTGAGATAATGTGTATTACAATATACTCAAGAATTTGAAGGGAATTCATGCTGTGGATAAGAGTTTTTTATTAAAAACATATAGAATCTATTTTTCTCCTCAACAGAATTCCTATCCTATTCAATGGGTCCCTATCAGAGTATATCATTAACAGACCCTCAGAATTCTTGAGTGAGGGAGATTGGCAAGCATTGTGAGTTCTTATAGTTTTTAAAACATGCCCAGGCACATTTAAATAAGCTAGAGATTTTGTGAGTGCTGATGTCTTATGAATCTGGAAGTAAAGCTGGCTTTGACTCATTCTGAGGGTGATCTTGTGAGGAAACTAAGGTTTTGTCTAGTTAAGGACAGGTTAACTTTGCAGCAGAAAACATCAGGAATTGGCTTGATCAAGCACCTGGAAGAAGTATTTCTCCCTGACATGACTGATCTGTTCAGTTGCCTTCTGGAAGCAACTGTTTGAGGAATAAGATGATGGTCCTTCATATTTGTTTTGCTTCTTGACTCTCTAGGGAATGAGAAGCAACACATCCCTTGGCTATAGTCAAATATGAACATTGCCCTGTGCCTTTAAGGTTCAAGGGTTCTCTTGAAATTTCCATAGCCTGGAAGTGCTCAACTGAGCTGCTGGTTTCAGGGCGAGCCTGGAAGATTTTGCTCTTTCTCATTTTGTCAAATACTCAAAGATTCTTCCTTTCTCAGTAACTGCTAACTGCTAAGGCTTAATGCATATTTAGCCCTATAAGGTGTCATGGATAATACAGTGGTACAGAGGAAAAACCACTGGGCCAAAAATTAGAAGACTGGAGCCCCAGTCACAGGTCTATAATAAACCTTGTTCATTCTTGGGGTATTTTCTCTTTCTGATTTCAGTTTTCTCCTCTGTACGATGAGGTAATTGGTCTAAGTGTACACTCAGACCTTCCCATCTAACAAAAGGTCATGTTTCTTGCTTTGGGTGCCTTTGAGTATTTTCAGGGAAAAAAGAATCCTAACAATTAGGAGATGACTGTAAAAAAAAGGGGGGGGGCGCTAAATTATACGGTTCTGGCCATGGAGTTTTAAATCATAAAGACAAGCGCCTGAAGGTATTGAAGAAGAGCAGGACAAATCTAGATGAGAGAAGTTGGTGAAGTCTTACTGTTTTTAGAAATTTTATGACTGTATTATAATATGAATGTCACATGTTCTAGCTGGGTGAGGTACAAGTGCACACTGGGCTAAGGGACCCTAAAGAATATGCAATTTCACACCCAAGCTGACAGCCCCCACTGGAGTATTTTCTCCCTTTTTCTGGCCTTGGTTGAACACCTCCTAAAAACAGTGGCACCTATATGAGGCCCCTTTCCATGAGGCAATTCTATGGCTGTTAATCTTCTTCTTAAACATTAATTATTTTAGAGTCAAATATGTTTCTCATGAACAATAATCCCCTTTTTTCTTTGCCGAGTTTCTAAAGAAAATATATGCAAATGCTGACAGGTAGAAATGGATTTTGGACAAGTTTCTAAGGCAAGAGAACTGTGAATATTATGTAAATGCCAACCAATATAATGCAGCCCATTGGTTTATTTCAGGGAAGCAAAAGGTGTTCAGAAAATCCAGTGCTGCTGCGTGGCTCTTGACATTGAATGAATCCATCTTTTGTCCACAAATCACATTCTGATTTGGTCCTCAAATTCTGCTTTCAAAAGGCAAATTCTGACATAAATGACATGTCTCCTTTTAGGCCACTGCTTAAATGTCACTTCCTCGGGGAGGCCTTCTGTGATATTGCCTTTCTAAATTAGATACCTTCAAGGTGATCTCCCAAAGAATCCTATTCTTTTCTGACATTTATCATAGCTTATAATTTTATTTATTAATGTGTTTGTTTAATATCTGTCTGCCCTAGTCAACTGTAACTCCTGTGAGGACAGACACAAATTTATTCCATCCATGGTTCTGGGCCCCCCAGTGCCTGGTACAGTATACAGCATGAAGTATTGTCACTGGATAAAAACGAGATCTCAGTGAAACTGTCACTTTTAAAACCTGCATCGCACATGCTTAGTATTTCAGATATTCCAAAATGCACTATGTGACTTTACCTAATACTTGATTTCTCTAAAATTTTTAACACATTTTTACCTCTCCTTCAATATAATGAAATATTTTCCACTGGTTAAGAAACCGATAAGTAGAGAGGCAATGTGTAATGGTTAAGTTCTTAAATTCCGGAGCCAGACTATCTAGGTTTAACTCCCTAGTCTACAAATTATTAGCTGTGGGACATTGGAAAAGTTACTTGACTACTCTGTCCTCAGTTTTCTCATCTATAAAGCTAGTTTAATAAAAGCACCATGAGGCTATCATGAGAATTAAATAAGTGCTTAGAACAACACTTATCTATAGTTGCTTAGAGCAATGACTAGAACATAGGAAGCATATCTATAGTTGCTTAGAGAAATGACTAGAACATAGGAAGCATATGTTAATTTTGCTGTTACTATCAGTATTCCCCAAGGGAACATGATTATTAAGTAGTTGACCCGGAAGTGCTACACAATCCATCTGGTTTCATATCAAACTGAACAATCTCCCCGAAGGACAGCTATCTCTAGTCGACAGGTGAAGACTCTGAGACTCAGGTGGATAACAGATCTTGCCCAAGTCCCCCAGCTGGAAAGGAGCAGTGTTGGGAGAACAACCCAGATATCCACCAATCATGCTGTCAGTCTCCCCAGGAGACTCTCTCCTGCCCTCATACTGATGCTCAACAGAGCTAGGATTGGAACAGATGAGAACAGGAGGTGTGCAGTGCCTGGATGAGCACTGAACCAGCAGGCCAACCAGGACATTCCAAGCTGACTCTATTATTAACCCATTTCGATAGATAAGGCACTAAAGCCTTGAGGCTGACATAGCCAAGATCAGAGCTTATTGGAGACCTAAGTCATTATTCTTATCTGTTCTGCCCAGAAGGTGAAGAATAGAAGTATTAACACTGTTTCTTTCTGTTTTCTTTTCTTTTTTTTTTGTCCATATTGCATGACATGTAGGATCTTAGTTCCCTGACTGGAGATCAAACCCATGGCCCTTGCATTAGAAGCATGGAGTTTTAACCACTGGACCTTCAGGGAAGTCCCAACATGGATTCTTTTGGGGGGTATTATTTTTGTTGATTTCTTTAAAATAGAGGTTTAACAAGCATACGAAGGAAATAAGAGGCACTGATCTTAACTTTACAGTTTGGTGCTTTTTTTTTTTTTAACATATGCAAACACCTGTGTAACTAGCACCAAGACCAATATGGAGAACATTTCTGGGACCCAGAGACTCCCCATGTAACCACTAGTCTGACTTCTGTCACCACTTTGCTTATGCCTTTGCTGCTCCCCGCTTCCCCCCATGCTCAGTAACCGCCCCCTTCTCCATCTGTCTAAAGCCCCCCCACTATTCAAGGCCTTCCTCTTCATGTAGCATCTGTAACTTGTGCTGCCTGTCAGCTCTGCGAGCCCTTCAATTAATAATAATACCATGGCTCACTCTGTGTCTAATGCAAGGTCAGACTTACACCTGCTGATGCATGCATGCTGGGCTTAGAATGCCTTGGCCCCTCCCTATGAAACGTGAACAAAGTATCTCTACGAGGCCTCCCCTCTTGTCATCTCAAAGCCAATCAGTGCCACATGGCAGAGGGAATTCCTCACGTACGGCAGGGAACCTGGGTCCCAGCTCTTCGTGCCAGTAACTAGCTATGCAAACTTGACTAATGGGTGGGCTTTCAGAAGAAGTCACTAAAACTGAAATTCCAGGTCCCACTGGAGACCTGGAATTTTATCTATAAAATGAGGGTGCTGGACTAAATGATTCTAAGAATAGTAGCTAATAGGCTAGGCTAGGTCCTTTACACATTCTGCTGTTTAAACTTCACCATCATCTTGTGAAATAGGTATTATTACGGCCATTTCACAGTTGAGGAAACAAAAGGAAGCGGGGAGAGTTTGTCTGATGTGCTAATAAATAACAAAGCTGGGACACTACCCGAGGTCTGGCTCCATCAGCAGGCCTGTGCTCACAGCTCCTGTACTCTCTGCCCACCTGTGGTCACTGTGACCTCTCCCCACTCTTCTGATCCAGTTTGTGAAACATGACTCTTTGTCCTCTCTGGAGCCCCAGGGGAAAGCATGACAATGAGCAGCAAGAAAAGAGGAGTGACCACGGGAGTCTAATGAGCAAGATGAGCCACAGCGACATCTTCCCCAAGGACAAACAGTCCTAAGCTCCCAGAATTGATGCCAGCAGGCAAGGGAGACAACACATTTGGTTGAAGTGGGAGAGAGGATGCTTCTGTGTTTGAATCTTTTTCCCAGTATGATCCAGAACCCCAAGCCATGATTTTTAACTCAGGAAGCACTTGCTGAGCAGCCAGTGTGTACGAAGTTGTGACGGGGGTATGCAAATCAAGGAGGCTGAGATCCTGCCATTCAGAAACTGACACTCTGGTGGGATCTGTAGTAGGGACACGTATCATACAAAGAAACATTAAGTGAGGTGGTGAGGCAGAAGCAGAGAAGGGAAGACAGGGCATTATGCCTTGTGGGAGGATGAGGTCTATCCAGGACTTGGAAGGGCGGGTAAGATCTGGGCAGGAAGTGATTACACAGAAAGAGTGAGCCCAGTAATGAGGAATGTATCAGAAATGGCAGAGAAATAGCAGAGGGGGAAGGGATAGCATTCTTTCATGGGCTCAGGAGGCATGGACTCTGAGCTCATGATATTAGTTTGTATGTGGGACCCAGGCTGGGTTTGTTCTGAGACAGAGGGGATCAGTGGAATCCACGGGCTGATGCTCATGAAAAAGCTGAGGTCTCAAGAGTCTTTTTGATGTGATTGGGTTCTGACACAAAGGAATGCACACCCAGATCAATGATCACTGTTTTTTTCTCCTCCTAGAAAAGCATTTCCTTGGCAATATTTATTTGTGAAAGACTCTTTATCCACCACGTATCATTACAGGCCATTCTCTTTTTCCATTTCCTTTTGATGACGATTTTCTTAAAACCATCCTTGCAAATACCCACTCTTATATACACCTGGGGCAAAAAAAAAAAAAAAAAATGCTGATGTTTCACATTAAATGCTTATTTATTATTTTTATCACCATGATTTGATTGCTAAGTGAGTGGCTAGGGAACCCATAAATTATTTCTTAAGACCACTCTAAAATCCTCCTAACATTTGAAACCAACTTTCTGCCATTTCAAAACAAATTCTTCCATCAAACTAAAAGCAGTTCTTTTCACGCTGTTATTTTCTCCTTCCTCCCACGCTGTGCGGCTGGAAAGCTCAACCTTTAGGCTGCTGTTACTCAAAATACATATGTGGGGTTGCTTCTACTCGCTTCATTTTGCAAGTCCAGGAAAGCCAACTCAAACTACATTTTAAAATCACAGAAGAGTTTTCTTTTTCTGGCACTGACCTGATAGGTACTCTCAAAGAGCAAACCATGATCAAGAATCAAATGTACACAAAGTGCCCTTGAACTAAGGTGGGGAGGGGGAAGCCAAACAGAGCCAGAACCATAGAAACTTCTGAATGAGTCATTCTTCTGGATTGCAGATTTGGGACTAAAAACAAAGCAGAGGAAACTTCGGTTCGACCTGTTGTCAGCTTTCTGAACATGTATAAATGCTCCCCAGAAGCTTGCAAAACACCTTTGATCATCTGTTTGTCTTTTTTCACCACCATTCTAAAACAAGAATTTCTCAACCATGTTGCCCATCACAGTATTCTCAAGAGCACTGAAAAAATATATATAGATTCTTAGCAGTCACTCCTACACCAGATTAACTAGGCCTCAAGTGGGGCCCAGGAATCTGTTTCTAAAAAGCTCTCCAGATAATTCTAATTTGTGACCAAGAGAGGAACCCACTGCTTTTAACCTTACTTGTGTTTCCCTAACAGGAGTACTTGTTGCTTAAGTTTGAGGCAAACTTATCTCTGGAGGAGTGTATCACCTCCCATCCACAGACCCACATTCTCTGCTTTCTCTGTTCATTCTTATTTACATTTTCATCAACACTACTAGGACATTTGGCCTCTGTTACCACAGCTTTGGTAAAATTTCTGAAATTATGCTTGCTAGTAAAACATCTTTATATCAATGTGACTCTTTGAAGAGTGTAAACTCAACATTAATGTGGCATATAGAATTGATAGTTTGGGATTTGGCTATATTTCCCCCTGATCCTTCAGAGGAAGGGAAGCAGGAGAGTCTTCTATACAAACAGATCAATTGTAAAACTATTTTCTAAGAACTATGGGTGTTTGGGGACAGTCATGTATTCAACAGCCCATAAAACGTTTCATTTTGGGATCATGGACAAAACCTGTAATTCTTCCCAATCACCCCAAACCTAAATCTTTACACCATTAGCCACAGACAGGCCCCCGAGTCCCAGAGTCAAACCTTTGCTGCTCAATCTTGTTTGTCTTTTAGGTGGAGAGGTCGCCTCTTCTATCCCAGATCACCTCCACTGGAAACCATGAGTTCCTGAAACCTATGCTCAGCTTAACATCAAGCATGGCCAGAAGACACTCCGACTGATGTCTGTTCTGCCGGGAGGCTACAAGCAACTCTGGGAAAGGAGGAAAGTCCAGGACCCCCAGTTTTGCTAAGACTTACACTTGTATGTCCTCAGGGAGGTGGTTCAGTCCGTCTGCTGGGAATCTCACTGTCCTTCACTGGGAACTGCAAGGAATCCTCCTTTCTTGGGTGGCATTCCCATTTCCCATCACAAGATCCACCCTGGCTGCTGGTGCTCCAGAAAGTGCTCTCCTTGGATGGAAGCAGGGCGTGGGGAGGGGGCGGGGAAGCTTATGTGTGATTAGATGGTAAAGTAACAAATGTGATTTTAAATGATCTCATGGGAAAGGCTGAAACCTGAGGAAGCCAAGAAGCTGCACTTTAGATCGCAGTGCCTCCGGCATCCACAATAGACGCCCAGTCTGGAGCAAGGCTGCCTTGAATATTCACAGGCAACACCTCACCACTGACCACAAAGAGCAGGGCTGCACCCATACACAGGGGTCTTTACCTTCTGCTTCCAGAACAGACACTCATGTTTATTTCAATATTTTTGTTCTCCTTCCCCACTAAAACTTCAACATTTTATTTTTCCTACTTTGAAAACACTGAATTGAAAAGCACATTGAAGTAGTTTTCTTATTCTTCAAGTGTATTCAGTAAAAGGCCAGATCTTGTGAAAGAACAGTTTGAAATGAAATTGCCAAAAAGGTCTGAGACCTCAGATTTTGTAAAAGAGCAGGAGAAAATAACATGTCCACGTGGCCATGGGACCAAGAGTGAAGCTGAGAGGTCCCAGCCCCTCCGGACTGCTCTGAGGCTGCCTGGGCTGCTGGGGTGGGAGTCATCCCTCAAGGCTAGCTTATATTGCAGGAAACTGGCTGGATGTTGTGTTGCATTATAACTTCATTTATGCAAAATTTCCCAAATCAAACAAAAAACGGCTTTTTCAGGTCAGGATTCAGTTCTGATGAAGTGCTGGTCTCTCCATGCAGGAACCAAAATTTTCAGTGGAACAGGCCAAGAAGGGCCAACCATACATCATAGAAAGATTGGAGGCTGGTGGGTTTGGGCATCACAACAGCTCTGTGGGTGTAGGGAGGGAGGGTGGTGCTTCTTTCCCCTTGGCAACCTCTTCAGGATGCTTCTCCTGTGGTCCATCCAGACAGTGGCATCTGGACTGCCTAAAAGATGAAGCTTCTGAAGTATTTACGGGTGGACTGACATGAGGATTTGCCGCAAAAAAACCTAAGAGGAGGAGGGTGAAGATGAGACAAGACTGACCATGAGTAGATAATGATGGAATTGAGGTAAGTATTTATTACACTATTCTCTCCAGTTTGGTATATGCTTGAGTCTCTATGACAACATGTTTTAAAGAAGAAGATTCAGAGATATAGGATAGGGAATTACCTGGTGGTCCAGTAGCTAAGACTCCACAATCCCAATGCAGAGGTCCAAGGTTCAATCCTTGGTCAGGAAACTAAATTCTGCATGCCACAACAAAGATGGGAAAGCCTACATCCATAACTAAGACTTGGCACAGCCAAATAAATAAATGAAATGAAATAAAAAGATATAGGGCACCTACCAGTAGGAAGAGGGAAGGAGAGAGGGGCAATATAGGGGTAAGGGGTTAAAAGGTATAAACTATTTATAGAAAATAAGTTACATTGTACATTATACGATATATTGTATGATACAGGGAACATAGCCAAAAATTTTATGATAACTATAAATGGAGAATAACCTTTGAAAATTGTGAATCACTATATTATACACCTGTAATACCTGATATTGTAATCATCTATATTTCAATAAAAAAATCTAAGTTTTTAAAACATATTCATATAAAGGTATCTAAGTGAAAGTTTCTCAGCCATGTCCAACTCTGTGACCCCACGGACTATCAGTTCATTTCAGTTCAGTTCAGTTCATTTCAGTTCAGTCGCTCAGTCCTGTCTGACTCTGCGACCCCATGAATCGCAGCATGCCAGGCCTCCCTGTCCATCACCAACTCCCAGAGTTCACTCAGACTCACGTCCATTGAGTCAGTGATGCCATCCAGCCATCTCATCCTCGGTCATCCCCTTCTCCCCCTGCCCCCAATCCCTCCCAGCATCAGAGTCTTTTCCAATGAGTCAACTCTTCGCATGAGGTGGCCAAAGTATTGGAGTTTCAGCTTCAGCATCATTCCTTCCAAAGAACACCCAGGACTGATCTCCTTTAGAATGGACTGGTTGGATCTCCTTGCAGTCCAAGGGACTCTCAAGAGTCTTCTTCAACACCACCACAATTCAAAAGCATCAATTCTTCGGCGCTCAGCTTTCTTCATAGTCCAACTCTCACATCCATACATGACTACTGGAAAAACCATAGCCTTGACTAGATGGACCTTTGTTGGCGAAGTAATGTCTCTGCTTTTGAATATGCTATCTAGGTTGGTCATAACTTTCCTTCCAAGGAGTAAGTGTCTTTTAATTTCATGGCTGCAATCACCATCTGCAGTGATTTTGGAGCCGCCAAAAATAAAGTCTGACACTGCTTCCACTGTTTCCCCATCTATTTCCCATGAAGTGATGGGACCAGATGCCATGATCTTCGTTTTCTGAATGTTGAGCTTTAAGCCAACTTTTTCACTCTCCTCTCTTACTTTCATCAAGAGGCTTTTTAGTTCCTCTTCACTTTCTGCCATACGGGTGGTGTCATCTGCATATCCGAGGTTATTGATATTTTTTCCAGCAATCTTGATTCCAGCTATACAGTCCATGGAATTCTCCAGGCCAGAATAATGGAGAGTAGCTGTTTTCTTCTCCAGAGCATCTTCCCAACCCAGGGACTGAAGCGAGGTCTCCCACATTGCAGGCAGTTTCTTTACTAGCTGAGCCACCAGGGAAGCCCAAGAATACTGGAGTGGGTAGCCTATCCCCTCTCCAGCAGATCTTCCTGACCCAGGAATTGAACTGGATCTTCTTATTGCAGGTGATTCTTTACCAGCTGAGCTACCAGGGAAGGAGTTTTTAAAACATATTCATACAAAGGTATTAACAATAGTTATATTTTGTGGATTATGACACTACACTGATCTAGCTTTACGAAAAACTATTCTAGCTAACTACAGAGAATATTGTCTGGGAGGCAAGACACTGAAAGTTTATGTGTTTGTATGTATATTGTAGAACTATGAGTAATTTTCTCTTTTCCTTTTTTTAACCTCTCTTCATATTAATTTTTTTCTGGGACAAACATAGTACTTTAAAAGAATATTTGAGGACTATGGCTAGGGCTCCATCTCCCAGGATCTTTATTCTGCAAGTCCTGGTCTGGTGAGTAAGAGCTAAGAGCTCTGGTGGGAGAAGGGAGTTCATTCATTCAGGTGGTGTTCCGTGAGTGCCCCTCAGGTGTCTGTTAAGACCATCACCACTATGTGACAGAATCTGCACAGTAAGAAAAGGGCTGCTCTCTGCTTTTAGAAATCACCCTTTCCCCTGCTTTCTCTCCTCCTCTGAGCAGAGAGCCCAGGCTTCAGAGTCCTCAAAAGTGGCACCATCTGAGGAAACAGTTCTGGGTTGATATCAGGGAAGGTGGGCTCTGCTGCTGGTATGTTTGTGTCCTTGGACCAGCCACCCAATTTCGCTGTACCTCTTCTTCCCCACTGCCACTCCACCGCTCTCCAACGCACTCTCCACACAGCACCTGGGATGTTCATTATAACAGAATCTGATCAGCAGACACCTCTGTTGAAAACCCCTTAATGTCTGCCCATCACTGGTACCAGGAAGTCCCAGATCCTAGAAGCAGCTCATGAGCTCTCATGATCTCTTAGCCTCAGACTGACAATTCCCTACCTTACCCCATGCCCACGCCCCAGTGACAATGGACCACTTACAAATGCTCCAACACACCACACTCTTTTCAGCTTTGAGACTCTGAAGATGTCGTTCTTCCTTGTTTTCTCATTTCCTCCTCTTCCCTTCGCTTACTCATTACTAATGATCCTTCTTCCGCAGACAGAATATTACTTCCTTGAGAACATACACCACTTGATTCTCCAAACCAAGCTCATGTTGTACCCTGATACAAAGTTTTTCATTTATTCAACACATATTTATTGAGTACCACCTAGGTGCCAAGAACCTACAGTCTAATCAGGACAGACACTAAATAAATAATTCTGAAGGTGGTCACGATAATATGCCTTGTGGGGACATATCCTGTGATAATGCAGATTCAGACAGACAGCCATCAGCTATCGGCTCTCCTCCTTGGCAGCGGCTGGCCCACCCTGGTCACTTGGTGAGACGTGATAATGCAACACATGGTCTACATGACTGAACTTTTGCAGCCTCACTTATGATGACAAGATTTTACTACATGACCAATTTATATCACTGAGAACATAAAACATTTCAAGTCATTTGTTCAATATCTCTGCTCTCACTGTGTATTTATTTAGTGCTTCAAAGGAACCTATGACGCATCTTTGCTGAGTGCTGAGTAGAAACAAAAAGATGACTTTCTGCTCTCATGGATCTTATATTCTAAAAAGGGGGAGCACAGAAAATAAGAAACTAAGAAATTAATGAATGCATTATGTGATGCAATTTAAAATTTTTTTTTAAATTGAAGTATAGCCAATTCGGGCTTCCCTGGTCGCTCAGCAGAAAAGAACCCACCTGCAATGCAGGAGACGCAGGTTTGAACTCTGGGTCAAGAAGATCCCCTGAGAAGGAAATGGCAACGCACTCCAGTATTCTCGTATGGAAAATCCCATGGACGGAGGAGCCTGGTGGGCTACAGTCCATGGAGTCGCAAATAGTCAGACACAATTTAGTGACCAGATAGCGATAGCTAATTTACAATGTTGTGTTAGTTTCAAGTGTACAGCAAAGTGATTCAGTTATAAATATATATTCTTTTCCATCTTAGGTTATTCCAAGTTACTGAGTATAGTTCCCGGTGACAATCAGTAGATCCTTGTTGTTTATCTTCTGTATATGTAATAGTGTATATATGTAATCCCAAATTCCCAGTTTATCCCCTCCTCACACATTTCCCCCCCAAATTCCCAGTTTATCCCCTCCTCATACACTTCCCCTTTGGTAATCATAAGTTTGTTTTCTATGTCTGTGAATCTGTTTCTGTTTTGTAAACAAGTGATTTATAATAAAAATAGATATTTGATTTTCATCCCCCTGTTTCTGGCACAGAGCTCATAAAATCCCTGACACTTCCTAAGTGATGACAGCCATAAAGGGGTCTCCTGTTATGTTAATGAGGTGACTTTTGGGATGGGACTGGTTGCAGGGAGAACCATCTGTGGATTAGAGGATTGGACCTTTTGGTCTCACTCCTAACCTCTGGGGAGGAAAGAGGGCTAAAGGTTGAATCAGTCCCCAATGGCCAACGATTTAATCAGTCATGCCTCTGTAATGAAGCCTCGATAAAAATAAAAATAGACTCAAAAGGATGGGAACTGGGGAGGCTCTTTACTGTTGAACACATGGAGATTCAAGAGAGTTGGGCTGGGAGAGGGCATGGAATCTCTGTGCCCCTTCCTCATATTCTGCCCTGGGTATCTCTTCCATCTGGCTGTTCCTGAGTTATATCCTTTCATAATAACTGGCAATCTAGTGAGCAAATGGGTTCCCTAAGTTCTGTGAGTCATTCTAGAAAATTAATTGAACCCAAGGATGAGGGTGTTAGGAACCTCTGCCCGTTGGTCAGGAGGGCAAGTGACAACCTGGGCTTGCAATTGGCCTCTGAAGGAGAGGGCGCTCTTGCAGTTCTGAGCCCTTAGCTTGCAGAATCTGATGCTATCTCTGAGTAAATGGTGTCAGAATTGAGTTGAATTTTGAGACACCCAGTTTATTGGGTGTCAAACACAGACTTGCTTGTTGAATGTGAGGGAAAATTCTGCCCCCCTCCACACACACACACACACACACACACACACACACACATTGGACCTGGGTGCTCATTTTTAGCATATCAAAGGAGAAGAATTATTTTCCAGGAAGTAACATATTTTGCAAAGATTTCTTTTGCTCTAGACAAACAGAGAATTTTCACCCCCTCTAACGCAATTTCCTCTTCATCTCAGGAACCTTCCCGTACTGAGTAGACACCTACAAAGTCTTCTTCCCGAATCCATTACTACCTTCCTTCTGTGTTTCATATATCTTGTGCTCATCTCCCTAAGAAGTTTTATTTGTGCTCCTTGAGAAAAGTGGGACCGTCTCTTCTGGCATGCTCCACAGCGCTGACCGCACAAGTAGGTCAACAAAAACCCTTCCTTTGAGGCTGGGAGTCCCTCCAGGGCAAGGTCCAAGGACTTATGCCGGGTCTCCAGCTTCCAGCACCCTGCCAGTGAATAGAGAGGTGCTAAGCTCAGACTAACTGAAGGAACAAAGGAATTGCTCCTTTTAATCCATCAGTGAGCTGTCATGCTTTCATTTATCTAATTGTTTTGAATACAGAGGATGTGTTTAGCCCGCTATTGCACCAACTCTTTATATGTACAAGGGCTTTGTCGCCCGCCCTTTACTTTGAATAATGATACTTGATAGGTCACTGGTGGATCAAATGGTCTTTGTTTTACATGTGAGGAGACTGGGTGTGGAGAGCTTGAAGCCCAGCTCTGCAGTCTGAGGACAAGGATGGGAACTCAAGGTCTCCCACTCCAAGGCTCTTGACACCACAAGTTCTTCGGATGTGACTCTCGCTTCCTTCCGTGACTGTTGCGTAGACAAACCAACTCCTTCCAGGCAGTAACCATCCCTGGGAATCATGGCAGCGGCGAGACGCAGTGGAAGAATCACTGCTAGCTTCTTGGTTCATCCGCTGTTCCTTCTCTTCCAAGTCCCCACCATCCATCTCTGTGCCCGTGAAGTGCCCTGGACACAGGCTGAGAGGGTGAGGAGGAGCCCAGGGGCGAGGGCGCTCTGTGGAGTCTGGCCTCCCTGTCAGAACTCCAAGCACCAGGGAAAGGAGAACAGCTTGGTTTCCATGGCGACCTCCCACCCGGTCCCTGCAGCTGCAGCCCCTCTCTGGCCCCCTGAGGAGGGGGGCTGCGGGTGACCTGAGCCAGGCCTGTGCCCACGTTGGCCCCTGCCGGGTTCAGGCCCAAGGCAGGCTGTTCATTCTGAGCTGGAGTTTTGCCTGACATGGTTCCCATGGGGACGGCTGTGGGCACACGCTGCCTGCGGTCAGATCATCGGGTCAGAACTGCCTTGCAATTCAGGCAGCTCTTCTTCGGGCTCAGAGACTTTGAAAGAAAGAACGAGTTTCAGATGCCTTGGTCCTTTAACCCACCCGTCTCCGAAGATAGACTTAAGAACTTGGCACTGTGGGGCTGTGCCAGGTACAGGGCATTCCCTCGGCGCCAGGGCCTGGGGACACCAAGATGACTGAGGCACTGTCCCCACCCTCAAGAGGAACAAGGAAGACAGTCCATCAAGCTAGTAATCACAGGGCAGTGGGGCCCAGCAAAATGGGACTAAGAACAAGAAACCAGAAGAATTGCTCAACTCTGGGGAAAATTTAAGAAGGGGAGTGGGAGGTACTCCAAACAGAGGCAGGAGCTCCTGCAAAAATGTAAGAGGAAAGAATATGCTGTGTGAAATACCAAAGTTCCAAGTGCTGGGAAAAGAGGGACTTGGCTTTGTCCTACAGGGACGGTGTGTGTGTGCTCAGTTGTGCCCGACTCTTTGCAATCCCAAGGATGGTAGCCTGCCAGGCTCCTCTGTCCATGGGATTTTCCAGACCAGAATACTAGAGTGGATTGCCATTTCCTCCTCCAGGGAATCTTCCTGACTCAGGTCTCTCGTGTCTCCCGCACTAGCAGGTAGATTCTTTACTACTGTGCCACCTGGGAAACCCCTTCCAACAAAGAAGAGTCATTTTACACAGGAAAGCAGGGTGGCTGGATTTAGAATGGTCACCAAGGACGCCATGAAAGGACAGATTTAAGGAGGAGAAGATTAGCAGTGGGGAGGACAATGAGGTGACTGCAGAAATCCTGGTGAGGTCTCAGAGGCTGGTGACTAATCTCTTAGTGTCAGGGGCCTCCTGCCCCACTGGTGTGTCCAAGGGCATCAATTCTATACCTTCATGTGGAGATGGCGGGAACCTGAAGCCTGGAGGTCTGGCTGTCAGCTGACAGATGCCTCGCTCACATCCTGCCACAGGTCAGGAGGACTTAGAGAGGGAGGTCAGCCTGCAGAGGAGAGCACCTGGGTCAGCACCTGTGAGGCAAGGGGCAGTGGCAGGAGTGGGCAGGAGGAGAGGTCAGCTGTGACTGACCCATGGGCAGCTCAGGAGTCCAGATGCTCTTTGGAGTCATCTTGCATGGGGCACACAGCTGTGCCTTTGTCCCCCCGCCTCGGTGGGTTGCTGGAGGTGGGCCATCCTCAGGACGCAGGACCTGGAAGCAGCTGCCTGCTGCCAAGACTGTCCCAAGAGCTGACGGCTGCATCCGCCTCCAGGGCTGCTGGAGCTGGGCGGTGGGTTCTCACTGAAGGGGATTTGTGCCCGTTTCAGACCTCATCCACACTCATGGCTTCTCCCTGGGCAGCTCTCCCAGCTGGAAAATGGACAGGCCTGGACTAGGAGGTCTAGAAAGTCCTCTTGTTCTTGGTACCTCCCAGTCAGGGAGATGTTAATATCAGTAAAAAATAACCATCATTATTGAGTGCCGATAGCACTAGTGCAGACTCCAGGTCTTCACACTCTACTTACATCATCTCATTTCATCCTGTGAGATAGGCAAACCTACTGTCCCACTCTGAAGAGGAGATTACAGGGGTCAGAGAGGTCTGCAGCCAGGTCTGCAGCCCCTAAGTGGCAGAGTCCGACCCTTGTGCACAGTGTCTCACCTCCAGGAGGAATGCTCTCCTTCCTCATAGCTGCTCCCACAGCTGCACGTGAAGATTAGGGGATGATGATGTGACCATCATACAAGTGCACGCCAGTCAGTCGGCAAGGTGCTGCTCTCTGCCGGGAGCCCCAGGTATCAGGGTGAGGCTTACAGCACTGCCTCCTCACCCGCCTACGGCCAACTCAAGCTTTCACGGCAAGGGCCTGGGACAGTGACATATAAAAGAAAGGATACCTCCCTCACTGATATATGCACTCTTTGGGTTTACAAGCAGAGATCTACTCTGTCAGAGCCGGGGAGGAGTCGGGAGCCAAGTATTAAGAACCTGAGATGTAACTCACTAGGTAATCTTCCTCCAGTGTCTGCCTTCCCTTTCTCTTCCCTTGCAAGCACCGTCCATGAGGCGGACTCTGTTCCTCCCTCTCCACCTCCTGACAGCTGATTCCTTAGCAAGATGGCCCCATTTACTGAGCAGCCAGGATAGGCCAGGCTTATGCCCCGACATCATCTCACTTTCACAGCAGCCATGGGAGAGGGAGGCTATCTTCCCCATTTCACGGAGGGGTAACTCGAGCCCCAGTGCATTTAGTCACTCATCTGAGTCACACAGCCATGGTGAGACAGGACTCGAATCTAACCGGTCTGTCTGCCCACCCATGGTGCTGAGGGGATCGAGACTGGGTTCAGGTAAAGGGGCCTTTTCTAATGAGAAGGATGTAGTCTTGTGGGCCACAGCAGGAAGGAGAGGAGAGGCACGCAGAGCCACTGGAATGTTGGGACTGGTTGTTCCAGAAACCACAGCAAGGGGAGCTTCAGAAGCAGGATCTTGAGAAGGGGATTTGCAGGAGTGGGCAAAGGGCCATCCAGATGAGCGGCCTGGTGACCCATTCAGGGGGTCTTAGAGCGGGTTTAGAAGGCACTGCTGAATGACACCCCACTGGGGACTCAGGGAACCTGGTCTCCTGTGGCTGAGTCTCTTTGGTATAAAATGGCCAAGGAGGTGGTCGTAGGGGAAAGATGAGATGAGATGGTCTAGAACATGGTTCTCAAACTGCAGTGTGCATTACAATCATCTGGAGAGCATGTTTCACTTGATTCCTGGGCTCCACTCGAGAGGTTCTGACTCTGGAGGGGAGATCAGGGGCAGGTCATATTCTCCATTTCTAATAATCACAGGGGATGCTGATGCTGCAGACCCCAAGCCTAGCATAAGGAGCACTGGTTTGCCTTTCTGAGACTCCGAGACTGGTTTCCCAAGCAGGGTCCCCTCCCTGGGGCTGGCCACTGCTGACTCAGGCAGGGGAGAAATGACCCTCTTGCTCCGGGAGCCATAACTGGGAGTGGCTGCCATGTTCAATATGCTTTTTGCACCAACTTTAATACAGAGAATGAGCTTGGATATCAGAGACGTGGTTTGAGAGTTTACACAGCTAAGAAGTGTTAGAGCTCAGATGAAATCTTGGAGCTCAGCTGAGATCCAAGAGAGGAAGGTATGGGCACTAAGGAGGCCCTTCAGGACCTGGAATGCCCACTGCTCTGTGGGAAGGTATAACAGGATATTTGTTTGGGAGGTCTGGAGCTCTGCAGCCCTGAGATTCATTGAATCACTTCCCAACCAAATTCCTGAGACAGGAAGGTCAATGGGATGAAAGAAGGACACTTTGCCCAGGGTTTAGGAGTTGTCTGGGGGAGAAATGGATTGATACCAAGACTTTCCCCCTGGGGTTCCAAGTTGACTGAGGGACTAAGGACAGTGAAAGCACCATTGAGATTCTTGAACTCTGCATGAGCCAGTGGCACTAGAGAAGAAAGACACCCTCCCTGGGAACAGAACAGAGCTTGGAGTTATGTGAATCTGAATACTAAAGGAGGTATGATTTTATTTTGTACCCAAGCTCCTCGCTACAATAGGATTGGATGGGGGCGGTGCTGGCAGGAGAGGCATGCTCTTGCTCACATTATCTCTGAAATAGAGGCACAATCATTAAAATGACAATTGTCTTAGAGTCATAATTGATACCTGCTTTCATAATTTTAAAGTAAGAGAAAAAAAATAGGTAGAAGAAAAGATGCCTATAACAGCGAGGGCAGTGAAATCAGAAGGCACCAGCCTGGGACAATGGCATTTCACTTCACGAAACACTGTTTAGAGGAAAAGGCATCACCTGATGTGGATTCAGTAGAAGTCGGCCAGAGAAATTCTTATAAGAAAAGAAAACATTTGGGATCTCGAACCTCTTAGCCCTGGGCTGGAAGGAAGACTTGAGAGCTGGGTTGGAAGAAACAGGGTGTGCTCTAAGAGCTATGCCATGCCCTGGAGAATTGGGAGCTCGGAATACGACTTAATCTAAATGGACAAAGGAAATACAGAATGGATGTTAATGGATATTTCAATCCAAGATGAAATATGACTCCAAGGAGCATTTCAATATAATATATATTTAATTGAAATGAACTACAAATCTTAAATCAAAAATGATGTTAGTGATTCCATGCAGAATGAGAATTGCTCTGTGACCTTCATTTTCTCCCTCTTTAATGCATATTTGGGGAGAGAACTGCTGGCTCAAGTATTTGCTGAATGAATGAGTGAATGAATGAAGTTGCATTGGCAGAAGTGTTAGTCACTCAGTCGTGTCTGACTCTGTGAACCCATGGACTGTAGCTCACTAGGCTCGTCTGTCCATGGAATTCTCCAGGCAAGAATACTGGAATGGGTTGCCATTTCCTTCTCCAGGGGATCTTCCTGACCCGGGGATTGAACCTGGCTCTCTTGCATTGCAGGCAGACTCTTTACTGACTGAGCCTCTAGGGAAGCATTGGCAGAGGAGGTTTCTGAAACTATACTTTTAATAATGCAATTAATTTCCTGTGCTTTCCAGGTTTTCTACAGTGAAAAGAAATCACTTCGATAGAATAAGATTGGAATTGATTTGGGGACTGGTTAGGAATCTGTCCTCTTGAGGGAAAACTTCCTGAGGGGCCAGTAAGATACTCACTCTCCCAGGCCAGAGATGGTGCCCTTCTGACCTTTAACCCAACTACGGGGAAAAGATGAAGACAGATGCTGGTCAGCAAGGCTGGAGTGGTGAACCATCTGGGACTGAGTTTCTCTGTGTTAGGGGTTGTACGTGGAGCTGGTGTTCCAGGGGAGGCACTCAGGTGGCCTCTCCCTGAACACAGTTTTGGCTATGAAGGTCCATGCACTTGTCACATGTAATTCTAGAACAATCTGTCTGGATCTGTGGCCAACAAAACAGCAGAGCTGCAGCTAAGCTAAAGAAGAATGGCTGGCAGATGGGTGGGAACTGTGTTGAGAAACAGCTGTTAGTGCAAAGGAGAAAGGTGTGTCCAGGCCCACAGCTCCTCTCACTGGTTAGAAATGACTGGAATGTGACAAACCAGCTCAAACCTCCCTAGAGTAAGTCCCTCAGATCTTCCTGGAACTCACAGCAGAAAATTCATTGAAGGACTTCACTGGAGTGGAGGTCACAGTAGGCTGGAGCTTTCCTGGAAGGGGCAGGACTGTATCTGAGGGTCCTCTGGATGGGGAGGGTGGAGAGCAGGGATGGATGGAGACCCAGCAATGGACCAGCAGAGTGGCCGCCAAATGTCATTGGCAGTATCCTGTCCAGCAGCCCCGGAGTGATCCTAAAATGCATAGTCCAGAGCCCTATTCCTAGAGATTTCTTCCTCTCCTTTTGTAGATTTGGAGTTGTTTCCAAGAATCTGCATTTTTCACAAGTACTCTGGATGATTCCAGGGCAGCATGTCAAACATTAGACTTTGGCTACTATGTTAGCGTGGGCTGTCATGACAAAATACCAAAAGCTGGGTGGCTTAAACAACAGCAGTTTATTTTCTCACAGTTCTGAAGGCTGGGAAGTTTCAGACGGAACCTGGCAACGTTGTTTCTGGTGAGAGCTCTCCTCCTGGCTGTCGACGGCCACCTTCCCGCAGTGCTCCCACCCGGCCTTTCTTCTGTGCACTTGCAATCTCTGGGGTCTCTTCTTCTAAGAAGCCCAATCCTATCAGGTTAGGGCCTCATCCTGTGGCCTGATGTAACTTTGGCCATCTTCTTAATTATCTTCCATCTCTAAATACAGTCACATTGAGAGTTTCAAACTATGAATTTGCATGGGTTCATGCTCAGTAGCTAAGTCATGTCAGGCTCTTTGCAGTCCCTGCCAGACTCCTCTGCCCATGGGATTTTCCAGGCAAGAATACTGAAGTAGGTTAGCCATTTCTTCCTCCGAGGGATCTTCCCAACCCAGGGATTGAACCTGCATCTCCTACACTGGCAGGCAGGTTCTTTGCCACTGAGCCACCTGGGAAGCCCTAATTATGAATTTCAGGGGACACAAACCAGTCCACAGACTGTACCGACTCCTATGGAAGAGGAGTGGGTCCTGGTTACCTGGTTGATGATGGTGGAGGATGTTCAGTGAGACGGGCCAAGATTCTGGCAAAGGATCCTTTGCAGGGAGGTGACTGATATCAGATCTGTCTCCTCTTTCAGACCATTTGATGATCAGCACATAGCAAGCAGGGGTTTTACTACACTATGACACAAGTAATGTTATATGACTTTATTTTTCTAATATTAAATGGCATATGTCTGTGAGCCTCCAGCCCTCCAGGAATAAGAACTTTCAGTCATCCCTGGGGTGATTCTTCTCTCTCCCTCCTCCCAGGGGTGAGTGATCTCTCTAGGCTTCCTTACAAGGTCTGGAGCACCTGGAGAAGGTGCCCTGGTCTCACACCACACCAGTGACCATGGCTGTGCTGTTTAAACGTGCATGGTCTCTTGAAGGTGGCAAGTGACTCCTTGGTGTCCTGCTTCGTAAGACATCTTTTGCCAGGGCTGGGACACCCAGGACCTGGAACGCAACTTCCCTTTAACATGACAAGGTGATTTTCCTCTGGTTCTGCCCTGACTCCTGAACAGCCTCATTACTCCTCTAGCTCAAAATTTCTCCCCAGCCAAACTGAAGAGGCTGAACAAAGCACTGATATCTCTAACATGCAAAATCCCCTTCGTGGTCCCAGGGAACATCCACTTCATTCTTAGTCCCAGGTCATTGATCCTACACCACTCCATGCCTTCCACTCTGGGACTCACGAACTTCCATAATCTGTGCCCAGTAGGTCTGTGATGGAACAATGCTGTCCCTCGTTCTTGGTTGGGGCTTGGGAGGAACAGGGGAAAGCTGGGCATCTGGTGGAAGCTGAGAGCTTGCCTTCCAGAGTTTAATGGCCTATCCCAATCAGCTCCCTTGGAGTATTCAGGTCTCCAGAACATGATGCTTAATATGCAGGCTCTCCCAACCCTGGAAAACAGGAAAGGGCCAGAGGGTATATTTCCTGTCTGAAAAGTAATGGGGTCAAAAGAGATGGATAGCATGTCCATCAGAATGACAGGATTCTAGAATGTCAATGCCGAAGAGAACTGAGAGCTCATCGAGTCAGTTTCCTTCTTTTACAGATGAGGAAACAGAGCCCAGAGAGGGGAAGGGATTTGCCCAGGGTCTCACAGCAGGCTGGTTCCAGGGCAGGAACAGATCCCCCGGACCCATGAGTCTCACACTGGCTCTGCTTTTCTCATTCTCAGTGGATGCGGGCCTGGTTCTTCTGCTCCAACTGTATCTTATCATTTACCTGGTTCTACTAACCATACAATCACTATGTACTTCATCAGAAAATGTGTAATAGATCCTAAAGCCCTAGGGAAACTACATATATCCATATCCATACACATATGTGCACACACTTCCAGACTCCAAGGTAACCCCTGTCAGCACTGGGAAATCCGTTCTCCCAGGACAGGGGGAAAATCCCCAGTTCAGGGGCCTGGTGCCCAGCCCGTGGGACTGGCACCTAATGACAAGTGTGGACCACAGCAGCCAGCCCTCACCATCAAGCTCAGAATGGGAATGGGTGGCCACCCGAACACAGTGGAGAAGATCCATAGATCCCTCCGTTAGCAGTGTTAAACCCACAGTGCTTAGCTGAGACCTCATCTGTGAGCCATTAGGAAAGTGGGGAGCATACTTGTGCATTTCTTTGAGACCCGGAAGCCATGTGTCCTGCCCTTGGCATGAACATAGTTGGCACTGACCTCTGCAGTGAGCTGTTCAGACCCAACGAGGCAGGCTGAGGCCATGACAGTCAGTGAGAACAGAGAGAACAGCACCAGCGTTAACAGCGACACCAGCCAACACTGCTCATTATGTGCCAACAGCCTTACATGGTTACCCCACTTCATTCCCAGAATGAATCGAGGACAAAGGTGGTGGAGCTGCAGTAGGGAGAAGGGGGCTGCGAGTGACATGGGGGTGGGGTGGGGCTGGGAGGGCAAGGAGGAGCATGAGCGGCCCCCGCGTTCCTCTGATGAAATGTTCCAAGCAAGTTCTGCGTCTCCCCTGAACGCAACCCCAAAACCCTTCAGCCATCATCTCTGAGCCTCTACTGGTTGGGAAAGCAAGTGTGTGAATGTGTCCTTCTGGCCATAGCTCTATAACCACGGTGGAGAGACAGCAAGGGAAGGAGGTTGATTCTGGCCCCAAAATCATACTCTCCTCTCTTTCCGATACCTGGGGGCTCTTCCTGACCTGGCTGGTGCCAGGACAGGTCCCACCAGGCATCGGGGGCACAGCAAGCCTTCCCTTATATGCCTTTCCAGGTGGTGCAGTGGTAAGAATCTTCCTGCTAATACAGGAGATGTGGGAGACCCAGGTTTGATCCCTGGGTCGGGAAGATGCCTTGGAGAAGGAAACGGCAACCCACTCCAGTGTTCTTGTTTGGAAAACCCCAAGGACAGAGGAGACTGGTGGGCTACAGTTCATGGGCTTGCAAAGAGGGGGACATGACTTAGTGATTGAACAGCAACAACAAAGCTTCCCTTGTGCAGGTATTTCTGTGGGAAGAAGCGCTGAGGCGCTGCCTTCACTGCAAGTGCCTTATTCACTTGGGTGTCAGTTTGCCATAATTATTCATGTGACCCGCCTTCTTCCTGCTCCTCTAGGCCCGGCACCAAGGCGGGTACTGGATTTCTCCATGACCAACCTTCTGAGCAGCAGCAGGGGGCCAGGCAAGTGGACTCTCAGCCAGAGAAGAAGGGCCATGTGAGAGCCGCACCCACAAGCACACTCACCAAAAGTAGGACGGACACTGACTGTCCCCGAATCAAGGGCAGCACGCTCAGCCTCTCACCTGCAAAGCTCCGGAAGCTGCTGCAGCAGCCCCGAGTCACTAGTGGTTTTATCTTTCTCATTCTAACACCAAGCAAACTGACTTAGGGACAAAATTTTCTAAGTCAAAATGGAAAGACCAGGTGAAACACTGAGGCGACCAGTTCCTTAAAGACCTCTGCGTCATTTAGGACACTAGAGATACCCATTCAGAACTCACCTTGGAGAGTCCCCAGGGACCCTGGGAAATGGACTCCCAGGAGAATGTCCATCCAGAGGCTTGCGGGGCTGGGTCCCAGGATACAGGCCCACACACAGAGTTATTTCTTTGGCAGCATCCAAATGATTTCCTAATAATGAAAGGCAAGCCACAAGAGCCAAAGAATGAAGAGTAAAGGAATAAGATTGGGGTTCCTTGAAGGAATAGGACTACTCTTCTATCATCTTTGTACCCCTATCCTGACCCTTCAAAATCTAACAATACACATTCAGTAAATACTTAATACATAGTGATGTCAATACTAATTGAACTGTATCTCACTTAAGTTTCATAGTTGCCTCATGAAATAGGCATGGTCATTACTGTCCTCATTTTCAAAATGATTAAATCTCAGAGAGACTGAGGCTGGCTCCAAGGTCACCCCACTGCTATTGGATAACATGGATGTGAGATCCACGCAGCTGCCATTGTGTGACATGTTTTTGGCCCAGAGAGAGCAACAGAGTCCTTGCAATGAGGATGGTACAGAGTTGGGAGCAGATTGTAATCACAGAACCAGTGGCACCCTCTCTGGCTCACTCTGCTCAAATTTATCTATTTCTGGTCATTTTAAATCCAATTTGAATTCCATTATTTCATTCTGGGAATGGAATACATAGGAAATGTTGTGTCACCCTTCAAGGTTGTTGACAGAACCATTGCATCAATTAGAAATTCCTCACAATTGCTTGAAACAGAGGCTTTCAAGATTGCCTTAGAGAGTCCGCATCTCTCTTTCTCTAATGTAGGTGGGATGCAGCAGTGGGTGTTTCAGCGCTAGCGCAGCACAGCCACGGTCCTGTCAGGTCCCACACTCTTCTCTTCCTCCCCTGCCATCCTGAGGTTGTAGCTGCTATTCTTTAGTGCGCCCCGTGGTCACATCATGGCTATTAAAGCCCCACTATCACATCTGTATTCCAGGCAGAAAGGCAGAGGAGGTGGTAAAGGAAAAAAAGGGCCTGTATCAACTGATTTAGCCCCCTCTTTTAAGGAATTTGTCTAGAAGCCTCTTTCAGCAATGTCCACCATAACTTATTGGCCAGAACTTACGGCAAGTCTATTCCTAGCTTCAAGGGAGAAATAAAACTGTGTATTTTTAAGGTGAGCACTTTGACACCTCTAATATAATCAGATTTCTTTTACTAACAAAAGAGGAGAGTGGGTTTTGGGTGAGCCCCTCACCAGTTCTGCTGCAACTTTGCCTTCATTACTTTGGTCTCGGTAGTTAAGGACAGCCCTGGGGCACACCTCAGAGCGACTTAGCTGTAAGTGACTTGACCTTGAGAAACCTGGGGTGAGCCTGGCCCTGCTCTAAACTCTTCCCAGCAGCGGCCTCAGCAGCACAGCCTGTCTGGACTGGCCTCAGGTAGGAAAGCACCTGTGTTGGGGGAGAATAAATACCTTTGGCTTGACTATGTCCTGTGGCTGCTGTGAGCTCAGGGGAGCCGATGAACGTGATACTACCTCAGAGATTGTGATGGCCAAGATCTCACCACTAAGAACCAGCAGTACTGGCATCATCGGAGAGCTTGCTAGAAATGAAACTTCTCAGTCCACCCCCACCCTCCCCGCCCTGCAGCCCTACTGCATCTGTATTTTCATCAGGCTGCAGGTGATTTAGGTACATTAAAGTTTCCGAAGCATTTCCCTCTAGCAGCTGTCCCCAACCTTTTGGGCACCACAGACCGGTTTCGTGGAAGACAATTTTACCATGGTTTCAGGATGATTCAAGCATATTACATTTATTGTGCATTTTATTTCTATTTTTATTACATCAGCTCCACCTCAGATCATCAGACAATAGATCCTGGAGGTTGGGGACCCCTGCTCTAAAGCAGTAGGCCTGAATCATAAGGGAGTCCAGGAGACAGGTGAGCTCACCTAAGACACTTCCTCCAGCATGATGAAGTATCTTGGGAAAGTCATTCTCCCTCTCTGAGCTCAGTCTTCCCACCTGTTAGAGAAGGGGTCTGCACCAGACCCTTGCTCCACAAAGTGTGGTCTTGGATCAACTGCATCAGCATCGCCCTGGTAGACATGCAGAAATTCAGCCCAAGCAGAGTGACTAAAGAAGAGTCTGCATTTTGACAGCTTCCCCAGCTGAGGCATCTGTACATTACAGTTGGAGAAACCCTGCCCTAGATGCCCTCTGTGCTCTAAAATGAGAGTTCAAAGTCATTTTAGGCAACTGGTCCCAGGGTCCCAGTCTATAATGTGAGTGATGGGAGACCACTGATTCCTGGAGCTTCTTAGGTTGGGCTGAGTGGAGACAAATTCCCTTTGAGAGTGCAGTGGCTGGCAGAGCACAGGGTGGCAAGCCATGAGGCTGGCACTAAGGGTACCTGGGCTAGGTCTAGAGTTGGGATCAGGCTGGGGCTTCCTCATCAGGGATTTCTCCTTTGGAGATGGATGGGTACCTGGATCCAGAGGTGAAGCTGCAGACAGTGCTCTGGGGATGACTCTGAACCACACCTCCTTCCTCCCCTTCTCCCTCTCCAGGGAAGAGGTGGGCACACCTGAGGTAGACAGGTGAGCAGAGAATGTACCATGAGTCAATGCTGCCAGCTTTCAGCCAGAGGAGGAGGCAGGGCCCTGCCTCACCAGTCTTCTTGCCGCTGGGCGCTGCGTTATTAAAAAGAATCCTTTAAAACTGCTGGATGTTTTAGACTAAATAAAGCTGTGCTCCCACTCGGATTGAGCTTATAATGGAGTCTAATTTTATAAAGAAACCAATTAATGGCTTTGTAAATATAAAAGAAAGGATCCCTGCTTTTTTTCTTGACCAAAAGGCCCCAGAAGTTAGCCCTGTAAAAATGTCAAATCTTGCTTTAAAGAATGGCAGGACTTCTCCGAGGAGAATAACAGGAAATGACTCACAGAGGGTGCCCCGAGGCCACTCAGCTGTACAAAGGGGCCCCCTGAGCAGTCATGCGAAGCTGCTGACCCACCGACTGCCGGGAGGAGAGTGCCCCGCCCACGGGAGAGGTGGGGGGTTGCTGTCTTCTTTAGGCTGGGGCTCTCTGAAGGGCCCGGGGATGCTGGAGCGCTGGTGATGAGGCTGAGAGTCTTCTACAAGATCTGGCACCTTGAGGAAAACTCACCTAGAAATAATGCTAAGTTAACCACACAAAACTGCCAGTCCAGGAGCTCTTACCTTTACTGGACTTGCTCTGGCTCTTATCTTGGTCTCATTTGATGAGCTGGTGGAAACCCAAAAGATGTCTTCCTGGTTTCTTGTGGATTGACTCAGGCCTTAATCTTCTGTTCTGCCATCTAGCTCCCTATCTGTTTCTTTTTCACTTCCTTTCTCCTCCTTCCCCTTCTCCCCTGTTCCCCGGGCCCTTTCCCTTCTCAATCCATAGGCTTGCCTGATCCAAGGCCCTTACTAAGGACAGCAGCTCTGCTCCAGATGCCCAGATCTTCCGGGGATGCACAAATCAGAAGATATTCAGATGGAACACATCAGTATAGCCACAGCAGCCAGGGCCTGGAGCAAATAGAAGGCTCTGTGTTATTTTTTGTTGTTCTTGAAAAAAAGAAGCCATCAGTTTTGAATATTTTCTATGCCAGTTGTTGAGTGGCTGCTGCCTTGAGCCCCTGTACTAGTCAGAAAGCAGAATCTACCTCAGATGGTTCAGGAAACAGGAATGAAGGACTGTCTATGGAGGTGTGGATGCAATTGCTTTACTTACCTATTGCTGTGTCACAAATTGTTGTTGTTGTTTAGTTGCTGAGCCGTACCTGGCTCTTTGCGACCCCCATGGACTGTAGCTGCCAGGTTCCATTGTCCATGGGATTTCCCAGGCAAGAATACTGGAGTGGATTGCCATTTCCTTCTCCAGGGGATCTTCCCGACCCAGGGACTGAACCCACAACTCCTGCATTGGCAGGCAGATTCTTTACCACTAAAATTACCTTAACATTTTACATAAACCAATATACATTTGTGTTTTCATGTAGTTTTTCAGGGATGAAAATCTGCGAGCTCCTTAGCTGGGTGCCTCTCACTAATTCTGACTCTGATGAGGTTGCCACCCAGCTGTTCATAGGGGCCACAGTCATCTCAAGACTTGGCTAAGGCTGCATGACCCATTTCAGAGCCCATTTAGGGGATTTGGGGCATTTTGCAGACCTCCTGAAGACCATCTACAGATCTCCAATCTTGAATGTGTCTCCCTGTTCTTTCTCTGCTCACTCAGAGATGAGGGGCTGCAAGGGTAAACACAATGAGCATACATCTCAGAGCATCCAAAGTTAGGCTCATAGAGGGCATCGGTGTTGCTCAAGGTCACAGCAATTTGGTGGCAAAGCAGAGCTCAGTCGCCGGCTGCACTGTGAGGAAGGGCAGTGAAGTTTTCTCAGCATCTCGTCTAGGGAGCGGGAAGGCAGCTGCAGGCCCCAAAGGCTCTGAGCAAAGGCTGTTGTGGGGCTCCATAGAGCGTTCTTAAGTGTAATTGACTTTTAGGCATTAAACTTTTACCAGGATGAGCTCACAAGGTCTGTAGGGAGAAGGAGAGTGCCTGGTATTTCCTGCCTCTTGGGGCAGCGTCTTGGTGCAGAAAAGCCCATCCTCCAGGCTGCAGGATGGAGCCCTCCACTGGGAAACAGAAGAAGGGTGAAGCCCCTGAAGAGACTGAAGGCCAGGATATGAGTGTTCAGTGGCCAACGGGTTCTAACTAAATCTGGGGGGTAGGGGGCTGGGGATAAGATCACCCACTCAGTAGCCCTCCTGTGCAATGTGTCTACTGTAGGGGTGGGGAGAAGAGACAGAGGACTCAGTCCTCTCTCACAGGGAACGCCCCCTTCTCACATAGCCCCCTGACCATGTCTACTCACATTTTTGTCCCTAAGTCTGCCCCATGATGGACCTGGTTTAAATCACGACCAATCTCTGGGCATCGGTTTTCTCATCTGTATAATGAGGAGTTGGAAGGATGATGTCCTGAAATGTTTTACCCTGATGAAGGAGTTGTTGTTTAGTCACTAAGTCATGCCTGATTCATTTGCCACCGCATGGACATAGCCCTCCAGGCTCCTCTGTCCCTGGGATTTCCCAGTCAAGAATATTGCAGTAGGTTGACATTTCCTTCCCCAGGGGATCTTCCCTACCCAGGGATCAAACCTGCCTCTCCTGGATTGCAGGTGGATTCTTTACCCTGAGCCAACAGGGAAGCCCCAGTGGCGGTGCTAGTGGTAAAGACCCCACCTACCAATGCAGGAGATAAGAGATGCAGATTCAGTTCCTGGGCTGGGAAAATCCCCTAGAGGAGGGAAGGGCTACCCACTCCAGTATTCTTGCCTGGAGAATCCCGTGGACAGAGGAGCCTAGCAGGCTACAGTCCATAGGAATGCAAAGAGTCGGAAACAACTGAAATGACTTAGCACATCCCGATTCTTATCCCAAGGTTTCTTTCCAAATACACTGAGGCAGCCACTCTGAATCCCCAGGCAAAATATCACCTTTGTTTGATGTGTCTTCCCAGCAGCCTCCTCCTTTAGTTTCAGGACTAAAATAATAGTTCCAGAGGCTTATTGAGATTTCTATTAGAATTCAAAAACTCAAGGGTTTTATTTTAACAGGCTTATTAAAGTATAATTGACATACCACAAACTGCAGATATTTGAAGAGTACAATTTGATAAATTTTGACACATACTATTCATTTGTAAAACCATCAAGTTTCACAAGTGAAAACCACCACTATCAAGATGGTAAACAAATCCATCATCCCCCAAAATTTCTTCATGCCCCTTTATCCTCCCTTTTTACCAACTCTTCCCCACCCCCAGGTTACCAGTGACTTACTTTCTGTCACAACAGTTCACTAGGTTACATTTTCTTCTTTCAAAAGGAAAAGGCAACCTCCAGAATGTTAGAAAATATTTGCAAACCGTGCTAATGTCCAAAATAGATAAAGAACTCACACAACTCAATAGCCAAAAACCCAAACAAACCATTGAGAAATGGACAAAAAAAGTGAGTAGACATTTTCCAAAGAAGACATATATATGCCCAGCAGGTACATGAAAAAGTGCTCATCATCACTAACCATCAGGGAAATGCAGTGAGATATCACTTCACATCTATTGGAATGACTATTATAAAAAAGACAAGACATAGCAAATATTGGTGAGGGTAAGGAGCAAAGGGAACCCTTGTATACTGTTCGTGGGAACAAAATGGTACAGCTAAGATGGAAAACTATATGGACGTACCTCAATTTCAAAACAGATAACCATGTGATCCAGCAAACCCTCTATAGATTATATATCCAAAGGAAATGAAATCACAATCTCAAAGACATATCTGCACTCCAGAGTTCATTGCAGCATTATTAACAATTGCCAAAGCAAGGAAACAACCTCAACATCCATAAAGGATGAAGAGATAAAGAAACCGCCATGCATATATGTGCAGTGGAATGCCATTCAGCCATGAAAAAGAAGGAAATCCTGTCATTTGCAACAACACGATTGAATCTGGAGGACATTTTGCTAAGTGAAATATGCCAGACACAGAAAGCCAAATGCTGCGTGATCACACTTATATGTGGAATCTAAAAAAGTCAAACCCTTAGAACCAGAGAGCATAAGAGTGGTTACCAGCAGCTGGCAGTGGGGATGGGGTGGGAAAATTAGAGAGATGTTGGTCAAGGGGTACAAACTTTCATTATAAGATGAATAAGTTCTGGTAAGTCTAACATACAGTATAGCAAATGCGGTTAATACTGTCTTATACACTAGAAATGAGCTAAGAGAGTAGATCTTAAGTTTTCTCAGCACAGCAGAAGGAAAAAAAAGGGTAACTATGTGGGGTGATCAATATGAGAATTAACTTGACTGTGGGAATCATTTCACAGTGTATATGTAGTTCAAACCATCATGCTGTACACCGTAAATATATACAACTTTTGTTTGTCAATTATACCTCAGTAAAGCTAGGAAAAAAATAGAGTTTAAGCTATCATTGTGATTTGGCTCCAAAAGTGATTTTAAAATACAGAAAGAGCTTAGAACATGGGAAGGAGGGGGGACTTGAAGCTGTAACTGCAGCTAAAAATGTGGAAGACACAGTGCTTTTAGTTAGACTGTATGCTTGCTCAGGGTGGCTTGGGATGGGGGACTGATGGAGATTAAGGTAAACTAAATCAGCACCATCACACCTCTTGAAATCACCATTGTCTGACTAGCACACCTGACGTTTACATTCAGTTCAGTTCAGTTCAGTCGCTCAGTCGTGTCCGACTCTGTGACCCCATGAACTGCAGCACGCCAGGCCTCCCTGTCCATCACCAGCTCCCGGAGTTCACTCAGACTCATGTCCATCGAGTCCGTGATGCCATCCAGCCATCTCATCCTCGGTCGTCCCCTTCTCCTCCTGCCCCCAATCCCTCCCAGCATCAGAGTCTTTTCCAATGAGTCAACTCTTTGCATGAGGTGGCCAAAGTACTGGAGTTTCAGCTTCAGCATCAGTCCTTCCAAAGAAATCCCAGGGCTGATCTCCTTCAGAATGGACTGGTTGGATCTCCTTGCAGTCCAAGGGACTCTCAAGAGTCTTCTCCAACACCACAGTTCAAACGCATCCATTCTTTGGTGCTCAGCCTTCTTCACAGTCCAACTCTCACATCCATACATGACCACTGGGAAAACCATAGCCTTGACTAGATGGACCTTAGCTGGCAAAGTAATGTTTCTGCTTTTGAATATACTATCTAGGTTGGTCATAACTTTTCTTCCAAGGAGTAAGCGTCTTTTAATTTCATGGATGCAGTCACCATCTGCAGTGATTTTGGAGCCCCCCAAAATAAAGTCTGACACTCTTTCCACTGTTTCCCCATCTATTTCCCATGAAGTGATGGGACCAGATGCCATGATCTTTGTTTTCTGAATGTTGAGCTTTAAGCCAACTTTTTTGCTCTTCTCTTTCACTTTCATCAAGAGGCTTTTTAGCTCCTCTTCACTTTCTGCCATAAGGGTGGTGTCATCTGCATATCTGAGGTTATTGATATTTCTCCTGGCAATCTTGATTCCAGCTTGTGTTTCTTCCAGTCCAGCGTTTCTCATGATGTACTCTGCATAGAAGTTAAATAAGCAGGGTGACAATATACAGCCTTGACGTACTCCTTTTCCTATTTGGAACCAGTCTGTTGTTCCATGTCCAGTTCTAACTGTTGCTTCCTGACCTGCATATAGGTTTCTCAAGAGGCAGGTTAGGTGGTCTGGTATTCCCATCTCTTTCAGAATTTTCCACAGATTATTGTGATCCACACAGTCAAAGGCTTTGGCATAGTCAATAAAGCAGAAATAGATGTTTTTCTGGAACTCTCTTGCTTTTTCCATGATCCAGCGGATGTTGGCAATTTGATCTCTGGTTCCTCTGCCTTTTTGAAAACCAGCTTGAGCATCAGGAAGTTCACGGTTCATGTATTGCTGAAGCCTGGCTTGGACAATTTTGAGCATTACTTTACTAGCATGTGAGATGAGTGCAATTGTGCGGTAGTTTGAGCATTCTTTGGCATTGCCTTTCTTTGGAATTGGAATGAAAACTGACCTTTTCCAGTCCTGTGGCCACCGCTGAGTTTTCCAAATTTGCTGGCATATTGAGTGCAGCACTTTCACAGCATCATCTTTCAGGATTTGAAATAGCTCAACTGGAATTCCATCACCTCCACTAGCTTTGTTCGTAGTGATGCTTTCTAAGGCCCACTTGACTTCACATTCCAAGATGTCTGGCTCTAGATTAGTAATCACATCATCATGACTATCTGGGTCGTGAAGATCTTTTTTGTACAGTTCTTCTGTGTATTCTTGCCACCTCTTCTTAATATCTTCTGCTTCTGTTAGGTCCATACAATTTCTGTCCTTTATCGAGCCCATCTTTGCATGAAATGTTCCCTTGGTATCTCTGCAGTACTTGGATCCAATCTCAAAAATGACAGAATGATCTCTGTTCGTCTCCAAGGCAAACCATTCAATATCACAGTTATCCAAGTCTATGCCCAACTAGTAACGCTGAAGTTTACATTAATAGAAGTATATTGTCCGAAAGGGGGGAACAGGTTCCTTCTGGCCCTCTGGGTGCCAGGGGCTAGAGGAGATAGATTAACCAGTTTGCCTAGAAAAAGAAGGAGAAAATGATAAAAGGATTGAAGTGAAATCCAAGTATTAGGAAATGGAGTACACTGACAGAACTGAGGATGCTGATTTTTGAGACAGAACATAGCCTCTCCCATGCAGAGCATGTTTCCACAATGTAAGAACTTTGAATACATGCATTGCCTCCAGAGGCCAAGAAATGGATGGTGAAAGATCCACAGATATAGTTGTTCAGTCGCTAAGTTCTGTCTGACTCTTTGAGGCCCTGTGAACTATAGCACGCCAGGCTTCCCTGTGCTTCACTGTCTCCCAGAGTTCTCGCAAATTCATGTCCATGATGCTATCTAACCATTTCATCCTCTGCTACCTCCTTCTCCTTTTGCCTTCAATCTTTCCCAGAATCAGGGGCTTATTCCAATGAGTTGGCTCTTCACATCAGGTTGTCAAAGTATTGGAGCTTCAGCATCAGTCCTTTCAAAGAATACTCAGGGTTGATTTCCTTTAGGACTGACTGGTTCCATCTCCTTGCTGTCCAAGGGACTCTCAAGAGTCGTCTCCAGTTCAAAAGCATCAATTCTTTGGTACTCAGTCTTCTTTATGGTCCAGCTCTCACATCTGTACATGACTACTGGAAAAACCAAAGCTTTGACTAAATGGACCTAAGCACAGACGTAACCAGGAAAATTCTGCACTCTCCCTTCACTTTCAACCACATCATCTCTGTGTGGTACGGTAGTGATAGCTTAAGCACTGGAGCCAGATTGCCTGGGCTTAAATTCTGTCAGGGCCACTTATTGGCTATGTGGCCTTGAACAAGCCTGTTATTTCCCCCACATGCCTCAGTTTTCTCATCAGAATAATGAAGATCAAAAATAGTTTCTCTTTAATGAGCTGTTGTGAAGATTAAACAAGGTAATACTGGGAAAGTGGCTACTGAGTCCAGAATAAATGTTCAGTAAATGTCAGCATTTGTTTTCTCCCTGCCTCTTTGATGACTCCTGGGCAGGGAAGGACAGGATTGCCCACTGAATGAACCTGGAGGTTCTATCTGAGTTGCCAGGCAACAACCTTCAGGGACCAGCGGCTCCCTCTCCTTGAGCAGGAGGAGCAGTATGGGCTTTCAGCTTCCCTAAGGGCATTGGGCGCCAGAAGCTAACGTTCCAAAACAGCTCCCCGGAAGAGCTGACTCCTGAGTCTGGATTATTTATAAGGCAAGCTCTCACACTTGTTCCATGAAAGGGTAGGGATCCCTTCCTGGAACACCATGGCTCTGTGCCGTGGCTTCTTGCACACTTCCTGGTGGGAGAGATGGTAGGACCAGGTAGCTCATCTTGCCATCCGTAACTTTCCTGTGAAGCCTGCTCTTTGCCCACACTGTGTGTCGTGGTGTGACCTTCACCTACCTCCCCACACCCTTCTTTGAACCATCTCACTCCTCACCTTTATTCTCTGAAAGCATGACCCCCAGGGTGAGTCCTCTGCCTCCTTCTAGAGCTGGATATGCTCACTCCTCCGTGATTTCATCTGCTCCCAGGTTTTCAAATATCACCCTTGTTCTGAGGGTTCCTGTCCAGGCCATGTCCCCAAGTTTCAGGCCTGGCTGAACACTGTCACTTGGACCTGGCATCCTTAAAATCTTCAAAACGTTCAAAACTGCACTGGCTTTTAGATTTCTTCTTCCTTCATGACAACAAACAAAAATAAATGAAAACAAGTCTTGTCCCTCCTAGGCATTAATTTGGTAACTTGTGCTGCCATATATCTTGTCACCCTGGCCCCAAATCTAAAGGTTCCTCCCTAGACGCTTCGCCCCATGGACAGGCACTCAGCGCAAGAATCTGATCTCACTGCATGCCCCCACCCCTCCGTCCTCAGTGCCTCCTGCACACCAGGAACAGCATTCTGGTCTCTCTCTCCTGCATGCCACCTGAACACTCAGTCCAGCTAATTTTCTCCCCTGCTCAAACACCATCAGTGCTTCCTTCTTTCTGATACGTTAGAACTCTTCACTGTGGCATTGGAGGCTCTCCACAAAACTGTCCACTTCTAGATTCAGTTGCTGCTGCTCCACTATCTATACTCTGAGCCCAGTCAATGGGGGAGCTCACGCTCCCTTCCACTTCTGACACTCCCTACCCTCCAGGATGCTGCCGCTATTGTCTCCTCCCCTTTAAAACACCCTCCTGAACCACCTCTACCCATCACAGTCCCACGCATTACCCAGCTCATCTCAGATGCTCCCTTCTATCTTCTGAAGTCTTCTTGTGAGCCTGTCTCCACTCAGCTTTGAGAAGAGAGCTGTGTCCATGCTCTTGTTATTTTGCATTCTATTTATCATCACACAAACACCTATCTAATGCTCCTCCCAATTAGCACATATGCCCTTGAAGACATATGGTGAAGACCCATTGGTTAGAAGCAGTCTACACAAGGCAGTGTTGCACTGGCCCTCCAGAACTTGTCTGTTGACTGAACTGAGCAGGGACTGATTTGCCTGGGGGAAAGAAGTCTCAGAAGACAGGGGGCTGGCTTCATGTGTCTGCAGGATTGTCTACCATGAATAGTCTCAGGAGAGCTGAGCTCAGACCAACATCTCTGCCTCTTGTGGGTATCCTGGATCCTTGCACAGTGACAGCCATCTCTGTGAGTTTTCTAGCACCCATCCAGGGTTAATTCACCACTTCCTTCACCCCTCTAACCTTCTGGCTCTTTGAGCAGCAGGCTCATACAGAGAGATGCTGTGCTACTTTTAGAAAAGAACGTGTCGGGCGTTTGCTGCCATCTAGTGAGGAGGTGAGGCTCAGCCTCTTGCAGAAGCCAGAGGGATCCTGTGCTCTCCCCAGGAGCTGGCTCCAGGAATCCAGCACCAGTGACATGGACCATGTGGGGATGGACAGGTGTGTGTGCCAAGGGCACAAGTCATTGCACAGAACAGATAATATTTAAGCCCCTAAATTGTAATCTGGAATAGGCAAGACCATATCCTTCCAGACCCTCCCTTACCTCCAGCCAGGCAGTGTCCCTGTTAGAATCATGACCAACTATCTTTTCCAGAAAACTTGGTAGGAATCTGTAAACACTGAGAGTTCGTAATTGGAGGCCTCTTCAGGAAGCTGTAGATAATCCCCAGGGCCTCAAGCAGGACTGGTTGTGGCTTTAGAACTGGTGATTTCCACACAGCTCCTGCAGTCCTGCCTGGGAGTCCCTCTGGCTCTGTCTCAAAAGTGCCCTAGTTCTGGGAACAAGCACTCCTCTGCCGCAGTATGGCGCAGATGCCCGGGCTCCACCTGGTGAGTGATTGCACACACCCTGGGTTATTGTAAGGAACAGATGAGATTATGCATGGCAAATGCTTAGCCAGTGTCTGACCTGCAGCAAATGCTAAGTCTATTAGATATTGATAATGATTAGATAATGATGTTACTACTTTTACCAGTGCTTCAGAGCACAAGGCTGCCTACAAAACTCACAAAATTTAGGCCCTGGACATGAATACATTGAGTCATGGTTAGATCTTGTGTACAATGAAAATAAGTTCCCTCTTAATATGCCACAGCATCCAGCTTTGGCCTTACCTCCACTGGACAGTGAGGGGCAGGGCAGAGGCTCAGGGCTCAGACTCCAGGCTGCTGACAGGCACATCACCTCCTCCAGCCTGTCAGAGGTACAGGATTCCAGGGCTATTTCTGCGGGATTTTCCTGAGCCTAGATTATTACACTGTAGTTCTTTGCCCCCAGTCCAGCTAATGTCTTGCTTGGCCTCTGGGAATCTCCAGTTTTTAGGGAGGCCCTGGGCTACTCCTGGGGCCAGGCCCTTCTGATTGACTTGGTTGTTCTCTGGGCTGTGTTTCATGTATATATTCAGCCAGAACTGAATGTAGGGCTCATCAAATGACTGAGGTCTCTGGCTAACCATTATGTCTTATGGCTCCCCTGCCCTGGGGTCCAGGTGTTGTGCTAAGTGGGGTGCACTCTCCATCCAAGGTGCCCACTGCAGATATTTCACCGGAAGTGAGACTGTCTTACTGGTTCCAGTCAATGGTGTGTTCAGCCAGCTCTAGGCAGCTCACAAGAACTGACTGTGGACATCTTTCCCAACTCTACATTCAGAAACATCATGTTGGTAGCTTGAAATTGGTCATGAAGGGAGTACTCACCACAGAAATCAGTAAACACTACAAATCATGGCTTGTTTCTTTTTTCCTGAAGAGCAGTTATTACGCACTTATCAGCACACCACTGGCTATCGCCTTTAATTCCAACTTAGGTACCACATTTAAACCATTACTCACACAAGCACCAAACAAAAGAATTTTTAGTGTATTATCCGAATGAAATGCAAACTGAAAGCTTCATTTATTTATTTTTTCCCCACATATATATAACAGGTATTGCAGCTAGTGAAAGATAGGGTAGTAACTGACACAAATCATGATCATGCTTTTAGGTTTGAAATAAACTCAAAATATTCAACATTGGCTAAAAAAGTCTGCAATAAGTATTTATTGGCAGGTTTTGAATTCTCACTTAGCATGCAAAAGAGCTATATGTGATAAGCCACATACTTTTACTGGGGAAAACATCCAACAAAGGTATTGGGCACAGTACTCAGGAACACATGGGAAACATAATTTAAAACTTTAATGTGTTTTTTTGTTTCTTATTCTTTTGACATAATTCGAACTGTGCTTCGATCCTCATGTTAGTATGTCTTCTATAGACCTTTCTAATGTCTTTTTCTTTGTTAAAACTGTACTGGTAGTAATAGTCAGGCACCCTTATCTCGATAAGAATCCTTTGATGTGAGCTTTAAAATATTTTCTTTCAGCCAGGAAAAAAAGGAATGGCTAGTTCGAAGAGTTCTAGTTTTGAGTACTTGTTTGTACACAGAGCTGCGGATGGCTTGGAGCTCAAGAGGCCGGAGGCAAGGCTTGGAGGCTGTGAGGTATGGGTGGAGGTGTGGGGCTCAGTCATAATGGACCTTGCCCTCGGCCACCCCAGAGCTGGGTAAGTCTCCATTGGAGAGTGTCTGGAGGGTTGAATGAGGCCTGTCTTTCAAGGTACACTTGGTCTTCATCATGTACTTTCGAAAGGCCTTTTGAATAACAGCAGCACATCTTTCCTCTTCCTTCCTTTTGGTGGTGGTGATTATGGGTTCATATAACTTCTTGAAAGGGTTGGCCTCCATGAACTTCTCCTCTATCGCTGCTTTCATGCTATCCAGGCCACTGGACTCACCAAGTACCCTCGTGGTGAAAGCGAAGAGAATATCCAAGCAATGGAGACGATCTCCACTCACCATTGGCAAGTCCATGACTAAAAATTGGTATTTATTTGGCTTTGCCACTCGCAGAGGCTCAGGAAGGGCATCAGCAAAGTCAGAAAGGGCAGAATATTTGATAAATTGTGTTGCTTCTGGGTCAAACTTTTCCCAGACTTCGTAGAACATTTCAAAGTCATCTTCACCCAAAGGGTCCTCACTTTCTTCAGTGGCTACATTGAAGTTTTCTAAAATCACAGCAATATACATGTTGACCACAATGAGAGAGGAGATGATGATGTAAGTGACAAAGTAGATTATGGCTATGGTAGAGAGGTGACAGCTCTCTGTCTTGGGGTCACAGGAATTATTTGACTTTAACATGGGGCTGAGGAGGGCATCCCAGCCTGCCGTCGTGGTTATCTGGAAGAGGCAGAGCATGCTGCTTATAAAAGTTTGGAAGTTGAAGATGTCATCAATTCCAGAATCTTCCTTCACTTTGCGAAAAGAGTTCATACCAAAAATGGCATAAATAAACATAACCAGAAAGAGGAGAAGACCAATATTAAATAGAGAGGGCAGGGACATCATCAGAGCGAAAAGCAGAGTTCTGATTCTTCGTGCTGCTCGAACAAGTCTCAGGATTCGGCCAATCCGAACCAAGCGAACCATTCTGAACAGTGTTGGAGGGAAAGGAATCTCGGCCTGGGTTTCCAAGGCAGAAACCACGGTACCTAAAGACAAGGAGGAGGGTCAATGAATTTCCAGCAGACAGATTGATTTTAGACATATCCTGTCTCTCCTGCTTTCAATCTGAGTGAGACCAACTTTTTACCATTACTTTTCAGCTTATGTACAAAATTAAGAAGTTTTTTTACCCATATCAGGGAAAAAATATATATGTGCCTTAAACTGGAGAGCAATCTTCAAGGTTCATACAATTTAGATAGGAATTTAGATGGGTCAGGACATCTAAAAAGACCCTTCAAAGAAAAGAAATAAAATGCAGTTTATTACTATTTTGTAAGTTACCTAATGGACTTGAAATACATTATCATCTATGTTGGTCATTTAAAATCACTCATGGGGTAGCAAATATAACAGTTTTCCATATTTATTATATACATAGAATGGAAAACATATAAACTATTGATGGAGTCATTTAGATTACAATGCAAAGAGAAATTTCTGCTACTGAAGGTTGGCTTGAGTGTGAGCTATCAGTGGAAGTTGTACACCCCTAACCCCAAGGTTTCTTAAACAAACAGGTTCTCACTGTAGAGAAATTTGAACACAGCCTGCTGTAGGCAAGGACAGAGCTAGAGAAAGAAGGTAGTGTTGCGTTGCTTGTCTTTGGGCTAAAACCGCCAGAGATTTCTCATCTTTGTCAATACGCTCATTCCAAGGACTTCTGGAAGTCCAAACTCAAAAAGCTACGGGAATAAATTGGAGACAGTTTCTCTGTTATTGTAAATATCCCAGAAGTGGCATCTCAAGCAGAAGTTTCTGCAGACTGCTGAACATTTGGCCTAAAACATCATCCTGTTTTTTCATTGCTTGCTCTGCAAGCAAGTGATACAAGGATTTAAAACAACACACATTTTGACCCAAATATTACAGAATGGCTTGAACATGCTTGCCTCATAGACACAGGGCCTTGTTCTTCCTCTGAGGATCCTCTAAGGTCATTAGGTATGATGGACAGCCAATTTTTTTGAGATGTGGAATTTTTACCATTTCAGCAACAACTGGAGGAGGTCCCTCCTTTAAGGTCTGCTTCCTCTGTGAATATTTCTTTGAGTAATCAAGCTCACAGTAATTTGTCTTTCCTGTGAGCTCAGTTCTTTCGTGCAGCAAGTGATTTGGGGTTCAATTAATTTCTCTGTCTTTTTCTGATTCCTTAATGTGGTAGGTCTTAATTTTGTTGTTGTTCAGTCACTCAGTTGTGTCCAATTCTTTGTGACTCCATAGACTGCAGCATGCCAGGCCTCCCTGTCCTTTACCATCTCCCAGAGTTTGCTCAAACTCATGTCCATTGAGTTGGTGATGTCATCCAACCATCTCATCCTGTGTCACCCGCTTCTCCTCCTGCCTTCAATCTTTCCCAGCATGAGGGTCTTTTCCAGTCAGCTCTTTGAATCAGGTGGCCAAAGTACTGGAGCTTCAGCTTCAGCATCAATCCTTCCAATGAATGTTCAGGGTTGATTTCCTTTAGGATTGACTGGTTTGATCTCCTGGCTGTCCAAGAGACTCTCTAGAGTCTTCTCCAGCACCATAGTTCAAAAGCATCAGTTCTTCAGCACTCGGCCTTCTTTACGGTCCAACTCTCATATGCGTACATGACTACTGGAAAAACCATAGTTTTGACTATAAGGACCTTTGTCAGCAAAGTGACGTCTCTGCTTTTTAATAGGCTGTCTAGTTTTGTCATAGTTTTTCTTCCAAGGAGCAAGCATCTTTTAATTTCATGGTAGCAGTCACTATCTGCAGTGATTTGTGAGCCCAAGAAAATAAAGTCTGTCATTGTTTTCATTTTCCCCCCATCCATTTGGCATGAAGTTACGGGACTGGATGCCGTGATCTTCATTCTTTGAATGCTGAATTCTTAGGTCAACTTTTTCACTCTCTTCTTTCACCTCCAAGGGGCTCTTTAGTTTCTATTCACTTTCTGCCATTAGGGTGGTATCATTTGCATATCTGAAGTTATAGATATTTCTCCTGGCAATTTTGATTCCAGCTGTGCTTCACAGCCCAGCATTTCACATGATGTACTCTGCATATAAGTTAAAAAAGCAGGGTGACAACGTACAGCCTTGACGCATTCCTTTTGAAGCAGTCAGTTGTTCCGTGTCCGGTTCTAACTGTTGCTTCTTGACCTGCATACAGGTTTCCCAGGAGGCAGGTGAGGTGGTCTGGTACTCCTTCCTATCTCTTGTAGAGTTGTCCACAATTTGTTGTGATCCTCAGAGTCAAAGGTTTTAGCGTAGTCAGTGAAGCAGAAGTAGATATTTTTCCAGAATTCACCTGCTTTTTCTATGATTCAATAGATGTTGGTAATTTGATCTCTGATTCTTCTGATGTTTTTAAACCCAGTTTGTACACCTAGAAGTTCTCAGTTCATGTACTGCTGGAGCCTAGCTTGAAGGATTTTAAGCATAACCTTGCTAACATGTGAAATGAGTGTAATTGTGTGGTAGTTTGAATGTTCTTTGACATTGCCCTTCTTTGGGATTGGAATGAAAACTGAACTTTTCCAGTCCTGGGGCCACAGTTGAGTTTTCCAAATTTGCTGACACATTGAGTGCAGCACCTTCATAGCATCATCTTTTAGGATTTTAAATAGCTCAGACAGAATTCCATCACCCCTATTAGCTTTCTTTGTAGTAATGCTTCCTAAGGCCTATTTGATTTCGGACTCCCGGACGTCTGATGCTAGATGATGATCACACCACCATGGTTATCTGTGCCATGAAGATCTTTTTTGTATAGTTCTCCTGTGTATTCTTGCCACCTCTTCCTAATATCTTCTGCTTCTATTAGGTCCATACCATTTCTTTCCTTTACTGTGCCTATCTTTGCATGAAATGTTCCCTTGGTATGTCTAATTTTCTTAAAGAGATCTCTAGTCTTTCCCATTCTGTTGTTTTCTCTATTTCTTTGCATTGATCACTTAGGAAGTCTTTCTTATCTCTCCTTGCTATTCTTTGGAACTCTGAATTCAGATGGATGTATCTTTCCATTTCTCCTTTGTCTTTCGCTTCTCTTCTCAACTATTTGTAAGGCCTCCTCAGACAACTGTTTTGCCTTTTTGCATTTCTTTTTCTTGGGGATGGTTTTGATCACTGCCTCCTGTGCAATGTTACAAATCTCTGTCCATAGTTCCTCAGGCACTCTGTCTGTCAGATCTAATCCCTTGAATCTATTTGTCACTTTCACTGTTTAATCATAGGGATTTGATTTAGGTCATACCTGAATGGTCTAGTAGTTTTCCCTACTTACTTCAATTTAAGTCTGAATTTTACAATAAGGAGCTCATGATCTGAGCCACAGTTAGCTACCTGTCTTGTTTTTGCTGATGATACAGAGCTTATCCATCTTCAGCTACAAAGAATAAAATCAACCTAATTTCAGTATTGACCATCTGGTGATGTCCACGTGTACAGTCACCTCTTGTGTTGTTGGAAAAGGGTGTTTGCTATGACCAGAGCATTCTCTTGGAAAAACTCTGTTAGCCTTTTCCCTGCTTCATTTTGTACTCTGAGGTCAAACTTGCCTGTCACTCCAGGTATCTCTTGACTTCCTACTTTTGCATTCCAGTCCCCTATGATGAAAAGGACATCTTTTTTGGTGTTAGTTCTAGAAGGTCTAAAGAAGGTCTTGGAGAAGGAAATGGCAACCCACTCTAGTACTCTTGCCTGGAGAATCCCATGGATGGAGGAGCCCGGTGGGCTAAAGTCCATGGGGTCGCAAAGAGTCGGACACGACTGAGCAACTTCACTTTCACTTTCTAGAAGGTCTTGTAGGTCTTCATAGAAGCATTCAACTTTATACTCTTCAGCATAGTGGTTAGGGCACAGACCTGGATTACTGTCATGTTGAACAGTTTGCCTTGGAAACGAAGAGAGATTATTCTGTCATTTTTGAGATTGCACCCAAGTAGCGTAGTGCATTTCAGACACTTTTGTTGACTTTGAGGGCTACCCCACTTCGTCTAAGGGATTCTTGCCCACAGTAGCAGATATAATGGTCATCTGAATTAAATTCACCGACTCTGGTCCATTTTAGTTCATTTATTCCTAAAATGTCAATGTTGACTCTTGCCATCTCCTGTTTGACCACTTCCAATTTACCTTGATTCATGGACCTAACGTTCCAGGTTCCTATGCAACATTGTTCTTTACAGCACCAGACTTTACTTTCACCACCAGACACATCCATAACTGGGCATCATTTCTGCTCTGGCTAAGCCTCTTCATTCCTTCTGGAGCTATTTCTCCACTCCTCTCCAGCAGCATATTGGACACCTACTGGCCTGGGGCTGGGGTGGGTGTTTACTCCCTCAATGTCATATCTTTTTGTCTTTTCATACTGTTTGTGGGGTTCTCAAGGCAAGAATGCTGAAGTGATTTGCCATTCCCTTCTCCAGTGGACCACATTTTGTTAGAACACACCATGACTCATTCATCTTGGGTGGCCCTACACAGCATGGCTCATAGTTTCATTGAGTTATACAAGGCTATGATCCATGTGATCATTTTGGTTAGTTTTCTGTGATTGTGGTTTTCATTCTGTCTGCCCTCAGAGGGATGAGGGTAAGAGTTTGTGCAAGCTTCCTGATAGGAGGGACTGGCTGCAAGGAAAACTGGGCCTTGCTCTGGAGGGCTGTACCTTGCTCAGTTAATCTTTAATCCAATTTTCTGCTGATGGGAGGGACTGTGCCTGTAGTTTGGCCTGAGGTGGCCCAGTCCTAGAGTCTTCGGTCTATGGTAGGCTATAGGCTGTATGCTGCTGCTGCTAAGTCACTTCAGTCGTGTCTGACTCTGTGCGACCCCAGAGAAGGCAGCCCACTAGGCTCCCCTGTCCCTGGGATTCTCCAGGCAAGAACACTGGAGTGGGCTGCCATTTCCTTCTCCAATGCATGAAAGTGAAAAGTGAAAGTGAAGTCGCTATATGCTGCTGCTGCTGCTGCTAAGTCACTTCAGTCGTGTCCGACTCCTAGCGACCCCATGGACTGCAACCTACCAGGCTCCTCCGTCCATGGGATTTGCCAGGCAAGAGTACTGGAGTGGGTTGCTATTGCCTTCTCCAATAGGCTGTATGGTAGGGATAATGGTGACCTCCTTCAGTTACTGTGAGCTCTACGATGCCTGGCACTGCCTGGAAAAAGTTCAGCAAATAGTGGAATGAATGAGCTGCTCTCTTCATATTGGAGGAAGAGCTCTTTAAGTGCTCAGATGGTTGCCCCAGACTCATCATCATTTTCTAACTTTATTGCTGCTGTCAATTTCACCGGGACTTGTGCTTGAAACTGACTAATAAAGATTAACAGTCTATTTAACCATAAGCATGTTGAAAAATCTATTACTAAACCTTATCTACACAAGTTTCCATGGCTAAAAAGTAGAACAGACTATGAACTGTACCATTTCCTTGGTCCCTGAAACATCTGCGTTGTTGCTATCATGTTAAGAACCAAAATATTTTGATCCAGCATATCTGTTTATTGCATCCTTTCTGAGATAAAACAGAAGCTTCCACTTGTGAAATCCGTTTTCACTGCCTTCATGCTCTTTGAACAATGAGAAGAATCAATCCGTAGGCAGTTTTATGCAATTATGGTTAAATTATCAGTTTAATTAAAGCAGACTTCAAAAACCCAGAGTAAAATCTTATAGCTTAGTCATGAAGAATTTACCTTCGAAGTTAATGTATGTGGATGTGTGTGTATATGTTTCATGAAAAGGTGTATGGCAATAACCCTCTTTTTCTCCCTATTCTTCTTCTATAAACCTTAAGGTTAATTTCTGTCCACAGTTAAGAAAAATATAGTGATTATAGAGTGAAGCTAGTTGGTGAGTGAAACCCAAGCAGTTGACACACTATGTAATTTCCACTATAATTGAAGTGAACATGAGATACAGAATAAAGAAAAAGCACTATTTGTCCTTATGACACATTCTTGCAAGCCCCATCCAGGCTGAGCCATGGAGGCCCTCTATAAAGAAGAGGTATGGGAAGGCCCAGCAATGTCACTGGGGCACAGTAATTGTGATCTGACATCCAAAAGGATTTTGGACTAGGGAAAAAATGGAAACTAAATGCCAAATCCTTAAAACAAGAAATGTTCTTTAGGCCTTATAGTTGTAGAAGAAAATGGAACTTTGACTCAGTTCCCTGGATAAAGCAGGTAGCCCCACAAAAACTTCTAAGTCATCTTAATTTCATCTGTCCCCATTGAATAAATGATCCACATAATTACTTAACTCTATTTCAATTGTGTAGATAGTCAAGGGAGTGAAAATTACTCTGTATTTTCTAGCAACTCCCCAAAGAGAATGGCATTTATTCATCTATTTTTTTTTTCCAAAAACCACATTAAATTTAATTTTCTGCTCTGTGGCTACTCTGGACAAAATTCCAAATGATAAGACTTACAAGTTTACTTCTTGCTCTCATACTAAAGCCCCTCTGGTTGCCAGTTTTACTTACTAACAATAGAAAGGACCACGATCACACAATCAAATAAATTCCAGCCATTGGTGAAGTAGTATTGCCTCAAAGCAAAGATTTTGATGAGACACTCAATTGCAAAGATGACCACAAAGGCCAGGTTGAGACACTCAAGTAAATGTTTCATGGTGTCCGATTGGTCATGTGATTCAGCCATCATGCTCAGCATGTTGAGGAGAATGAGGATGATGATAATGATATCAAAGACCTGGTGTGTGACAAGGTCAAACACAAAGCCTTGGCATTTGTTCTGAGGAAAAAGAAAAAGGAATCATAAACCATTTGGAGTTGTAGGAATGAAATCACATACATTAAAAGGCACATACAATAGCATTTGTCCTCTCTTACATTTAAAGTAGTTTCTTGGAAAATGCACACTTTTATAGGGCAAGAAATTCTTCTAATAGATATTTTTCATTTAATTTCATTAAATTTAATTAGAAACTGGTTTTAAAATGTAGGCATACAGCTTTAATTCCATTTTGAAACTAAATAAATACGTAAATTTTTAGTAACAACATAACTTTGATGTGGTGGATGATTTGTTTTTGTTGAAATAAAACAGCTCATGTTGGGTTTAATCATTAAAAAATGAACTTTGGTCTGTATATTTCACCTATGTCTGTATTTCGACTTTAATAATGTTAATGCAGAGGATACTTGCTCACATACTTTTGTTGGACAAGACAGAATTAACATCTCCAAGGCTCCATTTGTTAGTTTAGAATAATCAGACCTTATACTTAACCAAAACTCTGTATTCAAGCAATTCTTGAAAGCCAATTTCCTAATTCTTGTTCACTTGACAACAAGGCTAGATAAATGGGATTCTGATCCGGTGATTACTAAAACTGGAAACAGAAAAACTGATTATTTCACATGAGTACTGGTGGTGACCTTGCATATTGTTTCGTATATGGCTGACCTGCTCCCGGAAAAGGTGTGCTGGGTGCTCTAGTACAGCTTCTAACTCAGGTTTGCATGCCTTGTCTACCATGTGCAGGGCAATGACTCAACTATCCCACTGTTTCCTTTCATCTCTATAAGGCACGACTTTGTTGTTTGCTTAAGTGGAAACTGTTCTTTAGCACAAACTCAGACACTGATATTGTATGGCATTCTTGACTATACATTGGTTGTTTATGTGTAATATATATATATACCATATGTATATATTAGATTATTTCATATTATATATCATCTAATCAAAGTATGCACATAGTGTTCTATTTAGAAAATGCACAGACCCCTACAAATTCATCTTTATAGTCCCAGGCATCTGTTAGGGTAATCCGGGCAAAAGAGGATGTTTTGTGGTGGTAACAGTACAGAAAGACACGCATTTTTAGGTTTAAGAACTAATATGGAAGTAGAAGCAGGAGTCCAAGAGTGTTCTAATGGAGTAGGTTATGGGAAAGTTAAGGCTGAGGTTATAATTTCTGCTTGGTGGTGCATTCAATCAACTGGAGAACAGAGATGAGAAGTTTGGGGGAGAGATGATGGATGTGTCCTGGGCACACTGGAATTTGAAGTGCCCAGTGGGACATCCAAGGGACATGGGCAGGTAGAGGTATGGGTCTGGAGCTCAGGCAGAGAGCTGGAAAGCAAATGTGGAGTTCTATGGCCTCAGAACTGATATGAACTAACATCAAGAGAATGAATGCTGTCACTATGGGAGCAAGGGCAATGAGAAGAAAAAGGGTTGGAATAGCAGTAGAAGGGTATTACATGTAAGTTGATGTCTTTGAAACTTTGCTCCAGGAGCTCTAAAACTTTTATCAAGGAGTCTGGAGAAGAAACTTGAAAGTCAAATGCATTTCCTATGTGAGAATGCATCGCGGAAGTCAGACAGGACCTGGAGAAAAGATACTTTTAAGGATGCTCTCCAAGAAAGCAGAATAAAGGCTGAGAATAAATGTAAGGGCATGGTAAACACTGGCCTTACAGTTCAACTCTAATATTGAGAAAATGGAGAAGATTAAAAATATAAGCTACCAAATGTGATAGAGGATCAAAAAAAAACTCTGTTATTTTAAGATACATTCTATGTATTTTAATGTATTATACATACATTCTATGTCATTTTACAGTGACTTCTATACCTCAGGATAATTCTTAAAGCCTGTAATGAAGCTACCTTGTGGGAATGCTTTAGGTAGAAATGATTCCAGATCCCTTGGTCTTACTGCTGGAAAGAATATCCATCACTTCTTAGGTTAAAACAGCTGTACTTCCCTCTCTATGCAGTTGCTACTCCAAAGCTCAAAAGATAACATGTAGATTTTAGAAGTTAAAAAAAAAAATCTATGAGGGGTTAAGGGCTAGCTTGTCTAGACTATAACATGCTCAGTCGTGTCTGACTCTTTGTGATCCTGTGGACTGGGGCCTACCAGGCTCCTCTGGCCATAGGCTTTCACAGGCAAGAATACTGGAGCGGAGGACCATTTCCTTCTCCAGGGTATCTTCTTGACCCAGGGACTGGACTCATGTCTCCTGTGTCTCCTTCATTGGCAGGTGAATTTTTTACCATTTGCACCACCTTGGAAGCCCAGTTAAGGGCTAACAGCTGATTCAAAGTCTAAGCTCAAATTCAGACACCAGGGGATCGGGTTTTGTGTTTACCTCATGCAGCACTGCTCTCTGGAATATAGAGTTTAAGATAAATGCTGGGCATTAACTGAGCTGCACTTGGTTGTCGGAATCACTCACTGTGAAGCCATGATTGGAGAGCCACGCAGGAACGTCTCTGGGGTCACACCTACTCCCCGATGAGAAATGCACAAACAAGCTGTAACACAGTCAGGAGTGGAGGCGGCAGCACCCCCGTGGGAGTGCAGTCCATGCCCACTTCAAGTCCACCTCTTGCCTTCTGACACGTCCAGCGCAGCATGTGTGTTCGGTGCTCAGTCACGCCCAACTCTTTGCAGCCCCATGGACTGCAGCCTCCAGGCTCCTCTGTCCATGGGATTTTCCCCGCCAGGCAAGAATACTGCAACGGGTTGTCATGTCCTCCTCCAGGGGATCTTTCCAATCTAGGGATAGAAACTGTGTCTCCTGTGTCTCTGCCTGCATTGGCAGGTGGATCCTTTTGCCACTGAGCCACCTGGGAAGCCCAGGGCAGTGGAGAGGCCTAGAAGCTGCATTATGTGCCCCTGCAACTTCTGTTCAGCTGTGTGCGGCACTGCCAGCTTCACATCCTTCATGAAACAAACTAGTAAATGTGTGTCTCATGAGTCTTTTAGTTAACTCCAAATCTGGGACCAACTGGTACTGAATCAATGGCTGCATATCAGGCACATATAAATAAAAATTCTCTTTGCCTTTCTTGTTGGCTCGAGTTTAAATAAGAACTGCAAAGTGTTTGCTGTTGTTCAGTCACTAACTCATGTCTGACTCTTTGTGACCCCATGAACTGTAGCATGCCAGGCTCTTTCCGTCCTTCACTATCTCCTGGAATTTGCTCAAATTCATCTCCATTGACTCATGACTGATGCCATCCAACCATCTTGTTCTCTGCCATCCCTTTCTCCTTTTGCTTTCAATATTTCCCAGGATCAGGTTCATTTTCAATGAGTCAGCTCTTTGCATCAGATGGTCAAAGTTTTGGAGTTTCAATTTCATCATCAGTCCTTCCAATGAGTATTCAGGGTTGATTTCCCTTAGGATTGACTGGTTTGATCTCCTTGCAGTCAAAGGGACCCTCAAGAGTCTTCTCTAGCAACACACTTTGAAAGTATCAATTCTTCGGCGCTCAGTCTTCTTTATGGTACAGCTCTCACATCCGTGTATGACTCCTGGAAAAACCATAGCTTTGACTATAGAGACCTTGTTGGCCAAGTGATGTCTCTGCTTTTTAATACCCTGTCTAGGTTTGTCATAGCTTTCCTTCCAAGGAGGAAGAGTCTTTTAATTTCATGGCTACAGTCTCTGTCCATGGTGATTTGAGAGCCCAAGAAAATAAAATCTGTCACTGCTTCCACTTATTCCCCTTCTATTTTCCAAGAAATGATGGGGCTGGATGTCATGATTTTTTCAGTGTTGAGTTTCAAGTCAACTTTTTCACTCTCCTCTTGTACCCTCATCAAGAGGCTCTTTAGTTCCTCTTCACTTTCTGCCATTAGAGTGGTATCATCTGCATACCTGAGGTTGTTGATATTTCTCCCAGCAATCCTGATTCCAGTTTGTGATTCATCCAGCCTGACATTTTGCATGATGTACTCTGTGCTGTGGGCTTCCCTAATAGCTTAGTTGGTAAAGAATCTGCCGAGAATGCAGGGTATCCTGGTTCAATTCCTGGGATGGGAAGATCTGCTGGAGAAGGGATAGGCTATCACCTCCAGTATTCCTGGGCTTCCCTTGTGGCTCAGCTGGTGAAGAATCCACCTGTAATGCAGGAGACCAGGGTTCGATTCCTGGGTTGGGAAGATCCCCTGGAGAAGGGAAAGGCTGCCCACTCCAGTATTCTGGCCTGGAGAATTCCATGGACTGTATAGTCCATGGGGTCATGAAGAGTTGGACACACCTGAGCAACTTTCAGTTTCACTCTGTGCTGTGCTTAGTTGCTCAGTCATGTCCAACTCTGTGGGCCCATGGACTGTAGCCTCCACATCAAAGTTAAATAAGCAGGGTGACCATATACAGCTTTGTCATACTTCTTTCCCACTTGGAACCAGTCAGTCATTCCATGTCCAGTTCTAACTGTTGCTTCTTTCTTGACCTGGTTTCTCAGGAGACAGGTAAGGTGGTCTGGTACTCCCATCTCTGTCAAAGGCTTTAGCATAGTCAGTGAAGCAGAAGTAGATGTTTTTCTGGAATTCCTTTGCTTTCTCCCTGGTCCAGCGAATGTTGGCAATTTGATCCCTGGTTCCTCTGCCTTTTCTAAATCTAGCTTGAACATCTGGAAGTTCTTGGTTCACAAACTGCTAAAGCCTAGCTTGAAGGATTCTGAGCATAACCTTGCTAGCATGTGAAATAAGCACAACTGGAACATTCTTTGGGATTTCCGTTCTTTGGGATTTGAATGAAAACTGACTTTTCCAGTCCTGTGGCCATGGATGAGTTTTCCAAATTTGCTAGCATATTGAGTGCAACACTTCAACAGTATCATCTTTTAGGATCTGAAATAGCTCAGCTGAAATTCTATCACCTCCACTAGCTTTGTTTGTAGTAATGCTTTCTAAGGCCCACATGACCTCACATTCTACGAAGTCTGGCTCTAGGTGAGTGACCACACCACCATGGTTATCTGGGTCATTAAGACCTTTTCTGTAAAGTTCTTCTATGTATTCTTCCCACTTTTCTTAATCTCCTCTGCTTCTGTTAGGTCCTTACCATTTCTGTCCTTGTGAATTCACTTCAAAGTGAAATTAGTACTTGAAAATGAGTATGGTACTTAAAAGCTAGATTTGACTTAGATAAATTGAAGTTCCACATACTGTTGTCAGATGAAAACTCTACAAATATAATTGTATCATTAAACTTTCGGTAAAAATTTTTCATTGTATAAATTCTAAACAGTTGTCCTGACATTTATAGACATTTTTAGTGCAACACAAATGTTTAAACCTAGGGGGATGGATTTTATGCCCTAAAACATACTTCTTTATTCAACAAATCATTGAAAACATACTTAATGCCTGGCTCTATTCTGATTGCTGGGAATAGCAGGAAAGTAAACATACCTTTGATAATTTAGGGCTTCCCTCATAGCTCAATTGGAAAAGAATCCACCTGCAATGCAGGAGACCCCAGTTCAATTCCTAGGTCAGGAAGGCCCGGCTGGAGAAGGGATAGGCTACCCATTCCAGTATTCTTGGGCTTCCCTTATGGCTCAGCTGGTAAAGAATCTGCCTGCAATGTGGGAGACCTGGGTTCGATCCCTGGGTTGGGAAGATCCCCTGGAGAAGGGAAAGGTTACCCACTGTAGTATTCTGGCCTGGAGAATCCCATGGACTGTATAGTCCATGGGATCACAAAGAGTTGGACATGACTAAGCAACTTTCACATTCACTTTGATAATTTGGGACCTCATGTTTGAATGAAAATCTCCAAGTCCTCTACATGCATCAGATATCAAGCCCCTCTTCCATACTGCTCTCTCAAACTTTTCGGTGCCCCTGACCCTCCTTGTCTTGAAAGCCTCCAAACTCACTTCTCAGAACTACCAATGGTGCCTGTGGTATGCCTTTATGATCTAATGTTCTCAAATTCCAGCTCCTCAACGGACTGTAAGCACAGAGTAGTCCTGTAAGTACCTCGTAAGGCAGGATTCAGCAAACAATGGCCCATAAGCCAAATCTGGCCCATCACCTATTTTAGTATAGCCCATGAACTCAGAATAGGTTTTACTCAGAATGAGTTTTGGGGGAAAAAACTCGAAAAGAATAAAATTTTGACACATGAAAATTACATGAAATCCAAATTTTGGTGTTTATAAATCAAGTCATACTGGAGCACAGCCAAGAACATTTGTTCTCTATCTATAATGATTGCTTTTGTGTTACAACATCAAAGTTGAGTAGTAACAGCAGAAACCACATGGCCTGCAAAGCTTAAAATATTTACTGTCTGGCCTTTTACAGAAAAAGTGTGTCCGCTCCTAAGATGGAAAGTTTATCATAAATACTTGTGAAGTGGAAGTGAAGTATGCATGACCTCAATTTCACACCAGAGAAAGGTGGTAAAATATATTATAAATACATTTTAAATTGGCCAAGATTACATTCAAACAAGCTGCTAAATTCACATCACTGTAATGAGTATATATTGAGCAGCTCCCGTGCATGCATGCATCATAAGTTGCTTCAGTAATGTCTGACTCTTTGCGACCCTATGGACTGTAGCCTGACAGGCTCCTCTGGCCATGGGATTCTCCAGGCAGGAATACCGGAGTGAGTTGCCGTGCCCTCCTCCAGGGGATCTTTCCAACCCCAGGATCAAACCCGCATCTCTTACATTTCCTGCATTGCCAGGCGGGTTCTTTACCACTAATGCCACCTGGGAAGCCCGAGCAGCTCTCAGGTGCTCACGAAAAAGTAAATTTAAGCTGTTGCCCAGGCATTTATTATTGAATCTGAATGTCTGATTTTCCTAAGAACTTGAGTCATATACCAGTGTACCTCGGTTCACATTGAGTTCTTAGGTCAAGTCTATAAATTTAAAAATTAAAGGAGAATGGCACTACAGATATCTGAGTTTCTCATCACCACTTAATGCATCTATGTATTTAGAATCAATCAAGTGCTCTCACCTGAGGCCTTGGAATGGGCTTTTGAGGTTTTTTGGATCCTAATTTTTTCATTGCATTATAGTATTTCTTCTGTTCTTCTGTCAGAAAGACATCTTGGCCACCTAAGTATGTCGAGAAAATGAGAGCTAATTATCATTAACAGAACTTTGGAAATGAATTCTGAATTTTCAGAAATAGTTTTAAAGTTATATTGCATTTCTATCAACAATTCCTAAAATTCCATTTTGAAGCAGAATGAGACTATAAAGAAGGGCCTAAAGGAAACAGGGTTTAAATTAAGGAATAAGGGAGAAATGTTACTTTTATCAGTTATATTTCTCTTTTTATAATATAAATAAGACTATAAATTCTTTGCAAACATCCACAGAAGCTTTATAAAAACTGAACATACTTCAGGTTGTGTAAATCAAACTACAGTGAAACAAACATAGAAATTAGTAATAAAAATCTAAATGAAAAGTCCTAAAAAGTGACAATTAAAATTCTCCTAAATATGCGACTGCATATATCACTAATAACATTTCCAAAAGCATCTGTCTAGAGCCATCCTAACAACAACAACAAAAAAAAGAGAGAGCTTTAAGTGTCTTCACCACTGAGTAATAAAGAACAGAAAAATGAAGTAGGATTTTCACGAAATTGGGTGAGAGAAGTGGTAAAACATCTAGAAATGCTGGATAAAATAGAACAGAATTACTTTTAAAAGATATAGCTGAACTTGCCCAAAAAGTAAGGAAAATTTCCATCATCTGAAAATCAAGAGAAAAAAGAGAAGTAAATTAGTCCTGAAGTCATGGCTTGCCTAAGGGCATTTGCTAATTTCTGCAAAAATGAGTATCTTAGGATTTAATAACTACAAGTGGGTCATGGGGAAAAGACAGTGGGGTTAGTCTAAGAACCCTGTGTGTTGGTGATGGAATTCTCCAAGTGCTGCCATTAAAGAGTGAAGAAGAAAACCAAACATATCTGTTGGGGAGAGAAAACAACCAGGACATTGTCTTAGTCTATACTCTTCACTGATAATTTGTGAATCCAAGCCTGCCTTGATGAGCATGTGGGGTTTAAATTCACACCACAGTATGGACCAAAAAATACAGTTCTAGAACAGTCTTTCCAACAAATGGAGCCAGGAAAACTGGATATCATCATACAAAAGAATGAAGGTGAATCATTACCTAACACTATATACAAAAATTAACTCAAAATGGATCAAAGACATAAATGTAATATCTAGAACAATAAAATTCTCAGAATAAAACACAGAACAGAAGCATTAGATTTGGTAATGATTTCTTGGATATGATACAAAAGGCAAAAGAAAAAACAGACCAATTGGACTTCATAATTTTAAATTTGGGGGCATCAGAGACACTCTCAATGAAGTAAAAAGGCAACACACAGAGTGGGGAAATATTTGAAAATCATATATCTGACAAGAGATTAATATTATATAGAGGACTCTGAAAATATAAAAACAAAAAGACAAACAACCTGATTTTTAAAAGAGCAAAAGGTTTGAATAGATATTTCTCTAAAGAAGATATATGAATGGCCAATAAGCATAAGATATATGAATGGCCAATAAGCACATGAAAAAATGTTCAGTGTCACTAATCATTAGGGAAATGCAAATCAAAATCAAAATGAGATACCACCTCACATCCATTAGAATGGCTACTATCAATTAAACAGCAAACAAGTGTCCGTGAGGATGTAGAGAAATTAGAAACTTTGTATACTGTACATATCACCACATGATACAGCAATGCCACTTCTATATAGACCTAAACGAATTGAAGCAGGGTCTCAAAGAGATGTTTGCACACCCATGTTCATAGGACCTTTATTCGCAATAACTAAAACATGGAAGAAACCCTACTGCCATCAATACATGGATGAAAGAGCAAAACATGATATATACATAGCCTTAAACAAGAAGGAAATTCTGCAATATGCAACAACATGCATGAACCTTAAGGACATTATGCTAAATGAAGTAAGCTACTCACAGAAAGACAAGCACTGCATGATTCCACCTACATGAGATGCTTAGAATAGTCAAAATCATGAAGACAGAAAGTGGAATGGGAGCTGCCAGGGGCTGGTGGGAAGTACGGGGAGTTATTGCTTAATGGGTGTAGAGTTTCAATTTTACAAGATGAAGAGTTATACAGATGGATGATGATGATGGTTGCACAACATTATGAATGTATTTAACACCACTGAGCTGTAACATTAAAAATGGATAAGATGATAAATCTGATGTTATGACCATTTTGCTACAGTAAAAATAAATAAAGAAAGAAAGAAACCGACAACCCAGCCCTAGGAGTTAACCAGGTTTTTTCACGATGCCTGGCAGATATTAACTATCTTCAATAATCACATGCATCATGATAGTATTAATACTGTTATTACGAGACTGCCCTTTGTGTGTTGTGAGATAAATAAAATGAGCAGCTATGGAAATTTTAAAGGCTATTATCTTCTGTACCCACAAGAACCAGCTTTCTCAGTGTGGAAAAGAGGAGATACAGCTGTACTAGTTAAGTGAAAACTTTGTCGTCCTAAATTTGAAGTAGCTCTGGCCACTGCAAAAGTCTCAAAATAATCACAATGAGCATTCTAGATTGCGGTCTTAGAACACTACCTCCCAGAACTCCCTAGAGAAATGGCTCATTCCAGATCTGGAGCAAAAAGTGTACAAACAATGCCTAGAACATACTGCCAATCCAGAGAGCAAGGAAGTCATCCAGTGCAAGGACCTGATTTGAATCCTAATTTGAAAAGAAGCAAACTTTAATATAATCAATCAACTAATCAGTTAAAGAATGAATAAATATTTTGAGAATATAGGAGACTGGAGGAAATTTGAACATTTCACTGGATTTTTGATGAATTTAAAGAAATCATATTAAACTTTTTAGATATGATCATGAAATTGTAGTTATGTTTAAAAAGAGATATGTTCTGAAAAATTGGTGGATGAAATAATGTGATGTATGTGATGCTCTATAAAAAAAATCCAGTGGAAGGATCCAGTGGGGAAAGACACTGAAGGTATAAGGATGTTCTTAAATCAATAAATGTTGTGCTGGGTGCTGGGTATTTTAGGTTCATTTTACCATATTCTTGTGAGTGTTTGAAATTTTCTATTATAAAAAGTAAAACAAAATAGAACAAAAATGCTATGGACTGATCAAAACAGCGATTTCAAATGCAAGCTTAAATCTAAAATCTCAAGGCCTGACATTCAGACTGTAGGTATTGGTTGCAATCAAGCTGCATATTACAGAGGTGACTCCACATAGCACACTCCTGAGTAACAGCAGCCACGTAGTTGCCTGGGACTGTGAATGACTCTCCCAGCAGACACTAAGAAAGCTCAGCAGTATCAGGACACATTTTAGATGGATTTAAAAAAGCTCAACAGAAAAATAAAGAAGGTCACAAAACAACAAGGGAAAAACCAAAGGTGAATGTTTAGCCACCTGATTTTAGGATTGAGAAATGCCTTCAGTATATAAATTCAAGAAAAGAGGGCAAAAGGACAAGATTGAAAGCTTGACTTCATACATATGCTAAATGTCTATAAATTTAAAATGCCATTACACAAATGTAAGAGGTAAGTCACATTGAACATACTATATAAAACCATAAGAAAAAATGATAATATCAATTTTAAGAAGAGACAAAGAGCATATAAACGGAAAACTCAAGGAAGAGATAGTTCTGGCCATCAACCCGTGAAAAAGTGTTTAACTTCAGAAACGGTCAAATGAATGAATGTAAAACTGTGAGATAACACTTTTACCCATCAAGCTAGGAAAAATAATTTAAAATTATAGACGTCAGAATGATGAGAACAGAATAAACAAGCACTTCATGTCTTACAAAAGTAGGGTACCCAGCCAGCATAGCATTTCTGAAAGGTAATTTCACAATCTGTCTTTAATGCCTTAAATCCTGAGGAAATAATCAGAGATATACAGAGAGAATTTCAAGAATCTTCATGATTATTTTAGAAGAGCAAGAAATTTGGAAATGACCTAAATGTCCTTAAAAGGGGGAGTGGGGGGAATGGTTGTAACAAATTATGATCTATCCATAATATGGGATGTAATTCATCCATGAAAATTCTTATAATAAAGATGATCTCATGACATGAACTCATAACTAATGGAGAAGACAGTTAAAAATATTATATAATCTCAACAGTGTAAAAGAAACATTTAGTATTATTTAAAAGTGACTTAGCAGCAACAGCAGCAGTTCAGTTCAGTTCAGTTCCTGGAAAAGATGGTACCAAAATGATGAGGCTTAATCTAAAATAGTTATCATTTGGTGGTCACCTTATGGATGATTTAAATTGTCTTTTTCTCTTCATCTTTTTTCCACATTTACTACAATGCCCCTATGGATTATTGAATCAGAAAAATAAATATGTGTTTGTCACAACACACGAGGGAAAAAAAACCTGTCTCTTCCCCACCATCTTCTTTCCAAGTAAGTTCAGTAAATCTGCTGAGACTTGGGTATTGAGAGGCAGGATGCAAGTTTATGGAAAGAGGAGAGTTTGTAGATTTTTCCTGTACTTACAATGGTTATACATCCTGATAAACCCATGTTAAGTTGAAAATATTGCAGGTAACTTGAAATGCATTTAATACACTTAACCTGCTTAACATCACAGGTTAGCCTTGCCTACCTTAAACATGCTCAGAACACTTAGAAATTAGCTTTCACATGTGTGTGAAAGTTGCTCAGTCATGTCTGACTCTTTGTGACCCCATGGACTATACAGTCCTTGGAATTCTCCAGGCCAGAATGCTGAGGTGGGTAGCCTTTCCCTTCTCCAGGGGATCTTCCCAACCCAGGGATTGAACCCAGGTCTCGAACCCAGGTCTCTAGCATTGCAGGTAGATTCTTTACCAGCTGAGCCACCAGGGAAGCCCAAGAATACTGGAGGGGCTAGCCTATCCCTTCTCCAGGAGATCTTATTCGATTCCAACCCAGGAATCAAATTGGAGTCTCCTGCATTGCAAGCTATCAGGGAAGCCCAGAAATTAGATTACAGTTGGGCAAAATCATGGAACACAAACCCTATTTGAAAATAGAGTATTGAATATCTCATTTAGTTTATCAAATACTGTACTGAAAGTGAAAAACAGAACGGTTGTATGGATACAGAATGTTGTAAATATATATCTACTGCTTATCCTCAGTGAGCATATGGATGATTGGGAGCTGTGGCTGCTGCTACGCAGTGTCACAGGAAAGTATTGTACTATATATCTCTAGCACAGGACAAGATCACAGTTCAAAACCTGTAGTAAAGTTTCTACTCAATGCATATCACTTCTGCCTCATTGAAAAGTTGAAAAGTCATGTAAATTGAACTATCCTAAGTTAGGGATTGTACTCTTTTTATCCTGAATAACAAGATACACTTGCAAGATTACTAAAATTTGACATAAATACTAATCCCGATATTTGTTTTTCTATTAGAGTTCAACAATGTCCTTTGTTTAAGAGGGTAGAGTGAAGAATAAAAACAATGATTAATAAAACCCAGCTGATGCAGTCCCTTTTCAGCCATAGCCTCAAGACTCTTTTCTAAGAGGCTCCCTCTTCATTCTCATGCAGATGATAAAGGCTACTTTGCACAACAATCTAGAACTGATTTATGCTCCATCCAAGCTCTTTGGAGAAATGAGGAGGTAAAAAATACCAAACAAGGACAATCCCCATACTTATCTTTTTCTGCTGTTGGTTGAAGTTGTCAATAATAACACCAGTAAAGAGATTCAGAGTGAAGAATGAGCCAAAGATGATAAAAACTACGAAGTAAAGGTACATGCAAGAACGTGCCTCAAACTTTGGCTGTTGTCCTTCCTGTTAGGGATTGTTTTAATGAAAGAAGAAAACAGTTACTGGAGAAAAATATGAGCCATCCTAACTGCTTGGTAGCAGCACCATTAACCACTCAGCCTCCTCCAGTGAGCCATGGCCCTGCAGGGAGCCCCTTTCCCCTCTTTCAGTTTCCCCCAGCGCAGCTTGAGTGCTACCATACAGTGGGGAGGGGGTGGGGTGGAGTATCTGGACTTTTCTTTGAAGCGACGGAGAATCACTGAAGGGCTGTGAGGCAGGAGAGTAGCACGGATTGCGTGTGTCCTTTGAAAACGTCTCGAGGATGTCCATATAGACACATAACTGGAGGGAGCCAAACTGAAGAGGGCCACCAGAGAAGGGACATGTCCATTTCACGCAAAGGAGCTTAACTACCAGTCCTTGCTGAACATCTACACCGTCCCCACAGAGCCCGCTACATGATGGTATTTAGTCTGTGCTTGTGTTCTGTCACTCTTGAATCCCTAGTGCCTGGCATAGCTTGTGGCGTGAGGTTCTCCACACACATTGAATGAGTGTATGAATGAATGATCAAGCTCTGGAATGGACAAAAATGGACTACAACCAAGCTGGCCTAGCTTGAGGTATGACCAAAAGCATCCAAGACCCCTTCTGCCCAAGTTCTTCACAAGGCTCTGGTTTTATTCATTTTGGGGATAGGGGTAGGAGCACCTCTCTTTTCTTTCCTCTAATCATATTCAAAGATAGAGATGAGTGTTGATAGCTCTATCATCTGCTCAAAGTACTTATGATATTTGTTATTGAACACCCGCCATAGAAACCACTATATTGGACATAAGTATTTGAAACAATTATTTTTCTCTTTTGCCTTGAAGAGTACCTAACCTTAGTCCCACTTGGCTTCAGGCATCTACTTGTTTGAATTAAGGGTAGGCACTAGTCTGGAAACAATATAATGGAAAGAAAGGATTAATGTTCAGTTAATTTAACTGATAATTTAACATAAGATTATCCAGCAAGCTGATAATCTTGCAAAGGGAGGTTCAGATGGAAAGAGGAACAGAGAAAAGCTCACCTCACTTGTACCCAGGGAATTGTCGGAAAGAGAAATAGACCGAGAACATCAGAGCTGTGAGCATGCTAGGATGTAATACTCAGAGGAAGATGAATGAGAACTCTTTTAATCCCTGTTTCATAGTGTTTGTCTTAATGGAAAAAAGGCAGAGAACCCTGGCCACTGGAACTATGATGAGGGAAGCTCTGGGCTGGCCATGTAGTCATGGTTCTCTTGATTTGATCCTAGCACTCTACAGCATGGTAGAATACAAGCTCACCTCTGTGGAATCAACAGCTGCATACATAATATCCATCCAGCCCTTAAATGTTGCCTGCAATGAAAGAAGGGAAACGTGAACACCATTATTGACTTGTCATCAACATACAAAAGCCAGCAAGTCCAGCGGGCAGATGTATATAAGATGATGGTCCACCCTTCCTGGACAGAATGCCTACATAAAGGAACAGCTGAAAAAAGTTCACGGGCATGTGTTTTGTATTATTTTTTCTTCATTTTCACAAGATAAAAAGTTTAAAAACAAGAGAAATTTCTGCCTTAAAAATTCCTAGGGAAGTTATGGACCAGCTGATGCAAAGAACCTGATTAAGGTTCTTTCCTGATGCCACATCTATTTGTACTATCTGTCCAAGACCTTGCAACCATGGTTTGACATGGGACTGTTCCCACAGGGAACTGTTACTACAGGTGTGGCTTGGCATCTGAGGCGCCACGTCTCTCTGGCTGGAGCTAAGGAGAAGAAGGCACCACAGGACAGAGTGCAAGGTCCAAACCCTTACAGGGTCTTGGAGGTTGAAGCTCAGTAGACAATCAAGTTGGTGATGCTCAGTGGGGAACAATTCCAGAGGGCATTAGCTCCCATGAGGAAATTGGGGTTTGAGTCCATTATTTCAATGGGGTCGTTATATTTTTATTGGCTGAGAAATGGTTTATGATTCTTCTAAGGGTTCTTTCCCCAGAGTGAAAAACAAACCGACAACACTTACCACTTGCAGTAGCGCAAGGTAAGCCATTAACACATTGTCAAAGTTGACATGCGGGGTGTGCCAATAGAAATTTCCACTTTCACATTGACTCCGGTTTGCAACAATGTTATAATCTATAACTGATTTTACATCTGTTGCATTAACACATCTTCCAAATCTTCCAGAAAACAGACTTACTCCCAGGATACAAAATATGAGCCAGAAAATGAGGCAGACAAGCAAAACATTCAGAATAGCAGGTATGGCACCTATGAGAGCATAAACTACCACCTTAAGGAAACAAAGCAGAAGAAAAACATAATAGATGTGTGAGACTCACCAAGCTCTTAATCTTCCCAGGATGGGTCTGATGTGTGGGGCTGCATTTCTTGAAATCTCATCGTTACATTCCAACCCTGAACCCCAACCCCATGGCAAGCCCTGCTCTCAGCTCCCTACATTACGGGTCCTTTCGGTTGCTACAGGATCGCTTGAGAAGTGTCTTCTGATGATGGTGTTTGAGACACCTGCCCTAGGACTGAAGGGAAGCCAGAGCCCAACTCGACTGTCACAGAAGTGCTTTTAGGTGAAGACTATATCTTAGACTTTTCTCTACCTCTGAATTCTAAGCAGTGGGCCAGATGGGAAGGAGTCCAGGAAAAGTTTGACAATTGAAGGGATGTCCAGCCCAAGAAGAGCAGATGGCTTCTCTACCTTTCCCTGCTAGCTGACTTTCCTCCATTCTGCCTAAAGAACATACCTTCATTCCTTCAAACTGGGACAATGCTCGCAGGGGCCTCAGTGCTCGAAGAATCCGGAAGGACTTCAAGCCCATTAAGTCAATGAGACTGGTCACAGAGACCTGGTGGGAAAAGAAGCTTTGGGTAGTACATCCAGCTTGGTGACCAGAGAACCCAGTAGGTGTTAAGAGGCATCTTTCTGAGAGGCGAAGGCATGCCCACAGCAGATTATCCAGACACAGAAACCAACAAGACCCAGCTGGAAGGGCGAGGAGGGGGAGCAGGTTAGAGGCAAGTTTTCTCCTTGCCTGGCAAAGCTCCAGCCCATATGGGTGAGAACAGTGTGTTTACATGATTTGTTTAATGAAAGACAAAAAAAAAAAAAAAAAAAAAAAGCTGAGAAACTGTTGTGAATTCAAGGAAACCAGAGAGACATGGCAATGACTGTCATGTGGGATCCTGAGTGGGATCCTAGATTGTGGGGGGAAAGGCGGTGGTAGGCGGGTAGGGTAAATTAGCCATAAAGGACCTTGTGACAACCGAGACCATTTGAAAATGGATGTGGGTTTTAGTACTGCTAAGTCGCTTCAGTCGTGTCCGACTCTGTGCAACCACAGAGATGGCAGCCCACCAGGCTCCCCCGTCCCTGGGATTCTCCAGGCAAGAACACTGGAGTGGGTTGCCATTTCCTTCTCCAATGCATGAAAGTGAAAAGTCAAAGTGAAGTTGCTCAGTCGTGTCCGACTCTTTGCGACCCCATGGACTGCAGCCTACCAGGCTCCTCCATCATGGGATTTTCCAGGCAAGAGTACTGGAGTGGGGTGCCATTGCCTTCTCCAAGGGTTTTAGTACTGGATCATGTTAAATTTCCTAAGCTTGATAATTGCTTTGTGACTGTGGGAGATAATATGCTTGTTCTTTGGAAAAACACCCTGAAATGTTGAGGGCTAATGTAGTGTGATCCCTACAACTTAATCTCAAGCAGTTTACGGGAAAAAATACAGGAAAAACTGATATGGCAGATGGGCTTAAATATTAATAATGGGTGAATCTGGGGAAAGAGTACAAAGGATTCTTTTGCAACTTCTTGTAACTTTTCCATAAACTTCAAATATTAAAATAAAAAGTTACAAAGAAATAATTCAAAAAAAAAAAAAGAATGAATGAATGAATGAATTCCTTTTGGCTAATATGCTCCCTCATTCGAACAGCTCCTTTTTGGAGAATTAAATCCAATTTTCTCTCCTAACATGCTTCTTTACAGCAGGATATGACAGAGGATTGGAAAACTCTGTAAACACACTAAATTAAAACTCAACAAACAGAGACTTCCCTAGTGGTCCAGTGGTTAAGACTCTGTGCTCCCAATGCAGTGGGCATGGGTTCAATCCCGGCCCAGGGAACTAGATCCCACCGCCACAACTAAGACCTGGCACAGCCAAATAAATAAATAATAATTTTTTTAAAAAGCTCAATAAAGATGCTGAGCTTAAGTTGAAGACACTACTTGTAGATTTTCAGCCATTCTTATTGATTATGCAGAGCCTTCAGAGGCTCAACTTAGATGGAGCGTGCTCAGCAGGACAGGAAGTGAATTATTGATACTCCTGACTTAGATGATGGCAAAGTTCACTGGTATATAAAACCACCTCCCACTAGCCAATCTCATTGCAGTAGTAACACATTTGCAGAGTAAGAGAAATTGAAGGACTATGGCAGAATAACCAAATTCTTAAATTCATAATCAATTTTAAAAAATCACCATCGATTCAAAATGTGCTTATTTATAATGGCTTTTTCCAATAAGCTGTTTTGTTCTTCTGCTTGTGACAGCATTGCCTGTTGGGAGAGTTATTTAATCAGCTTTTGCACAAATACGCCTACCTTGTTCCTATGGTGGTGGTTTAGTCACGAAGTTGTGTCTGACCCTAGCGACCCCATGGACTGTTGACCTTGTTCCTAACCAAAGGGAAAAGGGTTGTAAAGCTTAGCAGTTCTGGCTTTACTAAGTGACTGGTAGCGTAAATGGAGAGGATATTCCTGGATACACCTTTTCACCTGGAACCTCACCCCTACCTGAAACATCCATGAGAAGCGCTGACAAGAACATATCCCCGTTCTTCTCTACTCTACGGCATTCTTCCGTAGAAGTTTTCCCTAGTTTTATTTTATTCCTACCTAATTTGCATTAATCTCCCTGTACTGTGGTTTTGAGATTCCTATCATGTTATATACATTCTTATGGTTTTCTCCTTTTGACTGTTATGGAATATTACAGCATATATTTATATTTTATGAATTCATTTCCCCTTGGTGAATACCTAAGTTGTTTCCATTTCTTTGCTGCTATGAATAATAGCAAACTAGACAGACGTGCATTTTTCCTGGGTACATACACAAGAGTTTCCTTAAATGTATAACTAGAAGTGGTATTTCTGGATTTGTAAATTGGGTTCATTTGTAATTTTAACTTAATGGTGCAAAAGTTTCCCCAAATGTCTTGTATAGCAGTTAGCAGTGATTAGAAATTCCATTTTCCTAAATCCTTCTCATGTTAGATATTATCCAACTTAAAAATTTTTGTCTGTCTGATAAGTAAAAAGAAGTCTCATTTTAATATGTATGTCTGTGCTAACTGGTGATATAACTAGTGTGTATTTCTTCATACATTTATTAGCAACTCAAGATCCTTCTGTGAATTGCCTGTTTGCATCCTTCTCCTGTTCTTACACTGGGTTGTCTTTTTCTTGTTGATCTGTTGGGGGTATTTATTTACAGTGGATCATAACTATCTGTTAGGCATGCATGTGAGCTCAGTTACTTCAGTCGGGTCTGACTCTTTGAGACCCTATGGACGGTAGCCCACAAGGTTCCTCTGTCCATGGTATTCTCCAGGCAAGAATACTGGAGTGGGTTACCAGCCCTGCCTCCAGACACAAAACCTGTGCCGACCCAGGGACCAAACCTGTGTCTCCTGCGTCTCCTGCACTGCAGGTGGCTTCCTTACCCCTGAGCCACCCGGTAACCTCAACTCTCTGTTTTATATGTGGTATATACTGTCTCGAGGGTCTAGCCTGTCTTTTATAATCATGGTGTTGTTGAACAAAAAAAAGAAAGTCTTATATTTTGATATATATTTGTGGTTGTGTTTGCACTTTCCTATTCCAAAATTATAAAGATCATTTTATTTAATCTTGAGTAACAAGCAACATAAAAATATTATTCACATAACTCATTTAATTCATACAATAATGTTCGGAATTATGCAGTGGTGTACATCACTGCTGGGCGTCCCATATGGTCCTAGTGGTAAAGAACCTGTCTGACAATGCAGGGGACTTAAGAGACATGGGTCCAATCCCTGTCGGGAAGATCCCCTGGAGGAGAACATGGCAATGCACTCCACTATTCTTGCCTGGAGAAACTCCTGGACAGAGGAGCCTGGTAGGCTCCAGTCCATAGGGTCTCAAAGAGTCAGACACGACTAAACTGACTTAGCACACACACACATAACGTCACTACCACATAACATCTCAGCCACGTTACAGACATGAACTCTGAAGCTCAGTGGAGCAGCATCTTGTTTCAGATGGAACTGGGTCTGCATAGTGCTAAGGCTGGTAACAGTAATAGTGGACCACACTTGGTACTTTCTCTGGGATTCATAAAGCTATATAGTTAAAAGATTATATCTTCTCTTGCTCTACTCATTCTTGTTCCATTCAGATTGTTATCAAGGTTATGTTTGTCTCATTAAATAAGTTTGCATGCCTCCCCTCCTTTTCTGTTCCTTGTCTTAATCTGAGTAAGGTTGGGATGCACTGCTTGTCTTTGTTCAGGCTGCTTTATCAGAATACCATACCATAGCCTGGATATATAAACAACAGAAATTTCTTACAGTCTGAAGGCTGGAAATTCCAAGATTAAGACGCTGGCAGCGTCAGTGTCTGGTTGAGGACCTATTTCCTGGTTCATAGGCAGTCATCTTCTCCCTGTCTTCACAGAAGGAGTGAGGAAACTGTGGAGTCTCTTTTATAAGATCACTAATCCTATTTATGAGGGCTCTGGAATCAATGCTCTTATGTCCTAGTTGCCTCCCAAAGGCCCTATCTCCAACACCCTGGAGATCAGGTTTCAACACAAATTTCAGGGGTGGGGTAGAGGGACACAAACATGTGGTCTATAGCACTGCTCCTTGGAAGGTTGGTAAAACTTGTTTTCAGAACCACCTGGACCTGGTGTCCTTTTTGAAAGTGTGGCACTCGACTACTGTTTTGATATTTTAAATAGTTATTGTTAGCTGTATGTTTTCCATTTTGTATCTGGGCAAATTTGGGCAATTTAGAGTCTACACTCTCATTTATATCCATTTGGAAATTGATGTCAAAACTTAAAGCACTCTGCTTGAGTTTTCACAGAAAGAGAGTAAAGAAACAGCTTTAAAATCAGTGTCCTACACAGACTTGTGGACACAGGAGGGGAGGGAGAGGATGGGACAAATTGAGAGAGTGGCACTGACATATACACACTGCCATGTGTGAAGCAGATGGTAAGTGGGGAGCTGCTGCGTAACACAGGGAGCCCAGCCTGGTGCTCTCTGAAGACCTAAGGGGACAGGGTGGCAGGGAAAGGGGATGGAGGAAGGCTTAAGAGGAAGGCTTAAGAGGAAGGGGATATATATATATAGTTATATAGTTATGACAGATTCACTGTGTTGTATGGCAGAAACCAACACAAAATTTTAAAGTAATTATCCTCCAATCAAAAATAAAATAAGAAACGGTCTCCTAAGTTTAGGCCAGTAAACCACAGGTCCTAGATCAGAGACACCAAAAGTCTGTCCATTGTCTCAGGCGTCCTTCACTACAGTCAATAAGATAACGGATGCACAGTGACGAGCACTCTGGAAGCTGACAGGGAACCGCGTGATGCTCCTGGGAATACCTGTGTTGGAGCTCCGATGGCACCGGTGACTTTCTGGAATGCTTGACCCACATGGCCTATTTGTACCCGCCAACAAAGCACTGGCTCTTCAGTGTGGTGTGCTGAGCACACAGTTTGTACTATGCATTTGTCATATCTACTTTCTTAAACAGCAGGGACAAAGTCTAACTAATTAGGTCATTATAGAAGGCTATAGATGTTAAAATCAAGGACTTTGCAGGGAGGCTTACTAGATTTGAGTCTCCTTCTTCTTCCCAGGTGGCTCAAAAGACTTCTCAGGTGGCTCAGATGGTAAAGCATCTGACTACAATGCAGGAGACCCAGGTTCGATCCCTGGGTTGGGAAGATCCTCTGGAGAAGGAAATGGCAATCCACTCCAGTACTCTTGCCTGGAAAATCCCATGGATGGAGGAGCCTGGTAGGCTACTGTCCATGGGGTTGCAAAGAGTCGGACACGACTAAGTGACTTCACTTCCATCTTCTAGCTGGGCAACCTTGAACATGTTTCTATGACTTAGTTTACTCCTATTTATCTGGGAAAAATAATAACTGCAACATGGAAACACTGTGATAACTAAAAGAGAGAATGCATAAGAGGCATACGGCAGAGTACCTGGTACCGAGAAAGCAGTCGAAAAATGTTACCTACTCTTATTGCTATTGGCCTTGGCATCCTACAGACCAAGGTGTGAATTCCAGTCTCATCTGAAACAAGCTGCTAAGCCTCTGAGCTTCAGGTTTCCTTGTCTGTAATGTGGTAGGCAATACATAGGTCTGCCTAACTTGGAACACTGTTGTTCAGATTAAATGGAAAAAAAAAATGTATGTGAATAATCCTTGTTGCTTGACGATCAAGATGGGAGACCAGCCTAATCTGCTGGCTGCTAACCTGCTTTGAGAAGTCTTGAAAAGAAATTAAAAGTTGGAAGGAGAAGGAAAAGTAGAGAATGTGCAAAGTTATTCTAGATGTACATCAGACATAAGCGGTGCTTATGGAGAGAAGTGAATGAGTACCATCATGGAAAGGGTTGAGACGGTGAGCATATGAAATGCAGCATATGAGGAATGGGACCAAGGAAAGGCTGGACTGCTGATAGATAAATGTGAAGAAAAATATTCTGGAGAGGCACTCGTATGAGGCACACGGGAAAAGCAGCTCCCATGTGATCCCCTCCTCCACCCCAACCCAGCCCCCCTCAATCCCACCTGCGCACAACACAGAGACGGTAAACTTACAATCACAATGACGAAATCGAGCCAGCACCAGACACTTGTGAAATACTTCCCAAATCCAAAGGCCACCCATTTCAGACCCATCTCCAAGATAAAAATGTATGTGAAAATAGTGTCAGTACATTTAAGTAATTCTTGGATTTTGGGTTGTTTATCAAGGTTAATATCTTCAAATACCTGAAATGATAAAGCACAGCCATAGGTCAGGTTGAACTCTCTGCTGACTTTATTTTTTATTGTTCTTCCTTATTTGAATAAACTAGGATCTCTCTTGGTGATGAGATTTTGCTTAAGGCTGAACTTTTCCAGTAGAAACAATTCCTTGAGTAAGTAAAACAAAAGAAGGAAAATCCTATTTCTAGATTTCTGTTGCCACTATAGTTTCCCAGAGTCTCATCAATGGCCCCTGGAATATTAAAAAAAAAAAAATCTTCCTAATGGATCATCATACTGTCTCCTGGTCTTCCTAATCCTTTCAACTCTTGCCAACAATATCTTGCCAACTTTCCCAGAACCTCCCAGTGGCATTCACCATTTCTTTCATCCTCCTACTTACCTGGGTGGCTCTATTCAGTGGCTGTTCATTGCTTACAACAGCAAGTCTGAAAACCTTAGTTCATACTCTGGATCCTTCCAACACTGAGGCTCACCACCCTCCACCACAAACAGCATTATCCACTTATCCCAGTGTTCCCTACAGATGTGACCATTTTTGTATGTGAACCATGATGTGCAAAAGTTTGGAAAGCACTGGGCTAGAGCTCCCAATGTAAGTTACTTTGAATGTTGCTAAGTCGCTTCAGTCATGTCCAACTCTGTGCCTAACCCTAACTGTATCCTAACCCTAACGTTAGGTTCTGTGGACCGTATCCCACCTGGCTCCTCTGTCCATGGCATTCCCCAGGCAATACTACTGGAGTGGGTTGCCATTTCCTTCTCCAGGGGATCTTGCCAACCCAGGGATCGAACCAGAGTCTCTTATGTCTACCTGCATTGGCAGGCAAGTTCTTTACCACTAGCACTACCTGGGAAGGCCCAAACATTCATTAAGTGTGACAATGAAAATTAGACATCTAAGCTTTTGGAGAGACCCTTTTTCACACTACATCCAAACATCTCCTTAACCCAAAATACGTGTGTGTGTGATTCTTCAGGGTCTGTATTGCTAGGCTGTAAGCTGTCCTTTTGGCCTTTACAGTGTTACTGAGGATGAAAAGAAGGAGAGAAGAGGCACTAACCCTGCCAAGTCATTGGGAAGGCAAGAAAGAAATCAGCAATGCTGTTAGGAACCAAGGTAATCTCACAGTCCCACAACCCTAGAGAAAAAGAATAGAGAATAAAACAGTCTTACTTTCAACCCCCAAGTGGGCTTTTGACTGAAGAAGACCCTTCATCTCCTCCTCTCCCCCACTGGCTCCTGGTCAGCCTTTAGGATATCAGCTTAGCTGATACCTTCTGTAGGAAACTGTCCTTCTTCCACAGAAATGGGTTAGGTGCCATCCTACATGATATGTTGTTTCTCTTGAGTGTACCACTATGGCCCTAGTTATAGCTGTCTGGACTCCATCTGTCTTGCCTACAAGCCCCCAAGCTCTTGAAGGTCAGGGGTTGTCCGTTTCCCTCTTTCAGTTCAGTCACTCAGTCCTGTCTGACTCTTTGTGACACCAGTACACCAGTCACTCTTTGGGACTGCAGCATGCCAGGCCTCCCTGTCCATTGCCAAGTCCCAGAGCTTGCCCAAACTCATGTTCATCGAGTCGGTGATACCATCCAACCATCTCATCCTCTGTCATCTCCTTCTCCTCCCCTTCAATCTTTCCCAGCATCAGGGTCTTTTCCAATGAGTCCATTCTTTGCATCAGATGGGCAAAGTATTGAAATTTCAGCTTCAGCATCAGTCCTTCCAATGAATATTCAGGACTGATTTCCTTTAGGATTGACTGGTTTGATCTCCTTACAGTCCAAGGGACTCTCAAAGGTCTTCTCTAACACCACAGTTTAAAAGCATCAATTCTTCGGCACTCGACTTTCTTCATAGTCCAACTCTCACATCCATACGTGACTACTGGAAAAACCATAGCTTTGACTAGACAGACTTTTGTTGACAAAGTAATGTCCCTGCTTTTTAATATGCTCTCTAGGTTGGTCATAGCTTTTCTTCCAAGGAGTAAGCATCTTTTAATTTCATGACTGCAGTCACCATCTGCAGTGATTTTGGAGCCCCCCCAAATAAAGTCTCTCACTGTTTCCACTGTTTCACCATCTATTTGCCATGAAGTGATGGGACCAGATGCCATGATCTTCATTTTTTGAAGGCTGAGTTTAAGCCAGCTTTTTCACTCTCCTCTTTCACTTTCATCAAGAGGCTCTTTAGTTCTTCTTCACTTTCTGCCATAAGGGTGGTGTCATCTTTATACCTGATATTTCTTCCAGCAATCTTGATTCCAGCTTTTGCTTCATCCAGCCCGGCATTTCTCATGATGTACTCTGCATATAAGTTAAATAAGCAGGGTGACAATACACAGCCTTGACATGCTCCTTTTCTTATTTGGAACCAGTCTGTTGTTCCACATCCAGTTCTAACTGTTGCTTCTTGACCTGCATACAGATTGCTCAGGAGGCAGGTCAGGTGGTCTGGTATCCCCATCTCTTTATGTATTGTCCACAGTTTGTTGTGATCTACACAGTCAAAGGCTTTGGCGTAGTTAATAAATCAGAAGTTGCTGTTTTTCTGGTATTCTCTTGCTTTTTTGATGATCCCATGGATGTTGGCAATTTGATCTCTGGTTCCTCTCCCTTTTCTAAAATCCAGCTTGAACATCAGGAAGTTCACAGTTTACAAACTGTTGAAGCCTGGCTTGGAGAATTTTGAGCATTACTTTGCTAGCATGTGAGATGAGTGCAATTGTGCAGTAGCTTGAACATTCTTTGGCATTGCCTTTCCTTGGGATTGGAATGAAAACTGACCTTTTCCAGTCCTGTGGACACTGCTGAGTTTTCCAAATTTGCTGGCATATTGGGCAGAGAACTTGAACAGTATCATCTTTCAGGATTTGAACTAGCTCAACTGGAATTCCATCACCTCCATTAGTTTTGTTCGTACTGATGCTTTCTAAGGCCCACCTGACTTCACATTCCAGTATGTCTGGCTCTACATGAGTGCTCACACCATCGTGGTTATCTGTGTCATGAAGATCTTTTTTGTATAGTTCTTCTGTGTATTCTTGCCACCTCTTAATATCTTCTGCTTCTGTTAGGTCCATACCATTTTTGTCCTTTACTGTGTCCATCTTTGCATAAAATGTTCCTTTGGTATCCCTAATTTTCTTGAAGAGATCTCTAGTTTTCTATCTCTAGTCTTCCCATTCTATTGTTTTCCTCTATTTCTTTACATTGATCACTGAGGAAGGCTTCCTTATCTCTCCTTGCTATTCTTTGGAACACTGCATTCAAATGGGCATATCTTTCCTCTTCTCCTTTGCCTTTCACTTCTCTTCTTTCCTCAGCTATGTGTAAGCCCTTCTCAGATAACCATTTTGCCCTTTTACACTTCTTTTTCTTGGGGATGGTCTTGATCACTGCCTCCCGTACAATGTCATGAACCTCCATCCATAGTTCTTCAGGCACTCTGTCTATCGGATCTAATCTCTTGAATCTATTTGTCACTTCCATTGTATAATTGTAAGGATATGATTTAGGTCATGCATGAATGGTCTAGTGGTTTTCCCTACTTTCTTCAATTTAAGTCTGAATTTGGCAATCAGCAGTTCATGATCTGAGCCACAGTCAGCTCCTGGTCTTGTTTCTGCTGACTGCCTCTTTAGGAGAGACAAATCTGAATGGTGTTGAAAGCTCATTTCCCATTTCATTTTGGAAGCTTAGCAACAAGCTGGCTCAGCAGGTCTGAGTTTGCTCAAAGGAAGAGCAGGCTGATATCAGAACTGAGCATTGGAAGCTCCCGTAATATAACTAGGCCTAATCCAGGATGCTCCCATTTCTATGTAGCTACCCAAATCAGAGCTTCACAAACTCTAATGAGCCTTAAACCACCTAGCATCTGATTCAGCAGGTCTGGGGTGGGCCCAAGACTCTGAATTCTTAATGAGCTTCCAAGTGATACAAGGCTGCTGGTCCATATACCACATACGGTGGTGGGGGACTAGATGTTTCCTGTCTCCATTTCTCTATAAATACAGGCAGTGAAACAGGGCCTGCGTCTCTCCTGGAAGCCTCTGCGTTGTGTGTTCAGTCTCACTCTGCCCAGCCTACCCTTGCCTCGTCTGAAGGCCGATGAGAACTAGGAGATCTGTGTGCCCTCTGCTGCTTCTCTGATTGTAAGTTTTCTCACACAGGTGTCTGTGTAACCTTGTGACAACAACATTGCTTTTCCACTAAATAGCACAGGGCATGACAGATAACGGTGACTATTTGTGGAATAAGTGCAAGAACCTTGTCACTTGGAAGTATAGATAGCTAATGAAATCTAATCACCAGAAGATTACAGGGAAGCCTACAGGATGAGTGATAAAAAAAAAAGTAATCAAGGCAATTCTCTGGGATTGTCTTAGAGAAATTTGCTTTTTTGTTTCAGGAATAATGTACATAGCAGTAAGGAGGTAAATGGGCTTCCCTGGTGGCTCAATGGTAAAGAATACACCTGCCAATGCAGGAGACATGGGTTTGAACCCTGGGTTGGAAAGAAGAACCTTCTGGAGAAGGAAATGGCAACCCGCTCCAGCATTCTTGTGTGGGAAATCCCATGGAGAGAGGAGCCGGGCAGGCCATAGTCCACAGGGTTGCGAAGTTTGAAGAAGGGCAAAGCAGGTAAATGGGCTGTCTGTTGATCACAGGTTCTGGTGGACCCCAATGCATGCTCATCTCCTCTCATCTGGAGATTACACAGGTATAAAGCACTAACCAGGAAAGTAGGGGTGCCCTTGTCCCTCCTAGCAATTTATTGTGAAATGTTCTGTGACTCTAAATCAATAAGGGGAACTCAGTACTCCATTCACTTGGGATGACAAATACTAAGAGAATTTAGTTTTACATAATGGCCATATTAAGAGGAAATACAAGACATAATGGGAGGGAGAGAGAGAAACATGTAGGTGATAAAGAAAATACTGTTGCTCAAGGTGAGGGTATGTGTGCAGAGGAGGAAAGAGGGACAACAAGGTGAGGAGAGAGAGCAGAAAGGAGTTGATGACCATATGGCTAGGGAGGGTGATTGATTCAGTTATTTCCAAAGCTCATCAGAACTCACAACATACCTCAATTTGGAAGGATCTGTCATACACATAAAACAGTATCTCTTTTCCCTCCTCTCAAAGGATCATGAGTGGTGAAAAATACCAAGGCAACTTATATCCTATTCTAGCCCCTGTAGACTTCTCCTCCTAAATGTTTCATCTTTTAGAAAGCAACACGAAGGCCACCAGGAAAAAAAGAGAACAGGAGCATTGCCATCTAGAGGAGGAAACATGTAGGATACGCTGAAAATGTCTAGAAATCCTCCAGGAATGACGGACAGGCTTGGAGTTAAGGTCAAGACTCCAATAGCCACTTTAAAGTTCCAATCTGGGGACTTCCCTGGTGGTCCAGCGGTTAAGATTCTGCGCTTCAGTGGCATGGGGCACAAGTTTCATTCCTGTTCAGAGAACTAAGTTCTCACATGCTGTGTGGCATGGCCGAAAAACAAATAAATAAATAAACACATAAAAATAAAGCGCTGACGTGGGTCATGCTTCCCACAGGTAAAGCATCTTCGGCTAGGGATTTCCCAGATGTAGCATTTCTTCAGAACATGCTGGCAAAATCCTGTCCCCTAAGGGGATATACCAACAGAAATCCCACTTCTTCCTAGCTTCCCCACATTCACAGCTCCTTGAAGGGCCAAGTTGGAATGAAGCCACCCAGCTGCCTTGCCCCCAATGTCCCCACAAGACCATGACCATTTACCAGTGCCCCACTGCTCAGCAGAATCACAAAGATAATAAAGCTCTCAAACCAGCTGTGTTTCACTATTTGGTAGCAGGTTTTTCGCAGGCTCCACCAAGTGATCCAGGAGGACTTTCTCTTGTCCACAGTACAGCATAGAGAGAAGCAATTCAGGCCTACAAGGAAGCAGAGAATCACTGTCACGAGTGTCTATAATACACGTGCATTAATAGCTCAACTCTTCACCCTCCTTGTACACACCATGTAACTCTGCAAATCCTCCAACTAGAGAGTTTGAGTCTTTTTCCAACACTTTGAATCTGGGTTCAGCCATGTGACAACATTCGGACAACAGAGCAGAATAGGGGTCATCATATGCCAATTCAGACTCAGTGAGAACTTCAACAAAGATAGAGAACTATAGAAAGTATTAAAAAGAACCAATAAGAACTGAAGAAAATAATAACTGAGATGAAAAGAAATACAACACTGAGATGAAGAATACAATAACTGAGATGAAACCGTTTAGAGGATCCAGAAGAATGAAATTAGTGATCTGGAAGACACTAATTACCCAATCAGGATAGCAAAAAGAATTTTTTTAAATGTGAAGAGCTTAAGGGATCCCTGAGACAATATCAAGTATACTAGCATTAGCAATATAGGGGCCTCAGAAGGAGAAAAGAGAGAAAAGGGACAAAAAACTTATTTGAAGAAATAATGACTAAAAACTTCCCTAACCTGGGGAAGGACACAGACACCAAAGTCTAGAGATGGGAGCACAGAGATTTTCAAACAAGATGAACCCAAAGAGATCCATGCCAAGACACATTATAATTAAAACGTCAAAAATTCCCCAGTGGTCCAGTGGTTAAGACTCCATGTAATCAACGAAGGGGGCATGACTTTGATCCCTGGTCAGGGAAATAAGATCCCACATGCTGCAAGGCATGGCCAAAAAAAAATCATAAAAATAACTAAAGATAGAGAATCTTAAAAGCAGTAAGGGAAGAACTAGTTACATACAAGAGAAACTTCATAAGTCTATTAGATGATTTTTCAGCAGAAACTTCACAAAGCAGAAGGACTGGCACAATATATTCAAATTTTTGACATTTTAATTATAATGTGGACTGTATTATTATCATGTTATTGAATTCTTGCCCACATTTTCTAAGTCTTTGTTGAAATTCTTACTAAAATGAAGTTCTCCATTTTCTTTCCTAGTTTGGTGAAAACTCTTATGATCACCTCTTTGAATTCTTTACCAGGTAAATTACTTAACTCTGTTTCATTAGGATTTTTCCTGGGTTTTGTTTTTCTTTAGGGTTTTGTTCTTTCATTTGGAATATAGTCCTCCATATGCTTATTTTGTTTGAATTCTAGTTTTTGTTTTTATGAACTAGGTGAAATGGCTACCTATCTTGGTATTCAAGGAATGGACTTGTGTGGAGTGTCCCCTGTGTAGACAGCTTGCACCTGGTATCTTCAGCGGGGTTACAGGGGCTGAAGCTTGCCAGGGGCAACTCCTGGGGAGCACTTAGGTATCTGAGGCCACCTAGGCAGAGCAGCTGAGGTTAGAGTGGGCTTGGGCTGGAGTCAGGCCTTGGGGAGTGCTAAGTCCAAGGCTACCTTGGTGGGGTAGCTAGAGCTGGAGTGAATGAGGGCTGGGGAGAGTTCTGGGGGTGAGGCAAACCAAGGTGCTCTCTGCTGCTTCTGACCCCACAAAGGGATCCAGCACTTCTCTGTGCATTTGGCAGAAGCTCTAGGGTTAAAACACGGATTTCCTTCCTCTGTTCATGAGATTTCCCAGACAAGAAAATGGGAGTAGGTTGCCATTTCCTCCTCTAGGGGATCTTCCTGACCCAGGGATCAAACCTGGGTCTCCTGCTTTGCAGGCAGATTCTTTACTGTCTGAGCCACCAGTGAAGACCTGAGTAACACTCTAGGGTTGGTACATGGATCTCTTTCTGGTATAGTCTAGATGGCCTTTAAACTGCTGTTTTCTTGCTGATCCCAAGGTGGGTGGGTCTGTGCTCTGGCCCTGCAACAATATCCCTTCTTACTGTAGGTCACTAAGTTGAGGGTGCAGCTCCCATGGATACCATGTCTCCATCTTTCCTACCTGATCTATATGTTCTATCTATATGTAGTAGCTGTTCTGTAAGTCCTTGAGTCTTTTTCAGGGGAAATTGCTCTACAAGTAAGTGTATATTTGGTATTTCCATGGGTGGGGGTGAGCTCAGGGTCTTCCTACAGCACCATCTTGGATGACTTCTCCCAGAGAAAAATCTTGAGAGATGAGTTGAAGGCCTGGCCAGGGCTCTAGCCAACCCCAGATTTATGGTCAAGTTCTCTTGATCTATGACCTCAAGGATATCCTGACAATAAATGTATTGGGAACTCTACCAAGTGGTAGGAATACTGGCTCAGTGGGGTTTCTAGAAAAGTTTTCCCAAGTTTCTACTCTAGAAGTTGGGCTGTATGAATGAACTTCACCTGAATCAAAAATTTCCTGAAATGGTCTCCAGAATCCAGGGGAGACTCTCTTCACTTTTGTCTCCAGTAGAATTAGAAAGAAAGGATCTATCAAACTATAGAGCTTCAAAGAATAACAGGAAACCATCCAAATGTTCCGTGAACTGAATGTAGGAATATTGCCACTTACCTTTGGGCAAACACCTCTCTGGTTCCTTTTTGGGAACCATTTCATGTAGCCGCATAAAGGGATCCTGTGGACCAATGGTGCTACATTCTGAGAGCACACTCGTAGCATCAGACTTCTATACATCAGAACAAAGGAAAGGGGGAATCATTTTCCAACACTCTCTGTCACCATGGTTAATACCTAATATCTTATTTTAGGATTTCTAATGCATGAAACTAGGTAGGTATGAGGGTTGTCTAGAAAGTATCCCTCTTGTTAGGTTCTTTCCTAAATGCTCTGACCAGCCCTGACTCCAAGACAGAATTCTCTAATTCCTCTCCCTTGGATGATGAAAGGTAAAAGCACATGACACAGTATCTCAGCCTTTTCCTCCCTCCCATTCTTACCTCTGATCTGCTGACAAACCATACATACAGAAGCCAGGTGATGAGGAAAAGGCCATTTTACTGACAATGAAATTGTCAGCTACCTCAAGTCTCAGAATAATAGGCCTAGAACAGTGGTTGCATTGATTTTACTTTCTAGGAGACACTCTGGCAATGTCTAAAGACATTTTTTATTTTTACAGTGGCGGGGGGGATTCTATGGGCATCTAGAGGGTAGAGGTGGGGTACTGCTAAACACCCTACAGAACAGTCCACCATAACAAAGAATCTAGGCCCAAATGTCGTACTGGAGAGGCTGAGAAACCCTGGCCTAGATCTTTGCCTAATAATCTAATTTTGACAGTTTGCTCTGTACTAATCTTGATATTTTTCCATAGTGGCTATTTTGAGCAAGGTAAGTGGATGAGCTATGTTTCTTCTGGGAACACTCTGGGAAAATTACCTTCCGAAGATTCTGTATTGACATAGGATCATCTTCAGAGAATACATCAATTTCCACACTCTGAATTCCTGGACTAGTGAGATCCTTGCTCTTCTGATGAACTTCACTGGCCTGACACTGAGAAACCAAGAGTAGAATTAATACTCCTCCTGGACATCTCACTTGGGATGAAACAAGTTTGAATTTTATTTGGTTTTCTGTTCATCACGAAAATTTTGACATTATTTAACTTTTTCTCTTTACTTTTAAAAACTGCTCCTGAAAAAACTCAACATAAAATAATTCTGGAAAAACTATTATAGGAAACATATAATAAAACTTACTCATAAGTAATATAATCAAAACAACATGATTTGATACAAAATTCAGCAAATAATTAAGAAGTGAATCTTACTGTAACTTTTCAATTCAATGGCTCAATAATAAATTGTTTAATAAATGGTACTGGTATAATCAGTTATCCCTGAAAAAATACAATGCCATAATACAGTAAAAATTAAAATCGATAATCACTTGATATTCTAATATAAAAATACATGAATAAAACTATTTAAAGAATAATTTGGAAAATAATTTTGTATTCTTTTAGGTACAGAGGATTGGCTTAGCAAAATAGGCAACTGAAAGACATAAAGAAAATATGAAAATATATTAGAATATAAAAATAAAAAATGAATTTTGTCTGATGACCTGCAGCTAAATCCAAGGATATGCAAAGTCACATCTTAAGAAAGGTTTCGTCCTAAAATATATGTGAAGGTTCTTGTGAATCTGACATTGTATGGGCATAATTTAAGAATGCTGCTCCCGTTGAACATATATACACAAAAAAACAGGTACACATTATCTATGGACCAGGCACAGAACAAAAATAAAGTAATAACAATTTAAAGCATGCAGCAAGTAATGATGAATAAAAGTGTCCCATGTGAAAAAGGAAACCAGAGTTATACCCAAAGCTTGAAACTCTGGGCTGGGCTGAAGTTCTTATACTTAAGAGAGAAAGTTAAAAGAAGTTGTGGCCAATGCTTGGGGTTACAATCATACAAAGCTGCATACCTAGGGAGGCAGGAGGAAGCACAGCCTCAGAAATAAGATCTGGGCAAAGGGAGCTACTGGCTTAGTGACTGGATCTGCAAAATGCCTAGTATCACTATCAGAGAAGAATCAGCTGCCAAGACAAGACTTAGTTCTGAAATGGACCACTTAGAAGGGTCTATTAAAGACACCACAGAACTTAGACTGCAGGGGGAGTGACAGGCCCTCCCACAAAGATGAACTTTCACATTTATCTTCCAAAGTGTATGAAGAGACAAACATAAAATCAGTAGTCCTCAAAAATTAACTACAGGGAGGTCAATTTACTTGAGGAAAAAGAACAAAATTAGTATCATAATCTAAAAATGTCATTAAAATTAATACATTTATAAAAAAGATATTCAGAGTGCTGCTTCTTAGATGGTAGAATAAGGAGCTCTACAGAATGTTCCATAGTAAAATGAACATAAATGGTGGAAAATATTTGTAAAAATACATTTAAGGTTTCTGTGAATTGTCCTAAGGGCATACAGCAAATGAAGAAATATTTACTTTTTAAAAAAATCTATGCTATTCAGTAATAACAGCAGGAGTCTATGGCACTTTAGCCATGACCTGCTCTTTCGCTTCCCACTCCCCCAGCTCAGTTTGATGGAAGCTCCACTTTAGGCAGATGTGCCCAAGAAGATGGGGCTCCCTCTGCCCTCAGCTCCCAAGGAAGAGTTATGTATCTCATTAGAATGTGCAGGTCACAGCTTTTCTCATTTCCTCCAAATCTGAGTTGAAGAGGCTAAATTTCTGGTGAATGTGGTCAAGAAGTTGGATTTCTGTTTTCATTTTAGTTACTACTCATAGGACAGAGACTCTATTCCAAGTTCAAAAGCTTGACAATACTGGGGCCCTGATCTCCCTTACTCCAGCTAGTTTGCAGGGCAGAGATTCCATGCAGGAAGAGGGAGGCTGAGAGATGAGAGACTACTGCCCCTCCAAGTATTCTGGGTAGTGGCTAAGACATCTTCCCCAGGGTGGCAGGCAATTCATAAGAAACAAAATCTGTTTACGCTATATTCACTTCACCTTCCACACTCCTTTTCTCACCTTTCAGTCAGTTCTAACTCTATATTTCTTTTGGTGCTCAACCGAAGGCATTTGATGCCCTCATTGCCCCAGCCCACTCTGAACTCCTCTGGGATCTCCCACCTGTGCCACATGTGCAGACCATGATTAGAACCAGCCCCAGAAGTGCAGCCACCACACTGTACACCTTTATCATCTCCGCATAGTGCTCAGGACAGGGCAGGCAACCAGTACCCCATGGCAGCTTCCGCTTTAAACGATCTCTGAGTCTATGTATGAACCTGCATACCTGTTTTCCAGCCTCAGGTTGTGTGGCAGCCTGTCCCTTATCTTCACCAAGGGATTCAGCATCATCTTCTTCCTCTGCAAGTGGGGCCAACCAAGTCCGATCATGCAAGGTCATTGGTACAGAAGTTAGTACACCAAACTCCTCCCAGATCTCTGGGCCCTTTTTCATCCCTGTGACCAGGGGAATGATATCTTTGCTCTCTCCACCAGGGCCCTCTGTCACCTCTTTTTGCTTTGATAAATGTTGCCTCCTGCACCGCTTCCTGAAAAAATGCTCAAGAGTATGTATTACAAAACAGAAAGCCCGGCGGAACCGATCCAGGGCTACCTGGACTTTGGTTTTCTTGACTTTTCCTTCCAAGTGTCCATTTCTCTCCTCATTGCTGAAGGAATTGAGTAGCAAGGCAATGAAGAGGTTGAGTACCTAGGAAGGGACAAAGGGAGAGGGACATAGGGGAAATTTAGCAAAGGAAATAATACAGTAGGGCTCTACAACAGCTTTTCCCCAAGACTGGAAACAAAATCAAATGAAAGTTCTATGTCCTTCTATCTCCCAAGAAAGTTCATCTATACAATAAAGAAAAGGAGAAAAGATTGAGGAAGTAATAGAGACATCAAGATAAGACCAAAGAAAATTGAAGTTACAGGGTACAATCAACCAGATGCAGTCTGTGTATAAGCAGCGTGTACTGTAGAGCCTGGGCAGGGTAAGGTGAAAGGCATAACCATGTGGCAAAATCAAAAGTGGATATTCCTTGGGGATCAGCCAGAATCATGAGGTTGGACTTTTGCTGGAATTGCCCACATGGATATGAGTCTAATGTCTAGGACCGCTGAACTCTGAGGTCCTCTCCTAGCTGCACAATTTGAGAGATGGCACACTTGTGCAGGTTTTTTACCTCTTTTGTTTGTGGCTCTCACCAGTTCAAAAATATACAGCTTTCTGGGGGAAGAGTTTTATGGATGTTAATGGGTCCAGTCATACTTCCTCAGCTTCACAATGAGAATTCCCAAGTCTGAATCTTTGCTCAAGTTACCCTCTATTTGCTAAGTCCTCTTTGCCTCTGAAGTGCCTTTTTCAAGTACCGTGTCTCCCATAGTCTTTCTTAGCACTCCCTTCCCACTCCCTTGATCTTGCATATCTCCTGCTGTCTATTAACACCATTTATTAGATACTGAGGACAGTTAATTATATTTGTATGAGGATCATTAGTTATATTTGCATGATAGTCCCAACTCAGTTCTGAAGATCTTATGCTCAGGTATCCTTGCCTGTCTCCTGTCTCGTCACACCCTCAGTGGTGTACACTTAATTAGTTTCTCCATAGAGTACCATGTTTCCGGTTGTAGGTAACAGATACAGAGCAAGCTTACATAATAAGAAAATGCCACATGACAAGATGTTTGAAACTAGAAGACGGGACCAATTATGCCTTGACAGTAGGCTTGTTCCACCTTCAGTCTACCTTCCTCAGTGCTGACTTTGTCTTGCTTTGGTACTTCTCATGGTTGCATGATGTTTGCGGTTCTACCAAGAGTCACAGTCATAAAAGGACTGGAGGAAGAAAAAGGACCACTTTTTTCATCATTCCTCCTTCCCCCTCTCCTCCTTTTCCTTTCCTCTCGTCCTCCTTCTTTTAAACAGCAAGAAACCTTACTCTGCGGACATTTCTTTACATCTTTGTCATTATTGTTCAGTTGCTCAGTCGTGTCTGACTCTTTGCAACCCCATGGACTGAAGCACGCCAGGCTTCCCTGTCCTTCACCATCTCCCAGAGCTTGCTCAAACTCATGTCCCTTGAGTTGGTGATGCCCTCCAACCATCTCATCCTCTGCTGTCCCCTTATCCTTCTGCCTTCAGTCATTCCCAGCATCAGGTCTTTTCCAATGAGTCGGCTCTTCCCTTCGGGTGGCCAAAGTATTGGAGCTTCAGCATCAGTCCTTCCAATGAATATTCAGGGTTGATTACCTTTAGGATTGACTGGTTTGATCTGTTTTCAGTGCAAGGGACTCTCAAGAGTTTTCTCCAACACCACAGTTTGAAAGCATCAGCTCTTAAGCGCTCTGCCTTCTTTATGGTCCAACTCTCACATCCGTACATGATTACTGGAAAAACCATAGCCTTGACTACACAGAGCTTTGTAGACAAAGTAATGTCTCTGCTTTTTAATATACTGTCTAGGTTTGTCATTGCTTTTCTTCCAAGGGGCAAGTGTCTTCTAATTTAATGGCTGCAGTCACCATCCACAGTGATTATGGAGCCCAAGAAAATGATAGCAGTCACCATTTCCATTGTTTCCCCATCTATTTGCCATGAAGTGATGGGACCAGATGCCATGATCTTAGTTTTCTGAATGTTGAGCTTTAAGCCAGTTTTTTCACTCTCTTCTTTCACCTTCATCAAGAGGCTCTTTAATTCCTCTTCACTTTCTGCCATAAGGGTGGTATCATCTGCTTATCTGAGGTTATTGATATTTCTCCCCACAATCTCGATTCCAGCTTGTGCTTTATCCAGTCTGGCATTTTGCATTTTACATCTATGGACCAAATTAAGTAAAATATCCCTACCTCAGGCAATCAGTGGCGATTTGAATAATCGCTTGGAGTAAGATAGACATTGGGGCATCTTTAAAGTACTGCATGACAGGTTTTCTTTCATGCTTACCATACTGTCTTCAAATCAAATTCAAATGCAGATTTTTGAATATTATATAACATTAAATTTATAATACTATATTTAAATAACAATTTTCACTAGTAAAGTGCTGGAAAAGAAGCTAATGCATTTGTTTAGCCCATGCATTTAAAACAACAATAACAAAACTGAGACACTCACCACAAGTTTTCCAATCACCATGATCGACAGAAACACAATAATGCACAGCCTTGGGTTAGTTTCTTGCATACATTCCCACATGTTTTCAATCCATTCACCACAAAGGATGCGGAATACCACCAAAAAGGAGTGGTAGAAATCCCCCATGTGCCAGCGTCGTAAACACAGGACTTCAGGGTCACAGGACTTTAAATGATTCTTTTTGTTATTGAATCTAGAGCCGAAAAGCTGCATGCCAACTACTGAGAAAATAAAGACCACAATGGCCAAGACCACAGTCAGGTTTCCAAGGGCTCCAACAGAATGGCCAATGATCTTAATCAGTGTGTTTAAAGTTGGCCAGGATTTGGCTAACTTGAAGACCCTCAGCTGTAAAAAAAAAATAATAATAATAATTTTTTAAAAGACAATAAACAAAAATGGAAGAAAATCCAGTTAGGACAAATTCCACATGCTCAGCTATAATTCAAATGACTTGTTCCCAAACCACAGCATTTATAACTTTCAAAAATCTTTTCAAAGCCAAATCCATCTTAAACATGGTCAGCAACTCCATGCCCCAATCTGATATTCACCCATATCTATTTTTTGTTTTAAAAATGAAACATTTGGTCTAATTTTTTTAAATGATAAAGACTTTGGGATCATGATGGTAGAACTGAGCATGCACATTAATTAAACAAAATGAATATATTGGAACCCTGTATAATATTGGTTGTTGCTGTTATTTAGTCACTAAGTCATGTCTGACTATTTTGTGATCTTCATGGACTGTAGCCCATCAGGCTCCCCTGTCTATGGGATTTCCCAGACAAGAATACTGGAGTGGGTTGCCATTTCCTTCTCCAGGGGATCTTCCTGACCCAGGGATCAAATCTGCATCTTCTGCATTGCAGGAGGGTTATTTACTGCTGCACCACTGGGGAAGCCCCCAGTATGATGTTGTTCAGTTGCTAAGTCATGTCCAACATTTTGTGACCCCATGGACTGCAGAATGCCAGGCTTCCCTGTCCTGCACTATCTATACTAAGGGTCAAAAACTCTGGGCCCAGGGCCAGATCCATCCCATTACCTGGTTTCATATGGCCTGAGAGGTGAGAAAGGTTTTTATATCTTTAAATGGTTGGAAATAATTTTTTAAATATTTCATTACACATTAAAATTGTATAAAGTTCAAATTTTCATGTCTGTAAATAAAGTTTTATTGGAACACAGCCATGCGAATGTGTACTCTAATGTCTACAGCTACTTTTGTGCTATGATGGCAAACTGAGAGGTTTCTATAGTGACCATATGGCCTGTAGGACTGAAAAAATTTACCATCTGCTTTTTACAGACAAAGTTTGTTAACTCCTTCATTATATAATTGAGCTCACAAATTGATGTATTGTGCCTAGGAGGACTACTCAAGACACGTTCTTTTTTTCCAGAGAGAAATTCTCTCCGTGGAAACTTATAGACCTTATAGGAGACAACAACAGAAAAAAGCACAGTAACTAGTTTCACAGATTATTTCTTATGTTAACTTTTAATGTAAACCAATGGTTTAACTCCAAAGTACAATCCTGTTAAGTGTCAACTTTGGAGTTGGCCCAAAAGTTCACTCGGGTTTTTCATAAGATATTAAAGAAAAACCTGAACAAACTTTTCGGCCAACCCAGTATTTGTGGAGGGGCAGGGAGATACTGCAGGTCAGTTAGATTTCTATCACAAGAGAGGGACCACTGCTGGCTACATAGAGGGGAACTGGGGGCATTTCAGGGAGAAAATGTGGTTCTATTCTTGTCCACAGACAAACTCATAGAACTCCTTGCCTCAGAGCATGGCTGTAATAAGCCTAACCATTAGTAAAGCACGTGTAATTTTGCTCACCCAAGCACCAATAAAACTTTAGGGAGCAGTCTAATAATGCCTGATTTTAAGCAGTGTGCTTTTCTAACATATGCCAACTATAAAATGTATGCTTAAGTAACTGAATTCCACATGTTTAGAAATCCTATCCACATAGAAGGAGAAATAATCCAAAAAGAAATTATATAAATGAACTCACTTGAAAAGCAGAAAGAGACTCACAGACTTAGAGAACGAATTTATGGTTGCTGGGGAGAAGGATGGGGGGGTGGGGGAGAGAGATAGTTAGGGAGTTTGGGATGGACATGTGCACACTGGTATATTTAAAATGGATAACCAACAAGGACCTACTGTATAGCATATGGTACTCTTTTCAATGTTATATGGCAGCCAGGATGGAAGGTGCGTTTCGGGGAGAATGGATACATGTATATGTATGGTTGAGTCCCTTCACAGTTCACCTGAAAATATCACAGTATTGTTAATCAGCTATACTTCAATATGAAATAAAAAGTTTTTAAAAAGAAAAAAAGAAGTCATATCCATGTCCCCTCCAAAAAGCTAAATCTTTGAAAGAGGATGAGAGGTAACCTTTTGTGGTTTCCTGATTCCCTTCCCAGATGTGATTTCTGCCCATACCTCTTATGGGGTCTGCCGCATGGTCATTTCTGGGCCATGTCTTATATTTTCCCTAGACCACAAACTCCTTGAAGGCAGTGCTTCCCTCACCTTGCAGTCTTCCGCATACATATCAGGTACTCGGCAAAGGCTACTGGGGTGCCTCCAGTGGTTTGTGGATGAAGGGCAAAGACTGCAGAAAAGGGCTGTGCTACTGGGAGCAATGAGGAGGGACCCTGTGGGACAACACCCGCTGGCAGCGCCTGCCCCCATCCTGGGCTCTGTAGTGCATCTCCCCTTGGTAAGCCCAGCTGTGAGGGTGCCTGGCTCAGAGTTCTGTGCGGGGAAAGATGGATGGGGGGGTTGCACACACAGCAGGGAGCACAGTCCTGACGCCAGAAGACATAATTTTGAGCCTGGTTGCCTGAAGGGTCATCTTTTGGCAGCGGAGGGAGGAGAGTAGGGGTTCGACTGAGAGAAGACCGCCTGGGACTCACAAGTGTATTATAGACCTGGCTGGCAGGAGGAGTGTAACTTTGGTTCTCAGATCAAGGTAAGATGGTAAGCTTTAATCCGAAACTAGCTATTGAACTCACTGAAGACTCTTCAATCCTGGCAGATAAGTTATTCAGTAAAATAAGAAAGTAAGTGCCTTACCACTCTTAAGGAACGAAATGATATCGAACTTTTTCCTGAAACCGTATGGTTTAATATCACATCTGCCAAACTCAGAAGAGCAACAACACTGTCAAAAATGTTCCATCCTCGACGAAAGTAGTGGTAGGGATCCAGAGCAATGATTTTTAGGCACATTTCAGCCATGAAAATGCCAGTGAAAACCTACAGTGAGACAGAAAAATGAGACAAAAGAAGGTATGTCCAAGGAAATTACAGAGGTTACAAAGAAATAAACTGTATTCTCATACTTGATACCATATACCCTGCAGTCCATGAAAAAGAAGCATTTACCACTGTAGCATGGACTTCACTTTACCTTTTCCTCTCTCCCCACGACCCCACCCCACCACGGCCTCCACTACAGTATCACCAAGCTAACAGGCATCAGGATGGAGAATAAATATATTTTCCATTCTGTTAAAAAAAATAAAGCAAAATTGGCTTCTTGGTAGATGGCAGAGTAATAGGAAGTGTCAAGCAATTCCTCCTCTGAATTCTCATTAAGATACTAATAACTCCGGAGTGAGGGGAGTACACAACACCTCTGAAAAGTAAAGATAAATATCATTCATAAACCAAAATACAAAAGCAGTTTATCTAAACACTCAACCTCAATACTTTGGTCAGAAAAAAAAAAAGAAAAATTTTAAGGGCCCAGAACAGAGAATTGGAAATCACTACCAGACAAAAAAAAGTCTTTGAGCAACCTGATATAGAGGATAAACCCTGAGTTGGTTATGGTTGAAAGGAAGATTAGTGAATCAGAATATAATCTTAAAAACTCCCTCAGAATGCAGGGCACATTATTCCAGAACAAAATATTAAAGAATTAAAAGGAGGGGCAAGAGTTTAAAAAGCACTAAACTATGTCTTTTCCATGGGGAAAATAATTCTTTGTCTTTAACAATTAGATAAATACAGGCTTAAGAAATTTGCAAAAAGTTGCACAGTAGCCAAATTCAAAGTTAAATCTGTCTCCTATATCTTTGCAGAAAATAAGGCAAAGCGTTTCTTCATAGCAAATAGCACATTCTCTATCATAAACACACAGAGAAATTAAGCAGAAATGAGGAAAACCATAGTGTGAAAATAATACAGTAATATAAAAAGGGTTTTTGTTTTTTTTTAAATAAAAGAGGGTTGGGCTTCCCTTGTGGCTCAGATGGTAAAGAATCCACCTGCAATGTGAGAGACCTGGGTTTGATCCCTGGGTTGGGAAGATTCCCTGGAGAAGGGAAAGGCTACCTACTCTAGTATTCTGGCCTAGAGAATTCCATGGACTATACAGTTGAAAGAGCCAGACACAACTGAGTGACTTTCACATAAAAAGGGTTAAAATCTTTTAAAATATTGTTCATTATAAGACTCTCCTCTTTAATTCTGGAAACAACAGCAACAACCTATAAATGATTGAATCATTTTATTAAAAGTAACAGGTGGTCTATTTTTATAAATAATGAAATGACTATTTATAAAATATAACCCTAAAATAAAATGACACAAGTTAAAATAAAAGGATGGGCAAAGTTAAACCCCAGATAGGCAAATAAAAAGAAATCAAGAGTGGCAAAAAAAATCAAAGCTTATATCTACTTTTCCCTTTAAATATTGCTGCCTGTGTGCATGAGTGTGCCAAGTCTCTTCAGTCTTATTCAACACTTTTCAGTCTTGTCCGACTCTTTGTGACCCTATGGACTTTAGCCCACCAGGCTTCTCTGTGCACGGGATTCTCCAGGCAAGGATACTGGAGTTGGTTGCCATGCCCTCCTCCAGGGGATCTTCCTGACCCAGGGATCGAACCTGCGTCTCCTGTGGCTACTGCACTGCGGGCAAATTCTTTACCGCTGAGCCATCAGGGAAGCCCCCAACACTGCTGTCTATCCCCAAAATGCCACAACCAGCGCCTAAAAGCGTCCAGTGTTGTGTGTTCCAGTTAATTGTGGAGGATTCATCTCAGTCACCTTTTGACCCACTCTTCCTCCTCCTGTCTCCTTCAGGCTTTAGGTGTCTTAGCCTGACAGCATCACTAGATGCCTGGGGAACCATCAGTTTTGCAATCCAATTCAACCGCTACTTATGACTTCTCGGGAGCTCAATGGACTCCCCTTGATTCAAGTAGTTCTGAAGCCTAGAGAGCCTATTTCCACAGAACTCCACAGGCCAGCTTAATCCGGCTCCACCCATCAGAGGAAGGAAGTTTGGATGTGTTCCTTCAAGCCCAGGGCTCCAAGGCCTCCCATCATCACCGTCATGGGGGCACAACAGAAGGAGGTGGCTGCTCCCTTTTTTGCATGTGTAACGAATGGAGTGCATGGAATGGATCCACAGGCTACATAAGCAGCTTTGCATGTTTCTCTTCAATTTCCAGGACCCAGGGTCCAGCTGCTGCCTGTGTTTTCAGACACCATCAATGTCTCTCTGCCTCCTTTGGCCTCTGGAGAAGAATGTCACTTAATTAGCCACCTTTCAACTGCAAAATGCAACTTTACCTCAGTACCTGGGATGCCTGGTCAGTGGGAAATATGAGAGGTGGGCTTTGGTTACTTCTGCTAGTTGGATCAACAGGAGAACTGATGCATAGACCACCTTTGCAATTGGGAAGCCCTGTCTATGGAGACGATGCTGTCAGAGACTTTTTGAGTATTCTCTGGAACTTATCCAATAACTCTATCTACCAGGAGGTACTGAAAGATGGGTCCTGCTGACTCTGTTGGGGTAGGTATTGTGGCCCTGAGGTCACATAACATTCTCCCTCCAAGTGAAACAACCTTGTCAGGCCATTCTGGGACACCTCAACAGGAGAGAACTAAACACCCTGGCCTGGATCACCCCAGAAGACCCAGCCTATTAGAAGGTAATCTGTGTGTCAGGTTCATTGTGCAACACGGAATCTAATCCAACATATGTGTACCCAAAGGGCACTTCTCCCTAAAGACAGTATGGGGAAAAGAACTTAAATACAGACTATCTATAAGGAGACCCACCCTGGTCTTATACTGCAGTTCCCTGCTCTTCTTCATGGGAGGTAGAACCGAAGGTGACAGGCACCTGTCTACAGTTCTACACTGTCCTAAACTTGATGCACTGAGGCAGCTCTGTGGAGCAACTCCTGATTCAATAGGTACTTTGGGTTCTTGTCAATGCAAAAAAAATTTTTAAACATCCACATACATACATACTTGGAAATATTCTGATGCTAAAAATGATCATCTTTGCTAGTGAGACCATAAGAAATTAGTTTCTTCTTTGTATTTCCCTTGTTTTTAAAATTAAAAACCAAGTATTGCTTTTTATTTTTATTTTTTTAGTATTGCTTTTTAAATGAGAAAAATAACATAAAACTTCAAGAAGAAAAGATTTGACATTATGATAAGGTTTTTAGCTAATTAACTCATTAGCAAATTAGGGTAGAACATTCACTGGGTACTTACTATTTCTGATACTTGGGAAACTAATTTACCCTTGGGGCCTTCTGCAGGAATTATGAATTAAAGTGAACAGTTCTTGAAAAGTCTGTTCCCCTATCTTAGTTTTCCCAATTTAATTGAGACTACTGAAGCAGGCTCATCTGAAACCCCACCCCAGCTCACTCTCCACCTCGCAACCCACTCCTGGGAAAGTAAACCTCCTACAGCTTCCAGGCCCTGACTCACCTTTACAGGGAAAATAACACTTAGCAATGGCAATCACATTATTTTGTGACAAATGGTGTCATCAACATTACTAGGTACCATGGTACTCATTACCATGGGTCCTTGGATATGGTTAATATTTTCTTGATTATCCAAAATAGTTGACCTTTTAAGATGTCTACTTGCAGATTTCAGTGGCTGCACAGTGGATACGAATTTGCCTGCCAATGTGGGGGACACAGGTTTGATCCCTGGTCCAGGAAGATTCCACAAGCCACGGAGCAACTAAGCTCATGAGCCACAACTACTGAGTCCACATGCCCAGAGCCTGTGCTCAGCAACAAGAGAAGCCCCCACTTCTCACCACATTGAGAAGCCTAGGCACTGCAACAAAAAGGAGCCCCTACTCACTACTACTAGAGAAAGCTATAGAGCAAAGCAACAAAGACACAGCACAGCCCCCCAAGATGACTAAAGACATACCTTAACATACTAGAGAGTGAACAGGGGCCCACTGAAAGTTACTGAAATGGGTAAAAATAAAATTCTAACAGGCATTTTTTCCCTCTACTCCACCTAAGAGGACCAAAGATCCATGTTTGGTTAGACCATGCACATAATATCTAGACTTGAAAGAGTCATAATTCAAAGTTTGAAATACGTTCCATATTTTTAAAAACCTAGAATTACCAAGTTCCCTGTGTACAATATATTCTCAAAATTCTGGTCCATTTTGTAATGCTCCATGGCCAAGAAGACAGTGTTGATTATGATGCAGACGGTGATGGCCAGCTCAGTAAAGGGATCAGTCATCACAGTTCTCAGGACCTTCTTAATGTCTAGCCACCAGGGGCTACAGTCCCACACGAGGTATTTGGATGCCAGATTTTCCCCACATGGGAGGCAAGGCTCCTGTGATTTTTCTTGTTCTGGAGAAGAAGAATGAAAAAGCCCTTGAGGAGTTGGCTCTGCGCCAGTCTGGCTGCTCTTTGCCTGTGTGTCCTTCTTCCCTCTTCCCTGGCATCTTCTGTGCTACGACATGATCAGTCAAGAAGAGTACTGATGTGTAGCTAAAAAGGTTTCCCACACTCAGCTTTCATGTGGCATAGTCAAGTAAAAGTCTTTATATGCACATTGAGCACCTAGGAGCAGGGCTGCACTGTCAGAGATACAGATGGGAAAGTCAACACTGACTGGCTATGAACCCATGAAAGAGACAGACATAAGCCCAAGTTCTGTTCACCCAAGGTGGACCAAGGTAATGGCTATATCAGAGCACAGCAAGCTTCCAGGGCCCAGGGGAAAGGAAGATATTCAGGCAGCGCCATCTATAAGCACTGAAACAAAAGGCATGCAATCAGTTGATCTCAGGTCAGAAAAGGCACCCTGATTTCCAGGGCTTCATGAGGGGACTCAGAAGTGCTAAGAACCCATTTAACCCCATTCTTGCTAGAACCTGAGTCCTGCCCTTGAACACCAACCCCTGAGTTTGGTCCCCATTACCTGTTGTTAATCAGGTCCCTCAGATGGTACCAGCCTACACGCACAGGTCTTCTTCTATTGTTCATGACAGATTCCTATTCTAACTTCAATGACAACTGTCACCTCCTGGAAACTTCTATGTCTTCTCTCCTTTGGCTAACTATCATTGTCACTGAAACCTCCTGTGACTGTGTGGCCTGAACAGGAAGTCTTCTTGGTGCTCTTGGTCCCACCATTACCCAAGTGACAGCTCAGGGTGGGCCCGTGGGGAACGCCCGCTTCTTAAAAGCCATGTTGCTCACGTGCTCCGAAGAAGCACTGGGAGTCACTTTGCAGAAGTACCCATAGTGGGTTGCAGAGGGCTTCTAGGGAGCTGGAGAGAGGGAGAAGGGAAGGACATCATTGAACTTAGGCTCCCCCTTGGCCTGGGAGGCACAACTTACCCTGCATGGTAATGGTAAGGATGCTGACAGCACTCAGGGCTCTCTGCCTTTGGAAGGAGTCTCCGTGCTCATCACAGTGGTCCACTGACAGATTCTGGGACAGTCGTTTGGTTTGCTCAAGGAGGTGTGGCTGTAAGAGAAGGCATGATGGACCTTCTGAGGGAAGGGGCGGCCTCTCCTTAAAACTTCACAAACTTTGTTTCAATGCTACATGCAGTGAAGATGCTCAACTCACTTCATGTTCATTGCAAGCCAAAGGTTCAACTTTCTTAATTCACATTTACTACATAAGAGGAATATGGTTTGAACATTCATATTTTCATGTATGTACATTTCTAGAGTCTAGAGTCATACCTACAGAAACATTTATTTCTCTGTGTTTTATTCATTGTCAACAAAAAGCAAAAAAAATTTTACAAAAACTAATGCACAATGGTTTGGGGTATGAAAGCAATAAAAAGTATAATTTAGAAACAATGTTTGCAAGGGGCAAAAGTGGGGGATAAATTCAGAAAGGTGAATTGAGGCCAGACAGTGAAGTGCCTTGAGTGGCTGTCTACATAGATTTTGAAACAGACAGTAACTCAGATTTTCCTAGTGTTCCAGGGGTTAAGACTCTGAGCTTCTAATGCAAGGGGCATAGGTTCAATCCCTGCTGGGGAACCAAGATCCCACATGCCATGTGGCAAAAATACCAAAAACAAACAATAAAAAACCCCAAAACAAAAAAAAAATTTTGTAACTAAGAAGGACAGTCATATAAATATCACAAAATCCTTATATTAGTAAACTTCAGCTACTCTTTCAGGCTGTGTCTAAGAGTTTATTGATTTTCACCTTATCTAAAATTCTAAAGTATCTAGAAATTAAAAGACATAACCTCATAAACCTTCAGCTATCCAGAAAACTCAGGTATCTGTAATTACTTAGTCCCCCAAAAGTTCTGACCAACCATGGCCTTATAGGGAACTATCCCTTTGTGAAAAGCTGTTCTAAAGGCAGCCTGTAGTCTTGCAATAGCCATTTCTTATTCTGTTAACAGTTAAAGGGAAAAGACATTTTATGTTAAGAATGAGGAAAAACTTCCAAAATATTAAAAAATAAATGCAATTTCTTGACTATGCTGTGATCTGACAGCAAAGAAGCCTAGTCTAAGCCATGGGCTCTCAACCTGTCACTCCACCAGGGAACTGCTCACAGCAGCGGGGCAAGTCCGTCCATCTACTTCAAAGGCCCCTGAACTCTCTTTCCCCATTCCAGGCTCAGATATGCACACCAGCTTTCTGCCTCCTTCATCTTTCCACTGCCTCAGGAAGGAGGCTCTAGCCACTATTCCCTGGCCCGTATCTCCAACATCTTCCTCTCTTCTGATTTCTCTTCTCCAGAATTAAAACATGTTCAAACATCCCCCACCTTAAATAAGATTTTTTTTTCTATATCACATCCTTTCATAGCCTCTTTTCTGCATATCCCACTGCCTAAACAATAGCCTGGCTTGAATGCCCCATGTTGTTGTTGCTCAGTTCCTAGTCATGTCCCACTCTTTGCAACCCCATGGACTGCAGTACACCAGGCTTCCCTGTCCTTCACTATCTCCCAGTTTACTCAAAGCATGTCCATTAAGTCAGTGATGTTATCCAACTCTGTCACCCTCTTCTCCTCCTTCCCTCAATCTTTCCCAGCATCAGGGTCTTTCCCAATGAGTTGGTACTTTGCATCAGGTGGCCAAAGTACTGGAGCTTTAGCATCAGTCCTTCTAATGAATATTCAGGGTTGATTTCCTTTAGGACTGACTGATTTGACCTCCTTGTTGTCCAAGGAACTCCCAAGAGTCTTATTTAGCACCACAATTCAAAAGCATCAATTCTTTGGTGCTCACATCACATCCAAATATGACTACTGGAAAAATCATTTCTGTGCTAGCTAAGTCACTTAAGTTGTGTCCAACTTTTTGCAACCCTGTGGACTGTAGCCCACCAGGCTCCTCTGTCCATGGGATTCTCCAGGCAAGAACACTGGAGTGGATTGCCATGCCCCCCTCCAGGGGAATCTTCCCAACCCAGGGATCAAACTCACATCTCTTGCGTCTCCTGCACTGGAAGGCACGTTCTTCACTAGCACCACCGGGGAAGCCCTTAACTCTGACTTCACGGACCTTTGTCAGCAAAGTGATGTCTCTGCTTTTTAATATGCTGGCTAGGTTTGCCATAGCTTTTCTTTCAAGAAGCAGGCATCTTTTAATTTCATGGCTGCAGTCACCATCCGCAGTGATTTTGGAGCACAAGAAAATAAAATCTGTCACTGTTTCTACTTTTCCCCCATCTATTTGCTGTGAAGTGATGGGAGCAGATAGCATTATCTTAGTTTTTTTAATGTTGAGTTTTAAGCCAGCTCTTTCACTCTCCTCTTTCACTCTCTAGGCATCTCAAAATTGGTATGTGCATAACTTAACTTGCTATCTTCCTCGCCCCCCAGAACATGCTCTCTGCTCATCTCAGTAGATTACTCACCAACAAGCCATAAACCGGCATCATCCCCACCCTCTGCATATAGTCACTTGCCAAATCTTTTCCTCTGTAGATCCACTGTAACCTGTTCATCTCTCTTCATCCTCACTGCCCGAACCATAGTTGAAGCCATTTCCACCTCTTACTCGGATCACTGCAACAGCTTCTTAATTGGTGGCCTCCAGTCTCACCCTCCTCCAATCCCCTCTCTTCGCTGAATCCAGGATTTCCACAAAGTAAATCTGGTCTTATCACTCTTCTGCTTAAAACCTTTCCATACTGCTTATCCCTTGCATATAGGGTAAAGAATGAACTCCTTGGCTTGGCTTCAAGGCCTTTTACAAGGGTCCACATTTTACCACTAGAACCTCTTGCCACCATCCCCACTGGGTCATGTTCTGCTCTCCTTTGCTTCCAGGCCTATGCATGTGCCGTTCTCTCTGCGTGTGGAGCTTCATTCTTCCTCTAACCTGGTTAATTCACCCTTTCAGCTTACACACTGCTTCCTCTAGGAACCTTTTTCTGATCCACTGCTCTTTTCCCAGTCCCCATCAAGTCTGGGGCTGGTGGTCTGAAACAGATGTTATTGTTGGTCCCATCCACACATCCTCAGGCTTTCTTTGGAAACCCAAATAACTTTTACCCTAACACATAGCAAGTCATAAATTATTGTTTCCTGACTCCAGAAGTCTTGAACCAACGATAGACCAAAGGTAGTGTATAAATAGTGCCCTCAGTCCAAGGAGATTAAACTGACTTAATAACACATTAATTGACCACCTTCTCTTCCATGTATCACTTCTCCCCTCCTTTCTCAGTACTTCCTGCGATCACTTCCCAAATAATCTACTTGTACTCTAACATCTTTAACATTTGCCTTGGAGGAAATAAACACTGTCCCTAAGACATTGCTCCTGCTCTGCTCTCCCTGTGACCATCATGCTGGTCATCACACTGAACAGTAACTGCCTTCTTGGCACTGTGCCTGCATTATTAGATGTCTGTGTTATATATCCCGTGTATCTCCAGTACCTACTCCAGTGCCAAATAAACACAGTCAACACTTTACACAGATATTTGTAAATAAATGGAGAACTGAATAGACCCATGGATGCAGGGAAGTATGTGCAAATGGATGAATGGATAAATCACTGACTGACTGAATGAATCCTTTCAGTTAGATGGACAACTTGATCTGTCCCCCTGAGCGGGGCTCAAATATCATTAATTCTTTGGCCAAAACTTGCCTTTTTTGAAGAATCTTCATCAGAGTCTGATCCTGGAATCTGGTCTTGCCCAGACTTTCTTAAAAAGAAGGATTTTCTTTTCTTACTACCAAATAGCTTTCTCTTCTTTGGGGAAAAAGATGATGCTTCAAGGGAATTAAGTGAACTTCTGTCAATTCCCATGGCAACCAGAGCCTTAGAAAGTGAACAAAAGCAATTAATTAACAGATCACACTCCTCATGGAACACTGCAAATGACTTCCACTTTGGTGAGCATTCTCCCCTCTCTTCTGGTAGCCCTGGACCATTTCAACTGCAAATTGCCCAACTGGAGTATGATATCTTTATCCTTGTTTATGTGGGGAATGTGTCCTGTTTGTTCACGATACTGCAGCCCTTGAAGGCAGGGTTGACTCTCCAACATCTCTGTGCCACTAACCCTTAGCACAGTGTCCTGTATATGCTAGGTACTCACTAAATGTCTGTGTTTAATGATGCAGATATCAAGCACTTAAGAGGGGTTTCCTCCTGACAAATCTCTGCAGAGGATGAGAAAAAGCATAAAACATGATCCCTGCCTTGAAATCTTAAAACTGAATCTTGGAATTTAAGAACTGAAAAAAAAAAAATCAAGATGCCAGGGAAACAATAAGAAGGGCCTGTAAATATAACAGGAATTACAAGAAGGGAGAGATGATCATGACTATCATCTCTACAGCCATCATGATTGCTTCCAAAACACTCTCAAGCAAAGTCCCTGGACACAAACATCTTCAGCTTCCCACAAGAAAGCCTAGAGCAGAGCCTTCCTTTTCACACACGTATATCTAGCCAGCAATTTTGGATCTGTCTTTGAAGGCTCATGTTCAGAAAGCCAAAGATCATCAAAATCCCTTTCTCAAGAGCCCTGTGCCTGGGCATCTTCATGAGAGACCGTAGCAGAGCCAGCTGCAAGGGGCTTAAAATTTCTCAGAAAATCACCAGTTGGGAAAGCATTGTACAGGCCTTGTACAGAAACCTTAAGCATCAGACCCCGCAGCCTCTGGGATGCCCCCAAGTAGACCCCACTAACAGATATCATGTGCCCCTACCTCCTTCTCCTCCTTCAACAGCTGCTGGGCTTCCTGAAACATCTTCTCCTTGGCTTCTGTTTCGGCAGCTACATTCTTGTTCTGCTCCTCATAAGTCATGGTGACAACAGCCAGGGTTAAGTTAACCAAGTAGAAAGAGCCCAGGAAGATGACCACCACAAAGAAGAGGACCGAGACGAGCCCTGAGGTACGCACGGTCTGCAAGGGACAGAACACACGGGGTGACTTCACCTGGGGCAGAGATTAGACAGTAGTCATTGGTCTCTCCCCAGATCTGACTGGCTCAGCTGCCCACAACCTCATCTATTGCCTCCCCATCAACTGGAGCTCCTGATGCTCTGTCCCTCAGTAAGGAAATACCATTTGCATGTTCACACAGAAGTCCTAGTGACCTGACTATGACTTTCTCATGGGTATTTGTATTTTTTACATAAAAATGGCAAGAAAGAGCAATGCAGCATGAAGGCTGAAGTACTAGTGGTGGAACTGCAGTCAGTGGGGAAGCTGGTGAGGGGTGATATCTCTAGGAAGCATTTTTTGTACTCTTCTTCCAGATATCACATTTATAGTCTTTTTGATGTTTCTAATAGAATTCTAAAAGCGAATTTAACAGTACACTTGTTAAGGATAAAAAATACATGACACAGGATGCTCAGGGCTGGTGCACTGGGATGACCCAGAGGGATGGTACGGGGAGGGAGGTGGCAGGGCGGTTCAGGATGGGGAACACGTATACATCCGTGGCAGATTCATGTTGATGTATGGCAAAACCAATACGATATTGTAAAGTAATTAGCCTCCAATTAAAATAAATAAATTTATATTAAAAAATACATGACAAAGGTGAAGGAGAGATGGTTGGTTATAAATAAACAATAGATAAGTGGTGGAAAGGGAGAGAGGGAGGCAGGGAAGCAGGGGGCGGCAGGCGGAGGTGGAGAGAGAGAGAGGGAAATAGAATGAATAAATAAATAACCTGTCGATAAAGCTTCTCCCAGGAATCTTGGGTCATAAGCCGGAACATGGCAAGAAAAGACCAGCCAAAGTTGTCAAAATTTGTGTAATTATAGTCAGGATTTTTTTTGCTATCTTTGCATTTATATTGTTCAGGACAAGCCCTAGATATTGGAAAAAGGAACAGAGAAAGAATTACATACTCTGCAGCTGAGTTCCCCCCACCACACACACACCGTGCCCAGGGCACTGGTTCTTCCAAGAACAATGAGCTCACACTCAAAACTCCTAGGTGAAGAGAACATTTGTAGAGTGTCATCCCTCATCTTCCACACCTCGCAGTCTATGTCTAAACATGGGTATTCATAGTCTCTTCTCAAACAGATTGATTAGAAAGTTCACAGTGGCAGTTTTTCATTAAAAAATGAAGTGTAGTGACTTGGTGAACAATTTACAGTAAAAAAAAAAAAAAAAAAAGGACATACAATGACTTGATGTCTCCCTCTCTCCCCAGATACCCAGTCCCACTTCCTAAAGGCACAAATAAACAGTTACTTTACTAATTTTCCAGAAGTCTTCTATGACTACAAAAGCACATGTCTATCAATATACATCTTCTAAAATACATGAACATGAGCATTCTTTAAACACTCTTTTGCACTTTGCTTTTTTCATGGAATGATACTGAGTGGAGGTCTTTCCATATCAGCATACAAGGAAATGTCTCATTTTTTTGTGTGTCTTACATTTCTGGGATTTTTATAAATGCTTTGCTAATGCTGAATATTTAGATTACAATTGTTATCAGTCCCCTATTATTACAAACATTTGGGTTTTACTTTAAAAACAGTAGATATCTTGCATATGGGTCTTGCCCACATCACCAAAACACACCTCATTGATTGCATTTATCAAATACACTAAGAGTATGTACTTTTTTAGTTTGAAATATAGTATTCTTATCAAAGTAACACATGCTGTGGTTTTAAAAACTCACATGGCACCTCAAGGCTTGTAATGAGAACCACTCCAGCATTCTTCAACTGTCATTTATATACCTCCAATTCAACAACTTTTAGCTCGTTCAGGTCCATATCTCTAAATATGGTGCTTTTACTGGGAGGAGATCAAGATGGCAGAGGAGAAGGATGCTGAGCTCACCTCCCCCAGTGAATACATCATAAATAGGTCTACATGTGGAGCAATTCTCAATGAAAACAAACTGGACACTAGCAGTAAACTGGATATAAGAGTGTAAAGAAAGATCCATACAGAGGCAGGTAGGAAGGGAGGGGAAGCAATTAGATTGGGACTCACACCCACAGGAAGGGACACAGAAGAAAGGGATATCAGAGGCTCAGAGATCCTTCCTGGGGGGGTAAAGGGTTCGAATCACATCCTGGGAAGGCCAGCCCTAGGGTCTAACACTAGGACAAAAAGTTCCCTTAGCTGGTTTGAAAACTAGTGGGATTTACAGGAGGGCTATAACAAACTGAGACTCTGCTCACAAGGACATACACACGTTTGCTTAATCTCAGGAATAAGGTGGATGCCCACTCTCACCACTTCTATTTAACTTGATATTGGAAGTCCTAGCCACAGCAATTGGCCAACTTGATATTGGAAGTCCTAGCCATAGCAATCAGCCAAAAAAAAAAAAAAAAGAAATGAGAGGCATCCAAACTGGAAGAAAAGGGACTTCCCTGGTGGTCCAGTGGCTAAGACTCTACATTCCCAATGCAGGAGGCCCAGATTTAGTCCCTGGTCAGGGAAGTAGATCCCATGTGCCACAGTCAAGAATTCACATGCCACAAGAAAGATGGAAGACCCCTAATTAAACATAAAAGCTTTTGCACAGCAAAGGAAACCATAGCATTAGTCGCTCAATCTTGTCTGACTCTGAAACCCCATGGACTGTAGCCCACCAGGCTCCTCTGTCCATGGAATTCTCTAGGCAAGAATATTGGAGTGGGTAGCCATCTCCTTCTCCAGGGGATTGTCCAGACCAAGGATTGAACCCAGATCTCCTGCGGCCTTTACCATCTGAGCTACCAGGGAAGCCCAAGATGAAAAGACAACCCTCAGAATGGGAGAAAATAATTGCAAATGAAGCAACTGACAAAGGATCAATCTCCAAAATACACAAGCAGCTCAGGAAGCTCAGTATCAGAAAAACAAACAACCCAATCAAAAATCGGCAGAAGATCTAAACACATTTCTCCAAAGAAGACATACAGATGGCTAATAAACCCATGAAAAATGCTCAGCATCACTTATTATGAAAGAAGTGTAAATCAAAACTACAGTGCAGTATTACCTCACACCAGTCAAAATGGCCATCATCAAAAAATCTACAAATGATGCCGGAGAGGATGTGAAGAAAAGAGAACCCTTTTGCACTGTTGGTAGGAATGTAAATTGGTAACAGCCGCTATAGACAACAGTATGGAGATTTCTTTAAAAACTAGGAATAAAAGTACCATATGACCCAGATATCCTACTACTGGGTATATACCCTGAGAAAACCATTCTAAAAAACACATGTACCCCAGTGTTCATTACAGCACTGTTTGCATAGCCAGGACATGAAAGCAACCTAGATGTCTTCTGACAGATGAACAGATAAAGAAGCTGTAGTACATATATACAATTGAATATTACTCAGCCATAAAAAGGAGTGGCTTTGAATCAGTTCTAATGAGATGGATGAAACTACAGCTTGTTATAGAGACTGAAGTAAGTCAGAACGACAAATGCAAATATCATATATAATGTATCTATATGATATAGAAAATCTACAAAAATGGTACCGATGAACCTATTTGTAGGGCAGGAATAGAGACACAGACATAGAGAACATACTAGTGGACACAGTGGGGGAAGGAGAGGGTGGGGCTAATTGAGAGAGTAGCATGGAAACATATACATTACCATATGTAAAACAGATAGCTAGCACGAATTTCCTGTATGACACATGGAGCTCAACCTGGTGCTCTGTGATAACCTAGAGGGGTGGGATGGGGTGGGAGGTGGGAGGGAGGTTCAAGAGAAAGGACGCATATGTATAGCTAAGGCTGATTCATGCTGATGTATGGCAGAAACCAACACAACACTAGAAAGTAATTCTACTCCAATTAAAAATAAATAATAATTTTTTTAAAAAGATGGAAGATCCTGTGTGACACAACTAAGATCTGGCACAGCCAAATAAATAAATATTCAAATTGGAAGGGAAGAAGTAAAACTGTCACTATTTGCAAGTGATATGATACTACAGATAGAAAATTAAAGTCTTCATCAAGAAAATGGTTTAGAACTAATAAATGAATTCAATAAAATTTTAGGAATCAAGATTCAGAAATCTGTTGCATTTTATATACTAAAAATGAACTGTAGGCATGTATGTCCTCTTGAGGATCATTCTAGAGAGCTCAATAAACCTTGTATTAGAATAAAGTTTAATATGTCTAGTAAGTCTGACCTAATCAGAACCCGTGACCACTACAAGACTTCCCTAATTTTATAGACAGAGTTACATCTCTGTTATTTCTCTCTGTATTTACGCTCATCACACTTTCAAGAATTTACTGTACATCTCTCTTCCCTGAAAGATGTCAGTTTCAAGAGGACAGCACTCCTTTATACGTACTTGGATTCCTAGGACCTAAGACAGAGTTTGGCACACTGTTGGCCCTTGATACATATTTGTTATTGAGAAATGAATGTAGTCTATTTCATCAGAGTGTCTAGCATATTATCTTAATTTGAAATATACTCAGACTTGCCTGGTGGTAAGGAGATAAGAATAGCCTGCCAATGCAGGGAACATGGGTTCAATCTCTGGTCTGGAAGGATCCCACATGCTGAGGGGCAACTGAAGCCCATGTGCCACAACTACTGAGTCCACTCTCTAGAGCCCAGGAGCACGACCAGTGAGATCACTGTGCCCCAGCCACTGAAGGCCGTGCATCCTCGAGCTGCACAGCGCAACTACTGAGCCTGTGTGCTGCAGCTCCTGAGCCTGAGCACTAGAGCCTGTGCTCTGTGACGAGAAGTCACCGCATTGAGAAGCCCGCACACCACAATGAGACGATAGCCCTGCAAACCACAACTAGAGGAAGCCTATGCACAGCAACGAAGATCCAAGGCCACCGAAAGGAAACAACATCACCAGAAAGAAAGACACTCAATAAATCTTCACGGAATCTCTCAGCTCAGAGAGGACTACCTAGAATAAGGGAGGGTATCCCCAGAGGGCTACCAGCTGCTGAGGTGAATGTGCATGAACACACGTACAGCAGTGTGGGCAATCGGGGCAGTGGTGGTCACAGATCCACAAATAGAAGATGCATGCTGAGATGTCTTGCGTCAGGGCCATGTCACTGATCAGGAAATAGGTCTAAATGGGGCTTTCAGTCACAATATCCTTTATGACCTTTGACGGTCTTGAATATCCACTCCATAAAGTTGAAATATCACTATGTTTTCAGTAGGTTTCTTACCAGATACAAATTCAACATAATTTGGGGGAGAATACAGTTCTAGACATTGGGAAATAATTTTTAATTTAGTAATGCATGTCAAAGTTTGTTTAGACACTTGAAATAATCAGTGGTATTTGAGAACTATCACCACTGTTTGCATAAGTCATTAGATGAAGACTGTTTGCCACATCACTTCAAATAGATAGAATGAAGAATATAAACATCTTACCTGTTGCCCATCCACACACCACACATTTTGAATTCAGTGGAGTCTTCTTTTTTAAAGCAATAGTCTGAGGGGGAAAGAATTATAAACTCAGGTTGAAACAAATAACATTGAAAGGAAAGAGAATAGCAAATATGCCAAATTATGCTAGAAAAAGATGGTCCAGAATCTTCCAAAATGATCAAGGTGATCAAAGTGATCTCAGTGAAATGATCCAGAGAGAAACTAGAGCCTAAGCCCTCAGGATGATGCAAGAAAAGAAGAGGGAGAAGGAGAAGGAAGCAGAAATGAGAGGAGGAAGCAGTGTCACGATAACCACTTTGCTTCTCAGTACATGGGACTGAGCCAGAGACCACCCTTGGGAGAAGCTGGACACAGGGCGAGCCCGTGAGAAACTCAAAAACCAAGACAGACATGGAGAAAGTATGGCCACATGAAACTCAGGACACATGAAATTGATACACGGTTGACCTCAGAGTGGAGAGGGAGCAACATAAAAGGAGCAACATCACTGAAGAAAATACTTGGGTAGAGAGAGGCATTGTGGGAAGTTGCTGGTCCCCTTTGACCAAAGCCAGGCACTCTGAAGACATCTGTAAAAGGTGACAAGGAAGTGGGCAGATATGAAAGCTGACACCACTGTTACAGATGTGCAACTTCAGGCTTTTCCTTCTCCATGAAAACCCAGAGAAGGAGGCAGTTCTCTAAGAAATTCACCTGCCCACATGAGAATCCTGGAGGAACAAGTCATCCAGTGCTCCTAAGACATTCGTAACACAGACCGATAGATAGTACAAGTGGGGATAAATAAAAAGTAACCATGCACAAACCAAGAAGTGAACGGTGGGGTGCTTACCTTGATAGTCATTGTTACAGGAATTACTGACACATTTGTAGCTCAGATTTCCCATGAAGAGCTGCTGACCTACCAGGGCGAAGATGCTGAGGCAAAAGAGAGTCAGGATCATCACATCGACAAGCTTCTTCACAGAGTGCAGCAAGGCCCCAACAATGACCTTCAAACCTGAGGAAGAAAACAGGTGTGGGGAGAAGACCCCTACTCACACAGACACTTAAGACACAGGCAAGGAGCAGTAAGGCTTCGAAAGTTGTCTGATTGCGGGCTGGCACTGGAAACTGGCCTGACCTGGGATTCTGAAGCTGAAAGTTCTAGTTCCAACCCTGTACCTTAAAAGCTATTTGCCATCAGAGCCACCCACTGGTCTAGGACTTGGCCTCTTTATCCTGCCCTATAGATGCCACAGGGTTGCTCTGAAGGGCAAGTGAGAAAACTCTGAGCAGACACTTGCCACAGAGATGTAAGACATAACTGGATGACAGTTGTGCAGTCACTTCCCTTACTGGGGGTCACAGGCAACAGTAAGGCCAAAGTGAGGAATTGAAACTGTATTTAACATTTGGTAGCTACTACCTACAGTAACATACACAAGGTGCCCTGAGATATGGCTAAATTCGGGGGGGAAGGTTGCAAAGAAAGCTGGAAGAGGGAGCTCTGCCTGGACCCCAATAATGAAGATATCTTAGGAAACAAACACTCAGATTACTACTTATAATCAGGGCTTTTGAAAAATTCATTCAAGAAATATTTACCAAGCACCTTCAAGGTCCATGATACAGTGTTTGGCTGCCAAAGTTACAAAATAAAAAGGACACAGTCAGGTAGTGTGTCAATAAATGTTTAAAAATCAGCTTTCTGCAGAGAGGGGAGGACACAGGGAAAGTCCTCCTCTGCAGCATTTACAAAGGTCCTGGCTCACTAAATTCTGGAGTGTAGACCCCTTTTCTCCCTCCATGCACGCCTCTCCTGCAGCTGCTTTCAAGCTACCAACATGACATCCCTGGACACACAGTTGGAAACAGTCTGCTGGGGAATGAGAACAAGTCAGTCCCAGTACAATACTGATTCACAGGCTCTGCTCTCAATGGGTTCTGCTCTCTGGAGAAAGAAATTGGCAGATGGCATCTATAATGTGTGAGATGACACTGAGTGGCAAAGTTTCAGCTGATCAGCATAAACCATGAATGGTAAACTTGAGAACACAAAGCAGCATCTGATGGGAGGCCAAGTCCGTTGTGATGACCTTCCCACCAAGGGTGATGCTACATGAGGAGGAGACTTTGGGCTGAGCTGGGACATTCACTGGCTTCACCACTGCACTCATGTTCATGCCAAGATTGTGCTTTCCCTGCATGGTCAGGGGCACCAAACATGAAAATACTCTAACCTCATCTATGCTTGATTTTTTATCTATAACAAGAGGCTTGCTTGTGTCTTCCCCAAAGCAAGATGCTTTGGATGAAAGGTAGCTGTGATTCCAGAATTATTTTTACATAGCCCCATAAAAGATCTTACACTCTTCATTCCGAAAAAAGCACTGGACTCAGTGGGAGGAGGTAAGGGTGGGATGATTTGAGAGAACAGCATTGAAAGACATACATTATCATATGTACAGTTACCATCATGGCTCAGTGGTAAAGAATCTGCCTGCCAGCGCAGGAGACACCAGAGAACACAGCTTCGATCCCTGGATCAGGAAGATTCCCAGAGAAGGGCATGGCAATCCACTCCAATATTCTTGCCTGGAAAATCCCATGGACAGAGAAGCACAGTGCGCTATGGCCCGGGGGGTCGCAAAGAGTCAGAAATGACTGAGCATGTGTGCACCATATGTAAAATGGATGACCAGTGCGAGCTCAGTTCATGAAGCGGGGCACCCAAAGCCAGTGCTCTGGGACACACTGGAGAGATGGAGTGGGGAGGGGTGTGGGAGAGGGGTTCAGGATGGAGGGATACATGTATACCTATGGCCAATTCTTGTTCATCTATGGCAAAAACCATCACAATATTGTAAAGTAATCATCTTCCAATTAAAATAATGTAAATTAAAAAACAAAAGTATCCAGGGATTGCACGTGGTTCATGAGTCAAAATGGAGAGTGTGTTTACCTGCTCAGAGATGAAGAAGGGAACACAAAAAGTTGCTAAGTGACTGCCTGAATGTATATTTATATTTTATCCACATGAAATATGAGGGGCTCAGTGCAGACAGAAACCCCCAAATCCACCTGGGAAACCAAGGTCCACCTTGCAAAAGAGGAAGGGAAAAGGAAAGAGAGGCAAGTTCTACATAAAGTATCCTCTGTCAGTTTCTTTGTCACTAGCAGTTGTTTTTCTGGAGTTTCCAAAAATAGTCTACTACCTCTGTGTGAAAAAAGATTCAAATTGCCTGGAGCTCTGATAAGAGACTAGAAGAAGAAGGGAAGAAGAAGAGGGGAGGGAAGGAGTCCAGAGAGAGAATACCTTCTAATACTTTTTTGTAGAGGACAGGGGAAGGAGTAGAGAAGACTCTGCCACAATCACCTCACTTCTGATAAACTGGAATTTTACAACCCATCCTAGGCTTCACCCTGATCGCAGAGCTGATCTGGCTTCCAGGAGACCCCTTTTCCTCTCCTTCCTACTTCACTGGTGGCTCCTGCTCATCGCCTTTGCTGGTTTTTCCTCTCACCCCTCCCCTTTAGGGTCTCAGGGCCTCGTGGCTGTCAGTCCTGCGTCCTCTTCTACATTCCGTCTCTGCTCATTTTCTTCGTAACCTCATTAGATTCCATGGCTCTAAATATCATCTATAGTCTTCTAATCTCCAAAATGATACCTGCAGCCCTGAACATCAGCTTGTATTTCTAACTGCCTACTTGATACTCTGACTTGGATGCCTCATAGCCATCTCAAACAGAATGTGTCTGAAGCTAACCCCCAATCTGACCCCTGAGGCCTGCTTCTCTCACAGTCTTCCTTTTCTCATTCAGAGATGATTCCATCTTTCCAGTCACTCAGAGAAAAACCTGGACTCATCCTTGACTCCTCTTTTGCTCACATCATGTATACAATCAACCTGCCAGAAAGTCCCATTGTTTCTACCTTTAAATTTGTACAGAATCTGACCACCATTCCCCTACTCCTCTTCTGCCTGATCTGAGGTCACTGCTGCTTCTTGCTCGGATTATGGCGGTGGCCCCATGTGTCAGTTTGGGCCCTCTGAGAAGTAGACACTCTGAGACCAGATTACAGGAGATCTGGGGGGAAATGCCTGTGAGGAATAGTCTGAAGGGAGGGAATGGAGGGCGGAGAGAGCCTCAGACTGTGACCCAGAGCTGACATCTGGAAAAGGAGAGCAGGAAGAAAGCAGGATAGATAGGAAGGGCTTCAGACTGCAGTGCATGTGGGAGGTAGTCTCACCCTGCTGAGAAGCCCCTGAGTCAAAGTCCCCCAGAGAGAAGTCCCATACCCTTTAGGGGCGGGCCTGCACTAGCGCTCCCCAGATGCAGGGAAAGCAGGTCTTGGCATGAGCATGAATGCAGTGGTGAACCCAGAGAGGGGGCAGTGGGACCATTCATCAGCTGCGCTCCCTGCAGCAGGAGATCTGAGCAGCATGCATCCGTGGCAACCAACATGCCACCTGCTTGGTCTTCCTGCTTCTACCTTTGCTCCCCCGAGTTCTGTTCCCCACACAACAGCCAGAGTAATCCTTCTACAGCCATCAGGTCATGGGACTCCTCTGCTCAAAGCCCTTGCATGGCTCCCATCTCTCTCAGAGGAAAGCCCAAGACTTCCTGGGACTTAGGTGCTTCCCCTTCACCTCTGTGGCCCTTCCTCCCCCACCTAGTCCCTCACTCTGTCTGCTCCAGCCCCATCCACATCTTTCATATCCCTTGGTCTGTGGACTGGCTGCTTCCTAGGCTCTGGATACTCTTTCCCATATGTCTGCTTGTGAAACCTCCTCAACAACTTCAAATCTGCTCACATCTCACCTTTCCAATTGACACCTATACTAACCATCCCACTGAAAACTGCAACCTGTTTCCTTGAACCCCATGACTTCCAAGAGCCATCATGTTACTTACTTTTCCATTTCATTTTGAAAACGCATGCCATATAATTTACTTATTTATTATAGTTATCGCGTAAGTCCATTTCCCAATCCCCCACCTAAAATGTAAACTCCATGAAGGCAGGGAACTTTGTCTGTTTGCTCACTGATATATCCCAGGCAGGTAGCACAGAGGGTATCAGGGGCTCAATACATATTTGTTGACTGATGAAATAAATGAATAAACAGCATTGTTTGTTAGGTTTTGATTTACATATGACATATTTAGAAATTTTAACTATTCTCTTCTGCTAAGAGTCAACGTTGAAAGTTAGAGTGACTTACCTGAAATTACTGAAATTGCTTTCAAAGCTCTGAATACTCGGAAGGTACGTAGGGATGACAGACTGAAGCTGCTGGCATTGATATATGGAGAATATGACACAAATCTATAAGACAAAGCACGAGGAAAGTCCAGGCTTACTCAGTCATGGATCTGTCCTACACATCTCCACAAAAGCCACAAGTAATTACAGCCTGGGTTCTGTCCACCAGCATGAAATCTGCAGCCTCCCCTTCCAGCCCCACCATCATCTCAGGACCTGGCAGTGTCATTCTCTATTGCTGTAGATCCAGGGACCATAGATTGCACAGGAGACTATTCTCAGCTGATCTTTATATTTGGACATAGTCGGGGATTCCTTGAAATAGTTGTGGCAGCTGTAGCTACATTCATGGATAACAGAAATCAACTTAAACATTTACTGATTTGCTACCAAGTTCCAGGCCCCAGTACACTTCCCTAAGGTCTCAACCATGTGGCCAAGTCCAGAAGCAACCTAGGCAGTCTGGCTCCAGAGCCCATATTCTTCACCATTGCACTATACCACCTCTCAGTAACATCTGACTATTGACCTTGAAATGTAAAACTCTGAAATTACTAGTACTTACCTCAAAGGGCTTTTGTGAATATTAAACAAAAATATATGCAAAGTGCTTAAGACAATGGGCTGGTACTAATTAAATAAGGTTGGGTTTATTATTACTGTGCTGGCAATGGGCCATTTTTTCTCTTGCTTTTTATTTTGCTCATCATTCAGATGCCAAATTGATGTCCTCTCCTTCGAAAGAACTTCAGCTCTCACTCATGCTATACACAACAACTAACTCAAAAGGGACCATAAACTTAAATACAAGAGCCAAAATGGTAACACTTCTAGAAGGAAACATGACAGAAACTCCTTGACCTTTCAGTAGACAGAGACGTTCTAGACCCCTTTGTTCCTCCCCCATCTTCTGACAGCCAGAATGACACACAGCATCCTATGCTAGCACTAACTGTAGCAGGTTTAATGGTCATGCTTCACTGGACATCCCTAGTGGCTCAGATGATAAAGAATCTGCCTGCAAGGCAGGAGACCTGGGTTTGATCCCTGGGTCAGGAAGATCCCCCAAAGAAGGGAAAGGTTACCCACTCCAGTATTCTTGCCTGGAGAATCCCATGGACAGAAGAGCCTGGAGGGCTACAGTCCGTGGGGTCTCAAAGAGTCGGATACGACTGAGCGACTAAGCACACACACAGATGCTTCACTTCCCCTCTGAATTGCGAACAGAGTGAGAATCATGCATGATATTTCTTCATTATCACAATGCTGGGCCCACAGAGCCTGGCCCCGTAACAGGTCAGTGTTTGGTGAGTAAATGGCTGAAAAAGTAAGACCATGCGTGTTGGACCAGAAATGGATTTGTGGGGGATTCCCTGGCAGTCCAGTGGTTAGGACTCAGCACTCTCACTGCCATGGCCCAGATTCAGTCCCTGGTCAGGGGAAAAAAAAAAAAAAAGAGATAGAAAGGATGAAGTGGATTTGCGTGTGTGAAGTTCTCTGGCCAGTTGGCTACATGGTGCAGTTCAGTGCCAACCAACACTGCACTCAAGAGTTCTAGGCTTTACTTGGCTGTACTCAGCCACACATGTGGATCCACACAGAACCCAGATGGAAGCCAAAGGGCTTCTTTCCCACCCCTAGTCTCTTCAGCAAAAATCTTAACATTCTTACGCTGTTGCAATGACAATGGAGTCCAGCCAGTTCCACGGATCTCGCAGGAAAGAAAACTCATCCAGAATAAAACCTCTTGCCAATATTTTAACTAATGCTTCAAATAAATAAATCCCAAGGAAGACATACCTACAAAGCAAATCATCCAGAAGAAGAAATATGATAAGTGATGTGACACACAGAGAGCCCCTCTATCTGATCTGACCTTCATGAGGTTTGATTCCATTTTAATGTGACATTTAACATTACGGTCTTAGCAAATCAGAGTTCAGAAAGGCAAGGTCCTCAAGCAAGTTCTGATATTTCGGATTTCTGATAAACAGGTCCATGAATAAAGTTGCAAAGCTGTTTTTAAATCACTAGCTTCATAGCCATTTTCTTGAGAAAACTTTCAGCCAACATGGACAGTCTTTTCAACAAATGGTACTGGGACAGCTAGATATCCACATTTATAAGAATGAAGCTGGACCTTTACATCATGTACAAAAGTTAAGCTCAAAATGGATTACAGCTAAATGTAAGACATGAAACTATCAGAGTCCTAGAAGGTAATATTTGCAAATCATATATCTGATGAGAGGTTAATATTTGGACTACATAAAGAACTCCTACAAATTCAACAAAAAAAAATTAAATAATCCAACTTTAAAATGGCCAAATGACTTGAATGAACATTTCTTTAAAGATTATATACCAATTGCCAACCAGCCTATGAAAAGATGTTCAATATCACCAATCATCAGAAAAATGCAAATCAAAACCACAGTGCGATAGCACTCATACTCATTAGAATAGCCACTTTTTAAAAAAAATAGAAAGTAAGTGTGGGTGAGGATGTGGCAAGATTAAAACTCTTGTGTACTAGTGGTGGGATTATAAAATAGTGAAAATACCATGGAAAATATTTAGCATGAAGAACCTTCAAAAGATTAGAATTACCATATGATTTGGCAATCCCACTTCTACGTATATATACAAAATAACTGAAAGCAGAGTCTTGAAGAGATACTTGCATACCCATGTTAATAGCAGCAGTATTCACAATTGCCAAGAGGTAGAAGCAACCCAAATGTCCACTGACAGATGAACAAATTGATAAAATGTGGTACATACATACTATAAAATATTACTGAGTCTTGAAAAGGAAAGAAATCCTGTCACATGCAACAATATGGATGAACCCTGAGGTCATATACTAAGGGAGATGAACTAGTTTAAAAAGACAAAGGTTAAACTAGTAATCAAACACATAGAGACATGAAGTATAATGTGGTTTCCAGGGGGAGGGGAAGGCAGAATGAGGAGTTATTATTTAATGAGTACAGTTTCAGTTTTGCAAGATGAAAAATGGTTGTGGAGACAGAGAGTGGTAATGGTTGCACAACTGTGTGAATGTACTTAATACCACAGATCTGTACACCTAAAAGTGATTAAAATGGCAAATTTGTGGTAATGTGTATTTTATCACAACTTAAAAAAAAAACTATTTCCATTTTATTCCTTTAGTCCATCATGTTCTGTCTTCTAATTTATTTCCCTTCTTCCCCTTCCTCCTCCTCCAAAACATAATACCCTATTTCTCTTGTTATAATTCCAATAAAAAGTGCTGATTGGTGTGCACACACACACACCATACACATACTGGTCCCACATCTGGGACAGAAACAATTCATTTGAACAATCTGCTGGTTCAAATTAAAAGAAGTGGACCTTTTCTGGTAGAATATCCAGTCATTGTTAGCCTTCAAAGCTAAAGAACTAAGGTCTTAGGAACTTGAAAAATCCTAAAGCAGCTAATTACAAGAGCAGAAAACGGTCATGAGGCTGCCTTGGGAAAGAGCTACTTCCTGCTTCAGCTTCTTTCTTAACTGCTCACCTTTCAGGTGACAAATAAACACAGAAGAGTAATTACTGTGTACCCTGAGATGCCATCTTTTAAACTCAGGTATAATTTATAAAAATTATGGGTCTTTTTAAACAAAGGCTGTAATTACAGATATGGAGGATTCTGCATGGAGAAGGCAATGGCACCCCACTCCAGTACTCTTGCCTGGAAAATCCCATGGATAGAGGAGCCTGGTAGGCTGCAGTCCATGGGGTCACTAAGACTCAGACACGACTGAGCGACTTCACTTTCACTTTTCACTTTCATGCATTGGAAAGGGAAATGGCAACCCACTCCAGTGTTCTTGCCTGGAGAATCCCAGGGATGGGGAAGCCTGGTAGGCTGCCGTCTATGGGGTCGCATAGAGATGGACACAACTGAAGCGACTTAGCAGTAGCAGCAGCAGCAGCACAATTCTGCAAGTTTTCATCCAGATCTCAAACAAATGAGACAGCCACCTCTGACTGCAATTTCTGTCTAGCCATCTGGCCTTCCACCTCTCACCCTACCATTCTCTCTTTTCTAGCAGAAGCCTGGCCAATGGTGGTACATGCAGACCAAAATGACATCTGCTGTGGAATAGAACCATGCCCACCAGCAGGAAGCAGCGCTCGAGTTCTCCATGAGAGGGAGACTTCACCCCTCCAGGCAAATCAGGCCCACTTGGGTGTGTCACTGTCAATTCAACCATAGTTAGGGTATCCAGTCAGGGTCATGGATGTCCAGCTAGTAAACCCACTTCTAAGACTCTATTCTGAGAAAGTTGCAAAATGAAACTGACTCTGCCAGCATTGGTGTTGGGGATCTGGGATTATGGGTGGCTTTTCCTTCTCTCCATAGCCAAACTCTGATGTAATCATGATTCTTTAAGGTCTATTTGCTTAAAAACATAGGATAAATGTGTGCAGGAAAATACTTACTCAGCATTGTCAACATTCACGCTAATGCTGCCCTTCTGATGAGCTAAGGCCATGAACACACAGTTGATGATGACAGTACAGATGATGAACATGCTGAACAATGTGAGCGGGGCTGTTAAGGCAGGTGCACTACAGGATGGCCCATGTCACTGGTTATTGTCGTAGAGGCTTCAGGGGTCCCTGCAGGGCCCCCTTTCTGCAGAAGCATCTGTCTTTTGTGAGTGTTGACTGGAACAACCCACAGCTACCCCCTTTCTTGAAGAATTGTCCTCAAATGGCAGCCTCTCACCCTGCAAGGCTACATGCCCTTGCCACACGTCTGACCTACAGACTTGCAAAAACTCGCCCTCTGGCTTTCAGGTGGGGCAGCTCTGTGATACAATCCATGCTCTGAAGATCCCTGTGGGCTCAGGCTGATGCCTGATGTAGACTCAGCTAAGGCCCTGTCCTTGTTTGGCTCCTCCTTTTGCTCCATGATGTTTCCCGTCTTCCTTTTCCAGACGGCACTCCTCCACTAAATCACTTAATTAAGAATCCCATCTCAGGCTCTGCTTCTAGGGAACCCAACTTAAATAGATATTCCTTCCCGTTTTCCTCAGTACTTCATTATGTCTACCAACCCACGCCTGTCTTTTTCACATCTCCCCCGCCTCCCATCTGAAACTGCCAGGTTTCTTCTCATCCCCTGTAAATCTGTACTTTTAACATTAGAAAGTGTTTCCAAAAAAGCTTTAAACACTGTAGTTCTACCACAACTCATTTATCAGCTAAACTCGGTGTACAGGTTGCCAGTTTACAACCTTTACTTGGGTCTCAGCTTAGATGTTCCATTCTTCAGGAGGCCATTCTTGATGCCTCCCAAGCCCAGTTGAGCCTCTCGTCTCCTCCGAGGCCTCAGGGTCCCAGACGGGGGCCCAGCCCCAGCACAGCCCTGCCTGCCATGCAGTGGGGCCACTCAGCCAGTATTTGTTGAAAGAATGGGTTGTTTCCACTCAATAGACACACGAACCCCTAGAGCTTGTGCATGCTTCCCATGACCTGGACTTAGTAAAAGAAGCAACAAAAGGATATGAATGGACTGAGATTCTAATGGCCAAACTTCTGATTGAATTGAAAGGCCCCAAAATGAACAAGGCACGTTTGGCGCTGAAGCGGTAGATTGTTCTCTTTTTGTTCAACACCATAAATGTCTGCCAAAAAAAAAAAAAAGCAAAAAACCACACAACAGGAATTATATGCAGTGACAAAACAATATTCATCATGAGTTTATCTCGGAGAAAATTCAGTGGAACCATAGGTTGAGGTATGGCTTGTCATATTATGACAGCAGCTTCTGATTGGAGAGTTACCTTCTGAAGCCAGAGGTACTTTCTGAGCAGCTTACACTGTCACTTTGGAAGCCAGTAGATCTCCCCCACCCACGTGGCTTGGGTCTCTCTCAGAGCCCCAAGACTCTGATCTGTTGAAAGTCAGTCCTTACGTCTAAAATAATTGTTGAGCTATGGACTTTTCACCCAGTGACATACTCTGGAGGCCACAGAAATGAAGTGCATGGGCCCTGCAAACAAATAAAAAAGAGATAAAGAGTAATAACTGAGTCAAATAAAACCCTTTGTATTGACTATTTATGGAGATGAGAATTAGAAGAGAACTTGAAGAGACAGTAGTAGAACTGAACATTCACTGGAGTCTCTGCTGCCTTGTCATGAGTATAACCAGGGATGCAAAATCCAGGAAAGACCCACCAAATGGTGCACTTCTCACCCAAAGTGTTCAACTGGGCCCTGCTGAAAAACACCTGTTTCCTCCTTGCATTTCTTCCTGGGCTCTGGGCATGAAGCTGCCTCTGGACAAAACCAACGACTCACAGGCTTCTAACATCAGCCTTCAAACCATCCCCTTTCCATATAAAAGTCATCTGCTGTCCCCTTACGGGTTCCCAAGGCTGTTAGTTATAAAAGCCTTCATAGAACTAGGGTCATTCCCATCTCCCATGTCACTGTTCTTTTCAGACTTGCAGAAAGTACTCCTTGACATGTAATTCAGCATGTTCTCAGACAGGGAAGACAGGTCTTGTCATCCAGGCACAGAAACAGCGGGTTAGCTGCCACCTTGGTTGAGGGACCAGAACTTCCGTCACTGTCAAGCATCAGCTTCCTTCACTGAGCTATGGAACTTGTCTGCTGGCCATCTGGCAGCAGGGAAAATGTGGACTAGGATGTTTTCTTTTTCCCCCATAACAAAATGAACTGGGCTACAGGATTCCTTGAAAGCTATGAGCCCAGGAGTCTAAGACTCACTTTGGGGATTCCGTATACTTCCTTTGGATAGAAAGATGATTTTAGGGCAGAGAGTAAACCTCTCCCTGAGGTGGGTCACCCGGATTAATAGGTGGCATGATATGGCTCTATTTCTGTGCCCTTTGATCTTGATGTTTTATTAATGCCTCCTCTGACTGCTTTAAATATTTCAACTAATGGTGTATTTAACTACACTTGCCAAGGTTTTAATGATTTAAAATATAGGTATTTCCTGTCTGCTTGCTGACACATCTCCACCCTTTTCTCTTTCAAAAATGGAAGCTTTGAAAGATAAGAAGTGACCTGTGACTACAGAAAGAACACTTGGGTTTGAGTCCCAGCTCCACCACTAACTGGCTGCTTGACCTGGTATAAGCCACTTCCCCATCAAGGCTTTGTTTCCTCATCTGTAAGGTGAAGTGCTAATGACACCACCCATAGCTCACAGGAGTGCTGAGAGCACTGGCATGTGAGGCTGTGGGCGTAAGAGCTCTGAACAAGTATCATGTCTCCTGATTTAAAGGGAGGACCTGGATTTAGAAGAGATGGTCCTAGAACATCCACCCCAGCTGGAACAGAGTCTGTCCTCCCAGGACTGTCCATAACACACCAAGCTGCTGCCTTCCTCCTGGGTTCCCTACCCAGGCTTGAGGCAGAAGGAGGTCTCCTGGAGTTAACTTATCTCCAATGACTCTGCCTCTAAGAAGTCCCTGGAATCCTGGGGCATTAGGAGAAGGAGAGATATTGAAGTGTTTTTGTTCCTTCATCTCCTTTCTCCTTTCTTTTTCTTCCCACTCATACCGCACTTTCCTCCATTACATAGTCCTCATTTGGCCTGGTAATCCCATCTGTTCAGTTCAAGGACATACAAACCAGGCAATCTTTCTTTGGAGAAGTCAGTTTCTCATGGGTGCCCACAAAGGATGCCCTCAGCATGCCATATTTTCCAGGACTTGCCCCAAACTCCTCAGCTTCCTTCCTCCCTGTCTTCAGTCTGGCAAAGTAGGTTTTCCATTCTCTGCTGGATCATGCAGTGAAATGATGATGGCAAAGTCTTCTGAGTCTTTCCTGAAAGGGGATGGCTTATAGAGGACTTTCCTCACTGCCCTGCGTTTTCAACCAGCCATCAGAAGAGCCTGAGCTCACACTTCCTCATTCAGGACCCTCTTTGAGAAACTTTTATTAGAATTTCCCTACATCTAGGTAGATAAAACAGCAAGACTATCACATATTGGCATGGAGTTTACATATAATCTGCATGTGCCCACTTGATTACAATATTCTTAAACTTTATTTATTGAGCTCCTCTTATGTGTCAAGTGTTGGTTTGGGGCTTTGACCTTCATATTAATAACCTAAAAAGCCTACTGGTTAAGAGTTTCTCAAGGTAAACTCTAGTTGCTGAAACAGACATTCATGGACAGTGGTATTAATCCTTCATATCAGCACAATGCTTTACAGTTTATAAAGTGCCTCCATCGCATGTCTATGCTGTAATGAAGGGAAAGCAGGCATTGTTCTCATTTTACTGATTAGGAAAGTGATAATTAGTGAAATTATTTGCCAAAACTTATAAATTCAAGCACTTGAAATGGTCTGTATTCAACCTTTCTGATTGCTAGCCCAGTTCTTTCCTGACACCATTTTACCCTTCTACTGCTCCTAGTCCTTATCTTCTCCAAGATATGCATTATTATAGAGAGAAAGTTAGTACTGAAAGCCATTCTTAGGACTATGAAATCAAAGACAGGGTGATAGCAAAGGAGAAGTGGGGTCTGGCCTCTTTATAGCCCCAGAAGATCCTTGCAATGCCAGTTATACTTTGTGGTGAGAACACTCCCGTCTCCTCACAGAGGTACCTTGTGATTGCTGTAGAATGGGTCCAAGTCTTCTAACGGCTTTGCTATCAGGTCACGGGGAATGTCACCATAAAGCTTGGGCAACTTTCTGGAGACCTTTAGGTCGAGTTGAGGTCGAGGCTCAGGTTCTGCTGCTTTCCAATCTTTGGACTTCTTTTTCTCCTTTTGGATGGCAATCCGCTTCTTGATTGCAGCCAAAGAGTCAGGAGTGAAGGGGCGGAAATTCCTCCCATCTGGAAAGATCACTGGGTAGCACCTGTCATCCATCTTCACCCTCGGGACAGAGACAAGCAGTAAATAGATTCTCAGAGAGATCTGGGAGGTAGAGATCACACTCTAATTTCTGCCCTGATATTCTACTTTCCATGGATAGAACCATGGAGTCTACAGAGTTGAGACTGAGATGGGGGGACTTGGGAGCTCATTAACTGTGGGGAAAATCAGGAAGGTGGACCATAACTGTGGATATACCAAGAATTTGGGGCATACGTGAGACCAAAGCAGAACATCATTCCTGAAGGACCTGGGAACAGGTGGGAAGCTGAGTTCAAGATCAATGAGCAGAAGAAGCTCAGTCTGTAAAACTGAGCACCAAGCAAGACAATAAGACTAAATCAGCTGAACTACTGAAATAGGACCTACTAATGGTAGACAAGTGGTCACAATATGAACAGGAGAGGAAGGAACAGGAAATCAAATGGACCATAACTGGGGGTTGTAAAATCAAAACTATGAGTTCATGAGTCTTTCTTCACCTTTGGTCAGCAAAGTTCTTGAAATGTGATGGGATAGAAACAAAAGAGCCATAAACATGGGCATGAACATTTATACTATCCTCTATGATCCTATGCCAGCTCCCTTATTTCTGAGATCCAGACTAGGCAGAAGCAAGACTCCAAGAAAGCAAAAAGGGTTTGCCAAAGCCAATAGGGTCACTCTATCATAGGATAATAGCTCTGCCAGCCCTTATCCCGGATAGTAATTTCTACAAGGACTTTCTCCACAGCTTCAGGCTTAAAACTAGACTCAGAAAAAAAAAAATTGTGTTTCAGTTGAATGCATTAATTCTCCATATCAAGCATCCTCTTCCTTTCTAATTTACTGAATGACAATCTAGGACTAATTCTTACACCTCTCCAGGGAATTACAATGGGGAGTCCAACATAGGACTGGTGTCTTCATTCAACAACCATGTGTTCAGTGCCTGTTCCAGGCACAGTGCTAGGTGATAATGGTGAAAAAACCTCCATTGCTCCTCCAGGCACTACAGTTATGCTGCCCTGCTGTAGTGGAGAAGACAGATAAAAGACATGAAATTATAACAGAAAAAGACAAATGCTACTCTAGGAAAGTAATAGAGGATGAGTATCTAAGCAGCTTTGCAGAATCAGGGATGGGTTACCAAGGCTTTAATGTCTGAGTTGAGACCTGAAGGAGATGTAAGTCTCAGAGAAGAAAATAAGGGACATCAGAGTGTTGCAGGGAGAGGAAAGAGCATGAACAAAGACACATGGTTGAAAAAGCACATTATCCATCAACAGGTCTTGTTTGCCCAGAGTGGAGATTTTTGTGAAGCATGATGGTCAGTCAGCATCAGAGAGCATGTGGGGGCTTATAATATTTAGTAAAGATCATGAACTTCACCCTGAGGGTAGCGGAGGGTGCTAACATTTGAGTTATTACTATTACAGAGGAGTAACACTATCATTTTTTAATATCCCTCTTACTGGTGAGAATGGATAGATTTGGGATAAAGGGATGAAGGAGTTGAGAAGGCTAGAAGAGGAGAAGTGAGCTTAGAAACCGTGCAACGGGTCATAACCACTGAGGATGACCTAATGGAGTAGATGGATTTGAGAGTCATTTAAGAAACAACTGGATTTGAGGGCTAGGAAGGAGCCAAGGCTCCTGGATTGGGCAAGTGGGTCAACAGTGCCACTCACTCACATAGAGAGCACTAGGGAAGGAGAAAGCTACCGGTGAGCAGATTCAGTTTAAAACACATGGAGTTGAAGCTACCGACGGGATCTGCAAGCAGAGAGAATCAAGAAGCACTTCAGTACAAAGAAATCACAGCTTATACACATTAGGCTCTGAAAACAGCACATTAAAAAAAAAAAAAAAACACACTAAAAACATGGCTAAAATTTCCCTTGAAAATCCCTTTTTGCTGCTGCTGCTAAGTCAGTTCAGTCGTGTCCTTCAGTTCAGTTCAGTTCAGTCGCTCAGTTGTGTCTGACTCTTTGCGACCCCATGAATCGCAGCACGCCTTAGGGGGGTACCATATTGAAGAGGCATCTCAATTCATTTGTCAACAAATTCAGTACTGCCAGTTTTCTCCCAGTGCCAGAACAAGTCACTCTTTCTTCAGTGAAGAAAGTAGCTGGATTGTGTTTAAGAGTCATAATAAAGGCAACATAAATATGTCTTTAAACACACTAAGGGTAATGTAATATTCACAAGGTGTGAGCTGTATGTCAACAGAAACCCAACCTGGGACCATAGATTCGGAGGATTCTGCCCTCCACTCATTCAGGGTCAAGCTCGTAATAGATGTGCCCAGATGATGGAACTGGCCATACTATTTAAATTACTCTCTCTTCTCTCCCCATCGCTCCATTCCTCTCCCCTTCTATTTCTCCCCTCTCTTCTCTCTCATAAACGTGTATAGTTGAATTTATATAAATGAAGTAAGCATATATGATACTCTACTGAATTTAGCTCTAGAGCTCATAAAAGACATTTAAGACAAGCATAAAGTCCTTTGCCATAAATAGCATATGAATTTTACTCGATCCTATAATATGGTTGAGCCAGGTAAAGACACTTGATGACAAAAACTAGACTTTATGCTAAGTTGCAGCAAGAAATACTGCGGAGGGCTCTTGACATGATAATGAGATAATAATAATAAATAACAAATGAAACTGACAACCCCCTGAAACTGCACACACCAAAATTTGTTACAGACGATGTAATAACTAAAGAACTACATCTTAAAGGTAACACTGGGAGGAGGGGGGAAGTATGAAACCATTAGGGAAAATGTAATCAGAAGAATTTTCTGACCAACAATAATAAATATGTATAAATTAGCATTTGCATCTATAGAGGATAATTTCTCATGAGCTTTGGAAAATAACCTGGATATAATGACACGTATTCAAGAGCTGTTCAACACAAGTTTTAGATTCAAATCTTAAGCCACAATTATTTTGGCATTCTTCTTTTAAATAACGACAATTAAACTAAACTGTCTAAAGAAGAAAAAAAAAGGTAACACTGAAAACCACAAAAACTGACCCAGGAAAAAAGAAGAGTTTATGAAAATTATCGACTCAAATCTGATAAAATAAAATCACATGCAGTAAAATTTTCTTATTAAATGAAAAAAATTGATGGAAGAATCAAATACTCTTTAACAGAAGTAGACTCAGGAAAACTGGACTGTAGAAACAGAGGCTGCAATGCAAAATTAATTAAGGTAATGAATTAATCAAATCAATATGGCACAAATTATAAATGATAAAATTTGGAAACATTCAAATACAAAAATATTTACTTCTGAAAATTTCTGTACAGAAAATAATTTCATTGCATGGAAAATTCATTAAAGAATTAATTTGTGTGTGTGTTAGTTGCTCAGTAGTGTCCAACTCTTTACGACCCTGTGGACTGCAGCCCTCCAGGCTCGTCTGTCCATGTGATTTTCCAGGCAAGAATACTGGAGTGGGTTGCCATTTCCTTCTCCAGAGGATCTTTCTGACCCAGGGATCAAACTCAGGTCTTCTGCATTGCAGGCAGATTCTTTACCATCTGAGCCACCAGGGAAGCCCACAAAGAATTAAATTAGCTAAGTGAAATTTTTTCCTAAGCCTCATTAATACTCAAGCATGGAGGCAAGTTTTTCTAGCATTAAATGATTCGTTACCCAAAAAACTGAGTATATGTTCCCAAACAGCAAAAAGAGAATCAAAAAATGGAGGATGCATGGGCTCCAAGGTATACTGTACCCAACCCAAGAGTGCAATAAAACTATTCCAGGATATCTGTACCTCAGTGGTCTTTATCCAATGAGAATTAGAAATCAGAGCACCATAAGAAAAAGTCTTCAAGAATAAAGAATAAATTCTCTCTAACAAAAATATATGATTAAGAAACTGGCTTATTAATAAGAAAAGAAAGATAATTAGAAATTTCATGAAAATAAAATGTTCTTCAAAAAGTCATGTTTTACACATGAGGCCAACTAAATGATCTGAGCAGCCAACAGATTATAAGGATAGGGGAAAAAAGAGAGTCCATGTGACCTGACACTTAGAACATTCTCCTTCATGCAGCAGAAGGTCAGTGATATCAGAGCCCACCCCCTTCTTTAAGGGTCCAAATATAGTACTTGGTTTTAGAGACTTGTAGCTACAAAAATCATTATATCATATTAGTTTTTTTTATTTTTAGCAATCATCTGATACATAAAGAAAAATTAATTATAATTACAGGATAGACTTCAAAATGTTACAAATGTTATAAAATAATGTTACAAGCTGAAGTTGGAGAGAAAAGATGAAGGGAAGCTCAGAGGCACCAACTTCCTCATCCTAAACACTTAAGAGAATTAAAACATTCTATGGAAGGTCAACACATCTAGCAGTACAAGTCTATCCCTTAAAACTACACAGGAAATTAAGTGCAAAACCAAATTAGAAATACAGGGAACAAAAACTGGAAGAAACCATGAGAAAGGCAGAAGGGTTACTGTAAGGAATTAAATCCTTCATCACACACAGTCACAATTCAATAATTTTTACTTAAACTTGATCAATCAAGAAGTAGACATATAAGAGAATTATTTAGAGTTAAGTGAGACAGTGACCAGAAGACTGAAAAAAAACTGAAATGGTTAAAAGTAAACTAGATATATAGGTTAAGGTGGAAACATTTCATTTTTCATGTTCGATCCTTCCCAACATTTCCTCCTCCAGAGCTATCTGAGTTATATGCATGCATGTGACTTTCATAGGATTGAAAAAAGATTGTAAAAATTCTTCAAGGGCTCAAAACATTCTCTAATTCAAAATAGAGAGTCAAAATATCAGGTATAAAGACAGGCTCTAAATCTCCTAGCGTCAGAAAGGAAGCAAGCTTAATCTCAATTTATAGTCCTAAACCAGGAGACTGTGTGAATTATGATTTGACACAAGGCAATCCTGGAGACTGGGAGCCCCGTGAGAATGCTCTGCCAGACCCCCATCAGGTGAAAGGCTAAACTGGCCAGTGAGGTGGTGAGCCGTTTGTCAGGGCCTCTGAGGGCCTGTCTGGGCTCAACAGGCTCATGGGCCCACTCCCACCAAATAGACAGAAACAAACACTCACCTAGGAAGGAGGGCAAAGGCCTCACTTCCATTAAGCAGAGACCCTAAATTCATCAGGAATCTGCTCTGTTAAGTAGCTCCAGACCTTAATTCAAATCTATAGCTTTATAGAGTTATTTAGATCTGAATTCCAATTGTTCGTTCACTCATGTGCTGGGTCTTACAAGCCCCCAGGGTCTTACAATGGTGTGGGGAATCAAGTAAGTCAAGCACGAAGGATGAAGCCACACAATGAGTGCAGCTGCAGTAGATGAAGCACCGGGGGCTTTGGGAGCCCAGAGGAAGGCATGGTTATGAAGGCTAGAAGTCAGAAGAGTATGGTGTGAAAGCACTGAGGATAGCAAAAGGCTTTTCTTTCTTGTTTATGATTTTACCTATAATTACAACAGCTACATAATCTTACTGTGCTGGCCATCTTAGTTTGCTCTACAGGTCTCTCCCCATCCTTTCCCACCCTACTCAATGTCCATGAACTGATCTACATGGAGCCCCCTTCCTGGGGTCCCTTGAACTCTGGCTTCTGGTTGAGCTTGGCCAATGGGAGGCACCGGCAAGAGACCCAGAGAATGGGGAGAATGGGGTCAGGGATTTCTTTCCCAACTCTCTTCCTGATGGCAGCATGTGGCACAGTTCCTGTCAGCTTCCCTTCTGGTTCTATCCACACAGCTTCACTTCCAGTTCTATAGCACATTCCCCTTCCCCGTCAGATGTAGAATATAATGTCACCCTACTCTCAACACACCTGAGAACAGCACTCTAACGTGTTTCTGTTACTGTAACTCTGTCTGAACTTTTATAAAATGTCTCTTAGATAAAACATCCTCAAAAATGCCCAGTTTGAATGTGCCATCTGTTTCCTGCTAGGGCTTGGGCTGATAGAATCATCCATTAAAGAAAATTTAGAAAACAAGGAAATGATCCCTCACAAACCAAAGCTACCGACCACATGCAAGTTTTAACAGTTGGGGGGGATTTCTTTTCTGTAGTCTTCTTGTGGATATATTTACATAGCGCTCATTGCAATACATATGCCATCTCACCCTGTGAATTTTTCAGTTTACATGACATTTCAAACATTTTCACAATGATAGATGTCATTTAATGATGTCTATCTTGTTCCAGGCAAAATTATTATCTCATTTAATCCTCAGAGCAATCTGATGAGATAAATATTATCCTTGGGGGATTTCTGAAAGGAAATATTCATCTGGAATTAAGCCGAATCCCTCTCTTAAGAGACAGAGATTTTAACCTTACATCTTCCTTTGACTAGTGTTTCTTGCTAGTTTTCTCTAGGAGCTCGACCCTCACACTTTTCCCTAATCAGTGAGAGGAAGTCACAAAAGGATTGCAGCTGTACAGCCAGAACCTTTCGGCATGGATCTGGTCCACACAATCTAAAATGCCAAAGGTCCACCCTGAGGTTAATAAGAGTCTGAGCCATGGGCTAAGCACTGTCAAACACTTTAAATGGATTATCTCTCATAATTTCCCAAGAGAGCTACAGGGTAGATATTATTATATCATCCACATTTTACAAAAGAAAACAGGGCTTAGAGAAATGGAAATACTTGCCTATGATCCCATAAGTGCTGGAGAATCTCAATTCATGCAATTCTACCTATCTGCCTACTTTGTTATACTTAAGCTAAGACATTCCAAGAAGGTGACAGAAGGAAGTCAGGAGAAAAAAGCCACACAGCTTCCAGCTGAGCTGGGTGGATGGCACCCTCACTGTGTGTGACGTTCTTTCCTGAACATCAGCCTCACTGCTACCATTCACATGTCACTCCCACAGGCATCCCACAGGTCCCACCATGACACCCTCCCACTCACCCAAGCCCGAGAGTCCAATGGTGACTATACTCTACAGGATGCCCTTTCATCCATTTTGGGCGGTGGTCCCCATAACAAGTTCCAACTTTTGTGATGCATAAGTCATATTCATTAATGCGGGTTTCAAGAATATATACATACTCTTCCTCCTTCATAGATCCCATAAGATCAGAAAGAAAGCGAACATGTACAGACTTTAACACAATTTGATCTCCATCCAAAGCCAATCCCAAGCTAGGTACTAGCTCTTCTAAAAAAAAAAAAACACCCTCATGTATATCAATTTCTGATTAAGTTAACTGGCCACAGGGAATCCAGAAAATGTTTGGAGGATTTGCACCATAGCCTCAGATGGAGACCACGACTTGAACACATCATTTCTAGAAAAGCCCAGTTTCTGACTCAAAGTCCAGGGTTGCAAGCACCTACCAGGCCAGCCAGCTGACCATCTTCTACCCCATGCCCTCTCAGAGCACTTGAAAGGAGGAAAATCACCTGATGGACCCTATTGCCTAAGCCGTGTATCCTGGTACCTGGTCTCTGCCTCTGATTTGAGCAGGAAAATGTTACAAAAGACCCGTACTTCACCCTGATGAAAAAAACAGCAAGTTCCATAGTGGCAGGTCCAGCCTTGAAAGGGCAGAAGAACAGGGCTGCTCCCAGCCCAGAAGACTTACCTTCCTCCTGGTAAGGTAGTTCCAGGCAGCAGCTCCCGTGGCACCTCTTGAAGCTCTCCACAGAGCAAGTCTCTCACAGAGTCCAAGCTCCTGCTCCTGACGGTTGAAGCCCTTCTGGGAGGGGCGGCTCCAAAGCTGGGTGGAGAGCATAGAGGAAGGCAAATGGGAAGTGAGCCAAAGTTGATTTTAAAGAATCGTGTAGGAAACCCTGTAACCGGAGAAGTGACTGAGATGATACTTACATTTATACTTTGGAAGCATCTGCCTTTAATCAGTGCTTAATCTAACTCTGCAGAAAGCATCATTAATAAAGAAACAGGTTGTTTTTTTTCTTTGGCCTCATCCAAGTGGGTGAGAAAATACAGAAAACTCTATCTGAAAAGCCATGCTGTTTCTGCATTCAGCTTAGCTTGCAGGTCAGCTAACTTGGGGCCGTAGGGTCTCATCCCCCAGAACCTACCAAGGTCCACAATGTGAAACTGTTCACAGGGCACCCATTCGGCTCCTCCAACTTTCTCTTCTCTTGTGCCATCAACACTGGGGTTCAGAACTATGAAAATACATGCTTGCTTATGTATTTATCATAAGGGACACCAATAAGACCCCTTGGCCACCAAAGCAACTCCACAATGGACCTGTCACCAAACTCAAACTCTCCCATGTAGGCTTCTGTTTTGTTAATTCTTGGGGGAAAATGAAATCCTGCTGGGAAGTGTCATACCATAAGCTATTTTCAGCCATTGTTACCTTTCAGAGGCCAGCTGACAGCCAACTGAGGTTAAGGACACAATATGAGTGTTTATAAGGAAGCAGGAGGTAGAAAGCAATTGTTTAAAGGAGTGTTGGACTGGAATCACAGGCAGATTTTTCATCCTGCCAGAAGAGGCACTGAATTCTGGTCAGAAGAACTAGGCTCTACTATTCAAAGCTGTGTGATATTGGACAGATCACTCAATTGCTCTGAGTCCTTATTTTCTCCCTATAAAATGGGATAATCGTCCGACTCTTCTTAGCCTCAGGAAGCAAATGTGATTGTATCTGTGAAAACACTTTGCAAACACTAGATATAAGTATCTTAATTTAAGAGAGAACAGTCCTGGTTGTTTTTCTCCTCCTACTGCCTCAACACCTAGACCCCATGGAGAGGATGAAATTGCACATGTGGGATGAGATCAGCACCAGGCCTGGCACAGTGTATACGATCGTTGTAAACCCTTGTCTGATTTTAGGGTGACTCTCAGAGTAAGAGAAGATCAAAGAATAAGAGAAGCGCTCAGAGTTAACGAGCATTTTTCCATGGATAGAAATGTGCGCATTTGAAGAGGTAAAGGAGGCCTGTAAATCCATTATCTTAAGAGGCCCTGGCCTTTTTAATATAAACTCTTTGCAAATATTATTTTCCTAAGCTATTAAGTCAGATTCAGACTTCCCTGAATCAGAAGTTTCAAAGAATCTTTCTAGCTCCATCTTCAAGGAAGTGAAAATTATTCCAGGCGTAAGGACTTAATTGACTAAGAGAACTACACAAACACAGGCCGCCCAAGTAGCATGCGGCCTGCATTCAGGACTTCCCCCAAACTCACCTTCCCTGTGCGGACCTTAGGGAAGACAAACATGCATTTGAAAAATTGAGCAGAGGGACTTCCCTGATGGTCCAGTGGTTGAGACCTCACACTTCCTTGTAACATGAGATGGCAACGCAAGAGCACTCATATTTGCATACCTCGAACCATATCGCATCGTCACCTCCCTCAAGTGCTAGTAGGCAGCAAGACCTTGCCAGTTTCAGTCCCACCATCTGATAAGGTGATCCACTTCAGCATCAGTGGTCAAGTATGGTGCATCAGTTTTAGCAGCAACCATGCCTCCCATCTGCTGATTTTGCAAAGATGACATTGAACCTCCACTATTTCAGAGTACTTGGAAATACTATAATGAGATGTGGGCCCTTGAGCAGTCTGCAGTCTCTTTATGAGAAAGAGACTTCATGTGTCCAAAGAACTACAAAACAAGAATGGGAACATCAAAGGTCAGCAAGCAAGACGCAAACGAAGAACTTCAAAGCATAGAACAGAGAGCTACTCATTCTAGGAAGGCTTCTAAGAAGAGGTGGGATTTGAACAGAAGCTCAGAAAATGAGTAAGAATGGGCTTTTCGGGAAAAGCATAAGCCATGTCACACCATCCTGGAAGGACAAGACTGTGTAGAGAATCTCAAGTGGTTCCATGGGGATAGCTGAGGTGGAGGCTGAGATGAAGGGAGGCTTTGCATGGCCTTGCACACCAATTCAATATTGCCAAGCTTGAACAGGAACTTGTACTAGCCAAAGGCACAACTCTGGCACTGTCTTATGCTTCTGATTATTTTATGTATAACCACCAAGTCCTTTGTTTCCCTAATGTGCACCACTGCTATCTCACTGACAATAAGATATCCATGTAAATGAGTGATGCTGACAGTGTGATGTCCAGCACAGCAGAAGGTGAGAGAAGTCAAAGGGAACAGAATATTTTGTGGCGAAACTTAAAATGAGCAAACCAAGGAGAATTGGTTGTGACTAATTCTGGGGACACACGTCTGAGGAAGTCCAGAATCCATTTCCAAGGATGTACTTGCCTTTAAGGTCCTAAGGGAGATTCCCAGATATATCCCTACAGAAAACATGCTTGTTGAGGACATAGTTTCATGATCTTATTCACTGTTATGGCCATATTCTTACAACTGTATATATTTACTAGGTGCTTAATAATTATTTGCAAATGAATAAAAGAACTGTCAACCTCCCAGTCCTTTCTGAAACCCAGTGCAGGCTCCTCAGTCCTATCTATCTGGCTCTGATGTGTCCGGCTCTGTACAATCTTGCTCTTCCTTTCTAGCCTTCATTTCCAGAGGTAAAGCCCTTCTAACCTCTCACTGGACTGTCACAACAGCCTTCCCAATGAACAGTCTGCCCCTGCCCCTTCCTGGGAGACTGCCCCATGCACTGACCACTCCTGCTCCAGCCACATCCCTCTTCTTCGCCCCCTGCCTCACCCAGAGTATTGCTAAAGCTGCCCTCCTCTTGCCTTTCTTCTTGCCCCTTCCCCCAGTCCCTCCATTTCTCAATTCCTGCTGCTTCCATGAAGTTTTCATGACCATGCCATCCCTCTGTGAGCTTCCTCTACATGATTTGCCATCAATATCCCAATAGCACAGTACATCACTTTTGTGATTGGCTCCACATCATTTCAAGATTATATTAGATACTACCTTTGTGTTTTAGTTTGTTTTCGTTCCTCCAAAAGCATTAGACAAGTCCTTCAGTGAAAGTTTGTTTGGGAGGTGGATCACAGGAAACAGGCATGAGGGAAAGAGAAATGGAAGGCTCAGAAGGAGGAAAAGCCAATAAAGGGTGTACACTTCAGCTGATATGGCAGATTGGAGGTTCAGCCTCTCTCAGGAATTTCTGAGGAAATGCAGAATTTATTTGAGAATTATGAAGCTGGGCATTTGTCCTCTGGCTTATATCCCTTAGTGGCTGAGGGTTGCCCACAGGGACATTATGATAATCAGCCTCCAAAATGGCCTCAGTGACCCTTACCTCTGATATTCACATTCTTACATGGTCCTATCCCAAATTGAGCGGGTATAACCAACATGATATTGCAGAAGTGACAGTGTGTAATTTCTGAGTCTCAATCACAAAAGGCAATGTGGCTTCTCCTTGTTCTCTTGGATTGCCCCTCTGCAGGGAGCCAACAGGCACCGTGCTGTGAAGACACTCAATCAGCCCTGTGGAGACTCCACGTGGGAAGGAACTGAGGTGTCTTGCCGATAACCGGCACCAACTTATCAGCCATGAGAGTAAGCCATCTTGGAAGTAGATCCTTCAGGCTCCATTGAGGTTAATTTCTCTCTGACCTCCAGTCTTTGGGTTATGCTTGCTCATGGGCTGAGAGAGCTCCTGTGGCAAACCACTGAGACAGAGAAGCCAAAAGAAGCAAGACAGAGCATGGAGGTGGGATGCTGTTAGAGCACAGGAGCTGTCCACCACATACTAGCTGAAATCGGAGGTAGTCTGAGGGAGTGTAGCATGGGTACCGAGGGCATATGCTAGGCTTGAAAACTTGCCAAAAGATGGTTCCTGTGTATTCTTCTGTCACATCCACAAGGTTTGCCAAATGGTTACATACATGTAGGTTGTGAGCAAGGCTTCAATGTCCAGCTCATGAGATCTCCTGCAACAAAACAGCAAAAACTACTCTATCCTCTAACTCCTATTATTCACTTCTTGTACCTATATTTAGCACTTAGCTCACTGCTTCCATTTTCTGATATGCATTATTGAAGATTATTTTGGTTGCAAGTAAGGAAATCCTAACCCTAGTATATTGTATAAGCAAAAAAGAGAGAAATAGATTTTATTGGTAAGGAATGGGAATGTCATACAGAATCCAAGGGAAGAGAAGCTACTGACTTTCATGGAATAGAACCACAGAATGAAGACCTGCAGGATATTCAGGAGGTTCTGCTTCTCCTCATCTCTTGGTTCTGTTGCTGTTCCCCAGGCTCTTTGCTCTCCTATCTTACTGTACACTGGCTTCCTCTGGTCCTAGCTGAGTTGACAGAAAATGTTGTTGTTCAATCACTAAGTCAAATCCGTCCTTTTGCGACCCCATGAACTGCAGCACGCCAGGCTCCTCTGTCCTCCACTATCTCCTGGAGTTTACTCAAAATTCATGTCCATCGAGTGAGTGATGCTATCTAACCATCTCATCCTCTGCTGTCCCCTTCTCCTTTGGCCTTCAGTTTTTCCAAGCATTGGGGTATTTTCCAATGAGTCGGCTCTTCACATCAGGTGGCCAGAGTATTGCAGCTTCAGCTTCAGCATTAGTCCTTCCAATGAATATTCAGAGTTGATTTCCTTTAGGATTGGCTGATTTGAGCTTCTTGCTGTCTAAGGGACTCTCAAGAGTCTTCTCCAGCACCACAATTTAAAAGCATCATTTCTTCTGTACTCAGCCTTCTGAGTCCAGCTCTCACATCTGTACATGACTACCAGAAAAACCATACCTTTGAATAAATGGACCTTTGTCAGCAAAGTGATGTCTCTGCTTTTTAAAATGCTGTCTAGGTTTGTCACAGTTTTTCTTCCAAGGAGCACATATCTTTTAATTTCATGGCTGTAGTAACTGTCCGCAGTGATTTTGGAGCCCCAGAAAATAAAACTCTGTCACTCTTTCCACTTTTTCCCCATCTATTTCCATAAAGTGATGGGGCTGGATACCATGATCTTTTTTGAATGCTGAGTTTTAAGCCAGCTTTTTCACTCTCCTCTTTCACCCTCATCAAGAGGCTCTTCAGCTCCTCTTCACTTTCTGCCGTTAAAGTAGTATCATCTGCATATCTGAAGTTGTTGATATTTCTCCTGGCAATCTTGATTCCAGTTTGTGCTTCATCCAGCCTGGCATTTCACATGATGTACTAAACATTTAAGTTAAATAAGAAGAGTGACAATAATACAGCCTGTCATACTCCTTTCCCAATTTGGAACCAGTCAGTTGTTCCATGTCCGGTTTCTAACTGTTGCTTCTTTCTTGACCCTCATACAGGCTTCTAAGGAGACAAGTAGGAGGTCTGGTATTCCCTTCTCTTTAAGAATTTTCCACAGTTTGTGGAAACTGAGCCACACAAAGGCTTTTGTGCAGTCAGTGAAGCAGAAGTAGATGCTTTTCTGGAATTCCCTTGCTTTCTCCATGATCCAACGAATGTTGACAATTTGATCTCTGGTTCCTTTGCCTTTTCTAAACCCAGCCTGTACATCTGGAAGTTCTCAGTTCACGTGGTTCTGAAGCCTAGCTTGAAGGATTTTGAGCATAACCTTGCTAGCATGTGAGATGAGTGCAACCGTATGGTAATTGGAACATTCTTTGGCATTGCCCTTCTTTGGGATTGAAATGAGAACTAACTTTTTCCAGTCCTGTGGCCACTGCTGAGTTTTCCAAATTTGCTGACATATTGAGTGAAGCACTTTAACAGCATCATCTTTTAGGATTTTAAAAAGCTTAGCTGGAATTCCATTACTTCTGCTAACTATGTTCATAGCAATGCTCCCTAAGGCTTACTTGACTTCACACTCCAGGATGTCCAGGTCTAGGTGAGTGACCACACCATTGTGGTTATCCAGGTCATTAAAACCTTTTTTGTATAGTTCTTCTGTGTATTCTTACCACCTCTTCTTAAACTCTTCTGCTTCTCTTAGGTCCTTACCATTATTGTCCTTTATTGTGCCCATCCTTGCATGAAATGTTCCCTTGATATCTCCAATTATCTTGAAGAGATCTGTGGTCTTTCCCATTTTGCTGTTTTCCTCTATCTCTTGGCATGTGATTGATTATGTTCTTTGCAGCCAAAGATGGAGAAGGTCTACATAGTCAGAAAAAAAAAAAAAAAACCAGACCTGGGCTGACCGTGGCTCAGATCATGAGCTCCTTATTGAAAAATTCAGGCTTAAACCGAAGAAAGTACGGAAAACCACTAGATCACTCAGGTACGATCTAAATCAAATCCTTATAATAATTATGTGATCAATCTCTTTGTAAAATTTCTCTGAGCCTCAGTTCCTTCATCCATAAACACCTGGATATACAGTGATAACACCTACTGTACAGGAACCCATGAAATTTAAATGACTGGGGATAACCCTTTGCAGGGTGCAAGCTAAAATAAATGTTTGTGGCTGAGGCAAGAGGCAGTGTTTACATATGTGATCTTCCACTGTGTACCACGTTCCTGCCCCTGACATGGATACAAATACACACACATTTCAAACTCTTTATACTCACCATACTCCCAGTTACATTTAAGCCCCAGGAGGTAGTAGCTACTGAGGACTGCTGACTTAATTGTGCAGGAGGGAGGAAGAAGAGGTGGTGGCAAGGAAGGAGGGAAGGAACAAGGCAGGCAGATAGGCATGCTGCCAGCCTGAGGCTGGGATAGGTGGCCAAGTCTATATGGAAGCCCAGTGAAGGGACTGGCTGGAAGTCAAAAAGGATATAATTAACTTAAGAATTGCAATAAACTTGTAGCCACACTTAATAGGTTTCAAATATTTTCTCAATTTACCCTGGCTTCATTCTCCTCAGTTTGGTCTTGTTAGGGAGGAAGGGAAGAAAAAAGGCTAGGAAAAGTCTTAAAGTGACAGCACCATCAAGCTTGTAAAAGGGAAGAACAGGTCTAGGCTTTGAACAAAAGCTCAGTGGCCTGCATGGCATCAGATATCTGCACAGTCACTCCTTGGGGATTACAGAGGAAAGGAACTGAGCTGCAGCGACAGGAAGAGACACAGCTGACCTGACTGTGAGGCTGCCTTCCCAACCCTCTCCCTTACCATCCTCCCTTCCTTCCCCCACCCCACAACCCCTTCCCATCATCCCTGGAAGGCTGAAGGTGGTCCAGGGGCTGTAGTTCAGTATCCTTGAGATGACACTTCAGCGACTAGGCATAAAGTGGATGTTGGTATTTCTAGAGCAAATTTAAAGACATCTGGAAATGAATTCACAATGTATATAGAAGAGAGACAATATCCACTGAGGTTTAAGTTCAGAAACAGAATGACTGTCACAGGAGACGGAGGAAGACCTTCCTCCTCAGTTTACCACGTGGCCTCGGGTTAACTGTTTCATGTCAAAATCTAAACTGCAGGAGACTCAGTTCTCTTTCTAAAATCCCAAGCACAGAAGCTCACTGCCTACCTCTGTATAAAGTGGCCCAACCAAACTCCCCAGGCATGCTTGAACCTGTGGCCATCCGTTACCATGAGAAGAACGTGTTCTTTGATTGGACCACAGACGTTAGCTGCCTGTATGTACCTCTCTGTGACCTGTTCCAATCCTACTGCCCCTCATTTCCGGCCCTGAGGATCTCCGTTGGCCTTCTCCGACTCCACTGGACTCAATTCTTTCTATCAACTAAATTTCCTATCTTACCTCTCAGGAATGGCAAATTTCTTTTGATGCCTTGAGCATAACAGTTTCAAAGATGTCCCCCTCTTTTTTTAACGTGCATGCCCTTGGGGTCTCACCCTTTATCTCAAGCAATTTCTCTGATTATTTTTTTAAACAAATAATATGCTATCCCCAGAAGACATTTTAGTAAAGAAGTATGTCTCCACCTCATTGGATTGCCATCATTTGGAATTAAAGACAGTATTGTCTTATTTTGCTTGCTCTCAATTTCATAAATTAAAATGAAATCTTAGGGAATATTTTTCCCCCCTAAGGTCTAATTTTTAAGACATTTTAGCCTGGAGATACTTTGAAGTAAGCATGTGAGGACAGGTTCCTAGATGCCTAGACAGTCAGACCCTGGGGTCCCTACGTCTTCTCCCTCCAGGATGATCAGTGCCCTGGGCAGTCAAACCTGTTAGCACTTTGGCTCCTTGGGAGGCCAGTAAGACTCCTTGCCCAATATACTGATTCCTTCTGAGCAGGGGTTAGAGCACTGGGCTGGGCACTCCTAGACCATGGGACCCTCAACATGCCCCCAGAGCCCTGGGACCTTGCTCGAGAGGAGGGTGCTCCCTCAGACCCGCCAAAGGTTTAGGCTTCCCATCCTTAGTCCCATCTTCCACCATCAGGGAGCCAAACAGACCTCAGGTAGGGAAAGATCTGCTTTCAGGGCCTCTGTCAGGGCCCTACGGTTTCACAGCCTCAGTGACTCAAAGCTATGGCCCCTGCTGCCCCAGCTCTGTTATTACCACCCTAGCCCCAAGTCTAGAAACACAAGTGTCTCATAGAGTCCCTGAGAGCCAAGGTGTTCATTCCTCAGCATACTCACTCACTCAAATACATATACACAGCCCAACAGAGCACAGCCATGAAAGTAAATAGACCAAGAAAACCTAAGACTTCACAGGGGCCACTGTCTGATTTCTTCTGTAAGGGGCTCTCTACACCCCAGAAACCACAGGGTTAAGAAAAAGAGGCTCACAGACCAGGTGATTTCATAGAAGAGACCAACTAGCAAGCAGGCAGACAAAAGACCAAGCACTAGGCTGGTTAAGGTTCACCTCCCTGACCTCACCTCACCTGCCCTCACCCTGGTTTTTGCCCAAATCCACACCTGTGCCCACCTCCAGCCCCTGTGTGAGCTGCCCTCTCCTCTACTTTCTCCCCAAATCCACACCAACATTCAGAACTGGTTTCAGTCCTTTCCTCCAGCGAGCTTTCCTTAGAGCAAGGCCTTACTTGGCTGACACTGACAAATTCTGTCCCCTCCTCTGACCACTTCATGTTGGGTGAGCCTCACCCCACCCCAGTTAGGTTGAAAGCCAGTCCAAGGCGATGACTGTATCCTTTTCCCTTGCATCTCTCAGCACCCAGCCTGGAGTTCATGCTCACATATTAACACTCAAGTTCTCTATTAAATGGGACAAGGATGCTAGATGACAGGTGGCTCAGCTGCTTCCAGAAAGACACTGGCGCTTCAGAGCTCAAGGCAGGAGGAGGGAGGGAGAGTGGGAGGGAGGGAAAGCATGCACTAAAAGCTTATGGAATACACTAAAGAGCTGAGCATCAGAACAAAGACTCATTTAAAAGGGCAAAGGAAACACGAGATGGCTGTTAATGGTGAACTGAATATGATAAATTATTACTTAAATCACTTGGTTTCACTCCTTGTTGTTATGCACAGTTAATTGGAGGAAACAAAATGCTGGGCCTGGGATGGGGAGGGGAGGCGGGAGTAGTCTCCAGCTTGTAGCTTCCCCAGGACCACGGAGCCATCATGCAGCGATGACATGCAGAGATGACTGGGCCAACTTCCCTCCCCAGCATCCCTCAGTGGCCGGGTCCCATCACCCACACTCTGAGGCTCCTTTGGCTCAGGCAGTTGGCAGCCAGGTGGCTAAGAAAGAGAGTCAGAGGGCTGGGCTGAGTGACAGGAAATCACTTGATGATGCCCTGGGCTCTGAACACTAACCTTGCCCCTGCTGGGCCTCACTCAGACACCTTGCACCCTGAAGAAAGCCCGGTGGCCTCAATAGCAGATTTAATTGCTATTCAAGCACCTGGATTTTGATTCTTTTTTTATGTTTCTATTCTATTCATTATATTTCTGAGTTCTATTCATTACATTCCTGAGCTCCTATGAAATTATAAAGCACTTAGACCCAGAAATGAGTAAGACATAACTTCTACCTTCACTCATTTGGGAGTGCAGATACAAGCATATTGAACTCATTGTGGACTGCATAGACCAAAAAAAAAAAATTTTTTTTCTAACACTTAAGACAAAGAATGTGTTAGAGTCTGGGAATAAATTAATAATTGCATAGAGAAAGGGAGAAGAGGCAGACAATGTAAATCTGATAACACCAAAATCAAAGAAAGAAATTTAGAAATATACAGATCTGCCATAGAACAGAATTTCAAAAGTAATGCTTATATGACAATTACTAGCAAGGCCTAGAGAGTTATAGTTACATGATATGGCAGACAGTGCTCAAAGGTGGAAATTTACGTCTATAAGACAATTTAACAAACATAATGCTGTGCTTAGTCACTCAGTCATGTCCGACTTTTTGCAACCCCATGGACTGCAGCCCTCCAGGCTCCTCTGTCCACAGGGACTCTCCAGGCAAGAATACTGGAGTGGGTTGCCATGCCTTTCTCCAGGGGATCTTCCCAACCCTGGAATTGAACCCGGGTCTCCTGCACTGCAAGCGGATTCTTTACCAGCTGAGCTATCAGGGTTAGCAAAAGATATTTTTATGTTACAGAAAAAAAAGGAGTTGTAAGACATAGCACAGGTGTTCAGTTTGAAGACTATGTTCTTTTTCCTAATTTAAATTTATATTTATGTTTAAACACTATTCTCATCCTTCAGTTTTATCACAAGAAAAAGTTAGTTGCTATACTCCTTTCCATGAAACTTTGTGTAAATAAATATAATCTCAAGAAAAAAATTTTTTTCACAAGCCTGTTAATTAGAGGCTCACAGGTTCTATTTGAAGTCAGGAGTCACTACTAAAAATATATATGTGTGTGTATATATATATATAATGGTTTTTATATAAAGAAAATGTGAAGCTTGAAGAGGACTCTGGAATGACAGAGAGAGGTAAATACTCTATAATTTTGCAACTGAAACAACTAAAATACTAGAAAAATATTAAAAGATGAAAAATTAAAATATTTAAAAATTCTGCTATTGCTAAGTTGCTTCAGTCATGTCCAACTCTGTGCGCCCCCATAGATGGCAGCCCACCAGGCTCCACCGTCCCTGGGATTCTCCAGGCAAGAACACTGGAGTGGGCTGCCATTTCCTTCTCCAGTGCATGAAAGTAAAAAGTGAAAGTGAAGTCACTGAGTGGCATCCAGCTCTCAGCGACCCATGGACTGCAGCCTACCAGGCTCCTCCATCCATGGGATTTTCCAGGCAAGAGTACTGGAGTGGGGTGCCATTGCCTTCTCCGAGGATGCTAGAAATAAAGAGAAAACAGAAACCCCTGGATGAAAGAGAGTGTTGGAATGACCTTTATTTAAAGGACCTTTGCCACATCCTCGACCATAATTATGCTGCCTTTTAAATGGCTGCACAGAGTGTGGAGCAGGACAGACAGTCTGGAGGTCTCTAAAGTGGGATATTTAAGAGGAGTCCACTGTGTAAAACTGAAGCACCAAAGAGCTACACCCACAAAGTAAGGTGAACAAGAAATAAAACTGCCTCTTGAAGGAGGCTAGCAAAAACAACACAAATTGCTTCTGGAGACATTTCACTCTGATCCAGGTATTAAGCAATTCCCACAAATGAAGTTTTAATAGAAATTAGCAGTTCACAATCAAAATCACAAACATCAAAAGAAGTAAGTCACTGTCAATGAGACCCAGACAAAGCAATAGACAATACAAAGATTTTAGGTAGCAGAATTATCAGACAGAAAATTTAAGAACCAACAGGGAAAAAATATCAGGAAACAAGAGACTGTAAAGAATGATCTTGGCAAAATTTTAAATGAACAAAATAGAATGTCTACAAATTAAAATATTTAGCAACCACAAGTAGAAACGCAGTATGCAAGTTAAACAGCAGATTAGACACATAGGCAGAGAAAATTTTAAAGCTGGAAGATACATATAAAGAACTTAAACCAAAATGCAGCAAAAAACACAAAATTATGCAAAATAAGTAAGAAGGGCTGGGAAACATGGAGGACAGAACAAGAAAGCCTAATGTAAGTCCAATTAAATGGGCATCTAAGAATACACAGAAGAACTGTACAAAAACTATCTTCATGACCAAGATAATCACGATGGTGTGATCACTCACCTAGAGCCAGACATGCTGGAATGTGAAGTCAAGTGGGCTTTAGGAAGCATCACTACTAAGAAAGCTGGTGGAGGTGATGGAATTCCAGCTGAGCTGTTTCAAATCGTAAAAGATGATGTTGTGAAAGTGCTGCACTCAATATGCCAGCATATTCAGAAAACTCAGCAGTGGAAAAGGTCAGTTTTCATTCTGAACCCAAAGAAAGGCAGTGCTAAAGCATGCTTAAACTACCGCACAATTGCACTCATCTCACATGCTAGTAAAGTAATGCTCAAAATTCTCCAAGCCAGGCTTCAGCAGTACGTGAACCATGAATTTCCAGATGTTCAAGCTGGTTTTAGAAAAGGCAGAGGAACCAGAGATCAAATTGCCAACATCCATTGAATCATCAAAAAAGCAAGAGAGTTCCAGAAAAACATCCATTTCTGCTTTATTGACTATGCCAAAGCCTTTGACTGTGTGGATCACAATAAACTGTGGAAAATTCTGAAAGAGATGGGAATATCAGACCACCTGACCTACCTCTTGAGAAATCTGAATGCAGGTCAGGAAGCAACAGTTAGAACTGGACATGGAACAACAGACTGGTTCCAAATAGGAAAAGGAGTATGTCAAGGCTGTATATTGTGACCCTGCTTATTTAACTTATATGCAGGGTACATCATGAGAAACCCTGGGCTGGATGAAGCACAAGCTGGAATCAAGATTGCTGGGAGAAATCTCAATAACTTCAGATATGCAGATGACACCACTGTGATGGCAGAAAGTGAGGAAGAACTAAAGAGCCTCTTGATGAAAGTGAAATAGGAGAGTGAAGCTGGCTTAAAGCTCAACATTCAGAAAACTAAGATCATGGCATCCGGTCCTATCACTTCATGGCAAATAGAGGGGGAAACAGTGGAAACAGTGGCTGACTTTATTTTGGGGGGCTCCAAAATCACTGCAGATGGTGACTGCAGCCATGAAATTAAAAGACACTTACTACTTGGAAGGAAAGTTATGACCAACCTAGAGAGCATATTAAAAAAGCAGAGACATTACTTTGCCAACAAAGGTCCGTCTAGTCAAAGCTATGGTTTTTCCAGTGGTCACGTATGGATGTGAGAGTTGGACTATAAGGAAAGCTGAGCACTGAAGAATTGATGCTTTTGAACTGTGGTGTTGGAGAAGACTCTTGAGAGTCCCTTGGACTGCAAGGAGATCCAACCAGTCCATCCTAAAGGAGATCAGTCCTGGGTGTTCACTGGAAGGACTGATGTTGAAGCTGAAACTCCAATACTTTGGCCACCTCATGCGAAGAGCTGACTCATTGGAAAAGACCCTGATGCTGGGAAAGATTGAGGGCAGGAGGAGAAGGGGATAACAGAGGATGAGATGGTTGGATGGCATCACCGACTCAATGGACATGAGTTTGGGTAGACTTTGGGAGTTGGTGATGGACAGGGAGGCCTGGCGTGCTGCAGTCCATGGGGTCGCAAAGAGTCGGACACGACTGAGCAACTAAACTGAACTTATTTCCATATCTTGGCTATTGTAAATAAAAATATATCATCTTTTAGTCATAAACTTGCATATTGTTAAGTATTTACATTTTTGTGAGACCAATCTGGAGAACTCTTTTCATCGTGTAAAACTGAAATTCTATACCCATTAAACAACTCAGTATTCTATCCTTCCCCTGGCCCTGGCCATTCAACTTTCTCTTTCTGAATTCACTATTCACAGGTACCTTATATAAGTGGAATAATAAAGTATTTGTCGTTTTGTGACTGCGTTATTTCATTTTGCATATTGTTCAACAGGGGCTTCCCAGGTGGTGCAAGGGGGTAAAGAACCGCCTGGCAATGCAGAAGACACAGGAGACACTGCTTCAATCCCTGAGTTGGGAAGATTCCCTGGAGAATGGCATGGCAATCCACTCCAGTATTTTTGCCTAGAGAATCCCATGGACAGAAGAACCTGGTGGACTATTTAGCAGTCATAAAAAAGAGTAAGATTCTGCCATTTGCAACAACATGAACAGATCTTGAAGGTATTATCTTCTAGTGAAAAAGGTCAGATGGAGAAAGAAAAATTTCATATGATTTCATTCATATGTGGAATCTAAGAAAAAAACAAATAAAATAAAACTTGTAGATATAGGGAACATAGTAGTAGTAACCTGACACCACCCTTACGGCAGAAAGTGGAGAACTAAAGAGGCTCTTGATGAAAGTGAAAGAGGACAGTGAAAAAGTTGGCTTAAAATTCTTTCAGCATTCAGAAAACTAAGATCATGGTATCCGGTCCCATCACCTCATGGCAAATAGATGGGGAAACAATGGAAACAGTGACAGACTATTTTTTTAGGGGGCTCCAAAATCACTGCAGATGGTGACTGTAGTCATGAAATTAAAAGACGCTTGCTCCTTGGAAGAAAGCTATGACCAACCTACATAGCATATTAAAAAGCAGAGATATCACTTGGCCGACAAAGGTCCATCTAGTCAAGGCTATGGTTTTTCCAGTAGTCATGTATAGATGTGAGAGTTGGACTATAAAGAAAGCTGAGCACCGAAGAATTGATGCTTTTGAACTGTGGTGCTGGAGAAGATTCTTGAGAGTCCCTTGGACTACAAGGAAATCCAACCAGTCCATCCTAAAGGAAATTGGTCCTGAATATTCATTGGAAAGACTGATGCTGAAGCTGAAACTCCAATACTTTGGCCACCTGATGCAAAGAACTGACTCATTTGAAAAGACCCTGATGCTGGGAAAGATTGAAGGTGCAGGGAGAAGGGGACAACAGAGGATGAGAAGGTTGGATGGCATCACCGATGTGATGTACATGAGTTTGAGTAAGCTCTGGGAGTTGATGATGGATGGGGGAAGCCTGGTATGCTGTAGTCCATGGCGCTCAAAGAGTCGGACACAACTGAGCGACTGAACTGAACTGAGAGGAAGGGGTATAATGAATAAAAGGGGTGAACTGTATGGTGATGGATGGTAACTAGACTTGTGATCAGCATCCACACTCCTTCCATGAGAGTTGATTCTGCTCCATGTTTTCAATTCTTGCCATTTCTGCCTACCACCTGTATGACTATTACTATTTTTATTTAAATCAAGTCAATTTTTAATTTTAAATATATATATATATATTTTAAATCTTTACACATTAAAAATTAATAATACTTGCCATAAATAGAAAGTAATCTTTAAAGCAATACAGCGAAGACAACATGATGTGATTAGATTTTAAACATGATAAGCAACATGATAAAGACAAGCCTCTTACTGTGGCTCACAGACCCAGAATGGTCTGGCCCTACCCACTCCAGCTGCCTGTTCCTTCTTTCTTCCCCTTGCCTTTTCCACTCCGGCCACAACAGCTTTCTTTCTGTCCTTAGTGCTCTCAATTCCTCCTGTGGCCACAAGGTATTTGCACATGCTGTCCTCTCTGATGCCCCCTAGACCCTCTTCCTCAGCCTCTTAGCTCACTTAAACTCCTTCCAGCTTTTCAAATATCAGTGCAAGAAATTTTCTTACTTCATCAGTTCAGTTCAGTTCAGTCGCTCAGTCGTGTCCGACTCTTTGCGACCCCATGAATCGCAGCACGCCAGGCCTCCCTGTCCATCACCAACTCCCGGAGTTCATTCAGACTCACTTCCATCGAGTCAGTGATCCCATCCAGCCATCTCATCCTCTGTCGTACCCTTCTCCTCCTGCCCCCAATCCCTCCCAGCATCAGAGTCTTTTCCAATGAGTCAACTCTTCGCATGAGGTGGCCAAAGTACTGGACTTTCAGCTTCAGCACCATTCCCTCCAAAGAAATCCCAGGGTGGATCTCCTTCAGAATGGACTTGTTGGATCTCCTTGCAGTCCAAGGGACTCTCAAGAGTCTTCTCCAACACCACAGTTCAAAAGCATCAATTCTTCGGTGCTCAGCTTTCTTCACAGTCCAACTCTCACATCCATACATGACCACTGGAAAAACCATAGCTTTGACTAGACAGACCTTTGTTGGCAAAGTAATGTCTCTGCTTTTCAATATGCTATCTAAGTTGGTCACAACTTTTCTTCATAGACCTCCCTGATTGGGCCAGATTCTCCCACTCTCAGGCCTTAGAGTACCATAAGTCTCCCCTTAGCACTTTTTCCAAGGGCAGTTTTCCATTCATTCAAAGCATAGATTAACATCTGTCTTTTCCTCTGGATTCCATAAATCCCACCACAGCTATGACCACTCCTGGTTTTGCTTACCAGTGAATTTTCAGACTGGTGCATGTTACATTGTAGGCACTCAATGGTATTTGTTGAGTAAATGAGTGGATGAATGAATGAGTGAATGCATGATACTTGGATTTTTGAGATACACTTCCTTGCGGGTGTAACTTTTCCTCATTCAACTTCTGTTTCCAGTTTGATAATGAGGCATGGGAGACACTGCAAGCTTTCTCCAGTGAGGACAGAACGGCTTCCTGGGACCACAGAGGCACAGCAGGGTATATGGCTCACAACTTTTGAGAATCAGAGCTTTCTGAACCTTATAGTCCTCCAGACACTGCCATTTCCATGTCCATTTTCTGCAAACCTCTGCCATGTCATTCACATGAGACCATGGCAGGCAGGGACTTCAACACATAAAAATAAATATATACCTAATAAAGTTGTAAATGGACTTCCATGAATCTTTCAATCTTCACCCTTCAGAAGAAGGCACACCTCTTTGCCAATTCTGCAAAGTGTTCCTCCAAAATCTCTTCTAACTGTTTCCCCATCTCCATTGCTAGCCCTGCTCTCATCCTCTGGCATTTGGACCATCACAATAGATCCCTCCAGCCCTTGTCTTCTCTAGTCAATCTCTACACCATCAAAAAATCATATATGGGCAGGTTGCTTCTTAGCTGAGAAAGCCAAAATCTCCCAATTCCCTACGAAATTCTTCAAGAATTTCCCCAGCAAACATTTCAGATCCTCCTCAGCCTGGCCCTAACCTCACCATTCAGCCTCTTTCCTTAACAAGAAAGCTATACTGTGGTCACTCTGAGATTTGACCCAGGCCTGCAGCATGCCAGTAGCCTACTTCCAGAAGCAAAGTGGTTTTTAAAACATCTTTCCAGGAAAGGAAGTTAATGGGTGAGCAGTGCAACAAAATACCCAGAATCAGTGCAAGCAACTGTGTACAGTGATCTCAGTCATTAGCAGAAGTCAGGAGTGATAGCTACTACACAGGTGCCCAGGCAGGTCACTTCCCTCTCAAAGTATGCAGTATGGAGACCACAGATTGAACACCATAAGAAAGGCAAGAGGGAGAACGATCTGTTATGGCAGCTGGGATGTTGGGTTTGTGCGGCCGCCGCCTTTTGGCAGTAGTGGCGACACAAGGGCTCCCGGCTGCCCATGTTCGCTGGGAATCCAGCTCCTCCAGGGCTGTGATCGCCCCGTCCACTCTGGCGGGAAAGCGGCCATCAGAACCGACTTTACGCTGGCAGGAGGACCCAGAACCCGAGGACAAAAACCTCTGTGAGAACAACCCAGACTCCACGGTTATGACAAGGACCCTGCTGTGGACGTCTGGAACATGCGGGTTGTCGTCTTCTGGTTCACCATCATCTTGGTCCTTGGCAGCACCTTTGTGGCTAATCTGCCTGACTGCAGGATGCAGGAGAGGGCCCGCCGGGAAGCTGAGAGGCTTGTGAAATACCGAGAGGCCCATGGCCTCCCCATCATGGAATCCAACTGCTTTGACCCCAGCAAGATCCAGCTGCCAGAGGATGAGGACTAACTGGTTGCCAAAAGGGCCATAAAAAGCACCATGTTCTCTACCATGCCTGCCATTCTGCCCTCTCCTCAGGGCCCCTAATTAAAGGGACTGAAAGTGGGAAAAAAAAAAAAAAAAAGAAAGGCAAGACGATAAAGAGAAACATGTGAGAGGCTTCAAGTGTTTCTGAAGGCAAGAGACTTGGGAGATTTTTCAAGTTTCCAGTAGGTGGCTGTGTCTAGCAGGAAGGAGCTCATGGATGAGTCAAGTCAGACCCAGAATCTTGTCCTCAGCTTTAATGGATCAGAAATAGCTCATCTATTTATCAAAATAGATTAACAGGATTTCAGGGAAGCCAAATTAATAACCAGAACTTTACTCACTAGGGGTGGAAGTGAACCAAAGGGGATCAGGTAGTTGAAACATTTTTTTTTTATAACCAAAATCTATATGAAGCCTGACATTTCTGATGCAGTACAGAGCTGGTTTGCCTAGAACCCAGGGTGAGATATGCCAGAATGTCAGGCACAGTGCCTTACTCTCTTGGCTGCAGCTGAACAACCTTGGAACGGTTTGTCGCCAGTCTTCCTTTGTCTGCCCTCTCTGTGGACTTCCATCCTTCTGCCTACATCTGTTTTTGTACGTCATAGTTTCCAAGGTTACAGTTCATTTTATGTGGCTTCTTATCTTCCTCATTTGGAAAAACCCTAATTTCATCAACTTCAAGGCTTCTCTGGGGTTGGACTTTCCATCTATTATGGAAATTCTTATTATCCAGGAATGTCACTTCCTGACCTGACGGCAAATGCAAAGAGTGCAATCATCTCCCCTTGCACTTTAATTACGTTTCCAAGAAGCAGTTCAGAAAAACAGACCTGGAAAATGGCTTGAAGTTGGCTCCAGCAGGAAGTAGAGCTCTGTCAGCTGAGAAGGACTGAAAAAGCAGGAACCCTGGAAGCCAGGGGGAGCCAGCGCCTCCTGTGCTGGGCCCTGGGGCCATGTCCTTAGAGACCGGCCTGCAGTTTGTCTTCTGCCCTCTTCATCTGTGGCCTCTGGAAAAGGCAGCAGGCCATCTGACTTTGACAGGTTTTGAGGTCAATTGCCACAGTGGCAGTGCCAAGACAAAAGAGGGGGTAACAGAGCAACCCATAGGGAGAATTCCAGTCCAAAACCCAGGAGGGACGGAGAAGTGGCCCCATTCAACCTCAGACGTTCAAGTGAGGGCGATGAATCTGACAGGAAAGGTGAGGCAGTATTAACTCAGAGCCATGAGAACAAGCACAATTCAAAACTAGAGACTGAGGCCAGCACCGGGCCCTGTTTAGAGTTATTAGGGCCCCAAAGTCAAGTGCAGAGAAGACAATGGCAACCCACTCCAGTGTTCTTGCCTGGAGAATCCCAGGGACGGGGGAGCCTGGTGGGCTGCCGTCTATGGGGTCTCACAGAGTTGAACACATCTGAAGTGACTTGGCAGCAGCAGCAAAGTCAAGTGCTCATGAAGAAATGGCAGTCCTGTTGCCTGTTCTGTCGGGATCACACCTGGATCAGCTCAGGGTGCAGAATTCCTGGAACCTTTAATAAGCGTAAACAACATTTTCCACAGAGCAAGAGGAAATTAGCTTCACTCTCAACAAAGTGCATAAATTGTCCTGGCCCGTGAAGCATCGTTTTTCTTAATGGTTTAATGGTCCCGGGTAAACAGTAGGTGAGCCCTTGACTTAAAGGGAAAAGTCTGAGTATGTATAATACAGGCCCTTGGAGTTAATAAAAGGGGTGAGGAGCTGATTCAAAGCTGCTATTCCTACCTGAACTTAAAGGCAGATGAAAGAACCTTGTGGATTGTTCTACTGGAACAAACTTAAAGAAAGGTTTCATTTATCAAGGGAATCAGCAGAAATACTGCGGCATTGATTTCTTTCATCAGTGTCTTATAGTTTTCTGTATACAGGTCTTTTGTCTTCTTCAATTCAGTTCAGTTCAGTTGCTCAGTCATGTTCGACTCTTTGCAACCCCATGGACTGCTGCACACCAGCCTTCCCTGTCCAACACCAACTCCCAGAGCTTACTCAAACTCATGTCCATCACGTCGGTGATGCCATCTAGCCATCTCATCCTCTGTCATCCCCTTCTCCTCCCACCTTTAATCTTTCCCAGCATCAGGGTCTTTTCCAATGAGTCACTTCTTTGCATCAGGTGGCCACAGTATTGGAGATTTAGCTTCAGCATCAGTCCTTCCAATGATTATTCAGGACCAATTTCCTTTAGGATGGACAAGTTGAATCTCCTTGCAGTCCAAGGGACTCTCAAGAGTCTTCTCCAACACCACAGTTCAAAAGCATCAATTCTTCGGTGCTCAGCTTTCGTTATAGCCCAATTCTCACATCCATACTTGACTACTGGAAAAACCATAGCTTTGACTAGATGGATATTTGCTGGTAAAGTAATGTCTCTGCTTTTTAATTTGCTGTCTAGGTTGGTCATAGCTTTTCTTCCAAGAAGTAAGCGTTTTTTTAATTTCATGGCTGCAGTCACCATCTGCAGTGATTTTGGAGCCCAAAAAAATAGTCTGTCACTGTTTCCATTGTTTCCCCATCTATTTGCCATGAAGTGATAGGACCAGATGGCATGATCTTAGTTTTCTGAATGTTGAGTTTTAAGCCAACTTTTTCACTCTCCTCTTTCACTTTTATTAACAGGCTCTTTAGTTCTTCCTCACTTTCTGCCATCACGGTGGTGTCATCTTTGTATCTGAGGTTATTGATATTTCTCCCAGAAATCTTGATTCCAGCTTGTGCTTCATCCAGCCAGCATTTTGCATGATGTACTCTACATATAAGTTAAATAAGCAGGGTGACAATATACAGCCTTGACATACTCTTTTCCCAGTTTGGAACCAGTCTGTTGTTCCATGTCCAGTTCTAAGTGTTGCTTCTTGATCTGCATACAGATTTCTTAGGAGACAGGTCAGGTGGTCTAATATTCCCATCTCTTTAAGAATTTTCCACAGTTTGTTGTGATCTACACAGTCAAAGGCTTTGGTGTAGTCAATAAAGCAAAAGTAGATGTTTTTCTGGAATTCTCTTGCTTTTTTGATGATCCAGTGTATGTTGTGGAGAAGGAAATGGCAACCGACTCCAGTATTCTTGCCTGGAGAATCCCAGAGACAGAGGAGTCTGGTAGGCTGCCATCTATAGGGTCGCACAGAGTCAGACTGAAGCAACTTAGCAGCAGCAGCAGCAGCAGTATATGTTGGCAATTTGATCTCTTGTCCCTCTGCTTTGTCTAAATCCAGCTTGAACATCTGGAAGTTCATAGTTCAAGTTCTGTTGAAGCCTGACTTGGAGAATTTTGAGCATTACTTAGCTTGCATGTGAGATGAGTATAATTGTGTGGTAGTTTGAACATTCTTTGGCATTGCCTTGTCTTCTTAGATAGGTTTATTCCTAGGTATTTCATTCTTTTTGTTGCAATGGTAAATGGGGTTGATCCCTTAATTTCTCTTTCTGATTTTTCATTGTTAGTATATAGGAATGCAAGTGATTTCTGTGTATTGATTTTGTATCCTGCAACTTTACTAAATTCACTGATTAGCTCTAGCAATTTTCTGATAGTATCTTTAGGGTTTTCTACATACAGTATCATGTGATCTACAAATAGTGAGAGTTTTACTTCTTCCTTACCAATCTGGATTCCTTTTCTTTCTTTCTCTTCTCTGATTGCTGTAGCTCTTTTGTCCCACTTCTTTTGCTTGTGGTACCCGAGCGGCTCTTGTAGCCTATGGGTCTGTGCCCCCTGGATTAGATGGTGTCAGTGATTTCTCTTCAATCTTGAGAGTTGCTGTTCTTTGCTCCATGTCACCCTGCCCAGAGTGGTCAGGGCATTCATCCATATTTAGGTCTCAAGCAAAAGGTCCAGGACGTTGGGCTCCCCCAGTTGAAGACTTCTAAGAAGCAGGAACATTGGGGATGGTCATTGTTCATGAATGGTCATTGTGTTCAGTAAGGTCATTGTGCCCTATGACATAGAGTTTCAGTGGACACTGGGCCCTCTGCCCTCCCTGTGCCAGGGGCTTGAGTCTCACTTGAATGGAGAAAGGAAATAATGGAGACATGAACAAGGAAATTCTGAAACCCCCAGGGATGGTGCAAGGACAAACAAGGACCCACTCATCCTAGGAGCAAGACAAGGTAATTACTTAACCTCTCTGTGCCTCAATTTCCTCACCTATAAGTTAAAAATAGCTCCTACCTCTCGAGGATTGTGAGAAACCCAGTAAGACGCCCTCTGGGTTACTAAGGACTCTATGATCTAGTCCTTTGGCCATCGTGACTCACCACTGGTTTCAGAAAAGAACAATCTATCTTTATTTAAAAAACAAAATCTGGAGAAGGAAGTGGCAACCCATTCCAGTATTCTTGCCTGGAAAAGTCCATGGACAGAGGAGCCTGGAGGGCTGCAGTCCATAAGGTTACATGACTGAGCATGCATGCATGCATGAGGGTGGAGGGAGATGGGTTAGTAGCAATAAACTGGTAGAACTAAAAAAAACAAAACAAAACAAAACACTTTCCACTTAAGCTAAGCTTGTATTGAATTTTACCCACCAGAAAGTTAGACAGAAATTACTTAGAGATAAAATTCCACATTACAAGTCTTTCAGTTCTACATGCTTTTTCAAATGTTCTCTTTCTAAATGGTCCTCTGGTGAAGATAATGATTGGTTCATTGATTTGTTCCCAGGAGAACTGGGTAAAATGAAGTCCTGTTCATCACATTTTTAATTATTTTTTGTCTGATTACTTTGGAAATGCTTCTATACCAGTTATCCTTCTCCAAGCTCTCCCTCTTTACCCTCGCCTATGATCCCTCCTCAACTCTCAGGCCATAGGAGGAATCATAGAGTGGTATTGCTCTATGAGGTCCATTTCAGTAAGATTTCTCTCAGACCACACTCTCCAAGTTGGTTTTACTCTTTTCTCAACTGAGGTCCCTCTACTGGGCCAGGTGCTATGTCCAGCTGGAGACCAGTATATTCAGAGCTGCCTGTTATACGCCTCTTCTTGGCTCTTCAACATTGTCTTCAATCAAATGAACCTCCCCTCAACCTCCATCTTCCCATAATTGCTATTTTTAATTAATTAATTTACTTATTTGAGAGCTGTGCTGGGTTTTCCTTGCTGCTTATGAACTTTCTTTAGTTGCGGCAAGCAGGGGCTATTCTTCAATGTGGTGCACAGGCTTCTCATTGTGGAGGCTTCTCTTATTGTGAAGCACAGGCTGTAGGCATGTGAGCTTCAGTAGTTATGGCACATGAGCTTAGTGGTTGAAGCTTGTGGGCTCTATAGCACCAGCTTCAGCAGTTCTGGTGTGTGGGCTTAGTTGCTCCATGGCTTGCAGAATCTTCCTGGACCAGGGATCAAACCCACATTCCATGCATTGGCAGATGGATTCTTATCTGCTGCACCACCAGGGAAGTCCCCATAACTGCTATTTTAAATAGGAAAAAGTTGGTTCCTGCTGCTTGCAACCTAAGAACCCTAGTTCCAATACGGTACCTCAGTAGTGAGAACAAGGGAATAAATGTTAAAAGGGAAGTGTTTATATCTGAATTTCAAAATGGTGACAGCAGAGCATTAAACCAAGGATGATGCCTCCTAGATGAAGGTTCCAGTGTGACTGTACAGATCGCACACACGTGAAGCCAGGCCTGTCTGCCTGTTACTTCCCCTGAGTGTACAGCCCCAATGCCTGCCATTGACATTTATGTGGCCAGTCTCCCTATATGTCCCCTCCAGCCCTGGGCAGAGCCACACATGACCCCAAAGAAACAATATTTTTCCTTGCTCATCTTACTGTCTCTCTCTCTCTTACTCTCTGAGCCTAGGAAATTTGATCTTCCCACCATCACCACACACCCCCATCCAGGCATATGTTCTGGTCTCCATCCTCAATGTTTCTGGCCTATTTTATGCCTCCTCTGAACAGTTATCTTCCTGTCTTGGGCAGCAGTGGTATCCTTGCAGCTCATGCCTGACCTCTTAAATCACCGTCCAGTCTTTTCCTGTCTTGGGTGATCCTCACACACTCCTCTCACCTTAGCCTACCCCTACTCCATCTCTCACCATCGTTCTCAGGGCCTTGCCCCATTTTTCTCTCTGTTGTCATCAAGTTTCCGCCACACACGAGTTCTGCCTGCATCTTGGCAATATTTCAATCCCTTATTATAATCCTGTACAAAGCTGTATAGGACAGCTATATTTTAAAGATATTTTATACAAAAAGATACATACACCCCTTTGTTCATAGCAGCACTATTCACAATAGCCAAGACATGGAAACAGCCTAACTGTCCACTGACAGATGAATGGATAAAGAAGATGTGGTACGTATATACAATGGATATTACTCAGCCACAAAAAAAAGTGAAATAATGCCTCTTGCAGCATGATGGATGGACCTACAGATTTCTATACTAAGTGAAGTCAGTCAGAAAGATTTAAAAAAAAAAAAACCCTATGATATCACTTACATGTGGACTCTAGAATATAGCACAAACAAACCTATCTCCTAAACAGAAACAGACTCACAAACATATAGAACAGACTTATGGTTGCCAAGGGAAGGGTTAAGGGCGGGATGAACTGGGAGTTTGGGGAGTTAGTAGATCATTGACTCAAAGGACATGAGTTTGAGCAAAGTCTGGGAGATAGTGAAGGACAAGGAAGCCTGGTGTGCTGCAGTACATGGGGTTGCAAAGAGTTGGAACCAACACGACTTAGTGACTAAACACCAAAAAAATGCCAACTATTGTATATAGAATGGATAAACAACAAGGTCCTACTATATAGCACAGGGATCTATATTTAATGTCCTGAGATAAACCATAATGGAAAAGAATATAAAAAACAATGTATATCTGTGTATAACTGAACCACTTTGCTGTACAGCAGAAATGAACACAACCTCAGAAATCAACTATACTTCAATAAAAAAATTTTAAAAGATATTTTACAAGTGACAAAAGATACCTAAAATGTTTATTTTATAATAAATATCTTTATCAATGAGAAAACAGAAATTTGGATGGGTGAGATAACCTTTTCCAAGGTCACACAGCTAGTTAGTGGCAAAGCCAAGGCAGGATGCTAGCACCTGCTGACTTCACAAACAACTCCTGTGTCATTCGGGATTCACGGAGTCATAAAGGAATGAGGACATAAAGGAATAAGACAATGTTGTGGTTTTCAAAAACAACAGCTACATATTCTTCAGCACTAGTAGGAAGTAGGGTCTGTGTTCCTTCCCTTATGACTTCTTTGACCAACAGACTGGAGTGGAAGAGATCTTAGGTCTTCAGAGGTCTGCTGGGGATTTCCCTGGTGGTCCAGTGGCTAAGACTCTGTGCTCCCAATGCAGGGGGCCTGGGTTTGATCCCTAGTCAGGGAACTAGATTCCACATACCCCAACTAGGAGTTTGAATGCTGCAACTAAAGATTTCACATGCCACACTAAGACCCACCACAGCCAAATAAATAATTTTTGGATTCCCCCCCCTTAAGAAAAACAAACATAAAAAATAAAAGATCTGCCTGGTTCTCTTGGGAGGTTCATTCTGGGGAAAGTCAGCCTCCATAGAGGAGTATCAAATACCCTAGGACTGTCTTGCTAGAGAAGACGCAAGAGGTGCACTGGTCTACAGCCCCAGCTGAGTTCCCAACTGACAGCCAGCATCAGCTAAATGCCATGTGATGAGCAATCCTGGATGTCCAGCCACTTGAACCCTCAGAAGACTCTAGCCTCCAGCTGTGAAGTGACTCCCTGCTATATGTCTTCCCAGCTGAGGCCCCAGACATCATGGAACAGACAAGCCATCCTCAGTGTTGCCCTGCCTGAATTCCTGACCCACACGCTCTGTGAACATAATAAAATGGTTTTTGGAAGACAGTTTTGGGGTGATTTGCTATGTAGCAGTAAATGGAACAGACACATACAACTCGTGCATCTGTCCAGTGATATTTAAGTCATTAATTTCACATGACTTCCTCTAACAGCTTTTCAGAATTCTCTTAGCAGGCACTGAGAAGGTGCCACTTTCGGGGAATGTGCTTAGAGAGAACAGAGCTCCCCCGCCTCCTCATCCATACTCCTCACTTCAGTGAGGTCTGCTTTCTGAAAGTAGAAAGGCAGGGGTATTAACTCCAGTGTCATGTTAACCTCTCTTTAGTTCCATTCCTCCTCTCTCAAGTGAGAGATGGAGAGTAATTCATGGATCTGCTGGGCGACCCAGGAAAGCGAAGCTGTGAATCTGCTCTAGGAATGCTTCGGTGTACTCTAAGGATAATCATGGAGGCCACCTCTGAAGGCCTAGCCTGCTTCCCTCTCTGCCCTCTCCAGAGCCCCTCCTTTTGCCTTCATGTCTGGTAGATACTGTCTGACTCTGCTGAAATAACTTTCTCAGCCCAAGCTATTAGCTCTACAGAGCCTCACACAGCTGCCATCCTTCCCCTCTTGTTTGCACCTTTCCAATAAAAGCACTGCCTCTTTTGATTACAGGAGAATTCTCCACTCTAATTGACTTCCAGGCATTAAAGTTTTACTGAGATGATCTCAGAGGCTCCCTGGGGAGAGGAGAAGTGCCGAGCATCACCGCCCTTAGGGCCCTGATGCTAGCAGAGAGCTTCTAAAACCGTATGCTCTAAATTTTGGCAAGACACCTTCTGGTGAATATAAAGAGCAGCTCAAAGCAATGGCAGCTGGGTCCCAAGGTCCCTGACTTCTCACTGACCTCTGCGACAGCTGGCAGAGTAGGACACAGACCTGGAGATCCTCGCACCTGTATCCCTGCCTACCTCTGTTCATGGGGGTGCCTCTGCAGAGACACAGAGAAGTGGGAGGTGTGGCGACTGCCCTAGACAGGTCAGCAACACACAGGCACACATGCCCCATGCTAAGACAATGTGAGGCGATATAATTAGGTGCCAGATTCAGTGGCATCATCATCACTAAAAGAGGTAAGTTTGGGGAGGAGACAGAAGCAGGAATTAAGGATGATTGAGGAAAGTTTCCTAACAGAAAGGAAAAAAAAATGTTAGGCCTTTGAGAACAATGGTAATAGTGAACACCTATAAATTACTTGTGTGTGTGTGCACGCTCAGTCGTGTCTGACTCTTTGTGACACCATGAATTGTAGCCCACCAGGCTCCTCTGTCCACGGAATTCTCCAGGCAAGAACACTGGAGTGGGTAACCATTTCCTCCTTCAGGGGATCTTTCCAACCCAGGGATCGAACTCGAGTCTCTTGTGTCTCCTGCATTGGCAGGCAGATTCTCTACCACAGTGCCACTACTTGTTTGGTGCCAAATCCTGCCGCGTGGACTTCAACATATTTATTTCTTGTAACAACCTTTTGAGACAGATTCTGGTTTTAATGACTTTTCTTAAACGTTTTTTTTCTTTTTTTTAATGTGGGCCATTTTTAAAGTCTTTATTGAATTTGTTACAATACTGCTTCTGTTTTACTTTTGGGTTTTTTGACCACAATGTACGTGGGATTCTAGCAACCCAATCAGGGATTGACTGCACTGGAAAGCAAAGTCTCAACCACTGGACCACCAGGGAAGTCCCTAAGGCCCTTTTAATAGATTGGAAAATCATGGCATGGAAAGCCCAAGTAACTCAGCTAGAGTCAGAACTAGTAAACAAGAGAGCCAGACTGTAGAACCAGACACTCTGACTGAGATCCTGTGTTTTTCTGTACTGTGCTGCCTTTCAAGGCATTTGCATCTGGATGAAGAAGAAGAGAAAGGCCTTCCAAGCAGGAAACGCTATAGACAAAAAGGCACAGAGTTGGGACTGTGCTCTCTGTCCAACGGCCAATCATTTTTCCTCTAGCTTCTGGGGGAAAAAAAAGAAATAAATCACATATGTGGTTTTTATACGCTTAGAAAATTTCTGGAATAACAGCCAAAAAATTTAACAGTGATTACCTCTTAGAAATGGAAATAGAGGAGAGGGCAGAAATGGGAAAATAGTTCTTACTTTTTATTTTATACTCTCCAAATGTTGGAAAATTTTGCCTCACTTAGACAATTCCATACTGTTTTGTAAAAAAAAAAAAGAACAAAAGAGACTCTTCTCGCATTGTCCCCACAATTCCTCTAGGGAGTAGCTGCTAAGAGGACAAGCAGACGAAGTCAGAGCCAGTCCCTGGGCCATAGGAGTGTGCTCGGAAGATATGCCTCTGCATCCTGCCCTCCACCCAGGGGGAGGTGTGGACCTACCCTCCTGCAGTAAGAGGGTCCATCCAACAGGCCCAGGATCCCAGGCTCCCCCCAACCCTCTTCTCTCTTCTCCGAGCTTCCCTGGCTTTCCACTCATCACCACGTGTTTGCAGAGATCCCCAAGAAAGCTGCAGACCCATGTTTTGCCATTTTATTAAATTGAGGACTTTTAAAAATTGAGAAATTCCATATAAACATCAAGATTTCTTTCTTCTTTTGACCAAACCAGAAGATCTGGAAACTATAGGCCTGTTTTCTCACTGGGCTCCTTGAAGCTGAGTTGAGGCTGCCGTCCCTTTTGAAATGACACAAGCTGTTTGCCTCTGTCTTTGTTGTTGTTCAGTTGCTAAGTCATGTCTGGCTCTTTGCAACCCAATGAACTGCAGTGTGCCAGGCTTCCCTGTCCTTCACCATCTCCCAGAGTTTGCTCAAACTCATGTCCATTGAGTCAGTGATGCTATCTAACTATCTTATCCTCTGCTGACCTGTTCTCCTCTTGTACCCAATGTTTCCCAGCATCAGGGTCTTTTCCAACGAGTCAGCTCTTCACGTCAGGTGGCCAAAGTATTGGAACTTCAGCTTCAGGATCAGTCCTTCCAGTGAATATTCAGGGTTTATTCCCTTTAGAATGGACTGGCTTGATTTCCTGGCTGTCCAAGGGACTCTCAAGAGTGTTCTCCAGCACCACAGTTCAAAAGCATCAATTCTTTGGCACTCAGCCTTCTTTATGGTCCAATTTTCACATCTGTACATGACTATGGGAAAAACCATAGCTTTGACTATATGGACATTTGTCAGCAAAGGGATATCTCTGCTTTTTAATATGCTATCTAGGTTTGTCATAGCTTACCTTCCAAGGAGCAAGCATCTTTTAATTTTATGGCTGAAATCACCATCTGCAGTGATTTTGGAGCCCAAGAAAAAAAAGATCTGTTACAGCTTCCATTTATTCCCCATCTATTTGCCATGAAGTGATGGGACCGGATGCCATGATCTTAGCTTTTTGAATGTTGAGTTTTAAGCCAGCTTTTTCATTATCCTCTTTCACCTTCATCAAGAGGCTCTTTAGTTCCTCTTCACTTTCTGCCATAAGGGTGGTGTCATCTGCATATCTGAGGTTGTTGATATTTCTCCTGACAATCTTGATTTCAGCTTGTGCTTCATCCAGCCCAGCATTTCACATGATGTACTCTGAATATAAGTTAAATAAGCAGGGTGACAATATACTCCTTGATGTACTCCTTTCCCAATTTTGAACCAGTCCATAGTTCCATGTCTATATCTAACTGTTGCTTTCTGTCCTGCATATAGGTTTCACAGGAGACAGGTAAGGTGGTCTGGTATTCCCATCTCTTTAAGAATTTTCTACAGTTTGTTGTGATCCACACTGTCAAAGGCTTTAGCATAGTCAATGAAGCAGAAGAGCTCTTTTGGAATTCCCTTGGCTTTTCCATGGGCTTACCTGGTAGCTCAGATGGTAAAGAATCCACCTGTAATGCAGGAGACCTGGGTTCGCTTCCTGGGTTGGGAAGATAGCCTGGAGGACTACATGGCAACCCACTCCACAAGTGATGGCAATTTGATTTCTGGTTCCCCTTTACCACTCCCTATATTCTCACATTTAAGTCCACTGTCATTTATATGCATCCATACAATTGCTTTCTTGTAAGTGACAAGCTCCCTCAGGTACATCCCCTGCTCGGTCCTGGTAAGCAGCCAGATTTGCAGTCTGTAGTTTAGATTGCAAAATAATTTCCAGTTATTTCACAGTTCTGTTCCCCCCAAGATCCTTTAGTGCAGGAACCAAGTCCAACACAGCCTTTTCATTTCAAACATCCTCTCACAGTGAAGATCTCATTTCCTTTGACAGCCTGATGAACTGATACATCATAGTTAAGATACAGAATAAAGACCTGGATTGCAATCCATCCAAAACTGGCTGTAACCAAATCATTCATGTACCTCAATGCTCAATCCTCAAGAATGGGTTGTGCTTTTATGCCTGGAAACATGGATAGAAACACACTGCTCTCCCCTCAGCCTGTAGTTTTACTAAAAGTAACTGCTGGTTTCTCTTTTATATCTTTATAGACAACCTGTATTGCTCTGGCTGATCTTTCTTCCCTTCCTGACAATCAACTTCCGATCACATCACTCTCCTGCTTGTACTTACTGCATGAATGATACAATGAAAAAAAGGAATCCCTTTACCTTCTATTTGATAGAAGATAAAAGTGAAAAAATAGTGGGGAAAAAAGTGAAAAAAAATACCTTTCCTGTCATGCTAAAATTCTTTCACACCTTTAACCTAACTTAATCCTTACAAAAACCATAAAAGAAGGATTTTCTGGTTTTAAAAATGGGCTTCCCCCTCCCTTAGAATTGACTCACTTTATAAAATTTTTTTAACTTATCATTTTTTTAAATGTGGCTATTGTGCTATAAAGGAAGGATGAGCAGCCAGTTATATCAGCAGCTGAATTTCTCATAGACCCCAGAGAGCAGCTTCTGTGAGCCAGTCCAGCACTTCCATGATTCAAGTCTGGAGCAAGTAGATGTAGCTGTCATGGGGAAACCTCACTCCTCTTGGAGAAAGGAACAAGGCCAATGATCTGGACCCAGGTCTGCAATCTTCACTAACCAAAACGCAGCACACCTAGAATGTCTTCATGCCTAGGGACCCTATAAGCTCTTCAGTTCAATTCACTCAGTCATGTCCGACTCTTTGTAACCCCATGGACTGCAGCATGCTGGGCTTCCCTGTCCTACACCATCTCCTGGAGCTAACTCAAACTCATGTCCATTGAATTGGTGATGCCATTCAACCGTCTCATCCTCTGTCATCCCCTTCTCCCACCTTCAATCCTTCCCAGCATCAGGGTCTTTTCCAATGAGTCAGCTCTTCACATTGGGTGGCCAAAGTATTGGAGTTTCAGTTTCAGCATCAGTCCTTTCAATGAACATTCAGGACTGATTTCCTTTAGGATGGACTGGTTGGATCTCTTGCTGTCCAAGAGACTCTCAGGAGTCTTCTCCAACACCACAGTTCAAAAGCATCAATTCTTCGGTGCTTAGCTTTCGCAATAGTCCAACTCTCACATCCATACATGACTATTGGAAAAACCATAGCTTTGACTAGATGGAGCTTTGTCCGCAAAGTAATGTCTCTGCTTTTTAATATGCTGTCTAGGTTGATCATAGCTTTTCTTCCAAAGATGGGCACAATAAAGGACAGAAACGATATGGACCTAACAGAAGCAGAAGATATTAAGAAGAGGTGGCAAGAATATACAGAAGAACTACATAAAAAGGATCTTCATGAGCCAGATAATCACGACAGTGTGACCACTTACCCAGAGCCAGGCATCCTGGAATGTGAAGTCAAGTGGGCCTTAAGAAACATCACTATGAACAAAGCCAGTGGAGGTGATGGAATTCCAGTTGAGCTATTTCAAATCCTAAAAGATAATGCTGTGAAAGTGCTGCACTCAATATACCAGCAAATTTGGAAAACTCAGCAGTGACTACAGGACTGGAAAAGGTCAGTTTTCATTCCAATCCCAAAGAAAGGCAATGCCAAAGAATGCTCAAACTACTGCACAATTGAACTCATCTCACACGCTAGCAAAGTAATGCTCAAAATTCTTCAAGCCAGGCTTCAATACATGAACTGTGAACTTCCAGATGTTCAAGCTGGTTTTAGAAAAGGCAAAGGAACCAGAGATCAAATTGCCAACATCCATTAGACCATCAAAAAAGCAAGAGAATTCCAGAAAAACATCTATTTCTGCTTTATTGACTATGCCAAAGCCTTTGATTGTGTGGATCACAACAGACTGTGAAAAATTCTTAAAGACATGGGAACACCAGACCACCTGACCTGCCTTCGAGAAATCTGAATGCAGGTCAAGAAGCAAGTTAGAACTGAACATGGAACAACAGACTGGTTCCAAATTGGGAAAGGATTACGTCAAGGCTATATATTGTCACCATGCTTATTTAACTTATATGCAGAGTACATCATGAGAAATGCTGGACTGGATGAAGCACAAGCTGGAATCAAGATTGCTGGGAGAAACATCAATAACCTCAGATACAGGCACAAAGCTCTTACAAAATAGAATTTAGGAGTTTTTAGAAAAAAGTTTCTGAGCATAATTAGTCCTAGGGAGAGGTTACTTTAAGAGAATTCACTTAAATGGGAAGCAACATTTTAGAGCGATGAGTGTGTGTAGGGGTGCGTGAATTGGGGCTTCAGCTCAAACGGAACTAAAAATCATGATAGTAAATTTATTTTATTTTATATTTAATCACATTTTGATCATATCAGCAAAAAATAGACTAATTCTTAAAACACAAAAATGAATCAAGACTTGTTTGGGGCATGTTTTTTCTGGAAAAATATTATATGACAGCAAAATATGACATCAATCATTTCTTACTTGACTTTCACAGAAAAGCTTTTTAAAAGAGAAATTTTGTAAAATAGTCAAGGGCTTCATCACTTTTTCCCAGGACCTCTCCAGATCCTTTGAATTTCCAATCATCTCCTACTGAAGCATTATCTTCATTGATTCACTCTTTTTCAGTTGTAACCAAACTCTGCCAGACTCTCATTTCTTGGAGGTTTTCCAGCAATTATTCAATCAGTCCTCCATCATCACTGTCTTTATCTTAGCGAAACCCTGCAAACCCTCTTTTGCAAGATTGGCAATTTTCACTTTGCAGCTGGTACGCACAGTAAACACGGTGACATTCTGACACTAACGCTGGGTGTGGGGTAGAGGCTATGTGAAGCCAGAAGGAGGTGTGAATGGGGACTAGCTTTTTAAAGATCAATTTGTTCGTGAACATTTCCTGTTGGGACGACCTTTATTTCCCAACTTGTAATTATGGGTATTCCAATAGTAAGAACTCTGATAATGAAGTTCCCTTGCACTTAAAACACGCATTAACATTGCAGGTTCAGGTGAAAGGACTCCACTAGGAAAAGTGTGATGAGTCTACTACTGGTCAAGGTGGTCAACTGTAAACTGTGTGATACTGGCTGAGGGAATGACTAAGGGCCCTCCAGGCTCTGGCTTCCAGACCCAGTGTGTTTAAACCCTAAAGGTGTGGTCAACAGCTAAAGCTAAAATAACTGAAAAGAAACACAAATATCTGCTTTGTGACTACTGCCACCTACTGAAATTAAGCTTCATTTCCAATTTTATCTCTATTACTATCATCAACACTACAACTGACCCTAGGGAGCAGCGCATTGCAGTCTATCACTTGGATAGGTTAGCTTAGCTCGAGATCTCTTCAAGAAAATTAGAGATACCAAGGGAACATTTCATGCAAAGATGGGCTTGATAAAGGACAGAAATGGTATGGACCTAACAGAAGCAGAAGATATTAAGAAGAGGTGGCAAGAATACACAGAAGAACTGTACAAAAAAGATCTTCACGACCCAGATAATCCCCATGGTGTGATCACTCACCTAAAGCCAGACATCCTGGAATGTGAAGTCAAGTGGGCCTTAGAAAGCATCACTACAAACAAAGCTAGTGGAGGTGACGGAATTCCAGTTGAGCTATTTCAAATCCTGAAAGATGATGCTGTGAAAGTGCTACACTCAATATGCCAGCAAATTTTGAAAACTCAGCAGTGGCCACAGGACTGGAAAAGGTCAGTTTTCATTCCAATCCCAAAGAAAGGCAATGCCAAAGAATGCTCATGTTCAGTTCAGTTCAGTCGCTCAGTCGTGTCTGACTCTTTATGACCCCATGAATCACAGCACGCCAGGCCTCCCTGTCCATCACCAGCTCCTGGAATTCAGACTCACGTCCATCAAGTCAGTGATGCCATCCAGCCATCTCATCCTCTGTCGTACCCTTCTCCTCCTGCCCCCAATCCCCCCCAGCATCAGAGTCTTTTCCAGTGAGTCAACTCTTCGCATGAGGTGGCCAAAGTACTGGAGTTTCAGCTTCAGCATCATTCCCTCCAAAGAAATCCCAGGGCTGATCTCCTTCAGAATGGACTGTTTGGATCTCCTTGCAGTCCAGGGGACTCTCAATAGTCTTCTCCAACACCACAGTTCAAAAAAAGAATGCTCAAACTACCGCACAATTGCACTCATCTCGCGCGCTAGTAAAGTAATGCTCAAAATTCTCCAAGCCAGGCTTCAGCAATACGTGAACTGTGAACTTCCAGATGTTCAAGCTGGTCTTAGAAAAGGCAGAGGAACCAGAGATCAAATTGCCAACATCCACTGGATCATCGAAAAGGCAAGAGAGTTCCAGAAAAACATCTATTTCTGCTTTATTGACTATGCCAAAGCCTTTGACTATGTGGATCACAATAAACTGTGGAAAATTCTGAAAAAGATGGGAATGCCAGACCACCTGACCTGCCTCTTGAAAAATTTGTATGCAGGTCAGGAAGCAACAGTTAGAACTGGACACGGAACAACAGACTGGTTCCAAATAGGAAAAGGAGTATGTCAAGGCTGTATATTGTCACCCTGCTTATTTAACTTCTATGCAGAGTACATCATGAGTAACCCTGGGCTGGAAGAAGCACAAGCTGGAATCAAGATTGCTGGGAGAAATATCAATAACCTCAGACATGCAGATGACACCACCCTTATGGCAGAAAGTGAAGAGGAACTAAACAGCCTCTTGATGAAAGTGAAAGTGGAGAGTGAAAAAGTTGGCTTAAAGCTCAACATTCAGAAAACGAAGATCATGGCATCTGGTCCCATCACTTCATGGGAAATAGATGGGGAAATAGTGGAAACAGTGTCAGACTTTATTTTTTTGGGCTCCAAAATCACTGCAGATGGTGACTGCAGCCATGAAATTAAAAGACACTTACTACCTGGAAGGAAAGTTATGACCAACCTAGATAGCATATTGAAAAGCAGAGACATTACTTTGCCAACAAAGGTCCATCTAGTCAAGGCTATGGTTTTTCCAGTAGTCATGTATGGATGTGAGAGTTGGACTGTGAAGAAAGCTGAGTGCTGAAGAATTGATGCTTTTGAACTGTGGTTTTGGAGAAGACTCTTGAGAGTCCCTTGGACTGCAAGGAGATCCAACCAGTCCATTCTGAAGGAGATCAGCCCTGGGATTTCTTTGGAAGGATTGATGCTAAAGCTGAAAACTCCAGTACTTTGGCCACCTCATGCGAAGAGTTGACTCACTGGAAAAGACTCTGATGCTGGGAGGGATTGGGGGCAGGAGGAGAAGGGTACGACAGAGGATGAGATGGCTGGATGGCATCACTGACTCGATGGACGTGAGTCTGAGTGAACTCCGGGAGCTGGTGATGGACAGGGAGGCCTGGTGTGCTGTGATTCATGGGGTCGCAAAGAGTCAGACACGACTGAGCGACTGAAGTGAACTGAACTGAAAGAGATCTTCTTTAGATATAGGAGCTAAAGAGAAGTTCTGCAAGGTCGGGCAAGGTTTAAAATCCCTTCCTCCTATTGGGAGTCTGTTGGGAGATTCTGGATTTGCATCTGGTTTGGTCTGGACTGGGTGAAGTTTGGCTCTACAAGTCTTCCAGTCGTGTGTAGTAATTGGGAAATTCATTCTTGGAATATGGTTCGTTCTTTCATGTCTGACTTTGCACACAGTCAGACACTGACTTTGCACAGTTCATTATACTGTTCCCCCTCGAGATCAAAACCCAACGTCCCTTCTAGAAAGGCTTTTTTAACCTCCCCAAAGCTTTTGTCCCTTTCCTCTGTGTTTCAGGTAAGTTTTACTCAGTTCTTTACAACACTTATCATGTGCAACTTAATTATTTAATAGCTCATTTCTTCCTCTAGACTAAAGCTTTTCAGGTATAACTGCCATTATTTATCTTGTTAGTATGTGTTTCTTTAACTAGTATATTGAAGATACTCACTAAACATTTTTTAAGTGAATGAATAAATACTATGATCATGCCAAATGGCTCGAGGTTGCATCAGCCTCCGAAACTTGGGAGTTTTGTTTGTCTGTTTGCTTTTGTTGAAGTATAGTTGATTTACAGCGTTGTGTTAATTTCTGCTGTACAGCAAAGTGATTCAGTTATACATATATATATATTCTTTTTTTTAATTGGAGGATAATTCATTTACAATGCTGCATTGCCTTCTGCTGTACATCAGTATGAATCAGCTATAAGTTTACATATATCTCCTCCCTTGTGAGCCTCCCTCCCACCAATCTTTTTCATATTCTTTTCCATTATGATTTATTATGGGATATTGACTATACTTCCCTGTGCTATACAGCAGGACCCTGTTGTTTTGGTGGAACTCTTTTGACTCTTTGAACTCTAATCATGTAATTCTGTTAATAGAATTTAACATGTAAACAGCTAATTCTGTTAAAGGTAAAAGCTGAAAATAGAAAAAAGATAATACAGGTAGAAGTTTTAGTATTTTTTTTCCTGACCTCTAGTTTGAAAACCTTAACAATAAGCTCCTGCAGCAACAGCAGGACCTGTGCCCCTGGAGCCCAACACAGAGTCTGGGATGTGAATGTAAAGTTTTAGGAAATGAATGAAGAGAAATAGATAAAAACAAGTTACCTTAAGATAAGGTCTTTCAAGTTATCTTACTATTTGACCCCCATCATAGAGATATGATCTAATTTGTTTAGGACTGACATGGAGCTAGACAAGTTATTTCCCTATCTTTCATATCAATTTTTCTGTGGAAGAAAAGAATGAAATCTAGAAAACCGGCCTTGATTTGTTCATAAGAGATAGTTTAATCTTACACATCAGAGACCACCATCACAGTTAAGTTGGGATTTTACATTTTGATTTGAGAAGTAGAAGATTATAAAATGCTGGTTTTCAACTGGGGGAGGGAATGGAAGAGAATCACAAGGGTAGAAATGCTGAGGAAGGGTACCCGTAGTTTGAAGAAAAACTACCGTTCATTTAAGAACCACTAACATTTATAGGAAGCAGTGAAAATAGAGTCAAGAGGGTGGTTTGTGGTTCTGGCTTGCCACTTGCTCACCTAACCAAGTCATTTGGTCTCAATTTCCTGTTAAATGCAGAGGGCTGCTCTTGATGGTCACTAAGATTCAATTAGGTCTAAAAATTATTGTATGTTCCACCAGTATCCTAAATGGCAAAGTAGGTCAGACTGATCTAGACAAGGAAACATTTAGAAATAAAAACATTTCGGAAAAGAAAATAATATTTGATTTGGGCTTTGAAATTTACCAATTAAGTACTATATAACTCTATTTTTGAGTAAAATCAGTGTACTGGATACAGTTCCTTTACATGAAAATACCATGGTGTTTTTATCAAGGCTCTTTGCCAATAGCTTCTCTATTTCATAAATTCTATTTAAGATGCTGTTTTCGCTTTCTGATCTCTGCGTGGCTAGGAAAAAAGAAGGTATGCTTAAGTAATAAATGATGATACTCATCTCTTACTTTTTCTCATGTTCATTTCTATGGTCTACCGCAATTATGTTTCTTTCCTGAGGATGGCTAAAAATGTACCTGCAGCAAGAGCCTGTAAATCCAAAGTAAATGCTTGATTAGCTGCAATTAGGGGCTTATAAAAATAAATACCAGGTGATAGTTTGCACTATTCATCAAAGAGCATTAATGGAGGAAAGGGATAGCATAGTTTTTTCTCTTTTTAAAAATAACCAAATGAGGAAAAGTCATCTTAGAGAAAGCCCCCTTAAATAGACTGCATCATTAATAGTCTTCTAATCCTTTTCCTGGAGCTATAGCAAACAAGTGATCCAGAGACACATTTCAAAGTCTTGGCACCCACACAATCTTTCACCTACATAAAAGTCTGTATGTGCCATAGCTATCTAGGGAGGAGACACAGCCCCTGCCAGAGATGATGCCCAGAGCAGAGAGGAAGGAATTCCTTGGCTTCTTCCTTTCCTTTTTTCTCTAGACTCTTGGTAGTGCTGAAACCGACCAAAGGCTGACAAGAGTTTGGAAAATGTGGGCTCCAGGAGGCAATCCCAGTCAACCAGGGCACCGCATGAACAAGCACAGAATCAGCATCGTCCCCACACCCACCCTTATGCTACTCAGCATTCATTCCCATCCTTTAACCCATTCTTAACTCTCTGAAATGACATCATGCTTGTACCTAACACAGAATGGTAGCATAAGTGCCTGACATTAGGCTTTTGACTGTTCAGGCATCCATTTCAAAAGATAACTTAAACAAGCATGTTCAGTTCAGTTCAGTCGCTCAGTCGTGTCTGACTCTTTGCGACCCCATGAATTGCAGCACGCCAGGTTACCAGTTGTATAACACAGCTACTGGCAAATAAGGAATTAGGGTACCACCACCAACGCAGCTTCTTTCAGAAAGCCCTCAGTAACCTAGATAACTGACCACTTGAGCAACCCCACTTCTTCCCCGTGCCTGTATCCCAATTCCCACTTTTACGCTTTAAAGAGCAAATCCATGACAACACTGTAAATTGCCTATCCTCCAATAAAAATTTTTTAAAGTACAAAAAAATTTAAAGGGGGGCACAGTGCGACAGAGGATGAGACGGTTGGATGGCATCACCAACTCAATGGTATAAGTCTGAATAAGCTCCAGGAATTGGTGATTGACAGGGAAGCCTGGTATGTGCAGTGCATGGGGTCGCCAAGAGTCACAGGTGACTGAGCGACTGAACTGAACTGACAGTTCCTGAGGCAAAGAACTGTGTTCCTCGTTTGCCTGGCAAAGAAACAAAGCTACTCTTTCCTTCTCCAAAAAAAAAATAATAATAATGGTGAACCCGTGAAACCCTAATAAAGGGATAATATTCACAAGTGGAAGTTGGAGTACTTTTTTTCTCGACCACCACTTTGAAAACCTTAACAATAAACTCCTGCATTAATAGCCCAGTGCACTGGGCATTAATTCTTTTGAGGTATTCCTTTCCCTGGCCTCGGGTTATTTTCTCACATCTGATCAGTATTCCTGGGACTATTTGAGGAAAACCCTCTATAGGCTCCAGGTTTCTCTCTGAGTGCAATTCTCTCCTCTTGGGAAGCCTACCCTAAGCACTCTTGCTATCTTATTCTCCTCCAGATTCTCAGCTCCTCCTCAACTCAAGGAGTCCCCAGGCTCTGCCTGGTTCGCTTCTTATACCAACACCTGGAAATTCTCTCAAGGAAGGGGTCAATTCCTGTTTCTCATCAGGGATCACTGTCCTCTGTTGCCTGATACTGAGTGTCTTAAAAACCACTGTTTAATGTTTTGTCTGTTTTTTACTTGTCCTAGACGCGAGGTTAAATCCATTTCCTGTTATTTCATCTTGACCTGAATTGGAAATCCTCTCTGTTGTCATTTGTCTCAATTTCTTATTTCCATTGCCTGAGCTTTATTTGTTCTTTTTCTAACCTTCTGAGTAGAATGTTTAACTCATATAACATCACTCTGATTTATAATGATATTCTTTTTTATCACAGCTTTAGCCATAATTCATAAATTTTGCCATATAGAGTTTCTCTTATTATTGCTTTCATTCTCTCTGTAGAGAAAAATTTTAAATCCCCAAATGGTTGGGGTATTTATTGTTGGATCATTTACACCATTGTTATTAGTAACATGTGGTTTTCCCACATTATGATTAAAGGCTGTGGGGAAGCATATCCCATGGTGGTTAGCAACTTGCATTCTTGAGTCAGAAGGCTGGAGTTTAAATTCCTCTCTTTTTTCTGCCTATATGACCTCGGGCAGAGTATTTAACCTAAGGCTCAATTTCTACATTTGCAAAATTGAGATAATGATAACACCTATCTCAGATGGTTGCCCTAAGCATTAAATTATAATTGAATCCACGTGCCAATGCAGGAGATGCAAGAGATGTGGGTTCAATTCCTGGGTTGGGAAGATCTCTTGGAGAAGAAAATGGCAACCCACTCCAGTGTTCTTGCCTGGAGAATCCCAGGGATGGGGGAGCCTGGTGGGCTGCTGTCAATGGGGTCGCACAGAGTCAGACACGACTGAAGCGACTTAGCAGCAGCAGCAGCAGAGTATTTAATCTAAGGCTCAATTTCTTCATTTGTAAAATTGAAATAATGGTAACACCTATCTCAGATGGTTGCCCTGAGCATTAAATTATAATAATTGAATCCACCTGCCAATGCAGGAGATGCAAGAGATGTGGGTTCAATTCCTGGGTTGGGAAGATCTCTCGGAGAAGGAAATGGCAACCCACTCCAGTATTCCTGCCTGGAAAATTCCGTGGACTGGCAGGCTACAGTCCATAGGGTCACAAAGAGTCGGACACAACTGAACAACAAAGCACACACACACAATTCAGGTAAAAACTTTAGCACATAGTAAACATTCAACAAATCAGTTAATTTCTATCTGGGGGAGTTTATAGAAGGTCCTTTGTGGTCAGCTTTTAAAGTTTAAGTGGCACTGGCAAGAATTAAAAAATGATGTTCTCTGTACGCATAAAATTCATTATGGCAGCACATGCTCTTGATCCCAACTCCCTAAGCCCTTGGTCCTCTCTGCAGCTGTAGGGGACAGTAAGCTGACAGTCCCTTCAAGGATCTATACATCTCTGCTTCTCTACTTGAAGGTACTCAGCAGGGTTTGGGACCTAAAAGCCCTCAGAGAATGTTCTCAACCAGTTAGGGATAGGTAAAATTGGATAAGTACCTTATCTTTGCTGTCCTGGAAGAATCCCCAGAGTAACTGAGCTTCAGTTACCCATGGGACAACTTACTCGTTTATGAATCCTGGCTGGGGTTTTTCTCCTTCTTGTTTTACCATCTTTGCTCTTTTTCTTGTGTTCCTGAGATTACTTCCTAAATAAACCAACTACACTAAGACCTCACATAGAATCTACCTTCTGCTGGACATGAACTAACATAGATACATATGTATTAGATTATCCTATTAATTGTATTGCTCACGACCTCTAAGGAATGGTTCTCAAATCTCATTTCATATTATAATCAAGTGGAGAAAAAAAGGTTTCTAGGGACTGTCAAAAACATCCAGATTTAGTAAAGAGAGACTTTATTCAAAAGGATTACTGGGTTAAAGCTCAGGGAACTTGGGAGAGACTCTTAACCAAAGTTTGGCTAACAAGCATTTTGTTCTGATTGGTCAACAGGGACAAGCAGTCCAGTTAATCATTTATGAAGTCAAGAATGGGAATTTAGAGGCTAGTCTTGTCATAGGTAAACAGGAAGGATGCATGAGTCTTACCTAAGTCATATGGAAGAAAATGCTTCTTTGCAGTCTTTTCCAGAACACAAAGAGGCTCCGTCACACAGAACACACGTGTGTACGTGTGTGTGTAGGTTTAACTATCCCTGTTTTCCATGAGTACATGGTCCAGGTAAAATTTAACATTTTCAGGATAAAGCCTGGACTTCAATACTTTCTAGAAGCTCCCTAGGTAATGTATGGATTTCAATAAGAGACTTGAAAGACACATCAACTAATCAAAATGCATGGACTTTATTCAAATCCTAATTCAAACAAAACTATTTGTAAAAATGACTTTTATAAAACAATTGGGAATTTTAATACTGAATCTTTGATGAAGTAATTACTGCTATTTTTAGGTAGTATAATGATATTGTACCTATGAATTTTTAATTTTTTTAAAAAGTGATATTGGCATTTTGGTTATTTTTTTTAAAGATCTCTTATATTTTAGAGATACTGCTTGTAGGAAGTGTTTATAGATCAAATAATACAGTTTCTGGGATTTGCTTCAGTATAATATAGAAGACATTACTTTGCCAACAAAGGTCTGTTTAGTCAAGGCTATGGTTTTTCCAGTGGTCATGTGTGGATGGGAGAGTTGGACTGTGAAGAAAGCTGAGCACCAAAGAATTGATGCTTTTGAACTGTGGTGTTGGAGAAGACTCTTGAGAGTCCCTTGGACTGCAAGATCCAACCAGTCCACCCTAAAAGAGATCAGCCCTGGGTGTTCTTTGGAAGGAATGATGCTAAAGCTGAAACTCCAGTACTTTGCCCACCTCATGCGAAGAGTTGACTCATTGGAAAAGACTCTGATCCTGGGAGGGATTGGGGGCAGGAGGAGAAGGGGACGACAGAAGATGAGATGGCTGGATGGCATCACCAACTCGATGGACGTGAGTTTGAGTGAACTCCGGGAGCTGGTGATAGACAGGGAGGCCTGGTGTGCTGTGATTCATGGGGTCGCAAAGACTCAGACACGACTGAGCGACTGAACTGAACTAAACTGAATATAGAAGGGGAGAAAGGGGGTAGGGAAAGTTGGCCAGGAATTGGTAAATGTCAAAGTTGGGTGGTGGGTCACAAGAGTTCATTAGCAAAGGCTTTCCTAAGGAAGTTCCTCAGAGAAGGGAATGGCAACCCACTCCAGTACTCTTGCCTGGAAAATCCCATGGACGGAGGAGCCTGGTAGGCTGCAGTCCATGGGGTCGCGAAGAGTCGGACACAACTGAGCAACTTCACTTTCACTTTTCACTTTCAAGCATTGGAGAAGGAAATGGCAACCCACTCCAGCATTCTTGCCTGGAGAATCCCAGGGACGGGGGAGCCTGGTGGGCTGCCGTCTATGGGGTCGCACAGAGTTGGACATGACTGAAGCAACTTAGCAGCAGCAGCAGCAGCAGCAGGTAAGTTCCTTGGGCTTTCCAGGTGGTGCTAGTGATAAGGAATCCACCTGCCAATGCAAGAGATGCAGGTTGGATCCCTGGGTCAGGAAGAGCCCCTGGAGTAGGAAGTGGCAACCCTTCCTACTCCTGTATTCTTGCTTGGAAAATTCCATGGATATGGGAGCTCGGAGGGCTACCATCCATGGGGCTGCAAAAAGTCAGACATAACTGAGCAACTGAGCACATACACTGAAGGAAGCTCCCTAACTGACTTTAATAGGCAGCCCATGTTGAAAACTGCTATTATAAGCCTTACTTATTTTTCTGTCTACTCAACTGCCAAGACTGAAAGAGGTTTGTTAAGGGCTCTGTTCCCATGGCTATTGTATTTCTATCAGTTTCTCCTTGTATTTTACGCAATGCTTCATTTATATAATTCAGTGTTTTATTAGTTGTCTCAGTAAGGTTTATGAACCTTAGGAAAGGTTCCTTTTCCTTGGGAAAAAAATGCTCATGGCAAAAGTAAAGGAAAAAAACTCAAGCAGTATAAAAAGGTATATACAATAAAAACTAGATTTCTCTTTCATCTCAGATTCCCAACTTCCAGTCCCTCTCTAGAGTGTCAGACACAATTATTAGTCTCCTCTGTCTCTATCAAGGAATAGTCAATATATATGTGAACACACATATGTATACATGTACACATACTTGGACTTCCCTGGTGGCTCAGACAGTAAAGCATCTGTCTACAATGCAGGAGACCCGGGTTTGATCCCTGGGTTGGGAAGATCCCCTGAAGAAGGAAATGGCAATCCCCTCCAGGACTATTGCCTGGAAAATCCCATGGACAGAGGAGCCTAGTAGGCTACAGTCCATGGGGTCGCAAAGAGTCAGACACGACTGAGTGACTTCACTTTCACTTTCACTTCACACATACTTGGAAGGTAGCTATGCTCACCACTATATCACCAATGCCATACTTAGGTACATATACTTGAATGTCATGTATATGTATGTATATATATACACACTCTCAGTCCTGGGCTTCCCTGGTGGCTCGGATGGTAAAGAATCCTCTTGCAATGCGGAAGACCTGGGTTTGATGCCTGGGTTGGGAAGATCCCCTGGAGGAGGGCATGGCAAACCCACTCCAGTATTTCTGCCTGGAGAATCCCCACAGACAAAGGCACCTGGCAGGCTACAGTCCATGGGTTACAAAGAGTCGGACATGACTGAACAACTAAGCGCACACATACACACATAACATTGGGACCACAGGATTTTACACTCTGTTTGACTTGCATTTATCACTTAAATCTTGCACAGAAAATGGCTTCAGTGGAAAACTATGCACTGTGGTCAACCTTGCAGCATTACTGATCTTGTTTCTATGAGAGCTATTTTACCACTCTGTAAATTACAGATAACTGATAACAAGGCAAAATAACTCCTGCCTATAGACACGCAAGTCAATTCTGTCAGGTGCAGGGACAACCCCCCTACACACACACCTGTTGAAATCCAGTTTATCCCTCATTTGCACATCCATTTCAACCTTCCTTTATTGCATATGAATCTTTGCTTCTTGACTTCTCCTTTGAACCAGTTATGACATCTGCCTAGCCCTCCTCTGTACAAAGTCTTTCCCTGTCCCTATTTCTTGTTTGCAGGAAAAATGCTTCAGTCTCCAAGTCTTCCCCAAGTTCCAAAAAGCTGGCTCAAGCAGTTAATGATTTGGAAAAGAGAGTCACAGGACTCCTGGTTCCTTCAAAGAAATATAGATAACAATCTGATCCATATCTTTGAGCTGTTCTGCAGAAACTAAGACCCTCACCCAGATGAGGATGGGGACTACATGCTGATCACAAGCACTAGAACTCAGACTGACTGGAACCAGAATACTGAGATTCCTGAAACATCATCCTGTTACCTTGCCACCAACCAGTCAAAAGAAGGTCCACGATCTAATCAGGCATCTCACCACCCTCTCCCCTAACAGTGTCTTTTTTGTCTCTCATTGTCCAGTGTGTGTAACTGTCTGGATGCATCAACTCATTTAACCTGTCCCAGTCATCTGCTTCAACAATATTCTTGTACTTGTATTTTTAAGTTAAATGTAATTACATTTGTAAGATGAATTTCTAGAAGAGAAACTGCAAAGTCACTCTCCAAAGAGATTAAACCAATTTACCCTCCCACAGAAGAGTATATAAAATGGTGGGTTTTCCACATTCTCTAAACACAGTACATTATCAAACTTTTAGATCTTTTCCAGTCTGGTAGGTGAAAAATGTAATCTTACTTAAATATGTATGTCCGTCATTGTGAATGAGATTAAACACATTTTCATACAATGTAAGCCATTAATTTTCTTTTTCTGTAAGCCGCCTATCTATGCCCTTTGCTCATTTTTTCCATTGCATATTGATATTGTTCATATTAACTTGTAAGCTTGGTATTTTAAGGAAATTGGTCCTTTGTTATGTGTGTTGCATTGCGGTGCTGGGGCACTATGAAGAGATGGAGCAAAACAAGCATACTACAAATCAGTGGATTGAGAATATAGCTACATCTAGAAAGGCTGCAAATCTCGTATCTCCTCCAGCTCTCCAGAAGTGACTGAGCTGTGACCTTCTCATTCACAACTGCTCAGCAATGAAGATCTAATTGAAGTGCAAGCAAAAAGGTGCACGGAAAAGTTACCATGGAAACTGCCCCTCCCACAGCATTTACCATTCAAAGGCTTCTGCAGGCATTCATGTACAACAAATTAGCAAAGAAAGATTTCCAGACTCACGACCCTAATTTTGAATGCAGTTTAAAGGTGTTTGGAGGCACAAAGAATACCTGTGGTTTCTATAGGGAGATTACCAGGAAATGAATTGTCTTGGGTTCAGCTTCTGTGGACTATAATTTGTTGAGACATTAGAGGGTACTTTGTTTTTGCTGCAATTTTCCCTCCTTCCCCCACCTTCTGCTGATGGTTGCCAGTTCACAGTGCTTGCTGATCTCAGGAGTGGTTTATAATACCAGGCCTGAAGCTTAACAATTCCCTCTTGTCTTGCCTTTAGTGAAAGCCAAGCTCACTGAAGAGGTTAAGCTGTGAATCCAGGTGGGAAATGGTGTGCAGAGGAAAAATCCACACTCTCTGTGGGGCAGAGAAGGCAATGAAAGCTGGAAGAGAGGTTGCCCAAGGAGTAAAGACCTGTGCATTCATGCTCAGGCACTTCAGTCACGCCTGACTCTTTGCAACCCTATGGACTGTAGCCCGCCAGGCTCCTCTCGTCCATGGGATTCTCCAGGCAGGAGTACTGGAGTGGGTTGCTGTGTCCCGCTCCAGGGGATCTTCCCAACCCAGGAATCAAACCATGTCTCCTGCATCTCTTGCATTGCGGGTGGCCTATTTACCACTGAGCCACCTGGGAAGCCCTGAAGACCTGTGACCAACGTTGAAAGTATCCTGGTTGGTGTGAGATTCTGGTCAATGATGGCTGGGTATCTTAGGTGGATAGGGCCCTGGGCACTGGGATTTCTAGCTATAACAAAAAAACCTATTTAGTCCCAATGCAGGAAAAGAACAGAGGCCTGGACACTTTCAAAGGACACTGGGCATTTCAGCTCTAATCATTGTGGCCTGAGGATTGTTGGTGCCTCCCCATATATGACTCCTGGTCATTTGTAAGTGACCTAATGCTGGATCAGGGAGGCAGGGGAGGCTTAACAAGGACTGAGGTTGATTTTTTTTCTGTCATTTTGGCCGTCTGGGACCTCAGAACTATAAATAATTTCAATAATCTAATTTGATATACTTATATATCGGAATTTTGGAGTAAGATTCACATCCACTGTACTTTTTTGGACTAGGATTTTAAGAAGCCTTAGCCAGTTTAGTTCCTGTACAAAAATCCCACCACAAAAAAAGCATATTTGTGATGTAGTTTTAATTTTTTTGTTCACTTAAGAAATACATATAACTGCATAAATTTTGCTTTATTTCCTTTTATTCTAACAATCAATTATGTTTTTTTATGGGCGTGAACAGGCTTTCTGAAAATGTACTTTGATTATGACATTTTATCAGTAAGAAATGTGTATCATGGATTTTAAGGTCTGACTTGTCACATTAAAGCCAGTGAGATTTAAAATCGGATGGCCTGGATGGTTCTCTGCTGCCCTCCAGTGGGAAAGCCAGACGAGGTCAAACATTTTTGGAAAGAAGAGACTGGTTTCTATTTCTAATATTGGCATGTAAAAATATAGACAGAAAAAAGAAGAAGAAAACTAAAAGATACTTTTTTCCTAGTGTGTTTAGAAATAAGTTAATGTTGAATAATGAGCTACTTTAGTACCATGGCTTCTAAGACTAATTAAAACAGGATTTGCTGACAATCTACAATCTAAACTAACCTACAACTTTTGACATAAACCTACAACTTCTGACATAACTACTGTAAACATTCTGAGTCTCTATGTTTACTTATATAATATCGTTTCACTTATGGATATTTGTTTAATTACGACCTTGTAGTCTATCATGACACCCTATTTCTTTAGGAAAGCATTCTTTTAAAGAATCATTAAACAATTATAAGGAAATAATGAAACTTCTCACTTTCTCCATGAATCTGGTTGATATAATGACAGGCTTACATTAAAAAGTTTATTAGGTACTTCTGCATTAACTGCATGAGGGTTGAAGTTCTAGTCTTTTTAAAATTCATCTTTAAAATATCCACATTAATGCAATAAGCACTAGCAGACAATATTAGCTGCAAACCAAGGCACTCATGATTGTGTATCTTTAAACAAGTTTTCAAAACACATTAATTCCTCTAAAACAATTAAAACAAAACACAAGAAAACATTCATGTTTGTCTCCTGATGATGGTAAGAAGTCTAGGGTATGGTTTAAAGACATACCTGGTCACTTTCACTTCCTTCAGTAAATGGATTATGGAGCCAGAAAACAGGCATTTAAGCATGTGGACAAATATGTAAAAAGGCCTTATCATTTCATGAATCTTTTTCCAGGCTGTTGAAAATAAGAAAGTAGATAAGAACAAAAGATTATAGTTCAAGCTTGTTTGAAAATTTTAAAAAGTGATAGAGCCTACATTATATAAAAATCTATCCTAGGAAATTACAACACTTTGGTAATGTTATTATAACACTTTGGCATAGTTTCCTGAGCAAGGTGATGATTAAAAATAATACCTAAAGTATACTGAATATTTCCTACCTACCAGGTACTGTGTAAAGATTATTTCATAAGAACTATATGAAATAGTACTGTTGTTATTCCACTTAACAGATTTTTTAAAAACTGAAGATGTAAGAAGTTAATTAACTTGTTCAAGTAATGGCAGAGGGAAGGGTCACCCTCCAGAGCAAGATTTAACAACTGTGGTTTATTTGGAAATAGAAGCCTTCTAGAACTCTTTTACTCTTTTTTAATGGATTGTATTTTAATTTAATACACAGGTAGATTTTTTTCAGGATGTTAAAGTTTTCATGTTGTCTGGGAGTTTAAACAGAGGTCTCAAAATCTAAGAACAGTAATAGTAGGTGTCAAGGCTTCTTACATTTTGTATAAAGGTGCCAATCTCCCTATGTATAAAATTCTGAGATTGATAAGGGAATTCTGCCATGATAAGCCTCCTGAGAGTTATACAAGAGAAGACAAAGAATTAAATGGAGAGTGATAAAGCTCATGGTGAATATATCTTTGTAAAGTTGTGAAAGTTCTGTGACACTTCCCCTCCTCATGGAGAAGGGAGAGTAATTAGTTATCTATTGCTGCATAACAAATTATCCCACAACAACAAATATTTATTATCTCACAGAGTTTCTGTAGCGGGAAGAACTTGGGCATTTAGCTGAATAGTGCTGGCTCAGAAATTCTCATCAAGTTGCAGTCAAGATGTCATCTGATTAATCAAGCTGAGTTCCCATGCACACACTCTTGCTACAAGATGTCTAGAAAAACTGAGTAACTGTCTTTCTCACTTTCTGTAAGCAGTGCTCACTACCACCAAGACACACAGTGGGGAATTCCTCAGACACAGAACGAAAACTCAAATGATGGACAGCAGAAAATAAAGCCACAAAACTATCAAATGTAAAGTCATCACTTTGGCTGCCCTACACCAAATAACCATTGCTTTCAATGATTATACTTCAAAAAAGGTTGCTATTTAAAATATTGCAACTATTCTTTACACAGTCAAGGATGCACTCACTCTGTCACTCTTCAAAAGAGTCAACCCAATGTTTCATCAGTTACGACATCCACTTCTAAGTCTAGAACCTCTAGTTGCTATCTATTCCTCTACACTTTACTAAATAATGAAGTTTACCAACGATATCACACCTCATATATAATAATGAAGTAAAGGGTAAAGAAAGAAAAGTTAAAACACATAACAGTATACATCAAGGACTTCTCCTGTAGTCCAAAGGTTAAGACTCTACCTTCCAATGCAGGAAACACGGATTCCATCCCTGATCAGGGGACTAAGATCCTACCTGCAGCAGAATCCAGCCAAAAATAAATTTTATTAAAAAAGTATACATCATACACCAAGAAAGGAAATGAAAGATAACTGCTCTTGTTTCTTCCCCTGACTATGAGAACTTCATTTTTCTTTATGACTTTCTTTTTCCACCAGCCATTCTACTTTTCCTTTACCTTCAACCAATACGTTGATTTCTAAGAGATCTGAGTCTTTGATGGACCTATCTGTTTTATACCAGCAAACCTATTTTTGCTTCATGATCAAGATTAATTACTGCCACCAAAACCCTAAACTTGTTCTTCTCCTTCTCTTGCCTATTCAGTGACACAAGACATGCAAAATGATTAGGTGGCTGTCCCAGCTCCAAATCAATGGAACCATTGTTCAGTCTTGCTGGAAAAAGTCCTTTCTTTGGTTAAAAACAAAACAAAACAAAACAAAACAAACAAACAAAAAAACCCTAAACCAGCTTATACCCTTAGAGAAGGGCAGTTAAAAAAAACTGTAATTGGGGTCCATTAGGTGTAACATCTCTTTGTTCTTAAACCCACTAATTTTGCCTTTGGAAATGTAGTGGTTTTAAAACATATCCACAGATTCCTTGACATTTCTTCCATTTAAAAAAGGAGTCTCCAAGAAGCTCAAATCAGTGCTCATGACACCCTAGAGGAGTAGGATGGGGTAGGAGGTGGGAGAAAGGTTCAGGAGAGAGGGGACATATTTATACCTATGGCTGATCCATGTTGAGGTGTGGCAGAAACAAACATAATATTGTAGAACAATTATCCTTCAATTTAAAATAAATGAATTAAATTAAAAAAAATTTTTTTAGATATAAACAGCCTTAGCAACTAAGTTCTATGAACCAAATGTGGTTTGAAGTCACTATAGTGGAATCAGGACTTCCACTGTTAGTTTAGAAAAGGCATTACAGTCCTACCTGGATTTTTCTCTCTTGGGATGCTTGCCCTTGGAATCCAGCTACTATGTTGTGAGAAACCAAACAGCACTATGGAAAGGCCATGAGTAGGTGTTCTGGCCACAGATTCAGCATCAGTCACCAGACATGGAGTGGGCCTTTAGATGATTCCAGCTCCCAACTTATTGCTGCCCCAACTGGCATCAAGTAGAGAACGGAACACAGATAAGCTGTCTCCACTGAGCTCAACAAAAGTTACAAATCACAAATCTGTAAGCAAAGTAAATTTGAAGATGTTTTAAACAACTAAGTTTTAGGGTAGTTATACAGAAATAGATAACAAGAACAAGAAAAAAGAGTATCAAACATTGGACACTAGTTCAAAGCATAAACTTCATCCTATAACACAGCATCAGAAAGGGTTGCTTCCCAGAAAGCACCATAACTAGGTCTTCAGTAAGACAAGCATATTTAAACTTAAAGTAAGTGTATTTCAGAAAGGACAAACAAGTATCGCTTCCTCAATGGTGGGGAGGGCCAATGAAATCCACTTGCCTCCAAGTGGTTGACTGGTCTTCCTGGAACATGAGGTCTATCACCACCTCAGGACTGGTCTCTGCTGCTAGCAAACTGAACACTCAGCAGTGGCTGGGTGATCCCATGCATAGCTCTAACCTTGTCATCACTGCCATTTCATTCATGAGTAGCACTGAATAACCACTGAGCCTGGAAAAGGAGGCTAAGTTTCATCCACAAAGTGGTTCATTTCATTCAGATGATTCTTAACATTCATTCTGTAAAGTCCATCACCATATTCCTTCCCAAGTCTTCCTTGATATCAGTTCTCCAATCATGCTCTTTTCATGTCCTTGACCAACTAACTGGCCAAATAATTAGCCTTGTACAATGACTTATTACCTAAGACTTAGAGTGAGTGTCAGAATTCCCTCAGGTCAAATCTTCAGTCAGAAAGGTCTAACTGTCCCAGAATAAGAGATGCTTTACACCAGATACTAGTGTGAGGCCCAGTTGCTTCAGGATTTGGAACTTTATTGTCACTGTAAACAATTTTAAATAGTGTATTTCTTTGCCTTCTTATGAAAATTTCTCTCTTGTTTTTCAGCCTCCTGGCTTGCAGAATCTTAGTTCCCCACCAGGGATCAAACCTTGGCCTCAGCAGTGAAAGCCCTGAGTCCCAACCACTGGACCAGATTGAGGCCTACCTGCCCCAAGGCCTGCACCACAGAAGCAGAGCGCAGAGCCAAGGTCACCGCAGAAGCTGACCGAGCCCTTTGTAACTACTGCCAAAAGCTCCTGATAATCACTAACAAGCTTCCTGACTCCCAATTAGGCAAAGATGCCCATTCGAGTAAATACCCTATAGCGCCCCAACCAACCACCTAATAACTCCAACCATCCAGCAGGACTTTTGTCTTGAGAGTGTAAAAATTGGCTATTAACCCACAAAAACTGCCAGTATTCCCTGGTCTGTCAGGAGGTCAGCCCCTCTGCACTCACAGTCCCTATGTTATCTCTGTTCTTTGTTCTTAAAAAATTCACTCTCTTCCTAAAATGCTCTGTGTCTGGAAATTCTTTTCCAACCATTGCTCAGACTGCCTCAACAGACCACCAGGGAATTCCCTCTCTCTTATTTAATCAGGTACTTGGAGCCTCCTGAAGATGGGACGACCCTCTTTGCCAAACCTTCTACTTCACCTCCTTTCAGGGCAGTTTATAATTCTCCGTCCTTTTAGGAACTTCATGGTAAATATACCGGATCCCCTAGCTGCCAACAAACGTTTGAAACGGGTAGGTTCTACTACTGCTAAGTCACTTCAGTCGTGTCCAACTTTGAGCGACCCCATAGACGGCAGCCCACCAGGCTCCCCCGTCCCTGGGATTCTCCAGGCAAGGACACTGGCTGCTGCTGCTGCTAAGTCGCTTCAGTCGTGTCCGACTCTGTGTGACCCCAGAGACTGCAGCCCACCAGGCTCCCCCGTCCCTGGGATTCTCCAGGCAAGGACACTGCAGTGGGTTGCCATTTCCTTCTCCAATGCATGAAAGTGAAAAGTGAAAGTGAAGTCACTCAGTCGTGTCCGACCCTCAGCGACCCCATGGACTGCAGCGTTCCAGGCTCCTCCGTCCCTGGGATTTTCCAGGCAAGAGTACTGGAGTGGGGTGCCCTTGCCTCCTCCGTGAAAGGGGTAGAGGTGCCATCAAAGGCCCCATTTCCAGCATTAATTCTGTCAGCATTTTTCTTCTACTTGGGCCTGAGGAGGCACTGGAGAACAGTGCAAGCCGGGGTGCAGGCCCACAGAGAGCCAGTTTCGGATAGCTTCCTCAGCTCACAAAATGACTCTCTCTCCGGCAGCATTATATGCACGCAACAGTTTTTAAGTGTTTCTCTCATACCACAGGACCGCCCCTAGGACACCAGCCTCAGCTACAAGCAGCCCTTGAGGTGAACACCTCCAGCCAGGCCTCGGCCGAACGGGAAGAGGCGGGACATCCGCCCGGTACTTGCCACTTCCGGAAGTGACGTAGGACTGTCAACATGCAAGATGGCGGCCCATCACCGGCAGAACACGGCAGGGCGGAGGAAAGTGCAGGTAGGAAAGGCTAGCTCGTTGACCTCCCGGGCGTGGCTGGCAGCCCCGGTCCCACATCCAGCAAGCAGATGGCTCGGGCCGCGGTCGGCCAGGGTAGCGGCTTGGGGCAAGCAGGACGGGGCGCGGCTGGCGGCGAGGGGTGGGGCCACGGCGCTAACGGCTTGAAGAAGGGGCGGGGGGCGGCCGGCTGGACCCGCGAAGGCCCAGTCCCGGGATCCTTGGACGCGCAGTTGGGAGCTCGGTGTTGTAGGTCATCCGCTGTCTCTTAGGCTAGTGCTTGCGGTGTCGGGCTGGGCTTGTTCCCCGCCCACCTGCTTCCCCCTTCCCTCGTCTGTCTCCCAAGCCCTGTGCCCAGCGGCGTCGGAGCGGAGGCCTCGGGACTGTTGCCCGCCGGACGGGCAGCTGAGTGAGTGGGCCCGTGCGGGGGCGTGGCGTGGCTGCTGAGCCCTGCCGGGTTTTTGAGGAGGTTCTGCACTTGGGAACCCCCAGCCGCCTTTTATGCGTGAGCCTTCTCCCCCGCGAGGTGGAAACGACGTGGGAGTGTGCCGCTGTTTGTGGGAGAATTGTAATTTTCATTGTTTTGGAATTTAATATTTTCACCGTTTCTTCATCTTTAGTGTGCAATGCATCCTTGAATTTTTCTCTCTCTAATGTATAATATTATTCAGAAGCAAAGAGTTACCTAAGCCTCCCGTGTGTGCTTCATGCCTTCATGAGTACAGTTTCGTTTTGGGTACGTTTGAGTTATTGCTACCTATTGTTTTCGACGACCTGAGGAGTAAAAGCCTTATTACAGGTGTTTACCTGCAGTTCAATTCAGCTCAGTCGTGTCCGACTCTTCGCGACCCCCTGAACCGCAGCATGCCAGGCCTCCCTGTCCATCACCAACTCCCGGAGTCCACCCAGACCCATGTCCATTGAGTTGGTGATGCCATCCAACCACATCCAACCATCTCATCCTCTGTCGTCCCCTTCTCCTTCTGCCCTCAATCTTTCCCAGCATCAGGGTCTTTTCAAATGAGTCAGCTCTTTGCATCAGGTGGCCAAAGTACTGGAGTTGCAGCTTCAAAATCAGTATTACTGATTACCTGCAGTATGTTGTTTGTAATGGGGATAGTACGGTGCACTTACTGTTTTGGATCCCAAAATGTGTAAAGAATTGAAAGAGTGCAGGAATAAGTAGCACCCAAGCTTTCTTTATAAAACGCAGCTGTGTATGTAGTGCTACATATAAGTCAGTGAATATTTGGTGATCTGGACAAGGGATTCCTTCATTGAGGTAAGCCCAGGAAATGGCTGTTGGCCATAAAATCTTCTGACTAATTCACTTCTTTCTTTTATTGATCTCATTGATCAAGTACAGTGTCCTCAGCACTCATTAGATGTTTGTTGAATTGAGTGACATTAACAAGAATCTAAAATAGCATACCCTGTAAGGTGATTTTTAAGTGCATAAGGCAAGTGGTGAGAATGTATGCTCCTGACTAAAACGTGAGCTTAATTGTAACTTAATTGTTTTCTGGTGTTTAGAAAACTTTCCTTACTGCCCTAAGGTAGGGCAGAGCTGCCCTACATTCCTTAGGGTAGTAAGGAGAGTTAATCAAGTGTCTTAGTTTCTTGGATTTAGACTTAAAAGGTAATATAAAAGTACAGGATGGGGAAAGTATAAGTTAGCTGCAGCATGTGTGGTAAAACTGAATGTTTTAATAAGCAGAATATGAGCCATTGTATGCAGAATGAGGGAGAATGATAAATTCACTCTTCACCGATCAGAGTGCAAAACTGGAACTTGGGAATCAGTACTTAGCGCTTTGTTCTTAATAGGTATAGCAGTCAGATTGGTGAAGTGACTTGAAACTGATTCCTAGGAAGAGCATTCAGAAGAACTTTCTACTATCAGTTGGCTGCTGAGAAAATTCAGTGAGTCTTGTTTGAGTCTTTCAGAATTTGTCCCTAAGGTATAGAACCAATATGAGAAGGCGCAGAGAAGGATTTTTATATAAATACAAGGGTGAACTTTCGATCATGAAAGTGTTTTTTAAACCAGTGCATGTTCGTTGCAAAACAAAACAAAAGCCACAAACAGTACAAAAGTAGAAATGATTATTGTGCTCCACTCTTCACAGAAAACTGTTTTGGAGAGTGTGAGATATAATCTAGGCCCAGGGTTTTTCACTCTGAGAGCTGTTGACCTCCTGGGCCAGATAATTCTTGCTTGTGGGAGGGCTGTTGTTTTGCATCATCCTGCCTTCCCACTAGACACTGGCACCTTCCCAGCTGTGACAACCAAAACGGACTAGTCATTTTCAGATGTCCTCTGGAGGACAGAGCTGTTGGTTGAGAATTAGTGTTCCATACTTCTTCGTAAATGTGTACTCAGCTTAGGTGATTTTTTTTTTTCACTCTAAAATGGAGTCACGGTATTCACTGCTTTGTCTTTTGCTGTTTGTTCAAAATTTTAAATATGCATTCCCTTTATTCAGCAATTCCTTGTCTGAAAAATTGTTTTGTGAAAGTACATATGCATCTATCTTTTGTCATGCGAGGATGTTTGTTATAGAATGCTGTCATTGTGGAAAACAAAAATCAGAATGTCTATCAGTAGTCAATTGGCAGATAAGTTAGGTACTTTCGTATAGTAGATTACTTTGCAATTAGAAAGATAGGCTAGATTTATATTAAAGAAAAGATGTCCAGAGGTAAGAATAGGAAATCAGCATAGCATGGTCCCATTTCCACACAGGAAATAATGCATTTTCAAAGTCTGCAAGGATATTAACAGTGATTATCTCTGGGATATTAGATTATGTGATTATTGGTAAGGCAGGAAACAAGATACCTTTTACCTTAACATGTGAACCTTTTTATTTTTTAACATTTTTATGATATTCTTCGCTCTTAAAAAACTTTCCATTTTGGGAAATATATATATGGCTACAGAAATATTTTTTGCCTCTTGGCTCTCTTTCTTCTACCAAGAGGCAGTAGCCCCAAGCTCCATTATCAAATAGTAGGCCAGAAAGAACCATTGAGACTTATAATATTGATAAATAACCAATGGAGAAGGGCCCAGACATACTGCTTATCAATTATAGACATAGTGAAGAGCAAGCACAAGTCCTACTCTCTTCAGCTTCTGAGGAAGCTGGAGGTGAGTATGAGCAAGGGTGGATTTGTGATTGTCTGAAACATGAGCAGACAAATGTGTGAATTTAGATATATGATGGAGCTTCCAGTAATCAATGTCAAAGCAAATCTTTTCAGTCCCTAGTGTTCCCTTTAATGTTAGGATTTTCCAGCAGCACGGGTCAGTTGGTTGGCTCTCTTGTCTCTATCTTCCCTTGTGGCCCTTTCCTTATTTGCTTCAGAACTCTTGGCACGACGTTCAACAAAAGTTACCAGTATTCCTGGTATAGGAGCAGTAACCGTGCCCCAGTACTCATTGTTGGTTCAAGAATATACATACTTGGTCTTTCATAACCAGAGGAATTTTTTTTTTTTTGGTTGGAAATGACCCTCAATCCAACATAACCAGGTTCACATAGTAAACTTATGTGTTGACTTATGTAAATGATAACTCAAGAGGTGGTGCTAGTTTCATGGAAATCTTGAACCAGTAGGCTGTCTGTGACCCTAACCTGAGAAGTGATGTAAAATCAGCTTTAACCTTAGGCTGCCTACAGGTTGGGGTTTCCCAGGTGGCTGAGTGGTGAAGAGTCCACATGCCAATGCAGAAGACGAGGGTTTGATCCCTGGGTTGGAAAGATTCCCTGGAGAAGGAAATGGCAGCCTACTCCTGTATTGTTGCCTAGAAAATCCCATGGACAGAGGAGCCTGGTGATCTCCATGGGGTCCCAAAGAGCCGGCACGACTGAGCACTCAGGCGCACCTACTCGTTGTCCTTACTGTTTCCGTACTCCTGGGTCAGGCCTTCCCTCTTGGTCCATGGTGGCCACTCCTGTCCTGACTTCATGTCCTTTCACCATCCTATCCACAGAACAGAAAGTCTCTTAAATACTCCCTGCAGTTTCTCCTAAGATGCGCTTGCCTTGAGGAAAACATTGAAAAGAAGCGGGGGATAGAGAGGCCACCAACAAGTGTCTTTTCTACCAATACTAACCCCCTTTCCCTGTCAAATACTTAGTTGTGCTGGGCCTAGTAAGAGCTCAGCATTATCGTTACACCTGATTCTGAGCCCCAATTTTGGGTTGTTTAATTTTCGAGACTTTCTTAAGGTTGTAGAATGATGGATGGCAAACCCTAGTTTCTCAAGGAAAGACCCTTATAAATTAGCCATTCTATGTCCAAGGTGAGTTACTTTTTATATAGGATAGGTAATAAAAATTTCAGTGCCAGTATGACATCCAGTAGAACAGAGGTCAGTAAACTTTTTCCGTGAAGAGCCAGATATTAATATTTTAGGCTTTATAGGCCTAAAATATGAAGAAGGCAATGGCACCCCACTCCAGTACTCTTGCCTGGAAAATCCCATGGATGGAGGAGCCTGGTGGGCTGCAGTCCATGGGGTCGCTAAGAGTTGGACATGACTGAGCAACTTCACTTTCACTTTTATGCACTGGAGAAGGAAATGGCAACCCACTCCAGTGTTCTTGCCTGGAGGATCCCAGGGACAAGAGAGCCTGGTGGGCTGCCGTCTATGGGGTTGCACAGAGTCGGACACAACTGAAGTGACTTAGCAGTGACTTAGCAAGCTTAAAATATGCAGGTGTCATAACCGCTCAACTCTGCCATTATAACATGAAAACAGCAATAGAACACTACCCAAAGGAGTAGGTTTGGCTATGCGCCAAAAAAAAACTTTGTTTTCAAAACAGGCTTTGGCCTGGATTTGGCCCTTAGGTGGTTTTTTGCTAACCTCAGTAGGAGCGTTTTACTAACTCATGACTAGAAGTTAGGCGAGAAAATGGCCTATTTATATTTGCAAGAATGAGTTTTAGAATACTTCTTAAAATCAACACTCTTGAAACATAGAAACAAGCAGAAAATTGTGGTCCACAAGATTGAACAGGAAAAACACATGTAAGAATTATTCATTTTCGGCCGATTTGGGGGCCAGATTTAGCCTGAGAGCTGGAAGTAGCCTTAAGCAAAAGAGCTGTGTGGTTCCATTTATAAGGTGTTGTAGAACAGGCAAAACTAATCTCTGGTGAAAAAAGTCAGTTCTAGGTTGTCTGGGAGTTGGGTGTTGAGGTTGAGAAGAGGATGAGGGAACTTTCTAGGGTGGTGATGTATATATCTTGGTAGGGTTTTGTACTATACAGGCGTATTAATTTGTTCAGAAGTATTTTTGTATATTTCAGGTTTGTCCATTTCACTGAATGTAACTTTTGCGTTCAAAAAATCCATAAATGAATAATGAACTCTGGTAGATGATACACATTTAGGAAGAATTGTTATTGATGATGTGCAACTTAATGTGAAAGCTATCGAAAAATAACGTGTCAAATGGATGGCTGGGTACGAGATAAAACAAATATAGAAAATGTTAATTGTAAAATATGTCTGTGTTGGTATATCGATGTTTGCTGTGTCATTCCTTCAACTTTTATATATGCTCTAAATTTTTCATAATAGTACGTTGAGGCGAAAATAATCTTTAAATGTCAAAAATGGTTAGATAGTGAAAAGCAGCAGAGGAGGGGACGTGAAATCTTGTTTGTGGTGGTCAGAGAAGGCCTTACTGAGCAGCTAACTTTTGTGTAAGTATCTGAAGGAAATGAGATTTGCTACCTGGGAGAAGAGCATTCCAGTGAAAATATCAAATGCATAGGTCCTAAGGTAGGAAAGTAGCTGGCCTATTTGCAGAATAATAAATTTGCCATTGTGACTGCCACGGAGGGAAAAAGGAGAAGAGGAGTTAGAGCCAAAATCAGAGAGGCGACTGCTGGCCCGGTCATGCAGAGAACTTGCAGGCCGTGGTTGGGGCTTTGACTTTTAGGTGAGGTAGGAAGCATTTGGTGGATTTATAGCAGAAGAAGTAAACGATCATCTGACTGCCGGTGAACAAGGGTAGAGAAGAGAAATCAGTAGCTGTTTAAGATATCCAGGTGCTATGTGATAGTGGCTCCACCCAATATGATGAGAAGTGGTTGAATTCTGGATGACGAGACTTGCTGGCAGGATGTGAGATGAGAGAAGTTGAAGTAAGGCTGGCACTAAGGTTTCGTGCCTGAGCAGCTGGAAGAACGGAGTTGCCATTAACTTCATCAGTGAGGAAGTCACAGGAAAAGCTCCTTTGGAGAGGACTGTGATGAGCTCAATTTGAAACATGCAATGATTAAAGGTGTCTGTTAGACATGCAAGTAGAAATGAGTTAATGACACCTCAGGAAAGCCTGGGGAATAGCCCAGAGTGTCCTTTTTGTGAGCCTGAAATGCTTTTAGGTCTCCTTTCTTTTCTTAAAAATACTGGGATTTAGTACTCATTCTGTAATATGTCCACATTTATTTTCATACAAAAAAAATTGTTTAGTTACTATAGTAACAGAATCCGCTCCCTTCCCACCCCCAAATGCCCATGCTCTAATCCCTGGAATTTGGGAATATGTTATGGTTACATGATAAAAAAGGATTTTGCAAATGTAATTAAGGTTACAGACCTTAAAATAGGAGGATTATCCTGGATTATCCCAGTGGGCCCAATCTAATCATGTGAACTCTTAAAAAGCAGAGAACTTTCTTTGCTGGAGGCAGAAGTCAGAGAGAGATGAGGTGTGAGAGGGCCCTTCTGTTGCAGGAGAGGAGGGCACATAAAAAGCATGTGAAGGGTTACAGGCAGCCTCCAGGAGCAAGCGTGGATCCTTGGCTAAAAGCCAGCAAGGAAACAGGGCCCTCCAGCCTACATCTCCAGGGAGCTGAATTCAGCCACTGAATGAGCTTGGAAGCAGGCTTTCCTAGTGTAACCTACCTGAAGATTGCTGCTGTGGCAATACCCTGTTATTTTTCTCCCTGTCAGTCCTTTTAATTCTCTCTTCCAAATATATGCTTCCTACTGAAGGGCTGGCCTCCCATCCCTTGTAGAGTTCTTAAATCTCCTTCCTTTTTTTTTTTTTCCTTTTCTTTTTTCTAAGTCAATCAAGACAGACATATGCTCATCTTCTCTGCCTTTGCCTGTACTCTTGACTTTGCCTAAATGAAGTTTCTCTGGGACTTCATTCACTCGTTTATTGCTTCTGTCTCCAGAATTTTGCACTTTTCTTTTTCTTTCACTTCCATCTCTTCTGCCTGCAAAGCTTGCCTATATCTTGAAAAGAAAAAGCCTCACTTAACTTGCTGAAACTGCCTTTCTCGCACTAGAATGCTCTTCCCCCATGAGGGTGAAGGCTCCAGGAGGGCGTCTGGGCTCACTACTGTGTCCTCAGCTGCTCTAGCCTAGCTGCTCTGCCCTTTATTTCATTTTACTTTTTGTTCTCCATCCTTTAGAATAGAGCCTGGCAGCTGATGGGTGCTGAAGTCCGTATTTGTTGGAAGACTTGAAGCCTGTTTTTCTTCCGTCTACAGCCAATATTTTTTGTCTTTAACAACAAGTTTTACAGATCATTGTTTGTAGTTCTTTCTTTAATGACTACATGGAATGAATGGACCATAATTGATCTAGTCATTTCCTTATTGAAGATACTGTTTCTGTTTTGTCTACCATACTAAAATTTACTAAAAAAAAATTAATAGCAGAGTTATGAAAGAGTAAAGGAAATCTTACAAAAGTAAGTAAAAAGATAATATAGGATGCATGAAAGATGAATGGTCGGTTTCAAAGTTCGAAACATCTGACTGATAAAAGTTTAAGAAGGAGCAAAGAAAACAGAGATAGTTATTGACAAATTTATATAAGACGATTTCCTAGAGCTAAAAATGTCTAGATTGAAAGGGTTTTTCAAAATACATAGCAAAATTAATGATAAAAGGACCAAAAATGATCTTGATTAAAAAAAATAATGATAATAATACCCCACCAAGTGAAAAGAGAGATCCTAAAATCTTGGAGTGTTCGGGTTATGGTACCAGAGAGAATGAAAATGATATCACCTTAAAGTTAAATGAAACAGTGGCATTGAATTGAGTGGCAGCACTGAATGCTAGAGGAAGTTAGAGTAGCTTCAGCTTCTCTTCAGCATCAACAACTGACTTTTTCCTACATGGACTCTTTTATCCTGCCAAATCAAATGTAAAAATAAGGACCTTTTCAGACATTCAACGGCTAAGTCGCCTCCCATGTACCTTTTTCTGTGTTAGTTTCTTAAGGCCCTGGGGGTGCACTTCTGGGAAAGTGAACAAAGAAAGGAGACACTGAAATTCAGGAAACAGTGGCTCTAACTCGGAAAAGCAGTAAAGGGAAGCACTGGAGGTGACAGCTGTATCAGCAGACTGAGAGGGCAGCCAGGCCAGATTGAAGCGAGACTGTGGGGAGAGGGTGGGGGAAGCCTTCTGGGAAACAGGGTGTTAAAGGTGGGTTCTTGCTGGGTAGAACCAGCAGTTAAAGAAAACTGAAGTTAAAGCAGTGGAGACCATTGAAGGAAAGGAGGAACTCTAGGGAAAATGAAGAACTCTCTGAGGAAGGAAATGTATTTATAATATAGTACTTGGCTAGTGAGTAGACATCAGTTACAGTCCAACAGTGTTGCACTGATTATTGATTCAACTCAAATTAGTGGTGGATCTGTCTATATTGCAAGAGCAGAAGGAAGAAGTATTGGGGGAAGTTCCAGAGCTACATCCTAATCTACCATGGCTTGAGTAAATAGGCAGTGTCTAAAATGGATAAGTCAGAAAGTTGTAGGATAAGCACAGTATTTCAAGAAATGGCAGTAGCTATCTAACAGAAACAACCAAAAGTTGAAGTTAATTACCTCTGAATATTAAGACTGGATGTGGGGAGTCTTACCCAAACAACAGGGAGACGGTTTTTCATTATTGTCTTTCAGTACTATTTGATTTTCTGAATACAGGCAAGAATTAGTTGGATAAGAATTGTTATACATTCAAAAAACTAAGTAATATATGCCTGTTATAAAACATTCATACTAAACTAAAAAGGCATGAGTGAATGACAGTCACAGTAGTTCCATCTTTCAGAAGTAACTACTGGTCGTTTTCTGTATGTATAGCCTTCTAAACGTGTGTGTTTATTTATAAACATATATTGAATATTCTGCAACATTTTTACAGTAATGATTATTATACACTAATATGTTGGGCCATGTGTGTGTCGCTTAAATATATCATGGTTTTCTTTGTGTGTCATTCAGTCTAGAGTGCACCACTATTTTTAATGATTAAATAGTGTTCACTTTTATAGATGCCAGAATTTATCCAACTCGGAGACTTCTAGTTCTTCACTGTTTTTAATCACACGTCTGTAATAGATGCCCTTAAAGAGGTTGGCCCAGGCTTGTTGTGTTAAGAATTCCTTTCCAGCTGGGACGAGGACCTGACAGCCATGGGGTTGGTTATTCTCTGACTCTTTCCCACTGGGCCAATCAGATCGTCTCCCAGAAATCTGAAAATAAAAATTCATACATGCTCTTCCATCTCCATTAAAGGAAGTGTGCTGAGAAACGGAGGTGAGGGGCCTTGAAGGCCCAGAGAAAGACACCTCAGAAGAGACTGACACTCACACTGAAGCCAACTTGCTTCCTGATGGTTTTTCAGTATCTAATTCATGCAGCAAACATTGGTGAAATGCCTTTTATATGCCAAATACTATAATAAGGATACAGTGATGGGAGAAACAAGGTAGACAAGTTCCTTGCCCTCTTGTGGCTTTTTTCTAATGGAGAAGATATGGCAAAAAATACAAATATGCCGCATGGTTAAGAACTGCCAAGTAAGTAGAGGAAGTGATAGGGGGAGGAAATCAAGGAAAGCCTTTTAGAGATTACTTTTCTGGGAGGGCTTCCCTGGTGACTCAGTGATAAAAGAATCCACCTGCAATGCAGGAGAACCGGTTCAATCCCTGGGTTGGGAAGATCCCCTGGAGAAGGAAATGGCAGTCCACTGCAGCATTCTTGCCTGGGAAATCCCATGGACAGAGGAGCCTGGAAGGCTACAGTCCGTGGGGTCGCATAGAGTTGGATATGACTGAGCGACTAAACAACAGCAGCTTTTCTGCCAAGACCTGGCGAGTGACGCGTAAGCCAGACAAGGTAAAAGCTAGGAAAAGAGTGTTGTTTTGGACATGAGAAATGAGACATGAGACATCTTGGCACATGGAAAAGTACATCTGAAGGCCCTAGGATGAGAAAGAGCTTGATGTGTTTGAGGAACAGGGAAGGAATTTGGTGTGGTGGTTGTGCAAGAGCGTGGGGGGACTTAGTTTGAGGTGAGTGTGAAGATGCAGGGGAGAACCAAAGCATGTGAGGAATTTGGACTCGACTTTAAATGCAGTGAAAAGCTTCAGTAGAGAAGTGCCATGATTTTATTTTTAAAATGTCTCTTATGAGTCATGACTGTATTTCCTGCCCTTGGGCTCTGTTAGATATTGTTGTTAAATTCATCTTGAATTCTCCTTTAAAAAAAAAAAAAACTTAAGCTGGTTTGAGTAAATTTCAGTTACAGTTACTTGCACCCAAAAGGCTGGGTTAAGACATCTTCCTTGTCTTTGCGTATACAACCCTGACCCATTTCACAGCTTTCATTATTTTTGTTTGTTGGCTGTTTTCTTTGCTTTTTAAAAAATTTCCTCTTTGTGACCTTCCTTGGTCTTTCTCGTGGAGAGTCTGACTTTTTATTATTGTTATCTAAGGAATCTTTGTATGTTGTCAAGAGTAAACTTTTGTCTTTTGTATTCATTTTCCCCCCAGTTAAGTGTTTGCCTTGTAACTTTGTTCCTGTTAATTTTTGACACTCAGAACTTCATTTTGTTTTAAATAACAGCTTTAGTAAGATAAAATTCACATGAATTTACCTTCTAAAGTATACAACTCACTGATTCTTAATATATTCACAAAGTAAATTGATCACTTAATTCCAGAACACCTTCATCCTGAAAAAGAAATCCTGTACCCAATAGTAGTCATTCCCCGTCCTCCTCTCATCCAAGCCCCTGGAAACCGTTAATCTACTTTCTGTCTCTCTGGATTTATGGAACCTATTCTGGACGTTTCATGTAAATAAATTCATAAAATTTGTGGCCTCAGCATAATGTCTTTGTCATAGCATATTTCAGTACTTCACTCCTTTTTTATAGTTAAGTAACATTACATTGTGTGGACATACCACATTCTGTTTATCCTTTGTCAGTTGATGAGCATTTGGGTTATTTCCATTTGTTGGTTATTGCGTTTAATGCTGCTGTGAACATTTGTCTGTACAGAAAGTTTTGGCTTGTAGTTTGGTTTGGATCAGTGTTCCTCTTTTCTTTTGCAAAGAGTGCCATCTTTCTAAAGTATTTTCATGATTAGATTATTAAATTTCAATCTTTAGTCCTTATGAAAATTCATTTTGGTTTAAGATTTAGAAAAAGAATATTATTTTTCCCAATAGATGTTCCTAGATTATTTAGGTCTAACTGGTCTGTTGTTCATCTTTTTCTCAAGCGCACACAGGACCTAATTGATAATTTATTAAATAATTTATCCTGCCCCCACTGGTTCAAAATCTGTTTATATCAAAATTAAAAGTGTATAATGGGAAAATATGTTTCTGAATTTTTTTTTTATTCCATTGATCCTTTAATGTCATATTGTGGTCTTCCTTTGTAGTTCTGGTAGCTTTGTAATACCTTTTAAGATCTTTAAAGAGTATATTTTCATTTTAAAAAGTGACATGGTTAGCCCCTCAAGGCATTGTGCTATATATTAATACTTTTGTCAGCTTCTAGGAAAAAAATCCAGTGAACTCTGACCACAATCCGGTTAAAGTCACAAGGTTAGGAAAAAATTGTTTATTTTGAATCACCCGGAGCTACAATACAGCATGTCTCCTTTATTCAGATGTTTCTTTTATGTACCTTATCCTGTGGCTTGAGCCTCCCTGGTGGCTTAGACAGTAAAGAATCTGCCTGCAATGCAGGAGACCTGGGTTTGATGCCTGGGTTGGAAAGATCCCCTGGAGGAGGGCTTGGCAACCCACTCCAATATTCTGGCCTGGAGAATCCCATGGACAGAGGAGTCTGGCGGGCTACAGTCCTTGGGGTCGCAAAGAATCAGACACAGCTAAGCCCAGCACAGCATGTATCTTCTTTGCAAAATGAATTTCTAGATATTTATTTTTGTTGCTGTTGTAAGTGAAGTTCCCTGCCCCCTTTATATCCTTACTGGTTATTTCATTAATACAAAGTTTTGCTTTTGGCTGTCACCCAGTTTGTTGAGTTTTTCTTAATCGTACTGGCTTTTGGTTGGTTCTCTTGGGTTTTCTCGTGGAGCAGAGTGTTATTGTTACCAACAATAATAAAGTCGGGGAAAGTAGTCTGAAGGAAAAAGTTTAGTGTGTTAATGGAGAGCAAAACCTTATTTTTGCTTAGCAGGTCAGAGAAGGCCTTTTTGAGGAAGCATCATTTCCACAGAAATCTTAAGACTGCAATGGTAGTCAGCCAGACAGTGGGAGGAAGAGCTTGTAGGCAGAGGGGATCAGCACGTGTGCCGTCTGGAGGAACAATGTGTGTGGGGCATGGGAGCGGTGAGCAAGGGCGAGGGCTGGAGAGGTGCTTGAGAACTTCAGACCCAATCCTGAGTCTAGTGGAGTAAGCACCCAGAGAGGTTTCTGAACGGAAAAATGTTCACATTTTTTAAAAAGACATTTCTGTCTACATGTTTTAAAGAGTCAACCAGTTACCATATGTAAAATAGATAGCCAATGGGAATTTGCTGTATGACTCAGGGAACTCCAACTGGGGCTCTGTAACAACCTAGAGGGGTGGGATGGGGAGGGAGGTTCTTGAGTGAGGGGATATAGGTATGCCTGTGGCTGATTTGTGTTGGTCTTTGGTGGAAACCAACACTGTACTGTAAAGCAATTATCCTTCAATTAAAATAAATAAATTTAATTATATATAAAAAAGATTCATCCAGCTGCTTTGTGGAAAATGGATTAAAGACAAACAGGGTAGGAAAGGAGTCAAGTTAGGAGGCATTTGCAGTATTTAGCCTCAGACTTGCTTATCTTGGTCTAAGCTAATGTCACTCTTCTCTGCTCAGCCCTTCCGTCTCTATGCTGTTGTTTAGTTGCCAAGTCGTGTCCGATTCTTTGAGACCCCATGGGCTGTAGCCCTCTATGCTCCTCTGTCCGTGGGATTTCCCAAGTCAGAATTCTGGAGTGGGTTGCCATATCCTTTTCCAGGGGATCTTCCCGACCCAGGGATTGAACCCGCGACTCCAGCATTGCAGGAGGATTCTTTACCACTGAGCGTCTGGGGGAGCCCTCAGTCTGTATAGAGTAAAATAAAAATTTTATCGAATTGGGAAATAAGTTTTATATTAGAAGTTTGAATTTCAGATTAGCCACTAGAAGGCTACATTTTATAATCACATGTCTTATAGCTTCATAAACAGCCAATCTTGATGTATTTGTCAGGTTTCCTATGTTATTCGAGATGAAGTGGAGAAGTACAACCGAAATGGGGTCAATGCCCTGCAGCTGGACCCAGCACTTAACAGACTTTTCACGGCCGGTCGAGACTCCATCATAAGAATATGGAGTGTCAATCAGCACAAGGTAAGGCAGGGATTGAGTTTATATTTTCAATCTGTGCTCAGTAAATTTTGGTCTGTCTAATATGGTGCCTTTCACAGTTTCAGATTTAATCTCTTTGAGCACTCAGTTATTTGGTACACTCTATAAATAAAGACATTGCAACCAGAATTCAGTAAGCCTCTGAGAAAAACACCCCAGGGGACTTTTAGAAGTGTTTTAGCTAAGGCAAGGACTCCATAAACTAGGTTTGTGATAACAGCTCTTTGCTGCAAAGGAGCTTAGAGATCTTTCTGGTAGGGGAATTCTTTTCAGCAATTTATTTTTCTGTTTTAAATATGTTCCCAAAAAGCTTTCTTGGCATCCCTTTTCAGTGCTACTAAAAAAAAGATTGAATATGCTTTTACATTTATAATTAACCTTGAACAAATATTTTCTTCATTTAAAAGTGATTAGGGTGGGGATTTCCCTGGCCATCCAGTGGTTAAAATGCCACACTCCCAATGTGTGTGTGAGGGGGATTCAATCCCCAGTTGGGGGAACTAAGATCTTTCATGGTGACAGTACAGCCAAAAAAAAAAAAGTGGTTACTATACCCACAAAGACCCACAGGGTCTTAGTATATAGCATAAAGTTGATGTAAAAATATGAAAACAGAAAACAGGACTTAGTGATATGTCAAGATAAGGCCCCAGTCAGATGGAAAGGCGCTCTTTTTGTATTTTGTGTGAATGCCTATATTATGAATAACATAGAAAGGAAGATTCCAGGAAGAAGGAGGAGCATTTCTTGATCTCCTAGCGTTGTACCAGAGCAGTTTCGCAGATTATTTCTCACAATAATCCTTCAAGGCAGATCCACTTTCCCCTTATGATGGGAAAACAGGCTAAGAGAAACCATGGTTGAATAACTGGTTCATGACAGAGAGTTAGAGCCCAATCTAACCTTGAAACCCCAAGGTTAGACTTTGTCATTTTAAAAGGCTGTGTGTTTTAGCAAGCTCTGAGAGTCTGATGTTCCATCTGAAAAAGAACAACTATTTGCACAGTTTGGATAGTTTCTTTAAATGGACTTTGGCCCAGTGAGTTTTGAATTCTTTGATCAGCGTAAATAGTGGAGGTCCCATATTAAAAACATAGAAAAATAAGAAAGTTGTGGCTCTGAAGTGCTTTTCAGAACCTACTTTTGAATTGGAATGTCACCTTCCTAGAGATTTACAGCATTTCAAACAAATTAAGGAAAACACAAGAATTAACCAGGAAGAGTTAGAAAGCTGCCTCTTCAGCCCTCAGACATCTCTCTCTGGTTCTCATTTTATGACAAGATTGAATAGCGTCAGCTCTCAAATAGACTTGTAGAGAGCTATTCTCTTTGCCCATGAAGCATCTTGAACTTGCCTGTCATAGATGTAGGGTGTAACTAAATACTCTTCTTTAAAAGGCCTCTCCTGGTAATTGAGCCAAGAGAGAGCAGTAGAAAAATCTTGAGTTACTGAATTGAAATGGTGATCCTTGAGCCACTGGCTTCCATTTCTTCTCTGAAGGACTGTAGATTCTGTGAGGAAATGTTCAGTTCACAGGTAAAAACAACAGCAGGAAGCTAAGAGCGGAAGTGGGCATCTTCGTCTGCCATCCGGCTAGGCTTCTCACCACTCTGAGCAGCTGGTTTTCTGTCCCCGCTGTCTGCTTTGAGCCTTCACCTCTGCTGAGGCAGATCCCCCCAGATCTGCTCATGTCTCATCCTTTCTAGTGAAGGCCTTCCCATTGCACTCGTGTCTCACGCAGTGCCTAGCCCAGGCCTCGTTGCCTTCCCTAACTTCAGGGCATTTGTCCTGGAACCCGAGGCTTATGTCAGTAATAAAACTGTTCTAAAAGAAAACTTCTGTTTATATCTGCCATATGGAAGCGTCAATCATTTGGTGAAATTCTACTCTGAATTCAGCTGTAAATTTGAAGACCTTAGAGAAGTGTGTCACATTAATTGAAGAAGCTAAACATAATCGTGTTTTTGTGATATATTTATGACATATTTTATCCTCTAATATACTAAAAGACATTTTTATCTTGTAATTTCAGCAAGATCCATATATAGCATCTATGGAACACCATACTGATTGGGTGAATGACATTGTACTCTGTTGTAATGGGAAAACATGTAAGTATTTCTTTGGATTGTTGAGCTTCTGGATGATTTTAATTCATTTATTTTTCTCTTTATTTTATTTTTTCATTGTTATGTAAGCCTCTTTCTTGAAGTGTAACATACATACAGAAAAGTACACATATCCTGAGAGTACAGCTCAATAAAATTTCACAAAGTGAACACCCGTATCAAGAAACAGATTACCAAGATCCCTCTTAGGCCACCCTTCCAGGCACTGTCCCTGTCCCAGGATAACTGCTCTCGTGTCCTCTAAGCACTGTTGATTAGTTTGCCTGCATTGTCACTGTATATAAATAGACTCAGGCGATATGTATTTTTCTTTTAACGCGATTAGTCTCTTTTTGTTCTCTTTATGGTAAGATCCATTTCTTGGTTTTGCAGTCTGTCTTAGAGGAATTTTTTGTAGTCAAATTAGTTGCACCTTCAGCTGGAACATTGAAGAGTTTGTCTTGCTTATTTAAAAAAATATTTGAGACAAAATATAAAAAGTTCTAGAAAGAACTTTTAGATACATATGTGTATGTGTGAGTATGTGAATGTTAAGATGTTTGAATTAACATTAGGAATATTATAAATATTCAACATACATAAATATTCAAATATTTATGTATGAACATTTTGTATATATGAAAGTTTGAGACAGTGTCAATTTTTTTAAGTTAACTCTTTAAAATGGTGTTAAAACACACTACTAAGGGGTTTGTTCATTCTTTGCCTCTTCTAGTAATATCTGCTTCTTCTGATACAACAGTAAAAGTATGGAACGCGCATAAGGGATTTTGCATGTCAACATTAAGGACGCATAAGGTAAGACAACTAACGCAGTCTCAGTGTCTTTAGTGCAGTACGAGGATCTCAGTACTTTATATGGCTCATTTGCTTATTGGTCTACAGAGTAGATCATAATATATATGTTTTGTTACAGGATTATGTAAAGGCCTTAGCATATGCCAAGGATAAGGAACTTGTAGCATCAGCTGGATTGGACCGACAAATATTCCTTTGGGATGTGAATACTCTAACAGCACTGACTGCCTCAAATAACACCGTCACAAGTAAGGTGTTTGAAAATTTTTCTTTGAAAGTGATCCAAGTTGACATAAATAAAGAATGGTTTATAAAACAAATTTGATAAGTTTGCATCAAGACAGTGGTTCTGCCTGTAGCGTTCTAGTCCCTGAGAGTGTGATTAGAAGCTAGTTCCTCACTGTGGTCTAAAAATGGTAACTTCTCCAGGTGTAACCTGGCCATTTTTGTACGTAGCATGTTAGCTCCCTAGCTAACATATAAGCTTCCAGAGTGCAGAAGCGTCTGTCTTATTACTTTTTATTAATATATCCTACAGCTTTACCTGGCCCAGGGCCACACTCTAGGCAGATATTACTGATGAAAGTAGTGACTACCTGGCCAAAAGTAGGCAACTCTTGACTTTTAGAAGTGTTGTGCTTAGTTGTGTCCGACTCCTCTCTGCGACCCTTGGAGAATCCCAGGGATAGGGGAGCCTGGTGGGCTGCCATCTATGGGGTCGCACAGAGTCAGAGATGACTGAAGTGACTTAGCAGCAGTAGCAGCAGGCTCCTCTGTCCATGAGACTTTCCAGGCAAGAATCCTGGAGTGGGTTGCCATTTTCCTACCCCAGGAAAAGTGTTACTGGATATTAACAGCCTTCAAGTTAATAACCACATAGGAAAATACCCAAAGGGAAGAAAGAGGGCTTTTAGTGCCAATACTGTAGGACCCTTTCAGAGCAGCCTTAAGAATTCAACCAATTCCAGAAGAGTGCAGGAAGGCTGACCCTAGCTTCTAGAGACAATTCAGAAACCTTCACAGCGAGTTAATAGCATGGATGCCTTATCAACTAAGATCTCAGTTACCCAGTCAGACCCAGACAGGTTAGACTTGAAGTTCGGCCTGGTGTCAGTAGGGACTCCTAGGAGCATATTTTTGGCTAAGCCTGGCTTAGAAGATCTGTGTTCATGATGTGGGCCTGAACTATCTGGATCCCTGCATGACAGATCCAGTTTGTCATGACTGTGTAATACTCATGTTGACATAGCTAGCAATTCTAATGTAATCTAGTATGTGTCAAGAAGAGCAGGTTGGGAGACTGGTGTTTATAATTTCTTAAATATTATTTTGCCCTTTTTTCTCAGGAAATATGTGAAGGTTTAAACACTATTCTTCCCTTGTTCTCTGTGATTAATGTACACAGTCTCAGGGATTCAGCAGCTGGTCCCTACTGGGGCTGTCATAATGCATCATTTAATTCTCTCTAATGTAAGGCCTGCCTGAAAGAGACACTAACAAGAGGGAATGAAGCCAAAAAAGGAGGATTGTCTCAAGGTCAGAGATGAGGCTTAGTGGTATAGATTCAGCACAAGTATATTCTACTTAGAACTGTTTAGAGAGGATATCAGACACACTTTTTATCATTATGGAAATAATGATAATAGCTAACATTTATTGAGCATTCAATAGAAGCAGTTACTTTTCTAAATACTTTATATGTATTTATTCCTTTACTCACAATCAGTATTTTTGTTTATACTTATTCCTGTTGTAAAGTTGGAATCATACTGTATGGACAGTTTTATGTATGTGCTTCAGTGGTATTGACTTCTGAATCAGAGAGCATGAATGCAATTCTTGCCACATAGTGCCTAATTTCCTTCCAGAAGAGTTGTACCAAATTATCCTTCCACAGGTAATGTATGAGAGTGCCATTTCAACTATGTTTTTTGAGAACCAAGTATATTGCCTTGTTTTTTACTGATTTTGTCAGTGAAAATAGTATTTTGTTTTGATTTATGTTTTCTGGTAAAAATGAGTTTAGCTATAGTTTTCATTTTTATTGGCCGTGTATCTTTGAAAATATGTTACTTACGTGAATAGCTTTTAAGTGGCAGTTCAGTTCAATTTAGTAAATATTTATTGAGCATTTGTGTATGCTCAAATCCAGAAGGGATGTAAATTTTAATAGTATTATTTAGAACTATCTCCATAATAGGTAAATTTCTCTTCCTTAAGAGTCCTCATAAAGATAAGATTTTCTAAATCAAATAATTAAACTTGCAGTTTGTGCTGACTAGCTACTAAACAGCTGATGATTTTAACCTTTAGCTCTATTTATCCTTAATAGCTTCTTCTTTAAGTGGGAACAAAGATTCCATTTATAGCCTGGCAATGAATCAACTGGGAACAATCATTGTATCAGGGTCCACTGAGAAGGTAAGGGGGAACTTAAGGGGTATATTTTAACACTAGAAAACAAAGAAACCAAAATAATTTGATCTTTGTAATTACAAAATATATAGACAGTGGTTTTGCCTGGTGGATACTAAAAATAAAGGCTTTATTTGAACAAATAAGGGTATAACTGTATAATTACTGTCATGTGTGTGGTGCCAGGGTTGGAGGGTGGAGTGGGGAGGCCTGTGCATTTTTTTTTTACATTAAAGAGGCTTCCTCCCGCATAAAAAATTTGGGAGCCTTGGACACTGGAACACTGTTGGCTGAAGTAGTACTACCATCACAGAACTTAGTGGTTACCATTTGATTTATAGAATCCATCTACTATTTAAATTTGATCGCTTGTATGATACGTTGTATGATTCACAGGTTTTGAGAGTATGGGATCCGAGAACATGTGCAAAACTAATGAAGCTAAAAGGGCACACAGATAATGTTAAAGCATTGCTGTTGAACAGAGATGGCACACAGGTATGCAGTTCACACGAGCATTTACCTACTGACCTTGTCAGAAATTTCATACAGCAGAAGCTCCCCCACTTTCTATGTTGTTGCATAGTTGGTTTAAACCAAAAGCTACACACATTATAAACTGTGGTCTTAAATCCTTAAAATACTCAATTGCACATATAATAATCCACATTTTGAAATTATCTTGTTTGCATAACTTTTAAAGAAAAGCCAAGCAAAGGATATCCTAAGAATAATTCTAATGCAGGTGAGCATACACAATTATGTATAGACTAAAATAAGGGCTTCCCAGGTGGCTCAGTGGTAAAGGATTGCTTGCCAATGCAGGAACTACAGGAGACGTGGGTTTGATCCTTGAGTCGGAAAGATCTCCTGGAGGAGGAAATGGCAACCCACTCCTGTATTCTTGCCTGGAAAATCCCATGGATAGAGGAACCTGGCAGGCTGCCGTCCATGAGGTCTCAAAAAGTCAGAACTGAGCATCCATCCATAAATACACACATATATATAGGCTAAAATAATTTAAAATGCTTCCTTTTTTGAAGCAGAAGGAATCTTTGGTATTGAGTGCTTTCTGGCAGTGGAAAATATCCTCACAGTGGGTCTGGTTTCTTAGGCAGATCTTGTCAGTTGACTATATAGATATGGACTGTAGTTTTGTTATCTAACATAGAACTTAAAGTCAGCATTTCAAAGAAAAACATTTTGGTAATGTTTGAACAGGTATTAATATTCAGCCACATAATTTGTGAATTATAAATCACAATTCTGTCTGTTCTATAGCAGTAGAAAAGTGATCTTTCATAATATAGACAGTAAAAAAACAAAAACTGAGCACCGTTTTATGTTATGACACACCTCTCCCGTGTACTGCTGCCGTTTTTTTCATAGGCAGGGATCATTGGAATTGATTGTGATGGGGCTGGAAAAGGGAGAGTACGAATGTGACTGGATGAGAAACACCATCGGTCCATTACTCCCATGAAATAACATCAGGGATGTTGCCTCATCCATGAATCAGTGAAGCCTTTGTTTCCAGAGGTGAAAGGAAAGTTGAAAAACTGGCCAAGGGAAGGAAATCACTTTTCAGAACCAGGTAGAGAGGCTGGAAGATGCCCATAGAGGTCTTTAGAGACATGGAAGGATCTTGATACTCATGTATTGTGTGTCCTTGAGCAGAGAACTCTTCTTTACGTGTCCTTAGTTTGTTGTCTGCAAAGTGGGAATCATAGTCTTTAGTTAGTATAGTTGGTGAGAAAAGTAGAAATAATAGGTACGTTCTTGTCTGCAAACCATGGCATTTTCTAGGACTCTTGAGTTTCTTTGTAGTAGCATTTTCACCTGAGTCTAAAAAGCCCAGTGCAGTCAGCTCCTCACTGTTTTGCAGTAGCTGCTAGGTTGCACTTGATATGGTTGTCCAAGCCTTCTTCTGTTAGCTTTGTCCAGGAACAAACTGGATTGTATGGGCTCCATGGGACTGCCCTTAACTAGAGGCGGTAGACTAGATGGTTTTCAGAAGGGGGCTGTGGGCCTGGTGGACTTCCTGAGATCTCCTCCTTTCTGCTTCACTCCATGCCTTGTTTCTTCTGTAGATAATTATGAATGTGCTTTTAACTAAAACGATAAAAGTGGCATCAGTTCAGTTCAGTCACTCAGTTGTGTCTGACTCTTCGCAGCTCCATGGACTGCAGCACACCAGGCCTCCTTGTCCATCACCAACTCCCAGGGTTTACTCAAACTCATGTCTATCACATCAGTGATGCCATCCAACCGTCTCATCCTCTGTTGTCCCCTTCTCCCACCTTCAGTCTTTCCCAGCATCAAGCTCTTCAGATGAGTCAGTTCTCATGAAGTGGCCAAAGTATTGGAGTTTCAGCTTCAGCATCAGTCCTTCCAATGAATACTCAGGACTGATCTCCTTTAGGATGGACAGGTTGCATCTCCTTGCAGTCGAAGGGACTCTCAAGTCTCCTCCAACACCATAGTTCAAAAGCATCAATTCTTCGGTGCTCAGCTGTCTTTATAGTCCAACTCTCACATCCATACATGACTATTGGAAAAACCATAGCTTTGACTAGACAGACCTTTGTTGGTAAAGTAATGTCTCTGCTTTTTAATATGCTGTCTAGGTTTGTCATAGCTTTTCTACCAAGGAACAAGCGTCTTTTAATTTCGTGGCTGCAGTCACCATCTCCAGTGATTTTGGAGCCCAAGAAAATAAAATCTGTCACTGTTTCCATTGTTTCCCCATCTGTTTGCCATGAAGTGATGGGACCAGAGGCCATGATCTTCATTTTCTGAATGTTGAGCTTTAAGCCAACTTTTTCACTCTCCTCTTTCACTTTCATCAACAGGCTCTTTAGTTCTTCTTCGCTTTCTGCCATAAGGGTGGTGTCATCTTTGTATCTGAGGTTATTGATATTTCTCCCAGAAATCTTGATTCCAGCTTGTGCTTCATCCAGCCAGCATTTTGCATGATGTACTCTACATGTAAGTTAAATAAGCAAGGTGACAGTATACAGCCTTGACATATTCCTTCCCTATTTGGAAGCAATCTATTGTTCCATGTCCATTTCTAACTGTTGCTTCCTGACCTGCATACAGATTTCTTAGGAGACAGGTCAGGTGGTCTGGTATTTCCACCTCTTTAAGAATTTTCCACAGTTTGTTGTGATCCACATAGTCAAGGGCTTTGGCATAAGTCAATAAAGCAGAAGTAGATGTTTTCCTGGCACTCTCTTGGTTTTTCAATGATCCAGCGGATGTTGACAATCTGACCTCTGGTTCCTCTACCTTCTATATTCACCTTGAACATCTGTTCACAGTTCACATACTGTTGAAGCCTGGCTTGGAGAATTGTGAGCATTACTTTACTGGCGTGTGAGATGAGTGCAATTGTGCGTCAGTTTGAGCATTCTTTGGGATTGGAATGAAAACTGACCTTTTCCAGTCCTGTGGCCACTGCTGAGTTTTCCAAATATGCTGGCATATACAGCATCATCTGTTAGGATTTGAAATAGTCAACTGGAATTCCATCACCTCCACTAGCTTTGTTCATAGTGATGCTTCCTAAGACCCACTTGACTTCACATTGCAGGATGTCTGGCTCTAGGTGAGTGATCACACCATTGTGATTATCTGGGTCATGCAGATCTTTTTTGTATAGTTTTTCTGTGTATTATTTCTCCTCTTAATATCTTCTGCTTCTGTTAGGTCCATACCATTTCTGTCCTTTATTGTGCCCATCTTTGCATGAAATGTTCACTTGGTACCTAATTTTCTTGAAGAGATCTCTAGTCTTTCCCATTCTATTCTTTTCCTCTATTTCTTTGCATTGATATCTCAGAAAGGCTTTCTTATATGGTTATAAATGCACTTCACCTCAAGTCAGCTTCCCTTACTGAAAGCACAGATGGTGATATGGTGCTACTTTAAAAGCTGCCTGTCTGCCTTAGAGTGCAGAGTTAAGCCAGTAGTTTTTCTCCTCTAGTTCTCCCTTTATCCATTTTCCTTATTGGCAATGAGAAACTAAATGTAAATTGAGCCACCAACAACATGGCATCTTTACATTAGGGAATTGATCAAGAAAACACCTAGAATAGCCACTTATCTGGTGAAAAGAGAGAAGGGAAAAGAAACGTTTACTTACTGATTCTTGAACTCTTGCAACATGGAAGAGAAAGTTATTGGTTACTGGACCAGAGTATATATTAAATCCTGTAGAGTTGCCCTGCAGCTTCTCATGTAGGGTCCCTGGTGGCGTAAGTCAGGGACTTGTGATGATATGTATAATAGGCCAATGAATCCTATCAGTGTCAGCCTATTGCCGCACTTCCTTTGTTGTCGTAGGATATTTAGCAAATCTTACTATTTGAGGTCTCTCTTCACTAAAGTTGTTTTGATTGGTGCCAGCATTCCTGGGCCAAGCCAGCTGACTTTTTATTCCTTGCACTTGCTCAGTCAGTTGCTTGAGGAGACTGGGGCAGCTGCTGTCTTGTTCTGAGTCAGTCATGTCCTTGTGTGTCACTCACAGGATTTTCCTTGCTGATACAAATCTTGCTGAATCTAACCTATAGGCCCAGGGGCTCTTCGAGCATTAGGCCACTCCTTGCTCCTGACTAGCCCGCTGGGCTGCTCTCTTTTGGCAGTTACAACTGTGTATAAGTGACCATCCCAGAAACACCGTGTGTTGATCAACAGCAGTCTTGCCGCAGTACACTGGTACTTCTCATCTCTATTGGCAAAAGCACAGAGCACCCAATCAGGCTATAGGATCTGATCCCCTGAGTCTGACTTAGCAGAGCCACTTGGGGCATTCTGTCCTAGTCCCAGAAACCACCTTGATGAAGGGGTCTTCATGTTTATCCAGTGGAAGGTTGGGGTCAGTGGGAAGTGTTTGGATGAACCCTCTAGGTCCTAAAGGACATCAGGCACTAGAATTCCTGTAAAATAGGCATATCTTCTAACCATACTACTGAATACTACAAACTCATTTGCCAACTTGGTGCTTTAAAAGTGATTGCTGTCTATTTGGGGGCCTGCTTTTTAACAGTCTTAGAATACTGATTACTATCAAAGATTATTTTGTATTCTATATCCGGGTGGATGTAGAACTCTAATATACTATAGCTGTATTTCCTCAGCTGCTTTCAGCTGTGCATTCTTGGTTTGGAATTTACCTCTTTACTGTTTTAAGTTACCCAGCCTGTGAGGACTTCCAACCCATCACCTTTGCCTTCCTTATCCTAAAGTTGTCAGACCTTATTCCCTGTAGATCTGTGGTCTAGGAGCTGAGTGATCAGAGCTTTGCTAACAGCTTCGCCGCCTCAGCGAAGCACCTCATCCTGGAGTGGGGGACTCCTCCCTGCCTGCCCCCCATTACACTACCACAGTGCTCCTACACACGTGATGAAGGTCTCCTTACAGCCTTACTGCTGACAGTCTCTTTACTGGTTAGTCTCTTGGTTCTCTTGCAAACTAGTTATAATCAATGATTCAAACTCTGATGCTCCTGACAGCTTATGGGGGCGTCTGTTAGTATAATGTTTGTTTAATTAAACATATCCAGAGTTCGGAAAGCCTTTCGAGTCACAGAACAGGCCAGTTAATCCTTAATATTCCTAAAGGCCTCACCTGTTCAAACACTATCCAGGTCTCCCAGCCCACAACTATCTTCTCTTCTTTGAAGTTCTTTGCCTGCTTGATTTCATATACCAGCACCAGCAGTTGCTTTCTCCTCAGGGCTTTTTTCCCCAGAAAAATAAGCTTTTCTCCCTTTCCTCAGGTGACCACAGTAACTGGTGGAGAATACCAGGCATGCTGAATGCAAATGTGGGGTGGCTGGTTCTCCCTGTTTCTGTCACACTCCGTGTGCTCAGCTCTGATAAGAGTACCAGCAACTCGCATGCAGTTGAGCCTTCAGAAATGTCAGAATTGCCAGTGTTAACTCTGAATGGGGAGGGTTTACATTTTGTATTAATGGATGTTGAACTTGAGGCTCATATGGAAAGTAGCGACGCTCACACAGAGTGAGTGGCAAGCTGGATTTTGCATTTGAGTCTTGTCAGTAAAATCCAGGAGACCTGGCAAGTCATCATGAATCCAGAGCAGTGAGGAAGAGGACAAAACAGAGCTGTGACCCAGGGCTCTGGGCTAGTGCAATGCTTGTCAAACTTGGCGTACCAGACAGAGTGACCTGGAGAGCTTGTCAAAACACGGATTGCTGAACCCCACCAGAGTTTCTGCCTCACTGGGTGTGGAATGGGACACAAGATGGTGATGCTGCAGGGGGCCAGGTACCAAGGAAGTTTTCCTCAGAGGGTTCCCTGCTTGAGCCTGTATTGTTGCCTTTGGTCATCACAGCCTGTGATGCATGCTTATCAGAAGTCTTTTACCAGAGGCAGTAATGCAGGTTATTAGAGACACATTTTGACAATATAAAGTCAGGAAAGAAGCCAAGAGCAGAGCACAAGAAAGCAGGATCTTTTTGGCAGGTTTCTTACCTTAGCTTTCTCCATCCCCAGTGCCTTTCCGGCAGTTCAGATGGGACAATCCGCCTTTGGTCCCTTGGCCAGCAGAGATGTATAGCAACGTATCGAGTGCATGATGAAGGTGTGTGGGCCCTGCAGGTCAACGATGCCTTCACACACGTGTATTCTGGAGGAAGGGACAGGAAGATTTATTGCACAGACCTAAGAAACCCTGATATTCGGGTGCTAATTTGTGAAGAAAAAGCGCCAGTTCTCAAGGTATGTCATACGTTTTAGTTTTATGATTTAGATTGTTACATGCGCTAGCCAAATACATCAAAATCAATATTAAAACCTGAGTCACCTGTTAGGTTGTAGAAAAGATACTTCTTAGCCAACCGTAGAAGAAATAGTGACTTCCTGGGAACATCAGGCATGGATGACTGTCACACTGGTGAATCCTGTGAACTGACCCACAGTGCTCCTGGGCTCTGCTGGCTTTCCTAACCTGTCCTTAGAGGAGGAATAGAGGAGTTCAGGTATCTGTGAGTGGACAGCAAAGCAGAAATGTGTCCACTGTGTCACGTGGGGAATGTGGAAGAGTGCTCCTGAAGAAGGGGGAGAGGCAGGTTCAAATTGCAAACCACCACTGCCTCAGAGTAGTCCTGGGAGGTGGGTACTTGAGAAGCCATCTGTGTTGACACCTGCTAAAAGTGAAGCCTAGCCTGAAAAAATGGACAGTCATCATTGACAAGGTGTTCAGTCTCACTGATATTCACAGAATTGCACATTAAAACAATGGTGAGGAGATTTCCAGATTTAAAATGGAGGCATAAAGACAGCACTCTCCCCCTACCAAGCACTCTCCCCCCCTGCCAACCCCTTCTCAGAGATCATCTGAAAACAGAACTTCAAATAGCCATCATCTGCAAAACGAAGTGACATCTGACACTCAGACCACAGTATAGGAGTAAGAGCTGAGACAGACTACAGGTCAGATGAGACACTTGAGAGGATGCCTGTGGTCTGAGAGCTCACGTAATACTGGCCAAGTACAGTTCTTTAAAGCAGATGGCACAGCCTAATGGACAGAAGCCATAATCCTTTAGAGAAGCAAGAGAGTTGAGGCCAAAGTCACAGAGACACAGCATGTGTGCAGGAAGCAGGCTGATGGGGAGAGACAGGTGTGGAGGGGAAACTCTGCACTGCAAAGCCTGCGGCTGCCAGGATCTCTGGGCTGTGGAGAAAAAGACAAGAGGGATTTAGCCCAGGCATAAATGTAAGGAGCATCACTCTGAACTAAAGAGGATTCCTGGTTGCCAGTGTTCCAGTCCTGTCCTCATGTCTCAAAACCTGCAGTTTCCTGGTGCAGGAAGAAGAGTGGGCAGATCACGTCATTTGCATAATGTGTGCATAGGTGTGTATTTATTTTCATATGTGCAGTATTTTAAAAATACGGGAAGAGACAGTAAATGGCCCCCACTGTGCAGACTGTTCCTGGTGGGGAGTAGGTATGGTGCATGGCAGGAGTACCATTTACTTTCACTGTCTCATTAGAACAGTTATTTTGTTTCTTGCTACACTCATTTCCAAAGAAAAAAGAAAACTTATTTTCTTGTTATTAAGAACATAAAAACAGAAGAGTGGTAAAACCAGGAAGGAAGGGTAAGTCATCCTTTTGACTATTCCCATTTAGAAGCCTTAAATTAACCACACTTGAAACTTGAAGCCCTTGTTTTTAGTAAGATGTCACCCCATTCCACTTATGTAGGGCTCTAAATTCCATTATCAGAGAGACCCTTTCATTCTTCTGTGCATCCCTGGCTTTTAACACATGCCTGTGGTATTATCACCATACAATATTGAATGGAGGAGTTGGTATTTAATACTGTTTAGCTGGTCCTGGCGGTTCGGAAGAATCAACATTCCATACAGCGGTATTTTTGTGCCTTGTTTCAGATGGAACTTGACAGATCAGCTGACCCCCCTCCTGCAATTTGGGTTGCAACAACAAAGTCTACAGTAAATAAATGGGTAAGTGAGCAACTGTACCAAATGCTGGCAAAGTAACAAATGCTCAGTGTGAGCATGACTGTCAGTCAGTTCAGTCACTCAGTCAAGTCTGACTCTTTGCAACCCCATGGACTGCAGCACACCCGGCTTCCCTGTCCATCACCAACTCCCAGAGCTTACTCAAACTCATATCCATTGAGTCAGTGATGCCATCCAACCATCTCATCCTCCATCGTCCCTGTCTCCTCCTGCCTTCAATCTTGCCCAGCTTCAGGGTCTTTTCTAAGGAGTTAGCGCTTCACATCAGGTGTCCAAAGTATTGGAGCTTCAGCTTCAGCAGCAGTCCTTCCAATGAATGTTTAAGACTGATTTTTTTTAGGATGGACTGGTTTGATCTGGAGGGACTCTCAAGAGTCTTCTCCAACACCACAGTTCGAAAGCATCAATTCTTCGGTGCTCAGCTTTCTTTATGGTCCAACTCTCATATCCATATATGACTACTGGAGAAACCATAGCTACTGGAAAAACCATAGCTTTGGCTAGACAGACCTTTGTCGGCAAAGTAACGTCTCTGCTTTTTAATATGCTGTCTAGGTTTGTATTGGAGAGGGAAATGGCAGCCCACTCCAGTGTTCTTGCCTGGAGAGTCCCAGGGACGGGGGAGCCTGCTGGGCTGCCATCTCTGGGGTCGCACAGAGTCGGACACGACTGAAGCGACTTAGCAGCAGCAGCAGCAGGTTTGTCATGGCGTTTCTTCCAAGGAGCAAGCATCTTTTAATTTCATGGCTGCAGTCACCATCTGCAGTGATTTTGGAGCCCAAGAAAACAAAATCTGTCACTGTTTCCATTGTTTCCCCATCTATTTGGCATGAAGTGATGGGACCGGATGCCATGACTTTCAGTAGCAGGACGAAAATCCAAAATTTAGACAGTGGCAAAAATCTGAACGCCCCTGTGAATGCAGGTGTGATCCTAAGGATTGTATAAAAATTAAGGTCATAGTCAAAATACAGCTTCTGACCTGTTTGTTAGGAGCCAGGATACACATTTAATGTGTATGCATAGGCACTGTGCCCTGACACAGCCAGTAAAGGTCACTACAACTTCTGACCTTACGGACGTGTACTTGAAGAGAGGCAGTCCAAGTACCAGTGCAGCAGGGAAGCTCATTACAGTTCTGTTTCCCTAAACATAAGAGAAAGCAGAATTGTTTTTTCAAATTCATTTCCTTTTTCTTCATAGCAGAAAGAACAAGGATCGAAATAAAGGGTAAGCAGAGTGAAGTAAAAAAAGTACATTTAATTAAGATTTAAGAATAAATAGTTAAGTTTAAATTAAGATGTCCATTTTCTTGCTTACCAGACTGTTTGTGGATAACAAAAGAGAAAGTGTTTGCTTTTATTCTTATTTTCTATGTAGGTCAGGTTATCTTTCTTTGTACTTATAAAAAAGACCATATATCTTGTCTAAGTTTCTTTGTGCCAATTTGAGATCAACATAGCTTTACCCAGAAGAGTGCCTAGTGTTCTCTCCAAAAAGACAACTCTCCCTTCTTAATTTTCGTTTTGTATTTTTTTACTCACAGTAGATAATAGTACTTTGTGTCTAAGTATTTTTTGGTTGATGTTATTGTTGGGTTTTTCTCATTTGCTCTTTGTTTTTCTTGGCACTTTAAACCTATTGAAAAGCTATAAAGTATAAAATGATTAAATAATGAATTTTATTCCTTTAGACATTGAAGGGAATTCATAATTTCAGAGCCTCTGGAGATTATGACAATGACTGTACAAATCCTATAACACCCCTTTGTACACAACCTGACCAGGTTATTAAAGGTAAGTAAGGCTATTGGAAGGTATTATACCTTTTATTGAGGTTAACCATAGTCACTAAGCGGAGAAGGCAATGGCACCCCACTCCAGTACTTTTGCCTGGAAAATCCCATGGACAGAGGAGCCTGGTGGGCTGCAGTCTATGGGGTCGCAAGGAGTTGGACATGATTGAGCGACTTCACTTTCACTTTTCACTTTCATGCATTGGAGAAGGAAATGGCAACCCACTCCAGTGTTCTTGCCTGGAGAATCCCAGGAACAGGGGAGCCTGGTGGGCTGCCGTCTCTGGGGTCGCACAGAGTCAGACATGACTGAAGTGACTTAGCAGCAGCAGCATAGTCACTAAGAAATTGATAAAAATAAAGGAGATGACTTTCCTTTAAATGTAGTTCTGATGTCAAGAAAAGGCTAATCGTATATTGACTTATTTTTAATAAAAGAAAAAATGTTTTTTAAATGCTATTTCGGTTCAGTTCAGTCGCTCAGTCCGACTCTTTGCGACCCCATGAATCGCAGCACGCCAGGCCTCCTGTCCATCACCAACTCCTAGAGTTCACTCAGACTCACGTCCATCGAGTCAGTGATGCCATCCAGCCATCTCATCCTCTGTCGTACCCTTCTCCTCCTGCCCCCAGTCCCTCCCAACATCAGAGTCTTTTCCAATGAGTCAGCTCTTCGCATGAGGTGGCCAAAGTACTGGAGTTTCAGCCTCAGCATCATTCCTTCCAAAGAAATCCCAGGGCTGATCTCCTTCAGAATGGACTGGTTGGATCTCCTTGCAGTCCAAGAAACTCTCAATAGTCTTCTCCAACACCACAGTTCAAAAGCATCAATTCTTCAGCGCTCAGCCTTCTTCATAGTCCAACTCTCACATCCATACATGACCACAGGAAAAACCATAGCCTTGACTAGACGGACCTTGGTCGGCAAAGTAATGTCTCTGCTTTTGAATATGCTGTCTAGGTTGGTCATAAGTTTTCTTCTAAGGAGTAAGTGTCTTTTAATTTCATGGCTGCAGTCACCATCTGCAGTGATTTTGGAGCCCAAAAAAATAAAGTCTGACACTGCGTCCACTGTTTCCCCATCTATTTCCCATTGAAGTGATGGGACCGGATGCCATGATCTTCGTTTTCTGAATGTTGAGCTTTAAGCCAATTTTCTCACTCTCCTCTAGTGACTTTAAAAATTGGGCTTTCTTGAATTCATCTTTTTGCCAAGCATTAGACTAATAATCATGGTATTGGTGAAGCCAACAGCCGCTCTGTAAAAGATACAATGTTGTTTTTGGCACAAGCCAGAATGGGTCAGATCTGGCCTCTGGATTCTACATTCTACAACTGGAAGTGGCAGCTCTGATTTCAAGGTCAGAGTTTGGGGCTAGGGTTAGATGTCCCTGCCACTGCCATTAGGATAGGATGTTCATTCAGGAGGCATAAAAGAGAAGTAAGATAGGAAGCAAACGTTAGTAAGAGATGAAACTAATTCAGAGATGTCCTGTCGTCATTTTGACTTTTCCCAGTGGGTAAAAAAAATTGTTAAGGTGTTTGCTCTGTAACAGTTTTCCACTAGTAGTCCCTTGACGTGAATAAAGAGTCTTTTCATCTATAATCTGTACTTAAAATCAGACAGTTTTTCTTTGGTTAGCTTTAAATTGCCTTAGACATAATTATATGGTCTCCTTTCTGGGGGCTACTGTGATTTACACTTTGTTACATGTCACTTAACATCATTGCTGTACTGTGAATTTAAATACAGGATTGTTTTACTAATTGTGTGGATTTTTTCCCTTTAGGGGGTGCTAGTATTATTCAGTGTCACATTCTTAATGATAAGAGACATATATTAACCAAAGATACCAATAATAACGTGGCATATTGGGATGTCTTGAAGGTGAGTATCTTTGTAATTTAATATAGGTTACTGGATTCTGTATTCTGTATTTTTTATTGTAGTTTGTATGTATATGTTGTTTGTATGTGTGTGTGTGTATATATATAAAATAACCAAGATAATAAATATATAAATAAAGATTTAGGTACAGCCTTATTTTGGAGCATATATTCTCATGTGAATATTAGATAAGGCCATAGTGAATCTTTTTAAGTACCCAGAATTTGACTGGAACCATTCTCTCTGTTTAGTGTATTACCAGCTGTGTTATGCTGCCTTCCCTGAAAATGAATACTTCAGAGTTCCATATCCTTGATGCTCTTGGCATTTGGGGCCCAAAAAATCTGTTGCAGGACTGAGAGGGAGGATCTGTCCTTGTGTTGTAGGGTGCTTAGGAGCATCCCTCAGCCTCTACTCAGTAGATGCCAGTAACCACCTTCATCCCCATCCCCCATTTCAGTTGTGACGACCAAAAATGCCTCTAGACATTGCCAGGTGTTTAGAGGGTGGGAGGAAGAAGAAGGATGCAGAATCACCCTAGGTTGAGAACCACTGGAGTACACAGAATAATTTTGGCCATTTCTTAGGATTTATAGCCATCTCTGTGAGCATCAGTTATGACTTTGCATCATGTTACAGTGAATTTTGGGGTAATTGAGATGTATTAAGCTGTCCAGCCACATTCTAAATAGCACTGAAGAATTTATAGATAAATTGAACTTTGTTTTTAGGATCCTGACAAATGGCCCTTCTTAATGTTGTTGGGATATTTGTTCTACAAATATTTCTGGATTAAATGAATACTCAGTTCAGTTCAACACAGTGCAAAGAACTGTGTTGAGGGTCATAAATGATGAAAAATGATCCCTTCTGGTTGGAGGGACAGCAGAACGCAGGATGGCTTACAAACAAAGGTGGTTACTTACAGCTGGAAAACCAGGAGGACTCCACGTGGAGAGATCACTGGAGCAGGGCCTTGAAGGCTTCCAGCAGATGGATTGTGGGAGGGCAGTTTAGGAAGGTGGAGTGAATAGCAAAGACACAAAAGAGGAAAGTACGTGCTCATTCAGGGCCAGGTGAGCAATTTTGTATAATTGGAGATCTAAGTGAATATAAAGGAGTAGTAGGGGTTTAAGGTGGAGAAGGCAGTGGCACCCCACTCCAGTACTCTTGCCTGGAAAATACTGTGGACAGGGGAACCTGGTGGGCTGCAGTCCATGGGGTCGCTAAGAGTCGGACACGACTGAGCGACTTCACTTTCACTTTTCACTTTCATGCATTGGAGAAGGAAATGGCAACCCACTCCAGTGTTCTTGCCTGGAGAATCCCAGGGACGGGGGAGCCTGGTGGGCTGCCGTCTCTGGGGTCGCACAGAGTCGGACACGACTGAGGCGACTTAGCAGCAGCAGCAAGGGTTTAAAGACGAAAAGTGAGATTTATTTCCCACAGAGTCATGAGTTGTAGGCTCCAGACTTGGCCAGTTTTTTTTTTTAGCACTTACTAAAGTTTTTTTTTTTTTTTTTTTCACTAAAGATTCTTAGATGAGTTTAGAGCAGCTGAACTGTCTAACCAGCTGAAGTCCTGGTAGAGTCCTGCTCTCTGAATGGGAGGTGGTTCTACTCAAATGGGGCCCTACGCTGACATGCACCATCACTGGCATTTTTGTGTCCCTGGCAGTGTCCCATATCCAGATATTAGACCTTGAGGTTTTAAGATCTAGTGATCAGGCAAAATAGACATGACATTAAATAAAGGTATGGAAATCAAGAGTGCTTTTAGGACCATAGGCTCAAGAGTTGAACAGAGCTGCATTCTGACCTTGGCTCTGCCACCTGCCAGCCAAATGATCTCCAGAATATTCTTACCTTTGTCTTTATTCCTAAAATCTGGGTCTTACCTATTTCTTGGTAATATCAAGGGGATGTTTGAGAAGTATTTATTGTAATGACTGACACATTATAGTTAGGAGGTTGTTGCACTAATACGGTGAAATATCATATTCCTCTAGAGTAGGGTGGGAACAAGCAGGGGTTAAAAAAAATAGAATAATTAGATATTTAGGCCTGTGGATAAGAGTGATGCTTTCTTGATGGCTCAGTGGGTAAAGAGTCCACCTTCAGTGCAGGAGACACAGAGGTGCGGGTTCGATCCCTGGGTCAGGAAGATCGCCTAGAGGAGGAAATGGCAACCCACTCCAATATTCTTGCCTGAAAAATCCCATGGACAGAGGAGCCTGGTGGACTTCAGTCCATGGGGTTGCACAGAGTCAGACATGACTGAGCGACTAAACACACAGGAAGAAAGGGAAGGGCCAGAGATGGGTGCTCGGCTTCCAGATTAGTGTGGAAGTGTTACAGGGAGCATAAGAGGAAAAAGGTCACTGGGGGAAAGGGACATGGTGAGAAAGTAACAGATTTGAGTTTCTGTGGGATGTCTGGGTAGAGATGTTTGTTGGGCAGAGAGCTGTACAACCTAATGTACATATGAGAAAGCTGGGCTGGAGAAATGGGCTCGGCTGTCATTGTCTGTGGATTATAATTGGATCCACGAGAAGGTCAGTTTCCAAGAGATACATCTATACTGAAAATGGAAGAAACCAAATCATCTCCATTTCAAGAATTTTTAGAAAAAGAAGCCAAAAAGATGTGTAACAAAAAAGGGGTAAGAACGCTCAGAGCCAGTGGCAGCTCAAGGACTAATTGTCCCAGAAGGGAGCTTGTGGTAAGCTGAGCTCGCCTGCTGAGAGTTTGCGTGAGATAACAGAATGGAGTATACATGTGGATCTAGTCAGTGAAGAGGATGGTGTCTGGGAAGAACAGTTTCTGCCAGATGGAGTGGGTTGAGTAGTGTTCGGAGGTGAAGAAACAGTATTTGAATAGAGACAATCTTTGATGATGTTTGACTGGGGAGATAGGCAGAAGAGGCAGTGACTGGAGAAGATTTAGAGGTGAAAAGGTCAAGGGAGGGTTTTGTTTGGGTGTTAAGGTATTTTTAAGATGGGAGAAATTTGATCATGGTTCACTGTTCATGGGGAAAGCCAGTAAGACATGAGAGGGTAGATGATGGTACAAGGCCCCCAAGACGCAAGAGATCAGGCGGTCCAGGTCCAGCAGGAAGAGGCACCTTTTTCCTTGCACCAGGAAGAACAGTAGCAGAAAGTTAAGGGAATTTTGTTGAGGCTTCTCTTTTTTAAGGAGTAGAGGTCAGAGTCATGTGCTGAGGGCAGTAAGAGGTGGTGGTGGCAAGGTCAGAAATATGAGGAAAGGAGAGATTTAAAAAGGATGTCGTGGGAAACTGTGGAAACAAGTTCCAGGTAGCATGAGTAACTGTCCCATTTATAGTAGGAATACTGTCAAGGATTCCAGAGGCCGCAATGACCTGCCTGTGTGTTGTCCACATGAATGTTGATGTTGTCCAGGAAACAAGCAAGATCACAAGATGGGTTGCAAGACGTTGAACCAGGCTCAAGTTGCCAGTGAATGAGGGACAGTAAACACAGAGGTTACTAGATGGCAGTGAGGAAAAGGGGGTACAGTTTACTGCAGCTAAATGATAATGGGCTCAAAGAGTTTTTACATAGTCATGGTGGAATCATAGTCTCTATATGCCATTAGGGAGTTATGGGATATAGAAGAAGACATGGAGTAGTCACCCTTTGAGAAGATGGCTGGTGAGCTGGGACCCTCAGGAACGAGCCAGGTTGCTGTTAGCAAGAAGAGGTAGAGGGAACATTCTGTCTTGTGGTTCAGAATTGAGATGAGCTGATGGGAAATGCTCCATGGCACCAGATGAAGTTTGGAACATACTTGTGGGGAGCATATGTATTTAGGGAATGAATAAAAAAGGGTAACTTAAGATTGCTGCCTACATTATACCTGTTATCTGAAGGTAGCTTCATAGCTCTCCTAAAGTGTTTACAAACTGCTTTTTGTTCCTTCAAGATTTTTTTCCCCTTCTTTTGACATTGGTTACAGATAACTGTGGTGGTATGTTATATCAATATCAGCAAAATTAAATTACAGTTTCAAAAAAAAGAACATTTTGTGGTTCTTTAATTTAAAATTTTACTAGGAGGTAGTTATTTAAAGGTAAACGCTTTAAGATAAAAATGTTTGGTGACGTTCTTTCTGAAACATATTTTAATCTCCATTTTATTTAGGCAAATGTGTAAAATTTGAGTAACTAAGTCAGAGTCAAAGCAATTGACCACTTAATAGTAATAATTATCATACTTTCTTTTTGATGTATAGGCATGTAAAGTTGAAGATTTGGGCAAAGTGGATTTTGAAGATGAAATTAAGAAAAGATTTAAGATGGTATATGTACCAAATTGGTTCTCAGTAGACTTAAAAACAGGGGTAAGTTAGCAGTTGATATTTGTGCAATTTGGGATAGTTGAAAATTTCCCGTATAGCTGAGAATTAAGTATTATTAGTTTTGGAGTCCTGTGTTTTTACGTTTGAAAGGAGAAGGTTTTATGCAGTTTAAATGCCTTTTCATATCCCAGGATATTAAATTGTAGTTGCATTGAATCACACGAAACACATTTTGATTCTGAATCTGTGGCTTAGCACTGTAGTCAAATAGTGCAAATAAATAAGGAGTTAGAGACTTACTTGAAGAGTGTATTCAAATAGAATGCCACTAAGCAATTTTTCTCTTTTGACAGATGTTGACAATTACTTTGGATGAGAGTGACTGCTTTGCTGCTTGGGTTTCTGCAAAAGATGCTGGCTTCAGCAGCCCTGATGGGTCGGATCCAAAACGTGAGTTTGTGTCCTTCCTTCCCTGCCTCCTTCCGAAAGAGTAGGTAGATCTGTGCTGGTTTTTTGCTTTATGCTCATCTTTTTTGTTTATAAACAATATTTGGGTTTTTAAAAAATTATTTTTCAAGAAATCTATATTATTCTCTCATATGGAAATGGAAAATATTCCATTTTAAGTGTTTTGGGATCTTGAGTTTTCTCACAATGTATGACTTAGCTTTAACAATTAAACACGCAGCATACTCTCTACCCTTAAAACATTCTGGAAATCTGTTAGGTAAGGATAACTGAAGCTAGGAAACAGTTTTCCCCCCTCCAATCAGAGAATTACTGAAGTATAATTGACATATCATATGTTGGTTTCAGATGTACAGGATAATGATTCAGTATTTGTATATATTGCAAAATAATCACAACAGTAAATCTAGTTAATAGTTAACATCTGTCGCCATGTATAGAAGTTTTTTCTCTTGAGACTTTTTAAGATCTACTCTCTTAGCAACTTTAAAGTGTGCAATGCAGTATTGGTAAATATAGTCGCCGTGCCGTAGGTCACATCCCCGTGACGAATATCTTTTATAACTGGAGTTTATACTTTTTGACTCCCTTCACCCATTTTGCCCATTCCGTTGCTCCTACCCCTCAACATCCGGCAACCACCAGTCTGTTCTTTGTTTCTATGAGCTCTGGGGTTTTTTGCTTTTTTGGTTTCAGATTCCACGTGTAAGTGAGATCATATGGCTTTTGTCTGTGTCTGACATATTTCGCTTAACCTTATGGCCTTCAGGGTTCATCCTTGTTGTCACAAATGGCAAGACTTCATTTTCTTTATGACTGAATAATATTTCTTTGTGTGTATATCACATTTTCTTTATGCATTCATCCATCAGTGGACAATGAGGTTTTCTGTAAATAGCACTGCAATGAACATGGGGGTGCATATATCTTTTTAAATGAGTGTTTTCCTTTTCTTCAGATAAATTCTCGGAAGTAGCATACTAGATACGATAGTTTTGTTTTTGAGGGACCGCCATGCTGTTTTCCATGGTGTCTGCACCAACTTAGGTCCCGTCAGTAGTGCGCAGGGGTTCCTGTTTCTCCTCATACTGTCAGACATTTGTTGTTTATCATCTTTTTGATTAACAGCCATCCTCACAGGTGTGAGGTGATAGCTCATTGTGGTTTTTATTTGCCCTTCCCTGGTGATTAGTGATGTTGAGCGTGTTTTCATGTACCTGTTGGCCATCTGTATGTTTTCTTTGGAAAAATGTCTATTCAGCTCTTCTGCCCAATTTTTTAGTCAGATTTTTCCATTTTTTTGCTATTGAGTTGTATGAATTTTTTTTATATTTTGGATATTAACCCATTTCAGATAATTTGCAAATGTTTTCTCCTGTTCCGTAGGTTGCCTTTTCATTTTGTTGATGATTTCCTTTGCTCTGTAAAAGCTTGTTAGTTTGATATAGTTCCACTTACTTACTTTTGCCTTCATTGCCTTTGCTTTTGGTGTAAGATCCAAAAAAAATCATCCACCAATATCATTGTCAGCAAGCTTATTGCCTGTGTTTTCTTCTGAGAGTATTGTGGTTTCAAGTCTTACATTCATCTCTTTAGTTCCTGTTGAGTTAATTTTTGTGTATGTTGAGAAGAGACTTATCTTCATAACAGTCTATTATATTTTATTAATTATATCTTTGATCAGTATTCTTCTAAGATTATAGCCTGTAGAAATAACTGATATATATACAAAATATAGTGGCTTTATATGGAAATAGCCCTTTAAAGAATACAATTTCTGTTGTTGTTTATTCATTTTCAAAGAACAGCTATATCTGAATAACCGAATAGAATATCTGTTTGCTTGATATTATCACTGCTTTAAACATTGTAAGATGAATTTTAATAGACTTTGTGAAATACGTAAAGTCTTGCTTTTAGACATCCTTGGCATTGGGTTAAGAATGTAACATCAGAATATGTGGAAGCTTTTCATTTTTATTGCTTTCCCTCTATTTTTAAGTTAAAACTAATGTTTCTCTTTTCTGTTTTTTTTGTTTCTATTTTAATTGACTCTCTTGCAGTGAACTTAGGAGGACTTTTACTCCAGGCACTCCTAGAATATTGGCCTAGGACACATGTGAATCCAATAGATGAAGAAGAAAATGAAGTAAATCATGGTTCGTATTTTTATATTAGGATAATTGGTTTTAAAATTACTCTGAAGTTAAGGATATTTAGATTGTTATCCTGAGAATTTTTAAAACAAATTTTTTTACGCATTTGCTAAAGTATGACATAATAAATAGTTGGGGTATGCTCAATTTATTGCCCTCCCTTCTACATGCTAAAGAACGTCCATCCAGTCTTACCTGAGATATCGAAGAACGTTTAATTAATGAGACTACGCAAGGTATATGGAATCAATCCTGTGTATTCAGGTGACCTTTGTCCTTGAAAGTAGGCAGCTTAGCAGGTTCATTCTAACAGTATTTCTCAAGGTATCCGTGGACCTGCTGGATTTACCTCCAAAGCTAGCTATTTAGCTGCATTGGAAAGCCAGGTTTGTTGTTGTGAGGCATGCCTCACATTGGCCTGAAAGGTAGATATTCCCTAGTCTGATGATCTACCTGATATTGGCTCAGAAAACCAGCTCCCAATTCAGAAGTGCCAGGGTAAGTGACTGAGTATGTGTAAAGAATTAATGTCATTGAGGACATTCCAAGCTGTGTGTGCCACAGGCAGCAGCAGTAACTCACTGTGCAGCCCGGGAGAATTTGAAACATATGAGTTTGGCTCAGTCTGATTAAAGAAAGGAGGGGAAAAACTTAAAATATCACAGCTGATACATAACCTTGAGTCCCCCCACTGAGGACTTGCTCTGCTAAAGATTCTCTGAAGATTGCCTATTTGTGGTGGTCAGCAGTGATGAAGCCCTCCTGCCAGAGAGTTTGTTGTGGCTGACTGATTCATCCAGAATAATTTTTGGAGTTTAAATCTGTTTTGCAAGGATGGCATACCTCTCTGTAAGCCAGTGTCCTGATGTCCCTGTCTAAGAGAGAGCACTGACCCCACACATGATGGCGTTTCTTCTGTCACCTGGCTCGCTTCATTCCCCTTCTGAATTGTACAGTGAACTGTGAGCCAGAGTCAGTGGAAAGATCTGCTCACAGGGTCGAGAAAGCTAGGTTCTGCTATGGGCTCTGCCGTGTTATCAGCTGTGTAGCTGTGGGCATGCCATTTCCTGTTCTTGACTTGTCTTTCTCCATCTATAACCTGACGGTGCCCTCGGAGGCCCAAGGAGCCAATAAAGACCCAAGTAATCAAAACAAAGGGCCACAGGCAGCATCTCTTGAAGGCAGACTTCGGTTGGAGGAGTAAAGAATAAGTCACAGGAAACGTTAAATCATCCTTAAAATCAAATTGGCATAGTGAAGGCAGGGCAGGACTGAGCCAAGCTCAGGACACGGCACACACTACCTGGCTGGTAATCCTGCTGGACCTGCACGACACGCAGTGGACCCTCAAGCTGCTTGGGTTATACGAGGTGGGCAGCTCGAGCATTCGGAGGCCTGTAGTGAGTTGTGAGGATAATAGAGATAGATGGACATGGATCCCTCCATTCAGGGACTAGCATTCTGGTTGGACAAAGCACTGCTTACATCTGCATTGTGTGATCAGAGTTGGTGCTGTGAGAGAGTGCTGTTGGGTTGCAGAGGGCAAGATTGCTTCCAGATTCCTTCAGAAAGTAGTTATGAACAAGGGGGAGTCAGCTGCAGAGAGCTGACTGAAATGAAATCTGACTAAAATGAAATCTGCAGAGAGCAATAAAAATGAGTTTATGACCTCTTTGAGATTTTGTTTTTCACTAATACCATTAGTTGTGGCTGCCATTAAATATAAACTTTTTTTCTGACACAAATTTCTCTGTGCTTGGTGTTTTACCAATCCCCACCCCACCAGCACCAAAGAAAAGAGCAGATCATCGTTTATAGACTGTTCTAGACTTCCCTGTGGCTGAAGTAGATGGTTATGTTTTTGTTTTAAATCTCAAACATTAATCTCCTCTAAAATGTAATCATTTCTCATGAGGTATATCGCACATTGCTGTATTTCTTATTTTCAGGAACTTCACTTTGTTTTTTACCTTTATTTCCATCTCTAGCTGACTTACAGGACTTTTTGACTTAAAAGTCTTGCAACGGTTGGGTCCTGTGGAAACAAAATGTTTAGAATCCGTGTTGTTAGCGCTGACTGGATACTGACGCCATCTGTGTCTTTTCCTAGTAAATGGGGAGCAGGAGAACCGAGTACAGAAAGGAAATGGCTACTTTCAAGTGCCCCCACACACCCCTGTGATCTTTGGTGAAGCTGGAGGTCGCACCCTCTTCAGGTATGGGTAAGAAGGGCTAAGAGTGCACCCTGTTTGCCCTGAAGTTTTGATTCAAGCAAATGTCTATTAATTTCTAGGGGTGTCTGGGTTTTGGTTTTTCACCTCCCTGAAATAGTTAAGTGTCTGATGCTGTTAGACCCCATCTTAATTGAGAGCTGAGCCTCTAGTGGTAAAATGAGGTTGATACCTTGTGGAGGTTGATAACCTTGCCTCAAGGCAGCTTCTTAGCAGTTTCTGCAGGAAGTGCTTTTTCTCACTTAACCAGCCAGACTGCCAGGGACAGATGACTTCACCAGAAGTCCCCACCCACAGGACAATATCTGAGTAGATAACTTCCCTCAGACCAGGCCAGGGGAGATGGACTGGGCTGCTCCTGGGAACTGTCATGCCCAACAATGGCTCGACCTGAGGTGCAAGGCAGTCCTTCGTGAGGGCCTGCAGGCAAGTGCTAGGCTGGCTTCACCTCCAAGTTGCCAGCCAAGGCCCAGGAAATGTCATGGGAGAAAGCCATGGGCCAGAAGTAAGAAAGCTATTTGTCTTGCCCTTGAGAGCAGAATTCTCTTCCTTGATGGTGATTTCCTGAGAGTGTGGTCACTGAAAACCTCCTGACCCCATGTTGTGCATGGACCGCCGTGCACTGTAGCTCTGCTGAGCGACCTCAAGTGCCTTGCCTACACCCAGCTTCCTGTCCTCACCCAGGGGCCCCAACAGGCAGCCACAGTGTCTGTCTGGCCTCAAATCTGGGAGCCTGAGTTTGACAGCTTGCTTTCACTCTTAGCAGAGTGAGTCATTCTGCCTGCCTTCTACTTTATTTCCTCAGCTGTCAGTTGGGGGTGATCCTGAATGAACTCTATAAGCTCCCTCCCTCTAACATTTAATGACAGTGATATTGGGATCCGTGCTTATTTTGTCACTTACTACATGATGGATTATGTTTAGGCTGCTCTGCCGAGATTCTGGGGGTGAGACTGAGTCCATGCTTCTTAATGAGACGGTGCCACAATGGGTAATTGACATCACTGTGGATGTAAGTGTCCTCCACTCCCACTTTGTCCTCTTATTTTTTTCCAAATCATGAAGAAAATTTACTGTATTAAATTGTATAATCTTTGATTGAAACTAGACTGCCAAGTGGAATCCTCTTCTGCTTCTGTGCAGTTCCAAAGCTGCAGAGAAATATTATAATTATGTCTCTTTCTATCTTTATTTTTAATATATAAAATGTGCTTATCAAAGAAAATAATAAATGAATAAGGTGAAATTCCCATCCTTTTCCAAACACTGTCTTCCATTCACTTCCTATTCTTCTTTCCCAGAGGTAGTAAATATTAATAGCTTAATGCCTTCAGGACCTTCTTCTGTGCATACACAAGTATGTATTTGTGTCTATATATGTGTGTCTAGATATATGTGATCCATATATAGATCATTTTATTTTGCACAGAATCTGCTGTTCTGTACTGTTCTACAACTTGGGTGTGTTTTTTTGTTTTGTTTTTCACTTAAAAATATATTTTGGACAGTTTTTCATATTAGTGTATGGATCACTTCTTTTTAATGAATGCATAGTATTTTGTTGTATAAGTGTACCATGGTTTATTTAGCCAGTCCCTATTAACGGACATTTAGGTTGTACCCAATGTTTTCTGTTAAAAACAATGCTTCAGTGAACATCCTTGTATATATATCTTTGTGTACTTTTTAGGGTAAATTCCTAGAAGTGGAATTGCTGGATCAAAGGGTATGCACATTTTAAATTTCAATGGATACTGCCAAATTGCACTCCACTAAGGGTATACCAGTTTACACTCTCACCAACAGTGTGTGAGGGCCCAGAACCCCGCACCCTCACCAATGCTGGATACTTAGAATCTTTGCTGAAAGATAGACATACTATCTCATTGTTCTAAATTTTTTTAACTTACGGTGAGGTTAAGCATCTTTTCATAGTGGCCATTTTTATTTCTTTTGTAAGTTGCCTGTTTGTATTCTTTACTCGACTTTCTATTGGGTTATTTGTCTTTCTTATTGACTTGTAATAGTTCTTCATACTGAATATTAACCCTTTGACCATTCTCTTGCCTCTTGATTGAATTTTTGCTTTGCTCATGATGTCCTTTGGCAGGCAAAAAGTTTTAGTTTTTATATGACCAGATTAATCCTTTACGGCTGTGAGTTTCATGTCTTGCTTAGGTATTTCGCACCCAGAGTAGCAAAAATATTTTCTTGTGTTCTCTTCTAGTATGTTTATGATAATAGTTTGTATCTAGATCATTAAAGTATTAGAATTTATTCTGTTTGGTGAATTTATTCTGTTTGGTGTGAAGTGAAGTAAGATGCTAACTTTCTCCAAATGGGTAGCCAGTGTGTCAACACAATTTATTGAATCATTTAAACTTTTCCTACTAATTTGAAATGCTGTTTTATCATATACTAAATTTCTATACACACATAGGTCTGTTTCTAGTTATGTGCTATTGACCAATTTTATGTCTATTTAAAGCCTCATGAAAAGAGATTTAATCTCTAGAACCTTCTAGAAAATTTGTTTTCTGTCCCAGATAAACTTCCAAGAACTTAAAGCCAGTCTGACACCTGATGGATATTCTAGTCTTCTCTAAATTTGAGCTCCCCATAAACCACTACTTCCTTTGAGTGTGAAACTCACTCGGATGCATTGCTGACTTTAGGCCTGTGACTTATTCCCTGGAGGAAACATCCAAAGAGGATATGACATGGAGGCTCAAAGGGGATTAATCCCCATAGCAAAGATGACCAATTAATTTTATCCTTTATCTAAGTGTATGGTTTACATCATATGGACATCTAGGTGGTTGGCTGAACTTTCCACTCTTATTTGAAACCTCAGACAGACCTCACTCTGATGTCAGAGGTAAAGCAAGTTAGGAGGACTTGATTGACCTTTAGAGGTGGATAATGGACCTTACCAGCATAGAGTGTATGGTTTTGCTCAAAAGTGAATGTTGTGGGTTTCTCTCAAGACACTTAAATTTTTGTTCTGGCATTTGAATGTAGACTTGAGATTTTGGTTTGTATGGCTTAAAGGATTAAAATAAAGTTTGTTTCCCTTTAATACCTTGAATTGTTATTTGAGAAGAGCCATGCTGCCATTTTATATTGCTACTGACACTGCATATAATTTGTCTTTATATATGTTTTATTACAAAATTAAACTTTATACTTTTCTGATACCCTTTCTCTAAGGCTGACATAATTTGAGAGCTTACTATAAATTTCATAGAAAGTCACTTTTAAATGTACAATAGCAATTAACTTATGAATCGTGTTTTCACAAGTATTGACATCATTTTAGTTTATCAATTAATAGACACTATTTTACTTTTTTTCACTTTTAATATTTCAGAAAAATATGCCCAAATTCAACAAAATTCCTTTCTACCTCCAACCTCATGCATCTTCAGGAGCAAAAACCTTAAAAAAGTAAGTGAATGGAGTGTCATGCAATACTTTGATCTGATTAATTGCCAGAGACTTTTTTATTCCTTATGATTACGTTCATAGCACAGAAGGCAAGTACTAGATCTTAGGCTATTCCATAAAACTGAAGTCTTATACAGTTTAACCATTTACAAAGCATGGGCTTCCCTGGCAGCTCAGCTGATTAAAGAATCCACTTGTGATGCAGGAGAGCCTGGTTTGATTCCTGAGTCGGGAAGATCCACTGGAGAAGGGATAGGCTACCCACTCTAGCATTCTTGAGCTTCCCAGGTGGCTCAGCTGGTAAAGACTCCACCTGCAATCTGTGAAAGCTGGGTTCGATCCCTGGGTTGGATTTAATTAATTTAATTATTTGTTAGGATTACATTTAGAGCACAGAAGGCAAGTACTAGATCTTAGGCTACTTTCATAATATTGAAAGTTTATATAATTTAACTGGCTTTTAAAGTATGAGCCTGAGCTACTTGATTTGACCATTATTAACTGATGTCAGAGATACAGAAGTAGGTTTGGGGATAAGGAAGTTGCTGAATCTAGTTTTGGACATGTAGAGTTTGCGATGCCTTTGGGACATTGGCGGGAGCTATTGGGTTGGTGGGTTTGGAGATCAGACAGGCAGTTGAAACTCAAAGTCTTGACTATAGGAGGAAGCCCTGGGAGAAATGGGTACATCCATCATCGGAGCCTAATAAGCAACAGGGGCTGCCTTCCCTTTCAGGAGCATTCAGTTTGCCCATGCTCTGGGAAAGTCTTTAAGGGAATAGAACCTAGAAGGCTGCTCTTTATGTATATAATCTCACTTATTTGCACATAATCTGTTTTAGGAGAGGACACTAATCTGTTGGGAATTCTGAAAATGGATTAAAGCAATGCCTGACAACATGTATTGATTTATGTTTCTGTGGTATGATTTAGCCTTATCAGATGTTATCACCAAAGAAAATGGGAGAGAGAATATCCAGTGATGTCCTGATGTCACCATCTGCCCTTGCCTTTTTCAGGGACCGACTTTCTGCTAGTGACATGCTTCAAGTCCGGAAAGTAATGGAACACGTCTATGAGAAAATCATCAACTTGGATAATGAGTCTCAAACCACTAGCTCTTCTAATAATGAAAAACCAGGAGAACAGGAGAAAGAGGAGGATATTGCTGTATTGGCAGAGGAGAAAATTGAGCTTTTGTGCCAGGACCAGGTAAATGGATTGAGGACACCGCCCCCTTGTTTCCAGTGCTGGTGCTCAGACTTTGCTAATGTGGTAGGATTGTGGTTTCCAGATCTGTTGCCTTGCAGGGGTCGGGGGAGGGCTTCTGCTTTTAGAGAGACCGTAAGGAGCGCTGGGTCTCCCACCCATTTGTGAGGCCCTTAGCTTCCATTTACCCTGGGGGCAGTTTTCAGGAAAGGGACAGGAGATTGAAACGTACGCGCAGACAGATGTGGATGTGCTGGTGGATTTTTTTTTCTGAAAAGGAAGCCACATGCTCATCTTGATGTGCAGAGCAGCATCTGCTGTGTTAGTTTAAGATCTGAAGAGGAGGTGAGTGGAGCATCTGTGGAAATGCTGCAAATGAGGATTCACTCGAGGCATTTCTTCAGAAGAACGGCTCACCGTGTCGTGTCTGCCCTAGCCACACGAGTTGCACGTCTCCCGTGCCCAGATTCATGCCTGCATGCAGCAAAAGCAGGCCACCAAGCATGGGCAAGGAGAGTTCGGCATTAGCAATAACAGCATAAGGTACTGGATGCCTTTTTCATTATTTATTTTTTGCTGTTCAGGTTTTGGATCCAAATATGGACCTTCGGACAGTGAAACACTTCATATGGAAGAGTGGTGGTGACCTCACCCTCCATTACCGTCAGAAGTCCACGTGAAGGGCGGGCCAGCACTCCTGGGTATTCATTTACTGACCTTCCTCTATGGCCCCAAGAGTAGTCCTAGGAAGCCCAGAGCCCCAGTGGGAACAAGACTTCTAACGACTGATTTGGTATGGACCGAGATTATCTTTCCATTGAAGTGACTAATCAAGATGTAATATAGAAACCAGTCTCCATGTGTAGATTAAGCTGTCCCCAGGGAGGCAGAGTGCCAGAGAAGAGCCCCAAGCAGGCTGTGTGTTGCGAGATGTACTGAGGACTGAAGAGAGGCCAGCACAGATTTTGCTTCCTCCTTTTGTTTCAAAGGACCTTATCTTGATCTGTTAGCACTTGTCAAAGACACATGGTAGGGCCACGTCTGTCACTGTGTTCCAACTCCAATCCCACACACTCGGGAGCTTTTCTAAGTACATTCCATCTACGCAGTACCTATGAAGGCTTTTTCCAAGTTTGTCATTAAAAAAAAACAAGTTGTTTTCACCATTTAAGACAGTTATTTTTAATAGGAATTGGCTGTTGCACAATTCAAGAGCCAGCCCATTTCATAATAGATGATTACTGGTGGGCTTGTTTTTAATACTGCATCTCAGATGTGTTGTAGGCAGATCTGTCGAAACCCCAGGTGCTGGGTCACAGCGCTTGGACTGCCAGCCTGGAGTGCGGCCAGCCCGTGCCCAGCTGGGACGCCTGGACTGCGCGGCGGCCGCAAGGAGGCGCAGCTCTCTCACGCCTTCCTCCACTGTGTTTTCTTTATGGGCAAAACCAAGTGACACCACAGGGTCTTGCCCCGGGTGAGCAGCATGACACCATCAAAACTAAAGACCATGATGAGATCCTGACTTCATTTCAATGCTACCTAATATTTCTGGTGTCAGAGTAAAAGGGTGTCATAATGAGTTAATTTGATATTCATGTCCTGGAAGTATACGTTTGTTTTTCCAGTTTTATATGCAGGTTTGTGTTGTACCTGTATCCAGATTTCTTTTCACTGTTCTTTCTAACAATCTAAAGCTTTCATAGAATCATTTGGATCTTGTACAGAATATAACTTATTGGGGATAAACACTTCCAACTTTTGGCAGAAAAAAACATACTTTGGATCCTCCCCAAGGTCATTTGTACTCAGAATAGAACAATGGTCCACCCTTATAAAACTACATAAGACAAGCCTCCTGTGTGAAGCCAGAAGCACAAGTGCCTTCAGAGGGCAGTTTATTCCAGTCCGGTTGCCTCCCCAGCTTGTGTGTGGCCCATCCCTATAATAGCAGGGACTGTGGAGGGGGTGGGGAAGTTTTCTTTTCTATATCTTCACAGGTTCAGCAGGAGGCAGCTGATGGGCCTGGGTCCAGACTTAAACCATTTGAGATACTCTGATCCGCACAACTGTAGAGACAGGGTTCACTCACTGCTGGTCAGCCTCCTTTGGAAAGTGGAGCGGTCATTGCCTCCAGCACTTTGAAGAAGTGAGCAAAGACACGCCACATTTCCAATGAGTCTGTCTCCCTTATGCAGAGAGCAACGGCTTTTTTAAAAACAAAAATCCTTTCTATCTTGAATACAACGGTGCACTTTCGGTGCACATTTTTTAGCAATAGTTGTGAACTAATGGCTAAAAGAAAAAAAAAAACTCATTTCCCAGCCCTCAGCTTTGTTTGCACGAAGGGCCCTTGGGCTGAAGGAATGGGTCTCGCTGGGCCATGCTGCCCCGTGTGCTGAGTTCTGAGGGGCGGCTGTGCTCCCTTCCCATCTTAGATCTGACCCCTCTGCCCCAGCATGGTTGTGTTTTTTTGTTGTTCCAGTCAAACCTGTAATAGTTTCCAGAAGATTTGACAGTCTGCAATGCCAAAAGGGTAAAAATCTGTATTTCACAGTTGTATAGAATAAAGGCTTTAGTTAAAATATTTCAAAGTGTATAGTACACATTTATTTCCACTTGTCATTTTCCTTCATAGCAGATTACAGAGAAAGTAAGAAACTTGTGGTTTTGTGTTTACCCTGGACATAATTAGCACTGGTATCTATTTTATCCCCCAGTTTGGGGAAGGGAGCGTGTTAACGTGAGGGTGGGAAGAACCAGGTCCCTTGGGTGAGGGTGACCCTGGGTCAGGCCACCAGGTTAGTGAAGGGAAACTGGCTTCAGAACAGGCCTGGCGTGATTCTACTTCCTGGATTCCTGCAGGCAGACACTGGGCTCCCAGACAACCCAGGAACCAGGTTCTGGCACTGGCTCTGGACACAATGCCTCCCTATTCTGCAGGCTTATCAGGTGCTCTGGTAGACCTGACAAAGCTTTGCTTTTTACATGCAGTCACAGTGCAGGAAACTCGAGGTGGTTGCTGATATGGGGCCCTCCCTCCACATCTTTGGTCTCTGCCCCCCCAGAGCAGAGTCCCTCCATATCTTTGGTCTGGGCCCCTCTATGAGCCTAACAGAGCTCTGAATTCCCTGTAAGGGCACACACTCCAAATCAAATGGTAAAGGTGGGACTTTCAACTGGACTGAGGCTAGAAGGCCAGGCCGGAGGCAGCTTTCATGGTAATCAGCAAGGGCTGTGGGAAGGTGAGGGACTCTGGCCAAAGAGGAAAGGACAAGTGATAAGGATCACCCCTCCACGGAGCCCTCCTCGTGCTGTGGGACCTAGGCAGAGCAAGACACACAACCCAGTCTCAGCCTCCTGAGGCACTGGGGGAGAGGGGAACAGCCCTCTCCTGTACTGTGGGAAGTAGCAGCGGGCCCTGACTCACTCTTGTCCGGGCACCTCATCCCTGCTTGGGGTGGGAGCTGTGTGTAAAGTGCTCCAGGCGGGAGGACGGGCTCTGAGAGCCTGCTTAGGATGGTGAACTTGAATTTGTTAACTGTCATTCACCTCTAGGGTGGCTAGATGACTTGTATATTTAAGAGAGATGGTTGTAAAAGTTTGGGAGCTGACAGGTGTCCCAGCTGGTGACGCTAGGTCCGCGGGATGTAGATGCTGGGGAAGCATCACGCCCCAAGCACAGGTGAGTCTCTGCTGAAGGGCCCAGGATTTCCAACCCTCCCTCAGGAGAAGGGGCCAGGTTCACTGGACTCAGTGGTCAGCCTGAGCCAACTGTGCAGACGAGCACAGGGGAAGACGGCAAAGGGGGCGGCAGGGGTCCCCAGGGCTTGGGGGGTGCCCTGCATTACAGATAGGCTGTCTGTAATGGAAAGAATCGAGGCAAGCCCCCAGAATGGTTAGACAACCACTCCACAGCGACCCCTTCTCCCTCACCCCATCTTCACACCCGCTGGTGCCTGGACTCTGCTGCCTGCCGTGCGGCCACAGTGACTGGAGCAGGAACACGCAGTGGGCCCAAGGCCCGAAGATGCCCTTCCCCAAGGCCCACGGCCTCTACCGATGGAAGCTCCATGCCCGACCCAAGCAGCAGAGTCCTCTCCTCCCCCAGCTTCTGGAAAACTGAATCTGGTGCTGTTCCCAGCCCCCTGCTACGCCAAAAGTACTTGTTTGAGATTCTTAGACAAGTGCCCAATTCCCCAAAGCCAGGACCACCAGGCAGAATGACTGCTGGCAGGTTTTCTCTTGGAGACCAGTAGGGTCTGAGTGGACACAAAAGCCCCCACATTGGCAGAAGACACTGCACAGCCCTCGGCCTCAGCCCAGGAAGCACTAACTCAGGCCACCCAACACAGCATGGCCTGAGCTGCCTCCCACTGCCAGGCCTCGTGAGACGCCGTCAGAGGGCCTGGTTCACAGCCCAGAGTGGTCAGGAGTGGAGAGGGCCTGGCTAGGAGCAGCCCCAGCCTCCACCCCGCAGTCTGGGCTCTCTGGGCTTGCTGGCTCCTCCGCCTGGGCTTCGAGCAGCTCAGCAGACAGCCCATCTTCAGGTGAGGCGGCAGAAGTGAGGCTGTCGGGAAGGGTCAGCTGAGGCAGGTGGTCTGGCTGGGCCTGGGCGCCGGGGCTGTCTGGGAAGGAGACCTCAAACTCGGACCCAGACCAGGTGGCCTCACCTGAAACACACAGGGTGGAGGTGAGGAGGCCCACAGAACCGGGGCCAGTGTGGCCTGGGGCAGTCACCCCACTGACCCCCAGCTCCCACCCCCCGGGGTTGACGGGATGGGAGTGCCAGTGTACGAGCACCTTGATGTGGCTACCCTCCCCCACAGGCAAGCCTCTAACCCGGCTAAGAGACTCAGGGCCGCCTTCGCCACAACCCAGGGTCCCCCCGCAGAGGCGCCAGCCCCTCACCACCACGCTCGTGAGAACCGCTGCTGGAGCAGACATCCTCCAGCCCTGAGGCTGAGACCGCAGGGGGGGTCAGCTCTGTGGAAGAGGGCAGGCCAGGCCAGACACTGGCGTTGCTGCTGTCCAAGAGGCAGAGGCCAGACACGTCCAGGAAGCCTGGGGGAGACACACGATTCTCTGTTGGCACAGAACCCTGACCGCTGGAAGGCCAGCGCCTCAGGCTCACTGTGCCCAGTCTCTGGGGCATCTGGCCTGGCCTGAGAGTGAAGCCTCAGCTGTTTGTGAAGCCCCCAGCCAGCCCCAGAGGCTCCCCACAGCTGCTTTCTGAGGAAAGAAAGGGGACTGGGGTGGGTGATCACAGGAATAGCCCAGTGGCAGAGGGCCCAGGCCCTGCCCTGTGCCCAGTGTGCTGTGTGGCCTTGAGCAGGCCCCCTCTCGCCTCTGGACGGCAGCCTCCCCATCCGCACGCTGATCACATCGTCTGCGACTAGCCCAGCAGGTACGAGATAGCTGCCAACGCCCAGCCCTCAGCTTGCTCTCAGCCTGCTCTGTACCTGGGTCCATGACTCGCTGCAGTGGAGGTGGAGGCTGCAGAGGAATCTCCATGGAACGGGGCGGGTCTCCAAGGTCTTGAGCGCCCTGGCCAGGACTTTCAGGCCCAGGGGGCTGTTCCTCCGTGGAGGAGTCAGGTGCCTGCAGCAAGGCCTAAGAGGAGCCAGGGAAAAAGAGGCATCAGAGGGCCCTGTCAGGACAGGGCTAGTCCAGCCCAACCCCTAGCCCACACCTACCCCGGGAGCACCACTCAGCTCACAGGAGCAAAGAGCCTTGGGGGTCTATTGCTTGCTCTACAGCAGATGTGCAGTCAGGCAAGAGGGGCCCAGCTGGCCTCCCCTGAGGTGCCAACATGGACTTGGGGTCCCCTTCCCACTCTGCTGAGCAGCCCTGTCTGTGACCCCCTGGCATAGTCCATGCCTGGAGAGTAGTCCCCGAGTGCCCACATGCAGACCCCAGGCACCAGCCTGATGCCCAGAGGCACTTGGACCAGACACACAGTCCCTGGCCTAACTTTCCGATAGACTCGGAGGCACAAGACAAGGCCCTGCCCACCCCGAGCCTCAGTTTCCCAGTCGTGAAATGAAAATGACAACCAGTGCCTCGCACTCCCCTCACCTGCAGACCCAAGTAGCAGGAAAACCGAAGCAGGTTGCACGGTCCTGGGACCGGCCCCATCTGCTCCCCCTGGGTCCCACAGGCCGGGGGGCTTCCCAAGGGCTCCACAGATAGGCTCCTGGTGAGGACAGCCCCAGTCTCCTTTCCCAGCTGCAGGCCCCTCTGCCCACATGAAACTCCCTTCTTGCCCAGCTGGCCAGTGCTCCCCACGTACCTCCACGTAGTCACCCTGTTTGGAGCCTGTCTCCAGGCCAAAAGGGGCAGGAGAGTCCTGGGGGCCGGGTCCAGGCGGTGGGGCACCAGGTGGTGGGGCACTGGGTGGCAGGCCACCAGGCGGCTTCTTGTGGTGGCTGGGGGGCTGGGTTGGGATCCGGTGCAGATACCCGTAACCAATACCACACCCCAGGCTGCCAAAGGCCAGAAACGCCTTCCTGGGCTTGTCCCACAGCCCTTTCTACCCCTGCCACCCCCACCCACCAGCAATGAGACGGTCTCCTAGACCAACATCAGCCTCAGGACCCCTGGGCCCAGGGCCCAGCCCTCCACCCCCACCGTGGGACTCAAGGTCCATGCCCACTGGCCAGGCGCCCCCCAGAGCCCCACCCCGCAGCCCCCCGATCCCAGGAAGTACCTGCCCTCTCCACCCCAGGCTGCATTGGGGGTGACAGTCACCTCCCGGCAGGAGTCAGACTCAGAATTGTAAACCATCAGCTTCAAGGGCTTCCCCTCGTGGGACTCGATGAGCGAGAAGAAGTCCTCGGACTACGACAGACACACAGCACCTAAGCCCTGTTCCCACTCTGGGATGGGAAGCCTCACAAGACAAGACACTTCTCACGGACAGCACCCTATCCAGGAGGCTGGGGGAGCAGGGAGGAAAGGCCGCCCTTCCTCACCTCCTGGAGGATCTGGTCTGAGCCCACGACGTAGTCTGTGTAGGGGCGCAGGCCTGCGAGGGCGGCAGGTGAAGAGGGTTCCACATCCTGAGGAAGAGGAATCACGAATTATCCAACTGTCAGCCTTGCTACTGGGGGGCAGCGGGTGGAGAGCTGTGTCTTCAGGTGGTGAGTAGTATACCTGTCCTCCGTCCCCAGGCCAAGACCTCAAGCCGCCCCGCCACGCACCGCCCAGCCCCTTGTTCCCCTGACTCCCCCAGTCCACAGTCCGCCCAGCAGAGGGCAGCACTGCGTCACGGCTCACCTTACAGCTCCCGCATCTGACCACCCGAACCAACTCCAGCCTCCCCCGGCTGCTAGCTGGGGCGCTGAAGACAGACACTTTACTCCTCTGCCCCAGTTTCCCCACAGTTAAAAGTAGGATATATAGTACTTAGGCAAAAGGTTGCTGAGAAGACCAAAAAAAAAAATACATGTACAGAATGAAAACCACACCTTGTCCCACAGTAAACGCCCCACTTTATTGCTGTTACTGCTGCAGGCATAGGGCTGAAAACCTCAGGGTAGGGGGGAGGTTAAAGGCAAGGGTGGTGAGAAGCAAGTGCAAAGATTGCCTTCTCCCTTGGAAAGCTCCACTGCCCCCTCCCACTCTCCCAAGAAACGTGGAAGGATTTGCATCACCACCCCCGCATTGCACTCATGGACAAACTGAGTAAGACCAGCTGAAAAGGTTGAGAAGACTCCCGCAAGGAGTCAGTGAGCAACAGAACCAACTAGAAACTAAATCAGCCCGTTTCTAGCTCAGGGCTCCTTCCATCCATCAAGCTGCAGGACTGCGCATTCGAGAACCTGGGCACAATCAGTGACTGTGCATGTTACGTGTGCATGTATGTCTATGGATGAACACTAACAGCAACAGCTGTGACAACTCAGTCACAGAGATTCACTACGGTTCAGACCCCAGGCACCAGTCGAGTGCCCGAAGGGGCTCTCAGGGGACCTGCCCCAAAAAACATATTACTGTACACCCTAGAGTATACCAGAAAAAAACACTTTTTAGATAAGGACTAAAGCAGCAGCAGGATTTCCCAGGTGGCACAGCGGTAAAGAATCTGCCTGCCAACGCAGGAGGCATAGGTTCAGTCCCGGGGTCGGGAAGATCCCCTGGAAGAGGGCATGGCAGCTCACTCCAGTGTTCTTGCCTGGAGAATCCCATGGACAGAGGAGTCTGGTGGGCTACAGTCCACGGGGTTGCAGAATCAGACACGACTTAGCGACTGAACAATGCAAAGCAGTAATAGCAGCATTCTGGCAGCACAACCACCCTTCCAGCAGATGGCGGCCCCATCTTTCCAAAGAAGAAACCAAGGTCTAGCGTGTAAGAAATCACCCAAAGTCAGAGGGCCCTGCTCGGGGGATGAGGAGTTGCCCTCTCTGGGACCCTGGATCAGGGAGCCCACACCCTGCCCTCAGAACCCCCTGACAGGCCCACTGGCTGCTGGCCTTTCCTAGGGGGCCTCCCCACACCCACCCCCAGGGACCCCCCACCACGCCCCCACTCACCAGCACATGCCACACGTGCTCGCTGGCGCGGCGGCAGCTGCAGAAGCGGACGCTGGCACCCAGCAGGCCCTGGCCGCCCCACATGTTGCTGGGGACCACCTCCACCTCACGCACTCTCATGGTCTTCATGCTGAACACCTCCAGCTTCACGGGCTTCTCCACGTTGGCCCTCAGCAGGGCCTTGAGCGTGTCATTCTCCTTGTTCTGCAAGGGCAGCAGGGCTGACCCCTGGAGCCCCCCGCCAACGCCCAGCCAGACCCCCCAGACAAGTCTGGCTCTGATATAGGGCGAGGGCCCTGGTGGCCAGCTGCCCCCGAGAGACCTGGTGCAGGGCTGGGTCCACAGGTCAGGGCTGGGCCTGCAGCCACTGGACCCCCAGCATCCCTAAGCCCTGCTAAACCTTCCTCCCTCGGGGCCCCCAGAAAACACCACAAAGTAAGCAAAGAGCCCCCTGAGTCCAGAGCACTGCCGCACGGCCCACTCTGAGAGGCCCCTTCCAGAGCCCTCACCCCTCTGGGCAGGCCTGGAGGCTTTGTGGACAGTGCCAGGAGTCCCCCTGCCTCCGGCCCACCCCAGAGGGACCAAGGGCTAAACTCCAGGCAGGGCCCCCATCAGGCTCACTGTTGCCCTGGAAGAAGGGGAGATGGGGTTTGGTCTCCAGGGCTGGGGTTCCCAAGCGACAGCAGGATGGACGGACGGGCGGACACACACACACACATGGCAGAGGCAGGAGGGGGGCCTCACCAGTCTTGAGTGCCCGATGGTGATGATGAAGTCAAAGTAGGGCTCCAGGCCTGCCTGCTGGGCAGGGGAGTTCTCCTGCACCTGTGCAGCACAGAGGCTATGGTCACTGCGCTGACCTCAGGGCTCTCCCAGAAACCCCCAGCCCTCAGTTCTAGAAACCGCTCCACTCCCCCTGTCCCAGTGAGGACACAGACCCCAGCGTGAACTAGGCCAGGTGGGCCGCACATGGGCACAGCCAAGGCTGACGCCATCCTCTCTCACTGCTTTCCTGGGCTTATGTTTTCCTCTTTTAGAAAACGACTCTTTCCAGGTCGTGATCCACAGACTACGCCTCCAGACAGCCTCACAGAAAGAGCCCAGGGCAGCAGGCCACGGGGAGGCTAGGTGACTCAGACGCTGCCCCAGAGGCCTGCGCTGGGGCCACTGGAGAGCCAGAAAGGTTTACCAGAAAGGTTCAGATGTGGACAGGAACGGAGTGCCCTGGGGTCGTGCCCAGAAAGACAGGAGTGGGGAAGGCAGCCTGTGGCCAGATCCAGAGGGCCCTGTGGTGACAGATCCAGGCAGGGTTGAGGAGGGCTGGTGGAGGAGAACAGACCCTGGGGCCGGGCATGAGCCTGAGCCAGGAAGCCTGGTGAGCAGCACACAGTTCCCTTTGCCATACAACCTCCCCACAGCACACCAGCCCCTCCAGCAGCAAGTCCCAGCCCAAGGCTGACCCTGTGCTGCCTCGCACTCCCAGACTCCCCGCAGTCTCCAAAAGCACAACAGCCAGGCTTGCCGCTCTGGTGGAAATCCGTCTCAAAGGCACCATTCACAGAGCCTCGCTCAGACAATGCAGCCTTTATCCCCAGTTTTGGACTGCAGGTGGGCCGCAGGCCCTCCAGCCCTTGGCTGTGAGCACTTGAAGCCCAGTGTCAACCAGGCCCCCAAGCCCTGGGACTCAGGTGGCCTCAGGTTCCGGATGCCTGCTTGAGGGGAAGGCCCCGTGGCTTCTGCCACTCCCCAGGCCCTCCAATCGCACAGTCCCCAGACTGAAGGAACCCTCAGCGCTGAGGCTGTGGATCCAGGCCAGTCTGCCCCTGGGATTAGGGCTCCCTCCTCACAGCAGTACCAACAGAGCCTCTCCTTGCCACTTCTAGAAGCTGCCACAGCTTCTACTGAGAATAAGCCCAGAAACCCAACTCCACCCTAGTTGGCCTTGCCCAGAGGGCTACTCCTAGGAGCCTGCTTCGCCATCCCTTCAGGGGAAAGTCTGGGAAGAGGTAGCTTTTCAGCAGAGGGCAGTTCATCCGGGAAAGCTGCTCCTCCCTGCTGTGGGCCACTCCACCCCAACTCCGCCGGGTAAGGCCCTGGCTCCAGAGCAGGCTGGTCGCCCTGTACCCTCCTCCACCCAATGTCAGCCGCTCTCCGTCATCAATGAGGCCCCGAGGCTCAGGCCCCCAGTGCACAGGCTCTCCTCCCAGCCCACCCTGCGCCTCCACCTCCTCGCTCCTGCGGCCTTGCCCTTGGTCTGGTGGCACTTCCCCTGCCTCTGCCCTGGGCCTTGCCGTCGCCCACTATGGCTCCACAGCAGAAAGCATCTGGGATGCTGCCTGCCGCACCTCCAGTCCCGCAGCAAGTGCCCCCCTCTGTCTGGCTTTCTCCTGGGGGTTCCTGACACCCCCAACCCCACAGCCCTACACGTGTGCTGCTTTCCTAACCCGCTCCCCAACTCCCATCAGCGCACCTAGAGCAGTTAACCACACGATGGCAGCTTACACCTTCTAAGGACTGGCTGGGTGCCAGGCAAGTGCACGACCTGCTTCCCCCGTCTCACTAACCCCAACTGACAGCGGAGGAAAAGCACTCCGTTATTCAACAACTGCCTGACCCCAGGAAATCCGACCCAGAGCTTGTTCCTGCCCACAGCCCTGTAACAGCTCGCCGAGGGCAGTGACTTCTCCACCGTGCTCTGCATATGTGGGAAGGCCAATAGTCAGAGAAAGCAGCCCAGTTGTTCTTAGTCTGGTTTTCTTTTTACTATTAAGGAGGCAACATGACACTTCTACTTAAAACCTCCTGATGGTACCATACCTCACCATTAAATCCTAAATCCCCAGGACAACACACAAGGCCCCAGGCAATGTGGCCTCATCCTTTCCCTCACAAGGGCCTGGCCATTCAAGCACACCAGTCCCAGCTCCTCACTGCTGAAGCTCAGTAAGCATAATCCTACCTCAGCGTCTCCCTTCGCCCTGAACGCTCTTCCCCCACATAGCTATGTGTGTGTGTATATATATATACATATACATATATATATATATATAACAGGAAAAAACTTACCGTGGAACTATTAAAGACCAATGATTTGAAGAAGGAAAGAAAACGATCAAGCAGATTAAAAAGCTATGTAGGGGTGGTTAATTGCAAGGGTGACCAGATAAACTTCACCTGGCCTACCGTCCACTCCTTATCTCTGAGTGTCGGCTCAAACGCGACTTGATCAGAGGCCTCTCCTGACCCCTCTATCCAAAACAGCACCCGCTCATCACTCTGGACCCCTTACCCTGCTTTATTTTTCTCTCTAGCAATGGTCACCACCTACCATACATTTCCATTTCCAGGCTGCTCCCTTCTCTCCTGGCGGGCACCCAAATGTAAACTCCGTAAGAAAAGGGACAATGTCTCTTCCGCTCACTGCTTCATCTCCAGTGCCCGGAAATCTACATGCCATAGCGCATGTGCTCAAAGTCACTGTTTTTGGCTCTAAGGCTATACTGTACAACACAGGGCACATAGCCAATATTTTTATATAATAACTATTAATAGAGCACAGCCTTTTAAAATTGTGTATCTCTGTATTGTATGCATATGTAAAATTGTACATCAACTATACTTCAATTAAAAAAATAAAGCTGCACGTATGAAATGAAAAAATAACTGTTTTGTAAATGAAGACCCAGTTCCTCAAACTTTCCACTCTGTCCCTCTCCAACCGGCCCTTCTTGCCTTCACTCCTGGCATCCACCCCCACCCCCTGTCAACAGCCTTAATTTGCTTTCCATCAAACCTGCTGGAAGACCCTTCTGGCTGCATGCATTTCACTGTCCACTTTTTCTGCTTGGTACCACATCATAGTGTCCACTTGGGAAAGCCCATCAGCAAGCACAGATCCTGTTACCTCCGGGTCCTGGAGCCATCCTGCCTTTCCTTTTAGCAAACCTCTTCTTTGGTCCCCGCTCTTATTCCCCAACCCTCCGCCGCCTCGTTGTCAACACAGCCTCCTATGACAACAGTAAAGACCACTCAAAAGTAAGGCGTCAAACTGACAAGCTACGCCCATCTCTGCAGCCATCCACCTGCGCACAAGCCAAAAGGGAGTCTGGCCCACCTGCGCTCCGGAGACAGAGACCCGCCTGCCCCTCTCACCTCTGTTACAGCCCCGCCCTCTCCGAGGTACTAATCACCCCACATCTCCATCTGGCCGCGGACCCCTCTCCCCGCCTTCAGGCCCTGGAACTCACTCCATCTCCACTGTCCTCGCGACTGCTCATCAGGCTTCTTTGTGGCAACACGGATGACACAACTCTCTGCTGCGGCCCTACGGCGCTTCTCCGCGGTGTTCCACTTGGGGACCCTCCCCCTGCAGCAAATCTATCCCCGAGCCCTCTGCCGCATTCTCTCTGCTCTCCCGCTCCCACTTTCCCTGCCTGGTTCTCACTGGTCTTCGACCTCTCGAAGCCTTTCGACCCCGAGAAGCGTGGGATGAGAGCCAGTGGACTCCCCGGCAGTTGGCGACCCCCTGGATCCAAGAGCGCAGACGGCCGGGGACTGGGCTTAGCTGGCTCTTTCCTCAGGCCCAACGTGGAGCGCAGTGCACAACAGGCGATCACAAATGTGTTCATACAAGTGCACAAATTCTTCCTGACTGAACCTGGCGCGCTCACTCTCCCCCTGGGAGAAGTGCCATTCCGGAGCGGCCCGACTCCACCAGGAACCGCTCCCGCTTCCTGCAGAGCTGGCACTTGGGGCTGGCGCCGGGCCGACCGCGGCCGCAGGCGGGCCAGGACCCAGGGGTGCCACGGCGCCTTCTCTCGGCGACGGCTCCCACCGGGAAGGGGTACCACCCTCCCCCGGGAGGCCACCCAGCGCCGAGACCCCGCGGCTGCCGCCTTCTGGCCGGCGATCCGGCGTTCCCGCGCGTCGGAGCGGGTGCCGCGCCAAGCCCTCCGGCGCCGCAGGGGCGACTCACCCCGTGCAGGTGGAAGCCCTCGGCGCCGCCCGCGGGCTGCTCGGCGCTGGCGCCCAGGCCCATGGCCACGGCCAGCTTGGGCGACAGTGCCCGGGGATCGCGACGCCTACCCGGGAGGCCCAACCCGGTGCCCCCAGCGCGGACTCGCCCTCTCGGCGCTCGACTACCCGCGCCTTGTCACGTGGGCGCATGGCCACGCCCACCCCTAACTCTGACGCCCTTAGAGAGCAGCCAGCTGCTCCGTTTCCAAGGACGCGCAGGCCTCCGACTTCCGGTCGCGAGAGGCGTACCCAGGACCCTGACTTGAGAATCTGACTCCCGGCGGCACCACGAGACCCCGACTCTAGAGCCGCGGGCGTCCAGAGATGAGCAGCAATGACTCCTCCCTTATGGTGCGTGAGCCGGGCACTGCTCCCTCCGGGACTCCTCCTCTGGCCCATCAGCCCCGCGACCTGCAGCTCCCCTGTTACTTCTCTGACCGCCACCCGGCTTTCGCTGTCCCCGGCCTCTCCAGACGGTCTTGGTGCCTTCTCGCCTCTCTTTCCGTGGCGAGCACATCCTGTCTAGTGTTCTCTGTGTACCCTGAGCCCCTAGCCATCATCCCCACCCAGTCTTATCTCCGAGCTCCCCCAAACCAAAGCATAAAAATCCATCACCTTGCCATTATCCGACCCCCACCCTCGGCTCCAACCGCCTGGGCCTCTTCTGTGTCTTTCACCCTACTGGATGGCACCACCGTTTGACGCCCCCAGCCGTTACTCTTCCCCATACCCATCTCCAGCTCCTGTCTATCAGCGGAAAATATCAGCTCCTTATTTTATCTCCTAGCCCAGTATCACCACCATCTCCCCTCTGGGCACCTGCAACAGTCCCCCTCCCAGCTGGTTTCTCTATTTCATCTCTTTTCAGCAGTCTCCCTACCTCCACCACCACCAACAGCAGCTACCCCAACACACACACACACACGAGCCAGAGAGGTTTTTGCAAAAACACACATCTGAACACTTTCCCTACCCCCGCCCCACCACGCACACCGCACCCCCATCCCCATGCATAAAACCATTCCAGCTGCTTCCTATTACCCTCAGGATGATGTCTGGGCTCTTTCATATAGCCCACAAGGCTGTTTACAATCCAACCGCATCTATCCCCAACCCCAGCACCCACAAACCTTAGGGGAAGTGAGACTTCACTTTGAAATCTCAGCCTCTCTTATTGCATGACGTTTGTCAAGCCACAGCCTCCATGGGCTTTGGCTTCCTTAATTGTGAAGAATATGGAGAGAATGATGCATAAGATAATAGGCATAAAGCCCTTCATACCCTTCACCACAGGTGGTTAGCCCACAATAACTTGCAGTTCTAACTATTGGTGTTGTGATCCTTATTACTGGTCCTCCTTCTTCCCCCTTATTCCCTTCATAAGGCAAAACCTGAGCTGAATTTCTCATCAACTTTTGAACCAGAGTCTGTGGTTAATTCCAAAACAAGCCATGTCCAAACTCTTTCCTAAGGAAACGGTATGGAGCTGTTTCTGTGGCTGTGGAGGAACAAGATGAGGCCAGAATATTCTTTCTCTTCTCTTTACAGAACTGGAGGAGGAGCAGGGAATAGGGGAGGGAGAAGATCAGAACAGAAGCAGAAAGGGGCCCAAGACTATTGCGATTTTGCCTTCCTCCTCACAGGCTGAGATCATTTACTACAGCAAAGAAAAGTACTTCCGCCACGTGCAGCAGGTCGCAGCTGTGGGCCTGGAAAAATTCAACAATGACCCGGTGCTGCAGTTCTTTAAAGCCTATGGAGCCCTCAGGGAAGGTGAGGACCCATCAGTGTTGCCTCCTGACCTTAGGCACTCACCCAGCACTAACGCACTGGCTCCACCTGGATGCCTGCTTCTACCCCAGTCATGTTCCCCTAGAAACAGTCTTACACAGAGTGGCTAGACTTCCAGGATAATCCACAGAAATCTGTGTAATCTATATCTAGTTGACTTGGGAGACCTGAGAGCTCACTCCCCCTGTTCTGCACCTCAGTTTCCCTGTCTATGAAATGAGTTGGGGAGCAGGGAGAAATGACCACAGGATTATTGAACCAACCCCAGGCTTGATTACTGAACCAACTTCAGGTAATGCAGGAAAAGGAGGAAGTGGTAGGTGTGGACACAGTCATGTGTGGGACAGAAGCAGAGAGAGGAGTAGGGCCCCTGCAGTACCAATCCACTGACATTCAGAAGGTGGTCCTGGCCCGCCCATGGCCAATGTCAGTGGACATGGAAGGATAAATATCATCAGTGGCTCTGGGGTTATATTTTATAGCTAGCTGGGAATGCACAGAGGTCCTTCTTCAGAACCAATACAGGGTATCCTTGCAAGTACTCACAGGAAGATCTCTCAGCTCCAAGTCCTCCATCCCCTGGCCATGCGGACCATGGTGCCAGCAGTGCTTTCAGGAAGCTTCAGTCTTCAGGGAACTTGGGCCATTAGGGACCTATGGACCAGTTAGTCCAAGACTTGGGTCAGATTGCACCAAGCCCTGAGTCAGCCCTGGGTCTGCCATGGAGCCTCCTGCCCTCTGAGCATAATAACCACGTGGGCTCTCTTCACAGAGCACATCCAGGATGCCATTGGCAGCCTGGAGAGCATCCGGAATCACCCAGACGTGTCCCTGTGCTCCATCATGGCCCTCATTTATGCTCACAAGTGCTGTGAAACCATTGGTGAGTGCAGGCATGCTCAGCCAAGCCTGGCCCAGTGGGGAAAAGAGAGCCCTGCTCCAGACACTGCCCCTCTTGGGCGGCTGCAGGAAGTGTGTGCACCTGTGGCCTCAGATGCTATGAGGAGTGGCTGCCAGTGCCATCCCCACAGAGACCTCAGAGAAGACCCCATGCCCAGGCCCAGTTGAGTGGGAGCCACAGGCAGAATGCCTGACAGTGGGAGGGGTCCTCCTTTCAGATCCCAAGAACTGGGGAGACACCCTGCTTGCCTTTGCCAAGATCTTGTCAAGAAAAACCAAGCCAAAATAAAAAATTTCTACCCCTAAATCTCCACCTCTCTAGGGTCAGGGAGAGATTCCACAAAACTACGTACAAACTATTTCCCCATCTGGAATGGACTATGGGCCTGAGGTGGGAGATTCCGGTTTGATCTGTCTGCCCAGAAAACTCCTGGGCACAGAGGAGAAAAGACACATCTCAACCAGCAAACCCAAGTCCAGGGCTGGGCCTCTCCTGTGGCCTGGCGTGGCTGGTTCCCAGGCCCTGGGCTGTCGTGTGGTCAGCTGCATGTGTTGTGGGAGGCTCAGAGTGTCCAGGGGAAGGACCAGACAGACCTCCCCATCCTAACTTGCCCTCTTCCCCCTCTCATGAATTCCCAGACCGAGAAGCAATTCAGGAGCTTGAGAGCAGCCTGAAGGAAGTCCGCAAGACAGCCAGTGGGACTGCCCTGTACTATGCTGGACTCTTCCTCTGGCTCATGGGCCGCCACGACAAGGCCAAGGAGTACATTGACCGCACGTTGAAGGTTTCCAGCAGCTCCAGAGAGGTACAGGCCCCTGGCATCGTGGGGGCAACAGCCAAAGAAAGCAGCATCCAAACATGTCATACAGAGTGGCTCTGACTCCCAGAGAGGGCACTAGGGCTGGGGGAGGGTCACACCCAGGCACCAACAAGGCCCATGCTGGCTCAGGGTTTAGCCGACTACAAACTGGACTTTGTCCATAGAGTCCAATCTGCAGATAGGTGTTTTATGGCCTGTGCTATATAGTTTTAAAATCTTGAATTAGTTGCTAGCATTTCGAAATCAGAACATTTTTACCTAAAAGTCCCAGATTTCATGGTTCTTTTGAAAAACTAGATGAGCTGGCTTCACTGGGCCTGCATTCCCTCCGTGCAGAGATCTGCTCGGTGTCTCTGCTCAGCTCACACAGTAGATCTCACCTGTGGTGGTCTCATGGGCCAAAGGACTGTAGAATTGGAAGCCTCAGTCTAGGCCGTGCATCTCAGCAGGGCGTGTATCACCCCCAGCCCCCCAGTCAGTCAATCAGTTCAGTCGCAGACTCTTTGCAACCCCGTGAACTGCAGCACGCCAGGCCTCCCTGCCCATCACCAACTCCCGGAGTTTACCCAAACTCATGTCCATTGAGTCGGTGATGCCATCCAGCCATCTCATCCTCTGTTGTCCCCTTCTCCTCCAGTCCTCAGTCTTTCCCAGCATCAGGGTCTTTTCAAGGGGGCGGAAATTGCTTCTTGAAGGAGAGGGTGAAAAATCTCATTGATTGGATGTAAAACACAAATATACGCACAGAACGTAAAATCAGTCAGTGTACACGTGGTACTTAATTCTCTTGGAGGGGCAGAGAATGACTAGGTGGGAAACGTCTAAAAAGGCTCCTTTGTTGTTGTTCCGTTGCTCAGTCGTGTCCGACTCTTTGCGACCCCATGGACTGTAGCTCACCAGGCGCCTCTATCCATGGGATTCTCCAGGCAGAAATACTGGAGTGGGTAGCCATTTCCTTCTCCAGGGGAAAAAGGCTCATTAGAAGGGCAATAATGGAAAAGAATTGAGAAACCTTCTCTAGGCCATGAGTGGTGCTTTGGGACAGGGTCTTCCAGGTGCCCCTCTGATCTTGCTTCCCAGGCCTGGCCTGCCACACGTGCCGGGCAAGTTGGGGTAAAGGCTGGAGAGGAGCCGGCAAGGCCCATGAACTCAGAGTGGCCACCCGCCCACTCAGAAGGCATTCCCAGCTTTCCGTCCAGGCCAAGCCCTTACGCTGGTGTAAGGAGCAGAGGCAGCAGGAGTGGTCCCGCCATGGTACTCGGACCCCAGTGTAAACAGACAGTGACAAGACAGGGCAAGAGAACCATGGGGGTTACAGCGAGAGCCTCACCCCAGCCTGCAGGGTCAAGGAAGGCCTCCTATGGGATGGGCCTCCTCCACTGAGTTTTAAAGACTGGTGGCGGTTAACCAGGTGAAGGGACCTGGTTAGGGGGTGCATGCTGGGAAGGGCTTTCCAGGTGAAGGAACAAGAGGTAGGAAGGCCCGAGAGAGAGAGCAGGGCTGCCCTGGGATCTGGGAGCAGCGGTGCCTGGCAGGGCCTCGGAAAATGGAGTGACAAAGAGGGGGAAGTAGGGCAGGAGAGGCAGTCGAATGGAGGCGATGCAGGAGCGAGGACTTACCTTTCCCCTTGTTCTCATGCCAGGGCCATGTGCTCAGAGGCTGGGTGGACCTCAGCTCAGACAAACCCCACACGGTGAAGAAGTCCATCAAGTACCTGGAGCATGGCATCCAGGACACCAGAGACGTCCTGGGGCTGATGGGAAAGGTAGGCAGTGGGGAGGCGAGGGGTGGGAGTGTCCCCAGCCAGGGGCCTCCGTCTCTAGGGCCCCACCTGGTGGATGAAGAGCAGAGTCCCGGAGAGGGCCAGGGCCACAGAGCAGCGCTGGGCCTGCCCCAGTCCTTCCTGTCTGAGTTTCTGTCTGTCTCCTGCCTAAGATCTCCTCAGGACCTATGCTCCCTGGGCTCTGGTGGGCTTTTTTCTCTCTATCCCTTTTGTTTTCACCCACTGTCCCTTTTCTCTACGTTTTCCTTTCTCATCTCACCTGTTAAACTCACTCACTTGGTCATAAGAGAAAGAAGGTATGTGTTTTGTATTTTCTGATCTTAAATTGTTGCCTTTTTCTGATGTGACCCTCGCTGAATCAGTCTATGAGAGGAAAAATCATCCTCTTACCTGCTTCTGTTTGTATATACCTATCTTATAAAATGAATTTGTTTGCACACATGCTCAGTCGTGTCCGATTCTTGCAACCCCGTGGACTGTAGTCTGCCAGGCTCCTCTCTCCATGGAATTTCCCAGGCAAGAATACCAAAGTGGGTTGCCATTTCCTCCTGCAGGGGACCTTCCCAGCCCAGGGATCGAACCCACATCTCTGTGTCTTCTGCATTGACAGACAGATTTTTTTTTTTTTTTTTTACCACTAGTGCCACCTGAAATGAATGCGTGCTCATTGAAAAACCAGAAGTCTAAAAAAGTCAAAATGGCCTCCTTTTAGACCTGCCACCCCCAAACAACCCACGGCAATATTTTAGGGCCGTGTCTCCTCGTCTCTCTGCTGTGCGTTGTTTCAGGGTGCACCTTCAGTGGTTCGTGGGGGAGCAGAAGCCATGAGGTTATCACACAGGAGGATTATCAGGTTGTGCCCTCAGAACCGACATGTGTAGGGAAAGGGACAGAAGTAGGAGGGAGAGCTTGGACTGTGCAGCAGCCCTAGTGGCAGCCTCAGCCAGCTCTGCTTGGAACTGTGGAGCTGGGGTGGCCCTGCCCTGACCCCCTCCCTGACAAGATGTTGGCTGTAGGCTGCCCCTCGGGGATGGGGGCAACCTGGTACTTGGGGGCTCCCTGAAGCCACAGGGGAGCCCAGGAGGGAGGCTTCTCCAAGAGATATCAACAGCCACTCCCACCCCCTGGTCCTGAAGGGTGTCACACAGAGCACCTGCTACAGGACAGCAGACAGGGGGATTTCCTATGGTTATTATCATAGGGCACCTTGCCATTTGGTCTCTTCATGTAGGGTTGTGTCATAAGCACATGTCGTTTTGACATAAAGTCAGGCCACGACTGCGTGGACCTAATATAATTTGCCAACTTTGTCTCCTAGTGTTTGTATAGTAAGGTTGTCTTTAGTTGTACATGTAGAAAGAAAGCTTCAGTGAACACGTCTATACGTAAGTTTTTATTTAGAATACTCCTCTTCTTGTTTTCAGTAAGTCTCTTAATGGAAGGTGGCTGTAGGCCAAAGCCAGCCTTTTGGAGTCCAGTTTCAAGCCTTTGGGAAGCATTGCCCTCTGCCCCTTCAGGCATGTGTCATGACTTGCCCAGGAGAGCTAGTGGCTGGCTGCCTGCAGAGACCGTGACCCCAGCCTGATGAGCCTTGACAGAGGAAAAGTCCCACAGACTTGATATGTGGGAAGAGGGTTACCTGCAAACTGTTGCCGACCTGCGGCGGCTGCACGGTCCACAGTGAGCAGTTTTCAGCAGTGAATTTTAGGAAAGTGAATGGGAAATGATGGGCCTTATGTGGAAATTGAAAGTGCTGAACCTCCCCACTAGGGGGTGCCATCCCATGACTTTGTCCCAGGCCTGCAGGGGCTCAGCTATCTCAGCTATCTCCTGTAGTCCCTGCCTTGTTCAGTTGCTCAGTCGTGTCCAACTCTTTGCGATCCCATGGATTGCAGCACGCCAGACTTCCCTGTCCTTCACCATCTCTCAGAGCTTGCTCAAACTCAGGTCCATTGAACTGGTGATTCAATCCAACCATCTCATCCTCTGTTGTCCCTTTCTCCTCCTGCCTTCAATTTTTCCCAGCATCTGGGAAATGAGTCAGCTCATTTGCATCACGTGGTCAAAGTATTGGCGCTTCAGCTTCAGCATCAGTCCTTACAATGAATATTCAGGACTGATTTCCTTTAGGATTGACTGGTTTGATCTCCTTGCAGTCCAAAGGACTCTCAAAGAGTCTTACCCAACACCACAGTTTGAAAGCATCAGTTCTTTGGCGCTCAGCCTTCTTTATGGCCCAACTCTCACATCCACACATGACTGCTGGAAAAACCATACCTTTGATGAGATGGATCTTTGTTGGCAAAGTAATGTCTCTGCTTGTTAATATGCTGTCTAGGTTTGTCATAGCTTTTCTTCCAAGGAACAAGCATCTTTTCATTTTGTGGCTGCAGTCACCATCTTCTGGAGCCCAAGAAAATTAAGTCTGTCACTGTTTCCATTGTTTCCCCATCTATCTGGCATGAAGTGATGGGACCAGATGCCATGATCTTGGTTTTTTGTATGTTGAGTTTTAAGCCAGCTTTTTCACTCTCCTCTTTCACCTTCATCAAGAGGCTCTTTAATTCCTCTTCACTTTCTGCTATAAGGGTGGTGTCATCTGCATATCTGAGGTTATTGATATTTCTCCCAGTTGATATTTCTGGCAATCTTGATTCCAACTTGTGCTTCATCCAGCCCAATATTTCTCATGATGTACTCTGCATATAAGTTAAACAAGCAGGGTGACAATATACAGCCTTAACGTACTCCTTTCCCAATTTGGAACCAGTCTGTTGTTCCATGTCTAGTTCTAACTGTTGCTTCTTGACCTGCATACAGGTTTCACAGGAGGAAGGTAAGGTGGTCTGGTATTCCCATCTCTTGAAGAATTGTCCATAGTTTGTTGTGATCCACATAGTCAAAGGCTTTAGCATAGTCAATGAAGCAGAAGTAGATGTTTTTCTGGAATTCTCTGGCTTCTATGAACCAATGGATGTTGGCAATTTGATCTGTGGTTCCTCTGCCTTTTCTAAATCCAGCTTGTGCAACTGGAAGTTCTCAGTTCCCATACTATTGAAACCTAGTTTGCAGGATTTTGAGCATTACTTTGCTAGCATGTGAAATGAGTGCAATTGTACAGTAGTTTGAACATTCTTTGGAATTGCTCTTCTTTGGAATTGAAATGTAAACTGACCTTTTCAAGTCGTGTGGCCACTGCTGAGTTTTCCAAATTTGCTGGCATATTGAGTGCAGCACTTTAACAGCATCATCTTTTAGGATTTGAAATAACTCAGCTGGAATTCCATTCCCCTGCCTTGCCTGTCAGAAAACCCCAAGACTGCTGTGGACCCGATTTGTCACTCTGAATGATGGCTCCCGCCCACGTGTCAGGCTCTGCTCCTGTCTTGGTGGGGACACTGACACCCACCGCTCATTTTTGGTGGGCACTGATGAAGGCTCTTCTGTTTGGCTTTCAACAGGTGATGTACTTCATGATGCTGCAGAACTACTCGGGGGCCCTTGAGGTGGTGAACCAGATCACCGTCACCTGCGGGAGCTTCCTGCCTGCTTTGGTCCTAAAGATGCAGCTGTTCCTGGCTCGGCAGGACTGGGAGCAGACGGTCGAAATGGGACACAGGTGAGGGGGCGCTGACCTGATGCTTCCTTCCTTTGCTGGTTCAGTTCAGTTCAGTCGCTCAGTCATGTCTGACTGCGACCTCATGAACCACAGCATGCCAGGCCTCCCTGTCCATCACCAACTCCCGGAGTCCACCCAAACCCATATCCATTGAGTCGGTTATGCCTTCCAACCATCTCATCCTCTGTCGTCCCCTTCTCCTCCCACCTTCAATCCCTCCCAGCATCAGGGTCTTTTCAGATGAATCAGCTCTTCGCATCAGGTGGCCAAAGTATTGGAGTTTCAGCTTCAGCATCAGTCCTTCCAATGAATATTCAGAACTGATCTCCTTTAGGATAGACTGGTTGCATCTCCTTGCAGTCCAAGGGACTCTCAAGGGTCTTCTCCAACACCACAGTTCAAAAGCATCAATTCTTCGGTGCTCAGCTTTCTTTATAGTCCAACTCTCACATCCATACATGACCACTGGAAAAACCACAGCCTTGACTAGACTTCCTTTGCCAGTGGAGGGGACTAATTGGTCCCCTCTTACACAGTGGCAGGATGGGAGATACTGTGTGTTTGATGGAACAAGCCATAAAAGTCAGCATTGTCAGTGGGAGTTATGAATAGTGATATGGTCACATTGAGGGTTGGGGAGCAGAGGGAGGTTGGACGTGAACTAGGCACTCACTTGTCATAGCAGGAAGCCAGCAGTGGAGGCCTATGGTGGGAAGATCAAGAAACAGGCCTCTTGGGGCTTCCCTGGTGGTCCGCTGGTTAAGACTTTGCCTTTCAGTGCAGGGTGTACGGGTTTGATCCCTGGTCAGGGAACTAGATCCCACATGCCTTGTGGCCAAGAAACCAAAAAACGTGGAACAGATCAGTACTGTAGCAGATTCAATAAAGACATTAAAAACGGTCTACATCAAAAAAAAAATCTTTAAAAAAAAATTGGAAAAGAAATAGCCCTATCAAGTGATCTAAGTATAGTGTTTAGGAGAGAGACAGAACTACCAAAGGAACCCAAGGCAACAAGAGTTAGAGGTAAACAGCAGTTATGTCTGAGGAGTAGGCGGGGAGGGAAGAAAAAAGGCAGAAAGGGACTATTGTAGTATGTAATTTTTAAAACTGTGGGTGATAAAGGCCATTGCCTGAGAGAAGACTTTAGTAGCAAGCTGAGTGCACCAGGAAGACAGCAGAGGGAGGATTCAGGAGTTATGGGGACTTTCGGAAGCCCAGTTCCAGGTAGAGGGTGATCCTGAAGCACTCTCACTGTGAACAGAGATAAAGATGGCTTCAGGGGAGGGATGTTTGATGGAGGGTTTTCGAAAATGGAATTTTCCAGATAACTGAAGCTTATCTCTTTAAACTCTACCGCTTTAACCATTTTTATCACAGTAATCATAAAACATATAGTACTAATTTTCTTCCTAAAAAGAGTTCATGGACTGTTTTTCCCTGAGTGATCATGAGTCACCAGTACAGTTCAGTTTAATTCAATTGCCCAGTCGTGTCTGAGTCTTTGCGACCCCGTGGACTGCAGCACGCCAGGCCTCCCTGTCCATCTCCAACTCTCAGAGCCTGCTCAAACCCATGTCCATCGAGTTGGTGATGCCATCCGACCATCTATCTCATCCTCTGTTGTCCCCTTCTCCTCCTCCCTTCAATCTTTCCCAGCATCAGGGTCTTTTCAAATGAGTCAGCTCTTCGCATCAGGTGGCCAAAGTATTGGGAGTTTCAGCTTCAGCATCAGTCCTTCTAATGAACATTCAGGACTGATTTCCTTTAGGATGGACTGGTTTGATCTCCTTGCAGTCCAAATTGTCTGTGTGTGTGAGGGGGTGGAATACAAACATACCTTTTCCTTCCCTATGGAAGGGTGCTAACTGGAATCGGAGTCTCATACAGAGGCCCTGGTAGGAAACTGGAAGTGATTCCAGCCTGTGCCAGGCCTGGGCTGGCACTCCATGGCCTCTCTCACAGCTGGCTGGTATCCTGGGCAGGAACTTCTGGATCAAGAGCTTGCTTTGGAGGCTCCACTTTGGGCCCACAGGATACCTGGAAGCCCGTATGTTTCATTAGTTTCATGTAGTTGATAGTGTCAACATTAGAATGAATTACAGAGTTCTAACCACTGGAGCACCAGGGCAGTCCCTCCCCTATTGCTCTTTAAATTTCTGCTCTCTAGATATTTTTCTCTTTCCAGCCCTAATATTGTTCATTTTTTCCTTCTCTTTTAGTTCTCTCCACCAACGTTAAAATAATGTGTTTCTTCCATTAGTCTTGTTAAACAACCAGCTTTGAGTTTTGTTGAGGCTATGATATCCTTGTTTCCTAACTGATTAATTCTGCTGTTTATTATTTCCTGCTAACTACCTTCTGTGGAGGTACTCTGTTGTTATTGTCTAACTCTTGAGTTGGATGCCTGGCCATTCTAAATCTTCTTTTAGAAGATAAGCATTTAAGTCTATAGACGTCCCTTGAGGTACCATTTAACAGTGTCTACACATCTGGATATTTCAGTAGTATCTTCAGTATCATTTGGTTCTTCGACTTCTCTAACATTGGTTCTGATTCGTTTTTAGTCCATACGTCATTTTAAAAGTGTTTTTTTTTTAAATTTCTAAATTATGAAATTCACAGTGCCTTCAAAATCATCATAAATGCCTAGAACTCTTTGCATGTTGACTCTGCCTAGTTGTGTTGAAAGTTGATACATCAATTAGAGGAATTGTTAAGCAGAGGGACCATTCCCTAATCCGGCTGAAAAATATGAAATTTCCTATAAAGAAACAAAATATTGAAAATTCCAGGGAATTCCCTGGTGGCTCAGTGGTAAAGAATCTGCCAGCCAGTGCAGGAGACATGGGTTCGATCCCTGGTCCAGGAAGATCCCACATGCCCCACAGCAGCTAAGCCCGTGCACCACAAGCTCTGAGCCTGTGTTCTAGAGCTCCCCACCCCCAACTACTGAAGCCCGAGTGCTCCAGAGCCCATGCTCTGCAACAGAAGAAGCCACCACGGTGAGGAGCCCACACACCACAACTAGAGAGTGGCCTGTGCTCGCCACAACTAGGGAAAAGCCCCTGTGGCAACAAAGACCCAGCACAGTCAAAAATAAATAAATAACTAAAAAAAAGAAAACTCTGTAGTGTGGTCAGGAGCCGCACCTCCCCAGTGACACATGATGGAAACCAAAGTTTCCATCGAACAGCTGCAGACTTGACCCCCTGCCCCCTGACCCTGGTACCACAGTCATGCCTGTGTAATTTGGGATATAAATAGGTTTCTGTCATGAAGACACCCCCAAATAAGGGACTTAACATGAAAGGTTATTCCTCTCTCAGGGAAAAGTTTGGATGGTGGGCCAAGACAAGGATGACAGCTTAACTCTCTAGGGCCCCACGCCCCCTTCTCCCTACTGTCCTATTCCTAGGATGTGGCTCACATGGCCCACGTTCCAGCCAGCAAGAAGGAGGAAAGAGAATAAATGGAAGTCATGCTGTAGGGATACCGCTGGATATACCCTGGGCACTTTCACTTGCATCCTATTGGTCAGAACTTAGTCACATGGTCACACATGAGCTGCAGAGGGAAGCTGGGAAATGTAGTGTTTATCGCAGTAGCCACATGCCCCAGCAGTTCAGCAGGTTCTATTAAAAGAAGGGGAGGATAGATGTTAGGAGACAATCAGAAGATGCCACCACACCATCCTAACCTTGCCTTTGAACTCTCTCAATTCACATGGGTCCTCTTCCTGTTTCAGAATCCTCAAAAAAGACCAAAGCAATATCGATGCTTGTCAAATTCTAGCTGTGCATGAGCTCACAAGAGAAGGAAACATGACTGTGGTGAGTTCTTTCAAGACTCAGAAGTTGAACCTTGAAACCAACCCAGCCAAGGAGGTACCCTCCACAGCACCTCCACCCCCAAGGCCTTGGAGGGGGCTCCCTGGGACTCAGCTCCCTACACCCATCCACACCCTCGGGGCTCTGGTTTGGTCTTTGAGCCACACAGTTCCAAAGGCTGGCAGTGAGGCTGACACACTGCTCTGGTTCTGCCTCATGTTCCCTGTGTGACCCAGGCAGGTGTCTCCACCTGGATGAGCCCCAAGATGCTCATCTGTGAAAATGGAGCTAATTCCACCCACTCTGTATGGTTGTTATAAGGTCCAATTACAGGACACGTAGGACGACTGGGAACAGTGCCCAGTGCGCTACAATAACTTGCTCCATTTCAGCTGATGGAAGTCATGATTGTGGTTTGCTGCTGGTTTGGGTTTTGTTTTTGTTTTTGCCACACTGCCTGGCTTGCGGGATCTTAGTTTTGTGACCACGGATTGAACCCAAGCCCACAGCAGTGAAAGTGCTGAGTCCTAACCACTGGACCACCAAGGAATTCCCATGGTTGTGTTCATGTTTCGGGAAATGCCTTTTTTTAAGGGGATGGTTAGCGCTGTTCAGATATTGACCAGGCAGTACCTGGCCCCATGGGCTTCCCAGGTTGCTCAGTGGTAAAGAATCCACCTGTCAGTGCAGGAGACGTGGGTTTGGTCTCTGGGTCCCCTGGGTCAAGAAGGTCCCCTGGGGGAGTAAATGGCAACCCACTCCAGTATGAGAATCACATGGACAGAGGAGCATGGCTGGCTACAGTCTCTGGGGTCACAAAGAGTCAGACACAACTGAGCAACTTAGCATGCACCTGGCCATCAACTTGCTCCTAAGACTTGTAGTTTTCCAGAGAAACTCCAAAGAGTCCTCAGATGCAGTCAGAAGCACCTCTAATTCCTAATGAAAACCTCCATGCCCAGACACGTTCTTATTTTCAAAAAGAGTTTGTGTCTTCAGTGAAAACCCTGCCTTCTTAATAAAGACATTGCTTCTGCGGAGAGTGTGACCAGTCAAGAGGCCCTAAGGGGTCATGGCAAGAAAAGGAAGTTTCTGGTTCCTTTTGCCCAGCTCTGAGGTTATGGATTTTATAGAGTGGGGTGAGGTGGAGGGCATGGTCTGTATTTGGTAGGAACCCTCAAAAAGGGTTAGAAACAAGGGAATAGGCCTGTCCTCAGCTCCCTGAGAACCTGGGGCCCTGAGCAAGCCTCCCAAGGGCCTGGCCTCATGGTTAGGCCCAAGGGCAGTTAGCATTTAATGCCCCTCCTTTGCCCCCATCTCAAACCCTGGGATCTGCCCCTCACCCCAGCCCAGGCTGCATAGTCCTAAGCTTGCAGAGAAGATCCACCCCACCCCATATTCTCTCCTGGTACTTCTTTGCAGCTGTGGACTAAGAACTCCCTACCCTACATAGTGAATGGGCAGAAGAGTCCACGAAAGAGCACAGGCTTTGGACTCAAGTCAGCCATCTAGATGGCTGAGTAACCTTGGTCAGATGAACTTAACCTTTCTGACCCTTTGTCTGCTAGACTGGAAAAGTCAGTTACACTGACTGTCAGAGTCCCTGGGAGGGTTCACTGGAATGACAGAGAGGGATCAATGTGGTGACTCAGGTCAAAATGGAACAGAAGTTTGGGGCCAGAGACCCACCCTGACGGTTTGCTCCTGGGCCAGCCCAGGTGGTTTGGAACTGGCCCGGGGCGGGGGGGGGGAACCGCTGTGTGTGCACCATACAGCTGGCTTCTGGCACTGTTTGGGGCCGTCTCAAAGGGCAGCTGCTCTTCCCAAATTCGTGAATAAAGGGGCAGTGCCGGCTCTGGGGAGAAAGCCCCTGCGGGCCCCCAAAGTGGTACTGAAGCCTGGGCACACCCAAGGCCAGTTAACTGAATCTCTGGCATTGGTGCGGAGGCCTGAGTGTGTTTAAGATCTCTCAGCTGGTGCTCCGGGCAGCCACCCTTGAGAACCTTTGCCCCACTCCCCTTTTACCTACTGCCTTTGACGTTGTGTTTTGTTCTTGCAGGCTGCCGAGCACGTTAGGAATCTGATTAAGGCACTGGAAACAAGAGAGCCCCAAAATCCAAGCCTCCATCTTAAAAAAATTCTTGTAGTGAGCAGACTGGTAAGAAAGCTCCTCCCTGGTTTCTGAGCTAGCGCATCTTGTCTTATTCCCAGGGGAGATCAGTGGTTCCCCCAGAAGCTCCCTCAGGACCCCGCCCCACCCTCTCCGGCTTAAACTTGATCTCTCAGTCTAGTGGCCCAGGCCCTGGGGCCCCTGCCTGCCTCCATCCTATCATGGTATCAGGTGGCCTCTGTCTCCTGTGCCCTTGTGCCCTTCAGAGATGCTGTGAAGACCACGGAAGTGAGATCTGGAAGTGCTTTCAGAGTGGGAGGCGCCCTGTTTGGGGAAAGAGGGCAGCAACACAGCTGTGGAAGAACAGGGTGCTGGAGCCCCCGACTCCCATATTCTTTTTGTGAAAGAGTCCCAGGGAGGCTGCCTGCCTAACCCTCTCTGACGCCAGGCTCAGTGCAAACAGAGCAGGCTGCCAAACAGCCTGTCTCTGTCACAACCTTCAGCCCCAGAGCAAAATTTACTAGAAGGAGGACTTACCAGGTGCTGGCGTGGCTAAGACTCTACTCTCCCAATGCAGGAGGCCTGGGTTCCATCCCAGGTCAGGGAACTATATCCCACAGGCTGCAACTAAGAGTTCACATGCCACAGCTAGAGATCCCGTGTGCCCCAACTAAAAAAAAGAAAGATTTACCATAAGGAATGGTCATAAGGGCAGGGGCAGCTCTGGGGAGTCGAATTCCACTGGGATACCCTCTCTCCCTCCACCTCTGTGTCTGATTCTCTCTGCTCATTCTCCACGCACAGCAGGCAATGGGGCTGCTCACAGCCCTCAGGGCCACTTCCCATCAGTGCGACACCAAGAGTTCCCCTCATGCAGCTTCAGTTTGTGAAGAACCTCCTGGTGACTTCTTGGACCAGTGACTGTGGCCAGACACGGGACTTGGTCCCTCCGAGGGCTCCATGCCTGGAGGCGGGTCCACACATGTGGCCACCGGGGTGGGGGGGATTCTTTGCGAGCTGGACAGCTACCTGGACACACGGTACTTCTGGGGCTCTCCTGAACACCCCCGAGTCCTGCCAAAGTGTCCCCCATTTGCACATGGCCTTGTTGAGGCAGGTTGGAGTGACCGGTTTCCCCGTCCCTGTGTCTGTTCCTTTCAGTGTGGGAGGCACCAGGGGATTCTGCAGCTGGTGTGTAGCTTCATCGAACGGACCTTCATGGCCACGTCCTCTGACGCCCACATGGCCACCGAGCTGGGCTACCTCTTCATCCTGCAGGACCAAGTGAAGGAGGCATCTCTGTGGTACTCAAAGGCCATGAAGCTGGACGAGAGCAGCGTGGCTGCCTTGACAGGTCTGTGCAGGCTGGGCAGGGAGGGGGGTGGGAGCCAAGCAGGGTGACCTCCATGAATCCAGAAGAGAGGGGTTGGCAAGCATTCTTCCCAGACGGTACGTCAGTTTGGGGGTACATTGTAGGATGGGGTGCCTTTCGAGGCATCTACACATATAGATGCAAGAGGCACAGGAATTCTTGAAAGCAGTCAAAGCCATTCTCATCTCCTTCAGACCTCTGATAGCCACAGTCTGCTTGACATGCTGGGTCAGCCCTGCCTCCTCTCAGGCCCCACCAGGCCAGCGGCCCCCCTGCCCCACAGCCGCTCACCTCACCTCTGTGGACCCTTCCTCTTCAGGCCCCTGTGCTGAAAGGCCCCCAGAGTGAGTAGTTTTGAGAGTTTTGCTTCCCCATGTGTCTCAGGGCTTCCCTCCCACTTTATACAAATGTCAAGTGAATTTTCCAAAGCCCAGTTTTCATTTTTACACAAAGCTCTCAAATCTGTGGTCTCTAGCGAATCCTGAGACAGAGGTATTTGATTTTAGTGGAGGCAGCCTGGTGATCAGTGAGTGCCCCAGGCAAGCCAGCTTCCTGCCCCGGCTCTGAGGAGTTGTGTCTTTTGGGGGCAAAGTCACTTCTTGCTAAACTCCAGGCGCATCTGTGTGGCACAGTCAAAAAACAATCCAAGTGTTTGGTCTTGATTTCTGGTTCAATGCATCAGGCTGACTCCTTGGTCATCGCTTCTTCCTCCCTCCCCAAACCGCACCCCCACAAAGTCACGGGCAACATTTTAAAAAGATGGTGAGTCCCCGTAGCAGCCCCATAAACAGGGTAAGGTGCCTTTGGTAGACCAGGAACTCTGAAGAACTTCGCATTTCTAGAAGATATTAAGCAAATTGCATTCAATCTGGAAGCTCTGAGCAAGTCTAGAAACCTATAAGCCAACATGGGCAGAGATGGGGCAGCTAAAGAAATGAGTAGATCAGCTTTCCCCAGAGGGCTCCAGGAAAAAGAAAAATTAAAAAAAACACACACAAGCTTGGGGTCCCCAGAGGCTGGGAGCAAAATATGTCATGGGGTCATCATCGAGATAACAGGAGGGTTATTGGAAGCCCAAGAATGGGATCAAGGAGACTCTTAGCAGGGGTGGGACAGGACAGAGCAAAACAAAGCCCCCCATGATGTCCCACCACCAGCAGGGACATGAAGGGCAAAAAACTTGAATGCCCAACACACAGGCAAAATTCCCTGAAACGTTCCTCCACCAGTCTGAGTCCCTGCCCACTTCCTCAGTTCAAGGGAGAGCCCCTGCTGGTCAGCCAGAAGGGAAGCCCACACACTCCAGCCAAGCCTGAGTCTACACACATGTGTCCTTGACTCATCCGTCTTACCTGGCCCGTCCGGGAAAATCAGGGGCCTTAGCAATTTGAGACATCTGCCCCGGTTGCTAATACTCATCACTCTAGTCCATTTATAAATCTGCTAGCAGTTTGAAATAGGGGCCAAGTGAAACATGCAAAGCAGTGGCCCTCTGAGGAACAAAATTAAGGCCAGATACAGAAAAGACTTTGTCCCCAAAACACCTCCTGTGTTGGCTGACTCTAGAGTCTATTAGGTCCGTGAGTAAAGAACATGCCACTAGGAAAAAAATACAGATAACAAAAAAAGAGTTGCTGAAAATTAAAAATATAATTTTTGCAAAGTAAAAATGTCCGTAGATGAGCCAAATAGTGGGACGGATATGACTGAAAACCAAGATGGTGGTGAGGAAGACAGTCAGAAATAAATGTACCCAAATGGTCAAGGAATAAATTGTAAAAAAAGAAGAGTAGGAACAGAAGGGATTTGTCCTCCCAACATCAAAACACATCAAAACAAGAGTAGTTAAGGATCTCCTTGGTGGCTCAGTTGTAAATAATCCGCCTGACAATGCAGGAGACACAGGTTCGATCCCTGATCCAGGAAGATCCTGCGTGCCTCGGAGCAGCTAAGCTTGTGCACTGGGCCTGTGCTCTAGAGCCTGCGAGCCACTTCCTGAAGCCTGTGTGCACTAGAGCCCATGCTCTGCAACAAGAGAAGCCACCACAGTGAGAAACCAGGGCACCGCAGCTATAGAAAATCCCACAGCAGCAGACACAGAACAGCCAAAAAATATATATTTTTTTTTAAAAAAGAGAAGTCCGTTTGAGGCCATTCCTGGAATACACAAAACAGATCAACAGGATAGAAACAGGCCTTATGATAAAAATGACATTTCAAACCGATAGAGTTTAAATAACTCGTGGTTGAATACCTGACTATTCTTTATGAAAAAAAAATAAAGGTAAACGCCCATTTCACATTATCCTCAAAAATAAATTCTAGATAACTTAGATATTTAAACATAAAAGTTAAATTGGACTTGGGTTGCCCAGGGAATTCTAAGCATAACTACAAACTCAGAAGTTCTAAAGGAAAATATTTGACCAATTTATGTAAAAATTTAAAACTACTGGATGGCAAAAAGGCAGAGGGAAAATAGTTAAAAGGTAAAAGGCAAACTAATGGAAAATGTTGGTAACAAGGATTATATATGAAGAGAATAGAGAGCGATAAAAATCCATCCAAAGAAAAACAGGAAAAAGCTATAAACAGGAAAGTTACAGTAGAAAAGGGCACTAAATATATAAAAAGATTCCATTCTCCCTAAAAATTTTTTTTAAGTGAATTAAAACAAGTTATTCACTCTTTAGCATGGTAAGGAGTAAATAAAGCATGTTTGTGAGGTCGTGGGGAAAGAAAAAAATACTTCCAAATTCTTGACAGTAATATTAATTCAAATATCCTTGGAGGGCAAGCTGGCCTTATCTATCAAGGTTTTAGATGTACATGCCCTTTGACATCATCTCTACATAAGGAGTTAGAACCCACAAAAATGTTGACCATGGCATTGTAATATTTAAACCCTGAAAACCAACGAAATGTGAAACAAGCAGTCCTTCAATAGTGCAGTAGTTAAATAAATGGTTACATCGGCAGTGAAATATTATGTCACCATTGAAGAGAATGGGGTAATGTATATGAACGGATGGGAAAATACACTATCCACTAATAACATGCAAATGCTTTGCAAGATGTTTGAAGAAATACAGTCCAATCTGTTCATATTGATTCTCTCTAGAGAAAGACACACTGAAAGCAGAATGTGAGCTGGGGATGTTTTCCTTGCCCTACGATTTGAACGCTTCCCCATGAGCACATACCACTCTTTGAGCTTATGAAGACACGGGAAAGGGTCCCTGCTGTCCACTGTCCTTTGGCCTGCTGGCTCTGCCACAGAGCTGGCTGTTCATCCCAGTTCTGTCCCCTCCCAGGGATCATCTGGTGCCAGATCTTAGACGGCCACCTGGAGGAGGCCGAACACCAGCTGGAATTCCTGAAGGAGGTGCAGCAGTCCCTGGGGAAGTCCGAGGTCAGAGCTCTGTGGGGGCCCAGGCTGTCCTGGGATCCCGCCCCCGCCACACCCCCTCCCTTTTCCCACCCCCAGTTGCCCCTTGGACTTCCGCTGCTCCTTGGCCATCCGGCTCTGCCTAGTGGGCACTGCCCCTAAGACCCGGGCCTGCTCCCACAGGTGCTGGTTTTCCTCCAAGCCCTCCTGGCGTCCAAGAAGCATAGAGGGGAGCAGGAGGCCACGACGCTGCTAAAGGAGGCCGCCGAGCTGCACTTTTCCGGCATGCAGGCCCTCCCCATGAGCTCCGAATACTTGGAACGGCTCGACCCCACCTTCCTGGTCTGCATCGCCAAGGAGTACCTGGTCTTCTGCCCTAAGCAGGTTAGAGGAGGGCGCTTCTTCATGGGGCGGGCAGTGGGGATTGAACTGGTGAACAGGTCTGGGCAGAGGCAGGACCTACCTGGCCAGTCACTAGGTTGCCTGAGCCTCGGGCAGTCGGGGAGCCCAGTGCTTTGCACATTTGCACGTGCAACATGCCAATCACCCAGGAAGTGGGGCACAAGCCCTGCGTCTCCCAGGTGATGCTCATGCTGCTGGTCCAGGGACTGCGCGTGAGGAGCGGGGCACTGGCCTCTGTTCATCCCAGGGAGGAACTGGGCTCCCTCTCCTCCCAGTGTCTTCTAAGAAGTATTTTGGTCTTTCCTTGTTTGTCCGGCCTTCCCAGACAATTGAGATTCCCTGTGGGCAAGGATTGTATCTTACATGCCTTAATATCCCCCAAGTGCCTTGTAATGCCATCCCACAAATATCTACTGAGGGTACCACCATGAGCCAGATGCCATGCTTGATGGGGGGCTCAGAGGTGAACAAATAAAGTCCCCGTTCTCAGCTCTTGGACAGAGTAGTACAGAGTGGATGGTAAATATGTGTGTGAAGCATGAAAGTGTTAGTTACTCAGCCGTGTCTGACCCTTTGCTACCCCGTGGACTGTAGCCCACCAGGCTCCTCTGTCTATGGGATTCTCTTGGCAAGAATACTGGAGTGGGTTGCCATTCCCTTCTCCAGGGGATCTTCCTGACCCAGGGAATTGAACCTGGATCTCCTGCGTTGCAAGCAGATTCTTTATCATCTGAGCTACCAGGGTAAAATAAAGTAAATAAAAATGAGCGAAGTAACTACAGTAAGTAAAAATAAAGTAGGATAAAGTAAAACACATGTGGAATAAAATCCCTTCACTAAGAGTGTTTTCTAAGTGCTCCAGGAGAATAGGGCAAACTCTTGTGTTCCTGCAGCCCCGGTCTCCAGGCCAGATCGTGTCTCCTCTTCTTAAGCAAGTCGCTGCGATCCTCAATCCTGTGGTCAAGGTGGCGCCAGCCCTGACTGAGCCGCTGTATGTGATGGCCCAGGTCAAGTATCTCTCAGGTGAGCCAGTGCGTCCCTGTGGCTGGCGGGGAGCTCCGGGTGAGTGTCTGCTGGCGCCCTGCCTGGGATGCCCCACACACACACCTTCACCCTCAGTCACCAGGTGTGCCCACTGTCCCCAGCCTCCAACACCCCTGACTGCTCACCAGCAGGGGTCTCTCCCAGCCTCCCTTTTGCTGATTGCTTGCTTGATCTGTACCAGCTGACAGTCACTGAACCCGACGATGCACCAGCACTGCTCTGATCCTAGGGGACAGCAGTGCTCAGAACAAGAGAAACTCCACCCTGGAGTTCGTGTTCTGGTAAGGGTACGTGGACATAAAGCGCAGTGTTATTGTTAGGACATGACCGTGCGATGGAGAAAATGAAAGCCAGGGAGGGGATGTAGGGGTGGCAGTTCTTAAAAGGCAGTCAGGAAGGCCCCGAGGGAGGGGGACCCTGTGCCATTAGACTCGCAGAGCCTCATGGGCCAGAACAGTCCCCATCCAGCCTCTCCTAAATCAACGCCTGGATCCTGGAGAAAGAGGGAAGGATGGAGAGAACCCTCGGTGGGGGCCTGTTGTGCTCTCGGAAGTCTTCGTTCCCCATGACCTTTCACCCCCATCAGCTTGAAAGTCAAGCTGATCTCTGGTGTCCAGAGGCTTCAGAATGCCACGGCGCGTCTGTGTGCTCTGCACTGTATGGGTTGCACTCTGCCTAGAGCTCCTGGTCTTCATCCTCAGTCCTCCCAGTATTCATCAGAGTGCCAGGTTTACCCACTGCTCCAAGGTCTCCTGGGTACAAGGTGAGGGCAGGCCCTCCCTCCCCTGCCAGACACACACACAAACACACAAGGATGCTGGCAGATACCAGCGCTTTAGGGACAAAGCAAGGTCTCCAGCTGCTCAGGTTGTCATGGTGACACCTTCATATTTCTGCAGCACAATTGAAGGCTCAGGGAGTTTGGGACCCGGAAGCAAGTGCTCTCCACCCACTGGTTGATGGACCCCAAGCAGGAGCTGTTGAGGGACCTGGCAGCAGAGGAAGGAGGGTCTCCCACCAGCTCTCTATACCCTGCCCCTGAGTTGCCACTGCCTCCCACTTAGGGTCAGCCTGGCACAGGAAGGCCTCTGGGCCCCAGCGTGCCAAGGCATTCAGAGCGCAGTCTCAGGAGCCCACGGCCCTGGACATAAATACTGACTTCATCCCTTCGGAGCTGAGTGACTTAGATCACTGAAGTTCCAGTTCTGCGTCTGAAAGACAGGCTCGATAATACCAACTTGGTGGGGGAGCGGGGTGGGGGCAGACATTAAGCCAGCCTTTCTAAAGTACTTTGCCTGTGTTGGCACAGAGCGGGTGCTTCTCAAGTTGTGGCTGTCATGGTTGCGGCTATTATTAGGTTTTGTTCTGCTCTTAGGTATGGAAATTGAGACTCTAGTGTTCCCCTGAGCCTCCAGACGGAGCAGTGAAGTGACTTAGCCATCTCCCTGAGGGTACAGAAGGAAGGGAGGTGTCACACCAAGGTTTGCATCTCCTGGCTGTTGTCTGGGTCAAGGCAAAAACTAATAGTAGTTCTAATTTTAGGAAGAGACCTCTGAGTCAAGCTGAACAGACACGGGATAAAAATGCCCAGCATATTTCTGGGAAACAGGACACGTAAAATTCCTTCTGCCTTTACGTGGTGGGTCCTGAGAGTCCCCAAGGATCCCTGGATATAGGGGTTTGTTTCCCATTTCTAGGGGAGTTAGAGCATGCCCAGAGCACCCTGCAGCGTTGCCTGGAGTTGGACCCCACCTCCGTGGACGCCTACCTCCTCATGGCTCAGATCTACCTGGCTCAGGGCAACTTTGCCATGTGTTCCCACTCCTTGGAGCTGGGCGTCAGCCACAACTTCCAGGTGGGGGTCCCCGATGCCCTGTCGCTGCTCAGCATCCTACAGCCCCACTAGCTTCAGCCCCTACTCGCCTTGGGAGAATAGCCCCAGGAGCTGCCAGAATCCCTCAGCCCCTTCTGCTGGCCCAAAGGCAGGGACTGGCTCCATGGGATCCTGTGGCTTTCTCCCCTCCGGGAGCTGGAGCCCCATACTCTGCTGACGCTCCTCTAGGTCCGAGACCACCCCCTTTACCACTTCATCAAGGCCAAGGCCCTCAACAAGTCTGGGGACTATCCAGAAGCCATAAAGGCACTGAAGATGATCATAAAATTACCAGCTCTGAGGACGGAAGAGAACAAGAAGTTCCGTGGGCCCTGCGTGCGCCCCAGCGAGCGGGTGTCCATCTTACTGGAGCTGGCAGATGCCCTCCGGATGAACGGGGAGCTGGTGAGAAATACCTTGCTCTGTTCTCTTGCTGCTGGCGCATGCTGGAGGGCCAGGGTAGGCCTGGGAACCAGGCTCTTTGATTCTGGCTGGTGTTTCCTTGCACTTTAGTTTAGCTTTTATTCATTTGGGAGTATCCCTCTCCCCTACTTTAAAGGCTTCAGTGGCTCCCACACCCTCAAGATAAACTCCAAACCCTCCTGAGTCCTGCATGATCTGTCCCCTGCCAACCTCACTGTCCCCAGAAGGATGTCAGGGAGGCAGAGCACAAGGCCCGCCAGGGCCACCACACGTGGTTGTGCAGTTGGGCAGTGCACCTCTCCAGTGGATGCTGCTTACATCACCTTGGAGTTTTGCAGTGAGCAACCTGCTCAGCTGTATGGGGCGGCCCTGGGACCTTGGAAGGTCTGGCTGGGCAAAGGCATAAAGGACCAAAATGGGCAAAGAGAGTAACTTTGTTAGAATAATCAAGAGTACAAATGCAATGAAGATACAATTCAAATATACCCTATGTGCCCAATTCCATGGGTAGAGAAGCCTGGCATGTTACAGACCATGGGGTCGCAGAGTCGGACGCAACTGAGTGGCTAACACTAACTAACCATAACACAAAAATACCTTTGACTGAAAGCAGGAAGGTATAAGGAGATGCGTCCATAGGTCTCTCATAGGAAGAAATTACCTTCAGACTTTGAGGCGCTCAGGAACAAGTTCTCACAGTCAGAGATTTCACGTCCCCCAGCTGGCCCTGCCCTCCAGGAACAGTGGCCCTCAACCCTGAGAGGCTCTCTCTCTCTGTCTCCTTCCTGCCGCTCTAAAGTGGGGATGGGCCATCCTCTCCCTGGCTTCCAGGTATGGTGGGTGAGAGCAAATGGAAGGTCTGTTGGGTTTCCTTGTCTTAGCACGAGGCCACCAAGGTCATGCAGGACGCCATCAATGAGTTCAGCGGCACGCCGGAGGAAATGCGCGTCACCATCGCCAACGTGGACTTGGCCCTGAGCAAGGGCAACGTGGACCTGGCGCTGAGTGTGTTGCAGAGCATCACGCCCAAGCAGCCCTGCTACATGGACGCCAAGGAGAAGATGGCCAGCATCTACCTGCAGACCCACAAGGACGCCCGCCTCTATATCGGGTGCTACCGGTGAGCCCTGGGCGGCGCACTGACCGCCCCGGTCCCAGTGGCGTGTCAGGAGTGTTTTCTCCAGATCGTCTTCTTTGCCCCAGGGCTTCACAACGTGTTCTCAGAGTGTGTTTGACAAAAGTAGGGAATTTCCCCTGGTGAGAATCTGAGTGTGATCCGTCGGTCAGTCAGGCCAACCTGCTGCTGAGTTGTAAGGACACAGGAGTGAGTCTTCCCTGAGTTCTGCTTGCCCCTCATTATGGTTCACATCCTGGTGGGAACCATGGTTCTGCCCCAGCCCCTGGCGTGGGGAAATTTCCATGGGGAAATGCTCAGCGGCTTGGATGTAACCAATGTGAGTGAAGGAGGATGGAGAGCCGGGATTGGGAGCCCTCAGCAATTTTCTGTACAATTAGACGTTGGGACCTCAAGGGTACCTTTCCTGTCCCCTTCCTCCAAGACTCCATCTAGGCAATTCGGGAGGAAGGGGAGGTGATGCCACGAGCAGTGGGGAACCAATAAACAGTGAGATGACATGGTCTCATTGAAGGTTTAGAAAAAGTAGGCTGGGACTTCCCTGGTGATTCAGTGGTAAAGACTCAGTGCTTCCAATGCAGGGCCCAGTGGGTTCAATCCCTGGTCAGGGAATTAAGATCCCCACATGCCATGTGAGGCTTGGCTGGGAAAAAAAAAAAAAGGCTGCCTCATGAAGAAGGTTCTAGGCATTTGGGGTGGAGGCCAGAGGAGTGGGTGGAAGTCCTGGCCATGGTCCAGATAACAGACGAGGAGAGCCTGAACCAAGGGAGCTAGCACCACGTCCCATCTGAGCTGAGAAGCACTGGGTGATGAATAAGTGAGTGAATGTATGGGTGTCAGACAGAATGAGGGAGAAAGAGAAGAGATGGATCCAGGAATAGGAAGGATGCACAGAGCTGAGCTAAGGTTTTGGTTACTTTTGCAGGGAGCTCTGTGAACATCTGCCTGGCCCCCATACCAGTCTGCTTCTGGGTAATGCTTTCATGAACATTCAGGAGGTGAGTGAAGGTGTCGTGACCTCACTAAGTGGCTGCACCCTGCACCCACCCTGTCCAATCTCGCTTCTCCAGTAAGGGAGAAGAGAGAGATGGCAGACACTTTCCCCACCAGCCAGAGAAGGCCGTGGAGGTCTACGACGAGGCCTACAGAAAGAACCCACATGACGCGTCCCTGATCAGCCGGATTGGGCAGGCTTATGTGAAGACCCACCAGTACACCAAGGTCAGGCCATGCTGGGGTAGGAAGGGGCAGGGAGGGCCAGCCCAGCAGGGGAGATGGAGGAGGCGGGGGGAGACCCCCCTGAACAGGGTGCCAAGGAGAGGGCTCAGCAACTCCCCACCACCCCCTAACACCTGCTGAGGCTGAGGCTCAAGCCCTGTGCCAGGCAGGAGGCCATTGCATCTGAGGCTTCTGTGTTCTGGAGGGGTACACAGGCATGGTGACTGCATGGTTGGGGGGAGGGGCACAGTGTGAGGTGCCCACGTGCAAACTCAGACCTGATGCCCCTATTTCCTGTGTGCACGAAGGCAATTAATTATTATGAGGCCGCTCAGAAGATTAGCGGACAGGACTTTGTGTGCTGCGATCTGGCCGAACTGCTCCTGAAGTTAAAGAAGTTCAACAAAGCAGAAAAAGTTTTGAAGCAGGCACTGGATCATGACTTTGGTGAGCGCACCCCAACTGTCTTCCCTAGCCTGCCTTCGAGCAGACATACTCCCTCTTCTCCTGCAGGATGGGGCAGAGGACAGGCACTGGCTGGGGCTCTGAACCCAGCCCCCATCCTCCCCCAACCCCCCACTCCCCAGGGGCCAGGAAACACTACTTTGAGTTTCCATTTTGCAGTCACAGACATCCCATCCATGATGAATGATGTCAAGTGCTTACTTTTGCTGGCCAAGGTTTACAAGAGTCATAAAAAAGAAGATGTGACGGAAACTTTGAACAAGGTAATTGACAAGTAGACTCAAGCTGTCTATCTGCCATTTCCTGATGGAAGCTGAAGATAGGAGTGCAGGTCTGGAAGGCTCCAGGCCTGGTCCGCTAAAGAGGATCTAGGTTACACCTCTGACATCCACCTTCCATTTATCCCCCCACCCTTGCTCTTTTATTGATTGTGCACGGAAGTGCTCGAAACCCGCCTGGGCTGGACTGGAGAAGGCAGGGAGGAAGACAGTGCCTTTGTCCTCAAGGATGCTTGTGCTGTTATTAATAGACAATGCCAGCAGCTCTCATGCATTGAACGCTCTGTGCTGAGTTCTGTACTAGGCTTTTTGCCTTATTTAATTCTCACAGTAGCCCTTTGAGCTAAGCACTGTGACATTCCTGTTTAACAGATAAGGCTCAAAGAGGTTAAGAAATGTACCCAAAGTCACACTGCTAGTAAGTGGTGGAGCTGAGATTTGAACCAGCTTTGGCCCGTCCCAACCCATAGTCTCCTGCTGGGAGTGCTGTGTGCTCGCCAAGTCGCTTCATTCGCGTCCGCCTCTTTGCAACCCTCTGGACCATAGCCCACCAGGCTCCTCTGTCCATGGGATTTTCTAGGCAACGATAGTGGAGTGGGTTGCATGCCCTCCTCCAGGGGATCTTCCCAACATAGGGATTGAACCTGCATCTCTTACGTCTGCTGCGCTGGCAGGCAGGTTCTTTACCACTAGCACCACTGAGAAGCCCCTGCTAGGAGACTCCTAGCCATTTTTTCGCTTCCTCTTCACTCTTCGTACCCAAGGGTGTGGCCTGGCACTTGCCCCTGGGGCATGTCTCTGTGGTTGTAGACTATCTCTGACTGCTTGACGTGACTTATCCTCGGGGTTTCCCACTGGATTTCCATTCCTCAGTCTGGCCTTCAGGGAACCCAGGGCTGATCTGTGCCCACTACCCACTGGCCTCGTTTCCTCTTGCCCCAGTGCTCTCTGGCTACTCACTTAATCACTGTTATGTCGTGGCTATTTGTGGGGGCTGCCTCAAATTCCCAGCAGGACACTTCAAAACAAATGCACCCAACAAAACACAGCCTGTGCTGAACACCTACTGTGTGCCTGTTCTGGCCTGTTGGACAGCTGAGGTGGAGCAGACACAGCAAGTGCCAGGTGTGATGGAAACAGGCGAATGAGCAGAGGACAGTGGGGTGTTTTGTTGCTTGAGAGCCTCTGCTCCTGCTCCTGCCCCCGCGGCAGTGCCAGTTTGCCTCCTGGGTACTCAGCCAGCAGCCTTGCCTGTCCAGAGTGACCCAGATTTGCTCAAGGGGAGCTGAGATGCCCTTGCTTAGACAGCTAGCTCTGAGATGAGAGCTTCGAGGCTTGCTGTGAATTGGCCTGAGACCTGGCACATCAGGCTCTGGGTTGCTCACGCAGAGCTTCCTGGTTTCCCTAGGCCATGGACCTCCAGTCTCGGATCTTGAAGCGTGTTCCCCTGGAGCAACCGGAAATGATCCCCTCCCAGAAGCAACTGGCAGCCTCCATCTGCATCCAGTTTGGGGAATACTACCTGGCAGAGAAGGAGTATGCCAAGGCAGTGCAGTCTTATAAAGATGCCCTCTCCTACACGCCTATTGACAATAAGGTGGGGTCCTTGGAGTGAAATCCTTGTCCTTGCCTTGAGACACAAAGCCTTGCAGAGCTCCCTGACTATGGATGGAGGCTGGTTCCTTCTCTGTGGTTCCCTGCAAAGGGCACAGACCCCTGCCTCCCACTCCAGGGCCCTCACCCACTGCAGCCCTTGGTGGCAAGTGTAGCATTTTCAGGTCCCCCTTGCAGGTGGGGAGAGGACATTGTGGCTGCCAGGGGCTTTTCTGGGCATAAAGCCCAGGCTAAGCTTGCAGGGAGGTTTAGGGTCATGTGAGAGGCATGGCTGCAGGTAGGAAATGGTGGCTGGTGTTCACTCGAGGAGAGGAGATGAAGAGCTTAGTGACAGACCCATTCATTTATTTAACGTGTTCTCATTTAACAAATTCCCAATATGTGCAAGCCAGGTACTGGGCCAGGACTTAGAGACACACTGGGGCAAGACAAGGTCCCTGCCCCGGGCACTGGGTACAGACAAGTACATAGGCAGTTCTAACAGCATGTGATACCCACAGAGGGGTCAGGACACTTGCGAACTCAGATGAGGGGTACCTGTTCCAGAGCCTGGGGTGCAGAGGGCTTCTCAGAGGAGACGAGATCAGAGCCGAAGCCGAAGGATCAATATGAGCTCAGTGGGCCCTGCCTCTCAGCGGTTAGTTAGGAAAAGTCATGACAGTACAGTACTGGGTGGGAGAGGGGGAGAGCCAGAGACATCATCCCAGCGGGTCAGAGACGTGCTTTCATGCTTTGAAGGCAGAGCTGACAGAGCGTGGGCGTGCGAGGACGAGGCCTGGGTGCCCGAGCCTTCCCATGACGCGCGGTGGTTGCTCACCGTCTCGGGGCCTGTCCAGGTGGCGCTGGAGCTGGCGAGGCTCTACCTGCTGCAGGGACAGCTGGACCTGTGTGAGCAGCACTGCGCCGGCCTCCTGCAGACTGAGAAGGACCACGAGACAGCCGCCGTGGTGAGAGGCTGCTGCCCGGGCCCCCACGGCCACAGACTGGGAGGCTGTGGCCTGGGCCCCCATGGCCACAGGGCGGGAGGCTGCAGACCGAGCCCCCACAGCCACAGGGTTGGCTGCTTCCTAGCCCAGTGACCCGCTCCGCGGGGCTGTGGGGCAGCAGGGGATTCAGCACTGGATCCGTCACCCCGGACGGGAGGGGTGGGCTGGCAGCAGGGGGCAGCAGCGTCTTCCCTTCCGGGCCACATCCGAGGGGAGAGGGTGAGGCTCATTCACTCCAGGGGAAACCACACCCACTGGTAAAGGCCAGGCGAGGACAGGTTCCTGGGGCTTCTGGAAGTATGAGGAAACAGCCCTCCCCAGTCCTACCCCTCTCTACCCTGTCACCCAGACCACCTCCAGGGCTGTCTCCAGCAGAGGTGGGTAACCCCCATTCCACGCCGCTGCCCACATCTGGCAGTTCTCAGACATGGGTGGAGGGGCTGGCCCCGCGGTGTCCACCCTCGGCTTTTCCTGCCTCCTTCCATCCTCACGCCCACCCCTCTCCCCAGGCTGTCCCACCTCCTGTGGGACCTTCTCCCAGTGCCCAGAGACGCTCCCTAGGAAGTTCTTTCCTGCCTCCCCTCCTTTCCCGTCCCCCCTTCCCACCATAGCCTCCCCTCCATGCCCATGCAAGCTGCTATCCTAGCATCGTGTGCATTCTGACAGGTGATGGCCGACCTGATGTTTAGAAGACAGAAATACGAAGCTGCCATCGACCTCTACCACCAAGTCCTGGAGAAGGCACCAGGTAATTAACTGGCTGCATCAAGCCTGCCCACCATGAGTGCCTCTGGCAGTTCCCACCCAGCAAGGTCTGCTCTCGCCCAGAAGGGTGGGCCCTCTCTCCTCCTTCCTGACCGGGCAGAGGAAGCCCCTTCCTCTCTGATTGTTCCCAGAGAGGCAGGAAACTGATAAAGTCCCAATGGAACGTGCTGGCCCTTTCCCAGTCCAAGGGGCCAGTTCCTGGTCTCAGGCAGGGCAGTGCTTGGTCCTGCCTGTCTGTCCCCAAACCCCAGACACCTCCCCTTGGGAGGTCACAGTCTCCTGGAGGTGGCTAGAAATTCTCCCCTGACATGTAGCTCTCTTCCCACTCACTGTAGCATAAAACCACCCTGCCTTGCTGAGGAAGGGGCCAGACATGAATAAGAGGCTTAGGCTAGAGCTCCAGCCAGGCCCATGTCAGTCACCCAGAGGCCCAGCAGATCACAGCTATTAGGAATGCAGGTCTTGGAGCCAGACCTTCTAGGTCTAAATCCTGGTCTTCCATTTACCTGATGTGTAACCTTTGGCAGATTACTCAAATTCTTTGTGCCTCAGTCTTCTCATCTATAAAATGGGAGCAATAAGAGTGACTACTTCATTGTGTTTCAGTGGAGCTGCTGGGGTGGCCATGTTCAGCTCAGACCAATAGTATCTCCTGGTCCTCTCTGCTTCCCCCTACCTGATTCAGATACTGGTTATCACAGCCTGGAGGTTTCTGCTCTCTTATTTTAGACAATTTTCCTGTATTGAACAAACTAATTGATCTGCTACGAAGAAGTGGCAAACTTGAGGACGCCCCAGCCTTCTTTGAATTGGCCAAGAAGATGTCCAGCCGGGTGCCTTTGGAGCCAGGGTTCAATTACTGCAGAGGCATCTACTGCTGGTGGGTTGGGGTGGGTGTCTTGGCAGGTGTGTGTATGTGTGTGTAGTCACTCAGTCATGTTTGACTCTTTGCAACCCCATAGACTGTAGCCCACCAGGCTCCTCTGTCCATGGGATTCTCCAGGCAAGAATACTGGAGTGAGTTGCCATTTCCTTCTCCGGGGATCTTCCTGACCCAGGGATTGAACCCAGGTCTCCTGCATTGCAGGCAGATTTTCTACCATCTGAACCACTAGAATGTAGGAGGCTGTCCCCAACAGACGTGCTGGGCTTTGCCAGGGAAGCTGAAGCTCAGCTTCCACATCCGGAAATGGGGAGACCAGAGATCCTGCCCTTGCTTTGCGCAGATTCTCGGAGTGACCCCTGAGTGTTCCTGTTCTCCCTGGGCCTCAGGGACTTTATCTGATTCTTGGGGTTACTCTTCTCCGCTACAGGCACATAGGACAGCCCAACGAAGCCCTGAAGTTCCTAAACAAAGCGCGCAAGGACCGCGCTTGGGGCCAGAGCGCCACCTACCACATGGTGCAGATCTGTCTGAACCCAGACAACGAGATCGTGGGCGGAGAGGCTTTCCAGAACCTGGTGACCGAGAGCAAGTGAGGGCCCAGATGGCTGGGGGTAGGGAGGGAAGGCAGGGAGAGCCCTCAGCCTCTGGATTGAGGTCTGGCGAGGGCCTCGTGGGCAGGCCAGGCCAGCACCCTCATGCTCAGCCTCAACGCCCGCAGCCTCACCAGCAGGAAGGAGTTGGAGCAACATGGCGTGCGCACCGCCGAGAAGCTGCTGCGGGAGTTCTACCCACACTCGGCCGGGGGCCATACCCAGCTGCGGCTTCTGCAGAGCCTGTGCCTGCTGGCGACCAGGGAGAAGGCCAACGTGGAGGTGGCCCTGAGCACCTTCGTTGAGATGGCGCAAGCTGAGGTGTGCTGGCTCCTGGGATGGGCGGGCGGGCGGCATGTTGAGGCGGAGGGCCGGGCGCCAAGATGCCTGCTTCCCGCCTGCACAGAAGGACAGCGTCCCCGCCCTGCTGGCCATGGCGCAGGCCTGCTCCCTGCTGAAGCAGATCCCCAAGGCACGCACGCAGCTGAAGCGCCTGGCCAAGGCCCCGTGGGCACTGGCTGAGGCCGATGACCTGGAGAGGAGCTGGCTCCTGCTGGCCGATATCTATTGCCAGGGTGGCAAGTTTGACCTGGCCTCGGAGCTGCTGCAGCGCTGTGTGAAATACAACAAGGCGAGGGGTGCATCGCCGTTGGGGCTGTTGTGGGGGTGGTGTGTGTGTGAGAGGCACTGGGGCTTTGTGGGCAGAGATGCAGGGATAGCAATGAGATGAGAAGAGGCAGGACAGGAGGGGTCCCGTGGACCACAGAGCAGGACGGGAAAGCAAGGCAAGAGGAAGCGAACAGGGTCAAGCCTCCTGCAACGGGGATGCAGAATGGGGAGGAGAGATGAGAAGGGTTCAGGAAATGGAAGGGTGGCATGCAAGGAGGGTTTGGTTGGGTCAGCAGGGGCCTTGGCAGGTCAGAGCAGGAGGGCTGTGAAGGCAGGGGTCATTCTAGTGTAGGAATAGCTGAGAAGAGGGCACCCAGTCCACCCTCTTGCCAGGGCAGGAGGTACTGCCGGAGTCCCTGAGTGGTTTGGGTTACTTCACCCACTGCCCAGCCCTTGCCCCCACTGGGTCCCACGCTGCTCTGACCGGCTTTCCCTGCAGTCCTGCTGTAAGGCCTACGAGTACATGGGCTTCATCATGGAGAGGGAGCAGTCATACAAGGACGCAGCCACCAACTACGAGCTGGCCTGGAAGTACAGCCATTACACCAGCCCTGCCATCGGTACAGCAGTCGGGCAGGCACGCGTGCATGGAGGAGGGACCAGGGCCGGGGGACCACCCTCCCGACCCCACAGCACAGGGCCTGTGATCTGTTCGTGGTGGGGAACCAGAGGGGTTATCGGGTTATCAGAGTGCCACCCACTGTCTTTATCCTCCCTACACCTGGACAGGCTTCAGGCTCGCTTTCAACTACTTGAAAGACAGGAGATTCGTGGAAGCCATCGAAGTCTGCCGTGATGTGAGCCCCTGACAGTGGTGGGAAGGGGCGGGGGGAGCCACTGAAGTCAGCCATGATGTGACCCCTGACAGTGGGGGACGGGGCGGGGGAAGCCCCTGAAGTCTGCCGTGATATGAGCCCCTGACAGTGGGGGGATGGGGCGAGGGGGCTTGGTGCAGTGGCAGGGAGCCCTGTCTGGTGTCTCATACCCTTTCTTTCTCTGTCCCAGGTCCTCAGGGAACACCCCAACTACCCTAAAATCAGAGAAGAAATTTTGGAAAAGGCCCAAGTGTCTCTGAGGCCCTAGCTGTGGTCAGTGGGAACCAGGGAGGGTGGAAACTCTCAACCTACAGAAGTTTCATGGAGGCGGGGTAGGGAAGTGGGTCAATGGAGAAGAGAGTCAGAAAATAACATACTCTTCCCCATTTCTGTGTGTGTGTGTGTTTGTGATTTGAATCAAGCCTAATCTGGTCTAAAGGACATCCCAAAGCTTTAGGTTTTTAAGGCGCAAGGAGCAATTTGACTCTGAAGAAGAAAGATGTCAACCAGCTTAGCTTCCCCTGGGTTCACTGGGCGACTTCTAATGGACCCCACTTTTATCCCAGACTTTCAGGGGCCAAAAGGGAACAAAGAGGTGGTTCAAAAAATACCCTACAGCTCCTTTAATATTTTTCGGTCAGCCCATACCAGCCTCCCCTCTCCTCTGTGGTCCCCAGAGTCCTGAATTACAGAAGCAACCACTCCTCCCTACCAAGCCACCCACTGGCAGGGCCCCACACAGGCCCCCTCTGTCCATACATTCTGCCTTCTCCTCAAGGCTTCAGCAGGCCTCTGCTGGTCCTTATCAATTTGGGAGTTTGGGACAGACCTCATCACTCTTGCTTCGGGCAGGAAAAATACATCCCAAGAAAAACTAGATCTGCGATTCAGCTTCAGTAAAAGACAGTGGCCAACTAATTCATCTTCCAGGAACCCGTTAACACCCAAGGGGACGAAAGCAGGGGTCTCTTTGCAGATGAATAATGTTAACTGTAGCTGGCAAGAGGGTGACAGAGGTCACCTTTGCTATGCTCCCAGTACTTCTCTGCCTGTTTTTCAGGATGGCAGTAATGGGCCAGGCTCACCGCAGGGGAAGGAGCTCTGAACTGGAGTCAGGAGGCCTAGAATCTCCCTGTGTGACCTTCCCCTCTGGGTATGTGTCCCCATCTGTGGCAGGAAATTAGACTAGATCTCTGTGTTCTCAAATCACGGTGCGAATCCGTGCCAACGATATACAGCAAACATCTGAAAGTTTCATAACTGGGCTTAAATATCATCCTTATATAATAGAGAAAAATAGCACACGAACTCATGAATTTGTGAGTGCTGTTACATAGACTACTTCTCACTTTTAAGCATATTGATATAATCGATAACAAGTAGAATATTTCATGGGCTTCCCTGGTGGCTCAGTGGTAAAGAATCCACCTGCCAGTGCAGGAGACACAGGTTCAATCCCTGGGTCGGGAAGATCCCCTGGAGGAGGAAATGGCAACCTACTCCAGTATTCTTGCCTGGGAAATCCCATGGACAGAGGAGCCTGATAGGATACAGTCCTTAGGGTTGCAAAGAGTCAGACCTGACTGACGAAACAACAACAAAATATACTTAGTATGAGTAGAACACAGATATGGCATAGTTTTTAAGCTGTCCAGTGATTAAGGTTTGGGAACAGTGAACAGGTCAGGGTCCCTTCTAGAACAGCCTAAGTCATCCCTCATGACTGCGAGCCTTGTTTTTATAACATACTGATGATCACGTGCATGGCCTTTTGGTATGAGTCAATGGTCTGGAACACCTTCCCCAGGTTACCACCATCATTCCTATGGGAAGCCAGGTGCCTTTATTATGATCTGTTTTACAAGCTAGTTTCTAGGGGTGGATTATGTTGAGAGGTACCCCTGTGGCCCTAGCTGGGAAATGGGTGGCTTAGTCCAACCATGGGCTGTGGCCATGGGATAGGAACCTGCAGAGGCTTCCAACCAGAGTATTGGAGCTGTGGGGAGCTGCCACCCAGACCCCCAGGCTGGTCCAAGCACAACCTCAGCACCATTGGAGAGACCCAGGTTTTGGATCATGCACACTGGAGCAATCACAAGCGCGTCGGGCTTCCAGGGTACACAAGGTAACTTAATGAACTAGGGTACTCCACCCTGAGATGCCTAAGACCTGGCTGTCCCTCCCTAAGCTGGTTCTGGGGACAGGTGGCCCCACTGCAGGCCAGACTCCAAACCATGATTTCTCTAATGGCCACCCCACTGAAGATAGGACTGCGTGACCATGTCCACACGTCCTGAGGCAAGAGATACATACCTAGGTGGTCACACAACTGGCAGAAGAGGAGGATAAAACCTACAGAAAGAGAGGCAGACACTTGAAAACAGAATTCGAAGTCACAAATATGCACCAGAGATTTGCACGTTCCAGGCGCTCCTGTGAGCACCGGTTTATGCATGAACTGAACAAGCTTGTGAGGTGAGTAACGTTACTATTTAGACAGTTCAGGAGACATCCAGGCACACAGACAGGAAGTAATTTGCATGTCACCTCACTAGTTAGTATAACAGCAGGGTTTCAAACCCTGGCACTTGGGGTCCATAGTCTTAACCTGTAAGCCATAGAGAGGAAATAAGGGGAGCCCAACACAGGCCAGAGGCAGAGGATGAGAGCAAGAAAAAGGAAACCCAAGTCAGGTCTCTGGTGCCCCCTCCTAGCACTTACATGTTGTTGTTCAGCCGCTAGGTCCAACCCTTTGTGGCCCCATGGACTGCAGCACGCTAGGCTCCTCTGTCCAGCACTTGTATAAATCATCATTATTCCTAGAGCGGAGGTCAGCCTTGCTTCTCCAGCCCCCAGACTGGGGCTCCTTGGGGCAGGGTGCAGCCTGCTCATCTGGCCTTTGGCCCGGGCTTCCAGGGACAGGTCAGACAGGTCTGGCTGGTGCAGATGGGTGTTTTGCAGCTTCCGGTGCTCAAGTCCCTGGGGACCTCTGCCACTCAGTCCCACACAGGGCCTGCGCCAGCCACATCCCACTACCCACCCTCACCTAGAGTGGATGACTTCACCCTCAGGGCCTGGCCGCAGCCTGGTGTGGGCGAGTGTCTGTCCCCAAGCAGACAGCCTGGTCCCCAAAGACTGCTCTGCTGCTGCTCCCCACCACCACCCAGGGGACCCCTCAGACGGTTTCATCTGCCTGGCCAGCCTCTTCTAGCTGGCTTTCCATCTTTGAGTTGACTGGCTGGCCTGGAAAGAGGGCCTGTGTGTCCCCCATGTCTGTCCCCGATGCAGCCTCCGTGTGCATACTGCTGGGCAGGGCCTGTCTCCCCCTCCCTCTCCCACCTCACCATCTCCTGTGTACCTGTACTCCCAGCTCCACAAATGCAGACCACGCTGTTAAAAATAGAGCCTCTTTATTGGTACCTATAAGCTCAGGTACAAGGTGTTCCCACAAGCTCGCAGGCTGGCAAGGCCTCCTGGGCAGGAGGGCAGGCCCAGAGCCTGGGCTTCTTGGCACAGACACAGAGGAAAAATGAATAAATTATAGTTCTAATACTTGGGGACAATACAGAAATTATGATGTAAAATCCAACATCAGCAAACAAAGGGCATGAAAGCCATAAGGAGCCCCCCTTGCCCCTGGCCAACTGGCCGTAGGATGTGGGCAGGTGGACCAGGCTGGGGTGCAGTGCCCGGAAAGTCCTGAGTGGTCCAGGGCCTACTCTGGGCCCTGAGGGAGCCCCTTACCCTCTCTGGGCCTCCTGCTTCCCCCTCCTACATTTACAGCCTTGGAATAAAAGCTGCGGCCTTTGCCGGGGGAGGGGGAGAGATGGGCAGAGGACAGGAAGGAGGGGGGATGTGTGGAGCAGAACAGGGTTTTGATCACGGTTTATCAGCCCAGCCCAGCCCAGCCCCTGCCCCTACTTGCTTAGCCATCCAGAGCAGGGCTGCTACACGTTAGACAGAGGGCGCAAACCCATGCCTGGTCTACACCGAAGCCCCAGCAAGGGCATGGTTGCAGGACTATCAGGCAAAGGGACTTTGTGGGTGGTGGGGAGGGTCCTGTGCCCCATCCCTGACCCCAATATTGCTTGCCAGCCACCTAGTCTCCAAATAAATTATAGGAAATAAATTATAGTCTTCACAGTCCAGAGGATCCAGTCACCCATGAGTCTAGAACTCAGGGTGGCAGAAGAAACCATAAAAGGTGGCTGATTTCAGCCTAGTGTGGCTGTCTTCGGGCTTAGGAACATCATACAAGATGGAAAAGGAGTCTGCAAAGCTCCAGGGAAGCCACATTTCTTCCCACTCCTGGCATGCACCATGGATGTGGAAGAGAAGGTGTGGGCGTAGGGGGACCGGGCAACTGAAAGGGGAAGTACGACCCCCACCCCCACTTCAGCATAGAAAATTACAAAAATAAATAAATCAATCCAGAGTGTTGCATGAAAATTAGTAGGAGTGCCCACATGGGAGCCAGCCAACAGGGGACCATTACATATAGACCTTGGGGAACCCCCAAATTACAACAAAGCAGCAACAGGGTTCTTGGGGCTGGGAAAAGGCACCCTAACCCTCACACAGGCACAGGTTCCACCAGCGATGCCGGGGTGGTGTCCTCAAACAACTGGCCGTCCACAAAGGGAGCCAGGGCCTCGGCAGCGGGCTCAGTCAAGCCCATGATGGACTCCAGGAAGCAAGTGCTGGCGTCCGCAGGGGGAGAGAAGGCAGGCAAAGTGAAGTGTGGCACCTCGAGGTGGTCCAGGCTGTCAGACACCTTCCGGGAGGTGTAATGGGGCCCCAGACTATAGTCTGGCAGGGCCTGGAGCAGCTCGAAGGAGTCGCAAGAGGACAAGCTGAGGTCCACTGAGCTGCTCTGGCCAGCGTCCGTGCTGGCTGGCACCAAGGGGCCAGGGAGGCTGCCCTCGCCCAAGCCTTCAAGGCCACTATTGAGGAAGCAGCTGGCATCCAGGTTGGCATTTTCATCCAGGATGCCTGACGTGAGGCTAGAACTGGAATAGCTGTGGGTCCAGCTGGCCAGGCCAGTGAGGTCACCAGTACCAAATATGTCAGCTGGGTGGAAGCAGCTGAGATTGTCCAGGCCGCCCACACCTCCATCCTCCTCCTCTTCCTCGCGTCCACCTAGTTCAGAGTCACTGAAGCTCAGGATACAAGCCAGGCCATCATCATCCACACCAGGCTGGAAGCCAGGGCTGGGCAGGGCCAGGTGGGCAGGGTCATCCGGGGCTTCGCTGGTGCCTGAGGCTGTGGACGAATCGGTCATGTCGCTGCTGCAGCTGTTGTCTCCCAGTTCGCTGCTCACGGGGGGCTTGGCTAGGGGGAACGCAGAGGCCAGGACCTGCTCGCCCGGGCTGGGAGCGCCACCCTGGGCCGGGGCCTCCAGCTCCCCGAGGCTCTCGGCCCCCTGCTCGAGCTGCAGGCGGGTGAGCGTGTGAATGAAATGGGTCTGAACTCGAGCCTGATTAAATTCCACACGGCCCTTCGGATTCTCACAGCCCTCCCTGCAGCAACCACAGGGGAACGCTGTGTGATCCATCTGTAAAGAAAACAGAGGTGCCAGTGAGGATCCGGTGGAGCACGGAGAAGTCCCTGACCCAGGCTTGCCTTCCCAGCCCTGCCGAGCCCCAGTACCTGGCACTTGATGCCCGCCAGGCTGCAGCTACAGGTCTCAGGATCACAGACCCTGTCGCAGCGACAGCCGCAGTCCTCCCGGGACTGGCGCAGGGCCTGCAGCTCTCGCTTCTCCTCGCGATCAATCCTCCGCACACCTGAGGCCCGCAGCAGAGCCCGTCGCTTCCGGGCCGGGAAGGGCTGGAGGAAGGTCATTTCCTCCAACCGGCCGCCTGCCACGGCCAGTGCCAAGTCCTCCTCCACAGAGGCGTCATCGATGGTGTCCACGGTGAGCTGCAGGCCGGCCTCTGTCTTGGGCACCCCAGTCTCCGAAAGCTGTGTCCAGGGGAATGAGGAGGGACGTGAGAGGCTGACATGACCCCACAGCTTCGGTCACTTAATAAATGTCCCCGAGTATTTATTCTGGGCTGGGCATTGTGGATGCCGTAGTGAATGGGACAGCCAAGAACACGCCCTCAGGCCATTCAGAAAGAGGTCTATTTGCCTCATTCCCCACTTCATGGACAAACCCCTTCCCCGAGACAGACAGATACACTGACGCCACCATGTCCCATCTACTTCACCTCCCCAGTAAGGTCAGGCAGATTGAGGCTCCACGCCCCCTGGCCCTCCAATAGGAGCCCTTCTATACCCATCTGCCTCCAGAAAATACGGCAGCAGACTCTCATCAAACCAGTCAGCCCCATGGGCCTCCCAATCCAGAAGTAAGATGGCAACCACCATGACCCTTATCCCCCCAAGGCTAGGAGTTTACAGCAGCCCGAGGGCGAGGGCCACAGAGAAAGTCTCCCCACCTTCCATCTCAGCGCCTCCAGCTTCTCCTCCTTCAAGCGTAGGCGCAGCTTCTCTTGCCGTGCCCGGGCTTGCTCCTGGGTAAACTCGGCCAGGGAGAAGCGGCGGCAGGCACTGTGGCGGGAGGCCATACCCAGGGTGCAGCCGCCACGGCTGGGCACGCTGGTGAAGCCCTGGCACCGCGGGAAGTAGAAGACGGTGATGCCATCAAAGGCCACTCGGCCTCGGCGCTTCCGGGGAGCCCGCTTCAGAATGGACAGGGCTGGAAGACAGGCAGGGGAGGGGCAGGCGTTAGTTCTCCGTGAAGCAGGGCCTAACCCCCAGGAAGTGATGCTGAACTACCTCTGCTCACAACTCTCGCACCCCACCCAGAAGAGAAATGGATCTGAGTTTAGGAGCCAGCCTGGCTGACGCTGGTGCTGGTAAGAGTCCAACGTCACCCTGTGTCGACACTGGCTCGTTATTTACTAGTCCAAATGAGAGCATGTGTCAAGATTAAACGTCTTTCCCATCTTTAGAAGCCATTTACAGGTCCCCTTTTTTTGGGGGGTGTGGGGGTTGCTGTGCTGCAAGGCATGCAGGATCTTAGCCCCAGACCAGGGATCGAACGTGTGCCCCTGCAGTGGAAGCTGAGAGTTTTTACCACTGGACCACCACGGAAGTCCCTCTATAGTTCTTAAAGTATTGATTTGTAGGAGCTTTGTATATATATTAGACATTAATCACCAGTCTAACCTATCTGTACAAATATTTTAGTTCTTTATTTTTACTTGTGGGGTTTTACAAAATAATTTCTAAAGTTTATGAAATCAAAAGTATATTGAGCTTTTCCCTTATCACTTCTGCATTTTGCAACAAGCTCAGAAAGGTCTGCTGCTGCTGCTGCTAAATCGCTTCAGTCGTGTCCGACTCTGTGCGACCCCACAGATGGCAGCCCACCAGGCTCCCCCATCCCTGGGATTCTCCAGGCAAGAACAGTGGAGTGGGTTGCCATTTCCTTCTCCAATGCATGAAAGTGAAAAGTGAAAGTGAAGTTGCTTAGTCGTGTCCGACTCTTCGTGACCCCATGAACTGCAGCCCACCAGGCTCCTCACCCCATGGGATTTTCCAGGCAAGAGTACTGGAGTGGGGTGCCATTGCCTTCTCCGCAGAAAGGTCTACTACCCTTTATAAGTTATTAAGTATGTCAATTAGTAAGCTATGTATTGGCATATTCAATACATATATTTGTATACTACTGATTAGTTTGAACCATAAGAAGTTACCATAAAATAATTAAACCTTGGCGATGCTGTATATTTTGACTTAATATATTAATTTTGTACCAAGCTACCTGAGGGAATTCCCTAATAGGTTTTCTATATACCTGTTCTTGAGTTTATCATGTAGTTGACCACCTGCAAATCATGGCAATTTTGCCTGTTCTAACCAAGTGCATTTAATTATCTTTTTTCTTTGCTAACTGAATTGGCTAGCACTTCCTGAATGATGTTAACAAACAGTGGTGACAGACAGTGCCCCCAGCTGGCTCCTGACTTAGTGGGACTGTTTCCAGTGTTTCCTCAGCAATCCTAATACCAGGTTTTGGGTTGAAACATGTATTTTTTATCATTTAGGGTAGAATGTACTTATCCTTATCACACTAACGGTCTTATCTAGAAGGAATATAGTTGCTGTAGTTGTTGTTCAGTCACTAAGCCGTGTCCAGCTCTCTGCAACTCCATGGACTGCAATATGCCAAGTTCCCCTGTCCTCTTACCTCCCGGAGTTTGCTCAAATTCATGTCCACTGACTCAGTGATGCTATCTAACCATCTCATCCTCTGCTATCCTCTTCTCCTTTTGCCAGAAGGAATAGTACATGTTATCAAACAGCAGCTCTCATATTTTTCCTCCTCTGACATAGTTATTTGGTAAATTTATATGAACAGATTTTACAGTATTAAACCATCCTTGTATTTCTACAGTAAACCCACAGTACTTTAGTCAGTTAATGTACTGTTAGATTGTATCTGCTAAAAATTATACTTTTTCATGTATAATGTACAGCTCTGCATATAGTCCATAAATAGACATATCTGTGGCATTAAGACATCATGGTGGGGATCATCAGAGGAAAAATGTCTGCATGTGCTCCCTGGTGTTGAGGGGGTGCAATAATGAAAAATGAGGTGGAGAAACACTCTAGGGACTCTCTGTCAGTTTGAAATCAGAATCATGAAAACTTAAAAACTAACTGGGGGAGAAAACCTTCTCACTGCATTCAAGCAAAGCCAAACAGCATTTTGCCAGGTGAGGGACCGGCCTGACAGGCCCCGCAGCACAGAAGCATGGGGTGTGGGACTTGGGCAGGGCAGCTGGTAGAGGACAGGGAGCCAGCTGGGAGAAACGAAACTGGAACTGAGGGGCAGAGCTGGGCGGGAAGGCCCCGGGGCCACCAAGGAGCCCTGCCCTGAACGTGATGACTCCAAGCTGGAGAGTCCCAAGGTCAAAGGTGAATGTCGCTGGAGCCGGCATTCCCGAGTGACCTCTGTAGGACAGGAAGTGGACGAGCTGGGGAGCCAAGCAGGGAAGCTGAAGCCGGGACCTCCAGAGGCCAGGACGACTTCATCAGGGCCCCCCCCATTTCATCTTGAGGAAGGAGAGAGGGGTGCGATGGGGTTCCCAGGGCAGAGAGACTCACGAGTGAAGCTTCGGGGGCCACAGATGTCACGGTCAGGCAAGGGCAGCTGATCCCAAGGGTTCTCCTCATCCAAGTCCCAGGCCGGGGAGACCGAGGAGCTGGGGGAGCAGGAGGGGGAGCGGTGGCCCGAGGAGGACAAGGAGGAGGACGAGCAGAGCGAGGACGAGTCCTCATCCAGCTGGTCAAACTTCCGCTTTAGCAGCCCGGCCATGGTGTCGAGGGTGCTCTGGGGCCCTGGCACAGCCAGCCTGGAATGAGAACGGGAGAGCTCTAGGTGGCAGGCCTGAGGGCAGGAGGTGGGCAACCCAGGCCCGGTCATTGCCTCTCCCACCACCCCCCCAAGGATGCCCAGGACTCCAGGGGCTGCCTTGCACTGGATGGAGGTTCGAACCCTCACCCTGGCGCTTGCAGACTTGCACCACCACCATTTTCCCACTACTTACTGTAACCCACCTACACACACGCACACACCAGACCAACAGATGGGCCGACAGACCTCAGCCTGGCCTCGCTCATTCCCCTGCAGGAATCCCGGGGGCTGACTCACTGGCTGGGTGATTCACACGGCTGCATCTGTGTGCCTTTGTGTGTGTGAGGCCGGGTGCATGCCGACAGCCTGCATGGCCCTCGTACAGTGGCTGCTTCCTCCTCCTCCCTCCTAGCACACCCACAGACACGCCGCCCTGCACACACTGGTGACAGGCCCTTGCTCAGGGCCAGGCTGACCAGGGCACTCCAGGGAACAGGCTGGCTTGGACACCACCCCGGATTTCCAACACACAACTTTCCCATGATGGAGCTGCTCAGACTTTCCCTTAGAAACCCCCGCCCACAGGAGAAGTCCCCTGCCTCCAGGCCTGACTGTGGGACCAGAGCCACCTGGGCTTCGTGGCTCTTTAATATCTCCTGTTTGATCTTCAAAATTCACCTTCATCTGGCCTTCCGCTCCAATTTCTAACCCTGTTTGAATTAACTTTCATGGGAAAGTATGCTCTCCCCTTAAAAAACAAAAACCCTCTTGGAGTGCAACTGACCAGCCACACTGAGGTTCCATGTTCCTCCTGTCTGCAGTCAGGTGACCTGAAGCACCCCAGGACACACCGTTTGCTGTGTCTCCCCTTTAAGGGTCTCAGCCCTCCTCAGTAGAACAACCAGAGGTTCTCACAGCCTGGCTGGCCTCACCCAAGTGAAGGGGACTTGGGGTTCCTCCTCCTAACAGCCTCTTCCACTGTTCGAGAATCCCCAAAGGACTCGGTCCTTAGGGCTGAGCCCAGCTACCCCGAGCACTCAGGGCTGGGCCCCAGGAGGCCACCAGGAGGAAGGGGAAATGGCGCGGAGGCCCCCGTGCTGGGAGCCCCTCCCCCACTGCAGCACAGGAAGCGAGAGTGAACAGGAAAAGCCAACCAGAAGGCTGGCAATCTCCCCTGCTCAGGTGTCCTTTCGAAACACCCCTTGGCCTAGCCTCCCACGAAGTCCCTGGATCCCAGACTTAGGCGGTGTGCTGTCAAACCAACTTACTGGGTAAAATTCATCCCAGGGACAGCCTCTCCTCACAGGCACCAGAGCAGCAAGAGAAGCTCCGCGACTTGCCAACCCTCCAACAATGCTGAGCCCAGGGGAAGAGGACGCACAGGTGTTTCCGGGGGCTTCTCAGCAGATAGTTTCTCAGGCCTGGCACCGCCCCCCCCCACCTCTCCCAGGGTCAAACCACAAACAAAAACAACCCAGCTCTCAGCTGACCTGAAGACTCTCCCAGGAGATGGGGGAACTCATGGCCCAGAGGTAGATGCATGCACACACGTGTGCACACACACACACACTAGTGCACGTGCAGAGCCCAGAGGCACCCAGACACAGAAACACACGACAAACCACACCCAAGGATCTTGTCCTTATCACAACCCCACTGTGAGATCCCGTCTCTTCCCCAACTCCAGATGCTGCCTAAAGGGTGCTGAATGTCTTCCCAGTCACACACCTAAGCCAAAGACTCCCTCAAGCCAAATGCTCACTTGGTCTCTGCCTGGCCACCCCTTAGAAACGTAAAATTCTGCAGGCCCCATATCGAACCCCTTGTCTCTGTTCCCCACCTCCCCATGCCATCTGTTCCTCTTCCTGTGTTCCCTATCTTAGTAACAGCACTGCCACCCACCCAGTTACTCAAGCCAGAAACCTGCAGTCATCCTCAACTCCTTCCTGCCGTCCTCCATCCACATCCAGTCGCCCAGTCCTGCAAGTACACATTAGCTCACTCGGTCCACACAAGGCCAGGCACCGACACAGCAGGCATCACAGAGGCTGCCCGGAAGTGTGAAGAGAACCTCGGCTCCAGAACCATACTGCTCACATCTGAACCCTGGCGTGGCTTAGTTGGCTGGGTGATGTTGGGCAAGTTCCTTAACTTCTCTGGGTTTTCAATTTGTCTTACAACCGAATAGGGTTGGGATGTTTACGTGAATCAATCCATGTCAGGTTCTTAGAACAGTGGTAAATGCTTGCTGAATGTGTCATTCTACACCGGGGGAAACGAGCTCCTGGATACACACGACACAGACGGTTCTCACTGATAGCATGGTGAGTGACAGAAGCCAGACACACGATTACATGTGAATGAAGTTGAAGAAAGGGCAAACCCAATCGGTGATGACACAAGTCAGAATCGTGATTACCCAGGGGGTGGAAAAGGGCATCAGCTGGAGACAGTCATGAGGGAATTTTCCCAGGGCCGGGAGGGGGTAGTAGTGTCTGGAAATGTTCTGTGTTGTCTGGGTGGCGGTTCCACAGGTGTCTAAAACATCTCACTGCACACATAAGATTCATCTACTTTGTGCATCTTACACACGTCGCCTTCAGTTCTGAAAGTCTGTCGCCCTTACATCTCTGTCCCACTGATACTGTGGGCATCTCCTGCCCTCTCCTTGCAGCCACTCTTTACCCTGCAGCTAGAATGATCTTATTACACCATCTCCCTGCAGAGAATCATTCCCTTTAGGATCAAGTCCACAATTCCAAGAGGCTGAAGTATGCCTAGCCCCCAGACTCATCATGCAAGACTCTTCCCACCCCCTTCACTTTATACTCCAGCTGAACTTGCAGTTGCCCCAACAGGCATGACCTTCTCACTCCTGGCCTTTGCCCAAGTTGGAACCCAGCCTCACTCCCCTTAAAAAGTCATCTCCCAGAGGGCCTCCCTGACACCCTTTTTCCTCCCCACTACATGCCTCTCTGGGCCTCCGTGAGCCATGGGATTCCCCCATCACAGCCCTTATGGCTCCTTCCCGTGACCGCCCCACTGCTCATCTCCCTTGCGCCGGGCTGAAGGCTTCTCTGCTGGTCTGCACTGTGCCTGTGCCTGGAGTAGTCTGGCACAGAGAAGGCTCCTGAGGACCATCGGAGGTAGGCAGGCTGGCGCTGCAGTACACACAGAGGGACGATCTAGGCACATGGGGTTTCTGGGGGCCACTGGTCAGTGTGCCCTGCTCCTGCTCGGGTCACAGATAGTTGGGGCAGGGATGAGGGCGGACATGCCCATCCCCCAGCCTGTGCCTGAGGGTTTAGCAAGAATAGCACCCAGGAGGGGGTAGCTCCGAGGGCAGGAAAAGGAAGCTCCGGCTGCCAGCGAGTGCCAACACAGGCATCTCAGGACGTTCCCCAATAGTAAACAAGTAGGAGTGTTAGGGAAGCCCGTTCAAGCCAGACACCCTGGCTCTGGCTCAGGGATGTCTACAGAATGGGAGCTTAAGGGGACAGGGTTGTAAACTCCAGGGACGCAGACGGGGACACAGGGGAGCCATGGCCGCGACACACCTCCTAGAGAGGAGCACCTAGCGAAATCTGCAGACCTGGAAATGGGGACTCACGTCCTCCCTGACCCGGCGTGGCGGCGAGGAGGAGCCCCTGGATCTTGTGCTTGGCCGCCCCACCTGGGAATCCAAAGGCTGAGAGAGGCAGAGGCAGATGAGACCAAAAGACTCAGCCAGAGACAAGGAGAGGCCAAGTCAGAAAAGGAATGAAAGATAGTGGAAGAGTCCAAGAAAAGTGTCAGACAGTGAGTCAGAGGGTGGGGGAGGGGCCCTCCACAGCTACCCAGGAATCAAGATCCCTACCGACCGTGGCACTGTTCCCAGGGTGAGCACAGCCCCCTCCGAGGGTCCTGGAGGAAGGAAAAGCAATTCCCAGGAGCTGGCCCAGACAGAAATACCACACCCCCGAGGAGCCCCGGAGACAGGCCCTGAATCAAAGAGAACCGGGCTTCTTCCGGGATCTGCCTGGGCCCTGAGAATCAGGCCCTCCCTGCTGTCACCACTCACAGGAGCTGACAGTCCAGGACGAGGAGGGGGGGTGCCTCCCTCCCTCCTCGCCACAATTATCTACATACTCAGGCCACACTGTGTGAACTGAGGGAAGGCCACCTCACCCTGGATACCAAGCAAACAAAGGCTGTTTAAGGAGCGGGAATCCCCAGGCCTCTGAAAAGTCACACCAACTCCTCTTCGACCTCAGCAGTCCCAATGCCCCAGTCCCATGTCAGAGCTGGTATTGGAAAAGGGGCACCTTCAGCTGCCTCCACCCTCTGTCAGGAATCTGAAGAATGTGTCTTTTAACCTCAGAGCCCAAGGCCTTGGCCAGGCCAGGCCAGCTCTCCCCAATACCTGGGGTCATATGACCCCAGGCCCCCAGAAACTACTTCTTGGGAGAAGAGGAGGACACCTTTGAGCACCTCACGCCCCCATGGGTATTGGCTAGAACAGCCATGGCAGCCCAGAGGGGGCAAGCAGAAGGCCCTGGTACACCCCCACCCCTCCCAACCCATCCCCCAGGGGGAGAGAACAGTTCCTCAGCCTTGGCCTCCAGGGCCTGGCACTGGGGAGGCGGCGCCAAACGTTTGCTGGCTACATGAGGCAACTGCTCCTGCAGAAGGGAAATTGCACCTGACAGAGACTGCTTCCTCCACCTAAGCAAGGCCCCCTTCACTGCCATTCACTCATTCATTCATTCATTCATTCATTCTTTCAACAAATATTTATTGAGTGCCTATGACATGCCAAGCACTGTGTCACGCACGGGGAATACAGGGAGCAAGACACAGACAATAGTGCCCCCCTGGAAGCTTTGAGTTTACTAGGGAATAGAATAATGAGTTATGAACCCTGTTGAGTGCTGGAATGGAGGGCGGGAAGGGGTACAGCTGGGAGTGAAGACAGGAAAGGGTGGGATGGAGTAAAAGTTCCAGAGAGAGAGGGGGGCACAGGAACCCTGAGGGACTCGAGGAGCAAGAGGCAGAGAGATGGAGGGGACAGGGCTGCCTGGGAGGGGACTTTGGGAGCCAGGGCTGACAGAGCAGGCTTTAGCCTAAGGGCACAGGAAGCCACTGAAGGGTTGAAGTAGGGAGTGACAGTAGCAGATCTGCATTTTAAAAAGATGGCTCAGCACGAGACTGGAGGGGGTGGGACAGGAGGGGGTGTGACGGGTTGGCCGGAGCTGCCAGAGGTGGGTGAGAGTAGACAAGCCAAAGGCTTAGGAGAAAGGGGAAGGAAACCTGGTGACTTCTGGAGGTGGGGACCAGAAAAGGCAGTGATGTTGAGGATTTGGGGATAAGGGATGAGCTCTGCTCGAGAGGGCTGTGAGACATCTGAGTGGAGGTGTCGGGTGGGCAGTGGAGCCAGGGAAGGACCCTCTTGTGTCAGGAGTGTGGGCTGTGTGTGTGACGCGCTGGGGAGCCAGAGTGACTAAGTGTGTGACGGCTGCCACACTTCGTGGTGTGGGCATCTCAACAGTGTCCTGCCAGTGGAAGGGCCCCCGGGGAGGGGAAACTGAGGACCAGGAGGAAGTAGGTGCTGGGGAGGGAGACTTGCGTGGGAGAAGCCTACGTGTGCCCGAGGGTGCCCGCGGCTAGCTGCGCCCATGACTCACAGCGGTGGCCTCTGCGTGTGACGGTGACTGACAAACAGGTGAGCGTACGACACAATCCCTTCTCCTCCCCCTCCCCCCCTGCCGGGGTCCGTGACTCACGGAGCCTCATTCCTCGATCATCCCTCCAACTCCCTCCCTGACGAGCGACGGCACTCGCCGCAGCCCTGGCACCCGCCCCCGGGGGTTGCCCGAGGAGGAAGGCGACAAATGTCACCTGCTCCGGCCACGCGAGGAACTTCTGAAAAGTTCTCAGGCAACTGGGTCAAAAGGGAACTCACCCGCGGACGCGCGCCCGCCGCCACCCCGCCACCCGCGCGCAACCCCGGCTCTGCCGCCACCCGCCCGGCGTTCGGAGCGCCGGGACCGCCTGGGGTCCCGGCGACGGGGCGGGGGGAGGGCAGCAGAGAACCTGCGATTGTCGTCTCCCGGGCTCCGGACTCCGGCCGCGGCGCGCCGTCCGGGACCGGGCTGTCCCCGCCCCGGTGCCCTCTCAAAGTGGCGAGGGAGAAATGTCAGGGGCTGGGGGGCAGCGCCCTCCATGCGGGACGCCCCCTCCCCAAAGTCCCGTCCCACCGGCCCGGAGCCCCTGGTGCTGACCTGAGGTCCGGACGCTGGGCAAGGGCAACGCCGCGACCCACGTCCTGGTCGGGAACGCCCCCTGCGCCGCGACCCCGCGCTCGCTCGCTCTCTCGCTAGCTCCCTCGGTGGGCAGCACTCGGCCCAGCTGCCCCCTGCTCTGCGCGTCCGGCAGCGGCGGCGGCGGCGGGAGACTGGCTGAGCCCGGCCCCGCCCGCCGCTCCGCCCTCCTCGTCAGTGGAAAACTCCGGGACTCACGGCGCTGACGCACGCCGGGCCTCCCGCCCGCCGCCCCGCCCCGCCCCCAGAGGCCCCGCCCCTCCCCGCCCCAGAGGCCCCGCCCCTCCCCGCTCCAGCCCGAGCCGGCGCGGCGGTCGCCGGCCGCCCTGCGGACTCTGACCCTGCGCCGGCGCCGCGGACGCTCTCGGCCCGCAGCCCCCTCCGCTGCCCTCCTCCGGGCCTTCTCCCGCAAAGGTTGCGAGAGTCGCCGACGCTCCACGCCGGCGGAACAGGATCGGGAAGGTCCATACCTTTCCCTGCGGCCCCTGTTTACAGATCGGTAGACTGAGGCCCAGAACGGCGCGCAGCCTCTGTCAGGCCACCGGGCGGTGGCAGAGCCCTGGCCCCTTACACGCCCTGACCCCAACCTCGCCCGAGGCAGTTGACTGTAATCCCGTCGAAAGTTCCTTCCTCACCCTCCTTCCTACCACCTCCCCCTACCCCCGCTCCCCGCAGATCCGCCTGGAAAGTATAACCTGGAGAAGAACCAGAGGTGGGTGAGGTGGGTGAGTAGAGATAATGGGGTGGGGGAGAAGGTCATCCTTGGTCCTGACCTTCACCTCTGCTCAGGAGCCAGAGACTCTGCAGAAGCCCTGAGCTAGGGGTTTCTGGAACCAGCCTACACTATCCCCACCGCTACCAGATCCCTTTCTTGAAAAAAGAAAAGAAAAAATTCTAGTTTCTTCTGAGCCAGACCCTGGCCACTTAAAATGGCCCACTGCCTGTTCTGCTCCCGCCAAGGCCTTTCCTGACTTGGGGCCAACTCTCACAGTATTACTGCACCGGGGAAAGCTTGTGCGTGCCCGGGCAGCAAGTTCTGGGCCAGAAGGACACCCGCTGTGGTCAGACCCTACCCACCACGCCTGCCCTGAGCGTCTCCCCTCGCACCTTTGCTGCAGGTGTTGTTATCGCCTGGAACGCCTTCCGGCCCTCTTGCTGCTTACCAGAATCCCATCTCCTTTAAGGTCTCTCAGCGCGCACTGCCTCCTCCAGGGAGCCTTCTGTGGGAGCCTGACCCTCCCCCTCCCAGTCCGGCTCCCGCTGCATTCTGGGTTCTTCTCTGACTGTCCTAGATGAATGTTGTCTGGGACTAGCCCAGCCCTCAGGATTCCTTTCTACCTAACTGCAGGTGGGGGGTGGGGGTGACCTGTGCTGACTGCATGGCATCTGAGGTAGAGGTGGTGGCAGGGCCCCTGTAGCCACAGATGTGAATGTAGAGGGGGTCAGGAGGGGTCTGCCCGCCCTTTACCTTGCCAAGAAAGAATGGAGTTTGGGGGAAGCTGCGGCCCCTGTTCTTCCTGGATGCCTTGAATGTGCCTACCTGGGGGGCTTGCAGGGGGAAATGTCTGGATGGCTGGAGCCCACCCTCCAGTGACGTCCCAGCGCCTTCTGGACGAAGTCTTAACTCCTCGGGGCCTACAAAGCTGGAATAAGCAGGCCTTTGCCCCACCTTTGCAGCCTCACCTCTTTCTCTTCAAACTCCCATCCCCCACTCCCTTCCCTGCGCCTCCATTTTCATGTCTTTAATGTGTGTCTTTTTATTTGTGACATCCGTACAACCGCACAGTAGTTTAATTTACACACACGGTGTTCTGTTCTATACCTTCTTAAGTTTGTCCTGCCCTTACCTCTGCACTCCCAACCCACACCCTTGATAACCGCACTCCAGCCCTGATTGCCAGCAGTCAGTTCTTGGGGTGTGTCCTGCTCATCCTGATTTAAACTTCCAAAGATGCTAATCTCCAGTCTGGTTTGACCCACTTATCATATATCTCTATGGCTTCTTTATGCATTTCCATGTGAGTTGTCTGTGAGCACTGGGAGGGCAGGGACCATACCTGACTATCCGTTCTGCTTGTGCTGCTTAAGAACAAAAAAGGTATTGAATAAAGTGTCCATGGGGTAAATGTCTATCAAGAGCTGGGGCTCAAGGAGAGGTCAAGGCTGGAAGTGGGGATGGAAGACACCCGGTAAGTTGAAGCTCTGGGTGTGGCTGAGACAGCCCTGGAAGGAGTTGAAAAGCTACAGAGCTGAGTGTCCTTTGCTGGAGGTGACTCAGCCCTTAGGGCTTCTAGGCAGGTGGCCACCCACCCACTCCCACACCCCTCAAATATTTAGCTGCACTGTCTCCTCTGTCTGCTAGGTTGTAGACCTTGCTGGTCCCAAGGAATTGTTTCTTCCAGGAGTTCTCCTTTCCTGTGTGTGTCTATCTGTCTCTCTCTCTCAAGTCTTCCAGTTTGTGAAGTGGGGGATTAGACCTGAGAATGCCATCACCTTCAACATTCCTGAGTTAGTTTCTAGAAGACGCTGCCTGCTGATCAGGGAACTGGGCAAGGTTGAGCCCTAGGGTTAATGAGGGTCTCTGGCTGTCTCAGTTTGCAACTGCTGGACTGTGTATGAGGGAAACCAGACAGAACAGAGACCAGGGCAGGGAGTTGGCAAGGGCTGGAGTCAGGGCTTAGAGCAGGGAGCCCAGTGGTTGATAGGATTTGGGAGGCAGGAAGAGAAGGAAAAAATAAGGGAAAATATAGGAGAATAAAAAGAATCAAATAAGTGATGTGTTTTCTCTAGAAAAGCATCTCCCTGTCCTGGGATGGGCTCACCAGATGTTCCCCAGATGTTTGCTGATGATGAGAAACATCTTCCTCTGGGATCACAAGTAAGTTCTTCCTGTTGGTAGGGAAATGAAGGGTCTGTTCCAAGGCAAGAAGGGTGGGGTCTGGAGCAGCATCCATTTGTGACTATGGCATATGCATAGACAGAAACATACCCACACATCCTCAGGGAATTTCTGAATACTTGGGGGAGTCCCATGAGTTTCTCAAACATTCAGCACCCACAGACCACCCAATTTTAGGTAAATAAAAAACAACCTCATCTTAAATATTTTTTTAAATAAAAAATTGATTCATTTCCATCAGAAAGATGAAGATTAAAAGGGTAATGTTTGGGGGCACTCCCTGTCCCCCCTCTGATGTCTATGTTAGAAGCTTTCTGTGTCCTTTTTCACTGTAATAAAACTTCTGCCACACAAAAGCTCTGAGTGATCAAGCCTTGTCCCTGATCCTGAAGCTAAATCTTCTTTGGAGACCACAAATCTGACATCATTCACCATAAGCTATCAACAGCTTTGTTAAGTTTTAATAATAATATGAAAGTGTTAGTCGCTCAAAAAAAAAAAAAAGTTTTTTTAAAAGTATCAAATGTGGGAAGATTGAAATTTCACCAGATTTGCCATACCTCATTTGTGTGATAGTGAATTGATACAATCAGTTTGGAAAATAATTCGGCAATACCTGCTAAGACTAAACTATATGATCTTGTAATTCTGCTGCTCCATCTATTCCCAAGAGGAAAAAGCACTGCTGTCCACTGAAAGACACAAGCGTGCACAGCAGCTTTGTCCGTAATAGCTTGAAAATGGAAATAACACAAATGTCCAGTAGGTGAGTGAAAACAATTACAGTTTCTCATACAATGACATAGTGCACAGCAATGAATCAAACAATGGCCTCATATACCGATAGGGATGAATCTTAAAAACAGTATGTCTAGTAAAAGAAACCAAGCACAAAGAAGAAAAGCTATGATGCCATTTATTTATGGGAAGTTAAGAACCAGGCAGAATGAAAGCACAGAGATAGGTAACATTACCTTCGGGAGTAACAGGCTAAAGGTGTGACTCCCAGGCCAGCAGCCACCAGCATCACCTGAGAACTTGTTAAGAATGCAGATTCCTGGGTCCTCCCCAGACCCACTGCATCGGAAACTCGGGCAGCGGGGACCCAGCAACCTATGTTCTATGTTCTAACTATCCCTCCATTGATTCTGATGCACATCAAAGATTGAGACCCACTGAGCTAAGGTTGTAGAAAGTGAAACCCAGGAAAAGGGGACTGTCTTCAAGCACATTTCTCCAACATTCTTGTTTATTTAAACAGGAAGACTTTTTAGTTTAGATCTGTGGATTGAAAGTCTGAGCAGTTGAGTTCTGGGTCAAAGGGTTTTGACAGATGCTGCCAAATCGCCTTCCCCAAAGTTGCACCAGTTTTACTCTCAACCAATAGTATTTGAGCATGCCTGTTTCCCAACACCCTCCCTGGCACCCTCCCTGGTTATCAGACTTATTGATCTCTGCCAATTTGATGAGAGAAACCAACAAGAGATCTTACTGTTTTAATTGCATTGCTCTAATTTGAGTGAAATTGAGGTTCTTATAAGCCATTTGTGTTTCCCTCTAAATCACGGGTTTATATTCTTTACTTGTATTGTTGTTTTCTGTCTTTGAGGATTAGGGAAAGAAGCCCTTCTGTCTGTCACACATGTGGCACTTAATCCTGGTTTGCTGTTTAACTGGGTTGACAGTATATTTTATCATACAGAAGTTTTACATGTTTCTGTAGTCAAATTTCTTAAATACTTACTTTGGGCATCCTGGTGTTGGTGTATTACATTCCCTTGTCATAATATTACAGATAAATTCACCTATTTTTTTCTCTAGAGTTTTATGATCCTATTTTAAATTTACAAATCCTTTATCTTTTTGGAATTTACTTTAAGGAATTGTATAGGGTTTCCATTTTCTTTTTTCCCCCAATTGATAAATTTTCCTACTACCTTTTTCTTTTAATATAAATGTCACCTTCAACAGAAATTGAATTCTCATATGTTCTGGAATCAGTTTCTGGTTCTCTACTCTGGTCCACTAGGTTGTCTGTTTCCTCTTTGGGTACCAAACTGCTTTACGAAGTATAATTTCATAATGTGTTTTATCGTGTGATAGATGTAGCTCCATTGTATTACATTTCTTTTTCAGGGCTTTCCAGGCTCCTTATTTAATTCCTCATTTGAGTTTCATATCATTTTTAGACAAACTCGCCCCTAAGAAAAGTCCTGTATTTTAGTTAGAATCACATTGAATTGACACATTAATTGAACATTGACATTTTTATAACATTGGGTTTTGCTATGTATAGTATAGAGCTCAGTATAGTATAAAGCTCAGTACAGAATGTTCCCTGCATAATATTCATAAAGGCCCTTATATGTCTTTTAAATATTGTTCTGAATATTTTATCTTTTTGATTGCTGTTGTAATTTCTATTATATTTTCTGATAAATTGTATTTTTTTAATGTATGTAAAGAAAGGCTACTGAGTTTTGGATATTAACCTCTGTAAACTGCTATCATCGTGAGTTCTCTCGTCTGTAATAGTAGTACATTTTTCAGTCACATCATCTATATGTAATTCAGCTATTCGGTTATGGTTTTGTTATTTTTTTGTTTGGCCACATCGTGTGACTTGTGGGATCTTACCTCCCTGAGGAATTGAACCCAGGCAGAGCAGTGAAAGCATGGAGTCCTAACCACTGGACCACCAGGGAATTCCCAAGGTTTGGTTTGTTTTAAGCAGGAATTGATACGGGACATTTTTCAAATGCCTTTTTTGGCACGTATTGAGATGTTACGCAGTTTTCGTTTGATGTATTTTTTTTTTCCATAATAGTGGTTAACACTTAACAGCCAGTTGCTTTTGTTATTTTTATAGTTTCATTTATTCTTGGCTGTGCTGGGTCTTTGTTGCTGCACAGGCCTTTCTCTAGCTGCAGCAAGTGGGGGCTACTCTCAGCTGCGCTGCGTGGGCTTCTCATTTTGGTGGCTTCTGTTGCTGAGCGCGGGCTCTGGGGCACTCAGGCTTCAGTACTTGTGGCTCCCTGGGCTCTAGTGCGCAGGCTCAGTAATTGTGGCGCACGGGCTCGGTTGCTCTGCGGCATGTGAGATCTTCCCAGATTAGGCTTTGAACCTGTGTCTCCTGCATTGGCGGGTGGATTCTTTACCAGTGAGCCACCAGGGAAGCCCATTCTTTGATTTGTTAATATGGTCAATTTTATTATAGATTCCCTAATATTGAACCACCTGCACTTCTAGAATGAACTTGGATACAATGGGTGATTCTTTCAAGGTGTTGTTAATTTATATTTGGTAGTATTTTATTTGAGATTTTTGTACCTCATGTTCTATCATATTTAATTACTAGTTAATATTCAGATTCCCCACATTTCTCTTTATCTTTTGTTTCTTACTAGGTCATGAGCTGATGAAGTCGATTAAAATGTACTTGTGTCTTATCCAAATTTCTGTTTGCATTTGCTGTATGTATATTGTTATACATCAGCATTTGTATGTATAATATACATATGCTCATATCCTATTCTTGATTTTGAAGCTATGCTATTTGGTGCCTAGAGATTTCCAGAAACTAGATTCTTAATGTCTCTCATGTTTAACTTCCTTTTCTCTCATTTAGCAATTTTGTTTTGAATCTGACCTTGACTGATGGTAACCGTTCCCCTGGAGGAAGAAATGGCAACGCACTCCAGTATTCTTGCCTGGGAAGTCCCATGGATGGAGGAGTCAGGCGGGCTGCAGTCCATGGGACTGTAAAGAGTCAGACACGGCTGAGCCACTGAGCACACACGCCTGATGGTCATGCTGTAGTCTCAGCTCAGTATTTTCTTGTATACCTTGGTTTATATTTTAACTTTTCTGAGTTACTTTGGTAAAGATGTCTCTCTTTTATAGAACGCTGTTTTATGATCTGATGAGAGAATTTTTTTTTTTAAGGTTAGGTTTATCCTTGTTTACATTTCTTGATATAACATGTATCATGCTTATGTTTATCTTCCGCTGTATTTCCTACTTTAATGCTTCCTCTGTTTTCTATGTTTTACATGTGTATTTTTTTTGTTTTCCTTGATGTGTGTGTGAGCACACATGTGTTTGTATTTTGGTCTGATGATTTGAAGGTTTATAGTCTGTCTTTAATTTTTCCACTGCTTGCCTTTATATTGATTTATTTCTCTGCCAAGAGAAGAAAACCTTCAAATGTAGGGAAAGAGTCATATTCTCAAAGGGCTGAGCCTTGCCACCATACTTCTGTCTTCAAATTCTTGATATCCCCAGAAACAAACAAAAAACCAAAAAAAATTCTTAATATTCTCAACATGAAAATGGTTATAGTCTCGCCCTGAAGCCAAAGGTTCAGGATAATCAAGATCTGAATGTGCCACTGAGATGCTTCTTGAGTGAGCCAGCCACCTACAGCAAAGAGCTATCGGCGCCACAAAGGGATACTGTATCTCATCTCTTATTTCAGAACCTCATGTGAATATCTTACCCTCAACAGCCAGCATACTTAGTTCAACAGTGTCTTTTACTTTCTGTCCATGTCTCCGCAGTCTTCTGAAAAGGCACAGTTGGAGAGGCATGAATGGAGGGCATTGACTCTTCTTGCTATTTGTTTCTGCACATATCGAGATCAGGAGCCAGATTGTTGCCTGACAGCTGGTCTTTGTGAATATAGTCGTGTGTGGTTGGTGTTCAGATGCAAGTTGTGTGTGTGTTTTCTTTTAAATCTCATCAGCGTACCAAGAGATAATGGCACACTCAAAACAGTATCATTATAGCAAAGCTCATTTACAAAGGGACTACTTACAAACATGTGGGTATAGGAGCACCCAAGGGATGGTGCAGTAACCTGGATGAGCAGCAGCAGAGCTGTTACTACGAATAGGCCTGAAGGTGGGGTCCAGGGGCTTACTATAAGAGAGAGAACTGGGTAGGCTGGCTGCCTTGGGAAGACCAGTGGCCGCCACTAGAGGATACATCCAACCCACAGAGACTCACAGGCAGGAAATCAAAGGACTAAATGCCTTGATCTTGTTCTCTTCCCTCTCCTTTCTCCGCTGGGCCTCACCATGGCTGAACCCAACTGGAAGCCAGAAGCTCAGTCATTTAATCTTGCAAAGGAATTCAGTAAGAAATAGAACAAAAAGTCAGCAGGTACATTTCCCTCCTGTGTTTTTGGAAAATATGTGGTGAGCCTGAAACATTAGTAGTGCACCCAGTAGGAATGCTTTCAATGATCAATAATCCAGTACCATTTACTTGTGTATTGTAATGGGAAGGTTGGAAGGTGGAGAAGGCAATGGCACCCCACTCCAGTACGCTTGCCTGGAAAATCCCATGGCGGGAGGAGCCTGGTAGGCTGCAGTCCACGGCGTCGGTAAGAGTCAGACACGACTGAGTGACTTCACTTTCACTTTTCACTTTCATGCATTGGAGAAGGAAATGGCAACCCACTCGTGTTCTTGCCTGGAGAATCCCAGGGACGGTGGAGCCTGGTGGGCTGCCATCTGTGGGATCGCACAGAGTCGGACACGACTGAAGCGACTTAGCAGCAGTAGCAGCAGCAGCCACTGACATAATGTCAGTAGTGGTGTCTCTAGAATTCTCTCAGCTTTTACCTTATTCTGGTTGCTTCATATCTGCAAGACGGCTGCCCAAGCATCATGACCATGGTTAAGTTAGGAAGAAGGGGGAAGACGGGGGATTCCAGCATGTATATCCATTTTCTGAAAAAACAAAACCAAAACTTTTTATAGAAATACCCTCAGCAGACTTGTCATATTTCATTGACTAGAACCGGATCTCATGTAACAAACAGCAAGGGAGACTGGGAGAGTGGAAAATGGGCTGGTCATGATTGATTTATACCACTTGTAATTAATTGCCTGAGACTAGAGACCTTGGTGCATGGATCAAAATCAGGAATCTGTTATTAGGAAAGAAGGGATGGAATACATTTCTGGATCAACAATGAACAAAGCTTGCCACAAGTGGTTTGTATTCAACAATAAAGCCCATTGTCTGCTAGCACTCAGTCCGGACAGCCATTGCTCTTTCACACTATGTGCCATTGATTTTATGTGACATCCAGAAATGTTGTTTGATCAAGTAATTTTGCCAGGAGCTTGCTCTGCTTTTCCTCAGTAGCCTACGACTCAGTTTACAAGTCATGGTTTGAATTGTGTTCGTTTTCACTGTACGGTAGACAACTTTAATGATGCCTCTCTGGGTTTGATCTTTTCTCTGTCTTTAGTGACAAGATGTATCCTTACTACACTGGACATTTTACCCATATTACGAAAGACTTGATTGGTTTGCTATCTAGCTTACAGGATCTGATGTGAAGAGGATGCAAAAAGTTTCAGTGGGCTTCCTGCCACTATTTGACAAAGTTTCATAAGAGATGATGCCTCTGGGACTAAAGAAGATGATTACCAACTAACAAAATTCCATTTTCAAGTATTCGTTACCATATCTGAGTCACACTTTTTTTTTTTGTTTGTATAAAATTATCTCATCCTACACACTCATTTACCCTGGTATATGTGGTCATAATTTATACTGCAGTATTTTTGTTGCTATTTTCAATACTATTTTTATGCTTTAGTGAGCCTCCTTTAAACTACTGATCCATTTTTATGATTTGGGGATATACTACCATATAATAGTAACAATAAAATGGAAATATAACACATGAAAACAATCACATGTAAAAGATGTGAAAATCTTTTAACCAAGTTGAACTAGAGTCAGTGGCATTCTCTTTACTATGAACTGAGCTGAACTGGCCAACTCACTTCTAGTGGTACAGGTGCTCGTACAAAACCATGATGATGACTATAAAGATAATGGGATTTCTGTGGAAATGATCACTGACCTCACATTTATGCAATGTATGGGAACAAAATTGCTTGTCTGTGTAGTAGACCCTGCCATGTGCCACTCATATCCCCCTCACACAATTCTCACATGTGTTCCTGCTGGTTTCTGTAGGGCTAGCAGGGATGGCATCCGATGGAACTGGAGCACAATGTCCAGGGCCAGCTCCTGCAAGAGGAAATTCACTTCTGTACCATCTATGGAGATCTGCAGTGAACCAGGGCCCTAGGTTCATTCAGGAGCGGAGGGGGCGGGATCTTAATGAATCCAGTGAATCTCTGCCCGCCCACGTGGAGTTGATAGATATGACGTGAGATAATTTACTTACTGGAAAACACAAGTATACTAAGGGCCACAGTAGTAACATCTGTGATGGTTTAAAAACATGGCTGCAAATTCTTTCACACTTATCAAAACAAGGATACCTCTCGCCTCTAATATGGGCCGGTTTTAATGACCTGTCATGAGCAAACTGTGGAAGAAGTGATATTGTACAATTTCCAAGGTAAGTCAGTAGGTGACAGAGCTACGCGCAACTGTTAGGTCGAAGGACATTTTCATTTAAAATTCTGATCCGATTGCCAAGTTGTTCTCCACTTCTCTCCCATCCTTCCACCCCCGCCCCCCACCCCCAACAGTGGATAAATACTCCTTTTGGATCAGTATACTGGTTTCAATTGGCATTTCTTTACTGCGGGAGAAGTGAAGCATCTTTTTCCTTGGAACATCGCCTGGGGTCAGAAGACCCAGCTGGAGGCAAGAGCGGGACTCAGCGGAGCCAGGCGGCCCCGCCGACAACACCCACGGCTCCACTCACTCCCCTGGCTCCTCTGTTTTCGGCGCTTTCCTTCCTCCCCCACAATATTCAGATTCCTGGAACCAGGCTCGGTGACCTCACGCCGGTGACTTCACATCCGGGACCTTCTGGGAATTCTCAGCAGCACTTTTTCGTTAGAAAACTGACGAGGGAGGAGGAAGGGGGTGCGTCCGGGGAGGGCCGCCGGAGCTTCTGGGGAAGGAGGGAGGGAGCCGCGCAGAGGCCTCTTCCTCCTTCCGGTCGGGGGTGGGTGGGGCTGGCAGCGGCGCGCCGCCCGGCTGCCGCCGCGAGGCCTGAGGCCCCGCCCCCTGCCTCTCCCTCCCCCGCCCCCTCAGATGGTCGCGCGCGCCTCCCACGGGACGTGGATCCCGGCGCCTGTCGCTGCAGGTTTGGGACCCGGGGCCCCAAGCTGAGCCTCCGCCAGTTTTCCTCCGAAGTTAGGTCACCGTCTTACTTGGCAGCTCTGCCACAGGTGGGGAGCGGGTTTTTTTCATGGGGGAAAAAATTGTGTGTGTGTCACTGACTGGCAGGTACCAGTGGGGGCGGGGTACGGGGAACGCAACAAACCGAAAGTTTACAGTGGCGTTTTCCAAGCTACAAAACTGCATAAGGTTGAGAGGTCGGAGAAGGACAACCTCCATGGCTTTTGTTTCCTTGAAGGGGTTGCCTCAGAGCTGAGTCTTCAATACAGAGCTATCCAGAAATGACAGGAGGGCGAAATGAGGGGGCTGCTGCTTCCATTTAAAAAAAAAAAAAAATTTTTTTTTAGAATATATCTTACAACTGTGGTGGTTAAAGATGAAGATACTAATGTTATATATTAAACTGTTCTCTATAACTTCAAAGTTGTTTTTTTCCTTCTTTTGAAAGAGGTTAGAATATTTTCATGGACCCCTCAAGTACTGTGGGCCTGAGGCCCCATCCATGCCTGCTGTGCCCAGTGGGTAAGCTGGCCCTGGACAAAGGCCGGGCAGCATGACAAAGCCTGGATGGAACATTAAAGGACCTGGAAGGTCTGATTCTCTTGGGGGAATGAGAGAGGCTATGAACACAGGTGGCAGCTGCACAAGAAGGGCCTTGAATGACCTGAGGAGTGTGGATTTTATGATGGAGGTGGTGAGGAGCCACTGCTGGGCCTGACTGGAGGGTTGACCCTGGGATGGGACTGGAGGTGGGCTGGCTATTGCCTTAATGACATCCAAACTTGCTGAGCCACATTTGAGATGGAAGGGAGGGGAAGGGGAAGCCACAGATTGATGTGAGGGGGCTGGAGAAGCCTGGGCTGACTTCTTTGGGTCATCCCTCCTGCAAAGGAGAAAGCAAGAGGAGAAACTCTACTGGTTCCAGGACTTTGGAAAGATCAAATGAAAGGTCCTTCACCAGTCACAAAGCAGGGGGAGTTTGCCTACCTTAATAGATGTTTAGGGGGCTTCAGGGCCACCTCTTGCCCAGATCTCTGTGGTGGTTCCTACTAGCTATTCCATCCCCCTCTCTCTTGCCCAAGGCACCTCTCCAAAGCTCCATTCCCATTGGGCTGTTTTCCTGCTCCCCATGGGCCAGAGGACAAAACCACAGCCCTCACCTGGGCATTTCCAGAGTGCAGAATGAGAAAAAACAGACTGGGTTTTCAACATCCCTACAGTAGATCACTGTTCCAGAATCTCATTTGGCTACATGTTTCTCAGTCCCCAATAACTGCCCTTTCTCCCCCACCCTCCACTCCCTGCCAGAAAACAAAAAACAAACCAAAAACTATGCTTGACTCCCACCTTCCAATGCAAACATTGGGCTTCCTCCAGAGCAGGCCAGGCCAAAATCAAGGGCCGGGACAGGAACTACAAGGGAGAAGAACTGGGCTCAAATGACTCATTGAAAGACAAGTCTTCATTTATTCACCATAAACCATGGATTGAGCTCCTACTATGTGCTTTTGTACCATTCTAGATACTGGAGATACAAAAATAAGCAAAGAAGAAGTGGTTGGCATGGAGATGAGATTCCAGTGGAGGAAGACTTGGCTGTGGAGATGGCACTTTCCAAAGACGATCACATAGAACGTTACCTCTTCCTCATCAAAAGGTATTCAGCCTACGCAGACTTGTGACTCGTTTGTAACCAACAGAATGCAGCCCAAGTGATTCTGTGTGACTTCTGTGGCCAGATCATAAAAGGTGATGCAACTTCTACCTTGTTAGTTGGGACACATGCCTTTGGAAACTTGAAATAAAATGCAAGAAATCCAGCCACTCTGAGAATGCCATACTTTGAGGAGGCCCAGGCCTCATGGAGAGGCCATGCATATGTGGTTTGTCTGACATCCCAGCTGAGGTCCCAGCCAGTAGCCAGCATCAATTGCCAGGCATTTGAGTGAGAGAGTTTTCAGACCCTAACTGTCCAATTACCCCCAGCCTTAGACTGAGGCTAGGTTGAGGCCCCACACATCATAGTAGAGAGACAAGCCATGTCCAGTGTGTTCTATCCAAATTGCTGACCCACAGAATTCATGAGCATCATAAAATGGTTTTTTAGACCACTAAACTTGGGGTGGTTTGCTATGCAGGAATAGTGTCCAGAACACTGACATTAAACAAGCAAATATGTGAACAAAGATAACTTTATATTGTAATAGGTCCTCAGGAAAACAAAACTAACTCAGCATGTTAACTTGGAGGAAGGCCTCTATAGATGGGGAAGGGGGCGGCATAAGTGGGGGAGGCAAGGGAGGTATAGATCAAGAAAGGTCTTTTTGGAGAGACATTTGAACTGGAATGTGAGTGAGAAAGAGCCCAACCACTAAAGATCTGGGAGAAGAGACTTCTGGGCAGAGGATACAGCAGGTGCAAAGGCCCTGAGGCAGGAATCAGCTTGGTGTTCTGTGAAACCCAGGAAGGCCAGTGTAACTAGGGAGATGTGGGTGAGGAGGAGAGTGGGGCAAAGAAGTTGGAGAGGAAGCTTGAGAGGCAAATCATTCTAGTCTTAGAGGCTGCTGAGAAGAGTTAGATTTCAGACTGAGTGAGCTGAAAGCTGGCAGAGGGTATTATACAGGAGTGACTTGGTCTGGTAAATTCTTGATAAGGGCTTTAGGTGCCAGGGAGATGACAGTCTGTAAAGACAGGGCAAAGGGAAGACCACTTGGGAGGCTATGGCAGTGGTCCAGTAAAGGGGGGGATGGATGGTGGCCTGGGGATGATAGCGGTGAAGATGAGGACTGTTGGGTAAACTCGGAACAGAGGGAGTGAGAGTAATGAGAAGGGAGGAGGCTCCCGGCCGGCAGGAAGGTCCCGGGCGGGGCCACGACGTGGGTGAGGACCGGAACCCGCATCTTTCTGGAATCTGGGAGGGAGACTCTGAGCTGGGGCCGGCCAGGACGGCGCGTACTGGCGTCCGGCGTCTGCCGCGCGGAGCCTGCCCCTGGCTGCGAGCCTGCCTGCCGGGTGTTTCCCAGCAACCGCTACAGCCGCCCAAAACGTTCCGAACCCAGCGGCCCTGGTGATGTCATCGTCACCGTGGAGACAGGGGATGGGAACACGCCCCCTCCAGGCACGGGGGCGGGGGGGTCTGGTCACCAACGCTCAGCTTTAGAGCCCCGTCTCCTCTCGGGCAGGAAGGGAGGTGGTGCTTCGGGCTCCGCGGCAGGTGTGACGGGAGGTGTGCAGGGCCCTGGGCGAGGCCTCAACGAGTAGCTGCTGCTTTTCTTGGTGTGCGCTGCCACCAGTGTGCTCTCCACCTACCCACCAACCTCTCCTGTCTCTTCCCCATAGGCCGCCCCCTTTAGCTGTTAGGGCTGGCTCCTCTTGTCATTCAGGTCACTTCCTCAGAGATGCCTTCCCCAACCACCCAAGCTAAAGTAACTGCCAACCTTCTTGTGGGCTACTTGTTTTATTTCCTTTGCTCCCTTCTAAAATTACCTTCTGTGTTTTGTAATATATCTTCCCATAAGGTCAGGGATAAATTCTGCCATGCTCATCTGTATTCCCTGGAAGGAATCTGGCATGAAGTAGGTGCTCAATAAATGCTAGTTGGCTGAATCAGTGAATTCACTCAATCATTTCATTTCACACATGGGTGCATTTATTCGACATTTGTGCAGTGCCTTCTAGGCAATTGTGATAAGCAGTAAGGATACTGAGATGAACAAGACAGGGACTCCACCTGGAGGTGAGAAAGAGAGATAGATTAAAACTAATTATATGAAAAGTGAACTTCCTTGAGTTCCAGACGCTGGGCCTATCTCCAAGCACTTTATGCATATTAATTCACTTAATCTTCACAATAGTAGGCACTATAATCATCCCCACTTAACAAATGAGAACGCTGAGAGCAGGCTTGCCTTAAGCTTCTGGGTCCTGTAATCAAGTGAGACCAACAGAGGGCAGTGGAGGGAAGCACCTGGTAAAGGGGAGTTATAGTAAGATGTGTAGCCAGCCCAGGTAGGTAGATTTGCTGTCTTAATTGCTCACATACACCAGTCTTCCAGGGGGCAGGCTGCTTCCAGCTCAGAGCTCTGCTGCCTCAGGGGAACATCTGTCAGTGGGCCAGGCAATGATGAATCTTGGAGGACTGAGCCCTGGGCTGGTGGTAAGATGAGAGCCCACCTGTTCAATAAAAGCAAACTGTGGAAAAGTTCCTACATAACGTTGTTGGGGGCAGGATGTGTGTGTGTGTGTGTATGTAGGGGTGGACAATTGTTGATAAAGACCCTTTCTGTTCAGAAGGGTAAACTCAATATTCAAAAAACTAAGATCATGGCATCTAGTCCCATAACTTCATGGTATATAGAAGGGGGAAAAGTGGAAGCAGTGACAGATTTTATTTTCTTGGGCTCCAAAATCGCTACAGACTGTGACTGCAGGCACGAAATTAAAAAACACTTCCCTCTTGGAAAAAAAAGCTGTGACAAACCTGGACAATGTATTAAAAAGCAGGAATATCACTTTGCCGATAAAGGTCTGTATAGTCAAAGCTATGGTTTTTCCAGTAGTCATGTACAGGTGTGAGAGTTGGACCATAAAGAAGGCTGAGTGCTGAAAAATTGATGCTTTGGAACTGTGATGTTGGAGAAGACTCTTGAGAGTGCCTTGGACAGCAAGGAGATCAAACCAGTCAATTCTAGAGGAAATCTACCCTGAATATTCATTGGAAGGACTGAGGCTGAAGTTGAATCTCCAGTATTTTGGCCACGTGATGCGAAGAGCTGACTCATTGGAAAAGACCCTGATCTTGGGAAAGACTGAAGGCAGGAGGAGAAGGGGACGGCAGAGGATGAGGTGGTTAGAAGGCATCACTGACTCAGCGGACGTGAATTTGAGCAAACTCTGGGAGATAGTGAAGGGCAGGAAAACCTGGCATGCTGCAATCCATGGAGTCACAAAGAGCTGGACACAACCGAGCAACTGAACAACATACCGAAGGGTATTTAGGAAATGCAGAAATTATACTCACTCCCACCTCTGGGTTTTTGTGTGTGCTCATCCGCCTAACCGGCACTCCCCACTCCTGCCCGTTGCCCGGTAACTGGCTTTTTGTGACTGAGGCCTCAGTTGAAGACTCTTTTTCCCGCCTTGGGGAGATCTGCCTTGGCCACTTTCTCTAAGGCAATCACCTGTCACTGTCACATGACATGTTTTATAATTCCTACCCCACAGTGGGACAGTGGCCTAGTCAGGTGCATCACTCTTATTCCTTATCTGGCATTTCCTATTTATCCATAGTCTCCCTGCCTTCTCATTCTAGAGAGTCAGTTCCTTGAATGTGATGGAGTCTAATGATCCCATTAGACCTTACCTCTGGATCCATGCTGCCCAGAACAGGTCTGGCAAGCAGCAGTTGCTCAGTGCTTTTTGAAAGTATGGAAAGGGTCCTTCACCAAATCATCCTGGTTTTCCAGGCTGGGATCTGCGGCCACCCCTTCCCAGGAAACTCTGCACATTGTGCCTGGTCTGACCCGGAGGAAGTGGCCCAGCAATCTGGGCCATTGGAGTTCTCCTGGCTTGTGGCCCTCCCCCCTTGCTGGGCCTGACTGGGCCATTCTTCCACCCTCGGCAGATTCCACTCCAGGGAGATGTCCAAGAACCTCTAGGTGGGGAAGCCAGAGGTGTGGGGCCAGCAGTGTATGTATGTGTGGGGGCATGGGGAGTAAGGAGAGTGGGGGTGGGCGGGCCTCTCTGGTTCCCAGCCGAGATGGTAGAAGAAGGGGGTGGCTTTTCAGAGCCTTCCAACACTGCTGCTTTCAGGGAAACAGGGCAGCTAGACACGTGCCTGCTTTTCCCCTAGACTGAGAGCCCAGACTCTGTGTACAGACAGACGTGGAGAGAAGGGAATAAAACTTTGCTTTATTAGACTGTATCCTTCCTCTTTGGGGTACAAAGTGAGAGGCCGTGGGGGTGGAGAGAATCTTTGGCTTCTAGGGGCATTGGTGATCGTGGACTTTGTCTGTGTGAACTTTGTGCTGCCAGGATGACCCGCTGAATGAGGGAGATGCTGATGACGGGGCCCTTCTGGGGCCCTAGTCAACATGTAACAGAGACCAATCCGGCTGGCCCTGTCTTCTGTAGGAATTAAAGAGCAGAAGGCTGAGAACATTTGACTCGTATTAAAGAAATAAAGGCTGAAAAAGTGGAAGGTCACTCAGGGGGTCTCTCAATCGCAGGCAGTGGCATGCAGACTCACTTGTGTTGGCGTGCGGGCCAGACCTGTGTGAGAAGCGTGTGTTTCTGTACACATTATATCCTCCACAAGCAGCCACAAGCCCCCATTCTGTTGCTGGGCTCGGGCTACTCCGGAAGGCTTCTTCCCTATCATCCCCCCTCCTGCCGTTTGCAAGAACCTGGCCCATGGATGCTACTGATGAAAGGGAAACTGCCCCTGGATCTCAGAACATGCCCTTTATTTTTGGTTGTTTCCTCGTGCGTGCAGGAGGTGAGCACCCACCTCCGTCCCGGGTCCCTGGAGATGGGTGGAAGACTGTGGTAGCAGACAGAGGGGCTCACTGTGCAGCTGGTGTGGGGTGGCCACAGGGCACACGCAGCATGTCAGCTTCTGCCAGGCCCGTGCTGAGCTCAGTTGGGCTGTGCAGAAACTGCCTCATCAAGGCGGAAGTGTGGTGCCCAAGGTGGGGGCCTGGGCCCCTGGGTGGCTCGGCGGGCTCAGTGACCGTGGTGGGGGACGTGAGCGTTGTGGTCCTGCACTGGTCCACCCTCTCAGTCCCTGCTCCTGAGGCTCCGTAGTGCCGGGAGCCACCCGGCGCCGTCTGCAGCTCCAGAGCACTCTTCTGCCTAGTGGGCAGGGCGCTGGCTGCAACATGGCCAGGTGGTGGCGGTCCAGAGAGCTGGGGGGCCTCTTTCTTTCCAGCCTTGTGCTGGATATCTTTCTGGTGGGGCTGAGTCTGGCATTCATCCTGGGTGAAATGTGCCCTCTTCAGAGAGATCTCAGGGTTGTCCCTGGGGCTGGCCTCCTCCGGAAGCTCCCTTGTGGCTGACTCCATGGAGATAAAAGTTGGGGAGGAGGGTGACTCTCTGCTGAGAGGTAACACTTGGGGAAGGTGTGAGTCTTGTCTCAAGGTCTCCAGCTTCCTGGTGGAAGGGGTGGCCAGGGCTGCTTGGCTTCTGGCCTCTGAGTGATTTCTGTCCTTGGCTTGACTCTGGACCTCAGTATGGCTCATAACCTCAGTTTGGCTCTTGACTAGAGTTTGACTTTTGACCTCCTGGCCTGAGCAGTTGGGCCTGACTCTCCCGCTGTCTGTGAGACTGACCTCGTGGGCACTGTGTTCCTTTGGGGGTCCCTGGGAATGGCCCCTGGTGTTAGTCCCAGGCTGGAGGCTAGACATGGAGCTGAGCGCCTTGTGCACGGCCTCCTCGATGTCCAGCAGCCTGGCCAGGGTCTGTTCCTTCAGCCGGGCCACTTCCATGCTAACCCTCGTCAGCTCCCCGAAGGCCTGCTCCACCGAGGCCTCAGGCTTGCAGGGGGTAGCGGGAGCCGGAGGGGCTCCTGGCAGCTGGGGCACAGCCTCAAAGAGCCTCCGCAGTGCCCGCACGTCCACAGTGCTTTTGGTCTCCTTCTCCAGAGCTTGCACCTGGCTCAGGAGGCCCTGGAGCTCTTGCTGGCCTCCCTGCAGAATCTCAGGGCTCTCAGGGGCCCCTTGCTGGGAACTGTCCGTGCCCTTCTCTCCTGGGAGTCTAGGGCCCCGCTGCAGTGAGATGGGGTGGCTGCTGAGAGCTGAGAGCCCGAGGGGGTCAGGGCTGTGGTTGTTGCTGCCCATTGCCTGGCTCTTGGTGGGGCTGGGGGCCACGGTGCTGGGGCCATGCTGGGGGCTGGGCTGGCTCTGTCCAGCAGGACCCTGGAGCAGAGATACTCGGGCCTGGTCTGCAGCAATGGAGACCTTGTTTGGCCGAGGGTCGTGGTCGGCTGTAGCAGTCTCACCTTGTTTGTATTTTCCTTGCCCCACCTCCTCAGCGGCGCTGTGAGCCAGGGCTGAGGGCTTGGACAGCCAGCGAGGAAGGGGGAGCTGGCTTAGGTGTGCAGGTTTGGGGGGCAACTGGGGCTTCTCTCTCAGGTGTGTGGGAGGCTCCGGTTTCAGGGTCTTTGTCTGTGACTCCCCAGCGCTTTTCTGGCCAGCAGGGCTGCTGTGGGAGTGGAGAAGGGGGTCCTGCGTGGGCTTGGAGGCCTGCCGGATGGAATTCTCATCATGCCTGGGTTGGGCTGGGAAGTCCGGTCCCGTCACAGCAGCTGGGAGAGGAGGAGGAGGAGGAACAGAGGCATTACGGGAGTGCAGACTGGCACCTGCCGCCCGCGGCCCGGAGGCCCGAGTGTGGTGGGCTAAAGGGGCAGCCTTCAGGGTGGTCTCTGCAGCTTGGAGGGCCCCCAGGCTGAGTCCTGCCATCACCTTCTCTGGAGGCACCCAGGCCTTCTGTGTGTGGGCCCCTGGCTCCTCTTGCCCGGGCCCGAGACTCTGACCCAGGCCTTCCAGGAGTGGAAGGGGTCCTTGCTCAGATGGCCGGACATCCCTTTGACCCGGTAGGTCAAAGGTCCTGACGGGATGAGCAGTGTAGATGCCATCCTGAATAGTCTCCCACCCCCCAGGCAGCCCTCCAGGCAGTGCTTTCTGTTCCCCACTGACCTTGCTGGGGGCTGCTGGGATCCTGGGGTTGCCTCCCACCAGAGGCCTGCTGTTGCTCTGGGCAGCCCCTGTGGCTGGTGCTTGCAGAAGCCCATCCTGGGTGGGCATAGAGGCGGCCCCAGGAGTGGGGCCCGGCTTGTGCTTGCTCCGAGCTTGCTGCTGCAGGCTTTGGGCTTCAGCTGTTGCTGTCCTTCGACTCTGCATGGTGACCTGGAGGTCTGGAAACCTAGGTCGTGGGGGCATAGTCATGGCTCCCTCTGACTTTCCTAAAGCTGTCATCCCTTTCTGCCCAGTGCACCTGCTTTCCTGCTTTTCTTCCCCAGCCAGAGAGACTGCCTTTCCGGTGGCCTGTGGGGCACAGGGGGTGGCCCCCGGCCCTCTCAGATGCCCCATCCCCACGCCAGGGTCCAGTGGGGGAATGTGGATGATGCTCTCAGCCGGGGGCAGCTTCTGGGCCCCCTCGCTGGCCGGCACTGGACTTGAGTCAGCCGGCGGCTCCCACCGCAGACTATGCAGGCCACTCAGGTCTCCTTTGTTTATGCAGCCAGCCAGCAGCTGCACACTGCTCCTTTCGGGGCCCCTGCTGGCTGGCCGGGGTTGCAGGGAGTAGGCGGTCAGCGCCACCAGGCCCTGCTCTGTCTCCTGCATCACCAGCCCCGTCCTCCCCGCCGAGGTCCCGAGGCCACAAGCCAGCAACTGCTGGAACTCAGGGTCCATGTCTTCGATGCTCCCGCTGCTGCCTGGCGCTGGCAGCTTCAGCAGCTTGAGGTGAAGCTGGCCCGCGGGGTCCTCCTGCACCAGCAGCCCCTGCTGGTCCACGTCTGCCCGGCGCAGCACTTGGCGGACGATCCTGGGAAGCTCCCCAGACACCAGCTCCTCCTTCCGAACGTGGGGGCTGCCCTGCCCTGGGCCTGGGAGCACGTACCTGGCAAGGCAGAGCTCCCCTGGCCCTCGGGCCTCCATGAGGATGCCTCCATGGTGCAGGACGCCAGGCGTGGCATGCAGCGTCCGCAGGGTCCCTTCGGCTGCAGTCTCTTGCCTCTCCGGCACCCCCTTGCCCGAGGGACCCACGGGCTGTTCTTCCTGGAAGTTGCCCCCTCGGATGCTCTCAGCTGCCAGGGAGCCCATGGGGCAGTTCTCAAAGAGCCAGGTGAACTTGTGCACTGAGCCCGCTGGAATGGGCTCAGGGATTTCCCTGGGTCCCTGGTCTTCTCTCTTGCCTGCCTCCAGAGCCTGGAAAACCTCCTTCTGACGAGACACCTGCCCGGAGGGGATGTCCACTCTGCTGCAGTACCGCACAGGCCCCCTTCCACAGGGGTGGCCTGAGGCCTGCAGAGGCTCAGTCTCAAAGACGTGTCTCTCCGTCTGTCTTTCCCCAGCCTGGACCTGGCTCACCTCAAGGTGCTGCTCCTTGGAGCCTTCTGGCCAGTCCGGGGATTGGGGCGCGAACATCCAGGTGCACGACCGTGCCTTGCTTGTGGGGTCTGTGACCTCTGACCCCTGCCTCTCGGCCAGCTCACTCATCGGGCACGTCTCGAACAACCAGCGGATGGTCTTCACGTCACCCTTGTGGGGTGCTTCGGGCTGAGGGCCTCCCTGAGGCTTTCCTTCTTCTTCCTGTCGTTCCTGCTGCTCCCGTTGGTGGATTACCTCCAGGGGCTGTGTCTCAAACAGCCACCGGGCGGTGCCCACATCTCCAGCCACCACTTCCTGCCGGGTGATGCCCCGCACCACATCGACGGTACTGGGGCTCCGGCCTAGTCGGTCTAGGGGCTGCGTCTCAAACATCCACTTGCAACCCTGCACGTCGCCTCCGACTACCTGTTCTCTGCTGACGGAGGTCAGGGCATGGAGGTGACCTTTGGCATCCTGCATGGCGTACACTGGGGACCCTGTGTCCTGGGACTGCCCAGCGGAATTGGTTCCTTCTGCTCTGTGTAAGCTCCCAGGGGCCGAAGCTTCCCCCTGCCCGATACTGTCCAGGGGAAGGGTCTCAAAAAGGTTCTTGAAAGTCTTCACATCTCCCTTCACCCCATCCCTCTCAGGGGCACCCTGAGAGAGGGTTGGTGCTGAGGGGTCAGCATTGGATAGACGCTCATTTGTGAACCTCTCGCCCTCCTGGGGACCCACCCGCTGCAGGTGACCCACTTGGACATGGTCTCTGAGGCTGTCCAGGGGCTTTGTCTCAAATAGCCACAGGGTGGAGCGGACGTCCCCGGGGACCACTGCCTCTTTGGGTGGGACCTCTGCTCCGTCTTCCTCTTCCCCCTTGAGAGTGTCTAATGCTCGGGTCTCAAACAGACGCCGCTGCTGCTGAACATCTGGACCAGGAGGGATAAGGTCCGGGGATGGCTGGAAGTCCTGCTCATCCACTAAGATCTCCCGGATGGCATCCAGGGGCTGTGTCTCAAAGATCCAGCGAGTCGCGCTGACATCGGGCCGGGCCGCCTCCTCCAGGGAGATCCCGCGGATCACCCGCACCTGGCTGGGGTCCTGGTTGATGGCGTCCAGAGGCTTGGTCTCAAAGAGCCAACGGCCAGACCTCACTGCGTTGCTTTGGATCTCCTCCCGGTAGGCGGCCTTGACCTCGTGGATGGCGCCCTCTGAGTCCTGGATGGCACACAGCGGCTCTGTTTGGAACAGCTTCACCGTCTTCTTCACATCGCCTTTCAGCTCCTGGATCTCTGAGCGCAGCTCCAAGGGGCTCTGCTCCTGGGTGGAGGGGCGGGAGCCAAGGCGGTCCAGTGGCCGTGTCTCAAAGAGCATCCTGGTACCCTGGACATCTCCGCTGGCTGCAGGCTCCCTCACTGTAGCCTCTGGTGCTTCAGCACGAACCGTCAGCGCGTCCAGCGGCTTCGTCTCAAACAGCTGGCGGGCTGCACGCACGTCCCCTCCAGATGGCCGAGGTCCGGCCGGCTCCTGGTTTACACTGTTAGCAAAGGAGCCTTCCTCAAACTTGCGGGAGGTGGCCTGGACGTTGCCACCGGGCACGGACTCCTTGGCAGGTGGCTTCTCATGGTCCCCAATGGCATCCAGCCGCCAGTTCTCAAAGATCCAGCGCATGCACTGGACATCGCCCTCGGTGGGCTCCTCGGAACCCAGGACCTCAGCCAAGTCTTCGGCCACGGCCTCAGCCAGATTCTTGCGGAGCTCGGGGTGGATGTGCTTGTAGAGGCGGCGGAGCTCGCTGGCTTGCCGCTGCTGGTGGAACTTGGAGAAGGACCCCTTGGGTGGCGGCGGCGGTAGGTCCTCCAGGGCAGGTGGTGGAGGGAGGGGCAGGTCCTCTGTAGCTGCCATCGGGATGGTTGGGGTGGGGGCCACCTGCATCTGGGCATTGGCCATCCTTCTGAAGAGAGGGGGCAGAGATGAGGATGGGGTTGGGGGATTTCAGTGAGATGGGGGTTGGTTGCAGAGTAGCCCTAGGTGGCGTGTGCTTAGAGACCATCCCTCCCCCTTTCCAGACCTCCCCGGGGTCTCACCCTGCTACCTGAATGGTTGCTGTGTGACTAGTCTTGAACTTAAGGCATATAGAGCCATCCATCAGGTGGGTCCCTGCTCCCCCAGAATCACCTGGGTTGTCACGGAGCCAGCAGGGCACTACAGGCTTTGAAACTCTGTCTTCCAGTTAAGGGGTGCCCAACCCCACAGTGGGAAAACTGTTCCTGTCCTGTGCCATCCTTGCCTGCTTTTGCCAAAATCAGTTTTTCCCTGGTAGACTCCCAGGTGAGTGGCCTGGGGGAATTCTGATTTTTAAGGGATCCCAGCCAGGGAGAAGCAGGTCCCTACATTGGTGACTGGGCTTCCCTGGTGGCTCAGACGGTAAAGAATCTGCTTGCAATGAGGGAGGCCTAGGTTTGATCCCTGGGGTGGGAAGATCCCCTGGAGGAGGGCTTGGTCTCCAGTATTCTTGCCTGGAGAATCCCATGGACAGCGGAGCCTGGCGGGCTACAGTCCATGGAGTCACAAAGGTTTGGACAGGGACATGACTAAGTGAGCACACAAACTGGTGACTCTTTCTCCTGGAGAGAACTAGTTATCAGTCACGTTTCCTATCTCACCACCAGAGGGCGCACTTGTCCCTTTCACTCGGGGGCTGTCCAGCCTTTAGCTCTTGGCTCTCCTTCTCTTGCTGCAGCAGAAGCAGTAAGGCTGAGTGAGTGTCCACCAGCTGTCTCGCAGTTAGGCAGAACCCAATTCTGAATCCTAGCTAGCGGTTTTCTGAGCTAGGGGGACCTCTAGGATCTTCTGGCCCAACCACTCTTGATTAGAGATGAGGAAACTGGGTTCCAGAGTCAGATCTCGGTGAATGAGGCGCAAACAGTGCTGGATCGGGGTTTCGAAACACTTTAGGTAGGCAGTGTGAAGCTTTCTCAGTGGCTGTGGTGGCCCTCTGTTCCCAGCAGACACCCCAGGAGGGGAGGCAGTGAGACTTGAGGGCCTTCCTGCAGCGATAGCCTCACCCCTTGCTCACGGACTCCTGTCCCCAACTGTGTGCAGCACAAATCTCCTGTGCACGCCTTCTTTCTCCCTCTTCATGCCCATCAGCTTCCCCCAAGGCACTGCCCCCCACGCCCCTGGCCCACCTTCTCTGGCCTCTGTCCTCGCTGTCTTATCTGTCTTGTGACAGGTGTGCTAACACTCCCCAGAGGCCAGTAGGGAAAGAATGAGAAGCACGTCCCCCCCTCACTGCCCCTGACCCACAGCTCTGCTCCACGCTCAGTGCTAAATATAGCCGAGGTGCTGGCCTCCACACAGCGGCCCTGGGCTGGGGAGAGGTCAGGCTCAGCCAGTGGGACCCTGGGAGCCTGACCCCCCTTGGTTCCTTCTCTGCCCTGGGCTCCCTGATCCTGCCTGCTGAGCTGGTGTTCTGCCCCTGGCTGCAGGATGACCAGTGCTTCTGGCCACAGGAACCTGGGGGTGGGGGAGGGACTTCCTTCTCTCGACTACCTCAGCAGTGGGGAGACTAAGCCCTGCTTGCTCCACCCACACCCCAGCCTGTCCTCTGAAGACATCCAAGGAGTATGACCTCTAAAGTCGACAGTCCAAGTCTCATCACGCGCTCTAGGTGCTTCCTTTAGCCTGGGTTCTCATGAGGACCCCCCCGACCAAAGGCAAACCTTGATGGTCCCCACGTCCTCCCTGTCCTGTCACCAGTGTGGCCTGAGCAAATGGCAGGTACGGGCCACCAGCTCCACCCCACCTCCACCGCCTCCCCCAGGAATCTCCAGAATCCCTGCTGCGGTCACATATGATCAGAATCAGAGTCCAGAGAGGGCAGGGCTGAGGACCTGCCGAGGTCACTGAGCCCAATCCCCTCATTGTTTGGAAGGGGAAACCGGCCCCAAGAAGGGAAGGAGCTGACCCCGGCGGCTCCACCAGGCGGTAGGAAGGCCTTCCCACCTTGTTTCTCAAGGATGGGGACCAGGTGCGGTGAAGGCCGAATTCAGAACTGATACCAGACTTTGGGTAAGGCCTGAACCCTAGGGGTGCCCCTGAGCTTGGCCTCCCAGGACTGGGCAAGCCTCTCCGGGTGACCCCCGCTTTTGCCTCCAAGTCTGCTCTTTCTTGGCCCAGACCCCTTCACACATCTCTATACTTGGGCAGTATACTCTAACGCTCAGAACTGGTCACCCACCTTTACCCCCAGGTCTTCCTTAAGGCTTTCCTACTGGGCATGCTGATGACCCACATCACACCCAGGCCCTAGGCCATGCAGGGTGCTGGGTTCAGGCCAGCCCTGGGGAGACATTCCCGAGCCAGCTATGCCAAGACTTCTACCCACAGCAGCTGGGCACAGGGCTTGTCCTGGCAGCACAGTCAGACCCCTATGTCCTCCCCCGCCTCTTCTGTCCAGACACTGGGCCTACCTGGGGCTCCTTGGAAAGAAAGCCTGAAGCCTGAGGAGCTCCGTACCTGATTTTTAAAATCACAGCTCCAGACCACCTCCTCCAGCAAGCCTTTCTGGATTACACCAGACTGGCTGGAACCTGTCCCTCTGTAGGCCTCAGGCCTGTGGCAGCCACGCTGAACACTACCATGGGGCTCACAATAACTCTCTGGCAACTTCCTTGTGTAATCTTCATATCAGACCCCTCCCACTCACCTGCTCCAGACGTGTGGCCCCACTTTCCTCCCCTCACTCAGAACTTTCACTAATACACACTGCCCTAAGAGGGGCCGGAGGGGGTCCTGGCCTGGAAAGCCAGCCCCGCTGGTGTGGCGAGGAAAGGAACGGCTTACTCACCTGCGGGCTCTGCCTGGCTGCTGGGGTTTGGGGTCTTCGGGAGGTGTGGCCCACGGCTTTGTCGTGCCTCTGGTTTGGGCTGCTCTCGCTCTGCTGGCCCCGTCGGGCTCCTTCTCGCTGCCCTGGCTCGGGGTCTGTGTCCCCTGCCAGCCTCAGCAGCTGCCTTTATCTGGCTGGTTAGGGGGTGGGCCGAGGTGGGGGGGTGGTGGGGGGAGGCTAAGGTCAGAGCATGAAGTGGTTCAGTTATTTTTAGGGCTCTGAAAGTTATTCTCCATCTCGGGCATCAGTTACATGTCCTTTCTGCTAGGGAGGGGAAGAGGAGTGAGCAGGGAGAGCTTTATTCATCCAAGTCTCCTCTGAGGATTGGGGTCAGTGACTCAGCTGTGGTGTGGGGTGCGGACATCCCAGACTATTCTGAGGGAATGAATAAGGAGGTGCATCTGACACCTGGTCAGCTTGGCCCCCCGCCTTGTGATCCCCACGTCCCTACCCCAGCTTCTGACTATGTCTGACGTGTGGCGTGACTATGTCCCACCCTGCCAGGAGACTGGAGGCCCCCTGAGGGCAGGCCTAGGCCCTTGCTCCCCGGTTCTCAGCCCGGATACCCCTGAGAGTAAGGCCCTTCTTCTCCCCACTCCTGCACTAGACCTTTCCGCTGTCTCTTCCATCCCTCCCTGCGTCCCACCGCACAGGCGTATACAGCCCTGAGTGCACACAGCTGGATTTGGGGGAAAGAACTCTGGCCCCAGTTCTCCACGGGGTCCAGGTCTGGCAGAGGGCTCCGCAGCATGGTCTGCGGTGTTCCCAGCAGATTATCTGGGTCGTTGTTTACTCTCAGCCTCTGGCCTCTGACTCAGGGCCCAGGCTTTCTGGGAACAGAGAGGAGGGGAGGGGCAGCACACGGGGAGCTGACTCTGGGGTTATTTCTGACCCGGAGTCATCAGCTTCCAGTCACAGAAGGAGTGTGTGTGTGTTTGCGTGTGGGGGTCACGGCTGCCCCTCCTTGGCTGCTCAGAGCCCGAGGGGCTTAGTAGCTCCAGAGATCCTGGCATTTAGGCCGGGAAGGGCAGTGTGGCGAGGGGCATCAGGAGACCACGCAGAGCCCAAGCGACGCAGGCGTTTTGCCCGGTTCCATGTCGAGGTTGTGTTCTGCTACCTGGCAGAACGAGGTCTTTCTTCTGACGTCCTGGGGCCTCTGGTGCCAGGAAGTGATGCCAGGCACTGCTCACTCTTTCCGTTGAGTCAGTGTCAGGCAGGCAGCATTGGCCTGGGGTGAGAAGAGGGGCACTGGGGAGCCCTCCTCCCTGGCCTCCGCTCTGATTCCGGCCTTTTTGCCCTTTGCTGCCCTAACACCTATTTCCCGGATGCTGTCTCTCCCTGGGAAGGGCAGGAAGATACCCATCCTCTCGGGCCAAGGGAAGAGGAGCCTTAGTGCCTGCCCTCTGGGGTGGTTTTGAGACTTGAATGAATTCACATGTTAGAGGGTTTTGTGAGAGTGCTCAGCACATGGCCTGTGTTATCCAAGGGCCTGATGCACAGGTTATTACATACGTAAGAAAAGGATCGTACCTGGTTGGAATCCTCTTTTGTACTCACTGCAACTATGATAATCTCATGGTAGAAATTTCTCAGGCCTGGTTTGTTTTTATCTAATACAATTGTACTGTCCAATACAACTTCCACTAACCCCATGAGACTATTTAAACAGGTTAAAATGAAACAAAATGAAAAATTATGTTCCTGTATCCCTTTAGCCACATTTTAAGTGCTCCCTGGAGCAGAGTACAAAATGTTTCCATCATTGTGGAAGTGTGATAGCACTATCACAGACACTGAAAATCTCATTGAGGGTGGTGTTTCCTTCTTTGCCTTGGCTCCAAGGACACTCTGAGCTAAATGTTTAGACTTTCAGCAGGTAGACGCTGTGGGTTGTATCCTGTGTCATGGGGGTAAATAACTGGCCCTGTTGCCTGTCTCTGAGGGGTTTCCCAGAACAAGGGACTTTCAATTTTAAAACTGGGAAAGTTCGAAGAAAAACAACTGAGCTGGTCACCCTATGTGTAATGATCTAACAAAATCACATCATCAAGGTGTCAGTGATATGGCCATTAAGGCAGTGGTCAGGCATTATTTATCAGAGTATCTTTGGTGGTGGGGATGCTGGGCAGTTATCTTTTTAAAAGCCCCCTCAAATCATTTTGGGAAGGGGGCTGGGAGTAAATGGTTATCCTGAGGTCGAATGGCCGTGCTGGTTAATTGATCTCTCAGAAGGCAGAAGGGCAGGGAGGGAATGGAGAGGGAAGGCGTCCTTTTTCAGTGATTACAACCTGCCCCCCACCCCCACTGCTTCTGGAGCTTAGTGTTTCCTGGTCTTGAGGGCACATTCCTCTGTCAGTCCCTCCCTCTTCAGTGGGGCTCTGCTGAAGTTGGGGATTAGTCAGAAGCCCCTGCCTGTCTCCCAGGAAAACGGGTACTCTGGCAGGGCTCAGAGTGAGCAGCTGGCGGTAGACTCACCTGATGTTTCAGGAGAGGCAGGACGCAGGGAAGGTTCAGGGCCAGGCTGCCTACCTGAGTTTGAATCCTGTGTGTGACACTAGCTGTGTGACGTTGGCAAGTTATTCACCCTGTCTGTTCGCCAGTTCCCTCACCTATAAAATGGGCATAAGCATAGTGTATACCTCAAAAGGCTGCTGTGAGGAACACACTTCTGTTACACACACACACACCACATCTGGTACAGTGCCCAGCATACGTAAACTCAACTGATGATTAAGCTCAATACATTCTCCCCTGGGTCCCCACCACCGGCAACTTTCCCTGGTCCCAGATCCCAGTGTATCCTCTGGGTCTGAAGGCAAGTGTCCTTCAAAGCCCTGGCTGGCAGTCCTGGCCTCCCTCCAGCTGGGAAGCAGACACGGGTGTCTGCTCTGGGCCGGCCAGGGCGTGTCTGTTCCAGGGCTGTAGGACAGGTCAGCTCAGCCTCTTGACAAAATCCTCTGAACCTGCAGAAGGGACTTTCTGCGCTGCTCAGGCAGCAGCTCAAAGGTGGGCAGATTTGAGGGGAGAGTGTCCGCCTCCTGCCGTGGGAGTCTGGTGGCCGTGCCGTGAGGGTCGTGTGGGCCCTGGTGCCAGACCGCTCTCACCAGCCTGTCTTCCTATTTCTATGACCTCTGAGAGTCTGCCTGCTTTCTGTATTCTAGTGTGTTAGTTTGGGATCTTCCAAGAGCAGAGTCCAAGAAGAGCATTTGGGTGCAAGTGGTTTCACTGGGAGGGGAGGAAGGGGGTGAGGGGCTAAAAGTGAGGAGGAGAAGGAAAGCAGATTACTTCTGTGGACAGCTGGGGCTGGATCCCTCTGGAGACTTCGGGAGCTGGTGTGGAACACGCCTCACCCGGGGTCGGGGGGTGGTGGTAAGGGAACCGGGGTATTCATCCACCCTCCTCACTCCCCTGGATGAGGACTGCTCCCAGAAGCACTGGCTCCCGCAGATTCCCCATCTCCCCCTCAGGCAGAGAGATCCAAGTGATTGAGGCTAGGACCCTGGGAGCCTGTACGGGGAGTGCCCACTGAGGCTGCTGGTGACCCCAGGGAGACGTGAGGGATCCAGGGGCGCTGGCAACAGCTGCTGCATTAACTTCTCCCACCTGTGAGATGAGCACTCATGTCATAGGGCTGTTTTGAAGATTTAGACCAGTATACTGGCCAGTGGAAGGGCTTCCCAGGTGGCGCTGGTGGTAGAGAATCCTCCTGCCGCAGGAGATGCCAGACACACTGGCTCAACCCCTGGGTTGGGAAGATCCCCTGGAGGAGGAAATGGCAACTCCAGTATTCTTGCCTGGGAAATCCCATGGACAGAGGAGCCTGGAGGGCTACAGCCCATGGGCCACAGAGTCAGACACAGCTGAGCACAAGAAGAGTTATATGTATGTGTACATCCAGGAGAAACCCAGGGGAAGCCCCACAGGAGGCTTAAAATGTTCTGGTAGCCACATTGTGAAAAACAAAAAGTGACATTAATTTAAAAAAATATATTTTATTTCACTCAAGTTTCTAAAATGTTATATGTACATATATCAATAAAGGAGAAGGCAATGGCACCCCACTCCAGAACTCTCGCCTGGAAATCCCATGGATGGAGGAGCCTGGTGGGCTGCAGTCCATGGGGTCACTAAGAGTCGGACACGACTGAACGGCTTCTCTTTCACTTTTCACTTTCCTGCACTGGAGAAGGAAATGGCAACCCACTCCAGTGTTCTTGCCTGGAGAACCCCAGGGACGGGGGAGCCTGATGGGCTGCTGTCTATGGGGTCGCACAGAGTTGGACACAACTGAAGCGACTTAGCAGTACCTTCAGCATATCAATAAAAATTGTTAATGAGATACTTTTACATTCTTTATGCCTCTTGTGTCAGTGTGTATTTTTTTTTCTTTTCAATAGACTTTTTTGGGAAACTTTTCTTTAGGTTTGCATTGAAATCAAGCAGAAAGTAGAGTTCTGATATACCCTTTGCCTCTAGATAAATGCACAGCCTCCTCCGCTATCAGGATCCCCCGCCAGATGGTACATTTGTTACAATCGATGAACCTGCATTGGCACATCATTGTCACTCAAAGTTCATAGTTTATGTTAGGGTTCGTTCTCGGAATTGTACGTTCTGTGGGCTTGGACGAGTATATAATGACATGTATCCATCATTATGGAATCATTCAGTGTTATTTCACTCTGTGCTTGCTCTTCCTTCATCCCTTCCTCCTCTCTAACTACTGGCAGCCACTGACCATTTTACTGTTTGCATAGTAAGTAAGTAAAGTCGCTCAGTCGTGTCCGACTCTTTGTGACCCCGTGGACTGCAGCCCACCAGGCTCCTCAGTCCATGGGATTCTCTGTTTGCATCGTTTTGCCTTTTTAAAGACGGCATACAGTTAGACTCATATAGTACATATCCTTTTTGAATTGTCTTCTTTCACTTAGTAATATGCATTTAAGGTTCTTCCATGACTTTTCAGGGCTTGATAACTCATTTGTTTTCAGAGTTAAGTAATAATTCATTGTCTGGATGTACCACAGTTTCATTGATTCACCTACTGAAGGATGTCTTGGTTGCCTTGAAGTTTTCGCAGTTAGGAATACGGTTGCAATAAACATCTGTGTGTAGGTTTTTGTGTGCATATAAGTATTTAGCTCCTCTGGGTAAATACCATGGAGTGCACTTGGTGGATAGAATGGGAAGAGTGTGTTTAGTTTCCTAAGATGCAGCCCAACTGTCTTCCGAAGTGGCCACACCAGTCTTGCCTTCCCACCAGCAATGAATGAGGGTTCATGTTGCTCTGCTTCCTTGCCAGCATTTGGTGTTGTCAGTGTTCTGGATTTTGGCCATTTTAGGAGGCATGCAGCGATATCTCGTTGTTGTTTTCATTTGCATTTTCCTGATGATACAAGATGTGAATCACCATTTCATATGCTTATTTGCCATCTGTGTATCTTTGATGAGATGCCTGTCAAGGTCTTTGACTCATTTTCAAAATGGGGTTGTTTGTTTTCTTACTGTTGAGTTTTTAAGAGTTCTTTGCATATTTTTATGCAAACAGTCTTTATCTGTTATGCCTTTTGCAAATGCTTTCTCCAGACTGTGGCTTGTCTTCTGACTCTCTTGACATTGTCACACAGCAGAAGTTTTTAATTTTGATTCTGTCACCAACCCATATGAGTCTGGAGCGGGAGTTTGGTGTAGTTTCCAGATGGAGACTAGTTTCAGCTTTAGGGTTCCCTGAGCAGAGAGGCCAGCCCTCCTGTGGCAGACTTCTGACCTACAGAATTGTAGGCTAACAAATGGGTATTGTTTAAGCCACAGTTTGTTATATTTTGCTACACGGCTACAGAAAACCAAGAGAGTGGAAACTGGAGCTGATGAGGGAGAGAGGGCTGGAGACCATATCTGTTTACTTGTAGCATCGCCCTGTCAGCCCAGAGCTTGGCCCAAACATTCTCTACCAAGTGGCCAGCTAAGGGATCCTAGGCTGTGCTCAGCCCCCAGCATCTCTGAATCAGGAAATCCTGCTGAGGGAAAAATCAGAGCAGGAAGAGCACCTAGTCTTTCCTTCCTCCCATTTTGCATATGGGGACTTGAGCAGAGCCTGATGCTGTGGAGCGAAAGGAGACAGTCTCACAGCCCTTTGGAAGCCCAGCTCTGCCACTTGCCAGCTCTATAACCTCGGACAAGGTCTGTCGATGCTCCGTGCCTCAGTTTCCCTGTCTGTGCAGTGGGGGTGGGGTGCTTCAGACACAGGCAGATGAGAGAAGAGTATTTGAGGCAGAGGAAGAGAGCGGGCAGAGGGTGGAGGCTGGTCTCAGGTGGCAGATGGGGATGAGATGTAGGTGCCAGGCAAGTTTGGGCCCTAAGGAATGGGGGTTTCGCCAGAGCAGTTTGTGTCTCAGGAGGCTGGTGACAAAGGCCTGTCACAGCAACCCAGGCTCTGAATGGCGAAGTTCCCGGTGGTTGCAGTGGGGGGGGGCTGGTCTGAGGGGTGCTGAGGGTGTAGACGAGGCAAAGCCTAAAAGGTCTGAGAGGTGCCTGAGTGCCTGCATGGTCTGAGGAGACAGACTGACAGCCATGCAGAGAACTCAGCCGTGAGGAAAGGAAGCACTCGGGGTGGTCCCCAGACGCCTGGCGTGGGGAGGTGAGTAAGTGGGGATGCCACGCTGGGCCGTGGGAGTGAGGAGGGAAGGATGGGGTGGCGGGCAGAGCGCGGAGGCCGCAGTTGACTTTGGACAAGGTGAGCGTGAGGTGCAGGGTCTCCAGGCAGAGCCCATCTTCAGGGCCCAGATGATCTGGTCTGGAGCTGGGAGAGAAGACTGGGCTGGCGACAGACCTGATGGCCCATCTGTGTGCAGGTGAAGACTGAGGCAGCCAGGGAGGCAGGGGCAAGTCAGCCAGGAGTGAGTCATGGGAGGTGCTGAGGGAAGAAAGTACTTAGAGCAGGGAAGAGACTGACCGTGTCCAGCGCTGCAGAGCGAGAAAAGCAAGGGAAGGGGCTGCTGGGTTCCACAAGGGGGCCCCTGAGGGCTTTGATCAGAGCAGCCACCATGCGGGGGAGGAAGCCGCGCCAGGCTTGGGAGGGCTGAGGGCTGGCTCCCGGTGAGCGTGTCTACACCAGGGAGAGAGGATTCTGGTAAATAACTCCCCCAGTCCTCACTGATCTTACTGGTCAGATGGGCATCAGTATAGGAGTCAGGGCTGCTGTTAAAACCCAAACCGAACAGCCGTCACGAAAGCACCCTGTAAACTGAAGTATGGGTGCATTCTTCCAAAAGCATGTGGGGAAATGGAACGCTGTAAATGGTTGGCAGTACCCTCAGTGACCAGAAGGTGGCAGCACCTCACCAATGACTTCATTTCGCACGTCCAAGCCCTGCATTTCATCATTTCATTTATTTATTCTGCAGGAATTTTTTTTTCCCCCGCAACTGCTATGTACTGGGTTCTGGGCTAACACTGAAGAATCTACCTACGTAGATGATCTCACAGAGTCTGCATTTTAGTTAAAGAGTCAGATTACACAGATAAGTGAATTATCCTGATAGCTGATCATCTCTCTTTATCAACAAAGCTTTATGTTCTCCAAGTTGCAGGATAAACTTTCTAGAATGTGTGACATATATTCCTTCCTCTTTGAACAACAAGTACTGAGTAGAACTTGAGTTCATATACTGGGTCCTCCACTCTGGGATGTGTTTACTTATTCATGGGACAGATTGAACATATTTTCCAAAGACGGTTGGTCCATTGTCTCCCGTCCCGTGTGAATGCCTTATACCGTGAATGTGGCATTCCTCCAGTTGAGAAGAAGCAGTCTCTGTGTCATCCCCTAGTGGAAGGGTACATTGTGACTTCTGAGGCTGGGTCATAAAAGACAATCCAGCTTCCACCTGTATCTCTTCTCCTGCCTTGCTTCTGAACTTAGTCTGGAAGGGTCGGAACACTTGCTGGGCAGGCAGGGGAGTGAGGTGGGGGGGCCCGGCAGGCTGCCCTGGCTCAGCATGGAAACTCAGTGGCAAGGAAAGTGTGGCTGGCTTCTTCACTATTTCCTCCCCTTGCTTTCAGTCCTCTTTACCCTTCACCCACTCATGATGTCGCCCCAGCCTCATTTAGGGTGAGGGGAGGAGAGGGAGGAGAGAGAAAGGGGCAGAGAGGGTGTTGGTGGTGCCGTCTGGGGGGCTGTGAGATGCCCAGATGCCGCCTCTTCCTCTCGTGGGTGGCTCAGCATTGGAGACGCCACCTGAGGGCGCACCACTCCTTGACCAGGGCGACGTGACCTCAGGTCGGCCCTTTGTGACACCTCCCCTCTGCCCTGCCAGCGGTGGGGCTCGCAGTGGACCTGAGTGGCCGCCTCACACGTGCACCACAGTCAGCTCCAGGGAGCTCAGATCATGCTTCCTTGAAGTCCCCCTGTCAGACTTGAGGCCAGAGAAGGAAAAACCCTTTCCTTTAAGAAACATCTTTCCAGTTTCACTCCTGGTCCCAGGCCCCCGCCTGGTAGCAGGTGGTGGGCTGAAGTTCAGGAACCAGTTTGGTAGCCATTCTTCTGCACATCTTACGCTTCACTCCTGACCGTGGGGCACTTGTTTTTCTTACCTCCGGTGCTTTGCCCAAAATCTGTGGGGTAGAAAATGCCCTTTGAAAAATTCTACTACATGAAGAATAGTTTTGCACCTGTAGAGATTCAAAATGCACCTCAATCACAATGAAGATTATTCTAAAATAATCTTTTTCATGTTTCTATTATTTTATTTATATTGTATTTATATATTATGTTCATTTATTTTATCTGTAATTTTAGCTTAAGCTAAAAACATCTGAACAAGCAGCCGCCACAGGGATAAACTTTATCTCAACTCCTTTTGTAGATTTAAGTAGGACCTCCTAGAAAATACAGTTGCTATAAATCCTCTCTGGCAGGTTTACGGCCAGAAAAGAGACTAACCGCTATCACAGGGATGAGTGATTGCTTAAACAAACTTTATCTGAAACTGTCCTACCTTCCATTTATTCTTCCACAGAAGCCCTTTCTCCTCCTCAAGTATGTTGATAAACCTTTTTCTTTGGTTGTCCAGGGAGCCAATTCATCTGAAGCCTCCTTGGCAAATAAGCTTTGTCTTCTCTCCTATTAATTTGTCTGTTGTTAGTTAACTCACAGGCCTCCAACCACTGAACCTAGCCTGGTAGGTTGGCGGAGGGAAATTTTTTCCTCCTAACACATTCTTCTTCCCATCCCTCCACCTTTTTTTGTCTTTTTTGCTGCTTCATACAGCTTGTGGGATCTTAGATCCCCAACCAGGGATCGAACCTGAGCCCTCGGCAGTGAAAGTGCAGTGGAGTCCTAACCACTGAACTACCAGGAAATTCCCAACAGCACATTCTTCTTTTGACAACAACAGTGTGGGTGAGAGTTGAAGATTTCCTCTCTGGTCCTGGAAGGCGTTCTCCTGCTCGGGCAACCTCACTGTGTAGCACAGGGTTCGCTCCTCTCTCCCTCATGCATGTTAATTGGATTAAAAGAAGGGATGGGAAAAAGAGAACATGAGAAAGAGGGTACTGCTAAATTTATTACTTATCAATAGAAATCACTGTACTTCCAGTTTAGTGACCTACAGTAAAGGGCTGATATGTTTTGGGAACAGCCACACAAGAGGAATGCTTTCTTGGTTCCAAAGTAGTAAAGGCCAGGAGAGTGGGTGAACGCCGCTGTTTCCATTCAGTCCTATGTAACTGCATTTGCGTGGGATGTAAAATGTTACCACGTGGCTGAGTACCCAGTGACTGGACCCCACACCCCCCCAAAAATCACCATCTTCTGTATGAGTCAGCTGGGCTGCCATTAATGAAATACCATGGACCAGGTGACCTAGACAACAAGAATTCATTTCTCTAGGTTCCAGAGGCTGGAAGTCCAAGGTTAAGGAGCCTGCTGATTTGGTTCTTTGGTGAAAGCTGCTTCCTAGGTTGTCAGCCTTCTCACCGTGTCCTCACTTGGTGAGGGGGAGAGAGAGCGAGCTTGGCTCTCCTTACCTCTTCTTATATGAACACTAATCCTATCAATAGGATTATGAGGGTCCTAAAAGTGGAGAGTGAAAAAAAGTTGGCTTAAAGCTCAACATTCAGAAAACGAAGATCATGGCATCCGGTCCCATCACTTCATGGGAAATAGATGGGGAAACAGTGGAAACAGTGTCAGACTTTATTTTTTGGGCTCCAAAATCACTGCAGATGGTGATTGCAGCCATGAAATTAAAAGACGCTTACTCCTTGGAAGAAAAGTTATGACCAACCTAGATAGCATATTCAAAAGCAGAGACATTACTTTGCCGACTAAGGTCCGTCTAGTCAAGGCTATGGTTTTTCCAGGAGTCATGTATGGATGTGAGAGTTGGACTGTGAAGAAGGCTGAGCACCGAAGAATTGATGCTTTTGAACTGTGGTGTTGGAGAAGACTCTTGAGAGTCCCTTGGACTGCAAGGAGATCCATTCTGAAGGAGATCAGCCCTGGGATTTCTTTGAAAGGACTGATGTTGAAGCTGAAACTCCAGTACTTTGGCCACCTCATGCGAAGAGTTGACTCATTGGAAAAGACTCTGATGCTGGGAGGGATTGGGGGCAGGAGGAGAAGGGGACGACAGAGGATGAGTTGGCTGGATGGCATCATTGACTTGATGGACATGAGTCTGGGTGAACTCTGTGAGTTGGTGATGGACAGGAAGGCCTGGCGTGCTGCGATTCATGGGGTCGCAAAGAGTCCAACACGACTGAGCGACTGAACTGAACTGAATCCTCATGACCTCATCTAAACCTAATCACTCCTGAATGCCGTCACATTGGGGTTAGGTCTTCAACAAATTTGGGGAGGCACGAATATTAGAGTGTAACAACTTCTCTACAAAGAAAAACTTACCAGTCAAAAAGTATTATAATGAATCCAGTGCAAAATGTTTGCGGTGAAATGTGTCATTTCTGGTTTTCTTCCTGCTGTCTTTTGTCGACTCTTGATAGCATCAAATCCACCTTCTCATTCTGCTCCTGCCAGAAACTCAACCCACCCTCCCTGGGACTTACATGTTGAGTGCTCAGATAGAAGAATCATGTGTAGAAAAAATTCTGTATTTCAGTAGGTAACTCTGCATACAGAGTAAAGGTGTCTCTACAATACACCTTTCTGGGTCTTCAGGTTCTAGCCCTGTTCAGTTTTGTCCCCATTTGCAATTCATCTCAACATTCCTTTACCATATAAATTTGTGCTGTGTTGAGCTTTCCTTAGATTCAGTCATAACATCTGCCTGGTTTTCTCAGATCATATGAGTAAAATGAATTCCTCATCACACGTTCATTTTTACTTCCATAAAGAGAGTCATGGTTTTGCCTTCGTCTGAAAAGTATCTTCTAACACAGGGAAGCCTTTGCGGGGAGAAATCATCAGGACTCAGCTTCCAAAGAACCAACTAAATCTTTGAGCCTGTGTCTTGCTGATCTTGGGTCCTGACCACCCATTCTTCCAGATACTCCAGCCCCCAAACACTGAGGTCATTCTCCACTTTTCTTTTGCTGGCACCTACCACGTCCTACCCTGTGGTAGGCTTAACAGTGGCCCTCTGAAGATGTCCATGCCGTAATCCTGGAACTTGTGAACATGTTCCCTTACATGGCAAAAGGAACTTTGCAGATGTGATTGAAGTAAGGATTCTGAGGTGGGGAGATTATCCTAGATTATTGAAATGGTTCCAGTAACACCAGGAGGATCAAAGGCAGACAGGGGAGATGTGAGGTTGGGAGAAGGTGGAGTGATATGCTTTGAAGATGGAGGAAGGGGCCACAAGCTAGAGAACCCAGGTAGCCTCTCGGAGCTGGAAGAGGCCAGGGAACAGACCTGCATGCAGTGCCTCCGGAAGGAAGAGGCCTCACAGCATCTGGATTGCAGCGCCCAGAGACTCTGTTCAGACCGCTGACCTTCAGACCTCTAAGGAAACAAATCTGTGTTAAGTCAGTAAATTTGTGTTGATTTGTTGTACAAGCAATAGGAAATGAATGCAAACACCATAGCAAATTATGTTGGTTTTATTTTCAAAATACAGCCAAGATTGACCACTTCCCAATTGTGCCACTGGCATCCTGGGTCAAGCCAGCTCCTTCCCTGGCCTGGATTGAGTCAAAGGCCTGCTTACTGTTTTCCCTGTCGACTGGCCCGCCAGCCTTTTCTACCCTCTAGATACAGAATGTGACATTATCCAGAAGACCAGTAGACCCAGGAGATGGTGGGCTTATGCGTCAAAGAACCATCATGTCTGAGTTAGGATTCAGAGCCTGTTTATACTAAAGAGGAGGGAGGAAACTCAGACACTTCTGGGTTCCCACCAGACTCCAGGAGAACAGGTTAATTTCTTCCACCTGCAGGCACTCACAGGTGGGCCTCATCAGGAGGATTCTTGGGTGCTAAACAAAGGTGTTTTAGCTTAATGCTCACTACCTGGGAGGCAGGGGTCCCTGAGACGGCCACTGTGTAGAATTTAGGCCGACAGGCTGTGTCCCTTTAGTGACTAACCTGTAATGGGGATGAAGGTTCTTCCCTGTTCACTTCCTGCCGTTGCTTCCTGACAAAGTTTCACACCTACTGGTCATGTGGTGCTGGCTTATTTACTATTAAACAAAATCCAGGGATAAAAGGACCATCCCCCAAACCTGTGTGGTTCAAAGGTCAACTGTATGTCTTAATTCACTGCTATTTAAAAATGGCTGCACACCGAAGAATTGATGCCAAAGAATTGATGCCTTCGAACTGTGGTGCTGGAGAAGATTCCTTGGACTGCAAGGAGACCAAACCAGTCCATCCTAAAGGAAATCAACCCTGAATAGTCATTGGAAAGACTGATGCTGAAGCTGAAGCGCCGCCAATCCTTTGAACACCTGACTTGAAGAGCCGACTCATTGGAAAAGACCTGATGCTGGGAAAGATTGGGGGCAGGAGGAGAGGGGGGCAACAAAAGATAAAAGTTGGGTGGCATCATTGACTCAGTGGACATGAGTTTGAGCAAAGGCTGGGAGACAGTGAAGGGCAGGGAAGCCTGACGTGCTGCAGTCCATGGGATCGCAAAGAGTCGGACACGACTGAGCGACTGAACAGCAAGATACAGAATGTGAGATTTCGATGTGCTGCCCTCTGGTGTTCGCCGTTGGCATTGTCTTTCTCTGATGCTTCAGTGGCTCACACAGCAGCATTCATTTTCACCGTCACTCGAATTCTCCAGACAAGAATGCTGGAGTGGGCTGCCATTCCCTTCTCCGGGGGATCTTCCTGACCCAGGGATTGAACCCTGGTCTCCTGCACTGCAGGCGGATTCTTTACCCCTGAGCCACGAGGGAAGCCCATGGTGACTAATATATTCTTGCTAAAGGCCTGATAGGTTGTACCGGTCAGGTGCGATGTGTCTCTCTTCTTCCACATATCATCCCAGTTCACCACCAGTGACAGTATTTTTTAAGGGTCAAGGAGGCTTATCAGCCCATGGCAAGATACAAAATGATCAGTGATGATAACAGCCATATTCTGTGAGGCAAGTGCCACTTTGCACTGTGGCAGTATACCCCACGGGACAGGCCTGGTTCCCCAGGGACAGCTTTGCTTTTGCATTGCTGCGGCTTGCCAGGGGCTATGCATCCGTAATTTCCAACTGGCAATGGGATTCTCACTGCCAGCCTGCTGAAAGATAATTAACCCCTGGGATCCCATGTCCACAGTCTGCTTCCTCAGATGGCTCCTGACATCAGCTGTTGCAGGTCAGGTTCCCTGGGACTCAGGCTGTGAGAGGCAGACGTGCATGCAGGCAGTTTTGGGGGAGTGCTCATGGGTGCATTAAGAGAGGGATGGGAGGAGATGACCTCCTATGAGAGGTGGAGCTGACAGTCGAATTGTAGGGCAGTTGCCTCAGAGGCTGCAGCCGCCACATGGATCACAGCTGCCAGTCCTCTAAGGCGCGCTGGAGCCGGGGTGGCTCTCCCGAGTTGTCTGCACATGGGGCAAGAGGGGCCTTTATGCCCCTACATTGGCGAGTCATTGGATGTGGTTGGCTCCAGGAAGAGAGTGGCACCTTGGGCAAGGTGGTTTTCTTCAGCCCTGAGCAACCCTTAAAGGAAGACTCACCTGAGAGCTTTCAGCTGCTGCTGCTGCTGCTAAGTCGCTTCAGTTGTGTCCGACTCTGTGCGACCCCATAGACGGCAGCCCACCAGGCTCCCCCATCCCTGGGATTCTCCAGGCAAGGGCAGTGGAGTGGGTTGCCATTGCCTTCTCCACCTGAGAGCTTTCAGCCACCAACATCCTTGACAGTTGGGTGAATGAGTTCTGAAAGGGGTGAAGGGGCAGAATTGGATGCCGTCTATCACAGAGACCTTTAATAAAAGCTGTGTCTGATTTGATCACTGCCCTGCTTAAATCCCCCCAGTAACTTACAATTCATGTGCAGTATGCCCCAGATTTCCTGGCCACCAGGAGCCTCTGACATCAACCATGCTCTCGGGCTCAACATGCTGTCCCATTAGCGTTCTTTGTCTTTACCCACCCAACAAGTATCTATTGAATATTTACAATGGACTAAGCAATGTTCTAAATCAGGGGTGTGCACACTATGGCCCGCAGGCCAAATTATGCAGCTGCTTATTTCTATGAAAACAGTTTTCTTGAAACACAGCCTCATGTATTTATTTAAATATTATCTATGGCTACATTTGTGCTACTGTGCCGGAGCTGAACAGAGGCCATATAGCCACAAAGCCTAGAATATTTACTACTTGATAACTTTACAAAAAATGTTGGCTAATGTGTCTTCTATATCTATATAAAAATATATATCAAATAATAAAATTTTTTCTTCCTCCTCTCTCTCTCTCCTGTTTCTCTCTATGTACACACACAAAATGAGACTCAGATCGCAGCCACATATATAATTATGTAAGTTTTCTAGCTACATTGAATAAGTTTACAAAATAAAAACAGGTGAAATAAATTTTAATAGTATATTTTATGTGATCCAGTATGTCCCCAATGTATTTCAACTTAGAACCAACATAATTAAGTATCAGTGAAATTCTTTCCATGCTTTTTTGAATACGATGGCTTTAAAAGTCAATGTGTAGTTTACCCTTAACCTGGACTAGTGACTAGTCAGGTACTCACTTGCCACGTGTGGCTGGTGGTTCCTGTATTGGAGGCCGCAGTTCTAGAAGCGGGTGAGGCAGCAGTGAATAAAGCAGACCAAATTGCCACCTTACATTCTTACTGGAGAGGAGAGACAATGAAATAATCAGGTAAAATAAACTTTATGCCTAATGGTGATAAGTGGTGACGTGGATTCTTGGGGCAGAAGTTGCGTGTTTAAATTGGGGAAGATCACAGTGAGAGAAGTGTGTGGTGAAGAATTAACCTCACTAGGAGGAAGGTGGGAGGGGGGAGGTTCAGGATGGGGAACACATGTACACCCATGGCTGATTCATGTCAGTGTATGGCAAAAACCACTACAGTATTGTCATTAGCCTCCAATTAAAATAAATAAAATTTTAAAAAAGAATTAACCTCACCAAAGGTGACTCTGGCCTTTGCCTCGCATCCTGGTTGGTGTCTTTGTTTGCCTGGGGCATTTGGCCACTGGACAGTCTTAGCAGTGTGACTTGTGGTGGGGACTTTGGGTCGTGCTATGACAGTTCTGCCTCCAGAGGAGCTGGAGCCAAATGGTATAAGCCGCCCTTTGGGAGGGGCTGGGGCTGCAGGTCAGCGACACGGGCAGCATGTGACCCAAACCCTGTTAGTACTCTGGGCACCAGTGCTCTGCATGTTGTCACATTCTGTGGCTGGGAGGAGGTCACACATCACCCACGGCTCCACAGAGGGAACAAGGAGCATCTCTTTGGACCCCTCGTGGGCTCTGCCCTGTGCACTCCCCTTGGCTGATTTCATCTGTATCCCTTTCCTGTGATAAACCCTTCTCTGGGGGAACTTCCCCATCCAGGGATCGAACCCAGGTCTCCCCCATTGCAGGCGATTCTTTACCAGCTGAGCCACCAGGGAAGCCCAAGAGTACTGGAGTGGGTAGCCTCTCCCTTCTTCAGTGGATCTTCCCCACCCAGGGATTGAACCAGGTTCTCCTGCATTGCAGGCGGATTCTTTACCAGCTGAGCTGCCAGGGAAGCGCTGTAATAAACCCTAGCCATGATTATATCTGCTTCCTCTGAGTTCTGTGAGTCCTTCTAGCAAATTATCGAGGTGATTTAGGGGTGACCCTGAACTTGCAGTTGTTGTCAGAAGTGAGGGTGCTGTTCTGGGGTACTGTTCTAACTGTACAGGTGGTCCTAAACGCTGCACAGACAGTGACATCTGAGTAAAGACCTGAAAGAAATGAGGGGACAGTGGAAGGCGGGGGCTGGACCAGGGTGGGCAACAGGGGGAGTGGAAGGAGATTCCTTCTTTACTCACTATTTTTTTTTTAATCTTTATGTAAGTGCAATAACACATTTACAGGAGACTTAGAAAATACAGAACAAAGTTACATACAGTTCCACTCTATATTACAATTTTTTAAGTAGATAAATTTTTAGTTGGAGTTTCAATATCAAACTCTCAAAAATTAATAGAATGAATAGAAAAGTAGAAGGATATAGTAGACCTGAAAAGCACAATGAACCAGTTCAGCAGAGTTAAGATTTATGCAATTTTCACACAGCAGTTCAGTTCAGTTCAGTCGCTCAGTCGTGTCTGCAGCACGCCAGGCCTCCCTGTCCATCACCAGCTCCTGGAGTTCACTCAGCAGCAGGATCCAAATCATTTTCAACTTCCCATAGACTATAAACCCAGAGACAGTAGACGATATCCAGGGATGTAAAACAAGACTCCAAAATTTCATGGTCTAAAGGTATTAAAATTATACAGAAGCTGTTCTCCTGTCACTGTGGAATTATGTTAGGAATTAATATCAAAAGACATTTGAAAATAACCCACATATTTTCAAGTCCAATGTGACTTTTACCAAGAGAGATCTTTGACATAGCCATCAAAAGCCTCAATAATGTTAAAATACTGAAAAAAAGCACAGAAGGTGATTGCAGAGAAGAAAATATTTAAAAGAGAAATTAATATCAAGGATGCTTTTTTAAAAAAACCCATGTGTTTGGAAATTAAATGTGCATTTTTAAATGATGGGTGTAGCTAAGAAACCATAAAGAGGAAAATTTGAAAATATTTGGGTTTTTTTTTGATATTTTATTTTATTTTTCTTTTTATTTTTACTTTATTTTACTTTACAATACTGTATAGGTTTTGCCATACATTGACATGAATCCAGCACTGGTGTATATGCGTTCCCAAACATAAACCCCTCTCCCACCTCCCTCCCTATAACATCTCTCTGGGTCATCACCATGTACCAGCCCCAAGCATGCTGTATCCTGCGTCGGACATAGACTGGTGATTCGATTCTTACATGATAGTATACATGTTACAATGCCATTCTCCCAAATCATCCCACCCTCTCCCTCTCCCTCTGAGTCCAAAAGTCCGTTATACACATCTGTGTCTTTTTTGCTGTCTTGCATAGAGGGTCGTCATTGCCATCTTTCTAAATTCCATATATATGTGTTAGTATACTGTATTGGTGTTTTTCTTTCTGGCTTACTTCACTCTGTATAATCAGCTCCAGTTTCATCCATCTCATCAGAACTGATTCAAATGTATTCTTTTTAACAGCTGAGTAATACTCCATTGTGTATATGTACCACAGCTTTCTTATCCATTCATCTCCTGATGGACATCTAGGTTGTTTCCATGTCCTGGCTATTGTAAACAGTGCTGCGATGAACATTGGGGTACATGTGTCTCTTTCAATTCTGGTTTCCTCAGTGTGTATGCCCAGCAGTGGGATTGCTGGGTCATAAGGGAGTTCTATTTGCAATTTTTTAAGGAATCTCCACACTGTTCTCCAAAGTGGCTGTACTAGTTTGCATTCCCACCAACAGTGTAGGAGGGTTCCCTTTTCTCCACACCCTCTCCAGCATTTATTGCTTACAGATTTTTGGATCACAGACATTCTGACTGGTGTGAAGTGGTACCTCATTGTGGTTTTGATTTGCATTTCTCTAATAATGAGTGATGTTGAGCATCTTTTCATGTGTTTGTTAGCCATCCGTATGTCTTCTTTGGAGAAATGTCTATTTAGTCCATTTTTTGATTGGGTCGTTTATTTTTCTGGAATTGAGCTGCATAAGTTGCTTGTATATTTTTGAGATTAGTTGTTTGTCAGTTGCTTCATTTGCTATTATTTTCTCCCATTCAGAAGGCTGTCTTTTCACCTTGCTTATAGTTTCCTTTGTTGTGCAGAAGCTTTTAATTTTAATTAGATCCCATTTGTTTATGTTTGCTTTTATTTCCAGTATTCTGGGAGGTGGATCATAGAGGATCCTGCTGTGATTTATGTTGGAGAGTGTTTTGCCTATGTTCTCCTCTAGGAGTTTTATAGTTTCTGGTCTTACATTTAGATCTTTAATCCATTTTGAGTTTATTTTTGTGTGCGATGTTAGAAAGTGATCTAGTTTCATTCTTTTACAAGTGGTTGACCGGTTTTCCCAGCACCACTTGTTAAAGAGATTGTCTTTACTCCATTGTATATTCTTGCCTCCTTTGTCAAAGATAAGGTGTCCATATGTGTGTGGATTTATCTCTGGGCTTTCTATTTTGTTCCATTGGTCTATATTTCTGTCTTTGTGCCAGTACCATGCTGTTTTGATGACTGTGGCTTTGTAGTAGAGCCTGAAGTCAGGCAAGTTGATTCCTCCAGTTCCATTCTTCTTTCTCAAGATTGCTTTGGCTATTCGAGGTTTTTTGTATTTCCATACAAATCTTGAAATTATTTGTTCTAGTTCTGTGAAAAATATGGCTGGTACCTTGATAGGGATTGCATTGAATTTGTAAATTGCTTTGGGTAGTATACTCATTTTCACTTTATTGATTCTTCCGATCCATGAACATGGTATATTTCTCCATCTATTAGTGTCCTCTTTGATTTCTTTCATCAGTGTTTTATAATTTTCTATATATAGGTCTTTAGTTTCTTTAGGTAGATATATTCCTAAGTATTTTATTCTTTTCGTTGCAATGGTGAATGGAATTGTTTCCTTAATTTCTTTTTCTACTTTCTCATTTTTAGTGTATAGGAATGCAAGGGATTTCTGTGTGTTGATTTTATATCCTGCAACTTTACTATATTCATTGATTAGCTCTAGTAATTTTCTGGTGGAGTCTTTAGGGTTTTCTATGTAGAGGATCATGTCATCTGCAAACAGTGAGAGTTTTACTTCTTCTTTTCCAATCTGGATTCCTTTTATTTCTTTTTCTGCTCTGATTGCTGTGGCCAAAACTTTCAGAACTATGTTGAATAGTAGTGGTGAAAGTGGGCACCCTTGTCTTGTTCCTGACTTTAGGGGAAATGCTTTCAATTTTTCACCATTGAGGATAATGTTTGCTGTGGGTTTGTCATATATAGCTTTTATTATGTTGAGGTATGTTCCTTCTATTCCTGCTTTCTGGAGAGTTTTTATCATAAATGGATGTTGAATTTTGTCAAAGGCCTTCTCTGCATCTATTGAGATAATCATATGGCTTTTATTTTTCAATTTGTTAATGTGGTGAATTTGAAAATATTTGTAACAGAATAAAAATGATAAGTCTACTTACTATTTTGATAAACCACTGTATGAGTACCCAGATCTCCTGTTTTAAAGGTTCAGCGCTGGGATTAAGGCTTCAGTTAAGATTTAGGTTAAATTAGGGTATTGGGATTAGGGTGAGTTGCAGTGGTTTGTTTTGTTTAGTCTAGGATTGGAGTTGCAAATACAACTAGGGTTTAGGCTTCAGTGTTTAGTATTCTGTGTTAGGATATTTACGGTTATAGTTAAGATTAGTGCTCTGATGGAGTGGAGCTCTTGGAATTCTCTGTGGCCAGTGACATTTAAGTTCCTGGGGTGTGCATTTGTATGAATTGTACTAAACAGCCAAGATATATACACCCTCTTTTAATTTAATAATAGAAGTCAGCTGAGCATTGTTTTAGAGCTAGGATGCAGAAAACATGCAACTTTGGAAATTATACCATATAAATCAGCCCAGTGAAAAATAAAATGAGGCAAGCATTTACAATAAAGAGGCATTTATGTATGGAACAATGATGAACAGTGAAACTGGTTGTAAATAGTTAAGTCTAAATGCTTTTGATAGTTAGAAAAAGGAAGAGGTTTGGTGTGAAAAAAAAAAAAAGAATATGAAAGTAAGCACACATATTTTTCCAACACATAAAGCCTTGTGGGAAAAGAAAGGGGAAAAGTTGCAGGGTTTGGAAGTTTGATGATTTGAGAGGCAAACAGTAAGTAGCTGTTTATACAAAAAGAATTTTAAGAGTGATAAACGCACAAAGACACTCAAACCTAAGGAAAGGTGTACAACTAGGAGTAATTAAAAGTAAGCCTTACGGGAGTTCCCTGATGGCCTAATGGTTAGGACTGTAGACTTTCCCTGCCTTGGCCCTGGGTTCAGTCCCTGGTCAGAGAATTGAGATCCTGCAAGCCGAGAGGGGCAGCCAAAAGGAAACAAAAGTAAGTAAGCCTCTGCCCTAGAACCTTCTCTGCTTATTCGCTTGTTTTTTTTGGAGTACATTCTGAGCATAATGAAGGGTGCATCTATTCTACCCTCATGCAGCAGCAGCAGCATGCTGCGTTGGCAATTGGGCTGGGTCAGGAATTCTGGAACTTTGCAAGTTCAGTTTTTGTCTTCTAGCCCTTGGCGTTGCTGATGACCTTCTGATTCTGTTTCCTTTGCAGGTGACAACTTTGACTGCTGTTACTGTTTATGTTTTCATACCAAAGCCTCTTCATTCACGTGACCACGAGAAGTGCCTGGTTGTGGACCTTTTTTCATTTAGTCAAGTTAGCTCTGGAGGATGCTTTCCATTGGAAGAGGGGTGTCTTCAGTCCCCTCCATTAATTAACTCAGCCCCTCCTTTCAAGTATGAACAGACAGCATTTTGCAGATGTTTTTGCAAAATCAACAGCAAAATTAAGAAGGACCAAGATGAACAAACAAGGGGGAAAAAATACAGATATAATTCAGGGAACTGAAAGTGCTGACTGGTCTCCTCTCAGCCCGTGTGCCTACTGAAACCCCAAGTGAACACTGGTCAGAGATCATCCTTCTTTTCTCTCTCCCACTCATGCCCTTCCTCCCCTCGATGATGATTTTTTTGTCTCTTCCTCTCTTTTTGGACCTTGAGTTGGCCTCCCCCACCTTCCCCCTCAGCTGATTCCCTTGGCTTACCGAGAATTAGAAGATTTAGATGAGAATTCTCATAAATTCCCACCACCCGAACTACCCAGTTACCTGAACCATAGCCTGCACATTCTGTCTTCCTTCCTGTTGTATATGGAGTAACTGTCCCTACTCTTGGCTAAGCCCAGCTCCTTCCCCTCCCTGTGTAGGTAACCTTCTTGAACATCTTGTCTACACTTGTTGCCCCCATTTCTTTACCTCCCATCCTCTCTTTATCACAGTTTTGCCCCCGTCATTTTACCGAAACAAATCTTGTCTTCAGGATCCACTCCTTGAGCTTCTCTTTTTAATCTACACTCTTCATGAATTTCTTTTCTTTTTTAGAGGCCATCTGTAGACAATATATAATATCTACATCCCTGACTTCTCTCTCTGATCTCTGGATATGTGTATTTAAATACCCATCTAACATCTCCTTTTGGATGTCAGATAGACACCTTATGCTTAGCAAGTCCAAAATTGAGCTCCTGATTCCTATCCCCCCTCCAAATGTCTCCTCCCATAGTCTCCCTCCTTCCCCAGTAAATGATAATTCAGATCTTCTAGTATTCCAAGGACACAAGAATCCTTTTTTCCTGGCAAGATAGATCTCATACATTCTATATTATATACCCATTACCTATCCAGAATATGACATCTGATAATCACCTCCTCCTGGCTCTTGCTATGTTTATTTCACACCTGGGCTTTCTGGAATAACCTCCTAACTAGGATATCTGGTTTCCTTGGTACTTTTCCAATTTTTGGTTTTCAGTTTTTGCAATGAAAATTCTGTCTCAGGAAATTCCTCAGCCCTGGGGTAAACCAGGAGAGTTTTTCACCCTGCTTCTACCCAGGCTATTTCTTCCATGGCCTCCCTACAGTGTATTCCCAGTGGATCTAGGGTGATCCTTTTGAAAGGCAGTTTATCATGTGACGTCTCTGCTCAGAACCCTTCAGTGGCTCCTCATACTACTCAGAAAAGCTATTGCTTTCAGTGGCCTGTTGTTTGCAGGGTCCACAGGCTTTTGTGAACAGAGACGGAGAGTTGGTTTTGAGCAGGCTGATGTTGAGGTACCCATGAAATGCTCAATTAGCAATGCCAGCACTAAAGGAAGGATTGAGAGCGTATTTTGTTGGTAAAACAAGAACAGATGGTTCTAGAAAAAGTTGCAGAAAAGAATTCTAGGAACTTACAAATATTAAATTGAAAAAAAAAGTCTATAATAGGACTGAGAGATAAAATTGCAGAATCTCTGGGGATAGTCATGATAAATAAAATTTGTTTATATATTATTTAAAATATAAAAAATATAAATATCTATTTGCAGCAGATGTTCCAAACTCCCCAGATCTTCTTTGTGTATCTTTCCAAACCAAGGACAGTCCTGCATAACCAGCATGCAACCCTCCAGATCAGGAAATCAGAAATCAGCATTGGTGTGACACTGATACCTGACCCAAATGTTTCAGTCAAATTTCACCAATTATCCCAACAATGTCTCTTTTCTGTTTGGCCCAGGATCACACTTTGCACTTAATAATTGTGCCTCTTTAGTCTCCTTCAACCTGGAACAGATGCTTAGTCTCTCCTTGTGTTCGCAACGTTATAGTTCGAAGGAGTACGGGCTTTTCATTCTGTAGGCTAGAGCTCAGCCTGGTTTCATCAGTGTTGCCTCAGGATGGGGCTCAGACATGTGTTCTTGCGAGAAATAGACAGAGGTGATGCTGTGCTCTCCTCACTGCATCGAATCAGGAGGCTCAGGACATTGGCCGGTGATACTGCTGGTAACAGCAGTCTCCATCTCTCGGTCAGTTTGGTGGGTTCAGGTTTCTCCACGTTAAGTCATTATTTTCCTCTTCATAATTAATAAGTATTTCATAGAAAGATGCTCTCAAACTATGAAAATATCCTGCATTTCATTAGACCCCATCCATTTGATTTGGTGTGTGTGTGAGTTACTCAGTCGTGTCCGACTCTTTGAGACCCCATGGACTGTGGCCCACCAGGCTTCTCTGTCCATGAAGTTCTCCAGGCAAGAATACTGGAGTGGGTTACCATGCCCAAATCCAGAGGATCTTCCTGACCCAGGGACCAAACGTGGGTTTCCCACATTGCAGGCGGATTCTTTACCGTCTGAGCCACAGGGAAGACCATTTGACTTAGTAAACATTGATGATTCTTGTCTAAATTAACCACAATTATAGTGGTTACCAAATGGCTATTTTCTGTTACCATCACTCCTGCTGTGTTTATTAGTTGGCATTCTATATAAGGAAGAAATGTCTTTTTATCTCTCATTTGTTTATATCAGTGTAGGCCCATGGATTCCTGTTTTATTCAGTGAATTTAACCCATTATTATCATTATTAATTTTTATGTAAAATCATTCTAGATTTGGCTAGCAGGAGAGCCTCACCAAAGTTGACTCCTGTTGTGGGGAAGGGATAACTTGGGAATTTGGGATTAACAGATACACATGACTATATATAAAATAGAGAAACAACAAAACCTACTGTATAGCATAGGGAACTATATTCAATATCTTGTAATAATCTATAGTGGAAAAAATCTGAAAAAAAAAATAACTGAATAACTTCGCTGTACCACTGAATCCTTTTAAATTGTACTTCAAAAAAATGTAAAAAAAAAAAAAAAAAGCCAAAATTAGCCCCTTTGAGCTTTAAGCTATGTCCCTGTAATTTTTTGAGCAATTCTTTACTTTCTGGCACAAGAAAATGTTCCCAGCTCATCTTGTAACTTTCCTGCCTCATCCTCAGCTGTTTCTCTAAGGGGTTCTAGAGAGGAGAGTGATATTTGAAAACTAAAATCTGAATATTTCCTTGCTTACTGCTTCTGGGCTGTCATCATTTGCAGGCTTTCTCATGTGCAGAGGTGGAACATATATACATGTAAACGTGTGTGTGTGTTTGTGTGTGTATGTGTACCCTGACTACTACTCTTTCTATCTCTGTTTATATTTTTAAGGTTCATGAATTTGCACTGGTACCTCCATTCCATCAGAACCTCAAGGTTATTTTTAGCCTTTCCCCTTTCCTTATATGTAACTTCCTTCTCTGTGGACAAGAAAGCCTTCTTCCATTACTTTCGGTATGTTATTTGTGTGCTCCATCTCTCCTTCTGTAAGTAACCTCTCTACTGTGCTGATCACATCCTTGGCTCCCACACGCCTTTGCCACTGCCTCTGTGGTCACTACCACGCCCCAGAAAAATGGAGGAAAGGACTGGGGAGGAAAGGAGAGGGAAGAGAAGAGGAAACTAACTTATTCAGGATGGAGGGAAGGAATATCCTTTCCTTTTTTTTAAGTTCTCTCTTTTTTTAAAAGAATTACTTATTAATTTTTGCTCTGCTGGGTTTTCATTGCTGTGTGGCTGCTCTCTGGTTGTGGAGCATGGCTTCTCATTGCAGTGGCTTCTCTTACTGCGGAGCACGGGCTCTAGGGTGCGCAGGCTCAGGGGTTCTGGCGCACGGCTCGGTAGCTGAGTCTCCTGGGCCCTGGAGCACAGGCTCAGGGGTTCTGCCACACGGCTCGGTAGCTGAGTCTCCTGGGCTCTGGAGTACAGGCTCAGGGGTTGTGGCAGTTGTGTGGGCTCCGTGTGCGCAGTTGCTCCGTGGCCTGTGGGATCTTCTTGGACCAGCGGTTGAACACACATCTCCTGCACTGGCAAGCAGATTCTTTACTACTGCGCCACCAGGGAAGTCCTAAATGTTCTCTCTTAAACATCATTTTTAAAAATTCCTTCTGAAAATTTTTCTTTACAGTATGAGGCAGAATCTTTCTCCGTCTTCTCCTGAGCACAGCAGTTAGTTATATTTATTGAAGAATCACCTGCCCTTTCCTCAGCTGGAGTCACAGTTCCTTTGACAGTAGTTTGTGTGAGGGCACACTCAAGAACACAAGGGTAGTTCACGCTTCATATTGGCCGCAGTACAGGAAAGTAAAGAGCGAGACATTCTCCTTCTCTCAAGAGCTGAGTCACTTCTCATCTCTCATGAGCCACAGGACTTACTTGTCCTGCTGCTTCTCTCCGCCACCTCCTTCTTTCCAGCTGCTTCTTGAATGTGGGCCCTGCATGTGGGCCCCATGGCCACCAGCCTGTGTGTCTGACTTGACCACTGGGCTGCGTACCTTTATTAGCTATAGAGTGTCTATGATGCCCAGGTTTTGAGAGGAATAATCGGCTTGTCTCCATCCAGGCTATAGCTGGCTCATCTTGGGTCTGGGGTCTGCCTCTGGTCCAGTTACCTTTGGTCAGGATGGAAAGCAAAGTTACAGTAGTTCCTGGGGAGGTATCTGCAGGGCTATATGTAAAATGAAACAGTTTCTTTAAGAGAATTGGGTCGTATGGAGAACATACCACTTATATTCTGCAGTCATGCATGAAGTTCTCATGTGCTATGCTTAGTCACTCAGTTCTGTGCGACTCTCTGTGACCCCATGGACTGTAGCCCGCCAGGCTCCTCTGTCCATGGGATTCTCCAGGTAAGAATACTGGAGTGGGTAGCCATGCCTCCTCAAGGGGATCTTCCCAACCCAAGGATTGAACCGAGGTCTCCTGCATCGCAGGTGGATTTTTTACAGTCTGAGCAGCCAGAGAAACCCGAAGATCTCATAGGGTAGTTTTTTTTTTTTTTTTTTTTAAATTGGTTTATAGATTTTAAGAAATGGGGACTTTGGAAAAGGCTATGTGAATCGGAAGATTAAGGATCAGTTTGGGTTCATGGGTCATTATGGGGAAGCACTATTCTAAATCCAGCCCTTCAGCTTCTCAGATGAGTAAACTAAGGCCCAGAGAGGCCAAGGGATTGTCCTTATGGACATGGCCTGTCAGTGGCAGAGCTGGCACTAGGGAGAGGTAAGGGAAGGGCCTTGGGTGCACAGTTTAAGGGGACTTCCTAGGTGGCTCAGTAGGTAAAGAATTCACCTGCAGTACAGAAGACACAGGAGGCGTGGGTTCGATCCCTGGGTCGGGAAGATCCCTTGGAGGAGGGCACAGCAACCCACACCAGTATTCTTGCCTGAAAAATCCCATGGGCAGAGGAGCCTGGCGGGCTGTAGTCCATAGTGTTGCAAAGAGGCAGACACGACTAAAAGAACTGAGGTGACTGTGACTCACTCCCCACATCAGGTGAGTGCCCAGGGTACTCCCCTTGTCTCATCCGGGGCTCAGCCCATTTTAGAACACAACACAGAGTTCCTGCTCACCAGGAGAGAGAGAGATCCTATTTGGCCTGGGGGGATTGGGTAAGGGGGACTTCTGGGAAGTTTTCCTGTATTGCTACCTTCAGGGAGACATAAGTTCCTGGGGAAGGCTGGTGAAGCAAATTTCCCCAAGGTGAAGAGTCTGTTAGCTTGGGATGGTCGCTCACTGGAGAAGCCTAAATTATCCTGTATACTCAGAGCACTGATGGCCTCCAGGTCTGGCACAAAGTTCCTTGCCTGGGTTATCTTTAGCTGGTTGCTGAGGTTTGCAGCCTTTCTAAAACCTGGTGATGGATACTTCTCTTTTTCCTCCTCATAAAAATAATCCTTCCGTCCGACCAGGCTTGTACGGTCTGCTCTTGCAGAAATGGGACATGTAGGATTGGGGTTTTTTTAGTCTCCTGTCTGGTGCCTGCTTCCTTCATGTGGATTTTTTTTTTTTTAATCACAAGATTTTTTAAAAGTTGGCATACTGGCTTTGTGGTTGGTTGAGGCAAAAAAATCACCACGATGGTCAGTAAGACAAAGAAGAAAAAATTAAGGCAAGAAAGACTAAAGAGAAACACCCTGAAGTACTTTGTGACTTTTTTTTTGCTTCCACCTAGTCCAAGGCACAATCCTTTCATATCTGACTCTTGTCCACTCTTGATCCTCATCTGACTTGTAAGGCAGTCAGAGAAGTTTGTTCAAACCTAAATCAGGCAAGAAGTGAAAGATAAGGCATTGAGATTGGAAAAGAAAAACTGTCTCTACTTCTGAATGCAATGATCTTGTATATAGGAACTTCTAAGAAATCTTAAAAAACTATTAGAACTAATTAATGATTTCAGTGAGGTTACAGGATATGAAATCAATCTATAAAAACCAATTTGCCTTTCTACATACTTGCAATGAATGATCCAAAAATGGAATTAAGAAAATAATTTCATTTATAATAGCATCAACATGAATAAATGCTTAGGAATAGATTTAACAAAGCAAGTGTAAAACTTATATTCTGAAAACTACCAAACATTGTTGAAAGAAATTAAAGAAGATCTTAAAAATGGAAAAACATCCTCTGTAGATCAGAAGACTGAATATTGTTAAGGTAGCAGTACTCCCCAAATTGACCTGTGGACTTAATGCAGTCCCTATTAGACTACATCCCATCTGGCTTCTTTGTACAAATTAACAAACTGATCTAAAATTAATTTGGAAACACAAGAAACCCAGAATAGCCAAAACAACCTTGGAAAAAAAGAAAAAGTTGGAAGACTCATACTTTCCAGTTTCAAAACTTACAAGGCAACAATAACCAAGACTGTGTAGTACTGGCATAGAGATAGACATATAGATCAATGGAGTAGAATTGAGTTCATAAGTAAATCCGTGTTTCTGTAGTTAATTGATTTTTGACAAGGATGCAGAGCCCATTCAGTGGGGAAAGAATAGTCTTTTCAACATATGATATTAAGACAACCAGATGGCAACATGTAAAAGACGTAGCTGGATCTCCCACCTCACATCACGTATAAAAATTAAATAAAAATGGGGGCTTCCCTGGCAATCCAGTGGTTAAGAATCTGCCCTGCAATGCAGGGGATGCATGTTTGATCCCTGGTTGGGTAATTAAGATCCCACACGCCCTGGAGCAGAGCAGCTAAGCCTGCACACTGTGACTAGAGAGTCCCGGCTATGCGCCACAGTGAAAGATCCCATGTGCTGCCACTGAGACCCCAGACATCCAAATAAATACATGTTTTTAAAAATTAAATAAAAATGGCTCAAAGACCTAAACATAAAAGTCATAATTCCAGACTCTTAAAACATAGGTGTATATTTCCATTACCTTAGATTTGACAATGGATCTTTTGCTATGACACCAAAAACACAAGCTTCAAAAGAGACAGATCAGTTGGACTTCATGAAAATTAAAGAATTCTGCTTCAAAAGACACTATCAAAGAAGCAAAAACAACCCACAGAATGGGAGAAAATTTGCAAATCTAGGATGTGTAAAGAATGCTTACAACCAATAATAAGACAACCTGGGGACTTATGGCAACCCAGTCGTTAAGACTGCACTCTCACTGCTGGGGGTGTGGGCTCCATCCCTGGTCTGGGAACTAAGACTCCACATGCTGTGTGGTGTGGCCAATAAAAAAAAAAGGACAACCTAATAAAAATAGACCAAATATCTGAATAGATATTTCTCCAAAAGAGGGATGTAAATGGCCATTAAGCACATTAAAAGATGACCAACATCATTAGTCATCGGGGAAATGAAAATGAAAACCAGTGAGATAACAACTTCACACCCACTGTGATGACTAGAATCAAAATAAGAAATAAGTGTTAACAAGAATGTGAAGTAAGAACCCTCATTGGGTTCCACACTGCCACTGGGTATGTAAAATGGTGTAGCCATTTTGGAAAACAGTCAGCAGTTCCATAAAAAGTGAAACATAAAGTTACCATTTGACCCAGCAATTCCATTCCTAGGTATATACGCAGGAGTACCCAAGAGAAAGGAAACTATATGTGGAAATAGAATTTTGTATATGAGTATTCATAACATTATTCATAATAGTCAGAAGTGGAAACAACCCCAAAGTCCATTAACTGATGAATAGATAAACTAAATTGAATAGATAACCAAAATGTAGTCAGTCCATAGAATGGGAAATTATCCAGTCATAAAAAGGAATGAAGTACTGATACTGCTTCATTCTTGGAAGAAAAGCTATGACGAACATAGACAGCATATTAAAATGTAGAGACATTACTTTGCCAACACAGGTCTGTATAGTCAAAGCTATGGTTTTTCCAGTAGTCATGTATGGATGTGAGAGTTGGACCATAAAGAAAGCTGAGCGCCGAAAAATTGATGCTTTCAAACTGTGGTGTTGGAATAGACTCTTGAGAGTCCCTTGCACTGCAAGGAGATCCAACCAGTCAATCCTAAAGGAAATCAGTCCTGAATATTCATTGGAAGGACTAATGCTGAAGCTGAAGCTCCAATACTTTGGCCACCTGATGCGAAGAGTTGACTCCTTAGAAAAGACCCTGATACTGGGGAAGATTGAAGGCAGAAGGAGAAGGGGACGACAGAGGACAAGATGGTTGGATGGCATCACCGACTCAATGGACATGAGTTTGAGCAGGCTCTGGGAGATGGTGAAGGACAGTGGCGTGCTGCAGTCATGAGACTGTACGGACTGAACAACGACAACTGATACTGCATGCTGCAACATGGATCAATCTTGAAAACATATTGAGTGAAAGAAGATAGTCAAAAAAGAACACAGATAAGATCTCACGTATATGAAATTTCCAGCATAGGCAAATAAACTTCAATACTTTGGCCACCTGATGCAGAGCCGAATCATTGGAAAAGACACTGATGCTGGGAAAGATTGAAGGCAAAAGAAGGGGGTGGAGTGACAAACGAGATGGTTAGATAACATCATCAACTCAATGGACATGAATTTGAGCAAACTCCAGGAGATAATGGCAGACAGAGGAACCTGGAAGTGCTGGGGTCCATGGAGTTGCAAAGAGTCACATACAGCTTAGCGACTGAACAACAACAGGCAACTATATAGAGACAGAAAGTGGATTAGTGGTTATTTAGGCCTAGGGTGGAGGTTGATGAGAAGATTGGAGAGTGATGGCTAAACGGGAATGGGTTTCTTTTTGAGGTGATGAAAGTGTTCTAAAATTGCCGGTGTTAATGTTTGCACAACTCAGTGAATATGCTATGAAACAATGAATTATATGATACATGAAATGTATCTAAATAAAGTTATCCTTATCTGGTTCCATGTTAATATCTAAATCTATAACGTCATGAGCACCTGCAAGGACTCCCGTTTCACTCAGAAGAGAAAGAGAGGAGTCTAGGATGGTCTGGACTTGGGGACTGGGTGAGTAGAAGGATCAATATGCTGTAAGCCAAAAGGGGAATACTGAGAAGGAGCAGGTTTTGAGTGGAAGTCAGGAGGTTAGTTTTATTCACAATACTTCGAGAAATTTATTAATACACAAGCAGAGAGAGATGCTGGGGAAACAATAGGACATTACAAATCTGCAGTTTGGGAGAGATATCCAGGCTGGGAATATAAATTTCAGAGTCATCAGCAGATGGAGAATGTTTACATCCATAAAGCTGAATAAGCTCCTAAATATAGACAGATCATAGAAAAATCAGGACAGAGCTTTGGGATGCCAAAACATTAGGAAATTGTGGAGACAGAAAAGGAAACGGAGAAAGAACATCCAGTGAGATAAGAGAAAAACCAAGAAAATGAGCAGTTCTGGAAGCAGCCCAAAAGCGTGAGTTTAGGAGCAGAAAGATCAGTTGTGTCAAATGCGGACTATAGGTTAAGATGGGAACTGAGGCTTGACCATGCGGGTTAACAGTGTTGTCAGTAACTTTGGCCACAGCTATTTTGGTGAAATCATGTGGGCAGAAGTTTGATTGGAGTACATTTCAGAGAAAATTAAAAGAGAGGAATCAAGTAGACAAGAAAACTGTTTTTTAAAAAGAGTTTTCCTGTGAAGGAGAACAGAGAAATGGAATTGTGTTATAGAAGGGGAAGTGGTATCAAGAGGCACTTTTAATTTTTTAGAAAATTTATTTTTGGCTTCATCCTGCAGCTTACAAGTTCTTAGTTCCTTGACCGGGAATTGAACCCAAGCCCCCAGCAGTGAAAGCACAGAGTCCTAACCACCAGGGAATTCCCAAGAGTTGTTTTTTTAAATTAAGGCTTCACAACTTATTTTTCTGCCAGTATTTTTTTTAATTGAAATTTTTATTTGGAGTTAATAGTAGATTCATGTGCAGTTGTAAGAAATAGTACAGAAGAGATCCTGTCTAACCTTCTACCTGGTTTCCACAAATGGCAGTGTCTTACAAACCATGGTTCCAACTAGAAGAGTGACATTGACAGAGACAGGATACAAAGCATTTTCATCACCACAAGGATCCCTGTCCTTAAGGGCCACACCCTCTCCTTAACCACAGCAACCACTAACCTGTTATCCATTTCTGTAATTTAAAAAAAACTTAATTGAAATATAGTTGATTTACAGTGTTGTGTTGGTTTCAGGTATATAGCAAACTGATTTAGTTGTTCACGGCTATATATAAACATATTCTTTTTTTGCATTCTCTTCCTTTATAGCTTATTATAAGACACTGAGTATAGTTTCTTGTGCTATACAGTAGGTTTTTGTTGGTTATCTATTTTATATATAAGCTAAGCTAATTCACTTCAGTTGTGTACGACTCTGTGCAACCCCATAGACGGCAGCCCACCAGGCTCCCCCATCCCTGGGATTCTCCAGGCAAGAACGCTGGAGTGGGTTGCCATTTCCTTCTCCAATGCATGAAAGTGAAAAGTGAAAGTGAAGTCGCTCGGTTGTGTCCGACTCTTAGCGACCCCATGGACTGCAGCCTACCAGGCTCCTCCATTGTGGGATTTTCCAGGCGAGAGTACTGGAGTGGGGTGCAATTGCCTTCTCTGATTTTATATATAGCAGTGTATGTATTTTAATCCCAGACTCCTCATTTGTCGCCCTCTCATTTCTATAATTTTGTTATTTCCAGAATAGTATTATATGATAGAATCATAGACTTTTGGTATTGCTTTGTTTTTCACTAGGCATGATTCTCTGGGGATTCTTCCAGGTTGCTGTGTGTTTCAATACTTCTTTTCTTTCTACTACTGAGTAGTAGTCCATGGTATTGAAGTGCCACAGTTGGTTTAATCATTCATCTGTTGAAAAACACCTGGATTGTTTCCAGTTTGGGAGCTACCACAAATACAGCTGCTTCGAACATTTGTATACAGATATTTTGTAACATAAATTTTCATTTCTCTGGGATAAATTCCCAGGAGTACAATTGCTGGGCCATATGGTAGCTGCATATTTAGTTTTTAAAGAAATCGCAGACTGCTTTCCAGAATGTCTGTACCACCGGAAATGTATGGGTGATCTAATTTACCCATATCCTTGTAAGCATTTGGGGATGTTTCTTATTTTAGCCATTCTGGTAGATGTCTAATAGTACCTCATTGTGGTTTTAATTCACATTTTCCTACTGGCTAACAATGTAAAACATTTTTTCATGTGCTTCTTTGCTTTCTATGTGTCTTTAGTGAAATTTCATTTCATATATTCTGCCCATTTTCTAATTGAATTGTTTCCTTTTCTGCTGTTAAGTATTTTAGAGCTTAAAAAATTATATTATTAATGTTAGTCCTTTGTTGAATATGCTGTGTGCAAATATTTTCTCCCTCTGTGTACCTTGTCTTATCTTCACAGAGACTTTACATATATATTTTTTTAATAGAAGGATATTTGCTTCACAGTATTGTGTTGATTTCTGCGATACATCAACATGAATTGTCTGTAGGTATACATATATCCCCTCCCTCTTGAACCTCCCTCCCACCTCCCGCCCCATCCCACCCATCTAGGTTGTCACAGAGCCCTGGTTTGAGTTCCCTGAGTCATACAGCAAATTCCCACCTCATAGAGTCTTTTACAGAGCAAAAATTTTATATATGATGATGTTCAGTATGTAGGATTGATTTTTCATTCTATGGATTGTATCACATTTGGTATCAAATCTGAGAACTCTTTGCTTAACCTTGTGATCCTAAAGATGCTATCCTAGGCTTTTTCCTAAAAATCTTATAGTTTCATGCTTTACATTTAAATTTGTGATCTGTTTTGAGCTAAGTTTTGCATAAGATGTAAGACTTAGGTTATATTTGAAGTGAATTTCTTGTAGATGAAATATGGTTTAGTCATGTTTTAAAATCCCCTCTGCCAATCATCTTTTAATTTGTATTTTTAGTCCATTTTCATTTAATGTAATTATTGATATGCCAGGACTTAGGTCTGCAACTGTATCTTTGTTTTCTTTCTCTTTTTCTCTCTATTTTTTTGGTTTCTGTTTACTGTCTTCCTGTGGAAATTGGTTAGTTAACACTTTTTAGAAATCAATTTTGATTTATTTATAATGTTTTGAGTTTATCTTTTGGCAAAGCCTTTTTAGTGGTTTCTTTGGGTGTTGCCTTGTTTATCTAATTTTTCACAGTCAGCTAATGTTGACATTCACCAGTTTGAGTGAAAAATAGACAGTTTATCTCCCTTTACGTCCTTTTGTCCTCCCCCCATTTATAATATAATTGCTTTAAATATTTTTTCTACATTCATTTAGAACCACATGTGACAGTGTTATAATTTTTGTTTCTGTTATTACACCTGATTTAGAAAACTCAAAGAGGATAAGAAAAACGTATTATATTTACCCCTATTTTTGCTTGCTGTGTTTTTTCTTCCATTTTGATGCCCCAGAGATCTTTCTTTTGTTGCTTCTTTTCCATTTAGAGAACTTCCTTTAGTCATTCTTCAGGGTGGGTGTGCAAGCAGCGTGGTCTTAGGTTATCTTCAGTTGACAATGTCTTGATTTCCTATTCATTTCTGAAGGATATTTTCATCTGGTGTAGGATTCTGGGTTGAGTTCTTTTCTTTCAGCCCTTTCCTTCTGGCCCTTGGTGTCTGGTGGGGACACTCAGAAATCCACTGTCATTTGAATTGTTTCTCTCATCTCTAAGCTGTCATTTCTCTTTTTTGCTGCTTTTGAGATTTTTTTTTTCTTAGCTTGTAGTTTTTAGAAGTTTGACTATTATGTGTTGATGTGAATTTCTTTGGTTCTCCCATTTGGAGTTTACTCGGCTTCTTGAATCTGTAGGTTTGTATCTTTTCCCAAACGTGGGAAGCTTTCAGCCATTCAGGTACTTTTCAGACCTGCTCTCTTTTTCCTTTCCTTCTGAGGAAGAAGGCCTGAATGTTAGATCTCTTATAGTCTTGAATGTCCCTAGGGCTCTATTTTTTTTTTCAGTTAATGTTTTCTCTGTTGTTTACTCTTCAGATTCACTGATTCTTCTATCATCCCTTCCATTCTTCAGTTTAACTCATCTGCTGAGCTTTGTTTTTGTCTATTGTATTTTTCAGTTCTAAAATTTCCATTTGTTTCTTCTTTATAATTGTAATGCATTTGCTGAGACTGCATATTTCCTTGCTGAGGACTTCTGTTTTTTTCATTTGTTTCAAGCTTGCTTGAAATTGTCTGTTCCAGCATTTTTATGATGGTTGCTTTAAATCATCGTCAGACAAAGATGTCTAATATCTTTGACATCTTGGTGTTGGCATCCATTGATAATTTTTTTATGCAGTTTGAGATTTTCCTGGTTCTTGATAAGGTAAATTTTTATTTGGCTACACTGGGTCTTAGTTGTGGCTTGTGGGATCTAGTTTCCTGACCGTGGATCCAACCTGGGTCCCCTGCATTTGGAGCATGGAGTCTTAGCTGCTGGACCCCCAGGGAAGACCCCTGATGAATGATTTTTAGTTGAAACCTGGACGTTCCAGATACTGTAAGCCTCCGGATCTTATTCAAACCTTCTCTTTTGGCTGACTTGCTTTGACATCACTCAAGCAGGAGAAGGAGTGGTGCTGCCTCCTTACTGCTGGTGAAGGAGGTCATTCAGGTTCCCCACTTTTCAACACCTGAGCAAGAAACTCCCTGGTACTGATGGGTGTATGTGAAGTTTTTGGCTCCCACCCAACCTCTGCTGATAACCTCCTTGTCCAGAAGGAGGGAAGAAGTAGAAGGGCTTTGTTACTGCGCCCCATGTGACCGCCACTGACACAACAGAGAGCGGGTGGCCTCGTTATCACTAGACAGTGGTAAACGTCCTGACTGTCTGGCAGGCCTCCATGGACATCACCGCAGTGGGGACGGGGAGGCGGGCCTTGCTACCTCCTGGCGGGAGTAACCATCCAGGCTCCCCTGTGGTCTCTACCAACACCATGGGGCATGGGGATTGGAGGTAGGACTTATTTCAACCTTAGAAAAGTCAAACTCTAGAGCCTCCAGTGTACCCATATTCCCTCCTTACCTGGGTCACGACTCTGCTCCTAGAAACTGCAAGCCTTCAGACACCTCCATCTTTGGAAACTGTTTAGTCTTTGACTAGTCTCCGTTCTCCCCTCTCCCTCCCTAGACCATTGGAAAGTGGATGCAGGGAGAGGCTTTCCGTGTTGAGGAAAGGGAGGAAGGCTTTCCTTTTCTTTCTTTTCTTTTGGCCAAACCATGCCGCTTGCAGGATCCTAGTTCCTGAACCAGGGATCAGACCTGCACCACTGCATTGAAAGTGCAGCGTCTTAACTGCTGGACTGCCGGGGAAGTCCTGGTTTCCCTTTTCTGCAGTTCTACCTTTTTTCTTTAAAAGGTGGGCATCTTTCACCACTTGGATTGGTCTTCTGTTATGATGCCTGAAAAAGATTAAACATGCTTGATAATCTCCCTGGCTAGTATAATCTTTTGACTTTATGCTAAGAGATTTAATGCTGTGTCTCCTGCATCCACTTTGGTTTACCTAACAAATCCCTTCTGTTAATACCCCTCAGTGTTGCCTGGCAGAAACCCCTTCCCCACTCTGGATTCACTCATCCACACCAACGGGAGGGAGACTAAGGGCCTTCCAGATATAAGTTCATTTTTCATGTTAGTTTCCCCAGGTAGATGGTGAGCTCATCGAAGGCAGGGTCTTTCACTAGCCCTGCCTCCAGTCCTCAGTCAAACCGCATGGGATCCTCGGAAATTATTTTGTAATCTGCATGCCTGTTCCTCCCCATCCAGGGGAATCTCAGATCGAGGAGGCAGGGAACTCTGGTCTAGGATTTGGAGAAGGAGCAGAGCATGCTTTGAGATGAGGAGGCTCTGAGGGGCGGCAGCTGGACACCTGCATTCTCAGAGTTTCCTTCTCTCTCCTGGCAGGAAATGTGACTCATGTCAGGCAAGTAAGTGAAGGGCATGTGAGGACCACAGAACTTGTGCTGGAGAAAAATGAGCCAAAACACTGGGGAAAGCTGTTAACCTTAGGAGGTACTGAGAGAGAACTCAGTGATACTGCAGGGCAGTGTCCTCCACCTTGAAGAGTCTGGGTTTACATTTCCCTGTAAAGGGGCCGAGGGAGGGAGTGGTTCTACTTCCTGCCCGGGACTGTGTACACAGTCCGGAGAGACTCCAGCAACAAGTGGGTGTCTTCAGCTGAGAAGTGAGAAGAACACACCCCATGCTGGGAACCCTCCAGGGGAGTGCTGGCTCCTCCCTCCTGGGTTAGTGAAGCTGACCCAGTGGATCATGCTTGTTCTGGGTGCAGAGGCTCTAAGCTGAAAGGACTTCAGCTCAAGTGATGGTTACACATGTACCTTCCTGGGGGAGCTTCCACAACCTAGGAGAAAAGGCATCAGTAGTGACTGATCGATTAGAGAAACGACATTTAAGGCTGTTCTTGTTAGACATTGCAAGGGAGCTGACAACACTTAAGCAGTGTCTTCCATGGAGAGCCTGGTGGAAATGTTGGGAAGCCAGGTCTCCATTTTCTTTGCTTCTGCATCTTCCAGGCAAGATCCTCGTCTAACCTTGCACTAAGAAATAGGCAAATATAGTAAGTCTTGCCTCCTTCATTTATGAGTGGATAGATGGTATATGTGCCAAGCTAGTCATGCAGAAGTACACTTTATTTTCTCTTTTACCCACCAGGCAGGAATGATTACCTGGAGATTAATTTTATCTGGCTCTCAGTGTTTTTTTAAATATATATATATATTCGGCCATGCTGGGTCTTCATTATTTGTCTCTAGTTGCGGCGAGCAGGGGCTGCCCTCAGCTGCGGTGCTCAGGATTCTTGCTGCGGTGGCTTCTCTTGTGGAACACAGGCTCTAGGTATGGGGCTTCAGTGCCTGCGGCCCCGGGCCCTGGAGCGCAGGCTCAGTGGTTCTGGCTCACAGGCTTAGTTGCTCCACAGCACGTGGGGTCTTCCCAGACCAGGGTGGAACCCGTATCTCCTGCATTGGCAGGCGGATTTTTATCCACTGTGCCCCCAGGAAGCTCCCTTGTAGTGTTTTTAAAAAACAATTTGAATTGACTGCCAGTTTAAATCAGGCTATTTCATTTAAAATCCCTATTTCCACATATTAGAAGTCCTAAGCTACCCAAAGTCACTGTGTCTTGGAGATGCATTGTAGCTGTAGTCTTGTGATGGGATATGCTTGCTCCAGTTTGCTGAAGACCCCCATTGCCCTACCAGCTTCCTCACTCCCGTTAAGTCACTTACCTGGCCTTTGTCAGCATTTGAGTCTGTGACTCCTGCTTTAGTGGCTAGCAGGTCAGATAAGGAAATTCTGGGCAGGAAGAAGCCTAAATTCCTGGGCTCTGGGGATCACCTGAGGCATATCAAGGCCCCCAGGGTAAAAGAAAAAGGGTACTCCTCATCTAACAGGAAAACTAAAATTAAGTAACTAATCTGTAGATGTGAGATAATTGTTAACATAGTCCAAGACACAGGTAATAAAGGGATGGACACCAAACATCCAACTTCTTTACTGGAACAAAAGCAAGGACACAGGGGCCTCTGTCCTCCCTTTGCCTTCCTATCCGTGCAGCTGTCACGGGAGACTGCAGTGAGCTGTTAATGGGTTTGCCTCCCACTAAACCTCATGTTTTTCCTCTGTAAAGAGGCCAGTAATCCCTCCTGCCACACCCTGGCACCCAGTCTCCTGCAAAGGAATCCTATATAAGAAAGGGCTCTTCCACCTGTAAAGTGCTCTGTTGTTAATTACCAAATAATGGTTAAGGTACCCTTCAAAGCATCCGGGGCTTCCCTGGTGGCTCAGAGTTTAAAGCGTCTGCCTCTGATGCGGGAGACCCGGGTTCGATCCCTGGGTTGGGAAGATCCCCTGGAGAAGGAAATGGTAACCCACTCCAGTATTCTTGCCTAGAGAATTCCATGGACAGAGAAGCCTGGTGGGCTACATAGGTCCACGGGGTCGCAAAGAGTCGGACACGACTGAGCGACTTCACTTTCACTTTCACTTTCAAAGCATACCCTAAGACTGCTGCTGAGTTTGTTGGGAGAAACTGAATTCACTTCAAATCAACCAACCTGTATTAGAATGTCTACATTGCACTGGGTCCTGTAATGGTTAATTTTATGTCAATTTGGCCAGGCTGTGGTATCCAGTTGTTTGGTCAAAAACCAGTTTAAATGTTGCTATAAAGGTAATTTTTTTAAAAGATGATATCCTTGTTGTTTAGTCACTAAGTCCTGTCCAATTCTTTGCGACTTCATGGACTGTAGCCCCCCAGGCTCCTCTGGCCATGGGATTTCCCAGATAAGAATACTGAAGTATGTTCCCGGGCCCTTTTCCAGGTGATCTTCCCAACTCAGTGATTGAACCTGTGTCTCTTGCATTGGCAGGTGGATTCTTTACTGCTGAGCCACCAGGGAAGCCCCTTTTAAGTTGTTATTGACATTTAAGTCAGTGGGTTTTGAGTAAAGCAGATTACTCTCCATAATGTGAGCGGGTCTCATCCAGTCATTTGAAGACCTTTAACAAGAACACTGACTTCTGCTGAAGAAGAGGGAATTTTGTCTCCAGACTGAACTGCAGATTTCAGACTTGCCAGTTTCTACAATCACATGAACCAATGTCTTAAATCTCATATGTGTGTGTGTGTGTGTGTGTGTGTGTATAACTAATAGGATATGTATGTATATCTCCTGTCTGGTTCTCTCCAGAGAACTCTAAGATGAAAGTCAGAGTATGCTTTCACATAACATAATTTTCTTATTTAATGTTCACAACATTCTCTCAGAAGTAGGTATTGCTGGCTTCATTGTGCATTTTCTTTTGAGAATGCTGAAAGGACAGAGAGAGATTAAGAAATCTGCCCAGGTCATAGGGAAAACAAATGTCTGAAAGGCAGACATGTCTGGATGAAGAACACATGGAGTCGGAGCTGAGACAAGTCCAAAGTGGGGGCAGGAGAAATGGGCTCTTTACCCTCCAGATCCTTCTGTCTTGTCATTCTCTGTCATGCTGTCCTTGCTTCCCCTCCAAATAACTGTCATCTGGAGACCACTGGGGAGCCACGCTGAGCTGGACAATGACAGTAGCCAAAGCAGGCAGAGACCCCCTACAGGGTGTGTGTATGCAGCCTGGACGTAGGTCTTGGAGGCAGAGGTGGTGGGAAAGTCCTCCTTTCAGGGTGAGACTACATCTCATTTTCTTCATTGCCCTTTTTTTTTTTTTTTTTTTTTTTTCCACTTTTGGCTATGCTGCATGGTATCTGGGGTTTTAGTTCTCTGACCAGAGATTAACCTCCAGGGAAGTCCCCATTGCCCAATTCTTAAAGTTGCAAGTGATGGAAACTTAAATCAAATTGAGGTAAATATGAAAGGGAATTTACTGCCTTATGTAATGAAAAGGCCACAAGTTTGGGTGTGATGGGATCTGGGTTCCTGAGCTATATATATCATCAGGAGTGTTTGTGTTTCATCATCAGTGAGTTCTGCTTTGTGTTGGCTTTATTGTCCAGCAGATTCTTTCTAATGGTAACAAGACAGCAATGAACATATCTACATTTCCAACCCGCCAACTGAAGCTCTGAGAGAGAGGGGACACCTGCTGTCAGCAGTGACCACAGTGTCCTGAAACTGACTCTTACTGGGCCATCTTAGAACAGATGTTTGCTCATGACCAATCTTTGGGGCCAGAGGTGTGGAATATGATGTGTTCCCCACAGCCTAGAATATATCAAAGTCTTTCCTGACTTTCTGACATAAAAGAATTCACAAAGGTAGTAGTTAATAGGTTTACCTAACTGAAAATTAGGAGTTTAGATGTCAACATGCATGATAAACAAAAGTGAAAACAGAAAATGGGACAAAAGTATTTGCCAATTCATGGGTCATAGTCTTAGTGTAGTCTTAAAATATAAAGAGCACACATATTGATACGAAAAACACTGGCCCAATGACTTAGAAAAATGGACATTTGGCAGTCCCACTTAGGCATCTCAAAGGCACCTCTCTCAACCTCTCTTTGTCTCCATAGAGATCAAACAAATGCGGCAGGTGGTTAAAATGGGTGAATCCCGGTAAAGGTTATATGATGTTTACTACTCATTTAACTTCTTAGCTTTGAGATTTTTCCAAAATAAAGAGTTGGGGGAAGCAAGTGAAAGACACTTTCTTAATTTTAGTTCTTAATCTAGTTAAATGTTCTGGCTTTTTCAAAATCTGAAGATGAAAATATCTGAAGTGAATTTTCCCAGAGTTCCTCTGACATTTTCTTCCTATTTCTATAGATAGAACAACAATTCTTGTCTGAGACAGGGACAGCTGGGTGTTTTCAACCTGGGTAAAGCCCAAACAACACTAACCAGCAGGTTGAAAGAGAAGGCTGTCATAACTCTAAAACATCCAGTTACTTGCTAATAACTCAAGGGAGAAAGTACCCTCTTTTTACTTTAAAGGATGGAAGTCCCCAAATTAAAAGCAACCTCCTGGAAAGAGGGTGGCTGAGTAGTAACATGGTTCTGTGCTCATTTCCCAGCCTGGCCATTTTCTGCTCAAGTATGCGTGCTAAGTTGCTCAGTCGTGTCTCTTTGCAACCCTATGGACTATAGCCCGCCAGGCCCCTCTGGCCATGGGATTTTTGAGGGAAGACTACTTCAGTGGGTTGCCGTTCCCTCCTCCAGGGAATCTTCCTGACCCAGGGATCAAACTTGAGGCTCTTATGTCTCCTTCATCGGCAGGTGGGTTCTTCATGACCAGCGCCACCTGGGAAGCCCTTCTGCTCGTGGGACGCAGCCAGTAATGATCGCCACCGCCCCCACCACAATGAATATTCATGGAGCACCAGTTATGCGCCAGGTCCAGATCTATAAAATTTGCAGCTACAAATGCATATTCATTTCTTTAATTTAATTCATTCATGTCATTCAGTTAATTATGAGGTGAGCTATTATTGTCACACTCACTTTATAGAGGAATAGATTGAGTCTAAAAGTGCTGAGAGCTTGCTCCAGATCTTACAGCTGGTAGGTGAAAGAGATGATGTTTGCACTGGGCTGTGGCCCTCTGGAGCTCCCCCTTGTCACGGTTACATGGTATGTTCTTTCAGACATGGCCTTTGGAATAGAGTTACAGCAAAAGGCAGCTGGCCGGCGGTTTAGTTTTGAGGAGGGACTGGTCCGTGTGCATGTGAACCTTTAAAACCCTCAGCAGAGCAAACAGGAGGTTAATCACGAGGTTACCCTTATGACTGGGCCGTTCTAGGGGTGGTGTCTGCAGGGGAACCAACCTCAGTCCACAAAATGGAAGCTCCTTTATAAAGAACAAGGTGAAGTTCCATCCAAGTAAGTTCTGGGTGGCAGGTGGATCAGCCAGCAAGTTCCGGGGGGCCAGCCATCCCATTGTGGGTATGCGTCTGAACGTCATCCTCCTTGTGAAAACCCGAGGGCCTGTGCACCTCTTGGCCAGGCTCTCTCACCTTTCTAGCGGAAGAGGCCCCCATGGTGGATTTCACATCAGCTCAGCTAGAAAGACTCCCCGGGGCAGGAACCAGTCACAGATCCTCTCAGGGAAGGGGGGAAGCGAGCTTGGGAAAGATTATGCACTTGGCTTTGTCAACCTGATGTTGTGCCTCAAACCCTGTTAGGCCTTTTGCAGGTAGCAGCCAGCACAGTGGTGTGATTCTAACTCAGACGGACACTGTGAGTGATCTCAGACTTTCAGGGCTGCCTTGTGGTGAGTGCCAATCAGGCCAGTGGTGTGGAGGGCTGCAGACAGCCTTGCCACCATCCTCTAGCTCAGTGCCTCAGTGCAGCAGACACACACGCAATGGTAGTTCTCTCTTTCAGTCGATTTGTGCTATGATGTTGGCAGTTCCCTTGGTGGGAGGATGCCACTCTTTGGGGTGTAAATGTTTCCCAGGCTGCGCTACCTCGGCCGGTTCCTCAAATGAGAAGCACAGGGAGGAAGTCAGCCCGTCCTGCAGAGTGAAGGGCTCGTGGCACCTCTCTTGTCCCCTCAAGCAGAGAGGGGCCCCTGCTGGAGTAGCCTCTCTTAGCCTCGCCTCCCAGGGCCTTGGACTGCTTTCAGGATAAGTCATGGCATCTTCTGTCCAGTTTTAGAAAGATGCTATTTGGATTTTTCTCATAGCTGTGAAAATAAATACAGGATTTATAATGCTGGGGATTGAGGAAGGGTTTTGCAACTCACACCCCAAAGGAGAAGTCTTAGCTTCCTTAGCTTCCCCCTGACAGTGGAGATTAATGTCCCTCCACCGCACTGATGACTAACAGGCAGGGGGACTGAAATAGATCTCCATCATGCCGGGAGGGGAATGAGGGCGCCCCGCTCCCCCTGCTTCTTGGCTGGCAGGGGTAGGCAGGATGCTGCCTGCAAAGTCTCCCTATGAAGCAAGCCAGGCGCAAGTCCTGTGGGTGGGGGCAGTATATGGCCACGATTCGGGGGGCAGCCTCCTGCATGGACCGCACTGCACCAGAGGTCCCGCCTGGGGAGGAGGGGTGTGGAGCAGCTGGCCCAAAGCTTCCCTCCTCACATCAGGACCCTCCAAGCCCTTCCTGCCGTGCCTCTCCCCCTTAGCTCTGCAGCTTTTCTGGCTGGGTTTGTGGCTGGAGGGCAGAACTGGAAAGAGAAAAGGGAAAGGGCGAAGAGGGGGAAAAGAAAAAAACCAGGGGGACCGTTCAAGTAGACGGAGCCCAGAGAGTGGGGAGAAGGAAAGTGGTCCCAGAGGGTGGGAAGCTGGGGGCGTTTGTGGAGGCTCAACCCAGGTCTATTAGAAGCACTTCCACAAGAATCAAGCAAATCCTTAAACTCTTATGATAGTGATTGTGGCATGAGAAGGTGCCCCGAAACCTCCAACTGTGGGGGTGTAATTGACCGCTGTGCTCCGAGACGGCTCCGCGCTCAGGTGATGAACATGGCATGGACGTTGGGCAGGCCCACCTTCAGCAAAGGGGGCTCCTCTGGCAAGGACTTTGGCGCCACGACACCCCAGTGCCCTTGCCAAAGTCGTCGTTTCCTCTTTCCAACTGAGGGGACACACTACATGATGGTCTGAACGCTCTCTCAGCCCCCCTGGCTCCCCCACCTCCCTTGCAGCCATTTCCTCTAACACATAGCTCTCCTATCCAGTTCCTTCCCATCTTGGCATCTGCTTCTGTGACCCCCTTAGCTATTAATAGCAGAAAACCCTAACACTAAGTACTAGTGTTATGTTTATTTTACACCCGAGAAAACCAAGGCACAAAAAGGTACGGTGAATTGCTTCAAGTTTTGCAGCTAGAATGTGGCAGAGCTGAGACTTGAACCCACCCGCTAAACCACCACACTGCTCTGTTACCATCTCACTCTCGGGGCAGCTGATCCTGAGTCACGTTCAGAGATGAACTCACGGTCACTTGGCTAGCGTGGCCCAGAGGCCCTAGGGAACACACGAGAACTAAGGACACCAACCCTCAGTGGTCTGTGTCCCAGGTGCCCTGGGGGAGGATGGCATCTTCCTATGGCTTCCTGGAGTCACGGGGGCATCTCCCAGGTGTCAGGGACAAGACTGCTCCCTGATGGCATTCCCCATGTTAGCCAGACATCGTCAACCACTTCCGGGGGTCCATGTCTTCCAGGGGCTGTCAGGAATGAGCTCTGAGGCTTCACACAGACCAGCCTTGCTTGCTTCAGGATCTGGGCCAATGGTCTTGCTCCTGAGAGGGTCTGGCAGGTTCTCTGGAAGCCCTGGGGCCTGACGCCTGTGTTTCCTTCTCCACACCTTTCACATCTCGGGGCCCAGGAACCTCTGCACAGAGGCAGCTCCCTGATAGGTCATGCCGTCTTTCTTCACCCTCCTGTTACTAGGGAAGAAAAAGGTAGCAAATTGTGGGTTTTGATTTAAGAAATAAATTTAATTCATGCAAGTGATCCATCCTCAAAAAAAATGAGTCATAAATATAGAAGTGCATATACTTCTTTAGATATGTTTAAATACAGTACACAATATCAAACTAACTGTAGCTACTTCCACGACTGAAGCTACTCAGCGCCACACACACACACACACACACACACACAACTTCATGTTGCCTCCTGGTCAGCCACATGTCAATAGTTTGTCAGTGGGAACTTGGTCACTGTTTTTCTTTTATCCCCTAGCTTTATTGAGATATAATCTACATATAACCTTGTGCGAGTTCACAGTATTCAGCATGATAATTTGATACCCATATATATTTGCAAAGTGATCGGCACAGTAAGGTTAGTTAACCCGTCCATCACCTCACATAATTACCTTTGCGTGTGTGGTGAGAATGTTTAAGGTCTATTTTCCAGTATACAATGCAGTATTGTTCACTCTCATCAGCAGGCTGTACCTTAGATCCTTAGAACTTACTCATAGCCGGAAGCCTCTGTAATTTGACTGGCGTCTCCCCATCTCCCCCACCCATCAGGCCGTGGCAGCCAGCATTCTACTCTCTCTTTCTATGAGTTCAGCCTTTTAAGATTCCACGTATAGCTGAGATCACACAGTACTTGTCTTTCTGTGGTCTGACTTACTTCACTTGGCGTAATATCCTCAAGGTTCATCCGTATTGTTGCAGATGTTGGATTTCCTTCTTTTTTAAAGTGGAAGAATATGCCACTGAACACACATCCCACATCTTCTTTATACATTCATCCACCTATGGTCTCTTGGTTGTTTCGCCGCCTTGGCTGTTGTAGATAAGGCTGCAGTGAGCATGGAGGTGCACGTATTTCTTCAAGATACTGATTTCTTTTGCATATATATCCAGAAGTGGAATTGCTGGATCATATGGTGGTTCTATTGTTAAGTTTTTGAGGAAACTTCATACCATTTTCTTTTACCACCAACAGTACAAAAAGGTTCCCTTTTCTCCATATCCTTGCTAGCACTTAATCTCTTGTCTATTGACAATAACCATTTTAACATATGTCCAGTGCTATCTCACTGTGATTTTGATTTGCATTTCCCTGATGATGAACCTTTTCACATACTTGGCCATTTGTATGTCTTCTTTGGAACAATGTCTGTTCAGGTCCTTTGCCCATTTTTTAAGCAGCTAATCACTATTTTTCTTGCTCTATTCATTTTACTACAGTAAACCTTTCCTGTGTGCTGTGCTATGCTTTGTCACTCAGCCATGTCCGACTCTTTGCGACCCCATGGACTGTAGCCCACCAGGCTCCTCTGTGCTTAGAGATTCTCCAGGCAAGAATACTGGAGTGGGTTGCCATGCCCTCCTCCAGGGCATCTTCCCAACCCAGAGATGGAATCCATCTCCTGCATTGCAGGTGGATTCTTTACCGTTTGAGTCCCCAGAGAAGCCCATAAACCTTTCCTACTTTATTAATATTTTTCACATTCTGAATAGCAGCTGCTGACATCATGCAACATATGTCACTGAACACAAAAGTCGTATATTTCCAAGGATTCACTCATGTTAACTACAGAGCAGAATAACATCTCTTGCATCCTCACCCTCTCCACCCTTCATATCTTGATAAACAAAACTGGATTCATGAAGATGCCTGTAAAACTTCAGGTCCCATGTAGGTCCCATGGTGGGTCTAAACCTACATATGCGGCTCTGGCACTTTGGGAATCACCGTGGGTTACTTGGAATACCTGTGCATGTGAGGTCTCTAGGTAATGCATCTTCACCCCTTTCCACTAATGAAGAGGGAAGAGAACTGAGGGGCACATGAGCAAGTTTCTAGACAATGATGTTAAGGCCAGTGGGGTTTGGGAGAAGGGGACTTTAAACTCTGGGGCAGGGCTTCCCTGGTGGCTCAGTGGTAAAGACTCCATCTGCCAGAGCAGGAGACCCGGGTTTGATCCCCGATCTGAGAAGATCTCATATGCCGTGAAGCAACTAAACCCACCACCACAACTATTGAGCCTGTGCTCTAGAGTCTGGGAGCCACAGTTACTGAAGCCTGAGCGCCCTAGAACCCATGCTCCACAAGAGAAGCCCCCGCAGCGAGAAGCCCTTGCACCTCAACTGGAGAGTAGCCCCTGCTTGCCGCAACGAGAGAAAGCCTGCACAGCAGCGAAAAGCCAGCACGGCCAAAAGCTAAATAAACAAATAAGTAAACTGGGGCAGCTGAGGACAAGGGCTGTGAGCCTGGCTTGAGGCCCTGCCTGCACTAGACACCATCACAGCTACTTTTACCGCTGTCTCTTTTCTCCTCTGAACACAGGTATCACCACCCCATTTTTTGATGAATAAACTAAGGCCCAAAGCATTTAAGTAATATCCAAAAACCAACACTCTCAGAATAGAAAGTGCCTAACCTCCAAGTCCAGGTTCATTGGGGAGAAGGGTGGATCTTCACAGACAAGAGAGAAGCAAGATGGCCTTGGCATCCTTCTGGCATCGTTGGAGACTCCGTGAAGCCGGAGATGCCAGGCCCTGTGACTGGATGTCTGTAATGCTTGGAAGGAGGGGGAGTCTGTGTGGCGGGTGTTCTGTTAGCCTGGAGTGATCAAAGTGACCAGGGCGACAAATAGAACTTTCCCGAAAGACCAAGCTGGATGACCTGGGCTCCTCATGTCTCCTGAATTTGCTCTGATGTCGTATTTGGAGTCTGTACATAGTGTTTTCGGCTCTCCTCATTTGCTGGTGAAGGCACGGGAGATTTCAGACACAATCCGCATTCTTCACTGCTGCTGTGTATCATCTCCAGACCAAGCATTTCAAAAATCCTTCCTCCTCTAAGGATCTGGTACCGTCTTACTGGTTCATACCTCTTTGGGTAATATACCTGGATGCCTTTAGGAAGTAGCCAAGTCGAATGTGGTAAAAACTCCAAAGAATTGGCCTTGGCATCAGCTGCCTATGATTTCCCCCAGCCTGTGAGCATCTGTCTGTTAACTCTGAGTAATGATGGATTAATGCAGTGTCATTTCTGCTCCCTCAGAGCAATTTATATTAATGACCTTGATAAATATATTGTAGCTAAGGAATGATGCTAAAGCTGAAACTCTAGTACTTTGGCCACCTCATGCAAAGAGTTGACTCATTGGAAAAGACTCTGATGCTGGGAGGGATTGGGGGCAGGAGGAGAAGGGGACAACAGAGGATGAGATGGCTGGATGGCATCACTGACTCGATGGATGCGAGTCTGAGTGAACTCCGGGAGCTGGTGATGGACAGGGAGGCCTGGCGTGCTGTGATTCATGGGGTCGCAAAGAGTCGGACACGACTGAGTGACTGAACTGAACTGAACTGAACTGAAGAGTCATTTTCTTGATTTGCAGGTTAAAAAACATCTGGCTATGCACTCTACTATATATAAAATAGATAAACAACAAGAACCTACCGTGTAGCACAAGGCACTGTATTCAATGTCTTTGAATAACCTCCCAGTAGATAGTTTGGCCTCATTATAAGGGATGGGAGCCACTGGGTACCCTCTAGAGGTGAAGGGACATAATCTGATTGGATATTAAGAGGACTCCCCGGGATGTGGTGTAAGGAATGGACCATGGAGTGGAAGCAGAGAGGACTGTGGAGTTGTCTGGGAGAAGGAAGGTAATATGCTGGATGGAGGACAGTGGGGGAAGTGATGGGGAGAAATCTGCAGCATTGGTTTTGCAGAAGATGCTGTCTGTCTGGGACCTGCTGGTGTGTTGGAAAGAGGGGCATCCAGGATGACTGAGCTTTCTGAGCAGAGCAACTGGAAGACGGGAGTTGTCCTTTACTGAGACAGCGGAGAGTGCATGGCTTTGCAGTGATGCTGGAAGATGCTCTTGTCCAAGGGAAGCTGTTAAGGAACTGAATGTTCACGTCTGGCCTCGGGAGGAGTCTGGGCTGGAGGAAAACGTTTGGGCATCGTCAGGGTGGAGAGATGGTGTCTAAAGCTGGCGACGAACTGAGATCTCCAGGGGAGTGAATGCAGATGGAGAACAGAAGAGATCTGGGGACCTGACCTTGGGGACCTTGATGTTTTGAGGCCAGGGAGGTGGAAAGAACCTGTGAAGGAGACTGTGAAAGAAAAGGCAGTGAGGTGGCCAGAGAACTGGGAGAGAGAGAGTGGTATCTCCAGCGCCAAGTGGAGGAGGAAGCGATCTATGTTGTCAAATGCTCTGGTGGGGTGATAAGGTGGGGCCTGACTGTGGCCCACAGGATTGAGCCACATGGAGAGCACTGGTGATTTTGACAAGAGTGAGTCTGAAGGGGTGGGAAGAAGAAAGGCAAGGAGAGAATAAGGCCCAGGGAACAGGACACAACTCTTAAGTATCTCTGAGTGGAGAAGAGATTTGAGACAAGAGCTGGAGGAGATATGGAATCAAGAGGAGGGCTCTGAAAGTGAGAGGTATCTGGCCTCCTGGTATTATCCAGCAGAGAAAAGAGATGCCCTGTGCGGGAGAAACAAAACAAATGCAGGAAGACACTCCTTGGGGAAGCAGGAGGGAAGGGGTCTCTTACACAGTGAAGAGTTTGGCTTTAGATAAGGGCAGGGTGATTCCTCCATGTTACCAGGAGGAGAGGAAGAGTACACGGGCACATCTGCAGGTCAGTGGGAAGATGTGGTCTTGGGAACCTGTGGAAACTCTTTTCTATTTCTCAGTGGAGTAATAGGCACTTTTGAAATAGGCACTTTAAACGATGGAAGTGTTCATTAGCCTTTTGTTATTAGGCTTCTCACCTTGGCAGCCGGGCATCCTCTTGCCCCCAAACAGTGCTGCCTGGATAGGCCAAGGAGTCCTTAGGGTTGTAATGATGGAGCTCCCTGACTGATTGGAGCACCACCTCTGCTAGCCAAAGCCCAAGATACAGAGGGCCTGCAAGTTATTGTGGTATGGATTTCTAATCAACTCACCGCCATATAAGATGTAAATAATTTGTGAGATGCAACCCAGAAAGAATTCATTGGAGAATTTCTTTTTCTTTTCCACTTTAATTATTTTTTAGTTGAAGGATAATTGCTTTACAGAATTTTGTTGTTTTTTGTCAAACATCAACAAGAAACAGACATAGGTATACACATGAAGATTTAAATAAGGTTGCTTATGTTTGGTTTTTATTTTTCTTTCTTTCTTTCATTTTGCAAGTACCAAGCTCTACATTATATTCAGATGGCTGCATCCCAGTGTATCTAAAATGATGATGGATGCATTGAAAGTCAACCTTCCTGCAACCAACTGTGCTAAACCTTGAATTAATTCTTTCTTTGTTGCCACTTGCAGATCGTTTATATTTCATATAGAAGTGAACATTTTAAGCATTCAAATTACAGAAGGACTTCAGGGGTACCTAGTTCATCTCAATGTCTTCTCCCTCCAAGACACCCTTCCCTTCTTAGAGTGTCATTACCTTCTTCTCTTCCTAGATTTTGTTGGGATTTTTTTTCCCCCTAATTTTAAAATTGTGGCAAAATATACATAAAATTTACTATCTTAAATTTTAGGCATACAAATCAGGAATATTAAATACACTCATATGGGTTATACACCATCACCACCATCCCTCCCCATAACTCTTGCGACACTGAAACTCTATACCCATTCAGCAATAACTTCCTACGACCCCTTCCGGTAGACTTTGCATGTCTCAGATGGCCTCTCCTTAACTCAAATGCTAAGTCATCTCTGTTTCCTTAAAATAATTTCTTTTGTGATGTTATCGGTCACTTCTGTGTATTTGGCTTTCAATTAAAGAATAGTTGATTTACAATGTTGTGTGAATCTGCTCGACAGCAAAGTGATCCGGTTGTACCTATGGACACATTCTTTTTTAAATCTGCGCTTCCGTTACGCTTCATCATGGAATAGTGAACAGAGTTCTCTGTGCTATGCAGTGAGGCCTTGCTGTTCGCCCTTCCGAGTGTGATAGCTTGCATCTGCTAGCCCAGTCTCCCAGCCCACCCCCCCTGCAGCCTCCACCCCCTCGGCAGCCACAAGTCTGTGCTCTGTGTCCGTGATTCTGCTTCTGTTTCATAGAGAGAGAGGCTCACTTGGGTCATATTTTAGATTCCATGTATAAGTGATGGGATGTGGTATTTGTCTTTCTCTTTCTAATTTACTTTCCTTAGTATGCCAATTCTAGTTGCATCCCTGTTGCTGCAAGTGGCATGATTTCCTTCTTTCTAATGGCCGAGTAGTATCCCACTGTCTATCTGTTCCTCTGTTGATGGACAGTTAGGTTGTCTCCATGCCTTGGCTATTGTGAATAGTGCTGTAATGAACATAGGGAGGGGTGCATGTATCTTTTTGGATTAGCGTTTTCTCTGGCTATGTGCCCAGGAATGGGATTGCTGGATCATGTGTGTGTGTGCTTAGCCGTGGGGCTCCTCCTCTTTGCAGCCCAATGGACTGTAGCCTGCCAGGCTCCTCTGTCTGTGGAATTTTCCTGGCAAGAATCCTGGAGTGGGTTCCATGCTGGGCCATGTGGCAGCTCTGCTTTTGGTTTTCTGAAGAAGCTCCACACTATTTTCCATAGTGGCTCTACTAACTTACATTCCTCCTAACAGTGTAGAAGGGTTCCCTTTTCTCCACACCCTCTCCAGCATTTGTTATTTAAGGAGATTTTATTGATGGCCATTCTGACCAGTGTGAGGTGATACCTCATTGTATTTTTGATTTACATTTCTCATTTGCATTTCTCTAATAGTTACCAATGTTGAGCAGTTAGGTCTATTGAGGTCTTCTGCCCATTTTTCAATTGGATTGTTTGTTTTGTTATTGAATTGTGTAAGCTGTTTGTATATTTCAGAAATTAATTAAGCCCTTGTTGGTCACATCATTTGCCAATACTTTCTCCCATCCTATAAGCTGTCTTTCTTTTGTGGGTTCCTTTACTGTGCAAAAGCTTATACATTTGATTAGGTTCCATTTGCTTACTTATACTTTTATTTCTATTGCCTTGGGAGTTTGATTCAGTTCAGTTCAGTCTCTCAGTCGTATCTGACACTTTGCAGCCCCGCAGACTGCAGCATGCTAGGCCTCCCTGTCCATCATCAACTCCTGGAGCTTGCTCAAACTCATGTCCATTGAGTCGGTGATGCCATCCAACCATCTCATCCTCTGTCGTCTCCTTCCCCTCCTGACTTCAGTCTTTCCCAGAATCAGGGTCTCTTCCAATGAGTCAGTTCTTTGCATCAGGTGGCCAAAATATTGGAGCTTCAGCTTCAGCATTAGTCCTTCCAATGAATATTCAGGACTGATCTCCTTTAGGATGGACTGGTTGGATCTCTTTGCAGTCCAAGGGACTCTCAAGAGTTTTCTCCAACACCACAGTTCAAAAGCATCAATTCTTCAGTGCTCAGCTTTCTTTATAGTCCAACTTTCACATCCATACATAACTACTGAAAAAAACATAGCTTTGACTAGATGGACTTTTGTCCGCAAAGTAATGTCTCTGCTTTTTAATATACTGTCTAGGTTTGGGCACAGAGCTCCTGAACCCTTTAAAATTTCCTAAGTGACAAGAACACTAGGAGCATCTTTTATTTCGTGAGATACTCTGAGTGGGCTGCTAGGTGGCTCCTGGGTGGTCACTGAAGACCAGCCTTAGAATTTTCTTGATTTGGTGCTTGAAATTTTCAGCTCTCCCTCCTATCCTCCAGAGAGAGGAGGGGGACTGGAAAAGAAACAGAGTTAATAATTGATCATGCAAAGTGAAGAAGCTTCCACAAATTCCCAGGAGTATGGGGTTCAGGGAGCTTCTGGATTGGTGAACACATCCATATACCAGAAGGGTGACACCGCCCAGCTCCCCAGAAATAGAAACTCCTGCACGAGGGACCCTCTCAGGCCTCGCCCTATGTACATCTTCATCTGACTGTTCCTCTGTATCCTTCATCATATTCTTTAATAAACTGGTAAACATAAGGAAGTGTTTTCTGAGTTTGGTGAGCTACTCCAGCAAATTAATCCAACCTGAGGAGGGACTGTGGGAACCTCTGATTCACAGTCAACTGAGACAGGAGTCGCGGGTAACCTGGAGACCTACCACTTCTGATCGGCCTCTGAAGTGGAGTGGAGAGGTCCTGTGGGACTTAGCCCTTAACCTGTGGGATCTCTAGGTAAATAGTGTCAGGACTAAGTTATTCAGTAAATTGTAAGGTACCCAGTTGGTGTCACAGAGATGTGGAGAAAACACCACATATGTTTGGTGATCAGAAGTGTCAGAAATGAAGTGTTCTGTGTAAGTACTGGAGGAGACACACGGGAGAGAAACCCAGTAGGAAAGAGCTGGATTTTTCCTGCACAGAAGGAGGAAGAATCCATGCTTTTCCTTTATACATTCATGTCCATTATGTGGACTTCTGTGCAATCATTAAAATCATGATTGAGTTTAATACATGGGAAAATGTTAATACTATAATGTTAAGTGGAAAAAATAGCTAAAACTGTATGTATGTATGGTCTCAAAGCTTTTATTTGAAAACTTGTATCTGCAGAGAAGGACATGGTAGAACCTACCTCAGTGTTAACCAATGTTTTATCTATAGGAGGTGGGAATGTTGTGTAATGTAAAAATTGTATACACTTTTTCATTCTTTGTATTTTCTGATTGTCCATCTTTTTGATAGTCAGGAAAAGACAGAGTATAAAGCAAGCACATTAAAAATTGAACAGTCTTCCTCATTAGTCAAAGAAATGTGAAGTTAAAGTTTTTTTGGATCTGCCTAAATAAATGAGAAAACATGGGGTAAAAGAGTCATTCTTCTGCTGAGTGTGTGTTGTGGTTTCTAGAGATGTCTAGGATGTGCCTCTGGGAGGAACTTTGGCTGTTGCCCAGTGGGATGTGTCATATAGCAGAAACAAACGTGGCACCATGCATCCTCAAGAAAACATCCCAACCCTCCTCAAGATAGAGGGCCTCTTGAAGAGAGACAGGCTGTTTCCACATTTGTGAAGACCTCCTCCTCTCACTTGGTCTTGGGTAGCTCAGAATGTGGTTGCAAACTCAGCACATTAAGCAAACAATATTACAGTCATGTTGAAACTGATGTGGTCCTCATGGGCCGGGAAAATAAGATGCAGGTAGAAAAGAAAATTTGCTTTTTGCTTCTGAGTTGGGATAGACTGCCCCAATTTTGAGGGCACTAATGGGACTTTATCTAGGGCTGAAGTGGTACCCAAGGTGGACCTTACAGAGTTGGGTTGCCAAGTTCCCAGGTGTGGTTGTTGGCCTTTTGAGGCCAGAAGAGAATTCTCCCCCTGGGCGCTCAGGGGCAGTGTTGCAGAGAGAGAGATTATGGAAAGCCCGCCAGATGCAGTGGATTATAAGAGATGATAGCTCTTCTCAGTAACCAAAAGCATGCATTCTCCATCTGTCTTGGTAGCAAAGTTCCTGGGAAGTCACCTTCTTCCTCAGATGGTCATTTAATGAACATGTTGTTTTTCAGTCACTAGGTCGTGTCTGACTCTTTCTGACTGCATGGATAATAGCACCCCAGGCTTTCCTTTCTTTCACTATCTCCAGAGCTTACTCAACTTATGGCATGAGTCAGTTATGCCATCCAACCATCTCATCCTCTGTCACCCCCTTCATATCTGGGCTATTGTAAATTTATTCCTAGGTATTATATTCTTTTTGATGTAATTATTAATGGAATTATTTTCTTAATTTCTCTTCCAGATAGTTTATCATTAGTGGAAAGAATTACAACAGATTTCTGTGTTTCGATTTTGTGTCCTGCAATTTTACTGAATTTGTTTATTAATTCTCACAGTTTTTTGATGAAATCTTCATGGTTTTCTGTGTATACTTATATATGTATATATTGTAAAGTGATTATGAAATAAGGTTAATTAACACATCTATCACTTCACATAGTTACTGTTTTTTCATGTGTGGTGAGAACTTTTAAAATCTACTCTTTTAGGAACTTCCCTGACAGTCCATTGGTTAAGACTCTGGGCTCCCAATGCAGGGGACAGAGTTTTGATCCTTGGTCAGGGAACTAAGATCCTGTATGCCATGCACAGCCTGGTCTAAGACATAAAATAAATAAAGATGCAAAAGTTTCTTAAATATTAAAATCAAGTGTTTTAGGAACTTTCAAATATACAGCACAGTTGTTAACTGTAGTCACCGTAGGATTGGTCTATATTTTTATTAGGAAGAGGAAGTCAGTAAACTGAGAGTTAAGGGATCTGCCTCTTTGATTAACCCACTGTTTGGTCTTGGGCCAGTCTCTGACCCTCTCTGAACATCCTTTCTCTAACCTGCAAAGTGTGGGTTTGTACTCAGCTATTTCTGACCACCCACCATTCTGTGACTCTGGGAAAAAGCAAGATGGCATGGCCAATATAGTATGAGTTTCCTCACTGGGAAAGATTGAAACTAATAATAATAATAATAAAAGAAAGTAGTTGCCATCATTTGTCTGATCTTGCTTTCCAAGCTTGTGTTGTGAACTTTGGGAAGGTAACCTTACTAAATCCTCATCATCTTTCTAGGAAGTTGGCACTGTTTTTATTCTTATTTGCCAGCTGAGGAAACTGAACCTTAGAGATGTCAAATACCTCGCCCAGGGTCACAGAGTCAGTCTGCTGGGATGCAGTCACAGACGTCTATCTGTATTTGGAATTCCCTTCCTCTTTGGGGAAGCCCAGAGCCCAGTGGCCGTGGTGGATCTGATTCAGCTGTGTTCTTAGGGTCAACTGTCCATTTCAGATGTGCCTTCCTTTCCTTAGACACCAGCATCACAGCTATTCAGGGTTTTTCAACAACCTTCCTTATTTTCTCCCTATTCTGTCTTAGCAAAATGAATGAACGTTTCTTATGATACAAGTCTAATTGTCTTCTAGAAATGAAAGTGTTTGTTTGTCTCCTTTGTTTCTCAAAACAAAAGAATTTTTTCCTCTTTTCTTAGGAGTCCACTAATAAGTTAAAATTTTAATGAAAAATTACCTGATTCAACAGTTGGGACAAGGATCAGGTGACAAGGGAGGAAATCGTGAACACCCTGAGAACACCTTCTTCCACTGGTTGTCTGAGCCAGAGCTCCAGCACCTTCCCACCACATATTCTGTTCCCAATGCCTTTCACTGTTCTCACAATTTTCTCTTAAAATCTCAAGATCTTAAGACTCAGGTAAGATGTTCTAGGAGACGACAGAGGATGAGATGGCTGGATGGCATCACCAACTCGATGGACATGAGTCTGAGTGAACTCCGGGAGTTGGTGATGGACAGGGAGGCCTGGTGCGGTGCAATTCATGGGGTCGCAAAGAGTCGGACATGACTGAGCAACTGAACTGAACTGAAGATGTTCTAAGATCCTTAACCACTCAGGTCAGGAGACCTTGTTCTTGTATTGCCAAATAATGTAAGAGTATGCTTTTTTTTTTTTAAACTTCTGAGTTCTGCATTTAAATGTTAAGCGCCTCTTAAGCATTGAGGGCAGAGGCCTTATCACACTCATCTTTGGAACAGCTCTGGATCTGAGTTCACATGTTATATATAATACATGCTCAGTAAGGGTTTTGCAGTTTATTAGTTTCATATGTATGCGTCAAAAGCTAAAAAGTACCCATGCCCTTTGCCCCAGCTAGCCCCATGGCAAGGAATTTATCCAAAGGAAGTAATTGAAGAGAAGAAAGGAAATTACACAGAAAAGTGCTATAAAATATGTATTTGCTAAATATTAGAAACACATGAAGTGCTTATTAACAGGGTAATGATAAGTTGCAGTACACGATCTTAATGGAATGTAATTCATTCTGTCACTAGATAAACAAATACATTGACTTCCAAGGAGTGAGAAGTAGAGCAGTGAGTCAGATGCCTTCAGTGAGAACACAACCTGGCAGAGTCTTCTAAAATGATCATTACAAAACTGTGCAGAAACAGAGCGTTATCTGCGGCCTAATGTTAAAGAGAGAAAAAAAAGCAGATTATAAAACTGTCCGTACACTATGATTGCAACTTGAAACATGTGAGGCTGTAAATAAGGTCCACTGGGCACATGAAGATATTGCATGATTAGATTATAGGTGATATTTTCTTTAGCATCATCACAATTGTTTTTCAAGCTTTAAAGTTTCAGACCATCTCAAATGTTAACTGAGAAAGGGAAAGCTGTTCCTGGGACTCGGGCTGTTCAGGTTGGCAGTGGCATGAATGATGAGGTTCTCTCCAGATAGGGTTGTCACCAGTTGATTGGGAGGAAATGGTCCAGGCAGCCTGGGAGGACTGAGTCAGGAAAGCCTATCCATCTGTATATTTAGGAGTGTCCATTGAGCACCACCGTGGGAGCCAGCCTGTTCCGTGTCAAGGGCTGCATCACAAGCAGAGCCTGTGAGGCCCTTCCAAGCTCTGTCAACAGCACCACTTAAGCACGGTGCCAGGTGGGGGAAAGGCTGAAGTCTGGGAACCTGACAGGAGGGTTGGAATCTGTGAGAGCTGGAGGCTGGCTCCTCATGCTGCACTTCCTACATGAAAAGAGCTATTGTTTCCATTCTACAGCTGAGGAAACTAAGCTCAGTTGGCCCCGTTATCCAGTGGATAAGTGATAGAGTTGAGATTAGAAACCACGCCTTCTCAGTTTGGGCCAGTACTTTTTTCTGTTTATTCCCCTGGGTTCTGGATCAGGTGGTGATGCATGTGACCAGATGGAAGAGACCTGCCTGAGTGGGGAGCTGGAGTCCTTTGAGAAAAGAAGGCACTGGGGAATCTGTTATTGGGACTGCATGATGGAACATCTTGGAGGCCAGGCATTTGAGTTTGGACTTGATACAGTGTACGCTAGGGGAACCTTTGTAGGTTGGGGGATATGGCAGAGAGGGTTTAATGAAGAAGAGTCTGGCAGTGTGTGCTGGCCAGTATGATCAGGAGGGAGGCTGGGCCAGACACCCAGTACAGTTTGTGGGCAACTCTTCTTCGGTCTGCTCAAAGAGGCACCCACACCTTCAGCTCTTTGGAAATACATCTTCCTGCATCCAACCACAATATTGGAATGGAAGCTGCCATCTTGTTTTCCTCTTCCCTGTGGATACCACCTCATGGGCCAGGGATGAAGATCTGATACAAACTTGGCCAATCAGAGCCCTTCCCTGGGGATTTCGACCTTGGCCTCAGAGGGGGATTGGTCTCACTCCCTCTTGGATGACAAAGATGTGAGTCTGGGATCTCTCTTACCACTCAGAGAACTGAGAGTCAGAGGACATGCTAGCTAGATTCAGTCTCTAGTTTTCTCTCACTGAGGACTCACCACGCATTGCCCATGCCACAGAGTGAAAGTTACTGCCTCTTTTCAGGCTAAGTTAGTCTGAGTTGAATTCCGGTCATTTATAAACAAGCAAGTCCTGACATTGGCGGTAAGACCCACGTCTACTCTTTATCATTCAAATTTTGAGCACAGGTCTCAAAGATACTTTAGGATTGTTTTGGGAGCTTTGGATCCATTGTTTCTTGCATGTAAGAAGTTTTAAAATCTGTCCTTACTATTCAGTGTCAACTCAGAAACTCCAGCCTTGCTGGAGGGACACAGCTTTGGGATCCCTTCAGAGAACGATGGATGTATCTCCTTCACTGGTGTAATGAGTAAAATTGCTGCTCAGAACACTTTCCCGCCTGCTCCTTTGTGATTCAGACAGAGACGAAGAGAAAGTGATGTGGACAGGACGGCAACACAGGACAGCCAGGCATTTCCTGTACAGATGGTAAAGGTATCGTCTGAACTTCTCTCCAGCAAATGCATAGATAAGGGGATTGAGGCAACAGTGGCTAAACGCAATTGTCTCCGTCACACTGATGGCCAACTTCAGATCCCTCTTCACGTCACACTTGGGAAAGAAGTCATAGAGATTGAGCGTCTGTAAGAAAATCATGACATTATAGGGTGTCCAGAAGAGGAAAAACACGACAACCACCAGAAAGATCAGCCTAATGGCTTTAGCTTTCTTGTGGTTCTTGCAGGAAAACAATGTCCGCATGATTCTGAAGTAACAGTAACTCATAACGAGCAGGGGGAGCAGGAAGCCAAGAAAATTTATTTCCACATTGAGGATCACAGGCCAGATTTCCCGCAGGATCTCAGGGTAGTCACCAAAGCATTCGTTTTCTTTCTCTTTGGTGAACATGAACTGCGGTGTCGCCATCAGGATGGCGGCTGCCCAGACACCGAGGCTGATGGTGACGCCATGCTGCACGGTCCTGTTGTTCATGGAGTTGGCAGCCAGGACAATGGCCAGGAACCTGTCGATGCTGATGACGGTGATGAAGAATATGCCTCCAAAAAGCCCAATGAAGAAGAAGGCAGTGGTGAGTTTGCACGTGGCATGGTGAAGGCCTTGCTCGTTTATCACATAGTGAGTCCAGAAGGGCAAGGTGGCTACAAAGAGCAGATCGGACAAGGCCAGGTTCAGGAGGTAAATGTCAGTAATACTTTTGGACCTCTGGCTGTTGATGAGGGCAAACACCACCAGCAAATTTCCCACCAGGCCAAAGGCAAAGACGAGGGAGTAGAGTGTGGCCACGAAGACAGTTCCCATGGCCACGATGTCCCCCATATCACAGGCTTCTGCAAGGTCATAATACTCCAAGTTTTCTGAAGTTGATTCAGGGAGGGTGGTGTGCATGGTGAGCACCTGGATGAGAAAGGAAGACAAGTAATGGCATGAGTTCTCAGAGAAACCAAGTTGGAATTCCGCTCCTTACATACAAAGGCAGACTGGAAGAAACAAACTTTTGGTTGGGTGTCTGACCAGTACATTTCCCAGGGTCCTGTGTGCTGTCTTATTTAATCTCTGTGATGGAGGCTATAACAGACCCCTCTGACAGAGAGGACACCAGGCTCTGAGATGCTCAGTGACTTGCCAGGAACGACACAGTAAATGGCTCAGTTAGCATTTGAACGTCAGTCTTTTCAAGCTTGAGACAGATATTTTTTTCTTTGATTTTCAAAAGTATATCTGAAAGGTAGCCAGCTTAACCAGGGTGTGGATGGGTGAGAGAGGACCATGAGCGAGGAGGGAGGAGAGGGATGGGGTGGTGTGTATATTAGTTGCTCAGTCGTGTCCTACTCTTTGGGACCCCATAGACTATAGCCTGCCATATATCCTCTGTCCATGGGGATTGTCCAGGCAAGAATACTGGAGTGGGTTGCCATGCCCTCCTCCAGGAATTCTTCCCAACCCAGGGATCAAACCCAGGTCTCTCGCATTGCAGGCAGATTCTTTACCAACTGAGCCACCAGGGAAGCCCAGGAATACTGGTGTGGGTAGCCTAACCCTTCTTCAGGGGATCTTTCCAACCCAGGAATCGAACTGGGGTCTCCTGCATTGCAGGCGGATTCTTTACCAGCTGAGCTAGTGCCGTAATTCACACTTCCATTTCAAACTTCCCCAGTGCCATTCTCTACCCCCTTCCTTTCTTCCACCTCTCTACCCTCTGGACTCCTGTTTCTCCTGCTTGAAGACTGGAGAGAGGTCTCAGATTGTCGCAGAGCCCTGGGCAGACCTGCACCCAGAGGCCTGTCTTGGTTTTTGCGAGCCATTTCCTTTCCTCTTCCTCTATGAACCAAGTCTTTCTCTTCCTTAATGAATAATCGTTAAGGATTATTATTCCTTCCTTAAGGAATAATCCTAGAGTCAGACACTCTAGGGTGATTACCTTGCCTTGATTTGCCCAGGACTCTTCTGGTTTTAGCACTGAAAGTCTCACATTTCAGAAACCCCTAAGTTCTAAGCCAACTGGGATGGTCAGTCACCCTACAAGTGCAGAGGGTGTGCCAGCGTCACCCAGGCCTCTGCAGTCACGAAGGGGCCAACGGATCCCAGGTGGAGGGCGGGCTCGGTTAGCCTGTGGCCTCGGGTCCCAGGGGTTAATTAATAATTACCAGTCCTGCACTTCACTGTGGCCTACCCTCCCCCACAGTTCTTTTTCTGTTCCTTTCTGAACAGGAATGGAAAGGCAAGACATTTCTGCTCAGGCTGGGCAGTGACACATGCCCATCCTCCCTTCTCCCAGCCAGGACTCACTCCAGAGTCTGCAAGGGGAGTCCTTTCGCCATGGGCCTCTGGGGCCCCTCCTCTTCCTTGTGATACCACAAGACAAGCTCTCAGAAACCTCAGCACACACCTCCTGCTTGTCACTGCCCGTCTCCCAGCACAGCTCAAACCAAAGCTCACACTTCTCTAACCAAGGGAGTTTCCACACCTCGCTACACCCTTTTCATGCTGGTTATACCAAGATGATGTCTCTGCCATGGTGAGGACCCACCCTTCGTTTCTCCCTTCCCAGCCTCAGCTTGGCATGCTGGTCCACTTCTCTGGCTCACCCAGACTGCCGGTGAAGTGGCCCAAGGCCTTCTGACCTGGGCCGTCTCAGGCTGGGATGGAGTCCTCAGCCCCAGGAAAGTGTGTGCTCTCTTTGCTCTTGGCTACAATGCCCTTTTCTCAGAGAGGATCCTCTAGCCATGACTTTAATCAATAAAAGTTAAGTTGAACCGTATAAAGTGGCTGATGTTCAACCATTTTTAAGTGACAGAAATGTCAGATGCTCAGCTGAAATGTGGGGAGGCAGGGAGCAGCCGCGTGGTGCGGGTGGCTTGCGGCTGGAGCCCGTCTTCCTGGACTTGCAGCTTGTAGGGTAGCAGTCAAGTCTTTGTTGGGGATGCTGGGGCTAGCTCCCCTCTTCCTCCTCCTCCTCCCCCCAGTGTCAGGAGCTGGCAGTGTTGACCTAGAGAGGAGTCCAAGGACAACAAAATCATTTTATAACTCTTTGGAGCCTGTATTCAGTCCTAAAGCCCAGGAATTTGGTGCTTTTAGATTGACTTGATTTCTTTTTTGAAACTAAACACATTTTAATAGAAAACAAAATACAAAATAACTTTTCAGAAAACAGAAATGTTTAATCCTTTTCCCAAAAATTAGAAGTCGCTTCATCCTCAGAGCATAGTGTTTGATGCGTGTGTTCGTACTTAAGATTTGTTTCACAGACTGTTCATTAAACTGCTATTGCAAAGCAGGTGGGAGGGATAGTCTCAAGAGGAAAAGATGCTGGAAAAGCCACACCTCAGAATCATTTGGAAATTCAGCATTGTTTAATTCTTGCTTTTGACTTTTCACTTCTAATTATTTTCATTTCTTTACCACAGTCCGTCCTTTCAGGGGAGAGAATTGTTAATAAAGTGCAATAGAAGTGCAATCACAGAAAGAATCTTTCCCACCATTGCTGCGAGAGCCCAAAACTCTCTCGGTCAAATCCGCCCACCCACTTCCAGAAACATGTCAGCTGGAGTGACCCAACCGTCCCCCAGGAGTTTTCCCTTTCTCCCAATACACTGTGCGACCAAGTTCTCTGAATTCCCTGAACCTCAAAATTCCAAGTAGCACAGCCAGTGCCAGGAGTAAAACCTGACAGATGAGAGCAGAGAAGGCCCCTCTGCCAGTGCTAGGTTTCTTCTTCTCAATAACAATTATAATAACAATAATAAAAAGCCCTGGTTCTCTGTAATCAGAAAAGGAAAGACGTCTGCCAGGATGACCCTGCCCCCTTTCCTAATTCTCACCCCCGCATTCCTCCCTGGCTAGAGTGCCTTCTACCCAGTGACCCTGCAGCACTGCTCCAGGGGAGGGCGCCTGGCAAACACCCTCAGGTCAAGGGCAGCCCCAGCAAGGCAAGGGCACCTTGGTGCCAGAGGTAGGGAGGGGCCACACGAGGACACGGTGGGATCTCTGTGATTCCTGTCTCACGTTTTTTCCCCATCACCACCCTTCCTGCCCCTGTCCTTCCACACTTGGGGGCTGAGTGGAGAGTGGGTTGGGGACATCTGCGGGGCAAGGGGGGACACGGGGAGTCTTTCACAGTCAGTCAGCGATTCCATCTGTCTGTCCTAAGACTTGCCGTCTGGAGCTCTTCACATGGCCCAGTCTGAGGTTGACTTGATTTTTGCCAGATATACACGTGCTGGGTTTGATGTTCTCTTGGCACTGTGTCTCATACACAGGGACCTCCTACTAATCTTCAGGCAGGTGTCTCTGGATCACTGAAGAGCAAGGAGAAGGTGAGAAGGGCATGGGCACACACATGGCCGCCCTGAGCCAGGGGCCCAGCAAGGAGAGAGGAGGACCAGACACCTCCTTGCCCCCTGCCCCCAGTTTGTTTCAGACATCCTGGCCTTTCCCGAGCTCTTGCTGCACCTTCCCTGACCTCTCCTCACAAATATCCCTGGAGCCATTCAGCAGGGCAGTGAATTAAATACAGAACTTTCCTTTCAGAACTGCAGTAAGGCTTAAATAACACCAAGTGTCTAGAACTTAATAGTTTTATCCAGGCACCTTTTCAGGAAAGGTGAGCTCAAGCAGGACCTTCTATTTCTAGGTCCTCTGAGATGTTCCAGCCCTGGGCCAAGAACCTGAAGATAGGAGTCTTGGCAGCAGATAAGAGTGGGGCCAATGCCTGGGAGTCAGAGGGCTGTCAGGGATCTAATTGGCTTTCACTGAGGCTGGACACTGGCCTCCTGGCCCCCCAGGCACCAGAAATCAAGTGCAAGAATCCAATGCAATAAGCCCTTGAAGCATGTAGTAAGTGAGGTCCATGTAGATGGGGTTGCAAGAGGAAGGATGGGTGCTGGAATGAAGCATTAGCATAGGTCCCACCGCACTAACCTAGGCTGCACCACACACATCCCCCCAACTATACTTGGGCCTCCTCACCCTCTGCTCTGTTAAGTCAACGTTTTACTAAGTAATGCTGAGCTAGGAGAGTCTGGGCTGAACCTAGAAGCTGAGCTTTGAGTACACATGGCTGTCTTAGTCAAGTAAAAATGAATTTTGTAGAACCTGCTCTAAAAAACACCCAGCCAGCTCTATGGCTGATCCTGTCCTACTTCCTCTGGTCACTTCCTTTTCTTTGGCCTGCTCACTTATTTTTTAACCTTTCTTTTTTTTTTTTTTTCGGTCATCATTACCCACTTTTTCCAATCAGCTTCCCTTTTCTATACTTCCTTCTCATTAGGTGGCCTCCATCCCCTTTCTTCTCCTCAACGTCTTTTTCATGTTGCTTCCCCATCTCTTTTGGCTTCACGTCCTGCTTACCGTTTTCTAGATCCAATATGCCTTGTTTGTTAACCTCCCTTGCTCTCATACAGAAGGGTTTGAGGTTAAGTCTAATGCCAATTGTTAGGCTTAATATTTTTCCTTTGGACCAAACAAAACTCAGGAATTGCTTGATCCTGGATCCCGACTTTCCCCATGTGGTGCCACTGTCTTTTGACATTCCAGAACCTGAGGTTATCCCCTGAAAGCCCCAGGTGAGAAGGAGAGAAGGCTTTCGTTCCTGGGGACCCACTAAGTGTTATGCTACAGACACAAGACCCTATTTAATTCTTGCCACAACACCTCGTGGCAAATGACGGCAAAATAACCACCAGCAAGCAGAGAGACTTCAGTAACTTATCAAGGGCACAGCAGAGCCAGGATTTTAAGCCAGATGCATCTCTTCACGAAGCCATGCTTCCTGCCCTGCACCAGGTTTTTCCTCTTGGAGGGAAACTCTGCAGGTTACTGCAGGCCACATCTCTAGAACAAGAGCTGGAAAATAGTAGAGGTGACCCCCCCACACCTTTAAAGGATAAAATTCATGATGTGACCCTGAGCACTGTTCCTGGGTTTAGACTCAGGACCCAGAAGGCTGACCCTCAGTGAAGTAGCAGGTGGGGAATGGAGGGGGAGGAGATATTATTTGCCTCTCCAGCCGTGACCAGGTGGGGGTCCTCACTGCCAGACCCTCAGAATCTAACTCTCAGTAATGTGGTGAGAAAATTCAGATCCTTTTCTCTGGAGAAGAAAAGGCTGAAAACTAAAGGATCAGCTTCTTTCCTGCCTTCAGATACGCAGAGTTGCTCTTCAGAGCTGTGTACTTCATAGGGGTCCGCACGCCCCGAGATCAGCTGGCAGACCCTGAGCATCTCCCTCCCACCTGTGCCTCAGTGCCTTGATGTGGGTAATGCAAGCCCTGGACTGGACCATCTCTGAGAGCCCGGTCAGCTCTGGATAATCAGTTTTCCAAGGACCCAACAGAAGGAAACAGTCTTAAAAGAGCAGCATGGGTCCTGGGTCGGCAAAGTGTGGCCTCGTGTCCACAGAGTGACTGCCCAGCAACCTGCGAAGCTTCTGGGCTCACAGGCACCCAGCGTTCAGATGAAGTTCTGCTTGGAGACAGAGAGCTGAATCAGTTAATTTGGGGTTCTGACAAATCTGGGGTTCACCACGGGCTACGTGGGAAGGTGCTCAGTCTGACTCCAAGTCCGCACGCCTGGCTCTTTGAGCCCCTGTGTTTTCAGAATCTGGTGGTTTTCCAGTTTAAAATGATGGTTATTTTTATAAGAGACCTCTCCTTAGGATTCAGAGAGAGCTAAGGCTGAGAAGGCAAAAAACAGGCAGATGGAGAGGCCTTGAATTCCATGCTGAGGGGCAGCGGCCACATTTTACAACTTACACCACATCCTCCTTGCAGTACGTTGAGTGACTCTATTCTTGCAGCAAGTCTTCAGCCTAGAACGACTTGGCATGACCACCCATCAGCATTTTATACAAGCCAAATGCACAGCCCAAGCCAAGACCAGTAACAGGAAAAGACCGTACATCGGGGAGCTGCCCCTGCACAGAACCCGCCTCTGTCCTGGGCCGTGCCTCCCGCTGCTTTCCTCTGCAGCGTCCTTACTGCTATTTATCTCTGTCAAAGTAAACTGTGAAATCTAGAAAAGAAATGCTGTATGATTTTCCTTTCTTAGTAACTGAAGACATGGACTCGCTTATTAATTAATTGTGGATTAAGTCAATATCTATTAAGTATCTTTACCATACACTGGCATAAGAACAAGTAAAAATTAAAAGTAAGAGGCTTAATTCTCCCTGTTGAAAATAAGGGACAAGAGTCCCCTTGTCTCCTTTTTCTTAGAGCATTTACTTTAGAAGACGTATAGTTGTGAGTACCTTCTCCCTTCTTGGACATGTGATCATTTCCTCTGCAGCTTTCGAGCTGGGAGCCATCTCTTTGAAATGCGCACGTTGGTGCCCAGACTGCCAGTGCCAGGAGGAGGAGAGGAGCCTGACTTGGGCCGGAACCTGGCTCCAAGTTACACAGCTACCTCTGATCATAAAGAGATGAGAAGCTTGTTTCTCCTCTGGATGGATGAAGCCAGCTAATACAGATAACCATGCTGAACTTGGGATGAACTGTGTGTGACTGTCAGGTTCCCTGACTTGAGCACTAGCTATTGAAGCTTCCCTGGTGGTGCAGAGGTTAAAGCGTCTGCCTGCAATGTGGGAGACTTGGGTTCGATCCCTGGGTCGGGAAGATGTGGAGAAGGAAATGGCAACCCACTCCAGTATTCTTGCCTGGAGAATCCTGTGGACGGAGGAGCTTGGTGGGCTACAGTCCACGGGTCACAAGGAGTCGGACACGACTGAGCGACTTCACTTTCACTTGTTGAGTGTCTTGAGAACACGTGTCTAAGGGGTTGTGTCTGAAGTGAGATTTTTTTGTGTATCTTTACTACCTCGTAGCAGTTTGCCTGTGACGCATATGATGTTTAATTCTTATTCAATAATGACAGAGTTCTTCTAAACAGACATTTCTCCAAAGAAGACATACAGATGGCTAACAAACACATGGAAAAATGCTCAACATCCCACATTGTCAGAGAAATGCAAATCAAAACCACAAGGAGGTACCATCTCACACTGGTCAGAATGGCTGCTATCAAAAAGTCTATAAACAATAAATGCTGGAGAGGGTGCAGAGAAAAAGGAACCCTCTTACACTGTTGGTGGGAATGCAAACTAGTACAGCCACTATGAAGAACAGTGTGGAGATTCCTTAAAAAACTGGAAATAGAACTGCCATATGACCCAGCAATCCCACTGCTGGGCATACATACCGAGGAAACCAGAACTGAAAGAGACACGTGTACCCCAGTGTTCATCACAGCACTGTTTACAATAGCCAGGACATGGAAGCAACCTAGATGTCCATCAGCAGATGAATGGTTAAGAAAGCTGTGGTACATATACACAATGGAGTATTACTCAGCCATTAAAAAGAATACATTTGAATCAGTAGTAATGAGGTAGATGAAGCTGGAGCCTATTATACAGAGTGAAGTAAGCCAGAAAGAAAAACACCAATACAGTATGTTAATGCATATATATGGAATTTAGAAAGATGGTAACGATGACCCTATATGCGAGACAGCAAAAGAGACACAGAAGTAAAGAATGGAGAGAATAGTATTGAAACATGTATATTATCGTGTGAAACAGATCGCCAGTCTAGGTTCGATGAATGAGGCAGGGTGGTTGGGGCTGGTGCACTGGGATGACCCTGAGGGATGGGATCGGGAGGGAGGTGGGAGGGGGGTTCAGGATGGGGAACACATGTACCCCCAGGGCCGATTCCTGTGAATGTATTGCAAAACCCACCACAATATGGTAAAGTGATTAGCCTCCAATTAAAACAAACAAAAAATAATGACAGCGTTCTTTCTCTACTATCTTCATGGAGAGGTTTTTCTGGGTCAGATATTTTGCTTTTCATTCTGTTTCCCCAACAATAGGCACTGTGCTTGTTTCTGTGGAGGTAAAAATGTCTTAAGATACAGTCTGTGTGAATTTTTTACTATTGTTTCATAACAAGAGTGTAAGAAAAGTGATGGGGTGCATTTGATAAGTGCCCTGTGAATATGGGCCAATTTTGCATTTATCTATAAATTCTTCTAAGTGTTTCTGGTTGTATTTCATCCACGTTATTGCGGTGGCTGCAGTCTGTTCATTGTTGCTGCTGAATAGGGTTGCACCATGTGAGTGTCCCATGGTCATCATCTGTTTTATGCTGGTGCACCCTTCGGTGGCTTTCAGTTTGAGACCTTGGTGAACATTGCTGTCATAAACATTTTTGTGTATTTATCTACAGCCCCTATAGTATGAATGCTTTTATTTTTTGGCTAGGAAAAGGAGTACATCAAGGCTGTATGTTGTCACCCTGCTTATTTAACTTATATGCAGAGTACATCATGAGAAACGCTGGGTGGAAGAAGCACAAGCTGGAATCAAGATTGCCAGGAGAAATATCAGTAACTTCAGATATGCAGATGACACCACCCTTATGGCAGAAAGTGAAGAGGAACTAAAGAGCCTCTTGGTGAAAGTGAAAGAGGAGAGTGAAAAAGTTGGCTTAAATCTCAACATTCAGAAAACGAAGATCATGGCATCTGGTCCCATCACTTCATGGGAAATAGGTGGGGAAACAGTGGAAACAATGTCAGACTTTATTTTTGGGGGCTCCAAAATCACTGCAGATGGTGACTGCAGCCATGAAATTAAAAGACGCTTACTCCTTGGAAGGAAAGTTATGACCAACCTATATAACACATTCAAAAGCAGAGACATTACTTTGCCAGCAAAGGTCCATCTAGTCAAGGCTATGGTTTTTCCAGTGGTCATGTATGGATGTGAGAATTGGACTGTGAAGAAGGCTGAGCGCCGAAGAATTGATGCTTTTGAACTGTGGTGTTGGAGAAGACTCTTGAGAATCCCTTGGACTGCAAGGAGATCCAACCAGTCCATTCTGAAGATCAACCCTGGGATTTCTTTGGAAGGAATGATGCTAAAGCTGAAACTCCAGTACTTCGGACACCTCATGCGAAGAGTTGACTCATTGAAAAAGACCCTGATGCTGGGAGGGATTGGGGGCAGGAGGAGAAGGGGACGACAGAGGATGAGATGGCTGGATGGCATCACCGACTCGATGGACATGAGTTTGAGTGAACTCCAAGAGTTGGTGATGGACAGGGAGGCCTAGCATGCTGCGATTCATGGGGTTGCAAAGAGTCGTACATGACTGAGCGACGGAACTGATGCAACACGTGGGACCTGAGCTCCCTGACCATGGATTGATTCCATGCAACCTGCGTTGGGAACATGGAGTCTTAAACACTGGACCACCAGGGAAGCCCCAGTATGAATGCATTTTTAAAATACAAACCAAAAAAATAGATCTACTGTATGAACTCACATACGTGAGGGTGAGAAACAGGCAAGGATAATCCATGGAAAGCTTTAAAACCCTTGTAAAGCTACAAGGACAAGGAGAGAATCAGTGACCATAAAGGTGAGGATTGGGGTGATTTCTGAGAGGGCAGGGGTGGTGATCCGGGGAGGCCTGATGGAGCTGCTGGGGGCTGGTCAGGTTCTCTGCTGCTGCCTGGATGATGGTTAGGTGGGAGATTAGTTTATGAGTTGTTGACCTGCACACTGTCCTTTGAGTGTATTATGTTTTCAGATGAACATAGGTTTAGGGAAAAGACAAAGGGCACAGGAACATAGTTAAAGAGATGTTGTATAGATTTTCTTCCCTACCAAGAGTCACAATTCACCCACATGTGTGTCCACTCAGACTTTCTTTCTGAAGATGATGTTTTCCAATGACACAAACCTTCTGAGCCCGAATGTCCTCACAGTGATTATGAAAGCATACATCAATGTTGAACATCAAAGTCTGTCAGCAATTTATTACTAAAATGGTTTTCATTATAAATGCAGTAGATGCTCGTTATAAAAAATGCAGATGGTGCAAAAAAGCATGGAAGAAAAAGGAAAGAAAAAAAGAAAGAAAGAAAAAAAATACATTTTTTTAAGTTATAGGGAAAAAAACAAATATCTAGACAAGGAAAAGACATGTCACTTTTGAACAGAAAGTCAAGAATAAGGTAGTGCCAGAAGGAAAGATCATAAAAAGGCTTGCTGTCCATTTTACTTATTTTGTTCCTAAAAATACAAATAGTATGTATATACTTCAGACTCTACAGCGGATTCTTCTTGCTCCTATTTAAAAAAATCTTTCTAGGAGTACATAGAGAAGGAGCATGAAACAGATGTGGAAAGTTAACAATAATAATAATAATGGGAATTCCACGGTGGTCCTAGTTGCTGGGACTCCACGACTTTATTGCCCTGTGTGTTGAATCCCCGGTTAGGGAACTAAGATCTCGCAACGCTTGCAGTACAGCCAGAAAAAAAAATGATGATGATAATAATAACTTTGATGCTGTTTCTTACCTTTGAAAGTTAACAGTAATTCCTCAATATCATCCAGATACAATCTTACCTTTTAATTTTTTCTTTTATTGTAGTTGATTCATAATGTGTTAATTCTGCTATAGAACAGTGATTCATATATGTATATATTCTTTTCCATTATGGTTTATTACAGGATATTGAATATAGTTCCCTTGGCTGTAGTGTAGAACCTTGTTTTTTATCCACCCTATATAAAATAGCTTGCAGATGCAATTTTAAATGATGCTTTTTTATGGGCATTTCTCCATGTCCCTGAAATGTAATTACTAATGCTTCTAATCATATTTCATCATGTTAAGCACATCATAAGTGATCTAATCAGTCAGTGTCTTCCCCTACCAAGCCCCCTAGTACATTTAGGCTATAAGATCCTCTGGAAAATGGTCTCCCTTGTTGGCAAGTAAAGCAAACCAGCCTCATTAACCCACTTTGACCTCTGACCACAGTGCCTCACCCAGCGCGCCCACAGGTGCTAAACGAGCCCTCTGCTCCTACCTGGGCTGGGTCTGGGGAGGGAATCTCGAGAGGTGGCGATGTGCCAGTCAGCCTTCCTGTCCCACGCACAGTCTGTCAGAGAGTATCTCCCTCTCCTCTGAGGGCATCTTTATTTGCAAAGTTAGCCAATAGTATCTGGTTTCCTGTGAGGAAGACTATCTTTAGAGGCTGCTGCAGTCTCAGAAGCTCCAGGCTGGAGGCCAGCTGAGATGGGAGGGTCTGAAGTCAGGGACTCGGAAGAGCCTGGGGCAGACCCAGCGGGGCCAGGAGGGAGTGTGTTTACTTGGGGACCGTGTTACCTCTCTCACTGGGCAGCGGACGGGAAGTAGAGTAGCTCTCTTTAGTGATGTGCCTTCAGGCAGGCCCAGAAATAGAGTCTTAGTTTTCCTGCTAATAAAAGGGAGCCCATAATACTCACCAGACAGTACTGGGGTGCAGATTAAATGAGCTACAGTTTTTCTTCTCAAAGTGTGATCCCAGCTGGGAGTTTCTCAGAGATGCAGCGCCTCAGGCCGCCGCCACCCCAGACCTCTTGAATCAGACTCTGCATTTTTTTGATGCCTTCTAAGCTTTTATTCCAATAAAGAAAAGTCATCTGTATTTTTTGTATTTTTTCGTGTGACTCACTTTATTGTGAATTAACTTTATTGTAGTGGTCTGGGACCAAACTTACAATATTTCTAAGGTATGCTTACATTGTTTTATTAAAAAAAATTTTTTTCTGTCAAAGTGTATTTAACTTACAGTGTTTCAGGTATACAGCAAAGTGATTCAGTTACGCATCCGTCCGTCCATACATATATATTCTTTTTCAGATTTTTTTCCATTATAGGTTATTATAAGATATGAAACATAGAGACTATATTCTAGTGAAATTTTTAGGAGTTTGATATAAACACAATGAATCTGAGAGGCATTGATACAGAAAGCACCTACTGAATGCCTGGCTCCTGGTGGATGCTTAATAATTATGGTTCTCCTCACCTCCCTCAGGGCACTTGGTGGTTCTCTGTGCCCTGCAGTCAAGCCCAAGTCCTGTATCTGAAGGGCAATGGCCCAGGCTGCTCCCGCGGGATATGGTACCCAGCTAGGCCCTGATGTCTGGGCCGTGCCGCTGCTCCCTGCCCTGGCCAGCTGGTTCTCTGACTTAATCTCAGTCACCTCGGCTGCACTGCTGTCCCACTACTTCCTTACTTGCCTAAGTCATGTTTAAGGCCAAGCCTCCTTCTGGTCTGTCTTTATCCCAGGATCTAACCAGGTTCTGGCACCAGTGGGCCTTCAGCACACATGTTCATTGAGTGGTCAGTGACACGACCCCCCGCAAGGCCTTCCCTGGCTGCCACTGTCCTCACAGCCTGTGCCCAGCACGCCCTTGGGTCTCCTGTGGTCTCTGGAGGGTGGGGTTACCCCGTCAGCTTCCACCTCGCCTTCTCCTCATCCAGAACCAGCCGTGGTGGGACTGCAGTACCACAGGCTGGGTGGTCAGCTGGTGTTTGAGGAAGTCCATTGCCCAGTCTCCTTTCTCAGTCTCTCCCTGGCCGCAGTCTCAGGCCACCTCTCCCTGCCTTCGGCCAGGCTGAAATGTGTGCCAGAAATAATCCAGAGACTGCTGCTAGACACCCCCAGGTGGGAACGCAGTATAGAGGAGCTGGTCCCACTGAGAACTGGCAGAGAGACTTCACTCAAACTCACTCAAGCTGCAGGAAACTCTGGACACTTGTTAGCGTTTGTGGACACTTTTTCTTTTCTGATTTTTGGCCGCACCACACACAGCAGGCAGGATATTAGTTCCTTGACTAGGGATTGAACCCAGGTCCCCAGCAGTAGAAGCATGGAGCCCTAACCACTGTACCACTAGGGAATTCCCTATGGACACCTTTTCAGAATGCGTGGAAGCATATTCCACCCAGACAGAGAAAACCTATGAAGCAGTTAAAACCTTCCTTAAGGAACTCTTTCTCCAAGTTAGATTGCCTACACCCTTCAAAGTGACAATGAGCCTGCTTCTGTCTCCAGTACAACCCACCAGGTATCTAAGAGCATTGCATATTGTTGGCAACCATATTCACCCTGAAGACTACAATCAACAGGGAAAACTGAGGAAATGAATCACATATTGAAAGAGACCACTGCTTGCCGGGGTCCAGCCCCCGTGGATTCAGGGAATTCGAAGTGGGGACGGAGTCGGTGATTAAAGAGGGATTAATTAGAAATTTAAAGGGAGATTCGGGAAGAATAATATAGTGAAAAAAACAGAGGAGAAAAGAGGCTGATAATCCTTGGTTTACACAGAAAGCTAATAAAGTCTCAAGACAGGAAACTTGCACCGTCTACGTAGGCCACTGGCACCCTCTTGAATAGCGGAGGGCGCCCCGCCTTGCGTTCCCTCTCACATGGGTCTTAGAAGCCTGGGCAAATAAGTAGACACGGAGAGCCTCTGTGTTCCAAGGGATCAGCCTGAAAAAGAGCGGGAGGGAGAGGGAGAAGGAGAGAGAGAGTCGACATGGGGGGAGCCGGATTTCTGAGAGACTGGTCCGAGAAACTGGTCCATCCTTTATTTTCCAGAAAAGCTTTTATACTTTTAGTTGTACATAGGGATCAATGGATAATACAGTTATGCAGGGTCAGCAGCCCTGACCCTTATCAAGACCAGGCTTTCTTTCTGCGAATCTTTGCATGTACAAAAGGTCTCAGGTGATTTACATTATCTTCTGGCCAAGAGACCTGTTAACATTTTATGGCTCTCTTCCTTAATGAATGTTAATCTCATTTTCCCCGAAGTGTTTTTCTTTAATCTGCATCACCCTCCAAGTACTAAATAAAGTTACATTAAAAGATATGAAAACTTGGCAGCAAGTATTGGCTCAACAATGAAACCATTAATCAGTTTTATTATAATGATTTTTAACTCCTCAAAAGGCTCTACATTCCTAGAATTTTTTAAGCTTTTTGTATCTTTCACGGTTGGGAGGCTGCAAACAATCATATGCATAGTTGTAAAAATCCAGACGGATCTGTCAGGCAAGTTAGAAAGCTATCAGAGGGGTTTGAGCTGAGACACTCCTTTTATGCCCAGGAGACTTATTAACTAGAACTCTAAGTTAATTTTCTTTAGAGAAAGGTGGTCGGGGATAGCCCCCCTGTAATGTTAGAAGAGTAGGTGGAAAGCATAACACAGTAAAGCAGGCAGGCTCTGGTTTTGGGGGTAGATGCTCGAGAAAGTCCGGGGGGGGGGGGGGGGGGCCCTGAGGCCTGATCCTGCCCTTGCGTTTTGTCAGGCCCCTTTCCTCATGACCTTTGCCACAGGCGGGATTCCCCATGCTGGCTCCCAGCAACTGCTGAAATAAGTCAGGAGACTAACTTGGAGTAAGGCCTTGCCTGTTGCCCTGCAATGGATTAGAGTGGCTCCCAGAAGTAAGCCCTCAGGAATATTTTGTGGTAGGCTGTTCCAGGTGTCTGCCTGGGCAGGAGAATCTGCAGAGGTCTTAAGGAACCTAGCAGTCACCAACTAGCTTAAGACTTAGATGCTATATGAACTTCTGTTCAAGAGTTTGCTTCCAATACATCCACCTACCCAACTAAGATGGTACAGCCCCCTTTCCAGCCTGGGGATCGAGTCCTCCTCGAAACCTGGAGAGAACAAGGGCCTGGGCATCGACTTGCTGCTAAGTGGACAGGACCATACAAGGCGCTACAGAACGCTTACTCCTCTGATAAGTCAGCCAGGATAAGGCCATGGATTCCCCACACCTGAGTAGAACTCTCTCCTCCAGAGACTGGATGGGATGCAGAAGAGCAGACTTGGCTGGTGAGTCAGGCAATATTGAGCTGCTGTGTGGAGTCAAGCCTCTTGCCAGATAATTGATGACGACTCTTGCTCTTCTCTTTGGTTTCATTGCACTGGTGACAGCCACCTGTTGGAAAGGAAACACTTTAATAAAGCTATCTCAAGGGTGGCCAAAGGGGAAAAATAACGCTCTTTTTGAAGATATAAAGTTCATAGGCAGAGCATCATGGGCAGCCTTATTCCAAGTTTATGTGTATGTTCACGAGCTTGTCCAAGTGTTGTGACCAGGCCGTAAAAAGGGTATCCACATCCCCACGATTCAGACTGTTCGTGCCCAGCCTGGGACTCGGGAATACTTCCAGCCCCAAGTTGACCATTTGCATTACACGATCACCCCGTCTTCACACCAGCTTGGTAGGAAGTGGCCAGAGTGGCCCCCTCCCCTTCTCCTGCAGGACTGTGGAATGGACACTGACAGCGGGGAGCTGGAACAGAGAACACACCTGGCGCCACACTGGACCCAGGCCTCCCGCTCTCAGCGCCGTGCTGTTTGCTGGCTTAGCTCCGCTGGCTCTGCACCTTGTAAAAGAATGATGCCTACAGCCAGAAATACACATAGCAGCCCTTTCTCAAGGCTCTGCCTCTCAGGCTTTACCTTTAAGGGTATAACGCTTTTCCATTCATACAGAGACAAAAAGACGCAGGACAGAGAATAACAGCTGTCCTGGAGGAGCATTGTGACAAGACCTACCTGGCCAGCTGTTAGAGCCAAGGACTATCACATCCCTTCCAGGGCCTGGCCAGCACCAAGCAGTCTGCAATAATCAGCCATACTCCATCTGCTTTTAGTATAAAAGGACTCTTGAGTTCTCACTCAGGTCAGAGGGTTCTTTGGGACACTGCTCACCCATCTTCTTGGCTTTCCAAATGAAGCCGTTATTCCTTGTCTCCACACCTCATCTCTCAACTTATTGGCCTTTCATGTGGGGAGCAGGTTTCCCTGGTGACTCAGATGGTAAAGAATCTGCCTGCAATGCCAGAGACGTGGGGTCGATCCCTGGGTTGGGAAGATCCCCTGGAGAAGGGAATGGCAGCCCACTCCAGTATTCTTGCCTGGAGAATCCCATGGACAGAGGCTACAGTCTGTGGGGTCACAAAGAGTTGAACATGACTGAGTGACTAACACTTTCACTTTTTTTCACTTTCATGTGGGGAACAGTATAAACTTGGGCTCAGGAACAGGGTAAAGGAAGCTTTAACTAACCTTATTGTGGTAAATATTTTACAATCTATACATGTATCAAATCATCACACAGTAAGAGTAACTTACACATTAACACTTAAACTTAGGTAATATTATATGTCAGTTATATCCAATAAAGCTGGAAATAAATATTGGGACAAAAATTTTTAAGCAAAAAGAAAACGTGTCTGTCATTCTCCAGGAGACTCCTTTGGGTTGAAATATTTCTAAACCTCAACAGAATCAGGCAGAAGTTCTACAGGCTCATTTGCAAATTGAAGCACACGTGTCCCTTTATTCCAAAATGAGTTTTCATTTGCAGGCTAACTCTTAACTAGTGTTTGGTAACCACCGCTGTTGTAGTTTTTGTACCTGTGCCACACATCACCAGCCTGACTCGCTTGTTTGCGCACTGATTTATTAGGTATTTATTTATTAATTAAGTTTGTTTTTTTATTTTTGCACAGTGTTGGGTTTTTGTTGCTGGACTCAGGCTTTTCTCTAGTTTTGGAGCACAGGCTCTAGGGCTTAGACGCTTCAGGACCTGTGGTGCCCGGGCTTAGCTGTTCCGCGGCATGTGGGATCTTCCTGGACCAGGGATCAAACCTGGGTCCTCTGCTTTGGCAGGCAAATTCTTAACCACTGGACCTCCAGGGAGTGCCTCGGTTATTCATTAAGCACGTCCTGCATGCCATACCCTGTGCACAGGGCTGGCTATTTGTAACATAGATATGAACAGGGCAGGGTCTCTACCCAATCTCTCTGTGGTCTTGATCTGGGTTTGTATTCCACACTTCAAGGTTGCAAAAAGAGACCGCTCTGGGAACACTGAGCGATCAGTCATTATCCAAAGGACAGGGGAGTGGTCTGTCTTGCCTCTGTCCACCTAGTGCTGTCTTCCCCCTCCTGGTGTCTCCACCTCTCCCCAGCACTCCCCGAGGCCCAGAGCTTCAAGCTGGACAGCCAGTCAGCACACATAGCCCAGCCCATCAGGCAACCTCTGGCTGTGGGATACCCCCTCAGTTTTACTCAAAGAGCATGGCTTTGATAACCAAAGAAATCTGCAGTAGCTGCATTCTTGGGAGGGAGTGGTATGTACAGGTGAAACTGGCAAGCCTTTAAGTTACAGTTTGGTAAAGAGCTTGCAAACCCACAGTGACTGGGAATCACATTGTCCTAGTTCAGATCCTGACCCGGCCACTCAAGCTGTCTGACTTTGGTAAAGTTATTTCTCTCAGCCTGAGTTTCCTTATTGTGAAAAATTAGGCTAATGACCCGTAAGTCAAAGATAGTGTGAGGATTAGCAACGACGTATCTAAAGCAGTCATATGGTGCTTGGAGCATTGCCGCCCTCAGGAAATGAAGAATTACTATTCAAGGCAAGAAGGCCCCAAACAGGGTGATAAAAAATCTGCATTCAGGGGACTCGTGGAGGAGGGAACATGCTCTTTCTAAGAGGCTCTGGTGGAAGCTTTCATCTGGGAGGACAGGCCGGAAGGACCAAGTTGTATAGAGTCAAGAGGGTGGGTGACGGGCCTCACATACTGGGGCGGCCGCTTAACGTGCCACCTTCTCTTGGGGTCTCTGGGACTTTGAACACTAATGCCTGCTGCTGCTGCTGCTGCTGCTGCTAAGTCGCTTCAGTCGTGTCCACCTCTGTGTGACCCCATAGACGGCAGCCCACCAGGCTTCCCCGTCCCTGGGATTCTCCAGGCAAGAACACTGGAGTGGGTTGCCATTTCCTTCTCCAAGGCATGAAAGTGAAAAGTGAAAGTGAAGTTACTCAGTCATGTCTATGCCCTTAAAATTGGCAATCCTGTCTTCGCTGCCTCTGATCCTGTTCCATCCCAGCTGCTCCCTTGAGAAGGATTCTTGAGTGAGCGTGGGTTGGGAGGGACTTACAGGATCTGGGCCTGGGCTGGTTGAGTCTGTGCAGGGATCCAGGAGGCAGAGTCAGTTCTGGATTGGCTGCTGCCAAGAAGCAGGGGAATTCGGTGATTTGGAATCTAATAAATTTTACCTGGGATGTGGGAGTATGGAGATGGGCTAAAGTTGTCCCTGGTAACGGGGCAACAATCACCAACATTGGTCCAGAGGGACATGTGGGAGGGTGGGGCTAGTCTTTTCGTTATTGGGGAGTGACCCTGTCTGAGCAGCTTTGATGTTCAGGTGAGAACTTAACGGTCAGGCAGCCACCAGGGGAGCTGCGCCTCTTGTATTAGGGAATCCAGTACGGTGGAGCCCACAGAATGGGGACAATGAGAAGAAGGGCCACGACTGCACGTGCAGCTCCGTCCACGGTTTACAAAGCTCTCCCACAGGAATTCCCTTTCAGGGCAGGAGCTGAAATCCACAGAGGTTAGAGTAACTCCAGGCTTTCAGCTGGTAGGTTGAGGGGTAGTGGGCAGGAAGTCCACCCCAGGTCAGAAATTTACTTACATGCAGTGTCTTGACCGTTTCTCTGCAGATTACCAAACCCAGAGTGACACCTGTGGGCAGACTCAGAGTGGAGAACCATCACTCCTTCCTAAAGGGCTTTCCTCCTGGCCTTGAGAGAACAGCAGGTGAGGGGGGAATGGAAAATGGAGGGGTTGCTGATGGAGCAGGAGGAGCGGGTTGGTGAATTGTGTGCTCGGTGGCTCAGGCATGTCCAACTCTTTGCAGCCCCATGAACTGTAGCCCACCAGGCTCCTATGCTCCTTGAAATTTTCCAGGCAAGAATACTGGAATGAGATGCCATTTCCTACTCTAAAGGATCTTCCCAATGCAGGGGTCGAACCTGGGTCTCCTGCATTGGCAAGTGGATTCTTCACAATTAACACCTGCTGGGCAGGTTGGTGAATCATTTCCTAAATGAAAGCCTTGGGGCTCCGCCTTGTGGTTGTCACATGAACTGCTGGCCCCGGCCTGGCTGAGGCAAGTGTGGGCAGCAAGGTCCCCTCCGGGGCTCTGAGTCAGGCAGGCCCTCTGCCAGGCACATCATAGTCAGGAGCTCATTTGGTACTCAGCCCGTTGACCTGAGAGCTGTGTGTGCTCAGCGCATCGTATAGATGATAAAACAGAGCTGAAGTCAGAGTTTACCCAGGAAGAGAGTGTTGAAGCTGGGCCCCTTGTCCAGTCATGGAGCTGCGGGTACAGCACAGACTCCCCTTCCCAATGATGGATTTGTAAGGGCTATTTACAGTCAGACCACTGGCTAGGCTGTGAAACTGAGGAGTCATTTCTGGACTTGATAAAGGGCTTCCTAATTTCATAAAGTGCTTTTACACTGCCTCTGTAGGCCTCCCGGAACCCCAGAAAGCAGGTTCATGAGGCATGTTTATCTCCACTTTCCAACCAAGGAAGCAGAGGTGCAGAGATCAGAACAGGCGAGACATCATCATCATCGTCCTAGCTATTAATGTGCACCCCGAGCCAAGCCCTGTGCTGAGTGCTTTGTGGTGGTTACCTTGTCTGTACGCGAAGAGCAGGTTCTGTTCCCATTTTACAGAGGATGCAAAGGCCCAGAAAAGGGCGCAGGTCAGGACCCAGAGCTGCAGTCTGACTGGACTCCGAGCGCTTGCTTAGCGCCCTGCCCCGACTCGTGGCTCTCTTTGGGCCACAGGTCTGCTAAAAGATGAGCGGGAACTGGATTCTCTCTTCCCTGAGGCCCGGTGCAGCATTCTTTCTGCTGCACCACACTGGCCCTGATGTCCTCTTTCAGCATCTGCAGGTGATAATACACTTGGACACTCAAGAAAAGACCAGTTACATTCAGTTCTTTGGGGAGAAAAAAATGTCGGCAAGATGAATGAGGGCAGGTTCAAGGTCCTGGGGACGGGTGTTTGATGGGTGCATTGCCAGAGGTGGAGGTCAAGGCTGCACTCCAGGACAGGCTCACAACTTGGCCTGACTGCGTGTCCTGAGGATTCTTCTAAAGCTTCTCTGGCAGGTGGCAAAAGCCTGTGCTGGTGGGTCAGTCTCTCCTGGGAATCGTGGTTTCAAAACTGCAGTGTCTGGAGCTGCACTGTCCGGGGCAGTGGTCATGGGCCACATGTAGCTATGGACCGCTGGAGATGCGGCTCGTCCTAATTGCACTAGCATGTAAGTATGAAATATTTACCATGCTTTTGAACACTTAGCATGAAAAAAAAAAAGAATGTTCCCTATCTCATTCATAATTTTTATATTAATTGCATGTTCAAATAATAATATTTTAGAGGTATGGGGTTTAATAAAATGTTTTAATAGCAGTGATTTTACCTGTTTCTCCTTACTTTTAAAATCACTACTAGGAAATTATGTAGGTGGCTATCGCTGTTGGGCACTACTGCAAGGCACTGATCTAAAGCTTTTGGTCCCTCACGACATACAGTGGAAGCCAGACACCCCTCGGAGCTGTCCTGCAGTGTGGCCCACTCGTCCGACTCTCGGCAAGGTTTTGCAGTTGGCCAGTGGTGGAGTGGGAGGGAGGGAGAGGTGACCTCACGGCTTTGTCTCTCTGCCAAATGGGCACAAGGAAAAGTTTCTGCAGCCTGGTAACAGGGAAACAGAAAAGCAGCCCATTTTCTATGTGAACCACACTTCTTACTTTGGCCAGGATCCCTTGGTTTAAACTCCTGCTACACTACACTTCAGCAGCTATGAATTCACTTCAGTTCCTCAGGCTGTAAGCTTTTTCTGGTCTTGGCCCTTTCCTTCCATTCCTCCCTCCCTCCTCTCTCCCCTCTCCTTGCTCCCCTCCTTTCCTTCCTTGGCTATCTCTCTTTAGATGGCAAGTGGGTTCCACAAAGAGGTCTCCCCAGCCCTCTCAGCTGTTCTAGACACCCCACCCTGTCAGTTCAGTCCTTGATTTTGCCTTCAGAGGACTGGTCCCACTTTACCAGCACCCTCTAGAATGTGGAGCATGTTTGATGTCTGTCTCCTCATTAAACAGAGGCATCATGAGGGCAGGGACTGTGCTTATCTACTGCTGTGTCCTGGTGCCAACATGATCCCCTTGTAGTAGGGAAGAACAAATCTGACTCTGTATCAGATCTGTTTCGCCTAACCTTTGTATTCTAACCAGTTAAGAATGTTGCCTATAGCCTGAAATACGCAGGAGAGCCCATTCTCAAGGTTCTGACCTTAAAGACATAACACTTTGCCATTCCTATAGAGGTAAAAAGTTGCAGAACATAGAGTCACATTTGTCTGGTTGGAGGTTTACAGGAACCTTGTGTCCTGATCTGTGCCCACAGCTGCACCTTTACTTCCTGCGGCAGCCGCCGCCAGAGGGCGCCGCAGTCATGAGGCCCACTTGGAAGGGCCTCCACCGCCCATAGCCACCAGATGGTGAGTGCCTCAAGGGCAGAGGCTGGGCCTGCAGAGCCCCCACACCTGGGGCCTTCCTCCTCACCGAGGGCTGGCCCCCTCTTCCAGGGTCTGTCTCAGAGGGGCTGTGGTCACCCAGACAAGCCCGGCTCAGCCCTCTTCTTTGGGAGATCCCAGGCTTCTCGGGAAACAGTATCCAAGCTCTAAAAATCTCAGAGTATTTGTGCTTGTCTTGGGGACCCCCCACATGGTGAAGAGGAAATGATGAAAGGGGCCAGATGGCTGGTGGGCGCCGGCACTGGGTGCAGGGAACACCCCCTCGGGGCTCCTTCCCCCCAGATGAAAGAGTATGAGCAGAAGCAGTTCTGCCCAGAAAGGTCCAGAAACCGGGCAGGGCCAGGCGGACTCAGCAGTCACCCAGCAGATGTCACCGTCCCTCCTCTCCAGGCCGAGTCCTGGGAGCTGCACCCTGTTCTGAGTCCCCACTCACCTCCCCCTCTTCTCAGGGAGAAGGAGCCAGTGGGGAGCATGGAGACAGGTGCGGAGACAGACACACAGACAGACAGGCTGGCAGAAGTAAGTGTGCCGGGCGGGAGCAAGGAGAGAAGGCCCAGCATCAGGAGAGAACGCTTGGCTTGAAAGACTGAAAAAGATGGTCTGAGGGAGCATTCAGAACAGGTAATGTACTCACTGAGCACCCCTCCTGCCCCCCACACTCAGAAGCCTTTTGCAGGCAGACCTGAGCCATGCGCCTCTTTTACCTTGATGGACGTGCACCTCAAGGCCTGCTTAGCTAGGCTTCTGCCTCACATAAAAACACACAGAAATGACAGTGACATCGACTCACCAAGTTTACCAAAAACAAGGACAGTGGTAAAGCACAAGAGTGAACAAGGAATCTGCTGAAGACATGGGCGGGGCGGGGTGGGGATGAGAGAGGAGGGACACAGAAGTTAAAAGGCCCGGTGGGGAGGAGAAGGATGAGGTCATGAGGCCTGCCAGGCCACTCTCCGGGGCCCTAGGTCACATCCAGAGGTCACCCACATTCAGGGCAAGGGGCGAAGCCTCTGGACAAGGGGGCCAGGTCTCAATTCTGTAACTGAATGGATTTTTCCCTGGAGGCCACCATGGAAAAGCTGCCTGGTTCACTTCAAGAGTTCCTCAAATTCAGCTGTTCACCTGGTCCCTCCATTGCCAGGGTAGTCTTTGGAGACACCACACTGTGGATGACCAGGGCTCAGAAGGGTTTCTGCTCAGGTAACACCTGGGCTGGGGGAACAGTCAGGCAGACCTTCAGAAAGGCAGGCAGCTGGCACACAGAGCATTCGTGAAACTGCCCATTCTTCTCTGTGGCCATTGGCAGCTGCTTTTCCACTGACCGTTCATTGGCCGGGTGGCCGATTCTGAACAACACGTCTGGGGTGCACGGGCTGATGGCCACATCTCACAGATGATGTCATCTGGGCCCTCGCCGTGACCAAAGGGCACCCGCTGCGCACTCCCTGCTCAGTGAGTCAGAGCCATATGTAAGCTGACCGTCGGGGGCCATGGACAGCTATCTTCGAAATGCTTTTGAGTCATTCTTTCAGCCCCGCCTCTGTGTGTGAGAAGCAGGGGAGGCTGGAGGGCTGAGCCCACGCATGTCTGCCCGTTTCCCACTCAGCAGGATGAAAGGGCGAGTCCACATCCTCCCTAGGGCCTCTCCAGGCTGTACACGGAGTGTGCTTGCCTGCTTTTTGCCTGTTGTAGCAGATTTATGGAGCCCTGAGCTGAGCCTGGGGTAGGACCAGGGTGCAGAGTCTCTGCCTTCCAGAGACTATGCCTAATCAAATCCTGGAAGGGATGAAAGACAGTGGGCTGAGGAAAAGAAAGAAAAAGGTAGAGCAGAAATACAAAATAGAAAGAGGGTTTCCAGGTAATATAGTCAATGAGAAAGTCTAGGGGCCCCCTTCTTGTTCAGACTACCCAAGAAACTGGGTGATTATAAAGCTGTGGTACATATACACAATGGAGTATTACTCAGCCGTTAAAAAGAATACATTTGAATCAGTTCTGATGAGATGGATGAAACTGGAGCCGATTATACAGAGTGAAGTAAGCCAGAAAGAAAAACACCAATACAGTATACTAACACATATATATGGAATTTAGAAAGATGGCAAAGACGACCCTGTATGCAAGACAGCAAAAAAGACACAGATGTGTATAACGGACTTTTGGACTCAGAGGGAGAGGGAGAGGCTGGGATGATTTGGGAGAATGGCATTGTAACATGTATACTATCATGTAAGAATCAAATCGTCAGCCCATGTCTGATGTAGGATACAGCATGCTTGGGGCTGGTGCATGGGGATGACCCAGAGAGATGTTATGGGGAGGGAGGTGGGAGGGGGGTTCATGTTTGGGAACGCATGTACACCCGTGGTGGATTCATGTCAATGTATGGCAAAACCAATACAGTATTGTAAAGTAAAACAAAGTAAAAATAAAAAAAATAAAATAAAATAAAATAATAAAAAAAATAAAAACATAAAATAAATGACTGATGCAGCAGAAAAGCACAGAAAGATCTCAGAGCCTGGGATGCAAATTCAGAAAAGTGAGGAAAACCGGAGTCTGCGTCACCCTGGGCACCCTGGGGTCCCTCGGGTCGGGAGCCTGGTCTTCATGTGCTGTGCCCCTGCAGTGAGGAGACAAGGAGACAAAGGCTGGGCTGGGAAGGAGGGAGTTTGTTTGAGGCCGACACAGAGCCAGATTCCTCAAAGGACAGCCCCCTCAATGCCTGTCTTAGCTCCGTCCCTAGAAAGCAGAGGCTGACGCAAAAAGCCTGTGTAGTAATTGCCATATTGGGATGTGTGAGTCAAGGGAACAAAGTGAAGGGAAAGGGTGAGTGAGGCTAGGAGAGGAAGAACAGTACACAGAGGTTTACTCCTGAGCTGGCCACAGCTTCGTGAGAGAACGCTCTGGTCACCAGCTCCCAGAGCCACTGCCTCTTAGAACAGTCACCTGCAGGGCTGAAGGGCAAGCAGTTTAATCCTCTCTTTCTCTTGAGTCTCTCTGGTCCACGTTTCACCCGTGGGGCGTTCACTTCCCTGCATTTCTGGCTTGTGTAACCTGGGCTCTCTGGGCAGCCGCTGGGACAGCCAGAGCCTCTGTGGATACAGGCAGGTCAGACCTAGAAGCACAGCTGTCACCTCTGTGGGTGCAGTGGGCATGACAGAGGCTACCCTACAGCCATCACCTAATCCCTGGGGATGCTGACACACTGGGACACTCCAACTGGGAAGCAGTCAGTGTTCGGAAGGCCAGCGGGGCTGAGCAGTCTGGGAAGGCACATAAGCTGGGTCAAGTATGGAATCTCTATCAAACCAGGTAGTTGATTTATAAAGGGCTATTTAGGGACATCCCCGGTGGTCCTATGGCTAAGACTCCACGCTCCCAACACAAGGGGCCCGGCTTGGATCCCTGGTCAGAGAACTAGATCCCGTGTGCCTCAACTAAAGGTCCCGTGTGCCCCAACGAAGATCTGGTGCAGCCAAAAAATTTTTTAAAAGGTGGGGCTATTTACAAAGATACGGGCAAATAGCAGCTCCACAGGGACGAGTGCAGCAACCTCTTCCCCACAGCATAATGGCAAAATGAACTGCTACCGCTTTAGGTTTAAAAGGACCAAGGGAAGGAGAGGTTTCCAGAACTGGAAGCAGAGAGTTGGGTACAGCAGGTTAGGGATCTTGCTGGGAGAACCCTAGTCAAGCTGAGGCAACGTCACGGGAAGGGATACAGAGAGCTACGTACCTGATATGGGGAAAATAGATCCAAATAGGCAAAGCAGGGTGGAAAAGGTAGAATTTTAGGTAAAATCCCAAGTAATACGAGTTCACAATCCAAAATCCAAACAAATGGAAAATCAAAACATACAGGGAACTGAGCCAGAAATGATTAGAATTAACCAAAAACATCAAACCTCGAGACCAAACCCATGAGGACTTTGGATACAGAAATTATAAATAAAGACTAAAACTAATGTATTAATGTATTTCAAAAAGTAGTGGAATATGATGAAATAACAAGGCTGTGGAAATTAGTTTGTGTGATATAAAAAACAGTAGATATTCTGGAAATAAGAAATACAAAATGGCTAAAAGTGCAAAATGCAATGGATGAATTAAGGTTAAACTCAGGAGAAAAAGAATTTGTGACCTTTAAGAAAGCTCTGAAGATACTACCAGAATGCACTGCAAGACAAGAGGGTAGAAAAAATTAAGGTAGGTTAGGAGGCAGGGATCACAGGATGAGGAGGTATGAGCCTGTGTCTAACCAAAGTCTCAGAAGACTGTGATGGATAAACTCAAGAATGTGCCAATGATCCCCTCCTCTTGAACTGGGCAGGACCTGCAACTCAATTCCAACCATGGAATGCAGACACGATAAAGGTGATGGTGTATCATTTCTGTGAGTTACATCACATTCGATTGTCTTCTTGCTAGCAGATTCTCAGTAGGCTCTTTACTCACAGGGTCTTGTCAGGAACAGAGGATGGTGCGTCTTGGAAACTGGTCATAGTCTGTGGTTGAAAGAAGTTCAAGGACAGAAGAAGGTGAAGATAGCCTCAATTTAAAGATGTGAGGTAGCTGGTTCTCAGTGGGGAGGGGCAGCACAAGACGTGGGATGTCCCGTGCCATCTGTAGAATGTTTAGGAGCCACGAGCAAGTAACTGAAAAGGACAGAAAGGTCATCCTCTGAAATAGGGTCTGAAGAGCGACAGGACACGGTGCTAGGCCTGAGGTTTCCAAGGCGAGGCACGCAAACAAACTTTCACTGTCTGGTATGAAAACTAATGTAGTGATGAGTTGACATCTTAGTAACAGGTGGGATTCCACTCCATCCAGGGACGGCAGATGTTAATATCATTATGGCAGAGTGCCATTGTTGAGATCTTACGGAACCAAACTTGGGTCTGCTTGCCCATCTACTGACACTGAGTTGTAGTGAAGGAAACTGCAGAGTTTATTTTAAGGTGCCAGACAAGGAGTCTGGGTAAGCTAATGCTCAAATAAACCCACTGAACTCCATGACGGGTTTCAGGGAGGGCATTTTATAGGCCAGATGAGGGAAGGGAATTGAAGTGCCTGTGTTCAGCTCTTGCACAATTTGCTGATTGGCTGATGGTGAGGTAACAGGGCAGTGTCACAGGGGCTAATATTATCAATCCTCAGGCTCCAGAAAGTCTGGGGGCTACACGTTCATGGTCATCAAGCAGTTAACTTTTTCCATTTGGTGGAGGTTTAAGCATCTGTAAAACAACTCAGGAAATTTGCAGCAGATACTGTTATCTAGGTACTTCAGAGGGTAACTATAGCAGAGGACTTGGGGGGAGGGGTCTGTCCTGGAAAGGCCCCACAGGATCCTGCTTGGTTACAGAAAGAATATTGTTTAAAAAAGCAAAATCTTCTCCCAGCCCAGAAAACCTCTCCACAAAGGCAGCAGAGGAAGAAAACACTTTTTATTATTGACTATATATACTAAATTAAACCAGAATATACATTTATACTATATATATACTATATTAAATCAGAATGTGATCACATCGCAGGCAGTCTGCTCAGAGATGGCAAAGATGGAATGTAATCACACCCCCTTATTTAGCCAAGCAGATACAGCCCCTTACATACACATTCTCGAGGTGAACAATAACTGCTCCCCGGGTAAGAGGACTCAGCAGCACCTTTCGTCACACGTAGTTGGCTCCACATTTACCCAAGTACTTGGGGAGACCCTTTGTGTTGGCCTTAATCAGAGGAGAAACAAGCTTCTCATAGTACAAACAAGGGGCCACCAGTTAGGCTCTTATCCTTCCATGCAAACTGGGATACAGTTTGCTCTTTAGAAAGATGGCTCCCAGGTCCTCAGGAAATGATCCTCAGTTATGAGGTCATTCTAAAGATTTATGCACATTTGAGTAGGACAGAGAAATTCTGAAACAAAAAGGGAGCGGGGAGAAAAGCCTTTTCCCTTCTTTGAGACAAGGAGGATTAACTCTATTTTTATTCTGTATTTGCTCTTATACCATCCAGTGTATTTTCTGTGGCCATTTTCCCCTCACAGTTGACAACATATATTTTGATTTATTAATTGATCATCTAAGAATCCTTAGGAGATATTTAAACGTGTTTTTAAAATGCATTTTCAAGTATTTTGTTTTTCTATACTATTTACAGTAGAAGAAAGTTGAAATCAACCCAAATTCCAAAATAAGGAAGCAGTTGAAAACGAACTATAGACTTCTGTATGATGAGGTGTTATGCATCAAGTGGCAGTTAAGAGGGAATTTTCAATGGGATGAAAAAACGCCCTCGGACTTAGAAGTCTACATACAGTGTGTTGTCAACTATGAGGACCTAGGAACCATCTTTCCGAAATGTTATGTGAGGTTAAAGGAGTCAGGAGGGGAAGAGGACCAAACCCTCGACCTTCTCAACAGCAGATCAACAGGAAATAAAAGCTATGAATTGAGAAGTGGTAGGATAAGCCTTTGTGACCACAAGGTCCGTGGCCCACCAGGTTTCTCTGTCCATGGGATTTTCCAGTCGAGAATACTGGAGCGGGTTGCCGGCTCCTTCTCCCCAGGATCATCCTGACCCGGGGATCAAACCTGGGTCTCCCACTTTGCAGGCAGATTCTTTACCATCTGAGCCTCCCAGGAAGCCCCAGGATAGGCCTACTATTTAGAAATTTTGAAGGAAATACCAGAAGGAGAAAGGAACTAAAAGTATTTTTTGTGATCTTTTTCTGGAGTGTGGGGCTAGTATGTGGGTTGGGGACAAGGGACAGCTATATGGACAGCTATATTTTGCTGTAAATTTTGAATATTTCTTACATTTTTGGCATTATTACAGCGCTAAAGGGGCTTCCCAGGTGGTACAGTGGTAAAGAATCCTGCAATGCAGGAGACACAAGAAATGCAGGTTCAGTCCCTGAGTCAGGAAGATCCCCTGGAGTAGAAAATGGCAACCCACTCCAGTATCCTGGGGGTCTCAAAGAGTCAGACATGACTTGGTGTGTGTGTGCACACACACTCATACACACACACAGAGCTAAAAATAAAAATTAAGTACAATTTTAAAATCTCTTGCATACCACTCTTCCCACCCCACCCTAGAAAGAAGCATATGAACTTTTCCATATTTCATAGGTCAAATAACTATTTTTATGTCTGTTCTGATGTTTATCTGGAAATAAAACTATTTTGATGTTCTCAATGAACCCTCTGACTCATACCAAGAGAGGTATTAGCATTTATGACCTCAGAGATTTCTACATCTCTCCCGCTCATGTGAAGGGCTTTGTGGTCCTTCTCTCCCTTTGAATTTCCCATCTCCTGGCAGTTATCAGGGGCTGGAGAGAAAGCCTATTTCACACCAGATGGTGGGCAGTGTTTTGGTAAGGCTGTGGAGATATGACTTAGTTATAAAGGGGTTGGTTAGGTAGGGTTGTCGTCTGTGGCAGGTTCCCAGGTATTCCCTGAAACCAGACATTTTCACAGAGTTCTGGTGCCTCAATTTAGCCGATTTTGTCATTTATTAGCTCTGAGACCTCAGAGAAGCTATTTAGCTGATGTAAGCTTCTGTTGCCGCATTAATAAAATGGGAATAATAATAGAAACTCTCTTTCTTAGAGTTTTGGTGGGAATTTAATGGGATACTGTATCTGCCCATGTATGTAGTGTACTGACGTGGAGTGGTCAGTACATTAGATTTAACAGCAATGTTCCCTGCAAGCCATAAGTTAGCATAAATGGTACTAAGGATAACTCAATTCACTATGTGTGTATTTGTGTGTATTTGATTTCTCTTGAGACTTTCTCTGATTCAGGGGTTAATCAGAAGTGTGTTGTTTCCTTCCCAAGTATCTGGAAATTTGTCTTTTACCGATTTCTAGTTAAGTTCCATTATGGTCAGAGAGTACACTGTACATGATTTAAATTCTTTTAAATTTGTTGAGGTTTATTTTATTCACGAGGCTATAGCCTCTGTTAGTATTTGATCTCTGAGCTTTTAAAAAGAATGTGTATCCTGTTATTGTTGGGTGCTCTGTAAATGTCAGGGAGTTCTGTTAGTTGGTGGTGGAGCTGAGCTCTTATAGATCCTGATTTTCCATCTAGTTGCTTTATCTGTTGTTGAGGGAGGGTTGTTAGAGTCTGCAGTTATCATTGTTGTTTCTTAAAAGATTTATTTACTGTTTTTGGCTGTGCTGGGTCTTCGTCGCTGCACAGGCTTTTCGATCCAGTTGCTGAGAGCGAGGCCTCATCTGCAGTTGCGGTGCGCCGGCTTCTCTCCGCGGAGGCTTCTCCTGCTGCGGAGCACAGGCTTTCGGGCGTATGGGCTTCTCTAGCTGTGGCTCGCGGGCTCAGCAATTGTGGTTCCCAGGCTCTAGAGCACGGGTCCAATGATTATGGCACATGGGCTTAGTAGCTCCAAAGCGTATGGGATCTTCTGAGCCGGAGATCGAACCTGTGTCTCCTGCATTGGCAGGCGGATTCTCCACGGCTGAGCCACCAGGGAGGCCCCACAATTATCACTGTTGATGTGTCTTTTTCTCCTTTAGTTCTGTCAGGTTTTGCTTTCTATGTCTTTCAGCTCTGTTCACTGGCACAGACACATTTACAGATGCGATGTGTTCTTGGTGGATTGACCCTTTTATCATAGCATCACAGTAAATTAGAATCTAGAAGACCTCAACTCTTTTACAGTAACAGGAAGTGTGAAGTGAAAGCCTCTCAGTCATGTCCAACTCTTTGTGACCCCATGGACTATACCGTCTATGGAATTCTCCAGGCCAGAATACTGGAGTGGGTAGCCTTTCCCTTCTCCAGAGGATCTCCCCAACCCAAGGATCAAACCCAGGTCTCCCGCGTTGCAGGCGAATTCTTTACCAGCTGAGCCACAAGGGAAGTCCATAATAACAGGAAGAAGACCCTAAAGGAGAAGGATGGTTAATAAGCAGTGGCTGCTTTCTATGTACCCAGCTGCCTAAAGATACAGCTGTGAACTCATTTTACAGGTAAGGAACCTGTGTACTGGGTCCAAGTTCCACAGGTGGGATGCGGCTGAGTTGGAATTCAAGCCCAGGCGGAGGGCACCCAAAGCTACCATTGTTCATTCCCATCTCTTCTTTTCCACTTGTCTCTCTCCTGTCACTCCTTTCTGGTGAAACCTGTGTCCTCTCAAGGCCTGTCCCTTGGCAGCTGTTTCACAGCAAGACCGTGGAAGGTGGAAGTCAGAGGGACCCACGCTGGAGCCACAAATCCTGTCTGGATTAGCCAGGTGACCTCAGCATGTTATGTTACTCAGCTTCTTCCGTTTATTCTTCACTTATAAAATGGGCATAATACCGGACTTGCTTCATAGAGCTGCTAGAAAATTGAGTAAGTTGGTATTTATAAAGCTCCTAGAACAATGCCTGATACAATAAGTATTCATTAAGTCCTTGCTGTTATTCCTCCCACACCATTACATAAATGGTCTCTTTTCGTGGAACTGTCTTTCCCCATTGTCAACTGTATTCAAGATTTTTTTTTTTTTTTAACATTTACCTAGTGGCTTGGAATGCCCCTGGCCCACTGTCACTTGCCTCCAGGTATGTGTGTGTCCAATTTAAAAAACAGGAATGTGTACCGGGCTGAGCAGGAAGCCTGGATTCTCACAGGTGCTTAGTAAACGAGTGCAGTTTTGAGCTGTTAGGGGAGAGGACTCCCTTTAACCCTCAGAAGAGTTCTATAAGCCAAATCCATATTTGTTATTCCTACTTTACAAGTAAGAAATGTGAGGAAAGAGGAGGTTGAGTAATTTTGCCCCAGGGCGTGTGGCTAATCATAGATGGGTTTTAAAAATGTTTATTTATTTATTCATTTATTAGCGGCCGTGCTGGGCCTTCGCTGCTACGCAGGCTTTCCTCTGGTCGTGGTGAGTGGAGGCTACTCTCGTTTCGCTGTGTGAGCTCCTCACTGTGGCGGCTTCTCTTGTTGCGGAGCATGGGCTCCACCCCGCGGCCTTCAGTACTTGCAGCTGGGCTCAGTAGTTCTGGCTCCGGGGCCCCAGAGCACACGCTCAGTAGTTGCAGTGCTTGGGCTTAGCTGCTCCACGGCATGTCGGATCTTCCCGGATCAGGGATCGAACCCTTATCCCCTGCGTTGGCAGGCAGATTGCTTACCACTGAGCCACCAGGGAAGCCCGGAGGTAGGGTTTTGAATCAGGCTGTTGCCCCAGTGTGTGTCCCTTCACCTCTGCCTCACTCTTCTCCCAGGAAAACAGCTTGTGCAGGACGGACCAGGAAATGGACAGTGTCGCCCGAGTGGGGGTTGTTCAAGGAGTGAGTGACAGGAGAGAGCGGCTAAGCTATTACTGTAGTTCCAGTGGGCATGCTGTGGAGTCAGATATATTTTGAAGGTTGAAACAATGAGACGTGCTAGTGGATTGGATGTGCAGGGTGAGGCAAAGAGAGGAGTTAATGGATTATGATTCTTCTTGTCTTGTTTTTATGGACTATAATTGCTTTACAATCTATGTTAGTTTCTGCTGCACAGTGAAGTGAAACAGCCATATGTATACATATAGCCCCTCCCTCAGGGGCCTCCCTCCCATCACTTCCCCCCATAGAATATTACTCCACCCCTAAAAGGAATGAAATAGAGTCATTTGCAGAGAAAATAGATCCTGTTTTTCACTTGAGCATGGGAGATGCAGATGTCATTTGTGCAGAGACGAATCCCAGGGAGATTACCAAGATACCAGTCCCCAGCCTCACCCCTGGAGATCCCCAACCCCACAAATGCCCCAGCCTGGCCTCCTACCCACCACACAACCTCTCTTTAGCTCTGGAAAGTGAGGGGGCAACACAAAATCCTCAGCTTCTTGGAACAGGACCCCACCGTCCAGCCAATAGGAAGTGATTTGGGGTCCACCCTGGGCTCTGAACCAAGGCCTCATGGGAAAGGACATAACCTTAGCCTCAGATTACTCTGGTTGACTGTGCTCAGACCCTGAATGGACAGGAAATACCCTTGACACCCATTAACCACACAGAAGCCAAATCCCTGTTTGGCCAAGAGATTCCTCCAGGCCCTGAATGGCTGGAGGATACACCCTCTTCAAGGTCTGATGGGTCGGAAGACACTCTTGGAAGCCACGATTGGTCAGGAGATGGCCTGTGTGGACTCCCACTTCTCCTTTCTCCCTCGTGAGAGCCCCACAGGCAGAGTGGCCTAGGTCCAGGAGGGGTATTCCGTACAGCTGGGCCCAGGAAGAGAAGCCCCTCTTCTTCCTGATGAAGTGCTGGTGGTTGCCCTTCTCATTCTGAATGGCGGTGACACGCTCGTCCAGCGCATTAGGCTCGTGGCAGTGGTAGGGCACATGCTGTAGGCGGGGCCGCTGCAGTAGTCAGGGGGCACCATGCCATAGATGTGCACGTGGTCACACTACGCCACCGCAGTCGCCATGGTGAACTAGCCTGTGCTCAACCACGAGTAGGACTCTTCCCTGTCCTTGCCTGCCTCACTCCGGAAGAGGTCATCAGACTGGCTCATGCAGCCAAGAGAGATGGCGTAAGCTTCCATGTTGGGGAACACCAGGCCTGCCCGCTGGATGACACGCACCAGCCTGTCCTGGGGCATCTGCATCTTGTTTGGGAGACCCCAGGAGGTGAACAGGGTTTCGGAGGTCTGGTTGATGAACTCCTAGAGTCTCCGCAGCGCATGGAATGCACTAGAATGGGCTGCTACACGGAAGGTGGTCTAGTTACCCACAAGGTGGTCTGAGTAGCCCATGGTGGGGGTGTCGTTCATGCAGATTGTGCACTCGGCCTGCTTGACCTCAGGGCCCAGTTTGGTTCCTAGCAGGTGGCTGGAACTGATGACAATCACATTGGTGGCACTGGGTGGGCAGTGTCTTGTGGGGGAGAATGGGGATGTAGCCGTCAGTGATGCTCCACTTCTTGAGGTTGACCAGCTGGCGGATCTGGCTCCACTTCTTGAGGTTGACCAGCTGGCGGATTTGGCTCCACTTCTTGAGGTTGACCAGCTGGCGGATCTGGCCCCACAGGGAGCTGTAATGAGAGACCTCACTGGCACTGTTGGAGCTACAGAGGGTGAGGGTGGTGATGAGAGCAAAGAGGATCACGCACACTGCTGACCACTGCTGTTATTGTTATTCATCTCTCTCTGGCGACTGCTGTGGGGCAGAGGCCGGCATCCTGCAGATGGCCCAGGGGGGGAGGGGTGTGGGGGTCACACCTCCCCTGGGGGGCGCCAGCTCCTCTCAGCCCCCAAGCCCCCTCACATGGTGCCTGGAGCCCAGAGTTGAGGTCTGCGCTGCTCTGGCTGCCCAGGCCCTGCTGCCAAAACAGCTGTTTTGATTGATTCTGGTTTTTCAGTGAAATAAGGGTGTACAGGGCATGCTCAGTTGCACAGTCATTTCCGACTTTTTGAGACTTCATGGACTGTAGCCTGCCAGGTTCCTTTGTCCGTGGGATTCTCTAGGCAAGAATACTGGAGTGTGTAGCCATGCCCTCCTCCAGGGGATCGTCCCAACCCAGGGTTCAGATCCCAACTGGTATCTCCTGTGTCTCCTGCACTGTAGGCAAATTCTTTACCGCTGAGTCACAGGGGAAGCCAAGAAGCAAGGCAGTTGGCTGAGAATGAGGACAGAGTGTGGGGTGAAATGGCTGTTTTAGAGGCTGGGAGGCTGAGTGTATGGGGGACATTGAGTAGAATAACCTGGTAATGAGGAAAGCCTGCTTGAGTCTTGTCGTCAGGAGCCAAGTGCAACTAAGCAGGTGCTCATGTGGCTGCTCAGCCGTGTCTGACTCCTCGCAACCTCATGGACTGCAGCCTGCCAGGCTCCACTGTCCATGAGATCCTCCCGACAGGAAATATTGGAGTGAGGTGCCGTTTCCTCCTCCAGGGGACCTTCCCAACCCAGGGTTCAAACCTGTGTCTCCCGCACTGGCAGGCAGATTCTTACCACTGAGCCACATGAGAAGCCCCACGCAGGAGATAATACACACTTCAACCAGGAGATACTGTGTGCAAAAGACAGGTGGGCTTAGGAGTGCTGAGGTTCGGTTAGGCAAGTGTGAGAGAGATGGCAGGAGGGTCCCTGATTCAGCCTCCTTCCTACTCCCCAGACCTTGGTCCTGTTTCCGATGCTGGTCTTGTTTTTACTGGTGCCTTCCTGGTCTCTTTGCCCCCATCTACCTTCCTGCCCATCACCCCTCTGGGCCTCAGCCATCCTCCTCCTCTTTCTCCCCGACCCCTCCTTCAATTTCTCATCCTGAGAAAACGAGGCCCACAAGCCAGCTCAGCCAGAAGTGGAACTGGTACTTCAAAAGGGCACAGTAATAGTGACTTTCTCTGTTTGACAAAGACTCCTACCTGCCTGCCAGCACCAGAGCTGATTTTCTTAGAATGCAGGCTCCTTGAAGTTGGAGGAAGCAGCTTGTCCACCCATCAATAAGTGTGGCCCAAGGTGTAATTATTGTTAGGCCTGTTGTGAGAGGCGAAGGTGATCCCTGAGCTTCCCCTCTGCTGTGTTCCATAACGAGCTTGTCTGGTGGAGGAGATGGACCCAGGCCCAAAGGACTCAGTTGGGATGTGTCCTGGTCTCCCTTCAGACTGAAGGACTTATTCCCCCAGCTTCTGGGAGTGCTGTGGGCAGGTGGCCCCCTGCTGTCAGCAGTCTCAGGAATTGTTTAGCTAAGGTCCAGCCTGCATCCAGTGACTGGTTTATACCAGGTTGTAAAGGCCTGACTTTCTCAACCCAAGTTGAGGTGTCTCAGAAGGGTCATTCCAGTGACAGAGCTCCTGGGGGAGGTGGCGGGGAGGTGAGCTGAGGCTTTCACAGCTTCACTTCTCCATCTCCTCAATTCTTGCCTCCCTCCTCTCCCTCTGACAGATGTTGACCTCAAGGGCACCCCTTAATCAACGTAATCACCCTCATCTCCCTCTCAGAGATTCTTCTGGGGAACCCAACTTGCAACAGTTGAGGCCGGTAGTGACCCAAGAAAGCAGACACTAAGGTGAAATTGGTTTTCTTGGCGTAGCACTAACATCACACCTGAACTCTAAAATGATCCCTTCCCTGGATTCCTCCTGTTCTACAAAATCATAATTGCACGTGTGTTTTGCTGAAAGTTTTCACTTTTGTCTCAGGTTCAAAGGATTTGTTAACAAAATAAGCCACTCATTCTATATAAATAAATAATACAAATGTTTGTTAGAGGATTATCTAGCTTACTTTCAATATATTAACATTAAAAGAAAAGATAAATAGAAACAATAGAAGATACATATGCAAGAAGATCAAACTAGTCAATCCTAAAAGAAACCAGTCCTGAATGGAAGGACTGATGCTGAAGCTGAAACTCCAATACTTTGGCCACCTGATGGGAAGAGCCGATTCATTGGAAAAGACCCTGATGCTGGGAAAGATTGAAGGCAGGAGGAGAGGGAGATGACAGAGGATGAGATGGTTGGATGGCATCACTGACTTGATGGGCATGAGTTTGAGCAAGCTCTGGGAGTTGGTGATGGACAGGGAGGCCTGGCATGCTGCAGTCTGTGGGGTTGCAGAGCCAGACACGATTGAGCGACTGAACTGAACTGAACTGAGAGGATACATCACCAAATTGGGTTTTGACCAGCATCCAGACTCAAACAGCACTGGGAAGTCCCTGCGACACAGCACGTCTGGAGTCCCAGTTGGGAAAAAGGACCCAGGCATCGCATCTGCTCCATGGATGAGACTTCAAAGGCTGCACCTCGGGGTTCCCGCTTTTAATCCCAGGACGCAAACTGATATCATTAATCTGTGAGCAAACAGCAGCTCTGGTTTCCTATTAATGCTGTTTGCTTTGTCTTAGAAAACTTGGAATGTTGTTAAGCCCAGGACTTGGTTGGCCAGGGCATCTCCAGGGGCTCAACAGTCTCAAGATTCATCCTCTACCTATGGTGCTTGCGAGGCTTCCACTCACAGCAAGTAGTCACTCACAGTCAGGGCAGTGTCCAGGCAGGTTAGAAGCAAGGTCAGAGGCCTGCTCTGCTTCATCTGTGGAGCCTAAACAAGACTATTTAATTTCCCTAACAAGGTGTCACCTTCTAGGCCCCAAGCCCACTTCCTTCCTCAAGTATAAGTTGTTCCCACACTTTCTCCTCTGCTCCCCTAGCCTCCAGACCATGGCCCTGTTTCATGAGTCAACGTGGGGGATGTGCCTACTTCTGTCACGCTGCCATGCCATATTCTGGGCAGGTCAGAACTTGCAGCTGCCAGAGCAACTGGAAAATGGGAGCTGAAATGCCAGGAAGGAGGAAAGGCAGAGAGCCCTGAAATCTGAGTGAAAACTCTCCTCCTGGTCTCTACCCTCCTCTCCATTGTCGGCTTCTTCCTTTTTAAAAAAAAAATCTTTGTATCATTTAATATGTTATGAAAATTCAGCAGCATCAGTAAGAACAGAGTACATACAATATCATTTTGAAGGGCTTCCTTGGTGCCTCGGACATAAAGAATCTGCCTGTAATGCAGGAGATCCGGGTTAGATCCCTGGGTCGAGATCCCCTGGAGAAGGAAATGGCAACCCACTCCAGTATTCTTGCCTGGAGAATCCCATGGACAGAGAGCCTGGTGGGCTACAGTCCTTGGAGTCACAAAGAGTCGTACACGACCGAGCGCCTTTCACGTCATTTTGAATGCCTGTGTATATTCCACTGTACAGATATACTGTAATTTAACCATCTACTATTGGTCATTTGGAAGGTTCCCAATTGTTAAGGTTAATTTCGGGGGAGGGGGGTTTGTGGGCTTTTGTTTCTTCAAGCTGAAGGAAGGGCTTCCCTGGTGGCTGAATGGTAAAGAGTCCGCCTGCCAGGAGACACAGGATGGCTCCCTGGTCCAGGAAGATGCCGCTTGCCACAGAGCAGCTAAGCCCTTGTGCTACAGCTACTGATCCTGCGCTCTAGAGTCTGGAAGCCACGACTACTGAGTCAGTGTGCCACAGCCACTGAAATTCGCACCCCCTAGTGCCCGCGCCCTGAAACAAGAGAGGCCACTGCAGTGAGAAGCCCGCACACGGCAGCTGGAGAGTAGCCCCCAATTGCCCCCAAGCAGAGAAAAGCCCGTGCAACTACAAAGACCCAGCGCAACCAACATCCACTCATTAATTATTTAAAAACCTGAAGCGAAAGTCTCTCGGTTGTGTCCGACTCTTTGCGACCCCATGGACTGTACAGTCCATGGAATTCTCTAGGCCAGAATACTGGAGTGGGTAGCCTTTCCCTTCTCCAGGGGATCTTCCCAACCCCGGGTTGAACCCAGGTCTCCCACGTTGCAGGCAGAGTCTTCACCAGCTGAGCTACGAGGAAAGCCCTACAAAGCCTGGAGGAGACCACTTATGACGTCATTCTGTTCCCAGCTGGAAACAGGTTCCAGTGTCGCCAGGACTGTCCCATCTCTTGGGTTTGTTGGTGCTGCTGGCAGCCTGACAGGCTCAGAACCAGAGGGAAAGAGGGGCTACTGCCAGGGAGGAGAAGGTTCATGGTCAGGGAGGCTGAAACCTACAGGCAGGAGTGGCTAAAACACCCAGTCCTGTGAACTTCATCCACACCACCTCAGTGGCAGACGGAGATGAGGCTGACAGTTGATATGGAGAGACAGGAAAGGGTCTTGGATTCTCAAGAAGCAAACCTGAGACCCGGGTACAAGTAGTTTATTGGGAGGTGGTTCTGATTCTGGTGGTGAAAAACTAGAAGGAAGGACCTTTGTTCTTGTCTTCTTTGAAGGAAGAATTCAGCAGAGACCAAGATTGTGAAAAGATAAAGGTGTTTATAAAAAGAAGCAGAATACGTGTAAAAGAACACGTAGCTGAACTCACAGAGTGAGTCATGTGCAGCGGGGCTGGCTTAGGTTGCTTAAATCAAGGTAGTTTTCTGCTTTTGTTTTCTGACCAGTCATCTTCATATCTGGTCCTGGTATGGGCGCACATCTCTCAGCCAAGATGGATTCCAGCTGACCTCTTCTCCCTCCTTTTGTCCTTCCCCTCAACTGAGGGCCTTCTCTGGGTGTGTGTTGGGCCAGGAAACCCCACAAGAATGCACCCGGTCTGGGCCCAGTGCTCCCGCTGGTCTCCCATCTCGAAGCATCAGCAGGAGACCAGCTGCAGTTGCTCAGCCAGGGGCCTGTGCACCTCCTACCTCAGGTCTGAAGAGAGGAGCCTGACCCAGATGTTACTGAGTCGCGTCTGCTGTGAGCACCCAGGGCCCAATCCCGCCGGGGACCCTCTGAGATGGGGTCAGGACTAGGGTGAGGCACTTGGGGTGCCAGATTAAGGAGGGACCCACTCTCGCACAGCCCTGGTAGATGCCGCCTTACACCCTGGAGCCTCTCTTACCTTGTCCTAGTCCCTGCCCTGCTCTGAGAGACTGTGCAGAACTAACCTCACGATTGTTCCATCCACAACTGGGAGCCAGGGATCTTGTTGCTGACCCCGTCCTTCATTGATTGAGCATTTCCCCTGGGTTGTTAAATCTCAGCACTTGCGGCCCTGAGGCAGAGTCAGAGGGAGGAAGAGCTGGTCCTGCAGGAACCTCAGAGGTGTGCTGAAGGCACGCAGGCCGAGTGTCCATGGCCCCTGCCGTGGACGGAGAGGATGTGTTTAGAAACAGAGTTCAGGGAGCCTGAATATATCCCTCCTCTCTCCGGGGCCCACCCCCTTCTGCTCCTGTGACCTCTGAAGCCAGCGAAGGAAACGTTCAAGAGAATCACTTGGAGAACTAGGCTGTGTCTTCGGAATCTGGAGATGCCGGGACTGGTGGTCTTCTCGTACCTCGTGGTAGCCACCTTGTGTAGTCCTTGAGGTGAGGTGCATCTGCAGTACAGCAAGAAGTGGGCCTCCTGGGAAAGACCTGCCGTTCCCAGAAGGGGGGCCTGAGCTTCTCAGGGCCAGAGAGGAACCCCAACCACGGAAGCCAGAGTTTCACTTCCTGGGAGCGTCCCACACGAGAGGACAACCAGCAGGGAAGCCCATGGGAAATGTGGGGGTAGCAGCCAGGCTTAGAACGTACCACCCAGATCAGTGACAGGAGTTCCTTGAAAAACCCACAAAGATGCTCCACAGGAAAGAGGCAGCCTCGGGCACTGCCACACAGAGGGCCTCGGTGCCAAGCTGTTGCCAGAGCAGCCAGGATATGCCTTTTCTGCTCCCCACCCTGCCAGCCCAGCCCAGCCCTGGCTGAGGAAGGGCAGCAGAGTGAGAAGGGAGGGAGAAGAAGGGAAGGACAAGGAGGAGAAGCCACTCTCTCCCATCTCCCCCAGGCCAGTTTCCTTGGCAGGAGGCCTAGGCTGGAGGACCAGGGAACGTTGGGTGGATAAAAGATCAATGCTTTGATATTTTATTGGACTGGACTTTTAAAAATACCTTTAAAAACAGTATTGACACCCAAGTGTGACTCAGAAAGATGCAGGGTCTGAGCAGTCATCTGTGTAAGGATGGACGAGTCAGCATTCAGCAGTACAGTTGGCAGGGAGAGCGGTTGGAAAGAAAAATGTCATTTTCAGCTACTGTCCTCCTGGGTTCATCCATTCAATAAACCCGTGTCCTCCATTCTAGCTTTGCCCAAATGTGCTAAAATGGCATTATTTTAAAATTCTGTCTGTATATCTAGAATTCGTTCAGAACCTGGGAGAGAGATGTGGTTAATTGACATCCCCCACCCCCGCCACCAGCCAGTGAGAACTCTGGCCCTGCATGCTGGCACTGTTTCCAAAAGCAACAGAACAGTTGGGAGCTAAGAAGCCACCCCAGTCCTGACTGCTGCAGCCTTCCCCACCTCTCCCCTGCCAGAGAGGCCCTGGAGGTTGAGATGCAATCACAGTGGCCAAGAGAGGAAACTCTAAGAAGCAGAATACTAATAGTAAGACTGGGATTGACTTCAGCCAGAGTTCAACATTGCTGCTATCCCCGCTCTCAATGGCCAGCATTGTTATTAAACAGCTTGAACCTCATCTCTGAGGAAAGCTGGACCTCCTGTGCGTGTTGATGGCTCGGTGTTGGATGCCAAAGGAATTTCCCTTCTCATCCAAGGTGGGATAAGGAAGGGTCAGTCTTGCTCAGGGCCTTCGGATATCGTGTGCACACAGATCCCCTGGGTCCTTGTCAGAATGCAGAGTCGGATCTGGAGTGGGGCAGGAGTATACATTTTTAACTAGCTCCCAACTGGTGTCAAGTGCTTTGGTGCGTGGACTCCATTTACAGTAGCAAAGATCCAGAACAGTGGTTCTCCACTTTAGCTGCACGTGAGAATCACATGCGGGAATCTGCAAAATCTCAGATTCAGATTTCATTGGTCTGGAGTGGGATCCTGATGCTGATGTTTTTAAAATTCCCGTATAATTCTGTAAGAGCTTTCCTGATGGCTCAGTGGTAAAGAATCCACTTGCCAAGGCGGGAACCACAGAAGACGCGGATCCCATCCCTGGGTCAGAGAGATCCCCTGGAGGAGGAAACGGCAGCCCACTCCAATATTCTTTCTTTTTTTTTCCACTCCAATATTCTTGCCTGGGAAATCCCATGGACAGAGGAGCCTGGCGGGCTACAGTCCACAAAGTCACAAAGAGCTGGACCCATCTTTGCAAGTGAACAACAACACAATTTTATAAACAGCTAAGATTGAGAAATAGATTTATAATAAGAATGGTGACATTTATTCTATAACTGTTATTTATTTATGGAAGATAGAAGTAGTTAAGGAGTTAATGCCAACATAGATAAAGAATGATTCTTCTAAATCCACCTGAGGTTGAAAACACCTAGGAAGAGTCACCCCACCTGAACCCTAGTATGTCGCACCAGTGCAGGAAATGGCTGCTGATAAAATCGCCACCCTAACCTCAACCAGAAAGGCTAGGACAGCCCCACTGAGTGGATTGTGGGCACTCTGAATTGTCTGTGCAGAAAGAAGGGGAGGCAGGGTACGTGTGAGTGCGTATGCTCGAGAGACATTTATGCATGTGATGGAAATTCAGCGTCGACCAAAATGTCCCTTCCTCCCTCAAGTCTCAGTTTAAACGTAGTTTTGCCCTTGTTATTCATCACTCAAGGTGGTGATGGCGGTGCTTTGAGACTAGTCACTCTGTAAATTTCTTAAGTGATCTTTGTATTAATTTCCCAGGATTGCATGACAAGTTACCAAAAACTCAGTGACCCAAACGATAGAAATGCATTTTCTCACGGTTCTGGGGGCCAAAGTCCAAAATCAAGGTGTAGGCGGGGCCGCGTTCTCTCTGAAACCTTTCAGGGAGAATCCATTCCATGGCTTAGCTTCCAGTGGTTGGTGGCAAGTCTTGGCTTGTGGTACTCCAATCTTTGCCTCTGTCACCCTCTGGAATCCTCCCTGTGTGTGTTCACTTCTTCTAAGGACATAAGTCATCTTGGATTAAAGGCCCACCGTACTCAAGTATGACCTCATTGTAATGCATATCATCTGCCATGATCTGATTTCTAGATAAGATCACATTCTAAGACTCTGGGAAGAGCATGAATTTGGGGGCAGGATGCTCTCCAACCCAGTACACTCTTCTTACCTAAAGATGGGAAGATTCCTGAGGCCATCACAGGTCGATTTCGGAAATACCTTGCCCAAATCCCCCTACAAACAGGAGTTCTTTGTTTTACACCAGAGCCCAGCCTGTTCCCTTTCCAGCACCACATAATGGGAAGTATGTAGAACATAGAGCCTGGTGGACCTGAGGTCAAGTCTCCACTTAGAGTGGAGGTGACTTTTGGTTAAGTTGCTTATACCTTCTTGGGTTGCATCTTTGTAACTTGGGGCAACAGGACAAATAACCAAACATTTTGTGGAAACGTTCTCCTGCACGACACACCATATTAGAACCTTTATAGATGTTATTTGATGAACAGAAATATCATCTTCATGAAGCTGTGGGGATAAATTAGCATATAGACTGTACCTGATCCGCTATAGGTGCTGAACAAATGCTAGTCCTTTTTACATCCTTTCTCACTCTAGGAGGAGAAGGCAATGGCAACCCACTCCGGTACTCTTGCCTGGAGAATCCCATGGAGGCAGGAGCCTGATAGGCTGCAGTCCCTGGGGTCGCTAAGAGTCGGACACGACTTCACTTTCACTTTCACTTCAGGTGCTGACAGTTTCTGATAATCCCTAAGCGGAGCCACCCAGATAACCTGCCCTTGCATTTCTGATGGACAGACTGGAGCCGGAGACTTGGGAGTCAACTCTGCCAGTAACTCCACTGTGACTTTGGCAAGCCACTTAAACACCTTCCATCCAGTGACTCACTCTGCTGCCCACTCAAGAACGAGCAGCATCTGAGAGCAGCATGCCAGTGTGGGAAGTGGAGCCCAGGGCTCGGCAGGCAAGAAGGTTCATGGGGCTGTGGCGCATCTCTGGTCCTGAGTTCCAGCATCAAAGTGGTCCTGAGCTCACCTGCCCCATCTCGCCATCTGCACCTCCATGCACCTGCCCTAATCTTTACTGGGCTGTGTTCTCAGCTCTCTGTGGATCTGCCAAGGGTTAAATAGCTTCTGACCTTTAAAGAAAACGTGATATTAACCCATGGGTTTGGATAATGTGTGTGTGTGTGTGTGTGTGTGTGTGTGTGTGTGTGAATGTGTGTTTCCTTGCTCTCTTGTAGGACTTCCTGTTTCTGCAGACTCTTTGCCCACACCATTAACTCTGGAAGTGGCTGGGCACTTGTGCAAATCTGTCAGCTGCCACATCACATCCTTGATTTGCTCTCTCCTTCTTCTCCAGTTCAGTTCAGTTCAGTCGCTCAGTTGTGTCTGAATTTTTGCAACCCCGTGAACCGCAGCACGCCAGGCCTCCCTGTCCAGCACCAACTCCCGGAGCCTACCCAAACTCATGTCCATTGAGTCGGTGATGCCATCCAACCATCTCATCCTCTGTCATCCCCTTCTCCTCCCGCCCTCAGTCTTTCCCAGCATCAGGGTCTTTTCAAATGAGTCAGCTCATTTGAGTCAACATCATGAGTCAGCATCAGGTGGCCAAAGTATTGGAGTTTCAGCCTCAACATCAGACCTTCCAATGAACACCCAGGACTGATCTCCTTTAGGATGGACTGGTTGGATGTCCTTGCAGTCCAAGGGACTCTCAAGAGTCTTCTCCAACACCACAGTTCAAAAGCATCAATTCTTTGGTGCTCAGCTTTCTTTACGGTCCAACTCTCACATCCATACACGACTACTGGAAAAACCATAGCCTTGACTAGACAGACCTTTGTTGACAAAGTAATTTCTCTGCTTTTTAATATGCTGTCAGCTTGGTCATAACTTTCCTTCCAAGGAGTAAGTGTCTTTTAATTTCATGGCTGCAGTCACCATCTGCAGTGATTTTGGAGCCCCCTCCCCCCCAAAAAAATGTCTCACTGTTTCTACTGTTTCCACATCTATTTGCCATGAAATGATGGGACCCGATGTCATGATCTTAGTTTTCTGAATGTTGAGCTTTAAGCCAACTTTTTCACTTTCCTCTTTCACTTTCATAAAGAGGCTCTTTAGTTCTTCTTCACTTTCTGCCATAAAGGTGGTGTCATCTGTGTATCTGAGGTTATTGATATTTCTCCTGGCAATCTTGATTCCAGCTTGTGCTTCTTCCAGCCTAGCATTTCTCATGATGTACTCTGCATAGAAGTTAAATAAGCAGGGTGACAATATACAGCCTTGACGTACTCCTTTTCCTATCTGGAACCAGTCTGTTGTTCCATGTCCAGTTCTAACTGCTGCTTCCTGACCTGCATACAGGTTTCTCAAGAGGCAGGTCAGGTGGTCTGAGATTCCCATCTCTTGAAGAATTTTCCACAGTTGATTGTGATCCACACAATCAAAGGCTTTGTCATAGTCAATAAAGCAGAAATAGATGTTTTTCTGGAACTCCCTTGCTTTTTCAATGATCCAGCAGATTTTGGTCCCTTCTTCTCCAGGGACCTGTTTATTGAGGGCTGGTGTGTCTTCTTGGCACAGTTGACACTTCTGAAGGGCTCAGCTGCCAAACTGGCTGAGTATGGGTAGTTTTTCAGCTTGTCAAGCAGTGGAAATATGGGGGGGAGGCCCTACCACCAGTTTATTGGACAAGCCTTAGAACATCCCAGCTCTTCAGTAATAACAACCCATCATATTCATAAGGGCTACAAAATTTCCCAAGCACATTCGTACTTATTATCTCATTAAATCACAACATCTGCATGGAGACTTTGTGCCCATTTTATAGATGAAGATCCTAACCCCCTGCCAGCTGACACCCTTGGCATTGCTTGGGAGCCAGTTTGACGTGCAGAACCTTGGGCACAGACCTGCCGAGTCATGACCTGCCATTTAAGATGATTCCCAGGTGATCTGTGAGGGCTTCTTTTGTGGCTCAGCTGGTAAAGAATCTGCCTGCAATGCAGGAGACCTGGGTTCGATCCCTGGGGTGGGAAGATCCCCTGGAGAAGGGAAAGGCTACCCACTGTATAGTCCATTAGATCACAAAGAGTCGGACACGACTGAGCGGCTTTTCACTTTCACAGGTGATCTGTGTGCACATTAAAGAGTGGAAGTGCTGGACTAAAGGGTAGTAACTCTCCCAGCATTCAGGACAGCATGATGGCTCACCTGGGATGAAAACCCAGGCTCCAAGCCTCCCAGAGAAGTGCTTTTCTGACAGCGTTGCTACACTCTCTGCACTTTAGCTGACCTAAAGTAGGCGCATACATCCTCTCAGTCAGCTCCCAGGTGACATCCACGTTCTCACCCTGAAGACTGAAGCTGAGTCGGGTGCCCCTGCTTTTGCTCCTGAAGCCCTTGGTGGGCTCCTCTGTCACAGAGGTAGAGGCACTAAGCCCTGTAACAAGGGGGAGAAAAATCAAACCATCGAGCGTCTTCTCAGGGCAACCCCTGGATTTGTCTGGGAGAGCTCCATACATCACTTTGGTTGCCCTACTTGAGCGATGGGGGAGCGAAGGAAACAAACTGCTGTGCAAAAGGAGGAATTTGTGTTGATCCTGAGAACAATGACAAAGATAGGCAGAGAAATTACGAGGAAAAAAGAGGAGGAGCGTGCCAGAGCCTTGGAGGAAGAGGTACAGTAATGTTTGTACATTCTTGGTGGGAATGGATTGCTTTGGGGGGGGGGGGTTGTTTTGTTTTTGGTAGAGAGTGTAAATGCTTTACACAAAGTGGAGTCTTGGAATGGCACAGTGAAGCTGGGAACTGGCTGGTGCCAGAGTGCCATGCGGTCTCAGCAGGCCCTGGAACCGCATAGTGACTGGACCAGCTTATTTCCTGTTCTTGGAATCCCTAGGACCTCGCATAATATAGCCAAAATGTTTCTTGTATGAATGAATGAGAGCATAAAAAATCCATAAATATTATCCTGTCCAACTCCCTCATTTTTTTCCCCTGCCTGTTTGTTGTAGATTGGCTTTAAAAATTTTTTATCGTAAGATACATTATATATTATAATATGGAAATACAAATATGCAATTAAAAAAAATAATAAAATGAATACCAGTATAGTCACCATCCAAACCAAGAAACAGAACATCAAAGTTTTATACTTTTTTTTACTTATTTTTTTTGGCTGTGCCTCCAGCATGCAGGATCTTAGTGCCTTGACTAGGGCTACAACCCAGGCCCCTTGCAGTGGAAACGTGGAGTCTAAACCGCTGAACCACCAGGAAAGTCTTTACATCTTTCAACAATCTGGAAATGTTTTCTTTTGTAAGGTTGGAGGTAGGAGGCTAAGTAATTTTTTCATATAGATAATCAATTTTGACTCAAGATTTGTTGAAAAAGTTTTCCTTTTCTCACTAAGCTACAGTGCCAACTTGTTCTTTAAAAAAATTCTGTCTGTGAATAGATCTGCTTCTGGGTTCTGCCTTTGATTCTTTGATCTACCCATTATTTTCAGCGTAAAACGATGTGATCTATTTACCAAAGCTTTATAATAATTACTCATATCTGACATGATGAGACCCCATATTCTTCTTCTTTAGCAGTATCTTGGCTTTTTATAGGCATTTGTATTTCTAAATAAAATTTAGAACTACTTTGTTAATCACAAAAAAGTATTGTGAGAATTTTTTTTATAATTATATGGAAACTTTAAGTCAGTTTGGGGGAGAACTCATATCTTTTGACATCTAGTCTTCTAAAGCATAGATAATATATTTCTCTACAACTTTTATAAATTCTTTTATGCCTTTTAACAAAGTTTTATAATTTTTATATAAAGATTCTTGCTCATTTATATATCAACACTTCATATTTATTGATGTTACAATAAAAAATCATTTTTAAAACTACTTTTTATATATATTGTTGCAGAGACAGAAATGCAGTGGAATTGTGTTATCAACTTTTCGTTCAGCACTGTTATGCAATTTTACTGCTAACTTTGATATCTTACCTGTAGACTCTTTTGGATTTCCAAGCGAATGGGTTTGGGCTTTCCCTTCCTATCTCCTATAAATTATGATATCTTGTCTTCTGTCCCAGTCCTTATGCCATTTATTTCTTTCCCTTGACTTATTGTACAAGGTGAATATCTCTAGTACCAAGTAGAAGTGGTGGTAGAGAAGGCATAGTTTTCTTATTCCTAATTTTAGAGGGATCTGTTTTGACATTTCCTCATTGATAAGGATGTTTGATTTGGTTTTGTAGTTTCAGGTTAAAGAAGCCCCATATTGAAGAACTTTTTAATGAAGAGATGTTGTTGGTTTTTTCCCCCCTTAAAAATGAACTATAGTCCACATGTGGGAAGTGCCTATAACATAAATGTATGCAATTCCACACACTGAACCCATCTGTGGGACCACCACCTAGATCCAGAGACAGCGTATCTCCAGATCCTGACATGCGCCTTTCCATCTTATTACTCAGCCCACAGTGGTACCCAATCTTCCGACACCACAGGCTAGTTTTACCTGTGTTTTAGTCTCCTATGTAAGTGGAGTCATAGTACTGCCTTTGTGACTGGCTTCTGTTTTTCTAAGTAATTATTTATTTATTGTTGGCTGCCCTGGGTCTTCACTGGTGCGCTTGGGCTTCGTCTAGCTGCAGGCAGCGGGGGCGGCTCTCTGGTTGCAGAGTGCAGGCTTCCCGTTGCTGTGGCTTCTCTTATTGTGAGTACAGGCTCTTGAGTACACGTGCTTCAGTGGTTGCTGCACGTGGGCTCAGTAGCTGAGGCCTGTGGGCCTAACTGCTCCATGGCATTTGGGATCCTCCTGGACCAGGGATCAAACCCGTGTCCACAGCATTGCGAGGTGAATCCTTAACCACATGAGTCTGAGTGAACTCTGGGAGCTGGTGATGGACAGGGAGGCCTGGCGTGCTGCAATTCATGGGGTCGCAAAGAGTCGGACACGACTGGGCGACTGAACTGAACTAGACTGAACTGGACCACCAGGGAAGCCTTGTGTCTGGCTTCTTCTGTGCAATGTTATGTTAGTATATTCATCTATACTGTTTTGTACAATTGTAGATCACTTATTCTTGGCAATGAAACGTATGCTGTTGTGTGAATATACTGGAATCTATATATCCTATGTTTGATGGGCACTTGGATAGTTTCCTGTAAGTCTATTATGAATAGTTCAGTTCAGTTCAGTCGCTCAGTTGTGTCCGACTCTTTGTGACCCCATGAATTGCAGCATGCCAGGCCTCCCTGTCCATCACCAACTCCCAGAGTTCACGCAAACTCACATCCATCGAGTCGGCAATGCCATCCAGCCATCTCATCCTCTGTCATCCCCTTCTCAATCCCAATCCCTCCCAGCATCAGAGTCTTTTCCAATGAGTCAACTCTGCATGAGGTGGCCAAAGTACTGGAGTTTCAGCTTTAGCATCATTCCTTCCAAAGAAATCCCAGGGCTGATCTCCTTTAGAATAGACTGATTGGATTGCCTTGCAGTCCAAGGGACTCTCAAGAGTCTTCTCCAACACCACAGTTCAAAAGCATCAATTCTTCGGTGCTCAGCTTTCTTCACAGTCCAACTCTCACATCCATACGTGACCACTGGAAAAACCATAGCCTTGACTAGACGGACCTTTGTTGGCAAAGTAATGTCTCTGCTTTTTAATATGCTATCTAGGTTTGTCATAACTTTCTTTATGAATAGTACTGCTATGAATATATTAATACATGTCTTTAGTGAAATATATATTTTGTGTTTGATACATACCTCAGAGGAGTATTGAAAACCATTGAAAATGTGCATGTTTCACTTTAGTAGAAAAATGCCACATTATTTTCCAAAGTGGTTGCAACAGTTTCCACTCCCACCAGCAGAGTTGGAGAGTTTCATTTGCTCCATATACATGCTGAATTTTATCAGTTTTCCTGCATCTTTTGAGATGACCATGTGCACATAAGATTTTTTTTTTCCCATTAATCTGTTAATGTGGTGAATTACACTTCTCATCTTTCCTCGTGAAAAAGGAACCTCTCTTTCCTGGGCTAAATCCAACTTGGTCAAGATGTACAAATTGTATGTTGCTTGATTCCATGTGCTATGGTTTTTGTAGAGTTTTCACCTCAGTCTTCATTAGTGGGGTTGGCCTAAATTTGAGGGGGGAGGTTGCTCTAATAACTTTTTTTTTTTTACAAAATGAAAGAAAATGGCCCCAAAGAACTAGGTGTATTTAGACAACTGCACAATAGGGTCACAGATCCAGCTCCCAGCTACAGCAAATCTACACCGCTGCTCTGGTCTGGAACTCTTGGAGTAATAATGCTAGTTCCCTGAAAAGCTATGAATGCTAAGATAAACTCTTGACACCCTCCATTTCTAACAATTTTCAACTCCCAGGTTCTCTCATACTGTTTGGAAAATTGCAAATTTGATTTCCTCCTTGTTCACAAGACAAGAGCTTAGCTCAGGAGTTCCCCAGTCAGAGGAATGAAACAAGGCTCTCACAGTAACCCTCCTGGGAATCTTTGGTGATGTGTGCCTCTCTGCTGAGACCCCCAGACTAGATGAGTCTCACATACTCAGAAGGAATGGGTGGAGAGCATGCTTGTAGGGGCAGAGGAAGAAAACCTCTGCCTTTGTGAGCCTGAGGCCCACTCTACTGTGTAGCCTTGGGTTGTCTCTCGCTCGCCTCCACTTTGCAGCGGGGGGCTCCTCTCCCGTCCCCACCGTCTCGCTGGTACTGCTGCAGGACGGAGAGCTCCTGGACCACAAGGCTCCAGCTCGCCCACGCCTCCCCGAGTCATTAACCACAAGGCTCCCTCACAGGAAACTGGTAAAAATGAGTATTCATGCCTCCTCAACCAAGGCAGTACAGACCTTCAGTGTTCCATCTTTGAGAGAAGTTTGTCCACAAGCTTCCAGAACAGCAGCCCTGAGAGTCTGATGGGAAATGGGATATCCACATGGTCTCAAAATATCTCTCATAAACGGCTTATTAATAACACAGGGAAAAATAGCAACCTTCCTACTGGCAGACAGTTGAATGAAATGAACAAGATTAATGTCTTCAATGCTGGGACTAATGGACATCATGTGTTCCCTGAGAAGGACTCATCGTTTCTGTAGCATTTCTGCCGAAAATATTTAACCTGGACCTAAGCACAGAGAATTATCAGACAAATCCAAACTGAGGGACATTCTGAAAAATAACTGGTCTGTATTCTTCTAAAAAATGTCAGTGTCTTAAAAGCCAGAAGAAGAGGCACAGTTTCTGATCAAAGATGAGTAAAAGGACTCGACAGTGCAATCCACGCACCACCCTGGATTGGATCCTGAACCAGGGGATGAAAAGTATTATAAAGGTCATCACCTGACATCATTGTCACCTGACAGCATCTGACAGTTGGTGAGATTGCAAAATAGACTTCTCAGAGAGTAATACTGTGTTACTGTCAAATTTCTTGATCTTGATAATGGTGCCAAGGTGACCTAAGAGAATGTCCTTGTTTTTTTTAGAAATTCACACTGAAGGGTTTATGCATAAAGGAATGTGATGCCAATGTGATAGATATTTTATAAAAAAAATCTATATATCACATATATATGTGTGTGTATATATATATATATATATATATAGAGAGAGAGAGAGAGAGAGAGAGAGCACAAGTGTGTCAAAATGTTAACAGTTGGTGAATCTTGGAGAAGAATATAGCAGTTTTTTCTATATTCTTGCAACCTTTCTTTTCTGGATATTATTTCAAAATAATAAGCTAAAAAAAATGCTTTTGTATCTAGCAAATGGAAAACCACAAAGGTAAATGATAAGGATCATCTTGGTGGTTAGAATCTAGAGTGTCATTATTAATACATTCTTGGCATGAGATGTCTTCAGAGGAAATCGCTTATCTTCTTAACCCTTTAAGAAAGGGTTCATCACTCCACGTGTGCAGATGAGAATGATGAAGGCTACAGAGATGAAATAAAACATTCAAGGTCACTCAGCAAAGAAGCAGCAGGGTTGGGATTCATTCAGGTCTGTGTGAAAGCCTTCAGGTACCACAAATTCCCTGGGATGTGACCCTGACAAAAACCGATCAGAAGAGAAGGTGGCATTTATGTCTTCTTGGTTATAAGTTGTTGGGTGTTAATTCATCTGGCCTTTTCCGAGAACTACCTCTTCTTTCCAGGCACTGCCTTGGATGTAGTGAGTAGATACCCCCCCTTAAAAAAAGGCAAGATGTGTGTAGAGTCCAAAGAACACAAGGGTGGACATGGACAAGATCTACAGTGAGAAACGAGGGTTTCTGGCAGCCCAGAGGGGAAGGAAGTTGATTCTGACTGCCCTGATGATTTTGGGTAGCTCACTGTGTTTCTGAAGAAGAATGATGGAGGTAAGAGAAAGGGCATTGGTGTCCACCTGGATGGTGTAACCTGGACTGGGACCAGTCCTGCCTCTTAGGAGTCATGTGGATCTTGGGAAGGTTGTCCAAAATACCTGTAGGGTTGATCTGAGAATCGGATTTAGTATAAGTGAAATGCTGGTGTGGCAGGTTCAGGGCCTCTTTTAGGAGCTGTGGCCTCTGGGGACCTGGGAGTAGCTAAAAAGAAGACAGAGGTTGGTGGAGATCATATTGATGTTACCATGTCTTTGCTCATCAAGAAACTAAAATAGAGGTGTTCCCAGCCTGGTTCCAAAATGGATATGCTGAACCAGACTTCAATGCGGGGGGAAAAAATAAGAGCAATTATGCATTATTTTGTAAACTCTTCTTCTATGCAGGGAACAGGGATGAATGGTATCAGGAGAGAAAGAGAGAAGCATCTGAACAGTCTGCCTTCACCCTTAACTCAGGAGTGCCTTTCCTGGGGCAGGGGAAGAAGTCTTCCTGGCTTCCCCTCAAGAGTTCTCCGTATGTCCATGACTGCCAAAGCATCCTGTCTTTGGCAAACATCCCAGCCCCTAGGCTCCTCCTGCAGAAGCTGGAATCAATAGAATAGACAGTAACCATAGGGGCAGAGATGCAAAGGCGCCCACCATAAGACAACACAGCGTGAGCGCAAGTTCACGAGCAGTGGAGATGCCCACTGCCTGCGGGCTAGTACTCAGTTCTGGGGCAGACTCAACCTCAGGCCACTGACACTTAAAAAAGGAGCTCAGGGTACTCCCATAACCCCAACCAGGGCCAAACATATAAGCTATGGCTGGTCCCTGAGAGGTGTCACAGAATGGAGATATCATTACTATGTGAAGTCGAATATGCCACTTTGGTGTAAGGATTATTTTCAGCTACAGGCAATTGAGAATCAGCCAACAGAGGAAGAGTTCTTTGCCCTTTCCTTGAGTACCAAAAGTGGGGCATACATTTCCTTCTGAGAAAGGTGCCCGCCCTGTACCAGAACAAGTGACTCTTATTATCAAAGATGAGACGCTGACACCAGGTTTAGTCTGCACAAACAGAACTTATTAAAATAGCCCTGTTTTCCTCTGACTTCCCTGCTGGCTCAGATGGTAAAGTGTCTGCCTACAATGCAGGAGACCTGGGTTCAATCCCTGGGTTGGGAAGCTCTGCTGGAGAAGGAACTGGCACCCCACTCCAGTACTCTCGCCTGGAAAATCCCATGGACGGAGGAGCCTGGTAGGCTACAGTCCATGGGGTCGCAAAGAGTCAGACACGACTGAGCAACTTCTCTTTCCCTTATTTTCCTTTAGTTCCCTCATAGGTTTCCTTGTCACTCCATCATAGTTTATCATCCCTGGAAGCCCAAACTTCCTTTCCTTCTTTGAAATGGTACATAAGCCTCCAAACCTAACTGCTTTTTTGAGTTTCACCCCTTTTCTGTGAACACCTGTGCACCTAAACATATTCTGAATAAAAATTGTCTTTTCTCTTAATCTGCTTTTTGTTAGTTTAACTCACAGACTCTCAGTTACTGAGTTAAGAAACTAGAGGAAGACAGTTTTCTCCCCAACATACACTTAATAGTGATAAACTCAGACTTCCCTTGTATACCACTTTTTGTCATGCAGATGCTTTTTGTCACTGGGAGAGAATTCCAAGTGGATTAGTAATTTAATCTATAATTTAGTAAGTTATTTACAAAATGGAAACCTCTCTGCTTTGCTATCAGTGATAGCCATTTTCTAAATGGCTAAAAGCTTATTTTTGAAAAGATACCATATCATTGTTAAAGAAACCTTTCAAAAACTTTCAAAATAAAGAGGAACAATCTAGTATCTGACTTTGAATTTCTGCCTTGTCCATTCCAGAATTTGATCCGATGCATCCGGGTCTTGACAGTTGTACCATATATACCACCTTAATCTGCTTTTCTCACCATCAAGATTTTTCTGGGTTTCTACAGAGTTTTCATATGAGTTCTTCCTTTTATTATTCATCATTCTTCAGAGAGCCATTTACCCCCTAGGACTTCTGTGATGAAAGTGCCATTGCTTGCTAAACTCCTTAAAGGGGAGTATAATATATAATTTCATCTTTTTATCTCTTCTGATGACCAGAGCAGTGCTGGGAATATGCTTAGTCCTCAGTAAGTGTTTGCAGCCTTGGAAAAAAAATGTTAGTAGAAGACAAATTCTAGGAATAAAGAACCATGTAAAACACTAAGAGGTCTTATCAGTTCTTCTTGCATACAATGTAGCATAAGTTTCCAGAAAATACAGCTAAAAATACAAATATTATACTCTAAGCCACACATTTTTCTCCATGTTCAACCCTTCAGAGCAATATTGCGGTCATACCTTTGATTGTATGCAGGCGATGTTCCTGACCACTCTTATACAGGAAATAAATATTTAGCAGTAACAAAAAAAGCCTGTTTATTGTAGCTTTGTGGGGATGTAATCTATGTGATGCTGGGAGGGATTGGGGGCAGGAGGAGAAGGGGACGACAGAGGATGAGATGGCTGGATGGCATCACTGACTCGATGGATGTGAATCTGAGTGAACTCCGTGAGCTGGTGATGGACAGGGAGGCCTGGCGTGCTGCGATTCATGGGGTTGCAAAGAGTTGGACATGACTGAGCGACTGAACTGAACTGAATCTATATGAATCTATATTTAGGTATGACCTAAATCAAATCCCTTACAACTATACAGTGGAAGTGAGAAATAGGTTCAAGGGATTAGATCTGAAGAACTACGAATGGAGGTTCATGACATCATACAGGAGGCAGGGATCAAGACCATCCCCAAGAAAAAGAAATGCAAAAAAGCAAAATGGTTGAGGAGGCCTTACAAATAGCTGTGAAAAGAAGAGAAGCAAAAGGCAAAGGAGGAAAGGAAAGATATACCCATTTGAATGCAGAGTTTCAAAGAATAGCAAGGAGAGATAAGAAAGCCTTCCTCGGTGATCAATACGAAGAAACAGAGGAAAACAACAGAATGGGAAAGACTAGAGATCTCTTGAAGAAAAGTAGAGATATCAAGGGAACATTTCATGCAAAGATGGGCTCAATAAAGGACAGAAGTGGTATGGACCTAAAAGAAGAAGAAGCCATTAAGAAGAGGTGGCAAGACTATACAGAAGAACTGTACAAAAAAGATCTTAATGACCCAGATAACCACGATGGTGTGATCACTCACCTAGAGCCAGACATCCTGGAATGCGAAGTCAAGTAGGCCTTAGGAAGCATTACTATGAACAAAGCTAGTGGAGGTGATGGAATTCCAGTTGAGCTATTTCAAATTCTGAAAGACGATGCTGTGAAAATGCTGCACTCAATATGCCAGCAAATTTGGAAAACTCAGCAGTCGTCACAGGACCGGAAAAGGTCAGTTTTCATTCTAATCCCAAAGAAAGGCAATGCCAAAGAATGCTCAAACTACCACACAATTGCACTCATCTCACACGCTAGCAAAGTAATGCTTAAAATTCTCCAAGCCAGGCTTCAGCAATACGTGAACCATGAACTTCCATAGGCTCAAGCTGGTTTTAGAAAAGGCAGAGGAACCAGAGATCAAATTGGCAACATCCGCTGTATCATGGAAAAAGCAAGACAGTTCCAGAAAAACATCTATTTCTGCTTGATTGACTATGCCAAAGCCTTTGACTGTGTGGATCACAATAAACTGTGGAAAACTCTGAAAGAGATGGGAATCCCAGACCACCTGACCTGCCTCTTGAGAAACCTGTATGCAGGTCAGGAAGCAACAGTTAGAACTGTTAGACATGGAACAACAGACTGGTTCCAAATAGGAAAAGGAGCACGTCAAAGCTGTATATTGTCACCCTGCTTATTTTTAACTTATATGCAGAGTACATCATGAGAAACGCTGGGCTGGAAGAAGCGCAAGCTGGAATCAAGATTGCCAGGAGAAATATCAAGAACCTCAAATATGCAGATGACACCACCCTTATGGCAGAAAGTGAAGAAGAACTAAAGAGCCTCTTGATGAAAGTGAAAGAGGAGAGTGAAAAGTTGGCTTAAAGCTCAACATTCAGAAAACTAAGATCATGACATCCGGTCCCATCACTTCATGGCAAATAGATGGGGAAACGGTGGAAACAGTGGCAGACGAATTTTGGGGGCCTCCAAAATCACTGCAGATGGTGCCTGCAGCCATGAAACTAAAAGACGCTTACTCTTTGGAAGGAAAATTACGACCAACCTAGGCAGCATATTAAAAAGCACAGACATTACTTTGTGGACAAAGGTCTGTCTGGTTAAAACTGTGGGTTTTCCAGTAGTCATGTATGGGTGTGAGAGTTGGACCGTAAAGAAAGCTGAGCACTGAAGAAATGATGCTTTTAAATTGTGGTGTTGGAGAAGACTCTTGAGAGTCCCTTGGACTGCAAGGAGATCCAACCAGTCCATCCTAAAAGAGATCAGTCCTGGGTGTTCATTGGAAGGACTGATGTTGAAGCTGAAACTCCAATACTTTAGCCACCTGATGCGAAGTAGTGTCTCATTTGAAAAGACCCTGATGCTGGGAAAGATTGAAGGCGGGAGGAGAAGGGGACAACAGAAGATGAGATGGTTGGATGGCATCACCAACTCAATGGACATGAGTTTGAGTAAACTCAGGGAGTTGGTGATGGACAGGAAGGCCTGGTGTCCTGCAGTCCATGGGGTCGCAAAGTCAGACACAACTGAGCAACTGAACTGAACTGAACCATCCCTGATAGAGGCAGTCCAGCACTTCTGTGTCATAGAGAATTACCTAGATATGAACTCTGCTGCTGCTAAGTTGCTTCAGTCGTGTCCGACTCTGTGTGACCCCATAAACGGCCGCCCACCCACTCCTCTGTCCCTGGAATTCTCTAAGCAAGAATACTGGAGTGGGTTGCCATTTCCTTCTCCAATGCATGCATGGATGCTAAGTCGCTTCAGTCATGTCCAACTCTGCGTGACCCCATGGACAGCAGCCCACCAGGCTCCTCTGTCCACAGAATTCTCTAGGCAAGAGTACGGGGCTGGGTTGCCATTTCCTTCTCTAGATACCAACTCAGACACCAGCAAATATTTCTAGGAGATGAGATTGCAGACAAAGGAGAATGGGTTTAGGAGTCATGAAGCAAGATGTAGGGGAATACAAAGCCATTCTAAATTGCATTCTATATCTTTGTCAAGAGGTTTTCTTAAAAAAGTCTGTCCCTGAGGGTATTCCTTTCAGGATCTAGTGAATGTTTCTGTGCAACAGAAGATGGACCTGGAGAAAGCATCGATTCTTGAGCCCCGCATGACCTTGGCTGTGTAGTCTGGTTCTGGCTGCCTTCTTCTAGGATGCTGGGATCCCTGCCTTTTGTCCAAAGATGAGGAATGGAGGCTTCTCTTTAACTCCATCACAGTCTAGATATTTAGAGCCGGGGTATAGTAGCTCAGATAAAAGCCAGTTAAGGATGCTGTGCTGTGCTGTGCTGAGTCGCTCAGTCATGTCCAGCTCTTTGCAACCCCATGGACTGTAGCCCACCAGGCTCCTCTGTCCATGGGGATTCTCCAGGCAAGAATACTGGGAGATCCTCCTCCAAGGGATCTTCCCAACCCACGGATCGAACCGGGGTCTCCTGCATTGCAGGTGGATTCTTTACCAGCTGAGCTACCAGGGAAGCCCCCAACCAAAGATATCAAGTCCTAATCCCTGGAATTTGTAAATGTAAACTTATTTAGAAAAAGGGTCTTTGCAGATGTGGTTAGGCCAAGGAGATTACGATAGAGAGATTATCATGAATTATTGAGATGGAACCTAAATGCACTCTCAAGAGTCTTTATAAGATAGAAGCGGAGGGAGATTTGACGTAGCTCGCAGAGGAGACAGCGATGTAAAGACAAAGGCAGAGATTGGTGTGATGTAACCCCAAGCCCAGGACTGCTGGGACTGCCACCAGGAGCCGGAAAAGCCAAGGAAGGATTCTCTCTGAGGACCCTGGAGAGAGCTCAGTCGTCCAAACTCCGAAAGTGTGAGAGAATACATTTTTATGTTTCAAGGCACCAAGTCTGCGGTAATTTTTTTTTTTTTTTTTTTTTTTTTTTTACAGCAACCTCAGTAAACTTGGATACGTGGCGAGGGCAGACACAGGTCTACAGGGGCCCACACCAACTCTCTGTGATGGCCCTGGAACTGCGGCAAGAGGCGGTCCTTTGGTCCAGGCTGTGTGGTCCTCTCCCCGGTGCTTCACCTGACTCCATCTTCATAGTGCCTCATACACCATTCAGTTTATTGGAAAACTTCAGTCCACCAGGTGAAGGAATAGTAAATAGCAGGATTTCAAGGAACTCACAGTAAGGGTGCCTGGGAGTATAAATCAGCCGCAAAAACACCTCTGCTGACTGGGCTTGCCTCTGCCCAAGTCAGGTTGCTCAGTCGAACTTGGCCTCGACCAAGTGGCCTGGCTTTGTGGAGTGGAGGAAACAGGCAGGATGGAGGCCAGCCCACTCCCCAACGCCCCTTAGCCCCTGCTCAGTTACCCTGCATAAAGCAAGGACGTCTGCGCCAAGGCCCATGCCATCATTCCAGCCCTACCTGGAAGCTGGTCTCGGGGGAATTCCACCCAGTCCCTGAGGCCTGCGTGGCCGAGGCGGGGAGAGGTCCCGGGTCCCTTCCACAGCTTCAGGTGAAGCAGGTATCATAGTTTCCGCCCTTGCGATGTGAATCAGCGGTAGCTGGGAGCCCCCGACTCTCCCTGTCTGTGAGCCATTGATCTTTGCTTATCACTGACAAAACTCTTGTAAAAGATCTGAGGTTTTCCCCAAACTACGTCAGCCCGTGAATAATGTGGGTGAGGGGAATTACCTAGATATGAACTCGGACTCCAGCAGTTATTTATACGAGATGAAATTGCAGACAAAGGAGGATGGATTTAGAGGTCGTGAAACGAGACATGGAGGAACACACAGCCGTTCTAAAATTGCATCTAAAGAAAGAGGTTGAAGTGTAGCCGTGAAGTGGATGTCATCTGCGTGGGGGAATTCTTAGCTCGCTCCGTTTCCACGAGGAACTTCCACATCCCTCCAGAAGGGGGAGCAGTAGCGGAAAAGACAGCTGTGGTTCCGCCTCTCTTCCTGACGGAGGAGGTGGGGTTGGGGGGTGGGGGTGGGGGTGGGGGTGGTGCTGAGCTCCTATGACTGGCAGGTGGGGAAATTTTGTCACTTGTATCCGTTGGACCACAAACGCCAGAGGAATGGGCCCCTTTCTCTGTTCCCTTTTTAGGACAGCCTGAACTCCACGGTAGAGGTGCCCCTGGCTGTAGACCTTCGTGGTGAGGTGACCAGGTTGGTCTGGCTTTGTCAGGCCAGGTTACGTCCTTGCTTCTTGATATGGAGGCAGGACACTGTCCTTTCTGCGGATGACTGAGCTTATCCCAGTGACCTGGTCTCACAAGCAGAAATAAGCCATGAGCTCATCACTTCCCAGTTCTGTTCCTGAAGTGCCTGTTCTTGACACCGTAAGGAAGAATCTGCCACATTTCTACACACTAAAAACAAAATATCAGAAAGAGCAAGTTTAAAGAAAAATCCCACTTAACATTGCATAGGGATGTCCCTGGCCATCCAGGGGTTAAGACTTCACGCTTCCACTGCTGGGGGTGAAGGTTTGATCCCTGGTTGGGGAACTAAGATCCCATATGCCATGTGGCACAGCCAAAAAAATTAATAAGTAACATAAATTTAAAAAAGAAATCATGGTAAAGAAAGCCCTAAAAATAAGCTTAACCAAGAAGGTGAAAGACATATACTCTGAAAACTATAAAATATTGATGAAGGAAATTAAAGAGGATTCAAAGAAATGGAAAAATATCTCCTGCCCTTGGGTTGGAAGAATCAGCCCCCTGTACCACTGAACCCCAAGGCAACCACTGATCATTTGCTGTCTCTGTCATTTTGCTTTTTCCAAAACATTCTCCTGTAGTTGGAGTCAGAGAGCATGTAGCCTTTTCAGTTAGCAAGACACACTTTAAGGCTTTCAGTTAGCAATACACACTTCAAGGCTTCTCTTTGTGGCTTGATAGATGGTGTTTTAAGACCACTGAAAAGCATGTCATTGTGTACATTACCACAGTGCTGTTTATCCATTCACCTATCAAAGGACATCTTGGTGGATTCTCATTTTTTGGCAATTGTAAATAAAGTTGCTATACATATTTGTGCTCAGATTTTTGTGTGGATATGTTTTCAACTCATCTGGGTAGAAATCAGGAGCATGATTACTGGATTATATGGTAAGCCTATTCTAGCTTTATAAGAAATTACCAAACTGTCTCCCATAGTGGTTGTACCAGTTTGCATTTCCACCAGCAATAAATGAGAGTGCCTCTTAATCTTCTTTTTGTAAAAATTTTATTTATATGCTTTTCTCTTGTTAATCTTTAAAATATTTGTTTTTATGTATTTATTTGGCTGCACCGGCTCTTAGTTGCCGCATGCAGGATCTTCAGTCTTTGCTGCAGCATGCGGGGTCTTTGGTTGTGGTGTGCGAACTCTTGGTTGCCGCATGTGGGATCTAGTTCCCTGACCAGGGGTTGAACCCAGGCCCTTGCATTGGGACCATGGTCTTAGGCACGGGTCCACCAGGGAGGTCCCTTAATCTTCTTCCTTTCCAGTATTCGGTGCTTTGATTTTAGCCATTCTAACAAGCGCGTAATGATAATTCACTGTAGCTCTAATACACAGTTCCCTCATGCTCTTTCACATGCTAATCTTCCATCTGTATGCGTTCTTCGGTGAGACCTATTTTTGAAATTTTGGGGTTTTTTTGTGATAGTGTCTTGTTTTAGCATTGTCACTATATGTGATTTTTAAGCATTAAAAAAATAGAAGTATAGTTGATGTTCAATATTACATATGTACAATGTTACAGATCACGGGTGTACACTAAAGTGATCCACAATTTTTAGAAGTTGGACTCCAGTTATAGTTATTACAAAATATTGCCCCTGTTCCCTTATTATTAATATATCCTTGCAGCTTATTTTATCGGAGAAGGCAATGGCACCCCACTCCAGTACTCTTGCCTGGAAAATCCCACGGGTGGAGGAGCCTGGTAGGCTGCAGTCCAGGGGGTCGCTAAGGGTCAGACACGACTGAGCGACTTCACTTTTCACTTTCTTGCATTGGAGAAGGAAATGGCAACCCACTCGAGTGTTCTTGCCTGAAGAATCCCAGGGATGGCGGAGCCTGGTGGGGTGCCATCTACACAACAGAAGCGACTTAGCAGCAGCAGCTTATTTTATACCTAATAGTTCCTACCTCTTAATTCCCTACCTCTACCTTGCCCCTTCCTCTCCCCACTGGTAATCACTAGTCTGTTCTCTAAATGAGATCGATTTGTTTTTAAACTTTAAAAATCATTGTAGGGAGCAGCAGTAGACCCGCCCCTATTTTGCCACCGATCACAGATAGATAAGATACCTGCAGAGAAGCTGTTCTCCACTGAGCTGCCGACACACAGCAGTGCAGACTCTGAGACAAAGAAACTAGCAACACTGAAAACCTCCAGAAGGCAGGCTCTCATTAAGGTAGGTATTAATAAGCATCCTTGGGAAAGAAAGACGTAAGAAGCAAGGATAGTTTTATGTCCTTGGGGGAGAGGCCGGGATTTCAGAAATCTGGCATGAGAGGGGATGCTTTTCTTTGCATATCCCCAGTGTTTACAAACCCTGCTTATGTCTCAGTGCCTGTCCATAGCGGTCTACTGGAGAAAAGCAAGCCATGCCATTCTTCTCTGCAGGATGCTAGGAGGGTGTCAAATCTCCTCCAAGAGTGGGAAGCTGGATAGCAGAAGATTCTGCCTATCCCCAGGCATCTGGGGAGGAATCTGTCCTAACGCTGCGTGCATTGCGTCTATGAGAGGAAGGCACGTAGGTATTGTTCTGAAGGAACAAAGCTGGCAAGCAAATTTCATCCCTGACTAGATGCTTTCTTAAATGACCACAGGCACATCCCACCAAACCCTGAAAAGCCTTCTTGGCCTCCTTCTCACAAACTGAAAAGCCTCCTTTTCAGTTTGAAAAGCAAGTCCAAGTTTACTCTGCTACAAAGTAATCTAGAACTTGGAAGTCAGATGGTCTAGATGCTAAAAGATTGTAGCTTTTTTACTCTTTTTTTTTTTTTTTTAACCCACAGTGAAGTACAGAAAAGAACCAGGATTTGGAGAAGACAGATGCAGTTTTTGAGTCCTGGCTCTGTTGCCTCACCCTTTGTGTAACTTCAGGTACTGGACAAAAGCTGAGACTCAGGTATGATTGTAACTCCAGAAAGAGAAAGGAGATGTTAGTGCCTGCTTCACAGGGATGCCTGAGGAATAAATGAGGTGATGTATGTAAAATTCTTGGTGCACTGTGATAAATGGTAGGGCTCGCTAATACTTTCCACAGATTTTAATGATGAAGGAACAGAGCTGGGAATGTGGAGTGGATAGGAAGGATCTAGGGAAGAAAATGAGTTGAAGACTTCCTCTTCTCTCAGGATATTAGGAGAGCAGAACAGAAGGACCATGAACTGAAAATTGTTTTTTAAAGTAACTGTAAAAGACAAGTGAGGAGAAAGATGTAGGAGGGGAGACTCCTGTTTTGAAAGATGCTAGCCACATAAAAAAGAGATCCACCTCCATACTCAGAAACTGTCTTAAAATGTATTTTCTGTATATACTTAGGTGAAATTAATATCTTTAAAAATGGCTAACTTGATTCGCATTTCAAATTATAGAGATGTGGCATGGTGGAGAGGGATGTCTGAGTGTCCAATAATCAAATGCCTTGGAAAAATTGTTAAGTCTAGATCAAAACTGCCTTGAATGTAAATATCAGTTTGAGGCAAATGATCATGTTTCAAATGTGAATCTTCCATTCATGTTGTTTATCTCTGTTACAGAAGGAAGGGAGGGAGGGAAAGGGAAAGAATCAAAAGCAAATATGGCATTATGCTGGCAGTTGCTAATTCTGAGAGGTGGAACTATAGGTATTTAAGTTTTCTTGGCAAATTTTGGTCTTTCTTATCCCACTGAATCCCTCTGTATTAGTTAGCCTGAGAAGTTTTCAACTTTTTAAAATGCATATAGGCTTTACTTTCTAGAGAAGTTTTAAGTTAACAGAAAATTTGTGTAGAAAAGGCAGAGAGGTCCCATGGTGGAGGTGGTGGTGGTGGTTTAGTCACTAAGTTATGTCCGACTTTTTGAGACCCCCATGGACTATATAGCCCGCCAGGCTCCTCTGTTCACGGGATTTTCCAGGCAAGAATACTGGAGTGAGCTGCCATTCCCTTCCCCAGGGGATCTTCCTGACCCAGGGATCGAACCCAGGTCACCTGCATTGCAAGCAGATTCTTTACCAACTGAGCCACCAGGAGAGCCCCAGAGAGGTTCCATATAGCCCCTGTATTATTATTCTGTTTAAGCTGCCATCACAAGATGCCAGGTGGCTTAAATGACAGGAGCTTATTTTCTCACAGTTCTGGCGCTAGAAGTCCAAGGCAAGATGCTGACAACCTGGATTTCTGGTGAGAGCCTCTAGGGCCGCCTTTACACTTGGTTGTCGTCTCACAAGGACACGGGTCCAGTTGGATTAGGGCCCCATCTGGTGACCTACGTTAGCTCCTCATTGGACTGTCTCCAAGTTGAGTGACACTGGGGGTGTCCTGGTCAGTGTGGGCTCCTATAAACAGAATGCCATAGACTGGGTGGCTGACAACAACAAAATTTATTTATCACCCTTCTAGAGTCTGGGAAATGCACGATCAAGGCACCCAAGCAGTCAGGTTCTAGGGAGAGCCCTCTTCCAGGATGCTAACTGCCAAATTCTCACTGTATCCTCACACACTCTAGAGCAGAGAGAGGAAGTGAGCTCTCCTGTTCTTCTCATCAGGGCATTCATCCCATTCTTGAGGGTGGAGCCCTCATGCGTGTGGGCGTGCTAAGTTGCTTCAGTCATGTCTGACTCTTTGCCACCCTATGGACTGTAGCTCACCAGGCTCCTCTGTCCAAGGGATTCTCCAGGCAAGAATACTGGAGTGGATTGCCATGCCCTCTTCCAGAGGATCTTCCCGACTCAGGGACTGAACCTGTGTCTCTTACATCTACCTGTATTAGCTGGCGGGTTCTTTACACTGGCACCGCCCGGGAAGCCCTGCACCTTCCTGACCTCACCTAATTCAATCACTTTCCAAAGCCTCCACCTCCTGATACCACCACAGTGGGGGTAAGGTTTCAACACACAAAGTTTGGAAGGACACATTTAGTCCATAACAGGGCTTTAGGGCTTCAATATGTGAACTTGGTGGGGAGCGGTGGGGCACAATTCAGTCTGTATTTTTAAATTAAAAATGTTGCTAAGAAATGAATGTCTCTTAGGAGCCTCTGTGGCTGGCCTCCTGCTGCCTTGATGGATTACACACTTGAGCCCAATTTGACAACAGTAACTGACTTCTACTATCCCGACATCTACTCGAGCCCCTGCGATGGGGAGGGGAGAGACAGCAAGCTGCTTCTCGCCATCTTCTACTGCATTCTGTTTGTATTTGGTCTTCTGGGGAACAGCCTGGTCATCCTAGTCCTTGTCGCCTGCAAGAAACTGAGGAGCGTCACGGATGTATACCTCCTGAACCTGGCCCTGTCTGACCTGCTGTTTGTCTTCTCCTTCCCCTTTCAGACCCACTATCAGCTGGACCAGTGGGTATTTGGGACCATAATGTGCAAGGTGGTCTCTGGCTTTTACTACATCAGCTTCTTCAGCAGCATGTTCTTTATAACCCTCATGAGTATGGACAGGTACCTGGCAGTTGTCCATGCCGTATATGCCTTGAAGGTGAGGACTATCAGCATGGGCACAGCCCTGAGTCTGGTGGTGTGGCTGACTGCCCTCGTGGCCACCAGCCCGTTACTAGTATTTTACCAAGTGGCCTCCGAAAATGGCATCCTACAGTGTTACTCGTATTACAATCAGCAGACGCTGAAGTGGAAGATCTTCATCCACTTTGAGGTGAATATCTTAGGCCTGCTGATCCCCTTCAGCATCCTGATGTTCTGCTACATCCGCATCCTGCACCAGCTGAGGAGCTGCCAGAACCACAACAAGACCAAGGCCATCAAGCTCGTGCTCATCGTGGTGGTCGCCTCCCTACTCTTCTGGGTCCCTTTCAACACGGTCCTCTTCCTCACTTCCCTGCACGACATGCGCATCTTGGATGGATGTGTCATGAGCCAGCAGCTGACCTACGCCACGCATGTCACAGAAACCATTTCCTTCACCCACTGCTGCGTGAACCCTATTATCTATGCGTTCATGGGTGAGAAGTTCAAGAAACACCTATCAGAACTATTTCGGAAGAGTTGCAGCCACATCTTTGTCTACATCGGGAGGCAGGTCTCCAGGGAGGCCTTGGAAAAATCATCCTCGAATCATCACTCCACTCGCTCCTCCACCATAGACTACATTCTGTGAGTCTGTGCAGGGCAGAGCATCCCTCTGCCCCCATCACCCACCTTCTTGAAATAGAAATGATTCACACTGGAGTTGGAGGCTACGTTGAAGGGAGACTCTTAGAAAGCTGGCTGGAGACACAAGTCTTCTTTCACGATATTCGGTGAATTACTACTATTGCAAGTCAACCCTCTCAACTTTCAAAGACTTTGTCACTATTTTCTAAAAATAGTCTATAAGTTTCACTGTGTTAGCTATAGGGATTCCCCCCCCGCCAAGGTTTTGGAGTATCTTTATCAAATACCAGCTTTAATTTTATCAAATGCCTTCTCCTTATCTATTGAGGTGATCATGTAGTTTTCCTCCATTATTCTGTTAATTTCGTGAACTATACTGATAGGTTTTCTTATTTTAAATCAACCCATGTTTTCCCTAGAAAAAAATGACCTCATGTTTATGATCATTTTAACAATAAACAATTGGATTCTCTTGGGATTTTTGTATCTGTGTTCATGAGCGATACTGACCCGCAACACTTGTGACGTAGGAAGTGCCTCGGATCTTGAACCATGCTGGCCTCGCTCAGGACATTGCAAGGGACACCTTGGATTTCCTGGCCTGGACCCTGCTCCTCACTTACAAGCTGGCCTGAGGTAGCATCTCTGCATGTCAAGGCAGACACATGTGAGATAAGGTTGAAGATGGTGATGATGGTGCTTTCTGTCTTGCCTGCTCCATAGACCTACCCGATGTCCCACCTATAGCCTATAAATATCTTTGTACACATAAAAGTTTGTTATTACTATAATAAAAATACACAGCCTTTAACATTTTACTAGCTCTGCAGTTTTGGGTGATGTACTTTAACTGTTCTGTGCTTCAGTGTCTTTAAATGTAAATGCAGATATTAATAGCAATAACGCATACCTCGGATTTCTGTGAGTTATGCAAGGTTACGAAGCTGTGTTCTAACGCCACCTACTGTTCACTCGCTGAGAGTAGCAAGAGTCCCCTAAAGCAGGGTGGAAAGAATGGGAGCTCATTCCTGCGTGTATCTGGTGTATGTGTGCGTGGTATGTTAAGAATGTGTCAAGGAAAGGCTGAAAAACTGTTCCCGATTAAAGGAGGCCAAAGACATGACAATTAACTGAAATATATGATCTTAAATTGGATTCTGGGTTGGTGGAGGGGGAATGCTCTGAAAGACAGTTTGGGAACAATTGGTGAACTTTTAATTTGGGATGTTTATGAGATAACATTGGAGAAGGCGATGGCACCCCACTCCAGTACTCTTGCCTGGAAAATCCCATGGGCTGAGGAGCCTGGTGGGCTGCAGTCCAGGGGGTCGCTGAGAGTCGGACACGACTGAGCGACTTCACTTTCGCTTTTCACTTTCCTGCATTGGGGAAGGAAATGGCAACCCACTCCAGTGTTCTTTCCTGGAGAATCCCAGGGACGGGGGAGCCTGGTGGGCTGCCGTCTATGGGGTCGCACAGAGTCGGACATGACTGAAGTGACTTGGCAGCATGAGATAGCATTAAGTATTAAAATTGATAAAACAGAGAAACAGGTAGAACAGCAGCTGAGGGTAGAAAGTGCAACAATCAGCGTTACTTGTTAACTACCTACTTAGGACATAAACCCCATGAGGTCATCGACGTCATCTCTTTTATTCACCCCTGTGCCTCCAGAGTCTGGAACAGTTCCTGGCACGTAGTATGCACCTAATTAACATTTGTCAGATGAATAAATGAATGGGCCTCTGAAACAAGACACAGTTAAGAACAGGGTGAGGTATCAAAGCCGTCTGTCCTTCCACACAGAGACTGAGGTTATCCGCTCTGGCTCCTGGTTACTGTTTGTCATCCCGGTGAACCTGGCCTGCAAAACATTCTGATTGACTCAGTTGTTCCAGGCACACAGCCAGAAATACATCTGGCAACTCCCCAGATCAAATACATGTGTAACTTACTAATCCACAATTGCCTAATGTCCTTTCTAGTTCCGCTCCCCACTGCTTGGCCTGATGCAGGAGAGGGACGTGGGATGGCCTGGTCCTCAGAGGACCCACACAGGCTCTGATTGGCTGAGTCCGAGCCTCAGGTCTGTGCTCAATTACCAGGAGGAAGGCCTGCCTTTGGCAGAAGGTTCAGTTGGCACGTCTCGGTTGGACATCATGCTGCAGAGAGGTCTCAGGTGGCTGGCGAGGCCCCGACCGGCAGCACGCCTTCTCCCAGCCCTGGCTGGCCAGCCCCGGATGCTCTGGGCAGCCTGGATGCCAGCCCCACTCATCACTGTGAGTACCCACGTTGCATCCAGATGCAGGTCGCTGTGAGTGTGGTCAGAGTCTCAGATCGAGGGAGCTACAAGGGACCTTAGGCTCCTTTGACAGATGAGAACTCAGAGCCAGGACTCCTGATTCCTAGAAGATGCTTATGCCACTTGGCCATTTCACCCTGTATGGAGGGGTGCACCCTCAGACTGGGAGCTTAGCGACAATATCTGGAGGCCCTCCAGTCTTACTGACCCTGCTGAACCTTTCCCATATGGTTAAGTGGGGTTGCCGAGCCCCAGAGTGAGCAAGTGAGCAGAATTAGGGAAAGAGAATCTCATTAGTGGTGATTCAAGGGAAAGCAGTGGTTACTGTTTAACATAACATTTTCCGGACAAAAAAGAGGCGAAACTAAAAGAAAATTGTGGGTAAGAGTCGAGATGAGGGAGTAGGAGGTCAAGGAGTTGGTGTCTGCTCATAAGTAGGAACACCTGCTAGGCGCTGGAGGGGGTTTCCTGGACAGCTAAGGGGATGAGAGGAATCCCCATATGACGGGGTAGGATGTGGAAGGGAAGGAGAAAAGCAAGAAAGGTGGAGGTGGGATGCCCCTCATGGGGGCTGGGGTAGGGGAGAGGTTCCCATGCTTGGATGGGGCCTCCTCATGGCGAGCAATCAGCAGAACAGAAAGGGACCTTCGAGGGACTGGAGGATCATAAGAAAATGTGACCAGCATCTTCCCTGCCCACTTTGGCCCCAGCAAGTCTGCTGTGGTCATAGGTCTGAATCCCCACCCCTCAGGGTCGCCTCTGGCCTCCTGGGTCTTGGGCTTGATTCCTGCCCCCCCCCCCCCCCCCCGCCCCGGACTCCCCAAGGTCACTTCCCAGGCCTGAGTCCTCCCCCACCCCAAGTTTTCTTTCAGCTGTGCTGGCCCTGTAGGAGCAAACACAGTCAGCTACCTTTTGAACTTCCCAGGTCTCAAGAAGTCACCTCCATTCCGATTCAAAGGATTATTCCCTCCCGAACTCCGGCTGGAGCCCTATCATGGTGAGGCTGTACAATGAACTCATGGAGAAGACTGTGGATGGGACATGGACGCGACTTCCCGGTTACTGTCACTCTTGGCAGTTCCTTAAAGAGGGGGACCTAGCTAGGATCGCTAAAGTTGTCCCTGGTACGTTCACACCCCTGTATTAGGAGCGCTTCACCAGGGTTGGAGGAGGGCTCTGGAGAGTGCAAGACTGTTGGCAAAACTTTGCTTCTCTGTGTGCATTTTCCTTGGGGAGCTCCGCGCTCCAGCCCAGTTCCCACACCTCCCATGTGGCCTGCATTAGCCTGAGAGTCAGGTGTGAGGCAGTCTGGACATGGTGATCCTAGAGTCACACACTATCAGGCTAGAAAAGGAACGTGGAGGCCGTCTAGTTCAACCCGTTCATTTTACAGGTGAGAACACTGAGGTCTGGAGAGGCAAAAAAGAGAATTTTTGGTAGAGACTGGACTAGAGTCAGCGATTCCTGGCTCCCAGATTAGTGCTCTCTCCACCCCGTCTGCAGTCACCCCTGGCGTCTCCTTACACCTGCCAGCCCCACCATCTCCTGTAGACCAGACAGGTGCAATGTCAGTGAGGAACTGGGAAGAGGCAGTGCCTGGATTAAGGGCCAGTGCCTTCACCCTGGTACACCCAGTTTTGGCAGCTTAGTGATGCTACAGGGGGCAGGATCTTACTGACCTCTGGGGCCAGGAGCCAGAATCTGCTGGGGACAGAACTCGCGCTCCCTCTAGTGGTCAGCTGAGCTGAGCTCTTGAACCAGTCGGATGGAAAACAAAAGATGAAGAGACGCGTTCAAGGGACAGGAGGAACCAGCCGGAAGTCTTTTATTTATAGTCTATACTTATATACTGGAGAAGGCAATGGCACCCCACTCTAGTACTCTTGCCAGGAAAATCCCATGGACGGAGGAGCCTGGTGGGCTGCAGTCCATGGGGTCGCTAAGAGTCGGACATGACTAAGTGAGTTCACTTTCGCTTTTCACTTTCCTGCATTGGAGAAGGAAATGGCAACCCACTCCAGTGATCTTGCCTGGAGAATCCCAGGGACGGGGGAGCCTGGTGGGCTGCTGTCTCTGGGGTTGCACAGAGTTGGACATGACTGAAGCGATTTAACAGCATACTTATAGACTCTGTTTATAGTATATAATTTTATATACCTAAGCTGTCATTCAGAATTCTGCTTTGAGGGGAATTCCCTGGTGGTCCAGTGACTGGGACTCTGCCTTTTCACTGCCGAAGGCATGGGTTCAATACCTGGTCGGGGAACTAAGATCTCATAAGCCATGCTGCCAAAAAAAAAAAAAAGAAAGAAAAGAAATTCTGCTTTGAGATTCTTGGCAAAAAAGGTGTTTGATAAGTATTGAATGTGCTGTGTTAGTCGTTCAGTTGTGTCCAACTCTTTGCAAACCCATGATCTGTATAGCCTGCCAGGCTTCTCTGTCCAAGGCATTCTCCAGGCAAGAATACTGGAATGGATTGCCATTCCCTTCTCTAGAGGATCTTCCTGACCCACGGATCGAACCCTGGTCTCCCCTGCATTGCAGGCAGATTCTTTACCCTTTGAGCTTCAGGGAAGTCCTTAAGTATTGGATATTGGAGGCTTAACCTCTAATTGCTGCTGCTAAGTCGCTTCAGTCATGTCTGACTCTGTGCGACCCCATAGATGGCAGCCCACCAGGCTCCCCCATCCCTGGGATTCTCCAGGCAAGAGTACTGGAGTGGGGTGCCATTTCCTTCTCCAGTGCATGAAAGTAAAAAGTGAAAGTGAAGTCGCTCAGTCGTGTCTGACTCTTAGCGACCCCGTGGACTGCAGCCCACCAGGCCCTCCGCCCATGGGATTTTCCTGGCAAGAGTACTAGAGTGGGGTGCCATTGCCTTCTCCGTTAACCTCTAATTAGGGCCTCTAAATTATCCCCATTTCCCTTGGAAGTCATACGTATAAGCAAATCTCACTGAGAGCTCAGGCCTGTGGCAGTGAGAGGAGACACATACGCGTGTTCTACAAAAAGGGCTGTCGCCGGCTTACTCCTAGGCCTGCCACAGTCGATGCATCCGGATTAGCGTTTGTTATTCAGCTAAAGGGAACAGTGGTGTCCTGAATTCACAGGCAGTTGGCTCCTCGCTGCCCCTCACACCGCTGACCTCATCCTCCCCTTGGAAGCTGCTCTTCTCCGTTAGCAGTTTATGGGACCATGCCCGTGTTGGCGTGCCCATGGGAAGGTGAGGGTGGTGGGTTTCCTGGGACCTCCTCTGGTCGGGTGCTTTCTGCCCCGGAGACCACACCGCCCTGAGGATCAAACTCCTGCCTGAGGTCTTTCTTATCGAATCCACTCTTCCCTCCAGTCCAAACGGTAGAAGATGCCCGCCTCTTTCTCCGGATCACAGAGATGGAGAGACTCGGCTTTGAGTATGTCGTCTTCCACAATAACTCTGAGAAGAAGTGCATCTGCTTGTTCCAGCCTGGGCCTCTCCTGGAGGGGCTGCCTGGGTGAGGCATGCAGGCTTGTCCCAGCCAGCGGCTCAAATGGGCTTTATCTTGGTCCAAGAACAGGTGGTGGGTGAGAGCCCAGCTGGGGGGGGGAGTCCCTGGTTCCCTTCAGCAGGTTCTTGGTGGGTGGGTGGTAGTGTAGTCACTAAGTCATGTCTGACTCTTGCAACCCCGTAAGCAGTAGTCTGCCAGGCTCCTCCGTCCATGGGATTTTCCAGGCAAGAATACTGGAGTGGGTTGCCATTTCCTTCTCCAGGAGATCTTCCTGACCCAGGGATCGAACCTGGGTCTCCTGCATGGGCAAGTGGATTCTTCACCAACTGAGCCACCCCTAGATTCTTGGCTACCTCAGCCTTATTCTGCTGGCTCCCTGGGCAGCGAGGCTCTGCCAGTCCCTCAATGATCCACCCAAGGTGTGGCCTCTCCCCGTTAAGAACTTCCTTAACTTCCTAAATGGCAGTGGAGTAAGCAACGGAAGTTAGAAATGAGAAGGGGGAAAGCTCTTCTTGTTTGGTGCTAGTATATGTCAGACCCTTTACATGAAGCTTTGGCTGTATTAATCTCATACTCACAAAAATTCCTAGGAGATATTCCTCTCTTACAGGTAAAGACGCAGATGGCTCAAGTGGTTCTGTGACTGAGGTCACATGGCTAGAAACGTGAGGTTTAGAGTTAGGGCCCTCTGCCTGTAAAGCCCATGCTTTCTTCACGGCACCATGCCAGTTCCCCCAACACCCACCCAGAAGGGAGTACAAGGTTCATCAGAATTTGTGGTTGGGGCCGGTGGTGGGGTGCGGGCTTCTCCTGCTTCTAGTTCATTCTCTTCTAAGCTGGTGTGACTCACTTCAGACAGCAGTGTTCGCTTCCCCTGCCCCTGCTCTGTACTCACATCTCTGCTCTAAACGGATCGATACAAGGATCTGGCCCTGGATTGCAGGGAAACCTTCAGCACGTTGCCTCACTGGGAACTGGCCATGCGGAGTGGAATCCCGGGTGACTCTCTCCTTCCCTTTCTCCCCTTGTCTGGCCCTGCAGGATTATCCATGGTGGCGCGCTGGGGACCATGATAGACACCACGCTGTTCATGACGGCCTACTGCAGTGCCAATGCGGTCTTCACCGGGACCATGACCATCACCTTCAAGAGGTCTGTCTCCTTCCCTGGGTTCCAGCTAGGAGTAAGCTGACACGGGCTTATTCCAGGTGTTATGATGGAAGATAAGAGCTCGTGTAGCAATCCTGAGTACAAAGAGGAGTTTCGACTTTTGTTTTTCTCATGGACCAACCTAAACTTGTTGAGTGTTCCCTTTTCATCCAAGTTCAAGGTGATGAGCTTGAACGTGGGTTACGTGTTCCAACATAAAAATACACTACACAGGACAATGATAAACTACTTTTGGCCACCTCTGATTTAAAGAAAGCCAACCCATGTGCACAAATAATTACTGGGCTGCTACTGAAATGATAATTCCTGATATGTGATTAATTTGTTGTTAAACTCGCACACATTATTTTGTCCAATCTTTATTATAATCCTGGGAGGTTGGTACCATTATCTCCAGCTTGACGAATGAAGAAGCTGAAGCAAACACACAGCTAGCAGGCGACAAACACAAAGGCCCTGACATCTTGGCCCTTGGAGTAGACGCCCAGGACCCTGCCTCTGGTAGCCTCCAACCCCTGTAGGGTCATCCCCCACAACCTTTCTCAGAGACCAGGCTACCAGCCACTCGCCCCCACTGCCCTCTCCTAGCCCGATCATCCTCGGCTCAGTGGTGAGGCTGGAAGCAAACATCACTGGCGTGGAAGGAAGAAAGGTGTTTCTCTCTTGCGAAGCCCAAAGCAGCGACAGGACCGTCCTCTTTGCCGAAGCTTCTGGTAAGGCCATGAGAATTCTTTTTCCTGCTGTTGGTGTCCATCCTTGTGACAGGCACAGAGGGTGGCTGTCCCAGCACCTGCCCTGGGAGACTCTTACAGGTGTGTGTTTGGGGTTAGACGGGATGCTCACATGGAGAGGAGCCTCTGTAAGTTATAGGATAGAGGCCATTATAACATTCCCACTCACCTCCCTGGGAGACTACCAGTCAGAAAGGGGCTTATGCGGGGTGGGGGGGAGGTGGGTGGGGTGGGCTGCGACAGCAGAATGTGCATGGTATCTCCCCTCCTGGCTTCCAAAAGGCAAAAGCAGGCTAATTGCTTTGACAACAATAGAGGGAATTTAGGTATTTCCAGAAGCAGCTCTGGCTCCAGGCAGACAGGAAAGGTCTCCCTGAACTGGTTTTTCCCAAAGGCAAAACCTGGGAGCCTCTTATCTCTGTGTTCTTCACCATTCCAGCCATCTTCTTCCAAATGAAGTGATACAGGTGCAAGGCACCGTAGGCTCATCTCCTCCTGGCCCAGAGGGCAGGAGACCAAAACTTCCTTTGGAACAGAGTCTGTCTCTCCACCCATCTTCAGCTACCAGCGTTTACCCCAGCCCTTTCCTCCTCGGATGGCGAAAACTCCTCCAGCTGTCAGAGCTTGTTATGAATAAACTTTGAAAAGGGAGATTATGTATCCAAATGGACATACGTGCATTTCTTTCTGCATAGAGATGTCTATCGTCAGTGGGATGGGAAAGTGTAGTGTGACATTAACACCCAACTCAGAAAACAGAAAAAGGGCCAGACTGGGTTTGAGGGACCCGATGTGTAACTGCAGGAGGGAGTAAGGTCACCGAAGCAAAATCATGTTCCACCGCTACAGACACGTCAAGGGAGACTTGCCCAATGTTAATTAATGATCTTGTTTTGAACTGAGGTCACACACAATGTTTTCACCAGGTATTTTTCCTTTTCTTTTTTTCTGTTTGCTTTTTCCTTTCATTTTTTAATTCACTCCTCTAAATTCTACCATGAAGTACTGCCCTAAAACCTTTACTCATCTGCTGATGGGTAATACTCCTTTTACATGATCTTATATATCTCTGTACCCTCTCAGATGTGGGGGGAGGATTGAGGAGGTGGGGGGACTCTGGGCTCCAGAGTTGTGAGTATAGAAGGAACAGATACACAGGAAGAAAACCCAGGCCGGCGCCAACCATCCTTGAAAACCAGCCCATTTTATCTGAGCCCAGAGCCAAGCCAGTACCTGCTGAGGGTGGGGCAGTGGGCAGCAGGCTTTCATTCTGGGTCACACCTCTATCCCATTCTCAGAGTGGCCAAGAATAGCCTCTAAAACACACCAATCGATTATTTCCCATAAGTAGGAATTCTTGCCCTGGGAGGACAGAAAAGTAGGCCTTCCTTTAAAGACAAGTTTCAGCCTCGTTCAGTATCGCACAAGGAAAATGAGCCTTGCAGCTTAGAACAAGAGGTGGCAAAAAGTATACAGCAGTGACCCGGCAGGCTTGCCTGTGTGTTTTTTATATTTACTCTTTGCTTAATCCCCTCTGATGATAAAAAGCCCACACTTTCTTGCCTGTTCCTTGTGCCTCAGAAGTACAGGAATTTAAGCCTTAAAAAAAAAAAGCATCTTGCTCCCTGAATCATCAGTTTCTTTTCTGACCTATATTTCCTGAGTGAAGAATGGATGGTGGGAAGTAGTGAAGGCTGCCACTATGAAAAGTCTGGACTTCGTTCTGCAGATAATCAGGACTCCTGAAGATGTACGCCTGCCTTTTCCAAAAAGAGTGTCAGGATTCTAGCAGTAATAGTTTTCCACCAATCAGCCAGACAGGAATAATGGGAAGTTGAGAGACCAAAATGAAGGTTATTGATAGGGTCCAGCTAAGAGGAAGGAACCATAATCTTAACCATCTAAACCAGTGCTGTCCAATAGAAAAGTAGTTCAAGCCCCAAGTGTAATTAAAAAAATTTTTAATTGAAGTATAGTTGATCTACAATGTTGTGTTAATTTCTGCTGTACAACAAAGTGACTCAGTTATACACACACACACACATATATATATATTCTTTTCCATTATGGTTTATCACAGGATAACAAATGTAATCTTAAGTATTCTAGTAGCCATATTAAAAAAGCAAAAGAGGTAAAATTAATTTTAATAATTATTTTACCTAATACATCCAAAAAAATCATTTCAACAGGTAAAAATGAAAAAAATTGTTTATGAAATTATTTTATCTTATTGCCATGTAAAAAATACGGTGTGTGGATGACTTACAGCACATTTCTGACATCAAGCTCTCAGCATTTTTTAAAGGAAAATGTGGAAATGCCAAAACAATAAAGTCATGGTTACGGAAAAATATTCCACACTGCTTCAGTTTTTAATACAAATGAATTACAATTAAATCAGGTTTAAAAGTCTGGACTTCAGTCATACTAGCCACTTCTCGAGTGCTCAGTAGCCCCAGGTGGCTACTGGCCACTGCACTGGGCAGAGTTAAGTCTGGACTGTAACTATGCACAGACGTGGCACCCGAGAGCTCCGGGCGCAGGGAAGCCGCCGATCCTGCAGTCCCGGACGTCTCCACCAGGAGGCACTAAGGAGCACATCCTCGCCAGCGCGCGAAGCGCATCCAACCCCGGAAGCTAAATTCCGGCATTCTAGCTAGTTCTTCCGGCTTTCTTCACCCCTGGTACACCGTACCATCCTCAAGTCCTGAAGCCCCTGACTGGGCAGGATGGGCCGGGGAGCAAAGCCGAAGAGTCTACGGCGCAAGTGAAAAGCGGCGCTCGGAGCCACCCACTGGCGGTGGACACGCAGGTCCCGACCGGCGTAGACTGCAGAGTAGGCCCTGCCGTAGAAAGCGTCTCCCGGCCATCGACGTCGCGTCGTTTTCCTCCAGGATCGCCAGTGCCGGGCCTGCGCCCCTACCAACGGCACCCGGGGCCCAGTGCATTCACAGGCCTCCCCTCCAATGATTCAAAAGTCACGCCCGGCGCTGCTGCAGCACCAGGATGTCGGAGACCGGGTGGAAACGCTTATGGTAAACTGCAGGGAAGGGAAGGCAGGCATTCCGGCGTCGCAGGCTCGGGGAGGGGGATTCGGAAGGTTGCCGAGGGTCAGCGGCCCTTGGGGGGACGTTTTTTGCACCCGGGGTGCGCTCATAACGGGTTGGGGACCTGGCAGAGGTGGGAGTTTGACTAAGGGATTAAAAGGAGGGCAGGGAGGAAGGAGGGGAGTGGCAGCGCAACTCTTGGACAGGCAAGCAAAGGTCTCATTTCTGTGTTAGTATATGGATAGAGGTGGGCGGGATTGCTGTGGCCTTGGGGGCCGTATGGGGAGTGTCCTTCTGCGGCAGGTAACGACGTGCGAGCACTATGGGAAGTTGCTTTGAGTTGTTTTCCTAGATTGAAAGATGAGAGGGCACCTGAGAGGGCACCTGGGTAGATAATTTGGACCGTTGCAAAGCCCGGCAATGAAGCTAAGCCTGAAATGCGATCCTTGCTCAAGCAAGGTAGATTAGGACTACACAGGGCCAGCGGTCTGGGCCAGAGGGAGTTGCTGGGAAACTGTTGTGGTTTGCAGGCGCCATGAGGCCACGCCCCCAGCGTCTGGATTGGCTGCCGTGGTCGTCCGCGGGCCTGCCATTGGTGGAGGCGGGGCTGGAAGGCGGGCGGAGGAGGACTGTTTGGCAAAGTCGCTACTAGAGGTGGGTGGAGCCGGGCATGCGGATTCCTTTAGTTCGCGAGGGCCAGTGGCAAGCCTCTTTCTCCGGAGTTGAAGGTTATAGTTCACCTGCGGCAGGAGCTAGGCGGGGTTGTGGGCACTTTTTTTTTTTTCAGTGTTTTGTTTTTGTTTTCAATCTTTAACAAAGGCGGAGTCGGAGGCCGCTTTAAGTTTACATCTTTAATCACGTGCTTACCGATTTCTTTCTGGGTCCTCCAGCTCTGGCCTAGAGATCTGATTTAATTTTTTAGGATTTAGTTTTGTCAAGGGAAGTAGGATTTGCTTGTGGAACATTTTAGAAACAATTTTGTTGCCTTTTTTTTTTTTAACTCGAGGTTAATCAATACTGCTGGTATATATTTAGCATCTGCTCTGTGGAGTCTGGTGGGCTGCCGTCTATGGGGTCACACAGAGTCGGAGACGACTGAAGTGACTTAGCAGCAGCAGCAGCTATGCTAATAGACTTGGAAAGTTAGTTAAAAAGGTTATAGACTCTATGTATGGATGTATTCAACAAATATTTATTGAGTCAGTAAAATGTCTAAGCACTGTGCTATGAGATATGTTCTTGTAGTGGAGGACAGTGTGTTGTGGGAGAAGGGAAGGGTACATGTGAGTGTGCTCAGTCGTGTCCAACTCTTTGTTACCCCATGGACTGTAGCCTGCCAGGCTCCTGTGTCCATGGAATTCTCCAGGCAGGAATACTGGAGTGGGTTGCCATTTCGTCCTCCAGGGATTCTTCCTGACCCAGGGATCGAACCGGAGTCTCCTGTATTTCCTGCATTGGCAGGCAGATTATTTACCACTGAGCCACCTGGGAAGCCCAGAGGGGAGGGGTAGTTCCAGACAATACCTGTGAGAACACTGCGGAAGCAGCTGCAAAGAGAACTGCTTAGAAGTGGTAACTGCAGGTCGGTCCTACAGCCTTACTGGAGCAAAGAGCTGGAGGGTGCCTGAGGTGATCCCGCTGCCACGGGATGGGGCCTGCAGGGCCCACTAAGCTTTATCCTGTGGGATTGTTGTTAAGGGAGAGCCACGGCAGATTTCCTGTTCAGTTCAGTCGCTCAGTCGTGTCCGACTCTTTGCAACCCCATGAACCGCAGCACGCCAGGCCTCCCTGTCCATCACCATCTCCCGGAGTTCACTCAGACTCACGTCCATCGAGTCAGTGAGGCCATCCAGCCATTTCATCCTGGGTCGTCCCCTTCTCCTCCTGCCCCCAATCCCTCCCAGCATCAGAGTCTTTTCCAATGAGTCAACTCTTCACCTGAGGTGGCCAAAGTACTGGAGTTTCAGCTTTAGCATCATTCCTTCCAAAGAACACCCAGGGCTGATCTCCTTCAGAATGGACTGGTTGGATCTCCTTGCAGTCCAAGGGACTCTCAAGAGTCTTCTCCAACACCACAGGTCAAAAGCATCAATTCTTCAGTGCTCAGCCTTCTTCACAGTCCAACTCTCACATCCATATATGACCACAGGAAAAACCATAGCCTTGACTAGATGGACCTTTGTTGGCAAAGTAATGTCTCTGCTTTTTAATATACTATCTAGCTTGGTCATAAGTTTTCTTCCAAGGAGTAAGCGTCTTTTAATTTCATGGCTGCAGTCACCATCTGCAGTGATTTTGGAGCCCAGAAAAATAAAGTCTGACATTGTTTCTACTGTTTCCCCGTCTATTTCCCATGAAGTGATGGGACCGGATGCCATGATCTTTGTTTCCTGAATGTTGAGCTTTAAGCCATCTTTTTCACTCTCTTCTTTCACTTTATCAAGAGGCTTTTTAGTTCCTCTTCACTTTCTGCCATAAGGGCGGTGTCATCTGCATATCTGAGGTTATTGATATTTCTCCCGGCAATCTTGATTCCAGCTTGTGCTTCTTCGAGTCCAGCATTTCTCATGATGTACTCGGCATAGAAGTTAAATAAGCAGGGTGACAATATACAGCCTTGACGTACTCCTTTTCCTATTTGGAACCAGTCTGTTGTTCCATGTCCAGTTCTAACTGTTGCTTCCTGACCTGCATACAGGTTTCTCAAGAGGCAGGTCAGGTGGTCTGGTATTCCCATCTCTTGAAGAATTTTCCACAGTTTGTTGTGATCCACACAGTCAAAGGCTTTGGCATAGTCAGTCAAGCAGAAATAGATGTTTTTCTGGAACTCTCTTGCTTTTTCCATGATCCAGTGTATGTTGGCAATTTGATTTCTGGTTCCTCTGCCTTTTCTAAAACTAGCTTGAACATCAGGAAGTTCATGGTTCACGTATTGCTGAAGCCTGGCTTGGAGAATTTTGAGCATTACTTTACTAGCATGTGAGATGAGTGCAATTGTGCGGTAGTTTGAGCATTCTTTGGCATTGCCTTTCTTTGGAATTGGAATGAAAACTGACATTTTCTAGTCCGGTGGCCACTGCCGAGTTTTGCATAGGAACCTGGAATGTCAGGTCCATGAATCAAGGCAAATTGGAAGTGGTCAAATAAGAGATGGCAAGAGTGAATGTCGACATTCTAGGAATCAGCGAACTAAAATGGACTGGATTGGGTGAATTTAACTCAGATGACCATTATATCTACTACTGCGGGCAGGAATCCCTCAGAAGAAATGGAGTAGCTATCATGGTCAACAAAACAGTCTGAAATGCAGTACTTGGATGCAGTCTCAAAAACGACAGAATGTTTGTCTCCAAGGCAAACCATTCAATATCATAGTTATCCAAGTCTATGCCCCAACCAGTAATGCTGAAGAAGCTGAAGTTGAACGGCTTTATGAAGACCTACAAGACCTTTTAGAACTAACACCCAAAAAAGATGTCCTTTTCATTATAGGGAACTGGAATGCAAAAGTAGGAAGTCAAGAAACACCTGGAGTAACAGGCAAATTTGGCCTTGGAATGTGGAATGAAGCAGGGCAAAGACTAATAGAGTTTTGCCAAGAAAATGCACTGGTCATAGCAAACACCCTCTTCCAACAACACAAGAGAAGACTCTACACATGGACATCACCAGATGGTCAACACCGAAATCAGACTGATTATATTCTTTGCAGCCAAAGATGGAGAAGCTCTATACAGTCAACAAAAACAAGACCAGGAGCTGACTGTGGCTCAGATCACGAACTTCTTATTACCAAATTCAGATTTCCTGTTAGATGATGTGATTCCTTCATTCTTGACTACGAAGCCCCTGATGTGGACCAGGCTTTGCGATCAGTCCTGAGGGGGACCACTGTGGGTTTGAACACCTAGCTCATAAGAGCGCTGTGAGATTTCGAGGCGGTTCATATGGATGCCTCACCCCAGGCTGCTCAGTGGGCTTGGCACTGCTGAGGCTGGAGACTCACAGGGAGGTTACTTGGACCAGTAAGGGGCAGGCTGTGGGAGGAAAGGGGGGTCAGTGGCAGGAGTTGGTTGTGAAATGGTTGGTAGACCAAGGCATCTTCCTCGTCTCCTGAATGTCTTGCTGGAACATCTCAGTGTGGACTGAAGGAGAGGCAGGCATGTGAAGAACTTGGGACCGAGTTTCCATTTGGGGATGTTGAGCTTGAGATGTCTGCAGGCCATCTGAGGGGAGATACGGGGAGTGCGGGCTGAACTGGGCTGGAGATGTGGGCGTTGCTGGCATGAGCGTGTGAAGTGAGGTGTGGTCTGGGGATAAGGGTGCCCTGCGAGGGGCAGCTACGGGGAGATAAGAGGAACAGCAACATCTGTGTGCTGGGGAAAGGAGGCTCAGAAGGGGAGAGAGAAGCCAGAGGGGGGCGGCCATCGCAGGCGTTCCAAATGCACCAGGGAGGCCAGGTAAGAGAAGGGCACGGGAAAGGGGTCCCGGGCTGCTCGGGTCCTCGGTGAGGCAGCTTCAGCGGAGAGGCTTTAGCCGGATGGCAAACTGGGGGAACGTGAGGGGTGACTGGTGAAGAGGGGGTGGAGATGATGTGGCCTCAGGCTGGAAAGATGGGGGCTTTCAAGCTTGTTCCAGGCAAAGGAGTCAGCGGGAGTAAGAGGCAGAGTGTGCAGGCAGGAGGCCCTCGCTGCGAGCCCAAAGTCTCCGATGAGCCTGAGAAACAAAGCTCGTGGGAGTGCCGGTTAGCACGCAGCTGATGGAGCGCCCACGTGACTCGGCCATGCTTACGGTCTGACCTCTGCTTGGAAAGCTATTTGAATGTGGCTGTAAGCGCCAGTATTTATTATCTGAACTTACTTAGACCTTTAAGGAATTCCAGTTATTAGTTGATAATTGCTGGTTTGGTGGAGCATGGAATTACCTCTTTTCTCTGTGAAACAAATACCACAGATTACAAACATTTTGGTTCTAGGTAGGTAGTTATGTACTGTAGGTAACAAGCAACTTCATCTTAATAGCATTTTAGGGTGACAGTATGCCATGTGTTACAAAATAATGGTGCAGTTGCCATTTAGTGAGGAGAGAGATCTTTGGATGGAGTTTGCCCAGTGTCTCCTACGGAAAAGAAGACTTTTCTCTCCTGCTTGAATTTTTAAAAGTGTGTTTGCACAACCACTTGAGTGTGTCTGGACTCCAGGGCATGCTGTGAGGCCCTGGAGGGCGCTTGGGAAAGTGCAGTTAGTCTACCAAGCAGTCCTGCCCTTCTGAATGCTGCCTGTAGGTTAGCCAGTGTGCGTGACTCTCCCAGAACTGTGAAATTCCAGATGTTGAAGCTGGATTTAGAAAAGGCAGAGGAACCAGAGATCAAATTGCCAACATCCGTTGATTCATCAAAAAAGCAAGGGAGTTCCAGAAAAACATCTGCTTTATTGACTATGCCAAAGCCTTTGACTGTGTGGATCACAACAAACTGTGGAAAATTCTTAAAGAGATGGGACTACCATTAGACCACCTTATCTGCCTCCTGAGAAGTCTGTATGGAGGTCAGAAGACAGCAGTTACAATCAGACGTGGAACAACAGACTGGTTCCAAATTGGGAAAGGAGTATGTCAAGGCTGTATATTGTCACCCTGCTTATTCAACTTATATGTGTTGAATATAATTAAATAGAGCTCATTTACAAAGTAACCTCAAAAATATTACCCAGAGACAAAGACATACCAAGACATATTTAGACAGACAGTGCAAGATCTAGCTTCATTTTCGAAGTTTAGTCATGAATTAGATATTACAATATAAAATTTACTAGTTTATAAAAAAAACAGTTGAAATAAATAAAAATTTTAAAGGCTTTTTCCCCCTTTCCCCTCAGTCTCAGGAGTTGGAGATGGTCTAGATGAGTGTTCCTGAGAGCCCTGGGCTCAAGGCACAGGGAAAGAACATCAAGTTCTAACACAATGGCGGCAGGTCTAAACCACATGGTGGCCAGACAAAGCGAAATGGCCATCAGAAATCACAACACAGAACAGAGTTAAAGCACACGTGTATAAACCGGGCAGTCCTCCTCAGACACTCCCTTAAATATACGAACGCAGTCTCTCAGAAAGCCTCCTATAGAGACACAGAACTGCAGATCCAAGTACTAACAGAGTAATGGAAAATATCTCAGGTCTTCAAAGATTTCAAAGGGAGGAAAAGGAGCCAGGTTGAAAGAAGAAGGGGGAGGAGGCAGGAGAGGAGGGCCAAAGGGGTGGCCTTACAGACGTCTCCTGCCACCTGCAGATACCCAGGCGTTATGGGAGTTTACCCGGGACCTCCAGAGAAGCGAGGACTGGAACTCGGCCCTACCAGAAATAATTCGAGTTCTCTGCCAAGAGGAGGTGATCAGTCTCCAATCGTCAGCTCAGGCTGAGGGCCCTTCAACCAGATTCCTGTGTCCAGGACGGGGGACTAGAAAAACAGGGAAGGATACGAAGGGTTAAGGAGAGGGGAGAGAGAGGGAAGGGGAGAGAGGTCAATAAAGTCCCTTGTTCCTGACCGGCCAGGGCACTCTGGCCAGTTGTCTGCGTCAGGAGGAGACCAGGGACAAAAGGGTCCCGGTTGCGGCCTCTGGGTCTGGTCCATTGGCAGGCAAGCTGGCCCCTGAGTACCCTGAGTGGTCAGGATGTCAGTCTCAGTGAAGAAGAGTCCCCACCAGAGTTGCCATTTGTTGCAGGAAGGCAGATCCCTTCCAGGATCCGAAACTGGGCCCTTCTCTAACACTCGGAAATGAATTGTCCAAGGAGACACATGTGCTGACAAAGCAAGAGATTTTATTGGGAAAGGGCACCCGAGTGGAGAGCAGTAGGGTAAGGGAACCCAGGAGAACTGCTCTGCCGCGTGGCTCGCAGTCTTGGGTTTTATGGTGATGGGAATTAGTTTCCGGGTGGTCTTTGACCAATCATTCTAATTCAGAGTCTTTCCTGGTGGCGCACGCATCGCTCAGCCAAGATGGATGCTAGCAAGAGTGATTCTGGGAAGTGGACGGACACGTGGGGTCTCCTTTCGACCTTTCCCGAACTCTTCTGGTGGGTGGTGGCTTATTAGTTCCATTTTCCTTACCAGGATCTCCTGTCATAAAACAACTCCTGCAGATGGTTACTATGGTGCCTGGCCAGGGTGGGTGGTTTCAGTCAGTGTGCTTCCCCTAACATATGCAGAGTACATCATGTGAAATGCCAGGCTGGATGAAGCACAAGCAGGAATCAAGATTGCTGGGAGAAATATCAATAACCTCAGATATGCAGAAGACACCACCCTTATGGCAGAAAGTGAAGAAAAACTAAAGAGCCTCTTGATGAAAGTGAAAGAGGAGAGTGAAGAAGCTGGCTTAAAACTCAGCATTCAAAAAAGTGAAGATCATGGCATCCAGTCCCATCACTTCATGGCAAATAGATGGGGAAACAATGGAAACAGTGACACTTGCTCCTTGGAAGAAAAGCTGTGACCAACCTAGACAGCATATTAAAAAACAGAGACATTACTTTGCCAGCAAAGGTTTGTCTAGTCAAAGCTATAGTTTTTCCAGTGGTCATGTATGGATGTGAGAGTTGGACTATAAAGAAAGCTGAGCACCAAATAATTGATGCTTTTGAACTGTGGTGTTGGAGAAGACTCTTGAGAGTCCCTTGGACTGTAAGGAGATACAACCAGTCCATCCTAAAGGAAATCAGTCCTGAATATTCCTTGGAAGGACTGATGGTGAAAGTGAAGCTCCAATACTTTGACCACCTGATGCAAAGAACTGACTCATTTGAAAAGACCCTGATGCTGGGAAAGATTGAGGGCAGGAGGAGAAGGGGACAACGGCAGAGGATGAGATGGTTTGATGGTATCACCGACTCAATGGAAATGAGTTTGAGCACGCTTTGAGAGTTGGTGATAGACAGGGAAGCGTGGCATGCTGCAGTCCATGGATCCGCAAAGAATTGGACACAACTGAGCAACTGAACTGAACTGTGACTGTCCCAGTATATAGGACCGCCAGCAAACCCAGGGAGTGGCTGCGGCCTGTGGTGCACCTGCGGTCTGCTTCGGTCCCAGTGAGATGAATGGGTGTACAACAGAGGGAAAGTTTTAGATTAAAGAAATGCATGACTTTTACAGGAAGTGGCACTTACATTTCTCAGTGCATCAGCTCACTTACGGTTTCACTTCCTTTGTCTTACTCCTGTAAATAATCTACCGGTTCCACAGGTTCCCGGGGAACCTGAAACCAGCAGTCCAGGGTTAAAACATACTGCTCAATTGATTTTGCTTTTGTCACGAGAAGTTGGCCAATAACTTATGTTCAGGACAATTAGGGAGGTGTGGTCAGTGGCATAATTCACAGGTGGAAATAGCCATGTTGCTCAGTAGGAGAGAAGTTATCCGTAATTTTTTTTATACTGTATTTATTAAATTTTGGTAGTGCTGGTCTTTGTTGCCGCACTTGGGACTTTTCTGTGGTTGCAGCAAGCGGAGGCTGTCTCCAGTTGCGGTGTGAAGGCGTCTCACTGCCATGGGTTCCCTACAGGGCGCTTGCGCTTCAGTAGCTGCAGCACACGGGCTGCGTACTTCCTTGCTTCTAGGGATGTGGGATCTTCCCGGGCCAGGGATTGAATGCATGTCTCCTGCACTGGCAGGCAGATTCTTTACCACTGAGCCGCCAGGGAAGCCCTACCCGTAAGTTTTTAATTATCAGTGATTACTAAAGTTGTTATCAGTAAGACAAGAGAGCTACTTCTTGGAGTGTACAATGTTCTCAACAACATTCTAACGCTGTTCATCCCTGACTACATTTTGCCCTTCTCTAAAGTCAGAAGCTATTACTAATACAGGGCACCCCCAGGTGAGTTTCTAAGCAACCCTTAGGAAGAACTGGCTGGTCCAGGTGTGGTGAGTGGTGGGACAAAGCTGATGACACCGTGCTGTCTCGCCCTGCAGTTGCAGCCAGTGGTCAAAGCTTTCTTGTGCGGCTCCATCAGTGGGACCTGCTCTACCGTCCTCTTCCAACCCCTGGATCTCCTCAAAACCCGCCTGCAGACCCTCCAACCCTCGGCCCATGGGTAAGGCCTGCTGCCCACCCGCCCACCCCCATTTCACTGAGGAGCTGGTTTCAGCGGGAGCACCCTTTCTGTGTTCAGTCACCTTCCATTCTGTGGGGTGATCGAAGAGAAACACAGACCAGGCCCAGCTCTCCTGTGTTTTGTGTATACTCTTTTGTGTTTGACGTTTCTCTTAATTAAATGGGGTCCTTTGCTCAGTTGCTTCCTGGCATCTGCCTTGGTGACGTTTGCATTCTACTCTGCTGGTCTGTAATGTCATGACTGTGCTGCCTGGTGCAAGCAAGGGGTAGTTTTCTGGAAATAAGGGAAGTATTGAGTGCCTCTTGTGAGCCCCCTTATTGAACTCGGCACTGTGGGAAGTGTGTGAAATGTATGGAAAATGAGTAGCTATCCCATTGCTTGCAGCCTTAACTCCCCAATGCCTAGCAGAGATCGTGAAGTGTTGTAGAAAAGAGGCCATACAGAGAAGTCTTTGAGCGGGGACTCCTTTCACAAGGACGTAGTCTCAGTGATTTTTCCTTCCTTCTCTCTATCTGGTCTGCCTTCAGATCCAGACGTGTTGGCATGTTGGCTCTGCTCCTGACTGTGGTTCGCACGGAGAGTCTGCTGGGCCTCTGGAAAGGGATGTCTCCCGTAAGCTGCCTTTTGGGTCTTGCACCCCTTTCTTTACTCACCAGCCATTTCTCATCCACCTCACACATCCTTGCTTTTAGGAGTGCATGCGGGTTGGAGACTGAGCAGGCCTCTGTTGTCCCCCTGCCCGTCACTCTCTCTGGCTTTCGCTTGAGGGCCCTGGGGGACGTCGCCCGTGTGTGCCCTGGGCACGGCTTCTTAGCAGCACCGAGTCCTAGAGCAGAGGCATCCGGCGCCCCACCTGTCAGCAGGTCCTCCCCCCCCTCCCCGCCCCTTCCTCCCATGCCTCCTACCTGCATTTCCCTACCTGGAAGACTTTTTCTGGCCTTCAGAAGTCATTTTGCTGGAAAAGCCAGGGAATTCACTCTCACCCCAACCTCAAAGCAGCTCTTAACCAGTGAAAGATGAGACCTGATGTTTAGAACCCCCATCCCTCCTCAGGTGGCAGGGTAACCAAGGCATGTCCACGCCGATTCCCAGACTTCCCCGGAGGGATTCCATTGCCCGTGGTGAACACTGATGAGACGATATGCCCTTTATCGGCCACCTTCTCTCCCGTCTCATGTCCCCACTCTCTTATTGGTGTTCCCTCCACACCTTAAATCAACTCCTCGCGTGCCAATCCTGGGTCTCCTTTGGGGAAATCCACCCGTGGTGGTCTTTGATCGCTGTCCTCCCTCCGACTTTTCCTGCAGTCCATCGTGAGGTGTGTCCCTGGCGTTGGCATCTACTTTGGCACCCTCTACTCTCTGAAGCAGTACTTCCTGCGAGGCCATCCCCCCACCGCCCTGGAGTCAGTCATACTGGGGGCGGGCTCCCGCTCGGTTGCAGGGGTCTGCATGTCTCCCATCACTGTGATCAAGACACGGTACGAGGTGAGTTGGACAGCCTCACGGCCTGGGAGAGGGCAGACAGACGCACTGGGCTTCCTGAGTCAGGTGCCCACTGATGCCACCTCCTGCGTTATGACCCGATACAGAGGTCAGTGTGCTCGGAGAACCCATCTGTGTAGTCAGGCCAAGCACGTGGGAACCAGAGCCCCCAGGGCCCCGGCCATGCAGCCTGAGGATAGCTCGGTTCAGTGCGCAGCCCCAGGGCCCCCGAGGCAGCCACGGGTTCTGTGCTTCCTTCGCAGAGTGGGCGGTATGGCTACCAGAGCATCTACGCCGCCTTGAGGAGCATCTGTCACAGCGAAGGGTTCCGGGGCCTCTTCAGTGGCCTGACAGCAACACTCCTTCGCGATGCCCCCTTTTCCGGAATCTACCTGATGTTTTACAGCCAGACCAAAAACGTTGTGCTTCACGGTACGGGTAAGGGAAGGTGTGGTGGGAAGAGAGATCCCTCAAGGGATCACATCCTCACCGCTTTCTCTGAGATAGGAGACTATTTGTTGTTCTTAGCAGCTCTGGATTCTTAGCCTAGTTTTAAAAACTGAGCCATATCTGCACTGTGTCAGGCGTGGGGCCCCATGCTGGGATGCAGTTACAGTCCCTGCCCTTTTGATTTTATAGCTTCTTAAGGGAGAGTACTGATAGTATGTAATTCCTGAGTCGGGCGTGGGGGTGAAATAAACCACGTTTTGCGTAGGCCATGCAATAATACTTCCCACATTTGCCTGATCTTCAGATTTCTGGGTCCTACCCAAGGAGTCTTAAATCAGAAGCTTTGGGGTAAGAACTGGGAAACTGTATTTTTCAAGAAGCACTTATGATTCTTAACAGACAAATTTGGGAAACCTAGTGGGTTCAGACCTAGAAGAAAAATTTTATTTTCATTTACCTGCTATGCTCTCAGTTAACGACGAGAGCCCTCTGTTTGGATGGAGAGAAGGCTGCCAAACCTCCCGCATTCTAGCAGGCCCACCCTACTAGTAAGCTCATGTTGCAAGACTTGGGCAAAATCAACAATCAGTAAATGTTCGCCCAGGCAGAGTCACACACTGATAGTCACACACACACACACACACATCCTGTAGAGTGAACCAGCGTTCGGTCAGGTGTCTGTGGATAATCTGAGCAAGGAATTGCAGCCGAGGTCATTTAATTGGGAAAGCCAGAATGCCACCCTCATGACCATGTTGTCAGTTGGGGTGCTTTAGGAGATTTGCTGCTTCGCCCCAAGTACCAGGAGTTGTGACATTGCAGGTCACAGCCTTTGCAGTAGAAGGTTAAGGCAATAAGGGAGCTTGGATATATGTTTTTAACTTCTTCATTCATCCTAAAGAATTTTTTTTTAATTTGGTATTTAGAAATCATTCTACGCTTAACAAAAAAGCCACAAGAATAGTACATATAACGCCATAGCCCTGTATTATTCTCTTTCTATATGTATAATTATTTTCTCCAAACCATTTAGGAGTAAGTTGTAGGCATGATGCAACTCTTTACTCTTAAATACATCAGTGTGTATTTCCTGAGAATAAGAGCATTCTTAATAAGCATCTTATATTTAGGAAATTTTACATAGATACACTTCTTGTATCTATAGTCCAATCTATAGTCTTAATTTCTCCAATTTTTCCAATAATGTATTTTGTGGCCATTTCTATTTTTTATTTTCAAGTGTATAAGCCAGTTATATAACCTCAGCCTGGGTTTATCTGATGATTCCTTGCAGCTAGGTTCATTTATGCTCTACCTTTTCAGCAAAAGAAGCATATAACAGGTTGTGTCTTCATTGTGTGATGTCAGGAAGCTCATGTCACCTTTTGACCCGCTGTGGGTGATATTAGCTCCTTATTGCTTGGATAAAAAGAATGTCTCCAGTGAAAACTCAGTTATTTGTTCTTTTGTCATTTCTAAGTATCTCTGTGGGGTGATACTTTGAATCTATGTAAAACGTCCTGTTCTTTCATCCATATATTTTAGCATCAGTTAATGACTTTTGCCTGAATTATTATGCTGATGATTGTAAAAAGGTAAACTTTTAGTTCCATTTTTCTGTTTACATTGATTAGTTTAGATTTTGAATTCCTAGCTTTGTTTGAATACCCAGACCCTTCTGGCTTTCAGGAAGAATTAGTGGCAACTTGGCACTGATATTTATCTGGTAGACATGAGATTTATTTATAACCAAAGGCTGCCTTTGTCCTCTTTCAGACCAGTTGGATGCAGTCCTTGTTCCCGTTGTGAATTTCAGCTGTGGGATATTTGCTGGGATTCTGGCCTCGCTGGTAACTCAACCTGCAGATGTGATCAAAACTCACATGCAGCTCTCCCCAGTGAAATTTCGGTGGATTGGCCAGTCAGTCACGCTCATTTTCAAAGTAAGGCTTTAGGGAATTCCCTAGTGGTCCAGTGGTTAGGACTACGCACTTTACTGCAGGGGACATGGGTTTGATCCCTGGTCAGTGAACTAAGATCTCCCATGCCTTGTGGCACAACCAAAAAAAAAAAAGTGAGGCTTTAGAATACATACTGGTTTGTATTGTGGTTAAAGCTCTCTCTCTTTCTAAGGCAGTAGCTGTCCTTTACTGGTAGATCACCTGGGGAGCTGTTAAAAATCTCCATTCCCAGAGCATAACTTGAGCTCTCTGGAAGACATGAAACCCTGGCATCAGTATTTTAAGTTCCTTAGTGATTCCAATGTGTTGCCAAGGTTGAGAATCACTGCTAAAAAACTATGGTTGTGGGGGTCTTTTTGTTTTTTGGGTTTTGTTTGTTTAGGGAGGGGGCCCAACATTAGGACAACCTGTGATATTTGTTAAATGTGCGTATTGTTGGGCTCTACCCCAGACCTCCTGAGTCAGGAGTTCTGGGAGGACTCATTAACCTAATCAAGGACCTGTTGCTGCTGCTGCTGCTGCTAAGTTGCTTCAGTCATGTCCGACTCTGTGCAACCCCATAGACGGCAGCCTACCAGGCTCCTCCATCCCTGGGATTCTCCAGGCAAGAACACTGGAGTGGGTTGCCATTTCCTTCTCCGATGCATGCATGCATGCTAACTCACTTCAGTCGTGTCCGACTCTGTTCGACCCCATGGACGGAAGCCTACCAGGTTCCTCTGTCCACGGGATTCTCCAGGCAAGAATACTGGAATGGGTTGCCATTTCCTTCTCTGAATCAAGGACCTAGGAGGAAATGTAGTCAGAAAAACCACAGGCACACTGTTTTGTTTCTAGGAGTTTGTGCTAATACAAATGTACAGGTGTGTTGAAGATAAAAAGTAAAGTAGATGTCAAGTACACTAAAATGCTATTTAAAAGCCACTGAGTTGGCCCTTTGGGAACATGTTCGATTATCAGATATTCTCTTTCAAGGTAAATCTGTCACTTAGATCTTTAGATTTTTCTGTACTTCTTCGTTTTTCCCCGTAGCAGAGGAAACATGTTAGCATCTGCCAGCACTTATTTGTCTTACCCTAGATAGAAGCAGTGTTTGTGAATCTGATCATATTTCTCACACTGCGTAGGTTGCTTGCTTTCTTATTCGTGATACCTGAAGCCATGAAGTTTGAAAACAGAGTCTCCATATATCTTCCATGGGAAAATGGAAGGACTGATAACAGTAGGGAAGAACAATCCAGATGATGAGGTGTTTCGTCTTATAATTCTTATTTAGGGCCACGAAGAACATGTAGTGAGTTTAAAAAATAAAAATAAAAAGGGTTCTCCCTCCAGGCAGACGGATTGCCAAGAAGGTACCTTTTCCTTCAGCCTGGAGTTGGGGCCCAGGGCTTGGCAGAGAGACTTTGGTCTGCATTTCAGCTGCTGCTCGGGCCTTCTGGCTTCTGTGGACTGTACAAGTTGCACACTATATAGAGTAAGCCTCCAGCAGATTTTCATCTGAGAAATAAAGTCCCCTGGATAGAGCATGCCTAAAACATACGAAGCTTAGCAACAAAGCAAACAAATTTTTTTTTTTTCAGTTCGTCCCTTTGGACCCAGTAGTCATAGTTTTAATGGTGTTTGTAAAAGTCTATAACATAAGACTTAAGAATGGAGTAACGCAGAGGGACATCCTCACTCTGATGGCAGGTGTGTAACTGTATTGCTGCTTTAATTCCAGCGTTTGGGCTTCCATTTTCCCTCCTAGGACTATGGGCTGCGTGGCTTCTTCCAAGGCAGCGTCCCCCGGGCCCTCCGCAGAACCCTGATGGCAGCCATGGCGTGGACAGTCTACGAAGAGATGATGGCCAAGATGGGCCTGAAGTCCTGACCCAGCAGGGACCGGGCAAAGACGGGACCTGTTGCCCTGCTTGGTTTCTGCCAAGGGCTGCTTCATCTCACCACGCTGGAGTCGGATGAAGTCCTAGCAGGAGAGCCTGGCAGACACATCGCCTTCAGTTACTCAGTTCAAGAAGAGAATAGGTGGGCCCAACTCAAATAGGTGGACCCGACTTAAGCCTTCTGAACCTCCCAAAAGAGGAGTCCCTGATAGAGCACGGTGGGGAGTCAGGAAAAGGGTCTGCCTACCCTACAAGGCCATGTGAAAGGGCATTTCCAGAGAGTGCTGTCGGTGGTCCTGCTCAGCCACACACTACACCATGCCGCCTCCTTGGATCTGCTCCTGGGCAAGAAATCACAACCCTAGAGATGCTGTGAGCTGTCCCTCGTGTCTGAGGAGTTCCAGCAGCGAGACTGGATCTGCCAAGCGAGGAGTCACACTCATCAGGCTGAAGTCTCCCTCTGAGGTGATGTTAGAATGAAGAAGAAAAGATGTCATGACTTAACTGATTCCTTGTTAATTTCTAAGAGGCTCCAGGGAAGCAGGGAAGGGAAGTAGCTTCCTAGCCTCTAAGTGTCTAAGTAATACTTTTTGGTCTCGGCCCGTGCACGGTTTCAACTCCCAAGTTGATCTGGCATTTTTCTGCAGCTAAAGTTGGGATAAATAAAGTGAAGCACTTTATCATTGGAAAACCTCAAGTGCCATGAGTCCGTCCTACAGTGACAAAATGAGGTGGCTAACACTTGATCTGTATAGGTCCTCAAGCTTAAAATTGTTTAAAATAGCTTTATTTTATATGTTATATGATCTGCCCTTTCCAAATACACAATTCTATGGTTTTTTAAAGTAACTTTACTGTCTGGTGCTGCCATCAGCATAAATCAGTTTTAGAACACATTCACACCTCCAGTAAGAACTCTTATTTACGATGAACCCTCATTCCAAGCCCAGCAGCCACTGATCTGCTTTCTGTCCATAAATCTGCCTTTTCTATGCACCTCCTATAAGGGGACTAATACAATGTAGTCTCGTGAAGTCTTTCATATGTAGTCTCTTGTGTCTGGCTTCTTTCACTTAGCATAACATTTTGGAAGTTCATCTATGATGTGGCATCTTCAATACTTTATTCTTTTTATGGCCAAATATTATGTGCCTGTTTTATTTATCCACTCATCAGTTGATGAATGTGAATTGTGAACACTTTTTGGCACTTAGGAATAACGCTACTGTGAACATTCCTGTATGAATCATTTATGTGGATATATATTTTCATTTCCCTCGTGTACATCCCTCGGAGTGGTGTTACTGGTGGTATTACTCTTATGGTTTCTGGTGGTTACTGGCAGTTCTTGGCTTTCATCACTCCAGTCTCTGTCTGTCTTCACAATGCTTTCTCCCCCATGTATCTTTCTGTCTGGATTTCCGAGTTTAAGTTTATATTTTAAGGTTAGAATGCCCTACGCACAGTTACACTATGCGGAGGAGTACAAGAGAGGAAAAGTGGGATCCTAGTCTTGTGGCACCTAAGCCACTAGTGCTTGGCGTGCTGTGTGCGAGGCTGTGTGCTGGGGCAAGCGGGAAGCACTTGCAGCTGGCAGCGGTGGACTTGGGGCAGGAATGCAGGGCGGGCAGCTTAACCCAGATGACGGATGGGACGTCTGCTGCCTGAAGACTGACAGCCTCTGAGGCAAGATGCTCAGGGTTCTTGGCCTCTTCAGTCTTCTGTGACCACCCGCATCTTGGGCTCTGGGAGCCTGGAGCCAGTGAGGGCCCTGCCAGGGACTCGGGAGGGAAGGAGCAGAGATGAGGCCCAGAGGTGCAGGCTTCATCCAGTACAAATTTGCTCATCTTATACACACTGATGAATTTCAGCTACCAGAGTCCCCTTCCCCACTCCTCATTTTTTCTTTTGGGGGCATATCATCTTAAATTTTAGAGAAATCATCTCATTTTCTCTAAAAGTGGGGTAAAACTGAAATTCGCCTTTACGAAATCTGACTCGAAGAGTGAAGGCTCCTGGCCTGGGGTCTGCATATCCCAGGCTCCAAGAATTTTTTCCTCTCCCACTGTCTCCCACAAGTATTGACATTCAGGCAGGAAGTGGGTAGTGAGCTTCAGCTGACTTTGGAAACACTGCCCAGTGCCCACCCCCCCTCCTTTTTTTTTTTTTAATTAAAAAAAAATTGTTCTTAACTGCCCAGAGTTTAAGCAAATTATTTTGGGGCGGAGGGCTTTGTGGGAGTAAACAGTCATCTGGCAGCTAGAGATAAGGCCTAGTAAGGCAGGAGGCAAAAAAGACTGAACCAAGCTTTCAAGCTGTATTACACTGTTTCCAAGAGTATATTATGAAATAGCTCAATCAATCAAAAAAGTAAATAGTACACTGCCCCTCACTCAACATCGTTCAAATGGAACAATCATCAGAGTTTACTCACTACTGCTTGTCTCTCCTCTCTCCCCACTACTTCCTTTATTCTGCAATGAAGCTTTTAAAAGCAGATCCCAGACATCATACCATTTTACCCTTCCACATTTCAATATGCATCTCTAAAAATCAAGGACATTTTTCTTCAGTAAATACCATGTTATTACCCCACCAGAAAAAGTTAACAGTTGTTTTGCTTATCATTCGGTACCCAGCCCGTATTCAGTTTCTCTGATGGTCTCCAAAATGATTGTTTACCGTTGATTTAATGGAGTCACGATTCAGATAAGTCCTGAGATTCACCAACTGTTTGAAAGGGTAAGTAATTTGGGCGCAGACCATGGTTTAAATGAGTCATCACTTCCTGAGAACCCCATCGAGTCAGGGAACAGAGGAACAGGAGGAAGAGGGCGGTAAGTGCTCCCCAAGGCAGTGCTCCTTTCGCACCCCTCAGGCTGAACAGTGCATTTCCGACATCTTATTTATTGCATTCAAATTACTAGTTTTTGTCACCAGGTCCTCTAAAAAACTAGTTTTTGTCATCAAGTCCTCTGAAAAAGCTGGCTCGATCCCATAATCTGTAGGTGTTTTTTCAGTTTCCAAGTTTTCCCCTGCTCCTTGGGGACTGGCTTAGGTAGCTGGTAGACGCTCTAAGATGGGTGGTTCTCAAACTTGACTGCAGGTTGGAATCACCTGGGAAGCTTTAAAAACCACTAGTACCTGGGTCGGCCACCCAGAGGGGCTAGTGTAATCAGGTTAGGTTCTGGCCTGGGCATGGGTAGTGTCAAAAGTCCCCCTAACGATTCTAACGTGCTGTCAAGGCAGAGAAACGTAGAAGCCTTGCGGGACGGGCACCACTCAGCTTTCCCATCCCAGGCTCTAAGGGTTAAACCGTAGACGAGCTCTTGTGGGCGGAGCGTGGCTCAGGACTGCGGGGCGTGGCTCTGGGTCGGGGGCGGGGCCCGGGCCGAAGCGGGGAAGGCGGGAGCTTCCAGGCCGCGCTGGTCAGGCTCGCTGGGCGAGCGGAAACGCCTCCCGTTTTCAAAACAAAGAGGAGAAGCGGGAGGCGTGTGTGGCGCGCAGGGTTCAGATAGGTCTCTTCTGCCGGGCGTTTCAGCATCGCTGGGGGACAATGGAGGGGAGCCTGGGAAGCGGCCGGCTCTCGAGGTCAGACGGTCAGCCGGCGCCTCCGAAGATCTCGCCGGCCACAGAGGAGCTGCAGAGCCGCTTGCAGGAGACCCTGGACTTGCTTTCCTCGCAGGAGCTGCGCAGCTTCCGCGACCACCTTAAGAAAGTGGAGCCGCGCGTGAGCCATTTGAAGCTGGAGCTGGAGGGCCACAGCCCGTCGGGGCTGGCCAAGCTTCTTGCCAAGCACTACTACCCGCCGGCCGACGCCAACGGCGTCCTTGTCCAGGTGCTGCGGCTGCTACCCCGCGCAGACCTGCTGCCGCGCTGGCAGAGCGCCCCCACCGACTGCCCTGGTGAGTGCGCGGGGATTCCCGGGGGAGGGGGTGCTCGGGACCGCGGGGTTTGGCCCCCGCCGCCCGGGGATTCCCGGACTGGGGCAGGGGCGGGGGTGGGGTGGGTACTGACCTAGGGAGGGGCAGACTGGCTAGCGGAGGGCCCTAGGGGAGGGCCGGCTTTGGCCCTGGAGCCCAGGTGAGCGGCGGGGGACCGAGTATCAGTGAGGGGCGTTGGGGGAGGCAGAGCAAGAAGGACGAGGGCCTCGAGGAACGGAGAGAACCCGCGGCGGAGGGTGGGAGCCCAGGAGTCAGCGGGAAGAAGAGAGATCGTTCCCAGGCACGGAATCCAAGTGACCAGTCCAAAGCAGCCATCAGGGTTTACCATTCTGGGACGGGCTGAGATATCCAGATTGACTCAGCAAGACTGAGGTGCATTTTGAACAGTTACCTCAGGGTGGTTATGATGGAGAACGTTTTTAGATGATTCAGTGAGAAACTCAGTGTTGGAATACACCGTTAGAACATTTGCCATAAATCTGGGAAGATGTGGTTTAGGAGCAAGAAACGTAACAAGCTAGGGGAGGTTAGCGTTTCCCCTGCTAAATTTAATAAATGTATTTGTGTGTAATACATGAGGCAGTTTGTGTATACCTATGTAGAGAGATAGAAAGAGAGAGTGAGAAAGAGAAGGAGAAAGAGAAAGCAGCACTTAGCTTGGACGTGTTGAGGTAGACACCAAAATATACTATGGCTGGGGTTATGATCTGATTAAGTTTCCAAGTATGTTCCTTTGCTGACATTTGAGTTCCTAATGGGTGACCCCGGTAAACCACCGCAAAACATGGCCTGTGGGTAGATACTGGCCCGGGGAAGCCTTTGATTCTCCCTTGATTACATCTGCACAGCACTTACACTGTCTCTCCATGCATAGTTATCATGCTTTAGACTGTGAATCTCTTGCACTTGGTAAAGTGGGTTTTTTGTTTTTTTTGGTTTTTCAGAACCAACCACACAGTATCATGACTACACACTGTAGATGCCCCCAAAATACTTGAATGCTAAGTTTGTTTAATTAAAACATCAAATAGGGTCTTTAACTTCATTTGTCTCTTTATCAGAGTCTTGGTCTCCTTTTCTGGAGGTTCATGTTCAGTAATGTTCATTGGTCCTTATCCTTTCCATCTCTGGCCTGCCTCTCCCTGCCCCTGAATCTGACTGAGGCCTAAAGGAGTTCTGTTAAGTTTCCATTCTCATGAGTTTGGGAGAGGGTTTTCATGATCCTGGAAACCTGTATCTGAAATGAGATTGAAACCTGCTGGGCCCCAAAACGAAAGAGGCAACTGGTTTTCTTGGGAGTTGCTTTCTGTTAACAGGAACCACTACAGATCATAATTAAAGAGAAAAGTGAAAAAAAAATGCTCTTTTCTGTTTTGTCTTTTCACGAAAATTCATTCAGTGATTCCACGAAAGAGTCTAAAGAGAAGCTATGACTGTGTGGATGGTGAATTGGTAAGTATCTGGAATTTATTCTAACACTGCACGTTAGTTGGCTTCCCTGCTGGCTCAGTGGTAAAGAATCCGTCTGCAGTGCAGAATATGCAAGAGACGTGGGTTAGATCCTCGAGTGGGGAAGATCACCTGGAGTACGAAATGGCAACCCACTCCAGTATTCTGGCCTGGAGAATCCCCATGGACAGCGGAGTCTGACAGGCTACAGTTCATGGGCTTGCAGAGAGTTGGACATGACTGAGCTCAACTTAGCACACGCACACACTTTAGTCAGTTCAGATAGTATTTAGACAGCATTTGAATGGTTTTTGTGCTGCTTCTGTTGGGCTGAAAATGAACATCTGTGTGGTTGTCTCAAGTGGTCACATCTTTCTGCTTTCTGTTATAAATAGAAAAAGCAAAATATTAGCCAGTTAAAACCACTTTGCATGCATTAACCAAATTAGGTAAGTATGGTTAGTATCTCCATTTTACAAATCAGGGCACCGCAGGTTGTATGGCCTTGCGCAACTACATAAATTGCTGGCTTCTGACTCTTCTCTGTTTGTTTTATTATGAACATTTAAAACATAAGCTAAGTGAAAGTGAAGTCGCTCAGTCGTGTCCAACTCTTTGCGACCCCATGGACTGTAGCCTACCAGGCTCCTCCCGCCATGGGATTCTCCAGGCAAGAGTACTGGAGTGGGTTGCCATTTCCTTCTCCAGGGGATCTTCCCAACCCAGGGATCGAACCCGGGTCTCCAGCATTCCAGGCAGATGCTTTAACCTCTGAGCCACCAGGGAACATTTAAAACATAAGCTAAAGTCGAAGAGAAAAATGAATCCCCAAACTCCAGCCCCACCTACCTAGAGCCCTACTTCAACAATTAGCAATGTAGCCAATCTTGTTTCATTTGCTCCCTCAACGCTGTTATTTTAAAGCAACCCTTTCCCACACCCGGATATCTTATCACTTTCATACATACAGTACTTGAGTATGTATTTAGCAAGCCTAGAAACAAATTCCTTAGTCTTGGTAGAGATGCAGTTAGCCTACAGATGTCCTTGGCTGCTTCCTGTGCCTTGTACAGTTGGATTGTTTGAGTTAGGCTCTGATTCAAACACAAATACATTTGAAAGTCTGTCTTTTAACACTCTTAATTTATGATACCTTTCCTTTTAACCTCTTCTCTTGTTTGTTGACGAAGCCAGGTTATTTGTCCTTTAGAATATCCCACCTTCTGGATTTCCATAACTGCATTTTCCTTACACCGTGTAGTTATGTCATTTACCATTTGCCACTTTCCTTAAACGGGTAGTTATGGCTATGTATAGGAATTTAGAGATGAGATTGGCCTGTTGATCCAAGTTTGACAAAGGTATTTGAAAGAATTATAAAGGAAGTCATGACGAGAGAGGAAGTCAGTGTTAAACTCGTTTCACATATAAGGCACATTTGGATTCAGTTTGGTTTTAACATTGTTTCTTGGCTTTCCTTGCAAGCAGTACCGTTATGACCTGAGTGGCAAGCGGAAGGCCTTCCTCATGTGTGTGAAGAAGAACAGGCCAGGAGCTCACCAGGATGTCCTACTGATGAAGGATTGGCTTAACGAGTGCAAGTTCGAACAGACATTGTGCATCGATCCTGACAAAATGGTACCAAGTTAAAAGTGAAAATTTGTAGCTTGGGATTTTCCTGGTGGTCCAGTGGTTAAGACTCTGTGCTTCCGCTGCAGGGGGCTCGGGTTCGATCCCTGGTCAGGCAACTAAAATCCCACATGTCCTGTGACATGGCCAAAAAAAAAAAAAGGACAACTTGTAGCTTGGATATTATAATCTTCCTTTCTTCTTTAAAAAAATTGAGTTTTATTACCTGGGAACCAGGGCACGCTGAGCAATGGACCTGAATGTCCTCATGAAATTCTAACCGAGCTTCCCTGATGGATATAGGAGCTTTTGTCATGTTCAGTTCAGTCGCTCAGTCGTGTCTGACTCTTTGCGACCCCATGGACTGCAGCACGCTAGGCTTCCCTGTCCATCACCAACTCCCGGAGCTTGCTCAAACTCATGTCCATTGAGTTGGTGATGCCATCCAACCATCTCATCCTCTGTTGTCCCCTTCTCCTCCTGCCTTCAGTCTTTCCCAGCATCAGGGTCTTTTCCAATGAGTTGGCTCTTCGTATCAGGTGGCCAAAGTATTGGAGTTTCAGCTTCAGCATCATTCCTTCCAACGAATATTCAAGATTGATTTCCTTTAGGATTGACTGGTTTGATCTCCTTGCCGTCCGAGGGACTCACAAGAGTCTTCTCCGACACCACAGTTCAAAAGCATCAGTTCTTCCCCACTCAGCTTTCTTTATAGTCCAACTCTCACATCCGTACATGGCTACTGGAAAAAACAGCTTTGACTAGATGGACTTTTGTTGGCAAAGTAAATGTCTCTGCTTTTTAATATGCTGTCTAGGTTGGTCATAACTTTTCTTCCAAGGATCAAGTGTCTTTTAATTTCATGGCTGTAGTCACCATCCACAGTGATTTTGGAGTCCAAGAAAATAAAGTCTGTCACTGTTTCCATTGTTTCCCCACCTATTTGCCATAAACTGATGGGATCGGATGCCATGATCTCCATTTTTTGAATGTTGAGTTTTAAGCCAGCTTTTTCATTCTCCTTTTTCACTTTCATCAAGAGGCTCTTTAGTTTTTCTTCACTTTCTGCCATAAGGTGGTGTCATCTGCATATCTGAGGTTATTGATATTTCTCCCGGCAATCTTGATTCCAGCTTGTGCTTCATCTAGCCTGGCATTTCACATGATGTACTCTGCATATAAATTAAATAAGCAGGATGACAATATACAGCTTTGATGTACTCCTTTCCCAATTTGGAACCAGTCTGCTATTCCATGTGTGGTTCAAACTGTTGCTTCTTGACCTGCATATAGACTTCTCAGGAGGCATGTAAGGTGGTCTGGTAGTCTCATCTCTTTAAGAATTTTTCCACAGTTTGTTGTGATCCACACAGTCAAAGGCTTTGGCATAGTCAATAAAGCAGATGTTTTTCTGGAACTCTCTTGCTTTTTTGATGATCCAACAGATGTTGGCAATTTGATATCTGATTCCTCTGCCTTTTCTAAATCCAGCTTGAACATCTGGAAGTTTTCAGTTCACATACTGTTGAAGCCTGGCTTGGAGAATTTTGAGCATTACTTTGCTAGCCTGTGAGATGAGTGCAATTGTGCAGTATTTTGAACATTTTTTGGCATTGACTTTCTTTGGGATTAGAATGAAAACTGACCTTTTCCAGTCCTGTAGCCACTGCTGAGTTTTCCAAATTTGCTCATATATTGAGTGCAGCACTTTCACAGCATCATCTTTTAGGATTTGGAATAGCTCAACTGGAATTCCATTACCTCTACTAGCTTTTTTCGTAGTAATGCTTCTTAAGGCCCACTTGACTTCACATTCCCGGAGGTCTGGCTTTAGTTGAGTGATCACACCATTGTGATTAACTGGGTCATGAAGATCTTTTTTGTACAGTTCTTCTGTGTATTCTTGCCACCTCCTCTTAATATCTTCTGCTTCTTTTAGGTCCATACCGTTTCTGTCCTTTATTGTGCCCATCTTTGCATGAAATATTCCCTTAGTGTCTCTAATTTTCTTGAAGAGATCTCTAGTCTTTCCCATTCTGTTGGTTTCCTCTGTTTCTTTGTATTGATCACTGAGGAAGGCTTTCTTATCTCTCCTTGCATTTCTTTGGAAGTCTGCATTGAGCAGGTATGGAGAGGGATTACTTAGAGCCCTGGGCAAAACTGCACTGTGATTTAACTGGATGACCGTGAAGAAGATGAAGGGGAATAGGGGCAGTGGATGGGTGGGAGCTTCATTGTGACCTCTGTGACCCCAGCTGAGTCCAGGTCTAGCCCTGCCCAGGTTTTGGATTAATAACAGAGGAGAGTCCTTCATAGACCCCAGGAGTCATTGGTAGTGAATATGAAGGAACATGGCAGGAGGGCTAGGAAAACAGCACACGCCAACAGAGGTGAGTCCTATCTCTTACCAGTTGTTAGTCTAATCCTCAACTGGGGGTGACTTTGTCCCCCGTGGGGGCTACTTCTGACACTGTCTGGAGACATTTTTGGGCTTCCCAGGTAGCACAGCAGTAAAGAACCCACCTGTCAATGCAGGAGACACAAGAGACGCGGGTTTGATCCCTGGGTCGTGAAGATCCCCTGGAAAAGGAAATGGCAACCCGCCTGGAGAGTTCCATTGACAGAGGAGCTTGGCGGACCACAGTCCATGGGGTCACAAAGAGTCGGACATGACTCGGCGTGCACTCATGCCAGTGCACAGAGACGTTTTTGTTTTTCATCACTGGAGGGTGCTATTGGCATTATTGTAGATGCCAAGGTAGAGCCAAGGTGTGGCTGAACATATGACGATGCACAGGACAGCCCCCAAGGCAAGGAGTTACCTTACACAAAATGTCAATAGTGGGGTAACTGTCTAGAAATTCTGCCTTAAATTAATGGACGGCTTTCTTCTCTCTAAAATGGGGAGGTTATAGTAATTTATTATGTAGGGCTGTGGTGAGGATGAAATGAGCTGCTCTATGTAAAAGTTCTCAGGATAATAGCTGGCCTATAGTAAGTACTCGATAAATTTAGATTTTGTTTCAAAGTTAAAAGCAAACTCCTTCATGTTTTCCATGGATTGTACCAGAATTTCTTCTGTGTTATGTAATTTTTTTTTTTTTAATCCATCTTTTCCTTTTAGGTGACAGATAATTGCCAATGTTTTTCTGGTTTATTCTCCCAAAGGTCCAGAAGTGACTTCTTTCTCTACATCCTGTCAACATTTATTTGTAAATAATTAGCAATCTTCCTGGTAAAATTATTTCACTTCTTCATTTTCTTGACTGTCGTAGCATGGTTGAACATCTTTTGGTCATTATTTTCCCTTCTGTGAATTACCTGTTTATATCCTTTGCCCTTTTTTCTTACCGGATTTTCTTTTCTTATTCTGTAGTTCTTTTTCCTGAATTTTAGACAGAACAGACTGCACATATTTTTCTCCTGCCTTGTTACTTGCCTTTTGACTTTTTGTTGTCTCAAGTCACGTGGAAGTTTTTGCTGTAAACTCGTCAGTCTTTCTGTTTGTCAGCTTCTTGGTTTTTCTGTCTTGATTAAGCCCCATGATTTCCCAGCGTAAAATGTATTGTTTATTTTGGCTGCCCTGGGTCTTCGTTGCTGTGCGGGCTCTCTCGAGCTGCAGTGAGCGGGGCTACTTTCAGTTGCAGGGCTTGGTCTTCTCACTGCTGTGGCTCCTCCTGTTGCAGAACACAGGCTCTGGGGCGTGCGGGTTTCAGGGGCTGGGCTCCCGGGCTCTGGAGCACAGGCTCAGTAGTTGTGGCAGATGGGCGTAGTTGCTCCTTGGCATGTGGGTTCCCGGATCAGGTGTCAGACCCTGATCCCTTGCATTGGCAGGCGGATTCTTTACCACTGAGCCAAAGAGGGAAGCCCCCCAGTTAAAATTTTTTTCAATTATTTTTCTTTTTTTTTTTAAATTTAATTGGAGGCTAATTACAGTATTGTATTGGTTTTGCCATACATCAACATGAATCCGCCACGGGTGTACACGTGTTCCCCATCCTGAACCCCCTCCCTCCTCCCACCCCGTACCATCCTTCTGGGTTATCCCAGTGTACCAGCCCCAAGCATCCTGTATCCTGCATCAAACCTGGACTGGCGATTCGTTTCTTACATGATAGTATACATGTTTCAGTGCCATTCTCCCAAATCATCCCACCCTCTCCCTCTCCTACAGAGTCCAAAAGACTGTTCTATACATCTGTGTCTCTTTTGGTGTCTCGCATACAGGGTTATCGTTACCATCTTTCTAAATTCCATATATATGTGTTAGTATACTGTATTGGTGTTTTTCTTTCTGGCTTACTTCACTCTGTATAATAGGCTCCAGTTTCATACACCTCATCTATAATATCTTTATAGTTAAGGTTAGCCTTCTGTTCACGGAAACAGTGAGGTGGGAGGCCTAACTTTATTTCCAAGCCAGTTCTCATTTGTTGGTGGTACATCCTTTCCCCACATATGTGAAATTCTATTCTTGTCATATATTAAATCCCGCTATGTGTATTTGGATTGATTTCTGAATTCTAAAATATCTATTCATATATTTGTTTACACTTAACGCTGGTATATCCGTATTTTGTTCACCATGGTTTTATAGTGCATTTGGACAGCTGAGATGATCTATCTCCCATTCATTGTTTTTTTTTTGTTTTTATTTGTTTGCCTTTGTTTTTTACTTCTGAATGTTCTTGGCTATTCTTGAGTACCTTGCTATTCCTGAGCATCTGTTTTCTGTGACCTTGAGAACCATCTGGTTTCACAGAAATCCTTTGAGGTTTTAACTCATATGACATTGACTAGAGATTAATTTGGAGTTAATTGACAAATTAATAGCATTGAGTCATCTCGATCAGGAACTTCAGGCTGTCAGAGTTTATGTTGCCTCTTCACTGAAGATTATTTAAATAATTTTCTTCACTTAGATAATGTTCATTTCTTGTCAGGTTTATCCCTAGGTAATGTTCTCCTTTTGTTATGACCTTCAAAGGATCCCTTTTCCATTATCCAGTTTAAGTGTTTTATTCCTGGGTAATTAGGGAATGTCTGTGGCGGGGTGCACAGAGTTGGACATGACTGAAGCGGCCTAGCAGCAGCAGCAGCAGCAGCAGATCTTTGTAAATTGAGTTTGTATCTGATCAACTTGCAGATCTCTACTTTTAGTAGGTTTTTATTGAATATATTTCTAGCAGGTCATATTTTCTGTAAGTAATGAGGCTTTGTTTCCAGTATCTATAGTTCATTTAATTTTTGCTGTACTGTATTGAAATGGTCAGGATCTTTGGTACTACATGGTGAGAGCAGCCATTCCTGTCTTGCTTGTTCTTTATAGGGGAATTGATTCTGCTGATGCCTCTTGATAGATTCTGGCAAGTGGATATGATTGGGTAGACTCTCCATTCCTTGCCATTTCTAGCTTGCTGAGGGTATTAATTTTATAAAATAGTTTTTATATTAAAATAAGTTAAACACATGTACACCCATGGCTGATTCATGTCAGTGTATGGCAAAAACCACTACAATATTGTAAAGTAATTAGCCTCCAATTAAAATAAATTAATTTAAAAATAAATAAAATAAGTTAATAATGTAGCATTTAAATATATTAATTCTTTGGGGAAGTATAGTTTTGTTATATTTTATGGTAGAGAATCAGAAGTGCCATAATTTTGTCAAACAAGAACCACCATTGGTAAAAGAATAAATCATACGAAGTCTGAAAGCAACCAAAAGGGAAGTGATACGTCATATTGACACTACGAGAGATGTAGGTATTTTCACATTTGTCATCTCATTGATTCACCTTATAAAGAAGCTATTTCTTGGATTTCTGGTTTTTTCTACGTCCAGTTCTTTTTTAATATGTTATCCTATTTTACAGGACTTACTTGAAAAAATAACATCATTTCGTGATGAGCTAAATGAAATTAAAGATAACATTGGATGTTGCCTTGTTACTCTTATGTCCCATGGAGAAGAAGGTTTTATCAAAATGAAAGACGGTGAAAAAGTCAGCCTGGAAGATATTTTTGAAATGTTTAACAATAAAAATTGTCCAGCACTTCAAGAGAAACCGAAAATCTTTATAATCCAGGCCTGCAGAGGAGGTAAGTGGACATGTCTTTGTATCATTCTCTTTCCAGGAAATTCTCATGTTGATGATTGAGGAAAGAAAAGTGAGTTTTAAAAAATTATTTTTTAATAATTATATGAAATTATATAACTGAAGATACATCAGACCCTTAGCTGATGTATCTTACGTTATATAGCATACTAGGGACTTTGAGCTGGGAGAAAGGGATGGAGTGACAGCTTACCTGGGTTAGGATGGTTAATTTAGGCTGAAGAAGGTCTAAGTCATTAAAATCATAAGGTGGATCTGAGAACCTCAAATTCTGGGGGAGAGGTGGACAATTTTCTGGGGGATGTCCCATCATTCATGTGATTCTAGATGGCTTGTGGGAGTAATTTTTGATTTATGTAACTTTGGTTTTAATTATTTCTCTTGTGGAGATACAAGCTTCTTGTGACTTTTATTAAAGATTATTCATGTCAATGGTATATTATTGTAGTTTGTATTTTCATTCCTCAAAAAACAGAGAGAAGAGACAGTGGTGTTGAAACAGATGATGAACCCATGGACTTGGATGATGGATCAGAGAAGAAGAGGCTGCCTACATTCAGTGACTATTTCATCATATATCCCACCCAAGCAGGTAAGTTAATGAGGCTTGAAGATAACACATTCATCCAGAGGGTTTAGGTTATTCCCACTGACTTTTGAAAATCCTTTTTTTTTTTTTTTGCCTCTCTGTAAGGCTTGTGGGATGTTAGTTCCTTGACCCTGGATTGAACCTGGGCTCTCGGCAGTGGAAATGCAGTCTTAACCACTGGACCACCAGGGCATTCCCAGAAATCTTTCTTAAAAAAATTATCTGTGCTTCATAGATCGATGTGCATGGGAGAAATTTTCATTATCCCATCCATCTCCCTTCAGAAACTATTCCACTTTCAGAGATGACAGGTTTGCATCTGACTGTTCATCTCTTCCAGGAAGACACCATCCTCTTAGCAGAGTATCACATATGAAATAAGATCATTGGCTTTCATGTGAGAAAAATCTTGACCCAAAGCCAACTCTGCTGTCTTTGAGACCTTTATATTTTCTAGCCTCTGGATATGTCAGTTTCTTTATGCAAAATAAGAATGATAAAGTTTACTTATGTCATTGGGATGTTTATAAATTAAATTATGAATGCAGGTGTTGTGCTTATTGTAATAACTGGCATAATAAGTTAAAAAATTAATCTTACTACTAATATTATGTTGATACATTATTATCTTTATTATTAATACTAATAAAAATCCAAAAGAGTGTTGTGTGCTGAAGGAGTGGACTTGATTTAGTCATGGAAGGGAAGTAGGAAAATGTAGAGAAGATAGAAGTCAAGGGCATATATTTAGCTGTTTTTCTACTGACTTTCTTGAAAAAGGATTAAAATAGCTTATGTATGTATATATATGTGTGTGTGTGTGTGTATATATAAAACATATAACATATACAGGTGTATATATATATATATATATATATACACAATTCAAGATAAAATGTTAGTAAAGAAATGGAAGCAAAGGAAAATAAGGACAGAAATGTAAAATGAAAATGTCCCCATTAAAGTTAGATGTAACTTTATTCACCCAAGAGAGATGAAAGCATATGTCCTGATAGATACTTGGGCATGAATGTCACAGCAGCTTTATTTGAAATAGTCAGACTGGAACCAATCCAAAGGACCAGCAGGTGAAAGAATAAACAAATTGTGGTAAATCATGCGTGAAGTACTACTCAGCAATAAAAGCAGTGAGTTCCTGACACATGCTAGAGCATAGATGAAGGTCAAAGTATTCCTGATGCCTGAAAGAAGCCGGGCAGAATAAAGCAGGTAACTCTGTGGTTCCATGAATATAAAATCCCCCAACGTACAAACTAGTCTATCAGACAGCAAATCAGTACTACTTGCAGATGGGGATGGAGAGGTAAGGAAGGACTGCTAGGGCCATGAGAGCATTGGAGGGGGAGGACTGGATTCATTATGTTGGTTTTAAGTATACACATGTCAAAACGTACTAAACCATTTGCTTAAAATATGTATGGATGATATAAGTGGTCAATTATACTTTCATGAAGCTGAAAATTTTAAAGTTACGTGTAAGGCAAGCAGGTGTAACCCAAATAGCTGTAACCCATTCTCACTCCTGCTCTTTAACATGGCATTGGGTAGTCCTAGCTAATGCATTAAGAACAGAAACAGAAGGATCAGTATTCTAGAAATCAGTAGTTTTGAATACAGTAACAATAATCACTTAGGACATAAAAGAGAAAAGAAGAAAGATACCGTATTACTTTGTCTTGCTTTAGTGAATGATGTCTAGGAATGCCTAACAAAAGACGAGCAAGACTTCATTAGGGAAAATGAGAGAACATTCTAGAAAGACATAAAGGAAGCCCTGAATCAGTGGTGGGAAGTACCATGCTCATGGTTGAAAATTGTAGTACAATGGAAATGACTGGTTTTTTTCCCCCAAATTAGTTTGTAAATTGAATTCTAAAGTGTTTTTTCATGGAATTTGACAAACTAATCACAGAATTTTTATGGAACAGTTAAGGGTCAAGACAATGTAACTTGACCTCCAATTTTGTTGAATGAATGAATTTTGTGACTGTGTGCTGGCTATTTATGTTGAAGACTAGAGATTTGGTATCAAACAAAAGAATCTGCCTCCAGGGAGCTTACGTTCTGGGGAGGGAGAAAATAAACACATACAGAAAGTGGGCACTGGGTTGCTTTATGATTCCACTTCTATGAAGTGCAAAAGCAGGCAAAACTAGTCAGTGGTGGGAGGTGGAAGTCAGGGTGCTGCTCATCGTCAGGGTGGGGTGTGTGGAGTGTTATGGCCACAGCAGCAAAAGGGTACTTGTGAAGTGCCGGTGTCGTCGTGTTTCTTGATGAGGGGGCCACGTCTGGGACTGTGTTCATCTGATGAAAATTTATTGAGTTATTATGTACCCAGAGGGCTTCCCTTGTAGCTCAGTCAGTAAAGAATCTGCCTGCAGCACAGGAGACCCGGGTTCAGTTCCTGGGCTGGGAAGATCCCCTGGAGAAGGAAATGGCAACCCACTCCAATATGCTTCACACACTTTTCTGTATGATGTTTACCCTTCAGTGAAATAAATGCCGGAAACAAAATATGTTAGATGGTGATAAGTGCTATGAAGAAAAATAATGCAGGAACAAGGAGAGGGAGTATTGAGGGGCAGGATGGAGGTTGTAGTTTTTTAGAAAGTGATGTGTAGAGATGTTCCCGTTGAGAAGCTGATTATTGCGTAGAGTTGAAGGCCATGATAACGTGAGCTATGCAGATACTTGAGAAAGCGTGTCTTCTAAGATAAGGACACCTAGTAGCGAGCAATGACCTAGCAACCACTGAGATACTGTGTTAGCGTGTCGTGTTATCATGGTGGATATGTCAATTTCTTCTTTAGTTCCGTTATCTATTTTTGTTTTCTTTGTTTTGAGGCAACTTTAGTTGAGGGATAAGATTTTAGAATTGTTATACTTTGTGGTGACATAGATATTATAATCTTTGTTTAGTGAACCTTCTACCCCCAATAATGCTTTTTTATGGTATTAGTTTTTCTCCGATATTAATATAGGTACTGTAGAATATATTATTCTGGTTCTATATTTGCCTGGTATATCTCCTTCAGACCTTTTCTATTAACCTGTTTAGGTCTTTATATTTTAGGTGGTCTTTTAAAGAGAATATAGCTGGATTTTGTTTTTTAATCCAATCTGATATCACTTTTTCCTGGTGAGTTAAGACAAGTTATCTTTATTGTCACTATTGATACATTTACACTTTTACCATTATACCTGGTGCTATTTATTTGCTTTATTCCCCCTCCTTTTTTGCTTTTCTTTTAAAAAACTGAAGTGTAGTTGGTATATACTGTAGTATGGTAGTTTTATTGCTCTTGTTTTTGACTGATTATGAGTTTGATTTGTTATTATTACATTTTATCTCTCTACTGACTTGGAAGGTAGGAATTTCACATCTCTTTTTCTCATGGTTCCCCTTGAAATGTTATATGCGTGCACTTAACCTAAAGTTTATAAAAAGCTTCTTCTTACTTCCTGATGATACACAGAACAACCTTAGAATGCTAATTCTTTCATTTTTGTGTCTTTATTTATATGAAATTACTTATGTATTCTTACATTCCTTTTATCCTAATTTTCTTCTAAATGAAGACATTAACCCAACACATTTTCATCAGATAGGTTGGCAGGTACTAGGGTGACAAGCACTGTGCTTGCTGCTAAGGGCTTCAGTCGTGTCCGACTCTGCGACCCCATAGACGGCAGCCCACCAGGCTCTGCCATCCCTGGGATTCTCCAGGCAAGAACACTGGAGTGGGTTGCCATTTCTTTCTCCACTGTATGTTTGCTTATTTGCCGCTGTGTTTACCACTTCCTTTGTTCTCTAGTCTGTCCTGGATCTCAGACCATATTCTTTCTTCATGAAGTATGTTCTTTAGAAACTCATTTAAGGAAGGTTTATAGGTGGTAAAATCACTTTACACCCAAATCTGGCTGATCACGTAACAGTGTCTTTGCTGATCCTCCTTGTGATTCATTCATTTCTTTAAGCATTTTGTGCAGTTGTTTTATGTTTTGTACCTTATACTTCCAATATCTAAAGTCTTTGGGAATCTCTCTTACGGTGGTTTCTGTTGCCTGTCACTCTTGGGGGTTTGTTTCCTTGTGTGTTTGAACTCCTAGCTCATTTGTTGAATCTTAATCTCTTACTCCTGGAGACATAAATCTGGCATACTTGCCTTTAGAGAGCATCATCACCCATGTGGGCCTCTGTGAGAATCTTAAATTTATCTCCCTCCCCCCAGGCACATCTTTCAGGTTTGGCACTTCTCCTTAGGCACAGCACAGCTCTGGTGTTCCTGTTCACTTTCTGCTCCTAGTTCAAGTTTCAGTTTCTTCGTTTGGAGAAATGGTTTGCCTTGGGGATTTCCATTTGTTTCTGTTAGCCCAGAATAGTATTTAGCTTTTTTGCTTTAATCAAGAATTAAGTTTTATAACTGGAGGAATATTTAAAGTGCCCAAAGGCTTCCCTGGTGGCTCAGATGGTAAAGAATCTGCCTGCAATGCGAAAGTCCCCGGTTCAATCCCTGGGTTGGGAAGATCCCCTGGAAAAGGGAATGGTTACCCACTTGAGTATTCTTGCCTGGAGAATTCCATGGACAAAGGAGCCTGGCCATTTACAGTCCATGGGGTCACAAAGAGTCGGACACAACTGAGTGACTAACACACTTTCCAAGTGCTCAAAGTGGAAAAACTTGGAATATGTAGTAAGATGAATCTTTTGGGTCACCCCTTTTTTTTTTTAAATTTCATGATCCCATTTCTTTTTATCTTTTTATTTTGGCCATGGTGTGCGGCATGTGGGATCTTAGTTCCCTGATCAGGAATCGAACTCGTGCCCCCTGCAGTGGAAGCTCAGAGTCCTTATCACTGGACCACCAAGGAGTTGCCTTGGGTCACCCGTTTTTACCCGATGGAAGGAGGCGGTACCAAATATGTCTGGGGTTGTGAGGCAACGAGTACTTCCATATACCATTGATGAGAGCAAGTTATATTGCCTCTTTGGAGATTAATGTGATACCAAGAAAATTAAAAATATATTTATAACCAGCAGTTTCAATTCTGGGCATACACCCTAGTGTTGTAGTCTCTAAATCAGGGGGCCACAGTGAAGTCTCACAGCTATACTTAACTCTGTGAACCACCAGCTCAGATAAGTTATGATTCCAAAAATTAGATGGTGCTCTGTTTTTTTTGATATCATATTTTAGGGGTACCTAGTTTTGAAGGGTTGCTGAGCTAAAGAGCAAGCACCATTATGGTGTCCTAAGTGGAGAAGTCATGTAGTGCCCAACAGGGACACACAGCCCGGTAGCAACTGTGGTTATTTAAGAATGAAGGACCTCCCTGGTGGTCCAGTGGTTAGGACTCCGTGCTCTCACTGCTGAGGGCACAGGTTCAATCCCTGGTTTGGGGACTAAGATCCCACAAGCCCAGTGGTATGATCAAAACTAAATAAATAAATAAAAATATTGTTCTTTCTATTTGTATGGGCCTTTTTTTGACCACCTGTTCATGTGCCTGTTGGCCATTCACGTATCTCCTGTTGCCCTGGGTTGTTTTCTTAGTAAGTTACGTATATTCTGAATACTAGTCCTTTCTCTGATACAAGAAACAAATATTTTCTCCCACTCTGTGACTGGCTTTTCATTTTCTTAAAAGCAAAAGTTTTGTAAGCATTCAGTGGTGGTTCAGTAGTAGAATCCTCGCCTGCTGCAAAGCAAGCATTTTATGTTTTTAGTCCAGTTTATCAACTTTTTTCTTTTATGGTTTATGCCTTTTGTGTTGTAAGAAACCTTTGCATACCCTGAAGTTGCAAACATGTCCTGTGTTTTTTTGTGTTCCAACCCAGGTTTACTATGACAAGAGTGCCATTTTCACATTCCTTCCACACTATACAGACATACTTTGTGTTTTTCAATCTAATAATAAGCATAATTTCAGTAGTCAAACCCTTGAATACCCCCAAATAAATTCCATATGGATATATTTAGGGTTAGCTTAAAATGCTAGAGCAAAAGTCAGCAGTAAAAAAGTGGAAAGGGGATGTGTGCGTGCGTGCTAAGTCACTCAGTTGTGTCCAGCTCTCTTTGATGCATGGACTGTAGCCCGCCAGGTTCCTCTGTCCGTGGGATTCTCCAGGCAAGAACACTGAAGTGGGTTGCCACACCCCCCTCCAGGGGATCTTCCCGACCCAGGGACTGAGCCTGCATCTCTATGTCTCTTGCATTGGCAGGCGTTCCTTACCACCAGCGCCACCTGGGAAGCCCAGAAAGGGGGTAAATAAAGCAAATATGATGGAATCTGATAACTCTAGGATCTGAGGGATGAATATTCAGGGGGGTCATTCAACTTTGGTTTCTTTGTGTATATTTGAAAACTTTGGAGCTAGATAAAAAATGCATATTTAAAAGTTTCCTCTTGAGAGGTTGTGTGCAATTGGTCACACATGTCTTCTGTCTCTGCTTAGTTGCTCAGTTGTGTCCAGCTCTTTGCGACCCCATAGACTTGAGCCCATCAGACTCCTCTGTCCTTGGGGATTCTCTGTCTTAATGCAGTGTTTCTTTTTTAAAGTTTTTATTGAAGTATATTTGATTTACAGTGTTGTGTTAGCCTCAGGTGTACAGCAAAGTGGTTCGTATATATTCTTTTTGGAGGCTTCCTTGGTGGCTCATATGGGGAAGAATCCACCTGCAATGAGGGAGACCTGGGTTTGATCCCTGGGTTGGGAAGAACCCCTGGAGGAGGGCATGGCAACCCACTCCAGTATTCTGGCCTGGAAAAATCCCCATGGACAGAAGAGCCTGGCGATCTACAGTCCACGGGGTCATAAAGAATCGGGCATAACGGAGCAACTAAGCACACACATATATTCTTTTTTAGATTCTTTTCCATAATGCCGGTATTTCTGTATTATCAGTTCAAAGCCATTTTCTAGGTTTTAACTATGGAGTAAAGAACAAGTTTGCTGCAAGTAGAGGGGGGAAATGGATAAAGTGTTGTTTTTTTTCCCTTGATAGATCATGTCGCTTTACGGGATCCCCGCACCGGCTCTGTGATGATCAAGGAGATGACCGAAGTCTTTAAGCAGTATGGGAATAAGTGGCACCTCGCTGACTTCTTTACCATAGTAAGTAAATCCCAAGTGAACACATGCTCCATCCAATCTAAAGCTAACGCACTTGATGAGAACATCTTCATGAGAAGATTGCCTTCAGCCATGAAAGCATGAGGGAGGTTCAGAAGTGGCCTGTAAACAGTGGGCTGGTGAGTTGAGAGGGCTGTGGCGGAAGTCATGGCTGAGCCAGGCGCCAGTGGAGAAGGGACAGTGACACTTCATTCAGTAGAACACGAGTGAGTTGCCTATTAGCGAGCTTGGAAGTTCTGCCTGCACTGTGGTCCTGCCAGCCTGATTTATCTCCCCCAGGAGGAGGGGAGAACCAGAGGGCTTCTTTGAGGACCAGCACTATCTTACATTTGTCTGCCCAGCTTGTAGCCAATACTGAATGTTCAGTGAATGAATGCGGGGCCAGGAATTATAGCAGATTTATGTACACAGTGTAGTTTGGAGGAGGGCCTGATGATAGTGGTTTACCATATCAGGGTTAAAGAGTTATTTTCTTCTTAATCTGGGAGTTTTATCTCTGAAGAGAGCTAACTAGAAAAGGTTGTAAATGAGCACAGTAACAGCAGTACTAGCACCTTCTGAACAGCTCACTCTGTGCCAGTTACTGTTCCTTGTAATTGACAAATATTAATACATTAAGTTTTTCAACAACCCTCTGGCAGGTGCTTTGATTCCCATCCCCTGTTACAAATGCAGAGCTAGGAAAGTGGCAGCCTCGGCTTTCTAGTCCAGACAAAGTGCTTTTAGAGCTCATGCCTTAATCACAATCACGCAGTATTACTCCTTAGGAGCTTCCCAGGTGGTTGGTGGGAAAGAATCCACCTGCCAATGCAGGAGACGCAGGAGAGGAAGGTTCGATCCCTGGGTCAGGAAGATCCCCTGGAGAAGGAAATGGCAACCCACTCCAGTATTCTTGTCTGGGAAATTCCAGGGACAGAGAAGCCTGGAGGGCTATGGTCTGCAGGGTTGCAAAGAGTCAGACACAACTTAGTTACTAATTGAACAAACTTACTTCTTACTTCCCAAGGTATGGTAACAATATTTATTTATTTAAAAAAATATAATGTTAATGCTTTACATATGATGCTTAAGAGCTTTCAGAATTCTTTTTCACCTCATTTTGAGGTAAGCTTTTGGTGAGGGGGGAATGTTCAGTTCAGTTTAGTTCAGTTGCTCAGTCGTGTCCGACTCTTTGCGACCCCATGAATCGCAGCACACCAGGCCTCCCTGTCCATCACCATCTCCCGGAGTTCACTCAGACTCACGTCCATTGAGTCTGTGATGCCATCCAGCCATCTCATCCTCTGTCGTCCCCTTCTCCTCCTGCCCCCAATCCCTCCCAGCATCAGAGTCTTTTCTAATGAGTCAACTCTTTGCATGAGATGTCCGAAGTACTGGAGCTTCAGCTTTAGCATCAATCCTTCCAAACAAATCCCAGGGCTGATCTCCTTCAGAATGGACTGGTTGGATCTCCTTGCAGTCCAAGGGACTCTCAAGAGTCTTCTCCAACACCACAGTTCAAAAGCATCAATTCTTCGGCACTCAGCCTTCTTCACAGTCCAACTCTCACATCCATACATGACCACAGGAAAAACCATAGCCTTGACTAGACGGACCTTTGTTGGCAAAGTAATGTCTCTGCTTTTGAATATACTATCTAGGTTGGTATTTTCTTCCAAGGAGTAAGCGTCTTTTAATTTCATGGCTGCAGTCACCATCTGCAGTGATTTTGGAGCCCAGAAAAATAAAGTCTGACACCGTTTCTACTGTTTCCCCATCTATTTCCCATGAAGTGATGGGACTGGATGCCATGATCTTTGTTTTCTGAATGTTGAGCTTTAAGCCAACTTTTTCACTCTCCTCTTTCCCTTTCATCGAGAGGCTTTTTAGCTCCTCTTCACTTTCTGCCATAAGGGTGTTGTCATCTGTGTATCTGAGGTTATTGAGATTTCTCCCAGCAATCTTGATTCCAGCTTGTGTTTCTTCCAGTCCAGCGTTTCTCATGATGTACTCTGCATATAAGTTAAATAAGCAGGGTGACAATATACAGCCTTAACGCACTCCTTTTCCTATTTGGAACATTAAAGGAAGAAATACGATTTTGACAGTCATTCCAACCATATTCCCAAATCTCTTATATTATTCCATTTCTCTCTCTAAGAAAATAGTTTCTTGTCAGCATCTCAAGAATATAATAATAAAGACAGATTTAGCCTAAGTAGAAATCCATTAGTTAGGCTAACTGAAAAATTGTTTTGCCAAATGGTGTTCATTAAGTCTTTTTTGAACAGCATTCATTTTTTAATTGAAAGCTGATTTTTTTTAATTGAATGAAAGATTCTTTAAATTCTATAGTGCTTTACAATTTTCAAATGTTTTACACACGTCTTCATTTCCATAACTTTTCATTTCATACACATCTTCAATTCCAGAACTCTTTTTTGCCCCAGCCCTATCTTGCCCCTCCCCACTTTCCTGTCCCCACTGGTAACCACTAGTTGATTCTCTACAGCTGGGAGTCTGCTTCCAGCCACTCGGCATGCAGGCTCTTAGTTCCCCAACTAGGGACTGAACCCATGTCCTCTGTAGTGAAACAACGGAGTCTTACCCTCTGGACTGCCAGGGAATTCCCTCTTTCTTTCTTTCTTTTTTTAATTCACCAGTTTGTTGTACTTTTTAGATTTCACTTAAAAGTGGTGATATACAGTATTTATCTTTCTTTGTCTGATTTATTTCACTTAGCATAATACCCTCCAAGTTTATTCATGTTGCTGCAAAAGGCAAAGTTTCACTTTTTTATGGCTGGGTAGTATTTCTGTCTCTCTGTGTGTGTGTGCATCTGCGTGCGTGTGTACATACCTCGTCTTCTTTATCCATTCATCTGATGGTAGACATTTAGGTTGCTTCCATACCTTGGCAATTGTAAATAATGTTGCCATGAACATTGGGGTGCATATATCTTTTCAAATTAGTGTTTTTGCTTTTATCAGATATATGCCCAGGAGTGGAATTGCTGGGTCATATGGTATGAACACTTTTCATTTTTAAAGTCCTTGCTGAGTAGACACTGGCAAGAAAGTCCAAAAACGAATGTGAGGTGACTTTTGCATTAAAGGCCCTTACAGCTTCACGAGGCAGCAGGTGATAGGTGAGCCTACAACCAGCCCTGGAATTCACAGAGTTATTGATACTTTGGAGATCACATAACCCAATCCTTTCAGTGTACCATAAGTTACCAAGGCTCAGAGAAGGTTACTGTCTTGCCCAATGTTACCAGGGGCAAGCTGAGACTGGAACCCAGGTCTGTGCACACTTGGGCTTCCAGGGTGGCGCTAGTGGTAAAGAACCCACCTGCCAACACAGAGGACGTGAGAGGCAAGGGTTCGAACCTTGGGTCGGGAAGATCCCCTGGAGAAGGGCCTGGCAACCCATTCCGGTATCCTTGCCTGGAGAATCCCATGGACAGAGGAGCCTGGCGGGCTGCAGTCCATGGAGTTGCCAAGTGTGGCACACGACTGAAGCAACTTAGCACGCTGTGCACACTTCACTGCTCTTTCCAGCCACCGTGCTGCCTTCGGTGGGATGTGGGTGACCTTTGCTTTTCCTGGTGCAGTCAGAGAACTCTGCCTTCACCTTCTGTGGGGTTTACTAAGAGGCTTTTGAGGGGTTTACAGTTCATTTGGACCGTTTGTTCTTTTATCTTACAGGTGAATAACAGAGTGGTGCACCGTGACTTTAGTCTGTATAACAAACCAATAAAAATATCGCTGGTAATGGAGTCAACTTTAACAAAATTTGTATACTTTTGACACAAGGATGATTCAAAACACAAGGACTGCTTTGCAACACAGTTTCTGAAGAGCCCTGAGCGTTTGTAGCATTGCACTAATGGTTACCATTTTGCATTATTCTTGGCACTCATGTTTCTTCCGTTTGTTTTGTATATATATGTATATAATTTTTCTAAGATTTAAGTCTGCTTACTTGATACTTGTTAGTCTTCTTTTCTTTTTTATAAGATCGCTGTTTTCTGGAAAAAAAAAAAAAAAAAACACTTTCCTGAACTGTTATCAAAACATGGGCATCCAACTCCATTTGTGTGCTGTTTTTATCCCGCGTTTCTATTGGTGATTACCCTACCCTCGGCACCCTCAGTTTGGTGCTGGTGTTACGGCTTAATTGGTTTAGTCAAGAATTGCTGGGTGTGGTCTTGTCCTCTTATTTCCCCAGACTGTTGTCTGTAGCCAGTCTGATGTCTTGGAATCCACAAGCCATTCTCAGGTTTTAACCTGGATCACTCTGGGCCCTGATGCCTTCATGTGTTTACTTTGCACCTGCTTCCCACCTTGCTCCTTATACCTTTGAGCTGCTGTTTTCTCCACTTGGAACCCTCTATTCCACCCCGCATAGGTAAGACCTTGCCATCCTTTAGAATTTGGTTCAAGCATCACTTACACAGGGAGGCTTTCCGTAGCTCCCATGCTAGGTCAGCCTCTGCTAAGTGCTCAGAGACTCTCTGCTTCTCTTCTGTAGCATTGAAATGACTCCCTAGTGCCTCCTTTCTCTCTCTCTCTCCAGTTTAGTCATGAGCTCCGAGAGGCAGAGGCTGCGTGTCTCATTCATGGCTGTACCCTAGCTTCCGTCCGTGCCTTAGTCCACAGAGAGGCCATGCAGGGAACGTTTTAGTGAGTGACTGATCCCTGTGATTTAATTATTTTACCCATTCCGCAGACCTGGCCTCTTGCATATCTAGCCACCTGCCATTCATCCCCACACACATGCATGTCTCATGGCTGCTTTTACTCACCAAGTTGGAAGTTAACCTGAGTTTCCCCGAAATCCTTTCATACAACCCATCCCATTGTTCATAATCCTTTGACTCCCCACTGCCTGCAGGATATACCCCCTAAGTCCCCTGGGAGAATATTGCACATCTTTCTCTGTCAGGCTCAATCTTCACTACTCTTGTCCTGCCTGTCTGCCCTGGTAATTCACCCTCCCTTAATAATCCTGTCTCACAGAATCGGGCTTGTGAATTAGTGGATGTGGATGAACTCTCCTGGATATGCCATCGTCTCGGAGTTCAGTCCCTCCTTTCGGTCTGAAATGCCCTTCCATTCTCTGTGCTTCCCTTCTACTGTGTATTCTTCAGAAGCAACTTGGGTCCCATCCCACAGTAAAGAAAACTGTATGTATACTAATGTTTTTAGAGTAACAAACTGTGGACTGAGCATGAATTTTTGTATGCAAACTTTTGTTGTAACTCTGGACTGCTTCTGGACCTCGGTTTCCTCATCTGTATGAAAGGAGGTTTGGCTCAGCAGACCCTGAGAACTCAGGCCCCTGGTCTTCAGTGAACTTGGACTGCTTCGTGAACTTGCGTCTGAACACCCTGCAGGTGGGACTGTTGCCGAACCTAAGGGTTCAAGCTGGCAGTTGCATAAGACCGCTGGGCCTATGTGAGGATGCAGGTGGTTAGAGAGAATCCTCTGAAGATTGAGAGCCAAATGAACTGAAGCAATCTGGAATCTCCAGGCCTATCTCCATTTCAGAGATCATTGTGTCCATTTTAGGTAATGTGATTTCTAAAGTATAAACATATGTGATTTAATTTTTAAGCATTTGCATTCTGATACTTGGTATGTAGCTTTGGTTTTGTATACAGCATTAAAATGTCTCCGGTTCATAAAACATGACCATCTGGTGAGCCTTCTCTATTCACTTGGGTTTTGGAGGACTTCTAGGCACAGAGGCTTGTTTCAGGGAGGCAGCATCAACTGAAATATCCACAGCTGATATTTTCTGGGAGAGGTTAGGTTGTTCAGAATCACAGTTAGCATGTAGTGAAGCTGGGATTTCAATGCGTGAGTAATATAAGAGATGAAATGCCAAATGACAGAGAAAAGTTTTAAGACGGAATGTTTTTGATGGATGGAAGGGACTATTCCATTACCACTGAATTGATGGAATGAGGGCTTTGGGACAACAGAGGGAAAAGTTATTTTGGAACCCTGCTCAGACCACTACAGGCAAGTTAGGGTCATGGAGAGAACCGTAGGACAACTAGGTACCAGACAAACAGGAAAGGAGGAATTCTGGTTACAAAGGTAAGTGGCCTAAGATGAACTTCATGCCTGGGGCCAGCTAACTACCCCATAATTCTCTTAGCTTCAAATCAGTACAGAATCTTCTAGCCATCCAATGTCATGTGAAATATAACCATCCCCCTGCCCCCCCCACCAAATAGTCCCTGGCACAATTTTATATCTGGAAAAAAAAACCTGAAGCCCAGTTTTTATTATTTTTTAAATAAAGACCCAAGGAACCAAAGTTTGCCCAAAAAAGGCTGAGATTTTTATTTTAAATGTGTATGAATAAAAAATAGTGGAGAAACTTGAGCAGAGGACCAGGAGGCTGAGGTGGGAAGGAGGACACTTGGCTGGGGAGTTACCACAGTTTAACAAGTGCCCCCTGGGCTGAGGGCTCCTCACTCTGGCTTACTATCACTATAGTTCGTTTTCACCTTTGAAGATAACTCACTTCCTTGATGAAAATTTTCATCATGCTTAGACCACTTCTCAAGGACAGAGTTGTTTTGTGGGAAAAAAAATTATTTTGTGGAGAAACAAAACCTAAACATAATTACAGCACAATTTCCCAGTTGTTAGAATGGAAGTATTTTGGAGATTCTATGGTGCACTGGGGAGGGAGCTGAGATCGTCTGGGAGTGTCCCAGAAGACCCTCCAGGAAAGTCCTGCAGTGACTGAAAACTGTCCCTAAAAGCCAGCCTTTCAAGTTTCCCCCCTTTTTGTCTACAGATACAAGCACCAGTTTCTAAGGATGCTTAAAGCCACAGTTAAGTTTATTCCTTTGCTTGTATGTCAGCTCTTCATTTAAATGCTGCGTTTGTTTTAATTAAAAAACCTCTGTTCCTCAAAGAAAATTTCAAAAAATATTAAAGAGGCCAAGAACCTGCCCACCTCTCTACTTGTATATCCGTAGTTCCCACCCTGGGTGCACGTTAAAATTATCTAAATTCTTTCTGTTTAGCGTTGGGCATATGTTTAAAACCTCTCCAAGCGATTCCAAGTGCAACCAGACTTCAAACCTACTGTATAATTAACAATCTGGCTACTGGTTATTTCTTTACAGTCGTTTAATACCTAGGGCTTCAAATTTTCAAAATGATCGCCCTCATCCTGTAACTCCTTTTTGAACCATAGAAGGTATTTTAATTCTTTTTAATGGCTGCATGGTATTGGGCGGAAAATATATTAATAATTGCTATCAATTTTTTTTCTACGAAAAAAATTCTCATGCGTTCCATCCGTGTAGTCTTCATTTTATTTTTTAAACGGGAAACTTCCCATTAACAGAACTCTTTAAAAATCTGAGTTAGACACTGCTAATTTGTCCTCCAAAAACCGCAAAGTAACTTCTCCAGTTTTTGTTCATCCAACAGAGGTTTGTTCAGTGCTTTCCCACGAAAGAAAAATGCAGTTTAAATAAGGAACCCGCTCAAGCGCATGGGTACAGAAAGCTGGGTGAGAGCGCCAATCGCAAAAGGCAGAGCGCCAATCCCTTGCCGGCCTTTCCGGACCGCAACGCTCTTCGAAACCTGAGTGCGGCAATCAACCCTCCAACTTCCGCCATTCGCCGGCGTCCGCGCTAGCTCCGTAGTCCGTCTTCCGGAGGAAGGCCCGCCCCCAGGATGCACGCCTTCATCGCGCTTCCGCTGAGCTTTCGTTGTTATTGGCTGGATGCGGACTATATAAGGACGTCATTTCCGCCCGCCAGTCCTTTCGGCGCTACCCAGAGAGGGGTCCATACGGCGTTGTCTTGAGTGAGTTGCTTTTGGGTTACTAGTGGCTCCCAGGGTCAAGAGGACAAGCTTCCTGTTCAAACGAGGTGTGGGGAGGACCTGGGGTGAAAGTTTGCAGACCGAGTGCATTAGTCTCTGATAAGGCGCTCTACCGCCCAGACTGGCGGCCTACACGTGGCCGGGCCCGGGCCGGGACGTTCCCACTAGGCCTCGGGAGCGGGCAGAGGTTGCGCTCCCGCCGCGGAGGCCCCGGGCCGGGGTGCGGGTGGCCGGGGCTGCAGAGAGACCACCCTACGCTGCGCGCTAGTTTTGACTCAAATCCCGACGCTCGGTTGTTAAATCCCGAGGTTTATGCTCCAGTTTTCTCCATCTACTTGAGTTGGTCTCTTCCTTGTGCGTGGTGTTAAGGTTCTTGACGAGGTTTTTATTACCGGAAAGATCAAACTTCACGTTTCTCTTCTCTCAGTTCAAAATAACTTGGACAAGGAATGTAAAAAAATGTCATAACAGGCTAAGGTGTAGAGAGAAACTTAGTAACGAACAGACGCGAAAGTGCACTCGGGGAAGAAGGCAGGTGAGGAGCGCACCGAGAGCTTTTCAGACACACACGCACACTCCATTTCACTTTGATTTCTCCAATGGGTGGTTTCTATGGGAGGTTTCTTGAGTAGGGGCGAAGTACACTTTGTTGACATTGGATGGGATCTTGATTGCACCTGGTTCTGGAAGACACCGCACATGCTAAGAGCCATTTTCCTCCAAGAGCGCCCTTCCCAGAGGTTGAAAAGCAGTCACCTGCAGCTAGTATGCTCCTCCAGGCCCTGTGGATTTGTGGGCAGGGGATTCTATTCAGGTGTGAGGAGCTTTAATCAAAATCTATGTAAACACCATACTTCACACTTCATGGTCACATTAAGTGCAGAAAAAGGAGGGGGGGAGTTGCTTGATTATCTGCGTTTGAGATTATCCTTGATCTGGCCTTGTTTTTCTCATTTTAAGGAAAACTAGTAATCTTAGAAGGAATGCCGAAGGTACCACCTTCAATCTGCTTGAAAATACGCCTATTTACATCACCGTTGGTCACCTGAATATTCTCAGACATGGCTGCTCTTTCACATCTAACTCCTCTGTATCTTGAGTATTAAAAAGTCTCACTGTTTCCATTTAGTTAACTGGGTTTTTTGTCTGTCTGCACACCACTCTTTCAGCAGGATTTGATTTTTCAAGGTGTTGCATGGGTCTGTTAATGTTCTGTCCTATCCACTAGACTGACCCCACTGCCTGACACTGTAAGAGGTGTGGTCTGTGGTTGATTTAAACATTAAGTCACCTGACTCCAAAGAGTAGAATGTACCATCCTGCTTGAGTCCCTGGAGTTTAAAGGACTTTGGTTAACTATTGTTTTTCAGATTCCCATCGTAACTTAAAGGGAAGCTTTCACGATGTCCGGAGCCCTTGATGTCCTGCAAATGAAGGAGGAGGATGTCCTCAAATTCCTTGCAGCAGGAACCCACTTAGGTGGCACCAACCTTGACTTCCAAATGGAACAGTACATCTACAAAAGGAAAAGTGATGGTCAGTCATTGCTTTAGTGCTCTTTGCTTGGTCATTCCAGCTATAAGAACAAGTTTTGACACTGCTATTCTGGTACTGAGTTAAAGTGCTTTGTGAAATGTGACCCTTAGAGGGCTCTCACTAAGTAACAGATGAAAATTGATCTTTAGATTGGTAAGAAGCTTTAAAAGTATTAAGTGATCTGGTTGTTTTTGAAGGAACAATTCTGGACTCCAGTGGAAGAGTGGAAACTGGTAGGTTATGTGTCATGGGTTGGGCCTTGAATAAGCACAATGTAAAGATAAGGAGAAAGTTTAATAGCTTGAAGTGAAGTTGCTCAGTCATGTCCAACTCTTGGCGACCCCATGGACTGTAGCCTATCATGCTTCTCCATCCATGGGATTTTCCAGGCAAGAGTACTGGAGTGGGGTGCCATTTTCTTCTCCAGAAGATCTTTCCAACCCAGGGACTGAACCTGGGTCTCCCTCATTGCAGGCGGATGCTTTACCATAGCCTAGTTTCTAATAATTTATCTCCCAGAGTGCCTTATAATTTGTAGCTACCAATACGGGTTTGTAAAGCTGATTTCTGATTTGGGAACAAGCATTTTGGTTTTCATTTATGTATCAGGAAAAGAAAGGAAGCTTTTGATGAGACTGGAATGCATTAAGTTGTTCAGCTGAGATAGAAGCACGGAAGGATTTACACCTGTTGAGTGGCAAGGTTTAAGGGAGTTCGAGATAAATTTGACATGGTAGATGATGAGGAAAATAATGGTAGGCCACAAATAAGAGCTTCTTGGATTCTGCATGGAAGGCTTGAGAGTGGTTAACACAGGAGGATAGGAAATGAAAAGATGCATTTTGCACATTATTAAAGCTCAGAGTGGAGGCCAGTCTTGGCCAATGAACTGCTGAGTGTCGGAAGTGTGCTATATTAATGGCAGGATTTTCGCTAACACCAGTAGAGCTTGCCTCTATGACTGGAGTTTGATAGTACTCGCTGCCACATGACTTCATGTTTCTAGAAGAACATTACCTTACAAAGCTGGGTTCGCTCTTAAGAAAACCTTGTGTCCCCTAGGCATCTACATCATAAACCTGAAGAGGACCTGGGAGAAGCTGCTGTTGGCCGCTCGGGCCATTGTCGCCATTGAGAACCCGGCGGACGTCAGTGTCATCTCCTCCAGGAACACTGGCCAGGTTTGTGGCTCAGTACGCTTGGCTTTTGCTGCAAAGCCTACCAGTGTTTTGAGATGCATAGAAAAGCAGTAACAAACCCCAGAATTTATTTAAAAAACACTTGAAACTGGGCTGAGACAGAGGAATTCCCAAAATTAAAGATTGTTGCCATATTTATCACTTCACATCTGACACTGTTAAAATTCGTGTTGTATCATTGTGTATCTTCTTGAGCCGCTGAATTTCAGGAAAGGGAAAAGTGGCTCACTGCCATTTTCAGCAGTGAGCTTTGAAGGTTTAAAATGAAATATTGGACTTGCCTGGTGGTCCAGTGGTGAGAATCTGCCTGCTAATGCAGGGGACATGGCTTCAATCCTTGGTCTTGGAAGATTCCACATGCCCCAGGGCAGTAAGCCCACGCACCACCAAGTACTGAAGCCCCCACCCTCTAGGGTCTCTGCTCTACAGCAGGCGAAGCCACCACAAATAGAGAAAGCCCACACACACCAAGGGAGACACTGCACCCAAAATTTAATTACATTCAGGTTTCGTTTCTTTAAAAAAAAAACTGAAATACTGAGTTAAAAAGTTAGAGCTAAATGCCAGTTTCTTAGGAAGGGCTTCTGTCGATAGGGTACCACCACACTCTGTCACATCAGCAAGAGTAAGACTATTTGCCAGATTAAGTGAATAAAAATAGCTTCATAAACATTGTCTTTTTTCCCCTTCATTTTTTGAAACTTGCTCTAGGACACCACTCCATTCCCACTGATACCTGCAATCTTTTCTCCACAGCCGGTCCAGTGTTGTTTGTACACATTTTGATGATGGCCATTTTGAATAGTGAGAACCAGTTTCTCAGTATGAGGGGAATTTACTAGTTGCTATTGGCAAGCTGAAATTCTGCCTTAAATTTATTTTCAGTTACCCACCTCAGACATTTGCTGATGGCAGGCGTCTATTTACATCCCTGCAGGCTCTTGAAGGCTTAGTGTCCGTGGCCATGGTTTGAAAGTTGCTATTGATGGAAACGGCCACAAGGTGGCAGGATTTCTCTGCTCAAGTTGGTTTACTGGAGGCAACCACAGCCTTACTGTAACTCCTTATTCCTGGGTTCAAAGTTAAAAGTGAAAGATGCCAGAAGAAACGCTCAAAAGCTTGTCTGTTGTTACTTTTATTTTTATTGGAGTCGGGTGGGTTTACACTTTGGTGGGGTGTAGGTGTACAGCTGCATCTCGTCCAGTAACCATGCATGCTTGCCTCTGCAGTTCTCTTCCCATAGAGGGGACAAGAGCGTTGGGTAGAGCTCCTGTGCTATTCAGGAGGTTGTTGACGAATTTAGCATGTGATTCCACCTGTAAGTCATATAATGGCCTTTTGAGTCTCTGACTCAGTTTACTTAGTATGATCCTTACTAGTTTCATCCCTGCTTGCTGCCAACGGCATTTATTAAATTCGCCTTTTCTGGCTGTGTAATATTCCGTTGTCCCTAGCTACCGTTTTTTCTTAACCGATTCTTGTGTGGATGGGCATATTGGCTGCTTGCCTCTTTGGGCTCCATGTGTCTTTGTGAATTCTGGTTTCTTCCTGGTAGACACCCAAGAGTGGGTAGCTCTGTTTTTATATTATTAAAGAACCCCATTGTGGCTGTTTCCAATTTACATTCCCACCAGTAGAATAAAATGAGTATTTTCTCCACACCCTGTCCAGCGTTTATTGTTGGTAGATGTTTTGGTGATGGCTGTTCTGACTGGTGCTGTCTTGATTCCTTGGCTTCCCTGGTGGCTCAGATGATAAAGAATCTTCGTGCAGTGTAGCATACTCGGGTTAAATCCCTGGGTGGGGAAGATCTGAAGAAGGGTATGGCTCCCTACTCCAGTATTTTTGGCCTGGAGAATTCTATGGACAGTGGAGCCTGGTGGGCTAATGAGCATATTGAGCCTCTTTCCGTGTGCTGCTTCTAAATACAGTGTGAGGGAGATTTACCCATCAAAGTTGGCATTCTGCATGATTCCACCTCCTGCCAATTAATTGCCCCAGGCATTTCCTGATGACCTGTCATTTACAGCCCTGCAGGCACTGTGACTTTAGCACCTGAGGCCCTGGTTGGTGGGTCATTGTTGCCCAACACGGCCACAAGGTGACAGGATTTCTAATGTTCCCGGGTTGAAAATGAAACTGGTAGTTGCTAGAATGAGCACCCAAAGCCTTATGTCTTTATTTTTCTAACGTAATTTTTATCCTTTATTGGAATAGTTTTTCACAGTAACTTTTTATTTAAATGTTTTTTACCTTATTTTTAAAACGAAAAAAGTGATCAGTAATAAGAGGTGCTATTCACAAAGAGGATAGACATCAGAAACTCTTAGAAGCCTAACAACAAAGAAAGCAAAACTGTAAAGAAAAAAGGGGGGGGAATAAACATATAGTGAAACATTAACATTTCTCTGAGAATATTTTATCAAGTGCAGAAAAACAATTGGAGCAACTTGAATTATGTCATTAATTTAATTAGAATAGATTTATATTATAGTAATTTTATATCCTAAGATTTATTTAAAATTTTGTATTTTGCATTTTGCTATCAGATATCCACAGAACATTTGGAAAAACTGGCTAAAAGATAAACATTACTAAGTTTCAGAAGTAGAATTTATTTTTGTGTTTCAGTTATTCATGTACACATTATTTTTCAAATTGTTTTCCCTAATAGGTTATTACAAGATCCTGACTTTAGTTCCCTGTGCTATACAGTAAGCCTTTGTTGCTTCTTGCATACCTATTTTCTAAGTCAAGTGGAATCAAAATGTCATACGTTTTAGTTAGAAATTCATAAGTCTTCTAAAATATATGTTATGCATATTATTTATATTATACAAAAGCTTTACTACTATGTTTCATAAATGCTTGAGAAAGATCATTAAGCTGAAAAGAGATGGAGAAATTGGAAACCATAAACTAAATGGAATAGGAGCACTAAATATGAAATGGAAAAGTGAAACAAACTAGATAACAGTAAGAGATCCTTACATATAGTCCAGTTGTTTTTAAACATTAGAAACATATCTGGCGCACTGGCAAACAAAAAGCAATACCTGGGCATTTGTACTCAAAATAATTCTGATTTGCATCTGGATTTTAAGAAGTGATTACAGGTTTTTCCATTAAATGGTAGTTTTGGTGGTATAGAATTCTGTTATTTTTCTATTGGCTAGTCATGATAGAATGGTATTGAGTAATAGCTACATAATTGCAGTAGTGAAAGATGTTTATCAGTTTTCACAATCAAAAAATAAAAGATAATTACAATTATAAGCCATAATGGGAATATGATTAACTTAATATAAAATGATTACATGCAGTTTTGGGGGGGGGTCAAGCAGAGTGATGTGGTAAGTGGAAGTGGGTTCATGCGCGTGTTTTCATCCACCTGGCCGATCTGTGTCTTCTGGTGCATTTAATCCATTTACATTTCAGGTAATGTATGATCCTATTACTGTTGGAATTGTTTCAGGTTTGTTTTCTGTAGTTCTTTCCTTCTCTTGTGTTTCCTGTCTGGAGAAGTTCCTTTAGCATTTGTTGTAAAGCTGGTTTGGAGGTGCTGAATTCAGTTTAACTTTCTACTTGTCCGGAGAGCTTTTGGTTTCTCTACCAACTCTGAGGGAAGAGTCTTGCTGGTAGAGTATTCTTGGTTGTAGGTTCTTCCCTTTCGTCACTTCAGATATATCATGCCATTCCCTGCTGGCTTGCCGTCTCTGCTGAGAAATCAGGTGGTCGTCTGGTGGGAGTTCCCTTGCCACGTTGGTGGTTGTTTTTTCCCTTGTTGATTTTATCTTCTCTGTGTTTAAGGTTTGCCAGTTTGATTACTGTGTGTCCTTGTGTGTTCCTCCTTGGGTTTATCCTACCTGGGACTCTGCTTCCTGGGTTTGATTGACTATTTACTTTTCCATTTTAGGGAAGTTTTCAGCTATTGTCTCTTGAAATATTTCCTCAGGTCCTTCCTCTCTTCTTCGGGGCCTCTGTAATGGGAAGTTGGTGTGTTTAATGTTGGCCCATAGGTCGCTTAGGCTGTCTTCCTTTCTGTGCAGCCTTTTTTCCTCCCGCATTCTGTTCTGTGGCAGTGATCTCCTCTGACCCCTTCTTTCGCCTCTGCTGCTGATTACTGCCAGTGTATTATTTGTCTGTCTGTCTGTTTTAGGTCTTTGGTAAACAGTTCTTGCATCTTTTCAACCTTTGCTTCCATTCTTTTCCCAAGATCCTGCATCTGCACTATCGTTTTGAATTCTTTTTCTGGAAAGTTGCCTGTCTCCGGTTCGTTTACTTGTTTTTCTGGGGCTTTATGCTGTCTCTTCATCTGGGACATAGCCTGCTTTTCCATGCTGACTGACTTTCTGTAATGTGGCTTGTTTTCATCGCTGTGGGCCTGTGCTTGCTTCTCTGGGCTCTGATGGAGGAGGCTGTGACTTCTGTAGACTTGTGGTGGCAGGGCTCTGGTCAGTAAAGTTTTAATCCAGTTATCTGCTGATGGGGGCTCCCAGGGATTGTGCTCCCTCCCTGGTAGTTTTTTGGCCTGAGAACACCCAGCCTTGGGTTGCAGACTATGGTCAGGTTAGTGGCGACCTCCGAGAGGCTTTACATCAAGGAAGGACCTTGCAAGGCTGGTGCCCCCATCCCTGTGAGCCTCTGTGGGCCCACACCTCCACAGGAGGCCCTCCAACGAGGGCCGGCAGTTCTGGTTCCGTCTGCTGTGGGGTCGCTGCCTGCACCTCTCCCCTGAGTCATAGTGCACACAAGGTTTTGTTTCTGCCCTCCAAGACTGTGGGAGTCCTAGAATCAAACCCCATTGGTCTGCAAGGTCAGAGGCCCTGGGGGTTGCCAGACCCTTTGTTGGAAACCCAGCTGGGAAGCCAGATGTGAGGTTCAGAACCTTTGCAACAGTGGGAGAACTTTGGTATTAATTGTTCTCTAGTCTGAGTCACCCACCCGGCTGGTGTGGGATTTGGTCTTGTCGTGATTGTGCCCCTCCTACCATCTACCATCTCGCTGCGGCTTCTTTGTCTTTGGATGTGGGGTATCTTTTTGGTGGGTTCCAGCATCCTCCTGTTGTGGTTCTGCAACAGCTAGTTGTGATTTCGGGGCTCTTGCAGGAGGAGGTGAGTGCACGTCTTTCTACTTGCTGTCTTGAACCATGAAGTCAAGTTGATTGGCAATGCAGTGTTTGTTGTAGGTGTTGTATTAGTGTGAATCTGTTAATCCCAAACTCCTAATTGTCCTTTCCCCGATGATAAGCATAAGTTTGGCTTTTAATTCTGCGAGGGAGTTTGTCCCTGGTAAACTCGTGCTACCAACTTTGTGACTCCACCTGTAAGTCATTGTAACAGCAGGATGAGCACAGCCCTTCGCAGGCAGCCATTGGTGGGTGCCTCGGGCCCCGCCCACAAGCAGCTGTCAATGGGGGACCATGAGGGAAGCAGTTCAGCCGAGGGTCAGTAGTGTGTGGTCATCGTGTGGACCATGAGGCAGATTCAGGCCTTCTTATGGAGCCCCTCTGACTCACCCAGCCTTGGGCCAGCGAGTGAGCGGGAGGGCCCAGGGGACAGACTGGGGACTACGTCCTGCAGGGCTCCAGAGCCTTCACTAAGGCCCTCCACCAGCTTTGGGCCTGGCCCTGAGGCAGCGGTGACCTCGCCCTCCTGCCTGTTTCTGTGACCTAACGGCAGCGGCCCCTGCCTGGGTTGCAGTCTGTGGGACCTAGACCTCCCTCAGCTTTGGCGTGGCCTGAGGACACCGAGGGCCAGTTGGATCGGGTGCCTGGCTCCCTCAGGGATGGCAGCTGGGGGATGTGGAGACCTGGCCCTGAGGGAGCTGCCAGCTGGGATCTGCCACCTCTTAGCCAGGGCTGGGGCCTGGCCCTTTCTTGTCAAGACAAAGAATAACGCTCATTTGGTAAAGATTTACAGGAACATTGTTACCTGACCGAGACCAGACCTCAAAAGCAAAGGATCTGACATCAAGAAGTTTGCAACAACTAACCACACCCCTCCCTCACTTTTGCTTTTGCTGAAAGCCTTCAGTAACTTTAGGTGTTCTCAGGGCATGTGCCATCCATCTCCTTGTATGAACCTATAATAAACCCTTCTCTGTTCCAAACTAGTGATTAGTATAATTGGTCTCACTTGGTGTCGGGCAAACAGGCTTGTGGTTCAGTAACAGATGATGTTGGCCTTTGGTGTCTGATTTGTTCATTTAGTATGATCCTCACTAGGTTCATCCAGGCTTGCTGCCAGTGGCATTTATTAAGTTCTCGTTTCTGGCTGAGTAGTGAATATTCCATTGTCCCTGGCTGCCATTTCTTTCTCCGTTACCGTTCTGCTGTGGGTGGCATTTTGGCTGCTTCCCTATTTTGGCTGCTTCCCTCTTTCGGCTTGCGTAAATAGCACTGCAGTGAACTCGGGGATGCATGTGTCTTTGAATTCTTGTTTCTTCCTGGTAAGACACCCAGGAGTGGGGTGGCAGGGTCTTAGGGCAGCTCTGTTTCTGCTTTACTAAGGAACCCTTGGTTTACAATCCCACAAACTTGAATCCACACCCTGTCCAGCATTTGTTGTTTGTAGATGTAGGTGCTGGCCATTCTGACTGGTGCTAACCCATTTCTCAGTGTAGCTTTGATTTGCATGTCTCTACAAATTAGCAGTATTGAGCCTTTTTGTGTGTGTTTCTTTTAAACACAGTGTGAGCGAGATGAAACTGTTGAAATTGGCCTCCTGAGACTCTGCTGCTTTTTTTCCCCAATTACTCACCCCAGACACTTCCTGATGGCAGGTGTCATTTACAGCCCTGCAGGGCCTGTGAATGCTAAGTGCCCAGGGCCTGGTTTCAAGGTTGCTGTTGGCCTGAAATGGCCACATGGGGGCAGGATTTTGTGGAAGTGCCAGAAGCAGCACTCCAAATCTCCTTTCACACTACAGCTTTTTATTTTCTAAGTTTTTGTTTGTTTGTAATGCTTGTGTGTTCATTTGCTTGGTTGCATTGCCCTGGTTCTCAGTTGCAATCCCCAGGGTCTTTGCCCCTTGTGGCACCGTGGGGTATCTTAGATGTAGCATGTGGGATCCAGTCCCTTGACCAGGGAGGTTTCTGAGTTTTATTTTGATTGGTATAAAGTTGGTTTCCAATGCTGTGCTTGTTGTAGGTGTACAAGGTCGTGTCCAGTTATGTGTGTGTCACCATCTTCAGACCTGTTTCCATGGGATTAACATGTACTAATTTACAGGAAACCGGTAGGCACTGAGGCCAGCTGTTTAGCCTGGGGAGCCCTCCCCGTGCTGCACGGTAGGTCTCGTCGCCTATCAGTTTTGTATACATTGGTGTGTATATGTTAACCCCAAACTGGCTTTGGTCCTAGGCCTCGGCTGTAGATCCAGTCCCCCTGGGTTGTGGCAGCCTGGTGGTGTCTGCCGCTGGGCTCAGGAGGCCAAGGTTGCACTGGAGCTAGTGAGTAAAGGCAGAGGCTGCCCTGGTGACCCCGCCTCCTCTCTGCCACTGAACAGCGGCACTCGTCTGCAGCAGGACTGCGCTCCTTCCCCTTGAGAGTGTGTTTTGCCCCCACCCCCACCAGTCTTCTTGCCTGGTAGCCTCTGAGGCAGCACTCAGCCCTCACCTGGCCTAGCGGACACACACCTCAGGCTGCAGTGTGCAGCGCGGTGGCCCAGACCGTCTGTGCGGGTCTCTGTCCTGCCAGCACAAACCAGTCATCTTTGTACTGAGCGTCGGAACCTCCCTTTTTGTTCCAGGTAATATCCCTGCCAGTGAGGGAATGTTCCAGGGTAGCGGGAAACGTTTCCTCTTTTTCAGCTACCTCCCAAGAGGACTACTGGGAGTCTGCCCCACCTCCTCTTTTTTGCCTCCTTCAGCTCTGTTCTGTGGAGCTCTTACCTGCCCTTTGAGTTGTTTCTAGGTGTTGTATGTGCAAATGTACATTTATACATACATACAAACACACAACAGTGTTGGTGGAAGGGGGTGAATTCTTCTCAATTCTCATTTTACTCAATTGTCCTGATTAGGCCTCCTTGCAAGAGGTGTTTTAACTGGGCTTTATTCTCCTTGTGGCTGGCTTAATCACCCGAATTCTTTGGTGAGACACGTGGTTGATGGTTTTAATTACTGCTGTAGAATGAGCCCAGTGACCAGTCTGTGCTTCATCAGGGAAAATTTACTACCTAGATTACAGAAGTGCTCTGCTGGTCAGGTTCTACATGGTGTGTTTGCATTTTCTTGTCATTTTTTTAGTCTTAGGAGGAATTTGGACATAAAGGAGTCACTAGCCCGTTACTTGTAAGTGGTACTTGAACCAGGCTGGTTTGCCTTGGAACCAGCAGAAGTGAGGGTGTAGTGAGCATCAGCTAACCCGAGGGAAGAGCATCCCCAGCAGAGGGCCTGGGTGTGGGATCATGCTTAGCGTGTTTTTGTTCTGATTCTCTGTTTCCAGGCAATAAGTGGAAGATGGAGAGCAGTCTGCCTACAATGCAGGAGACCCGGGGTTGATCCCTGGGTCAGGAAGATCCCCGGGAGAAGGGGATGGCAATTCACGCAGTATTCTTGCCTGGAGAATGCCACAGACAGGAGCATAGCAGGCTATAGGCCATAGGGTCGCAAAGAGGCGCGACTTTTCATAGGACGATTAAATGCTAGCTGTTTTGAGGAAGGCTTTGGGGGAGTTTCCTGCTAGATAGCTTGCTTGGTGACATTGCAAAACTTGGCGGTGGTCCATATATCATTGCAGGGCTCCTGCGGCACCGTCTCGGGGACACTTGCTAACCCTTTGTTGCTGCTTCCAGCGAGCTGTGCTGAAGTTTGCTGCTGCCACTGGAGCCACTCCTATCGCTGGCCGCTTCACTCCGGGAACCTTCACTAACCAGATCCAGGCTGCCTTCAGGGAGCCGAGGCTTCTGGTGGTCACCGATCCCAGGGCTGACCACCAGCCCCTCACGGAAGCCTCCTACGTTAACCTGCCAACCATTGCCCTGTGCAACACGGACTCTCCTCTGCGCTACGTGGACATCGCCATCCCGTGCAACAACAAGGTAACCATCCATGACTGAACTGGCGCCGGACCATCCGTGCCCCACCCGCGGGCCTTCCTCTGCACATTGTTAGAGCTTGGAGTTGAGGCCACTGGCCGGTGAACTCACAAGTGTAGGTAGTGTGCTACACGAGGGGCAAGTTTTTCGCTAACACCACAAGGGTCTCTGGCCCAATGAGTGGAGTTGGATAGTAATACTTGCTACAAAAGTATGATTTTAAGGAGAGGTGAAAACATTTTTAAAATAGCCTGTTTTTTTTCTCTTCAATATTCCTAACTCTTTTAATCGTGTATCGTGCTCTGAGATCCTAAAAAGGTGGGTTACCTGTGGTTCAAATTGGTGGTTGTCACTGATCTCAAACCTGGCTACGCATAAGAACGGGGCAGAGGTTTTCTTTTATTTCTACCAGTATTCAGGCACTAACCCCATTTTGTTGTGTAGAGTGGAGTCTTAATTAAACCCCATGATTCCGGTGGCAGACAAGATGAAGAACCAGAGATAGAGAACAATCTTGGTGCAAACTTTGGGTTTTGCTTTAATTGGAGTACAGTTTTAAGTGTTGCATTGGTTTCTGCTGTACTAAACACTTAGTCTGCTCACATGGTACCAAGGGACCTAGACGATGAGGGGACAGGTCAGGTGGAGTGGGGGTGCGTATTACTGTTGGGGGGTTGCCGAGGGTCGCTTGAACCTGGCGCTCTTGCAGGGGGCGCACTCAGTGGGCCTGATGTGGTGGATGCTCGCCCGGGAAGTCCTGCGCATGCGCGGCACCATCTCCCGAGAACACCCGTGGGAGGTCATGCCGGACCTCTACTTCTACAGGGACCCCGAGGAGGTGAGCTCCGTCCACAGAGGCGTGTTGGCACTCACATAAGTACATACTGGGTACTCCTTACTGCCAAGAACAGAAACTAGTCTGTCAATGCATATGAACTAAAAGCTATTTCCCTAAACTAGATTGAAAAGGAAGAGCAGGCAGCAGCTGAGAAGGCTGTGACCAAGGAGGAGTTTCAGGGCGAGTGGACCGCTCCAGCTCCCGAGTTCACGGCTGCCCAGCCTGAGGTGGCAGACTGGTCCGAAGGCGTGCAGGTGCCTTCCGTGCCCATTCAGCAGTTCCCCACTGGTACGTATCAGGGTCCAAGGGCATCCAGCTGCTGGTTTAGAACTGCTCTTCTCAATCTGACGTATCTGTAGGAATAAAAGCAGATTGGTGCAGTGGGATTACAAAAGTAACTGGGGATGTGGCTGATGGCCTTCTTGTATTTTCTCAACAGAAGACTGGAGTGCTCAGCCTTCCACTGAAGACTGGTCTGCAGCCCCCACTGCCCAGGCCACGGAATGGGTAGGAACCACCACTGAGTGGTCGTAAGCTGTTCTTCCAGACACTTGTAGAACTTGGATCAAAATGGAAATCTGGCTGATGGAAATAAACTGTTTCTAAAAATTTTGTTCATTTAGTTCAGTCTATGGGACAGACACCTGGTATGAAAGCCTTGCCCAGCCTAGTGTGTGGCTTTGGGGGCAAGAGATGTTTCTGGGCCTCGGTGTCCTCAGCAGAGGATAATATTCACGGGGCTGATTCAGAGCAGCTGGTCCCGAGTCTGGGCATGAGGCCAGTGCTCATTCTATCACTTTGTCGTTCCTTAGCGTATAATTTTAAAATAGTTTCAAATATGCCATGCATGTAGTTGATCTAATAGACACACCTTTGTATTCTTGGAGAATGAAGGTCAAGTTAAAGCCCTCTGAAGCCAACTGAATAGGTTCCCAAGTAGAAGGTGCCAAGATGGGGAAACTGGATTCTCACTGCTGGTTCCTGAAGTCCTGAGCTCGCTCCTGTCATCCTCTGAAAAAAGTAAAGTGATTAAATCAATCAAAATACTGCCGTTTGCTCTGAGCAGCTCAGTGGCTCTCTTGTTTCCATGTTTCGGCCATTACCAGCAGCGCTACTCTGAGCACTGTACAGGTCCTGGTGCACGGAAATTTCCTCACTCTAGGTTCACCACCAAAAAAGTCCTCTGAGAGAGCAGCCACAGGCTTTAGCACTTGGTATAGAAAGCGCTATCCTTCCTTCACAGCTTGAAACTGCTACCTCAGAAATGCAGGGTTTGATTTGGCCTCCTCTTCCCACTGCCCTTCTGCGTCTGCTAAGGCCAGCCCCACACGGTCCGTCCTCTTTACCAGGGTTTCTGCTCCACTGCGGCGCCAGGCAGGGCAGCCCTCTTTCCTACTGTCTAGTTATTAGCTACTGAGTCCTCTCGTTATCAGACACATTCTACCCTAGAGCAGCCGCATCAGTCGCCCAGTGGGACTGCACTGACTCTAATCTAGCACAGAACTGCTTCACAGCATTAAGAGTTTCTCAGTATTATCTCTTTCAAAGAGGTTTGTATATCTTTGGTAAATACATTCCTACATTCTTGGGATGTTTTCAATCAGTCTTTCACAATTAGGGATTCTGTTAGATCCCTAATTTAAACGACCCAGACAAGCAGTAGTGAGTGGCACTGTGGCCGTGGTGTTTCTGACCCTGCCCGAGCAAGCCACACTTTTTGCACAAGGCAAGGGCTATATTACCAAATTCCATCCATGAAAAATATGTTGCAAAGCTGCATACCAAACAGCCCATTTGCTAATGGAGAACCCTCTGAACACCTACCTGTGCTGAGTGCAGTGGGCTTCACTTAGGAATAACCTGAGAGTTACCCTGTTCTGCCTCTCAAGGTAATTCAGCAATTAGCAAATCTAGCACACCGTTCTTCATTGTATCAGCAGTGAGGATGGAAACATGAAGGTTTGTCTAAAATGCCAGTGTCAGGCTATAGGAGGGAGAGAGACTTACTTGGGAGAATCAAGAGTCTAAAAAATCCTCTCGGAGGAGTCTCGCCAACTTGAGCTGGGAGAAGTTCTGGGGACTTCGGACCCTTTATCAGAGGCCATGGAGTCCCTTGGAGCACAGGCTGTCTGAAGTAGATACATACTCTGTCCAGCAGTTCTCGACTTCTGAAAATGGATTGGGGACCAGGAGAGACAGCCTGTTACCGTGAAGACGTGTATCCCACTTTGTGCCCATGGCTGCCCTCGCTGGCAGACAGCGGCCTGGGGCGCACTCCCTGCCCCGTGTCCAGACTGCGTGCATACCAGTGCGGACAGCCCTCACTGCCGAAGTGGCACTGCCATGCCCCAGCTGGGAGTCCTCTGCCACCTTCTCAGCACCCTGGTCTCTGCATCTCTTTCTACCAATACCTAATGCCAACCCAAGGATTCTGCACAAGGGCCTCAAGCTGGTGCGATACTTGTTTCAAAATCACTTTGGGAAGATTGTTTCTTTGTATTAGTGTTTTCATAGAGAAATCTATTGTAGATAGGTTTTGAAACAATGTCTAAAGGCTAATATTGTAATAATTGCTTTTGTAATTTAGAAATAGAACATAGCTTACTATAACACAAAGGGCAGAAGAAAAAAGACTTGGAGAGGAAATTGAACTGGAAGGACACATGAATTGATTCAGAGGGACAGAACTTCGGAATGAGCAGTTAAAATATACACAAACATCTAGTTGGAATTAATACATGGAGGAGGAAAGTCAGCATCAGAGAGAAAGGCTTGAGTATTTTCTTAATTTCGTATAAGTTCACAAATTGAGAAATTCCAGTGTGTGCCAAATGTAATCAATTTATTTTTAAAACCTGTCCTCATGGAAACAGCCAAACACAAAAGTGTTCTAGAACATCACCAAGGAGAAAAAGGACTGGCTGTTTGCTGTCAACAGTGACAGCTAGAACACAACAGAATGAGAAGAAATGGTCAGTACAGCTCAGTTACCCAAGAGTTAGGACACTAGCTTTCTTTGAAAAACCAAGGTAAATAGAAACCTCATGCCAGAAGGAAGCTGCTGTCACCAGTGTCCATTCACCCTTCCTTACTAACTGGTGCCTGGATTGTGAGCTGGGTGTAAGCTGAGAAACTGTTAGATATAATTAATATCTGAGGCATCAGTTTCTCAGCAAAGTCCTGTGAGAAAAAGCAACTTGAGGTAAATCTAGGCAGCCTGCAGCAGAAGTGGAAGAACAGAGTTCTGCTATTCCAAGAGGACATTCTGTCTGAGCTGCGGTGCACTCAGCCAGACGTTTATGTATGACCACGCAGCAATGGGCTGTGCATCTGAAGAGGCAGGCTGAAAGAACACTTTATCCTTGAAAAGCTAACAGAAAAGGGTTGGGTAGGATTAAAGGTGTTTTACAAATGTACTATAAAGATTTTGGTAACCATACCTTCTATCAAGAACTGTCCACTGGCTGGTCAGCCAACTTCGTGCGTGCTCAGTTGTGTCCAGCTCCCGTGGACACAGCCCACAGGCTCCTCTGGCTGTGGGATTTCGCAGGCAAGAGTACTGGTGGGTTGCCATGCCTTCCTCCAGGGGCTCTTCCTGACACACAAATTGAACCTGTCCCTGGTATTTCCTGTATTGGCAGGTGGATTCTTTAGCACTAGCGCCACCTGGGAAGCTAAATCGGTACATCATGGCATTATTTAGTAACCATCTCTAACACCCTCTTAAAGTGAAAAGAAAGTGAAAGTCAGCCATGTCTTAACTGTTTGCAACCCCATGGACTATGGAGTCCATGGAATTCTTCAGGCCAGAATACTGGAGTAGGTAGATTTTCCCTTCTCCAGGGGATCTTCCCAACCCAGGGCTCCTGCATTGCAAGCAGATTCTTTACCAGCTGAGCCACAAGGGCAGCCTGACTCTCTCAGGGGTATACCAAAAGACCCAGGTGCCCAAGCATTAGGACATGTGGACAGAATGCTACTGTGCTACTGGTGGAGATGTAAACTGATAACATCTGCTACAAATAACACTGCAGAGGTTTCAGTTTATCCCAATCCTGGGTCTACAGAAAACGAAGAGAGAGGTGTCCCACCAGTGCAACACTGTATTTACATAAGCCAAAGGAGGGAAGCAGCCACAATGTCCGTGGACAGAAGAACGGTAAGAAATGGTACCTAGATACAGTGGAATATTACTCAGGATGAAATAATGCCATTGGCAGCACCCTGGGTGGACCTAGAGAGGATCATAGTAAATGAGCTGAGAGATCAGTATCAAAAGGAGTTTCAAAAAGAGTTCAGATCATAAGTAGGATCTGAACAGTGGTGGTAATGGACTAGTTCACCAAGGAGAAATTTGCAAACACTTTTGATTACTGTAGGGTAAATCAAGAGCTTAGGATTAACATACATAAGCCTGGCATGCTACAGTCCATGGGGTGCAAAGAGTTGGACATAATTTAGCAACTGAACAAAAACATTGAGTACATATGAAGTTGATAATAAGAACCTGTGTACTACATAGGGAACTTGACTCAACATTCAACCTATGTGGGGAGGGAACCTGAGGAGGAAGTGATACTGTGTATAAATGCACAAGATGGTGTACATATACAACCAACACCATAAAGTGACAACTCCATTTAAAATAAGGAAATAGTAATGAGACAAGGTTTGGGGTGTTTCCTTTCTGCCAAGGAACTGGTCTCTAGAGTAACCAGCTGAGGCTAGGAAGAAATCCTGCCCCCTTGTGGCTGTTGTGGGTAGCAGCGGCTTACAAACCCGTACCCTGGACACTTAATATTCACAGGGCCTCCAGGGCTGTAAATGACACCTGCCCTTTTGATCAGAAAAGTGGAAAAAGAAAAAATTCAGATGGGGCACAGTGTCAGGAAGTCAGTTTCAACAGGGAAGTTTCCCTCTCACTTTTGGCTGCTGCTGCTGCTAAGTCACTTCAGTCCTGTCCGACTCTGTGTGATCCCATATATGGCAGACCACCAGGCTCCCCCATCCCTGGGATTCTCCCGGCAAGAACACTGGAGTGGGTTGCCATTTCCTTCTCCAGTGCATGAAAGTAAAAAGTGAAAGTGAAGTCGCTCAGTTGTGTCCAACTCTTCATGACACCATGGACTGCAGCCTACCAGGCTCCTCCGTCCATGGGATTTTCCAGGCAAGAGAACTGGAGTGGGGTGTCATCTCACTTTTTAATTTTTATTAAACTATTTTGTATTGAGATATAGCTGATTAACAATGTTACAGTTTCAGGTAAAAGGTGAAGGGACTCAGCCATATATATGCATGTGTCCATTCTCCCACAAACTCCCATTCAGGCTGCAACATAACCCTGAACAGAGTTCCCTGAGCTATACAGTACCTCCTTGTTGGTTATCCATTTCAAATAGAGCAGTGTATACATGGCCATTCCAAACTGTAACTATCCCTTACCCCCACTCTTCCCCCTGGCAACTGTGAGTTCATTTTCTATCCCTGCTTTTAGAAGAAGCATATGAAAAAGGGCTCCACATCAGTAATTATTAATATCAGGGACATGCAAATCAAAACTGAAACCAGGAATCACCTTGCCAGTCAGAAGGGCCATCATCAACCTGTCTACAAACAGGACTTCCCTGGTGGTGCAGTAGATAAGAATCCACCTGCCAGTACAGGGGGACACGGGATCGATTCCTGGTCCATGAAGATTCTATACACTACAGAGCCAACTAAGCCTGTACACCACAGCTGAGCCTGCGCTCTAGAGCTTGCGAGCCACACCTACTGAGGCCCGAGGGCCTGTGTGCCACAAGAGAAGTCATAGCAATGAGAAGCCATGCTCCACAACTAGAGGGCACCCCCCACTCTGCACCTAGAGCAAAGCCCGTGCACAGCAGTGAAGACCCAGCACAGGCAAAAGAAGCCTGCAAGCAATGAATGCTAGAGAGGACGTGGGGAAAAGGAAGGCCACGCTGTTTCTGTGAATGTAAACTGTTGACAGTCCACGGAGAACACACTAGAGCTCTAGAAACAGAGCCACCCTGTGATCTATCCGTTCCACTCTTGGGTGTCTACAGGAAGAAAACCAGAATTCAAAAAGACACATGCAACTCACCACTCAGCGCAGCACTAATTTACACAAGGCAAAAGAGGGAAGCACCCACCGTGTCCGCGAACAGAAGAATGGTACCTAGACATAACGGAATATTGCTCAGGCAGAAAGGAAAGTGAAATAATGCCACTGGCAGGCCCTGGATGGATCTAGAGAGGATCACAGTAAGTGAACTGAGTCAAAAAGAAAGACCAGTATCATAAGATAGCATTTATAAGTGAGATCTGATCATTGGTTAATGATCAGTAATGAACTGCTTTACCAAGGAGAAACTCACTTGCAGAATTAAAGCACAAACTTCTGGTTATCCTAGGGGAAAGAATAAATCAGGAGTCTGGGTGTAACATACACAAATACATATAAAATTGATAAAAAGGACCCCCTGTATAGCATAGGGAACTACACTCAATAATAAGCTATAAGGGAAAAAATCAGGAAAGGAACAGAAGTTTATGTATAACTGATTGACTGCTATACACCTGAATCTAAATTGATATTGAAACTCTTTCAATGAAAAAACAAAAAACAAAAACTTGCTGCAGGATACTGACGAGAAAGCTAAAGCAAAGGTTCTTGAGGGGAATAGACCCCCTACAGGAAAAAAGTCCCTAGTAAGTTTCCCTTTTTTTTTTTTTTGGTAGCTTTTTTCTTTTGATCAACCTCTGCCACTCCCTAGCAGGACAGCTAAAATCTGGGTAGAATCCAGGGGCTGTTCCAAGTTGAAGAACTAGTCTGAAGCAATTTAGCTAAAATCACTTGTAACCCCACTAGTACACACTGGCAATCGTCTCAGAGAAAGAAAGAATTGAGTTTCCTGTGCTTGTCCTCACAGGTGTAAGGATTGTCCAGCTAGTTATTCCAGTTAATTGGTGTAAGGACTTGAGATTGTTTAAAGACAAAGGACCCACCACAGTGGACAGCTTATGGTGGGTGTACAATTTGTGTTCTTTTGTTCTCTTCCTTCTCAAGGAACAGGAACAATGCTGCTAGAGTTCGCATTTCACACCCCCAAATTCCTCTTTTGGTCCCTTTTGTGAGCTCAGAGAGTCCAATAAAACTGAAGAAGGGCATCTGTCTGGATAACTGTCCCTTAAATGCTACCAAATACCTTCAAACACCAAAGAAATCTCAAGTTCAAGTCATCATTAGAAAAGACATTGCAAGACCAAGTCGCTTTGTGGCATACTTAATATTCAAAGGAAAAAATAACTTGTAACTTGAAGGAATTGGGTAGCAAATTCTTCTGTCATCTGGAAACAGCCCTGGGACAGGTAGGATTGAGGCAGTTGGTCTGGGGCCATGTATGGGGGATTTCAAGTGGCCATCACAACCAGGCCTTCATGATTTTATCTTCCTTGCTTATTTTTATGCATTTGTCTACTTTAACTGTGGGTTTAAGAAACTGCCTTTTCCCTCCATGGTGACCAGTTCTTAGTAGTAGAAGGCACAGCCCTTATCTGTCCAGGTCTTTGCTGGAAAAGCTTTTGGTAAAAGTGGACATGTCTAGCTAATATCAGACTGACCTTGAGAAACCTTGCCTAGGAGTTGGGTTTGGGGGCTTAGGACATCTCAGGGCCCTCAGAGGCTCGTGTCATCCCTTCATTCCAAGTCACTGAGGTCACACGGTTTTCTGGCCGTAAACACACAGCCTGTGGGCAAGGCCTGGCTGAGCAGTAGGCAAGGCCTTTTGAGCACTCACCCTCAGCCAGTGGTGCAGAGAGCTTATGTTGGGTGAAAGCAGTGAGCTGCTTGTAGGCAGCTGTTTACAGGAAACCACCGTCAACAGACAGTCCATCTTCCTGTCCCTTTAGCAAAGCTCTACAGGAACTTTTAAGTCTGGAATCCCCATGCTCTGCTCATCTGCAGCCCAAGCACACCTTTCAAATCTTAATCTCACAACACCTGGCCTAAGAAATCAAGAATAAATAAGCAGATCTCTTTGCCAGCTTCCCCTTCAGTAATCTGAACGAAGTATGTGAGTAAGATAACACCTACAGGTGGGATTCCCTGGCAGTCCAGTGGTGAGGACTCTGCTCTCACTCCAAGGACCCAGGGTCACATCCCTGGTCGGGGAACAGAGATTCTGCCAAGATGGCTAATACGTGGTCATCTAATAAGGGCATTCCTCTCTCACTGGGGATCACAATGCGGCTCAGCTTTGGGTGCTGCCAAGTGGGCTTCAGGTACAGAAATCTTCCCTGTGCCGAGGGGTGCAGTCTCTAGTTACAGGAGTCAGTCTGAGAAAGCCAGCCGACTGGTCATGTGCGTAACCCCCCATGTGAGGTGACAGCAAAGGAAACCGCCCGTCCTGGGCCGGCTCCTGGACTGAGTTGGGGGCCCTTCCAGGTCTTCGACAGGCCAGATCGAGTCCCAGGACTGCAGCAATGACACGGGGTTTCTAAATGACACCTGTACGGAGAGGCACTCCCGAGTCCCAGTGTTGGGAACTGGGGCTGGATGGGAACAGACGTGGTGGTTATACTGGCACAGTGGCCAGAGCAGCTCGGACCACCGGCTCAGCTGGAGGAGTGCAAGTTTGGAGCAACGTTTCCTCACTCTCCTTGCCTTCCGTATTTTCCCTGATGTCACAGCTCAGGCACTTGCACATAGAGTTCACCTCTAACCATTAAAAGGGTGCGTTTTTGCCTTGGTGTCAACCAACCAGGAGGACAGTGGAATTGAAAAGAAACTTGATTACTATTGTGACATACAGCAATTTGAGATTATCAAAAGAAATGATGTAATTTACCAGGATAAAACTTGATTTGGAGGTAAATGGAGAAACAGTACCAAACAAAATGAAACGAAAAATCCAAAGGACGGACGGAATCCTAAAGAAACCCTCAAGTTTGGTCTCCGGGTTTTGCATATCCCAATGACAAACACGGCACACAGGGCCCCAAGGTAATCCTGCCTAAACCCCTGTGAAGATCCTAACAGACGCTCCGGCCACACATGGGTACAATAAAATATCATCTTTCTCTCACAGCTTAGGAATAGCTGAAGCATTCACCATATTTAAAGCCAGAAATTCAAGACAGACAAAACACAAATGCTAGCATCCAAACAAATGAAAGGACTGGCTCACAGACTGGGTAAAAGTCCAGCAACCCTTCCCCATCTCCAACAGGGCTCCCCAACTTGACTATTCCAGAGAAAATGCCCGAAACAGTAAATCAAGTTCCCAGCTGTAAGCACTGGAGCCACTTATCCTATTAAGTCGAGCCTGTTAGCTCCTGGATGTCAATTCCTTGCTCCAGTTGCCAAGTGCTGGGGCAGCCAGTGCTGCTTTCAGGAATTTTGAAGGGAAGATCCTCAGGACAAGTGGTTCCTGCAGCTGCTAGGGCCTTACCTGAAAATCCCCAACCAGGGCCAGCTAGTCACCAGCTGGTTCCAAGTACAAGCTTGTACTGCTCTCCGCAGGACAGGCCATAAGTTGAGAGACAGGCTGTCAGGGCAAGGAATGGCGACTTTAGTAGGAAAGCCAGCACCCCACGAACATGGTGGACTTGTGTCCTGAGCTGGAACGCAGGCTTCCTTTAACTGACAGGGAATGAATAAACGTTTCTTGGTTCCTGTCAGCCTTCACAGAGGGTGTGTTACTTTCTTCCCGCCTGCAGTCATTCAGAGACAGATCTGGTCAAGACGGTTCCTGTGTGCTAAACAAAGGTATTTTAGCTTAATGCTTGTTACCTGGGAGGCAGGGCTCCCAGAGAAGGGCCAGATGTCCCAGCTTATAGGCAACATCTGTTTCCCAATTAACTTGTATAGAATACAAAGGTTTCTCCCTGTTTCACAGGAACTGGGGAAGGAAGGACGCTGCAACTGTGGATGTGTGAATAGAACTGTTGAAATGTGTCCAGTGGGCCAGTGCTGCTCAGTCGCGTCCGACTCTGTGAACCTGTGGATTTAGCCTGCCAGGCTCCTCTGTCCATGGGGTTTTCCAGGCAAGAACACTGGAGTGCATTGCCATTTCCTCCTCCAGGACAGAGGGACTTGCCAAGTTGGAGATTCCCACCCTGCACTCACAAATATTACCAGGACTATTTCCAAGAGATTCTCCAAGTGAGTCTGAGGCAAGGGATCTCTGTAAAAGTTTTTGCGAAACACTTCTTTAGAAACCCTAGTGAGGTTCCTCCAGGCTTGCTGTCTAGAGTGACAAGGTCAGGAAAAGAAATGGGGGTGGGAACTGGAGAGAACAAAGGGATTTGAGTATGGCATGGAAGTCAACTGTTGCTCTGTAACAACCTATCTCAAATCAACAACACATTTGATTTGCTTCTTTTCATAGGCTCAGCCAACCTGGGATGAATTTACTCACACGTCTGGGGTCGAGGCCCGTGGGCCAGATGATTCAAGGTGGCCTCTCAGCCGCACTTTGAGGGGTCTGGGCCACAGTCATCTGTCAGAACAGCCAGGGTTTGTGCACACCCAGGCAGGTTCCGGGAGTAACAAACGATTCTCAAGTTTCCTCTTGCAACACTTTAGGTATCTTATTGGCCAAAATAAACCTATCCAAGCCCAGCCTCCTCAGGAGGTGAGAGTTCCCAGAGAGTGTGGATACAGGAAGGCATGGGCAAACATAGGCCCTGAAGTCTACCTCATGGAGGAATGAGAAGAAGCAAAAGGCAACTCATATAAAGTAAAAATAAATAGGAGGTTCCCAGGACCGGGTGAGGCAGGGGATCTCGGCCCTGCCTTCAGCAGCAAAGTGTGGCCAAGGCACCTGGACAGCTCCTCTGGAGGGAGTGAGTGAGTGGAGAAAGAGCTATGGGAGCCTTTAGGCTGGAAGCCCCCTGCCCCACTCCTCCAGAACCTCTAAAACTGGAGCCTGTGCTCAAAAAGATCTGGGAAGAGCCAGAGTAAGACGGGGCACTGGGTCCAGTCCAGGATCCCTCGCGGCTCCCGCGGGCACAGGGCTGATGCGGCAGGGGTCTCCTGGCTCTCAGGAGGCGCGGCCCCGGGCTTGGGGGCCAGCTGAGCCCCCTGCGGGCCCGACTCTCCCAGGGACGGTGCAGGGGCCTCGGTCTCCAGCACACACCAGACCTGCTGTTCGCTGGGGGGGGCGCCCTTGTCCCGCTGCTTGCAGATGGCAGGGCGGGTGCCCAGGGGCTCCCTGGCTGTTGCTCATCGCCTGGCCTATGTGGCTGGCAGGCTGGCAGACTCTGGGTTGGATTCCCTGACTTCAGGTCCTGGCACTGGTGGGAGGGTGTCGCCAGGCTCCTTGGCATTGGGCCCCAACTCCTGGTTCCATTGGCCTCAGCTCCCTACCCTGGACTCAGGCAGATCCTCTCTGGTAACTGAAACTCCAACGGCCCCAGCCAACGCCCAACGGCCCCAGCAAGTCAAAAATGGCCCCAGCCAATCACCAAGGGCCCCAGCCAACCCCTAACAGCTCCAGCCAATCCCCAACGGCCCCGGCCAACGCCCAACGGCTCCAGCCAATCCCCAACGGCCCCAGCCAATCCCCAACGGCCCCAGCCAATCCCCAACGGCCCCAGCCAACCCCCACCAATGGCTCCAGCCAATCCCCAATGGCCCCAGCCAACCCCAACGACCTTAGCCAATCCCCAACGGCCCCAGCAAGTCAACAACATCCCCAGCCAATCAACAAGGGCCCCAGCCAATCTCCATAGGCTCCAGCCAAACCCTAAGGCCTACATCCAGCCCCCGGAGGTCCCCAGTGACTCTGGATTCCGGCTTTAATCTTCTCCCCCTGGTGGGGTGGGTGCTGATACTGGGTGGGCTGCCTAAGGGAGGCAGCGTTAGGGGGGCTGGAAACTGACAAAGCAAGATGGTCTTCAGGGTGTCCTACGCTGAGGATAAGGGTGGCATGATGTCCTGGAGAGCTGCCTGGAGAAGGTCCTGACTTTGAAAGCCTTTCTGGTTGCCTACTGTGCTGCTGGACCTTGGCAGGAGAGGAAAGGGCAGAGAGAGACACCTCTGGATAAAAAATATAGAGGCAACATCGTGAGGCCTTCATGGCCGGAAGAAGAGAGCTGAGGGGTGCCATCAGACCTGTGGTGTGGAGGGACGTTCTGGGGACACTGGGGGCAAAGACAAAATTCCCAGGCAAGTCAGGGACTGGAAGCTGGCCGGAGATTGTGTGAGTGACCTAGGTGGGGGCAGGGGGAACACGACCTGGGCTAGGGATGGCTCTTAGGGTGGAGAATGGCTGACTTTTTCTTAAAGCTATAAACAAGTATGAATATATGTGACAGACTAGTCATTCTGATGGGGGAGGGACTGGAAAGACACCCTTGTACTTGGCTGTTCCCCTGCCCTTAACTGAGATGGAGAGGCAGGGGTGAAGGAAGTCGGGGTGTGCTGGGGAGAAGGGGTGTGACCAGGCCAACTGGAGAGATGAATCGTTTGTGAACAGGTAATCTGGGCCCAGCCAAGATTCACAGGGAGAGGTGCACTGTGTGGACAGGGCATCAGAGAGGGGCTGGGTTCATTGACATAAATATGGAGCCAGGCAACTGGATGAGATCTGAGAGGAGTGAGTTCCCAGGGCCAGGTAGAGGGGGAGAAACTGGGTAGGAGTCTCAGGAGGTCAGGGGAGGGAAAATGAAGAAAATCCAAGGTACAGTTGTCTTAAAGGCTGATGAAAAAAACAAATCAGATTTGGAACAAACATTTGGCAACATTCATGGAAATTAAATGTGATTACGTTTTTCTGGTACCTACCAGGAAATAGGAGGCATGTGATGGCAGAGGTGGAGCGGTGGGCAGCAGGCTATTCCCACTGGCGATAGGAGTGTGTGGTGCAGACTTTAAAGTCATCTCACTTAAAGCCTGCTAATTAGCACCATGAGAAAGACATTCTGAAAGTCCTTGATAAACTATTTCTTCCCACTATTCCCGACTGCTGCTATACAGCCCTCCACCTCCAGCTGGCACTGGGTAAAGCATTATTGCAGCATTGTTTTATAACAGAGGAACTTGGGTAGGACCCTTCATGTCCATCCATAGGACAAAGGCAGAATCATAGATGATACCTGCCTGTAATGACACAGGACATCCAGCAGTTAAAAGGAATTCACACACCTGTACATCTGTATAGGTCCTGAAAACACTGCTGACAAAGCTGAAAGTGCGTGAGTATATTCATCCTGACCCCTATTAGGAGGAAATACCTCGTGTATTAACAAATAAGCATACAGATCTGAAAGTGTAAGGAACAGATTGGAGGTCTGCCCTGTAGCAATTAGAATTAAGAAGGACCCCAGGGTTTGGAGTGGTATTAAAGAGAACTTGAATTTGGAGTTTTGCTTTTTTTTTTTTTTAAAGGCAAATGTAAAGTTATTAGTATAATTTAAAGTGATAAAGCTGAAAGTGTTTTTTTAAGTACTTAATGAATAGAGGCCTAAGCCTCCCCACTCCACTGTTTAGAAAGTACACGATCAACCCTCCCTCGTTTTTCCCTTTGTCTTCAGCTCACTGTGGGGACGCAGCTGAGACACGGGACCTCCATGGGGCGCTCTTCTCTGACCTCGAGTCCCACCCGCCCAAGAAAACGCTCCCCTGCTTTTCAGACCTCCCCTCAGCCCTGCTGTTTCTGGGGACCCTAAGCAGAGAGTGGGAGGGTCCCTGGTGTCATTTGGAAACGGCTGCTGGGGGCAGGGTTCGCTTCCTGGGAGGGTGGGGGGGTGTAACTCAGCCTTTCGGATGGGCCTAGTACATTGGTAGGAAGCCAAGGTCAAACTCGAGTGGCCCAGCCCTCCAGGGCGGGCGCGGCCAGCTTGCCTCCCTGGTGCTGGGCTCTGTAAGAAGGCACGCCGCCTGCCTCGCCCCAGTGGACCTCTCCGGCCAACTGCCCAAGCTCTCAGGCCCAGATGGTCAGACTCTCAGGCGGGCTGAGGTAGGACTCACGGGGATTTGGGAACTTCAGGGCCTTTCTGCTCTGCTTGGATTTACTGTGTTTTAAAGAGGCTTTTTTTATTGCCCTTTTAAAATGTAAGTTTTCCTCCTGGCAATGACTTGCGAGCAATATGGCAGCTCCTCTAGCCCACGCCTGCTTTCTGGAATCCATGTTGGAGCAGTATGTTGTCAGCAATGGCTCCCTCTCCAGTCCAGTCCCTGCAGTGGGGTTGGGCTCCTTGATGACAGCCCCTCTGTCCACATGGGAACCCCCAGGGACCACTGCAAAAGGCTGAGTGTTTTATGTTCTATATCCAGGAAAAAAGGGATAGACGGGAGAGCTTCATGATTATAAACTGACCCTAGAACTTCCCCCCTGTCCTTTCAGAGCCTAGCCTGCACACCCCAGCTCATTCTTTCCCTTGCCTGGTTCTCTGATTGGACTCCACACTCAAGGAAGCAGAAAGTCCAGGCTTGAGATCGGAGGCCCCCATGCTGGAAGAGGCGTCTACTGTCTCTGGTTGCCCTCTGCTCACCAACAGGCCTTTGGGAGGGAGTGTGCACGCGTTTGTCTAAACGTGTGTATGTATGTTTGTTGGAGCGGCTGCCCTGGTGAGGCCGGTGTGGAAAAAAAAAAAAAGGAAAAGGGCCTCCGATTTGCTGAGGGGCCGAGGATCCCAGATCTGGATGTAACAGGAACCCCCGGAGGGGAAGTTTATCAAAATATGAAAAAACTTTAACCAGTGGTAATAAAAGATCTCACTGGCAAATAGAGATCACTTAAACAAAGAAATTCACAATTACCAAAAACAGTTCAGTATTTTAAGAAAACTTTGTTCTCTTTGAGAACCAGATTCAAGTTTTAAACCACTTACCTTTCATATTCATTTTCTTAATGAAATTAAATCCTATCTCAGCCAATCCTGAACATGCGCAAAGCTCAGTGTTCTTCCCCTACAAACCTTCCACAATTTTCTACCTAGCCTAGAGTTGCTCAGTTGTTTCCGACTCTTTGAAACCCGTGGACTGTAGCCCACCAGGCCCCTCCGTCCATGGGATTCTCCAGGCAAGAATACTGGAGTGGGTTGCCATTTCCTTCTCCAGGGAATCTTCCCAACCCAGGGATCGAACCCAGGTCTCCTGCATTGCAAGCAGACGCTTTAACCTCTGAGCCACCAGGGAAGCCTGCATCCATATTAACCTGTCCTGCACTTTCATTCAGAAACAACCAGCTCAAGGACATCGTCCCCTTTAACAAAATGCATTTTCATTCCTCATACCTTAGCCTGGCACTGGGCACTCCAGCAGAGGCACTTGTGGGAACACCTTCGTCTCCATCCAAAGGGGGAAGGCAGAATCACAGATAAAACCTGTATGTGATGACACAGGACATCCAGCCGTTAAAAGGAATTCACATACCCCTACATCTGAATAGATCCTAAAGACGCTGCTGAAAAAACCGGAAGTGTATGAGTATATTCATACTGATTCCTCCTCATACCTCACATGTACTAAGGAATAAGCATACAAACCTCACAGGAATGAAAATGGGAGGTCTGCTCTGTGGCATTTACTACCTAGAAGGACTTGATTTGGGCCCTGGAATTGGGAATGGTGATAAAGAGGACTTGAAGTTTAAAAAAAAAAAAAAAAAAAGACAAATGTAAAGTTAATGGTATTATTAAATGATATAACTGAAAGTAAACAATTTTTTCCTAAGAGATATGATGAATAATGGCCTAAGCCTTTTTACTCCACTGTTTAGAAAGTATATTATTTTATCCTCTCTCCTATTTTCCTGTGCCTTTATCTTGTGGATAATTGCAAATTCATACCAATCAGGTATTGTTAACAACAAGCAGAAATGATAAGCCCTGAAATATTTGCAAGCTGGGACTCATTGCAGCAAAAAGAAAACCCATAAACTATTTTTCATGCTTATTAAATGAGGGTGGGTGTATTTTAGATCGTCTGCTAACTTCTGGATTGCTGGGTTTTGTAATTATTTTTGTTAACATAATAAAGACTTTGGTTCTGGCATGACTAAAATGTGCTAGTTAGGATTTTGCTCTGAATTTTCAGGCTGGAATCTGGATTGTATAATCAAAGGCAAGTTTTTCACCTAAAGCAGTGTTGAAATGCAGAGAAGGCAATGGCACGCCACTCCAGTACCCTTGCCTGGAAAATCCCATGGATGAAGGAGCCTGGAAGGGTCTAGTCCATGGGGTCGCTGAGGGTCGGACAGGACTGAGCGACTTCACTTTCCTGCGTTGGAGAAGGAAATGGCAGCCCACTCCAGTGTTCTTGCCTGGAGAATCCCAGGGACGGGGGAGCCTGGTGGGCTGCCGTCTATGGGGTCGCACAGAGTCGGACACGACTGAAGCGACTTAGCAGCAGCAGTAGCAGCAGTGTTGAAATGTGTTGACTAATAAAGATATCCCTCAATTGGAATTAGCCGCATTTTCTTAATCCCTTGACTCAGTATTTACAAGTTTCTTCAGCAAAGCTGTCCCTCTCCTTAGCAGGGGAGGAAAAGATGAGCCTAAACTCAAATCTAACAGGGTCTGGTAAAGCAGCTCAAACAAAGGATGGTATTTCTTCAAAAGCTTTTGCTTCTGTTTAAAAATATGAGATTTTACTCCATAATACATGGGAGTAAAACTGACACTGCATGCAAATGCATCGTTTTATTCCTGAAACCCCAAGTACCCCTGGAGTCCTCTCGTGTTCCACCTCGATAGACACAACGTGAACATATTTCAGAAACTGTGTGTGGAATCCTAATGCGAGTGTGCTCAGTGTGTCTGACTCTTGTGACCCTGTGGACTGTACCCGCCAGGCTCCTCTGTCCATGGGATGCTCCAGGCAAGAACACTGGAGTGGGCTGCCATGGCCTCCTCCAGGGGATCTTCCCCACCCAAGGATCAAACGCGTGTCTCCTGCACTGGCAGGCGGATTCTTTACCACTGAGCTACCTGGGAAGCAGTCCCCATTGTAGAGAGCTCAACATTTCCCTCATGGGGTGAGCACGCCTTTACTGCCACAGGGAAGTAAAGGCTTTAACTGACAGGTAGCTCCGCTATTTAATATCCACCCAAAGTAGGGCCATAATTTAACTTCAGGAAAACAAAAGTCATCATTTTTGGTCTGCCGTCCTAAGTCCCTTCAGTCGGGTCCAACTCCTTGCGACCCCATGGACTGTAGGCCTCCAGGCTCCTCTGTCCATGGGATTCTCCAGGCATGAATACTGGAATGGGTTGCCATCTCCTCCTTCAGGGGATCTTCCTGACCTAGGGATCGAACCCACATCTCCTGTGTCTCCTGCATTGGCAGGTGGATTCTCTACCACAGAGCTACCTGGGAAGTCCCACAGAATCCTAATGTTGTTTGAGAATTTACAAAACAGAGCTTAAACATTTTATTTAAAATTGGGGATAGAAGAAACTGTCTTTTTATGTAGCTTTACCTTAAACAATCCTTAATAGAGGGAGAGTTCTGCTTTTTTCTCCAGCTTCACTGAATTTGCAGAGAAGATTAGCTGCTGAATTTGAAACAGAAGCAAAATCTTATGACAAATTATATTTTCAAAATCAAGTACCGGCTGAGCTCTTTCCTACTGCCAATTTGAATTACTGAATATCAACAACAATCACAAATGAATCATCTTGTTGTCTATGGAATTACTGTTAAATTGTTAGGCATGGTAACAGCATTGTGGGCAATTTAAAAAGTCATAATTTGTTAGAGAGAGAGACAGTAAATTGTACAGATTTGTGGGTGAAATAATGGTTGAGATTTGATTTTGAAACTTCTAACCCATCCTCAGTAAAAAAAAAAAAAAGAAAAAAGTGAATGTGGGTGGGGGAGAGGGTGAGTGAGGATTAGGTATAAATGAAACAGAGGCTCATGTCAACAGTTGCTGAAATTAGATAAAAAAATGAGCATGCCCCCCAATTTTGTGTGTATTTAAAAGTCTTTATAATAAAGATAAATTAACAAGTTATGTTGAACATGGTACTTCACTAAAATTTACTAAGAAAAAATAGATTTAACCAATATCAAATACTTAAATAAAAATACTGACCATAAAATATAGCTTGCACAGCAGGTTTCTAAAATACTTTGTTTTCAACCAAAGTATTTGTTGGAGCTTGGTTTTCAGTCTTGTGCGTGTCTTTTTAAATCAACCATTGCAGTTAAATAATATTCAAAATGTTAATAATTTGGGAAGAGATTAGAATCCCATGTCATAAAATGATTATGATTGTGATTTGCTCTGCTCAAATCTGTACAAAGGCTGATGACACTTGTAGTCAGAATGCAAAATCACACTTTGTGATTAACAAAGACACTGCAGATGCAGAGAGAGGCAGCAAGTTCCTCATTTGCAAGGCTGGAGGCTCTGCCTTTCAGTGTTCAGTTCTTCCAATCGCTGGTTCCAGGAGACCAAGTCTGCAGCCTCACACGGGAGGACTTAACTGCTTTACTTGATCCCTGGAATTAGATATGCACTTCTTTGTAATCTCTGATTGGCCAAGCATGAAGTTTTTTTTCTTTAATAATCAAAGAGAATGTTACATATTATGCAATGTAGTTTATGTATACACCAAATATAATTTTATAGTATTTGTACAAATAGGTAAAATCTGTTTATATTATTTTTAAAAAGAGAGTATTTCTTGAAGCAAATAACAGTTGAGTGGCCGAATTAACCCTTTCATACAGAGATGTCCTGGGTTTCAGCAAATGTTAATGGACTTGTTGGAGCAGAAGCTGCTCTTAGGAACAAGGCATCCGATTTGACAGCAAACACTTGGCTAAACCATGCCAAACTTCAGGATGACCTGGGGCTAGGCTGGGGAAATGTGACTTCTCATACAAGGTAGACACAGACCCCAAGTTCGATGAGGGCCCCGTTAGGTGAAGGAAAAAAGGGCATGACTCACAGGAAGACTGTCCTGTGGTCTAGCCTTAGATTGGGTCCCACCAGGAGCAGACCCAGGCACAAGGACTCCCAAGTAAGTTACCAGGGAGGTGATGGCAGGAAGCCCCCACGTGTAGGGAAGGGAAATGGGGCTGCAGCCACTGGGGACTTGGAGGCAGCACAGAACACAGAGTATCCTGGGACTCCCTGGTGCTTCAGTGGCTGAGACTATCTCAATGCAAGGGGCCCAGGTTCGATACCTGGTCACGGAACTAGATCTCACATGCTGCAACTAAGAGTTCTCCTGCCACAACTAAAAACACAGCACAAAACAAAACAACTAATCCCACATGCCACGACTAAGACTCAGTGAAGCCAAATAAGATAAAAAATAGAGCACAGTGTCTCAAAGAAGGATGATGGGGTGGGGAGAATTAACACGTTTCTTGGTTTAATGATAATTGTGATTTGCTGAAACTTCAAACACTGAAGTTTCTGGTGCTCCATCCTTGGAGGGTTTTCAGTTCAGTTGCTCAGTTGTGTCCAGCTCTTTGCGACCTCATGAATTGCAGCACGCCAGGCCTCCCTGACCATTACCAACTCCCGGAGTTCACCCAAACTCTTGTCCATCAGGTCGGTGATGCCATCCAGCCATCTCATCCTCTGTCGTCCCCTTCTCCTCCTGCCCCCAATCCCTCCCAGCATCAGAGTCTTTTCCAATGAGTCAACTCTTTGCATGAGGTGACCAAAGTATTGGAGTTTCAGCTTTAGCATCAGTCCTTCCAAAGAACACCCAGGGCTGATCTCCTTTAGAATGGACTGGTTGGATCTCCATGCAGTCCAAGGGACTCTCAAGAGTCTTCTCCAACACCACAGTTCAAAAGCATCAATTCTTCGGTGCTCAGACTTCTTCACAGTCCAACTCTCACATCCATACATGACCACAGGAAAAACCATAGCCTTGACTAGACGGACCTTTGTTGGCAAAGTAATGTCTCTGCTTTTCAATATGGTCATAACTTTCCTTCCAAATCTGCAGTGATTTTGGAGCCCCCAAAAATAAAGTTTAACACTGTTTCCCCATCTATTTCCTATGAAGTGATGGGACCAGATGCCATGATCTTCGTTTTCTGAATGTTGACCTTTAAGCCAACTTTTTCACTCTCCTCTTTCCCTTTCATCAAGAAGCTTTTCAGTTCGTCTTCACTTTCTGCCATAAGGGTGGTGTCATCTGCATATCTGAGGTTATTGATATTTCTCCCGGCAATCTTGATTCCAGCTTGTGCTTCTTCCAGTCCAGCGTTTCTCATGATGTACTCTGCATAGAAGTTAAATAAGCAGGGTGACAATATACAGCCTTGACGTACTCCTTTTCCTATTTGGAACCAGTCTGTTGTTCCATGTCCAGTTCTAACTGTTGCTTCCTGACCTGCATACAGGTTTCTCAAGAGGCAGGTCAGGTGGTCTGGTATTCCCATGTCTTTCAGAATTTTTCACAGTTTCTTGTGATCCACACAGTCAAAGGCTTTGGCATAGTCAATAAAGCAGAAATAGTTGTTTTTCTGGAACTGTCTTGCTTTTTCCATGATCCAGTGGATGTTGGCAATTTGATCTCTGGTTCCTCTGCCTTTTCTAAAACCAGCTTGGGCATCTGGAAGTTTATGGTTCACGTATTGCTGAAGCCTGGCTTGGAGAATTTTAAGCATTACTTTGCTAGCGTGTGAGATGAGTGCAATTGTGCAGTAGTTTGAGCATTCTTTGGCATTGCCTTTCTTTGGGATTGGAATGAAAACTGACCTTTTCCAGTCCTGTGGCCACTGTTGAGTTTTCCAAATTTGCTGGCATATTGAGTGCAGCATTTTCACAGCGTCATCTTTTAGGATTTGAAATAGCTCAACTGGAATTCCATCACCTCCACTAGCTTTGCTTGTAGTGATGCTTTCTAAGGCCCACTTGACTTCACATTCCAGGATGTGTTTTAATGGAGCTCAAATTCATTTATAAAAGTGATTAGGGATATTTAGTTCGATTTATGAAGAGGTTTTTCAAAGGCTCAACCTTTCCTAAAATCTGATGCTTAGCAGCAAATTTTGAATAAAAAATAAGCACATTTAGAAGGGCAGTCATCTGGGACTTGCCTGGTGATCCAGTGGCCAAGACTCCACGTTCCCAGTGCAGGGGGCCTGGGTTCAATCCCTGGTCACGGAACTAGATCCACATGCTGCAACCAAGAAGTCACGGGCTACAACTAAAGATCCTGCCTAGCACAGCTAAGACTTGACACAGTCAAATAAATAACTATCGGGGGAAAGGGGGGCTGTCGTATGATGTGAGCTGAGCGTCACTTCTCGGCGTGCTCTGTGATTGCACGTCCAGTAGCCGCGCCTGTAAGGCTCGCTCCATTCTAGGATGCGTTTCCTTCTTAACATTCTTTTGAAGTAGACGCTGTTGCTTTCTCACATCCACAAAGATATTTCTCACATCCAGAAAAGATTTGTCTCTTTTCTTTGTGGGGGGGTAGTGTGGGAGGGTCACTGACATCATCACAGGGTTCACAGCGGCATGTAAATGCTTGTACAACTTTTGTGCAAGCTATATATTCATCACCCACTCTCTGGAGAAACTGAGATTCAACACAGTTTTCTATTAAACCGTGGCTTTCATCTATTTGAGCTCTTGGTCATCAAAAACTTTATTGCAACATGCAAAAACCACTGCCAAATAATTAAACAGTTGTAGCTTTATATCATACAAAGAAATTTAAAAAGCACTGCAGCAAAAACCATCAGACTGCTCTTTGTCACTGCGCATCTGGCTGGTACTCAAGTCCCCAGCAGAGGCAGCAGCTTGGGGTACTTCTCTCACCAGCCGAGACAAGGAGGAATTGACTGGCCCCAGCTGGTGTCCCAGCGCACTATAATTTTAGCAAGCGTCCTGAATGCTGTTCTCGACAGGGAGGCATTAGTTAGGCTGCTGTGTTTGAAAAGAGAGCTGGTTATCTGGGGTCATCTTTCAGGCTTTAGCATGTCTAAGTGAGAGTCCCTTTCACTGCACGCCTGTCTCACACCCCGGCAGAAGAGGTCATGGCAGAAGCAGACGTACATGGCAGAGGCCTACCGAACTCGTCCTGGCTTATTCCAAGGTGGTGATTAAAGAGAATACTTTATGGCAAAATAGAAAATGCAGACAAATGATAAACCAGAAGGGACACAGGGAAAACTAGGCCTGCCCAGGCCCATGGCAGTGTGAGTTCTGTTAGGCATGTCACCCAGCTCGAGCTGCCTGTGAACCTTGATGGAAGGAGGAAGCTGCTTTGGCTAACATCTCACCATTTCTGGGCTTCCCTTGTGGCTCAGCTGGTAAAGAATCCGCCTGCAATGTGGGAGACCTGCGTTCAATCCCTGTGTTGGGAAGATCTCCTGGAGAAGGGAAAGGCTACCCACTCCACCATTCTGGCCTGGAGAATTCCATGAACTGTATAGTCCACAGGGTCACAAAGAGTCGGAAACGACTAAGCTACTTTCACTTTCACCATTTCTGCCAGGCTGCAGTCTGGAAGAATCCCATTCCCAAGCCAGTAAGAGTAGGCACTTCATATTCCATACATTATATCACCGTCCTCCTAGCAGTGATGACTTCCCGCTGTTTCCACTGACTTGGCCTGGCCGCGTCCCTTGTACACAGCCAGGCAGACCCAACCTATTACAGACATGTTCCCAAGATCAATGAGAACTGATCCTGAAGTAAGGGAGCCGACCAGAACCTCTGAAGACAGACTTCTGAGGCACTTCCCTGGCCGCCCAGTGATAAAGAATCTGCCTTCGAATGTAGAGGACACTGGTTCAAGCCCTGGAACAGGAACTAGGATCCCCCATGCTGCAGGGCAACTGAGCCTGCCCACCGCGACAAAAGACGCCACAGTGAAGATCCCACATGCCCCATCTAAGACACGACACAGCCAAAGCGAAATAAATATTCTAAAAGACAGACTTTTGATTAAAAGGACCCTTGATTCTTTTCAGGGGTGAACTATTTTAGAAGAGAGAAAATGCAGAGTGAAGTAAGTCAGAAAGAGAAAAACAAATACTGTCTATTAATGCATATATGTGGAATCTAGAAAACCGGTACAGATGAACCCATCTGAAAGGCAGAAATAGAGACACAGATGCAGAGAAGAGCTGCACGGACACCAAGCAGGGGGCCGGAGCGAGGAGCGAGCTGGGCGGTTGGGACTGACACGTGTGTATGCCACTTTCTGTTCTTTGTGTTTTTCATACTGTCGCTCTGGGAGGAAACCCGGGGCTCTTCAGAGCCACTGCAGAGCTTCCACAGACCATACACATTTTTCTAGTAAGGGAAAGACGCTCTTCTGGTGGCACACCTCGGTCATTTTATATCAGAAATTCTTGAGCATCCCGGTTCAAGGAGTTTTTAGGGTTTCTATAATTTTTTTTCACAGCACCCATAGGCCAAAAGAAGTCCCTAACAGTCCTTTTCATGGGGCAGTTAGACCCAAATAACTTCATTAGAATTTATGTTCTCAAACTAAGCAGTAATTTGAAAACACGCAAAAACTGAAAAAAACAGGAATTCCCAGGGATTAGGACTCCACGCTTTTACTGCTTGAGCCTGAGTTCAATCCCTGGTCAAGGAACTAAGATCTCATAAGCTAGGGTGAAGCCAAAAAAAAAATTAAAAAGAGAAGGAACAAAAAAACAGTAATTTTAAAAATATATTTATTCTTAAGAAACTGCAAGTCCCTATAACGGGGCTGCATGCAGGAGCTGAACTGTGACAATACCATTCTCAGGTCCTGTTCCTCTTGATTCTCTTGAAATACTTGCTTTTTATCAAGCGAACATCTAAAAATCTACCCTTATAAAGAATATGATATCATCTAATACAACACAGTACAGGGCATTTCCTGGCAGTCCAGCAGTTAGGGCTCCACGCTTCCTGCAGGAGGTGTGGATTCCACCTCTGATCAGGGGACCAGAATCCCGCAAGCCTCTCAGTGCAGCCAAGATACCAAGCTTTATGTACTATTGAGATGGTGAATTATCTCAAGCTGTTGGTCCATGGATGTCGGACAGAGGTCCAGTATTGTTGAGTTTTTCTTGACATTTTAAATATTCCATGACACCCTGAGAGCCTGCTTGCATAGAAGGGATTCCTGCAGCGTTTGGAAACCATGGATTTTATATATAGAAGTGCTGTGTGACATGTTATCTGGGACCCTGCAGTGACCCGTTATAGCTTGTGATTTTAACCAGAATCCTGTCCAGTCAGTTTAGTTAGAAATCCCCTCCTTATCCCTGATGGTAGTTTTCCAACCATCAGCTCCTCCAATCTGCTTCTTTGGTATTAACCCCCACTTGTCCATATTGTATTTGGAGTTGAGACTGGTTTATACTGTGGTCTCTTTTCTCTTACTGCAATAGTTCCTGAGTAAATTCTGGTTTTAACACTTTAATTACTATTTAGCTTGGGTTTTCTTTAACACATCGCAACCATACATTCTTATTCTGAATCTCTCCTTTTGCTAGAATCCTTGCTTATTGCTACCCTGTGTCCACTCTTTCCTTTTCTAACGGTAATATTACAAGGGGTCATACAATCAATCCATGGTTTGGGTCCAGAAAGTTGAACAGAAGAAGTGTGTCTGCTAAAGAGTGACTTTTAACACAGCAACTTGGATAAAATCCAGTCCTTTAAGCAGAGAACATAATGTACATATAGGTCACTACTAGCCAGAAATCAGTCGTGACTGAGTCCAAGAGGAGAAAGAGAGAGAGAGAGACGTTGGGTGTGGAGCTTGGGAACACACAGAGGCTTTGTCTCGATGGCTGGTAGCTCGGTGGGTGTCGTAGTCCTCTGATTACCACTGGAAGTTGGGTCAGCTCAAAATCGGTAAGGTCCAGGTCCAAGTCTCGAAGGAGACAGATTTACTCTGAAAGTGAGGATTGAAGGTCAAACGAAGAGACACTTCAGTTTGTTTCTCTCTGATTTGATCAATTCATTATTATTTACCCTGCAATAATTGAATGGTTTTACGGTATTTATAAAGGCCATTTTTTCATATTTCCACAGGAAAAATAGCATTGCCATTAATCTGAATGTCCGTCTCTAGCCTATCTTTTACAACACATACTTTGGGACATAATTTTATCAGGTACACAACTGTCTAATTGTGGAGGTGACTTCATGCACATTTAATCTGCTAGGAAGAATATGGAGACATTCCCTAGTGGCTCAGAGTTTAAAGTGTCTGCCTGGAATGCGGGAGACCCGGGTTCGTTCCCTGGGTTGGGAGGATCCCCTGGAAGGAAATGGCAACCCACTCCAGTACTCTTGCCTGGAGAATCCCATGGAGGGAGGAGCCTGGTAGGCTACAGTCCATGGGGTTGCAAAGAGTCGGACACAACTGAGCGACTTCACTCTCTTTCACTTTCTTCTCTCATCTGTGTCTTTCCTAAGGTAAATTTTTCTACAGAGATTCCCTCACTTTGTATTAACATTCAGTAATGGCCAACACAATATTTGCTATATCCTCTTAACTCCTTTAATCTGACTCTATGTGCTGATATCAAATAGTATTATGTTTCATTGCTAATCATAATGAATTCATTTTTAGAGTGATGAAAATGCTACATAATTAGTGACAGTGCTTTCACATCCCTGTGATTATATTCAGTTCCATTCAGTTGCTCAGTCGTGTCTGACTCTTTGCAACCCCATGGACTGCAGCATACCGGGCTTCCCTGTCCATCACCAAATCCCAGAGCTTGCTCAAACTCATGTCCATCAAGTCGGTGATGCCATCCAACCATCTCACCCTCTGTCATCCCCTTCTCCGCCGCCTTCAAGCTTTCCCAGCATCAGGGTCTTTTCCAGTGAGTCAGTTCTTCGCATCAGGTGGCCAAAGTACTGAAGTTTCAACTTGAGCATCAGTCCTTCAAATGAATATTCAGGACTGATTTCCTTTAGGATTGACTGGTTGGATCTCCTTGCAGTCCAAGGGACTCTCAAGAGTCTTCTCCAACACCACAGTTCAAAAAGCATCAATTCTTCGGTGCTCAGCTTCCTTTATAGTCCAAATTTCACATCCATACTTTGACTAGATGGACCTTTGTTGGCAAAGTAATGTCTCTGCTTTTTATATGCTGTCTAGGTTGGTCATTTTTCAGGATTTGAAACAGCTCAACTGGAATTCCATCACCTCCACTAGCTTTGTTCATAGTGATGCTTTCTAAGGCCCACTTGACTTCACATTCCAAGATGTCTGGCTCTAGATTAGTGATCACATCATCATGATTATCTGGGTCGTGAAGATCTTTTTTGTACAGTTCTTCCATGTATTCTTACCACCTCTTCTTAATATCTTCTGCTTCTGTTAGGTCCAGACCATTTCTGTCCTTTATCGAGCCCATCTTTGCATGAAATGTTCCCTTGGTATCTCTAATTTTCTTGAAGAGATCTCTAGTCTTTTCCATTCTGTTGTTTTCTTCTATTTCTTTGTATTGATCGCTGAAGAAGGCTTTCTTATCTCTTCTTGCTATTCTTTGGAAATCTGCATTCAGATGCTTATATCTTTCCTTTCCTCCTTTGCTTTTCGCCTCTCTTCTTTTCACAGCTATTTGTAAGGCCTCCCCAGAAAGCCATTTTGCTTTTTTGCATTTCTTTTCCATGGGGATGGTCTTGATCCCTGTCTCCTGTACAATGTCACGAACCTCATTCCATAGTTCATCAGGCGCTCTATCTATCAGATCTAGGCCCTTAAATCTATTTCTCACTTCCACTGTATAAAACTCAGCAGTGGCCACAGAACTGGAAAAGGTCAGTTTTCATTCCAATCTCAAAGAAAGGCAATGCCAAAGAATGCTCAAACTACCGCACAATTGCACTCATCTCACATGCTAGTAAAGCAATGCTCAAAATTCTCCAAGCCAGGCTTCAGCAATATGTGAACCGTGAACTCCCTGATGAACCGTGAACTCCCTGATATTCAAGCTGGTTTTCGAAAAGGCAGAGGAACCAGAGATCAAATTGCCAACATCCGCTGGATCATGGAAAAAGCAAGACAGTTCCAGAAAAACATCTATTTCTGCTTTATTGACTACGCCAAACCTTTGACTGTGTGGATCACAAGAAACTGTGAAAAATTCTGAAAGACATGGGAATACCAGACCACCCGACCTGCCTCTTGAGAAATCTGTATACAGGTCAGGAAGCAACAGTTAGAACTGGACATGGAACAACAGACTGGTTTCAAATAGGAAAAGGAGTACGTCAAGGCTGTATATTGTCACCCTGCTTATTTAACTTCTATGCAGAGCACATCATGAGAAACGCTGGACTGGAAGAAGCACAAGCTGGAATCAAGATTGCCAGGAGAAATATCAATAACCTCAGATATGCAGATGACCCTTATTGCAGAAAGTGAAGAGCTAAAAAGCCTCTTGATGAAAGTGAAAGAGGAAAGCAAAAAAGTTGGCTTAAAGGTCAACATTCAGAAAACGAAGATCATGGCATCTGGTCCCATCACTTCATAGGAAATAGATGGGGAAACAGTAGAAACAGTGTCAGACTTTACTTTTGGGGGCTCCAAAATCACTGCAGATGGTGACTGCAGCCATGAAATTAAAAGATGCTTACTCCTTGGAAGAAAAGTTATGACCAACCTAGACAGCATATTCAAAAGCAGAGACATTACTTTGCCGACTAAGGTGCGTCTAGTCAAGGCTATGGTTTTTCCTGTAGTCATGTATGGATGTGAGAGTTGGACTGTGAAGAAGACTGAGGGCCGAAGAATTGATGCTTTTGAACTGTGGTGTTGGAGAAGACTCTTGAGAGTCCCTTGGACTGCAAGGAGATCCAACCAGTCCATTCTGAAGGAGATCAGCCCTGGGGTTTCTTTGGAAGGAATGATGCTAAAGCTGAAACTCCAGTACTTTGGCCACCTCATGCGAAGAGTTGACTCATTGGAAAAGACTCTGATGCTGGGAGGGATTGGGGGCAGGAGGATAAGGGGACGACCGAGGATGAGATGGCTGGATGGCATCACTGACTCCGGGAGATGGTGATGGACAGGGAGGCCTGGCGTGCTGTGATTCATGGGGTTGCAAAGAGTCAGACACGACTGAGCGACTGAACTGAAACTGAACTAGGTTGGTCATAGCTTTTCTTCCAAGAAGCAAGTGTCTTTTAATTTCATGGCTGTAGTTACCATCTGCAGTGATTTTAGAGCCCAAGAAAATAATATCTCTCACTGTTTCATTGTTTCCCCATCTATTTGCCATGAAGCGATGTGACCAGATGCCATGATCTTAATTTTTTGAATGTTGAGTTTTAAGCCAGCTTTTTCACTCTCCTCTTTCACTTTCATCAAGAGGCTCTTTGGTTCTTCTTTGCTTTCTGCCATAAGGGTGGTGTCATCTGCATGTCTGAGATTGTTGATATTTCTCCTGGCAGTCTTGATTCCAGCTTGTGCTTCATCCAGCCCGGCATTTCTCTTGATGTACTCTGCATATAAGTTAAATAAGCAGGGTGACAATATACAGCCTTGATGTACTCCTTTCCCAATCTGGAACCAGTCTGTTGTTTCATGTCCAGTTTTAACTGTTGCATCTTGACCTGCATACAGATTTCTCAGGAGGCAGGTAAGGTGATCTGATATTCCTTTTTCTTTCAGAATTTTCCACAGTTTGTTGTGATCCATAGTCAAAGGCTTTGGCATAGTCAATAAAACAGAAATAGATATTTTTCTGGAACTCTTGCCTTTTCTATGATCCAGTGTATGTTGGCAATTTGATCTATGGTTCCTCTGCCTTTGCTAAATTGAGCTTGAACATCTGGAAGTGCTCGGTTCACATACTGTTGAAGCCTCGCTTGGAGAATTTTGAGCATTACTTTGCTAATGTGTGGGATGAGTGTAGTTGTGTGGTAGGTAGTTTGAGCATTCTTTGGCATTGCCTTTCTTTGGGGCTAGTATGAAAACTGACCTTTTCCAGTCCTGTGGCCACTGCTGAGTTTTCCAATTTGCTGGCATATTGAGTGCAGCACTTTCACAGCATCACCTTTTAGGTTTTGAAATCGCTTAACTGGAATTCCATCACCTCCACTACCTTTGTTCGTACTGATGCTTCCTACGGCCCACTTGACTTCGCACTCCAGGATGTCTGGCTCTAGGTGAGTGATCACACCATCATGGTTATCTGGGTCATTAAGATCTTTTCTGTATAGTTCTTCCGTGTATTTTGCCACCTCTTCTTAATATCTTCTGCTTCTGTTAGGTCCATACCCTTTCTTTCTGTTATGCCCATCTTTGCATGAAATGTTCCTTTGCTTTCTCTGATTTTCTTGAGGAGATCTCCAGCCTTTCCCATTCTATAGTTTTCCTCTATTTCTTTCCATTGATCCCTGAAGAAGGCTTTCTTATCTCTCCTTGCTATTCTTTGGAACTCTGCATTCAGATGGGTATATCTTTCTTTTTATCCTTTGCCTTTAGGTTCTCTTCTTCTCTCAGCTATTTGTAAGACCTTCTCAGATAACCATTTTGCCTTTTTGCATTTCTTTTTCTTGGGGATGGTCTTGATCACTGCTTCCTGTACAATGTCACAAACTTCTGTCCATAGTTCTTCAGGCACCCTATCAGATCTAATCCCTTGAATCTATGTGTCACTTCCACTGTATAACTGTAAGGGGTTTGATTTAGGTCATACCTGAATGGTCTAGTGGTTTTCCCTACTTTCTTCAGTTTAAGTCTGAATTTTGCAATAAGAGTTCATGATCTGAGCCACAGTTAGCTCCTGGTGTTGTTTTTGCTGACTGTATAGAGCTTCTCCATCTTTGGCAACAAAAAAATATAATGGATCTGATTTTGATACTGACCACCTGGTGATGTCCACGTGTAGAGTGATTATATTAAATATTACATGTCTTTAAATTTTACACTTTAAAATCATGACTATTATAGTATGTAAATTATGTTGTTGTCGTTTAGTTGCTGAGTCATGCCTGACTCTTTGTAACCTGCCAAGCTCTTCTGTCCGTGTAATTTCCCAGGCAAGAATACTGGAGTGGGTTGCCATGCCCACCTCCAGAGGATCTTTACAACCCAGGGATCGAACCCAGGTCTTCTGCGTTGCGGGCAGACCCTTTATTAGTGAGCCACCATATCCCAATAAGAACAACAATTGTTTTTCTTTTTCGTTAAAAGTGACAGGTTAACTATACAAGCTTATTTATCTACTTTTATCCAAAAATTTTTACTAAAACTATAGTACAGTATTTTTTAAAAGGTAAAGAATGATTTTTTTTTTTGGTTTTCACAGGGGCAGTAGAGAATTTTTAAAAAGGTTTTAACCCATTAAACAAAAGATGGGTGAATATAACACAGTTTGGGAAAGTAGAAGCGAGTGGAGGGCGGTAACTGGCTTAGCTGTCCGGAGAAGTTCCGTTGTAAGAGCTGGCAGGGGCCATGCCAGAAAAAGGCAAGTCACAATCATGTGTCGAAACCTCACTCGTCTCCAGGCTTGGGGTGGCAGGCAGAGCAGAAAGTGTGGCAAGATGTGGGGAAGGCGCACATTCTGAACAGATTTCCAGGTTTACTGCACCGACCTGCCCTGGTTCTGGGAAGTTTATTATGGAGAAATTTCCAGATTCAGAAGCTGGGGAGGGCAGGGTGATGGACAGGGCTTAAAAGGGGAACATCTACATAACTCATATGGGCCCCTTGCCCATCCTGATCACAGAATATCAGTGGTAAGATACTTCAACTCCCCCACCTTCCCTACCCTGCCAGCCCGGAAGATAGATTGCTCTTTGCTGAAGAGATAGAATGACCAAATGGGAAAGCCTTCAGCTCCTTGGATTCTGAGGGCTGCCCATGCAAGGGCCAGCCTGTCTGCCCATTCCAGCGCTTGTGCTTGGAGTCAGAGTCCTGTGACCATCCCAGGGCTCAGAGCCCATGCTCTCAACCACCTCCCTCTACCTGGCCCTCAAACCCACCCCCTGCTGCACTGGCAGAGCCCTGGCCTCATAGCAGGAGTCAGTCAGCATACATTTCTAACTCCTTACTCAGAGACACGTGTTTAACTAGCCATGAGGTTAGTGTACAATGAGATTTCTATGGATGTCTGTACTCCAATAGGTTGCTTTTTCAAGGTTCCCTGGATGATTTTTTGCATACAACAGACAAGAGCCTAAAAGGAAATTTGATGGCAATGTTGGCCTTGATACCTCACCATCACACGTCAAGCAGGGAGCCCTGGGAATTTAAGAGGCAAGGCTGCTGTTGGTTGGATTAGTTTCAGAAGTGATCTTTCCTCTTTCAAATCATTTGTGTGTAGTTCTATGTACATAAAACAAACTTTTGCAGAAGCACAGGCTTATAGGAACCATGAAATTTAACAGAGGCACAGAGCTATAGGACTCAATGGTGTGACCCACGAGTTATAGGAGAATGATAAGAAAATGCAAATGTCTAAGACTGAAGTCGATATTACCATGTTAGCTGCATGAAATTCATCAGTTACAGAAATCAGTTACCAAAAGAGATGATCTTTTTCAAAAGTCTGCGTAAATTTGAATGCAGGTAATTGTTACAGAATCTTCCAAATCCAAGCTCAGCTGTGACTAGACCAAGGTGCTCTTGTTAAGTTTAGTGTATGAGGGCATGTGTGTGTAAGTGTTATCTTGGGCCTGTGTGGGTAGGTGTGTTAGGGACGGCAACCTGTATGTGTATTTAATCTGCATAGAGTATGGAAACAGAAGCCTAAAAATAGAGAAGTACCAGCATAACTCCAGCTCCTTTTGCGGTTGGGGGGTTTGGCTTGTGGCGTGTGGTGTGGTGTATAGCACGGTGGGGTGACATGCTGGCGCAACAGAAGGGTGTGTGGTGTGGTGGGACCTGGTGTGTGGTTTGAAGGGTACAGCTGGTGTGGAGTGAGCCTTAGTGAGGCATGGGGTGTTGATGACGTGGGAGGTGGAAGACCAGAGTTAGTGCGTGTGTGGGGATAGCGTGTAATATGGTGTGTGTATGTGAGGGAGTGATACGGTTGTGGCTTAGCTTAGCTTAGCTTTTGTTTAGATTTTCTTTTGCCCTTTGTTTTGCTCTTTGTTTTTGTCTTTGTTAGGCCTTTGTTTTGCCTTTGTTTCATTCTTTGTTTAAACTTGCTTTGGCTTTTGTTGGGTCTTTCTTTAGCCTTTTGTTTAAACTTTGTGTGGCCTTTTTGTAGTCTTTGTGTAGCTTTTGTTTTTAAGTGGATCTTGGCTGAGAACCCATCAAAAACACCTTGTGTAATGAAAAACCCGGATATATAATCTGCCCCTATATATTCTGCATGCATTGAGGTGGCCCCCACCCCACCCCAGGACCTGGTGCAGACGTGGAACCTGTTTCAAACAGCTGCTGCTTGAAGGTAAGGGGTTCCACGGGTTTTCCTCTCGCTGCTTGTTGTGCTTCACTTTCTGGTGGCGGGCGCACATTTCTGTACAGGTCAGTTTCACTATATCCGAAGGGAAATGGGGTAATAATAGCAGCCAAGGTCGGGAGGACACAGAACGGAGGAAATAAGCACAGAGGACCCCAAGGGGATTCCGCTGTGGACCGTGGGCCTTCCTGGAAGGTTCTGGCTAGTGTTTGGGATTGTCTGAGACTTGGGAGAGTCTCCAAACCTTAATCCAGGCTCTCCTGGGTGTAAAGCCCCATGTTACTGGGGCTACATCAACAGCATTCATTGGCTTCTTTTTTTTTCCCAGTTCTTTTATTGCTTGTCATAATTTGAAAATGAGTTTCTCTTCTTATTTAGGATCAGCCTCTTGCCTTATACAGCTGGGTTTACGTGTGGGGAATACTTGTGGAACAACAAAGCCCACATCTTGTTAGAATTTTGCTCCCTGTAGACTAGCAACTTTCAGTGAAAAGATGCTAATGCTTTGTCTCATACAGAATCTCCTAAAAATAACCATTTTCAGTGTAATGGTTGATAGAAAAAGGAACGAAAAGATTTTGTGTGTCTGGGGAATAAAACTATTCAACTTGGCTAGCATACTAGGAGGAAAATGGGGGAAAGAATTTTGAATGCTCTGTGAGTAAAACTGGGAGGCAGAGAACAGACTGCCACCAGATAGGCAGCTATGCCATTTTGTGTTCATTTAGAAAAACAGGAGAATGCCTTGGTGCGTGCATTTTAGAAACTGTTTCAGATTTACAAAAAAAAAAAAAAACTTCCAACAGTAGGAAAATTTCAGATGCACCCCCATCACTTGAATGTTGACACTGTGTCATATTTGCTTTACCACTCTCTCTCTGTATACGCACTTATATATTTTTTCTAAGCCTTTTGAGATTAAATTACAGATGTGATCCAAATCAGAAAATGACACTGAGGAAATGCTCTCATCTAATCAACATACATCTAGATTTCACCAACCATCCATGGAGTCGATCGAAGATCAGCCATCACCTTTAGTTATCATGTCTCTTTAATCTCCCTTAATCTGGAAGGGTCCTCAGACAGCTATTCTCTCATGATCTCCACAGTTCGGAAGAGCACTGGCCTGTTATTCTGTTAAATGTCCTCAGTTTGGATTTGGTCTGATGTCTTCTCATGATTAGGTCATAATTAGGCAGTTTTGTAGGGATAGGCTTGTATTTTAGATCATACATATCCAAATTCATACTTGAACTGTACACACTTTTAATTTGAGGTCTTATTCATCTGGTGGTACCCAGGATTTTAAATGAGAACCTAAAATCTTACAAGAAAATACAAAAAACTAAAAATCCAGAGCTTTTATATGCAATTCTCAAGTATTCAGCCGAAGTATGCAAGTGCTGTCCTTGCATTATAAATGGTAATTTCAATGATATGTACAAGAACTTGATAGGCATGTAGTGAAGTATTTATTGAGTTTCTTTTGTGTGTGTTGGATTCATGCCTACTGCTCTGAGTATTCATTTCACCAATGTGACCCTTCTTTTCTAAGCAAAATCATCTGCTGAAAACAGATTCAATAAAGTATTGTCCTGAGGAGCAAGTCCAGGTTCCCTGGCCTTTAGCATGTTGACATGGTACCTGGTAGAGAAAGAACTTTCATCTTGTTTGTAAGTGGGAAAACTTTTGTTTGGAAGTATTTGGCAGTTATCATTTCAGAGTTTCCCAACAAATGTCCTTTGTTTGGGGAGTATTACTAAACTGGATTCTTTAGATATGCAGATGAAAATCATCCTCCCCGCCCAGAGAAAACTTTGTAGTCATCATAAATCTGAGTATGGGGCAATTGATTAACTTGATTACAATCTCTTTGGCCAAGTGAATATATTATGGCTTTAACAGAATTGTTCCCTGGATTTGGTAGATACTTTCAAGTCTGGGGTTCTGCACGTGGTGCTATTTAATGTTGAAGAACGAAGCTTTGGAGAAAATGTATATTACCGATTTACCTATTACGACTGGTTTATCTGGGCCACCAGATTCACCCTGGAGTTTGAGGAAGTGTTTTGACTTAAAGGATTACGTGTTTCCATGATGAACATTTTCCTGTATCTTCCAATCCTGTAAGTTTATTGTGTGCTGAACACTGTCGTAGCAGAGGTTCTGGATTAAGCTAAATTACTGGAGGATCACCTTGGTCCTGTCCAGGTTTGGTTTTAGGCCTTGTTAGGGCTTATTTATCTTTGCCCTTTCTCCTAGGCATGCCCCCTGCCCTCGGGTGAGATCTTTCTGGGGCTTCAACTGAAAGTCTAGGGTGTTCACCAGAGTCTCGCAATTACCCCAGTAATGTGTAAGCCCTGATGTTTCTACTTAGTTATCAGCCTCTTTGTAACTGCTATTGTTTTTTCCTCCTTGGCTTCCCACAGTTTCACCCTGCAAATGCACAGCTTTGGAAGTGGCCAAGGATCTGAGAAAAGTTATATGTATCTTCTTAGCAGGTCCCTACTCTCTGCGGCTTGCATCTCAACCCCTTTCTGGGTCCCTGCAGTCTCAGTGACCCCTGGCTCCGATCTCTGTCTCTTCTCCATGCTCAGCCTCTTTTCCCCCGTAGGACACTTTGAAAACTATCTTTCGGCAGAAAACCAGGGGAAATCTTCTCTTGCTTCCTTTCTCTCAAGGATCAAAGCCCTGCAATATCTGCTCTCCAGTGCCTGCAAACAATTCTTTTGCATATTTTGCTCAGCTTTTGTGGTTGTTTTCAGTGGGCGTGTAAGTTCAATTCTTGTTAATAGATCATGATTAATTTTTTAAGTAAGAAAGCTTGTAGAGTCATGTGATTTCAATTATTCTGTCAAGTAGTTGGGAGAAGAGGAACATTCTAGTGATCTTCATCTGATTTGACAGAAAAATCTTACAAAGATTCATACAGTTAGATAGAAGTTGCCAATTACATCATTATCACTAGAAAAAGTATCAACTAAGACAACCAGTCAGAATTACAGATTTTTTTCTGGAGGTTTTTTTGTGTCTAGAATCTTCACAATTTTATAAGACCCCTTTGAACACTTCCAAGATCTGACATGTATTAAGAACAGGACAAATGACATAAATCTCTGTAGTGCAATGAGAAAACTACATTGAAATTTTCTAGAAGTTCTCAATTTGCTACCTTGTCAAAGGATATTTCATTGAGTTTACAATGCAAAAACCACATCTCTTTCCAGAGCTATAAGGGAGGAGGACATTCCTTCAAATCTTTTCTTGAGGTGCTTTACTTAATTATGAAGATTTGCGTTTTTAGAGCAGGACTCTGGAATTTTATTAGCATTATATGCAAAAATCAGGTTTGTAGAGCTCAGATTTACTGAGAGAAATGACTATTTTTTACCTAGTGATGGTGAATTACCTGGATATATGGCATTTTTCCTCTATGATTATAAGGTGGACTTTAAAAAGTTTGCATGCAATTTTGTCATTATATCCCCTCCTAGCCCATCCTCCATCTGACAGACAGTATCTAGATGAAATACCATGCCTTCCTGGGGCTGTGTGTGTGAAGCTCTGTGATTAAGACACTTAACTACAACTTTAGTCATCAAAACATGGAATTAACCAGAATACATTCTACTGCTTCATTTTTCAGGGAAAAAAGAAGCAAATGATACCAAGAGAAGCCCATAACAGAGATCTATTCACCAGATGTGCACGGATGAAAATACAGGTACAAATGAATCTCCTACACTCTTTTGGATCAGCAACTAAATTACGGTAGAATGATTACTGGTATTCAGAATGTCAGGGTGGAATGTAGAACCAGCGAAAGGTGGAGCAGTCAAACTTTCAATAAGTGTTATACACTTTAGAGAACGATTCCAGGTGTCTTACAGTATTCTAGGCTTGGGGAATAGAAACATGAAAAGACACTACCCTGTATCAGTCAGAGGCACTATGACCCAAGCGACCATTTGTTCACCTCTGACAAACCCACGTGCCACAGTGCATAGTGAAGTGGGAAGAGAGGCTTCATCCCCTGCAGCCTCGGACTCTCCTTGGGAGATTCTGTCCATCTCATTGTCTTAACTGAATCCAGCCAGTCTTCTGAGAACAATGCCTCATCTGTCAGCCTGTCAAGTGAGGGCCATTTTACACTCCAAGAAGCTCCAGATTTGAGAGCAAGGCAGCATCCTCCCCATGCCGCACTCAGGCCACGGCTCCTTCACCCTCTCGTCATTTCTCCATCACCTGAAGCCGAGCTGCATTCCCAGTCACTCCTTGTCTTTCACTGATAGTTTTGTTACGATAGATTTGTTACCAGTACCAGTATACTCCCCCCCCCTCCATTTCAGTTGCACCCACTTAGATGACAGTGTCTGTGTGAATAAACTCTTCACCACTCCAGTGAATTATCCACTCCGCCGTATCCATCCACCGCTATGCTGGAACTTAGCGATACTCGAAACTGTCCTCTCTGAATCAAATCGTGCAAACGTCTGGCTAGCATCTGATTCACAGCCTTCCTTTCTTTCAACTTGATTTGTTAAGTGCCCCACTACAGCTATTCTTTCATCAGGTGCTTCGGATTGACTTGCCCCTTCATCTCCCCATCCATTTATGAATCCATTTACTTACCTCTCCGTCAATGCATTCACCCATCCGTTCAACAATCACCCATTTCTGCCTTTCTCTCTATTATGAATAGACTCTAGGGTTTATCACTTCAATTGTTCTTCTGCACATTCTCTAGCAAACCCCAGCTCTGGATGCACCCATGTGTCTTCTCTGTGTCTCCACCCGGGCTGCTGAGAACATTTGGAGAAAAACACAAGGAGGCTTGGTACCACTACAAATTAATGGTCAGTGACCTCGACTGGGCCATCAGTGTATCTTGTTTCAACCACTCCGTGGAGACAGTTCCTGTTAAATTCACCAAATCTCTCCCTATCACTTATGCTAATGTACTCTCTATAGCCTTCTATCTCACCACGTCTCAGAATCACTCTGCATACAGCTCTGACCAATCCCTCTGTTTAAACACTCCTTCCCCTGGCTCCCGGGGTACCGCATGCTCTGGGTTCCCTCCTTCCTCTCTGACTCTTCTCTTTTTCCTTCGTCAATCACTTTGCCCCTCCACCTGACCTGCAAGTGTGGGAGTGCCCTGCACATGGCCGTGCTTGCCTCTCAGCCCACGATCTGCCACCTGGGCAAGCCTATCCATCCCGTGGCTTCAGTCACCACCTGCACGCTAGCAACTTTCAAACTCCATCTCCTGCCCAGATTTCTCTGAACTCTCCACTTGACGTTGCCGTCTAGATGGCCCTCAAACACTTCAATGTGAAGGCATCTAGAACTGAACTCATGATTTAGCCTCTCTTCTCAAACCTCCTCCTCCAGTAGGGGCTTCTACCACTGACCCAGCCACTCAAACTATATACCTCGAAGTCACCCTCAACAGCTCTTGCTTCTCGTGGAATAGGTGAATGAATTCAATAAAATATGGTAAATACAAATTGCAAAAGGGAACAAAGATAAGTGGCCTTTCATCAAGCTGAGGAAGCCCATAAGTATCACTGCTACTGGATGACTCAGGTGGTGACCTTGGACACAAAATTTGGGAAAAGGTGTGGTTGACAATCGGCTTATTTCTAGCCTGGTCTCTTGGTCTCCCTGAGACTGATGCCCTTTGAAAACCCAAGGCAGAACCCAAAGCATGTTAAACATTCTGAGTGGAGCGATAAATCCGTCAGTCAGCTAATTTAGGTTCTCTTCTTCAGCACCTCCACCACCCACTATGACCATAGGCCAAATCAACATTTAGGGTTTTAAATAAGACAGTGCATATCTGGTAGACCGGTTTCCTTCTCCATCATCCTGGAAGGAATTACAAGAGAGAGGATTTGTGTTACCTATGTTTGTGTGCATTCAGAACCATCATTTTCACAAAGAAAGAGAAACATCTTTATTTTTTTATCACAAACATTGGATTAAGAAAGACAATTTTTCACATCTTGAAAAAATGAAATAATAATAATATAACCATTTTATACTAAAGCCTTAATTCTTAAAATAGCCTTGCTGGGAATCTGACAAAAGCGCTTGAGTCCTACATGACCTCCCAGGGGTCACTTGTAATTCCGTCCCAGTTAATACTCATTCTTTGAGCAGAAGCAGCAGCGGCAGAATCCTGAGGATTCAGACGGAAACCCTTCCCTCACAGAGTCCAAGCGGAGGTCCAGACACACAGCCACACTATTATAACAGTGTGACGTGCTCACCAACAGAAGTGCACACACATGACCTCCCAGAGGAGAGAGGACCCTTTGCTGGGCTGAGACCTTAGCTGGGTTGTTTGGTTCTTTTCAACTTTCCCTTACAGTACTTGTTGACAACCGGCCTCGTGCTGTTATTTAGCCTTAGATGGAGTTCACCACCCACTTTGGGCTGCATTCCCAAGCAACCCGACTCAGGCAAGACCCATACTGGCCTCACAGTCCACGGGCTGGGCCTCGATCAGAAGGCACTGCCACGTTGGAAATGCACCCAGCGGTGCCAGGTCGCCGGCAGGGGGGTGGTCCCCTGCTGACCCCACCCCTGGCCCTGCCAGCCCACCCCGACCAACCAACCGCACGGGTTGTCCAGAATGAATAGGAGTTTACTACACAGCCACCACGGGGCAAATGCATTCCAGGAAAAGGAAACAGTTTGTTCAAAGGCACATCTTTTGATCATAGGATGACATTTCTGACCTACAGAAGTGTGTGGGTTTGGGGAGGCGAGGGAAGGGGGAAAGGTGGAGAGGGGCCAGATGATGAAGAATCTTATGCACCGTATTAACTAAGGAGCAAGGACTTTGCTCTGTAACTGGGAAGAGTCTCTGTGGTTTTGAGTAAGGGAATGGCTAAATGAGGAGATAGGCTTACGCTTTTGGTTGCTTCTCCTGGACTTGCTTGCCCTCTTCTACAGAAAAGCATGAGATTATTCATTCACATTCAATTCCAGTGTAAATTCACACAATTAAAACAATGTACTCTGTAATTTTAGATGTTAAAAAAATGAACATTGTGTTACTAAAATAACTTTCAGAAACTTACTGTACTTCTTACACGTTTATTTAGCTCCACTATAATAAGGAAGGTTTTGACTCCTAAAACATTTGCTAAACATATAATCTTTTAAAAACTTTTTATTTTATATTGGAATGTTGCCCATTAACAGTGCTGCGATAGTTTCAGTTGCACAGCAGAGCCACTCAGCCATACATATACATGTAGCCTTTTTCCCTCAAACTGCTAAATATACTATCTTTGTGCTATTATCTATCTAGCTGGGATTAGGCAGACTTTGCTCAATCAGAAAGGGCTTTTGCATGAATCTGTGAGATAGTTGTCTGTGGGTAGTGTGGTCCTTGGGCCACTTTAATTTGTCTTTATCACTTGGAAACAAAGTAAAGCAGTGAGGGCTTTGTCTTCCAAAATGAGTTGTCAGCTTCAAGACATCAGCATCCTCTTACTACTGTGAATGTTTTCAAGCCTCAGCAGCTCTGCAAATCAGGGTCGGATTTTGGCAGGATGTTGCTTTTTACGGAAAAGCACTCCGATTCAAAGTAAATATCTGTATGAAGTTTCCATTACTGGGGCACTGGTTTCCCAACAAGAATCTATTGTTCAACATTCGCTGTACTAATTAGTAAACATTTTGGTTGCTAAGGCGACAAATGAATAAGCAAGGACAAATGGATACAGCCATCCTTAGAAATAGCCTTTAGTAGTTACAAGAAAAGTTCTTTTCCCTCATTGTATTTTTGCTGCTCTGGACAAACATGGAAGGCACCGTCTTTTACTATGTAAAGCTGCTCTCAGAGGCAAGCATTAGCCCCTGACCTGAGAATTAGCAAGGTTTGACACCACCCTTATGGCAGAAAGTGAAGAGGAGCTAAAAAGCCTCTCGATGAAAGGGAAAGAGGAGAGTGAAAACGTTGGTTTAAAGCTCAACATTCAGAAAACGAAGATCATGGCACCCGGTCCCATCACTTCATGGGAAATAGATGGGGAAACAGTGGAAACAGTGTCAGACTTTATTTTTTGGGCTCCAAAATCACTGCAGATGGTGACTGCAGCCATGAAATTAAAAGACGCTTACTCCTTGGAAGAAAAGTTATGACCAACCTAGATAGTATATTCAAAAGCAGAGACGTTACTTTGCCGACTAAGGTGCGTCTAGTCAAGGCTATGGTTTTTCCAGTGGTCATGTATGGATGTGAGAGTTGGACTGTGAAGAAGGCTGAGGGCCGAAGAATTGATGGTTTTGAACTGTGGTGTTGGAGAAGACTCTTGAGAGTCCCTTGGACTGCAAGGAGATCCAACCAGTCCATTCTGAAGAGATCAGCCCTGGGATTTCTTTGGAAGGAATGATGCTGAAGCTGAAGCTCCAGTACATGCGAAGAGTTGACTCATTGGAAAAGACTCTGATGCTGGGAGGGATTGGGGGCAGGAGAAGAAGGGGACGACAGAGGATGAGATGGCTGGATGGCACCACAGACTCGATGGACGTGAGTCTGAGTGAACTCCGGGAGATGGCGACGAACAGGGAGGCCTGGCGTGCTGCGATTCATGGGGTCGCAAAGAGTCGGACACGACTGAGCGACTGAACTGAACTGAACTGAAGAAACATTTAAGATCTCTAAGGGAGGTGGTGAATGTGGAATGAATTTGCTGCTCAGAGGTAATGGTCTTCACAGCAGAGGATTTGAGGCTGAGCAGTCTGCAGAAGGCTGTGGTAAGTCTAGGTGAAAGAAGCTCAGAACTGCAGTGGAACTTTCGAAGTCGCAGCTTTTATCCCAGAAACAGCTCCTGGACAAAGCACCCAGGTGCATTCCTCTCTTAAGGAAGGAAGGAAGCCTGGGCTCTGGCAGCCTGGGACAGTACCTTGACCACGGAAGATGCCAGCCCCTGTGCCCCTCCCCATGCTCAGATTGACTGCCTTCCCCCCTTCCTTCCACAGCGTCATCCTCCAATCCCATTTTTGGGCCAATCACAAGGGGTGTGAATTGACATTCCCTTGCTGTTACTGTCTCTTTCCTAGAGTCCTTCAGAGTTAAACATATTTGTATATGATCACTGGCTTTTAATGGCACCCCACTTCAGTACTCTTGCCTGGAAAATCCCATGGATGGAGGAGCCTGGTAGGCTGCAGTCCATGGGGTCGCTAAGAGTCGGACGCAACTGAGCAACTTCACTTTCACTTTCCACTTTCATGCACTGGAGAAGGAAATGAATCCCATGGACGGAGGAGCCTGGTGGGCTGCAGTCCGTGGGGTCGCAAAGAGTCGGACATGACTGAGAGACTTCACTTTCACTTTTCACTTTCATGCACTGGAGAAGGAAATGGCAACCCACTCCAGTGTTCTTGCCTGGAGAATCCCAGGGACGGGGGAGCCTGGTGGGCTGCCGTCTATGGGGTCGCACAGAGTCAGACACGACTGAAGCGACTTAGCAGCAGCAGCAGCAACTGGCTTTTAAAGAATCTTCTCTTTCTATTATTTGCCTGTTTAAAAAAAATTGTAGTTTGTTTTTTCTTAAACATTCTGATGATTAAAACTACAGTTTTATGTGTTTGTATATTTTCTTCTCTCCTGGCATAGGTTTTTAAACTTGTAAGTACACAGTATGTTTTATTCTATAAAAATCATAATCTTTGACTTGCTTCCCTCCTCTTCACATCTGCTGTGTTAGAAGCTGTATGCTGTGAAGATTAGCGATAGAGATTAGTCTACTTTGGCTGGGATCTTAGGGCTCCTAAGTTCTAGTTCTGTGTCTTCCAGTGGGTTATTTGACTTCTCTGTACCTTGGCTTGCTCATTTGCAAAGTGGGGCTATTCTGAGGTCATGAGGATTGAGTTAAACACATAAAGCCCTTTTAAATAGTACCTGACTTCCATCTCACGCGTCTGCTATCATTTTTCTTGTTGGGATCTTTCGTTTACTTCCATTTTGTCTCCCTTTGGAATAGTTTAAAAAATGCCCCCTCTGGTATGAACCATGCGTCTATATATATGTGAGTCTGTTTCCAGGTGCTCTATTCTGTACCACTGATCTGTTGGTCTATTCCCAAACCACTACCCTACTGTTTTAATTAGTATATTTTACGATTTGTGCTAATACTTGGTAGGGCAAGACCCTGTTCCCATTCAAAATTGTCTGGGCGCATCTTGGGCCTTTATAACAACCATAAAGTCATCTTATTAATTCCATGAAAGTCTGCTGTTTATTGGAATTGCACTGAGTTTATACATTTATTAGGAGATATTCGGCACACTTATTTCTACTGTAGCCTCGCAAATTCCTTCATGGAAGTCTTCCATTTCTTTTATCAGATATACATCTACCAGAAGGTGTCCTGTGGTTTTGTGATCAGTGTGAGTGGCTCCTTTTATTTTACATTTTCAAATTGACTCTTCCTGACCTATAGAAAAGATTTTGATTTTGGTGTATTCCCAGGTGGCTCAGTGGTAAAGAATCCTTCTGCCAAGCAGGAGATGCAGGTTTGGTCCCTGGGTCAGGAAGATCCCCTGGAGAAAGAAATGGCACCCCACTCCAGTAGTCTTGTCTGGAGAATCCCATGGACAGAGGTGCCTGGTGGGCTACAGTCCATAGTGGTCCCAAAGAGTCAGGCACGACTCAGCGAGACGGAACAGCAGCAGCTGCATATAGATCCTGGGTCCAGAAATCTCACTGGACTTTCAGTTCTAACAACTGATGGAGTCTCACAGTTTCTTATTTTGTATTTTGTACTAGTTAGGACTTCAGGTGTTGAATAGCAGCCCTGACAGCATCCTCCCTGGGGTGTCTGATTTGTACGAAAGTGTTTCCAAGATTTCACCAGCAGTAAGCTGTTCCGTGGATATTTTAGTAGCTAGCCCATTATAATGTTAAGGACTTCCTGTTCCCTTTCCACTAAGGATATTTATCAAGAATGGATAATGAATTTTTTCCCCACAAGGATTTACACATTCTAATTTCTGCTTGACTTCTAGGTATCTGAGGATTCTTGCTGCTATTGTGAATGAAATGTTTCCCAGTTTTTCTCCCCTTTCTTATACTCCCTTTCTCCCAGGGTGTTTTTGTTCCATTGGCTATAAATCTCATCCAGCATCAAATACTCTTAAATTTATTTCTCATCCTTTCTCTGTCTCTCAAGATCTGACCCATGTGGCCAAATTACTTTCTTTCGTAGCTGCTTGGAGGCTTCATAAGGTTCTTCAACTTAACACGCCTCAGACTAAATTTTTGACTATTCCCTTTTCTCATTCCTAAACTTTAGCAAAATGATTCATCACCCAACTTTATATTTCTTGGAGAAATCCTGTTCATCCCTCCTCTCTATGTTCAGTTTATCTGCACATCCTGTTCATTGCTGGGCTTCCTTTCCTGCTCAGTCTCTACTCCTACCTTTAGCAATTTTGAGGAGTTGAGAGGACACCTAGACCAGGATAGGAGGCTGCTGAGTTGGGGTCCTGATGGCCTGTGGCTTTGGTGGGTCAAGTATCCAGCAGCAACATGTGTCATTCATGGCAAGGGGCTAGGTGAGACCACACCAGGTTCCTAAGACAGAGTCCAGGAGGGGTGGACACCACAAGGACCAGCCACCCCTTTCCTCATTGCCCCAAGGGCTCTCGGCTTCCCCATACTCTTATCTACCTTGAGGAGGAATACAGGGAGGCGAGGAATAGTCCTGATAAGGAGCTGAACTTTGACTACTTATTAGCAAGAGACAATTCATGCCAGAAATAATCAAGGCGGTATGAGTGCAGAGGTTCTCATTCCCTCTCCCTATCCTTTCTTGTAGTATCATGTCACTTGTACAAACACAGAGCAATGAAAAAGTCATATATATATATATATATATAGGTACAACTGAGCTTACTTTTAATACATCTGAAACTTCTTGCTTTATTAACTTAAATTACCAAGTATATATTAAACTTTCTTCTCCTTAATCCATGTAACATATTAAGAGGTCTTGGGACTGATCATTTTCCTCCTTTAGAGTTTTGATATCTGAAGCCAGAATATTGCTCTCTCAGAGGGCTCAGGCCCTGGGTAGTCAGGGTAAAGGCTGCCTCCTGTCCTTCCCACGTTGAGTTCTCTAATCACAAGACAAGGGCAGGCCCTTGCTCACGGTGCTGAGGGATCTGATTGACAAGAATTGGAGAAGTGTCTTGTTTTCCAAATACTAACCTGCACGCTGCCGTTCACTCGGTAGCACCTGTACCATTTCCATGTCTGACTTCTGTGATCCTATGGACATATAGCATGGCAACTTACTACTTGCACTGTCTTTCTTTCCAGAGGACCATCCACAGCTAAGGGCCACATACTGCTTTTGTTAAACAATTACCCACAGCCCAACTGCCTTTTTAAAAAGATGTTAGGAAGGATGAACCGAAGGAGGAAAATCCATTTTATGTTCATGATTCTCATTTTCACCTGCAGTGTCTTAGGGAAGAGTGAAAGTGTGCTTAAAGATCCCCAGGACACTGGTGGGAACACGGATATGCGAGTGCCATCTCTGCGTGCTAAGTCACTTCGGTCCTGCCCAACTCTGCGGCCCCATGGACTGTGTAACCCACCAGGCTTCTCTGTCCATGGGATTAAAAAAAAAGGCGTAATAGGCTCACAATTGGTCAGAATAGCCATCATTAAAAACTACATATAATAAATGCTGGAGAGGGTGTGGAGAAAAGGAAACCCTCTTTCTCTGTTAGTGGGAATGTAACATGGTGCAGCCACTATGGAAAACAGCATGGAGGTTCCTCAGAAAACTAAGAATAACCGTATGATCCAGCGGTTCCACTCTTAGGCATCAGTCAGTTCAGTTGCTCAGTCATGTCTGACTCTTTGCGACTCCATAGACTGCAGCATGCCAGGCCTCCCTGTCCATCACCAACACCCGGAGTTCACTCAAACTCGTGTCCATTGAGTCGGTGATGCCATCCAGCCATTTCATCCTCTGTCATCCCCTTCTCTTCCCACCTTCAATCTTTCCCAGCATCAGAGTCTTTTCCAATGAGTCAGTTCTTCACGTCAGGTGGCCAAAGTATTAGAGTTTCAGCTTCAGCATCAGTCCTTTCGATGAATATGCAGGACTGATTTCCTTTAGGATTGACTGGTTGGATATTCTTGCAGTCCAAGGGACTCGCAAGAGTCTTCTCTAACACCACGGTTCAAAAGCATCAATTCTTCAGTGCTCAGCCAAAAATAGGCATATACCCAGGCAAAACTATAATTCAAAAAGATACATGCATCCCAATGTTCACAGCAGCACTATTTACAACAGCCAGGACATGGAGAAAACCTAAATGTCCATCAACAGATGAATGGATAAAGAAGATTTGGTCGTATATACAATGGACTATTACTCAGCCATAAAAAATAATGAAATAATGCTATTGGCAGCAACACGGATGAACCTAGAGAATATCAAACTAAGCAAAGTAAGTCAGAAAGAGAAGACAAGTACCATGTCATCTTCCTTGTATGTGGAATCTAAAATAGGACACAGAAGAACTCATCTATGAAACAGACATAGAGAACCGATTTGTGGTTGCCAAGGGGGAGAGGGGATAGGGGAAGGAGGGTTGGGAGTTTGGGATAAGCAGATGCAAACTATGGTATATAGGACAGATAAACAAGAAGGCCCTATTGTATAGCGCAGGAAGCTATATTCAATTCCCTATGATAAACCACAATGGAAAAGAATGTGAAAAAGAATATATAACTGAGTCACTTCACTGTACAGAGTAAATGATTAACACAACATTGTAAATCAACTATACTTCAACAGCATTTTTTTAAAAAGAAGGAAAAGCAAAAGAGTAGTGAGTTCACAGTGTCTTTTATTGTTTCCTAAAGAGCCCAGTTCTATAATTTTCAAGATCAGTTGGGAAAGTCCCTTCCTGTGTTGCCTTTTTCACTGGGCAGACCTGCTGTCTGAATCAGCGCAGGGGTCCCTGAGGGGCGCGGGGACCGCAGAAGAGCATCTGGGGGCAGGCAGTGGCAGTCTGAGGGCCCCTGCAGAAGCCGTGAGAGGTGCCCCCTGTTCATGCTCTTGACACTCAGCATCTACGGAACACCTGCTCTGAACAAGGCACCTAACGAGGGCACCCTTCCAGGTTCCAGATGCTCCCCCAGAATTATGCACAACATTCAGGGCTGGCTTCCCTGGGCGCTCAGACAGTAAAGCGTCTGCCTGCAATGCGGGAGACCCAGGTTTGATCCCTGGAGAGGGAAATGGCAAGCCCCTCCAGTAATCTTGCCTGGAAAATCCCATGGACGGAGGTGGGCTACAGTCCATGGGGTTGCAGAGTCGGACATGACTGAGTGACTTCACTTTTCACTTACAGGGCTAGGGCACAAGAGAGGGAGTAGTGATCACTTCTCCTTGGGGGGAAAGGAAGGTTCTGGAAAACCTCCTTGGGAAGTGACTTGGCTTTGGGCTGAGCCCCAAGGTCTTAGAAGCATTTGCTCTGTTAATTGTTGGATGGGAAGGAAGTATGGGAAGGAGCCCTAAGGCTCAAGGTCCAAAGGCTTGAAATAATCCTGCCCCTTGGGGTCCAGGAAGAGCTGAGTTGGGCTGAATGCCCTCACCAGGGGAGAGTCCCTCACTGAATAAAAGCCTTATTACGGAAGGAAAAGGTCAAGCATCCATAGACTTCTGCCTCCATCCTTGGCCAGAATGTGGTCACATAGGAAGTTATGTATATTTAACAGGGCATATCAGCAAGGTTTTTTATAGAAGGGCAGTGCAGATATCGGGTAGTCAGTAGTCATACTGGACATTATGAGTTTTCTATCATTTTTATTGTTATCATTACTATGCAACTTTGGAGAGTTTATGTAACTTCTTCAGGCCTCAATTTCCTCATCTCTAACAGGGGGACAGTGCAGACTACCTGGAAGGTTATACTGGGAATTGGAAATGACAGCTCGCTCCTCGGCCTTTTGGCTAAGAGCAAGTGTAGAAACGACAGAAAGCATCTGGAGCATAGTAGGTGCTCAAGAAACAGTGAGAGGAGGTTCTTGTTCTCCCTTTGGTTCCTTTCCTTCACTTTTTCTCCTTCTTCAAATAACTGCCTCACTTTCCCCTCCTTTTTAGAGTATATGGAGACATCTGGAAAGCCTGGAAGAAACGATAATTTTACAGTTTCAAATTCAGTCATTTTTTCTCTTCATCCTGTCAGACAGTTTATGTTTTCTCTGTGATTAGGTGGTATGGTTTGTGAAAACACATGTAGTGTTTATAATGATCTGCTTTTAGTCACAGAAGTAAATAAAGATGTCTTTACTTTATTAAGCATTTAATTAATGCTTGAATTAAATGTCATGTGAGATACATAAAGAGTGTGCCTGAAGAAGTCAGTGGAATTAGACACGTCATTTGAATGAATTCTTAGTGAAAGGAAAATGGAATTTATGAAGCAAGTTACTCATATTTGGTAGTACTAGGTTCTTATCCTATTTATTTTATTTAATTCTTTCAAAGGCCCTCTGAGCTAAATATTATTTGTTATTTCTATTATGGACTGACTGCTTGTGTCTCCCACAATTCATATTTTGAAATCTAACCCATGTGATGGTAGTTGGAGGTTGGCCCTTAGGGAAGTTATAAGGGTGGAGACCTCATGGATGGAATTAGTGCCCTTATTACAGAGACCCCAGAGACTCTCTTATTCTTCCTACCATCTGTGAGCCAGGAAGTGGGCTCTTGCAAGACCCAGAATCTGCCAGCACCTTCATCTCAGACTCTCCAGCCTCTAGTCTATGAGAGATAAATCTATACTGTTCATAAGCTGCTCAGTTTATGATAGTTTTGTTATAACACCCAAATTGACTAAGACACACTTTTTAAGGTGAAAGAACTGAGTGTACTAAGTCAGAATTGTATTTCACCACATGTGGCTGAAGCAGTGGTTTAAACAAGGTGGAAGTTGGTTTGTCTCTCCCATAAAAGGTGATCAGTACCCAGGGGTCCAAGGCTAGAATGACTCTCATCAGTGATTCGGGCTCCTCCAGCTTTGTGCTCCACCAAGGGGCTCTATCAGCAAGGTTGAGCTATGAGCCAAAAGTAAATTGCTGGATTGTAGTCTGTGCGCAGAATAAGTTGCTAGACTGTAGCTTGTTCACATTCCTATCTTCCCTATATAATTCCAAATGGTTTTTGGAAATGCACAGTCTTTCAAAGCACACCTGGAACATTTAAAAATGTTGACTGTGAACAACACATGAACTCTACCAAGTTCAACTCTCTGCCTAGAATGCCTTAAAGCCAGAAGTCACTGTAATAAAAATAGCGTCATACACTTTGAAATTCTACAACAGGTTTTAAAAAATAATTGATGAATCAAAGAAGAACTCATTCATATTCAAAATGAGAAAACGAAAAATTTATGTTAATATTGTGGTATGCAGCTGAAGTTGTATGCAAATGTTATATTATAAATGCACATGTGAGAAAAAGCACAAGAATATAAATCTAAAGAAAACTGAAAAAAAAAAAAGAAATAATAAATGCACTCAGAAATTAATGGACTAGAAAAAAAGAGCAAAGACAAGCAAGAAAACCAAGAGTTTGTTTTTTTTAAAAAGTCACAAAGGGGCTAAGTTCTGCCAAGATTAATCAAGAAAGTGAGGGAATATGCAAATACATGTTATCAACCATAAAGGGGACTGTGACTATAAAGTTATTACAGATTTTAAAAGGTATAAGAAAATGCCACAAGTACTATTATGTCTGTATCTATGAAACTTAAAAAATGACTGAATTTTCAAGCATATAATTTGAAAAGTATATAAGGTATGGTGTGACTTTTTTTCAGAGAAGGCAATGGCACCCTACTCCAGTACCCTTGCCTGGAAAATCCCGTGACTTTTTTTATTAACTATATATTTACATGTAAAATTCTCAAGGCAAAAAAATGTTCAAATATTTTATAAGTGGTTAACTATGAGATAGTAATTTAAGAATTTTCATTATTTTCCTTTATCCAGGCTTTCTAATTCTCAACAGTGAATATAGGTCTTAAAACCACCTAAAGGCTGGAGGGAGAGGGACTGACGTGAGTTTACATTCCAGCCCGGGCTCCGGCAGGGGGCTGTGATGTCTCCAAACTCCACCCTCTGCCTTTCTTCAGGGAGCTGTTTCCCCAGCTTCTGGTGTTTGTCACCCTGGGACATAGGCCCATGCATCTCTGTGCCCGCATCCCATCCTTGGGCCGACCTCCGGGCCCTCATAGTCCAAGCTGGTCCCATCGCCTGGGACACCTGCTCCCCCTGGAGGAGGGCTGAGCACAGGGAGCTCAGATGTGCACCGGAAGCTGGAGTTACAGGGACCTAGGTTCAAACCCCCATCTGCCTCTCACTGACTCTTTGCACTTAGTCATGTTCCTTAGCCTACCTCATCTTTAGTTTGCTGATGATTATGCAATATTAGAAAAATGAGATGAAGAATATGCAGCAACCACCATAGAACAGGGTCTCAGGAAGTGTGAATCTGCTCCTCTACCATTAGTTATTTGCCCGTGCGTGTGTACTTAGTCACATCTGACTCTTTGTGACCCCATGGACTAGTAACAGCCCTCCAAGTTCCTCTGTCCATGGATTGTCCAGGCAAGAATACTAGAGTGGGTTGCCATTTCCTCCTCCAGGGGATCTTCCCGACCCAGGGGTTGAAACTGCGTCTCCTGCATTGGCAGACAAATTCTTTACTACAGAGCCACCCAGCCCTATTTGCCTGCAGTTAAACTAAAAGGGCGTCAGAGGATGAGATGGCTGGACGGCATCACTGACGCAATGAACATGAACTTGGGCAAACTCTGGGAGATGGTGAGGGACAGGGAGGCCTGGCATGCTGCAGTCTATGGGGTCACAAACAGCTGGACAAGACTGGGTGACTGATCAACAGCAATAACACAACTAACTTACTCGGAAGCCTGGTGTGGTGGGAAAGGATGGCTTGTGTTTGTATGTTGTTGCTATGGCTCAGCACATGGATCTTAGCATTCTTAAGCTGGGGCATGGCGTGGGCAGAGTTGGAGGAGTATACGTAACCAATTAACCATGTACCCCAGCCAAATGCAGTGTTTCTGCTTCCACAGGCAATAGTAGCCAGAGACTTTCCACCAACTGTAAACATTTTACTAAAGGAAGGTGGGAAGTGCTGTGTGAAAGCGGGGTGAATTTCCGGCTGGTTCTCTAGAATGTCAGGGTTCCAGGGAAGAGAACTGCTTTCCCCTTTAGGAACACGCTCGATGGGTAACAAGTGGTGAGGCTGCCCCCTGCTGGACATGGTGAGTAAGGAGGAGAGTAAGGAGAGTTGTCAGGGAATAATTTGAGAACTCTCCGGGTAGGAGTCTAGATGGGCATAGAGTGGGCCCAGGCATCCTGTCAGGTGGATGGGAATTGAGAATTTAGTCAGAGCAGGAATTTAGAGGCCCAGGAGACTTAAAATCTCCCTCTAACACCAGGGGGAAAGATGACCCGAGCAGGCTAGAGGAACTGGTGATGTCTGAAGTGCCTGTGAAAAGCTGGGTAGCAGTGTCTCTGTGTGCTGGGAGCCTAAAGAGGGTTTCAGTTCATCATTTCCCAGGGGAGCAGAAACCTGAGCTGGACTTTGCCTGTGTGTAGGGTTTGGTAGGGCTTGGAAGATCATCAGGGTTGTAATCACAGTGAGTCAGACTCTAAAAATCAACGTCAGTGTCTCACTGGTCTAAAAATGCTTGTCTGTACAAAGCAGTTTTTTGGATACTGATGACCCATTTCCTCCTCCCGCAAATTTGGAGACTTCCAAGAGGCTCCTCCCACCTCCCTGCTGCCCCTGAGGCTCCTTCTTTCCCAGACCCTCTTCCTGGGGCTTGAAGGTAGGCCCACTGCTGCTCCTGGGAGCCTCGCTTGCCCTGGCGCCTCACTCAGCTCACACCCACCACACCCACTCCCAAGGTGGTGCCTCTTCCGTGAGGTGAAGGACCCTCGAGATGACAGCTCTAGCTCCTGAGTTTCAGGTGTCCATTTCCACGCAGATGTCGTATACACACTTCAACTTAACAATAAGCCAGACCAATGAGATGGTCTCTCCCTCTCCTCTATTTAGACTTCTGATCAGCTGATGGCACGACCCGCAAGGGCTAGAGCCTTCACAGTGACAGGTAACTCTGCTACCTCATCACCTGTGTCCTGACACCACCACCTCTCCCATGCTGCAATTCACCTTTCTGTATCTTTGCTTAGGAATCAACCGTTCCCATCCTTCCACAAACTCTTATCTCTGACTGTCCAAATCTCGGGGCCAGATGAAAGGTTTCCACTTATATTCTACCTGCTTCCCCAGCTGACACGTGGCCCCGCTCTTGTGGACTCTCCGTGCCATTGCTCAGCACATTCTCGTGTTCCAGAGCATGCCATCCTTGAATTGCACTTACTGACATCTATGCAACATTCCTCGTGTACACTGTGAGCTCGCTGTCAGCAGGATGTTTATCTGATCCAGAGATGTGTACATATTTGGGCTCAATAGATGGGTCTTGTTACTCATGAGCATGCCATGTGCATCCTTGCCTATCTTCCCAGCTGGTGGATACATTTCTTGAGGACAGGACTCAGTATGACTCAGCTTTGTGTTTTTTACAGAGGCTGTGTCTGGCACAACTGGAACATATAATAAATGCTGAATTGGATGCTTGAAGCAACCCCATTAATCATTTAGTATTAATCATTTAGTATTTGTTGTGCCTTGAAGAATTCTAACGTTAAAAGTTTTGGACAAAGCAGATGAGCCTATGAGAGATACTGGGATGGAAGTGCTAGAGATGGTGGAGGGAATCTAAGAGTATGTCAGTGACCAGACAGGGAAGTGTTTACATGGAAAGAGAGCTCAGACAAGAAGACGGCTGGGTGCTTGCTTCGGCAGCACATATACTAAAATTGGAACGATACAGAGAAGATTAGCATGGCCCCTGCGCAAGGATGACACGCAAATTCGTGAAGCGTTCCATATTTTTATCAGTTCTGATGAGATGGATGAAACTGGAGCCGATTATACAGAGTGAAGTAAGCCAGAAAGAAAAACACCAATACAGTATACTAACACATATATATGGAATTTAGAAAGATGGCAATGATGACCCTGTATGGAAGGCAGCAAAAAAGACACAGATGTGTATAATGGACTTTTGGACTCAGAGGGAGAGGGAGAGGGTGGGATGATTTGGGAGAATGGCATTCTAACATGTATACTATCATGTAAGAATTGAATCGCCAGTCTATGTCTGACGCAGGATACAGCATGCTTGGGGCTGGTGCATGGGGATGACCCAGAGAGATGTTATGGGGAGGGAGGTGGGAGGGGCGTTCATGTTTGGGAACGCATGTAAGAATTAAAGATTTTAAAATTTAAAAAAAAAAAAAGCAGATTATTAAATAAAATAAATAAATAAATAAATAAATAAGAAGACGGCTGGTCTGGCAGCACGGAGGTCTTTGTGGGAAGCACTTCTTTTTGGGCAAATAGGAACAGAAACCAGACAAAAGTGCATGGATGGGGAGGAGATGTGGAAATAGAGAAAAAAGAGTATTTATTGATAACTTCTCTATAGAAGTGAGGAGTTACAGAGATAAGAGACATGAAAATGAGGTTCAGAGAAGATTCTCTTCCAAAATGGGATATTCATGACTATGACTAAGAACTTCTGAAGTGAGGAAGACTTTCCTAAGTAAAATATAAAACCCCAAGTAAGAAACTGCATTGTGTGTGTGCACGCTCAGTTGTGTCCGACTCTCAGCAACCCTGCGGACTGTAGCCCACCAGGCTCCTCTGTCCATGGAATTCTCCGGGCAGGAATACTGGAGTGGGCCATTCCCTTCTCCAGCAGCTCTTCCTGACCCAGGGTCTGAACCTGGGCCTCCTGAACTGGCAGGCAGATTCTTTACCACTGACCTCCCTGGGAAGTAGGAAACCTAATTACCTAAAAATTAATAGTTTGGGGGACTTCCCTAGTAGTCCAGTGGTTAAGAATCCACTTGCCAATGCAGGGGACCAGGGTTTGTTCCTTGGTTGGGGAACTAAGATCCCACATGTCTCAGGGCAACTAAGCCTGTGTGCCACAACGAGGGAGAAGCCCACGTTGCTGCGTCGAAAGATCCTGTACATTGCAATTAAGACCTGATACAGCCACTCATTTTTTAAAAGATTAATTATTTTTGACATGATAAAAGATGGTGAAACATCAGGAAAGAACAGTTGCAACATGTATAGCAGGTGTAACACAAAATTTGGACTCTACAAGGTCTACGAGGTGAAAAGGACGTATTTTCTTTTTATAACTACATTCAACTTGCCCCTCAGCCCTCACTTCTAACTACAGCAGAAGGCAACCCCATCAAAAAACAACAACAAAAATTACACACTGTAAATCAACTATATTTGAATAAACAACAAAGGAAACCAAAAACAGAAATCAAAATATTCCTTCAAAGTAACTTAGTTGTTTTTAACATATTCATCCTTAAAACCTAGACCGGGACTTCCCCGGTCCAGTGGCTAAGATTCTGGGCCTCCAATGCAGGGGGCCCAGGTTCAATTCCTGGCTGAGGAACTAGATCCTACATACCCTAATGAAGATCTCGCACGTCGCAGCTAAGACCTGGCGCAGGCAAATAAACAGCAGCAATAAAACCCAACCCAGATTATCTGCTCTGTCTTCAAAGAATTCAACACTTTTTCATGGTTTCCTTGATCTTTGTACTTTTTTCTGTTGGTTGATATCATCCTGTCTTGCAATGACATATTGCATGCCTGTGTGTGCAACTTGACCTTGAGTCTGCTGACAGCAAGATCATGCTCAGTGTCCAGTATATATGCACATTTCCTGTGCTTATCTGTAGGCTCTCGTTGGTTACCAGTCATTTAAGTCCCCTGTGTGCCTCAGTGTTTTGGAGTGATAGGTAGGACTATTTCTGCATGTGGCACATTTCTCGAAGGATGTTATAGTGATTAAGACTTTACCCACCCTTTCAGAAGTTTTCCAAGAATCAAAATTCCCTAGTTTCTTGTCTTCCTCCTCTTACTCTTCCTTTTTAACTTAGGTGGTGGCTTAGTCGCTGAGTCGTGTCCAACTCTTGCGACTCCGTGGACAGTAGCCCGCCAAGCTCCTCTGTCCATGGGATTTCCCAGAAGAATATTGGAAGGGGTTGCCATTTGCTTCTCCAGGGGGTCTTCCTGACCCAGGGATCAGATCTGGGTTGCCTGTGTTGCAGGCAGAGTCTTAACAGTCTGAGTCACCAGGGAAGCCTCCTTTTAATTTAGGTAAGCAGTAAAATGCACAAAAATGAAGTGCAGAGCTCACTGAACTTTTATATACATATACACCTGTGTAGTCATCTCCCCAGAGAAGGCAGTGGCACCCCACTCCAGTACTCTTGCCTGGAAAATCCCATGGATGGCAGAGCCCGGTGGGCTACAGTCCATGGGGTCGCGAAGAGTCAGACACAACTGAGCGACTTCACTTTCACTTCTCAGTTTCATGCATTGGAGAAGGAAATGGCAAGCCCCTCCAGTGTTCTTACCTGGAGAATCCCAGGGATGGGGGAGCCTGGTGGGCTGCCATCTATGGGGTCGCACAGAGTCGGACACGACTGAAGTGACTTAGCAGCAGCAGCAGCAGCAGCAGCAGCAGCAGCAGCAGCAGCAGCAGCAGTCATCTCCCAGATCAAGATCCAGAACATTTTCTGCTCCAGCGGGCTCCCTCCTGCCTCTTCTCAGACCCCACCTTCTCCAAATACAGCTATGATCTGATTTCTAGCACCATGCTCTTGACTGGTTTTACCTGTTTTTGAACCTCATATAAATTGAATCATGGTTTATACTTCTTTGGATCTGACTTCTTTTGTCCAACATCATGTCTGTGAGATTCAACCATGTTGATGTGTGTCTATAGCCTGATGTTTCTCTGGTGTAGCATATTATGGGATGAATAGCAATTATGTTTTTAATAACAAATCTTCCTTGATTCTTTAGAGAAATAGTCACTCCTATATCTTCAACATTATTTTGCCATAGATGTATTTGGCTTTATAATATTTTTTTCCTGTCCTAAATGACTGGCTAACACATAAGAGAAAAGAGAGTCCATTTTCAGAATACATGATTTTAAAATACACAAATAGAAATTAACAAACTCTTCCCTTATACTGCCTGCTGCTGCTGCTAAGTTGCCTTAGTCTTGTCCAACTCTGTGTGACCCCATGGACAGCAACCCACCAGGCTCCTCTGTCCATGGGATTCTCCAAGCAAGAACACTGGAGTGGGTTGCCATGTCCTTCTCCTGCCTAGGTATAAACTATTGGGTGTAAGGTAGGCTACAAGGATGTATTGTGCAACATAGGGGATACCGCCAAAATTTTGTAATGACTGTAAATGGAATGCAACCTTTAAAAACCATATAAATATATATATTTTTTTAATTTCAGATGGGATGTATTGGAAGGTTGGGATTGACATTTATATATATACTATGACATATATGCACTATTGATTCCTATAAAACAGGAAACTAATGATAACTTGTATAGCACAAGGAACTCTGCTCAATGGTCTGCAGTGACCTAACTGGGAAAGGAATCCAAAAAAGGGGATACATGTATATGTATAGCTGATTCACTTTGCTGTACAATAGAAACTAACACAACACTGGAAAGCAACTATACTCAAAATTTTAAAATTAATTTTATTTTAAAAAGGGCAATTTATTCAATAGCGCCTTTCTATAGAGCTGGGCAGGAAACTGACCTAGATTCAGGATGGAAGACAGCCCTGGATGTGAGCTGGGACCAGCGAGTGGCCGGGGGTGGGCTCCTGGAGTAGAAACCTCCTTGCTAATGAGCTGTTTTATGTCTCCCCATTCCCCCTGCCCCCTGCCCCCATCACTGTTTTTTCCAGTGAGATGAGTCAGAAAGTGGTTAAGGAGGGCCCCAGACTCTCCAAGAACCAGAAGTTCTCCGAGCACTTCAGCATACATTGCTGCCCGCCGTTCACCTTCCTCAACTCCAAACGCGAGATCGTGGACCGCAAGTACAGCATCTGTAAAAGTGGCTGCTTCTATCAGAAGAAAGAGGAGGACTGGATCTGCTGTGCCTGCCAGAAGACCAGGTGAGTGGTCGTGCTGCCGCCCGGCGCCTGGGCTGGGCGTTGGCCTCTGTCTCCGGCTCCGGGTTCCCCCTTCCTGCTCTGCTCTGGGGCCGGGGCTCTCTGCAAACTGCGCTTTCCCCAGCCCGCTGGCAGGCGGCTCCCCGTTAGGCTCTGCCACTGGAAGGTACTGGAGGGAGACTGGAAGGCGGGAGGGGGCGCAGGGCTGCCTCCCTGTTCCAGCTCCGGTCAGCATCACGTAGGCAGCAGAGGAGAGCCACTGCCCCAGCCTGCAGCTTCTTTTGGCCCTCTCAGAACCAGCCGCCGCGCACCGTCCCCTCAGAGGCCCAAGCGCCAGCCAGCTGCACCCCCCGCGGTGGTCAGAGCGCCAGCCAAGCCACGGTCCCCTCCGAGGCCCGAACGTCAGCCACGCCCCCGCCCAGAAGTCCGACCTCCACCGGCCAAGCAGCGGCCCCCTCAGAAGGCCAAGCAGCAGCCGCGCAGCAGCCCCCAGAGAGGGCCAGGCCCCAGCCGTGGGGGGTCCCCCGGCAAAGCTTCTAGGTTCTGGTAACACCATCTCTTCCCTTTTGCTCCCCCCAGCCCTCAGGTTAGTAGCTGCTTCCTGTGTTTACTACCAATGGGTTATCTCAATGGTCCCCCTTCATTCAGCCTTACAAACTGTCCTCGGTTCCCTGCATTAAATCCCCTCATTTGAAACTTCTCGTGAGGCTCCCGTTTTGCTCAGAGATGCTGTTGGTGCAATACTTCAGGTGGCAGTATGGGTTGCTTCCTTTGTCTAACAGGGCTGGAAATGATTAATGTATACAGTCAGAGTGTGAGCCGCAGTGCGAGACTGAATAAACAAGGCCCTCGATTCCTGTGCCTCAGAGAGAGAAGGAATGGGGACTCTCAGGGGTGTCTGTGTGTGTGCTAAAGGAGAGGGTCAGCCAGATCATTCAACCCTCCTCCCAACACACGCCATCTGATGTTAATCTCAATGGCAAGACCGGTCATTCATTCAACAAGCTTGATTGCGTATGTATAGAGTTCCACATACTGTGTTGGGGATGGGGATGCAGCTGGAACAACCAGGTTGTTTGTGACTCAGCAGGACCAAATGAGAGAATAGTTATCCACAGCGTAGGGTTAAATGCTCTAGTACTCATATAATCAGCATGTGCATTGGGCGATGGGAACCTGGAGAATGGCTCCCTGTTTGGGGCTTCAAAGAGGTTAGGTTAGAATAAGTAGAGGATAAGAGGGAGACGGAGAAGAGGGCGACAGGATGAGATGGTTGGATGGTATCACCGATTCAATGGACATGAACTTGGGCAAACTCTGGGAGATGGTGAGGGACAGGGAAGCCTGGCATGTTGCAGTCCATGGGGTCCCGAAGAGTTGGACACAGCTTGGTGGCTGAACAACCCAAGGGGGTGATGCTTGTCGACAGAACAGGTGGACTGGAGAGCACGTGCTCATCAGCTCCATCTTAGGCAGGTCAGCCTTCTTTTTTTTAAATGGCTTTTTCTGATCAGTTTTAGGTTCATAGTAAAATTGAACAGAAGGTTAGAGATTTCGCATATACTCTGCCCACACACATGGCAATCCAATTCTTTGAGTATTTGAAAATGAACCTGTTTTATAAGTTGACCATGGCTATTAATTGTATTTGAGATTCTCATATATGCTTTGATGCTCAGAGACTACATAGAGTATAATAGTGTGTGGATGTCTCATGATGTTTTCAGATTTAGTTCATAGAAGAATCAAGTGGGGAATGTTAAAATGCTCGCAAAGAATCTAATTCTTTGAGTCACTGCTGAGGTCAGGGGAGCTGCATTTTCAACAAGTAACCACCCCATCCCCAGCATAGATGAGGTGAGATTAATTTGTGAAGAGAAATAACAGATTGGTAAGTGATTGGTAAGTCACTAAAAGTGTAATAGGAAGTTGTATACCTGGTAATCTGGTCGTTAATTTTTGCCTTCCGAAGGGGCCTGAGTACTAAGGTCCTATGACAGGTAAGTTTTGATATATAGAAGAGGTTGGGAAATGTGGCGGAGAAGGCAATGGCACCCCACTCCAGTACTCTTGCCTGGCAAATCCCATGGACGGAGGAGCCTGGGAGGCTGCAGTCCATGGGGTCGCGAAGAGTCGGACACGACTTGCCGCGGCCAGCACAAGCAAGAGTTGCACCTGCACAGGGAGAGAACGGAGTGTCCCCGCTAAGAAAAATAAGAGATAGAGACAAAAGATGGGGTTGAGAGGATCAGACCACAAATGGCTGATGCCTTTCTTTATTAGGCTACAATATTTATAGGCTAAAATACGTGACTTAAGACATGCACAGGATTATTCTTTAACCTCAGGATACAATCACCAGACCCTTACCATTGTGTACAGAGCACAATAAGATTATCTATCTTCTATGACATGTTGCAAGAACAAGACATCTTGGGGCCTTAAGGGCTATAAAAATTCTTGAGGGTGGCGGGACAGGGAGCTTAGGAACATGCCTAAGGCTCTGCATACCTGCCGAGCAGCTCCCAAGACTTAACCCTTCACGGGCAGTCCCCCGCAACGACTGAGCGACTTCCCTTTCACTTTTCACTTTCGTGCATTGGAGAAGGAAATGGCAACCCACTCCAGTGTTCTTTCCTGGAGAATCCCAGGGATGGGGGAGCCTGGTGGGCTGCCGTCTATGGGGTCGCACAGAGTCGGACACGACTGAAGTGACTTAGCAGCAGCAGCAGGAAACGCGGAGAGCAGAGGAAACTAATTGTACATGGCAAGGCATCCACGGTGGTGGCTTCAAGCCTACCATCCCCAGTGAGTTGCGTGATGGCTGTTGGGTGGCTGGGAATTGAACCAGGACATCAGGAGGAGGAAGACAATGAAAGCCAATCTCCTCTGAGACACAGATGTGTCTGGATTTAGCCTCGCTGGTTTTACTTACTTAAATATTTTAGTGGTGGCATATTTTGACTCCCCCAGTTAGCTGTTCTCAGTGGGTATCAGAGAAGACACCTCTATAGGCTATTGCCTCCTCGGTTGTTGGCCCTTCCCTGGGACCAGGGGACCTGACAGGCTTCAATCATAATGTCCGGTGACATCCCAGACTCATCTGAACCCTTCCTGTGGTACTCATTCTCCCTTCTCAGGTTCCCAAAGGTCCTAAGGCAATGCAATAGGGCTACTACTTCACCGTACTATGCAATATACATACAATACTCTACTGACACTGACTGTCCTAAATCAAAGGGTAGGAGGAAGGTTAATGGGAAAAATTCACTCTGAAGCAGAGCTACTAAATTCCACGTGAAGAAAAGGTCACAAAAAGCTTTCCTGAAACTGACTGACTTTTAGAAATGGTGACATTCTTGAGATCTGACCTTTAGAGGTTATACAATTTTGACAAAGGCCTTTTGGGTCTTTAGTAATTCTCATTCTTCCTCTTATCAACAATCTCAGCAAATAACATCACAGCCCCTCTAGTCACTCCCACTGGAAACCGAAGCGCCAGTCTGACTTCCAACCTCTCACCACACACACAGGCTTGCCAATTTTACTTTCTGGATTTTTTTTTTTTAACCATAACTTAAAGTACATTTAGAGCTGATGTGAAGGGATGCAGAAGGGAGACTGAGCCTAGAAACAAAGGGGACATAGAGGTGGTGGGTAGAGTAACGCTCCTTCATGGTGTGTATGGAGGGATGGGCCGCTGGTGGGAGCAGAAGAAGCCGCCTGGCTTTGGAAAGCAGAGAGACCCATTAAAGGGCTGAGAGGAAGGCAAGTCATGCTCTGAGCAGGAGAGAATCAGGGGTCTGGGAAGGTTAGGGTAGGTCAGGAATACCAGAGACACAGGCTGTGAGGCAGTGCTGAGGGCTTGCTGAGCTCTGCTGGATGGAGCTGCGTCTGGACCATCTGTTCGTATGGAGTTTACTCTCCAGGGACGGAAACAAAGAGCCAGTTCTGAAACCACCAGTGGACGCATCCAGCTCATCAACAGCCTGCTTTTCTACGCTGTTAGGGTGCCAACAGCAGCTGTTCTTAAACTTCACCAGGTGCCTCTGGCTTTTCCTTCTCTCTCCATCAGACTCCTTTTTTTAATCCTGGTAGTTTGATTTTAAAATGTTCCAAGTGTTCATTATTTATTTATTTAAACTAAAAAAAAAAGTCAAAACAGTTTACCCACTTCTCCTCCCTACTCTCTGCCTCTATGCTCTCTCTGAGCTTGTTTTTCATTTGGTTGTTTGCTTTTTTAGATTTCACATGTAGAAGAGATCCTATGATGCTCATCTTTCTATGACTTCTGTTTCTTAGCATAATGCCCTCCAGGTCCTTCCATGTTGCTGCAAATGGAAAGATTCCGTACCTTTTTCTGGGTGAATAATAGGCCATTGCATATACATATATATGCAAGGTGTTACGGAAAAACTTTTTGCTTTTTGGCCAACTATATGCATGTGTGTGTATGTGTGTGTGTGTGTGTGTGTGTGTGTGTGTACATGCTCTACAGTTCATTTACTTATCCTCTGATGCACGTTTGTTTCCATATCTTGGCTATTCATAAATAATGCTGCAGTGAACATAAGGGTTCATTTTCTTGTTGTTTAGTCACTAAGTCATGTCCCACTCTTTGCAACCCCATGGACTGTAGCCCACCAGGCTGCTCTGTCCATGGGATTTCCTAGGCAAGAATACTGGAGTGGGTTGCCATTCCCTGCTCCAGGGGATCTTCCTGATCCAGGGATCAAACCTGCGTCTTCTGCGTTGGTGGGCGGATACTTTACTACTGAGCCACCAGGGAAGCCCTTTACAATTTTATCCATTCTAATATAAGAGTTGTGGTACCTCACTGTAGTTTTAATTTTGCTTTTCCTATTGATTAATGATGGTTTTTAAATGAACTTGTATATCATCCACCAAAGACATTTATCGGTGAAGTGTGTACTCGATCTTCTGCTCACTTAAAAAGCAAATTATTTTATTATTGTGTCTTAATATTGTATTATTGTATACCATATTATTGTAAAATAATATAATTATTTTATATATATCAGATATATAAAAATATATATCTGGATACAAGCCCTTTGTTAAATATATGTTTTGCAAATATTTCCTCATTTTCTTAACAGTGTCTCTGTGAAGGGCCAAAGTTTTAAACCTTGGCTAAATGCAACTTATTAATTTTTTATTTTTATAGATCATTTTTTTTGTATTGTATGTGTGCTTTTTGTATTGTGTGTAAGAGTTCTTTGCCTAGCCAAAGGTCACAAAGATTTTCTCCTGTATTTTCTTTTCAAAATTTAAAAATTTAACTTTTACGTTACTATCCATTTGGGGTTAATTTTTTGTAAATGGTGTGAGATATGGATTGAGGTTCAAGTTTTTTTACATACAGATATTCAATTGTTCCAGCCTCATTTGCTGAAAAGATTCTCCACTGAATAACTTTTGCAATTCTGTCAAAAATCAGTTGGTCATGTGTGAGTTCATTTCTGGACTTCCTATTCTGTTTCATTAATTTATGTGTCTTTTCTTTAACAAGCTTCATTAACTATAGCCTTGTAGTAAGTGTTAAAATCAGTTTATTATAAACTCTCCAACACTCTTTTTCATTTTTGAAATTGTTTTTGGCTGTTCTCATTCTTCCACTTTTCCATAGGAATTTTAGTATCAGTGTGTGATTTTCTATAATACATCCTGGTAGAACCGAATGGGATAGTGTTAAGTTTGTAAGTCTGCTTGGGGAGAGCAGTACATGGCGTATCTCCCCATTCATTTAGCTCTTTCTTGCTCTGTGGTTTGCAGCATACAGGTCTTACACATGTTGTTTGCTTTACACTTAGGCATTTCATGCTTTTATGTACTATTAAAATGGTTCTTTTTCAGTTTCAATTGTTCATTGCCAATGTATAAACATATAAGATTTTTTATACTGATCCTATATCCTGTGATCTTGCTAAACTCACTTATTCTAGTTTATTTGGGGGGAGGGTAGACTCTGGAATATTCTACATTGATAGTCATGTTATCTGTAAAAAGAGACAGTTTTATTTTTTCCTTTTTGCTCTCTATGCCTCGTTTCTGTATGTGGTTTATCCTGCTATTTCACCTAGAACATTTTATTTTTAGAAAAATATTTTAATAAGATTAAGTCCTTGCCAAATGGTCTTTCTGAATAATTAAAAGGGATTAGATCCCAAAGGCCTGGGCCCAACCAGATATTGGACTTGGGTTGAGTTGTAGGTTCATACCTGTTTTTACCTCAAATTCTTATTTCAGGATGTGGCTTGTCTTTCCTCATAGCTCATTGATTGACATCCTCTAGCATCAGACTAGAGAATGGGCATGAATATGCTTTGCATTTACAGAATCAAAGAGGTTCCTATTACCAGTAGAATTCTTAACTTGGGCAATTGTCCAGGATCACCAGGTACTGACATCACCTTGATGCTTATGAGAGATGAAGCTCTCGGGGTTGCATTTACTTGATGGACTTAATTCTAACCTACATTTAGGGCCAGCTCTTAAGGAGAACTAAGACCCTGAAGAACAGTCCTGTGATGGTTGACTATGTGTAGGCCAGAACTCACGCCTCTTCTTTCCCCAGCCCCACAGGGCCTCGAGCCGTTTGTTTCTTCTGCTCTGCCACGTGGAAGGTCTTTATAATTTTCACCCTTCAGGGCTAGGCTACAAGATGATGATTAGGACCTGTTATACAGCTTTGGTTTTTGCTTAATAGTGACCAGTTATTTTCCTATTTTGGTTTGGCCAATGGCCAGATGCGGCCAACGGGGATGATATGCAGAGTATGTCACGTAGCCAGAGGACCCCTGTGTCTGCAGAGTCATCATTGCTGTCAGTGGGAAGGAGCCCGGGAATGGCCCTTAGACCAAGCCTTCTCATTGAGCAGAGGCCAACTCCAGTGTGAGCTCAGCTGGTACATTTGACATCCCAGGGTCCATCTCCCTTGCTGGAGGGTGCAGGAGTCACGGGAGCAGGGACTTTTTTTTTTCCTTTTTGTTTTAAATATTTATTTATTTATTTGGCTGTATCAGGTCTTAATCGTGACACATGGGATTTTTAGCTGTGGCATGTGGGATCTAGTTCCCTGACCAGGGATTGAACCCAGGCCCCCTGCATTAGGAACACAGAGTCTTAGCCACTGGACCCCCAGGGAAGTTCCGGGGACTCTATCTTATACTCACAACCCCAGGGCCCGACTCAGGGCTTGACTGAACAGACCTATCAATACACCTAGCAGTCAGTCCAGCCCGATGGAAAGGTCAAACCCCAGCATCAGATTTGAGGCTAAGCACAGCTGTCTATCCAAGTCACTTATTCTCTTAAAGCTGTGTTTTCCCCATCTGTGTCATGTGGCTATTATCTACCTTATTTGTGATCATGATGAAATGCTTAGTTCATCATCTTCTACTACTAGTAAGTGGCTCTTATTAGAACTTTTATTTAACAGATACACTGTGTCACTCAATCCTAACTACTGGCAAATCCTCCCCCACTTGGTTGCTTCCCTTGGTTGAGAAGGAACTCAGGAGCTGCTGCTGCACAGTTTGGATACAGGGGAGCCTGTGACATAACCAGATGCTCAGAGTATCTAAGATGCTAAGTGGTCTCTGTGCTGCGGTAACTGCAGAGGTGGTACCCAGGCTATGTGAGCATCTACACGAGTGTCAGCATCCAGGGTTTTATATTCAGCAGGATCTATAGGATGTTCTAATGTAAACAGGCTGGCCTATGTCTGGAAGGCATGGAAAAGATCCAGAAAACAGATTCTCTTCCTAAATGTCAAGAGACGTGTTCCAGCCTATCAGGCTACAGTTCACTAGGCAAGTTTCAACAAAGTATTTCTTCATTGTTTTTCCTGGTGTCCTGGATCCTTTCTGATGGGCACTAGCACTTGCCATATAATTTGGGGTTTGGGAGAATGCTGTTGTTAACACTTTATTTTTATTTTGAATTTTATTTTGAATTTTTCAAAGTCCCCAAATTATAGGAAAAGCTGTGATCCTCATAAGGTTAATCTCTGGTGGAAAAAATGCATATTCCTGATGCACTTGTCTTGTTTTTTTTTAATTTATTTTTTAAATTAAGAACTTTGATGATATTTTGAAACTATTTGACAGGACCTTATTTTGAAGGTAGCCACATAGATTTCTGCAGTCTAAATAATTTAATCCCTCAGCTGGAGAATAGACTTTCAAGCAATAGTATTTTGGGATCACATATTTATAATGATCACATATTTATAAGGAAATAACTGGGTGTTATCTCCTTCTTAAAAAGTCTATTCTGCATCAAAATAGGAACACATCAATATGGTCACAATTTTATAATGTGCATACACACCCCATGTGCATTTGTGTATATGTTCATGTGTGCATGTCTATAGACAGTAAAAGTAGCTTTTTCTAGGAGTGGTGGTATTTTGATTTTGTGTTTTTCTGTATTCCAATTGGAGAAGGAAATGGCAACCCACTCCAGTATTCTTGCCTGGAGAATCCCATGGACGGAGGAGCCTGGTGGGCTACAGTCCACGGGGTGGCAAAGAGTCGGACACAACTGAGCGACTTCACTTTCACTTTCTTTCATTTTCACTTTTCTGTATTTAAAAATATTTTCAATGATTAACAGCGAAACAATAATCACTGGATATAAAGACAGAAGAGTTTTTAAAGAATATCTTTCCCAGGCTTAGCCCCGAAATATAAAATATTATAAAATAAAAAATATTGGCCAGATACTTCCAGAAGTGAGAAATTAAAGAGAGATTTTTAAGGCTGAGTTTACCAGACGTGATCACCTCAAAGGTAGTCTATAAATTCTAGTAACCAAGTAGTCTACAATTCTAGTAACCAACCCCCGAGAAAGGACACATCCCTCAGCGATGCTGAGGGCTCTTCTGTTTCTTTTTGTTAACCAGATTGAAAAGGAGGACCAAGCCGACCCCTCGGAAGAAGTGATGGAGGACTTTCAGGTGAACGGTTGGCCTCAGCTCCTGGACTCACTGCTTCTCGACGTACGTGCCCCGGGACAGGTCACCCGGCTTTGAATATGACGCAGGGGCCACCACCTGCTGATGTGGCCACAGCCGATGCCCACAGTCCCCGTGGGGCGGGCGCCGCCGGGCAGCCTGCCTGGAGGTGAGAGGGGACACCTCTGTGCATTAGGCTCCAGGCGGTGGGTCCCTGCAGCACCCTTTGGTCTCAGCCACAGTCCTGTCCCCTGGAGGATGTACACAGGCCTCCAGGATCTCTGGAGCAGGACGGCCCCACTGCCAGCCCATATGTTGTCCTCCAACCTCAAGACCCCTCCGTGCCTGGCATCTTGTTGCCTAGGCTGACTTGTAATCCTGGCCTCCTCCTTTGGCATCAGTCCTCTGCCTGGGCTCCTCTGTCCCCCTGCACCGTTTGGTCTCCGTCTGACCTCCTTAGTCAGTCCCTGTACTAGCTCACAGTCAGAGGCCCAGTTGGCTTCAAAGAACTACAAGTTCTTTTGTAGTAAGACATTAGGCTGCCAAATGGTCCGGAGATGCACGGAGATTCCCAGGGAGGGTAGGAGCTGTCTAGTTGCCAGAGGAGGCCAATGTGCTGGGTCAGAAGCTGGAGAAAAGTCTGAGGAAGGCGCTCCCTCCCACCCTCAGGCCCCTGTCTCCAGCTTCACACAGCGATCTGTGGGTGTCTTCTCCCGACCCACCCTGGGTGACAGCAAATACTCTCAGGCAACCGTCTAAGTCCAACCCCTCTGGACAGTCTCAACTCCAGCACTATCTGCTCTGTAAAATGTGCAACCCTGTGCAAGTAATCTGGGCTCAGTACCTTGCCCGCCTCCCCTCTCCCGAAGGCTCAGAGACAAGGCTGCTAAGTCGGCCCCTTGGGAGGCAGCGAAGCTGTTTTCCCCCCTCCCCACCTCAGGACACAGGCAGACCCCAGGCCACCTTCGCAGGGCCAGAAAGGGTGCTCAGAGAGTTGCTGTTCTCAGGCCATGGAGTCCCAAATTCCTGGGGGGAGGGCTGAGACCTGCCCCCCTACCCCCACCCCCGCTCTCCGTGCCTGGACCCCTTTATATACTGTAGAGGGATCAGGAAAGCTAGGAGAGGAATTTGGCCTTTGGGAGAGGAGAATTAAGCCAGGGGAGGGGTGAGCTGGGGCAGCTGAGCTGTCCAAGACTTCCCTCCCTGTGTGTGAACCCACTCCGTGGGGTGTGGGGGTCTGGAGCCAGTTATCATGGAGCAGGGTTGGGGTTGACTTCTCATCTCTTCGTTTTGATTTGCTCCCTCTATCTGTAGCCCTAGGCTCTTGAAAAGGACTTTTTGATCTTGAGGATGGGCTCTTGATCAGGGCCATAGGAACTTACTCCCTCACTCCACTCTGGTTCTACTATACTCCCCATACATATGCACGTTTTGGGGGCAGTGCCCCCGGTACAACAGAGGACCCTCAGATCACCTGGTGCTCCTGCGGATTGGTGTGTGTGTCTCTGTGTGTGTGTGTTTAGAAACTTGGCTTTGGGAGAATATCTCTGGGCTTGTCTTCGCTCCCAGGCACAAATACTGGAGAGCCCCTCTGAGTTCTGTGTTGATCCCACGACCCTGGAGGACCCTGACCGCTGAAGCTGATCATGAGAGAAGACCACGGTCCCTTCAGGGCCGACCTTGATGTAGGATTCCACTGTGAAACCCAGCAGCGGCTTTGTAGGAGCACCCCTCCTTGGGCTAGTTTCCTTACCCAGCTCAGAGAGGAGGGGTGGGAGGAGAGAGTTGAGGGCATCCATCTCTCTTCAGGCTCGAGTGGGGTCCATTCCAGAAGGCTATTCCAACTTCTTTTTGCCAGTGCGCCTACTGGTTTCTAAAGCCGGGGTTGAAGGGTGGAGGATACAGGGAACAGATCCTCCTCCCAGTCCTCCACTCCTCCCTTCTACTCATGAGGCTGGAGGAGGGGAGGCGGAGCCAGGCCCCAACCCCAAAGGGACCGTTGTTCTTCCAGACTTGGTCCACTTTGCTTGCGACTCAGAAGCCCTTTCGCTACCCAGCAGGATCACACTGTCTTGCCTCTTTCTGGTCTCTGCTTTTGCACGTGTAAGTGATATGTTGTCCTATCTGTTAGTGCCTGTGCCAACCTCAGGGCTCCGTTCTTACTGTTCATTCTGCCTGTGATGTTCTGGCCCAAGATCTTTGCACTAATGCCTTCAACTCAAATACCATGTCAGAGAGGCTTCCCTGGGAAGTCAGTGTGGTTTCCATAGTTAACGCTCTATCACATAGCTCTAGCAGTGATCACCTTCTTGAACCATCTTGTTCATATATTTACTTGTTTATTGCTTGGGACCCCATCTCCTCCTAATGTAAACTCTACAACTGCCAATACTTGTTTACTGCCACATTCTAAGTTCCCAACACTAGTAAGAACTCAATAAATGCTTGTTGACTGAATGGGTGTTTGTTTGTTATTCTTAAAATAGGCATAATTTTCCAAAAGTTCAGAGAGAGAAGTCAAAGGTGTCTATTGTGTTCAGCAGCAAGGAACCTTCTAGGGTGTGACTCTGTAGGGCATCCTCTGTGAGAGTCCATGGGAGGTGAGGACAGAAATTGGGGAAGGAAGATGCAACTCCCTCAACTCAGCCCCACCAGGAAGGGAGGCAGAGGAGGGGGCCATAGCAGGGGTGCTCCATGAAGCCAGCTGACACCTGGCATGTTGAATGCTGCTGGGAAGGAGGCAGCGGAGTGGGTGTGAGGAGGAGGAGGAGATAACTGGGGGAGACAGGAACTGAGCAAACTCTGGGAGACAGTGAAGGACAGGGAAGCCTAGCATGCTGTAGTCCACGGGGTTGCAAAGAGCCAGACACAACCTAGCGACTGAATGACAGGAAGTGAGGAGGCTGGCGAGAGGAAGCCAGGGCACAGGCGGGGGCATCAGGTGCAGAGAAGGGGTTCCTTCTCATCAGAAAAAAGGAAAGGAGAGCATAGGTTCTGGCGGGTTTGCAGGGTCAGTGACAGGAGCCTGAGGCAATTCCTGCCCATGGCTTTGATTTTCTACTGGAGCAGGAGGGAAAGTGCCCTGTTCACAAATGGGAGTGATGGTGGTGCTGTTAGGGGTCAGAGATATGAGGAGAGTGGAGAGGATTATAAAGAAATCACTTTATCTAAGGTCTTTGAAATCTTCTTAAACCTTTCTCCAGATGAATTTCCTTAATTAAGTTATAGTTCAAGGCAATATCTTGACACTAAATTGTTGTCTATAATGTCACATTTAAATGTGAATCTAAGATCTAAATCTGAGACTCATGTGGTCTCAGGAGGAAGATGGAAGAGTTGGAGAGGAAAGGCAGAGTTTAATCTTCCCAAAGAATATAGAACCACAGGGAAGCTTTCACTATGGGAAGCTGCAAAAATGCTGATGCATCACAGTGAGATGGGGCTGTGCTATGGGGCAGTAAATTGCTGAGTGTCCATCTAGGTTGCTGTTCAGACACCAGAGAAATGTGAAAACTTATTCTCCCAGGAGAGCTTCTTGCCTGACTCCATAGCACATATGTCAGCCCCATTAATAACATCATAACGGGTACTTACTATCTCTACTGAAGAAAATGAAGTATTTTTAACAGACAAAGATGATGCTGTTGGCCCAAAAGTGGGGTGTTTTATTTCCAATTCGGTGAGACTTTGCCTACTTATTCTTCTTATTTGTAACACAGGTACACACTTGCAAGAATGCTGGGTAAGGATAGTGATAAATTTTTTTTGTTGAGTATCAATTATATATCTATCTGGTGCCACATAGAGTTTTATGTTTGTAAATAGGAGAAGTTGGTTATGGCCTCCATGGCCATTGAATCATGACCTTGACCTTACTGCTATTATGTAGCAAAATGGAAGTTGCCAAACTGAGCTTGGTGAAACCCTGGGGTACTTGGAGATGCCACTGTATAAGATAAGCGGGAAGTAGAACCAATAGGGGTCCAGGCCACCTCCATGTCAACTAAAGCAGCTTTTAGGGTCTATGTTGATTTCTAATTTTATATAGATCAAGGGTCCTACTAGGGTAAAAGAGTCAAACAATCTCTACTTTCATAGCTAAAGCAGAAAAAGAAAATTTTTTTTTGGCCTTGCCATGGGACTTACAGGACCTGAGTTCCCTGACCAGGGATTGAACCTATGCCCTGGCAGTGCAAGTGCCAAGTCCTAACCACTGGACCAGCAGGGAATTCTCAAATATTGACAGAATACTTATGTTAGTAATTTTCTAAGTGATTTCTTGAAGAGTGTATTCTTTGGCAATGACATTATAGATTTAGGTTCAGTTGATGGGTAAGAGTATTTCAATGACTGCTTATTTCCTCTAAGGCAACATTCATCTACCACCGAGTTGAGTGTTTTGACTTTTGATCAAGGTTTAGCCAACATTTGGATGAGCAAAAGAACATAGATTAGCCAATAGTTCTGATAATTATTTTCCTTTTAAGCAAATTGATATAAAAGTTTTATATTCAACATGGATCATACTCAAACTCATCTCTGTTGCACAAGATACATTAACTGTATAAACTATATTAATAGTACATAAAACAGGTTTGAGGAGAGTGGAGAAGATGAAAGGTGACAGCTCAAGGGGTGGTCTTCATAACAAATCAAATATCTATCAGATTTGAGTCATTTGGTTCAAAAAGATCTCTTAACAATAAAACTAAGTTCTGAGCTGTGCTCAATCTGTAAGTCATGTCCGACTCTTTTTGACCCCTTGGACTGTAGCCCATCAGGCTCCTCTGTCCATGGAGTTTTCCAGGCAAGAATACTGGAGTGGGTTGCCATTTCCTCCTCCAGGGGACTTTTCCCTACCCAGGGATCAAACCCACATTTGCTGTCTCCCCTCCATTGACAGGTGGGCTCTTTACCACTGAGCCATCTGGGAAGCCTGAGCTCTAAGACAGTGTTTGTCTAATTACTAAAATAACATTCACAGTGGATTTTGAAGCATCCCAACATATCCCGAGGCTGGAATCCTGGGGGAGCAGGTGGTAATATCAGGAGAAGGTCCTTTCTAGAACCCTAGGCTGCATGTATTCTGTAGCGAGAGAAAGACAGATAACCTCAAGTAAGGAGGGTCAAGAAGGAAGGTGCTGTCTCAAGGCCAGAGGCTCTAGGTTTCTAAACTTTCCTACAGCAAAGAGATATAAGCTCGCTAGGAAGAAAGACTGGGGATGTGTGCGTCCATGTTTGAGAAGGTGGCTGATGGCAATGTTAGTCATTTATGTGTTGAGTTAATGGCAGACGCTCTGGTGAAGATGGGAAGTTATTGGCACCGGCATTAGCTAAGCCAGCCCTCCCTGGAGAAAGTTAAGAGCTCTTGGGGCCATTCTTTGTCAGTGAAGCCACACCAGGGCCAATATTAGTTGCAGATATTTTATCAGATCCTGAAAATAGTTCCTTGGCTCAGGAGGTGGTCCAAGTGTAGCCCCTTGTTGACCACCAAGCAAGTCTGTTCGATTAGCGATGAAGTGGAGAAATCCCCATTGTGTTCACCATTAAGGAGGGCTGGGTAGTCTGTCATTCAGAGAGTGTGGGATTCAATAGACATTCTATTGAATAGGCAGTTTTTCATCAAGTCATGTTTACAAATCAAAAGCAAAGCTTTTCCTGATACCTGATAGGTACCTTTACCCAGGTGGTAGCCCATTCACAACTAATTCACTTGTAGGCATGCCTCTTCCATAGCAAGAAGCAAGTGAAGGTCACAGTGGGGTCGAGTGCCCTAGTACTGCTAGGGAGTGTGCTCAGGGAGCCTGAGCTCCCAGGATGTCTCACTGATGGGAGTTACTTAGTGATCTTCCTGGATTTGGTTAACTTCTGAGACCTCTGAAGTACATCCATCTTTGGCTTTGCTATCTGCAATTCCTGTCTCCGCAAGGCAGCATCTCTCTTCTCTCCAGGAAGAAATCTTGATGCATCAGGAATAAAAATTCTGGTTTCTTGGGCTTTTTTTTTCACCACATGGTGATCTAACAGATTTTTACATAATCTATCTTCACTATAATTCATCTTCCGTTTCTTGAATTCTCTGTGAACATCCCCTTCTGCAGCTGACAGCTTCTGTTCTTTCTCTTCTGGCTTATAAGCTTTGTGAGTCAGACCCTTTAACAGAATCTTAGTTTTCTGCTGATGGAGATCATTAAGGACCTCTACTGCCAGCTGCAAGATTTTGCATTTATTTTCAACCAGAGCTTTGCCTGCAAGCAATGAAAAAGAAAATCATTTTCCAACTTTTTTTCTTCCACCTGATGCCTTGCTGACACTTCATTATTTGGCTTGGAATGTAAATAGTGTCTGTTTTCTTCAACTCTTGTTAATGTGGATTTTCTACTTTCCTGACTTTTTTTTTTACAATGGTAATCTGCCAACCAAATCTTTATTTTTAAAATTATCCCGTTCATTTCCTTCCCTATGATTTTTCTCCTCTGATCTTTCATGACTAGGTTTTAGCTGCAGAGCATATTTATTGAGAACTTCAACACCATTATTTTTCTAAGTCACAGCTTCTTCCTGAGACGTGAAATCTGAATTGATTTGCTCACCAGTCCCCATGGCCAGGGCTGGGAGGGTAGGAACAGCAAGGGGCAGAAGGGGATCACCCTGCCCCCTCCAATGGCTGCTTTTCCTTCTAGCTCCCGTCTTCCTTTCATCTCTTTCCCGCCCTCATCTGTTTTTCTACAGTTTAAATTCACAGAAGATCTTGGTGCTTAGATTTCGAGCAGAGCTACTAACAGTTTTGACACATTTTTATTGCTTTGGGTTTCACAATGTCTTCGCTGCCTTCTCCAGATGCTCTTCTCAGCTGTTCATGGAGAGTCTGCCCAAACCAGCACGTTGATTTGTGCAGGTCTCCACCCTCAGGTGACCAAGAGTGACGCCGAGAGGGGTGCGGACTCACACCCAGGTGTATTCTGGCTCCAGGTCTCTCCAGTCCCTATTCTTCACTTCCCTAACTGGCCTTGCCAAGGTGCCATCATGTCAGGCTCTTGAGTCACGACGGTTGTTTCACTACTGAATCTGCCTCCTTAACTTGCTTTCACCCACGGTTTTAATTTACTGCTACCTGCATCTTCTCAAGTCTCCAAAGGTCCTCCAAATACCTGAATCCACCTCCTCAGATGACAACTCCCTTTTCTTCTGGTGTACGCTTCCCTTCAGTGAGCTCTTGAAGTCCTAGTAAGAGAATGTCTGGAGTCCAAAGGAAGAGCTGGGAGCATTTAGCACCAAACTGGTGTGTGTGTGCGTGCATGCGTGCGTACGTGCGTGTGTGTGCGCACGTGTGTGTGTGTGTGCATGTGTGTGTCAGAGACAGATAGGGAGACAGAGACAGAGTCTTTCCTTTTTATGGCCTCTTTCCTTCTGCTGCTTCGGGTGCTCTGGGGAGGCTGGCTCCCTTCCTCCCACCCCCTGACTCCCTGTCACCCCTGTGCTGAAAATCATGTGCAGATGGTGGGAGGTACAGGGTTCCCTGGCAAGGGTAAACCCACTGGTGTTTCTTGCCCACACAGAAGGAGGTTTGGTTGGCGCGTCATTCCAATTCCCTCTCTCTTTTGACTTGTGAAACTCATGTTGCTGTGAAAATGGAGGAGCTTTAGTGTACATATATCATCCAACAAAGTTTCCTAAAGCTGCTTCTTAAAGCAGCTCTGTTTTTTGAACACTTCTAACCCCTACTGGGATATAACTGATTTAGAACAGTATTATACAGTGACTTTCTCCTACAGGGAATTCATTATGCCAATGAAATTGTTTAAACAAAGACACTGTTTATATGGGGGGCAAATCAGCGGGGTGTGTGTGTGTGTTTTCCCTTCCTAAATGGAGAGTTCATTTTACCTCAAAATCTCAGCCCCCATTAAAACATTTTAGAGGACTACCTGACTTTTGCTCTCCACCTGTAATTTTTAGGAGCCCTCCTTTCACATACAACCCTGGAGCAGTAAGCACTTTTATATTTATACCTAAGAGATCAAAACAAAAGGGTCTGTCCTCAAGTTCACAGATAAGTCTGCTCATCCCCAGAGACATCGGCCAACAAGGTCAATATTTGCTGACTGAGTAAATAATGAAAATATATTGAAAAAATTATTTAGAGGCTTACGGAGTAGTATGTAAGTAAAGACTCAAAAAATGAAAATGCCAACCAGCAGGCAGAGGGCCCAGATGACAACCTGAGATGCTCAAGGTCACAAAGCTCTTTCAGAGACTGGCAGAGCACACCTAATAGTGCACGGCCATCTCCCCTCATCCTCCAGTTCGTTTACTCAGGGATTACAGCTGTGACTTTGACAAATAGGCGATTATTTTCCATGCCCTGGCCCTAGTGAGGAATAAGGCATTTTACTGGAGGGGCTATAGCCAGAGACTCTATGCCACGGAAAGACCAAATATGAACTCATGTTATCAGTTCAGAGCAAAAGAAATAGGCAGAGTCCTTCCTCTGTTGCAGGGCCCTCTGTCTCCATTAGAGTATCTAAAAGGAGATAATGATGTCAGACCCCACATACGGATCCTTGCCACTGTTCCACAGAGTAACTCTCACGATCAAGGTACCTGATTTCACTTAAGCTATGGCTTTCAGAAAATAAGAATCTACTGCACTAAAATTCTTTGGTTTTTCAAATTATTTTTCCTCTGCCCTGAGCAATATACCTATGAATGTTTCTATTTAGGCTTTATCCACAATGAATATAAAGTAAGATTTCATTTGAATATATTAACCTTTCAGTACAATATATATGTGGATTTTTAAAAAATTATCTGATTTCTAAACATACATTCAGTTTCTTGATATTTCTTATCTTGCTGTCTACACCTTTACTTTGCAAAATTTTAATACCTTCACATAAGAGCAAATATAGTAAATTAGTAAGTTTTTCAATTGCTGGCATTGAAAGTAGAGGCTCAAGGAAAGTTTCAGGAAAATGGACAAAAATCCTGGATTCTGGAAAGGGCATTTATAACAAAAACGGAGTCAGACATGTCTTGTTTCTCATCAGCTGTATCACTTGGGTCAAGTCATTCAACTCACCAGTGTCGTGGTTTATTTGTGAACGGGAAAGGATGATGCCTACCTTTCCTTCACTTTCTCACAGGGCTACTGTGCAGAGTAAAGAAGATGAACTTTTTGAATCTAAGAGATTTGGCACACTAAGATGGAAATAAATTTTTGGAGGGGCTACTTTCAGAGGCTAGTTGACAGAGGTCGGCTTATCACTTTTCAGTCATCTAGAATGCCAGGAACTTGACTGCTATGATGACTGCTGTGATCAGAGTCTAGCCAGTCTGTTTATTGATACAGAACAAGGCCTGGAACTGTACTGGGATGAGAAGAGGATATGTTGGTCCCCTACTCTGGACCTAGACTAATGCATGTCTAGGGCTGAGCAAAGTGAACAAAGTTCCCTGAGGTAGGGCAGGCTGTCGGAACAGGAAATACATGGCTAACCAAAGCACTTTGCCTTGCCAAGTGGTATTTACAATCCTAGAATGAAGCGAAAGGGCACTGAACAAAGGAAAGGACCAGTCATGTGGCCAGAAGGCGTGAGGTTCTAGAATTTGCCCAGCTTCAGACACCTACCCATGCTTTCAGTCAAGGAACAGTATCTATTTCTGAAGAAGGTGGGGAGGTCGATTGCACAGACGCAACCACTGGGAAAATGGAGTTCTCATCTGACAGGTTTTTTTTTTCCTCCCTCCCTCAACAGCATTTTGAAAATACTGTCCTGTGGTCTGTTGACCTCTATAATTGCCAATGAGAAATATGCAGTCCTTCCATTGTAAGTAAATTGTATTTTTTTCTTTGGTTACTTTTAAAGCTTTTTCTCTTTGTCTTCACTATAATGTCACTAAGTATGGATTTATTTTTATTTATTTTGCTCAGGACTCAAGTTTCTCTCAATCTGAAGACATGTATCTTTCTTCAGGGATGTGTAATAACACCACAAGATATCGTTGTACAACCACGGTAAAGGCAAAAATAAAAATTATCAGTTGTCGGCCAGGATGTGGGAAAAATTCAAGCCACCGTTGAGAATTTATAAATTATCACAACACTTCTGGGGTGCAATCTGGGGGTACCAGCAAAATAAGATTCTGTATAGCCTATGATCAAGTGATTATGATATTAGGCACCAATCCTGAGAAAACTTGCATTCATAGAAAAAGGAGATACAGGTACATCTGTTCAGTGAAGCATTGCTTGCCATTGGGGGGCGGAGAGAAAGAAATTAATCAAAATGTCCATCAATAGGAGAATCAATAATGGGATCGCCAATAAATAAATCCTGGACAGCAGTTAAATGAATCAGGTATTCTCACACCAGGTAGATAAATTTGGAAGACAAAATGAGGAATGTAAAAAATAGATGGTAAATGGAGTGATGCCCTATGTATAGATTTTAACCACCCACAAAGCAATAATTGTCCAATATGCAGAAACAGTAAGACCTCTCACTCTCTAGAGTGCAACAGAATTTTTTAAAAAGGAGAGAGAGAGACAACAGAATAAAAGGCAATCCAAGAAATATCTATCCTCATGGAAACCAAAAAGAAGATTTGAAATAATTCCTGGCTTGAAGAAATAACAGAAATTAAAGGCTGCATAGAAGTGGTCAATAGTACTAGCCAGACACAAATGTGCTTGGGGAGGCAAGGGAGACAAATGACCAACCTGGGGGTCTCTCCAGACTTAAAAGTCTTAGAAAACGAAGATACTTGTTTGGAGTCCATTTTTTAAAATCTGAGTTGAACTGTCGTTTCTGACAGGGGCAAAGGGGAAGCGTTAGAATATACTCCTCCCTCCCAAGCTTCCCTTGGTGACAGGCAGGAAGGCACAGTAGAAGATAATGGAACGTAGTAGAATGTGGAGGGATGTAAAATGGGCAGCATTAAGTGGAGGGAAGCTCAGAGCAAGGAGGGCGAGGGTACGTGGGCCTGCATGGCGCTGGGGGCTGGGACGGCCAAGCACGAATGCCTGAAGTACCAACAAGGCCACAGACCCGTGTCCCTGAGTGGGCACGGCCAGGCGGAGCCAGGCTTGAGGGGCACGTGAGGAGTTGGGGGAGCGATGCCAGGGGACGTCCTGCTTGAGGTGGGGGCTGGGTGAGAGGGCGTGCCGGGAGGGAGCCGGGAGGAAGCGTGCGAGACTCAGATGGGCTTAGCTCAGAACGCCGTCCTCCCGGAGAGTGGAAGTCGCCCAAGTACTGTCCCGAGGCAGCTGGAAGGACAGAGTGCCCTGGCTTCCTCACGTAGGAAGGTCACTTCTCGGTGAAAGTGGTGATGTTAATAACAGGCAGGGAGTCGAAGGACACAGAGCTTTCAGATAGACATGCTTCCTGCCTACATTCAGGTGCTAAATGACCAACCAAATGAGAACCTCTAATGAACAGTTTCCAACGAAGAGAACGCCGAATCATTACACTCCTGGGAGTAACGCCCGAGGTGCCATGACAGGCGCCAGAAAGAGCACATTAGTGGGCCAGCCCCACTCAGACCCGGGGAGGAAACTTCATGTTCTTTTAGCTCGTTGCAGATCTTGCAAAGCCAGACCCCATGCTCCAAGCCTGCTGGGTTCTACCCTCCATGTCATCCAGGAGATACAACAGGGTTACTACAGAATGTGACACTGAGCAGAGAGCATGGTGTGTATTAATTCATGTAAGAAACTGTATATCAGCACAGAAATGTTAATAACTAGAAATGACTGGATTCTCTATGTTGTCTGTTGTGGACACAAAGGCCACTGGGAGGTGGGTCAAAAATATCTGGAAATTACTTGAAACTGATGAATAACTAAACAGAATTATAACTAAAATGTACCATAATCCAACTGTATTTTTTTGTCTTTTAATGATTGGTTCTGCGGCGCCCTATGCAGTGAACATTACAAAAATCACACGAAGCTCCAAAAGCTACTCTAGGTAAATTTCTTGAGTGGGAATTCCCAACTGTAATGTTTGGCATATTATTCTAATAGTTCTGTATGTTAACTGATTATGTTTTGACATTTTGACTGGTTTTGGGAAAACTGTGGTGTGTATCTGGAATTGTCTTGAGACATGCTTAAACTGTGATTCTCTGGGTGGAAAGTCCTGGTTGATAGTGCTTGCCAATTTCCATGCTGTAAATACTTCCATTATGGCTGACTGCAGGCTACAAATGTGGTATCACTGAGTGCAGAATTGGGAAGAGGTGCACAAAGTTGATCCTTGTGAGTCGGTATAGGACACTGTATATACTTGTGGCCCTGTGTAAAACTACAATTTTTTACTAAAAATATTGCCCCATAAATATACAAAGGCATTAGTGAAAGGAAAAATAAATTCCAACTGGGAGCTCAAACAGAGAAAACTGGCGGAGGATTTTTTTGAAAAACTTTGTCTATATTCTACATTTTATTATTATCTTTTATTAAGCATCTGTGTGTCACCCTGAGTGTTCTGAACGCTTAGTTTCTTTGGTGTTCCCCTGGATAGAGGCTAGGGTTCCCTCTCCTTTCAGATATTGGTGCTAAGACGATGCTGACCGAAGAATCGATGGGACCTGCTCACCGTGAAGCCAGTTTCAGGAGGGCCGAGCTGATGGTGGAGGCAGAAGAGAAGACACAGAGCCTCCTGAGTTTGGGGAGGCGATGTTGATATTTAGATGTATGGTTTGGTATGATAATGTATTACTTTAAAAAAATTAATGCTCATGAAAACAAGAAAAGCCAGTTGTTCAAAAATTGAGATACAATGGAATAATAAACTCTTCTATTAGAGTAAGCCAAGAAGAAATTTATTAAACTTGAGATGAATCGGAAATTTCAATAAGAATCCACGGACATGTTTTTAAAGGAGGCTTTATCTGTTCTGTCCCTGCAGCGATTTATGCCATTGGATATTTTTGCTGCCATCTGTCAAACTCCAGTCAGAAAGTAGGACAAGCTTATTTGTAGAATAGTGCTTATGGTTTCTAAAACTATTCTCCAATGAGAGGGACAGATGCCCTTGGGGGATAGTTGACTCCATATTTCTGGGCAGGGGGAAAATTCAGGATTCGTTTGTAAATTCTAGATGTTAAAAGAAAGCAGGGTTTCATCCACCTGGGGGAGGGTGGTGGGAGGGGGGTTCAGCATTGGGAACTCATGTACACCCATGGTGGATTCATGTTGATATATGGCAAAACCAATACAGTACTGTAAAGTAAAATAAAGCAAAATTAAAAAAAGGAAGAAAGCAAGGTTGCATCTGTAGCAACATGGGCGGACCTGGAGACTGTCATCCTGAGTGAAGTAAGTCAGAGAAGGAGAAATAGCATATGACACCCCTCATAAGTGAAATCTAAAAAGCAGTGACACAAATGAGCCTACAAAGCAGAAAGAGACTCACAGACTTAGACAATGAACTTATTCTCTAAGTTTGGCGGGGGTAGGGGGAAGGACTGGGGGAACGGATAGTTAGGGAGTTTGGGATGGACATGTACTCACGTCTGTATTCAAAATGGATAACCAACAAGGCCCTACTGTACAACACATGGAACTCTGCTCAATGTTATACGGCACCTGGATAGGAGAGGACTTTGGAGGAGAATGGATACATGCATATGTATGGCTGAGTCGCTTCACTGCTCACCTGAAACTATCACAGCATTGTTAATCAGCTATACCCCAACTGAAAATGAAAAGTTTAAATTTTAAAAAAAGAAAGCAAGGTTGCATTAAGGTATCAGAGTCATAAATCCATAATGGTTCAAAAGAGAAGATAAAACAGAGCTGCCTGAAAAAAATACAGCCAGTCTCTGAAATTGTTTACTGAAAAGGCTGTGTGTGTGTGTGTGTGTGTGTGTGTGTGTGTGTAATCGCTCAGTTGTGGACAACTCTCTGCAACCCCATGGACTGCAGCCCACCAGGCTCCTTCTGTCCATAGGATTCACCAGGCAAGAATACTGGAGTGGGTTGCCATGCCCTTCTCCAGACTGAAAAGGCCATATGTTGATTAATAAAAATTACATGAGGCCTACACACAAGCAACAGTCTGAAAATGCAAGAAACTGTCTTTTCCTATAAGGAGATGAACTCGTAACAGGACATAGTCATGAGAATAGCAATATTCAAGATCTCTGTGACATGTGGTTTATTTGATAGAAAAGTGAATTGGAGGGAATCAAGATTTTTCATGATGCCAGGGGTGACTTTTAAAGAGTAGTTTCTCTTATCTTTCCAGCAATAAATTACAGTCTTTCCTAAGTACTCCCCACTGTGGTTGCATAGTGGAGAGAGGCACCCCCTGAAAACTGCTGGATTTTTAGTCAAGTAGTCAACACACATGCGCTGTGCACGTCATATACGCCATGCTGCTTACGGCCATTTGGGCATCACAGGCGGCACAGTGGTGCAGAACCCACCTGCCAGTGCAGGAGACACAGGAGATGCAGGTTCGATCCCTGGGTCAGCAGGATCCTCTGGAGGAGGGTATGGCAACCCACTCCTGTATTCTTGCCTGGAGAATCCCAAGGACAGAGAAGCCTGATGGGCTACAGTCCACGGGGTCACAAAGAGTCGGGCATGACTGAGCACACATGTGCGCATGCTCACACTCACACACACATACACACACACATGACCATTTATCCAACAATGATTTGCTTCGCACAGGCAGGGGCTCTACATCCTATTTCTACATTATTTTTACCACCCTGTGACTGGTTGCCTCAGGTGGCAAGTCAGAACCAGCTTCTCTTCCTGCAGTAACCCTCACCATGTCTCACTAGAAGAGGAGAAAATCTCATAGATGTCAGAAAAATGTTAAGTGGACCCTGAAGAATAGACAATTCTGAATCGGCAATATCAAATAGAAACAAAGCATGCTGGTAAAGGGTATCAATGCTAGTTTTAAAGTAAGAGGAGAAAAACAAAGGGAAAATGTGCCCTAAAAATTAAATTTTAAGTGAGCTTCTCTTTCTAAGGAGACTTTAAAATTAAGGGAGTATAGAAGATAAGGGACAGAAAGTAGAATGACAAGGGATAAGCTTGGTCATGAATAGATGGAGAGAAATGCCTGCACTAGCCCCAACCAAGAGCACAAAAATCAAGTGGAAAGCAGGTCACTACAGTGTCAACTGATGTCTATAAGAACTAAATGTATGATAAAACAAACGAGAAAAAGGTCGTTCAGAAATGAACTGGTGCTTCTGAGAACATCTGGTTCTTCGCAAAATCGGTATCTTAGGCACATACTGTGCTTTACAGGAAATCGGAAGGAATCCACCTAGCAACAGGTTTATCATCAACAAAGGAGAGCAGGGTGTCAACCATGCGAGGAGGAGGTCATACCCTCTCCCCAGAGGAGGTGCTGTGGGGGTGTGAGGGGGGCTGCTTTGAGCAAGAGGTCAGCACACGGAGGGGCTGCTCAGTGGGCGGCATCAGGAAGTAATGGGCGGAAACTGGAGGCTTTGGGCTTTGTTTCAATGTGTAAGTCCAAGGATGGGTGTTTGTGAGCCTCTGAGCACCGTCCATTGTCTGTGTCAATCACGCAGGGCTGTGTCCATCACACAGGCCTGGCAGCTTAGTCTCCTCTGCTCTCCCATGGGTGTCCCTGTGAGAACTCACACCAGGGGCTGGGTTCACAGTGATGGAGACAGCCCGCTGCTCTAAGCAAGCTGCCCTTGTTCCTAGCGTCTCTGAAGGAAACATGAGGCTCCTGAAGACAGGGTGAAAGGGAAGCCTGTCACCACGTGAGCGTTGTCCCCATCTTGGCTCCTCAAATCTCTGAACAGGATTTAGGGGATACGGCTCTGGCCCTGCTGAGCCTCTATGGTCTGGATCTAGTAAAAATAATCCAGAAGGCTCTGTCTCTAGACCTTCGGAGAGCAGAAGAGATGGGCGCCCTTGCAGATGGGAATGTCAGCATGAAGAGAAGGCAGATTTAATGGGAATTGCTGAGGAAGCCTGGGGGGTCAACCCCACTGTGATCACTCAGGAAATTCGAGGTATTTTGTTGGGACTTGAAGTTTGTTTTGGGAGCCTTACTATACGTTATCCATTTCTATAATCACAGGCTGCTGAGGTCATAGTCAGAATAACATTCCAGATACAAATTCTCTCAAATCTGCGCCTTACACTCCGATTTCCCTTGCTCTGACAGAATGGATTTTTATCTTGCCTTTTTTTCCTGACGTTGCCCTGCTTCTTCTTGGTTTTTGCCATCACCATCTGAACTTTGTGTGGCCCAACCCAGCTTTCCCCTAGGTCCTGGGCAGTAGCTTCTTCCTGATGCTGAGAGGCTGTCTGCTCCTGGCTTTGTTCCTCTACCTGAATTCTATTACCCACGGGGCTTCATGCCACACTCCTGTGATACAAACACAACACGCTGGTCCTCTCTCACCATGTAGTCCGTCTCTTCTCTGTGCTCTCATAAACCAGTGGGCATTTCACCCCAACTAATTCTTCACTAACATTATTTTTACACAAAATGGATCCCACAGTTTCTTATAAGAGCCAGTGACATTTTTGAGTCAGAAATGTCCTCATGCATAGGTGTCATTTGCTATAAGACGGTGAAGGTTGTAAAACCACTCCCTTCATTCAGCCCTCTATAGCAAGTGCAACTGTAGACTTCATATAGTCCAACATGCCTGATTTACAGGTGAAAAGCTGCATCCCTGAGGGGTGCACGATCTGCCCCAAGTTCCTCAGAGAAGCTGTGCTGAAGCGACACACCCAGACTCATTGTTCAAAACACTTTCCATCATTAAGAGCACCGTGTAGAAAGCGATGTCAGTTCTGGAGGCTGTGAGGAGAGAGATAAGTGGGGAGGAGACTGGCAGGAAAAACATATAGGAGGATGTTTAAAAGTCCAAAAATAGTTGACGAAGGAATAGACTGTACTGTCAAAGGAGTAGAAATTCTTCTGTTAGATAAACTGCCTCACCAGCGAATGACCCAGAGACCCACCCACCTGCCCATCCCTAACTCTTCCCAGGAACCAGACCCTCCTAGGTGAGGTAACACTGTGTACGGTCAGATGGAGGCAGGAAATTTGGCCCCGAGTGACTCAGCTTGGAGGGGGTTTAAGAGGCATGTAGAGGGAAAGCAGGTCATAAGGCCACGTCCGTGGAATCAGGACTTCCTCGCAAAGTCTGGACAAAGTTCACTGTACCCAGGAACTCAGCCTGTGGTGAAGTCCCAGAGGAGGATTCAATATACGGTGGAAATACTGCAAGCCCAGTAATAAAAGGAGTGCAGATGCAGTCACCCGCAGCTTCTGCACCCACGTTAGCAGCACTGCTGATGCAGAGGATGTGGGAGACAGGAACCCGGGGGCAGCCCCCAAGTAGGATGGTGCACCCACTAGAGCCGTTCACAGCGTCTTCGCGGTCCTTTACCGTATGGGGACCAGCTCACCACACACCGGACATCATTAAGCATTTAATCACAACCAACCATGCTTCCAAGTATGGTTTGTGGAATAAACTGAATTGTTCACATGCCCGACCCAGCCACTCACCCATTAGCACAGATCATATAAACACGATTTCCCTCCTTCCACTGACATGTGTTAAAGGTTTACTCAGCTATATCCTCTTGGTTATTCCATAAGATACCATGTTATTGTATTTATTCATCATATAGCAATTTAAGATAGTATTTTAGATGAGGAAGAAATAAAGTTGAGAGACTTACCCCAAAGTCACACAGCTGATATTTAGAGGATCTGAGATTCTGATGCCCATGCAAACCCTCTTTTCCTGGTAAATCTCAATAACTGACAATGCTTGGTGCCCCCCTGCATGGCTGGGAGGCCTTAGGGGTGTCTTCCCTCAGGATGGGTGATTCCTGCTATTGCTGCCCTCTCTCCCCCATGTGAGTGGCCAGCAAGCTCCTACATGCTATCTAGCCACTGGTGGCCACTGGAGGTGAATCACGGAAGTTGTAGGGTAGTGGGATGACTTGGTTACTCCTCCACACTTCAGATCCAGGTGGGCCAAGACAGACAGCCACATCCCACATAGGGGAATGCCTATATTGGGCAAAGCCTGGTGCTCAGCTCTTGCTGGCCAGGCTCCTGGTTTGCACTGGATCCTGATGCTTCCAAGATGTGCTTGATCATCCTTCTCATTCATATGAATAAAAAACAGTCATCATTTACTGAATGCTTATCATGGGCTAGACACTGAACTAAGCCCTTTAGGTATATTTAATTCTCATGATGCTCTGAATTACATAGCTTTATTATCCAAGTTTTGTAAGAGAAGAAATCTATCAGCCCAGAAACATGAATAAGTTGTTCAAGATTCCATAACTAGTCAGGAGTGAAGCTGGGATATGGGCCCTGCAGCTTGGATCCTGGCTTTGTTGACTTCCACATGGACCTGCCATTCCCCAGGGCTCTTGATTTTGCCATTGGATCGACTCCAGACACTGGCCACAGCTCCTCTTCTTGGTTTCAAATCAGTGACTCACAGACAACATGGGCTCCTCAGTCTCCAGTTATGGTTCTGTGTTTTGAACCGGTGATGTCCTTCAACTGGACACCTCCTGGCCACGAAGGTTCCTGAGGCTCAATGGACACATTGCCCAAGTGTTGTGGGCTTAACCCTTCGGTTAATAAACTAACCTCTCCCTCCAGCTGAGACTTATTCCAACGTCAAAAAAGAGGACTAATTAATTTAAAGCCAGGCATGCCCTGAATTGCTATTTGCTGCAAGGATCTCTGTCTAGTCTATTTCCCATTTGCCAAAAGACTTTCCAAAAAGAAAATACAGGTTTATTGTGCTTTGTGTCAATTGCATGTATTATTTAGACTACACTAGGCTGGCACCCAGTACTCTTGCTGGAATATCCCACGGACGGACGAGCCTGGTAGGCTGCAGTCCGTGGGGTCATGAAGAGTCGGACACGACTGAGGAACTTCACTTTTGCTTTTCACTTACATGCATTGGAGAAGGAAATGGCAACCCACTCCTGTGTTCTTGCCTGGAGAATCCCAGGGACGGGGGACCCTGGTGGACTGCTGTCTTTGGGGTCGCACAGAGTTGGACATGACTGAAGCGACTTAGCAGCAGCAGCAGCAAGCTGAATTAACAAACACTGATTAATGGATCAAAGACAATCAAAATTTGGGCCTTGGCTCAGAGGACAATCCTGGGAAGGCGTGTGGATTGGCTGGATACCTCTCCCTCACATAGGTATTTAATACCTAGGATGACAGATGCTCTGCCATAATCAGAGCAGGGCTCTGCCACGTCTTTTCCGGTCAAGTGGAAGGAGGAAAGAGCATGGGAGAATGTAAAGGAAGGCTTTCATGGACCATGAGTAGTACACACAACTTCTGTTCACATTCTCTTGGCTGAAATTCAAACTGCAAGGGAGGCTGGGGAGTATGATCCAGTTATGTGCCCAGGAAGAAGTAAAACAGGTTTTGGTGAACAATGAACGGTTCCTGCCACTCTACTTCTGATAAGTAATAGTTTACACACTCATATTTGACTTTGTTCTTCAGTTTGTTCTTTTGCATTTTCTTGATGTCAGTTTTATATAGTAATAGTTTTCTACTTCATTGTGTTTTTTCTTAAGTCTTCTATGGAAAGTGGCAGAAAGTTAAAAAAAAATGAATGTAATAGAATGTAGATCGATTAAGTTTGAACACACCCTCTCACCATACACAAAAATAAACTCAAAATGGCTTTAAGACTTAAACATAAGACATGACAGACCCCATAAAACTCCTAGAAGAGATCATAGGCAAAACATTCTCTGATGTAAATCATACCAGTGCTTTCTTAGGTCAGTCTCCCAAGGCAATAGAAATAAAGACAAAAATAAACAAATGGGACCTGATCAAAGTTACAAGCTTTTCCCTAGCAAAGGAAACCATAGAAACATAAAACTGAAAAGACAACCGACAGAATGAAGAGATATTTGCAAACAATGCAACCCAAAAGGGCTTCATTTCCAAAATATACAGACAGATCATTTAACTCAACAACAAAAAAATAAGCAACCCAGCTGAAAAATGGACTGACCGCCAGAATAGACATCTCTCCAAAGAAGAAATACAAATGGCCAATAGGCACATGGAAAGATCCTTCACGTCACTAATTATTAGAGAAATGCAAATCAGAACCACAATGAGGTACCACCTCACACTGGTCAGAATAGCCTTTGTTAAAAATGTCTACACATAACAAATACTGGAGAGGATGCGGAACAAAGCAAACCTTCCTGCACTGTTGGTTGGAAGGTAACTTGGTGCAGCCACCAAGGAAAAAGCATGGAAGGTCCTCAGAAAGCTAAAAATAGAACTATCACATGAGCCAGCAATCCCACTCCTGGGCATATATCCAAATGAAACTCTAATTCAGAAAGGTCCCTGCACCCCTATGTTCATAGCAGCATGATTCACAGTAGTCAAGACACGGAAACCACGTAAATGTCCACTGACAGATGGATGGGTATGAAGATGCGCTACATACATACAGTGGAAGGCTGCTCAGCCAGAAAAAGAAGGTCATGCCATTTGCAATGGATGCAACTAGTGATTATCATACTGAGTGAAGTAACTCAGAAAGAGAATGACAAAAACCATCTGATATCACTTCTACATGGAATCTAAGATAGGACACGAATGAGCCTACCTATAAAACAGAAACACTCGTGGACAAATAGACACAACTGTGGTTGCCAAGAGGGAGGTGGCTGGGGCGGCTGGGGTGGGAGGTTGGGGTTAGGAGATGCAAGCTTTTATATACAGAAAGGATCAACAGCAAAGTCCTACTGTATAGCACAGAGGACTACATTCAGTATCCTATGACAAACCATAATGGAAAACAGTATATACAAAATAATGCATGTATTTGTATAACTGAACCCCTTTGCTCTACGGCAGAAATTAATACAACATTGCAAGTCAACTATGTTTTAATAATAATATATATATAAATGAATGCAGTAGAAAATGACAGAGTATAAAATATTCTATCTCTTCTACACACAGATGGAAAAGAAAAGGGGAAAACAGCAAGCTTTTGCTCTTGTTTTTGTTCTTGAGGAAAGGCCTACATTTGGGTAACATTTGCCAAGGTTTTACAGCTCTCAGGTTATACACTGAACATGGTTCTCTTCTATATGGATATTCCTGTAATTGTAATACAGGTGACCTGAATCCCAACTTGTGATTATGCATATTATAGATCTATGACTGAGGAATTTCAATCCATCTATCTTCATCTGGAATTCTAGTTACAGTTTTCTCCATGAAGACAGGCAAGTAAAAATCACCATATTTATAAACATTCTGTATAAAAAGAAGATTAAATGCATGGTCTTGGAGACATGTTTATTATCATCACTAATTAATATATTCTATTCTGCCTTCAGACTTGAATTTTATTATTAAGCTGTCCCATTAATTACTGGGAATTCACATAAGGGAATAATATACAATACTAGGGAAATGAGTGAAAGCTTTCATCGTTGTTATTAAATAATCTCCAAGAGATCTAAAGGAAGAGGTCAAGGTCCAGGGAAACTGAGATGATAGAGAAGCCTAGTTTAAAGAGCAAGTCCTGGTTTTTATTGGGAACAATTCCTGCTCATTTTTAGATCCAGGGGAATGGTAATACTGGTAAATGTGGATCACTTATACCGCCTTCCCACAGATAAATCAATACTTTTGCAGGAGCCTCATAATCAGGTTTCCACTTAGAAATCTGTGGGAAAAAAAGGATCACAGTAAAACTATTTGAAAAAATAACAAAGTGCCTGGAATTCCAGTATGAAGTTGTTTGTGTGAAACAGTAAGCAATCTTATTCTCTTGTCTCTCCTAAGAGCCTGGGATTATTCACATTGTGTGCTTGATTACTGGACCAACTCAGCCAGAAAACAGCCACTGAAGAGCGTGTATTGGATTGAAAATCATCAATAGCCTAAGTGATCAGTGAAACAACTGGAGAGGCTGTCTTCCTGTTTTACGGCAGAGAATGACTCAGAGTGATACTGTGATTATAATGGAAAAGGCACAATATTAGAGGTCAGCTCTATCTGTGGGGATCAGGGCACCAGTTCTATCTATGTTCTGAGCTCAGGATATTTGCTCTGTATCTCAGCATGGCTGTGAGGATCCTATCAAATGTGGTATCAGTTCAGTCAGTTCAGTCGCTCAGTCGTGTCTGACTCTTTGCGACCCCATGAATCGCAGCACGCCAGGCCTCCCTGTCCATCACCATCTCCCGGAGTTCACTCAGACTCACGTCCATCGAGTCAGTGATGCCATCCAGCCATCTCATCCTGGGTCGTCCACTTCTCCTCCTGCCCCCAATCCCTCCCAGCATCAGAGTCTTTTCCAATGAGTCAACTCTTCGCATGAGGTGGCCAAAGTACTGGAGTTTCAGCTTTAGCATCATTCCTTCCAAAGAAATCCCAGGGCTGATCTCCTTCAGAATGGACTGGTTGGATCTCCTTGCAGTCCAAGGGACTCTCAGGAGTCTTCTCCAACACCACAGGTCAAAAGCATCAATTCTTCGGTGCTCAGCCTTCTTCACAGTCCAACTCTCACATCCATACATGACCACAGGAAAAATCATAGCCTTGACTAGACGGACCTTAGTCGGCAAAGTAATGTCTCTGCTTTTGAATATGCTATCTAGGTTGGTCATAACTTTTCTTCCAAGGAGTAAGCGTCTTTTAATTTCATGGCTGCAGTCACCATCTGCAGTGATTTTGGAGCCCAAAAAATAAAGTCTGACACTGTTTCCACTGTTTCCCTATCTATTTCCCATGAAGTGATGGGATGCCATGATCTTCGTTTCCTGAATGTTGAGCTTTAAGCCAACTTTTTCACTCTCCTCTTTCACTTTCATCAAGAGGCTTTTTAGTTCCTCTTCACTTTCTGCCATAAGGGTGGTGTCATCTGCATATCTGAGGTTATTGATATTTCTCCTGGCAATCTTGATTCCAGTTTGTGTTTCTTTCAGTCCAGCGTTTCTCATGATGTACTTGCATATAAGTTAAATAAGCAGGGTGACAATATACAGCCTTGACATACTCCTTTTCCTATTTGAAACCAGTCTGTTGTTCCATGTCCAGTTCTAACTGTTGCTTCCTGACCTGCATACAGATTTCTCAAGAGGCAGGTCAGGTGGTCTGGTATTCCCATCTCTTTCAGAATTTTCCACAGTTTCTTGTGATGCACACAGTCAAAGGTTTGGCATAGTCAATAAAGCAGAAATAGATGTTTTTCTGGAACTCTCTCGCTTTTTCCATGATCCAGCGGATGTTGGTAATTTGATCTCTGGTTCCTCTGCCTTTTCTAAAACCAGCTTGAACATCAGGGAGTTCACGGTTCACGTATTGCTGAAGCCTGGCTTGGAGAATTTGAGCATTACTTTACTAGCAAGTGAGATGAGTGCAATTGTGTGGTAGTTTGAGCATTCTTTGGCATTGCCTTTCTTTGGGATTGGAATGAAAACGGACCTTTTCCAGTCCTGTGGCCACTGCTGAGTTTTCCAAATTTGCTGTCATATTGAGTGCAGCACTTTCACAGCATCATCAAATGTGGTATAAGCATATGTAAATGCAATATCAGTGGAGTTGAACATTTTTAATAGTACAACTGCTTTAATTTATTTTTTAAAAATTTTTGGCTGTATCCCACATAATGTGGGACCTTAGCTTCCTGAGAGGGGAGTGAACCCACACCCTCTGCATTGAAAGGCGGAGTCTTACCCACTGGACCACTGGGGAAGTCCCTCATGTTTTTTTTTTTTTAAGTTCCTTGAAATCAAGTGTTTTAGTGTATTAGTCAGAGTTCACTAGAGAAACAGAGCCGATAGACTGCATGTGTATACATATGCACACACATAATTGGCTCTTCTGATTATAGAAGCTGAGATCTGCAGCTGCGAGCTGACAGCCAAGCTTGCCGATGGTGTAACTAGTCTGAGACGGTAGGCCTGACAACCACGAGAACTAACATTTTCAGTATCAACCCCAGAGTGGCCAGGTTCAAGATTCAGGAAGAGCTAATGTTTCAGTTCCACGCCAAAGGCAGGAAAAACTGACACCCCAGTTCAACAGTCAGGCAGGACGAGTTCCCTCTTGCTTGAGACACTATCAGCCTTTTTGTTCTATCCAGGCCTGCAGCTGATTGCATGAGGTCCACCCACTTGAGGGAGGGAAATCTACTTTACTCAGGCTACTGATTCAAACGTAGATCTCATCCAAAACACACTCACAGAAATATCCCAAATAAGGTACGACCAAATATCTGGGCATCCTGTCGCTCGGTCACGCTGACACACAAAATTAATCAGCACATTGGGTTAAGTCTTGTTTAAAATGACCTAGTTGCAAAGGTCGGTAATGACCCGTTAGACAATAATAGTTTTAAAGGTCCTCAGTTCTAAAAGAACGGGAGTTATTTCATTTCCCCAGAATTTTTCAAATAAATAGCCATTAGAGGGCGCTCTGGTTGCAGCTTAGAAACAAAACTGTCCTCCATGAATTGATGTTAACGGGAAAGTTTCTAGGATTTAATGGAGACACAGAGACTATATATTTTAAAAAGAAAAAAAAAAAAAGAAAAGAAACCAAGAGATCCTTTAGCACCACCATTTTGTATTTCTGAACTGAGTGGAGCCCAGACTTGCTTCATGGAGCATAAGAACTGAAATGATACAAACGCAAAGCTGGGTGGAATGGGGCAGGCCCTGGGCTTGAGTTCTAGCCATGCCTGGAAGTGACTGAATGGCCTTGGGTCACTTGCTTTCCATCTCTCCTGGCCTATTGTCTCTCCCCAACAATGAAGATGGCAGAGATTAGAGTATAATACACATTGGTATCTGTGGATGGGAGAATCCTGGAGAGTTAAAGGTTTTTTCCTTTTCCCCAAAGATAACCTTGAAAAGGTTATGTTCTCAAAAACTGTTGGTTTGAATTGTCTTAAGCATATTCTCAGTCACATGGATGATACACTCAACATTCGACCCAGCTTCTGCCATACAGTCTATGAGCTCTGTTGACATTAAGTGGGTACCGAGCGATCCCTGTCTTGAAGCGACAGCACTGAACTTTTAATGGGTTGCGAAGCCTCTTTGGGATGACTTTAAGTTGGTGTTGTCAAAATGACAACAGTTGACTTATAATTACCATTGTACTTGTAAAGACAAATTTTCTCTTCAGTGACGATATCAAAATTGAAATAGTCTATGACAAATCAATTGAAAGCATTGTCATAGAATAAGGTTTTAGAGTTGTAAGTCATTTTGCAAACTGAAGAGGCACCCTCCTACACTGTTGGTGGGAATGTAAATTGGTGCAGCCATTATGGAGAACAGTATGGCAGTTCCTTAAGAAACTAAAGACAGAGTTGTCACACAACCTTACAGTCCCACTCCAGAGTGTATAACCAGAGAAGACTATCATTCCAAAAGCCACATGCACCCCAGCACTCACAGCGGCACTATTTATGAGTCAAGACATGGAAGCCAGCGAAACGTCCATCCAGAGATGAATGGATACCCAAGATGTTGTGTGTACACACACACACACACACACACACACACACACACACACACTAAATGGAATATTACTCTGCCATAAAAAGAATGAAAATGGAGGTACTTGATACTGGGGAACACATCTATATTTTTTCTTGATGGACTTTTTTGATACACTGGGAGGAACTCATGCCTTCACATCACTACTTCTCAAAACCCTGAGAGTGATGGAGAAAGAAGGAACAAGAGAGTCAGGTAGGGAAGAGGAGAACTGAGGTGTGGACCCGGGAGTGTGGGCACCCTGAAGTGAAGAGAAACACAGGATACCAAAACTCCCCTTGTCTTCACTCCACATGTTCATTAACGCTGGCAGACAGCGTGACCAAGGGCAAGTTTCTGAGTGTCTGGTGTAGTGCAGAGGGTGGGTTTCATGTATTAAACCCGTAGCCACAAAGCCTTTGACTTCACAGTTTTGCAGAGCTATGAGATCCTTTGCCCTCCTCTACTGTTACCTGCTGCGGATAAACAGGGACTGAAGCCTGAATGGCCTTTGGCGTGCTTCTTTTTTGGGCATAAGCCTGTTCAGCCACAGTTTGATGGTTATTATTAATGCATTTCACCTAATCTAAGATTCCTTCAACTGTAAGTCATATCAATATTTTACGTGCCACCAAAAAAAAAGAAAACCACTGCCTAGTACACTGGGTCACAGCCTTAGAAATGCATGGACAGGGCATGCCAGCTTCCTGGTGCTTTGAAATGCCTTTCATCTCTTCTGAGGGACTTGGCAATCTCTCCTGCCTGCGGTCGCGTTGTGCTGGTGGGTGATAAGCCATCCTTGTGCATTTATCTCAGCAACAAAATGTACCTCCATTTCTTCTACCCGCAAGTTTCTAAAGCACTTGGTTATTGCTTTGAAAGAAATATGAGATTGCAATCATTCCTTTAACAAAAATACCGGCTTCATTAATATAAAATATATACTCCACTGCTCCGTTTTCATGCCTTTCTGCAAACACAATGACTTTTTTGTTTGCCAAATTACAGTGAAATCTTTCTGAAGATATTTTCAATAACAAATTCAGCATTTGTGGGTCTGACAGATGCATATAACTCAGCTGAAGTGACAACACTGGGAACAGCCCTGGCCAAGTTTGTTCACAATAACTGTGATGGTTCTAGCTGCCAGACCATGAATTGCGAGAGACATCCTGATTTCACAAATGAGAAACTATCAAGGGAAAAAAAAAAGCATGTTTTAGAGACAAACACCTTGGATCTGCTTCACTGTAACAGCTATGCTTTTGCTCCTTGAGCACGTTCTATGGCAGCTCTGCCTCCCACCAACAGCCCTCTCATCCGGCCAGTGTGCCTGCACCCCAGAGACTAAACCATAGGGGGATGGTTCCGGGGCAGCCTCCTGCCCTTAGAAGCAGGATCGCCGGCCTGACCGCACATCCCACCATCACTGACTTTCATGGTGGGTATAAAGAGCTGTCTTACTCCAGGCACACAGATCAGCAAGAAAAAGAATCCCCCTTGTGGAGGTTTAAGAAAAGGAGGGTTATTTGTGAGGCCTTAACAGGCAACTGAATAGACTTCCAAGGGCTGAAAATAAAGTCAGCCAGGCTCACGGGACAGAGTCTGTTGAGTCAGAACCCAGGGTCTCTGACTCTTCGGCCCTAAGACTCTCCCACTTCTGCTCCTGTCTGATTCCTCTGCATCAGAGATTCTCAACGAATACTGGAAAGACTGGCTCAGACTCACCCCGGCAGCAGGATGGGCCTGACTCTCCATGCCCCAGGGTCTAGTTGCAGGGTCTGGCTTTTGTAACTGACATTCTCAAAAAAGAAACCTACCAGCCTCAGCCCAGTCCACGGATTCGCTATTCCTGCATCTTTCCCCACAGCGGGGTCAGATGGCCACCTTTGCTCAGCTGTGGTCAACCTCAGGCTATCCCTTCAGTAGGAACTGTGGGTGGGCTCACTTCTCTCCGTCACCAAATGGGGAGGGCAGAGAAGTAACAGCTAGCTGACCCAGACAAGGATTCATGCAGCTTTTTAATCCTCATCAGAACCCCTGAGACATGTTGCGTGGGCCTGCCTCAGTGTTCTGTTAAATCATCTCAAGGCAAAACTCACCTTCTGCAGGAGCCTAACTGAGGTGATGAGGCCATGTCTGGCTGAGCTGCTATGACAAAGGAAGAGCAGAAGGGACGTGGGTCTGATTATATTCCTGTTTTCAATGATGCCACTTTTTGTTTGATGTAGACTTGCATAGACCTATTAAGCATGGATGCTTTCCCTATGAACCAAACAGGCATCTGAGGTTGCAGCCCACCCCACCTGCCAGGGCCCCCATAGGGGATTCCGTGATTCCCAGAGTTGATAAACAGTGGTAAAGTAAGAGCGGGATGGACGTGGGGAGTGGAGAGGTGCTTCCATGGGAACGTAGGTGGGCAGGCGTACTCTACTGTAGAATGTTTCCTTTAAGAACTTACCACAGGGCTGTTTGCTTTGGGGCCGTGCCATGAGGCCTGGGGGCTCTTAGCCCCCTGACCAGGAATCGAACCTGCAGCCCCCACAGTGGGAGCATGGAGTCTTAATCTCTAGGCCCACTGGGAAGTCCTCCTTTCTTTCTATCACAGAAAGAAGTGACGTGTTAGTCGTTCAGTCGTGTCCGACTCTGTGACCCCATTGACTGTGGCCCACCAGGCGCCTCTGTCCATGGGATTCTCCAGGCAAGAACACTGGAGTGAGGAGCCATTCCCTTCTCCAGGGGATCTTCCCGACCCAGGGATCGAACCTGGGTTTCCTCCACTGCGGGCAGACTCTTTCCCGTCTGAGCCATCAGGGAAGCCCTCCTATCACAGAGTTTCTCCAAATAAGCACATTTATAGAGTGAGTCATCCTGTCACAGGCTGATTGCAGCTTCCTCCCAGCACTGACAGCGCCTGAGGGCAGGTGTCCTTGTGGAGTAAATAGGACACCAGCCTCGCAGACAGAAGTCACCTCTATCCTAGACCAACGGTATGACCTTGGTTAGTGTTCTGGATGAATCCGCACTTACAACCCCCTCTCCACAAAATGTAGGGAGATGGTGGCTTCCTGCCCAGCTGGCAAGATCCCTGCTTACAAAGAATGCTGTGTTGGGGAAACGAAGGTCCTCACGCTATTACCAGCGCTATTTAAATGTGCTTGGCCGAGAGCCTTGCCTGCTTTAGGATTTCTGCCTTGGTGCCCAAGGCATTCTCTGCCCAAAGACTGTGGTACCGACAGTACATTTTGCTGCTGGCAGAGGCGGAAGAAACCAAGCAGGCTCTCTCTGGCCCCAAAGACCTACCAGACAGCCCTGGGTATCCTGCAGATGCTCACTCTACAGAAGCACCTCATCCAGAGTCAGCTTTCAGATGGCCACCAGCTGGGCCAGTGTGATCAGAAATGGAGGGACAGTCAACCTTGGATGTGCTTCCTACAGCCCCACTATGAGTTTCTGGGTCCACAGGGACCCAGGGTGGCCTGCTGTGGGCAGATTCTTCCTAGCTGGGCCACTGGATACGAGTCTTCCAACAGTTAGTGGCTGAGCTCATGAAAGGAAGCAAGTGACAGGGTTTATCATCAGCTTCTCCTTCCAGTGGCAGAGAATTCTCAGGTCAGGCCCCTTCTGGCCCTGTAAGGATGTTTCTCCAAGCAGATGGGGAAATATCCTTACATTGGTTTAGAGGATGCTGTGAGGTAGGTCAGTCCCTCACTCATCCTCACTTATTCCTGTAAACCTCACCTTGTTCACAAAGAAGATCTGAGGGCAGTTCGAGAAATATGAGCAACGCAAAAGAATAAAAATTAAAAAAGGAAATAAAGAATGAAATGAAAGAGACTCAGAGCAAAGGAAGATGACAGTGGGGAAAATGTAAGGCTGATGCGACAATGCCAGGGCTCAGCGTGCTTTCTAGCTGGGTTGGTTCTCTCTTCTCTCTTATTTTCAGGCCTCCTGACCCTCCTTCTCTGCAGGGGTAGACTGACTGCTGCTCGCCACCCACCAGAAGCTGCTTTAGATAAACTTCAGTAAGAAAAGAGTCAGGGGTTAACCCCAGTCCAGAAGCCCAGAATCCTACTGGGCCCCCCGGTGAGGAGAGAAGGGGAGGGTTGGTCCCAGACAATCTGCTCCCACGGTTCTGCAGCCTCACATCGGGTCCCTTCTCTAACAAGGCTCTGCTGCTCTAACTGACACTCATTAGGGAGGAAATCACTAATTCTCTAGTCGCGTCCAACTCTGCGACCCCAGAGACTGTAGCACACCAGGCTTCCCTGTCCTTCACCATCTCCCGGAGCTTGCTCAAACTCATGTCCATTGAGTCGGTGATGCCATCCAACCATCTCGTCCTCTGTCATCCCTCCCAACCCATCTGGCCGCATCGAGAAAAGATGCACCCTTCGCAGGAGCAGATCGTGCAAAGCCAGGTTCACAGAACTGGCAAGAGTTGGAAACTAATTTAATACTACTCATAATTCACTTTCACTCATTCAGGAAACAACTGGTGTTGAAAAAAAGAGTAATAAAGAAGAAGACATCTATCTGATGAGTTTGCCCTGTTTCTTGGCCAACTCGCTCATCATCTGCTCTTCCTGTGGAATTGCCTTGTTCGCCTGGTGGTGATGGAAAGTTTCCACAAAGCGGAATGACAGGTCTGGAAGTACTGGAGGGCAGGGTTAGGGCTGAACACCCTTTTCTGAAGATGAATGGTCTGTGCAAACACAGAAACAGAACCAATTCTGTCTTAGAGGCTGAATCACAGCGGCCTGGGTTATCCTATATCTTTAAAGAAGTGGTTGGGACTTAGGAAAGTGCATCAAGAAACAGATAAGGCTGATTTATAATAAGCATTAATATTTTCCCCTATGAGATGCTCAGTTTAAGAATGCTGAGTGGGAATTATTCTGTTGGGAAGATTAAACAGTTTCCCTATAATCTCATTTGCACTATTCTAGTGCTCAGCAAACTGTTTCTTCACATAAAGGCATTTCCTGGATTCTGTCTGTGGGGGAGGAAGGGTGGATAAAAAAAATCCATGGCCCTGCCCTTGAGGGAAACTTCTTGGGCTACTTTTAAATTATCTTTAGTAGGCTCAAATGAGTACTGCTTGCTCACTCTGCTTTGAAAGATGATGGGCAAATGAGGGCCTCTTCCTGGGTGTAGGAGGAAAACCAGGCCAATTTGAGCTGCACAAATCAATAGGGGAAGGAAAGTGAGCAGACTTCCTGTGTGTGTGTGTGTGCGTGTGTGAGTGTGAGGTTCACTACCATGTACAGGCCCTCAGTGACCATTTGCTGAATGACTGAACACTGTGGTTGGACAGGAATTTTTGCATCTCCAGGAGAACACATGGTTCTCCTAGGAGGTGTGTGTGGCGACAGCGTCTGCAAAGAACTGGGAAGATGGATCTAGACAGCAGCCCAGGTGGTCTAGCAGTTCAGGGCCAAGGGGCTCAGAGAAGATCCCAGGGCCAAGGCCAAGCAGAGGAGGGGGAATGGCTTGGAGTCTAACTGCCCTGACGTGGGATCCCAGCTTTGTTCCTCATGAGCTGTGTGACCTGATCACCTGGTCTTTCTGAAAAGGAGGTTGGTGACATGTGGACTCCCTGGAGGGGGAGGTTCTGTGTGCTTCTGGCTCCTAAGCAGGGGTCTTCAATGGGTAGCAGAGTCCAGGCCTCCCTTGGCTCAAACAGAAGGAATTCGGGGCCAGGTGTCTGCTCATGGGGGCAGAAGTGGCCCACATGTTGTGAGCTGGCCCAGCTTCCCATAAGGAAGGAAGTCATGCCCCTAGACGGATGAACACTATCCAAAGGGCTGTCAGCTTCTTAGGCAGCTGGAGGCCTGGGGTTTGCAGGAGGTTTGAGTGGGGCCAGGTGGAGAAGGAAGGATGCTGGCAAGCGCTGCTTGGAAAAGTCTTAAATTCTACAAGGAAACATTTGTTTCCCTGACTTTCTCCAGAGCCCAAGTCAGCAAAAGGAAAACATGGTTTATTCTGACTCAAAATACGAAGTCACTCTACACCCCTTCCTCTCCTCAGCTCCAGCATCATCTACCCAGTCACCAAAGCCCACCACCTCCACTTCCCAGAGCCTGCTAGAACCAGCCGCTTCTCCGCTCTTGTACCATTGCAGCTCCTCCCTGTCTGCCTCCTCAGTACATGGTCTCCATGGAACAGTCTCCATGCACAGGAACCCGACTTATCTTTTTAAGAAATCTCTCCCCTGCTTAGGCGGTTTCATGATTCTCCATCATTTGTAGAATTCTGACCTGAATGAATGGACCCTGCATCCTGTCCAGACACTCGATCCCCTTCATTGAGCAAAGAGTTCCAGAAACAGAGACGATACCCCCTTCCAGTGGAGTTTTATAATAAAACAAGGTGTCTCCCTTCATGTTACAAATAAGAGCCTCCACTGAAAGCTTCCTATAGCCAAGGCATCCACACGCAGAGCTCTATGCCTCATCTTAGATCATCCTCACTACAGCCCTGAACTTCAGGGGCGTCTGCTGCTTCCATTTACAGATGGACACGCACAGGAAAGTTACATAACGTCACCCAGATCAGCTCACTGCTTGGCGATCCCATCAGGATCAAACCAGCCAGCCTGACTCCACAGAGGGATGCCGCATGCTCCCTCCTGCGTCCTGAATGGACCACCTTTGATGGTTGGGCCCTAAGCATGTATTTGAGTGACACATTAACCAGTTTGTCTCCTGAAGCAACCCTGGGAGGAGGGAAGTCAGGGAATATTATCTTCACTTTTCAGAAAGGCAAAGTGAACACGAATATAATCTGAATAGCAACCGTGACAATGACAATAGGTCATTTCGCCAAGCAGCTGACACATGCTGCAGAGCATGCTGGCCTTGCCAGGAGAACAATGTCCACAGACGGTATGTGTGGCGGTGTGGACGGTCACACGGGCACTTACCCAGGAGAGGAGTCTGGCCAGATTCCAGGGGGCGCCGTCCAGGGGCAGAAGATGCAGGCAGAGAGGACTCGGAGACCACAGTTCTTACTCCCAGAGGTGACCTGTGGGGACGAGGAGGGGATGAAATAACAAGGGCTGCCTGGCCACAGTGCCTGTACCAAGCGCCATGCAGACAAGCCCAGCGCCTCCCAGACAGCCCTCACTGTCAGGCACAGTTCTCACATTTGGCTTGGGTTGTTGGTCCTCCTGCTTAGCGTCAGCAATGTAAACCTGGGGAATCACCACCTGCATATTGGGCTGTGCGGACCAACATCTTTCCTCTTCCCTGGGGGACTTCTACACTGAGAGATTCCTTTAATGCTTGCTCTCAGGACCCTCTTATGGGCTTCCCTGGTAGCTCAGCCAGTAAAGAATCCACCTGCAATGCGAGAGACCCTGGTTCGATTCCTGGGTTGGGAAGTTCCCTCGGAGGAGCGATAGGCTACCTAGTCCAGTATTCTTGGGCTTCCCTGGTGGCTCAGACAGTAAAGAATCCACCTGCAGTGTGGGAGACCTGGGTTTGATCCCTGGGTTGGGAAGGTTCCCTGGAGAAGGGAATGGCTACCCATTCCAGTATTACTGCCTGGAGAATTCCATGGACAGAGGAGCCTGGCAGGCTATAGTCCATGGAGTTGCAAAGAATCGGACACGAATGAGCAACTTTCACTTCACTTCTTTACTCAGGACCCCTTTATACTCTTATGAGTTATGAAGGAACCCCCCAAAGAAACTGTTGATATGGGCTATTTTGACTGATATTTACCATATTAGAAATGAATAGCAAGACATTACAAATATGTATTAATTCACTGAAAATAAACCAACCCCTTACATGTTAACATGAATGCTATCTTTTTATAATAAATAACTGTATTTCCCAAAACAAAAACTATGTGATTAAGAAGGTAGGCTCTTTTATATTTGTGATCCACTGTTGGGGCTGAGATAATGGAGCTTGGTTTTAATGAGTCACGATTTTTGCAGGAATTCTACTGGAAGCATTTTGGACCCCCTTTCTTCTCAGCATTTAGATTACATTTAGATACAATTTAATGGATTACTTTGGATGCTCAATGCCAGCATCTACACTTCCAATTAATGAAGTGTCAACTCTGCAGTTCCTGCAAGGTAACAGAGTTACCTCCCCAAATGTGCTTGGGCTTGTTGTAATCAATAATGTGACCTTCTGCAACTGGAACTGAAAGCTTCTGGAGCAGGGCAACTGTTCACCTGAGTTCCACGGAGGATGGCCGGAGCTGGGTGTGAGCTGCAGCATCTGTCAGCAGCAAGGTGAAAAGTCAGAGCACCTAAGAGAGGCATGAGAGGGAGAAGGAGAAAGCAAGGAAATCCGTAAATCGGGAGTGATGTTTAGGTTTCAGGAAGCTCATGAACATACACAATGACAAGATAAATGTGGTGGTGGGCTCTGGAATGTGCTTTTAGGAAGTCTCTTCTTTTTTTAAAAAAACTTTTATTTCATATTGGAGTATAGCCGATTAACAATGTTGTGATAGTTTCAGGCGCACAGCAGAGCAACTCCAAATTCTCCTTCCATCCAGGCTGCCCACATAACATTGAGCAGAGTCCCCTGTGCTATAGTGTAGGTCCTGGTTGGTTATCTATTTTAAATATAGCAGTGTGTACATGTCTACCCCCAACTCCCTCACTATGCCTTCCCCCATCTCTTCGGACCATTATTCTGCCAGCCTGGAGTCCTTCCCTAAGCTGCCCAGCCGCCACACACTGAGGGATTAAGTCCCCTGTTGAGGCTGATCTAGGCCACAGAGCTGCGCTCCACCGACTACTGGCAGGACAGGGTGCCTATGTCCTGTGCGCCTGCCACTGTTCTTCCCCCATGGAGTTCCCTGAACATGCACAGTTTTCCTCGCTCATCTTTTTTTAAAAAATGTTTCTTAAATTATTTTTAATTGCAGTAAAATACATACACATAAAATTTCCATCTTAACTATTTTTAAGCGGCATCAAGTACATTCATACTGTTATACAACCATCACGGCCTCCATCCATCTTCAAAACTCATTCCATCGTGCAAATCTGAAACTCTGCCCCTATTAGGCTCTAACTACCTTTCCCCCTCCCCAACAGTCCTTTACTCTCACCTCTCTACTTCCTCTCCCTATGAACCTCCCTGTTCCAGGTTCTTCATATAAGTGGAACTGTACAGTATTTGTCCTTTTGTGAATGGCTTATTTCACTCAACATAGTGTCCTCATGGTTCATCCACGCTGTGGCACATGTCAGAATTTCCTTTCTTGTTAAGGCTGAATAATATACTGCTGTGTATATATACATATATACCACACTTTGTTTATCCATTCATCTGTCAGTAGACACTAGGGTTTGCTTCTGCCTTTTGACTATTGTGCAAAATGTTGCTGTTAACCTAGGTGTCCAAATATATCTTTGAGTCTTTGCTTTCAATAAGTGGAATTGCAGGAAAATGTTAACTCTGTTTTTAATTTTTTAGGAGCCGTTGCAGTGTTTTTCAAAGCACTGCAATATTTTACATTCCCAACAGCAGTGCACAAGGGTTCCAATTTCCCCACATCCTTGGAGAAGGAAATGACAATCCACTCCAGCACTCTTGCCTGGAAAATCCCATGGACGGAGGAGCTTGATAGGCTACAGTCCATGGGGTTGCAAAGAGTTGGACACGACTGAGCAACTTCACTTTTGCCAACACTTACTATTTTCTGGTTTTTTTTGATATGATAGAAAGTAGCCATCCTAATGGGCTCTCACTCATGACTGAATCTTCCATAACAGGACATGATACAGTGCCTGGCCCAAGGGATGACCACAGTGAGTGGCTTTTAAACGGAATGCCCTTTGGTTTCAACAACACGTTGAACCAAATCTCTCTCACCAAAGCCATCTTTGTCACTGCATAGTGGTGGCGTTTATCAGCAATGAGAGGCCTTTATGCCAGAAGACAATACCTCCCAACACATCCTGTTCATACATGGTAAGATTTGACATTGTAAAAAAGTGTATGTCTTTCCCAAGACAATTTGTAAAATCATGTTAGAATGTGATATCACAATATAAAATCCATCTAAAAAATAAGCTTATGAGAACAGACACAAAAATCCTGAAAAGGAAGAGTGGAGGGCACAGGGAAATTATATTTTGCAGTCACTGAAACACAAGAACACGGCATGCACGGGAATCGGAGGGTCACTGCGCGCTGGGTGTGATGCAGAGATTTCCGTTCAGCTCTCCTCCTTGCTGTGGCCTGAGAGTTCCTATCACCATTGCAAACCATAGCACTGCCCTGGGGGCAGCCTCATTCTTTCAGCTTAGTCACTACTTTCTGCTCCCAGCTCTAGTTCTAGCTCTGAGGCTAGTACCCTTTCTTTAGGAAGGAGGGTTCCTTGGAGATTTCCCCTACTTCCTGCAAGCACAGCAATCACCAAAGTAAGTTTCCTTCAGGATCTAGGTGTTCTGGAGCAAATGGGGGGGGGGATCAGCAAAGAAGTATACCATTGTGCTAAAAATAGATTCTCTTGAGGAATTCAGATAATACTTTGAAAGTTGTAACTATCTTGCTCCAGTGGAACCAGGGAGCCAGACCTAACGGCTAGGCAGTGGCAGTGTCCTGACCAGACTTCAAGCCCCTAAGTGACCAGGGAATCCCACCTCCAGATGCTAAGATGTCGCATTGCCTTTGAACAGTGGTTTGTGATTTAATGACAGCTGTTTTGAGAGCTAGGAATAAGGAGTAACTTTCCTCATTGGCCCCTCTCTCTACCTTTTCACTTCTGCTACCAGCTCTTCTTTTATACGAAAGGCACCTTCTAGGCATCCAGATAAGGCAGAATTCCTGTGTTGTGCTTACTGAAAGATAACTTTTTTCTTTCCTCCACCTCCAGCTTTATGAGATATAATTTACATACAACATTGTTTAAGTTTGAGGTGTACAAAGTGTTATGAAATCTAAGTATTTCTAATGCTGGACAATGGGGAGCAGGAACAACCAGACAGACTCCTGCTGTTGCCTAGACCCTCATGTTCCCCCCTCTGTCAACAGTGAGCCACTTAGGCATATGGGAAAAAACCCAAGAGCTGTTCCTCCCCCAGAGCCAGTGATCAGGACGCCAGGATTCTGGTCCAGCTCATCCTGCAAATATCACTTTTGAACGTCTGAGGAATCTACTGCCCAACCCAGCTCTTAAAGCACCTGGATCTTAGAGGTGACTTCATCACAGTGATTAGACAGAGACTGTAGAGACTAAATGGCTGCTTCAGAAATGTTATTCAAATGGAAAGCAGTAGTAGCAGCAGCATCAAAGATACCTAAGACACACAGAGCTTGGTGTTAGCACAGTGGAACAGCTGTATAATCTGCCTAGCTGCAGAGCCTGGATTTCTAAATAAACCTAAATGACTGTGTGAGGAAGTATATGACAACACATACTTCTCTCAAAGTGTGACCCACAGAAAACATCCTTCAAAATATGGTGTAAATGTTTCGTGTTTAAATCAGTCTTGAAAATTCTATCTCTTAAGTCTACTTTCTTGGGAAGTTACAGTGGATATTAATTTATTAAACACTGGTAGATCCTGCACCAGGTAAGCCATGTAAGCCACAGTTTCCCACATTCATTGACCACGGAGCTTATTTTCAGCATCACCGACTGACACCAATAGGCGCACATTTTGGGAACGCTGACCTGGACCTTTACTCTTTGGAAGGACCGTCAGAATACTAAGAGCTCAGTGGAGATGTGAACAAACGGGGAGCATCCACACAAGGGATAACAAGAGCTGGAGCAGAGCAGACAGTCTGGCAGGTAAGCTTAGAGAAGGAGATGCCATTTGGAAAGGCTTGAGCAGCTGGAAAAAGGACTAGACTTTCATGAGGAAGCTGTGTGTCATGTTCCTCAACGGGCCTCCTCCTGATAGACCCGTGAGAAGCTCACAGGCTGCCCGGTGGCCCTAGGTGAGCACCCCAGAGTCCCGCGGCTATTCCTCAGTCCCAGGCAGGAGAAGACTATCAAGCTGGGTCTGCGTTGCTTCCAGCGCTTGCTCAGACCAGCAGTTCTCAAATGTCAGCCTGCATTACAGGAACCCGCAGAGTTTGCTGAAGCAAATGTTGCTGGGCTCTGCTCGGTGTTTCTGATTCAGCAGTCTCAGAGGGGCCTAAGAACTTGTATTTCTAACAAGTGTAAGGCGATGCCAATCTGCTGATCCAAAGCCCACCCTCCAGGCAGTCCTTCAGGAAGGCTTTTATCCCTGACTCTCAGCCCACCAACGATTTCTGCCCTGGTGGCTTACAGAGGACACCGATGACTGGGGGCATTTTAAACAGAGCTTGAGAGACAGATGGCTACACTCGTCAACGGCTCACTCATCATGTTCTCCACAGAAACAGGAAGTGGCTTGGTACTTGGGCCAGGTCAAGGCTTGCAAACTCAACCCCTAGAGGTGTCCGGGTGGCCAGTGAAGACGAGTGAAGCCAGCTGGAGAGCCTAAGCTGAGACTCAGCTCATGTCAGCTGGTGCCATGCTACAGGGTGGGGCCCATGGTGCCAAGTAGGTATCAGGGTCACCTTTCCATAGTTGAAGAAACAGGCTCAGCGAGGAGAGATAGTGGGTTCAAGGTGACTCAGCTAGCTGTGAAAGAGCCCAGAGTCCAATTTAGAGGGGTCTGCAGCCATGAAATTAAAAGACGCTTACTCCTTGGAAGAAAAGTTATGACCAACCTAGATAGTATATTCAAAAGCAGAGACATTACTTTGCTGACTAAGGTCCGTCTAGTCAAGGCTATGGTTTTTCCTGCGGTCATGTATGGATGTGAGAGTTGGACTGTGAAGAAGGCTGAGGGCCGAAGAATTGATGCTTTTGAACTGTGGTGTTGGAGAAGACTCCTGAGAGTCCCTTGGACTGCAAGGAGATCCAACCAGTCCATTCTGAAGGAGATCAGCCCTGGGATTTCTTTGGAAGGAATGATGCTAAAGCTGAGACTCCAGAGCTTTGGCCACCTCATGCGAAGAGTTGACTCATTGAAAAAGACTCTGATGCTGGGAGGGATTGGGGGCAGGAGGAGAAGTGGACGACCCAGGATGAGATGGCTGGATGGCACCGCTGACTCGATGGACATGAGTCTGAGTGAACTCCGGGAGCTGGTGATGGACAGGGAGGCCTGGTGTGCTGTGATTCATGGGGTTGCAAAGAGTTGGACACGACTGAGCAACTGAACTGAACTGAATTGAATTCCGAAACCTTTGCTCTTTCCCCTACACAACGTTGTCTCTGAGTGCCTTCCCCCTCCAGGTCATGGCAAAGACAGTTAGGGAGAGTCTGTGGACTGGGGAGGAGTGAGGAGGTGTGCAGAGCCCTCCTGGAGATCCGGAGATTTTCTGTTTGCTGTTTTTTCCTGCTGCTATTCTGAGGCAGAGTCACAGGCACAGAGCAGACTCCCATGAAGGACGCCTGGGTTTGCTAAATGCTCTTGGCTATGCTCCAGCAGGTTTAATCCTCCCGCTTCCCTAGGACCTGCTTTCCACCCCGGCTCCTTGCCTCGGAGTTCATCAAGCCTTAATTGGAAACAGAAATGCAGTCCCTTTCCTGAGCTACAGGATGACAACAAACCAAGATAAATTAGAGTGAGCTTGCATGATCTTGAGCTGCTTCTGCTAATGAAGCAAATGCAATTTAAAGAGATGGTCCCTGTCACGGTCTGCAGCACACAGGATGAGGGGGCCGGCTTTGACATTTGTGGCAGCATCAAGCTCCCCAGCTTCCTCATCAATCCTTTTTACCATTTGACTAGTAATAATAGCTGTCACACCAAATATCTCCCGTATAACATCACAGAGAATATAAGGAAGCATTAGCGAGTACATCCTCACCAATTCAACCCACTTATAATGTAGGTTGCTAAATAAAGTTTGACAGAAAGATCAAACTTGATTATAAAAGCCCAGACTCATTTTAGACCATGCTTTGCCCCAGTACTCATCATACTCTTGACATATTAAGGGCTATGGGATGAGGTGAATTTCATTTCTCTTCCATGCATTGTTACCAAATTGGGTAGAGGTGAGAGATGAAGAAGAGTAGGGAAAGACATAGATGGAGAATTAATAGAATTATTGGAATTAATAAGTGAATTTTTAGAATTAGTAAATGAATTCTAAAAGTCCTTGAGCTACAAGGGCAGTGCATATATACCTACTGTATTTCTTTATAGAAACATTATAGAAAATAAAGTTTAAATTTTATAAGTACAATTGCATAAAGTGCATCAAAGATTTAGGAATAAATATAATGAACTAGGTTCAAGACCTCCACAGTGAAAACTAAAATTCAGCATAGGAGACTTTAAAGGATACCTTTAAAAAAATATATAGAGGGAATATACCATGTTCATGAAGCAGAGCACTCAATATTGTGAAAATGTCAGTTCTCCCCCAAACAGATGTTTAGATTCAATACAGAGTCAAATCTCAGAAAGCTGTTCTGTGGGGAGAAACTGACAAGGAGATATTAAGGAAGTGGAAAAGTGTAAGAACAGCCAAGCCAGTATTGGAGAACAAAGCTGGAGGGTGTTGAGACAACTTAAAACTGCACGAGTGAATGCGGGTTTGGGTAAACAGATCAATGGAATAGAGTGGGGAGTCTGGCAAGAAATCCACTTCCGGGCTTTATCAGACTGTTGCAAAGGTAATGCTGCGTACAGTTTGGGGAGTAGGGTCTCTCCAATAAATGGTATAAGATCCCCTGTCCCTCACTATTCACAAAACCCAACTCCAGGTAGATTACTGATTTAAATGTGAATATGAAGCCATTAAAGCTTCTCGCAGATAGCATAGGAAAACATACATTCACGACTTTCAAGTACACAAAGATTTCTTCAAAGGGTAACAGGAAGCATGAGTGCTTAAGGGGAAAATTGATAAGCTGGTGTTCAGAAAAGCTAAGAACTTTTAGGGAAAGACCCTTCTCTAATCTTCCCTCCTTATTAAAAGAGGAGAAAAAAAGAGAAAAATTTAAAACTTTTAGTCATCAAAACCCCATTAAGGAAGTGAAAAAGTCCCGACAGTGCTGGAGAAAACGTTTGCAGTTCATATATTGCTAATATAAAAAACTTCCACAAATCAGTGAAAAGGGTAACTCAGTAGAAAAATGGGCACTTTTCATATGTAAAATATATGAAATATGCAGGGAAATGCAAATTAATCATCAGGGAAATGCAAAGTAAAACCGTAAGAAGAATCCAAACGTTGACCCAGTAATTCCACTAGTAGGTATATATACATTCCACAGAAGTACTCTCTTCTTCCTAGCATCTTCCCCCACATTTTCCAGCTTCTTTTCCTGATTCCTCTGGCCCAAGAGACAGACCTGCCTGTGACTTGGGCTGCCTTCTGAGCAAACCAGTGAGGGAAAAGAGAGAGGGGAAAAAAAAATAACTGCATCGTCCCACCCCCAGATTCTCTGTCTAAGGAGACAGATATTCCCTCGGGGCAGGAACTGGGAGAGAGTAAAAACAACACAGGACTTCCCCTTGCAGCGGCAGGGCGTGTGGCAACTACTAAATGCACAGACAGTGATGGGACGACATACAGGTGTAGCACAGGCCAGGACAAAAACAAAATCTATAACTGAAACTGAAATGTCTTTGCTGCTTCCTGACAAGAAAAGTGGGAGGTGATGATGAGTGCACTGGATTGAAACTCTGGACTCTCTGATTCTAGTGTTGGCTCCTGGCAACACAGGGGAAGTTGAAAACAGGTGATTTACAGGTGTCTCCAGGGGTCTAACGGAGATCCAACCAGTCAATCTTAAGGAAAATCAACCCTGAATAATTGTTAGGTAGGTAGAATAGGGAAAAGGAGTCCAAAATGGCGGTGGCTAAAAGACAAGGAAGGGAAAAGCCCATGAAAATAGAACAAAAGAAGGTCCGAGGACCAGAGCGAAGACGTCAGGAAGAAGAAACAGCACCCCTGGCTAAGCCCAGTTCGCACAGGGCAGGCCCAGGTGGAGGCAAGAACATAAAAGAGGAGGAGCCAAAGCGCTCTCTCTCTTCCTCTCCTGCATGCGTGCGTGCTTTCTCTCTCGCTTCCTCTCCCACGTGCTCCTCCACTCTCTTCTCTTCAAGTCTTCGGGTTGGCATGCCCTCACGCTTCAAGGACGGATTCTCCTGCTATCTTCTAAATAAAATAGAGCTGTAACACTGATTTGCCTAAGAGCTATAACACGGTTTGTCCAAGACACGAGAGCTGTGACGCGCCGAGGACTTTAATGTCCGTCGCTCCAAATCTTTGTTGTGACGAGACAAAGAACCGAGGAACACACACTCGTGTGACATAATCATTGGAAGGACTGATGCTGCAGAAGCTCCAGTATTTTGGTCACCTATGTGAACAGCCGACTCACTGGAAAAGTCCCTGATGCTGGGAAAGAGTGAGGGCAGAGGAGAAGAGGGTATCAGAAGATGAGATGGCTGGATGGCATCACCGATGCAATGGACATGAACTTGGGCAAATCTCGGAGGATGGTGAGCGACAGGGAGGCCTGGCGTGCTGCAGTTCATGGGGTTGCAGAGTCGGACACACCTGGGCGACTGATAATAACAACAGCCAAGGGTCTAAGAGTCAGGAGAACAGGCCAGACATCTGTTCCTTCTTCTGTTCATTCATTCAACACATGCCTATTGGGTGACCCATGTTGCCTGGAACTAAGCTATTGACTGAAGCGCACACTGACTCATTATTCTAATTCCTTAAATTTACACACTCTGCTCCCAGCCTTGTCACCCTTGCCTGAGTGTCCTAAGACCGAGGAATTGGCACTGGGACTGAAACACCAAACCCAACACTTGGCAGCAAGGGAAAGAGCTACATTTGGGACAACCTTCTTCAGGGGGAGCTAGCCATTTAGCTGTGTGACCCCAGGTAAGGCACTTCATCTCTCTGAATCTTTCTTCTTATCTACAAAATGGTGTAAACCCAGTGAATTCCTCAGAGGGTTACTCAGAGATTAAGTAAGTCTCTAAAGTAAGTGCCTTGCACAACTGAATCTTTATTCAACAAAAGTGATGCTTCCCGTTTCGCTCCTCCCTCCCCTCCCGAAGTCTCTCATCCCCTCTGGCCATCTCCCTGTCTCTGGAGGACATGCCCTTCTCCCCAGCGGGGCTGCCTCTGTCTCCAGGAAACAGCAAAAAGCAGGCAGCTCATTCCCTGCACCATCAGCCCTGTCTGGTGAGGACTTTATGAAATTTAACAATGAAGAAATGTCATAAACTTGTGCCTCAAGGGGCTCTAAGGCAGCACTCCTCCAACTTTAACGTCTGCTCAGACGGCTGCGGAACTTGTCAACTCCGGGTGTGACCCCGCTGCTCTAGCGTGGGGCCTGGGGTCTGCATTTTCACCAGCTGGGGCTGCCGCCGCTGGTTACAGATCACACTCCAGATGGTCCCTCTAAGATGAGGCACACAGACCCAGACCTCCATACCCAACACTGTCCGTGTCCCCTTCCCACTCTAGCGTCTCCTGCTCACCCCTTCGGAAGGAAAGCTCTCAGGATGGTCCTTTCTTTTCCCGGGCCACCCTTGGCACAGGTCACCACTGGTTCTTCTCTTCTCTGGGTTGTGGGCACCAGGGAGGGAGAGGACCCATCACCCCGACGAGCATCCCTCCAATAGCCTCTGCAAGACTTCCGCCGGGGAGCACTGGCAGCTGAGCCCTGAGCCCCACCTCGGCGAGCTGTCCCGTCCACCACCACCCTGGACGCAGACCAGAGGAGCTCGGCCTCCGTGAAAAGTGCAGAGTTCCCTTACCTCCCTGATCGTTTAGCTTTTCAAGCTAGCTCTATCACATAGTGACTATGCGATGTTACAATGTTACCCCACTTCTCTGAACCTGAAGATCCTTATCTGTAAAAACAGGACAAAACTACACACACAGGTTCATAGGAACACTCTTTTACAATATCTAATAGGCCACCTAAGTGTCCACTGATAGATGAATGGATAAGCAAAATGTGATATGTATATGCATATAAAGCTGGCCCTTGAACAACATGGGTTTGAACTGCACAGGGTCACTCCTACACGGGTTTCTATCAGCAATGGGTGTGACAGTATTACATGATCTGTGGTGGGTTGAATCTGCAGATGTGGCCCTGTGGAGATGGAGGAAACTTGGTTAAGATCAACTATAAGTTACAGGTATGTTTTCTTACCTGCTTTTCACTCCTACTGACAGCCTCATGCTTAGAACTTCTTTATAGATCTAGGAAAAGAACCATACAAAAGTCAGGTACCATGAAAGGGCTTGTATATCTTGTTTCAAATTCTGAGTTGGATATGGAATTCCGAGTATACACAAGCCACACTCTTAAATGGGAAATGAACCACTGAACATCAGACCTAGGGACAAAAACTCTAAAGCAACTTTAATCAGCCACCAAGGACTAAAATTGTCACCACTCAGCAGCCATTTATACATCCATTAATCTTGCCTGGATGACTAGTGAGTTGACCCATGAGTAGCTTAGGGACTGAATGGCAGCCAAATACCCAAGTGATGTACTTGCTAGAGGCTCCAAAATTACCAACCAACTCTAATGCACAGAAGCAGGTAACTCTCCTCTTAGCTGACTTTGGCTGGAGTGACATGCCAAGACCTAAAGAGTGTATGCTTTGAAATAAGGTTCACTTGGACTTAAATGGAATTTTTCTACTCCCCTATCTGTGTCAAAATGGACAAGTTGCTTAACTTTGCTGGGTTGAGTTTCCTTAAGGGTAAACTAGAGATAATCTTTGCATCTATATTTGTGTATAAAGTGTGTAGCAGATTTCCAAAGGCAGGGAACATGCTGAATAAACCAATGATGAATCTCAAGATCCACAGGGTAGGTCATCACACTGGGGACCCAGGACAATCCATGTAGTTCTAGTAACAGTCAGGAGTACCTGGTGGGTACTCGCGACCTGGGAGCTACTGCTGATGCCGTGTGGGCTGAAGTGAAGATGATTCAGAAGTAGGGGAAAGATGGATGGAGATGAATCGAATCTTTTCTGAAAATTGGCTTCCTTGGGCAGTCCTCCTCAATAGGCTGGGGCACAGCATCCTCCAAGGCCTTGAACCTCCTCCTTGCAATGACCTTTCTGTACCGCTTCACTGCCACAGTTACATTTTAAACAGCCACATTGATTTTTTTCCCTTCCTTTTACCAGCAAAATCCTCCCGGCTCTGTTGACAGAGCAAAGCACATGCTCCGTTTCTTTCGAGCTCTCTTCAAGGGCAGGCCACTGTGTCCGCTTTTTACCCCTGGGTTTGTGGAGAAAGCGAGCAGGGATGCTGTAGGATCTCTGTAGATCACCAGTCCATACCTGGGCAGTGTGGGCAAATCAGGATGGTGCCACACAGGGACAGCTGGAGATGACTGGGGGTCAGGACTTGGGGAAGTGTGTAAGCTCTTTTTTAATATACTTTTTCACGGTAAAGCAAGGGGGCTAATGGGATTCCAGAGTTCGAGCTCACTTGTCTTTTCCCTTCAGATAGGCGTTGGGTTTCCACATTCATTGCTGCCAGCTCTTGCTGACACAAGGCCCAGGATGCTACAGGCCAACTCCTCACCTAGCTCAGAGCTTGGACTCAGCCACAGCCCAGACGTGTAGGAGGTGGCAGCATGGCCATGTTGAGAGGACTGATCCTGGTGGTCTGGCTGGATCCTCCCTCTGCCTGTGTGCTAGAAACACCTGCCCATTGGATAACGCCCACTGGGAGTGATGGAGAGGGGTCCTCCAGTGCCTTCATAGCCACAGAGCTTCCCAGAGACACAGGACTAACACATATGGTGACTCTGTATCTATAGAGAGATTACTATGAGGAACTGGCTCAGGTCATTATAACCAATGATGAATCTCAAGATCTACAGGGTAGGTCATCATACTGGAGCCCCAGGACAGCCAGTGTAGTTCTGGTAGCAGTCGAGGGGCCTGAGAAACACAAGAACCATCCAAAGACTGGTGGGCTCGAAGCCCAAGAAGTTTCCATTGTGTCCAAAAGCAGAAAAGGCTGACATCCCAGCTTGAAGGCAGTCAAGAAGGAAAAGTTCTCTCTTGCTCATGAAATGGCCATTCTTTTTTCCTGATTGGTTGAAGTCCACCCACATTAGAGAGGGCAATCTGCTTTATTCAGTGTACTGATTCAAATGTTAATCTCATCCAAAGACACCTTCACAGGAACACCCAGAATAATGTTTGACCAAATATCTGGGCACCCTGTAGCCTAGTCAAGTTGACACAGAAAATTAACCATCACATTAAACAATTCATGTCTGTCATGACTGTGACATCCTGAAACACTGTCCATCTACCAGTCTGGCGACAGAAATATCAACCCATTTCCTTTCATATCCAAGGAAATAAGACTGAAGCCAGGGGGAAGAAGCAGCTTCCGCTTGAACCCTATCTCATGAAAGTTTAGGATTTACCATTTTCTTGGCATAACACAGAGCATGGCATGCTGAAAAGAGCTCAGATTTACGGTGACACAACACAGGTTCAAATCCTGGCCCTTACTGGCTGTATCACTGTGTGTAAATGACTTAACATCTCTGGATCTTGGTTTTCTCATCTGTAAAGCAGGATGACAAAACCTCCCATATTGTTCTGTACACAATGAGATAAGGCAAAAAGAGTGTTTGGAAGATGATCAACCAGGCCAACACCTTCCTAACATGACACTGAAATGGGGGAAAATGCCAGTGTGAGACCAGAGCACAGAGGACATGTTGATTTACCTTCAACTTACCTACTATATGGGAGACACTAAAGAAATATTGAATAAATAAATGTAAACACAAATTTTAGGCTCCACCAACTGTGAGCTTTTAAATAGCACATCCCAAATTTTGTCTTCCTATGTTTAACATAATGTTGTGTTCATATATTAAGTTTTCAAAAATGTATTAGGATAGGTTATTAAAGTTTGAAATTCAAAAAATGAAGTTTGTTCATAAGCAGTTGAAGTCTGGGAGACTGCTTTATAAAAATGTGACACTATTATTCACTTTTTGTGTCATTCCCCTTAGTGTGTCAGAGATTAAACTCACATTTAATAGCATTCTGTTATGTTCACACCGTCATCTAGCCACATTTCCAGTTCAATAATCTACCCACTACTGAAGCCATTACTTCTTACTTGGGGGAAGAGAATAATTCTCTTTCACTCAAAGAGGGCACGTTGGTCTCGTTTCCTCCCTCAAATATCACCTATAAAGTAATTTCTGAGTTTCTATTTTTCAGTTTAATGTGACCTTTCTCTGTACTGAATAAAAATGTGTTCATCAACTCATCTCAGTGAATCTTCTTTCTGAAAATGAATTCCGTGGCTGTATGCAGAGACTTCCTTGTTATGTTAACAAAAGGGAAAAGGCTGAGTCACCAGGCTTATGATTCATTGACGTATCAGGACAGTGAGTCAGCTGGGCTCTGACTGGAGACTGTCAGCAGGATGAGGAAGCCAGGTAAGACCTGGGCCCCTCCAACTGTCAACATGGCAAAAGGGAGCAGGTCTGCAATGACCAAATGTTCGAATATACATTTCTCCAAAAATTATATATAAGTGGCCAATAAGCATGTGGAAAGATGCTCATTATAATTAGTTGTTGGGCAAATTCAAATCAAAATCCCAATGAGATGCTACTTCACACTCACTAGCATGGTTAGTTACAATCAAAAAGTCAGATAAGAGCAAGTTTTGACAAGGATGTGGAGAAATTCTAACGCTCGTATATTGCTGGGGTGAATGTGAAATGGTAAGCCATCTTGGAAATCGTTTGGCAGTTCCTCAGATAGTTAAATACAGAGTTCAAATATGACCCAGCAAACCCATGCCTAGATATCTACCTAAGGGAACTGAAAATAGACATCCACATTAACACTGGTGCCTGAATGTTCACAGCAGCATTATTCATAATAGACAAAACATAGAAATAATCAAATGTCCACCAACTGATGAGTGGATAAGTAAAAGGTGATATCCACATGATGGTATATTATACAGCAATAAAAAGATATGAAATACTGATATGTGCTACAACATCACAAATGTTACAAACATTACAAGAAGTGAAATAAGCCAGTCATAAAGGGCTAGAGGTTATATAATCACATTTACATGAAACACCCAGAACAGGCAAATTCATAGAGACAGAAGGTAGATTAGCAGTTGCCCAAGGCTGAGGGGGATGAGAAGTCACGAAAACTCTTGTTCACACAGTCTGTACATGAACGTTTATAACAGAATTTTTTCTTTTCTGGCTGTGCTGCACAGCTTATGTGATCCTAATTCCCAGACCAGGGATTGAACCCGTGCCCTCGGTGGTGAAGGCGCAGAGCCCTAATCACTGGACAGTCAAGGAATTCCCTTCAACTTTATTCTTAATTGACCCAAACTGGAAACACCACGAGGAATGAATAAGCAAACTGTGGTACAGCCCTGCACAGGAATACTAGACAGCAACACAAAGAAAAGAATGTTAATACATCCAACAACAAGGATGCATCTGAGATTCATTAAGCTAAGTGAAAGAAGCCAGACTCAAAGACTACACACTGTGTAAATCCATTTCCATGACATTCTGGGACAGGCAAGAAACCACAGGAACAAAACACAGATCAGGGGTTGCTAGGAGCTGGGAGCAGGGGGAGAAGTTAACCATAAAAGGACACAAAGGAATTTTTTAATTGTTCTGTATGTTGACTGCAGTGACGGGCACAGGTATTTGTTATGTCTTTGTCAAGTATGGATCTGTCAAAAGTCACCGGATTATATACTAAATAGGGTGACTTCACAAGCATGTAAACTTTTTCTCAATAAAAAAATTTTTTAATCGTTTTAAAAAACTACTAACCATGCTAGATTAAAACAGGGATCCTTGCTTTTGTTTACCATTCTGTTGAAAATGTTTGCCAAATATGGAAAAACATGAAAACATACCTATAGTAGCATATCAGGTCATCAAATGATTATACAACTACTGTATTTAAAAATTCTTACATATTAGGGATGAAAAGATGGGAAAAAAATTAACCAAAATGCCAACAGTAGTCATTTATGACTGTTGGGGTGGGGGAGCCACGGATGGTTTTTCTCATTTTTCTAGTTTTTAAGTTACATTTAATATGTATTATCTTTCTGTAAAGAAAATCACATATTATGTTTACGAAAAGGATATGTAGGAGTCGGGATAACCCTTCCCAAATAGAAACATATGCTCAGAGTATATGTACATTGGTCTAAAACAGATGTTTATTAAATAAGTCATTATTCTTTGTGGCTTAGGTTTACTTTTCTGCAAAATGAGAGGAATTTGATATTTTTGCTACTGCTCTCCTCGAAGGCAAAATAAACAAACAGCAGCTAATTCAGAGTGGGTGGAAAGGGAAGTTTGTAAAAAAAAGAAGCATTCATTTGCATATCTGATTTAATTCACATTCTCAATGAAATATTTTCTAGTTTCATGGCTTGCTTTCCAGTAAAACAGTGGAGCTCTCCAATTACTAAGCAACATGTTGATATGAGCCACACTCTCTCACTCATCAAGTCTATGACAATATGTCCAATAAAAGAAAATCTCCCAGCCCAGTTCTGTTTCCATAGCACTGACCGACACTAAGCTGTTTGTAAAGATTTATAAAGCGGCCTCTTACTATCAGAGACCGCACTGATACCACCAGGTCCTGAAGGAAAGTGGATCCTAACTCTCCCGCCTAACCTCACAGGGCCCCCAACCCTGCTGCACCACAGACAGGATTAGAGGATGGTTTGAGGTGACCAAGAAACAAGGACACCCTGAGTGTTTTTGAAAGACAATTTTCTTTGAGCCAATATGTGCTTTATGACCCACTGAGGGAGAGACCAGAGGACTGCTGTAATATAAATTGTCAGGAGGTGGCAGGGCTATGAAATCAGATAGAGCTGAGGTTATTCTGGCTTCTACTTCAAATTGGCGGCAACACACAATTTTTTAACTTCTTTGACCCCCAATATTCTCATATGTAGCAAGGGAGACAATAAGACCTAGCTTCGAAAATTATGAGGATTAAATGGGGGCAAAAGAAAAGTACCTAATATACAATAGGCACTTAATAAAAAGTTATTTCTTTTCCATGGAGGCCCAGGATGTTCTCTGAAATATCATAAGGAAGTCTAGCCAATTGTTCTAGAGAAAACAATTAGTGTCTGTGTTTGTGCATGTGTGTGTGGGTCTCTGTGTATGTGTGTGCTTGTCTCTGTGTATGTGTGTGCCTGTGTGGGTCTATGTGTGGGTCTGTGTGCTAGGAGTAGGATCAGAAAGAATCATGTACAATGATGTGAATATATAATTAGAGGTGGCAGCTGAAAGCTACAAGACCTGGGAGAGAGGTTTTTAGACTCCTGGTGTGAAGGTTCTAAAGAAACAGAAACAATTAGGCAACCCATTTGAAAAGCTTGGCCATAGTATCATAGTGTATTCTCATTCAAGGACATTTTCTTTTTTCAATGTTTAGCTGCACAGCACCATGTGGGATCTTGGTTCCCCAACCAGGGATCAAACCCATACTTCCTGCATTGAAGGCAGAGTCTTAACCACTGGGCTGTCAGAGAAGTCCTGAAATGTATTTTCAAGTTAACTATATCCAATTTTCTTGTGTGTGTGTGTGTGTGTTTTTTTTTAAGCAAAATAACAACAATAAAACACACCAAGAAAAAATCAGAGAAAATCAAGGAATTTCTCAAGGTCTCACAACCTGTGGGAAGCAGAAAGGAGATTAGAACATTCCAAGTCCCCTTCTGCTGTGAGGTAGGGCCCTTCTTTGAAATGCCTGAGTGCATGGGCCTGTGCTAGATGCTGGGTGAACAAGGTGTATGCCCACCCGTTGGTGCAGTGCCAGGGAGCAGAGGACAGGAAGATGGGCAGAGGGGACCTCAAGCTGGAAGGTGGTACAAGCACGACTGCCAATCCGTTAGGAAGAGGGATGAAGTCCACACGCACACATTTGTGTACAGATGTTTGCGTCACCTTGGGTTGCAGTAGACTGCTATTTGTCACGGAGGGTTCCATTGAAAAGACGCCTAGTCTGCTCAACAAGGAGAATATGAGTCTCAAAGAAGTCCCTGAAGAGGGTGAGGGATGACGCTTGATGGAAACTAAAAGAGAGACATCTGAGAGGATTACAAGCATCCTGGAAGGGTTTATCAGGCCATGGGGCCTGAGGAAACTCACTCAACAACCCTTTCCTCACTTTCGTTTCGGATTGTGTTATCCTCACCAGCACAAGACTAGAACTGAGGTCATGGGCATGGCAATGGATAAATGATTTAGAAATGCTAGTTGCACATCCGGGACTCAAAGTCCTTGCCCAGCTTCTTCCCTCTCCTGGGGAAATTCTAAGTCTTCTTAAGGAAGATATCTGGGTGTTTCTGGTAGAGTTTGAAATCAGTGTCTCTGCTACACCGAGTATTAGGTGTCTCGTTCCTAAAAGGATGAAACTAACAGACAGGGCTTCACAACGGCCTGAGATCTTGGACTTGGAGCTGTGCACAGGCTCACAGTGGGACTCTTGGTTGTCTCTTGCAGAAGAAGTTTTGGATGTTCTCTAAGCAAAAAGAAGAATAAACTGGATATGTGATAGATCGCTGGAAGTGCTCACCACAGCCTCTTTTTGTTTTCCCCAGGGTACACAGTGAAGCTACATTCCCCAGACTCCCGTGCAATTAGGCATGGTCACACAACTAGCAGCCCACTCCAGTATTCTTGCCCTGGAAATCCCATGGACAGAGGAGCCTGGTGGGCTATAGTCCGTGGGGTTGCAAAGGAGTCGGACACAGCTTACTGACTAAACGGCAATATGTACATTATGGTGTAATGTACAATTATGTACGGACAGAATGTATATTATGTACATAATGGAGAAGGGTCTGGGGATCTGCCTGATGGTGGAGCTGCATGACGCGAAGATCATGAATCAATAAAACACCAAATGATATGAGCAAGAAGTTATCTTGCACTGCATTGCACTGCTAAGATGTGGCGGTTTGGCGGTTACAGCATTTAGCCTGCCCTGCTTAATTCATCAGTCATAGATTGCGCCTCCTTCCATACTTCAACACTTCGTCTAGACCGGATGGAGCGCAGTCATATGAGAGTGCTGAAGGAGGCTCATCGGCGTGCTCACAGTCACACAGCTGGTGTGACGGTGACACTCCAAGTCCCTTCAGTTCTGGACCAGAAGTGGCAACAGCTGACTGACTCACTCACAGCTCATGGTCACGTTAGCTATGGAACGTCATGCTCAGCATTTTGAGTGCTATCTATCTGAATTCTGTGACTGAGGCAGGGATCAAAGCTTGAGCATCAGCTGGACTGGGGAGTGGTGGAGAGGAGGCAGAGCACTGAGAGCCCGACTGTGTTCAGAAAAGGGCAAGGGTCTACTTTGCAGAATTGAGCTCAACCCGAGTCCTGTCAGAGTACAGACGAGCGAGGCCTCAGCCTGCCGCGTTAGTGTGTGTGCCTGTCAAACTGCCTTTGGACGTTAGATCTCCCATCTGTGCCATGGTGTCCGGTTGCCAGGGTTACAATGCTCTCCTTGAACAGAAAATCAAATAGATTCCTAAAACCCAGAGGTAAAGGTCATAGTGGGTAGAACATGCTTCCTTTCTGGTATATAAAGGGAAAACTGTGCTGCAGGGGAAGCAAGCACTTCAGATTCCTCCGTTGAGGCCAAGCTGGTAAAGATGATCTGGGCAGAAACTTCACAGCTGAGCTATGTATTGAATACAAGAGAGCAACTTGACAGTGCAACATAAAATCCATAGTTGGACACTGGAAAGGAAAGCTGAAAAATTACACAAGATCCCATGTCTTTGAGGGAACATGGTCCCTCATGAATTACCCCACCTTCTCTACTCTCAGCTAACTCGTTTACTCTCCCAGCTTTTAGAGTGAATTAAGTACATGCGAGGAATAAAAGGGGCTTCCCAGGTGGTGCGAGTGGTAAAGAACTTGCCTGCCAGTGCAGGAGACACAAGAGACACGGGTTTGATCTCTGGGTTGGGAAGATCCCCTGGAGGAGGGCATGGCAATGCACTCCAGTATTCTTGCCTGGAGAATCCCACGGACAGAGGAGCCTGGCGGGCCCATGGGGCCGCAGAGTCAGACATGACTGAAGCGACTGAACACGCATGCACAAGAGGAATAAAGACTCTACAAATGTAACAGTGGATCACTGGGAGAAGGACACTTCCCAGATCCCATAAGTAACTGAAACAAGGGTTTGATTTCTGTCTTTTCAGGGCCCAGACAAACGCGGGAGTAAGGGGGTGAAGGGCAGGAGGATGTTCTCTGAGCAGGATAGTTCAGAGTTACAGCACATGCTTGCAGAGACAGCACCACTGTCAGAAGGCTAGAGGGGAACACACTGTTCAAAGGCTTAGAGAAAGGGGAAGGGAGCTCTCAGCTGTCCTGTGCTTGTTGCTTTTTATTATTTTTATTGTCATTTTTACTAGTGTTGATGCTTCTAATAATTTTGATACTACTTCTAATTCTACCAGCACTTATGACCACTAGTTCTTCTGAAATAATTTCCAATGAAAGTATTTTCAATGTAATATATGCAAGTATAACTGTACAGTTCAGTTCAGTTGCTCAGTCGTGGCCGACTCTTTGCGATCCCACGAATCGCAGCACGCCAGGCCTCCCTGTCCATCACCAACTCCCGGAGTTCACTCAGACTCACATCCATTGAGTCCGTGATGCCATCCAGCCATCTCATCCTCTGTTGTCCCCTTCTCCTCCTGCCCCCATTCCCTCCTAGCATCAGGGTCTTTTCCAATGAGTCAACTCTTTGCATGAGGTGGCCAAAGTACTGGAGTTTCAGCTTTAGCATCATTCCTTCCAAAGAAATCCCAGGGCTGATCTCCGTCAGAATGGACTGGTTGGATCTCCTTGCAGTCCAAGGGACTCTCAAGAATCTTCTCCAACACCACAGTTCCAAAGCATCAATTCTTTGGTGCTCAGCCTTCTTCACAGTCCAACTCTCACATCCATACATGACCACAGGAAAAACCATAGCCTTGACTAGATGGACCTTTGTTGGCAAAGTAATATCTCTGCTTTTCAATATGCTGTCTAGGTTGGTCATAACTTTTCTTCCAAGGAGTAAGCGTCTTTTAATTTCATGGCTGCAGTCACCATCTGCAGTGATTTTGGAGCCCAGAAAAATAAAGTCTGACACTGTTTTCACTGTTTCTCCATCTATTTCCCATGAAGTGATGGGACCAGATGCCATGATCTTTGTTTTCTGAATGTTGAGCTTTAAGTCAACTTTTTCACTCTCCTCTTTCACTTTCATTAAGAGGCTTTTTAGTTCCTCTTCACTTTCTGCCATAAGGGTGGTGTCATCTGCATATCTGAGGTTATTGATATTTCTCCCGGCAATTTTGATTCCAGCTTGTGCTTCTTCCAGCCCAGCGTTTCTCATGATGTACTCTGCATAGAAGTTAAATAAGCAGGGTGACAATATACAGCCTTGACGTACTCCTTTTCCTATTTGGAACCCGTCTCTTGTTCCATGTCCAGTTCTAACTGTTGCTTCCTGACCTGCATACAGGTTTCTCAAGAGGCAGGCCAGGTGGTCTGGTATTCCCATCTCTTTCAGAATTTTCCACAGTTTATTGTGGTCCACACAGTCAAAGGCTTTGGCATAGTCAATAAAGAAGAAATAGATGTTTTTCTGGAACTCTCTTGCTTTTTCCATGATCCAGCAGATGTTGGCAATTTGATCTCTGGCTCCTCTGCCTTTTCTAAAACCAGCTTGAACATCTGGAAGTTCACGGTTCATGCATTGCTGAAGCCTGGCTTGGAGAATTTTGAGCATTACTTTACTAGCGTGTGAGATGAGTGCAATTGTATAGGAACATATAAAATGAAGTTTCCTTCTACATACTTTGATACCCAAAAACTACTCAGCAGCAACCAATCTAAAGCATTTCTTGTGTTACTTCAGAAATATTCTATGTTTATATAAAGGCATATAAATATATTTGGACATGTGAGATATAATATATACTGTTTCTCAACAATTATTTTTAATATCACTTAACACTGTGTCTTGGATATGTTTCCTTGTTAGCACCTGTTGTTGTTTAGTCACTAAGTTGTGTCTGACTCTTTGCGACCCCCACTAGGCTCCTCTGTCCATGGATTCTTCAGGCAAGAATACTGGAGTGGGTTGCCATTTTCTCTTTCACGAAATCTTCCTGACCCAGGGTTAAACTCATGTCTCTTGCGTCTCCTGCATTGGCAGGCAGACTCTTTACCTCTGAGCCATCAGGAAGCCCGTTAGCACCTGTAGGGCTATATATATATATATATATATATATATATATATATATATATATATATGAGATGCAAATTTGGCAACATGGTTCAGTAAAAAGAGTATGAGGCACAATTAAGGATGAAAGGATTTGACTAAAAGGTAACAATAGCTTCAGTCTTTACAATAGCAGAAGCTTTGCAACAACCTGAACATCTATTAAAATGAAATGTCACTATAGTGTCACAGAAAAATATATAGCAAAATGGCACATCTTGCTTGATGTGAAATTTTAATTACATGACACAAAAAGGTTCTTTGACCAGATTTGGGGTGATTTTTCTTTCTCATGCTCTATATTTGTGCTTGATTCTTTTACTATAATAACTTACTCAAGCTTCATGTCTTAAAGATTCTTATCACGTTGAGGATGTATAATAAACATACATTAAGTTCTTATTCTCTGTGGTTCTTTAATTTGGCCTTCCTCAGTATAGCTCATTCAGTCTGTGTTCTTGAAGAGCACTTATATTCCTTAGATGTGGGGTTATTTTGTTTTATGAATTAACTTGGCTTGACCCAGCAAGAAAAATAAAACAAGCCTAAAACTTAACTTGAGCAACTCTTAAACAGCTTCATTAGGTGAGTTAAGAATATTCTAAAGTAAAAAAAAAAAAAGAAAGAAGGTGGGAACATCTCAGGATGGAGCGAGGGAAGGAGCGGGTGCTGCAATCTGGGTTTGACTAACCGTTGTGAGTGACCTTCCCGGCTTTTTCAGCTGACCATCGCCCTTGGCTAACCTGATGGCTCAGATGGTAAAGAATCCGCCTGCAACATGGGAGACCTGCATTCGATCCCCAGTTTGGGAAGACCCCCTGGAGGAGGGAATGGCTACCCACTCCAGTATTCTGGCCTGGAGAATTCCATGGACAGAGAAGCCTGGCGGGCTACAGTCCACGGGGCCGCAAAGAGTCGCACACGACTGAGCGACGAAGCACAGCACCCTCATGGTACCTTTCCCCGGGAGCTTTCACTCTCTCTTGTAAGAGGTTCAGCCGCTACATCAGGGATGAAGGAACAGTGAGTGGGGGATGCTTAGAGGCTTACCAATCTGCTGGGCACCATCACCATCACCTCCCTCACCTCTAGCTAGGTGTAGCACTGGGGTGATCTTTGTCGTGTGTAAATGAGATCTTTATCTCCCTGGCTTGAAATCCAAGCCCAGCTTACCACTGTGCTGGACTCAAAGCCAAAGTCTCTCTCATGACGCGCAAGGCCCTGCATGATCGGACTCCTGCCTTATCTCCTTCCTTCCAGTCTCTAGGAATTCTCAAGTGGAAGCCAGAAGACGAGACAACTTATTAAGATGATTCACAGAAGGCAGCATTCTGGTGAAGAGGGGAAAATGGAAGGGTGGAGAGCGGCTCTGGAGAGGATGAAAGGGATCCCACATGATATTCCCTGGAAGTTAAGCGGCACAGGCCAGTGGGGCTGGTGGTTACTCAGGTTGGGAAGCGAGAGCTTTCCTGAGGAGCCATGTCTCTGCTTGCCTCGGGGATTCTAGGTCATCTAGTGTGAGGAGAGGAGGTGGGCAGCGAGGGGGGCACGGCTGTTGACCCTCCTCCCATGGACACTCTTCTCTCAGACCTTCCACCCCACAGGGCTCGGAAAATGCCTAAATAAAGTGAGGGGGTATTTTCATTCCCTCTAGGGCTGGCACCTTGAGAACCCTGCTTCATCCAAGGGAAGCATTTTAGTCTGTAAGTGGAGCAAACTCATAATATCCCTGAAGCCTCAATCAAGGTCCTCTTGAGCATCAAGATCCATGATTTTAAACAATTCATTTATAATTTGAACATTTCCCAAGCAATCCATGCAGAATTCTACTTTTTAAAAAAAATAAGAACAGAACGTAGTTTTTCTGCTGAAGATGTATGAGTGTATGTGTGTGTGAGTATAAAGAGGTGAGCTGGGGTTCTGCCTGCTCCCCTTCCTTTCCTTATCTCGGTAGCATCTAGATAGCAACAGAAAATAGCAATAGAATCTCTGATACAGTCCAACTTCACTGCTTGAACAGGAAGCCTAGTCCTAAGGCTTCAGTCCAAGTTCATGTAGGGACTAGAGTTTTGAATCTCCTTAATACCCAGTCCAGGGCTCCATCGGGCTCCCTACCCTGCCTCCCATATGGCCTCTGGTACACTCACAAGTATATGGTTAAGCAGATCCAAAGCATATTAGATTTGGGGAACATCACATGGAGTGGTGGGGTTAGAAAGTGCAATAGAACAGATTGGGTTCAGGAGTGTGGTACATGTCAAAAGAAAAAAAGAAATGGAGCAAATATTAAACCCAAAATGCATTTTCTGTTGACTTTAAAAAAAAAATCAAATCTGCCAAATACTTATGTTTAGGGATGAGCAAGTGTTAAGGCCACCATTATATCAACTCATTAATCAAGAGGAAAGGCCTCTCATTCTCACAGATGTTAAGGATGAATTATTCCTAAAGCATGCAGGCCACGGATGACAGGTACTCCATCAGCCTAAAGTATTTTTGGAAGCAGGGGAAGTCAGTGAAAACTGACCTGGTTACTAGAGTCAGCTGGAATGCAAAGCTATTTTGATGGCTACCACAGGAAGCAGCAGCTACTGAAGAAATCACTGTCCTATCTGTTAAAATAATCCAATTAGATATTGGCTGTTTGAGCTTCTTTAAGTCTTCACAGAATAGGAGACTGAAGATCTTATTAAAGCTGTTCTGAGAACAAGGCTAACTTTCCTTTGAAATTTAAAGCACAAACCAAGTAGTCCACGCAGTGAGTTCTTGGGACATTCGCTTATTGTGACTCCATGCTTTCGAATTTCCAAGTTTGGGCTCTACACCCACCACTTCTGATGTGTCTGCATTTCATCCTAAATACTGACTGACATTTATTATCAAAAGTGAACGTGTACAGGAAACGACCGCTGCAGGGGTGTGGCGTTAGGGCTCTGGATACTTGACTGCTCCCGACTGAGCCTGAGTGACCGGGAGAGCTGGCCGCTAAGATGGTCACTAACTCTTGTTCCACACTTAAGCCACTGTGTCTATGGACCAGTACCCAGTTAGCGTCATCTTCTGTCTCTTCTCTTATATAAATTTAAACCCAAGTTCTCGAGTCTGTCGTCTTCTCGCTCAAAGCCCATTTATCCTCTATATTTTCAGATAAATTGTAGAAGCAAACCAACCTGATGATAAAATATTTCAAAATGAGAACATCCGTGCTCCCTCCGAGTTTTCAGTACTTACTGAAAATACGACAAGTTGAGCAAGTCTGCTGCGACTGCTGCTGCTGCTGCTAAGTCGCTTCAGTCGTGTCCGACTCTGTGCGACCCCATAGACGGCCACCCACCAGGCTCCCCCGTCCCTGGGATTCTCCAGGCAAGAACACTGGAGTGGGGTGCCATGTCCTTCTCCAATGCACGAAAGTGAAAGTGAAGTCGCTCAGTCGTGTCCGACCCTCAGCGACCCCATGGACTGCAGCCCACCAGGCTCCTCTAACCGTGGGATTTTCCAGGCAAGAGTACTGGAGCGGGGTGCCATCGCCTTCTCTGCCCCTGCAACTAAACTAGACCATTTATCAGACAGTCACGGCTTTTCCTCTAAATTATTTACATCGAGAGAAAAATCACTGGTGTGTGATCCAGATTCTTCTAGCAATGATTCATCATGAATGAACTTAGTTAACAGATTAAATGCCACACTACCTTTGGAAAATTAGGACATTCAATCCAGATTCTACTTAGACTTTTAATGCAAGAACTAGAACAACCTTTTCTTCCACCGTCAGAGTTTTTGTTCAAAAACACTATGGTTACCAAAGGCAGAATCTGAGGATATCTTTGCTAGTGATCAGAGTATCAGTTCAGTTCAGTTCAGTCGCTCAGTCGTGTCTGACTCTTTGCGACCCCATGAATCGCAGCACGCCAGGCCTCCCTGTCCATCACCAACTCCCGCAGTTCACCCAAACTCGGGTCCATCGAGTCAGTGATGCCTTCCAGCCATCTCATCCTCGGTCGTCCCCTTCTCCTCCTGCCCCCAATCCCTCCCAGCATCAAAGTCTTTTCCAATGAGTCAACTCTTTGCATGAGGTGACCAAAGTATTGGAGTTTCAGCTTTAGCATCATTCCTTCCAAAGAACACCCAGGGCTGATCTCCTTTCGAATGGACTGGTTGGATCTCCTTGCAGTCCAAGGGACTCTCAAGAGTCTTCTCCAACATCACAATTCAAAAGCATCAATTCTTCAGCGCTCAGCTGTCTTCACAGTCCAACTCTCACATCCTTACATGACCACTGGAAAAACCATAGCCTTAAGGCAATGGCAACCCACTCCAGTACTCTTGCCTGGAAAATCCCATGGACGGAGGAGCCTGGTAGGCTACAGTCTATGGGGTCACAAAGAGTCGGACACGACTGAGTGACTTCACTTTCACTTTTCTTGACTAGATGGACCTTTCTTGGCAAAGTGATGTCTCTGCTTTTCAATATGCTATCTAGGTTGGTCATAACTTTCCTTCCAAGGAGTAAGCGTCTTTTAATTTCATGGCTGCAGTCAACATTTGCAGTGATTTTGGAGCCCCCAAAAATAAAGTCTGACACTGTTTCCACTGTTTCCCCATCTATTTCCCATGAAGTGATGGGACCGGATGCCATGATCTTCGTTTTCTGAATGTTGAGCTTTAAGCCAGCTTTTTCACTCTCCTCTTTCACTTTCATCAAGAGGCTTTTTAGTTCCTCTTCACTTTCTGCCATAAGGGTGTTGTCATATGTGTATCTGAGGTTATTGAAATTAAATAAGCAGGGTGACAATACTGACATACTCTTTTTCCTATTTGGAACCAGTCTGTTATTCCATGTCCAGTTCTAACTGTTGCTTCCTGACCTGCATACAGGTTTCTCAAGAGGCAGGTCAGGTGGTCTGGTATTCCCATCTCTTTCAGAATTTTCCACAGTTTATTGTGATCCATGCAGTCAAAGGCTTTGGCATAGTCAATAAAGCAGAAATAGAAGTTTTTCTGAACTCTCTTGCTTTTTCCATGATCCAGCAGATGTTGGCAATTTGATCTGATTCCTCTGCCTTTTCTAAAACCAGCTTGAACATCTGGAAGTCCACGTACTGCTAAGGCCTGGCTTGGAGAATTTTGAGCATTACTTTACTATCGTGTGAGATGAGTGCAATTGTGCGGTAGTTTGAGCATTCTTTGGCATTGTCTTTCTTTGGGTTGGAATGGAAACTGACCTTTTGTGGCCACTGCTGAGTTTTCCAAATTTGCTGGCATATTGAGTGCAGCACTTTCACAGCATCATCTTTCAGGATTTGAAATAGCTCAACTGGAATTCCATCACCTCCACTAGCTTTGTTCATAGTGATGCTTTCTAAGGCCCACTTGACTGCACATTCCAGGATGTCTGGCTCTAGGTGAGTGATCATACCATCGTGATTATCTGTGTCATGAAGTTCTTTTTTGTACAGTTCTTCTGTGTATTCTTGCCACCTCTTCTTAATATCTTCTGCTCCTATTAGGTCCATACCATCTCTGTCCTTTATCGAGCCCATCGTTGCATGAAATGTTCCCTTGGTATCTCCAATTTTCTTGAAGTGATCTCTAGTCTTTCCCATTCTATTGTTTTCCTCTGTTTCTTTGCATTGATCGCTAAGGAAGGCTTTCTTATCTCTCCTTGCTATTCTTTGGAACTCTGCATTCAGATGCTTATATCTTTCCTCATCTCCTTTGCTTTTCATTTCTCTTCTTTTCATAGCTATTTGTAAGGCCTCCTGAGACAGCCATTTGCTTTTTTGCATTTCTTTTCCATGGGGATGGTCTTGATCCTTATCTCCTGTACAATGTCACGAACCTCCGTCCATAGTTCATCAGGCACTCTATCTATCAGATCTAGTCCCTTAAATCTATTTCTCACTTCCACTGTATAATCATAAGGGATTTGATTTAGGTTATACCTGAATTGTCTAGTGGTTTTCCCTACTTTCTTCAATTTAAGTCTGAATTTGGCAATAAGGAGTTCATGATCTGAGCCATAGTCAGCTCCTGGTCTTGTTTTTGTTAACTGTATGGAGCTTCTCCATCTTTGGCTGCAAAGAATATAGTCAATCTGACTTCGGTGTTGACCATCTGGTGATCTCCATGTGTAGAGTCTTCTCTTGTGTTGTTGGAAGAGGGTGTTTGCTATGACCAGTGCATTTTCTTGGCAAAACTCTATTAGTCTTTGCCCTGCTTCATTCCACATTCCAAGGCCAAGTTTGCCTGTTACTCCAGGTGTTTCTTGACTTCCTACTTTTGCATTCCAGTCCCCTATCATGAAAAGGACATCTTTTTTGGGTGTTAGTTCTTAAAGGTCTTGTAGGTCTTCATAGAACCATTCAGTTTCAGCTTCTTCTGTTACTAGTTGGGGCATAAACTTGGATTACTGTGATATTGAATAGTTTGCCTTGGAAACGAACAAAGATCATTCTGTCATTTTTGAGATTCCATCCAAGTACTGCATTTCGGACTCTTTTGTTGACCATGATGGCTACTCCATTTCTTCTGAGGGATTCCTGCCCGCAGTAGTAGATATAATGGTCATCTGAGTTAAATTCACCCATTCCAGTCCATCTTAGTTTGCTGATTCCTAGAATGTCAACGTTCACTCTTGCCATCTCCTGTTTGACCACTTCCAATTTGCCTTGATTCATGGAGCTAACATTCCAGGTTCCTATGCAATATTGCTCTTTACAGCATCGGACCTTGCTTCTATCACTGAAAGAGGAACTCCCCACGTCAGTAGGTGCCCAATATGCTACTGGAGATCAGTGGAGAAATAACTCTGGAAAGAATGAAGGGATGGAGCCAAAGCAAAAACAATGCCCAGCTGTGGATGGTCAGAGTATACAGACCGCCAAACTAGAGGATGAGGCACACCAACTCTAGTGGGTGTTTGTGACACAGTGATTCCAGATTAGGAATTTTCAGTTCTGGCCACAGTGCCTAAGGAATTCAGACCAGACTTCCACCAAGAACACTTAGAAAAATATGAGAAAGCATTTTTAAAGAATCTGTTTGGAGGCATCAGAGAATTAAGGAGATGGAGAAAAACATGAAAAGCTGTAGGTCCAGGAACTAGGAAGAGAACAGAACACAGAGAAATGAGCCCAGCATTTGGAGCCACTTTTTGTAGGGTAAGCACATGGGAGGAGAGCCTGTTAGTAATTTTTCAACTGATTACAATGGGTTAGAACTGCTCACCCAATGTCTTTCTCACTCAATCCATTTCTGATACCTTTGGAGACTTTCCTGTCCATCCCATGTACAACTAGTGGGGGATTTTAATCACGACTTGTCGGGAAGATCCCCTGGAGAAGGAAATGGCAACCCACTCCAGTATTCTTGCCTGGAAAATGCCACGGAGGGAAGAGCCTGGTAGGCTATAGTCCACAGGGTTCCAAAGAGTCGGACAAGACTGAGCTACTTCACTTCCAATCGGCCAGGCATATGACCTAAGCTGTGGGAAATCAAATAATATGCCACCCAGGAGAATGTCATTAAGATAAATAATACAGATGAGAACTGAAACTTGAAGAGGCCCATCCAACCATTAGAAGTAGCTGGGAGAAGGGTTATAGGAAAGAAGTCAGTCCACCAACAAGTGATCAGTAAACTTAAGAGTGGGTGGTGCCGTGGAACCCAAGAGAAGGGAGTACTTCCTGAAAACCAGGGAGGTCAACTACTCCAGAGGCTACTGGGAGGTCAGGGTGATGACAAAAAACGTATCCATTATGCATGGCTTTTTGGAGGTTGTTGGTGACTTTCGGCAACGGAAATTTCAGGAAAGTGGTAGGGGCAGAGCCAGATTGGAGTGGGAAGGAAAGAAACCAGGTAGTGAAGAAATGCAAACACTGAGTAGACAATTATTCTGTGGTTTGGCTTTGAAGGGGGTAGAAAATGTAGCCACACCTGGAAGGAGATAAGGAGTCAAAGGAGTGTTTGTTTTGCTTCAGGTGAAAGACCTTCGGGCATGCTTGTGTGATCTCTCTGAAGTCAAACTGATTTCTATCATACATGAAACCACCTTTTGTCTTAGTTTTAAGTTCTTTGTTTTGTTCCCTACAACCAACTTCTTGATATCAGATGTTGACAATAAATAAGCCTGGAAGCCCTGCATTTGGACATAAATATTTGAAAACTTCAGCTTCCCTGATAGCTCAGTTGGTAAAGAATCTGCCTGCAATGCAGGAGACTCCAGTTCAATTCTTGGGTTGGGAAGATCTGCTGGAGAAGGGTAGGCTACCCACTCCAGTATTCTTGGGCTTCCCTTGTGGCTCAACTGGTAAAGCATCCGCCTACAATGTGGGAGACCAGGGTTCGATCCCTGGGTTGGGAAGATCCCCTGGAGAAGGGAAAGGCTACCCACTCCAGTATTCTGGCCTGGAGAGTTCCATGAGAACTTTAGAACTGTCATGAAATGGACCCTAGGTCTTCTAGCCCAGTCACAATGCGCCTTGCTAAGTTTCTGCACTTGGGTAATGACAGAGTCTCCTCCCTGAAGACTAGCAAAGCCAGACACAGAACTTCCACTTCACTGTTGAATGTGATGGTTTGCGGGACTCAGATTCACTCTCAGAGCTGTCAGAATTACACAGAGAGAAACAGTTTGAAAGTCTTTGTTCCCAGTCTCTGGAGAGTATGATATGCGTGAGCCTGTTCTTTAGACCACGGCCATCTTTGCAATATTGATAACAGTGAGTCTCTGGACTATATATCTGGAGGTTGGACCTTGTAATCAGGCAATATCTCTGATGTACGTTATGAACCCTTAACTGGCCAATCATTTCGAATCCTCAGTTAGTGTGTCTATTTGAGGGAGGGAATAGTTCAACATTTAATATTCTTATCTCTTAATTAAACAACTGGCCCAGTGAGGTTATTTCAGCTTTAAGCTCCAACTCAGAATCTAGACTAAGTTGTGGGCAAAGCAGTCAGTATATGAGGCTTATTTCGGAGCCCTTTTAGTGGGGAAGTGCCAAAAAAAGAGCAAGATTTGTGAGCAAGAAAACAAAACTAAAACCAAAAGGTAAATTAAGATGAAGCAACCAAAGCATTTAAAACTTCTTAAAAACTTCTAGTAATAGAGAGAAGCTGGATGAGTAGCTCAAGGAATGAGCCAACATCAGATTCTGCCTGCTGCTGCTGCTGCTAAGTCACTTCAGTCGTGTCCGACTCTGTGTGACCCCATAGACGGCAGCCCACCGGGCTCCCCCATCCCTGGGATTCTCCAGGCAAGAATACTGGAGTGGGTCGCCAATTCCCTCTCCAATGCATGAAAGTGAAAAGTGAAAGGAAGTCACTCAGGCGTGTCCAACTCTTCGCGACCCCATGGACCGCAGCCTACCAGGCTCCTCTGTCCATGGGATTTTCCAGGCAAGAGTACTGGAGTGCGGTGCCATCACCTTCTCCAAGATTCTGCCTACATGGTTGAATATATTATTAATATAAAGACTTTATTCTCAAAAGCAAAGTTGAAAACTTTGTTCCCAAGTTCCGGTCATGGTCTGCAAACTTTCCCACAGATACAAGATTACCTGAAATAGACTGGTGCTGTCACCCCAGGTAAGCCACCTGACGCAAGTATAGCTGAAAGTGAGTGTTAGTCGCTTCAGTCATGCCTGACTCTGTGACCCTGTGGACTGTAGCCCGCCAGGCTCCTCTGTCCATGGAATTCTCCAGGCAGCAATACTGGAGTGGGTTGCCATTTCTTCATCCAGGGATCAAGCCCTCATCTCTCAGGTTTCCTGCATTGGCAGGCTGGTTTCTTTACCACTAGCACCAACTGGGAAGTCCCTAAGGATAGCTAAGAACCTACTAAAATAAGCAATATTTTCAAGAGGATATTAAACATCTGGCTCAAGACTTAAAAACCTATGAAACTACCAGACGGCTATTTCTGAGAGTGCTAGGCTACTGACGACATTTGGCATGAAGGCTCGGTGGGTGGGGGGCAGGGACTAATGCTATATTTGAGCAAGGCGTCTTTTTCGAAAAAAATTCAGCTTATTAGGACTTCCTATTTTCTTTTGAATTATCTAGGTTGTTGCATTTTTCCTCAAAAATTTCCTCTCAAAAGAAAGATGCGAATAAACTTGCATGTGTACACACACACACTGTAGATAAATTTCTTTTCGAGAGATCAGTAATGTAATTTTTGTAGTTTTTTTTTAATAATGCAACTCTGACGAAAGACTGGGGAACATTAAGTTGATAACACTGGACCCATTTCACCATGGAAATGGCAGCGATCTGTCTTTACCGGGATAGGTTCCTGTTTAGAGAATGGTCCTGACTTCTCTGCCAGCGCCAATACCACTACCCATGGACTCACTGCATGCCTTAAGACTCATCAAATATCCCTCACCACATAGCTTCTATCTGAGCAGCCCATTTCACAGCATAGAAGCTGTGACACTTCACTCTCACCTCTGGAATTCTCTGGACTCATCATCTACTTTATCACTAAGAAGAAGTTGGCCCCTTACATTGGTTGTGTTGCTAACTGGGAAACCTGTATGGGTTGGGGTGCTTCTTTCAGAATGTGTTATATATTCTCAAACTACAACTGAGACACATAACTTGAGAACAAAGTAACAAAGTAACTAAGTTACACTTAGTAACTTGCTGCAGAGTTTTTGCTTCCCATTTCAGAACTTTGGGTTCTGTTGATCTAGGTCTTCATTCTCAAGGGAGGGAGGTGCTCACCAGGGGACACACAATGGCCCTGTTAAATCTGAAACACAGGCCATCCCCTGATCAGGTTGGTTCCTCACACTGTTGAAACAACAGGCAAAACAGTCATTGAAATGGGGCTGGTAACGGTCTAGGGTGATTGGTTCTGATGAGTGAGAGGAGCCTGGGTTTCTGATATGAAATGTTTGAAAGCAGTTTCCTGCTGAGGTTACTTTAGGGATGGCCTTACCATCTCCCTGTTTGGTTTCTCGGGTTTTCTATCACTGGCGTAGAATCTCCTGCGTTAAATTTTCTGTTTCAAAAATTTAGGGTGTCTCCTCAGGAACTTGATTGATATACTTCTTGGTGTCAGGAGTGGTCCCAGGAAAATTCTCTCAAGATGAGATTCTACAGATTGAGTTCTTATCTCTCTGAGCACAATTTCAGGGTTGTCTTACTTTACAGACAAAAAATGAATTACCAGTACCCTCGGCATCTTGCCTTCTTCCTTTAAGTATCTGGGCTCCTGGCCATCCAGAAGAACCTCTAGTCCTGGCCAGCCTGACCTGCACCAGGTATAGCCATGTGACAAAGTTCTGCCAATGGAATATAAATGGAAGTAGCATGTGGAACTTCCTGGAGCCATTCTTAAAGGGAGCAACTTGCACTTCCCTTCCCCTTTTCTCCTTTCTGCTGAAGGGAATGTGGATATGAGGACATCTTGGGTTATCCATTAACAACAGAAGTAAGAACCTGGAGAAGCCTTCGTCTCTGATAAATTTAAAGAACTGTCTTACCAGCCCAAACATTGGCTAGAACCAGTGACAAGGTCAGTGATCTCAGGGAGACCAGAGGCTCTTGCCCAGATACAAGCAAGATCTGATACCTTAACTGGGGTGTATAAGGACCCAGAGGATGCAACCGAGGCCTCTCCTCTCCCACAGAAGGTAGATTCCCAAGTTTCCCCACGTGTTCATTTGCCAGGTTGAGAAAAAGGAGATAGAAGGGAGGAACTTCCATGATAGAGAATCTTCAAATTCTTCAAGTATCTACCCCAAAAGCTTCAGGGGTCCAAAGGAAGAGCTTTAAATCAGAAGAGACTGAGAAACCATCCACTGGAGCATTTAAGGTTTGTTAGTTTGGTTGGTTGGTTTTCCTTACAACCCAGTGGGTGGGGACTTAAGGACATTAGATTAGTCATGGGAAATAAGAATCAGCATCTTCTTTGAACATGTAGAATATAGTAGGTGTGAACATCTGATTGAACTGAGTTTCACATGGCTAGCCTGGTAAAATGCTGGAATCATTGTTAGGGAAGAGCTATACATGCTGAAATCAGAAAATCCACAGATGATAGGATGGTTAAAGCCATCGAGTAGACTATGGTTGTCATTGGCTTTATCAGGAAATTCCATGTTGCAAGAAAAAACCCTCAATGATGAAACAACAGAGAACCTGATGAGCTTAACACATACAAGAATAATTTAGATACCCTGCAGGGAGCTCTGCCAATACCAGGGCAAGAGAACATCTGTAAGCCAGTTGCAGAAACTTCAGAAAATCCAGTCCCCAGTAAAAACAAGACCTTGAACCTTGGTGACTAAAGTCAGTCTTCCCCCACTGGAGGCCACGTTCCAGCAATGACACCTGCTTTTGTCGGTCACTGTGCCCAGTGCCCAGAACAGGGCCTGACACCTAATAGTTGCTCAATAAATATTTGATAAATATATGAATAGAAAACTTTTTTTTTATTTTTAAAACTTTATACCATAAGGAGACGGTGCATTTCTGTTCAGAAGGAAAAGATTCTTAAAATTTTCAAAAATATGAATTATAGTACTTTAAAAAATTCCCTATTGAGAGACTTCCCTGGTGTCCAGTGGCTAAGACTCCAAGCTCCCAAAGAAGAAAGCCTGGATTCAATCCCTGGTCAGGGAGCTAGATCCCACAGGCTGCAACTAAGACCTGGTACAGCCAAATAAACAGATAAAAATATTTTTAAAATTCCCTGCTGATATCCCCAAGTGAAAATACCGGAAGACAATGCAACAAAAGCTACATATGTTGGAGGAAGAAAGCTAGGGCTTAAGAGGGGCTCTGGGGCTTCCCAGGTTGGCATCAAGAGCTGGGGGCCCATGACTGCGCCAGAGGTGAGATGCGGGAGCCAGAGGCAAGGAAGACACTGTGGTCCTGTATTGGCTTATATTTTCTCCCACTTATTTGGAGTGGTTACTAGAGACAAAACACTGTTCTGGGCATTTTATTTCTGCGTCTCCTTTAATCCTCATAGCAATCCTATTAGGTAGAAAAATTCCTATTTAGCATGATCAGAGAGAAAATGATTTATCCAGAGTCACACAGCTGGAGGTAGAGGGAGACCTGGACCGAGCCTGTTTCACCCACAGCTTGGGTTTACACCTTCAGCCTCGCCTGGAACACCTGCTCTGGGAGCGCCTCTCCACTCACTGGTGACCTCTGTTCCTCACTTGTCCCTGGACCCCTCTTCTCAAGGCCGGCTCAGAGCAATGAGAAGCTCTCAGCCTTCCTTTGCATCAACTCCACCTCTGTCTTCAGAAAAAGCTTGGATGCCAGTGCCTCCAATAGCTCTCCTTGATCACCCCTAACTGTGCTCTGGCACTGCCTGGTCGCAGATGTAACACTTCATTCCATTGGGTGGTTATTTTATTAACCTGTCTTTCCCCACTAACATGGAGACTATATTTGTTTCCACTCTCCATTGTCATGCTATTGTCTAGAACAGCGCCTGGCATGCAGCAAGCCTCGATAGATATTTGCTGAATGAATAAAGGAATGCTTTGCATGTGGGAATCTGCTTAGGGGTCATTTCTGTGGTCCCTTTATTGACTGACTTCCCTAGCACACTGCTCTAGGACATCCCTGTGTGCCTTGTCATGTGGGTCTCTGCTGTTTAGAGACCTGGGCTACACAAAAGGGAATCAGGGCATAATGTTGACTGAATTCTTTTTTTAAATGCTGTCTACCGTCAATTTTTCTTCTGAGGTTATGATATAGTTACTCTAGTCTAAGGAGTCTAAGGATGATGCATTATTAATAAAATTTCTTAAGACACAGAGAAAAATGAAATCATTCCTTATTAACATTGAATTGCTGAAGTGAAATATGGAAAGTTTCATTATTAAACATAGATCTTTGGAGATTAGTTTCTACTTTATAATCTAGTAAAATGGTTTACAAACTTTATACATTCTCTGTCAATAACTCAGTCTTGGGAATATAACATATTTGTGCTTTAAAAGACTCACACTCCTATAAATTTAATCAACTATAAACACCTTAAACTTTTAACGTTCAAAACAAATACATTGCAAACCATATATCTAACAAGGGAATTATATCCAGAACATAAAAAGAACTCCTGCACTCAACAGTTAAAAGAAAAAAAGATACCCCATTTCAAAAATGGGCAAAGTAACTATTCAAGATAGCCAAGACATGGAAGCAACCTAAATGTGCATAGACAGATGAATGGATAAAGAAGGTGTGCTGTATTAGACACACAGTGGGATATTACCCAGCCATCAAAGGAATGAAATGATGCCATTTGCAGCAACGTGGATGGACCTAGAGATGATCACAGTAAGTGAAGTAAGTCATAAAGAGAGAGAGACGAATATATCACATCACTTATCTGTGGCATCAGAAATACAACACAAAGGAACCTATCTATGAAACAGACTCACAGACACAGAGACCAGACTTGTGGTTCCTAAGGGGAAGTGGCAGAGGAAAGGCCTGGGGCTGGGGGGGTTGGGATCGGCAGGTGCAAACTAGGATAGATAAGGTGGATAAACAACAGGGCCCTACTGTATAGCACAGGGAGTGTATTCAATGTTCTGTGATACACCTTAAGAAAAAGAATATATACATGTATAACTCAGTCCCTTCTCTGTGCAGTAAAAAGGAACACAACATTGTAAATCAACTATACTTCAATAAAATTCTTTAAGTGGGCAAAGCATTTGAACAGATATTTCTTTAAAAAAAAGCTATAAAAACGGCCAATAAGCACATGAAAAGATGTTCAACATTATTAACCATCAGGAAAATGAAGTAAAAACGACAGTGAGATACTCTCTTCGTACACACTTGGATGGCTATACCCAAAAAGACAGATAATAATAAGTGTTGGTGACAATGTGAAGAAACTGGGACCATCATACACTGTTGGTGGGAATGTAACATGGTGCCCGACAACTGCAGACAACAGTTTGGCTGTTCCTCAAAGAGTTAAACAGTGATCATATTTTCTAGCAATTTCACTCCCAGATATATACTCAAGAGAAATGAAAACATGTGACCACATAAAACCTTTTACAGGATGCTCCTAGCAGTATTATTCACAATAGTAACAAAGTGGGAACAACCCAGTGTCCATCAGCTGACGAATGAATACGTGCAACGTGGTTCTGAGTCCATGCCATGGAACACCATTCAGCACGGGAAAGGAATGAAGGGCTGAAACAGGCCACAAAGTGAAAGAACCTTGAAAGCATGATGCTCAGTGAGGCCGCCAAGATCCATTTGTATTGATACTGTAGGATCCCATTTATATGAAATGTCCAGAATAGACGAAGCTGTAGTGACAGAAAGTATATTAGCGGCTGTCGGGGGCTAGGATTGGGGAGAATTAGGAGTGACTTCCAGTGGGTGTGGCACCGTGGAAACTAGGGCAGTTCCCAGAAATCCATACAGATGAGGGTGGGCAGGGGTCCCAGACAAGAGAGTTTCTGTCACACCGTCACATATAACAATTTCTTATTTTCAGCTTTATTACATTTATTACTATGTTTAGTCATCAACAAAATCTAATTCTTTATGACTGTTACAATCATAGGTAACACTTACTGGCTTCTTACTATGTTCTGGGAATACCTCTTCATAGCTAATAGGATAGACTCTGGGGCAACATAAACTGGGTTAACACCCAGCCCCATCACTTTCTATGTGACCCTCTGCAAGTTTTGTAAGCTGGGATGAATTATCCAAACCTACCCTAGCTGTTTCTTCAGTTGTAAAATGGGAATAGCAATAGCACTGATGTCTTAGGACTGTTGTGTTGGTGTGTGATTAAGTGGTAACTATTTTTCTTTGTTAATTGTTAACAGATTTTAGTCTTGTTTATTATTGATTCCCTAGCCCCTGGGGAAACCAGCGCATAACCTAATTAATCAGTTATATCTCATTACTTTCAGTTAAAAATTGATAGGCTTTATTGTCTTTATAGCATGGTAGTCTTACGGAAAAATTTAATAGTAAGTATACAGTTTCCCTGCTTATTTAACTTCTATGCAGAGTATCATGAGAAAGCTGGGCTGGAAGAAGCACAAGCTGGAATCAAGATTGCCGGGAGAAATATCAACAACCTCAGATATGCAGATGACACCACCCTTATGGCAGAAAGTGAAGAGGAACTAAAAAGCCTCTTGATGAAAGTGAAAGAGGAGAGTGAAAAAGTTGGCTTAAAGCTCAACATTCAGAAAACGAAGATCATGGCATCCGGTCCCATCACTTCATGGGAAATAGATGGGGAAACAGTGGAAACAGTGTCAGACTTTATTTTTGGGGACTCCAAAATCACTGCAGATGGTGACTGCAGCCATGAAATTAAAAGACGCTTACTCCTTGGAAGAAAAGTTATGACCCACCTAGATAGCATATTGAAAAGCAGAGATATTGCTTTGCCAACAAAGGTCCGTCTAGTCAAGGCTATGGTTTTTCCTGTGGTCATGTATGGATGTGAGAGTTGGACTGTGAAGAAAGCTGAGTGCCGAAGAATTGATGCTTTTGAACTGCGGAGTTGGAGAACTCTTGAGAGTCCCTTGGACTGCAAGGAGATCCAACCAGTCCATTCTAAAGGAGATCAGCCCTGGGTGTTCTTTGGAAGGACTGATGTTAAAGCTGAAACTCCAATACTTTGGCCACCTCATGCGAAGAGTTGACTCATTGGAAAAGACTCTGATGATGGGAGGGATTGGGGGCAGGAGGAGAAGGGGACAACAGAGGATGAGATGGCTGGATGGCATCACTGACTCAATGGACATGAGTTTGGGTGAACTCTGGGAGTTGGTGATGGACAGTGAGGCCTGGCGTGCTGTGATTCATGGGGTCGCAAAGAGTTGGACATGACTGAGCGACTGAACTGAACTGAACTGTTAGAGTTTCCATACCTGTCCCTCCCTCCAACAAACAAGTTTTTCCCTTTAATAAACATCTTCCATTAGTGTGGTGCATCTGATACAGTTGATGAGCCTATACTAATAAATTATTCACTGAAGTCCACTGTTTATATTAGAGTTCACTTTTAATATGATAGAATTATGGGTTTTGACAAATGTATAATGCCAGACATCCACCTTTATTTACAATATCATATAGAACAGTTTCTCTGCCCTAAAAGTCTCCCATGCTTCATCCAGTCATCCCTTCCTCCCCACCAGATCCACTAGCAACCACTGATCTTTTTACTGTCTCCAGAGTCTTACCTCTTCCGGGATGTTGGCACAGAGCGGGAATCATTCTGTACTTCAATGTTTTCAGATTGTCCTCTTTCACTTTCACTTAGTAGTAACCATTCAACTTTCCTCCATGTCTTTTTGTGCTTTGATAGCTCATTTCCTTTGGTCATTGAATAATACTCTTTTTTTGAATGTACCAGTTTGTCCATTCTCCTAAAAAAGTGCATCTTGGTTGTTTCCCAGTTTTGGCAATTACAGATAAATCTACTATACACCTTCATGTACAAGTGATTGTGTGTACATACATTTTCGGCTTACTTAGGTAAATGCCAAGGAACATGACTGCTGGGTTGTATGGTAACTGAATTCTGCTTAGAGAATGCACCAGTCATAGCAAATACCCTTTTTCAACAACACAGGAAATGACTTTACACATGGACATCACCAAATGGTCAATACTGAAATCAAATTGATTACATTCTTTGCAGACAAAGATGGAGAAGCTGTACACAGTCAGCAAAAACAAGAGCTGGAACTGACTGTGGCTCAGATCATCAGCTTCTCATAGCAAAACTCAGGCTTACACTAAAGAAAGTGGAGGACACCACTAGGCCAGCCAGGTACCATTTAAATCAAATGCCCTATGACTGTGCTGCAGAGGAGACAGACTGAAGGGATTAGATTCAGTGAACAGTGTGCATGAGGAGCTACGGGTGGCGGTCTGTAATACTGTACAGGAAGCAGAGAACAAGACCATCTCAAAGGAAAAGAAAAGCAGAAGGCAAAGTGGTTGTTTGAGGAGGCCTTACAAATAGCTGAAGAAAGAAGAGAAGTGAAAAGCGAGGGAGGAAGGAAAGGTGCATCCAACTAAAGGCAGAGTTCCAGAGAACAGGAAGGAGAGACGAGACGGCCTTCTTCAATGAACAGCGCATAAAACTGGAAGGAAACAACAGAAGGGGAAAGACTAGAGGTTTCTTCAGGAAAACTGGAAATATCACGGGAATATTTCACCCAAAGATGGGCCTAACAAAGTACAGAAACGGTAGAGACCTAGCAGACGCAGAGGAGATCAAGAAAAGATGGAAAGAGTGCATGGGAGAGCTGTGCAAAAAGACCTTAATGAACTGGATAAGCACGATGGTGTGGTCAGTCACCCAGAGCCAGACCTTCTGGAGTGTGCAGTCAGGTGGGCCTTAGGAAGCCCTGCTGTCAATAAAGCTAGTGGATGGGATGGAATTCCAGTGGAGATATTCAAAACCCTAAAGGATGATGCTATCAAATGTTGCACTTAATATGTCAGCAAACTGGAAGACCCAGCAGTGGCCACAGGACTGGAAAAGGTCAATCCTCATCCCAATTCCCAAGAAGGTTAGTACTAAAGAACATTCAAACCATCAGACAATTGCACTCATCTCCCATGCTAGTAAGGTCGTGCTTAAAATCTTGCACGCTGGGCTTCAGCATTATGCAAACCAAGAACTTCCAGAAGTTCCAGCTGGGTTTAGAAAAGGCAGAGGAACCAGAGATCAAATTGCCAGCATTCACTGGATCCTAGAGAAAGCAAGAGAATTTCAGAAAAAGATGGCATCTACCTCTGCTTCATCAGCCGCACTAAAACCTTTGACTATGTGGATCATAACTAACTGTGAAAAGCTCTTAAAGAGATGGGAATACCAGACCATCTTACTTGTCTCCTGAGAAACCTGCGGGTCAAGAAGCAGCAGTTAGAATCCTGTATGAAACATTGACTGGTTCAGGACTGAGAAAGGAGGACGACAGGGCTGTCTGCTGCCACCCTGTTTATTTAACCTACACGCTGAGCACATCGCGGGAAATGCTGGGCTGGCTGAGTTACAAGCTGGAATCAAGATAGGTGGGAGAAACATCAGCAGCCTCAGATATGTGGATGATACCACTAATGGCACAAAGCGAAGAGGAACTAAAGAGCCTCTTAATGAGGGCGAAGGAGGAGACTGAAAGAGCCGGCTTAAAACTAAATATTAAAAAAGACTAAGATCGTGGCATCTGGCCCCATTACTTCATGGCAAACAGAAGGGGAAAATTTGGAAGTAGTGACAGATTTCTTCTCCTTGGGCTCTAAAGTCACTGTGGATGGTGACTGCAGCCATGAAATCAGAAGACGATTGCTTCTTGGCAGGAAAGCAGACAAACCTAGACAGTGTGTTGAAAAACAGAGACATTACTCTGCCGATAAAGATTCATATAGAGAAGGCTATGATCTTCCCAGTGGTCACGTACGGTTGTGAGAGCTGGACCGTAAAGAAGGCAGAGCACCAAAGAACTGATGCCTTCAAACTGTGGTGCTGGAGTAGACTCCTGAGAGTTCCTTGGACAGCAAGGAGATCAAACCTGTCAGTCTTAAGGGAAACCAACCCTGAATACTCATTGGAAGGACTGACGCTGCAGCTGAAGCTCCAGTATTTTGGTCACCTGATGAGAAAAGCTGACTCATGGAAAAGTCCCTGATGCTTGGAAAGATTGAGGGCAGAAAGAGAAGAGGGCATCAGAGGATGAGATGGCGGGATGGCATCACCGATGCAATGGACATGAACTTGGGCAAACTTTGGGAGACAGTGAGGGACAGGGAGGCCTGGTGTGCTGCAGTCCATGGGGTCACAAAGAGGTGAACAACAACATGGTAAGAATCCATTTAGTTTTCTAAGAAACTGCCAAACTGCCTTCCACAGTGGCTGCACTAGTTTGTATTCCTACCAGCGATGAATGAGAGTTCCTCTTGGTCTGCATCCTTACCACCATTTGGTGTTGTCAGTGGTTTGGATTTTGGCCATTCTAATGTGTGTATAGTGGTACGTAATTATAGTCTTAATTTGCAATTCTCTGATGATATATAAAATTGAATATCTTTTCATGTGCTTATTTGTCAGCTGTGTGTCTTCTCTGGTGAGGTGTCTGTTCAGATTTCTTGCCCAGTTTTGAATCAGGTTGTTCATTTTTTTTTTTTTAATTGTTGAGTCTTAAGAATTTCTGTGTTTGGATATCAGTCCTCATTAGACATGTGTTTTGCAAAGACTTCCACCCTGTCTCTGGTTTGTGTTTTCATTCTCTTAATATATTTGTTTTGTCAAATTCTTTAACATCTTCTTTAACCTTGATGTAATCCTCCTGTTCTTTTTCAGATTTGTTTTGTGTATTCTAACTTTGCGAGTTAAATGTTCACTAACAATTTTTTTTTATTTGCTTTTGTTTGAACATGAAAATATGCATCTTCTGTAGTTTCTTCTTGGTGCACGTTGGCTGAATTCCATATTTTTTTCATAAATAGGGTTTTTAAAATAATGATGCAAAGTGATAGATACAGGGGAATTTTAAAAATAGTAAAATAAGATAACAAATGAAAGGAAGATACGTGCTACATGATGAAAAGTTATCCAACTTAACTGATAGGGAATGTCTACTTCCAGATATGATGCAGTGACTTGCGACAGACTGATGCTCTCCTAGGACTGACCAGAGAGGCCAGGGAAAAGACGAAATTTCTGTTTGGAGACCACAGAGCACAGCTGAGCAAACAGAATGGCTCTGGGCTGGATTTTGGAGGAACAGAACTGCGGATTGGTGAGCAGACATTCTAGAACTGTCCTGCCTTCAGGGAACTTGCCAGCTCTTGGCACTGACGGAGGCAGAAGGAAAAGAAAGCTAGAGAGTCATTGTTTTTTAATTAATTTTTGTTGGAGTATAATTGACTTACAATGTTGTGTTAGTTTCTGTTGTACAGCAAAGTGAATCAGTTATACATGAACATATATTCACTCTTTTTTAGATTCTTTTCCCATATAGGTCATTACAGAGTACTGAGTAGAGCTCCCTGTGCTATCCAGTAAGTCCTTACTTGTTATGAGTTTTATATACAGTCATGTGTATATGTAAATCCCAATCTCCCAGTTTTTCCCTCCTCCCCACCCCCTTTAGAGAACCATTGTTAACAGAGAATCAAGCAGAAATTCTAACACTCTCACAGACATGGGGAGGAAAAGTGGGGTGTGGGGGTGCCTAAACTGGCCCAAGACCCCGGTGAGAGAAGCCAGTACTTAGAAGTGAGTCTGATGCTGTCGGCTTTCCTGGAGGCATTTGTCAAATTCTTAAACTTGCAAGCAAGAAAGACACTGCGAAGAAAGGAAAAGGGCAAAGCAGCATCTTCTGCACTTCTGTAGTACTAAGAAAATTAAAAACTGAAGTTAGAATGAATCCTGAGAGAGAAGGCCAACTGACAACCCAGGAGCTCAATCAGAAACCCCAAAGGACCACACAGCAGAAGCCGGGGGGACCAGAGGTGGGCGAACTCATGCCCAAAGTGCAACCAAACCTTGAACTGCTCATTCCCTGCCTGGATTAAGGTAATCCATCACTTCACAATCTGCTTACCAGAGGAGACGTTGAGGGTTCTTAGAGAGAGAAATCATCATTCAGGGTATCTACAGTCTGACACAATACACAGCGCTCAACAAGAGACTATAAAGCCTTCCTAAGAAACTGGACTGGGAGAGAAACACGCAATAGCGGATTCACGGATGTGATGTCACTAGAGCTGTCAGAGAGCGACATTAACATCTGCATAAATAAACAGTATGTGCAGGAAAAGACAATGCCACAGAGAACTGGAATATATAAACAACAGTCAAATAGTAATGCTGGAATTAAAAATTACTGCAATTGCCCCATGGCCCAAGAATTCTATTCCTAAATATATGTAGAGCAGAAATTTGTTCACATAGTCACTAAAGATCTGTATAAGAATATGTTTATAAGCTTTAGTTCATAATAGTCCCAAACTGGAAACCACCCAGGTGTCCACAATCAGTGAGTGATAGATAAGCCATGTTACCGCAGTATGATGGACCACTACTCAGCAGTGTAAAGGGAAGGACTATTGAAACACCCCAAACTAAACCTTTCTTTCCACATGCCCTCGTATTCTCTACAAAGGTGCCCCTTCCCCCTTTTTTGGTCAGAGCAAAACTCATGTAGTCAACCTTGGCTACTTTGGTTCTTGCACAAATAGCAAATAAAGTTGACTCCGCTTTCACAACATGCTTTTTTCAAAGTATCAGTTTCTTTCATGACTGCCAGCCCTACCACACCTATATAAACCCTGACCATTTCTCTCTAGAGCCTTCAGGTGGGCTGTAGGCACCAGTGCTTGCTTCTCTTCCACCCCTAGCTGTGGGCCTTCTGAAATGTGCATCTCGTCATTTACCCCACCCACTCACGACCTACCAGTGATGATAGGGTTGCATCCTGACTTACAAGCCTCCACAGCATCTCTCTTCTCCCCCTGCCAAGCTTCAGATACACAGGCCTCCATACCCCCAAACTTGCTCTCAGGAATTGTCTTTGCTCTCTATGACCTTCTTCTCAGAATTGTTCTTGGTGAGAGTCTCCTCACCTAGAGATGCCCAGGAGGTTAATCCTCACTCTGGGGGCCCAACGATTGATATGGGTCTACGAAACAATGTCTCCTTGCCTTAAGGTGAGGCAATGCTGTGGTGAGATACACACCCCAGAGCTGTGGATCAGGCTGGACTTTACCTGGGATCATGTCCCTGCTCAGCCACTTCCCCTGCCTCTTCTTGCTTCCCTCCATCCCCCTGTCCTAAGATAAGTCCCCCAGTAAACCACATGCATCAAATACCTATCACTGACTCTGCTTCTAGTTAGCCTAACCTAAGCCACAGGGCTACCGCAGAAGAAAGTACAGTGATGTGGCTAAAGAAAAAGGCTTCAACAGCCAACTTCCTGTCCCATATGAGTGGACATTGCCTGTGCCATACAAAGTGTCCAGTTGGAGCTCACAGGTTTTGGAAATCCCAATACCCAAATCTGCAACAAGTCTACTAGTTAATTAACAACTTTAAAAAAGAAATCAGCATATGATAAGTAAGGGATAGACTCTCGGAAGTCACTGCAGTCAGGACAAAAGCCTTGGCAAACTGTCTATTTGGAGAGTTAGCAATTCTGGAAACTAAGCCAAAAGAGAGAATACCAGGATAAAAGGTTCATAAATCTAAGAGCAGACGTTCTACCGAAAGGGTAAGGAGCCGTTTTTAAAAAGAGCCTCCTTTGAGTAAGTCTACATTGAAAGTGGCTTAATGGAAAAATTCTAGGGAAAAAGGCCAAATGTTCCCAAGAGGAAAGGCATACAGCCTTGACTAGATCCCATCCCTGGGGAGTGGGGGTTTTACCTCTCAGGCCACTGCTTGGTGAGGAAGTTTCCACCAGCTGAGGCTAATGTGGGGAGCTCACCCATGTAAGCCAGTGGCTGCAGCCCTGCAGTCACTGGTGATAGGGGTGCCAGGTGGAAAAGGGAATTCAGGAGGCCAGTCACAGGGCCCACCATACCTGCCTCCGTTAGAATCTGTTCAGACACTGGGACAGGCTTCCCAGGTGGCTCAGTGGTAGAGTCAGTTTGTCAGACAGGAGATGTGGGTTCGATCCCTGGGTCAGGAAGGTCCCCTGGAGAAGTAAACTGCAACCCACTCCAGTATCCTTGCCTGGAGAATCCCATGGACAGAGGAGCCTGGTGGGCTACACTCCGTGGAATCGCAACAGATTCAGACATGACTTGGTGAATAAATGACAGCAACAAAAAAACAAGACAGTGGGACATGACTCTCCGGGGACACCAACTTGCACGTCGCTAAAAAATAAAGTCAGTCAAGCAGGTCACCCAGGACCCCTGTCCTTGACCTCTCAGGGGGGTGGAGGTGGGAGATGAAGATGCATTTGGAGACTTTTCCTTACAAATATCCAGTTCTTCCTTCTTGGGTTTCCCATGACCAGATTTGTTCCCCATCACCCTGTAACTGGGGCTATCATAAACTCCTTACTCTTCTCACTCGAAGTATTAATCCAGAGTAAGTTCAGCTTCTCACCCAAGCATATTCAGAGAAGTGTCTCCAGGCGAAGCTGACTGTCCTCCCATGCTCGTCTCACGACCTTCTCAGCCACATGACATACACCGTCCCAGAGGTCTGCTATAAATCACAGCTTCCTGGTGATTCACATATCAGCTCCTCCACTCTCTTTCCTACAGTTTAATTTTGTTTGAATCCAAGTAATAGACTTAACACAGATTTAAAGGTCAGAGCCCCCGGAAGAGAGTCTTCCAGTCTCTTCCCAAGATGTACAGGTTTGACACCAGAGCTCCCATACCAGACAGGAACTCAGTCCCAGAAGCATCATCACCCAGAGTGCAAGCCTGACTCCTCTGTGCAACATCTCCCCCCATCCTCCGTGGTGCAGCCCTCCAGAAGTAAATCTTCCTCCCTCTGCTAGCAGGTCCCTGGGCTGCCTGGGGTAAGGGGGCTGATTTGCGGTAGTGGGTTCTATCAGCTTCACATTCAAACTAGCAGCAAATCCTTGTCAGCTTTACCCTACAGATGCCCCCTCCTCGCTTAGAGGTAACTGGTGTCCCTAATTCCTGCACCATCCCTGGATTCTGTGCTGGCAGTACACTTATTTCTTGTGACCGTCATTATTGGCAGTACCAGGTTTAAGATTTACCTGGTTAGCTAAGGCAGTTACCAGGTTACCATTTCATTTCCAGCCTTTCAAACTTCATAGAAATTTGTGTAATCTCTGGTTTTATTTGACCTAACTCCTGTTGTCTTTGTTCCTCTCAATTGATAGCCTTTTTATTCTTTATCTCTCACTTGAATGGAAATAGATATGGTCCTACTTCCAACTAGGTTACTTTCTAATTCTGAAGTGTAATCCCATGGATAACCATTAGGGGGTGCAAAAATTTTAATGTAAGGTCCTCCTAAAGGCTACTTTCTCAGACCTTTTTCATTTAATAAGCAAAAGTGGACTTTTACGATTCTTAGAAAAAACTTTTCAAACCACTACACATGTAAATATTTTTTGTCGGATTACCAAATGCAAACAAAGAAAGAAAAACTAGTAATTAGACTACCAGTCCATGTTTCAACGTCAAACTTACTCACTCATCCATTCAGCAAATATTTATTAAGCACCTACTACACACCAGGCCCTGAACCAGATATTGGGAATTGAGCAATGAACCTGTATTCATGCATGCCTCAACTTGCTTTCTCTCTTTCATATTGCTTACCTACAAGAATTCTTCAGTCATTCACAGACTTCTTACAGATGACATCAGAATATTTTAGGAGAAATTCTAAGGATCAGAGAAGAAGCATCTTTCTCAGCTAGGTATCAAATGAACTAACAGGTACCTTTAAAAAGGTCAATAAGGAGAAGATTTAGAACTTTAGAAACATCAGAAGATGTTTTTTGGACAAAATTCAATACTTTTCCTACTCTAGATACATTGGGTAAAAATTTGAAGATGCCTCCATTTTTTTCTCCACTCTCTTCTGGTGACACATCCATCCACCCTTCAATTGTTTCAAAGATCAATCGTATCTGGGGCTCACTCTACTCCCCATCTTAGGAGGAGACAAATAAAAAGCTCCTTTACCACGAAGCATCACGTGCATGAGCTAGTCAGCGCTTCTCCCCCAAGACAATCTGCATCCCTCTTTTGTGCCCAGGATCACTGGTGGTGACGATATCTTATTCCAGGTTCTCTTTATATTTGAGGCTTTGTATACTCTCTAAAAGGGGCTTTCCTAGTGGCTCAGATGGTAAAGAATCCGCCTGCAATGTGGGAAACCTGGGTTCGATCCCTGGGTTGGGAAGATCCCCTGGAGAAGGGAATGGCAACCCACTGCAGTACTCTTCATGGAGAATCCCCATGGACAGAGGAGCCTGGTGGGCTACAGTCCATGGGGTTGCAAAGAGTCAGATATGACTGAGTGACTAAGAACAGCTTTGAAATACCTCTAAAGGGGTATTTCAAAGCAGCAAGCCAGCAAGAATTTTATGTGATGGTGCAAGAACATGGCATTTATTCATTATTTCTCTGCCTTTGTCCTAACATAAAACTAATCTCAGGGTGGGAGGTAGGAGGGAGGTTCAAGAGGGAGGGGGCATGTATGCCTATGGCTGTTTCACGTTGATGTATGGCAGAAACCAATACAATATTGTAAAGCAATTATCCTCCAATTGAAAACAAATTAAAAAAATAAGCAGAAATCACAACTGTGCATAGCTTCAAATCAATCATACTATTGAAATTGAAAAAAAAAAAAAAGAAGACTCTCAAGGAAACAGACTAACCTATGCATTGCTGTATTCTGCTCTCCTGTTGAGAATCTGCCATCTCATATGTTCCCAGATTAGCAAAGTCTTAGCCTATGGCAAATGGTCCAGAAGCACTCTGGGCCTGACCAGGAAGGGCTGTGCTGGGATCCCAGACATATGCTCATTTTCATATTGGCTTTGGTGGGAAATAGGGCAATGTTTCTTATTAATTCTACCACTGGGAAGAAACTGATTAACTTTCTCAGTTCCAATGATAAATTAACTATAAATAAATAGATAAATGATCAGATGCTAGTGCTGGAATCAGCAAATGTGACTGGGGACTGGAGCTGTGGTGGGATCTTGGTGGGATCTTGGATGGCAACACCGTGGCAGTGATGGAGGAGCAGTTCCCAGAAACAGGGACGTGTTCTCAGAATGAGCATGCTCCGAAAACCAGGTGATAAGTTTCCACTGTGGCAAAGTTCACTGTCCCTTTTTATTGGGAAATTAATTCTGGCTTTTGAATACAGAGCTATTTTAGGCATAACTAATATGGAAAAAAACTTTGAACTTTTTTCCAATTCAGTAGAAATAGGCCAAACTTTTCAAGAATCAGTACAAATTTAAAATTATTTAAAATTACACTGGGAAATATTTGGAATCATCCTGTATAGCACACTACAAGAAGGTGAAATACCATCAAATATCAGATTCCAGCAAACCTCAAAAATCAGTCTTTCATCTGGCAAAAACGAAACCTTGTACAATTCCTGGTGAAAGACACACTTCCTCTGACCCCATTTAATATCTTGTTTCCAAACCCCTTACATTCTCCACTTTGATATCTGAGGACTAGTGGCAGCTAGAACTGAAGGTCAGTTTTAATTGCCCCATCTATAGAAAGAAGGGTGATCTCTAGAGAGGCACAGGGCTTGAATGTATCTGAATTTAGCACCTTTAAGTTATCAGGGCCCAACAGGCAGATCCTGCATCTGGCAGGGGAAAGATTTTCAAGTAGGAAATTGAATTGAGTTCTTACAGTCTTTAAGAACTTTAACACTTTGAGAGAGACATGAACGTATCTGCGGCTGCTTTGTTTGAAGGAATTGGCTCGTGCTTTGTTTTTAAGAAAAGATTCATCCTTTAATTAACAAATGTTAAAAGGAATTTTAAACCATTTTAATTTCACATTCAAAGGGAAATTAAAGTGGTTTAATTCATACACCCAAAGATTAGAGCTAGATTTTATTTCTCAAAGATTGTTGCATAATACTTGACTTAGAAATTTCTTTGAGGCTCAACATCCATCTCAAGTATGCAGCTGGATGAATGTGTGCGTGTGTGTGTATATATATATATATGTATATATATTAATATATATCCATGTGTATGTATGTATATATAGACATATATATATGTATCAGTGATCTTCCTGACCAAGGGATCAAACCCTAGTCTCCTGCATTGCAGTCAGACTCTTTATCATATGAGCCACCAGGAAGCCCATGTATCAGTGTGTGTGTGTGTGTATATGTGTGTATGTGTATATATATGTATCTCCACGTGGCACTACCCAGATCAAACTCTATCAACAACACAGAAGACCTCTTCATGTTCCTATATGGTCCCATGTCTACCCATGATCCCAGAAGTAACTATTATCCAGTCTTTATGCCCATCTGAATTTCATTCAAATGCTAAAATTCAGTCTCTCTCCTTTTATGCCTGGCTTCTTTCACTCAGTACTATTTCTCTGAGATTCATCAGTATTGCGTCATGCAGCAGTGGTGCGTTTGTTCTCATTACTCGCTATTATTTCATTGTATAAATAGACCACAACTTCATTACCCCTCCATCGTCTTTGGTAGACGTATGTACTCCTTTATTTTAGATACGCACTAGCAGTGAACTTGCGGAGTCACTGGGTAGGTAGCCAGTTAGCTTGACTAGGTAATGCTGATTAGTTAGTTACCCAGTATGATTGCACCAGACACACTGCAGCAAGAAAGGAGAGTTCTGATGGTCTCACATTCTTAACAGCTCTTGGTTATAATCAGTCTCTTTCACTTTTGCTATTCCTGTGCTTGCTCATTCTGAGCATTTGGAAACAAAGCATCCTTAAATGGCAAACAGTCAGATAAACCACGGTAGTGCCCAACCATGGAATACTACTTGGTGGTCAAACGGACAAACAGAGCGATGTCTTACTGTGGTTTTACTTCATATTTCTCTGAATCCAACTGATGGTATTATTCTTTCCCCATGCTCCCATAGTTATACAAAAGTCTCAGAGGGCTAAAAAGTCAAAGATAATGCAAATCTCAACTACATAATGGCTGCAATATACAGAACACAACAGAAAATTTTGAGACACACAAAAAGCCATGAAAATGTAAGCAATAACCAGGAGGGAAAAAGTCAATAGAAACACACCCATACCAAATATATATCCTGGAATTAACTGACAAGGATTTTTAAAGTTTATATAAAAAAAAATCAGGGATATAAAGAAAAAGAGAATGAGTAAACAGATGGGAGACTTAGTAAAGAAATGGAAATTTCTTTGAAGAAGAACTAAATAGAAATTCAAGAACTGAAAAATAAAATATTTAAAATTAAAAATTCACTAGGTGAGCTTATCATAGAGTGGACACTGGAAGAGAAATGATCAGTGAACTTGGAAATAGATCAATAGACACTATGCAAATTGAACAGAAAGAAAAGATATTTTAAAAAGAAATAATCTTTAGCAACTTAAGAGACAACATCCAGTGGTCTGATATATAGCTAATTGGAATCCTAGAAAGATAGCAAGGAGATTGGGCAGGAAAAAAAATGCTTGAAAAATTTCTAATTTTGATTAAAAAAATCATTTCAGAGATTCAAGAAGCTCAACAAATCCGAGAAGGTTACACACAAAGAAAATCACACCCAGACACATCATATTCAAATTGATAAAAAAGACTAAATTTTGAAAGAAGCAGAGGGAAAGCACACATTATATGTATGGAATAATGATAAGAATCTCTACTTATTTCTTATTAGACACAAAGACAATGTAATAGCATCTTTAAACTACTGAAAGAATAAAATGCTCAACTTGAAACTATATATCTGGCACAAGGACCTTTAAAAAATGAAGTACAAACCTTTCAGATCAACAAAAGCTAAGGGAATTTATTGCCAGCAGACTTGCACTAAAGGAAGGCCTTCAGACAGAAGGGAAAAAATTAAATAACACCAAAGAGAAACCTCGATTTACATAAAGGAACAAAGATTGCTAGAAATGGTAAATATGTGGGTAAATAGAATTTTTTTCTCAATCATAATAATGTCTTGCAGGGTATACAGCTTATGTAGAAATAAAGGGTGACTGGAAGGGGGGGGTCAATGAAAACATTTTGTTGTAAAATTTTTAGATTGGATGTGAAGAATTATAATATTAAAGAAAGATATACTGTGAATGGGACTTCCAGAGGCTCAGGGGTAAAACAAAAACAAACCCACCTGCAATGTAGGAGACATGGGTTCAATCCCTCAGTTGGGAAGCCCCTGGAGGAGGGCATGGCAACCCACTCCAGTGCTCTTGCCTAGGAAATCCCATGGACAGAGGGCCTGGTGGGTTACAGTCCATGGGGTTGCAGAGGGTTGGACATGACTAAGCAACAACAATAATACTGTTAAGTAGCTACAGATATGCAAACAGCAACCAAAAGAAAGGCAAAGTCTCTATATTCATATTAAAGTAGATTTCAAAACAAGAGTGATATTTCAGTTTATAAAGGGCATAACAATCCTAAATCATTATGCATCTATTAAAGCAATTTGAAATACATGCAACAAAAAAAGTGAAATGAACAAGTCTGTAATGATAGTTGTAGATTTGACTCCTGTCTAGGTATTGTTAGAACAATTAAAGTAAAAAGTAGCATACAGAGAACTTGCAATACTCTCAGATAATTTAGCAAACTTGGTATTTAGAGAAGACTTCACCTAACAATTAAAGAATACACCATCCTTCAAAGGGCACAGGGATCATTCACTAAGATATACCACTTGCTGGGCCCAGGAAAAGTCTCAATAAATTTAAAGCGATTGAAATCACATAGAATATGTTCTCTGACCACAATGGCATTAAATTAAAAATTGGTAAAAAAAAAAAAAGTGAAAAGTATCCAAGTCTTTGGAAATTAAACAACACATTTTCATACAATCCATGTGCGTGCGTGCTAAGTCACTTCAGTCGTGCCCGACTCTGTGTGAGCCCATGGATTGTAGCCCCCCAGGTTCCTCTGTCCCAGGGGATTTCCCAGGCAAGAATACTGGAGTGGGTTGCCATGCCTCCAACCCAAGGATCAAACCCGTATCTCTAAGGTCTTCTGCACTGGCAGGCACATTCTTTACCACTAGCACCACCTGGGAAGCCCATATGATCCACAGGTCAAAGAAATAATCTAAAGGGAAATTGTGAAAGAGTTGAACTAATGACAATTTTAACAACTGTATCAGATAAACAGCAAGGATTTACTGTATAGCACAGGGAACGATATTCAATATCTGGTAATAAACTATCATGGAAAAGACAACCTAGATGTCCATCAGCAGATGAATGGATAAGAAAGCTGTGGTGCATATACACAATGAAGTATTACTCAGCCATTAAAAAGAATACATTTGAATCAGTTCTAATGAGGTGGATGAAACTGGAGCCGATTATATAGAGTGAAGTAACCCAGAAAGAAAAACACCAATACAGGATACTAATTCCATACAGGATATGGAATTTAGAAAGATGGTAACGATAACCCTGTATGCGAGACAGCAAAAGAGACACAGATGTATAGAACAGTCTTTTGGACTCTGTGGGAGAGGGCGAGGGTGGGATGATTTGGGAGAATGACACTGAAACATGTATAATATCATATAAGAAACGAATCGCCAGTCTAGGTTTGATGCAGGGTGCAGGATGCTTGGGGCTGGTGCACTGGGATGACCGGGAAGGATGGTGTTGCGGGGGAGGTGGGAGGGAGGGTTCGGGATTGGGAACATGTGTACACCTGTGGCGGATTCATGTTGATGTGTGGCAAAACCAATACAATATTTAAAGTAAAAAAAAGAAAAGAAATATATACACATATGTCTATATAACTGAATCACTTTGCTGTACCCATGAAACCAATACAATATTGCAAATCAACTATACTTCAAAAACAAAACAAAACAAAACCCTGCAATATATCAGCTGAAGAAGTCCTTAGACGGGAACTTATAGCTTGAAATGCTTATATGAGAGAAAGTGAAAGTGAGAGCTGCTCAGTCGTGTCTAACTCTTTGCAACCCCATGGACTATGGAGTCCATGGAATTCTCCAGGCCAGAATACTAGAGGGGGAGCCTTTCCCTTCTCCAGGGGATCTTCCCAACCCAGGGATTGAATCCAGATCTCTCACATTGCGAGTAGATTCTTTACCAGCTGAGCCACAAGGGAAGCCCAAGAATACCAGAGTGGGTAACCTATTCCTTCTCCAGTGGATCTTCCCGACCCAGGAATCAAACCGGGCTCTCCTGCACTGCAGGCGGATTCTTTACCAACTGAGCTATCAGCGAGGCCCCAGAATGTTATAAAATCAAGCATGCATATTCCTTCCTGGCTGGAGTCAGGGGCTACTCTCAGCTCCAGGGGCCACCCCACATTTCTTGTCACATGGCCCTCTGTGTCTTCAACAGGAGTCTCCCTCGAGTTGAATCCCCATCATGCTGTGATTGCTTCTGACTTCTCAAACTCCTATCTCTAGATTCAGACTTGAAGGACTCATGTGATTAGGTCAGGCCCACCTGGAAAATCTTCCTTTCTTAAAGACACATAAATATGACCGAGCTGGGGAGTGAAATCCATCCTATTCACAGTCCTGGGGATTATAAAGGTTATGCATACTAGGCAGCAGGAAGCTTGGGCCCATCTTCAAATTCTACCCACTGCAATCTCCACATCTGTATGTAATCTTGGGCTTCCCTGGTGGCCCAGATGGTAAAGAATCCGCCTGCACGGGGGGAGACCTTAGTTCGATCCTGTGTTGGGAAGATCCCCTGGAGAAGGAAAAGGCTACCCACTCCAGTATTCTTGCCTGGAGAAATCCATGGACAGAGAAACCTGGCATAATTTAGACAGGTAGATGGACAGGTAGATAGGCACAGAGTGTTTATTTCTGCAGCGTGTCCACGTTCAAATATGGGTCTACTAGGAACGACCAAATTCCCAATTTTAGGCCAGGCATCCTGTCGTATGTTAGGTGATAGAAAACTGTCATTTCTCTGGGACACATTTCCTTATGTTCTGTGACATCCTTGCTCACTTGCCACCTCTAATGTCACTGTCCGTGGAAAACACAACATGGAAGGATGCATGCGCAGGGACAATAGGAATTGCAAAATGAGAATTACTGTAAGGATCAGGTTGAAAAGGAGGAAGACGGGGTTTTATTATTGTGTTGTTGTTGCAGGTGAGAAACAACAGACATCTTAAGATAAATAAATGGGCCTCTACTGTCTTTATCCTTTCGGGATTTCTGCCCACAACAGGCAAAATTTTCAAAATAATTGGGAGGAACTGGAATGAATTTGGCAAACACATGCCATCTGTTGAAGCCAGACTCCCAGATCATTCCAAGGCTGTGTGAAGCTGCTTACAGAGGCAGGACTGCTGGGGGGCGCGTTCCACAAGGAGGGCTGGAGGGGTCACCTCTCCAGGGGTCCCTCTAATGCAGCTCTGTTTCCCCGTGCCTGTTTTGTTCATCTCTGCTTCACTGATTGTGAGTGACAGCTGGAGTGAGCACAAAATCCTTCTCTTTTCTCTTTTGGGTCCACTGTCCAAATTCCTTTCTCCTCTGGCTTCCAGGCCTGGGTCCTAGCTGCTGACTGATCCTTCCAGGCTTTAGGCAACCTTCCTTCACACTTCAGGCAGTGGGCTTTATTCCGCCCGCTTCACCCAACAGGCCTCCCCATTGGAGGGCGAGTTGGGGAGCAATGCCCGAAGCTCGCCTTCACGCTTCACAGAGTTTGGCAAATGAGTTTTTCTTCCCAGTGGGAAAAACACTGGGATAAAGGGACTATGTTTGTTTGAAGCTTGTAATTCAGACATCCATCTTCTTGGTGAATTTGTGTTCTAAATGTTCTCAGAAACAACAGAATAGACCAAACTTCTTAGGAGATCCCCAGACTGCTTTCAAACAGCACGAGCTGGGAGACCACGGTCTGTGATGCTTGCTCCTCATAGCAACCTGACAGCTCCTGCTCCCCACGGTTCCCCAATTAATCCGATAATGCTTATGGCTCTTTTTCCCATTTCATAAGAATGGTTTTAAGCCGGGAAAAAAAAAAAAACAACCTCTCTCCCTGTTCTTCCTACATGTCAGAAAGGGCTCTGAGAAGCAAAATCAATTTTCCTGCTCTGACATCTCAAGTACTTGAAATAAATGTGAGTGGGGTGAGAAGATCTTAATGAAACTGAAAGGCATAGAGTTTTTGTTTTGTTTTGTTTTAATTTTTTCCACTCCAAAGTCTGGTTGCTGGCTTTCAATCAACACTGTTCTGCAGCTGTTCACAAATGTAGGCAGTGTGTTTAGGTCCATCACAGTTGGGGTATTTTGTTTGAAAACTTCCTGGAATCTCCATTAATCTTCACAGTAAGTCTCTGGGGCAAATGCAACATCTCTGAACCTGAGATTCTCCAGGTTGGTGACTTACCCCATTTTTACAAATGAGAAGCAAGCCAGTAGAAGGGCCAGAACATAATTACTGAAAAAAAAAAAATTCTCCAAAATAAGAAGACTTATGACGTTTCCTCAAGAACATAAGAGAAAAAAAATGCAAAGACGGTTTGATGTTTAAGTGTAAGATGGAAAAGCTTTCTTTCCATTTGTTCAAAATGAAATGAAAAAACAGAATATGTCTTTATTGCATCCAGTCTAGAAAACAGTTCAGTAGTTTCTTCAAATATTAACCATATGCTTACCATACAACCCAACCAATCCTGGATGTTTACCCAAAATAAACAAAAGCATATGTCCACAGAGGGGGTTGAAGATGAAGTGGCTTTATTTGTAAGAGCCACAGACTGGAAACAGTCCAAATGTCCAGCAACAAGTGAATGAATAAGCAAACTGTGGTTCATAATACAATGGAAAGCTACTCAGCAATTAAAAGAAGATGAACAACTGACATACACAATGACATGGATGAGTAAAAAAAAAAAGGATGCATGCTTAGTGAAAGAAACCAAACAAAAAATACAAACTGAATGATACCATTTTTATGAAATATAAACTAATCTATACTGCAAATGACTTCTTGCTGGGGGAAGAAGTACGAGTTACCAGGTTCAAGGGAACTTTGGGGACAATTATCTTGATTGTGATGAGTGTTTTATGAATGTTATCAAATGGTACATTTTAAATTTATGTCCTTCATTGTATCAACTATACCTCAATAAAGCCATAAAAACATAACAAGGATTCTTTTCTTCAATTTGAAATGAAAAGAAAAAAAAAAGAATATACCTGTGCGCTCAAGAATTCTGAGATAATTATGAAGCTTGTAATGAACAGCAGCATGCACTCTCTTCATCTGAATATTTGGAGCTGGTTAGAAAAATAATTTCCACTGTTTAGGCTCTCAGATAACACAATTATCCGATTGGATGGTATTGAGCTGGGAATGAATTTTATGGCTTTACATACTATGGTTTCTCATGGATGGTGTGCTTAAAGAAGAGGAGATATCTTTCCATTCCTGCTACATATCTTGCTGACTTGGTCCATGGAACAGGATTTGTCAACATTTCTTCTGCTCAGGAAGAGCTGGGGAAAAGCTTTTGCTCTTACCCCCTCTCCATAACAGGAGAAGTAACTTATCTCATGGATGAGATGAAAAGCAGTGTCCCTCTCTCTGACCAGCATGGAGGCAGGCTATTTTCTTCCCTTTCCCTCTCCTTCTAGGTGCTAAGTACACCTAGGAGGTGGGGCCTCTTGCCCATTTGACTTGATGCCGCTTAAGAGACACTCAGATCCTTCATCCACGTGACTGGAGGAGTCACCTCTGAAGTCAGAACTCCCCCACTGTGTGGTGGCAAGGTCTAGATTTGAGTTGGGTTGGAAAGAGGTCACCGAAAGCTGAGTTCTGCCTCAGGTCTGACTCATATTCTATAATCTGGCTAATAATAAAGTGGATATTATGATTCAAGTCCAACTTCTAAATTGGTTCAGAATCATAGAGGAGGGAGCTGTGATTAAACAGATGGTGGGACCCTACTCGGAGAAGGCAGTGGCACCCCACTCCAGTACTCTTGCCTGGAAAATCCCATGGGCAGAGGAGCCTGGTAGGCTGCCGTCCACGGGGTTGCTGAGGGTTGGACATGACTGAGCGACTTGACTTTACTAGATGGCGCTCTCCTATAGATAACATAAAAAGCAAGACTTCCAGTTATAAATGTGTAATGGGGATGTCATGTACAGCATCATGACTACAGTAAACAATACTGGATATTTGAAAGCTGCTAAAAGCATAGATTTTAGAAGCTGTCATCACAAGAAAAAGAATTTGTAACTATGTATACGTGCTGAGCAAGGGAGCACAAAAATTGGTAGCTACATATGGTGAAGGATATGTGATTATTTTGCAATATATACAAATATTGAATTGTTATGTTGTATCCATAAAACTAACATAATGCTCTATGTCAGTTATATCTCAGTTTTTAAAAATAATTAAAAAAGAGCCACTAAAAAAAGTAAGGGAAGACACAGGTGAATTTTTTGTCACATACCTAAGTTAAAGTTTCTCTCATCTGGCATTTTGAAATGACAATTATTAAAAGCATTATACATTTAAATCAATAGATACAAGGAAGAGATTAATCACACTTCTAAGCTTAGAATGTCAATGCTACTTGTGGGTATGCTGTAAAATTTTAATATGTGAAGGTATTTTTTTGTCATTCAGTTGCTAAATTGTCTAAGAATAACCTGGGAGAAGGAGTTGAAGGTTTGGGGGAAGCATTCTTACATAATATTTAAATGATTAAACAACTTATTAGATGATTTGCTTCCCCTGAATTCTTTATGATTTCAGTTCTTTACAATGGAAAAACCCAAGGTCCAAAAAAAAGGGGAGGGTCTCTCCAGGTGCAGTGGGGAGGGATTCCAAATTCTTGGGTTGGACAAGTGCCATCAAAATGTTTTACAATGCAATAGTCTATACTTCATGCTTTCCTGTATACTTCTAGTAAAACTGCTGTCTTAGAGCAGAGAGCCTGAAGAGGTTATTGGACTTACTCAAAAGCAACAGAGTTAGGAAAACAGAGCCTCCATTAGAAAAATGAGGTTAAGTTAGGTGCCTTTTCTTAAAGAGAGAAAGCTAGAACCAGCCAAGGTTTGATCCCAGCTGTGTCTGAGTCCAGAACCACTCTCTTTAACCACTGCTTTAAAGGATCTCCATTCTGAGGAAGAGTTTGCCATTACCAACCCTAAGAAGGTCAATACACGTAAGCATTTGTTTCTCAGAGCTCTTTGTGAGCCTGGCCACCTATGACAGTCTTTGGTCCTTCTCTTTTAGGAGCGATTCGTAGGGCCAAAGCCCTTCTAGTCTTCTAGGTACTATACTTATCTCAGGCATACCTGATAATTCAAGAAAGACTCCACAAGGCTTGCATTTCGATTCTTAGTGTAAGAATTCTGCTGTTCCTGTGCCCATTTGCCATGGGTACCCAGCCTTTGGTCTCACCCTAGACCAATCTTGCAACAGTATTTGTTTGTTTGTATTATTTCCAATACCAAATCTCATCCACAAATGTAGATTTAACTAAAGATTTTGTGAGAGAGGCAGAAGGGTATAGTTTATGTTGCACAACAGATGGCATTTCACTCAAAAACTCCAGGGTATCTCTTAATTCTCTCTTGGACTTGCAGCCACCTGCCTTCCAGGCTTTTTATCATCTCTTCTTGGTTCATTTGTGGAGCAATTTAGCTCTCTCCGTGTTTCCATATCCAAGTTTACACACCTCCCCAAAACCACTGAGAGTACCGTCAAGTGGATCAAATGCTACTGTTTCTGAGTATAAGGATTTTGTTCGAACTGAGCGAAGCAAGTTATTCTTAATGAACAGCAAACCATTTTAAAGACAGTGAGATATTGTAAATATTTAATGTAGGAAGAAGCAAGGTAACAGAACCAGTTAAAACCCATCTTGTTCAGGAGAGATGGTTAGGTTTTCTCAAGAGTCACTCCTGAAGTCTTTACAAAGAATAAGCCTTTTGTTCTCATGGAAACATTGGTTCCTGAAGATACTTCCTTACCTGAAAAACGAGGAAGCTGAAGATCTTCTCTGACAAATCATTCATCTGCATGAGGTATGATAGGGACCAATGGAGTTGAAATTCTCATGTTCAATCCCAGAAACCTAGTGGGAGAGTCAGTAATTCCCGAAGAGAGGACTCAAACTCGGTACAAACTTAGGTATAAAAGCCAATGTCACATTTGCTTCCAAAATAGTTTTTAAGCAGCTAAGATTTTATGTTCAGCAAGGCAGAACAATGATACCGATAATGTGATAGAGTCAGAGAACTCCATCCACGTGGACACACATTCTGGTGTCTTTTGTATTTATCAATACAAAATGGTCTCCTGCCATGCTGATGTGGAAAAGGATAGTGCACCTTTTGTGAGGCTTTGCACAACACTACAGAGAGTACAGTAGCCTCTTAATACCCTGCTCTCTCCCTTTATGGTCTCTCCCAGACTCCAAGTTCCTCATCCACTTTTCTTTCTAGCCTGAGTGAATTACAGAGGAGGCTTAGTGCTCTGATTGTAATGATTCAAGATTTGGTGTTCCTATTTGCTTCCAGCCATTCTAGGTCCAAATGTTGACCATTTTCTTCTCCCAACCACTGAAGATTCTTGGCTTGAGCTATATAAGTAAGAACAAGCCCTCCCCACTTTGACCCAGGATAAGAGCCTGAGAATCTGCATTACTCACAAACTCCAATAGCTGATTTTTATGCAAATTAAAATGTGATAACTCCTCTGATATAGAAAACGATTGTAGATGGAAGCTAACAGAATGTATTGGGAAGCGTGCCGGGGTGGTGTTGGTATGTATGGGTCAGTGGTGGTTTGACAGCCTAGGATGCCTTTTCAGAACTGAGAAAGTTAGTCATCAGTTTTTGGTGGTTCTTCCAGCACCTTTGTATCCCTTGTCGCCACTCTTCAGCCTCAGGTTTGGGTTGACATAGGTCTGACTGGCTGCAAAGCAAGACCAGCGAAAGTCTATTACTGCCCCCTTGCCTCCCTCTTGGCCCTAGACCCAGAGCTGCTGAGATGAGCTGGTTCACAGCCCTTTGAGAGAAGTGATGACACGTTTGTATTAACTTCTATCCATCTGTCTCCAGACACAGTCTGGGTGGCCTCATTTAAGTAGAGGCTGCAGACTGGTGGCCTCCTAATTATCTCCTGCATCTGTGTGTGGTCTTGGCAGCTGTTCTGGGGTCACAGGTTCCCTGCCCATCTGTCAGCCTCTCTATCCCTACTCAACAGAGGAACCCAGCTGTAGCCAGAGCACAGAGGTCAGAGCTTGAATTGGCCTCTGTGAGCTCCACAATCACAGCCAGAAATGGAGAACAGCGTCTTGAGTGAGTGTGCCTGGCTTTGCTTAGGCTCCCTATCTAGGAATCCTGAAAGCTCTTCCCTGGGAAGAAGAGAGAGGATGCGGAGACAGCTGATGAACTCTTCAAAGTAGAGTAAAGCCAGAACTTTGAGTGGTGTGGCTCCTGGGGTCTGAGTCAACGAAAATGCAGACTAGACTTGGCAGCTATGGGGGAGGGGGCTTTAACTTCTGTTCCAAGGATATCTCCTGTCTTGTTAACTTTGTATAACAACCTCTTTTCAAGTTGAAGTGGGGGACGGTTTTCATCTTGTGGTAAACTCCCCTTGGAGCAAATTCTGCACTGGCTGGCCTCCTACTGGTGGGGGCTGGGGTGGGGGGTTGTGGTGGGTAGGGGGGTCTGGGAGGTGGCGTTTGTCCTCAGGAAAGAGGAAAAGTACGCTCACTTTAGGGAACAAGGTCGGGCTCTGTGACCACAATCATTCCCAAGATCTTAGACTCAAATATAAGCTTCTCTGATTCCTACTAATAGGATTCATGAAAGACTGATGGATGTAGGGGGGAGGGAAGGGGAAAACAGAGGGCTTAGGCTCCTGGCCAGCAGAGGGGTGAAAAGTGCTAGAAAACTCTCCGTAGTAAGAGCGGCATTGTGCTCTCAAACATGGGCTCACGTGTCTCGAGCTGGCTTTCCTAGAACAGAGCCTGTGAGAGACTCAAGATTATAGGATTATTGGGACATTAAGGGAATGTTCTTCAAGAAAAACCTGTAAGTGTGGGAGGGAGCTCGGAAAGGGAAGGAGAAAGAGATGAGTAAGGATGATGTCTTGGCCTGATCCATGGCAAGAAACACCCCCAATGCCCCGGGTTTGACTTCATTCCCTGAAGGTGCTCAACCTCTGCCTGACCTCAGCTCCACAACCCTCACTGGGTGTGGAGGTGGCCCAGCCCTGGAGATGGACCAGGCCCGTCTTGAAGGGCTCACAGTGGTCATCAGTGCATATAGGCAAGCATGTATCTATGTTATCACACTTTTCGCTATCACGGTACTACTTCCATCCCTTGTCCCAGGAAGTGAGTTATTTCTAATCAATCCGCCTTTGCTCTTCGGCACACCAATTTACAAATACATTTCACACCTAGTTTTCTAATGGTTCTCAAATCATTTCCCCCCACCCCCCAGTTTTGTTCTAGGCTACAATGATGAGTCATTACTCCCATTAAAAAGAACTGTAAGTTTTTTCCATTTAAATATCTTCTTATATTTATAGGTGAGTTCTTTTAATTTGATGTTTTAAAAATGATTAACACATTAAGGTTTTTGCTTTTGTAACTGAAGGTTAACTTCACTTCAATTAAGATGATAAAATCAATGTGTTTATGTCATAACTCAGGACACAGTAATAAAATTAATTTTACTTTAAAATTAAAGCTGAAAGCTTTAAATGTCAGCTAACTTTTTAATATATATGTTTAAGTGTATGTATAAAGATATATTATAATTAATGAACATAGGAAGTTTATGGATAAGGAAGAAGAGAGAATTAGTAGCTTAAAGCTGATGTTTGGTGTATTCAGTTGGGGCTTACTAAGAGGTGGTAAAGAGTTGTTCTCCACGTATTGTATGACCTGCCCAGAAAACACAGGTTCCTCACCTTCTCAAAATAAAAAAATAAGACCCTCACTTGAGAGCTGAATAACTCCGGGTGTTGGTGATGACACCTGTCAAGCTCTGAACTTATTTTATAAGCAAACATTAAAAGTTCCTTGCTTCTAAAAGAACTAGAGCTTCCAGATTACCTCCTACTATGTCTGTGTGAAACTCTTTTATTGTCATTCTGGTTAATAAAGGAGCCAGGCTACAAGCATTTTTTATCCTCAGGACCCTGTGCTCCTACCATAATCAAGTGGCCAATCTCTTGCAATAACTCTTTTTAGCATTATGCCTACTTAACGAGTTGGATTGGAAGGCCCTGGGAGATTTGTTAAGGCTCTCCATGGCCAGAATATGTTTTCACCTTCAGGGTACTAATTTGGCCTTATCTGTATAAAACAGTCACGTGTACATGTGTTTTACCCGTGAAAGTACACTATCGTCCTCCACTCTTGTTCATCACTGGAACCACGTAGAGTCATTTCATTTTGTCACCAACAAGTTGATTCTCTGCCATCCTCTCATTTTGCCTGAAGGTCTGTTATAAGCTACAGATTAGAAACTGCTAAGTCACTTCAGTCGTGTCCGACTCTGTGTGACCCCACAGACGGCAGCCCACCAGGCTCCCCCGTCCCTGGGATTCTCCAGGCAAGAACACTGGAGTGGGTTGCCATTTCCCTCTCCAATGCACGAAAGTGAAAAGTGAAAGTGAAGTTGCTCAGTCGTGTCTGACCCTCAGCGACCCCATGGACTGCAGCCCACCAGGCTCCTCCATCCATGGGATTTTCCAGGCAAGAGTGCTGGAGTGGGGTGCCATCGCCTTCTCTGAGATCAGAAACTAGGTCTTTCTAAAGTAACAACAAAAAAGGACAGGCTAGAAGCAACGGTAGGAAGGACCAAACCAAATATGATAATCAGATAACTATCGATACTTTCAGGGACCTGCTCATGGCCACAGGTCTCCCAGAGAAGCTAAGCGCGCTCCTGTGAGCGGACCTGTCGGACCATGTCGGGACATCAGGCAGAGCTTCCAGGACTCCTGAAACCCAGGATTAGACAACATTACGAGAGCAGACGGCTGAGCCCTAGGTTGAGGAAACAAAACCTGATTATGTGGACAGATGAAACAGATGACAGAAGTACTATTGTATTTGCTTCTAATGTTCTATCTTTGAGGTGCATAAAAAGAAGCCCCTTTTCTGTATTCTTACTATGCCTTTAACCTTCAAACTAGCTGGCTGGAGCTGTGCAAACTGGAATGAAACTGAGTGATGTCTTATCCCAACTGTCTCCTCAGAATTCACGAGAGACATTCTAAGGGAAATCTTAACACAAGTACAAGCTAAAGAATCAGAGAAGACTGTAAGATGATGATGGTGCTGGTAACTGGAACGCAGATGAATGTTTTTACAATGGGCTATGCTTAGTGATAATAATAGCACCTATCTTTAACAGTGTTCTTGTGAGGATAAGACCACTAAACTGAAAAGGGTTTACTATAGTACTTGGCCTGAAGCAATTGCTCAATAAATGTTATTTCTTAAGGTTATTATCACTGATACAATTGCTTAATCCTCATGGTAACTCTGTGAGAAAGGAGTGTAAAATTGAGGTGAAAACCAGCCAATGGGAGTAAAAAGGGATGTTCCCTCCATAAGCATGCATAGCTGCTGGTCCTAGCTCAGTCACGAGCTGCTTCTAGACCACAAGGGGATAGGTGCCCTCGGTGCTTAGGCAGGCCACAGCAGGCACAACTGTACCAATGTTTGTGTTCCTAGCTTAGAAGCTGACATTGGGTAAAAGTCTGATGCAAAAGCAAGTCTTGTGGGTATTGTAGAGAAGAACATTCCAGGCAGAGAGAACAGCATGGGCAAAGGCCTCAGACAGGAGCGTGCCTGGTGAGGCCGAGAAGTGGCCAGGAGGCCAGGTTGGTAAGGGCGCTTGGGTGAGGGGCAGGGGAGGTGGTGCCAAGAGCCCGAGTCATAGGGTGTCCTGACCATTTGGCTCCCTCGGTCCTGGTGGGGGTCTTTGGCTTTTACCCCAAGTAAGACGAGAGCCACTGGAGGTTTTGATCAGCGGGGTGTGAGCGTGAAGTCGCTCAGGCACGTCCGACTCTTTGCGACCCCGTGGACTGTAGCCTACCAGTCTCCTCCGTCCATGGGATTTCCCAGGCAAGTGTACTAGAGTGGGTCGCCATTTCCTTCTCCAAGGAATCTTCCTGACCGAGGGATCGAACCCGGGTCTCCTGCACTGTAGGCAGACACTTTACCATCTGGATCAGAGGGGTGAGTAACACTAGAAGCTACTGTGGTAATGGCTCACTTTGTAATAAGGGGTCAGTATAGAAGCAGAGAGACCAGTTAGGAGGTTGGTGCAAAGGCCATCTCGAAGTTATAGGCACAGGATACAGCAACGAATAAAGCCAGGCCAGCCTTCACGTTTGGAGAGATGGACAGTAAGACAAAGAAGCAGGTTGAAATACAGCATATCATGAAGACGAGTACGTAGAGGGCGACGGAAGGGGTCTGCCTCCAGCTGAGTTAGAACAGTGGCAGGTCAATGCTCCTACTATTAACTACCCAAACAGCCAGAAATGAACGCCAGAAACATGTTTTTAAACACAATCAAAATAGCGGGCAGAATCCTGTAGCTGGAATCACAGAGATATATTCGTCAGCTGCTTTTATCCTTGGGTATTGGCTAATGTGTCAGACAAGAGGTTCCATTAAAATATAAGCCAGATCACGTCATTACTTTGGCTTCACACGAAATGATATGCATCTCATTTCATGTAAAGCCAACACCTTTTCAATAACTACAGAGACTTTTAATGAAGGAGAAAGAGGAGAGGGGAAAACCTGGATTAAAACCCAACATTCAAAAACTAAGATTATGGCACCCAGTCCCATCACTTCATGGCAAATAGATGGGAAAACAATGGAAACAGTGAGACTTTATTTCCCTGGGCTCCAAAATCACTGCAGATGGTGACTGGAGCTATGAAATTAAAAGATGCTTGCACCTTGGAAGAAAAGCTATGACAAACCTAGACAGCATATTAAAAGCAGAGACATCACGTTGCCGACAAAGGTTCATATAGTCAAAACTATGGTTTTTCCAGTAGTCATGTATGGATGTGAGAGTTGGACCATAAAGAAGATGAAGAAGAAGTGAAAAGTGAGTCACTCAGTTGTGTCTGACTCTGCGACCCCATGGACTATACAGTTCAAGGAATTCTCTAGGCCAGAATACTGGTGTGGGTAGCCTTTTCCTTCTCTAGGAGATCTTCCCAACCCAGGGATCAAACCCAGTCTCCCACACTGCAGGTAGATTCTTTATCAGCTGAGCCACAAATGAAACCCAAAGATGGCTAAGTGACAAAGAATTAATGCTTTCAAACTGTGGTGTTGGAGAACTTTTGAGAGTCCCTCAGACTGCAAAGAGATCAAACCAGTTAATCCTAAAGGAAATCAATACTGAATATTCACTGGAAGAACTGATGCTGTAGCAGAAGCTCCAGTACTTTGGCCACCTGACGCGAAGACCCTGATGCTGGGAAAGATTGAAAGCAGGAGGAGAAGGGGACAACAGAAGATGAGATGGTTGGATGGCATCACCGACCTGATGGACATGAGTTTGAGCAAGCTCTGGGAGTTGGTGATGGACAGGGAAGCCTGGCGTGCTGCAGTCCATGGGGTCACAAAGAGTCAGACACCACTGGGCCACTGAACAACAACAACAGACCCTTCAGCTAGACCTCCTTATTAGCTCTCAAGCCCTTTCCCAGTATGATTTCCCTTTGCTCCTTCTGCTTCAGCCACCCTCAACATTTTGCTGCTCCTCAAAGCTGTGAAGCCATGGATGACTCAAGGCCTTTGCAGGCTGTGCATTTCATTTTAAAATTAATTTTTATAGTATAGTTATTTTACAATGCTGTATTAGTTCTGCTGTACAGCAAAGTAAATCAACTGTATGTACACACATATCCCCTCTTATGCTACGCATTTTAGCTGGAACGCACCTCTTCCAGTGATGAGCACCCCCATCTCCCCGTCCTCCTTTACTCACTGCTATCTTTTCAACGATTCCTTCCCTGACACACCATTCAAAAATTACAGCAACATTCCCAGAGTTCCTTATACCCTTTCCTTGCTTTTTCCTCCAGATCATTAATCACCATAGTCTTTATTACATACTTACTGGTGTTGACGACTCTTCCCTCCCCCTCCATACAAGGCAAGCTAAAGAGGGAATTTACTTTTATGTTTTGTTCACATTACTTAAAACAGGGACTGGCCCATTGTAGCACCATGATAAATATATGTTGAAAATAAGGGAATGACTGAATAAATGAATGACCCACATTCCTGATAAGTTTCAATACTTACCTGAACAACACTGATAAGTTTCAACCATATAGAGTTAAATAACTTGAAATTGAGGGGATGACAGAAGTTGATGCAAAACTCTCCTTTCTAGGAAGCTCAGAGTTATGGGAGAAGGTTGCAGCAAGCCTCACTAATAATCTCTTAAAATTTACAGTGAAAGCCTGAAGACATGGATGATCTGTTGGAAACTCAGCAATAACCTTTGCCTGATATAGATCAACCCAAGAGGACTCAGGAGGAAAAGGATGCGGTCAGGCTATTTTTTTCCGACTTGTTTTCCAAAGGAGAACTCAATCTAACTTCAGTGTCAGAGAAAGTCTCCTACCCTGGGATGAAATAATCTGCAGAAAGAAGTCTCGGTAAACAACCTCTCAGGAGTCATTTGCACACATGTGGAAAAACAAAAAAGTGATGGAAAATGTAAAATTTTCTGCAGTCTCATCAAATAGTCCACAAGGCTTTTGAATTCCTTTGTCATTCGTCTCTTTTCCCACGTGGTCTGTCCACCTAAAAGTAGGGTATCTATCGTCAGTCCTAAATCACACCCCCCACCATTGGATATAGTATTTCATCAACATACACTAAGTGTTCACTGAATTTTAGTTGAATGAGGCTAATGTATAGCACAGAGAACAAACGCGTGTACCCACGGTGATACTCACAATATTTAACAATACATATGGCTCAGAAAGAACAACTCCCACAAACACCAGTACAGCTATGCCAGAGAATAGTGACTGAAAGACACCCGTACATTCATCACCCCCCTCTCCCACCCCCAACACAGGTTCAAACATCACCGTACGAGACGCTGTATCTAATCGTGACAATGTCTCTGACCCTTTGGTCTTCAGCCTTTCTCATTTCCTAATGTATTCATTCGCTTAGAGAAAGTAAATTGAGTCACCTAAAAAGACTTACCTTTCTAGGATATAGGCTTCTTAATGTTTTGCTGAGTTCTGAGTGCAAATTTTTCATCACCAGATATTAATTGTTTAGCACAAAATATCCAGGTTCTAGGCCAATAAACCAATGGTGACGTGCATGCCTACCTAATCTGATCTTTTTATTATCTTAGTAAAAGTAATTTCTCATACATGGAACTTACTAATAATTTCTAGTTTTATTATTCAAAGAGCTCTTATAAGTACAAGTGTCTCTTCAATGATATAAAACTTCCTTTACTTCAAGATTAAATGTAAAACTTTAATTAAAATACTCAAGGCAATAAAGTCAAATTCTAATCCCTTTATGTAGTCAATGAGATGGAGTTGAAAGAGAGAAGAGTGGTGGATTTTTTCAATGGTCCATTCAATCTTTTAAAAATTTTCATTATCTTCCAAAAAGTAAGTTATCCGAGATGATATGTTTCTTATTTATAGGAGGCAAAATTTTCTGATGAAATTGTTGTTCTTCACTCAATCAGTATTAAAATAATCAGCTACAAGGAATGCTATGTCTACAAAATAAATGCCTGCTATTGGACACGTATCTTCTTTTTACAGATTGCTTCTGTGCAATTTTCTTTTATGTATGTCTATCTGATCTCAGTATTTATTACGGAAGCAGAGACAATTTTCTACTTTTACTGACTACAAATATACCAGCAGCAAAGCAACCAGGTAGATGTACAATTCAGCATCTGTTCTACAATATTTTAACACACACATATCCCCAATTTCCTTCCCTACATCATAAAAAGTTGTTTGACCCAGCTGTCATGAAAAGTGCTAAAGTTCATTTGAAACTATACATAAACACACACACACAACGGTAGGTTTTTCTCCATCGCCACAATTATGCTATTACTCATGTGTACTGTGAAAAATAAATCAAACAATTATAAGTTTCTCTTCTTGCATAAAGTTGCCAGTTCTCTCCTTTATAAGATAAGATTTTTAAAAACTAATATGTGGCTATGAAAAATTATAGCTAACAGAAGAACCATTATCCGGAAGATTAGAAGACAGAATAGTCTTTGAAAAAATGACTTACTGGAGACAATAAAACAAAACTAAAAAAACTGTCATGCTTTATGGAACAAAAGGAGAAAGCTAGCATCATGAAATGGAGATAACTGTAGCTTATTCATGAACACATAATGGAGTATTTGCCAAATGCATGCCAAGTTGCTTCAGATGTGTCCAACCCTTCGTGACCCCATGGACTGTAGCCTGCCAGGCTCCTCTGTCAATGGGATTCTCCAGGAAAGAATGCTGGAGTGGATCCAGGGGATCTTCCTGTTTCAGGGATTGAACTTGTGTCTTTTATGTCTCCGGCATTGACAAGTGAGTTCTTTACCTCTAGCACCACCTGGGAAGCCCGTTTGCCACATAAGACTCACAAAATAAATATTTGTCAATTTAACAGTTAAAGAAAAAATTTCTGAAGTTACCCCAGGACATGCATATCAACATCAAACACATCCTGGTAAATTTTTTTTTTTTTGGTATTTAAAGAATGAAAGGTAGATAGATAGATAAATGAATGAAAAAAAGAGGAAGAAAGTTTTAAAGCACTGAGTAAAGGAAAAATAGTAGGAACAGACATCAGAGTAGGCTCAGATTTCTCTGGAAATACCAAATTCCAAAGGACAATGATGAAACCTCTAAAGAATTTAGGGAAAAGTTGTTTAGGGAAAACTTCCCCCAAATGTGTATCCTGCCAAACTTTTATGTATAACAGCAATAGAAAAATATTACATGCATTCTATTCTTAAAATCATCTTGAAATATTACATAAATATTTTACACCAGCAGTCTTCAGTATAAGGTACACTCACAGAATATACTAAATTTTTTCAAGGAGATGAATGGGCACAGATGGTTTTATGGGAATCGATTCCTAGAATCTGAACATATGTATTGCTTTTCAAAACTAGGTCGCTTGGTTCTTCTTTCTAAACTCCCATTTAATAATCATTCCTTTCCTACTTGACAAAAGTAAGATCAATCTCTCACCCGCCCAGGAAATTACCATTCTACAAGAGTGACTTTCGTGTAAATATCTCTGGAACAATTTAGAGTAATAGTATCAGGATTGAGAAAGTGAATGACTCTAAAGACTTAGCAAAAAACACTTTTGCAGATAAGGGAGGTAGCATCTGTTGTTTCTAAAAAATTGAATGTTAAGCTGCTGGATCATTTAAAAAATTGTTTCATACCAGTGAATGTGATTTTTGGCTTCTAACGCTGGAGTCTAAACAACTGAGTAGCATTGTTATAGAAAATACTTTCTATTCCTATCTACTTAAACATTAGTTTGCATTTCCTTGAGTTTTATATAAAGGTACTCTTTTCAGTCCAACTTCTTTCACTCAGCATAATACCTCTGAAACTCATGTGTGCTGTTGCTTATATCAAGTCATTCCTTTTCATTAATGAATGGTCTTCAATTATGTATGGATATACAACAATTTCCTTATCCACTCAGCTACTGTTGTACATTTAGGTTGTTTTTGGCTATTACAAATAAAGTTGCTATGAACATTTGTGTACAAGTCTTCGTATGAACACATGTTCTAATAAGTATATAATAGGTAATAATGATTTTCTTTTGCATGAATGTCTAGGAGCAGAATGAATAGGTCATATGGTAGATGTATATTTAATGTTTTAAGAAGCTGATGAACTATTTTCCAAAGAGCCTGTGCCGTTTTATATTCTACCAGCATTGTGAATTCCAATGAGAATTCCAATTCTGCCACGTTCTCATCAATATACTGTAAACAGAAGCTAAAGCAGTGCTTAGAGAAAATTTTATAGCTTAAATGCCTACTCTAGAAAAAGAAGGTTCTAAAATCAATAATCTACCCTTCCAATGTAAGAAACTAGAAGCCAAAGAGAAAGTCATATCCACAGCGAGCAGAAGGGAGGTAATAAAGAGCAGAAACCAGTGAAATTAAAAATAGAAATACAGTAGGAAAAAATCAATAAAATCAATGGCTGGTACTTGACAAGCATTAATAAAATCGATAAATCAGATGTACTACGGGGAAGAAGGGTACAAATTAACAAGGGGAAAAAAGAGAGGCCATCACTACAGATCTGACAGACACTAAATAGACAGTAAATTCATCTGTGATAAAGATAATTAGATAATAAGGGAATGAAAAATAAAATAAAGGAATATGACAAAAAACAGTGTCCACAAATTTGACAATTTAGATGAAATGGATCAATTCCTTGAAAGACATAAAGTTCAACATTTGCTCAAGAAGTGTAGATAATTTGAATATTGCTATTCTTTAAAGAGATTGAATTCATGGCTATTATTTTAAAGCAATAAAGAAGACTCCAGGCCTAGAAGAGTTCACTGGCAAATTCTATCAAACATTTAAGGAAGAAATAGCACTGTTTCCACACAATTAGTTTACAAAAGTAATGAAACACTTCTCAAAGACATGAGAAAATACAGACCAATATCATTCATGAATGCAGATATGCCACCAAACCTAAATTAGCAAGTTAAATCCAGCTATATATAAAAAGGATAACACGTCACAACCAAGTGGAATATATCATGGGAATGCAAGGTTGGCTAAACATTTTAAGAATAACCAATATAATTTACCATAATAATAGACTAAACAGAAAACTAATATGATCATTTCAGCAGATGGAGAAGAAGAATTTGATGCTTCCATCTCAATAATACCCAGCAGTGGCCTCAGGTCAATATACTTCTTAGAGCAAAAAGACCCAATCATCTGGCTGATATTTACATGGCCAGAGGTGAGTTGTGTTTGCTTATGTGTTTTAACCAACAAGTACTGCATGGGTATAAGGATATCACCCAGGTAATAATCTTTCCAAATAAAGCTCCTTGAGCCCTCTGTTACAGATGGAGGCAAGGAGAGGAAGAAGTGGGACAGCATTTTACAAGATCCAAGTGTTAGACAAAAAAAAAAAAAAGAATAGAGGAAAAGACTGGAATACCTCAGGGACCTTCAAACTTTTTATAATAAGTTAATGAGATTTATCAAACCCATTTTGTGACTTAAATAAGTCCTTCTGCTAAGTTGAACAATACTTGTTTAGACTTCCTCTTCTGTTACGAGACTGTTACAAGAGGGCATTGATAGGTTCCAAACACTTGCCTTGGTGAAATCCTTCTCTTTTCTTTGGAATGTTTTCCCCTCTAGCCTCAGGACTACATGCTCTTATTCTGGCCTTTGAGAATAGTAGCAGAGTGTCTTCCAGTAATACCTGAAGAAGGGCTCACAGTGGATCTGTTCTAATAATGTGAAGTGAAGTGAATTTGCTCAGTTGTGTCTGACCCTTTGCAACCCCGTGGACTGCAGCCCACCAGGCTCCTCCATCCATGGGATTTTCCAGGCAAGAGTACTGGAGTGGGTTGCCATTGCCTTCTCCAGGGGATCTTCCTGACCCAGGGATTGAATCCAGGTCTCCCACATTGTAGGCAGATGCTTTACCATCTGAGCCACAAGGGAAGTTCCCTATTCTAATAATAACGGCTTGCAATTAACTGAAGTCTGTCTTTCCGTTCACTTACTCATGACTTCCACCAAAATGGGAGCCCAGCCTGGTACTCTGTGACAACCTAGAGGGGTGGGATGGTGGGTAGGAGGGAGGCTTAAGAGGGAAGGGACACGGACGGACACACACACACACACACACACACACACACACACACACACACACACACACACACACACACTTATGGCCGACTCACATTGTTGTACAGCAGCAACCCACACCACATTGTAAAGCAATTAATCTCTAATTTAAAAACAACAAAGTTGCTATGGTCCACAGGGCCCTAAGACTCTTAATTCCTTCTCTTGTGATTCTGCCCCTTGCTCTCTAAGCTCCAGTCACAATTTCAGTTTCTCAAATTCATGCACGCATGCTTAGTCGCTCAGTTGTGTCCAACTCTTTGCAGCCCCATGGACTGCAGGCAGCCAGGCTCCTCTGTCCATGGGGATTCTCTAGGCAAGAATACTGGAATGGGTTGCCATGTCCGCCTCCAGGGGATCATCCCAACCCAGGGATCGAACCAGGTCTCCCACATTGCAGGTGGATTCTCTACCATCTGAGCTACCAGGGAGGCCCAAGAGTACTAGAATGGGTAGCCTGTCCCTTCTCCAGGGAATCTTCCCAATCCAGGAATCGAGCCAGGGTCTCTTGCATTATAGGCGGATTATTTACCAGCTGAGCTACCTCGGATTCACAAATCCTTCATAAAACTTATGCCTTCAGACACATTGTTCCCTCTATTTGGAATGTTCTTCTCATTCACTACCTGGCTAACCCCTGTTCATACTTCAACTCAGCTTAAATGCCTTCCTTAGAGATATCTGTTCTAAAAATGTTCCACTCCATCTAGGAATTATTCTCCATTACATTTCTCTTAACACCTCATACTATTTCTTTATTGCTTGCAGCATGATTTGTTGCTTCATATCCACTTGTGTTCTTTTCTTTGGCATCCTACTCCTGCTAGGTTGTAAATTCTGTGAAGGCAGGAAAAATATTTCATATACTATACTTCCTATACTATTGTGTCTCCAGTGTATAAACAATTCCTACCACATAGTAAATGCTCAGTAAATCTGTATTGAATACATTTGAATAAACTATCACTATCCTTCTGGACTCTAATATTTGATCCAAAGTGAGTGAACACCCCAGTGTTTAAGCCATCTCAAAATATGTTACTATAATTAATTTTTAATAGCATAGCTTACCTATTAAAATTACATGGCATTACTAGAATGCTAATAAAAATATTGTTGCCTAAAAGAACAACACACAATTTTGAATCTGAAGATAGATTGAAGCATTAGAGACTCAAGCAGCTTTACCACCTGTTTCATCCAGCATTATCACCATGGGCTGCAATCACATGTGGTCAGATAGCTTAGAATAAAAACAGTTCTATAACAATTTCCAATGAATCCCTTTTTTTTTTTTTTGCACTTTCCCCAAATGTTTCTTCATAAATGCTTGTGAAACGGAAAATAACTAATAATTTTTTATTTTTTTTAGTGGACTAACATGTGCTTGACTCAGTAATAATGATCAGCAAAGAGAATCCAAGAAGTGTGTAATAGGGACTGTCTCCTCGGTCACTAAATAGAGGATCATATATTTGTGTTCATTTGTTATCTCAGCATTTTCCATTTGGAATAGCATCCCAAAGCTAGGGTAACAAGGTTGAAATAACCAGTCTAACCTTGTATGGCAGCCCAGTCACACATCTCTACCTTCCATTTTTTAGTTGCTAGACATGTATTGTGTCTAGCTACAGTGTGGCAATGATTAAAAAAAATAATAATAATGTGGGCCACTTTTCTCCTAGCCTAATGCTTTAATTAATTTGTTGCCAGGCATAGCAAATACTATTTCAATGCTCTAAGACATCCACAATAGGGACAGAAATCTCTAAGAGACTCGGACTTCGTGAGCTAAATGGGATTTTATTTGGGATCAGCCCAAACTGTAATGACAGCATTATAACTTCAATATAAAGATATATAAGAATTTGATAAATAATTTGGGGAACATTTATTCATAATTTTAAATTACAATGGGTCCAGGAACTCTGAGAATCAAGTTATCCTAGCTAAAATGTATAGAAGAGTCTTTTTCTCTTCTTTTAAGAAACCAGTGGCATAATGAATATTTCCAGCATCCAAAGCATCTTCCTGCAATAAAAAGTAAAGAAACAGGGAAATGAATTAAGTTCCTCTCCAGACCACTGGGGAATCAGGAAGAGGCCTGGCACAAGACCACAAGTAGAAAAAAAAAACATCAAAAACTTGCATGATGCTCATAGAACTAGACTCATAGACTCATAGAACTGGAAAAATTAGCAACCATGGCTAAGAATGATATGGCCACAGGTGGAAAAGACAGTCATGAAAAGGCGTCTGGTCACAGGGAGGATCAGAGTGATACAGTACAATTCTATGCCTGCGGGAGGGGGGTGAGCTTCTGCATGGGGCCCCTACATGTGAGGTGAGTTCTGTAAGCTTTCACCCAGAAATTCTAGTGGCTCCATCAGTCAGTCAGTTCAGTTGCTCAGTTGTGTCCGACTCTTTGTGACCCCATGAACCGCAGCACGCCAGGCCTCCCTGTCCATCACCAACTTCTGGAGTCTATCCAAACTCCTGTCCATTGAGCTGGTGATGCCATCCAACCATCTCATCCTCTGTCATCCCCTTCTCCTGCCCTCAATCTTTCCCAGCATCAGGGTCTTTTCAAATGAGTCAGCTCTTTACATACACATAGATAGATAGATAAAAGACATTTTCACATATTGAAGTATGGGGAAGTCATACTGACCTATACATAAGTTGAATTTTTAGCTAACTAAAACAACCTGTTGGTGACCTGTCAAATATACATTGTACATCTTCTTTCATTGTTAAGAAGAGGGCACGCTGACCAGAATTAAAGAATGTCTATATTGAAAATAAAGTTCTTAAATGCCTCCTTTCTTGGGATGACAATGTGGATACTCCTTCAGTGATACGACCCCCTTTCCAGGTGCCAAGTTCACAGTGACTCACTGTGTACATGCTGCCTTCTGGGCTATAAAAAATCTATTAGCTTCGATAAACTTCTGCTCTGTTCCTATTATAGATTGTTTATTATTTCCATTGACTATACAGACATATATATTTATATATGTATATATATACACACATAGATACACACATTGTCAGCTATGTATTTATACATACATATATATATATAATTGATATTGTGTACATATATGGAGAGAGAGGGAGAGAAAGGGAAGTGTTTTCTGTTATTTAAACACTGTTTCCATATATAATATCATATAAGAAATGAATCGCCAGTCTAGGTTCGATGCAGGATACTGGATGCTCAGGGCTGGTGCACTGGGATGACCCAGAGGGATGGTACGGGGAGGGAGGTGGGAGGGGGGTTCAGGATGGGGAACACGGGTACACCCGTGGCGGATTCATGTTGATGTATGGCAAAACCAATACAATATTGTAAAGTAATTAGCCTCCAATTAAAATAAATAAATTTAAAAAAAACCACTGTTTCCCCATGTTTCAAATAATTTTCAAAGTGTTGGGAAAGAGGTTTGTAGTACCTGACAATAATCTATGAAAATCATTGTTTTCTTTTTCATTCTCTCCTTTACTAGAGTAACATCAAATTTATTCACTTATTAACATAGCACCATTCTGCCCACACCCCTAATTCCTGAGTCTCCCTATTTTCAGATCCAGCTCCCTAAGTGGAGTTCTAGAAATAACTGTAGTTATAATTGTTGTAAATTATACAGTTGAGTTGGAGAAGGAAATGGCAACCCACTCCAGTACTCCTGCCTGGAAAATCCCATGGACAGAGGAGCCTGGTGGGCTGCCATCTAGGGGGTCGCACAGAGTCAGACACAACTGAAGCGACTTAGCAGCAGCAGCAGCAGCAGCAGCAGCAGCAGCATACAGTTGAGTTACATCACTTCCAACAAATGACACTGAGGAATAGTTAGAGTTCCTTATGCTCATTCTTGGGGGAAAGAGAGCCATGCATTAGGCTGGCATATTTGGTTTTGGGGTTGCCTGCCCCAGATCCCCTTTTGGAGAAAGTGGCCGCACCTCCCAGCTGCCGTGAATGTTGGCCGCAAGAAGTGCTTTTGGCCAAAGGGACCTTGCTTTGGAATTTCCTGGAAGGCTGAGTTCTCTTCTCTCTCTAGGGATAGGCACCATTTCCTTACCATTGATGGGTGGTTAAATGAAGCTGTTGAAACTACGGGAGACAGCTGAGCAGGAGGATATAGGAACTATCAAAAAGAGGGTGTTTCTTTCCCAGAGATCATGCTTCATGGTTTAACTGCCATGAAGTTAAGCATGAAATGTAACATTTACACCAACCCCACCCTCCGCCACGGGGAGAGGGCATGCAACTGGCTAAGCAGGAAGCACAGAATTTAAAAGCTAAAAAAAAACCCTGAATAGCAAGAAAAGCCATTTCTGGGGGAAATAAATAGGCAGCAGCCAGAACTTTGGAGACAGCACTGAAGGATGCAATCCTCCTTAGGAAGAGCAAGGATGAAGACTCGGAGCTTAAAAATGCATTTGGAACAACTGTCGAAGCAGAACTAAAATTAGCTGCAATTGGTAATAAGAACCTTTACAGGAAAATAACAGCAATAAAAAGTAACAATAGCTACTGCTGATGGAGCACCTGCCAAGGGTGGGGCTCAGTGCCAGGTTCTTTACATTTATTTGTCATAATCCCTGCAACAAAATCTGTGAGACTGGAATAAGTCCAACACCCATCTCCGCACAATGCTTTGTTGCCTCTTTTTCCATTACAAACTCACAGTAGGAAAGAATAGCCTGGAACAGGCAGGAAAAGAGAAATGGAACCCTTAGTGTAACAGGGGAGGGCAAATCTAACTCTATACTGCATGTTTGTCTTTAACCCTTGTGTTACGAAACTGTTGCCTATAGCCTGAAATGTGCAGGACAGCCCAGCTCTCAAGGCCCTGACCTTTAAAGGTATAACACTTTCCCATTAATATAGAGATAAAAAGTTGCAAATCAGAGAATAACACTTGTCTTGGAGGTTTACAGCAATGTTGTGATGGGACCTACATGGGTAGCCGCAAGAGCAAAGGATTCCTATACCAGAAGTTTGCAGGAACCAATCACACCACTCCCCTTTTGGTATAAAAGAAGCCTGAATTCAAACTCAGGGAAAATGGTTCATTGGGACACTAGTCTACAATCTTCTCAGCTGGCTAGCTTTCTGAATAAAGTTGCTAATCTTTACCCCAACAACTTCTCTCTCAATTTATTTCTCCTTAGCACACAGCACAGTGCCTGGCGCATAGTCACTCAATAAATATTTGTGGCATGAATGGAAGAACAGAAATTTACATGCCAAAATTTTAACAAAGGTTAATTTGTGAGGGTGGGACCAGGAGATGCATTTTCCTTTTTGTCTTCCCAAGATTTCTGAATTAAATTGATAGTCTCATAAATTGGAAAATTAAGAGTATATTTTAATATAACTATGTAATGTTTAAATATTTTGAAAATCATGATCAATTTAATTCTTAAATGAAGAGGGCTTTTTTCCTGTATATAGAAAACCTTATTTAGATTTCCCATAGATCACTTTAGGCTATAATTTATTGGTACACATAAATTCAAGGTTGCATAAATGCCTCTTAGAAATTGACTGCATTTCAGCATCTGCAGAATGCTACTGTGAAGGTGGCTCTGAATCCCAAATAGAGAGAAGGCTGCTGCAGCTTTTCACTGGGGAAGGGAGCTGCTGTTTAGGGCACCTCTTTTGTTCTCTGAAAAGGGAACTTCTTTCATCTACACCCATACAGATATCTTAAAAAAAAAAAAAAAGTCCTGAACATGTTCCTTAAATCACAGGCCTGTGCTTCATGATGGGGAATGGAAAATTTTTGCCTCTACCTTTTCTAGGTTCTTCTGGCTGGTCTAAGAATTAAATTGACACAAGATAGACTAACAGGAGAAAATAAAATTTAGCTACACACTTACAGGGACCCCACAAGAAAAAAAAAAAGGACAAGTCAGTTAATTGAGACTTACATGCCATCTGGGAGAAAAAGAGGGGATAGGGGCTTAGACTTCAAAGCGGAGGAAGGCAGTTCTACATGGAGATGGAAAAACAAACGTTTGGTAAACAAATGTTTGCTGTGCTATGCAGAGAGGACTCAGAGAGGACTCAGGCCTCCACACCCTGTTAAACTGCCCCTACCACAGCTAAGTCCACATTCTTTGTAGATTTCTCTGGTTACAGGGCTTTCCTGGACCAGACCCTTTATCTAAATTCTTTCAGGTAGTTAAGGACAGGGGGCGGGGGGCGGCTGGGCGGGTGGCAGTAAAAAGAAAGACTTCCTGTGTTTTCTGTTTCCTAAAAACAATCAGTCTAGAATAATCTTCATGCCAAAAAGACACATTTTGGGCTTCCCCTACTCATGGCTCAGGTGGTAGAGAATCGTCTGCAATGCAGAAGACCTGGGTTCCATCCCTGGGTCCGGAAGATCCCCCAGAGAAGGAAATGGCTACCCACTCCAGTAATCTTGCCTGGAGAGTTCCATGGACAGAGGAGCCTGGTGGGCTACAGTCCATGGGGTCTCCAAGAGCCGACATGACTGAATGACTGACACTTTCACTACACTCGTAATAGCCAGCAGGGAACAAAGGAAACCCCAGCAAATGCAATGGCGGTCATATACAAACATTAGGACACTAAGAAATCTATTTAACATATGCTTCCATGTTATGACTTAGTTTCTGGAATTATGCCCTAAAATTCTATCCTTAGGCAGGATAACAAAAATCCTCAGGAACGTCAATTTCTTTCCCGCAGTGAACCATTTTCTGACAAGTAATCTGGTCCTCTGCTAGCTGACCTTGGCCCAGAAACTGTCTGAACTGCACTCTTATTTTACAGATGAAGAAATTGAGGCTCAGAGAACTCGAGCCATCTGCCAAGGAGCACAGCTAGTTGAAAGCAAGTCTGAAGTAGCAGGTTTCCTGACTGTCTGAAGATACCTCTGTGGTACCCACTGCAGAAGAGTTTTCCAAGTCACTCCACACTCCCCTCTCATCCAGGTCCTCTTCATTCACACCATTGCCACTCGCTTGCTAGGTTCTTCCTTGCTGGGCCTCCTGGGAAATGGTTCCTGCCTCTTGACTCCCTCTGTTGGTTCAGTTCAGTTCAGTCCGGTCGTGTTCAACTCTTTGCAACCCGGTGGATAGCAACGCACCAGGCTTCTCCGTCCATCACCAACTCCTGGAGCTTGCTCAAACTCATGTCCATCGAGTTAGTGATGCCATCCAACCATCTTATTCTCTGAAGTCCCTTTCTCTTCCTGCCTTCAATCTTTCCCAGCATCAGGGTCTTTTCTAATGAGTCAGTTCTTCGATGAGGTGGCCAAAGTATTGGAGCTTCAGCTTCAGCGTCAGTCCTTCCAATGAATATTCAGGATTGATTTCCTTTAGGATTGACTGGTTGGATCTCTTTGCAATCCAAGGGACTCTCAAAAGTCTTCTCCTACAACACAGTTCAAAAGCATCAATTCTTTGGCACTCAGCTTTCTTTATGGTCCAACTCAAACCCATACATGACTACTGGAAAAACCATATTTGACTATACGAACCTTTGTCGGCAAAGCAATGTCTATGCTTTTTAATATGCTGTCTAGGTTTGTCATAGCTTTTCTTCCAAGGAGCAAATGTCTTTTAAATTTTATGGCTGCAGTCACCATCTGCAGTGATTTTGGAGCCCAAGAAAATAAAGTCTCTCACTGTTTCCATTTTTTCCCTGTCTATTGGCCATGAAGTGATGAGACCAGATGCCATGATTTTAATTTTTTGAATGTTGAGTTTTAAGCCAGCTTTTCCACTCTCCTCTTTCACTTTTATCAAGAGGCTCTTCAGCTCTTCTTTGGTTTCTGCCATAAGGGTGGTGTCATCTGCATATCTGAGGTTATTGATATTTCTGCCGGCAATCTTGATTCCAGCTTGTGCTTTATCTAGCCTGGCATTCCACATGATGTACTCTGCATCTAAGGTAAATAAGCAGGGTGACAATATACAGCCTTGATGTACTCCTTTCCCAATTTGGAACCTGTCTGTTGTTCCATGTTCAGTTCTAACTGTTGCTTCTTGACCTGAATACAGATTTCTCAGGAGGCAGGTAAGGTGGTCTGGTATTCTCATCTCTTAAAGAATTTTCAACAGTTCCAACTTGTGGATCACAGTTGTGATCCACACAGTCAAAGGCTTTAGTGTAGTCAATGAAGCAGAAGTTTTTCTGGAACTATCTTACTTTTTCTGTGACCCAACGGATGTTGGCAAATTGACCTCTGGTTCTTTCGCCTTTTCTAAATCCAGCTTAAATATCTGGAAGTTCTCGGTTCACGTACTGTTGAAACCTCACTTGGAGAATCTTGGCATTACTCTGCAATAATGTGAAATGAGTGCAACTGTGCATTAGTTTGAGCATTCTTTGGCATTGCGTTTCTTTGGGATTGGAATGAAAACTGACCTTTTCCAGTCCTGTAGCCATTGCTGAGTTTTCCAAATTTGCTGGCATATTGAGTGCAGCACTTTCACTGTATCACCTTTTAGGACTTGAAATAGCTCAGTTGGAAATCTATCACCTTCACAAGCTTTGTTCGTAGTGATGCTTCCTAAGGCCCACCTGACTTCACACTCTAGGATGTCTGGATCTAGGCGAGTGATCACACCATGATGGTTATCTGGGTCATGAAGATTTTTTTTTGTATAGTTCTTCTGTGCACTCTTGCCACCTCTTCATGCCTTCTGCTTCTGTTAGGTCCATACTGTTTCTGTCCTTTATTGTGCTCATCTGTGCGTGAAATGTTCCCTTGGTGTCTCTAATTTTCCTGAAGAAAGAAAAGCCCTGCTGGTTGCTGGTTACATATGTGGTTAAACCACATGATCCTATTTGTGACTTACAAAAATGTCAATTTCGCTTGATTTAACTTAATACAGGAAAGCCCTGCGTGAACACTTTTGAAGACACTCAACACTGTTGAGTTATAACTGCGTGAAATCTGGAAGCAAGCTTGTCTTCCTGGAGTTGTACTTTCATTGACAGAGAACATGATTGGAAAGCCATAGTGTAATGTTGTACATTCTCAAGTATACATGTGACTGTGAGGGTATGTGTGGGAATGTGTGTAAACACATATGTCTTAATACCTGCTCATGTGATTTTCACTGACTACCCTTTAATATGAGGACATATTTGGTTCTAATTTAAAAAGCTAAGGACCTAGATGTTGCACTCTCAGCAGACATGGAGGGCTCCTGTTCACAGCTCTGCCCTCAGTGGGCAGATTCCAGCAGGGACCACACTATTCAGAAGCCCTGAAGTGGACCTGGCAGTATTGGGCGGCCATAGGCTTGGTTCCCAGCCAAGGGAACAGCTAAGCTCCAGAACAGAGGAGCAGCACATCTGCATGCTTCCGAGGAAGCTTTGGCTCAGTCAACGCAGAAGGTCTCAAAGTGAGGCTGGAGCAATTTGCAATTAGTTCTCATTTGCATTTTTCTGACTAACAGCTATTTAGAGAAGAACTTTAGATATACTGGCTGATGATTCTGGGAGCTGGGCTTGCTTTTAGCCACAGAAGGCGGAAGGGATTTCAGCAGCCTTATCAACTTAAATACTAAGGGAAAACACATAAAAAGCAGCTATTCCACCTCCTTGTTAAGGATGGTGTATCTGTTCACAGGACTGTTTACTATGGCAGCCTCTGGATTCCTCTACACTATCTGGGTGATCTTATACAATGCACTCAACCTTTCTAAATTTCAGGCTCCTTATCTGTAAAATGGGATAATAATGTGTTCCTTATAGAATTATTGTGAGGACTACCTGAGATAATGTTTACTTTCTAATCGGGAAAGCAGACAACAAGAAATGATTCTACTAGTAAGTGGTAAGTCGTTGTGATCCTGAGGAAAAGGAAATATTCAAGGTACCAGAGAAGAGGGATCAGGGTTGGTCGGGAGCACCAGAGGAGGTTTCACATGTTAGGAAGGAGGTATTGAAGAATGAGGTATTGAACACAAGAGAAGACTCTACACATGGACATCACCAGATGGTCAACACCGAAATCAGATTGATTCTATTCTTTGCAGCCAAAGATGGAAGCTCTATACAGTCAGTAAAAACAAGACTGGGAGCTGACTGTGGCTCAGATCATGAGCTCCTTATTACCAAATTCAGACTCAAATTGAATTACCAAATTCAGACTCAAATTGAAGAAAGTAGGGAAAACCGCTAGATCATTCAGGTCTGACCTAAATCAAACCCCTTATGATTATACACTGAAAGTGAGAAATAGATTTAAGGGCCTAGATCTGATAGATAGAGTGCCTGATGAACTATGGAATGAGGTTCATGACATTGTACAGGAGACAGGGAGACCATCCCCATGGAAAAGAAATGCAAAAAAGCAAAATGGCTGTCTGAGGAGGCCTTACAAATAGCTGTGAAAAGAAGAGAAGTGAAAAGCAAAGGAGAAAAGGAAAGATATAACCATCTGAATGCAGAGTTCCAAAGAACAGCAAGAAGAGGTAAGAAAGCCTTCCTCAGCGATCAATGCAAAGAAATAGAAGAAAACAACAGAATGGGAAAGGCTAGAGATCTCTTCAAGAAAATTAGAGATACCAAGGGAACATTTCATGCAAAGATGGGCTCAATAAAGGACAGAAATGGTCTGGACCTAACAGAAGCAGAAGATATTAAGAAGAAGTGGCAAGAATACATGGAAGAACTGTACAAAAGAGATCTTCACGACCAAGATAATCACGATGGTGTGATCACTCATCTAGAGCCAGACATCCTGGAATGTGAAGTCAAGTGGGCCTTAGAAAGCATCACTACGAACAAAGCTAGTGGAGGTGATGGAATTCCAAGTGAGCTATTTCAGATCCTGAAAGATGATGCTGTGAAAGTGTTGCACTCAATATGCCAGCAAATTTGGAAAACCCAGCATGGCCACAGGATTGGAAAAGGTCAGTTTTCATTCCAATCCCAAAGAAACGCAATGCCAAAGAATGCTCAAACTACCGCACAATTGCACTCATCTCACTTGCTAGTAAAGTAATGCTCAAAATTCTCCAAGCCAGGCTTCAGCAATATGTGAACCATGAACTCCCTGATGTTCAAGCTGGTTTTAGAAAAGGCAGAGGAACCAGAGATCAAATGGCCAACATCTGCTGGATCATGCAAAAAGCAAGAGAGTTCCAGAAAAACATCTATTTCCGCTTTATTGACTATGCCAAAGCCTTTGACTGTGTGGATCACAATAAACTGTGGACAATTCTGAGAGAGATGGGAATACCAGACCACCTGACCTGCCTCTTGAGAAATCTGTGTGCAGGTCAGGAAGCAACAGTTAGAACTGGACATGGAACAACAGACTGATTCCAAATAGGAAAAGGAGTACGTCAAGGCTGTATATTGTCACCCTGCCTACTTAACTGCTATGCAGAGTACATCATGAGAAACGCTGGGCTGGAAGAAACACAAGCTGGGATCAAGATTGCTGGAAACAAGATGAAAGTGAAAGAGGAGAGTGAAAAGTTGGCTTAAAGCTCAACATTCAGAAAACAAAGATCATGGCATCTGGTCCCATCACTTCATGGGAAATAGGTGGGGAAACAGTGGAAACAGTGTCAGACTTTATTTTGGGGGGCTCCAAAATCACTGCAGATGGTGACTGCAGCCGTGAAATTAAAAGACGCTTACTCCTTGGAAGAAAAGTGATGACCAACCTAGATAGCATATTCAAAAGCAGAGACATTACTTTGCCGACTAAGGTCTGTCTAGTCAAGGCTATGGTTTTTCCTGAGGTCATGTATGGATGTGAGAGTTGGACTGTGAAGAAGGCTGAGCGCTGAAGAATTGATGCTTTTGAACTGTGGTGTTGGAGAAGACTCTTGAGAGTCCCTTGGAGAGCCAACCAGTCCATTCTAAAGGAGATTAGCCCTGGGATTTCTTTGGAAGGAATGATGCTAAAGCTGAAACTCCAGTACTTTGGCCACCTCATGCGAAGAGGTGACTCACTGGAAAAGACCCTGATGCTGGGAGGTATTGGGGGCAGGAGGAAAAGGGGACGACTGAGGATGAGATGGCTGGATGGCATCACCGACTCGATGGACGTGAGTTCGAGTGAACTCCGGGAGATGGTGATGGACAAGCAGGCCTGGCATGCTGCGATTCATGGGATCGCAAAGAGTCGGACAAGACTGAGCGACTGAACTGAATTCATTGAAGAATGAGGTCATTATTAGGTCATTATTATATCTAGTTAGGAAAACACGAAATAAGCATCCTGAGATTACTATACAAGTTAAGGTCTGGAATGCACGGTCTGGGGTAAGAACCAGTGGCTATCAATAGATACTTTCTTATTCTCTTAGTGTTTCTAAATGTGCTAGACTGAGCAAAATAAAGGAACTGAATAAACTAGAAGCAGGCTCTTACATCTGGTGCAGGGTTCTCAACTGTGGCCCTATTGACATTGCAGGTGGGATATGTATTTGCTGTGGGGGGCCTGCCCTGTGCTTTTGTTTGTTCGTTTAACTGGAAGATAATTACTTTACAATATTGTGATGGTTTTTGTCATCCATCAACATGTGCCTTTGTAGAATGTTTAGCAGCAGCCCTGGCATCTACTCACCGCCACCCTGCCTCCCCAGTCATGACATCCACAAACGTCTCCAGATACTGCCAAATGTCCCCTGGTGAGCAAAATCACCCCAGTTGAGAACTTCTGTTCTAGTAAATTCATCTGAGAATTACATAGCATTTGGAGTAGATAAATTATTACAAATACCATGCCACCCCCCCCCCACCCCCCTGCCTTTAAGGACAGGGGAAAATATATGAAAACAAAAACAAAGTTAGCCTGAGCCTTGATCAGAGTCTGGGTGGGTCATCTGGGCAGAGGAATTCTGCCCAAGATCTGACTGTACTGTCCTGCTGCCAGTGTCAAGTTGGAACTAGCTTGCCCGGAAGCCCAATCCTGGGTGGCTCCAGTAAGGCTGGTCAGAAGACGGACCCCGGAACTTCCCTGGTGGTCCAGAGGCTAAGACTCCACCCACCCAATGAACCAATCGGGTACGGGTTCAATCCCTGTTCAAACGACTAGATCCTACACGCCACAACTAAAGACCTCACATGCTGCAACTAAGACTCAGAGCAGCCAAATAAAAATAAAAATAAATATTAAAAAAATAAGAGGGACCTGCATGAAGTCTAGGAGGCAGGGGAAGCGCTGGCCATTACTCTCAGGACTTTGGTGTCTGATCTGGTGATGGACAGTTGCACTGCTGACTCCAGCTAATTCTCATTCTCCTCTACTTGCGCAGCTCTTCGCAACAGCAGGTCCTGCTGACCGCCAGCAACGCCAGCTCCCCACCAGAAACGTGACTGCAGAGTGCAGAGATGGGAGCCTCACAGTGACAGCTTTCCGTGACAGCTCTGTTTGGGTGACTCACTGGGGGTTCTCGGCTTCTCAGAGTTCCCTGCAGGCTTGGACTTGTCCACCCATGATCCCTCTTCCAGAACTTCACTTCCCCATGTCCTCCCACAAGTGGATAACACGCAATTTCTATCATGGCTTCCCTGGTGATTCAGACAGTAAAGAATCTGCCTGCAATGTAGGAGACCGGGGTTCGATCCCTGGGTCGGGAAGATCCTCTGGAGAAGGGAATGGCTACCCGCTCCAGTATTCTTTCCTGGAGAATTCCATGGACAGAGGAGCCTGGAGGGTTACAGTCCATGGGGTCGCAAAGAGTGACTAACACAATTTCTATCATAAATCCAGCCCCTTATTCTATAACACTCAGAGTAGCTGAGTGACTGACCCTTGATGACATCTCTTCATTCTTAAGGTCTTCCTCAGAACTGGAGTTTCAGAAGCCACTGACATCTAAGCCACTGTTAGTCACGTTCACCCTAGGAAGGAACCTCAGGACATGAATCATCACCCAGAACGGAGGCGGAGAGAAGCAGGACAAGGAGTCAACTTCCTTCCTAATTCAATGGGTCCTAATAAATTTATCTTTACTATGCCTGTTCTAGGAGCTCAATTTGTTTTGTCTGCACTGCAATATTGTAGGCTAGAAGAAAATTAACTCATTGTAGGCTGAAAGAAGAAGGCTATCCTGTGAGCATCCTCGAGTTTAGGATTTGAGCTGGGGTCGTAAGTTCAGGCTGGTGGGTACAGTCCACGGGGTCGCATGGAGTCGGACATGACCACGCAACTCACACACACAAGTTCAGCAGAGAAGGGCCTCCACATTGACTGGAAGTAGTGACCACAGTGCACCCTTGATGTTCCCTGTGCTTTACTTCAGGTTCCCCAGGAGCAGACCCAGAGACAAGGATATAAGACAACATAAGAGATGTTGCCAGGAGACCCTGAGCAAGATGTGGGGAAGTGAGACAGGACAGCCAGCTAATAAAAGGTTTGTTATCCAGCTGATGAGCACGTGGCTTACTGAAACTCAGTTCCACTGCGGGGTGGGGGGTGCAGGGGGGCTCTGGAAACCAGGATAGAATGCACTGAGTTATCCCACCTGGGGTTGCTGACTCCTGGGAAGGAATTCTTGACATATTCTTCTGACCTGCCCTGCACATAGGCAGAAGACCTTAGCTACTAGAAGTGCAGATGCTGGCAGCTGGCCATTGGCCAGCGTGCACTAAAATGGTGAAGCCCAAGGGAATACTCAGAGAGGCACTGACAGCATCTGTTACTCCCTGCAACACCAGATTCTGTGCTTAAGACTCAATACTCAGATGGAAACCAGATTTTAGAAAAGACGAGCAGCAAAAAATTGAAAAGGGTGTGTCCTGGGTCTTGCCTCTGGTCTCAAGAAGAGGCTGATAGTATGTCTTTGAATCTTAAGTCCTGCAAAAGTCTGGAGTCTTCTCTCTTCATATTCAGGGTCAGTTTAGAACAATCTGGAACATATTCCATTTATTTGCCCGGCTCATTTATTTCCTATGCCTCCTGTTTTTCCATCATTTTCAGACCTGAGAGTCATCCTATTTCCTCTTTCATTGGCTCCACTAAACCAAATAGAGGGGTCCAAGTTTGTTATTGGAAACTTCCCAAGGTGACATCTGACCAATGGTGCCCTTTGTACACAGAATTAAGCTTCTTAGGGAAACGGATCCCACAACCTTCTGATCTACAGGAGGGCCTGCCTCAACATGTATGATGCGCAAAAGGGAACTCCATAGAGATACGGCGCCCTGCGTCCCTTCTCCATGCTGTGAGCTGACCATCTGGCAGAGAAGCCATAGAGAGTGCAGGGGCATCACTGCACAGTCTTCTCCTGCAGGAAGTGCCTTTTGCCTTTGAGGGTCGTTCATGCTAAGTGGTTGAGATGGACCAGGGCACAGCTCTGGAGAGTTGACTGTTGACTCTGGCACCTGAGGATTTGCTCAGGTAGAGCCTTTCATGGAGGAGGGTCTCGGAGGTTCCTGTGTGGCCCAGGGTCACTCCAGAGCAGAACAATGTAGAAAGGGATCCACAGGGGGAACCGAACTAAGAATGAAATGTACCTACAACTGCAGTGTCACTTTCATAGAATTCAAAGGAGAGTGAGGGAGGTATGGAAGAAGGAAGAAGGGAGAAGAAAAGAGGAAGAAGGAAAGATGGAGCGAGGAATGATGGTGTTTCCTGCTGCCCAGCCCATGAGACGGCATCCCTAAAGCTTAGGGAGGTCAAGTGACTTTCTTAAGGTGACTGAGCTCATCAGTGAAAAAACTCGGATTCAAACCTGCTCCGAGTTACTCCCAAACCAATACGTGCTCCACTTTGCTACTTGGCTGGCAGCTGGGTGGGGTGCAGTGCTAACAGGGGTAAGGAAAACCCTATAAATGTGTCTACCCAAGTGTCACTCACTACCTATTCATTCACATTATTAACAATAACTGAGAAATAAATAACATTTGAGTAATTCTGTATGCTATAATACTCTGCATGTCACTTAATCTTCAGAACAAGTCTGACAGCATATTAGAGAATGACTTGGGGAGCTTTTAAACATATGAACACTGGCTGGGCCCACCTGAAATTATATTAGACTTGCCTGGGGTTGAAACAGTGCATTAATATATTTTAAAAAGTCACCAGATACTTGTAATGACCAATCAGGGTAAAGAACAGTGGTTTCTGGACTCTAACATGCATCAGAATGCCCTGGATGGTTGATTAAACAGATTTCTGACGTCACTCTCAGAATTTGTGATTCACTGAGGTAGGGACTACAGTCTCACATTTCAAACAAATCCCCAAGCAACACGGACGCTGCTGGTCTGGGGACCTCCCTTTGAGGACCACTGATTTAGGACAAGGGCTTCCCAGGTGGCTCAGTGGTAAAGAATATGGCTGCCAATGTGAGAGACACGAAGATGCTGGTTCGATCCCTGGGTTTTGGAAGATTACCTGGAGCAGGAAACGGCAACCAACCCCAATATCCTTGCCTGGAGAATCCCATGGACAGAGGAGCCTGGCAGGCTACAGTCTATGGGGTTATAGCGTCATATGTGACTGAGCATGCATGGTTTAGAACGACACTGAGGATGGTGTTAGAGTGATTTCCGCTTTTCACATTGATCAACTGAGGGCTGGTGATGACCAGGCCAGAACCTGCCCTCAGCTCTGTGACCCACATTCTTAAAATCTAGGCCCCATTTGCCTCATCTTGTACACAAGTTGACCAAGCCTGACTTTACCAAACGTTTCACTGTAGATGAACCCCAGCATTATATAAAAGTCTGGCCGGTGGGCTGCATTAAATCAGTTTCAAATTCTTGCATGCTAGCTGTTAGGAAGAAGTATTAGAGATTACAAAGCTAATTTAGCTTCATTAATCAAGATAGCACTAATTGCTCCGGTCTTCTTAATGAAGGACAGCTAATGCATGCAAGAACACTTCATCAAAGACAGCTTCCAAGTGCCTCCTCCAGGGCCTGTGCTCAGAGACCAAACTCTTCTGCATAAATGTTCTCTCCTGAATGGACTCAGCAACCTGTACTGCTCGCCTCGGCAGCTAGAACATCCCTTAGAAAGTAAAACTCCTGTTCCAGGTATTCCCTGGGGCAAGCTTCAGGTGTCTCAGGAATGGATGACTTTGGCCTGTGTGGCACTCAGGATGGTCTCCCAGGTTGATTTAAATCCTTTGCCAATATCAGGAGGTACAGCCAAAGAGAACCATAAGTAAAATGATTACAAATTCAGTTTTCTCCAGCACTTTTTGTTGCCATAAAAGTGAATTTCACAACCTCAAGAATTCAAGTGACTGCACTTTTAACTTGAATCAATTTCAAGAGATTTCCCTGTTGGCCTGGGAATAGTGGCTAAGACTTCAAGCTCCCAGTACAGGGGGCCTGAACTCAATCCCTGGTCAGGGAACTAGATCCCACATACTGCAACTAAGACTTTGCATGCTGCAAGTAAAGATCCTGCACGCTGCAACTGAGATAGAAGATCCATGAGCCCAAATTAACACCCAGAGTAGCCAAATAAACAATAAATGAAAAAATATTTTTAAAAAGTAAAAGCTATCAGAGGAAAAAGACACTCATACAACAAAGAAATGAGAATGAGATTATCAGTAACACTAGAGTTCAGCAATGTGCTAAAGAAAAATAATTTTTAAAATTTTTTATTTTTCTATTTAGCATCTAATGTAGACTGAGGGCCTCCAACATTCTTGGAGGAGGCCAGCCTTCTGTTTATATGCTCTCCTTCCCACAACCTTCCTCCATGCAGGCTTTCTTTCTCCTTAAATAGTGGTCTTCTCATTGAGAAAAAGGGGATAGAGCTGAGAAATGCCTTGATAAGATTATTCCCTGACACTACTCTCTCCCTTCCATTTCTTCTGGCTCCATGATTTTTTTTTGAGAGCCATACAATGGAGAAGCTGAGAATAAACACAGGAAATGGTCTTGCGTAGGTTCTCTAAAAGCAAAGCCTGAGAGGGATTGCTAACCAAATGACTGAGGGAACCCTTTCAATTCAGCTCAGAGAAAAGAAAATCAGAGAAAAGGGAAAGAAACGAACCAAAGTATGAGTTCAGCTGAAGTCTCACCTCAGCCTGATTCCACAAGGAGCTCTGGAGTGTGAGTTATATCAGGGTGTTCCTTTCTTGAGGCAAGGGGGCAGCCTTCTGTACCGTATATGATCAGTCAGAGATGGACTGTGGGTCACTGATGAGAAGGGCAGAATATCCCAGGCATTTCCAAAGAGTGGCCCCCAGCAGACCAAGGGCAAGTCTTAGAATAAAGGGATAGTTGTCTAATACTCACAGAAGCTGGGGACAGATAAATGGGATCTGGGCACCAACGGCACCTACTGCAGGAGCCCGGCAGAGTCAAGGAGCCTCTTCCTCACGTGTGTGTAGAAAGTGCAGCTGAGAGGTAGGTGATGCTCTCCTTCTTCAGGACTTGCTGGAGCCCTGGGGCGGCTTTTCCTATCTCTGTACTCATACCTCTGCTGCAGCCCTTGGGTGTGTTCGCACGTTTTATGGTCAGCGCCTGTTTCCACATTGAGAGCAAGAGCTCCTTGTGAGCTGGGACCCTGACCCACTCATCTTGTATCCTGAGAACCAGGGCAGCGCCAGGCACAGGCAGGAAACCCCTAGTTTGTTAATGGCACAACTCAAAGATTTCCTGCCCCGCCTCTTAATACCTCTCAGTTCAGTTCCGTCAAGCCCATTTTCAATGAAATGGACAACAATCAAGACCTTAAGAATGCCCATCTCTGGAGCCTGGGAAGTGTCTCAGCGTAATTGCAATTTTGTTGAAATAAAATAAAGACAGATGGTCTCTGTAAATAGATGACAATGCACAGAGGGTTTAGTCATTCTTGAACTCACTCTGGTCCAAAGCAAGACCCACTAATGATTCTGTAAAGCTAGAGACAACTACCTGTAAACAAGAAGGAATGTGTACCACTCTCCCAGGTATTAACTGCCACATTCAGAGACAGTATTTTGCATAGCAGAGGTAGTTGTAAGGAATAAAGGCAGGACAACTTAGGACAAGAAGCTCATTATGCAAAGCTAGTAACCTGTAAGTAGGCGTCCCCCAGTCATCATCACGATGAGTAGAAATTTTTTTTCAAATATATTACAAAACAATATCCTCTAGTTAAACTAAAGCTCTTTCCATTTATAAGCACGAAAAAGATCACTGCAATACAATATTCATAAGCAAAAAATAACTTGTACAAAAGTGATGCAAATATTTCCAAAGAAAAGGTTGTATCATGATGGCAGACTGAATATATGGATTTGCCTAAAATCCCCTAAGCTACAGAAAAATAACAAAATCAAGTTCTTGATGTTGAACAAGAAATGCTCCATCTAGACACAGTGTTTCTAAAAAGATTATGTGAATGCTGGAGGGGGTTCTCTCATTATTGAAGCCACTCAGCCATTGTGTTCTCTTCTAAGATATACGGTTAGTTGAAGCTGGGCGATGTGCCTGAACCTAGTACCATTTTTGTGGCCTTGGATGTCTCCACTGAAAGGTGATTCCCCTGGACCAAAGGCAGATCCTCTTGTCCTCCCCTGACCAGGTACCACAGCATCCTGAACAGGCAGAATGCTGTACTAGAGGGAAAACTCTCCCCAGCGTTCACGGCTACCAGGGCTCTTTCAGTAGGTTTCCACTCTCACCCAGGATTCCTGGACTCCATTCCCGTTTTGGTTCTGGTGGCGGGTTGTGGGAGGGAGTTTGGAGGGATTTATGGAGAACTGCGAAGGGATAGTATGGGGATGGGGCTGGGGAACTCTGAACACTGCAATAAGCCATGGAGGGATGATTCCTGGTTCTTTGGTTGTTAGGATTCCTGGGGTTCTAACCGAGGGACTGGTCCTGGGAAGAAAGCATGTATTTGCATCACTTCCCTCAATATAGCCAGGGCCTGATGTAGGTGGTGTGCGGCATCAATTGCTATTCCAGAGTCTGCTGCAGAGCTTTGGAATTAGTGAAAAACCTCCTGGATCCTCGCAATCTGTCTAGTTTGTGGTATGTTACAGGGAATATGTGAAAGGTTGAGTCAGAAATTGCATGCTAGATGTCATTTTACACCAGAAACTAACTTTTAGTGGAACATAATTAATGTGCCTGCTTCCACCTCCAGCTTCTCATGACTAAGCCACTTGTATGCCTTACTATCTGATATCTTTCTTCCATATACTTATGAAACATGCATGAACAGTGCTCGTCGACATTTTTTGGTTTGCTTTCAAAATGGTTTTCCATAGGAGTTACTTTACCACACAAGAAAAATCTAAATGACTTGAAAAATACTTCTAATATTAATTTTTCTAGTTAATTTCAAATTTCCCCCTTATTTTAACAATTTTAGAAATCGAGCTCTAATTTACTTATAATAAAATGCACAGTATTAAGTGGACAGTTTGATTAGATGGTAAATCGTCTGCCTGCAATGCAGGAGACCTGGGTTTGATTCCTGGGTCGGGAAGATCCCCTGGAGAAGGAAATGGCAATCCACTCCAGCACTCTTGCATGGAAAATCCCACGGACAGAGGAGCCTGATAGGCTGCAGTCCATGGGGTCGCAAAGAGTCGGACACGACTGAGCGACTTCACTTTTCACTTTCTTTTGATTAGTTTCAACATATTAATATCAACCTAGGAAGTTTCCTCATGCCCCTCCCACACATTTCTCAAACCCTCCTCCTCCACAGGCAACCACAGTTCTCATTACTTTCACCACAGACTACCTTGGTCTTGAACTTCATATAAATGGATGCTATTTTGTGTCTAGTTTTTCTCATTTAACACAATTCACTGAGATTTATCCTTGGTTCTGCATGTATCATTAGCACATCCTTTTTATTGCTGGGTGGTATTCTATTGTATGAAAATCCCTGTCCTTTTGAGCATAAGCATTTCTGTTTTTCTTGAATAAATATTTAGGCATGGAATTGTTGGATAATAGAACCAGTGCGTGGAAATTACTTCTTGTTCCAAACGAAAGATGGTGTCATTGACAGTTGGAACAATAACTGGTATTGAAAGCCACATGTTACAGAAACCTTACTTAGCCTCTCCTCATAATTGAGTTTAACCATGGGCAGGAACCAAAATGAACAATAGCCAGCACATCCCTGTTCAACAGCAATAGTAGCTATTTCAGGAGAGCAATCAGAAATAGCCAACTGCCACCTCTAGACAGAGATTCCCTGGCGTTGGTGTGCTTTTAGAACATGAAGAATTAGAAAAGAGGATTGAGAGAGTAAGGCTTACTCTAGGCTACTAAAATTGGCATTCTGGATGAAACAATTTCATGTGCCGGTGTAGCTCTTTGCTGGATGGGTTAGGGAATTTCCCGCGGTCCAGCCTGCCTCAGCCGTAGGTGCGGTGGGGCTAGATCACAAGGACTCTCATTTTGTCAAGCTGAATTTCAAGTTGAAGGCAACAGAAAACCATTGATGGCTCAATGTATAGGTACATTCCAGAATCCAGAGAAAATTACCAACAGCTTTTTACTTTTTCTGAATGCTATATACTGGTCTGTATGGAGACCTCTAGTAACCATGTGTGAGTCCCTTTTCTCTGTTTTCCCTCCCTCTCCTCAACCCAGGACCCACCTGCCTCTTCTACACCTTTGCACTTCCTCCAGGGAGCTTGACTGTGAAGCAGACACATGAGGTTCTGGAACTGGGACAGCAGGTCTTGATGACGGAAACCTAGGGTGGTGGGGGAGTGAGAGGCAGGAATGAAGGGGAAATTATAGCCCTAGGACATTTAGATTCTCGAGACTTGTATATGATGCATTTTTTACTCAGGTCAAAAACAACTGATACCTGGAATTGACATCTAATCATGTTCCATCATAGCTAATATTGGGTCAGTGCTTATTACAGGCTGGCCACTCATCTAAAATCTTTACATGCATTATTGCATTTAGCTCTCATTCACATAGGGGAGGTACTATTAGACCCCAAGTAAACCACTCTGAATCACAAAAAAGTGATGACTTCCAAACTCTTTCTGAAACCAGTATGGCTCAGATACAACAACCTCACAAAGGAAGGAAGGAAGAAAGGTGGGAGGAAGGGAAGAAGGGACAGACCAATCTCACTTACAGTGGCAAAATATTACAGGCAGGAAAAATACAAGAATCCTTATTATCACTGTAGTTATACAACAAATACATGTAATATAACTAATACCCAATACAATTAGACAAGAGAAAGAACAAGAGATATAAATATCAGGATATCAAAAAGGAAAAAATTTACTATGTGTCAGTGATATAATCTTGTATCTGAAAGTTTAAGAGAACCCATTGTATTTTACAACGCAATAATAATATTTTTTTCCTTGAAGGCATTTTTTTTTTTCTAATCTACATTTCTCTTCACTTTCCTTCATTTAAGCTTTACAGTCACAGTGGTTTTATATTGTTGCATTTGGATCTTCTGAGCTAGGTGGTGAAAAACACCAGTGAGTTCTCAGAGGAAGAGCTGCATGGCAGAAACACTGGTGAATATTCTCAGAGGTGGGTTCCTGGGGCCTGAGGTTAACTGAGCCACCCTTCCCTTTTCAAACTGCTTCTGTGATTGATGGATATTTCAGATTTATCTGCATATTAGTAAAATACAGTGTTGCCAGCTGTGTCCCTTTCTATAACCAGAGCAAGCAATACATCTTCTCTGTTATGAGGGGGGAAAAATGAGAGAGAAACATATAATAGCTTCCTTTGCTGTGATTTGGGTGGTAATGTCAACTCCCTAATACATTAAACTGTAAAGATTTTGAAGGCAGTATGCATCTCAGCTGGGAAATCTAAAGTAGGAATAAACAGAAGGAGTGTGGGATGGAAAGGAAGCAAATAATCATGCAGAGTATTTTCGACTCTGAAGAAAAATTTTTTTGAAAGTAAGCTTTGCCACAACAGAACTATTAGAGTTATTCCAAACACCCATTAAACGTATCATCGACCTGTCTGAACAAAGCTGAGATTGCTTCCAGGAAGCAGTAATATTTCCAGAAAATAAAAAGGTGAATATTCTTTTCGCCAGTTAATGCTAACATCAAGAAATAGCAATACGAACTAATTACAAACAAAAAGAAAAGATCATAAGGAAGATGGAAGGTATCTGGGTGCAAGTGTATTTTCCTAGTTCCTCTGCTCGTTGGCTTCATGAACCTAGAAAAGTTCAACTTCTCTGAGCTTTGACCTTTTAAAATGAAATTACTATGTATAATGTAATGATAGAATACTATTAAAGCAAAAAAGCAAATGAAACAAAAGGCTATATACAGTACACTTCTTTGTGTGAGAGAAATAATGAAATAAGACACTATACAAACACCTGTTTATTTTTGCAAAATGAAACACAAGAAAGATAAACCAAAAATGAATGTGATAGCTTACCTAAAGGAGATGTATGGAAATAGGGTGGGAGGCTTGGGCACATGAACTGACACTCCTCTGAGTTTCTGGTTTTATATAGTCTTGAATTTTGAAACTATGGTCATGTTTTATATACACAAAAAGTAAACAACAACAACAACAAAACTAACAAGGACGAGAAGGGAAGCCCTAATTGAAATATAAACAAAACCAAATATAGTTAACTATACTTCAAATATTAATAACATAACCAATCTGAAAGGGAAAATAAAAAGAACTCATGTAACTTTGAACACAGTATTTTGACAATACTCCCTTAGACTAAACTAGAAGAGAACTTTAAACAAATATTGAGCTGTAGTCAATAGAACGCCACCCCCCACAGTGGGGTGTGTTAGCAATTCTAAAACAGCTCTCCATACATTCTAAGATTGAGAAGATAAGTAAATATATTAAGGATGGGGGAGCTAAAATCAAATCTGTGGTTTTGGATTGAAATTGAAAATACCAGCATAAACTCATGGTTTCTAGCATAGTAGTAGATAGATGTGTGTATATATATGTGTTTATACGTATATTTCCCAGTTCTGTGCACTGGGAGTCTAGAACCACATTACAACAAGAGCAGTGAGTATATCCGATGCCCAGGTTTTAGATTCTAAATATCATCCTCTAATAAAAGAAACCAGAACTCCTTGGAGAAATGGCTGATTCCATGACTGGCACTAGGAGAGTACAAAATGAGCCTTGAACATTATGTTGTGCCAGAAAGCAAGAAAGTGCTCAAAGACTGATAGTCATGCTGAAATTACATAAGAGCTAACTCTAAGGTGTGCACCCGGTCAAATACGGGACCATTTGAGGGCCAAATAGAATAATAACAGTACGTAATGGATTGGAACACACTGAATTAGAAAAGAATCTGTGACTCCACATGATAGCCAAGATAGAGACATGAGGAGAAATCTCTTGTTTACCAGTGTATGCTGGCTCTCTGATGTAGAAGGAATAATCAAATTGGGGGCAGGGGAAATACCATTTTGCAACCTCAGTGTAATAATGGATTCACATAAGAATCACTAATGAATACAAACATTATTCAGAGGAAAGTTCCTGGGAAACAGAATATTCAAATGGTTTCAAATTATCTCCCTGCAAACTACTCAGTTGCAAAGGGAGAAAATTATCTTTAGAATGGGGGATAGACAGAAGCTACTTTTGCTTAAGGAAGTACCTTGATCAAATAGCATGTGTAAAGGAGAAGCATTAAGAAAGAAAGGCTGGCTATCTTATTTAGCACACAAGATTATAATATAGACCTCTATCACTGCAATAATACAGAGATAGGGATATGAGATGTAAACATTTTTCTGAAAAGATTAAACTCTGTATGTTGATGATATGACTATGAGCCTAGAAATTCAAGAGAATCAAATGAAAAGCTGTTTTAACCACTAAAAGAATTCAATAATGTAGCCTGAAACAATCCACAATCTAAAAATTTAATCACTTTCTACATATCAGAAAATGTAATAAAGAGATTGATTCACAAGGAAATAAAAACTATAACAAACACAAATGACACTTAGGCTATGTGCAAGACTCATATGGAGGAAACCAGTCAATTATGCAGAAAGACACAGCCCATCAGGACGCTGATGGGACAACTCAATAATGTAGAGCTAACTAAACTAATCCATGATTTAATTCATTGCAAAGCAAAATCAATGTTAGTCAAAATCCTCAAAGTATTTATTTTAATTTTCCAAGTTTATCAGATGACAAAATTAGCAAAAGTTACCTACATATTTTTGGACAGCTTTATTGCTATGAAATTTACAAACATAAATTTTACCTATTAAAAGCATACATTTCAGGAGGTTTGCGGTAAATTTACTGAGCTAGGAAACCATGGGACTATAAACTGGTGCATTTTTAGATGGCACTTTGGCAGCATCTATCAAAATTTTAACGTGGTATATTCTTTGGGACTTCCCAGGTGGTACTAGCCGTAGAGAACCCGCCTCTCAATGCAGGAGACATAAGCTGCAGTTTCCATCCCTGGGTGGGGAAGATCCCCTGAAGGAGGAAATGGCAACCCACTCCAGTATTCTTGCCTGGAGAGTCCCATGGACAGAGGAGCCTGGCGGGCTACAGTCCACGGGGTCATGAAACAGTTGGCCACGCAGAGCTGGCCACGCCTGAGTCACTGAGCATACAGCACACAGGCATCCTTTACTGAACAATCCGGCAACTGGGCAAACAGAGAAACGCTGTCACTCACGCACAAGGGTATGTGTACAAGGACGCTAATTGTAAGTTTGGTTCAGTAAACTGTAAGCAAATTAAATGCCCACAAAAAGGAAAAAATTATTCAGAAAATTGAACACAATCTTTCGAAAAAGAGGACATTTAAAATAAATAAGTGAATAAATCTATGAAATAGCACACAAGTCTTAAAAGTAGGGAAGAGATAGTAGATGGAAGGTATAGACAGGTAGACAGATAGATGGGGGATGTGCTTATTGTCTTCTCTTCGTTTAACATGATTATTATCCTTGCAATTCTAGAAATATAAGCAACTACGCAGGAAGATGAGCGATGCAAATAATGAACTTTTTTCCTGATGACTTATTTGGCCAAGGTTTCTATATTTTGAGATCCTTTGTTCGGAAAACTAATTCTTCATAAATATCTGGACTTCATTAACCCCAAGAAGACCAGGATCTTCTTGTCCTTAACAATCTAGAAACAGAAAGAATATATCATGATTATTTTTACCTTAAATGAAATCAAGACACTCTGTACTCTGCATGAGCAATGCTGGAAGAAAGCCGATGCTATCATGTGTCTCTTTGGAGGTTTGCATAGGTGTGTCTTTGTATGTGTCTGGGGTTTTCTTTGTGTGCCTATGAGTGTCTGTGCGTGTTTTAAAGAGGTGCTGGCTCTCACTAGTCCAGGAATTGTACCTTCCTCTGCTGTCATCTCTTTCTGGTCCCCTGTCTCATATGCTGCACTGGCATATGAATGTATTTGTTCTGGTCAACCAATTCTGTCCAAATGGCAACATTGATTGTTTTGAGCAGACGTGTCAAACTCTATCAGGGGCAAGGGAGAAAGCCTGCTTTCAGACCATACCAGGCTAGTCTCTGTTCAAAATACTTCATTCCCCTTACAAATCAGAAAAACAAGCTTTGTCAGATAATATATCTCACTTAGAGGTTCAATAAATATGGCTGCTAAAACCATATGAGGGGATACTGTTCAGCATAAAATGGACCCATCTTCTAATACCCGCTGCCTCATGAATAAACCTAAAATAAATTCTGTTCAGTGAAAGAAAGCAAATAGAAAAGACCGCATATTCTGTTCCCGTTTACATGAAATGTTCAGAAATGACTTCATGGAGACAGAAAGCAGATTAGTATTGCTAGAGGCTAGGTTGTGAGAATAGGTTTGCAAATGAGCAGGATAGACTTCTGGGGTGATAGGAATATTTTAAGATTATGGTGATGTTTGCACAACTCTGTAAATTTATTAAAAATCACTGTATGCAAATTATACCTCAATAAAGCTGTTAAAAATATTAATACAATATTGAAAAGACCAAACAATCAGACTGTCCTATATTCACATTGCTGGGGTCTGTATAGTGCTGGATGCCTCACTGAAGTCTAAGACTAAATTACAACTATATTCACCCAATGAGAGTTGCTTCTCATTTGATGGTTTACTCATTTCCACAGGCATGTGGGAGTACTCACCAGGTAGAAATCCTTCCCTTTACACACTCCCTCCTCCAATACTGTATACTCACCAATCCATACACAACAAAATAACTGGAAACAAAGCCCCAACCATTAATATCAATTATACAAAGAGGTTTGGACATGGTAGGCAAAAACATGATTAAGAAGAATCTGTTCACATTATTACTGGACAAACAGCCAGCCCAGTTAGAACCATTTAACTTCTACTTTTTTGTTGTTGTTGTTTTTTGAGTGACAAGCAGGAACATCTACAACAAAACTAAGGACAAAATAGCTTGCAAAAGAAAGAAGGAGAAAGTGTATGGGTGATCGTAAGAGACCCCACATCCCTGATCACAGAGGCGGAGCTCTGGCCCACGGTGAGCTAATCTGTTATCGTTTAGGCACACTCATTGGTGTAGGGGTAGCAATGTAACCAAGCTGTTTCTGCAAAAACTTTTTGACTCCAGCTAGAGGGAAATTGTATTTTCTCCTGTGATAACAGAGTGTTGGGCTGAGAGCCTGTAGGGACCAGGTCCACAGTGAGAGAGACAGAAACTAACACAGGGGCAGAAGGACAGGCAAGAGCCAGAGGGGGTGCTGATGGGACTGTACTCTCACCTCCACACGCTCCTAAAGCTAGCTCCAATCTTGCTTCTCTGAGAGTTTGCTTACATTCCCCAGTTATCTTTAAACTACTCTGAGCTGGAGTTCCATCAGTTGCAACCAGAACCTTTTCTAACAGAAACTTACTTTGGAAAAAGAAGTCAAAGAGACCTGGGACTCAATGAAACAGAAATTAAAGAGACACAACACTTCAAATAAACAATAAAGCCACAGAATGGGATGTAAAGGTGATTGGAATAAAATAAAAGGAGGGCAGAGAAACTTTAAACTGTCTCAAAACTAAAACTTCAACACAGAAGCAGCAAGAAGTAGAATTGACAGCACAGGAAATTATATCAAGGACATGGAGTACAGGCTTGATGGTGAAAATCACAGAGCATTCAGAAGGAAGGGGTGAAGAAAGCAAACTTGCTGAGATAAAAGGACAGTTTGTGCCTGCAGAGGAAATGGATCTATAGGTGCCAAGAGAAGAAGGGAGAGCAAGCTTGGAGCCATCACCAACCTTTATATGCTGGCCTGGGTACCTTTACAGAGGAAAATGAACTAGAGCAGCCTCAGAAGAGAACGGAACAACACGTGCAGAGGGCAGAAGAGACGAGAGAAGATGCCCAAGAATTCTACAGCGAGTCTCAGCCACACACCAAGACGCTATACTGGAATTTAAAATGACACAGCGAGTATTGAGCATACATCCTATTTTTTGTGTGCCTTGTATTTATGACTTGTTAAATTATGATATATTTGAAGGTGGATGCACACCGTGTGGTTGTAACCTAGCACTAATTTGCCTTGAGTCACCAGTACTGGGATGTCCTCGGGTATGTAAATGGATTCAGAGATCTCTGATGAAAAGAAACAAGGGAGAGTCAGGCAAATGGGTATGGCTGTGAGTCAAAAATAATCTAAACCTCAAATTTAGAGTGAGACAAATGTGAAGAACAAAGAAATTCCAAAGGCATTAGGTGACAGGATTTGCCAACTGATCTATCTCTGCTCAGGGGCTATTCAAGGACCTGATCTAGGCAACCCTCTCAAGTGAAAGAATTAAAGACTTAAAGCCCTATTCCAATTCAAATGTATCCTTTGCTGTCTGTCTGTTGTGGTCTGATAGTTTTAGGACACACAACTGAAGATTGAAATGGGCCCTCAGTGGCTTCCTAGATGAAAAATTATGGGATCCAGCAATGTCTGGGTGCCAAGATCAGACTGGAAAAGACACAGTTCCTCAAGATCGTGGAACTTCAACCAAAGGACTACTCTCTGTCTTGAAAAACGGGAAGGGGAAACAATGGAAACAGTGAGAGATTTTATTTTCTTGGGCTCCAAAACCACTGCAGGTGGTGACTGCAGTTGTGAAATTGAAAGAAGCTTGCTACTTGGAAGAAAAGCTATGACAAACTTGGACAGTATATTAAAAAGCAGGGACATCACTTTGCTGACAAAGGTCCATCTAGTCAAAGCTATGGCTTTTCCAGTAGTCATGTGTAGATGTGAGAGTTGGACCATAAAGAAAGCTGAGTGCCAAAGAAATGATGCTTTTGAACTGTAGTTTTGGAGAAGACTCTTGAGAGTCCCTTGGATTGCAAGGAGATTCAACCAGTCCATCCTAAAGGAGATCAGTCCTGAATACTCATTGGAAAGACTGATGCTGGAGCAGAAGCTCCAATACTTTGGCCACCTGATGTGAAGAACTAACTCATTGGAAAAGACCCTGACGCTGGGAAAGATTGAAGGCAAGAGAAGAAGGGGACCACAGAGGATGAGATGGTTGGATGGCATCACTGACTTGATGGACATAAGTTTGAGCAGGCTCAGGGAGTTGGTGATGGACAGGGAGGCCTGGCGTGCTGCAGTCCATGGGATTGCAAAAAGTTGGACATGACTGAGCAACTGAACTGAGGAAAGAAACAGTAGGTGAGGTTGTATTATGATTCCAATAAATGTGCTGGTGCCCCCAAAGCCTGGCTGTCCACAGAGTTCCATTTTATATATTTAAGGCTGACTGGGAAGAAAACAGGAAATCTGTGACTCCACTCTGACCAAGGTCATCCACTAAACAAGACCCGAGGAAGATGTGATCAGATATGACAGGAAACCTAAAATCAATGCTCCCTAACTAAAGAATTTGCTTCAAGATACAACCCAGCTGTCTTAGAGGATGAGGGAGAAAGGAAAGAAAGCAGCAAATGGGTAAGAACTCACAAATGGAGAAGCTGGACATTAAAGGGCACAGGGGTTCTTGGCTCCATTTGAATATTATATAAAAATAGATATCTATGTATGATAGACATATTAATGCACAAATTATATATTAATATATAATTCAATATACACATCATAGTCTAGAGTCACATTGATTATAAACATAATAAATGTATATAGTTCTTAAGTAAAAAGATGAATAAAATGAAAAATAACTTATCTTTACGACAGAAACATAGCTCCGAGGATACTGGCAAATCATGGTAAACAGACAAAGGTGGGAAGAACAGCAAGTTGCTAATTTTCCCATCTTAATTGTGAGGCAACAGAAATGTCTTGGTTTCTGAAATTGTTCCATTGGTGTTGGTGCTGAGGTTTTTGACTTTAATAACCAAACTCCAGTCTAGTAATATCAAAGGCTCTCATGAAACGCCAGTTGGAGTACACCATTGCCACTTTTCTGGAGAGAAAAATGACATAATGTAACAAAGGCCTGAAATGCCTTCATAACCTTTGACTCAGGAATTTTACCTTTTGGAATCTATTCTACGGTAATCAGATGTACACACGACAATTTGTGTACAGTCCCAATCCTGTACCATCAGGAGGGTGGCAATGTAAGTCCCAGTTCAAACAAGACAACTTCTGAGAATGAAAGGCAGAGCTATTAATAATACACCAGGACCATAGGTGCCAACGGGCTTGATGCCAAAAAAAACCAGCACGTATTATGAGACCATAAAAATGTATTATGTTTATAATTAGAAAAAGAGGGATACTTTAAAATCTGCTAAATTGTAAGAGAAAACAAAAAGGTAGCGAACAGGAGTTGTGAAGGCTTCCAGCCCACACAGGCTGAGATGCTGCCATTGTAGCATTGAAGGGACAGAGTAGCTTGGAAGACAGTGTGCCTGGCTCCCTCCCACGACCCTTCTTGCCCACAGTCTGCTGTTGGACATGACCCTTTGGTGACTTTCTGCTGTACACCTAGGAGTTTTCTTAACTTTTAAGTCATTGGAGCAATCTAACACTGTCTTAACTACATTATTTTTCAAATATCCAATAAAAGAAAAGTTACTCAATAATAGGAAGCCACTCACACACGTCTGTTAATGCAGCAAGAAATCACCACACACATAGAAGCTGCTGTAGAGTTTTGTCCCAGGCGTCATGGAGACTCAGAGGGTTGTCTCATTTGGCCAATCTTCCCTGAAAAAGACAAGATGAAGAAGGCTCTCCACGAGGAGGAAGAGAGACTGAGGCAGAAGCTTAAAGGAAGCCTTCATGTTCATGGACAGCAAGGAATCTTAGTGTAGCTGGTGTATGAGATATGAGTTGAGAACCCAAAGGGAAGATTCCAGGAAGGGAAGATTGAGAAGGGTGCGTAGGTCCTTCCACTCCTCTATCTCCCATGATAACTCACAGAGCTCAAGGTTGGTACCTGAAAAATCATCTCTGATTGTGTTGGGGTTGTAAGTGCTTTGCAGCGGTGAGAACTCATTCGATCTCCATATTGATGGCTTTCTTGGGCATCGATAACAATACAAGACATACAACTGCTCCAAGTCTCCTTTGTCCTAACTCTAATGTGTGCAGGATATGAAAACCCTGTTGGTGTTTGTAGCTGCTAGGAGACTGGGGTGGCTGCTCTCTCAACTGCCATTGTCTATCCAAAGAGAAGCAGAATTAGTGGAATTAGCAAGTCTGTTACAAATGGGAGCTCTTTCAACTCTGCTCAGTATGTGCAGACACAGTGGGCCTAATCTATAAGAGTAGCCTCAACAGCAGGAGGGCTGTCCAAGATCTGAGTTCAGCACTTAGAAGATAATCTCATTGTGGGTGGTGGTGTCAGACAAAGGAGCTCAAGCGCGACATGATTAAAGGGTATCTTGTAGCTGATATGCAGATCCAAGGCTGACTTGCCTCCTCTCCCGGAAACCCTCTTATCATCAGAACACGGAAGGAGCATAACTCATGGGCATCACCATAAGCCAATTTTACTTTCTTTCCCACTGTCTCTTTAAAGTTTGCTCCATGGGAGAAATTCTCCACCCTGAGATAAAAACTAACTCAGAACGCGCCCTCTTGCCACAACTACTGAGGCCTGCAGGCCCTAGAGTCTGTGCTCTGAAACAGGAGAAGCCACCGAAGAAAGAAGCCTGAGCACCCCAACCAGGGAGGACCCCTCACTCACCGCAGCTAGAGAAAAAGCCCGCATCATGACAGAGACCCAACACAGCCAAAAATAACCAAGAAACATTTTAAAAAGCTAACTCAGAAAATTACTTTCAGGCCACCCATAGATGATAAAAGATCCTAGGAACATTTAACGGTTCTATGAAGAGCTACAAGACCTTTTAGAACTAACACCCAAAAAAGATGTCCTTTTCATTATAGGGGACTGGAATGCAAAAGGAGGAAGTCAAGAAACACCTGGGGTAACAGGCAAATTTGGCCTTGGAGTACGGAATGAAGCAGGGCAAACACTAATAGAGTTTTGGCAAGAGAACGCACTGGTCATAGCAAACACCCTCTTCCAACAACACAAGAGAACACTCTACACATGGACATCACCAGATGGTCAACACCAAAATCAGATTGATTATATTCTTCGCAGCCAAAGATGGAGAAGCTCTATACAGTCAACGAAAACAAGACCAGGAGCTGACTGGCTCAGATCATGAGCTCCTTATTGCCAAATTCAGACTTAAATTGAAGAAAGTGGGGAAAACCATTAGACCATTCAGGTATGACCTAAATCAAATCCCTTATGATTATACAGTGGAAATGAGAAATAGATTTAAGGGACTAGATCTGATAGACAGAGCGCCTGATGAACTATGGACGGAGGTTCGTGACATTGTACAGGAGACAGGGATCAAGACCATCCGCATGGAAAAGGAATGCAAAAAAGCAAAATGGCTGTATGAAGAGGCCTTACAAATAGCTGTGAAAAGAAGAGAAGCGAAAAGCAAAGCAGAAAAGGAAAGATATAAGCATCTGAATGCAGAGTTCCAAAGAATAGCAAGGAGAGATAAGAAAGCCTTCCTCAGCGATCAGTGCAAAGAAATAGAGGAAAACAACAGAATGGGAAAGACTAGAGATCTCTTCAAGAAAATTAGAGATACCAAGGGAACATTTCATGCAAAGATGGGCTCGATAAAGGACAGAGATGGTATGGACCTAACAGAAGCAGAAGATATTAAGAAGAGGTGGGAAGAATACTCAGAAGAACTCTACAAAAAAGATCTTCACGACCCAGATAATCACGATGGTATGATCACTCACCTAGAGCCAGACATCCTGGAATGTGAAGTCAAGTGGGCCTTAGAAAGCATCACTACGAACAAAGCTAGTGGAGGTGATGGAATTCCAGGTGAGCTATTTCAGATCCTGAAAGATGACGCTGTGGAAGTGCTGCATTCCATATGCCAGCAAATTTGGAAAATTCAGCAGTGGCCACAGGACTGGAAAAGGTCCGTTTTCATTCCAATCCCAAAGAAAGGCAATGCCAAAGAATGCTCAAATTAACGCACAATTGCACTCGTCTCACATGCTAGTAAAGTAATGCTCAACATTCTCCAAGCCAGGCTTCAGCAATATGTGAACCATAAACTTCCAGATGCCCAAGCTGGTTTTAGAAAAGGCAGAGGAACCACAGATCAAATTGCCAACATCCGCTGGATCATGGAAAAAGCAAGAGAGTTCCAGAAAAACATCTAGTTCTGCTTTATTGACTACGCCAAAGCCTTTGACTGTGTGGATCACAATAAACTGTGAAAAATTCTGAAAGACATGGGAATACCAGACCACCTGACCTGCCTCTTGAGAAACCTATATGCAGGTCAGGAAGCAACAGTTAGAACTGGACATGGAACAACAGACTGGTTCCAAATAGGAAAAGGAGTACGTCAAGGCTGTATATTGTCACCCTGCTTATTTAACATATGCACAGTACATCATGAGAAACGCTGGACTGGAAGAAGCACAAGCTGGAATCAGGATTGCCAGGAGAAATATCAATAACCTCAGATATGCAGATAACACCACCCTTACGGCAGAAAGTGAAGAGGAACTAAAAGCCTCTTGATGAAACTGAGAGTGAAAAAGTTGGCTTCAAGCTCAACATTCAGAAAGCGAAGATCATGGAATCTGGTCCCATCACTTCATGGGAAATAGATGGGGAAACAGTGGAAACAGTGTCAGACTTTATTTTGGGGGGCTCCAAAATAACTGCAGATGGTGATTGCGGCCATGAAATTAAAAGAAGGAAGGAAAGTTATGACCAACCTAGATAGCATACTAAAAAGCAGAGATATTGTTTTGCCAGCAAAGGTCCAGTCAAGGCTATGGTTTTTCCTGAGGTCATGTATGGATGTGAGAGTTGGACTGTGAAGAAAGCTGAGCGCTGAAGAATTGATGCTTTTGAACTGTGGTGTTGGAGAAGACTCTTGAGAGTCCCTTGGACTGAAAGGAGATCCAACCAGTCCATCCTAAAGGAGATCAGTCCTGGTGTTCACTGGAAGGAATGATGCTGAAGCTGAAATTCTAATACTTTGGCCATTTCATGGGAAGAGTTGACTCACTGGAAAAGACCCTGATGCTGAGAGGGATTGGGGGCAGGAGGAGAAGGGGACGACAGAGGATGAGATGGTTGGATGGCATCACTGACTCAATGGACATGAATTTGAGTGAACTCCAGGAGTTGGTGATGGACAGGGAGGCCTGGCGTGCTGTGATTCATGGGGTCGCAAAGAGTCCGACATGACTAACCGACTGAACTGACTGAACTGAACTGATGAACATTTAAAAATAAAACAGAATCTCAATTTAGAAATTAAAATTCTCTTCCCATGTAATCATCCAGATTCCAGACTTGATTTAAAGTGAAATCTTGTGGACTTTCCTAATGAGGACCTTCTGCAATTGTTCCCTTCTATCTCTCCTTCTGCCCAGTAATCTGATTTCTGACCTATTGCATTTCCTTTGCCCTGACAAATTGCATTCACAGTCTGATTACTAAGCAGCCACTTCAACCTGTAAGACAGCAGCCAGCCAGGCCTGTGTCTCATCCTTTGCTTTTTTGGGGTCAGACACAGTCCATTTTTTGTCTCTCTAACAGTAGGTAACCCAGTGCTGTTGGAGAGTCCAGTGAAATTCTCTTTCTTGATTTGAGATTAAGAGGGACATAAGCTCTGCACCTGACCCTTGCTCATACTCAACCTAACTCCCTGCAAATAAGTTCTATCTAAATAAGCTTCTTCTGATGTCCAGAAACTCAATCCTTTTATACTCTCTGTGTCTATGAGGAGATGAAGAGTCATGTGTTAATAACGGGTTTTCATTTATTTCCTTTGAAAATGTTCCTTTTGGCTTCACACCTCACTTAAGCACCTATGTGGTCGAAGGACCTGGAGGCATCAGCATCCCCTGGGAGCTTGTTAGTAACAGAGACGCTCAGGCCCCCCCCACATCTACAAAATCAAAATCTGAATTTTAGCAAGATTTCCAGGTGATTCTGTATGCACATTAAATTTTGAAAAGTGTTACCTTTTTTCAGTTTTCTTGGTGTCTCAAAATTTCCTAGTTAATTTCTTGTTACCACATGTATAGATCAATATTGTACTGTAGTTGCGTGGGTTCTAATTTCAGAAAGCAGAAGGGCCTGTGTCTGTCCTTTCCAAGTCCACATCTCAAGCTGCTTAAAGAACTAACTTAAATGTCTTTCTGTCAAATTCAGATGTCCCTCTGTTACTTCAAATTCAACATAGCCAGTGTCATTGTTATGCACCGAGCCCGTATCTCCGAACTGACCGAGAGAGCAAGTCCACCACAGTAATGCAAAGGCAAGAAGGGAGTTTATTTCTAGCGCGCTAGGGCCCAAGTCTCATCCAGCACAGTGGAATCCGACAAGAGCCCCAAACAAAGGAGTATGGCGGCTTATATACAGGCAGTTCTTTGTCTCAGTTACAGGAGTAGCTGGCGTTCCATGATTGGCCAGGCAGGATGAGCGCATGTCCTGTCTCTTTCTGGTTGGTGTGTGTGGGAAGTCTTCCTAATTTGGTCAAGGAATGTTCTGTTAAGGAAACATGACTCAGGTCCTAGAGCCCGTCGTTTGGTCCCTAACAGTCATCATTTTCCTCTTCTTGACTTATCTTACCTATAAACCTTAAGGTTTTTTAAGACCCGATAAAGATCAAGCTCCTCCATGACTTGTTTTCTTGATCATTATAGCCCACACACTGATCACGGAGCCAATCTCAACCCACATACCATGTCATCCTTCAGCACTTATTATGTCCTGCTATTTTTCATTTATCTTATACTGTCCTGAACTGAATTTTTCATTCATTCAATAATATTTATTGGACAATATCTTTGTGCTTATCAATGTTCCAGGGGTTGGGGACACAGTAAAGAACAAAACAGATTAATTTTCTGACCTTATGAAACTCATACTCTTGGGGGAGAAAGAGACATAAAAATAAACAGATAAAATATATAATCTCATATCATAGCAATGACTATCAAATTGAAATAATCAGTCCCAACCTCTCCCTTGCAGCTCATGTATTCAACTCTCTGCTCAATATCTTTACTTGAATATATAAAATGCACCTGAAGTTTAACATAGCCCAAACTGAACCCTTGATTTTCCCTCAAACACCCTCTTTTTCCATCTCAGCAAATAGCATCCCCACCCCCATAGTCTTCCCTTTTTCTCACACCTGACCTCCACTGCATCGGCAGAGCCTGGTAACTCTATTTCTAAAATACTGCCACGTCTCTCCGCCTCTGCTGCTACAGCTCTGCCCAGATCACCAACAGCTTACTTGGACCACTGCTTCCAGTTCCATCCCCCTATCACAGTACAGTAAGTGCTCCACATGGCAACCTGAGTAATACACCCTTTTAGACAGTAAATCTGAGCATCCCTAATTCAAAACCCTCCAGCGGTTTCCATTGCTGTAAGAAGTAAATCCAGAAACCCTAGAGGCTCTGGAACCCTTGCTATTGCTCTGACTTCAACCGCCTCACTCTCTCATTCCTGTCCCACCCTAGCCACTTCGGTCCACTTTATGTTCTTTGAACTGCACAGTAGGCTCCCTCCTCAAGGTCTCTGCAATTGCTGGGACCATTTCCCCTTCCTCCCCGGCCGCAGGTTGCCTTCTCACTTCCTTCTGAACTCTCTCCACTCAAATACCACCTCCTCAGAGAGGTCTTTCCTGACTGATCTATTGAACAAAGCACTCTCTCATCTTCTCCTTTACTTCATGACATTTACCTGTAAACACTTCACCCTCATACACATTTGTAGATCCATCTGTTTACTGTCTGACTCTTAACTTAACCTCATACACATTTGTAGATTCATCTGTTTACTGTCTGACTCTTAACTGTCTGACTCTTAACTGTAATTACCCTAAAATGCAATATCTATGTAGAGCAAGAACTTTTTTCATGTCCAGCATCTAGATCCATGTGCAGAGAGAGCAGACATTCAATACGTAGTTGTTGAGTGAATGCACAGCAACTGAAGTATCTAAGGTTGCAAAATTTTACTCGGTTTAACAACAGCCCAAATTGTCCCTGTAATTATGTCACTGCCGCTAACTTGCATTTTAAAATACATCCTTTAATAGAATTACAGCTGGGAATTGACCCTCAACTGTCACAGCAGGAGAGTGTCATGCCTGTGAATACCATCTATCACATGTGTGGCAATAGAAGAAAAATGTGAGAACTGTTGCTCTAAAACACAGTCTGCAGCCTCACTGTGCAGAAATATTTTTCTGGAGGCATTTGGTGACAAGGTGTGGGGCACAGCCCCAGAAAGCTGTCCACTCACCTTCTTTGAGAAGGTAAGATGGTATTGCTGCCTATATTCCATGAGGAATGTACATGCGAGCACCTTATGGGCAGCAGAGCAAATATATGCACATGTTTGACAGTGATGTCCTTTCTATATGGCACTAGTTGTTAACCTTGACTGCATCTGAGATCCACAAAGGAGCTTTTTTAAAATAGAACTGTATAGCCACTTCCCCAGAGATTCTGACTTCATTGTTCTGGGGGCACTCAAGCATTGGTAAAGCTAACCTGGTGATTTTGATGTTCAGCTAGGTGATCAATTGCTGGTGTATAACCCAGTGGGGCCAGTGTAACACTGAATGAATGGACGTTCTGGGCAGAGGCAATTACAAGGCACTTAGAGATGAGACCTCAGTCCCTCTTGAAGGACTCACAGCCCTGGAGAGGGCATCACAGTTGCAAGATCTCATCCCAGTTAGAATATAATGTGAATACTGGTGTTTGATGATGACTCTAGAGGTGTGGAAAACTCAGGAAGGCTCAAGAATGAATGAAAAGATTTGAGGAGTTTGGGATACAAAATATGTGAGGCAAAGTCAAAAATTATATTGATTTGGCCTGGGAAAGTACAGTCAGTAGAAGTGCAGTTCAGTTCAGTCGCTCAGTCATGTCTGACTCTTTGTGACCCCATGGACTGCAGCATACCAGGCCTCCCTGTCCATCACCAACTCCCGGAGTTTACTCAAACTCATGTCCATTGAGTCAGTGATGCCATCTAACCATCTCATCCTCTGTCGTCCCTTTCTCCTCCTGCCTTCAATCTTTCCCAGCATCAGGGTCTTTTCAAATGAGTCAGTTCTTTGCAACAGGTGGCCAAAGTATTGGAATTTCAGCTTCAGCATCAGTCCTTCCAATGAATATGCAGGACTGATTTCCTTTAGGATGGACTGGTTTGATCTCCTTGCTGTCCAAGGGACTCTCAAGAATCTTGTCCAAAAACACAGTTCAAAAGGATCAATTCCTTGGCACTCAGCTTTATTTACAGTCCAACTCTCACATCCATACATGACTACTGGAAAAACCATAGCTTTGACTAGATGGACATTTGTTGGCAAAGTAACATCTCTGCTTTTTAATATGCTATCTAGGTTGGTCATAACTTTTCTTCCAAGGAGCAAGCTTCTTTTAATTTCACGGCTGTAGTTACCATCTGCAGTGATTTTGGAGCCCCCCAAAATAAAGTCTCTCACTGTTTCCCCATCTATTTTCCATGAAGTGATGGGACCAGATGCTGTGATCTTAGCCTTCTGAAGAAGGTAGAAGAGTTAGTAGTAAAATTTCTGACTGTCTTTAAGTGAATACATATGTCCCACATGAAGAAAAACCTGGTATGCGAAAAATTCAAATGTGTGAAATAGACGCAGGAGGGGGTGATTATTTATACCTGAACTACATTCTCAGATTCATGCAGATTAGTGACAGGTTTACATATAATTTTCCATGGGGTGGATACTGTTCTAAGTTCTGTGTGAGGCTGTGCATATATTGACTCATTTAGCCTTTATACTAATCCTATGAAATTGATATAAATATTATTCTTGTTTTAAAGTAAGAATTTAGGGCACTCAAAGGTTAAGTAACTTGCCTTTGTTACCATATAGATCTGGAATTTAAATATAACTACGCTAGTTGCAAAATGCCGGGCTGAATGAAGCACAAGCTGGAATCAAGATTGCCGGGAGAAATATCAGGAACCTCAGATACGCAGATGACATCACCCTTATGGCAGAAATTGAAGAAGAACTAAAGAGCCTCTTGATGAAAGTGAAAGAGGAGAGTGAAAACGCTGGCCTAGATTTAATATTCAAAAAACTAAGATCATGGCATCTGGTCCCATCACTTCATGGAAAATAGATGGGGAAACAATGCAAACAGTGGGAAACTTTATTTTCTTGGGCTCCAAAATCACTGCAGATGGTGACTGGAGCTATGAAGTTAAAAGAAGCTTGCTCCTTGGAAGAAAACTTACGACCAACCTAGACAGCATATTAAAAGGCAGAGACATTACTTTGCCAACAAATGTCCATCTAGTCAAAGCTATGGTTTTTCCAGTAGTCATGCACGGATGTAAGAGTAGGACCATAAGATGGCTGAATGCCAAAGAATTGATGATTCTGAACTGTGGTGTTGGAGCAGACTCTTGAGAGTTCCTTGGACAGCAAGGAGATCCAACCAGTCCATCCTAAAGGAGATCAACCCTGAATATTCATTGGAAGGACTGATGCTGAAGCTGAAACTCCAATACTTTGGCCACCTGATTCAAAGAGCCAACTCACTAGAAAACACCCTGATGCTGGGAAAGATTGAAGGCAGGAGGAGAACGGGATGACAGAGAATGAGATGGTTGGATGGTATCACTGACTCAATGGAGATGAGTTGGAGCAAACTCCAGGAGATGGTGATGGACAGGGAAGCCTGGCATGCTGCACTCCATGGGGTCACAAAGACCTGGGCATGACTGAGTGACTGAACAACCGAACAACATTGGTTGCAAAGTCCATTCTCTTAACCATTCCTTTGTACTGTACGCATGTGAATATATATGAATATATGTGTGTGCATGTGTGCACATATATGTACATGTTACACATACTGTGCACCAGCACATGGTGTCTAACATACTAGATAGGTAGATATGTACTATTGTGTGTGACTACACACACACAATGTGTATATATGTATACATATAAACAATATTTATATGTGTAGATTGTTACAATGAACATATATACACATTTTGCTTTACAAAAATATGCAGCTTCCTTTAAATAATAAATATACATATTTATATGATAATTTATAATATTGGAGCTTACAAATAAGAAAGCAAGAAATTTAAAGAGAAAAACATTTCTGTTACCGTGTGATAACCCATCACAAATCCCTTGCGGTGACAGTTTTTTGAGACAGATTAACAGGAAGGCACAAGTAGTTCACTGAAAGATCTCATATTTGTTCTGGGTCATTTTAGCATGTGATGAATAAATACAGTGAAAAATGTATTCTTTTGGGATTTTGCTGCTGGACGAGAAACAAAAATAGGTCTGCCTTTTGAATATCAGGGCTGCAGTTCAGTGACTGAATGACTCATTGTGCTTCTAATTGGCTAACTGGCCTTAGGGGGTTGGGGTGGCGCTGGGGAGGCCGGTAGGTTCCTGCCTGCACAACAGGACCATTAAAAAGCTTGCGTGAGTTTGGGTTTGTTTTCTTTTGCTCCGACTGTTGTTTTTTTTTTAATGAATTAGGCAAGATGCTTAACGGATTGTCCGGTAAAGTAGCTGAAATAACATTTTCACAAATACCATCTAAAATTTTCCTGGAAATAAGGCCTGGAATTATTGCAAGATCTGTTCAACAATGAGGTAATGAAAGTGAACATATTCTTCTATTTCCTATTGATTTACTTAAGAGAAAATTTAGAAACTTAACTCTGTTGGACTGAAATTCTTTAATCTTTTTTGTATTTATAATTTGGTAATGATAATGAGACCTTAACTGAAGGGTTAATCCTAAATAAACTCAACATAATCTTTTGGTCGATTTGATTAAATGGTACTGGGTTTAAAGCGAAGTTAGTAATAATGAAGAAACAGAAATTGAGGAAGAGAAGTGAAAGTCTCAGAAGCTTGAGAAGAATTGTGAAATAAAATTCATATTTATGGCAACACAAGAAAAATTTAAACATAAAAATTCTTCTCTGCCCATTGCCCTCCCCTATCCCCACACAGTACATCACATGTTCACATTATGCATGGACCACTCCAGCCCCACCAGCAGGAATACTTGCCCAACCATAAACGGCAACATTCTCCCAGCACCAACAAGACAACTCCATAAAAGATAACATTCCTTCTAGATGTTGATGCTCCAGTCTGAAAGAAAGAAACTGTCAATAAGACGTCATCTAATGTACAGCCCTCTGTCTCAAAAAACTTACATAAACCGTGTCTTGACTTCTAATGGGTGGAACGGAGCTTTCTGAGATGCTCTTCCTGGGTTATAATCCTCAAATTTGGCTTGAATAAAATTTTCCCATTCTTTCTTAGATGGACTGATTGCTTTTTGTTGACAGGACAGATAAGTAGGAAGGATGACACCTGTTCCACTGGCCTTAGTTTTCACCGTATTGAACTTGTAGATAGGGAAATAACTGAGCAGTAAAGACGAGACAGAGACACTTCACAAAATATTGATGATCAAACTCTTCTTGTAAAAGGACAGTCGCTTAACTTGGTTAAAACCTATTAAAGACCAAATTAGCCTTTTTTTTTTTTTTTTTTTTAAAGAAGCCCTGCAGAGTCATTCTTTCTCTAGGCTGACATTTCCTTCGTCTAGAAGGGTGCATACTATGAATGTAAATGAACATGTTAGACTTAGTTATGAAGCGATTCCAGCCCCCTCTGTTAGCTGGATTTCCTGGGGACTGTGCTGACCATTCTGCTCCCGTGCCCGTCCAGTCTCCCCTGTGATTAGGGCTGCTGGAAGACAGGGCACATGTGTGCGTGCAGCCTGCACCCTGCCTAGTCTTGGCTAAAGTTTCTGTTCAAAACCTCTCCCCCTGTTTTCTTTCCCTGGTGAGAGGGACTATAACTCTAGGACCCCTGCTTTCAACCTTCTTGACAGAGACCTAGAGCAGGTACAGCTCCTGGCACTCCTCACGTCTTCGCGACAGAGGCAAACTTCCAAACAGGAGGTACCATTAGATCACATCAGTCCCGGGGGAGAAACACTGGCCATCAATAGGAGGAAAGGGCTGACACTTCTCAAAGGCACGAAACTTGTCTGCTCGTCTACATTTCCAGAGCCACCCACGGTGCCTTCTAGTCATTGGTGTGCAGCAAACGCTGGTTGCTCTGAACGTGGCCTCCTCTCCCCCTCTCGATTTCATCTTCAGGCTCAGTGGCCAATTGTGAGTTTCTTTATGAAGCTACCATTAAAAAAATACTTTATTCCAATGCCTAGCACGTGATTGAATACAGGTTAGCAAAATTTCCAAAATGTAGATGCCTTAACTGCAAAAAAAAATTTTTTAGATGGTATGCTATGTAATTCAGGATATAAAGTATGATAAGAAATAAATGAGTTTAAAAATTATATAATTAGTTTGAAACTAGCAGGGAGCTTCCCTGGCGGTCAGTGGTAAAAAAATCCACCTCCCAATGCAGCAGTCATGTGTTTGATCCCTGATCCAAGAAGCTCCCACATGCCTCAGAGCAACTAAGCTCGTGCCCCACAGCTGCTGAGCCTGGGCTCTAAAGCCATGTGCCGCAACTACTGAAGCCCGTGCCTCCTAGAGCCCGCGCTCTGCATCAAGAGAAGCCACCTCAACGAGAAGCCTGTGCATTGCAACTAGAGAAAAGCCTCCAGCAGCAACAAAGACCCAATACAGCCAAAATAAAGAAATACACAGCATGTAAAAATAAAAACTAGCAGTTACCAAAATGCCCTTCAGTAGTTGAATGCATAAATAAATTGTGATATATTCCTGTCATGGAGTATTACATAGCAACAAGAATAAACAGTCTGCAGCTACACATAAAAATATGAGTGGCTATCACAAAGATAATAGAGAGTGAAGCCAAATACAAGTGGAGTATTTATAGAAAGTAAAAAACAGGCTAAATTAATGTACGCTATTAGAAGTCATAATAATAGTTACCCTAGAGGCAGTGATTTTCAACAGGGTATAATTTGACCCACAAGGGATATCGGCAATGTCTGGAGAGACACTTTTGGGTGTCTTGCTGGGAAGGAGGGTTGCTACTCACAGCTAGTGGCTAGAGCCCAGGGGTGTGGCTAAACATCCTGGGATGCACAGGACAGCTCCCCACAGCAAGAACTGTCCAGCCTGAAACCTCAGTAATACTGAGGTTGAGAAACCCTACCAACCATAGGGATAGTGGTAACATTCTGGGTTTTGATCTGCATGCTGTTTACACAAATGTGCGCAATTGGAAAACTCATCAAGTTACACACACATGGTATGTATACTCATCTACAGGTATACTGTCTCTTAACAAAAAGCTTAAAAAGTGTTAAAAGTACCTAAGATTTAGAAAAACTTGAGTTAACAAAAATACATGCTAGGACTCAATTAATCCTAGGACTGTACTAAATCTAGATTTAGTAGAAAACAGAAAAAAATCACTGACACTTTACAGAAAACCTTAAATTTTAATGATAAAACAGTGTGACTATTTCACTCATCAAATCTTGTACTAAACATCAAGATTTAGAATGTACTCTAAAATGGCAACCGCAACTTCAAAAAAAAGCATCATGCAGTAATAAAAAATGCATGAATGTTTTATTTACCAGAAAATCCTGGTGATCTGCAGATAGGAATCGGGCCAAGTCACTTAGAATCAGGATTTGTATTGTCAGCACCTGCAGAGACCAAAGGAGAAAACAGCTTCTTAAAGAATGCCTGCGTGCCTCTTGCTGGGACTTTCTCTGCAGCTTGCATATATGCAGACTCTCCTGCTGGTGATAGTTGGTTTGCAAACTGGGCCCTGCATACAAAGGGCAAGGAGGGACTGAAAAAAGAGGAGGACCATTCTAGATAAGTAGTTGGCAGGTTTAACAAGCAAGGGAACTTACATAGGAGGCTTGTCTTGGCAGCTCAAGACGAGTAGATCTCAGATTTCATCTGCTTGCCAGAATGTTAAAAGTTTATATAGGAGCCTTAACTGGGCTCAATCACGTCAACTATCCAGATGGTCTCAACACCTTATGCTCTTAAGGCTGTATCCTTGAAACAGCTCCTGGTGTGGGAATGCTGGGCAGAATAAACATTCCAAGGTCAGGCCCAACTTGAGGCTCAGCGTCACATCCTCTCAATGGCCTTCTCCAGCAAGGATGGGGTCTTTTGCTCCTTGAAATTTACAAAGTTTTTCACAGCATGAATTATCCTCGACATGGTATTTTGAATGAGAAATTCTATTTTGGTCATTTTTGTCCACATTTCACATTTGTGTGTTGGGTGTGTCTTTTTAATTCAATGGCCTCCAATCAAGGGAGGCCTCATGGCAGAATGTAGGTCCCCAGACTGTGGACCCCAATCCAGAAGGAAGGAGGTATTGGGAGGAGAGTTGGTGATGGACAGGGAGGCCTGGCATGCTGTGATTCATGGGGTCACAAAGAGTCAGACACAACTGAGTGACTGAACTGAACTGAACTGAAGTGTACTTTTGGAGAAGGCAATGGCACCCCACTCCAGTACTCTTACCTGGAAAATCCCATGGACAGAGGAGCCTGGTAGGCTGCAGTCCATGGGGTCGCACAGAGTCGGACACAACTGAGTGACTTCACTTTCACTTTTCACTTTCATGCATTGGAGAAGGAAATGGCAACCCCCTCCAGTGTTCTTGCCTGGAGAATCCCAGGGACAGGGGAGCCTGGTGGGCTGCTGTCTATGGGGTCGCACAGAGTCGGACACAACTGAAGTGACTTAGCAGCAGCAAGTGTACTTTGCACAGGAAAAGGACATGAAAATTGTGGCCAGATGATGGACACATGGATGGAGATTATTTATAAAATGGCCATAACGATTTCCCTCCCTATATCGAGGCCTCCATGTGATGTGACTTGATAGCTATTTCTACACGGAGATGAAGTTGATTTCTTCACTGCTCTAAATCTGGACTAGACTTGAGACTTATTTTGACAACTAGAATGCGGTGGGGAGCCTGAGGCCATCCCAGTTGAGAGTCTAGTCTTCAAGCGGCCCTGCATGCTACTGGTCACTTTTCTGGAACCATACCTCTGCCATGTGAATAAGCCTGGGCTAGTTTGCTGGATGACGAGAGGCCACATGGACTAGACACAAGCCATCCCCAGTGAGGCCATCCTGGCCCAGCCAGGCCTGGCTCATCCAGGGGCTGCCCATTCGTGTACGGAGTGAGTCCAGTCAAGACCAGAAAAACCATGTAGCTGAGCCCAGCTCACACTGTTGTTCAATCACTAAGTCGTGTCTGACTCTTGTGACCCCATGAACTACAGCAAGCCAGGCTTCCCTGTCCTTTACTGTCTCCCAAAGCTTGCTCCAACTCCTCCATTGAGTCAGTGATCCCATCCAACCATAGCATCCTCTGTCGCCCCCTTCTCCTCCTTCCCTGAATCTTTCCCAGAAACCCTGATGGGGTTTTTCCAATGAGTTGGCTCTTCACATCAGGTGGCCACAGTATTGGAGCTTTAGCACCAGTCCTTCCAATGAATATTCAGACTTGATTTCTTTTAGGGTTGACTGGTGTGCTGCAGTCCATGGGGTCACCAAGAGTCGGACATGACTGAGCAACTGAACTGAACTGAGGGTTGACTGGTTTGATCTCTTTGCTGTTCAAGGGACTCTGAAGAGTCTTATCCAGCACCAACATTCAAAAGCATCAGTTCTTTGGTGCTCAGCCTTCTGTATGGTCCAACTCTCACATCTGGACATGACTACTGGAAAAACCATAGCTTTGACTATATGGACTTTTCTCGGAAAAGTGATGTCTCTGGTTTTTAACATGCTGTCTAGGTTTGTCATAGCTTTCCTTCCAAGGAGCTCACAATGGCAGCCCACAGAATCATGAACTAAATAATTTGGAATGATTTCGTATGCAGCACATGCCTTTGTTCTCAGAAAAATGGCTGTAAGCAGCTCTGGCATTTATTCTATCCATGTCAGGTCTGGTTTTATTAATAGTCCCTCTTTTTCAATAGTGGAGTGAAAGTCCCTCAACCGAATATCAGTGATCTTGCTTGGGTAATTAGCTCTACCACTGTGGCCAGGGGTGAGACACGTGGGGGCCATACCCAGGTCCTTCCTAGAGGACTGTGAGGAAGTGACAGTTGGCAAAACATAAAAAATAATAATGTTCAGTGCATGATATGCTCTGTATCTCCCTGCCTCTAATGTGAGAATTTGGCTGCTGTGATGTTTCCAATTGATTGATCATTGCTTTGTAGATTCTGCCATCATCACGGCACCAGAGCAAATTCCCTCATTACTTTATTCTACTTGCATAGTTTGAAACACAGAAGACCATGAGGAAAAAAGTCCATTAAGAGCATCTTATCTCCTACCATATATTAGCCCTGAAACATACCAGAGCTCTTCATGATTTCTCCCCAGAGTAAAGGAGGGATGTGTTGGCCAATATTTTGTCCTCACATGTTAGGGAATGAGATGCATCCATTTTTATATAAAGTAGAAGGACAGTAAGCAAAATGTGAAGAAAGAAATATTGCTAATCCTTGAATAAGTGTAGAAAGAATCAACAGATAATGGCCAAAAGAACACTAGTTCCTTTAATCTTATTTAATAAGCCATGTCTTCAAGCATTTTGGTTTTCTCTAGCTGACTTGCAGATGTGCTTGACTTGAATTCATTTACCTTCAAAAATAATGACGATTAGGAGGTGGACATGGTATGTGAGTGGAAAATCCAATGGACAGAACTAACAGGGTTTAATAATTTTTCAGCTGAGGAACACTGTCTGGGTTCCTGCTAAAACACTGGTCTTATGATGGGTAATTCACCAGATCATCCTCGTGAGTAAACCATTCAGGAATGAACCCTACTATATTCACAGGATGGGCTAGTCTGCAACTGTTAAAGTAGCATTTCTAAGGAATATTAATTGACATGGATAAGTGTACATAATTCTTTGCCAAGTGAAAAATATTTCTAGATGTATATCATATGTATGTATATGTATATGAAACAAAGTATGAACACTGGAGTTTCTAAAGACAGATAATTTGAGCACATTTCTCCCTTTAATGCCTCTTTATGTTTTACAGCCTCCCAATGTTATGAAGTGTTACTTTTGTAATTATGAAATATAAAAATGAAAATGGAAAATATGTCAATTAACTATTGTAGTACTACATAGAAAACCATGCTGTCAAAATATTTGCAACCAGAATAAAACAGTTCTCTAGCTCCGCAAGATGTGTCCCTCTTGTATGAATTTTGAAATCAGCATTGCAGTCTGAAGGCGATATTCTGTGGACTGGCAGATCTAAGTGAAACTAAATAATTACTGACATCTACAGAATGTCCCCTATATGGCAGACCTTGTTCTAAATAGTTCACATGCTTAAACCCACGTGATACTCATAACATCCTATGAGGTAGTTACTATTATTACCACTTTATACATGGGAAAATTGAAGCACAGAGATTTCAGTTAAGATGGGTGAAGTCAGACTCCAGAGTTCTTGCTCACGACTATTGTACCGTTCTCTCCTGTCTTGTGAGAGAGGACGTTCCGGGCACTACTCATCTAGAAAAGGAAGGGCTTCTCAGAGAGAAAAGCAAGAACTGTGAGTGCAGAGGTCAAGTAGTCATAAGAAGGCCTTGAACTCCTTCCCTTTGTCTATTCAAGGAGAAGTTCGTCTTGACTTTCAAGGCTAGCTGAAGGGGGATGTGGAAGAGACTCCAGCACAACCTCTGCCTTCTAGGATCCCATTTGTAATAGTTGAGATACGGTGTGTGTTAGTCGCTCAGTCATGCCTGACTCTTTGCAACTCCATGGACTGCAGCCCGCCAGGCTCCTCTGTCCATGGAATCCTCCAGGCAAGAATACTGGAGTGGGTGGCTATTTCCTTCTCCAGGGGATCTTCCCGACTCAGGGAGCAAAGCCAGGTACCCTGCATGGTGGGCAGATTCTTTACCATCTGAGCCACTAGGGAAGGACATACAGTACAAGTGTCCAAACTGATATCATGAGACACTCTATATCATAAGACGTCCTATTCCATCGAATACTGGTTATATACTAAAAGATTCTCTGCTTTGGTAAACTTGAGAATCAGCGGATGAGGAAAAGCTAGAGGTCTGCCATAGGACTTCTCAGAGCCTTTGTTGTGCTCATGTTATGTTTTAGTATCTATGGAGTATGTATAGTATTCACCATTTTCCAACTTTGTTCAACCACAAAGCATCTTTCTCGTGGAACATCCTCTAAAAGTTCCCCAAGTTACTATTCTGCGGAACAAAATTTGGGAAACATGGGTCTCAAATAATAGTACTCTGTTTATTATAATTTCCATTTTCCTCTGATCTTTATTTTTTTTTAATCTTATCTCAAGTGTCCTCTGGAGATAAGGAAAGGATTTGTATCCCTGTTTGGATATGTTTACTAGAGGAAAAGTAGCAATCTATTGAAGTCAACATGATAGATAGAGCCACGAGCACCTACAGGAAATAAACTTTGGTGACAGACTAAAATGATGTCTAAAAGGTCACCCAGTCCTCCAGGATCTCTCTCTCTGCTTGTATAGCAAACCCTGGGAGCCTTTTTGTTAATGAAGCAGTGTTTCCTTCCAGTAATATTAATTGAACTTGGTTCACTGAATTGTAGGACTTCCTTAATGCTACACGCAGTTACCATATGGAAGAGCTCATCATTAGAGATTTAAGTCAAAAGACTTGATGGCCAAGTATTCTTTATCCATTCCTCTGCTGATGGACATTTAGGTTGCTTCCATGTCCTGGCTGTTGAAAATACTATTGCAGTAAACATTGGGATGCATGTATCTTTTGGAATTATGTTTTCTTCCAGGTATATGCTGAAGAGTGGGATTGCTACATTACATATTACCTGCATGTGTAGCTTTTAAGAAAATGCTGCACTGTTCTCTGTAGTGGCTGTACCAATCCACATTCCCACCAACAGTATAAGAGGGTTCCCTTTTCTCCACAGCTTCTCCAGCATTCATTGCTCATAAGTTTATTGAAAATGGCTATTCTGACTGATGTGTTGTAAAGCAACTATGCTGCTGCTGCTAAGTCACTTCAGTCCTGTCCGACTCTGTGCAACCCCATAAATGGCAGCCCACCGGGCTCCTCCATCCCTGGGATTCTCCAGGCAAGAACACTGGAGTACGTTGCCATTTCCTTCTCCAATGCATGAAAGTGAAAAGTGAAAGTGAAGTCGCTCAGTCGTGTCCGGCTCTTAGCAGCCCCATGGACTGCAGCCTACCAGGCTCCTCCACCCATGGGATTTTCCAGGCAAGAGTACTGGAGTGGGGTGCCATTGCCTTCTCCTAAAGCAACTATACTGCAATAAAAATTTTTAAAGACATGATAGCCATTACATAGGAATAATGCTACATTCTTATTTATCATATGGCAAAGAAATAAGAGAACTTCAAATAACTCAAACGTCAGTGTGGACAGCCCTTCCCAGAGCCTGTTTCCTGCTCATCTGAAAAAATGTTGTAGAGTCTGTAGTGTTTCAGTTTTAAGGTCATGCATGGAAAGATGTTGATAATTCATATTAGAAGAGGACTGCCAGGTAAATTACAACTAGGAGCATCACTGTTATTAGCTGATAAATATTCAAAAATGATTTTATAATTGCCTTAAAATTGCAATAGTGGTTTATTTTCAGAATAGTGGAGACAGAACAAAAATAGCAAAGGGAAAGCATAGAAAAATCACTAAAATAACTGCCAGATGAGCTTAGTGAGTTAGGTCATCCTCCATCATCCAGCCATCAGTCAACCTACTTCCTGAATGGACCCAGCAATACAAGTTGAGCCAGCCCAATTCAAAGAACCACTCAGCCCACCCATAGAATGATGAGCTAAATAAATGCTTACTGTTTTAAGTTGCTAAATTCTGAGATGATTTGTTATACAACAACTAACTAGTCAGTATTTGTGGCATGGTGAGGATCTGGGGTCTTTCCCTTGATGACTGAACCCCACTCTGGCTCTTAAGGTCATCACTGATCCTCTGAATTTCAGACAAATCCTGCATTAGGTCCTGCGGCAAACCACCTCATATCCGCTGCAGCAGTATTGCCCAGTCCTTCCCAGCAGTGACCTCTACAAGCTCGCTAGCTCTCAACTCCCGCTGCCTTCCATACTCTTTCACAGGGAGTATATAGAGATCTATGAATTCCTTCTCTCCTGGATAAGAGCCAAGGGAGGACCAGGGTGCCACCTCCTGCTCTTTCTCACCTTCAGTCTGCCACAGCTCCATTTCTATTTGGCAGCAGCTGCTCTGTGTTGCCAGATGAGATCCAAGTGAGGCTGTCTCTTTCTAGAATTCCAGACGGGGCTGTGGAAATAAGTTGAGACCATGTAAATAAGAATCCACCATCACCAGTGTTTGGTAGAATCAAGGCAGGCTGGAGTATAGAAAAGCTTCATGCTAAAAGGAAAAAGGAAAGCTTTAAGAATTTGCTGACTGAAGGTTTTACTGGCATAGGAAAGCTGGCTGCAGGCTAACTAGAAGTGGGAACACGATGTGGTTGGTTTGGAAAGCATATTTGGCTTTCTCTGGTTGGTCCTCGGTTGGAAGCTTGAGCAAAAAATAGAAAAGGTGGCAATTATTAGCTTAGTGCTAATTGTTCTATGCCATTTGCTATAGAGTTTGTGTTTTCACTGCCCGAACTGGCTGCTGCAGAGGTTATAAGTCAGTATTCTACTGTCCTATTTACTGCACCAGTCATTGTCTATTTGTCTATTCAGCCTCTCAGTCCCCCTTTGGGTCGTCCTTTCACTCGCATGATGTTCAGACCAATTTCAGGAAAGGCTACGTATCCAGAGGGTCACTGTTTGGCGATTGTTCGATTGTCTCCACGGTCAACTGTATTGTAAGATCATCCTGACCTTTTTGTTGTTGTAGCATCATGGTGATTTGCTGGCAAGAGAGCAATTTATCCAGTTATGATCCTGGATAAAATGCCTTAGGCCAGTATCATGATCTCTGACAAAGACAAGAATAATTAACAGTCCCTATAAGATAAGATGTCTTAGAACCAAGAACCCAACTGCCCAACCTAGGCCAAGTGAATGAATCCCACTGGCCATGAAAAAAGCCAAGTAGTTTTTTTCTGAAGGCACTGTATCGCCTGTTCTGCTTTGCCTGTTTCATTAATCTAAGCAGAGCAAGAAGTGTTAGCAATGGCACAGATGCCTCCGTGACTAGCCAACAAGAAATCTAGAGCTGTGCAACTGTTCATCACCAACTTGTGCCAATGAGTTAAGATCAGTCTGTATTTCATTTAGGATGGAGATGGTGATGCTAATAACTTCTGCCAAAGTTAATAAGCTTCTTCGAGTACTTTCTACTTGAATGACTCACACCATTGGGAACACTGCTCTGATTGTTCACATAAACAATTAGTCAGTAATCTCCCCAGTTGGAATGCTTGAGTCATCAAGGGTAGGCTCATTTGGGAACTTGCATCTGAGCTGGAATTTTCTAAGTTGGTGATATATCGAATTAGGGTCTTCCTGTATAGACAAGTCCTGAAGAGCTTGAGGTATTAGTCTGGGGAAAACAAGATCAGACATCCTGGTCGCAAGGGAAGTGGTACCCAGTAGGGGGCACGTGGAAATCCAGGAGAAAAGCAGCTCTTGGCAACAGGAGATCAGTGACTGAGTTACAGGTTTAGATCTCTATGAATCTCTTCCAGGTGACAAATAGCTGGCTCATCATTCCATAAAGGTTGCAGAATGCAAATGTAGAACCAACTGTAATAACTGGTTCTTTTTCTTCAAGAGAGAACACTACCAAATTCACATGTGGATTTATTTAAGTTCATTTCATTATGTAGATGCAAAGGCCATTGGCCATGATTCCCTATGATCTGGCTGGATGAGACTGGAATTGTCCAGAGGTTTTTATCATGATGATCATGGTGATGGATGAAATATACAGCAGCCAGTAAGATTCAGGTTAGTGGTGACTATTCGGGTGTTAGAAAGTGTGCTTTGATCTACAAATTGTAACAAAGAGGAGAGAAAAGGGGCCAGGAGGGACAGACAACAACCAGGTAGAAAATGAGAAGACTAAACAAGTAGATGAATAACAAGATAGGAATTAGTCTGGAGTCTTAGCACCATACCCTGGGCAGAAGCTGCCTACTATCCCAAGTCATCCGCATATTCCAAAGGTCCTACGTCAACTGTTTACTTCCAAAGGTTGGCTGTGAGTAGAGGATTTCTGAGAATCCTAAAGGTAAGGTCCCTTATTAGAACAGGCTGCCAGCTTGTCAGCTATCTGGAATTCTGAATTAAGGCTGACTCCTTGGAGTTTCACTGCTGTATTTGTTGTTACAGTACCTGATGAGGTCCTTTCCAGTGAAGCTCAAGAGTAGGTTTTCTCTGATGTCTCTCCTAATACATGAAATCTCCTGGTTTCAGATCATGAGGAGGCTGAGGCTGTGTAGGAAGATGTTGCAGGAAGGTAGGTTTAACGTGTTGATGATAAGATTGAGTGCATGAATCCCTTGCAACGTTTTGCCACCTCTGCGCTAGCAGGGTCAGCAATTTCGAAAGGCATGGGTCTTCCAGTTACCAGATCGTAGGGGGATAACTGGTGTGTCCCCGAGGGAGTAGATTGTACGGCCATAATCTCTTACAGTTTCATATTTTCTCTGTGTGCATGACTAAATTATCATCTACTTGAATTTTATTGAGAATGCTTTGGGTATGGCTCTTTTGAAATGGTGACCCACTCCAGTATTCTTGCCTGGAAAATCCCATGGATGGAGGAGCCTGGTAGGCTACAGTCCATGGGGTCAAAAAGAGTCAGACACGACTGAGTGACTTCACTTTCTTTTGACTCTTGAGTTTATTGTCAACAGAGGGACTCTGCAAATCCCTTTCTGCGTTAGTTCAATCAGGTTTTGCCATCCAGGATCGAGCATATGGAATTTAAACCAACATGTGTACAAGTTAGCATAGTTCCAGTAACCCTAAGACATACGTATCCAAAGGAAGTCTAAATTCTACAAATGGCAGCTGGCCTTGTCTGGGTTAGGGAAATTCTGAATTATAACTGTTGATTCAGCTCAGGTCCAAGGCATACCTGACTCATGGGAGGGATGAAGTTTTAGAAGCAATAGGTACATGAGGTTTTAGGAGAGTTGGTAGGAAAAGGGAGGGGGTCTGGACAAGGGAATGAAGAGGGAGGAGTTGACAGACGTGTGGAGATCAGAAGGATAAGGGGGAGGCGGGAGAGCTGGATACAAGGAAGCAACTGGAGGACAGAGTGGGAGATTTTATTCAGGAAACAAATCTAGTTTGTTGTTGATTAAGTTTGTCAAATTGCTTTTAGCTTTGGTCAAAGCATCTTTCAGTGAGGCAACTTTTGGATCAGAATTTCATTTGGAGGCCTCTGCCTGAAAAAATACTGCCCATTAAAACTGAGAAATCCTAGTCCTTTATTTTCTAAGATGTCTCTCAAATGAACAATTTTGTTCAAGCCAAGTGTTCCCAGGGTGGCTACTGAAAATTCAAATCATCATGAAGTCACGCTACTTAGAACAATAGGTACAAAAATTAGGACTGTAACAAGAGTTCAGCAGAAAGGAGCAGCGTCTTCTGGAGGAGGGGAGAGGACTGCGACTTAAATGATCCTTTGAGAGCAGCAACAGTGAGTCCAAGCGATGCGTGTGCACCTGTTAGATCCCCCACCCCAACCCCCGCCTGACGGTTGGCTGCCTTTGACTACAGGTGGAAAACCAGAGAGAACATTCTCTTGGGATAAATGCCAAGCTCACAGAACAAGCAAATGCTGAAGAAGAAGAACCACAACTAGTTTTGTTTGTAACTTGGCAAAATTTGTTTAACTGGACTCTGGCTTGCTGAGAACCACAGATTTAAGTTTACAGGCCCTATGTGTGTGTTCTACACTGTGATTCTTCTTCATACTCTTGGGACACTTTAGGACGACACAATGCAAAATAGAACCACCAAAGAGAGCAACATGGGTTGGAAAAGAATGACCTGATTCCACCAAGGAAGCCAAACAAATGGAGACCACTAACAAAACCTAGGCACCAATGAACTCAACAGAGACGGCAGGATTCAGACATGGGGCTGTCTTGCAATTGGTGAGAACATGACAAGCCACAAGCAACCGCTGTGGGTACTGAGCCTGGCTGAAGGTTGGGGTCTGTACTGATGACCAATGCAGAATGTCTGGGTGGGAGCTTTAGGAAAACTGTGGAAATAAACGAAGACCACCAAATGAGAACAAACAGAAGTTTTTTATTTAGAGCTTGTGGTTGGGAGAAATTTAAAGACAAGTGGGGGACTAGGAAAGCTTTATAATGAGAAAAAGGGAAGTCTTCAGTCTGATTAGTGGCTGATGGCATGGGGAAGCTGAAAGTGGGTTAACTAGGAGCAGGGCAGCCTGTATGACTCGTTTGGGTGCATATTTGGGTTTCTCTCTGGAGAAGGAAATGGCAACCCACTCCAGTACTCTTGCCTGGATAATCCCATGGACGGAGGAGCATTGTAGGCTACAGTCCATGGGGTCACACAGAGTCGGACACAACTGAGCAACTTCACTTTAATTGGAAAGGTCAGTTTTCATTCCAGTCCCAAGAAAGGCAATGCCACAGAATGTTCAAACTACTGCACAATTACATTCATCTCATATGCTAGCAAAGTAATGCTCAAAATTCTCCAAACTAGTCTTTAACAGCACGTGAATTGAGAAATTCCAGATGTTCAAGCTGGATTTAGAAAAGGTAAAGGACCCAGAGATAAAATTGCCAACATCCTTCAGATCATAGAAAAAGCAAGAGAATTCTAGAAAAACATCTGCTTCTGCTTCATTGACTATGCTGAAGCCTTTGTGTGGATCACAATAAACTGGAAAATTCTTCAAGAGGTGGGAATATCAGACCACCTTTCCTCCCTCCTGAGAAATCGGTATCCAGGTCAAGAAGCAACAGTTAAGAGGCCGGACATGGGACAACAGACTGGTTCCAAATTGGGAAAGGAGTATATCAAGGCTGTATATTGTCACCCTGCTTATTTACCTTAGATGCAGAGTACATCATATGAATTGCTGGGCTGAATGAAGCACAAACTGGAGTCAAAATTGCTGGGAAAAACATCAATAATCTCAGATATGCAGATGACACCACCCTTAGGGCAGAGAGCAAGGAGGAATTAAAGAACCTCTTGATGAAACTGCAAGAGAGTGAAAAAGCTGGCTTTAAAGTCAACATTCAAAAAGCTAAGATCATGGCATCCGGTCCCATCACTACGTGGTAAATAGATGGGGGAACAATGGAAACAGTGAGAAACTTTATTTTCTTGGGCTCCAAAATCACTGCAGATGGTGACTGCAGCCATGAAATTAAAAGACGCCTGCTCCTTGGAAAAAAGTTATGACAAACATATACAGCATATTAAAAAGCAGAGACATCACTTTGCCGACAAAGGTTCATCTAGTCAAAGCTGTGGTTTTTCCAGTAGTCATGTGTGGATGTGAGAGTTGGACTATAAGCAAAGCTGAGCACCAAAGAATTGATGCTTTTGAACTGTGGTGTTGGAGAAAACTCTTGAGAGTCCCTTGGGCTGCAAGGAGATCCAACCAGTCCATCCTAAAGGAAATCAATCCCAAATATTCATTGGAAGGACTGATGCTGAAGCTGAAGTTCCAATACTTTGGCCACCTGATGTGAAGAACTGACTCAGTGGAAAAGACCCTGATGCTGGGAAAGATTGAAGGCAGGAGGAGAAGGGGATGACAGAGGATGAAATGATTGGATGGCATCACCAACTTGATGGACATGAGTCTGAGCTCCTTCCGGGAGTTGGTGATGGACAAGGAGGTCTGGTGTGCTGCAGTCTGTGGGGTCACAAAGAGTTGGACATGACTGAGTGACTGAACTGAACTAATTGGAAACAGGGGCTAAAAAATAAGAAAGCTGGTAGCCACGGATCCAGTTCTCTGACGACTGACTGCTACAAAAGTCATGGTCTGTCTTCCTGTGCTGGTTGCTGGAGAAGTCAGGGGTCAGAGTCGTGTTATCATATATGGTCTGGCTGTTGTCCATTTGTATTCAGTGTCTTAGGGGTTCAGCTCTACTAGCTCCTGGATGCAGCAGGGTCCATCTCAAATGCCATTTTCTCACCACCCTCCCACATTTCTGAAAGGACCAAGAAAAGATTCAGCCTGAGATCCTTGGGAGAGTCAAACAGTGTTTTTCCAGGGTATTCACATACATTCCTTCCAAATTACTCTCTTCCCCTTCTGCAAGTGAGAGTGCTGCTTTTTTTCCTCTCTTCCTACAGAGTAGGAGCTCCCCTACATTAAGTCCTCTTTTCCCTCGCCCTTAGAAATGTTTCTGTTCCGGGTAGGATCCACGCTTCTGTCTCCTGGAGCCAGAAGCCTCTGGGCTCTTTCTTAAAGGTGGTGGTGATGCTGGTGGAAGGGGGAGTGCCAAGACCAGAAACACCTTCCAGCACAGCAATCAGCCTACAGATTCTTCACTTCTGGAAGGAACTTACAAATACATGAAAATTCAGGTCACCTGATTAACATACATCGGTATGAATATTCAGCATGCATAGAAGTCTCTGAACAGTTTTGAATTGTGAATGTAGTGTAAATTTTCCCTGGCATCTTTGTTCATTCAGTATATATTTATCCAGCACTTTCCTTGTGTTCGGCTCCATCCAGGGCACTTGGAGATATTTGAGAACAAAGCAAAGAGCTCTGTCCTCCTATAGCTTACATTCCAGAAGGGGAAGGCAAACAATAAACAGGACACAGAAAAAGTGAGTTAATAGTGTGTTAAAGGGTGACAAGTCCTATGGAATAAAGAAAATGCAGAACAGGGTAGGGAGGATCAGGCAGAGGGAAAGAGGGCGGCTTCATCTATGTCCTTTTCTTTGGTGATGCCTGCCTTTGCCATGTCAATAGCAACCTTATTGCTAAGTCTCAGTGAATAAGATCAAGACAATTAAACCAACCCCCAGGGTTTGAGCATTGTTATGAAGGAGATGCATGCTCACACAGAGAGGGCCCAGGCTAAGTTTGTGGGTATTACTGCTAATTTTATTAATCCTTAGCTTAGCTGCAGGCTGAGTCAGCTGCCAAGGATCTGAACTGATTTGGGATTCAGAGAAACAGTGTATCTGATTTGGCTATAGAAGTTATAACCAACTCTGGGCTTCCTCTTAGGGATCCAATTTATAGTAAGAAAAACCCTAACAGGAGAGAATCACAAATCAAGACTTTGTAAGTCAGTAATCATCATATATGCCTGTAAAATAACACTGTTATTATCAGTACCTATCAGCAGCATCAGGATCCCTTATTAGATGCCCTAGTCAGTGAATGACAAATTTTCTATTATTACATCTACATTGTCCTTCCAAGATGGAATCAACTTGACTACAGAAAGCAGCAAAGCTTTTTAAAAGCTGTTGTTTAGTAGCAAATAGCTGTATAATAAAACATTAACTGTTCCAAAAAAAAAAAATGGAAATAGTTCTAAAAAAAGAAAAATACTGTACTAGAAACATATTCTTTTCTCTGCATTTCTATTTCTGTTTAGTCCAGTATGGAGATGTTTCATAACTCAAGATATACATTTGGTCATATGTTTTTTTTATTTTTCTAATTCATCACTGAAGAGCAGAAAATTCAATATTTCCAGTTTGAAGTTTTTCACCTGCCTTGAGTTGCTGAAAGACGTGAGTGTGTCCTTAGCCCAGCCAGGTCCGTCTTGTTCCCTCATTCAACAAACAAGCTAGATGTACGGCACGGCACTCTCCTCTCTTGGCATCTCAGGGTGGGCCTGTTCAGGGCTGGTCCCGTGTGGCTTGGTTTGTGTAAACTTCTGTGTAAATATAAGTTTTCACTTCTCTAGGATACATGCCCAAGGTGAAGGTACTGGGTTCTATGATAGGTCTGATTTTAGGTTAGTTTTTTCTTTGATAGGCAAGATGTAGATTTATTAATATAGGATGGTTGTGAGAGATGCAAGCCAGCAGGCAACGGGGGCTCTGCCCCAAGATTAAGTTGGCTGTGTGTGTGCACGGGTGCTTAGTCAGGTCTGACTCTCTGTGACTCCATGGACTGATGCCCACCTGGCTCCTCTGTCCATGGGATTTCCCAGGCAAGAATACTAGAGTGGGTTGCCATTTCCTCCTCCACTGATTTTAGTTTTAAAACAAATAGCCAAACTCTTTTCCAGAGTGGTTGCGCCATTTTACATTCCAACCAGCAGTGCCTAAGTGATACGATTTCTCTGTCTTTTCCCCCAGCATTAGGTGTCACTGTTTTTTAATCTTACCCATTCTGATAGGTGGGGCTTCCCTCATCGCTCAGTTGGTAAAGAATCCGCCTGCAATGTGGGAGACTCTAATTTGATTCCTGGGTTGGGAAGATCTGCTGGAGAACGGATAGGCTACCCACTCCAGTATTCTTGGGCTTCCCTTATGGCTCAGCTGGTAAAGAATCCGCCTGCAATGTGGGAGACCTGGGTTTGATCCCTGGGTTGGGAAGATCTCCTGGAGACGGGAAAGGCTGCCCACTCCGGTATTCTGGCCTGGTGAATTCCATGGACTATGCAAAGAGTCGGACACGACTGAGTAACTTTCACTTTCACTATTCTGATAGGTATGTAGTGATATCTTATACAGCTCTACTTTACAGTTTCCTAATTGCTAATGATGTCAAGCATCTCTTCATGTGCTTATTTGCCAACTACATATACTAATATCTTGATGTCTTTTGCCCATTTTAAAATTGGATTATTTGCAGGTTTATATTGCCAAATGTTGAGAGCTCTTTACATATTCCAGATACAAGTCCTTTGTCAAATGTTATGTGTCAAATGTTCCAGGTACCCAGAGGAAACAAAGATGTGACATGGTCCCAATCTCAATGCATTTCCAGTCTAGTTGGGAAGACTGGAGATATATCCAGATAACTAGTATTACCTAACAAGGGCTAAGTGGCACTGAAGAGGGAGAGATACATTTTTTGGAAAATCAGATAGCATGCTTTGGCTGATAGGGTAGTAGTAGGTGAAGGGCTCTCCATTTCTATGCCAGAGAATGCCACAAAACAGCATAGAAATTTCCCTTACAAGCTAATTTTTACCCAGCTTAATAATTACAACTTTTAGATAACTAACATATATTAAATCTCATCATGTGCAATTTCATATACACTGTGTCAATTAATAACAATCTTATATCAATTAATAACAATTAAGGGCACTGGAGAGGATTACACTCTATCTGGGATTCAACAGTTAAGTAACTTGCCGAAGCTCACAGACAGCAAATGGTAAGGTCAGACTGGCACCCTGGTCTTGGGATTCTTTTAATTCTACCCAGAATCTTCCTGAGATATGTCCTTTCCTGCCAGTATAAACTCATCAATCTTGTGGCTAAGGTCTGATACACATTTTAAAAGAAGATGCAACACATTTCCTTTGCACAAAAGTCAATGAGATCTTGATAAAGGAAGGATCCATTAAAACTCTTACAGTGGTCAAGATCATGCAGAAAATGGAAAAGCAAGCATGGCTGCTGAGCCGTGAGGGGCAAAAGAAGAGATAGACATTGGTGGAAAGTTTGCTGGTAAAAGTTTTGCTGGATGACAGCTCAGGATGGACTCATCAAGGAGGTAGTATTTCAGGTCATCTTTTTATCAGTTCACTGTTAGCCAAATCATCTTCAAATGCCAAACCTTCCCTGGGGAGTGCTTTTAAAAGATCAACAAGAGCTCTGCTCTGGTGAAGAACTAAAGCCATGCCTGTTTCTGACCTGAAAGTGAAGCGTTAGTCGCTCAGTCCTGTCCAACTCTTCGCCTCTCCACGGACTGTAGTCCACCAGGCTCCTCTGTCGATGGAACTCTCCAGGCAAGAATACTGGAGTGGGTTGCTCTTCCCTTTTCCAGGCGATATTCCTGGCCCAGGGATCGAACCTGGGTCTCCTGGAATTGTGAGCAGATTGCTTCCCTTGTGGCTCAGCTGGTAAAGAATTCGCCTGCAATGTGGGAGACCTGGGTTTGATCCCTCGGTTGGAAAGATCTCCTGGAGAAGGGAAAGGCTACCCACTCCAGTATCCTAGCCTGGAGAATTCCATCGACTGTATAGTCCACGGAGTCACGAAGAGTCGGACATGACTGAGCAACTTTCACTCTTTACCGTCTGAGCCACCAGGGAAGCCCCAAAGGGCGACAGATAGGGAATTGGGGCTCTTTCTCACTCATAATGTCTCTGGATATCCATCCGTATTTTCTTCCTGTTTTATTTGTGACCTTAACCAAATCACTGAACTATTCCCTACTTATTTATCTTTCTTTTAAAATGTTTATAACTTAGGGAAGACGTTAGGACCTTGATTCTGAAACAGTCTGTAAAGAGGTGGATTTACATATTAGGTCAGTTTTGCAAACACTTGTATGACGTCAAATAACCTCTGAAGCCAGCCCCCATTCTGTCATGACACAGCCACTGGCAGGCCATATGTGGAGAGTAATGCTTTCACATTCTACATGCTAAACTTTACCCTGCTGGCCTGGGATCCAGCTGCAGAAGCAGAGGTCTTCACAATGTCTGCACATAAATGAACATGAGTATTAACATGTGGCTGACCAGTGACCAGTCATGAACCACCTGCAAACATACGGGCAAATTTACTCCCAACACAATGTCCATCTCATTGTCTCTGCCAACAGTCAGAATCCCCCAGGCAAACAAGCAGAATATCCAAGTCCCAGACTATTCAAGGGGTAAAGCATGACTTAAACAGGGCAAATAAGTCTTCGTGGGTGGTTTAATGTGCATTCTGGGAAAGAAAAGACTGCCTCCTTCTTGAATTCTGATCACTGAGAAGAGAAGACTGAAGCTGTCCAGGGCCACCATGGAGCAAGTCAGCTTAAAAATGAAGCCCAGAGAAGGTAGTTCCGGTTCCAGCGTGGGGCGTTCTCGTTGTTGGTGGTCAGCTGCCGCGGTTGGTGGGCAGTAACTGAGCCAAGATGCTGCGGAATCTTCTGGCTCTCCGTCAGATTGCTAAGAGGACCATAAGTATTGCTTCACGCAGGCAGTTTGAAAATAAGGTTCCAGAGAAACAAAAGCTGTTTCAGGAGGATAATGGAATTCCAGTGCATCTGAAGGGTGGGATAGCTGATGCCCTCCTGTGTAGAGCCACCATGATTCTTACAGTTGGTGGAACGGCATATGCCATGTATGAACTGGCTGTGGCTTCATTTCCCAAGAAGCAGGATTGACTTCAGTTTATCCTGCCAGCAATCAGTTGGTTCAATTCCATTCAGCTCTCTGTGGACCAGTAATCTGATACATAACTGAGTTCTTTGGGGATCAATATTTATTGACTTGTATTAGCTGCCACCAATAAAGCAGTCTTTACCATGAGAAAAAAAAAAAATGAAGCCCACAGTGGAAAGCAGAGAGAAAAGGAGGAGGGAGAGAGGAATTAAGAGTAGGGGCTGAGATTCCAGTTCTACTTCTGACATCACTTGAGAGCTCCTGAATTCATCTTCACCTGTAGTTAGACCTACCATTTTATATAACAATAGGCAAAAATAAGAACATTAGAGAAATTCATTTGGTTGTAGATTCTCTCTAGGAGGGTACTCAGGGAGGAGACAGCAATGGCTGCCGCCAGGAAGAGAAACTGAGAGGCTGGGGGATAAGGGTGACAGAGAGATCACCCTTGTTAACTTTGTATTCATTTGCACCATTAAATTTTCGTACCACTGCCAATGCTAATTAAGAACAGATACGTAAAATTAAAATTGAATGTAAATAAAACAGAAACAAAACACAAACTTTCTTTCATTTTACTAGTTTGTGGGTAAATAAAATCGGTTTGAGAGAGGAAACCAGATCTTTAGAGAAAACAACTCCTTTACCTTCCAAGTTCCCTTCTTACAGGTGTTTTGGGGGGGCTGCTGCACACAGGTCAGCAAATGAGCCGTCCGTTTCTACTGCGCAAATTTACAGAGAGAAGAGGCTCAATCCATGGTCCTGAGAAAAGATTCCCAAGGTTTTAGGAATCACCCATGTAGCTTTATTCTACTTTGTCAGAATAAAGGTCTTTCGCTGCGACTTCCGTCCTGCAGCGAAAATTCATAATGTAACAGCCGAGTTGTTGGCGCTGAGGCAGTCCGTCTTAGAAAGATTCCGGGTCCTGTGCCCTAATGGATGCAAAAGCAACGAAGCCCTGGCCTGGAGGGGAACCTTTCAACTCCCAGTCTTTCTTCCAGCATCTGGAACTCCAGGCAAGAGCCCAAATGCAGTCCTCACTGGCAGCAATCGGGCTTTGGGGCATTTGGGAACGCAAAAGCCTTGGCTCAGAGTGCCAAGCGTCAGACCAGTTAATGCGTGTTGAACGAAGGAGCGTCGCTAGCGCAGTAAATTCAGGAAAAAACGAAAGGAACCCAGACCAGGGGATGGGTCACCACGGTGACTTTCAATACCCGGGCACTGTGAAGTGAGGAAGAGCTGTCTTTGGGGACCCGCCGGCTTCGGTGAGGCTGGGAAGGGAGGGCGCCCACACTCTGGAAGCCACGCCGGGCCGGGATTCGGGTGACCAGTCACTCGGAGGTCAGGGAGGCTCTGGTCGCCCGGGCTGTAGGGGCAGGAAAACTCTTACTTCACGGTTGGGAATGACCTGGGGTCTGTCTGGGAACTCTGTGGCCGAGGCCCCAACACCGCACTGAGCTGGTGAGCGAGGGGCACGCGGCTCCGACCCCAGCGCAACCCGAGCCCCGCCTCCTGCTGCGCCCCGCCCCGCCCCTCCGGCGCGTGCCGCCTGCGTGCAGGGAGGAGGGCCTGAGCAGCCCGCTGGGCAGGCACCCCGGCCCGGCGCAGGCGCGAGCACGCGCCCCCTCCCGCCTGGTGCCCCGCACGCGCCCCGCTCCCGGCGCCTCTGATTGGCTATCGGCCCGGCCAGCAGGTGTCGGCTGGGGCTGCGGCCCCGCTGGCCCTCGCTGCCTGCAGCGCGGGCGCCTCCCTCGCACCCGCTACCGCCGCTGCGCTCACGCCTCCCGCCCCTGCTCTGGGCTCGTGCTGCGGCTGCGGTTCTGGCGGCCGAGCCCCCGCGGCGGCGCTGCAGCTCAGATCTGCCACGCCGACAGACCCGCGCCCCTGCCGAGCTGCTCGCAGCTTCCTAATCCACGCGGTGCGCTGCGGCAGGTGCCCCAGGCATCCCAAAGCGCCGTGGCCTGAGCCCGGAGGCCATCGATGACCCCGGTCACGTACCTACTCTAGCCCGGCCACCCCGTGTGAGTACCGTCCCCTCCTCTCTGGCAGCTTTGCACCATTCTGCTCCTTCTGTTGCCGCAACTTCGGGGGTGGGTGTATGGAGGTGTTTCTCATGTCCCCGTAGTACACCCCGTGGGTGTCCTGAGCCAGGGCCCCCGGGCACGGCCAGTCAACCTCTGCGGAGGGGCATGGGGGGCCATCAAACTTGCTAGGGGGTCGTCACAGAATCGGGACCACCTTTTTCCTGCTGCCGGGTCGGAGCTCAGCTCTGCATTTCCTTCGAGGTTTGCGATTCCACTGGCCACGTAGCTCTTGGGCTGCGGTTCACCGCTCACCCACTACGCTCCTTAAACCATCAGGTAAGTGCCGGGAGCAGCCCAGCGTGGCCGACTTGATTCTTCCCACTCTTAATTTCTGTAAAATGGGACTAATCGGGGACTTGCTCAAGGTCATGGCCAGTGCACAGTCTAAGAACCAGAGTCGATAGGAGTCTGGCAGGGTTCTCGGACTGCTTGGGGAGGGTTGGCTGTTGCAGGTCTGGGGGTGCTCACTTCAGCTTCACTCCCCACCCCCTTCTCCTTCCTGCTCCCTCCCCTCCAACTCCGCTGCTTTTGGAGAAGTCAGGAGCCAATTCTAAGGTATCCTTCAGAGGTTAGGAGGTAGCCGAGGAGGCAGAGCGGTCCCGTGTTGGAAACCCAGGGACCTGCAGCATTAGCAGCATCCCCTCCGTTCCCCATAACTTAATTTACTTACGACCCCCGACCCCGCAGTAGCGGAATTTGCTGGGTGCCTGAAAATTCCCCTGCTAGGGTCAGCCCTGTTCCGTTTCCTTCTCCCAAATAAACCCTATCCCCAGGGTAAGTATCTAAGAGACTCGAACTGCACACACCAGTGTGGGTCCCGGGACTTCCTAACAGAAGCTGCAGGCTCTGTGCTCGGCTCCCGTCTGCTCTTAGAAAATGCTTTACGTCTGGATTATTTCTGCTCGCTTCACTCCCTACCCCTTGATCTGGATGTTTCCCACTTTCCCAGGGGAAGGCGGAGCCTAGTCTCAGAATGTATGTAAATATCGCTACACAGCTCTGGTGGGGCTGTGTGGGCGGTTCTCAGAGCTTTGGGTCCGGGAGAGGGTCACCCCTTCTGTCGACATTATCACCCTGTCCCTCCAACTCAGTCTCCCTTGCCCCATCTCAGGGATAAGATGACCACGTAGGGTAGCTTTGTGATATCTGACAAACATCTTGGAGCCTCAACTTTTAAATTCTATACAATGGAATAACTCTGCCCCCCACTTCCCAAAGCCGCTGGGGTTCAGGGTACCTGATAGATGTGAAAGTAAAAGTCCAAGAGGGTCTGAGCTGTAGATGGAAATGGGGGCGATTTAAATACATTTCCCAGCGACTTTGGGACTGTATTCATAGGTCTAAAAATCCTTGTTTCCTGACAAATTCAGTTTAAGACTTTGAAAATACTACTTTCCATCTTCCTGTTGCTAATTCCTTGTCTGGCCATGGACAGCCCCCTCTTGCCTCATTAGCCAACCTCCATCCCCCCCTCCCTCCCCAGCCCCATCCACCTCATCTGTGGTTCGTCTCTATGGGCTGAAAGCTGGCTGCCCTCTGTGGGTCTGGGGGATATGTCTGGAGTTGGGAGTTGAGTCTGGGGGTGGGGCGAAGCATGTGTGTGAGGGCGGGGGGCTGTTTCTGTGGAGATGGCGTCCATCTCCGTGGCAGGAGTCTCTTCGTGGTCTAGGTGTTGTGTGTGGAGGCGGAGGGGGAATGGTCTGCTCCAGGATCTGAAAAAGTCAACTGTTAACCACCCTCAGCAATTTAAGCTAACAGTGGTATCGATTGTGTCCTGTCTCCTTCCTCCCTGTCCAGAGGGACAGAAGGAGAGCTCGTCTGCGGCCATGGCCCTTACAGCAATTCATACACAGACTGAAGCGCCTTGTGGAGAACTAGGCATGCCCCTCATTTTGCCTTCCTGGTTATTATTGTGTTTGTCTCAAAGGCAAGGTAGGGAGAGTGGACTGAATGGTCAGACCTTTCTGGGATACTATCATCTCAGAAAACTGCACAGATCTGAAGATTTTCACAAACTGAACACGCCTGTGTAACAAGTGCCCAGATTAAGACCTAGAATATTCCCAGCTTCCAGATTATCCCCTGCAGAAACTATCAGTCCCCTTCCCCTGAAGGTAAACCACCATCCTGCTTAGGTTTGTCGGATCAGTTTTGTTTTTTATTCCTATTATTATTTATCATTTTAGTTGCAAAGCCATCATTTTAGTTTCAAAACCGCTCAATGGTTTTCACCTCCTTTTTTTTTTTAATATATGCAAACCAAAGGTAATTATACCTAAGCTAGTCCAAAAAACTCGAAGGAAGAATTTGGTGTTAAGATCTGGGTGGAATCTGATCTGGTTGTCCCGGGACAATCTGATTATCAGTTCTTGGGTGATGTAACAATCCCAACCCCACATATAACAGTGCTGACGCTGAGGACGGTTTATTCACAGAGCGTATCTGACTAATGCAAATCCAAAATAGTGATAATAAAATATGAATGAAGAAAAGATATGAGTGAATTCATTTGACATATGAAAATAGAAGTATTTTGAATTCCTCAAAGTTAAAATTTGGTGAATGAATCAGGAGCTGTTTGTGCTGTTGCCGCATGGTGGCGCCACATTGGCGGGGTAACTGACATACCCACCATCCTTTCCGAAATCCTCGGGAAGGAGTCCCAGGAATAAAATTCCTCAGGATCTCCAAAAGTGACTTACAAACACTGTGGTTTTTCCTGTGTCTGGCAGACAGGCCTCCTCTCTGGTGCCTGTTACTAAGTCTCTGAGTAGACTCCTTCCCAGCTTTTGAGAAGGGTGACTTGTGGGTTAGAGGCAGCTATGTGTTGGAAGTGAGTGGACCTGAGACACTATTGCCTTCTCTTCAATACTATGAAGCTGCAGTATGTCCTTGGAATTCTAAAGGGGTCAACCAGAAAGCTAACTTAGGTGCGTTGTGATGCTTTTGGTCTCATTTCACCCCAGAATTCTTCCAAGGGTGTGAGATAAGGAGTTCTTTATCTTGAGTCAGATAGCTCTCTTGACAGAGCACTGTCTATGGCGAGCTCGGAAGAATCAATAGGCCTGAATGTAACCAAACTGCTGCTAGAAAAAGTGCCCCGTGTTCCACAGGGAGGGGCCAAGTCACAGGGGAACCCCCTGGGGCTGGGCGCGTTGGGTCCAGCTGCAGAGAGGGCTAGGGAGACCCGTTTAGCACCCTCCTCCCATCCACTGCCTTTTCACCATCCGTGTGACTGAGACTCTACTCAGAAGACCTTGTTCATGGGATGCCTGCTGTGCCTTTGATTGCTGAGATGTTGAGTGTTTGCGTATGCTGGACACTGTGTATGTATTCACTTACTGTCCCAAACAGGAGGAGAGTGATGTTCCCATTTTATTGCGAAGACTCTTCAGCCTTCACACTGTGTGAGCCAGAGTGAGGACTGAGAGCCAGTCTCTCAGACAGCTTCCCTCACTGAGTTGTACCCTCTGCAGGGTGAGAGGAGTCTTGCATAATTCTCCTGCCCTCTCTGGCCCCTGGTATAGCAGGTTGTAACTTCTTGTTAGAGCTTCTTGTAGTAGCTTCTTGAATCCAAGTATGGGATTGCCATAAATAGAAACTTCTCTGCTGAGTGAGGGGGAAATCCACACAGTGAAGGATGGGGATTTGGAGCTGAGTCCATACAGCTGTAACACTGAGGCTAAGTGTGTGCCTGTCAGAATGTGTAGTCTTATTTTGTGTTTAAAATTTTATGTACACGGAAATAAGACTCACAGATGTAAAAACCCAAACTTACAGTTACCAAAAGGGAAACTGTGAGGGAAGATAAATTAGGAATTTAGGATTAACAGATACATACTACTATATATAAAATAGATAAATAGCAAGGACCTACTACTGTATAGCTGAGGGAACTATATTCAATACCTGTCATAACCTATAATGGAAAAGAATCTGAAAAGGAATATATATATATATATATATATGTCTGTGTGTATGAATATATATATATATATATATATAAAATATATATATTTGACTTCCCTGGTGGCTCAGATGGTAAAGCGTCTGTCTACAATGTGGGAGACCTGGGTTTGAGCCCTAGGTTGGGAAGATCCCCTAGAGAAGGAAATGGCAATCCATTCCAGTATTATTGCCTGGAAAATCCCATGGACAGAGGAGCCTGGTAGGTTACAGTCTATGGGGTCACAAAGAATCGGACACGACTGAGCGACTTCACTTCACTTTCATATTTGTGTGTGTGTATATGTCTGTATAACTGAATCACTCTGCTATACACCTGAAATGAATACAACAGTGTAAATCTATTATACTTCATTTATAAAAAAAAGATGCTCTCAGAAGAACTCCATGTTTACCTGGAGGATTGAAGGTGGAAGGGAGAAGTGCATAGAGGACTATTTGTGTCCATCCTTTAATAAAATGATGTATTAAAAATTAAAACAATTAACAGGGACTCTGTTGGTGGTCCAGTGGTTAAGACCCCGTGCTCCCAATGCAGCAGTCCTGGATTCGATCCCTGGTCAGGGAACTAGATCCTACATGCCACAGCTAAAGACCCTGCATGCCACAATTAAAGATCCCGTGTGCCAGAGCTAAGACCTGGTGCAGCCAAACAAATAAATAAAAATAAATATAAAAAGCCACAAACATACATTATAAAAAATTATAGGTTTCCTTGGTGGCTCAGTGGTAAAGAATCTGCCTGCCAATACAGGAGACACAGGTTCAATCGCTGATCCCAGAAGCTCCCACATGCCACAGAGCAACTAAGCCCGTGCCCCACACCTACTGAGCCTGTGCTCTAGAGCCATGTGCCACGACTACTGAAGCCCGTGCCCCCTAGAGCCCGCGCCCTGCAACAAGAGAAGCCACCTCAACAAGAAGCCTGTGCGCCACACCTAGCGACTAGCCCCTGCTTACCACAACTTGAGAAAATCCCTTTTGCTAGTGTCAAAAGTATTGCAGGGAATATTCTTGATAGGCTCTTGTGGAAATGTACAGGAGTGTGTCTAAGGTGTATATCCCTAGGAGTTGAGTAGCTGGGTGATAGGATATCCTTGCATAACCTTCTGGCTGTTACTTCAGCCCTTTGAGGTTTTGCAAGTTGCCCTTTAGAGCTGCTGTATCACACTCCCACCAACACTGTCCTGGAGTTCTTTGTATGCCTGTATCTTTGGCTATGCCTGACATTAATTAGATGTTTTAATTCTGGTTAATTTGATAAGCATGCAATGTATTTCACTGCTTTTCTTTTGCATTTCCCTTAGAGAGCTTTTAAAAATGTTTTGATTTCCAAGTTTCTTTTCTATACATCACCATTTTTTAGTAAATACAACTTTTAGATCTTAAAACTCATTTGACGGTTATATTTCTGTACTGTGTGAGGCAGGGATCTAATGTTTTCCATGTTGAAAACCATTACCACATTATCACTGAATATTTAACTATTTTCTCATTTATTTTGTTGCCATCTCTGCCAGATACCAATTTTATTTTGTTTTGGTTTTTTTTCGGATCTTTTTCTTAACTCTGTTCTATTAATCTTTCTGTGATTCCTGAGCTAATATCACTTTCATTTAATTATTAAAGTTTTACAATATATCTTCCCTTCTTAGCCTTTTTCTTCAAAATTGTCTTGGCTATTCTTGATCCTCTAGGCTTCAGATGAGTTTTAGGATCTATCCTAAATATCACTTCCTATGAAAAATACTATTATCACAATTTGGTAAAATAGAAAATGAAAGCGTGTTCTCTTGTTTCTTTTTCTTCAAATATAGTGCTAATCAAGCTATTTTATTTCTCATTATTTAGTCTGAAATTTTGGTCCCCATGTTAAGTGGGTTTACTCCAAGTAACTCCTCTGTGGTACCAAAGATCCTTGAATAATAAGGATCAGATAAATATAATTCTTTTAAACACAAATGAGAATTTTTTTAACTCAACAAAATGTGAGCAGCATTAATGTCAATGATTATTCTTCTGTGTCATTATTTTTATCCTCTTAATAATCCATTTCATCTGTGTACTGTAATTTAGTCAACAAAATCATTCTTTTAAAACATTAAGCACTTTATGCTTTTTAATTATAGCCTAATCTTTGCATGCATTTTTGTTTTCTTAGGATGAATCATTTTGTCAAGATTTACTTACTTTTCTTTAGATATTTGATACATATTGCCAAATGACCCTCCAGGAAAGTATATAAACTTGTGTTGCTACTGGTAGTGTCTGAGTGGGCCAGATCCCCAGGCCTTGTTAGTGAGAGATGTAATTATTCATCAGCTTTGTTAATTTTATAGGCAAAGGGAAAAAAAGAATCTTATTTTTACTTTGCTTTTCTTTTCTGGTGGGACAGAATATACTTCCATGTTTATTCATAGCCCACTTTGCTACAGAATTTTCCATAAGGGTGGTTTCTTTTACTTTCTGTGAAAGAATCTTGCATTATCTCTTAGTGTTTTTGAGAGAACAATCGGATTGTTTTATACAGATTATGTTCATATTTTTTAACTATTAAACATCATTCCACCATATGAAAATACTGTATTTTACAAATCTGTCTCCTCCATGGTGAATTTTAGCTTGTTTCTGTATTTCTTCTGTGACTACGACACAGATGTGTACAGTAAATATCTTTGAAATGTATTCATGCACACTGAAAGAAATTCTTGAGAATGTATGCCCAAAAGTAGAACTGAAGGGTCATATCTATAATATAAACTTACATATTTATATATGTAATATACATATATTACATATTTATATATAAACTTGACTATCTGCTGCCAAATTGCTCCCCAAATGGTTCTACTCACTTAAACATCCCTAGCAGTGCGTATGATAGTATCTGTCACTTTAAGGAAATAATAATAATACTAGAGAAATAGGAACAAAGATGCTAAACTGAAAAGTATGTGTTTGTAGTGTATATAGATACCAAGTTCATTTAGAAATCTCAGAGTTCTTTTTTACCTTTTCATTTTGAATCCTGCATCACATAAATGATTAAGTATATAAGTCATAAACATCATGTAAATATTTACTTGGCTTAGGAGGCAAGTTTAAAAGGTGAGTGGTTTTTGCAGTTCCATTATTCGGGGCAGTCTATACAATGGGGTGAGCGCTTGACAACCAGAAAAGCACCTCCGTCCAGCTCTTGGCCTCTCCCCCCAGGGCAGGCGCTCTAGCCTTCATCTCCTCTTTTAAAATTTCGAAGACCTTGGTTGGTAAGCCTGAGATAATAATGTACCATTAACACCATGTTGCTAATGACCTTATGTGATCGGTTACTAGTGACCGTAAGACCAGAACAGCCTGAAACCACCAGATGGTTCTTGAGGAAAAGGCTCAAAGACAGATTTATTTGGGGACGGGCTGGTTACTTTACTGCCGGAGACCTCGCTCACTTCAGACTTAACTCTGAGAATCGATTCTGCGTTTGTGTAGGGAGAGTTGATGAAACTGCCTAAAATAAATGCTGTTTGAAAACCGCTTTTGGGGTTGTATTCAACCGTGTGTTATTCGCCGCCATTACCTTCTCTAGGTAAATATGAGTTAAATTTTTTGGTGTATGTTTATATATCATCAGCTGAGAAAAGAAACCCACTCCATGGAAAGTCCTTTTGTGGCTATGATTTACAGCGTAATGCCACTGATCTCACAGATATGTGATCTGCAGCTGGGATGCACAAATCCATCCTGTGGGCTGACAGTTTAATCTCACTGAGCAGACACTTGGGAGAAGAACTCAAGAAGGTGAGAGGGGGAAGGGGGTTGCCTACAAGACAGAGGTCATGGCCCCCTCTAGATCCATGTTCCCAGGATCTAGTGTGGCTATTTGCCAAAGTCTCCAAATAATCCCACACTGACTCACGGCTCAGATGATTGTTATTTTATATAGTTCTCCCTTTTTGGTATGAAATTTAACTACCAAAAGTATAGTGGGTCATTTCCTAGGCTTGGAAGCCTGGATATTCCTGGAGAAAAGAAAAATGACCCAAGCCCCTTTACATAGTTTTTTTTTTTTTCTGAAGATAGTCCAATCTGCATAAGCAGTGCTTCCAGCCCCAAAGCTCTTCCTAACCTTCCCGTGAAAACCTCTGTCTCAATCATCATTTTACTTTTATCTGCGTAGCTCAGCCTCTGAGAATCTGGCAGGTTCTGTTTTTGTGTTTGTGTTATATAAATGTGGTTTTGTTGTTTTGCTTTCTTTGAAAAGCAATTTATTGATCATTAGGGACTTTGATTTACTAGAATGACATGTAAGCAGAGTATTTGAGATTCATCTCTTTTTTTTATGGCTAATTAGAAGAAGAGTTTTAAATGCTGTTTTAATGGAATCCTTGTTGAAAACCTACTAGAAATCCGTCAGTGGGTCTTTCAGCTCCACCCACGGTTCAGTGAAGGTTGGGTGCCTCTCCCAGGACAGCAGATCTTGCAGTCTGGGTGCGTGCCACCCCCACCCCCCATCCTCTGCGCTCCCAGATCTGAATCCTTCCTCCCACAGCTTCCAGGTACCTGATGCTTTTCTTTCCGCTGCCACCACCCCTGCTTTCTGCCTCAGTTCCCCTCCCCTCAGACTGGTGCTGGTGGTGGATGCTGAAGTAATGCTAATATTTCCCCTTCCCTTCCATAAATGATCCAAAAGCAATAACGAAAATGAGAGAACCAAACATCACTTTTGGCAAATCTGGGAGATGGTTGGAAGATGGAAGAGGTGCCAGAAGAAGTGAGATCAAGTTGGGGTGCAGGGGGAGGAGGCATGGAGATGTGCCTTGCACGTTGTCAAGAACACTTCTCGGGAAGGCAGGGGCTCTCCTGGGGCACCACTCTCAAGTGCCTTCTAAGCCCCCGTGGGGTGATGCCACCTGGTCCATCTCACCAGGGTTGTTACAGGCTCTTTTCAGACTTTACAAAGAAGGAACTTCTCACCTGTGTCATTATTTTTCATTTTATTTATTCTCTGTCTCATCCTTATTACCTTCCTTATACTTTCTTTGCTTTATTCTTTTTCTCATCTCTTAAATGTACATGATTACTCATTTAGTTCCAGCTTTTCTTCTTTTACGTGTATGCGTTTAGCACAATAAATTTCCAAGTACTGCTTTAGCCATATCTGTATTCCACATGTTCTCATATGCAGTGTTTTATTACTGTTCACATATAGATTTTTAACATTTTCAGGATGATCTTTTTCTTTGGGTTATGACTTATTTGTAAGCTTTTATTTCAATTTATCTTTTAATTTCCAGAACCTGTTAGCAATTATTTTTTGTTTAATTCTATCTTTATTCTAGTTTAACATTTTTAATAATATCTACTTTAATTTTCTATTTTAGATAACATTTAAAATTTTTTTCTATTTTTTATTTAAAATTTTTTTCTAGTTTGAATATTTTCTGTTTTAATAATGATTAGAGAATATGATCTACATGATTCCAATTCTTTGAAATTTGTTGAGATTTGTTTTGTGGCCTGGTACATAGTTTTCAGAAGTGTTCTAGATTTCCATGAAGTTATTGGTTTGCAGTAATCCATATATTTTCATTAGCTTAAACTAGTTAATTGTGGTATTCAAATCTTCCATCTTCATTACTCATTTTTTTGAAGTTTGATTAGTCAGTTACTGAGGGAGAAATACAGAGAAATTTTCAGTTTAATCTTATGCTTTTTCAGTTTTTGCTTTGTATTTTTTGAAGTATTATGTTATTAGATGCATTATAGTTTAACTTTTTCCTGGTCAGTCACGCATATGTCATTATGAAACAACCCTCTTAGTCTCTAGCAATGTTCTTGTTTCTAGATCTGAAAAGAACAAATATCATATAATATCACTTATATGTGGAATCCAAAAAAAATGAAACAAATGAACTTATTTACAGAACAGAAATAGACTCATAGACATAGAAAACAAATTTATGGTGACCAAAGGGGATACTTGCGGGGGGTGGGGGGGATGAATTAGGACCTTCGGGATTAACAGATACACACTACCAAAATAACAAGATCCACTGTATATCACAGGGAACTATACTCAGTATCTTGTAATAAACCAGAACCTGAAAAAATATATGTGTGTGTGTGAAACTGAATCACTTTCCTCTTTACCTGAAACCCAGTAAATCAACTATACTTCAATAAAAAATAAATCATTAAAAATAGACCCATTTCTAATAGAGCTATACCAACATTCTTTTACTTAGTACTTGCCTTTCTTATCATTTTCTTATCCTTTCACCATCAACAGTTCTGTACATTTTTATGTCACTTATATAAACAGAAACAGTTATAAAGAGCATAAAGTGATAGAGTTTGTTTTTCCAATCTGTAAGCTTTAACGTGAAAGTTACGTTCATTTACAATGCTACTATTAATATATTTGGATTTACCATTTTACTTTGTTCTCTTGATTGCTTTCATTGTCCCACTTTTAATATACTTGGTTATTTTATCTAATTGCTTCTTGTATTAATTTAGATTCTCTTTCCTACCCCACATCACATTTCCCTCATCTCCATAGTCAAAAGCTTTACACTCTATTTCTATTTACTTGTATTTATTATATGGTAATTTTAGCATATATATTTACCTTAACAAAATACAAACTGAATCAGTCATTCTGTCCTCCTGAGCAATTCAAGGACTTTATACTTAAAACTCTGATCACTCTGCAAAACTTATATGTTAACACTGTCTGGTGTTTTAGTCAGACTTTTTGAAAACTCCATCTTTATTTTTTCCACAATGTAAGCAACTTGTTGACAGTATAATTCCACTTGTCTTCCAGTTTTCATTGGTTCATTTTAAGAATTTATCTAGCGATCTGATTGTTGCTATTTTGCAGTAATCTATCTTTTCATCTTGGGTGATTCAAGTTCCTTTCCTGTGTATTCGTTGTTCTGAGTTCCATGCTTCTTTTTAATTATCTCCCTCAGGATTTTCTGGACTTCATTCATGTGAGAATTGATGTCTAGTTCATGTTCTGGAAATTTCTCAGTCATTATTTCTTTGAATATTGCTTTTCCTCATTCTCTGCTCCTGGAACTCTAATTAGATATGCGGAATCTTTCTCCTGCATCATCTCTGTCCTTTAATCTCTGTTCCATGTTCTTCTTCCTTTCTCAGTGCTGCATTTGAGTTATTATTTCAGCCCTGTCCACCAGTTCACCTCTCTTCTCTGTTCTGAGGAACAGACACAATTTTAACGTAAAGTGGTGCCCCCATTGAGACTTTTCAGTGGTAGGCCTGTTGGCATCTGTGCCAATTTTGCCATTCACATGGCCTCACTATTTTGTTGTTGTTCTTCACCTAGATGCCTGAAAATGTGTTTCAGGAGCCTTAATATTATTAACCTTAAACGTAGTCATTTTATTTCTGGGAATCTAGCTGAAGGGGGAAAAATCCTTGTGGAAAGGATGTGGAAATGTGGAAAACCCTTTATGCACAAAGATGTTTATCGTCGTTTTCTATGAAGTAGTCCAGAATTGAAATTAACCCAGAGGTTCACCACTAGGAACAGGTCAACAGGTATATCCACTTGATACAATATAATGGAGCCATTAGGAGTGAGACTTGAAAGTGATCTTGCTAACATGAAAAAAAAAATACTGGAGATAAAAGAGTTTAGCGGAAATGGACATATAGCATACTTCTCTGCATAATAAGAGATAAATGACAACAGTCCTTACAAAAGGGGGGAAATGAGACTTAAATGAACCAATGGGTTAGCACTGGTTGTACTTGTTTGATGATGTCAGGTGATTAATTTCTTCTATGATATTATCAGATCTTTCAAATGTCCATAAATGGGAATTTGAGGTACTGAAAACTACACAAAAGCTCTAGAGGAAAAAGAATGAGGTGGGCAGACGGCGGTTAGAGGTTCTTACTGATGAGTGCCTGACTGGGCCCTTCAGTAAGTGTTTTGCAGAATCGAGGGTCCAGAAGCAAGAGACGGTAAAGAGATGGCTCAGGAAAAGGGCCCTGCTAGACCAAGTTGAAGGAGTACATGTTGTTGCAGACCCCATGTCCCATCCCTGGCTGTGGAAATTTAGAGCAGGGCCACGTGCTTTATTTCCGGTTTCTCCTTTGGCATTTCTCTGGGTCCGTATAGGCACCAAGCAGTGCTTGCTGACTTTAGAATCAGTGGGCAGAGACTACAGCAAATTCCACTGGCCACATTGTAGGGTATTTCCACTATACTTTAAGTGCATTACCTTTGGATTTTTGAGAAAAAAATGAAGACAGTTTGGCTGGGAGGGTGTGGAGAAAAGGGGACCCTCTTATACTGTTGGTGGGAATGTAAATTGGTGCATCCACTATGAAGAACAGCATGGAGGTTCCTCAAAAAACTAGAGTTGGCCTCCAGCAACCCCACGCCTGGGCGAATATCCAGACAGAACTGTAACTCAGAAAGATACATGCACCTCTCTGTTTGTATCAGCACTAATTACAATGGCCAGGACATAGAAACAACCTAAATGTCCATCAATAGACGAATGAATGAAGATGTGGGGGTGTGTGTGTGTGTGGGTGTGTGTGTGTGGGTGTGTGTGTGTGGGGGGGGGGGTGTGGGTGTGGGTGTGGGTGGTGAAATATTACTTGGCCATGAAAAAGAATGAAATAATGCCATTTGCAGCAACATGGATGCACCTAGAGATTATCATTCTAAGAAACGTAAGTCAGAAAGACAAGTACCATATCACTTATATGAGGGATCTAAAATATGACCCAAAGAAATTTACCTATGAAACAGACTCATAGACATGGAGAGTAGATCTGTGACTGCCAAGGGGGAGATGGGAGATGGGTAGAGGAGCGGAGGACTGGGAGTTTGTGACTAGCAGATGCAAACTATGATGTATAGAATGGACAAACAAGGTCCTACTACATATACTGCCGCTGCTAAGTCGCTCAGTCGTGTCCAACTCTGTGCGACCCCAGAGACGGCAGCCCACCAGGCTCCCCCATCCCTGGGATTCTCCAGGCAAGAACACTGGGGTGGGTTGCCATTTCCTTCTCCAATGCATGAAAGTGAAAAGTGAAAGTGAAGTCGCTCAGTCGTGTCCGACTCTTAGTGACCCCATGGACTGCAGCCTACCAGGCTCCTCCGTCCATGGGATTTTCCAGGCAAGAGTACTGGAGTGGGGTGCCATCGCCTTCTCCAACTACATATACAGGGAATTATATTCACTATCCTGTGATAAACCATAATGGAAAAGAATATGAAAAAGAAGATATGTATAACTGAGTCACTTTGCTATACAACAGAAATTAATACAACATTGTAAATCAACTATATTTCAATAAAAATTTTAAAAATGAAGACAATTCATTTTCCATTTCTATTCAATTTGAATTAAATACCCATGGGCGTTACTACTCAATGCTCAACTACCTTCCCTGACATCCTTCTCAAACGCTGAACCACTTTATTTAAAATAAAGCAGTAGTGTTTTGGTTATCTTCTGCTTTAGAGTTCTGTAATCTTGTCTATAGATTTCTAAAACACACCTTTAATTATCTTTGAAGTATCTAACTTTAATTAAAAAGAAGTATATGTCTCTGAACCTCCTGTAGATGGGAAGACATATTACTGAAGTATAGCTGGGTTGGTGAAACTCACCGTGGAGCAGGCTAATGTTAAAGATCATTAAACAATTACCCTCCTGCCATGGTGTTGAATTGTAGAATTCTTTTCTTTCTGCTTTTTTTTTTTTTTTTTTTTTTTGCCTAGAGCAACTTTGCTCTCCTCTTTTTTAATCTATCCAATAGGACATTATCTAGGATCAAATCTCTTTTTAATGTTATTGCTTGTTTATCTTTGACTATAACCACAGTTTGAAAGGCCTACTAGCTGAGCATAATATTTCATTGTAAGTGTTTCTGTTTGAAACTATTTTCACTTTGAAAAATGTACACTGCAGTCCAGTTCAAACATTTATTTCAACTTTCACTATCTTGAGGCTTCAAAAAAGAAGAAAGAAACCTATTTATTCCACTTGGGCCCTGGGTCATTGCAGACACCACAGCATCCAAAAAGATCAGATCAGAGAGGTGTTTTGAAGACCATCTAGTTCAGAGGTAGAAAACTGGTGGACCAAAAGTCATCAGTAGATCTTCTCTCGAGCTCACCAGGTGATGTGGTACACCAGGGAGATAAGTGGGTTCCATGGGTATAAGTCTATGGCCAAGCTTCATATGCTGTAAATGAGTTTCTTGGTCAATCACAACATGCTGGGGGGGTGGAGCTGTGATCCCCAAGTATTCTGCAAGTGATGGGTAAAGGTTTAGGCAGAGATGGGAAGTACGTACATATGTAGTCCAGGAAGGACTCACTACCCACTCCATGACGAAAGGCCTACTGTAATCACTGCCAGCAGGCGGTTGGCTGGATTCCTCCCCTCCACATCCAGGGGCGGGGCTCAGCACTGGTCTTTGCTGTCAGGAAGATGTGTCCCCAGACATTGGCGACAGGCAGATTAGGCCTGCAAAGAGGAAGTCTGTGCAACTGTACCCACGAGTAGCCACGTTGTTGGAGCCTCCTGCCATGTTCATGGTGTACAAGGACTCACTGAATAAACACAGGGGAATAGCCTTCCTTACCTGATGACTGAGAACTTCTGCAGAGATGTTCAAATGACATCACACTCGGGTCCTCAGAAAGGTCTCCACACCCCTCTTCCTCAGACCTCCTTGTCACTGATCTCCCAATTCTCTTCTCTCCTATGCTGCCGTTCTGTTGGTTACTGTCCGTGAGTTAATGTCAGGCCCATTCTTCCAGATGTCTCATGGTCCAGACAAAGTGGAAGATCAATACATGGCTTGAAATCCTGCCCACCAGCAGGATGACCCTCACTGCTATCTTTCAGAACCACCGAGAGTGGGGCTGTAACGCTACAGCTGTCCACTTCCAGTTGGTGTCAGTGATGCTTTACAGAATCATGCATGAATCCAGACTGAGGCTTTTCCTCTTACGTTGGTTGATCATCAAGAACGTCCTGTGAGGATGTAGGTGTGGACTGAGGGCAGCGACAAAGCAGCAGACACAGGAGATGGGGAGAAGTCTGAGTTACCCGGTCATGCAACTTAAACCTTCTGGAACTGACTGGGCCTGATTTCTTATATAGCATTTCCACTTGACAGTGGGTCCACACTGTTCATGCAGAGCCTAACAAGAGGCTCAAAGCTAGCTTCTCCTGGGCACATGGTCACTTGATGTCTTGTAGTTAGGCACTCAATACCAGGGCCCGGTAGCCCCCAGGAGCTAATTCTCAAACGGAGACCAGTTACCTGTGGAGGAGGGAGGCGCTCTGCTCTGACACCCTTGAAAGCCTTTGTGGTGCTCCTCCTCGAGCTTCTCTGAGGCCCTGCATGGCATCTCCGTTTGCTGTAGGCACTTGGATGCCATCGGATCTGTTGGGTCCTGCATAAACCAAGAGACAGCCTCTGGCAGTACTGCCTGGCCTTGCGACAGAGCCGTCTCTTGCTCTGGGCCCCTCTTGAAACTGGATGATGACAGAAAATGGCTGAGAGCTGCATACACGTATGTTTCCACGTGTCAGCTTCAAAACCCAAATTCTTTAAGATGTTATCTCCATTTCTTTGACTTTCTTTCGCATATTGAGGCCATTGTTCATTCATGTATAGACTATATCTTCGAGTTTCAAAGTCCTTTATTGAGTTTTAGATACTGAGTAGGCATTTTGGATAATCTTAATCTGGCACAAAATAGCTGGCACTTACTAGCACCACTTGTGGCAGGACCTGGTGAGATTCGGCAAGGGTTCTTTTTGATAGGCTGCTCTCAAATCAATCTGAATGTTGAGTTTTAAGCCAACTAAGATCATGGCTTCTGGTCCTGTCACTTCATGGCAAATAGATTGGAAAAAGTGGATACAGTGGCAGATTTTCTTGGGCTCCAAAATCACTGCAGATGGTGAATGCAGCCACAAAATTAAAAGATGCTTGCTCCTTGGAAGAAAAGCTATGACAAACCTAGACAGTATATTTATAAGCAGCGACATTACTTTGCCAACAAAGGTCCTTATAGTCAAAGCAATGGTTTTTTCCAGTAGTCACGTGTGGATGTAAGAGCTGGACCATAAAAAAGGCTGAACGCTGAAGAAGTGATGCTTTCAAATTGTGCTGGAGAAGACTCTCTGGACTGTAAGGAGATCAAACCAGTCGGTCCTAAAGGAAATCAACCCTAAATATTCATTGGAAAGACTGATGCTGAAGCTCCAATACTTTGGCCTCCTGATAGAAGGAGGTAAAGACCCTGATGCTGAGAAAGATTGAGGGCAGGAGGAGAAGGGGGTGACAGAGGATGAGATGGTTAGATAGCACCACCGACTCAATGGACATGCGTTTGAGCAAATTCCGGGAGACAGTGAAAGACAGGGAAGCCTGATGTGCTGCAGTTCACGGGGTCACAGAGAGTCGGACGTGACTTAGCAACTGAACAGCAACAGATCAATCAACAAACCAATGCCATCAACTCATGAGTAACCACTGAGCTGCCGCTTGTGACAAAGGACAGAGAAGACTGGTCTCCCTTTAGGTAGTTATAGTCCAGCTGCCCAATGAACCCCCATGGCAGGGCCCAGCCTAAAAAGGCTGTGTGTACTCGTCTTTATTGTCAAGAACAGCAGAGCCTGCCCCTCCTGCCAGATGCCATCTTGGGAAGGAGGGAGAAGGAAGGAGCTGCCCACTGGGAGTTGAACATTGACCTGCCTGAATATTTTCCAAGAGGAAAAAGTTTAACCTAGGACTAAATAGGCAGCTTTGAGTCATCGTCTCTGTTTTCTTCTCAACTTTGAGCTCCCACCTAGAGCACGACAGTGGCTTCAGGTGCCTGCCTCTGTGCCTGTCCATGTCCACCCCAGCTTCCCATCCTAAGTGACCCTGCTGCTGCTGCTTAGCCACTTCAGTCGTGTCTGACTCTGTGTGACCCCATGGACTGTAGCCCGCCAGGCTCCTCTGTCCATGGGATTCTCCAGGCAGAAGTACTGCAGTGGGTTGCCATGCTTTCCTCCAGGTGAGTTTCCTGCTCCAGGGATCGAACTGGGTCTCCTGCACTGCAGACAGATTCTTTACTGCTGAGCCCAAATGGTGGATATCAGGTTGCTCACTTATTTAGGACTCTGCAGTGACCCCCAGGGCCCTCAAGAGAAGTCGACGCTCTTTAACAGGGCTTCACAGATGCCATCTGCAACCCTGCAGCAGACATGCTGAACCAATGCAAGCATGTCGCCAAGGGAAGCCTCCCTCAGCCTGGATACCTACCAACCCTTGCCCGTCCTGGCCAGGGCCCAGACAAGACCAACACCAGAAGTCTCTCCATCTCTGGCTCCTGCCCTCTCTCTTGCCCAATCTTGGGGCAATGGCTCCCGGCTTATTCCTGAGGTAGCCCTCACCACTTTGTGTCTGGTTGTCCTTTATCTCTAGTTGTCCCAGCCTCTACTAAGTGAAGGTGTACACAGTGCTCAACCCATGTCCTGAGATTAAGTTCCAGTGTAACCCTCTGAGGTTTGCATACTACAGACCCAGGCTCTGCAGCTGTTATTTGCTTTCACTGTAATTGTGCTGTTTAGATATAAATTGATACTTCTGAGTAAGTACTTGATAATAATTTGCTCTCTTTAGAAGGTAAATATTCTCCTTTTCTCACCTACTATAAATTTTGTCTTAATCCCTTTGTTTTGAGAATAGTACATTTTAGCGTACTGTGTGATCACAAATTTGGAATTGATGAAGTCTGAATTAGTGAAGCTTTAATGTCCATTTTTTCACAGTCTTATGTGCTCAAGTTTGAAATGCAGCCAGTCGCCAACTCCTATCTTGACACACTTTTATTATAGTCAGAAGAAATTTACCAGATTTTATATAACAGAGGAAGCAGAGAGCATCATTATCTAGTTGAAACTGAAAAGGAAATTCTTAGTGGGCTGAAGAGCTGTGTATTTTTATCAAGTGTTCATTAGCTGTCCTCTGTGCAGGGGATCAACATGAAAATACCCAAAGGATGGGAAGCAGACAGACCAAAAAGTCCAAAAGGCAAGAGAGGCATCACAGGGCTGCCACTGTGACCAAAGGCTCAGGAAACAAAAGCAGGGGATGGTAGGCACTGCTCTAACTCAAGATGGCAGAGAAATGCACCGAGATCTTCTACAGACCTATCAGTTTGGTCATTGCAGATGAGGACAGAAAAATGCAATCAAGGTATATAAACCAGGTCATTTTATTTGCCAATAACACGTAATGTGTATATGTGTCTACATTCGCCAGAGTTTCCAGAAAAACAGAACCAGTAGGATGTGTGTGTCTATGTGTGTGTGTGTGTGTGTGTGTGTACACATATGTATCACATAAAAAATTTATTATAAGAAATTGGATCACATGATTATATAGGCTCACAAATCCAAAGATAGGGAGCTGGAGACCCAGGAGAGGCAGTGATTTAGTTTCGGTCTGAGCCCGAAGCCTGAGAACCAATGGTGTAATTTCAGTGTGGAGGCAATAGTGAAGCCCGCCTTGTGAACTCGTGGAGCATACCTGGGCTACTGGGAAGCACACAGGAAGAATCTGGCCGCTGTGCAGCTTTCACTTTAGATCAGGTTTTCTCAGCCTTGGCATTATTGACATTTTGGAATAGATAATTCTTTGTTGCCGAGAGCTGTCCTGTGCATTATTGGATGTTTAGTAGCAACCCCTGGCCACTACCCGCTAGATGCCAGTAGCGTACTCCCATTAGAAACAACTAAAAATCTGCCCAGACCTTGCTGATTATCTCCTGGGAGGCAGTATAGGGTACTCAGTTGAGAACCGCTGATTTAGATTTCCATTTTAGGTCCCCTCCACCCTTCTCTCCTGCTAACTCCATCCACTCTGTGCTCAGCGGCTGGGTAGGTATGTGTGTGTCCATCTAATACCATCTGAAACATCTCCCAATACCTGCTGCTAGCAGAGGCTATCAAAGTAGCTCCCGCACTTTTACCATACTTACCTCTGAAGAAGTTTCCATCAAGATCCAATAGGTAGAAAACACCATCAAATCTCAAACGGAGGAGGATAATGAGATCTTCCAACCTCCCACTAATTTTCAACTTCTAGAACTGCTCTCATTTGCCAAAAATAAAATTATAGTGTTAATTCTGTTTGATGGGGAAGGAAGTTTTGCTTAAAATAGCATCAACTTGGAGCCTCCATGAGGTATCAGGAGGGTCAATGGTTCAGATGGATCTCGTCAGGCTTATGGGAGCTGGTGCCTGGCAGTCTCAGAGTGATGGCATTCAGACTACAGGAAGTCATGGGTTCCCTCTTACACTGTTGGTGGGAAAGTAAACTGGTACAGCCACTATGGAGAACAGTACGCAGGTTCCTTAGGAAGCTAAACATAGAGCTACCATATGATCTGGCAGTCCCATTCCTGGGAATATATCCAGAGAAAACCATAATTTGAAGAGATACATGTTGATTTGTGTATATTGATCTTGTATCTTGCAAGTTTGCTGATCTCAGTTTTTTGGTTTTAATTGGTTTTGTGTATGTGTATTCCTCTGAATTTTCAATATGGGACTATGTTTTCTCTGAATAGTTATGGTCCCAATCTCCTTCCTAATTTAGATGCTTTTTAGTCCTTTTTCTTGCCTAATTGACCTGGCTAGAACCTCTAGTACTATACTGAATAGAAGTGGTAAGAGTGACAATCTTGTATTCATGACATTTGAGGGGAAAGCATCTATTCATTCACATTAAGTATGATGTCAGCTGTGAGTTTTTTGTAGACAGCCTTAATCCAAGAAAGTTCCCTTCTATGAAGCAACTGGCAAGGGATTAATCTCCAGAATATACAGACAGCTCATGCGGTTCAATATTAAAAAGAAATCCAATAAAAAAAATGGGTGGAAGATCTACATAGACATTTCTCCAAGGACATGCAGATGGCTACAAAGCACAGGGAAAGATGCTCAAAATCTCTAATTCTTAGAGAAATGCACATCAAAACTACAATGTATTACCTCACACCAGTCAGAATAGCCATCATCTAAAAATCCATGAACAATAAACACTGAAGGGGATGCAGGGCAAAGGGAACCTTCCTATACAGTTGGTGGGAATATAAGTTGATGCAGACACTATGAAGGACATATGGAGGCTCCCTAGAAAACTAAACACAGAACTACCATATGATCCAGCAACCCCACTCCTAGGCGTATATCTAGAGAAAACCATGATTCAAAAAGATACATGTGCCCCAGTGTTCACTGCAGCACTCTTTACAATAGCCCGGTCATAGCAATCTAAATGTCCGTCGATGGAGGGGTGAATAAAGAAGATGTGGTAATATATGCAATGGAATATTACTCACCTATAAAAAAGAATGAAATAACGCCATTTGCAGCAACATGGATGAACCTAGAGACGGTCACACTGAGTGAAGTAAGTCAGACAGGGAGAGCCAAATATCATATGAGGTAGGTTATATGTGGAATCTAGGATAATGGTGCAAATGAGCTTATTTACAGAACAGAAATAAGAGTCACAGCTGGAGAAAACATACATATGGTTACCAAGGGGAAGAGGGGATGGAGGAATAAATTGGGAGACTGGAAGTTACATATACACACTACTATACATAAAATAGATAACTAACAACATGCCATGTGTCACAGGGAACTCTACTCAATACTCTGTAATGACCTATATAGGAAAATAATCTAAAAAAGAATGGATATAGGTATATGTATAACTGATTCACCTTGCTCTACAGCAGAAACACAACATTGTAACTCATCTATTTTCCAATAAAACTTATTTTAAAAAAGAAAGCTCCCTTCTCTTCCTATATCAGAAGGGGTATTGGATATTATCAAACACTTTTCTGTATTTATTAAGAAGATTATGGGATCTTTGCCCTTTATATTCTATTAACATGCTACATTACATTGATTGATTTTCACATGTTCAACCAACCTTGCATTTGTGCCATAAACCCTTCTTTGTTATGGTGTACCTAATCCTTTTTTTGTAGGTGCTGGATCTTGTTTGCTAATATGTTGTTGAGGATTTTTTCATTTGTATTCATAAGGGATATTGGTTTATAGGTTTATTTTATTGTGATATCCTTGTTTGCTTTTCGTATCAGGATAATACTGGCTTCTTAAGATGGATTAAGAAGTATTTCCTCCTATTCTACTTTTGGGGAAGGGTTGGTGTTAATTTTTCTTTTTTTAATGTTTGATTTTCTTTGTGGACGCTTGTATTATTAATTCAGTATCTTTACTAGTTATAGATTTATACATAATTTCTATTTCTTCTTGAGTCAGTTTTGGTGAGCTGTCTAGAATTTTTTTTTTCATTTCATCTAGGTTATCTGAATTTCTGGCATACAACTGTTCACAGTATTCCTTTCTAATCCTTCTTATTTTTGTAAGGTCAGTATTGATGGCCCTCTTTCATTCTTGGTTTTAGTAATTTGAATCTTATGTTTTTTTTCTTGATCAGTCTTGCCAAAGATTTGTCAATTTTGTTGATCTTTTCAAAGAGCTGACTTTGGATTTTATTTTCTCTGTATTGTTTTTCTATTCCATCAGTTTCCTCTCTGGTCTTTATTATTTACTTCCTTCTGCTTAGTTGGGTTCAGTTTGCTTTCCTTTTTTAAAAATCTTTTAAGGTAGAAGATGAGGTTATAGATTTGTCATGGTTGGTTTTTAATATAGGTGTTTATATCTAGAAATTTACCCTTAAGCACTGCTTTAGCTGCATTCCATAAGTTTTGGTATATGTGTTTTCATTTTCATTTATCTCAAGGTATTTTCTTATTTCTCCTGACCCCTTGATTATTTATTTTTGTACATTGTTTAATTTCCATATACATGTGAATATACCAAATTTCTTTGTTATTAATTTCTAATTTCCTTCCATTATAATTAGAGAATTTATTTTATATTATTCAATTCCTTTAAATGTATTGAGATTTATTTTACAGCCTAATGTATGGTCTATCTGGAGAATATTCCATGTGTACTTAAGAATGTATGTTGTGCCGTCATGTAGAGTGTTCTATAGATGTCTGTAAGAGCTACGTAGATTATAATATGGGTCAACTTTTCTATATCCTTGCTGATGTTTTGCTAATTGCTCTATTATTGAAGGTTGATATAGAAATCTCTAATATTGCTGAATTGTCCATTTCTTTTTTTTAATTCTGTCAGTCTTTGCTGAATAGACTTCCTTTAGTATTTCTTGTAAAGCAGGTCAGTCGGTGGTAAAATCTCTCCATTTTTGCTTATCTGGAATGTCTTGTCTTAATTTATCCTTAATTTTTGAAGGATACTTTTCTGGATACAGAATTCTTGGATAATAATCCTTTTCTTTCAGTTCTTTGAATATATCACCTCTCTGCCTTTTGACCTCAGTGATTCCTGATAAGAAGTCAGCAGTTGATCTTACTGAAGATCCTTTGTGTGTGATGAATCATTTTTCTCTTGTTACCATCAAGATTCTGTATTTGACTTTTGACTGACTATGATATGTCTAGATGTGCATTCTTTGAATTTTTCCTATGTAGAATTTGTTGGAGTTTCCCAGTTGGCTCGGTGGTAAAGAATCCACCTGCTAGTGCAGGAGACACAGCTTTGACCCCTGGGTCGGAAAGAGCCCCTGGAAAAGGAGATGGCCACCTACTCCAGCATTCTTGCCTGAGAAATCCCATAGACAGAGGAACCTGACAGGCTATAGTTTACGCAGTTGCAAAAGAGTCTGACATGACTTAGCAACTAAACAACAATGAAGAGTTTGTGGAGCGTCCTGAATTAGAAGACTAACACTTTTCATCACATTTGGAAAGTTATCTACCGTAATTTATTCGCTGTTTGTCTATTCCTTTTTCTTCCTCCTGTTAATATCATTCCCAGGAGAGAGATGTAACGCCCCTGGTCCAATCAACTACGCCCTGTTGGTTGGACCATGTCTGCCCTGGGCCTTTCCTGTGTACAGGTAAAGAATGAGTCGCAGAGAGGGGGCTACTCGTGGCAGGGATAACACCCTCGAAGGTGAAGGAATGAAAGTGAGTCCTACAGCCCAAGCGCCACTTACTGCAAAGAAGTTGCAATGCAAGTACATCTCAGACCACTTGCACTTTTCGTTCTTTCCTTCCCAGGCCAAGTTCTTTTCTTTTCTTTGTGTTTCACCACCTGATAACAAGAGTCTTAAACGGGACAGCCCGAACATCTTGATTCCTTTGTGGAAGTAAGAAATTTCTCTTCAGCTCTAGTCAAGATCTAGTGACGGTCAAAGAGGGAAGCCCCAGCAGTATTTACCCTATGTGTAGGACTTTGGATATTCCAAGTTAATCTCTTTACCTCTCTGTGTGTATCAGGGGCATCACTCACTCACTCACACACACTCACACACACACACACACACACACACACACACACAGTTCTAGGTTCCTTTCTAGAATGCCCCTTGTGTAAACACTGGCCCTCCACCATGAGCTTCCCATTGTGTGTGTATTCCGTATCCTTGGAATGTCTGGTTTGTTTTGTTTTCCATTTGAGGTTTGTGCTACCTAGTTTCCTATAGAATTATCTGGATCCTCCCTCTAGTTGTTCTGTTCAGGAACCGTGTAGACAATTCTACCTTTATTTTGGTTTTCTATGCGTAAAATTGTATCCATCTGCTTTCCTTTTTAAGTCCTCAGCTTCTTCCAAAGCTCATATCCCTCTGTAGTTTCCTATCATAATTGCATTTTTAAAACCCCAGCTAAATCAATTCAGTTAATTATATTACAGTAGCTACTGTAGTTTGTCATCATGGGATGGACTTACAGCAATAATTCTCAAATACTCATTTCTTTGGATGTGAAGAGGCAGTTGTTATTAAAGAAAGAGGTATCTGCAGACACATGCATTTGATAAATACAGAGTTAAACGCGGACTGGCTTTTCAGTGACAGACTTCTTTAGAGGCTCTGATAAGCTTATATGCACTGTGCATCCCCAAGAGGGCAATACAGTGTGAGGCACTCCTCTCTAGTTTATTTCATCTCTGAGCTCTCCTTTCTCAGAACACTCAGAACAGGAACAGTGACCTGAGAAATACATGTTAGGGAAATGGTGATGTAATTAAATCTTAGAAGTTTATTAATTTTCTCATTACTAAATTTTAAAATGTATTCTCTCTGCTACCTTCATATTTGAGTATAAACCAGAGAAATCCAGGAGTGGGAGGACCAGGTCTGAAAGTCAGAGCATCTGAACCAGTTTTGTGTCTGAGAAATCATTTCCCTCTGGGCTTACACTCTCTCATCTGTAAATGAAAGAGTCAAACCTATGTGACCTCTGACTCATGGACACTGAGGCTTTTCCAGCCCTACTGATGTTCTTTCTCCTATGATGCAGGAAATCTAATTGTGTTTACTGTAAAAAAGGGAAGACGCTTTTACTATTTCCCCCAAAGGGTTTCTCATTATTCTCTGTCTTATCCATTTACAGCTACTTTGTTTATTTCTCTACAGAAACCATTTATGCCTCTTGAGTCCTGATCACTTAGATTTGATATGATCAAAGCTGCCACTTCTGTCTTGTCCAAACTGGGCATCTTAGAATCTCACTTTGAATTCTCAGAACGCAAAAGCCGGTAAAGTGAAGGGGACAGACTTATCACCTTCTGGGAGACTCCAAAGTGCCGTTATCACCTTTAATGAGGTGTTTTAAAGGGAGAAGTCAGTCTGCATCTTCCCTGTGCTTCCTGATGTGTTTCTTCCTGCTCACCGGAAGACTAGAAGATGGCAGCTAAGAAGCCTCCCCTTTCTTGAGCAGCCCAGCAGTGGGGTTTTATTCCTGATTCACTTCCTCAGACCAGCAGGTGCTCCAGGCTCTCTTCCCACCCACATGTGATTATCCCCGGCCAGATCTTCTCTCTCCTTCACAGAGGGCCCATTTTGTTCTGTATTGTTTTATCACATTCATTCTGAAAAATAAATACATGTATTCTTGGTTTTCTGTGCTTTTGAACTTTATGTAAAGATGAGTCATACAGTTTGCATGCTGTACATGCGTATACATATGGCTTGTTGGTCTCAGCAGCACGTTTTATTAGAGATTCATGGATGTGGAATATACCTTTCAGTTCAGTTCAGTTGCTCAGTCGTGTCCGACTCTTTGCGACCCCATGAATCGCAGCACACCAGGCCTCCCTGTCCATCACCAACTCCCGGAGTTCACTCAGACTCGCGTCCATCGAGTCGGTGATGCCATCCAGCCATCTCATCCTCGGTCGTCCCCTTCTCCCCCGCCCCCATATACCTTTCAGATGTTCTCGTTGCAGTGCAGTATTCCATTGGTATGAAACAAGCATCTACACTATTTGTTTATCCTTCTTCCTGTTTATGATTGTTTGAGGTGGTTTACAGGTTTTACATATTTATATTTTTTGCTCTTTTGAATGTTACTGTTACTAATGTTCTTCTGTTAGGATGAGCTATGTGAAATAGGAGTTTTTATAGGTTCCCTATTATTTCATATGATTCAACCCAATTCCTGTCTGTTGGTGCATATTTGCAAGATGATGTCTGAGAAATATACCTACAGAAATGCTGAGGTACATGCATCTTCAGTTTTGAAAATGAGGCCTAATTGTGTTACAAAGAGACTGTACCAGTTTGTACTCACTGTATCAAAATTGTCCCACCTCCTGGCAACACTAGATAAAGACAGTTTTGGTGTGTATGAAATATGGTTTTAACTGCAATTCTATAACCACCAATGAAATTAGCATCTTTGTATATATGTATCTGCCATGTCTGTTTCTTCTTCTGTATAAAAATGTGGAAGTGACTTCAGAACTGGATAAGGGTAGAGCATGGAAGAGTTTTGAGCTGCATGTTAGAAAAAGTCTAGGTTTCCCTTAGGAGCCTGTTAGTAGAAAGAAAGAAAGAAAGAAAGAAAGTGAAGTAGCTCAGCCGTGTCCAACTCTTTGTGACCCCGTGGACTGTAGCCTACCAGGCTCTTCCCTCCATGGGATTCTCCAGGCAAGAGTACTGGAGTGGTTTGCCATTCCTTCTCCAGGGGATCTTCCCAACCCAGGGATCAAACCCGGGTCTCCTACACTGCAGACAGATGCTTTAACCTCTGACCCAGCAGCTCACAATTGATCTGCTGTTCGTAGAAATATGAATGTTAAAGGTGATTATAGTGAGGACTTAGGAAGAAAAGAGGAGAGATGGAGAGAAAGCTTCTCTTATACTAGAGAACGCATATATCATCGTGAACAAAAAGTTGATAGAAATATGAATGTTAGCAGTGTCTGCTGAGCTTTCAGAAAGTAATGAGAAATATATCATTGGAAACTGAAGGAAAGGCATTCTTGGTTATAAAGTGGCAGAGAATTTGGTCTAATAGTGTTCCAGTGTTTTATGTAAAGTAGAACGTGTCAGTGACTATGGACTTGGATAGTTACCTGAGAATTCTAAAATAAGTATTAAAGACTGGTTTATGCTTGCTGCTAGAATGAGACGTGAGAGGAGAGAGGTAAACTGAAGACAGAATTGTTCCACAAAAGGAACCGGAACTTGCAGATTTGGAAAATTCTCAGTATACCCATACTGCAAAAATGAGAAAGTCTGTCTATGGAGAGCAAGCAGGGTGTGACTGGACAACCACTTGCTTATGAGATTAGACTGTGGCTCACAGATCCAGTTATGATGGCAGCAGAAACCGGAAACAGAGGTTACCCAGGACAGATCTGTAGAGGGTCCTCCTGTCTGATGGCTTGGCCCCCTGAGAACTGCATGGGAAGCTGACAAAGTTTTGGAGAATTTACATCGATAGAAGCACTGCCAGCTTAAACTAAATAGAGACAGGATAACTGAGGGAAGGCTGCTGGACTTCTGAGAGGCTACAGGATGGACCAGTAGAGCTATCTGGCTACCAACATGCATCATCCATCAGGAAAAGGGAAGAATGATCCTGAAGACAAAACAGAGGTCTGCAGGGGCGTCACTGTCACCATGGCCTGGTGAGGGCGCTGTCCCTCCTCAGTTCCTGAGAGTGGGCCACGCTGCTGCGGCTACACCCAGGGCCGAGGGGGTGAGCCCCCACCCTGCTGCACTCGGAGGATAGAGCACGCAGCCAAAGAGAGCTATCCTTGAGCCTTAAACGAACGAAACAGAAGGAGACTCATAAATACAGGGAACAAACTGGTGGTTGCTGAAGGAGAGGGGGTGGAGGGAACAGATGAATCGGCTTAACCTCCAATTATAAAATAAAGAAGTCACGGGAATGTAAAGTACACATAGGGATAAAGATATTAAAAATAAACAAATAATAGATTAGGCATGAAAAAAGGACACATGGGGAATATAGTCAATGATACTGTAACAACTTTGGATGGTAACCGGACTTGTTGTGGTGATTATTTCATAATGTATAAAAATATCGAATCACTGTGTGGTACAGCTGAAACTAATATAGTATAGTATGTCAAATATAACTTAATTTAAAAAAAAAAACCTAATGGAATTTGCCCTGCTTTCAGACTTGCTTGAGATCTAAGCCTTCTTTCTCCTTTCCAGCCTCTCCCCGCTAGAATGGACTGTTTCTCCAATGCCTGCCCCACTGCTCTGCTCTGATAGCAGATAACTTGTGTGCTTCCACAGGTTCACAAGGGGGAAGGATTTTTGCCTCAGGATGAATCACCTATACCTAATGGAGATGATAATGAGATGAGATTTTGGACTTTGAGTTGATGCTGGAATAGGTTAAGACTTTTGTGGCTGTTGGGATGAAGTGATTGTAATGTACACGTGAGAAGGACGTGGTATCTGGGGGAGGGGGTGCAAAGGGTGAAGAGTTGCAAGCCGAGACAAATTCATATGTTGGAGTGAGTCCTAACCTGAACATCTCAGATTTTTACTGTATTTGGAGACAGAATATCTAAAGTGGCAGTTAAGTTAAAATGATGGTATTAGAGTGGACCCTAATCCAATGCAACTGGTAATCCTTATAAGAAGGAAAAATTAAGACATAGGTGTGCACAGAGGGAACTCCATGGGAAGAAACAGGCAGAAGATGACCATCTGTAAATCACGGAGATGGACTTCAGGAGAAGTCAACCCTGCCAACATCCTGATCTCAGACTTCTAGCCTTTAAGACTGGGAGAAAATACATTTCTGTTATCTAAGCCACCTCATCTGTGATACTCTGTTACTAGACAACTGTTACACCTACGTGTATGCCAATACCACTCAGTTTTGATGAATGTAGCTTTATAATAAAGACATTCAGTGCTGAGCAGAGGTGGTAAGAGTGGGCATTCTTGCCTTTTTCCTGATCTTAGGAGGAAACAGCCAGTCTTTCATCAATGAATTTGATGCTAATTCTAGGTTTTTGTTGTTTTTATTTTTTTAATGCCTTTTATATGATGGAGGGAATATTCTCTAGTCTTAGTTTTCAGAGGGTTTCTATCATGAATGGGCACTGAAGTTTGTCAAACGCTTCTTCTGTATCTCTTGAAATGATCGGATAATTTTTCCCTTTTATTCTACTAATGTCGTGGGTTACTCTGATTGATTTTTGAGTGCTGAACCACCTTACATTGCTTAGATAAAACTCACTTGGTTATGGTATGGAATAATGCTTTTGAAATCTTGCTGCATTGGTTCCACAGATATTTTTGTGGAGAATGTTTGAATTTATGTTTGTGACGCCCTTCAATGCTGGGCACTTTTCTGGAATTATTTATTTAATTTTACCATTGGGTGCGACCATTCACTAAAAATTATTATTTTTTTTAAATGTGGTTTCCCATAACTTTTAGGTATGCACCTCTGGGGCGGTGTTTCTTTGAAATATATTTTCTGGTGCTAAGAAAATGTCTAAAAGTATTATTTTACTTTTTTTTTTTGTCAAGAGAGTTTGTCAATTTCTAGTTTGTATTTTAGTCATGTGATAAAAGCTTCAGGAGATATAGAGGATATTTTTTAAAGTATGATTTTTATCTTGCAACTATGTGTAATATTTATAATTTGAGACTTCAAATCACAGAACTTGAGAAGTTTTGGATATCGTGTTTTGGCGTTTTGCAGAAATTTACAGCAGATCTCATGTACACCTCATTTTATTGAAAAGAATAATTTATCGTTTTTTTTTCCCCAATTTAAGAACTGGGATAAATAACAGTGTTGATGATCAGTTACCATCTCTTTTCCTCTGCAGCCTTGCTGAAGTTGTCTCTAAGTATTTGTTGAGTATGGGAGCAGAGCAGGACACCACCTTATATAAACACTGTTGAATTCTGTTTCATAACAACATTGGTTGATTTTATCCATGGAGAACTTTTTTCTTGCCCTCAATTTGTGGTCTCTCCTTTGATTTCTCAGGTCTTGTCTCGTCTTCTGTGTTTGGTGTTAAATCATGGGGAGGAAGCTGGACCTGTCTGGTCTGACCGACGATGAAACAGAGCATGTTCTCCAGGTGGTCCAGCGAGACTTCAATCTCCGAAAAAAAGAGGAAGAGCGTCTCAGGTGAGATGCTATTTTGCACCTGGGTACATTGAACCACGTGTGGACAAGTGAAACAGGCTTCCTGAGGTTCCTTGCTGTCAGCCCTGGGTTCAAAGTGTTTATATCATGTAAACACATGTAAAAAGAATGTCCTTCCCTCTGTAGTTAGGCTGACTAGCCTCACTGCTGGGCATCACAATGTCAGCTCGGAAATGTGACTGTTCACACTGGCAGTCAACATTGTTGTCTGGCTGTTCACCTGGTACGTTAGCTGTACATTAGCTGTACGTTAGCTGTACATTAGCTGTAGAATGGATGGAGTTTGTGATGACGGTAGCTGCTTTGAGCCTGCTCCTGGCTTTTATTTTCTTGTCCAGGTACTCTTGAAAAATAACCAAAGTGCTATATAAATGGGAGAATTAGACTCATAGCTGTACACTCTTCTGTTAGAGCTCTCGGCTACCATGGCACAGAAAGAAAGCTCTGAAGACCCGGTTCAAGGAGAGTGATCTCCAGGCTGGGATGGGAATACCTGGCTCACCCTTGCCCCCTCATTTTATAGAAGGGAAAACTGAGACCCAGAGAGGGGGTCCTCTGACTCCTCTGCAGTTGATATTTTCTCGTGGGATGTTCTTGGAAGTACTGTGCTGCCTAAATTTGGAAGAAGTCAGAGTGATGGAAGTGCGGTCATGTGCTGGAGTTTGTGTGTTAGAACCTGATGTCAAGCCCTCATGAGCTCCTGTCCTCCATAAACCTGTTTTTATGTTTGAATTTTTTTAAGGTTTCTTTTTTTTTTTTTTTTTTTGATGTGGATCATTTTTTTTTTAAGTTTTTATTGAATTTATTACAATATTATTTCTGTTTTATGTATTGGGTTTCTTTTTTTTTTTGGCTGCAAGGCATGTGGGATCTTAGTTCCCCAACCAGGGATCACACTCGTATGCCCTGCATTAGAAGGTGAAATCTTCAATACTGGCCCACCAGGTAGAGCCCCACAAACCCCTTATCTCTCAGGATCTCACAGGTTTGTCACGGTACTATCTGCTTCCTTGGCCATTGAGCCCAAAACCTGTCTTTATAATTCCTCCCTGACTTGGTTCTCACGCAGGCTGGGGCCAGACCTTGTTATTTCTGCCTCCTCAGCATCTCTCCCGACCCCTTTCCAATCCAGCTTTCATGACTCTTCATCCCAGTCTTTGCAGTAACTTTCTCTACGATCCTCTCCCTACTTCTCCAGACTGGTGCCCCATTTCAGTTCGAATCATGCCCTTTCCCACTCTGCTTTAAATTGACGTGGGTTGTTTCCTTTTGCCCTTGGAGTTTCTCAGTCTTTCTGTTTCTGTAGAAGAGTAACCCCTATTTCTTGTAAGCACCCTCATGTAGTTAACTTTATTTCTACCATGCTTTCTTTTCCCATATTGTATATATTCAATAGGTGCTTGTTAGACGGAAGACAAGAAATATGTTAAATAGTCAGTTGATTTAAAACCCATGTGCCACAGAAACAGACTATGAATCAATGGAATTCTGAGTATAGAGAGCCAAGAAATAAACCCACAGACCTCTGGTTAATTAGTCTTCGACAAAGGAAGCAAGAATATACAATGGGAAAAAGACAGTCTCTTCAGCAAGTAGAGTTGGGAAAGTTGGGTGGCCACATGTAAACTGAAATTAGAACATACCCTCACACTATACACAAAATAAACTCAGAGTGACTTTAAGACTTAAATATAAGATACGGTACATAAGATTCCTAGAAGAGATCATACGCAAAACATTCTCTGACATAAATCATACCACTGTTTTCTTAGGTCAGTATCCCAAGGCAATAGAAATAAAAACACAAATAAACAAATGGGACCTAACCAAACTTACAGGCTTTTCCACAGCAAAGGAAACCATAAACAAAATGAAGACAACCTACAGAATAGAAGAAAATATTTGCCAGTGATGTGACTGACAGGTGTATATTTCCAAAATATACCAATAGCTCATACAACTCAACAACAACAACAAAAAACAACTCAATTGAAAAATGAGCAGAAGGCATTAATAGACATTTCTCCAAAGAAATAATATAAATGGCCAATAGGCACTTGAAAAGATGCTCAACGTTGCTAATTATTAGAGAAACGCAAATCAAAACTACAGTGTGTATCACCTCACACTGGTCAGAATGACCATCATTAGAAAGTCTACAGATAACAAATGCTGGAGAGGATGTGGAAGAAAGGGAACTCTCTTGCACTGTTGGGGAATGTAAGTTGTTCCAGCCACTGTGGAAAGTAGTATTCTCAGGAAACTAAGAATAGAATTACCGTATGTCCAGCAATCCCACTCCTGGAATATATCCAGACAAAACTCAATCCAAAATGATACAAGCACCTCTGTGTTCCTAGCAATACTATTCAAAATAGCCAAAATATGCAAAGAAGTGGAATGTCTATTGACAGATGAGTGGATAAATGCAATGTGGTACATATATATAATGTAATATTTAAAAAAATGAAATAATGCCATTTGCAGCCACATGGATGCAACTGGAAATTATCATACTAATTGAAGGAAGTCAGAAAGACAAATACCATATGACATCACTTGTATGTGGAATCGAAAATATGAGACAAATGAGCCTGTCTACAAAACAGAAACAGACTCTCAAACTTTCACAAGAACAGACTTGTGGTTGCCTGAGGGGGAGGGGAGTTGGGTGGGATGGGAGGTTGGGGTTAGCAGGTATAAACTCTTGTATGTGGAATGGATAAACAAGGTCCTACTATATGGCACAGAGAATTATATTCAATATACTATGATAAACCATAATGGAAAAGAATACTTAAAAAGGAAGATGTGTGTGTGTGCATGTATGTGTGTGTGTGTGTGTAACTGAGTCACTTTGCTATGTAGCAGAAATTAATGCAACATTATAAATCAACTATACCTAAAAAATCCCATGTGCCAGGCACTGTTCTAGCTGTTGGGTACATTAATAGTGACCCAAATAAGCCTTCACCCCATGGAGTTTATATTTCAGAGCTACACTACCCATACTATAGCCATCAACCACATATGGCTTTGTGTACTTATAATGGGGTGAGTCTGAATTGACATGCACTATAACTGTAACATACACACCGGATCTCCAAATTTTAGTACCAAAAAAATGTAAGCTATCTCATTAATAATTTTCATATTGACTACATTTTGAAACACCAAATTTTGGATACATGAGGTTAAAGAAGAAACATTAAAATTAATTTTCCCTGCTTATGTTTACTTCTTTTTTAGTTTGGGTACTAGAAAAATTAAAATTAAACATGTCTCACATTATATTTCAATTGGCTAGTGCTGCCCTAGAGGGAGGGCAGAGAGAGAAGATGTAAATAAATAAAAATATACTTGTATGTATTAGGTGATGAGAGCCACGAAAAAGAATGAAGCGGAGAAACGGGGGCAGAGACTGGCCGGGGCTGGGCAGGGGCCTCTCTCGTGCATGGGCTGCTCAGGGAAGACCTCTGCGGTCTTGAAGGGGGTGAGGGAGGGAGCTGGACTGCTCTCTGGGGTGACATCAAGCAGGGGGAGGCAACAACAGACGTCAGCTTCTGATTCTGGAATGCGCCTTTGTGTTTCCAGAGAAGCTGGAAGGGAGGGAGCCGGGGAGAGTGCAGTGGTAGAACAAAGTCCAAGCAGCATCCTGAGTTTGAACCACACGTGGGAAATCGAGACTCAGAAGCACTGCAGTGGGCAGTCCTTTCCTTGCCTCTCTGCATTGCCTGGGTTTAGGAGACGTGGAAGAGTCTTGGAAGCTACGATACAGAAGGTGTTTTTGAAATCTTTAATTTTTGCGGCAATGAGCATAGGATTCAGAATAGAATATTTTTCTTCTAAGGTGTCAAATTGAATTGTGTTTCTTTTCTCGTGGACAGCTGTTCTTTACTTACCCAGTTTCTCTGGTTAGGTTTTTGTGAGGGTAGGTCTCAGGGGTAGAGGTCACACAGTGTTTCTAATGATCTGTTCTTCAGTGCTGACATAAAGTGTGGTGAATATATAGGTGGTGAAAGTGTGAATTAAATGCCCTCAGAACACATGATGGTGAGACAGAGCAGGCAGGGGCTGAAGAGTTCAACACCATTAGGTCACTGAAATACGCTCATGGAAAGATAACTAGAAGGAATGGAGCAGTCTGGGTGCACTGCAGTTTCCTTTATTATTATCCATCATTGTTTCGTTATTATTGATTCCTCATAGAAGTTCCCGTAAGGAGGGTCCCCACGTACATGAAGGCACCAAAGCACAGAGAGGTTACAGAGCTTCCTCAGAATCACACAGTTAACTGGGATAGAGCCAGGAGTCTGTTTCCCACATTCTCTGAATTATATAGATTGGATCAAGCCTTTTCAAAACTGTTCTTCGGTGCAGATAGGAGACTCCTGTCTCCCACTCTCCACCACACCCTCTAATGAGCAGAGTCACACCACCATAGGGTGTATCAGCTCCTGCGTATATACACAGTCAGGGGTCTTCCTATATAACGTGACTCTGTGGGCCCCGTATCACTGAAACCATATGCTTGAAGCACTGGGGATGTGGTGTATCGAACGTTTAAACCCATTAAAGACTATATGTATAGTAGGACAATTTGGGGGAAGACAGAGGACTGGGCAGGCCTGAGAACTGTGGACGTGCAGCAGCAGACAGAGGACGGGGCACTTATGTACAACTTCAATACCGTGTTGATTTCCTTTTCCAGGACACACCATAGTATTAAAGCTATGGATAGAGCACAGCAGGGAACGAAAGACAGGTCGACCCTGCTCCTTCCTCCAGGTGCTTGGGGTCTAGATGAATCAGGTAAATGTGTCGAAAACACACACTATACTTGATTCATTTTATTCCTTGTCTTTCGTCAGATGATTTCATGCAAATAGTAAAAACCAAAATGGGAAAGAACACTTTGAGATGAAAAGCGGCAGTCCTCTGCTCCATGTTTAATCAGTTTTGTCCTTAATCCTGTAAAGCCTTAAATTTAAATCTGTAAAGTTAAAACATGTGGGTATGTTGCTATTTTTTGATGTATCAATTTTAGGTAGTCTTTCATTTCTCTGCTCTGAATAGTGGGGACTTTGCTTACTTACTTAGAGTACTTTACCTTTGGTTTCTTGCTTGTTATCTGTGGTTTGGTTTTCTATTGGTCATCTTTCACACAAATAGTACACAGAAACCCTGTCTTGTTCCATGCGTGTTCACCCTCCTTCCTTGGTCTGGCAGCACGAGTATTCATATGATGTTCCTACCTCTGTCAACCACCCCTTCCACTTTCTTCATCTCACATCTGTCCACGCAGTACCTTTATTCTTATGTATTCAAGGTTGAGGCCATTCAGGTGCTGTTCTGCAAACATCAATTTGAGCCTTTCTTGTTTTATTCAGAGGTTGACATTACTGTTGAAAATCAATAGTCATTATGATTGAAAATGGTGTTCGCTGCTTCCTCTTTCAGAACTTCACTGAAATCTGTAGGTGGCTGATTGGTGTCCTCCTTTTCTGTTTACTTTTATGAATCAATTACATTTGTATTTCCTTGCTGTCATTTTAAATAAGTCTTGGGAAGGCGGAAAGACCACCATGTGTTAAGTCTGTCATCTGGAACTCACTGGCCACAGCAACTTCCTTGCTGGTCAGGGCCACAGAGGAGCCTGGGGAGGTGCAGACATAAAGGGCACTCCCTGTGTGCAGCGTGTACCCAGAGCATGCTCTGGGGTCACACAGACGTGGACCTTAAAGGTCCTCCTACCACTGTTTACCTCATTGTTAGCTGGAGGGAACCTGACCTCCAAAACACTGGATGGAGGGGAGTTCCTGATGACCAGCAGGGAACTTTGTGCTGGAAAGAAACTTTTGGTGAGATAAGTCACTGAGGCCTTGGGGTTTATTTGTTACAGCAGCATAGCCTAGTATGACTTTGACGAATACAGTTTCTGGGAGGGACCTTGACTTTATGCCCCGACCCTTGAGACTTTACAGCTGTAGAAGGAGGCCTGTGAGGTGAACACGCTGTTAGTGGGTAGATCCTGGCCTGGACCCTCAGCTCCTGGTCTTCTGCCATCTCATTAGTATAAGACACCTGTGGAATCTCCTGACTTACAGTAGGAGCATAATTTATATTCTGTGATTTTATATTGTCAGGCACGTTTACAAAGTGGCTTTAAAAATGAGTGTTAATTGCATGGCACTCTGGTGTTCAGACTGAGATGTTTATGAGATAGCCACAGCGTTTAAAATTTCTCACTTAAAATGTGCTGGCCAGAAGCTAGTTAGCATCTGGATAACTTCCAAGGATCTGCTGCTGCTCTAATGGACTTGGTCTGTGGGGAAGCAGGGGTTAGATTTGATGAAATGGTTTCCCGTAATGCGACTGGCCGTTAATTGTCAGGGTTTGCTGAACTGAGGGTGTGCTTCTGCCTGCCAAGGACTGCCGGGCTCAGGCAAGGCCAGGCCGGGGGAAGGAAGGGAGGGGAGGATGGAGCGTGAGTGGCAGGGCACTTCCCGTCCAGTCTTTCTCTGAGAGGCTCAGTGCCTGCAGCCCAGCAGCTACGGTATGTAAACTCCTCCTTTGGCCTGTGTTAAGAAGAGGATTGATGCACTTGGAGACCTGTTTCTGTCACTCACTTGCTGACACAGCCTGCACCCTCTCTGCACCTCAGTGACAGGGTGTGAGGGCAATCATCCATCCCCCAAGAGTCAGATCTAAGTGTTGTGAGAAAGCAACTAAAAGCTGCCAGGGTGTGTGGAAGGCCCACTGCAGGAAAGCAGAGCATCTCCCTCAATTAGAAAAGCTTTGTGTTTCTAGTCTGTTATACAGAAACCCCTTTAAGGTTCAATTATGATTTTATTAAGTAGAAAGAACACAGAGCTTTTAATGAAATGAGTTAGTGATCTTTCTTCATTCAAAATTCATTTTAAACAAATTAAAATTTTATCACATGAATTTAATTTTTCAAGAAGTTTCATTTTCAAAAAGTAAACCCCCTTCGCTCTCAGGGTCCCTAGTCTGGACATTTAAACTTATGGAATGAATTAACAAACACTCCTGGTCATGTCCTTCTTTGAAGCTGGAGGTCAGACTGCCTCGTCTTCGCTCAGTTGGAATACACAGGCCCCGTGGTTTATGAAATAACTCTGCATTCCCAGAGTGCATCTGTCCTGCACTTCCTCACTGCCCCGTGTAGCCCCTGAGATGCTGCAGGAATGCTGTGGCAGTCACCTGTCCAGGTGATGCATCTGCTGTCTCAGAGAGGGGCTGCTGCAAGGCAGGATTCCTTCCTCTGCACTGCCGGATCAGGTTGACTGGCCAGTCACCTGGCGGGGCTCCGAAATGACAGAGCCGAAAGCACTCTGTGGTGGAGTGGAAGGTCAGACGCAGCTCCGTTTGAGTCACCTTTTGACGGGGAAGGCCCAGCACCTCAGAGACACCGGGAGCGGTCCTGGAGGCTTGTGGAGGGCAGGTGTGGGGACCTCAGGAGTGGGACGTGAGTAGAGTAAAGAGTATCAATCTCAAAGCTATAAGGGACTGCGCGGATATTTTAAATCGCCTTTTTACTTAGCACTGATACTTTTAATAATGAAAAGGTCACATATATTAAATCAAAGCTATTGGATATCCATTCATTTGCTTCAAAATCATATACTGAATGTCAGAAGCCTCCTGGGGAAATGTGAGGGGGATGAAAGGGGAGGGGAGGGAGGGAAAGGTTCACAAAATTAGTAAGTGCCTTAACCCCTGAGGAAAAGTCCAGAAGGTGAACTAAGTCTGATATGAATAATTAGGATGCTATGCAGAGTGAGGAAAACAGACCCATGGGAATACTTTCATCTTGGAGGTGGGGGTAGGAGAAAGGAAGGGCGTCCTGAAGGAGAGGTGCGTTTGATTTGATCCTGGAAGACAGACAGGATTTTTAAAGTGGATTGAGACAAAGGTCTGGGCAGCAGGGAGCATCCTGTGTGTTATTCACTCAGTCATGTCTGACTCTCTGCGACCCCACGGACTGCAGCCCGCCAGGCTCCTCTGTCCATGGGGTTCTCCAGGCAAGAGTACTGGCGTGGGTTGCCAGGCCCTCCTCCAGGGGATCTTCCTGACCCAGGTCTCCCACATTGCAGCAGATTCTTTGCCATCTGAGCCTATTCCCTTTGCCAGGGATGCCATCAGGATGGAAAAAAGGACATATTTCCTCAACCCAATCAGGAGCTGTGGTGGGGACAGTGGGCGAAGTGACTGCTTTGCCAACAGTTCTTTCTGCACCACAGCTAATCATGTGGAACAGCATGCGGTGTTCCAGGAATATGAGCTCTTCTCATTCCCAGCAAACTCTGGGAGAAGCACTATGTCTACCCATTTCCAAAATGAGTGTCTAAAAAGAAATTAAAAACTGGCCCAGGTTGTACACAGTGAAAGGTAGAATCAAACCTAGATAGTGCCTCCCCAGAACTAGGACAGCACACTGCCTTGGTACTGAAAAGAAGGTGACCCAGGCGCTACGGGGACCGAAGGGGTGGAATTAGGGCTGCCTTAGAAAATCTGGTACCTGTACTTCCTAGAACCTGGGGTAACATTCCCAGGGATGGGAATCTAGTAGGGTTTAAGTCAGGATATGGGGAAGTGTAGCTGGGGCATTACACTAGTTATTAGCCACTTAATGTTTTGGCTTATCCAAATGTCAAGTGTAGTCTAGATGTGAAATACCCTCTGGATTTCAAAGCTCTAGTGTGAAAAAGAATGTAAACTGTCTCATTAATAATTTTATATTGAAAACACATTGAAATGAATCTAAAATTACATTTTAAGTAAAATGTTTTGTTGTTATTCAGTCATTAAGTCATGTCCGACTCTGCAACCCCATGGCCTGCAGTATGCCAGGCTTCCCTGTCTATTGCAGTGTGCTCAAATTCAGGTCCATTGAATCAGTGATGTTATCCAACCATGTCGTTCTCTGCCACTCTCTTCTCCTTTTGCTTTCGATCTTTCCTAGCATCAGGGTCTTTTCCAATGAGTCAGCTCTTTGCATCAGGTAGCCAAAGTATTGGAGCTTCAGCATCAGTCCTTCCAATGAATATTCAGGATGGATTTCCTTTAGGATTGTCTGGTTTGATCTCCTGGCTGTCCAAGGGACTCTCGAGAGTTTTCTCCAGCACCACAGTTCGAAAGCATCGGTTCTTCAGCGCTCAGCCTACTTTGTGGTCTAGCTCTTGCATCAGTACATGACTACTGGAAAAACCACAGCTTTGATTATATGGACCTTTGTTAGCAAAGTGATGTCGCTGCCTTTTATTTTTTTCCCCAAACTTTAAAGTTTTTGTCTCTCCTCTTTAATATGTTGTCTGCTGCTGCTAAGTCGTTTCAGTCGTGTCCAACTCTATGCAACCCCATAGACGGCAGCCCACCAGGCTCCTCTGTCCCTGGGATTCTCCAGGCAAGAACACTGGAGTGGGTTGCCATTTCCTTCTCCAATGCATGAAAGTGAAAAGTGAAAGTGAAGTTGCTCAGTCGTGTCTGACTCTTAGCAACCTCATGGACTGCAGCCCACCAGGCTCCTCCATCCATGGGATTTTCCAGGCAAGAGTACTGGAGTGGGGTACCATTGCCTTGTCTGAATATGTTATCTAGGTTTATCATAGCTTTCCTTCCAAGGAGCAAGCGCCTTTTAATTTCATGGCTGCAGTCACCATCTGCAGTGATTTTGGAGCCCAAGTCAGATGTATAATAAAATTAAGTTCACCTGTTTCTTTTCTACTTTTAAAACTATGACTACTAGAAGACCATATATATATATTATATATATATATATATATAGAGAGAGAGAGAGAGCTCACATTATATTTTTATTGGCCAACACCAGTTTGGAATGCTGTGTTAAGCAATTTGGAATTTACAGGAGTAGAAAGTAAGCTTTCTTCCCCAATTTTGTTTAAGGCTAGTCCTTTTCTTTATGAGGCTTATAGGTATCTGAAAGGTCCAGTGGAAGTCTTCACTACCTCATTGTGCATTGGCCTTTGCTGTGGAGAACTGTCATATCTGCCATGTGAAGGTGATCTCAGAATGATTGCCTGGTATTGGCTTTATTGTACAGTTTGAAAGGACAGCACATTATGATCATGCCATATTCACCACGGAGAGTTTGCACATCTCAGGAGAGAATAAATCCTTTGATATTTCTTTGGAATTAATGGTTGACGAAGTAAGTCTATGTCAAGACTTTTGAAATAATGAAGTGGCCTTAGGATGGCCTCATATTCATGATTCATATAATGTCTCTGGCACCATAAAACCATAAGTTATCACATATTTGCCTGTGGGGGCCTGCTTTTAAGAATGGCCAAGAGAGTTAAAGGATCTTAAATTCGCTAGATGCTGCAGATGTGCTTATAACATAGAAAAAGAATCATACTGATGCTCTTTTTAATTTGTCACCCTTCAAGATGTACAGTTACTAATCTGTCAGTTCTGGATACTTCCTCCCTATAATCCCGTGTTCTTTAATAACAATATTCTAGATTGCTTTTGTAGCTCAAAGTTCCTGATATTATTTACTTTTCCACTCCCAATGTTAGAGGCTCAACGCTGCTGGGCTCTGATAAAGCTTTTGTGGTGTGAATTCTTGGCTGGACTTTCATTCCTCAGATCTCTGGCTCCATAAAGCATTTGTCTGGCATTTGGTGTGCACAGAATTCAGGACTTGGAAGAGAGTAAGAAGGAATGTTTCCGCAGCTATTGTGAAGGCAGCTTCCTTCAGCCGCAGTAATTCAGGCACAGCCACAGTTAGCCAGAAATGGCCTGAAATGCAGAGCTGGTGAACACAAATGGGCTGTATGGGAATCAGAGTTTCACCTTCACCCTGTGCTCTTGGAATGACAGCATCCTTGTCCCCCTGACCTTCTACAGTTCCTGAAAACAGGCCCCTGCCTTGGGGGCCTTGTCCCTTGCCTTCATCTCCTTACTCAGCCCCTGAAGAAAATATACTATATACAAATCCTCCTGTACTGTTGGTAGCAATGTTAAATTGGTGCAGCTACTATGGAAAACAGTATGGAGGTTCCTCAGAAAACTGAAAGTAGAATTACCGTATGATCCAGCAACCCCACTCCTGGGCATATACCCAGACGAAACTGTAATTCAAAGAGATACATGCACCCCCCCCCCATATTCATGGCAGCACTATTCACAATAGCCAAGACACGGAAGCCACCTAAATGTCCATCAGCATATGAACAGATAAAGGAGATGTGATACGAGTCTACAACGGAATACTACTCAGCCGTAAAAAAGAATGAAATAATGCCATTTGCAGCAATATGGATGGACGTAGAGATCATCATATTAAGCGAGGTAAGACACAGGAAAACACAGGTATCATATGATACTGCTTACATGTGGAATCTAAAATATGACACAAATGAGCTTATCCACAGAACAGAAACACTCCTGGATAGAGAGAGCAGATTTGTGGTTGTCAAGGGATTGGGAGGTTGGGGTTAGCAGATGCAAACTATTATATATAGAATGGATAAACAGCAAGGTCCTCCTGTATAGCACAGGGAACCATATTCAATATCCTGTGATAAACTATAGTGGAAACGAATATTAAAAAAGAGTATATATGTATATGCCTCTGTGTGTGTGTGTGTTCGAATCACTTTACTGTTCAGCAGAAATTAACACAACATTGTAAATCAACTATACTTCCAAAAAATAAATGTCAGTAAAGATAGAGGGAAAAAAGAAAGTAGGCCCATCTCCTGACCAGTTTCTAAGCTGATATCATTGTGAAGGAAATTTGTGAACCACTCTCTCTCTCTCAGAATAACTCTTAATGAGTGCCTTCTTTGAGATTGGAGTTTTATGCTCCAGCCTTGAGATTCCTTTGCTGGATATCTGACTGATGCCTTAAATTCCTGGAGGAGCTGGGCCCCAGAGGAAGTCCTAGTCCTCTGCAGCTCACCCCCTGCTGGCCTGACTCATGGGCTCCTATCGTGCATCAGCTATGCATGCGTGTGGACCTAGGACCCAAGCCTCCTCTGACTAATTCTTATCCCCTAGGCCTGAGGCTACTCAGAGTACCTGGTTCCTATATATCTATCCAGATCCTGGGTTTCCAGGTGTGGTGATCTTAGGAGGTTGGCGGGATCTGTGATTCCAGCCACCTCTGGAGTTAATACTAGAATGATGTATCGCTGGCCTCTGCCAGGTTGCCCCCAAAGTTCCTATGTATGTGGTCAGCCCCCATATCTGTAACAGTTATCCATGGTCAGCTCCCTCCTTGCCCTGCTCAGCTTACCTTTTCCATCTTCCTGGCTAAGCACCTCACAGCCACCAGGGTCCATTCCCTGCACAGCCTGGGCTGTGATTTTGCCCCATTCCATGTCAGGTATGCACATGCCCGGAGCCTGGGCTTCCTTACTCCCCAAGGTGGCCTAGTTGGAGGGACTTGGCTTTGTGTTGCCTCCCAGAGCCTACCTGCATGTTCCCCTGCCCCACTGCCCTCCTCCCCAGAGCTGGAGCCTACCTGGGCACTCCTGCCAGATGCCCTCCCATGGCTGTGGGCTGTCTGCCTCCCTGCGCTACATCTCTGAGTCCCGTCTCTGCAGGTCCTGGGCTTTCTCTTCTTCCTCTTCCTGACCCAAGGATCGAACCCAAGTCTTCTGAGTTGGCAGGTGGATTCTTTACCAGCTGAGCCACAAGGGAAGCCCGTATCTGCCTGGAATGCTGCTGCTGCTGCTAAGTCGCTTCAGTCGTGTCTGACTCTGTGCGACCCCATAGATGGCAGCCCATCAGGCTCCCCCATCCCTGGGATTCTCCAGGCAAGAACACTGGAGTGGGTTGCCATTTCCTTCTCCAGTGCATGACAGTGAAGAGTGAAAGTGAAGTCGCTCAGTCGTGTCCGACTCTTAGCAACCCCATGGACTGCAGCCTACCAGGCTCCTCCGTCCATGGGATTTTCCAGGCAAGAGTACTGGAATGGGGTCCCATTGCCTGGAATGTGGGGAGGTTAAATGAACTAGCAGATGGGAAGCCCCGTGGACAGCCCCGGGGAGCATGGTAAAGACTCGTGAGAACTCAGGGTGAGGTCTGTCCGTGCCTTATTCTAGGCTGGTGTATCTGGTTCATCAATTAAATAAAGTTCTCTTTAAACATTCATATCTATTTAGTAAATTCAAATGGTTTTTATGGTTTAGCTTTTCCTAAAGCAAGAGACTTTCCCCTTGTTTTGCTATTAGATGATTTTCTACAGGCAGAATAGAAATGCTTGTGTTTGTTTTGTAGCTGATGCTTAATTATTTAGAACTTTGATGTCTCTCTTCATTTGTACATTCATTTGTGTGTTGACCTGCTGTGCCAGAGAAGACTCTCGGCTGACAGGATGGTTTTGTTTTGTTTTTTCTTTAGACTCAGAAACTCTGATGCCTTTTATTTGGGATGGTGGTTCTGTGTGTTTATGTTTCCCCGCAGGCTTTCTGGTTTCTTTCTGATTATAGAAACAAAGCATTTCTGTATGAAGTAGAAAACGGGCCAGTGGGCACATGAGTGAGTTTTGCGAAAATCACACTTTTCTGCTTTGACAGAATAAACACAAAGGGGAAACTTTTAAATAGAGGTAGAAGTTCTGAACATACACAGCCACCCTAGCAGGACTAACTGGCCTTAGGTGCAACCACTCAGAGTGTTTGCTTTCTCCTGGAGGCACGTTTCTGCCATGGAAGTGGTTTCCAAAGTCTTGCGTGTCGCAGAGCCATAGTATGGCGGGCCTCCCTCCCGGGCTGCTGCTTCGTGAATCACACAGGCCAGTCCCCACCCCTGAGCCCCTTCACTCTGCTCTAATCTGCCATGAAAGGCTATAGTGCTGCTGATGTGCTCACAGTATCACCCGACACAGGAGATTCTGCTGAACTGCTGTTGTTATTGAGAATGGCGGAGGATGCCTCTGGTCAGAAAAACTTGATCTGTTCTTCATGCCTCCCCTTTAACTATGGGAACCCTGTCCTAGAACTGACAGTATCAAACTTTGAAGTTGAGAAAGAATATCCCAGGATAGATGATGGAATTTTAGAGCTAAAGTGAAACTTAAAAATCAGTCCTGAATTCAAGTATAACCTGCTTGTTTTATCAACAAAGCATTAAGTCTCCAGGAGTTAAGCATGTTATGTAAAGCAACACAGCAAATGAACACTGGCAGTCTCATCCTGTTTCCTCAATCGTGACAGTGTGTCTCTTGTTTAGGTTTTGTTTTCCAGTGTAGTTAAATATTCAGTTAAATGTCAGGAGATCTACACCTTCCCTCCCCTCCACAATTAGTTTCACAGGAATATTTAAACTCACTGCATTGCTTAAATGCAACTCATCATCATTTAAAATAAGCCAGATGACATGATATTATACACTGAAAATCCAAAAGAGGCTACCAGAAAACTACTAGAGCTCATCAGTGAATTCAGTTAAGTTGCAGGATACAAAATTAATACACAAAAATCTCCTGCATTTCTATACAATAACAACAAAAGACCAGAAAGAGGAATTAAGGAAGCAATCACATTTATCATCACATAGAAAAAAATACCTAGGAATACACCTACCTAAGGAGACAGTGGACTTGTCCTCTGAAAATTGTAAGACACGGATGAAAGAAATTGAAGATGACACAGAGGGAAAGGTATACCACGTTCTTGGATTAGAAGAATCACGACTGTCGAAATGACTATACTACCCAAGGAAACCTACAGATTCTTTGAAATCCCTATTAAATTACCAATGGCATTTTTCACAGAACTAGTACACAAAAATTTTTAAATCTGTATGGAAACACAAAAGACCCTGAATAGCCAAAGCAATCCTGAGAAAGAATCAGGAATCAGTTGTAGGAATCAGGGCCCCTGACTTTAGGATATACTGCAAAACTCCAATCATCGAAACACTATGGTACTGGCACAGAAACAGAAATATACATCAGTGGAACAGGATACAAAGCCCAGAAATAAAGCCAGTGTACCTATGGTCAGTTAATCTACAACAAAGGGGGCAAGAATATACAGTGGAGAAAAGACACTCTCTTCAATAAATGGTGCTGGGAAAACTGAACAGGTACATGTAAAAGAATGAAATTAGAACGTTCTCTAACATCATACACAGAAATTAACTCAAAATGGGCTAAAGATTTAAATGTAAGACTAGAATCTATAAAACTCTTAGAGGAATACAGGCAGAACACCGACAAACTGCAGCATCTGTTTGGGCCTACCTCCCAGAGTAATGAATAAAAACAAGAATAAACAAACAGGACCTCATTAAACTTAAAAAACTTTTGCACAGCAAAGAAAATCATAAACTGAAAAGACAACCCACAGAATGGGAGAAAATATTTGTAAGTGAAGCAACTGACAAGGGATTAATCTTCAAAATATATAAGCAGCTTATGCAGCTCAATATAAACAGAAAACCAGCCTAGTCAAAAATGGGCTGAAGATCTAAATAGGTTTTTCTCCAAAGATGACATACAGATGACCAAAAAAAAAAGCACATGAAAAGATGCTCAATATCACTAATTATTAGAGAAATGCAAATCAAAATTACAATGAGGTATCAATTCATACTAGTCAGAGAGGCCACCATCAAAGTCTACAAACGATAAATGCTGGAGAGGGTGTGGAGAAAAGGTGTTGGGAATGTAAACGGTTATAGCCACAGTGGAGAACACTATAGAGCTTCCTTAAAAAACTGAATCTAGAACTGCCATATGATCCAACAATCCCACTCTTGGGCATACATCTAGAGGAAACCAAAATTCAAAAAGATTAAGACATTAGCATTTTGCACAAGGACAAAGAGCAAAATGTAAAGGAGAAACGAGTCTTGCAGTTCCTTCTGTCAAATTTTCTTGACTTCCACCATTAAGAAGGAACAGTGTAGCTTAAGGGATCAACATATAATTTGAAAAGGTCATCACAGATCAGACTGTTCTTTGTTCTTGCCCTTTCCTTTTGCCGGTCACTGCTCGGCATGACAACATGGCTGGGTTCTGGTCCACTCATCCTGAAGCTTCCTTTTTCAGCCACAGTTTAAAACTGGTGCATGAACCTCTCCACTCCCCTAATAACAACAGTCTGACTCTGGTGTGTTAGTCTTCCACAGACAGAGCTACCTTCAGCATTCTTGGGGCAAGATGCTTGTTTGCCAGGACAACAGAAAGGGTGTTCCTTATGACTGGAATATTATCCCTATTGAAAAACAATCTTCTTTTCTTACAAGTCAGGGTCTTGGACATTCTCTCTTCACCAGGGTTTCTAGGCAGGGATTCAATGCATTTTGCTCACATCTTTGTCTCCAAACTTTCAAGAAGGAAGGGTGTGTGAACATCCAGAGTGCCTTTTCTGTGCCAGGCATCCCCTTGACAACATCTCAAGCCAGGGTGAAGCCCCTGGACTGGGGTTCAGACACACTCCTACTCTTTATCCTCAGAGACACACCTGTCTCTGTGATGTGGGCCACTTGGTGCTTCTGTGTTCCAGGCCTGCCAACAATCAGAGGAATCGGAGGTGCACAAGAACCAGGGAAAGAAGGATGGGAAGCAAAACAGAAAAGTACCCTGGCAGTTTAGTGTGAGAGGTGCTGTTATGAGGGAAATGCAGCCTTATAAAACCGTGTGCATGTGTACATCCAGTAGACAGATTTTTATAAAGCAAACTGGCATTCTGTGTACATAGTTCCCTCCTGCTTAATATTATATTGAGTAATGTCCTGTGTCATTATATAAGGCTATTTTATACCATGAAGAGAAAGTCACTTAGTCATGTCCGTTTCTTTGCAACCCCATGGACTGTAGCCCACCAGGCTCCTCTGTCCATGGAATTCTCCAGGCAGGAATACTGGAGTGGGTAGCCATTCCCTTCTCCAGGGGATCTTCCTAACTCAGGGATCGAACCCAGGTCTCCCACACTGCAGGCGGATTCTTTGTCATCTGAGCCACCAGGGAAGCCCAACTATATTGTAATATCACATCATTTCATATCACATCATGTAAAATCATATGAATGTGTCTTAATCTAGTTAACCATGCCTTGATTACTGGATATTTGGGTTTATGATTTTTATAATATAAAGAATGGCACAGGGAACATCTCTGTATTTTGTGAAATTTTGTCATCTTCTCCAGTCTTTTGGAGAAGGCAATGGCACCCCATTCCAGTACTCTTGCCTGGAAAATCCCATGGACGGAGGAGCCTGGTAGACTGCAGTCCATGGGGTTGTTAAGAGTCGGATACGACTGAGTGACTTCACTTTCACTTTCATGCATTGGAGAAGGGAATGGCAACCCACTCCAGTGTTCTTTCCTGGAGAATCCCAGGGACGGGGGAGCCTGGTGGGCTGCCGTCTATGGGGTCTCACAGAGTCGGACACGACTGAAGCGACTTAGCAGCAGCAACAGCATCCAGTCTTTTTATCCTTAAAACCTATCCCTAAAAATAGGATGGCCAACTTAAATATGTGAAATAAAACCTTCCCAGGCCACTGAGCCACACCACTGAGCTGGTTTCCAGAGGGTCGTGCCAGTTTTGTTTGCTCACTGTGGTACGTTTCATGTTTGTTCCTGAAACTTGTGGACAGCATCCAAGTGAATGCGCCCCACGTTGAGTTCTTTATGGCAAGCACTGTTTGGCAAAGGATCTCTGTTTATAGTCAATTAAGCAAATAGACAGCTGAGTTCCACGTCAGACCTAACAATGTTAACAGCCCAATGGACTTAGTACCTCTCTGGTGCTTTCAGAATAGGAAACCTGTGTTAAGTACTGGTCAGAGTAACAGAAGAGAGCCACGTCACTCGAGTTTCCTTTGAATTCACTGTGTGTCAGGACCGAAAGGCAGAAGGGACCACCACGGACCTTCTAAGAAACAAATGAGCCCTTGAGACTTGGTGCCAGAATAAAAAGTGTGCTCTCTGAACCCTGCTGAAAGCCTCACGTGTTACATATCTCCTAGGAATTAGTGTTGTTCATTTCAGGCCCGACATGCCAGATGTCTGGATTTTATAGAAACAGGAATTAGATAATTTGTTTTGTATCTTAGGTATATCAATTTAATCAACAAAGACAAATCATCTTTTGAAAATTAAATGAGGTGCTTGTTTGCTCTGGAGCAGGTTTCCTGCTGTGGATACGGTGATGGAGCTGCTGTGAACAGACTTTTTGTTCTAATGACCTTGACTCTTGTGTTCTAGGAGGTATCTAGGGCACCCTTGACTGAGAATGTGTTTAAAGATAATGCTTTAGGAATATGGATGGGATTTATTCAGATTTGGATGATATAAATTTATTAAACTTGGGACATAATTGTTTGATGGCTGACCACAATATATGACATCCTCCTTTGTTCTACATTTTTTAATAAATCCTGTCCTTCTGTTTAATATTATAAAAGTTTTGTCGTGGCCCCATCCAGGGAGGAAAAACAAACTGAAATACCTCATCATGGTTTCGTGTCCCTTTCACCTGGGGGAGGTCCTGTTCTTGGAGCAGGTCTTTAGGGTTGGAGTGGAAGTGGGCATCCTTTCCGTGTGGGAGGAAGCCCTCAGCTAAGGATGGCTGCCCCGGGGGTGGGCTCTGGCCAGCATGACCCTGTGTGTTGCGAGGCTTCTGCCTGGCGCTCGAAGTCCAGTAGCTGGTCTCCTGGCTCCTTTCTTTAAGTCGCCCGGTAGAAGACCATTGCCCTCTGAGATCTGTGCATTCCCCTGGAATTACCTCTTAATTAACTTTTCTGGTGCTTAATCATCATAAGCCCTATTTAATATCTAGGCAGTGTAGGAAAGTGCCAGATGGGATTTCTTTTATTAGCAATAAGATAAGGTCCCCCGGAGCCTGTTAAATCAATTCTCATTAGACATTGATTCATAGGGCCAAGAGTTTACCCGTTCTCTCTTGTGGCAATGCAGTTTAGTATTTAGATGGGCTTTGTAGAGACACTCAAATGTAATGGATCCTGGTCATTTCAGTATGTCTAAATTTGTGAATCTTTATAGCAACAGTGTGTGTTTGTCGTATTCATGTGCTTTGGGGAAAAGAAAGTGAAAGTTGCTCAGTCATGTCCGACTATTTGCAACCCCATGGACTATATAGTCCATGAAATTCTCCAGGAAAAGAGAGCCAGTATCATTTGGGACAAAAACCAGAACTCATCTGACTCATACTCCTGTTCCAAATAATCCCACAAAACCAAATCAAAACAAAGTGGGAATAGGAATTTGAAAGTCCCCTGTAACATGCTTTGGAACTATTAAAAATCTTGCTCTAGTAGGCTCATATATTCCTGGGTTGGAGCATAAATTATTTCCTTTATGGAGAGCAACATGGGTGTAACTCTCATAATTACAAATGTATATAGTTCGTGACCTAGTGATTTAATTTCTAAGAATTATCCTAGAGATATACTTCATACATGTTTGAAGTGATGTATGTTTGGGGTTATAACTGTAACATTGCTTAAAATATACACCAATAAGTTACTGAGAAAACAAATCATGGTATATCCAGACAATGGAATGCTAGTAGTTATTTCTTTAAAAAAAGACTGAGGAAGCATTTATACTGATGTACAAAGATCTCCAAGATACATTAAGTAAAAAATAAGCCTCAGGAAAATGGAAATAATACAATTTCAATACAATAATACATTTAAAAGGGACAAAAAATTTTTTAAAAGCAAAAAATAGAATAGAGACAGAGAGAAATAGGGAAAGAAGGGAAAAGGAGGAGAAGGGAAGGAGCGATACTCTGTATATGTATGAAATATCTTTGGAAGGATACAGAACTTTGAGAGGATGGGAATTGGGTGCAAAAATCAGAATTAAGAGTAAATTTTTCTATATTTTCTAATTTTTGAACCACGTCAATATAAAACCTAGTGAGACATTTTTAAGTGGATCCTAAAAACCATTCATAAGTATCATAATTGCTTGTTTGATGCTGCTGAATGAATACTGAGGGTTCATCAAAAGTATATTTCTTTTTCCCGACACTCGAAAATAATGTGGTTGTACATATATGTGAATGAAATATTATTTATGAGTTTCTACTTTTTCTTCTAACCAGGGCACTGAGAGAAACACTTATTTTTGTATTTATTGTCTATCATTATGTAACCTTGAAACTTTAAACACATAGTAGACTTCATTAATATTTTGCTGGAAATTAATTCTTCTGCTTTTATGGTGTTCATTAAATATTGGCATTTCTATGAGCTCCATAAAATGTTGACTGGAACACCTGGAAGAGTGTCTGAGGGGGTCTGGACAAGCCTCCTTCCTATCCAGGAAGGAGGAGCTCAGAGAAGTTAAAGGATGTGGGTAAGGTCTGCAGCTAGGCAGGGATCACTGGTGATTTATATGTTTTCATTGGCTACCTTAAGAATATGTCTTTGGCTCAAGAAATCACAAGTATCCATATGCATTTAGCCTCCTTCCAAATGCCTGTTGAAATAATAGCTATTCCATCAACAAACCTGAAACTCAGGGGTACGGGGGGCACATTCCATTCTCAAACCAAAGGACCTCTCTGACATGCAAGAACTCAAAATTACTTAAAATTGTTCAGACAATGAAGAAACTCATCAAACCTCAGATTAAGGGAAAATGAAATATAAAATAAATGGTGATAATTAAACCTTTAAAATTTGAGTTAATGTTAAAAAATTGTTCTTATGATTGTACAACTTAATGTGACATAAGAAATAATTCTTAAGCAAGAAAAAAGTATATAAAGCATTAATAATCAGAATATAAAGGTTATGATTCTTTTACTTGATGGGGGAAAAAAAGAAGCGAGAAAGTCACATGGACATATCTTTAGATTCTGTTTTTTTCTTTATGGGGATAGGGAGAGGAATATTAGATGGTTTAAAAATATGCAAGTCATTGCTTAAAAGTTTTAAGAGACTACATATTACTTCTGGATGATCACAGAAAGAGAAAAATAAAATCAAAGGAAGTTTTGATCCCTACAGAAAAAGATATTGGGGTGGAGGGGTAGGAGGGACAAGGGAGCAGAAAGGAGCACAAGATAAAATGACACAAGAAGATCAAATTTATTATCCCAGTCAATGTGAATTTGTTAAACTCATTGAAACGTAAAGACCCTCAAATTTAATAATAATAAAAAAAGTTAAGTGCAATCACCTTGAGAATACAGCTGACCAGCACTTTGCTTTCAGCCTTATGAGATCCTGAGCAGAGGCCTCAGCTAAAACCCTCAGTTCCTGACCCACAGAAACTGAGATAATAAATTTAGCAGCAAAGCAGTGTTGTTACTAAGGTTAAAATAGGTTAGAGGCAACATTGGAAGAGATGAAAAGCTCCAATCAAGATGTTCATGAAGCCCAGCATTCCCAAGCAGGACACCAAAAATAAATCTATACCTAGGCTCATTTAGGGGAGCTGCAGACCAGTTAAAACGAACAGATCTCAAAAGCAGCCGGAGATAAAAGGTATACTTCAGAAGACTCACAACCAAAAATGATACCTTACATGTGTAGAGAGCTATTTCAATATAAAATTGGCAGGTTTTGGTGAGAGGTCATGGAGCAAACTTTTCAAGAGTAACTATCAAGTTCCCAGAATGCACACAATACCTTCACTGAGAAAGGGAATAAAGAAAGTCAGGTTTGTATGGAGACATTCATGAATTTGCTTTTGGATGAGTTTGAGATGCTTTGAGACATTCGAAAGAAGATACAGTTCCTTTCTGTCTGTCTATCTTGTCTAAAAACATATGACTGGACTTCCCCGGTGGCTCAGTGGTTAAGACCCTGCCTGCCAATGCGGAGGACGTGGGTTCGATCCCTGGTCTAGGAAGACTCCCCATGCCATGGGGCAACTAGGCCCAGGCACCACGACTGCTGAGCCCATACTCCAGAGCCCATGGGCTGCAGCTCCTGAGCCTGTGCACCCTACAGCCCACGCCCTGCACCAAGAGAAGCCACCATGAGAAGTCCTCACACCACAAATAGAGTGGCCCCACTCACTGCAACCAGAGAAAGCCCACATGCAGCAACGAAGACCCAGCGCAGCCAAAAATGAAATGAATAATAAATGTGGAAATAAACTTAAAACAACAAATGAAGAAGGACTTAGTCAAATGTCTTTGACTTTTTCTCCCAGTGCTCTTTAGCCACCTATTTCATTAGCTGTCTTTCTAGAATGTTAGCAGGCATTGGTTCCAAGCTTTATATTTAAACAGAATCCACCTTCTTCTCTCATTTGAAAAGTGGAGTCATTTAACCTGATTCACAGCTTTTGATGCCTGTCCTCAGAGACTACTGACAGTGGTTGATTTGCAAGTTCTTTCTGGACCCCGGGATGTGATTTGCCTCCTGAAGGTGGGCAACTTGAGGTCAGTGTAAATAAGGCACCTGTGTCATTTCTTTATTTTTTTTTTTCATTTTAACTAATTTTGTCTCTTGTCTGGGGTTCCAGTTTCTTATTTTAACTGGAAAATAGTATCTTCAGTGGAGAAGATGGAAGAAAAAAAGACATTGAAGAGCTCTGAATTTCCCACTAGCATCTGCTAAATAGCAATATACCATCTGCTCCAAGAAATACCACATTTTGTTTCTTATTTCTATTGCCCTGGAACATAATTTTAGACACCATTTCTTTTGAATGTCTTAGCTCATTCTGAACTTTTCTGTAAATATTCTTATAATCCTTGGCCATTAAAAAGCTTTTAGTATATACTTTTCAAAAATATGGGGTTTTTCACTTTTAGCTTGTGCTTTTAAAAATATGACCTCATTAGTGTATAACACTTGGCCCGTGGCCGATTTTCCATGTTTGTTTGTTTGTGTGAATGAGTTCAGTTCAGTCGCTTAGTCATGACCAACTCTTTCCAATCCCATGGACTGCAACACGCCAGGCTTCCCTGTCCATCACCAGTGCTTGGAGCTTATTCAAACTCAGGTTGATCGAGTCGGTGATGCCATCCAACCATCTCATCCTCTGTCGTCCCCTTCTCCTCCTGCCTTCAATCTTTTCCAGCATCAGGGTCTTTCCCAACGAGTCAGTTCTTCACATCAGGTGGCCAAAGTATTGGAGCTTCAGCTTCAGCATCAGTCATTCTAATGAATATTCAGGACTGATTTCCTTTAGGATGGACTGGTTTGATCTCCTTGCAGTCCAAGGGACTCTCAAGAGTCTTCTCCAACACCACAGTTCAAAAGCATCAATTCTTCAGTGCTCAGCTTTCTTTATGATCCAACTCTTATGTCTTACTCTTACATCCATACATGACTATTGGAAAAACCACAGCTTTAACTAGATGGACCTTTGTTGGGTGGGTGGGTAGGTGTGGGTGTGGGTGTGTGTGTGAATGAGTAGATGAAAGAATGAACCAGAGAATTTTTCATATAGCCACACTGGTTAAGATTTCTTCCCCTTTCTTCCTTATAAAGGTTATTCACAATTATCAGTTTTCATTTCTATATTTTGTTCCTTTTTGAGTTGTATTCATTCCATCACGGGCTTGACCTTTTGATAATACACATTTTTCCACAGTGTTTTAAGAAAAGCACGCTTTCCTGAGGTCCTTTTATGCATTTAACTATTCCCAGATTTTCATTTCTTTGGGCTTCCCTGGCGGCTCAGATGGTAAAGAGCCTGCATGCAATACAGGAGACCTGGGTTCAGTCCTTGGGTTGGGAAGATCTCCTGGAGAAGAGACCAGCCACCACTCCAATGTTCTTGCCTGGGGAATTCCATGGACAGAGGAGCTGGCAAGTTACAGTCCATGGAGTCTCAAAGAGTTGGACACGACTAAGCAGCTGTCACTTTCACTTTTCATTTCTTCACTGTTATGAATTCCAGGATGACACAATTATTTGATTTCACCTCTCTGTCACTTCAGTACCATGGCTGGTTTCAGCTGGGACACCTAGGCTTCTTATCCCTATTTGGTCTTTCATCCTGAGCTTCTTTACAGTGGGGGAGTCTCCGGATTTTAAGGAAAGCATGAGTAGAAGCTGCAAGAGCTCTTGAAATAAATGATCAGGGTTAAAATAATAGACCCCCCCCCAACTCTTTTTTTAGTTTAATTTTTTAATTGAAGTACAGTTGATTTACAATGTTGTGTTAGTTTCTGGTGTATAGCAAAGCGATTCAGTTATATACATATGTGTCTACATACATATATATTATTTTTCATATTCTTTTCCATTATGGTTTATTACTGGATGCTGAATATAGTTCCCTGTGCTCTATAGTAGGGCCTTGTTGTTTATTTTATATATAGTAGTTTTTATCTGTTAATTCCAAATTGCTAATTTATCCCTCCTCTACCTGCTTTTCCCTTTGGAAGCATAACTTTGTTTTTAGAGTCTGAGTCTGTTTCTGTTTTATAAATATATATCTTTTTTTAGACTTCACTTATAAGTGATGTCATATGATATTTGTCTTTCTCTGATTTGCTTCACTTAGTATGATAATCTCTATGTTATTGCAAAAGGTATTATTTCATTCTTTTTATGGCTGAGTAGTATTCCATTGTGTCTGTGGTGTGTACACACACACACACACACACACACACACACACACACACACCCCATATCTTCTTTATCCAGCCATCTCTAGATGGACACTTAGGTTGCCTCCACGTTTTGGCCATTGTGAATACTGCTGCTGTGAGCACTGGGGTGCATGCCTCTTTTCAAATTAGAGTTTTCTCCTGATATGTGTCCAGGAGTGGAATTGCTGAATTACATGCTAACTCCAGTAGACTCAACTCTTAATGAAAGTACATGCAGAAGACTGGTGGCCATACTTAATTTACCATATATGCCGTTTGTCATCCATTTTCACTTATTTTCTTAGTAGCTGTTGATTATATTGGGCTAAATGACATAAATCTAAAATGAGTAAAAGCAGTGGAGTCATCAAAATCTTGCCATTTCATTAGACCATTGCCAATTAAACCTTTAGTTTTCAGGTTTAGTGCTCTTAGCAGAAATCCTCCTTCTGGAAGTGCTTTGGCATAGAGAGACTGGTTATTAATGATAACCTTTTAATGCACTTTGGAAATATTGATTGAGGAACAGTGGCCATATGGGTCTCCTTTCTTCAGGTGACAGAAGAACAAGGTAGTTTTGTCACAGATAGCCCCATTTAATCTGCCAGTGGTTTAGATTTATATCCCTGATCTAAAGCTCTTTTGTTCAATAACTTTAAAAACTTGATGTGATTTCCGTGTGCATGTGTGCTAAGTTGCTGCAGTCGTGTCTGACTCTGTGTGACCCCACGGACTGTAGCCTGCCAGGCTCCTCTGTCCATGGGATTCTCCAGGCAACAATACTGGAGTGGGTTGCCATTTCCTGCTCCAGGGGATCTTCCCGACCCAGGGATCAAACCCGGGTCTCTTATGTCTCCTGCAAGTTCTTTACCACTAGCACCACCCGGGAAGTCCAGTGTATTAAAGCTCCAGCCCCCTCATCTTAGCTCTATGGATGACCTAGAACATTACTCTTGAGTCCCAGTGGAACATTAAAATCACCTAGAGAGCTTTGCAAAAACCACACTGTCCCAAGATTGTCATGTGATTGGTCGGGGGAAGGGAGGGAAGTTGGTGGATGGTCAGGTCTGTTCAGTGTTCCTCTCCTGCCTCCACTCTTTCCTGCACCCCCGATCTTGTTACCAAAAGTCCATCATGTCAAAAGTGGGAATCGGTTCTCACTGAGCGCTTATTCCTGTGACCCTCTTGTAAAAGGCATGAACCCTGATAATAAAGCAATTATTTAATGTTACTTAGGGAGGCCAAGTTTAGTGATAGCATTTCCTTTATTTCCCTAATCATATGTAGTTCATTAAGTGGTTGACTTGCTTTCCTTCCTTCATCCACCAAACAGAATTTTTAAGAAATCCATCCAGCTTTGCAGAGGAGCGATAGCTTATGTCTCAGTGTATGTACTGGCACCACACACACTTGTGTTTCTTTTGGCAAAATTATCACTTTAAAAAATTGAGTATTCTGGGGTACCATGTGGTGGTTTAGCCATAACAGGTTGCTAGCAAGGGAATCAAGACAGAGGCTGACGTTGCCTTACACGTGAGCTTACATAAGTCACATTCGTCAGCACTGGTTTCAAACAATTACATTTCTTAGGAAGCCAGTGGTGGATTGTATCTTCCTCCTGGAAAATGATGCCTTCCCCCTTGTGAGGGGTGGGCTGTGCAGGCAGGAACCTCCTGGGGAGGAGAGGTGTCACTTTGATTGTTGCTGTGCTTTTAATGTCACGCTGAGTGCAATCTCTCATCCACAGCAGTTTCCCCTTCTCATTCAAATCCAAGCATACAAACATTTCCCTAACTACTGTTTCAGACCATAATGTTTATCTGGCAGACCTGTGCAAGTTGAATTCTGGAAGGAAACCTAGCTTTAAGAAAAAAAAAACCTTAGAACATTGTGTTCAGGACTGAAATCAAGGATCTAGTTTCCCACATGTGTTGTTTTCCTGACAGTTTTTCTCAAGGTTTCCCCCCCCCCACCCCCCGCCCCTGTAGAACCTAGAATGGTTCTTGTAGGTAGAGGGGAAATGATACTAGGAGACCCAAAGAGTAAAGGAATCCACACACATCTCCCTGACAGTAACTATTCTATTCATTTACACTTCAGTCTCACTTCAGGAAGGATTTGAAGTGGCTTACGGATGTCACCACAGTCCCTCCAGAAGAGCTGGCAAAGGGAAATAACAGTGGAAATGCAAGAGGGGGTCAGCTGACATTCCTCTCAAGGGAGTCACTGGAGAGTCCTGCCTCTCCAGCCCATTTTCCTCTGGGCTTCTGGGAGTCCAGGCAGGAAAGGAAAGTGTTGCATCTGGACAGCTGAGGGTCCAAGGGTCAGACACTGGCACAGGAGGACAAGACCAGCCACAACGCCCTCGTTTCCTGGCCTCACTCTCTGGAGGATTACAGAGGTGGGCTTTGAATGAATCCTTCCATTTCTAGCAGAGATGTGTAGTGTCAGAGGGTCACGAAGCTATGTCTTTCAGTCCTATTGCATCATGCCTAGGTTCTGAATTAGCTCCCTCAGTCAGGCACACTTTCCTATTCTGCTGGGAGATACTTAACTCTCCTTATAGCAGTCAGCCCCATGTCTTGTAGTAGACCTGTTAGATCAGAAAGCGGGGCATTAAAAGGAACTAAAGGCAAATGTTTCAGGTAGGCCCAAGGCATAAGGGCATTGGGATGGAGTATCAGGGTTTAGATGTTCATTGTGTGATTCTGTTGCATGAACGGAGAATGCACAGACTTTCTTGGAAGACTTCATGAGGCTAGTTATGATCAGGGTAGTAGAGCACGCCCGTGACGTCTAAGCTCCTTATTCATCGGGGACTCACCATTTTTTAGTTATATGGCCTTAAACATGGAGAAGGCAATGACACCCCACTCCAGTACTCTTGCCCGGAAAATCCCATGGACGGAGGAGCCTGGTGGGCTGTAGTCCATGGGGTCACTAAGAGTCGGACACGACTGAGCGACTTCACTTTCACTTTTATGCATTGAAGAGGGAAATGGCAACCCACTCCAGTGTTCTTGACTGGAGAATCCCAGGGACAGGGGAGCCTGGTGGGCTGCAGTCTCTGGGGTCGCACAGAGTCGGACACGACTGCAGCGACTTAGCAGCAGCAGCAGCAGCATGGCCTTAAACAAGTAACTTCATTTCTCAGAGCCTCAGTTTACCCATCTGTAAGATGGCTGTAATAATGCCAATCTCACAGTGGTTATGAGAGTCAAGCAGGACTATGCACATGAAACCTCTAGGAATCACTGACGTGTGGTCATCCCTGGTTAATGCCAATGGCTACTGTGTATAAAGTCCTGAACCTCTGGGGGTTGCTGTCACTCTGTAAACCTTCATTTTCATTGTTTAAGGAACTGACTAGTAAAAGGAATAAAATTGCCTGTCAATCTGCTGGAAAACAGAGGTGGGAAGAACCCAGAAACACATTGTGTTTGTGTTCTCTGAGTGAGAGCTTTTTCACTTGTTCAGTGAAGGGATGGGAATGGAGCACCTGTACAGCCCTTTCTAACGTGGGGGAAGGGATGCTGCGTGCTTATCAGGAGACACATCTTCTCTAAGAAGAGCCTCAGCTGCCCTCCAAAAGGAGGGGTTAGGGGGTCAGATGCAGGTCCCTCTGCAGGAGACACTGTCCCAGAGCACTCCCCTCCCCAGGACATCCCCGTCCCGGGAGGAGGGACCAAAAGCATTCCTAAGTCTTGGATCAGGCCTCATGTTTTAAAACCCTAAAATTGTTGACTGTGGCCGTGACTTAGACTCACCGTGTAGGAAGATGGAAGAGTGTCTGCCAGCCATTTCTGGCTAAGATGCTCAGTTACAGAAGCCAAAATCATTTGCCTTAGAAACAACTTCTGTGTTAGAATGGTAGAATTATGGAGGATTGATTTTTTTCAATTTAGTTTCATATTATAAAGTTATACTTCAGTCTTCTAAGAGGACATATGCATAAGATGAGCCAAGGTAGATTAATACACTTATGTGCAAATACTTAGATAAACCCTTATAGAAAGAGGCCTCATAGCACCTCAGTGCCATACAAATGTGAACAGAAAAAGCACATACTTTGTGTCAGAAAAGGCCTGGATTTGAACTCACCTGCAGCACATTCTGAGCACCCAGTGCCCGGGTATGTCACTCCTGAGAACCTCAGTCTCCTTATCTGTTAAAGGCGTGGTATTTGCCTGATTCGCCAGTTGTGCAGACTAAATGAGACTGCCTGGCAATGTCAGTTTTCACCCCCTCTCTCCAGCCAGGGTTGGGAAAGGTGTAGGGGTTGCTTGATGGGAGGGGTGAGCCTTGGACAATTCATCAAGACTGCTGAGGAAGTATGAGAGTGGAAAATGGGCGGAGAATTTTCACTTCATTTTCAGTTAGGCATGTCAGGTCTCTTTTTATCCATCCACCTTATTTATTCATAAATTTGTGCATTAATTCATTCATCCAGCCATTTTTTCCATCGAGTATCTTGCACTGTGCAAGATACTGTTGAGACAGAGATGAATGAAACAGCTGGGGGTTTTGGGGGAACTTTTTGGAATTAAATTGATTACATGAATGCAGAGATGGCACCTTGCTTCCTTAAGCACTATCTTGTGTGTTGGTGTTTAGGTATAAAAACATGACAACATTAAAAACATAAAGCTTAGCTGTAGAATCAAAGATACTAGAAGTTTGGTGTTGTACATATGTCCATAATTTAGTGTGTGTGTCTGTGTGTGTATAAGAGACCTTGGTGCTGGGAAAGAGAGGGCAGGAGGAGGAGGGATTGACAGAGATATTAGATGGTTGGATAACATCACCGACGCAATGGACATGAGTTTGAGCAAACTCCAGGAGATAGTGAAGGACAGAGGAGCCTGACACACTGCAGTTTATGGGATAGCAAAGAGTCAGACACGACTTAGTGACTGAACAACAAATATCAAAATTTAAAAGTGCTGTTTTCCCACGTGATCTCATGTGTTCATCGTTAATTGCTTATTTTACCAATCAATCCTCGTATTGTGTACTGGAAACCTACATCTTCATATTATTTACTAGAAATATACATCTTCAAAGGTCAGTTATTTTATGTTTAAGATTGAGACTAAGTCCAGAAAGACTGTATGTCTAGGCAATTACATGCTATTGCTAATTTTAAAATGTGGTATTAAAATACTTTACTATCTTCCATCTGGAGCAGTATGTGGTGCTGAGCAGCTCTCATTGTTATAGATTTCTTCTTTAGCTGTGCATTTAAATTCCTTTCTTGTGCCAGAGCCTGACATTTCACCCGAGTGTGCCACCTGGCACGTTCAAAATGACAAAATACTCATTTTCATCCTCCTATAGCTGGCTTCTCCCTGATGAATTTGTAGCTCTTAACTACCATTATGAACAACTTGGGTTCTGTTCTGTTCATTTCACTTTAGAGAAAAAACTTAAAAAACAAACAAAACAAAACAACTGTTTCCAGAGTATTTTAAGTAGTATGAAGAGTTTTTCAGTGGTATACATAAGATGGCTGCACGTGGTTTAGCTGCTAAGTTGTGTCCAGCTCTTTGTGACCCCATGGACTATAGCCCACCAGGCTCCTCTGTCCATGGCATTTCCCAGGCAAAAATACTGGAGTGGCTTGCCATTTCCTTCTCCAGAGGATATTCCTGACCCAGGGATTGAACTTGCATCTCCTGCATTGGCAGGCAGATTTTTTTTTTTTTTTTTTTACCACTGAACCACCATAGCAGCTAAGAAATTGCTGGTGTGAATTCCAGATGAAACAATAAAAGATCTTACACAGTGGACCATTTAACAAAGACTGTGCCGCATGGGACTCCTCACAGCTGCATTTGTTATTCTAGCTTGAAAGTGAGAGGAGACAACTTCTTTATTCTCTGAGTCCTTTCTGTTATTAACAACTGTTGAGTTGTAGATAATTCAAAGTCTTTGGCTCCCCACTTTAAAACTGGATGCAGGTTGAATTTTGCTCATGGCAAAGTGTTGTTTGGATGTTAAACTAATGACAGGATTACTCTGAGGCATGCCTGGGGTGCTGCTTACGAAACCCTTGCTTCAGGGCAAGGCTGCAGGTAAAAAACATCATCCAGAAGAGCTGTTTTTTCAAGAAATTGTCATGAAACTGGTCCAAGAATAACTTGGAATTGTGTACTGCTTTGGAGGATACTTTAGACTGCTGTAGACGTTCATCATAGTTTTTATGGGAGATGACAATGTGTGAATAAGCTTAAGTTTTTCTTATAATCTTCATTTACTCTGTATATATCTGATCAGTGTAACTGCTTGGAGAATCATGCCAAGAATGAGTATTTTCAAGTCATTTTGATACAGAGATATTTTTAGTTTTGCAAAAAGAGGACTGGTATACTTGCTAGATGTGGTAATAAAAAGTCAGTTTGCAAACTCACAATGTTTTAATACCATATCCTTTGAGACACTCTAGCTTTATAATAAAACTCATATTTTCAGCTACTTTGAGGTACAGGGTAACAATTTGGTATTTTATATACGAGTTTAGTGGAAATCATTCTTCATAATATTTTCTTCATGTCTTCCCATAAGTCCCTCAAGTGAACACGTTGCATATTAAATTTTGTTCTTTTGAATTGATTAGTATTATGACTCAATTGGATTTAACCCTCTTTCTATACATAGTTTGGATCCCAGAAGCCTCTCAGTTCAGTTCAGTTTAGTCGCTCAGTCATGTCCGACTCTTTGAGACCTCATGGATGGCAGCACGCCAGGCCACCCCTGTCCATCACCAACTCCCGGAGTTTACCCAAATGCATGTCCATTGAGTTGGTGGTGCCATCCAACCATCTCATCCTCTGTCATCCCCTTCTCCACCTGCCCTCAATCTTTCCCAGCATCACGGTCTTTTTCAATGAGTCAGCTCTTCACATCAGGTGGCCAAAGTATTGGAATTTCAACTTCAACATCAGTCCTTCCAATCAGACCCAGGACTGATCTCCTTTAGGATAGACTGGCTGGATCTCCTCGCAGTCCAAGGGACTCTCAAGAGTCTTCTCCAACACCACAGTTCGAAAGCATCAATTCTTCGGCGCTCAGCTTTCTTTATAGTCCAACACTCACACCCATACATGACTACTGGAAAAACCATGGCCTTGACTAGATGGACCTTTGTTGGCAAAGTAATGTCTCTGCTTTTTAATATGCTGTCTAGCTTGGTCATAACTTTCCTTCCAAAGAGTAAGCGTCTTTTAATTTCATGGCTGCAATCACCATCTGCAGTGATTTTAGAGCCCGAAAAAAATAAAGTCAGCCACTGTTTCCACTGTTTCCCCATCTATTTGCCATGAAGTGATGAGACTGGATGCCATGATCTTAGCTTTCTGAATGTTGAGCTTTAAGCCAACTTTTTCACTCCCCTCTTTCACTTTCATCAAGAGGCTCTTTGGTTCTTCTTTGCTTTCTGCCATAAAGATGGTAACATCTGCATATCTGAGGTTATTGATATTTCTCCCAGCAATCTTGATTCCAGCTTGTGCTTCTTCCAGCCCAGTGTTTCTCATGATGTACTCTGCATATAAGTTAAATAAGCAGGGTGACAATATACAGCCTTGACGTATTCCTTTTCCTATTTGGAACCAGTCTGTTGTTCCATGTTCAGTTCTAACTGTTGCTTCCTGACCTGCATATAGGTTTCTCAAGAGGCAGGCCAGGTGGTCTGGTATTCCCATGTCTTTCAGAATTTTCCACAGTTTATTATGATCCACACAGTCAAAGGCTTGGCATAGTCAATAAAGCAGAAATAGATGTTTTTCTGGAACTCTCTTGCTTTTTCCATGATCCAGCGGATGTTGGCGATTTGATCTCTGGTTTCTCTGCCTTTTCTAAAGCCAGCTTGAACATCTGGAAGTTCACGGTTCATGTACTGCTGAAGCCTGGCTTGGAGAATTTTGAGCATTACTTTGCTAGCGTGTGAGATGAGGGCAATTGTGTCATAGTTTGAGCATTCTTTGGCATTGCCTTTCTTTGGGATTGGAATGAACTTATTTTGAAAGAACTCTTATACATTCCTTAAGACCATTTTATAAATGCCACATAACTCTGAATTGCATTAAAGTACATAAAGCATTTTATGAACTAAATGTGATTTCTGTTCATTTAAACTTTGTAACTTTCCCATTTGGAGCACTTAATGATTTGCTATTTTGTCTCCTCCTCCCTTTTCCCTGAATCAACTTTTTGTTTACTTAATTATAGCAATTGAGAATAGTTTTAGAATCTCAACTGTTTACTCTTCCTAGTAGATATTTGTATCAGCCAGGATCAAGTGGAAAAACAGTAACAATAGGGGATATATATTTATTGCAAAGACCTAGAACATGATTGCAAGAGCTGGATAGGCAAGTCCAAAACCCAAATGGTGGATCATCATGAAGGGCAGGCTGAAACTCTCAGGCCTGAGCTGAACCTCCTGTCCACAGGCAGAATTTCTCCTTTCTCAGGGAAGCTTCAGTTCTGCTGCTAAGGCCTTTCAACTGATTGAATTGGGTCCACCCCAGATTATCTAAGATAATCTCCCTTACTTAAAGTCAACTGATTACTGGACTTACATCTACAAAATACCTTCACAGTGACAGCTAGATTAATGTTTGAATAACTAGAGACTGTTGCCTCACCAAGTTGACATGTAATTGACATGGACCATCATAACACGTGAAAACAAAACATTTCAAATTCAAGAAGACTGATACAGATTTATGTGCTATTGTATTTCTTTGATATCAGTCGAATCCAGTTTTGTTCCTTCAGTGTTGCAGTGAAATGCACCCTTGTAAAAGTAAAAATTCAAGTCGCTTCTGTGTTGGCTGAGAGAATAGGGCAGTAGAGAGGTGACATGGGTGATTGTCACAGGGACTGTCTGCCCTGCAGACACAGCAGGCAGGCAGTTGGACAATTACAGGATTTCAAGGTAAGTTCACCCCAGTGTGTTCTGTCTTCTCTCTAGCTCCTGAGAACTAGCCTTTCTGAAGAACTCTGTCTAATAAGAGGGCTTTCCTTGGCTGTTCCGAGTGTGTCTGTGGCTGACTGACTATCCAAGACAACCAGGCTTAAGCCTAGAAGCTCTGGAAACCAGGGGAAGGCACTCTGAGTTTTAGCAAGAATACTTGTGAAGTTACCCAAAAAAGGGGGGATACAGGTACTGGGCTTTTGAAAACACTGAATGACTACTAAATTTGTTTTCTTCTGCTCCACCTCTCTCCCTGGAGAAGAAAATGGTGACCCACTCCAGTATTCTTGCCTGGGAAATCCCATGGACAGAGGAGCCCGGCGGGCTGCAGCCCACGGGGTTGCAAAGAGTCAGACATGGCTGAGTGACTGAGCATGCTCTAACTGTCAGAAAAAAAGTTTCTTGAAGACACAGACTCTACATTCTTGGAGCATGTGAATTGTATAGGCGTCACTTTGGATCCCACCAGGAAATAAACAGTGCACTCAAATTAGGGCAGTTTGAGGAATGGTTAACAAAAAGGCCTATTTATAAAGGACTGAGCTCTAGGGAAACCCCAATGACATTATATAGTACCCAGTCACCATTGTGGGTGGGCCCCAGTCTGGGATTAAGGGAGGATAGAGACCGGAAGTCTGAAGGCAAGCCTGGGATGAGGGGATACCCTCACAGGTACTGTGACTCCTGGTTAGGCGATGAAACCAGTCCTCAGGAGAAGGAGCTGGGGGGACAGCAATGTCCCCCTGAAATGTCCTGACCCTGAAAATACACCTCCCTGTCTCCCTCTGTCCCCTGCGCGGGTTCCCCAACCACTGAACCCATCAAAAGTCACAGGGCCACGGAGTCTTCTAATGTGGTCCCTCCACATTAGTTACCTGGTGGTTACAGTGAAGGGTAGGTCCGCAGGGGCAAGCCCTCCGTTAATGTTATAAACAGCTTCAAGTGCATGAACTTGAACTAGAGGCATAATTTCTCTGAGGCTCAGTTTTCTCATTTTAAATAGGGTCATTATAATTAGCTGGCTAAGTTAGTTTAGGGACAGATAGTACATGCAAATTTCCTTTAACAATAGGTGGCATTTAATGTAATAGCTGCTACTGTTTATTATAATTGACACCATTACTGTAATTGTTATAGGCAGGAGGTTCACATGCCAGTAGGGAAAGAGATAAGATACGCAAGAAGCATTTTAAACTGTTTTAGAGTAACTATAGCATCTTACATATAGTATATATTTATATATACTGTTTACTTTAATCTGGGCTTCCCTGTTGGCTCACAGTGAAGAATCTGCCTGCAATGCAGAACACCTGGGTCTGACCTAAACTCTGATAAGACAAAACTCCCATCTCCTCTAGGTGCTCCTGAGGACCATGCATTTTCACTTTTCCCTACCTATCTGCCTGAATAAAAAAGAACATTGGTAAACTACCCCGATTTGAATTCCTTTCCCCGCCTACCTACCTCACGGTGGAGAATTTAGAGACGAAGAAAATCGCTCCCAAATTTGGCATCAGTGGGGAGCAACTGAGACTAACGCACGTTATCTGACTTTGCTGTTGCTACCTTTGAAGTGATTTCATAAAACTGTGAGTATTAGGCAGGCAATAATAGCATTGGGATATCATAAATGTGCCCACATATGTAACTTCTCTTCTCTCTGGTATTTAGGATTATAACAGAGGATATATAAATATAACAGTACAGATAGTAGTGCATCTATAGATAGTATGGATTACTATGCTTTGTATGTCAGGACGATTTAGATCATAAGTCAAATAGAAAGCCACATGGAAACATCTTAAAAATTCATCTCAGAGGAAGTTCAAAGGGAATCCATCGTCGTTACAAGAAAGATCTGGACCATCAAGGTTCTGGGGACACAAGCAATGACATGCTGGTTTTGAAAAGAAATTCTTACTCATTCCTTATGGCAAGCATTCTGTGCTGTCTGCACGGATGAAGCTCCTGGCTGTGAATAAAACCAGGTCGGAGGTTCGGCAACAGTTTATCATATTACACCTATGAATAATTCACGAGTCATCTGTTGACCATAAAGCCCGCTAAGGAATTCTAATAAATGCATGATTTCTACTTCCTGGGGTAAAGCAGCATTGGCATTTACAACCTTTCTGAACAATAAAATGCTGGTAAAAATATGACTGACAATTATGAGTCTTTGCTATTCCTAAGCATTAATCACCTCGAAGGACAGTATCAGCTATCTGCATTTCTGGGACTGTTAGTTACAAAATGCTAGCAACATGTTAAACTTCAGTTACTTCTTATAGTATCTCATGTTCACATGAGCAAGACTTAATGACTCACAAGACAGTTTGAAATAAATATGGATATGCACCCTGGAATTTTCTCTTTCAATGGCAATAATTATTAACAACACTAGTTTCAGAGGTAGTAATTTTTGGCAGTTTAGTTCTTATTCAGAGTGTACTGAAGATGGGATTATTATTAGTACCGCTGTCTTTCCCAGCATATAATTATTCCCATTTTAATTTAACTTCTTTGTTATTGGGTGAAAATAGCACCATATTGGCAGAGGGATATGATGTTAAAGTATCAATGATACAAAATGATTTTAACATAGAGTTCAACTTTGTGATGATTCTCAGTTATCTCACAAAATCATGAGTATTGCCTTTTATGACATCCTGATCGTGCTGGGGGAAAAAAATAAGAAAATAAATACATTTTTTTAAAGTATCAAACCTGAATCAGATTTTTGTTATTCTGATATTTTAGTTTTGAATATCCTGTCTACTTTTTGGATGTAGGCATGTGTTCTGATTACCCTTTCACAGAAGAAATTGAAGCTCACCCGAATGGATTAGGAAACAGAGATGTGTGTTGTGCAGACCTCAGGGCTTGTCACTAGCCTTCCAGTCACTTCTCTTTCCTCCCGTTTTTCCTTCAGAAATGGCAGAATGGTATCTTTAAAACGGATAAGCAACAAGGACATATCGTATAGCACAGGGAACTCTGCTCATTGTTGTGGGGCAGCCTAGATGGGAGGGCAGTTTGCAGGAGAATGGATCCATGTCTATGTATATGACTGAGTCGCTCTGCTGTCCATCTGAAACTATCACAGCACTGCTTATTGGCTATACTCCAATATGAAATAAAAGGTTAAAAAAAAAAAAAAACACAGAAAGAAGGAAAATAAATGGAAGAATGGACCCTTCCCTTCACAGCAGCACTAGAGCTCTATTCCACTGGTGAGACACCTCTTTTGAACCAGAAGAAATTCATGCTCTGCAAGTCTTGATTTTATCTCCCATTTCAACTAAGGAGTGACGTGATTCTGTTGGACTGTCTTGAGATTTTGAAAGTAAAGATAATCAAATGCATGCGTGTGTGTGTGTGTGTGATTTTTGTGTTGGTTTTAGAAGTTCTGGAGGGAGTATTGCTAAATATTGAGAATGATTATCTCTAGGTTTGATTTTGCCTAGATAAGGGTGCTGGTGTAAAGGCACTGAACAGGCAGCATTTCACTCTGATACGTGTTATAAGTGGATGATGTGCTCTGTGGCTTTGGGGGTGCCTGCACTGGGAGGTTTGGCTGAAGTCTCGCACAGCAGTCTGTCTTATCTGCCTGCCATTAGGTGGCCTTGGGGCTTTGCAAAGTGAGCTGCAGCCCTCTCTGACTAAATAGACCTTGTCTCTCTTAGGTTGTAAAAATTACTGTGGACTCTGTGTTCCACCTAGAATTTATGATTTCTCTATGCTATATGTTTGTGTTGACATAAATAGTCTTCCCAGAAATTTGGCACAAGCCTGGCCATGTGCTGATTCTTAGAGATCACCAAGAAATCAATTCCAGCTCCAGCATCACATCACTGTATTTGTGTTTAGCCTCTAATCTTTAAGTGGGTACTCCATAATCTTGTCAAAGGCATTAATTTGAAAGAAAAAAATACTTTATAGCTTTGTGTTTTATTGAATTCTATTGATTTTTTAAAAATGTTACCAGAATCCTCACATATGTTACCTAAATCTCCAGCCTCTTTTATGTCCTAAATTGTGGCACTTGGGGCTTCCCTGGTGGCTCAGCTGGTAAAGAATCCTCCTGCAATGTGGGAGACCTGGGTTCAGTCCCTGGGTTGGGAAGATTCCCTGAAGAAGGGAATGGCTACCCATTCCAGTATTCTGGCCTGGAGAATTCCATGGACTATATAGTCCATAGTGTTGCAAAGAGTCGGACACGACTGAGCGACTTTCACTTTTACTTTGTAGCATTTCCCCACTTTTGACATGATGTTTGATGCAGGAGTTGCTTGTTATCACCATTTTTTTAAAATGGTGTAAACTAGGAGGAAATTACACAGGCGGAGAGAAAGGCTCTTCATAGAAATGGCCTATGGGTTCATTTGACATTAGTGTTGACTGCTGTACGAAAACAAACTCAATAGCTATCCAATACTTAAAGTCTAAATTTTTCATATACCATTTGTGGTGAACTCAACCCAGATTTTTAATGAGTTTGTCTCTTTTGGGATTTGCAGGACTTAGTAATTAATACTAAGTAACTAGCTTGCCCAATATGGTCAGATGAACAACCTTTTGCCGCACATTCTACTGGAAGATGAAGGCAACATTTGATTTCATGGCATTTAATAGGTAATTTTTAAATGGCAAGTAAATGGGCAATTGATTATATTTTTTCCAGTGAACACAACCACCACTAAAATACTTGGTCTTCTCTAATTAGCATCAGTGCCATATTTTCATAATGAAAATCAATGTCAGTGGTGAAAAGGATTTTCACAAGATCTGTAAAGCTTTTGGTGGATGAAGATCACTGTGGCTGGTGCTGAGGAAACAAAAGTAAACAAAGATCCTCCGATTAAAAATAAAATTAAAAAAAGATGTAGTCTTAATTTCCAGTATTTTGACTAAATCACGGATAAATTTTCTAGAAAAATAAGAGACAAAAACATTTGACAGAAGAGACAAATAACTTCAAAGCTGTGAACAGTGTTCAACTCACCACACACAAAATAAATATAAGCTGTCTGTGAAGTCACTCAGTCGTGTCCAGCTCTTTGTGACCCCATGGACTGTAGCCTACGAGGCTCCTCTGTCCATGGGAAATATAAGTTAAAACAGAAAAAAAAAAAAGTGAACACAGGAGTTCACAGCCCAGTGGGAAGGCAAAAATCAGGCAAAGAAGCACAGAAGAAAGTGTAAAATTCCAACTGTGGCACAGGTTATGGAGGAGAAAGGTCACTATGCTGCTTAAGACCAGTTCTCTAGAAGCAGAGCCTGAGGCAGGGATTTCAGTGCCCATGATTTGTTGGGGGGAAGGGGTGCTCTTGGAAGAAGCCGATGTCCAGCTCAGGCTGAGGCATGGAAGAGTGAGGACTCAGCTGGACTGGGTGTCAGCCTGATCCCATGGGGGCTCTGAGGCATGAGTTGTACCAGAGTTGCCTCACTTTAAGGCACAAGGCTGGCATCTTGCAATCTCCTCGACCTCATGCTAGTCAGATATGAACCAGGGTCTGAACTGTGTTCAGTGAGTATGGCTCCTGGGCAAAGGGACTTCTGTAAGGCCAAGGGCAATGTTCCAGAGAAGAAAGGCGGTAACTAGGAGAATGAGTACAATGAGTCATGGGCGGGGGGCTGGGGGCACTACAGATTCTGAGAGAACATGTGTTCTTCTTTGTTCGGAACCCACTGGTGGCCTCCCATCGCAGGCAGAAAATCTCTTGACAAAGACTCTCAAGGCCCGTGGGCGCTGGTGCCCACTCTGACCTCACCTCATGCATGTCCTCGAGTCAGTACTTATTGTTCGACATGATACTCACTGTTACCCTAGTTAACCTGGCTCTGGCTGGGGTTATCCTTTTTTAAAAAATTAATTTATTTATTTTAATTGGAAGCTAATTACAATATTGTGGTGATTTCTGCCATACATTGACATGAATCAGCCACAGGTGTTGAAACAGCAATGTATATTTTGGGCATTACTTTGCACTTCATTACTGTGTATTGAGGCTCCCAGGTAGGTGGTCATACATTTTTATTTCAAAGACTATAAGTGCCCTAGAATTTTAAGTTAAAACTTTTAATATACAATATGGCTTTTCTGGCTCCAGAAAAATCTCTTCTCCTAAACCAAACATGATCACATTACTATCTCCGTTTGAAATCAGCCCAGGATTGAGGATAGAAAAATAGAGAATCTTTAAGGTCAAATTCTGTGTATACACGTGGCGGGGGGTGGCGGGAAGGGGTGTCTTAGTTCCCCAACCAGGGAGTGAACCTGGGCCTCCCACAGTGAAAGTGTTGAGTCCTAACCCCTGGACCTTCAGGGAGTTTCCTCAAAACTTGCTTTTGATTTCACACAAAACGATGACTGGATACCATGGGATTCCTATTCTGGGACCTAACTTCTGCCTTTGTCTCTAACATTCTGCTGTCTTGGCTGTTTTCAGAACCTTTCCCAACATTCATACTTTATTATTTGGTATCAGTTTTTTTCCTCCTTGCATCCTTCACTTTTCTGAGTTCTATTTTTAGTTTCCATAATCAAGGGAGGTTTGGGGAACCTGGTTCTTTGTCAAAATAAGATGCTGCCTCCTAGCTGTTTCTGTTGTTGGGGTCAGGGTGCAGAGAGGCCTCTCTTGATGACACTGTGATCTGATCCTCTCTTTGAGATGTTTTGAATCATTTTCAGGAACAACCCAGAGGCTAGGTCTGAAACACTGCCAAGTTCCTGAAGAGACGATTTTATCTGACCATCTTTCCTCAATCACAGGAATGTATAATGCTTACAAGACATACATCTAATGACTGATTTGACATAGGAGGCCACCACGTATCAGCAAATGGATGTGTTCTATTTGCGGGACCCAGTATCTGCCAGCCAGGGGCTGGGGTAGAAGACTTTGGCACATAGGAGGAGCTTGGGAAAATATACCTAGGTTGACTAAAAGTAGCTAGGGTGGAGAACACAAGGTTTAAAAAAACACATGATTATAATTACATACTTTAGTTAACTCATCTATAAACTAGGGGCCAGACCTATCTTTGGAGAGTGTTAAATGAAAGGTTGCGTATAAAATGCTTAACAGAACGGCAGACAATGGTATCAGAACACTGCTTAGTAAAGTTGCGTACAGCACAGGGTGAAAGTAATCAGTTCCATAGAGAGTAGTGTGGACAAGAGTATCTGAGAAAACTTAGTAGGTTGGTCTTGAGAATTGAACCAGATTTTGTGGGTCTGTCACATCCATCACAATCTGTCTTGGCAGCAACACCCGTGTCTGTTGGTGGTATCATACACGTTTGTGTAGGACGAGAAACTGGACCCTGGACCATATAGATAGGCTTGGGGCTTCTCAGATGACTCAGTGGGTAAAGAATCTGCCTGCAGTGCGGGAGATGCAAGTTTGATCCCTGGGTTGGGAAGGCCCCCCTGGAAGAGAGCATGGCAGCCCATTCTAGTTTTCTTGCCTGGAGAATCCCATGGACAGAAGAGCCTGGTGGGCTACAGTCCATGAGGTTGCCAAGAGCCAGACATGACTGAACGACTGAGCTGACAGATAGGTTTGATCCCCTAATATTGCTTGACATTTTTGTGAATCGAATAGTCAGTTTTATTACCAAAGGAAATTATGAAAGGAACCACTTACAGCTTCAGTTAAGTATTATTTACAAACACTCGATGGCCTCTATTGTGTTAAACAACAATAATTGCTAATGATTGCATTTCAGAAGTCCAGGGACTGCCAAGTCTCTTGGGAATGACACAAAATATTTTCATTAAAATTTAGTAATTTCAACATCATAAAATATCTACTGGTGACATATAACCAGTAAACATTATTAATCTTTAAAACTATGTATTTTAAAGAAAGACAGGTGTCTTTTTAGGACCTGCTCTAGAGACTACATTTTTTCAGTTTTTCAGTAACTGCAGCTCCACTTTTTTGTTGCTTAAATGATGATCCTAATTACTAGACCTTGTTTCCTCTGAAAATGGAATCTTAAAACCATTTCCTAGCTTTTGAAGGAAAAATATAAAGTGGTATTTTGGCAAAACTCCTCAGGATTACTTACCCAGTAATGTCAAACTCATAGTTCCATTTTCCATAAGTTTGAGTCATCTAGAGTAGTATGGAAGAGCATTTATTGTGATGATGAATGGGTAGCAAGTGTTTAACCAAAGATCAGAAATATTTAAAATCTAAAGCAATCATAGAAACTTGTTTCTTCAACAATCCTTTTGAAATTTTACTTCAGACAAGGCTTAATCCATAACCAAATAACATTGCTAAATATAAACCTGAAATACAGGTTCCTGATATTTGAAAAGGTGGGCCTGGATTACATTTCAGTCTTCACATGATCCAGTTTCTTTATCCCTCCCAGGGCCCATGCAGTATACGGTGCCCTTAACTAAACATCGTCAGGAAAATGTGAAATAGTCCTGCAATAGAAGAAAATCTAAAACAAACAAGAGGTAGTATTGGTTTCCTTGGTCAAAAATGTCTCCTTCGGCATATGTGTATATATATACAGTCTTCTTTGCTGTATAACATGAATTTTAATCCTAGAGTTTAAGTGATATGAGTTACTGATTAGGAATATTTTCTGTCACAAATTATTCAGTTTATAATGCTTGACTATTTTGACTCTACTAATTTTAGTTCCTGAGGCCTCTCCTGCTATGACCTGCTATGATCACCATGATGCTTGACTTATTCCAATTATCTATTTATTCAACAAGTAGCCAACAGCCTGCTACTGGACTCTGTAGGAGGGCTGGGCCCTGCCCTTCTGGAGGTTATGTTCTAGTGGGGCAGACAATTAGCAAGTAAACACAGGAATAGATATGTAAAGTCATTTGTTACAGATTGTGATAAAGGGTGGGAAAGAAAGAAATAGAGCTCCCTAATGGACATGAATGAGGACATGTTCTTTACAAAATGTTTGAGGACAGAACCTTTATGTCCCTTGATTCCCCAATATAAACAACCCATGAGAAATTTAATTTAGAATTAGGTGCCAGGAAATGCTGCCTTCTGGTATGTCTATGATGTAAGGCCACATCCTGTGACCAAAGAAACGTTGAAAACCTGAAACATTGCTGAAAGCTTTCAGAGTGTCTTGTTATTCATTCTGATTGTTCTAGTCATCATGGCCCAGTAGATGACACAGTCAGATTGCTAGGTGGCGGACCTTTTCCCAGTTCTAAGTGCAGGGCTGCCCTCTAGTGGACTCTGAATAAATGTCGCTGCTGCTGCTGCCGCTGCTAAGTCGCTTCAGTCTGTCCAACTCTGGCAGCCCACCAGGCTCCCCCGTCCCTGGGATTCTCCAGGCAAGAACACTGGAATGGGTTACCATTTCCTTCTCCAAAGCATGAGAGTAAAAAGTGAAAGGGAAGTCGCTCAGTCGTGTCCGACCCTCAGCGACCCCATGGACTGCAGCCCACCAGGCTCCTCCATCCGTGGGATTTTCCAGGCAAGAGTACTGGAGTGGGGTGCCATTTTTGAAGATAATAGGTTATAAAATACAAAACTTGCAGCCAAATGGCAAACTGTATGAAGACTGGTCTGTCTAAGCTTCAGTCTCAGCAGGCTTCTAAAGACAAACTCCTATAACCAGTTGTCCTCAGGATATATGTCCCTATTACCTTGAGGCTTGGGTTTTAGAACCAGATGGAAACTTAGTTCTCTGCTCCTACTTCCCATTTCTAGAGAAGAAACTCAGAATTCAGAGAGGTAAGATGACTTGGTCATTGCCCCAAGGTGAATGAGAACTAAACTGTAAATGTGATTCTTTCTCTGGAAATCTCTTGTTTATTGATCAAATTTATTGAACTATTTTTACTATCTTCCTACCTCTCTCCCCTTCACTCACTTTTCCCTAGGCACCTTGTTCTCTTATTGTTCCTCCAGCACACCGGGCAAGGCTTCCCACACTCAGATCTTGGCACTGGGTGCTCCCTCTGCCTGCCATGTTCCTCCCTGTACTCCCTTCAAGTCGTTGCTCAGACGTCACCTTCTCACTCTGACCACCTATGTAACACACAGGCTCCCACCAGCACTCCAGATCGCTCTTTTTCCTGGTCCACTTTTTTCCCATAGTAATTATCACCATCTGTATTCATCATGTAATATAAGGAACGTAAGTGCCTGACAGCGGAAATCTTTGTCTCTTTTGCTCTTCTGTCACATGGACATAGTCCACGTGCCTAGGATAGTGTGAGGCACACAAAAGGGGCTTAGTAAACGTGTGTCAGATTAACCTCCCAAAATGAATGTCACCTAATGGAAGGGCCACTCGCTCCAGCAGGGACGTTCAGCTCTACGCGACGGCTGGGAGAAGCTGAGCAAATTTCCTATGCCTCATGAAAGACCAGGCCATTGTTGCCTACTGCACCTGCCGCCCACCGTTGCCGTCACGGTTGGCCCAAGGGACCAGTTTAGACCTTCTGATTCTCTCTCCCCAAAGAGGTCTCAGGACCCATCCCATCAAGCCTCTCACCACCCTGTATCTGCCTCATGTTCATGTCCATGTTCCTGTGCAAAGCCTCCTCGGTCTGTGGAATCTGCCCCCATGCAGTGCAGTGCAGTCTCTTTTCTGCCTCCGCCTCTACCCCCCAGCCCTGCCCCCATCATCAGCAGAGCCAGCCTGTCCCTCAGCCTCTGCAAGCTGCCATGGCTCTTGCCCTGAAGTCTGCCCCTCCCCCAGAGACCCCGCTACCCCAGAGCTTTCTTCACACTGTGGCTGTTGCTTCCCTTCCCCATTGTAATTCTGGGACTGCTCCAGACCAGAACCTTGGGTCCTTTGAAGCACTTTCATGTGAATGTAATACCCACCACCCATCCTTGTTCCAGCCATCTGTCAGCATTATGCCAGTCCCCCTCATTCTCACAGCCTTTTATTACCTGGACATCCGTCTTAGTCTCACTCAATACTCCCGTGGCCCTTCTACTTCTCTTTGGTGATTTCAGCTCCCCTTCAGTGACCCAGAGAGCATCCTAGTCTCTCAGTTCTCTGCCTTCCATTCATCTTCCCGTCCCTGGCCCTTCTCTAGTCCTCATCATCCTCATCATTGTCCAGATTTCGAACTCTTGACCTCAAGCATCCTAGTCTCCAACCACTGCTTTCTGTCTTGTCGTGACCCCTTGTCCATAATTCTTCATCCCTGGCATCTAGTGACTTCTGTTTTTTCACTGTTGAGGCCCCCTCCTGTCCTGGTTTCACCTTTACTTAGCTCGGACTCCATGAGTCAATCCTTTTCTTTGCACTCACCTTCAGCTCTTTTGCTCTTGTTCCTTCACCTGTTCTCACCTGGGTGACTCCAGTCTCCCTCTGAACCTCCCCTTGCACCTGAGCAGCTGGGAGTGGGTGGAGGCAAAGGCACCACGATGCTCTCATTCTTCCTTCACTTTCCTAGCCAGTCTCCACTCTCCACGACGCCCATTACTCCTGCCTCGTCCTCCCTCTACAGCCCTCTTCACCCATCACCTCCTCACTCTCAGCTAATTAAACCTTTTCTTTTTTCGTCTGATGACAAACATTATTTATGTATTTTGAACTAAGAAATAAAGTTGATGTTTTATTAATAGAGGAGCCCCATCCTCCCAGACATGGTTGCTTCTGCTGCTGCTGCTGCTGAGTCGCTTCAGTCGTGTGTGACTCTGTGCGACCCCATAGACGGCAGCCCATCAGGCTCCCCCGTCCCTGGGATTCTCCAGGCAAGAACACTGGAGTGGCTTGCCATTTCCTTCTCCAGTGCATGAAAGTGAAAAGTGAAAGTGAAGTCGCTCAGTCGTGTCCAACTCTTAGCGACCCCATGGACTGCAGCCTACCAGGCTCCTCCATCCATTGGATTTTTCAGGCAAGAGTACTGGAGTGGGGTGCCATTGCCTTCTCCCCAGACATGGTTACCTATTAATAATGAACCAATAATTGAAATTTCAACTGGAAGTAAATTGGCCGTAAGAGAAAAGTCAGCCAGCCACCACTCAAAGTTTTCCTCCTTTACTGATTGTTTTAATAGAGAAATTAAGGCTTAAGTCACATTAGTCTAATCTTTGCCCCTCTTTGGAGATGAGCAACTTCCACTTTAAAGAGAGTAAGGGCTAAAAAAACACTTAACATTTTGATCTGTGTTATTCTAATGGCTTTTTAAAATAAAATCTTTTCTTAATCCAGTAAGAACACAGAAACAATTGAGAGCAAATAACTTCCTCTTTCCACCAAATCTGCTCTGTCTTCCCACTAAGAGCAGATGAGCAGACAGTGAGTGTGGGGGGCAATAAAGCATCTGTAGGCAGATGCAGTTACCCCAGCATTTCAGGGCACGAGAGGGGTGGGTGCAACAGGCCTGGCCCTTTGGGTCATAAGATTTTTATTCCACTTAGTGCTAATTAACTTAGTCTTCAAAGACTGTCAGCCTTCCAGTTACTCCCTTTACCGTGATTTCAGTTAAATTATGACATCATCTTGGGTACTGGGAAGACTGGACAGCTACATGTAAAAAAAAGAATAAAATTAGAACATTCTTTAACATCAGACACCAAAATAAACTCAAAATGGATTAAAGACCTAAATGTAAGATCTGATGCTATAAAACTCTTAGAGTAAAACATAAGTAGAATACTCTGACATAAATTGCAGCAATATCTTTTTCAATCCATCTCCTAAAGTAATGGAACTGAAAACAAAAATAAACAAATAAGACCCAATTAAACTGAAAAGCCTTTGCACAGCAAAGGAAACCATAGACAAAATGAAAAGACAACCTACAGAATGAGAGAAAATATTTGCAAATGATGAGACTGACAAGGGATTAATTTTCAAAGTTTGCAAACAGCTCATGCAACTCAATATAAAAAAAAAACCCAATCAAAAAAAAAAAGAAAACAAGCTGAAGAACTAAATAGACATTTCAACAAAGAAGACATACAGATGGTCAAGAGCACATGCAAAGATGCTCAACATTGCTATTAGAGAAATGCAAATGAAAACTTCCATGAGATATCACTTAACACCAGTCAGAATGGCCAGCATCAAAAGTATAATAAATGCTGGAGAGGATGTGGAGAAGAGGGAATCCGCCTACATTGCTGGTGGGGATGTAAACTGGTACAGCCACTATGAAGAATGGTATGGAGTTTCTTAAGGAGAATTGAACTAGCGTATGACTGAGCAATCTCACTTCTGTACATAAAATGATACGTGCATCCTAATGTTCACTGCAATAGTCAAGACATGGAAGCAGTCTTAAATGTCCATCAACAGGTTGAATAAAGATGTGGTGCATATATACAATGGAATATTATTCAGCCATTAAAAAGAAGGAAAGCGCCATGGATGGACCGAGAGATTATCCTACTAAGAGAAGTGAGTCAGAGAAAAATGAATGTCCGGTGACACAGGACATTCTGCTTATATGCAGAATCTAAAAAGAAAAAAAAATGATACAAATGAGGTTATTTACAAAACAGAGACAGACTCACAGACTTAGGAAACAAACTTATGGTGACCAAAGGGGAAAGGCGGAAGGGATAAATTGGGAATTTGGGGTTGACATATATACACTACTTTACTTAAAGTAGATAACCAACAAGGACCTACTGTATAGCACAGGGAACTCTGCTCAATATTCTGTAACAATCTGAAAAACAGTAGATACGTGTATATGTATAACTGAAGCACTTTGCTGTACTCCTGAAACTAATACAATATTGTTTATCAATTGTACTCCAATATAAAATAATGATGACATAATTTTGAATCCTGAATCTGCCTGCTTTTAACTTAATAATTGAAAAGATGATTTTGAGTATAACTTAAAGCATAAACACTTCTTTTATAACAGTGTTTTTAACAAAGTATAAATTTAACTGACTTGACTTCAAGTATAGACAAAGTGGAATGTCAAAGACACAGAATTTTAAAAAGCAAAAAGAACTTACAGGTGTAAACTTATAAATGTTATAAATAACTGTGTACCACTTGCTTACTGCAATCTGAAATATTATCACCCATAACGATGATTCTGAGTGTTTCCAAGTAAGTTGCTATTGACATTTCACTGTAGAAGCTATGCCACAAACAACATCTGCGCATCCCAGAAAAGGCTCCTTCCTTCCCAGGGCATGGCTGACTTGTGTCTTAAGTTCCAAAGTCAGAGAGTCAAGTAGAAAACCCGTGCAGATGGCCCCTGGATCTCTCCAATCATGCATGAAACTGGTCCCAAGGCCATGTCACTGGTCCCCAGGGCAGTCTCAGTGTATCCTTACACACACACTCACCCTGGAGATACCTGTGGGACTTGACTTGATGGTTTCTGTGTTGCTTTCTTTTCCTTCCTTAATTTTTTGTGAGTCTTCATTTTGTGAGGTGAAAACCAGATTATAAACCAAGAAACCTGATAAGACCGTCATACTGTCTCCTTCGTGTGGCCGGTCACCCCCACAGATGGCCGTGGGCAGGCCGCAGCCGTGATGGGAGGTATCCTGCGAGGTTTTCCAGGTAGACATGATATACGCTTGTTCATTTTTTCTAACAGTGCTCTAGGTTAGAAACATGAAAGGTTATCTTCTCCTTCCTCCTACCCTGGGACACATGAGAAGGGAACGTCTGGGACACATGAGAAGCTTCTGCATTTCAGTCATGTTTTCCGTAAATTTCTTGTAGGAGTGTTTCCCAAAGTACACAGCGTGTGGACTGTGTCTGGTAGTCCAGACGAATGTGGGTGGTGTGGGACTAAACACTGTTTCTATTAATAGTTATGTTTTGGTTTTAATGTATATTATAAAAAAATTAAAATACATATCTAGTCCAGGATTTCATGGATATGAAGGCTGAGAATTAGTCAAAATGATGATATTTAAGATTTTGTAGGTGAGGTGCTTAAAAGAAAAATATTAAATAGATAGTAATAAAGTTGATACAGACTTTTGGTAAAAATTGTGAAAGTGGTTGCCTGTAGACTCACAATGAGAACGTGATGTATGCTTAATGGACAGAGGCCTTCAGACACAGTTTCTTAAATGGTAAAGGATGTGGAAACTCTTTGAGACAGTTCCATAAAACAATAATAACTTGGCATAATCCCATATTGAGAGATTTTCTTCTCACTCAAGTTTCTCCCTCTGGAAAAGTGCAGCTACCAGTGATATTATCCACTTAGAGTGGAGGTTACTTTGCCTTTCTTACTGGGTTCTTGTCTCATAAAGAAATGGTAGGAAACACTGAGTGCTTTCACATTCAGAGTGAGAGAATAGCCTCATGATAGCTACAGCTGAAGTCAGGCATTTAACAAACACTGCTCAATACCTTCTTGTGGCAGGCTCTGGGCCAGGTGCTGGGTTTAGAGGAGTGAGAAGGCCAGACATCATAAGATTTTAAGGCTGGAGGTGACTTATCATATCAGCATATCTGAAAGATCATCCTGGCTGTCCCCACGACAGGCAGCAGAGCTGGCGTAGACTGACAAGAGGTGACTGCAGTAGGTGACTTGGACCAGCATGTTGGCTGCGGCAATGGACAGAAATGAGCAGATTCAAGAGGTATTCCAGGGCAGATCCAAAAGGCGATAGTGACTGATTGGACATCATGGATCAGAGAAAGAGAGGAGTTGGGGAGAACACTAGGTTTTTGGCTTCGGGAGTCCCATGGAAGGTGATCCCAGGTCCTCGGAGCTCACACAGCACGCACTGCTGGGGGTGCAGTAATAAACCATCTAGGAAATCCTGCAGCCTGTGGCTAGTGTATGTGTTCCTCCTCACGGGGACAAATGGCGCCTCATTCTTCTGGCATGAGGCCAAGCATGTCAAAGGCGTTTGATCAGTGTTGACGAAAGTTGAGAATTTGCAGCATGGAAACACAAGGGTAGTTGACCTATGGTGGAGAGTGCTCCCCTCTGCCCATTTAAAATTTCATTTTAAGGAAATGATTTTGAAACTGGACTCCATTATTACCCTACCACTCTAAGGGCCTATAAGCAAAAGCAACAGAAGCCATACCCTTCTGCCTCAGGGACATAAGAATGTGCTTCATGACAGGCAGAGATGAGACCAGGTGAGTGGAAGGAGAGTGAGTGAGTGAGTGAGTGAGTGAGTGTGTGTGAGTGTGTGTGTGTGTGAGTGTGTGTGTGTGTGTGTGTGTGTGTGTGTGTGTTAGTCACTCAGTTGCGTCCAACTCTGCGACCCCATGGACTGTGTGTAGCCTGCCAGGCTCCTCTGCCCATGGGATTCTCCAGGCAAGAATGCTGTAGTGAGTTGCCATTTCCTTCTCCAGATCATCCTTACCCAGCAGCTGAAGCCCTGTCTTCTGAATTGCAGGCAGACTCTTAACCATCTGAGCCACCAGGGAAGCCCATAGAGGGAAATTAAAGCCATTCCAGGCCATATATTAAAGCCAATCAATAGCCATAAACTATTAGAAGAAATATCTGTATTTACATGTATCTATGTATTTATATCCATATATCAATGCAAGCTCAGTTAGTCAGTTGTGTCCAACTCTTTGTGACCCTATGGACTGTAGCCTGCCAGGAATTTTCCAGGCAAGAATACTGAAATGGGTTGCCATTCCCTTCTCCAGGGGATCTTCCTGACCCAAGGATTGAACCCAGGTCTCCTCCACTGCAGGCAGATTTTTACCACCTGAGCCACCAGGGAAGACCTTTAGATAGGTACTTCTCTCATTAGCACCATGAAACTAAACTCTAGCAATTACTAGCTGATAAAATGTCACCTCTGTTTTTCAGTCAATCCATGTAAGTCATCCAGCTGACTTAGTGACAAGAATCTTCACTGATACATAGGCAGTTCGGGCAGGTAAACGGCATTTGGAAGCTAAAGAAGGTGCAGCAAGAGTAGAATCCGAAAGAGGATGGCCAACCGGGACAAGGCTGAGAAGGTGAGAGAGAGACAACGCTCAAAGTAACAGCTGAGAACACTGGGAAGACGTAAGGCAGCAACCTGTACCCGCATGTTTGTCTTGCTCTGCGCGGAAGCTGGTGCCCTCTCTCTGGAGTGGCAGCCCGTGAGGCGTCTTTGAGAACTGTGCGGAGTGTGGACGTCTCCAGGTGGCAGCGGGGCCAAAGGAAGGGAACAGGCTTATGAGTGAGAGCCTCCTGGGGCACCCCCCAAAATGACACGGCCACTGAAGACCTGCTTGTGCACAGGTTGAAACTCTGGACTCAGGGTTTCACTGATTCAGAACAGCTTTAGAGCTGGAGACCAGACTTAAGAAATCGGTCTGCTTGAAGCATTGAATATTTAACACACTGACTTATAATGATCGCTGTGGAGGAAGCATGGCGGCCTGGCTTCCCTAATGCACTTTTCTCCATTCCAACACTGTTTGGAGATTCTATACCTTTGTGGCTTGCTCTTACATGCTCTTCCTCCTCACATCTTTGGCATACCCTGATGTGAATGAAGATGCCTCCTCCACCAAGACAGTTCAGTTCAGTCGCTCAGTCGTGTCCGACTCTTTGCGACCCCATGAACTGCAGCACGTCAGGCCTCCCTGTCCATCACCAACTCCCAGAGTTTACTCAAACTCATGTCCATTGAGTCGGTGATGCCATCCAACCGTCTCATTCTCTGTCATCCCCTTCTCCTCCTGCCCCCAATTCCTCCCAGCATCAGGGTCTTTTCCAATGGGTCAACTCTTCACATGAGGTGGCCAAAGTACTGGAGTTTCAGCTTCAGCATCAGTCCTTCCAATGAACACCCAGGACTGATTTCGTTTAGGATGGACTGGTTGGATCGCCTTGCAGTCCAAGAGACTCTCAAGAGTCTTCTCCAACACCACAGTTCAAAAGCATCAATTCTTCGGCGCTCAGCTTTCTTTATAGTCCAACTCTCACATCCATACATGACCACTGGAAAAACCACTGCCTTGACTAGATGGACCTTTGTCGGCAAAGTAATGTCTCTGCTTTTGAATATGCTACCTAGGTTGGTCATAACTTTCCTTCCAAGGAGTAAGCATCCTTTAATTTCATGGCTGCAGTCACCATCTGCTGTGATTTTGGAGCCCACCAAGACAGGACCGCACTAATTTAGTACTGAGAATCTTGTATTCTTCTGTTTCTGAAAAGCTCACACCTCTGGCCACGTTGTATAATTCATACTGCTTTTCTGACCCTCCACCACAACTAAGGCTTGGAGGGGTTTATACTTGAATAATTTGCCCAGGGCCAAGTAAGTGCGGCATAGCTGATGCAGCTGAAGTCTGACTGTGACGTCTATGAACTCCCTCCTCTTCCCATCTGCCATCTTTCCCTTTGGACATGTTTTATTATCATGCAAAAATTCCCAGACAATGTCAGAGAGCTTACACCTGTCCTAGAGCTCTGCCTCTTGAAACCCCTTAGGTGTCCATGAGCGTGATTCAGCTCAGTGGATTTCAGAGCAGGCATGTCTGGCTCTGAGTTCCTAAACTTTCTCTTCTCTTCTGAACTCTTAAAGTACTATCCTCTTTAACCTTTACCTGAGGGTCTGACACTAATCAAAGGAACCATCAAAATGTTAAAAAGTGTCTATTTGATAGAACTTTGAGCTGCAAAGCAGGAGTCTTGCCAGAAAGAAATCTGCAATGCCCAGGAAGGGTTTCCACCCTCTGTCCATAATGCTGGGACAAGATGAAAGGTGTCTGTGCTATCGGGCAATGGTCTCCAACCTTTTTTGGCACCAGGACCAATTTCATGGAAGACAATTTTTCCATGACCGGGGGTGGGGGAGATGGTTTCAGGCTCAATAAATGTAATGTGCTTGAGTCATCCTGAAACCATCTCCCCCACTTTACTTCTAATCTAATGCCACCGCTGATCTGACAGCAAGTACCAGTTTGCAGCCTGGAGGCAGGGGACCCCTGCTGGAGGGTCAGAGCTCCACTGTGGGCTATCCGCCTGTGTTGGGCTCAAGCCAAGTCATCCACATCCTGCTTCTTCCTACTCCCCACCCTTGTTTTGGGTCTTCCCAGTTCATCTGCTCCTGTACATCGCAGGCTCCTTCTTACTAAGGCACCTCTGTGACCCATAGTACCTGACACGGTGCTCTGAGAAAGTCAGTACCATGTCAATACTTATTCAGTGCATGAAATAACACTTGTTTATATCTGAAACCTCATTTTATCATCAGGTGTTATTTCTGTAATTAAGTATGTCTATTCTCTGGCCTCACTGGCCAGCACACCCTCTCTTTGCTCCTGGCTCCAATGTCAAAGCAGATGCATGAAATTAACAAGTCAGAACAATCATGGTTTTCAAAATGATACAGATGAGAGTATCAAAATGTAGAAAACAGGCTTCATAGGCAAGTGATTTGAAACAATATGATTTGACTTCATGGACATCAAAATGAAATATTTTGTGATGGGAGCATAGCAGTGTAGCTCCTCATGCCTAAGGGCCCAGGTTTGAGCATGCCGCTTGTGTTGGACACACGTCGTCGTGCTCATCTGCTGAGTATCTCCACCATATTTTGCAACAAAGTATGTGTAATATGATGCAATACTTTGCAAATCTCCTTTGCAATTGAGTCTATAGTGGTGAAACAAACCAAATACACGAAAATATAATGCACATACATACATTTATAATTAGAAATTGTGAAACGTCTGTCAAGGAGAAAAGTGCTATGAGAGAGAATTACAATAAGACTTAGTTCACTCTGAAGGATGAGGGAAGGCCTTCAGTGGGGAAATGGCGAAGAGTGAATGGACTTGGGCTGAGTGAACACTGGCTAGAGGAGCTTTCAGGATGAGAGATCATATGGAAAAGCCTCAGAAAAGGCAAGACCAAGGCATTTTCAAAGAACAGCCAGAAATTGAACAGGTGGTGTGTTTAGAGCATCAGGGGAGGGGGTGTGTTTGGAGGCACACAGGCCATGTGGGCTCCTAGTATATCTTGAGAAAAACTGAAATCTGTGAACATGCGTTTAGCAGGTGGGTGACCCAATCAGATTTTCATTTTTAAAGGGTCCTCCTTTGGTGTGGTTTAGAGATGGAAATCGGGAAGATTAGAAAGTGTCTTCAGTTCAGAAAGAAGCTGTTGCCCTGGTTCCAGGGGAGATGAGACTGGCTTGGACTGGGCGTGGGTGGCGGCAGCAAAGATGGAGACAAGAAGATAGATGTCAGATTGTTTTCTGCTTAGGATCACGAATGTGTAGAACCTGGGCTGACTACGCTGCGTAAGGAGGAGCCAGATCAAGAAGATCTCTGTGGCTTTAGCCTTTGGGGAAGATGGAGGAGACCTTCACTGAGCTCAGCAAGCCTGGCGTGAGCGCAGCTTTGCAGGGACAGAGCAACAATCTGAAATAGGTTAAATCTGAGGCCCCCCATGAGATGACATCCACGAATTCACCTGAGGGAGATGTGACTGAGCACCCACCCTTCCTAGGTTTCCTGTTAAACATGAATCACACTACCCCATCAGTTTCAAGACTAACAGGGTAACCCCAGAATGTCGCACATGTGCAGCAGGCACTGTCTAGCATCTGCAGTCACTGTGGGTTCTATCTGAGTCATGAGAACAGCTGTGTGGTTGAGTGGAAAATCACCACGGTGGTCTCCCTTATGTACGAGTGGAGTGGGGAATGTGTACACATGACAGCCAGTTTCTCCTCTGCGTGTGCGTAAGGCCTCAGCACGTTTCAGGAAAATCTGTTTGCTTTGGAGAAATAACTCATATTGGTGTACCCTTCTGGGTCACTTGGAGACAGCGGCAGCCTCTATTTTTGGCAGAATTCTGTCTCAAGCTAATGCATCCAGCCATGGAGAAAGCAGTTTCAAAACAGACCTGATCAGCTGTCAGGGGACAATTCATCTTGAGATAATAGCCCTGAGGCCTTGGCCAGCCAGCATTCCTCTATGAGCTACTGAGCAAGCTGTCCTCTGATTCTGCGTTTGTTTAAATGTTTCAAAAACATGCACAGAGAGCCATTTTTAAAACAGGGGATCCTCAAGGGAGGGAAGGGATAGAGAGGCAAAGGTACAGGAATTCTCCCAGCCCAGCCTAGGTGTCCTGTTGCCTTTAGTGCTCCTGACCTGGGTTCAAACCCTCTCTCAATCCCTCATTGACTCTGAGACGAGAGAAGGTTAAGTTCAACCTGCACGGACCTTGGTTTCTCCTTCTGCTCATGCTGGTAAGGTGCATAGGAAGCCTAACATGACTCCTTGCCATAAGAGGATAGGCTCTCCAGAGGAGCAGGACCAGAATGATGGGTGGTGTGTGTTGTGTGTGTGTATAGAGAGAGACTTTAAGGAAGAGACTCACATAACTATAGGGGCTTGGTAAATAGAAAATCTGCAGGGTGGGCTGCAGATTTGGAATGTGAAGCCAAGTGGGCCTTAGAAAGCATCACTACGAACAAAGCTAGTGGAGGTGATGGCATTCCAGTGGAGCTGTTTCAAATCCTGAAAGATGATGCTGTGAAAGTGCTGCACTCAATATGCCAGCAAATTTGGAAAACTCAGCAGTGGCCACAGGACTGGAAAAGGTCCGTTTTCATTCCAATCCCAAAGAAAGGAAATGCCAAAGAATGCTCAAACTACCGCACAATTACACTCATCTCACATGCTAGTAAAGTAATGCTCAAAATTCTCCAAGCCAGGCTTCAGCAGTACATGAACCGTGAACTCCCTGATGTTCAAGCTCATTTTCGAAAAGGCAGAGGAATCAGAGATCAAACTGCCAACATCCGCTGGATCATTGAAAAAGCAAGAGAGTTCCAGAAAAACATCTATTTCTGCTTTATTGACTGTGCCAAAGCCTTTGACTGTGTGGATCACAATAAACTGTGGAAAATTCTGAAAGACATGGGAATACCAGACCACCTGGCCTGCCTCTTGAGAAACCTATATGCAGGTCAGGAAGCAACAGTTAGAACTGGACATGGAACAACAGACTGGTTCCAAATAGGAAAAGGAGTATGTCAAGGCTGTATATTGTCACCCTGCTTATTTAACTTCTATGCAGAGTACATCATGAGAAACGCTGGGCTGGAAGAAACACAAGCTGGAATCAAGATTGCCAGGAGAAATATCAATAACCTCAGCTATGCAGGTGACACCACCCTTATGGCAGAAAGTGAAGACGAACTAAAAAGCCTCTTGATGAAAGTGAAAGAGGAGAATGAAAAAGTTGGCTTAAAGCTCAACATTAAGAAAACAAAGATCATGGCATCTGGTCCCATCACTTCATGGGAAATAGATGGGGAAACAGTGGAAACAGTGTCAGACTTTATTTTTTTGGGCTCCAAAATCACTGCAGATGGTGACTGCAGCCATGAAATTAAAAGACGCTTACTCCTTGGAAGAAAAGTTATGACCAACCTAGATAGTATATTCAAAAGCAGAGACATTAGTTTGCTGACTAAGGTCCCTCTAGTCAAGGCTATGGTTTTTCCAGTGGTCATGTATGGATGTGAGAGTTGGACTATGAAGAAGGCTGAGCGCTGAAGAATTGGTGCTTTTGAACTGTGGTGTTGGAGAAGACTCTTGAGAGTCCCTTGGACTGCAAGGAGATCCAACCAGTCCGTTCTGAAGGAGATCAGCCCTGGGATTTCTTTGGAAGGAATGATGCTGAAGCTGAAACTCCAGTACTTTGGCCACCTCATGCGAAGAGTTGACTCATTGGAAAAGACCCTGATGCTGGGAGGGATTGGGGGCAGGAGGAGAAGGGGACGACAGAGGATGAGATGGCTGGATGGCATCACGGACTCGATGGACGTGAGTCTGAGTGAACTCCGGGAGATGGTGACGGACAGGGAGGCCTGGCGTGCTGCGATTCATGGGGTCCCAAAGAGTCACACACGACTGAGTGACTGAACTGAACTGAACTGAACTGCAGCGTGGGCTGGCAGGCTGGAGACCCAGGGAAGAGTTACAGCTCAACTCCAAAGGCAGTCTACTAGCAGAACTCCCTCTCCTTCATGGAAGGTCAGTCTTTTTGTTAAAAATCCAACTGATTAATGTATACACACTTATTATATATAAAACAGATAATCAGCAAGGACCTACTGATTGGCACAGGGAACTCTACTCAATACTCTGTAATACATAAGGGAATGAAATATAAGGGAAAAGAATCTGAAGAAGAGATGTATGTATATGAATGACTGAATCACTTTGCTGGACACTGAAACTAACACAGCATTTTAAATCAACTATGCCCCAATGTAAAATGAAAATTGAAAATGAACCCAACTAATTGGATGAGGCCTACTCCCCCTACACTATGGAATCTACATTACCTAAAGGCTACTGATTCAGATGTTCTAAAAAGTACTTTGATAGTGACATCAAGATGTGTTTTACCAAGTATCTGGGTACCCTGTGACCAGCAAGTTGCCATCTAAGATTAACCATCACACAGGTCCTCAAAAATGCCATTTTAGACTTTTCCAGCTCTCCTTGCTGTTTCACCCTCAGAAGGACCTTCACGTAGAGCTCTCTTGCTCCCTATTAAATACCTCATGACTCTCTCCTTTTATGTCTGAATCACCTTGCATTTAGGATATTATATGGCACCAGGTAGCATCTCCATGTATGCGTAATAAAGGGCCATATAAATTATGTAAGATTCATTTACAAAAGCAAAGGATGGAAATGTCAACAGGGAAGAGCTTATTCGGTAAAAATGTTAAAGTAATGGATAAATTTAGATGTAGGCTTCAGGACACACGTTTTATCCTATTATTGAAACAGAAATGTGTACCTGAAGGCTCTGCAGGCCATGAAACTAACACTGTCCTTCTTTCCCAAGTGGTCTTTTGTGTGTTCAATTTCAGACCCTGCTCTCTGGCTTAGCCAGGCTTTGCGTCCCCACCTCGGCCCCAGTTTTCTCTGTAGATAAACAGGGGAGTGCAGTAGGAAGGGGGTTAGGTAGGGACTGGACTGTCGCTGTGACTCCAGAATGAAGAGATGGCTCAGGCACAAAGGCGCATGGGTTGGAAGTAGAGCTGGGAAGAGAGCTCTTCAGTGGTGTTGGTAATTACAGCCGGACCCTGCAGGACAGCTGACATCACAGCTCTCCACGCGAACACTCAACCTCAGGAGGTCTGACAGTTCCACAGCCAGAAAACACACTTATTCCAATCAACACCCGCCCCCCACAGTATTATTAAGGGAGTGGGCAGTGGACAGAATTTCGGATTCTCTGTGGTCGGTTTTGCCTCTCATCTTCTCATTTCCCTGTGCTCAGAGAGGAGCTGGCGGCCTGCGGGGATGCAGACCTGGGCAGACGTTTCCAGCGGAGACTCCGCCCAGTCAGTCTGCTTCCTGAGCCTTTTCTGTCTCCTTGCAGGAAGCTCCTGCTGCCCGCCCTGGTCCCAGGACTGGGAGTGGGGTGGCAGGACTCAGTGTAGGGAAGCCAAGGGGATGGAAGAGTGGGATGGAAGGGGAGGAAGTAGCAACACAGGGGCTCCTTGCTGGGGTGAGGCTTCCGGCAGCGTCACGAGCTGTGGTGTCATGCAGATGGGAGCTCAGAGCTGCACAGCCCCCGTGTGGAGCCAGCTGGACCCTTGTCCAAGGTCACCACGGTGGAGGATGGCCCAGGGCTTCCTGAGTAGCCCTGCTGAGACACAACCTGAGATGGGCTTCCAGGGGACATAGGTCTTCTGGATCGACAGGACTGTCTCCTGAGATCAGAAATCCTTCACATCACCGGAGATGCCATGTCCTAGAAAAACTGCCTTTCTCAGGGGTCCCATTAAGAGGTCATACTGATGCTACAAATATCATTACAGTGATTTTAAAAAATGGCAAGTGATTTTATCACATGCCCATGATGTACAGGTGCTATGACTGTGTATTTCTAGTCCTTGCAACAATTCTGTGAGGTGAACATTATTGGCCCCACGTTACAGAGGAGTAAAACTGAGGTCAGAGAGCTGAAATACTGGCTCAGGATTCTCTCCTGGGCTTCCTGATGCCAGGCCTGTGCTCTTCACACGGCACTTTCTCAATAAAGATGATTCTCCTTTCTTCATCTAAGGGAGGATGAGTATAGGAAAGGGAACATTATCCTGGAAACTAGGAAGGAAAGATAGCAAAGGAGAAGAGTCCTGGGAAGATTGCCAGCCATTTAAGGGCAAACCAGTCAAGGGAGCTGTATGTCCAGGCAGGGAGACGATAGTGGGAAAGGGACAGTGTTGGTTGTTTTGAAGAACAGAGATGGGGGCTTTCTGGGAATCCTGCTGGACAGCAAGGCCAAGGGAAAAAAGGAGTGCCAAGACGTGAGGAGTTTGGCCACCAGGGACTCACGGGAAGCTGGCCTCAGGAAGTGGCTGCCAAGGTGATGGTGGAAATACCTCTGGCACCCAGTGCCTGGAGGGGAGGAGAATCAGGGCAGAGGAACCCTGGCCACCCTGCACATTCTAGAAGGAGTGAGTCAGAGAGGTGACAAGTAGCAATGACCAGTGATAGACCCCAGAGGCCCATGAAGTGATGGTCCTGATGGACAGGCTGCCATGCTTCCCTCTGGTTCCAGGAGGAGGACAGAGCAGCGCCTTGTGAACGGTGAGCTAGGAGGTATCAGAGGCTCTTGCAAACAAAGCTGCCCATCTGTCTGGGTCGCTTTTAGACCATCCTCACACCCAGCCCCACGCGGTGGTGGGTTTGGCCTGTTTCTACATACAACACTGTGCTTTGTCTTGGGTCCCCAGCCCAGTGGGGTGACTTCAAGCTGACATCCTTCCCCTGGGCCTGCCACCACCTTGGCGATGCGTGGTCTTTGCTCTGGACTTGTGTCATCCTGCTTTCCTTTTCCTCCTGACCCGCCCAGAGTCCTGCCACTCTCAGCCTCATCACTCAGCCTCCCCTCCCTGTTCTTACTTGGCCCTCACTCTGCTTGACACCTGGCCCTGCCCTCCTTTCTCAGAGTCAGGTCAATCTGTCTATAAGGGAAAAACCCAAAAGACCAATAGATACACAGTGCTGAAACAAGGTGTTTCTTTCTCACATAGAAGAAATGCAGGGGTGGGATCAGAACCAGTGCGGTGCCCCACCCCCCCCACATCATGAGGACCCAGGAGCCTTTGTTTTTGATCCACATAGGTTCCCACGGTCAAATCACAGATGGAGTTGGTGGCTAGAGCTTGTGCTGCCATGAACACAGAGTGAGATGGGGAGGAATTGCAGAAAACCACAGAGACCCCTCCTGGCTGAGTGAGCTCCTCTGAGCACCCTGTGTACCTACCACACGTCCTTCCACTTTTATCTCATGGGCCAGAACTTAGTCACACAGCCCCATGTAGCCGCCAGGGGTACTGGGAAGCCCAGTCTTGATTCTAGGAGGCAGTGGCTCAGCTCAAAGTCAGTGTTCGCTCAGTGAGGAAGGACAGAAGAGTGGTTATCTTCCCTTACCTCCTTCTGTCCCTCCTTCTCTGCAATTCCACGCTTGCTATCAATCATGGTTTGGGTTTGTTTTTTTTTCTGGGTTTAGTGTCTTAGACTTCTGAGAATGGGAGAAAATTAACACATGTCTGACCTTAATGTAGCCCCAAGATCATAGCCAGGCCGTGAGCTTACCCCCTCCTCCCGCTCCTTGCAGAGACAGTGTCACCCCCACCGTGTGTGCCCAGGCCTCCTGTGATTACGCTCAGGGGAGGCAAAGCGCTGCAGCAGCTGAAGGAGGTTGCAGTTTCTGTCTGGAGTGCTCTCCCTTTTTTGTTTAATGAACCAACCTTTACTGACAGAACTAAAAGCAAGAAAGTAGAAATTCTGGGGCATGGGGAAGATAAACAATCCCCACTCCAATGTTAGAAGCGCTTTTAGGCAAAAAAACAATTAAATACATAAAACGAGAAATCTCAAAAGCTACAGCCTTAAGGCATCCTCATGCAGCGACTTCAAATCTAAGTAAAGGGAACCATCTGAAAAATAAAACCTCAGGCTAGTTCCTAATATGTAAAGATATAAAAGTGGTTTTTTATTTCCATAAACTTACTTCACATTCAGATGTAGAAATATTTACTTATGAAGCCCATGAGTTAATGAAATGAAGCCATATTAATGAGTGAAACTATCTGAAATCAGGACTTATAGATGTGGTCTAGTAATGATGTTACCAGCCTCTTTACTTTGTATATATTTTCTCATACATATTTCATGACATGGTGAGATCTGGAGGTGCGTGGATTAGCACTTCCACATGGTCACCCTATTTCCGGTCTGTCTCACTTCAGTTACGCTCCTCTGTCCAGCGTACACAGCAGGCGCAGCTATCTTGTGAATCCGCCGAGCACACAATGGTCAGTGAGCCTGGATAGGTCAGGTTAACCTACTAATGGCTTCAAAAATATTAAAATATAGTACATACTGTTACCAAACGTGGAATTCAACAACTTACCACTCAAAAGCCAGGAAAGAGGCCAAGTTGTTGGAAAGGGAAGTTTGCTTTCTTTTGGAGGCCAGTGAACGGGTTGGCGGGGGGCTTGGGCCAGGGTGCAGACTCAAGCGGCAGCTTATGCCGTGGCTACAGGCTGGTCATCATGTACTTAATGTCTTCCACCTGGTGGGGGTTTCAGTATCCACAGTACAGCTCAAAGGATATGACTTAGATATACATCTATAGCCTTTGAGAAGGAACTAAAGGTTCCTAACTTTGCTTAATGACTAAACTATTAGTATTGAATCTTGACTGCTTTGCTTTGGTTTTGCATTTTCTCACTTCTCTGATTAAACTTATTCTTTGGCTTAAGTTTTTCCATAGACAAAAAGCAAACAGAGAACATGGAGGGGAAGGACCATAGGGTCCCGCTCCATTTCAAACCCACCTTTTCTTTGATACTCCTCAGTCTTGAGGAGGGACAGGTGCAGAACCAGAAAGGGAATAAAGTGTTGGATAGAGAGGTTAATCATAAATTTTGCAGAGGAACTTGGTGTTCGTTCCATGACTGTTCCAAGTTTTCCCCAAATCTTTGAGGGAATAGGGCAACAACTGCTGTGGATCCTTCCTGCCAAAGTGGGGCATTGTCCTGCCTAATTTGGGGAATGGACACAGAGTTGGAAATAATCTTGAGTTTCAAGCTTAGCATCAGTATTTTGTATTATGAAAACACCTCTCTCTCTGATTACTTTGTCATAGTACCTGGACAAACATGTGAAAATTAGTAGACATATTACAATGAGGATAATAATCAAGATGCAGTTTTGGATTATTCTCTGAATCTGTTATTTCCCCCAGAATGGTTAAAGCAGATAAACAATTTATGTTTCAGTTCAGTTCAGTTGCTCAGTTGTGTCTGACTCTTTGCGACCCCATGAATCACAGCACACCAGGCCTCCCTGTCCATCACCAACTCCCGGAGTTCACTCAGACTCACGTCCATCGAGTCCGTGATGCCATCCAGCCATCTCATCCTCTGTTGTCCCCTTCTCCTCCTGCCCCCAATCCCTCCCAGCATCAGGGTCTTTTCCAATGAGTCAACTCTTCGCATGAGGTGGCCAAAGTACTGGAGTTTCAGCTTCAGCATCAGTCCTTCCAATGAACACCCAGAACTGATCTCCTTCAGAATGGACTGGTTAGATCTCCTTGCAGTCCAAGGGACTCTCAAGAGTCTTCTCCAACACCACAGTTCAAAAGCACCAATTCTTCAGTGCTCAGCCTTCTTCACAGTCCAACTCTCACATCCATACATGACCACAGGAAAAACCATAGCCTTGACTAGATGGACCTTTGTTGGCAAAGTAATGTCTCTGCTTTTCAATATGCTATCTAGGTTGGTCATAACTTTTCTTCCAAGGAGTAAGCATCTTTTAGTTTCATGGCTGCAGTCACCATCTGCAGTGATTTTGGAGCCCAAAAAAATAAAGTCTGACACTGTTTCCACTGTTTCCCCATCTATTTCCCATGAAGTGATGGGACCAGATGCCATGATCTTCGTTTTCTGAATGTTGAGCTTTAAGCCAACTTGTTCACTCCTCTTTCACTTTCATCAAGAGGCTTTTTAGTTCGTCTTCACTTTCTGCCATAAGGGTGGTGTCATCTGCATAGCTGAGGTTATTGATATTTCTCCTGACAATCTTGATTCCAGCTTGTGCTTCTTCCAGCCCAGCGTTTCTCATGATGTACTCTGCATAGAAGTTAAATAAGCAGGGTGACAATATACAGCCTTGACATACTCCTTTTCCTATTTGGAACCAGTCTGTTGTTCCATGTCCAGTTCTAACTGTTGCTTCCTGACCAGCATATAGGTTTCTCAAGAGGCAGGCCAGGTGGTCTGGTATTCCCATGTCTTTCAGAATTTTCCACAGTTTATTGTGATCCACACAGTCAAAGGCTTTGGCATAGTCAATAAAGCAGAAATAGATGTTTTTCTAATAGGCCACAAACAGCCTGTTTTGGTTAGCCTAAATGTCACATTAAATCATATATAAGCCAGGATGACTTCCCCGTGCCTCAATATGTGAAAATTTATTTCATCATTTTCCCCTTTTAATAGCCCACCTTTCCATAGAAAGCACTGATAATCAATATATTTTTTCAACATGGCCAGAGTGCTTCAGTTGCCTGCTCTGGGTCTTTCATGTCCCTCGGTGCTAGGCTTACTGTTTGTTTATATTATGTATTGACTTGGTTATTCACATTGGGAGAAAACTGATCAGATGTAACAAACCAGTACAGAGGTATGCTGATGGGGAGACATTTGATAGCCTATACGTTTTATCAATTGTACCCCATTGTCACACACACGTTGTACGTGTGTTTCAAGCATCAGACTTAAAGCCAACAGTGCCACACATCATAAGTGGCTAAGTTATACTCCATGACAGCTTCACAGTTTGCAACTAGAAATACGACCGACAACATCATACCAGAACATAGTCTAACTTTAGAAACACCATAGAACTTCTAGAACACTTATATTAATGATATTTACCCATACAGTAAAACTTAAGAATGTTTATCATTTGACCATGTTTTCCATATAATTTAATATACCAAATAATCCTCATTCATTTAGAAAACCTTTGTTCTCTTAACAGAGAGAAACCCAAACTCAGTCTTATATCAATTTAGTAATAGCAAAATTGATTTGTCTAATTAAATTCAATCTATCTTTAAGTGCAAAGTTCTTTTCTCAGTTTCTTTTTTTATATATAAATCTTTTATCGCTTTCTCCATATTAATTTGTCCCTTTTTTCTCATCCAGAACAACCAGCTGAAGCTAAAATTATTGTTTTATTCCTTAGCAAAAATACTTTAGTTTTTTTATACCTTCTCTCACCAACACATAGCCTACTTGCTTTACACACTAAAATGCTTCCCTTATCATTTTTACGTATTACAATTTTTAACCTTTAAAATATCTTAACAAAACCAAGAAACAAGTCATTGAACTATGTGTTATATCGGCATTCTCTGATAGGCAAACTTAAGAACATACTCCATAACCTATAACATACATTTTTCTCATAACACAATTTCTCAATGTGGTATAAAATGTGGGTATATAACCCAGACATCTTTCAAAGTTCTACTAATTAACCCAAGACTGAAGTCTTGGGAAGAGTGGGCTGTGTCTGTTATCTCAAGCACATGTTAAGAGTTAATGTCAAACATTCTCCTAGCCATATTTTTGTTCTCTCGGGTCAGAATTCTGAAAACAATATTTTATCAAACTAGCTGTCTCTAACTACATATGCAAAAAGAACCAGTTTGGGAGTTTCAAAAGAGTTTTATCTTAACCAGTTTTCTCTGGAGTCTGAAGAATACTGCTGGCCACACAATGTTTTTGTTTGTTTGCTTGTTTTAAATCTTTCTTTTTCTTAGTCATAGTTGTATAGGTAAACTTTTCTTAATGAATTGAACCTGAATTTCCCAGTTTACAAAAGGGAACGAGAATACCAATCACACAAATGGAATACACACACACATACCAGAAGACAGGACTGTCGTAAATCCCCCCAAACAATGACCAATATGGAGTCCCAAATAAACACTTCCCCAACACAAAGGGTCCTCTAGGTAGACATGTCAGAACTGACTCACAAAAACACCCAGATAGCATCTCATAGTCACAAACCAGGGGTAGACACAAGTCAGAACCAATGGGCAAAAGGCCCAAATAGCAACCCGTCCTCACAATGGCCCTCAACATCAAAAGCATGTCAGAACCAATGGCAGAAATGCTCAAAGGACACTCAGTGCTCATAAACAGGCTTCAACATCAGACACACGTCGGAACCAGTTGGCAGAAAGCCCAAATAGCACTTCATGCTCAAAAGAGAAGTTAGCCAGGAGGACACCGGTGGACTTACTTGGTCTTGGAGCTCATCAGCTCGTCCAGAGGCGTCTTTCCGTCCCTCCAAGGATAAGCTCACGTGCCACTGGCATTCAGTGTCCAGCATAGAAGAAACAGGGAGAATCCCTGAATTGGTTTCAGCCGCTGCTGGGAATGTCCCTCTAAATCCTTCTCCTGGGGTCAGTGAACCACGAGCAGGGGACTTCTCACGGCGATCCCAGGGCATCATGATGGCAGCAACTCTACTAAGGAAAACTCCCGGGAGCCAGATATCACGAGACCGTAGCCTCACTTTGGGAGCCAAACTCCGTTAGCGAAAGTGGGCCCAGGTGGCTCTAAAGCCAATAAAGAGGCGAGTTTGGTGGAAAGGAGAGCTTGCTTTATTTTCTGTTATTTATTTTCTATTATTTATTTTGTATTAATATCTAGAACATTGTCTCTCAGCCTCCCTGATTCTCAGCCCTTGCACCACCATTCTTCCTGGGCTACAGCTTGAGAGAAGTCATTCATAGCTATTAATCGGAGGGTCTTCTGTTTCATGCACTAAGGCTGATTCGAGGAGGTGGAAAGTATGATTGCCGTCCCTACTTTCCTGAGTTGTGTAGATAATGAGTGAAAAACTGGCTCTGTGAAGACGCAGGAGGGTCCTGCCCCAAGTCATCATGAGGTTTAGGAGGGCAGACACAGCTGGGGCTGTTTGGAGGTGAGGGGACGATCCTGGAATGTAAGTGGGTCAGTAAGCAGCTTCAGGTGGGGATGTTTCTCCCAGACATTTCCCATCTGATCTGACAAGCCTACCACCATGGAGGTGAGACCCCTCTTGCAAGCTGGATGCCCTTTGGTTTTCCTTTTTCACATGCTCCCAGCCAGCCTGGGTTTGTAATGAAACTCTAATATGCTGTGATATTGACGTGAGTCCAGAGCGTGAAGGTCTCAGCTTCTCTGGTGACCTGGCCATTCTTCTTTTTGAGAAAAGAATTATAATGCCCCCAGGGTGCCTTCGTTTGTTTTTCAATAACTCTATCTGCTCAAGGTCAGGACGGATGTGTCTGATTTCACCATCTTCCCTCCAGATTGCAAATGAAAGTCTGTAAGCGTCTTCCATAGTCTATTTTGAAACTAGGGGGATGTGGGAATTCCCTCATTTTATGAAACATAGAGCTTACTGTCTGTTTCCATTCTTTTAACTTACGTTAGTGGATTCCACAGAGATGGTTTATATAAATGTACATTCATTTTACATTTTTTTCTGAATTGTGATGGTAAATTCCTTCATAGATTATAGGCTAAAGATGTTAAACATAAACTATGACTCTTTTCAGTAACCCCACATTTTTCAATATCATTATTTTTTTTTATATGGTGATGGTAACCAGCAAAAATGTGTCAAGATACAGGAAGGTTTTAACCATCCCAACCCTCACCTCCTTGGGAAACAAAAAATAATTAAAAATCATTAGTTCTTTTTAAAAGTGACTGGAGACATTAATTTTTTGTCTAAACCATTTCAATCAAATTATCTAGTTTCCTGACCTGGTACGGGCTAGCTGATTTCTGACAAATGACCTTTATTCAAATATTCCGGAAGATGGGACTTCCTTGGGGTCCAGTGGCTAAGACTCTGCCCTTCCAAATGCAGGAGGCCGGGTTCGATCCCTGGTCAGGGAACTAGATCCTACATGCCACAACTAAAGATAATGAATGCTACAATTAAAAAAAAAGAAAGAAAGAAAGAACCTGAGTGCTGCAAATAAAACCAGGTGCAACCAAATAAATAAATATTTAAAAAAGAAAAAACAAGAAGAAGAAGATCCAGTGGAGAAGTGGGAGCCTTTTCTAAGAACCTGCTGTGGGGCAGAAGCTTAGCTGGTTTGAACTGAAATAATACCAGACTTCTGTGGAGTCACATTTACTTTTTAGGCACCTACTGGTCAACTTAGTTACATTTTTCTCATTAACTTCTGCAACAGACATTTCAGGATACTGCTGCTATCCTTCTTTGACAAAGAAGAAAGAAAGAAAGAGGTTTAGAAGAGCTGAGTATCTTGTAGCCATTAGGAAAAGAGTCAACACACCTCAGCACCCCCAACAGCCACCGTTTACTAAGCTGCCTGCAGAAATTCAGGTTGATGGGGCTCCCACAACTCCTTACAGACAATGCTTATATGAAACCTGACGCTCTGGTTTATGGGGCTAAAGGGACCATTGAAAGTTCTGCTTTAAAATGGTCTGCTTCCTTGCAGAGCTGGTAATCACCATGTACCTGGTGTGTGTCTATTAACTCTACCGTCCAGAGGGAATCTTTTAAGTGTTTATTTTCTGTACTGCGATATGCTGAACTCTGTTAACCTTGAATGAATTTTGATAACACCGTCAGGGGGCAGCAGAATGATTCTGCCTGAAATTACACAGTGAGAGGGAGATTACCCATGGCATAGTAAAAGCAAAACATACTTTTAAATGACCATGACTGTTATTATCCTATCAATTGGGTTCACCCTCTGGAGCCTGGCTCTTAAAAGCATTTATGCCATTACTGGCAGAGGTACTCAGTGACTGATTCACTGCTTCACCTCCTGTTCACTCTGCAGCCCATGACAGTGACTCCTGCCCCACCCCCCCACACCTGCCCCCCTGCAGTGGAACTGCTTTTGTCGGGGCCCCCCTTGACCTCCATGTTCCCAGAGCCGGTGGACCCTCCTCTACCCTCATGGCAGACACAGCCAGTCATTCCCTCTCTGAAACATCTTCCTCTGGTGTCTTTCTCAGTCTCTTTGTCTGGCTTCACCTTGTCAATGTTTCAGCCTGAATTTAAACATTTGGGGTATCCCTGGCTTGTTTCTAGGCCCTCTTGTTTTCTGCTTGATGCCCTGTCTCCCGTAGGGTGGCTCATCCATTCCCGTATTTATGGAGATGTGTGTGAAGATGATTCCCAAACTTACACAGCTGGCCCAGATCCATCCTCGGAGATGCACAAATACCGATCAGTTGTCCACGTGGCAAATCCCCTTAAATGCCTCACAGTTTTCACTAAAACATGCTTGCATCATCGTCATCTCCCCTTGATCCATAAGTGGCTTCACTTGCTGCAAAAGCTGGAAAGCTGAGACTGGTTCTTGGTTCATCCTTTCCCTCCACCTCTGTATCGGATCCTTCAGCAGGTGTGCCAAGCCTCTGCCCAACCCTCTCTGTCTCCTATCCTGGCCCAGACCTCACCCATCTACCTAGATGACTGCACTGCCCTCCAGGCTTCCTCGCATGGCTGTCGAAAAGTCCACCTTAGGATAACAGCAGCTGCTCTTACAATGAAGAGTGGATCCTGCTCTGTTCCTGCTCACCACCCTCATTAACCTCCCACTGCACGCAGGATAAAATCCAGACACTCTTCCAGGGGCTGTGTCTTATCTTCCCTCCCCTTTCTCCAACATTAAGCTCTTTCCTTTGCTGTTTTTTCCTCTTGGATTAGCCCCTTCTCAACTAAAATGTCACCTCCCCAGAGAGGACGTCTGTCAGCACCCAGCCTAAAGTAGGTTGCCATGTCGTCCTCAGTCCTGCCTATTCTGCTATTGAATGTCTTACAACTTATAATTGTTTTATATTTTCTTTAGTTTTTAATCATTTGAATCCCTACTTTAATACATGTTTCATGAAAGGGAGGGACCTATGTCTTTTTATCCCTAGTGCCTAGAACAGTACTATGAGCTTCCCTGGTGGCTGCGCCATAAAGAATCTGCTTGCAATGCAGGAGTCACAGGAGATGCAGGTCCAATCCCTGGGTCGGGAAGATCCCCTGGGATAAGGGCACGGCAACCCACTCCAGGATTCTCACCTGGAGAATCCCATGGACAGAGGAGCCTGGCGGGCTCGAGTCCACAGGGTCACAAAGAGTCGGAAACAGCTGAAGCGACTTGGCCTGTGCACATGTCAGAATAGTATTATAGCTACTTAGTGTGAATTGAGTGAATAGCTGGCAGTCTAGATAATAGTGCCTGTAACATGGAGAATTGTGGCTATGGGCAGAATTACTGTCTTTTTGATAGCAAACAAGTGGCGCATACGCCATCACTTCTCCCTGCTATGCCCACGGTGGATGCTGCTAAGTTATGACACTCTAGCCTCACTGCGCCTGCATGCAGTCTCAGCATGTGGTGAGAGTCAGAAATGGCATGACAGTGGATCCAGAAACCGTGAAATGTTGACAGCTTTTCATATATCCATCCCAGAGTGATGTATTAAGAAGAGGCTAGGTACTTCCCTGGCAGTCCTGTGGTTAAGACTCCACGTTTTCACTGCAGGGGGTGCGGGTTTGATTCCTAGTTGGGGAACTAAGATCTCAGATGCTAAAAAGTAAAACAAACAAAAAAACATGAAACCACAGTTAAGATACTACTTCACACCCACACTCAGTGCTCAAGCAACAAACACACATTGAGCCTTCCTGCCCAGATACTATCACCACGCCTTCTTCACACAGAAGCAAGTGTGAGCAAATGTTACGTGCACTGAGACTACTGGATTTCTTGCTGATCCAAATGAATAAGCTCTATTTGCTCATTGCTGCTTTTCTCATTTGAAATATCTGGCAACTCCATGAAGTAGGAATTACTATTGCTGCTCAGAAGGTAGAGGCTCAGAAACGTTGGAAGGGTCTTTGGTAGTAACTGAGCTCAGCTCTGCACCTTCGCCTGTGACGAAACCCATCACTGTTTCCAGCGTGGCTGACCATTTGGGGGCCTGCTCCCTCCCAGGACATTTCGGTGCAGATACCTGGTCTTGTGATTCTTGGTTGATCCTGCAGTCAGTCACTGTAGGTTATCCCATACAATTCTCTTTAAGGACTTCTGCCAGGAGGTCCTATAGGGTAGCAGAATCTGAGAAGGGAGAGGTGATCCAGAAGAAGGGCATCCTTATTTCCTCCTCCAAGTCTGTGATTAAAAATCCTCAATTTGCTTAGGGACAAACTTTGGAGGAGTTGGTAAATTTTATTATTAGACTCTCAGTCATTTTCTTAAAATGCCATTGGTGTTTTGTATATCAGGAATCAAAACTCATAAAGCTCAAGTGATCTTGTGCGTTGAGTTCACAGAGTTTTTTCCTTTTTTTTTTTTTAATCCCCAAAGACTTTCTTTCCTGGATGTTTTATCACATTTAATTTAGTGTCTTTGAAATGTCAATAGAAGAAAGTCAGTTGCTGAGGCTGTTCTTATATTGTTTACAGAGGTCAGAGTGTTGATAACTTAGCTCATCTTCTGTTTTAAATCTGAGGGACCGGATAACAATATCATCATGCCTTAAGGAAAAACCTTCCGTCCTGTTTCCCTGTAAATATTATATTCAGCCAACTATGCATGCTAAGTCGTTTCAGGCGTGTCTGACTCTTTTATGACCCCATGGACTGTAGCCCACCAGGCTCCTCTGTCCTTGGGATTTTCCAGGCAAGACTATTGGACTGGGTTGCCATGCCCTCCTCCAGGGGATCTTTCCAACTCAGGGCTTGAACCAAGGTCTCCTGCATCTCCTGCACTGGCAGGAGAATGCTGTACCGCTGAGCCACCTGGGAAGCCCCCATTCAGCCAAGTATACTTATATAATATTTTACCCTGTAGAATCATCAGCAGGCCTTATATAGTCTCTCTCCCCTTCCAATGCTCAAGCTACAAATGGGTATTGGACACTGCAATGCAGAGTAGTAAGCCTGTGCATGTACTGGCAGCTGTGTAAGCCAGCCCAGGGCACCTGAAAGCTAAAGCTGTAAATACTCTTTGAATTTTCATGGAAAGATGTTTACGGTGTTTTGTTGTCAAGTGAAAAATTAGATTATAAAACCATACGTAGATTTCCAATTCTAGTAGCAGCCTGCGATGAGCTAGCGTAGCCCTTCGTTGTACTAAAAACACCTGAAAATCCTAATATAATAAAGGGAAAATACTTGCAAATCATATATCTGATAAGGGACTTGTATCCAGGATATATAAAGAACTCTTATAACACAGCAATGAAAAAGACAAATATTCTAATTTTAAAATGGGTGAAAGATTTGAATGGACTTTTCTCCAAAGAATATATGCAAGTGGCCAGTAAGTACATGAAAAGATGCTTAATATTATTCCTCATTGGGGAAATACAAATCAGAAGCACAGATACCACTTCAAACCTCCTAGGATGGCTGTCATAAAAAAGGCAGACAGTAACAAGTGTTGATGAGGATGCAGAAAAATCAGAACCCTCATGGGCTGCCAGTAGGATGTAAGGAGGAGTAGCCAGACGACCAAACTGTCTGGTGGTTTCTTGAAAGTTTAATCATTTAACATTACCATTTGACCCAGTAATTCTACTCCTGGGGTTGAAAATATATGTCCACACAAAAACTTGCCCATGAATGTTGATAGCAGCATTATTCAAAATAGGCAAAAAGTAGAAACAACCCCAATGTCTATTAGTCGATGAACAGATAAGTAAAATATGGTATATCTGTAAACAGAATATTCCTTGACAGTAAAAAAGGAATGAAATTCTGATACACACTAAAACATGGATGAACTTTGAACACATATGGTATGATTCCATTTATATGAAATAGCCAGAATAGGCAAATCTGTAGGAATAGAAAGTAGATAAGTGGTTGGTAGAGGGTGGGAGAAGTAATAAGCAAGACGTAAAATTTAGAAGCCATAGAAGAAAAGACTGCCAGATTTAACTACAGAAAAAGTAAACGCTTCTAAATGATGAGACACACCATATGAAAAGTTGAAAAAACAATTGCAAAATGAAGGAAAATATTTGCTACATACATCATATTTCAGGAGGCGCTAGTAATAGCGAACCTGCCTGCCAATGCAGGAGATGTAAGAGACATGGGTTTGATCCCTGGGTCAGGAATATCCCCTGGACGAGGAAATGGCAATCCACTCCAGTATTCTTGCCTGGAGAATCCCATAGACAGAGGAGCTTGAAGGGCTATAGTCTGTGGGGTTGCAAAAGAGTCAGACATGACTGAAGCAACTTAGCATGATATACTTACATCATAGATTCATCTGGGATGAACTGTGTAATCACAAAATGGGTATGGAAAAATATAATTATGTTCTGTTCCTGCCTGTGGTGTCCATCTTTGAACAGAAAAAAAACAAATTCAAAACCTTTCAAGTCAGAATAACTTGGTTACTTCCGGTCAGTTTTATCCTGGGTATCTCAGTGTGTTTGGGGGATTCCTTATCTCTCAGGGTTCTCCTTTGCTTCTCAGAGTATAGAGAAAACAGTGTGTGCAGCTTTGCATTGCTGCACGCACTGACCAGTTGTGTGCCCAGAGTACCCATGAGCTCTTTGGAAAAAGGGAGTTAACGTTTATCCAGCTCTCGAGTCACCAGTGTTTAGGATTAGCCCATCACCCAGAGAATCTTTATTGACTTACATTGATTTGAAAGCTTTTAAAATCCTCGGTGCTTGTTTTCCAGGGATATTGAGGGCCAGGATTGCATTTATCATATTCCCAGCAGGGCTGTTGTGAGGATTAATGTTTTAACATAAATGATCTTCTGCTCCTTTAAAAAGGCATTAATTAAGCTAAAGGGTTCTTTTTTAATGTGCTTAGTTTTACAATAACTTATATTTCAATCTGGTGTCTGAAATATAAGTCGTAAGGTTTTGTGCTTTCTCATAGAAAATATGACACGTAGAAGAACACACAATTAACCCACCATTAGGGTTCCTCTCTGGATAGTATGTCAAGCCACTGGACTTCCTGAGTTGTACTGTTTTACAGGAAGATCCTACGTGGTCGCTTGGCAGACAGGGGGGCCGGGGTGGGGCGCTTTGGGGAGGGAGCCCCTGAGCTGATTGCTGTCTTTCTTCTCCTCACCCACCCCCCGCCCCCCGCCCTCCGGGCCCCAGTGAGATGAAGCAGAGGCTGGACGAGGAAGGCAGCAAGTGCAGCGTCCTCTCCAGGCACCAGAAGTTCCTGGAGCACTGCTGCATACGCTGCTGCTCGCCCTTCACCTTCCTCGTCAACACCAAGCGCCGGTGTGGGGACTGCAAGTTCAACGTCTGCAAGAGTTGCTGCTCCTACCAGAAGCGCGAGAAGGTGTGGGTCTGCTGTGTCTGCCAGCAGGCGAGGTGAGTGGCCGAGTGCACCCTCCGGGTCTCAGCTCACGGTGGCACCGTCTTCCTTCAGCCGAGCGGGGCCACCAGTGGTTGAGTGGCCGGCATTATTTTTTTTAAGGAAAGGGAGGGCTACTGAGGAGTTTTCTACATTTGGTGTGTCTGATGCAGATAGAACACACCCAAACTTCTTTAATCAGAGCATGAAGGAAGATGATGTTAGGGAGAAGTTGGGAATTGTGCTGGGTTAATCTTGTGATGATGTCTTGTGGGGATATCTCCAGAAGTCTTGGGATGAATATTGTCCCAAATCAAAAAAGATGGAAAAGTTGAGCTCATTTCCTATTTTTCCATATGATTCAAGTCCAGCACTGGAACCAGTCCAGGAAAGAAGTCCAAGATCCATGGGGCAGGTTTTGCTTCTTGAAATGTTTCTAAGGCTCAATTTGATAGAGAAGTCAGAGTGCCTCAGGTGTATATGGCCTGTGGGCTGACCGTCTTTTACATTTTGAAGGTTTCCCTAGAAGAGTTTATTTATGTATCAGCCACTCCAGTACTCTTTCCTGGAAAATCTCATGGATGGAGGAGCCTGGTGGGCTGCAGTCCATGGGGTCACTAAGAGTCGGATTCGACTGAGCGACTTCACTTTCACTTTTCACTTTCATACACTGGAGAAGGAAATGGCAACCCACTCCAGTGTTCTTGCCTGGAGAATCCCAGGGACGGGGGAGCCTGGTGGGCTGCCGTCTATGGGGTCGCACAGAGTCGGACACAGTTGAAGTGACTTAACAGTAACGGTAGTAGTTAACAAGCTGTATAACCCCTCAGCCTGATACAGGATGCACTGCCAAATTCATCACAGGAAACACTTAGGAATAGTTTGACTTGAATCAAGTGTGAAAAATTTCAGGTAAATGACAGTTTTTAAAATCTGCCCAGTTTCTTGAAACAAAAGCAGTTATTTTACAATGGACTGTTTAGACTTTAAATGCCTGGCAAAAGCCGGCGTCTTGCCGGGAGATGGTGTCTGGGGTCACTTTGTGCTCCATCCGCTTTGACCATCAGCTTCTCTGCCTCTCGTGCAATCTGAAATTCACGTCTTGGTGTAGAAATGATTTACTTAGGGTATTACTGGGATATTCTTTCAGCATATTCATAATCGAGCAATTGGATTTTAAAACACTGTATATGGCAAATTACGTGATGAACACCTGTATTTATATTGTGTGAAATCCCAATAAAACAGTGGATAGCAGCTCTGTGAAGCTGTGGCGATGACCACTCTTTAGACTCATAGTTTACTCCCCGTTGCCCTTGACATACTTTTTCTTTCCTGTGTAAATTAAGCCCATTTGGGGTGCACTGGTTTGATTTCTAGCTGTTTATCCAGTAGCTACCATAGGCATATGGTTCTTGAGATACTACGGAACCATGAATAATTATAATAGTAAAAAGTCCTGCGCTCAGAAAATTAAGGCACGAGGAGTGGAGAGTAGACCTTTGTGTGGTGCTATTAACTGACTGCATGAGAAGCGATCCACTCCAGTGTTCTTGCCTGGAGAATCCCAGGGACGGGGGAGCCTGGTGGGCTGCCGTCTCTGGGGTCACATAGAGTCGGACACGACTGAAGCGACTTAGCAGCAGTAGCAGCAGCAGCATGAGAAGCGAATGGCTGTATCAAGCACCCCGGGCCTGTCCATGGTGTGGTTCTACAGGTGTGACTCAAATTAAAATGTACGTTAGTTTAAAATGTTTCACTTTGGGAGATTAATAACAATGAATGATGGTTTACTTATTTTAGAATTTTTTTTTTTGAAATTTAACTGTTTATTTGGATATGTTACATCATCATTTTGATCATTCCATGCATTTTCATCAGATACCCTAGTTTGAAAGAACATCCCCTAAAGAACTGACATTAAGGGGAAGCATTCTCCCTTCCTGCCCAAGTGGACCTGCTCTCAGCGGGTCAGTGACATACTTGTGCAATGTGGATAGCGCAAGTAGAGCCAGCGGCTCTAGCTTTACTGAGAATCCATCCCTCCAGCCCACTGTCTTGAACTGAGAAAGTGTCCAAGCTATCAGATCAGCTTTTTACATTCAGGTGACAAATGAGAGAAAGGACATAGTCCATAGCACATCCTTTCTGTGGTCCCTGGAAATTCTGGGCCACCATATGAGCTCTGAAGGAGGTAGCCATGGCAGTTTTAGCTTCACCATCACGTTGACTTTAATCTCTATGAACATGTTGCTTCCTTCACACTGCTGGCCTCTTTCCCATTTGGGATTGTCTCTGCTCTCCTGCGTGGTGAGATGCCAGGAAACAGGCACAGGCACCGTGATCAAGATGGCCCTAGACTTTGTTTGAGATGCACTGGCCTGATGCCAACATCTCCAGGAGGGCTCCTCCTCCAGCCGTTGCTTCTCTCTGCATTCTGCTCAGAGCAGGGACGCAGGGCCTTAATAAAGTAACATGTCTCTTCGGAATATAGCTAATAGTGTCAGGCGAGTGTGTGCTCCTCGGTTCTGTCTCATCACAACAAAGATTTGGAGTGACAGACATTAAAGCCCTCGGCGTGTCACAGCTCTCGGGTCTTGGACAGACCGTGTTATAGCTCTCGGGTCTCGAACGGACAGTGTTACAGCTCTTAGACAAATCAGTGTTGCAGCTCCATGTTACAGCTCTATTTTATTTAGATAAAAACAGGAAAATCCATCCTCATCCTCGAGGCGTGAGGGCATGTCGACCCAAAGACGTGAAGAGAGGAGTGCCCCAGCGTGCGGGGGTGGGGGCGGGGGGGACAGGGAGAAGGGGAGAGAGCCCTCTGACTCCTCTTTTTATATCTCCCCCCACCCCCCCGCCCCCAGGCCTGCCCTATGTAAACTGGGTTAGCCAGGAGTGTTGTCTGTCTTTTATGGAATCATTCTCTTTGTCATTTTCTAATTATGTATAAATTTCCCTTCTTGACTATTTACTGCAGAGATGCAGTCAAACGTTATAAATAAGGACACATAGTGATTGCATTTAAGATCCTCTGCAGGGCCTAGAAGCACAGGACTGCCGTTATCATTTGGTGTCGAACTGATTCAGGAATCTCTTTCCTACTTTCCTTGGAAACAAGTTGGCCTCTTAGTTCTTTGCTCCTTTATAAAAAATGCTCCCTCTGATTTTTGTTGTTTTGTGCTATTACCTTTAATGCAGACCAACTGGGGAGACTGTTTTCAGAGAATGACAGAGAAAAATTACCGTTGGAACTGAAATCAAAACATATGTCCTTATTACCCGTGTGGCATTGGCTTTGGTTTTTCTGAGACAATTTAAGCCTTCATCTCTTTTCCCCTTCTGTCAAATACCCTTTACTTCTATCTGATCACTTAATGTTTGATGTTCACACAATCCACATGATTCATAAATTAGCATGCTGCCCTTTTAGTATAAACTCCACAGTATGTTTTAGAGATATCCCAGTGGGTTTGCAATATCCCTACAGGAGATAAGATATTAAAAAATTACCACTATGAGATGAGGACATTCGCAGGTTAACAATTATATGGAGAAATGTTGAACCTCACTAGAAAGCAAGGAAATAGACATTTACACTTCAAGTAGCTTTTTTTCTTATTAAATTAATGTTTGTTTTTCTGCATTCTCCTCAGTGTTGACAAGGGTAGATTGAAAAAGGCACTCTCATCCATCGCTGGTGAAGTCAAAATGGGCATAACCTTTTACCAACATATATCAATAGCCATTAGCATGTTCAAGTCCTTTTACCCTGTAATTTCTAAAACCTTTACCTAAAGAGGCAATGGAATATTTTTAATACAAAAAATTTTTCAGTGAAAAATGAGACATCCTGGATTACAAATAATCTACATGTCCAACAATAGAACAGAAGAAGTAAATTAGGGCACATTCTACTTGACAGAACATGAGGAGACATTTAAAATCATGTGTATTAGCATGGGTAAATTCTTATATTAAAAATTATATATGCGGTGGTTTCTTAGTGAAAGAAGTATCTCACTTTTTTGAATGAAGAGCATTTATCCTGTATGTACTCTTTGTGGAGTATCTGCGACATAGGAACCTGCGAGCAATGGAATAATTATCTGTGTTGGCAGCACTGTGTGCCAATGTTATGTATTGAATTGTCATTTTGAATAAGGAGCTCTTGCAATTTCATCACACGCTATGTTGCAGCAAGTCAAAGAAAGTGACTGTGTACTTGGAAAATCCCATCTTAGCCAGGGCTGTTCAGTGGAAAAGGTTTACAATTGACACAGCTCTTGACTAGATTGAAAAAATTAAAGGAAAAAAAAAATTGAGGAGTGTTGGTGATTAAGTTCCATTCATGTACTGTGAGAGACAGTCTACCCTTCCAGATTTCAGAATAAATCTCATCTTGAGGAAATGCAAAAGGCACATGGAGTGGTATTATGCAAAATAACTGGCCTGAAGTCTTCAAAATGTTGATGTCATGAAAGAAAAAAGAAACTGAGGAAATGTTTAAAGACTAACAAGAAATGAAAACCAAGTGGCATGCGTAACCCTTGATCAACTTTTGAGATGAGGAACGTGGCTGTGGAGGACACTGGGACAGTTGACACCATTTGGATGATGGTAGAATAGTATTGAGTTCATTTTAAACTTCCTGAAATTGATCACTTTACCTGGTTATGTAAGACAGCGTCTCCTTCTTCCTGGAAATGTACACAGACACATGGAGTATTTTGCATTTATTTCTTCCATAAATGCTTACTGGGTTCAGCCCACACAGGAGGCCTGTGCTGAAGCAATCAGCTCTTTACCATCCGTCACTGATTTTCTGGAGCACTGTTTGTCCACCTGTCCACTTTCGATGTTTGTCGTACAACTTTTTGGTACAAGTTCTTGGTATGCCTTTTGTTTGTAACATCCCTTTTTTCTTTTCTTCCTGAAGCCTCCTTGCATAAGTTGCAGGACAGTTATTATGGGGAAGAGGCCAGCCTGAAATTTTGATCTTTTGGCATTTTTTTTTTTCTTTGTTTGTTTTTGACTGCAGCTTGCAGGATCTCAAGTTTCTTGACCAGGGATTGAACCCGGGCCATGATAGGGTAATGAAAGTACTGAATCTTAGCCAGAAATTTATATCTTTCTAAAATTTCTCTGATAAGCAAGCAGAGGCACTGGTTCTTTCCATCAGCAAGCGCCCAGGCCTGTGTTAATGGCCAAGGTTAAAGAGTCACACAGATCTCAGTACTACATGAGCAGCCGTGAGTGGACAGTGCTCTGCTGGAGGCCATGAGGTCCTCGGGGGGGACTGTGGTTAGAGCAACAGCAGGACGGGTATCCCAAAGGAAGGGTTGCCTGAGCTGGGTTTTCATGGGGTAGGAGTTTGGCAGGGGAGGACAAGGAAGCAAAGGCAGGCTGGACAAAGGAAAGGGTGAGCAGTGGGCAGACCGGAAAGCTTGGGCAAGGTAAGGCTGAATCTAGGCTGCAGGCAGTAGAGAGTGGATTTCCAGAAAAGAACGTTAATTAGATGCCAGCACTCTCCCCTGTATGGTCCTGCGAGGTGAATAGCACCTCCTGTTAAAGTTGTAGATCTGAGCTTACCAAGGCATCTTACTGTTCCAGTAGGGGTGGGAGCAGGATCCAGAACCGAATCTTTGCCTCCAGGGTATGCATTCTTGACAGGACTACGTCCCCCCAACCACGAGGGAAGAAGGAACCTTGCTCTTTTTATTTTTAAAGCACAGATATGCATACAGTACAGACGCAAGCCCCGGATAAGCCTGCATGCTCCTTCAGTCGTGTCTGACTTTACAACCCCATGGACCCATCCTGTTCACGGGATTTTCAGACAAGAATACTGGAGCGGGTCGCCATTTCCTCTTTCAGGGGATCTTCCCTACCCAGGGATCTATCTTCCCCACCTACTCCTGCATCTCCTGCATTGGCAGATGGATTCTTTAACACTGAGCTACCTGGAAAGCCCAGGATAAGCCTAGTGGTTAAAAATTTGAAGTTCCCTCAGAACAGTCCACAGAAAATCAATTTAAGAACTGAAAAGAAGGATCTGATACTGCAGCATAAGAGAGGGATAGACAGTGAAGAACATCTGTTTCACTTTATAGAAACCTTACAAAATGTAAGTTCTTCGAAAGATCCTGGAAAATTAAGCCCTAAAATTTGGACAAAGCAGTATTCAGTATGAAGACAGTTAAGTTTAGCAGGAACCAATATAGCAGATGATGCTGTATTCATTTCTGAAGACTACAAACAGCTCTTAAAATCAAGACCAAAAGCGACTGCTGCTAAATTTCTTGAGTTCTCATTTGAGAGCAGGAACAAGTGGCCTAAGGAAGGCAAACTAATTCAGCATCGCCTGATGGGAGGGCCAACGCATTTACCATATAAATGGGCTGCTTCACCCTGGAATGTATAAGCTGTACTGTCAGAAGGATTCTTAGGAATCCTGCCTGAGGTGTGAATTGCTCTCGGAATCACTGTAGAAGCATCAGAGAATATTATGGTCTCTGTAATTCAAAGGCAGCCCTGTCAGGGGAGTATTTAGGAATTCACTGGTAAGGAAAGAACTGGAGAGGCTTCTAGTTTACACCCCTAGAAGTAGGATATGAGACAATTAAGAAAAGAGGATTTCTTTTTTTTTTTCCTAAAGAATTGTTCTGGGGGCAGCATCCCCCAATTCCTCAATTAAGTAGCTTCCAAAGCCTCATCAGAATCAAACCCCATAAAGACATCTGCATTTTCTGGGACTCTGTGTCCTTCAGGTGATTTGCTTAACCTCTAAACTGAGATTCTTCAAGAGACATCTAGGAATGAATGGCCTTGTACACTGAGGAAGTGTAACGAATTCTAAATAAACTGAATACCTTTAAGAAATCTTTGTCAGCTGTGCCTTTTAGTTACAATCTTAAAGCGCTAACAGTTTTGCATTGCTTCTAATCAATTTAGCTTTTATGTCTTAACTTTTGGGAAAAGACTATACCATTCAGCAGGTAGTCTATGTCATGGTCATTAGGTCATTATCAAATGGAAGTAATTTGTTTCTCACCTTTTAAAAATGCCCTGTGTATTAAATTGTGTCCTGTATGTTTAAAAACTACCTTCAGCACAAAACAAAATTTGTTGTATATTCTCATATAAATACAGTGTGTGTATAGTAGGTTTATTTATTTAGAATTTATGCTCCCATCAATTTACAATTCTGTTAGCTTGCCAGAAAGAAAAAAGGAAGGCTTCATTTAAGCAGGGATTGGAAAGAAGGATGGAATTTGGCAGAGAGGAAGGGTAAAGCACTGAAGGGTCGTGAAACAGTATGTCTTTGGGGACAGCAGAACGGGTGTGGCTGAGGCAGGAAGGGCATTATTTTGGTCAAGTAGGGTAGTCGGTGGTTGATGCTGGGAATTTGAATGTGTAAGGCAACAGAGTGTGAAATGATAAAAAGCGTGCAGAGGTATGAGGGTGTATGTGTCTCCTGAAGAGGTAAAACTGATCCCCTCTCACCTCACTTCCAAGGTTTCAGTGGGAAGGAATTGTCGGGCGAGTGTGTGCTCCTCGGCTCTTTGTCTCGTCACAATGAAGATTTGGAGTGACGGACATTAAAGCCCTCGGCGTGTCACAGCTCTCGGGTCTTGGACAGACCGTGTTATAGCTCTCAGGTCTCGAACGGACCGTGTTACAGCTCGTAGACAAATCAGTGTTACAGCTCTATTTTATGGGGGGAGGGCAGAGAGAGAGAGCCCTTTGGCTCCTCCTCTTTTTATATGTTTTTTTCTTCTCCCGGGCCTGCCCTATGCAAATTGGGCTTAGTCAGGAGTGCTGTTCTCCCTGAAGTCCTCACTCAGGTCCTCGGACCTTCCTTTGACCTTCCTCTGTTCTCTTTTCGTGGGCTTTTCCCTTCCTAGTCTTTTAGCCACCGCCATTTTGGGCTCCTTTTCCCTATTCTACCTACCAAACAGAATTAAAAACTGCTTGGAGAGAACTTTACAAATTTGCTCAGAGAAGTCAGTAAGATTCTTCCTTCCTGAATCACCTATGGCTAAAAATAAGGGAAGCATAATTTCTATAGCGAAAGCGAACAAACAAAATAGAACAAAATGGCAACTTCCTGCCACGTGATGGAACTGGGGCAAGGGGTGTCTCCGTTGACTTTGTGAGAGTATGTCCAGAAAACACGTGCACAAAGATACAGCAGCTTTCTTTGTAATGCCTCCAAACTAGAAACCACCCCAAAGTCTATCAGCAGAGAATGAATATAAAAATTGTGATGTAGTCGTATAATAAAATACTACACAGCAATGAAAAAGAGGAGCCTATTGATACCTGCAGCACCATGGTGAACACCATGTGACGCTGAGCCAAGGAAGACAGGTACAGGTGGCACGCACTGGATGATCCCATTCATGGAGAGTTCTGAAATGGTCAGACTGACCTATGATGGTGATGGGGGCAGGAGGGGTTACTGAATGGGAGCCATCCGGAGTGATTATTAATCACCCAGCAAGCCATCTGCACTGATTATTAATACAATGCTCTGTATGTTGACTAAGTGGTCTTATGCGTGTACACACATGTAAACATTCTCTGTGACACTTAAGATCAGTGTACTTTACTACAGGTAAGCCATGCTGCCTAAAATAATTTTTAAAATTTATTGGCACATTTACACTGGCTCTGGCACTTAACAGCTGTGTGGCTATCAGCCAGGTGCTATTAGCATCTTTGAGCATCATTTTCCTCATCTGAAAAATGGGAATTTATGACACTGGGCAGGTTGCTAAAGGATTAGAGAGAAGAAGATTTGTGCCCACCATGGTGCCTGTCCCATGGTTAGGAAACTTTAAATTGTTTTCCCTATAACCATCTGCGGCCCACAGCCCCTAGCTCTAATGGCTCCGGCTCTGGTGGTTCAGCGGGGAAGCCATGCTGAGCCCCGGCGGGTGTGCCAGAGAATGGCGCCTCCTGTGACGAGGCCATCACTTCTCACCACACTCATAAAAGTATTCCAGCTACACTTTTTATTGCAGGAGAGGATTTTTGTAAGCATGAGTGGAGAAAATTAGAAGCTGCTGGATAAGGCTTGTGGGTAGTACTCAAGGGAAATAAAAACCAAATAAATTCACTGGCTGATTTTGAGGAGAAAAGGTCATTCTCTGAGAATATTGCCAGATGATGTCCTTGAAGCCCCGAAAAATAAACACACGACTTGGAAACCCAAATACATTCAGATCCACACCAGGACACATAAAAATCAAACTTTTCAAAACTAAAGAAAAAAAAGTTAAGATCTTGAAAGCAGCCAGACATAATATATTTTTTATAAGGGAAGATCGATTCAGGTGACAACAGATTTCTCAACGGAAACCATGGAGGTCAGAAATTTTTTAAATAAAAATTAAAAAGGTCCAATCGAACCAGGGTGTCCACCACAACTCAGAAGGGATGAATGTGTTTCCCCAGTTACCTGAACTGGGCTTCCCAGGTGGTGCTAGTGGTAAAGAGCTTGCCTGGCAATGTATGAGGCTTAAGAAACACAAGTTCCATCATCCTTGGGTCGGGAAGATCCCCTGAGGTCACAGCAACCCACTCCAGTATTCTTGCCTGGAGAGTCCCATGGACAGAGGAGCCTGGAGGGCTATAGTCCATGGGGCTGCAAACAGTTGGACATCTTAGCACACACACACAGTCACCTGAACTGCCCTTAACTTAGCGACCACCTTTACGCAGAGTTAACCACTTGCTTTTCACTTAGTGGAGGCCACCTTTCGAGGGATGAGAACTATGTGGCCGGGGGGATTCATGCCCTGGGCAGGCTCTCCCCAGCCCCGGAGGGGATGCAGCTCAACCCACAGTATGGTCCCACTCACCAGGCCCTGGGACAGGAGAAGAAGCTGCAGGGCCCGCCTAGAGGGTTATCAGGGCAGGGCCTGCTGCTCTGTGGGCCAGGGGCTGGGAGATGGCAGTGGAAATTGAATCCCCTGGCCACCCAGAAGCCTGTCCCCTGCCTTACGCTCAGGATCTCTGGTGTTATGGAAAGAATGCCAGCCCTAGGGCTTCCCTGTTGGTCTTCCCAGTGGCTAAGATTCCTCGCTCCCAATGTAGGGGCCTAGGTTCGATCCCTGGTCAGGGAACTCAACCCTACATGCCACAACGAAGAGTCTGCATGTCACAACACAACTAAAGATCTCACATGCCACCACGGAGGCTCATGTGCCACAACTAAGACCCGACACAGCCAAATAAGTAAATAAAATATATGTTTTTAAATGCCATCATGCACGCCTGACTGAAACTCTGGCTTGGCCCCTTCTTAGCTCTCCGTTCCCTGGTCTGCTATCCACCAAATCAAGCTTTTGCTGGTGTAGGGAAGCGCTGGGAGTAATAGACAAGGCAGCCCTATGCCCCCTGCAGTGGACCCCCAGTGGATGTTCCCAAGGCCAGGTTCAGAGAAGCGATGTGGACAGCTGTGGCCCCTGGGAGCCTCAGTCCAAAAGGAAGAATGTAGCAGGGTGGGCTCTGAGGCTGGTTGACATTCAGAGGCCCCCCTACAGTGGGAACCAGGGAGCCAGCCCCATTCCCCCAGCCAGGGATAAAACTGGGGGCTATTCGGGAAATCATAAGGGGCCTCAGAGCTTAATCAACAAGATCTCTTCATATCATTACCACATGGGTGAAAATAGAACCACAGTGACTAGGGCTGGACACACACGGAGGCGTGACCGTGGGGAGAGGGGCCACGGGAAGGTAGCAGGGTGAGTGACCCAGCATGGCTGTGATCGGGGCGGGGGACGTGGCCAAGCTGGCTTGGGACCTGATGCTGGCCCCACCTGCCCATGGACAAGGCTCCAAAGCCTCGCTTTCCTCCTGGGTCAGATGAGTGTAACATAGTGCCAGCCTCACAGCCCCGTGGACAGGACTCACTGAGAGGCATCTGCCAGCAGCCAGCCCAGAGTAAGTTCCAGTAGATGTTAGCTCTGATTACAGTGGTTATTGCTGCCATCACTGGGGAACAAGCCAGGCACGTAGATCATAGAACTGAGAGTACATAGGTTTCAAGAAGGGAGGGTGTAGGGACTTCCCTGGTGCTCCAGTGGCTAAGAATCTGTGTCTCCAATGTAGGGGGCCCAGGTTCAATCCCTGGTCAGGGAACTAGATCCCACATGCTGCAACTAAGACCTGATGCAGCCAAATAAATAAATACTCTTTTTTTTTTTTTAAGGGAGGGTGTCATGACACACTAGATTTTGGTTCTGCTGTGGAGAGTGTTTGTCCAGCATGAATGTGTCAGGTTAAAAGGATGAGGTGAGAGCACTGGCTAGGGGTCAGTAGTATCCTGGTAAGTTTTTGACAGGTGGCTCTCCAGGGATAAAAAGAAAAAGAGCTTGATTTGTAGCATTTGTCAATTTCCATAGTGTAAATATCCCCACCATATGTGTCGTTGAGCTACCAACAGATTATCGCTGAATGCTGAGTGAGGGAGAGGTGCCCACAGTCAGCTGCCCCCAGCTGGAACAAGCCTGCCCAGCATAGCACTGGCTGGAGTGTAGAAGGGTGTCTCCAAGAACAACAGGAAGAGGCCCCTGCCCTGTAGGAGCTCAGAGTCTAACACAGAAGACAGGAAGGTCCCAACCATAACTGTACAGAGTTGGGACTGGGGCTGAGAGAGCACCCAGAGGCCGTGCATGGCCCTGAGGTGTGAGCCAGGGGACCAGAGGGCACCCTGTGGCTAATCCTGTGGCTAATCCTGTGGCTGAGAGCATCTCGATGCCTGAACCCAAACTAGAGTCTAGGTCATCAAGAAGGATGCAGCCAGGCTTATTAAATTTAAGAAGCATTTTTTGCTTGCATTATGTTGTTTTAACCTCTCAGCCACCCATGAGGTATGTGGAGCCCATATTCCAATTTCATAGCTGAAGAAACTAATGTTTACAGAAGTTGTTATGACATCGTCCTTTTTCTTTGGAAGCTCAGTGAAAGCCATCTTTGAGCTTAGTAGCTTTCTGTGCAGGTTCTTAAGACTCGGAGATGCTCCTGGGCCTGAGACTGGGTGTATTCACATAGCAGGAAAATTTTGGTCCTCGTTATCCTAGTACATATGTGCTTAGTTGTTCAGTTGTGTCCGACTCTTTGCGACCTCATGGACTGCAGCCCGCTAGGCTCCTCTGCCCTGGAGATTCTCTGGCAAGAATACTAGAGTGGGTAACCATTCCCTTCTCCAGGGGATCTTCCTGACCCAGGGATCAAACCCAGGTCCTCTGCATTGCAGGCCAATTCTTTACCATCTGAACCACCAGGGAAGCCGTTTGATATACTAGGAGTATGCCAAAATACTAGATGTGGTTATTAGACTTGTTTGTGGCTAAAAAAAAAAAAGTCAACTCTAACAAGAGGTAAAGACAAACAAACTAAAAGGAGTTGTGAGACAGAATTTTTATGAGAGTCTCAGGAATGTATGTAATCATAAAGCTTTTATACCTTAGTTCCAAAGGAAATGCTTCTCTCTTTGTTGGATGTTTCTGGGCTTATTGTATTATAGAGGCCTTGGCAGCATTTATGCAGACTTGCACTTGCTTTGCTAAAAACCACTTTCTCTCAATTTCTATTTTCTTCTCTAAAATTACATTCAAGATCTTCAGTCCAAGGAGTGTGTGAGAGCCTGTGAATCTGTTTCCACGGGACAAGGTCAAGGAAAGTCACTTCCGACACCGTATGCACCTCTGATGATAATATTAAAGTGCTCTCTCCACGCTTTTATTTTTGACCTTGGGACAATCTCTCTCTCTCTCTCTCGGCTTTATTAATAACTACCTCGTATGGTGTTACTGGATGCTGAAAAACGTGCCCTGAATGTTGTTGCATTCAAAACTTCATCAAGAAAAATCAATATACTCAGCTTTATTTCTAATCAGACTGTTTTCTTGCTTGGCAAGCTTTGAAACCTTGTGCAAAATCCCTGACCTTTTCTGGGCCCCTCCTGAGAGGTTGACAGGGATTCAGGACCTCTGCAACACTTCCTCAGAGTGCCCAGGGATGGGCCAGTGAGGAGCTGGCCAGATGCTCAGTGCTGAAATTTGCTAGTGTAGTGAAGGACGGTGATTCAGGCAGCATCTTGAGCGTGGACTCAGACAGCAGTATAACTCCCCAAGATGGTTGGCGAAAAGAGGAATCTGCCTTTGCATATGACAAGTCCATACCTGGGTGGGGCATGAGGCTGAAGGTGGTGGAGCGAGCCCATTCTTCTCACAGACCAGCCAGACTTGTCCTGTCACCATATCTGCTGAAGGGGGGTTTCTAGTCTCAAAGAGCAAGCCATCTATAAGTATTACAGTGTAGGCTTTCAAGTTTAGGAGATGAAAATCTAACTCAGCTGACCAGCTTCATTCATTTTTAACTCATCATCTACCAAACCTGCCAGCGTACACACTTCTCTGCCCAGAGCCATTTCAGAAATGAAAGGCCACAGGGTGACATCTATGTGGCACCTACGCCGTCCATTGCTTCGTGGCAGTGTCCCACCTCCCGTATGCAGGCTTCCTGTCTGATGTCTGTGGAGGACGTGCAGTGTTGAGTTGTGTTCTAGCATGGCGGGTCTCTGGAGGTTTACATAGGTGCCATGTCAATGCTCAGACACTCAGGTGGAGAAGAGACAAGCCTTCTGGAAGCACTAAAGAGGGCTCCTCTTTTTCCTTTCAGTCATGGCTTCCCAGGTGTGAAGCTCAGGTAAGCCAGTGGGCTCCCAGGTAAGCTAGTGCACGTGGCACCTGCCCTGCGGAGTTGGGTGGACCTTCACTGGAGCTGATCCAGTCGAAGGTCCCCTCTGTGTTCACCTCCCCTTTGCAGCTCTGGAGCCTTCATCCAGGTCTTGGTGAGGCCCTCCAGCCAGGTCTCCAGGGGCTCTCCCCAACTGGGCCAATGAAGGGGACAGCCACCAACAGAGAGGCCAGGTTAGAGGAGGGTCTGTCTACTAAGGTGAGACCCCGGAGTTCAGGCTTCCCAGTCCAGATGCTTCATTGTGGTAAAACCTTTCCTTCCGGTGCAAGCACTTTTTTGATTTTGACTATGCTGGGTCTTCATCAAGCATGTGGGTTTTCTCTAGTTGTGGAGTATGCGGTTCTCACTGTGGTATATGGGCTTCTCTGCTTACAATGTATAGGCTTAGTTACCCTGCAGCATGTGGGATCTTAGTTCCCCCACCAGGGATTGAACTCATGTCTCCTGTGTTGGAAAGCAGATTCTTAATCACTGGACCACGACGGAAGCCCCTTCAACCCATTTTAGAGTGAAAGAATATAGTATTTCTCTGCAACTGTGGTTTTCATAGCCGTGGGACAATTCAAGGACAACCCAGGCCTCCGCATGTTTGATTTAAGTCACTAGGAGTGTATTCTCGCAGACAGTCGCTAAGTGTGTTCTTAGTGAGCATGTATTTTCTCTGAAATAATAGACAGGGATGGTTTAATGAGTATTAGCATCATGGCACGGGGCATTTCGGTTGTCACTTCTAATTCTCACATCCAATAACACGCTTGATCTACAAATTAGACTGCAGGATTCTGAGCGGCACCGAGGGCTGAGTAGAGGAGAGGGAGTCCAGACAAGATGAAGGCTCTGCTTGATTGTTTCTCCTCTTCCCAGAAGCTCCCAGAAGGAAGACTGCATGCTGACATTGCCCAGGGAGCGCTGTGCCTTCCAGGCTCACCCTGGTAACAGGCCAAGGATTGAATTTGCCTGGAAAGAGATGGCGTTGCACAGAGACACAGTCAAATGCATTTGCAAAGCCATCAGTGGCTCATGTGAGACTCTGTGGGCCTTGGCGCGGGCTCTGTTCTTGCCGTGTCTCTTGTGCCCTGTTCACGCTGCCTCCCCCACCTGCTAGCCTCTGCTGCTCTCAGGACGTGGCGCGGCCACAGATGGCCGCACAGAGGGGCCAGGGGCGCCAGGCCTCCTTTTCTTGAAGTTTTGAAACTACTGCTAACGCTTCTGCTGTTGCAGTTGTTGTCTTTATTGATTTATTTATGTATTGTTATTGAACCCCTGATAACCGATTTACAATACCGTGTTAGTTTCAGGTGTACCACAAAGTGATTCGGTTAAACATATACGTACGCATTGTTCAGATTCTCTTCCATTATCATTATTATAAGATGCTGAATAAAGTCCCCTGTGCTATACAGTAGGTCCTTGTTGTTTATCTATTTGATAGATAGTAACGTGTATCTTTTTACCACATGAGCCACCAGGGAAGCTCCTATATATATACACACATGTATTTGTTGTTGCTTAGTCACTCAGTCATGTTCAACTTTTTTGCGACCCAATGGACTGTAGCCCACCGGGCTCCTCCGTCCATAGGATTGTCCAGGCAAGAAAACTGGAGTGGGTAGCCATTTCCTTCTCCAGGGGATCTTCCTGACCCAGGGATCGAACAGTGTCTCCTGCGTTGGCAGGCAGATTCTTTATCACTGAGCCACCAGGGAAGCCCACATACACGGGTGTGTGTGTGTATTCAAAGTAAAAAATCACACACACACACACACACACACACATATACAACGTTTAGGGGCTTCCTAGGTGGTGCAGTGGACTTGCCAGTGCAGAAGATACAGGAGACGTGGGTTCAGTCCCGGAGTCAGGGAGACCCCTTGGAACAGGAAATGGTAGCCCACTCCAGTATTGTTGCCTGGAGAATCCCATGGACAGAGGAGCCTGGCGGGCTACAGTCCATGGGGTCACAAAGGGTCGGACACGGCTGAGCAAGCATGCGTGGTGTTATCTTTTAATCTCCAAATCCTAAATCATCTCTTCCCCACCTCCCCTTTGGTAACCAGAAGTTTGTTTTCTAAGTCTGTTTCTGTTTTACAAATAAGTTCATAGTATCATTTCTTAGATTCCACATGCAAGTGATATCATGTGATGCTTGTCTTTCTCTGTCTGACTCACCCCTCTTAGATGATCACCTCTAGGTCCCTCCATGTTGCTGCAAATGCTCACGGCCACTAACTGTTGATTCAGAGACCCTGAATGGGGCCTTTGCTGCCTGGCCATGTTCAGCACTTCCAAAGCCTCCAAAAGTGTCCTCCCCACCTAGAGGCTTTGCACCCCTCCTGGGCTCTCCTTTGTCTCCCCCTTGATCACAGCCAGCTGCCAGGAAAGACTGTGAAAGGAGTTCACCACATGCCATCTGGGGTGGGCATAGCTCCCGATCCCTCTCCCAGGGGAGTTTTATTTACATAGGTAAGTCCTTACGGCAGCTCAGACGTTCTACCCTGGGATGCTTCCAGCAGCACGTGGGGCAGTCCTGGATCTGCCTTGTCACATGCGGCTCAGGCTGGTCACCCAGAACCCCAAGAAGGACTGGAGAAGAGAAGTGAAAGTCATGGCCCACTTCCTGAGCAGGAGGCATGTTGTCTGCCTTAAATTCACAGATCCCCAGAAAGCCTCCAAGGTAAGCCTTAGCCTCAGTTTCCAGGGTAGGAGGGACTTCCCTGGTGGCTAAGACTCCACGCTCCCAACTCAGGGGGCTCAGGTTCAATCCCTGGTCAGGGAAATAGATATTACATGCTAACTAAGAGTGTGTATGCTGCAACTAAAGATCTCTCATGCCAAAATGAAGATAGAAGGTCCCAGGTGCTGCAGCTGACACTTGGCATAGCCAAGTAAATAATAAAAATAAAGATTCTTTTTTAAAGAAGTCTACACAGGGTAGCAGATGGGCTGAGAGACCTGCTCAAAGTCATGTGATTGACAAGGCACTGAGCCTGGATTGGGAACCCAGTTTATTTTATTTTGAAGCCCAGCATCTTTCCCCTGTCCCACTCTGCTTACCTGGGAGCAGAGGACACCACCTCCAGCTCCCAGAGGCAAGTCTGGGCATCTAAGGATGCCCCGGCAGGAAGCTTAGTCTGCTTAACGGGCTTCGTGTCCCAGGAGGTCCGGGCCCCTTGATGCATCGGCTTTGTAGTTAGTGATGACTCCCCACCATGGAGTGGAGTCCTGAGCCTGGGCCCTCTGGCCCTCCCGGGGGACAGTGGAAGCAAGTCTGCGGTTCCTCGCTGGCAGCTCCTGCCCAGGCTGGGGATAACACTGCTGTTGCTCCCTCCCTTGCTGTCACAACACTGCTTTAATGCAGGTGAGATGCCCTGAGCTTAGCACAGGTTGCTTCTCTCCTAATCTGTCTTCTCAGCTTGGCCATAACAGCATTGCGTGCTTGTGAGCTCAGTCACTTCAGTTGTGCCCTATGGACTGCAGCCCTCCAGGCTCCTCTGTCCATGGGATTCTCCAGGCAAGAATACTGGAGTGGGTTGCTGTGCTCTCTCCCATCCCTTCTTGACCCAGGGATCGAACCCACGCCTCTTACGTCTCCTGCATTGGCAGGAGGGTTCTTTACCACTAGCGCCACCTGGGAAGCCCAACGACATTGCAGGTGAACGCAAAACCAGTGCAGTAATTTGCTTTGAACTCCTAATTATCCAGAAGCAACCCATCCATGTTTTCTTTTGCTCTTAAGATAAAGACAAAACCAAGCATCCCACAGAGGCCCACAGGGTTGGTGCCACCTGCCCTCACACCTCCCACCTCCCACCTCCTTCCCTCCCTCTCTCTTCATAATGGGGGTCTCGCTCTACCTGGAATCTGCCCTCCTATTCTGCTTCCAGACCTCCCTTCACAGTCCACAGATGGTCATCAAGAAGCGTTTGTGTTTGTTGATATTCCTGTCCCATCCATGCCCTTCCCTGTCCTGCTCACGCGTTCTAGGCTCTATTGTTTGTTTGTTTTGACTATGCTGGGTCTTCACTGCTGCCTGAACTCTTTTGTCTCGAGCTGTAGTAAGCGGGGGCTACTCTTCATTGCGGCGCGTGGGCCTCTCATTGCAGTGGCTTCTCTTGTTGCTGGGCATGGGTTCTAGGCTCACAGGCTCAGCAGTTGGTGGCTGCCAGGCTTCGTTGCTCTGCTGCATGTGAGATCTTCCTGGACTAGGGATCGAACTCATGTTCTCTGCATTGGCAGGTGGGTTCTTCACTACTGGACCGCCAGGGATATCTGTAGGCTCTTGTTTGGATGCTTTCCCCACTGGAATATAAGCTCCCTCTCTGTTTGGCACACCATATTGTCCACAGTTTCTGGCACATAATAGGTGCTCAACAAATACATCTTGCGTGGCTGATTAAATGGTTTAATTCTTACAACGAAACTAGGAGATAAGACTCCCCCTTTCGCAGGCGAATAAATGGAGACTTGGAGAGGTGGTGTTGGAACTCAGGTCTCAGTCCTTCCATCTCTAAAGCTGGTGTTTGTTACCCAGTGACAACCCCATGTCCCGACTCCTCTGTCCCCCACTGGCCTTCCCATCTCGGCTCTGGATTAAGGCTGTCAGCGCCTCTCCTTGGAGGCACGTGGATATGTGTCGCTGGGGTCCTGGCTTGTCCAGACGTCTGCTTTCCCAAGTGACTGAGTGCCCCCAGGGACAGGAGCCTTGTGCTGCGTCACTTCCTCCCCCAGCACCGGTCACTGTACCTGCCCAGTACATTGTGGATTCTCAGTAGGGGGCTGGGAATCCCATTCCCTTCTGTGTCAGCCATGGGTCACAACCCAACCCAACTCGGCTTCAAGAAAAGGGAATGCAACTGCTATGTAATCGGAGATGTTCAAGGGTAACGTGGCTTCAGGCGCTGCTGGATCCAGAGTCTAAACTGTGCCTTCGGGACTGTCTCTTTCCTTTCCGTCGCTTTCTGCTGGTGGGCTGCAGATTCGCATTTGTCACAATCGCAAGATGACAGCCGGAACTCTAACCCTCTCGTCTCTCAATCACACATCCTTAGAAATCACCCGTCTTGCAAGTGTTGAACAAAGTCCTAGGCATGGCTCGCACTGGCCTGAGGTGTGTTCACCTGTCCCTCCCCGATCTAATCACTGTGGCTGAGGCAGGGGAAGACGCCTGATTCAAGCCAGACCCACTCCTGGGACCAAGGTCAACTCCATGAAAAGGAGTGGGGAGAGGCAGCTCCCCAAATATTTGGGGTACTGTTTTATCAGGAAGAAGATGGATGGATGCCAGACTCTGAAAGGGAGATTTCCACTACAGGCTCTTCTCACGATTTCCCAAACTGACCTCGCACCTCCTCCAAACTGGAGTAGTCCTCACAGCGATAGAGCCCGACTCCTCCTTCCTCACATCCCTTCTGGGATGACGTCGCCAGGCCTGGAGCTGTAAACAGAGCCTGGCATCCTCATTCTCTGTGCAGAGAGGGTGAGCCAGCTTCTAGCTGCTGCCTACACAGGCTGTGCTGCTCTGAGGCACCCCAGCACCCAGTGGGGATTGTTTTCCCCAGTGCAGAGCCAGACTTCCAGGTACCCAGATCCAGAAATCAGGTCCTGATGAGAGGAGCGGGACCCTGGGGGACCTCCTGATCCTCTGCCCTCAGACTGAGAGAATCCAGCCTTGCTCTGGAGCCAGCTGGAGAAGAGAATTCCCCAAAGACCCCGATAGAGTTTCTCTGGGGAGCGTGGGGAAATTTTCGAGAACTGTGTAGGCAGGAGCTGTGTGTACAGTCCAGCCACTGATCAAGTTGCCCCCCCAACACACACATCTCCTCTCTTCCTTGTTCTCTCTCTCCCCATTCCCTTTTCCTCACATGCACTTGCAGTACGCTTTTGAATTCTTCACAGGCCCTCCTCCTCTTTCCCCGCCCTCTTCTCTCCCCACCTTCCTTCTCTCACACACAGAAGTGACATCCGCCGTGTCTCTCCCTGGGCCTCTGACATGTACGCTTTCCCCCTCTTCTCTCACACATAGGGGCTGTACAACACAGCACCCCACCCCTCTCTGCCTTCCCCAGTCCCCCAACACACACACACACAGACTCCAACCCTTGGACAACATCTGTGATCACTGACCCTTCAAAGGTTGGCCTCCACATGTTGTATCCATGTATCCTTTGGATACACCCCACATGGCAGTCAAACTCTAAATGCGTGTCCCAACTTGAAGGTTGGGCTCATGTTCCCATGGAGCGCCTCAGGTAAGAAAACTAATGTCAGAGAAGGGACATGATCTGAGCCTGGTCACACGGCCACTGCGTGACAGAGGGGAACAGGGAACCCGGCGCTCTGGACCTCAAGGCTGGTGTCTTTCCCATGTCTCTCTTCTGACTTAAGATGTGCCTCTTAGGCCTGAATCCGCCCAGGAATGAGGGGGACTCTGCTAGTGGTAAAGAACTCACCTCTCAATGCAGGAGATGTAAGAGATGAGGGTTTGATCCCTGGGCTGAGAAGATCCCCTGGAGGAGGGCATGATAACCCTCGCCAGTATTTTTGCCTGGAGAATCCCATGGACAGAGGAGCCTGGCGGGTGACAGTCCATGAGGTCACAGAGTCCCACACAACTGCAGCATCTTAGCGAGCAGGCAATGTGAGGATGGAGTCACGTTGAGCTCATGACAAAGATAGCGTGACAAACCAGTGGGAAGGTCTCTGCAAGTGCCTCTGACCCTGTAAGTGCCGCTCCCCTCCAACAAAATCCTCAAATAAGTGCCCAGCAGAACCAAAGAGTGTACCGAGTCTGCGTGACCTCTGGCCACAGGGGTGGCCAGCCCAGCCCAGAATTTCGGTGTGATTTCATGGCAAGAACTGAATAGAGGGCTTTCTGGACTGGCCTGAGGTGAGCTGCTGGGTGTAGGCAGCCTGGGAAGTGGGGTGCAGCCCAGCAGATTCTCCCAGAGCCCCCACCTCAGAGCAGTGGGGCTGAGAGAACAGGGCAGAAGCCATCAATATCTTTGAAAGATAAAAGCTCTCTTTGCCAGGCAAAGCGACAACTGTGAGAAAAACCTGGGCGCTCTGGGAGGCGGCATCTGTGCGGCTTGGCAAGGCCCCCTGTGCACTGTTTGGGTAGAGCGAGGCACTCCAGCCATCGTCCTGACTCCCTGTTTTCCGCATGACTGTGACTTGGAGTCAGTGGCCCTGCCAGAACCCGGAGAAAAGGCTCATCTGTTGCCATGGAGGCTCCCAGCTTCTCCAGAGGCTGGGCCTTGAGTCACTGCCTCTGCAAACAGATCCCACAAGCACCGCCAAAATAAGCCAGTGGAAAAGGGAAATTATTTTTCTGTATAAGAGCTAGCATTGAAAGTGAAAGTGAAGTCGCTCAGTCGTGTCCGATTCTTTGTGACCCCATGCACTACAGCCTACCACGCTCCTCCCTCCGTGGGATTTTCCAGGCAAGAGTACTGGAGTGGGGTGCCATTGCCTTCTCCAGAGGATCTTCCCAACCCAGGGATCAAATCTGGGTCTCCCGCATGGTAGGCAGATGCTTTACCATCTGAACCACCAGGGAAGCATTATTGAGAGCTTATTCTTTCTTTAAAGATTTTTTAAAACATTTTTTTTTGTATTGGTGTATAGCCAATTAACAATGTTATAGTTTCCGGAGGACAGTGAAGGGACTCAGCCATACATATACATGTGTTCTTTCTCCCCCAAACTCCCCTCACATCCAGGTGCCACAAAACATTGAGCAGAGTTCCATGTGCTATACAGTAAGTCATTGTTGGTTATCCATTTTAAATAAAGCAGTGTGTACATGCAAGCATAAGTTCCTTCTGTAAGTCTGTGAGTCTCTTTCTGTTATATTCGTTTCTTTGTATCATTTTTTTTAAGATTTTTTTTAATGTGGACCATTTTTTAAAGTGTTTATTGAATTTGTTACAGTATTGTCTCTCTTCCACATCCTTACTTTTTTGGCCATGAGACATGTGGCATCCAAGCCCCCAACCAGGGATCAAACCTGCACCCTCTGCACGGGAAGGCAAAGTCCCAACCCCTGGACTGCCAGGGACGTCTCCAGAGAGCTTATTCTGTACTGAATTACTGTGCTGAGCACTCAGTTCTCCTTATAACTCCTTAAGGCAGATATATTGCACCCATTTTACAGATGTAGAAACCAGGGAAAGAGAGGTCAGGGAACTTAGCCAGCACTTGCTAGGAAGTGGAGGAGTCAGGAGTTAAACCAGGCAGGCTGGCTCCACAGGCTGGCTCTGTACTATGATGCTCTCAAGGAACTCAAAAATCGGGTGCATTCTGGGGTGCTTAGTTGAATCCTGGTCAGTGGTTTCAGTTTTGAGGAGCATTTTGTTGAAAGCCCCCTCAAAAGGCAATTTAGGAAATGTATTCACAGCATCTCTGGAGAGATATTTTTGGCTCTTTGCAGATGGAGGAGCTCTGAAGTCCACCATGGTGGATGATGCTAAAATAAAATATCCCCCTCCCCACACCTACACATGCAAGATCTTTGGCCAGGCTCCCACCCTGGAGATGGGGATTGGTAGCAACTGCGCATAATTTCCACTCCTGAAGAATACATCCTGCAGCGTGGCGCCCGGAGCCTCCTGAGTGTCCCTGTCGAGAGAAATTTGCAGAGGCCTGGGCACACCACAGAACCCCTGGGGAGGTCCCTTCTGCTCACACTGGGACACTGGAAAGGGGATTAGGGATGCTATCAACAGCATCAACAGTGCGGGTGATGCGGACCTTGTCCAAGAGGAGCTTGACAACTCGAGGAGAAGGGAAATGTGACTGGAGGAACTCAGTCACATTTGTGAGAGAACCCTGTGGTTCCTATCTGCTCTCATCTCTCCCAGCAGCCCTGCCAACTCTGATCTGAGCTCATGATGGTGCTCCCTTCAAGTCAGAGCTCCTCGCACTTTCACCCCCAACTGACCAGCCTCAACAACTGGCTTGCATCTGGCCCCGTGGGAAACCACTGTATGATTTCAACTTACTTTTCAAGTCAAAGGACAACAGCAGCCTTTTTTTTTTTCAGATTTACATTTGAATTAACTTGAAGTACATTAACTTCTTTGATTTGCTGAATATAAATGTTTCCATTTTTGTAAGAGGTGGCCATTGATTTTTGCATGAAAAAGAGTGGGTGAGGCTTGTGCCTTTTCAAAGTTTGCATTTATGCCCCACGTATATGGAGAGAACCCAATTCTGATGCAGTTCATTCCAGGAAAGTGTAAACAGAATTTTGTGCACCTGCATTTGTCTGGAAGAAAGACACACTTCCAGAGGCTGCAGTTATTTGGCAGTGGGCAAAACAGAACCAGTTTCTCCCCTTCCTCAGCACCCTTGGTTTATCTGTAGATCCTTTTCTAAGTAAGTGCTTTATCAAGAGTGGTGTGCTGTAAGCAGAGTGCCCTGCGTCCTCATGAATATTCTGAAGCATGCACTCACACACACAGATGGGAGCTGGTATGATGATTTGCCCAGTAGTCTGCCTACCGCTTCACGGTAAGCGGGTAGCACATCCTTCAAAATCCTGCCTAGACCCATTAGGAGGAAGATTTCCCAGTTTTTTCCTAACAAATGTTCTGCTCCCTTCATGTGTGTCTGTGTGTGTGTGTGCCTGTGTATGAAGGCCATTCTCTGCCACAATGATGTAAAAGCAAATTAGGAAATGTTTTAAATGCCAATCAATTAGGCACAGGTAAAATATGCCTGCTAAGTTGCTTCAGTCGTGTCCAGCTCTGTGTGACCCTATGGACAGTAGCCCGGCAGGCTTCTCTGTCCATGGGGATTCTCCAGGCAAGAATACTGGAGGTATTGCCATGCCCTCCTCCAGAGGATCTCCCTGACCCAGGGATCAAACCCAGGTCTCCTGCACTGGCAAGCAGGTTTCTTTACCACTAGCGCCACCTGGAAAGCCCCAAATAAAATATAGTGAAAGTGGACTCTTTGCGACCCCATGGATATACAGTCCATGGAATTCTCCAGGCCAGAATACTGGAGTGGGTAGCCGTTCCCTTCTCCAGGGGATCTTCCCAGCCCAGGGATTGAACCCAGATCTCCCAATTGCAGGTGGATTCTTTACCACCTGAGCCACAAGGGCAGCCCAAGAATACTGGAGTGGGTAACCTAACCCTTCTCCAGCGGATCTTCCCAACCCAGGAATCGAACCAGGGTCTCCTGTATTGCAGGCGGTTTCTTTACCAACTGAGCTATCAGGGAAGCCCAAATAAAATATAGTACACCCCGAAACAGGAATAAGGAGGCTTTATGTTTATGGTATGGGATGATCACCAGATGTGTTCCTCTGGAACAGTGCAAAGGGGCACTATACTACCATTTGCACAGAGAAAAAGCAGAGGTGAGTATTTTAGGGAGTATTGTCTTGTGTGTGCCTAGGTGACAAGAAACTGATAGCATTGTCTGCCTCCGAACTGGATGGATGGTGATCATGGGTGAGCAGGAGATACATGTTAAACTCTGTGAGACATCTATTAAATTTTTTACTTCAGGAAAATTAACAAGCAAAAAACAAGAGAGCATATTGGCTTCACTGTTGACCAGCTATCTAGCCTTCGTTTTCGCAAAAGAATACTTGTCTCATCATTTAATTTTGAGGACTAAAAAGACCTGGCCCCATGCCAGGTGTGTGGTAGGCTCTCAACAAGTGATGGATCCTGGCAAGTGCAAGGCAGCCCCAGCAACTACAATCTACTGTAAACAAACAGTGATGTTTTACATTATCTTTAACCAGCCACTTAATATAACAAAGTCCTTGCCTCTTCATTTTCATAGCAGTACATTGCATGTTCATTATAGCTAAGTCTAGAATTGGTTAATACAAACAGTAAGCAGATAGATCATCTTCTTGTCCCAACAACCACCTTTGAACTTAAAGACACCTCACTATATGACATAATGTTACATATGTGGTAAGTCGCTCAGTCGTGTCCTGCTCTTTGTGACCCCATGGACTGTAGCCCGCCAAGCTCCTCTGCCCATGGGGATTCTCCAGGCAAGAATCCTGGAGTGGGTTGCCAGGCCCTCCTCCAAGCGATCTTCCTGACCCAGGAATCGAACCCAAGTCTCCTGCATCTCCTGCATTGACAGGCAGATTATTTACCACTAGCATCACCTAGGGAGCCCAAAATAAGTGTGTCATTTCTTTTTTCGGCTTATTCATCAGTTTGAGTAATAGCAACATTTATGTTAACAATAAGCCAAAAAGGAAATTACACACTTTTTTTAATACAAATCTGAAGATGTTATCAGAGCAAAGCTGGCATACTTCCGTGTGTCAGGATGTGGGAGGTGAGGCGAGATCCAGTGTAACTGTGCGTCCCTGAAAGTTTGGCTGAAGGAAGCTGTGATCATTTGTATTCTGAGGGTGCGGGAAGTGAGATGCAGAAAGATAAATGTGTCTCCCAGACCACACATAGAGCGATGTGACTGGGGCAAGAATCCACGTGTGCTGACTGCCTTTTCTCTGCTGCCTTGGTTCCTAGTTCACGCAAAGCAGCACGGGACGGATGTGAAACCTCCCTTCTCGGCCCGCATGGTTCACAGTGCAGATTTCTGTAGCTAGAGCCAGAGCAGTGGCTCCTCAAATAAATGCAGTTAAATTTTCTTACTTCAGGTTGATTCGGACAAGTGAAAGATGTTTAAGTCCCAATCAGCTTTACAATTAAGAAAGCAAAAGAAAAGCCGCATTCCAATGACATTTATTCCTGCCTCCAAACAGCCAACGCTAAAAGAAACCATTTTGTTCCCCATCCCCCAGGCTTGATAACTGCCTGGTTGAGTATCATTCCAACTCGCTGAACCAGAGAGGAATGAATCAAGCGTAAGGGTGGAGCCGAGAGCCACGGAGATGCCGGAGAGATGGAAGAGTGCAGGGCCAGGTCAGTGCCAGGGGCGTCGAGTCTGAGGAGAGCTTCCTGAGGGACAGGTAGGGACAGACAGTTGGGAGGCCAGAGTGGCTGCAAAGAAGAGCCACTGTGCCCAAGACCTATGAACGACAGCTGGAAAGTCCTGGAGCAACTGAGCCTGCCCTGACACATCTGCCTCCAGACCGTCTCAGAAGTGTCTTCTTATTTAGACCTTCCTGGGCTTCCCTGGTTCAGATGGTACAGAATCCACCTGCAATATAAGAGACCCGGGTTGGATCCCTGGGTTGGGAAGATCCCCCGGAGAAGGGAATGACTCCAGTATTCTTGCCTGGAGAATTCCATGGACAGAGGAGCCTGGCGGGCTACATTCCATGGAGTTCCAAAGAGTTGGACACGACTGAGCAACTAACACTTACTTTCTTGGGTGATGGGGCTTCGTTGGTTTTTATCCCTAATTACTAATGCAGGACCCCAGCCTCCTCCAAAACTCCTCCCCCCACCCCACACCTATGGATTCATGGGAATCTCTTAAGGGCACAAGTCTCAACAACTAGCCCGTGACATCCATGGATGTTTTTCCACTTTCTGCCCAGCGGTTCCTCATCCTTAGTGTATTCTGGGTGCTGTATTCATCACCACACTCCCCTGGGTACCACCACTGTACTCTTCAGGCACCACCCTCTCCTCCTGGGGTCATCTGTATGTGGGGACACAGCTGTGTCCCCTCCCGGCACTCATCTGCCACCACAGAACCTACTGTCAAAGTGCCAACATGGGGCTGCCCTCTCAGGGCCGAGTTAGGGTGCGGCAAGCAAGGCATTCACCTTGGGTGCAAAATTTAAGGGCGTGATCAAAGCCAAGTAATTAAGGTAAATATTTAAATGACAGTATGTTTAAAAAGCAAAATTAATGCAAAAGTTCATAAAGAATAAAATATAAGTGTTTACACTGAAGTATAGTTGATACATAATATGATAGAAGTTACAGGTGTACCATATAGTCATTTACAGTTTTTAAAGGTTATATACCATTTATAGTGGTTATAAAATATTTGCTGTCAAAATGCAAAAATTTTGACTAAAGACAGGGTCTATTAATAGTGAATGCCTCTGACTGGAGACTGAGACAAAAGGAAATAATTCTCCCCCTATGTAATATTCTTGTGTATTTTAATGACAATTTTTCTGGCATATTAAAATATCTGAAAAAATAGTGAAAAGCTGAAGAGCATGTATGTTAAACTCACAGTGTTATTTTAAGTTTAAATATTTTATTCAAATAACAAGCACAACTATTTATAATTTTACTTTCCTGGCCTTAATGGAAGAAGCACTCTCACTAATAATATTTTCAAGGTACCGCCTCACAGCAGTCGAATGGCCATTGTTTAAAAGTCTAGAGGACTTGTCTGGTGGTACAGTGGACCGGAATCTGCCTGCTCATGCAGGGGGATATGGGTTCAATCCCTGGTTCAGGAAGCTTCCTCATGCCATGGGGCAACTGCGCCTGTATACCACTTACTGAGCCTGAGGGCCACAGCTACGAAAGCTTGCAGGCCTAGAGCCATGCTCCGAAACGAGAGAAGCCAGTGCATCAGGAAGCCCACACGTTACAGCAGAGTCGCCCCTGCTCGCCGCGACTAGACGGAGCCCTCAAGCAGCAAGAGACCCAGTGCACGAAAAGCAAACAAGTAAACAATTAGGAAAAAAGGCTGCAGTTAACAAATGCTGGGGAGGGTGTGGAGAAAAGGGAACCCTCCCACACTGTTGTTGGGAATGTGAGTTGGTGCAGCCAATGAGGAAAACAGTATGGACGTTCCTCAGAAATTGAAAAATAGAATTACCATATGATCCAGCAATCCCACTCCTGGGCACATATTTAGACAAAACTATAAATCAAAACAATACATGCACCCCTATGTTCATAGCAGCACTATTCCCAATAGCCAAGACATGAAACCAGCCTTAATGTCCATCGACTGAGGCATGGATGAGGAAAGTGTGGTACAAATGCACAACGGAATACTATTCTGCCTTAAGAAAGAATGAGATTATGCCATTTGCAGCGACATGGATGCAACTATAGATTACGATGCTAAATGAGGTAAGTCAGAAAGAGAAAGACAGCACTTCCTCGGTGGCTCGTTGGTGAAGAATTCTTGTCTGCCAATGCAGGAGACACAGGTTTGATCCCTGATCCGGGAAGATCCCAGATGCCGAGGAGCAACCAAGCTCATGCCCCGTAACTGTTGAGCCTCTGCTCTAGAGCTTGGGGGCTGCAGCTACTGAAGGCTGAGCCTCCTGGAGCCTGTGCTCCACAACAAGGGGAGCCCCTGCAATGAGAAGCCCGTGAACCGCACCTACAGAGCAGCCCCCAATCACCACAGCTAGACTCAGCACAGCCACAAATAAACAAATACAAAAAAAATAAAGACAAATACCATGTGATATCACCTACACATGGGATCTAAAATACAACACAAGTGAATGCATTTACAGAACAGAAACAGACTCACAGAGACTTGTGGCCGCTAAAGGGAAAGCATTGGGGGAGGGATGGAGTGGGATATTGGGGTTATCACATGTAAGCTTTTGTGTATAGAATGGATAAAGAGCAAGGCCCTGCTTCAAAGCACAGAGAACTATATTCAATATCTTATGATAAGCCATAATGGAAAAGAATATTTAAAAAAAAGAATGTATATAAATGGATCACTGAATTACTTTGCAGAAACTAACACAACATTGTAAGTCAACTATACTTCAATAAAAAATATTCAACCTGAAAAAAAATCTTCAAAATCCACCCCTTTATTCTCTCCTTCAGCCCATTTCCTCTTCCATCTCCTGTTAGCCACCGTGCGACCTGGAGGAGTTGTGCAGAGAGGGCCCAGGAGCAGCTGTGGGGGCGTCACACACAGACACGCTCCCTCACTGCTCTCCCAGGCTTTCCCTGCTGCTGTCTGTCGCCTCCAGCTCCCCACCCTTAGCAGGACACTTCACGTTAATGGCAACTGTCACGTATCAACTGAGCATGACACTTGCAGCCTCCTGGCCATGACTGTCTGCAGATTCCCAGTGACACGCTCAGGGTTCCCAGTGTGAGGGCCGTTCTCCACCTCGTCTCTCAGCGTCTCTTGACTTCTTGAAACTGACTGCTCTGACTCCGTGCTCAAGGGCCTTCGTGCTGTCAGGGCTGAAGGAGTCTTATTTTCCAAACACCTGCCTGTCATTCTGTTGTTTTCCCCACGGCTCGGAATCAGTAATATCGTCCTGTGTTCTTTACAACAGGCCAGATCTATCCTCAGGCTCAGTGACTCTCAACGTGTGGACCTCGGAACAGCAGCCTCGCATCACCTGCACGTCGTCAGGGATGCTCATAGTGGGGGCCCCCCCAGACCAAACAAATCAGAACCTCTGAAGTCAGGCCCAGCAAGCTGGGTTTTAAGTTTAAGAACTGCTAACGGTTAAGAACCACCCTAACCCTAAAGTCTAACCTTTTGCTTAAGATGAAATGTAAAAATTGAACACATTTCCTAATAAATATACTTTTACTCTTTATCTATTGATTATACTCATATCCTGCCCCCCAAAAAAGATGCAGAGGGCTTAAAAGAAAATAATAATATTGATGATAATAAAAAAAAAATAGCACATCCTGAAGATTTACACTGGGCAGGATAGTGTGCTGGGTGCCTCCCATGTATTATATCATTTAATCTTTAGAAAAACCTGATGAAATATTTATTATCTCCTCTGCATCTGGGAGGGAAAAAAAACTTCTGTTAGGTAAAATAGCCAAGGATCAGATTTGGGGGAGAAAAAAGGTTTGCTTGTTCAGTGGGGGTTTTTGTTTGGCTTTTCTAGTAAGTTGAGTGATCATACTTTGAATTTATTTTAGGTACATTGTATCCCAGGAGTTTACTTAGAAATCATGATTCCTAAGAGTTGAGTCTCACTCAGCAGAGGAGAGGGGCTTCCCCACAGGAGACCCGGGTTTGATCCCTGGGTTGAGAATATCACCCGGAGAAGGGGAACGGCCGCCCTCTCCAGTATTCTTGCCTGGAGAATCCTACGGACCAAGGAGCCTGGCGGTCTACAGTTCATGGGGACGCAAAGAGTTGGACATGACTGAGGAACACACACGCAGCAGAGGAGGTCTGAGTGATTCTGGCGGCAAGACTTTCTCTTGTCCTTTCCTCAAGTGCTCCCTGGGGGGAGCTGCCATCAGCAGGGTGGCAGACCTGGCCGCAAAGTTCTGGGCTCCCCGGGCCTCCACGGGCAGGAGTAAGAGTGCACACTGTCATGCCGGGACGTCTGACCCTGGACAGCTGCAGTCTTAGAAGACATGTGCCAAGCCGCCGAGGTCCACGTTGATGTCAGTTACTGGTCCTGATCCTATACTGTGGTTTACATAGGAGGAGGGCTGGCTCTTCGATTTTTACTTTCTTAGAGTTTTCTCTAACGGTCTTTTTATAATAGAACTTAGTTTAATGACTATTTCCTCACTCCCTGAAAGGAGTGAAGGAAGTGGGAGGAAGAGGGAAGATGGTGCATCAGTGTCTCTGCCTCGGGCAGCATCTCTGCAGCAGCCGCATCTCCTTTGTGGCCCCACCTCCTGGCTCCAGGATGCTCCTCCCAGCAATCCCACCTCTTCCCTGGCCCTTCTGGCCCTGGGGTGGTGGCAGCTTCCCCGCTGCTAGCCTCTGGCATGCCTCACCATCCTCTCTTGGGAGTCTCAGTGGTTTCGTCATCTATGTAATCAGTTGCCTGTATTAGAGTCTGTCTGTTTGAAAGACCTAGAGTTTTCTCTCTTTTATGTCCATTCAGTGTGTTGTTGGTGCTGAATCTTCTCAGTCTGTATTCTGTGAGGCACAGCTCACAGATCATGGTTGTGTCTACAGTTTTTAGGAGAGATGCTTTGTTATCCACACATCATCAGGGTCCTCTTGAGTTGGTCATGGGTTTTAATTGCTGTGCTTCTTAATTCTTACCCACAAAGTAATGTTAGTTCATCATTATCAATTTAGACTGTTATAGTTTGTTTGGGCGACTTTGCTTTATATAATGATTTGAACTTGGCTCATCAGTATTTCTGGCGTTTTATTTACTTCTGTAGTGAAAGCACCTGAAATTGGGAGTACCACTGTAATTATTCTATTCCTCTTCCAAACTTTTTATCACCCAGTTCAGTTCTTTTTCCTTGGAAAGCAGGAAAAGCAAGTGAAAGCGTTAGTCACTCAGTCATGTCTGACTCTTTGTGATCCCATGGACTGTAACCCACCAGGTTCCTCTGTCCATGGAATTCTCCAGGCAAGAATACTGGGGTGGGTTGCCTTGCCTTCCTCCAGGGGATCTTCCCAACTCCGGGATCAAACCTGGGTCTCTTGCATTGCAGGTGGATTCTTTACTGTCTGAACCACCAGGGAAGCCCAGAAAAATAGGAAGGAGGGAGGCAAGTCAGCTGTTGAGAGAGACAACTTGTCCTACCTAAGTGGATTGTGGTCAAGAGTAACAACAAAATAAAAACCATATGTGGACTCAGAAAACACCCAGCTAATTTCACTGGGCCAGTGTTGGTGGACCTAGTAACCACCTGGGAATCTCGCTAAAGTGCCGTTTGATTCCACTGGTCTCAGGGTGAGAGCGGAGGGCTGGGATTGCCATTTTTATCGAGGCTCTGTACGGTGCCCACACAGCTGGTCTGAGGACTGCGCAGGAGGTAGGGGGATCCATAGACCCTCCCCCATCGGTGTGCACAGCACCTGCCGAGCCAGACCTGAGGGCCAAGGCGGCCTTGCTTCATCACCCGCAGCAGGATCCCAGCAGTTCTGGCGCAGGCAGTTCCTTCCTCTTCACAATCCTGTTATTTTGTCTAATGAGCTGAAATCAGTCTGGCATTCCTGGGGTTGTAATTTCAGTGCTGCTCTTGTGATGTAATTTCCAGTCTGTCTTCTGATGAGAATGCACCATGTTTATAAGTTTATTCATGTCACAGAAAAAAATTAGCAAACTGCTTATACAAACAAGTGACTTGAAGTGTTTAGTATCCACAGAATGATAAGTAGGTTGTTTGGGGGGGAAAATGATACAATGATTTTACATTTCCTTCTGAATTCTTGATCCCTGGGGCTTCCTATTTGCTTAAACTTTGAAGCAAAAGCCATCATTTGCAGTAAGAATGCTAACTAGAGGTTCTGGAAGGAAAATAAGCCAAGCAGATGTCAAGGCTCTGACCCAATAATGAGGTCTACAGTCTGTTCCCGGATTTGCTCTTAGTTCAGCAGTGACTAGCAAGTTACTTGTTTCCATTTTGTCTGTAAAATAGAGATAGTGATTATTTATACCTCCCTTAACCCCAAGTTTTGGTTTCAGTGCTGCCTGTGGACCAAAGACCACCAAATCCATTGTTCTAGTCCAGATTCCCATCCACAGACCAGCACACCCAGTGAGCGCCAGGCACTGCCACCTGGGGATGGGGGCACCCCACATATAGGTGTCCCGACCGAACTCACCACCTTCCCCCAAACCCGACCCTCTTCCTGTATCCTGGGTGACCATCATTTTACAGACAAACCAACTGAAGTTCCAAGGACTAAATGTCATCAATTCCCACTATGTTGTGATTGGTGAATTTCAAAGGCTTGGTTGTTGACATTTTTAAAGCTTTAGTGTTGAGAGGGGAGAAGGCAATGGCACCCCACTCCAGTACTCTTGCCTGGAAAATCCCATGGACGGAGGAGCTTGGTAGGCTGCAGTGCACGGGGTCGGTAAGAGTCGGGCACGACTGAGCGACTTCACTTTCACTTTTCACTTTCATGCATTGGAGAAAGAAATGGCAACCCAGTCCAGTATCCTTGCCTGGAGAATCCCAGGGACAGAGGAGCCTAGTGGGCTGCCCTCTATGGGGTCGCACAGAGTCGGACACGACTGAAGTGACTTAGCAGCAGCAGCAGTGTTGAGAGAAATTATCAGGGTTAGATTGTGAAACTGCCCCGGACTAAGAACTTTCGTATGGTCATCCTTAGGGACAAATTGGGATCATTTAAAAAATAAGCCAGAGAAATAAAGCAGGGTCCCTCTGTACAGTTCCAGCTTGGAAAGTTTTTCTCCATAAGTCTCATCATCAGCACTACGGCTCCCTGTCCTTCCTAAGGCACCTCTCCTGTGTTTACTGCAGTGAGAAGGGGCAGTTCGGGGGTCATTAAAGGAAATGCCTGGTATATCTGGAAAAGATGAAAACTCCAATTCAAACAGATACATGCACCCCAGCGTTCATAGCAGCCCTATCCACAATAGGCAAGACATGGAAGCAACCTAAGTGCCCATCAACAGATATACGGATAAAAAAGATGTGGTCTGTGTCGGAAGGTGTGGAACAATGGAATACTGCTTAGCCATAAAAAAGAACAAAGCAAGGCCATCAGGAGCAACATGCACGGACCTAGAGATTATCATACGAGGTGAAGTAAGTCAGACAGAGCAAGACAACTATCACATGATATAGCTTACGTGTGGAATCTAAAATGTGATACAAAAGAACTTATTTACAAAACAGAAACAGACTCATAGAAAACAAACTTACGGCTACCAAAGGGGAAAGGAGATGGAGCAGACTATATTAGGAATTTGGGATTAACAGATACTCACTAATACACTTAAAATAGATAACAAGGATCTACTGTATATTCAGAACTGTTCTGAATATTTTGTAATAAATCATGGTGAACAAGAATCTTAAAAATAATAAATATATATATTTATATGTGTGCATGTGTTTACCACTGAAACGCTTTGCTGTACATCTGAAACTAACACACTGTTATTCATCAACTATACTTCAGTGTTTTAAGTCCAGAAAATAACGCCTGAGCCATAAAGCAGGACAGACTCTGTTCTCACACCTCTGCGGGAATGACACAGAACCCAGTGCCTGTCAGCCATTCTGGAGATGCCACAGGCATCTTGGTTCCATGGCATGGTGCCTCTTGGTTCCATGGCATGGTGCCCCTGGCACTCACTGAAGAGTCTAGTCTGACGGCACTGTTGGGTACGAGCGTCATCGGTTTTGTCGCTTCCCATACCTGGCAGCATATGGCAGCCTCGTGCCTGCACGCAGAGCGCTCATAAGCAGTGAGGAATGAAAGAACGAGTGAGTGGACACACGAAGGAACTCATGCACAGACGCGTCTTGTCCCAGTGGGACCCTGACACCGGGCTCTTCCCTTCTCATCTGCGCTTGCCTGAAGCTGCCTCTGTTCAGGAGGCAGCTGGAGATGTGAGAGTGGGCTGGGACCCTGCAGCACTCAGCCGGTCCACCCTGGGTGCGGGTGTCCCCACAGCCTTCTCCCCACGCCTCTGCCCTATGAACCGTGCGTATCCTGTGAGTTTCCTTTGAGCCGTGAATTTTAAAATAAGTGAAATAAAAGCAGTAATAGCAAATGAAGGTAATCATGACTGAGCATTCCCTGGGGCTTCCAGAGAAGCTCTCCACATTAACTCGAAGTCAAAACATAATCTAAAATGCATCGGTTCTATGGAAAAGCTTTCTCGTCTCCAAATGAGGCTGTAGGTTTGCTGGTCATTCTCTAAGGATTCAGTACCTCTCATCCTCCCACCTTCCAGCAGCCCAGGCAGTGCCCTGATTGCCCTCTCTGACTTGAGCAAGCAAGCAGAGGCATTCCAGTTTCCGTCTCATCAAAGTGTTTCTAAATGCTATACAGTTTTGGTATAACCAGGGAACGGAGAGCTCATCCTATGATGCACTTGAAGTACAGTAAATCCCCTACGTAAGAACAAGTTCCATTCTGAGAGTGTGATCGTAAGTCCAGTTTGCTCCAACAAAGTTAGCCTAGGTACAGCTAACACAATTGGCTATAAAAGTACTGTACTGTAATAGGTTTATAATACTTTTCACACAAGGGACTTCCCTGCTGGGCCAATGGTTAAGAATCTGCCTTGCAATGCAGGGGACTCAGGTTTGATCCCTCGTCTGGGAACTAAGATCCCATGTGCCATGAGGCAACAAAGCCTGCGTGCCACAACCACTGAGCCTGTGCGCCACCACCACTGAGCCTGTGCGCCACAACTAGAGAGTCTATGCACTGCAATGAGAGATCTTCCAGGACGCAATGAAGACCTCACATGCTGCAACAAAGTCCCAATGCAGCCAAATACATTTTTAATCAAAAAAGAAAAAAAATACTTTTAATACAAATAATGCATTAAAAAAAATAAGCACAGAAAATATTGTTAGTATTACCATATAGGGCATCGCCAACTCAATGGACATGAGTTTGTGCAAACTCCGGGAGATAGTGAAGGACAGGGAAGCCTGGCACACTGCAGTCCATGGGGTCACAAAGAGTCGAACACAACTGAACGACAAGAACCACCTTGAAAAGTACAGTAGTACAGGACAACAGCTGGCAGACAGGGTCTGGCATCCAGCAAACAGGCAAGAAGTTACTGACTGGAGGAGGGAGAGGTGGGAGATGGTGGAGCTGAAGGATCCCATGAGGCTTAGGGGATTAAGTAGGAGGAGGGAGAGGTGGGAGATGGTGGAGCTGAAGGATCCCATGAAGCTTAGGAGATTAAGTAATTTGCTTATAACCAATGGGCAATAAATGTCAGGGTCTGGGCCAATAGTGCCCATGAAGATTTCATAGTGAGTCAAGGGAAGCTTTTGGCACGGTGCCCAGCATAGAGCAGGCTCTCACATAATGGTGTTCATTTTGTTAATAGTAATGATACTGATGATATAGTGCAGTTTTATGTAAAAGGATGACACCTTTGGTACATTCTGCCATTTACAGCTGCCTCTCTCCCTCAGGGAAGACGAGCCTCTGTTTGCTATCTTGTCTACCAAGCCAGAGTGGAGGCGATGATGCTTGTTCTCTGCCCTTTTGTCTTGCTTCCTGTGCTTTACTTGGGGTTCAGACATGGGCTTTTCCACGGAAAAACTGGCCACTCCTTTGGGGGTTTCTTGGGGTTCACACCTCACCCCAATTTGAGGACTTCGAAATCTCACACTGCAGATGAAGAGTGACATTGGTACAGGCTTTCTGAAAGACCGACATGTTTGAACCCAGCCATTCTACTTCGAGAACCCACAACTGTAGATATGTTGATCATTTAGCTGCCAACATACGCATCACAGAATTGCCTTTGATAGCAAATGAAACGGGCAAATTCAATGTCCAGAGACAAGAGACTAGTGACTTAAAACCTGCTGTGTTCATACTGTGGTGAATTCTGGGGCTACTAAAAATGCTGTGGGGAAGACTCTTCAACAACATTAAAGTCCATCAGGAATATTAAGTGGAAAAATAGATTTGAAACTGTCCCTCCATCACAGGATTTTATTGAGTGTCTATTATGTACTCTGCAGTGGGAAACAAGCCCGTTTTCCATGAGCGTATGTTCCGCTGGAAATAGAAAATAGATAATGAACAATTTAATAATTATTAATTAGCATATTAATGTACTGATTGTCTTGTAAATAATAATTATCCCTGGTGGCTCAGAGGTTAAAGCGTCTGCCTCCAATGCGGGAGACCTGGGTTCAATCCCTGGGTCAGAAAGATCCCCTGGAGAAGGAAATGGCAACCCTCTCCAGTATTCTTGCCTGGAGAATCCCATGGACGGAGGAGCCTGGTAGGCTACAGTCCATAGGGTCGCAAAGAGTCAGACACGACTGAGCGACTTCACCTTCAAACATCAGGTACAGACACGCACCCTAGAAATTTGGGGAGAGAAAATGGGAGGAAGAGGATAGACTTGTTGACACGGTGGTGGTGGGTTTTAGGGGGGTCAGGGAGGGCCTCCCAAGGAGGGGCCATTGGTGCAGAGAGCTCTGAGTTTGTGGAGCTGGCAGGCTTGGCTCTGGGGTACATGGACGGTGTCTGGTAGGCTGGCAGGTGGGGCTCCCCCAGTGCTGAACAAGGAGGGCTTTACCGCCAGGTGGTAACCCCCTCAAGCAGATTGCTCCATTTTATTAGAGAACCGCTTTCCATTTTTGACTAGAGCCAAGCGTCTTTGGACCAACTGTCAGTCTGGGAACAAGGATGGAGGCCCAGAGCCCTCACCATCATCAACACAGTGACTAGACTAGCTTTGTGAGAGCTGTCTCATCATCCAGTCCTGCTCTCTGCACCAACCAACTTTGTTTTTTCTCTGAGTCAGCTAGCTTCTTTTTAGTTTTATTCACTAGTTGATTGTCTTTTTTTTTTGCTTCCACCTGTAAGTGATACCATACAGCATTTGTCTTTCTCTGTCTGACTCGTTTCCCTCAGCATGGTGCCCTCCCAGGCCACCCATATTGCTGTGTGCGTGTGGGTTCAGTCGCTCAGTCTTGTCTGACGCTTCGTGACCATATAAACTGTAGTCTGCCGGACTCCTCTGTCCATGGGATTCCCCAAGCAAGAATACTGGAGTGGGTCACCATGCCCTCCTCCAGGGGATCTTCCTGACCCAGGGATCGAACTCGCGTCTCTTATGTCTCCTGTATTGGCAGGCCATATTGTGCAGATTCCATTCTTTTTGACCAATGAGTATTCACCAATCAACATTAAATCTGACCTCGCGGTCTGTGAGTCCCAGTCCTTCTCACTGTTTTGCAGGACAACATTCTCTGTTCCCTTTATGCTATCGCTCACTTAGAACTTTCCAGAAATCTGTCAGAATCTCTGATTCTCCTCCATGCTCCACTCTTCATTTCTACCAATCTCTTTCCCTTTGGACATCTTCTCACATTTCACTGGCATCTGGGGAAGAAGGGCAGCTAAACAGTGCTTGTTCCTCCACTGAATTAGAAGCATTTACATTCATCTTGCTTCTCTGAGCTTTTAAAATGAGTTTATGCATTATTTCCATTCATAATAAGAAAAATAACAAAAGCTATTCTTAAAATGGGAGGGGTTCAGCAGCTTGTTCTCGTCAGGCAATAAAGAGAAGAATCGCGTCAGCGTTTCATACCAAGTGTGATAGCGCTGACCAGGAAACCTCTTTCCCGCGGTGCTTCAGGCTGAATGAGTAAGAGGCTGCAGAATTTTGCCATAGAGCCCAGGGTCTCACTTGTACTCTTTTATCTTCCCAAGCTGAACTAGAAATGTTAATGCAGTAAGAATACCAAATATAAAGCCTGCTAGCCACTAAACAGATGTGTCAGCCAGTGGCTTCAAATAGCAAGTATTTATCAGCTTGCTGTTCGGATGGACTCAGACGCACGGTTCTCCTGCTTGTCTTACTTAGACTCACTCATGCATCTCCAGTCAGCTGGTAGGCAGTGGCCTCGCTCTCCTGTCCAGGCTATTGGCTGGGGCAAGAAGGGTGATCAGGCCGAGTGTCTCTCGTCATCCCAAGGGCTATTTTGGGCTTGTTCACGTGGCAGTGAGTGGCAGGGCGGTTCAGGAGCAGCAAGAGAGGAAGCTGGCAGGCTCTGGACTTGCACGGCGCCACTTCCACCAGTCTCTGTGGTCAGAGCAAGCCACTGGGCCAGCCCAGACCCATGGAGCAGAGAAAAAAGCTCTGTCTGGACGGAAGGAGCTTGCAAAGTATTGTGGCAGCTTTTGCAATTCCTTGTTTCCTAATTCTCTCCTTTAATTCTGATTTTCTGTGTTGTCCTCAGGGTTCTCAGGACCCAGTCTCTGGAATGGTTCTACAATAACGTGAAGAGTCGCTTCAAACGCTTTGGCAGTGCCAAGGTCTTGAAGAACTTGTACAGGAAACACCGGCTGGAGAGCGGAGTCTGCTTTGACATCGTGGGTACGCTGGCTGCCTGCCATCCTAGGGGTCCTTGGGGGGCTGGTGGGATAGAGGAGGCCTGGCTTGGAGGCCCCATACACTATGACCTACTCACTTGGGACACAGAAAGTGGCTTAAATACCTGACTCTAACAAGGAGCAGAAATACAAGGACATATACCAAAGATTCTAAGTTTTTAAAAAATATTCATTTACTAAAAAAAAAAAAATGTATTTGTTTGACTGTGTCGGTCTTAGTTGTGGCATGCTCTCAGCCCTCATGCTCCGGAGCACATGGACACATAGTCCAGGCACATGGTGTTCATTCCCCAACCAGGTATTGAACCCATGTACCCTGCACTGGAAGGTGGATTCTTTTTTTAATTAATTAATTAATTTTAATTGGAGGCCACTTTACAGTATTGTGATGGTTTGGAAGGCTGATTCTTAATCACTGGACCACCTGAGAAGTCCCATAATTTCTAAGTTTTAAGTCCTGTGATTCTGGCATCTCCACTGGGCTGGCTATGTGAGCAGCTGGGAGGACCGAAGTGTTTCTGCACACTGTGGACATTTTCATTCCAAATCCCTAGGAATGAAAGATCCCTGACCATTTTCCCCTAAAGATTAAAACACTGGAAAGTCATCTTTGTTTGGTCATGTAGACTAGGTCTGCTCCCTAGCAGAGGATATGCGCCCCACCCGCTTCCATCCTACCCCAAAATTTTGTACCAACCAGACCCAGAATTTGATGTCATGGGACAGTCAGAAAAGTCTCAGCTTCCTCCCAGGAAGGAGGGACACCTTGGAAGGAAGGATAAATAGGATAAACAGACAGATAGGATTTATTTACTCCTAATAGACCAGCCAGTGGAAAGAAATGGTTATCAGAATATGAACAGCATGTCTTCCCCACAGAAGGCTGTTTTTTCTGTCTTGAAGCAGATTTTTCCATAACTTTGCTGACACAGGTAAACGCTTTTTATCCGTGAGAAAGAGGGAAGAAAAATACCATCTCATTTGGAGCTTTTTCATCATCGTTATTTTACATTGCTGTGCTGTCAATAAAGACTTTGGTCGTGTCTTATCTAAAAATATGCCAGCCACTGAGATGAGCGGGAAATAGAGTGGAAGCATTAAACACGGAGAATCATTAGGGCTTTTGTGGTAGCTGTTACTGTGTCGTTCAAACCACTCAGGAAGCCTGTAGCTGAGAGAGCAGGGCTGAAGACTTCCACATATTATTTTTCATCTTCTCTTTGCTGATTTTTCTAAAAACACTTCTCAAGGAACAAAGACCAAAAGAAAAGAAACGAAGCTTAAAAGTAATCATGTTAACAGTAGGGTTTCAGCCCAAAGAGATATGTCAAGAAAGTTCCAGAGTTGCATTGGCTCATCATTTGCATCCCATTTTTCTTTCTTGTTCATCCTCAGTTCTGCTTCATGTTCTGTCTTACATGTCACCACATTCAAATCTCGAGGGTGTTCTCTACTGCTTCGTGCAAAATGAGCAGGAGGGGTGGAGCCAACACATTTGGAGAATCCTATAAACAGAGCACAATTGCGATCTCGTCCTGTTTCTCCCTTGGGCCCCACAGATGGAGCCGGGGGACGCGAATTCCAAGTGGGCCAGCCAGAGGCTTTGAAATGTTCAAGTGTTATTTTCAAAGGCGAATCATTTGCTGGGAATAACTCTGCCACTATTGAAGCACGTTTAGGTCCTGGAGCCTCTGTGATTCGCCACTTCTTTCATCTGGGCCTTAATCACCCCACTTACCACATTGCATTCAGGGGATGGTTTACAAAGCTGCTCTCCTGCTGGACCTGGCAGAGGCTATAGCTTCCTTTATCTCTGTGTTTCAAAAGTGTGGTCCAGTGGCTGATACCTTTTAGGTCCTCAGTATTGCACAATTCAGGCTTAAAAGCACTTTGTAGGTACCAGGACATTTCATAGAAGTACTGGAATCAGTTACTTTGATTTGATCTGTATCTCCATTTAAACTAAGATTTCCTTTTGATCAGTATGAAGACAAGCAGGCAAGAGATAGTTTACAAGGTGGTACTCAAATCTGTAAAGTCGTGATCATAAAACGGTGAGGTTGGTTCTACCTACCACCTAGAAAATTGAGTTACATATACCTCAAGTTTGGAGAAATCTCCCAGTGTGTGAGTGGCTTCCTGGTTATATTAGATGACTGTGGAGTCATCAGCATTAGCTTCTACCTACCACCCCACACCTTAATGTGCTCGTCATCTGCCATCCTCAGGCCTGACTACACTTTAGAATCACCTTGGGAACTGAAAAAAAAAACTCGCAGCACCAGTCATTTTCCACCCCCAGCCAATTACTTCCAAATCTCTGGAGGTGGGCCCAGTACAGATACTTTTTAAAAAGCTCTCCAGGTTATTTTAAGATGCAGCCAAGCCTTGAGAACCTCAGCTGGAGGTTCTGAATAAGATGGTTCCATCTGCAACTCCACCTGAGGGTCTCTAGACCAGTGCTCTGTTCCAGGACTCTCAGCAGAAAATTCCTTTTATCTATGGAATGGCTCCACTGCATGGACCAGTATAGTTTGCCATAAAAGCATTCAGTCCATTGAAAATTCATTGAGTTCACAGAATCTTACAGATCACCCATCACACTCAACCTTGCATGACCAACTGTCCCAAGCCCTGGTGACCAGATTAGGCCTAAATGATGACCCATTTATCAGATAAATCCTAGATGTATTCATACCTTCAGTAAACATTTTTAGAAGGCCGCAAGGCATGTGGGACCTTAGTTCTCTGACCAGGGATGAAACCTGTGTCTTCTACATTGAAAGCATGGAGTCTTAATCATCGGACCTAAAGGGAAGTCCAGTAAACATTTAGTGAGTGCCTGGTTAAAAACCTGGGGGTGACAAGATGGGCAAAACCTGGCCGTCTCAGAGCCAACTTTGCAGTGGGGAAGTCAGAGAAATAAGTAAATAGATTTATAAAAAATATAATGTCCAATGGGAAGGCATGCTCAATGTGATTTACCTGATAGATTGAGCATGACTTTTTCTAAAGTTTTTTTTTCATGTGAACCATTTTTAAAGTCTTTATTGAATTTGTTAAAATACTGTTTCTGTTGTATGTTTTGGTTTTTTGGCCATGAGGCATGCGAGGTCTTAGCTCCCCAAACAGGGATCAAACCCGCACCCCCTGCATTGGAAGACAGTCTAACCCACTGGGCCGCCAGGGAGGTCCCTCAGCATGATATCTTTAACGTTTACTCTTGAGAGTTCCCCAGTGCATACTCTCACTGCCAAGGAGATCATGCGTGCCCAAGATCCTGCATGCTGTGCAACCAAAAGGGGAAAAAAAAACAAAAACAGCTATTGTAAGATGAAAGTAGCCCTTATGAATATACTCAATCCCAGACAATTTGATAAACATATATGTTTATTGAGTTGTTGTTGTTTAGTTGCTAAGTTGTGTCTGACTCTTTTGCGGCCCCATGGACTATAGCTCACCACGCTCTTCTGTCTGTGGAATTTCCCAGGCAAGAATACTGGAGTGGGTTGCTATTTCCTCCTCCAGGGGATCTTCTTGATCCAGGAATCAAACCCATGTCTCCTGCGTCTCCTGCACGGGCAGGCAGATTCTTTACCACTGAGCCACCGGGGAAGCTCATTTATTTAGTTTTAGATAAAATGGGGAAAGCAAATCCTACTTCTATTTATTAGTATGATATATCTATTTTTGATATGATTCTGGGAAGGGTTTATGACATCCTTCACCTGGGATTTGACTCTTAAAAACACTGCACTGTGTGGAGTCGGAGGTTCCTCCAGCTCATGAAAGCTCTGACTTGGTGCCTGGCTGCTGCGTTCAGGTTCCAGAACAGTTCAGTCGCTTTCTGCCCTTGGAAAAATCCCATCATCCTAAACGACACACAGAAGCTCCCACCTATGAATGCAAAGGGACCAAGGGAGAGTCGTTGTGCGAGAAAGTTTATAATAATGCAAACCCAGAGCCTGTCCTGGTTGGCGCAGTTTCCCAAGGATGTTTTCAGATCGCCCCCTTCCTCACACTCCCCACCGCCCTCCGTGTTGTCTCAGGACACAGCCTCGCCGCCTCCTTCACGGGGCAGACCGTGTACCAGTACACCTCCACATCTAGTCTCTGTCACTTTCCACGAAGGGCTCAAGGTCACTCAGCCCTTCCATCTTGCCTTTCAGCCTCTCCCTTAACTGGCTCCTCCCTGTTGATCTGAGATCACGCCATTCTCTCCTGTCTCCTACACCCTTCCTGGACTGCACATTCTCCTCTGCTTCTGCCCTGCCACCCTCTTTCTCATCACAGGGACACTCCATAGGGCAGGCTGCGCTCCCCACTTCCTCTCTAGACACACCCTCTCCCTCTTCCAAGCAGTCCTCACACAGCAGCCGGCATGCACCTTTACAAGCATACACCTGACCAGATCATCCCTCTGCAGCCTTTACTGGCTTCAGGTGGCTTCAAGTTGGGACAAAGATCAGAACAGTGATGTTGGCACCATGACCTGCATGGTCTGCCCCCAGCCCATCTCACCCAGCCTGCCACACAGCCTCTGCTTCAGGTCTTCAGGTGTACCCTGCTGTCCCCACCACCTGTCCCCATGCGAGCTGTTTGCTCTGCCCTGGAGCTCCTCCCCCACTCACACCCCTTTGACTGGTCACTCACCATCTAGGTCAATCTTCCCTGCTAAACACTTGCCCTATTGTGTGAACCACCCAGTCATAGCATTCAACATATCTATAGCTTTATGTCTGTTTATATAAACCTTTGGTTATTGAATTCTCATGCACTACTGGTCAGGGCAGCGAAGTTTTCTGGCTTTGCTCACCAGTCACGCTAACATCCAGCCCAGGGCCAAGCATCTCCTGGGTCCCCATGGAACATTTGCTTGATGAATGAATGAACGCTGGGTAGGTCCCCATGGAACATTTGCTTGATGAATGAATGAATGCTGGATACAGCCAAGCCAAAGTTAGATATCTGCACTTCGCTGTGCAGTCTGAGAACTGAGGTGGTGACTTGTCCTAAAGGCTTATTTTATGAATGAGGAGATAGAGACACAGGAAGATAAAGTCACTTCCTGTGGTCACAGAGCTAGAATAAGTGACTTCGGCTCTTTTGAAAGGCTGGCCAAAAAACACAAACACAGACAATGGTACCTGGTAGGACAGAGTCACTGGCAGGCCACACACTAATGCCCTGTCCCACAAAGGTCACATCCCACTGCCCCCACGGCTGGAACCTATGGCAGTCACCCTCAGAGTTTCCACACCAGAGCCCCATGCAGCCCATCCAGGGAAGCACAGGCTGTATTATTTGTATCAAAGATCCACTGCTTAGTTTGACTTGGAATCAATAGCATTTCCCCCTTGTGAGCTAAGACATGTAGACACACGTTTATTCTCTTGCTTCTATCAGTGTTTTCCTCCAGCATCCAATTCAAGAATTTTTTTTGAGCTCCTGCTCTCTCCATGCTGTCGTGGGCACTGGGGATACAATACAGTAATTTTAAAAGGAAAGAGCCATGACACAGACCTCACACCTTCAAAGGTCTCATTTGATGAGTTAATATGTGAATACAGATGGTAAATCCCCAACTGAAAAAGGGCTTAGCCAACTGCACTTTCCAGCCTGGAACTAAGACACTAGAGTGTGCATTCAACAGACAGAAGACCAGAGAAGAGGCAGTGGGCCTTAAAAGAGCAAATGCTGAGGCGTACTTTGTTTTGCTCTGGGTTTCTTTCCCCTAACTGCTAATGAGAGTTAACTCACTGGCTAAAGGCAACCGTGTGGACCGATGCCATGAACAGTAGCTAAAGACCAGGCATTCAGTGTCTCCTCATGCATCATGAGGAGAATTCTGTCATTATTACAGTTTTTCTAGTAAGGAGACCAAGTGTTTGAGTGGTTAAGTAACTTGATCAAGGTTACACAACTAGTCCCTTGCAGATCCAGGAAATGACCTCATATCTCTCAGACTTCAATCTTTTGTTCCATGTTTGATTCCACACTGCCTCCAAAGAAGGCTCTGGAAGAAAGTTGGGGGTGGAAGCGATGCTACATGAGGAATTAATATGAGAAAGAAAAAAATGTGACTGGTCAAAATCTATAGCTTATTGTAGAACCCAGTAATTTCCTAAATTTATTGCCTAAAAACCCAGGGATTCCCTAAGCCTATTTGCAAGGCAAACAATCACAGTGGGTAGTGGTGGTCTGCCGATGCACTGGCACAGTGCACCAGGCCCACTGAACACCTTGGGTAATCTTATATCCTCTCTCTCTTTCTCTCTCAGGAGGAAACTTTTTTGAGGCAAACCTGGAGAATGAAGGAAGTGTTTCAGGCAGTGACTCGACATTTTATAGGCAGTCAGAAGGTAAGGCTGCTCATGGGTTTACACCTAATGGGAGGTTGGAGGACTGCAAACGCCTTCAGATTGTCAGGTCCCTCATTGCATTGGGACCACTGATGGAACTCTGTTATTGTGTGTGAGCATCTCCCTGGGTCTTCTTTTATTGCCATCTGTGTGAATCCATCATCAAAATAGTTGAATATATCTAAAGTGTAACCTAGAGAAGTGCATCCCCTACCAGCCTCAAGATACTTAATGGTCAACTAGTGTGTGTTTCCGGCTTCCCCGGTGGCCCAGACAGTAAAGACTCTGCCTGAAATGCAAGAGACCTGAGTTCAGGCCCTGGGTTGGGAAGATCCCATGTGGCAACCCACCCCAATATTCTTGCCTGGAGAATTCCATGAACAGAAGAGGTTAGCTGGCTACAGCCTGTGGGGGTTGCAAAGAGTTGGACATGACTGAGCAACCTTCACTTCACTTTTAGAGTGTGTGTTTTTCTGGAGTTAGAATATAACAATCAACAAACTCACTTGTGCGATTCATATTGAAATATTCTTAGAAAGAATGTACCATTTATGGATTGACTTTAACTTTTTATACCAATATAATCGTTCCCTTAGAACAGAGATTAAAAGCAAAACAAACTTCTAATTACAAATAAACCCTCCTCCAACACTGCAGCTGCTTCCCAGAAGTGCTGGGTGTTGGGAACCGGTGCCTCCTAGTCCCCCTGGTTCTGTGGTGTGCCCCTCACAGCTTCTGCACTCACCCTATTCTCTCCCTGGGCACCTTCTCATGAAAGTCTGGTCCTCTCTCATCCTTCCTGCTTGAATCTTCTCCCTGGGTTGACACGTGACCGTGGCGCACCTCTGTCTGAATGCCTAACTCTCACTTCAGCCCGCGTTCTAGACTCAGAGTTCTGATGCTTGACCATCAGGAGCTGGAGCTCCTCCAGGGGTCCTGAGTAGCTGTAGACCCTCAGCGTATCCTAATCAAGCTCCTCAGCCAGTTAAGTCCACCATCAAGACTTAACCTTTCCCTCAATCCCTGTCCCCACTTCCACCCAGTCACCCAAGTTCTGTTTGCAATCCTGTTCTTTTCTTTCTGTTCCAAGGTCTAGGGCCTGAGCCCCTTCCTGCCCTCAACATTCCTATATAAATATTAATTTCAGTGACCATTTAAATCAGCCAGGGTTCTCCAGAGTAACAGAACCAATAGAATATGAACACATAACACACACGCACACATACAAAGACGCTCATTTCAAGGACTTGGGTCACACAGTTGTGGGGCCTGGCAAGCCCCAAATCTGTAGAATAGGTCAGCAGCCCAGAAACTCTATTAGGAGTTAATCCTCAAGTCTTAAGGCAGGATTTCTTCTCTGGGAAGCCTCTGTGTTTGCTCTTAAGGCCTTCCAAGTGATGGGATGGGGCCTACTGATATTTTCAAGGGTGATATCCTTTACCTAAAGTCAACTACTGTGACCACAATGTGAACCACACCTACAGAAATCGTCATAGCAACACCTGGGTTAGTGTTTGATTAAACAGCTGGTGCAAATGGCAGCCTACTCCAGTGTTCTTGCCTGGAGAATCCCAGGGACGGGGTAGTCTGGTGGCCTGCCGTCTGTGGGGTCGCGGAGTCAGACACAACTGAAGCGACTTAGCAGCAGCAGCAGCTATAGCTTTACCAAGTTGACACACAGAAGTAACCATCCCTCTGCCTGACTGGTCCTCTAAACTTCGGCCACTCTGCCTCTGCCCTCTTAGCCTCCCTCCACACCCCACCAGTTATCTCTGAAACTGACGCAAACCTTCGCTTTCGGACCAAGCATCTTCAGTGCTCCACTCCACCTCGTGCCAAAATCTTAAATGTGGCCTCCAGAGCCTAACATCTCCACGTTCCTTCCTTCCAGGGCTCTATGGAAGCTGGTGACTGTCCCCATCATAGGATCTCCACGCCCTTCTTAGCTCTTACATATGTGTCTGATCGGAGAGTGTGGACTCAGCTGGTGTTTACTGGGGCATCACTGGGGCCCTCGGAGCCTAGAGCTGGGGAGGTCATGGTGCACTTTGAATCGACAAGAATTTGTAGGGCACCACTTCTGTGAAAAATGCATTGCCTGGTATCTTAAAGAAGAGAGATGGGAGATATGGTGTCTGTCTCCAGGGAGCCCTGAGTGTGGTGACAACGTAAATTTAATACTCTTCTGATAGAAACACTGGGGAAACCGCGTCCTCACTCAGCCACACTTGAGAGGTGCTGAACCCTAGGCGTGTCTCTGTCAGGACTCACAGCCAGTTTGCAATGTCCTCATCAGCTGCCTGGCTAGACGGCTTTGACTTTAAGTGGGTTGGTTTGGGCTTCCCAGGTGGTGCTAGTGGTTAAGAACCTGCCTGCTAACCCAGGAGACATAAGAGATGCTGGTTCGATCCCTGGGTCGGGAAGATGCCCAGGAGTTTAAGGGAATGGCAACCCACTCCAGCACTCTTGCCTGGAGAATCCCACGGACAGAGGAGCCTGGAGGGCTATAGTCTATGGGGTCACAAAGAGTTGGACACGACTGAAGTGACTTAGTATGCATAGCATATATGTTCGGGTTGGTTTGGGAGATTTATTATGTTTGCCAAATGCTACTTTCTGTTCACATGTGTGTCTTCAGGAGCCTAAGAAGCTTGAATTAAGTATTTTAATTTCAGTTCAGTTCAGTTCAGTCGCTCAGTCGTGTCTGACTCTTTGCGACCCCATGAATCTCAGCACGCCAGGCCTCCCTGTCCATCACTAACTCCCGGAATTCACTCAGACTCACATCCATCAAATCAGTGATGCCATCCAGCCATCTCATCCTCTGTCGTCCCCTTCTCTTCCTGCCCCCAATCCCTCCCAGCATCAGAGTCTTTTCCAATGAGTCAACTCTTCGCATGAGGTGGCCAAAGTACTAGAGTTTCAGCTTTAGCATCATTCCTTCCAAAGAAATCCAGGGCTGATCTCCTTCAGAATGGACTGGCTGGATCTCCTTGCAGTCCAAAGGACTCTCAAGAGTCTTCTCCAACACCACAGTTCAAAAGCATCAATTCTTCAGCACTCAATCTTCTTCACAGCCCAACTCTCACATCCATACATGACCACAGGAAAAACCATAGCCTTGACTAGATGGACCTTAGTCTGCAAAGTAATGTCTCTGCTTTTGAATATGCTATCTAGGTTGGTCATAACTTTTCTTCCAAGGAGGAAATGTCTTTTAATTTCATGGCTGCAGTCACCATCTGCAGTGATTTTGGAGCCCCAAAAAATAAAGTCTGACACTGTTTCCACTGTTTCCCCATCTATTTCCCATGAAGTGATGGGACCGGATGCCATGATCTTCGTTTTCTGAATGTTGAGCTTTAAGCCAACTTTTTCACTCTCCTCTTTCACTTTCATCAAGAGGCTCTTTAGTTCCTCTTCACTTTCTGCCATAAGGGTGGTGTCATCTGCATAGCTGAGGTTATTGATATTTCTCCTGGCAATCTTGATTCCAGCTTGTGTTTCTTCCAGTCCAGCGTTTCTCATGATATACTCTGCATATAAGTTAAATAAGCAGGGTGACAATATACAGCCTTGACATACTCCTTTTCCTATTTGGAACCAGTCTGTTGTTCCATGTCCAGTTCTAACTGTTACTTCCTGACCTGCATATAGATTTCTCAAGAGGCAGGTCAGGTGGTCTGGTATTCCCATCTCAAAATTTTTCACAGTTTGTTGTGATCCACACAGTCAAAGGCTTTGGCATAGTCAATAAAGCAGAAATAGATCTTTTTCTGGAACTCTCTTGCTTTTTCCATGATCCAGCTTAGGGACTGATTAACTAATGAATTGATATATTTACACCTTATCTCATTCTACAAAGCATCCGAGGTGGCTTTCAGGAGATTTGCACGTGTTCAATAATGCCTGACTAGCAGATTATAGATGGAAACAGGAGGTTGAGAAGGGGAAGAGGAGACGTAGGCAACCAGCCCCTGCAGACCTCTGATCTTATGCCTGGTGTGAGTTGGGCTTCTGTGGTGAACTAAGAGGAATGATAGAAATTCTCACTTTCAAGTAAGAGGTAAAAATCTAGTACCTCCAGGAAGCAGAACTCTTCCAAGTACTTGACTCCAGAGAGAATTCTGTCCCCTGGGGAAGTCCTTTGGTTTAAGGACACTTCCTCCTGTCTGTTGCCATATGCAAAAAAATACATCCACTAGATATATGATAGCTTTATTTTTAAAAATCATGTTAGTTTGTATTTATCTCACTTTTGCGGTTAAAAATCACGGGATTTGGAGACAGAGAGTCCTGAATTCGCGTCTCAGCTCTAACAGTGTTATGTGGCAGCCTGGATGGTCTACATATGGCTGAGTCCCCTCGCTGTTCATCTGCAACACAACGTTGTTAAACCATGATGCTTGGTCTGTGGCCCAGCAGGTGGTTGAGTTGGGCAAGGTGGGCCAACGCTATTGCTAGTATGGGCTTAGAATCTAAAAAACTCTTTTGTGGATTTTGTATTTGCATTAAACCATGAGCACCGCCCTTAGAAGATTTCAGTTTTCCTGCCTATCATTACAAATGATACAGTACACGCACACAACAAAGCATAATCTTCATCGGAGAAGGTAGGTGAAGAGCTGCTGTGTTAACCCCTTTGTCCGTTGTCTTTAAGCCTCTTTGTGTGTTTGGAGCTGTCCTTAGTGCCAGGGCACAGGAGGACTATGGCCTAGCCTCGTGCTAGTTAGCTCATGACTTTGACACAAGGGCCTTCCACTTGTCCTTGCCTTTTAGAAGTGGTCTCTGCTCTGTTTCCTGTCCAGGACACAGCATGATGGACACGTTGGCTGTCGCCCTACGGGTGGCTGAAGAGGCCATCGAGGAAGCCATCTCCAAAGCAGAAGCCTATGGGGATAGCCTGGTATGCCCCCACCCCCCACAGTGTCTGTCTGGAAGGTGGTGTGGGTGGTGTCCTGGCTGCCGAGAGAAAGCGCAGCTTGTGGGGACACCATCGTCATGTAACCATCCTTGAAATGAGCCCATCCTCCCCCTGCATTTGCGGTCAGGACTCCCAAGAAATCGATTGCCAAGTCCCCCCAACACAGCCACAGCTCACAACCTTCTCTTCTTCCCTCTGCAGGACAAGCAGAATGAGGCCAGTTACCTGCGGGACCACAAGGAGGAGCTGACCGAGGAGCTGGCCACAACCATCCTGCAGAAGGTAGGTGCGCCCTGGCAACCACACGGCTGCAACGGGCCACCCTGGTCCAGACCAGGGCCTTCGGTGAGCGGAAGGGCCGCGGAGGGTACCACTGCTGTCTTGGGCACCATTTGTCTTGTTCCTTCTCACTTTTGCCATCGTACTCTGGGGCTAAGGAGAGGGGTTGCATTGCACTGCAACAAATAAGCAGTGTGAACTTGCTTGCCCTTAGGGATTGAGCTAGTGGGTGAGGAGCCAGGAACCTGGCCCAGAGATCTCTGTACAAACAGACTTATTAAACCCAAGTGGCCGTGCCCAGCATAGCAAGCGGTGCAGACAAGCTGAAGCCTTCCTTCATGACACTTGGTATTTGCCGCCTCCTTAGGGCTTTCAGACCCTTCCTAAAGTCAGGGTGTACAGCCGGAGACTCTGGGCTTGAGATCCAGCTCCACTGTTGATGAGCTGTGTGTCCTTAACTGATGACCTCTGAGATAAACTCTGCATCTGTAAATTAGGGGGAGCTATAGTAGGTTCGGAGAAGGCGATGGCACCCCACTCCAGTACTCTTGCCTGGAAAATCCCATGGACGGAGGAGCCTGGTGGGCTGCAGTCCATGGGGTCGCTAGGAGTCAGACACGACTGAGCGATTTCACTTTCACTTCTCACTTTCATGCATTGGAGAAGGAAATGGCAACCCACTCCAGTGTTCTTGCCTGGAGAATCCCAGGGACGGGGGAGCCTGGTGGGCTGCACAGAGTTGGGGTCTGTGGGGTCGCACAGAGTCGGACCCGACTGAAGTGACTCAGCAGCAGCAGCAGCACAGTAGGTAACTCTTAGAGTTATTCTGACAATTAAATGATGTAAAGCATATATGACATCAAGCGACCCCATGGACTGCAGCCCACGAGTCTCCTCTGTCCATGGAACTCTCTAGGCAAGAACATTGGAGTGGGTTTCTATTTCCCTCTCCAGCGGATCTTCCTGACCCAGGGGCTGAACCTGCCCTCCTGCACTGCAGGCAGATTCTTTACCATCTGAGCCACCAGGGAAGGCCTTGTACTACATGGTGTCGAGCACAGAGACTGGCACACAGTAGGCCCTTAACAGAAAAGGCTGCCAGCATCATAAGAGGACTGCATTCAAACTGTAAAGCGCTGTAGGATGTTCAAACCTTTGGTTGTGCTGTTTTATCACAAGGTGGGTCTGAAACTGGCTGGTATTCAGTTGAAGCTAAGCTTTTCCGTGGCTAAAAATTTCCCAAAGATGATCCCCGTTACACCACATAGCACTGGAAGTCTCGCCAATAACGTGTCCCCTTTGTCACCTGCCTCCTCCCCAGATCATAAGGAAACAGAAGAGCAAAAGTGAGCAGCGCGTGGAAGACGAGCCGGAGTGGCCGCAGCCCCAGAGCTGCGGTGCAGAGGCAGCTGACGCGGGGCCCGCAGCCGCCCCGCGGGGCCCCCGAGCTTCCGCCACCTTCTGGGTGAGCCCCTATGCCGCCCCGGCCCACCCCTACAGGGACCCTGCTGTGTGCGGCTCAGAACCATTCTCCCCGTAGAAACGGGGGCGCCACGCCTAACATCTGTAGTCAGCACATGTGCCCGCCAGGCAGCGAGGGGTGGGGGCCAGGAGGCCTGTTCTCTTACACGCGGAGGTGGGTTTTTACACAGAGACCAGTTTAGGAAAAATAACACTGTCAACAAGCTTTTTACAGTTCATTCTGAAAAGAGCTGCACTGAGTCCCGTGGGGAGAATGGCTTTCCTAGGGCCGTGTGTGTTCTCACAACCTGAGCACTTGCTGTAGGGAAACCGAGGACTGTGAGAGAGTGACCGCTGCCTTCTGAGGCCACAGCGGCCCGTGGATGGGGCATCGGGATGTGGGAAGACCTTTTTGTTCCTTCTCCCCAGTCACGAAGCACAGCGTCTGTCCAGTGACCCAAGGGTCCAGGCCTGTCACAGCTGGGGAGGGTCACTGAGCCCGTAAAGTCCTTTGGTGTGTGTTCCTCCTTCCCCAGCGAGGGCGCATGTGGGGCAGAGGATAGAGGCTGGGTCCTGGGTGTGGAGATTCAGCAAGAAAAGGAGCAGGGCTGGCCGGCAGGACTTGTGTTCCATCAGCTGCAGGGACCCAAGTCATAGCATGGGGGAGAGGACCGGGCAACACACAGAGGCAACTTAAAACTGGAAAGGCAGGATAAAGGAGAATGAAATCATGCCATCTGCAGCAGTGGGGATGGTGTGGGGGGTGGGGGGTGGGCAGAGGCTGGGGGCTGAAGGATGACCCTTTCGTGGCATCTTGAGGAGGGACCCTGAGCTGCAGACCCGGAGGGCCCTGAGCCACTGGCCTTCTGGCAGTGCTCTCTCCTGTGTCCTCAGGCCTGGCAGTGCTCCCACCTGAGCCCCTGGCCTCCTGGCAGTGCTCCCACCTGAGCCCCTGGCCTCCTGGCAGTGCTCCCACCTGAGCCCTTGGCCTCCTGGAAGTGCTTCCACCTGAGCCACTGGCCTCCTGGAAGTGCTCCTCCCTGTGTCCTCAGGCCTCCTGAGCCACTGGCCTCCTGGCAGTGCTCCCTCCTGAGCCACTGGCCTCCTGGTAGTGCTCCCACCTGAGCCACTGGCCTCCTGGTAGTGCTCCCACCTGAGCCCCTGGCCTCCTGGTAGTGCTCCCACCTGAGCCCCTGGCCTCCTGGAAGTGCTCCCACCTGAGCCACTGGCCTCCTGGCAGTGCTCCCACCTGAGCCCCTGGCCTCCTGGCAGTGCTCCCTCCTGAGCCACTGGCCTCCTGGCAGTGCTCCCACCTGAGCCACTGGCCTCCTGGAAGTGCTCCTTCCTGTGTCCTCAGGCCTCCTGAGCCACTGGCCTCCTAGCAGTTCTCCCTCCTGTGTCCTCAGGCCTCCTGAGCCACTGGCCTCCTGGAAGTGCCGGTCCTCAGGCCTCCTGGCAGTGCTCCCTCCTGAGCCCCTGGCCTCCTGGCAGTGCTCCCTCCTGAGCCCCTGGCCTCCTGGCAGTGCTCCCTCCTGTGTCCTCAGTCCTCCACAGATGTGGATACTCTGGCTCCGGGGTAACTATGCAGAACCCCGTAACACTGTAGGACTCCGTCCTTGGGCTTAACTGCAAAACCCAAACTTAATCCATCTCCAGTCAGACAGGATTTCTTATCTGTTCTCTTGAAAGAAAATTCAGTGTGATCGTCCCTCTTTTTAATTTCCTCTCTGATTGTGTGGCTCTCCGCTGGGAAGGGGGTCAGTGCAGTCTTGATTTTCAAAGCCTTAAGATGCAATATCCTAACAGGCACCAGGGCGGGGGTTATCATTCATTTAGCGCCTGTCTCCTTGGGCGCGCGTATGTAAAAAGTCATCTTAGTATTCATATGGTGACCCTAACGATAACAATGAAGAGGGCAGAGGCTGGGCATGCAGTGTGCCCAGCGACTGAGCTGTGTCTGTCTGACTTTCTCTGTCTCTTCTCCGTCCTTTTCTATTTTCTTCACCCATTTCTCTTTGTGGTTTTGTCATTTTCCTCCCTCACATTTTGCTCTGTCCTTTAAATGACTGTAGTATAGACCTGAAGATTTTTCACTACTGTTATAATTGTTGGATTGAATTTAATGGATGTGCCTGTCCCCCGAAATACAAAGCAAAGCTATGTCTCAGCTGTTATTCATTTGAACACTGTCGTTGACCCCTTTGCCCACAAACCCTTGATACTAAAAACTTTCACTCTCTGTTCATCCCTGATATGGGCTCCTTGAAAACAGAGACTATTTTGAAGCCCCAGGGAGTCTGCCCTGTTGGTGATGATGATAATCATTGCAGTCATAGCAACCATATACCATCGCAAGAGATATAAGGAAGGCAGGATGCTGCTGCCCACACAGGGGACCAGTGACTGCAGAGGAAGCTTTAACAAAAGTAACTCATGATCACCCTGCGAGTTTTGTCTAAAGCTTCAGAACCAGCTGGATTGGATGGCATGTCCTGCTGGGTTGAGGCTTGTTAGCCAGGAGTGCGTTGTCCCCAGGCTTTCAGGAAAGGGTGTCAGGTGCAGCACCAAGAGGGCACAGCAGAGCATCACCCTGGAGCCAGACAGACCCAAGGTCAAGCCCTGCCTCTGCCCCTCACCGACCATGTGCGTGAGCAAGTTGGTCCAAGCTGCCGCAGGTCACTCGTGTGTCCCCACTCAGACAGAGTGAGGGAATGGAGTTGTCCTGGCTCAGTGGCGGAGCTTAATAAATGCTGCTATTGTGACTGATACTTACTGAGTCCACTCTGTGTGCTTGGCATCGCACTGATCCCTGAGGCTTAGAATGAAAGTTAAAGTGTTATCGCTCAGTCGTGTCCAACTCTGTGTGACCCCACGGACTGTAGCCCACCGGGCTCCTCTGTCCATGGAATTCTCCGGGTAAGAATACAGGAGTGGGTTGCCATTTCCTCCTCCAGGGGATCTTCCCGATCCAGGGATCAAACCCGAGTCTCCAGCACTGCAGGCGAATTATTTACCTTCTGAGCCACCAGGGACGCCCAGGAGGAGGAGCTAGCATGGACCCCTTTCCCAACATACTACACTTTCATGCCCCAAGAGTTAAGAGGTGGGGCCGATTTGAAATTCTCAGTCCATCTTTGCAAGGCCTTGCTGTCAGGATAACACTCCTGGACCCGTGGACTCCACCTACCATGCAGACACTATAACTCAGGCCGCCCCTTGCTGACATCGCCAGCCTTGTTTCTTCCATGGACCCTAGGGTGGGCAGGAGGAAAGAAAACAGACACCGTGAGTGGGAGTGGAAGGATGGGCACAGAGTGCCCAGCCAGGATAACAGAGCAAATAAATTAACTGAGTGATCCCATCACTTACTTTCCTCTAAGAGCAAGGAGGTTGAACCAACTGGCAAGTAAAAGTGTCGTGGTGGCGCCATCTTCTGGGCCATATGTTTATTGCAATGAACTTGTGGCAAAACTGGGTCTAGGTCTCAAAACTGGGGCTTTTCCACCCTGGCTGGAGACAGCAGACCAGCAGTGTCCTGAGATACGCTGGAGGCAGCTCTCTAGGGATTTTCGTGACTGTCAGGGTGTAGTTTTTTTCCCCTAGTGTGAAACAGTGGCTTGCCTGAAATAGATTACGAAAGCCTGGCATCCTTAACTCATGAAAAACAGATCTCATCTTCCCTGTTGGGACCAGAGAAGGACTTTTCCTGTTTTGATCTTGGCTTTTATAAGTAAGGGAGAATTTTTGTCCTATAGAAGTGGAACCCAGCCACCTCTTACAGACACACACATACAGAAATAAAACATTGTTTGAGCCACTGCAAAATGAAATGCTATCATTTCCTCTCTCTTTTAAACATGTATGTTGTGATTTATAGTGTGAAGTTTGAAGATAGGAAAATAGAAGCCACGGTATAGAAAACAACTCAGGGGAGGCTGCAGGAATACTGCGCCTGGCAACAGGCCATCAGCTCCTTAGAGTCAGACCGTGTTCAGTTCAGTTCAGTTCAGTCGCTCAGTCATGTCTGACTCCGCAACTCCATGAATTGCAGCACGCCAGACCTCCCTGTCCATCACAAACTCCCGGAGTTCACTCAAATTTGCTTCCTGACCTGCATATAGGTTTCTCAAGAGGCAGGTCAGGTGGTCTGGTATTCCCATCTCTCTCAGAATTTTCCACAGTTTAATGTGATCCACACAGTCAAAGGCTTTGGCATAGTCAATAAAGCAGAAATAGATGTTTTTCTGGAACTCTCTTGCTTTTTCCATGATCCAGTGGATGTTGGCAATTTGATCTCTGGTTCCTCTGCCTTTTCTAAAACCGGCTTGAACATCTGGAAGTTCACGGTTCACATATTGTTGAAGCCTGGCTTGGAGAATTCTGAGCATTACTTTACTAGCAAGTGAGATGAGTGCAATTGTGCAGTAGTTTGAGCATTCTTTGGCATTGCCTTTCTTTGGGATTGGAATGAAAACTGACCTTTTCCAGTCCTGTGGCCACTGCTGAGTTTTCCAAATTTGCTGGCATATTGAGTGCAGCACTTTCACAGAATCATCTTTCAGGATCTGAAATAGCTCAACTGGAATTCCATCACCTCCACTAGCTTTGTTTGTAGTAATGCTTTCTTAGGCCCACTTGACTTCACATTCCAGGATGTCTGCCTCTAGGTGAGTGATCACACCATCATGATTATCTGGGTCGTGAAGATCTTTTTTGTACAGTTCTTCTGTGTATTCTTGCCACTTCTTCTTAATATCTCCTGCTTCTGTTAGGTCCATACCATTTCTGTCCTTAATTGAGCCCATCTTTGCATGACATGGTCCCTTGGTATCTCTACTTTTCTTCAAGAGATCTCTAGTCTTTCCCATTCTGTTGTTTTCCTCTATTTCTTTGCATTGATCGCTGAGGAAGGCTTTCTTAGCTCTTCTTGCTAGTCTTCAAACCATGTTATAATCCTACAAATTCGGTCACAAACGTGGGACTGAGGGTCACACCCAGAAGGCCATCTTCAAGGCACTCACAGTCCATGGAAAAGACGACAAGTTGGAATATGACTGGAGCAGAGACAGGAAGATCTGTGTGATTACGTGGAAGAGGGGCGGGGGGGTCTTGCCAGTCCTAGGTGGGAGGCATATCAAAGGTATGTCCCGCTGAGACCTCCCTGGTTGTCCAGTGGCTAAGACTCCACACTCTCAGTGCAGGGTACATGGGTTCGATCGCTGGCCAGGGATTTAGATCCTACATGCCCCAACTAAGACACAGCACAGCCAGATTTTAAAAAGAAGGGTGTATCCCCCTGAATAGATGGCAGTTTGACACGGAAGGATTTTTTTGCTTCATTTTTACTAACTTCACCTGTCAACAGACTGTCAGCCTTGATCTCTCCTCTATGATCACCCCTCATCATCTGTCAGGGATTTCCCAAAATTATAGATGGCTCCCTGAATACCCAACCCCAAGAAAACCTTTGTTGTTGTCAAGTATCAGAGCTGTTCAGGGCACTAGAGACAGGATCAGTGCTTGCCATGCCCTCAGAATGACGGAACTGACGCTGGGCCAAAAAACCACTTGATGAGTGTTAGCCTGGCTCTCCTCCAAGTAAGACCTCACCCTCCCTGATATAAGTGAGGATGACAGTGGGCTTCTTATTTGTTCCCCTTGCTCCCCAGTATCATCCAAGAAGTTAGTAAGATCATCACCATCAACAGGCGCTTCTAAAAACCTACCCCGGAACCTACCTCAAGTCATTCGCTCCACAGTAAACATTCACTGATTCCCAGTTCTATACCAGTTACTGTGCCAGGAGCTGTCACCATTAACTGTCCTTTAACTACCCTCAGTTGCTTGCAGTCTAGTGGGGACACCAGCAGAAAATCAGATGTTGCAATAGAGTGTCATATAACACAGTATTAAAGCAGCAGGGCTCTCAGCCCAGCTTGAGGAACGGGGTTTCAAACCACAGGCCATGGCCTGTTTGAACTGAGTGCACACAGAATCTTACCCGATCAATAAGACGGGGGAACTGAGTGCACACAGAATCTTATCCGATCAATAAGAGGGGGAGAGCTCCTCCACGCCTGGGCTGCATTAACCTGTGACTGCTGCATAGAACGGCAGGCCTGGAGGCCCGTGGCACTCTCTTCTGTAATCAAAGAGGAGTCAGGTTGTGACCCTTGGCACACAGCTTGAAAGGCTCTGTATTTGTTCTGCAAATGCCTCTTCCTCCTGGATCAGCCTCAGGGTCTTGTGAGGGGAAGTAGAAGAGGCTTCCTACGACTCTTTCTGGGCCAGAACTGGCTGCAACACCCTCTCCAGCAGTGTGCAGATGCGCAGTATCTGAGGGCTGTGGGCCCCAGGCTGGCCTGTGACTATGGGGATACTGGGCCCGTCCTCAGCCCTCTTTTCTCAGACTGTTAGCCATCCTTCTGGGTGAGGCTACAGAGTGCACTGTCCTCTCCCCAAACCCTAGTCATGATGCTGTTTTTTCACCCAGATATCCTGCAGCTGGTGTTTGCTATTCTCCTCTGTTATTCTCAAATGGCTTTTTAAAGCTCCCACTTAGTATACGTTTACTGTGCGCAGAGCAAAACTCTGTGTGTGTGTGTGTGTGTGTGTGTGTGTGTGTGTGCGCGCGCGCGCGTGCACTTAGTTGCTCACTTAGTTGTATTCAACTCTTTGCAACCCCGTGGACTGCGGCCCACCAGGCTCCTCTGTCCATGGTATCTTCCAGGCAAGAATACTGGGGTGGGCTGCCATTCCCTTATCCAGGGGATCCTCCCAACGCGAAAGATCAAATCCGCGTCTCCTACACTGGCAGGTGGATTCTTGACCACTGCACCACCTGGGGAGCAAGAGCAAAGATTAGGTTTCTGCTTCTCAGGAAATTAAGTCACTCAGTCAAGGTGTTGCACCAGAAGTAATCTCGGATCCCAGGTACAGATGAGTCCCGAGTCCAGCCTCAGCTGCCCACAACTCTCCAGACACGCTCGGTTTGTCCCCTACTCTCAGCGTCTGTGGTGGGAGAGGAGGAAAGCCCATTCGTTTCTCCCGAGGAGAGGAGGCAGTGGGCCTGTTAGTGTTGCTGTTGGCCAGCAGGTGGCGCCAGACTGCCTAAGGCCAGAGTCAGAACACTTTGCTTCATACCACAGTCAGAGATGCTTTCTGTGGCTTGGCCCTTTCCTTCCTCCATTTCACCCATATAAAAAGAGCAAAGTAAATCCCCAAGAGAAGAGAATTTTCTCATTAAATCACGATGGAAAAATTGGTCTCTTTCTGTTTGATGAAATTCCCTGTATAGAACATCTGAGCTACAAATTCTCAAAGTTACGTTCGTAACATACAGAAATGATACAGTTCGAACATGTTTCTTGCCAGTCATTTGTACCACTTGTCCTTAGGTTAGAGTTCATTTTAACTAAACGGGAACGTGTTGCAAAGTCTCTGGGATTGCGAACTGGCCCTCTTGGCTCGCTTACATATCACCGCACTTACACTGTACTACAAATTTCTGCATACACTGCTGCAACGCTCAGGTTTGAAGGTCTCTGAAGGGAAAATGCTTTTATTTTCATCACACACAATTGGCCCTGAGAAATCTCAGCTGGAAGAATGACTGGGTAAGTAGGAGCCTTGTAAGAATCAGCTCTGTTGAATTTCATCTCTGATGCTTTCTGGGAGGCCTGGCCACTTGCAGTGGAATAAACGGGGAACCATCTGTGCCATTATATGGCGTGATGTAGCATCCCTGGTGGCCGAGACGGTAAAGAATCTGCCTGCAATGCAGGAGACCTGGGTTCAATCCCTGGGTCAGAAAGATCCCCTTGAGAAGGACCTGGCTACCCACTCCAGTATTCTTGCCTGGAGAATTCCATGGACAGAGGAGCCTGGCAGGCTACAGTCCACGGGATTGTAGACAGACACAACAGCAGCTAATACTTTCACAGCAGGATGTACTGATGTGAAGCTTCTGAACCTCAAGATGAGAAAAGCCATTACCATCAGCTGTGTCATCTCCATGCAGTGGGGTGCCTACAGATCGGAAGGCAGCCCCCCTGGGAACTGTGCCTGATGAGGTCACCCCTTCCCCTCTTTTCTTTGCACAGCGGTCGCAGTCTGCATTCTCACTCAGCAGAGAAGATGCCCCGAGGACCCCTTCGCTGGAGGCTGCGTCAAGGCAGCCAAGGGAGCAGCAGCCGAGGGAGGAGGAGGCGTTGCCCAGCTGGAAGAGCGTGGACAGGCTGAACCAGACAAGTAACTGTTCTGCGGGGTTCACAAATGCTGTTGGGAGGCTGCTTGGCTGACGTGAGGTTGCTCAGCCCCTCCTACCATCAGTCTGGGTGGGGGTGTGCCCATCTGGGACAGCGGGGCCACCAAGGTCTCTCACACAGCACACTGTATATAAGGCGGGCATGCTTCCCATGTGGGCAGTTTGCTTGCTGAGACCTGTGAGGCAGTGGGCAGGTGGGTTCAGAGCCCACCTGGCTGCACAGCCCCACTTCAGCTGCCTGTTCTGTGTGTACTAGGAGCAGGTGTCTTATGATATGTAGGCCAGGAGCACCAGGGCTTCCCAGACAGCTCAGTTGGTAAAGAATCCGCCTGCAAGGCAGGAGACCCCAGTTCAATTCCTGGGTCGGGAAGGTCCCCTGGAGTTGGGATAGGCTACCCACTCCAGTATTCTCGGATTTCCCTGGTGGCTCAGCTGGAAAAGAATCCACCTGCAATGCAGGAAACCTGGGTTCGATCCCTCGGTTGGGAAGATCCCCTGGAGAAGGGAAAGGCTACCCACTCCAGTATTCTGGCCTGGAGAATTCCATGGGCTGTATAGTCCATGGGGTCACAATGAGTCGGACATGACTGAGACACTTTCACTTTCCCAGGGACACCAATCCAACCTAGCATTCATTTCAGCGTCCAAGATACCACAGCTAATATGGCCCCCAGACCCAAGCGTCAGGACTCTTCAATTACTCATGTTAACAAGTGTCTCCACAGCAAACAAACAACAAAGAAAGAGCATTTCAAAATTTAGACTAAGAAACTGACAAACTTAGGAGGTTTTATAAGCATTTCTAGCAGACAGTCCATTTCGCAAAACAGTTTCTGCTGGGTTATGAGCATTCCAAATAAATTTGTAAAGGATCTTGGTTTTCAAAACATGTTTTGTGCATAAATTTCTCTAAACTAAGGCACCTATGTGTAATTTTATCATTGCATTAAAACACAAAATTTAGCTCAACAACACCACACGCAAAAAATGATTTCACCTGCAGCTCAAAACGCCATGCACCTCTCAGGATGAAGACTTAAAGAACAGAAAGCACTTGCGTAGAAAACAGCTGGTTTTTCTGAGGCCCACTTGGCCCTTGACATGCTAAGCTGTCCAGACTAACCCCAGAGGTCTTGAAAGATGTCTGATCTGTTTCGCAGGAAGCAGATTACTCCTTGGGGGCACTGCTCCATCCCAGCAGAGCAGAAATGTACCACAGAGGAGGCACAGAGGTCATCCCAGAAGGTTAATGTCCCTGGACTATTTTCAGAGGTTCTGTTTATGCCTCAGGGAAACGGCCGGCTCTGGAGCCTGTTGGTCCACGGCTGAGGTCAACTGTAGGGACGCTGAGTAAACCCACCTTCAGTCTTCAGACTTGACAGTGCCTTCGACAAATTCACATCCCCCCAGACACATTCTCACTTCCCAGACCTTGACTGAGCACCTGCCGTATACACACCATGTGTGCTCAGTGTGGGGAAATAAAGATCCGAGGGCAGCCCCTGCTCTTGAGTTTCTCAGTGTGAGTTGGAGACGGGTTTACTCAGCCCACAGCATCCCTACAGCCTTCCCAGCCTCTGCTGTTTCCTCCGCACGAGCTGGCTTTGGGACAGTGCAGGATGACTGAGACCCAGCCCCTGCCACAGGGCTCCCGTCACCAGGGAGGAGGGCCCAGCCCTGTGCGTGGTCAGCCAGAAGCCAGGATGGATACTGGAGTGAACCAGAAAGGCTGTCACAGCAACTCAGGGAAGGAGGAGCCCACTCTGGGTGGGGAGACCAGAAAGAGCTCTAGGAAGAGGGGCGCAGAGGAGGAGGGCTGTCTGAGGGGCCCCTCGCTCTGAGGTGCTGACAGTCCTTCTCTGGCTTCTCTCTCCCTCCTGCCCGCAGCTGTGGCCCCAGTTCTGCAGAGCCCCGATGGGAACTGGATGGCCCTGAAGGATGGGGCTCTGCCCCCAACCCGCCTGCTGCCCAAACCTAAGAGCGGCACGTTTCAGGCCCTGGAGGCGGCCTCCAGTGTGGCATCAGCCTACGATGATCTGGGCTCCGACAGCGAGGAGGACTTTGACTGGAGGGAGGCCTTGAGCACGCTGTGCCTGCAGCCCCGGGCTCTGCCCGGGGAACCCCAGACTCAGCCCGCACAGGCTCCGGGCTCAGATCAAGGCCCCTCTGCCTCCTCTGGGCCCTCGCCCAACCCCGAGGCCACGTGGTCCGACTCGGAGACCTCCTCGGTGGGCTCATCCCGGGAAGCTGGGCACCAGGCCAGGCTGTCCTGGTTGCAGAGGAAGGCCCCCCGGAACCCCGCAGCCGAGAAGATGCGCCTGCAGGGAGAGCTTGATGTGAACTTCAACCTTCAGGCAGCTGGCAGGGAGACCTCAGACAGCAGCGAGCCTGAGGAGGCCCCCCACGCTGCAGATCGGAGGGCCAGAAGGTGGAGGAGGGCCCGGGGGGGCTCTGAGGAGCTAACCAAGGAATTGCCTTCCCCCAGTGGCCATCTTCTGGAGCTGGACACACATCAGGTAATAAAGCAGGGTGCACATAAGCACCCACTCATTTTTAAGTAAGCTGTGCCCCTCTCCAAGCAAGAGTGGCATGGAGAGTCCTGGATTCTGAATCCATAGACCCAGGTTCTTATCTTGGTTTTGCCGCTGACACAGGTCACAACTCTTGGAGGCATACCCTCCTCTCTGGAGATGAGAGCTTAGAGTTCAAAGTGGGCTTGCAAAGTGTGGCCCCCAGACCAGCCGCAACCATAGCACCTAGGAACTTATTAGAAATGCACATCCTTGGGCCCTGCCCCAGAGCTGCTGAATCCAACATTCTGGGGATGGAGCCCAAGCTGTCTTGGTGATTCTGCTGTGTGTTAAAGTCTGAGGGCCCCTGGCATGGAGTTAAGGGGATGGGGTCTAGCATCAGCCTGCCTGTGTTCAAATCCAGCCATGTGACTTTGGACAAGGCATCTTCTTCGGTCTCAGTTTCCTCATCTGTCAAATGGGGATATTACAACCCACTTCAGAGAATGGCTGTGATGAGTGGATATGTTTGTAAAGAGTTGAGCTCTCTCCTAGAACACAAACAAGGGCACAGTCAGTGTCGTTTCGATCTCATAACTGAGGGCGCAGTTTACTAACATTCTGTGATTCTTGGTTCCCATCACAAGCCATCTCGAGAGTCCTCAGTGCCTCCTCCCTCATGGTTTAGCTCATGAACCCTCTTAGAGAATCTGATTAAAGCTACAGAGTCTCTCTCTAGAAAAGCGCTCCTCTATGCACACTCTCTCTCTCTCTCTTTTTTTACTTACAGTGTCAGGCAGTTCGTGGACCCGCATCCAGATTAACTTGCTATTCTCTGGAAACACCCCGCTCATCCCCAGCTCTGGGTCTAAGATCATGCTGTGACCTTGCCCTCACCTCTCCCTGGCCCTCCATGGTGATCTCTTCCACAGTGATCACCGTGGACTGAGTATTAAACTCTGTGATGCCAACGGAGGCCTCCCCATAGCAATGTTTTCTAAAGTGACACAGGTGAAGCCTGGAAAGTTCAAGTGCCCTTTTGAGCCGTTTGGAACCGCGAGCCTATGGGAGATCTGTCCGGCTGCCTCTGTCTTCTGTAGGCACAGCATCAGTGCCACTCACATTACTACCAATGCGGCATTTTAGGCCCCTAGGGAAACCACACCCACTTTCTGAACATCATTGCGTCTCCCATAGTACCCAGCTACCGTGTCTTGCATTCTCAGTTGGGGTTCCACAAAAAGCAGGTCTAGGGTTAAAAATCTGGTTGTAGATTTTGAGAGAAGCAATCCCAGGAAACCCAAGAGTGAAACCAAGAAATGAGAAAGGCCGGTGCAGATACAACATAGACCACTGGGGCTCCATCCCACCAGGGACCTGCTGAGAAGCCACGTGGGTCACAGCTCAGAATTCTGCCCCCAGAAGATGGGCAGCAGTTGCCCAGTCTCCTATCTCCCACCGGTAGAGAGAGGCCCCACCCAGGGTGGGCCTAAACTTTATACACAGGTTTACATGAATGGTGCCTGAGAAATCCCTCAGATGGAGACAGAGACTGGATCTGAGGTGGAAAACCATCAATGGGTCAGAAATTGTCCCCCATAGCTGTGGGCAACTCATGTAGGTCCAGGGGGATACAGCCCGGGACATCACCAGCATCTGCTACAGTAAATGTATCAGCTTCTATGAATGTGTCAGCCAGGTCCCTGATCCCGGGGCCCCCCTTAAGGTAGTCGTGACCTCAGAGGTCTTCAGGTCACAGAATTTAGCATCAGTGCTGCCTGAACTGCTAATATATTACTTAGAAATTTGGTCCAGGCTCTCACTTTCTCCTCTGTAAAATAAGATCATTACAGATCTGCCATGTGAGTTTGTCATGATCATAAGTGAAAAATTTATAAAATTCTGTTCAACTGTGATTCAGTATCATCTAGCTCAAGTCGAGACAGTTTTCCAGGGACTCTGGGTGACTTGCCTCAAGGGATATTCTTGGAGGTTGTCTGCCTGATTGAAATGCAGGTATAAAACGCCACCTATCCATCACCACTAGGTGCCTGAAGTTCCCTATTTATTCTAAGGTGACTTGTAAGTTGTCTGCTGCTGATAAGTCTTAGGAGGCATCAACAGGGAGAAGGCGAGGGCCCGCTGAAAGGACCCAGGACCGATGCCCTCTGCCTCTCTGGCAGTGTCCTCTTCTCCCCACTAGGTGGCGATGGCATTGAACTTCTGGGGACTTCAAAACCCTGGCCCTCCTCTGTCCTCCCTTCTGTTTAATTTACTAAGGCAGTTCGCCCCTCAAAAAAGAAAAGGTATATAAATGTATATTTTAAACTATTTGTGTACTTATAAGGGCTTCCCAGATGGCATAGTGATAAAGAACCCTCCTGCTGATGCCGGAGACACACAAGACGCAGGTTCGATCCATAAGTTGGGGAGGTCCCCGGAGGAGGGCGTGGCAACCCACTCCAGTATTCTTGCCTGGAGAATCCCCACGGACAGAGGAGTCTGGCGGGCTACAGTCCATGGGGTCGCAGAGTCAGACACGACTGAAGTGACTTAGTACGCACGCACGCATACTTATACGTATATGTATATATGCAAATATATAAATAACATAGGCGTTATTAAAACACACAGATATAGGCGGGCTTCCCTGTCAGCTCAGTCAGGAAAGAATCTGCCTGCCGAGTTCGATCCCTGGGTTGGGAGGATCCCCTGGAGAAGGAAATGGCAACCCACTCCAGTATTCTTGCCTGGAAGATACCATGGACAGAGGAGTGTGGCGGGCTATAGTACATCGGGTTCCAAGGGCCGGACACAACTTAGTGACTAAACCACCACCACAGATATAGTCTGCCTTGACCACAACCCTACATCCCTGCTCTCTCCCACCAAATGGCTACAGTCGTATTTGTGCATCATATATGTATAGCACATTTAGAAATATTATTCTGTAGATGTATCTGTGTTTCAGCAAAATCGGCATCCTACTCCCTCTATTCTTCCACCGCTTCTTCCTAACAGTAAGCGATGGAGAGGTCAGAGCACACAGATCTCTGCATCCCAGTGGTCCCCAGCGGGGAGTGTGGGAGTGGGAGCAATTTGTCCAGGATGCAAGCAATATGGGGGCATTGCCTGATGGGAATTTTAAAACAATAATAAATCAAATCCAAGTCAGTCTTTTTATTATCACCTTGCACTGCTGCTGCTGCTAAGTCACTTCAGTCGTGTCCGACTCTGTGCGACCCCATAGACGGCAGCCCGCCAGGCTTCCCTGTCCCTGGGATTCTCCAGGCAAGAACACTGGAGTGGGTTGCCATTTCCTTCTCCAATGCATGAAAGTGGAAAGTGAAAGTGAAGTCGCTCAGTCGTCTCTGACTCTTAGCGACCCCATGGACTGCAGCCCACCAGGCTCCTCCGTCCATGGGATTTTCCAGGCCAGAGGACTGGAGTGGGGTGCCGTTGCCTTCTCTGATCACCTTGCACCAGGCACGGACAATTGTAAGTCATGCTGATGACAAAAGAGCTTTACCAGTGTTGCTCCAAACATCCCACCCAACCCCCCAGTTCCCCAGTGTTCCAAGGCAGGGAGGAATCCACAATCAGTAGTTCCTATAATGATGGACATTCCGCAGAGAGCACCAGTGTGCAAACCTCTTTATACAAGTACAGGAGTAGACTTGCCGACTTGAGGGAGAAATGGATCTTTAATTTTAATGAGTACTCCCCAAATTAAACTCTCCAAACTTCCCAGCAGTCTGCAGAGCCACACACTGTGGCGCACATTTTTCTCATACTGTCAACAATACTTGGTGTTGTCAGTCTGTTACATTGTTGCCAACTTTATGTGAGGAAAAAAATATATTTCTTTTTAGTTGACATAGTTACTACTGAAATTGAATATTTTTTCCTATATTTACAGCTATTTGCTTTTTTTTCTTCTGTGAAAGACACATTTATGTTTCTTCTATTACTTTGTCAGACTTTTTCTTCTTGATTTTTAGAAATTAGTTTTATTTTCTAATGCACTGTAGATCTTTGTTCTTTGATGGTTACACACTGAAAACACTCTCCCCTTGTCTATCACTTTCACCTTAACTTTAAGTATATTTTACAGGCAAAACATTTTGTTACTAATAACTTCTCAGTTATTTTCACTTCCTTTAAATTTTGCATCTTGTTTGAGAAAGTTTTAAATTGCCAAGGTTTCAAGAATGTTTTCCTGTTTTTTTTCTAATAATTTATAGTTTTGAATTTTACATTTAGCTCTTTAGTCCATCTGTACTTTACTTTCGGGGATAATGGGAGGTGAGAAGTGTTTCTCTGGTGGCTCAGTGGTAAAGAGTCTGCCTGCAAGGCAGGAGACTCAAGAAACGCGAATTTGATCCCCGGGTTGGGAAGATTCCAACATGGAAGTGTCATGTTGGAATGTCACAACATGTCAACCCACTCCAGTGTTTTTGCCTGAAAAATCCCAGAGGAGCCTGGCAGGCTATAGTCCAAAGGGTCGCAAAAGAGTCGGGCACGACTTAGCAGCTAAGCACAGCGCGCACACAGCATGAGGTAAGATCTAACGTTGTTGTCATCAGATCATTATTGGATAATCAAGCTTCTATCTGCAGGAAACCATGAGCAGTTTTCTGAGTCATGGAAGTCACATTAGAATCATAAATCCATTCCTTAAAAGATGCTGCTCCTGGAGCTGAGATCCCAGAGAAATTTATCCCATGGGTCCTTACGGAGAGAACACAGAATAAATACAGCACCCTCCCCATAAACTGCTTCAAAGGAACACACACTTTGGAGGCTGCTTCTCACGGCGTCACTCAGTGTGGGCCAGTACATCTCTCTAGGGACAGCTCAGTCAGCTCAGGTCTATGAGGGGCCAAAATAACCTGACTTCTACTGGTCCGAGCTGCTCCTGGATCGGGTTGTGGGATCTGTAAAGGAGTGAATGGCTGCCTCCCCCGAGCCCTGGTTCATGAGTGCTATACAGCTCTGAATTCAAAGAGAGGCACCCTGAGACATCTTGCAAGACCACGCATGTTGGTGGTGGAGTGACAGCACCCCCCACACCTGTGAGCAATGAGCCACCCGTCAGAGCCACCTACCTCTGAGGTGTGTTAAGAGAACACTCCCAAGCAAGCCCTTCGGTCTAATTCAAACTGTATCTGAATTTCCTCTGATACACAGACTAAAGGATGAGAGTCCCCACTTCTCCACCCCAATTCTTTACCGTTGATTTTCATAGCTTGTTAGCATGGAACCTTCCTTTACATGAAAACTTAAAGAGCTGCTCTGAGACAAGGCTGCCGGTTCCTCATGCCTCTCACTCCCACCTCCACAGCAGCCTCCACAAGTACAGATCATAACTTGGAAACAGTTCAGAGCGCTGTATGATCAAATACCCCCTGCACAGAAGAAAAATCTTAGACAAAGATCTGTCAAGTGATTCCCCTTGTTAGTGAGAATTTCTGGGTGCCTCCATGACTAGGTGGTTGCAGAGAACAAGTCTAGAAAGCAATGAGATATTTACTGTATATAATGGTTTTTCTTTAACATTCTTGTGTCACAGGCCCTGATGAATTATTAAGTTTTCTCCTCAGTGGGGAAGAGAAATGTGCATGAACACAAGTGCTCAAAGCTTTACATTTTTAACCAGGACTCTGTTGGATATTAAGGAAATGACAACCCACTGCAGTATTCTTGCCTGGAGAATCCCATGGACAGAGGAGCCTGGTGGGCTACAGTCCATGGGGTCGCAAAGAGTTGGACACAACTGAAGGGACTTAGGATGGACGGACCAAAAATGATGACTTTTGTTTTGCTGTAGTTAAATTATGGCCCTACTTTGGGTGGATATTAAATAGCGGGGCTACCTGTCAGTTAAAGCCTTTACTTCCTTGTGGCAGTAAAGGCGTGCTCACCCCATGAGGGAAATGTTGAGCTCTCTCTAGAGTGGGGACTGCTTCCCAGGTGGCTCAGTGGTAAAGAATCTGCCTGCCAATGCAGGAGACACAAGTTCTATCCCTGGGTCGCGAAGATCCCCTGGAGGAGGGCGTGGCAACCCACTCCAGTGTTCTTGCCTGGAGCACCCCATGGACAGAGGAGCCTGGAGGGCTACAGTCCATGGGGTCCCAGAGAGTCAGACGTGATGAGTGACTAAGCAACGACAATACAGCAGGGGCTGGAACCCAGTCCACTCACAGCAGGCAGCAGGTCCTTGGCAATGAAAAGACGGGGATCGGGAACAGCCCTCAGCCCCACTATCCCCGCCCCTGGCCTGAAGTTCAGCACATGGTTCTTTAGGAGCCTCTTCGTGCCCCTTCTAAGATTCTGACCCTCATGCTGGCACTACTACCCAGGTACTGAATCACTATCAAAATCCAAGGATCATGTGACTGAATCTACACCCAGTTCCAATGCTGAGTCAGAGAGAGACAGAAAAAGATGAAGTTCACTGTTAATGCTGCTTCCTTCCTAAAAGATGCTTCCACAAAGTGACAGGCCAATGTAGTCAGTATGAAAATAACTGTGACTTAAATGCCTATTCCTCATATAAACACTGACCTGAGAAGTCCAGGCGAATGGTTTTCTGGGTATTTTGTACGGATTGCCGTAATTCCAGGGAGCAAATGGCTGCTATTTCAACAAATGGCGTAGTTAATTCTGCCAGACAGGAGATTCCAGAGGGAAAGCAGACCAGGGGCACGGCCCACCCGTCAGAGGGATTTGGGCACTGGAAGAGGGATCCGGGTCCCAGATTTCATTGAGGTTTCCTGGTGCCTCAGACAGTAAAGAATCCACCTGTAATGCAGGAAACCCGGGTTCAGTCCCTGCATCTGAAAACTCTCCTGGAGGAGGAAGTGATGACTCACTCCAGTATTCTTGCCTGGAGAATCCCATGGACAGAGGAGCCTGATGGGCTACAGTCCATGGGGTCACAGAGACAGACACGACTGGATGACTAATACTTTCATTTTTCTTGTTTATTTTTAAGTCAATTTTATAATAAGAAGGACTCAGCTTGGGAATCACATCAGGACAACCGACCTGTAACTATAAAAGTTAAAATTGAGCCTTCCAGCTGACATCCAGATGCTGAGCTCACATAACCCCTTCACCAGACTGGTCCCCAAGGCCCGGGCTGCCCTGTGCGGCTCCACTGGCCCAACTCAGACCCTCGCATGGGGAGGAGTGCTCCTCGAGGCAGGCAGATGTATTTCAGTATTAAGTCTAATAAAATTCCAGGTTCCACCTTCCCATTTCCACCCTCTTAAGCTGACCAAGGATTTGACATATATTTTTGTAGGTATGACTGTTCTTATCACACCAGTTATTTTTTAAAATGCCTTATTCACCAGAGTACAGCATGTGAATAAATCTACTTTGGGGTTAACATCAATACATTGGGAGAGGATAAACCTCCACCTTAAGGCACCAGAGAAAGAGCTTTCCCAGGCCCGCAGAAGAAACGGGACATAGGTGGAGTCGGCCAGCCCCAGGCTCTTTCTGCTGTTCTCGAACTCGGGATCACTGTGTATGCCAAGGAATTTGCACGTAGAACCACAGCCATTTGCTGTGTAAAGAGTCTCTAGGGTTAGTTAGCCTGTTGGGGCTTTCCTCTGTAGTTGACTGAAATAATATCTAAAAGCAAGCTGCCGAAATGCTGACTTTTAGGTCAGGGGCTGACGAGGGCCACCAGGACACCCGGGTATATTCAGTGAAGGCTGACGTGTGACATCTGAGAGTAATCCTTTAGCGGGGCTCCTTTGAAGAAGAGGGAGGAGACCCAGAGGCTCCCACCGCCCCACCTCGAGTGACTGACAGTTGAAAGGCAAGCTCTGGGAAAGTGATGCTAGGACTGGGGTTGTCCAGCCTGGAAGACATTGACTTTCCTCCCTTAAAACGTGCGGAGAATCTGGATGATGATGGTGATGAGGCTGAGGTGGGGAAAAACTGCTTTGAACTAAGGCAGGCAGGATTCCAAGGTCTATAAAGACAGACCACTAGGCTGATTGAAGGAAAGGGGACTGAGAAAATCTGAGAGTACCATCGCCAGAGTGCCGCTAGAAAATGGATCTCCTCACCCCTTTATAATTTCCCCTTATGAAACAAGAGGTTAAATCCTTTGCATCTCGGGTTCTTCCCCTGCTCTGTGGTTCTGCAATCTGGTCTCCCTCCAAGGAGTGTGGGTTAGTGTGGAGCTTCTAGCTTTATCCTGGAAGAATGCAAAGAGCTTGGCCTTTAGGGTCAGGCCGTCTTCAGCTCAGCCATGCTCTAGCCACGTGACCTTGGACAGGCTACTCATGTTAGCGTCCTCAGGGATACAGAGGGAACGACTGGGCCTCTGGAATGAGCTTCTGTGTGTGCAGCACCCGGAGCAGTGTTCACCCACGCCACACGGCTGTGCTCAGCCACAGGAACCCTCCAGTTCCTTCCTCCACCCCTCACGTCCCCATCGCCTCCATTTATGTCCACCTCTGTGTTTCTTGATCTTGGGAATTCATGGATTACTCAAGAATTGTCAGAGGGTATCCGGTTTGAGGATGGCTGCATTAAAACTTAAATACTGTCAATGTAAGAGACCTGTTAGCGCCACCAGAAGCATAAATCAAAGGAATGGCAATCCCCTGGCAGCACTCGGTGGCAAGGTGGTTACCCCGGTAACCCACAATGTGCTTTTTTTAGGGTATCAATGAAACAAAAACAAAAATTTAAAGATTAGTATAAAGAATTTGCAGACCACAGAGAACCTCTTGGAAAAGAAGGTATGCTAGTTTATCTTAATGAGTATTCTGTCATCAGGTATTTTAAATTTTACCATACAATTGTACTCATTTCACATGCTAGCAAGGTAATGCTCAAAATCTTTCAAGCTAGGCTTAGTACAGGAACCAAGAACTTCTAGACGAACAAGCTGGGTTTGGAAGAGACAGAGATCAAATTGCAAACATTCATTGGATAATAGAAAAAGCAAGAGAGTTCCAGAGAAACATCTACTTCTGCTTCATTGACTACACTTTGACTGTGTGGATCACAACAAGCTGTGGAGAATTCGTAAAGAGATGAGAGTACCAGCCCACCTTACCTGTCTCCTGAGAAGCCTGTATGCAGGTCAAGAACCAAGAGTTAGAACCAGACATAGAACAACTGACTCATTCAAAATTGGGAAAGGAGTACAACAAGGCTGTATATTGTCACCCTGCTTATTTAACTTGTATGCAGAGAACATTATGAGAAATGCCAGGCTGGATGAATCACAAGCTGGAATCAAGATTTCCAGGAGAAATATCAATAATCTCAGATATGAAGATGATACCATCTAATGGCAGAAAGTGAAGGGGAACTAAAGAGCCTCTTGATGAGGGTGAAAGAGGAGAGTGAAAAGATGGCTTGAAACTCAACATTCAAAACACTAAGATCATGGCATCTGGTCCCATCACTTCACGGCAAATAGAAGGGGAAAATATGGAAGCAATGACAGATTTTATTTTCTTGGGCTCCAAAATCACTGGGGACAGTGACTGTAGCCACAAAATTAAAAGACGCTTGCTCCTTGGAAGAAAAGCTATGACCAACCTAGACAGCATATTAAAAAGCTGAGACATCACTTTGCCAACAAAGTTCCATACAGTCAAAGCTATGGTTTTCCCATTAGTCATGTACGAAGGTGAGAGTTGGACCAAAAAGAGGGCTGAGCGCTGAAGAATTGATGCTTTTGAATTGTGGTGCTGAACAAGACTCTCGAGACTCCCTTGGACTGCAAGGAGATCAAACCAGTGATCAAATATTAAAGGAAATCAACCCCAGATATTTATTGGAAGGACTGATGCTGAAGCTGAAGCTCTGGTACTTTGGCCATTTAATATGAAGAGCCAACTCACTGGAAAAGACCCTGATGCAGGGGAAGACTGGTGGCAAAAGGAAAAGGGGGTGGCAGAGGATTAGATAACATCACCAACTCAATGGACATAAATTTGAGCCAACTCCAGGAGATAGTGGAGGACAAAGGAACCTGGCTACAGTCCATGAGGTCGAAAAGAGTCAGACACAACTTAGCAACTGAACAACAATAACATCATCCTTACTTAGCCAGAATCTCCACATTAGGCGGAGAAGGCAATGGCACCCCACTCCAGTACTCTTGCCTGGAAATCCCATGGACGGAGGAGCCTGATGGGTTGCAGTCCATGGGGTCGCGAAGAGTCGGACACGACTGAGCGACTTCACTTTCACTTTTCACTTTCACGCATTGGAGAAAGAAATGGCAACCCACTCCAGTGTTCTTGCCTGGAGAATCCCATGCTCCTGGTGGGCTACAGAGCATGAGGTCACAAAGAGTCAGACATGACTGAGCATGTACACACGCACTCCACACACTAAATATAAGTGTGCAAAGAAAAGGCAACTTTTTCCCTTAAATTTCCTCATCAGTCTCCCCAATCTGAAGAGCCAGGAATGTAAAACCAGCCAATCCAACAGACGCTTAGCTGCTTGCAACTTTCTGTTTAAAGCTGTATTTGTAAAGTAAATAACCAGTCATCCAACCCCTCCACTTTCTCCACCTTCACCATCTTGGGTTGTGAGGGGCCTTCTGGTGTCCTCTGAGAGCCGAGCAGTGTTCCTGGTCCCTGCAGATCTCTCAGTGATGGGGCCCCTGTTCATCAAGTCATCCCCTGCACTGCCCCCCCAGCCTGGGCATCCCGCCAGTGTCTAAGGCTCCGCCCCTTGTGTGCTCAGTTAGAACCCTGGATCTCTCCCTCAGGCCCCACCTCGGCTCTCACTTTCATCCACTTCCAACCCTGTCATGCAGCTCCTGGTCAGCTACCTCATTTCTACCCTAGGGAGCTCCTGGGTGCTCACCTTCCAGGAACACCCAAGATCTTCCATGAGCCAGCTTCTGAGTACCCTTGGTGCCACCCAGCAGCCTGGGGAGACCCAAGAGCCCGGAGATACTTAACAGGTAAAGCTCACTCCTTAGACAGACGCCTGCTGTGCTGTGCTAGGTCGCTTCATTTGTGTCTGACTCTGTGAGCCCATGGAGTGTAGCCTTCCAGGCTCCTCTGTCCATGGGATTCTCCAGGCAAGAATACTGGAGTGGGTTGCCATGCCTTCCTCCAGGGGATCTTCCCAACCCGGGGATCAAACCCTCATCTCTTACGTCTCCTGCATTGGCAGGTGGGTTCTTTACCACTAGCTCTACCTGGCAGACGCTTACTCCTCTGCAGTCTGACCCAGGCCTGTTTTCTCCACACCCCAAAGCTCCCCATGCTCTCCACCTCTGAGCCTTATTCCTCTAACTGTGCCGAGCAGCTTCATGCACCTTGGGTCTTAACCGTCCTGCTGCTTCCTCACCAACAATGCCTATCCCATGTCAACATATTAAAATGCTCCTCATCTCTCAAGAACCTGCTCAGAGACCATTCTTCCCGTGGAGCTCCCCCCAAGTCCTAAGACCATAGGATTCCTCCTTCTCAAGCATCCTGGGGGCATCAGCCACCTCTCATGAGGTCCACACCATTGATTCTTACTCAGGGCCAGAAAAAAAAAAAATCATCATCCAAGGGACACTGTTTATCAGTCCGGTGATTTTTTTTTTTTCCACTTCTATCATCTGTCTGGACTTCCCTGGCGGCTCAGAGGTTAAAGTGTCTGCCTGGAATGCAGGAGACCAGGGTTTGATCCCTGGGTTGGGAAGATCCCCTGGAGAAGGAAATGGCAACCTACTCCAGTACTCTTGCCTGGAGAATCCCATGGAGGGAGGAGCCTGGTAGGCTACAGTCCATGAAGTCGCTAAGAGTCGGACACGACTGAGTGTCTTCACTTCACTTCAACTGTCTCCTTTTAATTGCCTTTATATAAACAGCTCCCTTAAGCATTTGTCCAATTATAAACTGAATCAAGCAAATTTGATACATGAACTTCATAAAGAATCTGCCACACCTTTTTAGCAGAACAGGATGGTCTAGATTCTTGTTGTGAAATGTTGTGTGATGAAGCCATTCCTGTCAAATGATGAACTGAATGAAAATACCATCTTTTCTCTTATCCTGATAGATACATTGTTTATGCATTGATTCTTTGCTTACTCATCGATTCTTTATTTACTTATTGGTTCTTGGGTTTGAGAAAACTCACTTAGGACACTGTCATCTGAAGACTCTTAGTCTGAGATTTCACTTAGACAACCAATTTCTTCCATCATCGTTAGAGCCTGTGGAGCTGCTCTCCAACTTCATCTTCTGAGTCATCTAATAATTGTGAAATGTTGTTCTGTCAGTTTTTTTCCTTTGCCATTATGAAAAATTTTGAATTCCCAACTGTATACAGTGAGCTAAAAGCAGACTCAAAATGGTGATGATTTATTTCCATGTTGAATCATCCTTCTAAGTAATTCCATTTTTCTCTTTTGTTATTCTAGTCTCTTTTTAAGCAAAATTGATGAGTAATGATGAAAGATAATTCCCGGGATGATAAAACAGCAAAATATTTCCAAAGATAAGGAAAATGAGATCATGAAAATCTCATCATGTGTCTTAGATTTATAAAAGGGTCCAATGAACCCAGATAATAATTGCAAGATGGAAGGAGTTTTGTTTACAGAATTAGTACATTTTCTCTTTGTTCTTGGGGAGTTCTTCAATAAAGAATAAAAGTCATGAAACACCAAGCCTTTTAAACAGATAAAACAACTCAAAGAGGAAATTCAAAAGCTAATATTGTGTGCAGTGGACCCTGATGGTACGCTGGGGGTTATCTTGTTAAAATTCCATACACGTCTGTCCAACATGAGGTGAAGAATGGAGTGAGACTTAACGATTTCCATGTCTTCCTGGAGTTTCCCAGGCCCGGTCAGGGCTCTGCTCACAGAGGGAGCTCTAGGAGATGGTAGGAGCCAGAGATGTAATTGTGTGACTATCAAGGGAAGGTGGCGTAGTATTCCTTACGTGTGCACAAGAACTTCACACCATCGCAAAATCTTTGTGATCTGTCCTGAATACGGTTCTTTCCTCTCTCCCTTTTAGCTGGGTAACTGCTGCACTTTGAATCTCAACTCAAACACCACTTCCACGAGCCAGCTTTCCCTAACTCCCAGCTTCTCTGCACTTAGCAGGGTTTTAGTGTCTTTTCCACTGGGAGCTGGTGGAGGTTTGCTCAGACTTGCATCCTCAGTACCAGCACAGTGTTGCCCCTAGTAGCCACTGGATAAGTATTCTGCAAATGAAAAACACTGAATTCACTTTTCTGACTACAGATGCTCACCTGCCTAGAGTTTTTGTTTTTTTTTTAATTGAAGGATAATTGCTTTACAGTATTGCATTGGTTCTGCCTAAAGTTTTAACAAAGTGTTAAGATGCATATGTTTGAGAAAGTAAGAATAAAAAGTAAGAGCTCATCCATAGGGAAAGCAGATCAAGCAAGAGCTTCATTCTCCTGGTTTAGTTTACCTTCATTTTCATTGACCTTTGGTGGTTTAGTCGCTAAATCATGTCTGACTCTTGCAACCCCATGGACTGGAGCCCACAAGGCTCCTCTGTTCATGGGATTTCCCAGGCAAGAATACTGGAGTGGGTTGTCATTTCTTTCTTATGAGGATCTTCCCAACTCAGGGACTGAACCCACGTTTCCTATGTCTCCCGCCTTGCAGGCAGATTCTTTATCCGCCGAGCCATCAGGGAGGCCTGATGTAAAGGACTGACCTTTACCCGGAGATTATCGGGAACAACATGGCTATAGAAAAAGGGTCTTCAGCTCGTGATTCTGGCTTTCCTTCAGGTGCCGGGTGATTTACCAGAGATGGACATCAGCAGTGAGGCTCGGCATCCCCGGGCTGACACAGACACCACAGAAGAGAAACGGAGGAACAGGCTGTACGAGCTAGCAAGGAAAATGAGTGAGAAGGAGACTTCTTCTGGGGAGGATCAGGAATCCGAGCCCAAGACCGAGTCTGAGAACCAGAAGGAAAGTCTGTCCTCTGAAGACAACAGCCAGAGTGTCCAGGAAGAGCTGAAGAAGGTAAGGGCTGCGCAGTCACAGCACACGGCCCAGTCTCTGCCTGGTCTCTTGCCGCTGGGGTGAGGCTCTGTATTTGTGCTGAGATGTGCTGAGACCCCAAAGAGCACTCTCTAAAATGCCCATCCCTGTGCACTTGGGAGAGCCCAGGAAAACTTGACTTGATTAATGCAGAGTTATTCAATCAGGAAAACAGCCCCGCGTGTCCTTGGATATCTCCCAAGACCTCTCATATCCCATCTTTCATCAAGACAGCCCTTGCTGTCTTTCGAGTCTGTAACGTAGCACCCACAGTCTCTCTTACTGGTAAGAGCCGTGTTATTTCACACCACCCTCCCCCCAAGGAATGTTTCCTGTGGAATGAGGGCATTTAGCCAGCCCTGTTTTACCAGTGCTAAAGCTTCATGTCATAGTATAAAGTCTTTGCACTGAAAGTTGCCTTCTAGGTCACTATCTCTGCAGTTTTCAGATCTGGCCTTGACTTACTTAGAACCTTTACCCAAACAAACCTTATATGGAATCCCAGGGTTCTAATCAGATACAAACACTGCTGCTCCGAGGGGTCCCCAAAACCCCAGTCACTTTGATCTTCAGTCCCACCATCCTCTCTTCCTTCCAAGCCCAAGTAGGCCACCGAGTTCCAAGGGACATGGTGTGAAAACCACAGAAAATAGACCCTACCTCTGGCAGAAGGGGATCCCCGCCTCTCTCCCACCATCCTCCATGACATGCCTGGGTTCCCCCCACAGCTCCTCCCTATGTCTCCCACCCTAGACTTGACCCCTGCTGCCTCCAGTGGCAGGGGAGAAGCCAGCATTTGTTCAGCGTCTCCTATGTGTCTGGTGCTTTGCGTGTGTTAGTTCATTTAATGTAAAACCTTTACGGCAGACACAGCCCGGTGCTGCAGAGGGAGAAATTGAGACTAGTGAAGGTCCTCACTCGAGGCCCACAGCTAGTGATTCTTGGAGCCTCAAGTCACAGGCACCTTCCTTCATAAGCTGCTGCTTCTGAAACTCAGATTAGATCTTGTCTGGTAATATCTCGAATTCTTTGTACTTAGGATCCATTTTTACCCTGTTCTGCGAGTAGGCTCTCTAAGCTAATGACAGCTGGTAACCCATATATATAGTCCATGAGCCCCCTTCATCTGCTCAGCAGCCAAGCTGGGGTGCTAAGCAGGGGGCTGGCCAGCCCAGCAGGGACCACCACAGAGGAGTCTGCACCGTCCTTTGTGGCTGAGCCCCTGAACCTTCCAACACCTCACACTCTGCCTTTCACTCATGCCCAGCCCATCCTCCATAACCACTGAATCCTCCCTCATAAACCAGTCAGTTCCTGTGCCTGGGGATGGCGTATCCCTCTTTCCCCTGGCCTGTCTGTGGGTGGAGAGCAGATTCTGGCCTTCACAAGCAGCCCTTCCCTAGCACATGGGCTCCAATCCCTTGCCTCCTCTACGGTTATGAGCTTTGATCCTCTCTGTTGCTTGAACCGATGCCCCATTACAGTCACACTTTGTCTGCTAGGGCCGAGAGCCAGATGGCAACTGAAGCATAGTGTGTTATTTCTTACAATGACTCCACATCCTACTGACTTTTCTGCCTCGTGGTCCCAACTCACGCTGTACCAGTGGGGTGCTGGGCTGGGATGAGTACGGAACATTCAACCCCCATTCAACTGCGAGCCTCACCTTCTGGAGGCACAGCCACCCATCTGTACTGGGCTCTCCTGGGTGGACTGTGAACAGAAAATGGAGGAAAGTCCTGGGCACCTTGACCCTTCCTGCCTCCACCCTGCCCTGTGCCCTCGCTGAGTAGGAAATTAGGGGCGTCGCTTTTATCCAAACTCCCAAATGTGCCAGTTTCCCAAAGTTAAAGTCTTTCCCACCACCAACCATGAATCAGTGTATATAAAAACACAGATAGCAAACCAAAAGAGAAAATTAATATATCTTTCTCCATCAAGAATGGGTTACTCTGATTAAAGGAAAACAGAAATAGAGGTTCATCTATGGATGGTTGTTTAGAATCAGAAGGGTGTAGAGAGAGGCTTCAGGGTTAGACAGCATGTGAAACACAACCATCCAGCTTTCAAACCCTGGACTTCGGTTCTACGTCTAGGCCTTTTCTTGTCTGCTCACTACACTGCCTCCTAGCTGCCCTCTGTGGCCCCTCCAGTCCTTTCTCCACTCAGCGGCTGGAGCTGCCCTGTGGCCCTTGAACTTGCTCCCAGCATGTCAACAAGCCCATGTGCACCTTGTTTTTATATCTGTCCCTAGGACCCTGTCTGGGTCTTCATGGTTGATTGGACAAACGCACGTTGGCCTCATTTGTACAATGGGTATAACCATGCCCCCTTATAGAGTTGAGACAACTGAATTTTACAGCATAGGGGTAACACAAAGCCGGAGCCCAGCAAACAGGAATAACCTCAGAGCCCCTTTAACAACCTCAAGGAAAAGAAACTTCACTGCTGTGAAATGACACCCCTGTGCTAGCACTGAAGGAAGAGCTTAGTGCCTGTTTCCCATCCATGCATGCTGTGTCAAGCCAGAGGTCTCTAACCTCATGCGGTGCTTTGTCTTGCTCTGAAGAATGGGATGGGAAAATACTGCAACAGAACCTCCCAGGCTCCCACCTTCAGGATCGGAGTAAATGTGACTTCCCTTGTAGTACGACCACAGCTAGTCTGTGCAGTGCACACATGCAGACGCACACACAGCTTGGTTGGCGAGTGGATCTGGGCTAGAGAAACTGTTCCAGAAGCTGTTAGTGCTCGCCTCATCTCTTTCCTGTGCTGCTGCACATTGGCCCACGGTCCACCTGCGTGGGGGTCCCTGACACAGCAGGAGCGCCCCTTCCTGTGCAGAAGGCAGGCTGGGAGCATCTAGACTCTAGACACTGGTCTAGAAGCACAGTCTAGGCCATGCTCCCCTCCCCGAAAAGAGCCCTATCCAGTGACTGATAGAGTATAAATCCTCCAGCTCCTTCGCCTCTGCTGGGGCAATGACCCTGGGATGTATGCTGCCCACTGATGCCTGACTTCCCCAGTAGATCTTGCTCTGGGCACCCGCAGTGAGGACCAGCTCAAGCGGGCTGTCTTCCCTTCCCTCCCTCTCTTCTCCACTCCTCCACTGGCTCCTGGGTCCCCTTCTCAAATAAACTCCAAGCACTCGAAGCCATGTCTTGGGATCTGCTTCTGGGGAAACCAGACTGAGACAGTAACCAAACCAGAGAACACATGGAGCCCCCAGGTCACAAACACTCCCTGCAGTGTGTGTGACTGAGCAGTGGGGAAATCTAAAAGCCTAGCTGATGGCTAGCAGCCTCTGCCTGACCCAGAGGATCCCTCACACAGACAGAGCCTCATCCAGACTTCATGTCCCTCCTGCCTCTACCGCGGATTCTGCAATATGGGGTCCATAGCAGAATAATGTGCGTATTCCCATCAACACAGAGACATCAGCGGCAGGTCAGTGTCCTTAGTATGACAACCCATGTAGCAATTAGGGCTTCACAGTCTTGTCCAGCAGCAGAGGAACCATTTTAGAGATAGGTTTTTTCTGGACGGGAGTCAGCCCTTGGCTATAGACAGAACTGGTCCCTACAAATGATTCAGTTTGGCTGGGTGTTCCACGCCTGAGGATGAGTTAAGGATGATCACTGCCATCTGAGTTTTAACTACCTGAAGAACCAGCTTGTAAAGCTTGGGGCTAGTCCAGAAACCTGGACTCCTAGGGGGTTATATTCTTAACTGAAGCCATCTTGGTTCCATTGAACCTCAGTGGTCAACCTTCCATACCTTGGGATCCTTCAAGCCCAGGAATGAGCATCTGCTCTCCTCCACCACTAGGCAGGTAACCGTGGTTATGGGAGAAAGGGCTGGCTAAAGTGCTTCCTAGAGCCATCTGCCTCTAGATACGTAGGTGCTGCGTTCCTGAGGGCAGGATGCAAAGAAGGACCAGGAACTCCTGGCCGGAGTTTGGAGGCTACCTGCCGGGGCTGGATCTCCCACAAACCCCTTATCTCCCAGGCTTACAGCAGAGACCCCCAAGGTCCCTTCTGGCTCCAAAGAGTCATGGCTCTAGACATGTCATGAATTAAATACATTTTTGTTTCCTGAAACGAGCATCATTTATGACACTATTTATATGACAGAAGATGTCCTGTATGTCAAACTTTTGGAAAATGAGTGTTTGTTGAAGACCCAGATTAGTAACTTCTTGCATTATAGTCAAATCCATACATGCAATGTCTTAAAGGCATTATTTAAATGTCTTTGTTTATTAATTATCACAGGTAACTGAATCATTGTGTTTTATTTTCACAAGGGAGTCACAGACCAGCAGGTATCTCCCCTATCCACAGTTTCATGAAATAGTTCTCATCAAAGTACTGAGCAAAAAGTAATAAGTGCCTTTCTCTGCAAATAAGAGATAAATCTGTACATCTTCTCACTGCCACTCCTCCTTGATTATATCAAGTCACATAGAAACACAGTCGTGGTCAGTGGTCAAGCAGACAGATTGACTGTTGTCTAAGAAGCCCAGAGCTGAAGGTCTCTGCAGCTTAACATGTTGTGAAACACTTGTTGCTATCACAGTGTTGACATAAAGTCAAGAACTGTCCACACATGTCTCATCCTTGTAAAACGGCTCACCATCCACATGAGGGTTCAGTGTCTCTCACTCGAGGTAGCATTATTTGAGAAGCATGTCTCCGTCTTTAGTTGGTGCTAATTTGAATGTAAGGTTCAATCCTAACTTGTATCTTACAAGCTGCACTGATCTCAGTAGGCCTTATGCCTGTTGAGGAATCAACACCTCTTTTCTAAGATTCTATTAAACAACTGGCTGTAGGGAAAAATAGAAGCTTTACCACTTAGAGCTACAGCTTTTATCCACAGTGCTTGAACAGATGAAGTTTCATCTCACCGGGTTGTCACTGGCCTCCTTCATCCCCACACTCTTGTCCTCTGTGTTTGGGGTAGGGGACTTTGAGGTTGGGAAGAGAGTTCTGGGTTCTCTCCTGGATCATGAGGACTTCAGCAGAACATCTTCCTCTCTAGGCAAAAGATGAGCTAAGCCCTTGAGAATTAATATTCTCATAATGCTAGTAGATAAAAGGGCAGTCTACATAAGCAGACAATTGACCAAAAACAAAAAAGAATAAGGTAAATGACCAATAAGCATATGAAAAAGTATTCAATTTTCATTATATCTCAACTGTATTCAATGCACCACCCAGCCCAGAACTTGGCATATGTTCTGTACATGCACTCATGTTTCCCATTCAGCAGAAGCACACTGAGGCAATGGGAAGGCAGCCACGAACAGGGCAAAGTTTAGCATTTGTTCAGACAAGCAATAAAAATGCAAATTGAAATAATGAAATGCCACTTGCCTAACAAATCAGTGATTAAAAAGGACGATAAGTTATGTTGGTAAGAGTTCAGAGGACCTGGCAGTCTAATGCACAGAAAGTAGTGCATATTAGCACGGGTGACTTGGTGACTCAAAGCAATCAAAGTGTGCATACCCTTTGATCCAGCAAATAGACTTTCGATCATTTATCCTAAGGAATAACTAGACAAGCAGCCAAGGGTATATCACAATGCAGTTCATTGAGTGTTATACTTTTATATTAGGAAAACTCTGGAGCAACTTAAGTGTCCAACAATAGGGAGTTTTGGGAAAATGGAGGGGATGAGGTCCAGAACACAGGCGGGGTGTCAGCATTGGAACACCAAAGTCAGAATGGTCCAGATATAAGTAAGTGGGTAAATTTGATGTTTAGAAAGATGAACAAAATTTGTTTTATGTTCTAAGCCTCCCCGAACCCCTTGCCCCACTTATTGAAGCAACATGCATAGTAAAGCCAACCCACTGACACCGGGTTGTGAAAGAAAGTTAGTGTTTATTGCAGAGCTCTAAGCAAGAGTGGGGATGGCTAATGCTCAAAAGGCGGGAACTCCCGCTGGCTTTCAGGGAAAGGTTTTTAAAGACAAGGTGAGGGAGAGGGTTGCAGGGTGCATGATCGGCTCGTATACGTTCTTCTGATTGGTTGTTGGTGAGGTAATCGGGAATCAACATCATCAACCCTCTGACTCCATCCTGTCTGGGGCCTTCATGATGGTGGTCAGCACGCAGTAAACATGGTCCACCTGACGGGGGTTTTAGTGTCGGCAAAACAGCTCAAAGGACATGGCTCAGAAAATTATCTATAGCCCTTGAGAGGAACTAAAGGTCTTTGACTTTGTTTAATGGCTAAACTATTATTTTGTCTTGCTTGACTGGTTTCCTTTGTTTCTGCATTTTCTCACTTCTAAATGTATTAAATTTACTCTTTAGAACTCAGGTTTGGCTTAGGAAGGTAAAGTCTTTCTATAAACGAGAGGCAGGCATAGGACATGGGAGAGTCTGTCCTGGGAATTCCCCATAGGGACCTGCTTGGTTACATCTCTAGCTCCCCAAACTAGAAGGCAAGTTTGCCTTCTGAAAGTGAGGTGATGGTGAAACTGGATTGTCAGGATTGTGGAGAGGGTTTGAAATAGCTATTGCATAGAATGGGAGAAAACTGTGTGGAGAAATATAAAGGATCCCCAGGGTAAAATCAGAGATCAAAATCATTTACCGGAGTTACAAAGAACCTGTAAAAGAAAACAGCAACTCTGTGCTCTAAATATAAAATAGACAAACAATTCAGACCTACGATATAGCACAAGGAACTATATTCAATATCTTGTAATAACCTATAATGAAAAAGAACCCGAGAAAGGATAGATAGATATGTTTAACTGAAGCACTGTGCTGTATACCTGAAACTCACACAACATTGTAAATCAACTTCAATTTAAAAAAATAGAATATAGCAAATTTGATGCAAATGAATGCAAAACAAAAATTCATCTTATTCAAAGAAAAGGTCTAGTAGGAGCAGGTCTATTCACAAATCCAGATCATTCAGCACAATACACAGTACAGCTCAAGGGGTTCTGGGGTTTCCATGAGAACTCCCCATTTCATAACTAAGATTTACAGATATGAATCTCAAACTAGATTGGAAGGGTGGGGAGATAAAACAGAAATTCCCTGGTGGCTCAATGGTAAAGAATCCGCCTGCCAATGCAGGAAACATAGGTTTAATCCCTGGGTTAGGAAGATCCCCTGGAGAAGGAAATGGCAACCCACTCCAGTATTCTTGCTTGGAAATTCTCCTGGACAGAGGAGCCTGGGGGCCTACAGCCTATGGGGTCACAAAAGAATTGGACATGACTTAGCAACTAAACAACAATCCATCCATAATAGGAAAAAAAAAAAAAGTGAAGTTAAAACTTCACAAGAAAACTGCAGATCTCTAAGAAACCTACCAGTTTGCTGGTAGGAAAGACCATGCAAAGAAGAATTCTTCCAAAATGAGGATAGACATTTAGTGTAATTCAAATAAAAATCTGAACCAGAAGTTTTTTAACTTTTCAAAAGGATTCATAAAATCATCTGATAAAATAAAGAATAATTTAGAAATTTTTAGAAAAATAAAGAGGACCTATTGCGATAGTACATTTTGTTTTAAAGGTAGAGTAATTAAACTTATGAGATATTAGTAGAGGATGCAATGAACTAGTTCAGAAGTATGGTCTAGAATATTCTTAATTTAACTCATGATTTATCTCCTACTTACCACCCACCCACCTCTTACCCCTGGTCAGGCAGAGATCAATTTTTAATAAATGTGTTGAGACATATGTGCACTTGTTCTTTGGGAGGACGTGATGTGGCAGGAGAGGAAGGTCCTTAGTGTTCACCCAAACGAAGGAATGAATGGCCATCCCTGGTTGGCAGGCCCAGCATTGTGTACAGGAGACACTAACGGAAAAGATGCCAACTTCCCGTGAGAAGTGGTAGCACAAGTTCTAGAGTTTGAATCCCTATTCATTTACCATTTGTTCAACAAATAATTGTTGAACTATTCTAAGAGCTAGAATAATACAGTAGGGACTTGCGAGGAAAGGTCCCTGCTCTGGTGGAATTTCCCTGCTGTTGAGGGGTGACAGCTGAGAAGTATGTAAACACACACAGTGGAAGGTGTGCACAGTTACCAGTGCCCAAGAGAAGATTCAGCAGGACAGTCATGAATAGAGCTGGGAGGAGGATGTGTCCTGGATGGTCCTGACTTTTCTGACCGACTGTGCTTTCCACTGAAACCCAAAGGACAAGAAGAAAAACATTAGGCAAAGATCTAAAGGAAAGGCTTTCCAGGCAAATACATGCAAGGCCTTAAAGTGGAAATGACCTTGACAAGTTCAAGGAACCGCCTAAAGATGAAGAGTAGCTGGGGCAACGTAGCCAAGGAAAGAGATGAGGAGAAGATAGGGGCCAGAGCAAGCCAGCCACGTGGGCCGTGCAGAGGACATCAGCTTCTGTTCTGCATGAGACAGGAAGATTTCAGCAGGAGGATCCTATTATTTATGAAGATCCCCTTGGTTGCCAGGTGCCACCTCCTTTCCAAGTGAACGTGGAAGGTGGTTTCCTGTGTCACCAGGCTACTTCAGAGCCAAGCACACGCCCTGGAAGAACCCTGTTTACCGACAGCCATGGGGAAGTGTTTCCAGTGAGTATCAGGAACTGATTTTCTGAAGAACAGCCAGAGGGCAAAAAGTGAAAGAGATGGATGACCATGAGTACCGAGGTCAGGGAGGGAGTCCTGCTGCTGAAGACTTGCCCCGGGCAGGTTTGGTCAAAGGCAGTGGCCCCAGCGTTCCCTTCCCCTCTCATCGTCACCAGGTCCTGGAGCAGCCATGCTCAGGTGCCTACATCAGACTACAGGGACTCCACCCAGGAAGGGAGAGAAAATGACCTCGGAGAGACATACAGACCAGTGGGTTTAACTCCGTAACTAAACTAAATGTGCAAATAACAGACTTTTAAATTTTCATTTCAATCATCACCATCAAAAATAATCTTACTTTTTTCACATATAACTTTGACCATCAAAATCTAGATGATTTCAGAACCCAAACACCCCTAGAGGTCCATTCTCTAATCTCTGTTACATTTCATGCCGCACTTGATTACATATGCTAATTTATTAGGTCCGTGCTCCAATTTCTTTCCACAATTCTGTGCCACCTTCTTTCATCAAGTCACTCTCTGGGGACGTGAGTCTGTTCATGGAGAATATATTTTGACGGGTGGTAGAGGCATCGCCAGAGCGCCTTATGTTTCATGAGAACTGAAACATATTTGCACTGAATTTTTCTAACAGATTTCTGTCATCTATTTAGGATGACATATGGAGTTTCTTTTCTTACCTTTGAGGAAGAAAAAATACATGAAATCAGGGCATTTGGACAAATTTCCTTGCTTGCTCTGGTGGTTTGATAGGAGCATTTCAGAGACTCAAGGCAGCACCTGCGACGTGGGACAGAACAGTAATGAGCAGGCTGCGAAGTCTGGATCACATTTGGAGCAGGTTTCCTCAGACACCACATTCTCGTTCACTCTGGTTGCCCTGGAGGCTCCACCTCAGGGAGGCTCAGCAAGGCTCAGAGCAGGAGCTGGTCCCTCAGGAGATCTCAGGTTTGGGTGTGTGGCTTGCTCATTGGTGTACAAATCAACATGGGCTTCCCTGTGGCTCAGCTGGTAAAGAATCTGCCTGCAGTGTGGGAGACCTGGGTCTGATCCCTGGATTGGGAAGATCCCTGGAGAAGGGAAAGGCTACCCACTCCAGTATTCTGGCCTGGAGAAATTCCATGGACTGTATAGTCCATGGGGTCGCAAAGAGTCAGACACCACTGAGCGACTTTCACTTTCACTTTTTTCGTGATGGTGCTAGTGGTAAAGAACCTGTCTGCCGATGCAGGGGACGTAAGAGACTCAGGTTCGATCCCTGGGTCAGGAAGATCCTCTGGAGGAAGGCATGACAACCCACTCCAGTATTCTTGCCTGGGTAATCCCATGGATAGAGGAGCCTGGTGGGTTACAATAGGGTCGCAAAGAGTCGGACACAACTGAAGCAACTTAGCACACAGCACGTACAAATCGACAAGCTCATTCTGATTGGTGTCACTTGGTGGAGGCTGCAGGCCCGTCTGTCTGTTGTTCATGGATTTCATTATTCAGTTAGATTCTGTTCTTCCATCACTTTCTGCAGTCTGTTACATCCTGGGAATTATGCTGGTGGAGGAGGTGGTGTGGCTGGTGGGAAGGAGCGTGGGTGGGCTTCAGAGACCAGAGTCTCTGGGCTCCAGTCCCAGCCATGCGTCTTCTTCCCTGAGCCACGGTTTCTTCCTCTCTCGAGATGGGATGAAAACAGCCTCCACGTAAGGTTGTTGTGAGGGTTACATGAAACCTTGAACAATCTGGGGTCAGACCCGGCACAGCGGGGATGTACATTAACGCTGAGCTGGCATCCTTCCTTCATTCTCGCTTCCCCTCAAAGGGCTTTCTCAGGAGCAAGATATCCCAGGAGAGAAGGTGAGGTCCTGTATGCATTTTACGCAACCTGAACACTGAAGACTTTTCTCCTCTGCCTATAATTCCTTCATGGGAGCCAACATGTCTTTAGAAGGTTCTGTTAAAGCTTTTTCTGTTACTTGGGATGTCCACAGTCCCCTGCTCGCCCCTTAAAGAACATCCATTTGTCACAGGGCTGAAAGGAAAACTGGAGAGCCCCGCCTGTGTACCCTGTTCTTGATTTTACTAAAGCCAACTACGAAGACTGTTCCCCTACCCCCAAAACCTGCACAGAAGCCTTGACATCAGAATTACTGAATTCAGGGACTTCCCTCTGGTGGTCCAGTGGTTAAGACTCTATACTTCCAATGTAGGGGCTGTGGGTTTGATCCCTGGCCAGGGAACTAGGATCCCGCATGCCGTACAGGCAGAGAGAAAAATAGCTAGATTCAAAATACAGACTGAATCAGTGATTTGGGGGTTATTCCAGTTTGACATCTGGCAATCACTCTGCCTCCTGGGCTGTGAGAAAGGAGCTTTGGAATATTATGTTTTTTTGCTTATTTCAAAAGTCTAATGAGATTTTCTCTCTCTCGATGTTTAAATCTCCTTGAATGGCATGAGTTTCTTCCAGACCCCTCAGCTGGAAAGCACAGCAGCATCTTGCCCTGTCCCTGTTCGGTCCATGGCCACAGTATTCTTCCCGTTCTCCTGACAGAACAGTGTACCTTTCATCCATTTTTTCCCACGGCAGCTGCCCCACCTCAGCCCTTGTAACCTGGGAGTCAAGCTGCAGCAATCATGTCCTACGCTCATCTCTGCCTCTGATTCTCCCAGGCCCTAAGTCTGTCCTTCCTTTAGCAATCCGAATTACCTTCCTAAAGCCTCAGCCTCTCAAGCTGGCATGTTAAGAACTTAGGCTTTGAAATGGGGCAGACCTGGGTGTGGGTCTTGGCTCCTTCAGGGCAAACCACGTCACCTCTCTAAGCACAGTTCCTCATCTGTAAGATAGAGTAGTCATAGTTCCTACATCATAGGGAGGTTCCTAGATTAAATGAGGCTCTCAGAGCCTGGCACGCAGTAAGCACTCAGTAAATGACAGCTCTTCATTCTTCAGTTCTGATGCAAAGAGCTGACTCATTGGAAAAGGGCCTGATGCTGGGAACGACAGAAGGCAGGAGGAGAAGGGGATGACAGAGGACAAGATGGTTGGATGGCATCACCACCTCAATGGATGAGTTTGAGTAAACTCCAGGAGATGGTGAAGGACAGGGAAGCCTGGCGTGCTGCAGTCCACGGGGTCGCAGAGTCGGACAGACTGAGAGACTAAACCACAAAAATGACAGCTCTGGATAACAGCAGCGGAAACCTGCGAAGGCGCCGGATCGCCAGCTGTTCAAGATGCAAACCGCTGAGCCTGGCCTTCAGGGTGCTGTGGGACCAGGCCTCCCTCTCTTTTCCCATCTGTTATCCTCTGCACACCCTGGACTGCGGTGCCATTCCTGGTGCGCGTCATGCCACCTCATCTCCAAGGTCTTTCCTCCCTTCAGCCGGAAGTATCCTGCTCATCTTTCTAGTGCTTCCAGACACACTCCAAAGACACATGCTAACGGAACCTGCTTGTCTCTCTACAGGTCTCAGCCTGTGGCTCCCAGGGTAGAGTAGGACTTATCTCCTGCTGTCTGCTGGGGGTCTTCCTACCCATCTCCTGTCTCTGCCCCCTGAGGACAGGGGCCATGCTTACTCAACTCTGCATCCCCTGCAGGGCCCAGGGCAGTGCCTGGCAGAGAGCAGATGCCTCCTGAAGGCCTGAATTAAATTAGTGATGATAGGAAACAGCAGATGATGTTTGAGTGCCTGGCTTGTTCAGTTGCCCAGCTAGGCCATGGCGTACCTGGTTTTTCTTGCCTGTCAGCACACACGGCTCTGTGTGCTCACTACCAGGAAACAGGGGGTCCTGCGCACATGTGTGTGTCAGTGGCAGGTTGCCTCCTATTGCTTCTTAAGACAGACTGTTCTGTATTCTGATATTACGTCTTCCACTTCCAGGTGTTATGGTATCTCTTCTTTATGAAATTATGCTGAGGGCAGACAGTGCTACAGCATGGCAGCTTTTTAAAGAAATATTCTTACTCAGCAAGAGAAAAAAATTGGGAAACAGCAGCAAAGTGTAACTTTTTTTGGTAAAAAAAAGTTTTAAAAAGCATTTTTCGAAACACCAAGTAAAGGTTTCTGTGGTGGTCCAGTGGTTAAGAATCTGCATGCTAATGCAGGAGGCACCGGTTTGATGCCTGGTTGGGAAGATGCCAGGTGCTGCGGGGCAACTAAGCCCGTGTGCCACAACCACTGAGCCTGTGCTCTAGAGCCTGGGAGCCACAGCAAGAGAAGCCAGCACGATGGGCAGCCAACACTCTACAACTAGAGAGTAGCCCCTGCTCGCCGCAGCTAGAGAAAGCCCACGCACCAAAATAAGCAAATAAATAATGTTTAAAGGTATTGAGAAAAAAAGAAGACAAGTAAGCAAGGAAAGTTGTTTCAAGAACACAGTACATAATAAAATGTGTCTAAGCCACTAGCCCTTACCAGTCATATGCCCACCTTGAGCCAGCAGGGCACGGGGGAGAGGTTTGCGTAGATGTGGACAGCTCTGTGTTCGGACTGATTCCATCTTCTGGAAAACCCCTTGAGCTGGATGGTGTTATCTCCATTTCACAGCTGAGGCTCAGAGAGATTATATCCCTGAAGTCATACAGCGTAACCTGAATTTCCTAAGCCTCATGGCCTGGTGTGTACACAGTGAGGAGGTCACCTTAGGATCCATCTCCACTAGGAAACCACAAGACCAGTGCACTCACTCATTCCCACTATCTCTCTCCATTAGGTGTGGGAATCTAGGGCGAGGGTCTCCCACGTGTTCATGATCCTCCTCTAGGGGCCCGCCTGCTCAGGGCCTTCACTAGGCTGTTGCTGCCCACATCCACCCCGGGAACCGGCCCTGCTAGACACCTCCACAGAGGCTCCAGATCAGCAGGACCAGAGCCAGCTGATGACTTCTGTGGGCCTGAGCACTTCTGCCTTTGTGAACACTTTCCTCCACAAAAAACATTGAAAACCATATTTTACAACTATGTTGGTATAAAGATCAATACTATGTATTACGTATGCTGGGCTGGATGAATCACAAACTGGAATCAATATTGCCAGGAGAAATATTAATAACCTCAGATATGTAGATGATACCACCATTATGGCAGAAAGCTAAGAGGAATTGAAGAGCCTCTTGATGAAGGTGAAAGTGGAGAGTGAAAAAGCTGACTTAAAACTCAACATTCAAAAAACGAAGATCATGGTATCCAGTCTCATCACTTCATGGCAAATAGATGGGGAAACAATGGAAACAGTGACAGACTTTATTTTCTGGGGCTCCAAAATCACTGCAGATGGTGACTGCAGCCATGAAATTAAAAGACGCTTGCTCCTCAGAAGAAAAGCTATGACAAACCTAGATAGCATATTAAAAAGCAAAAACATTGCTTTGCCAACAAAGTTCCATCTAGTCAAAGCTATGGTTTTTCCAGTGGTCATGTACAGATGTGAGAGCTGGACAATAAAAAACACTTAGCACTGAAGAGTTGATGCCTTCAAACTGTGGTGTTGGAGAAAACGCTTGAGAGTCCCTTGGGCAGCAAGGAGATCAAACCAGTCAATCCTAAAAGAAATCAACCCTGAATATTCACTGGAAGGGAAGGAGTGATGCTGAAGCTGAAGCCCCAGTACTTTGGCCACCTGATGCAAAGAACTGACTTCACTGGAAAAGACCCTGATGCTGGGCAAGATTGAAGGCAGGAAAAGAAGGGGACTACAGAGGATGAGATGGTTGGATGGCATCACCGACTCGATGGATATGAGTTTGAGCAAAGTCCAGGAGATGTGAAGGACAGGAAAGCCTGGTGTGCTGTAGTCACCATGATGTTGCAAGGAATCAGACACGACTGAGCAACTGAACAACAACAAAATGTATTTAAGACACATGCTGAGACCTAAGAATTCATTTTTCCTTCTGATTTTCAAAGAAGGTAAGACATTTTCATGGGCCCCCTAAAAGAATGATGGGCCCTAAGTGCCATACCTGCTGAGCCCAGTGGATAAAGGAGGCCTGTTGCAAGACCTTGCTGATGTGTCATGGATCCATGGACCGCAAAGCATTTTGCCCGCTTTTAAATCTCACAAAAACCCTAATATCAATGCCCCTTCAGCTTCTACGTGTTTAGGGCTTATTATAGGTGTCAGATGGTTTTTCCTGTGGTCATGTATGGATGTGAGAGTTTGACTGTGAAGAAGGCTGAGCACCGAAGAATTGGTGCTTTTGAACTGTGGTGTTGGAGAAAACTCTTGAGAGTCCCTTGGACTGCAAGGAGATCCAACCAGTCCATTCTGAAGGAGATCAGCCCTGGGATTTCTTTGGAAGGAATGATGCTAAAGCTGAAACTCCAGTACTTTGGCCACCTCATGCGAAGAGTTGACTCATTGGAAAAGACTCTGATGCTGGGAGGGATTGGGGGCAGGAGGAGAAGGGGACGACAGAGGATGAGATGGCTGGATGGCATCACCGACTTGATGGACGTGAGTCTGAGTGAACTCCGGGAGTTGGTGATGGACAGGGAGGCCTGGCGTGCTGTGATTCACGGGGTCGCAAAGAGTCGGACACAACTGAGTGACTGAACTGAACTGATAGTTGTCAGAACCATCCCTGAAGTGGAACTAAGAAATTCCCTCTTCTGCCCCAGAAATCTGAACATATCATTTAATCCTCAAAGCATTTTTTCCCCACATTGTATTAAGCGCTGTCATATCAAGGCTTACATCAGGTCACATGAATAGATGCCCCAGGCCTTTGTCACTATCCCAGTTCACCACACAGCCAGACACTGGATCTGATTTGGTGCAGCTGAGACTGGCAGACACACATGCACGCACACACCCAAGGGTGGAGCTGGACCTGGGATTAGCCCCCCGACATTCCACCCTATTCTCTTTCTATTAAGCCAGGCACCTAAGGAGCCCCTGCTGCCCACACGTTCACAAACTTGAGCCACTCTGGCAAGGAGCATGCACGCTTATCCCAGCTTGGAATGAGTTTGTAGTTCTTTGTCCAACACAAAGCTTTGAAATGAATGATGATACTGGAACATTCTTAGGAGAATTTGCAAGGGTTGCAAATAAGCAGGGATATCTAGTGTTTAGGATGGAGATATTTTCTTCGTTTGAATTCTAAAGACTCAGAATCTCCGCCTGGTGACACTTTACATGCTGCGAGTCTTTGGAAAACTGTTTATAAGGAAGAGTAAAGGGAGGGAGAATTTGTTCCAGAAACATGTTTTTATAGGAAGAAAAAGGGCATGAGCTTCAGCATCAGCCCTTCCAGTGAATATTCAGGGTTGATTTAGGATTGAGTGGTTTGCTCCCCTCGCACTCCAAGAGTCTTCTCTGACAAAACGAGGTCCACTGGTCCAATGGCAAACTACTTCAGTATTCTTGCCTTGAGAACCCCATGAACAGTATGAAAAGGCAAAAATCAGTTTGTGGGTACTGAGACAAAAAGTAAAGGCAGAGTCTGCTCTGCCCCACGGTCCTCAGAGAGAAGAGAAACGATCCAGGTGGGATTTAAGACTGGGTCCTGACATGGTCTTCTTCCTCCAGTCCATTGACATGGCCACTGGGGCGGGCTCCCACCTCAGAGTGGTACATCGGCTCCTTAAAGGTCTGAACTGGTCCTGTTGTTGGTTATGGTCAAGCAGGAAGCTGAGTCTTTGTTGAGATGGACACTTGTTTCATTGCCTCACTGGTGAGTGATGGAGGAAACACTGGAGGTTTCTCATCACCTTCTGTACCCCAAGCATCGACTATTGGTTATACTCTGGTGATTGTGAAGTTGATATTATGGATTCAGTGTTCCACAAAGGGCTGTGACACAAACCAGACCCTAGAGGTGGACACCCAGGCTCTCAGTGGTGACATGTGGTCAAGAGACTGGGGAGTGTCGGTGCCTCACAAGAAATACATATCTGCCAGGTCAACACCTGAAAGCTCCTGTTGCACCCTGGAAAAGCAGGATTGGCTACCCGGAGCATTTGAAAAGGAATCTTGCATCTACCTGGCACTTAGTAAATTTGTTGTTGGTGTTTCTTTGATCGCCAGAAGATTGAATTTGGTTACAACTTGCCCACACTGGCCGTTTTCATTCTGCCATCTGTGGGGCCCTTGGCCATGAGTGTCTTTGAGTCCAGCCTTCCTGTTCTGCAGTGGCCCCTATTCTGTCAGCTGAGTTTCTCCACACTCTCCCCTCTCCGTTATCTGATACCATGGACCTGTCACATTTGATCCATCTTACAATGAAAGTGTGGAGTAGTGTCAGCTGCCATCGTAGAAAGCCCTCTCTGGCTCTGGGATCGTGCTTTGTTTGTGCCATTCAGCTCATGTCTCTGGGGCTGTAAGCAATAAAGCAGGAAGGCTGCTTTAGATTTTCGTTTCTCCCCCATACAGGGCTCCCTGCCAGCACCTCTGAATCCTCACCAGCTTTTTCATCTGAACAAAACCCTGTCCGGCGCTAAATATAGCTTTATTTCACACAATTGTAGACGGTGCTTTGCGACTTTTAAATCTAGACTGAGCAGGGAACGGGACATTTACATAACAAGACAGTGTGAGCCTTGTGACAAATCTCTTCTTGGGCTAGTGAGTTAACTAAGGAATGAGGAGGCTGGGTGCCCTGCTCCTAGCACACAGCTAATTAAATCCCACTTATCTTCACTCCCAGTAGTTGCCCTGTGCTCACGTCTAAGCAAGTCAGGAACACTCCTGTAGAACAGGCAAGAAACATCCGATTTCCTAGAGATGGGATCAATTCCCTCCAAGTGCTCATGGGTTCCAGTTTGTGTTTCCCAGTAGAGAGCTGAACTGGGACACCAACCAACCAGAGTGATCTTGTCCAGTTTCCATGTAATTTTTTTCTTTCAGTCCCTTGCCAAGCTGGAGGCTAGTTGTCTTCTGAATGGGACCACAGACCTTGTGAGCGAAACTCTGGCGCTCTCCACAGACCAACTGCCAGTGACGGCTCACTCTCAATTAATGACAAACCCAAATACTTTCAGGGGGTCAGGAAAGTATGTCACCGTGTCAAGTCACCTGGGTGGAGCTGAAGGCACACCATGGGGGCAGGGACTTCACCGACTGTTCAGTGCTTTTTCCCAGCACCTGGGGTAGAGTCAGCACATCACCAACCCCCAATAAAAGATGTAGACGAATTAGTGGCAGGGACTGCAGAGAACTGGGAGGTGCTTATCTCACAGAAAGCATTCTCGTCAGGGGAAAAAAAAAAAAAAACCCACATGCCTCTAGGCACTATTTGGCTTCCAGCTGGCAACTCCTATGATTGAATAAACAAGGCTATTTATGGATGGAAAGGAAAAATGCCTACCAAGCAACACTGATGTCCAGCTCATCACTTTGATATTGTGTATTCTGCGGGTGTCAAGACGCAGATAACTCTGTTTAAGCACCTCTTATGTCCTTCTCATTTAGGTCCTTGACCCTTTAATGACCCGGGACCAATGGGAGGTGTGTGTTAATGTTCATACTTGCCCTTCCATCATGCTACCATCTAACCTTTTTTTTTTTCTGAATCCCTTAGTTACATGTCTTTCTCTCAAAAGATGTACAGAGGCACCTCTTCTACCAAATAAAGGGCAAGCTCTCTAAATACAAGCTTTATCTATTATGAGAAGGGTAACAAGTCTGTTTTCATATGTACAGTGCTGCCTTTTCTAAAATGGACTTCAGCAAACAATGGTGGTTACTTCATGCCAAAACAGTTTGAGTCCAGGTCATCTCTAAAACATTGAGTGACAGGATTCTGGATAATGGAGTACAGCCTTTGCAAGTCTTTCCTAAGGTGAAAAGTTGGCTTGGTTCTCGCTTGGACACTACCCTTCGTCTGGCGGATCTGCATTGCCTTCCCTCCCTCTCATTTTCCTGATAACTCAGACTGATTGTTTGGTATGTAATGAAGTCCCTTGAACCAAAAGAAGCATAACTCTTGGATGAGTCAAGCAGCTATTATAGAACAGACTGACTGGAGAGCTGCCCCCTGAGCACATGTGCCTTAACCCTAGGTTGGCTGATAGATGCCAGGGTGAGACTCTAGTATGAGACCATGTGCCAGAGCCCAGAGCCAGCTTCTAGACTGTGAACTCAGCCACAGACTTGTCACTTAGACACTTTGATTTCCTAGCGAAGTTGCAGAGGCACTGAAAACCTCCTTTAGTGAGATAAAACCTGCAGTAGAATTTACTTGGGAAAACAAACTTTGCAAGATCAAGCCAGAGCTATCATTAATATTTGGTCCAGATTATATGAATCAGATAGATACCTTGAGAGGTACCAAAGGCATTAAAATTCCAGGCTTTCCTGGAAATGGGCAGTATTTGAATTTCCAGTTCGCAAACCCTGTGATGGGCTAAGTGAAACTGATTATAGATGGACACCATTACTGCCAAGCCACATTGATCTCCTTCTTATTTCTTGGTGCTATATGTTCAGATGAACTCAAAGATGCAGATGATTCTCTGTGGCTGAAGCACCTCCACTCCATCAAAGACCTTGGCCCAGATCTGGACTGATTATAACTTTGAGTCACGAACACAAAAACTAGAAGTGAATTGCATCAGTCAGAAATGTGTTCAACCATAAATAATGGAAAATCTGGCCCACAAGGGTTCCACCAGGCAGGGAATTATTTTTCTCATGCATTTTCAGAGGCAGGGAGAGTCGCAGCAGTACAGCTGATCCAGGGTCTATGTGGGCCAGGCTCTTTCAGTCTTTCTGATCCACCTGACTCAGCATTTTGATATCATCCTCACTCATGTTGACTTCCTAACTGCACACCTATGATCAAGGCAGGGGCAGGAAAGCATCTGCATCTGTTCACCTGATTAGGAAAACAAAAGCTTTGCTAGAAACCCCAGTGGGCTTTCCCTGCAGGCTCACTGGGCAGAACCATGTCACATGACTGCCCTTGGCTGCAGGGGAGGCTGGGAAATGGAGTGTATTTCTTGTTCAGCCTCAGTGGTGAAGGAAGGCAAGGAGGAATAGGCTTGAGAATAGATGTGGGTGAGCTAACAACACAGTGGCTACCAAGCGGCCGCAGAGAAACTCTTTCTGATCCTCTCAATAAACAGATGACACAACTGAGTTCCAGAAATGGGAAGTAGCCTGACCAAGGTCCCATGTCTGGATGAGATTGCAGCCAGATCTAGAGCCCAGGCCTCCTCACTCCCTGTCCACAAAGCGACCCATTGGACTACATCATGAATGTAGTTTGACAGAGTCTGTGACTGAAGGTCTGCTGAGGAAAGAGAATATTATCCAGAAAATGAGGTGATGAATATGAAACTATCAGCAGTGGGCAAAGGACCTAGTAACTTCCACTTGGGCTCCCCTTCCTCTCTCCCTAAGAATCTGAAATAATTCACTGTGAGCCACAGAAGCTCAGCCAAGTCACATCAGGCCTCCTCTCAGTCCCCTCAGACTGGATAGATATTTTAGAGATCCTCATTCCTTCAGCGCATTGATGTTGGTGTGTGTTATGACAGAATCAGTCTCATGATGAGCACCATGATGATGCAGAATTTCCATGTCATTGTTAATGTTGCTCTTGTCTTCTGTCCCCTTCTGTTATTGGACCAAACAGAAGTATTCTGCTGTTTCTCTCTGCAACATCTCCACAGAAGTCCTGAAAGTCATCAACGCCACGGAGGAGTTGATCGCTGAGTCTGCAGGGCCCTGGGAGTTCCCGCCTGTCCCTCCTGATGGAGAGAAGGGGACATTTCCTCTTGGGACAGACCAAGCGAGACTGGATGAGCAGCTGACTTCCCTGGAGGAAAATGTAAGGCAATGTGGATGTGCTCTGCTTAGGGCACACATGTGTGAAGGAGGAGCTGATGACGTAACTCACTGCAGAGGCCAAGGACACAGACACACCACTGCCGTAGCATATATATTCTCAGAAAGGTCTTAGACTGGGTTCCCCGCAAGCAGACCCCGAGATGAGGATTCCTATGCAACTGATTTATTAGGGAAGTGCTCCCAGGGAAGACTTATTTATAAGGGAGTAGGGAGAGGGAAGAAATCAAGCAAAGCTATGTCTTTAGCAAGTAAGCCCAAACCTGCAGGCAACTCTCGGGAGTGTGAGTTGCATCTCAGAGTTGTCCTGACCTAAGGCAAAGAAACCCGCCCTTCCTACAGCCAGCAGGCACCTCAGTCTCTCTGCATGCAGGCAAACTGTCTGCTTCCCTGGTGACTCAGACAGTAAAGAATCTTCCTGCAATGCGGGAGACCCAGGTTCGATCCCTGGGTCAAGAAGATCCCCTGGAGAAGGGCATGGCAACCCACTCCAGTATTCTTGCCTGGAGAATCCCATGGACAGCAGAGCCTGGCCGGCTACCGTCCAAAGGGCCCCAAAGAGTAGGACACGACTGAGTGACGAACACTTTCACTTTCAAAGTGTCTACAGTAGCTCAAAGGTAGTCTTCTGCAGAGGTTTGAGTTATTAGAACAAAAAAAGCACACCCCAGCTTGAGAGTGGGGAGGGCAGTGAGCAGAAATTATATAAGGGATCCGTGGGGATCCATGTGGAATGTTGCCAGTGCCACTGCAGAGAGTAAGAGTGGTTGCCAACAGGGCTTAGGTTACTGCAACTGGTCTGCTGTGCTTCACAGATAGGTCTCCTTGTAATGGATTTTTCTGTCCTTCCATTACCATCACAACTGGCATAGTCCCAGTATCAAAGCCAGTCAGGTGATTCTATCTTTCCACCCGCAGAATCAACCCTAATTTGGAGATGCTCTAATGAATGGCATTCTCAGAAACCAGAAAATGTTATTAGAAAGATTTTTTGCCAGAAGTTGAAACAACAAATCTAAATGACTCAAAGTTAAAAAAATAAAAATAAAAACCAGATTAGTTTTACTTGAAAAGTGGAAGACTCTCTCCCTTTGGATTCCCATAAAACCTGCGCATGTGTCTGCCTCACTTCATGGCCCTTTCAGTTCACTCATATATCTCCCATTAGATCAGCACCAATGACATTCTGGGTCAGCTAATTCTTTGTTGTGGCGGCTGTCCTGTGCATTGTAGGACAGGATGTTTGGCAGCATCCAATGGTCTCTGCCCATTCAATGCTGGAAGCTGCACCCTCCGAGATTTGACAGTCGAAAGTGTCTCCAGACGTTGTCAAATCTTAGCGGGGGCATGAGAGAAGACTATGGCACGGTCATGCCCAAGTTGGAAACCAGATATATAAATTCCCACAGAACTGGGCCTGCTGCCTTCCCTGTCAATAGCCCTCGCCCTTGGTCCTGCGCCTGACACAGAGGAGGTGCCCGAGAAATGCTTATCTGATCCATGATTGCATGCGTGCCTGTGCACTCATTCGCTTCAGTCGTGTCCAACCCTATGGACTGTAGCCTGCCAGGCTCCTCTATCCATGGGATGCTCCAGGCAAGAATACTGCAGTGAGTTGCCAAGCCCTTCTCCAGGGGATCTTCCCAACCCAGGGATCAAACCTGAGGCTCTTATGTTTCCTGCATTGGCCCCTCCCATGGTCTCTTTACCACCAGTGCCACCTGGGAAGCCCAATACATGACTACATCAGATGAACATGGTACATTTTTAAAAGCACTGTTTTACTTCTAATGTGCAGGTCTCTGTTCTTTAAACATGCCTGTAACAATGCTTTCAGGTGCTGTTCGTCCTCAAGTAGCCCTAATCCTGCACACACAGAGTTGAAAAGATTAAAGATGTAGTTAACCAGGAAGGGATGAATTTTCTTTTTACAAAGTATGGTGTCAAAAAACTTACAATGCATGAAATAATCCAGATTTAAATGACAACGGCCAGTCCCCATGGCACATTGAAAACAAAGACAGCATGCCTTGTTCTTTTCCTCTAAGGAGTGTATTGAAAAATACAATGGCCTTGGCAGAGTTTTCATATGTAAGATACTTTTATTGTACATCATGTTTCTTTTCGTGGGTGCATTAACACTTTGAGTCCAAAACTCATCCTCTTAGCCACTGATTCAGGATGTCAGAAAGGCCAACAGTGGAAGGCTGGGGGTTACAGCTCCCTGCTCCCTGTACGGACCCTCTAAGATGCATCTCTTGCTCACAAAGAGTTAACTGCCTACTTCCACCTCCTTCCCTACCCCATCCAGCTTTTCAAATTTCACCTCTAAAGAGATTATTACATCTGTGTTCCTTTGAATTCTGTGGGTCTTTGAGTCATGGAAGGGATGATTTTTTTCTTTATCTCTTCAGTTCTCCAGATCACAGAGCCGTGGGCAGGTCGCTTGCTCTGCTGTTTCCAGGATGGAATTCAGTCGAGCAGCAGGAGAAGGGCAGAGCTGACTCTTAAACTGGCCTCTGGGTGCAGCTGATTTAATTAAACCAGGGCTTCCGTCGGTCTGTGTTCTAAAGAGCGCTCCTGCTCTCATCCTCTGCTGCCTTTCTCCTTTGTGTCAAGGAGCCCAGGGACCAGCAGAAATAGAAACGGCCACACTTGGTCTGCTTTCTGAACACTGGCCTCTGCAGACCAAGACTCTGAGATAAAAGAGAAGATTTGCAAGAGAATGTCCACCTTTATGTAGACTTAGGAAGATTTCAGAGCTACATAAAATGGAATATGTCACATCCACATGTGAAATCTGTTTCATGAACTGCCTTGTTAATCCACTTAATTGGAGGAAGCAGGGCATGGGCTCATTGGAAAAGACCCTGATGCTGGGAAAGATTTAAGGCAAAAGGAGACGGGGGTGGCAAAGTATGAGATGGTTAGCTGGCATCGCCAACTCAGTGGACATGAGACTGAGCAAACTCCAGGAGGCAGTGAAAGACAGGGGAGCCTAGCGTGCTTCAGCCTATGAAGCTGCGAAGAGCTGGACATGACGGAACAACCACACACAGATTTTAGAATTCCCTTTGTCTCTTAACTTTGACACTTCCAACCTGCTGCCTGGTTGTAAAGTCAGCTCTGTCTCACCTAAAGGTGGGAGGAACCTCAGACCAATGCCAGCCTTCCCTGCACACACACGGTGGAGACTCAGTTTCTCAGATTGAATGCCTGGGGACCTCTGAAGCACAGGGTCCTACTGTACCTGTAGGGGTCTGGCTGGGAGAGGAGAGTTTCAGGAAGAGAGTACTGACTCAGGTCTGGGTAAGCTTAAGAGATGCTACAGTGCCCAGAGAGTAGCAGTAGGAGGAAGCAGCCACCACCCCCGTTATAGCCCCGGGAGAGCTGGAGCCTGGAAGAGCACCCCCTAGTGGGGGCTATTGCCATGGACTCCAGGAAGGAAAGGGGCTGGGGAGGCTCCAACTTCTTTCTCCTCCGGCCTTTGATCTTCTCATTGGCGAAACCCATCCCTGCCAGCAAGGGATCCTTGATGGTAAAGTTTGTATCAGTCAGCCTCACAGAGAACAGAACAGAGCAGAGAAGAATGGAAAATGGATCTAGGGATCAACAGAGAATAACCAGCTTGACCATTCTCAAACCTGTGGTGTGAATGGGGGAACCCACCATGGCCACCTTGTGGGATTATGCAGGGTTGTGAGGGGGCAGGATGAGTGGGCTCCCTCACCATTACACCCCCATCTAAAGATCTTCCTCTGACAGAGACCACCGGGGGTACCCCATAATTCCTAGCCACAGACCCAGTGGAGGAACAGCCTCAACTTCCTTTTCAGTTCAGTTCAGTCGCTCAGTCATGTTGGGCTCTTTGTGACTCCATGGACTGCAGCATGCCAGACTTCCTTGTCCATCAGCAACTCCCAGAGCTTGCTCAAACGCTTGTCCATTGAGTCAGTGATGCCGTCCAACCATCTCATCTTCTGTTGTCCCCTTCTCCTCCTGCCTTCAATCTTTCCCAGAATCAGGGTCTTCTCCAATTAAGTCAGTTCTTTGCATCAGATGGCCAAAGTATTGGAGCTTCAGCTTCAGCCTCAGTCCTTCTAGTGACTATTCAGGGTTGATTTCCTTTAGGATTGACTGGCTTGATCTCCTTGCAGTCCAAGGGACTCTCAAGAGTCTCCTCCAACAGCACAGTTCAAAAGCATCAATTCTTCTGTGCTCAGCTTTCTTTATAGTCCAACTCTCACATCCATACACGACTACTGGAAAAACCATAGCCTTGACTAGATGGACCTTTGTTGACAAAGTAATGTCTCTGCTTTTTAATGCTGTCTAGGTTGGGCATAGCTTTTCTTCCAAGGAGCACCCATCTTTTAATTTCATGGCTGCAGTCACCATCTGCAGTGATTTTGGAGCCCAAGAAAATAGTCTGTCATTGTTTCCATTGTTTCCCCATCTATCTGGCATGAAGTGATGGGACTGGGTGCCATGATCTTAGTTTTTTACTTCTGCCCTAAAACTTTTGGCAATACCAAATACTCTGTAGTATGCAATTAGTGGTAGCAGGTTCAGTGGGGCAGCCATGGGGTACTCCACTCTGCCCCACAATCTAAGACCACGCAGAGGAGGTTGATCTTCCTTCTCAAAGCCCTTGAACAGCCCCCACAGCACAGGTGAGGCAGAACTTCTGGAAGTGATCATAGCTCTCTGCTCTCAGAGAACAAGAAAAGAAATCCTATCTGCTACTGTTTAACCTTAGTCCCCTAACGTGTATTTCATGGAAGCCAAGTCCAACAAGATGCTCTAAGGTCAAACAGACTTGAGAAACCCATAAACTCTTTCTAGGAAACTTGAGATACATGTTAGCACATTAAAGACTCTGAGAAGTTCTACAATAAGAAATCTGTTTAATGTTCTGTATCCTAGGGGCTTTGACCATAATGTCCTTCCTTAATGAAACACTTATTCTTGTCCATTGAACGGTTTAAGAAAGGCTTGTTGAACCAGGAGCCAGTCAGTGGGGTCACAGGCATCAGTGACTGGAGTTTGGAGGGGACATAGATTGCTCAGATGTGGTAACCATATTTCTTGCCAAAAGTGCACCGTAATTAAGCAAGCAATACCAAGTTAACAGTTTTCAAATGGGTTATTTTTAAGAGTAGAATAACATTTTCATTATATAGCATGCTAATTTTTGTCATTTCAGCCTGGCCACAGAGCCAGTATCATGTCCGTCTGTAACCACAGTGACCCTAGTGCCATTATGCCAAAGTCTGAACTGCAAATCGTCATAACATTCCAATAGAGATTAAGTATCATGGTAATCATAGATTCCCCAGTGGCACAGTCGTCAAGAATCCACCTGCAGTGCAGGAGATGTGGGAAACAGGGGATCGACCCCTGGGTTGGGAAGATCCCCTAGAGGAGGAAATGGCAACCCACTCCAGTATCCTTGCCTGGGAAATCCCAAGGACAGTGGAGCCTGGTGGGCTCCAGTTCATGGGGTCCCAAAGAGCTGGACATGACTGAGCACACCGTTGTAGGGCAGGGTGGATAAAGGCATGAAACCTGGCACCAGCCGTCTGGCTCAATAAATACCTGTGATGATCGTCATCACCGTCATGACCATCATCTCCCTCCTCTAATCCTTCAGGTGCTTGTAAGTTCCTGTGGAGCGGGCGTCAGTGCCAAACCGCGGAACCTCCCCACTAGTGCCGGGAAAGCAGGCTCTCAGGGAACACAGAGTAAAAGATGAACATCCTGGCCTTGCTGCGGACTTGGAGCAATTTCATATTGCTTTGTCTTGGCAGAGAAAATACGGAATGTTGGTGGATGACTATGTTGGCGAGAGAACAACAAGATGCTGTTGAGTTTGATATGGCCATAGGGTATGACGACAGTTAGTTTTCCATGTTTCTGGACATATCAAGGTTATGAGACCTTATGTCAAGTCATGTTTAACCACTGAGACACTGAAATTCTTCATTTTCTTTAAATCATTATTACAAATTTTGGCTCATTGTGAAAAGCTCTCAGTTTATGTTTTAAATGGTCATATCAAAATAAACTCACCGTTTTGGGTGTGGGTACCAAAAATAGAATATCCAAACTCAAACTGTCGTGGCCTTCTCTCTGATCTTTCTCCTCTCTCCCCCTCCCTCCCTCCTCCTCTTCCTCTTCTCCTCCTTTTTCTTTCCTCTCTCTCTGTCTGTAATTTTTCAAGCTCACAGCTTTTTCTCCCCTCAAATAGCTTTGAAATATTCATCATTTTCTTCTTTGGACAAAAATAAAGTTTTTCTTATTTTGAAGATGAAGAACATACGGCCGTATTAAACTGTGAAGATCTCTTAGAAACAGAAGTTCTCTAATACTTGCCTGTGATAAAGAAATATGACACGAAGGGAACACTGCAATAGGGCGGTGGCCAGCAGACATTCAGTGTATGACCCCGGTGTGAGCGGTGAATCACCCGGAGTGACGCCAGACGCAGTCACCGCTGGAAGCTCCCACAGCCCAGCTAGTTGTGTCTGGCGGTGCACAGTCAAATTTGCTTTCATCACACCTGCACTTGCTTTCGTTCCACACTGAAAAGTTTTGTCAAATTGCCAGTTTTCACACAGATGTACGAATCATGCCAAGGAATTGACTGAGTTGGACTATCTCAGGGGTCTTTGCCCTCCTCGTCAACACTCAGCATCACTCAGTTGCAAGTGATCTCCGTGCATGGCTCTTGGCTTGCCTAACTCTGTTATATTTTTACCTCAAGTTAAAAGAACCATTAAAGAAGGGGCGGTGCATATCATTCAGATCAACTCAAAATGACTGTGATTACATGTTTGAAGTGAAGTGAAGTGAAGTTGCTCAGTTGTGTCTGATTCTTTGCGACCCCATGGACAGTAGCCTACCAGGCTCTGCCATCCATGGGATTTTCCAGGCAAGAATACTGGAGTGGGCTGCCATTTCCTTCTCCATGTTTAGAGCTTTATATACATTGATTAAACCTCATGAATCTCTCTCTAATTAATTACCTTCTCTAGATACATCTGGTTCCTGTGTTGTCTGTTGTTTCATCACATTGTTAAGTAGGCTGAAGGGGCATTTGTTTCATTCACCCTGTCCGGCATCCCTCGGCCTGAATTATTCCAGCGATTTATTTTCCGTTTGCCTATGTTTTTGTTTTTTGGCCTCGTCATGTGGTATGCAGGATTCAGGATCTTAGATCCCTGGCCCAGAATCAATCCTGTGCCCCCTGCAGCGGAAGCTTGGAGTCTTTGCCCACTTTTATGAGAATCACGTTATAAACTCATAAGCCAAAGTAATTTTTCCTTTAATTTTCCCTCAAATTACTTTATCTTATTTTCTCTTTAATTTTCAGTGTAAGTGAAAGTGGAAATCACTCAGTCGTGTTCGACTCTTTGTGACCTCATGGACTATACAATCCATGGAATTCTCCAGGCCAGAATACTGGAGTGGGCAGCCTTTCCCTTCTCCAGGGGATCTTCCCAACCCAGAGATCAAACCCAGGTCTCCGGCATTGCAGGCGGATTCGCTACCAGCTGTCTTACATTAAACAGATTGTACATGCTTCTCAACATCATACTATTTTCTCAGAAATAGAGTATTACAAATTTCAGGTTCCTTTTCATTCCCTTAACCTGATTCAACCAGGCTAATAGTACCTGTTCAGAGAGGATTCACTCAAAATTTGTGGTTGTTTGAAATTAATTTCACCTCTTTTGTCTTCTCTGAATTTTTCCCAATTACTAAATTGGGAAAACTAAATTACTAAAATGAAGCAAAATTTTTATTGGAAAAACTGCATCATGAGTTTTTCTCCTTGTTTCCTCTGTCTTGATACTATGGTTGTTATAGTTGCTGGACAAATTCACCATTTATGTAGCTTATATTGTGTATTTTTATACAATTTTATCATATTTTTAGAATTTGCAAACTATTTTTTCTTGCAGGAAAGGTTGGGGGAAGAGGAGGTGTGGCTGACAGTGAGGGGGTGGCAAGACCTTATGTTACCACTTACGTGTAAAGAATGTTTATAAATGGGGGATTCCCTGTCTCTTTTTCCCAACGTTCAGTCTAATTCTTTCTCACTCCCCTGAATTGTAGCATCCCCTGAAAGGGCCCCACCAGTCCCGGGCCCACAGGCCTGAGCTCAAAGGCCATGCCTCCTCTGCAGGTGTACCTGGCTGCAGGCACTGTGTACGGACTTGAAGGCCAGCTGAGCGAGCTAGAGGATGCCGCCCGGTGCATCCACAGCGGCACGGATGAGACCGAGCTGGCGGACCTGGAGGACCAAGTGGCCACGGCAGCGGCCCAGGTCCATCACGCCGAGATCCAGGTAAGAGCTCTCCTCTACGCCCAGGTGGAGGCAAAAAGAGGGGGTACCTCATCTCCCACAAGAGTCATCTCTAAGCCTTTGTATCTGTCCGTTCCTGCCATCTCCAGCAGACTTCGTGGACATGGTCCTCTCAAAGTGAAGTGAAAGTGAAGCTGCTCAGTCATGTCCAACTCTTTGCGACCCCATGGCCTGTAGCCTACCAGGCTCCTCTGTCCATAGGATTTTCCAGGCAATAGTTTTGGAGTGGATTGCCATTTCCTTCTCCAGGGGATCTTCCCAACCCAGGGATCGAACCAGGGTCTCCCGCATTGTAGACAGATGCTTTACCGTCTGAGCCACCAGGGAAGCCCTCCCAGCATGGTCCTCCCAGGATGCCACCAAATCCTCCTTTTCAAAGTACAGCCCTCCTCTCCCCGAATTATAGCCTTGATAATATTTGTCTTCCAAACCTATGCCATCCTCCTCTTTGACAAATTCTCTGACCCTTGCTATAGAGGCTCCCACCCCACCCCAAGACCAGCCTCCCTAGCCTTTATCACACTGTGGATTACCTATTTAATGCCAGTGTTCCCCACGATAGACTGAAAGTGTCTTGAGAACAAGACTCTGGCTATCTAGCTTAACACCATAAGTCTAGTGCCTAACATGGGTTTGGGGCCCAGTAACATTGAGAGGAATAAATGAATGGAAAATGAAGTGTAGAATTCTCAGACCAGTATTTTGCATGATTTTCAATGTGGCTGTTTTAGAACTAACTACTATATTATCTGTAACTTTCTGAAGATGCTTGTTTGCAGTTTTCATGGATAGCCTCTTGGCCTCTGATTCTGGATCAGAATCAACTGTGAACTAAGTAACTGATTCTCAGACTGGGGTCTGTGAACATATGCATATTCAGGGACCCACAAAAAATGCTGGTCTCTGCAGCATAAGCTCAGTGTAGATCCCTGGTTCACTGATATTTTTGTAGACCCTGCATCTCAAAACTTGCATCCTTTGGAGAATGGGCATCAGTAGAAACCATCTCTGGACAGAGATGATAACAGTCTTGGGTGATAATTATTTTTAAATAAACATTTCTATTTTAAAGAGTCAAAAATCACAACTGCTGATACCATTAAGCACTCTTGAGAATGGGAGGGTACCAGTTCTGTGCTAGGAATGGCCTGGGAATGGGCTCATCACATATGACCCTGTTGACTGTTTATTACCTCAAATAAAAATCATTTCCCACAAATGCCCCTCAACATTTAATCAATTTATAGACAGTGTGATATAAAATAGAATCAAATCATTTGTTTTCTGGGGGTGTATTTTGCAGCAAATATTTCTCAAGTGGCTTGGCAGGAAGTAATATTGTTTATGGATGACTGGGAGGGTTTTATTGGATAATTAGTTATTTGTGCTTCCAAATTTTTCTAGGCTTAAATTACTGGAGCCATGTTTTATGGCAGAAAATCCTGGCATCCAAAATATCTATTTTCCATGTGTTTGAATGTGCCTTGTTGTTGTTGTTTAGCAGCTCAGTTGTGTCCGACTCTTTGCAACCCCATGGATTATAGCCTGCCAGGCTCCTCTGTCCATGGGGCTTTCCAGGCAAGAATACTGGAGTGGGTAGCCATTTCCTTCTCCAGGGGATCTTCCCAAACTCAGGGATTGAACCCAGGTCTCCCGCATTGCAGGCAGACGCTTTAACCTCTGAGCCACCAGGGAAGCCAGCCTGGAGGGTAGATGTGCTGAATTATGTTCTTAGATTAGGTCAGATTCCGGGGACGCTTTCACCTTGGAGTTTACCTTTGGGACAGGCTTGCCTGGTGCTCAAGGAGACTGCAGGACCATCCACGGGGCAGCGTGCTAAGAACAGCTGGCCACTGTGTCCTGCAGGGTCACCTCTGTGAGCATTCCTGGGAAAAGTCTCTCTTAACTCTTAATACCAGGAAAAGCTGTTCTCCTAAATACTTGGTCTTTATCTGTGAACACAGAGTCCTACACTGATCTTTTTGCTTTGGCTCCCAGAAAACTCAGAACTGAAATGGTCATCCCCTTCTGTTAAGAGTGAGGTTAAGGGTCCCTGGATATTCAGTCTTAGGAATTAATGGAACACAACTAGACAGAAAATGATAGATAGATAGGCAGATAGATAGATAGATAAAATGCAGGCAAAACCAACCCTCAGCAATCTCCTTTCCTCTTTCTTCATCCTTTGCCCATGGACTAAAGCAGGAAAAATTAACCCTTCTTATTCCAGAGCCTGGCAGTCAGCAAATCAGGAGATCAGCAACTTGCTGTCTTCAAGGGGAGGAGCCCTCTGAGCGGAGCCCTCTGAGCAAATCCCTCCATCAAAACTGCTTCCAGGAGAGAGTGTGGGCATCTCACTCACACCAGTTGCTAATGACTGACAAGTTTATTAGCAATCTATTTGTCTCTAAACCAAGGGAATGCCCTCCTCAGTGTGAAATTTGAGGAATCAGAATAGGAAGGCATCTGGGGGGCAGGGAGGGACAAGGACTGCACAGTGGCCCCTGATGGGGACTGGCTGCTGGGCAGCTTCTCTAGTGCTCTTTGACCAGCTGCCACCGTCCTGGCCTTTAGCTGCCTCCTCCTCCCTCTCTGAGTAAGACTGCCGGGATAGGGGAAGCATCTCCCATATCTGCCGCCCTTTCAGATCTTCTCTCTGCATTTCCTAGAGCAGCTTTCTCCATAGGCTTCATCCAAAGAAGCCCTCCGTAAATGACAGTGGAATTAGAATTTGTCTTGCGCAGCACGAAATAGCTTAGGGACAGGGGAGGCAATGGACTTTCCAGGTGGCTCAGATAGTAGAATCTGCTTGCAATGCAAGAGTCCCAGGTTCAGTCCCTGGGTTAGGAAGATCCCGTGGAGAAGGAAATGGCAACCCACTCCAGTATTCTTTTTTTCCTAATTTATTTATTTATTTACATTGGAGGATAATTGCTTTACAGTACTGAGGTGGTTTTTGCCGTACAGTGACATGAATCAGCCACGGGTGCACACGTGTACCCCCATCCTGAACCCCCCTCTCACCTTCCTCCTCAGCCCCTCCCTCAGGGCTGTCCCAGAGCACTGGCTTTGAGCGCTCTGCTTCATGCATCGAACTTGCACTGGTCATCTATTTCCCATGTGGTGACATACATGTTTCAATGCTGTTCTCAAATCATCCCACCCTCGCCTTCTCCCACAGAGTCCAACGGTCTGTTCTTTACATCTGTGTCTCTTTTGCTGCCTCGCATATAGGATCATCGTTACCATCTTTCTAAATTCCATATATATGCATTAATATACTGTATTGGTGTTTTTCTTTCTGGCTTACTTCACTCTGTATAATAGGCTCCAGTTTCATCCACCTCATTAGACCTGACTCAAATGCATTCTTTTTTATGGCTGAGTAATATTCCATTGTGTATAGGTACCACAGCTTTCTTATCCATTCATCTGCCAATGGACATCTAGGTTTCTTCCATGTCCTAGCTATCACTCCAGTACTCTTGCCTGGAGAATTCTATGGACAGAGGAGCCTGGCCAGGTACAGTCCATGGGGTCACAGAGAGTCGGACACGACTGAGCAACTGACAGGGAGGGCAGTGAAGACATCAGGGTGGAGGGCCCACACGTTGGGCTGGGCCCACTTTCAGGTCTCCGGTCTGATGCCCCAGCACACTCAGGCTGCATCATAGCCTCCTCCCTCAGGTCTGCCGGCCTCCTCCTGCCTCCTCCAGTGTCCCCCATGCCAGGTCTTGGCAAGAGGGCTCTGAGGATGGGGCAGCATGGTGCGGGCATGGGCACTGGCATTAATTTTGAGCTCTGCTGTGAGATGTTGGGTGCATCACTCATCCCTCTGAGCCACAGTTTCCTCGTCTGTAAAACCAAGAGGACGGTACCTGCATCACAGGATTATGACCGAAGCATGAGTGAGTTCACGTATTTAAAGCACTCGGCATGGTGATGGCACACAGTGATGCCCTTTTCTAAGAGCAGGGACCATGTCTTCTTCACCCCTGGGGACATGGACGGACGGGGATTCTTTCCTAGCACTGAATGGACTCTTGTTCTCTGTATCTACCTTAAGACAAATTGTTGGAGAAGAAATCTGAGCTCCTTCTCACCTTCCGATGTTATAGTGAAAGAAACCGGTGCCCAGAGACTGGAGGAAGTTTCTCAAAGCCACTTGGCCTCTTCATAGAGGAAACGGACTTGAATCAGGTGCTGCTGGGCCTCCACCTAAGACCTGGCACTGTGATTTTGAACTCGGAGTCATGGAAGAAGGAAGGTGGATCTCCAGCTCCTACTTGCCTTTCGAAACTCACAGCGTGTTGCCTCCCAGGGAAGCCCGCCTTGACCGCACCCCAACCCCTATGCTGAGCCCGGTGGCCCTGGGCCAGGGTTCCCATCATGCCCCAGGCTTCCATTTATCCCTCAGGGACCTCTGACAGGGGTGACATGCTCTAGAGCTAACAACCAGAAAATTGAATTTACAAAGAGGGATCCGTGGTTTATTTTCTCCACTACAGTACCAGGTAGAGACGTGCCTGGTAGAAGCTGAATGAATGAATGAATGAATGAGCACATATCAAAGCAGATTTGTTTTCTATAGGTTCATAACACTTCTAATAAAGATTCTCTCCTCCTGGACACTGTGCCTACTGATTCTGTCTTTCTGTTGCATTAAGATTTCTGATATTGAGAGCCGGATTTCAGCCCTGACCAATGCAGGGTTGAATATAGCACCCTGTGGGCGCCTCACCAGAAAACGAAACCAGAAGCAAAGGAACCAGGTGAGTTTGTCCCTTGCTCCATCTGCTGGAATACCGCATGACCTGGAAAATGCAGAAGATGAAACACCTGTGGCTTCACAAAGGCCTACTGATGCCTGTGTTCCGTTTGTAGGTACAAACCATAGACACATCGAGGCAGCAGAGGAGGAAACTGCCTGCTCCACCGGTGAAAGGTATGCTTACATCAGACCACAGAGCCACCCAAGAATCAAGCCTGACTCATTCACTTAGAGTAACTCAGAGATCTGAGTTTGAGGACTAGATCTAATGAGGTGTTTTCACCCTGAATTACCCTTGTGGAGAGTCTGTCTTGATCTGGATTCCTCCAAGAGGCAGACCCTGGGACAAGGATGTGATGTGGGAGGTAACTCCAAGAAACACGGATATGGGAAGAGAGAAATGATTCAGGGAAGGAAATTAAGCCAATACAGTGTACTTTGATTAGTATTAATAGTTTGCTTCTTTGTGCAAATGATGCTAAATCCTGATGGGGACTTCTGGGAGACAGTATTAACCGTATCTCCTACTTTCCTGCTCAAAGAATTAGGAAGATGAGGTTTTTCAACTCTCATCTTTGCTTGAAGGTTATTTTGGGCAGGGACATTGACTCCCTGGTACTTCTGACCATCACTCATGGGCTAAGAGAGAGTGGTGGTGCCTGCAGCAGGATGCTGTCAGAGTGGGCTGGGACGGTGACCATCAGGGAGATGTGAGCACACGCCGAAAGCATCTAACTCAGGGCATCTAACCCAACTTAGAGGGATTCCAGTAATGCCAGTCCCATCACCCTTATCTACTGGTCATTTTCAACCATCTCCCTGGATTCAGAAGCCACAGAGTGGGGATGCCAAACTAAAAATTTAGACCTACAAAGTAAAAGAGTGGAAAGTCGGTGGATACATGTTTGAGTCCTGGCTCTACCCTTCATTGTTTAACAAACATTTACTGAATGCCTACTTTATATTCCATGGAGCCCCAAACAATTAAAACGTACTGCAGATCCATTAGCTCTTACTTTGAAAGCCTTGAGTCTATATGTGTTTCAGAATCATTTGGACATTAGAAAGGTAATGCGGTCTGTGTGCTGTGGTGTCGCGTAGTGTCTGATAAACACATCAGTAGCCCTGCAGCCAAGTATGAGAATGCTCATGCTCTGTGGGTGGGACAAGGACCTGAAACAGCCACTTGTCAGCTTACGTCAGGTTTTGCCATTAGGCAGTTTTGACTCCAAAGTGATAAAGATTTGTCTTTTTTTTTTTTTTTTAGCCTTTTATATTTCAGAATTGCAAATAAGAGTTAGTAGACTGTATTGGATTATCTCCAAGCTACCTTTTTGCCAGAAAGCCACCAATGAATGATGCCTTGGTTTATTTGATCCACCCCAAAATAAATAAACAGAACAAAATGTTTCCACAGTCAGGCCTATGGACCCAGAATGAGATGCCAAGTCTAGAACAAAAATCTGGTAGACTGGACAGCTGCTCCTTCTTCCTTAACCATCAGTCCAGCTTCCAGATGATACTTATTCCTATGTGTTTCCTTTTAGCTGAAAAAATTGAGGCGTCTTCAACAACCACCATTAAAACATTTAACCGCAACTTCGTTCTCCAAGACTCCTCAACAAACGGGACTAAAGAAAGGAGTAGCAACCCCAAGGATTTGATAGTAAGTCATCTCTGTCTTAATGCCAGTTACTTTCACTATTGATGGCACCTCCATTCTGCAGCCATTCTTTCTGTAGATGCCCAGTCAGAACTTCCTGCATGATCTCATGGTCTGTTGGTTAAATGACAGGGTTCCCTATATTGCTAAACTCCTGGGTATGTGAATACATTCTCTCAGCTATATCTCCAGTTCCTTTTCGGAGCCAGGTTTAATATAAGAGAAATAAAAACATGTAGACAAAATGTAAGGTCTGATTGAGCTGTACAAGTTTTTATTCTGCTTTTGGTTCATATTCACTCTTCCTTAAATTTCTTGTTAGCCATTAAATACTTGTGTTCCTACAAAAAAGTCAGCAGCTGCCCATAAACGTGGCAAAGGAAGGGATAATGGATACTTTGCATAAACCTGGAGATCATGTAAGAGGGCTAAGGGATTATACCAACACACGCTTCAGAATTTTGCAAATGCTCGATGCTGCTTTCGTGGGAGGTAAAGATCCGGCTGAACTGTCCCTGAGATACTGATGATGCTGAGGGGGCAGAAGATGGCTGGTGACAAGACTGAAGCACAGGCAAACCTATTCGGTCGCCTTTTATGCATCACCCGTTGCTCCCTTCCCTTACACCCCCTACACTGTTCCTGTGTCGTGAGCACACAGACACCAGGAAACGGCACAGTGGAGGGCGTGCTCTTTTGAATAACAAGTTACTGCATCTCTTAGGCACCAGATGGCAACTGCGCTGCCCACTGCCTTCGCTGCACTGGCGAGCCATTACCCCGACCTTCCAAAGTCCAATTACCTGGCTCCTGGCCATTACTGCAAAGACCTAAAAAGATGCATTATTACTCGAAAAGGGCAGACCACTAGGGCCAAGGAAGGAATCTGTTATAAATAAGACAGTTAAAAACAAATTACCTTAGGGGAAAGTCAGAGGTGGGGAAGAGGGATAAATTAGGAGTTTGAGATTAACATATACACACTAGTTTATATAAAAATAGACAACCAAGAGGGACCTGCTGTATAGCACAGGGAGCCGAACTCAGCCTATAAGGGGAAAGAACCTGAAATATATATACATACATGCACCTGGGCTGCTGAGGTGGTGCTAGTGGTAAAGAACCCACCTGCCAACGCAGGAGACATGACTTGGGTTCAATCCCTGGGTCAGGAAGATCCCCTGGAGGAGGGCATGGCAACCCACTCCAATATTCTTGCCTGGAGAATCCCATGGACAGAAGAGCTTGGTGAGCTACAATCCATAGGGTCACACAGAGTCAGACACAACTGGAGCGACTGAGCCCGAAGCTCGCCTATATACCTGAATCATTTTGCTCTACACCTGAAACTAATACAACATCGTAAATCAACTATACTTCAATCAAACAAAAAAATAAAGAGAATAAAGCTCCAGGTCCCCCTCTCTTAAAATTATTTTAAAAATAAAACAATAAATAAATTACCTTCCATAGATAAGTGGTTGCCAGGGGCTCGGAGAAGGCAATGGCAACCCACTCCAGTACTCTTGCTTGGAAAATCCCATGGACAGAGGAGCCTGGTAGGCTGCAGTCCATGGGGTCGCAAAGAGTCGGATACGACTGAGTGACTTCACTTTCACTTTTCACTTTCATGCATTGGAGAAGGAAATGGCACCCCACTCCAGTACTCTTGCCTGGAAAATCCCACGGACAGAGGAGCCTGGTAGGCTGCAGTCCATGGGGTCGCAAAGAGTCGGATACGACTGAGTGACTTCACTTTCACTTTTCACTTTCATGCATTGGAGAAGGAAATGGCAACCCACTCCCGTGTTCTTGCCTGGAGGATCCCAGGGACGGGGGAGCCTGGTGGGCTGCCGTCTATGGGGTCACACAGAGTCGGACATGACTGAAGTGACTTAGCAGCAGCAGCAGCAGCAGCAGCAGCAGCAGGGGCTCTGAGGAGGGAGCATAGAAAGAAATGCTTAAGGATAAGAGGTTTTACTGTAGAGTGAGGGTATGTTTTGAAACTTGACTGAGCTGGTGGCTATGTAACATTGAGAATGTCCTAAATGCCCCTGAATTGTTCATTTTTAAATGGTTAATTTTATGTTTGTGAATTTCACCTCAGTAAATTATTTTTTAAAATTAATTAGCTTTAAATAACACAGAAAGGTTAAAAATGAAAGGATAGACAATATTTGCTAAATAAATGGAAACAAAAAAGAAAGGGCAGGAATGCTACTTTCAAACAAAGTAGTATCCAAGGCAGGAAGCACACAGAAGAAACAGGGAGGGAGCATGTTTAGATATTGATAAAATAAAGGAAATCACGAGCCTTTCTTGAACTGGCAAACAACGCAATTTAATGTGCCATGGTTAGTGACTTTAAAATTCTCTTATCAGCCCTTGGAAGCCCAGTACACCAGAAATATGTACAAATTAGATAATTTGGAATAGTGTAATTATTAATCTTTAATTAATAAATATATCTAAAAAACATATCTAACTTTATACTTAACAGAGCTTTCACTTTCTTTACAAACATCAATGGGCCATTTATAAAAACTGATTTTATACCGACTACAAAGAAAGCCTCAATAAATTCCCACAGGTAGAAAGTATAAAACTATCCTCTGTGACCCCAATCCTCAAAATGATCTCACATGTTCTGAAACTGTTAAAACCCCAACAACCAAAGCCTGATGGGGCTGGTAAATGTGTACACATCTCCATGCTTACTTACACACACAGACACATACAAATCACACACCAGTAGTGCTTCTTCAGAGAGATGAGGCATGCTAAATAAAATATTCGCAAATTAAATGCAGGGGTACTTTAAATAATAAATTACCAGATAAATTTTACAGGAATGCAACGAGACCTTTAATACTGAGATAATGACTAAAAATCCCACAAAAAATTTGTTTCTTTCTAAATTAATTTATAGTTTAATCTAATTCTCATAAAATTCTTAGTGAGATTTTCTTGGAACTAAAGTTCATCTAGGAATAAATATGAATGAATAGACAAGGGCAATTTGCAACATTAAAATGGTTTTTCTGCCAGATTTTTTAATAAATTAAAAACTGTAAAGAAATTGATGATTAATGAAATAGAATAGAAAGCTCAGAAATAGATACAGGCACATATGAAAATCTGTTTTATGATTTTTTTTAAGCCTTAGGAACCAGTAGAGAAGGTATAGATAATTAAAAAAAAAAAAAAAAGCTGTGCTTGGCAAATTAGCCAATGGGATGTAGTCGGAAGGGAATCAGTTTGGTCTTATTCCATATACCAAAATGAATTTCAGATAGATTAAGAAGTACATGTAAGAAATGCATCACTTTTTGAGTACTGTGAACTGTTTCACTGGGCAATGGGCATGCATACCTTTTATGACATAAAAAAGCAGCTGACGTTGCTGATGGCCTCGCTTTGCTTTCACCAAGTGGCTGATTGCATCTGCTCATTTTCTCACCTCAGGAGCCCACCCTGGAGTCTGCTGTGATGTATTAGCACCATGGAACTCCACTGCCAGTGACCCACTGCCTCCGGCCATACACGACAGTGCCTTGACCCAACAGCCATCTAATTACTGTACGGATTTCCACCTGAGGAGAGGGCCTGGGGAGGCCGCAGTGCACCCCTGCACAGGGCTGTCCTGATACCTCAGCCAGAAAGCAGACCCAGACGTCAGCACCAAGGTCTTGCCTACTCTCTGCCTTAGGCTCCCAGGGGAACCCAAGACAGAAAACCAAGACGCTGGCTTCCAGCAGCAGAGCTCCCTGTTCTCAAGATGCATCCTTTCCCTGTTCACTTTGCTACTGTGTGTTGTCTTTAAGACTTTATTTTATTTTTACCCTTTTGATTCAACTAGAATTACATGTCAACAATTTGTCCCAAAATACAGTGCTGGGGTCAGGGGATAGTGAAGGGAAGGGTATTAACATCTAAGTCATCAGTTCTTATTCATCTCTCACAGGCATGTCTGTCCCACAAATGCTTAGGAGAAAAGTGAAATGCCCCTGTAGTGAGCACTAGGGACTGTCTAACTTGGGGAGCCCTCAACTGTCAAAGTCTCCCTCTAGCTGCCTCATTCCTGCTGGCTTCTCACCCACCACACCACCAGTTCCTCCCATCACTTTACAGTCGGAAGCCACAGGACAGAAAGCTCTCACTCACCCGTGCCATGCCCAGGTCTGTCTGAAACAATGTCTCATCAAGAGTTCAGGGCTCTTCCTTGGACTTGCTGAGAGTCTCCCCGCTCTGAAGGGGAGAGGAGCCTGAGAAAGCCCACCATTGGCTTAACTTTAGTGCATTGTCCAGAATCAGTAAGATGTGGTTTAGCAATGACCACGTCTAAATGAGGTTTTAGGTAACTGGATGATTGCAGAATACAACCACACAAGGAAATACTGTACTCCAAAATTTACCTCCCCGTAAATATTCAGCTGAAGTAGTTAGATGACCCTAAAGATAAAAATGGTTAAGGAACACCCTAAGAAAACTTGCATGTCTGAATAAAGCAAGGACAAACTATGAATTCAACAGACGCAAGAGTTGAAGCTAACTCCCCTTGTGTGGTCTCAAACGCATGACTGTTCAGAGTGTGTTTATAAAAGCAAATGGAACTGGAATTTCACTCAATTAATTGAGTATTAGCAACTTTTTAAAAAATTTTCTCCTTGTATATTTTGAATCCGAGGAAGAAGGTATAAGATGGGAAGTAAAGAAATAGCATGACTGATGTTTATTAAGGGACCGCTCTGAAGGAGGTGATAGACTTATCATTCTAATCCTTATAGCAGCCCTATTCAGTGGGTATCCCCATTTTTCAGATGAGGAGACTGAGGGCCAGAGTGATTACTTTGCCAAAATCAGACCTTTAAGCTAAGTATAATTTGAACGCCTGACAAAGCCTCATTCTGTGTTGTTTTCAACTTCTATGTTCTTTTGCTGCTGTGCACATTTCCAGACCTGACTTGCTGCTGAAATGTGTGTTATGATCCATTCCTCATGGGGGTCTACCTATCTTCCAGTAATACTCCTTGCTGATGCTGTGTATGTGTTATCCAACAGAAATGAGTCCTTTGAAATAAAGTAAATCTTTGGCTTTTTGTTCTGTTGGTGTGGTTAAAAGCAAACAAATACACAATTTTAAAACACAACAAAAAAGATCTGAGTTCCAAATAGAGCGTTTTCTTTAAGAGGCATGAAAAGCAACTACTGTTGTGTTATAGTGTTAAAATATTCAGTTTTCCTTGACAAAAATGTGTACTGTGTAAGCCTTGCAAAAAAAAAAAAAAAAAAGAAGAAGCCTGCTCTATGGCATTTGAATTTTTATAAAGGTTTCCTTGTGCCAAATAAGTGCAAAGATTTAATTTACTATTAAAATCCATAAGCATATGTTATAGTTCCAGAAGAATTATTTTGTCATCAAGTGATTTTGATCTTCAGTGTCAATATTTATATTTAGATTAATTTTTATAAATGAAAATATTTTAAAGGTTTAAGAAAATCAGGCCAACAGGACCATATCTTTGATGACTTCTGAAAGTATGCTTGCCTTCATGTTATATGCACATTGCCGAGAAATACTGTCAAGAAAAATGATAAAGAAGTAAAAGTCATTTATGAAAATAATGCTTGTGGGTGTGTGATTTTTGTTTGGTTTTGTTTGGTTTTTGGTTTTTTTGGTTACAGAAGACTGGGAATGAAGAAGGGGTAGGGAAGTCAACGGCTAGTCATTGGCAGGGCCAAGATTCAAAGCCATGGTTGCCCCATACCCCGTGTTCCTTCTGGTTATACCACTCACCTCTCCACTGCTTGTCTTCCTGAGAACAGACTCGCCCAGGACCACCTCTACTGAGGGGTCACTCAGGTAAGACTAGTAGTTCTCAAAGCAGGAGGAGGGGCAGTGTGATTCTTGTGCCTCAGGGGACACTGTCACAACTTACTGAGGGCAGGACATGCACAGAGTAAACAGCGGTCAGGGATGCTGCTAAACACCCTCCAGCGCACAGGATAGGAGCTCCCCAAACAAAGAGTCATCCAACTCAAGAGGCCAATGGTGCCGCGTCTGAGAACCCTGGGTTAGACCCTGGAGGGAAGCCCGGACGCCTGTGGAAAAGCCGCTCCCACCTCCACGGGGACTGTGTGGCTGAGTGGGAAGCAGGGCAGTGACTCTCTCAGAGCCTTTCACAGGCTCAGAGGCAGCTGTTGGTCCCCTGAGGCTGGCCTGCTCACACACTGGCCTCTCCTATCCCCGGATGGGAGTAGGAGCCCACAACAAAACTGCAATGAATGAGGGGATAAAACAGCAGCAAAGAGCAGATGGACCTAGAGACGGTCATACTGAGTGAAGTAAATCAGACAAAGAGAGACAAATGTCATATGATGTCACTTACACGTGGAGTCCAAAGAAAATGATGCAAATCAGCTAAGCAACGAAACAGATTCACAGACATAGAAGCCAAATTTATGGTTACCGAGGGGGAAGGTGGGGAGGGATACATTAGGAGTTTGGGATTAACAGATGCAAATCACTGTACATAAAATAAACAACAAGGACTTATTGTATAGCACAGGGAACTATACTCAATATCTTGCAATAATCTATAATGGAAAAGGATCTGAAGCTGCTCACCTGACACTAACATAATACTGCAAATCAACTATGGCTTAAACAAAAAGCAGCAGCTGAGAGCCTTCTCTGCCCGAGAGGCTGACACAACAGTATTCAAGCTCGAGTGGGCATCACAATCCCCTGCAAAAACACAGATTCAGGGAATAAATCCAGTCACCTCCCATCCTCAGTTTACCTTCCTCTATGCTCCCACGGACAGCAAGGATATCAAACCAGTCAATCCTAAAGGAAATCAACCCTGAATACGTGTTGGAAGGACTGATGCTGAAGCTGAAACTCCAGTATTTTGGTCATCTGATGTGAACAGATGACTTACTGGAAAAATCCCTGATGCTGGGAAGGATTGGGGGCAGACGGAGAGGAGGGCATCAGAGGATGGGATGGCTGGATGCCATCACTGATGCAATGGACATGGACTTGGGCAAACTTCAGGAAAAGGTGAGGGACAGGGAGGGCTGGTGTGCTGTAGTCCATGGGGTCGCAAAGAATGGACACGACTCGGTGAGTGAACAACGACGACGCTCCCATTAGTCTGGCACAATATTTGCTAAACATTCACAACAAGTTAACACTTAGGTTGGTGGGGCATTTCAGATGGGGCCGGCCAGGAGAACAACACCAGGAGACCCTCTGAGATATTCTCTGGGCAGCATTTCCAGACCAGAATTCCTGACTTCTCTACACTGCCTCCCATCCCCAACCACATTCCCATAGGACAGCAAGACATGGAAACAGCTAAGAGGGTTCAGACACACTCCTGTTACCCAAGCATTTGGCTACCCTAACCCAGAAGCCCAGAAAATTTGTATTGAGCAGCCAATGTGTGTTGACAATCCAAGTATTCAAGAGAACCAGTCTGAATCAACAATTAGGGTGTCAAGAGTGATAGGCAACTAAACTTATAGAAAATTTACAGCTCTTCTTGTATCCAGAATAAATAGGAACAGAGTAAAGATAGTATTTTCCCCTAAGAAAAAAGAGCTTGATTTGCCATGCCAAAAAAAAAAAGGCACCCAGTATTCATAGTATTTGAAGGCTGCCAGAAAACACAGCTCCACTCTCTGACATCCCACAAACCAGCCCAGTGACCTATCACCTCATCTGTAAAATGGAGTTAAAACAGCTTCCTCGTGGCATTGTTAAAAGGTTCAGTGAAGGGCTTCCCCAGTGGTCCAGTGGTTCAGAATCCACCTGGCAACACTGGTTTGATCCCTGCTCCAGGAAGATCCCGCGTGCCATGCAGCAACTAAGCTGACTATGCGCCACAACCGCTGAGCCCACACCCACAGCCCATGCTCCACAACAAGCAAAACCACCGCAGTGAGAAGCCCGTGCACCGCAGCGAAGTGTAGCCCCCGCTCACTGCACCTAGAGAAAGCTGGTGTGTGGCCACGAAGACCCACCAAGACAGATAAATAAATAAATATTTTTTAAAAGATAAAAGGTCCAATGAAGTAACACACAAGGAAATTCTCAGCAGAATGCTTGGTAACTATAGGTCCTCAATGTCCTCCTTTTTCTCTTGGAATACGAAATACATTTGCATATCAGCACCAATGCTTTATTTTGCAAAATGCTATGTCTCGATTTTTCTACTCATCGTAGAAGAGATTATTTTTCTGCAAATATTCACTCCCTTATCCCCCTAACTCTAGGAGGAGTGCACTGCCTCACCCCACTGGAGCTGGGCGTTGCCTTGTGGTTGGTGGAGCACACTTCTCTGTCTCTGGCTGCTATAACAAAAATACCGAAGACTGGGAAGTTCATAAACAACAGAAATGTATTTACCACAGCTCTGGAGGCCGAGAGTCCAAGATCAGAGTGCCAGCATATTTGGTTGTGGGGAAAGGCTGCCGCAGACTTCTCATGTGTCCTCACATGGAGAGGGTTCTCACTGGAGCCTCCTTTAAAAGGGCACTAATCCCAGCCAAAAGAGTGGAGCCGACCTAATTACCTCCCAGAGGCCTTACCTCCTCATATCACATCTCAGGGGTTAGGTTTCAACACGTGAATTTTGAGAGGACACAAACATCCAGACAATAGCATTATTGAACCCTTGGTTTGGACTTGGTCATGTGACTTGCTTTGGCTTATGAGATGTTATTAATAGAAGAAGAGCTACATAAGGGACTTGAAATATGTTTATGGAGTTGGGTTGGTCCATTTGTATTTGCCAATCACTATGAGAACATGACATGGAACAACAGACTGGTTCCAAATAGGAAAAGGAGTATGTCAAGGCTGTATATTGTCACATTGCTTATTTAACTTATATGCAGAGTACATCATGAGAAACGCTGGGCTGGAAGAAGCACAAGCCGGAATCAAGATTGCCGGGAGAAATATCAATAACCTCAGATATGCAGATGACACCACCCTTATGGCAGAAAGTGATGAGGAACAAAAAGCCTCTTGATGAAAGTGAAAGAGGAGAGTGAAAAAGTTGGCTTAAAGCTCAACATTCAGAAAACTAAGATCATGGCATCTGGTCCCATCACTTCATGGGAAATAGATGGGGAAACAGTGGAAACAGTGTCAGACGTTATTTTGGGGGGCTCCAAAATCACGGCAGATGGTGATTGCAGCCATGAAATTAAAAGACGCTTATTCCTTGGAAGAAAAGTTATGACCAACCTAGATAGCATATTGAAAAGCAGAGACATTACTTTGCCAACAAAGGTCCATCTAGTCAAGGCTATGGTTTTTCCAGTGGTCATGTATAAATGTGACAGTTGGACTGTGAAGAAAGCTGAGCGCTGAAGAATTGATGCTTTTGAACTGTGGTGTTGGAGAAGACTCTTGAGAGTCCCTTGGACTGCACGGAGATCCAACCAGTCCATCCTAAAGGAGATCAGTCCTGGGTGTTCATTGGAAGGACTGATGCTGAAGCTGAAACTCCAGTACTTTGGCCACCTCATGCGAAGAGTTGACTCATTGGAAAAGACCCTGATGCTGGGAGGGATTGGGGGCAGGAGGAGAAGGGGATGACAGAGGATGAGATGGCTGGATGGCATCACGGACTCGATGGACGTGAGTCTGAGTGAACTCTGGGAGATGGTGATGGACAGAGAGGCCTGGCGTGCTGCGATTCATGGGGTCGCAAAGAGTCGGACATGACTGAGCGACTGAACTGAACTGAACTGAATGAGAACATGCCACAGGCAGCCCACTGACCCGAGGAACAGATTCAGATCCAACCTTTAGCCAAGCCTATTGAGCCCAGGAGGTCATCAAAGCCACCCCAGCCAACATGTAGACATAAGAACAAGAATAAATCATTGCTCCTTTAAAGCACTGAGCTTGGGAGTTGTTTATTATGGAGTAATAGCTAACTGATACACTATGTGAAAAGTTAGTTTTATAACCTTAGGTTAATCCTTGTGTTAGAGATGAAATGAAGAGGAGTGGATATCAAAAGTAAAATCACAGGCCAATATAAAGGGTATATAAGCAACTACTGAACCACTTGTCTTTGACATTTTATTAAATATGGAACTTCTGTAACATTTTTGAAGTTTCTTTCTGTGTACATGTTGATCTTTCACAAAGGGTCCTCTAATTCCTTGAAATTTTTTGACAAAACTTTAAAGTATAGGAGGCATTAGGTACATTCCTTTAAAAATAACTTTTCAAATGACAGCCACTTTATTTTCTCCCAGGGGAAGTATTTCCCATACAAAATTTGCATTTTACAGAACAGTAGGTTTCGTGAGCCTTCTGTCACTGCAACTGAGTTGTAATTATGATAAAGTGCAGGTAAATGGAGTTGCATTTTCAAGAGCTTTCAAGGGACTGGAAAAACTTCAATATGCACTTCAAACATTGAAAATCCCAAAGAAGTTATTCAGAAGGATCAGGTTTGGTAGAATCAAGTCCTGAAACATAGAAAAATATGTTTTATATCAAAGTTATCATGTTTGATAAAGATAAAAGATTAAAGGCAGTGCTTCTCAAACTTTAATGTGCAAATTCTGATTCAGCAGGCCTGGCGGGACCCATGATGCTACATTTCTAACAAGCTCCTGAGTGATGCTGCTGCTGCTGGTCACACTTTGAGTTACTTCAGCTTCAGCACCAGTCCTTCGGATGAATATTCAGGGTTGATTTCCTTTAGGATTAATTGGTTTGATCTCCTTGCAGTCCAAAGGACTCTCAAAAATCTTCTCCAGCACCGCAATTCAAAAGCATCAATTCTTCAGCACTCAGCCTTCTTTATAGACCAGCTCTCACGTCCATACATAACTACTGGAAAAACCGTAGTTTTGACTATACAGACCTTTGTCGGCAAAGTGATGTCTCCGCTTTTTAATATGCTGTCTAGGTTTGTCATAGCTTTTCTTCCAAAGAGCAAGTGACTTTTAAAAATTCCATGGCTGTAGTCACTGTCCACAGTGATTCTAGAGTCCAAGAAAAGAAAACCTGTCACTGATTCCACCTTTTCTCCATATATTTGCCGTGAAGTGATGGGAGTGGATGCCATGATTTTAGTTTTTGAATGTTGAGTTTTAAGTCAGCTTTTTCACTCTCCTCTTTCACCCTCATCAAGAGACTATTTAGTTCCTCTTCACTTTCTGCCATTAGAGTGGTATTATCTGCATATCTGAGGTTGTTGATATTTCTCCCAGAAATCTTGATTCTAGCTTGTGATTCATCTAGCCTGGCATTTCACATGATGTACTCTGCATGTAAGTTAAATAAGCAAGGTGACAATATACAGCCTTGACGTACTCCTTCCCAATTTTGAACCAGTCAGTTGTTTCATATTCAGTTCTAACTGTTGCTTCTTGACCTTCATACAGGTCGCTCAGGAGACAGGTAAGGTGGTCTGGTATTCCCATCTCTTTAAGAATTTTCCACAGTTTGTTATGATCCACACAGTCAAAGGCTTTATTTAAGGTAGTCAGTGAAGCAGAAGTAAATGTTTTTCTGGAATCCCCTTGTTTTTCCCATGATCCAGCAAAAGTTGGCAGTTTGATCCCTGGTTCTTCTGACTTTTCTAAACCCAGTTTGTACATGTAGAAGTTCTCAGTTCACATTCTTTGGCATTGCCCTTCTTTGAGACTGGAATGAAAAGTGACGTTTTTCAGTCCTGTGGCCACACTTTGAGTAGCACTGCTCAATAGAGTCCCTCAGAGAGTGCCCTGCAGGGTTGAGGTCCAAGTCCCCACAGTGGTAACCTGTTCATTGATGCTTTCTTGTGACTTTTTCTCCCTTCACACTCTCACTTTCTCCCTCCCTCAGCATATACCCTAGGGTCACCTCCCAAATTAACTGCTCAATGCAGAATCTCCTTTGAGGAAACCTCAAACTAAGACATTCCCTGCACTGCATATACATATGTGATTATCTTTCTCCTGCTCTGACCCGAAAGCCCCTTGAGGAAGTGCGTTCTGTTCATTATCACACAGAGCTTGGCACAGAGCCAGTGCTTGAAACAAATTTGGTTCACCTATTGTGGCCACGGTGGTCCTGCCTCCAGCCTGTGGTTGAGCCAATCAACTCAACTGAAGATGGTGCCCCACAGGAACCTTCATGCCCATCTAAGGCTGGGAGTGAGCATCCTTCCGACACTGAAGTGTACAGAAGGGATCTCAACACCAAGATGGAGAAGCAAGAGGCTCCCCATAACCTCTACTTCACTCCCCTCCCTTTTCTAAAGACTGTGGAGCAGCTTCAGGGGGCAGTGAAATGGCCCAGGCTGCCCAGAATCCAAAAGCACAAGCTCCTGCATCCATAGATGCTCACAATCTGCAGGCCCCAATGAGACACCAGTAACTCTGAGTTGGCCTCTTAAAGCACTGTCTCTAAGCTGGTCAAGAGCTACCACAGAGTTCTTGGGTGCCATCACTCACTCCTTCCTGCCATCAATGATGAGGCAGGGAAGACATTGAAAAGACATTTTTTTCCACTGACTTCTGAACAAAACCCCTGTTCCCAGCCATGACTCATCTTTTCTCTGAGTGGATGTCTCTCCTTCATCCTTTGCCCATAAAAAAACAGAACTTGGGGAGAACTCTAACGTTAGAAAGCAGTTTCCAAAGTGGGGTACAGATTGAACAAGGGGTACAGGAGATGGCACACTGGAGTCAGGTGAAAGAACATATCCATCCTTGAGCTCAATTTTTATGTGGAAGTTTTACCACTGTTAAATACATGGATAGATGCAAGTGCATGTAATAATTTATAAATGAACATACATATTTCGGGGATGCACTGTCAAACAGTTTTTTACTGATGGGATGTGTGGCCCAAAAAGTTTGGAGACCACCCACTAGTTAGAAAACCTTGTAAGCTTTTCTTTTTTTGGTGCATTGTGCAGTTTGCGGGATCTTACTTCCCCGACCAGGGATTGAACCTGTGCCCCCTACATTGGAAGCGCAGAATCTTAAACACTGGACTGCCAGGGAAGTCCCCCTTGTAAACTTCTGATGACTCAAATTTCCCCTCCAACCGGGGAAATCACCAGTCCCCATCACCATCCCTGTCAAGGACAGTGCTACGCTCAAAATGCAACCCAGTGCTTAAAGAGCAGCTGAAAGAAGGGCAGAGGGGAGGGGGTAATACAGACAGCCCCAGTCTATGGGTTGAGCCCTGGGATGAGTGCCGTTCCATCCCTCTAGGGAAAAGCTTTCTGTCTGTCTCATCTGTTTCCTTTGCTCTCCCCAGCCCAGGAAGAAAATGTCAATTCGCTATCCGGCCATCTTAACTGAACTTCCTGGAGACACTGGATTACTGTTGCCTGAAAACAACCCAGTGGGCAGCCTTGAGGAAGTGGGATTTCCAGTCACATATCCCTGGGGCTCTTTGAAGTGGACAAAGTTAAATCTCTGCTTGGAGGGCCAGGTGAGCTGGGATGGAGCCAGATGGACCAGGTAACAGCCCCCTCCTCTACGCAGCCCTGCCTTGCTTCACATCATAGTGCCCAGAGCCAGCCAGCCAGGCAAGGGCAGCAGAGTTCACAAGTCCAGCAACCTGAGTGCCTCCAGGAAGTCTGCTTGTGCATGACACATCCTCTGCCCACCTGCCCACTCTCAAGATCTTCCACGAGTCCAGGAGACGCTGTCCTCTGCTGTCATTGGAGCAATCTGGAGAGTATGCCTTTGGCAACTCTTACACAGTACCACCAAGTTTGCAAGTTCTCAGCTTTGTACTTGCTCGGGGACAGATGGGGCTGGGCGCCTGGGGACCTTCTCCTCCGTGTGCTGTGTATCAAAAGGACAAGAAGCAACGCTGGCCCAGAGACAGGATGCGCCCCAACCATGAGGTGCTGGGTGCCAAGGTGACAGGATGAAACGGTATGTAACTGCTGTCCTCATTCACTGAGCAATGTGGTAATTACCTAACTGAAGATGAAAGGGCTATCTGCAGGCAGTGGTGGTGGTCAGTGTTTTCTATCGCACTTCTACCTTCAAAATGCCCTTTCCTGCTTCCTGGTAATGACAATAATTTGCACTTTCAAACCTGTCCCTTCTGATTTATTCTTCCCTATTATTTCATTCATTTTGTAACAAACCCACTGGGAAGTCAGAAAAAAAAAAAAGATTTTTTTATCTTTAAAAGGGAAAATCTGGACAAGTATTCTTTGTCCTGATAAATGCAGACCATGTGTCATGAATGCTCTGCCGCTGAAAACAGACTGTGAATCAGCGCTTCCACCCTGTTTGTAATTTGGGTCTTTGTAGAACCATCCTGGCAATGAATGAGTTCCTGTCATCGGTCTGGCAGAACTGAGGTTCTTCTTTGTCTTTAAATGACACTGTTATTGTTTTCTCTGTGCCCAGTAGCAATTCTTCTTAGTGACCCTGGTCTGTTGAAACGCTGACTGTCTGTGGTACAACAGCTCTGCTGATGCCACTTGGCCAGATGTCAGCTTGGTGCCCATCGACTGTTAAACTGTCTGATGACAAAGGAATAAGTTACCACTTCTTGATTTGAGGCAGTTATGATTCTGCTCCCCTGGCCTCCACTCTGTCTTTGATTGCAGGGGAAAATGGTTGTCTTGGCTAATGTTAAAAGACAGATCTAAGTGTGGTTGGAAAGTCTGTTCCAGGCATTGTCAGAGTTGGACTGTAATAGTGCATAACTCTGGACCACAGCTCCTGGTAGGGCCCTATTTACCCTCTGTGGCTCACAAACCACTCAAGCTAGGACCCTTGTCAACTCTGCATCTTCCCACATTACATTCAATCCTCTGAAATGCCTCCCTCTGACTTTGAAAACCCTCACCTATCCTTTGAGAAGGCTCGGTTCAAAAGTCCTCTCTGATGGTTCCTGACCCCTCCCCAGCCCAGGAGAAGCCTAGTGTAGCCCAGATGTTTGGAGGTAAGACTAAGCTCCATGCCAGGAAAAATTTATGTTCCAGTCTATACTACTTCAAACCCCCAATTTTATTTCCCTTAAAGCCCAAACCCTTTCCCAAAAGCCTGTGAAATTGGCCTTATGGAGATCAAAATGGTCTTGCATCCCTGTTGCAGCCTCTGTTTTTTCCTTAACTTCTTTATTTTTAATTAGAGGACAATTGCTTTACAATACTGTGTTGGTTTCTGCCATATATCAATATGAATCAGCCATAGGTATACATATGTCCCCTCTCTCCTGAACCTCCCTCACATCTCCATCAACAGATGAATGGATAAAGAAATTGTGGTACATATACACAACGGAATATTACTCAGCAATGAAAAGGAACACATTTGAGACAGTTCTAATGAGGAGGATGAACCCAGAGCATAGTGTACAGAGTGAAGTAAGTCAGAAAGAGAAAAGAAGCCTCTGTTTTATACTGCGTCGACCCAGAAGGGAAATGTAACCCCTCCAACCATTCACACTTGAAACAACAGCAACAACAAAGAGATCAACCAGCCCTGTAGCAGACCTCGCTGAAGGACAAGGACAGGGGATGGGGGAGAAGTCAGGGGCCAGGGGCACACAGTATATCACTTCATACGTGGCAATCTAATTTAGACACTCCTGTTCCTCAAAAGCCTTTTTTCCAACTAATAGCAGTCTCTCCACATGGCACCAGTCTCCTACTGTGCCCTGACTTCTTGTCTTTGACTAGAGAATTGCTTGGCCAACTCCTAGGGCCTCTCTGATGCCTTGGCCCCACTGAAAACTCAGGGTTTAAGTGTCCTAAGTTCTGACCAAGGAACTCACCCAGAGACCATTCTCTACCTGCATAGAGCATGGGACTCACTGTTCGGATATCATTTCCCTCCTAGTTACAGGATCCACTCCTTCATCTGTATACAGAGCATTCTGCATGCTTCCCTAAGGTCATCCCACTCATCGCAGATAGATATCTGCATGTCTGGATTGATGCGGTGCATTTTGTCTTTAAACCATGATTTGTGGTGAGACACTGAAAAGTTCAGGTGGGAAGTGACCTGAGCAGACCTGTGAGTTTAATAGCTTTGATTTTTTTAGTGTAAGGAATATATTGTATAGGGCAAAGAGATTATAGACAGACAAATTAGGAGACTTCCTACAGAGTTCAGGAAGGAATCAAGACAGATTAGATTAAGACAGTGAGGGAGAAGTTTTTGGAAGCAAAAACGGGATTTATGAATTGGCTGGATATGGGTAGTGAGAAAGATGGAAGTGTGAACAATGCACGAGGACCTCTGGCTGGAAGAGTAAGTTCTATTCATTGAGCTGAGGATGGGGAAGGAAGGCTCCTTTTTGGATATGTTTGATGACAGATGTTGGCCAAGTGGCGAGGTCTGAGAGGTGAGTGGAGCCACAACTGGAGAGCTCAAGCTGGTAGAGATCAGAGAGCTGTTGAGACCTTGATGGAGCTGGAAGCCGTCATCCCTTGTGGATGGGTTAGGACTGAGGGAACTGGCCCTGTGGAACTGGACTGGCAGAGGAAGAGCAGTCAGAAAGGTAGAAGGAAACTCCTGACCCAGGAAATAAGGACATGAAAAAGGAAGAAGTGAGTTTGTGGCTACTGAGCAGTCAAGTATTATGAAGGCTGGAAAACATCAGCTCCCTGATTGTGTGTCTGGATTCCACCAATCAATATAGAAATGGAAGCGCAAGGTTGAGCAGAATCCTGATTCAAGGATCAAGTCAAGTCACCTTGAGTTTAAGGTGCTTCTGGGGCATCCTGATGGAGATATCCGTGTGAAGATCATAAACACACATCCCTCCCTGAATTCAGCAACATGCCAGGCTGATAATGTGGCACTAGACAGGTGAAAAGAAAAGATACAGTCCTGCCCTCTGGAAGCTTGCAGTCTAGGAAGGGAAATAAGACACAGAATTAATGATGTTGGCAGGCCCTTTAGAGGAGGATGCAGTCAGAAGTGGGCAGAGTTGTACTGCCCAGAGACAGGAGGGAGAGGGGTCAAAGCTGTGTCTGCAACATCTCAGATCCATGGGTCTGGCTTGGTCTGCATTCTTTCTTTTTTGTTCTCTCACGGCTCCTTCATGGTGCGTTTTGTCCCTTTATTTTGACTGAATGATGCATGTGGGGTTTGGAAAACCTGTTCCTGCAGCAAAAGAACTTGTATTCCCCATGATCTTGAGCCTCTGTATTATACCCTGAGGCTCTGAACTACGTGGGGGAAAGGAGACTCAGAGACCCCTGAGGTGCCTTTTTAAGAATACACACGCCATATATCTGGAGAAGACTCTAATTTGAAAATATATATGCACCCCAATGTTCATAGCAGTACTATTCACAATAGCCAAGGCATGGGAGCAACCTAAATGTCCCCAGACAGAGAGACAAATAAACAAAATGTGCTACAGATATACAATACTACTCAGCCACTAAAAAGAATGAAATAGTACCATTTGCAGCAAAAGGGATGTACCTAGAGATGATCACACTAAGTCAGACAGAGAGAGACTATTTTCATATGATATCACTTACACATGGAATCTAAAAGAAATGATGCAAATCAACTTATTTACAAAATAGAGATAGACTCACAGAAAACAACATCATGGTTACCAAAGAGGAAAGGAGGAGAGGGATAAATTAGCAGGAGTATGGGATTATACTAGTATATATAAACTAGTTAACCGACAAGGACCTACTGTATAGCACAGGGAACTATACTCAATTTCTTATAATCATATATAAGGGAAAAGAATCTGAAAAAGAATATATATATTGTACACACACATATATGTGTGTGTGAATCACTTTGAATCACTGAATTACTTTGTTGTGCACCTGAATCTAACATAGCATTGTAAATCAACTGTACTTCAATTAAAAAAAGTGAAGAATACATATGCCAATCCCCACTCCCCTTACAAAATCCAAACATTTCACAAAATTCTAGTCCCTAATCAAAATTCTAGCCCCACTGTGGCCCAAGACACTAGACGATGCTCAAAGTAGGTGTTCCTGCGTCGGAGGCCGACTCAGAGACCAAGCAGAGTGGAGAGAAGGGAAGGAGTGGCGAGGTCCCCAGGTTTCCCGCCAAGGCCGCTGGGTCAGTGGCAGTTTCAGGAGCTGAAAACGTGGGACTAGATTTGGGGAGTTTGCTCACATGTTCACATGAACTGATTTTGCAGTCTCTGCGTTTTGCAATCAGCCACCATGAAAGACATCTGAAACGATCATCCCGAGTAACTGAGAGAGGTCCTTCATGGACTGCTTGTGCCACTTCCTCCACTGTTTAAACCGAGCATTCTAGCTCTGCAACATGGTGACTGAGTTCATGGCTAACAATTTCTAATATTTCCACAACATCCTAGCCCAGGCATGAAGACAAATCTCATCCCATCTGTTTTTCCTGCTAATGGGTCAGCGATGTCCCCACAGCTAATTATAGCAATTACATACAAAATAACATGTTTACTTTGGAAAGCCAGACTTAGTGTTTGCGACTGGGTAGCTCTGACAGATGCACAGCTGTTTCTAAGAGGGTGAAGGTCATCTGTAAGCAAAAGCCACATGGAACCCCTTTTGTCAATTACCAGGAAAAAAATGCTATTGAGGATGCTGTCTGTTACACTGCCTGGGGTCCTTTATTTATTTTGGAATTACACTCCAAGAAACAATGACACTGCCCTCCCAACTCATTGCTTCACTGACAGCTCTGCAAATTCTCAAGTTTCTGTAAAAAAGAATTATTATTAGTGTTTTTCTTTCTGGCTTACTTCACTCTGTATAATCGGCTCCAGTTTCGTCCATCTCATCAGAACTGATTCAAATGAATTCTTTTTAACGGCTGAGTAATACTCCATTGTGTATATGTACCACAGCTTTCTTATCCATTCATCTGCTGATGGACATCTAGGTTGTTTCCATGTCCTGGCTATTATAAACAGTGCTGCGATGAACATTGGGGTACATGTGTCTCTTTCAATTCTGGTTTCCTCGGTGTGTATGCCCAGCAGTGGGATTGCTGGGTCATAAGGGAGTTCTATTTGCAATTTTTTAAGGAATCTCCACACTGTTCTCCATAGTGGCTGTACTAGTTTGCATTCCCACCAACAGTGTAGGAGGGTTCCCTTTTCTCCACACCCTCTCCAGCATTTATTGCTTGCAGATTTTTGGATCGCAGCCATTCTGACTGGTGTGAAGTGGTACCTCATTGTGGTTTTGATTTGCATTTCTCTGATAATGAGTGATGTTGAGCATCTTTTCATGTGTTTGTTAGCCATCCGTATGTCTTCTTTGGAGATGTGTCTATTTAGTTCTTTGGCCCATTTTTTGATTGGGTCATTTATTTTTCTGGAATTGAGCTGCATAAGTTGCTTGTATATTTTTGAGATTAGTTGTTTGTCAGTTGCTTCATTTGCTATTATTTTCTCCCATTCAGAAGGCTGTCTTTTCACCTTGCTGATATTTTCCTTTGTTGTGCAGAAGCTTTTGATTTTAATTAGATCCCATTTGTTTATTTTTGCTTTTATTTCCAGAATTCTGGGGGGTGGATCATAGAGGATCCTGCTGTGATTTATGTCTGAGAGTGTTTTGCCTATGTTCTCCTCTAGGAGTTTTATAGTTTCTGGTCTTACATTTAGATCTTTAATCCATTTTGAGTTTATTTTTGTGTGTGGTGTTAGAAAGTGATCTAGTTTCATTCTTTTACAAGTGGTTGACCGGAGCCGATTATACAGAGTGAAGTAAGCCAGAAAGAAAAACACCAATACAGTATACTAACACATATATACGGAATTTAGAAAGATGGCAATGACGACCCTGTATGCAAGACAGGAAAAAGACGCAGCTGTCTATAACGGACTTTTGGACTCAGAGGGAGAGGGAGAGGGAGGGATGATATGGGAGAATGGCATTCTATCATGTATACTATCATGTAAGAATTGAATCGCTAGTCTATGTCTGACGCAGGATACAGCATGCTTGGGGCTGGTGCATGGGGATGACCCACAGAGATGTTATGGGGAGGGAGGTGGGAGGGGGGTTCATGTTTGGGAACACATGTAAGAATTAAAGATTTTAAAATTAAAAAAAAAAAAAAAATAAATAAATAAATCTTATAATGAAAAAAAAAAAAAAAAAGAATTATTATTAAAGAAGCCTAATATTCAAAGCGAATTGAGGTGAGCTGAACTTGAGTAGATTTTCTTTCATTTAATCTGTTTCCTCACCCCCTCTCCATGTCCTATCCACTTCTCAAAGCTGAATGGCTTTGTTTACATAACTGTCCATGTTTGTTTCCCTTCTTTACAGATGCTTTTGATGCAGAATAACTTCCTCTCCACGTCTGTTTTTCTTGAGCTCAAGGGGAAGTTCTAACGTATTCCCTCCTTGCCAGGTGCTTATGATAACCAGTGTAACCTAAGTGGAGGGGATCTGAGATCCTCCCTGGTCACATGACTGTTTGGAAATAGTCAGCTCCTCTACTTCAGTTCTGTCCCCTCATCCTGACACCATGATGCCACTGAATGCAGCTAGAAGGTTGCCAGTCTACCGGGCTCAGCTGTCCTCAGCGGGTGACAACTCCTCATAACCCAGCCTTTGGGATGCACACTTCCTTTCCTTGACTCCCAACATACCATCTCCTGATTTTTCCTCTTATCTTAATAAACACACTGACACAGTTTGAGCAAAGAAGGAGTCAGCAAAGCAATTGAAAATAGCATAATGATATGGAAGAAAAGCAAGAGACGATGAAGTCGCAGCAGCCAAGAGAAGAAAAGAGTAGTTCATGCTGTCAAATGCTGCAAAGAGGACCAAGTCAGAAACAGTGAGACAGCACTGGGTTGGCAATATGGGGTCAAGCACACTTGGGCATGGATGATCTCAGCATAGCAGTGGAGATGGAAGCCTGTACGGAGGAGTTAAGGAGAGATGAATCATGAACAAGCAGAGGCAGTGACCTTAGACAACTCTTTGGAAGAGGAGAGAAATGGGTCCTGGCAAGAAAAGAACACGTGTCAAAGGAATTTTTGTTTTCGTCTATTAAGACGTACGATTCTAGAGCATATTTGCATCCTGGTGGAACTAAGTCTATAGAGAGAGACATTATAGATGCAAGAGGGAGAGGTGGATACTTCTAGGAGCAACATCCTTGAAAGTGCAAAAGAGGAAAACAGGGATGCTCAACCAGGGTAACAAGCTGGCAAGGCAAAGAGCACAGGGACAAATGCAGTGAGATTTGGAGACTTGGTGGCTGGAGTTTGTTTCCATATGATTGCTTCTATAGTCTTAGTAAAATACAAGCAAGGTCGTCAGCTGCAGACAGACACTTTACCGTCTGAGCCACCAGGGAAGCACGAAAAGGAACATGGGGGAAGGAATTTGGGTTTGAGAAGACCGATGTATGAAATCATCATTGGAGAGAGTGAGAAAGAGGAAAACATCTGAGTAAGTGCCATGAGAACTGTGACGCTGAATGCCCATTTGGGACTTGTGGTCCAGAATTTAAAAGGAGTCTAAGGAAAATACAGTACTGTGTGGAAAGCACTTAGCCCTAACCTGGTACATACTGCACACTTAGCAGGTGCAAGCTATTACTATATTGCCACATGAATATTTCTTTTTTCTTTGCTTAGATGAGGTACAATCCTATCAAAAAAGAAAAAGGAATAAAGAAAGAAACTGAATCTTGGCTGAGATTGTTTTACCAGCCTTGTAAATTCACTAAATAAAGAAAACGTTTCCAATAAAGGTGATTAAGCTCAAAAGTCTTGAAACCCTAGACCCGAGAAACTGACAAAATATGAACAGCATGATATCAATTAAATAAGATTTTATAAGGACATGGTGCCACAGGTTGATATCTCAGTGTAGCTGTTACCAGAGCTTTAGGGAGCCCCGTGACATAAGGACAGGGTTGTTCTAGGATTACATACCATGATGGGCAGATTGTGATATGGGAATATTGAATATTAAAAAATATAACGGCTCAGTTAAAAGAGTAATACAATCGATAAAGTTGCCCTCATATTAAAGTGAACTAAGAAAAGATTTCATGCAAGCTATTATTACAGTGAAAGCATCAGCATAAATCTGAGACTTGGAAAGGTCACTGGTCTATCCTTGAAAGAAGAAGCAATAACCTGTGTCATGCCACTTCCAGAAATTGTATGAGCTCATATAACATGCAGCCTTAACTCCCACGCTGTGGTCCTGGCTTTCCCCTCATTGAGTGGCAGGAGGGGGCAGTGTCTTTGGAGAACAGAGCCAGGTAATCAACTAAAATCTTTTTTGTTTGTTTCATCTTCACATGACCATTGAGCTCATGTCCTTTCTTTGGTCAATGTATTGAGAAAGGGAGAGATCGGTCTCTTCACAGTGTGGTAGTTCAGATCGGGCCTGTACCCACAAGTTAAAGCTCAATGAAATGATACCGTGCACCTTTCCAAAGAGGCTTTTTTAAAGCTAGCTGACTTACCACTATGGTGTCCATTTTTCTTTCCCATGCTGTTAAGGGGTTTCATCTCCTCTGAGAGACAGGAAGTCTCCATCAATTCTATTTGAGTATCACCAGATCTCCAATCCCCTTCTCCATGTCCCAAGCCCCCTCCGACCCTACTGACTAAAAGGCAACTCTTGGGAATGGTCTTGGTTGAGTCTGTTTTGTAAGTCTGTCATTTTGATTTGTTAATGACTTGAGGTATGGAGAATTCCTCAGCTCCTGGCTGGTGAACATTTCTCTGTGCTCCTACAGGATGGCAAAACTCTCTATTTAGAAAGTTTTGTATATTAAATTCTGAAGTATATTATTAAAATATACTTACTTATGATTGGTCATCTTGGCATATCTGGATTAATACTATTCTTTTGGGTATAGTGCTGACTTGATTTGATATTTTATTTACTACGTTGACAATGAATCAGTGAAACTTTTTTTACTTGTTTGTATCCTATTTTTCTACCACTATTTTATTGAGATATAGTTCACATCCCATACAAGTTACCCATCATCATAATCAACTGGGCGCTGAAGAACGGATGCTTTTGATCTGTGGTGCTGGGGAAGACTCGAGAGTCCCTTAGACGACAAGGAGATCAAACCAGTCAATTCTAAAGGAAATCAACCCTGAATATTCATTGGAAGGACTGATGCTGAAGCGCCAATACTTTGGCCACCTGATTCAAAGAGCCGATCCATTGGAAAACACTCAAATTCTGGGAAAGATTAAGGGTAGGGGGAAAAGGCAGGCAGCAGAGGATGAGATGGCTGGATGGCATCACTGACTCACTGGACAGGAGTTTGAGCAAGCCCCGGGAGACAGTGAAAGACAGGGAAACCGGGCGTGCTGCAGTCCATGGGTTGCAGAGTCAGACTCGACTCAGCGACTAAACAGCAATAATCAATTCTAGAAGATTCTCATTGACTCAAAAAAGAAACTACATATTCAGTAGCTGCAACTACCCATTTCCCCTCAAACACATCCCCAGTCCTAGGCAACAACTAATCCACTTTCTGTCTTTATAGCTTGGCCAATTTTAGATAATTCACCTAAGAGGGGTCACACAGTAAGTGGTCTTCTGTGACTGGCTTCTTTCATTTGGCCTCATGTTTTCAAAGTTCATCCATACTGTAGCATGTATCATTCCTTTTTTGGATGAATATATTCCATTTATGGATATAGCAAATGTTGCTTATTCATTCATCAGTTGATGGACATTTGGGTGTCCTGGGGGTTTTAACACAATTGGTATGCTTTGCACTGGGTACGAAGTTTTACATGTAATCTATTGTGCCAATATTATAATTATAATAATATAATATCTATACTAAATGTATCTATATCTTAATTTTTGTTTACCGTACATATGTTTCTGAAACAAATGTGTTACTGTATTCCATTATGACTGCAAGTTCGTCAATTTCTCAATATTTTTCTTTTTTTTGCCTCATATGCATTTTGCCAAGTTGTAAGGAATATAAAAGTTTGTGACTCATATTCTTGGTCCAATATAACTATGATCCAGATAAACCATTCTTCTTTGTCCTGCTTAATGTAATTCTTGAATTCATTTTTCCCAACAGTAATACTGTTATATGCTGCTTTTCAACTAGCAGTTGCTTGCAATAACTTTTTCGGTCTCTGGCATTCGACCTTAAATGTATCATAAATAGCAACTAGGTAAAGTTTTGCAGCCATTTTTAGTTAACAGAAAAATATAACATTCATGCTTGTGATTGCTGGTAATTATTTACTTTTAACATCTTTATTATGATTTAGTGTTTTAAATTTACTATATGATTTCTTGCTGCTCTTTTCTACATTTTCTTACCTTTTGTTGGATTGAAAAAAAGCATGAAATTTCTATTCTTCTAAAAGTCACCCATAAAATATTTCACCCTCATTACATACCAATGTGATTTAGACATAACCATAATCTTTACTGATTTCTCTATGTACCTGAGCTCTTTTATTTATATCTTTCTCTTCTTTGAGTTTTAAGTTTTCTGGAGTGTGTCATCAATACTGTCCAAGGGGAGTAAACTCTCTGAGTTTTTAAACATTTTGCAAAATGCCTTTGTTTTCTTCTTGCATATTATTTTGCCAAAATATAGGATTTCAGGCCCATAATATCAGAATTTTAAAGATGTTTCGTAATCTTTAATAATCCAGTGAAGCTAGTGTTTCAGCATTTCCTCCATTAACTGATTTTTCATGTCTAATCTGTTAATAACATACACGTATTGTTCAGTGCTGAATTTATTCTTCCCCAAAACATGTATTTTCTGACATTATTAGGGATCTTTTAATAGTGAAGATAACAAGCTAGCCATTTTGAGTGAATTACTATTCCCTTCTCTTTAATGATAGCATAGCCCTTGATTATTACTATTAATTTCAATGATCTATCATTCAAGTTCCCATGGCAGGTTAAGTAGGTTTCTGGAGATGTGATTTTATTTCTGGCCTATGCAAATACTCATAATAGTGAGTTCTGCTCTAACACAAACCTACTATCTTCAGTGACAAAAAAAAGAATTAAATGTCTTAACTGATAATGTTTTCAAGCATTTCCTTTGTATCACACATTGCTAATATAATAATCGAGTGTTCACGATAATAAGCTGAGGTTGTAAAGTGACTTTTTCTGACCTAGACACTAGGTCTAGGTCCTCCTACATAAGGAGTCCCATATCTCTCAAGAACCGGCCTGGATTAGGATTCTTGTTGAGTCGCCACGAACAGCTGGTGGGAGGGGTGACCTCAGCGATGCTGAATTCAGAGCACAGCAGCTGAGACAGATGGTGAGCTACACTCACGGAAGCAGAAAACCTGAGGGCCGTATCATCACAAGGCCGCTGCAATCAGTGACCTCTGGATGGACAAGGACCCGAGGTCCTCACCTGTTAGCATCTCTTCATGACTGGCTGACATGAGAAGCGGCTGCATAAAACCCACCATTGTCTTCATGGTAGGCAGACTACTGGGCACCCTGTCCACCACCTCACAGTGTCCCCTTTATGAGAGTCCACGAAAAGCACCGCCTGTGGCTCAGAGCCAGGCAAAGTCATTCCTCCTGCACAGCTGGTATGGGTTCATCCTGTAGGCGTACGGATTTTCTAGCTGATTTTCTCTTTGTCTTAACCATTAGGAAGTTAAAAGCCAGATCTGAGGTTTCTCTCTAGCTTTGGGGGCTTTTAATTCTCAACTAGTCTAACATTTTTTAAAAAAAATCTTCCCTGATTCCTTTAGTCACTACTACTGTTTTCTGCAATTGATCTAAACTCCCTTTGGAAATAAGGCAGAAACTAATCACCTTAAACTAGGCTGATGTTGTTTAGAGATATTAATAAAAATAATAGATTTTAAGTGCTTTAATTTGTCCCTTTTATAACTTTACATATAGGTCAAATCCTTTCACTCTAAACCAGTGCTGTCCAATAGAAATAGTATGTGAGCCACATATAGTATTACATTTTCTAATAGCCACATTCTAAAAAGAAACAGGTGAAACTGAGACAATTTAAGTCTTCCAAATGTGTACTTTAGAGTGAGAGCACATCACAATTTGCAGTAGCTACACTGCAAGGGTTCAATAGCCACATGTGGTTAGGGGTTCCTGTATTGGACGGGTCAGGTCTAAAATCAAAGTCAGAATGATGACTAGAGTCAGAAGAGTTTTCCAGACTATCATCACAATTGTATTTGACCTGTTTTCATAGTTGGCTTTGATTTCTGACCTCCTGGGGATCTCTGATGTAAACAGTAGGTCCAAGAAAGTATGTGCTGTCCTGACACAGGTAATGACCATGAATACCCCAAGATTTCTGGATCTTTTTTAACTTCTCTATGTTTGTTTTTTTTTTCCTTGACTGAACCACTTTTGGCTCCTTCTAAGAAAAAACATAATATAAAACAGTTTGAGATGTCTAGTAACAGAAATGGTTATGCATTTTGTTTATTCTTAAATTTCATCCAAATAAGTATTAAAAATTACTTTAAAGCACACTGATAAAGGTTCAAAACTAGAAAGCCACTGTAGGAATAATCAACAAATGAACAACAAAAAATGTTTGCTTCTCCTTGTTTTTGAACCAGTTTTAACACTTTACACTTTAGTTTGGATAATAAAAGTGTCATTCATTTAAGTCAGGACTAAAAGCCCCAAAATGTAGTTCAGATTTCTGAGAGTGGCCAATTTGATTCTTCAGGCAAATAATTTAACCCATGAAAGCCTCCATTTCTACATGAGTATAACCAGAGGAATAACTATATTATGGAGAAGGCAATGGCACCCCACTCCAGTACTCTTGCCTGGAAAATCCCATGGACAGAGGTGTCTGGTAGGCTGCAGTCCATGGGGTCGCTAAGAGTCGGACATGACTGAGCGACTTCACTTTCACTTTTCACTTTCATGCACTGGAGAAGGAAATGGCAACCCACTTCAGTGTTCTTGCGGGGAGAATCCCAGGGATGGGGGAGCCTGGTGGGCTGCCGTCTATGGGGTCGCACAGAGTCCAGCACGACTGAAGCAACTTAGCAGCAGCAGCAGCAACTATTTTATAGAATGGCTATGAAGATTAATATACTGTGTATAAACCTCACAACAGGCAAACAGTATGTACTCAATAAATTATCCACTTACTACTATTTTTTATGATAGTAAACTATCCACTTACTATTATCATAGTTAACCACAAAAGATTATTAAATCCATGTTCCAAAACTGGGGCCTGCAGATTGTCCATCCACAGCTAAAACTGTGGAGAGTAGATTCCTAAAATTGGAGGGAAAATAAGACTCCACCTACATTTTCACTAATCTCTAAACAAAAGTTAGCCTTTGTTTCATTATGAATGCTGGCAACATCAAAGTAGTATCTGAAGGATCTGTAACTTTGCACTAGCAGAAGTCACTATTTTCATATTACATTTCTGATGCTTACAGACATCTCAAAATATTTGTCACCTTTTCGAAATTCCAGCCTTTGTGAGATCTGCTGCTAGATCTTCTCAATTAAGGCATTAGTAAAGAAGCAATACTATGTTATCAATGTATTGGTTTTAATTTCAATACATTGTTTCCTTTGTAATCCAACATTTTTTATTTCACGCACTTAAAAGGATTATTCTGAGAATGGGTCCATAGGTTTCACAAGACTGCCACGGCACAAAACAAAGTTAAGAATCCCTGACTTTCAGTCTATCTCTTTGCTTCCAGAAGGCCAACCAAGTTTTACAATCGAGCACCTGACTGGGTGAGCCCATTCCCATAGTCTCAGGTTTGTTTTCTGTTTATAGCTTGATAGGAAGATATTACTGTTCTGGTGTCTGACTCTGTCAATTAACCTTCGTGTTCAAGGTTCTGTGTTAAGCTGACAGGTTGATTTTCTGGTGCATTCGGTCGACTTGGGGAATATATGTGACTCCCACTGGATGCCAGGCCTTCAATGAAGCTGGGCAATGGTTTCGAAGCGCGGTTCCAGATCAGTAGAATTAGCGTATCCTGGCAGCTTGTTAGATACGCAAATTCTCGGGTCACTCCCCAGACGTCCGAAAACTGAAGCTGCGGGGTGTCTATCAGTCTGTATTTTAAGCCCTGGGGGAGATGTACGCTAGAGTTTGAGAACCACCGTGGTAGACACTCGGAGGACAGCACAATCCTGGGTAGGAGGCCCCCACCTCGACCCTTGGTAGGAACTAACAGGGTTCCTACAACCGGACGGGGCAGGAGATGGGGAAGGGAGGTGATGAGGAGCGAAAGCCGGGACTTTGGGCCTTGTTCTGCTCCTGTACCCCAATTTTACTTAGATTACCCAGGGCCTCGAGGGTGACTGATGGGAGATTATCCGCCTCCCCTCCCCTGGCCCCGCCAGCACCGACCCCTCCGGGCTGCCACTCTACGGCTAGAAAAGACGAGTCAAGGGAAAGTGTGCGAGAGAGCGGAGAGGACAGCCCTAGACAACGAGGGTTCTAGCCAGACAGATCGGCAGCTCGCTAAACCCTTCCCTGCCCAAGCCACCCAGTGCTGGGGGGCGCACACCCTGCTGGGAATTGAGGTCCCGGAAGCCCACCCCTTCCAGGCTTTCCGGACTGTCTTGCCTCGAGAAAACTACAAGTCCCAGAGTGCTCGGCGCGGGCGGGTCACGTGGGAGGGGCGGCGGGCGCGGCTAAATAGTCTCCGTCGGCCATTTTGTGGGAGAAGCTGCAGCGCCGCCTCTTCTTTCGCGTCTTCGCATCCGTTGCCGCCGCCTCTTCCTCCGCCTCCTCCTTCGCCTCTTCCTGCCTCCTCCCGGCTTCCGCCGCCGCCGCCGCCGCTCAAGCCGCATCCCAGCCCCGGGGCCAAGCGTCTCCGTATTTATTTCCGTTTTTTCGCCACTACAGCCTCCTGACACGGTGATCCGGGCGGGCCCCGCAGGAATTTTATCCCCACACCGGCCTCACACTAGTATCGCATGTCCACTATCCAGAACCTCCAATCTTTCGGTAAGAGCGGGTCGCCCCGCCGCCTCCTCCCGCCCGCCGCGTCCTCCGCGCGCCTCTCGGCTGTCCAGCCGCCGCTGCCCGCCCCCGGCGGGGCCGCTCCCCCGCTCCCCGCCTCGCAGGGCCCCCGGTCGCCCTCCCCGCACCCCGAGTGGGGCTTTGTCTCGGCGCCCAGAAGATGGCGACTGGGCCCCGGGCGACCCCCTCCCTGAAGACGGCCCCCGGAGCCCCGGCCGCGGACCCTGTGCCGCCCGCTCCCGGACCGGCCTGCGCCTCGCTTCTGCCTCCTGCCACCTCTGCGACCCTGTGCCGCCCCCAGACCTGCCCTGCTGCTGGCCAGGGGGACGCCGGCCCGGGCCCGGGTGTCGGCGTCCATTAAGCGGTCGGGGCTGTTGTGTGAGCGGCTCTCGGGGGCATTTAGTAGAAGACGCGGCCGATCAGGCCTCTGATCTGTTACAGGGTAGTGGTCCAGTTCTCTACGTGTAGCGCTCTTGATTGAGATATGTGCATCTTTTTCCCAGGCAGAGTTACTGTTAAATGATTAGGAGATATCTGTGAATCTTTCTGTTGTCATCAGAATGTAATCGAGGATGACGCACATTTTTTATAGTGGCTATAAAATTAAGGTCTTAAAATCTCAGGATTATGTTCAACGATAACATTATCCACCTGTAAGCGTTTTTCTCTTACGGTATTGGTGGGCATACCTGTTTAAAAATCTCATTTTGTGAGAGTACCTTAGCGGTTTCATCAATGACCTACGCTTATGACTGCCCCCCACCCCCCCGCGCCCCGCATCCCCACCTGCAGAAAAAAAGCAGAGGCACTAGAACCTTCTTTGCTGAGTGTCTAGATTGTAGCGAACCATATATCTGGAAATTACTAACTAAAAGATATTTTCCTGCTTTGGATTTTTTTGTATTCCCTTTGCAGACCCCTTTGCTGATGCAACTAAGGGTGACGACTTACTCCCGGCAGGGACTGAGGATTACATTCATATAAGAATCCAGCAACGGAACGGCCGGAAGACGCTGACTACTGTTCAGGGCATTGCGGATGATTATGACAAAAAGAAACTTGTGAAAGCTTTCAAAAAGGTAAAGGTGTTAGGAAGAAGAGATTAAAATGTAGTTATTGAAGCACACTTCGAAGTAGGATTATGGTCCACACCTTTACTTGACTGTCAGTGTGGATGAAAATGATTTGACCCAAGGAAACTATGTTCATACTCTTAATTAACATCTAGGTAATCTTAGGGTGGAAATAAAATATCATTGTTATTTGATTCAGTTATGTTGAATCTACTTCTTCAGAAATTTGCCTGTAATGGTACTGTGATTGAACATCCGGAATACGGAGAGGTTATTCAGCTTCAAGGTGACCAAAGGAAAAACATTTGCCAGTTTCTCTTGGAGGTGAGTGATTGGGTGCTTTCTGTACAGACTTGAGATTGCTTCTGACATTGTATTTAAGGGTGACATGGATTATAACTTTATCCTCTGTAGTAAAAAATCATGTGGATGAAGCACATTAATTGTACTCATTTTGAAGACAGGAGTACTGGTTTATTTTGCCATTAGAATGACCTGGTCATTCCTGAGTCCACTGAGGATGTTTTGCGGCATGTCATGATATTCAAATGTGTGTTGAATTTTTATTAACAGTTCATGCCACAAATAATAGTGTTGCAATGACCTGTTAACAGTGATACTTTTTAATGACTGCTCTGTCTTCTTAGGAATGAATTTATATGTTAGTGATGCTGCTAAATTTTATTTTGCAGGTTGGCATTGTCAAGGAGGAACAGCTTAAGGTTCATGGATTCTAAAATGAACCTGAACACGTGGAGGATTTCTTGAATAATTTTGTTCTCTGACCCAGTTTGGCTGCCTTGTGAAATGATTCTCTGCAGTAAATGGACTTTTCATTTATTTAATCATTCAAGCTTCCATTCACATCTGCATGATTACAGAAAACATGGGGTATGTAGGCTAGTAACACATAAGAAAATTGCAGTAAGATGGTAATGAAACCCCGTATTCATCTTAACATGTTTCCAATGGAAAAGATTTTGTTTTGAGTGTTTATTTGTCTATTCAGTTTATTACTTTTCACTTGATTAAATTTTTTTGTTGTATTAAACCATGTATGTTGCAGCTTAACAATAAAAAAAAATATCTATGAGTCCTTTTGTGGTCAGTTAGGCTCCCACATCCAGGCACGTAACGTACACCTATAGTTTGTCTTTCATAATTGGCGTTCTCATTTTGTTTATTCTTTCTGATTAATTTCAGATGCTTTTAAAGCTAGAGGAGAACCTTTGTTATATGTAATTTTTGTTCTTTACTGACTGACTTAAAAATAAGAAACAATATAAGGTCGGTCAAAACCAAGAATTTATCAGAAAGTACTGTTAAATTGTTGAGAAGAAACATAGTTTGAACTTTATTAGCACATAGAATTCTTGTGGTTCTTTTATTGGTTATATTACTGGGATGCCAACATAAGTCTGTCTCTAACTGCCAGACAATAAAGTAGGTTCCTGACATAAATTTAGTCAGAGGTGCTGCCTTGCAAGTGTGGGTGGGTGGGTGGTGCTACTGCTCTACAGATGGAAGAAAGACATTGTTTGGGGTTGGGGTTAACTTGCCTAGAGTGCCAGAAAGTGACAGTTGGGGTGGCAGCCAAGGGCTTCCAACCAGGGAAGTCATATTCTCCCACTAAGTCCTGGTTTGGTGTCTGCTTCACCAGGAGGAAGAACCATAGGCGACAGTGCATGGGGCCTGGGAGCAGTGTGAGAAATTGGAGAGCTAACAGTTGCTGCTTAGGAGGCTGCTGCTGCTTATCCTCTTTGAGTTCCAGAATTCTGCTTTTTTATTGAGCCATCATTATTTGCTCAATTATATGAGGCTTACCTTGTGGCTCAGATGGTAAAGAATCCACCTGCAATGCAGGAGACCCGGCTTCAAGAAGATCCCCTGGAGAAGGGAATGGCTACCCACTCCAGTGTTCTTGCCTGGAGAATTCGACAGACAGAGAGCCCAGCCGGCAGTCCGGAGAGTTGCAAAGAGTTTGAAGGACTGAGCAACTAACACTTTCACAAGTTGTGTCCTTAAAACCATTTAGCCCAGACAGAAAAATGCATCTACAGTAGTCACCCCTTTATCCAAGGAGTATCTATTCCAGACCCTGAGTGGATATCTGAAACTGCAGACAGTATCAAACCCGGTAAACAGCATATACTATGTGGGTATGCTGGAGAAAGGGATGAATCTGGTCTTGCCCAGATGGAGCAGGTTGAGATTCCATCTCATGCTGCCCAGGATGGTGCCCAGTATTAAACCTATGAGTTGTTTATCCCTAGAATTTTCCATCTAAATTTGTTTTGGACCACAGGTAACAAAGTGCAGAAAGAGAAATCTCAGATAAGGAGGGAACTGTTAGATGGACGCATGCTTTTAAGCTAAATGCAATGGGATAATGATGTGGAAAATGTCACTGCATTCCATTCCCGCTGAATTCTTGCTCCCGTTTTGATGGTACTGCTTTTGGAAAATAAAATCAGCCCCCACAGTTTCCCTCTGGAGGATACTTGATAGGTTTTGTGACTTTCTCACCCCATCCTACCTCTAAGCAGGAGAGACTGGGAATATTGAGAAGTAAGTACACCAGGAAACGGTGCCAAACTTGGTAAGCTCATTCCTGAAAAACAGCAATTTGACCAGGAAGGTCAGAGGCATGGAGAATCTTCTAATTTGAGAAATCTTCTCTTTTCTACCTGTAACATAACCATTCCATCTCACATTGAGAGGTGCTGGGGGAACAGAAAATACAGTAGACACATTAACACACTGAAGTGTTGCTTCATCTAGGGAGGTCTGAGGCGGTGCAGGGAAAAGAACTGTCTGTTGAGATGGAACAGGAACATAGGCGGATCAGGGAAGGCTTGTTAAACTGTTCCCCAGAAATAAGCTCTTGGCCTGATCCTCTGGCCTGTGAGCCCCAGATACATGCTTGCACTTGTCACCTATAGGGCAGTCCTCATCCTTAGAGCAAGAACAGTATCATGTACCCTTGTCTTTGAGCAATACAACAGAATAGCTACACATGTCTACAATTTTACTGAAAGCAGTCAAAGTCACCTGAAGTGGGGAAGCTGTCCCACAGGGAGCCTTAGAGATACCTAAGAGCAAAGCTCGGTGTTGTCTGCTTCAAGGGCTGCAACGCTTGTCTGCAAAAGCGACGAGGTGGTATTGTGGAACAGGTGGGAGAGTACGTCCTACAGTCGTGGCTACGCAGCTAAAATACCAAGCCAAGTGGTATCTCCTTGTGCCTCTGTGGGAAGGTTGTGATCTGTAGATTTTTAGTGGTCTGTACTTTGAACTATCGAGAGTAGAGGACTAATAGACTTGTCCCTGAACCTCTACGCTCGGTAGAGGTTTCGGTGAAGCCAATGGGAAATTGACCTTTGGTTGATTGAGGCACAGCCTGAGTAGACTGCTGCTATAGCAACAATGCCCTCTGCCATTCGATCCTGGCCCCACAGGAGGCAGAGGAAAACCTGGGGGTTGGGGGTGCCCCCTTGAGTTTAGGAACTCAAGAGCTGTTTGTTCTCTGAACCACCCTAGAAAGAGGGTGGCTCTCAACTTAGGGAAGGAACAGTCCTAGTCCCGATCAGATACACTTAACCAAAATAACTTGAGACGCACAGAATGGTAACAGCCGTCTGTGTGCCTTCTGTCGCCAGCTGGGCTCCAGCGAAAGGAATGGGCAGTTAGGGCTTAGGCAGAATCAAGCTCATTAGATTGCCTACACAGACTTGTTCAGTGGGCCTGTGAGGTTTCCCCACACCAAGCAGAATTGGGCGTGGGAAGGAAATGAGGCAGGCAAGGCCCTGCTGTATCTAAAACCTAAGAAAATTCTCACTCGCAGTGGACAGCAACCAGCTGCCCTTGCTTGACAAGCCACATTGTGCCTGTCTGGGATCACGGGGGCCAAGTGAATCGGCTAGTGAGTCAAGCAGGAGTAAACCCATGTAAAGGTGCCTTCAGTACTGATGGCTCCTTTCACATGGCTATGTGGGCATTTAACTCCCTTTTCATCTGGATAGTGGAAGCTTGGAAAAAGAAAAGCCCTAAGCCGGAGGAATGGCCGTATTTCTTCACTCCTGGAAAACCATTCATGGGGGCACGAGTGCCAGCAGAGGAGGGAACACCACGCCATCCCTGGATGTTCCCAATCCAGGCATGTTGTGTCAGATGACAGGTGGCCTGTGGGGTTCTCTGGTCTACTGTTTAGTCACTTAAGTCATCCAACTCTTGTGACCCCATGGTCTGTAGCCCGCCCGGCTCCTTTGAGTGGTTTGCCATTTCCTTCTCCAGGAGCTCTTCCTGACCCAGGGATCAAACCCACGTCTCCTGCATCGGCAGGCAGGTTCTTTACCACTGAGCCACAAGGGAAGCCCTCTCTGTCCTTGTGGAGAACTTAAAGGGCAATTTAAACTGGGCACTGGCAGTGAGGATGCCAGTGTGAGGTGGCCTGTTAGCTCATCAGCCTGATTCTGAATCTAGCAGGGGGAGCAGTAGATCTGTGAACTGAGGGCAGGATCCGAATCTGGTGCTTTCATCTCACACCAGTGAACAGCCTGCAGACTTCTTTTTATGCAAAAAACAATTACACAGAGATAAACACCATTCATTCAGTGCACAAAGGGGAAAGTGAAAGTGAAGTCGCTCAGTCGTGTCCGACTGTGACCCAGGCAAGAGTGCTGGAGTGGGTTGCCATTTCCTTCTTCAGAGGATCTTCCCGACCCAGGAATTGAACCTGAGTCTCCTGCATTGAAGGCAGACACTTCACCATCTGAGCCACCAGGGAAGCCTTGCACAAAGGGGACTAAAGTTCAAAGCTAAATTCCCCTCCTAGAAATCTAAGTAATCTTGGCCCTCCAAGCTGGGCTTCTGCTGCAGCCCTCCACTCTAGCCTGGAAGGTCTCTGGGCCTACAGGATGGTCCGGAAGGAAGCTAGCTGTAACCACTATGTTTGTCTCCATGTGTCTTTCATCCATTATCAGGACCCCAGGCCCACCTCCTCAGTTACTGGGCAGGGAACCGCATACAGTCTGGAGAGTGGAGATACATCAGAAAGTACTTTAATCCACATCACCCATGACTGATTCCATGGGGAAAACATCACCAAGGATTTAAAGAATGGTATAATCTCTTGAGGGATTCTGGGTCGATTTCCCTGGAGTAGGAAATGGCAACCCACTCAAGCATTCTTGCCTGGGAAATCCCATGGACCGAGGAGCCTGGTGGGTTACAGTCCCTGGGGTCGCAGAGAGTCGAGCTGAATGCAACTGAGCACACACCTAACCCTTGAAGCAGGGAAAGGGCCATCCACTCCCTGGCCACTGACGTCTACTCCAAGTGCCCAGCTGCTGTTAACTTGTTAAAGTGCAGGAAACATTAACCTGGTACTCAGAGCCACGAGAACCACTAGCAGCCTACTCAATGGATTAAGACTGTTGAAATGAAACACCATAGGGCACCAAGGGAATGATTTTATGTAAGTAAGGACATGGAGCAACAGACTGGTTCCAAACTGGGAAAGGAGTACGTCAAGGCTGTATGCTGTCACCCTGCTTATTTAACTGCTATGCAGAGTACATCATGAGAAACGCTGGGCTGGAAGAAGCCCAAACTGGAATCAAGATTGCCGGGAGAAATATCAATAACCTCAGACATGCAGATGACACCACACTTATAGCAGAAAGCGAAGAAGAGCTAAAAAGCCTCTTGATGAAAGTGAAAGAGGAGAATGAAAACGTTGGCTTAAAGCTCAACATGCAGAAAACAAAGATCACGGCATCCGGTCCCATCACTTCATGGCAAATAGATGGGAAACAGTGGAAACAATGACAGACTTTATTTTGAGGGGCCTCCAAAATCACTGCAGATGATGACTGCAGCCATGAAATTACTTGCCCCTTGGAAGAAAAGCTATGACCAACTTAGCATGTTAAAAAGCAGAGACATTACTTTGCCAACAAAGGTCTGTCTAGTCAAAGCTTTGGTTTTTCCTGTAGTCATGTATGGATGTAAGAGGTGGACTATAAAGAAAGCTGAGTGCTGACGAATTGATGATTTTGAACTGTGGTGTTGGAGAAGACTTGAGAGTCCCTTGGACTGCAAGATCAAACTAGTCCATCCTAAAGGAAATCAGTCCTGAATATTCACTGGAAAGACTGATGCTGAAGCTGAAACTCCAATACTTTGGCCACCTGATGCAAAGAACTGACTCACTGGGAAAAACCCTGATGCTGGGAAAGATTGAAGGCAGGAGAAGAAGGGGACAACAGAGGATGAGATAGTTGGATGGCATCACCGATGGACATGAATTTGGGTAAACTCCGGGAGTTGGTGATGGACAGGGAGGCCTGGCGTGCTGCAGTCCATAGGGTCACAAAGAGCTGGACACAACTGAGTCACTGAACTGAACTGAACTGAAAGAGGAAGATAGTAAGAGCAAGTATGCAGTCCTTTACCACCCCCTTGTGGCCACTTAAAAAACTTGTTTACTCTTGACGGTTTGTAAATTACAGAAGCTTTAAGTTGTTGCAGGCATCACTAAAGCATCAGCTAATAGGTTTAATTTTGTCATCCCTCAAATGTTATGCAAAAATTGATCTAGCCAACAATCTTTTATCATTGCAATCCATAGAAATATATTTTGGTTTGCTTTTACCTGGGAGAGATAAGAAAATGCTTTCATAGTCTTGCCCTGGGGATGTATAAAGCCACCTCACCTATTATCTATCCCAGTGTTAATAGAAGGAATTTAATTCAAATGTAAACAGAGACATCTGTTTATAGCCTCCAGAGAATGGATGATTAAGCTAGAAAACAACCAAGGCTTCTGCTAAATTGTCACCCGTTGGGAAACAATCTGGAGTTTTACACACACAAGAGACTGACCCAGACTTGCTTGTGAGCACGCAGGAGTCTCCAGCAGAGGCGTGGGTCCGCGGTGGCCTGCTGCAGGGTCGGGGGCACTGAGTGCAGTGCGTGCGTGGGACCTTTTGAAGGAGGTCACCGTTATCTTCATCACCTCCACAACAGTTTGGCCTCAGGTCAAACAACAGGGAGGGAACACAGTCTTGCCCATCAACAGAAAATCAGACTAAAGATTTACTGAGCATGGCCCCAACCATTAAAACAAGACCCAGTTTCCCCCTCAGTCAGTCTCTCCCATCAGGAAGCTTCCATAAGCCTCTTATCCTTCTCCATCAGAGGGCAGACAGAATGAAAACCACAATCACAGAAAACTAACCAACCTGATCACATGGACCACAGCCTTGTCTAGCTCAATGTAACTATGAGCCATGCCGTATAGGGCCACCCAAGACAGACGGGTCGTGGTGGAGAGTTCTGACAAAACTGGAGAAGGGAATGGCAAACCACTTCAGTATTCTTGCCTTGAGAACCCCACTAACAGTATGAAAAGGCAAAAAGATAGGATACTGAAAGAGGAACTCCCCAGGTGGGTAGGTGCCCAATATGCTACTGGAGATCAGTGGAGAAAGAAGAGACAGAGCCAAAGCAGAAGCAACACCCAGTTATGGATGTGACTGGTGATGGAAGTAAAGTCTAATGCTGTAAACACCAATACTGCATAGGAACCTGGAATGCTAGGTCCATGAATCAAGGCAAATTAGAAGTGGTCAAACAGGAGATGGCAAGAGTGAAAGTGAAGCTAAGTGAAGTTGCTCAGTCGTGTCCAACTCTTTGCGATCCCATGGACTGTAGCCTACCAGGCTCCTTCATCCATGGAATTTTCCAGGCAAGAGTACTGGAGTGGGTTGCCATTTTCCTTCTCCAGGGTTAGGTCCATGAGTCAAGGCAAATTGGAAGTGGTCACACAGGAGATGGCAAGAGTGAACATCGACATTTTAGGAATCAGTGAACTAAAATGGACTGGAAGGGGTGAATTTAACTCAGATGACCATTACATCTACTTTACACAAGCACACATGCCATAAATACATAGTGCCCTCAGTTTAAACCTCTGTCTTGGACCAACACACAGGTAAGTGTGACTCTCTGGCCACTGGAGTCACACCCACTTAGAGGGCCTCTTGAACACTAGCAACCTTTCTCTGGGAAAAGTAGTGACTGGGCTCCCTTAAAGCCCTGACATCCTCAATGATGCCACTGCCTTAGGCCTAAAGAACCCGGAACACGACTCACTTGGTAGATCAGCCATTAGTAATATGTTCGCTTGGAGAGCCTCTGGCAGATCTCACCTTCACAAGTGAGGGAAGCCTAATGGGAGCTCATTGGTAGCCTGGAAATTGTTCAGGGATTTGATTCTAGGTGAGTTGAGGATGGCATCACAAGAGGGCATCTGACCAGAGAATCTCCCCAGGGAGGTGTTGGGAGGTATAACTTCAGAAAATGTACCATCTCTAACAAAAAATCCTTCGACACTTCCACATTTTAACCAAGCATTGTCCCTCATTCTCTCACTTCCCTTGCAACAAAAGTAAAAAATGGCCAACCTCTTTTCAACACTTGTAACCTAGAGTTCTGAGTACCTTTTGTACATCCGCTCATGTAATTCTCACAGACTTCATGACGCAGGATAGCTTCCCTGGCTTACCATTATAATTATCTCCTTGCAAATACCCTTGTATACTTTGATCTTGTCTCCTTCCTTTGTACTCATGTGTCAAAATGCTACGCTTATTAAACTCCCCTCGTGGCTCCGTACCTACACAGGACAGCTGGCAGTGGTGGGAGGGAAACAGTGGTTCCGCGCCCTGTCCCTTCATCCGCACCCTCCATCTTACACAGTTGAAGGCTTTGCCTCGTCCTTCACTGAGGTGTTTGAAGCTCCTGCATTTTTCCATCTTCAAATTTTCTCATCTAAGGCAATGGTGTACACTCTGTCTTCTTTTCCGTTTGTAATGGATGAAGGGTACTTGCTCCCATTAAAACTAAGCCCTCAATTTGCATCCTCTTCTCAATGAATTATCACTGCCATTACCCTCCTTTTTCTGAACCATCAATTTCTCCCTCCCTACTTGATCCTTTTCTCTCTCTTTTTTTTTTTTTTTGCTTTTAAAACAAAATGTTTATTTTTAATTGGAGGAGGATAATTGCTTTAAAATATTGTGTTGGTTTCTGCCACACATCGACATGAATCAGCCACAGGCATATGTATGTCCCCTCTCTCTTGAACCTCCCTCCCACCTCCCACCCCATCCCACATCATACAGCAAATTCCCACTGGCTATTTTATACATGGCAATTAAATTTCCATGCTGCTCTCTCAATTTATCCCACTGTCTCCTTCCCCAACTGTGTTCACAAGTCTGTTCTCTCTGTCTGCCTCTCTATTCCTGCCCTGCAAATATGTTCATCAGTGCCATGTTTCTAGATTCCATAGAGATGCATTAATATGTGATATTTGTTTTCCTCTTTCTGACTTACTTCATTCTGTATAATAGGCTCTAGATTCATCGACCTCATTAGAACTGACTCAAATGTGTCCCTTTTAATGCCTGAGTAATATTCCATTGTAAATATGTACCACCCAACTGTATCCTTTTCATCAGATACAAATATCCCCTAATATTTCCCATCTTTCAAATGCAGGCATACCTCCAGAGATATTGTGGTTCTGTTCCAGCCCACAGCAATAAAGTGAATATTGTAATAAACAGAGCTCACCATGCAGCCACTATGAAAAATAGTATGGAGGTTCCTCAAAAAGCTAAAACTAGGGTTGCCATATGATCCAGCAATCCCACTCCGGGGCAAATATCCAGACAAAACTAATTCAAAAAGATACACGCACCTCTAAGTTCATAGCAGCACTATTTACAACAGCCAAGACATGGAAACAACCCACACATCCATCAGCAGATTAGTGGATAAAGATGTGATGGTTAACATACACAATGGAATATTAGCTGGTTATAAAAGGAATGAAATAATGCCATTTGCAGCAACATGGATGGAGATGATCATACTAAGCGAAGTCAGAGAAAAACACCATTTGATATCACTTATACATGGAATCTAAAATACAATGCAAATAAATCTATTTATGAAACAGAAACAGACTCACAGAATTTTTGGATCTGTCCCCAAAAGCAAAGGCAACAAAAGTGAATATAAACAAGTGGGACTACATCAAATTAAAAAGCTTCTGTGCAGAAAAGAAAGCCATCTACAAAATGAAAAGGCAACCTACTGAGTGAGAGAAGATATTTGCAAATCATATATCAAATAAGCAGTTAATATCCAAAATATGTTAAGAATTTAAACAACTTAATAGCAAAAACAAACAATGGAATTTGTGAAATGGGCAGAGGATCTAGATATTTTCCCAAAGACCTAGAGATGGTCAACAGACACATGCGAAGATGTTTAGCACCACTAATTATCAGGGAAATGCAAATCAAAATCACAATGGGATATCACCTCATACCTGTTAGAATGGCTATTATCATAAAGACAAGAAATAACAGTGTTGGAGAGGGTATGGACAAAAGGGAACCCTCATACACTGTGGGAATGTAAATTTGTACAGGCACTATGGAAAACAGTATGCAGTTTCCTCAAAAAATTAAAAATAGAGCTACCATTCAATCTAGCAATTTCACTCCTGGATATTTATCCAAAGAAAATGAAAATACTAATTTGAAAAGATATATGCACACCTATGTTTGCTGCAGCTTAGTTTACAACAGCCAAGATAGGGAAGCACTCTAAGTGTTCGTCAATAGATGAACGAACAAAGCTGCTGCTTTTTAGTCGCTAAGTGGAGTCCGACTCTTTGCAACCTCATGGACTGTCGCCCGCCAGGCTCCTCTGTCCGTGGGATTTCCCAAGCAAGAATACTGCAGCGGGTTGCCATTTCCCTCTCCAGACAGGGTAAAGAAGATGTGATAAATATATATACGATGGCATCCTCCGCAAGCTACATCCCTGTCACTCCATGTGTCACTCTCCTCAACTAGTGTATTTGGAGACAATCAGGTGTTAATGTAATTCTCTGAAGACAGCGCTGCTTTTCACTCTCTAATTCTCTGTTACAGTGTGGCAGGGATACCTTTTGTAAAGTTGGAAAAGAATAGTAGCTGCAGTACCTGCATTTGGCCAATAGATGATGCTATTGGCCTACTTAAATCCAGCCCTTGCAGCCCCTGGAGAAGGGCATGGCCACCCACTCCAGGATTCTTGCCTAGAGAATCTCATGGACAAGGGAACCTGGTGGGCAACAGTCCATGGAATCGCGAAGAGTGGGACATGACTGACACGACTTAGCACACATGGCACACATCAGTGGTAGTGTCAGCCGCTCAGTCGTGTCTGACTCTTTGTAACCCCACGGACTATAGCCCACCAGGCTCCCTGGTCTGTGGGATTTCCCAGGCAGGAATCCTGGAGTGGGTTGCCATTCCCTTCTCCAGGGGAATCTTCCTGACCTAGGGATGGAACCTGGGTTTCCTGAATTGCAGGTGGATTTTTCACCATCTAACACAAGGGAATCCCTTTGCTTGTCTTTGAGTTTGTTTTAGAGAAGACCTGAAAGTCAGAAGAAATTGAGAGGTTCTACAAAACTGGCTAAACTCTCAAATGCTCCAGGCACTCAAGGGGAAAAAAAAAAAAAAAAAAAACACTTTGGTTTAAAAACTACAGGAAAATGTCCCTCCTGGGACTTACTCCCCTTTGTCGTGATGTCTAAGTGACCTGCTCGGCCATTCGCTGGAGATGCCTCCCTTGGCACAGTCACCTGGCTGGCTTGTTTTGGACTGCAGATGAGCAGGTCTCCTGGAACTCACTTTCAAGGATTAAAAAAGAGGCTTTAGTTGGGAATAATTTTCCACCAGAGTGAAACTGAACATAGGAGTCATGATTTCTGAGGGAGATGTATCCTCTTTGGAGCAAGTGTAAGTCACTATAAATTTCTGGAATGAAACTTGAATAATTTCATTTTAATGAAATTACATGTTGAGGGCTTTAAATTGTTCAGATCTTCCACCTTCAGGTACTTTTTAAAAGGAAATCACCAAAAAAATAAATAAATAAATAAAGGAAATCACCAGAGGGAAGTGTTAGGAACAATGGAAAGGTTTAGGTCGTGTTTTAAAAAGGTGATATGGCAATGGGCCCATGAGCCCCGTAAGTGCCCCCAAATTTGTGGATCTAGCCATTTCTTATCCCCATGAGATCCCTGAGAGCCACGTACCTAAAGCACAAGGCACATGTAATTACTGCTTGGTCACTGCACCCCAGGCCTGCATCTCCCCTGTAGGTCTCCAGGGAGACTGGCTCTTAGTTCCTAGCCCCAGTTTCCTTCTCTCAGGTCCAACATCTGAACGAAGAACAGAGGGGCACATGAGACGAAGAGATGGCCAGGTGCCCCTGAGACCAGTTTTCTCTGATTGAGATGAAACCGCTGGGGAGAGAGGCTGTGCTCAAAGGCATCACCTTTTAACAGCCATGTTTGGTACCATGGAATGTCACCCTCCACCCAACCACCAAAAAAACATCACTAGGCTAGAGCAGAGGCTGAGTCGCCCTGAAATACATGCACTGAAGCCTCGGGCCCTCACCTGTCCAGGCCTTCTCTAGGTCCCTGAGCCCAGATCTGCATGTGTGTGCTTAATTTTTCCTGTCTTGAAGAATGTCTCTAAACCTGTACAAGCATCGGGTCCCTGCAGACTGGGGATGTTCCTGCTCTGAGAAACGTGAGTTGGGAAACTGGGAAATGGTCAAGCAGTGAGTATCAGCCACTGTGGCTTTCTGAAAGGAGTCACGTCAGCAGTCCTGAGAGGGGCAGGAGCAACGGGCAAGCAAAGCTTTGTCTACAAAGAAATGATGAGCCTCATTAGGCAGGGGGGCTACAGGGAAGGTGAACATGTCTCCCGGGGTTGTGATGGGGAGCAAATGAGTAAATGAGATGATTCCATAAAGGTCTGAGCATGTGCTCTGCAGAGTCAATGGTTGCTAAACTTTATTATTTTTATCATCAGTGTAATTATGAATTATTTGCATCATTACAATGTCATGGTGAAGATCTGCTAACTCCATTTGTTGGGGTCCCTGAAGCTTCCATGGGTCCAGTTTCAGTCACTTCTAAGTCCTGGTACAATGAAGGTTTCTTTTTCTAATTTCCATTAAAGTCTGTCTCCTTCATTGCTCTATCGTATTCTCACAATAAACTCCCACCTTTCCGAGGACAAGGACTAACTCTGGCAGGCATCATCTCACTGGTGCCTCCAGCAAGGTAAGGCAGGTGAGCTGAGCCCCATTTCACAGGTGAGGAGACTGTGGCTCCAGGAGCTGCTGGGCCTCACAGAGAGTTCCAGAGCCAGTGCGTGACCAGAACAACCCTTGACCTAAAAGGTGCCTTTCTGAGGGTCCAGTGACCTTTCTGAGCAGTTAGTTCAGCTTGGCAGTGGGCCTAACAACCGCCCAGCAGTTGGAATGGTATCTCTGTGGTGCCTTCCATACCGGGTTCCACGTACCTATCAAAGTGCCTTTCCTTCTTTCTTGATTTTGTTTCCCAACGAGGTAGCCCCTCCTGCTGGTCCTCTTACTAAGTCAGCTTTAGGTGGTTTGTGAGACCTGGACCAGTCCACACTGTCTCTGCTCTGCACAGAAACCCAAAGCCACCGAACTGGGTGCACCCCCTCCTCTCCGTGCCCACACCCACAGCAGGGGTGTTATCTGGCTAAGTGCTTCTTGATACCCATGAGAGGCAGGTCTGGCCCCGAGAAACCCCTTCCATCTGGTCTTTCAAAGATGGCTGTTTGAGGGGCCCAGGACAGGGAGTCTGCAAGGCATGGGGACAAATTTGATTCTAAACCTGGGAACTATTTTGCATTTGCTACCCCAGACTCTGTCCACACTGGTTCTCTGTGTTTTCATTACCATATTTTTCAACATCTTTTCATCCCCTTTGCAAGAGAAAAAGAAAGGTGTCCCACAGAAGTGCAGGGGAAACTGATTACACACAAGCCCAGGAGGGAGGTTCATTATTACCTGCCTGCACTAACGACCCAAGAGGAAACAGGCAGCCCCATCTACAGTGGACTTTTACCTTTAATTAAACTTTAATTCACTCATGCCTTGTCCTTGGGGCCACATGCTGCTGGGAATCAATGCCAAGGAAACTGGACTCAGGCCAGGGCCTCCTGGAAGAACATGCAGAAGCATCACTGAGTAAAAATAGCTTTTCCTAACTATTAAATCCAATGATCTACTCAGGGGGCCAAAGAGAACTCTTCCAAAGGAAGCCCCTGGAGCTGCCTACGGGCAAAAAAGACAGATGCTTTCAGTAAACAACCCTACCCCGACACACACACACACACACACACACACACACACACTTGAACAAACGGCTTATGCAGTTACCCATTTAAATTCATCTCATCTCTGGTGGGAGCCATTGTTAATGCCTTGCACCTATATAGATTTCCTTCACAGTGGGATTATGCTGTTCATGCTGCCTTGGAATCTGACCTTTTTAACTTCACAGCATATCACGACCATTTCCCTATGCCATTAGACATTAAGATGTGATTGGTTACAGTCACAGTGTACTTTCCATAGATGCCAGCACCAGCATGTTATATATCCCATCCTATGTGCTCTTTCTACAGTGTGACACTGACATGACTCTATCAAGAGGTGGGGTCTGTGTTTCCTTCTTCTCAACCCCACCAGGCTTTTGTAATCGCTGTGTAAGTAGAATGTGTCATAGATGACGCTGTGTGATTTGCACAGCAGGTCATAAAAGGCAATATGGCTGCTGCCTGGCTCTCCTCCTTTCTTTTCAACCTTGGAACCAAGACTCCACATTGTGAGGAAGTCCAAGCTGCATGGAAAAGCCACACGTGACTGTTCCAGCTGACATACCCACTTGGGCTCTAGCTGATTATCAGCATCCGCAACAGAACTTCGTATCATTCCAGCCTTTAAGTTAGCCAGCTGAGGGCCCAGACATGGGCATGGAGCAGAGATGAGCCGTCTCCACTCTGTCCACAAAAAACCATGAGTGATGATAAAGGATATGGTTAGATAACTAAATACTGTTGTGTTGCGTGAATACACAATAATTCCCCTTTTTTGGGTTCCTGATTGTCTCCAATTTTTTGTTGTTGTTATAAATAACACTGAAATGGGTCTCCATATAGCTGATTTTTTGCCTAATTAATCATCTAGTACCTTAAAGATAAATTTAGAGACGTGCAATAACCAGGTCAAAAGCTATGATCATTTCACCAGGAAGCAATGACTGAGTCAGTTTACACTCCCACCAGTTGTATACGAGAATATGTGAAAGCATGCAGTGAGTTATTCTTAGTCACCATCCTCTGGCAACTTCACATTTCTTTTCCTCAGACTGACATCCCCAACCTCTGTTGGTCACATTTTTAAGTCTATAATTCTGGGGTTCAGAAACAAATTACTGGATGCCATCTTGGGAGTTGCTCAAGTCCAGGAGTGGATGGGAACTGCTGGTGGTGGGAACCTGGGGCCCAGCAGCTTTGCTCAGAACAAAGGGTCCCAGGGGCTGTCAAGGCTGATCACACTACAGACCAGAGGCTTTTTCTGCCCAGATGAAGCATGAATTGTATTGCAGTTAGTCCCAGCTTGAGGCAAGAGGGCTGGCCTTTTGTACCCATGTCAATCACTCATTGGCTGTGGGCTGCCCTGGGCAGGCTGGGGGTATAATAGTACAGGCCAGACAGCTCCTGTCTGCCAGAGCGACTCTCTAAGGGAGCAGTTGTGAACAATTAATCATCAACACTCCCAGCTTCTGGGGTTGTGTCCAGTGGCTAGGTGGAGGCATCTGGGTGTGACCGGGACAATGCCCCCTACAGAGAGGATGATGCTGACTACATTTTTCATTATGAAAAGTGTCATGCCTATCTATGCGTTGGACAGTACATTTTATTCAATTAGTATTTAATTATTCAATTAGTTATATGGTAAGACCAAAGAGCAAAATAATATCAAGATTAATATAATATGGGGAGACAAATTAAAACCATCTTTAAGCCTTTTGTAGGACCTTGGTGATTCTTTTAGAGAAAATAATAAGAAAATTAAATCCACATTGTTAAGCTGAGTCTTTCTCAGCAATGCCCAGGGTAGTGAGGCAATCTAAGGGAATGAGGTTGAATACTGTAAATTGTGCTTGGTAGCTGAAGAGTGACACATTTACCAGGAAATCTTTGCTTCCTAAAAATGGAATGTCAGGACAATTACAGCCATTAAGCTCATAAGAGAACAAAATGGGAGTTGAAAATTCCAAATCTAATTTGTCAGTAATGGACAAAAGATTATGTCCTTTGGGACATCCATTGCAGATAAACAACGAGCACTATTGGTCCAAATCTTACGCTTTCTTCAATTTAAATTGACTTTGCTCATTAGGAATCACAGTCCCATTGACTGCAAAAACTTTACAAGCATTCAGGAGATGTTGAACCATTAACTGCTTGCTTAGAAAGACAACTCAAAGCCTTGGGAGCCCAGAGTGAGCAGTCCTACTGTGGTCAGGGCAGAGTGTTGGAGGTCTGCACCACTGTGAGAAATGACCCAGCTCGGTTTTTGTGTCGAGGAGCTGAAACAAACACACGCCCATGTCCCCTATGCACACAGAGCTCACTGTCTTCTTCAACACGACTTTAGTATTCCATCGTATGCATTAGTATAACTGCTGTGCCAGGAGGGTTCTCAGGAAAGGAACATGAAAGCTCATTCATTACATGAACCTCTCAAAAGACACAGCAATACCTCTATAAGAACCATCAACAGACGCTTACTCCCTAAGATTCTTTGAATCTCTCACCTCAAAGTCCTCACCTTACTGTTGCCACCAATTCTAAACCATTAGTCATGTGTGAAACAGATCTCCAGTCCAGCTTCGATGCATGAGACAGGGTGCTCAGGGCTGGTGCACTGGGATGACCCTGAGGGGTGAGATGGGGAGGGAGGTGGGAAGGGGTTCAGGTTGGGCAACACACGTACACCCGTGGCTGACTCATGTCAATATTTATGTGACAAAACTTCACAATACTGTAAAGTAATTAGTCTCCAATTAAAATAAATAAATTAAAAAAAAAAAACCATTAGTCATGATTTTTACCCAATCCTGATCAAGCACACTTGAAGACCCGCTTTGATCAAACTTTCAGTTCTCATTGAGATCCAGCTTTGCCTTTGCCCCTTGGGCTAGTGTTCTCCCTTCCAGAGTGAGCAATCAGTTTAGCACTGTCTTAGCAACAGGCTGTGCTGGCGATATTTGGGGAGCTTACATTTGATGGCTTTTAATCGCTACAGCTTTTCTCAGGAGTAAATCTATTCTTTGCTTGTCTCTCATCTTCCGTCTCTTACTCCCATTTCTTCCCCTGCCCTTAGTATTGTGGTGTTTTCTATTTTACTGTAAGTCCCCTCAACGAAAACAACATGGAGATAAATAAATTTTAAAAGTAGAGGACAGAGAAAGACAAATGTCATATGCTAGCACTCAGATGTGGAATTTCATTTTTTTAAAATTACATAAGGGAACTTATTTACCAAACAGAAACAGACTCACAGGTTTTGAAAACAAACTGATGATTACCAAAGGGAAAACACGGAGAGAGGCATAAATTAGGAGTCTGGGACTAACATACACACACAACTAGACAGCACAGAAACAGACAGTCAGCAAGGACCTACTGCACAGCACAGGGCACTCTACTCAATATTCTGTAGGAATCTACATGGGAGAAGAATTCAAAAGGGGTGAACATGTGCATCTGTATAACTGGATCGCTATGCTGCTCACTGAGACTGACGCAGCACGGTAAATCAACGACATGCTCCAACACACCTTTTAAATGGAGATCAAACCTATACACAGATTTTGTAAATTTTAAACCAAAAAAATAATAATAGGTAGAAAAATTATAGAAGTGAGTCATTCTGCATCTAGCATTAAAGCTTTGAAATATATAAAACAAAGATGGTAGCTATACATGGGCAAATGGACAAACCCACAGTCTCTATGACAAAATTTAAAATATCAGAAATTGACAGAGTAGACACAAATGAAGAATATAGAATATCTGATAACAATGAACAATATACAGTAAATATTAAAACCTCAAAACAAACAATACATTGCCTCCTTTGCTTCACTTTCTACTCTTGGCCTCCGTGGCCCCTGCCTCTGTTTCCTCACACGCCACTGGCACCTCTTTCTCAGTCCTTCGCCTGTTCCTCCACCTCCCAGATTTACCATGTGCGTGTCCCATGGCTTACTGCCTAGGCTCTTCTTCCCTCCAGCCACACTCGTTCCCTAAGGGCCCGCATCTAGTCTCTCGGCTGTAAATACCAACCAGCTACTGCCAGTTCCGAGGGCTTCCCTGATGGCTCAGACCCTAAAGAGTCTGCCTGTAATGCGGGAGACCTGGGTTCACTCCCTGAGTAGGGAAGCTCCCCTGGAAAAGGAAATGGCAACCCACTCCAGTATTCTTGCCTAGAGAATTCCATGGACAGAGGAGCCTGGTGGGCTATGGTCCACGGGGTCGTGAGGAGTCAGACACGACTGAGCGACTAACACTTTCACTTTCACTTCACTGAGAGTTCCTAAATTTATATCTCATTCCCAGCCCTCTCTCCCAAATCCCATATTCATGGATCCGATTAGCTACTCAAAACATCTCAAATTTAGCATTTCAGAAACTGAGTTCCGGATCTCCAGCTCCCAACCCGATCCATCTACAGTCTTCTGCATCTGAGTGAATGGCAGCTCTAGAAAGCCACTCAAGCCGAAACCCTGGCACAGTCCTGGACTCCTCTCTACGATTCTCCAGCACCAAACTGTCAGGAAACCCCACTGACTCTACTTCCAAAACATATTCTCAATCCAACTAGTTCTCTTCATCTCTACAGCTGCCACCCTGATCCAAGCCACCATCATTTCTCATCTGAACAATGACAATAACCTCCTAACCACCTCCTGGCCTCCACTCTTGTTTCCCTACAGTCAAATCTACATAAAGTAATCAATGTTACTTCTGAAAAACTGAGATTGTGGCATCTTTCTATCCAAACCCACTTCACTAAAGGTTCAAGTCCTGCAAAGCCCTACAAAGCCTTTCAGGAAGCGTGCACACCCACACACACACACATACATGCACACCTCCTCTACCCTCACGTTTCAAGTGGGCCTTGACCACCCTACATTAGATTGTGATCTGTGCCCCGACCCTCTATTCCCCATCCTACTTTACTATTTTGGAAACCATTGGTCACTTTCCATAGCACATGTAATATGACTTTATAACTTGTTTATTCTATGTGAGTATTGCTTATCACTTGTGTCTTCTCACTTAAATGAAAGCTCCACAAGGGTAAGGATCTTTATTTTGTTCACTGATAACATCCTAAGAATCTGAAACAGTGAGTGGCCGCTTAGGCTCTCACTAAATATTTGCTGAGTGAATATGCACTTTTTTCATGCTAGGATGAAACATTCCCAAATTTTGACCATTAGGTCACACAGGGAATGTTGACAAATTTCAAAAAGTGGAAATTATAATGACCAAAGTGCAATATAATCATAGGTTATTAACTAAATAGTGCTTTAAAAATCTTTCCCCTTGGATATTTTACAATACTTCTGATGTCTTTTTTTCTTTTTCCTTTCTCTCTCCCTACTTTAGCTGCCTTGTGACCTCCTAACAAATTTGTGACTCCCCAAGGATACTCTGTTTTGTTCTACCAACAGACACTTACACCCTAATACAGACCATAGCCTGTTCATGGACTCATCAGCTCAATGATCAAGGAAATTGCCGAGGAGGTGATGCACAGGTTCTGCACACAGACAGTGAGTATTTTGATACAATCTAAGATGTGATGCAGTCTCAAAAACGACAGAATGATCTCTGTTCGTTTCCAAGGCAAACCATTCAATATCACAGTAATCCAAGTCTGTGCCCCAACCAGTAACGCTGAAGAAGCTGAAGTTGAATGGTTCTATGAAGACCTACAAGACCTTTTAGAACTAACATCCAAAAAAGATGTCCTTTTCATTATAGGGGACTGGAATGCAAAAGTAGGAAGTCAAGAAACACCTGGAGTATCAGGCAAATTTGGCCTTGGAATGCGGAATGAAGCAGGGCAACGACAGAGTTTTGCCAAGAAAATGCACTGGTCATAGCAAACACCCTCTTCCAACAACACAAAAGAAGACTCTACACACGGACATCACCAGATGGTCAACACAGAAATCAGATTGATTATATTCTTTGCAGCCAAAGATGGAGAAGCTCTATACAGTCAACAAAAACAAGACCAGGAACTGATTGTGGCTCAGATCATGAACTCCTTATTACCAAATTCAGACTTAAATTGAAGAAAGTAGGGAAAACCGCTAGACCATTCAGGAATGACCTAAATCAAATCCCTTATGATTATACAGTAGAAGTGAGAAAAAGATTTAAGGGACTAGATCTGAAAGATAGAGTGCCTGATGAACTATGGAATGAGGTTCGTGACATTGTACAGGAGACAGGGATCAAGACCATCCCCATGCGAAAAAGCAAAATGGCTGTCTGGGGAGGCCTTCCAAACTGCTGTGAAAAGAAGAGAGACAAAAAACAAAGGAGAAAAGGAAAGATATAAGCATCTGAATGCAGAGTTCCAAAGAATAGCAAGAAGAGATAAGAAAGCCTTCTTCAGCAATCAATGCAAAGAAATAGAGGAAAACAACAGAATGGGAAAGACTAGAGATCTCTTCAAGAAAATTAGAGATACCAAGGGAACATTTCATGCAAAGATGGGCTCGATAAAGGACAGAAATGGTATGGACCTAACAGAAGCAGAAGATATTAAGAAGAGGTGGCAAGAATACATAGAAAAACTCTACAAAAAAGATCTTCACGACCCAGATAATCACGATGGTGTGATCACTCATCTACAGCCAGACATCCTGGAATGTGAAGTCAAGTGGGCCTTAGAAAAGCATCACTACGAACAAAGCTAATGAAGGTGATGGAATTCCAGTTGAGCTTTTTCAAATCCTGAAAGATGATGCTATGAAAGTGCTGCACTCAATATGCTAGCAAATTTGGAAAACTCAGCAGTGGCCACAGAACTGGAAAAGGTCAGTTTTCATTCCGATCCCAAAGAAAGGCAATGCCAAAGATTACTCAAACTACAGCACAATTGCACTCATCTCACATGCTAGTAAAGTAATGCTCAAAATTCTCCAAGCCAGGCTTCAGCAATACGTGAACTGTGAACTTCCTGATGTTCAAGCTGGTTTTAGAAAAGGCAGAGGAACCAGAGATCAAATTGCCAACATCCGCTGGATCATCGAAAAAGCAAGAGAGTTCCAGAAAAACATCTATTTCTGCTTTATTGACTATGCCAAAGCCTTTGACTGTGTGGATCACAATAAACTGTGGAAGGTTCTAAAAGAGATGGGAATACCAGACCACCTGACTTGCCTCTTGAGAAATCTGTATGCAGGTTAGGAAGCAACAGTTAGAACTGGACATGGAACAACAGACTGGTTCCAAATAGGAAAAGGAGTACGCCAAGGCTGTATATTGTCACCCTGCCTATTTAACTGCTATGCAGAGTACATCATGAGAAACGCTGGACTGGAAGAAACACAAGCTGGAATCAAGATTGCCGGGAGAAATATCAACAACCTCAGATATACAGATGACACCACCCTTATGGCAGAAAGTGAAGAGGAGCTAAAAAGCCTCTTGATGAAAGTGAAAGAGGAGAGTGAAAAGGTTGGCTTAAAGCTCAACATTCAGAAAACGAAGATCACGGCATCCGGTCCCATCACTTCATGGGAAATAGATGGGGAAACAGTGGAAACAGTGTCAGACTTTATTTTTGGGGGCTCCAAAGTCACTGCAGATGGTGATTGCAGCCATGAAATTAAAAGACGCTTACTCCTTGGAAGAAAAGTTATGACCAATCTAGATAGCATATTGAAAAGCAGAGACATTACTTTGCCGACTAAGGTCCATCTAGTCAAGGCTATGGTTTTTCCTGTGGTCATGTATGGATGTGAGAGTTGGACTGTGAAGAAGGCTAAGTGCCAAAGAATTGATGCTTTTGAACTGTGGTGTTGGAGAAGACTCCTGAGAGTCCCTTGGACTGCAAGGAGATCCAACCAGTCCATTCTGAAGGAGATCGGCCCTGGGATTTCTTTGGAAGGAATGATGCTAAAGCTGAAACTCCAGTACTTTGGCCACCTCATGCAAAGAGTTGACTCATTGGAAAAGACTCTGATGCTGGGAGGAATTGGGGGCAGGAGGAGAAGGGGACGACAAAGGATGAGATGGCTGGATGGCATCACTGACTCAATGCACATGAGTCTGAGTGAACTCTGGGAGCTGGTGATGGACAAGGAGGCCTGGTGTGCTGTGATTCATGGGGTCTCAAAGAGTCGGACACGATTGAGAGACTGAACTGAACTGAACTGAAGATGTGATGTTTCCTGCAGCAGGGAGTCAGGCAAAGAGCCCACACCTGGAGACTGGACTGGGCTTTTCACAATGGCCCATGAGCACTGGCCCATCTCTGTGTAAGATGGTTATGTGGTCCCTGTGTCTCCAAGAGCAGCTGTGAGCATGGGACTTCCAATCCTCATCATGTTCTCATTCATTTCACTTTACTGAATACACTTTTAAAATTAAAGTATAACATACATTAAGAGAAATGTACGAATCATAAAACAGATAGCTCTGCCATGGACCAAGTTGTATTCTCCTCACAGAAAATTCATATCTTGAAGCCCTAATTTCCAATGTGACTGTATTTGGACATAGGGCCTATGAGGAGATGATAAAGGTTCAATGAAGTCATAAGGGTGGGGCCCTAATCCTATAGGACTGGCATCCTTATAAGAAGGGGAAGACCTGGGCATCTGTCCAGAGGGAGTGAGTGAAAGTTGCTCAACTCTGTCTGACTCTTGGTGACCTCATGAACTACACAGTCCATGGAATTCTCTAGGCCAGAATACTGGAGTGGGTAGCCGTTCCCTTCTCCAGGGGATCTTCCAAACCCAGGGATTGAACCTAGGTTTCCCACATTGTAGGTGGATTCTTTACCAATTGAGCTTCCAGGGAAGCCCTGGGCATGTATCCAGAGAAAACCATAATCTAAAAGGATACATACACCCCAGTGGTCACTGAAGCACTGTTTACAATAGTCAAGACAGGGAAGCAACCTAAATGTCCGTTGACAGGAGGTACGGATAAAGAAGATGTGGTACACATATACAATGAAATATTACTCAGCCATAAGCAAGAATGGAATCCCATCTGCAGCAACATGGATGGACCCAGAGGTTATCATACTAAGTGAAGTAAGTCAGACAGAGAAAGACAAATATATGATATTACTTGTATGTGGAATCTTAAAAAATGGTACCAATGAAATTATTTACAAAACAGAAATTGAGTCACAGATGTAGAAAACAAACTTTTGGTTACCAGGGAGTACAGGGGGAAGGAATAAACTGGGAGATTGGCACTGACATATACACACTACTAGACATAAAATAGATAACTAATAAGGACACAGAAGGGCTTCCCACGCGGCGCTAGTGGTAAAGAACCCACCGATGTAGGAGACATAAGAGATGTAGGTTTGATCCCTTGGTTGGGAAGATCTCCTGGAGGAGGGCATGACAACCCACTCCAGTATACTTGCCTGGAGAATCCCATGGACTGAGGAACCTGGTGGGCTACCATCCATAGACTCACAAACAGTCGGACACGACTGAAGCAACTCAGCACGCATGCAAGCAAGGATCCAGAAGCCTTCATTATCTCCCCTCCCAATCCTCTTCCTTCCAAAAGTTAGCCAATATACTAATGTCTAACATCATAGATCAGTTTTGCCTATTTGGGGTTTTTAAATAAACAGAACCATATAGGGATTAAAGTCCATTTTTCTAAATAATTCCTACTCTAAGTACCAAAAAAAAAAAAAGGGAAACTATAAATTATTATATTAGAAAGAAAAGCGCACACACACACATTAGGATTAGCAACAGAGAAACAATTATAAACATGGAAGAGTTTTCTTTTTTAATGTATTCTTCTTTATAATTTTATTTATTTATTTATTGTCTGTGCTGGGTCCGCGTTTCTGCGAGGGCTTTTCCCTAGCTGCAGAGAGCGGGCCTTTCATCTGGGTGGCTTCCCTGCTTGTAGAGCAAGGGCTCTAGGGCATGTGGGTTTCACATGGACTCAGGAGTTGCAGTTTCCAGGCTCTGGAGCACAGGCTCAATAGTTATGGCTCACAGCTTAGCTGCTCTGTGGCCTATGGGATCTTCCCAGATCAGAGATTGAACCTGTGTCTCCTGTATAGGCAGGCAGATTCTTTATCACCGAGCCACCAAGGAAACCCTTTTGAAGAGTTTCCTAAAGGATGCATCAATGATGTGAAACTTCATGTGAATAAATAAGGAAAACTAGAGCACATGAATATTTATAGGGCAGTATGGATGAGAAAAGGGCTCCCCTCCACCCCGGTGGTTCAGTAGTAAAGAACCTGCCAGTACAGGAGACCAGGGTTTGATCCCTGGGTTGGAAAGATCCCCTAGAGAAGGAAATGGCAACTCACTCCAGTATCCTTGCCTGGAAAATCCCATGGACAGAAAAGCCTGCAGGGCTACAGCCCAAGGGGTCACAAAAGTGTCAGACATGACTTAACAACTAAACAACAACAATATAGATGATAAAAGTGATTTAAGAAAAAATAAAACAACCTGAAAAGGAAAAGCAGTCAAAGATCTACCCTAAACAAGGCAACTGGGGCTAAATAACTAAATAGAACCAGCAAATTTTCATATTACATAAATTATTCTACAACACAGAAAAAGATGGACATCTCTGCATTTATGAACCTTGCATAAATCTGATACCAAATCAGTGAATTAGAAGAAGGAGATTGGTTGATTTTACTTAGGAATATGGATGAAAAAGTATCCTAATAAAATAGTAGCAAATTAAACTCAGCAGTGGATGGAAAGGATAATATATTGTGGGTTTATTCTAGAAATAGATGATTGAACATTAAGATATCTATTACTGCAATTCAGTACAGAGATTAAAGGGGGAAAATATCATTATCTCACTATATGCTGACAAAATTCAATACTATTCTTACATTAATTTTTTAAAAAGCATCTCCTAGCAAAACAGATATTAAAGGAAACTTCCTTAACTTGATGATGGATATCTTCCAGAAATTTGCAGCCAGCAAAAAAAGGGAGGAGGAGTCAGCCACAGCTGAATGCAAAGAAGAAGGATTTTTGGTTTTTATTTTTAAATGTTAAGTTAAATTATTTATTAGTAGATAATGTCTCATGCTTAAAATTCAAAAGACATTAGAGGGTATAGAGTCAAAACCTCTCTCCCAGCCCATTCTCCAGTCACCCATTTACCCTCTCTATTATTACATTCTTGGTTATCTTTCCAGAGATATCTTTCTGTGCATTTGCAAAAAAAAAGTGTAAGTACTTTTTATACATTGACAGAAAACACCAGTTCTCTTTAGCAGTATATAGATGGTTTCATATAAATACATAAAATGCTTCTTCACGCTTTTTTTCTGACTAAAAATTCTTTTTTTTTTAATTTTTATTTTTACTTTATTTTGCTTTACAATACTGTATTGGTTTTGCCATACATTGACATGAATCAGCCACGGGTGTACATGAGTTCCCAATCCTGAACCCCCCTCCCACCTCCCACCCCACATTATATCTCTGGATCATCCCCGTGCACCAGCCCCAAGCATCCTGTACCTTGGGTAAATATATCTTAAATGTGTTCAACTAGCACTCTGCTGAGAAATAGTTAGGTTGTTCCAAACCTTTGCTATGACAAACATGCTGTGGTTAATAAGCTTTGTATGTGTGTCATTTTGTACAGGTGTGAATGTGTGTGTAGGACTGTGTACTAAAAAATTTACCTCTGTCCAGAGATGGTGTGGCTTTTGCCTTCAGCTTCTGGAGGGTTTGGGATGTCTGAGAGGTGAGACTTTTCATGGTAAGTTAGGAGAAGGAGAAGTGGAAGATCGCAAGCTTCCTCTTCAGACAAATTTACATCAGGAAGCAACACATAAAGAAGTGGAAGATCTTGAATGCTTTCTTCTCTCAGGAATCCCTGGTTCCGCCCAGAAGCATGAGTGCCCGGTTCTGAAGATGGCACTCTACTGCCCCATGACTCTATCACGTCCTGTTCCGCTTTGCTCTTGATGCGGCCACCGTTTGTCTCCACTTCCTCAACCCCTGCGCATCTCTTGCCTCAAACACCTCTGAGAATACTCTCCCCACTTCCTTGCCTTTAACCCCCTGGTGTCTACCAGGGTGCGCCCCACCATGACTTTTTATTCTCTCACAGTCCATGCTTGGGTTATTTTTTTCTCCCCACCCTCTAACAAAAAAATTCTGCTCTGTTGTTGGTGGGAATATAATGTGGGACAATCTCTATGGGGCCATCTTATTCATCTTGACCAAATTTGCAAATGCACAAAAGACCCAGAAATTCTACTTACAGGGTTTTATATTTGTGAGGAGTTTAGGGCCAACTACAAGCTTACAGGATATAGTCTCCACAAAGACCATCCTCTGTTCTGACACCAACTGCAAGTTCAGAGGTTTCCCAAACCACCAGGGAGCTTGATAATTGACTAGAAAGACTCACAGAATTCATTGAAAGTCATTACACACATGGTTACAGTTTACTGCAGTGAAAGGATGCGGATTAAGACGAGCCAAAGGAAGAGAAGCATAGGGCAGAGCCCAGGAGGGCTACAGACATGAGCTTCCACCATCCTATCCCGCATGGAGTTAGGGCATGCTCCCCTCCGAACATCGCTGTGTGACAATACACTTCAAGTATCATCAACTAGGGAAGCCCGCTGTTCAAAGTTCTTGTAAGTTTACACAGGCATGCTTGATTGTGTCATAGCCTGTATGGTTGAACTTAGTCCCCAGGTCAACTGATAATGCAAGACCCATAAGATTAGTCTTTCTGGCGTGGCCAGCCCTACCCTAGGACTGTTGGATGTGGCCAGCCTCCACTCTGAACAAAGACATTCCTACTACTGAAGCCCACATGCCTAGAGCCCACGCTCCGCAACAAGAGAAACCACCACAGTGAGAAGGCCACATGCCGCTTCTAGAGAGTAGCTCCCACTCACTGCAACTAGAGAAAGCATGTACGCAACAGCAAAGACCCAGGGCAGCCAAAATAAATACATAAATTTTTTTTAAAAAAATATAAGTCTGCAACAAGAACACTTTGATAAAAATATATTTAAGGCTCACACATGTATGTTGGAAGACTTTATCCTTTGCAGTTATTTAATCTTAAGATGAAAAAGAATAGGTGTTAACTTAGAAATGTGTGAAGGGTAGACAGTTTTACAATATTCTTTAGGCACAAGAGCTAAAGGAAAGCTTCAGCAGAAGTCTGGTAATGTGGACACCAGCTAAAGAAAATAGAGATTTTAATGATTTCGTGGGGGTGGAGGTGGTGGTAGGGTGGATGCTAGGTTGGAGAGCTTGATTCATCTAAGTGGGAAATGGCAGAACCAGAATTCTTGGACTCGCCAGCTACTGGGGATGGGGCAGGGAGGTTTAGCAGCAGATGAGGAATCTTCATGCTCTTCCTTTGAAATCTCACTTGAGAGTGTGTTCCTTTCCTTCCTTCTCTTTCTCTTTGGGTCTCCATCCGCCACCCTTGTTCTTCCCATTTCTTTATGTCTTAACCCTATCCTTCTCCCTTCAGATTTGCTTCTCTTCCTTTTGACCCCCCTCACACTACTCCCACGCTTGTTCATTCCAGCGACTGAACTAGCAATAGTGCCAAACAAATTACTGTCTACTGTCAACTGTCAACAAATGACTATGTTCTGCTGTCAACCGCACATGCTAGAGTTTCAGGTTCCTAATTTTTACTTCTGAAAATTGAGTGAGATGTACTTTCTCTCTCTTTCAAAAATGTAATCTGTCTACCATTTACTTCTGAAAGGGGCACGCTTGCTTTATTCCCTGTGGATCAGAAGCTCTTGAGGAGGTAGGAGAAAGCTTCTCATCCTCATCTACAGTATATAAAACGATACGCTTTTCCTTTGGGGACAATGTCTTCCTTTCTCATGGACCTGTGAACACAGTAGTTCCAATAGAGTTCCTCCTTAGTGTGTGACAAACTTAAGGGCTCCCGTCCCTTCTTTCCGCTGCTTTTCCTTCTTTCCTCCACATTCCATGGATGTTACTAGAGACTTTTTATCTCCAGTTTTTGCACTTTCAGATTCTCCCTTCACAGTTTCTGCTGTCCAGCCACCACTTTCTGGGGCTCTTACTGCCACGGCTCTGCAGCTGGCCTAGAGGGTCAGGGAGGTTCCTGATCCCTGAGGGTAATTCCCTTCCCCTTGACATAGATGTTCAGTGAGTTGTTCAGTCTGAAAAAGTCAAGAAGCCCATGCAGTCATGTTTCCAGAAACTTACTGTGAAGAGACCTATAGAATGTCATTGTCTACAAATCTTTCGCAACTTTGATAATCTATCACATGGAGCCAACCAGGTTAGAAGGCGGTTTTCATCTCAGTTCAGCAAATACCAGTGAGCCTCTGGGCTAGTTGTTTAATTTTACTGGGCCCCAGCTGGAAAGATAATGTCTGAAGAAGCTTCCTGTTCCAGAATTTATGACTTCATGAAGTACTTTGGTTAGCTGGCATCACAAAAAATAAAGAATATCTTGCCAACCAGCCCTTGTCTGCCTCTCCTCCTCTGTCTAGTTCCTAAATGTAACCCAGCACTGGCACAAGGTAGGAACTCCCCAGGTCGCTAGGTGCCCAATATGCTACTGGAGATCAGTAGAGAAATAACTCCAGAAAGAATGAAGGGATGGAGCCAAAGCAAAAAAAAAAAAAAAACAACACTCACTTGTGGATGGGACTGGTGATAGAAGCAAGGTCTGATGCTGTAAAGAGGAATATTGCATAGGAACCTGGAATGTTAGGTCCATGAATCAAGGCAAATTGTAAGTGGTCAAACAGGAGATGGCAAGAGTGAACATCGACATTCTAGGAATCAGCAAACTAAGATGGACTGGAATGGGTGAATTTAACTCAGATGACCATTATATCTATTACTGTGGGCAAGAATCCCTTAGAAGAAATGGAGTAGCCATCATAGTCAACAAAAGAGTCCAAAATGCAGTACTTGGATGCAATCTCAAAAACGACAAAATAATTTCCGTTCATTTCCAAGGCTAACAATTCAATATCACAGTAATCCAAGTCTATGCCCTGACCAGTAATGCTGAAGAAACTGAAGTTGAACAGTTCTATGAAGACCTACAAGACCTTCTAGAACTAACACCCCCAAAAGATGTCCTTTTCATTATAGGGGACTGGAATGCAAAAGGAGGAAGTCAAGAAACACCTGGAGTAACAGGCAAATTTGGCCTTGGAATGCGGAATGAAGCAGGGCAAAGACTAATAGAGTTCTGCCAAAAGAATGCACTGGTCATAGCAAACACCCTCTTCCAACAACACAAGAGAAGACTCTACACATGGACATCACCAGATGGTCAACACCGAAATCAGATTGATTATATTTTTTGCAGCCAAAGATGGAGAAGCTCTACACAGCCAGCAAAACAAGACCGGGAGCTGACTGTGGCTCAGATCATGAACTCCTTATTGCCAAATTCAGACTTAAATTGAAGAAAGTAGGGAAAACCGCTAGACCATTCAGGTATAACCTAAATCAAATCCCTTATGATTATACAGTAGAAGTGAGAAAAAGATTTAAGGGACTAGATCTGATAGATAGAGTGCCTGATGAACTATGGATGGAGGTTCATGACATTGTACAGGAGACAGGGATCAAGACCATCCCCGTGGAAAAGAAATGCAGAAAAGCAAAATGGCTGTCTGGGGAGGGCTTACAAATAGTTGTGAAAAGAAGAGAAGCGAAAAGCAAAGGAGAGAAGGAAAGATATAAGCATCTGAATGCAGAGTTCCAAAGAAGAGCAAGGAGAGATAAGAAAGCCTTCCTCAGTGATCAGTGCAAAGAAATAGAGGAAAACAACAGAATGGGAAAGACTAGAGATCACTTCAAGAGAATTAGAGATATCAAGGGAACATTTCATGCAAAGATGGGCTCGATAAAGGACAGAAATGGTATAGACCTAACAGAAGCAGAACATATTAAGAAGAGGTGGCAAGAATACACAGAAGAACTGTACAAAAAAGATCTTCACAACCCAGATAATCACAATGGTGTGATCACTCACCTAGAGCCAGACATCTTGGAGTGTGAAGTCAACTGGGCCTTAGGAAGGATCACTACGAACAAAGCTAATGGAAGTGATGGAATTCCAGTTGAGCTATTTCAAATCCTGAAAGATGATGCTGTGAAAGTGCTGCACTCAATATGCCAGCAAATTTGGAAAACTCAGCAGCGGCCACAGGACTGGAAAAGGTCAGTTTTCATTCCAATCCTAAAGAAAGGCAATGCCAAGGAATGCTCAAACTACAGCACAATTGCACTCATCTCACACACTAGTAAACTAATGCTCAAAATTCTCCAAGCCAGACTTCAGCAATACATGAACTGTGAACTTCCAGATGTTCAAGCTGGTTTTAGAAAAGGCAGGGGAATCAGAGATCAACTTGCCAACATCTGCTTGATCATCAAAAAAGCAAGAGAGTTCCAAAAAAACATCTACTTTTGCTTTATTGACTATGCCAAAGCCTTTGACTGTGTGGATCACAATAAACTGGAAAATTCTGAAGGAGATGGGAATACCAGACCACCTGACTTGCCTCTTGAGAAACCTATATGCAGATCAGGAAGTAACAGTTAGAACTGGACATGGAACAACAGACTGGTTCCAAATAGGAAAAGGAGTACATCAAGGCTGTATATTGTCACCCTGCTTATTTAACTGCTATGCAGAGTACATCATGAGAAACACTGGGCTGGAAGAAGCACAAGCTGGAATCAAGACTGCTGGGAGAAATATCAATAACCTCAGATATGCAGATGACACCACCCTTATGGCAGAAAGTGAAGAAGAACTAAAAAGCCTCTTGATGAAAGTGAAAGAGGAGAGTGAAAAAGTTGGCTTAAAGCTCAACATTCAGAAAACTAAGATCGCGGCATCTGGTCCCATCACTTCATGGGAAACAGTGAAAACAGTGGCTATTTTCTTGGGCTCCAAAATCACTGCTGATGGTGATTGCAGCTGTGAAATTAAAAGACATTTACTCCTTGGAAGGAAAGTTATGACCAACCTAGACAGCATATTAAAAAGCAGAGACATCACTTTGTCAACAAACGTCTGTCTAGTCAAGGCTAAGGTTTTTCCAGTAGTCATGTATGGATGGTGAGAGTTGGACTATAAAGAAAGCTGAGTGCCGAGGAATTGATGCTTTTGAACTGTGGTGTTGGAGAAGAGTCTTGAGAGTCCCTTGGACTACATGTAGATCCAACCAGTTCATCCTAAAGAAGATCAGTCCTGGGTGTTCATTGGAAGGACTGATGTTGAAGCTGAAACTCGAATACTTTGAACACCTGATGCAAAGAGCTGACTCATCTGAAAAGACCCTGATGCTGGGGAAGACTCAGGGCAGGAAGAGAGAGGACAACAGAGGATGAGATGGTTGGATGGCATCACCCACTCAATGGACATGGGTTTGGGTAAACTCCGGCAGTTGGTGTTGGACAGGGAGGCCTGGCGTGCTGCGGTTCGTGGGGTCGCAAAGAGTTGGACACGACTGAGGGACTGAACTGAACTGAACTGAGGCAATCAATACAAGGTGATGTTTGAATGAATTAATAAAAGAACACACAGGATTTTAACAGACTATCTGGAGCTTGCTTTGTTGTGGATGTGGTAAACGATGCGATGGTCACAGAGTTATAAGGACTGGGCTTCTCTCACCTCCTCTACAGTTAAACAAGGCAGCCTTTGAGATGTTTCCCCACCCCATCTCCACCTCAGCCTCCTCTACCTGCTAGACTTCATGCTTGGGAATGAATCCTTAGAGCCCTGTGGAAAGTGTTTAACAAGACTGGATAAAACACCTTGTACTTAATAGCAAGGTAGGCTGCCCGCAAATTGCATCTTGTCTTTACCAATATTTGTAATTGACTTTTAGGTAAACCTGCAGCTAAACATACCATTAGCTCTGGGAGAGGGATCTATTATCAAGTGTAAGATACAGAACATTTGGCTTGAAGTCAGCATCTTTCCCTTCTAAAAGTGGCAGCAAATATAAGACACTTAAAATCTGAGGCCCATGCCTCTAGAAAGGAAAGAGAAGTTGTCATTACTGCAAATTTGTTGATTTTTAATGTAATGACAGAATTACTTCTTTAAAAAATGTTATTAAAGCAATGGTATGAATTACTATTGATGATGTCAATGAATTAGGACATTCTATTAATTTTCTGCAAAAGTCACTTCACTGCACTAAGATAAAATTTATTTTATTGGACCATGTCAACTACATACCTCAGTAGATTTTCTTTTTGCCTTAGCTCCTTTTAAACTAATATTCACTTTAATAAAATGAAGATTAAATACAATTAAATTATTTTTGGAACAATACACAAGGGAAAAATATTGGATGTTTTTGCAGGGGGGAGCCAGGTAGGAAAGAGTGAGAGAAAAGGCAGACTTTTTACTGTACCATTTGAATTTTGAAATATGTGAAAACACTTTCTATTGTAAAAAAAAATGATTAAAAGAATAATACAGACACATAATTCAAAAATAAATAGCGTTAAAAGAAAGTTCTCTGCCCCACTGATCTCCACCCCCACCCTTGCTCTGTCCTTCCTCAGAAGCGTCTACTTTTCCACTCTTTCAGCTGCTTCTTCTCATACTTGGTCTCACATTTCTAAGAAGGAGGTTCTTGTTGCCTCTTCTAGGTCTATCTGTTTTAGAGCATGTCAGTTAATTTCCAGTTATGGTATTTGAGAGTTTCATGCTGTTACATGTCATGACCACCTGCTTCCTCTTCTTCATCTTTGCAATACGGTTAAATCACAACTTTTTTGGTGGAACAAATAGCCAATGTAAGTATTATTCACTGGTGAGCCAAGTGGCTTTATGATTTGCTTCCTTCTCTTTACAGTTTTTTATTTTCCCCCAGTTTTTGTTTGTTTCATTTTCTATGGTATTTTTTTCAAGCGATCTAAAAGATCACAAGTCTAACAATAATTTTCCCAAATGCCCAAATGCATCAGATTTCCCCTAAATTTTTTTTTTATTCTGCCTATCTTGAAGATTATCAAAGATGGTTATCAGCTACAGTAACCAAGGTGATTCACTCTCTTCCTGAAAGCCTTCTTTGCTCATAGTGACTTTTCACCAAGACTCTGTTAACCAACACAGTCTTACTTGGAAAAAGGTAAATTAAATTGTTTCCTCAAGGGACACACCCCGCCTCTCCAGGGGCTGCCAAAACACCCTGGATGCTTTCACCTTGAACTGCCACTCCTGCTTCACAAGGTGAGTGGGGCTCAAGGTGCAAATAGGCTTCATTCACAGCAGAACACATCTGGATATAAGCTGGCTTCATCAGTAGTTGAGTATTTCTTTTGGTGCCCAGTATCATGGCGAATGCAAAGGATCACACATTCACCAGTGGCAAAAACTTTGCCACAAGACTCATTAGCACAGGGGTAAAACAGTTAGTGGTACAAAACTTTTTTCCCTTTTCCTTCTTGATTGATAATCCTTTTGCACCTAAAATGGAGGAATCTTTGTCAAATTCTTTTTATTATTTTCTTCTTTTTACTCTCTTACCCTATGTGACAGATATAACATTAACATCTTACTGCCTGATCCAAGTATTTTCATAATTTTTTGGATATTCATTTTGCCTCCAAAGTTTACTCTCTGCTTGACCTTTAACAAGTTAGTTAACCATGTTGTGCTTCAGCTTCTTCATATGTAAAATGGGAATAATAATAAAACATAACTTTGTTGGGAGCATTAAACATGAAGGTCAATGTGAAAAATTTAGCTTATTTCCTAACACTTTGTAAAGAGTCAATAGAAATTAGCTATTGTTTGTATATTGGAAATGATTTTTACCATCATCACCATTTTATTTGATCATAGCAGGGAATCTTGAAGCATAATTTCACCATCTTCTAGTACTGAGTGTTATTATTAAGAAGCCTAATATCTCTATCTGATTTTCATTCCTTTGTAAGTGAACTGTTCTCTTTCTCCCTTTCTCTCTCTCCAATCTTCTTGTCATCATCAATGTTTTGAAATTAACATGACTTCTTTGCCTGTTTTTTCATCCATTGTGCTGGGCACTTAATTTAGCATTTCAATCTGGGCATTATTTTTCTCCAATTCTGAGGGTTTTCTTGTATTACTTCTTTAATAATCTCTCCCCCTCCATTTTCTCTGCTCTACTTCTGGAACTTTTAGTGAATGCTGTACTTCCAGAATTGATCCTCTTTTTCTTATAATTTGTCTCCCATTTTATCTTTTTATAATACATGTATATATTAATCCTAATATATTTCCTCATGTTTATTTTCCAAACAGTCAACTGGACTCTTCCCTTCATCTTCGGTCATATTTTAAATGCCCAACAGAGCGTCCCATGCACTCTAAATGTTCCTGTTTCATTGCATTTCCTTTCTTCTTACTGGTACAGTATCTTCAAGTCTCTCAGAAGTTTCATGATTCTGGGGTTTGCTGTTTATCTTTTCTTTTGCTACTCTAGGTCCACTGTCTTATTTGTTCTCTGAGTTCCTTTTTCTGCCCTGTTTTTGTTATTGCTGTTGTTTTGTTTTCTCTCCCTCTATCATGCATGTTGGCAGCTTTGTTCTGTCTTGGCTATTGGTTCATACTTAAGATTCACCATTCAGCCCAGAGCAGAGATCTTCAGTCACCACCAGGCACCAAATAAGTCATCTAAGCCAGTCTCCTAGAATCCAGACAGTTTCTAGAAGAACCTCAAAACACCCAGCTATAACCTGTGATGAAGCTGTAAAATGCTCTGGCCATAAGAAAAATGAACCGGCCTGAACCTTTTCAGATGGCTCCTCCAGATAAGGCTCTTTCTACAAAACATCCCCAAACACTCCTTTATGACCTCCAAGTAAAGTCCATGTCAAAGCCCCGAGGAGAAATATGATCACCACTGGCCATCTTTTTCTTGAACTTCTCTACATCCTAGTGCAGTTTTCCTTCCTAAATAGACATCACAATTTACTCCAATTTTTCGTTTAAAAAATTACGGTTCACTAAACTCAAAAATAGTAAAGCAAGTGAAGACATGCTTTCTGCAGAGAAAAAGACTTTAAATACTAAGTAAAAAAAAAAAAGACAGAAATAGTAAATTCTTGGCAAAATCCGAAATTTTTTCAAAACTACATTCTGATTTTTTTGTCTTTTGTGGGTTGTTTTTTTTTTAACTGCATCATGCACCTTGCAGGATCTTAGCGCCCTGACCAGGAATTGAACCTATGCCCTCTACAGAGAACACGCAGAGTCCTAACCACGGGACTGCCAGGGAATTTCCCATATTCCATTTTTTAAATTTATTTTTTATTTTTAATTTATTTTTAATTGGAGGACAATTGCTTTACAATGTTGTGTTGGTTTCTGCTATACAACAGGGAGGCCTGGCGTGCTGCGATTCATGGGGTCACAAAGAGTCAGACATGACTGAGTGACTGAACTGAACTGAACTGAACTGATACAACAACATGAATCAGCTATAAGTAAACATATACCCCTCCCCCTGGAGCCTCCCTCCCACCCCTCTAGTTCATCACAGAGCACTGAGCTGAGCTCCCCCTATTACACAGCAGCTTCCTACTAGTTATCTATCTTACATATGGTAGTCTAAATATGTAATACTACTCTCCCAATTCATCCCACCATCTCATTCCCTCACTGTATCCATAGGTCCATTCTCCACATCTGTGTCTCTATTCCTGCCCTGCAAATAGGTTCATCATACCATTTTTCTAGATTCCATACATATGCATAAATGTATGATATTTCTTTTTCTCTTTCTGACTTATTTCACTCTGTATGACAGAGTCTAGGTCCATTCACCTCACTACAACTGATTCAGTTCCATTCGTTTTTATGGCTAATATTCCACTGTATATTTGAACCACAACTTCTTTATCCATTCATCTGTTGATGGACATCTAGGTTCTGTCCATGTCCTGGCTATTATAAATAGTGCTGCAATGAACCTTGGGGTACATGTGTATTTTTCAATTATGGTTTTCTCATCCCATTTTTATAAGAAATGATTAAATGCAGTTGTCACTGGAGGGAGGATTACTTTCCATCATATATCCTTTTGCAAGACTTCTGTGTGAGTGACAAGGGTGTCTATTTATTTAAATTGACTGCCAGAGACCCCACAACTGAGCAAAAACTGAGGGTATGGGTGCTGTGGGGCTGAACAAGTTGGGATGTCCACGTAGCAGAAGGTAGAAATAGCTCATCTGAGCACCATCAGGGGCAGAGTGAGCAGGAGATGCCAGCCCCACAGGGCACAGCCCCAGTGCAATGTCATAGCATAGAACCTCCTCCGTGGGGCTCCCTGGGCCAGAACAAACCACATCTGGGTCCAGCGACCTCTCCCTTGGCTGCAGTTGGCTTACAGTGTAGGAGCCACTTTTGATTTCATTGTAGAATGGAAGGCGTGGGAAGTAGAAATCGAAGGGGTGACAGGAAGCCCCACGGGACACTGGTTACATTGTGCGTGCAGCACGCTCCCAGGGGAAGCAGGTGCAGCAATTTTCCCATGAGGGCTGACAGTTGTCTTTGCAGAGAGGCAGGTCCAAGGCAGCCCTCTGTGCCCACTCTGGTCCAGCTGCTGGATCCAGGCCCCAGGTTGAGGAAGCATCATAGAGGTAAGTGTCCTGTATGAGGGGGCGCTTGCCATCTCTCCATGGTGGCTCAAGTGACTCTGTCAGGGCAGGACATGTCCTTGTGGGCTTCCTGGAGCAGCCAGAACTCATCTTCCATGAATGGCAGTGTCCATGCAGCTTGTCCTCAGAGCCTGGACCTTCCTTCTGGTGCGTTGTCTTCCATAGGAATCCCAGCAGGACCCTGCAGGGCCTTTCCTGGGGACACACTCCCCCAACCATGTCCCCTGCCTCTTATTTGTAGAGGCTTTGACCTCGAATTCCAAAGAGCAATTTTAATTTTAAATTAAAATTAATTTCTCAGAGAAGTTAGAAAATGCAGAAATAAAGGAAAACAGTCAATCAAGCAAAATAATAGTAGTTTAGCCATAAAACAAACTCAAGGACTTTTTATTCCTCCTCAAGGCCTTTAGATAATATTCTGACCTATATCCTTCCATTGTTTTGCAGATATTAAAACCCCTGCCAGGTTGAAGAAGCTAACTGCATGCTGACTATCAGTAGGTAGACACCAGACTAGTTGGAACCAGGTTGATAACTGAGATTCCGAAAACATCATGCCATTATCTCACTACCAACCAATCAGAAGGATGTGCCCAAGCTGATCATGCACCTTGCAACTCACTTTGTCTTTAAAAAACCTTGCCCGAAAGCCACTAGGGAGTTCAGATCTTTTGAGCAAGAGCTGCACATTCTCCTTGCTTGGCCCCCTGTCAGGTACTTTGCAATAAGTTTCCCCACAACCCCACATCAGTAGACTGGCTTTGCTGTACGTCACGTGAACTGGCCCAAGTTTGGTTCTGTAACACACGCAGACACTGAGAAGGTCAGCCCTTGCCTGTAAAGTCTGTAGCTGAGTGCCCCACGTCACAGACAGCAAGACTAAAAGGAGTTAATAGCCGTGTTGCCAGTGCCAGGCTGTCTATCCCTGGATCCTGCAACCAGTAACATGATGTTGTCAAGTCCTCTAAAACCCCAGCAGGTAGAGGGTCTCTGGATACAAAATTTATTTTTAATCTTCTACCTTTAAAAAAAAATTATTTAAAATGTGAGCAACCTAATAGAAAAAAATGAATAAATTATATGTATGCCCAGTTCGCCAAAACTAAAATTGCAATGGTTGATAAAATATGAAAAGATACTAAAAATACTACCAATGTTTGGATATGGTTACAACATTTTATCTTTGCTTTAAAAATAAAGGGTAGAAAACTTTTAATTTCCCCATATCTCATGTTTTCATCCATTTTGCAAAAGCCAGGAAATACCTTTGCTTGGCTCATCATATTTTTTCTTATATCAGAAGAGCAATTTCTGCCTTTACAATTTCAAAATAAAAACTAACTTAAAGAAAAAAGAGCCAAAACATATTCCTTTATTTAGTCCTACTGCTTGTCTTCTTTGATTCCCATTATCCATAGTCTGATTTATTTTGGTATTGAGTTCATGCTAATATCTGTGGCTGTCACTATAATTACTGATGCCATGTAAACTGTGATGGCTTTAGAGCTTGACATTTGTATATTTAAAAACAACATAAAACTTCACAATTAAAACTAAGAATTAAATTTAGTTTAATTAACTAAATTTTAACATCAAAATTAAAATTTTAAGTTAAGAGTATAGCTTAGCAGACTACTACTTCCTGACTTTGCTCCAGAATCATTTTTAAATTACATTATTCAAATGAATGCATTTAGCTCTCTTGTCTAAAAATAACAATAGGAGGCAGAAGAATTTTAAAATAGAAGAACCTGAGAAAGGCTTTGATGAAATGTGGTTCATTCACCTCTGAATTTTGTCTCCTTCATGCCATCAGCTGGAGCCCAAAGAATCTATCAAAGTTCTCTCATCAACATGTAACATAACCAGCACCTCGATCATATCCAAAAACTCATCTGAGCTATTCTAAGACCTTTTTAGGTCTTGAACATTTTTACTTTTGAAAGCCCCATCTGTATTCTTATCAAATCTTTTAAACTGCACCCATATCTTAAATATTTATTGAATATATACCTTGTCCTAGGCATTACTCTTGATTTACGTTAGTGAACAAAACTAAAATTCCTCCTTTGGAGAGCCTATATCCTACAGTATTTATATACAGTTGACTCCTGAATAACATGGGGGTTAAGGACGCCAACCCCCACACAGTCAAAAATCTGCGTATAACTTTTGACCCCCAAAACTTAACTTCTAATAGCCTACTGTTGACCACAAGCCTTACCAATAACAAAAACAGTTGATTAACACATATTTTGTGTATTATATGTATTATATACTATATTCTTACAATAAAGTAAACTGGAGAAAAGAAAACTTTATTAAATTCTGGAGAGCATTTGGAGGAAAGGGTACCCTCATACACTTGTTGGTGGCAATGTAAACTGGTAACAGCCACTATGGAGAACAGTAAGGAGGTTCCTTTTAAAACTAAGAATACAGCTACCATCCGATCCAGTAATTACACTTCTGGGCCATGGGCATATGTCCGGAAAAGGTGAAAACTCTAATTTAAAAAGATATCTGCACCCCAATGTTCATCACAGTTCCTAGCTGAGGAACTGGAGGCACGGAAAGGGTGTCACCTGCCCAAAGTCACACAGGTAGGAAACAGCAATGCCTGAATCAGTATCACCTAGTTCCTCTGCCTTTAAGAGACAAAAGAGAAGATGATTTGCAGGACATGAAGCCTTTCTCTTTTCTGCCTGTACCAACACTTATGGTAACACTAATGAAAGAGGAGAGAAAAGAAAGGGGAAAAGCAAGACTCTCCCTGCCCACTTCAAGGCCAGTAGCTAGCAGTTCTCTTTATCCTTCAGGTGCGTTTCTACCCAGCACAGTGCTATAAAGAAACGGAAGAAACAGAGGATGGCCCCTAGCCTTTAAAAACTTGAGATTTCAATACTCATTACTGTGTGCATTGTGATCAAGTGGGATAAAGCATTTTCTCAAGAAGTGCTTTTCCAATGGAATTCATTTTGCTTCCAAATGAACATCTAATGCGATTAAAGAATGGAAGTTATTAAACACAGATAAACCTTACCCAGGCAATGATTTTCATTATTGTGCTTGAAACAAATATAAACGTAGCCAATTCACTTGAGATGTTGCCTCACGCCAAACTCAGCTATTAAAAATCTACAGAACATCCGTGACTCAGCTCCTCCATTCATAGTGTGTGTTGTTCATTTCTGGCTTTATATTTAATGTGTCACCAAGAAGGGCAAACAAGACCCAGCAGCCCATGAGCATGCGCTAGCACACACGCCCGTCACCCAGAGTAAGAAGCCACGCTTGGGAGCCTGTACGTACCGTGCCATTTCTTTTATATGAAGTTCAAAACCATGCAAAACGTATTCATGATGACAGACATCGGAACAGTGATGACCCCTGGGAGGAGGTATGATGAAACATTCTGGAGTGATGACTATGTTCTATATCTTGAACTGTGTGGTGTTTACACATTCCAAATTCATTGAACTAAACATTTAAGACTTGTGCATTTTACTGTATATGAAGTGTACTTCAGTAAGCTCATTTTACTCTCCTCCCTCACTAGAAATCACTAATCAGGCAGAACAGTTTCACCATAATGGGGTCAGACAAACTAGGAATTACCTTTATCACACATTAGGGGGTTCTTGGCCAAATCATTATATCTCTCTAAGCTGTAATGTTTATAAAAAGAGACTAGTCAAAAAAAAAGAGACTAGTCGTAGTACCTACCCTTGGGTGTTCCTACCTATGCCTCTCTTAGCCCTAGACACAAACTCTAGATTTATATTCATCAATTCATACATTATATGTGTATTATAATACATTATAATATTACTGTGCTGTTCTCAGTCACTCAGTCATATCCAACTCTTTGCAATCCCAGGGACTGTAGCTCGCCAGGCTCCTCTGTCCATGGGGATTCTCTAGGCAAGAATACTGGAGTGGGTTGCCATGCCCTCCTCCAGGGGATCTTCCCAACCCAGAGATTGAACCCAGGTCTCCTGCATTGCAGGCAGATTCTTTACCATCTGAGCCACCCATAGATATTTTCTATATTTATATATGTGTTTATTTTTTTTGAACTGAACATGTCTTCATTTTTTTTAATTTAAATTTTATTTTTTTACTTTACAATATTGTATTGGTTTTGCCATACATTGACATGAATCCACCACAGGTGTACATGAGTTCCCAACCCTGAACCCCCCTCCCACCACTCTCCCCATATCATCTCTCTGGGTCATTCCAGTGCACCAGCCCCAAGCATCCTGTATCCTGTATCGAACCTAGACTAGCGATTCGTTTCTTACATGATAGTATACATGTTTCAATGCCATTCTCCCAAATCATCCCACCCTCTCCCTCTCCCACAGAGTCCAAAAGTCTGTTCTTTACATCTGTGTCTCTTTTGCTGTCTCGCATACAGGGTTATCATTACCATCTTTCTAAATTCCATATATATAGAGGGTGTGGAGAAAAGGGAACCCTGTTACACTGTTGGTGGGAATGCAAACTAGTACAGCCACTATGGAGAACAGTGTGGAGATTCCTTAAAAAACTACAAATAGAACTGCCTTATGACTCAGCAATCCCACTGCTGGGCATATACACCGAGGAAACCAGAATTGAAAGAGACACGTGTACCCCAATGTTCATCGCAGCACTGTTTATAATAGCCAGGACATGGAAGCAACCTAGATGTCCATCAGCAGATGAATGGATAAGAAAGCTGTGGTACATATACACTATGGAGTATTACTCAGCCATTAAAAAGAATACATTTGAATCAGTTCTAATGAGGTGGATGAAACTGGAGCCGATTATACAGAATGAAGTAAGCCAGAAAGAAAAACACCAATATATGTGTTTAAATATACATATTTATACAATAATTTTTTAAACGATTTCCTCCATCCTTTCTTATAATTTTATTTATTTTTGGCTATGCTGGCTCTTCATTGCCGTGCAGGTGTTTTCTTGAGTTGCGATGAACAAGGGCTACCTTCTCATTGTGGTGCATGGGCTTCTTAGCGCAGTGGCTTCCCTTGTACAGCACAGGTTCGAGGTGCAGGGGCGTCAGCAGTTGTGGCACACGGGCTCGGTAGTTGCAGTCCCTGGGCTCTAGAGCACAAGTGCAATAGTTGTGGCAAATGGGCTCAGCTGCTCCACAGCACGTGGGATCCTCTTGGACCAGGAATCGAACCCGTGTCTCCTGTATTGCAAGGGGGATTCTTTACCACTGAGTCACCAGGGAAGCCCCTAAGCAACAATCTTGACAGCCCATCATTATGGGAGACAGAATCATTAGCATCCATAACCCGTTCACAGTTCCTAAAGGCATGAAGGATTGTGTCTTCCAACAATCCCACAAGGACTGTTTGAGCAGCTCAAGAAGGTAGACACGTGGATTTCCAGGCTTGGAAGTTGACCCTGTAGAAGTTATGGAGATAAGCGTGAAAGAAGTAGGGACTAAGGGGAAGCCTGTGTGTCCAGTCAAGCCCAGGTGAGTGTGTTTGGTTGGGTAGGTTGCATGCTGCATGACGCCAAGGCTGACGTCCATGTGAATGCCATCCCATGCAGCTGTGTTGGGCAGGACCATTGTGAAAGGCACCATCAGAAGCCTGAGGTCTCACCAGCTGAACATTCCACCTTCTCCAGTTTTTCTATTTTTGCAGCAGAATCTCACTTCGAATGCCTCAGCTCTTCACCTGGTGATTTCTCAAAGAAGCAAAACCCTTCACCCCAATGGGACTTGGTTCTGTCCCTATCTGAGTGCCCTGTCCCATTCAACTCCATCCAGGAATAGCCCAGGAAAACATAAACCTGGCTGAGATCCTGGACACCCACAGTGGTAGAAACCCTATGATTGTACCTGAGGAGGTGGGAACTCCTGAGCTGAGTCATGTTAGCGACACACATCCCCATCATATCTATAGTACCAGTAACACTGATAAAACTTTTAGCTGTGCTTATTTGGGCCTCTGATATAGCAAAATACTCTGAGAGTGCCCAGAAAGGTCAGGGACACAGGGCTGCAGACTTAGCATATAAGAATTAATCAATCATTTGCATTCTTCAAATTTGTAAAACCTCAGGGAAAGAAAATCTTTTGCAGAACATTTTTGCAAATTTCCCCATTCCCTCACTACCCAAAGAGGCTAGAAAGATGTTAAAAAATGGTGAACCAAAACTAAAAAACAAAACTATTTTCTCCAAAAGGGCAATAATGAGTTTTACTATCTCCCCTTAATGTTACAGCCCTTGAGTACATTCAACGGCTTAGAGCACCCCCTGGAGAGTTACTCTGGGGGGTGCAAGATGAGGAAGCCAGGCCTTGAGGAGCAAGCAGAAGAGATTACTTTATTCTTCCATTAAAATCTGTTTTCTTCCTTACAGAAATATGTTCATTTTAGAAAGAGAGAAAACAATCGTTGACAGAAATGAATTCAATGGAGCAATTCATCCATTCCACTCTTTTTTTTTTGGTCCTTTAGTTTTTGTTTTCTGGCCATGTCATTCAGCTTGGAGGATCTTAGTTCCCCAAACAGGGACTGAATCTGGGCCACAAGGATGAAAGTGTCGAGTCCTAACCACGGAACCATCATGGAATTCCCAATTTCTCTTATTCTTTTATTTTTCCTTTCCTTTATTCAGTTCAGTTCATTCGCTCAGTCATGTCCAACTCTTTGCAACCCCATGGATTGCAGCACACCAGGCTTCCCTGTCTGTCACCAACTCCCTGAATGTACTCAAACTCATGTCCATTGAGTCGGTGATGCCATCTAACCATCTCATCCTCTGTCGTCCCCTTCTCCTCCTGCCTTCAATCTTTCCCAGCATCAGGGTCTTTTCCAATGAGTCAGTTCTTCTAATCAGGTGGCCGATGTATTGGAGTTTCAGCTTCAGCATCAGTCCGTCCAATGAATATTCGGGACTGATTTCCTTTAGGATGGACGGTTAGATCTCCTTGCAGTCCAAGGGACTCTCAAGGTCTTCTCCAACACCAGTTCAAAAGCATCAATTCTTCGGTGCTCAGCTTTCTTTATAGTCCAACTCTCGCATCCATACATGACTGCTGGAAAAACAATAGCCTTGACTAGATGGACCTATGTTGGTAGTTTCTCTGCTTTTTAATATATGGTCTAGGTTTGTCATAGCTTTTCTTCCAAGGAGCAAGTGTCTTTTAATTTCATGGCTGCAGTCACCATCTGCAGTGATTTTGGCAACCCAAAAATAAAGTCTCTCACTGTTTCCATTGTTTCCCCATCTATTTACCATGAAGTGATGGGACTGGATGCCATGATCTTAGTTTTCTGAATGTTGAGTTTTAAAGCCAACTTTTTCACTCTCCTCTTTCACTTTCATCAAGAGGCTCTTTAGTTCTTCTTTGCTTTTTGCCATAAGGGTGGTGTCATCTGCGTATCTGAGGTTATTGATATTTCTCCCAAGCAATCTTGATTCCAGCTTGTGCTTCATCCAGCCCGGCATTTCACATAATGTACTCAAATTTTCATAAACCTCCACATGGATCCCAGACTCACCCTGGGAACTGGACTAATAGTTTCTCGGGAATATGTGGATATGGGGCTAACGGGGAAAATTCTTACTTGACAGGTTCTGCTTTTGTATTTTTAAAGTGCATGTGCTAGAGTATACGTGTGTATACATTTCATGGTTATTATTATTTTGGGGACTATTTCATGAAATCAAGTGAGACCAGATCTCTCCGTAGAAATGTTCATTTCAGTCACCTTTCAGTTGCCTTCAAAAATTCATTTACCAAGTGATAAACTATCCAAACATATATTATAAGAAGAGAAAGAAACACCAGACCCCCCCTTCCTAGCTCTCTCTCTCTCATCCTTGCAGGGAAGGCCATGAGAGGACACAGAGAGAAGGTGCCCGTCTGTAGGCCAGGAAGAGGGTTCTCACCAGAAACTAACTCTGACAGCACCTTGATCTTGGACTTCTTGTCTCCAAAACTGTGAGAAAATAAATTCCTGTTGTTTAAACCACCCAACTCGGGGCTTTCCTGGTGGTCCAGTGGTTAAGACTCCATGCTTCCATTGCAAGAGTCACAAGTTCATTCCCTGGTTGGGGAACTAAGATTCCACATGCCATGTAGCCAAAAAAAAAAAAGAATGTGCTTAGGTTTGATCCATGGTTCAGGAGGATCCCCTGTAGAAGGACATGGCTACCCACTCTGGTATTCTTGCCTGGAGGATCCCATGGACAGAGGAGGATGGCAGACCACAGTCCATGGAGTCGCAAAGAGTCAGACACAACTGAGTGATTAAACATGACAACAAGCCATCCAGTGTGTCATATTTTGTTACGGCAACCTGAGTAAACTAATACAATGGATAAATCGCAGCAAAAGCGGGAGATGGGAGAGGGCATCAGAGTGACTGCATTTTACAGAACGTGTACTCTTTGGGAGTAAAATAAAGATACAGAGTATCGTCATCAAGCACATACTTTACATAGCAGAGCATACATGTTAAAGACAAAAGAGTAACTAAAAGGAAGGAAAGAATATTTTTCCTCTGATCTCAACACTTCTGACCCCAAATGTGTGCAGGTTTTTTCTCAACACTAATTCTTCGTGTTGTCTGGATGTCCCAGAATTCAGTGATGATACTAACTGCCTGGAGTTCGCGCAGACTATATAGGTTAAGGGCTCAGTTCTACAAGACTGCCTCTGCTTCAGATGCCAGTCACGGTCTCAGGTTGACACCCAGAGCTCTCTGATTTACTTGGCTACTAATGGGGGTTCCCACAACCTTCTCCTCAGGCTTAATAACTTGCTATAGGGAAACACATTTATCAATTTATTATGAAGGATATAATAATGGATACAGATGAACAGTCAGATAAGTAAGTACATAAGGTGAGAACCAGAAATGTTCCAGGGGCAGTGGAATTGGGATGAGTCACCCTCTTGGCACAAGGATATGTTTCCCAACTCACTCCTTTTTAATTAATTTTGGCTGTGCTGGGTCTTGGCTGCTGTGTGGGCCTTTCTCTAGTTATGGCAAGTTGGGGCTACTCTAGTTGCGATGTGTGGATCCTGGACCAGGGGTCAAACCTGTGTCTCCTACAGTGGCAGGTGGATTCTTTACCAATGAGCCACCAGAGAAGTCCCTATGATTGATGATTAATCAATCTGCAGTCCCTCTCCTCCCAGGAGGATGGCAGGGGCTGAAAGTTCCAAGCTTCTAGTCAAGTTTGACCTTCCTGGTGACCAGCCACCCATGAGTCTAGCAAGACTTGTCTCATTAGCACAAAAGATGTTTCTATCACCTAGGAACTTCCAAGGGATTTAGGAACTCTGTGTCAGGAACCAAGAGCAGGGACCAAAGATATATTTCTTACTATGTCACAGTAACCAACAGAAGAATAAAAATAGAATGTATATATTCAAAACTGGTGAATGGAAAACAAGGGAATAAAGAAAACTCAATTTGGAAAGGCAGGAAAGAGGGGAAAAAGAAGCAAAGACAAAGAGATAAAGCACAGAAAATGAAGATCAGTAAATAAGATGATAGAAAATAAACAAACATGAATCAGCAGTTACAAATTTACCTTAAACATGGAGTGGTTTTAAAAAGCACATAAAACCTGCATCCCAGCAGAATCCAGATAAGATGGCTTAGGGACAAACCACGTAGGGAGGTGGAATTCAGGAAATAAACAGGCAAGAAAAACAGAGAGAAGCTGTTGCTACTCTCAGGCTGGAAATGACAGGAGGAATAAGTTTTGTCAGACCCCAGAGTATGCTTGAACCCCGAGGAGAGATCTCCATCAGCCATGGAGGAACATGGCTTCCACCAGATAATGGAGCTTAGATGGAGGAGGGCGGACCAAGAAATACTTGACCTCTTTCTTCTCCATTCTACAACTCCTGCCTCCCACTGGTGACCTAACCACAAGGCAGCTGGCAAGAGAGCTTGGCTGATGCAGTCTGTGGGCCAGAGCAGGGAAGAGAAGGCGGGGAATGTATCTGGGGTTGGGGCAAATGGCACGGCAATCTTCATACTGGATAGGAAGGACTTTAAGACAGTAAACATTATTAGGGATAAAGAGGAATTTTGCTTAATGGTAACAGGAACAAGTCACCTGGAAGATATAACAGTCCTGTACCTGTATGAAACTAACAGCATAGGCTTCTCATATAAAAATAAAACACCACAGGGGTTATAAGGAGATAACAGCAAATATACTCTCATGTGGGAGGTTTTAAAATATCTCTCCCAGAAAGTGATAAACCCAACAGACGACACTTTTTAAGTCTATAGAAAATTTGAACAACACAAAAAGCTTCATATAATGGATGTATATCATCTTCTACTCCCAATAATTTAAAACATACAGTGTTACTGAAAATCTTACAAATGTCCTTCAGCTGGTGAATGGATAAACAGACTGTGGAATATCCATACAATGAAATACAATCCGGCAATAAAAATGCATGAATTATTGACACATGCAACCATGTGGATGAACCTCAAATGCATTATGCGACATAAAAGTAGTCGGACTGAACAAGTCACATAGTTTATGATTTTATTTACATGACATTCTGCTGCTGCTGCTGCTGCTAAGTCGCTTCAGTCGTGTCCGACTCTGTGCGACCCCATAGACGGCAGCCCACCAGGCTCCACCGTCCTTGGGATTCTCCAGGCAAGAACACTGGAGTGGGTTGTCATTTCCTTCTCCAATGCATGAAAGTGAAAAGTGAAAGCGAAGTTCTTAGAGAAAGCAAAATGAAAGGAGCAGAAGACAGATTAGAGATTGCCAGGTGCTTTGGCGACGAGGGAAGAGGTTGGCTACAAAAGAGCAGTAGAGGTTGCTAGAATGGCTCTGGTTCTATTGCGGTAGGCAGTCACTGGACTCTGCTCATTTGCTAAAACTTAAAAACTATACTCCAAAACCAGGAACATTATGCATATAAACATTTTCCAACTGAATCCTAAAAGCATTAGTCTATTCATGCTAAGTTGCCTCAGTCATGTCTGACTCTTTGCAACCCTATGGACTGTAGTCTGCCAGGATCCTCTGTCCATGGAACTCTCCAAGCAAGAATATTGGAGTGGATTGCCATGCTCTGCTCCAGGGGATCTTCCTGACCCAGGGATCAAACCTGCGTCTCTTATGTCTCCTGCACTGGCAGGCAGGTTCTTTACACCAGTGCCATCGGGAGTCCGATAAATTATCTACACTTTTGACAAAGTACGTGACCACAAAGGCAATATTAAAGCAGGCAATATTAAAACTATCATACACACTAAATTCACTAACTACAGTATAATATAAACTCTAAAGCAATTATAAAAATTTTGCTCCCAGGGAATTTGGGGGAGAATGGATACATGTATATGTATGGCTGAGTCCCTTTGCTGTTCACCTGGAACTATCACAGCATTGTTAAGCTGCTATACCCCAGTACAAAATAAAAAGTTTAAAAAAAGAAAAATTTTGCTCCCAAACCTCATACTTTTGGAAACTAAGAAAAGACATTTTTAAAAAATCAATGGATCAAAGAATATCATAATATAAATCACAAAATATTTAGCACTGAATAATAACAAAAATGTTCTTTATGAAAACTTGTGGAACGTAGCTGAAGTGGCATTTGTAGTAAAGAGCGTAGCCTTGGAATGTAATCACAGATATATTTATATAGAAGACAGGAATTTTACAAAATAATAAGCTAACTATTTTGCTCAAGAAGTTAAAAAGGACAACAAAAATTTTTAAGTAGAAAGGAGGAATTCTTTTTTAAAAATTAGCTGTAATTGTAAACAAAGGCACCTTGTAGAGAAGACTGTTAATAAAATAACAATAGAACTGTGGCTATAGCCAAACAAGAAAACTATGAGAATAATGTAGGAGCCAATCAAGCAGGAAAAAAGATAATTTAAAGCCGGTCAAGTGAAGAAGGAAGTTAGGCATATTCCAACAAGGAGTGTAGAATTTCATTCCCCTAAATCAGGTGATAAAAAATGGAAAGAGATTGCAATCAAAATTGGTGCCCAAAGGGACAAGTGAAGCACTTGTTTATAAATCTTACCCCACCTGAAAGGTTTTGACTGGGCTGCTCATGCCTGCCCAGTCCCTGGCATAGACAGGGCCCAAGTCTAAGGGAGATTTAGTATGTACCAATCTATGACTCAGGTAGAACTGGCCTAGAACACAAGTTCCTCAGACCCCAAAGAGGTTTTATTTTTCAGGGGTTTTAACTACCATGGTTAGATAGCATCACTGACTCAATGGATATAAATTTGAGCAAACCCCAGGAGATAGTGGAGAACAAAGGAGCCTGGCATGCTACAGTGTATGGGGTCACAAAGAGTCAGACATGACTTATCCATAAACAACAGCAACAAAATAGATAACAACATGGATAAACCTCAGAGGGGGAAATCTTTCGAATGAAAAAGGCAAGTGGCAAAATAATAGTATATACAATATCAGTAAATTTTTTAAGGCAGAAAAAAAATTGGCAGAAGCAGATCTTTGAATGCCAGGTTGATAGACATTTCAGTAGGCAGTGAGAATTGATTGTTGAATGAATGAATCGTCAAAAGATTTTGAGCCAGAAACCGACAGTTGTGCTATAAGAATTATCCAGAAGGTTCTAAACTGGAGTCCACAGACAAAACTCAGGGGGCTTACGTCCTTGCATGGGGCAGGGGGGTATACTTTTTTATCTTCAGGAAATGGAGTGCTTCCTTCAGTTATGAATATAGTCAACAAAGCATAATGGTATTGGCAAGATCTGTGATTTTGTCACCAAGAGAAATCACAGATATTTTCATGTCGCATTACCTCATCACACTTTGAAATTAAACCAGGCATTAGATCTGCTACTGGACCTCATGACTTAATGAGCTAATAAAGAAGTATATACAACACAAGTCTGATTTTTTAAACATTTTAAAAATGCATTTCAACATAAAGATTTCTTTGCAAATCTATGTGCTTTATTTATACATTAAAAAAAAACACAAAAACGATTCTGAGAATGTCCATCAGCTTCACCAGACTGCAAAAAGGGTCCATGATTGCAAAAAAAAAAAAAAAAAAAGTGAAAACTAAGTAAGATGGCTAAGAGGGGAAGGTGGGGCAGATCCTTGGAGGCTGGGAAAAAGTCTGCACCAGTGATAAGAGAGCTGGAATGAGAGGGTGAAGGACAGGAGTGAACTCAATCCCCCAGGTGTCACTCATTTCCTGCCCAGACCCGGCACCTCGAACAGTGCTTGGAACATGAGGCCACTAAATCAAATTTTTTAAATGAATGGAAAATGGAAGTGGCATGGAGGCAATTGTGAGGTGGAATATACTGGGCTGGTCCACTGAGTGGGCTTATGAGTGTAGAAGAAAGAAGGGTCAAAGGCGTAGAAGGTGTTGCACGAAAGCTGGGGCTTTCAGTGAGGTCTGGCACTGGAGTAGGTGTAGGAGGTTGGAGACTCGCAGTGAGCTACCACAGGGGAAGGATTTATTCATCTTCTGAGCCTCCACATCACCTGGAATCACACACTGATCTTAAGTTTTAATTTCACCCTTCTGGTTCTAAATTGCTTTTCTCCTTTATAAATGAGACTCTAGAGCCATTGTCCCAAAGCACATTTGTCAATCTTCCTGATTGTCTTCCACAAAAGCATGTTGGAACAAAGTTTTTCTAGCCCAGAACACTTAATGCAAGGCATGACTTGCCCTATATGATACCACCCAGGCAAGTCTTGGATCCGGGACCAGAATCATAAAATTTAAGAAGAGGCAATTGGCTTTCATAATGGTTAATTTTGTGTGTTAGCTTGACTGGATCTTCAAATGCTCAGCTGGTTAAACAAATACTGGCAGAATAGGGACAGTGTACTTTCTGCATGACTGTCTTAGAGCTGGGACATTAGTCTTCTATCTTCAGACACGGACTCAAACTGAAACATCGAAATTACACCATCAGCTCTCCTGGTTCTCAGGCCTTCAGCCTCAGACTAGAAGTACAGCATTGGTTCTCCTGGTTTCTAGCTTGTCAAAAATAGCAGATCCTGGGACTTCTCAGCCTTCATAACCACATGAGCCAATTCCTCACAATAACTCCAACTATATATATATATATATATATATGCTCTAAATCATCCACATAAAAATGTTACATACCATAAGTTCAGAGAAAAACTGCTCCTTTTGCTTTACTTTAATTCATTAGAGCAGCAGAAGAACATTAAGAAACATGAGGTGATGCATTGCAGTGGGATTTAAGTTTGGTTCAAACAGTGAAGGTGAGGACTGCTTTAGAAGAGAGCAGGAATTAAGGTCATCTGGGGCATATGCTCACACACACCTGTTCCACTTCCTCCTTAACCATTCTTCATGACCTCTGGCAATTTGGCTTCCACCGTGAGGCTCCATTATTAGACCTTTACTCCTGGTCATCTCTAGTCTCTCTCCAAACTCCAACCATTCCCATCCACTAATGATGTATATCTCTAGCCTTAAGCTTTCAAAAATAGTGGAATCATAGACAGATGATAACTACTGTCTCCATTTCACAGGTTAAAAACAACAACAACAACAACAACCTGAGGTTCCAGGAAGTCTAGAGATGTGTTCAGGGTCATGTACCTGCTGGTAATTAGAGCTGAGACTAAGAAGTCAGGTTTCCTAAATATTAGTTTAACATCCCTTTGGATAACCCGGCTGTCCCTCTGGTCTATGAGCAACTATGAACTATCTCCAATTAGATATGCTTTGTTCAACTCAAAGACTTCAAGCTGCAACATGCAGTCAGAAAGACAGCAGTAGCTTGTAAAAATGCTGAGTCTTAAATGGAAAACTGGGGAAAAGTATGTGTCATATAAGACAGTCAAAGGGTTAATATCCTCCATTTGTAAGACAGCATTCTGTCCATTTGACTTATATTTATTGAGAATTTACTAGCTGCTTGACTGTGGTAGACACTAAGAATATCATGGTGAGTAAAAATAGCATGGTTTTTACTTGCATGGGATTTACCATCTAGTAGGCAGAGACAGACTCATCAGAAATCATTATTGCGGAAGACAGTCACATGCAGCTTCCTGCCTCCTGCCTGGAAGGGTTGCCCTGGGCCTGGAACACTTCCTTACAAAGAGAGAAAAAGCCCTACAGCCTGAACCAGCCATACTTCTTTGTTTTGGAACATCTTCTCCTGTTCCAGGTTTGATGTGTACTTTTTTGTTCTGCTTGGGCATCTGGCTCATTGGCCCTCAGGCATGTCCCCACCTTTTTGAATTTCAAACCCATGTGCGGGAGAGGGTGTCCTTCAACTGCAGCAGAAAAGGGGTCCATGCACCATCTCCCTGTCTTACTCTGGGCTGTGGAGTGAGACCTGCTGACCACAGGGGATGGATGCTGGCTGTTAAAGCTGCTCTTGTTCTGTCTCTTTACGGGGCGAAAGCATTGTTCCATCCAGAGCCTGTGTAAGTTCTCTCTTTCTTGGCAACCCTGACACCTGCAAACCATGCAGTGGGTTGACACCCTGGTACTGCTGCTCCTGGTGGAAGGCAACAGGTGTCACTTGCTCCACAACTGCCATAATGAAACCACAGCTGAAGGAAAGAAAAGCCCACTGAGGGAGCATGTAACTGAAGGGTGGATGCGACTGAGCTGAGAATGGAAGTATAAACCAGAACTAGTTAGGGAAAAATAAAAGAAGAGGCAGACACTACCCTGTCCCTTAGGCAAAGGCAAAGGAAATTATGTGCAACTGGCCTATGGCAGGAGGAAATATATTTGAAAAACTGGAGATTTCCCTGGTGGACCAATGGCTAAGACTCCACATTCCCAATGCAGGGGGTCCAGGTTCAATCCCTGGGCAGGGAACTAGATCCCACATGCCACAACAAAGCGTTTGCACACCGCAACTAAAGATCCCGTATGCCACAACTAAGACCCGGTCCAGCCAAATTAACAAATTTACTCAGCCGTTAAAAAGAATTCATTTGACTCAGTTCTGATGAGATGGACGAAACTGGAGCCGATTATACAGAGTGAAGTAAGCCAGAAAGAAAAACACCAATACAGTATACTAACACATATATATGGAATTTAGAAAGATGGCAATGACGACCCTGTATGCAAGACAGGAAAAAAGACACAGCTGTGTATAACGGACTTTTGGACTCAGAGGGAGAGGGAGAGGGTGGGATGATATGGGAGAATGGCATTCTATCATGTATACTATCATGTAAGAATTGAATCGCTAGTCTATGTCTGACGCAGGATACAGCATGCTTGGGGCTGGTGCATGGGGATGACCCACAGAGATGTTATGGGGAGGAAGGTGGGAGGGGGGTTCATGTTTGGGAACACATGTAAGAATTAAAGATTTTAAAATTAAAAAAATAAAAAAAAAATAAAGAAAGCTGGTGTGCCCTCGGGGCATAAAATAAGAAGAGGATGAGACTAAAAGAGGTAGAGAAAGGAAGGTTGGGACCAGACAGAGCAGGACCTTTTAGGTTATATTGAGGATTTGAGTCTGTATCGGTTGAGAAATGGCTGGCACAGAAGTGTCTGTTAAGGACGGGGCTGACACAGTGAGATTTGTCTTTTGAAAAGAGGAGGGTGGCAGTGATGGGAAAATGGATTGGAAAGGAAGAAAGTGAGACCACTGCCCATGTCCAGGAGAGAGACAAGGGTAGCTTAGGCCAGTGGTTCTCAAACTGAGAAATTTTACCCCTTAGAAAACACTTGGCAATGTCTGGAGACATTTTTGGTTGTTCCACTATGTGTGGAGCGATGTCACTGGCATTTAGTGGGTGAAGATCAGGGATGTTACTAAATTATGATACACAGAACTGACTCCACAACAAAGGATTATCTGGCCTGAAATACAAATAGTGCCAAAGACCGGGAAACCCTTGCTCAGACTGTGGTGGTGGTGAAGATAGAGTACATACTGCAGAGATAATATCCACATATTGCAGGTTAATATCCACAGTAATTAGTGGCTGATTATGAGGAATGAGGGAAAGATTATCAAAGATAACCCTCAGGTTGCTGGCTTGCCCAAGTGGATGAGCAGGAGTGGCATCCACTGAAATAAGAAAATTTTGGAGGTGGTGATAATCTGGTAGGAGAAGATAAGGAATTCAGCTTGAAGCCTCATAAACTGAGATGCCTTTAAAAGACATCCAAAGAAGTCAAACAGCCAGTTCTCTAAGTCTACAGCTCAAGGTGGGAATTCTGAGCAGGAGACATGTATTGGAGGGGCTTTTGTGAATAGAAGAGAAGGTGTGGGCATGGATGAGATTACCTAAGAAGGGAGTACAAAGCGAGGAGGAAAGAGGGCCCAGGACTACTTGTTGAGAAACTCTTGGGAGAAGAGCACAAACTAGCAAAAAGCTTCGAGGAGGTGGGAACAAAACCAGGGCATGTCACATCCCAGAAGCTTCAAAAAGGCCTGTTTTCCCCACAGCTTCTCCAACATGGAGTATCACTGATCTTTTTTGGTGGTGGTGTTATATTCATTAGTTTGTTGTATTTTTAGATTTTATATATAAGTGATATCAACAGTACTTTGTTTCTCTCGGACTTATTTCACTAACCACAATGCTCTCCAAGTCCATCCATTTGCTGCAAATGGCAAAATTTTGTTGTTTTTATGGGTAATACTATACACACACCCATACACATCACCATTTCCTTAACCATTTATCTGCCGATGGACACTGAGGTAGCTTCCATATTTTGGTTATTATAAGTAGTGCTGCTATGAACATTGGGGTGCATGTATCCTTTCCAACTTAGGGAAACTGCTGGATCTTATGGTAGCTTTATTTTTAGCTTTTTTGAAGAACCTCCATACTGTTTTCCACAGTAGCTGCACCAGTTTACATTCCTATCAACCATGTATGAGGGTTCCCCTTTCTGCACATCCTCACCAACATTTGTTTTTGTGCTCTTGTTGATGAAAGTCATCCACAGATAGTTTTAGCTTTGCTATTACTTGGCTTAAAAAGTCTAATTTAAAGATGTCAAAGTTTTAGGCCCAGGAAACTCTTCTCAGCTGCTGGGAAACCCTAGGGGATGCTAAGGTCAGTTACTCATCCCTTCGAGCCAGTGTTGACCTCAGGTCTAGGGGCAGCGTCAGTAGCTGTTTGCGGGTTTATGACCCCCTGGGTGCAGAGAGTCCTTCATCTTTCAGTCCTAAGCCTTGTGTTTCATTGACACACAGCTTTCAATGAAAAGAAGCCTTGCAATTCAGCAAGTATTTACTGAATGCCCCACTCTAGACTCTGTTCAAATCCTGTTCAACAGTCCATGTCCATCAGACTTAGGTGAATGACTGGTGCCCTTGCATGCTCTGTGTGTGTGTGCACCCACATACACACACCCAGCTTGGGACCCTAGTCTTTGGGCTCAAAAGTCTCAGAAAACAGGGGTATTGTTCTCTGAAGGCCCTTTTGTCTCATGAAGGGTTTGGCCCTACCTGCACAGGACAGAAAACTAGTGGCGCACAGGACCTAACTCCCAAGGACACTGTCGAGGTCTCAGCAATTCCTTTCAAAAATTCAGGAGCCACAAAGAGGGATGATTCAACAGAAGCCTGCTTATTATGCATCTTGCTGGGATCATTCCAAGAGTCCTTGGGGGTCACTCAGAGGGGCCACAAGGCTACCTGCTGGTGCATTAGAAACAGACTCCTGGGGCATGTGAATGGCTGCATCTTCGTCACTTTTCCTATTTGGCCTCTTCTAAGAAGTGCTTGGACTGAATTTTGACCTATAAAATGCAGTGAGGGAGAGCATTGCTCAGTAAGTAGTGAGAATGTCCCTGGGCATAGTGAAGGCAGTTCTGCTAAACTAAGAGGGAAGGACTCTGATTACTTTGCTCTCCTGGTCCAAGTGACCCAGGGGCCAGTCTGCTTATCTGTCTCACCCCCACCATTACAGGTGTTTACAGGTGTCCTCGACGTCGCGGAAAGATGACGCACAGCCACAGAGTGCCTAGTCTCTGCCCTGCCCTGACCCCACTTCCCCTCTACTGAGGCTTGGGGTAATAGTGAAAGAAACTAACAGATAAGTCAAAAGGCTCTTGGCCTTGACATAAAAGAGGGCAGCACGTAGAAGACATCACCCCCGCCCCACTTTTCCCAGGTAGGCCCGGGCGGGATCGCTAGAGAAGAGCCAAGGCCCCGCTGCGGTTCCCAAACCTCCCCGCCCCCACTCCGCATGATAGTGAACTAGAAGAGGGAAGGTGAAGAGGTGCTTGGCCAGGACCAGGGGGCGGGCCTAGGACACGGAAGCCCCGCCCCGCCCCGCCCTCGCCCCGCCTCCGCAGGAGCCCCTGGCGCTCTGGCTGCCTGCTAGCACTGCAGCAGCGCCAGTCGCCTTCCTCCGGTCGTCTACGCACAGGTGAGGAGAGGACCCCGCGTCTGAGCCGCTGCAGGAGTGGGAAGCTTCGTGGGGCTGAAATCTGGAAGGGAAGGAAACGGAATCGAAATCCTCAGGGGGCCGGAGGGAGGGACAGAAGTACGCGTGCCCCACGTCCTCGGGCCGTGGGGAGGTGATCCATGCGGCCCCCGGAGAGAGCGCTTCTTCGGGTCCAAAGGAGAGCCGGGAGCTTGTATGCCTTGACTGTTGTGGGGATTCAGTCCAGAGTGGGGCCTCCTAGATCCTGGGGCGCTGGATGCCGGGGACCCGACATCCTCTTGCAATGGTCGCCAGGCAGCAGCGACAGATACTCGTCCTGGATCTTGAAAGGGCGACCTCGGGCTCGCAAGCCGCGAACACACAAAGAAACCTCCCTTGCTGGCGTGCTTTGAAAAACAGCCCTGCCTCAGACTGTGAATGTTGATAATAGGTTGAAGATTTGTTCTGCCCCAGGAGGTGTGTACAGGTGGGAAAATCTGCAGAAGAAGCTCGACTTCTTCGAAAATTTTTTGAATTTAAATTTTCAGCAAGTCCGTTCTTCCTTTTTGCATGGGGGGAGGTGGGGGCTGGCGAGAGATGACTCTAGAATATAAGCCCAGCCTTGGGTCTGCCTGGGAAGTTCTAGGTTCATCTGGCCCCCAGAAGGCTTTCCTTTGGAAAAAGTGAAGTGGGTTTGTGCTTTAACGCGGTGCAAGTTTTCGGAACTTCTTAAGTCAGGGACCAAGTTCGCGCAGTCATTCTATGTTCTCTCACCTGCAGCTGGAAGGAGAGATGTTCACGGTGCTGACCCGCCAACCTTGTGAACAAGCAGGTCAGTATCACTCAGCAGGCAGCGAGTATGATTTTGTCGCATCACGCAAGAATCCCAGCCTCAGCCCACAGGCTCTTTCATCCACGTCCCCGGCAAATGACGGTTTAACTTCTTTGGTGGAAGACTTAGTCTCCACCGGGCTTTTACCACCGGCATTCCACAGATAAAAGTAATTCTTTTCGTCAAAGCGACACAAAACCAGGACTAGCATGCTTGTTTCGCTTAAATGGTTTTTCCGGTTTGCATAATCCATTAATTTGGCCCTTGTGGTTTCCCTTACCCAGCTGTGTGTAAGGTCTGCTTTAGAATATTGTTGATTTTGTGATGAACTGTAAAGTACTTGGAGCTTGCTTCTCTTTCCATCCAAGTTACTGCTGGCCTGGCGCCTACAGCATCCCTTCCCCCTCCGCAGGCCTCCCGCCCCCCGCCCCGCCCCCGCCCCCGTGGTCAGCGTTGTTACCACCTTTTACTGCAGGCACATGGGTAGAATTTGCACACACACGCACACACACATACACACACACTTCTGAGCTTGTCCTGCCTGCCTCTGGAGCACATTTTGCAGTTGCTCTGTGTGGAAGCCTAGAAGGCTCTGGCCTCTCCACTCTTGGGAGGCACCTGGTAATTACAGTGTTTGTCCAGCCCTAATGACAGCACAGCTCTAGGCTGCAGTTCCCTAAATGAATGAGACCTGGTCTAGTCCACTTTGGTCTATGATAGGCTTTTCTGCTGGAGCAAGGGTTTGCTTAAAGTAATCACAGCTTTTTACCTGAAAACTGCTGAAGAGCAGAAGACTGAGGAGGCTAGGCTCGTGGCTGTGGTCAGGAGACTGCTTACGTATCACCCCCAGTTCGGCCCCATGGACAGATGTTCTTTAGTGGTGCCCCTAAATTGGTATTCAAAACACTTTGATAGTTTAACACATATACTGTAACATCACACATGCAGACTAACTTGTTACATTCCTTCCAGAGGACAAGTTTAACTTGGCAGATTAAACTTCTACCTTGTCTTGTATACAACTGACCTGGCATACACACTGTTTAACAGTTGATGTAAAAATTTGCCTCTGTGGATAAAACGGTTTCTGTCTGGGTCATATCCTTTGATCTGGAATCACAGAAAAGTGAGCCAAGACCCCTTCAGAGGCTCTGAAGGTTAACTCCACAGTAGCTGGCCTCCCTCCAGGTGCTATGACAAACGATTCCGCAGTGAGTAACTTGGTGTACAAAGTCATTTAACACACTTGGGACCAGTTCTGTAGAATAAATTCCCAGAAGTGGGATTGTGAGGCAGATGGTATACACACTTGCAATTTTGATACATGCTGACAAATTCCCCTCCAGTTCACTCTCAGTGACAAGGTAGGAAAATTAAGGCAACTTGAACATCAGGATGTGTCTGTGGCAGTATTGATACTGCAGGGGAATCAGGTGAGGTAGTTAAGAGTTGGCTCTGCTGAGATATTGAGACCCACTGCATGACTGACCTCCCCAAGTAATGAGCACTGTGATGTGACTGGATATTGAGGCTGAATCTAACTCTATATGGTAGTAAATACATGCTCTTTTTTTTCTTCCAAGAAAATATCTCCTAGAAATAATATAAACAATAGCTTATGATGATCTAAAGTAGATGTTCCAGAATAGGACAGGTTCTACCCCATTGCTGTTCAACAGAACTTTCTGTGATGGTAGAAATGTTCTGTAATTACACTGTCCAATATGGTAGCCACTTTTGATTATTGAACACTTAGAAAGTGGCTAGTGCAACAGAAAACTGAATTTTTAAATTTTATTTACTTTTAATTAATTTAGATACTCAATTGGTGAGACATATTTGGATTCTCTGAATTCATTGATCTTCCTTTTATGCTAGTGTTTATCATAGTTCAGCCATTTGAGCCTCACCACTTACGTTTATGCTATAATAGTTCTACCAAGACTATTATTTAGTCAATATTCTACTTTAATGTCTTTTTATCTTTAAAAAATTAGGTATAAGTTATATATATAGTGATAGGTAGTGGTGGTGGTTTAGTCGCTCAGTCGTGTCCGACTCTTTGCAACCACATGGACTGTAGCCCACCAGGCTCCTCTGTCCATGGGATTTCCCAGGCAAGAATACTGGGGTGGGTTGCCATGCCCTCCTCCAGGGGATCTTGGGACCCAGGGACCGAACTCGGGTCTCCACATTGCAGGTGGATTCTTTATGCTGGTAAATGCAGGAGACCCACGTTTGATTCCTGGGTCAGGAAGATCCCCTGGAAAAGGGATAGGTTACCCACACCAGTATTCCTGGGCTTCCCTTGTGGCTCAGATGGTAAAGAATCTGCCTGCAATGTGGGAGACCTGGGTCTGACACGACTGAGCGACTTTCACTTCTTTCATATATAGTGAAATGGATAGATCTTAAGTTGTGTTCCTAAATTTGGTATTCTCGCCTTCTGGAAGGATTATGTTTTTAGCAAATGGACAATTTATATGAATATTTTTTAAGGGAAATTGTATCTAAAGGAGCTGGTTTGCTGTGGTTTTCAGTTTTTTTCCAAAGGACCTTGGAAAGTTTGATAAATTTTGAAAAATGCATAAACTCATATACCCTACAATCCTATTTAGATATAAGAGCATTTTCATTTCCCTAGAAAGTGCCTGCCCCAAACCCCTGTGCAACCACTGTTCTGACTTCTATCACCTGCCTGTTTTAGAGCTTAACATAAATGGAATCATTTCAGAAAGTTTCTTTCCTTCTTTTCTTTTTTTAAAAATAAACATATTTGCTACTTTATTTATGAAATTTTCATTAGCCCGCACTGGTATGTTAAGACCCAAGTAAATATTTGCTCATAATCATCTGGTGAGGAAATATTAGCTTAAATTTAATAAGTAGAAATAGTCCATTATGATATATTACATATTATCATATATTGCATATAATTATCTTTACTTAGAGGCTATATATTTAGTTGACAACTCATATGCTACATTTTTTTCTTTTGCATTTACATGTTATGATTAAAATATAAAATATAAACCCCAGAGATTACATGACCCCTTTGGGAGGGAACATGTGGATTGGGGTTTACTTACTCTTCATTTGTAAAGATGTCTACGTCTTTACTATAGACACAGGGAAAATGACTGAGATTGAATTCTTACTGGGCACCCACACATCTTCAGAATTCAGACACATTACCATTTGTTGGACAATGTCACCACGTACTAAACTTTATAATCATTGATTATATCTGAAATACAATAGGAATTTCTTATTTATCTGAGGTTATTTTTAAATGGAATATTATATCACCTGCTTTAATAGAAAACTCATAATTTTCAAATGTACATTGAAATAAATGTTGCTGGAAATCATCTCAGGGACAACCAGTAATATGCATAACACACTTTGGGAAATACCAGCGAGCTAGACTATGCACACCCTCCTTGCAAACGCTGTTTTAGTGCACTCTTTGGAGGAAAGATACTCAAATGGGTATTTGAGCCCAGTTGTAGTTCTAAATGTTTGGGTCTCAGAAAAGCCAGAGGAAGTGACTTATGCATGCAGCTAAGCACTCCATTCACAGATTCTACGGAGAAGGGCAGGGCCCTGCTCCTGATTCCCCCTCACATGTCTTCTGGGTTTCCTCATTTTAGGCCTCAAGGTCCTCTCCCGAACTCCAGCCATCATCGCCTTGGTGGTCTTGTTTTTGAGCATTGTGGTGCTTATGGCTATCACACTCATCCAGACACACCAGAAAGAGGTCCTCTTTCCAGGACCAAAGGTAGGTGTGAAGGGGTTGGCACTGAAAGGAAGAAATGGGCTCTGGCATCAATGACTCTCAAGCTATGAGTTAGAAGAGAAGAAAATTCTTGCCCTTCCTCACCTCCAGCTGGAGCCAGGGAAAGGCGGGGTAAGGCCCAGGGAGAAAGACTGGACATGCTAGGTTTGTGGTGTTTGAGATGACAGATTGATAGTGGTGACACCTTCTCCTAGGATGATGTGGTCTTGCTTTGACTCCTGACTGTTGGAACCAAAGCCAGACTTTGTTGCCAAGAATTATGGATGGCTACCAAAGATTTACCAGCTTGTCAGTCTCCCCAGATGACCCGGCCCTGCTCATGAGCGGAGACCAGGAGACTCAGGCTCTTCTTCTGGCCTAGCCTGGGTAAACAAAGCCAAGGACCTGAAAAGTCTCCTTGATCTGTGCTGTGCCACCTCTCTTGAGTCTAGAAGTATGCCACGATCCCTCTGACTCCTCCCCCCACTGAAAGTACTCAGGACCTTATGCTAAGTTCCAGAGACCTCTGTCAGCCCTCGATAAAACCATCCCCGAATGGATGGACTCTGGGAGACAGAACTGTACACAGCCTCTCCCTTGGCTGTAAGGGTGACAGGAGGTGATCCCCTGAGGGACTGTCAAGTGAAAGGTGAAGAGAATCAGTGAGCCCTTCAATTATTCTGAGTATAAGTCAGCAAACTTCCTCCATAAAGAGCCAGACAGTACATATTTTAGGTTTTGAGAACCATTTATAGTCTCTATTGCATATCTTCTTTTCTTTTTCTCTTCTTATGACTCTTTAAAGCTATGAAAATCACTCTTAGATGGAGGGCCATAGGAACCATGTTATTTGAATCTCATTTAGAATTTATCTTTGACCTTGGGTCTTTTCTATATCTTCCTGCTGTTAGGGATTGTTCATAGGCTATATTTGATATAGAGGTTTTTAAAAGATAAAAAGAACCATTTTTGCCTTGACCCTGTGGTTGAGTTTGATCTACCATCCAGAGTCCACTTTGCTAAAGGATTAGAGGAAAATCTGTTTCTTTCTGTCTGTCTGTCTGCCTTTAAATTAATTAATTAAATTTTTTCTGGCTGCAAAAAGAAGCTTGTGGGATCTTAATTCCCCAACTAGGGATCCAACCCAGGGCCCCAGCAGTAAGAATGCTGAGTCCTAACCACTGGACTGCCAGAGAATTTCCTAAAATCTTTCCTAGATAATAGAACTTTGTTCTTTTATATTTTACTTAAGAATCTCATCCTCCCATGAATAACATGAATAAAAAAGAAAAAGAAAAGCCTTATGCAGCTGTCCTGTGGTGAGAGGAAAACAAATTATCTGGCTGTCCAAAGACATTAGCTAAGGCCTAGAGAAGCTGTTTTCCCAAGCTCCAGGCACTGCCTTCTTCTATAAACTGTATAAAACCAGGAGTGCAACTAGAGGAAATACCATCTCCTTACTCTTTGTAAATTGCTAGTCAGTTGAGTGAGCATTTTTCCCTGAATTATCTCACTGAAATCTTGTGCCAACTATGGAAGATGGTCAAGCCCTGTCACCACCATTTTGCAAGTGAGGAAACATAGGTTTGCTCAGTGGATGAGCAACATTTCTTTGCCCACCACCAGGGCTCTCTTCATTTACTTCCGACTGTTCCTTGATCCTAAGTTCTGAACAGGGAGCCCAGAAGAAGATACTGTCCTCTGATAGGAAAACATGTCCTCCTTTGCACAGGAGGGAAGGAGCAGAGGACGGGCACAGAGACAGGAAGGTGCTGAATTACAGGAGCAACTTGGGGGGCAAGTAACCATTCTCAGACCCTAGTGCCACCCTGTGCGTGCATGATTAGTTGCTTCAGTAGTGTCTGACTCTGCAACCCTAGGGGCCATACCCCACCAGGCTCCTCTGTCCATGGGATTTCCCAGGCAAGAATACTGGAGAGGGGTTCCATTTCCTCCTTCAGGGGATCTTCCCAACCCAGAGATTCAACCCATGTCTCTTACATCTCCTGCACTGGCAGGCAGGTTCTTTACCACTAACGCCACCTGGGAAGCCCAGTACCACCCTTAGACCCCATAAATCAAAGGAACCAGCTCTAGCTGCACTCTGGGTACACCTCTCCACGGGACAAGGGAATGTGCCCACCAAGAGCCATGCTTCCCCTTCTAGAACATGCTTAGGACCCCAGAACCCAGGGTCTGTGTGGGCCTTCCCCTGACAGCAGACCTCGCCACGGATCTGAGGGGTGGCAAAGGGGCAGCTGCTTGCAGGGAGACTAGACAGAGCGTGGGCATGGTCTACAGTCTGAGCTAGCCCACCTTCTACAGTCAATGTACAGGTGCATGAGGCTGTTCACACTGTGGATTTGCCTGTGGATGAGAAGACAGGTGGCGGGGTAGGGGAGGGGGCAGGACAGGGCAGAAGTCTTCTCTTATAAAGAAGTGTCCCTTGGGCCCTTCAAATGTGAGGGATAGGCTGGTTAAGACAGTTGTTTGGGAAGATGAGAGGTAAGTTCAAACTGGAGGGACATGGAGAAATTAGAAGACCTGAAGAGTAAATTGAGTAGAGAAAAGTGGGTCCCCAAGCAGTGTGGAGGGTGCTACTGAAGGAGACCATGTTTAGTTCCACTGTTCAGAGGGGTTTCCCTAGTCAAAGGTGCCTGTGCGAGATAGTCATCTGGGGGTGACCCCAGGAAGCACTGTGCAGCGTGGAAGTGAGACAGAAGGGAAGGGGCTTCTGTCCCAATGGAGGGGCTGATACCCAGCAGGTTACCACTGTGGGCAGCTGGGACTGCCCTGGGAGCCAGTGCAGGACTCACCTCAGGGATGACATCTGTCACGGGCATACAGAACACCTGGCTCGGTCATCCGAGTCCAGGGCGTATTTACACACCAGCTTCCATTAGTCATCGGTTGAGGGCTGCTCCCTGGGGGACATAAGCCCTTTAGTATTTCTGGCATACTGTGCGCTTAGGTTGGCTGGGCCAATGGAGACGGCCTTCAGGCAGGTAGAAAGTGCATACATAAGTGGACATCACAGGGGTGAGGGAACCCTGTGACTGTCACCCCGTAGGTAGACTATTTTCATTCCAACTTTGAAAAGGAGAAACCGAAAGGGCAAATAGCTTCCTGCGATTATACAGATTAGAAATAACATAATTGGCATAGAAGAAAGAAAAAAAGCAGAGAACAAAGGCCTTAGGCAAGAGTTTGGAAGGATCGGTATGTATATCCTCATTAGCAGACACAGTTCAGAGAGGGGATTTTTAATTTCTTCAGCCCCCGCTGTAGGAGAATGAGTTGTGTGACATCGGAATATTGGCTCAGGGGCTCATCCTGTTTCCCTGAGAGAGTTAGGTGTGAGAAAAGACAGATGTTGTGGCCAGCTGAAGTGGAGTGGAATGACAGCTTGGAAGGGGGCCCTTCACATGCAGCTTTTCTCAGGCTGTCCAGAGACCTGTCCTTCTGTTGTGCAATGTGTGCTGGGGGTGGGAAGGGCAGTGTGGAGGTGGAGGCAGTGAATATTAAAAAAAATGAAAAAATATATAAATTTTTCATTGTCTGTGTTTTCATACCTTGCCTCATCTTGCCTTTGCGTGCAGCTGGTGGTTCTGAGGGGCCAGCTCCATGGTGGTCTGCTATATAGGGGGCCCTGGAATGTTCCTCAAGACCCATATGAGAGGTCAAGATATCTGGCTATTAAATCCAATGTTGGCCCACCTGACCTTGTTTTATCTAAGTGTTCCATTCAGTTCAGTTCAGTTGCTCAGTCATGTCCAACTCTTTGTGACCCCATGGACTGCAGCACGCCAGCCCTCCCTGTCCATCACCAACTCCCAGAGTTCACCCAAACTCATGTCCATTGAGTCAGTGATGCCATCCAACCATCTCCTCCTCTGTCGTCCCCTTCTCCTCCTGCCTTCAATCTTTCCCAGCATCAGGGTCTTTTCAAATGAGTCATCTCTTTGCATCAGGTGGCCAAAGTATTGGAGTTTCAGCTTCAATATCAGTCCTTCCAATGAACACTCAGGACTGATCTCATACAGTGGAACTATTAAAATTTAGGCGGTGAAGGAAATATCCCCAGTCCCTTTATCATTGTTACTGGTTTGACCTGCTCTATCAGCTTGAAGAGTAAACATGACAACGTTGCCTTTGTTTTCCATCTACCCTGGCGATTTATTATCATTAAGTCTGATATCCGCCTCTTGAGGCTTTACCCTCCCAACGCCGTCACAGTTGCTGAGAAGCCCTGAAGCCTCTCAATCCCATCTGATCAATATCCCAGTGCCACTGCCACTGCCGCTTGCACCCACATGGTGTCACTGTTGAAGAAGGGCATGCAGAGTCCCAGGTTTCAGGGACACTGCTTTTCTGCCATGACCTGCTCAGGTCACATTAGAGCCCAGGTTGGGTCACACAACTCTCCAAAGCACAACAACTGGACTGGGCTGTGTTAAAACCATCTCTTTCTAACCCTCATCCATTCTCAGTCATCAGCCTGGGTATCCGGTGCCCTGTGGCCCACCCTGGTTTACCTCTTGGAAAACAAGAGTTGGGTAATTGGTTTCTTCCTTTCTAGAAAGCCCTGGCTCCTTATACACATTGGTCATTCTCCTCTCCACCCAGATCTGCACACCACTTAACTAAGAGTTTGCTTTCAAGGGTCTTTTGTCTGAACAAAGTCTACCATACCATACCAGGCACCTTCTTACTAATCAGTCACCCTGTTAAGACTTGTTTTTCTTCAACAAATATCATATATTAATGCATCTCTATGGAACCTAGAAAGATGGTACTGCTGAACCTATCTGCAAGGCAGCAGTGGAGACATGGACACAGAGAACAGATTTGTGAGCACAGAGTGGGAAGGAGACGGTGGGACGAATGGAGAGAGTACCAAGGAAACATATACATTACCATAGGTAAAGTAGAGAGCCAGTGGGAATTGGCCGTAGAACTCAGGGAACTCAAACTGGGGCTCTGTGACAACCTAGAGAGGTGGGATGGGGTGGGAGGTGGGAAGGAGGTTCAAGAGGGATAGGGCATATATATACGTATGGGTGATTCATGCTGACGTATGGCAGAAACCAATACAATATTGTAAAGCAATTATCCTTCAATTAAAAATACATTTTTAAAAAGACTTATCTTGGAACTCAGGGAAAGTATAGGGGCTATGGGTACAGGTTTGAGAGTCAGACCCCAGCTTGATCCCAAGTCTGTGACCTTGACTAATTATTTACCTCTGTGAGCCTCAGTTTTCCCATCTGTCAAGTGGGGATGATGATAACACCTGCCTTATAAATGCGACACTAAGGCCCTTTCTGCACTGCCTGATGTATTATAAGGATTTAGCAAATGTTTGTTACTATCCCTATTCTATTATAGTAAGAGTAATGATGATGATGATGATAAACACATCTAAGAAAGCTGATCATGTGATCTTTGCTTTTGCTTTTCCTAGAAGCTCACACAGTCCATGACCATGGTTAATATGGAAGACTGTCTTTTTGGTTGACCCACTGAGTGTGTCTTCAGTTCTGTATCAGGCCTTTTTTTTTTTTTTTCTGACAGTGCACTAAATAGAGGGTGACTTGCTGCTTTTCACCCAAACATCACCCACTTTATTGAACTGAATGAAATTCATTCTCCTCTTACATCTTCCTCCATGGAACCATATTGAGTTTCACTGATCTAGGCAAATGAACTCTGAAAACTGGTTAAAGACCAATTTTTCCACTTTTGAAAATGACAGTGAAAGATGGTGGGGTGGGAGTAGATTGTGTTAGTGAGAAGAAGCCCTGGGCCTCACGGCTGCTGTCAGTACATCAGCAGGTACGCAAGGGGCCGCCATCTCTCCTGCAAATCTCAGAGCAAAGTCGCTGGAGGCACCCACTGTGGTGAAAGCTAAATCCCATTTTTCTGCAGTTACAGATGAAAATGGACATTCTTCTTTCTTTCTGATCTTGGCCCAGGAACCCTAAGCGTTCTTCATGAAGGGTTGGAATAAAGAAGATTTGGGGGTAGACAGTGTGGTATTCTCTGGAGTGGTTGCCTTCTTACGCTCACTCTCCTATCAGTACCTGGCCTGGAGGGGCCGGTGGAGGGGTAGTGAGCAGGCTGGCAGCAGAGGGAAGGAAAGCAAGCACTGACACGGAGGCTCAGACCTCTGGAGTGCCTGATTTCCTTCAGTTTCAACCTGTGCTTTAATCTCATGGGGAGCCTCTGCCTGGAACAGATTGTGAACAATGCCTCCCTTGTTTGCCATAGAGAGGTGTCATGTCAGGATCCCAAGCAATACGCGTTATCAGACTGAAGAGCCAAGTTGAAGAGGCTGTTCAAGTTCAAATACCAGTGTACACAGGGTGTTCTAAGTCTTAATAGAATGGAGGAGCTGGAGTAACACTTTTTATTTGCTCCTATTTCAAATGAAGCAGGTGCTCATGGCAGAGTTTAGAATCAGGGGATTGGTTAAATGAATTACTGTACATCTCACAGTCAATGTGATGAATGTCTTAAAAATCATGATGTCAGTATTTTTACCGATAGGGAGAGATGTTCTTGATATACTGTTTTAGTAAGAAAAGAGCATTGGAGAAGCTTCTGTGTAGTATAATCCTGTGTTGATTTAAAAACATATGAAACATAAGTGTATATGTAGTTGTATGCACAGAAGACCATTGGAAAAGATACATAACAAGGTGTTAAAACAGTAGTTGGGTTTGAAGAGTGTTATTCACTTTTCTTTCCTCTTTTTCTTGCTTTGTAATTTTATTTATTTTTCTTACTGGTTTTTCTATGAGCCTGTATTTATTGAACAGCCAGTAAGCATCAGGCAGATGGTCTCCTATTTACTTCCGAAAGGAAGTTGTCTGAAAATGATGGAATCCAGAGAGGTTAGGTCTCTTACACAATATTGGAAAAGTAAGAATCCATCCGATTTGACCTGCCTCCAGAACCCAACGTCATCTTCCTCTCTGAGACAAGCTAGGCTAACTCAGTGGCAGAGGAATTGGGGAAAAGCTGCCACCCAGAAGCCTCTGATGCCCTGGGCTGACTCCCCCCCAGCCAGGTACTGACCTAGGTCCGCATAACTCATTCCTGTGCCCCTTGGCTGCTACTGCATGCTCTGTCCTGGGCAGGTCTGGTCCAGGGCCTGGGCTGGGCCACGCCTTCAAGCAGAGCTCTCTGGTAACTGCCTCAAGCTGGGTGAGATGGCTGGCAATACCCTCCTGTCCATTCCTCCACACATGAGTCACCAAAGTGAGATGATATATCAACAATCTTTCGTATTTTGTTTTTTTCCTCCTTAAGTACTTCCTACCATGGTTTCCTATTGGTTGCTTATTCCCAGGCGGATAGTCCTGGAAGTTTGGAGAAGAAATGGTAGCAGGTGACTGACGATTCATTTTCCTCCTGACACCCAGGTAGCTTCTGACCTCCCTCACCTCCACCCTGCAGAAGCTGGATGAACAGAAATCAGGAGATTGTCTTTGCATGCACAATCCTTGGGGTACTCATCTTTAATCTTGGATGCATATCGGAGTCACCACGGGAGCTTTAAGAACTGTTTGTGCCTGGGTCGATTGACAGAGATTCTGATTTAATGAGTCTCGGGTATAGCCTTGGCATTGGGAGCTTCAAAAGCTCCCTAAGTGATTCCACTGTGAACCAAGGCTAAGAACTGTGGCCTAGAACACCTGACCCACCTCCGCCCCACCCCTCTCTCCAGTCTACAGAAACAAAGTTGGTTTGGAGAAAATAGTTTTGTCTTCTTGGTCAGGTTCTATATAAAGGAAGCGGTGTGGGTTAAACTCTTGGGACGACTCAGGGTTCTCAGTGGTTCTCTGGGAAAAGGGGTCCTCAGAGAGGCTGAGCCTGTAATTAACTCTCTGTCCCCCCTTTTATTCAGTATGGAATTGTACTTGATGCCGGGTCTTCTAGAACCACAATCTACGTGTATCAATGGCCAGCAGAGAAGGCGAATAATACTGGAGTGGTCAGTCAGACCTTCAAATGCAACGTGAAAGGTAAGGCCCAAGGGAAGAAGGGAGAGTCCTAATGTCCTTTGGAGGCCTGCAGAAGTCCTGAAATACTGCCTGGAGGCGAGGAGTGAGCACTGGGCTGGGTGTCAGGGAAATATGAGACCTCTTGTTAGCGCTGCTACTCTTCAGTACAGTGACCTTAGGCTAGCCCCTTCCCTTCTCTGGATTTCAGATTTCTCATCTGTAAAAGGGGAGGCAGGGGTGTCAAGAACTGTGAATGGTGTGGTACGGATGCTGGTGAAAGACACAAAACTCCTGTCAGAAACACAGGAGAATTTATTGCTCACACAAATGCCCAAGGATCAGCGTTTTCTTGTCCTGGTTCTCTGAGCCCCAATTTGCACAGGGTGATGTGTAGAGAGCACCAGATGGTACCTGCTTGTACAGTGGGTTGTATTACCAAAAAGGAACCCTGAGATTAGAGAACCTGAAAGATTTATAATGGGAGGGAAACACTATCCATATCTTCTTAGCCTGTTCATTATGCAAATATCCCTGAACAGATAGTCCAGAACAACAGCAGGGAGTGCCTCTGCTCATAAGACATGCAGAAATGTGAGAAACTCATGGAAAATTATACTCCAATAGGAAAATTATACTCTAGTTGGCTGTGTATAGTGGGAGGGGAGGGTAAAAAGAGAGAGAGATGGACCATCTGTAAAGAAACAGGCTTGTGTGGCTCTGTTCCAGTAAAGCTTTCTTTATGGACCCTGAAATTCTGAATTTCCAATAATTCTCAAATGTCACAAAATATTATTAAAAAAATGTTCAACACCATCTAAAAATAATGCACGAATATCTCAGTTCATAGGCTGTATAAAAGAACATGGTGAACTGTATATGGCTAGGGAGCTGCCAACTCTGAAACAGATTATCAATGTCTTTAATGACCCTCCATGTGCTTCCTGCTTCCTCCACAATATATCCTGAATGTTATGTTGACTATTTACTTGTTCTTTTTTATAGTTTTGTCCTTATGCATTTAGTTTTTCCTGGTTTTGGAAATGGAATCAAGCGCATATTTATACAATCGGAAGCAAACATTTATTCTGTAATTTGCTTTGTTCACTACCACTTGGTTTTTAAAATCCATCTCTGTTTGTATGAGTACCTGGTTCATTTATCCCTGTTGAGGGATATTTGTATTTCCCTGATTACTAATAAGGTTAAGTATCTTTTTATATATTTATGACTATTTCTGTTTCTGTGAAATGCCTGTTCATGTCTTTTGCTCATTTTTCTACTGAATTGCTTGACATTTTCCTGTTGAGTTGTGGAATTCTTTGTCTTTGTTCCAAATATGAATGCTCTGCTATATTATTATTATATTGTTGCTAATATCTCTCACAGTTTACAGTTTGTCTTTTTAGTTTTTCATGATGTCTTTTGACGAATAAAAGTTCTCAGTTTTTACAAAGGTACAGCTATCAGTCTTCTCCCTTTTCGTTTGCTCTTTTGTATGTTTTATTTAACAAATCCTTCCCTAACTTGAAGTCATAAAGATATTTTTCTGTCGAAAGTTTTGGACTTCCCTGGCAGTCCAGTGGTCAAGTCTCCACGCTTCCACTGCAGGGGTCACAGGTTCAGGCCCTGTGGCACAATCAAAACAAAAAGGTGTCATAATAAATTTGCCTTTTACAATTAAGTCTTTAGGCCACAGAATCAAGCCCAGTTAGTGAGTGTATATGTATGTACCACCCTCTTTAGAGCACTATGACTTTGGACTTGGTCTGGATCTTCCCAATGAGTGTACAGGATAGGTTACAGGGATACCTTCAGCCCAGAGGATGAGTTAGACTCTGGGCCAGTCATCCCAAGCAACTTCCTTCATTTCCCTCAATAAGCTGCTCAAATAGAATACTCTCTTGCAGATTGTGGTATAGAAAATGTTGGGAAGCAGAATTAGCCTTTCCCGTAGAGAGAACAGGAGTTGTCACTGGATAACCAGGGTGCATTCTGATCATCTGCCCTTCCACGTAGGGCAGCCAGGAGCTTGCTGACCCTGGGACATAGGTGTCACAGTTAGGGTCTTAAGAAGCAGATGCGCAGACAGAGGCTGGGGTGCAAGCAAGTGATGAGTGATCCACACCCATGGAAAGGAGGCAGAAAGAGGAGGACTGCATAGAAAGAGAAGTCAGATTGCAACTCAGGCATAGCAGAACTCCGGCCAATTAGAGGTGTCCTGCACTGGCTATAAATGGTCAGAAATGACTGGATGGTGACATCCTGTCACTGTCAGTTATTGGATGTTGCCAGCTTGGGAAGAAAGTATTGACCGAGACAGTTTTCTGCAGCTAAAGAAAACCCCGAGGGAACTAACCTCTAGACACTAAGCCTTATTTGAAGGGGCATCTGTGCAGCACTTCTCTCGGCTCCTCACAACAGGGAACTTCCATGTCGTCTGAGCACTGCTTGCATTGTTACCTGCAGTTCACCAGCAGCAGCAGCCTTTCTGAAATTCAGCCAGAGATCCCATCTCTGTTCTCCTAACTTCTGAGCTACTTCTTTACTCTGAAGCATGAAACAGGATGCTTTTTTAGGAAAGACAGACCAGCCACTCCAAGCAGAGATGATAATGTAGGATAGTGATTAAAACATCACCCTCATCACTACTACGAAAGCTCTGGAAACTTATCTGAGCTCTCTGCATCTTGACTCCCTTATCTCTAAAATAAAAAGCATAACAGTAATACCCACCCCACAGGAATGATTTGGATTAAATGACATAATATGTATAAAGCAGGTCCATGGGATTTTTCAGGCAAGAATACTGGAGTGGGTTGCCATTTCTTCCTTCAGTGGATCTTCCCGAGAGCCTGGCGGGCTACAGTCGATGAGGTCACAAAGAGTCAGACACAACTTAGCAACTGAGCACCAGCACATATAAAGCAGGTAGCAAAGCCCTGGCATACAGCAGGCACTCAATAATTGTTAGCTATTAACTATGTGGCACCACACTTGAGAATTCTCGGTGGATATTCTTGCTAAAAGGCTGTTCTAACATAGCTGTCAGATCTGCCTCTAGCCCTGGGAGGACAGTTCAGCGAAGTCAGTCGTGACGGCCTCAAACTGTAGGAAGAGGTGGCACTTTTGTGGGGAGAGACCCAGGCAGTCTCTCAGGGGCAGGGGCCCTTGGCCCACCCTGGATGTGATTTAGGGGAGGGGCAGGGTCATGGAGCCCACACCACATCCATAAATGGATCTTCTCTCTTTGATCACAGTAGCCTCAGGGATCCATATATATACTTGTAATGACCAGAAGACCACAAACTACAGCTCAAATAACAGAGCTGAAGTTTGGCAAGTGTCATCCACTGGAAGACAAGTAGCTTCGCCAAGCATGCTCTGGGTTTCCAGTTTCTCGGCTGCAGATTTCCCCAGGACCCCCTGCCTTGGCCAGTGTGAGGGAGTGGTGAATGTGTGCTTGCCTAACAGTGTTTCCTGAACACCCAGGGCCTTAGAAATACCGTTCTCAGGGCATTCATGGTGGGCGTCCGTCCTCAGGTGCTGCTGTTTTCTGTGAGCTCAGTGGGTGCTGCCTTAGCTCCTGCGCGCCATGCCAGTGTCTGTTACTCTGGCTGCTTACTTTTAAGCCATCCTCTGAGGGTCACTGGCTCCTTGCCTGTCCCTCATCTCTGTGCAGGATGCACTGCTCAGGCTTCCTGCTGCCTTCTCTCAGAGGTGACAGTCATGTTTTCCCTTTACGCCAGCAGTTAAAAATGTTTTTCAACTCCACTGAGACTAGACTTAACCATCTCCATTGAAATACCTTAAAAAGTTGCTCTAGGAACTTTTGGGGATCACATGTACACCTGTGGTGTATTCATGTCAATGTATGGCAAAACCAATACAGTACTGTAAAGTAAAATAAAGTAAAAATAAAAATTTTAAAAAAAAATTAAAAAAAACAACAAAAAAAAAGTTGCTCTAGGGACCAGGTCGCTACAGTGTTGAGAACCATCTTTTGTTCAGAACATGTCTTTTGCTCCTGTCCCACCTCAAGTAAGTCTTATGCCAGCTGTCTAGCCCTCTCCTCTCAGATTGGAATCGCAGTTTTAGCTCTTTTGTTGGAGCGCCCCAGTATTCCATGAGCCTGTGAACCCAATCTCCTTTTCCCTCTGGGAGGCTTAAGGGAACCTTATGAAAATAGGTCCCTGAGGGACATGCTCAAATACCCCACATTTCAACATGCTAGCAAGGCTCCTAACCAGTTCCTGTCCAGAGATCAGCTCTTGCAGAAATATATTTTGTTTGCTCTAGACTGAACTACACAATCCCCTTCCTATAGTGTGGTGGGCTTGATTGATTAATTCATATATTTAACAAATATTTATTTGGATACTTGCTATTTGCCAATAACTGTTCGTGACACTGGGAATTCTAAAATAACCAAAATGTACAAAGTCTCTACTGTTACAGAACTTACAGTCTAATGAAGGAGAGACAGCAAATAAGTGGGTATATGATGTCAGTCAGAAATGCTGTGAAGAGAAAGTAAGCCAGCTAGGTGGATAGAGAGTAATCACACGATTTCATGGGAGAGCAAAGAAGGTGACAGCTAAGCAGAGAGCAAAGTGAGATGAGGAGGTGAGCCATGCATATGTTTGAGGGAAGAATGTGCTAGCAGAGGGCATGGCAAGAGAAAAGACCACGGGTGGCAGCGGCTCAGCATTTTCTAGGAAAAGCAAAGGGGCCAGTGTGACTGGAGCAGAACGAGTAAGAGGTTCAAGTGAGAAATGAGGCCAGAGCTGTCGCAGAGACCAGCTCAGGGAGGACCTTGAGATGCAGTAAGGGGTTTGACTTCTACTCAAATGAATTTTGTTCAAAGTATATTGGGAAGCCATTAGGAGATTCTGACCAGGGAGCTAACATGAGATGACATCATTTTAACAGATCACTCTGTCAATGTAGAACATGTAGTCAAGAGATCAAGATTAGAGGCAGGGAAACCAGGGTTACTAGAGCAGTGCAGGTGGGAGATGATGTTTGGGTGGTCTAGCCTAGACGCGTGCTTCTCAATGCAGGGCAGTTTTGCCCCCCAGGGAACATTTGTTGCTATCTGGGGACATTATTTTTTTAATTATTTTTATTTATTTAATGAATTTATTTGGCTGCACCAGGTCTTAGTTGTGGCACATGGAAATCTTAGTTCCCTGACTAGGGATCGAACCCAGGCCCCCTGCATTGGGAGCATGGAGTCTTAGCAACTGGACCACCAGGGAAGTCCCTCTGGGGACATTTTTGGTTTCCACAACTGGAGTTTGTGGTGCTGCTGGCATCTAGTGGTAGAGAACAAGGATGCTGCTAACCATCACACGACTTGCAGAACAGTCCCCACAACAAAGAACGATCCAGTCCAAAAGGTCAGCAGTGCGGAAGCTAAGAAACACTGATTGAGAATGGTTCTGGGGAAGGAGTGAGAAGTGCTGAGATTTGAGTGGTATTTTGGAAGTAGAGCCAACAACATTTTACAATCGTTTTAATGTATGGCATCCTGGCTGATGGCACCTGAGCGTCAGTTCTGACCTGAGTGACTGTGTTCATGAAGGTACTGCCTCCTGAGAGAGGGCAACACTGGGGGTTGGGGCTGTGGCATGGATTAAGGAATCTGGTTTTGAATATATTAAGCTGGAGGTGCCAATAAATCATCGAAGTCAGGGGACAGCAAACTTTTTCTGTAAAGAGCTAGAGGATAAATATTTTTCATTTGTTGGCCACGTGATCTCTGTTGTAACCATTTAACTCTCCTACTTTAGCAGCCATAGACCATCTGGAGACAAATTAGCATGTATGTGTTTCAGGAAGACTTGATGTATGGACACTTGTATATGCCTAACAGGATATACCCTAAGGACAAAGAGAACTTCAAAAAATTTAAATTGTTTTTAATAATCCTACAACTGGTGGTAGTGCTGGTATTGTCACTGTCATACGGAGACTGTTGCATGTGGATTGTGAAATAAAGCAAATGAGTTATTAAGTTGGAGGGGCTGGGGAACAGGATTTTTAGCATAGGAAAAGGAAGATAAAGATACAAGATCAGTGAATTCAAGGGAAAAATTGAAGTTCTGAATTAGAAATACCACTAAGAATTCATGACGTTTTCTCCTGAAATAAAGTTTTCTCTAGGTCTGTCTTCTGGAAAGGCTTGCAATGAGCAACTTGACTTCTAAATTTTGGATACTAGATACTATTACTCAATAAAAGAAATCAGGATTTCTTGGAGAAATGGCAGATTCCAGATCTGGGGCAGGAAGTATATAGTTCACTGATACATCTCATCATATCAGAAAGCAGAAAAGTTCTTAAAGGTTTCTGGGATCATGTCAAAAGGACTCAGCTGCCAAACTGAAGAAAGCACCACTGGATAAAAACGGACCATCAATAAGAATAATAACTGCAATATTACATATCAAACATATCTGTAGATTCATAAGCCCTTAAAGATATTAAACAAACAAATAAAATCCCTCATTGGTTAAGTTAAGAATATACTGGAGATGCTATTATATATATATATATATATATATATATATATATATATATATATAGCACATATATAAATTTTAAAAATTTATTTGGTCACATGGCATGTGGGATATTAGTTCCCCAACCAGGGATTGAACTTCCGCCCCCTACATTGGAAGCGTGGAGTCAACCACCGGACTGCCAGGGGAGTCTACAATCAATATTTTTTAAGCTGGTAAATAAAGGGAAAGAATCAAGCACATATCTATCCAGCCTTCCCTGTACAAACTGTATTATAGGATAACCAAGTAGTTAATGATGGGGAAGTTTTCTTCTTTTAAAAGCATTTTAGATGAAAAGTGAAACAAGAATGACGGAAATAAAATATCACCATTTCACAAACCCTAATAGGCTAATGGATCTAAGCAATGATCATTGATGCCTATTAACAGCACAAAGAGAGAAAGCAAAAAGATGCTTGTGCCTCTTACTAGAAATGCACATCCCTACAAATTACTCTTTCTGAAAAGTTCAGACCTGAATCTGATTAAGCCTCTGTGTTCAGTTACCAATTTATAGAAAACACTGAAACCAAATAACATATTAAATGAACCATGGAGATGCAGTCAGCAAATTCTAGACTTTAGGAAACTATAGGACAAATGAAATTGCAAGGGAAAAAGTGTTTAATTACAAAGAAAAATTTGAAAGAGAGGGCAGAATCTATATATTAAAGGAGACTTAAAAGACATGGCAACCAATTATAATCGATGGGATTTATTTGGGCCCTAGTTCAAACAAATTAGAGGTAGAGGGAGAGAAAAAATATGAATATGGAGGAAATGTTCATCTTAATTAGATATTTAATTATATTAAGTGATTATTTTTTAAACTTTTAGATAGACTAATGAGACTATGGTTATGTTTCTTTAAAAGATCTGAAATATTTATAGAATGAAATAATACCATGTCTGCAGTTTGCTTCCTGAGGAGAGACTGGGAGCATGCAGATGGGGCAAGATTGATCACTGTTAAAACTGCAAGATGGGTGCATGGGTTTGTTGTACTCTTCTCTCTACTTTTATTTATATTTGAAATTTCTGTAAGGACAACCTTTTTTCAAAGCAGGTCTCAGCTCATTTTTTTTCACTTTTGCAATTCTTTCCTTCTACATTTTGGGAATTGACTCATCTGTGTGGCCACATGGAACTTAGCACATACACTGTTTTCAATCCCCTACAAAAACCCATTAATTTCCAGAGCTGATTTGCTTTATTTAAAAGTTGTATGGCTCTTGTTGGTTCCTGGGAATGCTAAGAAGTGATGAATGCTTGCTCTTCAGGCTCTGGGATCTCCAACTATGCGGAAAACCCCCAAGATACCCCCAAAGCCTTTGAGGATTGCATGCAAAAAGTCAAGGGGCACATTCCAGTCCGTCTCCATGGATCCACCTGCGTTTACCTGGGGGCCACAGCTGGGATGCGATTACTGAGGTAAGAGCTGGAATGGCACAGAGGAGCCCATTGGACCAACACAGCCAGGAATGTGTTGAGTCTTTCCAAGAATATAACTGTATTTCTGGGAAAGAATCCCATATTCTGCATAAATTTAGGCTTTAAAAGTTGGGAAACTTTTAGTTTTAATACTCAGAAAGAAACAGTTCTATATTTGATTCCCTTCCCCATGGTGATTTTATTCAGAACTCTGAAAAAAAAGGAAAGTAACATGAAATCTAGTCATGGGATGTACCTCTAGTTTTCTTGAAAAGTAGAAACTGTTTCTGACCACCAGGGATTTCCCTGGTGGCTCAGTGGTAAAGAATCGGCCTGCCAGTGCAGGAGACCCAGGTTTGATCCCTGATCTGGGGAGGTCCCCTGGAGAAGGACATAGCAACCCCCTCCAGTATTCCTGCCTGGGAAATTCCATGGACAGAGAAGCATGGCAGGCTACAGTCCATTGGGTCATAAAGGAGTTGAACACAACTGAGTGACTAAATAACAATTTTAATACCCGTACATTTAGTTCCACTAAATGTAAGCCACTATACTACTAAGCTATTTAGTTTCTATCCACATACACAATGTCACCAAAATATCTGCTTTCAAATAATGGGAATTCTGCTCCTTGCCCCAGAGCCTTTGGAGTTACTATAAAAAGTAAACATCTCATTTCATTCAATTAAGCAGTTCCTTCTAAATTTTCAGCCATGACTTTTAGCCCCATTGTATTGTTTTTGAATGTTCTTTCTCATTTTTTTTCTCCATGAGAATATTTCCTTGACCTTGAAATAAAAGAAAAACAGTTTTTAAAAAACCCATCAAACTTAAAACTACTGAAAATTAAAGGGCAGATGCTGCCCTAAACTTTGAAAATAAGGCTTTCTCCCCAAAAGATGACACTCATTTGGTTGCAAAGTCACTTTGTCTATGATCCTAGGAATGTAAAATTACATGTATTTTCTTCACCACATGCAGAAACTTCAAAGGAACAAACAGAGTCACTTTCAGATGACAATCAAAAAGATCATGAAGCACTTTCAGTTGGATTGAGCCTTTTTCTTGTAGTTTTTTCCTCTCATTTTTTTTTTCTATTCCTATGTCCTGGTTGACCAAGTAGAATGTGGAAAGAAGTCAGGTTTCTTTCCTTACTCTTGGATTCTGCAGTATGTTTTCAAGATTACTGTGTTTACCTGAAATTGAAATGATATAAAAATCCCTTCCTTCTGTCTTTTCTTTCTAATGGAAGCAAAGAACTCAACTTTGTCAACTTTGTCTTGGTTGCTTTTTTCTCCCAGTCCTCTCAGTGAGAAATCATTCAAAGGCTCTGTAATTTATAGCCATGAAAAAAAAAACATGGAATAGAAAGTTTGCCACTTAGCGAGAAGGTGAATGTTACGCTTGAATAAATTAAATACTGACGCTTCTTTGTGAACTCTTTCACAACTTCCTGATGGTGATCCATTTCTTCTGAGGAACTAGTTGATATTTTACTTGCTAGAAAAGTCAAATATAGAAAAAACAATAATTTGAGTCTCTGGGATGAGAACTAATAAAACTAGGAAAATTATTCATTATTTTCCAAGCAGTGATAAATTGCTACTGAACTGGAATGAACTTCAGCTTGTGGCACTGCTCTTTCTTTTTCAGCCAAGAGTGAGCCAGTGTACCCTGACTTTCTTTAACCCACTGATGAAAGGGAAAAGAGTGTCCCAAGTGAGCCTTCTTCCATAAAATGGCACAGATGAATGATACAAATACACTATGTCATGAGTGACATGAATGCTATGTCACCACTCCTCTGTGGGTCAGCACACTAAAGGATTTCAATTCAGGGGCAGCCATGATGGCTATCATATCCCCTCATGCCAAAGCCCTCCCAAAGAGCAAAGCAGGGACAGCGAAAAACCCCTCTTCCTTTCCACCTCCCTCCTAAGCTCCCCATCCTTCTGGCCTGATGAGGGTTTCTTTGTATAGTGCCCCAAGCGAATACTTATGCTACTCCTATGCCTTCACTAATCTCCTTTCCTCTGCTGATCTGAGACAGTGCAACAGTGATTGAGTAGGAGGCTCTTCAGCTGGTTGCTAGACAGCAGAATAGGAACAGGTAAGGGAGGAGAGAACAAGTGATATTTTTACTGGTAGCTATTTCCCTGCTTGGCAGTTTGACAGGTAACAAGTGCAGCCTGACTTCATGGTTGCCTGGGAAGCTTCAGTTTGCAGAGGGGGGTTCCTGTGTTGTACCTACATCTGGAAAACGGTCCCTGCCTGAGGGAGTGGGGAGGTTATTTTAAGACTGTTGTCTGGGCACTCAGCCTTTTGTGTTCTGTGCCTTGCATAGGTTGCAAAACGAAACAGCAGCTAATGAAATCCTTGAGAGCATTGAAAACTACTTCGAGTCTCAGCCCTTTGATTTTAGGGATGCTCAAATCATTTCTGGGCAAGAGGAAGGGATATATGGATGGATTACAGCCAACTATTTAATGGGAAATTTCCTGCAGGTGTGTGAAAACAAATGCATGGTTTTTAATCTCGCTGTTTATTCTATCCCCTGGGGTTGATAGCTTAAGCAGAGGTGCATGCTGACAGGGCCATCTGTCCTGCATCATTTCTTTAGGGAAACAGCAGTGATACAAGAAAAGACATGTATAGCTGCGACAAAGCCTTGGACCCTAAATAAGACAAATGCATGGGGGAGGGGGAATATCATTTTACCAAGCAACAAGAAATGTGAGGGGGGAGGGAGGATCTAAATCTTGCAGTAGGCCATGAGTCTTTTTTTTTTTTTTTAGTTTTTTAGTTTTTTATTTTTTTAATTTTAAAATCTTTAATTCTTACATGTGTTCCCAAACATGAACCCCCCTCCCACCTCCCTCCCCATAACATCTCTGTGGGTCATCCCCATGCACCAGCCCCAAGCATGCTGTATCCTGCGTCAGACATAGACTGGCGATTCAATTCTTACATGATAGTATACATGATAGAATGCCATTCGGCCATGAGTCTTTTGAAATACAACTAGAGAATGACCCTTCCAAGAAGTCCTGTAGCTGTCAGGAATTTATAGAGCCCTCAGGCAGCCTTCTTCCCACTCACTCTGTGTCCTCAGGTCTCCTCACACTCCGCTCTCCACACTCCCTGTTCCTTTGGGGCAGAGGAAAGCTGACGCGGAAAAATAATCACCGTGTCACAGAGGGTGTAAACTGAAGATGCCTACCCTGTCCAGCCCAAGACCTGTTTTCTTCTCCCTTGAATATATTTTTAGAAGTTAATTAATTTAGTTAATATTTTGGAAAATTCACATAGAAATCCATGATTCTAGCTTCTTCTGGACTCGCTCAGTCCCTAAAAGTTGGAAGAGCCAGTCACAGCAGACTCACATTCCTGCATGCCAACAACCAACTGGAACAGAGTCTATCTCTCATGCATTCCCCAGATGGCCACAGTCCTCACCATTCCCTGTTGTGCACACCTAATCTACTCACTCATTTATGTTGCCTGTCCAGTCCCTGAAAGCATCTGAGTTCACCACCCGTGAAACAAAGGAGAGATCTGGCCCTGAATGCACCCCATGTCATACTTCTTAGCAATAAGAGATGGATCCTGGGTGATGAACCCTGGCCAATCAGAGATGGCACCTTTGGTCTTTTTTCTTGCTTCTTTTTCCAACTGTACAGAAGAGCCTATGGCATATGTGGGTGCATCCGAGTGGAAAGGAGACCACAGGTGCCCTGGATTTGGGTGGTGCCTCCACCCAAATATCCTTCGCAGCAGAAGAGAAGGTGGGGCTGAACACCAGTGACATCATGAAGGTGACCCTGTATGGCTATGAATACACGCTCTACACACACAGCTTCCAGTGCTATGGGCGGAACGAGGCTGAGAAGAGGTTTCTGGCAACCCTCCTTCAGGTACCTGAGCCAGGGGGCAACAGGTGTTCCCTTGGGGGTCTCGGCTGAGGGGAAGATGCCTTGCCTTCTGGGGTCTGTCCTTTCCATTCCAGTTAGAAGGTGGATGGAAACAGCAGCATTTTCCTGTTAACTTGTAGGGGTCCAAGCACTCTCTCTCTCTCTCTCTGATACGTTGACCATTTCCAGTGTATTTGAGTCAGAAGTCCAGGGTAATTCCAGAGCCCCAGAGGTTTTATAAATGATTCAGGACTTAGAATCCCTTTATGGACACAAACTGCTTTAAACTAGTAGCTAAAGAAGCCAGAGATTGCAGAGACTCCCCTGAGTGCAGACAAAATAATAAACCTGGTCACAGGAGAAATACTTGCTGACAACAGAGAGGGTAGAGGACCTCCCCAGGCTCAGGCTTCTTTTAGATGAGCCTGTATTAGGCAGATTTAATGCACTTTATATGGTGGGATCTTAGAGCAACCGAATTCCATCACATTGATCAGTAATTTTTACGGTAACTGAATATGATGGCTACTTCAGACATCAGTTAGGCTGTCACTAATATAAAGTTGACATGAGTACTGTTTGTGGCAGCGAGAGCACTAGCACCATGGATGTGCCCCTGGGCCCCAAACTCCAGTGGTCAGGGGACATCCATCTCGTCCATGGCTGAAAAGGGAAGATGAAGATGAAAGGAGAATGAAGGGAAGGAATCTTGACCTCCTGTAGGGGCATGAGGCCAACCGGAGGCCACAGATCCGAGGGGACCCAGGGCAGGGCACAGGGGCTGAGTCAGCCTCTGAATGTAGTGGACACAGCATCAGTAGCAGCTTACTCTGGTCTTAAGGAAGGAGGCAGTATTTCTCAGCTACTAGCTGTAGAAAAATTGGGTTGGTTTACTAAGAGTCATCAGTAGAACTCACATCTTCAGATCCCTGCATTTACTGAGTATTGATGCAGGGTGGATTGTGAGAATTCACCCTCCAGGTCTGGCCCTCTTTCAGCCTCACAGGAAAGGCTGGAGCCCCAGCACACATGTATGCCACACGTATTTTGGGGAGGGGCTGGGCACTCCTGGGAAAGACAGAGCAGGGGCCCTGCAGGCAGCCCTGAGCTACTTCTCCATGGCTCAGGAGACTCAGTGCCCAGGCCAAACCAAACCCTGCAGGGAGCTTAGTCAACCCTCTCTAACTGGGCTCCTCTTTTCTCTCTCCTTTTATTTCTAGCAATAGTTAAGGCCCCTTCCTCCAGCTCTGGCCCTAGAAGGGGTGCAGGGTAGGGCAGGGAGGGCAGGGCTCCTCTTAACTTCAGATGGGAGAAGGGAGGCAGAGGAAATCACCCTTTTCCCAGGGTGAATCCAAGTTTGAGAAGCTAACCTCTTAAATTTGGCTGGCCATGAGGGCGTGTGTATGTATATTTGTGCACACACTCCTACAGGATTTATTAAAGAATGACTGTCTATGTATCCAACAGTCTACAGTAGAGAAGTGAATATTCCACCTGGGTGAGGTTTCATTTGAACTTGAGAATGCAGGTCTCAAGGTGTAAGCCCAGGTCTGGGGGCAGAGGTGGGACACCCCTGCCTCTCACTGTATATAGTCAACTCACAGGGACAGAGGGCATCTTCAACTTGCCTGATAACATGTGGATGCCTGAGAGAGTGGCTTTGCCCTCTGAGCCTTCTGACTCATATGTGGGGAAGGATCCTGGTGATGAGGATCACCCACAAATGCATGTCCTGACCTGCCTAGCCAATACTTTCATGTTCCAAAGATGTGTTGCCAAGCCCCAACTTAAAGCTTCCCAAAGCTTATTGCATTATGAATGCTGCCTGAGTAATTGCTTCCAGTCCAGGTCTCAGTTCCTGGACTGAAATATAAATGGCTACAGAGTGTGGTGAGAGTGACACCTAGATATATGAAAAAGTCAAAGTGTTAGTCAGTTGTGTCCAACTCTTTGCAACCCCATGGACTGTAGCCTGCCAGACTCCTCCATCCATGGAATTCTCCAGGCAAGTATATTGGAGTAGGTTGCCATTTCCTACTCCAGGGGGTCTTTCTGATCCAGGGATCGAACTCAGGTCTCATGCATTGCAGGCAGATTCTTTACCATCTGAGCTACCAATATATACTTTGCAAATTATTTTCTTAATTAAGGGGTCTCCAGTGACCCCAAGACTCAAGTCTCACTCTGATAGCATGTTAGACATTAGGGACATGCATTCACTTTCTCTCCCTTGTTAAGTAAGATTTTTTTCTTCTGGTTTTAAAGTAACACATATTCAGTGGAGGGGGAAAAAAAAAGAAAATACAGACATAAAGAATATAAATAATAAAAAAACTTGGAATTACCATCATCAACATATTATTGCATTTTATTGCAGTTTTTTTAATGCAAGAATATGTGTATTTACAAATTTGGCTTCATATGGTATATATATGGGCTTGCCAAGCGGTGCTAGTGGTAAAGAACCTGCCTGCCAATGCAAGAGACTTAAGAGACACAGGTTTGATCTCTGGGTTGGGAAGATCCCCTGGAGGAGGAAATGACAACCCATTCCAGTATTCTTGCCTGGAAAATCCCATGAGTGGAGGAGCCAGGCCAGCTACAGTCCATGGGGGTTCCAAAGGGGCGAACACAACCGAGCGACTGAGCACAAGCACGGGCAGTATTCCAAATACATTATTTAACAAGAAAAACTATGTTGGTCATGTAGTTACAAAGGAAAGTACATGACCCTTTCATGCTAATGCCCTGCAAAGACTAACTTCAGGGAAGATTTATTAAATGTTGAGGGACTAAGTAACTTGGCACATTGGCAAGTTTTATTTCAGGAATGCTGTAACAAATAATTCATGATCCAAAAAGAGAACTGAATTAATCTTTACCAAGCTTCTTCTGGCCAAAAATAATTTATATTATTTTGCTTCTTCTCCAAGCCAGGCCAGAAATGACTTATTTTAATTATTTAAAAAAGTCTAAGTCAGATTTGGAGGGGAAAACTAAATGATTAGTTGTTGATTTTTTTTTTTCTTTCAGTGATTATTTCAGCCATAGGGTGACCATGACGTAATATGTTACAAATTAGACATAACAACTTTTGAACACCATAGACTTTTTCATGCCACTGAAGCAGAAGGGGCCCATTTGCTGCCTCCACAGTCATAGTAAGATCTTTCTGTAGGACACTCATATCAGCTGAGTGTTGGACTTCTGTAGGATTCTGCATAGAATCCTTTCATTAAAAGATTACATTATTTGGATGTGTACCTCAGGTTCCTCAGCAGTAAAATAAGAGAGCTGAGCTAAGTGTTTTCTGGGCCAAGATTTTACTGTAGAGGATAAAATACACTTTAGTAGCTTCAAAATTACACAGAGTTCAAATCCAGTTCCTTGGAAAAGAGAGTCCATAAATTGAACCAAACACATTTTGGAATTTAGCATTAAATAAAGGGAACATTTTTCACCATAGATAGAAGACTGGATAATCATCTGGAGAAAGTAAAAATCAAATCCCTACCACAATCTTAATACCAAATAAATTACAAACAGATCGAAGATTTCTATGTAACAGGGTATTTATTACATCATTGTTTTGTAATGGCACATGATTGGAAACCAGCTAAATTTTCCTCTAGATGGGATTCCCTAAATAAAGTACAGTTTATTTGTACAGTGGAGTTCTATGTAGCTAGCATGAAAGAAGCTAGTGTAAAAAGAAGAGGTCACTCTTACATGGACAATGAAAGGAATTTCTCAAAGATAAATTCTCAAGTAAGAAATGCAAGGGACAGAACAGTGTGTATAGAGCACTACCATTTATGATTTAAAATTTAAAGAAAGAAAAAGAGGGGAAAAGAAAATGTAATTGCGCATGCATAGAAGAAGTATACACAGAATCTGTCAGAATACACTGTAACTGGCAATAGTGGTTACTTCCAGGGAGGGAACCTGGGTGGATAAAGTGGGTGGGAATGAGCCTTGATTTTCACAATACGTTTATTTGTGCCTTTTTAATTGTTATTTTTAGATGGATAGATAACATGCTCTTCAAAATGGTCAATTAACCTAAACATATCTTGCTTTCTCATCAAAACGGAGTTCATAAACCCTGCTTCATGGAGCTGTGCTAAGTGCTGGAGCAGAGCCTGGTATTGTGCCTGGTGCAGGGTGACAATCCCCCCTCCCCAAGTAGAGTTATCTAGACAACCTGGGACTTCCCTTCCACCGGACGCATTTTTTCCATTTCTCTCTTGGCATTGGAGGGGAACAACAGTGAGGACTTGCAAAAGGAAAGTACTTGGACCTCCACAAGAGTGATTGCTAACACCTTACTCTTGTACCTATAGGATTATACCACTGAAACCACGTTCACCAACCCTTGTTACCCTCAGAATTACATCACTACCTTCACTGAGGCACAGGTGTTTGGCAGCCTGTGTACAGAGGACCTGAGACCTGAAAGATATAATCCCAACAACATCATCACTTTTGAAGGAACTGGGGACCCATCACTGTGTAGAGAAAAGGTGGCTTCCCTATTTAACTTCAGTGCTTGCCATGATCACGAAGCTTGTTCCTTTGATGGGGTGTATCAGCCAAGAGTTAAAGGGTCATTCGTGGTAAGAGCAAAACAACAGAGATTCCTTTTCCCCCTACTGATTATTTCTCACCTTCCTGTTTTTCCTCTGCTGAGGTGTTTCCCACTTTGTTATTCCCTGCCCTGAAACCTCCATTATATCGCATTCTGAGAAATGATTTCCTTCTGTACGACTTCCTTACAGGCTTTTGCAGGATTCTACTACACAGCCAATGCTTTCAACCTTTCAGGTAGCTTTTCTCTGCACACCTTCAACTTGAGCACCTGGAATTTCTGCTCAAAGAATTGGAATCAGGTCAGTATTTAAAGAAGAAGGATCCATATTGGTACAAAACAGTAGAGCAGAGTAGATTTCATTTGCGCCTGTGTGTGTGTGTGTACGTGTGTGTATGTATGTTCTGAATTTGACTTTTATGCTGTTCTCCTTCACCACATCTGTAAGATGGGAGTAATAAGGAACCCTACCTCACAGCTGTGTTGTGGATTAAATGTTCTATTCATGGGCACAATGTTTATAACGGTGTCTGGCATGTAACAAGCACTCTATAAACTTAAGATTGCTCTTCCATGATATTGCATGTGTGCTAAGTCGCATCAGTCCAACTCTTTGCGACCCTATGAACTGTAGCCTACCAGGCTCCTCTGTCCATGAGATTCTCCAGGCAAGAATACTGGAGTGGGATGCCATTTCCTTCTCCAGGGGATCTTCCCAACCCAGGGATCGAACCTGCATCTGTTATGTCTCCTGCATTGGCAGGCGGGTTCTTTACCACTCGGTTATGTTGTAAAGGGATTTTTTTTAAATATAGGAGATGTGGTGTGTACATACAATGGAATATCACTCAGCCATTAAGAAGAATGAAATTGTGCCATCTGCGGCAACATGAGTGGACCTATTATGCTTAGTGAAATAAGTCAGATGGAGGAAGACAGATACTGTATTTTATCACATATATGTGGAGTCTAAAAAATGAAACAAATGAACATAAAACATAGATTTTTTGTCATTGTATTATTTTATAGTAATTTTAATGATTAAATTCTCTGGGTGCTAAGATTCTTTAAAATATGACTGCTGACCTAAGCTGTTCTGAAATGCGCATTTTAAAACCTGCCTCCTCCCTGTTTTGAACTTGCCTTCAGCTCCCACTGCTGCTGCCCCAGTTTGATGAGCAGTATGCACGCTCCTACTGCTTCTCAGCCCACTATATCTACCATTTGCTTGTAAGTGGATACAAATTCACCGAGGAGAGCTGGCCCCAAATACATTTTAAAAAGGAAGTAAGTCAAAGCACAAATTGTTTTCCTCTTCTTCCTCTCAAAAATAGATGTTTGTTTGTATGTGTGTGAAAGAAATGTAGGAGATAAGTGGGAACTGGGGATTTAAACTTGCTGAATGGGAGCCAGTGCGGCTTGATCCCTGGTGAGCTTATAAGAGATAATGGAGAATTTAGAGGAAGTGGTCATCAGAAACCTTCTATGTGAGCTGAGGAAGCCAAGAACTGTGGACTCTAAGCTCTGTGGGGGCAGGACTTGCTTGATCATCTTCACACTCCTAGCACTCACACAAGGCTGAGAACATAGAAGGCTCTTGGTAAATATTGTTGCGTACATCCATAAATATGTTAAAGAACTGAGGCTTTTTATCCTGACAAGAAGCTTCAAATATAATAATTTTGTTAAGAGGATAGTAACTAACTGATCTCCATTTTACACAGATGTCAGAGGGAGATCTATTCTTTAGAGCACAGGGATTAAGTCAGCAGCATTAAGTAAGAATTTGATCTTGGAATGAGTCTGAGGTCACTGTATTCACTTTCAAGTGTCCAGAATGGTCTGACGCTGGAATGACAGCTGACTGGTGAGGCGCCTCTGTACTTTGTTTTCAGGACTCAGCCTTGCTGTTGTGTTGATCCAGCACTCTGTTCCCCAGGTTCTTGGAGGGTTTTCTCATTTCAGGAATAGCAGATGTAAAGCCTGAAGTATGTCTGGAGTCAGTCTGTTCAATATGAGCTTCAGCAGTAATTAGATTAAAGCAAGCAATATCCAGTATTAGGCTTGTGACTGTTTTACATAGATAAAATTGAGTCAGCTGTAAAAAAATAAGGATGTCTGGAGACAGATAAGGACTGCTGGTGGCATGTACTCTCCAAGCTTTGTTTCTAATTAATCTAATTACCAGGAAAGCACATTATGATTTTCCATTAAATACCAATTTGGGGGGGATACATTAATTCTAGGTTTCAAGTTCCTTTATTTTATTTATAAAGAATTTAGTATCAGTCAAATCAGTATTCAAATGTGAGGATGTAAAAAGACTTCAGGAAATCTGCCAAAGATTTATATCCAAAATATGTGCGGGATTTCCTTGGTGGCTCAGTAGATGAGAATCCACCTGCCACTGCAGGGGACATGGGTTCAATCCCTGGTCTGGGAAGATTCCACATGCCAGGGACCACTAAGTCCATGCACCACAACTACTAAGCCTGTGCACCTTCGAGTCTGTGCTCCGCAACAAGAGAAGACACCGCAGTGAGAGAGAGAGGATGGAAGATTACAAATGTGAAACATTTACATATTTCCAAAATGACCTAAAACCATGCAAACAAAAATTGATGGAACTACCAGATGGAACTGACACAGTCTGCTTCCCACTTAGACTGACCTTCATTTCCTAGAAACTGGTCCTGGGTTTGGTAAAACATGCATCACCTGTTTCTTTAGCTATAGACTCTTCTGTATCCAGTGATCGAAAAACTTCCACTGCTGTTAACTGTGCCCTCTTCACGCTGGCTGTGATGAGGCTGTGAGGATTCATTCTCTGCAGTGTGGGAGGTTGGGCACTCAAGCCTTTGTGGTCATGATGACCAGGGTTCTAGCCCAGCCTCTGCAGTTTTTGAACATAGGCAAGTCCATTGACCTCCTTAGGCCACAGTTCCTGGGGGTATCTCAGGGGGGTGACCATGGTGTGTCCTGGGGATATAATCTGTGCCTCAAGCCCAGCCCTGAGAACTGAGCCATCTCCTCTACTCCACAGGTGGGGAACAGCAGCATAGCCTGGTCTCTCGGCTACATGCTCAGCCTGACCAACCAGATCCCAGCCGAAAGCCCGCTCATCCGCCTGCCCATCAAGCCATCTGCCTTCATGGGCACCCTCGCCTTCTTTGCAGCAGTGGCCTTGCTGTGTCTGACATATCTCATATACTTGTGCGTGTTGTCCAGGAATCAGAGGCGCTCCCAGCATGCCTTGGACAACATGGTGGACTCTGAGTGAGCCTCACAGAGTGGTTCCTAGAGCCTGAGAGCTGCCCGTAACCAGCTTGGGGGGCACCAGACAATGCAAGCAAAATGTCCATCTTCGGGAAACACAGTTGAAGTCCAATGCCTAGGTCCTGTGCCTCTCAGATACTGATTTATGTCAAAGCACCTCTTGCGAAGTCCCTCAACTGTTCAGTGCACATTCCTCTGCCAGAGGCCCCGCCACCCACTAGCTGACCTATTGGGGAACAGAGGAGAGACAGGCCATCAAGGTCAGCCTCCTTATTCCAAGTGTCCCACAGGAAGAGTAAGTTGAGAAGATGACAGATGAATGTGGAAGAGTTGACCTCAGGGCTCAGTTTGCATTTTTCCTCCTTCAAAAATGCCATAGTCCTCCCAGTAGGGTTGGAAATTGGCAGGTGTCTAGTAAGCATCTGGTCCAATTAAATATCTCATTTTATGGCTTCCTCTCATTGGTCCTTAACTAAGAATTTCCTTAACAACCATTAGTAACATTGAGCTCCCTTAGCTTGGTAGAATATTGTATCTGGGGGAAAATCCTCCTTCACCCCCAAAGACAGTGGCCACAGCAAAGCTTCTGTCATGCAGGCAGAACCTGAAGGGCACAGCCACACAGAACATCTACCAGAACACTACAGGCCATTCCTGAAGTAGGATTCCCTCTCAGGGCTCTGGTCATTAGATCGCCCCGTGTGTGTATCATCCTCGTCGCCTCCCCTTCCCATTGCTGTGTGCCCTTGTCAAATGTTTATTCCTAGCAAGGCTATCATGCTCCAGATCATTTTGCCTTTGCTAGGCTTTTGCTTAGGGTTGTCTTTCCATCATTAGCACCCTGTGTATATTTCACCCACCATTCCCACAGGTCCACCTGATGCTGTCACAGGACATCCTCTTCTCTGATTTGCTTACCAATCACTTTCCTAGATGGTAGGCCTTTGTGCAGTAGCCAAAGTTCCTGACTTTGAGGGGGGAAAGGAAGCTGCAGGGATATTTAACTCCAAAGTGGGAGGGGACTATAGCAAGTCCAATGGCTACAAAGTAAAAATCAACATTCTCTCAGATTATAGCTTGTTCACTGAGTACAGAATAAAGGAGACTTATTTTATTGTGACTTGCAGTGTGTGTGTGTTACTGTGCATATGGTACTCTTTCTCTTAAGGACCCAAGGTGGCATCTATGAAAAGAAGCTAAACAACTAAAAAAAGTTTATTGAGCAAACTCTCCTAGTGTATTAAGAAAGTCATACATCAATATCACTTTTATTCTGGAGAGCTCAAAGTGTTTTACTTTAATAAACCTTCAGTTCCTTGAGATAACTGAGTCCAACATTTCCTTACCTTATCTGACACTGCAAAGCTTCTGTGAGGCTACAACCTGCCACTCATATCTTGATTCCCAACCAGAAAGGCTGCTCCCATCCCAAAGTGCACCACTGTTCACAGTTTTCCCTGCCTAGACTGTGGGTTATCCTCCCACTCATCCAAACCACCGTATTTCTCAAGGTGCAATCCCAGCTCTACTTCTTTCACAGAGCATTCCTTGCACACACTCATGCACGTGTGCACACACACATCATGATCTCTCTCTTGGATTACTTTTTAAAAACTACATAAATTCTCATATTGTTGCTAATCATGCAACTGGACTACAAAATTCTAATCTAATCTCAACTCACAATTTCCATGACTTCTTTAAAGGTAGAGTGTTCTCTCCAGGCTTCCCTGATAGTTTAGTTAGCAAAGAATCCACCTGCAATGCAGGAGACCCCACTTCAGTTCCTGGGTTGGGAAGACCCACTGGAGAAGGGATAGGCTACCCACTCCACTATTCCTGGGCTTTCCTGGTGACTCTAATGGTAAAGAATCCTCCTGCAATGCAGGAGATCTGGGTTCAATCCTTGGATTGGGAAGATCCCCTAGAGAAGGGAAAGGCTACCCACTCCAGTATTCTAGCCTGGAGAATTCCATGGACTGCATAGTCCATGAGGTCACAGAGAGTTGGACACAAGTGAGCAACTTTCACTTTCATTTTCATTTTCTCCAGGAAAGAAAGTCATATTCAAAGCATTAGGAAGATTTGGGTAGAAATCCTCCTTAGGGCAGAAAGGGCCCTAGGGCAGCCCCTAGGAACTAAGAGTGGCCCCTGGCTGACAGTCAGCATGGAAGAAGGACCTCAGTCCTACAACTGCAAGGAGTTGAATTCAGCCACCAACCTAAGTGACCTTGCAGGCAGATCTCCTCAGAGCCTCCAATCATTTCAGCCTTGTGAGTCTCTAAGCAGAGAACCCACCCAGACTTCTGACCTCCAGAATTGTGAGGTCAGAAATGGGTGTTGTTATAGGGCACTGAATTTGTGGCCACCTGTTACACAGCCATAAAAAATTAACATGACTACAGAACTCCAAGCCCGTAAGCTCCGAACAGGGCAAGTGCTTACATGTGAAATATGTACTGATGATAAGTCACTAACTATGATTAGGTGTCACAAATTATGCCTACTCCTTTTAATAACCATGCAAGAAAAACATGGGCTCAAAGGTAAAATACCACACCAGCAAGTGTTCTTGCCTGGAGAATCCCAGGGACGGGGGAGCCTAGTGGGCTGCCGTCTCTGGGGTCGCACAGAGTCAGACACGACTGAAGCGACTTAGCAGCAGCAGCAGCAGCATTACCAGCTAGTAAGCAGTTTTGGAGATGGAGATTGTGAGTTGAGAGTCTGGTTAAGTCTAAAATACATTTGGAAAAAACAAATTAAAAAAAAAAATGGGGCAGTCCCTGGATGCCCAGTGGTTAGGACTCCACACTTTGACTATAAGGAAACTATATTATGTCCATCATATTTCCCTTCACAAAGTCAATATCATGACAGTTAGGCATCTGACTGTAGAATTTTGTAGTCCAACATACCCATTCATATATAGTTGTGTGATTTATGACAGAGGTATCTCATCAGAGCAGTAGTGAAAAATGTGGGACAATTGGATTTCCACATGGAGAAATAAGGGAAATTCAACCCTTCCTCTAACATTTTCAAAAATCATTCCCAGGGACTTTCCTCGTGGTCCAGGGGGTAAGACTCTGCCTTGCAAAGCAGGGAACATGGGTTCAATCCCTGGGTGGGGAACTGAGATGCCACACGCTGCAGAGCAAGTCAGCCGACGCACCACAACTAGTGGGCCTGTGAGCCTCAACAAAAGATCCTGCATCATACAACGAAGATCCTGTGTGCCAAAACTGAGATCTGATGCAGCCAAAGAAACAAATAAGGATTTAAAAAATATCATCCCCAGGTAGTAAGTGTGAAAGATAAACCTACAAAGGTTTTAGAATAGAATGTAGGGTGCAAAATGTAAGATCTTGAATAAGGAAAGGGTTTCTTAAACACTACACAAAAAGCATTAACCATAAAGGAATACTGGATATGATGGATCACATTAGATTACTGTGATTAATTAATCTACTTGTCAAAAGCATTAAGAATGAAAAAACAAGGCTTAGCATGGGAAGAGGTATCTGCAAAGTGTATAGCTGATTAATTGTATGAAGAACCACAAATCAGTGAGCAGGCAGATGACCCAGTTTTTCTCAGTGGGCAAAAGGTTTGAAAAGAAGTTTTACAAAAGAAGAAATCTAAATGTCCAATAAATATAAAAAGGTGCTCAATTTCATTAAACAGGTCAGGGCAATACAAATTAAAACTACAAGATAGCACAATATACCCATTATTCTGGCAAATTTAAAAGTCTGACAATACCAAGTGTTAATGAAAGTATAGAAAAATGGAATTCTCATTCACTGCTGGTGGGAATGAAAGTTAGTGCAACCACTCTGGGAACCTGTGCTATTATCTAATAATGCTGAAGTCATGCATATCAGATGGCCAGAAAATTCCAGGCCAAGGTATGTATCTTTGAGATATGTGTTCTAATGTATATCAGGGTACATGCTTAGGAATGTTCTTACCAGCAACCAAGACTCCCATCTCATAAAACGGAAGAATAAATAGTAACATGTTGGTACTAGAAAATACCTTACAGCATTAAAACAAAAGAACTACAAATATATACTCAATATGGATGGATCTTACAAACTTACAAACCTAATGTTGAGGTTAAAAAACAAGTCATTAGGTAGGTAGGTAGAATAATTCCATTAATATAAAGCTCAAAAACAGGTAAAACTAAACAAAGAAGGTAAAATTGGTACTTTTTGTATGGAAAGAGATAAACAGGTATTTCAGTCTGCTAGGGCTGCCACTGGAGAAGGCAACGGCACCCCACTCTAGTACTGTTGCCTGGAAAATCCCATGGACAGAGGAGCCTGGTAGGCTGCAGTCTATGGGGTCGCAAAGAGTTGGACACGACTGAGCGACTTCACTTTCACTTTTCACTTCCATGCATTGGAGAAGGAAATGGCAACTCACTCCAGTGTTCTTGCCTGGAGAATCCCAGGGACGGCGGAGCCTGGTGGGCTGCCCTCTATGGGGTAGCAGAGTCACACGACTGAAACGACTTAGCAGCAGCAGCAGCAGGGCTGCCATAATAAACTACCACAGACTGGGTGGCTTAAACAACAGAAGTTTATTTTCTCACTCTTCTGGAAGCTAAGAAGTCTGAGATTAAGGTGCTGGTCAGTTCAGTGCCTCGTGAGAGCTCTCTGCTTTGTATATGGCTACCCTCTCACTGACCTTTCCTCTGTGCTTATGCAGAAAGGGAGAGTGAGCTGTCTGTTTTTATAATCATCTCATCATGATTAGTGAACCCCCCTCATAATCTCATCCAACCCTAATTACCTCCCAAAGGTTCCATACCCAAACACTACCACATTGGGGGTTATGGTTTCAACATATGACTATTGGGGGCATACAAGCAGACAGTCCATAAAAACAGGACTTATGGAGTGACAGTTCAGTTCAGTTCAGTCACTCAGTCGTGTTTGACTCTTTACGACGCCATGGACTGCAGCATCCCAGGCTTCCCTGTCCATCAGTGACTCCCAGCATCTGCTCAAACTCATGTCCATCTAGTCAGTGATGCCACCCAACCATCTCCACCTTCTATCTTGCTCGGCATGAGGGTCTTTTCAAATGAGTCAGTTCTTCGCATCCCGTGGCCAAAGTATTGGAGTTTCAGCTTCAACATCAGTCCTTCCAATGAATATTCAAGACTGATCTCCTTTAGAATGGACTGGTTGGATCTCCTTGCAGTTCAAGGGACTCTCAAGAGTCTTCTCCAACACCACAGTTCAAAAGCATCAATTCTTCGGTGCTTTCTTTATAGTTCAACTCTCACATCCATATATGACTACTGGAAAAACCATATGTTTGACTAGACGGGCCTTTGTTGGCAAAGTAATGTTTCTGCTTTTAATATGCTATCTAGGTTGGTCATAGCTTTTCTTCCAAGGTGCAAGTGTTTTTTAATTTCATGGCTGCAGTCACCATCTACAGTGATTTTTGAGCCCCCAAAAATAAAGTCTCTCACTGTTTCCATTGCTCCCCCATCTATTTGTCATGAAGTGATGGGACCAGATGCCATGATGTTAGTTTTCTGAATGTTGAGTTTTAAGCCAACTTTTTCACTCTCCTCTTTCACTTTCATCAAGAGGCTCTTTAGTTCTTCTTTGCTTTCTGCCATAAGGGTGGTGTCATCTTCATATCTGAGGTTATTGATATTTCTCCCAGCAATCTTGATTCCAGCTTGTGCTTCATCCAAGCCAGCATTTCACATGATGTACTCTGCATATAAGTTAAATAAGCAGGGTGACAATATGCAGCCTTGACGTACTCCTTTCCCAATTTGGAAGCAGTCTGTTGTTCCATGTCTGACAGTGAGGTTCTACAAATGGGTAGTAGTTACAGGTATTCCCTTTTTCAACCATTTATACACTTTCTGTATGTCCTACATGACATTTAAAAATAAAATTATAGATCTGAGCTAACTCAGGATTTGCTACCTCCATGATGTTCATAAACTCTTTCAATCTCTTTGACCATTAGATTTTCTCATGTATAAAATGGAGATAATATCTACCTCCTGTTACAAATTTTAAAAAGAGAAAATGTAGCACTCAGCTAGTACCTGGCACAGAGTATAGCCAATGAATAAAAGCATAAAAAAGTATTTCCTTCACCTATTTATTCACTCATTATACATTTACCAAGGGCTTCCCAGGTGACTCAGTGGTAAAAGAATGCACCTGCCAATGCAGGAGATGCAGGAGGCTCAGGAGAGATCGGTTTGATCCCTGGGTTGGAAAAATCCCCTGGAGAAGAAAATGGCAACTTACTCCAGTATTCTTGCCTGGAGAACCCCACAGATAGAGGAGCGTGACAGGCTACAGTCCAGTGGGTCACAAAGAGTCAGATATGACTAAGCACGCATGCACTAACATTTTCTATCAGGTGCTAAATCTCTCACTGGGCTGAAAGACTAAGGTTGGAAGAGAAAAGAACCAACTTTCCTCTTGAAACATGTGAGACACTAACACCCCCTACTGGAGCTATGGAGAAAACTCTTCCTGGTTATGCACTTTTTTCCTCTCTAATTAAAGATGCTAAAAAAAAAAATAGAATTCAAAAATATTTTTAATTTTATAACATAATGAGACAATTGGAAATTTAAACATTTGGTAATATCAAGGAATTTCTGTTAATTTTTGTTTAGGTGAAATAATGGTATTGTGCATTTCTTTCTCAAGAATAATCCTTACTGTTTACCTACCACTTATGAAAATAAAAACAAAAATAAACAAATGGGACCTAATCAAACTTAAAATCTTTTGCACCACAAAGGAAACCATAAACAAATGAAAAGACAGCCCTCAGAATTGGAGAAAATATTTGCCAATGAAACAATTGACAAGAGATTTATATACAAACAGCTCAATATCAAAAAAATAAATAACACAATTTAAAAATGGGCAAAAAACTTAAATAGACATTTCACCAAAGAAGATGTACAGATGGCCAACAAACACAATAAAAGATACTCAACATCACTAACTATTACCAAAGTGCAAATCAAAACTACGATGAAAAAAGAAACTGAGATGAAGTATCACCTCACACCAGTCAGCATGTCCATCATCAAAAAAATCTACAAACAATAAATGCTGGAGAGGGTGTGAAGAAAAGGGAACCCTCTTTCACTGTTGGGAATGTGAACTGATAAAGCCACTATGGAAAAGGGTATGGAGGTTCCTTAAAAAATTAAAAATATGACCCAGCAATCACACTCCTGGACTATACCCAGGGAAAACCATAATTCGAGAAACACATGTACTCCAGTGTTCATTGCAGCACAATTTACAATAGCAAGGACTCATGTCAAACAAGGACTCATGTCAAGCAACCTAAATGTCCACTGACAGAGGCAAATGGATTAAGAAGATGCAGTACACACATAAAATAGAATATTACTCTGCCATAAAAAGGGATGAAATAGTGCCATTTGCAGAGATATGGAAGGACCTAGAGATTGTCATGGACTTCGCAGGTGGCGCTAGTAATAACCTGCCTGCCAGTGTAGGAGACGTGAGACTCAAATTCTGTCCCTAAGTGGGGAAGATCCCCAGGAGGAGGGCATGGCAACCCACTCCTGGACAATCTTGCCTGGATAAGCCCCAAGCTCTACAGAGGAGCTTGGCAAGCTACAGTCCATAGGGTCACACAAAATCAGACATTACTGAAACAACTTAGCACGTACACAGAGATTGTCAAAGAGTGAAGTAAGTCAGAAAAAGAAAAACAAATATCCTATAATATCACTTACATGTGGAATATAGAAAAATGATACAGATAAACTTCTTTGCAAAGCAGAAAGAGAGTCACAGATGTAGAGAACAAACTTACAGTTATCAAGGGGGAAGAGGAGTTGGAGGAATTGGGAGATTGAGATCGACATATATACACTTCTATGTACGCGATAGATAATCAGTGAGAACCTCCACAGCACAGGGAACTCTACTCAATAATCTGTGGTGACCTAAATGGGAAGGAAATCTTAAAAAGAGAGAATATATGTATACATATAACTGATTCACTTTGGTGTACAGCAGAAACTAACACAACATTATAAAACATTTTAAAACAGCTATACTCCAATAAAAATTGAAAGAAAAAAGAATCTTTACCATTTAGAAACTTTAAACTATTTCAGATGAACTGATATGTCTATTATAGCAGTTAGGATTTAACCCCTGAAATAGAACAAGTAGGAGATACACTGAAACACACAATTTCAATTTCACGAGGAATTGCTTTTGTTAGTAACTGATGTGATTGTAGAGGCTATCGAGGCAAGTCTGAAACCCACAGGACAGCCTCAGCTAGATTACCTAGGATAATTCCCCATACTTAAAAACAACTGATTATGGTTTTAGTCACTTTAGATTGATAAATAACACAGGACTGTAGCCTAGCCACGGTGACACGTAAAACTGACCACATTTGTGAATTGATTCAAAATAACATAGAAGGGAGAATGCAGACGGAATAGGACAGGCCCATGGTGGGTTTCTGAGTGATTTAAAGTATATTTTAAAACTCTCTTATTGTAGAAAATTGAGACGTACACAGAGCAGACAGAACTATAGCAAACCTCCATGTACCTGTTTGCTATAGTTCTGTCTGCTCTGTGTACGTCACAATTTTCTACAATAAGAGAGTTTTAAAATATACTTTAAATCACTCAAAAACCCACTGCTTTATATTTGGTATTTTTATTTCTGGATATTTTTCTCTACATTTTTCACATAGTTAAGATCATACTGGAGTTACAACTTTATATCTACTTCTTTTATAGCATGTCATTACTTATTTCATTAGCACTTTCATACCTCATTAAAAATTCTTCCCAAATATTAAACAAAAGGATTAATAATTCAGGCACTGACATCACACAAACCTGGTTTGAATCCCGGTTTTTCTACTCACTGCTGAGTGATCCTGGCCTACACTTCTTAGGCGCTCTCTATACCTCAGTTTCTTTTAATATAGTCATCCGTTTGTTCAACTAATACTGTGAGTATCCTCTGAACCAGATCCTGTTCTTTTTTTTTTTTTTTAAGGATAATTGCTTTATAGAATTTGTTGTTTTGAACCAGATCCTGTTCTTGATGCTGTGGCTACACCAATTTAAAAAAACAGACAAAGTCTCTGCTCTCATGGAACTAACATTTCTGGAGGAAACAGACACTAAGTACATATTGTGCAGGGGATTACAACTAATCCAGAGAAAAATGAGGCATAGTAAAGGGGATAGGGAGTGCAGGGATTGCTACTTGACACAAGTCAGGAAAGTCTTGTCTGATGAGGTGACATCTGAACAAAGACTTGCAGGAAGTGAAGGAGTCAGCCATACGAAATTACTTGGTAGAAGAGCATGCTAAGCAAAGGAAACAGCATACGCAAGTAGGAGCGCATTCAAGGTACAGAAAGAGGCCAGAGTGACTGGAGGAGAACGGACGACTAGGAGATGTGGGAAATGGGGTCAGAGTTAACAGGAAACAGTCTGTGCAAAACAGAGTCATGAAGTGGTTTTAAACAAAGGAGGGACATTTGGCTTCTGGTTTAGAGGGTTTACTCTCTAGCTGCAGTGATAAAAATAAAGCGAAAGGGGCAAGGGGAGAAACAGGAAAATCAACTGGTAGTCAATTAGAAACATACCGACAAAAATTGCTAGTGGCAAGGACCAGGCTGGTAGTGCTAGAGACTCTGAGCAATAGTCAGAGCCCCAAGATTTGCTGTTGTATTTATTAACATGTGGGGTGAGAGAGAGGAGGAGTCTAGGATTATTCTAAAATTTTAGCCTGCTGCTGCTGCTGCTGCTGCTAAGTCGCTTCAGTTGTGTCTGACTCTGTGCGACCCCATAGACGGCAGCCCACTAGGCACCTCCATCCCTGGGATTCTCCAGGCAAGAATACTGGAGTGGGTTGCCATTTCCTTCTCCAAAATTTTAGCCTAAGCAACTAGAAATATGGGGTTGCCATTAACTGAGCAGTGAATGCATCAGAGAGAGTTAACTGCATTGTACCAGCACAAATCCACAAGTATGGAAAAGAGGAGAAAAGAAAACAGCAACAACAGCTTTGGCATCTGAATAGCTGATGGCCCAGGGTTAATGCCTTAGCTATCCAAGAAAGCCTAATCCTAACTCAGTGAGGAAACTGAGAATCAACGTGTTTAAACAGTAGCATCTTTAAAAAGTTCAGGAGTTCATGGTATCATGTACAGCTGGAAGCTGAGTTCGTGGGTATAAAATAAAGATGGTTAAAAGGTTAAAACTGTTTAAAGCTGTTTAAGAATGTAGCTCCCTCATCCCTTCACCTATTCTGCTAAAGAATGATTATCTCTCCCCAGCACAGGCAGAGGACTGGACAGCACAAGTCACAGCTGAAGTTGGAAGCATCATACCCAGAACAGCAGGATTCAGAGAACCAGACAGAGCACACACACTGCTTAGATCTCAAGTCCATCCCTGGGGTTCTGTGTACCTCTCCCTCCAGACAGCACTTTGGAAAAGTTTTCCATTATGGGAAACCCAAATAGCCCAGGAAAAAGGACAAAATGTGCTGACATTTGGAGTTCCCCAGTCAGATCACTCTATAGTGAAACTTGAGTCAAGAACTTAGAACTTACATCAGCTTTTCATCCTATTCACCAACATCCACGCTCAAAAATGAAATGATAAACAAGGATTGCCAAGTATCTAGGCAGAGCCTCATTGTACTTTTACTGGAGTGTCAGGAAGGAATGCAATTAGATGTTGGTGTTCTATCAGACATCTTTACCCAGAGTCTGTCTTATTTCTACCTCCCCACTATCTTTTCTCCTTTGCCCTATTCTTTCCTAAAAAAAAAAAGAAAGAAAAGAAAAACAAAGTAATATTCCAAGAGGCCCCTGGTTTTGTTGCTTTGTTCTTATCTGCCTAAAACTCACCTCTGAATCATCTTAGAACTTGACCTTTCTTCAGGATGAAAGTCTCATTGCCTTTCTCTGGATTTCAGAAACCTAGTCAAAATACACTGTATGGAGTGATGTGGGCCCCATCAAGCACTCCTGACGGTGTGTAAATTGGTGTCAACTTTCTGGAAAATTATTGGTAATGTGCTGTAAGATTTTGAATGAGCAATCCAACAATCTAATTTCTAGAAATTTATACTAAGGAAAAATTGTAATGTGAATACTATTAGTAGTAATACAAACTGAAGTGCTTATGAATATACTGATACAATGTCTAAAACTTGCTTCAGAATAATCATATGTAGTGGGTATATTTATATTTTCTCATATGAAAGCCACAATATAATAGTCCCATTATAGTGTGCTGTAAATATATAATACACACTGGACTTTGAAGACTTAATGCCAAAAAGAAAAAGTGAAATATGTCATTAATAACTTGCATATGGGACATCTATTAAAATAATATATTGGATATACTGAAAAAAAGAAAATGTATCATTAAAATTAATTTCACCTATTTCCTTTCTCTTTGTGAAATGAATGACTAGAGAAGTTTAAATCACATTTACGTAACATTTTTAATTATAAAGGTGGCTTGTGTTAATATTTGTGGTTTACATTATGTTTCTATTGGACAGCACTGGTATAGAGTCTATAAACCATCAGTCTGACATATCTGCAGGCTTCACATTCTTCGGATTCAACCAATCTCAGATCAAAAATATTCAGGGAAAACAAAATTCTAGAAAGTTCCAAAAGGAAAAAACTTGAATTTGCCATATGCTATAAACTATTTAGAGCAGTTGAGCCAGTTGACTCTTCAACAACACTACAGTTAGGGGTGCCAACTCTCTCACAAAACAAAAACAGAAAGAGTTGGCCCTTCATATCCATGAGTTTTCTATATTCAAGGTCACCAGTTATAGACTCAACCAACTGTGGATCATGTAGTATTGTAGTATTTACTATTAAAAAAAAATCTGAATATAAGTGGACACTTGCAGTTCAAACCCAGGTCAACTGTATTTACAACTATTTATATAGCTTTTATATTGTATTATGTATTATGAGTAATCTAGGGATAACTTAAAGTATACATACAGAAAGATGTGTGTAGGTTACATGTAAACAGTAAGTCGTTTTATATAAGGTACTTGAGCCTTTGTGGATTTTGGTATCTATGGAGATCCTGGAACCAATCCTCCATGGATACCAAGGGATGACTCTATTCCTATCAGTAAAACAAAATTTTGCATTAAACATGAATATGTTTGAATGATTGACCATAAATGGGTAATTATTGAAATTAGGTTATGGGTTCAGTGCAGTTCAGTCACTCAGTTGTGTCCGACTCTTTGCGACCCCATGAATCGCAGCACACCAGGCCTCCCTGTCCATCACCAACTCCCGCAGTTCACTCAGACTCACGTCCATCGAGTCAGTGATGCCACCCAGCCATCTCATCCTCTGTCGTCCCCTTCTCCTCCTGCCCCCAATTCCTCCCAGCATCAGAGTCTTTTTCAATGAGTCAACTCTTCACATGAGGTGGCCAAAGTACTGGAATTTCAGCTTTAGTATCATTCCCTCCAAAGAAATCCCAGGGCTGATCTCCTTCAGAATGGACTGGTTGGATCTCCTTGCAGTCCAAGGGACTCTCAAGAGTCTTCTCCAACACCACAGTTCAAAAGCATCAATTCTTCAGCGCTCAGCCTTCTTCACAGTCCATCTCTCACATCCATACATGACCACAGGAAAAACCATAGCCTTGACTAGACGGACCTTTGTTGGCAAAGTAATGTCTCTGCTTTTCAATATGCTGTCTAGGTTGGTCATAACTTTTCTTCCAAGGAGTAAGCGTCTTTTAATTTCATGGCTGCAGTCACCATTTACAGTGATTTGGGAGCCCCCCAAAATAAAGTCTGACACTGTTTCCACTGTTTCCCCATCTATTTCCCATGAAGTGATGGGACCAGATGCCATGATCTTCGTTTTTTGAATGTTGAGCTTTAAGCCAACTTTTTCACTCTTCTCTTTCACTTTCATCAAGAGGCTTTTTAGTTCCTCTTCACTTTCGGCCATAAGGGTGGTTGGAATTCATTATATCACATTCTCTACTTTTGTAATTTTCCATAAAAAATGTGTTAAATATATGAATAAAGCTGTTTTCAAGAACGTGTTCATTCCTGTTTATACAACAGTAAAAAGTGAGAAAAAATGTCTAGTACTTATAACAGTAAGATCAGTTCAGTCACTCAGTCGTGTCCAACTCTTTGCAACCCCATGGACTGAAGCATGCCAGGCTTCCCTGTCATTCACCATCTCCCAGAGCTTGCTCAGACTCATGTCCGTTGAGTCAGTAATGCCATCAACCATCTCATTCTCTGTCATCCCCTTATCCTCCTGACTTTAATCTTTCCCAGCATCAGTGGCTTTTCCAATGAGTCAACTCTTCTCATGAGGTGGCCAAAGTATTGGAGTTTCAGCTTCAGCATCAGTCCATCCAATGAATATTTGGGACTGATTTCCTTTAGGATGGACTGGTTGGATCTCCCTGCTGCCCAAGGGACTCTCAAGAGTCTTCTCCAACACCACAGTGCAAAAGCATCAATTCTTCAGCACTCAGCTTTCTTTACAGTCTAACTCTCACATCCATACATGACTACTGGAAAACCCAAAGCTTTGACTAGACAGACCTTTGCTGGCAAAGTAATATGCTTTCTAGGTTTGTCATAGCTAGGAGCAAGTATCTTTTAATTTCATGGCTGCAGTCACCATCTGCAGTGATTTTGGAGCCCAAGAAAATGAAGTCTGTCACTGTTTCCATTGTTTCTCCATCTATTTCCCATGAAGTGATGGGACTGGATGCCATGATCTTAGTTTTCTGAATGTTGAGTTTTAAGCCACCTTTTTTACTCTCCTTTTTCACTTTCACTAAGAGACACTTTGGAAACAGTGTCAGACTTTATTTTGGGGGGCTCCAAAATCACTGCAGATGGTGACTGCAGCCATGAAATTAAAAGATGCTTACTCCTTGGAAGGAAAGTTATGACCAACCTAGATAGCATATTGAAAAGCAGAGACATTACTTTGCCAACAAAGGTCCGTCTAGTCAGGGCTATGGTGAGTCTGAGTGAACTCTGGGAGTTGTTGATGGACAGGGAGGCCTGGCGTGCTGCAATTTATGGGGTCACAAAGAGTCAGACATCACTGAGCGACTGAACTGAACTGAACTGAACGCACACGTTAGTTCTTCATAACAATAAAGGAATGGTTAAATTAATTGTGTTCACTCATGTGCTGCATGCAATCACTAAATAGTAAAAGTAATATCTAACATTTGAATTCTAATTATATTCCCAGCTTTGTGCTAAACAAATTATATCATTATATAATTTCATAGTCACAATAGTCACATAGTCACAATAAGGTAGACAAACTTCATATTCTCTGACCTGTTTCCTTCACGCCAGATTTATATATCTAATAGCCTGCCAAGTGACATCTATTAGCTGGAATATAAGGGTAAAGAACAAAACAAATCAACAGGAAGAAGTGAATTGGAAGAAACAGAAACTATCCACAGAAAAGAAAAAAATTTTTAAAAAGGAAGTTTTGATTAATTAAATTAGTTAAATCTACAGGCCCATATCACTGATGAACATGGATGCAAGAATCCTCAACAAAATTCTAGCAAACAGAATTCAACAACATATTAAAAAGCTCATACTCCATGATCAAGCTCAGTTTATTCCAGGGATACAAGGATTCTTCAATATATGCAAATCAACCAGTGATACAACATATTAACAAACTGAAAGATAAAAACCATATGATCATCTCAACAGATGCAGAAAAAGCCTTTGACAAAATTCAGCACCCATTTATGATTAAACCTCTTCAAAAAATGGGCATAGAAGGGACTTACCTCAACATAGTAAAGGCCATATATAATAAACCCACAGCAAACATTATTCTCAATGGTGAAAAACTGAAAGCATTCCCCCTAAGATCAGGAACAACACAAGGGTGTCTACTCTCAACACTGTTATTCAATGTAGTTTTGGAAGTCCTAGCTATAGTAATCAGAGAAGAAAAAGAAATGAAAGGAATCCAAATTGGAAAAGAAGAAGCAAAACACTCACTGTTTGCAGATGACATGATACTTCACATAGAAAACCCTAAAGATACTATCAGAAAATTATTAGAGCTAGTCAGTAAATTTAGCAAAGTAACAGGATACAAAATCAATACACAGAAATCACTTGCATTCCTATATACTAACAATGAAAAATCTGAAAGAGAAATTAAGGAATCAATCCTTTACTACTGCAACAAGAAGAATAAAATAGGAATAAACCTACATAAGGAGACAAAAGAACTGTATACAGAAAATTATAAGGCACTGAGGAAAGAAAGCAAAGATGACATAAACAGACGGAGAGATATTTCATGTTCCTGGGTAGGAAGAATCAATATTGTGAAAATGACTATACTACCAAATGCAATCTACAGATTCAATGTGATCCCTATCAAACTACCAATGGCATTTTTCACAGAACTAGAACAAAAAAATTTCACAATTCATATGGAAATACAAAAGACTCCAAATAGCCAAAGCAGTCTTGAGAAAGAAGAATGGAGCTGGAAGAATCAACCTTCCTGACTTCAGACTATACTACAAAGCTACAGTCATCAAGAGAGTATGGTACTGGCAAAAAAAAAAACAGAAATATAGACCAATGGAACAAGATAGAAAGCCCAGAGATAAACCTATGCACCCCTAGATACCTTGTTTTTGACAAAGAAGGCAAGAATATACAATGGGGCAAGGACAGTCTTTTCAATAAGTGCTGCTGGGAAAACTGGACAGCTACATGTAAAAGCATGAAATTACACACTTCCTAACACCATACACGAAGAGAAATTCAAAATCAATTAAAGACCTAAATGTAAGACCAGAAGCTATAAAACTCTTAGAGGAAAACATAGGTAGAACACTCGATGACATAAAGCAAGATCCTCTATGACCCACCTCCTAGAGTAATGGAAATAAAAACAAAAGTATACAAATGGGACCTGTCTGATTAAACTTAAACACTTTTGCATAGCAAAGCAAACTATAAGCAAAGTGAAAAGTCAGTCCTCAGAATGGGAGAAAATAATAGCAAATGAAACAACTGACAAAGGATTAATTTCCAAAATATACTGTCAATGGACATCTCAGACATCTATTGTTCATCTGTCAATGGACATCTAGCTTGCTTCCATGTTCTAGCTATTGTAAATAGTGCTGCAATGAACATTGTGGTACATGTGTCTGTTTCAATTTTGGTTTCCTAGGGTATATGCCTAGGAGTGGGATTGCTGGCTCATATGGTGGTTTTATTCCTAGTTTTTTAAGAAATCTCCATACTGTCTTCCATAATGGCTGTTCCATTTATTGAGCTTATACTACTCAATACCAGAAAAACAAACAATCCAATCAAAAAGTGTGGAAAACATGCAGATGGCTAACAAACACATGAAAAGATGCTCAACACTGCTCATTATTAGAGAAATGCAAATCAAAACTACAATGAGATATCACCTCACACCAATCAGAATGGCCATCATCAGAAAGTCTACAAACAAAAACTGCTGGAAAGGGTGTGAAGAAGAGGGAGCCCTCTTGCACTATTGGTGGGAATGTAAATTGATACAGCTGTTATGGAAGACAGTATAGAGATTCCTTTAAAAAGTAGGAATAAAACCACCATATGACCCAGCAATCCCACTCCTAGGCATATATCCTGAGGAAGCCAAACTAAAAAAGACACATGTATCCCAATGTTCATTGCAGCACTGTTTACAATAGCTAGAACATGGAAGCAACCTAGATGTCCATTGACAGAAGGATGGATAAAGAAGCTGCGGTACATATACACAATGGAAAATTACTCAGCCATAAAAAGAAATGCATTTGAGTCAGTTCTAATGAGGTGGATGAACCTAGAGCCTATTATACAGAATGAAGTCAGTCAGCAAGAAAAAGATAAATATCGAATACTAACACACATATACAGAATCTAGAAAGATGGTACCAAAGAATTTATTTGCAGGGCAGCAATGGAGAAACAGACATAAACAGACCTATGGACACAGGGAGAGGGGAGGAGAGGGTAAGATGTATGGAGAGAGTAACATGGAAATTTACATTACCATATATAAAATAGATAGCCAACGGGAATTTGCTGTATGTCTCAGGGAACTCAAACAGGGGGTCTGAATCAACCTAGAGGGTGGAATGGGGAGAGAGATGGGAGGGAGGTCCTGGCGGGGGGGCATATACGTATACCCATGGCTCATTCATGTTGAGGTTTGACAGAAAACAACAAAATTCTGTAAAGCAACTATCCTTCAATTAAAAAATAAATAATTTTTAAAAGGAAGTTTTAATTAATATTCAAGAGAGATAACAGAAGATATTGCTTCGATGAGACAGCAACACTTTTTTTTTTTAATGCAGGCGGGATTAAGAAGAAATAACTTGAAAATTAATAACCTAATAGCAGACATTAAAAACTAGAAGGGTTAGAAGATGACATTTTATCAAACCCTCAGAAAGTAGTGAAAAGACAAAGGAATGGGCTCACACCAGTCAGAATCAGTTCAGTTCAGTCGCTTAGTCGTGTCCAACTCTTTGCGACCCCATGAACCGCAGCACGCCAGGCCTCCCTGTCCATCACCAAAGTTTACATCACAGAATTTACCCAAACTCATGTCCATTGACTTGGTGATGCCATCTAACCATCTCACCGTCTGTCATCCCCTTCTCCTCCTGCCTTCAATCTTTCCCAACATCAGGGTCTTTTCAAATGAGTCAGCTCTTTGCATCAGGTGGCCAAAATACTGGAGTTTCAGCTTCAACATCAGTCCTTCCAAAGAACACCCAGGACTGATCCCCTTTAGGATGGACTGGTTGGATCTCCTTGCAGTCCAAGGGACTCTCAAGAGTCTTCTCCAGCACCACAGATCAAAAGCATCAATTCTTTGGCACTCAGCTTTCTTTATAATCCAACTCTCACATCCATACCTGACTACTGAAAAAACCATAGCCTTGACTAGACAGACCTTTGTTGACAAAGTAATGTCTCTGCTTTTTAATATGCTGTCTAGGTTGGTCCTAACTTTCCTTCCAAGGAGTAAATAAGCATCTTATAATTTCATGGCTGCAATCACCATCTGCAGTGATTTGGGAGCACCCAAAATAAAGTCAGCCACTGTTTCCACTGTTCCCATCTAATTGCCATGAAGTGATGGGACCAGATGCCATGATCTTCGTTTTTTGAATGTTGAGCTTTAAACCAACTTTTTGACTCTCCTCTTTCACTTTCATCAAGAGGCTTTTTAGTTCGTCTTCACTTTCTGCCATAAGGGTGGTGTCATCTGCATATCTGACGTTATTGATATTTCTCCCAGCAATCTTGATTCCAGCTTGTGCCTCATCCAGCCCAGCGTTTCTCATGATGTACTCTGCTTATAAGTTAAATAAGCAGGGTGACAATATACAGCCTTGATGTACTCCTTTTCCTATTTGGAACCAGTCTGTTGTTCCACGTCCAGTTTGAACTGTTGCTTCCTGACCTGCCTACAAGTTTCTCAAGAGGCAGGTCAGGTGGTCTGTAATTCCCATCTCTTTCAGAATTTTCCACAGTTTATTATGATCCACACAGTCAAAATTATCATCATTAAAAACTCTACAAATAACAAATGCTGGAGATGATGTAGAACAAAGGGAATCTTCCTACACTGTTGGTGGGAATGTAACTTGGTAAAGTCACTATGGAAAACAGTATATAGGTTCCTCAGACAACCAAAAATAGAATTAGCATATGATCCAGCCATCCCATTCCTGGGCATATATCCAAACAAAACTCTAAGCCAAAAAGATAACATGCACCCACATGTTCACAGTAGCACTATTCACTATAGCCAAAACATGGAAACAATCTATATGCTCACGGAGAGATGAAGGGATAAAGAAGATGTGGTACATGTATACAATGGAACACTACTCAGCCATAAAAAGAACAAAGTAATCCCATTTGCAGCAAATGGATGCAACTAAAGATTACCATACTAAGTGAAGTAAGCCATACAGAGAAAGACAAATATCATATGATATTACTTATTTATGGAATCTAAAAATATGACACAAAGGAACCTGTCTATGAAACAGAAACAGACTCATGGACATAGACAAGAGACTTGTGGTTGCCAAGGGGATGGGAGTTGGGGGTGACGGACTGGGAGGTTGGGGTTAGCAGATGTAAGCAATTATATACAGAATGAATAAACAACAAGGTCCTACTGTATAGCACAGAGAATTATATTCAATATCCTATGATAAACCATAATGGAAAAGAATATTTTAAGAAGAATGTACATGTATGTATAACAAAACCACTTTGCTGTACAGCAGAAATCAACACAACATTGTAAATCAAACTACATTTCAATTAAAAAAAAAGAGGGGGGAGACAAAGGAATGAGGAAAAGGAAAAGATTTTAAAGTCAAAAGAATTCTAAAACCAGTCCTCAAAGGTCCCTATTTGCATAACACAAAATCAAGGAAGACTTCCTACTAGTCTGCTAATCCTCCCATCCAGCATCCAGCAAGAATCTGATCTCTTTTTTATTTACAGGAAGACAAGGAAGCCCACAGCTCTTAGAACATCCACCTGCCACACGCTTAAATATTGAATACATTATTACAGAGACTAACTGAAGATGGATTCTGTGATAGAGTAAGGACTTTATCTATACAAACGGGTTGGCAAAGGATGGTCAATTCTAGCTACTGCCTGTTTTGGTAAATAAAGCTTATTGGAGCAGAGCCACATCCATTCATTTTTGTGTTATCTGTGGCTGCTTTTCCACTAAAACAAATGAGATCAATAATTGTGGCTGAGATTCTATGGCCACAAAATCCAATACATTTACTATAACGCCCTTTACAAAAAAAAAGTTTGCTGATTTCTCATATAGAGTATTCCTTTTAGACCTAACAGTCCTTGGAAGTTGATGTTTTTCATCCTTATTTTACCACGAGAGAAGCTGAGGTTTAGAGAAGGCAAATGGCATGCCCAGATTTGCCGGGGGCCAGCGTGAGGAACTCCGCCCATGGCAAAGGTCATGAAGAAGGAGGCCCGGCATATGCAAAGGTGTGATCAAGCCTCAGGAAACCCCCTGTTCCTGAGCATCTACCCCCAAAACCAGAGTACTTTACGGGGAGCTCTCCCCCATAACCATTTCTCTCAGAGAAGGAGTTAACTTGCAGCTCCAAGTTAATAAAAATTCCTGGGCGTGACAAGAGTGTTTCAACTTACGAACTCTGAAGGTTCTCTGGCCTGCCGGATCAGGCTTGTCCGGCCCCATGTGATTGTTTACAGCCTCCCAACCTTGAGAGGCACGAGATGCTTTAAAACTTTCTAAATACAGACTCTTTTGAGAAGTTAGAAAATTAGTATAGTATAGTGGGTTGATTAGAAATTATATTGGTAAAGGGTTTTTTCATTTGTCCTGACAATAATCACTGCTAATTCCCTGCCCTGGGTGTGACAAGGATGTCTCAGGTCAAACCTCTCTGCTGACAGACTCGCTTGTGTGACAACCTCTCAACCATAAACAGCACAGAGAGTTTGGAGTATTAGCGTAGGGCTTTTTTCATTGATGAGTCAATGATTGCCGTCAGGCCTCCATATCCTTAGGCACCTGGGAATATATTAATCAATATATTTGGAATATAGAAAAGGAAATATAGTAGTTTTTTGATGTTAGCAATACTAGACTTTTTGAGTTAATGAATTTTCTCTTTTGTTATAGATCACTGTACTTTGTTATAAATCACTATGCTATGTAAAAATGTAACTTTATCACTATCTTAAGACAAAATAGATCTTAAGGGGAACATTGGTGAAGGGTTTACATTTGTTGAGCCAATATTTGCTGCTAAATCTCCATATTCCTGCCCTTATAATGAATATGACTAGCATATAGGAGAAATAAGTATTAACCTTTAAGATTAATCATGTTAAACCTTAGGTTAAGTAAATTCCTTTCTTGATTGTAACTCACTACACCCTCACCCTATAGGAATGCAACTTTATTTGGAGGGTGGCGCCTGATTTAAGAAAAAATCACCCCTGGGAAAATAAGTTTTCTGGTTAACTGACCCGTATCAGAAAGGGCCATAAAATGTCAGCAGACCTCATGGCTAGAAGATGATGTAAAAACCCATAAGACCTTTGTATAATTTTATATGAAGCACCTGATTGTGACAAGGGTCAGGTCTGCTGACCCCCACGTGACTCTGTATTCATCCCTACGTATAACAAAAAGGTACATAAACAAACCTGAAAAATAAAGAAATTGGATCAGTTTCTGGAAAGACTGATTCCCCCGTGTCATTTCTTTCTCGCTCCCCGTTTTCCTGGCTGAATTCCCATCTGGTACGAGGGTACGCACCAAGCCTACTGACTTTGCCGGGGCTTCTAAGATCGGACCAGGGAGGCCTCAGTGCCTCCTCTCCCTCAGGAGAACGGAAAGATGCCTGTGGCCTTCGTAGGTGGTGATTACTATTCCACGTAAACCAGTTATTCAGCCTCCTTTTCTCCATTAATTCTCCTACTACACTATCTGTTTCTAATCTCCCTCTATATCTGTAATTAAATAAGTTTTTTCCAGGACGCCGATTCCGTCCCCACCTTCAAATTACCCTGGATTCACCTGCGCTGGACCCCGGCAGAGATTCAGATAGTAAGTATTGGGAACATGATAAAACTGTCTTTTGACAATCACATACTGTCTCCTATTGGAGTAATTTCCCCACCTAATGGGACATTTGTCTCATAAGAAATCAATGAGAGGACACAGTAGGTCACAGAACTCCGATATTGAGGTATCAAGTGAAGTGAAGTTGCTCAGTCGTGTCCAACTCTGCGACCCCATGGACTGTAGCCTACCAGGCTCCTCTGTCCATGGGATTTTCCAGGCAATAGTCCTGGATTGGATTGCCATTTCCTTTTCCAAGGGATCTTCCCAACCCAGGGATCAAATCCAGGTCTCCCGCATTGTAGACAGACACTTTACCATCTGAGCCACCAGGGAAGTCTATTGAGGTATCAAGCCAGCCAAGATAACATGAGTATTCTTGCTGGAGCTGAAGGCCATCCCATGTGCCTCTGTCCTTTTACTTTTTCAGAAGTGACCCTGTCCACTGATGTAGGAGCACCAGCCTTGTTCTAGTATTCCAACCAACCCTCTACTTTTGTTGTTTTCAATCACTAAGTCATGTCCGACTCTTTGTGACCCCATGGACTACAGCACACCAGGCTTCCTGGTCCTTCACAATCTCCCAGTTTGCTCAAATTCTTGTCCATTGAGTCAGTGATGCTAACTATCTCATCAACTGTGGCCTACTTCTTCTTCTGCCCTCAATCTTTCCCTGCATCAGAACCTTTTCCAATGAGTCGGCTCTTCACATCAGGTTGCCAAATATTTGAGCTTAAACTTCAGCATCAATCCTTCCAATGAATATTCAGGGTTCATTTTCTTTAGAATTGCCTGGTTTGATCGCCTTACTGTCCAAGGGACTTTCAAGAGTATTCTCCAACACCACAGTTCAAAAGCATGAATTCTTTAGTGCTCAGCTTTCTTAATGGTCCAACTCTCACATCCATACATGACAACTGGAAAAACCATAGCTTTGATTATATGGACTTTTGTCGCTAAAGTGACATCTCTGCTTCTTAATATGCTGTCTAGGTTTGTTATGGATTTTCTTCCAAGGAGCAAGCATCTTTTAATTTCATGGCTGCAGTCACCATCTGCAGTGATTTTGGAGCCCAAGAAAATAAAGTCTGTCACTGTTTCCATTGTTTCCCCATCTATTTGCCATGAAGTGATAGGACCAGATGTCATGATCTTCAGTTTTTGAATGCTGAGTTTTAAGCCAGCTTTTTCATTCTCCTCTTTCACTTTCATCAAGAGGCTCTTAAGCTCTTCTTCACTTTATCCCATAAGGGTGGTGTCATCTTCGTATCTGAGGTTATTGATATTTCTCCCGGCAATCTTGATTCCAGCTTGTGCTTCATTCAGCCCAGCATTTCGCATGATGTACTCTGCATATAAGTTAAATAAGCAGGGTAATAAAATATAGCCTGACATACTCCTTTCCCAATTTGTAACCAGTTCATTGTTCCATGTCCAGTTCTAATTGTTGCTTCTTGACCTGCATACAGATTTCTCAGGAGCCAGGTAAGGTGGTCTGGTATTCCCATCTCTTGAAGAACTTTCCAGTCTGTTGTGATCTGCACACTCAAAGGCTTTAGCGTAGTCAATGAAGCAGATGTTTTTCTGAAATTCTCTTGCTTTTTCAATGATCCAGCGGATGTTGGCAATTTGATCTCTGGTTCCTCTGCCTTTTCTAAATCCAGCTTGAACATCTCAAAGTTCTCAGTTTACATGGTATTGAAGCCTCGCTTGGAGAATTTTGAGCATTAATTTGCTAGCGTGTGGGATGAGTGCAATTGTGCGGTAGTTTGAACATTCTTTGGCATTGCTTTTCTTTGAATGAAAACTGACTTTTTCCAGTCCTGTGGCCACTGCTGAACCTTCCAAATTTACTGGCATATTGAGTGCAGCATTTTAACAGCATCATCTTTTAGGATTTAAAATAGCTCAGCTGGTGTTCCATCACCTCTACGAGGTTTGTTGGTAGTGATGCATCCTAAGGCCCATTTGACTTCACATTCCAGGATGTCTGGCTCTAGGTTAGTGATCACACCATGTGGTTATCTGGGTCATATTTGTATAGTTCTTCTGTGTATGCTTGTCACCTCTTCTTAGTATCTTCTGCTTCTGTTAGGTCCATACCATTTCTGTCCTTTATTGTGCCCATGTTTGCATGAAATGTTCCCTTGGTATATGTAATTTTCTTGAAGAGATCTCTAGTCTTTCTCATTCTATTGCTTTCCTCTATTTCTTTGCAAATGGGTCTCACTTGGGTGCTTATGGGTAAGCTCCTGCACACTAAGAGAAAAGTTATATAACCTAAAGCTGTCAAACAACTTGTTAAACAACACAGGACACAGGGAGGGATCACCACTGTAAAAAACTCAACACTATCCATTGCAGTCCTGCTTCTAGTTTCCATTTGGCCTGCTCTCCTTTTCTGGAAGCATACTTTTGCTTTTTTTAAACTAAAACTCTGGCTGTTTAAAACTGTGCTGTCTGTTGATTGAATCATTTTCTTTGGGAGCACAAGAACAAAAGTATTGCCATTTTGCTGGTAACACTACTTCCTCTGGTACAAGTATAAACTCCATTTGCACTGGAAATTCTTTTTAAAACAATTTTTTTCTCCTGGTTGCGCCATGCAGCTTGTGAGATCTTAGATCCCTGACCAGGGATTGAACTCAGCCACAGTAGGGAAAGTGCTAAGTCCTAACCACTAGACCACAGGGAATTTCCTAAAACGATCTTATAAAACAGACAGCAAATCTCAGAAACATGCTCAGCAGACACATTTGCCCTGAGGCAAGTTCCAAGTTCCAAGTTCCATATAGTTCAGCAACTCAGAAAACATTCCAGCCACTGTCAGTGCCCATAAAGCAGAAGTAAATGTTTTTCTGGCACTCTCTTGCTTTTTTGATGTGTGAATCACAACAAACTGTGGAAAATTCTTCAAGAGATGGGAATACCATACCAGTTTACCTGCCTCCTGAGAAATCTGTATGCAGGTCAAGAAGCAACAATTAGAACTGGACGTGGAACAACAGACTGTTTTTAAATCAGGAAAGGAATACGTCAAGGCTGTATATTGTCACCCTGCTTACTTAACTTATATGTAGAGAGTACATCATGCGAAATGCTGGGCTGGATGAAACACAAACTGGAATCAACATTGCAGGAGAAATATCAATAACCTCAGACATGCAGATGACACCACCCTTATGGCAGAAAGTGAAGAAGAACTAAAGAGCCTCTTGATGAAAGTGAAAGAGGAGAGTGAAAAAGTTGGCTTAAAATTCAACATTCAGAAAACTAAGATCATGGCATCTGGTCCCATTACTTCATGGCAAATAGATGAGGAAACAGTAGAAACAGACTTTATTTTCTTGGGCTCCAAAATCACTGCAGATGGTGACTGCAGCCATGAAATTAAAAGACACTTGCTCCTCAGAAGAAAAGTTATGACCAACCTAGACAGCATATTAAAAAGCAGAGATATTACTCTGCCAACAAAAATATGTCTAGTCAAAGCTCTGTTTTTTCTAGTAGTCATGTATGGATGTGAGAGTTGGACTAAAAAGAAAGCTGACTGCTGAAGAATTAATGTTTTTGAACTATGGTGTTGGAGAAGACTCTTGAGAGTTCCCTGGACAGTAAGGAGATCCAACCAGTCCATCCTAAAGGAAATCAGTCCTGAATAATCACTGGACGGACTGATACTGAAGCTGAAACGCCAATACTTTGGCCACCTGATGCGAAGAGCTGACTCATTTGAAAAGACCCTGATGCTGGGCAAGATTGAAGTCAGGAGAAGGGGATGACAGAGGATGAGACAGTTGGATGGCATCACTGACTCAACAGACATGAATTTGAGTAAACTCTGGAAGTTGGTGATGGACAGCGAGGCCTGGTTTGCTTCAGTCCATGGAGTCGCCGAGTCGGACATGACTGAGCAACCGAACTGAACTGGTCAGTGTAAATACAGGTCAAAGTCATTCAAGACCTTATGCATATTAGGTGTCCTGAGGAATACCCGTTAGGGGCAGCTGAAGCTCTTGCTTCCTTCCAGAATGCCTCTGACAGATTCTGATCCTTTCCACCCCCAGGTGGGACATGGAAAAGAAAAAGTATAAGAAAAAGTGAAAGTTAGTCGCAAAGTCGTGTCCGACTCTTTGCAGTTCCATGAACTGCAGCCTGTCCCGCTTCTCTGTCCGTGGAATTCTCCAGGCAAGAGTACTGGAGTGGGTTGCCATTTCCTTCTCCAGGGGATCTTCCTGACCTGGGGATGGAACCCAGATCTCCTGCGTTGCAGGCAGATTCTTTACCAACTGAGCCACTAGGAAAGCCCATAGACAGGTATAGTGGCTAAAATAGTGACCATAATGAAGAAGGTTATTAATGCTGGCATAGGAAACAATGGCAACTAATTCAATCTCAGACCCGTTCCCCCTCTTCCTGAAAATCAAAGGATGGAGCTGAAAGTTCCAACCCTCTAATCACAGAGTTGGTTCTCCAGGCAACCGGCCCCCATACTACTTTTAAAAGTCACCTTATTAACATAACAAATACAGCTGAGTTAAAAAAAAAAAAAAAAGACACCTTTATCACTCTCAACATTTAGGAAATTCTAAGTTTTAGCCATCTGAATGACCAAATAAATATTTTCCTTATAAATCACAATGTCCCACTTCTCTTCCTCCTCCCAGTATTAACTCCATTCATTCAAGGATGCCTGCATCAAACCGAGGTGAGATGCGAAGTGCTTTGAGAATGCTTTTAGTGGAACATGACTTAGTGGTACAGTCACCAAATTGGTGACTGACTCTACTGCACAGGACCAAATAACAGCTGAGTCCAGCTCCTGTAGCTTAGAAGCCAAGAACAAATTCTTCCAGCTGGCCACTCATGACATCACCCTCTGATCATCAAAACCCCACAGTAATTCCTTTGCTAAACCCCAGGCTGCTATTCTCTACAAGAAGCATTAGGTTGGGAGATTCTGTCATGTCAATAACCTCTACAAAGTCAATTAGGTATTAACAAAGCTCCACTTACCTTCCTTACTCTGGTGAAAACAGCACACAAAGAGGGGGAGATTTTCTTTGGAAGAGATTCTGATCACACTCAAGAATTCAGCTGCTTTTACCTGCTCCGGGAGCTTGTTCTGGATTTGCAGGCTTATTAGTTTTTCGGTTCATTCTGTATTTATTCAGTTATTCCCAGAGCACCGTGCAGTACATAGCTAATGTTCTCTTTCAATACTGGGTCTAATCCTGTAATATAATGTGAGAGTGCATATTTAATCCTGATGTTAGTGAGCCTTCTATGCAACAGAATATTCTATCTCCCACAGAAAGTGAGTTCAATGGTCTACTTTAGATCATGACACCTTTTGTCAACAACTTCTAATACTCAGGGGCAACAAAAGCCTCCAGCTTTGCTGTGGCCTTACTATGTTCTGATATGTTTCCCCAAGTATAGATCTGATATGTTTCCCAAGTATTTTTTTGAAATTTATTTTATTGAAGTATAGTTGATTTAGTGTTAATTTCTGCTGCACAGCAAAGCAATTCAGTTACACACGTGTGTGTGTGCATGTGTGTATGTATAATAATAAGGTCCTACTGTAGAGCACAGGGAACTATATTTAATATCCTATGGCAAACTATAATGAAAAAGAATACATATATTTTTTTCAATATCCTGTGGTAAACTATGACATATATATATAAACTATACTAAAATATAGTATAAATGAAAGAATATATATATCATTACAGATTATAGCTTACCACAGGATACTGAATGTAGCTCCCTGTGCTATACAGTAGGTGCTTATTATTTATCCATTCTATGCATAATAGTCTGCAAATGCCAATCCCCTTGATCAATCACCATATTTTCCCAAGTAATTTCTGGACACTGGACCAGTCTGTATTGGCACAGAAACCAATACTACCTCCTTGGTTGTTAAACAGAACAGACAGACCAAAAATACTCCATCCAGACATTTGGAGTATTGGAGGAACTTGTAGTACTAAAAAACAAAACCAAACTGGGCATTACATCCCAAGAGTCCTGACCCACTTCAGAGCCTGTTAGCTTCTTTGTGAACTGGAAGTCAGAAGTGAGGAACCACTGGGTTAGTAAGTAAGCTTCATCTGATACTACTTAGGTTCTTGTGATTTAATAGGCCAATGTCCTCCTCATGATGGACATTTTATTCATCCATGGATGTGTAATTTCCTGTGGTTTGTGAGTTTACCTCCTGCTTTGCAACAGAAAAGATTTAAAACTTCCCCGTGGATGAAACCCTCAGGAAATCTTCCTGTATATCATCAACATTTCTGTTAATTAAAAATTAGCTGTTTCAGAAAGTAAAATCTACATGACTATTCATTGTGCAGGAAAATCAGATACAAGTAAATAGGAAAACAGTATTTCTGCCAATGAATGCCACATCTGTGAAGAGTCATTTTAACTTTCTTCTTTAAGTGACTACTGCTTTCTTCCTCATTGAGAAACTTTGTTGTCTAAAATCAAAGCATCTGGAAAATCTTGTGGTTTATATTTTATCAGTACGAATGAAACCATTTCAATTTACTTTCCAGGGATAAAGCTTCAGAAAGGGTGTTTCTGGACAACATTTTAATAAAAACAGGATCATGGATCCGTTTTGTTGTCTTAGGGCTGATGTTTTCACTTTAGAAAATTCTGCTCTGCTTTGTCAAAACAATATTTCATTTGTACTTCATCTAAACTTCATGTCCCCACAATCCTATAACCCTACCTCATTCTTTCGTTCAGTTATATGTCCCATAACATCTCTGGTGTGCAGTGTCCTTCATTATAATTTTATCAAGAGATCTGGCTTTGCTGTACTACAGGTTTATTCCTGGTGGTCTTAGGTTGATGGGGCTTGGACCCTGTCTTGTTCAGCTTCCAGGGTTCAAACACGAAAAAATTTTAAACAGTTGTGTGAATGAAAAATGCTGCCATATCAGTAACAAAGGATGTTGCAGCCATCAATTACTTTAACTACCCCAACTATGCACCCAGAGGGGAATCACAACGGAAAAAAGAACAGCATATTGTTTCTAGACAGCCCTAGAAGGACTGCAGCTATAATACACTGTAGCTATAATAGCTAAATTATTGCTCAGTCATGTCCAACTCTTTGCGGTCCCATGGACTTGCAGCCCACCAGGTTCCTCTACCCACAGAATTTTCCAGGTAAGAATACTAGACAGGGGTGCCATTCCCTTCTCCAGAGGATCTTTCCAACCCAAGGGTCGAACCCGGTCTCCCACATTGCAGGCAGATTCTCCATGATCTGAGACACGATGGGAGCCCATTATCAAAGAGATAATTTCAAAGAGCCCACACTCTTGCATTTTCCCACACATAAAAAAGCACTAAATTCATGAACTTCACAGGTGTTTTTATAAAACTGTGTATCCTGGCTCCTCCCTTACCTCCTCAGTAGTCCCTCAGAGAGATCTGAGAGGCTATCTTCCAATCTTAAGTCCTCAGAAAAGACACCAAATACAACATAATTCTCAACTGTTAGGTGGTATAGTTTTTTCACTTGACTGTAATATGCATTTTTCATCCCTAAATATAATATGCCAGGTAAGCATACTGTCTACCATGCTAGTTTCATTATAATTGGGATGAGTTCATATCCCAGAAAGGGTACAGGAACAAGGTTGTCACGGTACTCGGTGGCTTTTACTTCACTTCTTGGAACAGGCTTAGATTTTTTTTTTCTCTTTTTAGTCCCAAACACTTCCTCTTCTAAACTGATGCTTCCATCCCTCATGACTGAGGGGCATAAAAAACTCGAGACACATTTACTCGAAGCTGTACAGGTAGACAGCTCTGGCCACGTTGACATTCGCGGGTATTGTGGAAACTGGGGGGAAGGGGACACGCTGCTGCCCACCCCCGCAATCCGTGGCCTGGATCCAGGATCAGCGTAATCCTCTGCTCTCAGCCTCAAACTGAAACCCGAAGCACGGCGCCGCCTCGCCTTTAACATTCACTTCTTGTCACAAATAGGCACTAGGGCGCGCGGCTTAAAAGGAAACATAGTTTCCAAGACACTTCGCGCTCACTAAACACCTGACCTCTACCATGGTATGCAGTCACCATGTTTCTCGCTGGCGCCGGCTTTCATTCGCCTTTCCTCTCAGTGATTGGACGAGTAGGAACGGCGTACGGCAGGGGCGTGGCCCCGCAGGGAGAGGCTGAGAAAACTACCGTATGGGGCCAGGACACCATCTTGGATCCTGGCATCGTCCTCGAGTTGCCCTTCCTCCTGGTGATTGGACGAGCCGGTTAGATGTCCCGGAAGGGACGTAACCAGCCAACCAGACCTGGGAGCATGCGTTTTCTTTTCCCTTGTTTCAAGGGTGTAACTGTATGAAATGCTCTTGCTCATTCCTGGACGAACCTGACGTCGCGAGACATAAAAGGCTTGCTTGGAAAGTTATCTTGCATTTTAATGGAGCTTTGAAAAACCTGAAAACTGCCTGGGGCTGCTTGGGAAGGCGTCTTAAAATGCTTCAAGGAAGCGTTGTCATTTTTCAAAGATAAAGATGGGGAGCACATTCTAGGAAGAGGAGGCTGATTACATGAAAAGTCCCGAAACTTGTACCTATTGCGATATTAGGGATAAAGGAGGCAGAATGCCCAGACAGGAAATAACCTAGAAAGGGGTTGGGATTAGACTATGGAGGCCTTGAATTGCTGGGGAGTTAGGACCTTATTCTGTAGATTGGGTCAGCGGTCCCGTCTTTTTGGCACCAGGGACCAGTTTCGGGGAAGATAACTGCTCCCCTCCTGCTGTGGGTCTTGGTTACAGGGAATTGGAGACCCCAGAATTATGTGGTGAAAAATGGACTTATGGAGTACTTCAAACAAGTGTGACATAATCATTTAGTGAACTCTATAAAAATAACTGGGGAATCCCAAAATCTTTCCCAAAGTATTCAGTGAACGACTTGGGGAGCTTGTTTATTAAATGCAAATTTTTGCTCCTCTGCAGACCTGCTTATCAAGATTCTCTGGTTGTAGAGCTAGGAAACGTGTTTGGGGGAAAGAAATGCACAAATAAAGGCAGAGATTTGAATGTTCACAAGCTGAACACACTCGTGTAACCAACACCCAGATGAAGAAACTCACCAGCAGCTCAAAAACTCCGCTTCCCTCTCCAAGGCACTGCTTCCTGCACCAGGGGTAAAAGTGACTACTAACGTAGATTAGTTTGCCTGATTTGAATTTTCTATAAATGAAATTACAGAGCATATACTTGAGACCTATGAAACAACTAGCCTGTATTTTTAAATGTCAGTAATATGAACGACAAGGGTAGGTTTATTACATATTTTAAAAGACCAGACATAACTAAATGCAGGTTGTAACCCTTCACAAGATCATAGGCCCGGAAGGCTTTTTTCATTTGCTGGGAATAACATAAATGGAACAATTGCTAATAGTTAAATAAGGAGTGCAAATTAATAAATTACGTGGGAATTCCCTGGTGATCCAGTGGTGAGGATTCTGGGCTTTCACTCTAGGTCAAGAGTCTGGACCCTTGGTCTGGGAACTAGGATCCTGCAAGGCTTGAGGCACAGCCAAAATCATACATATATACATACATGTGTATATATAAGTGTGTGTGTATATATATATGCATACACATGTATATGTGACTATTATACAGATATATGATTATTATTAACTTACTGAATTTGAGTATTGTACTGATTATGTAAAGTCATGCCCTTGTTTCTAGCAAACATCACATTTAAGTGTAAAGGAACATCATGTCTGCAGTTTCCTCTCAAATGGGTCAAAAAAAATATTAAGCAATAGGAAAATGTTAACATTTGGGAACTCGAAATGAAAACGGGAATTACTTATACTTGTTTTGTAACTTTTCTGTAAAGTTTGAATTCTTTTAAGAAGAAAGGTTAATAAAATTAATGGGGTCACTTACGGAGAGAAAAAAATTGTACTAAGACATCAGCAACATTTAGACGAGTAGTGAAGAAAAGATGGAAGAATGTTAAAAGATGAAGTCAAAAGGACTGCAAACAGTCACAAAAGAAAGCACAGTTTCTGTGCTCTTCTGCACCTTGAAGTCTTAAGAGACAGCTGCTCACGCGCGGTGTCGACTAAGCCAAGCCCTCGAAACCCAACCGCGAAAGCACAGCAGAGCTCCAGCAGACTCCGCCATGTTTTCCCAGTAAGCATGTGTGCGCATACGTGCGTACGTCCCAACCAATCGGTGCCCACGTCGGCGACTCTTTCACTACCGGGGCGGGGCGGCCTTCTACACAGGCGCAGGGTTGGGCGGGTCTTCTTCCTTCTCGCCGAACGCCGCCAACATGGTGAGTATCGCCGGCGCGGGCTCCATGTCTGACCCCTATGCCGCTCCAGCTTTGCCTGGGCTGGGGGCTGGAGGCGAGCAGCGGCGCTCAGTGGATCTTAGGTATAGTGCAGTGAGGTTCCCCGGGTGGGCAAGACACAAGAGTTGGGAGCTTTCAGGATGCGCGTCCGAGGAGCGCGTGGAGGGCCCGGCAGGCCGGGCGCTCGCTGGGCCACGCGTGCGCGCTCTGGCCGCCTCCGCTGTCTCGTTGCGGCGGCCAGTCGCCTAGCCCGCCCGCCGGGGCCGAAGCAGGACAGGGCATGGTGGTATGGCCGTGCTGGCTTCTTAGACGGGGAGGCCAGCGGGAGACTGACTTGCTACCGTTTCCTCTGTGGATTTCGTCCATCCTGGTTGTTCCATGGCACTTCGGCGTGTTCTCCTCAACATTCTTTTTTCCTGTTTTTAGCCGCACTATCTTTAAATTGCAAAGACTGGCAAACTGGATCGTATTTTTAATCAGTCTCGCTGTTCTCTCCCCCCGTCTCCCAATTTTAGGTGTTCAGGCGTTTCGTAGAGGTTGGCCGGGTGGCCTACGTCTCCTTTGGGCCTCATGCCGGGAAGCTGGTCGCGATTGTAGATGTTATTGATCAGAACAGGGTAAGTGTAAGGAAAAGTGTCACGGCTTTACGTGGCAGTGTAGACGACAATGGTAATGGATTCAGCGGCCCTCTTAAGATAGGAGTACTATGGGTGGTAGTTTTACTTAAACAGCCAGCGCAGATAGGGGTTACAGAGCAGAGGCTTGAATTGACCTGTTACTACTGGGTTTGAGTAATACTTCTAAACTAGGCAGTTTTAAACTAAAGGTGGGCTAAAACATGGGCGAGATGTAAATCACTTATTATGTTCAAAGCGAGTTTGGAACAAAGCCATAGAAAGCCTTTTCTTTCACATAGAAAGCCCTTGTTTCCTGTTGTCACTATTTGAGCACCACAAACTAAGGGATTGAGCAGATAGTTTTTTTGTGGGAAATGGAAGTATTAAAGACAAAACTATGTGTTGGGTGCTATGCTTAACTATCACTGCTAACTCTTTTTAACCTTTAAGAAAGCATTTAAATATAAGAATTTGATGATTCTGAAAAGACTAATATTATGTAGGATATCTGCAGTTTGAATGCTGTTACATTTTTATACTGAGATCCTTGATCTTATGTCTTCTAGGCTTTGGTGGATGGACCTTGCACTCAAGTAAGGAGACAGGCTATGCCTTTCAAATGCATGCAGCTCACTGACTTCATCCTCAAGTTCCCACACAGGTCACTATCCAACTATCACCCTTCCCATAGTTTTGTTAATACTAGTAAAAGTTTGCTTAATTTCATTTAAAAATGTTGTTGGTTATTTCGTTTTTCTCTTGAGAATATAGTAAGCAGTGTGAAAGTGAGAGCCATTTAGAAGAGAGAGTTGCGTTGTAAAAGTAGACAGACATTTACTTCTAAAATGCCCTGCGATCCGGTGGTTCTCTGGCTTTCCCTTTGTCCAGATTTCCCATTCTTTTTCTCTTGTACCCCTTTCTGTCAGGATTTGCACAACAAAGAACTTTCTGTATGTGTAGTTTCTTGAACATGTGTTAGTCAATTTTAGCTTTAGAACAAAAAATACTATCATTAGTAGAACTTTTCATATGTGTCAGCTAATGTTTAACATAACATCATCTCCTTAAGACAGCCACCAAAGAGGTTCTCTTCCTGGCTATTCATGAACAATTAAGGCAGCCATTCTGTGATTCTTGGCATGATGTAGGTTACAGAAGTTAAAAACTGATGTGTTGCTGTGTGGTGATGATTGTTTGCAATGTAACCTGTGCAATGACTGGTTTACTTTCTAAGCATACTGGATTTTGATGTTTGAAACAAATACCAAAGTGGTTACAATTCCATTTTATGGCATTTGAATGCAAATCTTTAGGCATTACTGTACAGAATAAAACAAGGCAATAAGGGACAACTACGTTACAGCTCAGACGGTAAAGCGTCTTGTCTGCAATGCGGGAGACCTGGGTTTGATCCCTGGGTCAGGAAGATCCCCTGGAGAAGGGAATGGCAATCCACTCCAGTACTATTGCCTGGAAAATCCCATGGACAGAGGTGCCTGGTAGGCTACAGTCCATGAGGTCGCAAAGAGTCGGACACGACTGAGCAACTTCACTTCACTTCATGTTATTCTTTATGAAAAGGAAATTGCTTTCTGCTGCTGCTGAGTCGCTTCAGTCGTGTCCAACTCTATGCGACCCCAGAGATGGACGGCAGCCCACCAGGCTCCTCCGTCCCTCGGATTCTCCAGGCAGGAACACTGGAGTGGGTTGCCATTTCCTTCTCCAATGAAAGTGAAAAGTGAAAGTGGAGTGGTTTACATATTTTTATTAAAAAATTGTGTTTTGAGGATGTAAGATATCTTGGCTTAGTGGACACTGTTGGAACAAGTAGAAGATAACATTGTGCCTTGTGCTGTTTTCTGTGGAGACACTACAACTGGCAGTAGAAAAAACAAGGGTTCTTGTGGCATTTTTCTTGTGCTTTTTTAACTTGTGCTTTTTCAGAGGATGAAAAGCTGTCCCTGAATCTGTGTGACCTCAGAGCTGATTTCTTAAATCTTTGTTCTTGGCTCTTTCTAGTGCCCGCCAGAAGTATGTCCGGAAAGCCTGGGAGAAGGCAGATATCAATGCAAAGTGGGCAGCCACAAGGTGGGCCAAGAAGATTGAAGCCAGAGAAAAGGTAATGATTTGAGTTATTTGAAGTTGGACATGTTCTGATTTTGGGGGATTAGAAGGTGGTTTGACAGAGTTGTTTTTTTTTTTTTTTTCAATAACACAGAAAGCCAAGATGACAGATTTTGATCGTTACAAAGTCATGAAGGCAAGGAAAATGGTAAGTTTTTGTGATGGTTGTATTCCAGCCCTGAATTTATTTGTCTGGTAATTATGTTTGCCTAAGTTTCTAGACCACAAAGTTAACATCATAGAAGTCTTAGATGTTATAAGGGTGGTCTCCTGTACCTATCTACATATCCATACATATAGGATGGGTCAGAGTTTTGTGTGCATATATAATGAACATTTTTATTGAAATTTTTCAGAGGAACAGACTAATCAAGATTGAAGTTAAGAAACTTCAAAAGGCAGCTCTCCTGAAAGCTTCTCCCAAGAAAGCCCTTGCTGCTAAGGGGGCAGCTGCAGTAGCTGCTGCTGCTGCCAAGGTTGCAGCAAAAAAGATGACCACTGAGGGTAAGAAGGCTCCAGCCCAGAAGGTTCCTGCCCAGAAAGCTGCAGGCCAGAAGGCAGCACCTCCTCCTAAAACTCAGAAGGGTCAGAAAGCTCCATCCCAGAAAGCACCTGCTCCAAAGGCATCTGGCAAGAAAGCATGAGTGCATAAGAGGCTATTTGAATCAGAATAAAAGTTCTTTTTGACGTGCTGGCAAATTATTTAATCTGTGGATTAAAGTCTTTTTGCCTGGGCTGGGTTTACGAGGCAGATTGATGGTAGGATTGTTACTGTCCTCATTGGAGAAGGAATTCCTGAGTCCGCTCTGTCCAGATTCAGATACTATCAAGTCATCACACAAAGTCCTAAGTAATGTTCTTAAGGGAAATCATGATAATTAGACCACTGGGTTAATTTTCTTTCCTTGTACAAATACACATCTCATAAATAACTAAAATCCCAGATGCTTCTGATGCTCAAGAGTAAATTTTCTTACAAAAATACACTGTAGGTAAACAAATACTACATTTTGATAGGTTGGTTACTTAGTTACCAGTTTCCAGTCATTTCTCATTTTTGTTTAGTGGCATTAATAGGCAAGTGATACAGTGTAATAGTTGCTGTGATAGAGGAAATACAGGCAATTTTGTGTTACTTGTCCTAACAAGGACAAGGGGGGTTGTCTAAAGTGGAATCTTCAGCTTCCACCCAGAATATGGTGTGGGGGAAGGGAGGTATGAATCTCAGGCATGTAGAAGACTTGCCGGAGACCACAGGACTGGGAAGCCAGGTGTTGGCTCTGTGGTGGGAGGACAGTGTGTAGAAAGCCATAGAGTGCTTTTTAAATAGAGTGATGTCTAAAATTTACATTGTGTCCTGTTGAACGAACTGAAACATGGGACAGGAAGAGTTGGGAAGGTCAGGTGGTTTCAAGTTTGGCAGTACTCTTTACTCTAAAGGTCCAAAGCCCAAAGTGGCACTGGTGAAATTGTATTGAGGTTCATGAGCCGCATCTTCTAGTATTCCTAGAACTGCATATTCTAGTTAGCATTCATGATGATAAAAATTTCTGAATGCCTTTTTGTCTGAAATCTTACCTAATAGCTCAGTTGGTAAAGAATCCATCTGCAATGCAGGAGACTCTAGTTCGATCCTGGGTTGGGAAGATCTGCTGGAGAAGGAATAGGCTACCCACTCCAGTGTTGTGGCCTGGAGAATTCCATGGGTTGTATGGTCCATGGACATGTATATTTTGGGCTTCCTGGTGTCTCAGTTGGTATAGTGTCTGCCTGCAGTGCAGGAGACCCAGGTTCAATCCTGGCCTGGGAAGATCCCTGGAGAAGGGAATGGCAACCCACTCCAGCATTCTTGCCTGGAAAATCCCATGGTTGGAGGAGCCTGATAGGTTACAGTCCACGGGGTCACAAAGAGTGGGACACAGCTAAGCAACATCACTTTCAGTTTTCACTTTGCTTGTCTTTAGTTATTTCCCCCTTAAGAATTTTTTACTTAGAGCACATCAGATAGAAACTGCCCAGGTGAGCCACAGACCACACAGGTGAACGGGTGTGTGCATCGTCATTCACTTGAGTCGTGTCTGACTGTGTGATCCCATGGACTTTAACCTGCCAGGCTTCTCTGTCCATGGGATTCTGCAAGGCACGAATACTGGAGTGGGTTCCCATACCCTCCTTCAGGGGATCCTAACTGACCCAGGGATTGAACCCACGGCGTCTTCTGCCTCTTCTGCATTGCAGTTGGATTCTTTACAGCTGAGCCACGAGGGAAGCCCCAGAGGGGTTTGCCTTGACTTCAAATGCCGATTCCAAGGCTCTCAGGCCTCTTGCACTTCTCAGGGTGCAGCTGTAATTGGAGTTCCCATGACTGCCTCGTTAATAGAACTAAGGCATGTTGCAGGCTTCCCAGGTGGCTCAGTGTTAAAGACTCTGCCTGCCAAGCAGGAGACTATCCCTGCAGGTTCTATCCTTGGTTCCAGAATATCTGGAGAAGGAACTCGGGAACATTTGTTATAGGCCTGTCACAAAAGGTAACTCGGAACAGCCAAATGGAAATGCATGAGTTAAGGTATGAGGGAAGGAGCACACAACTTACACGCCCTGTCTAGCTTGCTACTCTCCCAGCACCTTTATATTTATCCTGGGAACTGCCTTCCTTTTCTAGAGTTTTTATGAAATTTCATTAGGTAGGCATGTTTGATTGAATCATTGGCTATTGGTGATTAGTTAGATCCCCAGCTCTTCTGCTCCAGGCAGGTTGGGAGGTGGTGGTGGTGGTGACCAGGTCACCCACGATGGATGACTATGAAGTTGTGGTTCCTCTGCTGAGTAGCACCCCGTCCCTCCCCGCCCCATCCCCATCTTGAAGTTAGGAGACCCTGGCCACCGGTCATCTCAGTCAAAAAGGACAGTCCTACCACCCTGGAGACTCCCCAAGAATTTTAAAAGCTTCTTGTGTCAAGAACTGGATGCGAATACCAAATACGTATTTCTTAAGTCATAGTATTACACCCTGTATCTCTGTGATAATTTGCAGTTTATGAATTGAGTCAGTTAATCTGTTGAATTTATGAGTTTGAAACTATTTCCATTCTCAATTGAGAAACTGAGGAAGAGTTTAGTAATTTGCCAAGGCCATACAGTGAAGACAATTCGAACCTAGTCAGATCTCAGATTTCATGATTTTAGGTCACAGTCCAGGCCATCAGCCACTAAGCAGGGGAAACAGGCTATACTCATGAGGTTAAGTTGCTGCTAGCAAGTGTGGGGCTTCCCTGGTGGCTCAGACGGTAAGAATCCGCCTGCAGCGTAGATTGTGCGCGCTAGCCTTGGATTAGGGAGATCCCCTGGAGGAGGGCGTGGCAGCCCACTCCAGTGTTCTTGCCTGGAGAATCCGCATGGACAGAGGAGCCTGGCGGGCTACAGGCCGTGGGGTCCCAAAGAGTTGGACAAGACTGAGAAGGCGATGGCACCCCACTCCAGTACTCTTGCCTGGAGAGTCCCGTGGACGGAGGAGCCTGGTGGGCTACAGTCCATGGGGTCACGGAGGGTCGGACACGACTGAGCGACTTCCCTTTCACTTTTCACTTTCATGCATTGGAGAAGGAAATGGCAACCCACTCCAGTGTTCTTGCCTGGAGAATCCCAGGGACGGGGGAGCCTGATGGGCTGCCGTCTCTGGGGTCGCACAGAGTCGGACACGACTGAAGCGACTTAGCAGCAGCAGCAGAGCGACTAAGCACACACAGCAAGTGTTAGCGCCATAACTTAAAGCATCACAAGTATAATGTAGAATCTCTGTCCTTGACGAAGTGTCAGCTTGGCGTAAGCAGCCACAGATACCAGCTAATGCGCGCCCAGTCATCCGGTATCTGGCTTGCGGAGGAACCATGGAGAAAGGCCAGCCTCCGGGCTTCCTAGAGAGGCACCGAGAGCGCCAGTTGGGAGCGCTTCCGCCTTAGCTACGTTCGGTGCTGGCACTCGCGCTCGCCGAGTTGCCGGGAATTCCGCGATCCTGTTCCCGGGTGGCGCAGTCCTCCTCATCCTGGAGCTTGCCGAGCAGAGGCCTCTGAAGCTCCGCGAGCCTGAGCACAGCCCTCTGCTGGAGAGGAGCAATCGATCTTTCTGCCCTGAAGGGCCGGCCCGACCTCCTTCCTCTGACTCGCGGTACTCAGGGTAGGGACCGGTCACGTTTGGAGTCGCCTGTTTCCCAGGGTGGAGTGTTCAGATCCGGATGCGGGCTTCGGTTCTCATCGCCCAACTAGGAAGTTGTTTGTTTTACCCTTTCCTCCCGGGGCCAGAACTCCGCTTGCATTTTGTTCTGCAGCCCTTGCAGAGATCCAGAGGCCTGTATTACCCTACTTTCTCTGCAAAAGCTTGTTTGGGATCTTTGCCAACCATGGTCAATAGAAGCATTCAGTGCAGACTACGTAGTAATGCATTCAAAGTGGGCCAGGGATTTTCTTAAAAGTCAGATGTTCTGCAGTCCTTGACTCTTGCTTCAGAGATTCTTTCTAGGAATTTCTGTCCTCATCAGGCAAATTTGTAGAGTGTACAAAGGAGCAGTGGCAGCGCGCAGTGCATCGCTGTCGGGGGTGCAATGAGAACATCCAGAGTGTTCTGAGAATATCTTTCCTAGGGTAGTGGCGAGGAGACTGAGGGAGGAAGAGGTGGCAAGTGTGAGAAACAAGATAGGGTTAGTCTCACTGTGGTTCTTCCTCCGCTTAGCTCTCCAGGTTTTTGCTTTTCCAAACAGAAAGGGCAGTGCATGAAGCCAGGAGTCATCAGCCATTCTCCAGACATTGTCCCAGGTGAGCTGAGTTTTTTTTCCAGCTTTCCACATTCAGAACAGATATGAAAGGGCATTACAGGACATGCCTTGGCCAGTCCTGTGCTTAGCTTTGCATCCATCAAAGAGTATGGCAAAGGAGTTTGTTAGGGGAGTTAATGAGGGAGAGTAGAATAAATTTGGAAGGATCAGGTGTGAAAAGAGGGAAGCACCAGCCTAGAAATTCTAGAAAGTGAGAATCTACATCCAGGCAGACCGTGAGGACGGTGCACAGATGAACAGGTTTGGGGTCAGTCTTTTCTCTCCAGGGGCTTTGCCTAAAGTATGGTAGTCATGGGGGATTATGTTCCACTAAGAAACCCCCCAACTGAGGAATTCCCTGGCAGTCCAGTGGTTAAGACTCTGGGCCTCCATTGCAGTGGGTGTGGGTTTAATCCCTGGTCAGGGAACTAAGATCCTCCATGCTCTGTGGTGGGGCCAAACAAACCCCAAGTGACAGTGGCTTAAACAGGGAAAAAGCCTCTCTCTCACACCAGAGAAGTCTGGGAGAGGCAGTCTAGGGTGAGTGTGATGGCTCCACTAGCATCACACATCCATGTTCTTTCTATCTTTCTGCTCCACCATCCTAGCACTGGCTCTCCTGCCCAAGGTTACTTCACAGTCTAAGGCGGCTGCTTGATCTCCAGCATTCATCTGCATTCCACCTAGAAGAGGAGATGCTAAAAATGCAAACCTCTCAGCTGTTCTCTTTTAGAAACCTCTTAGAAGTGAGATAGATGGATGGATAGATATATTAATAACTGTCAGTCTTTGCTACAATCTCTTATGAGAAACATTTGCTATTTGGAATCATCTAGGAAGTTCCCCCAATCTCATCTGTTGTTGTAATAAGTGCTGAGATTTATATATTATCATGTGCCAGGTGATGTTTGCTTTACACATACTAATTCATTCCATCCTTACAAGAGCCTCATCAGCTTGGTATTGCTAGTATCAGAGTTTTTTAGATGAAGAAATTGAGGCACAAAAACTTAAGTGTCTCATCTAAGTTTGTACAGCTAATGGCTATAGTGGTGGAATTTGAACCTAGGGAGTATGACTGTAGAGCTGGGCTTGTCAACCTTAGCACTGTTGATGTTTCAGGCCAGGTAATCCTTTGTTGTGGGGGACCCTCCTGTGTACTGTAGGCTGTTAAGTAACATGCATCCGTGGCCTCTAACCACTAGGTGCCAGTAGCATCACCACCCCCCGGAGGTTGTGGCAACGAAAACGAAAACGAAAACCGGCTCCAGACATCGCCACATATTCCCTGCTGGGCACAATTGCCCCCCACTGAGAACCACAGCTCTAAAGTCTCTGCTGTTTGCCATGAAATCTGTGCTGCCTCTGAAACCTACTTCCCATGTAGGGGAATCAGCAGCCCCACTGACTCTTTAAAAATGTATCTGTCTTATTTTGGCTTTGCTGGGTCTTCGCTGCTGCACACAGGCTCTCCCTCCTTGCAGGGGCGGGGGCTGCTCTCTGGTGGTGTGGGCTCCTAATTGTCGTGGCTTCTCTTGTTGCAGGTCACCGGCTCTAGAGCGCAGGCTCAGTAGTTGTGGTGTACGGGGTTAGTTCCCCCACGCCATGTGAAATCTTTCTGGACCAGGGCTTGAACCCCAGTCCTCTGCATTAGCAGGCAGAGTCTTAACCACTGGACCATGAGGGAAGTCCCCTGTTAATTTAATAATGGAGAGGGAGGAAGTGTCAGCAAAGGAATGAAGCAGAATGATGAGAGATGGAGCTGGATGTTGAGAATCTGCATATTGAAGAGAACAGAACAAATGGTATCTAAGTAATTAGAGAGGTGTGGAGGGTGGAAGCCCTAATGTGAGGGAAGATGGTCAGGGCTGTGCTCTCAACTGCTGACTCTCGAGGAAGTAGAGGCAGAATATTAACATTCAGGGTCAGCAGTGTCTGTTCTCCACTGTTCAGTGAGGGAGCCACTAGCTACAGGTGCCTATTTAGATTAAAATGAATTAAAATTAGAAATCCAGTTCATCAGTCACACTAGCCAACTTTAGATTTCCTGGTCAAGGTGTTATCTGATTTCTTCACTGTAGAGTTATTATTTTTCCCCCTGCAACTGATTGGGAATCATTTAAAATCATGCAGATACCCTGCTCATCAACATTTCCTCCTAGATTTTGCACCTAGCAGTGGTTCTTGTCTAAATGGGTCTTTACAGTGATGGCTACAAGTCCTCTGCTTCTTCTTTGGTGGCTCTTTTTTCCAGGACACGCCCTCCCTGAAGTTCAGGCCCCTCCCTTTGCCTCCAGCTAGGGCTTGAGAAGAAGCCTGTTGTTTCAGGAGCCAGTGACCTTTGAGGACGTGGCTGTGTACTTCACCCAGAACCAATGGGCCAGCCTGGTCTCTGCGCAGAGGGCTCTGTACAGGGAGGTGATGCTGGAGAATTACGCAAACATAACTTCCTTGGGTGAGTCCTCCTTCCTTCCTGAAACTCAGCTGCTGCCCTTGGGGGCTCCTGGCTTCCTCTATAATGTATCTGGGATCTCTATTACCACCAGAATTGATGCTCCATGAGCTGAGCTCCCCGATCCTCAGTTGCAGGAGTAACTAACTACTGGAGAAAGATCTGGGTTCATTTCAGTTTTAAACAAGACTTCCCCGAAATTCCGCGGCAGTCCAGTGGTTAGGACTCCACACTGCCAAGGGGGCAGGTTCAATCCTTGATTGGGGAACTTAGATCCCACAGGTTTAGCAGTGTGGCCAAAGTGAAAGTGAAGTCGCTCAGTCGTGTCCCACTCTTTGCGACCCCATGGACTGTAGCCTACCATGCTCCTCCGTCCATGGGATTTTCCAGGCAAGAGTACTGGAGTGAGTTGCCATTGCCTTCCAGTCTTCCTTCTTTCCCCATGGGAATTCTCCTGCGAGGGGCTTTGCCCTGGGGTCAGAGCACTGAGAAGGTTCCATATTCGTTCCTTCACTCTTTCAGTTCCCTGATGGAGACTGTGGCCCCATCTTCTCTGTGTGAGTCTCCTAAGGCCTTCTGTACACACTTCCAGTGACAATGTGGACTTCCTGTGCTCTCAGAACCAGAATAAGCTTCCTAGGCAAAACAGTTTGAGCCCTCCTTTCATCCCCCGAGTCTCTCCACACTGGCCTCCCTTCGTCTCCTGGGACGTCACTGCTTTTTCCACCTGGCAAAGCAGAGGGTAGACTGAGAGGGGTCCGAGGAGACTGTCCTCAACTTTCTATTCCTTTTCTGTGTCCTTCAACAGCATTTCCATTCCCCAAATCAGATCTGATCTTCTGGCTGGAGCGACGGGAAGAACCAGGGCACCTGGATCCCTGGACACTGGTCGGGAGAGAGCACCCGAGAGGTACCTGCAGAGGTAAGCAGGAGAACCTGCCATTCTCTTCTCCATAGAGCTTCAGCCCCAAACTGGAAAAGACTTGTCCAGACCTTTCATTTTCTGTCATTCTTCTTTGTAAAGCTAAAGGATTTCAAACCTTTAGTAGTGCAGATAGACTTCTGTTGATTAACTTACGAATATATACAAAACAGAGAACTTGTTTCTGCAAGGACATTTTGTATGTGTTTGTGTGTGTGTGTGTCAGAGAGAAACTGTCGCAGAAGAATGGACTTTTTATAGATTCCTAAACGCTGAATTAGGAAGTAGCTTTTGAAAGAAACCCTGTTTATTTTGGGGAGTGTTTTTCTACTTTTGTTAAAACAAATGCCGTTGGCATCTTGATAGAGATTGCGTTGACTCTCTAGATGACTTTCGGCAGTATTGACTTTTTTTTTTTTTAAGATTGATCTATTTATGGCTGTGCTGGGGCTTCCTTGATGTGTTCAGGTTTTCTCTGTTACAACAAGCAGAGGCTGCTCCTCCTTGTGGCGCAAGGCTTTTCTGTTGCAGTGGCTTCTCTTGTCGCGGAGCACAGGGGCTGGAGCACAGGCTTAGTCGTTGTGGCGGACAGGCTTAGTTGCCCCAAGGCATGTGAGCTCTTCCGGGAACAGGGATTGAACCCATGTTCCTGGCATTGGCAGGTGGATTCTTAAACAGTGGACTTCCAGGGAAGTCCAGTGCTGACATTTAAACTGTGTTAGTTCTCCCAGCTCACGAACATGGAATATTTCCCATTTATTTCTGTCTTCTTTGGTCGTTTTCATCCATGTCTTGTAGTTTTCAGAGTAGAGATCTTTCAACCCCTCGGTTAAATTTACTCCTAAGTATTTTAGTGTTTTCAATGCTGTTATAAATGGGATCAATTTCTTTATTTCTCAGAAAACTCATTGTTAGTGTATAGAAAGTATTCAGATTTCTATATGTGAATTGTATATCCTGCAGCTTTACTGAATTCACTGATTAGATTTAACTGTTCTTTTTGTTGAGTCTGAATGATTTTCTATATTTTAAATCTTGTTATCTGCAAATAGAACAAATTGTGTTTCTTCCTTCCCAATTCTGGTACCTTTTCTTTCTTTCTTTTTTCTTTATTTTTTGTCTGTTTGCTTTATGTAGGATTTTCAGCACTGTGTTACATTGGAGTGGTGAGAGCGGACGCTCTTGTACCTAATCTTAGAGGAAAAACTTTCAGCCTTTCACTCTTGAGTATGATGTTAGCTGTGGGCGTTTCATTTATGGCCTTTTTTATGTTGACATATGTTCCTTCCCTGTGGCAGTGGTTTAGTTGCTAAGTCATGTCCAACTCTTGTGACCCCCTGGACAATAGCCTGCCTGGCTCCTCTGTCCATGAGATTCTCCAGGGTTAGAATACTGGAATGGGTTGCCATTTCCTTCTCCAGGGGATCTTCTCAACCTCAGAATCAAACTAGTAACTCCTGCATTGCAGGCAGATTTACCAACTGAGCTACAAGGGAAACCCATGTTCCTTCTCTACCTAATTTGTTAAGAGTTTTTATGGTGAATGAATGTTGAATTTTGTGAAATTCTTTTCCTTTACCTATTGAAAGTGAAAGTCGCTCAGTTATGTCAACTCTTTGCAACCCCATGGACTATACAGTCCATGAAATTCTCCAAGCCAGAGTACTGGAGTGGGTAGCCTTTCCCTTCTCCAGGGGATCTTCCCAGCCCAGGGATCGAACCCAGGTCTCCTGCATTGCAGGAGGATTCTTTACCAGCTGAGCCACAAGGGAATTCCTGGAGTGGGAAGCCCACAGGGGAAAAATACTGGAGTGGGTAGTCTATCTCTTCTCCAGAGATCTTCCCGACCCAGGAATTGAACTGGGGTCTCTTGCATTGCAGGCACATTCTTTACCAACTGACCTTTCAGGGTAGCCTTTAACTATTGAGATGGTCATATGATTCTTTTCTTTCATTCTATTCATGTGAAGTTTCACATCAATTGATTTGTGGAAAGCATGTTTATTTATTGGGAATGAGTGGTTTCCTTTTATGTCTTTTGGCTGAGGGATCTTCATTCCTCAGCCAGGGAATAGAAGAACCCCTGCCCTGCTGCAGTGGAAGCACAGAGTCCTAACCACTGGGCTGCCAGGGAATTGAAGTTAAATGTAAAGAACCATCCACAGATTAGGTGGATAGTCTTTCTCATTCAGTCACCCCTGTTCTTAAACTCCCTCAATCCCTAATGCTATTCAGAACCTCTGTAAACCAAGTGCCCCTTTCTGACTCACCCCAATTCTGTCTTCATCTAGTGCCTTTAGATCGACTCCAACACTTGAGCCCACCTTGATGTAAAAAGCTTTCCCAGGGGCCCACCTGCAGTTGTCAGTGTCTCGCTTTGCCACAGCTGCACATTGTCCATTTAGCCTGTCAACAGCTTTGTCCAGTAGGACTTTTCTGGAGCGATGGAAATGTTATGTATCTGCACTGTCCAATATGGGAGCCATTAGCCACATGAGCATTTGAAATGTTGGTGATACTACTGAGGAACTGACTTTTTAACTTTGTTCTATTTTAATTAAATAGCCACATGTGGTTGATGGCCCTAATCAGACAATGCAGCCTATAACAATTTTAAACACAGCCTCCAGCTGCCTCTTTTAGTTTCTAGATCAGTGGCTGTCAAACCCTAGTGTGCGTCAGAAACACTTGCAGTGCTTGTTAAACACAGACTGCTGGACGCCACCTCCAGAAATTCTAGTTTGGTAGACTGGGGTAGGGCCTGGGAACCTGCATTTCTAATGAGTTCCCAGACCATGATGGTCCTGGGACCACACTTTGAAGATCTCTATTCTTGAAAATCTTGAACTGTGTTTTTAAAATTCTGGGTTGCAACTCCTTAGTGCGTTTGCTCATCATTTAAAAATTAGACTAGATTGGGCTAGACTTAAATAAAATAGACCAAACTAGTATAAAATCCGTCGTATATTCATCATTCTTATTAAGGGTCGTGTTCTTCAAAACTCTTGTTTCCATGGGATCTAAACGGTGAGTCAAGGTCAGAAACACTTCACTAAGCTAGCAGTTTCACTTGGCAAATCCTTGGTGCCTGGAAAGGCAAACATGACTTCTCTGTTGTGGCGCACCGTTAAGAGTGTGGGTCCCCTTTCCCCACCAGTGGCCGTCTGCAGTCTTAGAAGGGTCTGAACCAGCCATGTCTTTTTTCCTTCCACAGTTAAGTCTCTCTCCCGCTGGACAGCACACGGGTTTCGCAATTACGGTCCTTTTATGAACCCCTCACAATCTGCAGTGTTACACACTGTCCTTTCCCCAGTCAGGCTTGCAATATAAAACATTTCTTTAAACATTACAGGATATTCTAAAACATTCGAACAGTTTCTTGCCTTGACAGGGGCCTTGAGATCCGCTGTTGCAAACAGCATCTTCCAGCCCTCTGGATGCTGTGTGCTGTGAGAGCTGCTTACCCAGCTCTTTTTGCTCCAGTTTAAAGATCTTCTTCAACCTCAGCTCCATCTGCTTTCTTTTCTTTTGGCCACGCATTGTGATTTGTGGGACCTTAGTTCTCGACCAGGGATTGAACCCAGGGCCACAGAAATGAGAATGCTAAGTCCTAACCACTGGATTGCCAGGTCATTCCCTTCCTCTGCTTTTTAAATTGCTTCCCATTCAGCATTTTCTCCACCCTATTCCTGTTTTTTCTTCTTCCATTTGTCTCCACTAATAGTTTTTGCTGTCTGTACTGATTTTGTTGTCCTAATGGCATTGCTGGCTTTCTCTACCTCCAATATTTTTACTTTTCCTTCAGGGTATCATCAGGAGGCTATGTCTCTCTCCAAAAGTACACATGTCCTGGTCATGGCATTAATAGTACTGCTTAATCCCTTTCTCCTTTCAGCATAACTAGGTGACTGTTATGTTTTCTTTTGTTTCTTTTTTTGGATACCTTTATCATTATATAATACCCTTTTTTTGGTTACAGTCTTTGTTTTAAACTGTATTGTGTCTGGTATGAGTATTGCTACTCCAGCTTTCTTTTTATTTCCATTTCCATGGACTATCTTTTTCCATCCCTTCACTTTCAGTGTTTGTGTGTCTTTATTACTTATTTAAAATTTTTATTTCATATTAGAATACAGTTGATTAACAGTGTTGTGTTTCAGATGTACAGCAGAGTGATTCAGTGATATCATGTAATGTTTTCATCATGCTAGGTGGTGAAACCAAGACAGAACGGAGGGCAGACTGCAGAGCTGGGCATTTCAAAGGGACCAGAGTCTCACAAGTTGATAACGGAGGTGCTGCTGGTGGATGTTCCCAGGCACCCTCTCTTTGAGAACAGCTTAGAGAAGCTGCAGCTGTTTGACCCAGGGAAGGAAAAATACTCAAAGAACGGTGATTTCACAGATTTGCCAGTCCAGGATCATCCATCCTCCACTGTTGAAAGAGAAGAGATAGCCAGACAATTGGAAGGAAGCTGTGGTATCTGCATGCATCTCATTATTAAGCAGGGCCTCCCTAGAGAACAGGTATTTTATAATTGTGGTGAGTGTGGCAGATATTTCAACCAACATTCAGACCTTCACCAGCATCAGAGAATTCAGATGGACAAGAGGCCCTACAAATGCAAAGAATGTGGCAAAGCCTTCAGCTATAACTCAAAACTGTCACGGCACCAGAAGATCCACACTGGGGAGAAACCGTACCCTTGCCAGGAATGTGGACAAGCCTTCAGTCAAAACTTGCACCTCCTTCAGCATCAGAAACTCCACGGGGGAGAGAAGCCCTACGAATGTAAGGACTGTGGGAAAACCTTCAGCTACAACTCAAAACTTATCCGGCATCAGTGAATCCACACTGGGGAGAAACCCTTTAAGTGTAAGGAATGTGGGAAGGCTTTTGGGTGTAACTATGACCGCGTCATCCATGAGCGAATTCACACTGGGGAGAAGCCATACGAATGTAAGGAGTGTGGGAAAAGCTTCAGTTCAAATTCAGTCCTGATTCAGCATCAGAGGATCCACACCAGGGAGAAACCTTACAAAAGTAAGGAGTGCAGCAAGGCTTTCCGCCGAAGTTCACTGTTTCTCCAGCACCAGAGGTTCCACACTGGGGAAAAGCTCTATAAATGTAATGAATGTTGGAAAACTTTCAGTTGTAGCTCATGCTTTATAGTACATCAGAGAATCCACACTGGGGAGAAACCTTATGAATGCCAGGAGTGTGGGAAGGCGTTCAATCAGAAAATCACCCTGGTTCAGCACTAGCAAGATCACACTGGGGAGAAACCTTATGAGTGTAAAGTGTGTGGGAAATCCTTCAGATGGAGCACAAGTTTCATTCACCATCAGAAACTGCACACCAGGAAGAAACCCGACCAAGTTACAAGGCCATCCCCGGTGAAGCCCTGCCGCCCCCACTTCAGTCCTATCCCCTCCGTCTCCCCAACATGCACGACCTGCCCCAGCCACGCCAGGGGCTCCCCTGTCTTGTCCACGGGCACCGCTGCCTCCTCCTTCTGTGCCTCTCTTCCTGTTGCTCTTGTTAACTTGTTAACAAGATGTTACTTAATACTCATTAACCTTTCTCCTGCTTCATTTTTTACTCGAAGGCCAAACTTGCCTGCTACTCCATTTATCTCTTGACTTCTGATTTTTGTATTCCAGTCCCCTATGATGAAAAGGACGTCTTTTTTTGGTGTTAGTTCTACAACGTCTTGTAGGTCATCATAGAACCGTTCAACTTCAGCTTCTTTGGCATTAGTGGTTGGGGCACAGACTTGGATTACTGTGATATTGAATGGTTTGCCTTGGAAACGAACAGAGATCATTCTGTCATTTCTGAGATACATCCAAGTACTGCATTTCAGATTCTTTTGTTGGCTCTGAGGGCTACTCCATTTCTTCTACGGAATTCTTGCCCATAGTAGTAGATATAATGGTCATCCGAGTTAAATTCACCCATTCCAGTCCATTTTAGTTCACTGATTCCTAAAATGTTGATGTCCATTCTTGCCATCTCTTGTTTGATCACTTCCAGTTTAGCTTGATTCATGGTGGCTCTGACAGTAAAGCGTCTGACTGCAATGTGGGAGACCTGGGTTCAATCCCTGGGTCAGGAAGATCCCCTGGAGAAGGAAATGGCAACCCACTCCAGTTCTCTTGCCTGGAAAAGTCCATGGATGGAGAAGCCTGGTAGGCTATAGTCCATGGGGTTGCAAAGGGGCAGACACGACTGAGTGACTTCACTTTCACTTTTTCTTTCATGGACCTAACATTCCAGGTTCCTGTGCAATATTGTTCTTTACAGCATCGGACTTTACTTCCCTCAGCAGTCACATCCACAGCTGGGTGTTGTTTTTGCTTTGGCTCCATCCCTTCATTCTTTCTGGAGTTATTTTCCACTGATCTCCAGTAGCATATTGGGCACTTACCGACCTGGGGAGTTCATCTTTCAGTGTCCTATCTTTTTGCCTTTTCATACTGTTCATGGGCTTCTCAAGGTAAGAATATGAAGTGGTGTGCCATTCCTTTCTCCAGTGGACCACGTTTTGTCAGACCTCTCCACCATGACGTCTTGGGTGGCGCTACACAGCATGGCTCATAGTTTCACTGAGTTAGACAAGGTTTTGATTCATGTGATCAGTCTGGTTAATTTTCTGTAATTGTGGTTTCCATTCTGTCTGCCCTCTGATGGAGAAGTGTAAGAGGCTTATGGGAGCTTCCTGATGGGAGAGACTGGCTGTGCTGGAATCTTGGTCTTGTTTTGATGGGTGGGGCCATGCCCAGTAAATCTTTAATCCAATTTTTTGTTGATGGGTGAGGCTATGTTCCTTCCCTGTTGTTTGGCCTGAGGCCAAACTATGGTAGGGGTGATGCAGTAATGGCGACCTCCTTCAAAATGACTTATTCCAGCCCTGATGTATTCAGTGCCTCTGACCCAGCAATAGGCCACCATCGACCCACGCCTCCACCACAGATTCCTGGACACTCATAGGCAAGTCTGGCTCAGTCTCTAGTGGGGTCGCTGCCCTATCTATCTCCTGGCTCCTGGTGTGCACAAGGTTTTGTTTGTTCCCTCCAAGAGTCTGTTTCCCCAGTCCTGTGGAAGTTCTGTAATCAAATCCCACTGGCCTCCAAGGTCAAATTCCCTGGGGGTTCTTAGTCCCTTTGCCGCATCCCCAGGTTAGGGAATCTGTGGTGGGTCCTAGAACGTTCGTAACAATGTGAAAACTTCTTTGGCGTAATTGTTCTGTTCCACAGAGAGAACATGATTTTCAGAAGATCCATGCAACTGCTTGAGGTGGAAGCATCTACCAGTAAAATTTTCTGGGAGCTAGAAATCCACATCAGTTTCTACAGAAGAAGTCCACCAACAGGCAGGCCGCCTCTGCCAATGGTTCACTCCTGTCTTTGGCAGCCGTGGAATTTAGATTTTGGAAGTCACCTTGGGGACACTAGATGAGTAGAGCATGAATCTAGGAGGGACAGGAGGAGGACTGCCAATAACATGACATCAGGCACTTCAGACAATTGTTGGGGAAATACAGGAGGACTGAGCAGTGCAGCAGAGACAGTGGGCTGTGGAGCCAGGCAGATTACAAAAGGGAGCTGGGCTGGAGCAATGTGCAGCAGATGCTTAATTGCAAGAGAATCTGAGTATACAGTGTATGAAAGGCCCCCATCATAGGGCTTCCTAGGTGGCAATAGTGGTAAAGAATCTGCCTGCCAATTCAGGAGACATAAGAGACATGGGTTTGATCCCTGGGTTGGGAAGATTCTCTGGAGGAGGAAATGGCAGCCCACTCTAGTATTCTTGCCTGGAGAATCCTGTGGACAGAGGAACCTGGCAGGCTACAGTCCAAGGGTCGCAAAGAGTCAGACATGACTGAGCAACTGAGCACAAAAGGTCCCATCATGTGGCATTTGAAACAGCAGAGGAGGAGTCCCTGATACTGCAATACCTGTGGTCACAGAAGAGAAGCCATTCCTGGTTCAGTTTCTATTCAGAGCCTCTGTCATGTAGTTACACTAACTACAAGATGCCTTTGTAATTAAACCTTTCTGGATAGTGATGCTGAATTTCTCCAAGATGGGCCTGGAACACACATACAGTTATATGGTGGGAAAGGGCTCTAAGAATAAATGCTAATCACTGTTTCCCTAAACTGTGCCACAGGTTGGAGCCCCAGTAGGACTTGTATCTCTAAAAACAACATAGTTACAAAACAGAACAGGCTCTCAAGGACTTATTTTGTGCCAGGCACCACTGTAAATACTTTGCCAATCTGAATTCATTTAATTATTATCCTTCATTTATTATTAATAGCCCTTTGTGGGGGGTACCCCCATATAACAGACAATGAAACAGGCAAAGCAACTTGCTGCTGATCCCCGTTATTAAGTGGTACAGCCAGGTTTCTGGAACTAGCTAGTTGATGCCCTCAACCCATACACATTTGGCCACAGAAATGGCGGGCACTGCTCTTCCCATTTCCAATTCTCCCACAGTGGTGTGGACACAGGACCCAGGTCGCCTGGGCACATTTGGAGCAATGTATCTACCTCAGTTACCTTGAATGGCAACCACAATTGGCATAGACCAGGGACCCCAGGGTAGTCCTCAGGACTGAAACCATTCAGCAGTTTGAACCGGATTCCCAGGCAGATCAGTGGTGAAGAATCAGCCTGCAAATGCAGGAGATGCGGGTTTGATCCCTGGGTGTGAAAGATCCCCCTTGAGGAGGAAATGGCTACTCACTTCAGTATTCTTGCCTGGAGAATACCATGGACAGAGGGGCCTGGTGGACTGGTACACCGTTGTCCAAACAGGAGTGGGTCTAGTTCTATCCTAAAACGTTCCCCACACACCTAGGTCCTAGGAAGGGAGAGGGCTTGAAAAAGGTAGATAGAAACCATGGCTTTCCTAAGGGCTGCCCGGCCTAGGACACAAGCACGATCCCTGGCGTGGGCCTCTGAGAGATGACACAGCAGGAGTCACTCTCCCCAAACTGCGCAGCCCAGACTCCAGATGACCCACGGAGAAAATGAGGCAAACAGCTGATGAAGCTGTCCGTTAACCTTGGCCCCACCTGCGCCCCGAGGCCAAGATCTGAATAGATTAAGGCGTCAACAGTACCGCGACACGCCGCCCCTAGTCGGCTCAGCGGTTGGAGCACAAGGGCGGAGGGACCAGCCCCTAGCGCTGCGTAACGGCGCCCACTAGTGACATCACGGGCAAGTGCCGGCCAGAAGCCCGCCCCTGCGGGTCACGTGAGGTCGCGCCGCCTGGACCACCTAAATGCGCTGCCCAGAAGTGCGCTGGGCGCCAGTGCTCGTTTCTGTGTGGGCTGTGAGAGTGCTTCTTGGGGTTCGGAGGGGAAGAGGGTAGGTTCTGGCGAGTTTTTCCTGCCAGTCTCGTCCGGCGCCGGCTTCCTCGTTTTCCTTAGCGCCTCGTCAGCACGCTGCCCCTGAACTCCTCTCTGACCGGATGCCCCGGCGTCTCGGCCTCACAGAAGCCGCAGAGATGGCTGCGGAGCCTCCTAGAGTCCCGGTCCAGACCTTTGCCACCGAGGCGTGATCCTCTTTGTTTAAAAGAAGTTGGCCCAACAGATCCCCGTGGCCGGTACTGAAGTATCTGATGTTTGGGGTCTCCTGCTTGCTTGGGTGGAGAGCCTGTTAGGGTCTGCCGTCCCCTGATAGCTCTTGTGACCCTGAATATTTCACTCAGTCCAAATCCAGCCACCTTTGTCTCCTCTCCATAGGCACTTTTGGGAGTCAATGACGTGGTCCCCATAAGCACTTTATTAGGTTTCTAAGTTGTTCAGACTCAGCACTGTAGGGGCCTAGTTCGCCATGTGTGTCTCGGTCCGCTCGGTGTGAATGGTCCCAGGAGCGCTCTTGGGCAGAAGAGACAGGTGGTGGATTGTCCCGAATACCAGCTAGACCAATTCATGAGGAGGTGGGGGCCATCAGCCCCTGCACTCCTGCCAATGCTGGAAATGAGGTGGAAGACTGTGGGCGGTTGTTGGTGATGTAGAAAAGGGACCATTGCGCTCATGGCTCTTCTTCTCTTAGCTTTTAAGGTTCTTGCTTTTCCAAAGCGGGAGGAGTGCACAGAGCCAGGGGACATCAGCCATGCTCCAAACCACTTGGCCTCAGGTGAGCCTACCTTCATTTCAGTCTTAAAAGTCACATTAGCTATCAGGTCATTAGGAAGGGACCGAAAAGGCCTAACTTGGCGAGGGTTTGGTTTCCCTCTTGAGTCCATCCCCAGGGCTAAGGTTGTAAATACGTGGTGGAGGAGGTAAGAGTTGTGTGTAGAGTGAAGAGTTTGGATATATAGGTTTTAAGTAGAAAAGGGGGGACCCGTGTCAAGAAATTTCCCCAGAACATGAAAATCGAGATCATTTGAGATATTCTACAAATAAAAGTTGTTTGCATAAATACAGAAAACAACTTTGCCTAAAGGGAAGCATGTTGGGGGTGGAGGATAAATTAGGAATATGGGATTAGCAAAAAATAAAATTAGGTTGCTAGGTGAGAAACCGCTTGAGAAAAATTCTCAGTTGAAGAGATTGCTCCGCAAATAGTAGGTGTATCCCGGAGAGACCTGCATTGTTCTTTGCATATGTGCTTTCAGATTAGGCACATAGTGCTGAATAATGCAGACGAGTTCTCCGTTCTCATGGAGGGTACTTTACCAAAAACAAGTAAGTTGATATAAGTACCTGTTGCTCAAGTACAGTGCTTCCTAGCAGTGAGGTCCACAGATGGGCAGCATCAGCATCACTTGGGTGCTTATTAAAATTGCAAATTGCTAGGTGCCACCCTAGATCAGTAATCATACTGGGGAGGAGGGTAGGTCGGGTCAGGAATCTTGTAGCAAGTTCTGTGGGTGATTCTTATGCCTCCTCTCAAATTTGAGAAGCCTCAAAGAAGCTCCCTTTGAAGCTGGTCGTCAGGGAATCCCTCATGGAAGTGGTCACATGAGCTGGAGACCTCAAGAAAGAAGTAAAAATAGGCTGGAGAACTACTGGAGAGAGAGCCAAAGCTGAACTTTCCAGAGAGTATAGCAAATGCATCAGCCCTGAGGTAGGGGAGAAAGCTGGGTGCATTCTAGAGACAGAGGTTAGAGGAAGTAGTTTATTGTGAGGTGGGACAATTAAGCACCTGTTTTGGAGGTCACTGTGAAGATTCTGGTTTCACTTCTGAGTTCAGTAGGAAGACCCTAAACGATTTTAAGCAGGGCATGTGAAAGGGATGGATTTACATATCAAAACGATTTTTGGCCCATAGTGGTGAGTTTGATGCAAGAGTGTGAGTCAATTAGGAGGTTGCTGCAGTCCAGGTAAGGTATTGCTCTCCCTGCTCTCTCATCTTTCTTTTAGTAGACTCTTTTTTTTCCCAGTGAGAAATTTTAGGTTCATTGCATAATTGCACAGAAAGCACAGAGTCCCCAAATGCTTTCTGCCCCTATACGTCGATAGCCCATTATCAGAGTGGTACATGAATTCAACTGATGAACCTACGTTGACATAGTCACCCAGAGTCCATAACTTGCACTAGGGTTCATTCTTGGTGTTGTACATTCTGTGGTTACATGTGTATAAATGATGTGTATTTACTATTATCATATCATACAGTGTCTTTTCACAGGCTCTAAAAATCCTGTGTCCTGCCCTCCCTCCCTGGCAACTGTTGATCTTTTTGCTTTTTCCGCAATTCTGTGTAGTTGGCATCCTACCTTTTCATGTTGGTTTCACTCATTCAGTAGTATTCATTTCAGGTTCCTGTGTGACTTCATGGCTTGATAGCTTGTTTTCTTTTTAGCGCTCTATAATACTCCATTGATTGATTGTACCACAATTTATTCACCTACTGAAGGACCAATTGTTTGCTTCCAAGTTTTGGCAGTTGTGAATAAAGCTGCTATAAACGTCTTTGTGCTTGTTTTTGTGTGGCCATAAGTTTTTAGCTCATTGGGAAGATACCAAGGAGTATGATTGATGGATCATATGGTTAGAATTTGTTTATTCTAGTTTTGTAAGGAGCTGTTAAACTGTCTTTCAAAGTGACTGCACCAGTTTGTATTTTCACCAGCAGTGAATGAGAGTTCATGTTGCTCCACATCCTCACCAGTGTTTAGTGGTGGTAGTGTTTCAGATTTTGGTCATTCTAGTAGGTTTGTTGGGATATCTCATTGTTTTAATTTGCATTTTCCTGAACACATAAGTTGTAGAGTATCTTTTAGTACACTTGTTTGCCATCTGTATAACTTCTTTGGTGACATTTCTGTTCCGGTCTTTTGCCTACTTTTTCATTGGGTTCATTTTCCTGTTGAGTTTTTAGAGTTCTTTGTGTATTTTGGATAATAGTCCTTTATTATGTACGTCTCTTTAAATGTTTTCTCACTATCTGTGACTTGTATTCTCATCTCCTTGAAGTATTGTCCTTTTAAGGTAGTGTTTAATTCCCCCTCATCTTTTCTTTCAAAAATGTATTTCCTTCAAAACCTTCTCAGCTCTATGATGTGTTACTTTTTTTTCAGATGACTTTAAATGAACCTCAACTGCTGCATAAATCTCATTGATTTTTTTTTTTTTTGGTGAAGAAGTTGATTTTATTGGAATCATAGGCAAAATTTGGGATTGACTTCTTTACAAGTTTGATTCTTCCCATTTAGAAACACTGTATATTATAATTTATTCAGTTCCTCTTTTATTTAGTAGACGTTTAGTTTTCTTCATCTTGGTTTTTGTTGGGTCTGTTTTTAGCTCTTTTCATATGAATGGCATCTTATTTTCTCCCGTTTTGTTTTTTGACTATTTACGGTGATACAACTAATCATTTTGGTTCGTTTATCCTATATCTAGGTAACTTAATGAATTATTCTGTCAGTTTTAAATGTTTTTCATTGTCTTGGGTCTTGGATATTTTTTAAAAAGATAGCTATTTCATCTGCAAGCAAAGATATTTATGTTGCTTTCCTATATTTATGTGCCTTCTCCAATCTTTTTAAAAAATTTATTTATTTTTAATTGAAGGATAATTGCTTTACAGTATTGCATTGGTTTCTGCCAAACATCAACATGAGTCAGCCATAGGTTTACCCATGTTCCCTCCCACTTGACCATCCCTCCCACCTCCCTCCTCATCCCACCCCTCTAGGTTGTTACAGAGCCGCAGTTTGAGTTCTCTGAGTCATACAGCAAATTCCCGTTGGCTGTATGTTTTACATATGGTAGTGTATGTTTCCATATTACTCCCTCCATACCTCCCAATCTCTCCTCCTCTCCTACCCCCAGGCATGTCCATAAGTCTGTTCTCAAAGTCTGTGTCTCCACTGCTTCTCTGCAGATAGTTTCATCAGTACCATCTTTCTAGATTCCATTTTTAAGCATTAGTATATGGTAATTGTTTTTCTCTTTTTGCCTTACTTCACTCTGTATAATAGGTCTAGGTTTATCCACCTCATTAGGACTGACTCAAATGTGTTCCTATTTATGACTGAGTAATAAACCACTGTATATATGTAGCACAGCTTCTTTATACATTCATCTGTCAATGGACATCTAGATTACTTCCGTGTCCTAGCTATTGTAAATAGAGCTGCAACGAACATTGGGTTACATGTGTCTTTTTCAGTTTCGGTTTCCTCAGGATATATGCTTAGTATTGGTATTGCTGGGTCATATGATAATTTTATTTCTAGTTTTGTGAGGAATCTTCATACTGTTCTCCATAGTGGCTGTATCAATTTGCATTCCCACCAACAGTGCAAGAGGGTTCCCTTTTCTCCACACCCTTTCCAGCATTTATTGTTTGTTGATTTTTTTATGATAACCATTCTGACCGGTGTGAAATGAGATCTCATTGTAGTTTTGATTTGCGTTTCTCTAATGCAGTGAGCAATGTTGAGCACCTTTCATGTGTTTATTAGCCGTCTGTATATCTTCTTTGGAGAAATGTCTGTTTAGGTCTTTTGCTCATGTTTTCATAGAGTTGTTTGTTTTTCTGGTATTGAGTGGTATAAGCTGCTTGTATATTTTGGAAATTAATCGTTTGTCAGTTGTTGCATTTGCTGTTTTTTTCCCCCCATTTTGAGGGTTGTTTCTTCACCGTGTTTATAGTTTCCTTTGCTGTGCAAAAGCTTTTAAGTTTAATTAGGTCCCACTTGTTTGTTTTTATTTCCATTACTCTAGGAGATGGGTCATAGAGGATTTTGCTGTGATTTATGTCATAGAGTGTCCTGTCTATGTTTTCCTCCAGGAGTTTTATAGTTTCTAGTCTTACATTTAGGTCTTTAATCCATTTTGAGGTTATCTTTGTGTATGGCGTTAGGAAGTGTTCTAGTTTCATTCTTTTACACATAGCTGTCCAGTTTTCCCAGCAGCACTTATTGAAAAGACTGTCGTTGCCCCATTGTATATTCTTGCTTCCTTTGTCAAAAATAAGGTATCCATAGGTGCATAGGTTTATCTCTGGGATTTCTATCTTGTTCCACTGGTCTATATTTCTGTTTTTTGTGCCAGTACCATACTGTTCTGATGACTATAGCTTTGTAGTATAGTCTGAAGCAAGGAAGGTTGATTCTTCCAGTTCCATTCTTCCTCCAAATTGCTTTGGCTATTCGGAATCATTTGTGTTTCTTTATGAATTGTGAGATATTTTGTTCTAGTGGGGAAAATGCCATTTATAATTTGATAGGGATTGCTTTGCATCTGTGGCTTACATCTGGTAGTATAATCATTTTCACAATATTGATTCTTTCGACCCAGGAACATGGAATATCTCTCCATCTGTTTATGTCATCTTTGATTTCTTTCCTCAGTGTCTTATAGTTTTCTTTATACAGCTCTTTTGTCTCCTTAGGTAGGTTTGTCCCTATGTATTTATTCTTTTTATTGCAATGGTAAATGGGATTGATTATTTAATTTCTCTTTCTAATATTTCTTTGTTAGTATGTAGAAATGCAAGTGATTTCTGTGTATTGATTTTGTATCCTACCACTTTATTAAGTTCACTGATAGTATCTTTAGGGTTTTCTATGTATAGTATCATGTCATCTGCAAACAGAGTTTTACTTCTTCTTTTCCAATCTGGATTCCTTTTATTTCTTTTTCTTCTCTGATTGCCATAGCTAGCACTTCCAAAACTATGTTGAGTAATAGTGGCGAGAGTGGGCACCCTTGTTTTGTTCCTGATCTTAGGGGGCATGCTTTCGTTTTTTCACCATTGAGAAGAATGTTTGCTGTGGGTTTATCATACATGGGCTTTATGTTCAGATAGGTTCCTTCTATGCGCATTTTTTGAAGAGTTTTTTTTTTTTTTTTACCATAAATGGGTGTTGAATTTTATTGAGAGCTTTTTCTGCATCTATTGAGGTTATCCTAAGATTTTTATCTTTCAGTTTGTTAATATGGTGTATCACATTGATTGATTTGCATATATTAAAGAACCCTTGTATCCCTGGGATAAACCTGACTTGATCATGGTGTATGATCTTTTTAATGTGGTGTTGAATTCTGTTTGCTAGAATTTGCATCTATGTTCATCAGTGATATTGGCCTATAATTTTCCTTTTTGGGGTTTTCTTTGTCTGGTTTTTGGTATCAGGGTGAGGGTAAACTCGTAGAATGAGTTTGGAAGTGTTCCTTCCTCTGCAATTTTTGGAGGAGTTTTAGAAGGTTAGGGATTAGTTCTTCTTTAAATGTTTGATAGAATTCACCTGTGAAGCCATCTGGCCCTGGGCTTTTGTTTTGGGGGAGATTTTTTATTACAGTTTCTATTTTAGTGCTTGTAATTGGCTTATTCATAATTTCTACTTCTTCCTGGTTAAGTCTTCGAGAGTGAACTTTTCTAAGAATCTATCCATTTCTTCCAGGTTGTCCATTTTATTGGCATATGCAGTGAAGCTAAGTGAAAGTTTCTCAGTCATGTCGAATCTTTGCGATGTCATGGACTATACAGTCCATGGAACTCTCCAGGCCAGAATATTGGAGTGGGTAGCCTTTCCCTTTTCCAGGCAATCTTCCCAACCCAGGGACTGAACCCAGGTCTCCCACATTGCAGGTGGATTCTTTACCATCTGAGCCACAAGGGAAGCCCTTATTGGCATATAGTTGCTCGTAATAGTCTCTTATGATCCTTTGTGTGTCTGTGTTGTCTGTTGTAACCTCTACTTTTTTCATTTCTAATTTTGTTGATTTGATTCTTCTCCCTTTTATTCTTGATGAGTCTGGCTAATGGTTTGTTAGTTTTGCTTATTTTCTCAAAGAACCAGCTTTTAGTTTTATTAATCTTTATTATTACTTCCTTCATTTCTTTTTTATTTATTTCTGCTCCAATCATAAAGATCATAAAATCATAAAGATTTCTTTCCTTCTCCTAACTTTGGGGTTTTTTTTTTTTGTTGTTGTTGTTCTTTTTCCAGTTGTTTTAGGTGTAAAGTTAGGTTGTCTATTCGATGTTTTACTGTTTCTTGAGGTAGGATTGTATTGCTATAAAAGTCCCTCTTAGAACTGCTTTTGCTGTATCCCATAGGTTTTGAGTTGTTGTGTTTTCATTGTTATTTGTTTCTAGGAATTTTTTGATTTCTTCAGTAACCTGTTTGTTATATAGAAGCTTATTGTTTAATCTCCATGTTTGTGTTTTTCTTTACAGGTTTTTTTCCCTGTAATTTATATCTAGTCTCATAGAGTTCGGTCAGAAAAGATGCTTGATATGATTTCAATTTTTTTGAATTTACTGAGGTTTGATCTGGAACCCAAGATGTGGTCTCTCTTGGGGAATGTTCCATGTACACTTCAGAAGAAAGTGTATTCTTTGCATTTGGGTGGAAAGTTCTGAAGATATCAATTAGGTTCATTTTGTCTAATATTTCATTTAAGGTTTGTGTTTCCTTATTTTCTGTTTTGATGATCTGTCCATTGGTGTAAGAGGGTGTTAAAGTCCCCTACTATTATTGTGTTGCTATCAATTTCCTTTTTATGTCTGTTATTATTTGCCTTATGTATTGAGGTGCTCCTGTGTTGGGTTCAGTTCAGTTCAGTTCCTAGTTGTGTCCAGCATTTGCTGCCCCATGGACTGCAGCTCGCCAGGCTTTCTTGTCAATCAAAAACTCCTGGAGCTTATTAGAACTCATGTCTATTGAGTCAGTGATGCCTTCCAACCATCTCATCCTCTCTTGTCCCCTTCTTCTCCCACCTTCAATCTTTCCCAGCATCAGGATCTTTTCCAGTGAGGCAGTTCTTTGCATCAGGTGGCCAGAGTATTGGAGTTTCAGCTTCAGCATCAGTCTGTCCAATGAATATTCAGGACTGGTCCAACTCTCACCTCCATACATGACAACAGGATACACGGCAACTGGAAAAACCATAGCTTTGACTAGATGGACCTTTGTCAGCAAAGTAATGTCTCTACTTTTTAATATGCTGCTTAGGTTGGTCATAGCTTTTCTTTCAAGGAGCAAGTATCTTCTAATTTCATGACTGCAGTCATCATCTGCAGTGATTTTGGAGCCTCCCAAAATAAAGTCTGTCACTGTTTCCATTGTTTCCCCATCTATTTGCCATGAAGTGATGGGACTGGATGCCATGATCTTACTTTTCTGAATGTTGAGTTTTAAGCCAGCTTTTTCACACTGCTCTTTCACTTTCATCAAGAGGTTTCATTTTAGTTCCTCTTCACTTTCTGCCATAAGGGTGGTGTCATCTTTGTATCTGAGGTTATTGATATTTCTCCCAGCAGTCTTGATTCAACCTGTGCTTCATCCAGCCCAGCATTTTGCATGATGTACTCTGCATATAAATAAGCAGGGTGACAATATACAGCTTTGACGTATTCCTTTCCCAATTTGGAACCATCTGATGTTCCATGTTCAGTTCTAACTGTTGCTTCTTGACCTGTACACAGATTTCTCAGGAGGCAGGTAAACTGGCATGATATTCCCATCTCTTTAAGAATTTTCCAGTTTGTTGTGATCCACACAGTCAAAGGCTTTGACACAGTCAATAAAGCAGAAGTAGATGTTTTTCTGGAACTTTCTTGCTTTTTCAAGAGTGAAAAAAAGTGGTTTTCCCTACTTTCTTCAATTTAAGCCTGAATTTTGCAATAAGGAGTTCATGATCTGAGCCACAGTCAGCGCCCGGTCTTGTTTTTGCTGACTGTATACAGTTTCTCCATCTTTGGCTGCAAAGAACATAATCAGTCTGATTTCGGTATTGACCATCTGGTGATGTCCATGTGCAGAGTCTTATCTTGTGTTATTGGAAGAGGGTGTTTTCTATAACCAGTGTGTTCTCTTGGCAAAACTCTGTTGGCCTTTGCCTTGCTTCATTTTCTACCCCAAGGTCAAAGTTGCCTGTTCCTCCTGGTATCTCTTGACTTCCTACATTTGCATTCTAGTCCCCTGTGATGAAGAGAACAACTTTTTTTGGTGTTACTTCTAGAAGGTCTTGTAGGTCTTCACAGAACCATTCAGCTTCTTCAGCATTAGTGGTTGGGGCACAGACTTGGATAACTGATATTGAATGGTTTGTCTTGGAAACAAACAGAGATCATTCTGTTGTTCTTGAGACTGCAGCCAAGTACTGCATTTCAGACTCTTTTGTTGACTATGAGGGGTACTCCATTTCTTCTAAGGGATTCTTGCCCACAGTAGTAGTTATAATGGTCATCTGAATTAAGTTCGCCCATTCCAGTCCATTTCAGTTCACTGATTCCTAAAATGTCGATCTTCACTCTTGCCTTCTCCTGTTTGACTACTTCCAGTTTACCTTGATTCATGGACCTAACATTCCAGGTTCCTATGGAATACTGTTTCTTTCTTTTGTTTTTTGGAATACTGTTTCTTTACAGCACCGGACTTTACTTCCATCACCAGTCACATCCACAACTGGGTGTTGTTTTTACTTTGATTCTATCTCTTCATTCTTTCTGGAGTTATTTCTCCACTGTTCTCCAGTAGCATATTGGGCACCTACCGATCTGGGGAGTTCATCTTTCAGTGTCCTATCTTTTCGCTTTTTCAAATGTTCATGAGGTTCTCAAGGCAAGAATATATGAAGTGGTTTGCCATTCCCTTTTCCAGTGGACCACGTTTTGTCAGAACTCTCCACCATGACCCATCCATCTTGGGTAGCCCTACATGGCATGGCTCATAGTTCCATTGAATTAGACAAGGCTGTGATCCATGTGATCAGTTTGATTAGTTTTCTGTGATTGTAGTTTTCATTCTGTCTGCCCTCTGATGTAGCATCCTGTCCCATCACTTCATGGCAAATAGATGGGGAAACAATGGAAACAGTGAGAGATTTTATTTTTTTCCACTCTAGAATCACTGCAGATGGTGACTACAGCCATGCAATGAAAAGATGCTCGCTCTTTGGAAGAAAAGCTGTGACCAATCTAGACAGCATATTAAAAAGCAGAGACATTACTTTGCCAACAAAGGTCCGTCTAGTCAAAGCTATGGTTTTCCTGGTAGTCATGTATGGATATGAGAGTTGGACCATGAAGAAAGCTGAGCACCGAAGAAGTGATACTTTCGAACTGTGGTGGTGGTGGTGTAGTCGCTAAGTCATGTCCAACTCTTGCTATCCGTGGACTGTAGCCTGCCAGGCTCCGCTGTCGATGGGATTCTCCAGGCAAGAATACTGGAGAAGGTTGCCATTTCTTTCTCCAGGGGATTTTCCAGACCCAGGAACTGTGGTATTGGAGAAGACTCTTGAGAGTGTCTTGGACTGCAAGGAGATCAAACCAGCCAATCCTAAAGGAAATCATTCCTGATTATTCATTGGAAGGACTGATGCTGAAGATGAAGCTCCAATCCTTTGGCCATCTGACGCGAAGAACTGACTCATTGAAGAGACCCTGATGCTGGGAAAGATTGAAGGCAGGAGAAGGGGAAGACAGAGGATGAGAAGGTTGGATGGCATCACCGACTTGATGGACGTGAGTTTGAATAAGCTCTGGGAGTTGGTGATGGACAGGGAAGCCTGGCGTGCTGCTGTCCATGGAGTTGCAGAGTCAGACAGGACTGAGACTGAACTGAACTGCCCTCTGATGGATAAGTATAAGAGGCTAATGGAAGATTCATGGGAGATACTGACTGAGTGGGAAACTGGGTCTTGCTCTGATGGGCGGGGCCCTGCCCAGCAAATCTTCAGTCCAATTTTATGTTCCTGAGTGGCTGTGTTCCCTCTCTGTTTCACCTGAGGCCAAACTATGATGGAAGTAATGAAGATAATGGGGAGCTCCTTCAGAAGGTCTTGTGCAGGCATACTCAGTGCTCCCAGGCATGCAGTGGGCCACCACTGACCCATGCCTCTGCTGGAGACCCCTGTACACTCATGGGCAAGACACTCATGTTGGGTGCATAGATATTTACAGTCTTAATGTCTTCTTGGATTGATCCCTTGATCATTATGTAGTGTCCTTCTTTACCTCTTGTAATCTTCTTTATTTTAATGTCTGTTTTGTCTGACATTGAGAATCACTACTCCAGCTTTCTTTTGATTTCCATTTGCATGGAGTATCTTTTTTCATCATTTTACTTTCAGTCTATATGTATCTCTAGGTCTGAAGTGGGTCTATTGTAGACAGCATATACATGGATCTTGTTTTTGTTTCCATTCAGCCAGTCTGTATCTTTTGGTTGGCGTGTTTAATCCATTCACATTTAAAAGTAATTATTGATGTATATGTTCCTATTGACATTTTTAAAATGTGAATTAAAACATTTAATTGTTTTGGGTTTGTTTTCATAAGTCTTTCCTTTCTCTTGTGTTTGTTGCTTATATATGACCCTTTAATATTTTTTGTAAAGCTGGTTTGGTGAAGCTAAATTCTCTTAACTTTTGCTTGTCTGTAAAGCATTTGATTTCTCCATTGATTTAGAATGAGATCCTTGCTGGGTAGAGCAATGTTGGTTGTAGACATTTTCTTTCAGTACTTCAAATGTATCCTGCCATCCCCTCTGGCCTGTGAGTTTCCACTGAAAGATCTCTGTTAATCGTATGAGTTTTCCCTTATATGTTACTTATCGCTTTTCCCTTGCTGCTGTTAATATTCTTTGTGTTTATCTTTGTCAGCTTGATTAGTATGTGTCTCAACGTGTTTCTCCTTTGGTTTTTCCTATATGGGCCTCTCTACACTTCTTGGCTTGATTAACTATTTCCTTTCCCATACTGGGGAAGTTTTCAACTATAATGTCTTCAAAATTTTTCTGTGTCTTTCTTTTTCTCTTCTTCCTCTGGGACCCCTATAACTCGAATGTTGATGCATTTAATGTTGTCCCAGAGGTTCCAGGCTATCCTCAATTCTTTTCATTCTTTTTCTTTTATTCTGCTTTTCAGCAGTTACTTCCACCATTCTATCTTCCATCTCACTTATTTGTTCTTCTGCTTCCATTAATCTACTATTGGTTCCTTCTAGAGTATTTTTAAGTTAAGTAATTGTGTTATTCATCTCTGTTTGTTTATTCTTTATTTCTTCTGTGTCCATTTTACTTGTGTTAATTGTATTGATTGCTTCTTGCATTTTCTTCATTCTGTTTTCTAGGTTTTGGAACATCTTTGTTATCATTATTCTGAAGTCTTTTTCAGGTAGTTTGCCCATTTCCTCTTTGTTTAGTTCGTCTTGTGTGTTTCTAGTTTGTTCCTTCATTTGTGCAGTACTTCTCTGCCTTTTCATTTTTTTTTTTTACCTTACTGTGTTTGAGGTCTCCTTTTCTCAGGCTTTGAGGTCGAATTCCTTCTTCCTTTTGGTTTCTGCCCTTGGTGGGTAAGGTTGGTCCAGTGGTTTGTGTAGGCTTCTGTTGGGTGTGACTTGTGCTTGTGCTTTGGTGGTAGGAGGTAAGTTTTTTTTTCCTCTGGTGGGCAGGGCTGTATGAGGTTGTAATCTTGTCTGCTGGTGACTGGGTTTGTGTTTTTGTCTTGTTTGTTTGGGTGAGGCATCCTGCACTGGCTATTGGCAGTTGGGTGATGCTGGGTCTTGTATACAGGTGGAGGCCTTTGTGGGAGTTCTCTAATTAATACTCCTTGGGGTTAAGAGTTTTCTGGCAGTCTAGAGTCTTGTTGTCAGTGCTCCCACTTCAAAGGCTCAGGGCCAGATCTCTGACCTGGGAACTGAAATTCCACAGGTGTGGAATTCCACAGGTGGTTTGTTTTGGTGTTAAAGGGTATTAAAACAAGCGCACTAAAACAAGAGACAAAGTGCAAACCCCAGACAAATGGCAAATACAAAATCAGGCAAATGGTAACCACAGTAATGGAATACATACACACACAGTGGTGGTGGTGGTGTAGTCGCTAAGTTGTGTCCGATTCTTGCGAGCCCATGGACTGTAGCCCACCAGGCTCCTGTCCATGGGGATTCTCCAGGCAAGAATACTGGAGTGGGTTGCCATTTCCTTCACCAACAGACACACATATACACCCATAAACAAAACCAAAGCGGTCCAAAAAAAAAGAAGATATTCATCCGTCAAGCAAAGGAGAGCAAAAATGATATCAACCAGTTAAAAACAAAACTAACTAAAGCATAAACTGGAAAGGAAAAAGCAATGTGCCAACTGGGGAATAATGCAACAAAAACAAAACAGACTAATAAACATGGTGAGAAAAAGAGAGAAAAGGAAGAAAAGACTAGAAAAGCAAAGTTAAATAGAGGTAGCTAAAGGAGATTGATATATATTAAAGAATAACAACAGGAAAGGAGTAAGAAAAGCAGACAAAAATGTATGTAGAAAATAATAAATTAAAAAAAAATTTTTTTAAGGGGAAAACCCCCTCAAAACTGCAAAAGGGCAACATAAAGTCAGGTGTATTTAAAGGAAATAAATTATCAAAAGCATGAATAAATTTAGTAGTACTAATAAAATCAAAAACTGTAGCAACAGAGGTAAAGAAAAAAAAATCCAGAAGCAACTACCATATAAATTAAAATATAAGAATAATAAATTTTTTCTTTGATCTCAACTATCAGTGTCCTTTCCCTTGCTGTGAGTCACAGATCATCTCCTTTCCCTAGGATGCCCGCCAATACTGGGCTGGTCTCTGAATCTGTTGTGGGGGCAGCTCAGACTCTAATCTGGTCCTCCTCCAGCGTGTTCTTGCCTCCAGTGTCCGGAACTGCCAATGCTAGTGTGTTTTCTTTTGCGGGACCTCTCATTGACCTTTTGTATAGTCCATAGACACAAAATCTGCCTAGTTGATTATGTGGATTTAATCTGCAGCTTGTACCACTGGTGGGGAGGTTTTGGGTTCTTTTTCTTAGCCACACTGCCCCTGGGTTTCAATTGTGGTTTTGTCGCCACCTCTGCGTGAGTCATCCACAGGGGTTTGCTCCCAAGGCTGTCCTGGAGGAACTGGATCTGCCCCGGGGAGGACTGGGTGTGTAGGTGGTGTAGCTGCTTGGATCACAGGAGCCCTGGCAGTCTCAGGTACTCAGGGGAGCCACTGTCTAGGGCAGCAGGAAAGACGGTGCTCTTAAGGTTTTTCTAGCCTCTGGCTGCTCTGTCCCAGTGGGGTTCGAGTGAGGAGATGGCAAGAGAGCATGCATCACGGGGACCCTGGCAGTCCCGGATACGCAGGGGTGCCGGTGGCAATTGTCACAGGAGGCATGGTGCTAGTAAGGCTTTTTCTAGCTTCTCCAGCTCTACCCCAGTGAGGACTGAGCATGTAGGTGGCACAGCTGCTTGCTTAGATCATGGGAATTTTGGCAGTGCTCCATATTCAGGGACACCAGCGGTCTCAGACGAAGGAGCTATGGTCCTATTAGAGTCTCCTAGCCTCTGGCAGCTGGTGATCACAGGCCTCTGGCTGGTTCTTCTCTTGCTTGGCCCGTTGAGACACTTACAGGACCTTTGGGTTAGGGTCCTTCTCTGATTCTGGCATGTCAGGCACTCACAGGATCCACCAGTTGGGGTTCATTTTTGTTTCTCGGTGCGTCAGGCACTTAAAGGGCCACCCTGGCTGGGGTCCTTCTCTGTTGTTTGGTACATCAGGTACCAAAGGGCCACGCTGGTGGGATTCTTCTCTCTTGCTCAGAGCATCAGGTGCTTAAAGGGCCACCCTTTCTGGGGTCTTTCATCTGTCCAGTGTTGAATGTGTGGGGAGAGAGAGGCTATAAAGACGGCTCCACCCCGTGTGTGACTCAGCAGTATCACCCTGCCTCCATGTTTGCCTGGCTTTCTTTCACATGCATTTCCCACTGTAGTCTCCTTCCTCATGTCCACTGCAGCCGTCTCCCTGCAGTCAGTAGTAGACCCTGCCCCGGAATTGCTCTGAAATCGCTAAGCTCCAGCTCCCAGCTGCTATGCTTTCTAGGGGAATTCTGTCCCTGTCCAAGGAGAAACTCCAGAAAGAATGAAGAGTCTGAGCCAAAGCGAAAACAACGCCCAGTTGTGGAAGTGACTGGTGGTGGAAGTAAAATGTGAATCTGTAAAGAAACAGTATTCCATAGGAACCTGGAATGTTAGGTCCATGAATCAAGGTAAACTGGAAGTAGTCAAACAGGAGAAGGCAAGAGTGAAGATCGACATTTTAGGAATCAGTGAACTGAAATGGACTGGAATGGGCGAACTTAATTCAGATGACCATTATAACTACTACTGTGGGCAAGAATCCCTTAGAAGAAATGGAGTACCCCTCATAGTCAACAAAAGAGTCTGAGATGCAGTACTTGGCTGCAGTCTCAAGAACAACAGAATGATCTCTGTTTGCTTCCAAGGCAAACCATTCAATATCAGTTATCCAAGTCTGTGCCCCAACCACTAATGCTGAAGAAGCTGAATGGTTCTATGACCTACAAGACCTTCTAGAAGTAACACCAAAAAAAGTTGTTCTCTTCATCACAGGGGACTAGAATGCAAATGTAGGAAGTCAAGAGATACCAGGAGGAACAGGCAACTTTGACCTTGGGGTAGAAAATGAAGCAAGGCAAAGGCCAACAGAGTTTTGCCAAGAGAACACACTGGTTATAGAAAACACCCTCTTCCAATAACACAAGATAAGACTCTGCACATGGACATCACCAGATGGTCAATACCGAAATCAGACTGATTATGTTCTTTGCAGCCAAAGATGGAGAAACTGTATACAGTCAGCAAAAACAAGACCGGGAGCTGACTGTGGCTAAGATCATGAACTCCTTATTGTATCACTACAAACAAAGCTAGTGGAGGTGATGGAATTCCAGTGGAGCTATTTCAAACCCTAAAAGATGATGCTGTGAAAATGCTGCACTCAATATGCCAGCATATTTGGAAAACTCAGCAGTGGCCACAGGACTGGAAAAGGTCAGTTTTCATTCCAATCCCAAAGAAAGGCAATGCCAAAGAATGTTCAAACTACCACATAAGTGCACTCATTTCACATGTTAGCAAAGTAACGCTCGAAATTCTCCAAGCTAGGCTTCATCAGTACGTGAACTGTGAATTTCCAGATTTTCAAGCTGGATTTACAAAAGGCAGAGATACCAGAGATAATTGTCAGCATCCAGTGGATCACTGAAAAAGCAAGAGAGTTCCAGAAAAACATCTACTTCTGCTTTATTGACTGTCAAAGCCTTTGACTGTGTGGATCACAACAAACTGGAAAATTCTTAAAGAGATGGGAATACCATACCAGTTTACCTGCCTCCTGAGAAGTCTGTGTACAGGTCAAGAAGCAACAATTAGAACTGAACATGGAACATCAGATGGTTCCAAATTGGGAAAGGAATACGTCAAAGCTGTATATTGTCACCCTGCTTATTTATATGCAGAGTACATCATGCAAAATGCTGGGCTGGATGAAGCACAAGGTTGAGTCAAGATTGCCGGGAGAAATATCAATAACCTCAGATACAAAGATGACACCACCCTTATGGCAGAAAGCGAAGAAGAACTAGAGATGAAACCTCTTGATGAAAGTGAAAGAGCAGTGTGAAAAAGCTGGCTTAAAACTCAACATTCAGAAAAGTAAGACCATGGGATCTGGTCCCGTCAGTTCAGCTCAGTCGCTCAGTCATGTCTGACTCTTTGTGACCCCATGAATCTCAGCACTCCAGGCCTCCCTGTCCGTTACAAACTCCCAGAGTTCACCCAGACTCATGTGCATCGAGTTGGTGATGCCATCAAGCCATCTCATTCTCTGTCATCCCCATTTCCTCCTGCCCCCAATCCCTCCCAGCATCAGGGTCTTTTCCAGTGAGTCAACTCTTCGCATGAGGTGGCCAAAGTACTGGAGTTTCAGCCTCAGCATCAGTCCTTCCAATGAATACCCAAGACTGGTCTCCTTTAGGATGGACTGGTTGGATCTCCTTGCAGTCCAAGGGACTCTCAAGAGTCTTCTCCAACACCACAGTTCAAAGGCATCAATTCTTCGGCGCTCAGCTTCCTTCACAGTCCAACTCTCACAACCATACATGACCACTGGAAAAACCATAGCCTTGACTAGACGGACCTTTGTTGCCAAAGTAATATCTCTGCTTTTGAATATGCTATCTAGGTTGGTCATAACTTTTCTTCCAAGGAGTAAGCGTCTTTTAATTTCATGGCTGCAATCACCATCTGCAGTGATTTTGGACCCCCCAAAAAATAAAGTCGGACACTGTTCCCACTGTTTCCCCATCTATTTCCCATGAAGTGATGGGACCGGATGCCATGATCTTCTTTTTCTGAATGTTGAGCTTTAAGCCAACTTTTTCACTCTCCTCTTTCACTTTCATCAAGAGGCTTTTTAGTTCGTCTTCACTTTCTGCCATAAGGGTGGTATCATCTGCATAGCTGAGGTTATTGATATTTCTCCTTGCAATCTTGATTCCAGGTTGTGCTTCTTCCAGCCCAGCTTTCTCATGATGTACTCTGCGTATAAGTTAAATAAGCAGGGTGACAATATACAGCCTTGACGTACTCCTTTTCCTGTTTGGAACCAGTCTGTTGTTCCATGTCCAGTTCGAACTGTTGCTTCCTGACCTGCATATAGGTTTCTCAAGAGGCAGGTCAGGTGGTCTGGTATTCCCATCTCTTTCAGAATTTTCCACAGTTTATTTTGATCCACACAGTCAAAGGCGTTGGCATAGTCAATAAAGCAAAAATGAATGTTTTTCTGGCACTCTCTTCCTTTTTCGATGATCCAGTGGATGTTGGCAATTTGCTCTCTGGTTCCTCTGCCTTTCCTAAAACCAGCTTGAACATCTAGAAGTTCATGGTTCCTGTATAGCTGAAGCCTGGCTTGGAGAATTTTGAGCATTAGTTTACTACCGTGTGAGATGAGTGCAATTGTGCTGTAGTTTGAGCATTCTTTGTCATTGCCTTTCTTTGGAATTGGAATGAAAACTGACCTTTTCCAGTCCTGTGGCCACTGCTGAGTTTTCCAAATATGCTGGCATACTGAGTGCAGCACTTTCACAGCATCATCTTTTAGGATTTGAAATAGCTCCACTGGAATTCCATCACCTCCACTAGCTTTGTTTGTAGCGATGCTTTCTAAGGCCCACTTGACTTCACATTCCAGGATGTCTGGCTCTAGGTGAGTGATCACACCATCGTGATTATCTGGGTCTTGAAGATCTTTTTTGTACAGTTCCCATCACTTCATGGCAAATAGATGGGGAAACAATGGAAACAGTGACAGACTTTATTTTGGGGGGCTCCAAAATCACTGCAGATGGTGACTGCTGCCATGAAATTAAAAGACACTTGCTCCTTGGAAGAGAAGCTATGACCAACCTAGACAGCATATTAAAAAGCAGAGACATTACTTTGCTGACAAAGGTCCATCTAGTCAAAGCTATTTTTCCAGTTGTCATGTATGGAGGTGAGAGTTGGACCATAAAGAAAGATGAGCGCCAAAGAATTGATGCTTTTGAACTGTGGTGTTGGAGAAGACTATTGAGCGTCCCTTGGACTTCAAGCAGATCCAACCAGTCCATCCTAAAGGAAGTCAGTCCTGAATGTTCATTTGAAGGACTGATGCTCAAGCTGAGGCTGCAGTACTTTGGCCACCTGATGGGAAGAACTGACCCATTGGAAAAGACCCTGATGCTGGGAAAGATTGAAGGCAGGAGGAGAAGGGGACAGCAGAGGACGAGATGGTTGGATGGCTCACCAGCTTGATGGATATGAGTTTGAGGAAGCTCCGGGAGTTGGTGATGGATGGGGAAGCATGGCGTGCTGCAGTCCATGGGGTCGCAAAAATTTGGATTAACTGAGCCACTAAGTTACACAGCATCCCTGTTCAGGGTACATATGGCTGCAGCAAGGATTGTCCGTGTGATTCGCATTCCATTCAGATAATCACAGATCAGTTGCCTCACTGTCCCATCAGCCTCAAATGTTTCTCCTCTGTCCCAAACGGTTGCCTCAATGTGGGATCTCACCTTTCCTTCAGTTCACCTCCAGGTGCAGTCCTCATCACACTCCTCTTTTTCCCCCTACTTCTTTTGTCCTACAGAGTTTGCATGGTTTTATATATACTTTTCTGGTGATCAGGTACTCCTGCTCGCTCTCATCTGGTGTTCTGCAAGATCATCTGTGTCTGAAGTTATATTCCTGATGAATCCATGGAGAGAGAAGTACACCTTGTCCATTTATGCCTCCACCATCTTGGATTTCCTGAACATTCCTATTTTTAGTTTTTTAAGGAACCTCTGTACTCTTCTCCACGAAGTCTGTGTCAGTTTACTTTCCCATCAGCAGTATAGGGAGGTTCTCTTTTCACCACACCCTCTCCAGCATTTATTGTTGGTAGATTTTTAGATGATGGCTCTTCTGATCATTGTGATACCTCATTGTAGTTTTGAGTTGCATCTTTTCATGTGCTTCTTGGCCATGTGTATGTCTTCCTTGGAGATGTCTGTTTAGATCTGCTCATTTGTGATTCGGTTTTTGTTTTTTTTATATTGAATACATGAGCTGTTTGTAAATTTGGGAGATAATCCCTTATTGGTAATATTGCTTGCCGATATTTTCTCCCACTCTGGGTTTTTCTGTGCAAAGGCTTTTGAGTATAATTAGGCCTCATTTTCTTCTTTCCATTACTCTGGGAGAAGAATTGAAAAAGATATTGCTGTGATTTATTTCAGAGTGTTCTGCCTATATTTTCCTCTAAGAGTTTTATAGTATCTGGTCTTACATTTATTTAATCTATTTTGAGTTTCTTTTTGTAGATGGTGTTAAAGTTCTAATTTCATTGTTTTAAACGTGTAGCTGTAGTGGGACTATTTCAAAGGAGTGGCTTCTCTGTATGTAGTGGAAGCTGGTGGAGAAGGCTAGAGAGAAACTAGGGCGGGGAACATATGTGGTTGTACACGTGTATTTTCGCTGAGCAGAGACGGGGAGAGTAGTTGGTGTACAGAGAGTAAGGTGACAGGTTATGGGTACCTCAGACTTCCCTGGTAACTCAGCTGGTAAAGAATCTGCCTGCAATGCAGGAGACCCTGGTTCAATTCCTGGGTCAGGAAGATCTGATGGAGAAAGAACAGACTACCCACTCCAGTATTCTTGGGCTTCCCTGGGGGCTCAGATGGTAAACAGTCCACCTCCAGTGCAGGAGACCTGACCTTGATCTCTGGGTTGGGAAGATCCCCTGGAGAAAGGAATGGCTATGACTCCAGTATTCTGGCTTGGAGAATTCCGTGGACAGAGGAGCCTGGCAGGCTACAGTCCATGGGGTTGCAAAGACACAACTGAGCAACTTTTACCATGGTGTGTCAGGGCAGCCGATGCTAGAGAGACAGCTCCATGGAGACAGGAACATAAGAGGTTGATACAGTTACAGCCTGGAGAGGCCCTGATGCCAGGCTCCGAGGTTTAGAGCCGCAGAGCTAAGCAGGTAGGACAGCCTTGGTGACCCACATTTGAAGGTGGGAGCCAGTGCTCTTGTCCGTAGAACAGACCTTCCACGGGGCTCAGAGTCACAGACCTTGGCAGGTCCATTTCTTCCCTGAAGCTTACACTGGCCCCCTCCGGCCCTCACTCAGAGCCTGAGCAGGAACCTGTTGTTTCAGGAGCCGGTGACCTTTGAAGACGTGGCTGTGTACTTCACTCAGAACCAATGGGCCAGTCTGGACTCTGCGCAGAGGGCCCTGTACAGGGAGGTGATGCTGGAGAATTACGCAAACGTGGCTTCCCTCGGTAAGGTCTCTCAGTGGCCCTCTGATAGCTGATATCTTCCTCAGATGTCTTGGGAGTTCTAGTAGTCCTTAGGGTTCTGTGGAGATGCTGGGTGGGGAAATCCCAGGTTCCTCTTGGCTTTGAAGTTGGACTTTATTCCTTCCCAGGGAAGGGTGTGGTTTTGGACCCTGAGGGAAAGGACTCTTGGGGCGCCCCCAGGAGACCTCAATTCTTCTGTCCTTGTAATGTTGTGGATGTGGGCCCTTTTCTGTGTGCAGGAGCCTCCCAGGATATCAGTACATTCATCCTTCCTGAGGGGATGTCCTTTCTTCTGAGTCAAGGCGAGTTTGCACTTTCTCCCTGGGGAGAATCACTGTCTCCCTGATCTTGCCATGGAGTGCAGTTTGGACCCCTTCCTCAGAACCCCTGTGTGGCTCCTTGGTCCCCCAGGCAGTCCTCTTCTCCCCCCAACTCAACTCACCTGCCTTGGGGTGGGCAAGGGATCTCAGTAACAGCTCTGGATGTCTCCCCTCAACTTGTCTGTCTCTCTTTCTTGTTGGAGTAGTGTCTCCATTCCCCAGACCTGATCTGATCTCCCAGCTGGAGAGAGGGGAAGCTCCGTGGGACCCCGATCCCTGGGAAACAGAGGATTTGAGAGGCATCTGTCCAGGTGAGTAAGGGGACTTAGCACCTTCTGGTTTCGCCTTCCTGGTTTACTGGAAATGTTTCTTCTGCAGTGGAGAGCAAAGCTCCCTGTAGCTGACCCTCTGACCTGTATTGAGTTCCTGTCCCAAACCTGTAAGGACAGTTTTCATGGCAGGGTTTCAGCCATACTTTATAAGGTGTGATTCTGTGCATCAAACTGATTGATTTGTACCACAGCTATGATTTTATTTTCCTTTATAGTGTTTATATCATTTTTAGTATTTTAAAGTTCCTGATGCCATAGTGTTGTGGTTTACAATGAATTTGTTTTAAATGGGGCCATAGAGGAAAGGGCAAGAATACTGCCCCATTTCTACACCTAACACACACACCCACTTACCCTAAAATTTCCTGGAATCTTTACTGATGAGTTAGTCCTGGGAGGCTGTAATTATTTGGGTTTTCTTTACTCATTCCCAGGTGGCTCAGATGGTAAAGAATCTGCCTGCAATGTGGGAGACCTAGGTTTAATCCCTTGGTTGGGGAGATCCCCTGGAGAAGGAAATGGCAACCCACTCCAGTATTCTTGCCTGAAAAGTCCCATGGATGGAGGAGCCTGGCAGGCTACAGTCCGTGTGGTCGCAGAGTCGGATGTGACTGAGAGAATTCACTTTTCTTTTCTTTAGGAAGAAACTTTCCAGGCCTCACTTCTCACACATATTGTGATACTGTAAAAAGTGGTTTCTTTAGCAGTAAAACCACGGTGGCCTACAGTTCTCCAATCAACTTGTATTCCCACTGACTTTCTGAAATAAATAATCTTTTATCCTAGAATATTATATGAAATAATTAAAAATAGAATTGTCAGGCTGTTATTTAGAATTCAAAATTGGGGGTGGTTTCCTGGCTTCAGGTGGGGCATTGGGACCCATCGTTTCTCTGTTTGTTTCTGGGCTTCTCAGCTGCTCCCCTTCATCTCACTGATGTCTTTTCCCTCCTTGGGGGGTCTCCCTCTCTCTCTTTTGAAGCCTGTTTGCATTTCGTGCTGGTCCATCTTACCTCACCCATCCTTTTTTTGCTCTTTTTTTCCCCTCTTGCTTCCTTTCCTTCCCACTCTTGAAGCTCTCACTTGCCCACCCCACCTGCCCTGGTTCATTGCCCAGCCCTTCCTTATAAGAGGCACTTCCTGGACTGCAGTGTCATCACTTGTCCAGTTTATGCTGTTGTTTTTCTTTGTCTCTCTCATCCTCCTTTATGGACGCTCATAACCATCTCATGGGATATTTTTGGAATATCGCATCCTACAAGAGAAAACCAGGACTGCTGGATCCCGTTTCCCTTCCAGTTCAGTAACGAGGAAACTTGTGGTTTCTTTGGTCAGGTGGTGAGAGGGGCATCAAGACAGAAGAGCCAGCGGTAGAGCAGCAAGCCTCTGAGGGCACAGAGGCCCACGGCAGGCCCGTGGGAGGGCCTCTCACGAACGGGTCTCAGCACTTGGATTTTGAAAGCAAGGCAGTGTGGCAGACTATTAGTCTGAACCCCAATCTGATACTTCGAGGTGGCATGAAGTTCTACAAATGCAAAGAATGTGGGAAGATCTTCCGATATAACTCACAGCTCCTTCGGCATCAGAGTAGGCACACTGGAGAAAAGCCCTTCAAGTGCAAGGAGTGTGGCAAAGCTTTCAAGTCCAGCCAGAACTGTATCATACATGAGAAAAATCACATTGGCAAAGGACCCTATGAATGTAAGGAGTGTGGCAAAGGTCTGAGTTCCAAAACTGCCTTGACCCAGCATCAGAGGATCCACACGGGGGAGAAGCTCTATAAATGTAAGGAGTGTGGCAAAGGTCTGAGTTCCAACACTGCCTTGACCCAGCACCAGAGGTTACACACTGGGGAGAAGCTCTATAAGTGTAAGGAGTGTGGGAAGGCGTTCACCCAGAAGATCACCTCCATTCAGCATCAGAGAGTTCACACTGGAGAGAAGCCCTATGAGTGTAAGATGTGTCGAAAAGCCTTCAAGTGGTATCCCAGCTTTCTTCAGCATCAGAAAAGGCACCGTGTGGAGAAGCCCATCAAGGCTTTCGGGCCGCCCCTGCTGCGTCCCCAGGGCCCCTCTGCATCCTTAGCTCCTGGGTGTCTCCCGGGCCTGAGCTCTGGTCCTGCTGTGGCCGTGGCCTTGCCACACGCCGTCCTCATTCCTGCCTCCGGGCCCGTGTTCATGCTGCTGCCCGCCTCCGGGGTTCTTTCTTCCCCTGTCCAAGTAGTTCGTGTTTTACAAGGTCTTCCTCCTGCTGTGAAGCCTTCCCCAGTTATTCTGACCCCTTCTCCTCACCCCCCGTGACCTCTATCTTGGCACTTCTCTGGCTGTTACAGCGGATCTCTAACCTACCTTCAGCTTGATCTGTAGCTTTTACACTGTACTTATGCTCCAGCTATTTGAGCATAAACCCCATTGTAATCGAGATACATTTAAAGACTGTGTTATATACAATATATTTGCTTCTGGGTAGAAAATGGAAACACTTGACTTTTGTATTGGTCCCTTTCAGACTTGAACAGTAATGACCGTATCTGCATCATGGGGCTGCTCGTGGGTGCTGGTAGGACGCTGTGGTGAATTAGGGATGTTTCAGAGAAGATATCCCCATGTCAGGGGATATCTGTCACTGTGATGTGAGAGAAGCTGCCTGGGAGAAACAGGAGGCATGTGAGATCTGTCAGAGTTTAGAACTGGCCTGAGTTTCCAACCAGGGCCTTTAGAAATGAATGCAGGTGGTTCAGTGGTTGAAGGTTCATGGTGTCTTCATGCAGTTGAAGTTGGGTTGCCTTTGACACAGATCAGTGAGGATCTCGTACGTCTCTGAAAAAAATCATGTAAAATAACCAGTTAAAAAACATGTATTGGGCTTCCCGGGTGGCTCAGGGATAAAGAATTCACCCCTAATGTAAGAGAAATGGGTTCAATCCCTGGTCCAGGAGATCCCACATGCTGTGGAGGAAGTAAGCCCCTGTGTCGCAGCTACTGAGCCCACCTGTGTCAGCTAGTGAAGCCCGAGAGCCCTGGAGCCTATGCTCTGCGACAAGCCACTGCCGCGAGAAGCCTGTGTACTGCAACTAGAGAGTGGCCCCTAATTGCTGCAGGTGGAGAACAGCCTGTGCAGTAAAGAAGACCCAGCACAGTCAAAAAAAGGAATACATGTACACAGTGATTGCAATTATTTATCTGATTGATAGCAGTCATGTCTTGAAACATGAAAGGTGTGTGTTTTTTAAATCTTAAGTTTTGCTCTTGATATGCAGTTGTTTCCTTTTAACTTTGGTTTCCTAAGCACACATACACCAAAGCATTCATCTTTGCTCCACCCATTGTGTACATTTTTCTTGGTGGGCGTTCTGGTTTGCTGTTGGCAAGCGTTGGTTTCTGCATTTCCTTTTCTCCAGATAGCATAAATTATGAGTTTGGCAAATTACTAAAGAAATAGGAGCAGATGATTGGGGGAAATCTGAACATGCCTGTGTAATGTTTTAAAATAATTTTTATTTATTTATTTTTGTTGGCACTGGGTCTTCATTGCTGCACTGGGCTTTCTCTGCTTGTGGTGTGTGGGCTTCTCATTGCAGTGGCTTCTCTTGTTGTGGAGCACGGGCTCTAAGGTGTGTGGGCTCAGTAGTTGTGGCATGTAGCCTTAGTTGCCCCATATTATGTGAAATCTTCCCAGACCTGGGAGCAAACCTGCAGTCCACCAGGCTCCTCTGTCCTCCACTGTCTCCTGGAGTTAGCTCAAATTCTTATCCATTGATCAGTGAGGCTCTTTAACCAGCTAGTCCTCCACCTTCTCCTTCTGCCTTCAGTCTTTCCTAGCATCAGGGTCTTTTCCAGTGAGTCAGCTTAGTATCAGGTAGCTGAATTATTGGAGCTTCAGCTTCAGCATCAGTCCCTCCAATGAGCACTCAGGGTTGAGATCCTTTAGATGGACTGGTCTGATCTCCTTGCAGGTCAAGGGACTCTGAAGAGGTTGTGACAGGTTAGTGAAGGAGAACTTTGGATTGTTCTTGCTTTTGACTTTAGATGAGGTCTTTTATAACTATGCAAAGGACTATGTGAAGTAATTCCTGGGAAAAGAACTGAGTTATGCATTACAGGCATACCTTATTTTATTGCACCTCATTATATCTGTTTTGCGTATACTGTGTTTTTTACAAATTGAAGGTTGTGACAACACTGCATTATCGGAAAATGGCTAAGATATTTTAGCAATAAATAATTTTTAATTAATGCTGTTCCTCCTTTTTTTTTTGGACATAATACTATTACACACTTCACAGATTGTAAACAACTTTTATATGCACTGGGAAACCAAAAAATTCACGTGACTTGCTTTCTTGCTGTATTTGCTTTATCATGGTCCTCTGGAACCAAACCCACAATACCTCCAACGTGTGCCTTCCTAGCACTGTTGTGCTGTGCTTAGTCACTCAGTGGTGTTCGACTCTTTGCGACCTCATGGAATGTAGCCCGCCAGGCTCCTCTGTCCATGGGGATTCTCCAATCAAGAACACTGGAATGGGTTGTCATGTCCTCCTCCAGGGGATCTTCCCAACTCAGGGATCAAACCTGAGTCTCCCACATTGCAGGCGGATTCTTTACCATCTGAGCAACCAGGGAGCCCAGGAATACTGGAGTAGATAGCCTTTCCCTTCTGCAGGGGATCTTCCTGACCCAGGAATTGAACTGGGGTCTCCTGCATTGCAGGCGGATTCTTTCCCAGCTGAGCTACCATGGAAGCTGGTAAAGTATTAGCACAAATTTAAAGTAAATCCTTAAATGTTTATGGAAGGGGCCATACGTTTTTTTAAAGTTGTTTTTCTATCTACATGTTTCTCCATTGCAATTAGTGCTTCTTAAACTTTACCATGTGTCTCAATAACCTGGTATAGAAAGAGTAATTTTCTGGCCTCTCAGAGATTGTGATTTTTAAAACACTGTTTTATGAGAGTATAGTTGCTTTACAATGTTGTGTTAGTTTATGCTCTACAACAAAGTGTCCGATTGTGGATATCCATGGTGATGCCCAGACCCTTAGTGTGGACCATGCTTTGAGAAAGCTGCCTTGAGCAGATGTCTGGTGGTGTACATTGATAAAGGGCTTGCCCTGTTAACTCAGTGGTCTTCAGGAAAGAGACCTCTAAAAATAGTTTGGGTGGTGTCACTTTAGAAGGAGAGAGAAAAGCAAGTGGAATTGGTCCATAGGGAAGAAAAGGGAAGGGGAAAGAGATCTGATGTGGCCTGTGGAGAGTCCTTGAGTTCTCAACTGCCAGGAGGTGGACAGTGGCTACTTTTTGCTGTTTTTGTGGCTTATTTGCATGTTGACTGAAAGAGTGAGAAAATATTTTTTCTTATATAAAGTTAATACACTTTAACAACAGCTCTTGGGTTAAAGAGAACACAAAGTGGATGCTGCAGATGAGTGGAACTGAACAACAGAAGGATGCGATGTAGCAAGGTCTATGGCATGTGACAGAAGGTGGGGCTTGGAATAAGGTTTGTAGTCTTGGATGCATTCTTTGTGTGAAAAGTCACTCAGTCGTGTTCTGACTCTGCAGCCCCATGAACTGTAGCCCGCCAGGTTCCTCTGTCCATGGGATTTTCCACCAAGAATACTGGAGTGGGTTGCCATTTCCTTGTCCAGGGGATCTTCCTGACCCAGGGATTGAATCCAGGTCTCCTGCATTGCAGGCAGATTCTTTACCACTGATCCACCTGGGAAATTTGAAGGCTTTCAGTTCAGAGTTGGGAATGGTGGTAGTTGGGGGAACCAAAATAATTACCCCCAAACTAAAAACAAATATAGACCTTTTCCCCCAGTAAACTTAGCAGGAATAAGATACAACGGACTTCGTTAAAGATGGCCATTGAATATACCATTCACACCCTCCTGAAACCCCATTGAGAAAGAGATTAAAAATTAAGAGGCATAAACTCAGAAAGACAGTGAAAATAAGCTAATTATAACATTTTGGAAACTCGAACTTAGGTGAAGGAGTTATGTCTTTGAGTACAGCTAAGAAAAGTAAATCCTAAACCATGTTGCGGGAAGCTGAGCAGCGCCTCCATGTGGCAGAAAAGGTTAAGAAAGATTCAGGTAACTTTTGAAAGTGTGCTGGCAATGCAGGAGACCTGGGTTGGATCCCAGGGTGGGGAAGATCCCCTGGAGAAGGGAATGGCTACCGACTCCAGTGTTGTTGCCTGGACATCTATGGACAGAGGAGCCTGGCAGACTATACAGTTCATGGGGTCGCAAAGAATTGGACATGACTTTGCGACTAACATTTTCTCCTTTCTGGAAGTGTAGGTGATGCTGGTGGGGTGAAGAACAGGAAAATCAACTAAAAGTCTTTAAGAAACACTGAGATTCCATGTCACTTCCCCACCCCTCTCTCCTTGGGAGCAGTGTAGCAGGAATTTTTGGTGTCAGGGCACAACAATAAATGTTAAGTCCTTACCCCTGTAACCAAAACCTGCTCATCTCTTGAGGATGCTGCTTCCCAGCACCATCCCTCACATCACATATTCTGGATCCTCTTTCTCTGTGAAAGTTTCAGGCCATTCTTCACCTCTCACTTTGCCCTCAAACCTCCACTTTGAGTCCTGTCATCAGGCTGGAACCTCTGGGTCACATGCCCTTTGTTCCTTGAAGATGTTAGCTCATCACCTGCTGTCCCTCTGCTCAACATCGATCTTGTCTTAATTCTTGGTGTTTTCAGTGGATGAGCCTTCCAACAGCTCACCTCTCATTTTCTTTCTTACCCTTTCATTTTACCTGAAACACTCCTTTGATCATGTCCTAGACCTCTTCATGATACAAAATTTCACCCCTCTGTAACCTTAGCACTTTAAATATCTTGCTCTGTGACCTGTCTTTCTAATTTCTTCCTTTTAGAATCCTGATGCTAACAGTCCTTCAGCTCCCACTGTTCCCCCCTTTAACTGCTCTTCACTTCCTTCATGTCTGTTCTTTCTTTATCGTGCTTAAAGTCCATGGTCAATTATGAGAACAGTTCCTCTACATTCTCCTTTAATGGCCTTGCCCTTTTCTGGCTTTGGTATATACTCAGTTGGCAGGACCCCATCTCTGACTAAATGCAGTTCTTTGCCTTCTTTGTGCCAGCATCCATGCTACCAAAAGTGGTCAGGGAAGAGCACATTGTCATGTGGAATTATCCTGCTTGAGGTTCATGATAAGTAACTTCAAGTAGGCCCTTAATGCCTCCTACATCATACTGTATCTCCAGGGTTCCCTTCATTTTCCTGGACTGCTGCTCTGTACCTCCTTTCACAAACCTCCCAGTACTTCTTGCCCAGTCGTCACCAGCCTCAGCGGATAGATTCTGCTCTCTGCTGGGATAACTGGAGCTCCAGGGAGTGGCTGTGCCTTCAGCCCTGGTGCCAGAATGAGGAGACACAGGTGGGGCCGTCCCTCATCTCTTCCCCTTTCCAACTTGCAACATCTAACCTCCTCCCACCCAGTTCTCATCTTGTCCTAAGGCAGCTCTGTCACGTTCAGCAACCCACTTCTACTTCTTAATTCTCAGTGTGCAGTTGCAGACAACAGAATCTTTTTGGGTTTCTTTTTTTGGCCACACTGTGTGGCTTATAGGATCTTAGTTCCCCAACCAGGAATTGAACCTGGGCCCACAGCAGTGCAAGTGCAAAGTCCTGTCCACTGGACCATCAGCCAATTCCCCAGAATCTATTTTAACATGTTTAAGCAGAAAGGGATTTACTACAAACCACTAGGTAGCTTACAGAATTCCCAAAAAGGAACCAAGCTGGGCTCTCACATAGGCAGATGCCCAGAAAAGGGACCAAGGACAGCTCCAAGAGGCTCCAGTGGAAACCCAGCAGCTGCTGGTGCCTGCTGCTAGACTGGCACCCTCACCGCACCGAAGAGAGGAGCTAGACCTCCAGGAGGCTTGCTACATGTTCCGAGAAAAACCAAGTGCATCCACATCCATTTGAGAAGGATCCTGACTATATGGTCTCATGATCTTTATTTCCATTTTCCAAGTTGTACCTGCTCAGTGGGAATTTGTTGTATGTGTACATCTAAGGAGCAAGGGCTTCTGGGAAATAGTTTTTGAATTCTGCCTCAGAAAGTGAGATTTGTAAGGTGGAGCAGTCCTAAAAAACAGGGAAAGGGTTTTCAAAACATTTTGGGCAGCTTTTATAAAATATCAAGTATTCATTTCAGGCGTAGAAAATGACCAAAATCTCTGAAGAATACACTATATCCATGGGTAGGGAAGGTCAATATCCAGATTTCAAGTTTTGCCAAGTGAATTTTTATGTTAAAAGTAATTTGAATCAAATTTACAAGGGAAGTTGTCTGTGTGTGCATGCACATGTGTACGTGTGGAGCCTCACAAATTGATTCTAGAATTTATAGAGCAAAGGACAAGAATAGCTAAGACATTTTTGAAGAAGTTGGCTGATTTTGTGCTACCAGATATTAAATGTATTGATAATGAAAAACAACAAAACAAAAGCAAAACCAAAGCCGACCTAAACTTAACATACACTGTAATATGATTTATGTCAGTTAAAACATCAATTATCTTCCCTGGTGGCTCAGAGGTTAAAGCGTCTGCAATAGAGTGTTTAGAAATAGACACATTTTATACACAGTTATACAGATTTATGGAGAGGGCAATGGCAACCCACTCCAGTACTCTTGCCTGGAAAATCCCATGGACGAAGCCTGGTAAGAGTCGGGCATGACTAAGCGACTTTACTTTCACTTTTCACTTTAATGCACTGGAGAAGGAATTGGCAACCCACTCCAGTGTTCTTGCCTGGAGAATCCCAGGGATGGGGGAGCCTGGTGGGCTGCCGTCTATGGGGTCGCACAGAGTCGGACACGACTAAAGTGACTTAGCAGCAGCAGCATACACGTTTATACAAAGTACAGGATTATAGAGAAAATATAGAGTGATCAGCATCAGTGGCACAGGCTGAGAAAATATACTTCCTCTTCTCCTCTTCCTCCTCTGTTCTCCTCTTCTTTCATTCTGTCCCACATTCCAGGAACCCAGTCTCAAATGCTGCCCCTCAGTGGTCCAACACTCCCCACCTTTGCCTTGTTTGTTTTCTGAAAGCAATAGTAGATATTTTGTTTCTAAAATATCTTGAATTAAAGATTCTCAAAGTGCTTTACAAAATGTGGTCTTTTTACACCTCTATAAGTAGATCAGTACAAAAAGCTTATTTTATGGCTGTCCAGAAAGAAGTTATATCATTTGCTTTAAGGTAAAAATCACATTGTCTTGTTAATTTTTTTAAGATTTGTTTATAGCTGTGCTAGTATGGATGTGAGAATTGGACTGTGAAAAGTTGAGCACCGAAAAATTGATGCCTTTGAACTGTGGTGTTGGAGAAGACTCTTGAGAGTCCCTTGGACTGCAAGGAGATCCAACCAGTCCATTCTAAAGGAGATCGGTCCTGGGTGTTCTTTGGAAGGAATGATGCTAAAGCTGAAACTCCAGTACTTTGGCCACCTCATGTGAAGAGTTGACTCATTGGAAAAGACTCTGATGCTGGGAGGGATTGGGGACAGGAGGAGAAGGGGACGACCGAGGATGAGATGGCTGGATGGCATCACCGACTCGATGGACGTGAGTTTGAATGAACTCTGGGAGTTGGTGATGGACAGGGAGGCCTGGCATGCTGCAATTCATGGGGTTGCAAAGAGTCGGACACGACTGAACGACTGAACTGAACTGAGGTTTTCATTGCTGTACTCTGGCTTTTCTCTAGTTGCAGTGAGTGGAGGCTACTCTGTTGTGGTGCACAGGCTTCTCAGTGCAACGGCCTCACTGGGGTGGAGCAGGGGCTGTAGGCTCTCAGGCTTCAGTAGCTGCAGCTCGCAGGCTCTAGAGCATTGGCTCTGTAACTGTGACGTGGGGGCTTGGTTGCCATGCGGCATCTGTGATCTTCCCAGAGCAGGGATCAAACCTGTGTCCTCTTCATTAGTAGGTAGATGCTTAACCATTGCACCACCAGGGAAGGCCCCAAGTCATATTATCTTAAAAGCTACCTAATATATATAAGAATAACCGTGAACTTCCTGATGTTCAAGCTGGTTTTAGAAAAGGCAGAGGAACCAGAGATTAAACTGCCAACATCCACTGGATCATGGAAAAAGCAAGAGAGTTCCAGAAAAACATCTATTTCTGCTTTATTGACTATGCCAAAGCCTTTGACTGTGTGGATCACAATAAACTGTGGAAAATTCTGAAAGAGATGGGAATTACAGACCACCTGACCTGCCTCTTGAGAAATCTGTATGCAGGTCAGGAAGCAACAGTTAGAACTGGACATGGAACAACAGACTGGTTCCAAATAGGAAAAGGAGTACGTCAAGGCTGTATATTGTCACCCTGTTTATTTAACTTATATGCAGAGTACATCATGAGAAACGCTGGACTGGAAGAAACACAAGCTGGAATCAAGATTGCCGGGAGAAATATGAATAACCTCAGATATGCAGATGATACCACCCTTATGGCAGAAAGTGAAGACGAACTAAAAAGCCTCTTGATGAAAGTGAAAGAGGAGAGTGAAAAAGTTGGCTTAAAGCTCAACATTCAGAAAACAAAGATAATGACATCCGGTCCCATCACTCCATGGGAAATAGATGGGGAAACAGTGGAAACAGTGTCAGACTTTATTTTGGGGGGCTCCAAAATCACTGCAGATGGTGATTGCAGCCATGAGATTAAAAGACGCTTACTCCTGGGAAGAGAAGTTATGACCAACCTAGATAGCATATTGAAAAGCAGAGACATTACTTTGCCAACAAAGGTCCATCTAGTCAAGGCTATGGTTTTTCCAGTAGTCATGTATGGATGTGAGACTTGGACTGTGAAGAAAGCTGAGCGCCGAAGAATTGATGCTTTTGAACTGTGGTGTTGGAGAAGACTCTTGAGAGTCCCTTGGACTGCAAGGAGATCCATCCAGTCCATTCTGAAGGAGATCAGCCCTGGGATTTCTTTGGAAGGAATGATGCTAAAGCTGAAACTCCAGTACTTTGGCCACCTCATGCGAAGAGTTGACTCATTGGAAAAGACTTTGATGCTGGGAGGGATTGGGGGCAGGAGAAAAAGAGGACAACCGAGGATGAGATGGCTGGATGGCATCACGGACTCGATGGACGTGAGTCTGAGTGAACTCCGGGAGTTGGTGATGGACAGGGAGGCCTGGCGTGCTGCGATTCATGGGGTCGCAAAGAGTCGGACACGACTGAGCGACTGAACTGAACTGAACTGATCTTGCTTAAAGAAAATATTTTGAAACTTCTATTACATGAAGCCCAGTTTTAGGGCTGGCTCATCTATTTCTCATAAATGAATCAGTAATGATTGTTATTTCTATCAACCTTTCTCATTTACAGTGTGTGTTATTTGCTCAGTCCTGTTGGACTGTTTGTGACCCCACAGGGTGTAACCTGCCAGACTCCTCAGTCCATGAGATTTTCCAGGCAAGAATACTGGAGTGGGTTTCCGTTTCCTTCCCCAGGGGATCTTCCCGACCCAGGGATTGAACCCAGGTCTCCTGCTTTGCAGGCAAACTCTTTACCGTCTGAGCCACCAGGACTGTTACAGGAAATTTCAGTTGGCCACAATTTTCAATTTACCTCATTACCACATTCTTAAGGACAGCTTGAATTGTTTTAGTCATGACCTGTGGCTTATGGGATTTAGTTTCCAAACCTGGGATTGAACCCAGGCCCCTAGCAGTGGAAGTGGAGAGTCCTAACCACTGGACCACCAGGGAATTCCCCTTGGATTTTAATAATGATAAAAACATCTACTTTACTGGCGCTGTTTACCATTTAACATTTAAGCACAATGCACTGAAAGTTAGATTTTTCTATATCAGGTTTGTATTTTTAAAAACTCCAGAAATGGTAAATGACCTTGCTTCAAGACAGTGACTAGAGACAGAACTGAAGTATATCAATGCCCACTTTCAGCTGTAATCTTTACTTGTAAGAAAAGCAGTCTCAGGTATAGCTGTTCTCAGTGTATCAAATAAATACATGGGATAGATGAATTTTTTCCTTGCCCTTGTTTTGCCAGCAATCTTAGCAGTTTACTTATAATTTGTTCTTCAGTGACTATTAGCAAATTGGTTATCTAAGGAATGAGTGAAGTTCATTCGATTCTGTCAGTAAAAGTGCAAATAGAGTCTCAAATGTATAGGCAGCAAAAATGTGAAGCCAAATTGTGTCTGTTCCTCAGAAGGAGGTTTTCTTCATAGCCACTGTTCTGGGAACACGGCAGTTTTCTTGTACCTTTTCAGCTCTCTCATTTTCCATAAACAAAACGCCTAATTATTATTTTTTTAACCTTTATCTATTTGACTGCATTGTGTCTTAGTTGAGGCATACTACACCAATCTTCATTGCTTCAAGTGGGATCTTTCACTGTCGTGCACAGAATCTCTACTTGCAGCTGGAGAGCTTAGTTACTCTGAGACGTGGGATCACAGCTCCCCAACCAGGGACTGAACCTGTGAACCACTGCAAGACAGATTCTTAACCACTGGACCAGCAGGCAAGTCCTGATGCCTAATTATTTTATGAGCAGTTAAGAAGAGGTGCCTACATTATCTCCACTTTTAATATCTTGACCATATAAAGTGGCTTTTAAATTTTTTTTTTTTCTAATTAGAAATACATGCTTTGGAGCAAAAATCTTGCCTGGAAAAATACCTAGGCCTGAATTTCACCACTTTTACTGCTTTGGTGAATTACAGACACGCACACAGTGAATGTGCATGCATCCATGAATTACAGGTATGCAGACTCTGTCACAGAGCTCTTTTCAGTTAGCAGGAAACAATGTGTGTGTCCTAGAAACAAATGATCTGTAATATCATGTTCAACAGCTGCATGATACTGCACTGCACGGATTTCTCTTCTTCCTGGTACTAATATCTTACTATTGAATGTTCAGGATATTTCCATTTTGAATCTCTCTAAATACTTGGATGAACACCTAGTACATATGTGATTGACACAGTTATGATTTATTATTTTTTACCTCATTCCATTTAAAAGGAGTGGAATATTTCTGTTAAACTAAAGGCCTCTTTGATACCCAGCCCAAGCTTGTCCTGCTCACTGCACAACAGGCCCGTAAATTAGGAGATGAGTTGTTGGAGCAAGGAATAATGACTTTAACTGGAAAGGCAGCAGGCCAGGAAGATGGTAGACTAGTGTCTCGTTGCAAAGAACCCTCTTCCTTCCGTCAGAATTTGGGCTTCTGTTACACAGGGAAGGGGGCGGGCTCACTGCAATGCCAATGGGCCAGGGGGAACCGCCCCTATTACACCTTTTGTTCTTCTGTTTCACTCTTATTATTTTCCCAGAGCTACTCTATAAATAATAAATGGCACTGCTTTTCACGTTGAAAAAGTCAGCATCGGTGCTGCTGTCTGAGGGATGCTGGAGGCAGTCATGCCGTGTGCAGCCTTGCACAGGTTCTCTGTCTCTGTGGGTTATTAGTCTCTCCCCTGTCACTCAGCAACATGTTCCCTCATGACCACTGTGCTTGAGGTATATTACTAGAGGATTCAGGAAAGTAAGGGAGTAAACCAAAAAAGAGAAGTATTTAGAGCTCAGGAAATGGAGGATCCAGTATTCACAGAGTAGTGAAGGGATGGGAAGAGAGTTGTACACATGTCCTAGGCAACAGCCCGTTTGAATTGAGTAGGACGATGAAATACTGTGGGGGCTTCCAGGAAAAAAGGACAATAATATTCTGATTCCAGGCACATCATTATGCACTGTCAGAACACCAAAGATAAAAGGACCTAAGTGCTTCTGCGGGTGTGTGGGAGTGGGGAACAGGTCACAGGCATCAAGGAAGTGGGGTCAGAGTGGCACGAGACGGCTCAGCAGCATCATGGGGTGCTCCCAGAGAGTGGGCGGCGCCTGAAAAGTTCTGAAGAATATTTGCAACCTGGAATTCCATCCCTAGCCAAACTGTCCATCAAAAGTAAATTAATGCAAGTAGAATGCTAAGTGCTAACTATGAATGTACTGAGAGTACTGAAACTAAATCACTTTCTGACCATTATAATCAAGGTTGGTTCAGGTAAGAATCAATGGATGCTCAGTCTAGGGGGAAATTTAATGAGGATCAGAATATTTATATAGTCTTCAATGTTTCCCCATGGAAGCTTATTAGTTGCAAGAGAAATCACAAAGTATCTACAAATTGCACAGCACCTTGACTGTATTAACAAAATTCACACCACCAAAGAGGGGCATTTGGAGATTGTGTCCTTCATACGTGACGGCCTGAGAAAAGCACATCGCTTGTGGGTATCCTAGTAAGGGATGATCATCCCGAATCTAATCACGGGGAATCACCAGGCAAGCCCAGTGTGCTGTATTTCTATTCAAAAAGGTGATTCCGTGTTCTTTTAAAAATGTGTCATAAAAGACAAAGGCTGAGAAGGTATTCCAGGTTAAGTGTGACTAAAGAGATATGAAGCTCAATGCAATACCTGAGTGGATGGTCTATTGAAGGAAAAATAAACTGCTATAAAGGAGATTATTGCAACATTAAAATGTAGACAATAGATTAGACACAAATTGGATCAATATTAAATTTACTAAAGGTTAACAGATTATGTAAGAATATTTTAAGGAAATATACACACAAATATTTATGGATAAAGCGCCATGATGTATGAACATTACTTTTTAAAATTATTTAATTGGAGGCTAATTACTTTACAACATTGTAGTAGTTTTTGCCATACATTGACATGAATCAGCCATGGGTGTACAGGTGTCCCCCATCCTGAACCCCCCTCCCACCTCCCTCCCCATCCCATCCCTTTGGGCTGCCCCAGTGCACCAGCTTTGAGTGCCCAGTTTCATGCATCAAACTTGGACTGGTGATCAATTTCACATGTGGTAATATACGTTTCAATGTTATTCTCTCAAATCATCCCACCCTTGCCTTCTCCCAGAGTCCAAAAGTTTGTTATTTATATCTGTGTCTCTTTTGCTGTCTCACATATAGGGTCATCGTTACCATCTTTCTAAATTCCATATATATGCATTAATATACTGTATTGGTCTTTTTCCTTCTGAATTACTTCACTCTGTATAATAGGCTCCAGTTTCATCCACCTCTTTAGAACTGATTCAAATGTGTTCTTTTTAATAGCTGAGTAACATTCCATTGTGTATATGTACCACAGCTTTCTTATCCATTTGTCTGCCGATGGACATGTAGGTTGCCTCCATGTCCCAGCTATTGTAAACAGTGCTGCGATGAACACTGGGGTACACGTGTCTCTTTCAATTCTGGTTTCCTCGGTGTATATGCGCAGCAGTGGGATTTCTGGGTCATATGGCAGTTCTATTTCCAGTTTTTTAAGGAATCTCCACACTGTATGAACATTACTCTTAAATATTTCAGAGAAAATGATCATCTCTCTCCATCCATCTACCCCTCCCTTCCTCCCTCCATCCATCCATGAGAGAGAAAGAGGAGACAGAAAAAGAAAAAGCAGATATTCAAGAATATGGAACAAAATGCTAGTAACAGGTGAATGTGCATAAAAGGTAACACAAGTTTCATGTAACTATTCTTAGAACTATTCTATAAGTTGGAAATATAAAAAAAGTAATATAAACATGTTTTCAGACATCCAAGGACCAAATAGTTTAACCATCATGTTAAAAGATGTGCTTCAGAAAAATAAGGAAGCAATGTAGAAAAAAACTACAGATGATCTAGGAAATTGGAAACCCAGCACAGGAGAAGGAGAAAAGGAAGCCCCAGGAAGGCAACAGTAATTAGTCCAGATTGGAACAGAAGGATGAAGCATGTTTGGAGAGAGATCTGAAAGAAAAAAAAAAAACAAAAACAAATGGGATTGATAGATTACTTGAGATTACTTGGAAGTGTTTGAGTGTTCAGAAAATTATTGTTTCTCAAATCTGTAGGAAAATTTGGAAAAAAAATAAGGGGCAATACAAAACAAAGCAAATTTCAAAAGAAAAAAAAAATCCAGGCAACTATGAAGTACAGGAAAAGCCAAAAATTTAAGAAAGAAAGAAAAGGTAATCATAAAACACACCATGACTTATCAGGTATTTAGTCACGATAAGTACACATTGCATTTTTATAATCAAAATTTGTGATATATTGGGAGAATGATAGAGTATAGTGAGACGTAAAAAATTACATCCTCAGTGATCACCATCAGAACTCAACAGATTATAAAACAACCCTGTGAAGAGCAATGTAAACGTACGTGGCAGCTGCTGTTGTTTGCCCACAAAACAGCCAATCCATTTGTTGCTCCTCCTGGATTTTGCTCAGCATTTCCCTCCTTCCACTGGCTGTGTGTAGCAGGGGCATCCCCAGAGGGGAAATGCTGCTTGGTCCAAGTTGATCATGCTGGGCCTGTACCCCTCTTTTTACCAGCCAGGGCATGGCGGTGTGCTGTAGTTCTAGCTGATGACACACTAGGGAGGGCTTTTCAGGGGTTTCAAGGAGTACATTTTACAATTTTAACGAAAGACACACATAGCAAGTGGCCTTTAGGCACTGTCATTTCTGGATGTGGTGTTCAGAGCTCCTGAGTCATCGTGTGAGCCCCATTCACAGCACCTTCTCTGTGGTGCTCCTCATCAGGAGGAGCTGTGCTATGGAAGACAGCACAACTGTCTTCCTTCTGGCTTTCCGTCCCAACCAGAAAAGCACAAAGCCTACACTGCATCTTCTCTCCGTCTAGTTAATGTCCTCCTCATTTGACTTTCTACCCACTTTGAAACCCAGGTACGTTATGGAGACATTGACAAACAAGCTGGCAGAGACCTTCAGGGAACACCAGCCGACCCAAATTGAAAAGGCTGTTTTTTAGACTCGATACCATTCAATGCAGGAGGGCCCCCAAGTGGTATATTAATAGCAAATGCCTATTTTAAAAGAATTTTTTTAGCTTCAGAGAGATTTTTATAATGATAAGATAATTATATCACTGCTGTGCTGTGCTGTGTTCGACTCTTTGCAGCCCCACGGACTGTAGCCCACCAGGCTCCTCTGTCCATGGAATTCTCCAGGCAAGAATACTGGAGTGGGTTGCCATTTCCTCCTCCAGGAGTCTTCCCAATCCAGAGATCTAACCCGAGTCTCTTGAGTCTCCTGTGGTGCAGGTGGGTTCTTTATCACCAAGCCTCCTGGGAAACCCATTTGTATCATTAGTAGTTCCTTTTAATTTCTTGGGCAAAATTTAGTGGGTGAAGAATCAAGATAAACTTGTATTTCCTCTTGGAGGTACTTCACATGGGTAAATGAGGCCACATATTTGAAGGTTAAGGCCTGGCTCTCAGCAAAGAGCCCATGGTTGGCTCTGTCTGGCAAGGCCATTGCTAGTATACAGACAACTGGAGGTCCATGAAGTGAAGTGAAGAAGTGAAGTGAAGTCGCTCAGTCGTGTCCGACTCTGCAACCCCATGGACTGTAGCCTACCATGCTCCTTCGTCCGTGGGATTCTCCAGGCAAGAGTACTGGAGTGGGTTGCCATTTCCTTCTCCAGTGGATCTTCCCAACCCAGGGATCAAACCCGGGTCTCCCTCATTGCAGGCAGACACTTTACCATCTGAGCCACCAGGGAAGGTCCATAGCTTAGGTTAAATATGCTCATTGGTCCATCTTATTGGGAGAATATCAGTTCAGTTCAGTTGCTCAGTTGTGTCTCTCTGTGACGCCATGGACTGCAGCACACCAGGCCTCCCTGTCCATCACCAACTCCCGGAGTTTACTCAAACTAATGTCCATTGAGTTAGTGATGCCATCCAACCATCTCATCCTGTCGTCCCCTTCTCCTCCTGCCTTCAATCTTTCCCAGCATCAGGGTCTTTTCAGATGAGTCAGTTCTTCCCATCAGGTGGTCAAAATATTGCAGTTTCAATATTCAGCTTCAGCATCAGTCCTCCCAATGAATGTTCAGGACTGATTTCATTTAGGATGGACTGGTTGGATATCCCTGCTGTCCAAGGGACTCTCAAGAATTTTCTCCAACACCACAGTTCAAAAACATCAATTCTTTGGTGCTCAGCTTGCTATATAGTCCAGCCCTCACATCCATACATGACTACTGGAAAAGCCATAGCTTTGACTATATGGACCTTTGTCGGCAAAGTGATGTCTCTGCTTTTTAATACACTGTATAGGTTTGTCATAGTTTTTCTTCCAAGGAGCAAGTGTCTTTTAACTTCATGGCTGCAGTTACTATCTGCAATGATTCTGGAGCCCAAGAAAATAAAGTCTGTCACTGTTTGCATTTTTTGCCCATTTATTTGCCATGAAGTGATCTGTGGTAGTTAAGTTCCATAAAGTCACTGTGAACACTGAATTAGCAAATATAGAAGAACACTTTCTCTCAGAGGAAATATAAGAGTAGGTTTCTGTGAGACTCTGGCCATAGTTTCGTCAGCTAATAAAAACATGACCTTATTTTATGTGTGTTATTTTAAAGACAAGTTATTTAATATACATCATTGATTCATTAGTACTGAACTCATGGCCAGCAGTATCATAACTCATGCCTGAATGAAGTTTATCTAACAGATGTATTTTCTCCATAAGGCGCATCACAGCCTTCTTCCTTTTAAGAACACTGGATTGCATTTCAGGACATAACTCCGGAGCCATCCTAAGTGGTGAAATTACTAACAAAAAGTGTTACAAAAGTGTGAACAGAGTGACATTAAATAGACTACAGAAAGGGCATTTGTGTATAGCCTGAAGGATGAATCAAGAAAGCAGAGTCCCCTTGATCAGCCTCATCTAGGAATATGCAGGGTGGGTGACTCAAGGCTTTTGCCATTCTTCACATATCTGTGAATGACCACAAAAACACTGAGGGTATTGATTTTGGGGTTACTAGTCAATTTTGTGAGTACAGAGATCCACAAATACAGAACCTGTGAATATTAAGGATTGGCTGCATGCATCTCTTAAATATAAGGATTATTTTAAAACCATAGCTTCAATTACCATTTTTGCTCCTAGATTCCGTAACATTATGGACTAGCCATCAAAATTCACATTTTCCCAACTGTCTTATTAAAGCATCATTATGAATCTGTGGATTTGATCATAGCTGGCATGTTTGAATTCATTTGCAAAGATTATCATGATTCATTATTTATCCTCAATATTATTACCCATGCTCAGACTGTCCCATCTTTGGCCACTGGGAGTTCTGTTTGTCCAGGCAGCACTGGTTCCTTTTCATGAGAAACGGTCTGTAGAGACCCTGCTCCGGGTGTTCACTGCTGTCAGCACTGTCAGTTTCCAGTGGACAGAACTGGGAAACACAGGAAGTACCTGTCTGTCTGTGTATCTACCTATCTAGCTAGCTATCTAATCAGTCATGAAATACATCATGATTTGAACCTATGCTTCCTTTTCAGGTTCTGGATTATATGATTTTTACTCAGTTCTTCTAATACTTGTATTTCCTTCTTCCAACACCCAGAATCTTTGTTCTCAGAAACATGAATGATGAAATATCATGTAATTTTTCAGTAGTTTTATCTGACTTTGCATTACCCATATGACGTCTAAAATAGCAGAACCAGAGTAATATCATTACTGAAATCAGTTACTCTGTTGCTATTTTTTAAAACTGGAGGATAACTGCTTTACAATATTGTATTGGTCTCTGCCGTACATGAACATGAATCAGCCACAGGCGTACACATGTCCCCTCTCTCTTGAACCTTCCTCCCACCTCCTACTCCATCCCATCCTTCTAGGTTGTCACAGAGCACCTGATGTGAGCTCCCTGCATCGTACCCCAAATTCCCACGGGCTCTGTTTTACATATGGTCATGTATATGTTTCCATGCTGCTCTCTCAACTCGTCCTTCTCCTTCCCCCACTGTGTCCACAATTCTGTTCTCCGTCTGTGTCTCCACTGCTGGCCTGCAAATAGGCTCATCAGTACCATCTACAGTCCTTTCTGTACTTAGGATGCATCCCACTGGGGGAGCACAAATTCTTATAGCTTCTCTTTGTGTAGTTTTGCTACCAAAATGGATACACAGCTAGGTTCATTTATTTCTTTATATTTTTGGATTAATATTTTAAAATTTAATGTTGTCAATAGATGTAAAAGAACTTTATCCTATAGAGAACCCTTAAAACCTATTTGTGGTTTATTTGTCCATGAAAAAATAGAATTAAACCTGTATATCTTTATATCCTTTATTATAGAAATAGTAGTATACACATTTTTCTGCCCTTAAAAAAACCACTTTAACAATGTATCTTGGAAATTACTCCATAGTAGATGGAGATACTCATAATTACAATATAGTTATATACTACTCTGTCATAAGGATATGCATAATTTATTCAACCAGTCCCAGATTGTGGCATTTTAGTTGTTTTCTCTCTTAGCTATTCTAGAGTGTCCTTATACACCTCTCTCTTTTTAAAGAAAGATTTATCTATTTATGACTGCAATGTGATTTTTAAAGATTCATTTATTTACGGCTGCGCTGGGTCTTTGTTGCTGTGCGTGGGCTTTCTCTAGTTGCAGTGAGCAGAGGCTACTCTTTAGTTATGGTGTCCAGACTTCTCATTGCAGTGGTTTCTCCTGTTGCAGAGCATGGGCTCCAGGGACCGTGGGCTTCAGTAATTGCAGCTCACAGCTCTAGGGCACTGGTTCAGTAGCTGTGATACACAGGCTTAGATGTCCCTTGGCATGTGGGATCCTCCTGGACCAGGGATCAAACCCATGTCCCCTGCATTGGCAGGCAGATGCTTTACCTCTGAGCCACCAGGGAAGCTCCATATATCTCTTTTATATTTGCCAGTATATATTTGAAATAGATTACAAGAAGTATGATTACTGAATCAAAGGGTAAAAGAATATATAATTTGGCTAAATATCTTCAGGAGAAGGCAGTAGCACCCCACTCCAGTACTCTTGCCTGGAAAATCCCATGGATGGAGAAGCCTGGTAGGCTACAGTCCATGGGGTCGCTGAGGGTCAGACACGCCTGAGCGACTTCACTTTGACTTTTCACTTTCGTGCATTGGAGAAGGAAATGGCAACCCACTCCAGTGTTCTTGCCTGGAGAATCCCAGGGACTGGGGAGCCTGGTGGGCTGCCATCTATGGGGTCGCACAGAGCCGGACACGACTGAAGTGACGTAGCAACTTAGCAAATATCTTCAAATTCTCTTCCGTACAGGTTATTCTATTTGCATTCCTCCTGTGTGCAGCCTGTGTGTTCAGTCACTTTGTCTCTGACTCTTTGCCACCCTAGGGACCGTAGTCCACCAGGTTCTCAGTCTCTGGGATTCTCCAGGCAAAAACACTGGCATGGGCTGCCATGCCCTCCTCCAGGGGATCTTCCTGACCCAGGAATCAAACTGGTGTCTCCTGCATTGCAGGCAGATTCCTTACCCACTGAACCACCTGGGAAACCCCTGTATTCCTTCTAGCAATATGTAAAGGTACTGGTTCTTCCAAAGCCTCATCAACAGAGTGTACTGTTGAACTTTTTGAGTTTTGCTCATCTTTTGGAGAAGTGAGAAACTGTATCTCAGTATAATTTGCATTTCTGTTATTATTGCCCAACTTTTCGGAGGAAAATACAATGTATTGGTAACATATAAAATAATACATTTCATAGAAACCCTAATCTCCTTCTTTCTTAAAAAGTTAATGTAGCTGCACCAAATCAACATTTCCAGCTGGGATGACTGAGTCCAGCTGTCCACGTTAGATGGGCGTGTGGTTCCCGGTTTAATACAAACTCCACTCTGCCCTCACTGGATTATAGAACCTGCCTTTCTGTCAGTGTTCGATCTGTCAGCCCATCCCTTGACTTGAAAAGTAGGTCTAACAGTTATCTGTTGCCAGAAAATGCGGCACCACGAGCATCACAGTCACAGAACCGCGGTGGCCTCTATCACACTGAGTGTCTGTTGCCCTGCCTCTGGGGTGGCTGGCTGGGTGGCTGTGCTGATGTCAGCTGGGCTCACTCACGTCTGAGGGTTTGGTTAGCTGTCAGCTGATCTAGATGAGCTTTGACTGGTTATAGAGCCACACACAGAGTGTGATCCCGTACATGAGAAGCGTAGCGTGTACTGGGTGGTGTGCTCTTTGTCCAGATGCCACTCATGCAGGAGCCCTCACTGCTAGGTTTATGGGGGGCTACGTCCCCCTTAGAGTCACATGCCTCATCCCCTGACAACCCACCCCCAGCGCTCTAGCCTCAGACGTCTGCTCGCTGTCAGTAAGGACTTTTGCTTCTACCAGGTCCTTTGGCTCTGTCAGAGACGGGAACGTGGTCTCGTCTGCTGAACCACGTGGTAGGGCAGAAGGACGGCAGTAGCAATGCTGACGAGAAGATGGCTGAGCTCCCAGGGAGAGGGATTCCTGTCAGCTGACCACGTCTGGACTCAGACTGCAGCTCTTCCCTGGGTCTCCAGCCTGCGGGCCCGTCCTGCAGATTCTGGACTTTCCAAGCCTCCACAATTGCACGAACCAATTTCTTTCTTTTTTATTATTGGAATGTAATTGCTTTACAATGTTAATGTTGTGTTAGTTTCTGCTGAACAATGACGTGAATCAGCCATATGTATACAGACATCTCTCCCCACCACCGACATCCCACCCCTTTAGGTCATCACAGAGCACTGAGCTGAGCTTCCTGTGCTTTGTATTAATAGCAAGTTCCCACTAGCTATTTATTTTACACATGGTAGTGTATATGTATGTCAATCCTAATCTCTCAATTCATCTCAGCCACCCCCGCCCCATGTCCAAATGTCTATTCTCTACGTCTGCATCTCTATTCCTGCCTTGAAAATAAGTTAATCTGTACCATGTTTTTAGATTCCACATAAAAGCAATAATATGCAATATTTGTTGTTCTCTTTCTGACTTACTTCACTCTGTATGACTGACCCTAGGTTCATCCACACATCTACAGATGACCTTATTTCATTCCTTTCAGTGGCTGTGTAATATTCCATTGGCTTCCCTGGTAGCTCAGCTGGTAAAGAATCTGCCTGCAGTGTGGGACATCTGGGTTCAATCCCTGGGTTGGGAAGACCCCTGGAGAAGGGAACAGCTACCCACTCCAGTATTCTGGCCTGGAGAATTCCACGGACTGTACAGTCCATGGGGCTGCAAAGAATCACACATGACTGAGCAACTTTCACACACACACACGCATGAGTTTCTTTAAAACTTTTTCAAGGTGTAGTTTTATTTACTCTTGGCTGCACTGCCCTCTGTTGCTAGCTGTGGCTAACAGGGGCTACTCTATGTTGCAGTGAGGGGGCTCTCACTGCAGTGGCTTCTCTTGTGGAGCACAGGCTCCAGGTGTGAGGACGGACTTCTGAAACGGTGGTGCACAGGCTTAGTTGCTCTGCAGCATGCGAAATGTTCCCAGACCAGGGACTGAACCTGTGTCCCCTGGATTGGCAGGCACATTGTTATACACTGGGCCACTGGGGAAGTCCCTGCGTGAGCTAATTTCTTAGTCTCTCTGTACACACACACCCTGATGGTTCTGTTTCTCTAATACAGAATGTTAGTGAAGGAAGGGCTTCAGCCTGCATTGTTGCTTGTTTCCTTCTAAGGCAGTTTAAGAACAAATATGCTTCACCATGGTAAGAATTCATTTCCTTCAGTTTTACACGAACAGATGACTATTCCTCACATAAACAAAATGCTGCCTTCATTTCTTGTCTATTATAACTCTATTCTTAGGATTCCATCCCTTCTCGTTCCGTGTTGCACTCTGGAGATTTCTGGAATTAACTGACAATGTGTGGTCTCAGCGCCAGATAAGTGTTCTGTAATCCCTAGGTTTTTCTCCTGGTGGGTTGAATGGGGTGGTGAGAGAGTAGGACTGATGTAAAAGAAGTCTTTTCACCCTGCCACAAACCTTTAGAGGCTCTTTGTAGTTATACCCCTCAAAGATTTAGACCTTCCCTAAGCTCTATTTATTTTCAGAAACTGTCCTGGGTTCCAAGGCAGGTTCCATTCAGGCCAAACCCAATACAAAGGATGGTGCAGTCATAAGACTACATTGAACCATTTTGTCTCATTGAACCTACTAGAATTTGGTTACTTATTTTTGGCTGTGTGGCATGTAGGATCTTAGTTCCCTTTCAAGGATTGAACCCACCCCCTGTGCATTGGAAACCCAGAGTTTTAACCACTGGACCACCAGGGAAATCCCATTGAACCTAGGAGGATTTATACTCAAGTCTCTGAGTCTTTAAAACTGGGAGGCTCTGTGTGTCTTGGATATTCTGAGTTTTGTACAAATGGCACCACTGACACACGGGCCTCCAGGATCCCTGAGCGCACACGAGAAAGGTCTCAGTAGCCAGACTTGGAAAAGGAGAGGACGAGAGGGCACAGCAGGCAAGCTAGGCTCTGCGTTCAGCGGCACAGGCTGGGCTGCTCCTCCTCCTATTGCATTATTCTGCAGATATTCCACAGTGTTTGTTCTAAACGTCCTCTGATTTGGCAGAGGCACCTTGGCATCACGGGGAACTGGCATCTGGGAGAAGCACTGAAGGTGCTTTGCAGTGGGGGCTGATTTCTTAAATAATCATAAATTCTGCACACTGTGCATAGAACCAAACACATCACAAACACACGCTCTGAAAACCCTCTTATGAATTCTTTTCAATCTGTGCCTGTGCAGAGAACACGGGCGTCATCTGAAAAATCATCACATGGCCTCCCAAACCCAGTGGGATGAACGAGGGACTGAATGGGCTTGACTCCTCATATCTGGAACCTCTCAATCCCCAGGTTCCAACATTAAAACTCACTAGTGGCGGTGGAACCCACTCCAGTGTTCTTGCCTGGAGAATCCCAGGGATGGCGGAGCCTGGTGGGCTGCCGGCTGTGAGGTTGCACAGAGTCGGACACGACTGAAGTGACTTAGCAGCAGCAGCAGCAGTGGGGGTGGAGGAATGAAGGGAAGAAGGGGAAAGACTGATGTGAAGAAGGTGAGGAAATATATCTACCACAGCATAGAGGTTTTTGAATCAAATATATCTGGGTTCAAATCCAATTCCTACTGCTTACCAGCTGCATGACCAGAGGCAAGTCACCCAAAGCCCTGAGCCTTAGCTCCCTTACGTGTACAAAGAGAGTAAGAACTAACTACCTTGGAGAGTTGCTGGCAGGCTAAGATCATGATTGTGAAGAACACGGCACACAGTGGGTCTTCAGGAATGCTAGCTTCCTGACAGCTTTTCTTAGATGAGCGCTCAGAGAAGTCAGTGCCAGACTCAGGCCTGACTTGGCTTCCCCTTTGACAAGCAGTTATGGCAGGTGTGGATGTGTGTCCACCCAGGTGGGGTGTGTTTGAGGAAACGTGGTTTGAGGTGAGATGAGATTATCCCAGCAGAAGATACCTTTGTCTACAGAGAGGACATAATTTTCAGAAGATCCATTTAATTGCATGAAGTGGAAGCACCTGTAAGTACAATTTTCTGGGGGCTATAAAACCACATCAGTTTCTAAAGACAAAGTCTACCTACAGGTAGGTCTCCTGTGCAAATTATTCACACTTGTCTTTGGGGGCCGTATGCCGGGAGCCAGCGTGAGGAACTCCGCCCATGGCAAAGGTCATGAGGAAGGAGGCTTGGCATACGCAAAGGCGTGATCAAGCCTCAGGAAACCCCGTTCCTGAGCATCTAACCCCAAAACCAGAGTCTGTTTTATGCTCTCACCTACACCTCTGACTTTACGGGGGGCTCTCCCCCATAACCGTTTCTCTCGGAGAAGGAGTAAACGCGCAGCTCCAAGGCAATAAAAATTCCTGGGCGTGACAAGAGTGTTTCAGCTTACGGACTCCTCTGAAGGTTATCTAGCCCGCCTGTATAGGTTCATCCGGCCACATGTGATTGTTTACAGCCTCCCAATCTGAGAGGCACGAGATGTTTTAGACTTACTAAAGGCAAATTATTTTGGGGAGTTAGAAATTATTAGTATAATGGGTTGGTTAGGAATTATATTGGTGAAGGGTTTTTCATTTGTTGTGTCAATAATTGCTGCTAATTCCCTGCTCTGGGTGGGACAAGGATGTCTCAGGTCAAACCTCTCTGCTGACAGACTAGCTTGTGTGACAGGATTATCCATATTCCTGCCACTATGCACATGATTGTTTACTACCTCTTAACCATAAACAACACAGAGAGTTTTGGAGTATTTTGAGAGTCTTAATTAGCATAGGGCTTTTTCTTCTTATTGAGTCAATGATTGCCATCAGGCCTCCATATCCTTAGGCACCTGGGAATATATTAATCAATGTATTTGGAATATAGCAAAGGAAATATAGTAGTTTGATGTTAGCAATACTAGACTTTTTGAGTTAATGAATTTTCTCTTTTGTAATAGACCACTGTACTTTGTTATAAATCACTGTGTCCTTGCTATGTAAAAATGTAACTTTATCATATCTTAAGACTAAATAGATCTTAAGGGGAGCATTGGTGAAAGGATTTTCATTTGTTGGGCTGATGTTTGCTGCTAAATCTCCATGTTCCCTACCCTTATAACGAATATAACTAACATATAGGAAGAATTAAGTATTAACCTTTAAGCATATAGGAGAAATAAGTATTAACCTTTAAGATTAATCATGTTAACCTTGGGTTAAATAAATTCCTTTCTTGATTGTAACTCACTACACCCTCACCCTATAGGAATGTAACTTTATTTGGAGGGTGGTGCCTGGTTTAAGAAAAAACACCCTTGGAAAAAATAAGTTTTTTGGTTATCAGAAAGGATCATAAAATGTCAGCAGGTCTCACTCATGGCCAGAAGATCATGTACCTTTTTTATACATTTATGTGAAGCACCTGATTTTGATAAAGGTCAGGACTGCTGACTCCCGTGTGACTCTGTATTCATCCCTATGTGTAACAAAAGGTATATAAGCAAACCCAAACATAAAGACATCGGATCAGTTTCCGGAAAGACTGATTCCCCCATGTCGCTTCTTTCTTGCTCCCGTTTTTCTGGCTGAATTCCCATCTGGAGCATGGATGCTATTCCACGTAATCCAAGTTATTCAGCCTCTTTTTCTCCACTGATCTTCCTACTACACTATCCATTTCTAATCTCTCTATATCTGTGATTAAATATGCATTTTTCCAAAGACGCCGACTCTGTCCCCACTTTCGAATCACCCTGGATCCACCGGGGCTGGACCCTGGCAGCCGTGGAATTCAGAAGATCTTGGAAGACGCTGTTGGGATAGTAGATGAGTAGAGCATGAATCCAGGAGGGACAGGAGGAGGACTGCAAATACCATGATATTAGGCAGTTCAGACAATTGCTGGGGAAACACAGGAGGACTGAGGAGTGCAGCAGAGGCAGTGGGCTGTGGAGGCAGGGAATTCTCTGTAATGTTTCCATGGTATATAAAATGCTTTTCAGCTCCCAGGAGAAACTGTACAGATGTTGGTTAATAAGCTTTTCTAGCTCCGTGGCCTCTTATTACATCTAAACTTCTTTAGGTTCAGTATTCTCACTTGTAAAATGGGGAATGTAACTACCTACGTAAGAAATGAAGATGAAAAGCAATGATGCTTATAAAGCCTTAGCACACTTTCTAGCACATATTAAGGTCTCATAAATCTTAGTTAGGATACAAAGACCTTTTAAAGTGACTAGTGCAACATAACAATGAATATGAATTGACTGCAACAAATTTATACATTTTAAAACATATTAGTTTTTCCTTTTGGATTGCTGTTGCTATCTAGCTGTTTCTGTTTGGTTTCAGTATTTATTTATATGTGTAATTACAAAAGGGAGCTGGGCTGGAGCAATGTGAAGCAGATGCTTAACTGCAGGAGAATTTGAGTATACAGTGTGTGAAAGGCCCCCACTCATAGGGCTTCCTAGGTGGCAGTAGTGGTAAAGAATCTGCCTGCCAGTGCAGGAGACATAAGAGACATGGGTTTGATCCCTGCGTCGGGAAGATTCCCTGGAGGAGGAAATGGCAACCCACTCCAGTACTCTTGCCTGGAAAATCCCATGGACAGAGGAGACTGGCCGGCTACAGTCCATGGGGTCGCAAAGAGTCAGACATGACTGAGCAACTGACCACTAAAGGTTCCATCATAGGGCATCTGAAACAGCAAAGGAAAAGTCCCTGGATAGCACAGTACCTGCGGCCACAGGAGAGAAGCCATTCCTGGTTCAGTTACTATCCTGGACCCCTGTCATATAGTTGCACAAAGTGAAGATGCCTTTGTAATTAAAACCTTTCTGGATAGAGGTGCTGAATTTCTCAAGTTGGGCCTGGAACACACATACAGGTATACGGTGGGAAAGGGCTCTAAGAATAAATGCTAATAGCTGTTTTCCTAAACTGTCACAGGTTGGAGCCCCAGCAGGGCTTGTATCTCTAAAAACAACACAGTTACAAAACAGAACAGACTCACAAGCACTTATTTCGTGCCAGACACCACCATAAACACTGTGCCAATCTGTGAATTCATTTAATTATTAAACTTCAACAGCCCTTTGTTGTGGTTACCACCATCATACCCATATAACAATGAAACAGGCAAAGCAACTTGCTGCTGATCCCCAGTTAATGAGTGGTTCAGCCAGGTTTCTGGAACTAGCTAGTTGACGCTCTCAACCCGTACACATTTGGCCACTGAAATGGTGGGCACTACTCTTCCCATTTCCAGTTCTCCCACAGCGGTGTAGACACAGGGCCCAGGCCGCGTGGGCACATCTGGAGCAATGTACCTGTTATCTGGAATGGCAACCATAAGTAGTGTACACCTCCTGGGAAATCCTCAGGACTGGAACCATTCAGCTGCTTGTACCGGATTCCCAGGTGGACCAGTGGTGAGTTATCCTGCAAATGCAGGAGACACGGGTTCGATCCTTGGGTCTGGATGATCCCCCGGAGGAGGAAATGGCTACTCACTCCAGTATTCTTACCTGGAAAATTCCATGGACAGAGGAGCCATGGGGTCGCAGAGCCGGACACTACTGAAGCGACTTAGCACACAGCACATACCTGGGCCCAGAGGCCGAGATCTGAGTAGATTAAGGGGGGGCCACGACATCCAACCTCTAGTCAGCTCAGCGGCTGGAGCACAAGCGCGGAGGGACCAGCCCCTAGTTCTGTGTTACCGCGCCCACCAATGACGTCACGGGCAAGCGCCTGTCCGAAGCCCAACCCCTTCGGGTTACGTGAGGTCGCGCCGCCGGAACCACCGAGATGGGCGGCCTAGAGGGATTGTGGACACCTGCGCTCGGTTCTGCATGATCTTTGAGAGAACCACTTCTAGGGGTTATGAGGGAAAGGGTAAATTCTGGCTAGCTCTTCTTGCCAGTCCCGTTACGCGCCGGCTCCCTCGTTTTCCTTAGCGCCTCGTCAGCACTCTGCCCCTGAACTCGCCTCCCTCTGACCGGATGCCCCGGCGTCTCGGCCTCACAGAAGCCGCCGAGGTGGCTGCGGGACCTCTGGAGTCCTGGTCTAGTCCCTTGCCCACCGAGGCGTGATCCTTTTTTTCTCTAAAAGAAGTTGGCCCAACAGCCCCCTGTGGCCGGTACTGAAGTTTCTGATGTTTGGGGTCTCCTGCTTCCTTGGGTGGAGAGCCTCTTGGGGTCTCCCGTCACCTGATAGCTAATGTGACCATGAATATTTCACTCAGTCCAAATCCAGCCACCTTTGTCTCCTCTCCGTAGGCACTTCTGGGAGTCAATGACGTGGTCTCCATAAGCACTTTTTTAGGTTTCTAAGTTTGTTCAGACCCAGTACTGTAGGGGCCGAATTCGTCATGTGTGTATCGGTCCGCTGGGTGTGAATTGTCCCAGGAGGGCTCTTGGGCAGAGGAGGCAGGTGGTGGATTGTCCCGAATACCAGCTACACCAATTCATGAGGAGGTGGGGGCCATCAGCCAGTGGAGGGATGATAGAGACTCCTGCCAATGCTGGAAATGAGATGGAAGACTGGGTGGTTGTGGGTGATGGTGCAGAAAAGGGACCGTTGCGCTCATGGCTCTTCTTCTCTTAGCTTTTAAGGTTCTTGCTTTTCCAAAGTGGGAGGAGTGCACAGAGCCAGGGGACATCAGCCATGCTCCAAACCACTTGGCCTCAGGTGAGCCTACCTTCATTTCAGTCTTAAAAGTCACATTAGCTATCAGGTCATTAGGAAGGGACCGAAAAGGCCTAACTTGGCGAGGCTTTGGTTTCCCTCTTGAGTCCATCCCCAGGGCTAAGGTTGTAAATACGTGGTGGAGGAGGTAAGAGTCTTGTGTGTAGAGTGAAGAGTTTGGATATATAGGATTAAGTGGAAAAGAGGGGACCCACGTCAAGAAATTCCCTCAGAATGTGAAAATCCAGACCATGTTGTACAAATAAAAATTGTTTGCACAGATATAGAAAACAACCTTATCTAGAGGGAAACATGTTGGGGGTGGGGGATAAATTAGAAATACGGGATTAGCAACAACAACAAAAAATAAGGTTGCTAGGTGAGAAACCGCTTGAGAAAAATGCTCAGTTGAAGAGATTGCGCCGCAAATAGTAGGTGTATCCCAGAGAGGCCTGCATTGTTCTTTGCATATGTGCTTTCCTTTCTCATGGAGGGTACTTTACCAAAAACAAGTAAGTTGATATCATAAGTACCTGTTGCTCAAGTACAGTGCTTCCTAGCAGTGAGGTCCACAGATGGGCAGCATCAGGATCACTTGGGTGCTTATTAAAATTGCAGATTGCTAGGTGCCACCCTAGATCAGTAATCATACTGGGGAGGAGGGTAGGTCGGGTCAGGAATCTTGTAGCAAGTTCTGTGGGTGATTCTTATGCATCCTCCCAAATTTGAGAAGCCTCAAAGAAGCTCCCTTTGAAGCTGGTCGTCAGGGAATCCCTCATGGAGGTGGTCACATGAGCTTGAGACCTCAAGGATGAGGAAGAAATAGGCTGGAGAACTACTGGAGAGAGACCCAAAACCAAGCTTTCCAGAGAGTATAGCAAATGCATCAGCCCTGAGGTAGGGGAGAGAGCTGGGTGTATTCTAGAGACAAGTAAAGGGTAGAGGAACTAGTTTGTTGTGAGGTGGGACAGCTAGGCCCAGCTAGTGTCTCAGAGGCCACTGTGAAGCCTCTGGTTTCACTTCTGAGTTCAGTAGGAAGATGCTGAAGGATTTTAAGCAGAGCATGTGAAAGGAATGAATTTATATATTAAAAAGATTTTTGGCCCATAGTGGTGAGTTGGTTGCAAAAGAATGTGAGTCATTTTGGAGGATATTACAGTCCAGGTAAGAGATTAAGTATTGCTCACTCAGCTCCCTCCCTTTCTTTTCTTAGTTCATTTCAGTTCAGTCGCTCAGTCGTGTCCGACTCTTTGCGACCCCATGAATCGCAGCACGCCAGGCCTCCTTGTCCATCACCATCTCGCGGAGTTCACTCAGACTCACGTCCATCGAGTCCGTGATGCCATCCAGCCATCTCATCCTTGGTTGTCCCCTTCTCCTCCTGCCCCCAATCCCTCCCAGCATCAGAATCTTTTCCAATGAGTCAGCATTTTGCATGAGGTGGCCGAAATACTGGAGCTTCAGCTTTAGCATCATTCCTTCCAAAGAAATCCCAGGGCTGATCTCCTTCAGAATGGACTGGTTGGATCTCCTTGCAGTCCAAGGGACTCTCAAGAGTCTTCTCCAACACCACAGTTCAAAAGCATCAATTCTTCGGCGCTCAGCCTTCTTCACAGTCCAACTCTCACATCTATACATGACCACAGGAAAAACCATAGCCTTGACTAGACGGACCTTAGTCGGCAAAGTAATGTCTCTGCTTTTGAATATGCTATATAGGTTGGTCACAACTTTTCTTCCAAGTAGTAAGCGTCTTTTAATTTCATGGCTGCAGTCACCATCTGCAGTGATTTTAGAGCCCCCAAAAATAAAGTCTGACACTGTTTCCACTGTTTCCCCATCTATTTCCCATGTAGTGATGGGACCGGATGCCATGATCTTCATCTTCTGAATGTTGAGCTTTAAGCCAACTTTTTCACTCTCCTCTTTCACTTTCATCAAGAGGCTTTTTAGCTCCTCTTCACTTTCTGCCATAAGGGTGGTGTCATCTGCATATCTGAGGTTATTGATATTTCTCCCGGCAATCTTGATTCCAGCTTGTGTTTCTTCCAGCCCAGCGTTTCTCATGATGTACTCTGCATAGAAGTTAAATAAGCAGGGTGACAATATACAGCCTTGACGTACTCCTTTTCCTATTTGGAACCAGTCTGTTGTTCCATGTCCAGTTCTAACTGCTGCTTCCTGACCTGCATACACAGATTTCTCAAGAGGCAGGTTAGGTGGTCTGGTATTCCCATCTCTTTCAGAATTTTCCACAGTTTATTGTGATCCACACAGTCAAAGGCTTTGGCATAGTCAATAAAGCAGAAATAGATGTTTTTCTGGAACTCTCTTGGTTTTTCCATGATCCAGCGACGTTGGCAGTTTGATCTCTGGTTCCTCTGCCTTTTCTAAAACCAGCTTGAACATCGGGGAGTTCACGGTTCACGTATTGCTGAAGCCTGGCTTGGAGCTAACTGAATGAATTATCTTGTCAGTTGTAACTGTTTTTCATTTCTTTTCTTGGATATTTTTTAGGCAGATAGCCATTTCATCTGCAAGCAAAGATATTTATGTTACTTCATTAGCTACATTTATGCTGCTTTTCCAGTCTTTTACCGAAAGTAGAACCTCAGTGCATGGTAAATTATCAACCATCAGCTTTAATGGATGTGCCCTGGCATTTCACTGTGAAAGTGGTGTTTACTGTTCTTTTCTGACCTTCTTCATAAGCGTAAAAGTTCTATTTGTGATTGAACATTTTTGAAATTAATTCTTCCCCCAAATTCATATTAATCACCTTGGATCTGCCAGACATTAGGAAAAGCTACTACTAGCTTTTACCTATTGCCAGCCACTAGGGAAAGCTACTAGGAAAACCTACTATGCACCAGGAAAGCAATAATGAAGAAAGCAGAATCCTTGCCTCATGGTTTACAGTCTGGTGAGAGGGAGATACATGATAAAAGTGTAATTTGTCAGATGATGAAAAATACGGTGGAGGAAAATAAGGTGGAGGAACACAGGGAGCATCCACAGGAGGAAGAAAATTATATCAACAGCCTAACTATCTTAAAATAGTGAGTTCCCCTTTATTTAAAAGAACATGTTTTTCTTAGTTTTGGTCGCACTGGATCTTTGTTGTCACCGTGCTTTCTAGTTGTGAGCGGGGCCACTCTCTCATTGCGGTTTGAGGGCTTCTGTGTTGCAGTGGCCTCTCTTTTCGTGGAGCACAGTCTCTAGGCACGCAGGCTGCAGTAGCTGCAGCACATGGGCTTAGGCACGCCACGGCGTGTGGAATCTTCCCAGACCAGGGATCGAACCAGTGTCCCCTGTATTGCAAGGCAGATTCTTAAAAACTAGACCACCAGGGAAGCCCAAGTTCCCCTTTATAATGGGCATTTTTTTGGACTCGTGATACCTGGGAATATTTGAAAGCAGGTGGGAAGAACAGCGTGTCAAGGAAGATGGTTCTGGGTGGGGAAGACTGTGCGAGCAGCTCTGGAGATGTGAGGGAGTGGGACTTGACTTGCGGGAAGCAGAGTGAACTTCGGTTTTCCTACCAGGCTGTGGCCGCTGTCTTCAGAATCCCTTAATGCTTTGTTGCTGAATCGGTGATTACTCACAGGACATCATGGTTCTATCTGATGTTTGGATTTGGGGCTCAAGTATTCCAGGGGCCCTGTGGACTTTGTCAGTGCCCAGTTTGAGGGTCAGCTCTCCTTTGAGAAGTTTCTAAATTTGTTCTTTTATGTTCTTTTTCTTTCACTCTCTCCTTTTGAATTCCCTAGTTCTGGTTTGGAAAGGACCCCCTCGTAAGGGCCTGAGTGTAAAGTGAGGAGAGTAGCTAGGAGCAGTTACCAGCATTTGTCCTGGGGATGTGTTTCTTCCCTGCTTCCTCCAGCAGCCATTGTGAGAGTGTTCCCTTCTCCCTGTCCCCTGTGCCATCTCCAGTGCACAGGCTGCTCTCGGGGCTGCCGGGAGAGATTGGGACACTCAGAGAATTAGGGGCTTAGCTGAGCCCCAGTGGGTAGGTGTTTTCATTTTCATTGGCTGAAAAGAACACTGACTGCATAGGGTAGTGAGATTCCAGGAAGTGGAATCATCTGTGGGGTCATCAAGGTGAGAAGGTGCAGAAGTCAGGAAACCCCTTCCAGGTTGGGATCCCAGGCTGCATGTGGTGCCGGCATCGTGCAGTCTGTCCATAGAAGCAAAGACGGTAGCCAGTGGATGCCGTTAGAGACTGTTCTTGTGTCTCAGAAGATGCAGAGGCTCTGGCTTCTAGGAGGATGTGTGCTGTTCTGAAATAGCTGACCCCTCAGTCCAGATTGGGGGAGGGGCCTGGTGTGGCCTGGAGGTAGCCTGATAAAGATGGATTGACTGTTGATTTTGGAAGTTGTGGTGTGAAAAGATCTTCTGCAGACAGGGGCGACTCCAGGTTATGAGGAGGTTCAGGGGTTGGCTGTGTGTTTGGAGAAGTTCATGAACCCTGTGTCGAAGGCAGCTCGCTATGTGGGAGGAGCCCAGGTTTGCTGTTTAACAAGTTTGGGTTGAAGTCCCAGCTCTGTCACTTCCTGGCTGTGTGATTTTGGACAAAGTAGTGAATTTTCTGAACTTTAGTTTCATTCTTTGAAAAATGGGGGTAAATAACTCTGACTTCACATTGTGTTGTGAAGAGTAAATGACAGACAAGATTTAGAAGTACCACCCAAGAGCCTGGTGCCTAGGGTCTAGTCTATGAATATGAGTTTACATCGCTCATGGGATGATGGAGGTGGCCCGGGGAGACAGAGAGGGTGAACTTTCGCAAGTGGGATGAAGCTCATGATGCAGGGCAGGGGATGTGCCCGTGCCTGGGGACAGCACACAGCCAGCCTTCTTTGAAGATGTGTGGTTCAGAGAAGAGGCCAGAATAGGCAGGCTGCAGGTTTCCTTTAGGAGAGCTGGCTTTCTAATATGGTAAGAAGGAATGAAAAGAAATTTGTGAAATATTGGGAGTGTTTTTTTAAAAAATTCTTATTTCATATTGTAGTATAGTTGATTAACAATGTGTTAGTTTCTGGTATAAAGCACAGCAATTCAGTTATACATATTCAAGTATCTATTCTTTTTCAGATTCTTTTCCTGTATAGATTATTGCAGAATATACTGCAGAGTTCCCTGTGCCGTGCAGTGGGCCTTTGTCGGTTATCTCTTTTAAACATAGTAGTGTATACATGTCAGTCCCAAACTCCCAATCTTTCCCTCCCCACTGACCTTCCCCTCTGGTAACCACGAATTCATTCTCTAAGTCTGTGAGTCTGTTTCTGTTTAGTTCTTTTGTATCTTTTTTTTTTTTAAGATTCTACATACAAGCTACATCATATGATTGTCTCTCTCTCCATCTGACTTACTTAACTCAATATGACTATCTCTAGGTCCATCCATGTTACTGCAGATGGCAGAATCTTACTCTTTTTTTATGGCCAAGTATATTCCATCGTGGGCTTCCCAGGTGGCTCAGTGGTAAAGAACCTGCCTGCCAATGCAGGAGACGCAGGAGAACCCCCTGGAGGAGAAAATAGCGACCACTCCACTACTCTTGCCTGGTAAATCCCATGGACAGAGGAGCCTGGTGGGCTACAGCCCTTGAGGTCACAAGAGAGTCAGACACGACTGAATTACTAAGCATCAGCAACAATATTCCATTGTATATATGGACCACATCTTCCTTATCCACTCCTCCATCGACGGACATTCTAGGCTGCTTCCATGTCCTGGCCGTTGTAAACAGCGCTGCACCACAGTGAGCATTGGGGTACATGTGTCTGAATTATGGTTTTCTCTGGATGTATGCCCAGCAGTGGGATTGCTAAATCATTTGGTAGCTCTGTTTTTAGCTTTTTAAGGAATCTCTGTACTCTTCTCCTGGAGAAGGCAATGGCACCCCACTCCAGTACTCTTGCCTGGAAAATCCCATGGACGGAGGAGCCTGGTAGGCTGCAGTCCATGGGGTCGCTGAGAGTTGGACACGACTCACTCAGTGACTTCACTTTCACTTTTCACTTTCATGCATTGGAGAAGGAAATGGCAACCCACTCCAGTGTTCTTGCCTGGAGAATCCCAGGGACTGGGGAGCCTGGTGGGCTGCCGTCTATGGGGTCGCACAGAATCGGACATGACTGAAGCGACTTAGCAGCAGCAGTACTCTTCTCCACAGAGGCTGTGCCAGTGGACATTCCCATCAACAGTGTAGGGAGGTTCACTTTTCTCCACACCCTCTCCAGCATTTATTGTTTGTAGACTTTTAGGTGATGGCTGTTCTGAACAGTGTGATACCTCATTGAAGTTTTGACTTGCATTTCTCTAATAGTCTCTCTGAAGATGCTGAGCATCTTTTCACATGCCTCTTGGCCATATGTATGTCTTTTTTGGAGAAATGTCTGTTTGGATCTTCTGTCCATTTTTGATTGGATTTTTTTTTTAATATTGACTGCATAAGCTATTTGTAAATTTGAAAGATTAATCCTTTGTCAGTCGTATTGTTTACAGATATTTTCTCTTACTTTGGGTTGTTGCTCTGCAAAGGCTTTTGAGTGTAATTAGGTTCCATTTGTTTATTTTTGTGCTTCTTTTCATTACTCTGGAAGACGAACTGAAAAAGATATTCCTGTGATTTATGTCAAAAAGTGTTCTGGCTGTGTGTTCCTCTAAGAGTTTTATAGTATCCTGTCTTACATTTAGATCTTTAATCTGTTTTGATTTGGTTGTTATATATCATGTTAAAGAATTTTCTGATTTCATTTTTTTTTTAACATGTAGCTGTACTGGGGCTATTTCTAAGGAGTGGCCTCTCTGTGTAGTGGAAGCTGGTGGGGAAGGCCAAGGAGAAACTGGAGCAGGGAATAGTGCGGCGGTGTATGTGTACTTTGGCTGAGAGGAGACGGGGAGAGTAGTTGGTGTACAGAGATAAGGTGACAGGTTGTGGGTACCTCAGGTCTGTGGGTCCTATAGAGACAGCTCCATGGAGACAGGAACATAAGAGGTTAACACAGTTACATCCTGGAGAGCCCCAGATGCCAGGCGGTGAGGGTGGGATGACAGTTTGGAGCCGCAGAGCTGAGCAAGTGGGATAGCCTTGGTGTTCCACATTTGAAGGTGGGAGCCCTGGCAGAGGGCTGGGGTACTGAGTGCTCTTGTCCGTAGAACAGACCTTCCACGGGGCTCAGAGTCACAGACCTTGGCAGGTCCATTTCTTCCCTGAAGCTCACACTGGTCCCCTCCGGCCCTCACTCAGAGCCTGAGCAGGAACCTGTTGTTTCAGGGGCCGGTGACCTTTGAAGACGTGGCCGTGTACTTCACTCAGAACCAATGGGCCAGTCTGGACTCTGCGCAGAGGGCCCTGTACAGGGAGGTGATGCTGGAGAATTACGCAAACGTGGCTTCCCTCGGTAAGGTCTCTCAGTGGCCCTCTGATAGCTGATATCTTCCTCAGATGTCTTGGGAGTTCTAGTAGTCCTTAGGGTTCTGTGGAGATGCTGGGTGGGGAAATCCCAGGTTCCTCTTGGCTTTGAAGTTAGACTTTATTCCTTCCCAGGGAAGAGTGTGGTTTTGGACCTTGAGGGAAAGGACTCTTGGGGTGCCCCCAGGTGACCTCAATTCTTCTGTCCTTGTAATGTTGTGAATGTGGGCCCTCTCCTGTGTGCAGGAGCCTCCCAGGATATCGATACATTCATCCTTCCTGAGGGGATGTCCTTTGTTCTGAGTCAAGGCGAGTTTGCACTTTCTCCCTGGGGAGAATCACTGTCTCCCTGATCTTTCCATGGAGTGTAGTTTGGACCCCTTCCTCAGAACCCCTGTGTGGCTCATTGGTCCCCCAGGCAGTCCCCTTCTCCCCCCAGCTCAACTCGCCTGCCTTGGGGTGGGCAGAGGGATCTCAGTAACAGCTCTGGATGTCTCCCCTCAACTTGTCTGTCTCTCTTTCTTGTTGGAGTAGTGTCTCCATTCCCCAGACCTGATCTGATCTCCCAGCTGGAGAGAGGGGAAGCTCCTTGGGACCCCGATCGCTGGGAAACAGAGGATTTGAGAGGCATCTGTCCAGGTGAGTAAGGGGACTTAGCACCTTCTGGGTTTGCGTTCCTGGTTTACTGGAAATATTTCTTCTGCAGTGAAGAGCAAAGCTCCCTGTAGCTGACTCGGTACACTCGCTGACCTGTACTGAGTTCCTGTCCCGAACCTATAAGGACAGTTTTCATGGCAGGATGGTAGGGTTTCAGCCATACTTTAAGGAAAGTGTGATTCTGTGCATCAGACTGATTGATTTGTACCGTATCTATGATTTTATTTGCCTTTTTAATATTTATATAATTTTTAGTATTTTAAAGTTTCATAATGTTGTGGTTTACAATGAATTTGTTTTAAATGGGGCCATAGAGGAAAGGGCAAGAATATTCCTCCAATACCACACTCTCAAGATACCCACCCATCCTACAATTTCCAGTCTGCTTACCAGTCAGTCCTGGAAGGTTTTTAATTACTTGGGTTTTCTTTACTTTAGGAAGAAACTTCAGGGCTCACTTCTCATACATACTGTAATGTTGTAAGAAGTGATTCCTTTAGTGGTAACAGCACAGTGGCTTACAGTTCTCCAGTCACCTTATGCTCCCTCTGACTTTCTAAAAGAAAGAATCTTTTATCCCAGAATATTATGTGAAATATTTAAAGTAGAATTATCTGGTTGTTATGTAGAATTCAGAGTTGGGGGTGGTTCCTGGCTTCCAGGTGGGGCATTGGGGTCCATCATTTCACTGTGTGTTTCCGGGCTGCTAGCTGCTCCTGTTCATCTCATCGATGTCTTTTCCCTCCTTGGGGGGTCTCCCTCTCTCTCTTTTGAAGCCTGTTTGCATTTCGTGCTGGTCCATCTTACCTCACCCATCCTTTTTTTGCTCTTTTTTTCCCCTCTTGCTTCCTTTCCTTCCCACTCTTGAAGCTCTCACTTGCCCACCCCACCTGCCCTGGTTCATTGCCCAGCCCTTCCTTATAAGAGGCTCTTCCTGGACTGCAGTGTCATCACTTGTCCAGTTTATGCTGTTGTTTTTTCTTTTTCTCTCTCATCCTCCTTTATGGAAGCTCATAACCATCTCATGGGTGTATTTTAAAAAATCACATCCTACAAGAGAAAACCAGGACTGCTGGATCCCGTTTCCCTTCCAGTTCAGTAACGAGGAAACTTGTGGTTTCTTTGGTCAGGTGGTGAGAGGGGCATCAAGACAGAAGAGCCAGCGGTAGAGCAGCAAGCCTCCGAGGGCACAGAGGCCCACGGCAGGCCCGTGGGAGGGCCTCTCACGAACGGGTCTCAGCACTTGGATTTTGAAAGCAAGGCAGTGTGGCAGACTATCAATCTAAACCCCAATCTGATACTTCGAGGTGGCATGAAGTTCTACAAATGCAAAGAATGTGGGAAGATCTTCCGATATAACTCAAAGCTCCTTCGGCATCAGAGGAGCCACACTGGGGAAAAGCCCTTCAAGTGCAAGGAGTGTGGCAAAGCTTTCAAGTCCAGCTACGACTGTATCGTACATGAGAAAAATCACATTGGTCAAGGACCCTATGAATGTAAGGAGTGTGGCAAAGGTCTGAGTTCCAACACTGCCTTGACCCAGCATCAGAGGATCCACACGGGGGAGAAGCCATACGCATGTAAGGAGTGTGGCAAGGCTTTCCGCCGGAGCGCCGCCTACCTGCAGCACCAGAGGCTGCACACTGGGGAGAAGCTCTATAAATGTAAGGAGTGTTGGAAAGGTTTTGGGTGTAGGTCACTTTTTATCGTCCACCAGCGCATCCACACTGGGGAGAAACCCTACCAGTGTAAGGAGTGTGGGAAGGCATTCAGCCAGAAGATTGCCTCCATTCAGCATCAGAGAGTTCACACCGGAGAGAAGCCCTATGAGTGTAAGGTGTGTGGGAAAGCCTTCAAGTGGTACAGCAGCTTTGTTCAGCATCAGAAAGTGCACCCTGTGGAGAAGAGGCCCAGCAAGGCTTTCGGGCCGCCCCTGCTGCGTCCCCAGGGCCCCTCTGCATCCTTGGCTCCCGGGTGTCTCCCGGGCCCGGGCTCTGGTCCTGCTGTGGCCGTTGCCTTGCCACGTGCCATCCTTATTCCTGCCTCTGGGCCCGTGTTCATGCTGCTGCCCACCTCTGGGGTTCTTTCTTCCCCTGTCCAAGTAGTTCGTGTCTTCCAGGGTCTTCCTCCTGCTGTGAAGCCTTCCCCAGTTATTCTGACCCCTTCTCCTCACCCCCCGTGACCTCTCTCTTGGCACTTCTCTGGCTGTTACAGCGGATCTCTAACCTACCTTCAGCTTGATCTGTAGCTTTTACACTGTACCTGTGTTCCTACTATTTCAGCATAAACTTCATTGTAATTCAGATATATTTAAAGATATATTTACCTGTGCTTATATAATATATTCTGTTTTCTTTTGGGTAGATAATGGAAACACTTCTGTATTGGTTCCTTTCAGACTTGAACAGTAATGACTATATCTGCATCATGGGGCTGCTGGTTTGGGAAGTGCTGGTAGGACGCAGTGGAGAATTAGGCACCTTTGAGATAGGACATCCCCATATAAGGCCCCTGTGATGTAACAGAAGCTGCCTGGGAGAAACAGGCATGTAAGAGCTGTCAAAGTTTAGAAGTGGCATACAGGACAGAAGCTTACAACCAGGGCCTTTAAAAATAAATGCAGGTGGTTCAGTGGCTGAAGGTGTGTGTTCATGCAGGTGAAGTTGGGTTGTCCTTGACATGGATCGTTGAGGATCTTGTACGTCTCTGCTAAAAATCATGTGAAATAGCCAGGTAGAAAACATACGTGTGGCTTCCCTGGTGGCTCAGTGTTAAGGAATCCCCCTGCCAATGCAGGAGACATGGGTTTGATCCCTGCTCTGGGAAGATCCCATATGCCGTGGGGCAACTAAGCCCATGTGTGACAATTGCTGAGCCTGCGCTCTAGAGCCTGGGAGCCACAACTGCTGAAGCCTGCAAGCCCTAGAGCCTGTGCTCTGCAGCAGGAGAAGCCCACTTCTCACTGCAGGGAGAAGCCCATGTCCTGCGGCCAGAGAGGAGCCCCCACTTGCTGCAGCTAGAGAAGAGCCCGTGCAGCAGTGAAGACCCAGCACAGTAAAAAATAAGTAAATAATAACTAAAAAAGTGTTAAAATAATTTAAAAAATGATAGCAATCATTTATATGATTGAGAGCAATCAGGTCTTGAAACATGAGATTGTTTATCTTTAGTTTTGCTCTTGAGACCTGGCTGTTTCTTTCTTTCTTTTTTTTTCTTTTAAGCAAATGAACTTTTAAAAAATTTATTTGGCCGTTCCAGGTCTTCACTGTGGCACAGGCGCTTCTCTAGTTGTGACACACAGGCTTAGTTGCCCCGCGGTATGTGGGATCTTAGTTCCATGACCAGAGATCGAACCCAGGCCCCCTTACATTGGGAGCTCGGAGTCTCAGCCACTGGATCACTTTGGAAAGTCCCTGGTTGTTTCTTTTTAACTTTGGTTTCTTTAGTACGTGTGCACGAAGACATTCATCTTTGCTCCATCCGTTGTATAAATTTTTCTTAGTGGGCATTTTGGCTTCCTATTTGCAAGTGGCGTTGGTTTCTGCACTTTTCTCCAGATAGCATAAATTATAAATATGAGTTTGGCAAATTACTAAAGAAATAGAAGCAGGTGATCTGGGGGAAATCTGAATATGCCTATGGAATTTTTAAAAAAATAATTTTTATTTATTTATTTTTGTTTGCATTGAGTCTTTGTTGCTACACATGGGCTTTCTCTAGTTGTGTGTGGGCTCCTCACTGCAGTGGTTTTTCTTGTTGCAGAACATGGGCTCTAGGGTGCCTTGACTCAGCATTTGTGGCACATGGCCTTAGTTGCCCCATGGTATGTAGAATCCTCCCAGGCCAGGCATCAAACCTGTAACCCACCAGGCTCCTCTATCTCCCACTGTCTCAATACATATTAGCTCAATACATGTCCATTGATCAGTGATACTATCTAAACATTTCATTGTCTGCTGTCCCCTTTTCATTTTGCCTTCAGTCTTTCCCAGCATCAAGGTCTTTGCCAGTGAGTCAGCTATTCGCATCAGGTGGCCAGAGTATTGGAGTTTCAGCTTCAACATTAGTCCTTCCAATTAATATTCAGGGCTGATTTGATCACGTTGCAAGAGGTTGTGACAGGTTAGTGAAGTACAATTTTGGATTGGTCTTGCTTTTGACCTAAAATGAGGTCTTTTATAACTATGCAAAGGACTATGTGAAGTAATTTCTGGGAAAAGAACTTGAGTTATGCATTATAGACACAGCTTATTTTATTGTGCTTCATTGTATCTGTTTTGCAGATACTGTATTTTTTACAAATTGAAAGTTTGTGGCAGCACTGCATTATTATATTATGGCTAAGATATTTTAGCAATAAAGTATTTTTTAATTAAGGTTTTTCCTTTCTTTTTTCCCCTGACATGATACTGTTAGACGCTTCATACACTTTTGTGTAAACAACCTTTATATGCACTGGGAAACCAGAAAATTCATGTGACTTGCTTTCTTGCTGTATATGCTTTATCATGGTGGTCTGGAACCCAACCCACAGTATCTCCAAGGTTTGCCTTTATTAATACAAATTTGAAGTAAATCCTTATTGCCAAATTCAGACTTAAATGGAAGAAAGTAGGGAAAACCACTAGACCATTCAGGTATGACCTAAATCAAATTCCTTATGATTATACAGTGGAAGTGAGAAATAGAGTTAAGGGACTAGATCTGATAGATAGAGTGCCTGATGAACTATGGACGGAGGTTCATGACATTGTACAGGAGACAGGAATCAAGACCATCACCATGGAAAAAAAAATGCAAAAAAACAAAATGGCTGTCTGGGGAGGCCTTACAAATAGCTGTGAAAAGAAGAGACGTGAAAAGCAAAGGAGAAGAGGGAAGAAATAAGCATCTGAATGCAGAGTTCCGAAGAATAGCAAGAAGAGATAAGAAAGCCTTCCTCAGTGATCAATGCAAAGAAATAGAGGAAAACAACAGAATGGGAAAGACTAGAGATCTCTTCAAGGAAATTAGAGATACCAAGGAAACATTTCATGCAAAGATGGGCTTGATAAAGGACAGAAATGGTATGGACCTAACAGAAGCAGAAGATATCAAGAAGAGGTGGCAAGAATACACAGAAGAACTGTACAAAAAAGATCTTAACGGCCCAGATAATCACGATGGTGTGATCACTCACCTAGAGCCAGACATCCTGGAATGTGAAGTCAAGTGGGCCTTAGAAAGCATCACTACGAACAAAGCTAGTGGAGGTGATAGAATTCCAGTTGAGCTGTTTCAAATCCTGAAAGGTGATGCTGTGAAAGTGCTGCACTCAATATGCTAGCAAATTTGGAAAACTCAGCAGTAGCCACGGAACTGGAAAAGGTCAGTTTTCATTCCAATTCCAAAGAAAGGCAATGCCAAAGAATGCTCAAACTACCGCACGATTGCACTCATCTCACACACTAGTAAAGTAATGCTCAAAATTCTCCAAGCCAGACTTCAGCAATACGTGAACCGTGAACTTCCAGATGTTCAACCTAGTTTTAGAAAAGGTAGAGGAACCAGAGATCAAATTGCCAACATCTGCTGGATCATGGAAAAAGCAAGAGAGTTCCAGAAAAATGTCTATTTCTGCTTTATTGACTATGCCAAAGCCTTTGACTGTGTGGATAACAATAAACAATAAATTCTGAAAGAGATGGAAATACCAGACCACCTGACCTACCTCTTGAGAAATTTGTATGCAGATCAGGAAGCAACAGTTCGAACTGGACATGGAACAACAGACTGTTTCCAAATAGGAAAAGGAGTACGTCAAGGCTGTATATTGTCACCCTGCTTATTTAACTTATATGCAGAGTACATCCTGAGAAATGCTGGGCTGGATGAAGCACAAGCTGGAATCAAGATAGCTGGGAGAAATATGAATACCTTCAGATATGCAGATGACACCACCCTTATGGCAGAAAGTGAAGACGAACTAAAAAGCCTCTTGATGAAAGTAAAAGAGGAGAGTGAAAAAGTTGGCTTAAAGCTCAACATTCAGAAAACGAAGATCATGGCATCTGGTCCCATCACTTCATGGGAAATAGATGGGGAAACAGTGGTGTCAGACTATTTTTTTGGGCTCCAAAATCACTGCAGATGGTGACTGCAGCCATGAAATTAAAAGGCGCTTACTCCTTGGAAGGAAAGTTATGACCAACCTAGATAGCATATTGAAAAGCAGAGACATTACTTTGCCAACAAAGGTCCGGCTCATCAAGGTTATCGTTTTTCCAGTGGTCACGTATAGATGTGAGAGTTGGACTGTGAAGAAGGCTGAGCGCCGAAGAATTGATGCTTTTGAACTGTGATGTTGGAGAAGACTCTTGAGAGTCCCTTGGACTGCAAGGAGATCCAACCAGTCCATTCTAAAGGAGATGGGTCCTGGGTGTTCTTTGGAAGGAATGATTCTAAAGCTGAAGCTCCAGTACTTTGGCCACCTCATGCGAAATGTTGACTCATTGGAAAAGACTCTGATGCTGGGAGGGATTGGGGGCAGGAGGAGAAGGGGACAACCAAGGATGAGATGGCTGGATGGCATCACCAGACTCGATGGACATGAGTTTGAGTGAACTCTGGGAGTTGGTGATGGACAGGGAGGCCTGGCGTGCTGCGATTCATGGGGCCGCAAAGAGTCGGACATGACTGAGCGACTGAAGTGAACTGAACTGAAAGTAAATCCTTAAATGTTCATGGATGGGGCCATACAGTTTTTAAAAGTTGCTTTTTTCTGTCTACATGCTTCTACCTTGCAATTAGTGCTTCTTAAGTTTTGCCATGTGTCTGAAGAACCTGGTGTAAAATCAGTAATTTTCTGGCCTAACTCTCAGAGATTGATTTTAAAAAAAGTTTTTATTGGAATATAATTGATTTACAATGTTGTGTTAATTTATGCTCTACAGGAAAGTTTGATTATAGATGTCCATGGTGATGCCCAGACCTTTAGTATGGACCACTCTTTGAGAGAGCTGCCTTGAGGAGATATCTGGGGGCATACGTTGATAAAAGGCTTGCCCTATTTCTCAGTGGTCTTCAGGAAAGAGACCTCTACAAGTAGTTTGAGTGGTGTCAGTTTAGAAGGAGAGAAAAAAGCAAGTGGAATTGGTCCAAAGGGAAGAAAAGGGAAGGGGAAAGAGATCTGATGTGGCCTGTGGAGTCCTTGAGTTCTCCGCCACCAGGAAGTTCCTGAGGTGGACAGTGGCTGTTTTTTGCTGTTTTTGTTGTTTACTTGCATGTTGGCTGAAAGTGAGAACATTTTTTTCTTACATAAATTAATACACTTTAAAATAGCTCCTAGGTTAAAGAGAGCACGAAGTGCTGCAGATTGTTTAGAAATGAACACGAGAAGTCAGGAGACATAGCAGGGTCTATGCGATGTGGCAGAAGGTGGAACAAAGAGCAAGGTTTACAGTCTTGGATGCATTCTTTAGAAATCTAGTTTGAAGGCTTGCAGTTCAGAAAATTTGGGCTGGTGGTAGTGGTGGGAGCCAAAAAATTAACCAGGAACTAAAACCAAACAAATAGACCCCTCCTCCTCCAGTAAACTTGGTGGAAATAAGATGCACAATGTAGTTTTGTAAAGATGGTGGTTGAACATGTTGACATCCACACCCTCCTGAAACCCCAGTAGGAAAAATAAATGAAAAATTAGAAGACATAAACTCAGGATACTGAAAATAAGCTGATGATAACACTTTGGAAGCTTGAAATTAGATGAAAGAGTTGTGACTTGGAGCAGAGCTGAGGCAAGTAAATCCTAAACCACATTGCAGGGAGCTGAGCAGCGCCCTCATGTGGCAGAAAAGCTAGGAAAGATTCAGGTAACTTCTGAAAGTGTATGGGGATGCTAATGGGGCAAAGAACAGGAAAATTGGCTTTAAGTCTTTACGAAAGACTTAGATGCTGGGTCACTTCCCCACCTTTCTCTCCTCGCTAGCAGTATAGCAGGAATTTTGGGTGTCAGGGAACCACACTGAATGTTAAGTCCTTCCTGCTCTGATCAAAACCTGCTCATCTCTTGAGGATGCTGCTTCCCCAGCACCATCCCTCACATCACATATTCTGGGTCCTCTTTCTCTATGCCAGTTTCAGGCCATTCTTTAGCTCTCAGTTAGCCCCCAAACCACCTCCACCTTTGAGTCCTGTCATCAGGCTGGAACCTCTGGGTCACATGCCCTTTGTTCCTTGAAGATGTTAGCTCATCACCTGCTGTCCCTCTGCTCAACATCGATCTTGACCTAATTCTTGGTGTTTTCAGTGGATGAGCCTTCCAACAGCTCACCTCATTTTCTTTCTTACCCTTTCATTTTACCTGAACCATTCCTTGATCATATCCTAGACCTTGCCATTTTAAAACTTCACCCCTCTGTAACCTCAGCACTTTAAATATCTTGCTCTGTGACCTGTCTTTCCAATTTCTTCCTTTTAGAATCCTGATGCTAACAGTCCCTCAGCTCCCACTGTTTCCCCCTTTCACTGCTCTTCACTTACTTCGTGCCTGTTCTTTCTTTATCCTGCTTAAAGTCCATGGTCAATTATGAGAACATTCTCCTTTAATGGCCTTGCCCTTTTCTGGCTTTGGTATATACTCAGTTGGCAGGACCCCATCTCTGACTAAATGCAGTTCTTTGCCTTCTTTGTGCCAGCATCATGCTACCAAAAGTGGTCAGGGAAGAGCACATTGTCATGTGGAATTATCCTGCTTGAGGTTCATGATAAGTAACTTCAAGTAGGCCCTTAATGCCTCCTACATCATACTGTATCTCCAGGGTTCCCTTCATTTTCCTGGACTGCTGCTCTGTACCTGCTCTCACAAACCTCCCAGTACCTCTTGCCCAGTCGTCACCAGCCTCAGCGGATAGATTCTGCTCTCTGCCGGGATAACTGAGCTCCAGGGAGTGGCTGTGCCTTCAGCCCTGGTGCCAGAATGAGGAGACACAGGTGGGGCCGTCCCTCATCTCTTCCCCTTTCCAACTTGCAACATCTAACCTCCTCCCACCCAGTTCTCATCTTGTCCTAAGGCAGCTCTGTCACATTCAGCAACCCACTTCTACTTCTTAATTCTCAGTCAGTGTGCAGTTGCAGACAACAGAATCTTTTTGGGGTTTGTTTTTGGCCACACTATGTGGCTTATAGGATCTTAGTTCTGCAGCCAGGAATTGAACCTGGGCCCACAGCAGTGCAAGTACAAAGTCCTGTCCACTGGACCATCAGCCAATTCCCCAGAATCTATTTTAACATGTTTAAGCAGAAAGGGATTTACTACAAACCACTAGGTAGCTTACAGAATTCCCAAAAAGGAACCAAGCTGGGCTCTCACATAGGCAGATGCCCAGAAAAGGGACCAAGGACAGCTCCAAGAGGCTCCAGTGGAAACCCAGCAGCTGCTGGTGCCTGCTGCTAGACTGGCACCCTCACTGCACCGAAGAGAGGGGCTAGACCTCCAGGAGGCTTGCTACATGTTCCGAGAAAAACCAAGTGCATCCACATCCATTTGAGAAGGATCCTGACTATATGGCCTCATGACCTTTATTTCCATCTTCCAAGAAGTTGTAGCCGCTCAGTGGGAATTTGTTGTATGTGTACATCTAAGGAGCAAGGACTCCAGGGAAATAATTTTTGGATTCATTCTCAGAAAGTGAGATTTATAATGTGGAGGAGTCCTGAAAAGGAGCAAGGATTTTCAAAATATTTTGGGCAGCTATAAAATATCAAATACTCTTTATCGGCATAGAAAATGACTGAAATCTCTGATGAATGCACTATATTCATGGGTAGGGAAGGTAAATATCCAGATTTTAATTTTTACCAAATGAATTTCTATGTTAAAAGCAATTTCAATCAAAATTACTAGAGGAGGGGGTTGTTTGTGTGTGTGCGTGTGCACACATCTGCAGCCTTACAGATTATTCTAGAATTCATACAGAAGAGCAAAGGACAAAGAATAACCAAGCCACTTTTGAAGAAGATGGGAGATTTTGTGCTACAAGATAGATATTAAATATATTGATAATCAAAACAAAAGCAAAAACAAAACCACATGCCACAACCTAAGATACACTGTAATATGGTTTATATGAGTTAAAACAACAATAGAGTGCTTAGAAATAGATACATTTTATACAAGTAGTGAAAGTCGCTCAGTTGTGTCTGACTCTTCGTGACTCCATGGACTCTACGGTCCATGGAATTCTCCAGGCCAGAATACTGGAGTGGGTAGCCTTTCCCTTCTCCAGCGGATCTTCCTGACCAAGAAATCGAACCAGGATCTCCTGCACTGCAGGTGGATTCTTTACCAACTGAGCTATGAGGGAAGCCCTAGTTATACACATTTATACAAAGTGCAGAATTATAGAGAAATTACTTTTAGAGCAATCCACATCAGTGGTGCAACCTGAGAAAATATACTGTTCCTCTCTCCTCCCTCTATTCTCCTCTTACTAATACTACTTCTCTCGCTCTGTCCCATATTCTGGGAACCCAGTCCCAAATGTTGACCCTTCATGGTCCAGCACTCCAAGCTTCTGCTCTACTTGTTTTCTGAAAACAATAGTGGACTTTGATTTCAAAAATATCTTGAATTAATGATTCTCAAAGTACTTTACGAAATGTGGTCTTTTAAAACCCCTGGCTGTCCAGAAAGAAGTCATGATTTGCTTTAACCTAAGAATCATATTGTTTTCAGATTTACTTTTTTATTCTTAGCTGTGCTGGGTCTTTGTTGCTGTGTTCAGACTTTTGTCTAGTTACAGCAAGCCGGGGTTACTCTTTGTTGCAGTGCGTGGGTTCATTGCATTGCGGCAACCTCATTGGGGTGGAGCAGGGGCTATAGGCTCTCCAACTTCAGTAGCTGCAGCTCGCAGGCTCTAGAGCGCTGGCTCTGTAACTGTGACGTGGGGGCTTGGTTGCCATGCGACATGTGGGATCTTCCCAGGGCAGGGATCAAACCTGTGTCCTCTTCATTAGCAGGTGGATTTTTAACCACTGCGCCACCAGGGAAGCCCCCAAATCATATTGTGTTAAAAGCTAAATAATATATTTTAAAAATGTATTGCTTAAAGAAAACATTTGATACTTTTATTACATGAAGCCCAATTATAAAACGGGCTCTTGTATTTCTCATAAATGATTCAGTAATGATTGTTATTTCTACCAATCTCCTCACTAGTTACAATAGATTTGTGCTGTTAAAGGAAATTTCAGTTGGTCACAATTTTCATCTTACACCTTTGCCACCTTAGTTCAGTTCAGTCACTCAGTCATATCCAACTCTTTGCGACCCCATGGACTGCAGCACGCCAGGCTTCCCTGTCCATCACTAACTCCCGGAGATTGCTCAAATTCATGTCTGTCGAGTTGGTGATGCCATCCAACCATCTCATCTTCTGTTGTCGCCTTTTCCTCCTGCCTTCAATCTTTCCCAGCATCAGGGTCTTTTCCAGTGAGTCAGCTCTTCGCATGAGGTGGCCAAAGTATTGAAGTTTCAGCTTCAGCGTCGGTCTTTCCAATGAATATTCAGGACTAATGTCCTTTAGGATTGACTGGTTTGATCTCCTTGCAGTCCAGGGGATTCTCAAGAGTCTTCTCCAACACCACAGTTCAAAAGCATCAATTCTTTGATGCTCAACTTTCTTTATAGTCCAACTCTCACATCCATACATGACTACTGGAAAAATCATAGCTCTGACTAGATGGACCTTCGATGGCAAAATAATGTCACTAGGTTTTAATGTGCTGTCTAGGTCGGTCATAGCTTTTCTTCCAAGAAGCAAGTGTCTTTTGATTTCATGGCTGCAGTCACCTGCAGTGATTTTGGAGCCCACAAAAATAAAGTCTGTCACTGTTTCCATTGTTTGCCCATCTATTTGCCATGAAGTGATGGGACCAGATGCCGTGACCTTAGTTTTTTGAATGTTGAGTTTTAAGTCAGCTTTTTCACTCTCCTCTTTCACTTTCATCAAGAGGCTCTTCAGTTCTTAGCTTTCTGCCATAAGGGTAGTGTCATCTGCATATCTGAGGCTACTGATATTTCTCCTGGCAATCTTGATACCTTTCCCAGTTTTGAACCAGTCCATTGTTCCATGTCTGGTTCTAACTGTTACTTCTTGACCTGCATACAGATTTCTCATGAGGCAGGTCAGATGGTCTGGTATTCCTATCTCTATAAAAATTTTCCAAAGTTTGTTGTGATCCACACAGTCAAAGGCTTTGACATAGTCAATAAACCAGAAATAGACGTTTTTCTGGAATTATCTTGCTTTTTCTGTCATCCATTGGATGTTGGCAATTTGATCTCTGGTTCCTCTGCCTTTTCTAAGTCCAGTTTGAACATCTGGAAGTTCTTGGTTCACGTGCAGTTGAAGCCTAGCTTGGAGAATTTCGAGCATTACTTTGCCAGCATGTGAGATGAGTGCAGTTGTGTGGTAGTTTGCACATTCTTTGTATTACCTTTCTTTGGGTTTGGAATGAAAACTGACCTTTTCCAGTCCTGTGGCCACTGCTGAGTTTTCCAAATTGCTGGCATATTGAGTGCAGCACTTTCATAGCATCATCTTTTAGGATTTGAAATAGCTCAGCTGGAATTCCATCACCTCCAATAGTTTTGTTCGTGGTGATGCTTCCTAAGGCCCGCTTGACTTCACATTCCACGAGGTCTGGCTCTAGGTGAGTAATCACACCATTGTGGTTATTTAGGTCGTGAAGATCTTTTTTGTACAGTTCTTCTGTGTATCTTGCCACCTCTTCTTAATATCTTCTGCTTCTGTTAGGACCATTTCTGTCCTTTATTGTGCTCATCTTTGCATGAAATGTTCCTTTGGTATCTCTGCTTTTCTTGAAGAGATCTCTAGTCTTTCCCATTCTATTGTTTTCCTCTATTTCTTTGCATTGATCACTCAGGAAGGCTTTCGTATCTCTCCTGCTATTTTTTGGAACTCTGCATTCAGATGGGTATATCTTTCCTTTTCTCCTTTGCCTTTAGCTTCTGTTCCTTTCTTAGCTATTTGTAAGGCCTCCTCAGACAACCATTTTGCCTTTTTGGATTTCTTTTTCTTGGGGATGGTCTTGATCACTGCCTCCTATACAATGTCACGGACCTCCTTCCATAGTTCTTCAGGCACTTTGTCTATCAGATCTAGTCCCTTAAATCTATTTCTCACTTCCACTGTATAATCATAAGGGATTTAATTTAGGTCATACCTGAATGGTTTAGTGGTTTTCCCTACTTTCTTCAAGAACACCTTTAAGTTTTTCTTTTCCACTGCAGGGGGCCAGGTGTTTTTTTTTGTTTGTTTTAAAAAAAAAAAAAAAAAACCTCAAGAGCACCTTTAATTTTTTTTGGCTGTAACACTTGTCTTGTGGGATCTTAGTTCTCCAACCAGGGCTTGGTCATGGGCCCCTTGCAGTGGGAGTTGGGATTCCTAACCCCTGGACCATCAGGGGATTCCCCTTGAATTTTAATAATGATAAACATATCTACTTTCCTGGTGCTATTTACCAAGTAATATTTAAGCACAATGCACTGAAAGATAGATTTCTCTATCTCAGGTTTGTATAAAAAGAAACTCCAGAGATGGTAAATAAGCTTGCTTAAGGACACAGTGACTAGAGACAGAACTGAAGTATTTTTTTTTTTTAGATTTGAATTCTTTATTTTTTCTAATTAATTTATTTACATTGGAGGATAATTACTTTACAGTACTGTGGTGGTTTTTGCCATACATTGACATGAATCAGCCACGGGTGCACACGTGTCCCCTCATCGTGAACCCCCCTCCCACCTTCCTCCTCACCCCATCCCTCAGGGTTGTCCCAGAGCACTGGCTTTGAGTGTCCTGCTTCATGCATCAAACTTGCACTGGTCATCTATTTTACATATGGTAATATACATGTTTCAGTGCTATTCTCTCAAATCATCCCACCCCTGCTTTCTCCCACAGAGTCTGTTCTTTCCATCTGTGTCTCTTTTGCTCTCTTGCATATAGGGTCATCATTACCATCTTTCTAAATTCCATGTATATGCATTAATATACTATATTGGTGTTTCTCTTTCTGACATACTTCATTCTGTATAATAGGCTTCAGTTTCATCCACCTCATTAGAACTGACTCAAATGCATTCCTTATTATAGCTGAGTAATATTCCATTGTGTATACGTATCACAGCTTCCTTATGCGTTCATCTGCTGATGGACAACTAGGTTGCTTCCGTGTCCTAGTTATTGTAAACACTGCTGCAACGAACATTGGGGTATATGTGTCTCTTTCAGTTCTGGTTTCCTTGGTAGAACTGAAGTATTTCAATGCCCACTTTCAGCTCTAATTTTTACTTTCTAAGAAAACAGTCTCCATTATAGCAGGCATTTTCAGTGTATCAAATAATTACTTATATGGGATAGATGAATTCTTTTCTTGCCCTTGTTTTGCATGCAGTCTTAACAGCTTAGTTGTTAAGTGACTACTAGCAAATTGGTTAACTATGGAAGGAATGACGTTCATTCAGTTCAGTTCAGTTCAGTCGCTCAGTTGTGGCCGACTCTTTGCGACCCCATGAATCGCAGCATGCCAGGCCTCCCTGTCCATCACCAACTCCCGGAGTTCACTCAGACTCAGTCCATCGAGTCAGTGATGCCATCCAGCCATCTCATCCTCTGTCGTCCCCTTCTCCTCCTGCCCCCGATCCCTCCCAGCATCAGAGTCTTTTCCAATGAGTCAATTCTTTGCATGAGGTGGCCAAAGTACTGGAGCTTCAGCTTTAGCATCATTCCTTCCAAAGAAATCCCAGGGCTGATCTCCTTCAGAATGGACTGGTTGGATCTCCTTGCAGTCCAAGGGACTCTCAAGAGTCTTCTCCAACACCACAGTTCAAAAGCATCAATTCTTCGGCGCTCAGCCTTCTTCACAGTCCAACTCTCACATCCATACATAACCACAGGAAAAACCATAGCCTTGACTAAACGGACCTTAGTCAGCAAAGTAATGTCTCTGCTTTTGAACGTACTATCTAGGTTGGTCATAACTTTTCTTCCAAGGAGTAAGCGTCTTTTAATCTCATGGCTGCAGTCACCATCTTGCAGTGATTTTGGAGCCCCCAAAAATAAAGTCTGACACTGTTTCCACTGTTTCCCCATCTATTTCCCATGAAGTGATGGGACCAGATGCCATGATCTTCGTTTTCTGAATGTTGAGCTTTAAGCCAACTTTTTCACTCTCCTCTTTCACTTTCATCAAGAGGCTTTTTAGTTCCTCTTCACTTTCTGCCATAGGGTGGTGTCATCTGCATATCTGAGGTTATTGATATTTCTCCCGGCAATCTTGATTCCAGCTTGTGTTTCTTCCAGCCCAGCGTTTCTCATGATGTACTCTGCATAGAAGTTAAATAAGCAGGGTGACAATATACAGCCTTGACGTACTCCTTTTCCTATTTGGAACCAGTCTGTTATTCCATGTCCAGTTCTAATTGCTGCTTCCTGACCTGCATACAGATTTTTCAAGAGGCAGGTCAGGTGGTCTGGTATTCCCATGTCTTTCAGAATTTTCCACAGTTTATTGTGATCTACACAGTCAAAGGCTTTGGCATAGTCAATAGATTGTATCAATAAAAGTGCAAAGTAAGAGTCTCAAATGTATAGGCAACAAAAATGTCTAGCCAAATTGTATCTATTCCTGAGAAGGAGGGTCTTTTTATAGCACTGTTGTGCTGGGAACAGGGCAATTTTCTTGTACTTTCTCAGCACTCTCATTTCTATAAACAAGATGCCTAATTATTGTATAAGTAATTAAGAAGAGGTATCTATATTATTTCCACTTTCAGTCTCTTGACCATATAAAGTGGCTTTTAAATTTCTCAAGTTTCTTTTTTTCTAATTAGAAATACATGCTTTGGAGCAAAAATCTTACCTGGAAGTACCTAGGCCTGAATTTCATCACTTTTAACACTTTGGTGGCCACACCAACACACAAAGTGAGTGTGCAGCATCCATGAATTATAGTTGCACGCACTCTGTCATAAACTTAGTCTAGTGAGCAGAATACCTTGTGCCTGTCCTAGTCGGCAAACCATCCGTAATATCATGTTTAGTAGCTACATAAAGTTGCACTGCATGGATTTCTCTTCTTCCTGGAACCAATCTCTTATTATTGAACATTTAGGATATTTCCATTTTGAACCTCCTTAAATACTTTGATGAATATCTAGTACATACATGATTGACACAGTTATTTTTTTTTTTTTTTAGTTCATTTCTACAGTTTTCTTTAAATAAAAGAAATGGAATATTTCTGTTAAACTCAGGGCCCCTTTGATACCCAGCTCAAGCTTATCCTGCTCCCTGCAGGACAGGCCAATAAATTGAAAGATGAGTTGTTGGGGGAAGGAATAATGACTTTAACTGGAAAGGCAGCAGGCCAGGAAGATGGTAGACTCGTGTCTCGTTGCAAAGAACCCTCTTCCTTCCGTCAGAATTTGGGCTTCTGTTACACAGGGAAGGGGGAGGGCTCACTGCAATGCCAATGGGCCAGGGGGACCCGGCCCTATTACACCTTTTGTTCTTCTGTTTCACTTTTATTATTTTCCCAGAGCTACTCTATAAATAATAAATGGCACTGCTTTTCACGTTGAAAAAGTCAGCATCGGTGCTACTGTCCGAGGGATGCTGGAGGCAGTCATGCCGTGTGCAGCCTTGCGCAGGTTCTCTGTTTGTCTCTGTGGGTTATTAGTCTCTCCCCTGTCACTCAGCAACATGTTCCCTCATGACCATTGTGCTTGAGGTATATTACTAGAGGATTCAGGAAAGTAAGGGAATAAACCAAAAAGAGAAATATTTAGAGCTCAGGAAATGGAGGATCCAATATTCACAGAGTAGTGAAGGGATGGGAAGAGAGTTGTATACCTGTCCTAGGCAATAGCCCATTTGAATTGAGTAGGGCGATGAAATACTGTGGGGGTTAGGCCTCCAGGAAAAAAGGACAATGTTCTAATTCTAGGCACATCATTATGCACTGTCAGAACACCAAGGATAAAAGTACCTAAGCGCTTCTACGGGTGTGTGGGAGTGGGGAACAGGTCACAGGCATCAAGGCAGTGGGGTCGGAGTGGCACGAGACGGCTCAGCGGCATCATGGGGTGCTCCCAGAGAGTGGGCGGCGCCTGAAAAGTTCCGAAGAAAATCATTTGCAAACTTGAATTTAATTCCTAGGCAAAGTGTTAGTCACTCAGTAGTGTCTGACACTTTGCGACCCCATGGACTGTAGCTCACCAGGCTCCTCTGTCCATGGGATTTTCCAGGCAAGAATACTGGAGTGGGTTGCCATGCTCTCCTCTAGGGAATTTTCCCAACTCAGGGATCGAGCTCAGGTCTCCTGCACTTTAGGCGGATTCTTTACTATCTGAGTAGCCAAACTATCCATCAAGTAGAATTAATGCAAGTTGATTCTACATTAATGCAAGTAGAATGCCAAGTGCTAAGTATAAATGTACTGAGAGTGCTGGAACTAGAAAAATCATCACTTTGTGACCATTTTAATAAAGATTGGTTCAGATAAGAGTTATCAATGGATGCTCAGTATAGGGGGAAATTTAATGAGAATTAGAATATTTGTATAACCTTCAGTGTCTACCCGTGGAAAGCTTATTAGTAGCAAGAATAATCACAAACTCTACAAATTGTACAGCATCTTGACTGAGTTATCAAACTTAACACCAGCAAAGAGGGGCATTTGGAGACTGTGTCCTTCATACGTGATGGCCTGAGAAAAGCACATCGCTTGTGGGTATCCTAGTAAGGGATGATCATCCCGAATCTAATCACAGGGAATCACCAGGCAAGCCCAGTATGCTGTATTTCTATTCAAAAAGGTGATTCCGTGTTCTTTTAAAAAGGTGTCATAAAAGACAAAGGCTGAGAAGGTATTCCAGGTTAAGTGTGTAGAGATATGAAGCTAAATGCAGTACCTGAGTGGATGGTTGAAGGAAAAATAAACTGCTATAAAGGACATTTGGGCTGACATACAACATTAAAGTATAGACAATAAATTAGGTAAAAATTGGATAAAAATTAGTTTTAAATTGGTATTAAATTTACTAAAGATAATAGTATTATCATTACATAAGAGAACATTCTAAGGAAGTATACATATTGAAGTATTTATGGATAAAGGGCCATGATGTATGCAAATTACTCTTGAACATTTCAGAAAAAAATGATCATCGGTCTCCTTCCATCTATCCCTCCATCCATCCATGAGAGAAAAAGAGAAGGAGAGAAAGAAAAAGGAAATACTAAAGAAAATGGAGCAAAATGTTAGTAATAGGAGAATGTGGGTAAGAGATAACATGACCTTCATGGAATTATTCTTAGTCTTAGAACTATTCTACAGGTTTGAAATTTTAAAGTAGTATAAAATGTATTTTCAGACATCTAAGGACTAAGTAATTTAATCACCATGTTACAAGAATATGTGTGCTTCAGAAAAAGGAGGATGTTACTTAGAAAAAAATACAGATGATCTGGGAAATTGGAAATCCAGCACAGGAGAAGAAGAAAGGAAGCTTCAAGATGGCAACAGTAACCAGTCCAGATTGAAGTAGAAGGATAGAGATCTGAAAAAACAAAAATGAAACTGATAGATTACCTGAAGTGTTTGACTGTTCAGGAAAATATATTGTTTCACAGATCTGGGGGAGAATTTGGAAAGGATATTAAGGGGCAGTACAAAACAAAGCAAATTACAAAAGAAAAATCTAGGCAACTATGAGGTACAGGAAAATAAAAAAGTTGAATAAGAAACATGTAATCATAAAACATACCTTGGCTTATCAAGTAACTATTTACAACCATAATAAGCAAGCACTACATATTTTACAACCAACATTTGTGATATATTGGGAGAATGATGGAGTATGCTGTTGCTGCTGCTAAGTCACTTCAGTCGTGTCCGACTCTGTGACTCCATAGACAGCAGCCCACCAGGCTCCCCTGTCCCTGGGATTCTCCAGGCAAGAACACTGGAGTTGAGATGTAAAAAATTACATCCTTAATGATCACAACCTGAAAATAGATTCTATCTAAAATTAATAACTCTGTGAAGAGCAATAGAAACATGTGGCAGCTACTATCGATTGCCTACAGAACAGCCAATCTTTTTCTTCCTTCTACCCAGTTTTCAGCATTCCCTCCTTCCACTGTCCATGTGTAGCAGGGGCACCTCCAAGGGGTAAACCCTGCTTGGTCCAAGTTGATCATGCTGGGCCTATACCCCTCTTTTTTACCAGCCAGGGCATGGCAGTGTGCTGTAGTTCTAGCTGATGACACACTAGGGCGACCTTCTCAGGGGTTTCAAGGAGTACATTTTACAATCTTAACGAAAGACACATAGCAAATGAATCTTTCATCCATATGTTACTGTGAATGGAGTTTATGTTATTTTGGCCTTGCATATGTTTATGAATATGTATGATTTTTAAATATATGTACATATGTGTGTGTACATGTATTCGTACACAATTTTTTAAACCCCCATGGGATCCTTCAAGAGACTAGTCCTCAAGCTTGAACATGCTTAAGAATGATCCAGAGAACTCCATAAACACAGATTACCCGATGCCCTCCACAGAAATTGCCACACTTGAGGGCCTACAGCTCAGTCCTTCCAGGAACCAGTGGACAAACTCACCTGCAGTCCTGCCACCTCAGACCCTCTGAATACCCCCGATTCACGTCTGCATCCCTCCCATTTCTCTGTCCAATTCTAAAAGCACAACTGTCTTCCTTCTAGGTTCCCCTCCCAACCAGAAAAACACAAAGCCTTCATTGCATCTTCTTCCCAGTCTAGTTAATGTCCTCAAGAAATTTGTTTCTAATAGCAAATGCCTGGTTTTATTTTTAAAATTTTTTGGCTTCAAAGAGATCTTTATAATGATAATTATATCCTGTGCTCTGCTGTGCTCAGTCGTGTCTGACTCTTTGCAACCCCATGGACTGTGGCCCACCAGGCTCCTCTGGCCATGGGATTCCCCAGGCAAGAATACTGAAGTGGGTTGCCATTTCCTCTTCCAGGGGATCTTCCAGACCCTGCAGTCTCCTGAGTGTCCTGCCTTGCAGGTGGATTCTTTACCACTGAGCCACCTGGGAAGCCCAGTTATATCGCTAGTAATCTGTTAATTTCTTGAGAGTTAAGGCCTGACTCTCAGCAAGATCCCATGGATGAATCTGACTGGCAAGGCCATTGCTGGGAAATAGACAACTGGAGGTCCATAGCTTGGTATTAAACATGCTCATTGGTGCATCTTCATTATGAGAATGTAGCAAATGCCTATTTTTAGATATTATTTTCACGCTAGACTCTGGTTTACAGTTCCTTTTTTTTTTTTTTAGAAATACAAACCGTTATTAACTGCCCCCATCAGTTCAGTTCAGTCGCTCAGTCGTGTCCGACTCTTTGCGACCCCATGAATCGCAGCATGCCAGGCCTCCCTATCCATCACCAACTCCTGGAGTTCACTCAGACTCAGTCCATTGAGTCAGTGATGCCATCCAGCCATCTCATCCTCTGTTGTCCCCTTCTCCTCCTGCCCCCAATCCCTCCCAGCATCAGAGTCTTTTCCAATGAGTCAACTCTTTGCATGAGGTGGCCAAAGTACTGGAGCTTCAGCTTTAGCATCATTCCTTCCAAAGAAATCCCAGGGCTGATCTCCTTCAGAATGGACTGGTTGGATCTCCTTGCAGTCCAAGGGACTCTCAAGAGTCTTCTCCAACACCACAGATCAAAAGCATCAATTCTTCGGCACTCAGCCTTCTTCACAGTCCAACTCTCACATCCATACATAACCACAGGAAGAACCATAGCCTTGACTAAACAGACCTTAGTCGGCAAAGTAATGTCTCTGTTTTTGAATATGCTATCTAGATTGGTCATAACTTTTCTTCCAAGGAGTAAGCATCTTTTAATTTCATGGCTGCAGTCACCATCTGCAGTGATTTTGGAGCCCCCCAAAATAAAGTCTGACACTGTTTCCACTGTTTCCCCATCTATTTCCCATGAAGTGATGGGACCGGATGCCATGATCTTCATTTTCTGAATATTGAGCTTTAAGCCAACTTTTTCACTCTCCTCTTTTACTTTCATCAAGAGGCTTTTTAGTTCATCTTCACTTTCTGCCATAAGGGTGGTGTCATCTGCATATCTGAGGTTATTGATATTTCTCCCAGCAACCTTGATTCCAGCTTGTGTTTCTTCCAGTCCAGCGTTTCTCATGATGTACTCTGCATAGAAGTTAAATAAGCAGGGTGACAATATACAGCCTTGACGTACTCCTTTTCCTATTTGGAACCAGTCTGTTGTTCCATGTCCAGTTCTAACTGTTGCTTCCTGACCTGCATACGGAGGGAAATCCAGATTTTACTTTCTGAGATATCTGGCTACTCTCCTGGGAGAGGAAAAAAAATTGTCATCACTCTTTGATGATTGACATTAGTAGAATCAAAAAACAAAACAAAAACCCAAATCACAAGCCACTTTCATAGTCACACGGCCACATCCCCCATATGATAGGTGCTGCAGTAAGCTCTGGTAAGTCATCAGATGCACCTTTGTGGAATGTCTTCTGCCTTGTCCTTGACTGATTTACCACGTTCTTTACAACAAATATCTTCCCTTAAAAATTGCATGCTCATTCTGTTTGACTCTGTACCTACCCCCAAACCCAGGTCTGTTATGGAGACATTGAGAAACAAGCTGGCAGAGATCTCCAGGGAACAACAGCAAACCCGAATTGAATATGATTGTTTCAACTGACGTTTCATATGATGTCTCTGCTTTTTCTGAGACAAACCTCAATACCTTTCAATGCAGGGGGAGCCCCCAGGGGTTCTGGCCTCCTTTCTGCTCCTGCTGCTGGGGCTGGGGAACAGGAGAGGACCAGTGTCTGCTTTAAGCACGTCCCTGGAGGTATCCTCTCTCCTCCTTATGAGGTCACAAGTAAGAGTGCTGTAGGAGTGCTGATCCTGAGGGGCTGCAGGTGGCCTTGCTCCAAGTGTCTCCAGCACCATCTTCTTCCTGCCGGGATTCCTGTCACCGGTCCCGGAGTCTAATGTGAGCTTTATCTCCTGGGCCATCAAAGGCCCTATTTGTGGAAATGAGCCTCTGGCGGGGTGGCCAGAAGATGCCACCAGCCAGGATCCAGTGTCCTAATGTTCACAGGGGCCCTTCTTGGACTCACACCTTGCTCCATTTCCCTCATCTCAAAGGACAAGCCCCTCCAGCATCCTCCGACCCTCTGCCTCCCTGGGAGTTTGGTCAGGAAGTTTGTGCTGTGTGGGGCTAGGGCCGTGTCTTAATTTATTCTGGACTCTGGGGCTGATGGGTTCGTTTGTTTTGTGCTAATAAAAGGGTAGTTAATTAAAAAAATGTTTTCTTGTAAAATGTCCCCCAGTCTTGATATGTATGGTTACTTCCTCTGGGTAGTGACTTGTTCTTCTCTTCTCTGTATCCTTAAAGTTTGTCAAGAGACTTGATTAGGTTCGGACAAAACCATGTGATGGTGGTGCAGTATCTCTCAGGAGGCTTCAATGCTGAGATAGCTTCCTATCAGGGCTTCCCCAGTGACCCCGTGGCAAAGAATCTGCCTACAGTGCAGAAGATGCGGGTTCAGTCTCTGGGTGGGGAAGATTCCCTGGAGGAGGGCATGGCAACCCACTCCAGTAGTCTTGCTTGAAGAATTCCATGGGCAGAGGAGCCTGGTGGACTACACTCCATACAGTCACAAAGAGTCAGACATGACTGAAGTGACTTAGCACGCACACATGCACCTTCCTATTAACAATGCTAAGTTTGATCACTTGGTTAAAGTGGTAATTGCTAGATCTTTCCATTGTAAAGGTAACTTTTTGAAATCACTATGTAATTTAATGTCATGATACTTGAACATCATGCTAATTTTTTATTCCCAAACAACCTTTTGTCTAATTGTTTTAGAATCCATTAATGATTTTTTTCCCTAATAGTTCATTGGAGATTGCAGGAGGGTATTTTTCCAGTTCTGTTATTTCTTCTACATAGTTTAGCCAGTGTAAAGACGATCTTTTTAGGGAATTCTCTGGTGATCCAATGGTTAGGACGTTGTGCTTTCACAGCCATGGCCTGGGTTCAATCCCTGTTAGAGAACTAAGATCCTGCCAGTGTGTAGCACAGCCAAAAAATAATAACAATGATAATCTTTGTATCCCTTTTTACTCTAAATATTGCTGTGGACTCATGCTTTTCTATAATTATATTTCTTCCTCTTATTATTCTTAAATTATCTCCAATTAGTCCTTGATCGTTTTTGTATTTTCTGGCTGATAATTCCCATCCCCAGCCCTGAAATAAACCATTTCTCCAAGGAGCCCTGGTTTGGGGAATAGTATTTAGAAACTGCGAGCTGGGAGCTGGGTGTCTCAAGTTAGCTTAAGCATGAATTGTCCAAGGCTGAGGTTGATACATTTAGTCTAGTTCATGGCTGTGGGGCTGTTGGACCTTTTTCTGGCTTTCCAACTCTCTCTTCATGCAGAAACCCAACCTGAGTGATAAGGTAGAGCTCTGTAATCTTGGTGCTAAAAGATGGTGATCAACAGTCATCAGTTGTTGGTTCTCATTTGAACTTGTAGGCATTGTGGTGGTTTTTTGGTTTGTTTGGGTTTTTTTTAGTATAAGAAAAGAGTAAATAATCTATGGTTGACTGACATGTCTAATGCATACAGCTCTCCCGTTCCAAATAACTGACAGAGTGCCTGACACATTGAAGGCTTTCAATAAATGCTTTTTGAAGAAATAAATTACAAAAGCATCTTTGTGTAAGTAGTTATTGCCTTTATCATAATTCATGCTCTAACTTAATGTCACCAGAAGACTAAGCATTAAATATATAGGGATTCATGAACTATAAATTGTAAAACAGCGCTCACTACATACTAAAATACAGACAATATCTATGGATCCTAGTTTGTTTATAAATTGAACAGGCTGCTCCCACAATGGTAGGATTACTTTAAGGACAGGCAGAAAAGATTTTTTTAAAACATTGACCAAATGTACATTTGTAGATGGGCCTTCCTGGTGGCTCAGATGGCAAAGAATCTGCCTGCAGTGCAGGAGACCCGGGTTCCGTCCTGAGCTGGGAAGATCCCCTGGAGGAGGGAATGGCGGCCCACTCCAGCATTCTTACCTGGAATGCCATGAACAGAGGGGCCTGGCAGGCCACAGTCCATGGGGTCGCAAAGAGTTGGACCTGACTGAGCAACTCACACTTTCACTTTCACATAGATAAGTGCTTGTTATTTCCTTATTGATGAGGAAGGGGGCAAAATTAGGACTGTTTACAGCTTTATCTGATTTGTGCCTAGATTTTAAGCAAGTGATATTTCTATGAAAAACTGGTGATATTTCTAAGAAAAAGTGGTGTGAGAAAGCACAATGTTAGTCATGGAAATGAAGGGAATAAAATGAAATCCTGAGTCATTTTCGGTCCTCTAGCTGGGTGTACATAGACCCAAAAACCAGTTCAATCTGGTTATATTGGGATCAACTGAGACTTCTAACTTTTCTGGTACGAGAATGATCCAGAGAAGGGATGAGCCCAGTTCAGATCTCCACCCTCATTCTTCTCCCATTTGAAAAAAGATTCACCAGCTATGTGTTAACAGTTTGCATATTTCATTTATCATCCTCTCTCTCTCCATATATACCCTATGCACACACATACATAAATGTGTATACATGTGTATGTATGTGTGTGTGTGTGTGTATATATATATAAATATATATATATATTTTTTTTTTTTCTGAATCATTTGAGAGTAGTTGCATGCCTCATGTCCCTTCAGTCTTAAACACTTCCATGGGTATATCCAAGAGCAAATATATTTTCTTCTGTAACGTCAACATAGTTGTCAGATTCAGGAAATTTAACATTGATCCAATACTATTTTCTAATTTATAGTCTGCATCCCAATATTGCCAGGTATCCCATTAATGTTGTTCATAGCTATTTTTATTCTAAGCCAGGATGACGCATTGTGTTTAGTTTTCATGTCTCTCTGTGGTCCTGTAATTTGGAACAGTTCCTCAGCCTTTTTTTTTTTTTTTTCTCTTTTGTGACTTTACCTTATGTAAATTTGGTTTCTATAATGTTTCCTCATTATTAGATTCAGATTATACATTTTGGCCAAGAATATCCTAGAAGTGATATTACGTCCTTCTCAGTGTAATTGTGGGTTGACTTCACTGTGGATGCTGTGAACGTTGATCATTTTGTGAAGGTGGTGTCCATCAGCTTTTTCCACCATTAAATTCCTGTTTTTCCTTTTGTAGTGAGTAAGTACTTTTGCAGATGTTCAGGGTTTGTGTAAATACCCTTTTCCTTTCTTGTCTGTATCAGCTCCCTGATTTTTAATCTCTCTATGTAAATAATCTGTGGAACAAAAGACAGAACATGAATCAAGTTTTATAATTCTATTGAATTCTCCTTGGCAGGTGAAATGGCTGCAGAATGCTAGCAGACTTCAGACGATTAATTCAGTAGACTGACAAAAATGCCAGTCAGGTGAAAGCCGCCAAGTATTTTCAAACAGAGCTATAAACAACCCCAGGGGAAGAAAGAATAAGTTCAGGTTGACACTACAGCTCCTAAGTCTTCAGGTCACAATTGTCCTGCTACTCAGAGCCAGGCAAACTTCAGCTAAGATGACCCTCTAGGTGATCCCACAGTATTCTTAGGACTGGGAAGACCCTCCGTCTCTCTGCTGAGTTGCTATTTATTTTCAAAATGTGCTTAGCTTCCAAGGCTCAAGTTCTTTCCTGAGGAGAAGCTTCACCTCTTCATGAAGAACCTTTAGACCTGTGAGGGGTGTGTGCAGGTCACCTCTACCCTGACACCCTCCAATACTTGGCTTGAAGGGCAGAGAGGTCCCCTGCCTTCACTGGACTTCCAGGTTTGGGCTTTTCTGGCTTCACCATATTCACTTCATTGATATGGTGCCTTTTGGCCTCTCCAATGAGAACTTTCATTTTATATTCATTGGTCATGGATCCTTGACGTACCTCCTAAGAAAAAAAAATGATAATTCAGAATGAAGATCCCTAGTTGGGTGATTTGTTAGTGATAAACTGATGCTGGATTTTCCTAAGTATCCATGACCCCAGGATGGAATTATTTTCATAGCTACATAACAGTACAGTTATTTTCATTCACTTCTTCACTGGCAAGGAAAACTAATGCCTTATGGGCTTATATGGAGATTCACATACAAAGAGAATATTCATAGCTTTAGTCATGAAGAAAACTGATAGCCAGAGTTCTTTAAGCTAAAAAACAACTGTTATGATGGCAAGAAACTGAAACCTACTTTTATTGGAATATAACTAGTATACACTAAAATGTGCTTATCTGGGGCAATTGATGAGTTTTGGCAATTATGTGAATACACCTGTGTATCCTCAGCAAGACAAGACGTAGAACATCTCAGTCATCTCCGAACATTCCCTCCTGCCCCCTTCCGGTCAACACCTACCACCCAGAAGCGGGTATATTCTAATTTCCATCACATCTCTCCTGGCAAGGCATTCTAACCACTATTTTAACTAGCTTCTCAAATGGTTGGTTTTGCCTGTCTTTAATCTTCATGTAAAGAGAACCATACTGTTTGGGGATTTTCTTGTTTTGGCTGTACCACAAGGCGTGTGGGATATTAGTTCACCAACCAGGGACTGAACCCCGATCCTCTGCAGTGGAAGCGCAGAGTCCTCACCACTGGGCCACCAGGAAAGTGCCCTGTATGTACTCTTTTGGGGTCTAGTTTCTTAACATTGTCTGTGAGACTCATCCATTTGTTTGTTTGTTTTTAAAAATTGCTGTGTAATATTCTCCAACATTATGTTAAAGCAAATTCCAAATACATCATTCCATTCATAAATACCTCAGTAGGTAACTTTAAACGATAGGTAGTTTTACAAACCCTAAATTATCACATCTAGAAGAAATCAGCACAGATGCTCTGACATACTTCTGAACCTCTGTCTGAGGGGTGGGGAATGTTGAGGACTGTGATTCAGGCTGGATCAGGAACACAGGGAGTTGGGGGGTGGGGCTTGCTCAGGGCAGAGGGGTGTGGAGTGGAAGGAAAGCATTCATGAGCCTTTAGTGAGGTCTGGGGAAGAAAAAGGCACAAGGAATGAGGGAGTGATGTCATCCCATGGTCCAGTTTGGGTCACGAACACTGCAGGCTCTGGGCTTGCTAAATGTACATGGAATAAATGAGTGACAACGTCAGTGACCTGGGATGGCCAAATATCCTGTTTTCTGCTCATTCTGCCTGTTAGTCTTGGGTTCTTAGCCTCTGAACCATATACCTTAAGAAACATTTATTCTCCTTATGTGTGTTTATTATGCTTAAAGATTCAACGAGCCTGCCTTCAGACACACAGCATCTCTCAACCCCAAATACCTTTTCTTCTCTTTGTTTAGAATGGGTCTTTATTCATATACCCACCCCCTCTTCTTGCAGGGATTTGATTTTGGCCAGAAGAGGTTGGTCCCGTTCCCAGGTTATTGTGAATCTGCCTGCACACTCTCTTTTCATTAAAAACCATGCTCTCCTATTTTAATTTTCTATTCCAAAAATGGTGTGCATTGGTCCAATCCAACATGCAAATCAGTGACAGCACATTTCATGTTTTTGGTCTATTTCCCTGCGCCTAGCTCTCTCTCTGCAGCCCTCCTGCTGTTTTCCTGCCTGTGTGTTCTTTTATCCTGTTGATAGCTTTCATTTTGGTCTTCCCTTCGCATCTGGCCCTTCCAGCTGGGCTGCGGTTCTGCAGTTCTGCACTGCGGTTGGACCGTTCAGCGATTGGACTCTTTCCAGTCCCCGCCAAATGCCGTCTCTTTCTGTAGCAGGAAGATGAGCTTAGGATGTCTTTCTTATGGTACCCTGGATGATGTATTTTGCTTTGGGTGCAAAAGCCCATACCAACTTGAAATGGCTTGATTTTCTGTTGTTGTTATTTGAGATATACAGTTGAAAAGACTGGATTCCTGTCTTTAGGAAATATAATATCATGAAAATATCAACATATAATTATATGTAAAATATATAATGGAGAATAGAGGGCATGGATGTGGTATGTGGTATATGTAGAAAAATGAGTAATTCAGCCTACCTACTCCTTGCGGGGTGAGGTAACATGCATCACTATGCTCTCAGCTAGGTATTTTTAAATTTCTTCTAAAGAAAGGAGCTCCTTTAGAGATCGAGTCCAGGTTCGATCCCTGGCTTGGGAAGATACCCTGGAGGAGGAAATGGCAACCCATTCCAGTATTCTTGCCTGGGAAATCCCATGGACAGAGGAGCCTGGCAGGCTACAGTCCCTGGGGTCTCAAAGAGTCGGACAGGACTTAGTGAGTCAACAACAACGGGCTGTTCTGCAGGAACACGCAGCCCACCCTCTTTCAGTGGCTTAAGACAGTAAAGGTTAATTTTTTTTGCTCATATTCAAGTCCATGGTGGGTTGCTCTGAGACTGTTCTGCATCACTGTTTTCATGACAGTACTCTGGTGACAGAGTATTCACCACCTGGCATGTTGCTGATCACTATATCAGAAGGAAAAAAGAGCACAATAAAACTTGCACAAGCTCTTGAAGCTTTACTTACATGTAAATGGACTCACTTCTGCTCTTTTTATTGGCCCACAGGGCAAGAATATATGATCTTATAATCCAGAAGTTAATTTATCCAGGACAGAATCTGGACTTAAACCAGATCTTATGGTTCTAATGCTTTATCTCTTATAACATAGCTGTCCCAAATGATACTTAACATAGTATTGTTTCATTGACTTACTCTTTCCATAGTTTTTGGTTCTGAGGCTGGAATATTCCCTTATTTGTATTTCATCAGTATGGGCCAGATACCTCGTGTACGAAGAATTTATTTAGGGACTTCCGTGGTGGTCCAGTGATAAAGAATCCACCTTCCAATGCAGGGGATGCAGGTTTCAAGCCCTGATTGGGGAACAAGTATCTCACATGCTGTGGGGCAGCTAAACCTGGGCACCGCAACTACCGAGCCAACACAGCCATAAATAAATAAATAAACAAACCTTAAAGCAATATGATTCCAACTTTAAAAAGAAATTTATCTCTTTAGCGTACATGTTTATTTATATACAGATATATATATTAAATTTCTCCCTTTCCAATTTAGAAAGCTCTGTTGGAAATGAATTTTCATTAAAGTGGTACAAAATCGGAAAATAAAATACGCTTCAACACATTTTCCAAAATAATCAACACAAACCCAATGTGAGAATCAAACAATTAATACCTTTAGAATTAGCCCCAGATTATTAAAATGCAATTATACTTGGAAAAGTAAGCCAGCAGGGGGGCCACGTTTATTTATTTTTCTTATTTTCACAGTAAATTTTCTCAGTGTGCAGGGACACTGCCTCCACACTCTCCTCCTGATAGCTGAACAATACCCAGGATTCAAGGAAAAGACGATTTACAACTTCCGATATTGATTTCAAAGAAACCAATCAGATACCAATCAAATACAGTCAAATACAGCTTGCAGGGGTGTTTTATGTGGCTCACAGGGTTTACAATTAAACATAGTTAGCTGCCAATACTTAAAAGTCTGACATACAGGTTTGAATTTGCAGCCTTTTTTGGAAAACTGGAAGAGCTGGCGACTCTGGTGCTATTCCCCTGTGGCAGCACTTGGCGGAGCAGCGGCTGCCCCTTGAGGAAAGCCATGTGCCCTATCATTGGGCGTGTCCCTTCCCCAGCATGCAATCCCCCACCCGCCGCTGCCCAGAGCCTCGTCACTCCTTTGAGATTCCCAGGTGAAGACAAAGAGGAACTGAGGCCTTTCTCAATCGCGCCCCGATTCTCTGCAGCCCTCCTAGCCCCAGCTGTCAGAACTCTCTTGATGCACTGAGCTACCCTGTAGGTGGTGGTGGTTGTTCAGGCACTCAGTCGTGTCTGACTCTTTGTGACCCCATGGACTGCAGCATTCCAGGCCTCCCTGTCATTCGCTGTCTCTCAGAGTTTGCTCAAACTCGTGTCCATTGAGTCGTAGGGGAGTCCTTGCTCGGTAGGGGAGCCTCCGTAAGAGCTGCCTGCAGGGCTGAGAGCCAGATGCCAGAGCAGCAGGCACCCGTGGACTCAGCCCTGGGCAGTGTGCGCACATTCCCTTGGCTCCTCTCATGGACCTCAGGCGATGCCTGGTTCCTCCGGTCTTGGGGCCCTGGCTTGCCTTTCTGCTTCTGCTCTTGACGAGGGACAATCCACCCCTTGTTTGGCTCCGCAAGCTGCGTGGGCTCTTAGAGATGGCTGCAACCTTCCCTCAGCTCATAGCCTGGCCACTTCCTCTGGCTCTGTCCACCCCTTGGGCTCCCAAGTGGGCTTGGCACTGCTGAAAACATTTATTGGCCTAAACTTTGTTATTTGTTTGCACTGAAAATGTCTGAAATGGTATCTTAGCTTCAGGAAGCTGAATGAATAACTGACCAATGGGACAGAATAGAGTCTGACCCACTCATAGTCCCCTGATTTATGACAAAGGTGACCCTGCGATATAGTGGGAACAAAATGGCCTATTCTTTTTGGTTTTTATTTATTTATTTGACTGTACTGGGTCTTAGTTGCAGCATATGGGATATAGTTCCTTGACCAGGGATCGAACCCCAGGCCCCCTGCATTGGGAGCGTGGAGTCTTAGCCACTGGACCACCAGGGAAGTCCCCCAAAATGGTCTTTTTAATAAAAGTCTTGGGTCAACTGCATAGCTACTTGGGGAGAGAGTCTAGCTTTACCCCTGCCTCATGTGTACACAAAATGCAGGTGGATTTCAGATCCAGAATAGAAAGGCTTCTGGAAGATTACAGAGAACATCCTCATGACCCGTTTGTTTATTCTGTTCCGTTTTTTCAGCCATTCAACGCAAAGAGGGATTGAGAACTTACTGTACTCTGGACTCTGTGCTGAGCAGCAGGGACACAGAATAAAGACGAGTTCCCTCTCTGTAAGTGCACAGTTTCTTCCCATGAAAAGAAACGGAGGATGCCAACGAAGCCCGACAGGAGCCGAAGCAGCGTGCTGTGTGAGCCAGAGATGGAGTACCTAGTCCAGCCCAGGGGAGTGAGGAGGAGGGCCTTCCTAGAGGGGGTGGTGGGTGTAAGAGGGAGGGGTTAGCCAGGAGGAATGAGGCAAAGAGATGCCAGGCTGGGAACCCGGCATCTACAAAGGCAAGGAAAATCGGGGCATAAGGATTGCCACCTGTTTCTTCAAAACATGTAGAAATTTGCTTGGCTTGTTTGTTTGATTCTTGCAGAGAAATATCACATGTTTATCTGAGCAGCACATTCACCATGACAGACGTGATGCGTTGTTGAGGCTGGGTCTCATCCTGGTTACACGGGGGCAGGCGGATTTGGAGAACGTGGGTGACTTACCGAGTCCACCTAGGTAGAGACGGTGAAATTAGAATTCAGGTATTTGGATGCTTACTTTTATACTCTCTGCCACACCAGGTGACTGCCGGTTCAGCTCCAGCCAAGCTTTCAGGAAGCCAGAGTTCCGTGGGCTTTATGAGCAAGAGGAAAGATGCTCTGGGCAGTCTTGGGCTGGGTTTAGAATTAGGCAGTTAGTGCCTTCAGGCTTCCCAGCATGGTTAAAGCTGAGGAATTGGCACAGGGCAGGATATATGGACAGGTTCACAGAGGACCAGGGCCACAGGCGTGCTGAGTCCGAAGTGTCCCTTTCCCACGCGATGGCCCAGGGTAGGCAGGCGGCCCTGGAAGAAAATGCACACTCGGCGCCATGCCCAAACTTGCCACTAGGTGGCGCCCGGTTGCAGGCACAAACGGGCGACCCGGCGGTGGCTACACCGGCACAGAGGGCACACGAATGTAGTGGGATCTCTGACCGAAATGTGAAAGTGTGAAGCGGGCGGGGAGAACTGGACACGTGAAAGATGATGACATCTATGTGCGGGCCTTCCAGGATCTGCTATTCGGCCTCATGAGATCTGAATGCCCTGAGACTAACAAGGAAACCCTGCCCCGCCTGCATTTCCCCGAGGGAGGGGGCACACAGCTGGGTTTGGACTCTGGAGAGCTCGAGGCAACCCGCCCCCCCCCCGCCCCCCCGCCCCCCCGCCCAGACCTCCACAAGTGTAAAGACAGCCCTGTGCCTGCGAGACCCCAAATGAGCATGGTGCGAGCACCAAGGAGTGTCTCTAGGTTTCCTGATGGTGAAATGGATGGCCTCATCAGACCTCCTCTGCTTTTCTGATGTTCCTGGCTTGCCAAGCATTGGGCAATCCATGTGGATGACAAGCAAGGCTCTTGGCATTTTGAAACCTGTTTTCTCCTCTGTGATGTGGGCATGATTACAGCTTGAGCCTCCTGGAGCATCACGTGAAATAATAGAACCAAGGGCACTTTGGCCATAAGTGCTTACTGCGGCTCTACCTATGGTCCCAAGTCTCCTGTTATGCCATTCACTCCTCTTCCTCCTCTGGGATAACATCAGTCATGTGCTGGACACAATGCTGAATGTTTCATCATTCAGAAACCTCCACACAGTACTGCTAGACTCCCAGCCGGCTAGTTAGTAGCAGAAGGAGGCTTCGATCCCAGGCTGTGGCTTCAAGACTTAGCACTCCCCAATATCTGAGATGGTGTCTTCCAATCAAAGAGATATTGCTTCAGTGGGAGACAATGTGTCTTATTGTCCACATTTTCATTTATTAGCAGATGGAGGCATCAAAGTCCTTTCCCCTCTGTGTCTATACAGCTGCAGCCTCAAGGCTCCTCTTTGGGCTCAGTGGTACTTCAGTCACATCTGTTTCCCTCCTGGGGTGGAGTGGAAGAGAGGAGGGTGGCGGGAGGTCTGGAAAGGCAGGATGGAGAGCCCTGCTCTGGGTATGTCCTGCTGCAGGGAGAGTGGATGAGGGGAGGGGTCTCCCCACCCCAGGTACCACTTGGCTTCCTTAGGGACAATGACATTTCCAGGTATGTTCTATGAACAAGGCCTCTTTCAGCCACGTTCTCCAGACGGCACTTCAGAAGTTAACACAAGGAGCTGCACCACTGTGGGAGATTTCTAGCCCAGCTCCCTGCCGTGTACTCTAGTAACCCAGCCTCCTTCTGGGAGGAGGTGGCTTGAGAGGGTCAGCCAGGCCCAGGGTGGGCCTGGAACCCTGGCTCAGGGACCCCTCCCTCAAGTGGTTGCTCCCCCTGGGGCCCCACGGGCACCTCTGGCCAAGCGGTACCGGAAAGTTGGCTCCTCTCCCTGTCACCCGGGAAACCTGGCGAGGGAGTGGACTGGGAAGAAAACCTCCTACCAGGACAACTCCAAAGGCCAATATTTAGTCCGTGGTCAGGTCCCAAGTCCCAGTTTCCAATTCAGCAAGTCGGCCCCTGAGCATAAGGGCAGTGACTTCCAGGTGCCAAGAGGTAGGGAATCAACCAAATATTTTCTAAGGGCTTTCCAGATGGACTCTAGGCAGGAAGATGAGCCAGTGGTCAGGTGACTGCGTGGTGATGTTGCCGGCAGAGGGAGGCAAGGGTGGGCAGTGTGGTGGAACTCAGAGCAGCGGGCACCCCGCCTGAGCAGTCGGGGGAGGAGACATGGAAGAACTATCTTGAGAAGGTTGATGCTTGGTGACGAGTTCAAGTTAGGCAGGTGATGAAGGCTAGAAGGGGTTCCAGACAGAGGAGCTGCTTATGCAAGCCCAGGGGAGCCCTGGGCTCAGCAAACAGCCCTGCCTTTGAGAGAAGCAGCCCCGTGGAGAGGTGGAGCCTGAGAGGGGAGTGAGCCACTTTAGGGACATTCAGGAGAGGGAGGAAAGCCCACACAGCATCTGAAGTCAGCAGTGCCAGGGACTTGCCTGGTGCCCCGGTGGTTACGACTCCGTGCTCCCAGTGCAGGCGGCACGGGCTCAATCCCTGACTCGGGAACGAGGACCCCACATGCCTCGAGGTGTGGTTCCTCCCACCCCAGACCAAGTCAACAGCACAGACAGAAAACCAAACGCTGTCCAGAGCATCCTGTCCAGTCCCTGTGACCTGGGGGAGCAGGCAGGCCGGAGGGCGTGGGGCGCGGCTAGGCTGCCTGGGGCGGCGGGGCAGAGGTCCTTTCACGCTCCACTAAACATGAATCGCTCGTGGGGTCCTTGCCACACCTGGCCCCTTCTAAAGGTCACTGATCCGGAGTGTCCGGCACTGTGATCTGTAGCCGCAGCCAAGTGGGATGTCTCTGGTCAGGGGTCATCTTGGTGTGATGTTTAGAGTCGGTTCCTGTTTGTGTGTGTGTGTGTGTGTGTGTGTGTGTGTGGAGGTCACAGCTCCTCTGTGTGTGTGTGTGTGTGTGTGTGTGTGTGTGTGTATGTGTGTGAGGAGGTCACAGCCCAAGACAGCCATGGTGGGAGGAGAAAGGCAGGACTGTCAGAAGATTCCAGGGTGGCCAGGATGCTCCGTGCTCTCCCAAGCCTCCCAGAGCCCCGGCAGTGGGGGGAGGGGATTAAGGAGACCCCCCCCCCCCAACCCCTCCACCAGCCTTACAGCAGAAATAGCCTCCCTGAGTCCCGGCCACTCCCAGCCTGGCCCCGTGGGCCTCACGGGCAGGGCTTCCTCCTTGCTGGTCTGGTCTGGTGTGGATAACGCAGGTCCAGTTACATCATTCCATCTTTCCCGAGAAAGGGCATTCCGGCAGTGACAGGCACAGCACACAGGTCAGGGAAGGGGCAGCGCTGTCAAATGCTGATACTGAACAAGCCAGTTGCATCCGCTGGGCAAATCACTCAACTTCTTGGAATCTGTACTTTATAGGGGCAACATCTCCACCTTGCAGGGTTAGGGATTGAATGAGACAATGTTTATAATGCTGAGGCGCAGGCCCAGTGGAGTCCTTCCAACCACGATCTGGCACCTCACAGAGGACCATTCTCCAGCCATCTTGGGCCAGGTGGTCAGAAAGTCTCCAGTGGCTGGCAGAAGGCTGCCTCCACTTTAGGGTCCCCAGGCTTGGCCGGCTTCCCGGGTGCCCTGCTGCTCATGGCCTGCAGGGGGCAGCAACAGGACACGCAGCCGAGTTCAGGCCTCTTCCCCACCAGGCAGTGTTTTCCTTGCTGTCTGGGATAGAAAGTTCTCCAATTGCATCAGTGAATGCAGCTTGGGTCGATTTGTTTTTAAATGGGTGACGTTTGAGATTCCTTTGTGAAAGCCCTTCACATCTGGCATCCAAAGAAAATCATCAGTCTAGACTCTCAGGCTGATAGCAGCTTGTATGACATTTGGGCCTGTTTTCCAGTAAAAGTGCCGGCCTGCTCCCAACCCCAGCCCCCACCCACGCTCCCGCCTTCTCTTCTTGTGACCTTTTATCTCAGCAGGAGCCCTGACTAGAAAGAGGGTTCTGGAAATGTGGTGTGTTTCTCATTAAGTTTCTGCGTCCAAAAAAAAAAAAATTTCACGTGATACAAAGCTCTTTTCCCCCTCATTCTCTCTTTACCCCTATGTATCTCCAATAACTCCTGCTGCTTAGGTTTTATTTACTTTGAGATGGCTGAAGATGGAAATTTTGTTGATATCAAGAGTTAAAAAAAAAAAATCTGTCTCTCAGATCTTGGTGATATGCTTGGGTCCCTTTTCCTCCCTCAGCCTGGAGGTGGTCACAGAATTCCAAACAGAATTAATCCTCTGGAGGGCCCGACAATCCCCATGGCCTTTTTTCCAAACCTGAACATTTCTTTCTTGAAAACCTGAGACTTTAACCTGGGAAACTGTATGGGATGAGCAGGCCCAGGGTTCTGAGGGGCCCTTAAGGAACCTCTGGTGGCTCAGATGGTAAAGAATCCACCTACAGTGTGGGAGACCTGTGTTCGGTCCCTGGGTTGGAAAGATACCCTGGAGGAGGGCATGGCAACCCACTCTAGTATTCTTGCCTGGAGAATCCCCGTGGACAGAGGAGCCTGGCGGGCTACAGTCCACGGAGTCGCAAAGAGTCAGGCACGACCAAGAGACGAAGCACAGCACAGGGCACAAGGAGCCTCTGGGGATGGAGGGAGTCTCCCTGCTCTCAGAAGGTCACTGCGGTGAGCCAGGCCCCCCCTTCCCTGCATATGTTGAGAGGCCTCCATCTGAGCCCAGCAGTCTGTGGCAGCAGAATTGAGACAGAGGGGAACAGACAGAAAGGGGAGGCCACAGGTCCTGATGACTCCAGGTCCCCTATATCTTCTCCAGGGACCAGTGGGCCTACATTTACCCTGGAGGCAGCCTCTGTGAAAGCTGAAGCCAAGGTCAGAGTGTGTAAGCTGGCGTGTCTCAGAATAGGCTCACAGTGTGGGACTCGCCTGGCGGCCCAGTGGTTAGGACTCCACGTTTCCACTGCCAGGGGCCAGGGTTTGAGCCCTCATCAGGGAACTAAAATCCCACAAGCCTAGAGGGGAGGACAAAAAAAAAAAAAAAAAAAAAAAGGCTCAAAATAAGCTTCGTTCCTAAAGCAGAGGCCTGTGAGAGCAGGGATTGGGTCACCCCTGTGCAGGTAAGCAGTCCAGACGTGGAGGTGCGAACCCAGGGTCTCTCCTCAGCTGGTCTCTGCACTCTGAGACACTGGGATGCCTCCTCCCTCAGCCCCTCACCTTGACCTCGGCTGTGGGAGGGACTGGCCTTCCATCTTCCCTCGAAGAGCAACAGGGGCCCGGAACTCATGGGTCAGCATCATCCTCTGCCTTAGGGTTGCCCCTTCACTGTGCCCCCTCGGAGGCAGACCCCAGGGGGCAGGCTGACGTTCGTCTCCATGCCTGGCTCTCGGCTGACTTCTCCGCTTTCCTTCTCCTCCTGGGGCAGCCTGGCACCCTCTGTTGTCAGCAGTCAGAGAAGCCTTCAGCATCCAGCTCTACCTGTATGAGATTCGCCTCTGAACCGCTGGGCAGAAACAAGAAGTGGTAGTCTGACTGCCACTAGCTCCCCAGGGGACCTCAGGCAAGTCCCTTCCACCCTCTAGCTGGTCCTTGTCCTTGCCACCTGGGGCTGGATCTGATGTTTGCTAAGCTCCCAGTTCCTAGAGCCGTGGAGGGGTCAGTGCATGACTGCCCACAGTGGCCTGTTTTTCTCAGGAAAGCTCAATGGGCCCACAGCCAAGCCCATCATTTCCATACTGTCTGGGGCTACTTTTGCAAGCCAACAACAGAACTGAGTCGTTGTGACAGAGGCCGCATGGCCCTCTAAGCCTAAGATATTTACTATCTGGCTCTTCACAGAAAGAATTCGCCAGCTTCTGGTCTATGGCTTCAATTTTATTTTATTTTCCCTAGGGTGAGGCAGAGTTGTTCCCAAAGGCATAGTCCTTCTGTTTTGTGGTGATGGGTCATTTGAATGAGGCAGAAGGAGCTCTTCCGGGATCCCGGCCAGAGAGCAGGTGAAGGAATCAGTATTAGGCCAGGCTGCTGTAACAAATACGCACAGGCTAGGCGGCTTTGACAACAGATATTTATCTTTTCACAGTTCTGGAGGCTGGAAGGCCAAGGTCAAGATGCTCACAAATTCAGTTTCTGAGGCCTATCCTGTTGGCTTGGAGGCTGCTGTCTTGCTATGTCCTCCTCACATGGCCCTTCCTTGGAGCGTGGGCACAGAAGGTAGAGGAGGGGGTCTGGTGTCTCTTATAAGTTCACTAATCCTCTTGGATCAAGGCTGTAGTCTTATGACCTCCTTTAACCTTAATTGCCTGCATATAGGCTGCATCTCCAAACCACAATCACACTGGGGTTGGGACTTGGACGTATGAATTCTAGGGAGACACAGTTCAGTCTATAACAATTCTAACCCTTTGCTCGGGAGACTTTCTAATTATTCCTCCCTGCCAGATGGGGAGGAGCCCACAGCTGTGGAGGGTCAGATGCTGGCTCTGGGTCTTCGGTTGGTTTTTCCAGAAGCAGACCTTGAGATGAAGACTTAGGTGCTGGTGTTGCGCTGAAGACGGGCTCTCTGAGGTCAAGTCAGGGAGTCTGAAGGGGCAGGGCGAGAGCTCAGGAATAGGCCCACAGCAGGTGGCTTCATCCTGCAGGGAGCGGGGCTGTGGGTTCCCTCCTGGAGTCTGGGACGCTGGCACCCAGCAGTCATTGGCTCAAGGCTGCCTTGGGGGACGTCACCTCCCAGGCATTTCCAGTCTCTACAGGTGCGAGCAAAGCAGCTCTAGTCGCCTGAAGGCGGTCCTTGATGGGAGGTGCAGGTGTCAAAAGTAGGGGGTTGTGCAGCAGCTGCATAAGGGACTGGAGGGGGTCTGGGCAGGGTATTGCCTGTGCGGTTACACCCTACAAGGAGAAGTCTGAGACGACAACAAAATATTTATCCAAGAGTGCAAGGCTCAGTCTGGGAGGAAGGATCTATGCCTTTGGATTCTCACATTCCCAGCCCTGGCACACAGTAGGTGTTCAGTTAGGCCTCAGGGCTGCCTGCAGAAGAGTTGGAGTGATGGGTGACGGGCTGGGTCAGGCGTGGAGGGTCACGGCTCTCATCATGGCTAGGGCCCCTGCCCTGAGCCTGACAGTCCAGAAAAGCTTAGGGATTGACCGGTCACCAAAACAAAGGGCTTTGGTGAACATGGGCCTCAAAGACTTCCTTCACAACACAGGGTAGGGACTTCCCTCGGGGCCTAGTGGTTAAGGTGTCCGGCTTCCACTGCAGAGGTTCAATTCCTAGTCAGGGAACTAAGATCTTGCATGCTGCGTGATGCAGCTAAAACACATGCACACACACACACACACACACACACAGCACAAGGGAGTAGTCCTTTCCCAGGGGTGGTGTGAGGGGAGGGCCATGGAAGCGTTGGGCAGAGTGGGTGGGAACAGGCTAATCACAGGTAACCTGAGTAGGATTTTGTTTCTAACTTTTTTTTTTAAATCCACTTCAGAACAAATAGAATGGTGGCTGATTTCACATGTTTTTTGATCAGTTTTGTCACATAGCCTTAATTTTTTTTCCTTGGGGAGTATTGAACTAAAAAACTATTAGAAATAATGAGAGTTCAGTAAGGCAGCCAGTCACAATATAAATGTGCAAAAATCAATAGCTTTCCTATTTCCCACAGTAACCGCTTAGAAAAAAAAATAATGGAAAAGAAAGATCTCACTCACAATAGAAACAAAAAATATTTATCACCTCGAAGCAAACTTGTAGGAGAAGACACACATCCTGAGCCTTCATCTCTCTGCCCCAGCCACCCCACCGTGGTGGGAGAGACAATCGTTATATAACTATGAGCTCGGTTTCCTGGCCCCTACCCCTCAGAGCATAGCAGGTCAGCGTTTCCTTGGCTCTCTTGGTGGGAGGTTTTTGTCTCTTTGGAGGCATTTTGAAGATATAAGCTCATGACAGCTTCTCTGGGCAGCTGCCCAAGGGCGGCTGGGCCTGCTGGTTGGCCGTTGTGGTCACCGTGTGTGGTCACCCGAGCCCAGGGCCTGGCCTGGACCAGGGACCCATTGGAGGGATGCTGTTTCCTGGAAAGCCGGTTGACTTAGGAACAAGGCTGACCACTGCTCCCACTCGGGGAGGTCTCAGTGATCAAGCTGGCTGCGCCACCATAGGTGCGGGGCACAAAAGTGATCATTGGAAGGAGTCCTTCCTGTAACCAGACTGGTGTCTTGTCTGGGATGGAGCGAGGTCAAGGAAGAAATCCCAGGAACATTCTAAGCCAATTTCTGACTTGGGTGGAAGTGTTACATACACTGTTGTTGTTGCTTAGTTGGTAAGTTGGGTCCGACTCTTTGCTATCCCATGGACTTTAGCCCGCCAGGCTCCTCCGTCCATGGGATTTTCCAGGCAAGAATGCTGGAATGTGTTGTCAATTTCTGCCTCCAGGGGATCCTCCCAACCTAGGGATCGAACCCTTTTCTCTTGCACTGGCAGGCAGATTCTTTACCGCTGAGCCACCGGGGAAGCCAGTTACATATATCAGTCAGACTGATTTTCCTTTGTAACGGGCAGAAAGCCTAGCTTAACCTGCTCTTTCCTCACCATGTGCCAAAAGGATATGAATCAAAGCAAGAGGATTCTGCCCAGATCCCCCTGGTACAGGGCAGACATCTTGACTGCCCACTACAAGCCCTTACGGCTGCCCAAGGAGCCTGCTTTGCCCATTCTTATGGTGGGTCAGCAGTGAAGGGTACCAAGCCCCTCCAAGGAGCAGCCTGACACAGCAGCAGGAAGAGAGGCGGGGCAGCACCTCAGCTGTCTTGCCCCTTGGGTAGGATGGCCCTGAAGTGTGTACCCCACAAAGCCTCCCACAGTGCCTGAATGGGACTGAGCTCAAGTTGGCCTTTAGCAGTTACCTGCTCAGTAAAGTATATTCTTTTCCTGTCTTACTTCCCCAGTCTCCTAGTGATATGTTCTGGGAAGACTGTGAAATAAACTCTTTGCATATGCATCCTTTTAGAAGGTGCCTCAACTAAAACAGAGAGAGAAAGATTGATTTGGCCTCATATAACCGGAGCCCAGGCATAGATTTGGCTTCAGGTAGGGTAGGATCCAGAGGCTCAGTTAGAACTTGCTCTCTCTCCTCCCATTACTTGGTTCTGCTTGCTTTCCAGGCAGAATTTCTCAACGTGCTGGTTCCCAGAAGGCTTATATTCTCCCAACTAAACCACTCTAGCAAAAAGAAGAAACTCCAAGCAAATCTTATTTTTCTTTACTCATTTATTTAATTTGGCTGCGCTGGGTCTTAGATAGCAGGTGGGATCTTTGATCTTCACTGTGACATGTGGGCTCTTTAGTTGGGGCATGTGAGATCTGGTTCCACAAACAGGGATGGAACCCAGGCTCCCTGCATTCCGAGTGGGGACCGCCAGGCAAGTCCCCCAAGCAAATCTCAGAACTAAGACCCACTGGTCTGGCTTGCAGTCTCTGAGCCAGCACTGAGGCCAGGCAGATGGAATGGCCTGATTGCCCAGTCCCGAGTCAGCTGCCTGTGGCTATCCACTCCCCTTCTTCTCCCAACCACAGCACCTCATACACTGGAGCAATCAGAAGCAGGGACCAGGGACTTGTGTTTGGGAAGTAAACGAGGGCAGACACTTACCTGTGTCAACCTGCCGATGTCTGTTTGTAGGAGGGAGAAGCCTTGAATGTACCTGTCCCTCTATAGGAGACTTGCTAATTACCATCAGACAGTACTGGTGACCCGTTTTCAGAGAATCTGTGGGTAAGCCAGGCCACCATTTTCCTCAGAGTTATGAGAGAGAAAGAAAAGAACATCACATCCGAAATACTGCATCTGCTTTTCATGCTTATGATTCCTGTGGACGAAACCAGTCTTTGATGGGAAAATAGAAGGTGAGAAGAGGGCTCATATCTGGAGATTAACTACCGTGTGCTAGGCAATATCTTAGCCCTGTGTGGTTGGGATTCATTTAACATGAACCCCACCTGCTCCTCTTACTGATGGACAGACACAGAAATGAGGAGGTGTTAAGTCAGGTGCCTAGAAATTCTGAGCCTGGACTGTTTTCACCCCTCGGTCCCGGTATTGTCACTATTTTAGACACTTTCTCTCAGAGAGAGGGCTTCCCAGGTGGCGCAGGTGGTAAAGAACCTGCCTGCCAATGCAGGAGATGTAAGAGACCTGGGTTCGATCCCTGGGTCGGGAAGGTCCCCTGGAGGAGGGCACGGCAAGCCACTCCAGTGTTCTTGCCTGGAGAATCCCGTTGACAGAGGAGCCTGGTGGACGACAGTCCATGCACGGGGTTGCAAAGAGTCAGACTTGACTGAAGTAGCGTAGCCTTGACTGAAGTAGCGTAGCATGCTTGCGCCCTTGGAGAATGGTGTCAGGAGAGGGGTGTGTGCTCTTCTGGTTCTGTGGTTAAGATAACCCATCTTCCCGTGCGTCCAAGTACCTTGATATTGGAAAGGAGATACCTTAAGCGAGTGGGGCACAGTTATATACACGTACTGTAAGAATCACAAGCAAACCACCAGTGCCCATGAAATGACAGGGAGCTTAATAGCAAAGAACTCGTCGTGTGTTCAGACCAGGCTGGAGAAGCCGATCTGTGTAGTTCACAGTGCAGGCAGGAAGAACCAGACAGCTGGTCTCCCAAGAGCAAGGGCTCTGCCTGCCTGTATTATGACTTTAGGCCCAGCACCCAGCCTGCTCAGCACTCACCTGGTGGGTGAATGAACAAATGGGTGCATGTTGGTGGCTTAAAAAAAAAAAATGTTACTTTCCAAATGTCTTTCCATGCCGACAAAGAAATCATTTCTACTGGCTGCGTAATAGTTCCTAACAGGTCCATTTAACACTTGATTGAACTGACTGTTCAAAAGTGTTTGATGTATTTAACTATTGAATTCCCTGTTTTTGAACAGTTGGATAGTTTATATCTTTGTTTTTGTTTATTTGTTCAGTCATGTCCATCATTGTTGTGACCCCCAGGGAGCCCGCCAGGCTCCCCTGTCCATGAGATCTTCCCAGGTAAGAATACTGGAGTGCGTTGCCATTTCCTTCTCCAGGGGATCTTCCCAGCCCAGGGACTGATCACATGTCCCCCTTGTTAGCAGGCTGATTCTTTACCACTGAGTCACCAGGGAAGCCCAGTTAGTATCTTGGGAGGATATTAAACAATACTATGAGTGAACATCCTTGCGCTTAAATTTTTGCAATTTTTCAAATAATTTCCTAAGATATATGCAGAAAAGAATTACTTGGCTAAATAGCATGCATGTTTAAAGGATTCTCCATCCCCCCTTTATTTTTGGATACACATAGCCAAATAGATATCCATGTATAACAAGAAAAAATGTAATTTACTTTAAAAACAAAACAGATTTGTCCTTGACGCAGTCTTGGTCTAGACATAGCACACATTAGCACTCTGAAGCTAATTAGTTCATTTTTATGGATTCTTGTTTAAGAGAAGTGAGGCCCTGGATGAGGCTGGAAAAACCTCTGCTTGCTGTTTATTCCCGCCATCCAGTCCTGTGAATCTCTGTTGACTCTCTAGAGGGGATGAGTGCCTTGTCTTTGGGCTGTGACGCTGTGTCTTATGGAGCTCACATCTTCCTTTGCTTCCTCTCCACCCCATCACCTCATTAGTGCCTCGCACAGGATCCAGATTCCAAAAATACTTGTGGAATTAAGCGTTGGCAAGAGGGTGGGAAATCCAGACTCGCACACACTGTTGGTGGGAATATTAATTGGTACAGCCACTTTGGAGGCGGTTTGGCAGCATCTGTTAACATGTAAAATGTGCATACCCTGTGATTCAGCAATTACAGTTCTCCACATCTTCTCAAGAGAAACTGTTGCACGTGTGCAGATGTTCACTGCAGCACTGATCCTGAGTGCAAAACCAAAAGCAACTCAAATGTCCGTCAATAGGGGAATGCAATTTAAAACATTTCTGTCCTGTGCAGTAGTTCAAGAAGGTGAAACAGACCAGACTCCTGTGCAGTAGTTCAAGAGAATGAAACAGACCAGCATCTGAAAAGTGGATCCTGTGAGCCAAATCCAGGCCAGCAGACACATTCTGTTCACGTTGCACAATATTTTTGCTCCATGCATCTGCAACTGTTTTAGTAGAGTCTATTCTTGTTATCTGTGGTAGTTAGGTTCCATAAAGTCACTGTGAACACTGAATGAGGGAATATAGAACAGTTACTCTCAGGGAAAATGCAGGAGTAGGTTTCTGTGAGCCAGTTTTGTCCACCAGCAGATTCATAGCTTTGTTTTGTGTGTGCTTTGTTTAGAGATACAATATTTAATATGCATTATTGATTCATTAATACTGAACTCACAGCCAACAGTATCATAACTCATGCCTGAACAAAGTTTATCTAACAGATGTATTTTCTCCATGAGGTGCATCACAGCCTTCTTGCTCTTAGGAACACTAGATTGCACTTCAGGACATAACTCCAGAGCCATCCTAATCAGTGAAATTACCAACAAAACGTGGCACAAAAGTGTGAACAGAGTGACATTAAATAGACCACAGAAAGGGCATTTGTGTATAGTCTGGAGGATGAATAAAGAAGGCAGAGTCCCCTTGATCAGCCTCATCTAGGAATACGCAGGGTGGGTGACTCAAGGCTTTTGCCATTCTTCACACGTCTGTGAATGACCACAAAAACACTGAGGGTATTGATTTTGGGGTTACTAGTAAATTTTAGTGAGTACAGAGATCCACAAATAGAGAACCTGTGAATATTAAGGATTGGCTGCATGCATCTCTAAAATATAAGACCTCTTTTAAAAACATAACCTCAATTACCATCTTTCTCTTAGATTCCTTAACATTATGGAGTAGCCATCAAAATTCACATTTTCCCAATTGTCTTATTAAAGCATCATTATGAATCCATGGATTTAATCATAGCTGACATATTTGAATTCATTTGCAAATATTATTATGGTTCATTTTATTATTTATCTTTAATATTATTATTACCCATGCTCAGATCGTCCCATCTTTGGCCAGTGGGACTTTTTTCAAGCTGGCATAACCCCAGTAGGCTTTGATAATTTTCTTTCTGATACAATTTGATATTTAGGATCCTCTTACTTATTTCCTGTTCCAGATCCAGAATTAGCTATTTCTCCATGCAGCACTGGTTCCTTTCGTGAGCAATGGTCCATGGAGACCCTGATATGCGTGCTATGGGTGCTCACTGCTATCAGCACTGTCAGTTTCAACTGGGAAACACAGGAAGTACCTGTCTGTCTGTGTATCTGTCCACCTATCTCATCAGTCATGAAATACATGATGAATTTGAACCTGTGATTCCTTTCAGTTTCTGGATTATATGGCTTTTACTCAGTTCTTGTAATAGTTGCATTTCCTTCTTCCCACACCCAGAATCTGTGTTCTCAAAAACAACATGAATGAGAAAATATCATATGATTATCCAATAGTTTTATCTGACGTTGCATTACCCATTTGACAGGTCTAAAATAGCAGAACCAGAGTAATATCATTACTGAAATAAGTTACTCTGTTGCTGTTTTTTTAAATTTATGTTTCATTGGTGGAAAATTGCTTTACAATATTGTATTTGTCTCTGCCATACATGAACATGAATCAGCCACAGGCGTACACATGTCCCCTCTCTCTTGAAGCTTCCTCCCACCTCCCACTCCATCCCATCCTTCTAGGTTGTCACAGAGCGCCTGATGTGAGTTCCCTGCATCATACCCCAGATTCCCACGGGCTCCGTTTTACATATGGTCATGTATATGTTTCCGTGCTGCTCTCTCAACTCGTCCCTCTCCTTCCCGCACTGTGTCCACAATTCTGTTCTCCGTCTGTGTCTCCACTGCTGGCCTGCAAATAGGCTCATCAGTACCAGCTACAGTCCTTTCTGTGCTTAGGATGCATCCCACTGGGGGTGTGCAGTCGAGTGCTCATAGCTTATCTCTGTGTAGTTTTGCTACCAAAATGGATACACCGTTAGGTTCATTTATTTCATTTTTTGTATTTTGGGATTCACATTTTAAAATTTAACGTTGTCTTAATAGATGTAAAAGAATTGCACAGCATCAAAGACATATCTAAAAAGCAAAATATGTGTAAGTAGATCTAGCTTCCATCTATCCCTGTCTCATTTACTCTATACCTTTCTTTATCCTATAGAGAACCCTAAAAACCTTTTTGTGGTTTATTTGTCCAAGGAAAAATAGAATTAAATCAGAATATATTTATATCTGTATATTTCTTCCTTTATTATTTATATCTATATATTTCTTCCTTTATTATAGAAATAGTAGAATATGGCATTTTTCTGCACTTAAAAATCACTTTAACAATGTATCTTGGAAATTACTCCATAGTAGGAGATATAGACGTTCCTCATTATTACAATATAGTTATATATTACTCTATTACTCTATCATAAGGATGTATATAATGTATTCAACCAGTTCCAGACTGTGTCATTTTAGTTGTTTTCTGTCTCAGCTATTATAATTTGTGTCCTTGGACATCTCTCTCTCTCTTTTTAGTATTTATTTACAACTGCACTGGGATTTTTTTAAGATTTATGTATTTGGGCTTCACTGGTTCCTTGTTGCTGCACAGGGGCTTTCTCTAGCTGCGGTGAGCAGGGGCTGCTCTCTAGTTCAGGCATGCAGAGGCCTCGTTGCCGTGGTTTCCCTTGCTGCAGAGCACGTGCTCTAGGGTGCGCGAGCTTCGGTGGTTGAGGCTCCCAGCTCTAGAATGCTGGCTCAGTAGCTGTGGCACATAGGCTTAGCTGTCCTGCAGCGTGTGGGATCCTCCCAGACCAGGGATCGAACCTGCGTCCCCTGTGTTGGTAGGTGGATTCTTTACCACTGAGCCACCAGGGAAGCCCCACGTATCTTTTTTTTATAGTTTTGCCAGTATATATTTGAAATAGATTCCAAGAATTATGACTATTAGATCAAAGAGTAAATGAATATGTAATCTCGCTAAATATCTTCAAATTTTCTTCCGTAGGGGTCCTTCCATTTACATTCCTTCTAGCGATATGTAAAGGTGCTGGTTCTTCCAAAGCCTCATCAACAGAGTGTACTGTTGAACTTTTCGAGTTTTCTCATCTTTTGGAGAGGTGAGAAACTGTGTCTCAGCATAATTTACATTTTTGTTATTATTGCCCAACTTCTTGGGGGAAAATACAATGTATTGGTAACATATAAAATAATACATTTCATAGAAATCCTAATCTCCTTCTTTCTTAAAAAGTTAATGTAGCTGTACCAAATCAACATTTCCAGCTGGGGTGACTGGCGGGGACTGAGTCCAGCTGTCCACGTTAGATGGGCGTGTGGTTCCTGGTTTAATACAAACTCCACTCTGCCCTCACTGGATTATAGAACCTGCCTTTCCCTGTCAGTGTTCGATCTGTCAGCCCATCCCTTGACTTGAAAAGTAGGTCTAACAGCTATCTGTTGCCAGAAATGCGGCACCACGAGCATCACTGTCACAGAACCGTGGTGGCCTCTATCACACTGAGTGTCTGTTGCCCTGCCTCTGGGGTGGCTGGTTGGGTGGCTGTGCTGATGTTAGCTGGGCTCACTCACATGTCTGAGGGTTTGGTTAGCTGTCAGCTGATCTACATGAGCTTTGACTGGTTATAGAGCCACACACAGAGTGTGATCCCGTACATGTGAAGCGTAGCGTGTACTGGGTGGTGCGCTCTTTGGCCAGATGCCACTCATGCAGGAGCCCTCACTGCTAGGTTTATGGGGGGCTACGTCCCCCTTAGAGCCACGTGCCTCGTCCCCTGACGACCCACCCCCAGCGCTCTAGCCTCAGACGTCTGCTCGCTGTCAGTAAGGACTTTTGCTTCTACCAGGTCCTTTGGCTCTGTCAGAGACGGGAACATGGTCTCGTCTGCTGAACCACGTGGTAGGGCAGAAGGACGGCAGTAGCAATGCTGAGCTGACGAGAAGAAGGCTGAGCTCCCAGGGAGAGGGATTCCTGTCAGTTGACCAAGTCAGGACTCAGACTGCAGCTCTTCCCTGGGTCTCCAGCCTGCGGGCCTGCCCTGCAGATTCTGGACTTTCCAAGCCTCCACAGTTGCACGAACCAATTTCTTTCTTTTTTTATTATTGGAATATAATTGCTTTACAACGTCGTGTTAGTTTCTGCTGTACAATGACATGAATCAGCCGTCAGTTCAGTTCAGTCGCTCAGTCATGTCCGACTCTTTGTGACCCCATGAATCGCAGCACTCCAGGCCTCTCTGTCCATCACCATCTCCCAGAGTTCACTCAGACTCACGTCCATTGAATCCGTGATGCCACCCAGCCATCTCATCCTCTGTCGTCCCCTTCTCCTCCTGCCCCCAATCCCTCCCAGCATCAGAGTCTTTTCCAATGAGTCAACATTTTGCATGAGGTGGCCAAAGTACTGGAGTTTCAGCTTTAGCATCATTCCTTCCAAAGAAATCCCAGGGTTATCTCCTTCAGAATGGACTGGTTGGATCTCCTTGCAGTCCAAGGGACTCTCAAGAGTCTTCTCCAACACTACAGTTCGAAAGCATTAATTCTTCGGCGCTCAGCCTCCTTCACAGTCCAACTCTCACATCCATACATGACCACAGGAAAAACCATAGCCTTGATTAGACGGACCTTAGTCGGCAAAGTAATGTCTCTGCTTTTCAATATACTATCTAGGTTGGTCATAACTTTTCTTCCAAGGAGTAAGCGTCTTTTAATTTCATGGCTGCAGTCACCATCTGCAGTGATTTTGGAGCCCAGAAAAATGAAGTCTGATACTGTTTCCACTGTTTCCCCATCTATTTCCCATGAAGTGATGGGACCGGATGCCATGATCTTCGTTTTCTGAATGTTGAGCTTTAAGCCAACTTTTTCACTCTCCTCTTTTACTTTCATCAAGAGGCTTTTTAGCTGTATGTATACATATTTCCCTTCCCTCTTGGACTCCCCTCCCAACCCCTCTCCCAACCCTCATCCCATCCCTCTAGGCCGTCACAGAGCACCAAGCAGAGCGCCCCGTGCTTTATAGCAGGTTCCCACTAGCTGTTCATTTTACACGTGTCAATCCTAGTTCCGCAACTCGTCTCGCTCTCCCCTTCCCCATCTGTGCCCACTTGTCTGTTCTCTATGTCTGCATCTCTATTCTTGCCTTAGAAGTGGGTTCAGCTGTACCGTTTTTCTCAGTTCCATATATATGCATTAATACGTGATGTTTGTTTTTCTCTTTCTGACTTACTTCATTCTGTGTGACAGACTCTAGGTCCATCCATATGTCTACAAATGACCCTATTTCATTTCTTTTAGTGGCTGAGTAATATTCCACTGTACATATTAATATATGCATGATCTCATTTCTTAAGTCTGTCTCTCTACACACACACACACACACACCCTGCCGCTTCTGTTTCTCTGACTAATGCAGAATGTTAGCAGCGGAAGGGCTTCAGCCTGGGTTGTTGCTTGTTTCCTTTTAAGGCAGCTTAAGAACAAATAAAGTTCCCCACAGTGAGACTTCATTTCCTTCAGTTTTATATGAACAGATGACTATTCCTCACATAAACAAAACGCTGCCTTCATTTCTTGTCTATTACAATTCTATTCTTAGGATTCCATCCCTTCTTGTTCCGTGTTGCACTCCGGAGATTTCTGGAATTAACTGACAATGTGGGGTCTCAGCACAGTGTTCTTCAACTCCCAGGTTTTTCTCCTGGTGGGTTGAATGGGGTGGTGAGAGAGTAGGACTGATGTAAAAGAAGTCTTTTCACCCTGCCACAAACCTTTAGAGGCTCTTTGTAGTTATACCCCTCAAAGATTTAGACCTTCCCTAAGCTCTATTTATTTTCAGAAACTGTCCTGGGTTCCAAGGCAGGTTCCATTCAGGCCAAACCCAATAAAAAGGATGGTGCAGCCATAAGAATACATTGAGCCATTTTGTCTCATTGAACCTACTAGAATTTAGCTCTTTATTTTTGGCTGTGCAGCATGTAGGATCTTAGTTCCCTTTCAGGGATTGAACCCACCCCCCTGAGAATTGGAAGCCCGGAGTCTTAACCACTGGACCACCAAGGAAGTCACCACGAACTTACCAGAATTTATACTCAAGTCTCTGAGTCTCAAAACTGGGAGGCTCTGTGTGTCTTGGATATTCTGAGTTTTGTACAAATGGCACCACTGACACACGGGCCTCCAGGATCCCTGAGCGCACACGAGAAAGGTCTCAGTAGCCAGACTCGGAAAAGGAGAGGACGAGAGGGCACAGCAGGCAAGCTAGGCTCTGCGTTCAGCGGCACAGGCTGGGCTGCTCCTCCTCCTATCGCATTATTCTGCAGATATTCCTCAGAGTGTTTGTTCTAAACGTCCTCTGATTTGGCAGAGGCACCTTGGCATCACGGGGAACTGGCATCTGGGAGAAGCACTGAAGGTGCTTTGCAGTGGGGGCTGATTTCTTAAATAATCATAAATTCTGCACACTGTGCATAGAACCAAACACATCACAAACACACGCTCTGAAAACCCTCTTATGAATTCTTTTCAATCTGTGCCTGTGCAGAGAACACGGGCGTCATCTGAAAAATCATCACATGGCCTCCCAAACCCACAGTGGGATGAACGAGGGACTGATGGGCTTGACTCTCTCATTTGGGTCTCAACCCTGGATTCCAACATTAAAAGCCCACTAGTTGGGGGAAGAGTGGAGGGGTGAGGAGAAGGAGAGAGAAGGAGAGAAAAAAGAGAAAGCCAGTCACCAGCGGAGCAACAGCTCTTCTCTGGGGAAAGAGACTGATGTGAGGAAGGTGGGAATAAGAGCCACCGCAGCATAGAAGTTTTTGAGTCAAACATACCTGGGTTCAAATCCAAGCCTTACTGCTTGCCACCTGTGTTACCAGAGGCAAGTCACCCTGAGCCTTAGCTTCCTTACTCATACAAAGAAGGTAATAGCCAACTACTTTGGAGACTTATTGGCAGGCTAAGATCATGATTATGAAGAACACAGCCCACAGTAGGTCTTCATGAACGTCAGCTGTTTCTTTTATTTTTATCACATGCGTGATTGTGGCCCTGTGAGGAAGGCCCCTGGGCACATCTTTGCCTTCTTGGAGGGCTGTGGAGAAGAGAGACAGTGGGAGGAGTCCCTGTGATGAGTCAGTGGAGGGTGGAAAGTGGAATTCTTGGCTCCTGGTCGAGGAAGTGAAGTGAAGTGAAATTCGCTCAGTCATGTCTGACTCTTTGCAAGTCCTATACACTCCATGGAATTCTCCAGGCTAGAACACTCCTGCAGGCTGATTCTTTACCAGCTGAACCACAAGGGAAGCCCAAGAATATTGGAGTGGGTAGCCTATCCCTTCTCCAGTGGCTCTTCCCAACCCAGGGGTCGAACCAAGGTCTCCTGGATTATGGGTGGATTCTTTACCAACTGAGCTATTGAGGAGGCTCAGTCTAATTAAAGGGCCTGATTCTTGATAAGCCATTGCCTGAATGGTTGGAGGAACTGCATGAGCCCTGGGGACAGGTGTGGGTTCTGTTCTCTGACCCATGGCCACCTTGCCTGGGGGAAGCAGCTGAGCGCAGGGAATATCTTGGTTTATCCTGTTGTTCAGTTGCTCAGTCATGTTCACTCTTTGCGACCCCATAGACTGCAGCACGCCAGGCTTCCCTGTCCTTCACCATCTCCCGGAGCTTGCTCAAACTCATGTCTATTGAGTCAGTGATGCCATCCAACCATCTCATCTTCTGTCATCCCCTTCTCCTCCTGCCTTCAATCTTTCCCAGCATCAGGGTCTTCTCTAATGAATCGGCTCTTTGCCTCTACTTCCCTGGGCTGTGAGTCTCTCTGGACAGAGTCCTCAGCGGGGCTTCCTGTGTCTCTCCCACATGCTCCGCAGAACAGGCACTGACCCCTGAGAGGCTGTGGCTCTGCTTAGAGCAACTTCTCTGGCCTCCATAGGACACATTTCTCTTATATTATTCAGGTGTGTGTGTGTGTCTTAATATAGATTAATAGGAGGTCTGCAAGGTGAAAAACTCCAAAAGAAAAATGAATCAAGCAATCACTCCACAAAGAGACCTCTCCTCTGCCCCTACCCATCTCTTCTTTCTTTTGATAAACTCGACGTTAACCCCAGCTGTTGCATCATGGGAAAATCTTGGACCTTCCATACTATCCGTGAAGGTTAGATCAGGGTCATTTTTCCTCAAAGGGTGAAGTTATATGAAAGAACTGGGTTACTCAAAATGAGATAGCAGCATGGTACTGGCAAAGTAGGGGCTTTGAGTACAGTTGGCCTGAGTTTGTGTCCTGACCTGTGACTCTGGGGCTGTGTGACCTTGTGACCTGGAGTAAATTACTCACTTGCCTTGAGCCCTAGTTTCCTCATATGTGTAAAAGACCTTGGTTTGCTTACTTAAAAAAAAAAAAACTTTTTTATTTTTAAACAGCTTTATTGAGATATAATTTAGATACCATAAAGTTCATCTATTTAATGCGCACAATTCAGTTGTTTTAAGTATATTTGAGAGTTGTACAATCATCATAATATTATAATTTTAGAACATTTTCACCATCTCTCAAAGAAAAGACTGGTTAACAGTCATTCCCCATTCCTACCCTCCCCTATCCCCTGGCTCTAGGCAACCACTCGAGTCACAATCATTTTCTGTCTCATTGTCTATTCTGGACATGTCATATAAATGGAATCATAGACTATGTGGTCTTTTCATTTAGCATAAAGTTTTCAGGTTTCGTCCATGCTGTAGTGTGTATCAGTACTTTATTCCTTTTCTTTGTTGAGTAGCATTTCATTGTATGGATATACCATATTTTATTTAGTCATTCATGAGTTGGTGGACATTTAGGTTGGTTTCACTTTATTCCTGTCTTTTTGCATTGAAGTATAGTTGATTTACAACATTCTGTTAGTTTCAAGTGTATAGCAAAGTGATTTGGATATATATATGAAAGATGGGCACGATAAAGGACAGAAATGGTGTGGACCTAACAGAAGCAGAAGATATTAAGAATACACAGAACTATACAAAAAAGATCTTCATGACCCAGATAATCACAATGGTGTGATCACTCGCCTAGAGCCAGACATCCTGGAATGTGAAGTCAAATGGGCCTTAGGAAGCATCACTGTGAACAAAGTTAGTGGAGGTGATGGAATTCCAGGTAAACTCTTTCAAATCCTAAAAGATGATGCTGTGAAAGTGCTGGACTCAATACGCCAGCAAATTTGGAAAACTCAGCAGTGGCCACAGGACTGGAAAAGGTCAGTTTTCATTCCAATCCCAAAGAAAGGCAATGTCAAAGAATGTTCAAACTACCGCACAATTGCGCTAATCTCATACACAAGCAAAGTAATGCTCAAAAGTCTCCAATATAGGCTTCAACAGTACGTGAACTGTGAACTTCCAAATGTTCAAGCTGGATTTAGAAAAGGGAGAGGAACCAGAGATCAAATTGCCAACATCTGCTGGATCATCAAAAAAGCAAGAGAGTTCCAGAAAAACATCTACTTCTGTTTTATTGACTATGCCAAAGGCTTTGACTGTGTGGATCACAATAAACTGGAAAATCCTTAAAGAGATGGGAATATCAGACCACCTTACCTGCCTCCTGAGAAATCTGTATGCAGGTCAGGAAGCAACAGTTAGAACCAGACATGGAACAACAGACTGGTTGCAAATGGGAAAGGGGGTACATCAAGGCTGTATACTGTCACCCTGCTTGTTTAACTTATATGCAGAGTACATCAGGAGAAACGCTGGCCTGGATGAAGCACAAGCTGGAATCAAGACTGCCGGGAGAAATATCAATAACCTCAGATAAGCAGATGACACCAAACTTATGGCAGAAAGCAAAGAAGAACTAAAGAGCCTCTTGATGAAAGTGAAAGAGGAGAGTGAAAAAGTTGGCTTAAAACTCAACATTCAGAAAACAAAGATAATGACATCCGGTCCCATCACTCCATGGGAAATAGATGGGGAAACAGTGGAAACAGTGACAGACTTTGTTTTTTGGGGCTCCAAAATCACTGTAGATGGTGACTGCAGCCATGAAATTAAAAGATGGTTGCTACTTGGAAGAAACGTTATGACCAACCTAGACAGCTTATTAAAAAGCAGAGACATTACTTTGCCAACAAAGGTCCATCTAGTCAAAGCTATGGTTTTTCCAGTAGTCATATATGGATGTGAGAGTTGGATTATAAAGAAAGCTGAGTGCTAAAGAATTGATGCTTTTGAACTGTGGTGTTGGAGAAGACTCTTGAGAGTCCCTTGGACTGCAAGGAGATCAAACCAGCCCATCCTAAAGAAAATCAGTCCTGAATATTCATTGGAAGGACTGATGCTGAAGATGAAACTCCAATACTTTGGCCACCTGATGGGAAGAACTGACTCACTGGAAAAGACCCTGATGCTGGGAAAGATTGAAGGCAGGAGGAGAAGGGGACGACAGAGGATGAGATGGTTGGATAACATCACTGACTCAATGGACATGAGTTTGAGTAAACTCCAGGAGTTGGTGATGGACAGGGAGGGGCATGGTGATGGACAGGGAGGGGCGTGCTGCAGTCCATGGTGTCACAAAGAGTCAGACATGACTGAGCGACTGAACTGAACTGATGTGTGTTTGTGTATATATGTTTTCATATTCCTTTCCATTACAGCTTATTATAAGATGCTGAATATAGTTCCCTGTGCTATACAGTAATCTTTTTTACTTTTCTATTTTATATATAGTAGTGTGTATCTGTTGGTTTGCTTACTTTTTGTATATGCCTCACTTTTTGCAATATGTGTGTTCTGTTCAAAACTGGAATTGTGATTTTAGAAAGTAAATAAGAACTGAACATCAAATTTTTAAATGATCATTTATAATCATGCCTTGGATTATATTCCCCTCTGGATCATGTCAGGGTATCAGGAAAAAGAGCAAAAATTCCCCAAGGTTTTATTATACTGGGCGGGATTGAGATGAAGTGAAGATTTTGAAGAAAACAAGATAAATGAATGTCTCATTTTTGATGTCAAGAATCAGAGTACTGAAGGAATAAAGATCCTAAAAAAGCTAAAAATAGTTACCATGTGATCCACCAATCCTAATTACTCCTAGGCATATATTTGGAGAAAACTTTAATTCAAAAAGATACATGTACCTCATTGTTCATAGCAGCATTATTCACGTTAGCCAAGACATGGAAACAACCCCCATGTCCATCAACAGATGAATGGACAAAGAAGACGTGGTATACATGCCACGGAATACTACTTAGCCATAAAAAAGAATGAAATAATGCCATTTACAGCAACGTGGATGGACCTAGAGATGATCAGATCAAGCAAAGTAAGTCAGAAAAGGAAAGACAATTACCATATGATATCACTGATATGTGGAATCTAAAATGTGACACAAAATGCACCTATCTACAAAACAGAAACAGACTCACAGACGTAGAGAACAGAGTTGTGGTTGTCAAGGGGGAGTGTGCTGGGGGAGGGATGGGTTGGGAGTTTGGGATTAGTATATGCAAACTATTATATACGGAATGGATAAACAACAAGGTCCTACTGTGTAGCACAGGGAACTATATTCACTATCCTGTGATGAACCATAATGGAGAAGAACAATGCGTAACTGAATCACTTTGATGTACACCAGCAACTAACACATTATAAATCAACTATATGTCAACTTGAGCTTCCCAGGTGGCGCTAGTGGTAAAGAACCCACCTGCCAGTGCAAGATGGGAATTTGATCTCTGGGTTAGGAAGATCCCCTGGAAGAGGGCATGACAACCCACTCCAGTATTCTGGCATGGAGAATCCCAAGGACAGAGGGGCCTGGTGGCCTACAGTCCACAGAGCCGCAAAGAGTCAGACATGACTGAAGTGACTTAGCATACAGGCATACTTCAATTTTTTTTAAAAAGACCCCATGCCGTGTTGAGCGTGCAGCATCATAGATCATTCTCAGCAATCTTGCAAATCCTGATTCAATGCAAACTTGTTCCTCTGCTTTTGCCCTCCTCAGAAAGAGCAGCAGTGGAGGCCACTGGTGGCCAAGTACCTCACTCTGCCTTCAGCTAGAGTTTCATGCAGCAAGGCCATCATCCCTGCACTGGAGGCACCGAGGCTGTGGAAAGCCTGCAATTTGAGAAGTCCTCCCCTGGTGGGTGGGATCATGGTGGGGTCGGGGGAGGTTCACAGCGTTCCCTGTTGGGTGATGTCTCCTGACCACCCGCTTCTGCTGTAAGAGCCTGGGGGATGGGCTGTTATTGGGAGTGGGCGGGTGTTGAACCTGAACTCTAATGAACTTCTGCTGATATCCTGTGTGGTCAGGAGCATGGGGACGCTGAGGTTAGCAGATATCAGTGACCTCGAAAGGGTCCCAATATCCCCATACAGAGCTCAGTGTGCATGATACAGCTAAACCTAGGGAAGGGAGAAGGTGGAGCTTTCTGGATTCCAGGTGGCTTGTCAAAGCCTTCCTCAAAAAGGCTTCATTGACTGTTGGTGAGGGGTTTCTGACCCCAGAGGAGGTGCCCTAGTGCTCCTGCCTATAGCTCCTTAACCCGCGGGCCTTTTTGGGACATCTGTCAAGAAGAGCACGTAATAAATAGAGAAGGACTTTGTGAAACAATGCCCTTTAAGAAACTTCAAGCTGTTGTAAGAATGACTATCATTACATTGCTCTTTGAGCATCTTTATTCATCTCCAATAGAGTATATAGAGAAATCTCCCCCTGACAGTTGGATGCAAGTTCTTGTCACTGTTCCAAGGAGAAAATTCTCCCAGGAATGTAGTTTATGGAATCTTTCCCTAATGAGGTGGTTTTCCTGCAGATGTTTATTGGCGAAGCCCTCCAGAGCAATGTTATTCCCAAGACACTGTAATGTGGATAATATCAAACCTCTTATTCCCTTTCAAGAGGTAAACAATCTTGCTAGTTTGCTTGCTGCGGGGCTGTACGTGATGCTTTCTCATCTTTACTGAGCAATGTGAGTTTAGGAAAAGATGAGATTTCTGTTTCTGGCAAAATGGAAGATTAGAAGTTCTAAAACCCTTCTCTTATGAAACAACTGAAAATACTAGATAAAAATGCTTATGTAAGAAACACGATTTCACATGCAGGGATGACCTTGTAAGAAAATGAAGGACGTCATCAGAGACCAGGGACAAAGTGGGTGTGTGTGGGGGGCAGGGGTGTTGAGTGACAGTTGACATTGCTGGCTTCCCAGAGGCCCCTGCAGCCACAGACAGGAGGTAGATGAGACTTCAGGCCTGGAAAGAGTCAGAGGGTCTTCTCTCCACTCAATACAGAGTTCGGGTTCACAAAGGGCTACACTTAAAATAAAATTATTTGTCTGTACTGAGTCTTAGCTTGAGTTGAAGCTCATGGGACCTTTAGTTGTGGCATGCAAATTCTTAGCTGTGGCACATGGGATCTAGTTCTCCAACCAGGGATCGAACCCGGGCCCCCTGCATTGGGAGTGTGGAGTCTTAGCCACCGGACCACTAGGGAAGTATCTGGGCTACACTTTTAGTAAAAAAGTAAACCAGGAAAAACCCTCCTTGCCAAGGGAAAATGCAAGGAAACGCATCTGTCTCAGCATCGTCTTGACTCTGAGTAAGAGGGGAAAATTACCCTCTGGGAATCTATGGACCCAGGCTGGCCCTTGGGAGGGGTTGGTTATTTGCAAGATTTGAAATAAATGAGCTGAGAATTTTAATTTAATGTGGGCCCAGGATGGCCTTCCCTCCCAATACATTGAAGAAGCAAATGGAGATCCTTTCTAAACTCAGAGAAGTCCCTCTGATGGAATTCTAATGATTAAGGGCTCACACACACATATTATAAAACTTGGCAGGAAACAAGGCAGCTTGAGACAGTCAGTAGACACCACTGTCCAGGAAAACCTCTTCTTTTTCTCTGTACTGTTAGCACTCCCAGTATTTCACTTCTGGGGGTCAAATGTGGTTTCCCCGCCTCTACTTAGCAATTCTCTGACACCACTTGGGTGTCCTACAGTTTAACTCAATTCTAATCCTATTACTTGGAGACATCATCAGATCCCACAAGGGAAGGGCTCAGTCCCACAAGACTGGCCCCACTTCAGCTGCCAAACACAAGTGCAGGCTGTCCCCTGTGCTTCCGACAGTCGGACTATGAATTGGAGGTTCCCACAACCCCTTCCTTGGCTTCAGTAAAGTGTTAGAGCAGCTCAGGAGAACTCAGGAGAACAGGCTACTCACGCCATCACTGGTTTATTACCAAAGAATAGGACTCAGCAACAGCAAGGGAAGGGATGCGTAGGGTCAAGTGAGGGCATATACATGCCCTCTCCAGGGCCACCACCTTGTAGAACCTCCACGTGTTCACCATCCCAGAAGCTCTTGTGCTCCTTTGGTGAGGGTTTTCTTTTCTTTCTTTCTTTTTAAATCACTTGTTTATCTTTGGCTGTGCTGGGCCTTTGTTGCTGTGTGGGCTTTCTCTAGTTGTGGTGAGCAGGGGCTACTCTTTGTTGCGCCGAGTGAGCGCCTCCTGTGGTGGCTTCTCTTCCTGCGGAGCGCCGACTCTGGGGTGCATGGGCTTCCGCAGTTGTGGTCCGTGGGCTTAGCTGCTCCATGCCACGTGGGACCTTCCCAGACCAGGGATCAAACCTGGATCTCCTGCCTGGGCAGGCAGATTCTTTGCCACTGAGCCACCAGGGAAGCCCTCGTGAGGGTTTTCTATTGAGGCCTCACTGCATAGTCACGATTGACTAAATCATGGCCGTTGGTGACCAATTCAATTCTTCTCCCCTCCCTGGAGGTTGGAGGTCAGGAGGGGAGGAGAAGGGATATAAATGAAAGTGCCAACCTTTTGGTCTCCTGGTTCCTCCGGCACCCTGCTCCCATCCTCCGGGCTTTCTAAAAGTCATTCTATTAGCATAAACTTGGGTGTGGTTGAAAGGGACTTGTTAACAACAAAAGATACTAGAAGCTAATTCTTATCACTGAGGACATTCAAAGGGTTTTAGGAATTCTGTGCTAGGAAGGGATAAAAGCTAAATGTGTTTCTTATAAATCACAATGTCATCATACTATACTTTAGAAAAAGATGCAGTAAAACTTCAGAGATAAGAATTATCAGATCCATACAGAATATGAAATAAATATTCCCATGGCTTTAAAACATTTTTATTTATTTATTTGGCCACGTGCAGCCTGTAGGATTTTAGTTCCCCAAAAGCGGAGGTAGTGAAAGTGTTAGTTGCTCAGCTGTGTCCAACTCTTTTCGACCCCATGGACCATAGCCCTCGAGGCTCCTCTGTCTGAGGGATTTCCCAGATAAGAATACTGGAGTGGGTTGCCATTTTCTCCTCCAGAGGATCTTCCCAACCCAGGGATCAAACCTGGGTCCCCTGCATTGCAGGTAGATTCTTTACCATCTGAACCATCACCTACCTTTAGTTCCTCATCGAGGGATCAAACCTGTGCCCCTGCAGCAGAGGCACGATGTATGTCTTGGGCCTTTATCTAATTCAAGTTGGCAGTGGAATGGAGCAAGAATCTGGAGTTTCTCACCCCAAAGCACCACAGCCACTGCTCATCTTGGTGTACTCAATTCTTGCAGAGAAGTATTAAGAGTAGAATTTAAAGGAGCCTAACCCAGGCTTGGTGACCCAGTCTTTCCTTTTGATGGGCAGGAGTGTTTACCTCTGTGAAAGTAGCCACGGGAATCCTGGATTGGGGTACAGCCTTGAGAGCCCACAGCCTGAGAAGAGTAAATTGTAAATTGGTGGATGGATTTGCTCTGCCTGTGATTCAGAAAGCCTTTGCTCCACTTCTGGGTGCCTCAGCATTTGCCTGGAGCAAATCATTAATCAGCTGGATCACCTTAATTAAAGCTCTCCAATATTTCATTGGAGATTAATATCTATTTGCAAAGAACTGAATTTTCAACAGTTAGGTGCAATGAGCTCCAACTCTGAGTCACAGACCCTCTAAATTTCATCAGCACCTCTGGGGCAGAGCAATGCAGGGGATGACTTTGAAGGTCTCATGGGGCACTTTACCTACATGGAATAATTATTTCTACTCTCCACCATCTCTACCACTCACCTTCTACTATTCTTACTATTGTTGCTATGCACCAGGCACAGTACAAACTTCTTTTTTTGTGCATTATCTCATTTAATCTTCCAAACCATGCAACAAGGTAAGACTTATTATCCCTATTTCTCAAATGAGACAGTTGAAATTTAAAAAGGTTAAGCAATGTGTCCAGCAGCAGAGCTGGTGAATATCATAGCTGGATTTGAATATAGTTTGAGTCAATATCTTTTGTAAGGCCTCCCCAGAGAGCCATTTTGCTTTTTTGCATTTCTTTTCCATGGGGATGATCTTGATCCCTGTCTCCTGTACAATGTTATGAACCTCAGTCCATAGTTCATCAGGCACTCTATCTATCAGATCTAGACCCTTAAATCTATTTCTCACTTCCACTGTATAATCATAAGGGATTTGATTTAGGTCATACCTGAATGGTCTAGTGGTTTTCCCTACTTTCTTCAATTTAAGTCTGAATTTGGTAATAAGGAGTTCATGATCTGAGCCACAGTCAGGTCCTGGTCTTGTTTTTGTTGGCTGTATGGAGCTTCTCCATCTTTGGCTGCAAAGAATATAATCAATCTGATTTTGGTGTTGACCATCTGGTGATGTCCATGTGTAGAGTCTTCTCTTGTGTTGTTGGACGAGGATGTTTGCTATGACCAGTGCATTTTCTTGGCAGAACTCTATTAGTCTTTGCCTTGCTTCATTCCGCATTCCAAGACCAAATTTGCCTGTTACTCCAGGTGTTTCCTGACTTCCTACTTTTGCATTCCAGTCCCCTATAATGAAAAGGACATCTTTTTTGGGTGTTAGTTTTAAAAGATCTTGTAGCTCTTCATAAAACCGTTCAACTTCAGTTTCTTCAGCGTTACTGGTTGGGGCATAGACTTGGATAACTGTGATATTGAATGGTTTGCTTGGAGATGAACAGAGATCATTCTGTCATTTTCGAGATTGCATCCAAGTACTGCATTTTGGACTCTTTTGTTGACTATGATGGCTACTCCATTTCTTCTGAGGGATTCCTGCCTGCAGTAGTAGATGTAATGGTCATCTGAGTTAAATTCACCCATTCCAGTCCATTTTAGTTCGCTGATTCCTAGAATGTCAATGTTCACTCTCGCCATCTCTTGTTTGACCACTTCCACTTTGCCTTGATTCATGGACCTGACATTCCAGGTTCCTATGCAATATTGCTCTTTACAGAATTGGACCTTGCTTCTATCACCAGTCACATCCACAGCTGGGTATTGTTTTTGCTTTGGCTCCATCCCTTCATTCTTTCTGGAGTTATTTCTCCACTGATCTCCAGTAGCATATTGGGCACCTAATGACCTGGGGAATTTCTCTTTTGGTATCCTGTCATTTTGCTTTTTCATACTGTTCATGGGATTCTCAAGGCAAGAATACTGAAGTGGCTTGCCATTCCCTTCTCCAGTGGACCACATTCTGTCAGGCCTCTCCACCATGACTGCCTTGGGTTGCCCCGCAGGCATGGCTTGGTTTCGTTGAGTTAGACAAGGCTGTGGTCCTAGTCTGATTAGATTGACTAGTTTTCTGTGAGTATGGTTTCAGTGTGTCTGCCCTCTGTGGTGTTGGAGAAGACTCTTGAGGGTCCCTTGGACTGTAAGGGGATCCAACCAGTCCATTCTGAAGGAGATCAACCCTGGGATTTCTTTGGAAGGAATGATGCTAAAGCTGAAACTCCAGTACTTTGGCCACCTCATGCGAAGAGTTGACTCACTGGAAAAGACTCTGATGCTGGGAGAGATTAGGGGCAGGAGGAGAAGGGGATGACCCAGGATGAGATGGCTGGATGGTATTACGAATTCGATGGATGTGAGTCTGAGTGAACTCCGGGAGATGGTGATAGACAGGGAGGCCTGGCGTGCTGCGATTCATGGGGTCGCAAAGAGTCGGACACAACTGAGCGACTGAACTGAACTGAACTGAACTGAACTGAGTCAATGTCTTTAACCAATATGCGAAGATTTCATTATGTTTCTCTCATGTTTGGGACCCCATGACATTCCCAATCCTCGACTTGCTAAAGGGATTATATCTGTTAGAATGCTTTCTGCAGCAAATACTTTAATCAGGTCTCCATCTAACTTAAGTCATCAGGAAATATGTTGTCTCACACTCTCGGACAATAGTCCAGAGGAGGTGGGTATCAGAGAGGAAGGTAGGTATCATCATGGTGGCTCTGGTACCGTGCCTCTGAGATAACTCTGGCTAGATCTTTCTCTATGTGGGCTTCATCCTCAGATGGGCTTCCCTCATGGTGCTAATGTAGTTGCAGCTGCTCCAGGCTTTCCTTCTGTATTCCAGAGGAGGAGAAGGAATGAACTATTCTTTAGAGTGAGGAAGGCTGTGATGTGCACAGTTTCTGGTGTCCTCTCACCTCTTTTTTTATGGGCTCAGTTGACCTTAAAGATATGACCATTATTATGTCTCCAGCCTGGGCCTCTCCTCTTACCCTAGCACTGCCATGGCTCACCACCCACGCCTTTGTCCTTGTCTTTTGGGGCCTAACAGGTTACCAACTAAAGCTAACTAAGTAGCTGGCCTGATGTGTGCTATGCTACAGTGGGAGAAATGGATCTGTGAGCTACTCTTCTATCTTAACATGGAAATTCTATATTTTTAACTTGCAATGGATCTATGGGTAGACACTTGATACTGTGGCAGCGGGTGAATTATATTCAGAAAAAGATCCTTATGATGTTTGTCATTCCAAAAAATGTTTCTGGATGACTGAAACAAACTCAGTAGGTTTGTAGTAAGAACACTGGACTAGAGTTCAAAAGAATAAACAAAATTCTACCTGTGAGGGACTTAGCTAGAGCCTGGCAGGTAGTTGTTGCTGAATAAACAGTATCCACCATTGGCACCATTACCACCATCATTACTTCCACACTGGTGCGTTTATCAATGGTCTTGGACAATTTCCTTGAGTTTCAATTTCTGAATCAAAGAGTATGACTGCTCTTACCTACAAAGTGGAAATTATACCATCTTCTCGCTTCTTGCCCCTTGTTGGTTATTTTGTGCCTCACGTGTAAAAAGGCGGTGGATGTGCTCTGTCAACAGTAACACCTTCTTCAAATGGGTGGTAGTAGCTGGGTGTTGCACCAGTGCCTCGCTTTGAAGAATGAATTAATATTTTCAGGAAATGTTCATTGAGCATCCACTATTGCAGAGCCCAGTGTTAGAGGTCAGCGTGGAGCTCGCAGTCTAACTAGGGACAATGGAAGTGATCAAGGAGGTGCAATAAGTGTTATTAGATATGCCAGCCCAGCACTCTGTGGAGCTCGGTGGAGGGCAGCAAAGTCAGTGAGTGGGACTGAGAAAGATGTCCCGAGGCCAGGACATCGGAGCTGAGTCTGAGGGGGAGAGGGAGCTACCCAGGAGGAGGTGGGCAGAGGCAGTGGGAACAGTCAGGGAGACGATGACGAGCATCCCAGAACCGGACCACGTTCCTCCCGGCTGGGGTGTGGCACTGGGCGCCCTGGAGGGCAGGGAGAGGGGGGTGGTGGCAGGCCCCACAGGGCCTTGTATACCATGCTGAGGACTGGGGACTTACCCAACAGCAAGCCCTTAGTGGTGGCATGGAAACCCACAATCGACGTAGCTGCTTTGTGGAAAATGGATTGAAGAGGGAGAGACTGGAGCCCTGAGACCAAGGAGAAGGCTGTGAGGTAATCCAGCCAACAGTCATGAGGAAGGGGAAGAGAGATGGAGATATTTGGGTTTGATTTTGGAAATCAAATCAACAGGGCTTGGTGACCAACTGGACAGTGGGGTGACGGAGAGGGACCCCAGGGTGTCATCAGGTCTTGGGTTTGGGTGAGTGCCTGGAGTCAGAGAGACAGGAAAGGCAGGAGAAAGAACCAACTCTATGATGCTGAACACATAACAGGGGTCTGATAGATCCAGATGCCACTCAGGAAAACCTCCCAAGGATGGCTATCATGAAAATCTGGATTTGAGGCTGAAGCATCACCGTTGCTCAGAATCTCTGTGCTCCTCTCTGCGTCCTTGGTGAAGACAGCTTGGCAAACAGGACGCAGCAGAGGCTCACACGGGTGCCAAGTGGACGAGTCCACAGATGCTGATAATTGGTATTCTGTCAACTGAGACCGGCAGCAGGAGGGCCTTTGTGTTTTGTGGCATTTGCTCAGGGTGACTCAGAGCGATTCGAATGTCTCTCTGCTGCTTGCCGATGCAGCTGCGTGGTAATGCATTCCTTTGTCTTGTCCAAATATTAATAAATATTTTGCATCGAGCTGCTGGGAGCCTTTCTGGAAGGTCTAAGGGCTTTGAGCAGGCTCCGGCTGAGGGAGACTTGATCTCTGCCAGGGAAGAAGCTGTGTCTCTGTGCTGCACACCAAGCCCCTCGGCGGAGGGTTTCAGAGCTTGGCTGGTGAAGTGAGAGGCCTCTCATGGTTCTTCCAGAGGTGGGGCATCTCCCAAGACGCCTGGCTGCTGTACCAGGTGTGGGGGCCAGCACCTCTGACTCCTGCCAGAGCTGAGCTGGGAAAGACCGAACTGTTGATGCATGCACCTGAGGTGGAGCTGGGCATCATCCCTGGGAGCTCCGTTTGCTCCCACCTCCCCAGGCCACTCACTGCTTTGGATTGTGGACAAAGGTCCTGGATGGAGGGACGGAAAGCCACAAAGAGGGTGTGTTGGTCCAGGCGCCAGGCTAGCTGTGAGCTTTTGCTCATCTTTAATGTTCAAAATGGCCCCATGAGGGAGACTTTCATTCCACTTAGAGACAAGGATCTGGAAATCGACAGATGCTAAGACCCTGTCTAGGACTCCATAGTGAGTCCGGAGCTGTGATCTCCCCACAGGGCTCTCTGATATTAAAGCCCATGCTCTTTTCTCAATCAGATGCAAAGAAGAGAGGACAAGATCCACAGGCAACTAGAGCGTCAGTGAGGATTCCTTGTGTAAAATGGATACAGCATCTCAAAGTTCCGCTCTATTCCCAGGGAATAATAAGCAAGATTCAAACTGCTGAACCAATGGAAACCGTGAAAGCTAAGGGCAGAGTTGGGCCCCAAATAACCTCCAAGTACTAATAAAAGGCCAGATCTAACAAGACGATATAGCACAAGTGTTATACATTAGACTCTTGAAAGTACCATGGACTAGACCAGCTGATGCATTGTAGAGGCACTTTACACATAAAATCTCATTTAATGAGCACTGCTACCCAATGAGGGCTTCCCAGCTGGTTCAGTGGTAAAGAATCTGCCTGCCAATGCTGGAGACTTGGGTTAGATCCCTGGGTTGGGAAGATGCTCTGGTGGAGGAAATGGCAACCCACTCCAGTGTTCTTGCCTGGAAAATCCCATGGACAGAGGAGCCTGGTAGGCTGCAATCCATGGGGTCGCAAACAGCTGGACACGACTTAATGACTGGGCATGCACGCACACATCCAATGAAGTAGACACTGTTATACCATTCATAGTCAAAAACCAAAAACCAACCCAGGTGTAGAGAGGGTAAGTAATTGACTAAGGTCACACTACTAAGAAGAGCTGACTCATCTGAAAAGACCCAGATGTTGGGAAAGATTGAAGGCAGGAGGAGAAGGGGACGACAGAGGATGAGATAGTTAGATGGCATCACCGACTAAATGGACATGTTTTTGGGTAAACTCTGGGAGTTGGTGATGGACAGGGAGGCCTGGTGTGCTGCGATTCATGGGGTCACAAAGAGTCGGACACAACTGAGCGAAAGAACTGAACTGATGTTAAGTAAACGGTGGATCCAGTCTGACCCAGGACCCAGGTAGTCTGATCTGAAATCCCATCCCCTTGACTACTATGAACTGTTACCTTCCCACTGCAGCCAGCTCAAAACTTGCTTGGGTAGAATGGTTAGATGGGCTCCCATTACCATCAGGGAGGAAACAAGGATACTCAACGTTGCTACTGTTACTTAACAACTTACAAAATAGAGGAAATAGAGCAAAGGTTTAAACAGAATTAAGGCTGAGCTCATCACTACAGATGATATTATTGTCACCTATTAAAAGAAAAACCCAACAGACTCAACTGAAAAACCATTTAGGATAATATAAGATTATAGTATGAGGGTCATATTTAAAAATAGCAGAATTGATTATTTTTCTGTGTCAGCAATAATCATTTGTAGATTTTACTTTAAAAATCCCATTCAAAATAGGAATACAGATCTAAAAATCTTAGGGATAAACTCAACCAGGGAAAACGTAGAAACAATATATAAACAGCGGACAAAAGTTTTATTCAGAGACATAAAAGCATGAATAATGTAAGAGGCATGCCAACTTAAGAGTGGGAAGACCCGATAATTATGGATGTCAGTAATTCCCATAATAATTGCTGAGTTGCAATTCTGTTAATTCTATGTCAGTATGTTTTTTTAATTGATATAATACTTATGCATGGGATGACAGTAATTTCCAAATTAATGGTTTCATACACCTCTTTTAAATATATATATGTATATACACACATATATATGTATTTTCCCCTTTGGCCACACTGTGTACCTTGTGGGATCTTATTTCCCTGACCAGGGATTGAACCCAGGCCCATGGCAGTCAAAGCGCTGAGTCCTAACCACCGAACCACCAGAGGATTCCCTGTATTTTTAATATAGATCTTTTAAGAGAGTTAATATGTGTTCTTGATTAAAAAATCAAATTGTACAGAAAGGTTTATAAACTGTTTCTTACTTCATCCTTCCCACCAACCCCCACTCTTCTGAGATGAATCTTATTAATACGTTTAGCTATTTCTTTTGAAAGTAACTTCATATTTTAAAATAGATACTGATCAATTTTGGACATTCATTATTGACCTCCTGACACATGAGGACTTAGCTCCCTTCCACTATCTCTCTATCTCTCTCCAATGGCCTAATATAATTATATCACTCTTTATGGTTTCTATGGGTTACGCTGATCACTTTCAGAAATATGCTTACACTTTTTTTTCGGCTGCATCACTCAGCGGTGGGATCTCAGTTCCCTGACCATGGGTTGAACCTGGGCCAATCAGCATCGAAAGGACTAACCACTAGACCGCCAGGGAACTCCCCAAACTGTTTCTTGTTAGGTCAGTAATAGCGTCTTCTGCCTCCTCATTTGGTGACATGAAGGTGTTGACATCCCTACAGATCTCCTACCCCGTTTCCACTCCATTATCTGTTCTTAAATGTCCACATCATCAAGGTGGAAGATGTGTATGTTGTATTCTTTCACCCTGAGTCTTCTTGCTTGACTAGGTAAATTTTTTTAAGTGGAAAATCATTAAACAGAGATTGCACTGTTGTGACTACATGAACACTGTTCCTTGCAGAGACAACTAGTGTGTTGTGATCACGGCACCTTTCTTGAACAGGCTGCTTTTATATTTTCCTAGAGTTAAAAAGATCTTTTCTTTTGTTTTTAAATTACTTGCCTTTAGTCCAAATTCTGGGCAGTATACGATCTCTTAAATCGCACCTCCAGACTCCAGCCTTCCAACCTCTGTTGCTGTCTGAGCTGCTTGCCCATCTCTCTGACTTCCCCTCACCCTTTCTGCTCTGTTTTGTGGGGGCCATGTCCCCTCCCTTATTTGGGGGGTTAACATCTTAGTGAATTCCTTAGAAAGAACAGATGGGAAGTAAATTTTCTCACTTTCACGTAACTAAAAAATGACTCTTCATTCTAATTCCTAATGGCTTTAACTCTCATTGATTAATCATTGTCTGAATCATTTCATTTAGGGCTGCAAACTGGTTATTTTTAAATGCTTTCACTCCTTCTACGTCTTTTAGCTGGCATTCTTCTGTAAAGAAGATTTTTTTTTAAACAAATCATCAATAAGTGTAAACTGCTACTCCTGAAAAGCAGAGGGCTGCTTAATTCTTCTCTTTTAACAACTTTCAGAATAAGGAGTTGGTGAAAGAACCACAGGCCAGGTCTTTTTTTCAGCTGTTTTGTTTTTAAATGTCAGTTGAATGCATTATATTTGTGAAAGTGAAAGTGTTACTCACTCAGTCATGTCCTACTCTTTGTGACCCTATGGACTGTAGCCCACCAGGCTCCTCTGTCCATGGGATTCTCCAGGCAAGAATACTGGAGTGGGTAGCTATTCTCTTCTCCAGGGACCTGCCTGACCCAGGGAGTGAACCCATGTCTCCTGCATTGCAGGCAGATTCTTTACCATCAGAGCCACCACGAAAGAAACATAAAGCAGAAAAACACCTGGCTACCCTTCCACGTGGCTGATGCAGAAGCAATCCACTGTGACGTCTGGATTCCTTCCTGTCTGAGAATGAGAAGGACATGGAGAGTCCTGCACTGACAGATTCAAATCCCAAGCCTCTGCTTCAGGACAGGTAGAGAAAGGGAACAGATCTCACCTCCTGGGAAAGCTTCCCGCCCCTCCTGTGGCATCTCACAAAGAACACCCTGAACACCAGCTCGACCCACTGTCATATGGGCATTTTAAAATTTCATGCTCCAGATGTTTTTAGCATAATTGCTCTGCCCAGCAAAGCTGTGTCTACCTTAGCAAAGGTGTCCTCCTCCCCGAACTCCCCTCCCCTCCCCAACCCTGTCCTCACATGGGGGCTTGAATTAAAGGGGAAAAAAAAAATATCCCTAATGATTCTCCAGTTCTATTTGGTAATTTGTTGTGTTGCAGTGAATACCCCTGGGTGTGGAGTTCATTGGAGCTTTGCAGTAAAAGGAGAAAAGGAGGACATTTAAACTGTTTTGGAATCCTCTTGTCTCTTCAAGCAAAGATTGTAATTTCTGGTTCAAATGAACTCTGGCACAGACAATCTGCCTTATTTTGATTGTCCCAGGAGAAAAAATATAACCACCATCCAAAGTGGCCTCCTTTCCTGGTGTGTGTATACATTTGCCTACCTCTCCTTGGCTGTAGATTTCATTTCTCTCTCAACACAGCTGTGGGCCCTCTGCTGTTCCGGACCCTGGGCTAGACACAAAGGGTGTGGCCACATCTTGGGATGGACAGTGATTTCATACTCTCCCCCGAGAGACTTTCTTTAGGCAAGGCAAATTGCTCACAAAGGGTTTTCTCATCAGGAAAACGACAGGGTGCAGCTTGGCAGAAGTCCTATGTGGCAGTGTCCTGCACAGTGTGGGCATCCAACAGGCGGTCGATAAACTCACCCCCGTCTCCCACAATGGCAATCCCCCAAATCTCCTCTGGACCTGCAGTTCTGTGCCTCCATCTGTAAAATGGCGGGGATCAAGGGCAGTGCTTCCTGGGGAAGCAGATGGGAATTCCCTAGACTCACAGGCAGGGACTTCAGCTGTGCTGCTCATGAATGGGAAGAATCTGGGGAAGACTTCACCCAGAGGCCTAGCTCAGGGAATGAGGCCACCGGAATGGCGGAGCTTATTACTCCCATGATTCCCACTGGCTTTGCCATTTTTTCCTTTCAAAATGAAGCTACATTTGTGCATTTCCCCCTAATAGTAAAAGAATATGAAAAATTCAAACACTACAGAGAAAGTCCTTCTATCCCATGGAGAGAAATACTATTAATAGCTGGATAGATAGTTATAGAGACCTAAAAACATGAAAAATATAGAAAGGTAACTGAAGTTCTATTACATATATGTAATCTCTGATTCTGTTCTCTCTTGAAACATATGTATTTATGTCTGTGTGACCCTGTGTCACCAGCCTCTTCCCAGGTCGGCCTGTATTTACATGGAATTCTGTTGTCTGGAATTCTGGATTCCCTTTTCCCTCCTAGCTGGTCTAAGGACCTGACGCCACACACCTTCGGACTGCTTGGGGCATTCTTGCCAACTTCTTATCCTAACAAGTTTTCCCAGGAAGGAGGGCTGGAATGAGTCTGTCTCTGTGGTCGCATGTTTTCCTCTCCATGAGTACTGACCAGTGATATAGGTGTTGTTTGTTTACTTGCTAAGTCATGTCTGACTCTTTGCAACCCCCTGGGCTGTAGCCCTCCAGGCTCCTCTGTCCACAGGATTTTCCAGGCAAGAATGCTGGAGTGGGTTGCCATACCCCAAATTAGGAGGGCACCCATATCTTGTGTTTTGAGCCTCCCACTATCCATGAAATATTTCCTCTGCTGTCCACTCCCAGAGAAGGCAAGTCTGCAAGCTTTAAACCAGATCTCTGCTCTTCTGCTCAGGCTTCGTTTTTTTTTTTCTTCCTCGTTTCATTTTTGATTGGAGTATAACAGAGATGCAGGAAAGTGCACACATCTGATATTTACAATAACACATAAATGATATTGGAACCACCGGTATATCCACTGCCCAGGTGGAGGCGCTAGTCATAGCAGCCTCCTGGGTGCTATCTCCTCTTGGCCTCTTTTCCCACTGGCTACATGGGAGAATCTCTTCTGGCTGCCTGTGGGGCCAACAGTACCAGGAAGCGCATAGCTGGGCCAGGGTATTTCTTACACCAGGGGTCACTTCCTCACCACCCCGACCCTCACCCCTGACCTTCTCCAAAGAAGTCACCACCCTCGAAGAACCAGCCAGCTTCTTAGTTCTTCCCATCTCCATTTTCCTGCATCTCCACTTCGGCCTGGACCCAGGTCCACACCCGAGCTCCCAGCAGCACCACCCCACCCTCTGAAGCCCCAGTATAGTCCAGAAAGGGTTAAATTTAGGCGAGCACCAGCTCCACGCAGTTAATCCCGGATTCTCGGCACTGATCTCCGCGTCTGTCATTTGCATTTCTTTCTTTTGTGCGGCTTTTCTTCCTCCCCGTCTGCGGCCCGGGCGCCCGCATTAGCATACGGAGCCCGGCGCGGGCTGCAGGGACCCCGCTGCGCGCCAGCCTGTGCGATCTGCAGGCGCCATCAATTTTTCAGCACTTTTCTCATTTCTCATTACAGTCAGGCCCTTGCGGCTCCCCACTCAACACTCTCCTCGGCCGTCCTGCCGGCGAGCTGGCCAGCTCGCCGGGGGCTGTCACGTCCCTCCAGTGCACGCCCTCGCTTGTTGGGGCTCCCGCCGTAATTAATCACAGTATTAATCCTGGCCAAGCTTGTCTTCCTGAATAATTGTGTCAACGCGCTCGGGTGTCTGGGCCCAACAGAAATGCGACCAACTTTGAGCACCGGACGGTATCCCTGCGCCCAGGACCGCCGTGAAGGCCTGAACTCCTTGCTTACCCCTTGGCGCATGCACACACGTGCACGCGCGCCGGCTTGTAGGGCACTTCCAGGCACAGGCTCTGCCCTGAGCTGGAGCCACTAGCGAGGAGCGGAATGGTGGAGCCCAGGGGAAACCGCGTTTCTTCTCAAAGTAGGCCGTATTGTAGGAAAAAATGGGGCGCAGGAGGATGGTCAAGTCTCGGGTTTCTCTGAGTGCCTAGACAGTCACCAAGGCAGGGTCCTTGGCCTTGGGCAGGAAAGCGTTCAAGACCAAGTGCTAGCAAAGTAAAACAGGTTTATTTAGAGAGAGACACTGGCAGAGTGTGGGTCCTCTCGGAAGGCAGGAGCGGCCCGGGAGATACACGCTCCACAAGACAGAGTTCGCACTGTCTCAAAGGTGAGAACAGGCCCTGCGGTGTGGGGGTGGTTAACTTTAGGGGCTGGATAATTTCATAGGCTAAGGAATGGGAGGAATGTGCTGGCTGTCTTGGAGAAGCAGAGGGGATTCTACGAGTTGGGCTGGAGCCCACTTTCGGGCCTTTTATGGTTGGCCTTGGGTCTGTCGTGGCGCCCAGGGATGTGCCATTTAGTGTATGCTAATATAATACAGTGAGCACATAATAAGGCTCAAAGTCTCCCAGAAGTCAAGTCTTCTGCCGTCTTGGGCCTAGTAGGTCCTAACTGGTTTCTGTTGTATCTGGTCTTTAATGGTTGTGCCCTGCCCCCTTCCTTCCTGTCTCAGAAGCATGGCCATACCATGGAGTTATCTTTAGGTACCAAAGCGGATGGTTGTCATAGCGATGTGTGCATTATTAAGAGAGTGTTGTTCATCCTGCGATGTGTGCATTATTAAGAGAGTGTTGTTCATCCCAGCAGCTAATCTTATAATGAAGCTGCCTCATTATCAGGTTGAGGCAAAATAGGCTTTTCTCTCCTTTTTGCTGGGGTGGGGGCGCTGGAGGCCAGCGGGGTCCCCAGGTTCAGCTCCATGCTGGATCACGGAGTCCCAGCATGCATCTTTTGTTTGATTGCCCTGTCCTTCTGCCCTGCTCTTCTCGGGTACATATGCAGGATGCCGGGACTAGGCAGGGCTCCTGGAACCTTTGGCTAGGGCTCGTCCCATCACCAGTGCCTGCTATAGTTCGTGAAGCACTCAAGAACAGCTGAGAACTGTGTTGGCCCAGGCACCTGGAGCCTGTGTGAATTAAAATTCCAGACTGGCCTGCAAACAACTGATTGCTCTGCTGTTCTTCTGCACCTGTTTCTCTTGCCTTCACAGCCCCAGGAAACCAACCTAAAGGACCAGCTAGTGCTTTTTGTATCACCGCCGCCATTTAGTGGGGACTTCTTTACTTCCCAGTGGTCACTGCAATTTTGTAAATTTTTGGGATTCATTAGAAGTCCACCATCTCCTCAAGTTTGGGTGCCTGATGACTTTTTCCTTTATAACCAGATGTCAGTTAATTTTAAATCATTTTGGAATTGTTCGCCTTTGCTTTCGTCTCTGGTTTGTTTTTTTTTTTTTTTTTTGGTAGATTGTTGCAAAGGTCTGTTGGGTTCACGTTTAGATTTCACGCTACTTGTGAATCTCAGTTTCCCTTTTCTTTTATAATTATGCTGCTTTTAATTTTGCTCACCACTTAGGTTAGGGGAGCATTTTCTACAAAGGAAAAGGAGCAAGCGAACAAAGTAAGCTGCTGCCAAGTACACCATCCAGTGAGGTGGTTGTCATGGATCTAAGAGGGGAGTGCGGAAAGGAAGCGGCTTGCCCCTTCTTTTACTTGGTGTTGTGTCATGGTGAGCAGAGTTGCTGCCCTCCCAGGAACAGCCCTCGGGATGCCCAGGTGCCCTCAGCACTGCCTGTCTCCAGTGCACCAGTTCTTTCAGAGCCTTCAGCAGCCTGCCCTGCAGCCTTGCGAGACTAGCATTTTGTGGTAGGTTTTTTCAGAGCACAGTCCACTGACTTGAGGATCACCGGGGGTCTGATTAGAAATGCAGATCCTAGAGTTCCCTGACCAACTGGAATTGCCATTTTCAACAAGTTCCTTGAGTAAGTATGATGCCTATAGATTGTTTTTTATGAGCCTCTGTTCAATTTAACAGTGCGTTTCCTTTTTCTTTGCCTCCTTTTAAAAGTAATGGAGGGAGATGGTGAAGCTCTTTCAATGAAAAGGAGAAATAATCCTGAGTTGCCAGGCTCCCTCCTCAGGAACTCCTAACATTTTCAGTTTTTAAAAATACTTCTTTTAAGAGACATTCTTTATGTATTGTTATATCGTTGTTGTTGTTTAGTAGATAAGTCGTGTCTGACTCTCTGCGACCTCACAGACTGTACCCACCAGGCTCTTCTGTCCATGGGATTTCCCAGGCGAAAATACTGGAGTGGTTACCATGCCCTCCTTCAGGGGATCATCCCAACCCAGGGACTGAACCCATGTCCCCTGCATTGATAGGAGGATTCTTTACCACTGATCCAGCAGGGAAGCAGTGAATACTTATATAAACTGCTTTAAAATCCATAATACATTGTTCTGTCACTTGCTTGCTTCCCCATGCAATGTATCTTGGTTATGATTTTGTATCAACATATTGAGATCTTCCTCATTAAAAAAATGGTGGTACAGTACATTTTGTATGGGACATTTTATGGGTTTTGGTGCTATTTCAAAACCAGAGTTAGAAATGGTTCTTAGAGAAAGTTTGAGCTGATACTTAAAAGTGGCAGCCACAAGCCACCTACTGAGCCCCGCGCTGGGGGGCAAGGTCAGGGCACCTGGGGAAGCGGGAGAGGGCTGTTTCCTTCTGACCAGAGGAGTCTCCTTTCTGAGACAGTCAAAAACATGGGCCTCTCGGTGATTCTGTGGGTGTCGGCAGCCATTTCCATCAGGACCTCTTTTTCTCCTGAGAGCTGATGGCATGGTTGTCTCCTGGGTTTGGACACAGACCTGGGCCAGCCATGCCCTCACTGGACCTGGATGAGGCGGCGCCTTGGTGGGTGTGCAGTCAGATGCCACGGGAACAGAAGGTGTCTTTCCCAGCATCGCGCCACCGTGGGGGTGGGGACAAAAAAGCAGGAACAGTGGTTCTTGGGCAACTGCCAGTCACAGCAGTCATTGTACAGAAAGGCTGATGAGAAGGAAAGCCAGTGTCTCCCGAATTATAGTCAAACCTGAACTCAGGGTGTGAGCAGAGGGGCTGGGCAGCCCTTCTCAGAGTGCAGAAACCCTGGTGTCGGGAAATGAGGAAGCCAGTCTGGAAGGTGGGGCACAGGAAAGATCTGGAGGAAACGAAGGACTCTCCTCCAATCACTTGGGGAAGAAACAGTGGGATTTCACATTAGGACTGCATTGTACTAGGGATTATTTTTAATGTGTCTCATAAAGGTGGAAAAGGAAAGAAGTGAAGAGAGTGTTAGTCACTCAGTCGTGTCTGATTCATTGTGACCCCATGCCCACCAGGCTCCTCTGTCCATGGAATTCTCCAGACAGAAATACTGGAGTGGCTTGCCATTCCCTTCTCCAGGGGATCTTCCTGACCCAGGGATCGAACTCGGGTCTCCTGAGTTGCACGTAGATTCTTTACCATCTGAGCTACCTGGGAAGCCCGTAAAGGTGGAAGGATGATATTAAAACAATAGAAATGGATATTTGTATTTTTAGTTCCCTCATTTTTACCACAGTGGTCCCCCCTCTCCCCCCAAACCTTCCAAGGATTTTAGGGGACCAGCCTGAAATAATTGTTTCAGGGACAGAAGTGACAAGCAGAAAGCAGAGTGTAGCCTGCCAGTTTCTTCCTGACTTTGGGTTCCACAGACTGGGGTCCTCGGGGGATGGAGGGGGCTTGGGCATAGACAAAACACTGAGGGGACATAGTACGAGGTAGGGGGATGTTTGAGGGGAGATGGCTTCTCCCTGCGTGGGGATAAAGGGATCCAGAAGCAAAGTGATGAAAGGGTGGACTCTGGTGGTCCTAGAGAGAGGAACCCCAACTCTGGTTTCTTGGTGTAGCATCAGGGAAGCAGCCAAAGCCAACACCGGTCAATGAGACCTGAGAGGAGGCTTCTGTGTTCTTCCCTGGGTGGAGCCCTGGGGAGGTGGGGATAGCTATATGGAGTGTTTCAGAAGATTCTGTAACCCCCGTGTGGCCTGGCACAGAATCAGAAAAGAGGGCCTGAGGGAGCCAGAGAACAGAACACGGAGCAGCTCAGCCACAGCTCCGTGACCTGGTGGCCGGGATGTTGGGGTGGGGATGTCCCTGCTGACCCCTCGGGGGGCAAGTGACGGGCCCATCGGTTAAACCGTATCCATCCGTCTGTCCTTGCTGTGCCTTCACCCTGCAGAAATCCCCGGGGACCTGGACTTAAACCACGTTAGTGTGTTTCTCTGGAAACAGATCCCGAGACAAGGATTCACCTGTGTGTGCATGCTCAGTCGCTTCAGTCGTGTCTGACTCTGTGCGACCCCAGGGACTGTAGCCCGCCAGGCTCCTCTGTCCATGGGATTCTCCAGGCAAGAGTACTGGAGTGGGTTGCCATGACCTCTTCTAGGGGATCTTCCCGACCCAGGGATGGAACTCAAGTCTCTTGGGGCTCCTGTGTTACAGGTGGATTCTTTCCTGCCTGAGCCATCAGGGAGTGTAAGTAGTTTATTTGGGAGGAGATTCCAGGAAGTAGAAGTGAGGGGGTGGAAGGAGTGAGTCAGGGAAGGAGGAGAAGCCAGTGGAAGGGGCAGTGATGAGCAGGTTAGCCCTGCAGGAGCTGGGGCTCAGTTTCTCTGGGGACCCTGGGATGGTCGGGTCTCAAAGTTGTCTTCCTATATGACCTGGAGGCCAGGGCGCCCGCCCCCCCCACCCCCCGCCCCCCCCGCCCCCCGCCCCCCCCCCCCGCCCCCCCCCGCCCCGAAGCAGCAGAACAGAGGGGTGTTGCGGCTCCTGCTTGACTTGGGCACCGGCAGCATATGGGGAGCCTTGTGGACGTGTCATCCGCCACTGGGCCAAAACCACGTGTCTGGGGAGACGTCCGTCCTGTGGAGCATCTCGAGTGCCCGCTCTGCAGCCTGGGGAGCACAGGGGCCAGCAGTTGCCTGAGTTTGCGTTACCATTGCCCTGGTGGACTGAACTGGAGAGAGACATTAAGTTGGGTACTAGAAAACTCAGGAAAATTACATCTGTTAGATACGTGTGTTAGTAGATTGAGATTTCATATCTGCTTTTATATGAAATACAGGGTTAATGTCAGTCTAGTATAATGGAAAGAAAATAAAGTTTAGAGTCAGATCAGCAGTGGATTCGAATTCAGGTCCTGTCACTTAGTGGCTGGGTAACTGTCAGTTGGTCCTGTTACCGTTCTAACCTTCATTCCTGCATGTGTCAAACCAGGAATGAGGACACTTAGCTTGAAGGTTTTGAGGGGATTAACAGTGGCTCATGTGAAAGCCCCAGTGATTGGTTTTCAATAGGTATCATTTTACTAAAGCTCAGTTTTACATGAAAGTAGTTTACAGGTTTACATTTTATTAAATCTCCTTTACCTGCTGTTTTTCTCCTAGAATCTTGTTATTGAAAAAGTTCTTAGCAAAGCGATTCTTTCTGGGTACTGTTGTAAACAGTTTAAAGGAGTGAACCCCAGTGTCATTGTCCTCATGGCCCTGGAGTCTGGCACAGTCATACCAGGGAAGCAGGACACTTGGAGAGTGGCCATTGTATCCTTTCTGTCCAAGTATGGCACACGTTACGCTTGGGCTTGTTTTCCCGGGTGACCTTTGGGTATTAAGCATTTGACCTGGGTATTTGGTTTTGGCTTGGAAGCCGTGTAGCAGAGGAATTCCCTTCCTTTCTTCTTTCCAGCATCTCTCCCCACAAGCCGATAAAACCTGAATGTTCCGTAGTTCACTGTTGCAAGTGGTGAGACATGCATCTGTATTAGCAAAAGCCAAATCGACTGCAGCTGGATGGAGCTGTGATCAAGGTGAAAAAAATGGGCAGTGAGGTGGCTGCACTTCCTGATATACAGCCCTCGTTAAAAACTGACTGACTCCATGGAAAGACTCTTGCAGACAGAATGTCTGCCGTCCTCAGAAGGGCTGCCCTGGGAGTGCGCTGTAGCCCTTGTGCTGAAAGCAGGGGTTCCCCATCCCCCATGATGCCCAGCATGGTGAGCCTTTGCACCCTTGAGTGGCACTCACTTTGGGGCCACCTTGATTAACATCGTAAATATCTGGGCACACTCAGAACTCTTGGTAGCCCCTCCTCAGCCACAGTGGAAGCCTCAGGCTTGCTTCTGTGAAGTCCCAGGAGTTCAGTTCCTGAATCTGGCAGGGCGTCACTTCCAGCTCCTCTTTTGAATTCATTCGCTTTCATCTGATGTCCTCAGGTTCCATTCCAGCTGGAGTCTGCCTCCCTGCTCAGTCCTTTGGCAGAATGTCGACTTGGTTTTTCTGCTTTCTTTTCAGCCCCGGATGCTTCCTCTTAGCTGTGCTACCCAGACTTCTTGCTTTTCTTGCTCTCGCTCTGTGAATCACGTGTGTATTAGTCAGTTTTTATTGCAATAGTGCAGCATAACAAAGAGCACACATTACTTCTGCTTATTGATCTGTGGGACCTTGAAGGTGGCTGTGGGTCTCCATGGGGCTCCTTCACCTAGTATCAGTGGCTATTGGGAGCATGCCCTTCCCGTGGCAGGTGGCAGAGGCTCAGGGGGCCAAGTTTGATGAAGCAAGTGCATTTGGAAGCCACTGCTCACCACACCTCCGCTGACATTCCACCAAGCAAAGCAAGTCGTACAGCTAAGATCCCTGGGGGTGGACGGAGGTGTGCAGCCCTCCTTGTGTAGTTGGGGGCCCTGCAGAGTCATGTGGCAGAGGATGTGGGTGCACAGTGCTGTGGTGGGGTTGCTGAGGAGTAGGAAGCAACAATCCAGTTTATCACCTTGTGCCAGGCAGCCCTGGGCCATCTGCTAGAGCCGAACATCTGACTTCCAAGGAGATTCATGCCCCTTTGGTGGCAAGTTGTCTTTCTGTGAATTACCAAAAGATGCCCCTTGTGGGCAGATGGACAATCAAAGGTACTCCTGTGGGATGATACAGCCCTAGTCTGAGGGGTTGGCTTGCTACGTGGAGGATGGGCTGGAATCCAGTCGCCACTCGCTCCTTGGGCAGGCACCTGGAGCCAGGTCACCCTGCAGGTCTTGCCTTGTGACCCTGGGCATAGCCAGGGGGTGGCTCACAGGACCTGAGGACGCACTTTTGGCACAACTGAGTTCAAGCTACGCAGGTTGGTGCGGTCTGGGGGTAGTTTCCTGTAGCTGTCAATCCAAGCCAAAAAAGTGAGAGAGAGAGAGAGAGAGAGAGAGAGAGAGAGAGAATGTGTGTGTGTGTGTTTTCCCCTTTTTTGACCCTACCTTCAGAAAACACATGAAGCCTTTTCTTTCCCAGAAATAGCCTTGCCAGCCAACCACATAGGCCAAACCCAGTGTAAAAGGGACGATATGGTTGCAGAACATTCTTAATTGTAGAGTAGCCCATCTGTCTTTGAAGAAAGGCCTTCTTCTTCTTTCCCTGGGAGTGACCGCATAACCCACAATTACCCTCACATTCCAAAGGCAGAGGCCACGTCACACTCTCTGGACAGCAGTGATAACCAGTTCTGACAGTACAGTCTCCCAAGTGCTGAGGTCCACCCTAACCAGCCCTGCAGTGCAAATGAAGTGGGGGGTGTCCTCCAGGATTCATGGGGGCCAGGGGTGTGCACACACCATGCCCACCTTCATACTTCCTGATTACCAGAAACAACACCTAATGATTGGAACTCCAGTGTGGAGGGAGACTCAGGCTTTGGCAGATGGCATTATCAGTCTGCCTCCTTAAACTGCCTGACACCCTCATCCTCACCCATTGTGGGTGGGGTATTGTCTCCACTCCTTAACTTTGGGCTTGGCCGTATGACTTCTTTGGGCTGGTGGTCTATTGACAGAAATGAGTGAGTACCACTTCTAAGCCCAGGCCTGGAGTGGTCTCAGATGCGTCAGATCTTTCTCTTATGCTCAGTGAAGACCTTCTCGGTATCTGCATCCCACCGAGTCTGGGCCCTGGAATGAACACGTGTGGAGCAGAGATGGGCCAAACCTCAGGGAGGGCCAAAGCTTGGGGCAGAAACACTCAGCCAAGCCCAGCCTGGATCTGCCAACCCCAGATGACCTGGGGACCCACTGAAGCATGAGCGGAAATGCATGATTATTGCTAAGACCTGAGGTGGTTTGCTGTCTAGCATTATTGCAGCAACCGTTCATGGATTCGCTTGTTTCCTAATCGAATGCCACAGTATATTGACCTTGGACACTGGATGTGGCTGGGACACAGGAAGCACCCCAGCGGAAAGGCCACTCTCTTTTTTGACTTGAGGGCTGAGATCTGCCTGAAGGAGAAAGTGTGTGACTCAATTAAGATACAATTAAGATCCTCCTCCGTGGCCTCCTTTTTATCTGCTGCCCTCATTATCCTGCTCCCTTTTCTTCTCACCGTGGGAATGGTGCTGCCGTTGCATGCTGATGAGTTTGTCTGTGGCCCAACTTCTGAACTAGAGACGTCTGGGTAATTAATTTGGATTTAAGCTCCTCCAGCCAGCCCTTGATAGAACCACAACTGAGTGCATTGGAAGGCCTTGATTTCTCCTGGGCATTTTTTGGGTACTTAGAGGTCAAGAGTCATTTGATACCTGTCTATCTACAGTCAGTCTCAAAGTGAGTTTTGAAAAATGTATGAAAACGTACAGTTGTTTCAAGCGACTTAGCTTCCTCCTGGGAAACTCCGCCACCACCACCCCCATCCCCCAACATGCTCTGAAGTGTTTTGCATTTCCTCTTTATATTTTGGTTACCAAGCAAGTCTCCCTCACGAATGTATGAAATATTTGCTGGGCACAAGGCTTGACTGGAGCCCAAGCAGAATATGGACACCTTGACACAAGGCCCCTATTGAAAGAAGGTGATAAGCAGATAGACATGAAGGCATAACTCCAAAACACAAGGGGAGATGAGCTCAAGAGGGAATAGTCCCGTTTTGCATGTTATTGTTTCTGAATATTCAGTGTACTTTCCGACTTTTCATATTTCTTTGCCTTCTCTCTATCAGCTTTGAATCTTCTCTAAGGCCTAGTCCTCTAGATTTCATCAGGGTTAAATGAAGCCTTTCATGCTCAAAAATCTTGTGCTTACTACAGTGGCTTTCAAAATGTTTGCTGTGTTCCATAGTAAGAAATCAATTTTGCATCAGTTCCTAACACACACACATAGACATAAACACACACACACACACACACGGCTTTTGTATGAGTTCAAAGTTTCACTCTTTATCTTAACCTGGGTTCCCCCAAAAGTAGACCTCAAGATAAGGGCTCCTGTACAGGTGGTTTATGTGGGAGGTGATGCCAGGAAAGACCAGCAGGGGAGAGGGGAGGTGGCCAGGGAAAGGAAGAGGGACGTTTGAGAATGTATTATCAACAGGTGCTTAATCTCACTCAGGCTCTCTGGCAACAGTTTTTGTGGGAGCCATCTTCAAGTTGGCCCCCAGTGATCCTGGCCTCCCAAGTTCATGTCCCCTGTGTAGCCCCCTCCCACAGTGAGCTATGCATGTGGCCCATGTGTCCAGAAAGACATGGCAGAAAGGAGTGATGCCATCCATGATGGGCAACCTCCGAGATGGCCTCAGTTATCTCCACCTCCTGAGTCCACGCCCTGTGGAAGTCCCTTTCCTGGAGGAGGGCCGCTTGTAACCAGGAAGAAGTAACTCTGTTCTAACCAAAAGAATATAACAAAGGTGGTAGTTCTCACTTCCAAGATTAGGTCTCAGAAAGTCTCTGGCTGTCCCCTTGCTTGTGCCCTCTTGCTCTTTTCTCCACTGGCTCTGAGAACAAAGCAGCCCCTGTGCTGTGAGCTACCCTGTGGAGAGACCCACGTGGTGAGGACTAGTGTCTCCAGAAAACAGCCCCCAAGGCCCTGTGATCTGCCACTAGCCATGCAAGGGAACCTGGAAGGGGATCCTTCCCCAGTCGAGCCTTGCGATGACTTCAGCCCTGGCTGCAGCCTTGAGAGAGACTCTGAGTCAGAGACACCAAAATGTACCCCCTTCCCCCCAACTAAGCTGTTCCCGGATTCCTGACCCATAGAAACTGTGACTTAAGACATTTTTAAGCTGATAAATCTTGGGGTCATTAGTTATGCAGCTGTAGATGATTAACACAGCATCTGACTTTTGAGGCAGGGTCATAACAGACTTTCCTGTTTATACTTTGGTCTCTCTTGGATTACAGCCCTGGGGAAAGCTAGCCGCAGGTTGTGAGGACACTCAAGAAGCCATATGGGCAAGTGTGTGAGATGATGGACTGAGGCATCCTGCCAATGGCCAGATATGTGGATGAGCCACCTTGGAAGCAGATCATGCAGCCCCAGTCAAGCCTGGGACTGACCGCAGCCCCAGCCGACATCTTGCTTACAAGCTCATGAGTAACCTGGAGCCAGACCAGCCAATCTCAAGCTGCTAGGTTTTGGGTTCATCTTTGTCATTTCATCTTTGTTTTTGACCAGCCAATCTCAAGCTGCTAGGTTTTGGGATTCAAAGATAATGAATACAGTATAGAACAAGTGGCTCAGGGTCTATTCTGCCCAAATGAGAGATGCCCATCTGTCAGTGGATGTGGGCTGCTTCCCAGGGGTGTCGATTCACCCCCCTGAGGGTGGAGAGGTGTTTACTGCAGAGGAAGCCTGCAGGTATAGAGATGCAGGTTCTGGCAGTTGGAAGTCAAGCCTGTGTGTACCCAAAGGTAGAGGTGAGGAGATAGGAGTCGGGTTTCCCAGAGCCTGCCACCTCTCAAACTCAATTGAAATCTCATGTCTATTACTTCCATTCCCCCAGGCAAGCTTGGAGCCCCTACTTTCTTTTTAGAGCCTGGTTCCTGCAGGATGTTGTCCCTGCTAAAGGGAAGAGAAGTCAAGCATCTCTTTCTATAATAGTCCGTTCTTGGGTGCTCCTTTTGATGGGCGTTGGTGTTTCTTTTTAAAAAAAAAACAAAAAATTATTTTTATTTCCGTATTTTGTTGTGCCAGGTCTTAATTGCAGCACATGGGATCTAGTTCCTCGACCAGGGATAGAAGCCAGGCCCCCAGCATTGGGAGCGCAAAGTCTTAGCCACCAGGGAAGTCGCAGTGATGGTGTTTCTTGGGCTGACTCTGACTGGTTACTGATGCTGTCTGTGACCTGAGTCCAAAGGCAAGGCTTGCTTGTGGGGGTTTAGGTCTGGAGACTAAACCCTGATGGAGACTGACCGCTCCACACCCCACGCAGCTTTCACTGTGGAGCCTACCTCTCAGCCTCCTGCCACCTGCCCTCCCCTGCCTGGCATGCAGCCCAGAAAGACAAGTCCAGTCCAGTCCGTGATGTCTCCTTGACCTGTGGGGGACTTAACAGCACTGTCCTCAGTGGACAGGCTGTCCCGTGTGCTCCCCTTCTGCCATGCGCCACCTCTCTAGGCGTGTCCCTGCTAACATAGGCACAGCTCATGCGTGGGACTTGAGGGGCCAGATTTGTAGGAACCCTCTTGTAGGAATCCCAGATCTTCTTCTTGAAGCCTTCTTCCTTGGCTTTGAGGAGAGGTCAGAGGCAAGAATCACACTCATATCCAGCATGGCCTTCCAGTTGGCTGCACCGTGGGCCCCAGCTTCTGTTTCTGGAGGAACAGTCTTGCCCAGCACTCGGTCATATAATAAAACCCCTTTCTCAGTGCCGATGCAACGCATCCTCCACAAATCCTCACTTTCTTCCTCCTCAGTGTCAGGGATGGGATATGCACCAGTGTGGTTGCCAGAGGACGTGGGTTTAATGCAAAAGCGGGGCTCGTGGAGGGAGGGAAAGGAAAGAACAGGCGCATTCCTGCTCCTAGTGCAGTTTGGCATGGAGTGGGTGCTCACAGAGCAGGCTCGGGAAGCAGGTATACAGAGAAACAGAGGTCGGTGTCAGTCTCTGGTGCTGTGGGGGACACGGAGTGGTGGCCTGGCCTGGTATTCAGTGGCTGCCCCCACGAGCCAGGGGCTTCCCGGCACCAGGCACTGCCATCCTGCTTGCCTCTTTTCTGTGAAATGTGGGCAGACGCAAGGCCCTCGCCCTCCCAGAGGCTGCCTCGGCTTCCTCTCCTGCTCTTTCTTCCATCCGTATATTTCTGTATCTACTACAAAGCTCAGAAAAACAAATCAATGAGAAGAAGGACCCAATAATCTTGAGACCTGGTTCGGGGATGGGAGGTGGGGCTGGAAGCCGCTCAATAAAATGAAAGAGAATTTAAAAATTCTCTGAACTAGGCACAGCATGGGGTCCCGATCAAAGGGCCAGGCAGCTTCAGCTTCCTGTGTACGGGAGCTGGATTCTCTGAGCTGAGGGAGAGACGGCCCCAGGCCTTGGCCCCTTTTCCCCACCCGCCCAGCACGCACACACGCACACGTGTGCACACGGGCACCTAGACGTCTTGGACTACCACGTGACTGCTAAAGAAGATCTGAGCATGGATTTCTGGAGTCTGAGAGGCAGAGGGGAGAAGGCATCCGGAGCCCACTTAAATCCCCATGAAAGTGTGAAAGTGTTAGTTGCTCAGTGGTGTCCAAGTCTTTGCGACTTCATGGACTGTAGCCTGCCAGACTCCTCTGTTCATGGGATTCTCCAGGCAAGAATACTGGAGTGGATTGCCATGACCTCTTCCAGGAGATCTTCCTGACCCAGGGATTGAACCCAAGTCTCCTGCGTTGCAAGCAGATTCTTTACCCTCTGAGCCATCAGGGAAGCCCTAAATCCCCATAGTGGTCCCATTTTCCAAGGCTGTCTCCTTGGAAAATGCTAGAGGAGTTAGACACCCTTTGAGGACCAGACAGTTGTATTAAGGATGTTCCAAGTCCCTCCTGGCTTTTTTCTGAAATGACCTGGGAAAAAGGTGAGAAAAAAAAAAACCCATTATCTGCAAAGAGCTGAATCAGCTTTTTAAAGCCCCTTCCTGTGAGTGGTAGCTCTTCCGTGAAGTCCTTCCTAATACCTACCACCCCCTCGTCCCCCACCCTGGGCTTGATTGAACGTTTTTCCCTTGAAGCACCCACTGTACACCAGTACTCTTGCGCCAGAGTGGGAAGCATCTGCTTCCATCTCTATCATTCTTCATCACTAGTCTGTCCCATTCTGTTCTAAGGGGACCAGGGATAAAGCAGATCACGGACAGGCTGGACATCACTCCTTATTGGCAAGTGACCTTGGACAAGTGAGGTAGCTTCAGTTTCCTCATCTATAAATTGGAGGTGATAAATGTAATTCTTCTTTTGAACAGTGGCTCTTCAAATATTTTAGGGTAGGTTTCCTCCTCCAGGCTCTGCTATAATATTTTTGCATTTCTGCGCTATGTTATGTAGCTTCCAAAAATCCAAAAATGTTTTGAGCAAGAATAGCATTGTCAGCATCAGGCTAGAGAGTCTGCCCTCCAGGGAACCGCACGCGAAGGTATGATCTGGCTATTTGCTGTCACGTGGCTCATCGTTTGATACGATGCTTACCGAGCATCCGTGTAGAAAGCATGAAGGCGTCCCTATGCACGTAGGTGAAGGCAACGTGTGTGCATGTCCGTATTTGAAGGCATGTGTGTATATGAACATCTGTGTTTCTTTATGAGTGCATGTGATTATTCTCCTGATTCTTTCCGAAGAGTTTTGAGGTGGTTTGAAGATGGAAACAGACTAGGAAATGAATCATTGGCTAATAAAATGGAATAAAGATTACGGAAAGGATGCGGAAGTAGGTACTTTAGAATGTCTGAGCTGAACAGATTAAACACGTGCAGGAAGTTTGGCTCTTTTTTGAAAGTTAAGGCTCTAAAACAAAGCTTTATGGTTACTTTTTTTTTTGCAAAAATGGTTTTATTTCCTGACTGCTTCCCGCTTGTAGTAAGTCAGAGTAATGGCAGCTAGATCCAGGGAGATGAGAAATTTCAGTAGGCTTAAGGACACGACTGAGCGGCTGAACTGAACTGACTGAGGAGCTGGCAGTCAGCATATTGATTTGTGTCTTTTTTCACCTACTTTTCTTCGTTTGTTTCTGTTTATGTAACAACAAAAACAAAAATCCTATATTTTTAAGCCAGTGTCCACATTATGCCATACACAAAATTGTGAGAAGGATAAACTTTACTCTTTCTATAAACTGAAGCCCCAGAGCATTATGCCCATTGTATAGATACACTGCAATTTATTTATCCTCTCTCTTATTGGTGGACATTAAAGCTGTTCCCCTGGATGGCAAAGAATCTGCCCACAATGTGGGAGACCCAGGTTCAATCCCTGGGTCAGGAAGATCCCTTGGAGAAGGGAATGGCAGCCCACTCCAGTATTCTTGCCTGGAGAATCCTGTGGACAGAGGCGCCTGGAGGGTGGCAGTCATGAGGTCTCAAAGAGTCAAGCGCCACTGAGCATCGCACACACAAAGCTGTTTCCACTTGGGACTTTTATAAATAAAGCTGCTATGAATATTCTTGTACAGGTCTTGGGGATTTATGTTTTCATTTCTCTTGAGTAAATAAATACCAAGGGGTGAGATCGCTAGTTCATGGAAGAGGCGAGTGTTTCAGTTTCACTAGAAAGCCAAGCAGTCTTCCACAGTGACTTTCCTAGCTTAGACTCCTTTGCCATGGTGTCCGGGAGTTCCAGTTCCCACTTATCCTCACTGACACTGGTGTCGTCCGCGTTTGTTTGTAGCTGTTCTAGTGAGTCTATAGATGTCTTGCATTGTGGTTCTGATTTTCCTTCCCTCGACAATCAGTGACTTTGAACACTTTTTCAATGTGTGATGTGGCCATTGGAATATCTTCCTCAGTGCCCAAAGGAATGAACTTCTGCTGTTCACAACAACGGACTAATTTCAAACACATTTTGTTAGTTAAAGAAGCCAGACAAAAACGAGAACTTATTATATGATTTTGTGTCCTGTAACTTGACTGAATTCAATGATTAGTTCTTAATTTCTTGGTCTAGTCAGGGTTTTCTCTACAGAGCATCATAGTATCTGTAAACAGTATCTGTACTTCTTTTTCAATTTGGGTGCCTTGGATTAATATTTCTTTTTCTTGCCTAATTATTGTGGTTGGGACTGATCTCGGGTGGCCTCAGCTTGAAGCAGGGTTTCGGTTCCTGGCCAGAGATTAAGGTTGGGCCACAGCAGAGAGCGCTGAATCCCAGCTTCTAGACCATTGGTCAGTGACAAGGCCCTGGCCCTTTGGCTTTGCAGAAAAGAATTCCCACAAAGACAGAAAGTAGTGAAGCAAAGTGTATCTTAGAAGGAAAAGCATACAGTATGTGGATAGACAAGGGTGGACTCAGAGAAAAGTTGCACCTTTGTGATATTAAACAGTTTTATACAATGTTTCTTGTGGGTGTCCTTTGGCCAATCATTTTGATTTAGCTGGTTAGGAATCTGTATTTGGTATATCTTGGGGTCCTCCGATATGTGCATGCGCATCTCTCAGCCAAGTTGGATTCTAGTGAAGAGGCCTATGGAAAGGTTGATATCATTCCACTTTTGACCTCCAAGGGTCTTATTAGTCAGGAAGGTCTTCTTGACTTTGGGAATGGGGAATATGTGGTCTTTTATCTCTTATCTGGGCAGGCTCAGCCTCTCCTATTATTCCGTAATCTTCATCTTGGCGTATGGGTCCACAGGGAACAGACTCCAGCTGTTCACCCTGGAGCCCATCTATCTCCTGTCTCAGGACTTCCAATACTGTGTTGAATGAGGATGGTGAGCGTGGCATCCTTGTTTTGCTTTTGGCCTAAGAGGAGAAGCTTTCAGCTTTTCCACATGGAGAATGATTTTAGTTACTGGTTTGTCATGTGTGGCCTTCATTATGTTGCAGTATGTTTCCTCTATATTACTCTATTGAGAGTTTTTAATCATAAATGAAAGTTGAATTTTTTCAAGTGCATTTTGTACTTTTCTGTATCTATTGAGATGATCATATGATTTTTATCCTTTTGTTCATGTGGTGTATCACACTGACTTGCAGAATATGAACCATCCTTGCGTCTCTGGAATACATCCCCTTGGTAATGGTGTATGATAAGAAGGAATACTTTTTGTAATTTTGTAAAAACTCATCCTTTAAGTCTGCAAAGGCGTTGTGGTGAACATCATGTTCTGAAAAACTTTTCATGAGCAAAGTCTGCCTGGGTACTTGCTGAAATAGCAGTTTACGATCGTTTTGGCAGAGAGACATCTCTTCGTAAAGACAGAAGCCCAACTTGGAAACATGTTTTTGCTTGCTCATTCATTCCTGCTCCCCTCTTCTATCCGTCCATCCATCCGTCCCCCATACAACCAATATTTTCTGTATACTTGGACTGATGGACACTGTGCTCTGGGCTGGCTTCTGGAGATCAATTGGTGTTTTTTCCTTCTAACCTGGGGATGCAGTGGCATTTTTATTTGTATGCTCCTGCCTCTGACTCTCCAGGACTCTGAAACGTCTCTGACCCAGGGTATGAAAAATACCCTTGCTTTCCTGGCTGAAGAGCACAGCTCTGCCTTTGAATGTACACATGAGCTGAGGAAAGCTCTGTAAGGCAGTGTTTTCTCAGCTTCACACTATCAGCTCCTCTCTGTCCGTGGTTAAGGAGTCTTGCTGGCTTCGGCTCACTTGTGTTGCAGCCCTGTCTGCTCTTTGGCACCAGAGAACGCCTGGTGGATCGGGGGTAAAACATAGCCCCCCCCCCCCCCCCAATTTAGACTTGATTAGAGAATGATCTTGCATTCTGAAATAGAAAAAAAAGAAGATGGGGGTAATAACCAAAGTAATGATCTCTTCCATTTGTATAGCTCTTACCCACTTCTGACTATTTTTAATTTTTCTATCACGGACCAGTAGGAAGGTAGGGGATAGATATTGCTATTATCGTTTTTTTATTGTGGTAAAGACCATATAACATAAGTATAACCTCTTTACAGAGTTTTAAGTACACAGTGTAATACTGTCAGCTATGGACAAAATGCTGTGTAGAATTTCTCTAGGCCTTTTCACTCTATACCACTGAGCGGCTCCCCACGTCCCTCTCCCCACAGTCTGTCAAGCACATTCTACTTTGTGTTTCGATGAGTTTGACTGCTTTCAGTTCAGTTCAGTCGCTCAGTCGTGTCCGACTCTTTGCGACCCCATGAATTGCAGCACGCCAGGCCTTCCTGTCCATCACCATCTCCCGGAGTTCACTCAGACTCACATCCATCGAGTCAGTGATGCCATCCAGCCATCTCATCCTCTGTCATCCCCTTCTCCCCCTGCCCCCAATCCCTCTCAGCATCAGAGTCTTTTCCAATGAGTCAGCTCTTCGCATGAGGTGGCCAGAGTACTGGAGCTTCAGCTTTAGCATCATTCCTTCCAAAGAAATCCCAGGGCTGATCTCCTTCAGATTGGACTGGTTGAATCTCCTTGCAGTCCAAGGGACTCTCCAGAGTCTTCTCCAACACCACAGTTCAAAAGCATCAATTCTTTGGCGCTCAGCCTTCTTCACAGTCCAACTCTCACATCCATACATGACCACAGGAAAAACCATAGCCTTGACTAGACGGACCTTAGTTGGCAAAGTAATGTCTCTGCTATTGAATATGCTATCTAGGTTGGTCATAACTTTCCTTCCAAGGAGTAAGCGTGTTTTAATTTCATGGCTGCAGTCACCATCCGCAGTGATTCTGGAGCCCAAAAAAATAAAGTTTGACACTGTTTCCGCTATTTCCCCATCTACTTCCCATGAAGTGATGGGACCGGATGCCATGATCTTAGTTTTCTGAATGTTGAGCTTTAAGCCAACTTTTTCACTCTCCGCTTTCACTTTCATCAAGAGGCTTTTTAGTTCATCTTCACTTTCTGCCATAAGGGTGGTGTCATCTGCATATCTGAGGTTATTGATATTTCTCCCGGCAACCTTGATTCCAGCTTGTGTTTCTTCCAGCCCAGCGTTTCTCATGATGTCCTCTGCATATAAGTTAAATAAGCAGGGTGACAATATACAGCCTTGACATACTCCTTTTCCTATTTGGAACCAGTCTGTTGTTCCATGTCCAGTTCTAACTGTTGCTTCCTGACCTGCATACAGATTTCTCAAGAGGCAGGTCAGGTGGTCTGGTATTCCCATCTCTTTCAGAATTTTCCACAGTTGTTTGTGATCCACACAGTCAAAGGCTTTGGCATAGTCAATAAAGCAGAAAGAGATGTTTTTCTGGAACTCTCTTGCTTTTTCCATGATCCAGCAGATGTTGGCAATTTGATCTCTGGTTCCTCTGCCTTTTCTAAAACCAGCTTGAACATTAGGAAGTTCACGGTTCACGTATTGCTGAAGCCTGGCTTGGAGAATTGTGAGCATTACTTTACTAGCATGTGAGATGAGTGCAATGGTGCAATAGTTTGAGCATTCTTTGGCATTGCCTTTCTTTGGGATTGGAATGAAAACTGACCTTTTCCAGTCCTGTGGCCACTGTTGAGTTTTCCAAATTTGCTGGCATATTGAGTGCAGCACTTTCACAGCATCATCTTTCAGGATTTGAAACAGCTCAACTGGAATTTCATCACCTCCACTAGCTTTGTTTGTAGTGATGCTTTCTAAGGCCCACTTGACTTCACATTCCAGGGTGTCTGGCTCTAGATGAGTGATCACACCATCATGATTATCTTGGTCGTGAAGATCTCTTTTGTACAGTTTTTCTGAGTATTCTTGCCACCTCTTCTTAATATCTTCTGCTTCTGTTAGGTCCATACCATTTCTGTCCTTTATCGAGCCCATCTTTGCATGAAATGTTCCCTTGGTATCTCTAGTTTCCTTGAAGAGATCTCTAGTCTTTCCCATTCTGTTGTTTTCCTCTATTTCTTTGCATTGATTGCTGAAGAAGGTTTTCTTATCTCTTCTTGCTATTCTTTGGAACTCTGCATTCAGATGCTTATATCTTTCCTTTTCTCCTTTGCTTTTTGCTTCTCTTCTTTTCACAGCTATTTGTAAGGCCTCCCCAGACAGCCATTTTGCTTTTTCGCATTTCTTTTCCATGGGGATTGTCTTGATCCCTGTTTCTTGTACAGTGCCACGAACCTCCATCCATAGTTCTTCAGGCAGTCTGTCTATCAGATCTAGTCCCTTAAATCTATTCCTCACTTCCACTGTATAATCATAAGGGATTTGATTGAGGTCATACCTGAATGGTCTAGTGGTTTTCCCTACTTTCTTCAATTTAAGTCTGAATTTGGTAATAAGGAGTTCATGATCTGAGCCACAGTCAGCTCCTGGTCTTGTTTTTGTTGACTGTATAGAGCTTCTCCATCTTTGGCTGCAAAGAATATAATCAATCTGATTTCGGTGTTGACCATCTGATGATGTCCATGTGTAGAGTCTTCTCTTGTGTTGTTGGAAGAGGGTGTTTGCTATGACCAGTGCATTTTCTTGGCAGAACTCTATTAGTCTTTGCCCTGCTTCATTCCGCATTCCAAGGCCAAATTTGCCTGTTACTCCAGGTGCTTCTTGACTTCTTCCTTTTGCATTCCAGTCCCCTATAATGAAAAGGACATCTTTTTTGGGTGTTAGTTCTAAAAGGTCTTGTAGGTCTTCATAGAACCATCAACTTCAGCTTCTTCAGCATTACTGGTTGGGGCATAGGCTTGGATTACTGTGATATTGAATGGTTTGCCTTGGAAATGAACAGAGATCATTCTGTCATTTTTGAGATTGCATCCAAGTACTGCATTTCGGACTCTTTTGTTGACCATGATGGCTACTCCATTTCTTCTGAGGGATTCCTGCCCACAATAGTAGATATAATGGTCATCTGAGTTAAATTCACCCATTCCAGTCCATTTTAGTTTGCTGATTCCTAGAATGTTGACGTTCACTCTTGCCATCTCTTGTTTGACCACTTCCACTTTGCCTTGATTCATGGACCTGACATTCCAGGTTCCTATGCAATATTGCTCTTTACAGAATTGGACCTTGCTTCTATCACCAGTCACATCCACAGCTGGGTATTGTTTTTGCTTTGGCTCCATCCCTTCATTCTTTCTGGAGTTATTTCTCCACTGATCTCCAGTAGCATATTGGGCACCTACTGACCTGGGGAGTTCCTCTTTCAGTATCCTATCATTTTGCCTTTTCATACTGTTCTTGGGGTTCTCAAGGCAGGAATACTGAAGTGGTTTGCCATTCGTTTCTCCAGTGGACCACATTCTGTCAGACCTCTCCACCATGACCCGCCCATCTTGGGTTGCCCTGTGGACATGGCTTAGTTTCATTGAGTTAGACAAGGCTGTGGTCCTAGTGTGATTAGACTAACTAGTTTTCTGTGAGTATGGTTTCAGTGTGTCTTCCCTCTGATGCCCTCTTGCAACACCTACCATCTTACTTGGGTTTCTCATACTTTGGGCGTAGGGTATCTCTTCACGATTAGATACCTCCTATAATCAGATTCATGCATCTGTCCTTCGGTGACTGGATTGATTTTTGCAGTTGAATAATTTTCCACTGTGTGCAGTTGCCACATTTTCTTTATTCATTCTACTGCTGGACCGTTTAGGTAGTTCCCATCATTTGGCTGTTGTGAATAGGGCTGCAATAAACATAGGAGTCCAGATATCTTTTTGAGATCCTGATTTCAGTTCTCTTGGATAAATACACAGAAGAGGGATTGCTGGATTATATGTGGTAGTTCTAAGTTTTTTGCGGAACTTCTGTAATAGGGGTGGGGTGGGCACAGGCCCATTAACACCTGGCTGGTACCACTTCACCAGCAGTCAGCATTGCTGTGACCCATTTGCTCAGCCTGAGGAGCCTGAGGTCTGCTGGGTGCTGGGCTCCTGGCTGCCTCAGTGATGATGGCCAGATGGGGTCTGGGGGCCTGGCTCTGAGGGCGTCTTGGGCTGAGATTTGCCTCCTCACCTGGGCTGGGCACTGGCAGGAGGACCCAGCCTGGGGGCTGGACCGGCACTCCTGGGCAGGGTGACCGGCCTGTGTGGGGACCCCTCCTCTAAGCCAGGGCCTGGGCCTGGGCCTGGGAGGGTGAAAGTTGAGTCTTGGGACCTTGAACCAGTGAAATGAGAGGTAATGATGTCATGTTGCTTCCAGATTTGTAAAGTGTTAAAAGTTGCAAGGAAGAATGGAGACAAAATTCATTGCCTCCGTTTGCCTTATTTGTATAATCCTCAAGGCCATGACCTTTAAGAATATTACAACGTTAGATAAAAAGTTGCAGAACAGAGAATAACATTTGTTTTTATGGAAGCTGAAGATTACAGGAACATTTTGAACAAAAGGTTCCACACTAAGAAGTTTGTGACAACTAACCATGTCCCTCCCTCACCTATAAAAGGGCTTTGCTGAAAGCCTTCAGAGTTCAGAGGTTTTAAGGCATGAGCCACCCATCTCCTTGCATGGCCCCACAGCAAACCTTTCTCTGCTTCAAACTGTGACATTTCACTATTGTTTGGTCTCCATGCGCTTCGGACACGTAGACTTGCATTTAGTCACACTTCAATGTTGTTTTCCATAGTGGTTGCACCATTTAGGAAAGTGAAAAGTGAAAAAGTCGCTCAGTCATGTCCAACTCTTTGGGACCCCATGGACTATACAGTCCATGGAATTCTCCAGGCCAGAATACTGGAGTGGGTAGCCGTTCCCTTCTCCAGGGGATCTTCCCAACCCAGGGATTGAACCCAGGTCTCCCACATTGCAGGCAGATTCTTTACCAGCTGAGCCACCAGGGAAACCCAGAGGTAGATATTCTTAATCTGTCTCCTAAATGGTTTACTCCTAATGCACACAGGAAATCTCAATTCATTGACCAGCTAGATACAACTTCCTTGCTAACTTCTGGCATTTATGGAGCCTCAACAGATGGAGTTAGCCAAGCAGTCCCAGAGTTCTCTAGGGATGGGGACATTCCCATTAACTCTTAGCATCCTTGTTCACCAGCACTTCCAACCAGCTCTTCTGGGAGCTGGAAATTTAGGGAGATGGTAGGCAGTCAGTGGCCCTCTCACCAACAGGAGGGAGAGGAGGAAAAAAAGGCCCAGAGAGATAGAGTGACTCAATTAATTCTCCTGGCTGGGCCAAGAATAGATGGCAGGGCCAAGAATAGAATTTTTACGTGATCAGATGTCAAGAGATTTGTCTCATAGCAACTGATGTCTTGTTGCCGTGTGGGATTCTTATTTCAAAATAAAGATTTCAGTCATTTCCTATTAATCTTTTTATTATTTATCATGTAGCTATGGAGTTTCCAGAAATGAGATGATATCATGTGAGTCAAACAGGACCAGGCTTGAAGAGAAGTGGAAAAATGATTCCTGGTTTGCTGTATGATTTTAATACCAGATTGACATGAAGCAGGTGTTTTCAAAGAAGGGCCATGGCTGTAGGTGGAAAGTGGGAGTGTGGGGGGCTAGTGAGGACCTCCTGCCGCTCAGACTGAGAGAGCAATTGGAGACCTGGGTGGGCTAGAGCTGACGAGAGGCAACATAAAACTGGGTGGTGCTTGGATGTAAAAAGCCAGTTGAAGACTTCCCTTGTGGTCCAGCGGTTAGGAATCTGCCTGCCAATGCAGGGGACATGGGTTTGATCCCTGGTCTAGGAAGATCCCTTGTGGCATGGAGCAGCTGAGCCTGTGTGCTGCAGTTACTGAGCCTGTACTCTCTAGAGCCCGTGCTCTGAGCAAGAGGAGCCAGCACATTGAGAAACCCACACACTGCAGCTGGGGAGTAGCCCCCCTTCACCGTCACTGGAGAAAGCCCACTTGTAGCAACAAAGACCCAGCACAGCCAAAAAAAAAAAAAATAACATTTACATATATAAAAAATCAGGCTGATGTTCACTATAGCAGGAAAGGACCCTTGAATGGGACAGTGAGGGAGACTGGAAACTTGGCTTGGAATAAAGGCTTGACTTGGAAGGTGAATTGACAGGCATCTGTCTAGAATAAAAACAGACAGAGAGAGGACATTTGAAAGACTCCTAAGTCTTAAGGCAGAGAGAAACACTCTATGCTGAAGGATCTAACACAGTGCTTTCTGTGTAGTAGGCCTTCAACATATATTGGCTCCTTCAACATCAAAAGATGTTGCATAGTAAAAATCAAATGAATCCAGATAACCTCAGGGCAATTCTAGGCGAACATCTGTGTAGTAAGTAGAAGGATCTTTGCAATAAGGATGCTAATGGCCTCTTCATTATAAAAATCGTGGTCACCCTTGTAAAAGCAGGGGTGCAAAAACCCAGAGTTCCTTTCCAATCCTGAAGGACAGTCATGTTGAATGGAGACAAGCCATCTTAGCTGAGGCTGTTCTCAGTCAGTCGGTTCCCAGCTGACCTGGCAGCTGTCTGCAGAGGCGTGAATGAGGTGAGACTAGAAGAACCATCATCTGAGACCAGTTCAGATCGTTAAAGAATCATGGGCCTTTTAAGTTGTTACATTTTTGATGATTCGTTACTTAGCAAAAAACAGATAAAATCTGTAGACTGTACAAAGCCAGGAGTAAACACTGCTGGAAAATATGCACTTTGGGTGATTGTGACTTGTTGCTGTAGGTTCACCAGTTGCAATGACCATATCACTTTGGTAGACGGTGTTAATAATGGGAGAGTCTCTGCATGCATAGGGGCAGGGAGTATATGGAAAATTGCTGTACCTTCCTCTCGGTTTTGGTGTAAATGTATAACCGCTCTAAAAGAAAGATCTTTTATTTTTTTAAATTAACAGATATAAAGAGTTGATTAGGGAGATGACCAATAGACTCTCCAGAATCTAGTGTGGCTGCCATGGAGGCTCCATATGACCCTTCGTGGCAGAGGGAATGCTTTGTGCTCTGTAAACCATCTCATTTTCCTCCTGGCCATACCGGAGTACTAAGTCTCCCAGTCTCCTTCCAAATGTAATATGAGCAGAAGTGATGAGTCTCGTTTCTGCACTGGAGTCACTGAAGGTTCAGTGTACTTTCCTCAGAGTCTTTCTTTACTTCATTTGCCAGCTGGATGAAACCAGGGTGACATCAAAGACCATGAGATGGAGTCAGACTGCTTTGAACAGGATGCCTCAGCGGTATCCAACTTTGATGTAAGTCATTTTATGTTTTTTGAAGCTACTGAGATTTGGAATTGTTTGTTACAGCAGCTGGCATTGTTTACCCTGACTAATACCTGGTCAGAGACAAGGCACAGTTAATGCTTTAGTGCTCTGACGAAATTTATTTTCAAGAGATTAATTATATTATCCATTGTAAATACTACAAGATAAATTCAAATTAGGTACTACATCCACATGCTTCAAAATTAAAAAGATATAATAAGGTTTGGAATGAAAAAAAAATCTTTTCGTCTATTCTCTAGCCATTGAATGTTCTTTCAAGGCAGTGTTAGATAGTTCCTATGTTTCCTTCAGAACTATTTTGTGCGTGGGCAAATAAGTGAATATATTTATTCCAAATGTCTAGTACATGCATATATACATATGTATTTTGCAAATAGTAGCATATTTTGCATCTTGTAGTTTCCTTACTTTAAAAAAATTAACACAATTTTGGAGAACTTGCCTTATAGTACACAAGCAGCTTCTTTTTTCCCCAGCATTGATGGACATATTATAATTAATTTAAGTTGATTACCATTTTGTCAAATGCTGCAATGACCCTGTCCTTATACATATGCCATTGCTCACAAAAGTGTGAATTTACCTTAAAGAAAAATGAATTGGAATGAAATAGCATTATGCATTTGTATTATTGCAGGAGGTTTCCAAATTTCCTTTACAGAGATTTTATAGTTTATGGCTCTATCAGCAATATATGAAATGCCTATTTTTCTACATCGTTTCCAATACAGTATGATAATCAATGTTTTGATCTTTGATGAGCTGATAACTTTTCTATTGTGAGTACATTCTGAATCTTTTCATGTGTTTAAGAGTTATTGATTTTATTTTGGTGAACTGTCTCTGTCATTTCTGCATTTTCATATGCTATTGGGTCATTGGTGTTTTTCCATTACTTTGAGTTGTTGGAATAGATTACATTCATGTTGAGAAGAAGAGGGAATCTGCCTTTACTGCCCTCAACTGAGCATATAACTCAGAGCGCTCAAACAGGAAAGTAACCGTTGACAATCCATCTGGTCACAAGGAGAACAAAGGAAACTATCTTTGTTCAAGGTCATATCCATAGAACCTACCATAAGGGCTGGCACACAAGAAGTGCTTAATAAATATTTACTGAATTTCTAATTAACAAATGAATGATTGCCAAATGCTGGAGCTTGTTTTATTTTTCTGACACTGAATTCCTTCCAGAACTTGGTTTCTGCTTCTGCAGATGGTTCCATGGCAGGGTCTTGGGTGTGTAAAATAGCCATTAAGTATTCTTCTGTTACATCAGCTGGAGGAGAATGCCAGGGGATGTTTAAGGAAGAGCCAAAGACCCTCCCCACAATCCCAGGGCTTTGGGATTCCATGTAGAGCTAAATGATGATGTGTATGGTGTCCAAGATGTAACCTCTCAATTCCCACTTGATTCTTCATATTACTGTAGCAGAACAGAGTGAAACAGGAGGTACAGGCAAACTTTATCCCCAAAGCCTGTTCTCCTGTGAATGCCAGTGCCTTTTTTCTCTTCCCCGATGTCAAAATCACTTCTTAGGAAAGGTTTTGCTGTTGGTAACCTTGGTTTGGGTTTCTCCAGCAGCTGACTCTGAGATAAGGATTCATATATAAGCTATTTATTTGGAAAGTGAGATGGGCAAGAGGGAAAGTGAGTCAAAGAAAGGGAGGAAGCCAACGTAGAGTGTGCCACACTCCAGCTACTGCTGTGGGAAACTGGCTCTTCAAGAAGCCACAGTAGACACATCTCAGAGCTTATCCTACCCACAGGGTGAGAAAGCCAAGGTGTCCATAACATAACTCCAGCCAGTCATCTCTTTTGACCTACTGTGGAGTTTGCAAAGTAGGGGCAAAACCAGGGCAAGGAAGGTCCTCTGGCAAAGAGATGCCAGCCTTGGCAATGGAGAGACAGGCCAGTGGGTGCTCCAGGTTTTGGGGTGAGGGCACTGATATCTACTCCAACCATTTCTACAGTAGCCTTGTGTCCAATTGGACCCACCCCATTCCTCTAACTCATATTCCTCCCAACAGCCAGAGTGACCTTTGTAAAATGGAAATCTGATCCATTCGCTTTTCTATACGTAAGATAAAGCACCAACCTCTTAGTAAGGCTCACAAGCTCCAGGGTGCTCCAGCTCTCCAGGCTGGTGGCTCACAAGTGCCCCCTAGGCCTGCAAGTTTCAAACCCGATGCTCCTGTGGCCCCCATTCACCCCTTCACTGCCCTTAGCTGCCTGACATTGTTTCCTGTTGCGCTGGCCTATCTGGTACTCATCCGTCAACCTGTGATTCTCTGACCACTTCGTCCGGTCTCTGGGTCAGTCCAGCTGCTGTGAGCACCACTAGGGCCAGGAAGGCCCATGTGGCTTCTGTATGCGCAGCCTCAACAGCTGGTGTGCTACTGGCCCTCAAGTGCTGCCTGTAGAATGGACACACGGATTTACATGATGGAAAGAAAAGCATCAGGAGCAGGTAAGAGAAGATTTTGAGGGAAAGGGAAGAAATAGGTATTTGCTAAGCATCTACTCTTACCAAACCATACTTGAGTCTGCTTGCTAACATGTGCTAAAGCCAATCTACGGATGCTGAGTTGCAGTGAAGGAAAGTGCAACGTTTATTGCAGGGTGCCAAGCAAGGAGTCCAGGCAGCTAGTGTTCAAACGACCAAACTCCCTGAAGGCTTTCAGGGAAAGGCTTTTGTTATTATTTTTTACTTTATTTTACTTTACAATACTATATTGGTTTTGCCATACATCAACATGAATCAGCCACGGATGTACATGTGTTCCCAATCCTGAACCCCCCTCCCACCTCCCTCCCCATACCATCTCTGTGGGTCATCCCAGTGCACCAGCCCCAAGCATCCTGTATCCTGTATCAAACCTAGACTGGCGATTTGTTTCTTATATGATATTATACATGTTTCAATGCCATTCTCCCAAATCATCCCATCCTCTCCCTCTCCCACAGAGTCCAAAAGACTGTTCTATACATCTGTGTCTCTTTTGCTGTCTCGCATACAGGGTTATCGTTACCATCTTTCTAAATTCCATATATATGCGTTAGTATACTGTCTTGGTGTTTTTCTTTCTGGCTTACTTCACTCTGTATAATCGGTTCCAGTTTCATCCACCTCATTAGAACTGATTCAAATGTATTCTTTTTAATGGCTGAGTAATACTCCATTGTGTATATGTGCCACAGCTTTCTTATCCATTCATCTGCTGATGGACACCTAGGTTGCTTCCATGTCCTGGCTATTATAAACAGTGCTGTGATGAACATTGGGGTACACATGTCTCTTTCAATTCTGGTTTCCTTGGTGTGTATGCCCAGCAGTGAGATTGCTGGGTCATAAGGCAGTTCTATTTCCAGTTTTTTAAGGAGGTTCCACGCTGTTCTCCAAAGTGGCTGTACTAGTTTGCACTCCCACCAACAGTGTAAGAGGGTTCCCTTTTCTCCACACCCTCTCCAGCATTTATTGCTTGTAGACTTTTGGATTGCAGCCATTCTGACTGGTGTGAAATGGTACCTCATTGTGGTTTTGATTTGCATTTCTCTGATAATGAGTGATGTTGATCATCTTTTCATGTGTTTGTTAGCCATCTGTATGTCTTCTGTGGAGAAATGTCTATTTAATTCTTTGGCCCATTTAGGGAAAGGGTTTTAAAGACAGGGCAAGGGAGGAGGGTTGCAGGGTGTGTAATCAGCTCATGGATGTTCTTCTGATTGGTTGGTGGTAAGGTAATTGGGAGTCACCCATCATTAACCTTCTGGTTCCAACCAGTCGGGATCTGTGTGTGTGTGTGGGCAGCATACAGTTCACTTCTTCCATCTGGTGGGGATTTCAGTGTCTGCAAAACAGCTCAAAGGACATGGCTGAGAATATTATCTGTAGTCCTTGAGGAGGACCTAAAGGTCCTTGACTTTATTTAGTGGCTCAGTTCAGTTCAGTTCAGTTCAGTCCAGTTCAGTTCAGTTCAGTCGCTCAGTCGTGTCCGACTCCTTGCGACCCCATGAATTGCAGCACGCCAGGCCTCCCTGTCCATCACCAACTCCCGGAGTTCACTCAGACTCATATCCATCGAGTCAGTGATGCCATCCAGCCATCTCATCCTCTGTCATCCCCTTCTCCTCCTGCCCCAAATCCGTCCCAGCATCAGGGTCTTTTCCAATGAGTCAACTCTTCGCATGAGGTGGCCAAAGTATTGGAGTTTCAGCTTTAGCATCAATCCTTCCAATGAACACCCAGGGCTGATCTCCTTCAGAATGGACTGGTTGGATCTCCTTGCAGTCCAAGGGACTCTCAAGAGTCTTCTCCAACGCCACAGTTCAAAAGCATCAATTCTTTGATGTTCTGCTTTCTTCACAGTCCAACTCTCACATCCATACATGACCACAGGAAAAACCATAGCCTTGACTAGACGGAACTTTGTTGACAAAATAATGTCTCTGCTTTTCAATATGCTGTCTAGGTTGGTCATAACTTTCCTTCGAAGGAGTAAGCGTCTTTTAATTTCATGGCTGCAATCACCATCTGCAGTGATTTTGAAGCCCAACGTAATCAAGTCTGACACTGTTTCCCCATCTATTTCCTATGAAGTGATGGGACCAGATGCCATGATTTTATTTTTCTTAGTTTTCTGAATGTTGAGCTTTAAGCCAACTGTTTCACTTTCCTCTTTCACTTTCATCAAGAGGCTTTTTAGTTCCTCTTCACTTTCTGCCATAAGGGTGGTGTCATCTGCATATCTGAGGTTATTGATATTTCTCCCGGCAATCTTGATTCCAGCTTGTGCTTTATCCAGCCCAGCATTTCTCCTGATGTACTCTGCATAGAAGTTAAATAAGCAGGGTAACAATATACAGCCTTGATGTATTCCATTTTCCTATTTGGAACCAGTCAAGTTTAATGGCTAAAGTATTATTTTGTCTTGCTTGACTGTTTTCCTTGCATTGTGCATTGTCTCACTTCTGATTAAATTATTCTTTGGAACTCAAGGAAGGCCTAGGAGGTTAAAGTTTTCTGTAGACAAGAGGCAGGTGGAGGACACATGGAGTGAATCTGTACTGGGAAAGACCTAAAGGGAGCAGATAGGTGTCTGCTAGAAGGCAATGGCACCCCACTCCAGTACTCTCGCCTGGAAAATCCCGTGGATGGAGGAGCCTGGTGGGCTGCAGTCCATGCGGTCACTAAGTGAGAGCGACTTCCCTTTCACTTTTCACTTTCATGCATTGGAGAAGGAAATGGCAACCCACTCAGTATTCCTGCCTGGAGAATCCTGGGTATGGGGGAGCCTGGTGGGCTTCCGTCTATGGGGTCGCACAGAGTTGGACACGACTGAAGCGACTTAGCAGCAACAGCAGCAGGGAGAAGGCAATGGCACCCCACTCCAGTACTTTTGCCTGGAAAATCCCATGGATGGAGGAGCCTGGTAGGCTGCAGTCCATGGGGTCGCTAAGAGTCAGACATGACTGAGCGACTTCGCTTTAGGCAACTCCAGGGAACAGGGAGCTTTGTCATCATTATTTTGTTTAATCCTCATGGTGATCCTCTTAGGATTCGCCTTAGAAAAGCGAGACAGGTTAGACAAAGAGGAGTTAAATGACGCTTCCAGAGTCATACAGATGGTGAGCATTGTGGCCATTTGCAGATGTTGACCTCATTCATGTGAAAACCCATGATCTTTTTCAAGACACTGGTTTGCTTGCGATTGTCCACTCTCTTTGTATGCCGTCAGGTCAGTCCAGTAGGTAGGAACCTTTACTTCTTTCAGTCGGGATGTGCATCCCCTCTTTGGGGCAGTGATACCACACGAAGATAAGGGCAGAAGAAGCACTGGAAGCCTTGCCGTGACCTGACCCCCTTTCCTTGCCTCTTCCCTGGAGTTGCCTGCAATCCCCAGAGCCTCTCATAGTTCCAAACATCAGCATTTCTGTTATCACACATTATCAGCATCAGGTCTCACTGAGACAGAGTGCTTATTGGAATTTTCCAGAAGCGTGCTTATCAAGCTTCCCACGCCAGAGAGGTCCCGGCTCTCTGGAAACAAACCCCTTTCCATCAGCCTGAGATGGAATTAACCTCCCGTAGGATCCTGTGCAGCCTTGAAGAACCAGTCACAGTTGGTTCCACGTTGAGTTTCCTTGGGCTTTATTTTCTTTTTCCTCCACGTCTTGTGGCTGTTGCATTAGGCACCAGTTCCACAAGTTGCTTAGAAACTGCTTTGTGTCAGCAGGCTCATCCAGGTCCCTGTGTGCAGGCAGCATGATAAGCACCATGATTTGTTCTTTAAATACAGACGTATAATTAAGAAAAACATTCTGATGGGTGCAAAGTCCGGCTGGCAGTGAACAGCCAGCGAGATGGGCCTCCAGGTGGAACAGAACTGGGGATTTCAATGAGACACCCATTCACTCCTGTCTCTGTAAACTTAGGGTGAGTGCCAATTTTAGGAGACTCACTTTTTTTTTCTCAGCTCGGTTCTTCTCTGGCTCTGCCCACTCCTTCAGAACTAAAGATGTTACTTTAGGGGCAGAAGCTTCAACTCCAGGTCTTACTATTCTAAACGTGGCAAAAGATGAGAAAAGAACATGCAAATGGCCGTGGACTTCTGCTGTGCTTGTTGGTCCTGCCTCCATTTCCCCTTCTTCTGCGAACACCACTTTGATTTTGCATTGATACCACCACTCCCCTGCTCAAGGTGACAAGGCTCGTGAGGCTGATTCCACCCAGCTGCCAGGGGCAGACACAGGACTCAGGCTTGGCCTGGGGGGATAGTTCAGGACCGCGAAAGGACCCTGGGAGCATCAGTCCCGGGACTCGGATGAAAATCTGGCAAGGTGCATTTTCTTCCCGCTGAAATCACAAGCCTGCTAGGGTAGACACGCGGTTCTCTTGGCGGTCCTTGTGGTCCTCATGTGGGGAAGACCCACTGGGAATGCAGCCAAAATAGAGAGGATGATGCTAAGCGATGGAGGTCACGTTGTTGGAGCTCCTGGATCCAGCCTTTTCAATGGAGTGACTCTGTTTCTTCTCTCCTCCTCTGCTTTTGCTTTACCCACTTTGACTTGGGCTTTGGTCATCGGCAGCCAAAATAGTCCTGGAAAGCAACTGTGCCAGTTCCTTCCTCCTTCCACCAAAGATCTGCTTCCCACCTTCTAAACAGAGCCAGGACAGAGGACTTTGCCTTATGGGGAGTCCCACTAAGGTCCTGATACCTATAGGTGCCATAATTTCTTCTCCATGTGGACAGTGGGTGAAGGGGACTTGGCTGTGTGCTCGGGAGCCTGGCCCAGGGGAAAGAAGCCTTGAAACTGTCTTTGAAGTCAGTAGAAATGTGTGTTAATAATACATGCCAGGATGTGGTGGCTGCAGAGAGACCTCAGATATGGGCTGTTGACTCCAGGAACTTTGGGGTTTTTTAAATTATTTATTTTTAATGGAAGGATATTTGCTTTATAATATTGGTTTGATTTCTGCCATATAGCAACATGAATTAGCCATAGGTGTATATATGTCCCCTCCCTCTTGAACCTCCCTTCCAGGAACTTTGGTTTTGGGAAAGGGTCACAGATGCATGTGCAGGTAAAGCTGAAGACAGGCCCTGCGGGGAGACATAGACAGGGTTGTAGGAGCTCATGAAGGGTAGAGAGGCAGGCTTCTTAACGCTGTTGGGTCCAGCGCTGAGACTGGTCTGTGGAGGGGAAGGCAGAAGGACAGGGTCAGCAAAACTCAGAGAGCCTCCATTTCTGGGTGAGAGGGCCCTCCTGTGGGCTTCCAGTTCCCCTCGTTTTCACACTCCTTTTTCCTCTGTCCCCTCCCAAACTCACAGAGCAGGGCAGAAGTGGGGAGGGTGTTTTGGTGGGAATCCTTTTGTCTGCTCCTCCACCTCCGGGCGTCCAGCACAGGGTGAGTGGGCTTTGAATTACATCAGGGCGGAAGTAGGTTAGACTGAAGGAAGAACCACACAGGACTCCTGGAGGGTGCCTCAGTTGCCAAGGCAACGTGCTGACTCTTTCCCTGGAGGAATTTTAAAATAGGTCACACGTTCCTTCTTATGGGAGATTGGGAGTCCTGCCAGGAACGATGATGGGACCCTGTAAAAGACTCAGCTTGAGAGGTCAAATTCTGTCAAATCACAGATTTAATTTGTAGAAATCTGTACAAAAGGACGACCCTGTCTTATCGGCAGGGCTGTTCTCACAGGGGACCCGTTTGCACAGCCTGGGAATGAGATGTGGTGGTGCCAAGAACCTGTGTGGTGATGGTTTCTTGACATGCCCCTCTAGGGGTTTAAGCACCTGAGTGTCACCTGGGAGCACCCACCCTTCCTTCACAGCTGACGCAGGTGCCTCTTCATGTCTTTCCTTCCAGCACTGGAGCGGAGTCCCCTTAAACATCCCTCCTCACTGCTTCCTCGGAACTTTGGATCCAGATTGGACTCTCTGATTGGCCTCCTACTAACCAGGAGATGCAGTCAGGATACTGAAATTTTGGAGTCTTGGTTCTTAATCTGTAAAAATTAGGGAGCAGTTCACCTACCTGGACACACTGAGCAGAGGAGGAGATGAAACAGTGCTGAGAAATGGCCCGGCCCGGTATCTGGCACAGCGGAGATACGCAGACCATGTGTAGATGTGTAGTATCGGCTTCCTTTTGATGTGTTTTCATCTCTTTTAGAGGGAATTACTGAGTTTAGGGCAAGCACACCTCTTGGTCCCAACTCCCGTGTCCCCTAGGCAGAGATGTCTTCTCTGAAGCCCCACTTCATGCAAATCTCACCTCATGCTATCTCCTGGCCTCCTTTATTCTCCTTTCTAATTTGCGCTTACTTGTGTATGATTATTTGATGAACATTTGCCCCTGCGGTAGGAATTGGAAGGCAGGGACCTTGTCTGCTGTGTTTTCCACTGTATCCCCAGTGCCTGGCATCCGGTGAAGGTTTAGTAAATATTTGTTGAATGAACAAATGAATGATCAAAAAGGCTGCTCAGTAGTTGCATATGTCTTTGCTTAATAAGACACAGGGGAAAGGAAGACATCTTTCTCTAAGAAATGTAATTTCTCTGGGAGGAAAAATCTTTGCAAACATGAGCTCATGTGATGTAGAGAAATCATTAAATGGGCCCTTGGTGGTGAAAAAGTGAGTAACTCCTAGAGATGCATGATCTGGTTGAATTTTGCTTTCATTTGCTCTGGTTTTAATGCAGCAGCCTTCGCAGTCTGCATCTGTTACTTCCACATGCTGAATTCCATGGACTGGATCACATCTGTGTTACTTTAGGTTCTTGGCAGAGGTATTTCAGCTCAAAACCCACCAGATACCTGTCTGTATGTTTCTCTCTTCCTTTCTATAGGCTGTGGGTAGTGTTATCCCCTGGGCTGTCTTGCTTATGCTTCCTTGGAGCTGGGCACAGTAACAGCTGTCTCCCAGCCTCAGTGCATGCACATGCTTGTAGGCATGTGTCAGGCACCAGGCAGACAGGGCTGGGAGGGCCATCTCCAGGAAAACAAAGAAGCCACCCTGCTGAAAATGAGGGCTGAAGCTGGAGCCAGGTGGATCAAGAAGAATAACACACAGTTGGTCATTGAAGGGTCCTCCTGCCATTGAGTAGGTGAAAAGTGAAGCAGAAGAAGTCAGAGGAGAGCAAGAAGACATTGATGAGAGGATCAGGGATGCAGGATGGGGAAAGACGGTGACGCTGGTCTCTAGGCTGTGCCATGTAGAGGCCCAGGGTAAGCGGGCTCTCCAACTAGTTCTTGTGGCTCTCTTTACCATTCTGACTGGAGATAAGCGTCTTCATCTCCACAAGCCCCATCAAAGTTATCTTTTTAATAGCAGGACTGAAGCAGGGGTTCCTGGCAAAGTTTTGCAGGGTGAATGACCTCTAGGAACTCTCTCAGAATCCCTTCAGTAATGGAGAAAGAGATAGAGTCCGAGATGCATTATGGTCTACTCTCCTCTTCCATAGGAAGATGCTGAGTTTTCGGAAAGAGGTTGCCCAGATAAAGAGTATTTCCCAGCCCACCCTGTACTCATTTGTAGTCATGTGACTTGCTCTCACCAATAGAATATGAGAGGAAGTGATATGTGTTGCTGCTGGGCCAAGGCTTTTAATAAAAGAAGCATGGCCGCACAGTGCCCCCTCCACACTTGTTCCCTTTCTGCCATTTGGATGTGTGTGATGCTGAGGCCTCAGGGAATGTGGCAGGTGGAAAAGTTCCTGGTGTCTGAATGACCACAGAGAGGGGAGCCACCGGCAGACTCGAACGCCCTTCTGGGTACGTGAGCAAGACAGACTTTTACTGTATCAGAACATTACACGTATGGCTCTCTTTATCACAGCCTCTGGGTTTACACCGAGAAACAGAATACTCCCAGTCTGAGCCAGAGGAGTGGCAGGGCAGAGAAGATGGTCAAAGATGGTCCCTGAATCTGTGTGCATAGATTCTGGCACACTCTTGTTCACAACCAGACTCAGCAGCTGAACCTCCAAAAACATCCAAATAATCTTTAGTTGGGCTCAGTGTGGTCACCCTTTTTGAGTAGGTGATCCAGTCATGGTTCAAAAAGTAGAATGCCATGAAAAGACACGTAGTGCTGCATCTCAGCTTTGCCCTGTTTATCCTACATCTGTGCCTCGTTAACACACAAAGGGGTCACTATTTTTGTTAGCTTCTTTTGTATTCTAGAGTTTATATAAACATAAATTTTATTTATATTTATATGAATAAGTATATTTAGTATATAAGTATAAGCATGTATATGCAGGTTGCTTCATTTTATCTTCTTTGTTTAACAATAAGCCTAAGACACCTCTTCATATCAATACATGACTTCTTCATTTTTTTCAGAGCTATGTAGTATTCCATCAAATGACTTTGTCATAATTATAACCTGTTCCTTCTTGATGGATGCTTGAGTTGTTTCCACACTTCTTGTTACGGACAGTGAGCAAAGAGTAATCTTTCCTTGAGTGCAGGAATATCAGTAGGACACATGTCTAAACATGGGATGATTTGGTCAGGATGTAAAATGCATTTATCATTTTCATGGCTATCTGCTCCTGCAGATATTTGAATCTGGTTCCTGGGAAGGTCCAGTGCACATTCAAGCTAGTGCTTGGTATATAATTTTTCCAGAGGTTGCCACCACCAGGCGAAGCACTCAGTTAAACAGAGAGCCTGTGAGCAGAGCTCAGTGTTGGTTGCAGTATCTTAGAATGCCTCAAGGTAGGAGCGCTGGTCTTTCCAGATTCCTCAAGTCTCTGCAACCAAACGTGGTGTGTCTCTGCTCTGTTCTCTTGTAACACAGTATGCCTGAGAGCTGTGAGATCTGAGTTGTCATTCCCCGTGGGAATAGAGGCTTTCTGACTGACATGGACGGGTAGTGACTCTCAAGGGAAGTGATGTATATGGCAGAGCCTCAGAAACTGTGTGCTTCAGAGCTGGGGCTCTAGACTCAGATCATTTGGGCTTGGATTTCTGGCTTCATCTTTTCTTAACTTTGTGACCCTGGGCAGGTGTTTAGTCCCTTGGAAAGACCTTAGTTTCCTCAGCTGTAAGATGGGAGAGGTAATGAAACAGCTGTTATGGGGATTATAAAAGACAATATAAATGAAACATTTATCACAGTGAATGGCACGAAGTACTCCAGGTAAATGGAAGTGTTCATCGATCTGTACGAGTCAGCAAGCGTTATTGGTTCTCCTAATTGTAACTCTCTTTATGCAGGCTGTGGTTCAATGATATTTATGGTACACCTGAAACTTCCTGGTGTTTGTCACAATTACTCCTCTGATTCATTCTTCTTGATGACAGACTGATCTGGGACAACATTGGTGTATTTCATGTGAACGCTTTTGGTTCAAGAGTTATCAGCTCAGATGTGAAATAAACTCAGAACCCAAAAGAATGATACATTCATAAGCCAATGCTCCGTCCCTCTTTTAAGCTATCTTTCAGTTTGGCCACGTGATGTTTATGCTGCGTCAGTGCAGAGGAAACCTGAGAGCAAGGCAGTTTCTACCACACCTGCTGCTTTAAACAGATGGACTTTATGGATTGATGCCCGCAGTGGATGATCTGGCTGCCACGGCATTTTCACATAGTAGCTGTAATGATGTAATTGAAGATCATGTTTTCTTTCTCCCAATCAACATTTTTTAAACTATTTTGAAAATTGAAATATAGCTAATTTGCAGTGTTTTGTTAGTTACAGGTGTATAGCAGAGTGATTCAGTTATACATATATATGTATCTCTCTATATATTGGTTTTCAGATTCTTTTCCGTTATAGGTTATTACAGTATACTGAATATAGTTCCCTGTGCTATACATTAGATCTTTGTCATTCATCTATTTTATATATAGTAGTATGTACCTGTTAATCTCAAACTCCTAATTTATCTCCCCCAAACCCACTGTTCTCTTGGGTAAGAGATCCAACCAGTCCATTCTGAAGGAGATCAGCCCTGGGATTTCTTTGGAAGGAATGATGCTGAAGCTGAACCTCCAGTACTTTGGCCACCTCATGCGAAGAGTTGACTCATTGGAAAAGACTCTGATGCTGGGAGGGATTGGGGGCAGGAGAAGGGGACGACCGAGGATGAGATGGCTGGATGGCATCACGGACTTGATGGACGTGAGTCTGAGTGAACTCCGGGAGATGGTGATGGACAGGGAGGCCTGGCGTGCTGCGATTCATGGGGTCGCAAAGAGTCGGACACGACTGAGCAACTGAACTGAACTGAACTGAACCATAAGTTTGTTCTCTATGTCTGTGAGTCTGTTTCTGTTTTGTAAATAAGTTTATTTGTATCGTCTTTTTAGGTTCCGCATATATATGATATCATACGATATTTGTCTGTCTGTCTGACTTACTTAGTATGGTCATCCCTAGGTTCCATCCGTGTTGCCGCAGGTGGTGTTATTTCATTCTTTTTTATGGCCGAGCAGTATTCCATTGTCTGTATATACTGCATCTTCTTCATCCACTCATCTGTTGATGGACATTTTGGTGACTTCCATGTCTTTGCAACTGTGAGTTGTTTGGCAGTGAATGTTGGGGTGCAGATAGAAGATCATCTTTTTATATGAGGCTTTAGCAGTGTGCTTGAAGGATAGTATTCAATAAACGTTTACTGAATAGATGAATGAGTGAACGAGCCAATGGAGAAAGACCGTTGATGAATAAGAAATAGGATACAGGAGTAAACTCATGCTTTTTAAGTTTCAGTTTTCATTCTACCCTTGGTTCTATTAATATTTCATGGGTCATTATTTTCTCTGGTCAAGAGCTTTGTTCAGTAACCACTATGGAGAGAGAGCTTGCTGTGTGAAGACCTAGTGCTTGGGGCTTGTGGGCCTATAAGGGTCATCAATTCTCTGTGTCATTTATTAAATTTTAAATTAGACAGTGTTTTCACCTGGCATGAAGTGAGGTGTCCCCAGTTATTTGACTCTAATGACTTTGCATCAGAATTCTTACTAACTTTGGAAAATGTAGCTTTGAGTATCTTCTGCCTATTATGATTCAGGTATGAAAATCATCACCAAGTATAAATGAGAATGAAACACAAAATTTGAGCAATAATAAGCTGCGCCTGAATCTGACCTCAAGCATCCCACTGCTGTCAAGCACCCCACATAACGACTGGGGAGGGGACAGACAGGGCACCTGTGAACAAGCCTGATGCTCCAAGAACTCTTCCAGTTCCAGTGGCCTCTGACCTCCCCCTAAGCCCTAGCCCCACTTCCTGCTATTACGTTGTCAACAGCTAAATGCAGCCCCGCTCAGTCCTTTTGAAGGCAGTGACCCACTCACCTTTGCATAGGAGACATGAGTGTGTTCTCAGCTTCCAGCTGCTTGCTGCCCTCGGCCACCCAGCAGGACGTGGTAAATTGGATCTGAGCACATGTGTTCTAGCATGACCTTCTGCAGCTGTGGCCTGAAGTGAGCACCCTGCCTTCATTGTCCAAAGCTATGAAGTTTTCTGTTTAAATGCTACTTGTAAGTATAGAGTTTTATTTGTTTATTTTTATTATGTATTTGTTTATTCTTATTGTCCTTAGGCCAAGAAACATGTAAAACCAACATGTTTTATTTACAAAAATCCTGATTTAGGGTAAAGATGTACAGTTAAAGACACCCCTCCCCCCACTGCCTTGAGCAGTGGCACTTTTTCGTAACAGTAGAGAAAGGGGCAGGTAGAAGGCGTTACAGAATTCTCCCAACACCCGCATGCACGTGTCCCCACTGTGGAGGGCAGTGAGCAGCTGTCTCTCAGAGCATTGCCTGGGGCAGCCACCGTGCTGTGTACTCAATAGAAACTTAGTTCTTACAAGAGCCTTTTTATAAATTAAGAGGCCAAGGCTCAGAGACACTGACTCATCATAGACCACCCAGTGGTGATAGGGGGTCTTATCATTCCTTCATGGGGTCTGTCACCCAGTGCAGCCTGTGGGCCAGATCTGGCTTTGCTTTGTATATGGTGCTTAAAAAGAATCCAAGTTAATTTGCTTCATTTACAAGCCAGGACATTTCACATAAAAAGGGTGTCTCTTGAAGAACATCTGGCCACAGTAGACTGCACACCTGTGTGGTAGAATTGCCTGAGTGGTAACTTCTCCCATGTAGGGGGACCCTTCCCTGGAACCCGGCAGCCCCCATTTGGCCCACTTTGTTCATGGATATCCTCTGCCTGGCCCCTCGGCCATTAAGAGTTCCATACCCTTGTTCTAGGTTTCTCTGTGAGTAATGGAAGGTATGTTGTATGGGGTGGTCAAGGTGGAGGAGAAGGTAGGGGGTTGGGGGATGAAGGGTGATGAGGCAGGAGACGATTCTAGAGTGTTCTGCAGCCAGCTCAACAACTCTAAGCTGTGTTAAGTACTTTGAGTCCGGACAGCTTAGGGTCAAATAGAAGGGGTGCACTAGTTCATCTCTGATTTTCCATCTGGTTCTGAGCTTCTTGTTAGGTCTTGTGTGCACATGCTCAGTTGCGTCTGACCCTTGTGACCTCCACGGACTGTGGCCTCCAGGCTCCTGTCTTCATGGGATTTCCCAGGCAAGAATGCTGGAGTGAGTTGCCATTTCTTTTCCCAGGGGAATCTTCCCACCCCAGGGATTGAACCTGCACCTCCTGTGGCTTCTACATTGGCAGAAGGATTCTTTACCCCAGATCCTCCTGGGAAGCCCCGTGCCTCTCCCGTAAAACAATATACTTACCTTATTGTGAATGAGTTTGTCATAATTCTCTGTTTTCAACTGTGAAAGAGAACGAAGTCAAGGGCTTTATGAAGAAAGAAAGAATTTCACTTTCATCCAACTTATTTCAACATCTCAGGGCCCTGTTGACTAACTGGGTCACATTAGAAAATGAACAGTCTTCTTAGAATTTGCTGCTGTGAAGGGAGTTTTAGATGGTCAGACACTAGGGCACTTGTGTGCGTGTTTTATTTTACTTAAAAAATATTGATTTGCCTGTTCCGGGTCTTAGTTGTGGCACGTGGGATCTTTAGTTGGGGCAGGCAAACTCTTAGTTGTGGGATGTGGGATCTAGTTGCCTGGTCAGGGATCAAACTTGGGCACCCTGCATTGGAAATGTGTGGAGTCTTAGCCACTGGACCACCAGGGAAATCCCCTTGTGCACGTTTAGTGAATAGATACACCTTAGGATTCTGCCAGACATGTTTCTCCTGCCGCATGGTGGCAAGAACTTTGTACAGGACACCAGCTATCCTCTTCCTTGCCATTAGACTCCAGATTCTGCCATCTTCTGCTTGCTAGGAACGAATCAGCCCCTCTTTCGATCCTTACACAAAGCCCAAAGAGCACATTGTGGAGCACTTGGCTGAAAAGGAGGGCTTCTCTGTTGATTAGATACAGGAAGGCCACAGTAAAATTTTGATGTATGGCTGTATAGCACCTACTACAGTAGGTGTGTATAGCGGTTGCTGAATTCATGAGCCTGAACATGTTAGATATGGTTTTCGACTAAGCCCCCTCAGTTATGTCAGGGTGCATTGCTCTTACATCCGCTGTCTGCTCCTACTTCTCATCCTGAACTGTCTGCTGAATTCCCGTCCTTTTCTGCAGTCCAAGCAAGGGTCTTTATCTTCACCCCTATTGACCGTTTCCCTGTTAGGCTTGTTGTATTTCCAGTTATTTGGCTACTGACTCTTCTACTTTATCCTGGTTGACCCTGTCACCTTCACATTCTCCACAGTCTCCCTCAGGCTGTCTCTCACTCTGTCCTCATCTAAGGCATCGGTTCAGTTCTTAACTGGGAGTGAAGGCAAGAGTCTCGGTGAGAAATCACAGAACTGGTGCTGCCACCTCCTTTTCTCTTGGAGTTGTTGGAAAGCAAAGAATAGAAAATGGCTCGAACTAGATCACGGAAGGAGGGTTTATTTTGGCACTGTGGGAGATGGTGTGTGCTTTGATTTCTCTCTGCCGTTTGGGTCCTCTGGTTTCTGGCTTCTGCTGTGGTGCCTGTTACAGTTGCCGGCCTTGCAGGCTTGGGGTTCTGCCCATTCACCAAGGTTCAGTGAGCATCATGGCTGCCCTCAAGAGGTTCCCTCAGACCCAGGGACCACTTGTCCTCCTAGCTCAGCTCCCTAGGTTCATGTCCCCTTGCGATTGACCCATTTTGGTACAAGTATCCATATCTGTTTCGACCGTCTGTGACCAAAGGCACAATCTTATAGTGGGCTGCCTATTCAGGACTGTCAGTCGGAGAGTTTCTCCATGTTGTGGTATAATAGAGAACAAAATGATTACACTTACCTAGGTTTCCTTCAAAGGCCAAAAATGCTTCTGTAGTCAAAAGGGCATTCATGGGATAGATTTTGGAGACATCAACATTTTTAAGGTTTTACAGCCTTTTGGGTAGGCCTACTCCCTTTTGTGGAGAAGGCGATGGCACCCCACTCCAGTACTCTTGCCTGGAAAATCCCATGGACGGAGGAGCCTGGTGGGCTGCAGTCCATGGGGTCACTGAGAGTCAGACACAACTGAGTGACTTCACTTTCACTTTTCACTCTCATGCATCGGAGAAGGAAATGGCAACCCACTCCAGTGTTCTTGCCTGGAGAATCCCAGGGACGGGGGAGCCTGGTGGGCTGCCATCTATGGGGTCGCACAGAGTCGGACACAACTGAAGTGACTTAGCAGAGACTCCCTTTTGGGTAACCCTACTTCCTACTTCCTCAGAAGATAGAGCATCGTTCATTCAGATGTCTGTTGGAAGCCTACTTTTATTGGGAAGGCATTTGTTCATTACTGGGGGAATACCAACAATTTGCTATTGTCCCATTCTGATCTTAATTAGAGTATTAATCAGCTACACTCTACACAATTTTGGCTAAAAAATCACCATGCAATATACTAAAATTCCTAGGAACAGAGCCAATTTAGTTTGTATTAGATTTTTGCCCCAGGTTAGCATTAGGGACTTATTGCACTTCTCATGAAGCTATTATTATTATAAATGTGCATATTGTGCAAATTAAAATTGTATTTCATTTGGAGAAAAATCTCTCTGCTCAAGTCCTAGTGACTGTGTCTTTGTTCCTAAGGGAATTCGGTGCTCATGGTGCCTCTCATGGTTGATCTAGCAAGGAATTGCCTCTGGGACACTCAGCCACTTACCACTTCTGGAAGGACATAGTTTACCCACTGCTGCAAAAGGCTGCACTGAAGGCTCAGAGGAAGAACTGATGATGGCCATCACTGTGTCTTTGTTCAAGGAGCTTTTTGCACCCACAGTGATGTGTGACAAATATTATGATGGGAAAGTACAGGAAGTGCCAAGGCTGTTATGGGCTGTCTCTGTTTGTCAAGCCTACAAGTCATCCCTGCTGGGCCTCTGCCCTGCTCACCCTCTGTTGCACAAATCCTCTTATCTTCCTTCCTTCCACCTACGTCGTTGTAGTGACGTCGTTAAGTCGCTCAGTTGTGTCCGACTCTGCGACCCCATGGATTGTAGCCTATCAGGCTCCTCCCTCCATGGGATTCTCCAGGCAAGAGTACTGGCGTGGGTTGTCATTTGCCCAAGTATCTAGTGATTTCCTGTCACTAGCACAAGTACAGCCAAGGCCCCAGGCTCTACCAGGGAGCCTGAAGGGTCAAGTGACCTTATATTTCAATTTAGACATGGACTCTAAAGACATATCAGCCCCACCCATGAGCAAAATCCTGTGCCAGGTTGACTGAAGGAAGGGGCGAGGTAACTCAACCTCTCCAGGCCTCCATATCCCCCATGTGCAGTGAGAAGACATCGATTTAGTCTGGACTCAAACCCCACTCTGGCCTTCCAGCTGTGGCCCTTGGGCCCAGCTCTTGTGGCTCTATGCCTCACACCCTCTCTCTGGGCTCCGAGCAGCAGGTGGGAAGACGTGAACAGAGGAGCACATGGAAGTTACACACAAGGAGCCACGTGGAAGTGATTCTTCAGAACTTTGATTTAGACTCTTTTTCCAATCTTCACGTTTTTGGCAGCACAGTTTAGTGGTTCTGGTCAGTGGCGTTGGAGCCAGATAGCTGTGTTGAATCTCAGCTCTGCTAATCAGTAGCAGTGGGGGTAACTTATTTCATGACCTGGGTGCTGATTTCATAGAGATGTTCAGATTGCAGAAGCTCATGGAGCTGTGTGCTGAAGTTGTGGGCATTTTCTCCATCTATGTCACACGCTTAGAAGGGTGTCTTCTTTTTATTAGTACCTAGAAATTAGCAAAATTCCTGGGAAAACTCCAGACTTTCAAACTCTATGGAATTGGCAGTGTCCAAGCCAGATCTCCAAGGGGTAAAGAGCTTGCCAGCTTGTCTGGATTATAGGTAGAATAAGTAGAAAATCACACTAAGGTATAGATGTGATATGATGAGAGGACTGGGCTAACATAGAAAGTCCCAGAGAAGAGAGGAATCTAGAGGCCCAGGAGTGGTGAGCCTCTTCGGCTGAGTGGTAGGGGTGGGAGCCCTTTGTGGCTGCTCCATCCCCTTTAAGAATACAGTGCACATCTGTAGAACTCTGGAATACAGCACCCATCCTGGAACATGTGCAGAATGCATCCCGCATCTCAGTGCCCGTTGCCTGAGGCAGCAGTGTGCGTTAGATGATGGACACCCATCTCCTTTTTCTGGAGAAACTTAGTGAGCTTTGAGTCCATTTTTATTTCCTTTGTGCAGTTGGGCTCCTCTGTTTTATTATTCTTCTTCCTATGGAGGAGACAATTGCCGTGAGTCTTCAGGAGACATCAGGAGACATCAGTCAGGTGAAGGAGTTAAAGCGCAGGCCCCAGGAGACTGACTTTTGATTTTCCTCTCCTCCTTTCTACCTTTGTAGTTCTCTGAGGACTGAGAGACTTCTGAGATCTGTACATAGAAGAGAATAAAACTATTATGTGGGAATGGATTAGAATGAAGATTGGGGTTTACATTTTAATCTTACAGACCATCTTTCTGGCTCTTGTTGAGGATTTCAGCATAAAGTCCCAGAGTGATTCAAGGCCCGTGGATGGGAGTGAGGGAATTCCAGAGCCCTGAAGGAGAATAGTGTGCTCCAGTACGCACTCACCAGCTGCCTATATTAGAAGTCTCTGGTATAAGTGTTTCCTTTGTGTTAGTGACTCTCTAAAGAGCAATATCGAATTCCTGAAAGCCTATGAAGATATGCCAGAGCCCTCTTTCTGTCAGGGTGAAGAATTCTATTTGATGGAGCACCTGTTTGTAGGTCTGAGACTTTTCCTCTCTTTGTTTTCAGCTGAAGACTCAGTTCAGTTCAGTCCAGTCATTCAGTCATGTCCAACTCTTTGCGACCCCATGGACTGCAGCTGAAGACTACCAATTGACATATCAATGAAGGAATGTATTCAGAAAACCTTTCTATGAGTTTTTCAAAGAAGGAAAATTGGAAATATTTGTATCTACTTGAAAGGCAAATATCTTGTACTTCCAGTTCCAAATGAGATGGAGTAGATGCATTTCTTCTTACTCTTCCTACTCAATAGAAAAACTGGACATTATAAGCAGAAGATTCTGGAAGATAGGAAGAAGAGAATCAGCCAGAAACTTCAGAGCTTGTGGAACCGCACAGTTGTTAGTTCCCTGGTCTTTCTTTTCGCCTCCTTATATCCCAGACTGGATACAACCCAGTCCACCTTTCCAGAAGCTGGCAATCCAGAAATGCTGATGGGTAAAGGCAAAAATAGGGCAAGAAAAACCTCTCTTTAGCCAAAGGACTGTGAAAGTTACAGCTTGGAAGGATAGAAAAATGATTTGATGCTTCTTACAGATTATTATCTCATCCAGTTAAACTAGACATACATTTTCCTTATCCCCATCAGCAATGGCTGAGTGGGGAGCTGAGACCCCACTCAGAGTAACTCACCTAATACTCTCACCACTCTTATTCAGCACAGCAGTTGAAGGTTATAGTGCAATAGGCAAGAAAAGGAAGTAAAAGGTATACAGATTAGAAAAGAATAAAAGTATTCCTAGAGGACATGATAACCCATATAGAAAATCCCCATAAATCTACCAAAAAACTTCTAGAGCTAATACATGAGCTGAATAAATTTGCAGGATAAAAGATCAACATGAAAATGAAAATTGTATTTCTATACACTAGCAATGTATACATGGAAATTGAAATAATAAATATACCATTTATGATCACTTAAACATATTTAGTTATAAATCCAGCAGAACTCATACAGAAATTGTATGTTGAAAACTGCAGAATTTTAATGAGAGAAATTGAAGATCTAAGTAAGTGCAGAGATATATATACCATGTTCATGGATTGAAAGACTAAACAGAAAATTAATTTCTCCCTAAATTTATCTATGTAAAAGTCAACATGATTCCTGTTTAAATCCCAGCAAGATTTTTTGAGGAAGTAGACAAGTTTATTCTAAAATTTTTATGGAAAGATAATGAAATAAGAATAGCTAAAGAAATCTTTTTAAAAAGTGAGAGGAATCAATCCACCTGATTTTAAGACACAATATGGCTAAACTACAACATTTTTAGAAGAAGATAAAGGAGAAACCTCGGAGGTCTCCCAATGCCCCCCAGCCCACTGTGAGAGGGTGCGGTGGGGTCCCCTGGCCTTGCAGGCCACCATTGGAATACCACTACTCTGATAATTTTTTCACTGACCTGGTGAGACAGGGAAGGGGTGGTGAGTCCCACGGGCTCTAAGCAGCAAGTGGGAAGCTATGACAAACCTAGACAGTGTGTTAAAAAGCAAAGACATCACTTCGCTGACAAAGGTCCCTGTAGTCAAAGGTCCCTGTGGTCTTTCCAGCAGTCATGTACTGATGTGAGAGCTGGACAATAAAGAAGGCAGAGCGCTGAAGAATGGATGCTTTTGAACTGAGGTGTGGGAGAACACTCTTGAGAGTCTCTTGGAAAGCAAGGAGATCAAACCACTCAATCTTAAAGGAAATCAACCCTGAGTACTCTTTGGAAGGACTGAAGCTGAAGCTGGAGCTCCAGTACTTTGGCCATGTGTTGTGAACAGCTAACTCACTGGAAAAGACCCTGCTGCTGGGAAAGAGTGAAGGCAGAAGGAGAAGAGGGTGATAGAAGATGAGATGGTTGGATTGCATCACTGATTCAATGGACATGAACTTAGGCAAACTCCGAGAGATGATGAGGGACAGGGAAGCCTGGCACCCTGCAGTCCTTGGGGTTGCGAAGTGTCAGACATGATTTGGAGATGGAACAACATGGGAGAAAATATCTGGGACCTGGAGCTGGGTGAAAAGTTCTTAGACAAAATACCCAATATGTGATTCACAAAAGAAAAAAGCTGATAAATTTGACTTCATCAAAATTTAAGCTTTTGCTCTGCAAAAGACCCTGTTAAGAGGATGAAAAGACAAGTTGTATACTTGGAGAAAAGTTTTGCAAATAATATATATGACAAAGGATATGAATCAAGGATATAAAAGAAGTCTCAACACTCAATGGCAAAATCACAATCCAATTAGAAAATGGGCAAAAAACATGAAGAGATATTTTACTAAAAGATATATACAGATGGAATATAGACACCTGAAAAGATATTCAATATCACTAGCTGCTAGGGAAATGCAAATTAAGACCACGAAGAGATATCACTGTCTTATTGTTGAATAGCTAAAATAAAAAAAAGTGACTCTACCAAACACTGACCGGGATGCAGAGAATCTGGTTCTTGCATAAATTACTGGTGGGAATTTAAAATTCCCACTCCGGAAAGTGGTTTGGCAGTTTCTTACAAGTGAAATATACACTTAAATAACAACCCAGCAACCATATTCCTGACCATTTACCCCAGAGAACTGAATCTTATGTCCATACAAAAACCATAATGTGAATGTTTAGGGCAGCTTTTTTGTTAATAGCCCAAAATAGGAACCAAAATATTTTTAAAGTGAGTGAATGGCCAAACAAACTGGGGTACATCCATATCATGGAATGAGTGTTTAGTCACTCAACTGTGTCTGACTCTTTGCGACCCCATGGACTGTAGCCTGCCAGTTTCCTCCGTCCATGGGATTCTCCAGGCAAGAATACTGGAGTGGGTAGCCAATTCCTTCTCCAGGGGATCTTTCAGACCGGGGGATCCAACCTGGGTCTCCTGCATCACTACCCATCAGTAGAAAGGCACAAACACTTGATATAACTTGGGTGGATCTCAGAGGCACTGTGCTGAATGAAAAAAGCCAATCTCAAAAGGTCACATACTGCATGATTCCATTTATATAACATTTTTGACATGCCAAAATTATCGGTAATGGAAAATGGATTAGTGTTTGCCAGGAGTTAGGGATGAGTGGGAGGAGGTCAGTACAATCACGAAGGATTAGCATGAGGGAGTTTTTTGTGACGACAGTAATTTTGTACTTTGAGTGTAGTGGTGGTCACAAATATTCATGCATGTGATAAAATGACATAGAGCTATATACACACGTTGTACCAATGTCAGCTTCCTGGCTTTGGTATTGTACTATAGTTACAAATAGCAAGTAACTATTGGAGGAAACTGGAAGGATTCACAAGATCTGTTTCTGCAAGTTCCTGTGAATTTTTAATTATTTCAAAATAAAAAGTTAAAAGAATGATAAAAACCGAAAGAAGCTGAAAACCTTATATGTTTGTATTGATGCAGTTGCTTCAAATTTAGGCTTACAAAGCAAACCTCAATGATCTGACATCTGTATCTCTTTTTCCTCACACTGAATAGCCTTATTCTCAATGACACCATCACAAGTACGCATTTTGAAAAAATAGTACACATATAACAAACTCTTGGATAATAATACCAACACTCCCATCAATGTGATTACCGAAAACAAGAATTTTGAATTTCCATCTTCAAGGTGTGTCTTTCTAGGGAAGTACAGATAATTATTTTCGAATCTCTTAGAATACTTTGCCTTGGGACTAGGCTGTCAAAGGATTTATACATCTATGTTCACTTGCTTAACTTTGTTTTTTATTTTAGGGATTACATTTTTAAAATTTAATTTCATTTTGAACATATGTAAATTATGTGCATCATTTCAGGTAAAGTCATCAAAACTGGGTATATTCAGAGAAGCCTGGATTTTATCCTATTTCCCCTCTTTTTATAGGTAACCATTAAAAAATTGTATGGTTTGTTCTTCTGTTTTAAAATATGTATTTGCATATACATGCATATCTTCATATCTGCCCCTTTTAAGAGTTGTATACAAACTCCACCACATCGAAATCTTTACTTAGCTATTTTTCCTGGTGGCTACTTCCTGACACAATACTTATTTTGACAGATGTACAGCACTCCAATGTGTAGATATACCATTCTTTATTCAATCATTTTCTACTCATGGGCATTTAAATTTTTTCTAGTTTTCTACTGTTACAGATAACATGGCAGCAAACAGTCATATGAACATATCATTCCTCATTTTTGCCAGTGTGTCTTTGGGATAAATTTGTGGAAGTGCGATTGCTGGGCCAAATCATAATTTTTTATAGACGCACAGACTGAACACTGAAGTGGAAAGCAGAATTTCAATTCTGGGAGGACAGCTGTGAATTTTGACCTCTAGGTTCTTCCTCAGGGTAGCAGAATGCTCCACCATGGGGATGGGACCTGCTCTCCTCTCCAGCCCCATTGAAGTTCTAGCACTTTTTGTACCAGCCACTATCTGTCTCTCTCTCTCTCTCGGCCACACCATGCACCTTGAGAGATCTTAGTTCTCTGACCAGGGATTGAATCATGCCCTCTGCAGTGGCAGCCTGGAGTCTTAACCAGTGGACCAACACAAGGAATTTCCCATTATCCATCTCTTGATGTAACAAGACTCTTGTGTGCCCCAGGCATCATGCTCTTTCAATCCCTACATCCCAGGAAGAGAAGATTATTAGGAAAGCTGAGAAAACTGAGATTCAAGAAAGCTCTCAAAATGCAATAGATGATAAGTGGTTGGAGCCAGCTTCAAATATTGGTCAGTAGAATATTCTGCAGGATGATGGGGTGAAGGTGTTTCCTAGTACTTTTCTCCATATATTATCCAATTTCTCCAATTATTATCAACAGAGAAAACAAGAAATAGGGAATTATGAAGCCTTTGGAACCCAGGAAAATGATTCATGGCTTTGCCAACAGGATGAAGCTCAAAACTGAGTGGCTGCAAGGTGTGTGTGAGCATTTGGGTGAGTGTGCATTTGAGCCTGCACATAGCCCTGCTTCTTGCTTTTGTCATGCAGAATACAGGAAAGACTCAGATATGCATAGCCTAGGAGCCTCAAAATGCTCGATGAGGGCACTTCCCCGGCAGCCCAGTAGTTCAGACTCTGGGTTTCCACTGCTTAGGTTCAATCCCTGATTGAACAGGGATTCCCCAAGTAGTGCCGTGTGGTCCCCCCCCATCCCCCCAAAATGCTGGGTGAGGTGGGACACTGGAGACAGTGCTTATTTGAAAGTTGATGTAAGAAGCACTTAGGTATTTGATTCTCATCCCATTTCTGCAAGGGACCTAGAATTTAATCTTCAGAGAAACTGAATCAGAGGGGATAAGATGCGGGGCTGGGAAAGACAGCTGTGTCTTGATTTGCCTTAATAGGAAATCAGTCGGTGATATGTAAAATTGATAAATCTGGAGAGAACAGCAAATGTGCATCATTTGGAGGCATAGCAGTAAAAAATAACCCAAGATGTTAAAAATGATTACTTAAACAGCAATAACAGAGAAGGCAATGGCACCCCACTCCAGTACTCTTGCCTGGAAAATCCCATGGATGGAGGAGCCTGGTAGGCTGCAGTCCATGGGGTCGCGAAGAGTTGAACATGACTGAGCGAATTGACTTTCACTTTTCACTTTCATGCATTGGAGAAGGAAATGGCAACCCACTCCAGTGTTCTTGCCTGGAGAATCCCAGGGACGGGGGAGCCTGGTGGGCTGCCATCTATGGGGTCGCACAGAGTCAGACACGACTAAAGTGACTTAGCAGCAGCAAACAGAAATAAAAATATAAATGATAAAATGGGAGATAGATGAAATGAGAATGGCCAAATGTCAATAATCATTGAAACTGTATATAACAAGTACTTGGAGATTCATCATACCATGCTGTCTATTTTTGTGTGAAGTGAAGTGAAGTGAAGTCGCTCAGTCGTGTCCGACTCTTTGTGACCCCATGGACTGTAGCCTACCAGGCTCCTCTGTCCATGGGATTTTCCAGGCAATAGTACTGGAGTGGATTGCCATTTCCTTCTCCAATGTTTGAAAATTTCTCTAATCAAAAATTATAAAACCAAGGGCCACTTTTAATTATTATTATTAAAGTACCACTTGACTATTTTTCCTCTTTTTTATTTTTTAAATTATGAAAGTATGATAACACATTTACAGGAGACTTGGAAAATATAGAACAAAGTTACATGTAGTTATACTATATATTACAATTATTTTTATGTCGATAAATTAAGATTTTTAGTTGAAGTTTCAATATCAAACTCTCAAAAATTAATAGAATGAGTATACAGAAAAGTAAAAGGAGGTAGTAGACCTGGAAACCACTATGAACCAATTCAGCATAATTAAGATTTATACAATTTTCCCACAACAGTAGGGTGCAAATTCTATTCAAGTTCCTTTAGACTGTAAACTAGGAGACACTGGAACATATCCAGGGCATAAAGCAAGGTGCAAAAATTTCATGGTCTAAAGGAATTGAAATCTTACAAAATCTGTTCTCTTCTTGTATTGTTGTAGCCACGCATTCCAGGAAACAAACTCACTCAGAAGGACAGTGCAGATAGTGGAGTGCAGTTTATTACACCTGCAGAGTCAAGGCCGAGTCTCGTCTTAGCCAAGGACCCCAACCAGTTTTTGTGAAAACCTTATATACTCTAAGTGTATAAGGTTCCCTGAAACTAGTCTGAACAAAGGAAAAAGAAAGATACAAAGTTAATCCGTGATCATGTGCCTTAAGCCTAGGTAGTTAACAGTGAACAATTATCAATAGGCCTGTGGTCATACCAATAAGCATAATAGAATGTATGATTCTATTCGGTTACACAGATAATTAGAGTATTCTTCTAGGCGATGGAGAGCCCTGGAGCTCCTCCTTCCAGGGGCCTGGTTTTCCAGTTGGTATGTTGTTTCCATAGATACTGGGCATATAGCTCAAAGTCCATAGTCCAGCCCAAGATGGAGTCCTGCTTTCAAGATAGAGCCTGTTCTGTTTCCTCCTTCAGTATAATTATGTTAGAAATTAATATCAAAAGATATTTGAAAATAACCCACACATTTTCAAGTGCAGTGTGACATTTACCAAGAGAAATCTTTGACTTAGCCATTGAAAGCCTCAATAAAGTTAGAAGATTGAAAAAACAGAGGGAAGCGCCACTTGAATTTTATATGCATACATACATACATACATACATGAACTTATATACATACATACATACATACATACATGTGGCTTCCCCAGTGGCCCAGCAGGTAAAGAACCTGCCTTCCATGCAGGAGACATAGGTTTGCATCCTGGGTGGGGAAGATACCCTGGAGGAAGACATGGCAACCCACTCCAGTATTCTTGCCTGGAAAATCCCATGGACAGAGGAGCCTGGTGGAATGGTCTGTGGGGTCACAGAGAGTTGGACATTACTGAGGTGGCTGAGAGCTCATACATACCTACCCATATATGTTTATTTATTTGTTTGACTGCACCGAGTCTTAGGCATGTGGAATCTTAGGGATATGGAATCTTTAGTTGTAGCATTCAGGTTTGTTTGTTTGTTTTTAAAGCTGTGGCATATGAGATCTAGTTCCCTGACTAGGAATTGAAACTGGCCTCCTGCGTTGGGAGCAGAGTCTCAGCCACTGGACCACCAGGAAAGTCCCACCACTTGATTTTTGAAGCTGTTTACCAGGAATACCCTGCTGGCAAAACAACAAACCTGGTTTGTTCACTCCCGAGTCTATGGTCTCAAGCAATTAGGACCACAGTGGATGTCCTGGCGGAAGCCCTGGTATCTGGGGTAAAAACTGGAGAGTTTGGGAAAGTTGTCCAGCCTCCCTGGGCTTCAGACTCCTCATTTGTACACTGAGGAGTTTGAACCAACTCCAGAGTCTATCATATTAGGATTTAGAAGGGTGGGAGCAGACTGTGGGAATGCAATGGGACAAGGTGGGTTAGAGGGGAGTGTATTAAGATTTCTATGAGAAAGTGAGGATTAAAAAGAAAGTGAAGATTCACTGCTGTCAGGGAATTTTAAATTAAGGGTTGCTTCCACTTTTCCTTATTTTCTTCTCCAATGCTTTGTAATCCTCTTCAGCCAATTTAGGAAATGCCTCTCTGTGCTTGGGGAGGATTACATTTCAACAGAAGCAATATTTGATTATATGGAGGAGCTTAGCAGGGGCCAGTGAATACGACTGTTGACGGTGACTAATGAAAGAACGGGGACGAGGGTGGTGTGGCTGCGCTCTCAGCCTTAGTTACATCGAAGGGTCCAATCTGGTCTGCTGAACAAACATATTTATGGAGGTTTATTGAACACAAAATTAATTTCTGAGACATTAATCTAAAGAGAACTCGACTGACAGCAACAGTGGTGGTGTTTAATGGAAGACAGAGTGAACAAATGAGCCAGGCCTGCCACAGCACTTCCTTTTGTTGAGAAAATATGAGTATCCCCAGGGCTTTCATCGACTCTAATCCCTTCTTTTGAACAATACGGCCTCCAAACAGACCAAGTGAGCAAAACAGAATCCTGAAGAAGGCACAATCTAAAAGAAAAACGTCCTGAAGTCGCCCTGGTTTCAGGAGGAGATGCCATCTGCTGTGGACGCACCTTCCCTTCTGCTTTTGTTTTCTTTGTGTATGTGCTTGGGGAGGGGTTTGTTTTACATGAGACTGTAACCTGCCTTGTTACTGTGTGGTTCATAGGCCAACATTAGCAGCATCCCCTGAGAGTTGTTAGATATGCAGACTCTCAGGCGCAGCCTGACACCTGCTGAATTTGAATCTACATTTTAACCAGATTCCGGACAATTTGTAAGCACATTAGAGCTTGAGAGGGCTTTCCTGGTGGCTCAGATGGTAAAGAATCTGCCTGCAATGTGGGAGACCCGGGTTCAGTCCCAGGGTGGGGAAGATCCCCTGGAGGAGGAGATGGCCACCCACTCCAGTATTCTTGCCTGGAGATTCCCATGGACAGAGGAGCCTGGCAGGGCTACAGTCCATGGGATCGCAAGAGTCGGACACGACTGAGCAACTAACACACACATGAAGGCTTGAGAAGCTCTGTTTCCTCAAGTTCTCTCCTTTATGAGGGAAAAGTATGAGCAATCTAATCTTGAATAGTCCAGAAAACTGAGGACGGTCGGAATTTCTGCCCCCCACCCCCTGCCCTCCAAATTATAAAACTAAAGATGGATGCAGAAAATTTGAAACAAAACAGAGAAGTACAAAGGAAAAAATAGTCATCTGTAATCTTGTGAACGTAACTACAATGAACATTTTAGAATGTGTCCCTCCTACCTTTGTTCTATGCATGCTCTGTGTCTTTTTAAATACAAAAGGTAATTCCTCATTCAGTCAGTCAGTCATTCCATTGAGCACTCGGGAGGTACCGGGTGCTGAGGATACAGTGATGAATAAGACTGATAAGCTTCATGGGGAAACCCATGTGTAACCGTATGAGACTTAACCAGTTCCTTACTGTGGAGGGGCCCTCCAGTCTCTGACTCCCCTTGCCCAGTCTCTGTTTTTGTTCCTCTATATCTCTCTGGAGCTAACACGCTGGAGACCGTAATGTTCTCTTCCAAATCTGCCCTAATTGGTGGTGTTCCCCTCATCTAGAGACTACTCCCTCTAATTCACCCTTCCTTGAGGTCTCGTTAATTATTAGGTGAGCTAACATTGCTTACAGTATGCTAGGCACTGTATTAAGCGCTTTGCATGTATCATCTCCTATCCTTGCAACAAGTCTATTTGGTAGATAAATCATCCTCATCTTATATTTCAGAGAGTTGCCCAAGGTCACCTAGGCAGTCAGTAACTGGCAATCACATCCCAGGGCTAGCATTGATCTGATATACTGGTTCATGCTGGAGTGTTAATGGGTAATAAGTAGCATGTGTCTAATCTGTGCATTTCATAGGGAACTGCTAGGGAACAGACAAGACACCTTAACCCAAAAGAAGGAACCTCTGATCTTAGTGTCTTAGGAAGAGAGGAAGATCAAGCTGGGAGGAGGAAATTAGAAGAGGATCTTCTGTGTATACCCCACTTCGCATCACTCAATTTGTTAGTGATCTTGTTACTTTCTTTGGTTAAACGGGAAAAGAAACCAAAAAAAAATTTCAGTTGGTGACTCTATAAGCCCTTTTAGAAATTTGACCTCCTACAACATTGTCTATTTTAAATCCCTAGCCAGGCAATTGTTGACCCAGAAGCCTCCTCCTCATTTTTTAAAAAATATAAATATAGTTGCTTTGCTACAAGGCAAATTTCTCTGGTAGCTCAGTTGGTAAAGAATCTGCCTGCAGTGCAGAAGACCCAGGTTCAATCCCTGGATTGGGAAGATCCCCTGGAGAAGGAAATGGCAACCCACTCCAGTGTTCTCGCCTGGAGAATTCCATGAACAAAGGAGCTTGGTGGACTACAGTCCATGGGGTCGCAAGAGTTGGACACAACTGAGCCACTAAACCACCTCCATAGTTGATTTGCAATGTTGTGTTAGTTTTAGGTGTACAGCAAAGTGAATTTTATATTTATATATATATATATATATATATACATATGTATATATAAATTTTATTCTTTCCTCTTTCTCTTTCCTTCTTTCCCTTTCTTTTTCTCTTCCTTCCTCCCTCTCATCCTTCCTTCCTTCCACTCATTCTTCAAGACTCAACCTGGGGACTTCCTGCTCCTTGAAGTCTTCTGTGCATTACGAAGCCTGAGCTGCCTCATCTCTTCTGCCTTCCCACTGTGTGGTTATAGGACTCTGAGTAGGTGACTGGTCTCTCTAAGCCCCTCATCTGTGAGATGGGGGTAATTCTAGGGTCTGCATTGTAGGATTGTGATGGAAGGCTGTAGGAGATATGTTTAGCTTCATGACCAGCGTATGGCAAATACTAATTATTATTATAATTATTGCTTTTCATACTACAGCGTTTAATCTTTTTATTTGCATGTCTGTTCTCCCCCTCCTTTGGGGCTTCCCTTGTGGTTCAGCTGGTAAAGAATCTGCCTGCAATGTGGGAGACCTGGGTTCGATCCCTGGGTTGGGGAGATCCCCTGGAGAAGGGAAAGGCTACCCGCTCCAGTTTTCTGGCCTGGAGAATTCCATGGACTGTATAGTCCATGGGGTCGCAATGAGTCGGACACGACTGAGTGACTTTCACTTCACTTCACTTCTCTTCTCCCCCTTTGACTTCTGGAGTGCAAAGTCAGCATCTTATTCATTTTTATATATCTTGGCGAAGAAAGATGGATCCAAAAGTGTTCAGTGAAAGTACTAGTAGAAAAAAAGAGTCAGGCCTCATATTAGACAAGAAATTAAGACAGGATTTCATTTATGGTGATATCTCATGCCCTGGGGAGGAGACACTTGAGCTGATGGTCGGTATGAGTAAACATTTTACGTGTTTTCAAAGTATCGATAAAAGTCCTGAGTCGGTAAATATCCAGTGATCTTGCCCCTCCCTGTATTTGTTGCCATAGCAAATGGTTTGGTTATTCTTCAGTGTCAGGTTTTGTAGTTACAGGTTTAAGGAGAACTTGTAATTGGTTTAGGGGAGATTCATGCTGATCAATGAGTTGGAAAATACCTATAAAATGTTAAAATGTAAAAAGATCCAGTAGTAGCAGATATTAGAAGAAAAAACCTTTAGAACAAAATGATAATATTATGGTGATAGAAAAAGTGTGTGTGTGTGTGTGTGTGTGTGTGTTTATACACACAAATAACCTTATACGTATCAAGTCATGTTGACATTGATTTGGGTGTAGGCTCATCTTGATTTTTACTGCAGGTGAAGTGAGTGGACTCTGGTACTTTGGGGTTGAATCTGTTCCAAAGGACTTTCTATCTGATACAAGGGATTTAAATTAGTTATAAACAAGGATTTCTTGAGACTGTCTTAAGTTGTTACCTGCTTCCCAGGTTACAGAGAAAAGTCTAGGGGTAACCTTTCCTTGGGTTTATTTTTTTTTAAAATATGGGTTAGTTTGTTATAATAAAAAATTCTGGTTAATGAATTTCTTGGGGAATTTTATGCAGATAAAGAAAAAATGTGAACAGAATATAACTACATATAAATTCCACAGATGTCTTAGGTTATTATTAACAAAGGAAGACTGTTTCTCAAAGGACTAAAAATGACCTAGGACAGTGTTAGACCTCTGAAGATTAAATAATAGCAATAGTTACTACAATTATAATGTTGAATTTCTCCTAGAGGCTCAATAATAATTGTTTCCCAGCTTCTGGTTGAACTCTCTGGCCTCCTCTGACTGACAGCTGAGTTTGAAATGGAGAACTCTCCTTCCAGATGGCCACTCTGATATAGCATCTGCAGCCTCCGAAGTTTGGGGTCATGCCTATTGCCCCAGCGTCCTGTTTAAGAAAGAAGTATTCTTGGCTTGCAGCTAGGTTGCATGCTTAAGCTTTGTTTCCTTTTAATTTGTTTTTCCTTTCAGCACAGCATTATTTCTTTTGTTGGCTGCAATCCCGAATGACCAATGGGACACAGATTATATTCTGAGTATGTTCTGAGTAAAGAACCCACCTATTAATGCAGGAGATGCAGGTTTGATTCCTGGGTTGGGAAGATCCCCTGGAGAAAGAAATGGCAACCCACTCCAGTGCTCTTGCTTGGGAAATCCCATGGATAGAGGGGATTGACAGAGTCCATGGGGTTGCAAAGAGTCAAATGCGACTTAGTGACTAAACAACACGTTACCATGGCAGCCCCCTTTTCAATCAGTTTAACCAAGATTCCCAGAACTCCTCTATGAACAAAAAGGTACCTTAGACAAGTGGCCACACACACAGTCAGACCATCAGTGTCCTCTCTGAGATTTGTTCTGATCTAGTCTGAAGAGGAATGCCTTTATCCACTTGTCAATCATCATTCATCCATCCATCATTCATTCATGAAATGAACATTAAATATGTACTAAATGTCAGGCACCTTTGTAGGTTTTAAGGATATGAATGAGTTTCTGTTTTCAGAAAGTCCATACGTAAACAGGGAGAAAGACCCTTAGAAACTAGGGTGACTAGTACACTGTTAGGGGTGTGTACGTATGAGAGGCCTTAGTGTTATAATCTTTAAAGATTTCTTGGAAGGTAACTAATCTGCTGGAGCTCTTGGGTGGAATCAAGAACTCTGAACTTGTCCCATTTGCTCAGTGGCAAATCACTGGGTGAGTGGGGGTAAGCAGAGACGACAAATAGAAATATTTTCAGTTGAATACACCTGACATTCTCAGGTGTAGAATGTGTAATCAGAGAGAGAATTTTATAGGTGGTGCTCTTTGAAAATGGTGTGATGTGGTGGTAGACTGCTGTATAGTGAGCAGAACTTGTGAATATTTCAGGTATTTTTATCTGCAGTTTTTATCTTGTGACTCTTGGAGCAATGGTTAGGCAACAACTTATCTTTGTCCATGACACACCAGCCTTACTCACTGGGGTCAACCTTCAGAAGGGATATTCCAGACCTTGACCTTGTGAGGCTGGTGAGAGACTGGGATGGGAATAGGCCTTAAAGGTGGCCGAAGAAATAAGCTTTGGAACGTCCCCGACCTGGGTTTTATTCCTAGGTCTTCTACTTAACTTGACCATGTTTCTTAACATTCTAAGTTTCAGTTTTCTTTATTTGTAAAATAGAATAAAACCTGTTTCATATGTTTGTATTTGAGAATGAAATAAGGTGATGCAGGTTCGATTGAATTCTCCAGTAGCAGACTGGGTTGAGGATTCATGTGAAATCACTTATTAGAGAAGAGACTTAGGAAAAAGATTGTTTTTATGTAAGAAGAGAAGCAGTTATATATATTTATTTTCCTCAGTGCCTCACTGATTTGAAATTCCATCCTTTAAATATAGAACTAACCCTTTATTTTGTTTCCATTCATCATTGTTTTAATAACTGTAGATTTATATAGTACATTTAATATGATGGAATTAATCCTCTTCATTATTGTCATTTTGGGACTATTCTGGCTATGCCTACATCTTTGTTTTTCCAGATGAACTTTATAATCATTTTTGTCAAGTTTCTAGAAAAGTTATCTAGGAATTTTGATTGAGCATTAGTTCAATTATAGATGTAGAGAAGTGACATTTAAACATTTTTAATCTTCCTGTAGAAGAACATAACATCCCTCTCCATATTCCTGTGTGTTTTTTTTTTAAGATCCTTTAGTACAGTTTTATAGTTTTAATCTGATAGGTCATGTACTGATTTTTGGATTTACTCATATGTGCCTTACATTAATGTGATGGGATCTGTTTTTGTATTGTGATTTCTAAGTGAATTTTTTTCTTGGTGAAAAAGAAGCCTACCAATTTTCTGCACTTATTTTATAGTCGATTGCTTTATTGAATTTGCTTATTATTTCCAAAAGTTTTTCAATTGATTTTCTTGTGTTTTTGAGGAATGCAATGACAATTATACAAATAGTGGGAAAGGTGTTTTCTCATTTAGAATATTAATGCTTTTTTATTGTTTAGTATCTTTATCTGTTTGAGACCTTTTATCAGATACTTGTTTCACTATTAAGCAGGATATAAGTTATTGGCTTTGTGTATGTATATGTCATTAATTCTATTGAATTTCTTAAAAAATCTGGATGTTGTGCTTTTTGGAAACCTCTCATGATTATCACATGATTTTCTCTGATTCATTAATATGAAGAGATACAATATTAGATTTCCTAATTTTGTATTGTGCTTACCTTCCTAGAATAAATCCCACTTGAATTATTTTCTAAAATATCCTAGGAGTCTATTGCTATTATATTCTGACTTTTCATATATATATTCATAAATCCTGGAGTGATTTTTTTTTTAATATCATGGACGAATTCTGGTATCAGCACTATGTCAATGTCTTTAGCAGAATGAAGACGTCTTCTTCCCTTCCTTTTTCTCTGGTATGTCCTAGTCAGTGTCTAGCAGAATGAAGACGTCGTCTTCCCTTCCTTTTTCTCTGGTATGTCCTAAGTAGCATGTGCTGTGTGTGTGCTCAGTTGCTCACTGGTGTCTGACTCTGTGTGACCCCATGGACTGTAGCCCGCCAGGCTCCTCTGTCCATGGGATTCTCCAGGCAAGAATACCGGGGTAGGTTGCCATTTCCTTCTCCAGGGGATCTTCCCGACCCAGGGATCGAATCTGGGTGTTTTGTGTCTCCTGGACTGCAGGTGGATTCTTTACCCATTGAGCCATCGGGGAAGGTCCCCCCACCCCGCCCCACTCCAAACAGCATATGAGGTTTGATTTTGAAATAACTTATTCCTGAAACAGTTTAAAACTGTCACTTTTTCGTGGAGTAGTTTCTGACAATTTCCCCAGTTTGATCTGTGGAGATAGGAGAAAGTGAATTATTTTCAGCTTCTCTTATCAAAGGGAGTCGTCTGTGAACACTTTAGCTATTAACTGAACCTAGAATTGGCTTTTCTGGGAGGCGATTTCCTTTTCTTATGAGAGGGCACCCAGGGGCATCTACAGCTGTATTAGCTGCCTCCCAGGTTTGGGGGATGGGAACTTAGTGTACCAACTTGAGGACTTGGTCACCATCCGCCTCTGCCTCCTCCAGGGCGAAACTTCATTGAGAAGAAGAAAAAAAACAAGGAGAGGGCTGGCTGCTTAAATCCTGTCCCTACTTTGCCCTCCCTGTCCCCTCCCTCTAAGGGCCTTGTCACTGGGTATGTAAAAATCGATATTAACCAAATGTTTTCAAATGCCTCTTATACATCCCCACAGGCCCAGTTCTCCCAGTCTCTTTGCCCTTCAAACGTCCTTCCCTTTGGTGTTCTTCATTTTGTTAATGGCACCTCCACCCACTCCATTTCTCAAAGCAAGAACTTGAGCTTAGCTCTCTCATTTGATACACGGACAGTATCTCTCAAATTCATCTCTTTCTCTCTCATCATTGCTGCCTCTCTCCAGGTCCTTGAATCTGGTCACTTCACTATAGCATTAACCTTTTCATCAGCCTCTTATTGCGGTCTTTTCCCCTGGTGTGCTCCCATTCATCAAATCTCCTCCCATTCTGCCAGAGTGATCTTTTAAAAAATGATTTTGATTGTTTATCAAAGTACTATATATATATGTTTAGTTGAAAATATAAAATACAAGTCTGCACTTACTATTCTGCATTTTTTTTTAATCAAAAAAACTTTGAACCCAAACCACAGTGAGATAGCCTGTCACACCTGTTAGAATGGCTATTATCGAAATGACAACTAACAAGTGTTGGTGAGGACGTTTCCCTGTTGTTGTACCTCCAGAGAGATTTGACCTTGACCCACACAAATTGGTTGAAATGTGTGTCTTCTTTAATGGCGCTGTGTAGCTTTCAAAATATACTCTGAGCTTCTTTAATGATCAACTCTGCCTGTAGCTTTTCCCTCAAGGTCTGCACCCTTCCTTTGCTTTTCCATAATGTCTTTGTTTTTGCTTTTTTCGAAAATATCTCTTTATTTGGCTGTGTCGGGTCTTCGTAGCGGCCTGCGGGATCTTTCACTGCAGAACGCGGACTCTCTGACTGCGACATGTGGGCTTGAGCTTAGTTGCTCCACAGCCCGTGGGATCTTAGTTCCTGGGCGGAGGATGGGATCCACATCCTCTGCATTGCAAGGCAGGCTCTTAACCCCTGGACCACCAGAGACACTCCTTCCGTGAGGTGCTTTGAGTGCCTCTCTCAACGCTGGTTACACTGCATGGGTTCCACTCATGCGTACTCTTTTCAGGGAGCTCCCTGAGGGCGGGGACTGGCTTCTGTTAGCTTTTCATCCTGAAACATTAGGGGAACTCGATGCTTGTTGAATAGATGTAAACAAAGCGACTGTAACCTTTCTTTCTTAGGCTTGTCACCTCAAAGTATGGTTTTTTAAAGAACTGCTCCTAGTAGAATTCACGAAAAGAGGGGAAAGTGGGACAGGAAGGGGAGAGAAGTGTGGCAAGAATATAATTTAAGGCAAAATTAATTAATCACAGCCTCTGCCCATTCCTTTCGGCGGGTTAATGTTCCTCAGAGTTTGTCCAAACTTGAGGCAAGAGAGTTGGGTTTTTATGATCCAACGGGCTAAGGTCTGTCCTGGGATGAGGCAACCAACAACCCTAGTTGATTCAGGACTATCCTGGTTTTAGCATGAAAGTCTCATTCCCAGGAATGAGGATAGTTGGCAGCACTAATAGACGCTTCCAGCTCTCTCTGCTTGCAGCAAGAGTGACTCCAGTAACCCAAAGGAGGTCCTTGGAAGAGTCACTGTCATTCGAGGCAGTGGTGGGCAGAATGATGCCCCTCCCCACAAGGTGTCCACATCCTAATCCCCAGAACCTATGACTACTTTATCTTAGATGACAAAAAGGGACGTTGCAGATGTGATTAAATTAAGGATCCTGAGCTGGAGAAATTATGCTGGATTATCCAAGTGGGCCCAGTACAACTACCAGGATCCTTGGAAGTGGAAGAGGGAGGCGGGAGAGTCAGAGGAGATGTGATGACAGAAATGAGATCAGAACAATGCCGTTGCTGGCTTTGCAGGTAGAGCTGCAAGCCAAGGAATGCGGTCAGCCTCTGGAAGCTGGAAAGGCAGATGGATTCTCTTCTAGCATCTCCCAAAGGACTATAACCATGTGACGCTGATTTTAGCCCCATGAGACCTATTTTGCATTTCTGATTTCTAGAACTGCAAGATAATAAGTATATGATGTTTTTGTCTTATGTGTTTATTTTTGGCTGTGCTGCGTCTTTGTTACTGTGTGGGATTTCTCTAGGTGCAGAGTGAGGGCTATTCTCTGGCTGCGAGCTTGCGCTTCTCATTGAGGTGGTTTCTCTTACTGTGGCGTGGGCTCTTGGGTGCTCCGGCTTCAGTGGCTGTAGTTCCCAGGCTCTAGACCACAGGTCCAATAGTCGTGGCACACGGGCTTAGTTGTTCTGTGGTGTGTGGGAATCTTCCCAGACCAAGGATCAAACCTGTGTCTTCTGCATTGGGGGGCAGATTCTTTACCACTGAGCCATCAGGGAAGCCCAGCACTTGATGTCTCAGGTCACTAAGTCTGTGGCAATTTGTTACAGAAGCAACAGGAAACTAACACAAAGGCAAAGGCTTACTGAACAAGGGAGAAGGGGTACCCCAGTGATACCTACTCCCTGTAATAAGACGTTAGGGTAACAGGTAATGAATTAGTATCAAGCTAGGGAAGTATGGCATAATGATTAAGCTAGGGGTTCTGGAATTTGCTAATCATTGATTATATCTTGGCTTTGGGCACTCTTTAGTTTTAACCTAAGTCATTCTGAACCTCAGTGCCTCATCTGTAAAATGAGAATGATAGCAAAACCTAAGAGCTGTTCTAAGGGTTAAATTAAATGAATATGGGAAGTGCCTGATGTGCAGAAAAATCTCAATGTAGGTATTGCTGGTAGCATAGGGGGATCCCACTCAGCTGTGAAAGTCTAGAGACAGCACAAGGTAGAAATCAAGCTTGGTGAACATGAGGGATTAGAATCACTTAACCTGCCCAGAGGGTACCAGGGTTTGTGTTTATATACAGTATGTACATATGAGAGCTTTATTTGTCACCGCAATGGGAATTATATCATGCTGAGTCCAAGTGTAAAGCATGTCACTGTATTTTAAATTACTTGCAAGTGGGAGGGAGTTGTTGAATATTGTACATCAGGCTCCTTTGTATGTGTATTATCACTTTTCAATTCATGGTTTGTTTTTTAAAGGATGACTTTCACCTTCTTTCTTGTTGTTTCCCTGAGGTCTGTGTTAAGCCCATTATACTTGGATCAGTCTTTCTTCCTAAGGTTATCTGGGGGTATTTTCCCAAGCCCTTTGATATGCTAAGCAGCCATAATTCAGTTCAGTTCAGTTCAGTTGCTCAGTAGTGTCCGACTCTTTGTGACCCCATGAACCGAAGCATGCCAGGCCTCCCTGTCCATCACCAACTCCCAGAGTCTACCCAAACTCACGTCTATTGAATTGGTAATGCCATCCAACCATCTCATCCTTTGTCGTCCCCTTCTCCTCCTGCCCTCAATCTTTCCCAGCATCAGGGTCTTTTCCAGTGAGTCAGCTCTTCGCATCAGGTGGCCAAAGTATTGGAGTTTCAGCTTCAACATCAGTCCTTCCAATGAACACCCAGAATTGATCCCCTTTAGGATGGACTGGTTGGATCTCCTTGCAGTCCAAGGGACTCTCAAGAGTCTTCTCCGACACCACAGTTCAAAAGCATCAATTCTTCAGCGCTCAGCTTTCTTCACAGTCCAACTCTCACATCCATACATGACCACTGGAAAAAGCATAGCCTTCACTAGATGGACCTTTGTTGGCAAAGTAATGTCTCTGCTTTTAATATGCTGTCTAGGTTGGTCATAACTTTCCTTCCAAGGAGTAAGCGTCTTTTAATTTCATGGCTGCAGTCACCATCTGCAGTGATTTTGGAGCCCCCCCCCCCAAATAAGTCAGCCACTGTTTCCACTGTTTCCCCATCTATTTCCCATGAAGTGATGGGACAGGATGCCATGATCTTAGCTTTCTGAATGTTGAGTGTTAAGCCAACTTTTTCACTCTTCTCTTTCACTTTCATCAAGAGGCTCTTTAGTTCTTCTTCATTTTCTGCCATAAGGGTGGTATCATCTGCATATCTCAGGTTATTGATATTTCTCCTGGCAGTCTTAATTCCAGCTTGTGCTTCTTCCAGACCAGTGTCTCTCATGATGTACTCTGCATATAAGTTAAATAAGCAGGGTGACAATATACAGCCTTTATGTACTCCTTTTCCTATTTGGAACCAGTCTGTTGTTCCATGTCCAGTTCTAACTGTTGCTTCCTGACCTGCATACAGATTTCTCAAGAGGCAGGTCAGGTGGTCTGGTATTCCCATCTCTTTCAGAATTTTCCACAGTTTATTGTGATCCACACAGTCAAAGGCTTTGGCATAGTCAATAAAGCAGAAATAGATGTTTTTCTGGAACTCTCTTGCTTTTTCCATGATCCAGCGGATATTGGCAATTTGATCTCTGGTTCCTCTGCCTTTTCTAAATCCAGCTTGAACATCTGGAAATTCACGGTTCACGTATTGCTGAAGCCTGGCTTGGAGAATTTTGAGCATTACTTTGGTAGCGTGTGAGATGTGTGCAATTGTGCAGTAGTTTGAGCATTCTTTGGCATTGCCTTTCTTTGGGATTGGAATGAAAACTGACCTTTTCCAGTCCTGTGGCATAATTGGGGAGAGTTTAATAAACAGCCATCAAGTTGCTCTTAAAAGTGCGAGGACTGGCATAACTAGTGATTTTGTAGTGATGAGTGAAGTTCAGCTGTAACTATGAAGTCACTCAGTGTGTCAGATCAGGGTCAGCTCTATCTAGAAACTTACAGACTCTCTCTGTTATCTGGGTGCCTGCTGTTCAGGGTAAGTGTTACTTTTTAAAAAAAAAAAATTCATTTCCATTTGAGAACAACGACTAAAACTCAAATCAGCTAATGTGGAGGCTTTTAAAGAGCTCTTCAAGGAGGCCAAAGCAGTTGATTATAGGAAGGAGGTGGGAACCATCCAGAAGTGGTATGTTTGTGGTCTGCCTTGTCCTTCCCCTCTCCCCGGGAGACGTAACGCAGAGCTGTTGGGCATCCTAGCAGGGTTTCTTCTGCATTCCAGGGCTGTCACTGGTTTGGTCTGAATCTGTTTCATATGTGGTGCATTTTCTCCCTGGGTGCAAATGGTGACAGAGAAGGGGTGGAGCTGGGTGCGGGGGAGGAGGTTTGTCACCCTGGGGGTGGGGTGGGAGGGCCCCGATGCTCGGGGTAGAAGGGAGTGGGTGTCGGAAAGCCTGCTTTGCTCTGAGGCTGCGCCAGCTCCTGGACAGGCTGAAAACCCTCTCTGAGGAGAACCGGTTAAAGCAACCACCGAAGACATCAATCAAACCTTATGAGGTGATCTTGCAGCCAAAGGGAAAGTGTCTAGATGGAAGAAGGAGGTGGGCAGCAGTGGAAAGATCAACCCGCTGCTCTTCCCCCAGAGCCTCGGGGGTGCAGCCCTCCAGCCACACTGTCCCCCCTCCATCTGGCTGCCCTGGAGCCTGGCACCCCCCAACATCCCCACCGCCTCCACCCCTCGCCTTGTTCCCCAGATGAACTGCCCTGTCTGTGCCTGGCCTTAGGTGGAGGCTCTCAGGGATAGAGCTGTGTTTGTCCCCGCTGTGTGTTGAACTTGGCAGGTGCCTACACATCTCCATCCAAGTCAAACCACCACCTTTCAGAAGAGAGGGCTGGCCCAGAATCCACGGCTCAGGGCGGGCCCCAGGACCAACCACTGATGGTTGGAAGCAAACATTGTCCTCCTCCCATGCCAGCCTGCTGCTGGTGATGCCTGGGAAGGGAAAAAATAGGCGCTCAGGGCTGGAAGGCACAGGACGGGGCTGGAGGCACAGGAGGAGGCTGGACGGCTGTGGGCAATAGAAATGAGGGCGGCCACCAGTCCAGAGATTCTCCAGCCCCCGAGAGCCGGCTGTTGCCTTGGAGGAACAAGCGGTTGTTGACCACGTGGATGCTGCCTGGGTGAACACCTGAGTGTGCAGAAGCAGCTGGATGATGAGTTCCTGTTGCTTAGGAACCAGATGTCCTACCAGAAAGCTTGGGAAAGATGAGGAGTCCGTTTGGGAGGTGCCTCTTCCTTTTCTCTCGCTTCCCCCAGCCCTCGTGGAGCCTGTTGCTCCCGCAGAGAGAGGCTGCCCACCAGGGACCAGGAAGGACATCCTGCAGATCAGAGAGGGCAGAGAGACCTCCAGCCCCAGGTTCTCATTTGAAAATCAGAGCCAGATGGTGAGGTCCCTCCTCCATTTTGCTAGTGGCCGTGGCTTCCAGGCAGTTCAGAGATGTCTAGACACTGTCTCCATCGCATACTAGCTACATGACTTGGGCAGACGACCTGGCCTCTCTGTACAGCACAGGGAACTAGTCTCAAGATTTTGTAATAAGTTATTCCTGGGTCAGGAAGATCCCCTGGAAAAGGGAATGGCAACCTACTCCAGTATTCTTGCCTGGAAAAGTGTGTGGACAGAGGAGCCTGATGGGCTACAGTCCATGGCGTCACGAAGAGTCGGACACGACTGAGCGACTAAGTTTACCGTAAGGAAAAAGAGCCTGAAAAATATATTTATGTTAAGAAAACTCAAAACCTAAGTGTCTATCAGTTGATCAATGGGTAAAGAAGATGTGGGATATATATGCAATGGAATATTACTTGGTTGTAAGAATGAAATCTTGCTATTTACAACAACATGGGTGGATCTGGAGGGCATGTTGCTGAGTGAAATAAATCAGGCAGAGAAAGACAAAGGCTGTTTGATACCACTTATATGTGAAATCTTGAACAAATAAGTGCACAGAGACGGAGAACGGATTGTTGGCTGCCTGAGGTGGGAGTGTGGGCAGGCGAAATGGGTGAAGGAAGTCAAAAGGTGCAACCACCCAATTATAAGATGCATCCTGGGCATGAAATGTATAGCATGGTGACTACAGGGACTAATACTGTACTGCATATTTGAAAGTTTGCTGAGGGAGTAGATATTGAAAGTTCTCATCACACACAAAAGTGTTCCCATCACAAGACGAAATTTCTTTATAACTCTGTGTGGGGATGGATAATAACTAATTAGACTTATTATGGTGGTTATTTTGTGATAGATACAAATATTGAATAATTACGTTGTATACCTGAAACTAATAAGTTTTATGTCAACTGTACCTCAAAAAAAAAAAAAAAAAAACCTGAAGAAGTTACATGGAAAAAATCAGAACTTCATTAAATCTTTGAACATTTATTTTATTGGTTACTATTTTTGATAATAGTTTTGGTGCTTGTGTGCTTAGTCTCTTGGTCGAGTCTGATTCTTTGTGACCCCGTGAACTGCAGCCCTCCAGGCTCCTCTGTCCATGGGGATTCTCCAGGCAAGAATACTGGAGTGGGGTGCCATGCCCTCCTCCAGGGGGTCTTCCCGACCCAGGGACTGAACCCAGGTCTCCTGCATTGCAGGCAGATTCTTCACCATTTGAACCACCAGGGAGTTAAGCAGGTCTTGTTTGCAGCAAGGAGTTGGGTAGCACTGCAGACTGGCTCTGTTGTATGGGGCTCCCGGTGTGTGTCTGTTGGCTGACATGTTTAAGAGCAGAGATGAGCCTGGGGCTGAGCCTGTGAGACAGAGAAGGAGGGCTGGTCTAAGGTCTCCTGTCCCTGTAGGCCCAGCCCCCTAACGGGATACAGAGCATCCACCTACCCCGCTGAGATCTGCAGTGCTCGTAAGGGTTTGGATTGTCCTGGAGCTCAAAGAAAAGTGTGCCCTGCCTCTCAGGAGGTGCAGAATCCTACAGGGACTGGCACTGATACAGTAGCCAGGGTGGCAGCTAATTTCCAGGACATTCAAAACGATAATATTTTTAGATTATCATTGACCTTGAGCTGTAGGAGGCAAGGTTAACATTATTGGGGATGAGCCTAACAGTGCATCAGCCAGCCCCATGGTTCAGTGATGGCCTCGACGGGAATTGTGAGAGAGCACCCATTTTGAATATTTTCGCCCTGACATACCTCCTTGCGTAGGTGTATTAATGGAGAAAGAGAGACAGAGGGAGAGAGGGAGAGGAAGCAGGCCAGAGAGAGGAAGACTCGTCTTCTTTTTAAGAGAGGATCAATAATTAAGGATCAATACTTTGTGCAGTGAACCTGCTGGTCACAGGCTTCTGGTTTGCAGCAGTAGCTGCTACTTACTGAGGCTGCTTCCCCAGGGGAACGCAGGAAGCTGTCACGCCGTGCCAGCTCAACTGGGCCTCTGGAGTGCCCTTGCGCTGGGCGGCATTCGAAAACTCATCACTGACAAAAGAGCTGCCAGACAGATGTAGGCAGACTTTTTTTTTTTTTTTTTTGATACATACTGTATCACATTACCTTGGACAAACTGAGCTTGTCCTTAATTTGACTGCTCATCCCGCCCACCCCCACCCCCCACCCCCCACCCCCTGCTGCCCCAAGCCACTTCTTGGAGGATATAAGCAGGAGATGTATTAACATAGAAATGTAGACAATAATGTCGTGGAGAACCTGTTTTTCTGGAAGGTCTCTATTGTGAAAGTCTGTGGTGTGGCAATCCAACCCTTGGATGGCACTGAAAGCCCACAGAAGCCGAGTGGGTGCTTGTCCCTTGTCAGCCCCCGCCTCTCCCTGCAGCCCAGAGTCCTCAGTGTCCTCTTCGCTATGGGTTAGTAGCCAGTTTCTCTTCAGTCTTTTCAAGGCTGGGGAGCTTCCCACTGTAAAAGCAGCCCTGCCCTTCTTATTTATTTTTTTTAAGTGCAATAAAAGTTTGCCTGCTTTATCATTTTAAAGCCCTGTCAATTTTATAATAAAAAAAAAAAGACACCTGCCAGTGTTTTATTTCGTGTTTCTTGGATCTAGGGATAGTGAATGGTTCTTTTCACAAGCTTACAATAGACATTCATTGTGCTGTGTTGTAATTCTATCTTTCCTCTGCTCATTATTTCTATTGGTGTGATATTGTTTTTAGTTTTTTTTTTTTTAATTGAAGTATAGTTGATTTACAATGTTACGTTAGTTTCAGGTGTATAGCAAAGTGACTCAGTTATATATATATTCTTTTTTAGACTCTTTTCCATTATAGGTTATTACGAGATATTGGATATAGTTCCCTGTGCTATATGGTAGGTCCTTGTTGGTTTTCTCTTTTATATATAGTAGTGTGTATTCCTTGGTGGCTCAGATTGTAAAGAGTCTGCCTGCAATGCAGGAGACCTGGGTTCAGTCCCTAGGTGGGGAAGGTCCCCTGGACAAGGAAATGGCAACCCACTCCAGTATTTATGCCTGGAGAATTCCATGGACAGAGGAGCCTGGTGGGCCACAGTCCATGGGGTTGCACAGAGTCGGACACAACCAAGCAACTAACACGTAGCAGAGTGCATCTGTTAGTCTCAGTCTCAAAAATTTATCCCTCCCCCCTTTCTTTTTGGTAACCATAGGTTTGTTTTCTATGTCTGTGAGTCTCTGTTTTGTAAATACAACGTTCATTTGTATCATTTTTTAAATGTTCCACATATAAGTGATATCATATGATGTTTGTCTTTCTCTGACTTAGCTTCACTTAGTCGGATCATCTCTAGCTCTGTCCATGCTGCTGCAAATGGAATTATTTTGTTCTTTTTTATGGCTATTTCTGTTGCATGTGTGTGTGTGTATATATATATGTGAAACCACATCTTTTGTATCCATTCATTTACCAATGGAGATTTAGGTTGTTTCCATTGACAGAAAAGAGTGGGATTGCTGGATGATATTGTTTTAAAAGTTAACTTCAAAGAACTCTCTATGACTTAAAGCAATAGCCTTTATATTTTCATAGTTATTTTTAATATTTCTTTCCTAAGTTATAATTTGCCTTTTTGCTATTGTTGATTTTGATGGAAAGATTTATTTTTTAATTGAAGGGTAATTGCTTTACAGAGTTGTTTTCTGTCAAACCTCAACATGAGTCAGCCTTAGGTATACAGGTATCCCCTCCCTCTTGAACTTCCCTCCCACCTCCCTCCCCACCCCACCCCCCTAGGTTGATACAGAGCCTGATGGAAAGATATTTTTAATTTTATGGACTTGTATCTTTCTCTCTGAAATCTTTTATCCATAGAAACACCTTCATTCTAGAAAAAGCTATCACTTACATTTTAGTCTATATTTTTACATTCTTTAAAAGTATTTAGCCCATGTTTAACACAGATGAATCTTTTGTTTATTGTGAAGTCTGAATGAAATCTAACTCCACCCCCCCCTCTTCAGAAATGGCCATTCTCCCCCTTACCATTTGCGCAATAATCCCTGTCTCCTTCTTCGTTTATGAGCCCTGTAATCTGTGCACAGCTGTGCATTTGCACAGGTCCTGATAACTCTGGACCTAGTTTTCTTGGAACAGCTTTCATCATTATAAATTTCTTCCCAGTATCGAACGGAAATCCGCCACTCTTTTACTTTTTGAGCCTTCTGTCCCTGTAGTCCCCACAGTCAGAACTGTGTTGAGCAGCTCCGTGGGAAGATGGCTCACCGTCAGAGCACCTTGCTGCCAAGCGTACTTCGCTCTCGCTGTCTTCTTAGTGAGAGGAGTCATCCTCTATGTCACGGTGTAGCCGCTGAGGGAGTTATCTTGGTACCTCTGCGGGCAGCTTTCTCAAAAAGGCTGGTATAAGGAGAGTGGCCTCCACTGTCAAGGGAAAAGCGTTTTTCAAAATGTGTTGCTTCTTGAAGGCTTGAAAAGAAATTGGCATTACCCATGGGGAGTTGGATGGGTAGGTAGTAGTTCTGAGTTGTCAAGGGGATCGGGATATGCCACCCTCAATATACCCCTTTGGCATAAAAATTATTTTGAGTTTAAGGCATTTGATTACCTAAAACCCTCTATCTGTCTAAAAGCAGAGCCTCCCCCACAAACTCAATGGTCAGGCTACCCTCCCCAGGAACAACTCTAATCTCAAGAGACAAGAAGTTGGCACCATGTTCCATCAGACCTTGTCACAAAATTATCATATTCCTATCTGTTCTCCTAAGGGTCCACTTATCTTTCTAAAAAGTCATTTGTTTTTCCATTAGTGCCCTTCTGCCCTCCTCATCTCCTGTTAAGATGTTACATAAGGCCCAGTTCTAACCATGAGTCACTCTTTCCCCCCCTGTGAGTCACGTTTTGTCCCCCTGTGAACTTCTGTGTACAGCCATGAATAAATACCTGTCTTTTTCCTTGCTAATCTGTCTTTTGTCAGTTTAACTTGCACACCCCCAAGGACTGAACATAAGAGGGCAGAGAAAAAGTTCTGTTTCTCCCTGATAATCTGTGCTAGAAAGAGAAACGCCCCGGGCACCTTTTAGGCCAGTTTGCCCATTTCCACCCTGTGGAAGAGACTCAGGTGTGAATGTGCGCTAGCAGAGCTACCACGTTGGTGCCTGAGGGATAGATCGCACAGGATCGCACAGGATCGATCCCTGGGCACGAGCACGCAAGGGAAAGTGTGGGTCCAGCAGCCACAGTCTGGTGTGAGACGCTGTGTTTGTCCCAGGATCCCGGGATCCTGGTTCTCTCCTGAATTACTGTACAAGGCGAGGCTGCTTCCTTAGTGGCTAAGTAACTTCCTGGGAGTTTTGGGCAATACAGTTTGGGTGGATGGCAAGCCTCAAGAGGGATATACTCAGCCAACTGTTAATGAGGCTTCTGTGTACTCAAGTAGGTAATTAGGGAAAGTAAAGAGATTCGACATGCATTTGTGGAGTGGCTCAAACCAGTTAAACCATCAAAACAGGTTGTATTAAATTAAACCAGCTAAACTAGATAGTTGCTGGCTATCCCTTCCAAATCTTGTTGGGAATATTACTATTTTTATAAAATAATCCTTAAAATAACTTCCCGAAAAGTTCCATGGTTCTCTACTGACATGTGTGTGTGCTTCTGTCCGGTTGTGTCTGTCTCTTTGTGACCCCATGGACTGTAACCCACCAGGCTCCTCTGTCTACGGGCTTTTCCAGGTAAGAACACCGGAGTGGATTGCCATTTCCTCCTCCAGGGAGTCTTCCTGACCTAAGGATCAAACCCGCGTCTCTTGCGTCTCCTGCATTGGCAGGCGGATTCTTTACCACTACACTACCTGGGAAGCTCTATGATAGGAAATAACCTATTATAAATATCCCTTGAGAGGACACTGATTAAATAAGTGTGAAAATGTCCAACTCTTTGCGACCCCATGGACTATAGAGTCCATGGAATTCTCCAGGCCAGAATACTGGAGTGGGCAGCCTTTCCCTTCTCCAGGGGATCTTCCCAACCCAGGGATTGAATCCAGGTCTCCCACATCACAGGTGGATTCTTTACCAGCTGAGCCACCAGGGAAGCCCAAGAATACTGGAGTGGGTAGCCTCTCCCTTCTCCAGCGGATCTTCCTGACCCAGGAATCAAACTGGGGACTCCTGGATTGCAGGCAGATTCTTTCCCAGCTGAGCCACAGGGGAAGCCCAATTAAATAAAGCATGGCGTGTATATTCAACAGAATACTTTGTGGCTCTGTGATTAGAAAAATACAGGTGAGGAAGTACTTCTCATTAGGGAAAAAACCCAGGAGCAGAAAATGTGTACTTCATGCTGCATTTTGGCAACAAAAAAGGGGATGATGAATTTGCCTTTGTTTATATTCAGTATTTGTATCCAAAGTATCCAGTTGTAGGAGGAAAAGGCTACCCTTTATTCATTTCTAGGCTTTCTGATTTTTGAACTATATAAATATGTTGCTTAGTTAGGATATGAAATGCTGTGATTTTTTTTTTAAAGTTGAAAATTCTACTCCTGTTTGTCTTGGCCGGGTAATATGCCTGCCTCTGGCCCAGTCATTATGTCTAGGGTGAGGTACTGTTTTTGGCAACCTTCACTAGAATGAGGCTGGAGGAACGTTTCCCAGAAGAGAAGTGCTGTTCTGAGCAGATGTAAATACAGTGTTGGTTCTAGCCAGAGCGCAGGGTCAGGTGAACCCCAGAGGCAAGGGCTCAGGTTCCCGCGAGGACTCTCTGGGCCCTGAGGGTCTCTGGAGCCCCGGTGAGGCCCGGTCTCAGTGCTGCCAGGCTCGCTCACTGCTCTCCCCACCCCTGTCCTGCTCAGCCCTCCAGAACTAAAGGGTCACTGTCAGAAGCTCCTTCTTTGCTCAGATGGGGTAGCTCCCTAAAGGGATATTTGGAGGTATAAGGAGTCTCCTCCTGCTGTGGGCATCCTTATCCCCAAGTCCTTCTGTTTTACTGGTGTGATCAATCCTACTATGTGGCCCAACCACACACTCCTAGCAACTTCTCTGTAATCCTTTCAGTCTAGCTTGGTAGGTCCTTGCCCTCATCCTCTACTTTCCCATTGAGGACAGTCTTGCCCTCTTCTTCACAGCAAGCCTGTCACAAGCAGAACGGGAGATGGATTTGTTTGTTTGTCTGCACATGTTTGATTGGGAGAGAGTTCTCGGAACAAGGGCCTCCTTTTGGCTCAGATGGTAAAGAATCTGCCCGCAAATCGGGAGATCTGGATTCGATCCCTGGGTCGGCAAGATCCCTTGGAGAAGGGAATGTCTACTCACTCCAGGATTCTTGCCTAGAGAATTCCATGGGCCGAGGAGCCTGGCAGGCTTACCATCCTGGCAGGCTTGCCAACTTGGGTGGTGAGCACTGATACTAATACTAATACTAATACATGACTGAGCACTAATACTTTCACTTTCTCAGGACAAAGGAAGGGAAGGAAGTATGATGAGTCTTTGACTGATGGCTTATGGGGCCTGGCCATGCTTTACCTCCTGGCAAGATGGCTGCCGTGCAGTTGGTCAGGAACAGTTTTGCAGAGAAGGGCCCTCGGGCATCACTTGCAGTGGTAAGGAGATAGGTGGGGGCCTGGGCAGGACAGCCACAGTGTCCAGTACTGCTTTGGGTAGGTATCTTTAGGGGAACACTCTTTTCTGAGCACTTTAAAATGATGTTTACTTAATTGCTGTTTCTTCTATCCTCCCCTTATTTGCCTCCCACCCAGACCAATGTGGTATTTCAAAGGGGATCCCAAACATCATTTTGTCCGTAAATACTAATATGTATAGATTGAATATTTAAAAGTACTTTTCATAATCGTAATAACATGACACCTAATAGAACAGTATTTTCTTAATATTATTTTATACCCAGTCTGTGTTTAGATCCCTTGAAGGTCTCAGATATATCCTTTTAGATGTTTTTGTTGAAAGCAGCATTCAGACAAGAACCCCACGTCGTGTTTGGCTGACCATCCATCTCTAGCACCCTTCTCTCCTCTTTCTTATGCCTTTCATTTGTTGGACAAGTCCGGGCATCTGGCTGGGAGGATGTCCACATTCTGCTCTGAGCATCACGTCTGCGCTGTGCTGCTTAGCATGTTCCTCTATCCTCTGTTCTTCCGGTAAGCTGGCAAATGAGGGGCATTCGGGGTGCTCACTGCTACTGAGTTATTGTTACCTCTAGGCTTTTCTAGTGGACTGTGGTAGGAAGCAGACATTTAGAAAAATAATTTATTTTTAATTGGAGGATAATTGCTTTACAATATTGTGTTGGTTTCTGCCACCCGTTACTATGAATCAGCCATAGGTATACATATGTTTCCTCCCTCGTGAACTTCCCTCCCACCTCCCACCCCATCCCACCACTCTCGGTGGTCACAGGGCCCTGGTTTGAGCTCCATGCATCATACAGCAAATTCCCACTGGCTACCTGTTTTATATATGGTAATATATGTGGGAGGCAGACATTTTTTTAGAAAGAGAAATCATCTGTGTATACTGTCATTTCCCATTTAAATTTAAGATTATATGATTTATGATTCAGTTTAAAAATTTCATAGTTGTCTCTTTTTTCTTTTGCTGAAAATCGTTAGTCTTAACAAGAATTACGTAACTACTCATCCTCTTTCTGTCCTTATCTATCCATCTCTTTGTGGATTGAATGATTGATATAGATATATTTCGTTATGAATAGCTTATCAATACTATTTCAACCACTGTTGGAGGGCCACGGGTGCCTCCTCCAGCCTGGCCCAGTGCCTGACACACAGTGGACATTTAGCCAGCAGGTGAATGGTCCAGGTCCTCATCTAAAGGCTGAGAGGTCTGGGCACTGGGTTTGGGATGCTGGCACGATCCTTGACTGCACATGTGGCCTGGGACAATCGCCTCATGTTGCCGAGCTTCTGTCTGTCCATCTGTCAAGTGGATACTGAGTCCTGCAGGGTCAGATGAGACAATGTAAGAGCCTTTGTACAGATAGGAACCTGTTCACAGAGCAGCAATAGAGACACAGACATAGAGAACAGACTTATGGACAGCAACTGGGGAGGGGAGGGAGAGGGCGAGATGAATGGAGAGAGTAGCATGGAAGCATATACACTCACTTAAGCAAGTATCTTTGTAAATAACTTACATATTGTAAATATGTAAATAACTTATGCAAATAGATTGTATTTATTATGTAACTTACATAAATGGGAATTTGCTGTTTGACTCAGGGATCTCAAACTGGGGCTCTGTAATAACCTAGAGGGGTGTGAATGGGCAGGAGGTGGGAGGGAGACTCAAGAGGGAGGGGACATATATACCTATGGTTAATTCATGTTGATGTATGACAGAAATCAAACCAATATTGTAAAGCAATCATCAATCAATTAAAAATAAATTTAAAAGCACCTAGAAAGCAAAGGCAGTAGCCCCTAGAGGCCTGTGAAAAAGTTCCAAGGGGTACTGAGCGTGGGCTGTTTTAAGGGAATCATTGTCTAAATCCTTAATCCCCATACACCCCAGTTTGATTTGAATGAGAATACATTTAAATTTTTATATTAAAAAAGGGCAAAGGGCATACCCCTCACTTACCCCTAATCTGACTAAGATACTAATACGTTGCTGCAAGGTGTGAAAACCTCAGGGAGAATGGAGAAAAATAAGAGAAGGAGCCTTTATGCAGAGGTCCCCAAACTTTCGGTATCAGGGACCAGTTTCATGGAAGACAGTTTTTCCACGGACTGGGGAGGGAGTGGTTTTCGGGATGATTCAAACACATTGCATTTGTTGTGCACGTCATTCCTAATCTTATGCCACCACTGATCTGACAGGAGGTACTGGTCTGCGACCTGGAGGTTGGGGACCCCTGCTTTATTGCCTAAGATGCCATTAACTCCTGAGCTCTCTTATCTCCCCATCTTATACATTTTGTGTTTAGAGGACAAATGGTCTAAGAAACGGTGTTTTGCCCATGTTAGGATGTTCTAAATAGCCTCCGTAAGGGGAGTCAAGATAATTTTGCTTCTTGAAGGAGAGTCCAATGACAGCAAAGCAAAAAGAGCATCAGTCAGAAACACTGAATTCTAAAGAAGAAAGGGCTCAGATTTTTAAAATGTATTTAAATGTAAGCAATACTTTCCAACTACACTCAGAACTAAACCCAGGTCAGGTCTTCAGCTGAAGGATATAGCACCATACCACAGCCCAAGCATGTAACTTAGTGACAATGATTCATTTAAATATAGCTGAAACGCTTGATAAGACATTCAAGACACATCAGATAAACCCACAGATAAAAACTTTAGGCAACTTGTTTTGGATGTAGTGTATGCTATTCAGTAAGGTATTTCAAAATTCTTTTTATGAAATCACATCATGAAATAATCCAAAGATAGTTAATGCCCATTTTATTTTACCATATAAAATATTTAATCTTTTCTACTTCCTATTAACAAGAATAATGTTATTCTAGTTTCTGGACTGATTAATTTTCAGCAGAATGTACCTTTGTCTTTCATTAAATGCATATGAAAAGCTAGGTCATATTTCAAGTCATTAGAAGATGCCTTTCCAATTATATTTAACTTTTTACGTTTAAAAATTATCAAAATTTGTAATATGTATATATTTTTTGCAGTTTTGGTCCATTGTGTGACAGTTCAATCCAGAAGTATTTTTTAAGACATGAAGAGCCTTATATTCACAAGAATAAAATGCATTTTAATGTATTACAATATATAATGTACCTTTAATGTGTAAGAAAAGTTATGACCAACCTAGATAGCATATTCAAAAGCAGAGACATTACTTTGCCGACTAAGGTCCGTCTAGTCAAGGCTATGGTTTTTCCAGTAGTCATGTATGGATGTGAGAGTTCGACTGTGGAGAAGGCTGAGCGCCGAAGAATTGATGCTTTTGAACTGTGGTGTTGGAGAAGACTCTTGAGAGTCCCTTGGACTGCAAGGAGATCCAACCAGTCCATTCTGAAGGAGATCAGCCCTGGGATCTCTTTGGAAGGAATGATGCTAAAGCTGAAGCTCCAGTACTTTGGCCACCTCATGCGAAGAGTTGACTCATTGAAAAAGACTCTGATGCTGGGAGGGATTGGGGGCAGGAGGAGAAGGGGACAACCGAGGATGAGATGGCTGGATGGCATCACGGACTCGATGGACGTGACTCTGAGTGAACTCCGGGAGATGGTGATGGACAGGGAGGCCTGGCGTGCTGCGATTCATGGAGTCGCAAAGAGTCGGACACGACTAAGTGACTGAACTGAACTGAACTGAACTGAACTTAATGTGTAATGGCAATTCCCTGTTAGCTCGAACAGTAAAGAGTCTGAGTGCAATGAGGCAGACCCAGGTTCGATCCCTGGGTTGGGAAGATCCCCTGGAGAAAGGAATGGCAACCCACTCCAGTATTCTCGCCTGGAAAATCCCATGGACGGAGAAGAGAGTTGGACATGACTGAGAGACTTCACTCTCTTTCTTTAATGTATAATAGGGTGATCAATAAAAAATTCTCAAATTTTAAAAGTATGTGAAATTATGTTAAAGGTTTTTGAAGGAATAGCACAAAATATGAATTCCAGGAGAAAAATGAAAGATGTAAAATTTCTCAACAGTGAAGAAGAGATCATTCATATATTTTAAATTGGGAGGTAGTGAGCATGAAATGATCATGAGCCCAGGTTCCCTTTAATATTTTCAAAGACTGATAGTTTTATGTTTAAATGTCAATCTTCGCTGCAGAGAGAAAATGATATCCCTTGCAGTCACTCAACTTAGGGTGAGACTTTAGATGTGAACTTAAAAATATGCAGTGGGGTACATAGTTTTTCAAAATTCTTTTTGAGACATGCATGTAAGCAAAGTGATGACCAGGGAACTCTAGGAAGGTCACTGCTGCAAAGAAACAGGCTGTGCTGTCTTCTCCCTCGTGGTTCTGCCCAGCGTACCTTCCCAGTCCATGGCCAACTTGACCATGGGGTTCATCTGCCTGAGTAACTTTAGGCCAACCTGCCCGCAGAATTGCTCTTTTCAGCCAACTGCCAGTTGAAAGTGATAGTGATGATAAACAATGCATTAGTTAGCTATATCCACAATCACTTTATGAAAAAACTAACCAGAAAAACCTCGGTGGCACACATCAATAAATATTTCAGCTCACAAATGTATGGTTTGGCTGGGCAGGTCTGCGGATCTCGCCCAAGCTCTGTTCCTATCAGCTGGGCTCACTCGAGCATCTGCAGTCACTGGGGTGGCTTGTCTCTCCTTCACATGATCGCTCATCTTCCAGCAGCTTCAGTTTAGTTCAGTTCAGTCGCTCAGTCGTGTCCGACTCTTTGCGACCCCATGAATCGCAGTGTGGGCTTATTTTCATGGTAGGTAGGCAGGGTGCTCAGAGGAAGAGGAAAGCATTCACTCAGCACTGGCATGCCGTCACTTTCCCCAAACCCTACTGACCAAAGCAACTAAAGAGAAGGGGAGGTGGAGAGGGCACTTCTTTCATCCCAGTAAGTAAAAATCTTTCCTTAATTCAGATTGGACCAACTTAGGTCATATCGGCCTGCCTTATCCAATAATACTACCACGGGAAGGTTAAATGCTGATTAGCTGAGACCTGTGAATCAATCACTGGCAGGGGAAGTGGGGCAAGTTATAATCGGCTGAGGCTAATCAAGGTCTCCCTCTGGAGTGAGAGTCAGCTTTTCAAACCTCATTGCCACTACTCAATGGGCCAGGAGTGGAATGGAATTTGGGTGGCCAGCCACTATGTCTACTGCCTATGTGCTATTATTGCCTTCACATTGCAGATCAAGAAACTAAATTTTAGAGAAGAGAAAGAGAGGGAGTGGGGTCGTGTAAAGACTTTTCCGCAGCTAGCAAACAACTGGACTCAGGACACAGCCCTCCCACTGGCTCATGGGGAGACTGAGAGCCTCACTTTCCAGTGCTGGTCTTCCATCCCTACCCTGCTTTTAGGTAGTTTATCTCCATGCTTCTTTCTGGGGTTAAGTTCTGTGATGGAGACTCTGTGGCGTATTCACACTCACAAGGCCAGTAAGAAGAAGGGTCCTAAACCTGAATTTGGTCACATGGGCACACCTAGCTCAAGGGAGGCCTGGGAAATTTTATCTCTAGGTGGGGCTAAAGTTTGGGGTGATTTTTGTTCCAAAAGGTTTAATGAATGTTGAGTAACAGCACTGTGACCCAGAGTCCTTGTAAATTTACCAGCTTCACTTTCAATAACATAACGCGTTGCAACCCATCTGAACAGTTAAAATATTAACTTTTATTGACTCATATGCTTTTCACAGATGCAATTAAAATAGTTTTATTATTCCTAAATAACAACAAGTAGAGGATTAATAGTTAGAAATTTTGCTAGAAGTATCTTCATTCTTACTAATTCATTTTAATCTATAGCTCTTCCTCAGCTAAAATTGGACAATGATGCTGAGGTTTATCTCCTCAGGAGTGGACTGAAATGGGTGATAGAAATGAGCCAGTGCTCAACTTTGGGTTTTAAAGCTCATGACAGAGGCAGTAACTTTGAGAGATAAAAGACTTAAAATTTTAGACCCCTGGGATACCAGAAGCCCAGCGTTTATGCTCTTAACAAGAGTTTCTGAAGGAGAGTGTGGTGATGAAAGAACTTGTTTCCCTACCCAAAAGGAAATAAGATCTGTAGGCTGGATCTTACTGGATCTGACTCCAGCTCAAGAGTCAGAGAGCTGGAGAGAAAAGATCATAGAAAAGTGCTGGAGTGGGCTTTTGAGCAGGGCTCTCCGTCATTTCCCACAAACTCAGGCAGATCCTGGTTTGGGGATGGTTATCAGAAAGGTAGTGGAGCCAGGTCACCCAGTTTGCATCCCAATTTTGCCGTTTTCTGACTTCGGATTTAGGAACTAGCAACCCACTCCAGTGTTCTTGCCTGGAGAATCCCAGGGATGAGGGAGCCTGGTGGGCTGCCGTCTATAGGGTCGCACAGAGTCCGACATGACTGAAGCGACTTAGCAGCAGCAGCAGGAGCCTTCTGATTTGGGCAGCTTCTCTCTGTGTCTGAATTTCCTTTTCCTCTGTCTTAAGACAGAGATAGTAATAATATCTCCTGTGTATTATTGTTGGGATTCAATGAATAGAAGCATATACAGTTTTTATAGCAGAGCCTGGTACATGATAAGCACCCTGTAAGTCTTGTTGTTATCCATATCTGAGAGGAAAGGGAGCAGTATAGAGTTTCATTTTGTTTTTAATTTTTGAAAGCTTCAGTTACAGCATTTCTTCCACCTTTTTTTGGTTACACGTGATTCAGATGTTTTACACTTGAGAATTTAAAACATTTCATGAAATAAATATTCAAAGTGTATAAAACTCTTTAATTACATAAATAGGTACCGAGGATGCAGAACTTTTTTTTTACAGACATTGAGTGTACTACAAGAGATTCAGAATCTGTAAGTCATGTTTGATGATATACCTTGTAGAAATTCTAGATATAATTTCAAAAAGATTAAGTGAATTAGCATTCAAAGATGCATACGATTCTTATAAAAGCAGTCTTGGCATACCTGTCATCTGCTAGTAACAACATTTCCAAGTTGATAAGCATGGCATCCATCCATCTGTGGATACTTGCAGGCCCATTGTAAAGAAACTATTCCTCAATAAAATTTGCTAGAAACACACTTTGAGGGGGAAGATTTCCATAAGCACAGAAAGAACAAATCTAACCAATTTGAAAAGAATTAGCTTTATGCTGTCTTGAAATTACAATAGCAATTGAGTCCAGTATCCGTTTGACTAGGAAGAAGGTCGTTTTCTTCGTCATCATTCCCTTCCTCCATACTCCACGTGCTCGTGTGCACACACAAACATACATCCCACATCCCAGTAGGAAGCACAGCTTTCCCCCTAATCATCTTCTGCTCAGGTTGCCATAGCAACCCTTGTAGCCAAGTTTCCAGCTGAACAAGTTTCACAAGACACCAGAATATTTTCCTGCACTGCTCTCACTGGAAGAGCAGAGTCTGAATTGGGCTTAGCTGGCTCAGAGTGGCCTGAGATGAGGACAGTGGGAAAAGACCCTGAAAATACATACACCACACCAGTTCTAGGTGGAGGCTTAGTGGAGGAGGACTGCCAGTGTGTTTGGGGTGACTTAGCAGCAAAGGGTCAGATTACACATGGGATCCTCTCTGCAGGATTCTGGGTCCCAGGAGGTAAGGACATCTTCATAAAGAGGCTCATCTGCTGGTGCCCAAGAGCCTGCCTGCAAACCCATGCTCTCTTTCTGCCTTATGACTAGCAGGATTTGAGCTGGACAGAAAGTTCCATCTCTTCTCTTTCTCAAGAAATCAAAACAAAAAAAAAATCCTAAAAAATTCATGGTTAAATGTCAACCAGTGTTTCTTATTGGCCTATTTGCTGCCAGTTGCCTGCTGTTGATTTAAACCAATAGTCAGTTCCTCAGCTCCCACTGCAGTCATTCTGTGAACAGAACCCCAAGTGCGGGGACTGGGCATGAGGTCCAGAATAAGGTGAAAGGAGAGGAGTTCACTCGAGAGAGCATGCCTATTATAGCCCCCTGATGCCAGAAACCTGTTTAGGGACAGATAGCATCGTCTAAGAAGATACAAGATCGCATGATAAGGAAAGCTTTTCAAGCTTCACAAAGTCTTTTCCCTCGACAGTATTTCATTGGAAACATGTTTACAAGGATAGGGAAGATCTTCTTGTATCTGTCTGATGGAGGAACTGTGTAAACCTTGTGATAAAGCCTAAGTGACATTACAGGAAAATTTATACCTTTTATCAGAAAGCTAAAAAAGATTAAAAAGAAATGAACTAAGCTTTCTATTCAAGGGGCTACAAAAAAATAGCAAGATAAAACCCAAAGTTCTTAAGAAATAGGATTCAAATCTTGGCTCTGCTCTTCATACTGGCTAAGAGACTTTGAGGAGAGTTAATTCACCTCCTTCAATTTCAGTGTTTTCAATTGTAAAATGGACATAAAAACAAAAATCTATCTTCGTAAGTTATTGTAAGGATCAGATAATATATAATTGAAGTGCTTTGTTAATGATATATTATTATGAAGGATTTTTTATTAACATGGAAAGGCGTAGTATGTACACATAATCTCATTTTTGTAGAAAGAAAACAGTGTAGATAGAAAAATCTGTACATATGGCTACTAATATGTTAAAACATATCTATGTCAGTGTGCTTAACTTTTAAAAAATTATCACACCTATTCCAAGACTTTTCCCCCAAAATTTTGCCCTCAAATGAAATTTTAATATCACAGATATAGTGTATGTCTAGCTGGTTATGCATTGTACAACTATCTGTACTTTATATATGTAAAGAGTAAGTTTTTCTCCCCACTAGGACCAACTTTTGACCCCTTAGGGGCCATACCATCCCCACTGAGTGTGCCCAGTCTACGAATAGTAGAAATATAGCAGATATCTGTTTGTGTTTCTTTTGTATTTTCTTGTACTTCCCGCCTTATTTCTTGCTCTTCTGCTTCCTTTCCTTCTTCCGATTAACATGCATTCCTTCTGTAATTTAAAATAGCATAGTGGTTACAAAAAATAAATATGGGTGATAATGTACTAGATACTGCAAGACCTCTTCTTTACGTATTAAAAGTCAATACGGAGGCTTCTCTGGTGGTGCAGTGGTTAAGACTTTGTGCTTCCAATGCAGGTGATATGGGTTCAATTCCTTGTTAGGGAACAAAGATGAAAGTAAAATTTAAAAAAAGTAAATACAGCTTAAAAGGTCGGAGTATCCTGAAATCAAACTGCCTGAATTTGGATCCTCTCACCATCCCACATTTGCGTGACCTAGAGTGTGTTGCTTACCCTCTCGAAGCTTTAGCTAACTCATTTTCAAACCTGATATCTGCAGTGTATTTCCATAAAGTGGCTCATACTGAATCCTCATGCCAAGTTAGTGGGTGCTGACATATTTACAAGACCGAAAATGCACGTAGCTGGGGCCTCATAGATAAAATGCCTTCTGCTCTAACGAGGAGCATTTTCGACCCCATAGAAAAAAAGGAGAATTGTCCGTCATGACCCTTCTGCATCAAACTGTGTGGGTGTTTGCCGACTGCTCTTCCATCTTCCCTCAGCCTTAATTAAAAACCTAATTTCTCTATTACCATAACAATGAGCGGAACAACAACTGATTTGTCTCACCAGATTAATTCTCCTTCTGGGAACTTGGGAGAACATTATTTATCAGAGCAGCAGACAGGGATTTTAAAATGGAAGCGTCTTTCCAATACATATGCCAAGTTCAAAAAAGATGGGACTAATATTTCAACATTTGGAGGCATCTTGGAGATTCATTCACTGTCATGTCCCCAGCAATGCTGGTACATAGAAGACCCTTGGTATTGTTGAATAGATGACTGGAATTAGTATTGCCCAGATCTCACTCTTCACGAGTTTTAGCTGCTGCTTTGTCATTCAGTTGCTAAGTTCTGTCCGACTCTTTGCAACCCCATGCACAGCCGGCTTCCATGTCCTTCACTGTCTCCCAAAGTTTGCTCAGACTTATGTCTCTTGAACTGGTGATGCTATCCAACCATCTCATCTTCTGTTGCCCCTTTCTCCTCTTGCCCTCAATCTTTCCCGGCATCAGCGTCTTTCCCAGTGATTCAGCTCTTCGTATCAGGTTGCCAAAGTATTGGAGCTACAGCTTCAGCAACAATCCTTCCAATGAATATTCAGGGTCAATTTCCTTTAGGATTGACTGGTTTGATCTCTGTGCTGTCCAGGGCTTCCCTAGTGGCTCAGATGGTAAAGAATCCACCGGCAATGCCAGAGACCTGGGTTCAATCCCTGGGTTGGGAAGATCCCCTGGAGAAGGGAACAGCTACCCATTTCAGTATCCTGGCTTGGAGAATTCTGTGGACAAAGGAGTCTGGCAGCTACAGTCCATGGGGTCGCAAAGTTAGACACTACTGAGCGATGTTCACTCTGTCACTCTGTCGAGGGACTTTCAAGAGTCTTCTCTAGCACCACAATTCGAACGCATCAATTCTTTGGTGCTCAACCTTATTTATGGTCCAACTCTCACAGGTGTATATGACTACTGGAAAAACCATAGCTTTGACTAGACAGACCTTTGTTGGCAAAGTGATGTCTCTGCTTTTTAATATACTGCCTGTGTTTGTCATAGCTTTCTTCCCAAGGAGCACTTGTCTTTTAACTTCATGGCTGCAGTCACCATCTCCAGTGATTTTGGAGCCCGCAAAAAGAAAGTCTGCCACTGTTTCCATTGTTATCCCATCTATTTGCCATGAAGTGATGGGATGCCATGATCTTAGTGTTTTTAATGTTAGGCTTTAAAACAGCTTTTTCACTCTCTTCTTTCACCCTCATCTAGAGACTTTTTAATTCCTCTTCACTTTCTGCCACTAGAGTGGTATCATCTACATAGCTGAGGTTGTTGATATTTCTCCCAGCAGTCTTGATTCCAGCTGTGACTCATCCAGCCTGAGATTTTGCATGATATACTCTGCATATAAGTTAAACAGGATAACAATATATACAGCCTTGTGTTACTCCTTTCCCAATTTTGAACCAGTCATTTGCTCCATGTAAGGTTCTAACTATTGCTTCTTGACCCACATGTAGATTTCTCAGGAGACAAGTAAGATGGTCTGGTATTCTTATCTCTTTAAGAATTTCCCACAGTTTCTTATGATTCACACAGTCAAAAGGCTTTTGCATAGTCAATGGAGCAGAAGTGCATGTTTTCCTGGAATTCCCTTGCTTTCTCTATGATCCAATGAATGTTGGCAATTTGATCTCTGGTTCCTCTGCCTTTTCTAAATCTGGCTTGTACATTTGACAGTTCTTGGTTTGCATACTGTTGAAGCCTAGCTTGAAGGATTTTTAGTATAACCTTCAGTTCAGTTCAGTTCAGTTCAGTCACGCAGTCGCGTCCGACTGTTTGCGACCCCATGAATTGCAGCACGCCAGGCCTCCCTGTCCATCACCAACTCCCGGAGTTCACTCAGACTCACGTCCATCGAGTCCATGATGCCATCCAGCCATCTCATCCTCGGTCGTCCCCTTCTCCTCCTGCCCCCAGTCCCTCCCAGCATCAGAGTCTTTTCCAATGAGTCAACTCTTCACATGAGGTGGCCAAAGTATTGGAGTTTCAGTTTTAGCATCATTCCTTCCAAAGAAATCCCAGGGTTGATCTCCTTCAGAACGGACTGGTTGGATCTCCTTGCAGCATGCAAAATGAGCGCAACTGTACGGTAGTTAGAACATTCTTTGGCATTGCCCTTTTTTGGGATTGGAATGAAAACTGACCTTTTCCAGTCTTGTGGCTGTTGTTGAGTTTTCCAGATTTGCTGATGTATTAAGTGCAGTGCTTTCACAGCATCGTCTTTTAGGATTTGAAATAGTTCAGCTGATATCCTGTCACCTCCACTAGCTTTGTTCATAGTGATGCTTCCCAAGGCCCACTTGACTTCACACTCTAGGATGTCCAGCTCTAGGTGAGTGACTACATCATGGTCATCCAGGTCATTAAGACATTTTCTGTATATTCTTGCCACCTCTTCTTAATATCTTCTGCTTCTGTTAGGTCCATAGGTCTGTTTCTGTCCTTTATTGTGCCTGTCTTTGCATGAAATGTTCCTTTGATCTCTCAAGCTGTGTAAGCTGTTGCTTACACAAAGTATTTACAGGCTGTTGCAAGAATTTAATTTGTTTAGATATCCCATTAGAAGTTTTATGTATTTTCTCTTGTTGGCAATTAAGAAAAAAACAGGTTTATCTTCTTACGCACAGTCAAAATGAACAAACTCCTCTAACATCATTTTATTTGCCAGTGGTGAAATATTTCCAAAGAATGAAAAACGTATTTCCCACATAGTCTCTGAAGCTGCTTTTTTCTCAGGAAATATGGCTGTGTCACGGGATATAACAGTACCATAGGTATAAACATGTTTGAGAAGGTGAACACACTGAATATTTTAAATTTTAAGGTAAATATTTTGATAGTTTAGAGAACTCCCTCACAAATTCTTTTATAATTCATTTTTTTTAAGAATCAAGAAAATTTACCCAACGTCAAAGTCGTGCCCAGAGCAAGAAAGGGTGAGAAATATCTTTTCCAGGATAGTTTTAACATCTCACAATTTCATCTTCCTGTCTCATTTTGCATATCCTAAAGTGTATTCCAAAGAATTACTGAATAAAAATGAAGTAAAATTATATATTATCAATGAAGAAAAATTTGCAACTTGAGAATCAGCACCGGCCTGATTTCTATCATTAGCCAAAACCTTCAGAGAAGGAAAGAGGGACAGGGAAGCGGGTGGGGGAGAGCAGACTGCCTCCTTCGCTGTGTGTCATCTCCGATGGGTAGGATTCAGTAAGTCTTACATTTTTGTGACTAGATTTTTCTGAGCTGAAAATCGCTGGTGCCAGCTATGTTTGGGCGTTTGGGCCTTTGCTTCAGGCAGTCTTAGGGTGTGAGTTAGGAACTATTTCCAATCCTAATGGGATAATTTAGCACCCAGTCTCCTAAACCTCGTGCTCTGCAGCTCTGTGTTGAAGAGCTGTAGACTTTCAGAGCTGGGAGGTAAACAAAAGCCAAATTAAAAAAAATCTCTCAAGAGATCCTCTAGTCCAGGTTATTAAATCTCTTTTATTTTATTTCCTTGTTTATTTCTTTTATTTTTGGCTGTGTGCGATCTTAGTTGGGGTGTGCGGCATCTTTCATTGTGACATGCAGGCTCTAGAGGGTGTGGGCTTAGCAGTTGTGGCGCGAGGGCTTCATTGCCCCGTGGCGTGTGGGATCTTAGTTCCCCGCCCAGGGATCAAACTGGCATCCCCTGCATTGGAAGGTGGATTCGTAACTACTGGACCACCAGGTAAGGTCCAATTAAACCTCTTTTTAAGCAGCAGAACTTGTTCTAATGAAAGTTTATCTGGAAGTTAATCCCTTCTCTTATTACCACCTTTTCTTACTCTCTCACCGTGTTTCTTTAGATATTCCCTGAACAAACAATCTTCCCCCCAGGTATTCCTGCCAGGGTCAGCTTTCGGCAAAAGCCAAAGCAAGACATCCACTTTGAGTAGAGCCAGCCAGAGTCTGAAATCAAGGTCTAGTGTTGAGGAAAGGGAATTGACAAGAGCCAGGGCCCTCTATGTGCCTGGTGGGGAGGAGGAAGGGCCCTAGGGGGAAGGGCTGCTCAGAACTGAACTCAGTCCTAACCTTGTGATGGAAGTATTCTCAGGAAACAAAGGCAGAAAGCTAGCTAGGGCCTGGCAGTCAAGGTTTTGGTTAGAGGAGGGTTGGGGTTTGTAGACCTTGGGGAACAAGACTCATTCCTGATGCTGCCAGCGGTGGTGTGAGTTTCTCATGTGCCCCACCTTGGTGAGGGCTCATCTGTAGCTGGCGATGAGACCTCCTGGCCTGTTGTCAAGCAGAGCTGGAAATAGTGGCACCAAAGCACCCCTGGACCCTAGCTTCTCCAGAGGGCCGTAGCTGAACAGATAGGGTTCTTGAATGGGAAGTGGGCATGAGCGAGAGAGTAGGATTGTGGGTTTGAGTCAAGAACAGAGGGTCTAAGGGGTTGTGAAGACGGTGAGACAACTTTACCTGTTGAGTTGGACTTTGTGACCTTATTAAGGGCAAGTCATTCCTCTGTGGACTCTGGGAACCTCTTTTTGCACAGGTTAATATTGAAATATTTTACAACCAGTCAGACGCAGGTACTGAGGGATATACACAGCCCTTCTTAAGGCTCTTCTACAAGGCCCCAGTCCTGCTCAGGTCAGATGGGTTCAGTTTTCAAAGCTAGGTCAGCATCATTCATGAGCAGTGGGAAAAGACTTCAGGTGGGTTAAAGCTTTTTCCGGACACAGGATGTTGCCCAGGTTACTTGGGGTTGTTGCCCTCTTTCTGAGTATCTCCACTGAGACCTAGAGGATAGAGCATGACAAAAGGGAGGAGGAAGCTCTAGCTTGAAATCCCCAGCAGACGTTACGAGATTCAGGTTCCTGAAATCCCTTTAGGCATCAGTTTTCTTGCTTGATGTGTGTGTGTGTGTGCGCGCGCACGTGTGCGTGTGTGTGTATGTACATAAGAGAGACAGAAACAGAGAGTGATGGTGGTCCCTTCACAATCTGTCGATGATACCTACTGCTGTCATTTGCAGGGCATTTACTGTGGGCTGGGCACTCTCTGCGGAGAAGGCAATGGCACCCCACTCCAGTACTCTTGCCTGGAAAATCCCATGGATGGAGGAGCCTGCTAGGCTGCAGTCCATGGGGTCGCTAGGAGTTGGACACAGCTGAATGACTTCACCTTCACTTTTCTCTTTCATGCATTGGAGAAGGAAATGGCAACCCCCTCCAGTATTCTTGCCTGGAGAATCCCAGGGACTGGGGAGCCTGGTGGGCTGCCGTCTATGGGGCCACACAGAGTCGGACACGACTGAAGCGACTTAGCAGCAGCAGGACACTCTCTGAAGAGCTTTTCTTGCATTATAATCCTCATAACAGCCCCATGTGGTAGATATTATTTGCATTTTACACCCATGAGAACTGAAGCTCACCTAGAGCAAGATAGAACTGAAGTCTGAACCTGGATCTATTTGATGTCAGATTCTGAGCATTTAACCACCAAAGCACATGGACCTACAGCACGCTGTGTTCCTGCAACGCTCTGCAAATTCAAGGCGTCATACAACGTGCAACCCATCTGCCTCTCTTCAAGGATAAGCAGAGTGCCAAATTATAAGCCAGTAAAACAGAGCCAATATAAGAGGAAATGATTGTATTTTGGAAGGATTCATCCGTTCATGAAGTAATTCCCACAGCAGGAGCTCTCCTTGGGTACTAAGTTAGTTCAGATTTTGATGTGCTTGTCCTTTTTCCATGGAGTTGTATTTATACCATCCTATTACTCATTTGGGGCTTCCCTGGTGGTTCAGCAGTAAAGAATCTGCCTATGATGGAGGAGACACAGGTTTGGTCCCTGAGTCAGGAAGATCCCCTGGAGAAGGAAATGGCAACCCACTCCAGTATTCTTGCCTGGGAAATCCCATGGACAGAGGAGCCTGGTGGGCTACAGTCCATGGGGTCACAAAGGAGTTGGACATGACTGAGCGGCTAAATAACACCACCACCATTACTCATTCAAAGCAGTAGCATGGTTTATATTTATGGATCCTTTCTGAGAAGTGTAGAATACTTCACCATTTCTCCCCACATCCGAAAGCCTTCTATGCAAGGGTTACAACTCGTATTTCACTAATGGGAGGAAGAAAGGCGCAGAGAAAGGGAAGGATCAGACGAAGGGTGCTGAATGGCGACCCATCTGGGCCTGCACTCCTGAACACAGACCCCGCGTCCCTGCCCAACACAGACTCCTGCCCAAGCATCCGTGAGTGCTGCTTGGTGCCTTCACAAACCTACACTTTGCGGAGGAAGACTCTTCATTTGAAAAAGTTCCTGGAGAGTCTGCACAGTAAATGTGCAGCAGCTGCCCGGTCCTGTTAAACTCCCTGAACAGTGATTTTTCTAGTGCCCAAGGGCATTTGTTTCTTACCTATTTCTGCACAGCTTTTCACCTATTTGCATTGCCATGGAGCCTTGATAAGAGGCGAGAATATAGCATGCTTGTAGGCGGCCCCTTAGTAGTTTCCATGCCTACCTGCAGGAAAAAGTGAACTTTTAGGTGCCAGTTGTGAATCAGCCAGGCTTCTTAACATGTCCACCCATGGCCTGGAAAATCGCAGAGCCCTACCTGGTGCTTGGAATTCTCCTGAAGCTTTGAGAGTGCTTCCTCATCAGTGCCCATGTGCTCATGGGCCCCTTCCAGGGGCCAGTTACCATCCTCACCTGCACTTGCAGTCTGGGAAGCCATTGCTGCCAACAGCAGGAAGAGCTCAGTGTAAATTCATCTGCTTCCAAGTGTGTATGTCCCTCATTCATGAAGGCTTGGTAGCATCCTCACTGAATAGGAAAGTAGATTCGGGTAGGGGCACCTTCCCTGCTGTGAAATGAATATGCTTAGGCACCAGCCCAGGTTATAGTGGGTGCTGTCATTATTCTAACAAAAGCTTCTTGTTCAGTTGCTCAGTCATGACTGACTCTTTGCAACCCCGTGAACTGCAGCACACCAGGCTTCCTTGTCCTTCACTGTCTTCCTGAGTTTGCTCAAACTCACGTTCATTGAGTCGGTGATGCTACCTAGCCATCTCATCCTCTGTCGCCCCCTTCTTCTTTTGCTCTCAGTCTTTCCCAGCATTAGGATCTGTTCTAGTGAGTCAGCTCTTTGCATCAGGTGGCCAAAGTATTGGAGCTTCAGCTTCATCATCAGTGCTTCCAATGAATATGCAAGGTTGATTTCCTTTAGGACTGACTGGTTTGATCTCCTTGCAGTCCAAGGGACTCTCAAGAGTCTTCTCCAGCACCACAGTTCAAAAGCATCAGTTCTTCGGTGCTCAGCCTTCTGTGTGGTCCAGCTCTCACATCCATGCATGATCAGCTTCTTGATCAGCAAATTAGGATGCTTCCATTGACTGATGGACCTTGACTTTCATTAAGGCTGAATGTAATGAATGTTCATGTGTAGAATGTCTTGGTGTTTTTTTGAACTATGAACAGATAGTTCAAAATGAATAGATTTAATTTTTTTTAATTGGAGGATAATTGCTTTACAATGTTGTGTTGGTTTCTGCCATACAGTATGAATCAGCCATAAGTATATGTCTTGCTGTTTTATAGAATTACTCACAAAGTCACAGTTCACAGACTTTACTATGCATTTTATTTCTGTACACTTCTATATAGCCAACCTCATTCCACAGTGGAACTGAGTTGACATACAACAGAAGCAGATAAAATAAATGGTAAAATATAGCTTAAAATTAAAATGCAGGTCCAGAGAAGTACAAACAGTGAATTCCTTTGTTTATTCTTCTTTTCCTTTCCTATTTCTTGGATCTCCAAAAGAGGTTTGCTTTTTTTTTTTTTTTTTTAAAACAATCAGCTAATCAGGACCTAAATAAATAGGCAGGTAAAAAGGTAAATAATTCCTAATAGTAAATCAGCATATGCAGGCTATGAGTCTCTCTAGGTATGTGCTGGGATTGCAGCTCAGTCTTGGCTCTGAATGAAAAGGGAAAGGAGTTGTTAAAAAGAATGAGATAATGCCATTTGCAGCAACATGGATGGACCCAGAGATGGTCAGAGTGAGTGAAGTAAGTCAGACAAAGACACATATCATATGCTATCACTTATATGTGGAATCTAAAAAGAAATGATACAAATGAACTTATTTACAAAACAGAAAAAGACTCACAGACTTAGAGAACAAAGTTGTAGTTGCCAGGGGTAAGGATGTGGGGGGAAGGGATAGTTAGGGCGTTTGGGATGGACATGTGCACACTGCTGTATATTTAAAATGGATAAGCAACAAGGATGTGTTGTATAGCACAGGGAACTCTGTTCAATGTTATCTGGCAGCCTGGATGAGAGGGGAGTTTTGGGGAGAATGGATGCATGTATATGTAGGACTGAGTGCCTTTGCTGTCCGCCTGAAACTGCCACAACATTGTTAACCGCCTATACTTCAATATAAAATTAAAAGTTAAAAAAAAAACAAGAAGGGGAAAGGAGTCAGTGAATATATTCCTCATCAGCAGAGAAAACACCTATCTGTTCCTCAGGAGAAGTAAAGGTTTTAGTACTCGACTCCAAGAAATGCCTCGGGTGCAAGATTCCAGAGGGGCCCTGCACTCGGGTGGACAGTAGCTTCTCAGAGCATTCTTTGGAGGCAAATGGGAGATGAGGGCAAGACCAGCCTCTGGTGGCCAGGCTTCACTCACAGATGCCAGGAACCCTGAAGACATCCTGGCTGGCTTCCTTGTAACGTTTGTCTCTTGCTCTGAAGCGCCCTGGGTCAGGCAGCAGGGAGCACTTGGAGGCCGTGCTGCCTGAGAAGGGCCCGGTGGGCAGGTTTCTGAGCAAGGCGGCCCCCAGCATGGGCTGCTGCGTGCTCGTTTTCAAATATTGAAATGCCTCTGAAACAAGAATGGTTGGCTGGGTCTCCAGAACCAACACAGAAGCTGGGAGAGAACCCTGGAACAGGGAAGGTGGTGGGGTCCCCCCATGGGGAGCAGTGATGGGGCTGGAGGCTTCCACCTGCACGTCTTCTCTCTCACGTTGCCTTGGGTGGACGATTGCCTTCTGGGTTGGTCTTTCACGGGGCAGGACGCAGCATGACCAAGGGAAGTCCCTCAGTGCCGTCGGGACAGAGGAGGCAACTCGTGCAGGTGGGCTGCCGGTCTTCCTCCCCTGTCCCACCCTGAGGGGCAGGCTTGCCTCGGGGTGAGCCCAGAGTGCTCCCCAGGGGCTCTGCCCTAGGAGGAGCTTGCCATCCCCAAGCAAGAGGACAGGTCTGGCTGTCAGCTGAATGCCGAGGAGACTGGGGAGGGTGGGAGTGGAGTGAGACCTCTCAGGGAGAATTCTAAGACATCCAAGGGGTGCATGTGCTCTTAAGCAGCCCAACAAATGGAGCAACCTGTGTGGGAGGGGCAGAACCGCCGGAACAAATAGATCAAGAAGTTTAAATAAGCAGAATAAATATCCTCGGGGAGATCAGGAAGCAGGAATAAATGTTTATGAAGAAAACTAATTAGAGATAATAGGTATGAAAAGTAGAATTAAAACAGAGCACCCAGTGTGTGGGCTGAAGAACTGAGGAGTCAGCTCGAGAGCGCTTGTGGAGAGGGATGTTTGGGTCCTCCTTCCAGGAGGCATCAGAGAGGTAAAGAGGTGGAAAGAATGGCCGGAAACGACGTGGAGGCTAGAGTTAGAAGGGTTGCTGTTTCTTTATCCATAAAGGTCACAAAGAGGGGAGTGAGTAAATGGAGGAGAGAAAATAAATGTTTGAAGAACTAATGACTGAAGATTTTATGAGATGATTAAATGCTCTGATTTGACGGATGCCTGGAATACCAAACAGGATAGGTTCACACACACACACACACACACACACACACACACACACACACACACACACACTTTTGTTGTTCAGTCGTAAAGTAGTGTCTGTTTGTAGCCCCACAGACTGCAGCACGCCAGCCTGCCCTGTCCTTCACTGTCTCCCAGAGTTTGCTCAGAGTCCTGTCCACTGGAGTCAGTAATGCTGTCCAACCATGTAATAAATACATCAGAGCCCGAGGGAAGCATCCAGAGACAGAAGGCAGACCCCTACAAGAGAGTCCAGTCCACTGCCTCGTGGGAGGTTGGGAGATGATGGTGTGATGTCGCAGAGCATGCAAGGAATCTTCCTACCTGAAATTTTGTGCCTTTCTAAGTTATTTAAATGTGAATAGAAAAAAAAGGCATCCTCAGAGGTGGTCATTGTTGAGGAGGAGTTACGGTTGGTAGCGGTTGAGAAAGCCGGCTCTGCCTCGGGTGACTTACGAGGGGTTGGGAGTGGGGAGTGGCTGTGGGCCAAGGCTGAACTCATGAGTTCTAATAAAAGAACGTCCATGTCCACCTGTGTGTCCATCCTTCATCTGAATAAGATAGAGCTTGCGCCATCACACACACACGCTGCACAGAGTCCCTTTTAGAAGGAGTTGCCAGGAGGGGGAATGAGAAGTGGGGGTGATAAGGGCGAACACATAACCGAGTCCAGTTAATTATCACCTCAGTAAGTAACAGCTTGAAGTGCATAGCCATCAGCTGCAGGACTGAAGTGCCAGGCCCTCTCAGCATTGCAGGGCGTTGGTGGGGTGCAGAGCAGGGAGAGAGGAGAGGGGATGGGAGAGCGTCAGGCGGGGGACACACGTGGGCATGGATGTTCTATTTTTCAGAACTCAGGAGTTCAGCCTTGGTCAGTGGCGAGGCGCCAGAGGCGGAGGAGGTTTTCTTTTTTTAAAATTGAAGTATAGTTAATTTTCAACTTTGTGTTAGTTTCTGCAGTGTAGCAAAGCGACTCAGTTATACAGATATATGTTCTTTTTCATATTCTTTTTCATCATGGCTTCTCATAGGATACTGAATATAATTCCCTGTGCTGCATAGTAGGACCTTGTTGTTCATCCACCCTGTGTATGATAGTTTGCATCTGCTGACCCCAACCCCCAATCCATCCCTCTACCTCCCTCCCCACCCCCGGCAACCGCAGATCAGTTCTGTGTCTGTTGAGCCTGTTTCTGTTTCATAGCTAAGTTCATCTGCGTCATGTTTTAGACTCCACATATAACTGATACCATATGGAGAAGGCAATGGCGCTCCACTCTAGTACTCTTGCCTGGAAAATCCCATGGACAGAGGAGCCTGGTGGGCTGCAGTCCATGGGGTCGCTAAGAGTCGGGCACGACTGAGCAACTTCGCTTTGACTTTTCACTTTCGTGCACTGGAGAAGGAAATGGCAACCCACTCCAGTGTTCTTGCCTAGAGAATCCCAGGGACGGGGGAGCCTGGTGGGCTGTCGTCTATGGGGTCGCACAGCGTTGGACACGACTGAAGCGACTTAGCAGCATATGGCGTCTGGCTTTCTCTTTCTGACTTACTTCACTTATATGATAATCTCGATTCATTCTTTTTTATGGCTGAGTAATGTTCCATTGCACGTATGCCACGTCGTCTGTATCCTTTCATCTGTCAGTGGACATTTAGGTTGCTTCCATGTCTTGTCTGTTATAAATAGCACTGCTAGCCTTTCCTTTCTCCAAGGGATCTTCCCAACCCAGGGATTGAACCTAGGTCTCCCGCATTGCAGGCAGATTCTTTACCAACTGAGCCACAAGGGAAACCCCATAGAGTACATACGTCTTTTCAAATTAGAGTTTTGATTGAATATATGCCTAAGAGTGGGATTGCTTGATCATATGGCAACTCTAGTTTTAAGTTTTAAAGGAACTTCTTCACTGTTCTCTATAGTGGCTGTGTCAGTTTACAATCTTACCAACAGGATAGAAGGGGTTCCTTTCAGAGACGTTTTTCTCAGTGAGTACCAACCAAATGTCAAACATCCTTATCCTTCTCAGAAATAATAGTCTGTGAATTTTGTCCTTTTTTTTTTTTGGAGGGAGAGATATGGACCATTTTGTAAAAGTCTCTACTAAATGTGTTACAGGGTTGTGTCTATTTTATGTTTTGTTTTTTTGGCCACGAGGCCAGTGTGGGATCTTAGTTCCCTTGACCAGAACCAGGGGTGGAAGCAGCGCCCACCCCACCCCACATGCCCTGCATTGGAAGGCGAAGTCCTAACTGCTAAACCACGAGGAAAGCCTCTCTGCCTTTCTAAAAGATATTGGTTTATTTGGCTGCACCAGGTCTTCCTTGCGGCATACGGGACCTAGTTTCCTGGCCAGGTGTTGGACCTGGGCCTCCTGCATTGGGGGCACAGAGTCTCAGCCACTGGACCGCCAGGGAAGTCCCTGGATTTTGTTCTTTAAAAAAAGAAAAACTCTGGGACAAATCCGTTTCAGGATTTAGGGCTGGGAAGGTCTCTTTTCTGACAAAGTGGATTGAGCTGTCCCAGGTGAGACCTCGCCACCCCCTTGTGTCCTTGGCCTTACTTGCCAGGATGCCTTAGGCTCAGTTGTCTGGCCCTGGTGCAATCCCTCGCCCTGGCTTCATTTTTCTGTGTGATGACTTTCCCTCTCCTCCCTCCCCGTCATGTCCCTTCTCTTCACTAGTCCTTCTCTTCTATTTATTACTGGACTTCATTTGTAGACGTTGATTTTGGACACTGCGTTCGTGGCCTTTTTGCAAGCAGTCGCGCTGTGCTGGAGTCTGTGTGGGCCTGCAGTCAGGTGGTGAGGAGCTGGGCCAGGGAGCAGCCCCCGCCCTGGCTCTGTGCGCTTGGACTAGTTGGTTCTCTTCTCTGCTGCAGGCTCCTCATCTGCAGATGGTGAGCGCTAACGATTCTCACACCAGGACTTGTTGTGGGGAACAGCAGTCACGCAGGGAAGGGGCTCGCACGGAGCTTGGCACGCATGAAGTGCTCAATGAATCTTAGCATTGTGGTCAATACTCTTTTTTGTTCCTGTCACGTCTTTTATTTTTCCCTGGAATGACACAGCAGTCCTCAGTTACGACCATGTGGATTACAGACTAGTGGCCACCAAATGGCTTGCTGTTGGACTTTTCTCTGAAAGATAGAAAGTGGTCTGGTCCATATTTTAGAGAAGTGTGTGTGTAGGTATGTGTGTCTTCATGTGTGTGTGTATATATATATATATGAAAGTGAAAGTGTTAGCTGCTCAGTTGTGTCCATCTCTTTGCAACTCTATGGACTGCAGCACGTCAGGCTTCCCTGTCCTTCACTGTCTCCCAGAGTGAGACAAACTGATACAGTGCTCAAACTCAAGTCCATCAAGTAGGTGATGCCATCCAACCATCTCATATATATGTGTGTATATATAGATACATTCAGAAAGAGAGAGAGACAGAAGGAGAGACAGTAATGTGAGCCCCACAGTGGTTGCCTGTGATCGATGCTTTGGCTTGGAGTCATCAACAGATTGAGCCTGCAGTTGGTGCTGTGGCCGTGTGTGAGGCCCCAGACACTGCCCGCTTTCCCAGTGTGTTAATGGGTGCTCTGTGAGGGACCTCTCTCCAGCATCCCCAAGCCTGCTCCCTCTCACTAGCACGATCTGGCTTTAGGCCCCTTTCTCCTACGCCTCGAACATCCCTCTTGTAATTCCTCTTGTAATGAACAGGAAGGACTTTGAGCTTGAAGACGGGATATTAAACAACCTACTATAACTCCCCTTGGCTTCTGTGTGGCCCCTCCCTCATTGCCTGCCTGCCGTGGGCCACCCAGCCAAGCCCAGATCTGGCCATGCTTCTTAAGTTCAGATTCCTCATCGCACATCCCCCCAGCCCCCACTGTGGATCTCTGGGGGCGTGAGAGCGGATCCTGGGCTGGCCAAGGGTGAGTGTCCAGGCCCTCGGGAGGGGATCCCATGGAGGGTGGGCTGCAGAGCTGAGCACAGACACAAGTTAAAAGGTGAGAGAGTAGTGCATCAGGCTGTGAAGGCAAAGGTCTGCCCAGCAAATGCTCCCCGTCCACCTGCCAAGTGGAATTTGCTCAAACATATGGAGGCTACAGTTCGCTGCACAGCCAGCTTCCTGGCCAGAAACTGCCGGAGAGTGGAGCCAGGCTCACTTCCAGTTGGGACCAGCGCAGCTACCATATCTCGGCTTGAATGCGCCACAGGTGTTTCAGAGCCTGACATGTGCCTCCCATCCTCCCTGCCCAGCAGGTGCTGGTGGCAGCTGGTGACCCACTGTCCCCTGGTTTTCCCTGGAGCAGGGGTCCAGCCCTTCTTGAGAGGGGAATCTTTGTTTATGGTAAACAGAATCTTTGTTGTAATTTTTGGGAAGCCAGGCCTCATAATTCCATCACCTAGAATGGTGTCTGGCAGGTAGCTCAGTCACATGAGTTGAATGAAAGGGGAGCGCTTTACAGAACGCTGGATGTCTTTTCCATGCCCAGCAAGTCTCTGCTCTGTGGAGGTCTGAGAAGGAACATTTGCATGTCCCGGCCACTGGTGGCTGTGGTTCGCCCCTCCCCTAGTTGCTATAAGGGCTGCTACGGCTCACAGAAGCCCCCCTTCTCTGGAGAATTGCCTTCAGAGCCCGCCTTGCCCGGAAGGTATGAACACCCCATCCAAGGCAGTCCCTGAAGACTGACTGACAAGGGGTACAGAGCCCTCAGTTGCTTTAGGGGGTGACTCTGGAGTAGAACTGCTTCAGAGCACACTTCCGGCCTCCTCAACCCACCGGGCTCAGGATAAACTCAAGAGAGACCAGATGCTTCAGCTCCTCCCCATCCTTGTCCTGCCTCCCTCTCTTCTCTGCAGGGAATCACTGCCTCAGGCTCTGCTTCCAGGGAGACTCACCTAAGACATCCCCCAAGAGACTCCACTCCTGCTCTGAGCTCGGACTGTTGAGTTTGGAAGGGACTTTAGAGCTAAAACACTTCCATTTGGAGGGCAAGGAAACCCAGGTGTAGGGTTGAGACAGGACACCTGGGCAGGCTCAGAGGACAGGTCACTCTGGCTGCTTAACTTGGTAGCTGCCTGAGGATGCATAAACCATATACTGTGGTGCTTTGGGGGGGGGGGTTCCCTCAATCCCTGACCTGACTTCATCCCCCTCGCCCCCCAAGGTCACCAGGACAGGGAAGCCCCGATACCTGTACCAAGACAACTCGAGGGCCTCTGTTCACAGGAAGGGGACACTGTCCTACCTCTGCCTGGAGAAGGGCTGCTGCCTTTTCCTCCACAACTGCACGGAAGGGGCCAGCTCCTCCATCCCAGGACGCTCAGAGCTACTTGTGTGAAATGAACTCTCTCTCTTGGGAAGTGAAACAGCAATTTTCTTTTTTCTCTGCGTAGTTTGCCATCTCTTTCTCCATCTTCATTGCAGTTTTCCCTAACTACCATGTGTGCTTTTATTGAACGTTCTTTCGAGTCCATTGTAGCAAGTAGGCGTGACACACATAAGTGCTTAGGCATTTGATTTCCTGCTGAAGATCTCCAAAGCAGTTGGAATAACTAAGTGGAAAGGAGAGTAGATGGAGGGAGTATCTTTTGACTTTTCTTCTGAGGAAGCAATGATGTTCGCAGCCCAGGATTCTTCTCATTCCCCTGCTTATCCTTGGGCTCCTCCAGAAATGTATCTAAAAATCAGAGGCAGTTATTGCCCTTGGAGGGGTTCCAAACCCAGATCTGGGTGACTCTTGGCTTGCATTATCAAATCCATCTATCTCCTTGGATCAGATTAACTGAACACTTGCTGGGTCTCTGGGCGAGTAAAGCTCAGAGATCAGGAGAGTCCTGGCTTCTGCACTGCCTTCCCAGGTGACTCAGCAGTAAAGAATCCACCTGCAATGCAGGAGACCTGGGTTTGATCCCTGGGTCGGGAAGATCCCCTGGAGGAGGGCATGGCAACCCACTCCAGTATTCTTGCCTGGAGAAGCCCATGGACAGAGGAGCCTGGAGGGCTGTAGTCCATGGGATTGCAAAGAGCCAGACACAGCTGAGCATGCCTGCGTGGACTTCTGCGTTGGCTGAACACGCTTACTGACCTCGGCTGATGGACGCTCCTCCTAACCCCAAGGTTACTGGGCTAGAGCACTGTGTGAAAGGTTGTTTGACTGCACTGGGCTGCTTCCGTCATGGAAGGAGCTGCGTTTTGTCCACACTGGTCTTGACTCTTGCCTTCCCTGCACTCGCGCTTCTGCCAAAACTACCACCCCTGGGCTTATAACATGCTTTATAAACCATCACGTTTCCCAAGCTGTCACTGAGCGTGGTAACTCGGATCCACTTGTCAGACTGCAGGACCTTTGGGAAAAAGGAATTAGGGAATTTTCAAGGGAAGTGGGGCCTTGGAAATCTCCCAGCTCGGGGCCCAGAGAGGGTGAGAGATTTGTTTGAGGCCACAGAGCTGTGCGAGCAAGAACACCTGGGAGGGGGCCCTATATTTTGGTGCTCTTTCCATCTAACTCAGGAAATCGTAAGCAAACCCAGAGTCTGGGTCCTGGGATATTCTGACTCTTAGAGCAGAAACTCCCTTAGTGGACTGGCATCCTCACTAGCTATCACCGGACTGATCCTCACTTGATCAATATTATGAAATAGGCTGGTGAGTCTCATCTGGGACCAGGTGGCATTTGTCATCCCAAACCACTGGGATTAAGACTGGGGAAGTGTGGGATTTCCATAAAAATTGGGCATCTGTTTCCGACAAAAGGGCATCTGTCTGTCTGAAAGATAAAACTCATAGATGCCCACTCTATCGCTCTGTGTGAAGTCCCACATGTTTCTTTACACCGGCTGCAGGAGCTGTGAGCTTCCCTGACACTGGGAAGGCCACACTGCCCTTTCTAGTGCCCCGGAGACCCCCGGGCTTGCCTTTACACACAGGGGCCCAGAAAGCTCAGCCAACACACAGTGGTCATTGTCAGGCTGCCTAAGGAAAGGGCAGGAGGTGGTGGCGGAACAGTCTTACAGACATGCTAAGTAGCTTCGGTTGTGTCAGAAATCTGTGACTCCATGGACTGTAGCCCGCCAGGCTCCTCTGTCCATGGGATTCTCCAGGCAAGAATACTGGAGTGGATTGCCATGCCCTCCTCCAGGGGATCTTTCCCATTCAGGGATGAACCTGAGTCTCTTGTGTCTTCTGCATTGGCAGGCAGGTTCTTTACACTAGCACCACCTGGAAAGCCCCAGAACAATTGAGTCTCCTGTAATACATCATTTTACCCCAAATAGAAAGATTTAAGCAGCTTTTTATTTTAACTACATGACCCATTAAAAGAAAATGCATAGTCTTATGTCCTCTTTGATTGAGACAGAGTGCTTCATTGATACTTGACACACCTGTCTTCTCAAGAGAAGACTCTTGAGAGTCCCTTGGACTGCAAGGAGATCCAACCAGGCCATCCTAAAGGAGATCAGTCCTGGGTGTTCATTGGAAGGACTGATGTTGAAGCTGAAACTCCAATACTTTGGCCACCTGATGCGAAGAGCTGACTCATTGGAAAAGACCCTGATGCTGGGAAAGATTGAGGGCAGGAGGAGAAAGGGAAGACAGAGAATGAGATGGTTGGATGGCATCACCGACTCAATGGACATGGGTTTGGGTAGACTCCGGCAGTTGGTGGTGGACAGGGAGGCCTGGCATGCTGCGATTCATGGGGTTGCAAAGAGTCAGACATGACTGAGTGACTGAACTGAACTGACACCCGTCAAAACTGTGAAGGGGAAGAGTTGAGCCTGGCACCTGGGGAATAGGGCCTGCCAACTGTTGCCCACCCCAGGGAGCCTGAGGGTTTTGAGGGCACTGCCTGGCACTCTGGGGGTGGCATTTACCTGGTCACATCCTAGGGGAAGGACTGGGCAGGACAGCAGATGTAAGCGTCCATGCTTTCTCGGAGCTCTGCTCAGCTGGACCTTTGCATGGGCGGGGGTTGAGCATGGTATCTTGGATCTAGATGTCACAGAATCAGGGAATCTTGAGATAGCTGGGGCCTTGGAAATCTCCCAGCAAGGGGTCCAGAGGGGGTGAGAGATTTGTGTGAAGTCACGCAGCTGTGAGAGGAAGAGCGACTGGGGCACTTACCGTTTTTGGTGCCACTTTTGTGTTTTAGTCCTCTTTCCGTTAACTCAGGGGGTGGCGTTTTATGGAGAGATGCGCTATTCCTGAAGATGGTGTGGCCCGCCTCTGGGAGCTCCAGCACTCTGGTCCCATTAGCCTTATGGCTCCTTACAGCAGGCGCTTGTTACTCTCAACCTAAGGACTTTCTCTGGCTGCAGGGCAATGCAAGACCAGTACACAGGGCACCAGGGAGTTAACCACCCCAGGGCAGCCTTCGGCCAATGAGAGATGGGGGTCGCTGTATACATACCGCATCTCTTTACCCTTTGGACCAACCACTTCTTCACTCTTATCCTCAAAAAGTGCTCCCAGAACTAGCAGCCTCAGCATCACCTGGGAACTTGATAGAAATGTAAACTCTCAGCCCCACCCACTTCAGACCTACTGAATCAGAAACCCTGAAGGTGGGCCCAGCTGACTGTTCTCATAGGCCTTCTAGGTGATTCTGGTAATGCTTAAGTTTGAGAATCTCTTCTACACAGCCTCTTAGAGTGCTTCCCCAGAGCCCTAGTTGCTCTGGGGTAACCTGCTCATTATTGCACCCCGCTTGGTCTCTCTTTGCTTCTCTGCCCACTCCCCATGCCTCTGCCGATGCTTTCTGAGATCATCTCCCAAAGAAAGTACTTGCACTTGAGTCCCTGTTCCCCTGCTTCCAGGGGGACCTAGTTAAAACAGGTGGTACAAAGGGCCACAAACACCCCTGAGGTTCCTTTTCTCTTTCTTACAGTCACAGTTGGTTCTGGACACAATGTGAGGTGACGCAAAGCTTGTGATAAGTCCCGTCCATCTGCCAACAGGGAACCTGGTGCTTCCTACCAGGTGCCAATCAGCACCAATGTGCAGCCCCAGCACTCTGAAAAATGTACACGTCACCCAACCTCAGGAATCACTTCCTTTGTAAAAGAGCAACTAAGACCTGCATTTTCAGCTTTGGAGCTCTAATCCAGTGGAGGAGCAGAGTCAGCCACCACGAAACACTGACTGTAAACTGCACACTGGCAGCCCTGCAGGCGCTGTTCTTTCTTAAAACACAGCCTTGCTGGAATTTCCCCTTCCTGGTCCTTCGTGAATCAGGTACACTCTCCCATGTATCTGACAGCGTGGTGGGCAGGAATGGAGCCTCTAAAAGGCCAGGATGAGTCCAGCTGGACTGGGGGCAGGGGCCTGGGTGGGGTCTCCTGAGGAGGAGGGTTTCTGCTGCTGCACAGCTGAGGTCCTGGGGCTTGGTGGGCCTGGGTACAAATAAGATGCTTACTGCCTTGATTTATTGAGTACCAGTCGGGGAGGAGATGCTTTCCCGTGGTATTGCTGATTGTCACAACAGCCTTGCATGGCGCCAGTGACTCATCCGGTGATGGCTGGGTATCAAGGGTTTCCAGGCTCTAACCCTGCCACTTGTAAACGCTCACCGTTTGCTTCCCTGGTGGCTCAGTGGTAAAGAAGTGAAGTGAAGTCGCTTAGTCATGTCTGACTCTTTGCGATCCCATGTAGCCTGCCAGGCTCCTCCGTCCATGATATTTTCCAGGCAAGAATACTGGAATGGGTTGCCACTTCCTTCTCCAGGGGATCTTCCTGACCCAGGGATTGAACCTGGGTCTTCCGCACTGCAGGCAGATGCTTTCCTTTCTGAGCCGCCAGGGAAGCCCATCGGCGGTAAAGAATCTGGTTGCAGTGCAAGAGATTGCCTGCAATGCAGGAGACCCAGGCTTAATCCCTGGGCCAGGAAGATCCCTTGAAGAAGAAAATGGCTGCAGTCTTCTTGCCTGGGAAATACAATGGACAGAGGAGCCTGGTGGGCTACAGTCTGGGGTCACGAGTGTCAGATGTGACTTGGTGACTAAACCACCACCACCATTTGCCACCCCTGCCCCCGCTCCATGCCAGCTGTTTATGTGTTGCTGTTTAGTCGCTAAGTCGTGTCTGATTCTTTGTGACCCCCTGGACTGCAGCACACCAGGCGTCCCTGTCCTTCACCGTCTCATGGAGCTTGCTCAAACTCATGTCCATTGAGTCAGTGATGCCATCCAACCGTCCCATCCTCTGTCGTCCCCTTTTCCTCCTGCCCTCAGTCTTTCCCAGCATCAGGGTTTTTTTCCAGTGAGTCAACTCTTTGCATCAGGAGGCCAAATTATTGGAGCTTCTGCTTTAGCATCAGTCCTTCCAGTGAATATTCAGAGTTGATTTCCTTTAGGATTGACTGGTTTGAGATCCTTGCAGTCCAAGGGACTCGCAACAGTCTTCTCCAGCACCACAGTTCCCTCTGTATCTGTATCATGTCTAATATTGACCAATCTCATGGTGGTTGCCAGCCTGTTCTCACAGTGAGAACAGTGAAGCAGATATTAACCTCATTGTTAATGGTTACTATAGATCCAAGTGGATATTTCTGTTTTGTCAAGTCAATAATGACAAGGAACACATTTTAAAGGAAATAAACTAATGCTAATTGCTTCCAAATATGATCAGTAAAGCAGTTCTTTCTAAGAAAATACATATTTTATAATCTTGGCTTTTTTTTTTTTAACTGCTTGTTTGAGCTCTATTTTATGTATCATGAAACTCACCCATTTCAAGGGTACAATTCAGTGCTTTTTAGGAAATTTACAGACTTGTGCAACTGTTACCTTTAATCAGTTTTATAACATTTTCATCTCCCAATAAGCTCTCTTGTGCCAACTTACTGTTAATCTCCATCCCCACCCCAGCCCCAGGCAACAAGTAGTTTACTTTCTTTCTCTATAAATTTGAATGTTGGCCATTTTAAGATGCAATATTTCTCAGCTCCTGTGTTCTCCTTTGCCCAACTGGAGACTCGACAAGAGGTAGCAAGATCATGGGACGATGGAAAAGGTGTGGACCAGGAGCCACGAGATCAGCTCAGCTGGGACACTCACCCATTATCTTCGAGGGGTGGGTGAGTTCTCTCGGGGCTTAGTTTCTAGCATTACAATAGCTTTGCAAAATTGCTGAGAGATAACTGGTGTGAAAATACCCTGTGAACTTAGTAGGTGGCATCATCCTGACTCAGAGGTGAGGAAAAGGAAGCTTAACTAGAAAGGGATGGGGCTGGCGTCTACGCACAGTGTTTCTGGTCCTGAAGCTCAGGTGTTTCTTAGTTCTCTGAGGTGGACAGAAGAACATAATTCTCTGCTGGGCTTATATATCGTTGACCTTCATTTTGAACCAAAATTCTGCTCTCTGTAGCCCCCTAGCAGCTTTCCCCAGCAGGCCCCACTGCAGGTGCAGCCAGGCAGTGAGAAGCAGGAGTCTCTTCCAGATGCTCAGCCCTAATGTCTGTGGCTTCCCTGCATGCCCAGGTGAGCAACTGTGGACCGGGCATCTAGGTTACCCCTCCTCCAGCACGCACCTTCCCATCACTCAGTCCTTCCACCCCAGACTTGTTCATGCACCTGCTCTTCATCAGGGTGGGATCCTCTCCAGCTCTGTTAGCCAATCACTCTGCACTCACCTTCCCGTGAATGCCAGGTCACTCCCATCAGAGGCCGGGCCCACTTTCTCCAACCCTGACCTTGGGGACCAGATACTAAAGTCATCCTGCCATGAGTCATTTGCCAGAGAGTCATTTGTCCTGAGCACAAAGGAGCCAGCCACAGCTCCAACCATGTCTGGGACTTAGAACCTCCACAGTCAATACTCAGCTCAGCATATATGCCGAAATGATTAGCTGCAAAAAGCCCCAGGCCCCTCCCTGAGATTCTGCGCTTGCCTCGTCAGGTAGGAGGCACCGAGTGGGGAGCTGGGGTCTGCCCTTGATTCCATGATGAAGGCAGCACAAGGGCCCCTGTGGGTCCCCTCTGCTCCGCCAGGGAGTTTACCCTTTTGCAAAATAAGTTTGGTCTGGTAAGTGTTCTAAGTTATTTTCTGCAGCCTTGTCCTTCCACCTCTCCACCCAGCACATACCATGTTCTGGGTTTATTCCCTTTATATATTTGGGTTTTATGTAAGATTTTATTCCAAAACGAATTCCACTGCTGAAAAGAATGGAAAAACACTGGGTTGGTTGCCTCCAGCTCTAGCAAATAATTTAAGACGTTGTAAAAAATGTCTTTCAAAAGCAAGCGGGCTCCCTATGATTGATACAAAATAGCACTTGGTTGACAAGCTTTCTACAGCTCTTTTTAAAAAAGAGTCTTCCTTTTAGGATTTCACTGACAGGTGAGCTTTCAGAAATTTTATTTGGAGCAACAGATAAAGTAACAAACGCCTTGGACATCTGTGCAGCACTCTTAGCCTTCACGCTGGTTATTCTGTTTCGTTCCCAGCTGTCTCCTGCATGTAGATCACTGAGGGGTGCTCAATAAGCAGAGGGTCTCGAGAGAGCCTGTGGAATGGGCTTAACACAAAAAAGCAGAAGGTGCCTCCGTAAAGGTGCACCAACATTTCAGGCAGGGACCCAACTCTTCATACACTTTCAGTCAAAGGTGGGTGCAGGGTCCCCTTAGTGACTTTCCTGTGTGTGTGTGTGTGTGTGTGTGTGTGAGAGAGAGAGAGAGAGAGAGAGAGAAAAGGCTTGGGAAGGAGGCAGAGAGAGAGCAAGGTACAGATAAAGGTCCAGAGAGAAAAATGTCCATAAAGAGATACAGTTACATAGAAACAAACACACAAAGACAGACAGAAACCAAAGTGGGGAACAGGAGGATAGATGTGGGTACAGGGGAGATGGGGAAATAGGAAGTCCCAGAGAAACAGAAAGTGATGGGATCAGTTGAAACATTTGTTGAATACAGCTTACAAGGGACTTGGAAGAGTTCAGACACTTGTTAGCAGAACCATTAGTGGATTGTATGTAGGCAATTTGAATTAAGAAACTATTAAAAATTAATTGGACAGTTGGAGACATTTGAACAATAACTTAGTGTTTGATGATATTAACTTGACATTTGATCATTTTTGAGTGTGTTAATGGGATCAGAGTTGTGGCTTTTACAGAGTGCTTGTCATTTGGAGACATCTGAAATATTTATGAGTCAAGTGATTCAGTGTCTGAGCCTGCTTCAAGATAGTGTGGGGGGAGCGGTGGGAGGGGACGTCCACGATTGTTTCCATAGGTTATTTTTTTAAACTTTATTTATAACTCGAGGATAACTGCTTTACAGTATTGTATTGATTTCTGCCATATATCAACATGAATCAACCACAGGTGTATGTATTGTTGAAGATGGGTGATGGGAACACAGAGGTTCCTGATTCTGCTACTTCTGTGTGTTTGAGTTTTTCCATAGTATGAAGTTAAAAATATATTTGTTGAATGCTTGTCCTGGGTCAGGCATTGTGTGGGGAATGAGAGAGGCAGTGAACAAAACAAAGACAGATGTGGAGATGGAGAGGAGGAGGGAAGGCAGAGGCAGACAGAAACCCAGAGAGGCAAAGGAAAGACAGAGAGGAGGGGTGCATGCTCCAGGCCAACATGCAAAGAGCAGGCTTCACCCCAGTGGCGCTGACATGTTGACGAATGCCCCAGGGTTCCTCGGGCCCTCCCAGGCTTGGGTGTAAACTCAGATGATATGGACAGTAATCACTTCACCCTTCGCCAGCCAATGGTTCCTGGCAAAACCTCCTGTACAGGTGTCCCGGGAGCCCTCTGGAAGCTCAAACCCAAGTCCACTCAGCAACCACACTGTGTCCCCAGCTCTCCCACCTCTTTTGCTGCCGCTTGGCCTAGATTGTTGCCTCTGTTGGGCCAGAACCAGGAAATATTTGCAATAACTTATTGCTGTTTACTTCCTCATCTCCCCCTCTTTGTTCTATTAAAAAAAAATTAGCTTCCAACCCAGGCAAGATGGTTGTTTGGGACACTAGTCCACCATCTCCTTGGTCTGCTGGTTTTCCAAATGAAGAGACTCTTCCTTGTCCCGCCCCAACACTCTCTAGCCTGGTTGGCCTGTTGTGTGGCAGGCATTAAGAGCTTGGCCTGGGGAGTATGGGTACCTCCTTCCACCCTTCTGTCTCCCTGGGCACTGCGGCCTGTCCTGGGCCCTGTCATGCCTACTGGACATTGCTTCTTCTGCCAGGTTGTGGTTACCCACACATGGAGCTGCTGGCTTGGCCAAAGAAAATGCTCGAGCCCTTTGTGTGACCAAGTACTCCGTGGAGGAGAGGAAGGCATCTCTCCACTCTGGCTCACAGGAGGCAGAGGAGAGGCGGAACCGGGCTGCTCTCTCTCCCTCAAGCCTCAAATTCTTCACACCACACCCCTTCCCATGTCCCTTCCTAATGCCCTGTCCTCCAGTGGTGTAGAAATGATTTCTGAAGCCATTCTCCTAGCATGCAGATGTGTGCAAAGGGTGCCCTGGTGCAAAGGCACATGTTTCGTCTTTTAGGTGTGGGTGACTCCTCTTCTTCCGGGGGCGGGGATGCTGGCCATGACTGAGGAGCACCTGCACAGCATGGGGTGCTAAGCCCTTCACTTGTGGGGCTGCTCAATAGGCACTCTTTCCCCAAGCCTGACCCTCTCCTCTTCCTTCCCACCAGGAAGATCTCTTCTCAGAAAAGCAGGCAGGTCTTCTGGCTGGCTTCTCCCAGTGGAATTTGCATTCTAAACCTCTGTGCTTTTGAATGGGGCTTGGGAGCATGTTTAGGGCTGAGGTCAAGAAACCAGACTGAGGGGTAGATGAAAGGCACCTAAAGGCTGATTAAGCATTGTGCTAGGTGTTTTCATATCCTATGAGATGGATATTATTATTTTAATAGAAATCATGTGTTCAGTTCAGTTGCTCAGTTGTGTCCGACTCTGTGACCCCATGGACTGTAGCACGCCAGGCCTCCGTGCCCATCACCAACTCCCAGAGTTCACTCAAACTCATGTTCATTGAATCAGTGATACCATCCAACCATCTCATCCTCTGTTGTTCCCTTCTCCTCCCACCTTCAGTCTTTCCCAGCATCAGGATCTTTTCAACTAAGTCAGCTCTTCCCATCAGGTGGCCAAAGTATTGGAGTTTCAGCTTCAACATCAGTCCTTCCAATGAATATTCAGGACTCATGTCCTTTAGGATTGACTGGTTGGATCTCCTTGCAGTCCAGGGGACTCTCAAGGGTCTCCTCCAACACCACAGTTCAAACCCATCAGTTCTTCAGTGCTCAACTTTTTTTATAGTCCAACTCTCACATCCATATGACCACTGGAAAAACCATACCTTTGACTAGATGGACCTTTGTTGGCAAAGTAATGTCTCTGCTTTTGAATATGCTGTCTAGATTGGTCATAACTTTGCTTCCAAGGAGCAAGTGACTTTTAATTTCATGGCTGCAGTCACCATCTGCAGTGATTTGGAGCCCCGAAAGTAAAGTCTCTCATTGTTTCCTCATCTATTTGCCATGAAGGGATGGGACCAGATGCCATGATCTTAGTTTTTTGAATGTTGAGCTTTAAACCAACTTTTTGACTCTCCTCTTTTACTTTCATCAAGAGGCTCTTTAGTTCCTCTTCTCTTTCTGCCATGGGGTGGTGTCATCTGCATGTCTGAGGTTATTGACATTTCTCCCGGCAATCTCGTGTACTATTATTATAATAGCAACTAGCACTTATTGAGCATTTACTATGCACCAAGTGTTGTGATATGTGCCCTACACATACTGTCTACACATTTAATTTTCACAATAATCCAGTGAGGTAGGTTGCTTTGTTCCTCCCATCTTATCAATGAGAAAGCTTTGGGGAGAGTAATGGGTGCAAATCCCACTGTATCAACGCTTGACCTTGTCTTGCTCGTGTCGTCTGACCTGCATGTTGAAGTAGGGAATGCTTGGCTATCGTGGCTCAAAGACTGTGTGTGCTGTACCTGTATAACCTTGAGAAACCTGTTATGATGAGATGCTGATGCTACTCTTATTCTCTAAGACAATGACTGACTCTGAAGCAGAAAAAGAAGAGGCAGCAAAAAGGCTTTCCCTATCGTAGGCAGAGCACGTCAGCTCCATTTGAGATGCTCGGACCACCTCCTACTCCCCGCACCCCGCCGCCCACCAGAGACAAGCAAATGCCTCATCCTTCTCATTGCTTAATCAAACTGGGATCCCGTCACCCTGTTGAGCCGGATGGTTTCTGACAATACCAAATGGGGCTTTGTGTCGCTCATTTCTGCCAGCATTAAGATAGATGGGGCCACCATTAGCTGCAGGTGTGGAGCTGGCTTGTGGGAAGCAGCCCCTTACACTGCCGTCCTTCTCATCCAGGCTTTGTAGGTTGAGGCTGACCTTCCTGTTGCACTCCACCCTGAAGTCAGTACTGGTTCCTCTGTCAAATCTCTCCTCTGTTGAAGAGAATTTCCAGATGCATGGACATGGCTTCTAGCCTAGCAATCCCTTCCAGACGTAGAAATCTGATCTCTCATCTCCTCTCTTCATTGCTCCGGTCAAATTAGGAAGAAGTACAGGGTGTTATTAGAGACTCTTAAGGTCTCCTGGAGCTTGGCTACTCGAAGTGTGTTAAGTGTGTTCCATGGACCAGTGGTGTCAGCATTCCTTGTTTGACCTCCAGAACTTCAGGCCCAGCCCTCATCTGCTGAACTTCGGACTTAGATTTTTAACAAGGTCCCAGGATATTAGAGTTTGGGAAGGACTGCAAAACTGGTGGTTCTCAAACTTGGCTGCACACCGGGGGAATTTCCCAAAATACCCGTTCCCACTTCCCACAGCTTGGTTGGGAGGTGGTTCAGGTAAGGCGTTATTAAGAGGTCCTCAGGTGATCTCAGTGTGCCCCTGGGGCTGGGAACCCCTGCCTTAGAGAACTGGGTGATACCCACTCCTCATTCTGTGAATGGAAATGCGAGGAGTGGCCCCCTTGCCAGAGTTCTAGCACACAGGCGCTGAGTCGGCACCCCTTGCAGGACTCGGACTTAAGCCCTTCTCCTCCTCCTCCTCCTCCTCACTTCCAGCCTGGAATGTGCAGACAACCTTCTCTTTTGCCACAGACAAAGGGGGCCTCTATGGCATCATTTTCTGGAAAGGTGGGAGGTGGGGAGCAGCTAGGGTGCTTGCCTTTGCCACAGAGAAAAAGGAAGACTTCTTCCTGCAGTATGGGAAAGCAGAGAAGGGCTTTAGGCTTGGGCTGTTGCGTCTCCTTGCTCCTATTGGGAAAACAGAAGTCCCGCTGGGCACAGCTCGGGGAGCGGGTGCTCAGGGCCCTCCTGGCGTCCCCCCAGCTGGTGAACTGCTGCCCTGACTAGTGAATTGCAGGAGTGATGGGCCCTCGCTGCCCCCTGCGCCCTCCACCCTGGCCCTGCCTGTTCCTGGCACTCCTGCTGGACTGAGAATCCCTCACTGCCCAGGCCCTGAGTCTCAGCGGTTTCCTCCGCACAGCTATTTTGGGAACAGGAACTCAGACGTTTGGGTGGAAGAGGACAAGCCAAGGGCCTGGAGGCAGGCTGGCCGAAGGGAGGGCCGGCAGCTCAGAGCAGAGGCAGCCCCCACGGGCCTCCTCCGCACACAGGCCTGGTCATGTGGCCCCAGGGGCTGCTGCTTGAAAGAGCCCCCATTGTCCACGCTTCATATTTCAGAGAACCAGACTCAAGGAGGCGAGGCCTGACTGTTTATTTGTTTTAAAAGCAAGAGGGGGCTCAAGCCAGCTTGCATTTTCAGCTCCGGAAGAGGGGTGTGCACAGGCACGCAAGCCAGACTGACTTCTCCACGTTTGTTTTTCTAACATTGGAAACCGTGTGGTTGGGAGAAAATTCCTCTCACGTGCAGGGGCCTGCTTTCCCCGGGAAGTGTCCAGCGACTGCTGTGTCAACACTGCCAGGCTCAGCACATTGCGCTCCCAAGGGGCTGATGTGATGTGTCAAGGGGAAGATGCAACCCAGCCCCTCTGGGGGGCTCGTGCATGGTTCAAGGGGAGGGTGGGCATTCGAGTGGGCAAGGGATTCCCACGATGACTCGGTTGTCACCCCTCCAGAGGCCATCGCTGCCTCCCTCGGGTTCCCTGTTCCCAGGCAGGGCTGTGTTAGTGTGTGCAGCTACTGACCGTCCTGCTCTTACAGTGCCTGGTGGGGGGGCGGTTATGGGCGGGGGATGAGGCCAGGGGTTGAGCATGGTTCTCGGCTTCTCTAATTAACTGTGTCCGGGAGGCCCCTGGTGTAGGAGGAAAGGGCTTTGGCATCTCAGAGATCTAATGGAAGTGCCCATGCTGGTACATGCCAGCTGTTTTTCTAGCACTTCCTCTTCGTGGTGACCTTCCAAGGAGGGGTGCTGAGGATGGTGCAGGCACTGACCGTGAGGTGGGCATCACGGCTGCTCACTGGGTGCCCATTCCTTTCGCCGGTTTGTCCTTGGAGGCCCGCTGGGTGGTTTCAACTGTCTCTTCAGCCATAGTCTGAGGCCACGTGTGCTCCCTTTGCTTTCAGGAGACAGAGGACAGCCACCCCTTCAACAGCAAATGTTTCGGATAGCGGACTGCATAGTCCAAACAGCCCTCTAGACCCCAAGTACAGCCAAGGAAGCTTTTCTTTTCCTGCACGGAATAATAAACTCCAGCTCCCCTGGATGGCAGGAAACTGCATCCAGTTCAGCATCGTGATTCCAGGCATTCCTGGGGGTCAGTTCAGGGTCTATAGCTTACAGTGTGTGCTGAGTGCAGCCCAGAATGACAGGGTGGGACTTTGTGCCCCTCCTCCTGGTTCTCCTAAACTGCTGGGCTTTGGGAGCAGTCCGTGAGTGAGTGATGATCTGCGGTGACCTGCGTGGGTGCGGAGGGAGCGCCCCCGGCTTTGGCTGCTGCCTGGGGCAGCGGGGTGGCGGGCTTCCCCCATGCAAGGAAAGAAGATGCTGACAGCCTAGCTGAGACATGCTGGTCATGTCATTCATTCTCTGGGGGTGGCCTGTGGGTGGTCTGATCTCCAGAAGGCTCCCCTGGAACCAAATCAGTCATGCCTCCCTTTGACCCTCAATACATAAACTGTTTCCTCCCATCTGGTGTGTCACCTTGAATCACCTTCACCTGGCAGTTCCCAAGGCAGCGTGTGGCTCTTTCCGTGGTGCTGCATCGTTGGAAACATTGGAGCCTCCTCACGAGGCCATGGCCACGGAGAATGCTGTCCACCTCCCCGCTTCCCTCTGTACCAGCTCCCCTTACACCCTGCTGGCTCCAGCGAGGTACCTGGGTAGAATCGCCACCTTGGGGAATCCCTAGACGGAAAGCAAAAGGTCTTGCTTCTCTCTTTCAGCTCTCCCCAGACCTCCCGAAGACCCTGCTTCTGTTTCTCCTCTCTCCAAGGATGATGGTGGTGAAGGATGATGGTGAAGAAGGTGATGATGAGGATAGTGGTGATAATGATGTGTGTGTGTGTGCAGTGAAACACGTGGATTCTTATCCTCATCTTTAAGCTCTGCTCTCCTCCAGTCAGGCAGAAGGAAAATCTGATTTTTGCCCCCTGACACCCGTTTGCATCCATCTGTCCAGTCTCCATCTCAGAGCCGTGTTCTTGTTTGGAGCTTCTAGCCAGGGAGTGCCGCTGCTCATATACCCTTGACTGGAGACCGATTCTCTTCTACCTGGGAAGGTCGTCCTCTTTGACTAAGCACACAGCTTCAGGAGGGAGGCACATGGAGCAGTGAGGGAGGAAGGGGACACCCCCCTAGCCAGCCAGATGGCCCCCACATCCTTAGAGCTGTGTCCTTTAGGGTCCGGGGTTCTGTTGCCAGTGCTGGAGGCATCTGTGCCTCAAAGGATGATTTTGATTTTAGTTCCCAGTTGGTGGAGAGTCCCAACAAGAAGCCACAGGGAATCAAAAAAGGGCACATTTAATTAATATGTCATGTATCAACCTGCCACAGATATGTAATTTTTGAGTTAACCAGTTTCAACTCCCCACTCAAGCTGTCCACTAGCCACCGGCAGTCATCTCGCAGTTTGACTTTGGACACTTCACTTCAGATTTCAGGGTCTCAATTTTCCAAGGCTGGATCATCTCTCAGGCCCCTTCCAGCTTGAAACTTCTAACACACTCGTGTTTGGGATTCTGCACAAGCCTCTAGGTGCTGAGCCCTGACGTCCATGTGAAATACACTGAGTCCTCATCAGACTCCAATTTTCTCTAGGAATGGACGGGGGGTCTGTTATAGATTCATATAATCCACTGATAATCCAAAACCCCACGTTAGCCTCCGGTTTTGATCTTATGCATTAGAACTGCGAACAAGCTGCAAAACTGACCAATTTGAATTCTACCTGTCCCTTCCCCTTCTATCCTCTCAAAGACATTCTAATTTGATCTGTAATGTGGCCAAAGGGCAGACAGTAGAAGGGAGGAGAAGCCAGAGGCATGGAAAATCCCCAAACTGGATCATCCACCCCCTGGATAATGGGCAGTGACCTGAGCAGAATGCTCAATGAGCACTCATTTCCCCCCCAAGCCAGCCCCTGTCCCCACGCTGTAATCTCCATGGCAAAATGCATTAAATTGTCGAGCTCCTTAGACAAATTCTACCATTTCTCACCCAGTTCACAGGCAGGCTAGATTTTTGAAACTGAGAAGCTAGTTAATTGTCATTTGGACGTAGCAGAATTTCAAGTACCTTACTAAGGGAATTTCCTAACGGTCTAGTGGTTTGGGACTCCGTGCTTCCACTGCCTTGGGCCCGGGTTCGAACCCTGCTTGGGGATCTAAGATCCTGCAAGCTGTGGAGTGTAGCAAAAACAAAAAACCTTACCAAAATGCCAGTCTTGGGTGGGTGGGGGGCAAGGACTCAGTGGCTCAGTAGTACAGAATACAACTGCCAGTGCAGGAGACAACGCACGTTCAATCCCTGAGTCAGAAAGATCCCCTGGAGAAGGAAATGGCAACCCACTCCAGTATTCTTGCCTGGGAAATCCCATGGACAGAGGAGCCTGGAGGGCTATGGTCCCTGGGGTCGCAAAAAGTTAGACACGACTGAACGGCAGCAACAGCATCCCATTTTCCATTTTTGAGGGAGAAAATCAGATTGGTTCTTAGCCAGGCAGTGGATAAGCTGTCTTTGGACCAGACGAATGGATGCTCATTGCGTGCTCTATCTGCAGTCCCTGCCTCTAAGAGACTGACCTGTACTCTAAAACTCTGACCAAAGGTACTTGGACCAGGAGTGGACATCTGAGCTGGTTAGTACTTGTATTAAAAGACTTCAGGGCTCTATGGTGAGAGGCTAGATCAGTCATGTGGCCAGGTCCTTCCCCACCATGGACCCTGTGGCCTGCATGAGGACTACATGAGTCTCTGAAGTCCTTCGGGCGCCAGTGTCCCATGTCTTTCCTAAGCTTAGAGCCTCCTGTAGTCTCCCAGATCAGATCTCAGCAGGGATGAAGATTCACCAAGACAGAGTGCCCACCTTGGGGTAAACTGGTAGCCAAGAGCCACTAAGCCAGTATTGAGATGGTAGAGAGGGCTGGGAGTTGACGGTAAATCACAAGAGTCAGTGGCCGGGACTACGTCAATTGTGACTCTAGGAAGGGATGGACAACCAAAAAGTAGAGCTGAGAAGTGTCCCTTAGCGTCACTTAGTGTCCTGGCTGGGTTGGCTACCTGGATGCTTCTGGTATACAGAGTTGTGTGGCCCCATCTCAACCATCTGATTTTGCTTGGGGCTGGGGAACTTCCAGGGAAGAAGACGCAAATCCTGCCCACAGATGGAGTTAGGCACCGCCCCACTGCCAGATGCCCTTTACCTGCAGGTGCACCCAGCTCCCAGCTGCTGTGAGTGTGGGCTGTTGATGGCTCACTGTCTTTTTCCTTCTCCAGAGGATTGCCCTTGGCTGAGCCTGAGGTTACCCATCTTATCTCGAGAGGGAGCCTGTAACCGACTGATACATGGGGACAGAAGGTCAGCTCCTGGCTTTAAAGTGGGAGTAAAGTTATGCTGCAGTTTAGCCTTGGGAGCAGCCCAGGAGATCAAGCTGAGGCTTGTCTCCAGTGGGGACCACACCCAAGCTTAGCTTCCTCCTTGCTTCCTCCTGCTCCCTCCATCATCCTTCTCCCAAGACTTACCTTCAGTAAATCATCTGCCTTTTGCATTTCTGTTTCAGGTTCTGCATCTAGAGATCACACCTAAATGACATTTTGCTGATTAACACTTGCATCTTAGAAATTTTGTGGGGCCCACCTTTTCATATCTGTTTCTTTCATGACTTTGGGATCTTTCATCCTAACAAGGCAATTCCAATATGGTGAATTTATTAAGACTCTTAAGGAATAATGGAACCACTACTGAACTGGATAAATTCATTTAGAGCAGAAAGATTTTTGGGGGGGCAGAAAGATTTTTGGAGGGGCGGTGTTAAGGAAGATTTTAATTTGCTATCCACTGATAAATATTTGTACTGTAACAATTGAGCTAGGGAGAAAAAAAGACTCTATTTGTCTTATTTTGAATTACTTCCCTAACACACAAATTAATAGAAATTGCTTAAAGACTATGGTATAGGAATTTCTATCCTAGACTTTTCCTTTAGTGTTTCCCTTTTAGCTCATGTCGCATTTCATCCTCCTCCTCCTCCTCCTCCTCTTTTTTCCTTCTCTCCTTCACATTCACTGTTACTTTCTTGCTCTGATACTCACCTCAAAAGTTTCAGCTCCTGGAGTCATTACAATGTGTATATCTTCTCAGAGGAGCTCTGTATCACTTCTTGTCCTTCAAAAAAAATGATCTCAATCTCTATCTTCTTAAGAAAGAAGCCCCCCGTTCCTGCTTCACCCCACCATGTTGCTGAAAAGGCACTTGCAAATTATACTTCATCAAACACTTTCTAGACCTGTGGCAAACTTTTCTTTTTGAAATCCTAGAGCAAGCCTTGGAGTATCTCCCAGAACAATAAAAGCTTATTAAGTATCTGGTGAATTATAATCGCTGGAGGCTGTGAAAAATAATAACTTATTTGGTGATCACATAATGTTTCTATTTTTTCACTATAGATTACTAGAGCCACAACTTTTCAGCTTTTTCCAGCACACTTAATTTGAGCTATCAAAGCTCCTTATCCTCACTTTCTTATTCTTTCTTTCTGTCTGTCTTTGCAAGAAAAATAACAAGAAAAGGGGAATTAAATTGAGTCTTTTCATCTCATTTTATTATCAAGATTCTATTCTACAAATTGAACATGAAATGATATCCAAAGGTGGCTTGAAGTTAGTAGGACCAGCAGGGTTCCTAGAGTCCAATTTTATCCTTTGATATAACTCTCAGGAGGTTTTTTTTTTTTTTAAAGACAAAGCAAACTTGGAGAGCCAGCTTCATCGGAATCAATCATAAAAGATAAGTAAGAAAGTCTGGGTAATGCAGAGGAGGATCAGAATTCTCACTGTGTATCCAACAGTTTGAGAAAGTCATAGAGAGTGGATAGGCCCAGGTTGTCATTACTGGATTTCAGCTCTTGAGTAACCAGCCCTGTCCTTCCTTTCCACGCTTATGTCCCATTATTTTCTCCTCCTCTCATGTTGACTCATATTCTTCCCTTTTCTCTCTCAATGTACATGCACATATCTACACACTCACACACACATGTGTACAATTTAGAGAACAGTCCTGCAAATTAGGACCATATCTACATCATGAGTGTTAAGATTCAGAGTCTCATTAACCTTGTTTATTTCAGGGGTCAGCTGAAGTTAACTAAAATTCCTAAGATATTTTCCTAGCTGATGGTGAAGGCTAGAGTTGCCAATTAAAATATTAAAATAGAGGATGCCCAGTTAAATTTGAATTTTTTAAATAAGCAATGACTAATGACACCTACTTATACTAAAAAAAATTGTTATTTCTCTGAAATTCAGCTTAACCTGAGCATCTGTAGTTTTATTTTGTTATATCTGGCAATGCTAAAGGAGGCCTCAGGAGAGGGATGCAAACGAGAGCAGTGATGTTTGGGGGAGAGGCTGAACCCAACTGGAGGCCTGGAGGTGAGAGAGTCTGTTGATGTGGCTCACAAAATCAGCTCTCTGGGGCTGGTGTGGACAGGCAGAGATGAGATGGAAAGGCTCAAGTGGCAAATGTCCAGCAGAGGGCATCTTGGTGACTCCGGGCATTCAGGTGATGTGGGTCTACTGTGCCGCAGGCTCGGACTCTGGGAGCTCACACTTCACTGTCGTGTGCCTGTCTGGGGGGTCCCTCTGCCCTGGGAGGCTGTCAGTGTGCCAGCTTGGGCAGATGGACTGCCATCCCTAGTGAGAGGCAGACGCCCTCCCTGTGGTCAGTTTTTTCCTGGGTCTGTCTGTCTGTCTTCTTCCCAGCTGCAAGTGAGAGCAAGTTCAAGGAACCCTCCTGGCCTATGTACTGGGGCTCTCCAGAGAAACAGAACCAACAGGATCTATATCCGTCTACATGACTGTTTCATATTTGTTGTTGTTCAGTTGCTCAATCATGCCTGATTCTTTGCAGCCCCACAGACTGCAGCACACCAGGCTTCTCTGTCCATCACCATCTCCTGGAGCTTGCTCAAACTCATGTCCATTGAGTTGGTATGCCATCCAACCATCTCATCCTCTGTTGTCCCCTTCTCCTCCTGCCTTCAATCTTTCCCAGCATCAGGGTCTTTTCTAATGATTGTTTTATATATGTATATGTATAAAGCAACGGTCAGTGGCATACCAATTCTCATATATGTCTATAAAACATATATATGTAGACACACATACAGAATTCCTTATTGCTCAGGGGAGGTCAGTCTTTTGTTCGACTCAGATCTTCAGCTAATTGGATGAGGCCCACCCACATTTTGGAGGCCAATCTGCTTTACTCAACCAACCAATAATGTTACTCTCATCCAAAAACACCCTCACAGGAACATCCAGAATGATGCTTGACCAACCATCTGGGTACCATGGCCCAGCCAGGTTGAGGCATATAGCCATCACAGATTGTTTTTAGTGTAGTTGTTGACCAGAGTCACAGAGGTCATCTGTTACCTCCTGGGTGCAGTGGAACAACCGAGGCTGGGCTCTTCTGTGCAGTTCTGGGGCTAAAGCAAGAGCATAGTATTCCCCTGGCCCTGGCTTCTTCCTGTCTCTTTCCCAGGAACCTGCCAAAGGTGCAGGCAGGTGGTCAAAGATTGGAGGATTTTGAATGTTGGTCCTCTCACCCTCAATCTTCAGCTGCTTGGAGGCATTTAGAAAAAGAGGCTACCGCAATCAAGAAACCATTTACCTGAAATGATTGTTATGAGTTCTTGATTATGGAAGACATTAGAAGGCAGTATCATAGTCTGCTAGTGTATACCTTTTTTGTGCATGCTGGCAATGCTGCTGTTAATACATAGCCATCAAGCCATCTCCTGTGACAGGGAACATAATTGACCACGGGCTCTGCGCTCATGCTGAGCAATCCAACAGCATGCTTGTGTCAAGAGTTTTTCAGACTCTCATGAGGTTAATTCCTAGAAGGCCTGCTCACATAATAACTAAACGCAACTGATGAGTGTCTTTGGAAAAACAGTGGTGCTTCTCAGGCAGATATGAATGGGTCCTGATACTCAGGAATGATTCAGATTCCTTTGTATTAGAAATAATATTCAGTTTACATTATGAAGCAATTTCAGGTTTCACACAATTAACTTATTGCCCTGACAATGTTCAGTGGTATTTCGATTTTCCTATTAGGTGTTTCTCCTCTAGGTATATTGCTACATCAAAGCTTTTTAGCATTACATTGGTGAGAGTGAAAATAAAAATTATGGTCTCATCCTTAGATAAAAGCTAGTGATCAGGGCTGCCTGTAATGGTCCAGTTGTCCCAGGAGTTACAGACATTTTTAATTACTGAGATGAAAGCAGATGTTTACATGTAATTCCTAGGAAGCCACACTGTGATTCTCCTGTTTTGTGGCAAGAACTTCTTCCAGTCTTTCCACAGCTGATGATTGGTTTACCTCATAGTTAGTTAATACAGTTTCCAAAAGATGGTACCACCCCTGAGTCCTAGATGGCAGAGTGTCCATAAAGTATTGGAAAATTCCAACATCCAAATGAAGAACTCAGAGTATTATTTCTTGAGTTTGTGTTTTCCTGTGATAATCTTCTGTTGATAAGCTTAGCAAAGTCACATTTTACAAAAGTTTTAATTCCCCAACAAGATCAACAGAACTTATTGACTTTCAGTAGAGATAATGCTTAAATGTCTTGGCTAAATTGTATTTTCAGTCTCCATAGGGTCTTACCTCACCCAGCGGCTGAGTGCTGAAATAATGCACGGGTGACTAGTTCAAGGACATCTTGTTTGATTAAACGTTCAATCAATCTCTTATGCAAAACAAGAGCTCCATTTATAGATTTCAAGGGAATTGGTAAAATCATTATCGAAGGCTCTCATCAGTGGATTGACATGTTTTGGAAAGGTCTTTCTCACTGTGGTGTGGAAAACATTTAGAGGGATAAAGATCAGCAGCAGGAAGACCAGTTGGGGGTTCTGCTGCAGTCCTCTAGAAGTGTCTGAACTGGACCAGGGGTGGTAAGGTTGCTGAGGAGCCGGAAGTCTAGCCTCACACGGTGGTGCTCATGAGTCCAGCCTCACAGATCTCCTGTGACGGGGAACATAATTGACCACGGGCTCTGCACTCGTGCTGAGCAATCCAACAGCATGCTTGTGTCAAAGCCGTGCTTCCTGTGGACTGCTCTCCGCCAGTTATGGAGGACGCCAGTAATACAGATTCAGGAATATTCCCAGGAGACGATGGACTCTGATGGCTGGGTTTGGCTCCAGAGCTCCCGGATGGCTTTGTGGAAACTTCCTTACGCTACACAGCAGTAAGGACACGTCTGCCCAGCCTTCCCTTCCTCCCCTCCTGCTTGCCCAGGGTCATGCTGCATTGTGAGCTGATGGATCCTCCCGCCTTGTTGGCACCCTCCCCATGCTTTCTTATGGGCATTTCCCTAATCAGAATCCTTGCATGTTTATACACGCTTGGTGTCTGCTGCTTGGAGAACCTGGACTAACACAGGAGAGAGTGTCAAATTTTAAAAAATGTTAGATATCTGAAAAATAGACTTGACAAAGGAACGAGGGAGAAAGAAGAGTTTTCGATGCCTCCTGGTCTTCTGACCAGCAGTGGAGGAAGCACTGCCAGAGCTAGAGAACCTAAAATGAGGAGTGGGTTTAGAGTTGAGATTTGCTTTATTTAAAAAAAAATTTATTAAGCGTATAGTTGATTTTACAATGCTGCGCTAGTTTCAAGTGTACAGCAAAGTGATTGTTATACATACACGTATATTCATTCATTTTCAGATTCTTTCCTCATATATGTTATCACAGAATATTGAGTAGAGTTCCCTGTGCTATACAGTAGGTCCTTGTTGGTTATCTATCTTCTTATATAGAATAGTGTGTGTATGTTAATCCCAAACTCCTCATTTATCCCTCCACATTTCCCCTTTGGTAACCAAGTAAGTTTGTCTTTGATATCTGTAAGTTTGTTCTGTTTTGCAAATAAGGTCATTTGTATCATTAAGAAAAAATTAGATTCCATATGAGTGGGGTCATTTGATACTTATCTGTCTTTTGCTTCACTTAGTATAATCTCTGGGTCCATCCATGTTGCTACAGATGGCATTCTTTCATTTTTTTTTATGGCTGAGTAATAGTCCACGAATATATTTCCCATATCTTCTTTATTCATTCTGCTGATGGACATTTAGGTCTTGGCTATCGTAACCAGTGCTGCAGTGAACACTGGGGTGCATGTATATTTTCTTTTAAAAAAATTTTTATTGGAGTCTGCTGCTAAGTCACTTCAGTTGTGTCCGACTCTGTGTGACCCCGTAGACAGCAGCCCACCAGGCTCCCCCGTCCCTGGGATTCTTCAGGCAAGAACACTGGAGTGGGTTGCCATTTCCTTCTCCAATGTATGTAAGTAAAAAGTGAAAGTGAAGTCGCTCAGCCATGTCCAACTCTTAGCGACCCCATGGACCACAGCCTACCAGGCTCCTCCATCCATGGGATTCTCCAGGCAAGAGTACTGGAGTGGGGTGCCATTGCCTTCTCCATTATTGGAGTATAGTTGATTCACAGTATGTTACTTCCAGGTGTGTAACAGAATGAACCAGTTATAAATATACACACAGCCACTCTTGTTATTCTCCCACATAGGCCATTAGAGAGCACCAAGTAGAGTTCCCTGTGCTATGCACTAGGCTATCGTTAGTCGTCTATTTTATAAACATATAGTAGTGTGTATACGTCAATCCCAAACTCTCAATTTATCTCTCCCCCTCCCCTTATCTCATGGCAACCACAAGTGTACTTTCTATATCTGAAACTCTATTTCTGTTTTGTAGATAAGTTCATCTGTACCCTTAAAAAAAAAAGAGAGATTCCGCATATCAGTTCAGTCACTTAGTCATGTCTGACTCTCTGCGACCCCATGAACCGTAGCACGCCAGGCCTCCCTGTCCATCACCAACTCCTGGAGTTTACTCAGACTCATGTCCCTTGAGTCAGTGATGCCATCCAACCATCTCATCCTCTGTCATCCCCTTCTCCTCCCACCCTCAATCTTTCCTAGCATCAGGGTCTTTTCAAATGAGTCAGTTCTTTTTATCAAGTGGCCAAAGTATTGGAGCTTCAACTTCAACATCAGTCCTTCCACTGAATATTCAGGACTGATCTCCTTTAGGATGGGCTGGTTGGATCTCCTTGCAGTCCAAGGGACTCTCAAGAGTCTTCTCCAACACCACAGTTCATTTAGCATGGATCAAATCTTTGCCCTACCACCCGCAGTCTTTGTGACCTTGGACAGGTTGCTTCACTTCTCCATACCCCATTTTCTCCTGTGAAAGAGTGATGCCAAAAATTTCCATCTCCTAGGGATCAGTCTTGACAGTGACTGGCACATGGTCTGGGCTCAGTATCTAAGTGATTTCTAAGCCTGGAGTTTGTATTTTTTTTTGGTCACACCATGCAGCTTTTGGGATCTTAGTTCCCCAACCAGATATTGAATCCAAGCTCTTGGCAGTGAGAGTGAGAAGTCTTGATCACTGGACCACCAGGGAGGTCCCCAAGCCTGGAGTTTTTGATCTGCCTGGGTCCTTAACTGCATAGCGAGGGTGTTGGCCTAGAGGGCCCTGTCAGACTCTGCTGCCTAACTCATATGCAAGGACCCTTCCTCAGCACACTCTCCACTGCCACCCTAAAGCCCATGGCTTCTTCCTCCATGCCCCACAGTGCGCTGGGGCCCCTCTGTGGGGTTCTCATGCTTGCTTTGCTCTTTTACTCGATTGTGCACAAATCTCTCTAATCCACTGGATTGGAAGCTATCGGAGGGCAGGGAATATGCCGCAGTCTGCCTTGTAACCCAACAGTGACCAGCATAGTTCTTAGCAGGAGCACAAAGGTGCTTGTAATAAATTAAAGTTGGCCTCTGGAGAATGATGGTGGCAAAACTGAGAGTTATTATAGTAATATTTGGGTTGAATTGTGTCTCCCATCAGTCACCATACTTTTCATGTATCATGTCACCTAACTCCTATCAGCCATAAAGATAGGCATTATTATTCCCATTTTGTAGATGGAGAAAGGGAGTGAGAGGTTTAGTAGTGAGTTGCAGTACTGGGGTGGACACCCAATTCGGTTGGCTTCCAAAGATACTAAATTGCCAGAGTCTTTGAGGCTCTTTCTTCCTCAGACCCTTGTAGGCTAATATGTGCTGCAGTCCACTTCCTCCTTTAGTGACCCCCAAAGCCACCAAGTTGTCCCCTGCCTGCCAGTAGCACCCCTTCCCATCCATCCCGTGCAACTGTGGTTGTCATTCCAGGCTGCTCCCCCCCACCATCCACACACACCCAGCAGCATCCCAGCACTAGCCCTCACCATCCCCATCAGCTCCTTCTGCTGCCCAGGAACCTTGGCAACTGGATGCCTCAGTGCATCCAAAGGTGTCAGTTACTCCAAAGGTTATTTGTCCAGGACAACATTCTCACTTAGGCTGTTGATGCCTGGAACCCAACATGGGAGAACTTTGAGTCCAAGACAGGTTAGGCTGGAGAGGAGAGGTAAATGGGGAGCAGCAGCACCTTCTGGTCCTTCTTGAAGCAGATCTCAGACACCATTCCTTAGGGAGAAGCATCCTTTTCTTATTAGAGAGAGCTGGAAGTGAGGCATGAGACTGTTTGTATTATGCTTACTCATGGGGGGATCTGTTAATAGAATCATAAATCTGTGAAGGCCTCAGAGCTTCTCAATTCACTGGTCAGGCAACTGAACCCCAGCAAGGTTAGTCACAATGAGACATCCAAAGTGGCCGAGTCAGGACCAGGAGGAAAGTACCATAGGGAAGGCACTTCGTCATTAGAGCTGGGCTCCCTCCCTCCCCTTCTCTTTCCTGTCACCCACTTGCTTCTCGCCTTTGCTAAGCAGGAGGCTAAATCAGAGCCATAGTTCTGAGAGGTCAGGTTCCAGAGTGGGCCGGTGCTGAGGTCACCCAGCTGTGCAGTGAATCACTCTGGATGGAAGGTCACCTTAAGCTCGTCCTCCTGTGGTCAGCTCCATGGGGTGTGGCCTTTGTCAACAGCTGTGGAGAAACCTGACTGATCCTGTCTCAAGATGAAAACCCCTCCTATGAACTTTAACTTGTGTTTTTTTTAACTTACCTTTGGCAATCTTGCTGTGCTGCAGCCAGGACAACCCCGTGGGCTGCCCTGGGAGATACAGAAGCCCTTTACTGGGACTGTTTAACTCCAAGTTTGGGGGAAAATGGGCTTATTGGAGAAAGCCATTCCCCGGTGGCCCAGTGGTAAAGAACCTGCCTGCAATGCCGGAGACTGGGTTTGATCCCTGGGTTGGGAAGATCCCCTGGAGAACGAAATGACAACCCACTCCAGTATTTTTGCCTGGGAAATCCCATGGACAGAGGAGCCTGGTGGACTTCAATCTATGGGGTCGCACAGAGTAGGACACAACTGAAATGACTGAGCAGTAGAAACCTCCAGGAAGGCAGCCATTTTTAAGAAAATTATAAATGGCCAAAATGGACTAAAAAAGCATAAGATCTATCTAAACTAATAATTACGGAAAACTCTAAAAGTTATCCAAGAATTACCTGAAAGAAAACCACCAGTTCCTAGCAGGAATATGACTGAATAACTTTTTTAGAAATGCATTATTCTTTTGTTATATAAATTACTGCAGAACTAAAAAGTGGGAAAAGAGCCTCCGATTCATTTCACAAGAGAAGCATAACCCTGATTACCATTCAAAAAAGAAAATTACAGGCCAATCTCATTTATGAGCATAGATGTAAAAATTCTTAAAAAATGATTACAGCAAATGAAAAATATAGTGAAAAGAATATGTCAAAGGTTCTCGGAATTCAAGGATGCTTTGAAATCAGATAAACAATAAATAGAATTCACCAGTGGATCACAGAGTTAATGAAATTTATATCTATTTCTGATGTTTGACTAGGAGGAGAATGATATTTATTTGAGGTGCTGGTTATTCCCAGTTTTTGTTCTCAGAGGTTTTTTTTTTTCCCCCTCTCTTCCCTTTTTTTTACCCCACCTGAGGCTGTTGTTCTGAGGTTGACTTCTACAGACTGCATCCGCTGGGTCATCTGTGTTTGGCTGTTGGATGTGGGCAGAAGTCTGGAAGAGAAAGGGGGTCGGAGAATTATTCTCTGCGTTCCTCCCCAGCTCCTGGAGTCTCAGGGACGGTGGTGTTCCTCTGTGGCTGCAGCGATATTTTTCCCTGCCCTTTTCCCCTCAGGCCTAGGGGTGGTAATGGATTCCCACTGTTGCTAGGTCCCGGGTGCCTCAGCATCGTTTGTCTGTTCCCTCAGCCCAGCCCACGCTTCTGTACTTAGTGTCCTCGTTCACGTCCATTTAGTTAAATTCCTCTCAGTGTGCCATCTGCTTCCTGCCAGGTCTTGACTAATTTAGCATGATGAATAATATTTATTGTAAACCAGTAAGCAGCATCATATTTATTAGTGTAATTACATTATTTGGTAGTGCAATAACGGGGGGAAGCTCTTAATTTTCTTTTTAGACAGTTTTTGGGTCAATGAGAAAATTGAATTTGAAATCACAGATGGTAGAAATAAGCAATAATAAAATACAGAGTATCAAAATTAATGGAAGGTAGTCAAAGCTGGTTTCCCTGGGAAATAAAGCCATAAACATATATATTAGAAACTATAAAAGAAAAAAAGTTTAAAATGCGTTCAGGAGGTTAGGGAAAACCATCAAGGGTAATAAATGGAGTCCTGGAATTAATAAATTACAAAGCAGAAAAAGAAGAATCAGTAAATTAAAAATCTGGCTTTAATTTCTTCAACAAAACCACTTATATTAGAAATAAAATTGAAAATTAAAATGGAGAATTATACAGTGTTCTTGGGGCTTCCCTGATGGCTCAGATGGTAAAGACTTGCAGGGTTGGGGGGATCGAACCTAGGTCTCCCTGGGTCTAGAGGATCCTCTGGGGGAGAAAATGGCAACCCCCTCCAGTATTCTTCTTCTTTTTTTTTTTAAATTTTTACTTTATTTTACTTTACAATACTGTACTGGTTTTGCCATACATTGACATGAATCCACCACGGGTGTACATGAGTTCCCAAACATGAACCCCCCTCCCACCTCCCACCCCATATCATCTCTCTGGATCATCCCCGTGCACCAGCCCCAAGCATCCTGTATCCTGCATCAATCCCATGGACCGAGGAGCCTGGCAGGCTACAGTCCATGGGGTAGCAGAGTCAGACACAACTGAGAAACTAACATACGAATAGATGATATTAAAAGGAGTTTCAAGAAATGATTGGCAAACCTACATGGATGAAGTGATTAATTGTTTAGAAAATATAGAAATCACCAAAATTTACTTTAGAAGAGACAAGAATTCTAAACAGGCCAATAATCAGAGAAGAAGTTGAAAATGCATCATTCTCTAATCACCAGGCCCAGATGGTTTCTCAGGTAAATAATTTCAAACGTTCAAGGAACAGAGAAATCCAACACATAAACTGTCTCCAAGCACGTGGTAAAAAAGGAAGCCAAGAGTAATAGCGGCACTCAGTTCAGAGCGGAGAAGACCTCCAGGCTCATTTGTGAATATTGATGTAGAAATTGGAAGACAGATCAGTAACTAGAACTGGGCATGTGTTAGCAAAATTTTGAACCATGGCTCAGCAAAATCCAGGTTCAGTAAAGTCAAAGGTGGTTCAGAATTATGAAATCCTCGGTACAGTTCGCCCCAATCAAAGGAGAAAAGCTGTATATTCATTTCATGGATTTAAAAAGTCATTTGAAAAAAGATAAAATAGAAATATGTAGATATCTGCTCCAAATGCTCAAGTTATCTCCATCAAAACGCCAGATTCATAATGAAGTATTTAACAGCAATATTGCCATTCAAACAAGTGACAAAATGTACCTTCTGAATAACAGGGGGGAAGCTCTTAATTTTCTTCTTAGACAGTTTTTGAGTCAATGAAAAAATTGAATTTGAAATCACAGATGGTAGAAATAAGCAATAATAAAATACAGAGTATCAAAATTAATGGAAGGTAGTCAAAGCTGAGCATTTGGGTTTTCTGGAAGTTTTAGCCTTTACAAATAAAGTGGTTTAAAAGTAAGGGATTAAAATAATGGATGGGTGGAGGGAAGCAACATTATGATTATGTCCTGATACCATGATTATAAACCTTGAATAACCCAGAAAAAAAAACTGAAAAACTATTAGAGACAATAAGAAGATTCAGTAAAGTAGTTAGAAATTTAATATATAAAGTCAACAGGCTTTGTTTACACAAACAGTAGATGTAATATAAAAGAAAATGTCTCATTAATAAGGGCAACAAAGATGAAATATTAATGTGTCAGGAATAAAACCTCTGCAAGACGCTGGTGTTCAAAGAGCCCAGTCTGATGTCCTCACATGGAACATGACACAGGAAAGGAAGGGCCCTTTTTCTCCTCTCTTGTGCATGAAAAATCAACTGTCCTGGTGTGTCTGCGACTCATTTATCAATAAACCCCTCCTGAAGACGTGAAATGTCCTGATTTTGGCAATGGAGGTAAAGGAAAATGGAGGAAAAAAATACAAAAGCCATGTGGCAACCCCCATAATAGGGACTGAAACCAACACTAATTAGTGCCAAATGGATACATATTTCTGAATTTGCTTTCTCTATTTTTCTCCCTAAACGCTTGTGTTGGCAGCCATGATTTGCTGAATCCGTAGTGACGTAAAATATATTATTGCAACCCTCCAGATGGTGGGACTTTGTGCAGTGTTTGGGCATTGTAATTGTGGGTGTTAACAGTTTGTCTTTAGTTTGTTTGTGGATTATCTCTTGGGCTTGTATGGAGATAGTGCTGGTTTTATTTTAAACAGCTTTGTAGAGAGTAATAATTCACATACCACTAAACTGACCTGTGCATGCACGTACAATTATACATTTTGGTATATTCATAGTTGGGCATCCGTCACCACAGTCTAGTTTTGGAAACTTATTATCAACCCTTACTCATTAGCAGTCACTTTCCCACCCCAAACCCCTAACAAACTCATGCACTCTAGGCAACCACTGGTCCACTTTCTGTGTCTATAGATTTGTCCCTTCTGGATATTTCATTTAAATTGAATCATACACTGTGTGGTCTTTGGTGATTTCCTTCTTTCATTTCACATAATATTTCCAAAGTTCATTCATTTTCTAGCATTTATCAATACGTCATTTCTTTTTATACTGAATAATGTTCCACTCTATGGATATGTGACATTTTATTTAGACACTCATTAGTTGATGTTGATTAGTGTTGTTTCTGCTTTTCAGCCATTATTAGTAATGCTGCTGTGAATGCTGCTGTTTGTGTACAGAATTTTGTGTGGACGTATGGTTTTCATTTCCCTTGTGTGTAGATTTCATTTCACCTGCGAGTGGAGATTTTAGAGATCTCTAAATATGGTATCATGTCATCTGCAAATGGCGGCAGTTTTATTTCTTCCCGTCCAATTTGGATGACTTTTTTTTTTCTTGTCTGATTTCTATGGTTAGGACTTCCAACACTGTGTTAAATATAATTATATTTATTTTTGACTGTGCTACGCCAGCTTTTTTTCTTGTTGTGTCAGGTGGGGGCTGCTCTCCGGTCGAGGTGTGCAGGCTTCTCATTGCGGTGACTTCTCTTGTTGCCGGGCACGGGCTCTAGATGGCACAGGCTTAATATTTGTGGTACACAGGCTTTGTTGTCCGGCGCATGTGGGATCTTTGTGGACCACAGTTGGAACCCATGTCTCCTGAATTGGCAGGTGGATCCTTTACGACTGAGCCAACAGGGAAGCCCTGTGTTAAATATAAGTGGTGCGAGTGGACATCTTTGTCTTATTGCTGCTTTTGGAGGAAAACCTTTCATTTTCTTCACCTTTAAGTATGATGTTAGCTGGGTTTGTCATAAATGGCCTTTATTATGTTGAAATGTTCCCAATATACCAACTTTTTAAAAAGTTTTTTTTATCATAAATCGACGTTGAATTTTATCAAAAGCTTTTTCTGCATCTATTGAGATGATCATTTGATATTGATTCTTCATTTTGTTAATGTGGTTTATCACCTTGATTGCTTTGTGGATATTGAACCATCAATTTTTCCCCACTTGATTGTCTGTGAAATTGAATGAAGCTTCATTTCTTGATTCAGAGGTTGCAGTGAAAATGTTCTGTGGGGGAACAAAAGGGGAAATTTCGATAACAGATATATTGGCCCCTTACACTATAATGTGGATTCTGTCAGGTCTTATTGACATACTTTCTGTAGGGTATCAAGTGATATATCTTATTGCAAAAAAGAACAATGACAACGACTTACAGAAATTAGCTTTCAGCTTTTCATAAATGTGTGGTACAACTTGTGTTCCAAAGCTCGCTGTGGGATCAGGCTGAAGCTGACTCAGCTGAGACCCCATGTTTTTAGCTCCTCCCGCTTCCCTTCCCTCCTCCTCCCCCTTCCCAGTTGTGTCCGATTCTATGTGACCCTGTGGATTATAGCCCGCCAGGCTCCTGTCCATGGGATTCTCCAGGGAAGAATACTAGAGTGGGTTGCCATTTCCTTCCCCAGGGGATCCTTTCAACCCAGGGATCGAACCCACGTCTCTTGTGTCTTCTGCACTGGCAGGCGGGCTCTTTACCACTAGTACCTATTCCTCAATAAATTAATTGGCCAAGAATACCCAGCTTCAGGCTCTGTTTCTCAGTATCCTGCCCACAGACAGACCCAGAGGGAGATTTCGTCCAAAGAGTATGTGACAAGTGGACCAAGAGTTGGGGCACGTGTTGGTTTCCAGATTTGTCCTTTTTGTCCCAACACAGTCATCTTGGTTGGGTCATACTCTGGAGAAGTGTAAATGTTAATGGACCCAAGATCTGAATGTTTAAAGTCCAGGCCGCTTCCATCATGGAGTGCCCTTATCTCAGTAAGACACTGAAGTGGAAGCATCCTTCTCATCCTCCTGGACCACTGTCACCTGGGTGGAGCCCAGGGATGCAGGCTTAGCAGAATAGGGGTCTCTGCAGATTCCCTGGCTTCAGCAAGCGGTGACAGTAAGTCTCGGGATTTGGGGAAAACAGTGGAGGCTGAGTCCAGAGCTACTCAGAACTGGCAGCCAGGTTGGGATCTTGTCCTAGTCACTGTTGTTAACAAGCAGTGAGTGGGGCCCCTGGGACATCATGAAGAGTCGAGGTGGCAGTAATGGGAAGAAGCTGCAATCGTGTTGATGGCTGCACAGGAATGGCTGGCTTCTTCTGACTCCATGGGGCATGATGGAGCTTCTGCCTCATTGCTGAGGAGTGAGAATCACCAGTATGAAGGAGGCACCCCTAAAACGTTTTGCATAGACTCATTCAACAGATACTATAAAGCCGGCCCTATGTCTGGCATAGTTGTCTGTTAACTTGGCTCATGGTTACTGGAAACAGGCTGTGTAGCAAAAGTTCACCTTCAGGAAGGTAACTGGGAATATTCTCAGAAGTAACATCGGTGGGGGAGTTATGGAAGCAAGGCTGGGCAGAGGGAGGTGAACGGTGATGCAGCCAGTCATAGGTCCCAGCAGTTTCGCAGGGAGCTCTGCAATGAAATGGCCCTTTGGAGTTATTCCAGGTTGGGACAATGCCTTTATATCCTCAAACCTACAGGTCATTGATGTGGGCTACCTCTGTGGAGGAGATGTAACCCTGAAAGAGGCATTCCCCTTGGTTGAAGGCTATCCCTAGAGAAGGGCTGATCTGGAAGCCAACGCTCTGAGCAGACGGAGTTGTGAGCACCCTGATCCTGAACTTATGGTCTGGGCAGCAGACTGTGTAACTTGTTACATAGACCCCAGAGGTCCAACAGTGATCAAGAGAAAAACCCTTGCTTCATGGACATTGTATTCTAATGGAGGGAGACCGATCATAAACACACAGGATGAACGTGGGAATCATGTCGCAGTGATCATCACTGGATGGGCAAGTTCATGAGTGATTTTCCTTTCTGTCATTCCTTTTTATGTGTACTCCCTAAGCATTCAATAATGAGTATGTATTACTTGGATAATTAAAGTATAAACATTATTTTAAAAATCTTTTGGGAGGATGTATGGGTAAGAATAGTTAAGATTAATTTTGATTGTATAGACTTAGCAGGGTAAACTTCACAGCTATTTAAAGGTAAGGTGCAAGACTGGGCAGGCAGAGGAGTGGAGCCAAACAAAACCTTCGGAAAGGGACCATGCCTGATGTAACACTTTGGTCTGTGATGCAAATGACATCAACCTCTCTGAGGTTCAGTTCCCAGATCTGCAGAGTGTTGTGAAGTTCAAAGCAAGTGATGTCTGCTGTGTGTCAAAGGACTTGGTACAATTCAGAGCAGACAAAGAGTGCTGATCAGTGGTGGTTGGTGGGGGGCAAGGGGATGATTACTATTAGTGAAATTACTAATACTCATTCTTGGTGGTTAAAGGTTTTATGTAAAAAAGAGAATTTACCTGTAATTTACCTGTATTCCAGGTAAATTAAAGAATTACATGTAAAAAAACCGTCACTGCAATCCAAATGAATTTAATAATTTTGGAAAATCTATACATTGATAGTTCAGTGTCCCCAAATCAAAAATGCTAAAATTATAGCTTTCAAAGCAATTTAACCAAAAAATAAATGTTAGGAAACGGAATTTGGGCATCATTAGAAGTCTTCTCACGAAGGCCAGATTTTTCCCTTGCAGAATCAATTTGCTTTCCTCCGCTCTGATAGCAGCAGGGCCTGTGCCTCTTGTTTGGAATTCTTCCTAAATGTCTGTTTAGAATTCTGCAGTTGCAGCCTGCCATTTCCCTCCACCTCTGCCTCATACTTTATATCACCCAAAGCTCCCCTAATAGGAGCCATCTCTAGAGACATTATCTGACCTCCTCTACCCCACATCTAATAACTCGGAGAGTTTTCAGATGTTTAAAGTGTCAGACACACCATTATCCAAGGAACTATTTTACCTAGCAATTTACCAAGTTTCACAAAACCATTTTCCCAAACACTGACAGTACTTTGTGAAGGATAAGGAAGATAAGTATAGAAAATTGCAGGGATGAACCAAACATCCCATGATTTCACAGATGGATCATTACCAGACCCTCGTGAAATCTTGTTTATCTTGTTAAAGATAAATGAGTTAGAGATGGGCAAAATGGTTTTGATAAAATAACTGTATTCGGCATATGTTTACTGTGACCTTCAAAAGCACTTGGAATATCTCGTATCTTTTAGCTTCCTGATTTTCACTAGTTCCTCATGAGTAAGCCAACTCTGACACATTTCTTTTTGTATATTATTTATTTATTGTCATTTGCTTTTAATTATGATATTTGTATATTTTAGAGAATTATGAAAATAGAGAAACATAAAAAGCGGGAAAAAGTTAATGTACTCTTGGAACACACACAACGATTACTAAGTTTTAGGATATTTCTTTTACCTTTTTGAATCATATACACAGATATAATGCAAAATTGGGATTATACTCTATGTTTAAGGAGGTAATTCTCCTTTTAAAATTTTCCATAGTTTAACAACAGTCAACTTATTTCCTTAAATCATATTATTTCCTTAAGTTATAGTCCACTTAATTCCTTAAATCATGTTCAGAAACCTAATTTTTAGAGATTATTGAGCATCTCGTATATTTTTGTAATTTATTCAGTTGATTTTTAAGTTTTGGACATGTAGTTTGCTTTCAGTTTTTCGCTATTATAAGTACCTTCCTTATAGATACCTATCAATACATCTCTTTTTTGTTGGATTTCTTATTATTTTACCAATGTAAATTCCTAGAAATGGAGTTACTAGCCAGAAGGCATGAATATTTTTAAGGTTTTTCATAAGTTAACTTACTCTTTATGTCTCAGTGTCCATGTTATAACTTGAAATCGTAACAAGACCAACCTTGCATGACTGTTGAGAGGATTAAGTGAGATGATTTATTGCGAGATTTTAGCAAACTCGGCAGTAGTACACAGAACACTAGCGCCTAGTACTGTCATCATTCCATCCCACCCCGTTCCGGTCCTCGCCAGTTGGTTCCTAGGCAGGCTAATTAGCTGATCCTATCCCAAGCTTGCTGAATACAAAGAGAGAACTTTAATAAGTTCCTGGGTAGCTGGCAGCTCCTGGGACTTAAAGCTAGCATCTCATTCCCCTGGGAGGTCATCACTGCTTTTGCTCCATTTCCCTACCTGAGGTTTTTTTGCTACAGGGATTTGTATGGGTTGAAACAGAGCCATCTGAGGGAGTGGTCAAAAGCTCGCCCATTTTCTGAGTTTCCAAGCCCAGCGATTCAGTCCAGCTCTGAGAAGTCTGATCCCAAGGTTTTACTTCTCTGTGGAATCAGGAAGAGTGACTAACAAAGATGGTTTCTTATTTTTAAGGGAAAAATCCAACTTCCTGAAAATACTCCTAGAATATATATCTACCCCCCCGCAGACACACACATGTATGCTCCATGTACAGCACAGCCAAGATTAACATCCAGTTTTCAGGAGATGGTTCTGGGGGCCACGGCCAGCTCAGCCAAGTTCACTCCTGGTGGCTGCTGAGTCCGTCTGGGGGAGATGAAGAAACAAACCCAGTAGCCGCTTGATGAGTCCCTCTCAAGGCTGTCTTTGGGATCAGAGCTCTCTGACCATAAACTGTCTAAGGGATAATGAATTTCAAGTCACAAACTGAAGCAAAATGTAAGAAAATTCAAATCAGTTAAGTACAACTGAAGAACCAGCGTGCTGAGCGAGCGCAGTGGCTCGCAAGGACAATCTCATTTCATCTTTAATTTGCATATGGTAAAGATTGATTTTCTACAGCTAATCCAAATTTATGACACATCAGGTGATATTTAAAGCACTCAATGGAGCATTTGATAGCCAAACATTTTTCCTGATTAGTACCCACTTGACCTGGTGACCCAGGGATGAATGCTGATCACCCATCCCCCCTCCTAAATGGAATCACTGCCAAGCAGTCAGCAGATAAACAGCCAGACCGCAGTCAGAGTGTCCAGCCATTTAAAAGTCTGGTGTTCTCAAAGGCTGGGGGTGGGGTGGGGGTTGGTGGGTTTGTCTTTTCAAAATTACATGAGTCAGGGATTTTATGGCTTTCACACCCCTAGCCTCATTTATGTAGATTGTACTTACAGAGCATTCATAATATGCCATCTTTCTTATACATAATCTCAACAATCTTGATGGACAGGGATTCTTAATCTCAATTGACAGATGGCAAAGCTGAACCTCAGAGAAGTTAGGTAATTTCCCCAATCACCTAGCTAGCAAGTGGCAGGGCCAGGATTGAAGCTCAGTTCTGGTCAGCCCAAAGCTTAGTCTTTCCAGTTCAGCACTGTTCACTAAAGATTCGTAGTTCACTGCCTTGGCTGGTAGCTGGATTTGAGCAGAAACTATCAGGAGCCTAAGTTAAGGCATGGGGGAGGGAGCAGCCAGACAGGCCAGAGGTATCTGCATAAATCTGTGAGCCAGATATCAGGAGATTTTGATCATGGTTTTGATTCTATATATTGTTTCTTCATAGCATCCATCCAGGGAGCTGTGGAGAGGGTAACACTGGTTAAAGAGCTTGTTTTAACCACCCAGCATGAATAGTTCCATCATTCCAGCATTTGTGAACCTGTCACCAAAGGGGCTTCCCCAGGAATAAACTTACCCAACCCTTAGTTTTATATCAGCAAAGATGATTTCTTCCACTAAGGCAGAATTGGACTCGTTTGTTGCTCTGCTGGTCTTCCAGAGGACACTATCCAGGCAGCTACTCAGTGAGGCTGCTCGGTGGAGCTGGACGATCCAACACAACTCCCTCACGTGTCAGACTAATGGTTCTGGCTCTTGACTGGGCCTCACTCACTGCAGGTTTTTCATCCTCCAGACAGCTTGCTTGAGCTTCTTCACTTAGTGCTCTCAGGGTTTCAAGAAGGTCCACACTTGGACCTCCAGTATCATCACTTGTACTGCAGTCTACTGTTAAAAGCAAGAGACAAAGTACCCAGATTCAAAAGAGGCAGAGAAAAAGACTCCATCTTTTGATGGGGGCACATAGGGGCATGCTAACAGAAGTGGGAGAAATCTATGGCCAGTTTTTACAACCTCTCCCAGTGAGAAAATAACCCCACCTGGATAGGAGGATGTTCTTCTCCAGTGCTCATCAAACTTGGACATGTACAGAATCACCTGGGGGTCTTTTAACAATGTAGATTCTGACTTACTGGGTCTGGTGTGGCACCTTTTTGTTGTTCAGTTGCTAAGTCGTGTCCAACTCTTTGTGACCCCATGGACTGCAGCACACCAGGCTTCCCTGTCCTTCACTGTCTCCCAGAATTTGCCCAAATTCATGTCCATTGAATTGATGATGCCATCCAACCATCTTGTCCTCTGTTGCCCCCTTCTCTTCCTGCCTTCAATCTTGCCCAGCCTCAGGGTCTTTTCCAGTGAAGTCAGTTCTTTGCATCAGGTGGCCAAAGTATTGGAGCTTCAGCTTCAGCACCAGTCCTTCCAATGAATATTTAAGGTTGATTTCCTTTAGGACTGACTGGTTTGCTCTCCTTGCAGTCCAAGGGACTCTCAAGAGTCTTCTCTAGAACCACAGTTTGAAAGCATCAATTCCTTGGTGCTCAGCCTTTTTTATGGTCCAACTCTCACATCTGTACATGACTTTTGGGAAAACCATAGCTTCAACCATACGAACCTTTGTCGGCACAGTGGTATCTTTGCTTTTTTAATATGCTGTCTAGGTTTGTCATTGCTTTCCTTCCAAGTAGCAAGCATCTTTTAATTTCTTGGCTGCAATCACTGTCCAGAGTGACTTTGGAGTCCAAGAAAATAAAACCTGTCACTGCTTCCACTTTTTTGCCTTCTGTTTGCCATGTAGTGATGGCACCAGATGCCATGATCTTAGTTTTTTGAATGTTGAGTTTTAAGCCAGCGTTTTGACTCTCCTCTTTCACCTTCATCAAGAGGCTCTTTAGTTCCTCTTTGCTTTCTGCCATTAGGGTGGTATCATCTGCATATCTGAGGTTGTTGATACTTCTCCGTGGTCTGGGGGCCTGAGTTTTCATCCTTCTAATAAGATCTCTGGGGATACTGCCGCCACCGGGCCGCAGAACATACTGAGAGCAGCCAGTTTCTAATAATGATGTGGAATAGCATTCCCTCCCTTTTTTCTGCTATCACTGGCCTGCTGATAATGTGCTGGTTCTTCTAAGGGTAGAAAGCCCCCGCTCTGTGCCTTTTGTTTGGAATATGAAGTCAGTGACAGTATCTGTGGCCATGTCTGTGTATTATGTGCATGGTTTTGTGATCACATCAGGAAAGATCACCAAATGGTAATATTAAACATGTTCACTTTGTGAAAAATGCCATCAATCTCTTTGATAGGATTTTTTAAAGGTTTTAGTTTTATATTTCACGTATTATGAGAAAAGATTGCTTTGACTAGATAGATGGTTTTTGAGTCCAGAATGGGTAAAACTTGTCTGATTGTATTCAATTCCAATTTTCTGGTGTAATAACTTCTTTCCCTACAGGGACTGTGCTTAAGACTGTCTCAGGCAGGGCTCCCAGGCTCAGGGACAGATGCTAGGGTACCAGAAACCTGGGTAAAGCCTGGGACTCTGGTCACTAGTAGCCCACACAGAGTATGTGTTCTCTTTCCAACATAAACGAATGGTACAGTTTTTGCTGTGCCCATTGCTTCCATCATGTCTAACTGTTTGCAACCCCATGGACTGTAGCCCGCCAGGCTCCTCTGTCCATGGGATTCTCCAGGCAAGAATCCTGGAGTGGGTTGCCATTTCCTTCTCCAGGGGATCCTGCCAACCCAGGGATCAAACCCTCATTCTCTCTGCCTCGTACACTGCAGGTGGATTCTTTACCTACTGAGCCACGTGAGTGCAGTTTGTATACAATAAAATGACTTCGGATATTGTGCTGATTTTTCAGCTAATGTGTGAGCAATCAGGCATTTATGAACAAGGGTGATCAGTCATTCTGTTTGTTCCTTTGTTTGTTTTTAATGGCACCAAGCCATTTTATTTTTGTCCTTACAAATGTTGGTGAGCTGGGGGAAACTGAGGCAATGCATACCGGTCTTCTTGGATAGGGAAGTGCTCCAAAATGAAAAAAAAAAAAAAAAAGGTAAGAAGCACAGACATAGCTAATTGGCCACAAATGTGCGTATCTTTCTCTTTGGATTAACATAAATCAAAATTAGGCATCAGGTCAACACCTAGAGACAGTTGTTTATTTTTTAAATAAATGTTTAAGAAATGGTTGCCCAGTTTCTTTTCAAAATGGATAGTTGAAAGCACAGGTCAGTTAGACAAGGAGGAGAAACTGTAAATTACTGTTCTGGCTGTAAATTAGTAGCATGTCAGTGTTCAGAGGGACCTCAGAGAGCAATTAATTCAAGTCTGTTATTTTACAAATGGGAAAACTGAGGCTTATGAGCAAACTTCTTCAAAGCTTGCTCCCAGTCAATCTAATTTGCTCTCTTAGCACACAGTCGCTTCAGTTATGTCTGACTCTTTGCAACCCTATGAACCTTAGACCACCAGGCTCCTCTTTCCATGGGTTTCTCAGGCAAAAATTCTGGAGTAGGTTGCCATTTCCTCCTTGAGGGGAACTTTCTGACTCAGGGATCAAACCAGTGTCTCTTAAGTCTTGTGCACTGACAGGTGGGTTCTTTACCACTAGCGGCACCTGGAAGCCCAATTCAGTTCAGTTGCTCAGTCGTGTCCGACTCTTTGCGACCCCATGAATCGCAGCACGCCAGGCCTCCCTGTCCATCACCAACTCCTGGAGTCTACCCAAACTCATGTCCATCAAGTTGATGATGCCATCCAGCCATCTCATCCTCTGTCATCCCCTTCTACTCCTGCCCCCAATCCCTCCCAGAATCAGGGTCTTTTCCAATGAGTCAGCTCTTCACATGAGGTGGCCAAAGTATTGGAGTTTCAGCTTCAGCATCAGTCCTTCCAGTGAACACCCAGGACTGATCTCCTTTAGGATGGACTGGTTGGATCTCCTTGCAGTCCAAGGGACTCACAAGAGTCTTCTCCAACACCACAGTTCAAAAGCATCAATTCTTTGACACTCAGCTTTCTTCACAGTCCAACTCACCTCCATACATGACCACTGGAAAAACCAGAGCCTTGACTAGATGGACCTTTGTTGGCAAAGTAATGTCTCTGCTTTTGAATATACTATCTAGGTTGGTCATAACTTTCCTTCCAAGGAGTAAGCGTCTTTTAATTTCATGGCTGCAATCACCATCTGCAGTGATTTTGGAGCCCCCCAAAATAAAGTCTGACACTGTTTCCACTGTTTCCCCATCTATTTCCCATGAAGTGATGGGACCAGATGCCATGATCTTCGTTTTCTGAATGTTGAGCTTTAAGCCAGCTTTTTCACTCTCCTCTTTCACTTTCATCTATAGACTCAAAAAAAAGTGGAGGCAATTTGACCTTCTGAAGTTGCTGTCGTGCTATTTGCCCTGGGTCTAAGATTTCTTGTTCCCTCATTGGAAACCTCTTGTCCTGCATTTGAGATTTTCCAAATCATTCGTTCAAAATCATGAATCTGATAACAGTCCTGTTTTTCCCTTATGGTCTCTTCCATTCTATCATGAAAGTTTCTCATTTCACACTATAACATTTTCCTTAAAGTCACCCTGACAAACGAGGGAAATAAAACCCCTCCGAGGGTGATTTTCCCTCAACCTCTCTCTTTCCTGTGCTTTGTTAAAGATAGAAAGGACAATAAGAATCCTATATAGCCAAACCACCCGCAGGCTTTCCAGAATTATACACTGAATTGGCTTCCTCTGTAAGGATCCATTAGGGTTTGCTGGAGGAGGTAGGGGAAGAAATTCCCTGTATAATGCTGGACTTTTTCCGTATACCAGCCTATTTCATCACCATAACAACTTTCGCTATTTTCCCGAGGATAAAATGGAAGCTCAGAGAAGTTTAACTCCATTGGCCCAAGATTTCACAGTAAGTAGAAATACCTGGCTTCGAACTCAGATCTCTAAACCCTTTGACCTTCATTGTATACCTGTAGTTCTCAAATGCTTGCCCAGGTTGTGTTAGAGTCATTATAGAGATTTTTAAATACAAATTCTGAGGATTCACCCTCTAGTATGATCTCATAAATCTAGGTCAGGATCTGGAAATCCAGAAATCTGGGTTGAGTCCTAGAAATATATAATATCTTTTTTATTTCTGTGTCTATATCTGTGTCAGCATCTATCAGTTAGCATTTGACACATAATAACTTGTCTCAAATTTAAAAGTTTAATGCAAACTTTTATTTAGGTAGTGATTCTTTTGAAAAGTATTTATTTGTTTGTTTAATTTTATTGGAGTATACTTGATTTTCAATGTTTTGTTAGTTTCAGGTGTACAGCAAAGTGATTCTGTTGTACACATACATGTATTCATTCTTTTTCAGGGTTTTACCCATTTAGGTTGTTACAGAATATTGCATAGAGTTTCCTGTCCTATACAGTAGTATAGTAGGTCCTCATTGGTTATCTGTTTTATATATAGTAGAGTGTGTATATGAATCCCAAGCTTCTAATTTATTCCCACCACACCCTCTTTGGTAACCATAAATTTGTTTTCAAAATCTGGAAGTCTGTTTTTGTTTTGCAGCTAAGTCCATCTTTATGATTCTTTAAACTGATTTTCTGTGTGAGTGGCATCAGACGGTATTTGTCTTTGTCTGACTTACTTCAGTTACTAGGCCCATGTTGCTGCAAGTGGCATAATTCCATTCTTCTGTGTGGCTGAGTAATGTTCCGTTGTATATGTGTACCACATCTTCTTTATCTGTTCATCTGCTAATGGGCACGTAGGTGGCAGCCGTGTCTTAACTATTGTAAACAGTGCTGCAGTGAATATCGGGGTGCACCTCTCTTTTCAAATTTTGGTTTTCTCCAGGTGTATGCCCAGTAGTGGGATTGTTGGATCATACGGTGATTCTATTTTTAGTTTTTTAAGGAACCCCAGTACTGTTCTCCACAATGACTGCACCAATTTACAGCGTAGGAGGGGTCTCTTTTCTCACACCTTCTCCAGCATTTATTGTTTGTAGATTTTTTGATGATGGCCTTTCTGAAACTGGTGTTAGGTGATACCTCACTGTAGTTTTGATTCGCATTTCTCTAATAATTAGTGATGTTGAGCATCTTTTCATGTGCTTTTTGGCCATCTGTATGTCTTCTTTGTAGAATTTTTTTTTTTATTTGGATCGTCTGCGCATTTTTTGATTGGGTTGTTTGTTGTTTTGATATTGAGCTATGTGAGCTGTTGGTGTGTTTTGGAGATTAATCTCTTGTTGGTCACTTCATTTGCAAATATTTTTTTTTCCTTCTGTGGGTTGTCTTTTTTGTTTTATTTATGGTTTCCTTTGCTATACAAAAGCTTTTAAGTTTAAATAGGTTCGCTTTGTTTATTTTTGGCTTTGTTTTCATTACTGTAGAAAATGGATCAAAAAAACCTTGCTGAGATTTTTGTCAAAGAGTGTTCTGCTTATGTTTTCCTCCAAGAGTTTTATAGTGTCTGGCCTCACATTTAGGTTTTGATCCATTTTGAGTTTATTTTGGTGTATGGTGTTAGAGGATGTTTTCATGCCATTCAGTAGCTCATGATCCAGTGAGTGGGGAATTTGGCCTGGCCTCTGCTGGGTGGCTCTTCTGCTGGTCTTACTGGGCTACAGTGTCAAGAGTTTCAAGAGCATCAGGAGAGGACAGACCCAAGGCACAAGCACTCTTCAAGCTTCTGTCATATTTGTGTCCCATTTCTGCTGTCCCGTTGGCCATTGCAAGTCAAGTGGCCAAAGCCAGGGACTAACCCAGAAGGTGCTACACAGGGGCATGGATACAAGGAGAACAATTACTATGACCATTTTTGTAACACATCTATTTGCCGAAGAGAAAGAAAGAAATAGAGATGTTTATTGAACACACGTGGAGATAAAAGCTCAAATGGTATTTAAAGGTATGAAAATATTTCTGTGCTTCATTTAGCCCCCTCCATCATAATCCTCTTCTCCAGGGGTGACTACTTTTAGCTGTTTTCACCTGGTGGTGTATAACTTTTTATTGTTAATTCAACAATTTAAAAAATTATTATGGTTTTATAGGTAGACAACTTAATGAATTGTTCAAAAAAATTCATTACAAACAACAGAAGCCCCCTTCTCATTTTGCTCTCCTTGGAGTTAACTGCTTTCAATTCTTTGAGCTGATTCTTTTGGTAGTTACCTCCGTATACTAAGTTACACATAATACACACACACATGCTTCTCACCTTTTTGGTGTTTATCATCCTCTCACTTCAGAAGATGCAGGTCTGGTTCTCTTTTATCTCCTCTCTGCCAGGGACGGGGGAGCCTGGTGGGCTGCCGTCTATGGGGCCGCAGAGTCGGACATGACTGACGCGACTCAGCAGCAGCAGCGGCAGCAGCAGCTTATCAAACCACACACTCAGTGCTCCTCAATGTTAAGACAGAAAGAACCAAGGTCTAAGATGCAGCACTTCCATCAGACATCCAAGCATGCTGTTCATTTTTTAAAGTGGCTGTCATTTATTTATTAATTAGTATTTACTTATTGGCTACACTGGGTCTTAGTTGCAGCATGTGAGATCTAGTTCCCCAACCAGGAATCAAACCCAGGCCCCCTGCATTGGGAGCATACTTACCCACTGGACCATCAGGGAAGTCCCTGTTCATTTATCTTGGTGATAATGGAAGACCCAGACCCAGTCATGGAGGAAGGCATTCCTAGTGTAATTAAAAAAAAAAAAATTTATTGAACATCAGGTAGGTGTTGTGAAGATATGAAATGTCCCAAGCTGTGGTTCCTCGCCTAGAATTTGTGTCCAGTGTAGTAAGGGGTATTCATGCAATATGGAGGGAGGAACAAAGGGCTGGAGAAATGCATTGGAGGGAGGCATCCCTTCTAGCTGACTTAACTGTGGAAGGTGTGGAGGAGGTAGTGTCTCGACTGGGTTTGTTGAGTGTCAGTTAGGAAGCTTACATTACTTGAAACCAAAAACATACCCAACATAAACAGCAGGGTAATTTATTGATTCAAGTAACAGAAGTCTGAGTTGGAGCAGCCCTCAAGGTTGATGGATCTGGTGGCTCAGTATCTCACTAAGGAATATCCTCTGCTCCTCACATGGCCTTCCAAGGTGCTGTCTTTGTTCTAAAGCTGGTTGGTTGGATGGCTGACAGCAGCAGGGCGTGCCTTTGCTTCCCCTTTTGTGTCTAGTGGCAGAGAGAGTGCTTCTGCTCCAGCTTTTTCCCAAGCAAGAGGCCTCCATTTCCATCACGTGGATGGCTTAGGTCACATGTCCGCTGCTGGACCAGTGACTGTGGTCAAACAACATAGTGTCCTGGCTGGTCTGAGTCAGCCAGGATCCACCCCTGGTGCTTAGTGGGAGGAGTCTATTCCTAGAGTGAAAATATAACAGAAGAAAATTTAGGATTCTGATAGAAATTTCAGGGTGGAAAATGGATGCTGGGGTGGCAAGCAGGAATAGCCACTGTAGCAGAAAATGCCATTTTAAACAAGATGTCAGTAGGAACAGAGGCCTGAGACTGAGAAGTATAGTCTTAGTTTGGGGAGTGGCGGATGAGTATTCAGTATGACTGCATGAAGGAGGGGTAGAACCCTGTACCTGCCTTTACCTGGAGTATGACTTACCTCTACGTCTTCGATCTCCTCTTCCACAAGGAAAACAGCCCTCTTGAGGCCTGTGTATCCCAGTAAGTCTCCTGCACAGACTTCAGGGGATCTATAAACCTCATGCAATTATGTACAATGATGTGTGTGCACTTATTTCTGGGGCAAGACAGTTTAAATTTACTCAGATTTTGTAAGTGGCACATGATTCTGAGTAGGTTAAAACCATAAACTCAACTAAGGTCACTCATGACTAGGATCAGTGCAGAAGACTGGTAGCCTGTGCCCTTCTTCCTGATCTTCCACTCTGATTTACCCTGATCCCTGCCCACGTGTATCCTGGACTCAAATGCATGCCTTTTCCAACCTACTTCTATGACGTTCCACGGACTTGACCTTGTATGGACCCAGTCCTTCCACATTAGCTTATTTTTTAAACAAATGAAGAAAAGGACAGCTGGTTAATAAATGGAATTGGGATATCTAGCTAAACATTTTGAAAAGATAGCCCTCATAATTTCTATGCAAAAAAATAGATTCTATATGGTATAAGGGAATCAATGTAAAATATGTCAGCAAGAATATACTAGGAGATGTTATACTTGAATAATGACATCATTTTAAAGTATGAAAGGAATTCCTAAATATCAGCTCAAGGACAATTATCTTAAAAAATTATCTTAAAAATCTCTGGACATCAAAAAATAACAAAAGATTAAAAGGCAAGTAAACTAATAAAAACACATGAAACATGTGTGACCCAGGAGTAATATAATTAATCTATATTAAGAAGCCTTGTAAGTCAATAACAAAAGAGGAATTCTCCAAAAAACAAATGGGCCACAGACATGAAGTTAAACAAAAGATGAATCACAAAGTGCTAATAAAAATGGGGAACACTTCCATTTTACTTATGATAGAAGAAGTAAAATGAAGACAATGAGATTTTTCTTAAAACCCTAACAATCAGTAAAGGAAAGGTATAAAGAAATGAACCCAAGAATACCTGCTTGATGAGCTTAAACTAGTAACACATTTTTCGAGAGGGGACTTGATGGTTTTTAGTTAGTAACAAAAATCCTAAAAATGTGTGTGTGTTGATTTAGCAATTTCACTTTTGGAAAATTAGTCTAATGGAATAATCATTCACATAAGCACAGTTGTGAGTCCAAGGATATTTGGTTTGTTTTGTTTTTTAGAATTTTCATTGAAGTATAGTTGCTTTAGAATGTTGTGTTAGTTTCTGCTGTTCAGCAAAGTGAATCAGTTATATGTAAACATATATCCCCTCTTTTTAAGATTTACTTCTGTTTAGGTCACTACAGAGCACCGAGTAGAGTTCCCTGTGCTATGCAGTAGGTTCTCATTAGTTACCTATTTAGAATGCATTTTTTAAACAGTGGAGAATGGGAACATTCCACTGTTTATTAATAGGATATTGGTTCAAAAAATCACAGTGTAATTTTACATTAGAACATTGTGGCTATTACAAATAATTTTGGAGAACTATATCTGTAGACATGGAAATATGCCAATAATATATTAATAAGTGAAGAATGTGGGTTATGAAATAGAAAGTATCATGATTTTGCTCTTACAATATGTGTATATGTACAGACACACAGAAAATGATTATCTGAGCAGCACTGTCCAATAGAAATATACTGCTGCTACTGCTAAGTCACTTCAGTCGTGTCCGACTCTGTGTGGCCCCACAGATGGCAGCCCACCAGGCTCCCCTGTCCCTGGGATTCTCCAGGCAAGAACACTGGAGTGGGCTGCCATTTCCTTCTCCAGTGCATGAAAGTGAAAAGTGAAAGTGAAGTCGCTCAGTCGTGTCCGACTCTGCAACCCCATGGACTGCAGCTCACCAGGCTCCTCTGTCCATGGGATTTTCCAGGCAAGAGTACTGGAGTGGGGTGCCATCGCCTTCTCCAAGAAATGCAGTGCAAGCCCTATGTTTTCTAGTAGTTGCATTAAAGAAGAAAGTGAAAAGAAATTCATGTAACTGATAATATATTTTGTTTAACCAATATATCAGCAACACTGTAATTTCGACATGTAATCAATATAAAAATTATGAAGACATTTACCTCTCCTGGTGTGTGTGTGAAATCTATAAATCTGATGTGTGTTTTCACCTTAAGCATATCTCAGTTCAGTCTGGCCACATGTCGAGTGTTCAGTTGCCACCTGGGCCTAATGGCTACCAAATCTGGACAACACAAATTTGAATCCTATTCACCAGGTTTTAATAGCAGTTGAAACAGCTGGTGTCCTGTATGTTCTTTCTATGATTGTGCTTTCTGGAATAATCATATATTCCTTTTTATTTCATAGAAAAAAAAATGAAGAAAGTTTTCTATTTGCTGAGAGAAGGGGGTAAAAAGAATAATTTTAATATGAGCTCAGGTAGAAGCAGGAGAGAGAATCAAGCACACTGACCACGTACACCCAGAGAACAGAACAGAATTTCTGAGCTCTTCGTAGATAAACTCCTGGGACACCAACCCAAGAGGATGCTTAGCTATTTTAAGAAACACTGGAATTGTGTTCAAGTAAAAATACTGATTAAAAAATTAGCTATCACCTGGGTTTTGGAAATCAGATAATTCCTTTTTAGAGATATTCCAAGTAATTCTATGGGGGTATGATGAGAAAAACATTTAAAGCTTTTCTTCATGTGGATATTAATCTTAAATGAAAAATGTTTAGGAGAATCCTGCAATATACTCTCCAATTAAGCCAGATCGGTGGGTGGAAATGTTCCAGCAGAGACAACATAAAAATAGAATCGTCATTCCATCACAATTTAAATTATTCAAATGTCTTCACATCAAGTAGAATTTAAGTACATAGATAGAAATAACTTATTCTCGTCATTAGGACACATAAGTAACAGAGGTAGTGATTCTCAAGCAAGAGGATTTGTGAAGGAAAAGGTCAGCTGCAGAACTAACAACTTTCTCATAAGGAAGCTTATTTTATCAAATTTTAACCCACCAGTTAATTTTTCTTCACTCCCCCACTGAACTGTAACTTCCACGTCTTATTTGCCGGTGGCTTCCTCCAGCTTAGCACAGAGCCTGGTGTGTGGTCCGTGTTTGATACTAATTTTATTAACAAGCACTGTTTAGTGAGTTTCTATTATATGTCAGACCCTGTTTTACTTGGGATACATCAGGGAAGAAACCAGACAAAAATCCCTACTCTAATGGGACTTCCATGCTAGAGAGGGGAAACAGACAGTAAACAATAAACATTAAATATGCAAATTGTATAATACGGTATAAAGTGGGAAGCACAGTGGAAAGAATAGAGGAGAGTCCACACACATGTTCATGTCAGCACTAGTCACAATAATCAAGAGGTGGAAACAGCCCGAGGGTCTTTGATAAATGACTACGCAAACAAGATGTGGTAGATACAGATGACGAAATATCATTCAGACCCAAAAGGTGAGGGTGTTCTGACACCTGCTACAGCGTGGATGTCATGAAAAGTGAAAGTGATAGCCACTCAGTCACATCAGACTACTCTTTTCAACACCATGGGCTATACAGTCCACGTAATTCTCCAGGCCAGAATACTGGTGTGGATAGCCTTTCCCTTCTCCAGAGGATCTTCCCAACCCAGAGATCAAACCCTGCTCTCCTGCATTACAGGCAGATTCTTTACCGGCTGAGCCACAAGGGAAGCCGAAGAATACTGGAGTGGGGAGCCTATCCCATCTCCAGGGAGTCTTCCTGACACCGGAATCAAACTGGGGTCTCCTGCATTGCAGGCGGATTCTTTACCAACTGAGCTATCAGGGAAAAGCCATGGATGTCATGTATCATCCATAAGGATGATCCTTAAAGACCTTATGTTAAATGAAATAAGTCAGATACAGAAGGACAAATACTGTATGACTGCACTCATATGCTGTATCTAAAATAGTCAAATTTGTAGAAACGGAAATAAAATGCAGCTTACCAGAGGCTGAGGGAAGGAGGGAGTGGGAAGTGGTTTAAAGGGTAGAGTTTTAGTTTTGCAATGAAAAAGTTGTGGAGTTTGGATGCACAATATGTTAGATACACATTACTGAATTGTATACTTACTTAGAAATAGTTGCAGTGTTAAATCTTATGTTCTGCATTTAAATGAAAGCCCAGATGACCAGTTAGGCGTGACACTATTGGGTGATTGATGTAAAAGGACAGTCTTTAAGGCTGTTCTCCACCTTCACATTTTTGTTGTCAAAAAATATATTCCATGGGAGGACTTTATTTTTGTCCCTGTAACACACTTTTCCAATTTTAGGTTAAGTAATCAAGATAATTTATATTAAATATTCTACAAACCTTGCCAGTAGATAATAGATGTTCAACTCTAAGAAATGCCAACTGGAGTCATTCTGTCCAAAGATTGACTCAAATTCCATTCCAAATCTGGACTAGCTCTACTTTCTGCCTTCTTCTGAGCTCTGTCTGCTGTCCCCAGCCTACCTCCATGAACTGTCTTCAGTACTCATCCATTTAGACACTGACACAAGGCCTCTTCGGGTGTAATAGAGCTTGCTGCTAGTGGGAGAGACCGCAGGACAATATGGCAGTCAACGCTGGCCATGGAGAAGTGAATTCTGTAGTCCATGCTTCCCAAAACAGTAGTACCAAGCACCCCCAGGGGCTGCAGCAAACTCACATCTGTGCTGTAGGCTTGCCTACATTTTCAAAAGAAACAAAGCAATATTCAAAATCTGTTGGGCCCTGCACAAGCTACCAGCTCAAAGTAGTTCCCTGTTTCAACAGTAGATTGTGCTACATTCCTTTCAATGATATCTTATCTTTGTGAATCTTGGATGTTCAGGGTTGATGAGATAAAAAAAAGCAAGTGCCTTGTGGAAATCAACATGGAACAGGAGACACTACTATGTTTGGATATATTAAGCTGTTTGGGTTTAATAAAACAATGATTACATTTCCTTTGTCCCTTGGTGGGGGTGGGGAGGGGCACCAGAAAAAATTATAGGGAGACTAAGGGTACTGTGAGCCAAGAAAGTTTGGGAACTGATGTTGTAGTAGTTAACACTGTTGAAAAATGTCACTGGGCCATTTCTGCCATCGTAAGTGCCAGCTGCTGGCCACACTCTGTTCTGGGCTCCGTCCCTATTTCTAGCTCCTGTAGGTTTCCAGCATGGGTCACTTCAGCCTTCTTTTTTGTTTTGGTACCCCCTCCCAGACCATGTCCTCAGGGTATTCCCTTCCATCCTTCAACAGCCTGTCAAGGTATTTCCTGCATGAAGACAGTTTCCTCCTTAAAAGAAATTCTTTTCCCAGCAGATTAAAAAAATTTTTTTTTCTTCTTCTGGTATAAATTGTTGTGATATGAGAGAAGAGACCCTGCACTGTGAGGGCATTCGGGAATAGGGAGATAAACGGGCAACTCAGAAGCACAAAAGGGCAACTCAGAAGCGTGATGGGTGATTAAAAGGAGCAAAAAGCATCTAAGCAAAGTTTGCCTACTTCATTGCACCCTGACCACAGACTGTGTCACCAGATGCATTTAAATCTGCCCAGGGTCCAAACCAGAACATACAACACAGATATAATCTCCTCCCTGACTCTACAAACTTTAAACTTTGCCTAACTTCAAAAGGCAGGATTTTATAGTGTCTTGATGCCTTATTCCCTCCTGTAGTTAAATATACTGGTATAAGCTCTGGGGCTTCCCTGGTGGCTCAGATGGTAAAGAACCTGCCTGCAATGTGGGAGACCCGGGTTTGGTCCCTGGGTTGGGAAGATCCCTTTGAGTAGGAAATGGCAACCCACTTCAGTATTCTTGCCTGGAGAATTCCATGGACAGAGGAGCCTGGTAGGCTATAGTCCATGGGGTCGCAAAGAATTGGACACAACTGAGTGACTAACACTTTCAAGCTGTGGGAGCAAAACCTGGTAATTTCATCTGGTGGGTATGTCTGTTTTCTGAATTTCTCCAGAATTAGTGAAATTTTTCTTAGTCTCCATCTTTGGTCCTGAACATCCACACCAACCGTTTCTTTCCTTGCTTTGTCCTCTATTCCATTCTTATTCAAGAAGAATATCCTATAATTTTGCTAACTTGTAGGGGATGGTGGTGGAGAAAACCTAATCTTTCATGAGAAATACTTGACCTGGCATTTGTGAAGGCTCTGCCTTCATGCCTTTGCCTTTGCTATGAAGTCCGATTAATGAAAATATCCGTATTCTCCTCACCTCCACCTTGGTGCAACGGTATTCTCTTCCATATCCATCACTGTCTAATGGTTCACAGGATCATGAAGACATGAAACTATTCCTTGTTGTAGTAGAAGTCTCTCCCAAGTGGGTTTTTTTTTTTTTTTGTAGTTACTATGAAACATCTCTGGCCATAAGTCTCCTTTAAAATGGGTTTTCACCTTCTGCTCTGTGTTGCAAGAACCACCTTTCCCCTGGATTGGTTGCATTAATTTGTGTTAATCCCCATTAATAGGACCTCTGCACTGCTTACAACACTCTGAGAAGGCTATTTACATAAAGCCCGAGGCATACATGTGATGAGTGAGGAGGAATCTGGCATTTTTGAGGCTTCAGATGGGAGTGCCCGCTTGGAATTATTTCTTGTTCATCCATCTGAAGAACCCAAGATCTCCTGAAATTTTAGATGTGGAGACTATGTTTCATTTTCTGATATGTGCAGAGATCTCAAGAGAGCTTTTTTTTTTAATTTTTATTTATTAAAAAAATTTTTTTTTCTTTTTACTTTATTTTACTTTACAATACTGTATTGGTTTTGGCATACATTGACATGAATCCACCACGGGTGTACATGAGCTCCCAAACATGAGAACATTTTTGAAACTGAATTCTGTTCCAGGCACTGGACTACAGCCTCATTGCAGCTGGTCCCCAAATATGGCGACCATCAAGCCCTTTCCATCCTGTAGGCGCATGTTGTTCCTCACTGGATGAGATGGGGTCCATTCCCCCTCCCACTGAACGTGTACTGGCCCTTTGAGTTGCTGTGACCAACACAATGTAATGGAAATGACCCTGTGCCAGTGATAGACCTAACTTTTAGGAAGTCTGGCAGTTTTTGCTTCTCTCTCGGGAGCCAGCTGCCAAACAGGAAGTCCATCTGCTCCGAGATTGCTATGTGGAAAGAAAGCCCAGGTTTCCAAAGGGTGGGGGGAGGGGCAGAGAGAGAGCACTCGCTAGCCAGCTGGCTGCTGGATCGCCCGCAGATGTTCCAGCCACCGTGGGGTGTGAGACATGGGCGTGAAGGAGCCATTTTGGATGTTTCAGCCCCATGGACATGACCTGGAACAGAAGAGCCACCCAACTGAGCCCAGCTTAGGTTGCAGAATCGTGAGAAATCACAAACTGTTTTTTTAAAGTCACTCAGTTTTGAGAAGGTGTGCTGTGTAGTAGCAGATAATGGAAACAGTGCCCAGTATTATTTCATGTAATCAATATAACAACCAATCCTGTGAGGTACGGTTTGCTTCCTCTCTTTCACAAATGAGGGGACTGAGGTTTTGAGAGTTACGTAACCTCCCCATGTCACACAGCTAGTAAATGACCGAGCTGGCACAGGATCTCAGGCTTGCTTGATTCCAGAGGCTCACATTTAACCGAAATGCCTCTCCACGGAAAATGAAAAGTCCCATGTATGTGGTATACGATAGGGGTGTTCTCTGTTCAAAGGAAATCTGTTAAAATGCTTGGATTAACAGATGCTCATAGCTCCTGACTACCGCTTCCCTTCATGTTTCCCTAAAAGAACCCCCATCGTCGGGCTTTTTATGAAGATGGATGGCAGCCACGTGAGCCGTGTCTGGGGTGGCAGCTGCTGACAGGGACGTGGAGGACAAGAGGGCAGCTGGAGAAGGAAGTGGCATGTGCTGCCTGCTGCCCATGACTGCCTGATCTAATCCTCAGGCAACCTGAGAAGGATGGCACAGCGATCTCTGCTCTACAGATGAGAAAACAGGGGCAGAGAGGCGAGGGAACTTGCCCAAAGGAACCTGGATAGAAACATCAAACACAGGATTTGCCTGCACATCTGTCCAGCTCCAGAGTCTGCAGTCTTTCTGATCTAATTAAAACTAAAGACCCAGGCTTATCTCGTATGTACAACTTCAAGATTTTTAATGTTGGAGCTGAGAGATTTTCCAGTTTTTACGATTTATTTTTCAGTGTCCTGCTTTTGCTGAAGCCAGAAGCCAACTCAGAGGGTAAAAACAGAGGAAAAGCAATGGCGCATTTCAAAGAAAGATGAATGAGAATTAATTGAAATACCAAGCCATTCAGGAAAGCAAAACAAAACAGAAAAACATCTTGGTGCAGCCTCCCAAGATAACCAAGTACGGCTCAGGAGTGCTGAGCTGGGGCTGACACTAGGCAGCTGGACAGATGTGGCAGTGAGGTCCGAGGACTTGGGCCTACACGTTTCTCTCTACAAAATGTCAACCTGAAAAACAGTCCAACCTGGAACTTGAGAGTTACATTTTATTCGGTGGGAAGTTTTAGGACTTCAAGCCTGGAAACAGCATCTCAAGTGACCCTGAGGGAATTGCTCTGAGGAGGCAGGGGCTGGGGGTGGGGTGAGGGGTCAGGTTATATAGTAGTTTGTAACAAATGGCAGGTAGTCTGAATATCAATAGTATTTTTGTGAAGTAAAGAAAACCAGGTATCTCAAGTTGAGGAATTTAGCACTTTTCTATGTATGGGAAGGTGCAAGATCCTGGGCTCACTGAAATCATTCCTTTCATGTGCATCTCAGCTGTCCTGGGCCAGCATCCTGCACTTCCCCTCAGTGCTCACCTTAGGGAGTGGCTGCAGCCCAATGGCTTCTGGATGGCAGGTATTGTTCTTCCTGGTTGCCCTGAGGGGCTGGAATCACTAATGACTGTGACCTCCTCATTTATTGATATGGCAGGCAATACTCCATTTCTCAAAAGTATCTTTAGCAGAGACTGCCCACTGCTGTGGTGGGTTTCTAAGAAACTTTTAAATGCTTCATGAAGTCAAAACCACCTCTGAAATTTTCCCTGTACACTTATGGCCCCTTCAAAGTATAGTCGCAAAGATTCCATTATCCCCCAGAGCATCCATGGCCCTGTGGAGTCACCTGGAGTGTCTGCCCGCTTACAGGAAGGTTGTCACTGCATCTTGAGACTTTGTCTGCTTTTGTGGAGATTCTCTCTCTCTCCCCCTCTCTCTCACCTGACGGGGCTCACAGCATGCTACCCCCATCAGCAAGCCAAGTACTGTCCTAGTCCTTTGGGGTTTCCTAGTTACTTAGGAGTCAGCCGGGATAGCCAGCTAGTGCTCTCTCTGTCTCTCTCTCTCAGAACAGGGGCTGTGGGGATCAGCTGAGTGTTGTTTGTGTTCTTCACAGTCTGCCCTGTCTGTTCCTGCATTCCTTTTCCTCCCGCCTGAGATCTCGGCACTCAGGCATCCATGGAATGCTCCCCCTTACCCAAAGGTGTGGAGGTTCTGGAGACCTGGCTGCCTTGGTGGCCTTGCCTTGGGAGGAAAAGCAAGACCAGCCACCCAAGGGCCATGTCTGACCCTGGTGCTCTGCGCGCCCCTCTCTGGTCTCTGGTTTCCTCTCGCTACGACCAGGAGGCTGCAGCAGGTCTCCTGAGGGGCCGTCTCTCCCCTGACATGCGAAGAGCAGAGTCTTTTTTCCCATCAGCAGATTCCCACGATGGGGAGGACCATCTCCCCCTCCAGCTCTTAAAGGCTCAGCCCTGCCATGTTTATGTGGGGAGCCAACCACAGGGTCCTCCTGAGAGGAGCAGTGTATGGGCGTGTCTGTGAGCCTGCCTGAACTTTGTTCCCATACCCAGGACCCTGTTGCTGTTAACGCATCACGAAGTAAGCAGGCACACATATGAGGCTTAATAATTAGATACATGGCTGGCCCCCTCTTTCTTGCCGAGTAATTGCAGTGTTTGGTTCTTCCCCAGAATCACTCTCCTGTTAAAAAGTAGAGGAAAGGAAAGGAAGGCCTTATCAACCCACCCACATGTTCTGGTCAAGCTGCTTCAAGAAGCAGCAGATTGAAAGTCTCACTTTATAACTTTGTTGAAAGCAGAGGAGCAAGAAGCACTCGATGGGCGCCCCTCTCCCTACCTCATAAGTGTTTCTAGAAGCTTTAGACAACTGGAGCTTATGAGAAACTGACTGAAAATATTTTTGGAGCTATGAAGTCATCTGTCATACCACCGGGAGGATCGGATCTGGGGCTTCCGGCTCCGTGGCCATATATAATACCGTATCTTGCTTGCTGCTCGGCACCCTGAGCTGTAAGAGCATGTTTACTGTCCTCTCCACAGCTGCCTGAAAATGATCTATGGAACTGTCTGAAGAGGTTCTTTGCTCATCACTGCAAAGCAAGGCTCAGGCTACAGCTGAGCAGGCAGACACACATTCTCAGGTTTAAAAAGATACTGAAGGGAAGAGAGACAACATAGGGTCAAGCATTGGGAAAGTGACTTGAACAAGTCACACAGTCTTTCTGAGCCTCAGATTTCTTGTATGAAAATGGGAACAGGAATGTATATATATATACATATATATATTTGCCTTGCCTATCTCACGAAGTTGTTATTTTCAGGTTCAAATAAGGTAGACAAGAACAATATATGGGTTTTGAATTGCTAGAGAAATGAGATGCTGAATTCTCAGGATGAACATGGAGAAGAGCCTGTCTTGATTGGGGTCAGCTCAGAGTTACTCTTTTACAGACCCTGGTGTTTATGATCTTTCCCAAGGTGTAGGTTGATTTTATTGTCTTCTTCTGTAAGGAGAGAAAATGCATCCCTAGGAAGGCTCTTAAAATTCTCTGCCCTAGGTCTGAGAGAGACACAGCAGGGAAACATCTGGAAGCCCTGGCTGCTTTAGGGTGGTCCCCAGATGCAGTTATGGTCATTTTATCTCTGTTCAGGAGGAAGCCACTCATGTACAAGTGTCTCATCTCATTCTCAAAGTCATTCTTCCTCTATGCCAATATGTAATAGGTACTTGTCAAATTATTTGATGAGACTCTAAGCAAAGCAACACAGAATAAAATGCCATTGGGAAAAGAAGATAGTCAAGTTTTAAATCAAGTTTAGGTAAGACCAAGTATAGGACATCAGTTCTGTTCACCCAAACTAATGAGTCTCATGAGGAGCTCATTCACCTTTGAAAAGAGAACCACCTCAGATGAAAGTATACAGGAATCAAGGCACTTCAGAGTTGGAAGAGCCTTTGGGGTCCCATTTCATAGATAAGGAAAATAAGAGGAAGGGATTTGGCCAGAAGGCCCCGGAAGATGAAAGGTGGAGCTAAAGTACAAACCCAGGTCCTCCATAACCACTGTATTTTCAGTAAACGCAGGACTGTAATTTGTCAAAACATGACTAGAGTTCCAGACCCAGAGTTATAGTTCCTGATCCAGAACAAGCTATGGCTGACTCACTGAGGCTCAGTCATAGCCTTTTAACCAGGTGGATCCCAGGGTCTGGAAGGACAGACTAGTGAGACACTGTAGGCGCTGGAAATATATCACAAGGCTGGCAGAGAGCTGGAAAGGCCCCAAAGCACACAGCATACAGCTCAGACAGGAGGCAGAAGGACAGGATATCCAGGCAGAGAATGAGTGAGTAGCAAGTGTCTTGACAGGAGCTTGAATGGGAGAAATGTGGGAAGACAGGAGGGGGTCACAAAGGTGGCACAGGATGAGTGAGAACAAGAAAGTTCCCAAGGGACTAAGGCAGGGTGGGGAAGAAAGACAGCCAAAGCCAGAAGTAGAGTATAAAAAATCAGCCTGGTTCAAAAGAGAAAAAAAAAGGAAAACCCAAAACTCAAAGGGATGCCTCCAGGGCAAGGAATGGAGTATAAGGCCAGCATGCATCTCATGTGGGTAGAGCAGGATACCTGGCCTAGAACCCGTTTAAGTATCTTAGGATCTGGAAAGGACTAGTCTCTTGGGTCTGGAGGTGATAGTGGAAAAAAAAAAAAAAGAAAGTATTGGTTGCTCAGTTATGTTCAACCCTTGGCGACCCCATGGACTATAGTCCGCCAGGCTCCTCTGACCATGGGATTCTCCAGGCAGTAATACTGGGGTGGGTAGCCATTCCTTTCTCCAGGGGATCTTCCTGGCCCAGGAATCGAACCTAGGTTTCCTGCATTGCAGGCCGATTCTTTACTGTCTGAGCCACCAGGGAATCGCTCCAATCATGGAATCTAGAAGCCTGCAGAAGGTGAGAAGGCAAACGGATCTCATTCTTCTGTGAATTGTACCCCAAACCTACTTCATCCAGAGGTGAGGAAACGAGACAAAAGGCAGATGAGTCCATGCATAAATATTGCTAAAACTCTTGTTTCCAAAACACATTCTTTAAAAAAAAAATTGAGAAATAGAGGCAAAAGATCTAACGGTTGGGGCCTTTTTTTTTTTTTTTAATTGGAGTGACATTGCACAGATAGTCCTATGGTGGACAACAAGGAGGGGACACAGCCCTGGATGGCAAAGGAGGAAAACCAAGCCACCGGGTCTCCTCCCACTTCCAGTCCTCATCGTATTTTTGGAAATACACAGTGTAGTCAAATGTCCCATTCTCATAAAGATCTGAGCCTTGAAATCTTTCACTTTATTCACAGCTGGACTTGGGTCTAGGGTGACCATCGCTTAAGTGATTCCACGCCTTGGGGAGCCCAAGTTGGGGCTTTCATGTTCAAAGGACATGATCCATTGAAGACTTGGAATATGGACTTGCTCTGATCTTCATAGTTTTCAGTTTTCACGGCCAAAGCAAGGCTTACTTTTAAAATGTGACTGTGTTATCTTCCTTTCTTCCCCCGCCACTCATATTATCAACTGTTCGAGGACAGAAGAAGACACCACATAGGCATGGAGCTGTGGCCACACTGGCAGAGTTTAACTCTTGGGCTTTCATGATTTTCTTCGCAACAGGCAAACATCTCGTAAGACACACTTTCATTAGGAAAAACAAACCATGTCGGCTGAACCTTTCAACCATGCTCTGACAGTTGGACTTGAGATAAAAGAGAAAAAACTTTTCAAATCTGTATTCAGCCAGCATAGTCTGAAATTTCAAATTTGCAAAAATTCAGAGAAGGGTGCAAATTCTTTCCTTTTATTGAGAGAATTATGATGTTATTAACCACTCTCCAAGCTCAAGACATCAAGATGGGCTGGTTTAGTTCAGCCCAAGAATCAGTTCTAACATTTGAAGGGGTCAAATTGGACAAGAATGGGCTTCCCTGGCGGTCAGTGGTTGAGTCTGCCTTGCAATGCAGGGGACACATGTTCAATTCCTGGTTGGGGAAGTGGGATCCCACATGTGGTGGAACAGCTAAGCCCGTGGACCACAATTAGAGAGCTTATGCACCACAGGTAGAGAGTCCATTTGCTGCAACAAAAGATCCGGCATGGCAACTGAGACCCCACACAACCGAAAATAAATTAATAAATAAATATTTTAAAAAATCATGTAAGAAGTATCTCTGCATCACTGATAAATAGCATAACAACACAGGGTAGGGGGAAGATGCAGATGTAAACTACAGTTAAGAAATTACTGGAATCGGTGCTACTTGTTACTTTGTGATAAGACCAGGCATGTAAGGTGGGTGCTAAGAAAATATTATTGGTGTGGGGGCAGGCCAGGAGGTCCTGGGGAGGCGTAACTAGTACAGAAGTTCACTCCCCAAGGAAGGGGAGAAGTGCTTCTTGTGGAAGAAAATGTGACAGAGATACGAAAAGATTAAACTCTAATTGAGCACCCACCGTGAGCTAAATGTTGTGCTAGGCATGTAGCATATATGATTTCTCAGTTAGACATCCCATCTATGAACTAAGTAATGTTATTCCCAAGAAATGGAAACTATTAATAACTTAGAGAAGGAAAAGACTGTTAGAGCTGAGTGTCCTCAGGCTCAATGGCCTGGAGCTCAGGCTGGAGTCACCAGCCAGGAGGGTTTACAGGACCCTACCTTACTCTGGGAGACAGCACACACCTGGCAGCCTTTGCCTACCCAGATCAAGAATGCTGCTTCAACTTGGAGAGCAGCATGCGCCTCGTGCGAACAGCTGGCGTAACTGGCCCGACTGGACTGGACTGGGAGCTGCCTGCTTCCAGGCCCTTGAGGGGGACTCACCTTGCTGCTTGTCTCCCTGCCTGGCTCCGCTCTGCAGTGTTGAAACACTTGGGATTCAGCTCTGCTCTGCCTCCAGCCTAGCCAGGCTCTGAGCTCATCTCCCAAAGCCCACACCTTTCCATACCCTCAAAAGTAGCCTAGCGTGTTTGCCTTAAGGACTGCTTCTTCCCTTTCCCTGTATTGTCTGACATTTCAGGGTAACCCTTCTGTCCGCTCCCAACAAATAGGGCCTCTCACCCGAGGGCAGCAGTATCGCCTGGGGCTTATTGGCCTGCTTATAGATACACTGGCTTCCTGCCTGCCGTAAGTTGGGCTGAGAAGACACCACTGAGTGTGATCAGGAACCAGTGAAGTTGAGGAGAAAGGGATGGGATTCAAAGGGAAACCACAGACAGCGAGAAAGGCCAGATAGGGGATTTAGATATTCAGCAGGAGGATTTTATTAAAGATGTGATGGTGTTCGTATTTCACGATTGGGCTGGAAGCGAGAAGAGATTGGAAGTGTGAGAATGGTGAAGCAAGTTACATAGCAACCCAAGAATGCCACCATGTGGGTCAGAACTAAGGTTTTTCTGTTTTGTTTTAAATTAATCCAGATACCTTCGACTCCACCCAACTCACACCAGTTTGTGGATTCCAACTGATTTTATTTAAACAGTCACCAGATCTCTTGGATTCACAGCCAACAACTCCCAAAGCCTCTTTCCTTTGTCTGTGGAGCTAATTTGGTGTGATAGAAGGAATAATTCAAGAAGAATTCTTTGCTCTGCTGGAATTTGTGTGCTGTTCTTTTTAAATTTTTAATTGAAGTATAGTTAATTTATAATATAGTAGTAGTTTCAAATGTATAGCACAGTGGTTCATATATATACATACGTGTGTGTGAATATATACATGTATATGTGTATATATATATATATATGGCTTCCCCTGTGGCTCAGACAGTAAAGAATTTGCCTGCAATGTAGGAGACCTGGGTTCGATTCCTGTGTCAGGAAGATTCCCTGGAAAAGGAAATGGCTATCCACTCCAGTATTCTCGTCTGGAGAATTCCATGGATAGAGGAACCTTGGGGGCTACAGTCCACGGGGTTTCAGAGAGTCAGACACGACTGAACACACACACTCACACACACACACACACACACACACACACACACACATGTAATTATCCTTCAGATTCTCTTGCCTGATAGGTTATTACAAAATGTTGAATATCGTTTGCTATACTATACTTGTCATATATACAGTCTTGTTAGTTGTCTGTTTTATGTATAGTAGTTTATATATGTTCATCTCAACCTCCTAATTTATCCCTCCCCTCATCTTTCCCCTTTGGGAAACATAAGTTTGTTTTCTGTGTCTGTGAGCCTCTTTTTGTTTTGGAAGTAAGTTCATTGGTACCACTTTTTTAGATTCCGCGTAGAAGTTATATCGTATGATACTTGTCTTTCTCTGTCTGGCTATCTTCACTTAGTCTGATATCTCTAGGTCCACTCACGCTGCAAATGGCATTATTTCATTCTTCTTTATGGCTGAGAAGTATTCCATTGTGTATGTCACGCCATCTACTTTATCCATTCATCAGTTGATGGACATATAGATTGCTTCCATGTCTTGGCTATTGTAAATAGTGCTGCAGTGAAAATTGGGATGCGTGTATCTGTTTGAATTATTTTCTTTTCCCAGATATATGCCTAGGAGTAGAATTTCTAGATCATTTCATAGTTCTATTTTTAGTTTTTAAAGGACCCTCCATTTCTGTTCTCCATAGTAGCTGCATCACTTTACATTCCCAACAGTGCAAGAGGGCTCCCTTTTCTCCACACCCTCTCCAGCATTGTTTGTAGACTTTTTGATGATGGCCATTCAGACTAGTGTGAGGTGATATCTCATTGTAGTTTTGATGTTCAGTTCACTTCAGTCACTCAGTCGTGTCTGACTGTTTGCAACCCCATGAACTGCAGCACACCGTGATGCCTCCCTGTCCATCACCAACTCCCCAAGTCCACCCAAACCCATGTCCATCTAGTCGATGATGCCATCCAGCCATCTCATCCTCTGCCATCCCCTTCTCCTCCTGCCCTCAATCTTGCATTTCTCTAAAAATTAGCAGTGATGAACATCTTTTCATGTGCCTGTTGACCATCTGTGTGTCTTCTTTGGAGAAATGTCTATTTAGATCTTCTGCCCATTTTTTGATTTGTTTGATTTGATTTGAATTGTTTTTTGATATGAATTGTTTATATATCTTAGAGATTAATCTCTTGTCAGTTGCATCACTTGCAAATATTTTTCCCATTCTGTGGATTTTCATTTTGTTTACAGTTTCCTTTGCTGTGCAAAAGTGTGTAAGCTTAATTAGGTCACATTTGTTGACTTTGTCTTTATTTACATTACTCTAGGAGACAGATCCAAAATGATATTGCTGTAATACATGTCAAAGAGTGTCATGCCTATCTTTTCCTCCAGGAGTTTTATAGTATCTGATCTTACATTTAGGTCTTTAGTCCGTTTTGAGTTTATTTTTGGTATGATGTTAAAGAATGCTCTAATTTCATTTTTTTTTTCATGTAGCTATCCAGTTTTTACAGCACCGCTTATTGAAGAGACTGTCTTTTTTCCACTGTATAGTCTTGCCTCCTTTGTTTTAGATTAATTGATCACAGGTCTGCGGGTTTGTTTCTGGGCTTTCCATCCTGTTCTGAGCTATATTTCTATGTTTGTGTCAGTACCTTACAGTTTTGATTACTATAGCTTTGTAGTATAGTCTGGAGTCAGGGAGCCTGATTCCTCCAACTTCCTTTTTCTTTCTTAAGATTGCTTTGGCTGTTTGGGGTCTTTCATGTTTCCATACAAATTTTTTAAAATGTTTGTTCTACTTCTGTGAAACATATCATTGGTAATTTGATAGGGATTGCACTGAATCTGTAGATAGCCTGGGGTAGGAGAGCCATTTGGGCAATATTGATTCTTTGAATCCAAGAACACAGTATGCCTTGCCATCTGTTTGTATCTTCTTCAGTTTCTCTCATCAGCATCTTATAGTTTGGAATACAGGTCTTTTTCCTCCTTGGGTAGGTTTCTTCTTGGTTATTTTATTCTTTCTGATGTGATGGTGAATGAGATTGTTTTCTTAATTTCTCTTTCTTATCTTTTATTGTCAGAGAACTAAGGTTTTCTTACAAGGAGTTGAGAGATAGAGGTGGAAGCAGAAATCTCAGAAATAGCACATAGCACATGGCTTTTGATTGTGTAATAAGGAAAAAGGGATTTATCATAGTAATACACTTTATTAAAACATTTCAAATCTTCAGAAAGAAACAATTTGGTGTAAAATCTCCTCCACCTTCAGGCAAGGCTTCACTCAAGGTATCCCAGACACAACTTTTTATTCGTAATGTTCTCCCAGCTCTCTAGCGGGCTTCAGTGTCTCACAGCCACAGACTGCAGATGTTCTGACGTTCTCATGGCCCAGCGGAAGCATGTTAACTTTCTCTTGGCTACAGTGTGGCTGCAGGAGGCCTAGAGATCATTTGGATAGGGCTCTGCAGGCCAGTGTAAGTTATAGATCCCCACCATCACAACTCTTGGGCAGTTTACAGCCATTGGCTGACCAACAGAGAGTTATAAAACCCCAGCCCCGTTATTGCCAGGTGGGGCAAATTCTGTGTTTCAGTTCACTTTCCAGATCAAAGATCAGTGGATCAGATTAGAGTGAACTCCAGCTGAGACCCCATCTCAGATTAGTTCTCCCCCTTCTTCCTTCACTCTCCTTTTCTTGAGGGCTTTCCCCCAATAAGTAACTTGTGCAAGAATCCCCATCTCAGGCTCTGCTTCTAGGGAACTGGAATTAAGACACCTGGGGTTTCAAAGGGGTTAATTCATGAGAACTGAATCCACACTGTAGGTTGAAGTAAGTATAGTTTACTAAACAGAAAACATAACTATAACAACCCGTGCTTGTTGTTGAAATCCACCGAGATTGTGGAATTGTTTGTTACATAGCAATATTGCAATATAAGGCTAACTATTAAGGCAACCTCTCCAAGCTTTGGTTATTTTCCACCTGTAAGGTGGTAACAGCAGTACCTGTTTCTAACAGATGCTGGTTCCTTGGAGCTCCTGGATCCATGAGTTTCAAAGGAAATAACTTTTGTAAAAATGCTAAGCACAGTGCCCAACAGTACATGCTTCATAAATGGTGGCTTTATCAGCATCAGTAGCACTAATACAAAATTTACCCATTGGGTCATTTAAAATGACTGTGGTTTACACACTCTACAGTGAGTTCTGGATTAACCTGTGGTCATGGTTTCATAAAGCTAGAGCTCACATGATACCCAAATCAAGTGGGCTCAGATCATATTGCTCTCTGAGCTGACAACATTTTAACTTGAATTTCTTTTAGTATATCAAGTGAAGACTGTGTGAATTGCAGGTGCTAAAATCCATTACCAAATTGCTCGGTCTGAGATCTGTGGGCCAAGGGAATACACTACCACAATCCCTACACATCATTAAAGAGCTGGTTTTCTCAAGAACATCAAGTGAGAAGAGTAAGTTAATGAGAGCAATAATAGGCTTCCAGATGAAAATTCAAGTTTTGAGAATTAGGTCATCCTAAATGGAACTCAGAAGCCTGGGCCTAAAAATAGACTAATTCTCTGCGGGGTAAGACATGAAGTTTTGGGGCCTGTGTGAGACAGAAAGTTAGAAGTGAGACCCTTGCATAAAGTCAGGATCCTCAGATATCCCACACTTACTGAAATGATTTGATGGTTAATTTTATGTGTCAGCTTGGCTGGGTCACAGTGCCAAGATATGCAGTCAAATATGATTCTGGATGTGTCTGTGAAGATGCTTTTTGAATGAGATCAACATTTAAAGCAGTGGATATTGAATAAAGAATAATATGAGTGAGCCTTGTCCAATCAGTTGATGACCTTAATTTAAGGACAAAGGTTGATCTCTGTAAGCAAGAAGGAATTCTACCAGCAGGTCACCTTTGGACTTGAACTTGAACTGTCCCTGGGTCCCTGGGTCTGCCAGCCTGCCCTGCAGATTCTGGGCTTCCCAAGCTTCCATAATCACATGAACCAACTTCTTAAAATAAATCTCTCTCTACATATATACGCGTTCTGTTGGTTCTGCTTCTCTGGAGAACCCTAATACAAACTGAACTAGAAAGTCTACTTAGCACCAAAGGAAAGTGACCAACAAGCTTAAAGGTTAAAGTGAAACTTGTTTAGTCATGTCCGACTCTTTGTGACCCCATGGACTGTATAGTCCATGGAATTCTCCAGGCCAGAATACTGGAGTGGATAGCCATTCCCTTCTCCAGGGCATCTTTCCAACCCAGGGATCAAACCTGGGTATCCCACATTACAGGAGGGTTCTTTACCAGCTGAGTCACAAGGGAAGCCTACCAACAAGCTTAAATCTCTCTCAACTCTCCTCTGAATGGAAAATAGTCTCCTTGGGGAGTTTGCATCCCTGGGGTTTCTACATATAAGGTCCAGGTTCAAATTTATCCCAGGAGACTCCAATCAAGAAATTAATAAAAAGTGATCCTTGGTAGGAAACATCTCTGAGACATCTGGAAAGAAGCAGAACTAAAATCCTTTTGGAGAGATTCCTCCTACCCCAGCTTAAAGCCTTACAGGACACCCACAGATGTAGCCCACACAGTATGAACTCATAATTTCAAATTATAAAACAAGCGCTCAAAAAAATCTCCATGAGCCATAGTCAGGAGAATCAACCAACAGCAGATTTGGTCTCTTAAAAACTTCAGATAATAAAAGCATCAAATTTAGAATATAAAATAAATATGTTTAAAAGAATTAATAGAGATAGTATTCAGTTCAGTCCAGTCTCTCAGTAGTGTCTGACTCTTTGTGACCCCATGAACCACAGCATGCCAGGCCTCCCTGTCCATCACCAACTCCCGGAGTCCACCCAAAGTGAAAGAAAGTGAAGTCACTCAGTCGTTTCCGACTCTTTGCGACCCCATGGACTCTAGCCTACCAGGCTCCTTTGTCCATGGGATTCTCCAGGCAAGAATACTGGAGTGGGTTGCCGTTTCCTTCTCCAGGGGATCTTCCCGACCCAGGGATTGAACCCAGGTCTCCCACATTGGAGGCAGATGCTTTAACCTCTGAGCCACCAGAGAAGCCCATGTCCATGTCCATTGAGTCGATGATGAGATAGTATTATTATACTGTTAACTTACTGTAAAGTTTCAGTTCAGTTCAATTGCTCAGTCGTGTCCAACTCTTTGCGACCCCATGGACTGCAGCATGCCAGGCTTCCCTGTCCATCACCAACTCCCGGAGCTTGCTCAAACTCATGTCCTTCGAGTCGGTGATGCCATCCAACCACCTCATCTTCTGTCATCCCCTTCTCCTCCTGCCTTCAACATTTCCCAGCATCAGGGTCTTTTCCAATGAGTCAGGTCTTTACATCAGACAGAGGGCAGACAGAATGAAAACCACAGTCACTGTAAAGTGTGGGGCAGTTATTTAATCTCTATGGTTGAGTTTCATAATCTGTCAGTGGATCCCTGAAATCTGCATTTTTACCAGATTCCAAAGAGTTCTGGCTTCCCAGGTGGCTCAGTGGTACAGAGTCTGCCTGTCAAGCAGGAAGCATGGGTTTGATCTCTGGGTTGGTAAGATCCCCTGGAGAAGGAAATGTCACCCCACACTAATATTCTTGCCTGGGCAGTCCCATGGACAGAGAAGCCTGGCAGGCTCTAGTTCATGGGGTCACAAAAAGTCAGACACGACTTAGCAACTAAACCACCACCACCAAAAAGTTCTAATGCATATTCTTTCTTGAGACTCGCTACCCTAGGCACACTGGATCAGGAACTTCATAGGACATCACGTATTCTCCTGCCTTCAGGAAGGAGGGTCGTCCTTTCCATTGCCACTCTCCTCTTACCAGGTACAACAGGTAGGAACACCTTCCCCTGAGTAGAAGTAGCAAGAGACTCAGTGTGATGCTTTCACTGTTTGCTCAGTGCCGCCAGGAGAGATGCCATTAGGTTTGATGAGGAACCTTGGTTACCAGCCATCTGTGCTTGAGGATAAGCAAAGCAAAGGTGAGCTACTGGATCAAGGGCACAAGTGGCTTGGGCACAAGTGGCCTAGACCCAAGCTCCAGGAAGAGAAGCAGTTAATCACCACTGCTGTTTAGTACAACAGGGTTCTAAATCCTGTTGCCATAGTAAGGTGCCTGGAGCTGCAAGAAGGGGACCAATTGAGGTACAAGTATGAGGACTGTATGTGCACGCATGCTCAGTTGCTTCAGTCGCGTCTGACTCTGTGACCCTATGGACTGTAGCCCGCCAGGTTCCCCTGCCCTTGGGATTTCTCGGGCAAGAATACTGGAGTGGGTTACCATGCCCTCCTTCAGGGGATCTTCCCAACTTAGGGACTGAACCCGTGTCTCTTGCATCTCCTCCATTGCAGACGAATTCTTTCAGTTCAGTTTAGTCAGTCATATCCGACTCTTTGCGACGCCATGGACTGTAGCGAATTCTTTACTGCTGAGCCACTGGGGAAGCCTGAGGACAGTATGGCAAGAGGAAAATGGTCATTACTGAAAGTCCCATGTACGTCCTAACCTTTCAACAAAGGATGGAGAAGAAATGGAAGAGGGAACACCAAGGTGGTTCAGGCTAGAAATAACCTGGTTACTTCTCTTAGGGAGGATGATGGGAATCCTGTCTCCACATGGGCATAGTTCAAAGCCCATGTGGATGGGCTCATTTGGCTTGTCGGGGGGAATGGGAAGGGTTTTCCGAGAAGGTGGGTCTGATGATGAACTCCCCAGGAATTATAGCAAGAAAGTCAAATATGAGTTGAAGGAAGACAGAAGCAGCTACAAGAGATGGGTGGGTCGGGGAGCTTGGGAGGCAAAGATTTTCCCACATTCTCAGTTAACACCTGTGTGGTGATATTGGAGCCTCACAGCACACACAGTATGGCCCAGAGGTGAACAAGTGACAGAATAATGAGGAAATCACACCCTGGGAAACACAGTACAAAGAGGGTGAGCAATTCACCTAGGGCCCCGGCTAATGCACACACCCAAGGGAATCAGGGAGTCCCTCCCCCAGAAGTGGGTGGTGTGTCTACCTAATGAAAGGAATTCTGTCCTCAGGATACTGGAGACACAGATTATGAGCAGAAGAACAGGTAGCAGGAACTGATCGTCCCACCTGCTTTTACACATTGACAACTATTTCTCCTCCTTTTCCTTTGTCCCATTAGTGGTACACAATCTGCTCTGGGGCGGGGGTACACTGCCCACCTCCAGGATGGAAAGCAAGTGTCTCATCGCTTGCTGGCAGAGTTTGAAGAGCAAGCCCTCCCTGCCCTGAAGGAAAGGGGAACCAGTTTTTTGGTTGCTAAATGTTTGAGCTCCAGATTTTAATGAGCCAACCTTTCATTGTGAAAGAAAAGAAAATAGGGCTTTTGTATGGAAGAAGCAAGAGCGTAGGTCAGAACCCAAAGGAACGCTGTGGGAATAGGAGCAGCAGGTGATCCTGGATGGGGTCTTGAAGCTTCAGGATACACCCTCTGAACACCCAGAGGAGAGATGGGAGGGAGCTGAAGACCCTCAGTTTGTGATGGTGGTTAGTGATGACCTCTTTACTTTGGAGACATTCCAGAATTAGCCCGACAATCCCCAGACACTAGTTTGATATGAGAAGACACCTCGTTAGCCATTCCAGGATATGAATGCTATGACTATGACACCAGGGCAGACAGTGTGTTCTTTCATAGCAGTTTGCTGATGATATCCGCTTTCAACAGAGGCTTGTCTAGAGGAATGCGTCACACAGACGACAGACATGAAACCCACTTGTAACTTTACCTCTTTAAAGGAAGCAGCACAGCAAAATAGCATCAAATCCCACAAAACAAGCACCACCGCATTGAGCCCCATCAGTACGCAGACCACCTCAGGCCCATTGCAGTTGCTGTTCCCTTTATGAAGCATGTGTGATTCCTGCCCTCATTGCCTTCCACTGTCTGCTGAAATCTCAGCTCCTTAAAGAGGTCTTGCTGGACCCCTCTCAGTTGTTTCTAACTCTACTTGCATTCTCTTCGTAGCCTGCATTATTTCTGGTGTTATTCTGGATACTTGTTTATTTTGTGTTTCTCCTTCTAGGAGGTTAGCTTCAAGAGGGCAGAATTTGCTATACCTGGCACATGGCAAACATAGTCGATTTTCGGTGAATGAATGGTCCATCAAGATAGAAAAATTTAGCCCCTCCATAAATACTAGAGTTAAAACATACGTGTATTTCAGAGTGGTTTATTTCAAGTCAGTGAGGTATCATCCCAGGCAACAGGACCCTCGGCGAGCTAAGGGGAACCAGATTTTCCCACTGCACCAGTCTTCTTTTAGAAAAGGAAAAGTGGTCTGGGAGCCTGAATTACCTGTTGGATTACCCGGTCAATTGATCTGTCAGCCATTACTTTCTCTTTGTGTGGTTGTCAGAGCTCAAGAACATAAATCAGCTGGTGCCTGTCACTGTTCCACAGCAAGGAAATAGGGTTTGTCTTGTTACGTCTGTTCTTTGCTTCCTTGTTTTCTTGCTCTATTCCAGTCTTCAAATTTCAGTGTAATTTTATTTCCTTCTTTAAACCTGAAGAAATAAAAGGGTGATGTAAAATATACTTAGTGCAAAAAAGTATACAATAAAGAGTAAATTTCTCTTGACCTGAAGGCACTTGATCTTCCTCATCAGAGACATCCACTGGCATCTCATTGTGGTTGCAATTTCCACTGCCCTCATTGCAATGAAATTAATCACTTTTTCATGTATTTTTGGCCATTTGGCCATCCTCTTCTCTAAATGACTTGCTCAAGTCCCTTGCCTGTTTTTTGTAGGTTTTTTGTGTTTTTCTTATTCATTTATAGTACTTTATATTCCAGATACAAGTCCTCTGTCAGTTATATGTGTTCCAAATGGGTTTTCTTCCACTTAGCAGCTTACATTTCCATATCTTTGAAGATAATTTCATGCTTTTAAAGGTGATTTTTATAAATGAAAGTTCTTAATTTTGAGTCCTGTTTAGTCATCTTTTCTTTTATTGTCAGTGTGTTTTTTTTTAATGCCTTGTTTAACCCAAGAAATGCAAAAAGTTCACAAGAAAAGGGTGAGTGGAAAGACCAAAGAGGCACAGACTTTCCCACAACTCGGTTTTGAGTCTTGAAACTTAAGTTTGAAATAAGTATACATCTGTGAAAATGTCACCATAACCACTACCAAAAATGTAACCTTCACCTCTAAAAATTTCCTACTACTTTTTGTGATAAGAACATTTAACATAAGATCTACCTTCTTAACAAATATCTATTTCATTAATTACCGTGTGTTTATTGTTTCCTTTCTCCACAATAATGAAGATATTTTCCTATGTTACCTTCTAAAGAATTTATTGTTTTGGCTTTCATATTTAGGTTTAAATCCATCTGGAACTGATTTTTATGTAGAGCATGAAGTAGGGATCCACCTCATTATTCATATAGGTATCTCGTTGTCCCTGTGGACTTCCCTGGGGGCTCAGATGGTAAAGAATCCGCCTGCAATGCCGGAGACCTGGGTTTAATCCGTGGGTTGGGAAGATCCCTTGGAGGAGGGAATGGCAACCCACTCCAGTATTCTTGCCTGGAGAATCCCCATGGACAGAGGAGCCTGGAGGGCACACATCTCATTGTCCCAGTACCATTTACTCAAAAGTCATTTTACTACTTCCCTGCAGTGCCATCTTTGTCATAAATCAAGTATGCGTACATAGATAGGTTTGTTTCCTGGTCCTCTCACTGGTGTTTTTGTGTCCGGGAGTTGGCGATGGACAGGGAGGCCTGGCATGCTGCAGTCCATGGGGTCGCAAAGACTCAGACACGACTGAGTGACTGAACTGAACCGAACTGGTGCTTTTGTCTCTCTCTTTACCCTCGCTGTCTATACCTCAATAATTAGAGCTTTATCATAATTCTTGTCATCTGGCAGAGGAAATCATCCTGATTTATTTATTTTTTTCTTCAAGAGTGGCTTGGTTCTTCTTTGCTCTTTGCATTTCAATAGAAATTCTAGAAAGAACTTATTGATTTTCTTGGAAAGAAAAGCCATTCATGTTTTGTTTGGTATATGAACTCAAGAAGAATTTATGGCTTTTATGATCCTGAGTCTTCTAATCTGTGAACATGGTATGCCTGTCTTATGCATATGTGTATATTGCATATGCCTATATACATTAAAACATATATGCCTCTCGTGTAAATTATCTATTCTGTACATTACAGAATGGAAGGAAGAGCTATAGAATGAGATTTCAGAGAGGACAGGCACTGGGACACTCCAGGGGCCTGGGGAGCAGGAAGTAATATCTTAGTTTTTACATGACTCTGTTCAGAAGTTGAATTCCAAGGAGCAATATCTCATTTATGCCAAGTGTCTGTCTATCTCTTGACCAGGAGCAGGTAGGGCATACTGGCTTCTCAAAAGCAAGTTCAGAAGTTTTTATCAAAAGATTTGGGAATAGATGCTGGGAAGACAAAAATAACTGATGTCTACTACAGATACACAAAGGGAAATACAGCAGGAGGGACATGGGAGCATGGAAGCGGACGAGAAAGAAAGGAAAGAGGAAAGAAGTGGAACAGGAGAGGTGGGTGGTTTGGACCAGTGTGAGCCATTTGAAATGGCAGAATATGTCAAAAATCAAGAAAAATAACTGAAGCTTTTCCCCTGCCCAAGGACAGTCTATGACTTTTGTGAGTCTCCATGGACTCCTTCCCCCAGTAAAAAATATTAAAAATTATATTTTGTGACAGTGCTGGTATAAAGACAAATATAATACAAGCTGGATTTTTATTATATCTTGTGTGTGTGTGTGTGTGTGTGTGTGTGTGTGTGTGTGACTGCCAGTTAAACACAGTTTTAATTTCATAGCTTAACAATTAAGGGTCATACACTGAAGTCGATACATATACCTGGCATTTCAGTCTAAGCTATTCCATGTACATAGCTGAAATCAATCACAAAGTATGGCCTAACAAATGCTAGGGGAAATTTTTTAAAGTCGTTTTTACAAGTATTAAACTTATCTTGCACACTGAAGTCATCATACATACAGGGCAAAGTCAGAGCTTTTATATTCAAGTTTATTCTTCATTTAACTTTTAAACACTACTATAGTTGAATATTAAAACAAAAGCAAGTAGTGAGCATATTATGATTATAGTCCTTCACTCAGTCACTACTGCAAATAAAACACCAGCAGTGAGTGTTATTCACAGGCCCTACTAAGAGGTCTGACACTGACCACCACCCCGAGGCTGATGTTCATCATCCCCATATGCGTCTCCATTGTAATGGCGCTGTCTTTCTTGATTTGGATCAAAGTCCACTAATTCTACCTGGTCCATTTCATCAGTCTCTTCTACTTCCTTCCTCTCAGGCAGAAGTTTTTCCAGCAAAGAGAGTTTATCAGGAGAGAGAAAGCCATTCTCAGGAAAGTTTACCTTAAATTCAATGATTAGGTGACCCTTTTCATATGGCCTACGGTAAATTGGCATGCCTTCATTTAGCACACACTTGATATCTCCATGCTTGACAATCTGACCTGGATGAGAAGTGATGACTATGGTTCGGTTGTCAAGAGTAAATATTGGCTTCTGGAAGCCACACAATGCCTCAACCAGCTGTATGTCCATACGCATGAAAAGGTCTTCTCCTCGTCAAGTAAAAACAGTATGGTCCTTCTGATCTAAAACAATGATAGTATCTCCTGGCTCCAGTCCTGGTTCTTGGTCTCCTTCACCATGGAATGTTATCTTCTGGCCATCTTTCATGCCTTTGTCAATATGAACTTTTAGAATTTTCTTTTCTCGAACTATCTTCCTTCCGTTGCAGCTTTTACATCGATCTTTAGGACTGATCCGCTCCCCATGGCCCTGGCACTCCATGCAGACAGACTGAATTTGCTGAACCATTCCAGGTCCTGTCTGATGAATTCTTATTTGCATTCCAGGACCTCGGCGACTGGGACAGCATTCTACTGCTCCCCTCTTACCACCTCGGCCTTCACATTTGTCACAAATCACATTCTTTTGCAGAGCTAGTTTTCTTGCTGCACCATTATATAAATCTTCTAAAGTTACTGTAAGTTGATGCACAACATTTTCACCTCTCCTCTCTGCATCCTGCCTTCTCCTCCAAAAAACATACCAAAGATGTCCATGGGGGAGCCAGAACCGCCACCTGCTCCGCCTTCTTTAATTGCCTGTTCTCCTTTGTCATATAATTCCCTTTTCTTTGCATCAGAGAGCACTTTGTAAGCTTGAGAAATCTGTTTAAACTTCTCGCCTTCATTTGGATTCTTATCAGGGTGGTACTTCAAGGCCAGTTTCCTGTAAGCCTTTTTCAGTTCTTGGGTGGCATTGGGTTTGACCCCCAAAACATCATAGTAAGTGGTTTCTTTCACCATTTTCTACAGCCGGTGTGCCAGCGGATTCCGGTGTTGGGGAGCGGGAAGGAGCACATTGCTGTGCGCAGCTCGGGCAGCTGCCGCTCTTCCGCCTTTCACCAAGCGTTCTGGAAAGTTCCTATTATATCTTTTTAATGATTATGTTCATCCCTTTTTCTAATCTTAAAACATTTCATAGGCCCCAGACAGTGGCGTAATATATGAGTCAGCTTGGCCTCTGCCCTTTTCTCCTCCTCTTCCTCGCCACTCTTCCCCAAGATGAAGCTTGCATTGCGCTTACCATTTCTGTGCAGGTCAATCCAAGCACCTGGGGCACTTTGTCCCAGGATTCTCCCTGACTGCAAGAAGAAAGGCTAAAATTGCTGGGGTTTTGACATCCTTATGCAGCAGCTCTTAACCAATAAGCTGATGGCTCAGACGGTAAAGAATCTGCCTGCAATGCAGGAGACCTGGGTTTGATCCCTGGGTCGGGAAGATCCCCTAGAGAAGGGAATGGTTACCCACTCCAGTATTCTTGCATGGAGAATCCCCAGTGGACAGAGGAGCCTGGTGGGTTAGCGTCCAGGGGATCACATAGAGTTGGACACGACAGAGCGACTGATACTTTCACTTACTTAACCAGTAAATAATGGGAGGTGATATGTAAATACCCCAGCTCTTTACCCATCAGGCTGGAAACTCAGAGGCACTGACGACCTAAGCAAGATTAAGCTCTGGTCTCCCACAGTGGCTGCCTGTTTGAATATGGGCCTTTTATTGGTTGCCTGTCTTTCCTATTTTAATTCTCTACTGTCTTACCAGAGCTTCCTGGCATGTGCTCCTAAATAAAACATTCACACTCAAATTTTTGTCTCAGGGTCTGCTGTTGAGAGAACCCAAATTGAGACACTGCTCTTCAGGGTACCTTATATTTGGGGACAAAACTCAGTAACCTGCCAGCCTTGCCACAAAATGGAAAGGGATGGTGCTCTCACCCCACAGAGAGGGGAAGAACAAAGACCCACCAATTGTTTTCTTCAGCGCTACCCACTTGAGGGGGGAGGCCTTGAATATTTTCCTGGTTGGCTGTAGTGAGGATATTATTCCAGATGTTTTCTTGGTCATCAGATTGTCTTAGCCCAGGCATTTTCTCTTGTTTCAATTTCATATAAAACCTTCAGCATTGGCCAGAGAATGATGGAGCATTTAATTCAATCAAAGCCTGGTGAAATCTTTCTTCCTAGTGCTTGGCTGACTGAATCACTTAGTTTATATAAACCAGCAACAGCAGGGCAAAGTACTTTGATGGTATGAAGGGTTATGGAAAGGCTAATTCATATTAACCATGTGAGTTATGTTTTCATTTACTTTAATGTGGTGGATTTGGCCACAGGGGCAGGAGGCCTCATGACTGCCCCTCAGAAAGAAATTTTAAAGGAATGTGTGTTTTTGGAAAATCACTTTTCTGTAACACATCCAGAGTTCTTTTAAAGATGCTTTAGCTTGCAAAACTTCCACTGTAGAGCCATTATTTACATTATGAGCCAAGGCAGAGAATTTGGGAAACTTTGAAAGAGAGGAATCCAGAAGAATTCGTACACATTTTCCTAGCATATCCACTAGTGGAACCAATGTGCTTGATTCTTTATTTAAAATAACTCTTACGATTTCCTCCACATTTGGCACGTCTACCGTCTTCCTCTCCAGTGTCCCTAAGGAGTCAGGTCACACACGTGATGATTTACAGCATGAGCGTTAAACTCAGAAAGACCCAGGTTTGAATCCTGAGTCTATATCACTTTTATGTGACCTTGGACTAGTCTCTATACCCTAGAGACTATGGGGTGGGAAATAATTATACCCACCCCATAGGCTGATGAGCTTGTGTGCGTGCTAAGTTGCTTCAGTCATGTCTGACTCGGTGACCCTATGGACCGTAGCCCGCCAGGCTCCTCTGTCCATGGGATTCTTCAGGCAATAATACTGGAGTGGGTTGCTGTGCCCTCCTCCAGGGGAACTTCCTGACCCAGGAATCGAACCTGCATCTCTAATATCTCCTGCATTGGTAGGCAGGTTCATTACTGCCACTGCCACCTGGGAAGCCCATGAAAGTGCTTCAGTTCAGTTCAGTTCAGTCGCTCACTCGTGTCCGACTCTTTGCGACCCCATGAATCGCAGCACGCCAGGACTCCCTGTCCATCACCATCTCCCGGAGTTCACCCAGACTCACGTCTATAGAGTCAGTGATGCCATCCAGCCATCTCATCCTCGGTCGTCCCCTTCTCCTCCTGCCCCCAATCCCTCCCAGCATCAGAGTCTTTTCCAATGAGTCAACTCTTCACATGAGGTGGCCAAAGTACTGGAGCTTCAGCTTTAGCATCATTCCTTCCAAAGAGATCCCAGGGTTGATCTCCTTCAGAATGGACTGGTTGGATCTCCTTGCAGTCCAAGGGACTCTCAAGAGTCTTCTCCAACACCACAGTTCAAAAGCATCAATTCTTTGGCGCTCAGCCTTCTCCACAGTCCAACTCTCACATCCATACATGACCACTGGAAAAACCATAGCCTTGACTAGAGGGACCTTAGTCGGCAAAGTAATGTCTCTGCTTTTGAATATACTGTCTAGGTTGGTCATAACTTTTCTTCCAAGGAGTAAGTGTCTTTTAATTTCATGGCTGCAGTCACCATCTGCAGTGATTCTGGAGCCCAAAAAAATAAAGTCTGACACTGTTTCCACTGTTTCCCCATCTATTTCCCATGAAGTAATGGGACCAGATGCCATGATCTTCGTTTTCTGAATGGTGAACTTTAAGCCAACATTTTCGCTCTCCTCTTTCACTTTCATCAAGAGGCTTTTTAGCTCCTCTTCACTTTCTGCCATAAGGGTGGTGTCATCGGCATATCTGAGGTTATTGATATTTCTCCCGGCAATCTTGATTCCAGCTTGTGTTTCTTCCAGTCCAGCATTTCTCATGATGTACTCTGCATAGAAGTTAAATAAGCAGGGTGACAATATACAGCCTTGACATACTCCTTTTCGTATTTGGAACCAGTCTGTTGTTCCACGTCCAGTTGTTGCTTCTTGACCTGCATACAGATTTCTCAAGAGGCAGGTCAGGTGGTCTGGTATTCCCATCTCTTTCAGAATTTTCCACAGTTTATTGTGATCCACACAGTCAAAGGCTTTGGCATAGTCAATAAAGCAGAAAGAGATGTTTTTCTGGAACTCTCTTGCTTTTTCCATGATCCAGCGAATGTTGGCAATTTGATCTCTGGTTCCTCTGCCTTTTCGAAAACCAGCTTGAACATCAGGGAGTTCACGGTTCACATATTGCTGAAGTCTGGCTTGGAGAATTTTGAGCATTACTTTACTAGCGTGTGAGATGAGTGCAATTGTGCGGTAGTTTGAGCATTCTTTGGCATTGCCTTTCTTTGGGATTGGAATGAAAACTGACCTTTTCCAGTCCTGTGGCCACTGCTGAGTTTTCCAAACTTGCTGGCCTATTGAGTGCAGCACTTTCACAGCATCATCTTTCAGGATTTGAAACAGCTCAACTGGAATTCCATCACCTCCACTAGCTTTGTTCATAGTGATGCTTTCTAAGGCCCACTTGACTTCACATTCCAAGATGTCTGGCTCTAGATTAGTGATCACATCATCATGATTATCTGGGTCATGAAGATCTTTTTTGTACAGTTCTTCCATGTATTCTTGCCACCTCTTCTTAATATCTTCTGCTTCTGTTAGGTCCATACCATTTCTGTCCTTTATCAAGCCCATCTTTGCATGAAATGTTTCCTTGGTATCTCTAATTTTCTTGAAGAGATCTCTAGTCTTTCCCATTCTGTTGTTTTCCTCTATTTCTTTGCATTGATCACTGAAAAAGGCTTTCTTCTCTCTTCATGCTATTCTTTGGAACTCTGCATTCAGATGCTTATATCTTTCCTTTTCTCCTTTGCTTTTTGCTTCTCTTCTTTTCACAGCTATTTGTAAGGCCTCCCCAGACAGCCATTTTGCTTTTTTGTATTTCTTTTCCATGCGGATGGTCTTGATCCCTGTCTCCTGTACAATGTCACAAACCTCATTCTATAGTTCATCAGGCACTCTATCTATCAGATCTAGACCCTTAAATCTATTTCTCACTTCCACTATATAATCATAAGGGATTTGATTTAGGTCATACCTGAATGGTCTAGTGGTTTTCCCTACTTTCTTCAGTTCAAGTCTGAATTTGGCAATAAGGAGTTCATGATCTGAGCCACAATCAGCTCCCGGTCTTGTTTTTGTTGACTGTATAGAGCTTCTCCATCTTTGGCTGCAAAGAATATAATCAATCTGATTTTGGTGTTGACCATCTGGTGATGTCCATGTGTAGAGTCTTCTCTTGTGTTGTTGGAAGAGGGTGTTTGCTACAACCAGTGCATTTTCTTGGCAGAACTCTATTAGTCTTTGCCCTGCTTCATTCCGCATTCCAAGGCCAAATTTGCCTGTTACTCCAGGTGTTTCTTGACTTCCTACTTTTGCATTCCAGTCCCCTATAATGAAAAGGACATCTTTTTTGGGTGTTGGTTCTAAAAGGTCTTGTAAGTCTTCATAAAACTGTTCAACTTCAGTTTCTTCAGCGTTACTGGTTGGAGCATAGACTTGGATAACTGTGATATTGAATGGTTTGCCTTGGAGATGAACAGAGATCATTCTGTCATTTTTGAGAATGTGGTCCACTGGAGAAGGGAATGGCAAGCCACTTCAGTATTCTTGCCTTGAGAACCCCATGAACAGTATGAAAAGGCAAAATGATAGGATACCAAAAGAGGAACTCCCCAGGTCATTAGGTGCCCAATATGCTACTGGAGATCAGTGGAGAACTAACTCCAGAGAAAATGAAGGGATGGAGCCAAAGCAAAAACAATACCCAGTTGTGGATGTGACTGGTGATAGAAACAAGATCCGATGCTGTAAAGAGCAATATTGCATAGGAACCTGGAATGTCAGGTCCATGAATCAAGACAAATTGGAAGTGGTCAAACAAGAGATGGCAAGGGTGAACGTCGACATTCTAGGAATCAGCGAACTAAAATGGACTGGAATGGGTGAATTTAACTCAGATGACCATTATGTCTACTACTGTGGGCAGCAATCCCTCAGAGGAAATGGAGTAGCCATCATGGTCAACAAAAGAGTCCAAAATGCAGTACTTGGATGAAAGTGCTTAGCAGGTATTAAATACTTTATGTACTAAATATGATTATCTTTTGTTTCTTGTTTTTATCCAATGTTTCCTTAGATCATTTACAATGTTCTCAGTGAGTACAAAGCTGCTTCCACTCAAGGCAAGGGTACTCCTCTGTAGACGACCAACTGGTATAAGGTCTGAAGGTGTAAGATCTTGCCCACATGTAAACTCCTCCCAGAAGCCTGATTCATTACCCACCCATCAGACACTCTTTGGGATGGTATGACTAGGGTGGGACTTGATCAGGGCAGAAGCTATGGTCTCTGAAAGGCCAGTGAAGGGATGAAAACTGATATCCCAGGTGGGATTTGACGTTTGGCCTCAACTTTCTCACGTTACTGAAAGCAAGGTAATTAGGTGAGAGATTAAGTAGAGACCTGAAATACTGAGAGGCAGGGAAAGTAAACTTCGCTTGTGGACAGGGACCCCCAAGTACACAAAATAGGGCACGTGAGGCAAAGGCAAGCATAGCCTGTGTTCAGAGCCGCCCAGCAGTAGGATGATTGTTCAGGTGACTGTGAACTTCGGCATCCTGAAGAGTCAACCCAGCTGACCCGGAAGCTGAAAGAAATCATCGTAAAAATAGCGACACGTGCTACTGGTCCTTTGTTGTGTGGTTTGCAGAGCATGTTCCTCTCCCTTGCTTCCGTACCTGGTAGAGCGCTCGCTGGAAGCTGTTGTCGTGGTCACAAATATCCACACTTGTTTCCTAGGCAGAGATGCCAAGGTAGCACTGGCAGCTGGGAGCAAGAAAACCTGGGAGGAGGTCTCCACCCCAGCCGTCCTGTTCATTAGCTAAGTGACAAGCGCCAGCCACATAGCCAACTGATTTCCCTGTGAAGCAGGCATGTAATAATGTCTATCACAGAGCTGTTGGAAGAATCAGTTGAGATAGGGTATGTGAGATGCTTCATAAACTTCAGAGGGCTGTGTAAATAATCTGTTATTTCATTGATGGTGCTTAATCCAGGGCCTTGCATGCAACAATGTCTTAATATTGAAGTCTCTCCAGAGACAATGAAACACGATAGTGTGGAATTTCAAAGCCAGATCCCTCATATAAAAATTACAAAGAAGGGAATTCCCTGGTGCTCCAGTGGTTAGGATTCTGTGCTTTCACTGCTGAAGGCTCAGGTTCAATTCCAGGTTGGGGAACTAAGATCCCAAATGCCACTTGGTGTGGTCAAAAAAAAATTATTAAGAGATTTGTCAAGAACTGGTTTCTTGATAACTCCCGAGTCCTCTTTCACCCCCATTCAACTATATTTTGTATAGAAAATACAGAAAATAGCAGAGAGTAAGGAGAGAGAATTTTGAAGGGGTGTGTGTGTTTGTTTATTTTTGGAGAAAGCTGTTGCCGTGACATGAGATGTCTCACTCCACTTGAGGCAGAAGTGGTAGGAAGTCCTACCTTCGCCTCAGATTTAGTGAGGGGGGTTTCCATGGGGCCGCTCAGAAAGCTGTGCCGTGCGTGGCCTATGTTGGGAAATGTGGAAGGAAAGATCAGCATCTTACCACAGAGCTGGCAGAGACAAAGTGGTCCAGGGAGGCAAGACTGAGGAGACAGAGTCGGGTAGAGGAGGACCCTGCAGGAGGGGAAGAGTGGGGTGTGCTTGGGTTCCTGTCAGGAGAAGCCCCCGGAGCTAGGATGGAGGGCTGTGTCTCTCAGGGCTGTGGAAAGAGCCTCAGCTGACTTTCGGAAGAGAAAAACATCTGTTTGGAGGAAGGCAACTCCCAGTGAAGGGGCTAGCAGGGAACCTCCAAGGAGCCCACAAGAGCTCTCTGAGAAAAATGATCAGCTTCAAGCATCTGCCAGAGCAGAGAAGACAGATCTGGTCCTGTTGGCAAGCAAGCAGGATTTCCTCTGCCCCTACTCCCCTCCTCTCCCACTGCTGACTGTTAAACCGAGAGCATGAAGCCATGCACGACCCCCTTCTGAGTGGGAGCCCAGAGCACACAGGATGATGCGGCCCTGGCCCTAAGGGATCTCTTCCATTAGCAAGTACTAGCAGAGTCCTGGGATCCGACTGCCATTCACGGAGGTCTTCCCTAGGCTGCACCTCTCAGAGTGACCTGAATAAGCATCAGCTGACGGCTCACCTCTACCTTCTCCAGGTGGTAAACGGAGGTCCAGGAGATGACTAGTGCCACTGGGAGCAGGAGGACCCCATGGGCACAGGAAAGTCTCAGCCCAGCAACGTGGCCACGGGTCCCAGGGCAAAGAGAATTCATTGGCAAGGTACAGCCGCCGTAGAAGAGCCCAGGGATGGCTGAAATGTTCTCCTTCGATCATGGGAACTGTAGTGTGAATCTCAGCTCACAACATGAGCTGCTGGGCATAAACTGTTTGGCATTTTGTGGACTGGTGGTTAAAATCCTGGCCAGATTGTTTTGGGATGCAGCCATATCTGCTCTGGGTAGATGACACTCCTGAAAGGCCGGAAAGAGCAAGTCTTTTAAGAACGTAAAAGAATTAGGAAAACAAGGTGTGAGTGACTCAGGGGGCCTCCTGCAGTGTCCTCTCACCTTTAACCACGGCTTCCCATGTGGGTTCACTGATAAGAGTCAGCTCAAGGGAGATGGTGAGCCTTAAATAATGCCATTTTGGCCCCTAGTCCCAGTTACATCCCAGCAGCTTCCAAAGCGAAAGAAAGGCTGATGGCTGGTGGCAGTGTTCCTCCCATTCCACCGTCATCCTGGAAATATGATCTTGGAGGCAAACAGTCTCATTACTACTGGGAAGACCCGCCTAGCTACCATGTACCCCATGCATGCATTTGCGTGTCTAACATCAGCCTTTCCCCGTTAGTACGCTCCACGAGGGCAAGGGCTGTGCCCATTAAGTTTCTCACGTTCCTGAGTATACGAACCTGTCTCAACCTGATTCAGCGTTTGTTGAATCAATGTGCGTACATGTGTGCTAAGTCACTTCAGTTGTGTCCAACTCTTTGTGATCAGCTGCTGGATTTAAAGCAGATAGGTGAATGAAGAATCTCGCAGAGAGCTTAAGTCCTGGATTCCTAAAAGGTCTGGCTTGTATCGCCACTTGTCTTGAGTTACCTTCCTGGGAAGCAGAGCGTGAAATAGTGATCAAGGGCATGTGGCTGGTTGAGAGGATTCTGCCAGGGGAAGGGAGAGAGGGAGCCGGACAGAGCGAGTGGGTGGGCTGCTGCAGGGTGCTGTACCTGGATCCCTGGGTAAGCCCTAGAACAGGAGCTGCACGACAGACCTGTCTCACCTGGAGATAAGGGACCAGCTTTTTGTACCCCATGCCAGCAGGTAATGGGCTTGCCCACTGCCCCCGTGGGGAGGTGTAACTCCTGAGGGAATCCTTTGGCCAGAGGAAACAGCTGCGATTCTTTAACAGCCAACACTGACAGCCACTGGGAGGTGGGTGCACTAGCCAGTCTCCATCCTACCGCCCCACTCTCACTCACCCCCTTCAGTGGGCATGCCTGAGCAGGTGGGTCCCAAGGTTTGAATTCTCAGAATACGAGAAAACTATGCTTTGGTCTGCTAGCCTAAGCCGCATTCACAGCCGGAGGGGTATCTGGTGCTTTCCCAGTGATCACAAAAGGGATGCTTTGTTTTCCATTTGGCTGCCAGTCCTTTTGAACACAGAGGACTCTGTCCAAGCCCCTGAGGGGAGATGCGGGGAGCTGGAGAATTACCAAAACCTTATCCTCCTTCCCGGCCAGACACGGCCCATGTGGAAAGCAAGAGGCGTGTAATGCAGAGAAGGGTCAAAGTGACTTACAGGCTCAGCTGAGAGATGCCAGAAGCAAACGGGCGTCAGCTCCCAGCGTCTGTGCTGAAACCCTCCTCTGGCTTGGAACAGCACTCAGATCAAAATTCAAACTCCATGTGGCCAACCCTGCCTTGTCTGCTCCCTGCCCGCTTCTCCCGTCTCATCTCCTCCAGTTTATCCACAATCACGCCCCAGCAGCCCAGCATCTCGTCTGTTCCACAAAGGGGCAAATCTCATCACTGCCTCGGGGTCTCAGTGCTTGCTCTTCCCTCCACGTGGAATGCTTTCCTCCATGAACCTCTCCCCAGACAGGCCATTGTTGATCGCTGTCCAAGGTGGTCCATACCCGTAACCTATCATCACCTGACCCACCACTTCCTAGCGTTTCTCATCTTATTTATCATCATATATATCATTTGTTTGTTGCTTTCTCCCCTCCCCATCCTCTCTCCAAAATGCAAGCTCCATGGGAACAAAGATCTTGACTAACTTACTCATGCACAGCTCACTCTAACTCCAGCAACTACATATAGGAAAGTCAGGGAAGGGAGCTATTATGAGAGCAAAGTAGGAAGAAATCATGCATTATATTTGGTAGAAGTTGAGTCTGAAGTTCCAGTGAAATATGTGGATGGAAATGCCCAGGAGACAGCTGGAGATGCCTGGCTAGACCCAGGGGAGAGTTTGAGCCTGGGATATATATTTCGAAGTCCTTCCCATAAAGCTAATAACTAAAGTCCTGGGTGTGGATGAGAAGACAGCTCAGAGCAGAGCCTTAGGCAACACCTACCTTCTGGAGATTTGCTTTACCGCTGCCTAGAATGTTCTTCCACCTGCCATTAAGCATCCCTGTCTCAACACTAAAGTTGCAGTTGAGAATTCCTTCCCCCCTTTCCCTATGTTTGTAGTCCCTGCCCCGCTGCAAATGCAGAACAGCTACCCAGCCCCTCTGGAAGCTGCCCTCTCCTTCCTGGGAGCCTGCAGGAGGCTCTCAGGCCAGGCCAGCCTCTCAGTGCTGTGCATATGGAAGTTCAGTTATGGTCCCTGGGAGGCCTATCTGTGGGGGTGGGGGCAGAATACACAATGGAGATTGGTGCACCGGATATGAGCCTGGATCAAAGAGGAACCCAGAGTTTGTGAAGTCCTTTCATCCTTCCTGATGAAAGGTGATACATGAAGGCAAAATTATCATGATTATTTCACCGGGTTCCAATTGGAGGTGGGCTGGAGCTCCCCAGCCTGGACAATAGCAAGCAGCCTGTGCGAATGTCTCCATGATACACACAGGCTGTACACAATCCAGTGTGTGTGTGTGTGTTCATCAGTCATATCACCTAAGCACAGTTTATGGGCGAGGAAGCCCTAAAGAGAATCACAAACTTGAATTCCCCGAGCGCTACAGATACAGACATACCATGAAATATACATATTTTATAAATGTGTATTGAAAAAGCCATAAAGAGGGGATGCGGGGTTGGGGCGGGGGTCAATAAAGGAAACAGTAAGGACGTTTGGATTTGTCAGCATCTCTCTAGAGAGAGCCCTGAGGATATCCCATTGTTAGAATAAACCTTTCATTTCACAGTGCATCAGTGAGAAAATTAACAAGCTCCCTCCATCCTGTTCCATAATTCATTCTCTTTGTTTTAGATATTGAGCTGAGATGGTGACTTAAAGCCACGCGAAATAGCTTTTAAATACAGACCTGGGCCTGGCAGTTTTGCCTTGCTGGTGATGGAAAACCCGCTAGGCCCATCATTAGCTGAGACGGACATCGTGCCACTTCGTCATTCAAATTTCTTTTCCATTTAACGCCGTGTCCTTCACCCGGTGCTGGCTGAGGCACTGCAGAGGATGTGGTTTCCGGGCTGAACGTTTCTCTCCTGCCATCCCAGTATTACTGTTGTGGCTGGATTTAGAGGTCCTTAGCTTGAAGCCAGGATAAGATAACAGCAATGTATGTGAGCTGGGGAGTGGAGAGCTTTTTCAGGCGCTGTGTTTACCTGACCTTGCCCTCTGCTTTGCCTTCCTCAGGGAGATGCTGACTGCTGTTTTCGGCAGCTCTGCGTGTCTGGGGAAAGTAGACGGCTGCAGGAAGGTGACAGCTGAGGCAGGGCTCTCACAGCAGGCCCCGCAGGGCGGGTCATGTGCTGGGCTGACAGTCCAGTTGATGCTGCCTTGGGATTGCGGCCTTGCATTAATCTGGGTGCTGACATCCTGGTGACAGCAGCCGAAGGAAAGTGAGCCAGAGATCAGGGATGGGAGACCTTGAAATGACTCCCCTAAATGATGGTTGATTTGTTTTATGGCATCACACCCCCAAGGCACCCGGATGCTGAGGTGTCAAGAGGTGGACTGGGTACCTTGGTAGGGGGTCTGTGGTAGCAATAGTATTGTAGAGTTGGCCTGGTGGCTTCATCATCACTGGGCTTTGTCTCGCTGGGTCTGGATATCCATTAGTCTAGATACCATTTTCACTGCTTAGTTTCTTATTCCAGCAGAAATAGAGGGCTTTCTCCCCGCCATCATGTGGGAAAGATAAAATGCAGAGGCAGTGCCTCTCCAAGGCCGTATCAGATTCTTGAAGAGAGTATAACAGGTTTAAGTGGGTCAGATGCCAGGACTCAACAGCTTCTCCTTGATCCTTTAATCTCACATCTGAAGCCCAAGACCTAGCCAGCTTACCTGGGGCAGCACCCCCATGGTACCAGCAGGGCTTGTCTTCTGGGAGGTTGAATAATCCCCCTGCTGCGCCATTCCACACTTGGTTTGAGCGTCTGACCACAGTTTATTAAGTGTGAGTGATTGTTTTAATGTCAAGCAAAGTCAGGCCAGGGAAATTCTGTCCTCTGGGAAGAGAGCCACAGTGACCAGGCCACCACAGAAGCCCACGAATGCCAAGAGCCCTCAGGATGAAAAGGTCACCCTAAGTGAGTTGGAAGGAATGGAGAACACTACAGTCCCTGGGCTAAGAGTAGGAGTGAGTTTCACTTCCAGTTCTAGCAACTGCTACACACACACACACACACACACACACACACACAAGCGCGTGCGCACATGCACGAATACACACATGCAGTCCCTTCCAAAAATGCCATGGCTTCAAAGAAGAGACAGCTGCACCCCTGGCCCCTCATTCATCACCTGCTTGCTGGCCTCAGCCTGATAAGACAAATCCAGATCAAATTACCTGGCAGCTGGGAGAGCTAGGCGATAAGGAAATGCAAACTCAGTAGGAGTTCAGTAGAGTAGCAAAGATCAAATTGTGCATTAAATTTTCCAGGAACTAAAACCCTGTTCCCTCTGCAAAACCTAGGGGAGGCATCTCAAACCACTCAGCACCAAATAGGGTTCCTTGGAGAAAAACAATGCCCTTAGCTTCCACTAAAGAAATTAAGGAAACAAAACACCGAGGGGCCAGCCCATTCCCACTGGGCCAGAAGGTAAGAGAATAAATACAAAAGGCAGAGATGAACACGATAAAGGAGGTGAGTGGCCAATGGCCAAAGAAACTTAGAGCAACAGAAAGAACACTGAACTGAGCAAGAGACTCGGGTTCTTGTCCTAGCTTGCTCTCTCTTTCTCTCGCTTTGAAAATGCACTCAAACCCATCAGAGATTTGGTATTTTTTGTAAATTGATGGAGTGGAGAGCTCTTCCAGTTGAGATCCCTCTGACTTGGCTTACCCTTTCAACTAGGGCATTTTCTCTGTTAACTCTCCATTTTTTACTACAAAATACTCCAGTGAAGTGTTAGTCACTCAGTCATGTCTGACTCTTTGCAACCCCATGGACTGTAGTCTTTCAGGCTCCTCTGTCCGTGGGCATTCTCCAGGCAAGAATACGCAGTGGATTGCCATTCCCTTCTTCAGGGGATCTTCCCAACCCAGGGATCAAACCCGGGTCTCCTGCACTACAGGCAAATTCTTTACTATCCGAGCTAGCAGGGAAGCTCCAGAACACTCCAGAGGTACTGTCAAAGCTTTAACCTTCTTCATCCAAAACCACCAGTTTTCTTTGGGACGTAGCATCCAGACCTGAGCTCTCTAAAGAGCAGTGATTTCAGGAAATGTTCAAGGGCGATGGAACTATTCTGTATATCTTTTGTGGTAGTGGTTACACAAGTCCGCGCACATGTTAAAGATCATAGAACTGTACTGCAAAAGTGAATTTCTGGTGTGTAAATTTAAAATATATAAAGGAAAATCATCAGTAATCCTCAAACATTAGAGCAGACTAAATTCCAAATGAGATGAGCTCTCCTCCTTTACCAAAAAGCAAAAACAGAAGAATGCAGGTGTGGTAAAGTGGGCCCATCTGTGGGAGGAATTGCATGGCTTGAATTCCTCACCCTTTCCTGTAGTCACACACTTTGCCATGGCCTCTGATGACCTCCCACTTTGTCTGCACCCAGCCATGTGACTTGCTTTGTCCAATGGAATGTTAGCAGAGGTGACTAACGGATGCTTGACAGAGCACCTGAGTTTCCATTTGCATTTCTGCTCCTGCCTTTTGTCACCACTGTGACAACGTGCCCAGCCTGCTTGGGTTCTGTGATGCCTCCAGCTCCTTCCTGACTCACCACCTCCATATATGCTCTTTCTTCTGCCCACACGAGTTCTCTCCCACTCCTGTTCTTCATTCAGGGCACAGCTTCAATGCCACTCCTCCAGGGAAATCTTCACGGATTTCTCATTCCAAAGTAGATAACCCCACTTTTTCTTCTTATGGCATCCTGGTTTTTTCTAATCTTCAAAGCCATGATGGTAATTGGTAATAATTTGTAATTATTTTTTGCCTCCTTACTCTCTGAAATCCCCACCAGACTCTAAGGAACCAATTCTGTCTAGCATGGCACAAGGCATACTGTAATCGTTTTTGTGTGTTCTCAGTCATGTCTGACTCTTTGCAACCCCATGGACTGTAGCCCACCAGGCTCCTCTGCATGGGATTCTCCAGGCAAGAATACTGGAGTGGGGTGCCATTTCCTACTCCAGGAGATGTTCCCAGCCCAGAGATCGAAGTGGCATCTCTCTCTTTTTAAAAACAATTATTAATTTTAATTGGAAGCTAATTACTGTACAATATTGTGGTGGTTTTGCCATACATTGACATGAAGCAGCCACGGGTGTACGTACGCTCCCATCCTGAATGCCCCCCACCCCCTTCCTCTGGCTTGTCCCAGTGCACCAGCTTTGAGTGCCCTGCTTCATGCATTGAACTTGGACTGGTCATCTGTTTCACATATGGTAATAGGCTTGTTTCAATGCTAGTCTCTCAAATCATCCCTCCCTCGCCTTTTCCCACAGAGTCCAAAAGTCTTTGCTTTATATCTATGTCTCTTTTACTGTCTTGCGTATAGGGTTGTCGTTACCATCTTTCTAAATTCCATATATATGCATTAATATGCTGCTGCTGCTGCTAAGTCGCTTCAGTTGTGTCCGACTCTGAGTGACCCCATAGACGGCAGCCCACCAGGCTCCCCCGTCCCTGGGATTCTCCAGGCAAGAACATGGGAGTGGGTTGCCATTGCCTTCTCCAATTAATATGCTATATTGGTGTTTTTCTTTCTGACTTACTTCATTCTGTATAATAGGCTCCACTTTCATCCACCTCATTAGAACTGACTCAAATGCATTCTTTTCTATAACCAAGTAATACTCCATTGTGTATATACGCCACAGCTTTCTTATCCATTCATCTGCTGATGGCCATCTGGGTTGCTTCCATGTCCTGGCTATTGTAAACAGTCTGCAGTGAACATTGGGGTACACGTGTCTCTTTCAATTCTTGTTTCCTCGGTGTGTATATGGCAGTTCTATTTGCAGTTTTTTAAGGAATTTCCACACTGTTCTCCATGGTGGCTGTACTAGTTTGCCTTCCCACCAGTAGTGTAAGAGGAGAACTGGCATCTCTTGCTTCTCCTGCTTTGGCAGGTGGATTCTTTACTACTGCCTCACCTTGGAAGCATGATTTGTTTAATAATTATTTACTGAATAAATAAGTGAGGTTTGGAAACATGGCGGAGGAAGAGCAAGACAGACCTTGGTTAGGGGATAACGCCCTGGTCCTGCACAGGCACTTGGGATGCAGGATACGTGCGGCTAGTTCATGTGCTGTCCCACTGACAGTCACTGTCTTTATCCGACTCAAGGATGGCTCTGGGCCAAGTGGTCATGGTACAGCTACAGAATACAGGGCGCATACTCCTAGAAAGCCACAAGAGGCTAAAAATGTTAGGCTTTGAATGTTAAATCATTCATAAAGCATGACCTGAAACCCTCCTTGTGCCCAGCCTTATCTACTAGAATATGCTTTCTCTCTCCCTTCCTTGAACCCAGCTCTCCCCATCCACAGCTGGGCTGTTTAGGAGAAAGTTCCACTGAGAATGCCCATGTAACCAGAGTCATCCTTGCCTGATTTTGGCTCCAGCTTCCAGGCTCCTAGCCCTTGCCTCTATCTGTGATTTTGGCTCTCTCTTCCTGTCTCTGGGACTTGTGCCCACACTAAGAAGCCTCACCTTGAACCTGATCACTCCCTGAGGTCACCTTTGGCCTGGTCTCCCGAGTGAAGCTGGCTGGGGTTGCCAGCATGGTTTACTGAGTGTCCGGAGGCTCGGACTGCGCTCTGGCCAGTGTGGTTCACGTCCATCACTGCTCCTGCCGGGCCATCTGCACCAGTGGTTCTGGCCCAAAGTGGTACCACCCTGCCTTCTGTCCATTTCCTCTGGTGCTCCTCACACTTCTTCCCTCCTTACCCTTCCTTCATTTAAAAAAAAAAAAAAAAAAAGGAAAGTAAAAATCAGTGGGAAACCTTAAGCTTCCTACTATATAGGTTGGTTTCATTCATTTTATGCATTTACCTAGAGATAGGAATGGCTTAGAAGCCTGGATCTTCCTCTCTCCATTGATCCTAAGCCCTGGATCTCAAATCCTCTTCAGTTTGGGCTTGAAAGACCTGGAAGACAAGAGGACAATCCACGTGACTTAGACTTAATGAAATTGAAGTAATGAAACACCGAACACTAGCAAAGCCACATTTTGTGGTCAGAGAAAAACTCTTAAGAGCCCAAAGGGCATTCGATAGTGGGAGACCTCCAGTGACCACAGGGGGAAGGGCGCGAATGGTCAGAATCCATTTGGCAGCCAAGAGGCTTCAAAACAATCCTCTTCCTGCTAGGAACCCTCGGCCTGCTCACCTCTGCAGGGCTGAACACAGGCCCAGGAAGACCTCAAAGACGTTTTTGCAAAAAAAAGAAGTAACACAGAGCCCTTATATTTCGGGAGAAAAGAGTTCCTCCTGGTTTGTCAACATTCCACAGATCTATGCAGTCACACTTAGGTAGCAAAATAACAGAGCAATGGAAATAGAAGTGCTGAATTGTAACCAAGACAGAAAGCCTCCATGCTTTAAATACTGGACACTGAACAACTTCTGCCTGTAATTCCTCAGCTCAGATACGAGGAAATGGTCAATCCGGTGTGGGTGTGTTGAGACAGATGTGGAAGCAGGATCTTCACTTTGAGGAAGCGAGAGGAGCACAGAACCAGGGCAGCGGAGGAGGAGGAGGTCCCAGAGCAGACCTTGGCTTCCCTTGCAAACAGATGCAGCTTCTCCTTAAGAAAAGGGGCAAGGAGGAGCCACTCAGTTAAGAGGAGGACACTAGTTTAGGAGCCACTTAACTCCCAGGGGAGTTAGTCTACATATATTTTGTAATTTGCCTACATCTGTTTATGTATTTTTTATAAGTACTTTTCAGAAAGTACTTGATTAAATTATTTAGCCCTGGCTGCCCTGGCTGCCCTGGGTCTTCACGGCTGTACCCGGGCTTTCTCTAGTGGTGGTGAGCAAGGGTGTACTCTTCATGGCGGCGGCTGCTCTGTTGCAGAGCATGGTCTCCAGGCTGAGAGGGCTTCTGTAGTTGTGGTGCGGGGGCTCAGTTGCCCCACTACATGTGCGATCTTCCTGGATCAGGGATCAAACCCATGTGTCTGGCAGGTGAATTGCACTGGCAGGTGAATTCTTAACCAGTGAACCAGGGAAGTCCCTATTTATGTATTTTAATTACAGCCTAATAGTGAACTTTATATGTGCCTCTCAAATAGAACTTTAAAAAGTATTAAAATAGAGTTGATTTACAATGTTGTGTAGTTTCAGGTGTAGAGCAAAGTGATTCAGTTATACATTATATGTCTATTCTTTTTCACAGTCTTTTCCTTTATATAATAGGTTATTACAAGATAGTGAATATAGTTCCCTGTGCTATACAGTAGGATCTTGATGATTATCTGTTTTATGTACTATAGTGTATATATATTCATCTCAACCTCTTAATTTATCCCACCCCACCTCTCCTCTCCCCTTTGGTATCTATAAGTTTGTTTTCTGTTTCTATGAGTCTCTGTCTTGTAAATAAGTTCATTTGTATAATGAACTTGCGTGCTCAGTCATGTCTGACACTTGGCAACCCCAGGAACTGTGGCCTGCCAGGCTCCTCTGTCTGTGGGATTTCCCAGGCAAGAATACTGGAGTAGGTTACCATTTCCTTCTCCAGGGGATCTACCTGATTCAGGGATTAAAATTGTATCCCTTGCACAGCAGGTGGATTCTTCACCTCTTGAGCTATTAGGAATACCCAGATTCTATATATGAGTGATATCGCATCATATTTGTCTTTGTCTGGCTTACTTCACTTACTATGATAATCTCCAGGTTGATCTATGCAGCTGCAAATGGCATTATTTCATTCTTTTTGATGGCTAAGTAATATTCCATTGTCGATAGATATGTGTGTGTGTGTGTGTGTGTATGTACATCACATATTCTTAATTTATTTATCTGTCAATGGACATTTTGGTTACTTCCATATCTTGGCTATTGTAAATACTGCTACAATGAGCACTGGGAGCACATGTATCATTTCAAGTTATAATTTTCTCCAGATATATGCCCAGGGGTGAGATTGTAGGATCATATAGTAACTCCATTTTAGTTTTTTAAGGAAATGGCAACCCACTCCAGTGTTCTTGCCTGGAGAATCCCAGGGACAGCGGTGCCTGGTGGGCTGCCGTCTATGGGGTCTCACAGAGTTGGACACGACTGAAGTGGCATAGCAGCAGCAGCATATAGTTCCCCAAGGTGGCTGTATTGATTTACATCCCCACCGACAGTATAGGAGAGTTCCTTTTTCTCTACACATTCTCCAGCATTTATTTGTAGGTTTTTTGATGATGGCAAGTCTGACCAGTGTGAGGTGAATACCTCATTCTAGTTTTGATTTGCATCCCTCTGAAATTAGCAGTTTTGAACATCTTTTCACGTGCCTATTGGCTATGTATATGTCTTCTTCAGAAATCTTCTGCCTATTTTTTGATTGGGTTGTTTGTTTCTTTGTTATTGAGTTGCTTGAGCTGTTTGTATATTTTGGAGGTTAAGCCCTTGTCAGTTGCATTGTTTGCAAATATTAAATAGAATTTTTGAAGATGATTTTTAAAATTCATTTATTTTTAATTGAAGGATAATTGCAGTATTGTGTTGGTCTCTGCCATGCATCAACATGAATCAGCCATAGGTATAGTATGTCCCCTCCCTCTTGAGCCTCTCTCCCACCTCCCACCCCACTTCACCCCTCTAGGCTGTCACAGAGCCCTGGTTTGAGTTCCCTGCATCATACAGCAAATTCCCACTGGCTCTCTATTTTATATATGTTAGTGTATATGTTTCCATGCTACTCTCTCCATTCATCCCATCCTCTCCTCCTTACCCCATGATGATGCTTCAGTGACTTCTGATCAGTGGTTCCATGTATAGGAAGTTCAAGCACAGTGGATGGGCAGTTCAGAGAGATACTCTGGAAGTGAGTAGTGTCTCACACCATCCCTGATGCCTCTCAGGGAAGCAGCAGCCTTCCAGACTGCACCTGCGTAGGGCCGACTGCTCAGAGTACTGAGTATCACAAGCAGGATTATTCACTGAAAAGGCTAGTTTGACTTTCGGTCACAAGGGGTGCTAAGATTAGGGCCCTGTGCCAGGGTGAAGTATGGCCAGAGTGCCAGGCATTTGTCTGGAGGGCAAGGTCTCTGGAGGCCGTTCCAGGGGGCAGAGCCAGAGCCCTTGCTCAGTGAGGGGTCTCCTGAGCCCTGGTAGGGACTTGGCTTCCCTTTTCCCCATTCTGCTTGTGTCTTCCCTCTCCTCCCCCTGCCTCCCCCAGTCACCCGCATCTAGAAAAGCACTCTTCTTGTTTTATCTGGCAGAACCTCGGGACAATCACTGGACCGAATTCAACTGGCCAGGAAACCAAAGCCCACAGAAAAATGCCTCATGACTCCTGCCAACCCCCTGGCTCCCTCCAGGCCCAGCGCCGGACAAACAGCCCCTCCAGCCTTTGGACTGGGGAGGGGAAGGACATTCTGTATGTGGAAGCCACAGAATGGAAGTTATGTACTTTTCGGGGGCCTGCATCAGCCAGCTCAGGGCTGCTCCCATTGTGTGGCTCATGAAAAGGTTTTCACCTCCCAGGCTGGAAGGGAGTTGGTCTGTCTGCAACAAAGGCGTTTGCCTCTGTGGCTTTTGAAAAAAGAATGTGTGTGCTTGTCCAAACAGAACTTTCCTGCGTACTTGGAAGAGGGGGGCCATCCGCCTGCCAGAAGGGAGCAAGGCTCAGTCTGGTTCAAAAGAGAAGAATTCCACCGCACAAGCCCATCAGCCACTGCCCAGCACAGCCTTCCTCTCTCACAAAGACAGTTGCTCACTGTTGCACAGCTGGCCTCCCCAGCAGTTTCCCATCGACTCCATTTCTCTCAGTCTGGAAGCTGGGGGAGCTGATGAAGCCACTGAGGAGTGAGTGTTTTCCTGACCTGAGATCAGGAGATAAAACTTCTCCACGGTGGACGGGAGCATCTGGGCTCAGGGAATTGTGAGTACTGTGTTGGTAAACACTCTGGTGCTGCTCTTAAAATCGTTTTCTTCTCCAGTGTGGGCTGTTGTTATCCCCGTGATAATGGAAAAACTGAGACGTGGAGATTACTTGCCCCAGGACCTGGGGCAGGGCCCTGGAAACCTGCTGGTGGATTCATCAGTGGATTGTGACAGCGTGGCCCTGCTCCAGAAGTTTGCTCTGGATTCAACCTCCTGCTTAGGCCCTGGAGCCAAGTCCAGGGCCCAGATCAGGGATGACTCTAGGAGTGCCAATCTCAGTATGATAAACAGCACCAGTTTCTTCTGCAAAAGTGATCTGACTTGGGAGTTATTGGCAAGCATTCCCTTCCAGTGCCTGATAGCCCATTCCCTTGGGGGCTCCAGATTCCCAATGGAGTCCTTGAAAGTGAAAGTGTTAGTCGCTCAGTCGTGTCTGACTCTTTGTGATCCCGTGGATATACAGGCCATGGAATTCTCCAGACCAGAATACTGGAGTGGGTAGCCATCCCCTTCTGCAGGGGATCTTCCCAACCCAGGGATTGAACCCAATTCTCCCTCATTGCAGGCGAATTCTTTCCCAGCTGAGCCACCAGGGAAGCCCAAGAACACTGGAGTGGGTAGCCTATCCCTTCTCCAGGGGATCTTCCCAACCCAGGAGTCAAATCAGGGTCTCCTTCATTGCTGCTGCTGCTGCTAAGTCACTTCAGTCATGTTGACTCTGTGCAACCCCATAGACGGCAGCCCACCAGGCTCCTCCGTCCCTGGGATTCTCCAGGCAAGAACACTGGAGTGGGTTGCCATTTTCTTCTCCAATGCATGAAAGTGAAAAGTGAAAGTGAAGTCAGTCAGTCGTGTCTGACTCTTCACGACCCCATGGACTGCAGCCCACCAGGCTCCTCCATCCATGGGATTTTCCAGGCAAGAGTGCTGGAGTGGGCTGCCATTGCCTTCTCCGCTCCTTCATTGCAGGTGGATTCTTTACCAGTTGATCTACAAGGGAAGCCCAAGTCCTCAAGAATCTGCCTGAATTTCTGGAGACTCCAACCAAAGTCTTAGCAGGACGGACGACAGTTTTGGATCTAGTTCCCAAAACTATAGTTGTGAGTTCCAGGACAGTAAGTAAGTATTTCTTAGTGCAAATGTGTTAAAGAAGATTATTCAGAGTCCCATGGACAGAGAAGAGATCAAACTAGTCAATCCTAAAGGAAATCAACCCTGAATATTCATTGGAAGGACTGATGCTGAAGCTGAAACTCCAATATTTTGGCCACCTGATGTGAAGAGCTGACTCACTGGAAAATATCCTGATGCTGGGAAGGATTGAGGGCAAGAGGAGAAGGGGAAGACAGAGGATAAGGTGGTTGGATGGCATCACTGATTCAATGGACATAAATTTGAGCAAACTCCTGGAGATGGTGAGGAACCAGGAAGCCTGGCGTGTTACAGTTCATGGGGTCACCAAGAGACATGACTGAACAACTGAACAACAACAACAAGTGCAGCTAGGAATTCTGTTAATCAAGTTAAGCAAACTTGTGTAGATATAGCAGGGAATTTTTAAACAAAGCATGCAGGCTTACAAGTCGTTTATTGGTATCAGTAACTTACATTTGTGAATGCAGGTGCTTTGCTTTGTTTATAAGAATGTGGCTGACTCCTGACTGCTCTGAGGACAAGTGTGTAACATAAGCACCTGGTTCAATGCCACTATTTCATTCCAAGCAGAACTCTGCCATGGCTCTAGAGGTTAAAAATCAAAGCATGGTTATAGTGATAAATATGGACTCTAGATGGTATGTTGAAAAGCAGAGAAATCACTCTGCCAAAAAGAGGGCATATAGTCCAGGCCATGGTGTTGTATGGTTGTGAGAGCTGGACCTTAAAGAAAGCAGAGAGCCAAAGAATTGATGCCCTTAAACTGTGGTGCTGGAGAAGACTCTTGAGAGTCCCTTGGACAGCAAGGAGATCAAATCAGTCAATCCTAAAGGAGATCAACCCTGAATATTCATTGGAAGGATTGATGCTGAAGCTGAAGCTCCAGTATTTTGGAGCTTCACTGGACTCATTGCAAAAGTCCCTGATGCTGGGAAAGATTGAGGGCAGAAGGAGAAGAGAGCATTAGAGGATGAGATGGCTGGATGGCATCACTGATGCAATGGACATGAGCTTGGGCAAACCTCAGGAGATGGTGAGGGACAGGGAGGCCTGGTGTGTTGCTGTCCATGGGGTTGCAAAGAATCGGACACAAGTGGGCGACTGAATAGCAACGACATGGACAATAAATGAAACTTAAGGACAAGTCCTGAGTTATACCTGCTGATCTCAAGGTGGTTCAGCTGCTGGGAGTCCCCAGTGGTTTATCATGGGTCTGGGGTAAAAACTTAGAGTCAACGGTAAGAAGCTACAAGTAGGGCCAGATGATGATTCAAGAAAAGTATATAAAGTTGAAGAAACTTTATTTATTTAGTAAGAACGTGAGCTAAGAAGTTGCTGTGGCATGGTGTGTTTCCTTGTATAATGCAGTTGGAAATATACAGGAACATTCCTGTAGAAGTATTACTGTCAGAAATGATTAAACGTGGATTTAATCAAGCATCTGGACATAACTACCAGTTTACAGGAAATTCAAGAGATGGATGAACATACTAAACAACATTTGGGACTTCCCAGGTGACTCAGAGGTGAATAGCCTGCCTGCCGATGCAGAAGATGTGGAGTCAGTCCCTGGGTTGGGAAGATCCCCTGGAGGAGGAAATGGCAACCCATTCCAATATTCTTGCCTGGAAAATCCCATGGACAGAGAAGCCTAGTGGGCTACAGTCCATGGGGTCGCAAAGAGTCCAACACAACCGAGGGACCGAGCACAGATGAATGAAACGACATTAATAAAGAAGAAAGAGGCCCAATTTTTTGTTTAAAAATGGGAAATTCTATGGGACAAAGGAGTGGATTTTTCCAACCTATAAATGACATTCAGAACATGAGAGATGAGAAACTTCAGTAGCTTAACAGAAACTTAAGAAACATACTTATGATCCAGCAATTCTGCTTCTGCGTGTATATCTGGAGAAAACTCTAATTAGAAAAGATACATGCACCTCAGTGTTCATAACAGCACTATTCACAATAGCCAAGACATGGAGAAAACCTACGCGTCCATCGACAGAGGAATGGATAAAAAAGTGGTCCATGGAACATTAGTCATAAAAAAAAGAATGAAATAGCGCCACTTGCAGCAACATGGATAGAGGTAGAGATTATTGCCAAGTGAGATAAATCAGGCAGAGAAAGACAAATGTCATATGATATCAATTATGGGTGAGATCTAAAACACGACACAAATGGGCTTATTTATAAACAGAAAGAAAGGGCTGCGGGAGCTGCAGCTCACCAGCACGGGGATCTGGAAGGCTTGCTGCTGCCTTGCTTTGCGATGGGAGCAGTGGGTGTGCAAAGCAGCAGAGTGAGCACGAAGACCAAGGCAGATGAGGGCTGCTGGCTCCTGAGACACTGGGCCATCCGCTTCCGAAGGTGGCCCGAAAGGCTGATCTCTGCTGAAGGACTGAAATCACGAATCGAGAGTCATTGGTGTCCCTGCCCACATTCCTGTCCTACTTCTCACCCACCCTTCCACTTATCCTCAGACGTACGTCGAACACCCAACACAGTGTTTCCTGGGCAAACAGAAGGAAGAAGGCACATGCCCTGCTTTTAAGGAGCAGACACCCCAATACACAGAGAATGGGAGAGTTAGCTAAATAATCCCGACCCCTGAGCATCTTTGCCCACTGAAACCCACCGATCTTCCGTAGCAGATTAATGGTAACTCCTGGTGATCACGTGGAGACGGGAGGATGGAAGGGTCATTGACCACAGCAGCTGCTTGGGAGTGCTGGCCAGGCTGTCCCTCTCAGTGCTGCTTCTGACCCTTAAGCCAGAGTCAGAGCAACCAGACCAGGGTCCCTGGTCTGTGCTGCCGGGCACTCCAGCCTGGGTGGCTGATCCAGGCATGCGTGTGCGTGAGCTTCTTGGCTAGAGGCACTACTTTGCTGGACTTCAGCCTCCAGTCCTGGGGCCATGTCATCTGGAAAAACCTCCAGGGGGCACACAGCACAGGCATGCTGGCAGCAGCTGTCCCTTGTGACGTTGCTCCATACTCCTGGTTGGCGGAGTGCCTTTGAAAATGGATTCATGTTGGCTCCCGGGAATAACCATTTCAAACCTCCTAACTCTGGCCTCCTTTCCTGACCGGGGCACAGACCCGGGTAAACTCCATCCTTCCGTTTGCTGCGCTTCCAAGAACTTGCGATCACTTGCAGCCCAGCTTAGCATTGTCTCTATGACACGTTCTGTGTAATTGGTTTATTTGAAGCGCTCCAAGCGATTTTTTGGTCTAATTGCAAAGGATATTTGAAAGAGGATAAGTCTCTGGTGAAAGAAAAGCCTTGGTTAGAGAATATGTTTCGTTCAGAAACAATCTTGTTCCTGCAAAGCGTGCACAGTACCTCCACCTTCTCATCCAATCGCTCCAAATAGAGCTCACACCTGTCAGACTGATGGCTTTCAAACTGGTCTCCTAGGTCTCTGCAGACATGCTTGAGGGGCCAACACTGGCCCTGGAGAGAGTAGAGTGGCAAGAGGACATTTGAGCTTGCAGAGTCCCACAGCCCACCTTCACCTAAAAGAACTCCCTTTTCTTCTGCTACGACTAAGACCAAAAAAGATTTTTTTCCTTGTCTAACAATACAAAGTTCAGTAGGTAAATATTCTAACTCATTGTTGACTTACATACAGCCTTTGCTAAAAGGCCTAAAAAAGGTTTCCCTAAGATGTCTGAACATGCCGCCTGCGTTTTTGTTTAATCTGTTTGTTTTGTTGGCAAATCTTTCCTCCATAGCTCTCAAGAAGACAAACCAGCCCAGTCCTGTGTGACTTTGTGTAGTCCTCTGCACAATTACAGAACTGGGGAATTTAAAGATGATTACATTTTCTGTAGTCAATCTTTATCCCCAAGTGGATGTTCAATACCACCGATCAGGCCGCTTTCCATTACGGCATGCCCTGGTGGCTCACCGTGCCTGCCCAGGTCAAGGATAGACCGCAAGAAGCCACCTGCACACAGCAGGGGCTACAGGGAAAATAGTCTCTCAATGGCATGAAACCTGACCTGTTTTCTACTGGAAGTCCAGGTGGATAAATCGAGGTGGGCTCAAGTATGCCCCTCCTCCACTTCCTACTGGAACAACTCCCACAGCAAAAGGGCCACACAACATTTGAGAGTGACAGGAACAGTGGCCACACCACTGATCATGAAGGAAACCCTGGGGCAGCAAGGAGAACTGATCGCTGCCCTCTTGTCACCATTTCCCATCAGAGCGATGGCAGAGTTACTGCCTCATAACCGCACGTTTCAGAGCCGATAAATAAACTGTGGTTGCTGCCGTCTCTTTCTGTGGATTCTTTGAGACTTGAGGCGAATGCCTTGAATGGAGGAGAGGACGCAGTGTAGGGATACGGACACGGCATTCTTTTCCAATTGTATGTACTTATGTTGGGCAGTGCTGGGTCTTCGTTGCTGTGTGGGTTTTTCTCTAGTCGCCATGAGCAGGGACTACTCTCCAGTTGCCGTGTGAGGGTTCCTCATTGTGACGGCTTCTCTTGTTGCAGAGGGCTCTAGGGTGCCCGGGCTTCTGTAGTTGTGGCACCTGGGCTCAATAGCTGTGGGGCATGGGCTTAGTTGCGCCACGGCATGTGGGATCTTCCCAGATCGGGGATTGGACCTGTGTCTCCTGCATTGGCAGGCAGATTCTTTACCATTGAGCCGCCAGGGAAGCCCCAGAAATGACATTCTGATAACTGTGGTATTCCCAGTGAGGAATCAGACAGCCTTATCTTCTGGCTCACAGCTGGGGACAGAGCTGTCTGTTTTAAGTCAACAGATGTTTAGGGAGCACAGACTTCAGGCCAAGTCCTGTCCTCACTGAGCTTGCAGTCTGGTCATAGAGCCGGTCCTATTCAGCAAGCTATAAAATATAGAACACAAGGAAGGTGTTAATGCCATGGGGGGAAATGATCCATGCATTAGATGAGTGCTGAGGATGGCACCCCACCCTGTGTCTAGACTGGAGGGTGTGAACCAGCTGCTGTACCCCTACATTTGACTTGCACCACAGGTATGGAGAATGAAATGGCACCCCACTCCAGTATCCTTGCCTGGAGAATCCCATGGACAGAGGAGCCTGGTGGGCTACAGTCCATGGGGTCACATAGAGTCGGACATGACGGAAGCGACTTCACACGCATGTGCACACAATGCTGGTAATACTTCAGCCCCTTCCAGGTAATTAACAGCCATGCAGGATGGAAGATATGGCTCAGTGGACATTGGAGGGACCCATACAGACCAACCAGATGGGGGCTTGCCAGCTCCAGGAAGTGTAGACAAGATGAATGCCACTGTTAGAAGAAAGGACAGTATCAGTGGCCTGATTTTGAGACTGAATAAACACTTAATTCCAAAATATCTTTCTGATTTGTCTTTTTTGAAGTAAAAGATTTGTCCTGTAAGACATATTCAAAAGCAGAGACATTACTTTGCCGACTAAGGTCCGTCTAGTCAAGGCTATGGTTTTTCCAGTAGTCATGTATGGATGTGAGAGTTGGACTGTGAAGAAGGCTGAGCACCAAAGAATTGATGCTTTTGAACTGTGGTGTTGGAGAAGACTCTTGAGAGTCCCTTGGACTGCAAGGAGATCCAACCAGTCCATTCTAAAGGGGATCAGTCCTGGGTGTTCTTTGGAAGGAATGATGCTAAAGCTGAAACTCCAGTACTTTGGCCACCTCATGCAAAGAGTTGACTCATTGGAAAAGACTCTGATGCTGGGAGGGATTGGGGGCAGGAGGAGAAGGGTACGACAGAGGATGAGATTGCTGGATGGCATCCCAACTCGATAGACGTGAGTCTGAGTGAACTCCGGGAGTTGGTGATGGACAGGGAGGCCTGGTGTGCTGCGATTCATGGGGTCGCAAAGAGTCGGACACGACTGAGCGACTGAACTGAACTGAACTGAACTGAAGGGCTATTAGCATATTGGGTCGATCGTGGGCTGATGGAACGCTGTCATGCCGAGATGTCCAGAGCCGGCCGGGCTGGTAGGGAAAATGTGTCACTCCGCCACTCCCACTCCTCCCCTTCCCAACCTCATCCTGAACTTTAGGTCTTTGATTCCTCCATTTTCTTGCTAAATCATCCTTTTCCTGCATATCCTTCTCAGTCAGCTTAAGGATTAGGTGCTCCGTCCCTGGCAGTTTACTATAAAATTACGGAGAGTTTTTTTTTTTTAATTTGCTGTAAAATGTTTTATTCAAAGTTTTATATGAAAAACAGAAGATAGACTTGTGTCATATTGTATAGTGCACTAAAAACACGGGTATGGTTGTAGTTTCTAATTTCTCCACAAAATTAACCAGCCATGATGAAGTTAAGAGTTCGAAAGCTTATACTAAAATGGACTTTAAAACTTGCAAACAAAAATCTGTACATCAGGGGTATTCCAGAAACAGGAAACGAATCTAGGCATGTGGGAAGTGAAGTCTTTAGGAGTCATGAATATCTTTTTTAAAAATTTAGTTTATTGACATGTAGTTGATTTACAGTGTTGTGTTAATTTCTGCTGTATAGCAAAGTGAGTCCATTGTACATATATATACATTCTTTTTCATATTCTTTTCCATTATGGTTTATTACAAAATATTGAATATAGTTCCGTGTGCTGTACAGTAGGACCTTGTTATTCTGCATATAATAGTTTGCATCTGCTAATCCCAAACTCTCAGTCCGTCCCCCCATCACCAACCTCTCCCCACTGTAGGAGTCAGGGATATCTTCTATCTTATCTCTCTCCATATCTTAGGGACTGTGTTTCATCTCTGCTTCTACCCATCTTCTCCCTCTTCTTTCTGCACCTCAGCTTCTTTTACCAACAGATTAACTTTCTCATGGCCCGCAAATATCCACTCTAGCCCTAAGTCTGTTGGAACTCCCTAGTACCCAGCACGCATAAACAGTGTTCACCTCTCCATGTCTTTTGGTCCACATCCCCAGAGTAGAGGCTTTGATGACTCAGCTCCATGGGTCGATGGTGAACCTGGAGTCAGGCCTCAGTAGGGTCAGGTGCCCTTATTGGCCTCCCGCCAACAGCTCAATCAGGGAGGTTAAGATCCCATGACCCAGTGCACTCCACAGCACATACTATGTATGAGTCAGCTCAGTAACACATAACAGGGTCACATAGACTCAGTGGCTTGAACATCTAAAATCTGATTTCTTACAGTTTTGGAGACTAGACGCCCAGGCCTGCAGGTTTGTTTCCCTGAAGCCTCTCTCCTTGGCTTGCTCTTGGCTGCCTTCTCACCATGTTCTCATGCTGTCGCCCCTCTGTCTGTGTCCCAGTCCCCTCATGCTGTAAGGACACCAGTTACATTGGCTTAGGACCCGCCCTAATGGTCCACACTGTAATTTAATTACCTCCTTAAAGGCCCCATGTCCAAACAGAGTCCCATTCTCCTTGCATTGGCTGGTAGGAAGACCAGAGGGAAATTTTGTCCTGTTTTCCTTTTTCCCCTTCAGTGCCCATTTTCTCCACATCTTTGATGCCCTGTACTGTAGGTATTCGTGTACACCACAGCAAATCTGCTGGTTTTTTTCCTTTATTATTCTTTTGAATGAGAAAAGTTGATGCATTTGTACTCTCCAGCTTCATCTTGAGGCTATAATGGACTGTTCTTTGCAGGGAAGAACATCCCAACCTCCTGAGCTTCTCTTGGTTTTTCTATCTTAGAGTTTCTCCAAGAGCCACCAGAGTTTATGCAGTCCACATAAGCACAGCCCAGTTAGGGTGGGGGGCATGGGTAGACATTCCCAGGAGAAACCTTTAATCAAAGGAGGGTGGGAATTGGTACAAAAATGTCCCAACACCCTGTTGGTCAAGTGGCCAGTTCTAAGGTGCATTCTTCATGATTCTATAGATGGTCCCCAGAAAGACTCCTCCAAGTACCCATGAAATAACCAGTTTTCATTTGCTTCAGTCCCTCATCTTTAAAATATATATATATATATTTATTTATTTATTGGCTGTGCTGGGTCTTGGTTGCTGCTTGGGCTTTTCTCTAGTTGCGGCTGGTTCAGGCTTCTCATTTAAGTGGCTTCTCCTGTTGCAGAGCATGACCTGTAAGGTGTGTGGACTTCAGTATTTGTGACACGTGGGCCCAGTAGTTGTGGCGCACAGGCTTAGTTGTTCCACTATGTGTGGAATCTTCCCGGACCTGGGATCGAATCCATGTCTCCTGCCCTGGGAAGCAGATTCTTTTCCACTGAGCTACCAGGGAAGCCCTAGTCCCTTTATCTTTTCCTTCCTCATGTCTCAGCCTCCCTGTTTCTTTCTACTTCCTGAAACCACCTTTTGAAAGCTGCTAGCATGTAAGTCAAGGCTATGATTTTTCCTGCGGTCATGTATGGATGTGAGAGTTGAACTGTGAAGAAGGCTGAGCGCCGAAGAATTGATGCTTTTGAACTGCGGTGTTGGAGAAGACTCTTGAGAGTCCCTTGGACTGCAAGGATATCCAACCAATCCATTCTGAAGGAGATCAGCCCTGGGATTTCTTTGGATGGAATGATGCTAAAGCTGAAACTCCAGTATTTTGGCCACCTCATGCGAAGAGTTGACTCACTGGAAAAGACTCTGATGCTGGGAGGGATTGGGGGCAGGAGGAGAGGGGGACGACAGAGGATGAGATGGCTGGATGGCATGACTGACTCGATGGACGTGAGTCTGAGTGAACTCTGGGAGTTGGTGATGGACAGGGAGGCCTGGCGTGCTGCGATTCATGGGGTCGCAAAGAGTCAGACACGACTGAGCGACTGAACTGAACTGAGCACGTAACACTTTGTGTCAGACTTTGTTCTTCGGAGAACCCAAATTCAGAGATAAATAAATTAACCATTACCACTACCACCACCACCCCCACCGACCCGGGCTTTTTAACCCCGATTTTAGAATATGCTAAATGAAACAACCTTATGCAAAAACAAGAAAAAAAAGAAATGTAAATTCAATGTGCTTGGCTGTGAAAATGGCATCGAGATTGTCCAAGCAGGTCCCTATGCCAGGCACTGGGTCCGTGCTCTTTCAGCAGTGAGGGGCCTGATGAGATCCTGGAGTGAGGCCAGATAGTCACAGGGGACAGTGGTCACAATGCTGCCTGCTGGGTGCACAACCAAACGAAAACCGCTGAGGGTGGGTCTCCTCCTCAACTGCAGGCCAGCGGACATGTGTATATGTGTGCACCGTGCCATTATACTGAGGAGAATTACATCAGAGTAAATGGAAAGCAAACAACTAAACTTGAAAGAAATAACTTTGCTTCTTATTTTTACATCTAGCCATTTGGTGCAAATGTCTGGTGCAATGTTAACACTCTCCCTTCCTTTTCTATCAAGGAAATGTCCAGTGTTTGTTCCCAGTGGTGTGAGGCACTTCCTGTTGTGGTTTGTGAGCTGTACATACCAACCTGATGGTTTGCTTCAGTGAACACTGCCCTTTGCACCAGGGCAAAGGCTTAGACGGTAAAGAATCTGCCTGCAATGCAGGAGACGTGGATTCAATCACTGGGTTGGAAAGATCCTCTGGAGGAGGGCAAGGCAACCCACTCCAGTATTCTTGCCTGGAGAATCCCATGAACAGAGGAGCCTGGAGGGCGACATCAATGGGGTCACAAAGAGTTGAGCATCTAACAGAGTCCATGGGGTCAGAATGACTGAGCATCTAACACTCTGCGCCAGGCAGCAGCAGTCATGCCCTATAGGATGCAATGGGATGGGTGCCTGGTGACCTGGGAGTGGTGTCTCCCTGTTCTGAGACCATCCCCAAAACCTGTGCTTGGTTTAGTCCATGGACCCTTGAGTCTCAGAGAATTCAGTCAACACCCGAGGCCCACTCACCCCAGCACGTCTGGTACTGTAGCTCCCTGCTCCTCAGGCAGCGCAAGTGGCTGCTAATAGGAGTGGGTCCTGAGAAGGGCCAGAGCCAGAATTCTTCTCTAGGTTCCACAGCCACGGCACCTTTCCTCATGAACAGATCACAGATTAAACGAGGCCAATGGAGTTTGGTGCCACATCATCTCTTTACCAAAAAACAACAAAGGGAGGTTGAAACGGAGGAAGAGAGGAAGGAGCTGGTTCAGGAAGAACCACGGGCCTCGTGCAGGGATGCTGTGAGGCAGGAAGGAAAGCTCTTCCAGCAGAGAGCTGGCCTCCGTCCAGCTCAGTGTCCTCACCTGTCACCGCAGGGCTTGTACCAGCTCCTCAAAGTCCTGGCCCGCAGGAGATGCTCCAGGCTTTAACATGTGCGTGCTGGCGTGCTAAGTCGCTTTGGTCATGTTCGACTCTTCAACCCCATGGACTGTAGCTGGCAGGCTCCTCTGTTGGTGGGATTCTCCAGGCAAGAATACCAGAGTGTGTGGCCATGCCTTCCTCCAGGGGATCTCCCTGACCTAGGGATCAAACCTGTGTCTCTTATGTCTCCTGTATCGGCAGGTGGGTTCTTTACCACCTGGGAAACCTTCGACATGTAGAGTTAGCCAAATCCATGGTCTCTGGAGGGTCCATGTTTTTTGACCATCGCAATGCTGGGTCCCACAGCTGCACTCCCCAGGACTCTGAGAGTTGAGGAGGAGGAGTGGGTGTTGCAGGGCTCACTGGGAAGGTCCCATCCTGGTGGCTCTGCCTGGTAGGCTTCCCCTGGATTCTCTTGGGGGCTGTCTGCCTCAACAGGCTCCCAGGGAAGTCTTGCCCCGAAGAGATCCAAAACAAGGATTGTAAAAATAGAGCCAAGGCTGTTCGCCACAGTGATTACAGAGGAATTGTTTCAATCCACCAAAGACAGGGCTTTCCACGCCTCCTGCTGAGGCTCCGGCTTTGGTGGAAGGAGAGGAGACCCCGCTCCTCCGCCTTTGTTCCCACCTGTGGCTAAAGCCATGTGAGGCCCCGTAAGGGACCCTCAAACAGACTCTGAGTCACAGCCATTTGCCTGACTGACATGGCCACACACCCCAAGATGAAGTTCTGGAGTAGGGGGTCTCAGCTCCAGGAAGGCCGGTGGTGGTGGCTCGAGGGCTGGAGAATCCACAGCAGAAGCACCTGGAACAGCTTGAGGGCAGGGTTTAGGGGGTGGGGCTTGGTTCTGGGTGGAGAGGCGCCTCCCAGGGAAGGAAGAGACCCAGTACCCTTGGGTCACTGCAGACACAAAAGGGAGGTGTTGAGATCCAAGCAGCTACCATCGGTCATGCCTTGACCTTAACAAAGCTGGTCACCATTCTGAGCCCCAGAGATTTCTCCCAAAGTAGAAGGAACAGCAGTGCGTCACATAGCTGCTCAGGAGCCTGCTTGTACTGAGGAGGGCAGGTGCCCAGGAAACACACACACACACACTCACACTCACACTCACACTCTGGCTCTCCCTCTCTTCCACCCTGCAGAGAGTGGCCAGCAGAGGTCAACCCTGACCACACAGCCAGGGAAGGAGGAGCCTGGGTAGAGAGAGAATAGGTCCACAGGGAGGCTGCTCGGCCCAACAGGGAAGAACAGATTTTTGAAGACGTGAACCAACCACTCTCGAATGTCTGCTGTAGTGGGAGGGCTTGAAGCTCGAGTAATCTAAAAACCAAGTGGATAATCTAACAACTCAGCTATTCATATTGGAATTGCAAATTCAAATGCATACACTGCCTTTCTCTGTTCCTCTGTCCCCCTTAATTCCCTCCTTATCCAAGCACCGCCTCCACTACTGTCAGAGGCCACCAAATGCCTCCAAGGGTATTCAGATAACAGGCCGGTCCCCATCAAATTCCAAGAAATATCATCATCTAGAACTGAGTTTTCGTCCACTGCCAACATAAACTATAAAACCCACCCTTCATCCCACCTCAGACGCTTATACCTGTCAGTTCCTCTAGCTGGGAGATTCTCCTCTTGGAGAGCCTTGTTCCTTCTCGTTATTCAGGTCACAAAGCGTCAGCTCCTCAGAGAAGCCTTTCCTGACTAGCCAGTCTAATACAGCCTCTCATCAGCCCCCCAGATCTGGCCACTCTCTGTCCCTTTATCTGTTTTCTTCGTAGCATCTGCAACTATAAGAAATCCGTTTTGGTTTTGTTCTTTCTATTTACTTGTATATGTCTGTGTCCCCCATTTAGAATGCAACCTCCAGATATATCATTTTATTCTAGACTTGTTTTCCTTCTAGCCCATTCATTAATACACCCATTCACTGAACAAATATAGATTGTGTTCCAGACCCCATTTTGTTTATCTGAACAGACAAGGTCAAATCCACGATCCTTTGTAAAACAAGTCTCTCTCAGCAGACTTAATCACTGCCATTTTGAATACGTGATCCACTGTGGGACATCGTCCTTAAAATTTCTGAGAGCCCTTCTGTCTGGCTGAGTGGACTTACCAGGAATATCTTAATTCTTTCAGTGTTTCATAATCACATCCTTGATTTGATCTGACCTTGAGGTGGTGTATTAATTTGATCATCTTTTCCTTTCTCAAGGGCCTAGAGAATTTTAATTTTTCAAGTCAAGCCTTTCTATATTCCCTCTAAAATGGACTTCCAGACCGGCCAGTTCTCTTTTGACTCCGTTTCTTTCTTGGGGTAACTTAACCACGTGTAGCCACTAAGAACCAGTGGACACTTTCAACATTCTGCCTAGAGCTCCTTTTGGGCTTGCCCCAAACCTCACCTGCAACATCTTCTATCTTCCAACTTTGCACAGGCATTTATCCATTATTTATCCGTTATTCTCCCCATAATGGGCACCCTACTAAGCCCTTAGCATAGTGTCTGAGTCTCCTTGGGATCCAGAACAAATTATCACAAGGTGGTGTTCTCCTCTCACCATCGAGGAGGCCAGAGGTCCAAGATGAGGGTGTTGGTGGGGCAAGCTCGCTCTGAAGGCCCTGGGGAGGATCCTCCCGCGACTCTCTCAGCTTCTGATGGTTCTTGGCGTTCCTTTGCTCGTGGTAGTATAATTCCAGTCACTGCCTCTGTCTTCCCACGGCCGTCTCTCTCTGCACCCCGTCCTCTTCTCGTAAGCCTATCCGTCATTGGATTTAGGGTCCACCTGAATCCCATCTGTTTCATGTTGAGTGTTGGTTAATTGCTTCTGCGAAGGTCCTATGTCCAAGTTGAGATTAGTTACATCCTGAGGGTCCCAGTGGACATGAATTAGGGCGGGACAGTGCTCAACCCTCTACACATGGGGGTTATTACACATCATTATTTTTTCATCAGTAGGAAAGCTGAGATCGGAAAGGAGATACACTACTTGCCCTGGCATTCAGCGGCCCATGGGCAGTGCTAAGTTGTGGACTCAGCTCAGTCTGACACCATTCCTTGCATTCTTTACTAAGTAGCAATCTCCTTCTAGAAGATCAATCCACAAACTCAAGCGAGAAAGTTATGGTATCAGTAGTCACGTTAGCCCCAGACCGTACATACTACTGAGGCAAAAGATGAGAATGGGGCTGTGAATTTGGTTTTCCTTTCAGATGGGATATTAGTTCTAAGAGGATAATGAGCTCATCATTGTTTTGTACATGGACACAGTCATGCCAGGTACTGTAGTTCTGTCCAAGCAGGACAAAACCACCCAACCATCACACAAAAGTGGGGTGCCAGGGACCACTTTCCTCTGGGATCCCAGTCCTAACTGGCCCCCTGACTTTAAGCAAGCCACTTTGCTGGGCCTCTGTGGCACAAGAGCCTAGCCTTCACTGCTGGTGTTTTTCAAATGTATACAACCCCCTTGTCCAGTTACAGGAAAGTGTCCTTGCCCATGTATGTTAATATTTGCTGGAGTGTGGGCAGAGTAGTACTGAGAATGTGCTAACCATTGACTTTTCACCCCAAAGTTAATAGTTAACATCTCCTTGTTTGACTCTGTGGCTTGTTAGCTTCGGTCAGAAAGAAAAATTTTGAAACACCAAATGGAACAGCTGTAACTTCCTTTACTTTTACTTGGTACGGTTAATTTCTATTAAGTTCAGGAGAGCTTTTCAAAATTATGCTATTTCCAAAAAATATAACATACCACTATGCTGTTTACCATATAAATCTCAGAACAAGTGTTATGTGTTCAAAATAGAAGACTTTTCTTTATATGCTTGTGGTGTTTTGAAAGGTCAGAGACATCTCTTGCAGCGATATAGAAAAAAATTTTTTTGAAACTAATTTCAGTCATTCTTTGTAGGTAGCTCAGTGAAGAAGAGGTCTGTGGCTGTGCTGTGTGCTGGGAACGCTGTGAGCTTTGGGGTCGCACACACTTTGGTTTATATTCTTATTCTGTGACCCACTGGTCATATAGCACTGGGCGGGTCACATAACCTATGAATCTCATGCTCCTCTGTGTGCACCTCAAAATAGTCACTTTATAAACGTATTAGGACCTTTAAAGGAACCTATGCAAAAACCTGATATGGAGCAGATCAGCAGATGTAACTCACCCTTCTGCCTCTTTCAGCTTTCTTGTTGCGTCAGGAGCCACCATTTCTGTAGGAGTTTGGGATTAACAGATACACTCATGCCTGTGTGCGTGCTGAGTCACTTCAGTCATGTCTGACTCTTTGCGACCCTGTGGACTGTAGCCCACAAGGCTCCTCTGTCCATGGGATTTTGTGGGCAAGAATACTGAAGTGGGTTGGCATGCCCTCCTCCAGGGGATCTTCCCGACCCAGGGATCAAACCGTTGGCTCTTACATCTCCTGCGTTGACAGGTGGGTTCTTTACCATTAGCACCACCTGGGAAGCCCAACGGATACACATGACTGTATATACAATAGGTGAGCAGCAGGGGCTACTGTGTGGCACAGGGAGCTCTTAACAACCTATAATGGAAAAGAATCTGGAAAAGAACACGTATCTATGTGTGTAACTGAATATATGAGTATCACTGAATCACTTTGCCGTACACTTGAAGCTAGCACAACATTGTAAATGAACTAAATTTCAATTGAAAAAATTAAAATTGAAGGGAAAGATTCACCATTTTGAAAATGTGGTTAGGACTTTAAAATCTCTAAAATTGAATTCCCTTCTCTCACAAGTCTACTAACAAAATGGAAAAGGCCCGTCTATTTCTCTCATTCCTGTTTGGCCTCAGGGCAACATTCTGGAGCAAATCCAAGCCACGTGGACTCTTTCTTCCCCACTCAGGAAAGTGCCTGTGTCTGAATCTCTAAATTGAATCTGGTATCTGCCACACCGATGGGTTTTACCCCCTGTGCTCCTGGAACGAAAGAACACAGAGAAACTGGCCGCAGGCTCGCTGGCTAAACCCCTCGTTAGAACTGGAGGGAGTTTTGTGGTGGCAGTAACGAGCGCCCACAGCCGGCTCTGGTGCCCAGCCCAGATAATGTGTTTACTGTTCGATGCCGTGGGCACATTTCCTGTTGGCCCGGCAGAGCGGTGACAGATGCCCACGGTGGTGCACCAGGATTTGGTCTGCCAGCGGAGCTTGTCGAGAAGGGATTAGACTGTGGAGGGAGAGCCGTCATGGGGCGAGGTGCTGTGGATGAGGTCGCCGTGCGCAGAGTCCCAGGTGCTGCTGCTGGGGCAGGAGAAGGGACAGGTCACCTGGGCCGGCCTCACCAGCCCCAACAGCAGACATGTAACAAGCCCTTGTGGGCTCTCCCGCGTGCCAGCTGCTGGGCCTCCAGCTGGAGGAGTGACGAGAAACTGGAATCAGTGCCTCCCAGAAGGTTTCTACTTAGCGCAGGACACAGCCTGGAAACCATTCAATGCAGCACGGCAGAGCAGAGGCCTCTCTTGTCCACGGAAGCAGAAGCGCATGGTCAAGAGCAGGGCTTCTCTGGATGAACCTCAAGCCTGTTATACAGAGGGAAGTCAGTCAGAAAGAGAAAAACAAATATCATGTATTAACGCACATCTATGGAATCTAGAAAGATGGTGCTGATGATCCTGTTTGCTGGGCAGCAATGGAGACCACAGACATAGAGAACAGACTTACGGACATGGGGTGGAGGGGTAAGACGAAGAGGGTGAGACAAATGGAGAAAGTAGCGTGGAAGCATATGTGCTAACATATACCAGATAGAGAGCCAGTGGGAATTTGCTGTATGATTCGGGGACCTCAAATCGGGGCTCTGTGACAACAGAGGGGTGACATGGGGTGGGAAGTGGAGGGAGACTCAAGAGCAAGGGGACATATGCATACCTATGGCTGATCCATGTTGATGTATGGCAGAAATCAACACAATATTGCAATTATCCTTCAATTAAAAATAAATTAAGAAAAAAAAAAAAAGAGCATGGCCTCTGGAGCCTGGCAGCCTGGATCCAAATCCTGCCAGGGCCACTTCCTAGTCGTGTGACCTTGGACAACTTATCTGACCTCACAGAGCCTCAGTGGCTTGCATCTGTAAAATGAGGACAATAAGAGTACCTACCTCGTGGGATTGTTAGAGGATTAAAAGAGTATTTTTAGAGTGTTTGGCACATCACGTAAGCACTTTGGTGTTAACTTGGCTATAATCCTCAGGGAATCCACGGTCATTATAGGCTGAGACAGAAACCACTCTTTCCAAGCTGAACATCAAGGCAGAGCTTTCACAATGTATAAGCATATATTCTCGAAAAGTCCTACAGAAGGTGGAGGCGTTAAGTGTGTTTGTATTTGACAGATCACCTTTCACAGATGGAATCCAAGTGCTTAATAATAGCACAGCGTCTGTTTTGTCCTTGATTCTTTCTAGCAAAGACTCTTCCATCTTCGGGAGAGCTCGATGCACCTGCGGATCTGCAGCATACCTCCCTAGTTATAAGTAAGAATCATGTAAGAAAGAGCTGTGTGTGGTGATTCTTGGGAACAAAACTGGGAGACTCAGTGTTGCAGAGAGAGTCCACATGGGCAGAAACCAGTGCCCTTCCAGGCTGGCATTCTCAGCTTCCAGGTAGCCAGCTTCCCGTCCTAAAGTTCCCCTGCTTCCAACTCTAGACTGTACATTTCTGCTTCAGTCCTGTCCTTCACTTTGTGACCCCATGGACTGTATCCCTCCAGGCTCCTCTGTCCATGGGATTCTCCAGGCAAGAATACTTGAGCGGGTTGCCATGCCCTCCTCCAAGGGATGTTCCTGACCCAGGGATCAAATCTGCATCTCATTATATCTCCCGCATTGACAGGCAGGTTCTTTACCTGGGAAGCCCCACTCTACCCATATCCAACTCCACATCAGCATGGAGCACGCCCTGAGCATGTATATGTAGAAGTATGTGAGCATGCACATATGCTTGTGGGTGTGCACACACACACACACACGTATGCCAGGGTTATCCGTCTAAACTCTTCTGGCTCTAAGGAAATGACATTGTTTCTGACTAGATTTAAACAGCACCCCCAGGAGTACATCCATTGGGGCCCTGAGGTTTAGACCCGATGGTCCACTGCCTGCACATACTGACCATGTCAGCATGTCCTCATTTCCGGCCCAGCACCCTCCTACCTGACCAGGAGACAGAATTCCCCCCAGGCTCTGCAGGTCACAGCCTGTAGTTTCCCTCTGCCTCCATACTGGAAATCCAATCAGACCAGTTCCAAGCCCTGGGACCTCAGCCAGGGTGGATGGCCAGGCAGCCCTGGGCACCTGGCCGGGTGAGGCACATCACTCTGCCCCTCTGCAGCCCAGCCTCTCCTTAGTCCCCACATGCACCCATTTTCCCCCAGATTCATTTACAAACAGCACTTTCCCCCTCCAGGGAGGCATCCCATGGTGTGCAGTGACGGAGGTGCGGACCTTGAGGCCAAGGCTATTCTAGCTGTCACTCCTCGGGGAGGTCCCATAGCATCTGGGGCCTGACTTTTTTCCGGCACGTGTTAAGTGTCCTAGAAAGTTGTATGGGAGGAAACACTGTAAATTTTTACAGAAAACAGTCCTTCTTTGCCCTTTCTATTTCTCAACCTCCTCCCTTTCTACCCTTGCCCCTCATAACACCCTCTCTGTATCGGAAACCATTTTCATGAATTGTCGATTCCTCTGGCCACATTTGTGGTTACTGATCCCTCTGGGATAGATTGACATGAACAGTTCAAGGTGGAGAGGATGAGGGCCTTGAGGTCCTCAAGAGCAGGACTATGTGCTGACCACCCCCACCCCGACTCCCAGTCCCTAGCCCAGTGCCTGGTTGAGTGAACGAATGAGCAAATGAATGAATGAAGATGGGTTTGCTGCTTGGTATGGGAAAGGCATCCCGTGCTAACCAGACCGAAGACTGTCTGGTCACATGACTGCAGGATCCCACGGAGGTGAGCTCTATCACAAAGACTGGCAGAGAAGTGTGACGCAGAAGTGCCCTGCTTCTGCCCTGCTCATTCTGACCCTCACTGCATTCCCCCCGAGCCAGGACTCTTTCCCTGAGTCCACCATCTATCATGGAAGCCAGATGCTTCCATCAGAACATGATGGTTATATTCACCCACCTACTCCCCATCATTGAGTCCGAGTAGCCTGACACACCAGAACTTCTCTCTCTCAGCTGCTACCACTATCTTAGCCATCATCATCTCTTGCCTTGTTCATTATTCGGTTCTAACCTCTCAACCCCCTCCCCACTTGTTCAACCAGAGTAATCATTTTGTGGTGGAAGCAGGTCATGCCTGCTCCTTGCTGAGAATCCTTCAGTGACTTCCCATTACACTTAGAACTCAAGATAACATTTTGAGGATAAAATAAAAACTCCTTAGTACAATGTCTAAGTTAGAGTAATGCTTAACTGCCATAATAAGTGGAACAAAAGATTATGTAACAGTTGAAACACAAGAGAAATTTACATCACGGCACCAGAACAGTCCATGTGAATGGCCCTAGTCAGCCAGCAGCTATCCCCCCAGGATTTAGGGACCAAAGTTTCTTCTGGTTTGTACTCCAGCATCTTCCTGTCATAGACATCTGCTTCTAGCTGGAAGGATGGAAAGGAGGGCATATGGAGAAGAAGGTGGACCTGCTTCAAAGTCTTGGCCTAGAGTTAACGTGCATCACTCTGATTTATAGTCCTGTTGTTGTTGTGTAGTTGCTAAGTTGTGTCCTACTCTTTGAGATGCCATGGGCTGTAGCCCTCCAGGCTCCCCTGTCCCTGGGGATTCTCCAGGCAAGAATATGGGAGTGGGGTGCCATGCCCTCCTCCAGGGGATCTTCCCAGCCCAATGATCAAACTTACATCTCCCGCTTTGCAGGCAGATTCTTTACCACCGAGCCACCAGGGAAGCTCTTATAGTCACATAGCCACATCTAAATACAAGGGACTTGGGAATCCAGTGGTGTCTGGACTGGACTTTTCCTAGGAACAAGTGTGTACCCTGGAAGCATGGCCTTTGGTGGGAGCTGGCCATCTCTAAGTGTGGGGCACACAGGGCCACGAATCCCCTGGTCTGCTTTTCCAACTGCGTTTGAGGCTACCAGCATGCCTCGCACAATCAGTGGCTGCTCTTTTCCTTTGTCATGGACCCCCGTCTCTAGGTCCCTCAAAGCTCTCCCCCCATGACACCCTCTTTGCAGTTTCTTGAGCACACCATCTTCTTCCTGCCTTAGGGTCTTCATACATCCTGATCTACTGCAGAGTTCTCCTCTTCCTTCTACATCCACCCTTCTGATTTTGCTGAACAAACTCTTAACAGTTCCTTTAGTTTCAATGTAAATATATCTTCTTCAGAGAGGCGTTTTCTGACCTCCTCCACATACAACTTATGTCTGTCTAAAATAGTGTCTCAGGGGCCATACTCTTTTTCTTTCTAAAGCACATGTAGCTAAGACTTTCTTTGTGTGGAGCTTCATTAATGCTTATTTTCTCCTGTGGGACTCCCTCAGAGTAAGAACCTGTTAGATTTGTTCATCACTTAGGTTATGCTTGGGTTATGTTCCCAAGACCCAAGTCCCCGTGATAACTGTTTGTTGAATGAATGGATGTATGAATGAGTGAGTACATTGCCTTGTTTTCAGAAATATGAAATTAAATTAATTAAGTTCAGAAGACAGGGTAGAGACTTTCCTGGGGGGCCAGTAGCTAAGATTCAGCACTTCCAATGCAGGGTGCCCAGATTTGATCCCTGGTCAGGGAACTAGATCCCACATGCTGCAACTAAGCCCTGGCGCAGCAGAAGATATAATACATATTATTAATAAAAAAAGAAGGCAGAGTAATCGTGTATTTGTTTAGCATTGATCATATACCATCCCTTAGCTAATCTGAAATCCTTACTCATGTTATCTAATTTCATCCTCAGACCAACTTTTAAAGATAAGTGTCTTTAACTAATTTCTCTATGAAGAATCTGAAGCTCATAGTTCCTAAGCATTTTGCTGCAGTTCCAATAGCCAACATGTGGTAAAGGCTGAGTTCCTGCCCACACTACCAGGTCTTAAAGCACAAGGCTCTCTAGGGTTTTAGAGAGAGTGCCTGGAAGAAAAATTTGACCAGTAGGAAGTTCAGATCAAGCACACTGCTCTAGGCCCTGAGCTCCTAGCCCACTTCCTGACCTCTCAGCTCTGTTTTCTTTCTTTCTGTGTAGACAGGTGCTGTAATGTGAGTTTCTTTTTTCTCTTCATATTTAAAAATGTTCTAGTCAAATTTAAGTATTTCTATATTCCCACCCCCTCACCCACAAAAACTCTCCCATCCATATCTTTCATATTCCAGGAAGTACACATTCTAACAGGACCTTTTTCTATGAAGTGTGACCATTCAGAAAAGCAACTGATAAACAAGTACAGGCTTAGCCACTGAGGCCTGAGGGCTAGGAGGCCAAACAAATCTGATTCTCTATCAAGATTTCCCTGGAGCACTAGGGTTAGTGAAGAAAAGAGGCACTGACTCAGGGGCAGAAAAATATTACCAAACCGCAGAGAGAAGGACCTGTGGCCTACAAGCAGTATTTTAGTCTGAGTCTTTACCAGGTGGCTCAGCAATGAAGGACCCACCTGCCAATGGAGGAGACTCGGGTTCGATCCCTAGGTCGGGGAGATCCCCTAGAGGAGGGCATGGCAACGCACTCCAGTATTCTTGCCTGGAGAATCCCAGGGACAGAGGAGCCTGGCGGGCAGACACAACTGAATGACTAAACCTTCTCGCTTCCTGCTGGCAACTTGTGCTCCAGGTTCTGCAACCTTGAGTTGGTAGAGGTAGCTGCAGAGATTTACTCCTGTCATCCTTTGTTCTTCGTCTTCGTTTTTTCCCATTATTTTCTCCTCCATAGCATTTATTCATGCTCTATTTATGGGACAGGTTGCATTTTCCCCCTTGTGTTGTTCTTAGCAGACACTGGCAATCTGCATTGCAAAGGGTTAGGGAATCACACCTGCAGTTTCTGACAATTGCATTCTGGGAGCTGACGCTCTTGTTTTTAGAAATGTTCGCATAGGCAAGCTCTGCTCTTGGTTATCTCCCAGCATCACTTTCCTCCTTTTTTTCTTTTAGTCCATTAAGAAGCTAAAATCAGTGGCTTGCAATGAAATGCCAGCCTCAAGAAGCAAGGCATATTCCCTTAGAAAAGACAGCTGAAAATCAGGGACCCTGTTGCAGGCTTCTGCTGGTACCTAGCAATGCTCCTTTGATTGCATTCTACAGATATTGCCTGAACATGTAGGCATGGAGACACAGGGGCATAATACCACTCAAGAAGTCACACTTCTATGACTTTACCCCATAGGCCAACCGTGGTAGGATGTGGTAGATGTCAGAATTCATTTGTTAGTACATAAACAGGCGTTGAATTCCCTGTGGTGTGCCTAAAACTTCTCTAGGTGCTAGAATTTGACACTCAGTTTTACCTGAATCACACTAAATGGTCTAGATACTGTACTTCTTTTACGAATCTCTGTTCCATGTCCTGGCTGTTGTAAATAGTGCTGCAGTGAACCTTGGGGTACATGTGTTTTTTAGAACTGTGGCTGATTTGGGTTGTCGTATGGCAGAAACTGACACAACATTGTAAAGCAGTTACCCTACAATTAAAAAATCAGCTAAAAATAAAGAATCTCTAGGCCACACAGAAGAAAGGCGTACAGGACTCATGAGCTTGGCACTGGTACCCAATCCTACTTGTGCTTACAGTGGGACAGAGTACTTTCGATTGCCATGATTCAGAAATCTGTATGCACAGGCCATATGTCAAATGTCCGATCAACCTCTTAGGTCCAGTTCAGTTCAGTTCAGTTCATTCGCTCAGTCGTGTCAGTCCAAGTTCCCTTAATTTCCTCTCCCATAACCTGCCCAATGAGGAGTTTTGAAAGGATGAAGTAACAAAGACACAGGTGTACCCAGATCACAGCCGGGCAAAGAGCCTACAACAGGCCCTGAGAGTTTTCAAACTGATTTTTTTTCTTTTTTCTTTTTTTTGCTGTGAAATATAGTTTACTACTAGATTAAAAGGCAGAGGAACCAGAGGTCAAATTGCTAACATTTGTTGGATCATAGAGAAAGCAAGGGAATTGCAGAGAAACATCTATTTCAGCTTCATTGACTATGAGAAAGCCTATGAGTGTATGGATCACAAGAAACTGGAAAATTCTTAAATAGATGGGAATAAGATCACCTTACCTGTCTCCTGAGAAACCTATATGCGGGTCAAGAAGCAACAGTTAGAATTTTACATGGAACAATGGACTGGTTCCAAATTGGGAAAGGAGTATGACAAGGCTGTATACTGCCATCCTGCTTATTTAACTTCTGTGCAGAGTACATCATGCAAAATTCGGGCTGGATGAGTCACAAGCTGGAACCAAGATTGCCAGGAGAAATATCAACAACCTCAGATACACAGATGGTACCACTCTAGTGGCAGAAAGTGAAGAGGACATGAAGAGCCTCTTGAGGGTGAAAGAAGAGTGAAAAAGCTGGCTTAAAACCCAACATTCAAAACCTAAGATCATGGCATCTGGACCCATCACTTCATGGCAAATAGATGGGGAAAAACGGAAACAGTGACAGGTTTTTTTTTCTTGGGCTCCAAAATCACTGTGGATGGTGCCTGCAGCCATGAAATTAAAAGACACTTGCTCCTTGGAAAGAAAGCCATGACAAACCTAGACAGCATATTAAAAAGCAGAGATATCACTTTGCTGACAAAAGTTTGTATCATCAAAGCTATGGTTTTTCCAGTAGTCATGTACAGATGTGAGAGGTGGACCATATAGAAGGCTGAGTGCTGGAGAAGTGATGCTTTCTAATTGGAGTGCTGGAGAAGACTCTTGAGAGTCCCTTGGACTGCAAGGAGATCAAACCAATCAAACCTAAAGGAAATCAACCCTGAATATTCATTGGAAGGACTGATGCTAAAGCTCCAGTACTTTGGCCACCTGATGTGAAGAGTCAACTCATTGGAAAAGACCCTGATGCTGGGTAAGATTGAAGGCAAAAGGAAAAGGGGGCAGCAGAGGGTGAGATGGTTAGCTAACATCACCACCTTAATGGACATGGATTCGTGCCAACTCCAAGATTTGGTGAAGGACGAGGGAGCCTGGTGTGTTGTAGTCCATGGGGTTGCAAAGAGTCGGACATGACTTAGCGACGGAGTGACAACAACTGCAAGGTTAAATAGAATCTAGAAAAGGAAAGGAGGGCACACACAAATGGAGTAGCGGAGGAGAGTGTAAGGAAGGATGAACTTTGAGGATATGAACAGGATTAGGAAGCCAGCGAAGGCTGGTTGAGGCCAGCACCCATGGGGGCCTTTGCATCCCTAGTCCTGAGGTGGGGCAGGGAAGGGTGAAGACCTGCATGAGAGCCACAGCCTTTGGACCAGGAGTGCAGTCCTCGGATGCACCCTCCCTTCATCTTCCAGTGCCTCCCACACAACACTGAACAGAAGATGGGGTGACAGAGATCCTGCTCTCAGGGTTGGGCTGCTGGGAAAGGCAGCGAGACACACTCGCTGATAAACAGCACTGTCACGGAAGACACTTGCCTTGCTGGAGTTCTTGCAGCATGCCAGGCTCTGTGCGAGGCACCAGAAAATGCATTTCCTCATTTTATTCTCTGATCCAGTGGTTGAGTCCCATGGGCTTCTCCTCACAGCTCATGAGTAAGGATCAGCTCTTATAAGTCTTGGAGCTCCATAGCAAAGTGTTATGTCCATGAATGTACTTGTGTGTGCTAAGTCACTTCAGTCGTGTCTGATTCTTGGTGATTCTATAGACTGCAGCCCACCCGGCTCCTCTGTCTATGGGATTCTCCAGGCAAGAATGCTGGAGTAGGTTGCCATGCCCTCTTCCATGCGATCCTCCTGACCCAGGGATCAAACCCACGTTCCCTGCGGCTCCTGCATTGCAGGTGAATTCTCAACAGTGAGCCACCAGGGAGGCCCCATGTCCATGGGAGGTGGGAGTACATATTCTTGGGCAGCTGTTTGAAAGATAAAGGTGCCTCTGAACAGAATATGGGATGTGGGGGGATGGTATTAACCAAATGGCTCTCTTCATGTCACTGACACAACCCCTGGCCTGGAGTCCTGAATTCGAGGCTCCAGTTCTGCCCCTAACAAATTAGACAACTTTCAGCCAATTATTTCCCTGACTCTGTGGCTTTATGAGATGCCTCTCATCTCCTTGCCCACCTACAGGAACACAACAGTTCCTCTCCCAGCAGTTCAGTTATGTGAACAGTGAGTGAGTGGAAGTGAATTAGTGTCGCCTCCCAGTCTGGAGTTTTCAAAATTATCACACTGTCACAAGAACAAAACTAGTCAACGCCCAAGTGAGCCGTTAAATTAACACCCCATGAGCTTACACTCTTCACTTGATGCATGAGACAGTTTACAATTTTGAACACCATTCTTGGGGAGGGAAACTAAAGCAGGGCTTGTCTGGAACTTTCTAGATTGCTTTCTGGGGTCACCTGACTGGTGCACATACTCTGATGTCTCTCACACATTGCTCCGTTCACTGACCCTGTTGTCAGGCTTAGTAACTCGTGGTGAAAGTGAAGGTGACTTTCTATAACTGGAATTCCACACCTATGTGGTATGAGAATTTGGTGACCCAGTTAGAATGAGGTTGCCCCTTGCACTGGGTCTTTGAAGCAGTGAAAGACTGGAACTCAAATTCAGGGAAAGAGAGCTCACACACTCCAGGGGACTGCCAGCCTCGCAGTTCTCATGACTCCTGTTAAATGACCAAAATCATCTTCCTTCACCCAAAGGCTTGTTCTGATGGGCAGTATGTACAGCTGCCCAGGAGGTGGCTCAGGAGCTGAACTAGGTGTCCAGAGCACCGCTCCTGACCTTCTCTTGATCTAGCCCATGGGATGGGAAGGTCACCCCTGGCTTAAAAACCTGTATGTGTTCAAACATCATATGGTATCACTTACATGTGGAATCTAAAGAAATGGTACTTATTTACAAAACAGAAATAGATTCACAGACATAGAAGACAAACAATGGTTTCCAAAGGGAATGGTTAGGGGTGTGGGGGGAGCAGAAGAGAAAAATTAAGAGCTGAGTATTAACTCCCCCCTCAAAAAAAAACCAAAGGCTATTTCCCATTGTGCTTCAGTAGGAGCCTAACATCCTGTTTCTTAGCCGAACTTGCTCAGCTCTGCCTTCCACTGTCTTGCTGTGAGCTGAACATATGACCTTGGCTCTGACAGCCCTCCCCTGCCCTGCTCAGTGTCACAAGAACCCATCATGCAGTCGATGGGTACATAGGATTTGTCCCCTCTTTGCCCTGCTTTGAGGCATGTCTCTGCATCAGCTGCATCTCCTCCACGGCTCCACTCACATCTTTGCTTTGGCCACACCTCCCCAACCCTTGTTCCTCCAGCCCCTGGGCTGAGAGCGGCTTCCCTCTGCACATGGTCCGTGGGTGGCCTCAGTGTCTGCCTCGTGTCCTCTCAGCTTTTCCCTTCGCTCTAGTCCCTGCACCAAACTCCTGCCACAGGACCTGTCTTCCGGGCTGGACCCTTCTGATACACTGGCCTTCTTTTTATTTCTTGAATGGCCATGCTCCTCGCTCCTTCTATTGTCCCCTGCAAAGATCCAAATTCACTCCGCTTTTCATCAAGACCATCCCTCCTTTCTCAAGCCTGGCCAGCCCAGAGCTGCCTCTGCTTCAGATTCCTGGAGACGGGTTTCTTTCCCAAGCAGGCAAGGCCCTAGAGCTTGAGCCCAAGGTTACAGGGAGCCAGCTGACATCTACCTTCCTGAATTCTGAAAAAGCCCAGAGACACCAGCACTTGCGCGAAAGGTCACTGATTTTAATCAGCGCGTGTTGATCTGCATGGCTAGGCTGTGGCCTTCGGTCAGGATTTCCTGTGCGGCAGCTTTTCTCTCCTCTTGGATAACAGTGATATTTGCTGCAAGCATCTAATAGAGCCTGAAATTACCCCGGCAAGTTGTTTATCCTTCTCCAGAGTGGCACTAGGCTCCGTGTGCTGTTTATCCAGTGCTGTCATTGTGTTTTTATTAAGTTAGCCCTTGCACTTCCAGAGTGTGCTATAGGCTCTGTGAATATTTTATTAGCCTTCGTAATTAGTTGTTACATTTCACACTCCTGCTGGGAAGTGGGTCAGTGTGACAGTCCCTGGTTCACTGCAGGGGTGGAGGGGAGCCACCCAGAGATGGGAAAGAGGAAGCTGGGGCCGAGGGGAAAGCTCCTTCTGCCAGTGAAAGGCAGGAACTTTGTTGGATGGAGAGGATGGGGATCTGATGGTCCAAACAGTGAACAGTGAGAATAACTCTCCATCATCTGTGAAACAGGGGGTGCTGCCTTGACAGGACTATGTTGGCAACTGAGAAAATACAGCAAAGACACATGGTACACAGACGCTTCAGCATACAGCAGGCACTGATAGCCCCAGTTCCCTCTGCTCCATCCCCCACTCTCTGCCCCCCTCATTACTACCCTGAGGAAGCTTGATTGAATCTCCCTTGGAGTGGACTGTGGAAAGGGGATGCCAAAATAGCCTGCTTCTGTGATGTGTGTGTTCTGAAAATGAGACATGAAAAATCCCTTGGTTTTTTTTTCAGTATTTATGTATTTATTTATTTGGCTGCTCCAGGTCTTAGTTGGGGCATGCAGGGTCTTTACGTGAGGCATACACTTAGTTGCAGCATGTGGGGGCTAGTTCCCTAACCAGGAATTGAACCCAGGCCCCCTGCATCGGGAACACAGAGGCTTAGCCACTGGACTACCAGGGAAGTCCTAGGAAAATCTCTTATTGAAAAGGATTGATATTTTCTTCATGGTCAAGTAAATGCTAGGTTTTAAACATAGGATTTAAAAAAAATCATATAGAGCTATTAAATTGTTGGTTGTGATATTTAAATCCTTTTTACATTGTTTATTTCTAGGTCTTTGATATACCAAATAATGACAGAGAGGTAATAAAATTTACTCTCGTTGTGATTTTGTTAAGTCCTCCCTATATTTCTAGGCATTTTTGTTCTACATATTTTCAGCTTTCTTTTTAAATACTTCATTTTTATGAACTAACAAACAGAAGTTTCCTAACAATGTAAATAATTTTACATCTAAAATATTATATTCATAATTATGCTGAATCTAATGTTATCTTAAATGTTCTAATTCAACCTAAAATCACAAATTTAAAAGAAATATTTAATGCACATTTTATCTAATTTTATTGTTGAGTTCCAATAAAACTTTATTTACAAAGACAAGTAGTGAACCAGATAGATAGACAGACAGATAGATAATTAGAGATAGAGATATATGCATGGATATATATAAACAGAAAATGTTAATACACATTTTAAATTTGAATTCAAGGTTTTCAATTATAATTAGCTAAATCCTTATATATACCTAAAATACCAAATATAAAATGATTCCCTGTTAACAAAAAAAAAATCAGTAGAATGATTTTTATTTCTTATACCTTTGTATCCTTAATTCTAAATTTTACTGTGGTTTAAAGATGCCTAGCTGTTAAAGAAGTTAAATTCTGCTCCAGGTAATTTCTTATTAGAGATTTCTTATTAGAGATTTTTTGCTAGGACATGATACCTGGAGCCACAAAACCCAGAGCAATCCCTCTCCACCTATCATACAGAATCCCTCTTTAGTGGTTTGAACCATGTGCGATTAGCAAGGTGTCAAAGATGTTTGGATATTAGTACAACTTCATGAAAACATTTATATCGTGGGCTTCAAAACACAAGCAGCATTGTTATAGCTCTTATTACCTAATTCTCCAGGTCACAGTCTTCGTTTGAGTGTGAGTGATCTTGAGCCACCTTTAGAAAGTCACTTTTTAGGAGGTCATTGGACTTTCGATATCCCCTCACCGAGGGTCAAACAGTACCTTCTGACTTCAGCGTATGCACAATTTCTGTATTCTTTATTGGTACAGTAAATGAACCAATAATAACCAATATGATGGCAGTGAGTAACGGGATTCAACAGACAATGTGTCCTGTCCTGCTCACTCTCCCGTCAGGCTTTTAGTCCAGAGATATTTATCCTCTCCAGAGGTTATTGCTTCAGTCTTCCCTGGCTGCTGTCCACGCTTGACTGTCAGCCTCCTGGGGAGGGTTGGGAGAAGAACATGCTGGAGCGCTTCCCCTGCTCAGCACACGCACTTTCCCTGAATTCCCCTACCATCCTTGGCTGTGTCTTGTGTCCTCTGCATTCTGAGTCCTTCTCAGTCACCCTACACAGGAGGAGGCAGATTCCCTCTGAGGGGGAGGTTCTCTCGCACTGGCCTGCAGAAAAGTATAGCGAAAGTGCAGCCATCCTTAACTGGCTCCCCGGCCCCCTCTGGGGCCGCCCTGCCCTTTGCTGTCCTTGGTGCTTTAAAAAAACGAAAATGTATTTTAGCACGTGGGAGCTTCACTGTGGCATGTGGAGTCTTTAGCTGCAGCGTGTGGGCTTTAGTTCCCTGATCAGGAATCGAACCCAGGCCGCTTGCATCGGGGGTGCGGAGTCTGAACCAGTGGAACACCAGGGAAGTCCCTGTCGTTGGTGCTTTTGAGTCCTGGCTCTGTAGAATGAATTGGCTCTCCCATGCTTCACCCACATTTTGGTTTCCAAACCTCTATTGCAGACTTTTCATCAGTTGCTCTTTCCTCCCCTGTTCCTTTGACCTCGTGGGTTTTTTTTCCTTTTTTAAATTTGTTCACTCTTCTTTGTAACTCTCTCTTCAGATCATTGATCTCATTTCCCTTCTCTTTTTAAAAATTAATCTTTATTGGAGCGTGGTTGATTTACAATGTTATGTTAGTTTCAGGTGTACAGCAAAGTGAATCAGTTATGCACAAACATGTATCCACCCTTTTTTAGGTTCTTTTCCCATATAGGTCATTACAGAGTACTGAGTAGAATTCCCTGTGCTATCCAGTAGGTCCTTATTAGTTATCTATTTTATATATAGTGGTGTATATGTCAGTCCAATCTCCCAGGTGATCACTCTGCTTCTCCCTCAGTAACCATAAGTTTGTTTTCTACATCTGTGACTTTATTTCTGTTTTGTGAATAGATTCCTTTGTACCATTTTTCAAGATTCCACTCACTTGACTTTCTTTAATGGTTTAGTTCTTCCACCATGAATTCTTCTCTTTTTTTTAATATAAATTTATTTATTTTAATTGGAGGCTAATTACTTTACAATATTGTATTGGTTTTGCCATACATCAACATGAATCCGCCACGGGTGTACACGTGTTCCTCATCCTGAACCCCCTCCCACCTTCCTCCCCGTACCATCCCTCTGGGTCATCCCAGTGCACCAGCCCCAAGCATCCTGTATCGAACCTGGACTGGCGATTCGTTTCATATATGATATTATACATGTTTCAATGCCATTCTCCCAAATTCATCCCACCCTCGCCCTCTACCACAGAGTCCAAAAGACTGTTCTATACATCTGTGTCTCTTTTGCTGTCTTGCATACAGGGTTATCGTTACCATCTTTCTAAATTCCATATATGTGCGTTAGTATACTGTACTGGTGTTTTTCTTTCTGGCTTACTTCACTCTGTATAATCATGAATTCTTTTTAGATAGGATCCTGAAAGAGCTTCCCACACGACATGGTAGATGATTGGAAAGAGACTCATACTAACATGCAACTTGTCAACTTATCTGAGTTACCTGCATGACAGCAAACATCCAGCCAGAGCCACGGCCGAGATTCCAGGCTGGTGAGCCCCCTGTTCATCCGGGTCTCCCTGCGGTACTCGATAGCTGGTGTACACTGAAGTCGCAGCTCCTGACATCATACCTGTGTTCACACCTCTGAAACTTCAGCTGTCTCGGCTCACACCTCCTCCCCACCCCTCTTCTAATCTTCTCCTTAAAGGCCTGGCTCAGACTATACCTTCAGCGAGCCCCTTTTCTCTTCCCCTTATTGAGATCAGCCTCTTGCTGGTCCCCCTCCCCTCGCTGCACCCCACTCTGTGATTAGTGCTGCCTCCACCTCCTTGCTGGACTGGGAGTGTCTCCTCCAGGCAGGAAGCCCGGCCCAGCCGAAACGCACACCCACTAGCTGGTGCCTGACACAGCCGGGCTTGCTTCATAGGGTGGCCTTTATCTCCCTTTGTTTCCTGAGCAGGTTTCTAGTATGGCTCTTGGCCCTGTTCTCCAGAGCATAAGGGACACAAGGGACATTCAGTCATCTGTCCGTGAAAACTGCTGAGGAATGCCGCCCCACCCTGCAGGGGCCTCCAGCATCCCACAGAGCCAGGGGCCCCCAGGTCTCAGACGTTGGGGGTCTGGAGGCCCACAGACTCATCTTATTGGCCTGTAAAAACCAGACTGACTGGGTCTCCTGTACCAGCTCAGTGAGTCCACAGTGCAGAGCTCACCTCTTGCCCACCGTCCCTCAGAGATCATGAGAAAAGCAAGGGCTGAGGTGACGCAGCAGAAAGAGAAGGGCCACACCTTTGACTAATAATAAACTCAGTTAGATAATCAATTCCAAAAAAATTATATAAACACTGCCCTGCCCCACCTTGGCCTCTCCCATGAATATTGCAATAGAGCTTTACAGAGTATCTAAGAAATGTTCCCCAGTCCCTGGAAAAATCTCGTTAAGTATATACTCTCATTTGATGCCAGGAGGATGGGTTCTGGAAAACTTTTAGGACTTGTCTCTCTTGGGGAGGGACTCTCGCAGAAGAACTCTGTGGAGTCTCACGACTTTGGGGTTGCCTGAGCTTGTGCTTCATGATTTAGATCCAGTAACCAGTCCCCGAGGCAGGTATTACCATCCCCACTGGACAAATAAGGAACCGGAGACTCAGGGAGGGCAGGTGTCGCCTCCCAGGGACTGAGGGTTGGCGCTCAGAACCTGGGGCTCCCTATTCTGTTTCTACCATCCTGGGCTGCTTCCCTGACGAGTGAAAAGAAGAGGAGAGAGAGGCCAGAGACTCTGGTTCTGCCCTCCCTACCCTTCTCTGTGGTGGTTGTGAATTTCCAGAACACATGGATTGCGACATGCACCCCTGGGGTGCTTCACCACTTCACTGGTTTCTCATCTGCAGACCATTGGATTAGAGGCGCTGTTAGACCTTGGACAGTCCTACCCAGGGAAGAAAATTGAAGGCCACTGCCCACCGAACTTGTCTCAGTCCTCAGCTTCAAAAATTAAAATCTTCTAATCTGAGACTTAGCGTTTGACCTCTAACAAGGAGAGTAAATAAGCAAACCCAGACAAAACAAGCGGTGCAGAGAGTCTCGGAAGCCCAGTCTAGCATTTCAGCAATTAGGGGTACTTGTCCATAAAGCACTTAAAAATCCATTTAGACCATCCAAGTCGGTTCAAGCTCTTTAATCTTGGATAAAGTAAACAAGACTGTTTTTAAGTTGGTTGGGTTTTTTTTTTTTTTTTTTCCTATTTTAAAGCAAGCATATTGGGAGAGAAAAAATCAGACATTCAAGGCCAGACCTTTGGACCTCAGTAATGTATAACAGCTGCAGAGGCTGGTCAGACCTTTTGGTGATATTTTCAGGCCGCCAATGCCAGCTCACCCTTTCGTAGACTGAAAAACAACACATCTCCTTGAAGTACACATCTCTTTTCATTTGTGGCTTTTCATTAAGGGCAGGGCCCAGACATTATTCTGTACCCCACAAAGTGTACCTCAGCCCATGGGGTCTCAGCAAATGCTCGCTCCCAGGCTGACCGCTGGAAGGAGTGGAGGCTGTGCCGTCGTTGTTCATCGCTGGCCGTGGATGGATCTCACCACAGCCTGTCGGCAGCCCACTCTCCAGCTGGACCAGCCCCCTTCCGATTTCGAACAGCCTCAAGCGGCTCTGTGCCCCTTGTTTTGCACTCTTTGCTTCTCCTCCTGGAGCGCCCTGCCAGCCTCCTGCCCCCACCCCGCCTCACTCAGCTGAAGGAACACCCCAGAGGAGCTTGTCCTGATCTCCTTGGGACTTCCCAGCTTTATTTTCCGGCTCCCGGTCTCTTGGCAGGGAGTTCAGTGCCGATCTGTTCCACGTCTGTTTTCCCCAGCAGGCTCCATGAAAGCAGGGACAGCATGCGCTTTGTTTGCCACTGTAACCCCCGTGCCCAGCACAGGGCCCGCTGGCGTGGGGCTGAGGGAAGGAGAACATCTTAGACATCAAGAGCACCATCCGGGTGTGTGTGCTTAGTCCTTTCTGACTCTTTGCGACCCTGTGGACTGTAGCCCGCTAGACTCCTCGCTCCATGGGGTTCTCCAGGCAAGAATACTGGAGGGGGTTGTCATTTCCTTCTCCAGAGGGATTTTCCCAACCCAGGGATCGAACCCACGTCTCCTGCATTGCAGGCAGGTCCTTTTCCGCTGAGACATCAGGGAAGCCCATTAAGAGCACCAGCTCCATGAATCTCAACCTCTTCTCCTTTCCAGTCAAAGGTCTTCAATCATACCCTTTAACCCACGTGGCTCGACCAACTGATTAGTCAGCCAAGGCCGCAGACCTCCCAAATGAGAGCGTGTGGCTCCCTGGGGCCGAGGGAGAAGCGTGGTGCCCTAGTGCCCGGAACAAGCTGCACCTATGAGACAGTTCCCCAGAGCAGGGGGTGGGATGTGGCCAGAGGGTAGAAAGCCACGCCCGTGGCCACTTGGAGAAGTTGTTGGCAGTCACAGCGACCTGCAGTCACACCTTCCCTCCTCTGGATTCTTGTTGGACTGTAAACACACCCCAGGAACGTCCCAGCCAGAGGATGAGACTCTCTCTACTGGCTTTCATGCTCCGTGGGCTGGTGGTGGCTCCTGGGCTATTTCCTCTTCTCACTTCCAGGCTGTGCTTGTGTGAGGCCCCCTGCTTCGGAGGGAGCTAGCTTTGTGGCAGGGAAGCAGGAAGATTCGCCTCTAGTTTGAGGTGGACGTCGCCACGAGTTTCCATCAGAGCTGTGGGTGGAAATGTAGGTGGGCTGAGAGGATGTGTCGTGGGGTACCACAGGCATCAACCACCACCCTGTTGCTCTGCGTCTGCCATTCCCCTGCAGGCTCGCTGCCTACGGATGGGTCCTCCAGAAGATTGATTAATGAGTCTAGCCCAAAGGACCCTGGCTTGGAAGGTACTGCCTTTCTTGGGGCTTTGAGAAAAGGCCATCTTCCTTCTGACCTCGGTCTTTTGTCATATCCCCGTCCTGCAGAGCGCTGCCATGTGATGGAGGTGAGTTGTCAAGCTCACTCGGCCCCAGGAGAAGAAGAGAGCTGCTGTGTAAGAGAGCATTTCCGGCAACCCTCCTAGGAAAGCTCCACTGCTCCCCTGCCCGGGCTGGGTCACACCTGACCCAGGGTCAGGACACGTGCAGGCTGAGCTCAGTGTCCCTGTGCTGCTCTGACTGGCGAACTTGTCCCGTGTGTCTCCGTGTGTTCACAAGGCCATCCCCCGTGTGCACCTTTAGCATCACAATGTGTCTCGTTTCCGCACCTAAGATCAGGACACAGGGGTTCTCTGCAAACCCTTGTGGAGGCAAAGGAGAGACAGCGGGTGGGGAGGAGGAGGGAAGTCCGTTGCTAGGAGACGAAATGAAATGATTCACTTGTGTCCCAGTTGCCAGAGTTAAGTCATCTGACCCATGCGGGGAATTCCCAGAACTAACCATTTAAAGCAATACTTGGCTGAAATCTATTGCAAAATACAGTCCTGACTTAGGCACTTGATTTTGCCTCTATTAGTTTTTTGAGAAAGAGATACTCCAAGAGCCAGTGACTCAGACCTCCAGGTGACTTGGCTGTGGTTTCTTATGAGTCAGACTTACCCGACAGTCGAGGACAGAGGTGAACAGGAAACAGGCCGAGAAAAGCCAGAGAAGCAGGGTCAAAACAGACGTCGAGGAGGCTTCCGGCAGCTCTCCCGGGCTGGAGGGCACACAGGGAGCCCCTAGACACTCACGGACCAGGAGGTGTGGCTGTGACCCCTTCAGCTGGAAGATTCCTCTCAGGTAGCTGCCCAGGAGGACGGTTATAAAGGTCCTGGGGTTATGGCCACTTCCGGTGGGCTGGTTCCCATTTATTTGTCCAGGTAAAGAGAAAAAAAACAAGACATGAGCCCCGATAGCTTCATAATCTCTGGATTCTCCCTCCTACTCCTGTGCCCTTTCTCTTGACGATCCTGATATTTGCCGAATGTGAACCGGTTGACATCACTGTGTGAATGGAGAGAAAGAAAAAGTCGGCCCAAGTGCAAGGGCACAAAGACAAAGGGCAACTTTGAACAGAAGAAGCTGCCATAAACCTGGTCCCCTGCTCACGGGCCCCCAGCAGCCGTCTGGGCTCGTGTGAGCTGTAGCCATCAGATGTATACCGTCTAACACAAGCGGGAGAGCAGAAATGTAAGGGACTCTGAGGACACATATTGCTGAATGTTGTGTACAGGAAGTAACACATTACCTTTGTAATTCTGTATACAGGGTACAAAGCAATTTCCCCACATACCTTGTAATCTAACAAGCCTGAAGTTATTACTGTTTAAGACGCAGAGACTGAGACACAGAGAGGTTAAGTGACATGCCCTCATTCACACAGCTATCACCAGGTGGATCCTGGCATTGAACTCAGATTGTCTGGGCCCATCACAAGAACTGTTCTCTGGACCCTGCAGCAGATTCCCACCAGCTACCCTATGGACTGTAGCCCACCAGGCTCCCTCTGTCCATGGGATTTCCCAGGCAAGAAGACTGGAGTGGGTTGCCATGCCCGCCTCCAGGGGATCTTCCTGACCCAGGGATCGAACCTGCATCTCTTACGTCTCCTATATTGGCAGGTGGAGTCTTTACCAGTAGCGTCACCTGGGATGCCCTTTACCTGCGATAGCCTCCCTTACCTCACCTCTGCTTCCTGAGCACTGGTGTTTATACCTGAATCCCAGCACGTCCGTGGTGATAGCAGGTAATATGAAACTTGGAGAAACACCCTTTGCAGCCACTAAGAGAGCCTGGTTCTGATAATTCTGTTAACATCTAGAGCAAAGAGAGTGAACATGTTAAGTGAATATATAAAAGACTCTAGAAAGAACTTTGGAGTGGGTGAGTATGACTTAAAGTTCATGGAGCACATAGTGCTAAAATTGGGAGAAGACAGCTTAACAAGGGAGATGGGGGCTCTTTCCAAGCTAGGAAGAGACCAGGACCAAAGATGCAAGGATCCAGGAACCAGGGAGCCCGAAGACATCTTAACAAAAAGCTCCATGTGCTGCGCTGGGTACGCGGTGCCTGGCCTCCCAGTCCTGGAGAGTGTGGGTACCGTGGGGCATGGAAGGAGGACAGAGTGCTGAGGACCCGGTGCCCCAGGTGGGACCGCCCCTGCTCACACAGGACTGTTCCGGAGAAGAGGAGGCCCCATGTGCTCCAAGGCCACTGCAGAGGCGCTATGAAGGTGTGCCGCTGGGGTCAGCAGCGCTCTCCCTAGATGCTGGGCCGGTCAGCACAGGGAAGAGCGTAAGTATGAGGTGTCTTAGAGCCTGGGACACTGAGCAGGGCCCGGTCAGCACAGGGAAGAGCGTAAGTATGAGGTGTCTTAGAGCCTGGGACACTGAGCAGGGCCCGGTCAGCACAGGGAAGAGCGTAAGTATGAGGTGTCTTAGAGCCTGGGACACTGAGCAGGGCCCTGGCTCCACACAGGCGAGGGCCAACGACTCTCGAATGTCTTATTTTCAGCCCAGACCTCACTTCCTAGTTTAGGCTTACTAATTGACATCATGCACTTAGATATGTCATCGAAATCTCAAACTTAATTGATTTAGAATGGAACTCGTAACCCGTTTGTCTCAAATTGCTGACTCAAACCAGACTCGGAACATTATCCCTGGGTTTCTGTCTCCTCCTGGCTCCCACACAGAGTCCATGACCTTGTCCTGTTGTGCTCCCAAATCTATTTATTTCTTTCCACCTCCAAGGCCACATCCGTGGTCCAAGCTCCTACTCGGATCATCGACGCCTTACACTTAGTGCTCTGTTCTCACAGAGCAGCTGGCACGACCCCGAGGCCAGAGTGCCCTCTGTCCCTGCGTATTTTGTTGCCTCAGCCACAGAGAAGTGAGTAGGGAAGACCAGGACTGGACAGGCAAACAGTCTGATCGGTGGATGTGGCCTTTGGGATAAACCATTCCCAGAGAAGCCTTCATGGCTCCTGCATCTCAAGAGTGACCCTGGAGGGGAAGGGCAGTGAGGGAGTTGGGGATGGACATGTACACACTGCTATATTTAAAATGGAGAACCAGCAAGGGCCTACTGTGCAGCGCAGGGAGCTCTGCTCCTTGTTATGTGGCAGCTTGGAGGGGAGTTTGGGGGAGAATGGATACATATATATGTATGGCTGAGTCCCTTTGCTGGCCACCTGAAACTGTCTCAACATTGTTGATCAACTAAATTACTTTGTCGTGTCTGACTCTGTGCGACCCCATGGACTGTACCCCACCAGGTCCCTCTATCCGTGGCATTCTCCAGGCAAGAATGCTGGAGTGGGTTACCATGCCCTCCTGCAGGGGATCTTCCCGACCCAGGAATTAAACCCGTGTCTCTTATGTCTCCTGCATTGGCAGATGGGTTCTTAACCACTAGTGCCACCTGATCAGCTAAATTCCAGTATAAAATAAAAAGTTAAAAAAAAAAAAAAGTGACCCTGGAAAGCCAGGGGATAGAGAGAGGATTTGGGCTTCTAAGTGAGAAAGCTGTCCTATAATTCCCAGCTCTGCCCCTCACGAGGGGTGGCCTTGTGCAGTCTACCCAACTCTCTGAGTCTCTGGTGCCACTAAGAACAGGGGTCCTGGTGTCCACTTCATGGGGATTTTGTGGAGATTAAATAAAATCACAGAAAGAAAGCCCCTCATTCAAGGGTCAGCACGTGGAAGATCCCTGTTGGGAGGCTTGGTATTTCTAACATCCTGCCCACTGGGTTCTCAGGCCCCGGAGAGGAGACACTATAATTAGGCTATTCTGCTGTGGAATTCCTCAGCGCCTCGTGCCTCTCTTTTTTCCTTCCATTGTCTCTCCCTTCCTTTCCCACCCACGGTTTGAAGCTGACTGTTCTGTCTGCAGGAAGTGTGTTAAATGAGACAATGTTTGTGTTCACGCCTCGTTCCAGGGCTTTGCCAGCGTGCTCTCCTCTTCTGGTCCTTGGGGAGTGTCAGAAATGTGGTCAGGTGCGCCTGCTGACCATGTTATAGGCACAGCTCACACAGTTGTTAGAAGATAAATTTCATTTGTAGAAAACAGTGTGAGTGGTATATTCAAATGCGCATGGATTTCAGAGGTGCAAGTCTGGGTCCACTTCCCAGCAATGTTACTGCCTGCGAGCTCTGACCATGTTCTGTACCATCATCTAGTGTCAGTGTCCTCATCCAGAAGACTTCAGGATTCTTATTAGAATAACGAGAGAGAGGTTTTGAAATACTGCAAGGTCAGTCACATTGAAAATGCTTGATAAATGAGCATCTAACCTAGCACTTGGCATTGGAAACACCTAGCCCACAGGTCCAATCTAGCCCACCATTAATTCTTTAAAAATTAAATTGTATATATGCATTTTTGTCTGTGCTGGGTCTGTGTTGCTTTTTGAGGGCTTTCTCTGGCTGCAGCCAGCGGGGGCTGCTGTCTCGCGGGGGTGCACAGGCTTCTCATCGCGGTGGCTTCTCTGGTTGCGGAGCATGGGCTCTAGGTGCTCGGGCTTCAGTAGCTGCAGCACGCAGGCTCAATAGTTGTGGCTTGCAGACTCGAGAGCACAAGCTCAGTAGTTGTGGTACACGGGCTTCGTCGCTCCACGGCATGCGGAACCTTCCCAGCCAAGGGATCCAACCCATGACCCCTGCATTGGCAGGTAGATTCTTACCCACTGCTCCACTAGGGAGGTCCTACCTGTTTTTATGAATAAAGTTTTATTAGGACACAGATACACCCATGCATTTACATATTCTCCGTTGGCTGCTTTCATGCCATAGCAGCAGAGTTCAGTGGCTGCACCTTCATGTCAATTCCTTTGTTTTCATCTAGAAGCTAGAGGGCTGTTGTAGACCCAGGGCATTATAGCCATGATGGTTATGGGGTACCACCAGCAGCTGCTTATTTAATGTATCAGTTAGGATTAAATTCTGCTACATTAAAAAAATTATAATGGCTTAAACATGGTAGAAACTGATTTATCTCTCATATAAAAGTCTGAAGATAGGCAATCCAGGGCTCTGTTCAAACCTAGATTCAAAAGACTCAGGGACCTGGGCTCTCTTAACCTTGCCACTTTCCCTACAAGGAGACCTTCTTTCTCACAGTCCAAGATGGTGGCCAAAATTCCAGCCATCACATTCTCATTCCAAGTAGCTGGACAAAGAACAGAATAAAGAAAAAGGAGCAAAGTGTATGCAACCATTCTTTTTAAGGACAGTTCCCAGCAGCTACCACTGGACACAGTTGCTCTGGTTGGTCACACAGGCACACTTAGTTGTAAGGGAGGTTGGGAAGTGGAACATTCATCCATGTGGCTGTATGGCCAGATGAAAACTGAGGGGTTCTTTTTACTAAGGAGAATGGAGAGAACAGATACTGGAGGAAAACAAGTGGATGTGAGTCCCTTAGGATAGCTTGAGCTATAAATAGCCAAAGCCCAGTCTTCAGTGGTTAAAGCTGCTAAGACTTTTATTCTTTAATTGCAAGAAATCCAGAGGTAGCTAGTTTAAGGTTTGCCCCAGTAGTTCACCATGTCATGAAGCACCCATGAAGCGAGATTCTGCCTCTGCGGTGTGCTGGGTTTACTTCCCCTGGCTTTACTACCCACCAGGCCCAATAACTGAGAAGAGCAGAGGGCAGACCACCTCTGGATTTGTTCTTCTGGTGACCAGTCAGCTGCTGCAGATCCTTTATACCCAGCCCCAAAGATAGGAGGGGAGAGCTGGTGGAGAGGGCTTCCTTCCTGTGGTGGAGTTCTTGTATTGGGTTGGCCAAAAAGTTCATTCCATCAGATGTTATGGAAAAACCTGAAGGAACTTTTGGGGGCCATCTAGTATTTCCCCAGAAGTTCCTAGAAGCTTCCCCTTCCATCTCCTTAGTCCTGGTTTTCAGGCCCACCTCTAGATTGGTCACCAGCAGAATGAAACAGGATTGCCGTGATTGGCTCACATGACTTGCTATCTGAACAAAATTAGGACCCCACTGGCAGGGAAGAAAAAGGAAACGAGTTGCGAGTGGAAATGCATTAGATCAACCCACTATTGGGGCTTTCCAGGTAGCTCAGTGGTGAAGAATCTGCCTGCCAATGCAGGAGACACAGGTTCCATCCCTGGGTCAGGAAGATCACCTGTAGAAGGAAATGGCAACCCACTCTAGTTTTCTTGCCTGGAGAGTCCCATGGCCAGAGCCTGACAGGCTACAGTCCATGGGTTCGCAAAGAGTCAGACACAATGAGCAGCTAAACCACAGCTACAACCCTCTATTATCTGCAAGAGAGTGAAATATTAATTGTTTCCCCCTGCCTCTAGAAACATAATAGTTCAGTTATTCCTGGCTAAAAGGCAAGGAGTAAATTGAATTTGGATCATATTCTCAAGCTTCTTAGAGCAGCTATTTATTATCAATACGTTCTGTATCGTTACAAAATCTGGAATTGGAGGTGAAATCCGCTCCATAAATCTTTAGGTTTCAGCTTTCAGCTCAGGATGCTGCAGAGTGCTGCCTCCCCAGTGCTCAGAGCTATTTTCAGGTGGATGTTCTGGACAGAAAAGCGGCTTCCTAAAAATCATCTTGCAGTGGCAATCCTACATCTCCCAGAATTGATGCACCTTATCTTGTTGATTGGGTCTGCAGTCTTAAGGCAAGGCCATCCTCCCTAACCGGACCGCTGGTGGTAATGAGATTAAATTCCTCTCCCCTGAAAATGGTGCTCATCTTCCAGCAGAGCCCCAGCCGTGCTTTGCAATGCTACCCATCAAGCCCAATCACTGAGAGGAGCAATGGGCAGGCCTCCCCTGGATTTGCAATGGAGAGCCAGAGGCTGAACGTGAGGCCAGTGGGCTCACTCGGATTTTATCCAGCTCCTTCCCCCAGTGAAAAGAAAATGGAAAGTGATGCTCCTTTATTAAAGTATGATTGAGGCACAGTAAACAGCATGTATCAAAAAGGCAGGTTGATACATTCTGATATCTAGATCCTGCACTGAAACCATCCCACAATCAAGACAATGAACATGGCAGCCACTCCTGGAAGTTCCCTGCTGACCCCCATCACCTCTTCTCCCACATCTCTACACTCCCTCCCTGAGCAAGCTCTCACTGAAGATAAGGTTGCATTTTCTAGAGTTTTACACGAATGGAATTTATATATGTTCCTCTTTGACTTGTTTCTCTCAGCATAATTATTCTAGAATTTCTTGTTGTTGTATAAATAGTTCATTCCTTTTGATTGCTGAACAGTGTTCCATTGTGTGGATATGCCACAACTTGTTTATCCATTTACCAGTTAATAGACGTTTGAGTTTTTTCTAGTATTTGACTATTACAAATAAAGGACACATTCATGTACAAGTTTTTGTATGAATATACACTTCTTTTCTCTTGGATAAATGCCTAGAAATGGAGTAGCCCAACTGTTTTCAAAAGGGATTGGACCAATTAACATATCCAACAGCAGGGTCCGAGTTCCTTCACACCCTCACCAACACTTCATAGGGTAGGTTTTTTAATTGGATGCGTTTTAATAGATGTGTAGTTATATGTCATTATGGTTTCATTTGAATTTCCATAGTGACTAATGATGCTGAGAATCCTCTGAGGTGCTCATTTGAGATCGATGTATCTGTCTTTCATGAAGTCCCTATTTAGATCAACCTGGGTCTCTTGCATTGCAGGCAGATTCTTTGCTGTCTAAGCCACCAGGGAAGCCCAATTCAGATCTGTTACCCACTTTAATATCTTTTACCCACTTTGTCTTCTTATTAAATTATGACTTATACATATATATGGCATATAAGTTACTTGTTAGAAAAAATGTTTTGCAAGTACTTTATATCAGTCTTTGGGTTGTATTTTTATTCTTCCAATAGTGTCCTTCTAAGAGAAGAAATTTTTGATTTAGATGTTAATTTTATTAAATTTTATTTTTTAGCATCATATCTAAGACATATCTAACTCACGATCAAAAAATGGTTGATGTTTTCTTCTAGAACTTTAATATTTTTAAGTTTTGCATTTATATCTATCATCCATTTTGAGTTCATATTTGTATGATAGGAGGTATGGATTCAGGTTCATCATTTGTGTGTGTGTGTGTTTTCTAATTGTTAAGGACTTTCCATTGAAAAGACTAACCTTTCTCCACGCTGCATGTAACTTGAGTTCAAAATCCGTGATCCACATATGTTTGGGTCAGTTTCTGGGCTCTCTCTTCTGTTTCGTTGATTTATTTGTCTAATTTGAGACCAGTACCACATTATCTTGATAACTAGCTTTACTAAGTCTTGAAGTCTGGTAGTGCTTACCACCTTTGTGCTGTTGTTTAGTTGCTAAGTCATGTCCAACTCTTTTGCAACCCCGTGGACTGTAGCCTGCCAGGCTCCTCTGTCCATGGGATCTCCCAGGCAACAATATGGAAGTGGGATGCCATTTTCTTCTTCAGGGGATTTTCCCTGCCTGGGGATCAAACCCACGTTTCCTGCACTGGCAGGTGGGGACTTCACCATTGAGCCTGCAGAAAAGCACATCTATTTTGTTTTTTTCCAAAGATTTTTTGGCTATTCTAGGTTTTCTGCATTTCCACAAGAATTTTGAATCAGGATGTCATTTTCTATAAAAAGTCTGCTAGCATATTAATAGAGATTATGTTAAATCTGTAGATCAGTCTAGGAATAATATTAATCTTGACAATGTGGAGTCTTCCAACCCATGAATAAAGTTCACCTCTCCATTTATTTGGAAATTCTTTAATTTCTTTAGCAATGTTACTTATAGTTTTCAGCATATGGACCTTTCATATCTTTTGTCAGAGTTGTCCCTAAGTATTTTATACTTTTTGGTGCTGTTGTACATGGCATTTTTGCTTCAGTTTCCAATTATTTGTTGCTAGTATATAGATTTACAGTTGATTTTTTACTTTGATGTTATACAGTGTAAATTTGCTAGATCCATTTACTAGTTCAAGTAGCTTTTTCTTGCATTGTTTTGGGTAACCTATGGAGACAATCATATCATTATGAGTAAAGATAATTTATTTTTTCGTTCCAATTTTTATCTCTTTTCTTCCTCCTTTTTGCATTTTTACATTGACTGAGACCTCTAGTACAGTGTTGAGTAAAAGTTGTGACAGCAGATTTTCTTGCCTGCTCAGACGTCTCTAGCTCTTTTTCAGCCCTGGATGCTCACTTTAGCTCTTGTCTTTCCTATTGTAACCCCTCCTTAGTCATTGTCCATCTCCTGGTATTTGATTTGACTCTACCCATGACCTGTTGCAGAGAAGGCAATGGCACCCCACTCCAGTACTCTTGCCTGGAAAATCCCATGGACGGAGGAGCCTGGTAGGCTGCAGTCCATGGGGTCACCAAGAGTTGGACACAACTGAGCGACTTCACTTTCACGTTTCACTTCTATGCATTGGAGAAGGAAATGGCAACCCACTCCAGTGTTCTTGCCTGGAGAATCCCAGGGATGGTGGAGCCTGGTGGGCTGCCGTCTATGGGGTCGCACAGAGTTGGACACGACTGAAGTGACTTAGCAGCAGCATGACCTGTTGTGGTGGTGGTGGTGGTAGTTTAGCTGCTAAGTCATGGCTGACTCTTATGACCCCATGGGCTGTAGCCCACCAGGCTCCTCTGTCCAAGGGATTTCCCAGGCAAAAATACGGGAGTGGGTTGCCATTTCCTTCTTCAGGGGATCTTCCTGAGATTGAGCCCACATCACCTACATTGCAGGTGATATCCTGCATTGATGTGTTATATCCAATCCTGATTTCTTTTCTAGGTAGAGCTTGACTCTCTACACTCCCTACTTAAGTTAGTGTTCCCATACAGACTATCTTCCACATATCTTTATTTTTCCGGCATCCCAGACCTAATGTCTCAGAGAGAAGAAACCTGGTATAAACAGAGAGGGCCTCCAACAACTAAAAGTTTCCACGGCCACTTTACAGGTTTTCCAAAAGCTGGGTGGGGATATTCTTTGACAGGTCCTCCGAGAGCAAGGTGTAAAGTGAGAGCACGCCCCAAGGCTGGTGTTTGTAGTTCAACTCACTCGTTCCTTGTGAAAGAGAAACAAGTCACGAGACTGCTTTTGGCAGGAGGCCAGAGCAAAGGGAAGAGCGTAGATGGTAGAAATAGAACCGCGTGAGGCTGGCACCTGTTGTAGTTGGATCCCCCCAGAGATGAGAATCTGGCATGGGAGTAGGGGCTTGTGTGTGCGTGTGCGTGCGTGTGTGCATGCGTGTGTGTGTGTGTGCGTGTACTCAGTCACGTCCAGCTGTTTGTGACCCTGTGGACTGTAGCCCACCAGGCTCCTCTGTCCATGGGATTCTCCAGGCAAGAATACTGGAGGGGGTTGCCATTTCCTTCTCCAGGGGATCTTCCTCACCCAGGGACCAAACCCAAGAATCTTATGTCTCCTGCATTGGCAGGTGGATTGCTTACCAAGGCATCACCTGGGAAGCCCAGAGTGGAAGGACTGCCTCAGAAAAGGACATAGGCTTGAATCTACCCGCTCGTTTCATTAATCATCAGCAAAGGACTGTGGTGGAGAAGCAAACTCCCAGGAACTCCCAGCCTTTCCTTCTGTCAGGCCTCGTGGGTTCCAGCAGCCCAAGGAGCCCTCCAGAAGAACACTGGAGGCGCTGGCTGTTGGCCGTGCAAATAAGAGGCAGACAGGGAGCACACGAGGGTGGTGGACAGGAGTCTCAGGGTGTGTGGACCGAGCATTGACGTGGTCCACGTGCACTTATTTCAGCAGAGGACACAGGCTCAGACTTAACGGATAGTCTCCCCTGACCAAGCACAGATGCTGGGGACACAAGCTCCTCACCTTGGGCTCTTTCCCCCAGGCCTGGTGTGGATGTTGTAAGCGAGCTCAGCGCCTGCCTCTGTTACATTCCAGCACTCAGCCTTTGCTCTGGTTTGTGTGTTCCCCCAGTCTTCATCAGAGTGTGTTTACAGGTGTGACCTCACTGTCAGCAAATCAGCTTCAGACCCTGAACCCGCAGCCCCAGAAAAGCTCGGCAGGCCTCCTCTGTGTTGCTGCCACCACTGAGGACTTCCTTAGGGTCCTACTGCCTCTGGAGTCTGCTTGAAATATTTCCGCCTTCATCAATTCAGATGGCGAGCCCAGCTCCTTTGCCCATTTCCACAAAGAGCCCACTGATACTCAGGGCTCAGCTGGGGTTCGGCTGACCTAGCTGATGCTATGGTGCAGAGCGCAGCCCATTAGCATCCGGCCACTTCCTTTTCTTCTTTCTCTGCTTCCCTCTGGGGATGACGGTTAAGTCCTCTCTTGGGCCTTGCACCGCATATCCTGAGGCTTAAGCTCGCCCCTGGGCTCCCAACACCACTCCAGTGGCTCATCAGGATAGCTCTTCCACATAAATATGATGCTCCTGCTAGGAGAATTATGGGCAATATCAAGCTCCCTTCCACAAGCCTGCTTTTTAAATAGATTCCTTTTTTCTCCTTTGTGTGTCTTTGCTGTTCAGTCACTCAGTCATGTCTGACTCTTTGCAACCCCATGAACTGCAGCACGCCAGGCTTCCCTGTCCTTCACTATCTCCCTGAATTTGCTCAAACTCATGTCCACTGAGTCAGTGATGCCATCCAACCATCTCATCCTCTGTCACCCCCTTCTCCTTCTGCCTTCAGTCTTTCCCAGCAACAGGGTTTTTTTCCCAATGAGTCAGCTCTTCGCATCAGGGTGGCCAAAGTATTGGAGCTTCAGCTTCAGCATCAGCCCTTGTGATGAATATTCAGGGTCGATTTCCTTTAGGATTGACTGGTTTGATCTCCATTGTGTATCTTACCCTGTAGGTTCTTGCCCCATCAACATTATGTATGAATGTGTTTATTTACTTACTAAAGTATCTTTATTTCTCTGTCATTGTTCTAGATGTGTCTCTTATAAATCACTTGTGTTTGGATTCAACGTGGGTTCTTTGCTTTTGTTTGTTATTGTATTTGTTATGAAGATGGACGTTGTGGGTCTTATTTCTTTCATCTTAGTTTATGCAATCCATTTGGCATTTTTAGGCCTCTTGGCTTTTTTTCTTCCTGTGTGCATGCATGCTAAGTGGCTTCAGTCGTGTTGGACTCTGTGCGACCCCATGGACTGTAGCCCTCCAGGCTCCTCTGTCCGTAGGGATTCTCCAGGCAAGAATACTGGAGTGGGTTGCCCTGCCCTCCTCCAGGGGATCTTCCCGACCCAGGGATCAAACCCGCATCTCTTAGGTCTCTTGCATTGGGAAGCCCTTTTTTCCTTCCAACCTTTAGCCAAATGTTTTGTGTATTTGTTCTTTTTACCCAAGTGATTTGAAAAGCTGTGAATTCTGGTTTTACTGAGTTAATGGTTATCGTTATATTTCAAAAAGTGATCGCTCCTATGTCCTTACATCAGTGTCAAGAATGCTACCAGCCCTGATGACCCTCTCCAGGGAAAGTGACAGACCTAATACCCTTGCCTATGCGAAGAGTTGACTCATTGGGAAAGACTCTGATGCTGGGAGGGATTGAGGGCAGGAGGAGAAGGGGATGACAGAGGATGAGATGGCTGCATGGCATCACTGACTCGATGGACGTGAGTCTGAGTGAACTCCAGGAGTTGGTGATGGACAGGGAGGCCTGGCATGCTGCAATTCATGGGGTCGCAAAGAGTCCAACACGACTGAGCAACTGAACTGAACTGATCCTTCCCACTCATGTCCACCTCCTAATTCCCAAGATTTTTTGATACAATTTTAGCTTTCAAATCCAAGCTAATGATACTATTTAATTATCAATCTTTTTCTTTTTACAATTATTTTCATATTGGCATAGCTTCCTTGCAAAATTAAATATTGATTTAATTGTATTTAATGTTGTATTTAAAAACAATAATTTAGCTTTCTTCTATTAAGCAAGCTTCTTTTTAAAATTTATTTTAATTTTTGGCTGCACTGGGTCTTGGTTGCTGCATGCGGGCTTTCTCTAGGTGCAGTGAGCAGGGGCTCCTCTCTCTTGTGATGTGTGGGTTTCTCATTGCAGCGGCTTCTCTTGTGGTGGCGCACAGGCTTAGTTGCTCTGCAGCAGAAGCGATCTTTCCAGACCTGGGACTGAACTCGTGTCCCCCGCATTGGTAGGCAGATTCTTAACCACTGGACTACCAAGGAAGTCCCGCAAGCTTTTTTTTTTCCATTTAGGTTATTACAAGATATTGAATATAGTTCCCTATGCTCTACTGTGTTGCTTGTCTATTTTCTATAGAGTAATGTGTATCTGCTAATCCCAAACTCCTAATTTATCCCTCTCCCCCTTTGGTATCCATAAGATTCTTTTCTTTGTGTGTAAGTCTATTTCTATCTTATAAATAAATTCATTTGAATCATTTTTTTTTAGATCCCACATATAAGTGATATCATATGATACTTGTCTTTGATTTACTTCACTTAGTATGATCATATCCAGGTCCATCCATGTTGCTGCAAATGGCATTATTTCATTCTTTTTATGGTTGAATAATTATATATAAAATATCTGGACATGACTTAGCGACTGAACAACCACCACCACATCTTTTAACTCTGTCAGTGTTCACCCCATGTCTTTTGTGTTTATTTTCTCATGCTTGCGTTCTGTAGTATGATTTGTTTCTAAAATCACTGGACTACATTTTTGAGAAAACAGAACGAAGAAAAAGAAGTGAGTTGCATCCCTCCTGAGACCTTGTCTGTGTGGGAATTCCTCTTCCCTTTGCCTTGCCCCCAGAATTGTTTAACTGCCACCTGTCACATTACTTCATTTGCTTCTGATCAAAAAAGCGAACAGAAATGAGTTGTCAATGTGATCATTTTGTCTTTGCTACATGGTTCCTTGTAAGATTATTTTTCTTACTCTTAAATCTTTTTAAAAAATGTTCCAAGATATTTCTAAGTGTGTATTGTTTCTTTATATTAATTTCTCTGACACTTGGTAAGCTCTTTTATTCTGAAGATTCTAGTCTTTCCAGCTCAGGAAAATAGCTTTTATTATACATCCTGAATCAATTTTTCATGACATTTATCTTTTTGCTCACCATCTCAATCTTTCTACAGGAAATCTTTTTACCTTTCTGAGTAATCAGATGATTTATCAAACCATCTTTCAGAATCAATGAGTCTCTTTTCTGCCTTATCCACTATGCTGTTCATGCTATCTGGGATGGCTTTCTAAGGAACTCGTGTTTTTCATCAGAAAGTAATCTATCCTGATTTCAGGTTTCCCAGCTTTCCACAGTGCAGTGTCCTCTTGACTCTTACTGAGAATACAAATTAGAGGGTTTATCTCCTGGAGAGGCTGTTCTCAGGCTGTCCTCAAGGCTGTGACTTGTCTGCATGTCTGTGTGTCTCCAACCCCTGCAGGAGGTCTGGAGATGCTTGTGTAAGTTGTGGCTGCCACTGCCCAGGAAATGGGGAAGGCCAATTGTGAAGCTTCTCTTCACAATACCCAAGCAACCCCAAGTTTCCCAGCGTCCTCCAGTCTCCTCTTAGGATCACTAGAACCTAGGCAATCCTGTTTACTTAACTCTGCCGATCAAAGCACACGAGGGCAGGTGGTGCACACCACAGCCACTCACTTTGGGTGATGAGCACTGGTAGTTTGCTCAGTCATTCATTCATTCAGTAAATATTCATTGAGCACCTCTTTGTACCAGGTCTGGTTCTACACACTGAAAATATGATGGCAAAATTGGTTCTCTGCCCACAGTGCTTTTATTAGAGTAGGGTGGTAGACTGTACAAGAAATATAATAGTATAATATATATTTAATATATAAATATGTATAAATATATAAATATTTATTTATACATAAACATATATAATATATGTTTCTATTTCTTAGTGGCTCAGACAGTAACAAATCTGCCTGCAATGCAGAAGACCTGAGTTTGATCCCTGGGTTGGGAAGAGCCCCTGGAGCAGGGCATCTTCTGCCCTGCTCCAGGGCAACCTGCTCCAGTAGTCTTACCTGGAGAATCCACATGGACCGAGGAGCCTGGCAGGCTACAGTCCATGGGCTCACAAAGAGTTGGACACTACTGAGTGACTAACATTAACACTTAACTATAAACGTATATAAATAAATATACATATATAAATATATAATGTATATTTTAATAATAATATATTAGCTATATATTAATAAAATATAAATTATATGTATTATCATATAAACTAAATAGCATTCTAATATTTATTAATTTATATGACTATATTTATGAAAATATAAATAAAATAGCAAAGAATTATAAATACTATGAAAAAAGAAATCCAAGAGTAAACATCTTGAGAAAGAAAAAGTACTGTTTTAGTGAGGATGATCTGGAAAGATCATCCTTGAGCAGCAACTGGAATAAAGTGAGGAAGCAAGTCCAGAGGATGTCTTGGGGAGTGGTCCAGGTGGCTGCTGCTGCTGCTTAGTCGCTTCAGTCGTGTCCAACTCTGTGCGACCCCATAGACGGCAGACCACCCGGCTCCCCCGGCCCTGGGATTCTCCAGGCAAGAATACTAGAGTGGGTTGCCATTTCCTTCTCCTATGCATGAAAGTGAAAAGTGAAAGTGAAGTAGTGTCCGACTCCTAGCGATCCCGTGGACTGCAGCCTACCAGGCTCCTCCATCCATGGGACCTTCCCGGCAAGAGTACTAGAGTGGGTTGCCATTGCCTTCTGCAGGTCCAGGTGGAGGGGACAGCAGGTGCAAAGGCCCTGAGGCAGGAGAGCCATGGGGCTTCGTAAAGGAAAACAAGGAGACCAGTGTGGCCGAGACTGCATGTGGGAACACAGCAGAGCAGGGACGAGCGGTGCGGTCAGCGTGCTGCATGGTGCTTGCTTTATTAGACAGTCCTGCATGCATCTGGACCATACTTGGGCTTCTCATGAGACAGCTGCATCCTTCAAGATGCACGGCATATCTCTTGACCAATCAGGGACATTTGTTGTTGTTTAGTCACTCAGTTGTGTCTGACTCTTTGCAGCCCCATGGACTGCAGCACACCAGGCTTCCCTGTCCTTCACCATCTCCTGGAATTTGTTCAGACTCATGTCTATTGAGTCAATGATGTCATCCAACTATCTCATCCTTTGTCATCCCCTTCACCTTCTGCCCTCAGTCTTTCCCAGCATCAGGGTCTTTTCCGGTGGGTCAGCTCTTCACATCAGGTGGCCAAAGTATTGGAGCTTCAGCATCAGTCCTTCCAACATGCCTTCTAGGAAATAGCATCTCAGCAACCCGGCCCCAGCATGTGGGGTTGGAATTACTCCTGCTGAGCTACAAGCCAGTGATAAATCCTCTGGCTCCCAAAGGGCTCCCCGGCCCCCATGTCAGCCTTCCACTCATAGCATTGTGTTGGGCCAGCTGCCCACCTTCTGTTGTCCATAGCCTCGTGCTGAGCTTCAGCCTTCTTGGCCTGAGCCCTGAAACTGCTCAGGGCCCACCACAGCCTTGTGGGCCCACATGATCCTGTGCATTGTGGCTGCAGCAAGGGCTAGGTAGCCTGGTTAGTGGACTCATCTCCCCATGGCACCCTCTCCAGCTTAGAGCACCACCTACGGCCTCTGCTGCTCTGGACTCTTCTAAGGGCTACCAGAGTCTGGGTCATCCCGGCAGTCCTCTGATCTAGAGTCCTGTCCTTCACCACAGCCCTCATTCTCCCATTCTTCCCCTGCCTTCTCTGTCTCCCGTAAGCCTGTGTTTCTGAGGTCTCATTGTGTCCCACTCCAAGCCCGTCTGTGTTTTTACAACCCACCCCTCACCCTGCTGTGCATCCAGGCTGGGTGATAAAAGGGGACAAAATCACATCCAGATCTTTTATAAGCAAAGAAACTTGTAATTAGGTGGAAACATAAGGTTGTTTTTTCAAAGACATGTTACTAAGATTGGGCAGTCATGTGCCTCCCTCTGTCCCAGGAGACCCAGCCACTGAATGAGACCTTTCTTAAAGGTCTGGGTCTTTCTGAAAGTTTGGTTTATGTAATTCACAAACGTAACCTTAACCTTGAAATTTTATAACTCCAATATTTGCTTGAGACTACTGTTGACAAGCACATCTTTACTCAGACTAAATAGATGGATAAATAGCTATTGATTTCCATCAAGATAGATTTATGTCAAGAAATTTTTCCTTTGTACTCATTTTGCCAAAATCTATATGGATTTCTTGTCAAAATCTTTTGACCAGTCATGCTAAATGTTAAACTCTTTTCCAAACCACCTGGCATTTTATCAAATGAGCAATACCTGAATGAGTTATAGGGTCAACATATCACAAAAATTATCTCCTACAGTAATACCGAGTTTTCTCCTACATGTCATTTTTAAGAACACAAGGTATTTCTGTGGCTTATGAATAAACTGAATTGCTAAAACGTTTGTTACCTGCCACTGGCCTGCACCTATACAGGCGCCTGTCAACCAGCACAGTCTATACTGTCAAGCCACACAGTTAGCGGTATTAATTGATCATTTTGTAGGCTGTGTCTTGGAGAAGCTAAGCCCAATGTAATGTGAGAGCAGGATGGCAGGTGGCTCAGGCACATCGAGCTGGCTTGAGCTTGTTGACCTCGTTGACCTCAGTAGAGGTCTGATATAGCCAGTAGTAGTAACACAGCGGGTGCTACAGAAGACTCTTGACAGTCCCTTGGACAGTAGGGAGATCAAACCAGTCAATCCGAAAAGAGATCAACCCTGAAAATTCATTGGAAGGACTGATGCTGGAGCTGAAGCTCCAGTATTTTGGTCATCTGATGCGAACTGACTCATTGGAAAAGACCCTGATGCTGGAAAAGATTGAGGGCAGGAGAAGGGGGTGGCAGAGGATGAGATGGTGGGATAACATCATTGACTCAATGGACATGAGTGAGGAAACTCAGGGACATAGTGAAGGACAGGGAAGCCTGGCGTACTGCATTCCATGGTGTTTCAAAGAGTTGGAGCTGACTTAGCAACTGAACAACACCAACAGTGCAATGCATTTGCAGAGACTCAGAAGTACCTTTAAGGCTATCTTGACTTTATATCACCTTCCGGAAAGGATGATCTTCATAATAAGTCCAGTTGGCTTGAACTGATTCAACAATGATTGCTATGTGTGGAAGAAAAATAGTCAAACCGAACACCCCCAGGAAGGCTGGACATTCGTGCCTTGTCTTTGGAGCCAGCCCACAGTGGATTGTGAAAATTTAATCTTTGATAATTGTGAACAGTAGCTGTTTCAACCAGTTAACTTTCGAAGATGAATTGACTCAGGATGTTCTAAAATTCATGACATAAGCAGTAATTTCTCAAAACTTTTTCTTGGTAGTAGGAGGAGCACAAATTATTAATGTCCAACTTAAGGAGCAGCCGTTCACAGGCTACAGATTCCATGTGTGAAATTTAAATCTCTGAGCAGCGACTGCTGGTGCTGGGAAAAGTGCGCCTTCGGTAATCCCACAAGTCCAGCTGTCCCCGTCTTATTTACAGCAGGGACTGTGAGAAACTCTAACATGGCATGTGTTCTGTCCCCCTGAGGGCAATGTAAGCAAAGTAGGGATCCCAACACCAGCAATTACATTTCAGTGGCACAAGCCTGCGTGTGTGCATGCTCAAGCGCGCAGTCGTGTCCGATTCTTTGTGACCCCATGGACTGTAGCCCGCCAGGTCCTTTGTCCATGGGATTCTCCAGGCAAAAATACTGGAGTAGATTGCCATACCCTCCTCCAGAGGATCTTTCTGACCCAGGGATTGAACCCATGTCTCTTAGGTCTCCTGCATTGGAGTTCTTTACTCCAACGTGGGTTCTTTACCACTAGCGCCACCTGGGAAGCCAAATATATGTCCACACCCTGCTCCTCCCAACTGCACACGTATGCTCCGGGGTCATACATATGCTCTGGGATGGCTGTCCTTTCCTCTTGTCTGGTCCCTTTGTTGATGCTCACTGATCAGGAAGTCACTTAAGGGTGGTGCCACCAATTCCTTCCTTCCGGCAGGACCCAGTTGTCTTAATTTGATTCCCCCCAGATTCCAGCAAAATCCTACATGCCCATTTAGGTATCTTGTCCACTTTTCTATAACAACAACTATTTCTTATTGATATAAAACACACACACATATCTACTCTGGCTAATAATCCCTTTTGTGTTCAATATATTGCAAATATTTCTTCTGCCTGTAATTTTTGCCATCTAATTTTGTTTATGGTATTTTTTATTGTTCAGAAAGTTTCCATTTTTATCAGATGAAATTTCTTAATTTCCCATCACTGTGGCTCTTTGGAGTTTGTTTCTTGCTTATGAAGGCCTTCATCCAACCACTGTTTTTTCTGAAGATGAATGGACCTGTGCCTTATTCTAATACCATTACCTTTTTGTTGCTAAGATTTAAGTTCTTAATCCTCTTCACTTATGTTTCTGTGCATGGTGTGGTGTCGGAGTGTAATATTGTTTCATTCCAACACCTTTATTGAATGGTCCAGTCTTTTCTCCGCTTTTCAGCAAATGTTGTCACAGAAAGATTCAAATATGAGTAGACACTACACACAGTGAGTCCCTGAATGTAGACTGTAGTCCCTTGCAGACTATTCTGAAAATGCACTCCCCATACAAAGCTAAATATATTGATATGTAACAAAGTTTATGTAGTTATTTCTTTACCTGTTTCCCACCTTGTTCCAGAAAGGATTGTGTGCAGGGTTTGCATTAGAAGTGGCCAGTGCAGTAGAGTGCTAGCTGGGCTTAGCTTGCATTACCTCGGTCCCTCAACTGAACTCTTGTGTGTCAGGTCCTGCCTTGGGGGGACTTGACCTGGACAGGCTCTCGTTGCAGGGCTCTCTGCTTGGCTTCCTGGAGTATGCAGTGAGAGCATGGAAGCAGTCACAGGAAAAGAGTGAAAATATGTCCTTGACTGTCATTGGGTGAAGCAAGTAGGGGGAGGAGAGAGGAGCCCAGCAGTTTCCTTTTCATTTTGCCACATGGGGCTTTAAGGAGGCAAAAAAGCTCAGAGCATGTCACACGGATCCAGGAGGCAGAAAAGAAAAAGAGCACAGAGTGAGGCAGAGCCCCTCCCAACCGAGGGCAGAGAACAGCCCGGGAATGCCTTCCTGCCCGGGGGCTAGCTGCACCTGCTATATTTGGGGTCAGTCTCCTGGAGGCAATGCCTCTGCAGGATTCACCCAGGGAATTCCTGGGAATTTCCACCCACTTCCTCTCCTCCAAATGGCTGCAAGAGGCTTTTCACTCTGCTGGCATCTGTGTTTGCATTTGGGGTTTAGGATACCTTGTTAAGTTACCCAGGCTTCTTGGAGAATCCACAGCCATCAGCATCTTTTTAGGAATGCAAGTGAAATTTCCTTGTATGTGCTATTTGTGTGTGTGTGTGTGTGTGTGTGTGTGTGTGTGTGCGCTGTTTTATTGTTGTATTTTTAAAAAATAACCATGTTGAAGATTTGAGAGCCATGACTCAGTACTAACTGCAGATATATAAGGAAAGGAGAAATAGTCTCGCAGACAAATGCATGTAATTGATGAGACTGGTTGTGCGTCCGTGAAAATGTGTCCTGTAGGGCCCCAAGGGGGAGGGAGCAAACATCTTCCAATTTACATCAGGAGGAGGAGAGAGGTGAGGTCAGGAAGGGGGCTCTGGAGAGGTGATCTGGTTATGGTTCTCACTTCCGCTGTCCCTGCCAGGGAGGATGCTCACCCTCCATTTCCTGCCTGAGCAAACCCTCTCCTGGTAAATTTCACCCTTTGTTGCAAGACTGCCTAGCAGACCTCATCTGCACTCTGCCATAGCCCTTGGAACATCTGAACCCGTCACAGAGCCCCCACTCTCCAAGCCTACAAGACAGAGAGAGGCGATCATGAGGTGAAGGGACATCGCCCTGACCCCTTGCTTCCAGGACCCCTCTGGCATCAATGGAGGGAGCCTGAGCTGTGAGACAGACACAGATTAGGAGCTCCGCAGGGGAGTCAGTGATATGGGTAGAAGGGAGGGGCCCAGGAGACGGCTGTTTCATGACCAGGCTGGGTAGGGCCTCTGCATTAAAGATCACAGAAGTTAACAATAATACATAAGTGTGAGATCCTAACACTGTGCAGAAACTCTGTAAATTCCACAGCAGCCCCCTGAAGTTTGTATTATTGCCTCCATTTTACAGATGATGAAACTGGGGTGCAGAGAAGCTCGGAGGCTAAGTTTTGAATTCAGATCCACATCCTCCCTCCACAAGTTCCTCCCACTCTACCGCGCACACGGACTGCGGTGTTAGATTTCAGAGCAGCGGTTCTCAGCCTTCCCCGTGCTCCCACATTGTCTGCATTCCAAGGCTAGCCCATCAGAAACTCCCCAGATTTCACACGAGGATTCCTCCCCCGGGAGGCCAAGAGGGAGCCGTGTCCCCACCTCTGCACCCCTCTGCAGGGAGGCCCACCTGTCAGAGTTAGGAGGGGATGCATGCCTCGTTGAAGCTCCCCAGAAATTCTCAACTGTCCTCCAAGCCACTTGAGAAGCACTGATTCAGTTAAGCCAGTAGCCAGGGTGGCATAATTTCTACCTACATAACTGCCATTTCCCTTCCCAGGGACAATTTTGGATTAACACCAGGCCCTCCCCTCTGCAAACTTTTATTCCTTGATTCCTTTTAATGTGGAATTTTATCAAAGGACTACACTTTTCATTTAGTACACCAGGATCCAGGGCCAGTGGAGGTATCGACGGTGGGATAAGAGGAGACAGGGGGGCTCTGGGGTCACTCGGGGACAGAAAAGGAAGCATTTAAAGACTGGAAAAGGTGTGAACTGGGTTGGGGAGAGGCTCTGCCTCAGTGACGAGAGGACAGAAGGACCCGCAGCAGATGGTGATGGTGTTCCGGTCATGGCTCATCTGTCTGCCCTGGAGGATTCCTGCAGCCAGTGGATCGCCGTGCTGCTGATGGCCTCCGGTGCCTCTCGGCCTGAGGACACCCTCTGTCCACAGGCTCAGGCTGACTCCACAGAGAGATCAGGCAGGAAGGAATTGGGGAGTAGAAAATACCCCAGAAAGTCTCTCAGCCCGGGAGGGATAGGAGCTAGTGAACAGAAACCTCAGTGTTCTCTGCCTCAGTGAGAAATTCTGAGGTGTGTTCTGTACTGGTTCCCAGAGGTCCCAACGTGATTGAGTCCCACTCACTCACAGAGGCAACGTGTAGTCAACACCTCCTGAATTGTCTTCTTTTCCTTCTCTGTCTCACTTCCCCCATCGCTCTTTCCTGCTTCCGGGGACCCCCGCCCACATAAGCCACCAGCACCCAGGTTTTTGCCTTGGGATCTGATCTGGGGAGACCCAAATGATGACAGGCACCTGTGTCAACATTTTCAGTCCAGGCCCTCTCTCAAGCTTCCATTCCACACACCAGGTACCCCCACGACACCCCATCACACCCCGACCAGACTCCACATCTTACTGTAGGAACGAACTTCTCCTCCTCCATCTGCCAAGTCAAATAATGGCATGGAGGGTCTTTTCTAGACTATCACCTCGTCCTGAGTGCTTAACTCCAGTGACCCAGTTTGGATAAAATGAAAACCAGAATCGGGCCTTTTACTCATGTATTGGGGGAGAAAGAGCTTTCCTTTCCAGCTGCAAGAAATGCTGGCTGCCTTTTGTAGATATAAAGGTGGGTCCTGCTAAGAATGGCTGATGCCACTGGGGCCCCACTATGTGTGGGTGTCACCTCTTCATGGGCACCAGCCACTCACCACTGCATCTCTGCCTAGGGGCTTTCTCAAAAATCTAAGCAGGCTACGTTCCCTGAGTGCCAGAGAATTAATGCTTCCTATGAGCAGCCTTCCTCCAAAGACAGTGGAATTGTGCCCTCGCCCCTCGAGCAGGATGGCACTGAAGTGTGTGCCCCCTATGGTTCCAGACAGATGCCCTCAGGGAGAGCGGTTCCAGGCCCCACCATGGTCTTGCTGTTTTCTCTTCTCTGCTCACTTCCCCACGCCCCTACTGGTACTCCCTGCACTTCCCAAATGACAATCAGATCCCTGCCTTGGGGTCTGCTTTCGGAGAGCCCAAATTAAAAGGTGACAACTCCAAAAATAGACATATAATGACAGAAGTGGGGGAAAACTTATTCTTCATCATCCTTTGAACTCTCCATCAAGCAGTGCCTGGGGCGATGTGTAGTTTTATATTTTATGTTTTGCTTAAACAAATCTAATTTTGCGTGTGCGTCCGTTGTGACACTGAGTCTAATAGATATAGCTAAAGTCCTACAAGAGCCAGTGAACATTCCAGATCTTTTACAATGCAGTTTTAGGTTCTGCAGCGTTCTCTCCAGCCCCCAGTCACAAAAATCCTTTTTGTCCTTGCGAAAGCTAAAGCCATCCCCACCAGCTCGGCGCACCACTCCCTCCCCTGTTTGACCAAACACCGGCCATCCTGCAGGGCTCTGTTCTGAAGCCTCCTTTGTCCCTCTTGCTGCTCTAAAGTCTCCTCCACTTTTCTGTGTAGGATATTCTTCCTCCTTCATGACCCTTTCCGTGTCCCTCTCACATTTGTAACAGGAAGAAATACCTGCTCACTCAGTTACCAGCTGTGTTAGACAGAGGCTTTGGGGGGCTGCTCTGCCTTTGTTTCTTGGTTTGGGCACCGGTGCCTCACCTGTGTTCACTTTGTGAACCTTACAGTAGGCTTCCAAGGTGTACACTCTGCCTGTATGCTGTATGTCAACAAGAGAGTGTGTTTAAAGATAAAATATCAAAAGTCCTAAGTCCTTCTGGCAAAGGGAAAGCCTTTTTTCTGCCAAGGACTAGGATACATTTCGTTATACAACTTTGGGGTTAGGAGATGGGTGACTGGTTCGCCTTGAAAGAGGAAGAAGAGTGCTGGTGCTTCCTTGAGTGGAGAGGGCATGGTGAGGAGGAGAGATGGAAGGCTGGCTGGGGAGCAGCTCTAACCCCACGATGTCACTGCTACCCAGCAACTCAAGATCTCAGTGCATTACCTGAGCTGAAGGGTGCAGGAGCGGGTATTTTGGGGGGCTGTGATTCATGGGGTCGCAAAGAGTCGGACACGACTGAGCGACTGAACTGTACCTGTAAAGTGGCTGTAAACTGTAACTGTAAACTGTTAAGTGTAAAGTTCCAGGTGTCTACTGATGGGATGAAATGTGATGGGCACACATGGTTCAGGAGCTGGCAGTAAAGAGATCCGAGAGAGAGTGAATTCTAGATTGAGCGTTCGTCTCTGGGAGGATGCCGACTGTATGCGGCCACGAAATTGGGTGTAGAAACAAGTTTGGTTCCTACCACCGGGGCCTGGGCATAATACAGTTGTCTCAGTAGGTCTTTTCTCCTTTATTATTCTACCAGTTTCTTGAGGTTGAAGGCAGCAACTGGATGTATAGATCAGTGGATGGATGGATGTTTGGGGTGTGGATGGATGGAAAGATGGATGGGCAGATAGATCAGTTATCCTTGTAACTGCCCTCTATTTCCTCAATTCTCAGCATGAAGAAGATACTCAATAAATTTCTCTTTGCATGAATTAATGGAAAATTGAAAAAGATGGGGGACTTGGGATTTCTTGGATAACCCAGATCTCTTTGCAGGTGGCGCTAGTGGTAAAGAATCTGCCTGCCAATGCAGAAGACGCAGGTTTGATCCCTGGGTGGGGAAGATCCCCAAAGGAGGGCAGGACAGCCCACTCCAGTATTCTTGCCCGGGAAATCCCGTGGACAGAGGAGCCTGGAGGGCTATGGTCCATGGGGTTGCAGGCTACAGCTTAGCAACTTAGCATGCACACTCCTACTGTAGAAGCAGATGAACAGTACATATGAAGAACGCATTCTCCAGTTGAGAGCTAGGTTAAAATCTCAGTTTTACCACCTAGCACTGTTTATGCAACCATGGACAAGTCGCACCTTCTTTGGACTTCGGTTTCCTTATCTGCAGAAAAGGTGCCTGAGGAAAGACATACTTTTATTAACTGTCAAGTGCTTTTTCAGCTTTCTTTGTTGGGAGGGTCATTTTCAGGACTTCCATTCTCAGATGACACAGCTAACCTAAATGGTATAAATTCTCTGTCCTTGAATGCCTCTCCCATCTGTTTGTTGGCCCTGGCGTAGCTGTAACCTTCATCAAGAGTGTCAAAGTGCAAATGGTCATAGATTTAAATGCATGTGGAGGGGTAAGTGATTCAGGACACCCTCAGTTCCTACAGAGAGAACAGGCTTTCTTTGGTAGGAGGACGCTGGGATTTTCAGTGGGGGTAGAGAGAGGACACAGGAAAGGGATGGGAGCCTCCAGTGGCTTTGTGTCAGACCCGCCAAAAAGGACACTCGTGCCTCCTTTGTTGAACTGTCACTGCTGCAGGTGGTTGTCATGTGTGTTCCTGTCTCCTTGAAGTGGGCAGGTGTTACCTGAACTTTGGAGAGGAATACACTAGGTGGCTCAATGGGCAAAGAATCTGCCTGCAATGCAGGAGACTCAGGAGACGTGGGTTTGATCCCTGGGTCGGAAAGATCCCCTGGAGTAGGACGTGGAAACTCACTCCAGTATTCTTGCCTGGAGAACTCCATGGACAGGGGAGCCTGGTGGGCTGCAGTCCACTGGGTCGCAAAGAATCGGACACGACTGAAGCAACTGAACATGTACACACCCCAGGTGTGAAACGTGTCTTCTCAGAAGTAACCCTGCAAGAAGCATACCTGGGCCCCTCCTCTGAGCACCCCACTGTTGGGGGGTGTGTGATGTTTGCCAGATGTACCCCCTCAGCATCTCTGCAGTAGCCGCCCCCCTCCCCAGTAGCAGGCCATTACATTACCCTGCACATCAGGCCTCCTAACGTGGCCGTGGGTAAGAGTTCCCTAGCAGTTTTGTCGAAAGGCAGATCCTGGTTCAAGGGTTGGGGCAGGGCCTGAGATCGGGCATTTCTGACAAGCTCCCCAGAGACTGATGAGACTGCTGGGTCATGGCCCTCACTTTGGTGATCAAGGCTACAGATCCTCGTTAAATTAATGAAAGAATATGTGATGAGCATAATTTATCAGATTTCTGTTGTGTCCATCATCAGCCCCAGGTCTTTCATCTACTAGGAGACTCTTACCTGTCTGTCCCTCCCAGGAAATTGCCGTTGTTACTTACAGCCAGCTGTCCGACCGGAAGCCAGGATCTGTGTCTTCAGCCACATGGTCCCATCTCTGCTTCTGGGCAGCAGTGGCCTGCCCCTGGCTCCCCCCACCCCCCGGCCTGTGCCCCATAACTCACCAGGTAGCATTTGATGTGAAGATGAAAGGACTGGCACACCTGGGTGACGGCCCCACTCCTCCAGCTCCACTTCCTCAACATCAATCACTCCCACCCTCTCATCGATCCAGATTAAAAGCCAGGCTTTCAAACCCAGCTCTCACTGCAACAAATTCTGGTTCACAGCTGACCCCACGGCCAGCTCTGCTGTCCCAAGGAAAGGTGGTAGGACCAGCCCAGTGGTCACTTCTTCCCTCTGGGGGCCACTCAGTGTCTAGGTGACTGGTGTTCCCTTCCTGAGACCCCTGGCGCTGCACAGGAAGTGTCTGGGAATGGGAGGGGGAGGATGCTGTGCGTCCTCAGGTGTCTGGGCAGCCCACTGCCTGCCTGCCAGGTGGTCGGTCTCAGGGCGGCCTCCTGGCACATGTTCTGTTCCCAGTCCCTGGTGATGGGATTTGTTACCTGTGAGTCGTGCTGTGCTGAGCTTAGTCGCTCAGTCATGTCCTAGTCTTTGCGACCCCATGGGCTGGAGTTTTACCTTCCAAGTTCCCTCTGCTGCGTTCTCCTGGGTATGGGGAGTGCTCTCTTTCTGGAAGACTTTGGTGCCCTCTGAACACAACTGAGAATTCCTGAGGACATTTGGAATCAGCAATTCAATTCATATTTATTGAGCATCTAATAACTCGTTAGAAAAGACCCTGATGCTGGAAAAGATTGAAGGGGAAAGGAGAAGCGGGTGGCAGAGGATGAGACGGTTAGACAGCATCACAACTCAGTGGACATGAATTTGGGCAAATTATGGGAGATAGTGAAAGACAGGGGAAGCCTGATGGGCTACAGTCCAGGGGGTCACAAAGAGTCAGACACAGCTTAGCAGCTGGACAACAACAACACAAGTCCCAGGACAGCCACACTGCTGAGGCGACGTGGCCAACGAAACAGACGCCCCTGCTGTCCTAGAGCAGATGTTCTCCTGGGCCAGGAGAGGAAACAGACAAGTCAGTAAATAATCAAGATATTTTCAGAGAGTGACAGAGCTGCAGAGACAAACAAGGAGACGCAACACAGGGACTTCAGGGGGTCAGGGGACACCTTCACGAAGAGGTGACGTTTGAATCAGTACCCAAACAGTGAGGGGCCAGCCATGCGGAGCCCTGGATGCAAAACAGAGCATGTCACCAACCAAGGGAAGGAAGAGGCAGGAAGACACTTTGAATCCTCCAGGATGAGAGAGAAGAGCAGGAGGGTTGGAGCATGGAAATGAGGGAGGTGGGTCTGAAGAGCCAGGAACAACACATCAAGTAGGACCTTGTGGTCTTCTCTAATGCAGTGAGAATCCCCAGGGGTATTTAGGTTGGGAGAAACATGATGGGACTTAATGTTTTAAAGAACACACTGGCTGCCTTGTGCAGAAAGAACAGAGCTGGTGGGGCACAAAAACCAATCAGAGGGCCATTCCCGGGAGATCTGATGGCGGCTTGAAAAAAGGGCAGTGGCTGGAGTTAGAAATGTAGACAAAGAACCTCACTGAAACCTCCACTGGGTGGCAGCTTTACCACCCTACCCCCTACAAACTCCAAAGATGCCCAAGTGCCGGAAGTTATCGGCCCTAGTCCCAGACACCCTAGAAGCTGGAAGCTCCTCCTGGCACTCTGGCTCCATGAGACTGTCCCCCACCATCTGAGTGCAAAAATTCCAACCTCTGGCCATAAGGCACCTTTCTACTGACTTCTGCTACTCAGATCAGGAACAACCAATAAATAAGCCTCAATGTGCTTTATTTACGGGACTTCCCTGGGAACTCAGACGGTAAAGAATCCGCCTGCAGTGCAGGAGATGTGGGTTCAGTCCCTGGGTGGGAGATCCCCTGGAGAAGGGAATGGCTACCCAGCCCAGTATTCTTGGCTGGAGAATTCCATGGACAGAGGAGCCAGGTGGGCTTCTGTCCATGGGGTCGCAGAATCGGACACAACTGAGCAACTAGCACTTTCATTTTCACATTTTATTTTCACTAAATATTTTGTCTCCATTTTCTATTGCCTTAAAGTGTGTAGCTGAATGGGAGCCTGCTACTTCCTAAAATGTATTCAGTCCAGTGTTTCAGGTCTGGACCCTCAAGGTGAAGTTTCTGAGTGGAGAGCTGCTTGACTGTCTTTATCCCTTTATTGCGCCGTGTGACCGAAACCAGTGTTTGCTGACAGCACGTCATCTGTGTCCCTGCCCTTTGTGACCACTGGGCTCAGCGATGCCACTGTCATTTACAGAGACCAAACCCCATTCCAGGTTTCCCTGGGTGAGGCATTCATCATGAATGTAAGACAGTTGTAAGGGAGTGGGCCTGGGACCACTTGTATTCCTGCATTCTCTGATGGCTTTTTCTCTTGCTACCTCAGGATGAATTCTAAAGGGCCAGGGAGATAACAGAAACTCTAAAACAGAATTGTTGCGCCCACACAGGGGGAAGTTTTTGTGGCTGTTTAGTCCCTCTGTCATGTCAGACACTTTGCGACCACGTGGACCATAGCCCTCTAAGCTCCTCTGTCCGTGGGATTTCCCAGGCAAGAATACTAGAATGGGTTCCTCCTCCAGGTGATCTTCCCAGCCCAGGAATTCAACCCTTGTCTCCCGCTCTGCAGGCAGATTCTTTACTCCTCAGCCACTGGGGAAGCCCAACAAGGGGGAATGGAAGTGTTTCAAGCTATGGAAGCCTTATCTGAGCTGTAGTTAATTCACTTGAATGTTGATAAAGGAACTAGTGAGAAAGATGGGGTTTCCTGGAATTCTTGACAATCTTCCTCTATTGTATAGACTGTTAGTTCTGGGAGGAACGAACAAGCTTGCTTCTTTCATTTCAAGGAAGAGGAAACAGAAGCCCAGGGAGAGAAAGGAGCATGCACAAAGTGAAACAGGTTGGTGTCTGCCTCGGCCAAGTGTCCTCCCCGAAGCAGAACCTGGGGCCTGGGCTTGCTTGGCAGCTGCATGATTTGGGAGATTGGTCCTAAGGAACAGGAGTGGAGTGCCGGGAAAAGGGAAGGCGAGAAGGAAAGGACGCCAGCTTCTGTCCCTAGTGGTCAAGGGTTTCACCGTGGGAGGCTCACTCCCTGTACTCCTGGCTGTGGGCAGCAGAGCAGCTGACCCAGGACAGGCAGGTGGGATGGACCCACCGCTGTCCTGATGGTGAGGTGACCATCACTGACCGATGGGGAAGCCGTGGCCACTGGCCGTGAGCATAGGGTGAAAGGCAGCTTAGAATATGGAATTCAAATGCACAAGCATTAATGCTTGTTGTGAAATACTGCTTTTCAAATAGGACTGCTGGAATTCCCGACTATGGAAAGACAGAATACGCATGTAACAATACACAAGAAAGTCAAAATGGACAGTTTCAGCCCTGACTCACTCAGTATCTCACATATGCAGCTACTCACCGCTGCTCACTTGCTGGGCACACTGCCCAGGGTTAACACTTCACATGCCAAGACAGAGCAATCCTTTTTTGTTCTTTCTCTCTCTGTCTTATTTTTTAAAAAACGATTCGAATGCCCTGGAGCTGCTAGTTTTTTCTTTATTTTGGCTGTGCTGGGTCTGATTTGCTGCATGCGGGCCTTCTCCAGTTGCAGCGAGTGGGGGCTGCGCTCTAGCTGTGGTGCGCAGGCTTCTCGTTATTGTGGAGCGGAGACTCTAGAGCATAGGGCCAGCAGTCTCGGTCCAGAGGCTCAGTTACTCGGCAGCATGTGGAATCTTCCATTCAACCTGTGTCCCCTGTATTGGCAAGCAGATGCTCAACCATTGGACCACCAGGGAAGTCCCTTTCTCATTCTTTTCACTGATCACTCAGGGTACGGGGCTGATAGCCCAAATGAGCCACAGCAGAGTTCCGCAAGTCCTCCAACTTTCTCAGCTCCTAGCCCTCCTCATTGGGTTAAGGATCCTCTCTCACCATCACCTTGGGAAACGTCTACACAGAATAAATAAAAATGAAACTCCCTTAGAGAAGTCACAAGCCTTTCCCTCAAACACCCACATTTTTATCATGATTGGGTGACATTCTTAAACACTCAGAATTTATCATCTTCAACTCATGGTTGTATCATAGGAATATCTGTAAACTTTTTAGGGATGAGCAGTGTTCTTTTGTTTCACAGCTAATGGAGACTTCACTTTTGTCAACCAGAGGGCACAGCTGACCTTATCCACTCTTCTCATTTTTCACCTGTCTCAAGACCTAAAATAACAACAGCCAGCTTAAACTACTCCATCTTCTGCCAGCTTCGACCATGAGAAAGTTTCTTTCTGTTTCTGAACTAAACCCTTTGACCTGGTTCTAACTCTTGGGGCTACACAGGAAAACCCCAGCCCTCTGGTAGCCTTTTTCATGTCTGATGGCAACTGCTGTGTTCTTTTGTTATTCTAGACTTACTTTCTTCTAAAGACACAATAACCTACCACAGTACCAACCTCTCCTTGAAACTCAATGCTAGAATTGTCTCAAAGAAATAGACGGTTTAATGAAGGTGATCTTAAATATATTATATCATAAATATGAATTCAGAGAGGACTTCCTATGTCCTTATTCCACTGCTACACTCCAATGCAAATGGAAACGTGGGATATCGTTTTGATGACATTGTGTGGTTAGGTGTCTGTGGAGCTGGTTTATAGTTCATGGTCCTTTATGGTACAGTTTTGAATAATGCAGCTAATCCTAAAATGTTATTAAAACATCAGATTAGCCTCTGGGACAGTACAAGGTGACCTGGTCAGTTGTAGCACAGAATCCTGAATGCATAAAAATAAATACTAAAAAAAAAAAAAAAAAAAACAGGGCTTACCATCACAACCATGCAAGGATCTATATCAAACTCTCCTCTTTCTTTTAGGAGGTGTCAAATTCACATATTTATTTATTGACCTGAGCCTTGCCCAGTTATAAGAAAATGTTTTGCAGCAACTTACATAAATATATACATGATTTCAAATAATGTCAGTGAGACAAAGGGAGAAATCAGAAGTACCTGCAGGTGGGTCAGTGCACACAGTGAGAGTCCAAAGGTCCAGTGCAGCTGATAGACCCCATGCAAATTGCATGGATTTGGATCCAGATATCTGAGGTCAAAGGAAAATTGAACTAAATTGAAGATAGTGTTGTTATAAAAGAAGTGGACAGATTTGAGTTATGAATTTGAGGGAAAGCCAGTGAGACCTGCCAATGAATTGTGTGTGGGGTATGAGGGAAAAAGAAGAACTGAAATTAACCACGTTCTTGGCATCATAAACCCCATGGAGGGTGGTGACATGGAGTACCATGGAGAGAGATAGAATAGGATAATTATATACATAGTTGTAGAAATCCCAGTAGGGCACTACGGATAGAGAAGGAAACCTAGGAAACTTTAGGAGGCCTTTGTAAGTCAATGATAGCTCAAGAAAGCTATTGGAACATTTTTCAGTGAAGCAGTCTTGCTTAATTATAAAACTATAAACAAAACCACAAGATATGCCTGGGCCACTAGATGGAGGAAAAGTCACCACCCTTCTACTAATATGATAATCCTAGTTTGACCTCATGAAAGTGAAAAGTGAAGTCACTCAATTGTGTCTGACTCTTTGTGACCCCATGGACTGTAGCCTACCAGGCTCCTCCGTCCATGGGATTTTCCAGGCAAGAGTACTGAAGTGGGTTGCCATTTCCTTCTCCAGGGGATCTTCCTGACCCAGGGATCGAACCCAGGTGTATTTCCTGCCTAGTATAAAGGAGGAGCTAGTGAAGGCGGTGCTAATGCTGTGTGCCTTAGCGTCTGCATCTGCCTCTACCTGAAGAAGGTGGTCTTTTGCCCTCCCCTTTTCCCAGTATAAATTGTAGCCCACTCAGTCTTCAGCGCAGAGCTGCCTTGCCTGCCCATTTGCATGTCTTACAAGCACCCTATGTTAATAAATCTACTTCTTGCCTATCACCTTGCCTCTTGCTGAATTCCTTCTGCTCTGAGACACAAAGAACCTGAGCCTCAGTAAGTCCAGACATCAGGTGAGTGATTCTAATTAAAGATTGTGGGTTCAAGTCACAAACTGGGTTTGAGTCCTGGCCATGTGGGTCTGAGTCCCAAGCAGGGTTTTGGCCGGGTTTGAGTCCCAGCATGTGGGTTCAAGTCTCAATCTGAGGTAAATGGTCTCACCATGGCTATGACTTAGAGGCGATAGTTGTGAGTAGGATGGGGGGGTCACCTCTGGTTGTCTTTGAACATGTGAAGTTTGAGATGTCTAATAGACAAGGATGTGAAGGTGCTGAGGAGATGGTTGAATATATGAGTCTAAAACTCAGAGGAAATATCAGGTCTGTTGATTAAAATGTGCATGTTGTCAACACATGCATTTTATCTGCATGCTTAAAGCTGGAGGAGACCACCAATAGAGAGGGATCAAAGAAACAGCCTTGGTCACTCCAACTTTTAGGGATCAGGAAAGAAGCTGGCAGCCAATTAAGGAGACTGGGAAAGTGTGGGTGGGAGAATAAGAAAAGAAGAAGAGAGTGTTATCTCAGTATCAGAAGTCCTCTCTCAGACAGGGGAGCGGTGAATTGGATCAGGTGCCACCAAGAGGTTGGGTGAGGACAGAAAATTGACCTTCAGCTTTGGCAAGATGTAGGTCAAAGGCAGCCTTAGTAAAAGTGCTGTTGGTGAGGGCAGATGAGACTAAAATGTGGCTGGAGCGACTGAGGTGAAAATGGGAGGCAAGGAACTTGAAAGATTTGTTTATACTCAAATATTTCAGTGACTTTAGCTGTGACTGGGAACAGAGAGATAGGAAAGCTGAGAAAACATGCCAGATCAAGAGGGTTTTATTCAAGGAGGGAGATTTTAGGATAGAATACATGCGATGCCTAATTGAAAGGGAGAGAGTGTCAGCGCAGGACAGAAAGGGGATAATCCCAGTATGCAAATCCTTGAGTTTAGAGGGAGTGTGAAAGTGAAAGTTGCTCAGTTGCATCCAACTCTTTGCAACCCCATGGACTGACCATACAGTCTGTGGAATTCTCCAGGCCAGAATACTGGAGTGGGTAGCCTATCCTTCTCCAGTGGATCTTCCCGACCCAGGAATCGAACTGGAGTCCCCTGCATTGCAGGTGGGTTCTTTACCAACTGAGCTATCAGCAAAGCCCCAGAGAGGGATGGGATGCAAGGTTAAATTCAGGACTTAGAAAGGGACACAAGTTTTCCGACATCACAATGAGGTACAAATACAGACCATATGGGAGACCAGAAGGTGGAAGGACAAGGTCCTTTAGCGCTAATTAAAGCTTTTCTCTATGAAGTCAGAATTGAGCTTCTGCCTGAGGCTTAGGGGTGAATAGTTTCTGGAGTCTCGAGAAGTAAAGCATCTGTTTGTGGGGGTGGAAATGTACATTTACTGGGGAAGAGTAGTAGAAGTGTCTGGAAGGGTGGCATGCCCTTGTGAGGTCTAAGGTCATAAATTTAAAGTGATATGATTTTCTCCAGTAATACTGAGCTTCTTGGGCACAAACATAGCATAAGCAGAAAACTGGGCTTCACCACATTGTTTTTCCAGGAGTCATTATGAAGGGAGAGAGGGACAAAGAGTTTACAGGGGGTGATCATACCATGCTTTCTGTGTCACCTAAGTGGGTCAGGAGCAAAGGATGGTGACAGAAGGCAAAGGCAAAGACTTAGAAGTTTCAGGAAAGTCAGATATTTTCTGCCATGAGAGAACCAGAACAATGAGACAGAAGGAAAGGTGATGCTGATCAGATAGGGTATTCACCGTGGAGAATTCGGTCCTGATTCTTTTGTTATAGAATACAAATTCTAGACTAGAAAAAGACCATGTGAGTTGTGTGGCTGAGGTTTAGTGACAAAGAAATCAACAAAATTCACAGCTGTCTGAAAAGGCATGGACTTAATAGAAACAATAAAAATTCAAGATAAAATGCTAAATGATCTCAGCATGGGAGGTTACTGCAGTGGGATGGAAGGGGGATAGCACAGAGACTAGAGAAATAAACATAGCCAAAGTTATGTTCTTATTTGGAAAGAGGATATAAACAGTTATTAACTTTAAATATGGATAGAAAAAAATGTGATTGAATATTTTTACTTGCAAAGTAAAGGTAACTACTAGAAGATGAGAAGTAATATATAAGTTCTCAAGCCATTAAACTGGAAAAGGATCAAAGAAAATGCAGTCAGTCCACTAAAAACCAGAGAGAACACATACGATGTTAAAATATAAAACTAAAATAAGATGGCAGGGAAAAGTTTGTAATTGGGTCTTTCAGATTTTTATCTTGTCCATTTTTTTCCTTGATCAGATTTGCCAGAGGTTGATCTTTTTGTTGGTCTTTTCAAGTCTAAGGTTTATTGGTTGCTCTTTCTTTCATTTTCTAGCCTTTAATTTCTCCTTTTCTCTTTATCAGATCCCCTGGCTTCTTTGGAACTCTTCTGTAGAGCTGTTAGGTAATCTTCCGGGTCGTGTGCTTTGTCATGCTCACTACTGCCTTCACATCAAGTCTAGCTCCCCACGTGGCTGCAAGATGCCGACTGCTGACCTTTGAGACGATCTGCTTCCTGTTCATAACCACCGGGAGAAAGTGAAAACATCTGGTGTTTCTTTTTGGCTTCAAAATTTATTTATTTTTATAACTTTTTAATTGAAGTATTGTTGATTTATAGAACTGTGTTAGTTTCAGATATATAGCACAGTGACTCATACATATATGTATATATGAAGAAAAGTTATGAGCAACCTAGGTAGCATATTCAAAAGCAGACATTGCTTTGCCGACTAAGGTCTGTCTAGTCAAGGCTATGGTTTTTCCAGTAGTCATGTATGGATGTGAGAGTTGGACTGTGAAGAAGGCTGAGCGCCAAAGAATTGATGCTTTTGAACTGTGGTGCTGGAGAAGACTCTTGAGAGTCCCTTGCAAGGAGATCCAACCAGTCCATTCCGAAGGAGATCAGCCCTGGGATTTCTTTGGAGGGAATGATGCTAAAGCTGAAGCTCCAGTACTTTGGCCACCTCATGTGAAGAGTTGACTCCTTGGAAAAGACTCTGATGCTGGGAGGGATTGGGGGCAGGAGGAGAAGGGGATGACAGAGGATGAGATGGCTGGATGGCATCACTGACTCAATGGACTGAGTCTGAGTGAACTCCGGGAGTTGGTGATGGACAGGGAGGCCTGGCGTGCTGTGATTCATGGGGTCACAAAGAGTCAGACACGACTGAGCAACTGAACTGAACTGATACATATATATATATATATATATATATATATATATATATATATATATGTATACACGAATGTATATTTTTATTTAGTAAAATTAGGGTGAATTTATTGATTTTACAGCTATAAATGATGCCATCCAAAACTGGGATAAATCATTTCATGTGTATATGGAAGTTTCCTTAAAGCAAGGGTGTAACTTATCAAAGTCTTATAGAGATGACATGTATCACCAGCCTGATTGGTTATAAAAATTTACATTATTTAAATGCACTAACCAAGTAAATCTTCCTTCATACCAAGGGTGTGGATATCACTGTATCACAGAAGATGAATGCTGTATAAGAGCTGCATGTGTTTTATATATATATATATATATATATATATATATATATATATTTCAGATTATTTTCCCTTATACCTTATTACAAAATATTGAGGATGGTGCCCTATACTATGCAATAAGTCCTTATTGGTTATATATTTTATATACAGTAGTATGTGTATGTTAATCCCAACCTCCTAATTTATCCCCCTAACACCTTTCCCCTTTGGAAACCATAGGTTTATTGTTTATCTCTCTGAGTCTCTTTCTGTTCTGTAAATAAATTCATTTGTATAATTCTTTTAGATTCCATTTACAAACTGTATCATATGATATTTGTCTTCTTCTGTCTGGCTCACTTAATATGATCATCTCCAGGCTCATTCATGTTGCTGCGAATGGCATTATTTCATTCATTTTATGGCTGAGTAATATTCCACATCTTCCTGATCCATCTGTCTGTGGATGGACAGTTAGGTTGCTTCCATGTCTTACCTGTTGTAAACAGTAGTGCGTGTATCTTTTCACAGCATGATTTTCTCCAGATATATGCCCAGGAGTGAGATTTCCAGATCACACAGTGGCTCTATTTGTAGTTTTTTAACGAACCTCCATACTGTTCTCCGTAGTGGCTGTACCAACTTACATCACCACCAATAGTGTAGGTTCCTTTTTCTCCACACCCTCTCCAGTATTTATTATTTATGGACTTTTTGATGATGGCTGTTCTGACTAGTAAGAGATGATACTTCATCGTAGTTTTGATTTGCATTTCTTTAATAGTTAGTGATGCTGCGTATCTTTTCATGTGTTTGGTCATCTGTATATCTTCTTTGGAGAAATGTCTATTTAGCTCTTCTGTCCCCTTTTTTTTTTAATTGGGTTATTTGTTTTTTTGGTATTGAGTTGTATAAGCTGTATATGCTGCTGCTGCTGCTATTAAGTCACTTCAATCATGTCCAACTCGTGCAACCCCATGGACAGCAGCCCACCAGGCTCCTCTGCCCACAGAATTCTCCAGGCAGGAATACTGGAGTAGCTTGCCATTTCCTTCTCCTAAGGTGTATATGTTGGAGATTAATCCCTTATCCAAGTTGCATCATTTGCAAATATTTTCTTCGATTCTCTGGGTTGTCTTTTCATTTTGTTTAGGTTTGCTTTGCGGTGCAAAAGCCTGTAAAGTTTAGTTAGATCTTATTTGGTTTATTTTTGTTTTTATTTCCATTGCTCTGGGTGACAGATCCAAAAAGGTATTGCTGTGATTTATATCAAAGTGTCCTACCTATGTTTTCCTCTAGGAGTTTTATAGTATCTGGTCTTATATTTAGGTCTTTAATCTATTTTGAGTTTATTTTTGTGTATGGTGTTAGAAAATGTTCTAATTTCATTTTTTACATGTAACTTTCCCAGCACCACTTGCTGAAGAGACTGTCCTCCATTGTATAGCCTTGCCTGCTTTGTCATAAATTAATTGACCATACGTGTGTGTGGATTTATTTCTGGACTTTGTATCCTGTTCCACTGATCTATATTCCTGGTTTTGTGCCAGAACCATACTGTTTTGATGACCGTTGCTTTGTAGTGTAGTCTGAAGTCAGGGAACCCAATTCCTCCACCTTCCTTTTTCTTTCTTAAGATTGCTTTGGCTAGTAAGGGTCTTTTGTGTTTCCATACAAATTAAAAAAGAATTTTTTTTGGTTCTAGTTCTGTGAAAAATGCCATTGGTAATTTGATAAATTTCCTTTGAATCTGTTGATGACCTTGGGTAGTATAGTCATTTTGACAATAAAATACTTCTTCTAATCTGATTAGACCAACTGGGACCACATGCCCTTCCCTGGATCAATAATAGATGCCAGAGGCTGTATGTACTGCTTGAGATGAATCAAGATTCCTCTATGGAATTAGGGGTTGGGAAAACTTGAGCAAAATTGGGGATTTGTTTGAAAGGAGGAAGAAGAGGAATGAGTGATGAATAAATAACGAGTATTAGCTGCCACAGTGATTGTAGCAATGGCCACTCACAGACAAAAACAAAAACAAGAAAACTGAACCTCAATGGAGTTAAGTAAATTACTCAAGGTCACAGAACAGTTACATGATAGAACAGAGGATCCATGTGGGGTCTGTGTCATGGCCCACACACCACCCGGCCACACGGTGCTGGATATATTTTGTCGTTCAGTAGCACACAGCCACTCAAGTGGTTATCACCTCACTTCTGATTAATATGAACATGCTGATTAGCTAATAAGGCAAAATAGCAAAGAACTTGCTCTGATCGTCTTTCTGTGTAAGCGACTTCTGGTTATCTGTTGTACAAAACACATTATGCTACTTTTCTCTGCCAGCCTTTCCTTTTATGTTAAATATACGATTTTTATCCTCAGAAGGGGGATTATCTCAGAGCAGAATTGGCAAGGTTAAACACTATCTATAAAACACATTCAGCTATGCCTTGAAATGAATTACATAATATATCAGCCATCTACCTAGCTTTCAAAACCCTGCAAATGCATTTCTGTTCGGTATGGGTGAGTATTTTATATTTTGCCTCCCTTCCCGTGAAGGTAAAAATGACCTTGGTTCTTAGGAAGTGAAGATATATTGAACAGGTTAGGATCAACACAGTTCCATTTCATTTAGTCTCCACTAAAATTGCAAGGAGTGAAAATAGAGATTGAATTTATTTTACTATATATTGCCTCATTTGAACTTTAGTAAGGCATTAGCTTCTAAAGAAAACCCTCCCCCTCCCATAATCTCTTATTGATGGCATGTTAAGGAAATTGCCTTGACTTTATAGATTCTGAGCTACGAGGTACAATGTACCTGGCGGTGTGTTAAACTGAGACAAGTGTGCTGGGCTGGCTACAGCTGGAGGATGGAGCTTGCTGACAGCATAGCACTTTGGCCTGCCCCAGCACCCACGGCTCTTCCCCCTTGGAGAGGGGATGATGGAATGCTGGCCCCGTCACAGCCTTCTCTCCACGACCTTGCTGTAAAAGATGGTGCCCTGGGAGTACAGGAGGCTCACGACACAGAGAGGAAACAGCAGGACAAGCCTCCCCACCAGCTGAAGCCCTCTGAGTGTCCAGCAGCTTGGGGGTGGTGGGGCAAGAAGCTCCTTCAGATATCTCCCCAGGTGGCTCAGAAGCCATGTGTCCTGGCCAGGCTGCTTAATTTCTTGGAGCCTCAGAGTCTTCAACTGTAAAATGGTTGTAGCAGAGTGAAAAAAGTTATTCTGACCGCTCTAGCATCCCTTTTGGGCTTCTGAAGTGGTGGGTTGGTGGTAAAGAACCTGGCTGCTAATACAGGAGACGTAAGAGACATCGGTTCAAGCCCTGGGTCGGGAAGATCTTCCAAAGAAGGGCATGAAAACCCACTCTAGTATTCTTGCCTGGAGAATCTCAGGGACAGAGGAGCCTGGGGGGTTACAGTCCATGGGGTTGCAAAGAGTAGGACATTATAAGTGACTTAGCACGCACAGCATCCCTATTATGTTGTTTTTTTTTTTTTTCAGGAAACACTGTGATGGGTCACCCTCGGTAGGGAGAGAGAGAACCCCAGAAAGTGGTCTGCATGGAGATAGTGAGGCAAGGTGGCAGCTAACACACCCTGAACTGAAAGGGTATCAGAGATGTGTGGGGATGGGAGAGAACTGTGTAAGCAATGGAGATGGGATCTGGAGGGGAAGAGAGCAATGTCAGGGCTGGGCTGGTGAAGACAAGGTGTTTAAGGTCAAGAAAATCTAGTATCATCCTATGTTGTTTGTAATAAAAAGCTTTCTGCCGCTTCCAAACTTGGATAACGTCTGCCACTCAGACGAAAGGTGGTTTAAGGAGAGAGGCCAGGTGTGAGACAAGGAGGAAAGTGAGGCCAGAGCAGAGAGGATGTGGCCCTGGAAGGCAAGTGGGTGTGAAAACGGTGGTTGAGAAGTCACATGAGGGGGCATCATAGACATCTCAGAGTGGGCTGTGGCCTGTCTCAGGGGCAGAACCGTCTCCGTCTAGATGTCAAAGGATAAACAGGACAGCTGATAGCTGTGCTCCATGGGAACGAAACTCCATCCTTGGCTGGGTTACGGTGAGGCTTATGTTTGACGACTACATTTCCTGAGTCTAACTGCCCCCTTCCCTCCTCCCACCTCACATTTTTTTTGAAGATGGGTCCTACTGACAGTAAGCATTACTCAAGACCCGCCCCGAGCCAGTGAAGTCAAGATGAGCCCCGGGTTTACCGCGGTGGCCGCGGGAGTGAGCCTCCAGCCGCTCTGCCTCATTCCCCAGCCCCCATTCCGCTCCATTTCTCTTGAACAAACTTCTTATCCATCTATTCCTGCCTCCGCCCCTCTGCTGCCCGACCTCGGCTCTTACTTCAGCCTCCCACCAAAAGATCCTCACTGAGCCTCCCGTTAACACTCGCCATTCCCTGTCGCTGACTTGATCCCCAGGACCCACATGCCCTCTTTTGGCCCTACGTCCCTGAGCCAGCAGGCCCCAGGACGTAGTCAGCATCTGTATGTGCCCATCAGAGAAACCCTATGGCTGATTCCCACCCAGCGCCACTGGGTCCCGGTGGAGAGTGAGGCCCCAGCGGGCACACCAGCTGCCTCCATGGATGTATGTTCAGAAACGAGAAAGTTTATCTTCAGTTGAGGGTGCCTCGGGGGGGGGGGCAGGTCCCAGGTGCTCTAGAAAAGCCACGTGTATCTTTGTCAGCATCCCCCCCTCTTCCACACACAACCATCCTCTCATCACTCTCATTCCCCAGCTTTTATTTTAATTCCTTCCCCAGACTCTTCCCCTCGCTTGCTGACCAGTTGACCTAATGGATGAAAGCACCATGGGAGACCCTTCCTCTATAAAGAGGGATTTTCTACTTCTGTGAAAAGGGGCACAGAAAGGGACTGACGGAATGACGTTAGAGAGGATGGGGTGCAGTGTCTGCCGCCAGCAAGGGAATGTTCAGGACTGTGTGTTGAGCGTTAACTGCTGACCCTGCCAACCATTCCCAAAAGGAAGAGAAGGGTCTCTATCACCTTCTATGTCCTTGCAGCCCAGCCCAGTGTCACACAGAGCAGAGCGACTGTCCCAGACCATCCGGGGCTCGGGGGGCACGAGCTGCTGAACGAACTTGTCCACCCTGAGCACCCTCAAACCTTGGGCGGGATAAAAGCCTGCCCAAGCGTGAAAGAAGGGCAGTGACCCTTCCCTCTGAACGTGATAATTCACTTTCTCAAGACTGAGAGGTCAGAGGGGAATGTAGGCAAAACAAATGAACCTCTTTCTTCTGGTTATTGAATGACTTCCATGCCTGAACTCTGGGTATTGCCCTAACCAAGATTGTCCTTTTTTTCCCATCTTAGCCAAAAGTGGAAGGAGTTGAGGATACGAATGATACGGGTCAGGGAGAAAAGAAACCTGCGAGGGGAGCAGAAAGCCCATCCTCTCTCGCACGTATTCAGCAAACAGGCATTTATGAATCAACTTCAATTCAAGGTGACACTAGGCATTACATAGGCCAAAGGCCCGCAGTGGAAGTGAGAGCAGCCAGCTGGTGGGGCGGGTAATGAGGGCCGCCACTCCCAGGAGGGCTCACGCCCTTTCTAAGAGAGGCCGCCTCTTCTCAGCACCAGGCAATTATTGCCAAGCAGTTGTGAGAGTCCCCTGTGGCTAGACCTTCTGATTTTTTTTTCCCAAGAAAAGCCAGGAACATAAATTTTCATATAGAAATGCCTGTTTTGAAACACTGGAAATCAGAAAATTTCAGACACCATGCCGGTCAATTACAAATGTATCTGCTGATGGATCCACTGCTGTTGTCCGATGCAGAACGGTGGTTCTCCAGCTTAAGTAAGCATTACAGTCTGTCACAGCACGTGGTGAAGCGCAGAGCTCGCTGGGCTCCACCACCAGACTCTGTGAGTCAGCAGTTCTGGACCAGAGCCTGAAAGTTGCTTTCCTAACAAGATTCCATGAAATGCTGATGTGCCTGGTCCTGGGACCACACTGTGAGGTCCCCTGCTGTTGTTGGTAACCAGGGTTGCCAGAAGGGGCCTGCCTTCAGGGTGTGTTTTTATTTTAGTTTACTTTATTTTTTAAATTTTGTTGAATTTATAGTTGTAGTTGATTTATAATGTGTTGATTTCCTCTGTACTGCGAAGCAACTCAGTTATACAAATATATATATATATATATACATACATATATATATACACGCATATTTATATTCTTTTTCATTGTGGTTTATCACAGGATACTGAATATAGTTCCCTGTGCTATACTAGAACCTTGTTGTTTATCCATCCTATATATAAGAATAGTTTGTATCTGCTAATTCCAAACTCCTAATCCTTCCCATGGGTTTCCCTGGTGGCTCAGTGGTAAAGAATCTGCCTGCCAAGCAGAAAACTGGGGTCCCCTGCAGGAGGAAATGGCAACCCACTCCAGTATTCTTGCCTGGGAAATCCCATGAACAGGGGCGTCTGTGGGCTACCGTTTCTGGGATCGCAAGAGTAGGATACAACTTGGCAACTAAAAATAACAACAACCCTTCCCATCCCTTCCTGCCCCTCCCCTAGCTGTGAGTCTGTCCTCTATGTCTGTGTGTTTCTGTTTTGTAGATACGTTCATTTGTGTCTTACTTTAGATTCCACATATAAGTGATATCCCATAGCGTTTGTCTTTCTGTTTCTGGCTTGTTTCGGTTAGTCTGATCATCTCTAGGTGCATCCATGTTGCTGCAAATGGCATTATTTCATTCTTTTTTGTGGTTGTGTAATAGTCCATTGTGTATATAGACTATATCTTCTTTATCCATTTATCTGTTGATAAACATTCAGGTTATTTCCACATCTTGGCTAATGTGAACAGAGCTGCTATGAACATAGGAGTATCTTTTTGGATTATGGTTTTCTCTGAGTATATGCCCAGGAGTGGGGTTGTTGGGTCACATGACAACTCTGTTTTTCAGTTTTTGAGGAACCTCCATCCTGTTTTCCATAGCACCTGCACCAATGTACATTCATGGCATATTTTAAAAATAGGAGCACAAGGCTCTAGTTTGGAAGGTCTTTCATTTCCTGATTATATTTTCCTGGCAAAGTCTATGCCTGAAGCATAACTTTGTCTTCCCTTGAGTCTCAAACCGGAAGATGTTCTCCTGTAGAATCTTAAGGGCTACGATGAAACTGCATTCGATCATTATTAATACTAAATAAAATCCAATATAAGTCCTTTTGGTGTCAGGGGTTCTGCAAGGTTGCACTAATTGCCTGGAGCTCAAAACATGTTTTTAACCTCTTCTGCCTTCAGAGAATCAGTTCCAGCTAGACCAGGGGAAATTTAGAAACCAGTGAGGTTCTCATTAGGGCATGAGAGCACATTTCTGGTAACTCAGGAGGGTTTGAAGAAGCAGCACATGTTTATTGCTCCGAGAGGACTGTACTTATCCAGGATTTCCCATGTGACTTGAGTCTTTTCAAACCCAGCATCACAGAGCTGACCCGATCTTCTGTCCATCACAAGCCCTGACTAGCAAGCAATAGCCCTCCTTCCTCCAGTTTCCACAGAGAGGCACAGAGATGGCTGAAGACCGAGATTATACAGTGGCCCAGAAAACTTGAGCTGTGGGCGTCTGCTGTCCTAAGAGATCTACTGCTGGGGCTCCAAGGCGACAGCCCAGTGCACCTCTCATGGTGAGGGACCTCAGAGCTTAATCCCCCAAGTTCCTAATGCCCTCTTTCTCATCTCAATGCCTGCGTGTCTTGTCCTTGGAATCTTTCAATGTGTCTTCACCAGTAAGTCATAAAAATGGAAGGCTGGCAGACAACTCTTAGGATTGCCATGCACATCACTGGCATCTAAGAAAAACCACCCTGTGGGGTGGGATGTCACAGGGCAGGTGAGCATTAGCAACCATAAATATGGTGGCCACAAGGCTGGGCCTCTCAAGAAAGCTCAGACTCAGTTCCTTTAAGTGAAGAGGGTGGTTCCTGGCATGGAACTTTATCTGCCCCAGGAAAAAAGCACGGCCCTGCTGAGATACCACTTTTGGCAGCCTGCTGCCAGTGCCCAGGCTTCTCAAATCACTCACCATATCTCACCCCTCCACCAGTCCCTCTGGGCTTCGTTAGGTCTTAGTCCCTTCACATGGGTTCTGGGGGTGGGTGGGTTTGCGCCATTATTTATTGTGCTGAATCCTTCCTGCAAGCTCATTTCCCCTGCCTGAAATCAGGAAGACTGGATTTGTTAGAACTGTTCAGAGACCCGAGCCCCATCTGTAACATGTGTACAGTGATAACTGAGGATTAAATGGGACAGTGGCCTCAAAGTCCTTGGCAAGCCGGACAGCTACATGTCAAAAGACCCATGATGGGTCCACACTGACCACCTGTGTCCTTGCCGTGTCACCATGCCATGAAAGTCGGTCTCCTCAAAGGGTCTGAGATCGTGGTGCAACCGACTGGTGGTGTTTCATGGGTGCTCATTGCCTCCTGTACAGTGTTATGAGCTCTGGCACCATAGCCTTTATGTCTCAGAGCAGAGAAGATTTCAGCAAGAGTGAAGTGCTCAGTAAGAAGTGATTTATTAGAATAGGACACTTGTGAGGTTTATAAGCGGGTGGGTGAGAAATGCCATGCCCTGAGTACTTAGTGGGCTACAGTTTTATAATCAAAGAAAAAGTAGGGAGGGGGAGAAGACCTTCTTTGTCTTTCTTGAGCAGGCGTCGTGTTTCTAGCATCAGCTCCTCCCCCGGGTAGGGCAGGGAGCTTTACTTGTCCCTCCCGGTATGGACGGTCCAGGACTGTCGTTGTTGCTAGTCAGGCTCTAAGTCGTGTCGGACTCTTTGCAACCCCATGGACTGCATCACACCAGGCTTCTCTGTCCTTCACTGTCTCCCAGGGTTTGCTCAAATTGAGTCCACTTGAGTGGGTGGACATGGTGAGTGATCTGAGAAGCTATCCAACCATCTCCTCCTCTGTCTCTCCTTTCTCTTCCTACCCTCAGTCTTTCCAAGCATCAGGGTCTTTTCCGGTGAGTTGACTCTGCATCAGGCGACCAAAGTACTGGAGCTTCAGTTTCAGCATCGGTCCTTCCAATGAATTTTCAGGGTTGATTTCCTTCAGGATTGACTGGTTTGATCTCCTTGCTTTCCCAGGGACTCTCAACAGTCTTCTCTAGCACTCCAATTCAAGAGCATCAATTCTTCAGTGGTCTGCCTTCTTTACGGTCCAATTCTCACATGACTACTGGAAAACCTATAGGTTTGACTATACTGACCTTTGTCAGCAAAGGGATGTCTCTCCTTTTTAATATGCTGTCAAAGTTTGTCATAGCTTTCCTGCCAAGAGCCAAATGTCTTTTAATTTCATGGCTGCAGACACCGTCTGCAGTAATTTTGGAGTCCAAGAAAATAAAACCTGTCACTATTTCCACTTTTCCCCTTCTATTTGCCATGAAATGATAGGACCAGTTGCCATGCTCTTAATTTTTTGAATGTTGAGTTTAAAGTCAGCTTTTTCACTCTTCTCTTTCACCCACCTCAAGAGGCTCTTTATTTCCCCTTCACTTTCTGCCATTAGAGTGGTATCATCTGCCCGGCTGAGGTTGTTGCTATTTCTCCCGGCAACCCTGGTTCCAGCTTGTGATTCATCCAGCCCAGAATTTTGTATGATGTACTCTGCATACAAGTTAAATAAGCAGGGTGACAGTATACAACCTTGACATACTCCTTTCCCAATTTTGAACCAATCCATTGTTCCATGTCCGATTCTAACTGTTGCTTTTTGACCCACATGTTTCTCAGGAGACAGGTAAGGTGGTCTGGTATTCCCATCTCTTTAAGAATTTTCCACAGTTTGTTGTGATCCACACGGTCAGAGGCTTTTGTGTAGTCAATGAACCAGAAATAGATGTTTTCCTGGAATTATCTTGCTTTCTTTATGATCAAATGAATGTTGGAAATTTGATCTCTGATTCCTTTGCCTTTTCTAAACCCAAGCTTGAACATCTGGAAGGCCTCGGTTCATGTACTGCTGCAGACTCGCTTGGAGAATTTTGAGCATTACCTTGCTAGCGTGTGAATACTTTGGCATTGGAATGAAAATCTTTGGGATTGGAATGAAAACTGACCTTTTCTAGTCCTGTGGCCACTGCTGTGTATGCAGCACTTGAGCAGCAGCATCTTTTAGGATTTGAAATAGCTCAGCTGGAATTCCATCACCTTCACTAGCTTCGTTTGTTGTATTGCTTCCTAAGGCCCCCTCAACTTCACACTCCAGGATCCCTGGCTCTAGGTGAGTGATCACACCATTGTGGTTATCCAGGTCATTAAGACGTTTTTTGTATAGTTCCTGTTTGTATTCTTGCCACCTCTTCTTAATCTCTTCTGCTTCTGTTAGGTCCTTACCATTTCTGTCCTTTATCGTGCCCATCCTTGCATGAAATACTCCCTTGACATTCCCAATTTTCTTGAAGAGGTCTCTAGTTTTTCCCATTCTATTGTTTTCCTCTATTTCTTTGCATTGGTTACTTAAGAAGGCTTTCTTTTTTTTTAATCTCTCCTTGCTATTCTCTGCAATTCTGCATTCAGTTGGGTATATCTTTGCATTTCTCCCTTGCCGTTCACTTCTCTTCTTTTCTCAGCTATTTGTAAAGCTTCCTCAGACAACCACTTTGCCTTCTTGCATTTCTTTTTCTTGGGGATGGTTTTGGTCATGCCTCCTGTACAGTGTTATGAACCTCCATCCATAGTACTTCAGGCACTGTGTCTACCAGATCTAATCCCTTGAATCTATTTGTCACCTCCACTGTATAATCATAAAGGATTTGATTTAGGTCATACCTGAATGGCCTAGTGGCTTTCCCTAATTTCTTCAACTTAAGTCTGAATTCTGCAATAAGGAGCTTATGATCTGAGCCCCAGTCAGCTCCAGGTCTTGTTTTTGCTGACTGTATAGAGCTTCTCCATCTTCGGCTGCAAAGAATATAATCAATCTGATTTCAGTATTGACCGCCTGGTGATATCCATGTTGTAGAGCCAAGAGATCTCTGGAGTAAGAGGCAAGTTTGGCCTTGGAGTACAAAAATGAAGCAGGGCAAAGGCTAACAGAGTTTTGCCAAGAGAACGCACTGATTATAGCACACACCCTCTTTCAACAGCACGAGAGACGACTCTACACAAGGATTGTCATAGCACTTTGGAAAAATATTTTCAGGTCTCAGTACAGTGAGGGTCTTTCATTTTGAATCACCCTTACATAAATTATTGTTTTTTTCTGTACACAGAGCTTGTTTGGGGGGTTATTAACTTGATGACACCACTGGGTAGGTTGTAGGCCTTATTTTCTTCTATTGTTTTATTATTTGGGGGGCGTTGTGCAAAGACCATGTCTTAGGAGCCAAAGAAGATGTTTTGAAGGTTATTAACTCACTGAGCCCACTGGGCAGGGTGTGGGTCCCATGCCTCTGCTGTCTTATTGTTTGGGGGCCTTCTCGTGCTTCTGTTATGTGGTTCTATTGCTAAGCAAGCCTGCTTGGTGTTGTGGTTAAGCAAACCTGCTTTCTCGAGTAATCATTAACTTACAGGGGGTCTCCCAAAGTTTTCTACTTACAATCCCCTAGTGAGATTAACTGTTGAATCACCTATTTTGCCCCTTCATTCTGTCCCTATCAATGGGATAGAGCCTTGCTTCTCAAGGTGTGGCAGATAGAACAACAGGCAGGACTTCACCTGGGCACTTCTTAGGATTGCAGACTCCGGAGCCCCGCCCCTGGCCTCTGACTCAGAACCCCCGGGTCTGAAAAGCTCCAGGTGATCCCTGTGCAGGAGAATCGCTGGGGGAGGCCCTGCCCCTTCCTGTCTTCCTCTAGCACGTTCACTGGAATGCTTTAGCACATTGGAATGCTTAGCACATTTGCTGCAAGTTTTACACTTCACTTGTTTGCATCTAAGAAAAGAAAAGAATGGGAGCCTGAAGCCTGCAAGGGACCTGGAGGAGCACAGATCACAGATAGGGCTTGAGACCAGCTGTGTCACTGACTACTGAGGGGACCTTAGGCAAGTAGCTTCACCACTCTTTTTTTTTTTTAACTTACTTTTTTTGAAGTTTAGTTGATTTACAATGTTGTGTTAATTTTCACTGTACAGCAAAGTGATCAATTATACATAATATATACATTCTTTTTCATCTTTTCCATTATGGTTTATTACAGGATATTGGCCATAGTTCCCTGTGCTCTACATTAGGGCCTTGTTGTTTATCTGTTCTATATAGAAAAGCTGACGTCTGCTCACCCCAGCCTCCCACTCCAACTCTCCCTCAGCCGCCTCCCCCTTGGCAACCGCAGGTCTGTTCTTTATGTCTGAGCTTCACCAATCTTGAGTCTTCATTTTTCCGCAATGAAAAGGATCCTGCTGCAGTGAAAAAGAGGGACAAGTTGTCTTTTTTCTCTTGCCCTTTCCAGAGTTCTTTCTTACTTCAGCTGTTGCTGCTCACTAGTCAGTAATCAAGACTAACCTGATATGTAAATTACATCCTGTACCTACCACCCTCAAAGGAGAACAAACTACTTCTGCACCTACTATCTTTTAACTCTATGCTACTCACATCCCGTGTTGGTGCTCGAAATTACAGCACTCTCTTTGCAGACCACCTCTTGAAGTTCTCCTTTTTGTATCACAGAATGGAGACCCCAGTACAAATTCAAATAGGCTACCTGACACCAGCCGATAACTGTTTTTGAAACAATGCAAGAGGAAATGAAGGTCTGTCTAGTCAAAGGTATCATTTTTCTGATAGTCATGTATGGATGTGAGAGTTGGACTATAAAGAAAACTGAGCACTGAAGAATTGATGCTTTTGAACTGTGGTGTTGGAGAAGACTCTTGAGAGTCCCTTGGACTGCAAGGAGATCCAACCAGTCCAACCTAAAGGAAATATGTCCTGAATATTCATTGGAAGGACTGATGTTGAAGCTGAAACTCCAATACTTTGGCCACCTGATGGGAAGAGCTGACTCATTGGAAAAGACCCTGATGCTGGGAAAGATTGAAGGCAGGAGGAGAAGGGGATGACAGAGGATGAGATGGTTGGATGGCATCACTGACTCGATGGACGTGAGTTTGAGCAAGCTCCAGGAGTGATGGACAGGGAAGCCTGGCGTGCTCCAGTCCATGGGGTCACAAAGAGTCAGACACAACTGAGCAGCTGAACTGAAGAGGAAAAAGAATACAAGATCCTTAGGCTTTTGTTCCTCGTCACCGACCCCTGACTGTGAGCCCTCATCTATGTAATCCACCAGATTCCTCATGAAAAAGGGGCGGGGGCACAGTTCTTGAGGCAAGAATACCAGAGTGGGTTACCATGCCCTCCTGCAGGGGATCTTCCCGACCTAGGGATCGAACCCGTGTCTCGCGTGTTTTCTGCATTGGCAGATGAGTTCTTTCCCACTCGCGCCAGCAGGGAAGCCCCTTGAGGCATGGGAGTACTATGTTCCCCCCTTCCACCCGCTGAGGGTTAAAGCCACCTTTCTGTTGCCTCCAAATTCTGTCTCTGTACTTTTTTATTCAACTTCGGTGAGCAGAGACAGCCAAGATTTTGGCTGCAACAATCCTTTCTGCCTCACAAGGTTGTTGTGAGACGAAGTAGTTAAAACTTCTAACTCCATGCCAAGCACACAGTAGGCATGCAAAAAAAAAAAAGACATACCCAAGGCCTAGCTTAGTGCTTAGCTTGCAGTATTTAGGAAATTTGGTTGAAATGAATTCAGCTGAAGCAGGTTGACTTTTGGCCTCCAAGGAAACAGAATGTCTGTACGACGGGGAGGGAGTTGCAGAAATGTCCATTTCTTCCCTCTGATGGTTTTCACATCAAATCTTCAGCTGTCCACACGTAAAAGTATTTTTCCCTGCCTTTCAAGGGTCAAGAGGCTGGGTGGAGACATAAACGGACAGAGAGCAGGGACAGAGGCCAGGTGGCCTTGGCATTTGGAACTCACAGGCTGACCTCCAGACTTCAAAGCAAGTGTAGCAACCGGAGAGCTGTGCCAAATTCAGCCCCGACTTCTATTTTGTTTGGGCTGGACAGGGTTTAACTTTTTTTTTTTTTTTAATTACTTGAAGAGTTTTAAAAATCTGGAGAATTTCAGGGGAAAAAATATCTGATTTTCTGGCTTTTCTTAAAAATACTGGCATCCCGCAACCTCCACTGCCTGGCAACGCTTGGCTGGAGCAGAGATGGCTGCTCCCTGGCAGGGCCGCCCGTCACTGCTTTGTCACAGACCACACCCTCCCCTGTGGTCACGCTTCACCCACACATGTCCTTGTTTGGCCTCAACCATTATCTTCCTGGCCTCTCCTTAACTGATACCTGGAAAAAAACAGAAGACAGTAGGGTATTTGAGAAAGACTTTGACTCTGTAATCCATGGAATGAGGCTTTGAATACACTGAGTCATCCTTTTAAGGCCCAGATCCAGTACCTTAATGTCTCTCACTATGTGAGCCCTTAGTTTATGCCAAGGTCTTTGCATGATTTTATCCTTACCATGGTTCTGTGAAGTGAGTCCCGTTTTTATCGATGAGAAAAGGGGTGTATCTGTGGCCCCAAACCACACAGAGCGCAGAGCCAGGGCATAAAGGTGCATCCGGAAGACCCCGTGGTTCCTAAGCCCTTGGCTGTAGGCTTAGCTTCACATAGGTGCACATAGAGGGTTGCAAGGTGTTAAACCAGGTGAGTCAGCTCGGGGGGTAGGTAAGAGAATTATTGGCTAAACCACAAAGTAACCCTGAACCAAGGCCTTCCATCCCCCCTTCTCAGATCCCTGAACTCCCCAGGCTGCCTCAATAGCAGCAACCGTCCCAAGCAACCTGACACACGGACATCCAGGCAGAGAGGCAGTGGTCTCAAACATTGCAGTTAAAATAGAAAAGGACTTTCCTGGAGGCTCAGTTGGAAAAGAATCTGCCTGTCATGCAGGAGACCTGGATTGGATCCCTGGGTCAGGAAGATCCCCTGGAGAAGGGAATGGCAACCCAGTCCAGTATTCTTGGGCTTCCCTTGTGGCTCAGTTGGTAAAGAATCTGCCCACAATGCAGGAGACCTGGGTTCGATCCCCGAGTTGGGAAGATCCCCTGGAGGAAGAAGGCATAGCAACCCACTCCAGTATTCTTGCCTGGAGAATCCCCATGGACAGGGGAGTCTGGCGGGCTACAGGCCACGGGGTTGCAAAGAGTCAGACATGACTGAGCAACTAACACTTTCTTACACTTTCTTTCTTGAAATATCTGACCTTTGCAAAATTTTACAAAAGCATGAGGATGCTTCGTTGGGCCCTCTGGGGATGTTGGAAGGGCCCGCATAAGCAGAGAGAGATAAAGCTTATGTTTATTTAGCTTCACGGGGATCAGCCCTGCTTCCAGCTGCAGGTGACAGAAAAGCCAGCTCCAATTGACAACAGAATACAAGAAACCTCCCCTGCGTGCAAACTGGAAGTCAGAGGTGAGTGGCTTGAGGAGTGGAGACAGCAGTACCTGTGGGGGAGAAGCAGGCCCAGGCTCTGTGTGCCTTTGCTCCCTACCCGCTACAGATCAGCTCCGTGCTATGCTTGGACCCCCTCTGTCCTGGCAGTGGCTGTGAGGAGCCACGTGGCTGTCCACCTTCTCTAAGAACTTTCACAGAACCTGCAGCCACCTTCTCCTTGGGTATCACTGGTCCAGAATAGATCACTCACCAGTCCAAAGCAGATCACAGGTGAGGCCACTGGGATTCCTTCTAGTCCAATCTAGTCTGCCCCTGGAGTCGAGTCAAGGCCTTAAATTTGGTTGCTGCTCTTCCAATGGGCTTCTCAGGTGGCGCTCGTGGTAAAGAACCCACCTGCCAATGAAGGGAAACATAAGAGATGCAGATTTGATCCCTGGGTTAGGAAGATCCCCTGGAGGAGGGCGTGGTAACCCACTCCAGTGTCCTTGCCTTGGAGAATCCCTTGGACAGAGGAGCCTGGTGATCTACAGTCCATAGGGTTGCAAAGAGTCAGACATGACTGAATTGACTTAGCACTTTGCTGAAGTGAAGAGTAGGCCATATCCACTTTCCTTTAAGGATAATGATGCCAGAGGATGATGAGGCACCTGACAAGCTTATTGGGAGAAAACATGCAGTTAGGTTACACCCAGATCAACCTTAGACTAATAGTCAGTCAGCAAGCGTTACTAAAGACTTACTCTATGCTTAGCTGAATATCATACCAACAATTCCTTTTATAAAACTGTGGTTGGATGTACATAACACAGGGCTTCCTGGGTGGCTCCGTGGTAAAGAATCTACTGGCAATGCAGGAGAAGCATGGTCAGGAAGATCCCCTGGAGAAGGGAATGGCAACCCACTCCAGTATGCTTGCCTGGGAAATCCCATGGACAGAGGAGCCAGGCGTCACAGAAGAGTTGGACACGCCTGAACGGCTAATCCACAACCACCACCATATATAACACAGAGTTCAGCGTTTTCACCACTTGGGAACGTACAGTTTTGTGGCATTAAGTACAATCATACTACTGTACAACCATCCATCTTCAGAACCTCTTCATCTTCCCCACGTTCTGCACCCATAAAACAGTAACGTCACTCACTTGAGGTCCCGGGGGTGGTCAGACTCACCAGCTCCTCTTGAGCAGATGTCACTGTTTACGTTTCACGTCTCACACAATCGGGAAATGAGCACACAGGTGCCATTTCGGTTCATTCCTTCCTTCCGTCAAGCCAGCGAGCCTAAGCGCGCACTCCAGAATAATTGCCTTCTGTTGCTTGCTAGGAACTACAGGGAGACAGGAGAAACATAAAAACGCCTCAGTAACTCCTCAGCTACATTTTTCACAGGGCTGTGGGAGAGCTGGCAACAAGGAGAAAGGATGTGTTTTTGAAAGGATAAAGCCCCCTTATTACAGTGTTACAGAAAATTCCCGCTGCTACAGTTTCCTTCAGGAAAACTCCAGGCGCTGCCAGTACCGGTGTAGGTAAAACAATGAAGACATTCTGAAGCCTTGTTTTCAAAGCCAAGAACAAGCTTCAGGAGTGCCAGGAAATGTCACCGTAAAAGTCCGGGGAGATGGAAGCGTCCTGGAGACCACACCAACAGAGCTTTTATCGGCGCTGTTGTGTCACGCGCACCCTGCCTGGCTCTCCTTGAGGAAGGGGGGTCTCTTGCAAGGGAAGAGCCTTTTTCTGGTCACTTCTTAGCCGTCAGTGGCTGTGTGACTGTTGGACTAAAAGCGTTCAAAGTCAGGAACTTTTATTCCATTCTCCTGTGTGTGTGAAGCAGAGGCGCCTGTATCATTCCTTCAGTATTCTCCCAAGAAGACGTGGGTGCTCGGCTGAAGCGAGGGTGCCTTTCTCAGTTTCTGCACTCCTCACGCTTGGAGCCAGATGATCCCTTGTAACCAGGAGCTGCCACCTGCCCTGTAGGAAGCTTAGCAGCACCCCTCACTACTCAATACTGGTGGCAGTGCCCCCCGTCCCACAACTTGTGCTTATCACAACCAAAGACATCTCCAGTGGTTGCCACATGTCCCCTGTGAGTAGGCTTGCCAGCTTTAGGAAAGAAGATGGGAAGAAGGGAGGAAGGAGGGACAAGAGAAGGAAAGAAGCAAAAAGGATGCCTAGTTATATGTGAATTTCAGACAAGCAAGGACTCATTTTATTTTAATATTTGGGACATACTTATACTAAAAAGGTATTCAGTAAAATTTTTTAAAAATTGGACTGTAGTCTTTACAACTGGAGCATAGTTGCTTTACAACGTTGTGTTAGCTTCCGCTGTACAATGAAGTGAATCGGCTATACATATGCACATAACCCCTCCCTTTTGAGCCCCCTTTCCACTCACCCCACCCCAGCCCTCTAGGTCATCATAGAGCTCCGTCCAAGCTGCGTGCCCGGTGCTGCAGCAGCTTCCCACTAGCTACCTGTTTAGCACATGGTGGCGTATATATGTCCAGGCTACCCTCTCAGTTCATCCTACCCTCTCCTTCCCCCACGGGCTCCACAAGTCTGTTCTCTGTTCCTACCCTGCAGATAGATTGATCTGTACCATTTTGCTGGATTCCACATGCATGTGTTAATATACGATATTGTTTTTCTCGTTCTGACTTTCTTCACTCTGTGTGATAGACTCTGGGTTCGTCCACATCACTGAAAATGACCCCATTTCTTTCCTTCTTATGGCTGAGTAGTATGCCATTGTATGTATGTACCACAGCTTTATCCATTCATCTGTCGAGGGACTCTTAAGTTGCTTCCGTGTCCTGGCTATTGTAAATAGTGCTGCAGTGAACACTGGGATACATGTGTCTTTACAAAAGTATTCGTTGTTGATGTGAAGTCCAGACGTAATAGGGAATCCTGGATTTTATCTGGGAACCCTGTGTAGGGGGCAGCATCAGGTTCAGTTGAGAACTACTGCTTAGGGCTTGACCAGGACTGTCCTTTTTTTTTTTTAAATTTGAGGATAATTGCTTTACAATATTGTGGGTTTTTTTCATTTGTTTTTAATTGGAGGATACTTGTTTTACAGTACTGTGTTGGTTTCTGCCATACATCAGCGTGATTCAGCCTCAGGTATACACACGCCCCCTCCCTCCTGAGCCTCCCCCACCCCCCCACCCCCCCCCACCCCCGTCTCCCACCCCATCCTCCTCCTCTAGGATGTCGCGGAGCATCAGACTGGGCTCCCTGTGTCGTACTGCAGATTTCCACTGACTGTCCATTTCACATACAACAAGTGCCCACTGTCTATTTCATGTGTATGTTTCTATGCTACTCTTTCCATTTGTCCCATCTTCTCCTCGTCCTGGTTTTCGCACTACAAGTTCAGCATCCCAGGAAACTCCTCAGTCCCAGGCAAACTCACCCTGGAAGCTTCAGGCTCCATCTTTTGTGCTGGTTTCGCCTACCAGGCTCCCTCAGGCTCCCCAAGCCCCTGGGAGACGCCAGTACTTTCAGTGAATGGAGAGGCTTCACTGCGGGACTGACAGGGCCCTCCATGGGAACTGCTAAATGGTCCTATTTCTGTTGAACGGTTGATTCACAAACACAACCAAAGCATTACCAATAATGGCTTGAGCCAGCCTTCAAAGTGCCCTATTGATTTTGACGACCTCAGAGTAGATTATTCTTCCCAGAAAACAACATCCATATCCCAGACATTTCATCTTAAATAGCCCAGTGCTGGGAACTAATGGGTGTCCCCTACTAGCCAGTGGGACTATAAGTGTGCTTCGGTTTTCCTATAAATCCTCAAGATGGAGTTTCTGTGGGTTGTTGTTGCCCTAATTCAGAGTTGTATTGACCTATCTCCCCCGGCGTCCTGGGGGGAATGCTTAGTAACAACTAAGCAACACAGATGATTTTTTTTTTTCCTTTCCCCTGTCATTTTATATTGGGCAAGACAGCGAATTGACGCAGGGGGAGGGGAGGAGAGTGTTCCAGAAGATTCTTCTGTACTAATACATTGGTTGCTCTCCACGGTGTTTCTCAGTCCACCGCAGACCCTATAACTCACTCTATAATTTTTTTTTTCCGCAAAACTCCAGACTTAAGACTCTATGAAAAGAAAATTCATTTTTGGTTTCTTGAGCCCATCAGATTCCTAGTTGCTGTAATGGGCACCTGACCGCTGTGTTAGTTGTTGGTGCTACGTGCCTGCTAAGTCACTTCAGTCATGTCCAACTCTTTGCAACCCTATGGACCATAGCCCGCCAGCTCCTCTGTCCATGGGGATTCTCCAGGCAAGAATAATGGAGTGGGTTGCCATGCTGTCCTCCAAGGGATCTTCCCGACCCAGGGATCGAACCCACATCTCTTATGTCTGTCTGTACTGGCAGGCAGGTTCTTTACCACTAGTGGCATCTGGAAGCCCCTTGTTGGTGGTGGCTGGCGGTGAAAATGAAGTGTTCTTTAAGAAATCAAAAATGAGGCCTTTCCCCAAGAATTTAACTGAAAAAGTTCATGTTCGATGGCAGTGACTAACGTGGTAAATGTGCTACTAAGAAGTCTGGGAACAGCTCACAGCTCCCATCAGGACATCTGCACGTAGTCTCGGAGAGGCAGGATGTGGCTTGATGGTACTGAGTTCAGGAGACCCCCTCTGGGGGGTCAGGAGGACGTCTGTGCATAGCTCTGCCTGCTGCTAGCTTGAAGTCAGTCTGTGGCTGTGGACCTTGGCAAATGCTACATATCAGGACTTTTTTTTTTTTCCTGAGAGCCATGTGTTAAACATTTACTAGTTCACTGTTGAATTGAAGTATACTTATTATTTTTCTTACATATTTATTTATCTATTTGGCTGACCACGTCTTATTTGAGGCTCGAGGGCTCCTTGATCTTCATTGCGGCTTGTGGGGCCTTTAGTGGAGGCATGTGAGATCTAGTTCCCTGACCAGGAATTGAACCTGTGCCCTGTACATTGGGAGCACAGAGTTTTACCCACTGGACCACTACAGAAGTACCCTGGAGCTATAGGGAATTCCTAGCACCCAGCCCATTGAGTTTGACCATGTCTGGAGAAGGACATTATAAACAGCCTGGACGTGAACTAGGAGACTTGGCCACTTTCTTATCAGTACGTAGCTGGGGCCTTACCCTTGAAGACATGCATCCCCCGATCCAGGGATTATACTCAGCTTTTGCTTTACAGAGCTTTCTGGATCTTGAGAGTGTGACTAGAAAATTATAGACCAATAGAAGCAAGCTTTCATAGCCATATACTAACATTGGGAAAGTAAGTGAATTCTGGCTCTTGCCATGGGCGAGCCCTCACCAGCTCCTCCTTGTGAGAGCTGAGATGGAGCTAGAGAAGGCTGCAGCCAGGACTGCAGGAATCATGACTGGCTGTGTTGTTACAGGACTCAGGGGAAGGGGGAGCCCTGCAAAGCCAGAGACTGCTGCAACCTGAGGAGGCAGCCAGCAGGAAGGTGGCCAAGACAGTCCTCAAGGAGCCATATTGAGGGCTGTATCTTAGGGACTCGGATGGGGTGGCTCAGACCGTAAAAGCATCTGCCTGCAATGTGGGAGACCTGTGTTTGATCCCTGGGTCGGGAAGATCCCCTGGAGAAGGTGATGGCACCCCACTCCAGTACTCTTGCCTGGAAAATCCCACGGATGGAGGAGCCTGGTCGGCTCCAGCCCATGGGGTTGCAAAGAGTCAGACACAACTGAGTGACTTCGCTTTAACTTTTCAGGAGGGAAACAAGCAGGAGGAAGCGGACTGGATGTTCCTGTTTGGGTCTGGAGGCAGGTCAGCTCGCTTGGGCGGGTGAGCACTGGCTAAACTGGATTGGCCTTCAGAAGGCTCCAGTGAAATGGTGCGTTTGTTGGCCTGGTAGCACAGTCTCTGGGCCTCCCCTATGTGAAAGGATTGTATGTGTATGCTAAGTCACTTCAGTCGGGTCTGACTCTTCGTGACCCTATGGACTGTAGCCCGCCAGGCTCCTCTGTCCATGGGATTCTCTAGGCAAGAACACTGTTGTGGGCTGCCATACCCTCCTCCAGAGGATCTTCCTGACCCAGGGATCGAACCCCCATCTCTTATGTCTCCTGTGTTGGCAGGTGGGTTATTTACCACTGGCGCCTCCTGGGAAGCCCTTAGTGAAAGGATTAGCTAAGGGCAGGCCGGCCTCAGGGGTCAGGAAGTGGTTTCTTCTGCCTGAACCACTCTTAGTATGTTTTTACACACACTGCAATCTCTTATCCATCAATTATTAAAAAGCTAAGTGACTTTCACCTCCAGCTGTCTTCTCTTCCCATCAGGATATATTTCAGAAGGTGGACAACTCGGGTCTGATTGTTTTACATCCAGGATTCAAACTTTTAGCTCTCAAATCCTTGCTCAAATCCTGAGCATGAGCAGCAGGGCGTGAAGCACCGGCCTCTGTCAAGCTGGGGCGGGTGGCAGGGGAAGATAGAACATAGACACAGAAGACAAACAGGCAGGTGGGGCCATGCCATCCCACCATCCTCAGGTGACCTGTTTACCTGGGGGCTAAGAACCTCCTGGTAAAGGAATTTGAACAATGCCAGAGTTCTGATACATAAACAAGGCATGTTTTGCGACTTGAAGGTAAGTCCCATAAGGCTTATCCATAGGGCCCAGAGAAGTGCTAAGCACGTTGCAGTTATCACACAAAAGAATAATCCCATACACAGCCTTACTGGGACCAGGTATTGTTCTGGGCATCATGCATAAGTCAACTCAAGTTAACCAGTAACAATCTCATAGGGAAGTGTAGCATATGTTTTGGGTGCCACATCAAGGCCCCTTGTCTCACCCTGGATTTCAGTCCACGGTAGTGGGGGGCTTTCTCCTTGGATGAGACCCTTCAGCTGTGTGTCCAGATTTGACCCTCTCTGCCCCTGAGACCCACTGAAGCTGCAGGAGCCAACTCAGCCTTCTGAAGGGCAGGGCAGGGCAGGTGGCCCCTAGTACCTGGCTCCCACTCTGGGCAGCTCTCCAATGGGGGGGCGGGGGGGGGGGGCGGGGTTGCAGCTGTGGATCAATGCTCCTGCCCCCACCCCTTCAGGAAGGCAGTTCTGGAGGGGTGGGGTGTTCCGCACACCTCTCAGACCCTGATAACATACCTTTGTGTTGGGCCCTCCCTCCTTCCCAGCTCATCTTCCTGCCCGTTCACCCCTGCCTCCTGGATTGTTTTGGATGTTCTGTTGCTCAGTTGTGTCTGACTCTTTGCAACCCCATGGACCGCAGCGTGCCAGGCTTCCCTGTCCTTCACCATGGGAAGCTCTCCAATAAGGGGAGACGGGGTTGCTCAAACTCAGGTTCATTGAGTTGATGATGCCATCCAACCATCTCATCCTCTGTCGCCCCCTTCTCCTCCTGCCTTCAGTCTTGCCCAGCATCAGGGTCTTTTCCAACGAATCAGCTCTTGGCATCAGGTGGCCAAAGGTGACTTCATGGGGTCACTTTCCAAATTAACTACCCACACCTAAGGCCCTGTCTCAACGCTGCTTGCAGGGAGACCCAAACCAAGATAAAGAGATTCCATAGATATGATTATTTTATAGATAATCAGTCCACAATGAATATTTGTTGCTGACTGATTGAATGAATGAACGTGAGGTTGGGAGGGGAGGAGAATGACTTGAGGTGGCTGTGACGGAGGAGTAACTAAACTTGCCAAACCCCCGCCGCCACCACCACTAAAATTAGACCAAGTAGCCTTTGTCACAGGGGGCAGCCCAGGGAGCTGATCCTCTTCTCTCTTCACACAGTCTGGGGCTGCAGGGGATGGGGTGAGCTGCAGACATCTGCTTCTGAAGTCCTTTCCTGGGCTGTGTAGAGCACGGGTGAAGTGAAGTGAAGTCGCTCAGTTGTGTCTGACTCTTTGCGACCCCATGGGCTGTAGCCTACCAGGCTCCTCTGTCCATGGGATTTTCCAGGCAAGAGTCCTGGAGTGGATTGCCATTTCCTTCTCCAGGGGATCTTCCCACCCCAGGGATTGAATCCGGGTCTCCTGCATTGTAGACAGACGTGTTGCCGTCTGAGCCACCAGGAAAGTCCATTCAATATCTTGTAATAACCTGTAATGGAGAAGAATCTGAAAAAGAATAGACACACATATGTATGTGTGAGAGCCCCTTGGACAGCAAGAAGATCAAATCAGTCCATCCTAAAGGAAATCAACCCTGATTATTCATTGGAAGAACTGATGGTAAAACCAAAGTGCCAATACTTTGGCCGCATGATGCTAAGAGCCGACTCACTGGAAAAGACCCTGATCCTGGGAAAGACTGACAGCGGGAGGAGAAGGGGATGACACAGGATGAGATGGCTGGGTGGCATCACCAACTCGATGGACATGAGTTTGAGCAAGCTCTGGGAGTTGGTGATGGACAGGGAAGCCTGGCATCCTGCAGTCCATGGGGTCACAAAGACTCAGATACGACTTAGCGATTAAACAGCAATGTTTGTATAACTGAATCACTTTGCTGAACACCTGAAAGTAACACAGGTTGTACAGCAAGTACACTTCAATTTTTTTTAAAAAATGAGAGGCTTCCTGAGAGTGTCCACTCCTCATGAGCCTGGATGGGAGCACTGGAATTTCTACATGTGGCCAGCAGTGCCCACAGCAGGTCCGAGCTTGGCAAAGGATGCTGACAACCCAGTCACCACCAATATCCCGGTCTGACTCATAAGCCCACTGAACTGTTCTTGGATACTCTCAGGAGAACCTTGAGATGGGGCTTGCAAAAGACTGGAATTCCGGTGAGCAATTTATGTGGCATAATTTCCCCCGTGACTAGTGAGGCATAGGGACAAGCTGGTTACAATGCTCTGAAACCCTCTTTGATGGAGGTATGACTACAGTTTCTGAAGATGGGTGGCCTGAGCTAGAATCTCAGTCTGGCCACCTGCTAGGCATGTGCAGGGACGTTTCTGTAATACATTTGGCTTTTTTGTAAAATTGATATAATATTCATGATTGCCAGGGGATTTGTCATGAGGATTAAATGAGATTCTGCATTTAGAGCACTTAGCACACAGAGCAATCACTCAGTACCTGTTAGAGAATATTTTATCATCGGCACCAATTTCTCCATTTTATCCCCAGTTTTCTCAATTCTCGGCTAAAGCTATGTTAGTGAATTCTGATCATGGTATCTGGCCATCCAGCATCTCAACTGCCTTTTTAATTTGAGGAGTCCCCTACTTTGAGCTCTCATTGTCCTGGCTCCCTGGCGCCCATAGTAGAGGATGACAAAAACTGGAGTTTCCAGCAGCCTTTGCAGCCAGGGCACAAGCCACCTGCAGGAGCCCCCAGTGCTGTGCCCACACTGGGCCTTGACTCCGGAGCTGGAAGCAGGAATGGTTTATTTCCTCCTCTCCCTCTCTGCTGCAGGTTGAAGTTTGTGACGCAGAGGTGGCAGCGATGCCACCCAGGGTTCAGTGGGGGCAGCAGGAGTTTCCCCAGCCTCCTTCTGCCACGTGATTCTGGGTGTTGCTCCAGGCTGCTTATCCCCCAGCTCAGGCATCTGCCTTCCAGCTGATTTTCTAGCTGCTCAGGATTCTTTCCATCAAACTCTCTTCTGCTTCCATTGACGAAGGCTGGCCTCTGATGCACGTGACTTGGAACTATTGCCCCAGCCCGGGCTCACAGCCTGTCCCTGTCCATGCCTCGTCGAGTCACCCACAGTCCTGTATTTCTAAACCCGAAGCCAACACAAGCCATACCTCACGAAGCCCTGATGACTTCTTGCCGGTGTTACTGAGACAGTTCTCCTCTCACCCCAGCCCCCACACTACAGTCAGAGCAGTGCTTGTAGAACACAGATCTGGACCCACCACCCCTTCCTCACCAGCTCCTCTGAATCTTCCAAGTACTAACAGCACCCAGTACCGTTCTGACCACTTCTCTGTTCCATCTCCTCCCACCACTCACCCTCTACTCTCAATGCCCAGACAGACACAATGCCCCATGTCCCACCAGACACACCATGTCCCACCACTGTATCTCAAGGCACCTGCCAGGCACAAAGTGCTACTCATCCTTTGATTGGGCTTGGATTAATTTTATCCTGAGATGATGCTGGAAGAACATGGGTTTGGAATGAAAAGACTTGAGCCCAGATTCCAGCTCCCCACTTGACTTCTTTCTGCAGCGCCTGCGGTTCTTCATTTACCTTCCACAGATTCTGCCACGTGTCAGCCCAAGCATCTGGCTCACGGGAGCACACCGCAGGAGCTCAGTAAATGCTAATTCTTTCTCTCCTCCTGGTGCCAAGTCAGCCTGAACCTCTCACCAATTTATTCTCAAGGGAAAAGGCCTCATGGGCCCACCAGGCTGGGCTGGCATGTGCAGTGCCTCATTAGGAGCTGCAGAGAGCCTGGAAATCCAAAAAGCTGGCACAGAGGACACAGCGGGGCTGCCTCTTCCGAGTCCTTTGCAGTCACACGTGACCATGGAGAACAGCACCGTGAACAGGATGTATGTAACAGTAGCTCAGGTCAAATGCACACACCCTTCCAGAAACGCCCTGAGGCAGCACAGCCTTTGGCAGCCTGCCCCCCCACCTCCCCCACCCCCGCCAACACACACACTTTTTTTCACTAATCATGGCAATGATTTGTCCAAAAAAAAAAAAATCACATAGCAAAGGAAGCCAAAGGAATGTTGGTGCCTGTCCCCAGAGGCCACATATGTCTATTTTTGGTTCCCAGTAAAGCCCAGGACCCTGTAATTACTGTAATAACATGCTCTCTTCGTGAGGACAGATGACACAGTTGACCCCCGGTCCCCATCCATCTGGGCACAGGACGTGTGCCGTGGGTTGTTTTGTCAGCTGTGGACTTGGATTGCTTGTTGGTGCCTTCTCATCTCGTTTGGTCTGGGAGCAGGCATTGGCAGGAAGGTACGGCAAGATGAGCGTGGGGTCCACTGGACCTCTGAAGAAGGAATGGGCAGATGTGGAGTCTGGGGGCGTCGTGGATGAGCCTTGTATGGAATGTGGCCAAGGAGTCACTTCTGTAAGGACCAGATCCCAACCCCTTTAGTAATCAAACCCCTCACCTTGGTCTTTCCAGCCTGAGACCGGTGGACTCAATTCTGGCTCCCTCCTCAACCACTTCCTAGTCTTGGGAGCTGACTTGACTGTGGGGCCGCCCTCAGGACACTGCCAAGTCCAGCCTGCCGGTCAGATGTCAAATATATACTCTCAGACCAGCCTCCCTGAGCATAGTGAAGCCTGGTTACCCCTCGGTGGGCAGCTGTGGAACACCCTTCCCTGCTGCTCTTGATGAGTGTGGGGTCAGCTGGACCTCTGAGAAAAGTGGCAGAATACGCGTTCCCAAACTCCTCTGGCGCCTGGGTCTTTCTTATCGCTGCATCCTTGGGCATCATCTTCGGCCTCCCCCCACCGCACTTTCTCCTCTCCCCTCTCTTCTGCTTGATTCTTCCTGATGCCCACCGCTGTCTCAAATTATCCTATCTACTTTTTATTATTGAAATATAGTTGATTTACAATGTTTCAGGTATACAGCAAAGTGATTCCATTTTACATATATATTCATATGTATGTGTATATTTCATATTCTTTTCATTATAGATTATTGCAAGATATTGAATATGTTTCCCTGTGCCATGTAGTAGGTAGGTCTTTCTTGATCTCTTATGCATAGTAGTGTGTCTCTGTTAAACCCCAATTCCCAGTTTGGGAATGAACAGTATGGGGACACATAAGGAAGAAACAGTATCAGGTCACCTCAGGGTAAAGCTTTTCTGAACACTCTCCCCTAAAAGCAGATAGCATTGTCCTGCCACCTGGAACCGCCCCTTCCTGCCCACTCCATCATCACCCCATTATCTGGATGGTCTCTCTGGTTCCAGTCGGCTCCCCTCCCAGTTTGGACTGGAGTTCCTACCACCCAGTGAGCCAGGCTTTCCAATGTTCCATTTCAGTGTTAAAATCTTGTGGTCCCTTGCCTACCCTCCAGTCATTTGTTCTCTGAGCCTTGGTGTCATTTTGCCAGCCCCTGGAAAAGTACAAAGAAATCTCTTACCAAACCTCACCATCCTCACTTGTAAAGTACAGACGATCTCTTAGGCCCCTTCTGGTTACTCTTGTATGCGTGTCTATGTGTGTGTTGTATATAATAAGCGTGTAGAGACCGGTGTGTGCATATGCGTAACAGCCCTCTTTTATGAAAGCCTTCACAACCTACAATTATGTAAACCTTAGTCATGTACATTGTAGCATTCAGTCTTTATGGTAAACTGAATACAGGTGGGCCGTTGTAGCTACTCACATCCTGACCTTCTGACATTGAGGTGGTGATGTCATTGTGACCCCACACTGCGTGCCTGGTATTCAGAGGCACTGGGAGTGTGTGTGCCTCACAGAGAACAGGTAATGGGGTTCTCTTCCCACAAGTTCTCTGAGCCCATATATCCCTGTGGTTAAGAACTCAGGCTCTGCATCAGATCGATCCGAATTTGCAGCTTAGCTCGGCTATTCAGTGGCTGTGTAGTCTTATTTTCTAATTTGAACTGTGGTTGATTTACAATGTTGTGTTAGTTTCAGGGGTATGGGAAAGTGGTTCAGTTATGTATATACACATATCCCTTTCAGATTCTTTCCCTTTATAGGTTATTATAAGAGAGCGGCTGTAGTTCCCTGGGCTCTACCTTGCCCTTGTTTGCCTATTTTATATACAGTACTATGTATATGGACTTCCCAGGTGGCTCAGACGGTGAAGCATCTGTCTACAATGCAGGAGACCTGGGTTCGATCCCTGGGTCAGGAAGACTCCCTGGAGAAGGAAATGGCAACCCACTCTAGTACTCTTGCCTAGAAAATCCCATGGACAGAGGAGCCTGGGGTCCATGGGGTCTCAAAGAGTCGGACACGACTGAGCAACTTCACTTTCACCATATATATGCTGATCCCAAACTCCTAATTTATCCCTCTGTGCCCTCTTCCCTTTGGTAACCACAAGTTTTTTCCTGTGTCGGAGAGTCTGTTTTACAGATAAGTTAACTGTGTCATTTTTTATCCTTAAAGAAAAATACTTACTGTTTTTGGCTGTGCAGGGTCTTTGTTGCTGTGCACGGGCTTTCTCTAGTTGCAGCAAGCAGGAGCCACTTTCTAGTTGCAACACTCAGGCCTCTCCTTTGTGGCCTCCTTTATTGTGGAGCATGGGCTCTAGAGCACATGACCTTCACTTAGTCACCCCACGGCGGGTGCGATCTTCCCAGACCAAACCTGAGAGGATCAAACCTGTATCCTCTGCATCAGCAGACAGATTCTCAGCCACTGGACCACAAGGGAACTCTCAGTCATATTTTAGATTGCACTTGTAAGTGATTCTTATTTGTCTTTCTCTGCCTGACTTACTTCACTTCATATGGTCATCTCTAGATCTGCCCATGTTGCTCCAAATGGCATTATTTCATTCCAGTTTATAGCTGAGTACTAATCCATTGTATACATGACCATGCCTTCTTTATCCATTCATCTGTCAATGGATGTTTAGGTTGCTTCATGTCCTGGTTATTGTAAATAGTTCTCGAAACACCGAGGTGCATGTGTCTTCTCAAATTATGGTTTTCTCCAGATATAGGCCCAGGAATGGGATTGCAGGGTCATATGGTAGTTCTGTTTTTAGTTTTGTGAGGAACCTCCGTATTGTTTTCCATTGTGGCACACCAGTTTACATTCCCACCAACAGTGCGTAGAGGGTTCCTTTTTCACCATACCTTCTCTACCACTTATTATTTGTAGACATTTTGATGACGGCTATTCTGACTGGTGACATCAAGTTACGTAACCTTTCTGAGCCTGAGTCTTATCCTCTGGGACATGAGGAAATTAATAATATGTATATATTCACAATGTGGACTTCCCTGGTGGCTCAGACAATAGAGAATGTTCCTGCAATGCGGGAGACCCGGGTTCGATCCCTGGGTCAGAAAAATCTCCTGGAGAAGGGAATAACTACCCACTCCAGTATTCTTGCCTGGAGAATTCCAGGGACAGAGGAAACCGGCTGGCTACAGTCCATGGGGTCACAGAGTCGAACAGGACTGGGTGACTAACATACATATCACAATGTACTCATGAGAATTAAATGAGTTAGTCCATTGAAGGGCTCAGCACAGACCTGGTACACAGAACCCAGTAAATAATATTACTATTTAAATTATTATTGATATTAGCACATACTGATTCCCACAAAGTGCTTCTTGCTACATAGGTTCTGAATATTTTTAATTTTTAAAATCCAGTAGCAATCCATCACAGAGAAGGCAATGGCACCCCACGCCAGTACTCTTGCCTGGAAAATCCCATGGACGGAGGAGCCTGGTAGGCTGCAGTCCATGGGGGTCGCTAAGAGTCGGACACGACTGAGCGACTTCACTTTCACTTTTCACTTTCATGCATTGGAGAAGGAAATGGCAACCCATTCCAGCGTTCTTGCCTGGAGAATCCCAGGGACTGGGGAGCCTGGTGGGCTGCCATCTATGGGGTCGCACAGAGTCGGACACAACTGAAGCGACTTAGCAGCAGCAGCAGCAGCAGCAGCAATACATCATTCCTAGTGGAAACTATGACTCTGAGCTGAGGTCAGATGAGCAAGATCAGGGAGGACATTGCAGAAGTCTGATGGCAGGAAAGATAGCACCCCATGAAACGTTTCTGTGGTCTTGCAGATGGTAGTAATGCCTGTGATTCACGCATAACTGACACAGAGAGAATCTTGTGTCGATACACAGAGCTGCCCACAGGAATAGTTGAGAGGTCTCTTTAAAGGAGCGCCAATCCATAAAAGGCCATAAATTGAGAATGAATTATAGCAAGAACCATGGCTTTCAGCAGAGGACACATTTCCTGCACAGGGCCTGCTGTAAACACTTAGGGTTCACCTGAAAAGCGTTAGGCTAAAGTCACCCTCAGCCCAGCCCCTTTGCAGTCAGAGGTTTGGGATGAATCTTCCTCCATGGCCCAGATAACCAGCTGCTGCCTGGGCGTAGTTCCTGGGGGAGAACCTCTCCTCAGCCCTGAGTGAATGAAATGTCCACATGTGAAAGCGTTACCTAGAAGGTTCTTGATGGAACCCACTTCTCCAACCAGCCCACAGAAGAGAAGAGTTTCAGTCCATTGGGCTTGTTTTCTAAGTGATTATTGAGCTTGCACCCCTGTAGCCTGGGGGAGCCTTCTCTCTGAGACATCTGGTCCCTCCTAACCTATTACATCTTTTACATGTAAATGGAAGAGTGAAGGTTTAAACATCTTAGGAGGAAATCCAAAGGGAGACGTAAAGGACCCAAGAAAGCATTCTGACCCAAGACTGGGAGCCCCAAGTCCTGGTCCTGCCTCTTGCCATAGTGATATCCATGACCCACCATCCACCAGCCAGTCAGGGTGAAGCTTAGGGCTAGGGTTTCGAAGCCAAGCTGACCCTCCACCTGTGGGTATGCTCAGAGGGAATGCAAGTTTCCAAGGTAGGGAGGGTGAAATAACCCAGAAGCCCTTCATACCCTAAGCTTCTGCTTCCCTTCTCTCCCCTGGGCTCCATCTATTAAATGTGGAGCCAGGCAGACCTCTCCTGGTCACACAGTCTCAACAGGAGAGCTGTTACCCCTAAGCAGGCAAAAAATGGTTCTTGAAGAGGGTCTTGAAAAAATTATTAATCTTGAAGCACAGATGGCTTCCCAGGTGGCGCTAAAGAACCCGGCTGACTTAAGAGACACAGGCTCCATCCCTGGGTCAGGAAGATCCCCTGGAGGAGGAAATGGTGACCCACTCTAGTATTCTTGCCTGGAGAATCCCATGGACAGAGGAGCCTGGAGGGCTACAGTCCATGGGGTTGCAGAGTCAGACACAACTGAAGCGACCAAGCACACACATAAAGCCCGTTTCTACACGCAGCCTGGAAACAGATATGCAATACGTAGAATAAGTGTTCATACCACACATGCAGCCTGTCTCGTTGCTTGGGGTCCCTCAGAGGGTGGATCAAAGAGGCTCTCCCTCTTTGTAAAGCCCCAGATCTTCTTTAAGAGGTCACCAGACACTCAGACTTTCCAGCCAAGCTTTATCCTTAAGCCATTCCTCTGCTCACTTAAAAAAAAAAAAAAATGTGCCCAGGTCACTGAACGCCATGACTTTAGCCTTGAAGCTGTCCATGGCAGTGCCCAGCAGAAGTGTCCACCACCAGACAGACAGGTTAACTCTGGAAAGACACGCCGAGTGCCTTTAGCATCTAGTGTCTCCCAGGCAATTCCCTGATGGCATCTGCCCGCTATGCGGGAGACCCGGGTTCAATCCCTGGGTTGGGAAGATCCCCCTGGAGAAGGAAATGGCAACCCACTCCAGTACTCTTGCCTAGAAAATTCCATGGATGGAGGAGCCTGGTGGGCTACAGTCCATGGGGTCACGAAGAGTCGGACAGGACTTCACGACTCTCCCAGGCAGAAGTCTGTCAAGTCCAGCCAGTTCTGAAGTAGAGCCTTGTACTTGGGGGTAGCCATTTATCATCCAATCCAGGTTACTTCAGAGAGTGAGAGTGGGTGCTGTTAATAAATACACCTGGACCCCGGAGTTCCTGGGACTGCCCCAGGTGGACTAGGGCATCTTACTGAGACATATCAGTGAAGACAGTCTGCGATGTTCTCGTCATTCACCCTTCACAGGTGGCCCAGGTTGGCCGTTCATGTCAGTTTTGGTTATCATGTTGACCTGGGGCATCCTGGCATTGAGTGAGTGGGACCAGAGCTACTCTGCCTCCAATGTACAAAAGAGTCTCAGAAAACAGAAAGTGGCTGGTCCCCAAATGCCAATTACTACTGAGAAATATTGATTGATATGGTGAGGTCAAACCATATCAAGTCAATCCATCAAACCAAGTCAATCCTAAAGGAAATCAGCCCTGAATATTCAATGGAAAGACTGATGCTGAAGCTGAATCTCCAATACTTTGGCCACCTGATGCAAAGAACTGACTGACTGGAAAAGAGCCTGATGCTGGGAAAGATTGAAGGCATGGGGAGAAGGTGATGACAGAGGATGAGATGGTTGGATGGCATCACCCACTCTATAGACATGAGTTTGAGCAGGCTCTGAGAGTTGGTGATGGACAGGGAAGCTTGGCATGCTGCAGTCCATGGGGTCACAAAGAGTTGGACACAACTGAGTGATTGAACTGAACTGATGGTGGGATGATAATAATTTTAAATTATAATAGAAAACTCAGGATGACAATCTCAGATGCCTCCAGGGCCAGTGAAGGATTGAAGGATTTATGCCCCTTCCTGTGTGTGTGTGTTAGTTGCTTATTTGTGTCCAACTGTTTGCAACCTCATGGATTGGAGCCTACCAGGCTCCTCTGTCCATGGAATTCTCCAGGCAAGAATACTGGAATGAGTTGCCATTTCCTTCTCTAGGGGATCTTCCTGACACAGGGATCGAACCTGGGTCTCCTGCATTGCAGGCAGATTCTTTACCATCTGATCTATAGGGAAGTCCCACTCTAAGAGACACCATCAAATAAGGCCGTTCAGGCTCTGAATTTGACTTTTGGTCTTGAGACTGTGGCCTTTTAATAAAATCTCAATGATCAGAAAAGCTGTTTATGATATACTAAGTGAAAACAAAAGATTGCTGATTAGTATGATTTCATTTTACACAGACATATATATGTATGTGTGTACACACACATATACATGTATTCTCTCTACACATAAATGGAGAGAGGTACTTTTGCATATCATATACATATACATATATATGTGTGCATGTGCAAAGCTTCTGGAAGAGTATGGAATGAGATAGAGGGTAACAAAAGGAGTAGATGACTCAAAGCTTAAGGATTTTCCCCTTTAAGATTTTCTAGAGCTATGGGGAAATCTGGAGCTTTTTAACAGAGATTGGCAACTGCTTAGGACAGAGGTCCCCTAGGAATAGTCTATGAAAAGAAACAGCAGCCACAAGTGTAGGGTCTGTGCCTGTGATTGTCATCACGTCCCAAATGATTTTTCCTAACCCTCAATCAGACTTCTGACAGACGTCAGTCCACACCCCTGGGCATGGCCTCCTGGCCCACAGGAATTGGAGCAATGTTGTGGGTGGTGGGTTGCAGACTGGTGGGGAGCAGGGGCGGCCTGGCTGCAAACGAGCAAACCGTTCCCCACCCGCATGCTCTTCTATGAGGAAAAATGCATGGCTCGGGGCACCAGGACAGTCCTTTCTGAGCTCCAAAACAGGAAGAAATTCACTAAACACAACATCACCAGCACAAGGAGTGGAGAAGTTTTGCCAAGAGCCCAGCCCTGTCCTGACCCGGACAGCAGCTGAGTAGTTAAGATCAGGACTAGGCACAGGATTTCCGAGGCAGAGGGAAAGCCCCACCTGCCTAACGCATCCTCTGATGACTGTAAAATCATCTGAATGCAGGCCTGGAGCCCCATTTTACGGATGAAGAAACTGAGGCCCAAGGAGGCTAAGTCCCTCAGTGAGCCCGTGACAGGTGTCAGGTCTAGACTTGCCAGAGCCATGATCCTTAGCTTCCCATGCTCACCCATCATGGCACACACCTCCCAGAAGAAGCTCAGATGGTGGTGAGGTGGGTGGTGTAGCCATTGCTGCTGGTTCTCCTTGGGGACGATATCCACAGGTGAGTGGGGCTTTGGAAGTCATCCTTCTGAGACAGGATCTAGACTGACCATCCAGTTTATCAGCTGTGCCACTGACCTACACATCAGGCAGAAAGTTCCCCCTGCCCGAGGCTACAGGGGTATTTGTCTAGTGGCTATGGTGATGGTCACTGTGCTCTCGCATTTCTGAAGCCTGTCCTGGACCACTGGTCTGCCTCTGCTCCAGTCCACTTAGTCTCTCATCATCCGGCAGCCTAGCCTGGGCTTGTTCATAGGACTGGACTGGTTTCCAAGAGAGAAAAATCTACACAGCCTCTCGAGTCCTAGCACGATGCCACGCCTGCCACTTTCTGTTGGCTAAAACAGGTCATGAGGTCAACCCAGATACAGGAGGTAGGGGAAAAGGCTTCATCTCCTGATGGCAAGAGTTACAGGATCATTGCAAAGAGGTATATGGTTATAGTGAGAGGAGTGATTGTTACAGCAAATAATATAGCCCAGCCAGCTTAACACCAGCCCAGTTAGCATCCGTGTCATGCTTTCCCAAGACGGTTCTCACCGCTGCCCTCCCCGTCCAACTCAGGTTGCCACACACAGCCCGACCAGGGAGATGGTGACAGCCGGTCCTCACCCCATTTTCTGCACCCTGTATCTAATTGGCTGCTTCAATTCTTCCAGAAACTTTAGCCCTCTACATACACACCCAGCTGATTAGGGTCAGACAACCCACTGCCTCTGCTTTGAAGGACCTGATCTCAGTTGAATCTCAATCTACTGGCTTGGCCGAAAAGTTCATTCCGGTTTTTCCATAAGACGTTAGGGATTAACAGACACAAAAGATAGTATTTTTATTTACTGTACATAAAATAAATAAGCAATGAGGATTTACTATATAACACAGGGAGGTATATTCAAAATCTTATAATAACCTATAATGGAAAATAATCTGAATATTTATTTATATTGTATTTATAATATGTATAGTGGTGGTGGTTCAGTTGCTAAGTTGTGTCCGACTCTTGCGACCCCATGGACTGTAGCCCACCAGGCTCCTCTGTCCATGGGTTTCTCCAGGCGAGAATACTGGAGTGGTTTGCCATTTCTTTCTCCAACATATGTATATATGTATATACGTATAGTCTTATGTATATACTCATGTATATATATATGTATATATATGAGCTTCGATGATGGTTCAGGGAGTAAAGAATCTGCCTGCAATGCAGGAGATGCAGGTTTGATCCCTGGGTCGGAAAGATCCCCTGAAGGAGGGCATGGCAACCCACTCCAGTATTCTTGCCTGGAGAATCCCATGGACAGAGGAGCCTGGAGGGCTACAGTCCATAGGGTCACAAAGAGTCAGACATGACTGAGTGACTAACACAGTAAAAGAGAGTAAGGAGGTGCGTGTTGGCTCCCTGGCAGTGTTCACCCAGCACACCCATTTATCTTCATTGAGATTCAGGAGTTATTTACCACATTCCCACGGGTGCAGCGCCAGCTGGAGCCAAACTTGGTCATCGTTTCCTCAGCAATTGTGTATTACATTCTAGCTGATGGTACATACAGCGATATAAATTGTTCACCAATAAACATGTCTCTTAAGAGCCTTATTTATCTTTGGGAAGCTTCATGAAATAATCATACAGATTCATCATGCCATATTCTGCCCTTAGACTTTATAGGAGATTCCCCATTAACTTTAATGGGAAAGGTTGTTGGATGTCTTCTCCCCCTCCCTTAGCATAGATCAAGGTTAGTGTGTGGCTAATAAAAGACATATTTTTCAAGAGACCTACTGGGTCCTTTCTACCCACCTCCCCAGTGACTGCAAGAATGTGTTCTCCCAGGACGGTTTCTCTTGTTTTGCCTTCTTCACAGTGGAGTGACTTACCCTCCAGTCTTTTGACCTCAAGCCCCACTTCCCAATACCTATTGGCCTCATGCTGGGAAAATCTTCCTGCCTTAAAACTCCAGAATTCTTTGTCTCCTCCACCCAATGTCTTTCCACCCACTGTTAACCACTGCCAACCTGTTCCCACCATGCTCACCTGAAACCATGGCTAGCTTTCTTTGCTGTTGGTGTGCCCAGCTACTGGATGACGCTTCACCCTTGGTCTTCCTCCTTTCTGTACTCGTCCAAAGGATCTGATCCTTCAGGCTTCCTCCCTCGGTTGGAAGATGTCACTTTCTACCTTCTCATTTTCCACTGGTTCACTGATCTGTTTTGGAATTAGCTCTTTTTATTATTATTATTTTGTTTATTTGTCGGTCAGGTCTTAGTTGTGGTTTGTGGACGCAGTAGTTGCGACATGTAGCCTTAGTTGCCCTAGGGCATGTGGGATCTTAGTTCCCCAACCAGGGATCGAACCCACATTCCCTGCATTGGAAGGTGGTTTCTTAACCACTAGACCACTAGGGGAGTCCCTGGAATTGGCTCTTATATTAGGGTAAAGGTTAAGCTATTGTACCAGAAAGACTCCCAAGAAACTGTGGCCCAAAAAAGATTGTTTTCTGTCCCAAATAACAGTCCTGGGGAAGTGGCAGGGGGCAGATCTGCTCCCCCGGTCTCCTCAGAACCTCAGCGTCCTCTGTCGTATTCCTTCACAGTTCTTGGCTCGCGGGCACAGCCAGGTCATCGGCATATCTGACATCAGTGTTTGAGCTTATGGGCTAGGAGAAGAGGGAAGATGTCGTCTCTTGTGACTGGCCCTCACCTCAAGGGGTTATTCCACTCACCTCCCCTCTTCCCATACTCATCCCAGAGATGCATCGAGCTGCCCCACACCTACTGCAAATTCTGCTACTGTGTGTGAGAATGGGGGACAGTGAACGCTTGTGTGTCTCTGGCATGCTCCCCTACATCTGTGCATGGTTGCCCCAAATCAAACATGGTTGAAACAAAACGTTTCCTTGGAATAAGATACATGAAGAAGAAAGAAGTATAAACCAAAGAGCTGAGCGGTGGTCTCTGCCACCATGCCTCAGATCTTCCTAAACTGAAACACTTTCTTTAAAGTTAACATAGGACATGACCTTCGTAGAAAGAGATCATCCTTGGCTTCTCTCTCACATACAGCAGACCTGAACCATCAGCAGATGCTGTGGATTCCTCCTGGACTGTGCGTTTGGAATCTAATACACTGTCCTTCACCTCCACTACCAATCCAGCCATCAGCTCTCTCCTGGATGATATATAGAGCCTACTAATGATTGGAATTCTGCATTTATACACTCAACATAGCAGCCAGAGTGGTCCTTTTGGAACAAATCAGAACATGTCACGTCTCAGCTCAAAATTATCCAGTGAGTCCCATCTCGAATCAGGAGTAAAAGCCAAAATATTTATAGTGACCTACAAAGCCAACATCTGATCTTATCTCTCACCAGCCTGCCCCACCCTTCTGCTGCTGCCCAGACCCTCCAGGTCTATTTCAGCTTCACTGGCTTCCTTGCTGTTTCTAAAACAGGCCGACCACACCTTGTGTTGGGGCTTTGCACTTGGCTTCCCTCTGCCTGGTATGCCTTTCCCCCAGGTGCACACTGGGCTCCTCCCTCACCTCCTGCAGGACCAATGTCACCTTCTCAGTGAGATTTTCCCCTGACTAACCTACACAAAATGGCAACACCATATCCAGTTTTGTCCTGAGAAAAGTTTATCTAGCCCTTTACTGTGGCTTTACCTGGTGGCTCAGAGGGTGAAGCGTCTGCCTGCAATGCTGGAGACCCGGGTTCGATCCCTGGGGTGGGAAGATCCCCTGGAGAAGGAAATGGCAACCCACTCCACTATTCTTGCCTGGAGAATCCCATGGACGGAGGAGCCTGGTCCATGTCCTGCTGGTCCAGGACCCTGCTATAGTCCATGCGGTCACAAAGAGTCGAACACAACTGAATGATTTCACTTTCTTTTCTTTCTTTCTTTCTTTCTTTTTTTTTTTACAGTGCTTTAGTTTTTGTTTCTTTAGCTCTTATCACTACCTGATATATTACTTGTTTACTCGCTTGCTTGTTAATAGTGTGTGTGCCCCAGTAAACTGTGAGTGAGATGAGGGCAGAGGTTACATTTTCACTGTCATATCTCTACCATCCAGAATACCTTAAGCACTCACTAACTTGGGGGGGGAATGAATGGGTAGATAAATGAAATGGCAAAAGATGTAGACAACTCCCACGAGAGAAAGCACATCATAATCAAGCGTATGGGTGAATGTTCCTTCCCACTTGCACTAATTGTCTACATCAGTGCTCACTATCAGGAGAGGGTGGGATGCTGTCCACACAGCATGGAACAGTGATTCCTTAATTGAAACAATTGGAGGGGTTGACGAGACAGAAAATGTGCCATGCTAGGAGGTTCTGGAAGAGAATCAAATCTGGCAGGTGCCAGGGACAGGCAAGAAGATTCTACCCAGCTGTAAGAGTCAGTGAAAACAAGGGCTTCCCTGGTGGCTCAGTGGTAAAGAATCTGCCTGTCAACGCAGGAGACAAGGGTTTGATCCCTGATTGGGGAAGATTCCACATGCAACGAAGCCCATGTGGCACCACTATTGAGCTCTAGAGCCAGGGAACTGCAGCTGCTGGGCCCTCACGCCCTAGAGCCTGCACCCCACAACGAGAGAAGCCGCCATGATGAGACGCCCGCACACCACTGCTAGCGAGCAGGCCCTTGTCATGCAACTAGAGAAAAGCCCTCACCGCAGCAAAGCCCAGCACAGCCAAAAATAAGTAAATAAAATCATTCAATAAAAAAAAGAGAGAATCAGTGAAAACAGATTCAGGGTTAAGTTGGGGGCTGTAAGGGATGTCTTAGAAGGTTAAGGCCAGCAGGGCATGGTGGATTGCTAGATCTTCTTGGACTGAAGGGTCGCAGAGAGGAAGACAGTAACAACCCAAGAAATGTAACTGAAGCAGATTTAGGGTACTGTAAAAATGAATAACACAAATTTGCATTGCAGTCGCCAGTGTGAGAGAAATTGGAAAGAAAGTGGTACCATCACATACGGCTGGTGACATAAATTAGTTCAATCCTTCTGGAAGATGATATGTATTAAGAAGGAAAAAAAAAGTGTATACCTTTCATTTCAGTAGACTCATCTCCTGTATTTTATCCTAAGGGAGAATTTAATAGAAGAAACTAACTATAAATACAAAGACATTCACACAGCAGTCACCATCATAGCCAAACACTGAAAATGATCCAAATGCTCATTAAGAGGGAATGACTAAATAAATGATGGTCTAGTAACTCGGTGGAATATCTGTCATAAAGCTCTAAAAATTAATTATGAAATCATAGAGCAGTGCTAATGACGCTCATGACATAATGTCGAATAAAAACCAAACTACAAGTTGCAGACTACTGGTTGCAGATCTTTGAAACTGTATGAACAGCATGGCTAAGACTGAAGGAGAATATGCAAAAATAATTGTGTTGACGGGAAGGGGATTTTATTCTTTCTCTAAAGCTGACTTTAATTACTATAATTTGATACCAATAAGCTTTGCTAAAAGAAAATCAGTTTTACATTAAAATGGAGGGAAGACACTTCTCTTGGTGGCCAGCCAACTACTCCTGTCCCGTGGAATCCACTAGAGCCAGGCATCACTGAAGAACATGGGGAGGCAGGACTTCTGCCCAGAGCACCGTCCAGCCTGGCCAGAGTGAGCACTTGACCTGTCTTACCCACTGGGTCTAGGGCAGAGAACCACTGGGATGCTGAGTTTGGATGCCCGCTTGGGGTTCCTGTGGTTGTTCGGCATTTCCTGCCTGTGAACAAGGAGACCTGCTGGAGACATGAACTTCACGAGGATGCTTCCTGCCTTCCGGGCTAAACACTGAGCAGCAGCCCCAGGCTTCAAGGCCAGGGTGGGGAAGACCCAGCCTTCCTGAGTTAGCAGCTGAGTAACCTTCTGCCGCCAGAGGAGAGCTGGGGGCTTCTAGCAGTCATTTAATTAGTCTCCGAGCCCGCGGGCACCTTGCTCTCAGTTCGACAGCAGTGTAAGAGCCAAAGGGGCGTCCTGTCTGCCTTTTACAACTTGTCTCCTTTAATAGCTCACTTCTCCAGACTCCTCCACACCCCGCGATGAGAGCCACATTGTCTCACAGAGACAACACTCGTCCAGGTCAGATCCATCTGTTGCCTAGACTCTGGGCAAAGCTACACTGACTTCCCTGGTGGCTCAACTGGTAAAGAATCTGCCTGCAACGCGAGAGACCTGGATTTGATCCCTGGTCAAAGATCTGCTGGAGAAGGAAAAGGCTACCCACTCCAGTATTCTGGCCTGGAGAATTCCATGGACTGTATAGTCCATGGGGTCACAAAGAGTCGGACATGACTGAGTGACTTTCTCAGCAGCAGCAGCCATAAAAATAGCTGTCAGCGTTTGCCCAAATCTTCTCCACAGAAAAATACTCTCTGACCTCCTGCACTCATGCTCACCTGAAAAGCAAAGCGGTGTCCCACGGCTTGAGCCACCTGCAGTTCCTACTAGGTTAATGGTTTTCTGCAACACTGCTGTCTTACCATCCAGCCTTCCATTCTTGCTGTAAACCGAAGCAGAAAGTAATCACGTATCACCATTGCCTGAGCTGCTGTGTTTTCCAAGGCACTGCCTTAAACTCCACCCACCCATTTAACCTTCACAACAGTTCTATGTAGGACATACTGTTATGATCCCCATTTAACAGATGAGAAAACTGAGGCAGAGCCAACTGAGTAACTGGGCCAAGGTCACACTGCAACTGGCAGAACTGGAATCTGCACTACTTGGATTCCTTTCCGGGAACTGCCCACATCACTGCTTCCCAGCCTTCCTCCACAGAATTACTGACACTCCAGAGGAAGAGCACAGCTTTCAGGATAGAAAAGCCTCCAGAATGCAGTTTGCCTTCTAAAGTATTTCTGAGTTGTTGAGAATTCACTCAAACACAACCATTAAGTCCCACTGATGGTCTGCCTGCTTCAGGGGAGGCTAAACATCTTCCAGCGATGTCCCAGCCCAGCAAAGTTTTTTGTTAATAGTGAGTCTCAAATCTAGCCCCATGCTCTGAGAAGAACGTTTTTTGGGGGGAGGGGGGCGGTTCTCAAACTGAAAAAGAAGTTTGGCTGTGAACATTAAACTTCTTTCTTTTTTATTATTTCTGTATTTGGTTGCACCGGGTCTTAGTTGCAGCAGGTGGGATCTAGTTCCCTGGCTGGGGATCGAACCCAGGCCCCCTGCATTGGGAGCCTGGAGTCTTAGCCACTGGACCACCAGGGAAGCCCTTAAACTTCTTTTTACAAATTAAGACCTTCAGGTTTAATATTTTTATTGGAGTATAGCTGATTTACAGTGTTGTATTAATATCTACTCTATGGGAAAGTGAGTTAGTCATGCACATATGTAGACTTTTAAAAATATTCTCTTCCACTATCGTTTATCATAGGTTATTTCTTACTGGAATACAATTACTTTACAATGTTCTGTTATATCGTGAAGTGAAGTGAAGTGAAGTCACTCAGTCGTGTCCGACTCTTTGCGACCCCATGGACAGTAGCCCACCAGGCTCCGCCATCCATGGGCTTTTCCAGGCAAGAATACTGGAGTGGGGTGCCATTTCCTTCTCCAGGGGACCTTCCCAACCCAGGGATGGAACCCGGGTCTCCTACCCTGCAGACAGACGCTTTACCATCTGAGCCACCAGGGAAGCCCCTGTTATATCATAGGATATTGCATATAGTTCACTGTGCTATATAGTAGGACTTTGTTGTTTATCCATTCTATGTGTAAAAACTTAACATCTGCCAACCCCAACCTCCCACTCCATCCCTCCCCCAGCCTCCTCCCCCTTGGCACCTGCAAGCCTGTGCTCTATGTATGTGAATCTGTTTTTGTTTCATAGATAGGTCATTTGTGTCATATTTTACATTCTGCATAAAAGTGATAGCATGCGGTATTTATCTGTCTTTCTCTTTCCGGCTTACTTCACTTACTGGATCATCTCCAGTTGCATCCATGTTGCTGCCAATGGCATTGTTTCATTCTTTTCTACAGCTGAGTATTTTCCAAAGTATGTGTGTAACACATCTTCTTTAGCCATTAATTTGCTGATGGACATTGAGGTGGCTTCCACATCTTGGGTATTGTGGACACTGCTGCCGTGAACATAGGGGTGCATGTGTCTTTTTGTATTATAGTTTTGTCTTGGGTATGTGCCCAGGTGTGGGATAGCTGGATCATATGGTTACTCTGTTTTTAGTTTTCTGAGGAACTGTTTTCCATAGAGACTGTACCAACTTACATTTGGGGTGGAGTCTTTCCCTTCAGCAGGTGAAAGGGGGATATGAAATTATGGGAGTGATACACGGGTCTCACTTTCACTGTAACTTACACTTATAACCACAGGCTGGTAAGGAAGGAGGAATACCCAGTTTCAGTCCCCAAAAAACAAAACCAATCATCACATTTCCTGTTCAAAGACCTCTGCTCTTTCCCAGTAACTGGGAGATCAAGCTGCGGTTCCCCCACTTCACACCCAGAGCCCTGTCTGGTCCGACTGCTCCTCCTTCCCCAGCCTCAGCTCATGAGGACTGCACCCCCCACCACAGGCCACAGTGCCCCGTTTAGCCATCACCTCTGCACTTGCGCCCCCTGCGCCCTCACCAGAAAGGCCGCTTTGCCTTTCTCTGGCCCACTACTTATTCTCTAAGCCCTATTAAGCTGCCCACCCCAGCACTCTCGCCTGGAGAGTCCCAGGGACGGGGGAGCCTGGTGGGCTGCAGTCCATGGGGTGGCCAGGAGTCAGACACGACTGAATGACTTCACTTTCACTTTTCACTTTCATGCATTGGAGAAGGCAATGGCACCCCACTCCAGGACTCTTGCCTGGAGAATCCCAGGGACGGGGGAGCCTGGTGGGCTGCCGTCTACGGGGTCGCACAGAGTCGGACACGACTGAAGCGACTTAGCAGCAGCAGCAGCATTAAGCTGCTACACCTCTCTAGCTCACTTCTCTTATCTCACCTTCTGCTTCCTGCTCCCCAGTTAGTCATCCTTTCCTTTGAGCTCCAGGATACACCGTGTTCAGTTTTGTTTAAACTATCACTGCATGATGTTATAATTGTTGGTTACCATCCCTGTCTCCCTTACTCTAGCAGGAGCAACCGGAAGACAGCCACGCCTCTCTCATCCTTATCTCTCACACCCCTTCCTACCTCCTTTCCTCAGTCAGGGCTCTTGAGTAAAGCCCTGTAATCATATGGGGAGGATTCTTAAATCTGTAGGTAACGTAATGAATAAGAGGAAGTTTTTAGAAAGCTAGATGACAGTAGATGTTTTTGGAAGGTGAGGCACAAAATGCTGTGTGCTAAGTGACTTCAGGACAAGGGATCCAGGAAATGATCTGGAGTGGTGGTACCTGGAATGCAGCGGACTGTCTCTGACTGCTCTGAAATCAAGGCTTCCATTGGCCCTGATTCTTGTGTTCCTACATACAAGGTTGAGTTTGTACTTGTAATCCCTTCCCAAGGAGACTGTAACTGTCATAGTTTCCCTAAATGATCCACAGGGGCAGCCTCCTCTTAGCATAGAGAGTAGTGGTTCATTCAAAAGACTGGGAGAATTGGAAAATATAACTGGCTGGGTTGGGTCCCCCGTGGGTCCCCTGGCCTTGACTGGTCTCTGCTGGTCTCCCCTGGTCTCTGCTGTCCTTGTGCGGCCCTCAGTCCCTGCTTCCGTAGCACTCCACCCCTCTCCCCTCCCTGCACCTCCTCAGTCTCCTCTGCAGGATCACTCCCTGGGCCAGCTGGTCCGCCCTCTCTGACCACATGATAAAGGACAGTGTTCACAGCACCTGCAGTTTCGACGATGCAGGTCACTCTTCTGAGTCATCTGTCCCCGTGTTATCAAACACACCACATTCTGAGAGCTTGCTTCTAAAAGTGTCACTGGCTATTCACGTTTCTGAAAGGCTCCTCTTGCAGGTTTATTTTAGGATAGACATCTGGCCTTCTGGCAGAAAGGTTCTCTTCATATTTTAGTAGGGTTTGACACAGAAGCTTCAAGAAAAGAGATAGGAGTTGGCCTATTCGATCTACCCCAGGATATTTGCCTCTCTTGAAATAATTCATCCCTGGAAAGCAGCCAGGAATATCAGTGGAGACTTGCCCACTTGGATTCCATGGGGCCAAAATGCCTTCATTTCCTGTTTTGGTTTGAGGCTGAGATCACCAGCTTCACTTAAACAGAGGTGACCATCACGGTCCTTCAGGCAGAAATCCTCCCTTAACTTGGAAGGCAGGAGCCACTTAGGAGTATTTGTGTCTTAGGCACGTCGCCTCCGAGGAATGATCCACAATGTCTTTATGAAGCCTCTCTCCCCCGCCGTGTTTCTGAACTTCTCTAGGATGTATGTTCTAGCAGTAACTCACTGTAGAACATTCATGTGTGCTGTTCATGGTTCTTCACGTGCGCTACCCACGTGTGCTGTGAAAGTGTTAGTTACTCAGTCGTGTCTGACTCTTTGAACCCCAGTGACTGTAGCCCACCAGGCTCCTCTGTCCATGGGATTCTCCAGGCGTGGAGTGAGTAGCCTTTCCTCTCTCCATTCCCATCTGCCGCCTTGCAGGCAGATTCCTTACCGTCTGAGCCACCAGGGAAACCCACCCGTAAGTCACAAGAGACTACCTCTGCACCCTGTGAATCGGTAGCCGCCTGCCACGTGTGCCTATCTAAACTTAAGTGAACTAAGGTGACAAATGCAGACTCTTGTCTGTACTCATCACACATCAAGGGCTCAGTAGCCACACGTGTCTGGTGGCTGCTATGTCAGTGCGTGTCAGAGAAATCTCCTATAATGGCAGAAAGTTCTCGTGGATGTTTCCCAAACTACTCCTCTTTGGACAGAGAGAACCTTTGTGTGCTGTTACATTTCCACAAGTGAGTCCCAGTTTATCATGAAATACATCCTCCAAGTCAGTGAAGACACCAAACAGCACCCCTCTCTCCCTACAGAGTCGATAGTCATGAACAGCAACTGCGGATTGACTAGGTGCCCGGCACTCTCCTACGCACAGCCACTTCCCCATGATTCCAAGGTGTGGACGCGCTTTTACGCGTAATGAGAAATTCTGGGGACGAGAATGTTCTCTCCTTCATTAGTAAGTAATGTGTTGGGAAGAAATGCTTTAATACGCTGCTCAGGGTAAAGGCTGACACTCCAAGCTCATGCCCAAGGAATAAAAGGCATTCATCAAATTACTCTATAACGATTTTTCCCCCCTGCTGGGGAGCGGGCAGAGGACAGAAAAAGGCAGCATCAGGAGGGTGGAAGCATGAGGCGCACATGGAGCTCCTCGATCTCTTTCTTTTATTTTAATATTTATTTATGTTTTTGGCTATATCAGTTCTTAGTTGAGGCACATGGGATCTTCATTGCAACATGTGAACGTAGTCACCCTGTGGCATGTGGGATCTTACTTCCCTAACTAGGGATCGAACCTGTGTCCCCTGCATTGCAAGGCGAGTTCTTAACCACTGGACCACCAGGGAAGTCCCTCCTCTATCTCTTTAGAAAACCTATGTGATGTAGGAAGGACCCTCACGTACAGGCCTGGGGGCTGCAGTGCAGGGAGACAGGACTTGCAGAGTGGCCTGGGGTCTCCCAGAAAGGAAGCCAGGAAGATAGCAGCTCAGTGCTGGATTCTGCCTCTCGTGGGCTGTGAGAGGTTGCTTAAGCCTCAGTGTTCTGACCTGCAGAATGGGGCCAGCGCCAGCTAACACAGACATTTGCTTGAGGTCAGCACAGAGGGAGAGAGGGGGAACTCCATCAGTGCCATCTCCCAGGCCGCCAGTGCCCCTGTGGCCTGACTGAGACAGGCACCAACAGAGCTACCTAGGTGGCACTTTCACTCCACACCCAAACTCTACAGAGCTGCCCAGCCTGGGGAGGGGCTTGTCTGTGCCCCTCCAAGAAAGAAAGGATGGTTTCTCCTACCGCCGCACCCATAAGCCTGGGAGTGGCTGGGAGAGGAACCGGGATGAAATCCGCCTGCTTGGGCGCTCCCAGCCCCCTGAGCAGAGGAGACGAGCAGCACTCTGAGATGCTTGATGCTCCCGGGAAGCTGGAAGTTTGTCTGGCTTTGCAATTCCGTGTGCTGTGGTGCAGGAGCCCCAGCGCTCCCTGACATATCGGGCTTTAAACCTGTCACAGTAAATAGTCAGGAATTAATACACCAACTCCCTGAGTCTGGCAGTGCAATTTGCCATCTAAATTGTTACCTTCCACAGAGTGGTACATAAACAAAACGAGCAGGTTGCCGGGACTTTTCAGCAGACCTGGCATTCACTGGGAAATAGGTTCTTCACCAAAAGAAGGGAGGGGAAGGGACGGCAGGAAGTTGGCATCTCCCAGGTTCCTGCTGTCCACCAAGCAGGGGGAAGGTGCCTAGCAGGCTCTGCCTCATTTATCTCTACAGCCACCCTGAGAGGCAGGAATTACTGTTCCCCTCTTGCCAAGGAGGAAAGTGAAGGTCAGAGTCATTTGCTCAAGGTCACAAAGCTGGGGGATTAAGGAGTCACCCTCAGCCTGGGTGGTTCTGACCCAAGTGTCACCCTCCTCCAGGGAATCAGATCTTAAAACAGTTCTGAGGGAAGGGTCAACGTGAGGTATGGGAGCTGTTCAGCCTGAAGAGGGATGGTAGACAGAGCTCTGCCCACCCGCAGAGGCAGTCCTCCGACCCTTTCTGTGCGTGCCTCCCCCCACCAGTGGGTTCCTCTGGTTCCACAGCCACCGCTCACTTGGGAGGACTGTCTACAGGCTGCCGCAGCCCTCTGCCCACCATAGCAAAAGGCTCTGCGTGCCTGGAAGTTTCTGACCTCCCAGGAGTCCCTTAGCCAAGGACTGACTGACTGGGAACGAGGAAAGCCCATAAACTCTGAGGTGTGACCTTGCTGAGATGTGCCTGGGTTCACAGCCCTGCTCCCTCAGCCCTCTCCCTCTGGGAGCACCACCCAAATAAATCCATTTCCCACGATCCCTGTCTCTGAGCCTGCGTCTGAGAACTCACCCTAAGTCAGAGGGTTTCCTCCCTGAAGACAGCTGACTCGGATCTGGGGCAGAGTTGACAGAACGATTCAGGTCTCTCCTCCTTCATTAATAAGTCACTGGGGGCCAGCACGTCTCTATGTCCACCGCAGTGCTTGCACAAGAATCTTTGCCTGTTGATGAGTACACACTGATAAAAACCTGTGCCTTTGGATGTATGATGAGTCATAATTTGAACCAATGTCCATAAATGCAGATTTTTTCTTTTTTATTGAAGTATAGGTGATTTATAATGTGCTAATTTCTGCTATACAGCAAAGTGACTCAGTTACACATATATATGAGCTTCCCAGGTGGCTCAGTGGATAAAGAATCCACCTGCAGTGCAGGAGTCCCGGAGTCAGGAAGATCCCCTGGAGGAGGGCATGGCAACCCACTCCAGTATCATCGCCTGGAGAATCCCGTGGACAGAGGAGCCTGGTGGGTTACAGTCCCTAGAGTCGCAGAGTCGGACACGACTGAAGTGACTGAGCACAGCGCATCCATTCTTGTTCACATTCTTCTCCATATGGTTTATCGCAGGATATTTAGTTCCCTGTGCCATACAGTAGGATCTTGTTGTTTATCAGTCCTAATTTGCATCTGGTGATCTCAGATTCCCAGTCCATCCCTTGGCAACAACAAGTCTGCTCTCTATGTCTGTGAGTCTGTTTCTGTTTTGTAGCAAAGTTCATTTGTGTGATAGTTTAGATTCTACATACAAGTAATAGCATATGGCATTCGTCTTCCTCTTTCTGACTTTACTTAGTATGATAATCTCCAGTTCCATCCAGGTTGCTGCAAACGCCATTATTTCACTCTTTTCACGGCCAAGTAATATTCCACTATATGTACGTGCATCTTCTTTGCTCATTCCTCCGTCGGTGGACATTTAGTTGTTTCCATGTCTTGGCTGGTGTAAACAGTGCTGCAGTGAACCCGAAGGTGCGTGTATCTTTTTGGAATTTTACTTTTGTCTGGATGTATGCACAGGAGTGGGACTGCTGGGTCATATGGTAATTCTACTTTTAGTTTTTTGAGGAAATGCCATACTGTTTTCCATAGTGGCTATACCAAGTTATATTCCAGCCAACAGTGTAAGAGAGTTTCCTGTGCTCCATACGCTCTCCACCTTTTATCATTGTAGACTTCCTACTGATGGGCATTCTGACCACTGTGAGGGAGTTCCTCATTCTAGTTTTTATCTGCATTTCTCTAATAATTAGCAATGTTGAACATCTTTTCACGTGCTTTTGGCTATCTGTATGTCTTCTTTGCAGAAATGTCTGTTTAGGTCTTCTGTTCATTTTTCAACTGAGTTTTTGTTGTTGGTGAGTTGTATTATGAGCTGCTTATTTATTTTGGAAACTAAGCCCTTGTCGGTCACATCTTCGCAAATATTTTCTCTCATTCCTTAGGTTGTCTTTTTGTTTTGTTTATGGTTTCCTTTGCTGTGCAAAAGCTTGTAAGTTTGCTTAGGTCCCCTTTGTTTATTTGTGTTTTTATTTCTATTGCCTTGGGAGACTGACCTAAGAAAACATTGGTATGTTTTATGTCAGAGAATGTTTTGCCTATGAGCTCTTCTAAGAGTTTTATGGTGTCAGAAGTGCAGATTTTTCAAAATAAATTCATTTATTTTTAATTGAAGGATAATTGGTTTACAATATTGTGTTGGTTTCTGCCATATATCAAAAAATATGGAAGACTTCACGAATCTGCGTGTCATCTTTGCACAGGGCCCATGCTGATCTTCTCTGTATTGTTCCAATTTTAGTATATGTGCTGCCAAAGCGAGCACAAAAGTGCACATTTTTAAAACCTCACCCATAAAAGGTGTCCCCTCTTCCCAGAGGGATCTTAACACAACTGGTACGTCCCATTCACCCAACTTGGGATACAAACCAGTCATCTCTCTTCTATTCTTTGATCACCCAGCTCCCACCTTCCCACGTCATCTAGAAGAAAATTCCTTCCCTGGACATTCTCTGTCCCCATCTCCCAGTATCCTTGGGCCTTACAGACTCTTGCCTTGAAATGCCTGGTGGAGAGCGAGCGAGAGTCTGCCCAGTCTTGTTCCTGGTGATCGCGTCTGTGGCTGCCACATGGTATCATCACGGAAGACTGGTCCTGAAGGGGTGGGCAGACTTGGGGTCAGAGCCGCTGTGCAGGCTGCCCCCCGGCTCCAGAAACGCAGTGCTACCACACAGCTGTGTGGCCCGAGAATACAAACATGCCGTCTGCAGCTGGTTCAGCTGTGCACAGCAGCCTGGCTCACACAAACCTCCCCACAGCTGGGATGCCTCAGCTTGGGCTCCAGGGTGGCAGTTCTCTGATGCGCATTCACATATGCTTAGCCTGCTCTGTGTGTGCAGTGGGAGGAGCATCCAACCGCAGCTCCCACCCTGCCTTACTACGTCCCCTGCTCCTCAGCCCCCGTGAGCCAGGCTCACCAGCTCAGGCCTCCCTTCCTCGTGAGCTCACCTTTGGGCCCCTGGGTGTCCTCTGGTCAAGGAGCTCAGTCAAGATGACCCAGCCCCCCAGGAAGTCCTAGCCTCTCTGAGCATCCGCAGTCATCTCCCCTTGACTCCCCAGTCACTTAGCTTCCACTTTCCCACCTAGGAAGCCTGTTGTTCCGTCCCTCAGTCGTGTCCGACTCTTGGCGACCCCATGGACTGCAGCATGTCAGGCTTCCCTGTCCTTCACCAGCTCCCGGAGCTTGCTCAAACTCATGTCTATCAAGTCGATAATGCCGTCCAACCATCTCATCCTCTGTCATCCCCTTCTCCCCCTTTTGCCTTCAGTTTTTCCAGCATCAGGGTCTTTTCCAGTGAGTCAGTTCTTCCCATCATATTGGAGCTTCAGCTTCAGCATCAGTCCTTTCAATGAATATTCAGGACTGATTTCCTTTAGGGTTGACTGATTTCATCTCCTCGCAGTCCAAGGGACTCTCGAGAGTCTTCTCCAACACCACAGTCAGTTCAAAAGCATCAATTCTTCGGCGCTCAGGAAACCTGAGACTGAATTTTGTCTTCCTCAGAACTTGTATGTTGAAATCATAATCTCTAGTCCCCCACACTTTGACCTTTTTGAGGGATTTTGTTTGTTTCTAAAATATTTATTTATTTATTTGCCTGTGCCTGGTCTTAGTAGAGGCACACAGGATCTTTGATCTTCTTTGCAGCACGTGGGATCTTTAATTGCTGGCATGCAAACACTTATTTGTGACATGTGGGATCTGTCCCCTGTCCAAGGATCAAACCCAGGCCCCCTGCGTCGGGAGCTCAGAGTTTTAGCTACTGGACCACCAGGGAAGCCACAGCTGCGACCTTTTATGGAGATCGGGCCTTGAAAGATGTAATGAAGGTGAAAGTAAGGCATATAGCGGACCCTGCTTTAGCTTGACTGGTGGCATCCTTATGACAGGAAGTGGTTAGACCAGAGACCTGGACAAGGAGAAGCCATGTGAGAATGTAGGGAGAGAGTGGCCAACTACAAACGCAGCGAGAGAGAAGGCAACCCAGCTGACACCTTTCTCTTGGACTTTTGGCCTCCAGAATGGTGAGGAAAACTGTGAAATTAATTAATTTCTGTTGTTCAGGCCACCCACCCTGCAGTGCTTTGTTAGGGCTGTCCCAGCAGAGAAACAGAAAGCCCCTTGCAAACTTTCCTACCATCTCCCCTCTCTGCCTCCCCAGGGGTTTGGGGAAGGGCCAGCCTTGTTCTGATGCAAAAGGTGGTCACTTTTCCCCTCGGACAACACTGCCTCCTCATCTGACACTTTGTGATGAAGAGGAACCATTCATATGTTCACAGTGGCTTCCCACATCCCCCAGCCAGATAAGGGGCTGGCAGCTGCTCGCCTACAACATTTCATTACCGTAATCAAAGCTACGCAGCTGCCCCCACCATCATCCCACTCCCCAGCTCTGGCCTAAGAGCTTTTGTCTTGTCTTGTGCAGTGAAGCCGCAGCTTGAGTCCCCCTAATGCCGTAGCAGGGTAACGACACTCCTCTCTGCTTTGTTTCACCTTCCAGAATTGGAGAGGGTATCTACAGAATGTTATTTTCCCCAAAAAGTAAAAAAATTGCTGCCTGGAAGGTAGTCACTGCCCTCATAGACAGAAAAGAACACGCATCTCCTTTCCCTCACCTGCAGAGCTACCTCGAACACCCCAGCGACTTCCCCCCAGAGGTATCCAAAGACACCCTGGACCCCAGAGACAGGAGCCACGGCTAATTCGGTTCCCTAGGTCACAAAGTAAGGGAAGGTGGTGGTGCAGGCAGAGAGAGGCTGGCGCTTCCTATCCGCTCACAGGGCTGCCGTACACTTTACATTTCCCAAAGGCCGTAATTATTTCCTGGAGAAGAAATTCAAATGACCCAGATAGTTAATTCAGTGAGACTGGCCCAAAAAAGTATTTTAAAAAGGCAGTTTTGTCAAAAAGAACATCACAACATGGCCAGGGTTTGCTGTCCCCTAGATCTTAGGAGTTCCCTCTGCATGGAACACAGAGGAGGCCCAGCAGAAGCCTGTCTCTGACCGCCTCCATCTCCTTTTCTATGTCCATCTCCGACCTCCTAGGACCCCCTTTTCTAGCCTCCAAGGCCCCAGGTTCTCCCCACCCCCACGTCTGAGCCTCAGTCTCACAGTGACCACCCCCTTCTGTTTCCCTGGTACATATACTCGATCCCTCAGTACAGGGAGCGCAGCTCTGAGTCAGGAGGAAACTCACTGGTGAAATGAATTCACCCAGAAACTGCTGTGTGGCCAGCCATGTTCAGGGCCCCTGGAAGAGGGACAGTTAGATGGGAGCCAAGCTGTCACTGGACGCATAAGAAAATGGAGCTGAGGTGCTCCACGAAAGCACAAGAAGGTATCCTGTTTGACGGGGCTTCCCAGGTGGCGCTGGTGCATGCCTGCCAATGCAGGAGACACAGGAGATGCGGGTTCGACCCCCGGGTGGAGAAAATCCCCTGGAGGGGAGGGCATGGCAACCCACCTGCCTGGAGAATCCCAGGGACAGAGGAACGCGGCAGGCTACAGTTCATGGGGTCGCAAAGAGGCAGACGCGACTGAGTGACTAACGCACACGCATGCATCCTGTTTAATACCTGAGACTGCATAAGCCTCAGCTTTCTCCTCGACAAAACCAGAATAGCAGGACCTCACTTGCAAGGATATTTTTGTGCTTGGTTGGAAAGGATCAAACTTATGTGGGGATGAAGAAATGGGGTAAAATGTCCAATGAGAGTAAGGCAGGAAGCCGGAGACTGCGGGGGCCCATCTGTAAACTCCATGCGTTTAGTGCTGCATGGAAGATAGTCCTCGGGCCAAACCAGGACTCTTCTCCAGCCTCCTTGGGGTTCCGAGAGTAAGCCCAGCGTCTCTGAGTTTGGTTTGCACCTCCCCACACACTGGAGTGTTACAAGCATAGCTCGGGATCAACAGGACCCCTGGTTTTCGAGTGTCAGTCTGGCCTCCCCAGTTGGAACACAAGCCCCTTGTCTGTTACAGGGCATTTCTGTCTGCCCTGCAGACTGGGGCACAGAGCGGCTACAGAGCAGCCCCTCGGTAAATATTTGCAGCTTGTCTGCCGGGAATGAGGTTTGACGTAGGCCAACCACCTCAAGAGACCTCCTGTCACCTCTCGGCCTGTGGCTGCCTCTCAGACCTTGAGGCCACAGACAGGATGTGACTTCTACCAACTGTGGACAGAAGAAGCCTCTCCTTGGTACCCTGAGGGGAGGAGGCGCCAGGCTGGTGTCCCGAGGGCTGCACGGCCTCGTGGAGAGCCCTGTGTACACCGCCCGGGCTCGGCAACCCCCACCCTGGGGGCATGGGGAAGGGTCCAGGGAAAGCTGACTTTCATTGCTGGCCAGAGCACCAGCACCCGAGCTGTGGGCGGCAGGGCCCATGGGAGAAAGGGCGGAAGGGAGGGCAGGAAAGCCCAGCTGAGCCCCGCACTCTGCGGTGACGTGGGGCCCTGGCCACGCCCGGCCACCCGGCTGCTCCCGGCGGGGAACCAGCTTCCTTTTGTGGTCTGACCCTGGCCGCCCGCCAGGACATCCACAAGAGCCTTGTGATGTACACTTTTGAAATGTGTCGGTGGCGCGGAATGGCATGTCTGACTCGTGTTTGATGCCCGTCTGCGTTTACGTCTCTTTCCCACGCCCACGGATGCAGACAGGTTGTGTGTGGGAGCCATGGTGTCCGGCGGTCCCGAGCCCTGGCTGTGTGGCGGGACACACTTCCTTTTACCTTCAACCTGCCCTCCATCAGGGGGAGGACAAAGAAGACGAAAGTGGGGGTGGGGTGGGCTATACTTGATATCAGCTGCTGAACTTTGCATGAAGTTATTTTTAACTTCATGACAATTTCCCGAGCTGCTATGGCCCCCATTTTATGGGTGGTTTGGAAACTGAGGCTCAGAGAGGTTACATCTTTGGTGCAGAGTAGCACAGCCAGGGCATGGTGGAGCAGAGACTCGACTCCAGCCCGTCTCCCTCAGCAACCAGGCTCTGCCCAGACACGGCCACGTCTCTTAGGAGGATGGGTCTTTCCAGAATCTGCCTCCTTAAATGTGGAGGTGGCGGCCGCCACTCCCCACATTTCTACTGCCTGCGCCCGCCTCGCACATGACCGCTGGCATCCAGAGTTTGAGAAGAACCGAGATAGGCCAGGTCTGCTCACTCCAAGTTCAGGGTTTGCTTCAAGGGCGTTTGTCTTAATTTGGGTTGTTAGTTCTCACGGTATGTCTGTCAGACTACAGAAATGACCGTGATTACTCTTTTCCCGTGATTTCCTTGTTTCTCTACTGGATTATTATTTTTTCCTTTGGTCTGACTCCAAAGCTTATATTTATTTGCTCTTTCAGCAAGAAAAAAAGAGAAAGAAAATAATGTGTACGTGTCAGTTCTAATCTCCCAGTTCATCACCCCTTCTCCTTCCCTTGCTGTGTCCACAAGTCCATGCTGTACCTGAGTCTCTATTCCTGCCCTGCAGACGGGTTCATCAGTACCGTTTTCCCGGATTCCACATACATGCGTTAATACTCGGTATTTGTTTTTCTATTTCTGGCTCACTTCACTCTGCATGACAGATGCTAGGTCCATCCATGTCTCCACAAATGATCCAATTTTGTTCTTTTTTCTGTCTGAATAATACCCCATTGTATATATGTACCGCATGTCTTTTATCCATTCATCTGTTGATAAAAATAGATAACTTGCGGGAGCCCTCTGCCCAGTGCAGGGAACTCAGTTCAGGGTCCCGTGATGCCCCAAACAAGAAGGATGGGGGCTGCTATTTATCAATTACGGCAGCTCCTGCTCGGCACACACTTTGACTCCAGTAAGGTCCCTGGGTGGTCTCTGGGCAACCCAGATGAGAATGAGGTGTGACGCCTTCCATGGCAGTGACGGAGTCCAGCCTGTTCCCAGCCCTGGGAGAAAACGGCTATAACTGTACAGACCCTTTCTTGGGGGTGGGTGTTCCCCTAAGGATTGGAATCGGAGACCACCTGGGTCACTGGAAGGCCACCCCTAGAAAGCTATAGGTGAGCAGTAGGAGAAGTGCAACAGGATAGGTAAAACAACACAGGGGTGCTGACAGGCAGGGCACTGACGTGGGCACTTGGGGTGCTCTGGGAAACTGTTGACAGGCCTCAGAGGTGTGCCATCCAGGAGATGAGGTGGGTGCAGGATTTATCCACAGTCGTTGGCTCGGTTCTGCTCCCGAAGCCAAATGCACTTGGGGTCAAAGTCCTCAGGCAGAGCCAGGCATGCCTGGGATCAGAACCTGCAGCTGTTGACTGATGAGTGCTGAGGGAGTGTGGGCGGGGGGCCGCCATGGTGGTGCCATGCCAGACACCCAGAATGCAGCCCAGGGCGCTTGGCCTCTCCCCCTCCCCTTCCTTATGGGTTTAGATGGGCACGATGCTATCGGAGGGGCACTGGGTCACCTGGCCTGTTTGCATACATGCCTTCTTGGGCCAGGGAAGAAGGAATCAGGAGTCACTTCCCAGTTTGGGGAAGCCTGAGGGAGGTATAGATGAGGCCCTTGGAGTCGTTGTCAATCGAAGGGAAAACAAAGGGGACTGACCCAGAGATGCCTCAATGCACTGGGCACAGAAGCTAAGACCTTGGTGGACCACCCGCAGAGTGGGAGGTCTGCAGTGAACGCCTGCAGTAATCCTAGGGGCTGCAGTCTCTTCGTGGGAGTGGGCCACTAGAAGCGGAGATGACCATGAGGCGCAATCAGCCGTGGCTTCTCTTGCAAGCTCAGGGAGGCGCCGGAGCATGGGAAGGAAGACAGCATCCTTGCAGACTCGGGGCGGGGCATGGAGGGGACAGTGCTGCGTCACGTACCTTCTCATCACTGGGCAGTGAAGCCACTGCCGATCGTCCTTCCCTCTGTCTCTGTGTCTGTCTGGTTTCTCTCTGCTTCTCCCTGTGGACTTCTGTCCATTGATTCTGTGTGTGTCTGAGATGCTCACCATCACCTCCTGTCTCCACCCTCTCTCTTCCTTCTCTCTCTTCACCTCTCCCTCATCTCCTTAGGAGACCTGAGTACCCCTGCGGGAAGGCTTGGAGTTTCCATGCGGGGAGCTGCATAAAGAACTGGCCTCAGGGCACCGGGCGTACATATCCAAGTGGCATGCTGCCTGTGGAGGCAGTGGACCTGGGCCTGAGAGACCCATCCATTGCCAAAGGTTGCTCCCCACGTCAGGCACTCAGACACCGGCAGCCTTCCCTTCACGCATCTCCTTTTAGCCATGATCAACATTTCAAAAGCGATTGCACAGGCTTACAGTAGGTTCCTATAATTCACCCAAGGGTTGCGCCTGCCTGCCGCTTGGGAGACAAGCCGCATTCTTCTCTCCGAATGAGCTATTTTTAAGACCGCTCTTCCCCCCACCCTCCCTTCCAGTTCCATCGCAGGCCAAGCGCTGAATTAGATTCTTTCTTCATTTTGTAGGCTCCCCCTCTCTGGTATTATATAAAACCATTTCAGCCTTTAAGGAGTTGGCATCTGACATCCACAGCTTCTGGATCCCCAGAACAGAGAAGGGAAGGCATAAACAAAAGGGAGGGAAAGAAATGTTCTCTTTCCGCGCCAGCAACAAGAATCGTCAGAGAGTTAAATAGTAACAAAGTATTTGGTGTTAATCTTTAATATTCCCAGGAACTTGTCACCTCCTCCTTCAGTCCCAGAGCTGCCGTGCTCTGAGTGATTCTGGCGCCTCTCACAAGATATCACACCTTCTATTATGCTCTAAAAAAAGGACCCACCAGAGGGGAGTTCGTAGTGATTAGACTGCCGAAAAAATAGGCAAGGTGCTCATCGCTGTTTACAAAGAAGTAACTGAAAAGGATGAGCCACTGGTTCCTTTACTGTCAGTCTTCTCTATTTTAAGCAGACCCTTCCCTGAGCTCATCCTCTGATGCGATCGCTCCCCCTTCCTCAGGCTCCAGAGCCGAGGGTGGTGTTTGACAAATATCTGGGGATGCAGGTGACGTTTAGGGGCACAACTCGGAGTCTGTGCAAGCTGGCAATGACAGAGTCAGGAGAACATAGGTGAACTAAAGCCAAGGGAGCAGATGAGATAAACAGTGTAAGATGATTGTGTAGACAACCAGGGAAACAGGGATGCGACCGAGTTCTCGGGTACTTCTACATTTAATGATGGGCAGAGTAAGAGGATCGGAGAAATGGACCATAAAGTATGGATGTGAGAGTTGGACCATAAAAAAGGCTGAGCACTGAAATTGATGCTTTTGAACTGTGGTGTTGGAGAAGACTTTTGAGAGTCCCTTGGACTGCAAGAAGATGAAACCAGTCAATCCTAAAGGAAATCGGTCCTGAATATACATTGGAAGGACTGATGCTAAAGCTGAAGCTCCAAAACTTCGGCCACCTGATGCAAAGATTGATGCTGGGAAAGATTCAAGGCAAAAGGAGAAGGGGGTGACAGAGGAAGAGATGGTTGGATGGCATCACTGACTCAATTTGTGCAAACTCTGGGAGTTGGTGATGGACAGGGAAACCTGGCGTGCTGCAGTCCATGGGGTCACAAAGAGCAGGACATGACTGAGGGACTGAACAGGAACAGTAAGAGGATCCCCAAAAAGTAGACTGAAAGCCATTGGAGGGAGCAGGGTGTTGTGTCCCAGAAGCCCAAAAACACCCTGGAGAGTGCGCCTTCACCAGTGGGGACAGGAGTCCATGAATAAATGCCCCAACTTCCTCCTCAAGTGGGTGGCGTCCCCCTTGCCCACAGAGGCAACCTGCTCAAGTGAACTCACCCTAGATGAGCTTCCTTCCCTCCCCTGTGCCACTTCCCCAAGCCTCTCCTACCTAGCTCGATCTGCTTTGGGGGACCCTCCACTAAGAGAGCCTCTGTGAGCGCCCTGAGGGTGCTACGATGACGCTGTTCCTATGACTGCACGCTTCTGTTCAGGGCAGGCTAATGCCTGAGCCTTCCCACAGGGCTCCAGCTGCAGATCAAGGGATTTATTACGAAACACAGAGGCCTGTATCTCCAGGTCACATCTTCCCCGCTCCTGCCGGCTCTGGCTATGACAGATCAGACTGCTCCCTAAATTTAATGCCCTGCTGAGCTACGACAACCACCACCACCACCAAGAAAAAAAGAAAAAAGGGAAAGGAAGAAAGAAGGAAACTTCACCAGACACTCCTAAGAAAATAAATATAATCTATGTCTCTGATGGCGAGGTCAGGAGATGTTTTATTTTCACACATTTATGCTGCACCTTCACAGGCCGAACCCATGAATCCTCAGTCTTTATCTTGAAATATATATTAAGTGGGCATTAAACTGAGTGATAGTGATCGCTTCTCACAATAGCCTCAGGTCTCGTTGGGAGGAAGCAGTTGGCGATGCTGGGCCCAGGAGGCAGGAAGGCAGCTCTCCCTGGGGGAACTGGGGGCCGTGCCTCTGGTCCTTCCTTGGGGCCAGTCCTGCTCATCACCTGCTTGCCTCAACTGAGCCCTTGGAAAATCAAGCCACACAGGGAACCTGGCCTTTCAGGTCTCACTCTACCCAGCATTTATTTATTTTTTAAAAATATTTCTTTTATTTACTGTTTATTTATTTGGCTGCTCCAGGTCTTAGCTGTGGCACACCAGGTCTTTGAGCTTCACGGCAGTGTGGGGGGCCTTGGGGCTTCCCTGGTGGCTCCGTGGTAAAGAATCCTGCCAATTCAGGAGACTCGGGTTCGATCCCTGAGTCAGGAAGATCCCCTGGAGAAGGAAATGGCAACCCACTCCAGTGTTCTTGCCTGGGAAATCCCATGGACAGAGGAGCCTGGCGGGCTACAGTCCCTGGGGTCGCAAAGAGACACGACTTACTGACTGAACACAACTAAGCACCAGCAACAATTGGGATCTGAGCTGCGGCATGCAGGATCTAGTTCCCTGGCCCGGGATGGAACTCGTGCCCCCTGCATTGGGAGTGAGGCATCGTAGCCACTGGCCCACCAGGGAAGTCCCTCCCTGGCCTTTAAAGGAAGCACTGTTTCTTGGAACTGCCTTCCTGGGGACAAACAGCACTGAAGCAAGAAGTTGCTTTGAGGTTGAACTTTAGTGTTTCCAGTATCGCTTCAAGCCAGATTTGAAAGTTTGGCTTGCCACGTGAAGTCCGTGTCCACGTTCTAGAAAGACAAAGCAGGACAGAGAGAATGGTAATGAGCTAAAGAATAACCCTGCTTCATCTCGCTCCCCATTTGTGTCAAGAAAATGTATGGTGATGCTTAACCTTTTTTAGGTCAAGGACACCTGAGGTGCTGAGGAAAGCTCTGGACTTCATCCCCAGAAACATACACATTTACCCAAACATGGGGAGTGCCACCCACCTTTCCACCAGCCCTCAGACGAAGCACCTCTGCTAAACAAGGAAGAGGAAGAAGGGTGGAAATAAGAAGGAACAAGAAGAAGAAAGAAAAAAGGATGAGAAGAAGAAAACGCTTTAATGGCACTTTATAGTTTAAAGTCACCTTCACATATGTTCACTGGTGCACACCACGGGCAATGGCACCCCGCTCCAGTGCTCTTGCCTGGAAAATCCCATGGACGGAGGTGCCTGGTGGGCTGCAGTCCATGGGGTCGCAAAGAGTCGGACATGACTGTGCGACTTCACTTTCACTTTTCACTTTCCTGCACTGGAGAAAGAAATGGCAGCCCATTCCAGTGTTCTTGCCTGGAGAATCCCAGGGACAGGGAAGCCTGGTGGGCTGCCGTCTATGGGGTCGCACAGAGTCGGACATGACTGAAGCGACTTAGCAGCAGCAGCAGCAGCACGCCGTGGGAGAATGGTAGGCCAGGTCATCCAGCCATAGGAAGACATCAGAGGGGCTCCCAACCCCAACCTGGGGATGAAAATGGCTCCAAGGCATCTTGAAAGAGGGGCTTCCAAATTGAGATCCTGAAAGATGAGTGGGAATCCACCAAGCAAGAGGGGAAGAGAGAGGATTCAAGGCTGAAAGACGAGCAGGTGGAAAGGTCTGGAGGTAAGGGAAATGGAAAGATGGGGTGGGTTAGAGTCTATTTAGGCTTTGTTAATGATTAGTGATTGACTGATTAAGGCTGATGAGGGGGGAAAGGAGCACAAAGGCCCTGCTTGGTCAGCCAAGTGGTGGGAAGTCACGGTTGAGGGCAAGGGTACTGCTTGTGCCGACTGGCAGTCAGAAACCTGTAGAATAAATTAATAAAATATTTATGAATTTTATAAATGTGTTGCAACCATAAAATCCTCACCCATAGGCCTGGAAGAGACTTCAGAGAGCATCTCAGCCAGTATCTTCACTGGCACATGTTTCCAGCCACAGGTAATGAGGTTGCAGAGGTAGGGACCAGCCAGGCTACGGAGGGAATGAGCTGAACCAAGAATCTGGAACGCTCATCCTAGCAACGGTGTGCTGGATGGACTGATGGGAAAAAAGACTGAAGAAAGATGGCAGCAAGAGTGATTTTCCTTTAAGCCTTGGGCGTCAGAAGAAACTGAGTCCCTCACCGTGGCCTTCAGCAGCTCACATCACCACTGCAGGACTCCCCGTTGCTACCTGTAAGAGGGGAGATCTTGACATTTATCTCAGGTGTGAAATGGGACAGCATCTCAATGCTTGGCATGCAGTAGGTGCGTCACAAACGTTGGCTTCTTTGTGACATCCCCAGTCTGCCTCCCCACCCACTCGACCTCTGCCTTCTGAAGATGCTCTTACCGGAAGCCCAGCTCACGGTTTTCCCGCCTCTCTAAGCCCACCCTCTCCAATCCTTAGCTCAGAACCCTTCCTCACCTCCTGGCTTCCCTCCATGGGGCCAGTGCGTCCAAGAAGCATATAAATGTGCATGGCCAGGGCTGACGATGCGATTGTCTGACTGGACATTTTCGGTTGACATGTAGAAGCCTGTAAGTATTGCCTCCCATCCCATTTTAAGACAGCGCACTGGCTCAGATATGTTAGGAAGACGCCTCTCATGTATTAATTATGCACTTAGTAATTACACAGGAGGGTTCTGGCAGCATTATAGGAAGGGATGGGCAACTGAGCAGCCAGAGAAAGGAATGATGAGTTCGGCTTTTGCCTCGCACTTGAGTCCAGTCTGAATTCCAGAAAAGACTTTCCCCCATCCTCTGCCTGCAAGGGATGGGATTGTCCAGCCCCTGGTCTGGTGGGCCAGCTGAACTGCTTGTGTGCTGGGGATGGTGTTCGGTCACTTCAGTCGTGTCCCACTCTTTGCGACCCCACGGACTGCCTGGTTCCTCTGTCCGTGGGATTCTCCAGGCAAGAATACTGGAGTGGGTTGTTAATCCCTTCTCCAGGAGATCGTCCCAACCTAGAGATCAAACCTGCATCTTTTAAGTTTTCTGCATTGCAAGACGTGATCTTTACCACTAGCGCCACCTGGCATAAAGAGCATCTGTGTTCCTGACCCTAGGACCCACCAACTGTCCGACGTACCCCCTTTTTAAGAACAGCTTCAGGAAGAGCCAGGGGAAGGTCATCCCCACACTCAGTGTCCACTTCCCATCACGGGTGCATTGCTGCACAGAAGAGGAATGGCCATCTGAAAGCTAAGGAAATGTGTGTGCAAATCTATTTTGCATGCACAAGGAAGAGAAAGGCTAGGGGGCTTGGAGACTCAGAGCTTGGGCCCAGGACGACGACCCATTCCGCCTGGCTCACAACCCTAGGAGCCCCTCTCTGGATCCAGGAACCCTGTGTACCCCCCAGAAAACCCTTCAGGCCCCACTCCAGAGGAGCCAGGCCATGCCCTGGGAGACCATTAACCTCTGAAATCAGCAATGATGCCTTCCCAGGAGTGATCAGCAACCAGCAACTGCCAAGGAAAGGCCCCGGGGTCACCTGATGGTGAAAAGTTGACAGCCATCCAAGGACATTCCACGCCACCCCCCGCCCGAGGATTTGGCAACTGCAACCAAGATTCCCGTCTGTGGCCCTGGACCTCCTTGGGGAGGATGAATCTGTAAAAATATATGTGGCTCAAAAATATGTGGTTATTTATTTACAGGCGGTGCTATTGAATAGCTCATTTATCCTGAGAAAAAAGTAGGCCAACTGAGTGGCTTCAGGCGATTTGAAACAATCTAATGGAATCTTTTAATGTGTTTAATAAGATTTTTAATAATCTAAGGAACACATGTTCATGGTAAGAAGATGAAAAATAAGAACTCTTGCACATAAGTGACACACGGGTCCACAAAGGTACATGCCCAAGAATGTTCTCTGCAGCATTGTTTGAGATAGTAAGGAAACAGAAGCTACTTAAATGTCCAGCAATGTGGAAAGGGTTGAGAAAACAAACGTTCACCTTTGTAGCATGGAGAACGGCTTAGTGCTAGAGTCAGACATAGGACAATATACACGGCACCGAAAAGCTGCTTAAAACTCCATGTCTGGAAAAATTACAAAGTTTCATGCATTTACAGAGAAAAAGAGTCTGGAAAGAAACCCACTCAATGGATATGTATTACCCCCAAGGAGGAGTTAGGGAAGGGTGAGAGACGTGGAGACTTTTGTTTTAACTTATGTACCTCTGAATTCTTTGGAAGTCTTACTTTTCTAACTCAAAATAAAGAAAAGGAGAAAACCCACATAAATAAAGAAAAACTGTGTATAATACAAACCTAGAAATAACCCTATTTAGTATACGTGCCCTCTTCCAGGTTTCACTACACAAATAAGATTGTCTTCATAGCTTAAATTTGCCTTAAAATAATACGCATTACTTTCCAAGTCAATAAGCAAACATTGTGTTTTTAAGGACCGCCTTCTAGTCCACGGCCTCTTTAAACAATTTCTTATTAGTAGGCATTTAGGTTGCTTCTAATTTATTCTTTCTTTCTCTTTCAAACAAAAACAATGCAGTAATGAGCATCCCTAATACAAGATTGTTGCGCATAATCAGTTATGTCCTTAGAACTAATTCCTAGAAGTAAAATTATTGGGTTAAAGGGTAGGTGTATTTTAAGGTTCTTAACGCTTATGGCAAAATCACCCTCCAGAAAGGTCACAAGGTCTATAATCCCTTATCCACAAAACTCTGAAAACTGAAAATGCTTTAATAAGTTTAACAACTAGACTCATTTGGTGGCAGACCCTGACCTGCATGGACACAAGGCTATTTAAAGCCTTTCATTTATCCCACGAAGTATGAGTATTTATACATTTCATGCAGGCACATAAATGTGTGTATTGCCCTGGTTCCTACAGGGAGTGGTATATGAAGTACAATTTATACATCATGTTGCCTTTCAAAGATCTGGAAAATTCTAAATTCCAGCACATTCCTGTCCCCAAGGGTTTCTGGTAATGGGTTATGGACGGGTGTTAATTTACGCTCCCCCGGCAATGCTGTTTTCTTCATGTGCTCACCAATATTCAATTTTACAAGTTGTTTTCATCTTTGCCAACCTGATTTTTAACAAACATAAATGAGGTAGGGCACTTCTTCCAAGTGATCTGGCCATTTGAACGCCTCCTCACTTAGCCTGTAAGCTGCTGTCTATAGCTCTGAGTACATTGGCTCCAGCACCCCTTGGTGAGGCCTTAGGCCTCTGCACCTTAAAAATACAGTGTTTGAGGGACTTCCTTGGTGGTCTGAAATTCCCAAGTGGCACCAGTGATAAAGAACCTGCCTGCCAATGCAGGAGACCTGAGAGACGTGGGATCTGGGTTGGGAAGATCCCCTAGAGGAGGGCATGGCAGTCCACCCCAACATTCCTTCCTGGAGGATCCCATGGACTGAGGAGCCTGGTGGGCTATAGTCCATAGGGACACAAAGAGTTGGACACAACTGAAGCAAATTTTTTGGGCTCCAAAATCACTGCAGATGGTGATTGCAGCCATGAAATTAAAAGACGCTTACTCCTTGGAAGGAAAGTTATGACCAACCTAGACAGCATATTCGAAAGCAGAGACATTACTTTGCCAACAAAGGTCCGTCTAGTCAAAGCTATGGTTTTTCCAGTGGTCATGTATGGATGTGAGAGTTGGACCGTGAAGAAAGCTGAGCGCTGAAGAATTGATGCTTTTGAGCTGTGGTGTTGGCGAAGACTCTTGAGAGTCCCTTGGACTGCAAGGAGATCTAACCAGTCCGTTCTAAGGGAGATCAGTCCTGGGTATTCATTGGAAGGACTGATGCTGAGGCTGAAACTCCAGTACTTTGGCCACCTCATGCAAAGAGTTGACTCAATGGAAAAGACCCTGATGCTGGGAGGGATTGGGGGCAGGAGGAGAAGGGGATGACAGAGGATAAGATGGCTGGATGGCATCACCGACTTGATGGACATGAGTTTGGGTAAGCTCTGGGAGTTGGAGATGAACGGGGAGGCCTGGCATGCTGTGATTCATGGGGTCGCAAGGAGTCGGACACAACTGAGTGACTGAACTGAACTGAAGCAAATTAGCGCGCACACACACACATGGTGGTACAGTGGTTAGGAATCTGCCATGCAATGCAGGGACACAGGTTCTATCCCTGATCAGGGAGAAAAGACCCCACATGGGGCAGAGCAACTAAGTCTGAGAGCCACAACTAGAGAGCCCATGTGCTGCAACAAAAGATCGTGCAGGCCACAACTAGGACAAATAAATAGAATAATTTAAAAAACTATGTATATAATGTTTGTTTGGTGACTTGGAAAGAAGTGCATGATATATTATTTTAAGGCAAATTTAAGCATCTTATTTGCGTACTGAAACTTGGAAGAGGACATATGCACTAACCACGGTTGCTTCTAGGTTTGTGTTATGCATCGTTTTCCTGTGTTTATCCATGCTGCTGACACCTCTCCACACCCTCTCAGGGACCACTGGCCCAAATGCCCCATGTCAGCACTTTCTCTGCCTTTATGGGAATTTCCTCACCCTCAACCTCCTTCCTGGTCTCTGGGTATTACTTCCTGCAGGCAAGAAGGGACACCATTCTTAGCTAACTCATCCAGTCATCAGCTGAAGGAGTGGTCCTACAGCAGAGAAATGCGACCCCTGGTAACTCCAGGGTTACTCCAGGAAAATCCCTCGTTTCCAGGAGGCCTAGGTCTCTGATGGGGTTGCTGGGTCCCTGTAGATTCTAGTGAAGCCTCACTGTGATCATAACCCATGCCTCTGCCATTGAGGCCAACCCTCCTTACCAGAGTCATTCTGCCCGTGGGGTTATATTCTCTACCACCATCATTTACACCAGTCAAAATGACCTTGAAATTGTACATAGAGCCGTATGTGCTTAGTCACTCAGTCGTGTCCGACTCTTTGTGACCCTGGACTGTAGCCCACCAGGCTTCTCTGTCCATGGGATTCTCCAGGCAAGAATACTCGAGTGGGTTGCCACGCCCTCCCCCTGGGTCTCTTCCCAACCCAGGGATCGAACCCAGGTCTCCCACATTGCAGGTGGATTCTTTACCAGCTGAGCCACCAGGGAAGCCGATAGAGCCATTTAGGGAGATTGATCCCAGCACCTGGTATCCTTGGGGTCAAGAAGGCTATAGGCAGCCAGGGAGACTGACTCCAGGGAGTCCCTGGGGGGTGGGGAGTACTGGGAACAAGAGATGCCAGTAGCAACATGATCTCCAGGACCATGGACTGTCACTGTTGCCTTGGGCGTCTCAGAGCTGATGGCTTTGCCTGCCTCACCCATACACCTTCGAAGCTGAGAAACAGCCCTGGGCTGATGCATGCCGATTCCCATCTCTGGCCCCCAAGTCCTGAGCCCGTCATGGAATTACCGCAGGCTAGGCTGAGGTATCGGGAACGCAAGTGCAGGGGCTGCCATTGGGGATGCGTCCCAGAGGCGCCTCCTGGGCCTGGGGAAGGGCCATCTGAATCCTGATAAAGCACATCCCTGAGAACCTGCAGCTGCCACCAGTGTAGACAGGAACAGCAACAACAAAGAGTCTTGATGTAGAGCCTTCCAGAAGACATATGCAATCATCCATGTCCTCAGGACAAACAGTATCTGATCTCCCCAGACCACGGAAGCTGGCTTTGAGAAGTGAACCAACAGGATATGCAGGTATTTCTAAAAACAGCATATTTTTCATGGCTCTTAATCTGGGGGTACTAACTGGGTTCGTACTTTGGTTCTAGCACTCAGTAAAGCTATTTAAATTTCCCACACTTTTCTCATCTGTAGAGTAGAGATGGTTATTAGGGTCAAAAGAGATCGTATGGGTAAGGTTCAGGAAACAGTGCTGACTGTGTAGTGAGCACTCAGTAAATGCAAGCTGCTGCTGTTGTTGTTTTATTATTACTTTGAATGGTTATTAATATTATACTAGATGAAGAATAAACATGCCTTTGATCAGGAGCCCGAAAGCTCGCTAGGGGAAGCAGTAGAGAGAACAAGAAACAAAGAAGGGGTCAAGGCTGGAATTCTGATTGCCAGACCACACAGAATCTCTCCCTTCTTCTGGTTAATAAAGTGAATATGAGATGATGCAGAGAAAGAAGCTGAGCCCCAAGATACACAGCAACTCTGGGACTGCAAGGAAACCCACCCCCCACCCTCCCGACGCCCCCCCACCCCCCACCGCCCAGGACTCTGGAGGGCTGGGCAATGAGCCCTTAACCTGCAGATGCGAAACCCATGCCTGTAGACCCAGGGACATGCTGGTGGCTTAGGGCAAGTCGTTAAGAGGGGAAGAGCATATGCAGAAAGAAAAAGTTTGGAAAGAGAATTTTTGTTTAAAACTGCAAAACTTCAAAGGCACTTAGAAGAAGTCAGAAGACTGAAAGGTGTTAAAGGGGAACAGAGACCTGAGGCATCTGCCTCTTGCCCTGGAGTGGTCTTAGCACTTTCCCCAAGAGAAAAGCAGAAGCAAAGATGGAGGGCGTCAGTGAGATGTCACAGTCTCTATAATTTTTGCCTCTCCATGGCCAGCCCATCCAGGGTTGGGGATGGGAGGCCAGGGCCTATGGTCTGAAGCTTCCCCGCATCATGGAGAGACAGTCAGGCTGGAACCCTGGCGAGGGGGCTCAGGGAAGAGGGAGGCACAGGTGGTGGGTCTGAAGCAGGAAGGGTACAGGGGTCGTGTAATGAACAAGCATCCACTTGATCAATCTCAGCCGTGCATTCTGTACTCGGGGCGGCAGCTCTGGGCCCTGTGTGGACAGCCTTGCCCTCCACCCACACTCCATGGGAACCAACCACAGAGGCAGAGAAGTGTCTGTGGCCCACTTATTCATACCAGTTTTCAAAGCTGCAGGACTTGACCTGCTGCTCTATAAATGCCAGTTATGCCCACCCTTGGTAAAATCGGTGAGAAACAGAATGCCACAAGAAGGCAGAGGCTCTGGGGCTGAAGAGATACCAACAGTGGCTTCAACCCGCCCATTTTAGGAAATAAGAGACCTTTTTGGGGTTAAGGGCATATCATCAAAGAGTTGTGAAGGATTAGCTCAGGCTAGCAAAATGCCTTCATGAACTTCCAAGCTAGAGTTCTAAAATAAAATGGCAAAAGGGAAAGGGACCCAAGACATTCCTACTTCTTTTCTGTGGGTATATATGGGGGTATGGGTGTACATGTATGGATGCATGCATATGCAAACACAAAAGATTGAATATTTGCTGAACATTAATTCAGTTTGATTTATCACTATATACGTGAACACAGTATATAGAGAAAAAGGACTGGGAGCAAATATACCCAAAATGTCATTAATGGGATTCTGCAAGGTTGGACTACAGGGAATCCTTTTCTTTTTGTGAATTTCTCAAATTTCCAATGTTCTGAGTTTTGTTTCAGTTTTCTTAGAGAAGATGTTAGATCTCAGTGTCCTGTCTCCCGGGGGGGTTCCTTGACCTTGTACAAACATATCCACCTTGTCCCAAGCAACCTCATGTCAACCGTGTGTGAGGAGGCACGGCCGTTGAGCCTGAAAAAGTCCTGCTGTGTCTTTCTCCCATGCTGACTGCTCACAAAACAAAAATGAATTTTTCCATGGTAACCTCCAGCCGCCTCAGTTAGACACAGAGGCCACACTGGCAACTCTTAAATAACTAGCAGCTTCGTGCTCTGCTCCTCTTCGTAGATAGGACTTGAAAGTCTGGAACAACAGTCACCACACTGTTGGGACTAGGTTGGTTCAAACTCGCCACTGTTATCTGGGTGCTAAGATCAGAGATGACTGCTATCTTTTTTCTTTACACTCTTAGAACATGAATTTTAAAAATTATATATTTAACAGTTTATTTAGCTTTATTTTAGGAGGGAAAAGAGAAGATAAAACCTTGTTGCTTCTCCCTGCCCTCAGGAGAAAAATTCAGTCTCTTTACTCAGTTCATAAGGCCCCATGTGATCTTGTCCCTGACGAGTTAGTGACATTTTAAATGTTTTGTTGAACCATATGATGGTGCAGTTTTTCGTAGTCGAAAATGGTCCGTTATGGGCAACTTTATGTGCTTGAGTTCACTTAGGACCCTCATCCTCAACCAGATGCTGTCCCCTTGGCCTGCAAAACCCAACCGCTGTCTACTCCCATCTTTCCCTGCCTTGACTCACCCCTGCTGCCTTACTAAATAACTCCCGCCCTTTCTTCGTCTTCTAGTCTGTCATTTCTTCCAAGAAGCTTTGGATTCTGAATTAAGCACCCCTCCTCTGAGCTTCCCAAGCATCCGTCCTCATTCACTCACTCAGTCGCTCAACAAATCATTATTAAGCACCAATTACATGCCCACCGAATTCCAGGCAGTAGGGACATGGTAAAGACAAAGTCAGTGACCCTTAGTCATAGTATACTACAGTCCTGTCGGTTTCTTATTGCTCATCTCCTCCACCAGAGCCCGAATGCTTCCATGTCTGTGCACCATGAAACAGCCACGGCACCACGTACCTGACACATAATAATCACATTCTCATTGAATGAAAAATAAATGGATTGCTCAAATTTATCAAAGTAGCGTATAACCGATTTTATTTCCCTTCTGTTCTAGTTTCGTTTTTTTTTTTTTTTAATGTAATTACTCTCACAATATATCATCTGACGAAAGGAAAGAGCTGATAAAAGAAGTCCTCCTTTGTTCTGGACTTCCTGGCCGGGTCTCACAAGTCCTGTTTGCTTTGACTGCCTCTGGAGTGTTTGCCCAGTGAGGTCAGGGAAGGGAAGGGAAGGGAAGGAGAACACCGCCCGCTTGTTGTTCGAGCCGCAGGAAGCCAGCTGCGGTGAGAGGGGGTGGGGATGCGGGGGCGGAAGGACAAACCCCAGCCTGGGGAGAGTGTGCCCTCCACAGCTATACCAGCTTCAGGACCTGCCCAGCAAAATCTGCCGGTACGTGTTCAGGTCCTAGCATTGAAGGATACCGGAGGCCAGATGGGGAAACTAAGACCCCAAGCAAAGTCAGCACTTGATGAGATCAGAGAGCCCTGTGACAAGGCCAGAGGCTCAAACCCTAACTTGCGTGTTTTGGAATAGAGCTGGAGGTAGGGCAGAAAGGTGTCTAAAACTCCTAGTTCCTGGCTGCTGCTCAAACCACATGACTTTGGGTGACCCACCCCCCACCCCTCTTCACTAAGCATCTATTATGCTCCGGCACCTGTCTTGGTAGGCAGTAGTGGGAGACGCAAATTCCTACCCTTAACAATCCCCGCAGTGGGAGTGCTGTCTGACTGGTGGCGTCCATAAGGTTGTGCAACTCACCTGGGTGACTCAGAACCAGAGGATCTGGAGCCTTGGAAGAGGGAAGCAGCCTCTCCAGCCTGCCCCTCCCCGAAGCGGAGGCTCTGCTCCCTGAGTCCCGCCTCCTCACGGCGAAGCTTTTACTTGGTGGAAGCCTGCAGTAGTCTTGAGAACCCAGACGGCCCAGGAGAGGGGTCAGAAACACCCCAGTTGTTGGCCATCTACAGCGGGCCAGGCCCTATGCCAAGGCCTACACACGCAGTGTCCTTTGATCTTCAATACTGTTCTTTACAGATTAAGAGACCGAAGCTTTAAAGAGAGGGTGGAGAGGACTGAGTTCTGAAGTGTCCGCCGTGAGGCCCCCAGCACTGCTTTGCTTCCTTGCATTCATTAAACATTAGCACAGGGCTCCCAAGCATGCCTTCTGTAGCACATGGTCCAAAGCACTTCTGTTTGCCCATACTGCACAGCACAGATTTTAGAGGACACTTCCATCATCTCAGACAGCCCTACTAAACAGCAGTGAACTGAGCAGTGAGCAGCAGGCCACTCATAAAAGCCCTTTTCCACCCCCTGCACCTTCTGCTCTCATCCCTTCCAAAAGTGGCCATGGAGTAGAGGATGTCACAGGAACTCAATAAATATTTCTGAAATAAGTGATGAGGATCTGGTCCAAGGAGCAAGAAGGAAGTGGCTGCAGTAGTGAAAGTAAGCCTGATTTAATCAAGGAATGTTCACTACGTGATGGAGAGCTTGGGCAGACCGAAGAGCTTGGGCATCACCCATCCCCACCCATGAAAACACAGAAATGAATGGTGATATAATTTATTGGAGCAATAAAGTCCATACCTACCCATCACCACTTCCAATGACTTGTGTCTGCCCATGTGCACTTGCAGTAAAGCTTTTCAACCAGACCAAAGAGTGCTTAGCTCTGAAGCAGGCAAAAGCACCTGCTAAAGTGAGAGCTAGGATCCCAGAGTTCCTGCAACTCAGTTCCTTTATGGTACTGATGGGGACACTGGGGCTTGGTCTGTGGTCACACAGCTAGGCCGAGGCAAGGCTATTCTCCTGCCCACTTGCCACCTGGAATTTAGGCCAGGATGAGAGCAGACACTCCTTGTCAGGACCAAGGAGCAAGAAGCTCAGGTGGCTAAAGAGCCAAGGTTGAGACCAAGTAGATGAAGAAATCAAGGACAAAATAAGACAGTCAGTTGGGGACAACCCCAGAGCAGTAGGGTCGACCAGTGCACGTTAAGAAGGGGATGGCAACTGGAAGGAAGAGCCAAGTCTGGCAGCCTCCCCCGTTGGAGAGGATAATGGGAACAGTCACTTGTGCACACTGCTGATGGGAGTGCATATTGCTCAGAGGATAATCTAACATTGTCTAGTGGTGCTGGTGGTAAAGAACCCACCAGCCAGTGCAGGAGATGTAAGAGATGTGGGTTTGATCCCTGGGTCGGGAAATGGCAACCCACTCCAGCATTCTTGCCTGGAGAATCCTATGGACCCAAGAACCTGGCGGGTTACAGTCCCTGGAGTCTCAAAGAATTGGACACGACTGAAGCAACTTAGCAGTAGAATTTAAAATAAGCATCCTCATGACTCAGAAATCTCACTACTTTTCTAGAGAAATATCTGCACGTGTGCACAGAGACACGTACAAAACTTCATAGCAGTATTTCCTACTATCATGAGAAACTAGTAAAAACGTAAATGTCCAACCACAGAGATAGATCCATCAAAAGCAGTATATTAAACTAGGAGTAAAACCACCATATGACCCAGCAATCCTACGCCTAGATATATACCTTGCTGCTGCTGCTGCTGCTAAGTCGCTTCAGTCGTGTCTGACTCTGTGCAACCCCATAGACGGCAGCCCACCAGGCACCCCCGTCCCTGGGATTCTCCAGGCAAGAACACTGGAGTGGGTTGCCATTTTCTTCTCCAATGCAGGAAGGTGAAAAGTGAAAGTGAACTCTCTCAGTCGTGTCCAAATCTTAGTGATCCCATGGACTGCAGCCTACTAGGCTCCTCCGTCCATGGGATTTTCCAGGCAAGAGTACTGGAGTAGGGTGCCATTGCCTTCTCCGATATATACCTTGAGGAAACCAAAATTGAAAAAGATACCTGTATCCCATTGTTCACTGCAGCACTATTTACAATAGCTAGAACATGGAAGGAACCTAGATGTCCATCGACAGATGAATGGATAAAGAAGCTGTGGTACATATACACAATGCAATATTACTCAGCTATAAAAAGGAACACATTTGAGTCAGTTCTGATGAGGTGGATGAACCTGGAACCCATTATACAGAGTGAAGTGAGTCAGAAAGAGAAAGATAAGTATCGTATTCTAATGCACATATATGGAATCTAGAAAAATGGTGCTCAAGAATTTATTTACAGGGGAGCAATGGAGAAACAGACATAGAGAATAAACTTATGAACATAGGGAGAGGGGAGGAGAGGGTGAGGCGTATGGAAAGAGTAACATGGAAACTCACATTACCATATGTAAAATAGACAGCCAATGGGAATTTGCTATATGGCTCAGGAAACTCAAACTGTATCCATCTAGAGGGGTGGGACAGGGAGGGAGATGGGAGGGAGGTTCAAAAGGGAGGGGATATATGTCTACCTATGGCTGATTCATGTTGAGGTTTGACAGAAAACAGCAAAATTCTGTAAAGCAACTGCTGCTGCTGCTGCTGCTGCTGCTGCTAAGTCGCTTCAGTCGTGTCCGACTCTGCGACCCCATAGACGGCAGCCTACCAGGCTCCCCCGTCCCTGGTATTCTCCAGGCAAGAACCCTGGAGTGGGTTGCCATTTCCTTCTCCAATGCATGAAAGTGAAAAGTGAAAGTGAAGTCACTCAGTCAATGTCCGACTCTCAGCAACCCCACGGACTACAGCCCACCAGGCTCCTCTGTCCATGGGATTTTTCAGGCGAGAGTATAAAGCAACTATCCTTCAATAAAAAACAAACAAACAAAAAAAAGCAATATATCTACATTAGGGAATACTACAAAGCAATTAAATAGAGCATAGACGATCCATGCAGGGCCACCACATCACACACCATATCTTTGTTTTTTAAAACCTTTTTATTTTGTATTGGGATACAGCTGATTAATAATATTGTGATATTGATAGTTTCAGGTGGACAGTGAAGGGACTCAGCCGTCATATATCCAGGTATCCATTCTCCCCCAAACTCCCCTCCCATCCAGGCTGCCACATAACACTGAGCAGAGTTGCATGCTCTATACAGTAGGTCCTTGTTGGTTATCCATTTTAAATAGAGCAGATACGCCACATCTTTGAATGAATTAGAAAAAGATAGTCCCCTTTGGGTAGACCAATCAAAGAAAGGGAGCCCTTCCTTTGTGCTAAGTCAGCAGAGATGGACTGAGTTTCTGCCTCCCTCCTGCCTTCTGGGCTGTGAAACCAAAGAGATGGCTCTGACTTGAGTCCCTCTAATCTGAACCACCACGTCAAATGGAAAAACAAGTTGTAGAATAGTGTGCCAAAGAGAATGCCTGTGATAAACTTGAACATACATTCTTTATATTTTCTATGAGGACATACATACATACTGAGCACGTTAATGAGTAGAAAAAAAGACTGGGGAGGGCATACATTTTCCTGCAACAACTCTTTACTTCTTCAGTGGGAAGGAGCACAGTGTGTCAGAGTGAACTTTAATCTCATCCAAAGTGTTTTGATTTAACGTTTCAAAGGAGAATGCGTGTCTCTGTAATTTGTACCATTAACTTTTAAATTAAAAAATAAAAAAATGGAAAGTTGGGTGTTTGAGACAGAAGAAGAAATATATGTCCTCCTAGGAGACACCCACACCACCATCACCAGTAGATTTAGAGCATCTTGCTCCATGAGCCAAAAACCCCACACCAGTCTTCTCTAGACCTTGATGCGTGCTCATGTGCTCAGCCACTAAGTCGTGTCCAGCTCTTTGTGACCCTCTGGACTGTAGCCCTCCAGACTCCTCTGTCCGTGGGATTTTTTCAGACAAGAATATTGGAGTGGATTGCCATTTCCTCCTCCAGGAGATCTTCCTGACCGGGGATTGAACCTGAATCTCCTGAGTCTCCTGCATTACAAGGGTATCCTTTTTTGCTAAACCATCGGGGAAGCCTTAGATCTCAATACTGAACTCATTTGAGAGAGTGCAGGGGACTGAGAGCCCAGATTGGATGAAAGAAGTTTTTAAAAATAAGAGGAAGGTAACCCTAGTGAGTCTCTCTCAGTCTCTCTCTCTGAGGTGCGCCTGCAGGCAACCTTAGTGACTTCAGCTGGGCAGCAGTGGGGGAAGGAGGTGGGAGTCTTGCCTTTCTCCATCTTCTAGAGGTGGCCTCTCCCCAAAGCAGGGAGCACCACTGTGCCCTGGTGGAATGTAGCGAGACAGTCAACACACCAACTTGCACAAGATCAAAAGAGCCCTCAGATGACTTTGGGGGGCTTTGTCACACTGAAAAGAAGGTGAGGGAAGTTGACTGGTCTTGAAATTGTTTTTTAATGGTTTGATTTCACGGTCTTCTTGTTACTTAAGCACCATTCATCTTCCTTCAAATCTCTAGCCAGCACTTCACAGGGCTTGGCAGCTTAATTTCCTTTCAGCCTACTGGATGAGACAGAAGGGTCCACCGGTCACTTATCTAAGCAAAGCACATTGGGAGCCATTAGAACTTGCACCACCTGGCAGACTGTTCTGAACCAGAGAGGAGAAATCAAGGCCGCCTCACCATATGAGACTCAGGTAAGCGGATCCCTTCTTCCCATCTCTCCCTGACTGCCCCGGTGTAGACCAGTTGGAAACATGAGGGAGAGGGAGTCAGGCAAAGGAAGACCATCTTTTCTGTCCACTCAAGTCCTTTGAGCCACATGTCTAGGCAGCAGTGGCAGAGGAGAAATCACGGCATTGCTGGTGTTTCTATCAGGACCCAGCTGTGTTTAATCCTTGAAAGTGGCCAGAAAGTTATGGACTCTGCTAAGATCAGTTAAAGATCAAGAAAAGGAGATACCACAGAGCACAGCAATGAGTAACAAAAAAACTGTCTCATCTTTCTGTGTCTACCACACTGAGTGCTCCCAATGAACCACTTACATTTGGATTCTCTTAGTTGACCTATTTTCCCTAATCCTTTTGAGCCATTCGAAGCTAATTTTTCTGTATCCTTTTACTGACAAGTAACAAAACCAGAGCTCTCGGTTTCTCTCACTGCTTTGCCTGTATCTCCTTGGCTTATCCTTTTCTACAGCAGACAGACTTTCTCTGGGCAGCTGAGAATTAGGCCACCACCTTCTTCAACTTCAACTCCTTTCTGATCCATAACCCCTGGGACAGGGTCCTTCTCCAACTCCAACCAAAAAAATCTGAGACGGACCCTGATTGGTCTTGTTTGGGTCACATGATCCCCCAGTAAGGGGTCAGAGTCTCGTGACTGTCATACCCCCTCCCAGGTCATGTGTTTGGATTGGGGCTGTGCAAGTCCCCAGAGTAAGGCTGGGCATGCTGGAAACAAAGAACTGTAGCGGGCTCCCATGATGCTAACGGGCATCTGCAGTAAGCACCGCTTCCACTCTTCCGATGTCTTGGAATTCCTGTCTCTCTACTTAGTTTTAGATTTATTTTCTTGTCGTTGTTATTCAGTTGCTCAGTCATGTCTGACTCTTTGCGACCCCATGGACTGCAGCACGCCAGGCTTCCCTGTCCTTCGCTATCTCCTGGAGTTTGCTCAAACTCGTGTCCATTGAGTCGCTGATGCCATCCAACCATCTCATCCTCCGCCACCCTCTTCTCCTGCCCTCAATCTTTCCCAGTGAGTCAACTCTTGGCATCAGGTGGCCCAAGTATTGGAACTTCAGATTTATTTCCTTACTTACTTTTGGCTGTGCTGGGTGTTCACTGCTGTGCTTGAGCTTTCTCTTTGTGGCAAGCGGAGGCTACTCTTCCTTGCGGTGTGCGGGCTTCTCATTGCAGTGGCTTCTCTTGTTGTGAAGCACAGGCTCTTGACCCAAGGGCTTCAGTAGTTGCAGCGCGTGGGCTCAGGAGCTGTGGCGCACGGGCTTAGCTGCTCCACGGCATGTGGGCCCTTCCGGGGCCAGGGATCGAACCAGTGTCCCTTGCGTTGTAAGGTGGGTTGTTATTCACTGTACCACCAGAGAAGCCCTCCACTTACTTTTAAAAGATAGTTTAAATCTTATGAGAGTTTTAAAAGCCCCTTCTTGCCTGGAAAATCCCATGGACGGAGGAGCCTGGTAGGCTATAGTCCATGGGGTCACAAAGAGTCGGACACGACTGAGCAACTTCACTTAACAGAATCAGGCAATTATGAAACAAAATAAAAATTAGTGATAGAAATGTCCACATTTTAGCTTCCTCTTCCCTAAAAGTTATAAAGGCAAACAAACAAACAAACAAAACTCCTTTTGCCTTTTTCCTTGTTCTTTCTTTTGATAATAGCCAGGCTCTTAGAAAAGACTAATTCTCTTTTTCAGTGAAATTTTGCAGTTATTCATATTTTAAAATATTTGGAAATTTTAAATTTAAGTCATATTCCAATATCTAACCAGGACATTAAAAACAATAAATTGCTCTTCAATCCATCCCATACCCCCCCGAGACCTCTGGTTTGGTCTTTAGTTCAAGGTGTGTGCATGCTCCGTCCCTCAGTCATGTCAGAATCTTTATGACCCCACAGACTTCAGCCAGCCAGCCTCCTCTGTCCATGAGATTTTCCAGGCAAGAGTACTGGAGTGGGTTGCCATTTCCTCCTCGAGTTCATTCAAGGTAGCCAAGATTAACTACTAGAACTTCAGGAACTTCAGAGATGTACAGAATAGCATATTTCTAAACTTCCCCCTTGCTTTTGTAAGACCGATCTCAAAAGCTGTGTTCTCTCTGACTAGCCACCCATTCCAACCTAAGTGGAACTGATCACGTCCACTTATGTTCCCTACCATTGTTCTGAAGTCCACCAGTCATAACAGGAAGACTGTCATGGTAGGGGTAATGGGGCCATGTTTGTTAATCTCTCCCTTCCTTCCAGGCTGTGGGTTGCTTAGGTTTGTGTCTGAATCACCTCTGTGTTCTCTACATGCATCTGAGGGTGTGACACAGTGGTGGTCTCTGGGGTGGATGGATGGAAGGATGGACGGATGGGTGATGGAATTCCTCTTGATGTTGAGAGGGCAGGTGATTCACGAGTATGAGAGCCTAACGATGTGCTAGTGATTCAGGCCGTTTTGATGTGGCATTTCCATGAGACTTACAATAAGTGAGTAAATGATGATAAGTGAGAAAATAACGTCCTTGACTACAGAGGACCCCATGGTCAGCCTCAGGTAGGTTCTCAAGGAGCCTGAGTCACTTTGTCCATCTCTGCTTGATTCGGTTGTACAGGGCCCTGCCTCTTCCCTCGGCAGCCATGGCCCACACCCCCAGTGCTCACCTGTGAGCTGCCACCAGGCATGACCGCCACTCCCGCCCCCTCCTCTGCCAGAGCAGAGGCTCCTGGAGCTGGGGTGCTGCCCCCGAAGTAGTGCCGAGCCTTGGGGAACGCTGCCCTCCTGTCTCCCGCTGACAGCCAGAGCTCTGCAGAGCCTCAGCGGCGAGAAAGCAAAGCTCCCCAGAGGCCCCCCTGCTCCCTGGCAGGCATCCCCGGGGATCCAGGGCAGGCAGAGGATGGTCTCTGGGCTGGCTTCCCTCCCACTTGCTGGTGGCTCTGAGCAGGGGATGGGGAGAGGGTGGTATGCAGTGTGCCAGTGTTAGCCCAGAGGAGGGCTCCCCTGAGACTGCTCTGCCCCCCAGCCCTGCACGGAATCTCCGCATTGCTTCTCCTCCAAGTTCTCTAGAAGCAGCGTTCCCCTCCCTCTCCCCTGAGGACCCCAGGGTAGGCAGTGTGCAGCTGTGTTGAGGCTGTGCTGATTTGCAACTCCGCTGGGTTGATGTCAGAGGCATGGTTGTGGCTCGCCTAAGTTTTCTCTCCCTGGGCAGCTCATCCCCAGTGCAGATCTTACCTCGCTCCGAGCCTACATCTTCAGGGAGGAGCTGTCCCGGGGGGCCCCGCACAAGCACCCCAAAGTTAGCCTGTCCCAAAGCTCTCTTCCCCCACCCCTGGTCTTCACGTTCCCTCGGGCAGTGGTGCGTTCCAGCCGGAACCGGGACGGCCACCGGATCCGTGCACCCAGCCATTCACAGAGCGCAGCTGATGCTTTCCCCCCACCCCCAACAAACTTTAAACTTTTTGTTTTTTATTGGGGTATAGCCAATTATCAATGGTGTGATAGTTTCAGGTGAATGGTGAAGGGACTCAGCCATACGTATCCATCTATCCACTCCCCGCAAGGCCCCCTCCCGTCCAGGCTGCCACATAGCATTGTGGTGCCACCTCTTGACCCACTCAGACCCATCCTCGCCTCACTCCCCGCTCCCTCCATCCCCATTGCCCTCTTTGTCTACATGGGTCACCTCTTATCTGGCTAGGGAGGCCGCTACTGGTCTCCCCCACCCGCTGGCTCCTGCCTGACTCGGTGGCCAGACGTCTACCTGTCGGTGTGCAACATTTTCCCTGGTGATTTTCCAGAAACGTAGTTTTGATCCTATCACCCTCCTGCTTAAAGTCTCTGGAAGGTTTGCCCGAGTTCTCTGAAAACTCCACAAGTTCCTCTGTGCTGGGTAGAAGGTCTTATTGAAATCTGGTCCCTCCTTTTCTCTCAAGCTCACCTCTGTTCAGTCAAATCCCAGGGAGAAGGGCAGTTAGGCAGAGCAGTCACAGGGAGAGCAATAACTTCTGGGCCCACAGCTGCACCCGTTTTAAAGGTCATCCAGAAGCAGAGACATTACTTTGCCGACTAAGGTCCCTCTAGTCAAGGCTGTGGTTTTTCCTGTGGTCATGTATGGATGTGAGAGTTGGACTGTGAAGAAGGCTGAGTGCCAAAGAATTGATGCTTTTGAACTGTGGTGTTGGAGAAGACTCTTGAGAGTCCCTTGGACTGCAAGGAGATCCAACCAGTCCATTCTGAAGGAGATCAGCCCTGGGATTTCTTTGGAAGGAATGATGCTAAAGCTGAAACTCCAGTACTTTGGCCACCTCATGCGAAGAGTTGACTCATTGGAAAAGACTCTGCTGCTGGGAGGGATTGGGGGCAGGAGGAGAAGGGGACGACCGAGGATGAGATGGCTGGATGGTATCATGGACTCGATGGACGTGAGTCTGAGTGAACTCTGGGAGTTGGTGATGGACAGGGAGGCCTGGTGTGCTGCGATTCATGGGGTCGCAAAGAGTCGGACACGACTGAGTGACGGAACTGAACTGAACTGAGGCAGATGCTGCCATCTGTGTCAGGGAGGCCAGTCAGAGTGGAAGGCTCCTCGCTGCCACTGGAAAGGGCAATAGCGTGTGCCCCAAGCCCCTGCTCATACACCCCTCAGGAGAGCACCTTTCAGGATTCCAGGCTCACAGGAAAGTCCTCTCTCTCTCCTCTGCCCAATCTGAGTAATGGAGTAATGATTGATGTTCACTAAGCTCCTACTGTATGATCCAGGTACCAGGCTATGCCCTGTCCCATTTGATCTTCGCAGCACCCCTATAAGGCAGTACAATCATTACCCTCATTTTACAATGGACCTGCTGGAGTCCCAGAAGTCAAGTTGCTTGCTCAAAGTCACACAGACGGAGAGTGGCAGAGCTGGGATATGGAACTGTGGGTGTGCCCTACACCACTGGGCCAGTGATATTTCTTAGGTTTCAGAATCCAAGGGCAGCACGAAGAGGGCACTCCACAGTGTGGCTTTTATTCTTCTGCGTGTACTTCTAGCACGTGTAAGGAGCAGCTGATTTGGCATCACCTCCGCTTCCCTGGTGGTTCAGATGGTAAAGCATCTGCCTACAATGTGGGGGACCTGGGTTTGATCCCTGGGTCGGGAATTTTGCCTGGAGAAGGAAATGGCAACCCATTTCAGTACTCTTACCTGGAAAATCCCATGGATGGAGGAGCCTGGTAGGCTACAGTCCATGGGGTCACAAAGAGTCGGACACGACTGAGTGACTTCACTTCACTACTCCTTTTGAGGATGTAAGCATCTTATTGAAGAGAAAAGATTCAGAAATATCTTGGTGGTGATAAGTTGCAGCTTGGCCCACTAGAAGAACTTGTCTTGACCAAATCTGGGGAGAAAAAGGAAGCTCTACTTGTTGTTCGGTTGCTCAGTGATGTCCGACTTTTTGCGACCCTGTGGGCTGCAGCATGCCAGGCTTCCTTGTCCATCACCAAATCCTGGAGCTGGCTCAAACTCAGGTCCATCAAGCTGGTGATGTCATCCAACCCTCTCATCCTCTGTCACCCTCTTCTCCTCCTATCCTGAATCTTTCCCAGCATCAGAGTCTTTTCTAATGAATTGGCTCATTGGGTGGCCAAAGTATTGGAGCTTCAGCTTCAGCATCAGTCCTTCCAGTGAACATTCAGGGTTGATTTCTCTTTAGAATTGCTCTGTTTGGTCATTCTGATCTCAGAGGCTGCAGGTAAGGAATCTCAGTTCAGAAAATCACCTCCCACATGCCCAGAAATGAATTCCATTGTGAATTTACGGCCACTGCCAGGGTTCCACCAGGAGCGGGAAAGAGTGTGTTCCACATCTCAGGGATGGCAGCTGAGATGCGGGGTCCTGTGTCTCCCCTTCAATGTGAAGAAAGCCTCGTCATCTCCTCAGGACAATAGGAGGTGGGACCAGAGCCCAAAGGGTGCTGCACAAGGAGAACTGTGGGAGGGGTCGAGTAGGCAGCGCTGTGTTAGACGTGAAGACCAGCATGTGGGAGCAGAGATGAGATTTCCTAGACGCAAGCGATGCCTTCAAAAGTGAACCTCTCCAGCTGCCTATCTCATCCTTGTGGCTCCTCTTTGTCTGCCTGGCTTCAGATTTAAGGTCAGTGGAAACACACAGCACAGGTTATTCAGAAACTACCGCTACGGACGCGGCTGCTTCCTTCACAGTGGACACATGGAATCTGACCCGCGTTCTTCTCCCACCCTGGGCAGCCCAGAGGAGTCGGGATTGAGGACTGGGGCTGTGCAGGAGGGGATCCCGACTGCAGGGCAGTCCGTGCGTGGTGACTATGTGTTCCTCACATCCCAGAGAACGCCTCTTCCTCAAGATTTATGACTTCATTTTGTTGTAATGCTTTCTGCCAAAATTCTAGGAAGCCACAGTGACGGATGGGTAGCATGGAGAGGGGCAGAATGCGCTGGTGGAAACAGCTCAGACGAAGGCTTAAAGGGAAGAAGCCCTTGATCAGCAAGTGTCTGCTGAGCACCTACCCTGTATGCTGTGCGTGCTAAGTCGCTTCAGTCATGTCTGACTCTTGGCGACCCTATGAACTAGAACCCTCCAGGCTCCTCTGTCTGTGGGATTCTCCAGGAAAGAATACTGGAGTGGGTTTCCATGCTCTCCTGCAAGGGATCTTCCTGACCAAGAATCAAACCTGTGGTTCTTATGTCTTCTGCACTGGCAGGTAGGTTCTTTTCCACCAGCACTACCTGGGAAGCCCTTGCCCTCCTTGCTTATTCCCAGGGAGGCAGAGGTCAGAGCCACAGCCCCTTAAAGGACACTGAAGGCTCTGGCAATGCCTGCCCTCCCTGGGAGGATGAACGTTAGCAGTCCTTCCAACTGGGGGACAGAGAGTAGCATCTCAGAGGAGCTCCGGTTCATGCCAACCCCTCCCGGACCAGTAGTAAAGCTTCAGAAAAACCAGCCCGTGAGCTAACCCAGGGTGGGGAGAGACCAGGCACAGCCCTTTTATTCTATCCTGTCTAAACCCTGTGTGTCCTCAAGGGTAAGACATGATCCTGACCCTGCTGATGGCTGCCCAACCTTATCCCTCTGACACCAAGGTGTTCTCCCCTTAGGCCACCTGGAAAATGAAAGTTTAGTCACTCGGTCCTTGCGACCCCATGGACTGTAGCCCGCCAGGCTCCTCTGTCCATGGCAAGAACACTAGGGCAGGTTGCCGTTCCCTTCTCTGGGTGATCTTCCGACCCAGGGATCGAACCCAGGTCTCCTACACTGCAGTCAGATTCTTTACTGTCTGAGCCACCAGGGAAGCCCTCAGGCCACCTGGAACCTCCTCCAGAACAGCTGAAAAGCCCCCCCTTGAGGAGCTTGGTGTCCACCGCAGGCCCTCCTCCCATTTCCACTTTGTCTACTCCAGTTTCTCCTTTGAAATAAATGTATTCAGTCTGAAGGTACAAAATGGATGAAACGGTTGTTTTTAAATGCTGATTTCATGCCCCTCCCAAAGGCACTCTTTTGTTCTCCTGTTTAATTTTTACATCGCATTGGCAATAACAAACTCTAGGGCAGGTGCATCAAAGGAAACTGATAATTGCTAACTGTACATTTTATTTGGTTCATTACTTTGTTAACACCTGATTCTGAAAAATACTCCCTCTGAACCGGCATAAAAATTATTAGCAACAAAGAGATCCTTTTTTGCATAGAAATGGGTTTATTACCTGCCACCTGCAGTGAGTGTGTGAGATTGGCTTTGTGGCAGCCAGCAACATTCAGCAAGCACCTTTCCACCTGCCTCCAGGTAAACAAACATCTTATCACCCAAGGGTTATAACCTAAGGGTTCTGTTTTGCTGTGCAGAAATGCACCCATGTTGCTCTGGTTTGGGATTCCAGGAGGGTGGGAAATAGTAGAGTCCCAGGGACACGGGGTTGTAAAGTGGGCCTGGGGCATCCCCAAGAAGGCAATAAGGTATAGGAGGTCCTAAGAGCTAGTTGAGGGGGAGCACACTGGGAAACCACCCAATTACTGAGTGTGTGGGATTCATTCTACATTTATGAGAGAGTGTTATTTGCTCAGTCGTGTCCGACACTTTAAGATGCTATGGACTGTAGCCTGCCAGGCCCCTCTGTCCGTGGAATTCTCCAGGCAAGAATACTAGAGTGGGTTGCCATTTCCTTCTCCAGGGAATCGTCCCAACCCAGGGATCAAATCTGGATCTTCCCACGTTGCAGGTGGATTCTTTACGTCTGAGCCACCAGTACTTCCTATGTGCACAGTCAGCAGCAGAATTCCAATGTATGTAAGTAGTGGGTGGTGGATACACCTGGATGCCTCCTAACATCTTTAAATTCCCTTCCTGTGTTTGGGCAAATTCCCTGGCTCATGATCGCACATTCCCACCCCTCCCCTCCTGCCCCTACCAAGGCCTCCTTAAGAGAGAAGCTATTTAGAATGCCTCTTGCTTCTCAGGCTCAGGTAAGAGACAGCCTTCACCGATGGGACACCCGCTGGAGACTTTGATTGGGAAACTAATGTCATAAAGACATGGAACCCATTCTGCTGAGCATAGCAGCCAAGTAGCCAGCTAGCTCCCAGTGACCAAGATTCCAGATCGCATCCGAGCCCCACACTCAGGTACGTGAATGTGATGTTTGTGTCCAGGGCTGTCTTCTATTTGTGACAGAATCTGGCCACTGTTCTTTGCTACTGGGTATTCAGGCTTGTTCCTCTGGACCTCTCAGAATCTCTGGGTTGTTGATATACCTGAACAAATGCATTTTCTGCTGAAACAGGCTCAAATGGGTTTCTGATGTTTGCATCTGGGAACCCATGTACTCATAGCTCTATACACTGCAAATGTCAGATGCCCAAAGGACATTTGTTGGTTTGTGAAATCTAAAACCCCCAGGAGTCTGTAGTCTCAGATATGGTCAGACAGGGACTAGGACTAGCTGCATAATTTGCAAAATAAAATAAAACTGCTAGTTGCTCATTTGTGTCCGACTGTGACCCCATGGACGGTAGCCCACCAGGCTTCTCCCATGAATTCTCCAGGCAAGAATACTGGAGTGGGTTGCCATTTCCTACTCTTAGCGATCTTCTTGACCCAAGGATTGAACCCACACCTCTCACATCTCCTGCACTGGCAGGTGACTTCTTTACTGTAGCCACCAGGAAAGCCCAGGTAATTTGAGAGGCCCAGCACAAACTGAAAGTTCAAGACCCTTTTCCAAAGAGTACTGAGAATTTCAAGATGACGGTGCAAGAGCATGAAGCCAGGTACAGGGTCCTTCTGAGTGCAGAGCTCTTTCTGACGGCACAGACGGCATGCCCACAGTGCTGGCTCTGCTCCAGGATGCCTGTGTCTTTCTCGTCCTCCTTCTTGGTTCTGTCAAGTCCCATCTGACCCGTTGCCTGCCCACGCACTCCAGTGTTACAGAGGGGAAGGCTGGCTTCCCACAGTTAAGGCTCAGAGCCCAGTTGCATCTGCAGCGTGTCCAGGCACGCTCACCACCATTGCGCTGATGGGCCCGGTATGCAGACTGTGGTCTCAGCTCGGGCTCCCAGCCTCTGCAGGGAGAATGGGTGTGCGGGGGGTTTCTAGAGGACATGCTCCCAGGGGAGACCTGTGGGGAAGCAGGGACAGGGAGGAAATGAAGCAGAGGCCCTCGGAGGGGCTCCAGAGCATGAGTGATGCCTCAGAGTTGCCTGCACCTGAGACAGGGAGGCTGGCTTTTTTCAACACTCCCTGTGTGCACCCCGCAGGCACTGATTAAGGGCCACACCCCGTGTGGGTGGGCACCTGTCTTCTCAGACTTTCTGTGCACATGGACAACGTGGGCTCCCTAGACTGAGGAACAGCTTCTATAAAAGACACGCAGGGGCGTACTCCTGGAGGTCAACACTGAAGTGAAGAGAGAGGTCCTGGAGTGGTACAGGAAGTCTAGAGCCCTGGATTTAAGAACATTCCAGAGTCCTGACCCTACCTGAAGTGGCCCTGAGAAAATGCTGATGAGAGAGACCCCACATTTCCACTGGGAATGTTTGTGCCGGGGAGTCAGGAAATACCAGGTGATGGGCCAGTGGGGACTAGGAGATCATGCATATTACCCTAACATTTCAAAAATTAATCTTAGCCTACCTAAGTAATGCAAAACTCAGATTCCCTCCTTTGAAATGAATGAATTGCATAACAGTGTTTTGTAAGAACTCTGAGAGCTTCTGAGTCTGTCACTGGAAAAATCTTTGCAAGGACTCTGCTCATCTCTTTTGACACCTGCAGTTAGTCATAGGTGACTACTGATCGGTCTTGAGAGGTGCATATCATTAGATTCATTAAGGACAGGGTCCTAGAAGAATAGGATTAATTATTAACAGGGAGATTTATGAATACATTTTAATAACAGCCTTGTTGAAGTACAATTCACATACCATACACTTTCCCTATGTAAAAGGTAGAATTCAGTCACTTTTAGTCTATTTAGTAAAATTGGGCAATGACTGCCACAGTGAACTTTAGAAAGTTTGCATCAAAAAGATAAAACTTCTGTCAAAAAAGAAACCCCAGACCCATTAGTATTCTTTATGCCCAGTTAAGGATTTGGAAATCCTTAGTCCTAAGTGGAGGTGATGGAATTCCAATTGAGCTGTTTCAAATCCTGAAAGATGATGCTGTGAAAGTGCTGCACTCAATATGCCAGCAAATTTGGAAAACTCAGCAGTGGCCACAGGACTGAAAAAGGTCAGTTTTCATTCCAATCCCAAAGAAAGGCAATGCCAAAGAATGCTCAAACAACCGCACAATTGCACTCATCTCACATGCTAGTAAAGTAATGCTCAAAATTCTCCAAGCCAGGCTTCAGCAATATGTGAACCGTGAACTCCCTGATGTTCAGGCTGGTTTTAGAAAAGGCAGAGGAACCAGAGATCAAATTGCCAAATTGCCAAATTGCCACTGGATCATGGAAAAAGCAAGACAGGTCCAGAAAAACATCTATTTCTGCTTTATTGACTACGCCAAAGCCTTTGACTGTGTGGATCACAATAAACTGTGGAAAATTCTGAAAGAGATGGGAATACCAGACCACCTGACCTGCCTCTTGAGAAATCTGTATGCAGGTCAGGAAGCAACAGTTAGAAGTGGACATGAACAACAGACTGGTTCCAAATAGGAAAAGGAGTACGTCAAGGCTGTATATTGTCACCCTGCTTATTTAACTTCTATGCAGAGTACATCATGAGAAATGCTGGACTGGAAGAAACACAAGCTGGAATCAAGATTGCCGGGAGAAATATCAATAACCTGAGATATGCAGATGACACCACCTTTATGGCAGAAAGTGAAGAGGAGCTAAAAAGCCTCTTGATGAAAGTGAAAGGGGGGAGTGAAAAAGTTGGCCTAAAGCTCAACATTCAGAAAATGAAGATCATGGCATCCGGTCCCATCACTTCATGGGAAATAGATAGGGAAACAGTGGAAACAGTGTCAGACTTCATTTTGGGGGGCTCCAAAATCATTGCAGATGGTGACTGCAGCCATGAAATTAAAAGACGCTTACTCCTTGGAAGAAAAGCTATGACCAATCTAGATAGCATATTGAAAAGCAGAGACATTACTTTGCCGACTAAGGTCCGTCTAGTCAAGGCTATGGTTTTTCCTGTGGTCATGTAAGGATGTGAGAGTTGGACTGTGAAGAAGGCTGAGTGCCAAAGAATTGATGCTTTTGAACTGTGGTGTTGGAGAAGACTCTTGAGAGTCCCTTGGACTGCAAGGAGATCCAACCAGTCCACTCTGAAGGAGATCAGCCCTGGGATTTCTTTGGAGGGAATGATGCTGAGGCTGAAGCTCCAGTACTTTGGACACCTCATGCGAAGAGTTGACTCACTGGAAAAAACTCTGATGCTGGGAGGGATTGGGGGCAGGAGGAGAAGGGGACGACAGAGGATGAGATGGCTGGATGGCATCACAGACTCGATGGACATGAGTCTGAGTGAACTCCGGGAGATGGTGATGAACAGGGAGGCCTGGCGTGCTGCGATTCATGGGGTCACAAACAGTCGGACACAACCGAGTGACCGAACTGAACTGAAGCAAAAAATGTTTAGGACTGGTGGACCATCCCTCTAGTTCCTAATTTCAGGAAACATCCAGAAAGCCCTCTGGGAAAGAATGGCTCTAGAAAGTCCCCCATTATTTACATGCTGTTGGGAGAATCATGACTTTGAGTGCCTTTCTTTTTTTTTTTTTTTTTTAATATTTATTTATTTGGCTGTGCCAGGTCTTAGTTGCTGCAAATGGGATCTTCAGCTGTGGCATGTGAACTCCTAGTTGGAGAATGTGGGAGCTAGTTCCCTGACCAGGGATCGAATGTGGGCCCTCTGCATTGGGAGTGTGAAGTCTTAGCCACTGGGCTACTAGGGAGGTGCACTTGATTGCCTTTCTGATCGTCAGACTCAGTGACAGGCACATTAACAGAAAAGAAAAAAAGGGGGGGGGGGTGGAGACTCTATTAACCCAGTCAGGCCATGGCAGTAAGTCAGGAGCAGGTCACAGTCCAAGAGAAACGTGAGCACTTGCATCCCTGGCTATTTCCAGAGCACACGGGGCAGAGGTGTGGCCAGTTTCCTTCCTCATCACCAAGGGGACCTCAGGTCATTCCTAATGAGGTCCTGCATCTCCAAATTCCAGCTTGGACAAAACCAGGCAGTGCTTACACAGGAAGCTGGCCATGCGTGCTGAACCAATTTATACACTTCTATTTAAAAGAAAGAAGAAAAGGAAAAAAAAGCCACCTTTTAGGAGAAGCAAAGGGGCAAAGGAGCATCCAGCTAAACATGTTACCAAATCTTTGAGAAATAAACAACAATACTAAGGAATGTGCGTCTGATCAAACATTGTTTTCATCCTTCTGAGACAAAGAATTTATAAAAAATTACCCATAAGGTTATTAGGTCAGTTAATCATATACCTGCATGTAACTCTGGTGTAATAAAGATCTTGGCTGGAGTGTGGTGTGACCGAGCGAGGTCCATGGAGTAAACACCCACGTGAAGCCCTTTCCCCTGGAACCTGAGAGTCAGGCAGCGAAAAGAAGACGTATTCTGCACATCACATCGGCCCCATTAGGAGGCCCCTGTGATCACATTATGTGCTTTGTCTTCAGAGACTTCCCGGTCTTTTTCACCCATAAGCAGAAAAAGTCGTCTCCATCTCATTACCAGGCTCCCGGGAGCCCGTTCCCTCTGATGTGTCTCCCTCCCTCACTTTGGAGCTCGACTTCCTTGAGATCTCTCATTGTCACCTTTATTATAATGGAGTCTTACAATCCCACAGCTCGTGACACCCAGGGGAGGAGTATTCTGATGAGGAGGGTGGGGGTGCCCGGAGGAGCCATCTGTGATGGAAGCTTCCACAGGGACGACTCGGCAGAAAGGCAGGAAGAAGGAAGGACTCGTGGGGGAGATGAGTGTCTCACCACCCGATTGCCCTCCCCTGGTCTCGGGCAAGAAAAAAGACAGCAAGGCCGTGGACAGGATCTGTGAAAGCGGCCCCTGCCTGGTTTTAGTGGCAGCAGCCAGTAATATTTGCTTCTCAGGTAGAAGCATCAGAGTTTGGAGTACACAGAGGCAGATGAGTAAACAGAGGTGATGCCTTTTCTTTGTGACATATGTGGGCAGAAGGAGCCCAAAAGGCCCCTGGGAGGAAAGAATGATAGCTGGTTTCCTTTTCTCTCACTGGACAGAGTCTCTGATTCAATGGCAGGACAGTTAACCAGGCCGATGGAACATGATGAGTGTCTTTCATTCCAAGAAGAGGCTGGCCCTCCGTGGCTGTTACTTAATTAAAAGAAGGTCAAAGATCACGGAGTATGCTTCACCCGCATTTAGGGGACAGAATGGGCATGGAATATCATAAAAAAGAACAGAAGTGCAAGAGCAATATTTTTAGAAGCAAATCTGAGGGATGCCAAACAGAAATACAGCAAAATCAAAAAAGGTCGAATTCTTCTAGTTTATCTACTTTGGCCAAGACAACAAAATTTAATCAAGTTCATGGGCAGATGTGAATTTTGTGACTTATTTAGCATTCTATGGATGAATATAGATCATGTCTATCTATATCTATCTATCCAGCTATCTATATGTATCAGGTTTCTATCCATCTATCTACCTATATTTATAACTATATCTCCACCTATCTATATATCCACCTGTCTGTCTTTGTATTTTCCTCCCTAAGAGTGAGCAACTATCAAGACAAAAACAAACTGAAAATGTACACTGCAATGTGCTGAGTTGCAGAAGGACCCCACAGATTTATGAAAATGTTTGTGGCACTCTCGATCTTTTTCATTACTTTTTGAGGCTGCAGTGAGAAACTCACCGCGCTCTTGAGAGATTGGGTCGAAGTCCACATGAAAAGGGCACACAAGTTCCTTTGCCATTTTGAACAGAACAAAAAGGAAAACATGAAGAGCTGTGAGAAAGGAAGAAAATGTACCCTCTGAGCTGAGATAAACTGTGGGCTCAGTAAGGAAAAAAGATACAGGAGGCTGTTGCAGATAGAAAGATGCTGCAGCAGGAAGCTCTTCTGCTAATAAGGGAGGTAAAGGCCAAGTTAAGAGGGAAGCCAAGAGACCCGTCGTCTCCCAAGAGGAAACAGGTTGGGTCAGTGAAACACAACACCTCACTCAGAGTAACCTGAGGGCAGTTTCAGTGTCAGGGTGATTCTGGGAGAGGTCGTGGTGCAGGAAAAGCACAGTGAAGGTAAAAGGTAAAAGTTGATGACTATCCGCTAGGCTAGGGACTTCCCTGGTGGTCCAGTGGCTAAGACTGCACTCCCGAGGCAGAGTCTGTGTTCAGTCCCTGGTCAGCGAACTAGATCCCACATGCTGTGACTAAACAACCTAACTAACGATCCCCTGCACTATAACTGAGACCTGGTGCAACCAGATAAATAATTTTTTTTCAAAAAAAGTATATCCAGTAGGATAAATTCTAGTGGGTTAAAGATGCAAACTAATGATTTCTCTCTTTTTTTTTTTAAGATTTATTTATTTACGGCTGCCCTGGGTCTTTGTTGCTGCAAGAGGGCTTTCTCTAGTTGCAGCAAGTGCAGGCTGGCTACTTTTTGTTGCAGTGGCTTCTCATTTTGGTGACTTCTTTGGTTCCAGAGCACAGGCTCTAGGTGCTTGGGCTCAGTAGTTGCAGCATCTGAGCACAGTAGTTGTGGCACATGGGTCTAGTTGCTCTGAGACTTGTGGGATCTTCCTGGTCAGGGATGGAACCCATGTCCTCAGCATTGACAGGTGGATTCTTAACCAACGGACCACCAGGAAAGCCCCAAGATTTTTTAAAAGAATTATCAGAAAACATGTAATTCTTCTTCTATATCTTGGAATGGAGGAAAGCATTTCTCACCATGACTCAAAATTCAGACAGGACAAAAGAGAAGATTGATGAATTTGTCTACATAAGAATTAAAACTTCTGAATGGTGCACCCCCCCAAAAAAAAAAGAGGAGAAGGAAGAGATGGAAAGAAGAAAACACAAAAACAGGGGAAAAAAGATGACTAGAAAAATATTCATATCACAAAGAGCTGATCTTCCTATTACAGAGTGATTTTTATAGAAATTGAGACTAATAGGCAAAAGATATGACCGTCAATTCACAGAAATATAAATAGCTCAAATGTATGAATGTATGTTCAACTTCACTCACAAGTGAAACACAAATCCAAACGACACTGAGATATCATTTATACATTTCCAAAATTCTGATGACGGACTGTTCAACTGGTTTCTCCCAGAAGCAGACCCTAAGACAAATATTTTAATGTAGGTAGTTCATTTGGGAGGTGAGGGCAGGAAACACCGGTAGGGAGGTGAGGAGGAAAGAGAAGGATGTTATGAATGGTGTGTCCTAAAGGCAAGCCCGGAGCTCAACTGGAGAACCATGGAGACAGTGCAGAACACTCTCCAGACTTGTCCCCTCTGAATGAGAAGTGAAGTGAAGTGACAGTTGCTCAGTCGTGTCCGACTCTTTGTGACCCCATGGGCTATTGGAATTCTCCAGGCCACAATACTGGAGTAGGTAGCCTTTCCCTTCTCCAGGGGATCTTCCCAGCCCAGGGATTGAACCCTGGTCTCCCACATTTCAGGCGGATTCTTTACCAGCTGAGCCACAAGGGAAGCCCAAGAATACTGGAGTGGGTAGCCTCTCCCTTCTCCAGCGGATCTACCCAACCCAGGAATTGAACCGGGGTCTAACCCAGGAATTGAACCAGGGTCTCCTGCATTGCAGGCGGATTCTTTACCAACTGAGCTATCAGGGAGGCCCTGAGAATGAGAAGCTGGGGTGTTTATTCATCAACTCCCTGTCACTGGCTGATGACTGGGAAAGGAACTCTTAGGAATTTCTGCCCTGTCCACCCCCCAGGCTTGCACACAGGTCAAGCCTCTTTCCTGAGGCCAGAAAAAAGCCCTGAGGCAGAGTTGCAGCTGCAGGTCTAGAGAAGACCTCCCAGAGGGCATGGGTGGGGCACGGCAGCATCTTTCCCAGACCATCCATCAGTGAAGCTGCCAGGTCACGGGCATTCTCATTGCTGCTGAGAACAGACTAGACACTGTTCCAACAGTGGGAGTGCCAGTTAGTTCTTGGAAACCTATCAATATTTCGGCTTCCTAGTTGGCACAGTGATAGAAGAATCCGCCTGCCGATGTAGGAAACGCGGGAGACGCGGGTTCAATCCCTGGGTTGGGAAGAGCCCCTGGAGAAGGAAACGGCAACCCACTCCAGTATTCCAGCCTGGAGAACCCCATGGACAGGGGCAGCCTGCCGGCTATAGTCCTTGGGGTCGCAAGAGTCAGACACGACTGAGCATGCGTGCATGCACTGCTCTCCTGCTGCATGTACCCTTTGACTCAGCAGCCCCACTTCCAGGAACTTACCCGACAGTTTAGCTTTGCAGCTGTCGTGAAAGACACATGTGTAAGATGATTTCTGCAGCACTATTTGTAATGACAGACTCTTGGACACAATCGAATGTCCATCACTGGGAAGGGGAGAGTTAAAATGCAGCTTTTTTTCCAAGCACAGTTGCTGTACAGTATTAGATAAGTTACAGGTGTACAATAGAGTGATTCACAATTTTTAAAGGTTATACTCCACTTATAGTAATTATAAAATACTGACTATACTCCCTCTGTTGTACAGTGCATTCTGTAGCTAATTTCATATGTAACAGGTGAACCTCTTAGTCCCCCAACTCTGTGTTGCCCCTCCCCTCTTCCCTCGCCCTTCTCGTGACCACTAGTTTCTTCTCTGTATCTGTGAACCTGATTCTTTTTTGTTATATTCACTAGTTTCTCGTCTCTTTTCAGATTCCACATATAAGTGATATCCTACAGTATGTGTCTTTCTGTAGCTTTAAAAACAATTGAGGCAGTTCTCTGAGTAGTGGATGTGGTGACATTTCCAAGATGGATTGTTAAGTGACAAAAGGAAAGTGCAAGAAGATGATTTATCTTTTGTGTAAAAAGGGAGATAGAAGACAAATAACACCAACTTGTATCTGTTTATATATGCGAAGAGAAACCGGCAGGATTCAGCAGAGATTAATGAGAGAGTTAAGGGACTTCATGGTGGTACCATGGTTAAGACTCTGTGCTTCTGCTGCAGGGGGCACAGGTTCGATCCCTGGTCAGGGAACTAAGATCCCACATACTGCCTGGTGTGGCCAAAAATAAATACATTTTTAAAAAGAGAGTTAAGGTGAGGGTTGTGGTGATGGTGACTGGTGGGCAGGGTGAAATATATTTCAAACCCGTGCATCTGTTATTCAAAAGTTAAATTTAGCAATGCTGATGAACACGGATACCTGAGGGGCATGGACTTATGTGGCACTTTTGCATAATTACGTGTTACAGAGTTCTGACTTGTCTGAATGTGGTGCATGGTGGATGCATTGCTTTGCCATGTGAAAGACAGCAGCGATACAATGACTAGGTGCAAACTGGGGAGACACACAACAGCCAAAGACGCACTCCAGTGGCGACACTGATCAGAGCAGGTGTTGAACTAAAAGGAATAAAAAATGACTGGCTGGCTAAAGCAGAGAAAGAATGTATTTTTTAAAAACCTTTTAATTTTGTACTTGGGTATAGCCAATTGACAATGTTCTGAGAGTTTCAGGTGGCCAGCAAAGGGTCTCAGCCATACATATACATGTATCCATTCTCCCCCAAACTCCCCTCCCATCCGGGATGCCACATAACATGGAGCAGAGTTCCCTGTGCTACACAGTAGGTCGTTGTCCATTAGCCACTCCCTAACTATCCCTTTCTCCCATCCTTTCCCCCAGCAACCATAAATTCATTCTCTAAGTCTGTTAGTCTCTTTCTGTTTTGTAAGTAAGTTACCCTGTTCCATCTCTAGAAAGAGAACGTATATGAAGGCTATTGGATAGTTCTCAATATCACAGAGAAGGCAGAAGCAATAGGTTCAAAATAAAAGCTGAAGCCCAAGGAGGCGGGGAACCATTACTTACAGACCCATCTGATGAGGACACCTGCCACCGCCCCCACTGGACCTGGTTTCCTCTGCTGTCCCTGGGGGGAGCCGGAAGTCAGGCCAGAAAGTTCAGCTGAGCCACAAAGACAGGACAGTGTTTAGATGTTATCGTAAGATATGGGGCAGGTCACCAGGCAGAAATGTCAAAGCAGATGACCCAGAACTGGGCCAGGTGAGAACATGAAAGGGATGAGAACTTGAGACTGGAGGCAGATCCTTGGAGAGGAGGCCAGAGGGGCCAGAGTTGCTCCATACCCTAGGGAGAGGCAGAGCAAAAACCCACGGAGATGTCCACAACAGGGCCACCTTTAATCATTGACAGGACCCGGAGAGCAAAAGCCAGGTGATGACGGTAACCAATCTGTTCAGAAATAGCACATTCCCCTTACGCTCCTCGGTGCGAGGAAGGAATCAAGACACCCTCCTCGCCACCCCAGCTGGGACAAGGAGGAGAATTTTTGCCTTTGACTGAAGATAGAAGAAATTGAGACCATGTTTTGCAACTTAGTGACAAGAAGACTTTGTTAAGATGACAAAGACTAGGAAGGTCATGGGTACTCATTTCATGTGGGATCCAGTGGTAACAGTGGAACCAGCCCCATGAAGGAGGCTTTAAGGGGGTGTCGGGGTGGGGTGGACAAAAAAAGTTTGCTTGTAAGATTCACCACTGGAGACCCAGTTAAGCTGAGTTGAGTAGAAAGTAGACTTTACTGCTGCAGTCACTAAAATATTTCGACCTGCTGCTTCATGTCATTTGCTCTAGTTTCAGATTCCCAAGCAGAGAATCTGACTGGCTGAGTGCTGGCATCATGCACATGATCGCGCTGCCGTGGCCCACATTGCCCACAACACACTACCTGATGAATGCCCCTGATTGAGGAAAAGGGTGCAGAAAGTGATGGACAAAAATGGACACATATGCACTATGATTGGAGGCTCGGCATTCACTTCTGATGGGTACTAGACCCTGCTGAGTGGGGGTGAGAAGAGAGGATTCCAAGAAGAGTAACATAGACCCTGCCCTCAATGAAGTGGAGCCCTGCTATTATAGCACCTACAGCCTAAAAGTATCTTTCATCTAAAGCTTAATCATTTAAAAAGCTCTTTTATGTCTATTACATTTGCCCTTGACAACAGCACCGTGAGCAAACTCCCCAGTGTTTACTATGGTGGCTGGCATGTAGTAGGGATTCGATAAACATTTGCTAAATGGATGGATGAGTAAAGGAATGGATGGGGAAGGAAGAATTAAATCCAAACTGTGGCAAAAGTACAGCCTTTGCAGTTGTCAGTCTGGTTCAGCACTGCCCAGTGGAACTGGTGATGGCTCTTGATCTGTGCTGTGCAATATGGTAGCTGCATATGGCTACTGAGTGCTTGTCATGTGCTAACGAGACTGAGGAATTAAACTTTAATTTCACTTTAATTCACTTAAATCTAAAGAGCCACCCACAGTGAATGGCTACTGCACTGGACAGTACAGAGTTCAAATTCCAGCTCTGTTTATCCAGCTTATAAACTGAGTACATGGAAGCTACCACTTGGATGACTGACTCTCACCACCACCGTTTTTACTGCCACTATTAAGAGGATGCCAGGACTCAGAGAGGTTGAAGGGTCTGTCCAGGTTGCCGCACTGGGGAACCACAGAGTGGGATTTGCGTCTCCTATTTTCATTCCCGCAGGGCCTTTCTTATTACCAAGGTAAGCAAGGGCCTGAATACCCCAGAAGGGCAGGAAGAATCATCTGTCCACTGAAAAATGAGTCCTCTGCATAGGTTTGTGATTAGTATTCACATTCACATAGCTTCCACAGTGGTTAATGAAACATAAATTTGTTTAAAACCATTACTGATATTATATAGCTTTTTATTATTATGTAGATTCTTAATCAATAGATACTAAAAGTACAGTTACTCTCATGTGAGGTATCTTAGAATTCTTTGACACTGAAAAGCCATCCTCATCCTCTTTGTTGAAAATGTCATTAGCACCTGCTTCTTAAAACATAAAGAAAAGAAAGACACGGGATACATACACACAAAAGAATCTAGTGTCTAGAGAAAACAGTGATGCAAGAGACCTCATAAATCAGTATATATTCCAGGTACATTTGCTAGGAAAAAACCACATGAATGGTGGTTTTGACAAAAAGGGGTTTATTTGAACTCGGTTAGTAGAAAAGATCAGTGTCTAATTCTGGGAAGGATTCTGTAACAATCCGCAACGATGAGTAATAAAGCTGTGTTTAGTTTTAAGAAACAAATCACACACATTCAGAACAGGTAACGCAAAGCTTTAAGGCAGATTCTGTGAAAGACTTCAGAGTTTTAGAAGAGTGGCCCTCAACTGTGTGAATATAACCCAAATGGTGCCTGTGAGGATCTACTGGGACGAGGAAATAAAATCACTGCATTGCCTGCATATACTATATTGACTTTTTATCCTAAAAAAGAAACCAAGCTTCATTGAGATTTAATATATGTATTGACAGCAGTACATGATCTAATTTAAATAAATAGACATCTAGAAAGCTTATGCCCCCAAATTATTTTCCTAATCAGATGGCATAATTTAAAATATTTAGACATTTTTATTTTAGAAGACAAGCTCAGGCTAACCTGCAGTATGATGTGAGAATTAAAAATAAGACAAATATGGAATCATCTTATCTATATTAGTTAGCTTTTCTCCTTAACAAACCACCCCCAAATGAGTTGGTTTACAACAACCATTTTTAAAAAATTTTAGAACCTGCACAATGTTCCTCATTCTAATGTAAGAATATGGGTTCTGAAAACTAAGTCGTATGAGCAAAGGTTGAAAGAATCGGGATCGTGATGCTACGCAAAGAGAACTTTCACAGGAAAGAGGAATATATGTGTGAGACACTTACAATCTTGATTTCTTATAGCTTAGATTCTAATACAGTTTATAGTGGAAGGAAAAATATTTTGAATGGACGATCTCTTGAAGCAACAGAAATTAAAGCATGTTTTTCTTTCTCTAATTGATTTTACAAATACAGAACTATATGATTTCAGAGCGGTCCATTTGTGTGGAATGACACAGTCGGCTAATAGAAAAATTACTGGAAAATCCCAGAGGAGATGGATTTATTTCATACTTATCAACTTTTCTCATTTTTATGAGAATTGGCTATTTCTTTCTCCTCTTTTTAAGAGAGAAACAATACAGTCTTTGTTTCTATTTCTCCCTCCCCCATTCAAATTCTATAAATGTAAATTTAAAATATGGGCAGATTTGAAAATGGATTATGAAGAAAATGCTTTAGCATAAACAAAAGGAAGATGGAGTAAAACGCATGTCTGTCACTGCATGGGAAATGGTGTGACAAATACCCAGTACTTTTGTCTAGAGAATGGTGGTGACTCAGAGTATCGTGGTCCACCTGAAAGAATGTGCAAAGTGAAATATATTTAAACAAAAACCCATGCAAGTGCTGTGTCCCTTCTGGATATACCTGGAACTGTGTCTGTTTCAATAATTTTATATCCTCTCCTAGAAATAAAATTTCTGCGAAGCTAAATCAAAATGCTATTTAAAAGATCTATGCCTTAAGAAGCTACTTTATTGTAAGATTTAAAATTAAAATTTAAGATCATCCAATAAAATAAATTTGAATAACCAACAACCTTGAAAATTTATATCAGTGATAACATTTATATATATATATTTTTGGCTTTTAAACAAACAACAAACTAAGCCTGCAATGAAAACAGAAATGTCATTTCTTTCGGTAGCATTATTGGGAGAAAACTCAGAAATGACTGTATCCTTACTCAAAGAGAATTTTTTTTTTTTTTTGGTCAAGTGGTTAAAAAAATCAATCTATATGTTCCCCCACTTTTCTAGGCTTAAAGTTATTTTTTGCTGAATGGTGCCAAAGGGAAAATGGACATTTGCTTCTGGCACTGTGACCTTCTCCAGGCCCTGTCCACACTGCCCTCTCTGATTCAGTGTATTTCTGGAACACACTTCTGATATAACCAGCAACCGTTCTCCATAAACACTCAACTTGACAGCAAATGAGAGTTTAAAAAAAAAAAAAGTCTCTCTTTCTCATCAATGAAGAGTGCCACACTACAAACACATTTCCTTTTTTTTTGGAAGATGATTTTAAAAAAAGAGATTAATTATCTTTAAAAGATGGGGTACAGCTCAACCCTGTTATTTTCCTTCTGGCTATACACATGAATACACTAATTTTTGTTTTAAAACCAATAGAGTTCTTAACTATTATGAACTATTGCTGATTTTTAAAAAGAAATCTATAGCTGGTCCATACATTTTCCAACTAAGACATAGCATCAAACCTCCATAAGTTTAAGAAAGCTATATATACCTGTATACATACACACTTATAAACATACACACTGATCCAACTGCACCCTTACCCACAGATAACTAAACCATTTGAGATTTGTTGGTAGGGGATGGGGGAAAGGGGCTGGGGAGCATTTTTTTTTTCACAATGGGCACGCATAATATTTACTGAACAAGACATTTTGCTCTGTATTTATTTTTTTAATCGGGGGGGAATCATTTTATTTAGACTTTCTATGGCATGGGTTACTCAGTTCACAGCAGAGGCACCTGCAGCAAATTAATTTCTTGTAGCACATTAATTATCTCATAGCTTCTATTTAGGCTGCAGCTGTTGCTGTTATGTTCATAATATTTTTTATCACCACTGTATACAACAGGTTATGGCAATAATAGAAATCTTTATTTTTTTTTTGCCACTCCCCCCCACCCCTGTTGTTTCCCTGTTTCTGTGTCAGAAGGGAAGGCTGGAAGAAATTTAGGCAAATTAAGCCCCACAGCACACTATAATTTTCTATTTCTGAACCGATTTGTGAGAGAATGGGTAACTGAAATTAGCAAAGGATCACCCCACACAAAGATGGCGCGTGCAGAATTTGTGAAAGCGAAAAAGAAGACGAAGGAGAAGCAACAGAGGGACGGAATACTGCAGTGCTGGGGTGGTGAGTGTTTGGATGGGGGCGGGGAAAATGCTGCAGTTTTCATGAAATAATAAGGTGGGGGAAAAAAAGGCATACAAAGAGTAGGTTTTTCATTGTTTGTAAAATATAAACACAGATGAATTCTGTCTTTGGTTTGTTCATGCTTTTCACTCTGCACAGCAGGGATGTTCTTAAGAAGTTGCCCTCTGCGAAATTTCACTAAATGGGAACCGTGGACCCTGCATGATGGGATTATAATCACACCAGCCACTCCTTTTACATAATTTTTTGTTTAAGATCCAGTAAGACTCCCTGTTTTTAATATATATAAAGCGAATAGACCTGGATATGTCGATAAACTGAGGGTTTGCGTCCCTGTAGCCTAAGTGCAAGCTAAAACAAAAAACCCGGTGGTATCACATCTACAAATCTCAATGGATTCAAAAACAATATGAAAATTTTTTTAGCTGACAAGAACATGTCTGCTGCCTGCAGTCCCTGCAATAGCTCACCATGTTGCCTACTAACCGAAAGATCAAAAATTATCGATTTCATGGCGCTGCGTGCTCTGGAAAGGAAAAGCTACTTTAAAATTTGCATTGTTTAAGAAATGAGTTAAAAGAAAAGAATTATTTTCTTTTTCCTGAACAGTTTGGAATGTGAAAATGGCATGTTATAATCTTATCCATGATTTACTATAATTCCATTATTTTTAGCAGCTGGAGTCCAGAAATGATTTTTTTCGATGAATTTAGGATTTTGCCGCAGTATACATCTGCAGTCCCAGAATCCTCCGGTAAGTTAATCCTTCTTTCGATGGGAAACGCCTTTAACCTTCTCGTGAATGAAATACCTGCAACCATTTTGAAATTTTTAATAGAGGAGGGTGTGTGTATATGTGTGTGTTTGGGGGGGGGGGGCAGTTTATGTCTCCAAAGCATGATTTTATAGCAATGCAGCGGTATTTGTCTTAGTTCTTAGAAACACTGAGAAACATACCTTTGTGCTCTTTGAATATCATGGATGATGTCTCCATTACTTCTCCTTACACTTTCTATCTATGGTAGCATTAGAAAGTACTTCCTTAGTATGGCAAAGACTGTTGTGTCAAACTAGCGAAGGCCTGCAGAACACATAACTCCAAGCATGAAAAGTGTGCCTGGCACATCTGAAGCGGCCATGAACATAACCACCACGGCCGCTGCCACGCCACCACCATGACCATCGCCTCCCACCACCTTCACTGCCCCTCCCTCGTTCCGCAGTGCACACCAGGCACAAGCTTTCCACAGTGACTTTCTGCCGAATTTGCCCAGTGGGTTCCTAGATGACTTCTGTGTGCGAGAATAGCCAACCATATAGTCTGACATGAGGTATTTACAACTACTTAGCCTGTTCAGCTGGAAAGAAATCAAAAGATAACACTGAACCTTGAGATGATGGATTGCAAATCAAAATCCCCAATCCATAAAGAGCCCACTTGATGAACTGCTAAATGAAAAGGCTGATTCTAATTTTTGTCCAGTCTTTGCAGGCTGTCTGAAAAGAAAAATTTTTGAGCCAGCCTTCTTAGAGAGTTGGCATTCATTGTTTATAAACGTATGGAGTATTATTTCGTCTTACCTTTCTGCGGGGAGAGGATTCTTCCCAAGGAGATTCAGATTGTCCAGAAGAGACCACACCCTCGTTTCACTGTTTTCTACTGTTTCTCTTTCTTTTCAAGGAGGGCTTATTAACAATCACAATTATACATTCATTTAGGGGTCCTCATCAAAAGGAGCCAAGCATCCATTTCTTTCTCTCTAAAGGAAGCTCATTGTTTTAGCGTTCAATAAATGTTTAATTAGTGGATCTGATAGAGTTAACCATCTTGAAAAGTAAACGGGCCTTCTTGACAATGTTGCCTTGATCATCGTTTCCGTCCGAAGTGCAAAAGCAATCTGGGCATTTATTTCTTCGCCTACAAGGTGATTCAAAGGCATATATTTTAGTGAAGGGACGCTGTACCTTCCTTCAGCTTCCATGGAGCCACTGCTGGGTGTGCCAACGGTCTGATATCATGACAAGCAATATTTTCTCTGCTAAATCAGCTGGAGACCCTTTTGGTTTCTAGGAACACAGCCTGAAATTTAGGACCATTTGTCCTCTGCAGTTTCACAAAATGGATTAATTTACGTCAAACTCAAGTGGCTGGCTTTGGAAGGAAAATGTGTAAGAAGATAACCAAGTATTTTTAATGAATGTATGACCCAAGTTCAGTTGTTAAACATCATTTTTACAAAATCATTTCACCAACTCCTCAGGTATTTTGATGCTTGTATTTCTTGTTGGTTTAATGATAATATTTGTCTTCATTTCAGATAAGCTATTCATCTCATATTTTTGGTGAGACAATTGGAACAATTTTTATTGGGGGGGATAAGCAAATAAAAATTCAGAGCAATTTGTTAAATTCAACTAATTTGTCTGAGTGCTAGTTACCCAGTAGTTCTTCAGTACACTTAAATGTGATGTGAAAATAGCTTGCTGCATTGTTGCAAAATTTTACATTTCCTTTACTAACATGTGTTTGCTTAAAGTATTACTAGGGATTTTAAATATTAATTATAAATTTAGATTAAGACATCTAAATTATAGAGAAATGCTTCAATTATTTTGTCATCTAAAAAGAGAAATACGAATATAGGAGAGTTTTTATCTTTTAGATGTCCTAATGGTGTAAATATTTCTTAATCAGTTTTAATGGTGTGCCTTGTTCAGCAAAACAAAAAGCAAAAACTGAACACAGAAAAAGGAAACCTCTGTTAAAAAATTAATATTTATTAGTCATCTGATTTTACATATATGACTTTAATCAACTGCATATATGAAGATTAAAATTGGGGATCAGTACCTGAAAAATGCTATCAATACTTTTAAGTTTATATTAGAAACACTGCTTTGATAAAGTATCTTTTTCTGCTCAATCAGTTCAAATTATGACCAGATGATTAATCACAACCATCCTCTACTCTTAATTCTACAGAACTACTGGCAAAGACACAAATGAGAAAGTCATCGTAGACAATGGGTCTCACTGTACATCATTTGAGTCCGTGGACTTTTTCCACTGCAGGGGCCCACTACAGCTATGGTGCTAGACAGCAGTTAACATTGTCACTGGGATGTAATAAAATATCATTAAGATAGGGGGAAAATTGAATTTTTAAAGAACATGTTGGCCCTGAAGCATTAGCTATACCTAAAACTGCACAAGCTACTCCACAACTGAATGAGAGGGTTTCCTGCCGTACCTATATATAAAGACCTATTGTTTGCATGCATTAATTACAAAGATAAAAGCCTCAAGATAACTTTCACTGTTGCTTTTTGTACTCTCTCCATTGTTTTGGAGGAAAAATAAGCATCTAACAATAGACTAGAGAAAGTGAATCGATCATAATTGTTTCAGCTTTGACAAACACCAAACCTGCTGATTACAATGGAGACATTTCCAAGGGAAAACAAGACCCAACTTCAGCCTATTCAAACGAATTAAAAAATTTTTTGAAGAATAGAAAATGAGTTTAAAAAAATTAGAAGCTGCCTAATGGATAGCTCTTTCCATGAACAACGAACTTGGATTTCTCAAAGAAGTAATACCCTAGAAATGAACTTAGAATGAAAGAAAAATCCACCACCACCCCCAATATACTGATACTTAGTAGCAAAGTGGAACCAGTTAAAAATGGAAACTGTAAGAATTAACCTAATTGGCAGGGCCGTGGAGCTAGTCCATGTCTATCAGTCATTTGTTCAGTTAGGGACTCCTAAGGACTTGTTGAATTGCGGGCTAGGCGCCTATCCTAACGAGAGTTCGCAGCCTTCACGAGCGGGGAAAGCCGGCGGCTCGGCCGGGTGCTTCATTCCCAGATTCAAGATGAACAGCCGGTAGGGATGCGAGATCCACGATCCGGACCGTGGGGGGCTCTGAGGTGATGTGCGGCTCGGCTGCGAGCCAAGTCCTGCAGAGAGCTTGGGGCCCAGACTGCAACGGCAGCGGAAGCACGAACGCGCCGGGGTCCCCTGACCGGGAGCAGGGCGGCGGCGGCGTCCGGCGGAGTCCAGAGCGGGTGGGCCCAGACCTCAGCTCCGGCATTGCCGCCGCCGCCTCGGCCCTGAACTTTCACCCTCCAGGGACGTGTGCCGCCTGCCCCGCAGGGCCGGGGTCCCGATGCCGCCTCCCGCGGGTAGCTGGCAGCGCGCAGCCAGCCCCGCATCTGTTCTCATGGCCCGGGGCACGCGCGAGGCCGGGGCGTCGGGCTCGGGACAGTGGAGAATACCGGTGTCGCCCTCCCTCCAGCCCACCCCGGCTCGCGGAGACCCGCGCCTCCCTGACTCGGACTACCGCGCCCTGGCGGGCCGCCCTCCAGTCCCGCGCGGCGGGGCAGCGCCGGCCTCAACCTGGGAGAGCGCCCGCAGAGCGCGCGGGCGCCCCGCCCCTGCCCCGGGCTGGCGGACGGCGGCTGCGGCGGCGGCGGCGGCGGCGGCGGGCGGCTCCGCGGCGCGGGGACTACTTTCCACCGCCCGCCCGCGCCCCGCCCCTTGTCCCCGCGCGGCGGAACGCTCCGCGCTGCGCCGCTGGCGGCAGGATACAGTGAATCCTGCGCGACTTATAAGAGCTCCTTGTGCGGCGCCATTTTAAGCCTCTCGGTCTGTGGCAGCCGCGCTAGCCCGGCCCCGGGAGCGAAGAGAGAGGGGAGGCGGAGACGGAGCAAGGTCCGAGGAGCAGCTCCGGTCCCCGTCGAGCCGCCAACGCAGGCCGAGGACGGTCGGACTCCCGCTGCGGGAGGAGCCTGTTCCCCTGAGGTGCTTGGGCGCTCCTTTCCTTACCCGTCTGGGGCTGCTCCCGTTCCCGCTTCGGAGCCAAACTTCGTCGCGGGCGCGCGGTCCCGTCGGCGGCTGGGAGCCGGACCCGGCGCAGCCCGAGGCCCCGGGGTGGGGAGCGGGGAGGGGCGTGTGGGCTGGGGGCGCCGGGGAGGCGGCAGAGGCGGACCGCGCCCGGGGGGCTGAGGGCGGCGGCCGGGCCCGGTTCCGGTCGCGCGGCTCCTTCGGGAGCCCCGGGGGTGCCGCTTTCGGGGAGGGGGCGCCGCGAGGGCGCGTCCGGGAGGTCGGGTGGCCAGCGGGGTGGGCGGGTGGGTGGAGGGGGCTGTGGTTTCCGTCCCGGGCTCAGGCCGCGGCTGAGTTTGGGGGAGGGACCCTGCGCCTCGGGATGCGCTGGGGCCGGGGTGGGGGGCGGGGTGGGGACGGGGGACTCCGCCTTCCCGGCCTCCGCGGGGAGTTGGGGTGCGGGCGCTGGGCCTGGGACGCCACGTGAGGTCCTATCTCCAGGTTCCTTCTTTCGTGCTTAAGGACGAATTTTTTCGAGGGTTGATAAGAGGTTAGTGATTTTTAATGGCCTGCCGGTGTGAGTGCGCTCGTTTAAATCGGAGCAACTTTAAACCTTAGAGGATCCAAACTGTTAGTGCAGACGGTGCGATGCGCCAGGAGGATTTGCACAGATAAAAATCCATATCTTGCACCTACATTTTTTTGTACGGTGCAGGTGAGTGAAAGCGGGCGTGCTAGGGAGGTCCTGGGAAAAATAAGGGCGAGGGCGGCTGGCTTACTGTCTCTTAGCAAGTGACCCACAGGACTCAGATTGCGACTGCTTCGAGAATTGTGTTCCTGGAGATTCTTTATTCAAATAGTTTCACGGCAACTAAACTTGATTTTGAGAGCATTTTCCAGCGGGGTGAATTTTCCCCTCGCTACGAATTGGCCCGCAGGAAATTCAAGCTTTGCAACTTCGTTCCGTGTTTTGTCTGGAGAGAGGACTTGGAACTGAGACTTTCAAAGTTCGCCTTTCACAGCCTTCTTCTGAGTCTGCTAAACTTGAAAGCTTTGCCAGTCGGGTGTAGTTGTTTGCTTCGTTTTCTTTTCGGTGTTGGAGGGAGCATTGTCTCCTACTTTGTATCTTCCAGACATCTGTGGTCTCCCCCCACCCCCACTCCGGGTTTGTGAGTGGTGAATGAAGGGAGACTGGTCTGCTGGTATGCAGAGGTCGGCAAAAGGAAATCGAGGAGTGGTTTTAGTGAAACGAGAGCTTTGTGTCGTGAATAGTGGTGGCTTAGACTAGACAGCAGCTTGAAGAGACGGCTCGCCTTTGATAAAGTCTGGGCTGCTGTTTTTCAGATGGCTAAGTTATAAGTATTTTGTCTGGAACTTGGGAAGCCGTTTCATTCTCTCTTGGTGTACATTCAGTACCTTCGGCTATCTTCCTGTTAACGTGTTTCCTTAAGAGATACTGGACATAGCTTGACTCTTTTGTTTGTTAATGTTTCTGTTTAATATCTGCTTAGATTAGTGACAAACTTTTGTTTGGGAGGCATTTTTTTCGGTCTGAACTAAGGCGGCTGCTACATTTATTTTATTTTTACATTCAAACGCACAAATCTCTGAGTTTAAAAAAAGGTGCCATTAATGTTTGCGAATATCTTTTCACGAAATTTGATTAATTTGCGTCCAGTATTCATTACTTTGACCTAGTCTTTGTTCTGAAGGCCATGCACAAGGCCCTAAAGTGATTGCAACAGTAACTTGAAAAACTTCCAGGAGACTATTCTATAGGATTAAAGGAATGCTGAGGCTATTCAAGTCTGAAGTCCTTGAGGGGGAAATTAAAAAACTGTGCCACAAAGTTTAGTATAGCATAGAGTCCTTGAGGAGTTCTAGGCTTGAGATTTTCCCAGAAGCTAGAGCAGTCATTTAAAATTGCTTTCAAGAAAAACCAAATTTTAAAAGGTGACTTAAAAAAAGTAAAACATTTAGTAGTGTTCAAGTGTCAGTGTCCGGCATTTTTCTTTCGAAACATATCCTTTACCAAGATAATTATGTAGATAATTATGTAGATTCCAATATTAAAACTGAAATCAGATTGAGCTTCTTACTGTTGCTAATGATAAATGGAATAAAATTATCCATATAAATGAAGTTGTATATTTTTCTTTTCATATACACTTCCCTCCTCCACTCCCCAAATAGGAAGAGAAAAGTTGAAGTAGGCTAATTTCTCTAAGAGTGTTTTGAGATTTGGTTCTTGGGAAAGCTATATGCAGACAGCCTGTTTCATTGTTGGAAGGAGTGGAAGGAAGAGCATAAGTATGGTTGAAACTAGGGACATGGAGAATTCAAAAATTTGAATCTCACTCTTTTATACTTGTAAGTAGCAGTGAAATTAAAATCCCAGAGATAGGTTGTTTGTAGTATCTTCAGCCAAATGAAACTTTTGTGTTATTGAAATGAAACAATACAGCATCCAGTTATAATGAGATTTTGTTTCTCTTTTATGGTTTACTAGTTGCTGGTAATAACTGCAGAGGAGTAGGTGGTAAATTTTAAGTATGTACTTTGAGCTTGGTTGGAAGCATGCTTGATTGCCAGCCCAGGGCAGAAAGGATGAATACTTTTAGAGCAGGACAAACTTGTAATAAAAAGTATAACAGCTCTTTCGTGCTGCATGTTGACTTGTGACTTTGGTTGTGAAAACACTAGTTGTATTGACTTAGTTGTATTTTGTATTCTTGTAGCTCTCTTTTTGTTGGGAATACGGTATCTTTTGTTGAAACAGTTTGAGTAAAAGCATTTTTATATCTTAACCAGTAGCTACTTCTGGTTACTCCAGAGCTTGTATCTTTTGCCTCTTGGACCCTCACTGAGAGAAAACTGAGTTGCAAAATCAGTCTTCATTCTTTTAACAGATTATTGTTTATGTAATACTGTTCTAATTGTGTCTTGATAGATAACTAGGCTAATGGGCTAAAATAAAGATATACTTTGTAAGTTGCAGGAAAGGAAAATATGTGATTTGTATTGCTTGAAAATGAGTAGGAGTTACCTTGTGTAGTTCTTGATCACTTAAACTCTGGAGAAAGTTCTTTATTTCCTCTGTTTACTTAAGAATGCTGCTTTTGTGTTGTATGCAAGTCTGAGCTTGACCAGGTTTTGAAATCTAGATACTTCTGTTGAGGCTTGAACCCTGTATCCCTGAAGCATGTATTTAAATCTGCTCCCTAGGGAAAAAGAAGCTCTTATAAAAGAATTGTCATGTTAGGAACCCTTTTTAGAGATTAACTATCTTGCTATTGTGAGCATCTTTTCTTTTAAAAGATACTATTTTCCAGCCTCAAAGTCTCCTCAAACCTGATGCAGCTGAGTGACAGTAGCGTCAGGGCATGTTTTCATTGCATGCTTTGGTCACATTGAGTGCCCTCCAGTGGATATAATCTAATGCTGGTGATTTTTTTCCCCCCATAAAATTTGTGTGAAATATATTTATGATAGTTTTGATGAGAAAGCGTCAAGAAAACTTTTGAATTCTAGAATAGGGTGTTCATATTATTGCTAGTTAAAAGATTGGCTTTAGAACATGTCATCTCAGCCATTATTTGCAGGAGAAAGGTCAAAGTTAAATCAGGAGTTAAATTCTGTCACTTTTTGTAGGAAGTTCTGCTTAAATATAATTATAAACCAAAATCTTAGTCTAAACATCGTAGTATCTGGGCTTCCCTGATGGCCCAGATGGTAAAGAACCCACCTGCGATGCAGGAGACCCAGGTTCAGTCCTTGGGTTGGAAAGATACCCTGTAGAAGAGAATGGCTATCCACTCCAGTGCTCTCGCCTGGAGAATCCCATGGACAGAGGAGCCTAGCGCGCTACAACCCATAGGGTCAAAAAGAGTCAGACACGACTGAGCGACCACACTTAAACCTAGATCCTAAAATTGAGCCATATTAATGAATTCTAGAAATGAAGATTCTCAGATAAAGTTAACAAAAATGTGAATTATCAATTTGTCTAAAATTTCTTATACAATAAAACTGAAGTAAGTCTTCAACTTGGTTATATTTTCAAGGAATATTATGTCTGTGTTAAGAACTGGTTGTCAACAAAGCTGGTTGAGTCAACTTATGTGAACTCCAGAGTATAATGCCTAGTGACTACAGGCATTTGTGTAGAGTATACATTTGTATAGTGCTTTGATGCACTATTCCCATATTTTGACCTTTAAATTCTTCAATAAAAACTCTTTCTCCGCACTTCTATGTTACAGTTCTTGCTCTTTCTATAGTAGCATTATTTTATGCAAATGCTTATTTCAAATCAGATTCTAATTAATAACTGGAATAAAACCCATTTAAAAATAGCTTTTAGAAGTCAAATGGTCATTTTTATGGAAAATGCTCAGCTTAGAACAAATGTTTTTACCTTTGTATGTTTTCTATAAATAGGTGGTTGAAATGAAGTTTAAAAGTTAATTGATTGAGTAGGGAGGGAAAATGACTGTATCACTTAGTGCTCCATTTTGCTCTGAAATTTAGTATAATTTTGTGGAAACATTGATAATGATTTTCGACTATTTAAGAAATGTATTATTGCTTCCCTGGTGGCTCAGAGGTTAAAGCGTCTGCCTCTAATGCTGGAAACCCGGGTTCAATCCCTGGGTCGGGAAGATCCCCTGGAGAAGGAAATGGCAACCCACTCCAGTATTCTTGCCTGGAGAATCCCATGGACAGAGGAGCTTGGTAGGCTACAGTCCACGGGGTCACAAAGAGTCAGACACGACTGAGTGACTTCACTTCACTTTTTAAAAACATAAGGCAAGAATGCCTCAGTTGTTTTATATCTCAGAATGGGTTGTTATCCTTCATAAAGGATCATGTATGGAATAAGTAATGTCCAAGTCCATAACTATTATTTTCATAATTTACTGCCTCAAGGTCAAATAGCTTGTGTTCCAGTTTCAAAGATTTTTATGAGAAGAGAGTAGATTTGAAAGTTCTCTTGAAAACTGTGTACATCTTTTTTTAAAAAAAAATTCTGCCTATTAGGGACCTAACTTATCTCTTGAAATTGGCCACTTGTCTTCATGCAACAATTTGGCAAACAATATAGGTGACTAAGATCTCTGTCAGAAACCACATAGGATTGATCTTGCACCCCAGCGGGAGTAGCTACTCAGTATCTCCAAGCAGGTATGGGCTCACGGGGCCCCTGTGAACTGCAACGAATTGAGAGAACATATGTCCCATATAAGCCACTCTCCAGCTGCAGCCACTGTGGGAAGCCGTTCAGGCTTCCACAGCATCCGAATTTCTCCTGTCTTCTAAGAGAAGCAGGGAACCTGGATTAATGTGCGTCTCATGATTTGCACCAGTGGGGCTTGGTGGCTCGGCGGTGAAGAGTCTGCCTGCGGTGCAGGAGCTGCACAAGCTGTGGGTTTGATCCCTGAGTTGGGAAGGTCCCCTGGAGGAAAAAATGGCGACCCACTCCATTATTCTTGCCTGGAGAATCCCATGGACAGAGGAGCCGGGTTGGCTAAAGTCCATAGGGTCACAAAGAGTCGGACACTACTGAAGCAACGTAGCACACACATGATTTGCACATGTTGGTAGGTGAAATGCATGTTTTAAGACATTTTAACACAAATTAAATACACCTATTGGCAGGATCTGCCAGTTTGTGGCATCTGCAGTAAACCATTTGGAGTACAGTGTTTTGGTTTGTTTTTTTTTTTTTTTTTAATGATGATGATTCTATTAAGTGACTGAAGGTAGTACAATTCTGTATCTATGTCTCTATATATACATATCGACACAACTGAGTGAGTAACATTTTTACTTTCATAACTTAGTAAATAAGATTTGATAAACCATTAGGTTCATATTTGGTATTTTAGGAATGCCTTGTATCAATTGACTATATAAACAGATTAGGAACTTAAAGCAGGTTCATATCATTAACTCTGGGAAACCTGCTCTTAAAAAGCTTAAGAATTAAGATGGATTGGATCAAGGAAAAAGAGGAGAAAGAACAGACTTGTTCATCACTTGATCATCTTAAGTATAATTTTTAAAGTGTTTTCTTAAAAGAGGTCTTAAAACTTAACATTGAAGGTGCTTAAAATGCTGGACAAATTCTGGCTGTGCATACACAATCATATCAGCCTGAAGTTTTATTGATGTCTTTAAATCACATCCTGGTTTTCAGCTAAAGTCTGCATTTCTGTGATAATCTATTTATCAGACTAGATTTAAAACTGAAAAGTAAAGTTTAGATAATGAAAAATTAACTGAATGTTAGTTTTGTTTTTTTTTTTAAAGTAATGGCTTACTCCTATTTGGTCAGAATATATTTTAAAATTTTTTATGAGTATAGTTGCTGTACAATGTTGTGTTAGTTTCTGTTGTACCGTGGAGTCAGTAAGCCATACGTTCACGTATATCCCCTCTGGTTTTGGATTTCCTTCCCATTGAGGCCACCACAGAGCATTAGGAGCTCCCTGTGCTGTGTAGTCTGTTCTCATTGGTTACCCTTCTATGCATAGTAGTAGGATCTATTTTATACATAGTAGGAGAAGGCAGTGGCACCCCACTCCAGTACTCTTGCTTGGAGAATCCCATGGATGGAGGAGCCTGGTGGGCTGCCGTCTATGGGGTTGCACAGAGTCGGACACGACTGAAGCGACTTAGCAGCAGCAGCAGTGCAGTCCCAATCTCCCAATCCATTCCATCCCCTGGTCAGAATAAATTTAGGCAGGCAGGCAAATAGATGTTGGTAAAGTCTTTTGCTGCTAGGGCAAGTTTCTTCATTTCCAGAGTTTGAAAAGTTGTATATTTAGTCTTTAGATTACATGTTTAAGTGGTCTACTATATCTGTACTGAAAATACAAACCATAAGCCAACATTGGTTTTAAAAAGTATCATCTGAAAATAGTGCTGCTGACTGCAATTGTGTTTATATAATATGGTATAGAATGCAAACCAAACTGAGTGGTGGACTTTTCAGAACACATTTGTCCCAAGGTGCTCACCCCTTGGCCTGTACCACAATCCCCACTGTAAAGTTTCTCTTGTAGCAGTCCAGAAAATTCCGGCCTCTGATTTCTTTTGAACTTGTTGAAAAGCCCCCAAACCCCCAGATAGTTTGAAAAGTGTGATATATGGATGGATGCTGTTAAGGTGAAGCTGCTTCATAGCAATGCCAGTCTGCTCCCTTATTTACTTCATTAATATTCCCATTGTTTTACTTGTAATTTCATAACTCTTATGTTGCTGGACTGATTTTCCTTTTAACTGATTTAACAGGTGTGTTAGTTAAAAAGTCTGGGGGTTGGGGAGATATTTTTAACCTGTTTAATTTGAAGTTCATCAGTCCACATGGCACATAGGTGATAGCTGTAGTAAATGTTCTTTCATGCCGGCAGCTGATCTGACTTGGAAGTAAAAGGTGCGTGTGCTACAGGGTGGCTGCTAAGTTTCTCTGAACAGGTTTATGATGACTGAAATACTTTTATGTGTTTATACATACTTTATTGTATATTATCTGTATAGAAATGTGAGAAGTTAGATTTACTGCAAACTTTCTTAAATGCAGTTTGAAGATGATCTTAATGATTCTAATTTGCTTCATGGAGGGGTGGCTTTTGTAAAAGCCTCCACTCAACCCTGAAGTATAACTCAGTGGTTTGCAGATAAGGGTGTAGAGAGTGAGTATGTCTTTGGAGTTATCTGTGTATTAGATGAATGACACGTGTATACAGGAGGAACATGGGTTTCTTGGGAATATTTCTCAATCCAGTTAACTCTGGATGTTTCTAAGTGGTATCCTTTCTCTTGTGTAGAAGTTCTGATGTAGACACTTAGAATCTTTCCTGAGCCACTGAAAGAATGTAGCAATGTCAAACATTACTTTATATTCAACAGTTCATTTAGATACAAAGTGGAAGTCGCTCAGTCCTGTCCTACTCTTTGTGACCCCATGGACTATGCAGTCCATGGAATTCTCCAGGCCAGAATACTGGGTGGGTAGCCTTTCCCTTCTCCAGGGGATCTTCCCAACCCAGGAATTGAACCCAGATTTCCCACATTGCAGGTGGATTCTTTACCAGCTGAGCCACAAGGGAAAGTAGACAATAAATGTTACATAGGGAACATAGTAAGCCGATGTACCACTCTCTAGATTCATTCATAAATGTAGTCTTTCTGGTACTTCACTTTATTTTAAAGTTGTTTCATTTAAAGTTCGTTTGGTTGGAAAAGCCACATAATATGAAATGAGGTGTATATTGTTCTGACTTTTAGTTATAAATGTCCTCTGTGATCCATTTACAAGGTAGAATTCATGTTATATATGATAGTTGTCCTCTAGGTCACTATTTTCTGCCTTAATTCTGCTGTCATTTTTTCATAGGTCCTAAATCAGAGTGCCAGCCAGTCTATTCCCCATAGAATGAAAAGAGGCTAGATTAAGAGATGAGAAATCTGGGAGTCATTCATAAGGCAGAGTAATGATAATTAAAATACTGAAATGAGATATTTTCTTTTGTAAGAATACTTAACATTCTTGAATCATGCTTGAAGAATGCCCTGACTGTATGCTGAAGGGCCTTAGGCTTCTCCTTATTGCCATTATACACCAGATCATATTACATTTCTCTTCAAAGTGTGAAGATAGGAAGACTGTTTAACCTTTTCTTTGCTCCTCAAACTAACCCCCGTTCCCCCATGAGAAACTAAGCAGGAGTTCCTTCACCTTCTATTATCAGTCTGCATGGAGCGTCCGTCTTCATAGTGAAGCATTATGTTCTAGTCAGAGGCCAGTCCTGGCACATGACTTCTGTAGGCCTTAGTTCCTTTAGTTATGCCGCTGTTGTGTGTACTACTCTTATCTTCCCAGATTTGGATCCCATTGCTGATTTGGCTCTCCATTTCCCACATTTCATCATCTCTTGAAATCCATTCACTGCCCCTCTAGAACTCATAGTCTTTAGCACATCCTTTTTATTGTCAGTCTTTTCTGGGAGTGTTTACTTTTTCTTGCTCCAGCTATAACCTAGCCTCTCCCCATAATGCTACTGACCTTGCAGCTCTCTCAAGTGGTAAATGTTTCCTGTTCCTGTGCACCTTTTATTGGTGAACCAGAAGGTGGAGGAAGTGTCCTCTTTGTTCCTTGTTGTTGCTTCTTGACCATTCTTTTCCAAAACTTTCAGCTTTGACTCTCATGCCATCAAATTATTACCACCCGACTTTACAAGCTAATTTTAAAATACTGGGTTGACCAAAAAGTTCATTCAGGTTTTTCTGTAAGATGTGACAGAAAAACTGGAACAAATATTTTGGCCAACCCAATATATCTGGAAGAACAAAAGCTAAGAAACATTATCCTAGTATGCTATATGAAAACAGAGTTGCATTATTACTGATCAGTAGGGAAAATGTAGGCAAAACTCTCTTACAACAAAACCCATGAACTACAAAATCTTACACAACAGTATTAATAAATTTGATTACATCATATTTAATACATCTTACTCAAAAGAAGCTATAAATGAAATTTGAAAATAAATTATGGACTGGCATAAAATATTTGTTCTCAAAAATTATCCAGAATATTAGGTGGAACAATACAATACTGTCATTTTTAGAGGTGAGGAAATGGTCACACATTAGCAATCCATTTGGTTAAATCTAACATAAAGAATGGATGTGAGTTTGAGTGAACTCCGGGAGATGGTGATGGACAGGGAGGCCTGGCGTGCTGCAATTCATGGGGTCGCAAAGAGCTGGACATGACTGAGCGACTGAAATGAACTGAACTGCCGTCGTTATCTTAGTCCATTACCAGCTTTCCTGGTTCATTCCCCTACTTCCTTGAATACTTGTCTCCTGGCTCACTGTCATCTTTACTTCTGTTATAATTCTTGGTGATACCAATATTTGTGTAGACAAGTGCTACTCAAAATGTCCCATGCTCTGAGAACTGTTACAGTATGAATTGCAGTAAGTAGTTTGTGCCAGAAAGTAACTCAACTATGTCACTAAGTTCAGTGTTTAGTTCAACTGACTTTTTTTTTTTTTGGTACCGAAATTTTTTTGATGAAAGAAGCAGTATGTTGGCTTGTATAATCTGGCACAAGCTCCATAGGGTGTTGTGGTCTGGTACTTTGAGTAACATTGATATAGAGGATGCCTCCAATATTCTCATCTCTTAGTTCCTTGATTTCCTCTCCTCCAATAACCTTATTTTTCTGTCTGATTCAGCCACCCTAATTCCAGTAGCTCTTCAGTGAGACGATAACTTCACTCTGTCAAAGCTTTTCAGTATCCCTCACTCTCACTTCTGCTCACCTCTCAACAACCTTGTCCCCCCCTGACTTCATGCCCAGTGGTCCTTGGCCTCTTAGTTCATCTCTCTTTATGACCGTGTCTTTTCCCTCTTTTCTCAAACCTCGCAATACTTCCTCCCCTATATGTCTCCCTTGCTTTCTGTTTCACAAAGCATGTCGAATAATTGGAAGATTTCCTGTATGCTCTCACATCTATGACTGTGCCGTTCACCTTCTGTGTCATTATGACAAACTGTAGTGTTCAGAGATAAGGACAACCAGCTCCCATGCCCTCTTGCTCTCCAGAATATAACTCTGTCTTTCTACCTTCTCTTGCATCCTTGATTTTTCCTTCTGTGAGTTTGCGTGATCTTTGTCCCTGTTTTAAAAAATCTTTTCTTCTTGTTTCCCCTTTTCATGCACCCGCTCTGCTTCTCTTTTGAATGAGACACCTTGAAACAATTGCTTGGATACACTCTCACCCCTTTTCAGCTTCTACCGATGACCACCACATTATAAACCTCTAATCCTCCTCTCACTTAACCTCTCAGTAGCGCTTGGCACAGTTGCTTGAGACATGTTTTGCTTGGCTTCTAGGCCACCACATCTGCTAGCAGGTTTTCTCCCTGCCTTACTGGTGGTTCCTCCTTACTCTTCTTTGCTTTTTCTGTTATGTCTCATGGAATGGCTGAATCTTTAGCACTTGGATCTCTCCTTTTTCATTGTTGAAATACACTCGAGTCTTATAGCTTTAAACATAGTATTTAACCTGTTTGCTGATGGCTTCCAGAGTTATATCCTTAGCCTGAGTCATGATAGCCAACATTTCCCCCAACATTTTGGATGTCTTAAGAAGCATCTCAAATGTAATATATCTAAAACTGAGCTCCCAATTTCTCCTAAAGCTGCTTGTCTTAGTATGTCCTAAATGCACCTGTCTTTTTAGTTACACCAAAAACCTTGCCGTTCTTGACTGTCTTTCTGTCACTGTACCCTGTCTGAAAATTGTCTGTTCTCCTTCTGATATAGATGCAAAATTCAGCCATTTCTTACTATGCCGTTTCATAGCCATGCCATCCTAGGGTTACTGCAGAGGTCTTCTAGCTGGTCTTCCTGCTTACATTTGTTCCCTTTAAATGCAGTCTCAACACAGTGACCAGAATAATCCTTTTAAAGCAATGATCATAGAATTTTTCTGTTCAAAAACCTCCATGGGCTTATGGTCTCATTCTGTAAAAGCACACTCTCCTGTGTGTTTAGACTATTCTCTTTATCATCTAGTTCTTTCCTCCTGTCCCTCATCAAAGAAATGAAACTGAAAGGGTTTAAGAAAGGAGAGGGACCAGGAAAATAACTGCAGCAGTCATGCTGGTGACACAGTGGCGGTGGCTTCGGTCAGGGTGTAGCCTGGCACAGAGGAGCGGGAGTGGAGGCCCAGGCTCTGCAAGCCCACTTCTTCCCTGGCTTCCTGTCTCCTTGCTTGCTCGTTTTCCTTTAGCCTTCAACACTGTCTAACATAATAGATATTTTACCATTTTTTTCTCCTCTTGTTTTTTCACCTCCTAGAACATAAGCTCTAGAAAGACAGGGATCATTATCTGTTTCCTCACTTTTTGCTTTCTTCCCAATGCCTAGAATCATAGTGTACACTAGTTGATTAGTGAATGTGTGTTGAGTGAATGACTTTGAAATCTTTTCACCTCACTTTGGATCTTTCCCAATAGCACAGAAGTATATTCCATCTTTGCAGAGGTGGTTCCTTCCTGTCATTTATGGCTCCCGTTAGACTGAGTTCTTCCCTGTTCACCCATTTTCACTTTACCATCTTCTTTTACTTGGTTTGTTGCACTTAATCATTATTCTGAAGTAACCTGTGTTTACTTGCTGCTTTTCTCCTTTCACGATCTTATTCTGATTTGTTTGCCTGGTACTGAGAACAGTGTGTGGAAGTTCTAGATGCTAATAAATATTGGTTGAGTAGGTGAATATTCTGGAATTGGATGACTTTTGTTTCTTTGCAGCTAATGCCCCTTTAATTTCTCTGCTTGCTTTCACACTCTGAAAGACATATCCTATGGATATGGTCTTCATTTTTCGTCTCCTATTTCAGTTTGTGTTTGGCTTTTATTATCGGTGAACCTCCTTTTGTTGAACTCATCATTGGACCTCCATGTTGACCAAAGAAAGGGATACTTTTTACCTTTAGTCTTGCTGGGTCACTTTAGCATTTGGTGCGTTTTTGTTTTTGAACTTGCCTTTGGAATAGCAATGTCCAGTAGAACTTTCTGTGATAATGGAAATGTTCTATATCTGTGAGGTTGATATGGTAGCCACCAGCTACATGTGACTCTTGAGCACTTGAAATGTGGTAATGTGACTGAGCTAAATTTTAATAAAAATTTAAGTAGCGGTGTGTGACTAATGGCTATTTTTTCTCACATACTTCAAGCTCAGGAAGTATCACAGCCTGGTTGCTCAATGCAGATGCCTAGGAGTCATTTTTTTCCATCCCACCCCCGACCCCCTGTGTCCACACGCTGTTTCTCCGCATCTGTGGCTCTGTTCCTGCTCTGCGGTAGGTCCGTCTGCACCATTTTTCTAGGTGCCACATGTGTGCGTTAAAATACAGCAGTTGTTTCTTTCTTCCTGACTTGCTTCACTCTGTATGATAGACTCCTGGGTCCATCTTCTTCTCTACAAATTTCCCAACTTTTTTCATTTTTATGGCTGAGTAATATTCTACTGTATAAATGTACCACAACTTCTTTATCCATTCATCTGTCGATGGACATTTTGGTTGTTTCCATGTCTTGGCTGTTGTAAACAGTGCTGCAGCAAATGGTGGGGTACATGTGTCTTTTTTTATTGGAATGTGATTGCTTTACAATGTTGTGTTAGTGTCTCCTGTACAGTGAAGTGAATCAGCTATATGTATAAATATATCCCCTCTCTCCCGACTTCCCTCAAACCCCTCATCTCATCCTTCTAGGTCATCACAGAGCTAGCATCAGGCCAAGCTTCTTGTGCTTTATAGCAGATTCCCACTAGCTTGCTATTTCACGGGCTTCCCTGGTGACATAGGAAGAATCTGCTTGCCAGTGTAGGAGACGTGAGTTCAATCCCAGTTTGGAAAGATTCCCTGGAGAAGAAAATAGCAACCCAGTCCAGTATTCTTGCCTGGGAAATGCATTGGACAGAGGAGCCTGGTGAGCTACAGTCCATGGGGGTCACAAAGAGACACGGCTTAGCGACTAAACAGCAACATCTGTTTTACACATGGTGCTGTATATATGTCAGTCCTAACCTCCCAATTCGTCTCACTCTCCCCTTTCATCCCTGTGTTCACACTTCCGTTCTTTTATGTCTGCAACTCTATTCCTGCCTTGGAAATAGGTTCATCTGTACCTTTTTTGAAGATTACACATTTATGTGTTAATGTACAGTATTGATTTTCTGACTTCACTCTGTGTGACAGACTCTAGGTTCATCTCCACCTCTACAAATGACTCTTGCATTCCTTTCAGTGGCCGCGGCATATCCCACTGTATACATGTAACACATCTTCTTTCTCCATTAATCTGTCATTGGCCATTTGGGTTGTTTGCATGTCCTGACTAGTGTAAATAATGCTGCAGTGAACATTGGGGTACATGTGTCTTTTTTCAGGGTATATGCCCAGGAGTGGGATTGTTGGAGTCGTGTTGGTTCCATTGTTTAGTTTTTAAAGGAACCACCATACTGTTCTCCATAGTGCCTGAGTCAGTTTACACTCCCAGCAACGGTGCAGCACGGTTCCCTTTTCTCCACACTCTCTTCAGTGTTGGTAGACTTTTTGATGATGGCCATTCTGACTGGTGTGAGGTGAATACCTTCTTGTAGTTTTGATTTGCATTTCTCTGATAATTAGTGATGTCAAGCATCTTTCCATTCACCTCTTGGCCATCTGTATATCTTCTTTGGAGAAATGTCTATTTAGGTCTTTTGCTCATTTTTTGATTGGTTTTATATATATATATGTAGTTTAAAATTTAAAAGCCTTTTTGCTCATTTCTGCCTGTGCTGGGTATTTGTTGGTGCGTGTGGATTTCTCGTTGCTGCAGTTTCTCTTGCTGGCGCAGCGTGGGCTCTAGGGCACAGAGGCTTCCATAGTCATGGCTCTCAGACTCTTGAGAACAGGCTGCATAGTTGTAACACATGGGCTTAGTTGCTTCATGGCATATGAGATATTCCTGGACTAGGGATCGGACACATGTCTCTTGCATTTACAGGCAGATTCTTTACCACTGAGCCACCAAGGAAGCCCTGTTTTTTTTTTAAAATTGAGCTGCATGACCTGTTTGTGTATTTTGGAGATTAATCCCTTGTCAGTTGGCTTTGTTTGTAAATATTTTCTTCCTTTCTGAGGATTGTCTTTTCATCCTGTTTGTTAGGAGTCATCTTTAGTTCCTCTCATCTACTGCAGTCAGTCCATCAGTAGAGCCTCTTTTTTCTGTCTCCAAAGTATTTCTCTAATCTAGCTACTGTTTGTGCCCAGTGCTGGTAGCCTAGCCTAAGCCACCATCTTGTCACTGGACATTGCTTTACTGGTTTACCTTTTTTATTTTACCCTTTCAGTTTTTTTCATTATAGCCAAGGTCAGTTTTGAAAAACTCAAATAGGATCTTGTTATTCACCTGCTTTATAACCCTTCATGGATTTCCAGTGGCATTTAGAATAAGAAATGCTTTTTTTTTTTTTTTTTTAAGGGCTGGAAGGCTCTGCATGGTCTGGCTACTTTCAACCTCATCTCATTGTAATCACTCTTTCCCACTACTATCAAACTACTGCGGTCTTAAAAGATAGTCCTAATGATTCTGGAATTCTGCACGTTGTTTCTGATTTCTGGAAGGTCCCTGCTCTGCTCCTTATGTCCTGGCTCCTTCACATCTTTAGGTCTCAGCTTGCAGGCTCCCTTGAAGGCCTCCACAGAAGCGTATGGCTGCTCTTCACGCAGGGCCTTCGCTTGTCCTAGTGCCGTTTCCACTGCCTTCTCCCGCTTGTCGCTTAGCCACACACTCCTTGTGATTGTTTATTCAGTTGTTGCCTGTGTCTGTCAAGAATGCAAGGACCATGTCTGTTTTATATCACCGCTGTATCCTCAGAATCTTACTCTTCTTGGCATATAGCAGTTGCATAACAAATTTGTTGAATATATGAAATCTCTCCATTCATTGCATTTATGCTATTGGTATTGCTGTATGCTAGAACTGTTGAGTAAATGAAAGAATTATGGAAAAGATTTCTCGTGGGACAGAAAATCTCAACCTCACAATTTGGCAAATTGAGAAGACAAAGAACATAACATACCAATTGGGCATTTGTACATAGCTCCAGGTTTTGAGTCACTTACTGGTATATTTTTGGACTCACAATAGAACAGCAGTTTAGAGTTCCTTGAAGTTCTTTGTATTGAGGTGCCAGAGTAACATATTGAAAGTAAATGCTTCCTAGCTTATTCTTTTACATAATATTCTCTTCTTCCTAAATGTACAAAAACCTCATAATTAGGCGACCTAATATTATGGTAAGGCTGTCGGAGGCAGCAGGAGGTCCTTCTGCTTGGGAGAGCGCCATGCTGTTGCTGTGCATGGTGGGGGGCAAAAGTTGGCTAAAGATTAAGTCAGAATATGTACTGTCTTAATGAATAGATGTTTCTCAAGGAACTGATGCTAGGGTTACTCTGTGGAGTCAGGTTTGTTTTGTTGTTTTTTTTAGCTTGGGTTACTGTTATGCATAGAGTCGAATCATAGTTTGTCTCTGTCTGTAGCCCTTTGTATTGGCAACATATATGGCACGTAAAAGTGGTGCAGTGCAGCGTCCTTTCCAGCCCAGCTGATAGAAAACCATGGGGGTGGAGCCAGGTAGTCTGTGTTTTTTTTTAAAGTTCCAGGTTAGAACCTTTGGGAGGACCAGTTTAAATGGTTCTGCAAGCAAGATTGGAGATCTTTTTGGTTAAAAAAACAATTTTAAAGGGGGAAATTGGATGAAGGCAGTCAAAATTTATAAATAAGTGCTGGGGATGTAATGTATGACATGATTAACTCTGCTGTATGTTACATGTGGAAGTTGTTAAGAGAGTAAATCCTAAGTTCTCATCACCAGAAGGAATTTTTTTCTATTAATTTTGTATCTATATATGAGGTGATGGATGTTTGCTAAGTATACTGTAATAATCCTTTCATGATGTATGTAAATGAAATCATGCTGTGTATCTTACACAGTATGTATCAGTTATATCTCAATAAAACTAGAAGAAAAAAAATTAGAAACTTTGGGAGAAAATATAAAACTAGCTGTTTGAAGGTACCAGAGAATGGTCAAAAGAAGACAGAATTTTGAGGAGATGTGACCCATGAAAGAAGGGACACGTTCACTTGGTGACATCCATATTTCTAAGGCTTCCCTAGTGAGAACTATGACCAGTGTTTCTGGTGAGATCTAGAACTCATGTAGTACCAGACGACGGAGCTTAGGGTTGCCAGGATGGCTGGAAATTGAGGGTAGGGGATAGGTAGATTCAGAGTGAAGGGAGTCCCAGAGGGAAGCTTCAGAATCTGTGTGTAAACTTGTGTGTGTGTGGAGCGGGGGTGATTCCAAGGAACTCATTTTAAAGCAGTACACTGAACACTGAGAGGTATGAGCAGAGATTTCAGCTTCTACCCTCACTGTGAAGAAGAGTTTGGCGTTTGAATCCTACCAAACTAGGGGGTCTTGGTAAACACTTCATGCTTTTCGTTTGAAACCAGAAAACAGTCACACTTGAGGAGTAAAGATGTTTCCCAGGATTAAGGTAATTCACCCTAAGTCTAAGGGTAAAATCTGAGATAGATTGCTTCTAATAATGTGTGAAACCAAGCTCTATAAAATTAAGATGATTTAACTGCCTTAAAGAATGTTTAAAAGAAGACTCCAGAAACCAGAGTTTCCACAATATATCCAATATACAATATCAGATATATAATATCAGTAGTTACTAGACATGTGAAAAATTAAGTAAAAAGAAATCACCCACGATCAAGAGGAAAAAAGAATGCTGAAATAAACCAGATGTTAGAATTTGCAGACAAAAATAAGATGAGGACTAAGACCAACATACAATTTGTAACAGCTATAAACGAAATAAAATGTTTTTAAAAAGACTGTCAAACTGGGTTAGAAAAGGACAATATCCAACTTCGTATTCAGTATATGTTGTTCAGTCGCCAAGTTGTGCCTGACTCTTTGTGACCTCATGAACCGCAGCACAGTTCATAGTGAAGGCTTCCCTGTCCTTCTCTTATCTCCCTGAGTTTGTTCAAAGTCATGCCCATTAAGTCAGTGATGCCATCTCACCATCTCATTCTCTGTCGCCCCCTTCTCCTCTTGCCCTCAATCTTTCTCGGAATCAGGGTCCCCTCCGATGGCTTGGTTCTTGCCAAAGTATTGGAGCTTCAGCTTCAGCATCAGTCCGTCCAGTGAATATTCAATATATGAGGCAATTAATTAAAAGAGTCAAAAGGTAAAAGAATTAGCAAAAATATATCAAACAGTATATAAAAAACAAAAGTTACAGTATTTGTATCAAAGTCAGTTCGCTATAAGGAATTTATTTCATCTGTATGCTTTTACAGAATTTGTTATTATGTCTACATTCATTTTTATCTCTGTGGTACATTGTTTAAAAATGCTTTAGGAAACATATTTGGTATGAATATACATAGTACAGTTGACTTCGAAGAACACGGGTTTGAATCACATGCATCAACTTAAAAACTTTTTTCCACCAGTAAGTATAGTGCCTATATTTTGATTTTACAGATTTTTGAATAAAATGTGAGGAAAAGTTTCTGTCAGATTAGAGATCACAATATGTGGAATTAAAAAAAAAAAGACTAGTGTTTGAATCTGTCTCATCCTTGGATGAGTCATTTATCAATCCCTGTTTCTGAGGTGTAGAGATAACAATATTCGTATTTTCCATCATGTGGAGATTGGTTCCCTAACCCCCACCTCTTAATGTTTCCAAAAATGTTCATTGAACATTTTCTGAAAGTACCAGGTGCATAACTGTTGAAAAATTAAACTAAATGACATAGAGAGAAAGTTGGAATTATTAAGACAGTAATATTCTGAACATTCTTCTGTATAAAGATATTTATTAACTTACAATGAGAAATAAATACACACTATTGGGGGAAAAGTAAATGAAAAATAAATCATTCTGTCTGTGTTGATAGCACTAGAAATTGTTTCTAGAGAGTTAAAAAATAATTCTAGGTAACACATAATTTATGTATTATCATCACATCCTCTTCAGACACTGCCACCACTGGCCAAACATGTGGGTCTAAGTGATACATTAATAATGACCATCATTAATCAATAACAGTGGCTGACATTTTTTATAGGGGGAAGAAAAATGCATGCATATGTTGAACTGTATTTCTGTTTTAGCATGTACCTGAACTTAATAGCCTGAAAGGGTTTTTCCAAAACAGATGGTCTTGATATGGCTTTCATATCATTTGGTCCAGTTTCATTTTTTAAAGTAACACTTATTTTTGAAGATACTTTTGGGAAAGAAGTGTGTGACTATTCTTAGTAGCCCACTTCGAAACCCTTTCTGCTGCTGTTCTGCACATTTAGGTTTAATTCAAAAGTAAACTCACTTGCCCTTTGGTTTGTTCTCAGTGAAAGTAATAAACAGGGGTTGGCCAGTTATTGCCTGCCACCTCACCTGGTTTTCAGGGCCTGCGAACTAAGAATGATTTTTACACTTTTTAATGCCTAAAGGTAATATCTCAGGTGATAATATCTCATGACACATGAAATTTACAAAATTCAAATTTGCACTTTCCATGAATAAAGTTTTATTGGAACCTAGCCTCACTTGTTAGTGTGCGTATTGTCTGTGATTGCTTTCTTACTGCAGTAGCAGAGTTTAATCGTTGCTACAGAGAGCTTCTGGCCTACAGAACCCTAAAGTATTCACTGTCTGGCCTTTAACAGAAAGTTTGCTGACTTCTGTTCTAGGTAGGATTGTTCACAAGTGAATCCTTCATGTTCCTAAAAGCATTAAGTCCCTTAGATTATATATAATTGTTTTTGGCTTAGAGCCTCTATTTTACATTGTAGTTGTTACCCTGCCTACTTTTAGAACATTTTTCTTATTTTTAACATTCAGTCCATTAAGAGCGAGCTTAATCTGTGCTAAGCCTTTTAGAAACGTGAGAAACTCATGGTGAAGTTCCAGGCCCTCTCAAAGTTCACTTACTCTTACTTGTTTTTAAAGATCAGTGTGCTGGTATGGTGGGGAAGGGAAACTCTTGTAACAAGTTGGAGAAGAGGAAGGTTATGGGGTCATAAAGCAATGCATCAAATTGCTTATGGAAGCCATTGAGTACTTGCCATTAATTCTGCTGGTAGCCTGAATTTAGAGATTAACATCTGGAAATTTTCTTCAAGTAAAATCTCCCATTTTCTTAATATAATATACTCATGTTTGATGATCCTGCTTTTTTCTTGTCAGCATTTGTTCTAGGCACAAAGTATGGAGTATGTAGTGATGCTGTGGTTACTGTGCAAAGATTGTAGTTCTTTAGTCTTACTTATGATACTTTTATTTAAAATTTGTTAACCCTTGCTCTTAACTGCAGCAGTAATTGTTAATTACTAACTGTTACAACTTTGGGGGTGGGATGGGATACATGATTTGATTGAAAAGGGATGTGACTGAGCTAAACAGACTTGGAGTTTTGTTTTTTTTTTCTTAATAGTTTTATTTATTTATTGGTCTTCCTTGGGTCTTAGTTGAAGTGTGCAGGCTCCAGAATTCAGGCTCAGTAGTTGAGACTCATGGGCTCACTGACTTAGTAGCTCCACAGCATGTGGGATCTTAGTGCCCCAACTAGGGATCGAACCCATGTCCCTTGTCTTGTGTGGCAGATTCTTAACCACTGGACTGCTAGGGAAGGCCCCTGGATTTGAGTTTTAACTGAGCAGCTTACTAGCTATACTGTTATTAACTGCTGCTAGTCATTTTTTTCATCTGATGGTTGGGGGGATGTTACCTACTTTATGCGATTGCTGGGTAGAGTTCCTGGGATGACACTTGTCTCAGAACTGAAGTTGCTAGGCATTTAATTATGCTACCTAATTAAATATTTCTAAGGCAGAGTTAGGTGTTTACCTGATACTATAAGGAAACACACTAAAGCTGTAAAAGATACTTTTAAAGGTAATAAAAATAATTTAATCAAGTATCTGACATTATTTTGTGATGAAGTTGATTTTTGGAGTATCTCCGCTTTAGTAGAATAATTGAATGAAAAACTCTTAGATTAAATTACTAAAAATAGAAATTTATTGATAAAATAAAATGACATTTGCCTAAATAATTTTAAAAATTGCTGTAAGTTTGATTTCCTTTGTTTTAGAAAACATTTATTTTTCCTAAGATAAAAAAAGTCTTAAAAAATTAAATTAATTTTTTTATTGAAGGACAATTGCTTTACAGAATTTTGTTGTTTTCTATCAACCTTAACATGAATCAGCCATAGGTACACATATATCCCCTTCGTTTTGAACCTCCCTCCCATCTCTCCCCCATCCCACCCCTCTAGGTTGCTACAGAGCCCCTGTTTGCGTTTCCTGAGCCATACAGCAAATTCCTGTCAGCTATCTCTCTTACATATGGTAGTGTAAGTTTCCATGTTACTTACTCCATACATCTAACTCTCTCCTCCCCTCTCCCCATGTCCAGAAGTCTATTCTCTGTCTGTTTCTCCACTGCTGCCCTGTAAATAAATTCTTAAGCACCATTGTTCTGGATTCCATATATGTGTGTTAGAATACGATATTTATCTTTCTCTTTATGACTCACTTCACTATAATAGGTTCTAGGTTTATCCACCTCAATGTCTTTTTTAAAAAACAGTTTGTGTCTTGAGGTGCTAATGATTGGCTGAGTAGTTTCCACATTTCTTTTGCAGAAAGTCCATTTTATAGATCACTTAGTTTTTATGTTTAGAAACATATACTTAGTGTTTGGCTAACATAGTGTGCTAAATGATAGCTGTTTTCTTGGACAAATGATCATTTCTAATACCAATATATTATTTCTAAACATTTTCTTTTGCAAGTGTATGTGAGAAGTCTATCTAAAAAAAAAGTATATAAATAGTTTGTGTATTAGATACATGTTGTATTTTTTGTTTTTTTAATGGCTTCATAGTAATCCTCTATCCCTCTCACCTGGATGATTTACGGTAGTCTCCTAACTCTTCTCCCTGCTTTTCTTTTGCCCCTCATGATCTTTTCTTTTCCATATAGACAGCGCTACTGCTAAGTCACGTCAGTCATGTCCAACTCTGTGCGACCCCATAGACCACAGCCCACCAGGCTCCTCCGTCCGTGGGATTTTCCGGGCAAGAGTACTGGAGTGGGTCACCAGTGCCTTCTCCGATATGGACACTAGAGTGAACTTAAAAACATCTGGAATCACAGGTGTTAGTTACTCCATTGGCTTCCCAGTGTACCTTTCATCGATCTGGCCCCTACCTCTTTTCATGATTCCACAGGGTACCTTTCAGTGCTGTTTACTTTTTTTGCACTGGTTTTCTGCACAGGAGTGTTCTGCCCCATCTTCACCTGGCTAGCTCCTCCTGTATTCCTGTCGCTTCCTCTCAGCACTCATTCTTAACTAGTCACCAGCCACTCACTAGTTACTCTATTCTTATCTTGTTTATTTTCTTCACAGCAGTTCTCAGTCTTTAAATTGTTTTGTTTTTATTGCTTAATGCTCCAATAGAATGCAGGCTTTCCTAGACTATGACCTTGACTCTGACTCTTATTCACTGTTATGCAGTGCTAGTAACATAAAAGGTACTTAAATATTTGTTCAGTAGATGAATATACATTCTATCCAGTGGATACATTATTCACTGTCTTGTTGGTGAGCATTTGGTTAATTTCCAGCTTTATGAATGCTTCACTGTGCAGACCTTTTGGCATGCTTCTGTGAATATTCTGCAGCATACATTTCTGTTATAAAGTGGTATTTTCATGTGAAAGAGTGTTTATACTTATATTTAATGAATAGTGCCAACTTACTGTCCAAAAACCTTGTGGCAGTTTAAATATATCCATATCATCAGTATTATTAATCTTTTTGCTCTTAACAGTCTGATAAGCAGAAAAAAATGAATTTAAGCTCTTTTGCATATATTTTTCACTGTTTATTTTTCCTTCAGTGGTTCCTGCCCTTCCTCTGCTATGTTTACTGATTTCTCCTCAGTTCTCTGTGTGTGCTATGGGTATTAGCCTATAATCACGTTTCACTTACGGTGTTCAATATGTCATTTTTAAAAGTACTTTATGCATGGTTGTTTGTGTTTTTTTGGTTTTTTGTTTTGGCTTGGAATTTTTTAAGTTTTTCACACAAACACATACAAAATCCTGTCTTTACTTTTTGATTTCAGAGTTCAGAGTCATGCTTATATTGGGCTTCTTACCATAGTTTTATTTCCATGTATACCACCCTTCATATGTATACCATATTTTGTCTCATTGGTTTTTTTTTTTTTTTGGCCTGTAAATATTTGTCTTGTGTAGATTTAATATAGCCAAGTAAGGATTTAAAAATAGTATATTTTTACAAGGAAAAAAAGTCCCTTTCTGCTAGTAGTATTAATCAAATAGTCCAGCTGTCTCCCACAGTTGAAATATTGCCTTTTACATTTATTAAATTGCCACATTATGTCTGGATGTTTTCTGATTACTGTAGTCTCTTTACCATTCCTGCCCCCAATAATATAAATTGTTTAATTGCTGTGGCTGTTGATTTATATTTTTAGTATCTGATAGAATTGGTTCTTTTTATCATTATTTCAGTCTTTTTTAAAATTACCTTCATAGTTCCATTTCAGATGAATTTAGGAATCATTTTCACTCCTAAAGAAATCATTATTTTGTTGGAAATACACTGAGTTTATGAACTAAGAGAAAACTGGCCTGTTTATACAGTACAAAAAAAATTCTAGTTAGGAATAAGACAGCTTTCCATTTGATTTTTATGTACTTTTTTTGTTTTTTATTGTTGCAATTATGAGTGAACTCTTTCTGTGATATGTTTTTCTGACTATCCTAAATGTATATAGAAAAACAGTTCATATATAATTTAGTAACTTTCACTAAAAATTTAATTGAATTATGTTTTCTGTGCAGCTTTATCAGACTCTGAAATTCACTTAAAATGGGTATAAAAGTGTCTCTAGAATGTTAGCAAAGAGTGTCCTTAGTATAAAAAATTAGGCAGTCATTTTGTGAACTTTGAGAAACAGAATTTTCAGTTTCAGGATGTAATGCAAACAGATTTTCCCACATACCTACAATCTCTAGCCTTTTAAAATGACTTGTTTAGCTTTTGTGACAGCTACCTTTGCAGGTAGATGGACATACTTATCTTATCCTTATATTTGAGACTTGAGTTTGTAAAGCTCAGCTGATTTAACAAGAGTTTCTGTAAAATACTCGTATCTCTTTTTGGGTGTTTTTCGGTCACTAAGTCGTGTCTGACTCTTTGCAGCCCCATGAACTGCAGCAGGCCAGGCTTCCCTGTCCTTCACTATCTTCCTGAGTTTGCTCAAACTCATGTCAGTGATGCCATCCAACCATCTCATCCTCTGTTGCCCCCTTCTTCTCTTGCCCTCAGTCTTTCCCAGCATCAGGGTCTTTCTCAGTGAGTTGGCTTTCCACATCAGGTGGCCAAAGTATTAGAGGTTCAGCTTCAGCACCAGTCCTTCCAATGAGTATTCAGGGTTGATTTGCTTTAGGATTGACTGTTCTCCTTGCAGTCCAAGGGACTCTTCAAGAGTCTTCTCCAGCACCACAGTTCAAAAGCATTAGTTCTTTGGCACTCAGCCTTTTTATGGTCCAGCTCTCACATCCATACATGCCTACTAGAAATAGCTTTGGCTATGGACCTGTGTTGGCAAAGTGATTTCTCTGCTTTTTAATGCACTGTGTTTGTCATAGCTTTCCCTCCAAGGAGTGAGTGTCTTTTAATTTCATGGCTGCAGTCACCGTCCACAATGATATTGGAGCCCAAGAAAATTAGGTCTGACACTGTTTCCTCTTTTTCCCCATCTATTTGCCATGAAGTGACAGGACCAGATGCTATTATCTTAGTTTTTTGAATTTTGAGTTTCAAGCAGGCTTTTTCACTCTCCTCTTTCAGCCTCATCAAGAGGCTCTTTAGTTTCTCTTCACTTCCTGCCTTTAAAGTGGTTATCATCTGGATATCTAAGGTTGTTGACATTTCTCCCAGCAATCTTGATTCCAGCTTGTGAGTCATCCAGCCCAGCATTTCGTATGATGTATTCTGCATATAAGTTAAATAAACAGTGACAATATACAGCCTTGACGTACTCCTTTCCCAGTTTTTGTTCCATGTCCAGTTCTAACTGTTGCTTCTTCACTTGCATACAGCTTTCTCAGGAGGCAGGTAAGGTGGTCTGGTATTCCCATCTCTTGAAGAATATTCCAGTTTGTTTTGATCCACCCAGTCAAAGGCTTTAGCATAGTCAATGAAGCAGATTTTTTTTTTTTTTTTTGGTATTCTCTTGCTTTTTCTATGATCCATTGGATCATAGAGTTTGATCTCTGGTTCCTCTGCCTTTTCTAAATCCAGCTTGAACATCTGTAAATTCTTAGTTCACATACTGCTGAAGCCTAGCCTGAAGGATTTAGAGCATAATCTTGCTAGCATGTGAAATGAGTGCAATTATCCAGTAGTTTGAACATTCTTTGACATTGCTTTCCTTTGGAAACTGGAATGAGAACTGACCTTTCCCAGTTCTGTGACCACTGCTGAGTTTTCCAAATTTGCTGGCATATTGAGTGCAGCACTTTAACAGCATCATCTTTTAGGATTTGAAATAGCTTACCTGGAATTCCATCACCTCCACTAGCTTTCTTCATAGCAATGCTTCATTAGGCCCACTTGATTTCACACTCCAGGATGTCTGGCTCCAGGTGAGTGACTGCACCATCCTGATTATCTGGGTCATTAAGAGCTTTTTTGTACAGGTCTTCTGTGTATTCTTGCCACCTCTTCTTAATCTCTTCTACTTCTGTTAGGTCCTCACCGTTTTTGTCCTTTATTGTGCCTATCTTTGGTAATTCCATTTTAATGAATTTTAAAAGGTTAACATACAAAGTTATTCTTTTTTTTAAAAAATGTTTTGGTTTATATTGGAGTACAGCTGATTAACAATGTTGTGATAGTTTCAGGTGAACAGCAAAAGGACTCAGCCATTCATAAAAGTATCCATTCTCCCCTAAAGTCCCCTCCCATCCAGGCTGCTACATAACATTGAGCAGAGTTCCCTGTGCTATGCACTAGGTCCTCGTTAGTTATCCATTTTAAATACAGCAGTGTGTACATATCCACCCCAAACTCCCTATCCCTTCCCCCCGGGATCCTTCCCTCTAGTAACCATAAGTTCATTCTCTATGTCTGTGAGACTCTTTATAAACAAAGGTAGTCTTATTTTTAAATCATATTTGGAGTTTAAATCCTATCATCTGAAATACTGATGTATAGCTTGTTCTTGTTTTATTTAGTTATTTTTGCCATGTAAAGTGTAGAGAGTAATATAGTAAATACCATGAACTCACTACGCAGATTAACAGATGTAATTTTGCTGTGTTTGATTAAACACACACACACTGCTAATGAGTTGAAGCCATTTTTAATATCCTTTCCTTTCCTATTCCTTTTACCCCTGGGTATTAAGAAAATGGTGTATATTCCTTATACTTTTAGTACATAAACAGTTATTTTAACTTGCATAAAATTATACTTGGAAATTATAAAATGTACTATTGTAGATAAAGGCTATTCTGTATGCATTTTGAAATAGCTATATTTTAAAATATCAATCTTGAATGCACACCAGTGTTGGCAGCAGCACTATGCACAACAGTCAAGACATGGAAGTGTCCACTGACAGATAAGTGGATAAAGACACACACATACACAGTGGGATGCTGCTGCTGCTGCTGCTGCTAAGTCGCTTCAGTCGTGTCCGACTCTGTGCGACCCCATAGCTGGCAGCCCACCAGGCTCCCCCTTCCCTGAGATCCTCCAGGCAAGAACACTGGTTTGGGATGCCATTTCCTTCTCCAGTGCATGAAAGTGAAAAGTGGAAATGAAGTCGCTCAGTTGTGTCCAACTCCTAGCGACCCCATGGACTACTTAACCATAAAAAAGAATGAAATAATGTCATTTGCTGCTACATGGGTAGATTTAGAGATTATCATACTAAGTAAGTTAAAGAAAAATGATTATCACTTATATGTGGAATCTAAAAAAATGATACAAATCAACTTATTTATAAAACAGAAGCAGACTCACAGGCATAGAAAAGAAAACTGGTTACCAAAGGGGAAGGGGAGAGGGAGGGAATAGTTAGAAATAATGAGATTAACATATATATATATACACTGCTGTATATAAAATAGATGAATAAGAATTTACTGTATAGTACAATTATATTCAGTATCTTATAACCTATAATCCAAAAGAATCTGAAACCGCATGCCTGAAATGAACATATTTTAAATCAAGTATAATAAAAAAATTTAAAATTCAAAAACAAATAAAATTGAGATAAAATTAATAAAAATGAAAATAAAAACAAAACTGAAAAAATCAGTCTTTTTGGTAGCTTATATTTTAGTATAAGCTGGAGAAAAAGTTTCTACTTTATGTAGTAATTTGTTCTTAGAGTAGATAAAGTGAAAATTTGTCTTGAAAAACTTTTTTTTTTTTCCCCTAGAGGATCAGGACTGTATTAGGATTGTGTTACTGACCAAAGATTCTGTGTGAAGTTAGTCATCATTGAGACTAACAACATATACATGTAAAGGATAAAAGCCATAACTGAATTGTTTTAAGTAGTAAATTCATATTCTCAGACACACATAGTTGGTTTAACTTCGTATATCAGTGATTATCCCAGTGACTTCTTACACATAACATACACATGTAGTGTATAAAAATGCAAAAGAACATAAATAACATACACATGTGTGCATAAAAATGCAAAAGAACATTAAAGTCTAGCGAGACAAATGGCTACATGTAGGGAGGGAAATGAAGCATTTAATTTTAATCTTCTCAGAATTTAGAACTTGTAGGGCAGGGGGTGGGGTATACATTAGATAGGTGGATGTAGCTATCAAAAGTTGTCTGAGAAAGCAGCCAGTGCTTGGTAGGCCCTTGGGGTAAGCTGGTCACTAGTACAGTGCCTTCTTTGGTGACTTATCAGTTTATGCTGCATCAGTATTTTTGAGCTATGTATCAAAACTTTGAAACTTAAAAGTTCTTATTTAATCCAGTAGTTGAAGCAGTCCTTAGGTGGAAGGGAAATGGAAATAAGAGAATGAATTGATAAGCAAAGACATTTTTTTAAACTTTGTTTGAATAGCAAGGTAAATAGGAAACACAAACTAAATATTCAAGAATCTGGAGGTGTGGTTATAGTATAGACTTATGATAAAGTATGGATAATATTTAATAAAGAGTCTACAACAAAAGGAACTGACTTTTCTATTTTTGTTAAAAATACCTAATAGAAAATTTAATAGAAAACCAAATATAACAAAATGTCATTATTATAGGAACACCAAAGAAAAATACTATTTGGCTTCCTTGGTGGCTCAGCACGTGCAGTGCAGGAGCCGCACAACTGATCCTTGGGTCGGGAACATCCCCCTGGAGAAGGGAATGGCAGCCCACTCCAGTATTCTTGCCTGGAGAATCCCATGGACAGAGGAGCCTGGTGGGCTACAGTCCATGGGGTCACAAAGAGTTGGACACGACTAAAGTGACTTCACACACACATGTATTATTTTATGGCTGAGATAGAGAAGACAGGAAAATGATCAGGAATATCCTGATTTCCCCTCGCCGCAGTTCAGATTTCTAATAGGGATTTTTCACCGTGACAATAATGTAGGTATTTCAGAGGAAGGAGTGAAAGTCTCATTAAATGTTAAGCTTTTTATTACCCATTTTGAAAAGGCCCCTCCCAGGACACACACGCACGTACACACGCATGTGCACACGCACACCCACGCGCGCACACACACACACACACACACACACACACACCCACCCAGGATGGGTGGATGGATGGACACAGACCACCACCACCACCCTCCACTTCTGGGAGTAAAAGCAGAAGGGAAACTAGCGTAAGTTGTGATTTAAACATTTTAGCGTTGAATAAAAAGTGCTTAAACAGGAAGATTTGAGGAGACTGTAAATTTTTAAATGGCAAGGTATTGGTGACAGTTAATAAGAATGCATATGTATGTGCTTTTATATGTACAAAATTAGACTTTACTACAAACTATATTTTAAATCCCCGAAAATATATGAAAAGTTTATCAACTTTCTTACTAGATTATTGGAGAAGCGAATTGTTAGCATGAACTGCCAGTAATTTAGTATAAATTGATTCTATAATAGATGTTTTATTTTTACGTAGCAAAGTTACTTTAAGTAGTACTCAAACTTTTTGAAATCCAGGGTAATCAAGATAATTTTGTATTGAGATGAAATCTATACTGTGTTAAAATTTCCATTGCAGGTTTTGACCGAGGACCACTTTTTGTACAGAAGGTGAAGTAGAGCCTCCAACCATCATTTTGAAGTGAAGCTTTAAGGCTAACTTTTGTAATGTGATATATAAGAAAATATCCTTGTTTTTTATAGTTTCATGAAGTACTGATGTATGTAATTTGCTTTAAAATCATTCTGTAGGAAGACACCAGTATGGCATGATACTGACAGTCGTTAAGTATAGGTGTTGTGTGCAGTATAAAGTTGTGTCTGCCTTAGTGCATATTTGAAAATCTTCATTATAAGAAAAAGAAAAACCTAGCATGTTTAGGTACCCTTGCTAGAAAAACTGAAGGAAAAATTCAATTGAAGTATTGAATCAATAAGTAATTCACTGAATTACTAAGTATTCAATAGTAATACTTTGAATGAGGTATGGTTCAGAATGAACTTTATCCTTAGATTGAAATTACATGTACTAGATATAAGATGAATTTTGAGATGTTCTTTTAAAATGTATCATTAGAAAAAGAGCATATGTTAAGCAAAAAGAGAAGAATTTAAAAAAGGATGCATGCGTCCACTGCACCATTAGACTGGGTAAGTTGGTGATCCCCTGGCACCCTCTTTCTTTGTCAGAGCACTCTTGGTGGTGATAAAGCTGGCAGGAAATGAAGCGTTCTAAATGTAGTCTGTAGTTAGAGGTCACTTGCATCTAGGAACATTTAGTACTTGCTTTTTTTTTTTTTGAAAAGTATCATACTCCCTTTATCTTGATCAGTACACAGTGGGCTTTTCCCCATTTTCTCATATTTCTTTTTGAAGTGCATGTCAGTTGAAGCCTTGATCCCGAGTTGATTCTCTTGCTTCTTTCCTTATATTCTGTGTATTTTTCCTTTATGCTCTAGGAGTTTTTCACAATTTCAGTTTTTTACTGAACTTAATTCTCTTAAATTTTATATTCGAATATAGCCTATTAACAATGTCGTGACAGTTTCATGTGGACAGCAAAGGGACATGTATCCGTTCTCCCTGAACTTGTCATTCTTACTTATTCTCTTTATGAGGGTAATAAAGTGAAACATTGTTTCCCTCCCCACTTTACCTCAATTTTAACATTCTGTTTCTCTGGAGTCTTTTTTCCTGAAGTCTTTCGTAAGCCTTAGTTGATGAGGCACTCTAGGCCCTTAATGATTGGCAGGGTGTAGTGAAGGCAGGCCAACCCCTTGGCTGAAAGCTCTGCCTAGAGGAAGAATAAGGAAAGCTTTTTGTTGAGGCAAGATTCTGCCCTAGTTTTCTGGTCAGTATATTCAGTTGTTTAGTAAATGATTCTCAGATTTTAGGTAAATCTAGATTTGTCTGAAGAATAGTGTGTGGGTGAGTTAGTATATACTGCTGCTTATGTATATACTCATTTTCATTACTACTTTTTACTTCTCTACTTTCTGATTGACACTTGGCCGCCCACACTAGAGGGTTGCCATAAAGAGTAAAAATAATTTTTATGTGTGTTGCATAATGTTGTGTAAGTTTGAAAGTGCTAGAAAAAAATTGTATTAAGAAGTCCCCAACATACAAACTTATATATTGTAAGTTTGGAACAAAGACATGAAAATGTCTTTTCCATAATGACATTGTAAATCATGGTCAGGTTACTAGGTCAGCCCACATACATTTTACCCAGTAACATGGCTAGTATGTTTTGCTTTTGTATCAAGAAAAAAACACTATAAAATGTTTTTTTTTCCTTCATGCCAGATACATCAAAGCACTTCTTAAACTGTGGCAACTGTAGATTTGAGTAGTTGGTTTCTGAGCCCTGTGGCATTGGCCAGAGGAGGAGCTCAGTGTGGAACATATAAGTCCCCTTCCCTAGCTGGAACAGGGTATGGGGAACCCATTTTTTCCAAGGGGTGGGAAAGAAAGGGTTAAATAACCAGTCTCAAAGATAGGCAAAAGATAAGGAGCTAAAATACAGCCATAAGTGGACAAAGAACCTAGGTTTCTTCCATCATTATATTTCTTACCATGTGGTTTACAGATTGCTTTCTGCATACTAGAGTGTTAATTAAAAATGCAAGTTTCTACACCCCAGTCCTATCCTACTGAATGGAAACATGGAACACATAATCCTGCTTAGTACTTGATTTTAAAATATAGGTTTCTTATTGACAGGAATAACTTTACTTTCTGACCTTCATTTTGCCTTCTAAGTAAACTGTCAATTGTTTCTACTGTGGATGATAAAACAATTGTATCCACAACTCTTGTCACCTTTAGGTGTCAAGTGATCTTTGTGGTTATAAAAATCCAGTTTTGGAAGAGCAATTCCAGGATAATCAACACATACTTCTTTACATAAGACAGAAAATAGGACTTTAAAGTACAGTTTCCAACTGCATTAAACACATTTAAACTTCTTTGTACATTGTTTTATGAAAAACACACTTCACGTTTAAATATCTAGTCCACATTGTTAATTTACATCTAATATTTAATGTGTAGTACAAAGTGAACTTGTTAAGGGACAGACTTTGTAATGAAGGAAATTTTGTTAGGAATATCTGGAGACCCTGAGCTCTTAAACTGGTCTCATTTGCAAATAGCTGCATAATTCAGCATTTTCCTGAATATTACACAAAAAAGCCAAAATAGAGACATAAAATTAGATGCTAAGATTTTTAATACATATGTGAATGATTTTTATATTGATTAAAGTATTCCAGACAGTAATACTTGTATTTATAATAAATCGTTGCTATAAATTTGAACTTAGAAAAGTTTTAAAAATTGTGCTTCTAATTTTGCGTTACAGACTAATTTGAAAAGTAATGTTACTTCTTAGTAAACCATCTGAAATCTGTTCTGATCCAGTCACCATACCTGCTTTATGATGATATTTTAGATGGCATTGTAATATCAGAAGACAGTTTTAACAGTTGACTTGTTCAGTGAAATTTGGTGTTTTAAAAATCCCATTGGACCTCTGTTGTCAAAAGAAGACCTATGATTTTTTTAGTGAAAGAAGTTAAAAAGGGAAAGGAGAGGACTTTTGAAACCCAAAGAAGGGTTGATTTTGAATAGCCTTTTTCCCCTGGCTTTATACCAAGAGGTGCTGATTAGAGTTTAAGTGAAAACTTAAAAGTCTGGCAGTGATAGAGCTGTGGTTGAAGTATTTAGAGGAGATCATAAGGTCTGTGTTTCACTGTATCACATGGTAAAAGAGGATTTGGGGCTTTTTGTGGATGTAGTCCGTGATGTTTGACAGACTATCCTAGTGACTTATAAGTATTAAAATAAAAAATTTTAAATACTAATGACTTTGATTAACTCTTTTAGGGTCGCTGAAGTACACCATACTACCTTTTTGAAAATCTTGCGTGGACAATGGCTACCCAAGGTTTGTATTGTAGACTTTAGTTACTGAAATTGAGGCTCTGCTTCGTTGCCATTAACCCAGTCTGGCTCAGATTCCCCTGCTTTCCTCTCTCCCTGCTTACTTGTCAGGCTACCTTTTGCTCCATTTTCTGCCCACTTCTCCTAATGGCTTGATGAAATAGCAAACAAGCCACCAGCAGGAATCTAGTCTGGATGACTGCTTCTGGAGCCTGGATGCAGTACCATTCTTCACTGATTCAGTGAGTAACTGTTAGGTGGTCTCCTAAGAGTATAGATTTTTCATCCCTGAGCTGATCCTGGCCATCATTCTGTTATCCTTCGCTGTCTTTCAGACTTTATTTCTGAAAAGATTTCAGTGGGTAATATCACAGATTTTTATTTTCAAATTAAGATAACATTTTCCTGGTAGTAATATTGATGCTGTTTGATTTTTTTTTTTTTTAATAGCTGATTTGATGGAGCTGGACATGGCCATGGAGCCAGACAGAAAAGCAGCTGTCAGTCACTGGCAGCAGCAGTCTTACCTGGACTCTGGAATCCATTCTGGTGCCACTACCACAGCGCCTTCTCTGAGCGGTAAAGGCAATCCTGAGGAAGAGGATGTGGATACCACCCAAGTCCTGTATGAGTGGGAACAGGGGTTTTCTCAGTCCTTCACTCAAGAACAAGTAGCTGGTAAGAATATTATTACCTACTCAAAGCTAGAGTGCAGTTTTGAGAACTGCATAGTTACTCTTATAAAAGTTAGCATACAACAGCTTAAGTAAAACAGTGTGGTCAAGAAAAGGGAGTGATTGCAGCCTCAGCTTGACTGTTGGGGTTGATGCTGAGCTCATGGAGATCTGACTGTCGAATTCACCTTTTCCAGATATCGACGGACAGTATGCAATGACTCGAGCTCAGAGGGTGAGAGCTGCTATGTTCCCTGAGACGCTAGATGAGGGCATGCAGATCCCATCTACACAGTTCGATGCTGCTCATCCCACTAACGTCCAGCGTCTGGCTGAACCATCACAGATGCTGAAACATGCCGTTGTAAACTTAATTAACTACCAAGATGATGCAGAACTTGCCACACGTGCAATCCCTGAATTGACAAAACTGCTGAATGACGAAGACCAGGTAAGTAGAGACATGGCCAACTTTTTAATCTGCTTTGAAGGAAACTCTCAAGGAAGTAGTCTTAAAATGTCTACCTTACATCAGTATTTGAAAACTGAAAACTAATGTTTCTTAATTCCTGTATATTATAGGTGGTGGTTAATAAGGCTGCAGTTATGGTCCATCAGCTTTCTAAAAAGGAAGCTTCCAGACACGCCATCATGCGTTCTCCTCAGATGGTGTCTGCTATTGTACGTACCATGCAGAACACAAATGATGTGGAAACAGCTCGCTGTACTGCTGGGACCTTGCACAATCTTTCCCACCATCGTGAGGGCTTGCTGGCCATCTTTAAATCTGGGGGCATTCCTGCCCTGGTGAAGATGCTTGGGTAAGAAAACATGGTCAGAATGCTCCAAGCTCAGGAGGAGAAGAGTGCAATCACACCATTTCTGATGAGACTTTTTTCCTTCTTCCCAGTTCACCAGTGGATTCTGTATTGTTTTATGCCATTACAACTCTCCACAACCTTTTATTGCATCAGGAAGGAGCTAAAATGGCAGTGCGTTTAGCTGGCGGGCTGCAGAAAATGGTTGCCTTGCTCAACAAAACAAATGTTAAATTCTTGGCTATTACAACAGACTGTCTTCAGATTTTAGCTTACGGCAATCAAGAAAGCAAGGTAAAAGAATTATTCTGAATGTGGTTGTCATGGAGCCTTGGAGACCCCCAGTGTCATGTCCTTCTATAGATTTTTGCAAATTTATTGTATGCCTTATACTCCGTATGTATCTCAGAGAAGTTGGACATCTCTGTTTAACTGTTTGTGTTGGTGTGTACACTGTACTAGGTGATAGGGACATAGCATGCAAGCTGCTTTTAAAGCTTTCATTGTTGGGTGGAAGAGAGACACTGAAATAATAAGCTAATTTATTTAGTTCAAGTTTTAGGAGGAAGTAGAAGGGCTATATGAGAGCATGTAAATGAACCAGACCCTTTTTTGAGGGTTTATGCATATTTCTTGGAGAAAGTGATGGATGAGTTCACAGCTCTTATGTATAAGAAGGGATTGACTAAGGTGAATGAAGGTTAGGGAGAGGAAATGGCATCTGTGACAGTTCTCCTGAGGGAGGGGAGGACCAGGTGAGGTTTGGAAATTCAAGAAATACAGAGAGTAAGGAAGAGAAAGGGTTTGAGATAAGACTGTTGAGATAGGGCAGATCCTGCAGGGCTTAGTGGAACATGTTAAAAGAATAATGGGAAACAGTTCTTAGCAGAAGCATGCAGTGAAAAGATTTGTCTGGAAATCGGGGAAGAGTCAGGAGGTGGGGTATGCAGGGAAGGAAAGGTGGGGATAAATATTTAATGCTGTCTCTTTTTGAGGTGGATATGATGAGGAAAGGCCAAGAGCCAAAGCATATATTAGGAGTTTTCATTAATAAGTGCCCATTCTGGTTCAGATTTCCATGCAGCAAATCAGCCGTGACATAACTTTCATATCTGGGCATTACTGTTCAAACATGGATTTTGGTTTTTTTTTTTTCCTTTTACTATGGTCAGTGTGGGAAGAATAATACTGGGCCAGAATTTATATATTTTGGGGAGGACTGAGGTACATGAATGTGAGTGAAATTTTGTAGAAGCAGGGCTTAAATATGACCCCAGTCTGGAGGTCTAGTTAATGATGACCAGGTATACATTTATGTCACTAAGCTGCTGAAATTCTTATATGATAAAATCAGTTGGTAATAAAGGCTTTTCTTGGGCATTTGATCAAGATTCCATGATTAACAATACATACACATCTTTCTAGCTCATCATTCTGGCTAGTGGTGGACCTCAAGCTCTAGTGAATATAATGAGGACCTACACTTATGAGAAACTACTGTGGACCACAAGCAGAGTGCTGAAGGTGCTGTCTGTGTGCTCTAGTAACAAGCCGGCTATTGTAGAAGCTGGTAAGTGTACTTGGCTATTCTGGGTTCTCATGCGTGCAGCACATGTAGTTCTCATTAGGTTGCCTTTCTTAGGAAAAGGGTGATCAAACTGACCTTCACAGGCTGAAAGTAGATGGTTGTATTCAGTTTGAAGCCAAAGTTGCATTCAGACAAAGGATGTGTTCTGCTTGCCACGTTCTTTGGTGCTGTTCAAGCCTAGTTCAGGCAGAGATCATATTACCAGAAACGATGGCTGATAATAGGCTTGATAACAGCTATTCCAGAAATACCTGAAATGTTTGTTTAAAAAAAAAATACAGATTTTTAGACTGACTTAATCAGAATTCCTGGAGTATTGAAGTGACAAGAGTCAGTAGTAGTTGGAAATGCTTGGGACTGGAGGCCTAGGAATCTCGATTATAAGAAGTTTCCCATTGGGGAGGGAGGTGGGAGGGGTTTCAGGATGGGGAGCACATGTACACCCATGGCTGATTCATGTCAGTATATGGCGAAAACCACTACAATATTGTAGTTAATTAGCCTCCAATTAAAATAAATTAATTTAAAAAAATTTCCGAGGTTATTCTGATGCTCATTTGTTTATTCTGAAAATATTCAGCCCCTGTGTTTCAAGCTGGTATGCAGTGGGCAACAAAATAGGTATGGTCCCCGTATTTATTCTTACAGGCTGGTGAAGGAGACAGAAATCTGCAAGATGATGGGGTGATTACAAATTGGAATGAGTGTCATGAGAGAAATGAACAGCAAATAGTGATGCAGTGTTAATGGGGCGGGAATGTCCTTCTCTGAGAGGGGGATGTTAAATCACAGAATGAGAGGGCTTCATCTATATGAGAAGTCAGGATTAAGTGCAAGCCAGATGGTCCTAAAGGTAGGAGAGAAATCGTTGCATTCTAGGTGCTGAAGAGGAGTCTGTGTAACTGGATCCTAGTGAGTAGTGGGATGAGTAGCTCAGGGTGAGGGTGATGGGCCAGAGCCAGGCAGGCCTGTGTTGTGCCGGACTTTCTAGGTCCCTGGATGATGTTTATTCATACTTTATTGCAGCTTTGGAAACACAGGTGTTGAATGCTTAGGTCAATTTAAGATGAAGTCCAAATCCTAAAGGGTTCCTAAAGGTTATGCTGAAGAATTCAGTCTTTATCTTATTATTATTTTTTTCTTGAAACATGATTTTTATTTTTTTTTTATTTTTTTTAATTTTAAAATCTTTAATTCTTACATGTGTTCTTTATCTTATAATGAGAAGTTGTTGTTGGCTACAGCATCACAGTGAGGTGTTTGGAATATTAATATTAGCATCATGTGACAGTTTGACCAGAGGCAAGCAGACCAGGCTGCTGGGATGTGTTATAGGCTTTTAGGAATGAAGTCATTTGATACTAAAAATATGTAGCAAAGGATGAATGTTATTTAGGGAGTTGATAGCTGTGAAGTGACTAGAAGGTCAGTAGGTAGCTGGAAATGTTTGCTTCTGGAATGCTAGGGAAGACTGGGTAGGGATAGAGATTAGGGAGTTCCTTTCTTAGTGGATGTGGGTAAGGGCTGTAGGGAAGTCATTGGGGTGTCTCAAAGCCATCTTCACCCTGGGCATGCTCAATCAGAATGTGTGTGTGTAAGTCTCTGCAGGCTGTTCGGAAAGGCATCTGGAAGTAAAATCCCCTCTCGTAGAGTTGATGGTTCTAGTAGAGGGCGAGAAGGGAGACAGGAACCAAGTCGTTGTGAAACTACTGAGCATCAGCCCTGGGCACTGTGTTAGCAGCTGGAGCTACTAGGAGGAAGGCACCAGATAGGGAGGGTCTGGTCTGAGTGGTGGGCTCCATTATAGCTGTGAAAAGTGCTGTGAAGGAAAAGTACAAGGTGCGTGAGAATTACAGCAAGTTGACCCAATCTAATTGAGGAAAGAAAACAGACCTGAAAAGATAAACAAGGAGACAAGGGTATATCCCGCTGCATTTGCGTAAAGAACCTGCCTGCCAATGCAGGAGGCAAGAGACACAGGTTCGATTCCTGAGTGGAGAAGATCCCCTGAAGAAGGAAATGGCAACCTACTCCAGTATTCTTGCCTGGGGAATTCCATGGATAGAGGAGCCTGGTGGGCTACAGTTGATAGGGTTGCAAAGAGACACAACTGAAGTGACTTAGCATGCATAGCATTGCATGGCTGACCTAACTTAATTGAGGAAATAAAACAGATCTGAAAAGATAGACAAGGAGACAAGAGAAAGTATATCCCACTGCATTTAGAAGTGATTTCAGTGAGAAAGAGATGGTGAGGTTAAGCTAGCCAGTGTGTGGGGAATTGAGCTTCCGTTTAGACTCCGTTTAGACTCCTCTGCAGTGTAAATGTCCTTCATTAGGGTCCTGAACAAGAAGAGGTTATGAATCTTTGAAGAGCATCTTTTGCCTTTAATACAGCCCCCGAGAGTAAGCATTCTGGTGCTGCCTTTTTAGACTGTGTTTCCACCCTGTGAGTTTACATGAACTCCTTCAGGGATTTGCTCGGATGGCACCTTCACAGTCAGGTATCCTGGTTACCCTACTTTAAACTGTAGCCCCCTCCTTTGTCTTTGTTGTTTGTACACTTAACACCATTTGACATATAGTTTTAGCTTTCTAATAGTGTATTTGTTTATTTTGTGCTTCCAGCTAGACCACAAGCTCTATGAAGGTATGACTTTTAGACTGTTTGCCTCCCTGATACAGCTCCAGTGCAAAACAGGGCCTGGTATTAAATATTCTTGAAATGACTGGATGAAAGGAAATAAGTAATAGGAGTATTACCTACAGGGAGACTGGAGATAGTGAAGGCTTTTCCACACAGGGAAGAAACAATAGATACATAAAACAAGTTGTCCCTAGCTGAGGTGAATTAGAAAAGAGAGGGAAACTGAGCAGCATTCCAGAAAATGAAAGAAAATAAAGGACTTAGATGGAGGGGATAAGCTTTGGCAACAAAGAAGGATATCCTCTGAGACTAAAGTACACACTTGGTACTGATAGGAATTGTGAGCTAATGGCCATCACCTTAGATATTTTTTAATCTTTTTAGGTGGAATGCAAGCTTTAGGACTTCACCTGACAGATCCAAGTCAGCGCCTTGTTCAGAACTGCCTTTGGACTCTAAGGAATCTTTCAGATGCTGCAACTAAACAGGTACTTTCGGACTCTAAGGAATCTTTCAGATGCTGCAACTAAACAGGTACATTCAGAGTAGATTGGTAAATGTCAAGCTGAATATGTACTTAGTGTCCGTTTTCATCTCCACAGGAAGGGATGGAAGGTCTTCTTGGGACTCTTGTTCAGCTTCTAGGCTCAGATGATATCAATGTGGTCACCTGTGCAGCTGGAATTCTTTCTAATCTCACTTGCAATAATTATAAGAACAAGATGATGGTGTGCCAAGTGGGTGGCATAGAGGCCCTTGTGCGCACGGTCCTCCGTGCTGGGGACAGGGAAGACATCACTGAGCCTGCCATCTGTGCCCTTCGTCATCTGACCAGCCGGCACCAGGAGGCTGAGATGGCCCAGAACGCTGTTCGCCTTCACTACGGACTACCTGTGGTGGTTAAACTCCTACATCCACCATCCCACTGGCCTCTGATCAAGGTAAACTGTCAAAGTTGAAGGTTGCAGAATTGAAAACAGACGACTTCTGACTATTACTAGCAGCCTGTCTCGGCGCTGGGGGCTGGCTGATAAGGAGCTGTAACCAGGAAATATGGGTGGGATGAGGGTAGGGGTTTGAAGTGTTTGTGTAGTCAGTTTTATCCAGGTGATAGTATTTAGTGTGGTAGGCATTTTAGACTAAGAACATGATTTTGTTGTATGCCAGTTCTTTACTCTTTCTTCTTATCTGCAGGCTACTGTTGGATTGATTCGAAATCTTGCCCTTTGTCCAGCAAATCATGCGCCTTTGCGTGAGCAGGGTGCCATTCCACGGCTAGTTCAGTTGCTGGTTCGTGCACATCAGGATACCCAGCGTCGTACATCTATGGGTGGAACACAGCAGCAGTTTGTGGTAGGTAAATCTTAGTAGTGACCCCTGGCCTTTTAAAAGGAATGCGTAAATCCATAGGCTCCTGAACTACTTTGGTCATTGGCTTCCTCCATTCTCCAGCTTCCTGAAGGGCTGCTTGCTATTGGCTTAAAGAACCACCATGTCTCTGTGGCTGCGGAGAATGAAAGGAGCAATATGGCCCCTGGTGATAGTTCCCTTGACATATCCTTCACATCGCTGCCTCCTCAATCTTACAAAGGGAGTGTGGGGTGTGATTTACTGCTATGGGGTCTCATCTTGTTCATACAAAAGGTTCACCTCTGTCCAAAGTAGCAGAGGCATTAATTTGAATCCAAGTCTGTCTGATTTCGGAGCCTGTTATTCCCCACTGCAGTTCTACCTATAAACATGTATTGTTAAAAATTTATTTTTAATGGGAGTGTAATTTCTGTACCATGTTGTGGTGATTTCTGCTGTCCAGTAGCATGGATCAGCTATGAGTTTACCTACATCCCCTCCCTCTTGAGCCCCCCCACCCCCACCCCTCAGGCTGAGCTCCCTGGGGTATTCAGGAGTCTTCCCACTAGTTAGCTGTTTTACATGTGGTAGCGTATATACGTCAGTGCTACTTTCTCAATTCATCCCACCTTCTCCTTCCTGTTAGGTCCACCAGTTGTTCTCTACCTCTGTTCTTGCCCTGCAGATACGTTCATCATCTAGATTCTATATATGCATTAATCTACGATGGTTTTCTCTTTCTGACTTCTTTCATTCTGTATGACAGACCCTAGGTTCATCCACCTCACTACAGCTGATTCAGTTTGGTTCCTTTTTAAGGCTCCTATTTCACTGTATGTGTCTACCACAGCTGTTTTATCCATTCATCTATTGATGGACATCTAGGTTGCTTGCATGTCCGGGCTGTTGTAAATAGTGCTTCTATGAACATTGGGATACAAGTGTCCTTTTGAATTATGGTTTTTTCAGGGTATATGCCCAGTAGTGGGATTCCTGGGTCATAACGGTAGTAATATTCATATTTTTAAAATGAATCTCCATACTCGTCTCCATAATGGTTGTATCAATTTATGTTTCCACAAACTGTGTAGGAAGATTCCGGCATTTATTGTTTGTAGATAACTATAAATATTTAACATTTTTTACTGTCTTCCAAGAGTGGTTTAAACTATTTCCATGGACTTACAAGAATATCAACAAGAATAAGTGGTAGTATTTCAGGGATCTTTACTTGTAATCTTAGCCTGAAATTTTTGTTTCTAATAGTCTGAAACGTTGATGTCAAGTTTCCAGTCTTAAAAGTAGCTTCATTATTAAGTAAAGATACTTATGATTCCCCAGCATGTGTTTTAAGTCTCTTACTTGATCAGGTTAGAGAACAAGACTTTACAGAACAGATCTTGAGATGTCGCTAGTTGTGATTAGAATGCGCTCATAGGGCACTTGGGCTTTCTCCACTCAGGACTTTGGATATCGGCCGGTCTCCATGAGGTGGCTTAACAGAATGCAAAGGGTACCTTTTAAAATCTCTTCTCTGGGAAGAAAGGAGCTTTTATGTCATAATAAAAGTAAAGTTGGATATAAAAGCTGCAAATTAGCAGTAGCAAAGTTATAACCTTTTTTAAAACTCAGAAAGAGGGAAAGCAGACTTTAGTTATGTTTTGCGAAAGCTAACTTCGTTATCCCATATAGGCTATCAGTTGAAAAGTCTTGGAGGAGGTCAGTGGATTTTCTCCTGCCAACTCAGTAGACTTTTAGCAGTAGGTGGTAAAACTTTGCTAAAATTTCACCAAATACACATAGGTGTACAAAAGTCGAGGGAGCACCTGAAGGGAAACACTGACACAGTGTTGCACATTTACTCCTTTGTTCCCTTTTCCCAGAGTGCTGGGTGCCTTGTTGGGAAGAGTGATCTTTGGGAGTCAGAGGTACATTGAAGCTGTACTTGGCTGTGCACAGTTTTGGAGGTGCTGTTTGGAATTAGTGCTGACAAGAGGCCACTTTCACAAAGTGACACTCAATTAGTGGATCCATCTTCATTCCTGAACTTACTTGCAAATTCTGGGGAACTTTGGATTTATAATGTGAATAACTGGTGACTGCTACTCAGAACAGAAAGCCTTTCAAGCATATATAGAGAGCACAATCCCGTATTTATTAATGATATTTCTTTTGGTAGGAGGGAGTCCGCATGGAAGAAATAGTTGAAGGTTGTACTGGAGCCCTTCACATCCTAGCTCGGGATGTTCACAACCGAATCGTTATCAGAGGACTAAATACCATTCCATTGTTTGTGCAGGTATGTTAGTTTTAATTGAGGTGTTCTAGGTTCTGTGTGTCAGTAAAGTTTCAGGATTTTAAAGATAAGCAAAGTATAAGGAAATTAGGGGCCAAAATAGTAATAATATTTCATCTCCTATCACCATTTATAAAATGGCTGTGCTGCTCATGCTTTTTGTCAAGTACAAAACATAGGAAATATGTCATGTCCTTTTAGTTGAATACATTGATGAAAATACCCTTCATTTTTCTCGGGCAGTCTAGAAGGAGAAACACGGGGACTAGAACCTCAGGAGGAGGAGATTTTCCACTCTGCTTTCTGGTGTGCTCAGCTTAGAAGGGATGAAAGCTGGTCTGGGCTGCCGCAGCACAAACCCCTAGTCACCTCTGGGTTTTCCAAATCTTAATTTGAATAATACGCAGGAAAAGAGGTTTGTAGCTAAAAATGCTCCAGAAAACCATTGCTGCCAAGCATCAAACATCAAGAACATAGAGTGTATGATTTAATGCAGGCTTCCTATTTAATACAAGTGGTACAGACACCAATGACACTGTGAACTGGGACTGTTTATGCCACCGTGGGATGCTTGCCATGTTTTAACTTTGGATTTGATGAGGTTTCCTGTGTATTTTCTCCTCAGCTGCTTTATTCTCCTATTGAAAATATCCAAAGAGTAGCTGCAGGGGTCCTCTGTGAACTTGCTCAGGACAAGGAAGCTGCAGAAGCTATTGAAGCCGAGGGAGCCACAGCTCCTCTGACAGAACTACTTCATTCTAGGAATGAGGGTGTGGGTAAGTAGGGAAGGAATCAGAGCCTTTAGCTTGGGTACCGCGAAGCCTCAGCTTTGCCTCAAGGACCTTTCTCCTTCCTCTCTCAGCAACATATGCAGCTGCTGTTTTGTTCCGAATGTCTGAGGACAAGCCACAGGATTATAAGAAACGGCTTTCAGTTGAGCTGACCAGTTCTCTCTTCAGAACGGAGCCAATGGCTTGGAATGAGGTAGGCAGTGTGAGCACGTTTATTCGATGGTTCGCTAGAGCACCAAGGCAGTTTGTGGTTTCCTCTCAAACGACTCGGTGCACATTTGTTGGCATTGACTGTGTCCTTGGCTTGAATCTTCATTCTTTACACTATCTTAGCAACTGCTGTAAGAAAAAACTACAGCTTTATGCAGCTTGCTTAGAACAAACAAGTTAGATTTTGTAAGGCAGATAGATGAAAAAGTTAACAGATTGAAAAACACTTTTCAAAAGGTTGTTAGGAAAGGGGCAGTCGATTAAACGCTGTTAGTTGGAGGTCAGTTTATCAGTATTTTTAAAAAATACTGTTTTCCCCCTACTTCTCTACTTGAATTTCTATTAATTTGTTCAGTAGTTGTCCTTGATACAAATTGAAAGAGTCAAGCCACCCTGAAAGCTGATGCAGTTGTTGCACATGATCATAAGGTAGATTATAGAGAGAGGCCGTATATTGTCAGGGAGAGAGGCCAACTGCTAAACAGTGATACTAGTGATGCATTAAGTGCTGCATTAAGTGCATGTTAATAGATAATCTCAGCCGTTCCAACTTGAGCTCTGAATATCCTCACCCAGCCCTTTCTCCAGACCTGTTAATGGCAACTTAGTTCTTGTAGTTGTGCAGGCTCTGGGGATCTTTTCATAACACATTCTGTCAGCAACTCCTGTTGGGGGTAGAAACAAAACACCTGTTTTGTTTCCTGTTATATTTCTGGCACCTAAAAGTACTTGGTAATACATATTTGCAGAAAGAATAAATTACAAAGTATTTCTGTGATTGTGTACATCTGTACTTTGAAGGAATTCTGCACTTTGTAAGTAGTTCTACAATGTTTGAGTCCTTTATTCCTTTTGTAATCTGAAAATAAGTATGTTTTCAAAATATCAGAGAGTATCCTTTGAGTTGAGAATTTCCATTTTGCTTCCTTGCCTGTACCTGTTCATCTAGACTGCTGATCTTGGACTTGATATTGGTGCCCAGGGAGAACCTCTTGGATATCGCCAGGATGGTATGTATCTCATATTTCTTGATTATCTCCAGATCAAGCTAAAGGTCCAGAGCTTTGTCAGAAGAGCTGTTTTGCTTGTCTTGGGAGGACCTGTTGGCAGGAAAGTTGTGGTAGCAATTAAAGGCAGTTCTTAAATTCTAGAGTCAGCAGTAATATCTTTATTGGTGCACAGGGAATCCTGAGCCACACACCAAGCAAGCACTGGATCATGGCAATAAATGTGTGCCACTGCTGCCAGACTTCTGCAGTACCGTGTTACAAGTTGCCTGGCTTTCTATTCCATTTTTTGTTCAGAGAACCCTTATATAATACCTGTGTCTACAATTCTAGACTCAGATCTGGGATGCGTATTTACGTAGCTTTTCAGAAAACTCTGAAAATCTAAGTAATTCAAATTTGGGTATATACTGTTTATCTTAAACTTACAATCTTACCTGTTTTTTTCCTAGTTAATAAACACTTAAAGCTCATAAGCTTCTTACTTTGACAGGTATATAAATGTTAAGCCTTTGGATAAAAACATACAAAGGTTTCATAGGAAACTGGCACGTTTTCTTAGTACTTCTGTGGGTATCGCCTAGACTTTATAACCAACACATAGCTGTTGCCACTGCTCAGCAGCTGGTCTCTGCCCAGGGAAAGGCCAGACGTCCAGGACTGGAACCTGCGGTCTGCCTTTGGTGGAAACAGACCGTGTGGCTCCTTGTGTGGCCTGACACTGGGAGTGACTCAGCTTAAGAAAGCAAGCAGGTGAAGAGGTTAGAAGGAATGCTTTCTGACATGTTTGCTATCCTGGGATCCCCCCTAACTGTGCTCACGTCATGTCTTCACGCTCTCTCCCCCCTCACCCACCGTGTCGTTGCCCCAACTCCCAGATCCCAGCTATCGTTCTTTTCACTCCGGTGGGTACGGCCAGGACGCCTTGGGGATGGACCCCATGATGGAGCATGAGATGGGCGGCCACCACCCCGGTGCTGACTATCCAGTTGACGGGCTGCCAGATCTGGGGCATGCCCAGGACCTCATGGATGGGCTGCCCCCGGGCGACAGCAATCAGCTGGCCTGGTTTGATACTGACCTGTAAATCATCCTTTAGGTAAGAAGTTAAACAAGCCAGTTTGGGTAAAATACTTTTACTCTGCCTACAGAACTTCAGAAAGACTTGGTTGGTAGGGTGGGAGTGGTTTAGGCCTATTTGTAAATCTGCCACAAAAAAAGATACGTACTTTGAAAGATGTCTTGGAACATTTGAATGTTCTCAGATTTCTGGTTGTTAGGTGGTCATGTGTGGAAGTTATTAACTTTAATGTTTTTTGCCACAGCTTTTGCAACTTAATACTCAGATGAGTAACATTTGCTGTTTTAAACATTAATAGCAGCCTTTCTCTCTTTATACAGCTGTATTGTCTGAACTTGCATTGTGATTGGCCTGTAGAGTTGCTGAGAGGGCTCGAGGGGTGGGCTGGTATCTCAGAAAGTGCCTGACACACTAACCAAGCTGAGTTTCCTATGGGAACAATTGAAGTAAACTTTTTGTTCTGGTCCTTTTTGGTCGAGGAGTTACAATACAAATGGATTTTGGGAGTGACTCAAGAAGTGAAGAATGCACAAGAATGGATCACAAGATGGAATTTATCAAACTCTAGCCTTGCTTGTTAAATTTTTTTTTTTTTTAAATATCTGTAATGGTACTGACTTTGCTTGCTTTGAAGTAGCTTTTTTTTTCTTTTTTTTTTGCAGTAACTTAGTTTTTTAAGTCTCTCGTAGTGTTAAGTTATAGTGAATACTGCTACAGCAATTTCTAATTTTTAAGAATCGAGTAATGGTGTAGAAACACTAATTCATAATCACTCTAATTGTAATCTGATAAAGTGTAACATTGTGTAGCCTTTTTGTATAAAATAGACAAATAGAAATGGTCCAATTAGTTTCCTTTTTAATATGCTTAAAATAAGCAGGTGAATCTATTTCACGTTTTTGATCAAAAACTTTATTTGGGATATGTATGGGTAGGTAAGTCAGTAAGAGGTGTTATTTGGAACCTTGTTTTGGACAGTTTACCAGTTGCCTTTTATCCCAAAGTTGTTGTAACCTGCTGTGATACAATGCTTCAAGAGAAAATGCGGTTATAAAAATGGTTCAGAATTAAACTTTTAATTCATTCGATTGTGTCACCTTTTTTTCCTTGTCACTAAGCGGTATGTGAGGGTTATAAGTTTTCCTCAGGATGAAGTTGAACTGAGTAAACCGATAGTGAAATAATTTAAGTTGTAATGATGGAAGAACCTTCCTGCTAATAGATGGAATTGTTTTGTCAAGTTTCTTTACACTTGGTCCTGGGTTAAACTGCACCAAAATATTTTAGCTTTGCACATTTAGCTGTGTAGGAGGAGAGTCCACTATCTCCAACTGAAGGACTGGGCTTACAGCCTATGGCCAAGACTCCTTCAGCCTGACTGCAGGTGTGTATATAATTCTGTCCGAGTGACCAGAGGCCTCATGGTTCAAAGGCATCTAGTTCTTTGGCGACACAGAACAAAGTGTGTTAGTTTGTCAGTTGTCTGACTCTTTGTAACCCTGTGGACTGCAGCCCACCAGGCGCCTCTGTCCATAGGGTTCTAAGCTCCAAATAAGCATCCCACCCCCAAACTCCACATGGTCTCATTCCTTTAAGGTAATAATGAAGAATTACCCACCTGGATTTGGACTTCAAGCACGGAAGTGTGATTCATTTGGAGCGGGGAATTCCTTCAACTCCACTTTGAACTGATAATTAAGATGGTTTACCTGTCGATGTTTATCTGAACATAATCAGAACGAACTAGAATGGGCCTTCTTGCTCTCTGCCAGGTGAGCCTGTCATCCTGGTGGTAGGTCTGACAAGTTTTTAGTTCATCCCTGAGGGCAGAGTCAGTATACCTGTTAGAACTTGTGTTTTGGGGCTTTAAAAAGAGTGAAAGTGTTTGTACTGAGAGAGAGCTGTTTCTGATTGACTGTGTATTTAAACATGTACTTAGTTCCATGTTGTTGGATGAGGACCCTGTATAAAAGCTTTATAAATTCTTCCCTGTGGTCTAATTGGGATGAGAGGGAAAACATTTGTGTATTTGGTGAAGGGGCAGTTCTGCTCCCAGTGCGTGACGCAGAGAACGGAGGCGGCACGGCAAGAACTGTTAGGTCAGAGTGCAGAGCTTGGTAGTGAGCTCAGCTTCTAACAGAAAGAACCACAGCAGGGTGTTCTATTTAAAGAACTTTTTTAAACCAGAAAATATTTCAGAGCTCTGCCTAAAATCATCATAGTTTTGAAGTTCCATGTAAAAACTTAGTATGAAGGTTAATCTGATTCAGCCAAGCAGCTCTGCAGTGTACCGAAAAGGACAAAGGGACAGGAACAGCCAGGACACTTGTGAAAAATGAGAAAAGGGGACTTGTTCTATAAGCTGTTAAGGCATGACTGCGAAACTTGAGGTAGAGCTAGAGGCAGCGAACACATTATTGACCGGAGATGTAGCAACACATTTTTAGAGAGGGATAGCATTAACATCACTGTCAGAAACTGTTAGAGCATACGACTTAAGATTGTCACTATTCACATTTTGTTCTGTTCGCTTTTTGTTCCAACTTTGTATTATAAATACAAAATTTTGAGCAACATATATACTAGTGTCTCAGAAGATGAGAGTTCTTCAGAATATAGTTCTGATTCAGACAATGTAAATATACCAGCAAAAAACCTTAGTGATTGATTCTGATACAGAAGAAAGAAAAAAGAAAACTCACGATTCTGGAGAATGCTTCTTTGCTTCTGCAGAAAAATGGTTTGAAGACAACATTTCACAAAAATCAGAAGACTAAAGGTGTGTCAGGTGGAACTACTGAATGTAATAACCTTCAAAATGTTAGTGAAACAACAGAATTTTAGCCAGTCAAGAGAAAAATTGCCAGCCATGGGTGGTGGTAGTTGCTGAAAAAAAATCACGTGATCAGTAATGAGTTAATAGTGCTATTGGCACATGAATAGAAGTATACACTAAGGGAACAGAATAAAGGGAACAGAATAAGATAGAAGTGTACACTAAGGAAACAGAATAAGATAGAATTGTACACTAAGGAAACAGAATAAGATGAAGACAATAGACGCCTGCAAGGTAGCACAGGAGGTCAGCGTAAAAAAGAGGGACTTTTCAGTAAAGTGTGGAACAGGTAGGCAGCCATTTGGATAAAACTGAAGTTAATACAGGAAAAAAAATCCATTATTAAAGTATAAAAGCCCACACCAGACGCCCATGTGTCCAGTAACTGCAAGAGAACAGCCACAACGCAGTATAACACAATGGTATGGGTGTATCTCACATTGATACTGAGCAAAAAACAAGTCACCAAGGCATGCCGTAGGACTGTATAGGTGCAAAAAAGGGGCAACTATCTTAAGCAAACCATCCACAGATGGTAAAATGAAAAACAAATTACCAAAAAAATCAGAATAGTGATTTATTACCTGGAGATGGAGGTGCGTAGGATGTTTGATCCCATTGCAGTGACCACCACTGAGCTGAAAAATAAAGCTTTTTCCATGTTGGAGGAGGTATTTGAGACCTGAGGCTTTGATCTGGAAATTTGAATCCTTGATAGTGAAAGATCTTGAGGTAAATGTGCTCTTGCATTTTTGTCTTGATTCGTGTAATAAACACAGATCTGCCCCACGCTGTATAGTTTGTCCGCCAACAGAAAGCTGAGTTGCGCCACTGCAGGTGTTCTGTTCTAGTAGGTGAGAACCTAACTGCCTTGCTTGAGTGAACACCTGGCAAATGCGATTAGAAAATAATGGCGCGGGGGTGCGGGGCACTGAAGGTAGTGTTTCCTTTTCTTAGCATCAGATGTGGCATCCATGCCACCTCCCCATCTGGTGAGGAAGCTAGAGGGAGGGGTGGCAGGCCTCCTCTGCCACCTCAGCATCCCGCCTCTGAGGGGTGGAGGTCGGGTCACATTAAGACCCCAACTCTGCCCGGGTCCTGGTTCTGGGCTGAGGCTGTTGGGGCCAAAGCCTCCTCATGTTTGGTGCGTCTTGTCCCCCAGCTCCAGAGCTCTCCCCAGGGACCAAGCCTCCCCCTCCCTCCAGTTGCTTCCTGAGGCTCCTGCCTCACTCAGCCTAAAGTCCCCGTATCAGAGAGACTGACTTCTATGTAGTTTTCTGTGGTTTGAGTAAGGAGAAAACAAGGCATTTTGCTTCAAGTAGCGGCGGGAGAGACCCAGACCTTTGACCAGAGCCTTGGCCAGCAGAGGCCCCACTTTGTGACCTGTGCCACAGGGCTGACAGCTGCCCTGCAACCCCAGAACTGACTTGAGAACCTCATGAGGTGACATGGTGACCTCAGTTATACCGGAGACATGAACAGCTAGACAAGTACCAAGAACCCTAAGAAGTAAATCCCACTGCTACTGCTTGGCTGCCAGATTCTGCCCAGGAGACCTCCCAGGCCAAAGTCACCCCAAACAGATCTTCCCAGAGGGCCAGCTCACTGGGTGTGTACTCAGACTGTAAGCTGAGGCGAGGTCTCAAAGCTTGGGCCTGCCGTGAGTGGAGAGCAGGCAGCCTGCCGTGGCCTCGCAAGTCATCTCCACGCACGGCGTGCTTCTGCTCCTCCCTGGGGGGCTCAGCCTCTCCTCCCTGAGGGGCTCAGTCAGCTCTTCTCAGAGCCTGGGAAGCCACAAAGGGGTGTGGGCCTCCCATGCAGGGCAGCAAGGGTTACCGTCCTCAACATCCTCCTTGCCCACCCAGACAGTTCATGTCCCCTGCCTCAGCTCAGCAGGATTGGGGCTCTTGCTTTCCATAAGGTGCCTTTGTGAGAAGGACATAAAGGATCCCCTAACTCCAGAAGGAAAGAAGAACCTCACACCAGGGTGCAAAACATGGCATGGGCTAGCTTCAGCCCCTGACACCCTGGGTCGAGCATCCTTGGTGGACAGAAGCCCTGCTAGGGACTGCCTTCTCACCCTGTGCCTATTCCAATAGGCCTTTCCTCCAAGAAGCAAGGCTGGGGACTCGCAGCCATGCGTGGTCCACTTAGCATGGTTTTGGAATGTTAAAGCTTTCCTGTTTCACCTTAAGCAGCAGAGAGTCCCTGCTCAACGCAGAAGCGTAAAGAAGATTCCATTGCTCTGAGATACCTTCTGGGAGGACTCGGCCCAGAACTCCAGGGTGGTTCCCTCAAGATCTGAGTGAAAGGAGAGAACAGATTGCCTGGGCAGACAGAACTGTGCCTGTTGCCTGCACCAGAGGGGCAAAGCAACAGGAGCTGAAGGCCAGGCCTCCATCGACTCCCTCACCCTTGGAGCACAGGCACATCCAGGCAGGCCAGGGCCCCCGGGGTGCACAGCCGGGTGATGGGCATGCTGCCCAGCAGGACTTCTGTGGGGCCTCCTTATGTGGGCACTAGGGAGGCTGGAACAAAAGTAACTGCCTGCTCCGGGGTGCAGGTCCCCCTTACACCTCAGCTACTCACAGCTCGGCTCTGGATATCCCACCGGTGGACAAACAGGCTCTGGAGTCCGAGTCCTAAGTTCGACCCGACAGCGGGGCCTTGGGCAAGTAGACTGGCTCTGAGCTTCGGTTTCCTCTGCTATGAGATGGAGATAAGGTGGTGTGCTTGGCAGGTGGTGGGGTTTAAATACAGTAAGTTACATCCATGCCTTTGTGGAGGGGGGCGCAGAGCAGCTGTTCACTGCAAAGCCACAGGGAAGCTGGCACACTGTGGCAGATGAGGCTGTTGGTGACAGTGTGGCCGGCTGCCCGTGACACAGTAGATGGGGCCTCCCTGGGGGCCTCTGATGGTAAAGAATCCTCCTGCAATGCAGGAGACCTGGGTTCAATCCCTGGGTCGCAAAGATCCCTTGGAGAAGGGAATGGCTACCCACTCCAGTCTTCTTGCCTGGAGAAGTCCATGTCCGTGTAGCTCCTACCCCTGCCTGCCCTGCCCATCCTGCCTGCATAGGGGCTCTGGCCGAGGACAGAAGCCTGTCAGGGGCGGGGCTCCTCTGTCTGAGAAGCCCGGAGCACTGCTGCAGCTGATCTAGTCTAGCCCTTTCATTCTGCAGTTTGAGGAAACAGACCCCAGAGAGGAGGCCAAGGAATGTTCTCAATTTGCTCACCTGGTTCCAGCCACCCAGGATCCTCGCCCCCCCACAGTGCCGCGGTCCTAGCACCCCTCCGCAGTGTCGGGGCATTAAGGGTGTATGTGTGAGGATAAGCTGGAAAGGTTTCGAGGCTGGGAGGTGGTGGTCACTGGTAGAAGGTGGGGGGAAGGAGTCTACCTTGATGCCTTCATCCCACTTAGATGAGCAGACAGACCTGCAAGGAAGCCAGCATCCCATGAGCATGCTGCATTCCTTTGGGCAAAGTTTTAACTACCTGCTCCTGTGAGTGGAGTCTTTCCCATTTCTCCCCAGGATTCTCAGAATCAGTTCATCCCTGAAATGAAAAAGCCAGGCAGGTAAAATAAAACAAGCTTCCAAAGGCTTGCTCTAGATGTGTAGCTGGAAGAGCATTCCTGAATCGTCCCGCCTGGTAAATCTCTGGAGGAGACAGAGGCTGGGAGATGCCCGCAGCTTCCCTCCACTTTGATGAGTGCAGGCAGTGCCGGCTTGGGCAGAGGCCTACCTAGCCCACAGACGGGGAGAGCATTCTGAGAACATCGAGCAAACCTGGGTTCCCAGATGCAGCCAGCAGGCATCGTTCTGAGTGGGTTTTCTAGGGCTGCAGTCAAGAGCACCTCAGCCAGAGGTTCTGGATTCAGTTGACTTTATTGGGTCCACACAGAGCTGTGGGTGACCTGTGGTGTGTGTAGCCAGGGGTGGCGGCAGCAGAGGACTGTGCCGAGTGCCTTCTTGCCTAGTGTCCAGCAGCCTGGAGGATCTCCAGGGCCAAGGACGCCACTGCGCTGTTGGCTGATGACCTGTGAAAAAAACCAAAGTAAACATTCAGGCATTTCCAGGGTTAAATGCCCCATCTTCTAAAGGGGCTGGCCTCCTTTTCACCTGAGTACCTGATGAACCAGCTCTTTCCCAAAGCTGCCCTAAGCATCACTTTGAAAAGCACAGACAGGATCCCCAGGCTCAAGGGGTGGGAGGTGAGGACCCGAAAGCCCACAGTCCCACCGTAGCAAGCCCCCTAAGCTACGCCTGAGCTCCCGGCCCTGCCACCACTTGGCGTTGAGCTGCTTTGGACAGAGGCACTGATGCCGAGCTGTGAGGGCAAGTCAGGCAGACGGCAGCCAGGGCCTGACAGCCCAGAGCCCACAAGGAGCCTGCCTGGCACCAGCCTGCAGCTGACTTGTGCCAGCCAGCAGAGATCCCAGACGCTCCATGGTGCCCCTTCCTGGCCACTCAGCCAGCAACTCTGGATTTCTCGTTCTCATAGGTGCGGATGTGCAGTTAAGGCCTTAACGTGGAATCTTTGTTACTGGAGCAAATTGTCTGAGACACACACTTGGGCCTTAACAATTGTAACCAAAGGAGAGAATGGCGCATGGCAGTGCCCCCTGAAGTGTAAAATTAGCTGGTGGCACACCCCTGACGACATGGTAGGCGAGCTGCTGCCTAGGAGTGGGACCGGGGGCTGCAAAGAAGAGGTGGGGTGCAGGGGGATGGGGCCACGTATTCCTGCTCTGCACGTCAGGGGTCTCTCTGGAAGGAAGGAATGCACTTGAACTGCTCTTGGCTCAGGCCAGGCTACTCCAGTGGAGCCATGAGCCCATCCCACCCACCAGAGTGGCACTGGGTGCCAGTGACCACCAAGGAGACGCACCCACTGTCAGGGCCCTGTCAGGGCTGAGGACGCTGCCGTCCCTGGGGATGGACCCGCCTGGCCCAGGAGCCACTGTCCACACCTTACACTACAGGGGCCGCCAGGCAAGTTGGGCCGCCATAAAGGCCAGCCTGTCCCTCCCAGCTCCCAGAAAGCACAAGCACGAGACGCGGGGGAGGCCAGGAGGCGCTGCCCCACCCAGCCCAGGGCTGATGCAGCAGTGCTGGTTGGAGCTGAGCCTGCTCCACAAAATCACTGTCTCCCCAGTACCTCAACCACATGTTGTTCTCCAATGAATGCAATACTCAAAACACCAGGGAGCAGATTCCATAGACCCTCGTGATTCTGAAGAAAAACTACCAGCAAAGGCTAGGCACCCCTTAGCAGGTGGGGCCTCGGTGGCCCATCCACCAGGACGGAGGGCGCACAGTGGGCAGTGTCAGGTGGGAGGGTGGTGGTCCCTGGTGTGTAGGGGAAACGAGGAGGAGAGGGAAAAGAAATGGGAGCGTGTTTGCCAAGCCTACTCACCCCCCGGCCGGGGCCAGCCCCTCCAGAGCCTGCAGGAGGCTCCCTGCGCTCTTGAGACTCTCCAGGTGCTTCTCGTTGGAGGTGATCTGCAAGGGAGGAGAGGAGAGCAGTCAGCTGTTCCATCCTGACTCACAGGCCTGTCCGCTGGGCATCCTGAGTCTCTGGCTGCCCATGTTACTGGGCAGTGAGCCCCCGGGTGCTGCTGATCACAGAGGCATCCTTGGAGGTGAGCAGGAGGGAGTCCACTGCAGTTGGACAAGTGCCAGGTCAGGATGGGGTGCTTCCTGTCAGCCCCTTAGGAGGCTGTGTATTCTGGGAGCCTGAACCCTTCAGGGAAAGCAAATCATGGGTGAACAAACTTGCCAGCTGTTGGTTCCACGACCCTGCTGGCCCTTGTGTCCCAAGCCCAACCCAGCCTCTTTCCTACAGCCAGAAGGGCAATTCTGGGTTCCTGTTGATCTCGGGGGGCTGGGAGAAGGAAGAGGCACTAACAGCAGGACCAGGGCAACACCCCTGCCCAGGTTCCCTGGGAAATGTGCCCTTGCCAACTTCCTGGAGAGACAGGAGACACACCCTAAACCCTCAGGGCTGGAAGGGACTCAGAGAGGGGCCACCCCAGCCCCGCTCCCAGAGACTTCCTGATCCAGACCCTGGAGTCCGTGTCCTACGGACAGAGAGGAGAAGGCTTTAGGAATGAACCCAGGCTCTAGTATTAGACTTGTTTCTCTTGATTCATCATCCATGTCCTATTTTTATCTATTATTCTTCAAATATTTTCTGGTAAACACTTTGGTGGCACTTCACATTTCAGCAGACTGCAGTTTCCTGTACATTTTCTCATGCCTCCCTCTCAGCATCCTCACCTCACAAGGTAAGCGTGTACTGTGCTTTACAGACGAGGCAACAGAGGCTTAGTGAGATGAGGGGCCGCGATGGCAGCACACAGGGAGCTGGACCCTAATCCCACCTGAGGCTGGAACCAGGCTGACCTTGGCTGCTCCCATTGTGCTTTTGTCTTCCTACCTGATTGTAGCAACCAGGGCTGGAGTATCATCTCTCCATTTCTTAACCAATCACAGATGCGGACAGGAAGGTCACAGGGGTAATTAGACCTTTATGTGGCCTCTTAGTTGCATGTGAATGAATCTGAGCCTCCGTGGAGATCCTATCCCACTTCCTGAGTGTGTAGACACCAGCTGTCAGCTCAACTGCATCAGGTGTAATTTCTGCAAAGATTTGCATCTTAAAAGAGCTGCATGCGAATCTGTTCTGAAATTACACCCAGCTTGATGAGTTCAGAAGGCTGCTGTGGGGTTCAGTAGGTCTGAAGCAAGCACAAACTTAGCCGGAAAGGATCTTCAGCAAGGATTCCCATCTTTCTCAAAGCTGTGCCTCATACGGTTCAGGTGAGCTACATCCAAACCCGCTGCCCTAAACCTGCTGCCCTGATTAACCCTGCCACACGTCATGTGTAAGAGGCTGAGCCCCACTCGCAAAGAAATAGCAAGGGTACGTTCACTCACGAGTGCTACTTGGAAAGTGCAAATAGAAACCTACGGTGGGAATTATGTGATCAAAAGAAGAGGCCAAAATAGCATCATGTGCAGCTGACATAAAGGCAAGCATAAAAAAAGCCAAGAGGATTGAAAACTATGCATTCTGGCTGCTCACCTAAACTCTTACTAGCACGTCAACTGTTATCCCACCTGTAAAGATGGGCCGTCAGCCAAATTTTAAATAATATCAGTCAGAGGTTCTAATTCTGGGAAAGACAGAGAAAACACATGCCACTCTTCCTGTCCATTTAAAACCGGAACAGAATACACAGAGCAGCTCTCTGAGATCACAGAAAAGTTGGCAGCACTGGCAGTGGGGACGGAGACCAGAGCACCACTGCTGCTTTCCCGCTGGTGCAGCCCACCTTGACCTCAGCACACCCAAACCCCGGAGGTGAGCACTGAGGAGCAGAGGGGAGGGCTGTGGGAGAAGCCAGACTTCAGGAAGGGGAAAGGAAAGGTCCAAAAGTTCCAAGAGTGCAGATGAAAGCCCCTTTCCCTTCCCTTGGGTCTCTTCCGCCCCAGGCAGCGGGCAGTTCTGCGGTGGCGGCAACAGGAGCCATCAGCCAAAACTCCCCTCTGTTCTCCCAGTGTTTGGCCCAGACATGACAAGTGTGGAAGGGAGTAGTCAGTGGCCAGACAGAAAACGAGAGACCCAGGGAACCAGAAAGTATTAGGGAGGTGACAAGGAAGAGCTTGAGAAAGCTGAAGCTCCAATACTTTGGCCATCCGATGCAAAGAGCCGACTTGTTGGAAAAGACCCTGATGCTGGGAAAGATTAAGGGTAGGAGGAGAAGGGGTGACAGAGGATCAGAGGGTTGGGTGGCATCATCGACTCACTGGACATGAGTTTATTAGGGTTAAGGTGACAGAGGGTTAGGGTTAGGGTAAATAACAAAGATAACTAAAGTATTTCCAGTCATTTGGAAATAAACAACACACTCTTAAATAATCCAAGGATCAAAGAATACATCCCAAGGAAAATTATCAAGTATTCTGAGCTGAAAGATGTCTATACAATATATCAAAGTTGGGGCGGGGGGGGGGGGGGGTGGAGGTGCAGCTAAAGCAGTGCTTAAAGAGAACTTTATGGTACTAAATACTTAACATAAAAAAAGAAAGGTCTCAAGTCAATAATCCAGGCATTCATGTTAAGAAACTAGAAAAAGAGCAAAATAAACCCAAAGATGGAAGGAAAAAAAGAGCAGAAATCAAGAATAATGTAAATGTAGGCCCAAATATATCAACATCTATATTAAGTGTAATTTATGAAGTGCTACAAATAAAAGACTAACATTTTTAGACTGGATATAACCAAAATAAAACGTGACCATGTGATGCACCCCAACATACCTTAGATACAAGGGCAAAGAACAACTGAAGTTTTAAGAATGAAAAAAGATGTCACACAAATTGTAACCAAAGAAAGCTGGTGTAGTTATAATAATATCAAAGTCGGCTTTAAGCCAATAATTATAACTAAGAATAAAGAGAGACATGTATTTATAACAAGATGAACTGATCAGGAAGATATGAGACAAATCCATAATTATGGTGGCATACTTTTCAATCTCTCCCAGTAACACGCACACGGAAATCAGAAGGGATATGGATGTTCTACACGAGATTAACAAACCTGATCTTATAGACATATAAAGAAAAATTCATTTAACAACTGCAGAATATATGTTCTTTTCAAATGTACATGTAAAGTCTTCAAAATGTACTTACTGTCATAAAGCAAGTTCTGACAAATTTCAAAGGTATAACTAGCAAAATGTCAGGATCTGTACGTTAAAGCCTATAAAATGCCGATAAAACATTTTTTAATGAAATAAATGGATATATTTACTATGTTCATAAATTAGAAGACTCAATATAGTACATATATTGATTTCCCCAAAATACAGGTTTGATGCAATTCCTATCATAATCCCAGCACGATTTTTTTTTACAGACCCACACAAATAATATCAAAGTTTTGACAAGCGTGCAAAGGTAACCTGAATGGGGGAACATTTTTCAACAAACAGTGCTGGAACAAACGGACACCTCTATGTAAAAACTTGACCCTAAGCACTTATCTTACACCTCAAACAAAACGTCATTCAAGGGGCTTCCCTGGTGGCCCAGTGGTTAGGGGTCCAAACTCTCACTGCTGAGGGCCTGGGTTCAATCCCTGATTGGAGCTACAATTCCAGAAGCTGGGTGGCATGTCCCAAAAGAGAAATGATTCAAAACGGATCATGGGTCTGAATGTAAAATCTAAAACAAACAAACAAGGAAAATTTCTTGAAGAAAATACAGGAGAATACATATATGACCTTAGGTTTGCTTATGAGTTTTCAAATACAACACAAAATCACAATCCCAGAAAGAAAAACACTGACAAATTGGACTTTATCAGTGTTAACAACTTTGCCCTTTATGTATTTACAATGGAATTTTATTTAGCCATGAAAAGAATGAAATACTGCCATTTGCAACGAAATGAATGGACCTGGAGATGGTCTTACTAAGTGAAGTAAGCCAGACAGAGAAAGACAGTATCAAATGATGTTGCTTATATGTAGAATCTAAAAAACATGATGTAAATGAAAGAAACTTACATGGTTAGCAAAGGGGATGGGATGGGAGGGGTGGGGGTGGGATAAATTAGGAGTTTGGGATTCGCAGATACAGACTGGTATGTAGAGAATGGGTAACCAGCTAGGTCCTACTGTATAGAACAGGGAACTATATCCTCAGTATCTTGAAATACACTATAATGGAAAAGAATAAATACAGATTTATACATGTATCACTGAATCACTTTGCTATATATCTGAAACCAACACAATATGGTAAATCAACTATAGTTCAATTTAAAAAAATTAATAAAAATTTAAAAGCCTCTGCTCTTTGTAGGAGATTGATAAGCGAGTACACGGGCTGTGCTGTGCTCGACTGCTTCACACGGAGACCCATACTCAGTAAGGCGGCGGGAAGTGATACTTGTCCACGGAGACGCTGAGCTCATGGCTGAGCAGCTGCTAGACTACTTCTCATGGGTCTGATCACTGCAGTCAAGAGCAAGCAATGCAGTGACTCTAAGAAATCAATGATGCAAGAGGACACCGTGAAGAGTGTCAACACAACGCCCTCCTCCTGTAGTTAGTGTTTTCATTAGAAGGCGGTTAATGCCCATTAGCCAAGACAAGGAAACAATTTCATTTTGCAGTAATTTTCTGTAGCAGAGAGTAGATTTTATTTCAAAACATCGAATGGCTGGTGTTCATTCCCTGCAAACAAAGGATGCCTGCCTCACGTTTCTCCTGCTGCTAAGATGTCTGACTGGTAGCTGGATGGCTAAAATCAATCAAAGTGGAAACATGAATGTACTAAACACGTGCAGTTCACCTGGCAGACAGGCATCCATTCAAAACATAGGATCTTAAAGGGAAAGATCATAAAAAGTTGGGAATCTGAGTTCAGAATGAAGATCAACTTGGAAAGACAGTTCCCCACATCAGTTTAATTGAGAGTATATAAACAAGCAGATGATGGACTCTGGGTAAACACCCTACTTTGTTCAACCTTCTGCTTCAGTCCCTGGAACGTGAGTTGTGTCAGAGAGCATTCGGGAATCACTTGGTGTAACTAAAACACCAAAAGGAGAGGCTTGTATCCCACAGAATTATCCCTCATGTTCCCCACCAGGCTCACAAACTAAGGTAGAGGTTTTTTTTTTTTTCCTTCTTTTCTTGGCACACTCACCCTCCAGGACAGAGTTTGTGTCGGCCTCCTTTCTGGATTTCAGCTTCCCAAATGCAAACCAACACAAGAAGCCATCTCTGGCCCCGGGTAACAGCAGGAGCCTGAAGTGTGCGGGGCCAGCTGAGGGGACAGTGGCTCATCCGGGCCGAGTGGCCACCAGGTGACAAAGCCCGGCCTGCTGACAACCTTCCTCAGCACTGTCCTTAAAAAATGTGGAAGTCAGAATGTACTTCACGCTGTATCCTGGTGATACAGTGTGAACTGACGCTCGTGGACCTGACTCACACGTGCAGCCCGTAAAAGCTCGGGTGCGGCTTCCCTGCCTGGATGTGGTTTCAGGTGTGGAGCCCCGTGGCCGCCAGGGACGCAGGTATGGGCAGGCCGCGGGCCTCCGTTACCAGTGGGAAATAATGCATGTCTGTCTCTCCACTGGGACTGAATGTGTGTGGCAAACGGAAGCCAAGGTAACCTTATTTTCTTATTGTTGAGTTCCTCTAGACAGGCCCAGGCAACCCAGACAGACTAGAAAAAAGCCAGCAGACGGAGCTGACGAGCGCACGGCCCAGGTGCTCCGCACACTGCACACACAGGAGGGTTATTCTAATTCCGTGGCCTTCAGATCTCACAGGCACGAGCCCAGACAAGCAGCAAACTGCAACTCTACTTCAGAGGGTTTCCATTTCACACAAACCTCTCCATCGGCCCCTTTATTCTGCACTTTTAATATATACTTTGTCTCCTCTTGGAGCGCGAAGGTTTTTAAGTTACTTCAAAGCCATTTCTGTCCACCCCTTGCACATCGTGACATGCTACCCCCTGGCCTTCAGATGCTGGGGTGGAGTCTGCGAGGAGCCCCTGGTCAGAGTAGTGCGGTCTGGCAGCCCCTCCCCGCGTTCCACCTGCTGTTGGTCGCTCATTCTCAGTTGCTCCAGACGTTTCTTGACCTGCCCTGCACATCCACGTTTAAAGCAAGACTATGGGAACACTCGCTGCTCCGTTCCCAGGCCCCTGTGTGCCTCGTGTCTTCTGTGAGATGCGGAGGGCACTTGGAGCGTAGGGCAGTGATTCTCACACACGGCCTCCGGCTGCCTCGTGGCCTCTGTGTCTTTGCTGGAGTCTGCTCAGAAATGCGACGCCATTTTCCTCAACACAAGCAAGTGAGGCTCCTCAGTGGCGCTAGTCGTTGGGACGATCTCAGGGAAGTCGTGGGCACTCCTCCTCTGGGATCCATGGGCTCCCCAACCTGGCCTGACACCGCCCTTCTCCCCTCCAGACTCCCGTCTGGACCTGTGGGCCCCTGCTAAGCCCAGAGTCCATGAGGATGGCAGGCTGAGGACTTGCTTTTCTTTTTCACCCCTTAAGACATGACTGTTTTCTCGAAGAAAATTATCCATACCTACCCCCTTCGTTGTGGACCAGCCAATTCTCTCAGCTCTCTCCAGGGCAGTAAAAATGCCCTTATTGCTGGGAAACTGGTCATAATTACATCAGTTTCTGGCCATTAAATCCAGTAAGTCTAAAATGCTGAATGCAATATAGCTGGTTTGGGAAAACTTTTAGACCTGATTCAACTAACTACAACAGCCTAGGTCCAAAATAAGTGAGGAAAAGCCAGTTTTAATTGGCAAATAGGCCAGATTGTGGACTTCTCGTGGGTAAAAGAATTAACTAAACAGGTTGGTCTAAAGAAAGTTCTGGTGAGACACAGGATCAGGACACACCATTTTCCCCACACGACCCCGGGAGAACAGGTGTCAGAGGCAGGGGCGCTGGGATGTCAGCCATGGGACGTGGCGGGAGTCAGTTCCTCACGAGAGAAAACTCGCCAGGTAGGAACCGTCCTGTGACTGGGTTACGAGGAGTGAGAACGGGGGTCATAAGAAGTGAGCAACCATTTGAGTAGACACTATTTGTACTTGACCCAAATGAATCGCAGCTGATCCTTAGGAATGTTCCATGGGGTCACACTGAGGGAGTCCATTTGACGATGTAACCCCTGAGTGTACAGTATGGGGTGGTGTGTGTGTGTGTGCATTAAGGGCAGGGCTTTGAGGTGGGGAAGGAGTAGGCAGAAGTGACTTAATGAGGGCCTGTTTCCAGCCCTTTCTCTGAACTTCCTATTGGACGGCAGGGAAAATGGGAGGCAGGGGTGGGGGAGTGTTGCAAAGTGAATGATAGCAAGCCAATAAGACTTAATCGGCCCCCAGTTTGCTTCTTCCCCCAATCCTCACTTCAGTCAGCCGCTAAACTGCTCTGTTGTGATCCAGCCATCATAAATAAGAACACTCAGGAAAATGTGCACCCTGGAATGTTAGGTAAGAAAAGCAGAAAATATAGAAAACAATGTGTGGAACGTGACTGCGATTCTACAAAAGGAGCATGGGGCCGTGGTAAGCACGAGGTCTCCAGTGCTACAAACCTCACTCCCAAGGCCCTCAAGTCTGCTGAGGGGTGGGCAGGACGGACAGCACAGTCCGACCTGAGCCGAGCACACAGGAGGTCTCCCGCAGCAGCGACAGGCCCGACGAGCATGCGCGTGACTCTGTGCTCGGCGGACCGCGTGTCCTGAGCGCTGCCACGCGCCTAAGCCCTGGTGAGATTCTGGGGACACAGCGGGGTGTGCGTCAAGGCAGAGCTGCCACTGCGAAAGAGTAAACAGAATATCCTTCAGAAACTAAAGCTTGAGTTACCATTTGGTCCTACAGTCCCACCCCGGGCCTATATCCACCCCAGTGTTCACAGCAGCCAAGACACGGAAGCAACCTCAAAGTCCACGAGCAGACGAATGGGCAGAGCAGCTGCGGCGCATGCCGCGAGTGTTCGTCGTAGAAAGGAATGAGACGGCGCTATCGGCCGCAACGTGGACGGGCCTAGGGTTGATCGCAGAGTGAAGTAAGCCAAATACCATATGGCGCCACTTATACGTGGAATCTAAAAAGCGATACAAATGAACTTACTTATAAAACAGAAATAGATTCACAGACACAGAAAACAAACTCATGCTTACCAAAGGGGAAAGAGCAGGAAGGGATTAATGGGGAATTTAACAGAGAGAGACACACACTGTTCCATACATGGACAAACAGCAAGGGCCTGCACAGCACGGGGAACTATATTCACTACTGCGTGACGACCAGTGATGGTAAAGGCTGGGAAAGAATACGTATGTGTGTGTGTATATGGGCTTTGCTGACAGCTCAGATGATTAAAAAAAGCTGCCTGCAGTGTGGAAGGTCCAGGCTTGATTCCTGGGTCAGAAAGATCCCCTGGAGAAGTATTCTTACCTGGAGAATCCCATGGACAGAGAAGCGTGGCAGGCTCCAGTCCATAGGGTCGCACAGAGTCGGACACGACTGAGCAACTAACACTTTGACTTTTCACATACGTGTGTGTGTGTGTGTGTGTGTGTGCGCGCGCGTGTGTACACATATAACTGAAACACTTTGCTGTACACCCGAAACACTGTAAATCAAATACACTTCAATGAAAAAAGCAGACAGGACACTCTGAGACCATGGTGGGTATTAAGGAGAGTTCAAGAAGGGGAAAGGGAAGAGGAGAAAGTGTGGCAGGGGGTGGCTGGGTGGGCAGGATACAGGAGATAACGCCTGAGGATGCAGCAATAAGAAAGAGCCAGACACAATAATCTGGGGACTCGTATTCTTCCAAGGGGCAAGAAGACCAGTCACGCGGGTCCCGAGGTGGGAAGGACCCTGGTGGGGACCTGGAGGCAGAAGAAATAGGGGCCCGCTAGAAACAGGGACCCTCTGGAAGCAGGGAGCTAGTGAGGAGGGGCTGCAAAAACAGTCCAGGTGAAGGCGGTGGGGACCAGTGACCCACAGACCCTTTTAAGGGAAATGAGAGGGAAGTCTGCACCTTGGACTTCATGCTATAGAAACAGAGCCCTTGAGATTTCTATCAGAAATAAAGCAATTCATGGCTTCCCTGGCGGTTCAGATGGTAAAGAATCTGCCTGCAATGTGGGAGACCTGGGTTCAATCCCTGGGTTGGGAAGATCCCCTGGAGAAAGAAATGGCACCCCACTCCAGTATTCTTGCCTAGGGAATCCCATGGACAGAGGAGCCTGGCAGGCTACGGTCATAAATAAATATTTAGAAAAAAGAATTCGTTCTTGGGACTTCCCTGGTGGTCCAGTGGTTAAGAATGCACCTGCCAATGCAGAGGACGTGGGTTCGATTCCTGGTCCGGGAAGATCCCACATGCACTGAGGCAGCCAAGCCCATGTGCCCCGGAGCCCATGCTCCACCAAGAGAGGCCATCGCAATGAGGAGCTCACGCAACGCAACTAGAGAGCAGCCCCCGCCGCTCGCTGCAGCTAGAGAAAGCCCACGCGCAGCCACAAAGACCCAGTGCAGCCAAAAAATAATAAAAGTTTTTTAAAAATGAAAGTAATTCAGAGACTTTTCCAAGAGGAGGACAGGGCAGGCCTGAAGAGCTAGATCTGAAGACGGGGAACATAAGATTCAGTTCAGTCGCTCAGTCGTGTCCGACTCTTTGCGACCCCGTGAATCGCAGCACGCCAGGCCTCCCTGTCCATCACCAACTCCCGGAGTTCACTCAGACTCGCGTCCATCGAGTCCGTGATGCCATCCAGCCATCTCATCCTCGGTCGTCCCCTTCTCCTCCTGCCCCCAAGCCCTCCCAGCATCAGGGTCTTTTCCAGTGAGTCAACTCTTCGCATGAGGTGTCCAAAGTACTGGAGTTTCAGCTTCAGCATCATTCCTTCCAAAGAAATCCCAGGGCTGATCTCCCTCAGAATGGACTGGTTGGATCTCCTTGCAGTCCAAGGGACTCTCAAGAGTCATCTCCAACTACACAGTAATTCTCAGAGCGCTGAGGGGGATAAACTACTGTCACTAGCCAGCTTGTGAACAGACTTAGCAGATGAGCGTTTTATTTTTTTGGTAAGTGAGCACTTTTTAAACACAGGTTGAAACTGTCACATAAACGCATGACATCTTTGACCTTTTCCTAAAACACATGCCACAAACGGGGGAGGGCCAGTTGGTCACGCTGGCTGTAAGCTCTGCTTACAGTTACACGCTGTGCTGAGCAGGAACCCCTCGGCTCCCAGGAACCCACCGCATGCACAAGGATAAAAGGAGGCTTGGGGGTGTCATGGGGTTGGGCTGAGTACCTTGTCCCCCAGGCCCTCAGGGCAGCTATGAGTGACAGTTCCAGAGGCATCGAGCTGGGGTTTGTGTGGAGGTGGACAGAGGGCCTCAGGGCCCGAGGGGAAGGCAGCCTGGAAGGCAGGTGGGGGGCGGCGCTCGGGGCTGGGGGCAGAGCAGCAGCTGCAGTCAGCAAGGGTGTGGCCTCGGGGAGCACCCTGCTTTGTGGGGGACTCCGTCACCCCGGCAGCATCCTCGACAGGCGTCAGAACAAGGCAGATGTGGTCAGGCTGAGTTGTGGAGACACCTGAGCTAAGTAAGAGTCCACTTCACTTCCTCTGTGTCCTTGCCCTCCAAAATTTCCCTTCTGCTCTGGGACTCTGTAAGGAAACATCAGGGGCAGCTGAAACTTCCTCATGTGGAGAAAACTGGGAGGAAAATGAAATGGGAAGGAAAATTACAGCACATTTGGCTGATATGATTAAAACCATCAGGCACCAATTAGTCCAAATTTAGGCCAGACACTGACTGGGGGACAGCTGAAAACTCCCCTGTGGTGGTTACATTCGCGGACGGCCGTGATCAGTCCCTTTGGACGCATTCCGCTAATGACCGCTCCGCTGAGATCTCACCCTCCCCTCCGGCAGGCCAGACCGCCGTGGTTCTCTGTGAGGCCTTCTGAGAACGGCTGGCCCCACGAGGTGAGGGGGTGGGGAGGAGAGCCGGTGAAGTTCTAGATTTCCACCTTAGAGAGAGAGGTCAGCTGTCGGCTGAGCCCAAAGAATCGATTCTACACAGTGGAGTGGTGATAGGAAGGGAGGGTGTGTGTGTGCATGTGTGAGACAGTGTGCGTGTGCGTGTGTGTGGTGGTGGGGGGCGGGGAGAGCTTGGAAAGCTCCCAGGACAAGTCCACTGGCCCAAACACTCCCAACTCTGGGCGACCCCATGGGACCACACAGAGCCAGGCGGAGAAGGTACGTGCAGGAACAACTTCCAGGACAAGCGTCCAACTTGCCTTGGGATAAAATTAACTGAAGCCGGGTCTCAGAGGCTTCCGGGGCAACATCAAAGGGCCGGGATGTTCCGCTACAAAAGGCTTTGGCAGGCTGACCTCTGGCCGGCGCCGCCCTCATCCTCGTGGGCCCCAGTGGAGGTGGGAGAGCTGGGGCTGGTGACAGGGCAGGGTCGGGGTCCTGGACTCCAGGGAGGGGTGACACTCATCACGTGGCCTCCTTCTGGGCCTCCCTGGGCTCTTTCACAGGGAGTCAGAGCCTGTGTCCCCGTGAGTCTCCAGTGCGGGGAGGGGGTCCATAAAAGCCTCCGCCTCTCCCACGCTTCTCTGCAGAGCACACGGGGGACACAGAAAAGGCCTTGCGGACTCAGGTCCCCGAGCTCTGAGACCAAGAGACCCCCCTCCCCCAACCCAGGCGAGCGACCACAGGGCAACTCTCAGGAGCAGGTGGTTGGACACAGGCTGGACCCTTTGTCCCCATTTTGCTTAAGGGCACCGAGGACAAGGTCACGCCTCTCGGAAGCCGAAGAGCATCTCCCAAGAGGAACCCTTTCGGCGCTCTCAGTTGAGGTAGTCATGAACGTGCTTCAGGGACCCTGGATCAGAAGGAGAAGTATCCTAAGGAGGTTTTCACTGGGCAGAGGCAGGAAGATAAACTGAGATGGAGAAAGGGGAAACCTGCCGTGGAGAGGAGGAGAGGCGCTCCTGCCCCACTAACTGAAGTGCTGCCCCGCCTGCCTCCAAACGTGGCCCTGCGCCCCGGCTGCCTGAACCACTCTCTCCAGAGCCACAGCGATGCCCGCGGGAGGGTGGCGCTGCCTCGGCACCTTCTGAGAAGAGGGTGTGCCAGGCGTGTTAGTGAATGTGTGTGCTCCTGTGTGTGTGTGGCGGGGGGGGGGGGGGGGGGCGGGGCAGTTAAGGTTTTAAAAACGGATCTTCACTAGTGAGGACCTACTGTATACCACAGGGAACCCTACTCAATGCTCTGTGATTGACCTAAACTGGAAGGAAACCCCCAAAAGAGGGGATACATGCATACTGATTCACTCTGCTATACAGCAGAGAACAACAGAATGGCATAGAGCAACTACGCTCCAGTAAAAAGCAAAACTATAATAAAAGGTTTTTTTAAAAAATAAATTAATCTTAGGTAGAGTCCCTTATCCTGAAATGGTGAACACAACAGATGGCAAAATGGCGGTGAGTCCATGTACTTAACACCGTCGCTTCTGCACGACTTTTAAGTCTTAACTTGACAGCAGTGGGTGTGAGAAGTCCTTTACCTGCATGACGGTGACGGATTCAGAGCAACAGGGGTCCTGTGGCGCCTCTCATTCCACAGAGGAGGAAACTGCCCATCCAAGAGGCCAGGTGGCTAGCCTCTGTCTACCTGACTCAGAGCCCCTGACCTCAGTCACTAAGAGACGCTGGGGGAGAAAGGCGGGGCCAGGTCAGGGCTGTGAGCCGAGCTGTCTACAAGATCACCAAAGGCTGGAAAGCAGGAGCCACACAGCTGCTGCTGCGACTGGCTCACCAGCTCCCTGGCGCCGTCCCTTCCTTCACACTAGTGTGTCTACGTGGGGGATGACCTGTCCCCCAGAGGACATCTGGCAATGTTGGGAGACATTTTTGTTGTTGCCCATGGGGGTGGGGGGCTGCTGGGCATCTAATGGGTAGAGGCCAGAACACAGCGCACAGGACTGCCCTGCCACAAAGAATCATCTGACTCGAATGTCAACAGCACTGGGGCTGAGAAGCCCCGGCTTTTGGATCCTGGCTGAGGTAGCTCATGCTGCCTTCTCATGCTATACTAGGATGCTTGAGGAAATTCAGGAGGTTACTGCACTTTATTAAAAAACATACAAAACTGGGTCCTGGACCAGCCTTTGTTGCAGTACATGATGCCCTTCCTTCTGTGGTGCCCAGGTCTGTGGACACCACTGGGATGCATCCCATCCAGGATGCACTTGTGCTGCAGGCCCCTCCCTGCAAGGCTTCCTAATGCAGGGCAGCCCCGGTGGAGCATCCTCGAAGCCCCACATGCCACCATCCCTGAATGTGGCTCCAGGAAGTAAAGAGTTTCCCTGTAGCTGCTGCCAGCCCAGGAGCAAGACCATGTATGCAGCTCACAGAGGCCAGCCCTTCAGCGGCTCTCTGGACCAAACTGCTCACCAGTTACACTGATTCATCCACCCAGGGGAGAGGTTTTATATCCAGACCAGGCTGGCACTCGACTGTCATAGGTAGTTCTTTTTTACCCATAAGAACAACATGAGTGAGAATTTAAGTTAAGCAAGCTTGATCACATTCCTCTGAAATTAGTTCTGTATGATTTTTTGAAAAGTTTGAGATTCTGGAAAAAAATGTGTGATGGGCATGATGTCTTTACTCTGCATTTAGAGTATCATCACTTGATCCATCATGCCAAGGTGTCACTTGGAAATGGACAAGTCCATCCTCCTCCATTAACTTAACTAATAATTTCAATGCAAATTCATGAATAAAGACCATGGGCTGTAGGAAATTTACACGTCACTCAACATGTCCTTCTCCAGAAAATCCTAGGGACTGATGGTCCTCTGCAAGTGCGGTCTTCTAATATCTGGATGAGACAGCTTTAGGAGAACGTAAGCTCCCTTACTTTAAGGCTATTATGAAGCCACAGTCCGGTTCACTCCACGACAAAAATGGCACCATGATCCACTGTTGCCTTGATGAGATGCTCTGGCTCATGATCATGAAACATGAGTTAAGATGATGGGGATTCTGGGACTGTTTTAAGGAAATGCAACTTTCTGACAAATTCTTTCACAGAATACCTATCTACTGGATCTTCATAGGATTCCTTTAAATAGTACAATCTCCCTGCCTCTTAAAGTTATTCAGATGGGAAGCATTAGATGGTACAGTTTCCTGTAACATTAAATGACTTGATAAATAAAAGTGTGGAGTCAAGTTCTTCAACATAACTGTAGTTGAAAGGGTGTCTGAGAAATTCCTTGACTCTTCAGGGACCCATCTTTTTCCTACCCTCACTACTAGGCGATGACACTACCTCCAGTTTGAAATGTTACGTGTGAAAACTATAGATTTCTCTGAACTCGTGGGAATATAATAAACATTAGAATAAACACACATTCATGCATCACTGTAAGCAGCCCAGGATAATCAGAGACCAGGTTCTTAGCAAACGCAGAGGCCAGAAGGTCATTCAGAGAAAAACTGATTTGTAATACACAAAAAAACTACCTCCTCAAAGAGGTGAGTGTGTGTGTTGGGGGGGTGGCGGTCAGAGAAAGAGGTGAGGATGAGGCAGTCAGAGGGGGGAGGATACAAACCCCAACCAGGAGAGGGTTTGAGGGCCGGGGCTGGACATTCTGGTGAGGTACTCACTCCTCATCATACTGCACCCAGCCGAGGGCCCATGACCGGGAGCAAGCCCATGAGGGCTCCACAACCCGACCTGTCCACTCCTCTTCCCACCGAACCCAAAGAGCTGCTCCGCACTTGTGTGAGCTCTTGAGTCCTGGGAGTCAGGAAGTGCAAATACAGATCTTGAGCCCTTTCCCTTCCCTCCATCATCTCTTTTCTAGCTTTTGTTGTTTGTCTCTGTGTATACAGAGATGGAGGAATCAATGCTCTGAAGCTGGTCATGGCAGGAGCGAACACTGAGCATTTACGCCATGCCCAGTACTGCTGTTCTCAGAGCTGAGAAACAAATTAGCTCATTCTATGAATGGAAGGCTATTCAAGTTCCCATTTAATATACCAAGAGATTATGGCACATAAAGTTTATATTTCTGAAGAAGTCATTAAAAACCTTAGAGAACTGAAATTCAAGTCCATAAAAATGACAAAAATTTGAGAATAGAGTACGTTTTTGTCTATTTACTCATTTTATACGATTAAAACAACTGCAAAAATTATTGTAATGATTCTTAGTTTGTAGAATAACCATCTTTCTAATTTTTTTAACCATCTATATCACATGCAACTTTTACCTAATTGATATAGGACTTTTACAACTGTTTTTAAAAGTTCTTTTCTACATCCTTTTTCTATATCTTTATCACTTTCATTCTGTCTGCACATATTAATTTTTAACAGCTTTACTGAAGCTTGATTGACATGATAAAGTAAACAGACAGAAGTTGTACAATTTGCCGAACTGTACATATGTATGTGAAAGTGGAAGTGTTAGTTGCCCAGTCGTGTCCGATTCTTTGTGACCCCACGGACTGTAGCCCGCCAGGCTCCTCTGTCCATGGGATTCTCCAGGCAAGAATACTGGAGTGGGTTGCCATGCTCTCCTCCAGGGGATCTTCCCAATCTAGGGATCGAACTTGTTATTGGCAGGTGGATTCTTTATGGGAAGCTCCTAATAGTTCTGTATGGAAATGCCTGAGACATCTGTGCCCTACGCTGCCCACTAAACTGGCTCAGAGGCCCATACCCACATCCAATGGGCCAAACTAGGGTGAATTAGGTCATCCCATGACCTTCACGAGAAAGACACAGGCCCACGGCACAGCATGTGGCGCTCGGTGAACGCCCTGCAAGAAGAACTCATCTCCTACTTCCTATGAAGGCTGTCAGGACAGTGGTGTGACAGAGCCGAGTGCCTGCCTCCGCATCTGCTATCTGGCCTTTGCGGTCATGAGGCTGGTGACTCTCCTCCCTTCACCTCCTGCCAGGGCAGAGACAATCTACCGGTTGCAAAGGACAATTTAATATCTCTTTGTCTGGGGTGACAGTAAAGCACGGGCATGGCTTCTGCCTTTGAAAAGCATTTGTCTTCTTTGACCTGATATTTAGGTGATTTTGAAGCAAACCATTAAGTACATAGAAACAAAACATGAGATCAAAAGATCAAACTTAAAAAGAATGCCTACAAGATCAAAGCCTCCTGTTCATCTTCTCTTGCTGCAGGAGTGTCTAGTGGAGGGAAAAGATGTTTCTTTGGAGAAATACTCTTTTCAAAGAAAGATTAGAAACCGGGTTTAAGCGGATGGCCAAGGGGCGGAGAGAGGAAGGGTGGGGAAGGAGCAAGAACGGCACTGAGAGCAACGCTTCCGGCTACTAGTTTGGACAAGTCGGCGCATCCATCAGTTGTTGGAAAGCTCCAGAGAGAACCCAGTGCTGGCAAACCTGCTCAGAACTGTTGGTAACATTGGTGGGGTCCGTGGAGACGCCATCTGCCCAGGAAACAAGAGGCTCTGCGGTGTCCTCAGACCAAGATTGACCCAGTTGCTCTGTCAGCAGCCTACAAGCAGAGCAAGTGGGTAGCGAGCTGTCCTTGTTGGCCGTGGGCTTTGCCAAGGCTGTATTCAGGAAGCAACACCAATGCAGAAAGGCCTGAGAACCAGCCCCTTTCCCAGCCCCTGAGTCCAGGATTCCACAATGACAGAACATGTAACAAGGGCCCGGCTTAGCATCTGGGGGAGAAAGTGAGCCAGAAAAGCTTATCTGTGAACAGCAGACCCTCCCCCAGTGGCTGACCATACTGTGTGGATCCCAGCTCACTGACTAGCTGCATCCTCTCAAATTCCTACAGATGTCTGGTGATGATAAACGTGGAGCAGGCTTGGAATGCTTAACCAACCCCAAGAGAACCCAAGAAGCCCTTCCTACAACTCCAGGGAATCCCTGTGTTCCAAGGACCTGACCGCGAGCCAGCCCTTCACTTCAGGTTCTCAGCTGCATTATCCACCTGGCCCGAGGCAAGGCTCAAAGCTTTGGACTTTTCCCTTGCTTCTGTGGGCCAGCCCAGGTCAAAGCCCCAGCCCCTGCACCTTCCCTTGGCTGACAGGGGAGATCAGGGGGCAGAGAAAGAATAAAGACTTGAGACAAACTCCCTGAAAGGTCAGAGCTGAAGAGCACTTCGTCCTCCTTTATTTATCCAATCTTGACACAAACTTCACTACATAAAATCAAATTCTGCACGGAAGCCACTGATATGAACAGAATCAAAAGGTAAAAACCGATAAACTGGGAGAAGTTGTGACACCTTTCACAAAGGGCTCCCTTCCCTAATAAAGAGCTCCAAGAAATCAGTAAGAATAGGGTCAACTTCTAAACAACGGGCAAAGCATATGAAAACGTAGGTCATAAGAAAGCAAACCTACCCGGCTTCTAGACAGGAAGCCATGCTTAGTCTCACTTACAGGAAGCAGAATACAAATGAAAACTATGACAAAAGAGCGTTTCCACCTCCTCTGGCAAAGATGAAACAACTGTCGGGGTAGCGGACAAGAAAGGCGGGGTGTGTGGAGTCAACTGCCATTTGTGCAGAAGGCGGAGAAGGTGGACAGCCAACACGTTCCTCCAGAGCATCTCTGCAGGGATGGCCAGAACAGTGACTGAGCTGGCTGCCTCCAGAGTGGAGAATTTGGAGATTGGAAACCAGGACTGGAAGAGAATGTTCACTCCATATTCCTTTCATCAACTGAAATTTGAACCTGAAATGGCCTCAAAGCTGAAGTCGTTTTGCCAATAACTAGGGAAAGAAGGGCTTATCTGGGACCTCGTTTTGACGGATGGACTGACATGCCACACTGAACCAGAGACTGTCTTCAGAGGCCGGTGTGGAACAACTTCCTTTAGAAAGATAAGAGGTCGGTGTGTTTGTGAAGGTCTTTCATACACTATCTTCCTGAATCCTTGAATAACCCTCTGACGTGGGCACTGTTTTCATCTTGGCTTTCTGGAGGCAGTGAGAGCAGCTCAGAAAGGGAAGTTCCCGAGCCTGGACGTGGCCGGAAATTCACATGCGAGCCTCAGGGAAGTTGCATTTCTACGTGTGAGCCTGCCCTAAGTCGTGGGGGAAGCGGACGGGACAGTGAGCAGGGGCAGCTGGCAGCCCGAGCTGTGATGAGCAGTGGAGGGCCCCACTCGGGTGTAGCTCCAAGGCCTGTCCAGACCTTCAGCAGAGGAGGCAGGGCCTCGGCAGCACCTGAGGCTGTGGCCTCTGCCGTGGTTAAGGAGGCAGGGCGGCTGGGCCACATCCAGGGCGGTGGTCCCGAGTGCCCACTCCCAGCATGGCTTCCCGCCCAAACCGCAGGGCATCTTCCTTCTGCTCCATGCTGAGGCCCTCTCACCCTCAGGGCCACTGTCTCTCTCCACCCCAGCGCTCCCTGCCTCGTGCCTTCAGCCCCTCTGAAGACCTTCACTCTGGGAGGGTCAGGTATCCGGGAGGCAGAGTTCATACTGCTCCCCAGGGATGTTCAGCATCTTTACCCAGCTGCGTCTGTCTAGGGCCTAAGACGGCAAGGCCTGGATTGTATGTCTCTGGGGAAGGGTGCCCCTATTCACTGTTGATGCCAACCACCCACAGAAGCTGGCAGAGGCCAAGGTGCAAGCCGCTCCCTGCACATCCAAGGAGCTCACAGTGGAGCCTGGTCAAAATCTCCAGGGGACACCAAAAGGTCAGGGTGGGGGCTGCACTGGAGGAGACTGCGGAGGGGAGTGAGAGGAGCTGAGGAGGGAAACGGGGAGGGGAGCAGGGAGGGGAGCGGGGAGGGGAGCTGAGGAGGGTCACTGCCCCGGCGAGGCCGGTAGCTGAGCAAGGCTAAGGAAGGGGGTTAGGGACCATCAGGTAGGAAGCGAAGGTTCCCTTTCACTTGGAAGGAAGGAAGGGGGGACTAAATGGTGAGAAGAGCGCTCTGACTTCCTGCTGGCTCGAGAATCAAAATGATGTGAAGAGAAAAGACAACTCAGCCTCCTCCATTCTCTGCCCTGCAGTGTGACTGGCTGTGTATATGATGCTTATCTTCCTACTGATTTTTCTCCGTCCAAAATTCAGAAACAAAATAAGATCGCTGGGCTCCCTTGGGGGTGACAGCTGCTTGTGCAATTTCACTCTGCAGAGAACAGGGCACAGAGCTGGGACTGATGGGGGCAGAGTTTAGACTCTCCGTTCACCCCTCAGATGCCAAAGCTCTCTGGGGGGGTCTGAGCATCTCCACTTAGAGAGCTGGTCTTCGGGCTAGAGATCTGGATCTCGTGAAATCAGAGTTTTTCTCTTAACCAAATCATCCCAGGAAGAGCCTCAAACCTTCGTAAGATAATACTCACGTTTGCTGGAGTCCAAATATATGAACAAGGAGCATCATCGGCAAAGTCCTGCACTGGAGCCAAAGTTGTGTTTGCTCATAAAGTTTGGTCCAGTGAATCTTATTATTTATTAGGGCTACACGTGGGAACACTTGAGGGCAGAGAGTGTGAGCCTTGTTTTCTTAAACTGAACTGAACCTTCTTTTGGCACTTGGTCCCATAAGCCTATGTAACATAAGGTGACTGAGCTGAGGGTCCGCTGCCTTCAGGGTGCTTGAGTCTGAAGTGGGTGTGGAAAGACCCATAGGGAACACAGCGAATTCCTCGACAAAGATAAGAATCATACTAAAATCCAGTCTGAGTCTGGTTATTCTTTGCACATAGTTTTGTGGGAAAACTCAACTTCAAGAGATTTCACGAAATGAAAGAAAAAAAAGAAAAGAAACGCAGCGTGTGTGATCATAAACAACCCATCTTTTGGTTTCCTTCCTTCCTAACTGAGCCCTTGGAGAACAGGAGGTGGTTTCTGGCTGTCTGTGCCAGTGGCTTGAGTTTGCTCACTGAGACTTTAGGGCGAGTCTGCTGGGAGCTCCTTGGAAAGGCCCCTTCCCAGAGCCCGAGCAGGACTTGGAGATACCATGGAGGGTCGGTACTGCAGAAAATGCTCTCGTCTGTTGCTGTTCAGTTGCTGAGCTGTGTCTGACTCTTCGAGACCTCGTGGACTACAACACGTCAGGCCTCCCTGTCCCTCACCATCTCAAACTCATGTCCCTTGCCTTGGTGATGCCATCCAACCATCTCATCCTCTGTCGTCCCCTTCTCCTCCCGCCCTCAATCTTTCCCAGCATCAGGGTCTTTGCCAATGTGTCGGCTCTTCACATCAGGTGACCAAAGTATTGGCACTTCAGCATCAGTCCTTCCAGTGAATATTCAGCATTGATTTCCTTTAGGATTGACTGGTTTGATCTCCTTGCAGTCCAAGGGACTCTCAAGAGTCTCCTCCAGCACCAGAGTTTGAAAGCATCGACTCTGAGCCCTGCCTTCTTTATGGTCTAACTCTCACACCTGTACGTGACTACTGGAAATACCATAGCTTTGACTATCCGAACCTTAATCGGCAAAGCGATGTCTTTGCTTTTTAACACACTGTCTGCAGCCCAAGAAAGCAGCTCACAGAAGGAGGGCAGCTGCCCGAGGAGTACGCAGAGCCTCAGTACCCCGTGCACCTCTGAGCTCCCTTCCATGAGGCTCAGCACCCCTCCCCCTGCTTACACAGTGTGCTCTGGGTTTTTTGTGATTTGCCGGTAACACAGTTACTAGTGCCTGGCATATGACACTGAGCCTGCTTTGAGGACTTCAACTTGTCATGCCCCCGTGTAACTGCAGTCAGAGAAGTGCCAGCCCTACTCCTTGAACTGCTTGTGGCTGTGTTTACCCGGTTAAGAAGCCTCGTCAGAGTAATTGTCTGAATGGCCACCACTGCCAACCTAGTCTTGAAATGTGATGGTCAAACCTGATGAACCTTTGGGTCCCCCTTTGTTCTGGTTCATGGGAGAGCAGGGTCTCCCAAGCTGGGCCCCCATCTGACTGTCAGGGACCCACAGCACCAAGCACCCTGGGTGTGGAGGGGGCTCCGCGTCAGGGAGCACTGCTGTGAGGGCAGGGGCATCAGCAGCCGGGCCACTTGTGAGGCTCCTGACCTTGCGCTGTTCTAGGTGATCACCCATGCATTTACACACGCTTTTAGTTAACCTATTTAAATTGCTTTGCTTCTTTACTGCTGCTGTTATGGCGATTATAAACCACGCACTTAAAATGGTCTTAATTTTGTAATAACACCCGTTACCTGAGTGCAAGAACCGTTGAAAAATCATGGCTACTGCTTACCGAGTCTACTGTTTCAGGTATGTGAGAAGACACAGTAAAATGACTGGAATCAGTGATTAAATCCCCAAGGAATTCTTAATTAGCTTTTATAATCATCTGTACCTAACACCTACAGCAATGATCATAAATACTGCCACAGAATTCCCGCAGAAATTTAGCATTATTGAAAATGTCTACAAAGTACAAAGTGACTTTAATTCGACCTGGTGACTCAAGACTGACAAAAGGCTAAGGCTGGGTTTAACATTTGCAAGCACGGGAGCCTGAGTGGGACCTCTCCAGCCTCTCTCAGAGCCTCAGGCTGACGGGGTGGCAGGGCCCACAGTAGATAGAGGAGGAATCTGGGGGCATGTTTAACCACCTCTCACCTGTGTTCAGAGGAAACAGAGCTTGGACGGGCAGGCAGAAGCCCGAGGAGGGGAGCGGGTGGGTCTAACGCTCGGGACAGGTCCCTGACCCTCGCCTTCTCCGTTAGCGCAACCTCACTGAGTAACCAGACCTGGTACAGTCCCTGCTGTGTGCTAACACAGGGACGACGGCGGCGATGAGGATGGTGGTGGTGTGACCACCACCGCAGTGACTGCTGTGCTCACGGCAGAGGTACTCTGTACCAGGCGTGGGATACGTGTGTACTCACTGCATCGGCCCATAGCCTAACGCAGGGCGTGAGCATCACCTCCATGTAGCAGGTGGGGAGACGGAGGCAGGAGTGCAGTGCTTCCCCCCTGCTGGGAAGTGGAGGGGCTGGGGTGTGAACCCTCACAGTGTGGTTTCGGGTGACACTGCCTCTCTCCTAGGCTTTGCCGTCTTCCCCTGGCTCTCGCTTCTCAACAAGCCCTTCTGCTGGTATTGGTGGTAGTGGTATCAGTGACGGATGGGCTTGCACTGGGAAGGGCTGGGGGCGGCCCCAGTAATTGGACCACGAGCTACAGCTGAGGTGCTGAGCGCCTGGGAGTCAACATGATACAAACCGGGTGCCGCCCAGGACTATCCGACCTCCTCGAGGTCATGGCTCCTGTGGGTAAGGGCTGTGGCACACGCAAGCTATTTCTTCATACCCTATCAATACCCTTCTAAGCTCCTGCCTGTCAGCAGGAACCCAGGAACTACAATTCCCAGACTCCCTTTCCAGCTGGTGGTGCATTCGATCTTGCTGGTGAGACCAGTCGGGTAGAAAGAAGCCATGATTCACTGGGAAGAGCTCAGGCTAATGCCTGGGGATTAGCATTTGGCAGGTGTGAGGTAGGTGGAGAAGCCTTCATGGTGGAGGTGACACCTGACTGCAGCTTGAAGGGTGAGATGGAGTTTGTGAGCTGGAGAGGAAGCAAAACGGCTCCCTATAGAGAGGACAGCGGAACCAAGGCATGATGGCATGAACGGTGTGGTGAGTCCAGGACCCAGCACGGGTCGGGGCACTGATAGTGGAGTCTACAGAGGGGGTGCTGAGAGGCCTTGGGGGGAGACTGTGGGTGGCCAGCTCTGACAGGCCTCATGCACCGTGCAAAGGAGTGTGCACCTGACTTGTGAGCAGCAGAGAATCACGAGAATTACGGGAAAGGAAGCGACCTCAGGGTAACAGGATCAGCAGCAGTGATGGCAGAAGTCCCTCCTTTTGTGAAAATGCGCTGAAATGCGGGGCAGTACACAAATAACACTGCATATTAAAAAGCAGACATTACTTCACTGACAAAGGTCCATGTAGTTAAACTATGGTTTTTCCACTAGTCGTGTATGGATGTGAGAGGTGGACCATAAAGAGGGCTGAGTGCTGAAGAATTGATGCTTTTGAATTGTGGTGTTGGAGAAGACTCTTGAGAGTCCCTTGGACTGCAAGGAGCTCAAACCAGTCAATCCTAGAAGAAATCAACCATGAATACTCATTGGAAGGACTGATGCTGAAGCATGAACCTGTACTATGAACTGATGTGCTTTCTCCAATATCTGAGGTGCTTTCTGATGGACCATTCACTGCTGCTTCCCAAAGCAAACTGCCCTGCCAAGCATGGCCTCTCACTGCAAGAGGCTGACGATAGTCAGGCCATGAGAAGCCTTGGATGGCAGAGTGCATGATCATACTGAAAAAGAGCATGAACTTCAGCTCATTATCCCAGATGTGAGGGACAAGAAAGATGCTCTCCTGGCAATGTAATGCCCACGCCTGTAGCAGACACGGGCCAAAGGTCTAAGACAAATCAATACGCTCTCAGTCAACAACTGACTCGGCAGCACTTTGCCTTCTGGGTTTACAGCAGGCAAAAATCTGCCCATCTCTACTTAGGATATCACATCTAACACTGGATTCTGCTAACAGACACCCAAACAGTATCACAGACTTTGCACAGCAGCTGGCAATCAGCTTAAAATGCAAGAGATTAAAAATAATATTTGGTTTAGATGGCTAATACATAAACTCAAACCAGAAAGCTACTGGGATACTTTCAAAATTTAGCTTTTGGGTTTCTGATGGATGAACTTTCAGTTTTTCTATCAGTAAGGGGCGAGAACAATGGGACTCAAAGGACAAAAGTAGTAGTTTTTGCTGCAGCCAGGAAATTAAAACAAGCTTGCTCCTTGGAAGAAACCTATGACAAACCTAGATAGTGTATTAAAAAGCTGTCACTTTGCCGACAAAGGTCCGGATAGTCAAAGCTATGGTTTTTCCAGTAGTCGTGTACGAATATGAGAGCTGGACCATAAAAAAGGCTGAATGCTGAGGGACTGATGCTTTTGAACTGTGGTGCTGGAGAAGACGCTTGAGAGTCCCTTGGACTGCAAGGAGATCAAACCAGTCAATCCTAAAGGAAATCAAATCTGATTCTGAAGCTGAATCCAATACTTTGGCCACCTGATGCAAAGAGCTGACTCACTGAAAAAGACCCTGATGCTTGGAAAGACTGAGGGCAGGAGGAGAAGAGGGAGACAGAGGATGCGATGGTTAGATGGCATCACTGACTTAATGGACATGAGCTTGAACAAATTCTGGGAGATAGTGAAGGATAGGGAAGCCTGGCGTGCTGCAGTCCAAGAGGCTACAAAGAGTCGGACACGATTTGGCAACTGAACAACAATTCATGCCCACACTGGTCAGTCTCCAGAAATGAGAGATAATTTCAACGTTATGCCTGGTCCACTCATATTTTCTTGTCTTTAACATAAATAAATTCTCCAGAATTAGTGCTGTTTAGAAATATTTGAATCTTCCTATTCTCATTTTCTCCTCTTAAATTAAAAAAAAATAAGATTTTGGTCTAGAAATAAGAAATAAAGGTCCCATCTTCCATAGTTATACCCTCTGTCACTGAAGATTCAATCATTTAACAACCAGATTCTTCTTCTCCAAACTGTACATTAGAGGAGGGAAATTTTCAGGCATATGGGAGTCCTCTAATCAGAGCGAGTCCAGTGGAAAAAACAGTCGAGATATCTCAGAACTGGCAGGGCATGGGAGCCAGAATGCACACCACGGCACCTGCCAGGCGGTGCTTGTCTGGGTGTTTGGGTTTGATCTCAGCCTGGGGTGCAACATCAGCTTCGGATCAGTCCGGCTCTTCACAGAATCACCGTGGGGTACAAGGAACCTCCACAATTCAATGAGTGGGTGGGGTCCCACATTTACAAAAATGGCTGCCACGGTTCTCCCTTCTGTATCTACACCCCTGATTATGTGGCCCTACGGCTCCTCTCAAGAGGTGGGGTCTGTTTTCCATTCGTGACTCCAGACTGGCCCTGTGACTCGCTTTGGCCAATGAGATGTGAAGGAACCCATATTGCACCAGTTCCAAGCGATGGCTTGGAGGGGTTTTGCACACATCCCTTGGCCCTCTAAGAGAATAAGCCCAGGTGAGCTTGCTGGAGAAGAGGCCGCATGGGGCCGAACGGGCCCCACTGTCCCAGCCAAGGCCCCAGATATGCAAGTCCATTCAGCGGTGCTGCAGTGCCACCATCCTGACCTGCAGCAGAGCAGGGCGAGGCCAGAGACACCCGAGCTAGGCCAGCGAAGAAATCGCCAGCACCTCCCAGCCTAAAGGGCTGACTTGCAGAGTCATGAGCTATGGCTATGGCTCTTGCTTTAAGTCAGGTTTCGGGGTGACTGGTTAATCCAGCCATATTTAACTGATGCAACTGGGAGGGTCTCCTAGTTGGGGAGGCTCTTAGCTTCTGAGAGTCTCTGCTCAGGAAGAATGGTTTACAGTCACAGTGAATGTATTATTTTTGTGCTGCTTTACTTCCAACCATCATAGCCTGCAACTTTCCCCACACTGCTAATCTGTATTTATTATAATAATTTCTGACGATAAAATATTCCACTGAAGGAGTATATCATTTACCTAATTGTGCCCATGTTGACAGGCTTTTAGATTGCTTATAATTTCTGATAATTGGAAATGATTTTATACATAGAACATGTCCCATGTTCCAGATGATTTCTTTAGGGTAGATTCTTAGGAACAGAATTACCAAGTCGAGGTTATTAACAATAATGTGGCCCTTGAAACATGCCATCAGATTCTTTCCATGCGGACTGAACCAATTTTCAGTGACGGCAGCAGGGTTTGAGCACCAGGGTCATCACAGACTTGCCAGCATTGGATTTATTTTTAGGAGGTGCAAATTTAGTAGATCAAAAACTGAAAAAATGGGAGCTTTGGTTACATTGCTTTGACTGGATGAAAGCCTGGGGCAACCATCGAGCTGTCTGATTTATGTATCAGTGGATGAACGAGGCTGCCATAAAACTTTGAAAATGCAGAGAATTAAGGAAGAGGTAAATGTTACTCATATATTTATTTCTCGGACATTTACAGCAGCTCTAAATTGTGAAAACTGGTGGGTATTGGCTTTTCTAAATGAATTTTTAGATGAGCAATCTTCATCACTACAGATATAATATTTGCCTACGTATGCGTCACTTTCGTATGTATGTGTAAATGTATGTTTTTAATGGGCATTATTTAACATAATCACACAGAGTCTAGCAATAAGTTTTCACTGATTTCTTTTTTAAAGTTAACCAGTGATTGCAGAATGCTCCCCAAATAACAGGAGCACAGGTGGGAGAAGCTTTGTCTTAAACTAAGGATGTCCACACGCAGCCGCCAGACAGCACGGTGAGGCCACATCATTTCCACAGTGCACGCAGAGGGGGACACGAAAGCCGCACGTAGGTCTTGGCTTGGAGAACGCTACAGTGACATCTTCCCAGGCATGATACAAGTGATTCGTGGCTAATAGTACGTAAAACACTGGCATTTATAAAAAGAATTCATTTTCTCTTCTTAGAAAACAAATTTGAGATCCAAGGTTACCACCAAGAAACACTGCGTTCATGTTCTTGCATCCTGGTAGGCTCTTGTGCGTGGCAAATTAAGGGGTGGGTTATAGCTAATGCTCCAGGAACTCAGTATAACTTTCAGCTTATCACATCCACACAAGAACAAGGAAATCCCAGAAGATTCTGAGCCTGTGTTCATGCCACACCAAGACCAAGTCTATATCAAGACTGGAGGAAAAAGTCAAATACAAAGGTGGTTACAATAGCTAGGATGTGGAAGCAACCTAGATGCCCACTGACAGATGAATGGATAAGGAAGTTTTGGTACATATACACAACAGAATAATACTCAGCTATAATAAGGAGCACATCTGAGTCAGTTCTAATGAGGTGGATGAACCTAGAGGCTGTTATACAGAGTGAAGTAAGTCAGAAAGAGAAAGACAAGTATCATATGTTAACACACATACACGGAATCTAGAAAGATGGTACTGATGATCCTATGTGCAGGGCAGCAAAGGAGACGCCGACATAAAGAACAGACTTTTGGACACAGTCGGGGAAGGAGAGGGTGGGCTGATTTGGGAGAATAGCACCAAAACATACACGTTTCCTTATGCAAAGCAGATAGCTAGTGGGAGTTTGCTGTATGACTCAGGGAACCCGAAGCCAGTGCGGTGTGACAACCTAGAGGGACGGGATGGGGAGGGGTGTGAGATTCATGCTGACATATGGCAAAAACCATCACAATATTGTAAGATAATTATCCTCTAATTAAAAATAAAATTTAAAAATATGCAGGTGGACACCTCCTTGTGTATCTAACAGACGTCTCAGCTTTAACATATTGAACAAGTGAGCACCTCATGTTGCCCTCCAAATTTACCCTACCTGCAGTCATTTTTGACTCCTTTCTTTTCCTCACACCCCAAATCCAATCTGTTAGGAAATTCATTTCTGTCTCCAAAACATACTGAAAATCTGGCCACACTGCACCACCCCGTTGTCACCACCCTGGGCCACGCCACAGGTGTCTTTGTCCCAGAGTCTGTAATAAGCGACCTGACTTCACCTCCAGTGTTCTCATCATCATCTCTCCTTTGCCCACACTGGCCCTGCTGTTCCTTGAACCTCCTGGTTTTTGAGTGAGTCCAGTACACTCTCATCTCAGGGTCTCTGCACCTGCCATTTCCTCTGCCCAGAGTTCTTCTCCCAGACACTGAGACGGATCACTCCCCCACCTCCTTCAATTCTTTACACAAACATCACCTTCCCAACTGCAGCGAACCCGCTTCGTACCTTATACTCCCATCCCCTTTTGTTAATTTCCCCCAGCACGGGGTAGTTTCTGCCACACTGTAGAATTCACAGTACACTGTAGGATGTCATGCCCTGGACTTGCTGCTGACTGCCAGCTTCCCTCTGCTACAATGTAAAGTCTGCAAGAATGTGAATTTATGTCCATTCTGTTTCACTGATGCATTTCCAGGTTTTGGAACAAAGTCAAATACATAGTAGATAAAAGTATTTGTTGAATTGACTTATTTTTCTACCCTTTAATTTTAGACCCTGGGATCAGGGATAAGAAAGAGAGGAATTATGAAACCCTCCACTTCAAAAAAGGTCATGTTGATTTGGAGCTGCAAAACAATTAAAGATGGTATTAACAGCACCACAACCCAGGGCTGGGTGTGGAGGAGTGTTCCTGCCCTCGGCTGGACTACAGAAAAGCTGGAAACACCAGGATCCTCTAACTGAACATCAGTCCCAGCGAGGTTCTGGCGTTCAGATCTCATGAGACTGACTGAACACGTCCTGGACTGAATATAATCAAATTTCGACCATTTCCTGGATTCTGGGGGGCTTCTGTCTGACCTAGGATGGCAGGGATCTGAAGTCACAATAAGGAAGTAACTGAATCCAGACTGAAAAGGAGGGTCATAGCAGTGTTTGGTGTGATGGCCTCAGGGACTTGTCTAAGGTCACGCCGCCACATGGATGGAACAGGACCCGGGAAGGGTCCGAGAAGGTGGCTGTATTTCACTCCAAAATGAAAAGGCGTGATTTCGGAATCACTGATTGACCAGGGGCTGCATCTGCACTGCTGGCTACCTTCGATAGTTGAGACTGAGCTGTGTGAAATGGGGAGAAATCAGTACCTACAGGGACGGTGCCGCTGATGTGCAGAATGTTATATTGAGTAGATTTTTCTCTCTCTCTTAACCAACTGGCGTTTTATTTCATTCTCAAGTGAAACGCTATTCAGTCTTTTAAGATGAGGGGAAATGTGCATTTCAACATAACGACAGAACACAGTGGAATGCATCTTTCTCCCAGACCCAAGATACCTCCTAATTAGCTCTGAGTTATCCATCAGGAACTGAAGTAACATGTGATCACTAACTTATTAATGGCACAGAGACAGCTGAAAAGATTTGACACCAACCCTAACTTATTTACGTTTTAGCCAGACAACAGCTCAAGCTCTGGCTACAGTAGTTGATCATGATCTGCAGAAACAGGGGTCCTATCTTTAGAGTACTTGCAAAGGAATGCGTCTGGGTAAATGCATCTTTACCTATCTATTAACACAAATGACCTGCCTCTTGAGAAATCTGTATGCAGGTCAGGAAGCAGCAGTTAGAAGTGGACATGAACAACAGACTGGTTCCAGCAGGAGTACGTCAAGGCTGTATATTGTCACCCTGCTTATTTAACTTATATGCAGAGTACATCATGAGAAACGCTGGACTGGACAAAACACAAGCTGGAATCAAGATTGCTGGGAGAAATATCAATAACCTCACATATGCAGATGACACCACCCTTATGGCAGAAAGTGAAGAGGAACTGAAAAGCCTCTTGATGAAAGTGAAAGAGGAGAGTGAAAAAGTTGGCTTAAAGCTCAACATTCAGAAAACGAAGATCATGGCATCCAGTCCCATCACTTCATGGGAAATAGATAGGGAAACAGGGGAAACAGATAGGGAAACATTGGAAACAGTGTCAGACTTTACATTTTTGGGGGCTCCAAAATCACTGCAGATGGTGACTGCAGCCATGAAATTAAAAGACGCTTACTCCTTGGAAGAGAAGTTATGACCAACCTAGACAGCATATTCAAAAGCAGAGACATTACTTTGCTGACTAAAGTCCGTCTAGTCAAGGCTATGGTTTTTCCTGTGGTCATGTATGGATGTGAGAATTGGACTGTGAAGAAGGCTGAGGGCCGAAGAATTGATGCTTTTGAACTGTGGTGTTGGAGAAGACTCTCGAGAGTCCCTTGGACTGCAAGGAGATCCAACCAGTCCATTCTGAAGGAGATCAGCCCTGGGATTTCTTTGGAAGGAATGATGCTAAAGCTGAAACTCCAGTACTTTGGCCACCTCATGCGAAGAGCTGACTCATTGGAAAAGACTCTGATGCTGGGAGGGATTGGGTGCAGGAGGAGAAGGGGACGACAGAGGATGAGATGGCTGGATGGCATCACGGACTCAATGGACGTGAGTCTGAGTGAACTCCGGGAGATGGTGATGGACAGGGAGGCCTGGCGTGCTGCGATTCATGGGGTTGCAAAGAGTCGGACACGACTGAGCGACTGAACTGAACACAAATGAAGAAATGTGAAAAAACATAAAATCAAGAGATGGGCTGCCACTTAGTAGACATTGTCAGGTATGTTATCACTGAATGATTTCACAGTCAAAATATGTATAAGTACAAAGCATGTTTGTGAAAACTAAGCTTGAATTCACGATGAATGGAACACCACTTGACCAGGGGTACTCTATTTCTAAGAGCTACTTGACGCTGATTACCTACAATGAATCTCAGTTTAATAATCGAAAACAATCTTGGCCTCTTGATTAACAAGTAGTTTTATAATATTAACACATTAAGATTTTATAATATTAACACATTAATACCAATATTAATATAATTATAATTAATTATATTATATTATATTATATATATTAATATATAATATCAATATATATTATAATTATATTAAATATAATTATATATTATATATATTAAGATTTTTATAATATTAACACTATTTAAGATCCACACTGAAGCCCAGGCTTAACCATAATGATGGTTGAGTGGAGGATGTCAGAGTCACAGCAAGAACAGGAGAAATTTATAATCATTCAAATACCTGGATGAAGAAAGTGGGCATTTCACGTGTTCTCACAAGAAGCTACTTTTATGAACAGAAGTGCTATGAAGAATGCTTGGCTAGTGGAAAAGTGAGCAGACTTATTTTAAGAGTTTGACTATCAGTTTAAAATATGTTTAGCTTTTCTCTCAGAGATAAACAGAGTTTTCTCCAGTTCATGGTTGAGTGGAAACCAAATGGTATTTGAATCAGGGCTCAGCTGTTTCAGCCAGCTAGTAGACAGGGCTTTGCGTGTGTCTCGAATCCATAATAAGAGAGGGAACAGGGAGGCCGGTGGGGGCCATGCTGCCATTGTGGCTTATAAATGTCCGGTGGCCCTCTAAACAACAAATACGAAAGAATAGATGGTGATGGGAATGACGCGGTGAGGTTGTTCTCTGATAATCAAGTCTGTGGTTGAAAGAGGCTGTTTTATGAAAACTTGCCATGCTGTGATAAGCCACGTACTTTAACTATTTCCAAAGTACTTGAAATACTTAGAATACTGCTTTGCTATAACATAGATTTATTTTCTTCCTAATTATTCTCCTAAAAGTTCAGATTCCAAATTGCCAAAATAAAATCCTTATTTAAACTGAACAGAGAATGTCTTTAAAATGAAGTCAAATAATAAAAAGCTATGACTCCAAATAAAAAATTCATGATGAATGTCTGTCGGGGAGTGTGGATAATCTCAAACATTCCAGTGATTTTTGTTAACAAAGCAGCTATCTGTGGCTCTCTCTATGTTAAATTTTAGATAAACAAGTTTATTTAAATATTAAAAAATGTAAATATTTATACCTGATTTTATATAGATGTAAGAGAATTTCATATTAAAGAATTCATTTTCTTTAAATGAAATATACTAGAACAATCTATAGCAAAAGATTAGAAGACAGAATTATGCATTTATGTCAGAAGACCAAAATCAATATCATGCTCATAATTTGCAAAAACAGCAAACATTCAAATACAAACGAGCAAGTGTTATTATCGTTCTTAAGTCATAATCTTTAAAAATGATAGCATCGGCTCTGATAATCATTGTTTGGCTCATAATTGGTTCTGACACTGTCTTCAGGGTTTGAGAGAAAAGATTTTCCTATTCTTGAAAAACATTTAAAGAACTTCCAGTTCAGGAGCCTACAACTGTGATATTTCATTCTGCCTAAATCAAGATTAAATCATTGAAGATGGCAAACCAAGTAGTAAAACTCTAGGGAGGCCATTAAAAATTTAGCATTTCTAGTTCATGCTGGAGTGTTAATTCCACTTCCCAAAGAGAACGAGAGAAGCGGTAGTCATTCAAATTAAGGTCCTGTGATGGTGGAATTATGCCACCACATTTTATATTAGAGCACATTTGGAGTAACATGCAAATGTGAGGTAGTGAAGTTAGGGAGGTGCCAGGCTTGATTTCTCCCTAACTTATTTCTTCAAATCCAGACAACCAACTTCCAGCAATTCACAAACAGAAGCGAGTCTCTGCCCGTGTGTCTAGCAGTGTCCTGGGAGATGAGGGGCTCTCCGGGCAGGGAGCGGCGATGGCCTTCGGGACCACGGCTGCCAAAGCGTCTTTCCTGCCCTGCAGTTTCCATTGACGTGCTCGAGTCTGTAACTCGGGGTTGCCGTGAGTAGCAAACTCTGTGGCTACACCTGTGCTCTGAGATATGTCAAGCTGGGGAGGGCAGCAGCCTACTGAAGCACCTGTGGCTGAATCTGGGCGCTGCACGGCAGAGGATACAGTGAAAGGTGGCGGCTGAGAGGTGTTCAAAATCCCCAAGAACCCCCCTCGTCCCTGAACTGGGAAGGGGGATGGACAACCCACAGGCATGTCCAGTGGATGTACTGCTCATATTTGTCACTGAAGAGAGGGACACCTTTGAAGGCCTGGAACACGTGAGTAGGGGTTGCCCAGTATGACGTATAAGATCTCAAACAATCTGCCCGGGGTTTTCCTCTTCAAAAGAACACTGACTTGGGGACTTGTCTGGTGGTCCTCTGGACTTCTCCAGAGGCTAAGGCACTGCGCTCCCAATGCAGGGGGCCCAGGTTCGATCCCTGGTCCAGGAACTAGGTCCTACATGCCTTAACTAAGAGTTCACATGCTGCAACTAAAGAGCCCACAATGAAGACGGAAGATTCCACGTGTCGCAGCTAAGATCAGGTGTAGCCAAACACATAAATAAATATCTTTTAAAAAGAGAGAGAGAGAACATGGACTTGCTTGCTCAGTAGAAACAGGGACCTTTAACATGGACAAATGTGACGCTTGGATTCTTAGTGTTTAGCAGCAAGCCGCCAAGATCAACCCTGACTGACGTGAGCAGAGAAAGATACTAGGAACTCACAGTCTTGCAGGGAGTTGAAAGCCGTGAGGCGAAGCTTTCAGGGACAAAGTCCATGCCAATTACCACCGCTGCTACAAGGGACCCCAGCATGTACCAGGGCCGCCGCTGACCGGGAAGGTCGCTAGCCCACAGGCATGACTGGCAGCGGCCCTGCTTCTGTTCGGCAGAGCCAGGGAGTCAGTCCCACCCACTGGGAGCCCGTCACTTCTCCACCGAGAGCACACTCGCCACCCCTTGCTTCGCATGTCACTAGCCCCCATGTCACTGTGTGCCATGAGGCAATCTGAGAGGTAGAGCTGACACCCCTGCCTGCAGCCCAGTTGCAAGGGACGCCAGAACAGAAGTATAAGCTATCACCACTCGGGGCAGTCTTGGCAGCTTCCCGCCAAGAGTTACGAGGTGATGTGTGCGTGCTCAGTTCTGTTTAAACCCGTGACCCTGGGGACTGTAGCCCGCCAGGCTCCTCTGTCCATGGCACTGTCCGGGCAGGAATACTGGAGTGGGGTGCCATGCCCTCCTCCAGGGGCTCTTCCCGGCCCAGAGACTGAACCTGTGTCTCTTACATCTCCTGCGCTGGCAGGTGGGTTCTTTACCACTAGAGCCCCTGGGAAGCCCAGCACTCTCTAATATGGAGAGGGGTACCACAGGCTGGGGCACCAAAACCACAGGGTTGGGCCCAGAGAGGGAAGATTTCCACCTTGGGGAGGGAAACACCAGCCCTCTGTAAAGGTGGGTTCCTTTGTTTCTTTTAAATATATTAATATTTTTCCTGATGATAAAGGTGCCTTGGGAGAGACTTCCATTTCTAACATGAAAGCCTAGGCTGAAAATTCTCACACTGTAACAGCCTCAATGTGCTGGTAATATAATCCACATTTTCTTAACTAAATAGCAGAACAACCAAAGAAGTAAGGGAAATTCCCAGTGGGAAAACACAAGGAAGGAATTAGAACCTGAAGCTGTGGTAGCTGCTTCAGACATGCTCATCTTGGTACCAAAGGCTTGAGTTTCCACATCCCTTGTCATACTAGGCCAAGGTCCCACTTTCCGACCTCGTGTGCTGAGGAAACTCAACCTTATATTAATCTCATCGTGAACTAAATCTCACTGTACAAAAAAGTTCTTGGATTGGCACCAATCTATAGTTCATGCTTTGAGGAACACTGCATTTAGATTTCATTAAATCAATTACACCTGCTAACTTTTTAAAGATAATTACTAAATAAAACAAACGGAATGTATTTATCTTTCAAACCAGCAGAAGAAAAAGGTGTGTGTGTCACATACACTTACTTTTCAATTTATTAGAAGCTAGGAAAAAAGGGAGGGGGAAAGAATCAGAAAAACACAAAGTACTGGGTTGGCTAAAAAGTTCATTCAGGTATTTCTGTAAGATCTTATATGAACTTTTTGGCCAACTCAATAAAATGGTAGAAAAAATTAACTCCAAACATGATTGCAAAAAATGCAAATAGAATAAATGGACAAGACAGATATTGTCAGATCAGATAAAATTAACAACAAAATCTAACTTTAAATTATTTACATGAAACTCACCTAAGAGCAGAGAAAGCAGAATAAGGCTGAGACTAAAAGGAAAAATGAAATGACAGGTGGGATGGCCAACATTATGTTTCCACCTGGCTAGGCCACAGAAACCCAGATATTTTGTAAAACACTACTCTCGATGTTTCTGGGAAGGCATTCTTTAGATGAGGTTAATATTTAAATTAGTTGACTGTGAGTAAAGCAGATTACCTTTCAGAATGACGGTAGGACACATCTCCCCAGCTGAAGTCCTTAGAAGAAAAAGGCTGAGTTCCCCAGAAGAAGAGGGAATTCTGCCAGCAGACTGCCTTTGGACTCAAAATGCAACCTCCCTGGGTCTCCAGCCTCCTTGCATACTGGACTCACCACATCTCCAAAACTGCATAAGCCAATTACTTAAAATAAACCTCTCTATATACACACACTGTTGGTTCTCTATCTCTGGAGAACCCTGACGAATACAATGAGCAAAAGAAGGCTAAAACAGACCTCAAGGTAAAAAGCGTAAGGTCAACATAAGGGTAGGGGAGTAGAGGGACAAACTATTCGGTATAAAGTAAGCTATAAGGCTATATTGTACAACATGGGGAATCTAGCTGATAATTTATAATAACTATACATTGATTATAACCTTTAAAACTGTGAATCACAATATTATATACCTATGCTGTGGGTGCTGTGCTTAGTTGCTCAGTCATGTCCAGCTCTTTGCGACCCCAAGGACTGTAGCCTGCTAGGCTCCTCTGTCCATGGGGATTCTCCAGGCCAGAATACGGGAGTGGGTTGCCATGCCCTCCTCCAGGGGATCTTCCCAACCCAGGGATGAAACCCAGGTCTCCCGCATTGCAGGCGGATTCTTTACCATCTGAGCCTACAGGGAAGTCTATAACTTATGTAGTATTGTATAGCAACTACAACTTTTTTAAAAAAAGCAGTGAAGATGAGGAAGGCCTGAACATACTGATAAAAAAAGAGTTCTCTAGGAAATCTGCCAGGAACTTAACAACTGGGATATGCATACCCATGAACACTACGACCCTAAACATACAAAGTAGAAATGATTAAACTGTAAGAAGATACTGAAATCTATAATCACAGTGAGAAATGTTTAATGGGAAGTCAAAAACATTGTAACGATGATAAAGATAGGAAAGTAACAGAATTAACAAGATAAACAGTCACTCAGTCATGTCCAACTCTTTGTGACCCCATGGACTGCAGCACGCCAGGCTTCCCTGTCCATCACCAACTCCCAGAGCTTGCTCAAACTCATGTCCATTGAGTTGGTGATGCCATCCAACCATCTCATCCTCTGTAGTCCCCTTCTTCTCCCACTTTCAATCTTTTCCAGCATCAGGGTCTTTTCCAGTGAGTCAGTTCTTCACATCAGGTGGCCAAAGTATTGGAGTTTCAGCCTCAGTCCTTCCAATGAATATTCAGGACTGATCTCCTTTAGGATGGACTGGTTGGATCTCCTTACAGTCCAAGCGACTCTCAAGAGTCTTCTCCAACACCACAGTTCAAAAGCATCAATTCTTCAGTGCTCAGCTTTCTATATAGCCCAACTCTCACACCCACACATGACTACTGGAAAAACCGTAGCTTTGACTAGATGGGCCTTTGTTGGCAAAGTAATGTCTCTGCTTTTTAATATGCTGTCTAGGTTGGTCATAGCTTTTCTTTCAAGGAGCAAGTGGCTTTTAATTTCATGGCTGCAGTCACCATCTGCAGTGAGTCTGGACCCAAGAAAATAAAGTTTGTCACTGTTTCCCTTGTTTCCACATCTATTTGCCATGAAATGATGGGACAGGATGCCATGATCTTCGTTTCTTGAATGTTGAGCTTTAAGCCAGGTTTTTCACTCTCCTCTTTCACTTTTGTCAAGAGGCTCTTCAGTTTCTCTTCACTTTCTGCCATAAGGGTGGTGTCATCTGTGTATCTGAGGTTATTGATATTTATCCTGACAATCTTGATTCCAGCTAGTGCTTCATCCAGTCCAGCATTTCGCATGATGTACTCTGCATATAAGTTAAATAATCAGGGTGACAATATACAGCCTTGACATACTCCTTTCCCAGTTTGGAACCAGTCATTGTTCCATGTCCAGTTCTAACTGCTGCTTCTTGACCTGCATACAGATTTCTATAAAATTCTGTGAAAAGTGAAAGTGAAAGTCGCTCAGTCGTGACTCTTTGCTACCCCACGGACTATACAGTCCATGGAATTCTCTAGGCCAGAATACTGGAGTGGGTAGCCTTTCCCTTCTCCAGGGAAGCTTCCCAACCCAGGGATTGAACTCAGGTCTCCCTCATTGTGGGCGGATTCTTTACCAGCTGAGCCACAAGAGAAGCCCATAAAATTCTGTACCCTATAGGTAAAATGTACAGTTGGTTTTCAAACATATGGAAAAAAAATTGACCACATATTGGCTACAAAAGTAGTCTCAATGAATAGCTAATGACTATTATCAGCTAGATGGTATTTTCTGACCTATGAAACAATTAAAATAGAAAAAGACAATTTAAAGATACTTTTAAAATGCATAAATTTGGAATATTTAGAACATACTGCTAAATGCCACAAGGGTGACTACAGAGAACACAGAGTGTATTTAATGGAACACAAAACATATTTAGTGTCAAAAAAGGATAGAAAGACTACATTTGGAATTCACAGATTTTAACTAAAGGACTACTGAAAGGATAATTTACAGTCTTCAGTGCTTTTATTGGCTTCCCTTGTAGCTCAGTTGGTAAGGAATCTGCCTGCAATGCAGGGGACCTGGGTTACATTCCTGGGTTGGGAAGATCCCCTGGAGAAGGAAATGGCAACTCACTCCAGTATTCTTGCCTGGAGAATCCCATGGACAGAGGCGCCTAGGAGGCTACAGTGCATGGGATCGCAAGAGTGGGACATGACTTAGTGGCTAAACCACCACAGTGCTTTTACTAGAAAATAAATTTTAAAATTAATGTGAAAGATGAAATTATAAAGCAAAGCAAGGGGAAGATTATCACAAAAGTGAGGAGAGTGGAACTTCCCCAGTGGTTAAGGATCCCGCTTGCAGTGCAGGGTACCATGGGTTTGATCCCTGGTCAGGGAACTAGGATCCCACATATCATGGAGCAGCTAAGCCCACATTCTGCAACTACTGAAACCCTACACGCCACAACTGCTGAGCCTGCACACCCAGCGCAACTAGAGTCCACACACCACAACAAAAGATGCTATATGGTGCAGTGAGGAACCTGTATGTCCCAACTAAGACCTGATGAAGCCAAATAAACAATTTTTTTTTTTAAGTGAGGAGAGAGGTTACATTTAGGAAGAGAGCAGAGTGTATTGGGAAGGGTATACGAGGGAATGACAATGTTGGTTTCCTACACTGCATCACAGTTACCCATCTGTTTTGTATTATTACTCTTTAAACCATGCAGTTATTCATATTCCCTTCTGTATAAAAGATATTTTACAATAAAGGAGCTAAGCTAAGAAAACCTTTGAGTTACAAGTGCAACAGTTACACAAATAATAGCAAACAAAATCCAGCTTCATGCTCTTTATAAGAGACATTTCTAAAACATGGATATGGAAAGGCTGCAGGGAAAATGTGGAAAAAGACCTCCCAGTAAAGTAATAGAGAAATCAAGTAACTAAATTAATTTTTAAAAGTGACCTTAAGATAAAAACAAACCAAAAAAGATACAAACAATTATTATGCAAAGAAAAAGCTATACAAAATATTAAAGATTTTAAATCACTAATATAACAATTTTAACTTGAATGCACCAGTAAAATAGTATCAAAACGTAGACAGCAAAATTGATAGAACTACAGGGAGAAAGGTACAGACTTACAACCTGGCTGATAATCAGGCAGATACAAAATTTAAGTAGACAGAATATTTCAACAAAATAATAAGCTCAATTTAATGACTGCTGCTGCTAAGTCGCTTCAGTCGTGTCTGACTCTGTGCGACCCCATAGACGGCAGCCCACCAGGCTCCCCCGTCCCTGGGATTCTCCAGGCAAGAACACTGGAGTGGGTTGCCATTTCCTTCTCCAATGCATGAAAGTGAAAAGTGAAAGTGAAGTCGCTCAGTCATGTCCGACTCTTCGCGACCCCATGGCCTGCAGCCCACCAGGCTCCTCAGTCCATGGGATTTTCCAGGCAAGAGTACTGGAGTGGGGTGCCATCTACATATAGCTAAGTCAGTAAAGAATCTACTGCAATGCAGGAGACCTGGGTTTGATTCCTGGGTGAAGAAGATCCTCTGGAGAAGGAAATAGAAACTCACTCTGGTATTCTCACCTGGAGAATCCCATGGACAGAGGAGCCTGGCAGGCTCCACAGTCCATGGGGTCTCAAGAGTCGGACACAACTTTGTGACCAATGACTGCATAGAGAGCTTTACACCCAACAACTGAAAGATGTATATTCTTCTAATGCACACATAAAACATTAGTGGTAACTGTAGCCCTCCAGGCTCCTCTGTCCATGGAATTCTCCAGACAAGAATACTGGTGTGCACTGCCATTCCCTTCTCCAGGGGATCTTCCCAACCCAAGGATCGAACCCAGGTCTCCTGCACTGCAGGCAGATTCTTTACTGTCTGAGCCACCAGGGAAGCCCATTGTGATAATATACTAGGCTATGAAGCAAGTCTCAAAAGATTTCAAGAATCCATACAGGTAAGGTTCTCTGACCACAGTACAATTCAATTAGAAGCCAGTAACAACAAAACAACCCAGAGGTCTGGAACCGCAAAACCTCACTTAAAAATAAAACATGATAGAAAGAAGGGATAATAATAAAATTGTTCAAAACATGAAGATCCAAGTGATAATAAAATGTTATATATCAAAACTTGCAGAATTGTACAAGTGGCCCTATGAGAGATATTTATAGCCCTAAATGATTATATTAGAAAAGAAGAAAGGCTGAAAAGTAATGAGCTTATCACACAACTTAATAAATTAGAAAAAGAGGGACTTCCCCGGTGGTCCGTGGCTAAGACTCAGCACTTCCAATGCAGGGGGCCCAAGTTTGATTACTGGTTGGGAAACTAGATCCCACATGCCGCAGCTAAGAGTTCCTGTGCTGCTACTAAAGACAGTGCATGCCGCAGCTAAGACCTGACACAGTCAAATACATAAATAAGAAAAATAATAAATCTAAAGAAAATAGAACTGTAGGAGCAAAGATGTGTGAAAAAAACACACATATCCACAAAGTCAAGAGACAGTTCTTAAAGACCAACTGAGTAGACAAACCTCAGGAGAAAATGAGAGAAGACAGAAAACACCATTAGGAATCAAAAGAGGTCCATAATTACAGACACAGCAAAGATGAAAAGCAGTAAGGCACTCAGTGGCTATGCGTCCCACGGGCAAATTATTCAACCTCTGTGATGCGTTGGTTTCATCATCTGTAAATTAGCCTTATCTAAAGTACCAATCGCACATGATGGTTGTGAAAATTAAACTGGTTACTGTATGTAAAACGCTTAGATCAGTCCTTGGCAACAAATGTGATCATAACTAATACATCCAGTGCTCACCAAGTGTTAGCTGTTGCTCCCACTGTTGGCACTTATTGGTTATTTTCCTTTAGCCAGGTGGACTATTTTATTAGTATTTTCTAGGAACATCTTTTGATTCTGTTGATCTATTTAACTGCACTATTTCCTATTTCATTAACTTCTACTCTTATATCTAGCATTTCCATCCTTCTGCTTTCTTCAGGCTTACTCTGTTATTTTTACAAGCTTCTTTAATTGAACATTTAACACATTTGTTTTCAGTGCTTTTTGCTTTCAAAATTTGTTCTTAATGCTAAAAATGTGCTTCTAGTTAAGGTACCAAAGTGCTGCTTAGGTTAAGCTATATAATTTTATTACTTCAGATCTACAGTGGTTTTAAAGCAAGCCCAGGAATCCTCTGATAATCCTCCTATCACAAGATGGTGTCTGATTTCCTGCTTCCTTTAGCCTCACTGACTGAACTCACGTGGACAGAAGTCATGGTGAGTGACTCCTAAAGCTAGCTCATAACAGGTGTGCAGTTACTGCAAAGCCCTACTGAGACGACCATTGTTAGAATTAGCCGCCGTCTACTGGGGAAGCCCAAGCTATGTGAAGAGGCTGTGCACAGGTGTTCCAGCTGCTGACAGTGCCTATCCAATGCCAGACACAAGAGCAGGCCTTCAGATGATTCCAGTCCCAGCCTGGGAGATGTGCCAGCTGATGACCTGTGGACAGAGGGGCAGAGACATGTTGACTCTACAGACTCCAAGCCAAACTACAGACTGGTCAACAAAATAAATGTTATATTTTTAAGCCACCAAGTTTCAGTGTGGTTTGCTTTGTGGCAACAGACAACCAGAACTGTTCCATTTTAAATTTTAACATTATGAAATTATTTTAAAGCCATGAATTATTGAAGAATATGTATTCCATAGTTTCCAAACAAACAAAGCATGGCAGCAGTGGCAGTGGTGACAGGATGGTTTATTATTCATTTCTGATTTAATCTGACTATGGTTAGAAATGTGGTCTGAGAATATAATTTAAATTTGTTAAGAAATTTTGTAATAATCTATAAGTGTTATTGTCCCATGTGTCCTTGTAAAGAATACATCTTTGTTCAGTGCAAGCTTTCATAAATATATGTATTTGTGCATATATATTATGAATATATATGTATCACACACATATGTACAAATACACACACATATATGAAAACACAGATTTAATGGAAATTATATATAAGTCAACATTAGATACATGGTTTTCAAACTTTTTGTTCTCATGACCCCTTACAATATTTTTAAAAATGGAGACTTTTTGTTTGTGTGGGGTATATTTATTAATGACCAGTGTGTTCTCTTGACAAAACTCTGTTAGCCTTTGCCCTGCTTCATTTTGTACTCCCAAATTTGCCTGTTACTCCAAGTATCTCTTAACTTTCTACTTTTGCATTCCAATCCCCTATGATGAAAAGGACATCTTTTTTGTGTGTTAGTTCTAGAAGGTCTTGGAGATCTTCAGAGAACTGTTCAACATCTGTTTCTTTGGCATCAGTGGTTGGGGCATAGACTTGGATTATTGTGATGTTGAATGGTTTGCCTTGGAAACAAATCAAGATCATTCTGTTATTTTTGAGCTTGCACCCAAGTACTGCCATTTTGGACTCTTGTTGACTAGGAGGGCTACTCCATTTCTTGTCAGGGATCTTTCCCCACAGTAGTAGATACAATAGTCATCTGAATTAAATTTGCCCATTCTTGTCCATTTTAGTTCACTGATTTCTAAATGTCCATGATTCCACTTGCCACCTCCTGCTTGATCACATCCAATTTACCTTGAGTCATGAACCTAATATTTCAGGTGTCTAGGAAATATTCTTTGCAGCATCAGACTTTACTTTCACCACTGGACCCATTCACAACTGGGTGCCATTTCTGCTTTGGTCCAGCCTCTTCATTCTTTCTGGAGCAGATATTTCTCTTCTCTTCCCCAGCAGCATATTACTGCCGACATGGGGGGCTCATCTTCTCGTGTCGTATCTTTTTTGCCTTTTCATACTGTTCAAGGGGTTCTCAAGCAAGAACATTGAAGTGGTCTGCCATTCCCTTTTCCAGTGGACCATGTTTTGTAATAAAAAATAGTTACTAATATTTATGATACTGTAAATTAAAGCTGAGACATTTAAAAACATTTTAAAATTCATTAAAAATTGTCATTATAAAACCATGCATATTACAAATGTTTTACTTTAAAAAAAAAAACCCATTTTTCAAAACAAGAAAGTTTAGTAACAAGAGTGGCACTGTTCTGCACTTCTGAAAATTCTTTAATGTCTGGTGTATAAAAAGACAGCTGGACTTTGCTATCTGCTTCTGCATTCAATCTGCTGGGTATATTATTTTGGTCGAAGAACATGAAGAAAATTTAGCCTCACACAGACACAAAACTGGAAAATGGAGAAGTATCATAGTTGTCTTTCCAAGGAACTGTCAATATTCTGTTTTAACACCTTCCCAAAAGACAACAGGTGGTAGTTTCTTAAGGATAACTGTGACAAGAAGTGGAAATCATATCAGTAAACTTTTCATATTCTATTACATTGAAACTGTTTGGGTTACCACATACTTTAAATATGTCTTTTACTACATAAAGTTTTGAAATAATGTGTGTTTGTCATCTTGAAGACATTGTTCTACTGAGTTGAAAAGATGTGTCCAAGTGTTGACACATTTCATTATTTAATACCAGGAAAAAGTCTTATCCACGAATACCACAACTGATCTCATCAGAAAAGTCTTCAAGTATTGGGAAGCTATCAAATTCTTCAATGGTGATGCCTCATTTCTAAAATTCTAATTTTTCTTCAAAACTCAATCTGTGACAATAAATATGTCAATGATCTTTTCAGAAGTGACAGACATGGGACTTCCCTGATGGTCCAGTGGTTAGGAATCCACCTGCCAATGCAGAGGACAGGGGTACAATCCCTGGTCCAGGAAGATCCCCCATGCTGTGGGGCAACTAAGCCTGTGTACCCCAACTACTGAACCCCACACACCCTAGACTCCATGCTCCACAATGAGAGAAGCAACTGAAGTGAGAAGCACACACACTGCAACTGGAGAAAGTCTGTACGCATCACCAAAGACCCAGTACAGCCAAAAATACATAAATATTCAGTCCAGTTCAGCTGCTCAGTCATGTCCGACTCTTTGAGATCCCATGAACTGCAGCACGCCAGGCCTCCCTGTCCATCACCAACTCCTGGAGTTTACACAAACTCATGTCCACTGAGTTGGTAACGCCATCCAACCATCTCATCCACTGTCGTCCCCTTCTCCTCCTGCCCCTAATCCCTCCCAGGATCAGGGTCTTTTCAAATCAGTCAGCTCTTCACATCAGGTGGCCAAAGTACTGGAGTTTCAGCCTCAGCATCAGTCCTTCCAATGAACACTCAGGACTGATCTCCTTTAGGGTGGACTGGCTGGATCTCCTTGCAGTCCAAGGGATTCTCAAGAGTCTTCTCCAACACCACAGTTCAAAAGCATCAATTCTTCAGCACTCAACTTTCTTTATAGTCCAACTCTCACATCCATACGTGACCACTGGAAAAACCATATCCTTGACTAGACGGACCTTTCTTGGCAAAGTAATATCTCTGCTTTTGAATATGCTGTCTAGGTTGGTCATAACTTTCCTTCCAAGGAGTAAGCGTCTTTTAATTTCATGGCTGCAGTCACCATCTGCAGTGGAATTTGGAGCCCCCCAAAATAGTCAGCCACTGTTTCCATATCTATTTGCCATGAAGTGATGGGACAGGATGCCATGATCTTTGTTTTCTGAATGTTGAGCTTTAAGCCAACTTCTTCACTCTCCTCTTTCACTTTCATCAAGAGGCTCTTTAGTTTCTCTTCACTTTCTGCCATAAGGGTGGTGTCATCTGCATATCTGAGGTTATTGATATTTCTCCCGGCAATCTTGATTCCAGCTTGTGATTCACTCAGCCCAGCGTTTCTCATGATGTACTCTGCAGATAAGTTAAATAAGCAGGATGACAATATAGAGTCTTGACATACTTCTTTCCCGATTTGGAACATACTTCTTTCCCTGTTGCTCCATGTCCAGTTCTAACTGTTGCTTCCTGACCTGCATACAGATTTCTCAAGAGGCAGGTCAGGTGGTCTGGTATTCCCATCTCTTTCAGAATTTTCCACAGTTTATTGTGATCCACACAGTCAAAGGCTTTGGCATAGTCAATAAAACAGAAATAGATGTTTTTCTGGTTGGTACAAAAGTATTTTGGTTTTTGCACTGTTGAAATTTGCCATCTAATACTGGAATACATTCTTAAATAAATGTGGTTATGTTATACATTACTTTAATATGCATTTCTCACTTTCTTTCTTTTTTTTTTTTTTTTTGCTAATGACATTACTTTCTGTGTATTTTATATTTATTTTAGACTATGGAAATGATGTTAGACAAAAAGCATATTTGAGTGATTTTCTTGAGTTCAAAATGGGTCATAAAGCAGAGGCGACTACTTGCAACATCAACAACACATTTGGACCAGGAACTGCTAAAGAACATCCAGCGCAGTGGTGGTTCAAGAGACTTTGCACAGGAGACAAGAGCCTTGAAGATGAGAAGTGTAGTGGCCTGCCATTGGGAGTTGAGAACGACAATTAAGAGCCATCATCGAAGCTGATCTTCTTATAACTACACAAGAAGTTGCTGAAGAACTCAACGTCGACCATTCTACAGTTGTTTGGCATTTGAAGCAAATTGGAAAGGTGAAAAAGCTTGATAAGTGGGTGCCTCAAGAGCTGACCAAAAATGTTAAAAATCATCATTCTGAGGTATCATCTTCTCTTATTCTACACAACAAACCATTTCTTGATCGGATTGTGACGTGCGACAAAAAGTGGATTGTATATGACAACCAGAGGTGACCAGCTCAGTAGATGGACTGAGAAGAAACTCTAAAGGACTTCCCAAAGCCAAACTTGCACCAAAAAAGGTCACAGTCACTGTTTGGTGGTCGGCTGCCTGTCTGATCCACTACAGCTTTCTGAATCCCAGTGAAACCATTACATCTGAGAAGCGTACTCAGTAAATCAGTGAGGTGCACTGAAAACCACGAGGCCTGCGGCCAGCATTGGTCAACAGGGAGGGCCCAATTCTTCTCCACAACAACAACCAACTGCACGTCGCACAACCAGTGATTCCAAAGTAGAATGAACTGGGCTACAAAGTTCTGCCTCATCAGCCATATTCACCTGACCTCTCGCCAACCAAAGACCATTTCTTCAAGCATTTCAACAACTTTTTTGCAAGGAAAACACTTCTATACCCAGCAGGAGGCAGAAAATGTTTTCCCAGAGTTTGTCAAATCCTGCAGCATGGATTTTTACACTTCAAGAATAAACTTATTTCTCATTGGCAAAAATGTGTTGATTGTAATGATTCCTATTTTGATTAATAAAGATGTGTTTGAGCCTAGTATGATGATTTAAAATTCACAATTCAAAACCCACAATTACTTTTGTACCAACCTAATAAATAAGTAAAAAAATGTTTAATATTAAGAAGAAAGACATGACAAACTTCATTCATTTTGTGAGAAAATGACTGCCAAATGCTCAGGTCTCATCAGTTTGTCAATAGTTGCTCTTCTGAGTAAAAATGGTGTTTCCAACTTCCGGAATGGCTGTGCGAGGAGCTCCATGGGCCATTCCCAGCAAAACAAGCATAACTGGAAGAAATTATGATTTTAAAGCGTCTAAAATTGTCTTAAGGGATTACAGCAAATGAAGGAACTGTTATTCAAGAAAACCTACTGACATTCAGCAAGAACAGTGAAAGTCTGTGGCATTTCAACCATGTGGCATTTCAACTACTCCATCCATCCCTCACCCTTTCTGCTCAGTATCATGGAGACTCTGCTCCAGGCTGGCACATCAAGAATATAGGGCTCTTTTTCACTTAAGGGCTGTGATACACCCCAACAGGGGCAAGCCGCCTGTGCTTCTCATCTTACCCAACTATGTGTTGCAGAGGCTAAATTCCTGGCAAATCAGAGCTGAGAGGCTGGAGGTGCCCTTTCTCCACCCAGCTCCCACTCAGAGAGCAGATGATTTATGTCAGGTCGCTAGGATAACTGGTGCGCTGAAGGCCCTCGCCCCAGTTTGTTCATAAGAGGTTCCATTCCAGAATATATAAGCTGAGAAGGCCAGGGGCTGTAGTCTCCCACCCAACACTAGCCATAAAACAAGGATGCCGTTCTAAGAGAAACTGGTCACCGTCCCCTCTCCCAGGTCCAGATCCATAACTTAAGAGAGTTTGCCCAAGAGAAGAGGCAGGATGTAAGAACAAAGCACGCCAAAGCTCTTCCCAGATGAACTGACTTTATTTGGAACTGAGAAAGTACAAGGCTGAGGATGCTCTCAAAACCAAATGAGCCTTTGGTAGTGGGCAAGCAAGGGGAGGCAAGTAGCTGTATTGCAGCAACAAGCTAAACTGCAGGCCAGCTTCTTTGCCAGAGAGAATCACGGAAACAGATGGCTCAGAGAAGCCCTCCTAGGTGCAGAACAAATCTCAAGACTAGCCGCAAAAACTCCCCTGCGAAGGGGCCCACATTTACTTGGACTGTTCTGTGGAGCCATTTTTTCCCCCAGAGCACCTTGAAAACAGAGACAATAATCAGTTATTAATAAAAGATCATAGCTGGATATTATACCAAAAATGGAGACAGCTTACTGGAAAGATTAGGAAAAGAGAGCCTGCTAAAACCATGATCACCCCAGGGTGATTGTGAAGTGTATCCAAGGCCGCACTCCTGAGAAAGCTTCAAGAAAGGCTTCATACTCTGGAGTTACGAGAAACAGATTCCACTACCATAACTTGCCAATCACTGAACAAATAAGCAAGTGAGTGACAATGACAAGCTCCGAGGGAAGGGGGACCAGTAACCAGAGTTGCTACAATATGTTATCTTAAATGGGGCTTTCGTGGTTTAGACAGTAAAGAATCCACCTGAAATGCAGGAGACTGAGTTCGATCCATGGGTCGGGAAGATCCTCTGGAGAAGAGAATGGCTACCCACTACAGTATTCTTGCCTGGAGAATTCCATGGACAGAGGAGCCTGGCAGGTACAGTCCGTGGGGTAGCAAAGAGTAGAACACAACTAAGCAACTAACACTTTCACTTATCTTAAATACCAGTTACCAACAAGAAATTATGTATACGGAAACAGAAAAATAAATATGACCCAAACAGGAAGAAAAAGCAGACAACAGAAACCATGACCGGACTCGGATATTAGATTTAACAGACATAAACTTCAGAGCAGTATTATAAATATGCTCAAAGATGTTATAGAAATCATGATTAAAGAAGTAAGGCAAAATGTGATGACAATGTCTCATCAAATAGAGAATATCAAGACGAAGAAATTTTTAAAAAAATTAATTCTGGTGTCGAGAAGTACAAGAGTGATACAGCAAGTTCACTAGAGACCCTCAGCAGTAGATTTCAAAGGGCAGAAAAAAAGACTCTGTAAACATGAAGTTATATCAATAGAGATTCTACAATCCAAACAACAAAGAGTGAAGGAAAATGAACAGAGGACTTGATTGTAAGATGCCAGAGTAGAAAGAGCCCGAGTTCGCCTCCTCTCATGGGCACACACAAAATTACAGAACAGAACAATTACAGAACAACTGTCAACAAAAACAGACTGGAACCTGTAAGAAACGCTCTTCCGCAACCACAGATATAAAGAAGGAATCCCAACAAGGTGGGCAGGAAGGGAACTGGCGTGGTATAGTCAAGACCCGCAGCCCTAGGTGGGCGATCCACGAAAGGGAGGATGAGTAATTCCAGCTGCAGAACTTCCCCCCAAGGAGGAAAAGGGCCTGAGCCCCACCGCAGGCTCCCCAGCCCGGGGGTCCCGCATCAGGAGGGCGAGCCCCAGAACGTTTGGCTCTGAAGGCCAGCAGGACTTACTTTGAGGAGACTCAGAGGGCTGTGAGAAATAAAGACGCCACTATTAAAGAATGCACACAAAATCTCTCATGGCAGAGGCAGCCATATGAAAGGAGATTGTGTTAGAACTATGTGCTGATCTTGGAGTGTCTCCTGGAAAAGCAAGGGGCAACCAGAGCTCACCCTGGGACACAGACACTGGTGGCAGCCATTTGGCGAGCTCATTCTATCACACGGGCACTGGTGCTGACAAGCGGCATTTTGGAATCCTCCCTTTAGCTTAGTAGCCTCAGGATCCAGAGCTACTTCCACCCAGTCTGTAGGCACCAGAACCAGTATCTCTCAGGCCAAACAACTAACTGGGTGAAGACAGGGCCCCAGCTCACCAGGAGGCAGCCTGCCTTAAGACACCCTAATTCCTTAGCCATCCCAATGAGAGGGTCCAGGACTGGACCCCACAAACCAGTGCAAGGCACTGGGCCCAGGACCCCCAGGACCCTGCAGCCAGAGACTCAAACCCAGCTCCACAGAACATTTCCCACAAAATTAGAACAAATACTGTTAAAATTTCTATGAAAACTCAAATGACCCTAAATAGCTGAAATGAGCTTGAGAAATAACAGAGCTGGAGGTTTCACACCCTCTGACTTCAGATTATACTACAAAGCTACAGTAATCAAAACAGTATAGTATGGGCACAAAAATAGACACATAGATTAATGACACAGAATAGAGAGCTCAGAAATAAATCCATATACTTATAGTTAATCTATGGCAAAGGAGGCAAGAATATACAATGGAAAAAAAGACAGTCTCTTCAATAAGTGGTGCTGGGAAAACTAGACAGCTATATATAAAAATGAAATTATAGTATTTTCTAAATACCATACACAAAAATAAACTCAAAATGGATTAAACACCTAAATATAAGTCCCAAACCCATAAAACTCCTAGAAGAAAACATAGGCAGAACACTGACACAAATCATAGCAACATTTTTTTAAATCTGTCTCCTAAGGCAAAGGAAACAAGCAAAAATAAATAACTGGGACCTAATTAAGCACAGGATACCATCAGCAAAGGGAAAAGACAACCTAATACACGGGAGAAAATACTTGCAAATGGTAAGGCCTATAAGAGATTAATATCTAAAACATATAAACAGCTCATACAAGTTAATATAAAAAAACCAACCCAATTAAAAATGGGCAGAAAATTTGAAAAGACATTTTTCCAAAGAAGACATCCAGATGGCCCACAGGCATATGAGAAGATGCTCAACACCACTAATCATCAGAGAAATGCAAATCAAACCCACCATGATGAATGACTACCATCAAAAAGACCATAAATAACAAATACTGGTAAGGATGAGGAGATAAGGGAACCCTACACACTGCTGATGGGAATGTAAATTAGTGTAGCCACTGTATAAACAGTATGGAGGTTTCTGAAAATGCTAAAAATAGAACTACCATATGACCCCAGGTAAATGAATAAAGAAGATGTGGTACACACACACACACACACACACACACACACACACACACACAGGAATACTACTCAGCCATAAAAAATAACTAAAACCTTGACATTTCCAGCAATGTGGATGAACGTGGAGGGTATTAAGCTAAGTGAAATCAATTCAGTTCAGTCACTCAGTCGTGTCTGACTCTTTACGACCCCATAAATCGCAGCACGTCAGGCCTTCCTGTCCATCACCAACTCCTGGAGTTCACTCAGACTCATGTCCATCGAGTCAGTGATGCCATCCAACCATCTCATCCCCTGTCGTCCCCTTCTCCTCCTGCCCCCAATCCCTCCCACATCAGTCTTTTCCAATGAGTCAACTCTTTGCGTGAGGTGGCCAAAGTACTGGAGCTTCAGCTTTAGCATCATTCCTTCCAAACAAATCCCAGGGCTGATCTCCTTCAAAATGAACTGGTTGGATCGTTAGACAAAGACAAATACTATATGGACATGTGGGATCTAAACAATAAAACAAACTAGTGAATATGACAAAAAAGAAAGAGACTCGGATACAGCGAACAAACTAGTGGATATCACTGGAGACAGGGAAGGGGTGAAGGGCAAAATAGGTGGGAGGGGATCACGAGATATAAACTACTATGTATAAAAGCTACATGCTACAGGATATACTGGATGGCACAAGGAATACAGCCAATATTTTCACAATAACTATAATCGGAGTATAACCTTTAAAAATTGTGAATCACTATGTTGTGCCCCTGAAATATATCGTATATCAACTACACTTCAATTAGAGGAAAAAACCAGAATCAGACTCACAGATACAGAAAACAAACTAAGGTTACCAAAAGGGAGAGGGAGAGGGGGGGAGAGAAATTATGAACGTAGGAATGAGATACAAACTGCTAAATAAAATAGATGAACAAGAAGCACATAGTGAACAGCTCCGCAAATGATAGTCAGCACCTTCTAATAACATACATAAGTCTACCTAAAACTAACATAATACTGTAAACCAGCTACACTTCAATAAAACAAACAAAAGCTAGAATTGTATGCCTTTTCCCCACAACGCATGTACAAGCTCCATGAAGGCAGGAACCTTTCTTTCTTTGGTTCATCACCAGATGCCAGCATTTACAACAGAATCTTGTACAAAAACAGGCAACTCAAATCTTTGTTGAGTAAGTTAACATCTTGGAATATTTCCCTTTTTTTTGCTCTTTAGCCCATATATTTTTCTATGAAATTTAAAAAACATATTTTCTAAAAAATTTGCATGTTTATATGGCTGAATATTTTAATGTAAAATAGGCAATTACATCTACTCTCTCAGCAATCCAAACTCACTTCTGATTTTGAAACACTTTTTAGCAGTCCCCCTAGAGCTAGTGAAAGTCGCTCAGCCATGTCCAACTTTTTACATCCCCATGGACTATAGTCCATGGAATTCTCCAGGGCAGGGTACTGGAGCGGGTAGCCTATCCCTTCTGCAAGGGATCTTCCCAACCAATGGATTGAACCCAGGCCTCCCACATTGCAGGCGGATTCTTTACCAGCTGAGCCACCAGGGAAGCCCAGTTAGTTATTTATGCAGGTAAATAATCTCACACAAAGGCTTGGACAGAAGAGAAGGTGACAGAGCCCAGCTCCAGCCCAGTGTCCCCCCATCCCACCACTGACAAAGACACTGCCACCATTTTTTTTCCTGGTCAAATATACATTCTTCTAAACAAAAAATTACTGATTTTATCACAGTAGGAACCTCAGGAATAAATGGCTGATTCGCAACAGAATTGGAATTCTGATGAAGAAACATACCAAAATACTCCAGAAGCTGTTCTGATTTATCACCCACTGCCATCTAAACCAAAGACTGCGGCTCTGCTGCCCAGCTAGAATAACTTCCCGTGATGACAGACAAGAAAAACTTACTTTCTGATCCTGTGGTTGGGAAAGTTGCTGCGACTCCTTTCCTTTGATACCTGTTTACTGTTAACTCACACACGCTGCAGGGAATGAGTCACTGGACCTCCCTTCTCCTGTGGGTGCAGTTTTACTGACCCTTTAACTAATGGGTATATCCTATGCTGATGTCCCAGGGATGGAGGTAAATTATTAATGTGTTTTAAGGCAAAAATGGCTCACAACTCTTTATCTTCCCTCTTGAGAAAATGCTAATGAAGGAAAATACAGGTGGAAAAAAATAAGACAGGAAAAAACAACCTCCTGTTTTCTGTTCTTCCATTCCATGAGTGGGTAAGTGGTAATTGGTAGTAGACGGGGTTTTGCTTTCCTGGAGCAGAGACTTGAGAGAGTATTTTAAAAATGTGGGTCTCAAAAAGTAGTTTCCGTTTGTAGCTATAATTTAAGAAGTCCACATCTGTTTGAACTGGATTGTTAGGTTAGGTTTCTTTTTTTTTTTAATGGTTGTTTGCACATTTTCATAAAAATGAATACTTGGGTTTGGTTTTGTATGCTGTAACTATGTATAGTTTTATCTAGCTTTTAGTTCAAAACTTTATATTATAAATAGTACTGGGAGAAATGCCACAAATGAAGATGTGTTTGCAGCTGCCTAACACTAGTTAGGATACTGTGCTTGATGTTGGTAGAAAGGAAAGTTGAGGAGGGTTTGTGATAGGCCCTGAGGGGTGGAAGGCAATTGGCAATATGGTCTGTAAGGTCAGAAGAAATCTAGAAAAACAACTTGGACACTGTTGATTGACACTGTGTCCAATCACAGCTTTCAAAGAAAACAGACAGCATTTGGAATGAAGAGGCCTTAGTCAATGATGTCCCCGTAACTGGCAGAAGATGACTGATTCATTTAGAAAACTGAATTCCAAGTGTGTCAATTCTGTTCTAAAAAGAACGATAAAGGGGTCAGTACCACCGGATCTATTAAGATGGATTCTGAGGAATAAAGGATTATGCCTGAAAAGGTATGTTGAGCTGAAACAGCTCTATGAAAATGAGTTTAGATATTCATTGCGTGATTTCTAGAAACAGGTCCCTTTTTAACTTGAACACAATGTTAAAACTCGTTAAAGGTGGCCCCAGAGACATTCTTGGGAGGTCTAAGGGCAATAAACATAAAACCTCCATCTCATTATGGATACTCAGCAAAAGGCAGCCATTATGACTATGAGATAATCTAGTGCAAAGTCCTATGTAAACCGGGCTGTATGAATCCAGAGGTATCACTATTATTACCCTGATGATGACGATGAATGTGATAATACATGTCAACTGTTGGAATCACAGTGCATTTTTATTTTTCAGTAACAAGGAGAGTGGTTGGGTCCCCAGGAGCCTCATGCATCTAGCATAAATTCCTCTGCATCTGTAGAACCAAAGGGATCCCCTCTAACCCTGCCCAGCCCCACAACCCAGCCTGGGCACTGCAAATAGCTGTCACCTGCCATGGTCCTGGACCAAAATGCTCCTCAGTTTTGAACAGGCTACTGAATTGGTCCTAAGAAGCCTGTCCTTCAAATAAGGCATTGAGGCTGCTTCAAAACACATTTGGAGATGCAGTAATTTAATGCAATTATATCTTACTGCCATTTTTTGTTTTAAAAAAGCCTGGAAACAGTCCATGAACTTTAACTGCCAGGTCTCACTTCTTCCCTTTAAAATACAGCAAATTTGGACCCTGAGAAGGTTCTTCCTCCCGAGATTTCACATTTCCATGACTACTTCAGGGGGCTTCTTTACAATAAGATGAGAGGTATTATCAGCAGTATTACTGCTACAGGTATTATGCAACAGATAATAACAGAGGTATTAACAGGGTGGTAACAGCCTTCTGGAGAAGGAAATGGCAACCCACTCCAGTATTCTTGCCTGGAAAATCCCATGGATGGAGGAGCCTGATGGGCTATGGTCCATGGGGGTCGCAAGAGTTGGACATGCCTTAGCGACTAAACCAACAACAGCCTTGAAAACCCCTTTTCTAGTCTCCTGTGTCTTTTACAAATTCAGCACTCATGTACAGAGAGCTGGGTATAAAATATTTAACAACTCTTGCATATAGAAGTCTAGCTCCCTCACAGCCAGTGAGACCTGCCCCCCCCTCAACTCTAAAAGCTGGGTTGGGGGTGTTGCAGGTAAATTTTCCATGGCATTCCCTTTGCTCTAAGTCCCTTATTTGAATTTTTATGGACAGGGTTTCTTAAAGTGAGGTCTCTGCTACAATTGGCAACCCACTACAACTGCCTACTGTAAGGTCCTATCTCCCAAGGTACTAGCTACAGACCACCTGCATCAGAACCACTTTGAACTGGATAAAAAGCAGAGCCTGATCACAGACCTAATAAGCCAGAATCTCTGGTAGGGATCAAGAATGTGCATTTCTTCAAGGCTCCTGGGTGATCCCCACAAACACTGAAGTCTGGGAACCACCAGAGAAAGACATGGCAGATGCTTCCATCTGGCCATATCACCCAGGGCTCAGCATACCTGCTGGACTACATTGCAACCATATGAAAACCAGAGTGGAGATTTTTTACTTCACTCAGAAACAGAAATCAATGTATACCAAAGACTTACAGGATGACACTTTGAAAATTAAGGTGAAAAGGACACATGGTAGATGGTTATCTATATGACTGCGATAAGGGGAAGAATTCTTAAGCAAGGTTCCAAAGGTACACACCAAAAACAAACAACAGATACTTTCCTGGTTAATGAAGCGCATCATAGGAAGAGTTGACAAGCATGACAGGTATAGAGATCATATTTGGCATCTTTAGATCTAAATATCTAGAACACATAAGTGATCTCTGCAAATCAATCAGAAAAGACCAAGGGTGCCAACAGAACAGTGAGCAAAGGACAGGAATAGAAAATTCACAAAAGCACTTATTTTCAGAGAAACACAAATTAAATTTACAAGTCATTACTTGATACCCATTAAAATGGATATAAGTGCCTGGCAAACAGAAAGTTGGGTAAAACCAAATCCTGCAAGGACGTGCAGAAGCCAAGGGTCCTAAAAGACACTGTTGGAGGGAGTTTAACCTGGTGCAGCCACTCTGTCAAATCAAGTCAAACTATCTTTCAGTACGTCTTGAAAGATAGCCTGCCCATGCCCTAAGTGTGGTCCTGCAAGTCCATCTGAGATCTATTAATATATTCCAGAGGCAAAGAACTACATGTACATACAGTAACACAAATAGTGTTTTATAATGTTGGGGAAAAAAGCATAAAAAAAGAGAACTATCAATAGTATAGTGTCATTTGTCTAAGTTAAAAATATACACAAAAGAGCTGTGTGTGAGTGGAAATTGGAGAAGAAAAAACTAAATCCTGACTTCTAGCTGAATAACAACAAACTACAACAAAACATGGGCCAGGTAAGTCTAGCTAAAGAGAGAAACTTTAAATTCAGCTCCAAGACAAAAATGAACATTGCTGTTAATCAGGATTTACAGTACTGACTAAAATACTCTTGAGGTCTCAGCACTCCTGTACTACAGGAAGTTAATCCTTCATCAACTGGCGGGGGCCTGATGCTGGCTGGAATCCTGCAGCTGTGTCCATGGCCCTGCCTACTCACCACCCACCAGGCAGGGCTGGGTGCAGGTGTGCGAAGATCCCCTGATACCCCTTCCCCAATTTCACTCCCATGAGCACTTGCAGATGTTGTAAAAGGCAGGTATGATGATGTAGGCACTTTGTGTTAGGATTATTTTTACTCAGTCACCAAAAAAGTAACAAGAAAAATAACTGCAATTCCAAGAGAAAATGGACAGACTTCAGAATTTAAAACACAGAAAAATAGGAGGGAAAAAAGAAGATCTGAAAGGTTTCCCCTTTCTGGTGGATGGTGCAGGTTAGTTACTTCCTGGGTCCGTAAGGAGGGGAATACAGCAAAGCCTGAGGCTGCTTCTCTCAAGCTGTTCCACGATCCGGCAGCATGTTGCTTCTTATGCTTCCAGGAACGATAGCTATCAGTGTGGGTTTGGCCCCACAGGAAGCCAGGTTGACCAAAGACCTGAGTTCTGAGACTGCAGCTATTTCATCTGGGGCCACAGAATCAGGAAGGCAGCCCTTTCTTTTTTTTTCAATTCAGTGAGCGGGTTCCGAGAACCTCTGGCGCATGTGGCCTGTGCTGGAGACACAAGGGGACACAAAGAAGATGGGGGCATGGCTGCTGGGGAGGCGGTATCTAGTTAGCGTCACTGTATCTCTGTTACTCAACACTCATCAGTTCTCTGCAGAATCAGAAAGCTAAGCTGAGCAACAGGGGTACCACAGAACATCTTATGAGATCCTTCACCAAATGTAGTGCATTTATCAAGTATCTACTCCATGCACTTTGTGACCCCATGGACTGTATCCCGCCAGGCTCCTCTGTCCATGGAATTCTCTAGACAAGAATACTGGTGTGGGTTGCCGTTTCCTCCTCTAGGGGATCTTCCCAACCCAGGGATCAAACCTGGGTTTCCTGCACTAGCAGGCAGATTCTCTACCACTGAGCCACCAGGAAAGCCCACTCCATACACAGAGTTACACAAAGGCATGAGATGTAGGAGGGTGGATTATTGAGTTTAATAGGAACTCAATAATTGGAGGCAACAGAGCACAGAGAACTACCACCAGGTTAAGTGTCATTTAGGGGACCAATCATGCAGTGTGAAGACAGCAGAGGGCTGCTGACGGTTAGTGAGAGAGCAGAAAGGGCCATGGGTCGTGAAGGATGGATGAGACTGGATCAGTGAAAAGAACAACGGGGGAACAGTGTGAACAAAAGCAAAGGTTTGAGGGAACTCCCTGGTGGTCCAGTGGCTAAAACTCTGTGTTCCCAAAGCAAGGGGCCCGGGTCTGATCACTAGTCAGGGAACTAGATTCCCACATCCACAACTAAAGAATCCACGTGCTACAAGGAGGACTGAAGGTCCTGTATACTGCAACCAGGACTCAGTGCAGCCAAATAAATAAACATAAGGAAATATATACAAGCAAAGGCTTGAAGTGAAAGGTACCCTCCCTCTCTGGGTAGCATTTTTCTCTTCACTTTCTCAAAAGCAATATAAGGGCCTCTTCCCTCTTTATCCCGTGCACCATGGTCTTAGAGGAGTCACCTACGGTTTTCCTGTTTTCCAACCAGCATCTCATGATAAACTGCGTGTGTTTCCATTTTGCGTGAAGGAAACCTTGTGCTAAAACTATAGACTGGGAAAACATTAGCACCACGAGAATAAAAACAAACCATCATCCTTCCAAAGGAGGTAATCAGCCAAATGAGGTCACCTGATAGCAGGAAGAAAGGGAACGACCAGTAGGGTTTGTTACAGTGGCAACAATGTCCCTTATTTCTTCATAGTATAAGCTACAATCTTCTGACGGCTTAAATGATATGTTCCTCATTAAAACACAGGTTGACACCGTACACTCAGCTGGACCCTGGTGACTGAAAGATGGATATCATGGCAGGATTTTCCCAAGGATGCCCAAGGTAAGACCCTCTTTCCAAAAAGTGACACTACCAGTTTGTTCACTCAGAAAAATGAGAACGTCTAAAAGAAGCTCAGGAGGTCGGGATGTCCTGGGAAGCTGCAAGAATTAAGATGGACTATACGTGGATTAGAGACAGAAAATTTTCAAAAAATATTTACACTTAAATATAAATGATTCATTGGTTTCTTAAAAGAAAGGTTAAGAGTTAAACTCCAATTAAATATAAAAAACAAATCAGATTTTGTGTTATGTTATGTAAAGCAGACACTTTCAATACAAATACTCATCCATTCAGCAAATTCTAGAATTTATGTCACAGTCTTGGTTACAAATGATTTTTAGAGACACAAACTGCATGTGAGGAGTGGTTCCTGGCACTGAAGGAGGTGTTTTTAATGAAATGACACATTTTATTTTACACGGTGTGTATACACATAATTGCCTTGTACACATGCATGTATGTACATATCTATACAGATAAATGTATATGTTTATATCTGTTGTTCAGTCGCTAAATTGTGTCCGACTCTTTGTGACCCCATGGGCTGCAGCACCACAGGTTTCCCTGTCCTTCACCATCTCCTGAGGTTTGTTCAAATTCGTGTCCAATATCTTTACATAAGGGCTTTCCAGGTGGCACTAGTGGTAAAGAACCTGCCTGCCAATGCAGGAGACATAAGAGATGTGGGTTCTACACCTGGGTTGGGAAGATTACCCTGGAGGAGGGCATGGCAGCCCACTCCAGTATTCTTGCCTGGAGAATCCCATGGACAGAGGAGCCTGGAGGGCTACAGTCGATAGGTTGCAAAACGTCAGATACAACTGAAGCGACCTTGGCATGCACGCACAAGCTTATATAGACATATAAAATGATGCTTTTATGTGTGTAATAAAATAAAGCCGAGTCTTTCTCATACTGCAATAAAAATCTCTGTACATAATGACTAGGCTCCCGGACCCCCTGACTAGTTGGGGCTGTTTGCTCTAGCACAGCTGGGGCTCCCCAGTAACATTGCTCTGATCTGTGCTCTCCTTCTCTCTGCAGGCAGCAAATTCACAGCATTCGGATCACGGGAGGTACCGTTACACCTCACAAATCAATATGGACAACTCCTCAAATTCGATCCTTGAATACAAGTTTGAAGCTAATTCCTGCAAGAATTTCATTATTAACTGAAGTGCAATTTAGAATCTGTGATTGAAACGCCTGCCGGCTACAATTCCCAATTCTCCTCTTCTACTAGATTACCCTGCATTTGTTAGAAAATGTATTAACCTTAAGTTAAAGGAAGTTCCATTTGTGTGCTTGTATATACACAAGAACACGCATATAGTAGATTACTATATCCTTCCTCCTCTGTTGAAAACAAAAGTAAAAAGAAACATACTAGGCTTCTTCAGGCAAAAGAAGCTCACAGTCAATAGGGTACAAGTTTTGGGGACTCTGGAGTAAAAGAAAAGCTCACGGGCAATCTGCATTTTGGTGGTCACGTGCAAAATCCATTTGACAAGTTTTAGGCTGTTTTTAACGACATTTCTTCTTTCTTTTCTCCCTAAGTCGCTTCACCCTGACTGGTAGGCTGGACAGTTTATTTCAAGGGCACTTACACATGGTGACAGCGTCTGATGCTTTGGGAGGGACACAGTGAAGGCCACGGACAGGGGCACTGTGAGCCAGACTAGCACCCAGAGGGACCACCAACCCAGAGGCCATGTCCCCACCCTGACCAGCTCACCCCATCAACAGCCAGGCCTTTGGAACACAGGGCACATGTCCCAGGATAGCAGCACCCATCTACATCCCCAGTAACAGTGCACAAGGGTTCCCTTTAGTCCACATCCTTGCCAGCATTTGATGTCATCTGGATAATAGCTCTCCTAACAAGCATGAGGTGATATTGTGGTTTTGATTCGTATTTTCCTGATGATTAGTGATGCTGAGCATCTTTTTACTATCTTTGGCCATTTGTATATCTTCCTTGGGAAAATATCTAATTGAATCTTTTGATACTTTACTCATTTGTTAATAGGGTTCTTTCTGTTTGTTTGCTGATGAGTTGTACGAGTCCTTTATATATTTGGAACCGTTGTTGCTGTTGTTGTTTAGCCACTTAGTCCTGTTTGTCCCTTTGCAATCCCATGGACTGTAGCCCACCAGGCTCCTCTGTCTGTGGGATTTTCCAGGTAAGAATACTGAAGTGGGTTGCCATTTCCTCCTCTAGGGGATCTTCCCAGACCAGGGATCGAGCCTGCATCTCCTGTGTCTCCTGCATTGTCAGGCAGATTCTTTACCTGCTGAGCCATCATGAAAGCCCAATGTTTCAGGGAAGGGCTCTGAAATGAATGCAGGCTCTTGATCAACTAATTTAGGAATAACTATATAAAACAGCCCAGTGTTTGTTAACATTGCATTTATATATTAGGCTCTCTTGGTGTTTTCAAGCGTTTGATAAGGTGGACCAGCACAGAAGTTTTGCTTTTGGGAGAGTTTATTTATACTTGGTGAAATGAGAATTAATAAAAAAAACTTTAGAATTAAATGCCTGGTTTCTAGAAAAGGAAGAAAAAGGGCAAGCTAGCACCTTCCATCTTCATCCTTACATCCTGAGCAACTGCTAAAAGATGATGACCACAGGGGACTTTGTTCAGACTGGCCTATTTACCTCATTATAGCAAGGGCACTTTCTAATCACACCAACAAATTGCTTCAATGACCGTTTCTAATTTCCTCTTCCTTTAGATACTTTTCTCACTTTTCTCTGTAAAACTTCTACTTCCTTTCATGCCCATCTGCCCTCATGTTGGCATCAGGTCCCCGGCCACCTGCCTTCTCTGTCTACTCCAGCACATCTCCCCTCCAGGATCCACTAAGAGAAGCTGTTTCAGAGTTCCTGATCATTAACATAATTAACACCTTTTCATTGTGGAAGAGACGGGCAGTCACCTTTCAAGTGCAGCAATTATGGAAATAATCACGCAGATGTGTGGCAATTTCATAGTAACTGTGCACCTATGGCATACTGGAGGAGGCTGGGAGGGTTCCAACCTGCTTGAGTATGCAGTGATGCTAATTAGTGTGATAACTTGTATTTAGACGGCGCCATTCTGCCCCAGCCACCTAAACTGGTGTACAATTATGTACAATTAACAGTCACCTATAAAGAGTGACAACATTCAGAACACAAGAGCCATCTTTTCAGAAAGGAATACAGGCAGAGGAAAGCTTGGGGACAGGCTGGCATTTCTTTTCTTGGGGAGAAGCCTCCCCTGTTGAGTCAGCAGTGATGGGGCAGACATGAAATTCAGACTTCTTGCTTCTTTCAGTCTTCTAGGAGATAAAGATGGCAGAAATGAAGACTTGGCATGTCTGAGCCTGAGGCTGGAAAGGTAGATATGCCAGACGCCAGAACCCTGCAGGAGGCAAAGTGGTATGGATAGTTTGGGATGGTCACTCTAGGAAGACACAACTGAACAGAATACACATGGAATTCTGCAGTAAAAGACAAAGATGCCACAAAAAAAGAAAACTACAGGCCAATATAACTGATGAACATAGATGCAAAAATCCTTAACAAAATTATAGCAAGCAGAATCCAACAACACATTAAAAAGGTCATACACCATGACCAAGTGGGCTTTATCCCAGGGATGCAAGGATTCTTCAATATCCGCAAATCAATCAATGTAATTCACCACATTAACAAATTGAAAAATAAAAGCCATATTCTCAATAGATGCAGAGAAAGCCTTTGACAAAATTCAACATCCATTTATGATAAAAACTCTCCAGAAAGCAGGAATAGAAGGAACATACCTCAACATAATAAAAGCTATATGTGACAAACCCACAGCAAACATTATCTTCAATGGTGAAAAATTGAAAGCACTTCCCCTAAAGTCAGGAACACGACAAGGGTGCCCACTTTCACCACTACTATTTAACATAGCTCTGGAAGTTTTGGCCACAGCAATCAGAGCAGAAAAAGAAATAAAAGGAATCCAAACTGGAAAATAAGAAGTAAAACTCTCACTGTTTGCAGATGACATGATCCTCTACATAGAAAACCCTAAAGACTCCACCAGAAAATTACTAGAGCTAATCAATGAATATAGTAAAGTTGCAGGATATAAAGTCAACATGCAGAAACCCCTTACATTCCTATACACTAATAATGAGAAAGTAGAAAAAGAAATTCAGGAAACAATTCCATTCACCACTGCAATGAAAAGAATAAAATACTTAGGAATATATCTACCTAAAGAAACTAAAGACCTATATATAGAAAACTATAAAACACTGATGAAAGAAATCAAAGAGGACACTAATAGATGGAGAAATATACCATGTTCATGGATCGGAAGAATCAATATAGTGAAAATGAGTATACTACCCAAAGCAATCTACAGATTCAATGCAATCCCTATCAAGCTACCAGCCATATTTTTCACAGAACTAGAACAAGTAATTTCAAGATTTGTATGGAAATACAAAAAACCTCGAATAGCCAAAGCAATCTTGAGAAAGAAGAATGGAACTGGAAGAATCAACCTGCCTGACTTCAGGCTCTACTACAAAGCCACAGTCATCAAGACAGTATGGTACTGGCACAATGACAGAAATATAGATCCATGGAACAAAATAGAAAGCCCAGAGATAAATCCACACACATATGGACACCTTATCTTCGACAAAGGAGGCAAGAATATACAATGGATTAAAGATAATCTCTTTAACAAGTGGTGCTGGGAAAACTGGTCAACCACTTGTAAAAGAATGAAACTAGATCACTTTCTAACACCATACACAAAAATAAACTCAAAATGGATTAAAGATCTAAACTTAAGACCAGAAACTATAAAACTCCTAGAGGAGAACATAGGCAAAACACTCTCCGACATAAATCACAGCAGGATCCTCTATGATCCACCTCCCAGAATACTGGTAAAAGCAAAAATAAACAAATGGGACCTAATTAAAATTAAAAGCTTCTGCACAACAAAGGAAACTATAAGCAAGGTGAAAAGACAGCCTTCAGAATGGGAGAAAATAATAGCAAATGAAGCAACTGACAAACAACTAATCTCAAAAATATACAAGCAACTCATGCAGCTCAATTCCAGAAAAATAAACAACCCAATCAAAAAATGAACCAAAGAACTAAATAGACATTTCTCCAAAGAAGACACACAGATGGCTAACAAACACATGAAAGATGCTCAACATCACTCATTATCAGAGAAATGCAAATCAAAACCACAATGAGGTACCATTTCACGCCAGTCAGAACGGCTGCTATCCAAAAGTCTACAAGCAATAAATGCTGGAGAGGGTGTGGAGAAAAGGGAACCCTCTTACACTGTTGGTGGGAATGCAAACTAGTACAGCCACTAAGGAGAACAGTGTGGAGATTCCTTAAAAAATTGCAAATAGAACTGCCTTATGACCCAGCAATCCCACTGCTGGGCATACACACCGAGGACACCAGAATTGAAAGAGACACGTGTACCCCAATGTTCATCACAGCACTGTTTATAATAGCCAGGACATGGAAGCAACCTAGATGTCCATCAGCAGATGAATGGGTAAGAAAGCTGTGGTACATATACACAATGGAGTATTACTCAGCCATTAAAAAGAATACATTTGAATCAGTTCTAATGACGTGGATGAAACTGGAGCCGATTATACAGAGTGAAGTAAGCCAGAAAGAAAAACACCAATACAGTATTCTAATGCATATATATGGAATTTAGAAAGATGGTAACGATAACCCTGTATGCGAGACAGCAAAAGAGACACAGATGTATAGAACAGTCTTTTGGACTCTGTGGGAGAGGGAGAGGGTGGGATGATTTGGGAGAATGGCATTGAAACATGTATAATATCATTTTAGAAATGAATCGCCAGTCCAGGTTTGACGCAGGATACAGGATGCTTGGGGCTGATGCACTGGGATGACCCAGAGGGATGGTATGGGGAGGGAGGTGGGAGGGGGGATTCAGGATTGGGAACACGTGTACACCTGTGGCGGATTCATATTGATGTATGGCAAAACCAATACAATGTTGTAAAGTAAAAAAAAAAAAAAAAAAAAAGACAACGATCCTGTTCCTGCAGAACGAGATGAGACCTGAGGTTTCACAGCAGCGTATGTAAAAAGGAAGTGTTTACACACTTCAAGTCCACAGAGCCATATGGTTTCTGGAGATGGAAAAGCAACTATCAGTGTCACTAAACGACAAACCGTTAGCATCAGCAACAGAGCTGGGCCAGCTCTATTGTCAGACCACAGGCAGACAGAGAAGCACATTCACTCTGGCCCCTGTGTTTCCAGAGGGATGCTGGTAAATGAGGCGGCAGACAAAAGAGCCCGGAGAGGTGGAGGGTCTGGAAACCAGCATGCAGCCGTATGAGCAAAGAGGCAGCTCAGAGGAAGAGACATGACATGCTGAGAGAGCGGAGACATTACTGCAGTATACAGAAGTTTCTGCTGTTTTAAGAGGTTGGACGTAGTTTATCTTATTACCAGTTAGATTAGATTCCACTGGTGGAAGTTACAGAGAGGAAGTTACATAGAAGGTATATATGCAAATCCAACATAAAGGCTTGAAAGATGCCAAGCTTCCAAACATGGGATTTACTCAGACAGAAACTGAACAATCCCTTATAGTTTGTGGGTGGAGGAACTGATCGTGGGCAGAGGTGAGGGTAAGGCTGCCTCTGGGGCTCCATCAAGGAGAGTGAGACCTGCAGAGTGGATGGCTAGATGGTGCTGAACAACTGGAAGACCACAGCCATGCTTCTGTGTGGGGGTCAGACACACAATCTTCCTCGGTTCCCTGTTCTTTATTTTATTGCTTTACTTTTTAAAAACTAGCTTAGAGTAAAATGCACTTTTCTGTGACTAGTTCTATGAATTTTGGCATGTAAGTGGCATGTTTACCATCACCACAATCAAGATACAGAGCGAATCCCTCACCAAAAGCAATTTCCTTTCGCCATCCCTTTTCCCAAACCCTGGTAACCACTGATTGCTTCCCCATAGCTTTGCCATATTGAGGGTGTCAGATAAATGGAATCCTGCTCTATGGAACCTTTAGACATATTAGATTCTTTCAGTCAGGACAATGCCTCTGAGATGCATCCAAGTGAGAGGCTCTGTGTATCTACAGTTCAAATTCTTAAGCAGACAATGTTGGGGAACATCCATTGCCTATTTTGCCTACTTTGAAATCTCTGGTTTTTTTTCAGGTTTTTCAAAGCTCTTGCCTTAATCTGGGAAGCAGTGAATCCGGTTTAAGAAAATTATAGTGCCTGGTGCCTCTAGTGATCTTTTCTTTCTGAAATCTTTTTCTTTCTGCTGGTGTTCAATTTTAAAGGAAACTGAATTCTAGAAAAATAAAAAACTGTAAAAAAAACCCATATGCTACAGATCAATACATATATATATACATGAATAAGGAAATGAAATTATCCCTCTACAACTTTTGCCTTTAGAGGAACACACCATTAACAGTTTGATGACCATTCTTTATAGATGCATTTCTAAGCTTATTTAGTCATATATGCTCGATATTTATAAAAATGGGATCTTACTAAAAATACAGTTGTATAATTCAACACCACCAACATCTTTTCCTATCTATAAGTAGTTCCATCTCATTATTTCTATGTACTTCATGGTATTCTATTATACAGATGAGCCAACCATTTTTGAAGTTTTCACTAATGCAATGTAACAATAAACACCTTTGTTTATATATCTTAGGATTTAAAACTGTTTGGATGAAAAAATAAAGCTCTTCATAAGGGTATTTACTGGAAGAACACATTAGATTTGAAAAATGGTATTTCATTAAGGAATAAAATACAGAAAGAGAAGATTATTAAAACATAAGCACCAGAATTAAAGTTCTCTACTTGTATGAGCACGAAGATGTTTCAGATTAATATCACCTTAATTAGCCTCTTCGCCACAGACCCAGAGGTTCCTCTTTAGACAGTTAAATGCGCTTCTCCCCTGAAGCTAAGAGCTGCTTCCTGCCACCGATTTTACAATCCTGCTGTCACTGAGTTTTCTGGACTCGGTGCGTTAGAGTCAATGCCAGAGGTTAGACTTTGCCAGCCCAAGGATGCTCAGCATCTCTTGAACCCTTGCGTGCCTATTTCCTCCTTGTTCCATTCAATCAGTTTCTGTCTTCTCCCCACATCCTTCCTGGGACTGTTTTGCCTTCCCAAGGAAATTGAACCTATACTGACTTTTAAAAAAATGAGTTTTATGAATTATCGGACAAGTGAACACATCCGGACCTTTCCCAAGGCTAGCCACTGCTCACACAGGACCCCAGTTCCCCAGGGAATGCTTACCTAGGCAGTTTTTATAGGCAAAACCAGTAAGGTGAGGTCTAACTATTTGCTTACTTGTCCTACAAACCCACCCAAGGAATGAAGGTTCAGGAACCCAACTGGGCATGGACCAGCAATGATGCTGTAAGAAGCAGTGGGCCATCAAGGTGAGGGGTGACTGGAGACTTAGAGGCTCAGAGCCAGGTCACAGGCTGGGAGATCCAATTCACCCCTAAGTCATCTAAAACCCCCAAAGAACCCTCCACCCCCAGCACTGTGTGGCTTCAAAGGACTTTCATGCCCACAGTTTCACTTGGGCTCCATTACAATCTCAAGGCATTGTAGTCTCTACAGTCTCAGGAGAGCTAAGCCTACGAAAGCAGTTCAGCCACAGCCATGGAAGTAGCCTGGGCTCCTGAGCTTTTATTAAGCCATGTGTTATGATCACAGTGCTACAAAGGTCATAGAGAGATGAGGTGAGGAGGCCAGAAGCAGTGGCCCGTCTCTGTCTCTCTCTCTCACACACAGTGCAGTTACCCAAAGCCTAAGCAGTCTGCTCCTTTTCTCCGTCATACACACATACACACTGTTTCTCTGACACACACACATGGGCTATTACTAAACTCTCTAATGAACTCTTTCAGGCACAGCAGCCATTTGTGTGAAAGAAGGGAATTGCCCCCAGTCTGACTTAGGTATCTGTTAGTTCTGCAGGTCCGGCCTGCAACCATTCAACAGGGTAAGAGATCTAGCCAGCCTGGACTGTGTCAAGCCACACTGTGTGCCAGGGTGGCAGGGAGATCCTCTGGGCCAACAGTTGGGAAAATGGCACAGCAGTGATGCATGTAAGGAACTCACCAAGGGAGCAGGAACATTTGGGTGAGTCAGTTCAAACTGGGCATCTACTCCAGGGTTGTTGACAGCTAACCTACTCCAATTATCTGAAGAAAATGGAGTGTTCTTGGGATAATAATGGGTGCCATTATAGAATAAAACTCGACTGTTTAATATGAGTTCCTTGCCTTTAGATCCAGAGGAGAAGGTAAAAACGTGGGGAAGAATGTCTACCTGAGGTTATTCCCATGCTCTTTGCTCTCCATATTCCTAACTCAAGGTTAACAAAAGTGTCATTGCATCATCTAGGATGCCTCCGTTTCTCCTTTTTCTATATTAACTTACACACTTCATGTAGTTTATAGAATCAAGGTGAAAATGACCCTTTTCTCTGCAACCCACTTTCTCATCATTAATACTTTTGCCAAACCCAGAGGATCTCTAAAGTTGTTTGAGACAAATTTCTTAGCATTTTGTTTTATCCCCTTGGATTTAATGAGAGTTCCCTAATAATGTAACTGTCTCTGGTTAACTGTCAATAACTTCAGAGCCTTCTTTAGCACCTTATGATCGGTGAGGATTTGTTAATATGGAATGGGTAGATATATGATTAGAAGGAAACATCATGGTTATAACCAATAATTCATCTGGGACTATGGTATAATTTTTCTTTCCTCTTAAGCATCTTTCCAAGTTTTGTATAAGCTAAAATAAATAGCTTTTAAAGATAAAATGAAATGCAAAAGTAAATATGCTGCAGCGATACAAGATCATTTCTGTTGCTGTTAAGTCGCTCAGTCTTGTCTGACTCTGTGACTTCATGGACTGCAGCATGCCAGGCTTCCCTGTCCTTCCTTATCTTCCAGAATTTGTTCAAAACTCATGTCCATCGAGTCAGTGATGCCGTCCAACCATCTCAACCTCTGTCGCCCCTTCTCCTCCTGCCCTCAATCTTTCCCAGCATCAGCATCTTTCCCAAAGAGGCAGCTGTTTGCATCAGGTGGCCAAAGTATTGGAGCTTCAGCTTCAGCATCAGTCCTTCCAATGAATATTCAGGATTGACTTCCTTTAGGATTGACTAGTTTCATCTCCCTGCTGTCCAAAGGACTCTCAAGAGTTTTTTCCAGCACCATGGTTTGAAAGCATCAATTCTTCGGCCTTCTATACAGTCAAACTCTCATATCTGTACACTGACTACTAGAAAAACCACAGCTTTGACTATATGGACCTTTGTCAGCAAAATGAAGCTTCCTCTTTTTAATATGCTGTCCAGGTTTAGATCTTGGGATGCTGGATCTTAAAAGCTCATGAGGCTTTTTTTCTCACCTACTGGAAATCTGAGCTGGACCACTGTATGGCCTGGAGGATGGGGACAATTCCTCTAGGAAGCAGAGATTCTCTGGCAAAGAGGGAAAAAATAAAATGCAAAGCAGCAAGCCATCATTTCCATTTCAAAGCTGATCAACTCCAGAAGCACCAATGACAAAGAGGATCTGGGGGCCATATCAACATTTATGAATTATTCCAATCAAATATTCAAGTGGTTTTAGGAAAAATTCTGGATAGGAATCCACTTTATTTCATCATGATTAACAACGCTGATACAAAAGGACTGTATAAAGAGCTTCCTACCTTTTCAATGTCAGTACTGGTCAGAAGCCAGAACTCTCGGCTGCTCAACGGACCAAACCTACATTGCACTGCTTAGAAGGCCAGATGGTGTAGCAAGCGAGGTAAGAACAGTTTAAGATCCTTTCTTTAAGAAGGTTGGTACCAATCTTTAAACCAACTTTAATCAATCTTCAAAACCATTTGCTAGTCATCTCCGCTGAAATTTCTGAAACAAATCTTTTTTTTTCTTTCTTCAGCAAAGCACTGAAGCACTGAAACCCAGAGGGCAGGCAGATAACATACTTCTGGATGAGTTTCGCATGACCGTGATGAATCTAGACAACACGACAGAGAATCTTTTCTGAAAGTCACATTGCAGACTGTCTCAGAGTCAGAACAAATGGTGAGCATATAACCTGGAAATGTTTCAGATCAAGTCGCTAAACTGAGTCAAGCAGACAAGTGTGACCTGGATAATTTCTTTCCTTTCTTTTTTTTTTTAATTTTTATTTTTACTTTATTTTACTTTACAATACTGTATTGGTTTTGCCATACATTGACATGAATCCACCACGGGTGTACATGCGTTCCCAAACATGAACCCCGCCTCCCACCTCCCTCCCCATAACATCTCTCTGGGTCATCACCGTGCATCAGCCCCAAGCATGCTGTATCCTGCGTCAGACATAGACTGGCGATTCAATTCTTACATGATAGTATATATGTTACAATGCCATTCTCCCATATCATCCCACCCTCTCCCTCTCCCTCTGAGTCCAAAAGTCCGTTATACACATCTGTGTCTTTTTTGCTGTCTTGCATACAGGGTCGTCATTGCCATCTTTCTAAATTCCATATATATGTGTTAGTATACTGTATTGGTGTTTTTCTTTCTGGCTTCACTCTGTATAATCAGCTCCAGTTTCATCCATCTCATCAGAACTGATTCAAATGAATTCTTTTTAACGGCTGAGTAATACTCCATTGTGTATATGTACCACCACTTTCTTATCCATTCATCTGCTGATGGACATCTAGGTTGCTTCCATGTCCTGGCTATTATAAACAGTGCTGCGATGAACATTGGGGTACATGTGTCTCTTTCAATTCTGGTTTCCTCGGTGTGTATGCCCAGCAGTGGGATTGCTGGGTCATAAGGCAGTTCTATTTGCAATTTTTAAAGGAATCTCCACACTGTTCTCCATAGTGGCTGTACTAGTTTGCATTCCCACCAACAGTGTAAGAGGGTTCCCTTTTCTCCACACCCTCTCCAGCATTTATTGCTTGCAGATTTTTGGATCGCAGCCATTCTGACTGGTGTGAAGTGGTACCTCATTGTGGTCCTGATTTGCATTTCTCTGATAATGAGTGATGTTGAGCATCTTTTCATGTGTTTGTTAGCCATCTGTGTGTCTTCTTTGGAGAAATGTCTATTTAGTTCTTTGGCCCATTTTTTGATTGGGTCGTTTATTTTTCTGGAATTGAGCTGCAGGAGTTGCTTGTATATTTTTGAGATTAGTTGTTTGTCAGTTGCTTCATTTGCTATTATTTTCTCCCATTCCGAAGGCTGTCTTTTCACCTTGCTTATAGTTTCCTTTGTTGTGCAGAAGCTTTTAATTTTAATCAGATCCCATTTGTTTATTTTTGCTTTTATTTCCAGAATTCTGGGAGGTGGATCATAGAGGATCCTGCTGTGATTTATGTCGGAGAGTGTTTTGCCTATGTTCTCCTCTAGGAGTTTTATAGTTTCTGGTCTTACGTTTAGATCTTTAATCCATTTTGAGTTTATTTTTGTGTATGGTGTTAGAAAGTGATCTAGTTTCATTCTTTTACAAGTGGTTGACCAGTTTTCCCAGCACCACTTGCTAAAGAGATTGTCTTTACTCCATTGTATATTCTTGCCTCCTTTGTCAAAGATAAAGTGTCCATATGTGTGTGGATTTATCTCTGGGCTTTCTATTTTGTTCCATTGATCTATATTTCTGTCTTTGTGCCAGTACCATACTGTCTTGATGACTGTGGCTTTGTAGTAGAGCCTGAAGTCAGGCAGGTTGATTCTTCCAGTTCCATTCTTCCTTCTCAAGATTGCTTTGGCTATTCGAGGTTTTTTGTATTTCCATACAAATCTTGAAATTATTTGTTCTAGTTCTGTGAAAAATATGGCTGGTAGCTTGATAGGGATTGCATTGAATTTGTAAATTGCTTTGGGTAGTATACTCATTTTCACTATATTGATTCTTCCGATCCATGAACATGGTATATTTCTCCATCTATTAGTGTCCTCTTTGATTTCTTTCACCAGTGTTTTATAGTTTTCTATATATAGGTCCTCAGTTTCTTTAGGTAGATATATTCCTAAGTATTTTATTCTTTTCATTGCAGTGGTGAATGGAATTGTTTCCTTAATTTCTTTTTCTACTTTCTCATTATTAGTGTATAGGAATGCAAGGGATTTCTGTGTGTTGATTTTATATCCTGCAACTTTACTATATTCATTGATTAGCTCTAGTAATTTTCTGGTGGAGTCTTTAGGGTTTTCTATGTAGAGGATCATGTCATCTGCAAACAGTGAGAGTTTTACTTCTTCTTTTCCAATTTGGATTCCTTTTATTTCTTTTTCTGCTCTGATTGCTGTGGCCAAAACTTCCAGAGCTATGTTGAATAGAAGCGGTGAAAGTGGGCACCCTTGTCTTGTTCCTGACTTTAGGGGAAATGCTTTCAATTTTTCGCCATTGAGGATAATGTTTGCTGTGCGTTTGTCATATATAGCTTTTATTATGTTGAGGTATGTTCCTTCTATTCCTGCTTTCTGGAGAGTTTTTATCATAAATGGATGTTGAATTTTGTCAAAGGCCTTCTCTGCATCTATTGAGATAATCATATGGCTTTTATTTTTCAATTTGTTAATGTGGTGAATTACATTGATTGATTTGTGGATACTGAAGAATCCTTGCATCCCTGGGATAAAGCCCACTTGTGACCCGGATAATTTCAAACTGCAGACTGGGTGCCAGCGGCATCTATGGAAATTAATGTTACAACAGTAGAGCCTGATGGTACACACAGCAACAGACCTGCATTCAGAGATGGGAACTGGTGATGCACAGTCACCATTCATTTCAATTTGTGACTGTGACAGCTTTCACATCCTTTTCAGCAGAGACGCAGTATGAATCACGGAAAAATCAGTGCTGGGAAGTTGGACAGCCAATCAGAATTGGGGGATCTATACTGGGCCTTTAGGGAAAGAGAGTTGAAAACGGCAGATGTTTCATACCCACCTTTGCCTGTGTTACTCTCTTTTTCCCTTAATGTCTAGTATTTTTTAAATTCTGAAGTTTTTTTTTTAATTATAGTTGCTTTATAACGTTGTGTTAGCTTCTACTGTACAGCAAAGTCAATCAGCTATATACACACACATACATTCCCCCCACCCCACTTTTTGGGTTTCCTTCCCTTTTAGGTCACCACAGAGCTTTGAGTAGAGTTCCTTGTGCTTTCCAGTAAGATCTCATTAGCATTTTACACATAGTATAAAAATCTCAGTCTCTCAGTTCACTTCTCTGTTCCCCCTTGGTATGTATGTGTCCCTTCTCTATGGCTGTGTCCCTACTGCTGCTTGGTAAATAAGATGATCTGTGCCAATTTTTTCAGATTCCACATATGTGCATTAATATATGATATTTGTTTTTCTCTTTCTGACTTACTTCACTCCGTGTGACAGTCTCTAGGTCCAGCCATGTCTCTACAAATGACCCAATTTTATTCCTTCTTATGGCTGAGTATTCCACTGTGTGTATATGTATGTATATATATATATATGCACTACATCTTCTTTATCCACTTACCCGCTGATGGACATTTAGGTTGTTTCCATACCCTGGCTACTGTAAACAGTGCTGCCAAGAACAGTGGGGTGCATGCGCATTTTTGAATTATGTTTTTCTTCAGGTGTATGCCTAGAAGTGGGATTGAAATTCTGAAATCTTTCATATCTTACCTAACGAAAACTAAGGGTGGGGCCATCTTGCGATTAAATTTTCCTTTCCTTTTTTTTTTTGTCTAAAACAGATCCTATAGTTTCCTTTTATCATCCATGCAGTTTGAACTGAACTGCATCTATCCTTCATCTATTTGCTATATAGGATATAGACAAGAGTCAGGATGCTGGTTATTCAGGACAGGCATACCAAGTAAAAAATATGTGTTTGTCTATATTTATTTGTGCTTATATAAATATATGCTCTAAAGAGAAAAACAGCCCATAAAAAATCCCCCAAAGTCATTACGGAGGTATAATAATTCAGAGCTGAAGGAACCAAGGATATCAAACAGGACACCCGTCCTTTGATCGTAAGTGGCACACCTGGTGGCACCTCAGTGGAGAACAGTAAGAATGCAGGCTGCTGGGCACCATGCCTAGAGAGTGGGATCCACCTGGTCTGGACTGGGGTCTTATTGACTCTAAAGCAGCTAGGCCACAGACTGGCACTTGGGAACCACTGATCTGAGTGAAATACTTAGTGCCAAGTTATTAAAGTTTTCAGGCCTGGCTTTCCCATTTTAATGGCCAGGCGCTATTTATTATAACATAATACGATCCTGAGAGGAGAACAAAAGTCCACAGGATGGGCTGACTGAAGAAAACACACACAAAGTGGCAAAACTGAGAGTAGGAGATGGTCACATTTGCAAAATTGCTTCTTCCCCTCTAGTCAGTTATTAGAAGTGTTGCTATGGTGATGGGAAGAGGGCAGAACTAGAGGTTTGTGAAAGGGGTTGCAAACTGGAGAGGACTTAACCTACAGAAACCTGTGTTGAAATGATCCCTCTGAATTGGGCTGAGGGGCTCTCCTCTCATTTGGAGGTCTATCAAGTCACTCAACATTCTATTAGCCTCTGCATTTCATTTCCCCCATCACAGTGGAGGGACCCAAAGCCCTGGCTACAAAGAAACGGTGTCCTATTTGATATCCTAGCTTCCTTCAGTTCTTGGACTTCCAAGATGATTGGGTTTTGGTTTTTTTTTTTTAATGGGCTGTTTTTCTGTTTGGACTGTATATTTATATAAGCACAAATAAATACAGAGAAACATTCTTTTTTACCTGGTACACCTGCTTTAAGCCTCTTTGGAGGCGTCATGCTTGTCTATAAATATATGTAAGCATGAGCTATGGAGAGCAACACTAATGTGGGCTCCGAGAGTGCTTCTCTCTGCTACTCTTCCTCCCTCAACTTCCACACGCTCTCCAAATAGGTGGCAGGAAGTCCCCTTGTGTGGCTACATGCCATTTAAACAAAGAAAGAGTCCTCGGTCTTTGAAGAATGATATGTGAGATGGATATATTAGTATCAGAATAGATTTGAATTTTGTGTAAGAGAAATAACCACAAATAGTTTCTTTAAAATTTCATGTTTAACTTATGTTTTAATTCACCCTTTGAATGAGGAGAGAAGATCTGAATAAAGGGGGAAGTAAAAACTGAATGGGGCTCTGGAATGGCACAGCTGTAGGTGAAAGGGATAGTCAAAACGACAGCTCATTTCCTAAGGACAGAGATTTTAAAGCAGGACAAAAATTTATAAAGTTGATAGTGAAGGAGAGAAAGGTCTACAAAGGTAAATTGTTATTTACATGAAACTGATGGTTATACATGTGAGCGAAACAAAACTTTGATAAATTCTAAACTGATTTCTTTAAAGATGTTTTTAACAATGGCACAAGATTCTTTCTTTATAACTGAGTTCTTTGCAAGGCAAGTGGTACAAGTAAGTTAAAAAAAAAAATAGTAGTTAGTATACTTATTAAGAGTGGAGTTTTACTCCCAGCTAATGGAAGTCCAGGACCAGATGGCTTCACAGGTACATTCTAACAACATTTAGAGAAGAGTTAACACGTCTCCTCCTCAAACTATTGTGTAATATTTGGGAAGAAGGAATGCTTCTGAGCTCATCCTACGAGGCCATCATCACCCAGACACCAAAACCAGACAAAGATATCACAAAAAATAAAATTACAGGCCAAAATCACTGAGGAACATAGATGCAAAAATTCTCAAACAAATTTGAGAAAAACAAACTCAACAATACATTAAAAGGATAACACACCATGACCAAGTGGGATTTAGTCCAGGGATGCAATACTAGTTCAAAATCTGCAAACTGATCAATGTGAATCCACATTAACAAATCAAAGAATAAAAACCATATGGTCATCTCAACAGATGCAGAAAAAGCATTTGACAAAACTCAACATCCATTTATGATAAAGACTCTCTACAAAATGGGTATAGAAGAAACATATGTCAAATTTATAAAGGCTATGAATGATAAGCCCACAGCTAACATCATACTCCACTGTGAGAAACTGAAAGCATTTCCTCCCAGATCAGGAACAAGACAAGGATTCCCAATCTTGTCACTTTTTATTCAACACAGAACTGGAAGCCTTAAGAATCAGACAAGAAATACAAAGAATCCAAATTAGAAAGGAAGAAGTATAAGTGTCCCTACTTGTAGATGATATGAGGGTATATACAGACAACCCTCAAGATCCTACCAGAAAAATACTAGAATTCATCAGTGAATTCAGCAAAGTTTCAGGGTACAAAATTAATACAGATAAATCTGTGGCATTTCTACATTAAGGAGGAGCTATCAAAAAGAGAAATTAACCAAAAAAAAAACCACCCCATTTACAAGCACATCAAATAGAATACAATACCCATGAATAAATCTAACTAAAGAGGTTAAAGACCTATACTCTGAAAACAGACATTACTGAAAGAAACTGAAAAAGACAAACAGAAGAAAAGGTATGCCACCATCACTGACTGGAAGAATATTGTTGAAATGCCAGTACTATACAAGGTAATTTACAGATTCAGTGGCATCCCCGTCAAAGTACCAATGACATTTTTCACAGGACTAGAACAAATAATTCTGAAATACATACGGAAACACAAAAGACCCAGGAGAGCCAAAACAGTCTTGAGAAAGGATAATAATGCTGGAGGCATCATGCTCCCTGATTTCAAACTACACTACAAAGCTACAGTCATCAAATCAGTATGGCACTGGCACAAAAACAGATATAGAGATGATTGGAATATAACAGCTCAGAAATAAGCCTGCACTTACATGGGCAATTAATCTACAACAAAGGAGGCAAGATATACAACGGGGAAAATACAATCTCTTCAATAAACAGTGCTGAGAAAACTGGACAGCTACATGAGAAGAAGCAAATTAGACTATTTTTTCTGCACTATATACAAAAATAAACTTAAAATGGATTAAAGACTTAAACATAAGTCCTGAAACCATAAAACTTTTAGGAAAAAAAAACACAGGCAGTATGCTCTCTGACATTGGTCTTGGCAATATTTTTTAGAAATGTCTCCTTGGGCAAAGGAAACAAAAGCAAAAATAGACAAATGGGATTACGTCAAACTGAAAAGCTTTTGCACAGCAAAGGAAACTATCAACAAATGAAAAGGCAGCCTAGTGAATGGAGGAAGATATTTGTGAGGAATATATCTGATAGGGAGCTAACATCCAAAATAAAGAAAGAACCCATACTATTCAACACTCCAAAAAGTTCCAATAAAAAATGGGCAGATCTGAATTTTAGATATGAATAGACATTTTTCCAAGAAAGACGTACAGATGGCCAGCAGGTACAAGAAAAGATCAACATCATCAGGGAAATGAAAATAAAAACTATGAGATACTACCTCACACCTGTCAGAATGGTTATTATCAAAAAGACAGCCATAACAAGTGCTGACAAGGCTGTGGAGAAAAGAGAACCCTCATGCATTGTTGGTGGGAATGTAACTTGGTGCATCCACTATGAAAAACAGTATGGATATTCCTCAATAAAACTAAAAGCAGAACGACAATACAATCCAGCAATTCCACTACTGGGTCTTTATCCAAAGAAAACCAAAGCACTAATTTAAAAGACGTATGCATCCCTATGTTCACCACCGCATTATTTACAACAGCCAAGATACACAAGCACCCTAAATGCCTACTGATAAATGAAACAAGAAGATGTGATAGGTATACACACACCCACGTGTGCTCACACACAGACATGCAGTGGGATATTACTCAGCTGTAAAGAAGAATGAAATCTTGCCATTTGTGGCAATACGTATGAACTGAGAAGGTATCATTCCAACCGAAGTAAGTTAGGCAGAGAAAGAAAAATACCATATGATTTCACCTATATGTAAAATCTAAGGAAAAAATGACTTAACAAAATAGAAAGAGACTTATAGGTAAACAGAACAAAGAGGTAGTTTCCAGAGGGGAGGGGGGCTTGGGGAGGAGGGTAGTTAGGAATTAAGAGGTACAAACTTTCAGTTGCAAGATAAAGGAGTCAGGGGTATGATATGTACAATGAGGGGGAATATGGTCAATTATTACGTTATGTCTTCGTAAAAAATAATTTTTTAAAAGACAGCAAAGAAAACAAAGTGAGAGGGAGTTTTAAATTAGCTGAATTTGAGTTAAGAACTAAGGCTTGGGGCATAAAATGCTGGTTGCCTTCACAGTAAGATGATCTGAGTGTAAAGAGTCACATTACATGACCGGGAACATAGTAGGACTGATGTCTTCAGTGACTCTGAATACTTGTCAATCTCTATCTTATTTAATAAATAAACAATTTAACAAAGTTAATAAATTTCTTTTATTTATTAAATAAATACGTAGTTAGATGAGAATACCTTCATCGTCGTATTATCACTAAGTTTAATGGGACTGGAAATTACAAAAATATTTCTTAGCATTAGCTCATGTTTCTTGGGGACAGGCTAAAACATACAAGAAACAGTATCATAAACTGAAATACTTTTTCCCTTCTGCAAAGAAGTTACAACCACTAATGACACAAAATGTAAGAAAATTACAGCCTGTAAGGTATATAAGCAAAGGACCGTTTTGTTAAGGAGCACTGTGCATAATGCTGGCTACACCACGGAAGTCAGTGATGACAAACCAGGTGTGTCCTGGAGGCTCAAGGCATCTAAGACTGCTATATGTCACACATGTGAGGACAGAAGGGAAGTGAAAGTCGCTCCATGGAATTTTCCAGGCCAGAATATTGGAATGGGTACCCATTCCCTTCTCCAGGGGATCTTCCCAAACCAGGGATCGAACCCAGGTCTCCCACATTGTAGGAAGACTCTTTACCGTCTGAGCCACCAGGGAAGTCCAAGAATACTGGAGTGGGTAGCCTATCCCTTCTCCAGGGGAACTTCCCAATCCAGGAATCAAACTGGGGTCTCCTGCATTGCAGGTGGATTCTTTACCAGCTGAGCCACAGAGCTGCATGGCATACATGTAAGGACAGAAAGAAAGGATGTATTTGGTCTTTGAATAGCACACAACTTTCTTGTCTGAAATTATTTCTTATTTTAGATATTTTTAAAATGTCCATTCAAAGCTTCTAAAGCAATATGGGCGGGGGGGGGGGGGCGGGGAAAGGAACCCAAATAAAAAATGCTCTAATTTTTGTAAAGAAGTATTTCACCAGAAAATAGGGGGCGGGAGAAAGGACCCTATAAGCCTGTTCTAGGACAAGGCAGACAGAGAAAGAGAAAGAGAGACAGGAAGGCAGAGAGAGAGAAAGGAAGGGGAAGAGAGAGGTAGGGAGGCTGAGGAGGGAAAGAGATGCTATAAGGAGACAAGAGGGAACCACTTCTGCCAGCTGACTGCAGAGCGTTTGCCACAAAAAAGGTGAGCCTGTCCTCCACCCAGACTCCCTCAGCTCTCCAGGGAGGCCAAGCAGGGAAGGTGAGTGGGAGAATCAGGGCTCAGCTCCCTCCCCTGCAACCCACAGAGTACCAGCCTCAGGCACTCCCAGCAGGACCCCAGAACCAGGAAAACCCCCACAATAAGGAAACTGCCTCTGGAGGAAGATACTTTCTGTCCCAAAGAAAAAGAGCTCTGGGAAAATAACCTGCAGTGAGGGGTCCTCCTTAAGTTTAAAGCTGGTAAGAAAACATACCAGAAAATGAAGGTGAGAGAACTTCAACTCTCTGAAACATTCTCCACTGTTCCTAGGGTTCAGCTGACAGAGCTGTCAGGGGCCTGTCCTATGGATGTGGGTCCCCTGTTGCTTTTGAACAGCAAGAAGCCACTTCTCACCAGCTCTCAAGGAGGAGTCAATGCACTGAAGGTTTAAGAAGCCAGCTTGCTGGTACAGTCAGGTGTGGGGCTGGAGGTGAAACTATTGCACTCCAAGGCCACTTTACAGACGCCTGTGGTCTGCCCCTTCTTTGGCCAGGCTGCTAATTCCCCCAGGTAGGTTTCCAGTGTTTGCACTTAGCCTGGCGATGGGTGGGACCAGGCAGGGTGGGGTCTCCAGGCAGACCACTAGAGGGCTTTTTCTAAAGATCTTACTCATTTTATTACATATGAAAAGATGTCCTGCATTAATTACACCCTGATATGTACTGAACAATGATGGCTAGATAAAGGCTCTCCCACTATTATCAACATTACAGAATTTGAAACAAGGAGAAAATATATTAGTTGAAGAACAGTGACCCTTGCTAAAGGATCCTTCAAACTAACTGCTGCTGTTGTTCAGTCGCTAAGTCGTGTCTGACTCCTCAACCCCGTGGACTGAAGCACGCCAGGCTTCCCTGTCCGTCACTATTTCCTGGAGTTTGCGCAAACTCATGTTCATTGTGTGCATGATGCCATCCAACCATCTCATCCTCTGTTATATTGTGATTTTTTTCTTCATCTTTAAATTTCTGGTTTTTCAGGTATGTTATGTCCATAATAAAAAATAAAACTGACACTGTTTTGACAGACCCTCTGTATAGGCTGGGGGAGGGGACCAGGAATAAGCGCGGCGTTCACCCAGCTCTGTTGTTGGCAGGGCCTGGGTCAAGAAGGGGGCTCCTCACTTTCCCTGTTCCAGGGGGTGGGGATGGGAGAAGGGCTGATATCTGAGGGCAGAGCAACACCAACCACCCTTGCCAGGACAGGAAAAAGTACACACATACACTCACATGCACAGATGCAAGCACATCTGTGTACACGCATGGAACTGTGAGGTCTTGAGACCCAGAATTCACCATTATCACCACCGACAGCTAAAACTGCACCGCACTTTAGAGTTGACAAGTCCCCCTTCACACGATGTCCTCATTTCATAAAGGTGGAATTATCGAAGCCACTTAGTCTGTCTCAACCCAGAGAGCCAGCCCAAATCTGGTTCCTCTCCCGATGTCTGGGCTCCAGGCCCAGCCCTCCGAGTTTGCCATCCTAAAGGAAACCCTAGGATCTCTAGCAGCTCTGAGAGCCTGATTACTAGGGGTCATGGAGACCCACAGGGAGAACAGGGGAATCTTTCTGTCCAGCCTCATTTCTGAAAACCTGGGGGAAAGCTGATGAGGGCTCACAGTCCCCCACCCTCCCTCCTCTCAGAGGCAGAGAGGTTTCTCAAATGGAACAAAGCAATTTCTTTGCCAAGAGAGCTTTTATGTTCACCTTCGAAAGAGCATTTCTGCTTTTCCAGAAACAGCCCATCAGAGCAGCACCTTCTTTGAAAGGGAGGAAATAAACAAGAAGAGAGAGAGTGTCTGGGGCCCGGTTTTCCTCCAATAGGATATGAGTGCTTCGAATCAGGGGTACCTGCCCCCAGAATACCAGTTTCTTGCCCCTGACTATATCCAGGGCTGCAGAGTTGGCAGGAGGGCCCACAGGACACATTCTGCTGCTCAGAGATCGAGCTTTGAACATTCTGGCCATGATGGGGAAAGGACCATTATAGCACCCCCAGGATGTATATGGAATTTCCCACATGCTTGAATAAAAACACCAGATCTTGTCTGGCAGAATCAACACAATACTGCAGAGCAATTATCCTTGAATTAAAAATAAATACACTGAAAAAAAAAAAAACACCAGATCTTAATTCGTAGATTACGTGGGCTCCTCAGGTGTTGGCCTTGCCCACGAGGAGCTAGCTGTCTTGATCTGAACACGTTCCTCATGAGCTTGGCTACATACTCCCTCTACAGCTCACCTCTCTGTTTAAAACTTGAAGACTGCTGTTAAAATACCAATGTGACCTGATGGAATAATAAATAACCATTATGAATGAAATCCCGGTTGCCTGGACATTAGGAAGCCCTGCAGTGCACAGGGGGACTCCAGGGCAGAGAGACCATGTGGCCTGGAGAAGCTGGGGTGTGCGCGGTTGGCTGGCCTAAGTCTCCAAGGGACACTGCCAGTGCTCTATCCAATCCCCTGGGGCGCTTTTCCCAGCTCTGCAGAGCCCCTCCCAGCCCGCACTCCCAGAGGGTGGCGAGTGCCTTTGAGTCACGTCCCACAGGATGGCTCTTGCCAGTGACTGACTGGAGGGCCACGGATGAAAGCCCAGTGCCCCAGTCTCAAATGGGGACCAATTCGGGTGCATAAATAACATTCAGTGTCCCCTGTGAAATGAGGATGGACCACCCCCCCACCAGAGCTCTGCCTGAGACCCCACTGTTGTCCGCCTTTCTCCCCTTCCCCATCCCAGGTCTCCCAACCCCTTACAGTTTTCTCCAGGGAGCATTCTCAATGAACTCCTTGCACCAGCATCCTCACCTCAAAGCTTGTGAAGGACCCACCCTAAGACAGAGTTCCTGACTGCAAAGGACTAATGCAACAGGGCAACACAACCAACCCCACTCTTCAATTTTTGATTGGGCACCAGTTCAGTTGCCCCTGAGAGCAAACGTGTTCAGTTGCTCAGTCGTGTCTGACTCTTTGTGACCCCATGGACTGTAGCCCGCCAGGCTCCTCCGTCCATGGGCTTCTCCAGGCAAGAACACTGGAGTGGGTTGCCACCCCCTCCTGCAGGCGATCTTCCCCACCCAGGGATCCAACCCACACCTCTTACATCTCCCGCATTGGCAGGCAGGTCCTTTATCTCTAGTGCCTTTAGAATAAAGGTGGGAATTATATTTTGAATTTAAAATTCTCCAAGCAGCTAAAGGAAAACAGCTTTGTCGACACAGCAGCTTTGCTTACTAGTGAATTTAATCACATTCAGAACTCAAGATCCATCTAGTGCGGTTGCCTAATTCTTGTGGGCAGTGGGGCTGGGAACGGCTGCTGTTGTCTCAAAGGTGATTAATATTATTTGCATAAATTTGTAGAGGCACTTATCACAAAGTCTCCACCTAAGCAGTGCATGAAAATCAGCATAATATTAACCAAAAGAGGAAATTAAAAAAGAAAATGTCACCAGAAATTTCAGCTTATCAATCTTCATTCCTCCCCTTTAACACTGTTTCACTGCTGCTTGTATCATATTTGCATAATTAAATTGCTGGGAGCATGTGTTTTAATTTGGATGGAAAGTATATATTATTTCTACTGTGTAAAAATTATTTGATGTTTGGGTGAGTTTTTAATGCTCACTCTTCAAATTACTAAAAGCAGAAAAACAGTTTTGTTCTTCTGTTCTTTTTCTTTTTTCACAACCTATTTGACCATGAGGTATTCAGATACTGCTAGAAAGTTGCAAGTACAGAAGTAAGGCCAAAGGAACGCAAACAGGCCTCAAGGAGGTGATGGAGTGTGTGTGTGTGGTGGTCGGGGGACGACAGTGCCTGGGTCAGCCTGCCCATCCCCCAGGCTCTTGTTTTAGTTTTGCCATGAGTCAGCTGCATGACCTTGGAGTAGGGGGTTATTTCTCTCTTTCTCATTCATCCATGCATCCATTCAAGAAATATCTACGGGGCACTTCCCTGGTGGTCTAGTGGCTGAGAATCCACCTTGCAACCCAGGGGACTCCGGTTCAACCCCTGGTCCAGGAAGATCCCACATGCCATGGGCCAACCTAAGTCTGAGCACTGCAACTACTGAAGGCTGTGTGCCCTAGAACCCAAACTCTGAGACAAGAGAAGCCAGCACGAGAAGAAGCCTGACCACCACAACTACAGAGTAACCCTGCTTACTGCGACTAGAGAAAGCCCGTGCACAGCAACGAACACCCATCACAGCCAAAAATAAAAATAAAAAAAAAAATCTACTGATGTGTACTCTGAATCAACAAGTGGTTCACTAGATCTACACTGTGATACAGCAGTGACTAGCCACATGTGGCTGTTTAAGTATAAATCTAAATTAAGTAAAATTAAATAATACCTAAAACTCAGTTCCACTAGACATATTTGAGGTGCTCAAGAGCTACATATGACTGGTGGTTACTGTATTGGACAGTATAATATAGAGCTTTTCCAATTGCAGAGTATTCTACTCGATGCTGCTGAACTACATGACCACTCAATGTCTTTTTATCTCAAATGTTCTCTGATTAAAATGATGGGAAAATAAGCCCAAGTTCATAGTGGTAACCACCTGCAGTGCAAGACTGGAGCTTCTGCTGTTTTCTAGGCGCTCACTGGAGTCTTTTATAGAACTGGGTGGGTTGAGGGGGAAATGGGAGACAGAGGGACAAGTTTCCCTTCTTGAAGGACATCAGAGCCAGGAGCGGAGACGCATACGGGTACAGACAGTACCCTGCAGATGGGGGCGAGAGGGTGGTTCCCACGCTGAGGACAGGACCAGTCTCCTCAAATTTCCAGATGGAAGTCTGGCTGCTGAGTCACCCTACGTGGGAACATCCCAGACTGGGGTCGCGAGTGGGATTCCCTTTGGATTAAGAGCCTATCTGTTCTCCAGCATGTGAGCCCTTAATTCTCCCGTGAGCGCCATGGTTCTACCTTGAAGATGTCAGGATCCTTCAGCATTGGCGGCTGTTTCAGAATAAGCAGCAGCAGAGGACCGAGGAGACTGACATGTGACTGCCTTCTGTGACCGGGCCCTGTGACGGGTGTGATGGTTTACATTACGTTCAGCAACTGTTCACTCGGCCTTGGCCACGTGACTTGACTTGGCCGACGGGATGTTAGGGCACACGACAGAGGCAGAGGCCGGGAAGGTACTCAGATAGTTGTGTTTGGTCTTTTGCGCTTCTGGCGCTGCCAAGAGGAGGCCTTGTTCAGACTGGTCCACTGGCCGTGAGGAATGGAGCGGGGCTGATCCAAACTGTGGGCTGGGCCAGACCTAGCTGAGATTCAACCAGATCAGAGAAACCCAGATGACTTGCAATCACGTGGTCAAGAAACAAATGCTTATTGATGCAATGCTATAGAGTTCTGCAGCGGTTTGTTGCATTGTTGCGCTGTGTGGCATTGTATTAATAGGTGGCTATTACAGATGGTGACCAGAGGGCTAGGCCTGGTTCAGGAAAACTACTACAGAGAAAGTACTGTGACTTTGTTTTGAAACTGTAATCTTAAAAGCTGGTCTAGTGGCAACCCTGATGAAAACAGAGGGGGTAAATATGGATAACCGCAAGTTTACCTCCACCGTGGAAACCTGCCCAACTCAGCACAGCACTCTACAGAGAGAAACCCTGATGCTGGAAACATCTCTAGCACTGTGTCATGACTCTGATCTCACGACTGCACAAAATCACAAGCCTAGGTCATCCTCACTGAGCACACTCCATGCTTCTACCGCAGATCCTTTATACCTGAGAGGGCAGGGGAAACTTCGAAGACAACCTCATCCCTCAAATCCCCATTTCCTCTTTTCTCTTGTACCAATGTTACCATCAGACATTCTAGGGATTGCATCACAAGTGCAAAGTCGTGTCTGACCCAGGAGAACAGACATGCGTGAGCCGCAGACACGAGTCACCCTCCTCGCTGGTCCTACATTCCGTGACCTGCTCCCAGTGGGGCAGGCACCCCTCCCATATCTGCCCTCGAACTCAAGGCTACTCTTCCTGAGGGTCATGGGAGGAAGTGGGCTACATCCTCAGGTGGAGGCTGACGGGAAAAGGACAAGACCTAAAGCACCTATAAGATCATCTGAAAGAACATTCCCTAAGCCATTCAGAAACAAGTTTCACTATCTTAAGAGCCCAGAAAGCATAGAAGTTGAGCAGATGTGTGAAATCAAGTAGTTTTTGGAGGAAAAATGCAAACTTGGTTTTTAAAATGGATGAAACAGAAGAAACTGCCAGGATGGTTTAATATGTTTTTCTGCCTCCATTTAGGTTCTTGGTTGGTGCTGAGTACAGCACCGTATGGGGAGCGGATGTTAACGAGGTGAAGGTTCACAGTCAAGTTTCCATGTGCATTTTTGTGCATGGGGACAGGCCAGTGCACCCAGTTGTATCAGAAACAGCCACAGGGCACTCCCATCCAGGGGCAAGGGACAGGCGTGGAGAGGAAAAGGCTGCCCGGGACACTAGCACACCAATCTAAAGCTTCCATTTCGACTTGCTGCTGAGCTGAGGCTTCTAACAGACCTTCCTTGTTTGTGCTGCCATCAAAGCTGATTCAGAGGCCCCTGATAATTAGAATGTTGCTACTGTGATTAGAGCTAAAGCCATATAAGAAATAGGCAAGCAGCCTAATAAAGAGGCAGAGGAACAAAAAGCAAACCACCGACAAGCTGTGGTCTTGTTTCAATTTGCATCCTATGGGTTCCGGTCACACTGTAGTCATCTATACCAGCGAATATGCTTCTGCCACCTTGGAGCCTCTCCCACAGCCAGGAGCTAATTATCTTTTCCTTCCCCACTGGGAACCCCATGAGAAGATTACTGATGGGACGGAAAAGGGAAACGAGGAGCCGCAGCAGGGTTCATGTGCCCTTCTCTTCAGTTTTACCCAGTTTACGTGATAAACAGTGACTCAGACTGCACTTTGGGCATCTGTAGGTTAGCTTATCTATGTACATGAATGTAAACATATATATATATATATTTTACACTTTAAACAATATTGGTTAATGTCCAAGTCTGATACGCTTTCATATACTCTCCCACGTGTATTCTTTATTATAACAGTGCTGCGGCAACTGTTGAGGTTGGTGGGGCAAGCTCGGGTAGAGGGTAAACCTTACTTCAAGCAGCTCATCAGAACAATATTAATGCTGAAAGTATCCCTCTTCTTGTTCATGCAAGAGAGCAATGGGAGTGGGGGTGGGGGAAGAACCTGCAGGAATCACAGGAGGGCAGCCCGAGGGGCTTTCCTGTGATTTGGGGAAGCCCAGAGACCCTCAGTGTCCCTACACAAAGCACAGGCCTGACCCAACCATCTCAACAGGAAGCAAGGAGGGTCCCGTGGGCACCTGTGTCTACAGACAGTAACCCTTCAGCCAGGGCGCGTGTGACCCGGGGCAGCCTCCTCACTCAACCGCGGGGACCCACCTGCTGGAGGCCCCTGCTCCCCGCTGGCCCTGCAGTCTGTGCTCAGGAGCTGCCCTGAGTGGGTTTCGCATACTTGGTCGCATATGACTTGCACCCCTGCCATATGCTGTCTCACGCTGTAGTTTTCATAACTCAGTTCAAAGCTCTCTTCCCCACCAGGCTGTGAGCTCCTTGGGGGTGAGGGGATTTTTTTTTTTAAACGATGTTTTATTCCTAGTGCCTGGCTCACTCTCTCGCAGACATTCCATTCTCCTTCTCCCTCCCCACCGCACTCCTCCCTCCACGCTTCCGCCCTCCCTCCCTCTCGATCCTGAGTGTCTGCTATGCACAGTCCACGCACTCTGATAACTGCTAGCAGATGTGAATGGCGCAGTTCATCAAAGACCATCCAGTCTACGTGCCAAAACAAAGCACAACCATGCCACAGAACGTTCCACTGGGGAAGACCAAGATGCTACCTGATCTTGGTTAGAAAAGACTGCAAACTGAGTCTGCAGAGACAGGAGAGATTTGCCAGGGGAAAAGGGTGCGCATGGGAGCAGGGGCTGGGAGGGGATGCCGCTGCAGGGATAGGGAGCACCTCAAGGGTGAGAAGAGTCTGGCCAGCGAGGAGAGCTGTCAGTGCCCAGAAGAGCTGCAGTGAGAGTACAAGGAGGGCTAGGGCAGAAGTCAGAGGGGCTTCTCAAGCCAAGTTCAACACTCCACACAGTTTATCCTGAGCGCACTGGGGACCTGCTTATGGGCTTTCAGCAGGGGACGACGGTGTTTTCATGAGGCGATCACCCAGTGCTTACCAAGTGGATCATCCGATTCACCGAGGACATGCTTTCACTGGGATGGTCCTTGTCACCTTCAACATGACACACCACTCAAGTCTGGACATGGTATGACATCAGGATTTAATTTTACTGGCCTCTCCAAAGCTCCTATTGTCTCTTTCTTGTACTTGTCACACAATTAACACTAGATTCCCTCTTTCACAGCATTAATCCCATCCTTTCTGGCTACTGAAGTCCTTGGTCCTCCTCCTCTCCAGGAGGTGAGCTCTGCAAGCACCCACTCAGCACCCCTACGAGTGCTCAGAACACGGTGCTGGGGAGAGCAAGCTGTCGTTCTTTAGTCGCTCAGTCGCGTCCGACTCTGTGACCCCGTCGACTGCAGCACGCCAGGCTTCCCAGTCCTTCACCACCTCCCGGAGCTTGCTCAAACTCGTGTCTATTGAGTCGGTGATGCTATCCAACCATCTCATCCTCTATCATCCCCTTCTCCTCGTTCCCTCCATCTTTCCCAGCATCAGGGCAGGAGGTGCCTCTATACCAGATATGGGGAGGGAGCAAGGGTGCCCGAAATGGGATTAAACTAAGCCTGAATCTTGCCACTGAATGATTTCAAGCTTAGTTTAGTATTTTCAAGCTGATGTTCATTTTCATCGTGGATGACTTTTCATAATAACTGCAAAATGAATAAGGAATAAGTACATTTTCATGTATGCTGTGGCAAATAAATCTCAGGTAAAATATGGCAAGCAGCGATGCTATATCCCTGAGTTCTCTTCTTCTACAATAATGCACTTAAGAAGACATTTCCCCAGGATTTTGGAGTACACAGCAGTGAACATGACAACAGTGTGAGTCAGCTGCGTGAATCGGGGGCTCTGTCACGTATAGACTCTTGCCTTTTCTGATGAGCTTCCAACTATTCTCACGGCTTAAAAATAACCTATAATACATGAGTCATTACTCGGGATTATCTTCAAAGAATTCCAATTACAGAATTTAGTCACTGGAATCCCCCACCCCCCCCCCCCCCGCCCACTTCTTAGACATAAGAACAAGTATCTAGGCAAAAAAAAAAAAAAAATCATAGCATTCACAAGTCAAGATTTATACTTTTTTTTTTTTTAATAGAACAGGCGCTAAATAAAAGTGCCATTCCCTGCAGCTCTAGCTGAGTTCAAAGGCACATTGTACCAGCTTTAAAGTTTATCCCAGGAATAGACGCAAAGTTACACGTGTTCTAACGAGACTTGCTGTGTATCTGCTGCTTTCAAGTCTTTAGCATGCAAAACGCTTCTTCAGTTTTGGACAAATCATAAAATAAAAATATTTCTAACTGTGCATATTTCTAGTTTAGAGTTCATGGTCTAAGAAAAAGGGAGACCCTAACAGCCTGTACTGGCTTCCCTGGTGGCTCAGATGGTAAAAAGTCTGCCTCTAATGCAGGAGACCCAGGTTTGATCCCTGGGTCAGGAAGATCCCCTGCAGAAGGAAATGGCAACCCACTCCAGTATTCTTGCCTGGAAAATCCCATGGATGGAGGAGCCTGGCAGGCTTGGCGGGCTACAGTCCACGGGGTCGCAAAGAGTTGGACATGACTGAGTGACTAACATACATCCTTTGAAAGCATATAACGTTGCAGGAAACAACACAGAGAGTTTCCCTGGCTCTCAAAACGTCGAGAGGCAGCCAAGCCGCTGCCAACTGATGCTCTGATTCATCTTGCCAACTTCATTCTTCCTCTTCTCTTTCACGCATTTAACACTCATCTAGAAAGGGAAACCCTCCTACATCGTTGGTGGAAATGTAAATTGGTATAGCTGCTATACCGAACAGTATGGAGGTTCCTTAAAAACCACATGATCCTGCAACCCCGCTCCTGGGCATGTATACACACACACACACAACAGAAACACACACACACACAATGAACTAATGCCATCTGCAGCAACACGGATGGACCTGGAGATCATGCCAAGTGAAGTAATTCAGACAGAAAGACAAATATCATAAGATACACACAGGCTCTAACAATTCCATGTGCAAGTGATACAGACAAACTTATGCAAATGGTATGACTTGAACTGATTTACAAACCAGAAATAGACTCCCAGACATAGAAAACAAACTTATGGTTACCAAAGGGGATGGGGAGAGCAGGAGGGATAAATCAGGGATTTGGGATTAACAGACACATACTAACACTTATATACATACATACATACATATATATATATATATATATATATGCATATAACAGATAAACAAGGGCCTACTGGATAGCACAGGGAACCTTATTCAATATCTTGTAATAACATATAATGGAAAAGAATCTGAAAAAGTGTGTGTGTATATATATTATATATAAAATTGAGTCACTTTGCTATACCCTTGAAACACTGTAAATCAACTATACGTCAATAAAAACATTAAGAAAACCTCCATCTAAAACTTCCTTCTCTTCCCTATACATGGATCTCCCTTCTCTGCCTCCACACTCTTGGTCATGCTCTTCCTGTCTCTGGAAGCCCCTCCCTCCATATCTGCATGTCTACACCATACACGTATGCATCAGACTCATCTCAGATACCACCTTCTCTAAGCAGTCCTAGTATCTCCAAGGAAAAAAGGAGGCCCTTCTCCCAAAGGAATCATCCCAGTGCATACATGTTGCCCTGCTCCTGCCATCTACTCTGGGCTCACTGAGGGCAACACAAATACAAGGTAATCCCTAGTGTAGAGCTTGATTTATAACAGGCATTAGAATCTGTTCCCTACATGAGCAGCAGGGTATTAGAAAGTTATGAACAGGCAGATTTGCTGATTCAATAAACTAAATGGATCAAAAGGAGATGAAAGGAAGGAAAAGATGGGGCATGTCTGGGAGACCAGAGGATCTCCGGGGGTCAGGCCATGCCAAAGGCAACAGAAGATGGAAGGCTGAACTCCTACTGAAAGGACCACATACACCGCCCCCCACTCCAACTGTATCATTTATAGCGCCTTGTCTTCTCACCACAACATCCTTCCGTCTCTCTGTCCATACCTAATACAGCTCCTGGAAGGCAGTCACAGGCTCTTGTGACTTGACCAGGGGCAAAAGGAGCATCTGCAGAACAATGCATGCTCAGAAACTGCAGGTCTCTGGGGTCATCCTCAAAGAAGCCTTGGCTATGCAGGTTGGTTCCTGGGAGCCAGCCTCTAAGTCCATTCAGCTTGGGATGATTTAAACCAAACTCTGAGTCTTCTTCAGAGGTCAGCATGGAACTTCCCCATTTGCCAACAACCAACATTTCTTGAGCGGACAGCTGAGAGGGACCTATAATAGTACTGTAGTAGTAGTAGTTGTAATGATAAGAGTCAGCTACAAAGTCCTGTCCCTCAGGTAGAACTGAAGCCTGCTGCTGCTAAGTTGCTTCAGTCGTGTCCGACTCTGTGCGACCCCATAGACGGCAGCCCACCAGGCTCCCCCTTCCCGGGTATTCTCCAGGCAAGAACACTGGAGTGGGTTGCCATTTCCTTCTCCAGTACATGAAAGTGAAAAGTGAAAGTGAAGTCGCTCAGTTGTGTCTGACTCTTAGAGACCCCATGGACTGCAGCCTACCAGACTCCTCCGTCCATGGGATTTTCCAGACAAGAGTACTGGAGTGGGGTGCCATTGCCCTCTTCTAGGAAAGGCAAAAGCAGGTTTCAGAACAGTCAAGCAGGAATGGGGCCTTTTCTATCCTCACCCCATTTATCAAATACAAACATAAAGCCAATTTCCCCTTGGAGCGCTGGGCACGCATACAAGGCACGTAAGTTTTCCTTTAGATGGGGCCTTCTATGGAATGTAGAGCCCAAGGTACCTCATTCCTACTGTCAATGAAACAGAATAATTTTTCTTTATGTAGGTTTTCCTCCATGAAGTAAAGGAAGTATCACCAAGGCGCCCCTGTCAAGGTCATGATACCCTTCTGAAAAATAAGTCCTCGATTATTTTGACCATCATGCCATTATTAATATGGACATAAATTCTCTATGCTATTTCATGAGTATATTTCCAGGCACATGATATATCTTTTATAATTTCATATTACATCATGATAAATGTGACTGGTAAGAGTCATTCCTTCACAAACACAGGTCTTGTCAATATTTTATGCAAACTTACTATTCATCATATTTAGTGCCCTCATACTTAATCTAAGAAGATAATGAAAGTGTAAGCTGAAGGATTCATTTTATAAAATTCTAACATAGCTATTTCTCTCCCCCTACAGAGAACAGCCTGTCCCTGACCTTCTGTTTTTTCTTTTTAAGTCATGGACCTTTTTAAGACTAAAATAAAAGTTATGGATCCATCCTCCAGAAAAACACCAGAGTTTCCATATAACTAGTTATACTTCACTGCAATTTTGTTTCTTTAAGATGAATACAATGTAGAAATAATTGGTATAAAGAATTATATATTCAGTTGGCCAAGAAACTCATTTGGGTTTTTCTGTAAGATGTTAATAAAAAATAAAAACAAGCATTGTGGTCAACCCACTTTATTTTTTACATGTTTATTGTGCATATCAACCAAAAAGTAATCCTGTTTCAGAATAAATTCCAGTTTGGAGGTTTACTGTTATAAAGAGCTTCTGCGTGTGTGTGTAGTCAGGTTTTAACAGTAACGAAAGCTAAGCCTGCATCAAGCAACTCCAGAACTGTGTAGTATTCTTTTGCAACAAGTTCATGGCTCACTCTCTACTATGGCTTTCAAGAAGTATCTTTGTGTTTGGCAAGGTCTGCATCAATGGAGGTGCCTCTGTCATCACAGAAAAGATCCAGAAGTTTGAATTTCCAATTTGAAGTCTCAAAGGTGTTGGGTACTGTTGCCAGGTGTGTGTGATTTCTTTCTGCAGAGAAGTTAATGAGATTTTGTCCTCTTGGAGACTGAGCTGCAGGGCCTCTTCCTCCAGAGCAGGCAGGTTCGCTAGGTATTTGCCGCCATCCTGCTCTTCCAGGATGAAAGCCCAGTCATGAGAACTCAGGGTTTCTCAGGAGCGTCAGTGACGGCATGTGCATGCGTGTGCGTGCTCTCAGTCATGTACCACTCTTTGTGACTCCACGGACCGGCAAGTGTAGGACCTCATAATTAGCTGGTCCCTGCCAACTAGCGCCTTCCCATCCCCGTCACATTGCTGGGACATCCCCTAACCCCCCTTCCCCGACCTCTTTTAGGTAGCAGTTCGCTCTCCTCTAAAAAGCCTCTTGATGAAAGTGAAAGAGGAGAGTGAAAAAGTTGGCTTAAAGCTCAACATTCAGAAAACGAAGATCATGGCATCTGGTCCCATCACTTCATGGCAAATAGATGGGGAAACAGTGGAAACAGTGTCAGACTTTATTTTGGGGGGCTCCAAAATCACTGCAGATGGTGACTGCAGCCATGAAATTAAAAGACGCTTACTCCTTGGAAGAAAAGTTATGACCAACCTAGATAGTATATTCAAAAGCAGGGACATTAGTTTGCCAACTAAGGTCCGTCTAATCAAGGCTATGGTTTTTCCTGTGGTCATGTATGGATGTGAGAGTTGGACTGTGAAGAAGGCTGAGCGCCGAAGAATTGATGCTTTTGAACTGTGGTGTTGGAGAAGACTCTTGAGAGTCCCTTGGACTGCAAGGAGATCCAACCAGTCCATTCTGAAGGAGATCAACCCTGGGATTTCTTTGGAGGGAATGATGCTGAAGCTGAAACTCTAGTACTTTGGCCACCTCATGTGAAGAGCTGACTCATTGGAAAAGACTCTGATGCTAGGAGGGATTGGGGGCAGGAGGAGAAGGGGACGACCGAGGATGGGATGGCTGGATGGCATCACGGACTCGATGGACATGAGTCTGAGTGAACTCCGGGAGATGGTGATGGACAGGGAGGCCTGGCATGCTGCGATCCATGGGGTCGCAAAGAGTAGGACACGACAGAGTGACTGAACTGAACTGAACTCGCTCTCCTCAGGCTCTGATTCCAGGCTCAGGACTCTCCAGACACAAAGAGGAAGCCAAAAGCACTTAACACCATGGTAAACTCCCCTCCCAGAAAAGCACACTTTTGATGTGCCCAGCAGAGCAACTTGGCTCCTCTTTGCTTAACCTCCTCCTTTAGACTAGGTTCCCAGCCTCTGCAGAGCCCCAAAGCCAAACAGGAAGCTGTGTGGCATGGAGGAAGGCAGGTGACTTGACAGGGAATGAGAAAGCTCCTGAGATCAGACAAGGCCCACCCACTTAACAAGGCCTCCTGCCTGTTAGACTGGGAGCTCTTTGAGGTCAAGACGCAATAAAGCGCTCTTTTATTGTACCTTATTTGCTTTTAACGGAGGGAACCAGAGAGAGCGGGCATATGGTTTTCAAATCTCAAGCAAAACAGATCTGTAGCATCTGCCACCCAATGAGTCAGAATGGTGCCCTTGGGCCTCGAAATCTGCCTCCTGCTCTTTCCTCCCTATGCCTTTCTTCAACTGGACTTGCCTTCCAGGCTCATAGTATCCGGCAGCCTTCTCTGGGCTTAAAGAATCTCGGACACCATCTGACTTCAACCTCTCCCAGGCCTCCCGTCTCCTGCTTACTCTGTGAAGTTCCAAGTGTGGCACCCGTTTCTCCTGGACCGCCCCACCTTGGAAGCCTCTTTGGACGTCAGGTTCCCAGTGAACAAGCAGGGTCTGGCCTCACTAGGCACTGATCTGCTTTACTGAGTACAAACCAGATAAGGCTCTCAGAGAGCCAATGAAATAGGCACGCGTCTGTACTGATGTATTTGGTTAACATTCTGGAGTAAGAAAGTTAATATGAAGCCAGTCATAACCAGAGTAAAACAACTTTCCATCCTACTTCTGTAGAGTAACACCTACTACATGAATGAAAATAATGCCAGATGAACTCTCAGAGAGTCCCCACCATGGCTCCACCTAAATCTCAGGAGCTTAGCACCCTGGAAGTTCATAATCATCTTCTGTAACAGACAGCTCGGTGCCAGCTTCAAAGGTGGCCTGATGCCTCCAAGGCACATGCGCCTTCCATCTTGTGGCTCAACTGCCTCACAGCCCTGGGTATCCAGCTAACAAAGAGAGCGTGGAAAAGACGCCTCTGTCTCCTTGGCAGCCCCAACTCACAGACCACAAACATGTGCTACCTACACCCCACTGGCTAGAACCTGAGCGCAAGGCACACTGGGATATGTAGTCCAGCCGTGAGGCACGTGAGAGCAAGTCCATGGTGGGTGCCCCATAACCCTCCTCCTCCCATCAGTCCACAGCGAATGAGCACAGCCTGTGCTGGGGTCACGACCTCATGGGCAGGGGCCTTCTGAGACCAAGAGGACCAATCCCCTTTCACTGAAGGCCTGAGGGACCTGGCAGGGCCTTCTCCTTTCTCAAGCTTTACTGTCAGCCATCTTCACGGTCTGCATCCACCACAAACCAGCCTCTCTGGCCATTTGAGGCATGTGCATGGAGAATGGTTTTCAGCCAGCTCTCCCATTTATGGGTCATGTTTGTAATTCTCATTTCTGTTCAAGTTTCCTCTTGATTTTACTGTCTAATCACAAACAATGTGTGGTAACAGGCCTCCTGACTGTTAAGACTGGGAGCTCTTTGAGGTCAAGACACAATCTATTGTGTGCTCTTCTATTGAAACTTTATCTGCTTTTAAAAGGAGGGAACCAGAAAGGAGCGTGACAGAGGCCAGCCTGTAAAAGGGTCCTAGAAGCTCAGCAAACAAGGGCCTCACTTTGAGACAGAGAAGTAAAACTCAGCCAGGTTCAGCCCAGCTCACCAAAGAAATTGTGTTTACCGCAGTATAACGTATTAATCACAGATACATGCAATTGCAGGCCAGGACTACTATGCTCTCTTGTACAGGTAAACATTTGCTGTACATTATATTGTGGAAATAAACCCACAATGGCTCGCTGACCCCACCCCTTCCTCATGAATCCCTCACCTCTGGTGATCTGGGTCACCATCTTTCCTTTCCCCCATAGCACCAAGGCTCTGCCACGCTCCTATTACGCTCCACATTCTTCAAGGAGTTGCTCTCAGCTCCCTGTCACCTTGGAAAGCCGCTAGAAAACTCCTATTGCCCCAAGGAACTAACTGTGATGAGGGTAAAGACATCACTTTTCCAAGACTGCACACCTATTAATGAGAGCTCATTTCCCAAAGAAACATCTCTAGTGAAACCCATAGTGGAATTTAGGAAATGATGATGAGTTTCAGGGAGGCCCTGAAGGGCAGAGATATTATGAGGTGAAAAGGCTTCTTAATACGCTTCAAACACCCCCAAACATGGTAGCTTTTGGACCACCCATATCTACACTATCCCTGGAAGAGAGAGCCAGTCCAGTCCTGAGTTGAATCCCCATCTTCAACCCCAAGAATGCCCTCGGGCTTAGCAAAAGTCCTGCAGAACCTGACATCTGCGAACAGCCCAATTATTGTACCCATCTTGAAGATTCAGTGATGTGTGTGTGTGTTATCATCTCTACAGATACATCCTTAATAGAGATATTGGGGGTAGAAAGTCTTCAGGGAAATATTCACAATCAATCAGCACTTCCTTGTTGTAAGAGAGCTGATTGTCAAGACTGTTGTTTGGGAAAAATATTTTAGAAGGTCTCAAATCAAACTGCATAATCAGCACTCATGTTTTATGTAAATTAGAATACATATTCCTACACTGCATCAGAGGACCTACTCATCCCAGCCCTGTCTCTCTTAGGGAAAGCATCTGCCACCCAAAATTTAGAGCAGTAACTCACAGACCATGAAACAGTGCGTTGCCACAGATTAGACTTGTTATAAATTTATAATGATTTCATATAAAAACATTACATTTTAATCGTTTCCAGAAATGACAGGAAAGGGCTGGTATAAATGTTTAACTAGCAGTGTCTCACATTTCACACTTTGTTTATTTCATTACCGGGTATGCTAAAATGAAGCTGCTAGCTTAAAAACAAAAATGTCATCAAATTCAAAACAGAAAACTTATGAACAAATACTCTCGGTAAGGCAGATATCAAGCCTGGAGGATCTCTCACAGCCTCTTTTATATAAACACTTGGATACTGCATTTAACTACTAGTCATTTTTCTATACAGGTACTATTTAAAAATCACTCTTAACCTGGCTCTCAGAATTAGATTTGGGTCCCTACTGAAGGCCACCATGGAGGGGTCCTGTCCCTTGGTGTTCTCTGTGCTGAACTGTTTATGAGTTCTACTGTGATTTTACACATAGTATTTCTATGCTAAAGGAAAGAGGATCACTCTAAACACGTCAGGCCTTGTTAACAGGAGATGAAGCTGTGACAGGCACTGGGGTGTGTCTGACATACAGACCAGGCCTCAAGCTGTCTGGCAGGAATGCATCTGACCTGTTATTGTCAGGTTTGCCCTATTATCTTGATACTCTCTTTTGAATTCTTAGTGATTCTGACCTTTCTTTTCTGATACAATCACTCACCGGAGTCCGAGAACGCAGTGGTATTCCAGACCACAGCAGTGGAAACCATATGCTTCTTATTTATTAATTGTAGATGAACCAGATTTAAACCTCCAAGCCACACCAGCCAGTGCAAAAGGGCGGTTGTAGGATAGTATGTTTAGCTGGACTCCCCTTTCTGGGATTTTTAACTTTCATAGGTGTTTTTGCAATGTTTGAATGATTATGACTAAAGGTCAGATGTTATTTGTACAATCAGAAAATAAAGATTTAATTTTGCTAGCTATGAGAAAAGAATGTTCCTCTGGTCTAGGTGGTCCACAAGGAAGACAGGGTCAGGGTGGAAGGCGAAACCAGGCAAAACCCACGAGAACCAAGAGCTTGGGAGTAGCTTCAAGTGGCGAGTACAAGTCCTAAGTAAGGGACAAGCCAGGGGGAGCAAAAAAGAAGCGGGCAGGCTGCGAAGTGGGGTACAAAGTAGAATGCTTCCTAATGGCTTTGCCCAATGCCCAGCATAGAGAGTGGTGCAAAGCAGGGCTCAGCACATTTGCTGAACGTGGTCAGGAAGTGGGAGTGGCTTGGGGATCAGTCTGCTGCCTGCCAATCCAATGTGCTACCCACTCTCGCCTAGGCTGTCCCCCCAACAGGGGACATGTCAATCTAATTAATGCCCACTTAGTTGAGGCTGCTGTAGCAGGTGTCACGGTAGATCCAAAGATAAATATCAATAAAAACCAGAAAGCTGACAGGTAGAGAGTACCTCCCATGTGCTGGGCACTGTTCTGACTGCTTTTGCAGCAGTAACTCACCTGATCTTCACAGTAACTCTACACAAGGAGAAAGTATTATTAGAATCCCAAATCATAGATGAAGGCACCAGGACACTGCTGGTTAAGCCACCTGAGGTCACAGGGTTAGTAAGTGGAGCCAGTTTTCAAATGAGCTATTTTGGCTCTGGAGCCCGTGATGTTTGTCGTTACACCACACTGCCTCTTACACAATCTCTAGCCACAGGGCCAAATCTACCACGGAGTGGGCTCTGCAGGACAGCTTGTGGCTTGAGTCTGTCCAGGGAGGAACAGGTGCAAAGTTTACAAAAACCATTCATTTACCCAAACAAACCACAGGTCCAGTGTAATTCTGAGTGCTAGGGGCTTCCCAGAGGGTGCAGTAGTGAAGAATCTGCCTGCCAGTGCAGGAGATACAAGAGACGCAGGTTCAATCCCTGGGTTGGGAAGATCCCCTGGAGTAGAAAATGGTAACCCAGTATTCTTGCCTGGAGAGTCCCATGGACAGCAGAGCCTGGTGGGCTACAGTCCACAGGGTCAAAAAGAGTCAGATACGACTGATCGTGCACGCACCCAATACATCTAGGGACACAGAAAAGGTGTGAAAAGCGGACCTTATAGTTCATATATGTTAGTGGGGGAGATACTCGGTAGAAAATAAACAAGCATACAGACAAGGCACATGAAGACGACGAGTGTAATGGCGAGAAAGCAAGCTGGGTCAGGCGTTAGAGGGCTCAGTGGCATCTTGCTCACTGGGGCTACCCAGGGGAGGCCGCTCTGACCAGGTGATTCCTGAGTCAAGACCTAAAAGGAGGCAGAAGGCCATGTGGGTTTGGGTTGCTTGAGGAATAGCAGGTGCGTCGGGATTGGAAAGAGCAAAAAGAAAAGCAGCCCGGAATGTGCTGAGATGCGTCAGGCGTGGAGCAGCCAGATCTTGGGGGCCTCGCAGGTGAGGGAAAGGCTGGGGTTTTCCTCTGAGATGAGTACTTTTTTTTTTTTTTGAGAAAAGGCAATTTTAAGAGAAAAAAATAGAGTTAGAATTTGTGATTGAATTAGAGACTGACATATTCAGGCTACTGATAAAACAGCAAGATCAGTGAGACACTCACATCAGCCACAGATTTATAAAAGGTTTCTGGAGGATTTTGCCAAATCTTCCTTTTTACTTTTTAAAAATGGTGATTAAAATACACATAACATACAATATACCACCTTAAACATTTAAGGTGTACAATTTCTTCCTTATTTGGAATAAGTATGATACAATAGACACTACTCATGACAGTTAAGATGTTAAGTTAAATCTGGATTCAAATCCTGGATGTCCCATGTACTCAGCTGGCTTCCTGTGCCTGTTTTCTCACCTGGGGAAAATACAGTATTGCTACCTCCCCTCCAAGGGTGGCTCTAACTTTGGCCAGGTCAACGACTCAGCTTAGTGGTCAGCTGAGAAAACACCCAATACAACGTTGGCTTCTGTATCATTATTCAGAGGGTGGTCAAGACAGTAACAAGAACTTCCCTGGTGGCTCAGATGGTAAAGAATCTGCCTGCAATGCAGGAGACCTGGGTTCAATCCCTGGGTCGAGAAGATCCCCTGGAGAAGGGAATGGTTACCTACTCCCGTATTCTTGCCTGGAGAATTCCATGGACAGAGGAGCCTGGCGGGCTATAGTCCATGGGGTTGCAAAGAGTTGGGCATGACTGACTGACTTTCACTTTCTTCAAGACAGTAACTTTGAAGAAAACTGTCTCCTAGTCTTTGGAGTCACCTAAGAGTGACGCTAACCAGAGGGTCCCACACTTAGCAGCAGTGAGCACTCCAGCTTCACTATGGCTCAGGAGCTCAGGAAGACGAAGCCTGACTCTGGCTGAGGTTTCTGGGCGGTGATGGGCCTCCTGTGTAGGGTGCTGCAGCTGTGGCCCTGACACTAGTCACCACCCTCAGGCCTTTGTCATGGTGACGGAGGCTGCCAGCCCGTGTGCCACCTCGCAGTGGACTCTGGGAGCCTTGTTGCCCATCCTCAGGATCGGGCCTCAGGATGCCCTGGCGCCACCGATGAGATGATACCAGAGGCTCCAGCTCTCAGCGGCCTCGCAATTAAGCCTAACAAGGAACAAGGAGCTCCTTGGGGGGCACACGGAGGTGCTCACAGTAATTGGCCGTGGGCCTCAGCTTCCCCAGCGGCCGGGGATTATGTGTCAGCAGCAGGGAGGGGCCCGGGAAGGGTCAAGACCTTGAGGGAGGCCAGATGGGAGCAGCTTCATGCATAAGTCATGAGCGGCCCCGCTGACTGCTCCGTGCACTCTGGGGCGAGACACAGAGAGGCCGGGCCCTGAGGTGGGGAAGCAGGCAGCAGAGACTCCCCCACCCCACCCAGGGCTGGGAGGCTGCTGGGCCTGGGCTGCCCCCTCGCATCTGACTGTGGCTGCAGGGACACTGACTTCAGAGCCCCAGGCTCTTGCAGAGGCAGGCAATAAAAACACGGGCATCCTGCAGAGTATGTTTGGATTTGGCTGCTGCTGGAGACCTTGGCAGAAGGTGTGGGTCCCTGACAAGAAGGATGTGCGTTCTCAGACAGACATAGCCTTGACTGAGCAAAGAAGAAGGATGTAAGTGTAGAATATGGTAGGCACGTATGTCTGGGTGCTGGATATTTACAAAGATACTTGCTGTTTCCAAAATATATATCTGTGTGTGTGTGCACCTGTAGGCATGTCTTTTATCCACGGCTTTCTCTGGGCTGTGACAAGGGATTCAGTGCACTATGATAAACTTCATGCAAAACTATCCCTGGTAATCCTCATTTAAGGACGGTAACAGGTAAGTCAGCACTCGGCTTTGAGATGTTACAGGATTTGTCCAAGGACACACAGCAGATAAATGTCAGAGTAAGGTCTGAACCTGCTATCTAGGCTCCAGTGTCTTCCCTTAAGCCAGCCACTGGGGTGTGACTGTCTAAAAGGGCTCACTCGACACTCCCCCATCCCCACAGGCCAGTCTCTGCGCCTGAACTGATGGCACAGCAGGACTGCTGAGCCCCTGACCTCTGCCAGACCCCAGGCTGGGCCCTCTGTCCTTGTTACTGCATTACTGATGGGTGAGCAGGCAGATACGACCATGTTAGCAGATAAAACAACTATCCTACTTTCTGCTAGCCTGTTTCACAGCGCTCTTTAACCAGTATTCTCTTCCTGATATTTCCCTTCTAGTGCTGCTCAGAGCCTCTTCCCTTGTGAATTCTTTACTAGATAAAACAGTGTTTAGAGACAGAAACCCTAAACAGTTGAGTCAGTTTTGAATGTCATTATCACCTTCAAATATAACAGAAATTAAAAAAGATCTGTCAGCCGGTCTTCCAGAAACAGACAGGCAGGAATTAAGAGTTCCAATCCCCTTCTCAGCAAGCATAACCCAAAGTTCGGAATTGGCACAGACAGACCAGATTCTGAAAAGGGAGTCTCTCAGACTCAAATTGTGTTTACGGTTCTGTTAACTACCCATTCTGGATTTTCAGAAGTCATGTCTAGACCATGTAAGTATCACCTCTAAAACTCCTTGGGGACCACGTTAAAAGTGCAAACTCGGATTTAACAGGCACAGGGTGGGGTCTGAGATTCTGCATTTCAAATAAGCTTCCAGGTAATGAAACTGCTGAAGGTCTGGGATCATGTTCTGAGTAGCAATGGGCTGGAGATCCTGTCAACACCACACACCAGCAAGCTATCACCAAGATGGCACCTCTTGAGTGTTTTCACTAGACACAATTCTGATTCCCAAAGTGCTTTTTCAAAATAAACAAATGGGACCCAATTAAACTTAAAAGCTTTTTGCACAGCAAAGAAAGCCATTGACAAAATAAAAAGACAACCTACTGTACAGGAGAAAATAGCTGCAGATGACATGACCATAAAGAAGGCAGAGAGCCGAGAATAACTGATGTTTTGAACTGTGGTGCTGGAGAAGACTCGAGAGTCCCTTGAACAGCAAGGAGATCAAGCCAGTCCATCCTAAAGGAAATCAGCTCATTGGAAGGACTGACACTGAAGCTTCAAGACTTTGGCCACCTGATTCGAACAGCCAACTCACTGGAAAAGACCCTGATGCTGGGAAAGATTGAGGGCAAGAGGAGAGGAGGGCAACAGAGGATGAGATGGTTGTTGGACAGCATCACTGATTCAATGGATACAAACATGGGCAAACTCCAGGAGATGGTGAGGGACAGGCAGGCCTGGCGTGCCGCAGTCCATGAGGTCACAAAGAGTCAGACATGACTCGGCGACTCAACACATGGACACACATGACCAATAAGGTGTTAATTCTCAAAAATACATAAACGGTTCATACATCTCAACATCCGAAACACAAGCAACCTGGTTTTAAAAATGGGCAGAAGACCTGAATAGACATTTTTCCAAAGAGGACATGCGGATGGCTAAGAGGCACATGAAAAGCAGCTCAAAACCTCCAATTATCCGGGAAATGCAAACCCAAACAAGGAGATCAAAAAGACCACAAATAACAAATGTTGCCGAGGATACAGAGAAAAGGAAACCCTCATACACGGTTGGTGAGAATGCAAATTGGTGCAGTCACTGTGGAAAACAGTATGGAGTTTTCTCAAAAGAGCTAAAAATAGAACTACCACAGGATCCAGCAATTCTGCTCTGGGGTATATATTAAAAAAAAATTCCAAGGCACTAATTGGTAAAGACACATGCACCCCATTGTTCATAGCAGCATTATTTACAATTGCCAAGGTATGGAAGCAATCTAAGTGTTCATCAACAGAAAAATGGATAAAGATGTGATACATACACACACACAATGGAATATCACTCAGCTGTAAAAAGAAAAAGGATGAAATTTTGCCATTTGCAACATGGATGGATATGTAAGATATTACATTGTGAAATAAGTCAAAGACAAATACTGTATGATACCACTTACATGTGGAATCTAAAAAATACAACAACCTAGTGAATGGAGCAAAAAAGAAACAAGACTCACAGATATAGAGAAAGAAACAGCCGTTGCCAGTGGGAAGAGGGGAGGGGCAGGGGAGTAAGGGGTACATCCCATGATGTATAAAACAAGCTACAAGGAGGTGCTTACAACTACAGGGAATATAGCCAATACTTTAAAATAACTATAAATGGAGCATAACCTTTAAAATGATGGGTCACTGTACTGTACACCTGTGCAATACTTATATAACACTGTTTACCAGCTACACTTCAGTTTTAAAAAGTGCCCTCTGCTGAGTCATCTCAGTATCTGTTTTGGAAAATCTGTTTGACTTTTATCAGGGCCTGTCACGAGTGAACACATCTTCACTTCATGGCAAACAGTAACACTTGCCTCATTTAAGAGAGAAAAGAAGGAAATAAATATACACTTATGCATAGGCCCTAGAAGCAAACTGCTGTCCTCTAAACGTGTGGGGAAACCATCCCCACACTATAGCTGAGTGTCCCATCCTGTCCTCTGTGCCAGGAGGGTACTGAAGGTGGGTAGATCCTTAGACCTACTAAACACCACTCCCATGAAGAGCTGTGGGGCTTCCTGGACCTGTCCACAATTCTGAACATTTCCCTCACTCTGTGCGCACAAAGAACTCTTCAAGTTGGTTTCATAAATAATTCACTTGGCTTTTTGTCAGAGTTTATTCTGTTATTCAATCCCTCTACTGGGTTTTAAAATTTGAAAGTCATGTTTTTGTTTTATGGATGCAATAGTCTTTGAAGTCTTTGTGAGAATAGCAATTAGAATTTTTTAAAAGTCTTCTTTCTTATATATATTTTCCCCTCTGTGGCCACTGGCTCGTCAGATTCACCTGGGGTCATTCTTGAGCCAAAGACTCCCCTCAAATGTCCAGCGATTCTTCTTTGTCTGTCTGTCTTCATAAATGAAGACCTCATGAGTGACTGCTGGGCCCTCAGGAATTTTTAAGAGAGCTCACTTTGAGTTCCTTGGGAGATCTGCTCCTGAAGGATGCTGCGGAAAGCTGCGGGCAGCCTTGCCATGGGGTGGGTGAGAGAGACAGGAATGAAGACGTAACCTGAGAGGAGCATCCAACTCTGGTGGAGGGCAGCCAAAAAGAGAGGCCAGGGCAGTCCGGCCTGGAAGCCCGTTGCTGGTGTGCACACCACACAGGGCAGCCTGGGGAAGATCCTGTGATGAGCAGCTCCGAGGCGGGGCTTGGGTCTGGGCCCTGCCCTTCCTCTGCGCCGCTGCTTTTCCTGAGCCTGGAATTCTCCCAGAGCATCTCCGTATTCCTGCTTCTTTCCCCATGGTGGGCTTTGGTCTCCTAAATTCTGAATACTTTTTCTGTTAATTAACTGTGTCTTCTAGAAACTTCCCAAATTAGGCATCTATTACTGAGACCTTACCTTGTTTCCAGGGAGACTGATTGTGTTTCCACTTAATTTTATACTTATTTTGATCACTTCAATGATTTGCAGAGGCAATCAAGGTAAACACATGAATTTTCTCCCTGTTGTAATTTAAAATCTCAGCTTGTTTAGAAATGTATGTCCATATATACGTATGTTTATGTGCATATGTGTACACACATACACATATGTATCTTTAACATCAACTACGGTAATGTATGGGTAAGTTTAAGGATGCCCTTATTTTCTTTTTTACTGTTATGTATTTCCCAAGTCAAAGTCCCTTTCTGTGATACTGCAATTTTTTATCACAGTTTCACATATCATAAAATTCACCATTTTAAAGTATACAACTTGGTGGTTTCTAGTACAGTCACAAAGGTGTATCAACATCACCATGATTGATTTTAGAACACCTTCATCATTCCTTTCGAAACCCCATATCCATTAGCAGTCACTCTCCATTCCCTGTTCTCTCCTGCCCCTGGCAAACACCAACATTTCTCTCTCTTTGGATTAGTCTATTCTGGTATTTCACAAAAACGGAAATCATACAGTGTGTGGCATTTTCCATCTAACTTCTCTTACTTGGCAAAATGTTTTCAGGGTTCATCTACGTGGTAGTTTGTATTAGTATTTCATTCCTTTTCATGGGTGAATAATATTTCATTGCATGGATCTATCACATTCATTTATCCATTCATCAGAGGATAGACACTCAGGTTGTTCCCACTTTTTGGCTATTACCAACAATGCTGCTATGAACTTCATGTGCAAACTGTGTGTTACTTTTATAATTTGAAAAATACTACTTTAGAAAAATTACAAAGTCTCTTTTCAAAACAGTCAATAAGTCAAACCTTTTACTAATGTAGACTGGCTTTGCTCCTATTACTGGAAAGTATTTGGTTTTACTATGGAGAATCCCATGGACAGAGGAGACTGGCAGGCTACAGTCCATAGGGTCACAGAGAGTTGGATCCTACTGAAGTGACTTAGCATGCACACATACATTTAAAACCTTTCTAATACCTGCAAATGCTTAGATTTAATAAATTTTCTAGAAGTAAGCATACATTCTTGCATTAACTGGTAGTCAACTAATAAATTTAACCTTCATTTCAACATGGTAAGAGTACACTGATGTATGTTAACAACTTCTATGGTATTTCTCATCATTAGATCAGAAGAGTAGGTCTTCCTTTTAAGAATATCATCTTAAAATATATTTCATTCTGTCACGTACAACATCCAGAAAACAATATTTGTGTGCTGAATTAAAAACCTGCCCAAACTGTGAAAAAGAGGGAAAAAAATCTATTTTGTCGCCCACTCGTGGAGTGCAACCTTTAGAAAGGGATTATTTCCATTACATTTTCATCAGGGACTGGCAAAGAAAAGTATATCATGTTATTACGGAGCCTGGAAATGTAATGACTTCCAGGTTGCTAGGCAACACCGCGATGTTAAAGGCCCCAGTATCTGTGATCTCTAGAGACACTCTCAAATTTCATTAAAACCTCATAACCATTATACAGAAAGTCCATGTGGAGTTTATAAACAGACTTAGTTTCCTAACATAATAATGAAGAAATAAATGCAAATGCCAATGGCATCAAAACTTTTCTGGGACTTAAAACCAAATATTTTAGAGGCCCAATGAATGAAACCTACATTGTTACTTGGGGGTTCACAGAAATAAAGTACTATCAGTTTAGAATGAATGAAGTAGTTCATATTCTGAAAACATCGTGCTGTGTAGAACTTAGTGACTTTCTTTGAAGAAGGGATAAATATGTTCTGGGTATAAATCAGGAAGGGAGGCAAGGTTAATAGGAAATGAGAGTCCCAATCATTATTTGCTTCAAGCAGGGTCGTGACAGTGGCATGTTTGCAACTGAAATAGGAATGTAAGACGCTATAGGAAATAATTCTCAGGAACACTTTTCATACATTTCCTTCAGCAATGGTGTCGGAAAAAGCTAATCCCTGAAACAGGTAAAGTTGTGACAGGTCTCAGTAACAGTCCCATGTGTGGTCCCTGGGATGCTGGTCTAGGATTTGTGGCTCAGCTCGCTAAAATGCTCATGAGAATTGGTCTCTGCACCCCAAACGGGGGGCCACCTAACCTCCTCATCCATCTCCTGAAATTCTAAATACAATATCTAGTGGAAAGGGACTGTGTGGTTTGGTCAGTCTCACTCATTCATCCCACAAATCAAAACATTGGAAGATGAAAGTACTGACATAGATCAGAAGGGTCATTTACTGTGATGGTTGATTTTAAAGGCAAATTCTTAAGCAGAAACTATGCCAGCATGTGAGATCCTCAGATTTGCTAAGTTAAACTGGTGGTTACAGAGTGGCTTAGGGTTCTTATGACCCAAATTTTTATTTTCAAAACCCAGCCCCCAGAAACTTGGAGTATGGGTATCTTTACTGATAGACTGGTTTAGTGGTTCTCTCTCATGTGTGTGTATACACACACACACACACTTCATCCAGGCTTAGGCACAATTTTTTATTAGCATATCTGTGATATACGAGTCAACTGCAAAGTGAAAATTCAAATCTTGCAGAAATATATGGGATTTCATTAAATCATTCCTGGCAATGGTGGAAGAACCACATCCAAAGCCTTGGACGAGGGAAGGTCTGACAGATCAACAAGACTCGATGGTCACCAGCTAAAGAAGAGAAAAAAGGGCAGGAGCTTCAAAGGGAAATACTTATTTGAATAGCAATGGAAAATAAATGAAGACCTTAACTGGTTGTGTAAAAAAAATAAAGACACCATTTTATGATGATGCTGAGAAGGTTAAAAATATGAAGGCTGTTACACCATCATGCAATTCAATAATGTGAAAGATGACACACGAAAATGTCTACAACTGCTGGTAGAGCCCAATGTGATGGAGTGAAAGGGTCCAGCTACAGGTTCTGGGTGGGTAGCTGAACACTCAGAATAAGACCAACCCTCTGCTGACTCCCATGGGCAGGGAGACGAGGGGTCCCCTCTGTGTCCTGGCTGGAGTCAGGAGAAGACCCAGAGCTCTGAAGGTGCCAGCAAAGTCCCTGCCTCTTGCCCACAGTCTCACCCACTCTGTCCACACCATCGCACCACCCACACTTCATCCTAGTTTACGCTGACCACTAAGCGGAGCCCTGGTCACCCCTCTTGCCCTGACCTCACACTCACAAGGCTCTCCGCAGCCCTTGCTCCAGCTCCCTGCTCACCCCTCCTCTTGACCTCTGCCCACCGTGCCCTTTAGACAGTCACCAGCACCATCTCCTACATCCTCAACCTCTTCCAGGATGTTCCCTTCACTTGCTGGCTCCAAGGAAAACACCGAGCTTCTCCCCCATGACAGTACTTTCCTTGCAGGCATCTCTTGACCGCCAGCCTGGAGATGGCTCCGTGATCCTCCCTGCTGCTTCCTGACCATTTCCCATCCCCGTTTCAGAATTCCCCAGCTTTAAATCTAACGTCACCAAAGCGTGGCACCTGCCACTCTCCCCTGTTGCAGCTCTCTGGAGATCACTCCGTCCCCAGCACTGCGCGTGTCACAGTGCTCGGCAACATTTTGTTTGTAAAGAGGGTCCTTCTAGTACCACTCAGGTCTCTGGCTTTCCCTCCCATGACCTTGTTTCCTTCACGTCTCAGGCACTTGCTCGTGTGGTTTTACCTGAGACTTGACCCTTGCAGTTACCTGGCAGTCCTCCAGAATCCACACACAAGCAGCTCGTGCTCTGATCACCACTTTTCACCATTTCTCCCCAAGTCCGAACATCTCTCACTTGGAATCCCAGCCCTGGAGCCCCTACAGCCAGCGAGACATTCCAACTTGGATGTCTGGTAGGCTTCTCAACCATAACACGTCCCAAACTCTGCTCTCAATTTCCCTCCATCCCCCAGATAAGCTCCTCTTGGGTTTTGCTCATTGAGGTTTTGAGTTAAAGCTAAAACTGAAATCACCTTTGGCTTTTCTCTCTGCCTTACAGCTCATATCCAATCCTCTGCAAATTCTATTGGTTCTACTTTCAAGATTTATCCAAAATATAACTGCCCCAGCCCTGACCAGGACTTCCTGGGGGCCATTAACCCGCTAGCATCTCTCACCCTTCACTTGCTTCAACGACTACTCTTGGGTGTGGCACCCCTCTGCCCCAAATGCTCCACAGGTCCCTGCTCACTCAGGATCAAGGCTTGAGTGAGAACAGAACTGCCGTACGACCCTGGAATCCCACTCCTGGGCATACATCATGATTTTGGAAGGATAACGTCCCCCCTCCACCAAAGCCCTTCCCATCATCTCCCGCCTGCCTGGTAAATCTATTCCTTGCTCGTTTTGCTTTGGACACACAGCCCGCTTTGGGGCTCTCAGCACACCCTGGGGAGGCTCCTGGCTTGCAGACCTAGTCAATGCTGGCCCCTGTCTAGTGGGTCCTGCTCCACTAGCCCCCTGACTTCCTTTAGGTCATCACTGAGGTGTCATCTCGCTGAGACCTTCCCTCGTCACTCCAACAAGAGCAGCGGGTGTCCCACTGCACGTTCTTTCCTTCAGTGACCTCCTTCTCAGTGCTATTATTATCTAAAGTATGGATAGTTTATTCTGCGATTGCAGTTATCCTCTCACTCTCCCCAATAGCCTCCAGGAGGGCAGTGTTCCCAGTCTGTGTTGGCCACAGTTCTATCCCCAGGACTAGTTGCCGACTGACTGGTCACTCTTAGTGAAGACGTTTCCTGTATGGTATTAAAAGGCCATGTAACTCCTTATGAGAATGCCCTCAAAATGTAGTGAAAAGACAAAATCAATTAACTTAAATAAATTTCAGTTTCATTTATTGAGATCAAGCCCCAGTCAAACATTCTGTCATTATTGACCACAGTTGTTAGGTGGCCAGTTTAAGTGAATCTACATGAAGTGGTTAGTTTTCCAGAACTACTTACTCCAGAACAAAAATGAACTCCTGTGTTGCAAAATCATTTATCTTAAACATGGTCAAATATTTCTGGTGATCAATTTTAAAACACTTGCTTATACAAAACAACAATAGAGTTCATAACTCACCTTTAAAATCAACTTTTCTAACAGCCTGAATTTAAAATACTCTCTCAAAGGAACCCTTCTACACTACTGTTAGGAATGTAAATTGGTATAGCCACTATGAAGAACAGCAAGGAGGTTCCTTAAAAAAATAAAAACAGAACTACTGTATGACGCTGTAACCCCACTCCTGGGCATATATCTGAAGAAAAACATGATCTGAAAGGATACACACACCCCAGTGTTCACTGCAGCACTGTTCACAATAGCCAAGACGTGGAAGCAGCCTAAATGTCCATCGGCAGAGAAATGGATAATCGGCAGAGAAATGGTGCATATATACAGTGGAATATTACTCAGCCATTAAAAAGAACATGGATGGACCTAGAGAGTGTCATACTGAGTGATATAAGTCAGGGAAGGAGAAATATCACATGACATCCCTTATATGAGGACTCTACAAAGAAACATTACAAAAATGAACTTCTTTACAAAATAGAAAGAGACTTATCAAATGAACTTATGATTGCCAGGCAGAAGGGGTAGTTAGGGAGTTTGGGATGGACATGTACACACTGCTGTATTTCAAATGGATAACCAACAGCACATGGAACTCTGCTCAATGTCATGTGGCAGTCTGGATGGGAGCAGAGTTTGGGGGAGAATGAATACCTGGATGTGTATGGCTGAGTCCCTTTGCGGTCCACCTGAAACTATCACAATATTGTTAATCAGTTGTACCCCAATACAAAATAAGAAGTTTTAAAAAAGATGATACTCTCTCAGATAAATATTTAAAATATCAACTGAAATTATGGTATCTTCCGTTTTTTCTATAATTATTTAAAAACTGAAAACCAAAAACCCAGTTCTGATTCTTTGTTATGTACAGCTTAACAACTTGAAAACAACCCTTTAGAATAAAAGAAGGTATTCCTATGAATCCAACACAGACATTAACCATCTTCCAGTGGACAGAGTTCATTTATTAAAGTCAGAGGAAGGCACACACAGAAATATCAGGGTGACACCACTTTGTGTGAATAAAGTATACACAGAAACTTGAAAAATATGGTAAAATGACAATTCTGATAATTCTTGATCACGCAGTTGTTCATCATCTTACTCGCCCAACTTTTGTGTGGTTTTTATAACAGAAAGGTGAGTAAAAATATCATCCATGGCAATGGGAACTTGAAAGAGGAGAGGGCCCTTGGAGAAAGAATTGTATTTGACAGAAGAATTTCAGCTGGTGAGCAAAGAGCTGAATCTTCTGATACAAAAAAAAAAAAAAAAAGGTCAAAACAGAAAGGAAGTGATACTGCCCTGGGCCCACAGACATCAGACGGAGAAAGAAGACAGGAAGGACCCCAGCCGGGTCATGAGGAGCCTCCAAGTGGAAGGGGGCAGTGGATGGGGGCGAGATGAGTGTAGCAAACAGGAGGAAAATGAGACCTGCTCAAAGAGGGTTTTACAGATGCCTTCTCTGTTACTTGCACATCCTAAGGAAACCTACAGCAAAGATCCACACACTTCCTTGGGCTCTTTGAGGTGGATGTGGTTTCACTCACAGAAACGCAGAAGTTTCAGTCCTAAGAATGACTGGCAGTAAATGATGACCTTATTCCACTGGCCGTAAGCTTCCTGAATCTGTGTTGCTCAAAATCTCAGGAAACTAACGGAAAACTTTTTAGGCAAGATGTTTCTTTGTTGGAAAGATGCAGCTAAGTTAAAGAGTTCTCAATACCTTGTGAGTCCTATGGCAATCATGGGCAGAGATGCTCAACATGAACGGTGTGGATGGATGCAGGGAAAGATCCCTCCTGGAAACTCCCGAGAGAATCCTCTCAGAGCCTCAGGAAAATGTTCTAAGGGATGAGATTTCACAAGAATGGACTACAATGGCTTTTTATGCCTTTGGGCACATAGTGTTTCTCTAAAAATTTTTACAACAATCTCACCACGTTTTCCTCCTTTAGGAAAATAAGCCAAGAAAAGAAGGATTTACCATGAGAATAATTAGCCAGGAGAGGGAGAGAGAAAGAGGTATCATTTTGCCTTTTGCTCCACCTGAAGGAACAGTTCTTCACTTTTCTAATAGAAATTAGATCCCTTCTGATTCGACATCTACAACTTATCCTGCTACTGAAATAGAAAATGAATGGCTGCAGAACTCCTCCTTTTCTTATTTGGTATCCTCAGAGCTTTGAAAACTCTGTACTTGAAGATACTACTGTTACACTGAATTTTAGCAACACAACATCTCTGTTCTTATGGTGAAAATGAAAGGGCGAGGGGGCCCACATGAGAATTTGGAAGAGAAATGATGGTAAGCATATAGCAAGATTTTCTGAAAGGCACAGGGTAAAGGGTCCCCAAGGAGTGGATATTTGTAATAATCTTTAATGCTAATCCATTCATGACTACACAACTGGATTAGTATGAATGGATTAGTCATTTCCAGTGGTCATGTGTGGATGTGAGAGCTGGACCATAAAGAAGGCTGAGGGCCAAAGAATTGATGCTTTTGAACTGTGGTGTTGGAGAAGACTCTTGAGAGTCCCTTGGACTGCAAGGAGATCCAACCAGTCCATCCTAAAGGAAATCAGTCCTGAATATTCATTTGAAGGACTGATGCTGAAGCTGAAACTCCAATACTTTGGCCACCTGATGCACAGAGCTGACTCATTTGAAAAGACCCTGATGCTGGGAAAGATTGAAGGTAGGAGGAGAAGGGGATGACAGAGGATGAGATGGCTGGATGGCATCACCAACTCAATGGAAATGAGTTTGAGTGAACTCCGGGAGTTGGTGATGGACAGGGAGGCCTGGCACACTGCAGTCCATGAAGTCGCAGAGAGTTGGACACGACTGAGCAACTGAACTTAATGTTAACCATCTTCAGAGAGTGATCCCAAGTCCCACTCCTCCCACCTCTACTGCACCAGGTAGATGAGTGGGTGGGCAGGTAAATGTGGCCCCAGCATGTTACCATCACCCTGTTGTGGACCATTCTCTTCTTTCATTGAGTAGTCAACAGCATACATTTAAGCCAGTTTTATAGAACAAGCTTGTGGTGGTTTGTATGTAGTCAACATTTTGAGCATTAGAGTAAGCTAGCTTTAATTAAGAGACAGGTATTTAATTTGCAACTGTTACACTGAAAAAACTCCCACTGATTATCAAGTTTAGGGGACAGGTAAACTTGGAAGAGATCTGAAGGGTTTCTATCACAGTAAAGCTGGAGTGCAAAGTATAACTATAAAACCACCAAACTTCCTGCTAAATGACAGTTACATAATTAAATCCTTAGGTTTCCTCAACATTTTTTCAATCTTCTAAATACAGACTAATACCCTAGGGCCAAAACATATCTCAACGCCATCACTACAAATTAAACATCCTATTTCTTTCATCTGTTAGTGAAAATTCTGCTTTTACAAAGTTACTAGTCACAAGACTGGGAGTTTAAACAGATATTTCAAGAAAGGGCCTTTTGTGTAACTCATAGGGAGGAAACTGCCATAATATTCCCAAGATAGCTCTCTAGTAACCACAGTGTACCTGTCACAGACACACTCATTACCGGGCCCTAGAAACGGCAGGGCCAAGTGTATTTGGGGTCACCCTTTCTGAAACCATCCAGGCTCACTCAGGCTTGGGGAAAAGTGGGCACTCCTCAATCCGGCTTAAAAGGAGGTGGTCTCACAGAGTAGAACTTTCCATAAGTGATTTACAGATTCAATGCAATCTCTATTAAAATTCCCATGGCATTTTTCACAGATATAAACAATTCTGAAATTTGTATGAAACCACAAAAGACCCCAAGCAGCCACAGCAATCTTGAAAAAGACCAACAAAGTAAGCAGCACACTCCCTGGTTTCAAACTGTATTACAAGTATAGAGCAATCAAGACAGTATGGTACGAGCAGAAAAACACACATTAATGGAACAGAGAGCCCAGAAATAAACCCAGGCCTATCTGCTGAATTAGTTTTTGACACAGGAGCCAAGAACATGAGTCCGAGAAAGATCAATCTCTTCAATAAATGGTGCTGGGAAAACTGGACACATATCAAAGAATGAAACTGAACCACTATCTGACACCATACACAAAAATTCACTCAGAATGGACTGAAGACTTGACTATAAGAGCTAAAACCATAAAACTCTTGGAAGAAAACATAACCACTAAGCTCCTTAACTCTGGTCTTAGAGACGATGTTTGGATCTGATATGGAAAGCAAAGGCAACAAAAGCAAACCAAACAAGTGAGACTGCGCCAAACGAAAAAGCTTCTGCACGATGAAGGGAGCCGTCAACAGAATGAAAGAGCAACCTACCTTGTGGGAAAAAAATGCCTGCAAATCACATGTCTGACAAGGGATTAATATCCAAAATATAGAAAGAATTTATACAAGTGAATAATAAAAAATCTTAACAATCCAGTTAAAAATTGAACAATTAAAAAATGGGCAGAAGATCTGAATAGACAGTTTTCCACTGAAGACATACAGATAACCAACAGGTACATGAAAATATGCTCACCATTATTAAAAATCAAGGAAATGAGATATCTCAAAACTACAATGAGATATCAACTCACACATGTCAGAATGGTTATTAATCAAAAAGAAAAATAAAAAGTATTGGCAAAGACGTGGAAAATGGGGAACACTAGTGCACTGTTGATGGGAATATAATTTGGTGCAACCATCTTGGCAAACAGTGAGGAAGTTCCTCAAAAATTTAAAAATATAGCTTCCTTAAGATTCAGAAATTCTACCTCTGGGTATTCATCCAAAGAAAGCAAAAACACTAGTTCAAAAAGATATATACACCCCCGTGTTCACTGCAGCATTATTTACAATGGCCAAGGTATGGAGACAATCTAAATGTCCAACAACAGAAGATGTGATACATACGGTATACAACGGAATATTACTGCCATAAAAAAGAATGGAATCTTGCCATCTGTGACAACACGGACGGACCGACCTCGAGCGAATTACGCTAAATGAAGTACGTCAAGCATTGAAAGACAAATTCCACATAATCTCACTTACATGTGGAATCTTAAAAGAAAAAAAGAAAGAAAAGGCCAAACTCAGAGAATCAGAGAAGAGATAAGTGGTGAGGGGTGGGGAGCAGGTCAAAACTGGTGAGGAGATTAAAAGGGACGAATTTCCAGTTGTGAAATAAGTAAGTCTTGAGGATGTCATGTACAGCACAGGGGCTATGGTTAACACTATTATGCTGTATATCGGAAAATTGCTCAGACAGTAAACATTGAAAGTTCTAATCACAAGAAAAATGTGTAACTATGTATGCGATCCATGTTAACTCTACTTATTATGGTCATCATTTTGTGGTATATACAAATATCAAATCACTATCTTACACACCTAAAACTAATCTAATGTTATATGTCAGTTTTGCCTCAATTAAGGAAAACAAAAAGAGAAGTGCTCTCGGAAGGAATGTGCACTTAATGTCCTTTAAGGGAGGTCCTTAAGGAGCTTTTCCTTTTTAACTTCTTACAAACAGAAGGCTGCAATTAACAGGCCTCCTTGATCCAGTTACTGAATCAGGTAACAAACCTTGACTGGTCCCTGTCTCTTTATCAAATCTAGTTCCTCCAGTCCAAGTAGGAGAGCCTGAGAAGCCAGCCCCCTTAAGATTGAAGGATTTAAGTACAGGAAATCTGTCACATTCCTTCTTTCTCCCAGGTTCCCATCCTCCATGCATCTGCCTATCCAGTCTCACCCACTCCTCAGAAACCTGGAGGCTCTAGAGTGCAGGGGACTGAAGTGCCAGGCTGGGGACCAACTGAAGGCCTATCAAAGTACCGCTCAGTCTCACCCGGGCATCTATAAAGCACTCAAATGAGCAGGCAATATACAATGAAGAGCAAAAATGAAGACTCGCCCGCAACAAAAGTAGAGATTATTTCATAGACGTTTCTTATTCAGCTCAGTGGCTGCTTATTAAATTCCAATCACAGGCCAGGTGCTATGAGAAAGCCTTATTTTACAGTAAATGTAATTTACTCAATTGAGATGCTACCAGTGTCCTTTGGTTTCAGAGACTAGAGCTTCCTAATTCTAACAACTTGTCCAAACTCCGAATGTCTGGTCCCCTCTGGCCTGTCTTGGTTCTTTCTCATGTCTGTCTGTCTAGCCCTGTGGGTTTCGGGGCCATCATTCAGGATGTGCTTCCTCCTGGTCCACGCATGGGTGACCAACACATCCTCCACACTCAGCTCGAACACCATGTCCTGCTCAACCTGCTCCCGCAAGGCGCTGCTTCTGTGGGGCTCTGCTGGCTCCTCCACCACAGCGCCAACCAGATTCTTTCACAATGAAGCTCGTGTTTCTGTCTCACTTAGAGATCCTTGAGGACAGGCAGCAGAAAGATCATGCTTTACTCTGGTAGCATCCCCAGTGTCGTGCCGGCAAAGAGTAATAACTCTTCTCTTCCCATAATGAAGAAGGACTCTCTTAGGTGTCTTCCTGATGGAAATTCAGTCAGACTCAGCTTACCGAATGCCCTCCGAGTTCAGACCGGTACTGGGCAGAGCAGTGGCAAAGCAGTCAGCTGCCTGGCAAGGGTGCAGGTGAGGGTCAGTTGGACTTGGTTGATGCCAGCCCTGCCGATTCCCAGTTGGTGGCCTAGGGAGTGTTATATAAGTTCTCTGAGCCTTAGTTTTAAACCTACAAATGGGAACAATCACTGAAGCTGGTCTCTAGGAGTGTTGGGAAGATTAGATGCAGTGATGCACCGAACGTCCTTATCACAGTTAGAAACACTATCGGCTGACCACTGCAACACGCTGAAGATACAGAAACGAACAGGACCGCACCACTATCCTGAACAAGGGTAAGTGTGACGGGGAGAACAAATAGTAAGTCGACGGTACAAATCCGCAGCAGCCACGGAGATGAAGACAGGAAGCAGTGAGAGAGAGGGCAGGAAGGCTCACATCAGTTGGGGAGTGGGCGCTGGCACCATACACCTCTTTGTATCATCTGCTACTGTTTCTCTCCAAACACACTGAACTCAGTACCAAGTTTAAGCAGAACTGAGCCTCAGGATAGGCAAGCTCAAGACCCAGAATCCCTGACCGTGTGTTTTGCATCACCTGAATCCAACACTGATTGATTCAGGGATAACTTAGAAAGTTTTCAGAAGATGATAAAGCACTTATCACAGACGGCTGGCAAACTTTATATTATGTTTACTAGAACTTTAAAAAAAAAAGGATGAGGAGCACCAGAAACTACTTTTAATTTCACATACACAGATAAAGTCACTAGGATTCAACTTTTCTCCCACAAACAAAGCCTACCTGGTCCTATAGGGGGCAGGTCAGAAACTATAAGGAAATCATTTCAGACTGTGAAATTAACTAAAAGATGGTATAGTCTGGTTACTTTGACTAAGTTGGTATCTAATTGTTTTCTGCATGATTTAATTAATCTGGTTTTAGAAAATGATGTAATTTATTTCAGAGATAAGTCCATAATCTCCTATCTGCAAATCTAAAATCTAGAAAGCTCTGAAAATCTTTTTTTTTTTTTTTTTTTTGGTAAGTTTTGTTTAAAAACATATTTGGTAGCAAAACCTGACTCCCATGGAGTCACGTATAGTTTTTATTTGCCCACTTAGTGTGAATGTTCATACATTTTGGGACAGAAATATTACCACGCTTGACAACAGTACTGCCCTGGTGACCCCTATAGGATCATGTCATATATAGCCTAAGAAACCATGCCAAAAAGATCTGAAAATTATAAATTCCAAGCTAAACCTCATCCTAAGATTTTCAAATAAGAGATGGTGGATCTCTATAAAATTAACTTTATCAGATAGGAGGCCAGTATTCCCCAAGCTTTTGTAATTCAACACTAAATACACAATTTTGCCACATCTACATATCACTCATGTTACTACATTTTCTAGTACTTGATTTCACATTGACATGCCTTTTTTAACTGAATAAAACTATTTTAAAAAAGAAATCTCTCTACTGAAAAAGCTGGTCATCTGAGAGGCTTACTCTGCATTAAAAAAGGAAGATTCAAGAGGTGTTAAAGACATAGTACTCCCAAACTGAGAGCTTCACCTTTAAATCATCAGAAAGAGCAAAATGAAATGGAAGAGGAAATACCTGCTTACTGTGTGATTCAATGTCATCTAGTGCTAGGCTGGATTACCATGCCAAGATCTACTGTGCCCAGAAATATTTATCCTACACGTTGGGAATCTCACCTAAACTGTGTTATGCAGGGAGCCGCTCCACTAGACAGGAAGCACTGCTGGGGTTGGGAGGGCTTACCTACTAAACAAAGGTAAAATGTCACAGCAAGGAGGGTAACTCTCTCTCTCCTTTAGTTCTGTCACCCATAACCTGCCATGGAGATTCTGCTCCATCCTGTACTGCAGCTATTTATCAAAAGAACACAAAAACTGTCTTGTGGACAACTCTCTGGAGCATCCACAGCCTCTGCTGCCAAAGGACCCCTCACAATAACTGGATCTAGCAGTGAGCACACACAGACAAGCCAAAGCATGACACAAACTAATGAGACTTCTACTCCTCAATTAACCTCACCAATAGCTACTGTAAACAATGGTCTTCAAAACCAGCAGAACAAGATCTGTTGTAAAAAGAATTCAAAAGGACCTTCAGGTAAACATCAGCTATACACATTTTTAAAAACAAAACATAAAAGGTGCAAAAGGGAATTTTTTCCATAAAGTACAATACTGGAAGTTAGAAATACTGTGAGGTTGAAAATCTCCATTTTGCAGCTGTTAAAAAATAATAACCACACATTGATCTAACAAAGTGATCAAAACTAACATCACCAGTAAACGGCAAATAGACATCATGAGCTTCTGGATCTGATGGATTTCTTCTGGGACTTACCTGAATCTAGTTGTCCAGGACACAGCAGAGAGACCTAAATGGAGGGGAAATCCTACAAAATACCTGGCCCATTCTTCAGAAACCTCATGAAAGACAAAGAACGGCTACAGAACTATCCTGGATTAAGTACATCTGTCAACCAAAATACATGATGCTGGACTGGAATCTATATTGGAAAACAAGCTATACAGGACATTATGCGGACAGCTGACAAAGTTGGAATATGGATGGCAGATCAGTAAAAGATCTGTATCAATGTTAAATTTCCTGACTTTGATAACTACAGTTAAGAGAACATCCATTTCATTAGGAAATACATACTCACATATTAAGGGATAAGCACAAATAATATGTCTAACTCTCATAACTCAGCAAAAATTCTGTGTACATACAAATAGATATGTGGAATATGATGAAAGTTAACAGTAGGTGACTACAGGGAAAGGTAATCATGAGTTCTTGAAAGGAGGTCAAAAAACCTGACCACTCCCCATCTTCTGGCAACCACTGAGGCCGCCCGCCCAGTTTTTGTGTGGACTCACCATTCTTCTGAGAATCCTCAACAGAAGCTTCTGGTCCTTTGGGTCCTCTTTGGATGTCAGTAAATCAGCGAAGGTCTCTGCATTTTCAGGAGACAGGCTCTCTGGGTTTTCCCCTCCATACAACTGAACCAGTATAGACAGACACTTGGATGAAACTTCAAAAATTTCAGGGTCCTCGTTAGGAAGCTGAAAAGTAACAAACAGGACTTCATCAGCTTCATTGAAGATGATGTTGGTATTCCTCAAGAACTACAGCTTAAAAGATAGAGTGTCAGTCTGAGTACAAACTTTAATTAATTGAATATTCTTATGAATGGATCTTTTTCAAAATGCAAAGAGTAACTCAAACAAGACTAGCAGCCCAAAATCAGAAGGAAATTCTACAGTCTTTTCTTTAATCCACAGTGATGAATGACCTGTGACAAGCAAAGGACCAATTACATATTACATGCATATTTACATATGCATATGTTCATACAGGTGCGTGTGTGTCTGTGGGTGTGGAAACACTGATTTTTCCAAGGCAAAACCCTTACATTCTTGTTGACATAGCTTGTTGAGGAAAGTCTACTTCCCAGAAGATATTAAGAAATGGTTTGAACTGTTTCCAAATCATTATTGACTAAACAGGTGGGAGAGAAAGTATTGTTTCTATATTACAAGGTATATTATGAAATAATAATCACACCATAAGCATTTTGATCTTTTAAAGTTTTATTTCTAATAGCTTTGTTGAGATATAATTTCTAGGTCATACAATTTAGTGATTTCATGTGTATCCATCATTGAATGGTTTTTAGTATATTCAGAGATGTGCAAACACCACCAGAACCAATTTAGAATTTTTTCATTTTAACTGAAAAAGAAACCCTGTATCATCTCCTCCTCCCTACCCAGTCAGTTCTAACCTGCTTTCTTTGGATTGGCCTATTCTAGACATTTCAGATACTTGAAACCATACAAAATACGATCCTTCGTGACTGGCTTCTTTCTCTCAGCATGTTTTCAGGATTCATCCATGCTGTAGCATGTATCGGCATTTCATTTCTTTTTATCATGCAATGCATATGCCACATTTTGTTTACCCATTCATCAGCTGATGGACGTTTGCGTTGTTTTCACTTTGACCAGTATGAGGAGTGCTGCTGTGAACAGCGTGTATACATTTTTGTGCACACAGGTTTTGCTTCTCGGGTATATACTTGGAAGTGAAACTGCTGAGTCACACAATAAGTAACTCTATGTTTAACTTCCTGAGGAATCGCCAGACTGCGTTTCAAAGCCACCATTAGCACCAGCAAAGCATGCGAGTTTCAGGTTCCCCACATCCTCACCAACACTTGTCATTACCTATCTCCTTAATTACAGACATCCTAGTATGTGTGGAGTGGTCACCCATGGTGGTCTTTCATTTGCATTTCCCTGATGGTTAGTGATGCTGAACATCTTTCCATGCACATTTTGGTCATTTGTATATCTTCTTTGGAGAAATGTTTACTCAGATCTTTTCTCATTTTTAAAACTAGGTCATTTGTCTTATCATAATTAAGTTTAAGTATACTTTATATTTTTTAAATACAATTCCCTTTATATATTTTAGATATAATTCCCTCAGCAGATACACATTTCAAAACTGTTTTCCCATTCTGTGGATTGTCTTTTCACTTTCTTGACAGCGTCCTTTGAAGCACAAAATATTTTTCATTTTGATAAAGTCCAATTTACCCATTCATTTTATTGTTGTGATTTTGGTGTCAAACCTAAGAAATCATTGCCTATTTCAAAGTCCTGAGATTTTACACTTCTAAGAATTTTTATAGTTTTAGTGCTTACATTTTTCCTTCTAAGAACTTTATAGTTTAGCGTTTACATTTAGGTCCTTCCATTTTAATCTTTGCATATAAGTAGAGAAGCAACTTCATTCTTTTGCATGTGAATTAATCTTATTTTGAGACATTGGCAGGTTCATATGCCATTATAAGAAATAATACAGAGAGATACCATACACACTTCATCTGACCTCCCCAATGGAAACATCTTGCATAACTCTAGTACAAGATCACAATCAGGAAATTATCCTATACATTAAGACAGCCACTCCTGCTTTTTAAAAATTAATATTTTCAACATATATAGTTTGCAACCTTTTACTTTCAACCTGCCTGTATCATTATATTTGAAGTGAGATTTTTGTAGACAACATGTTGGATCGTGTTTTATTATCCCCTCTAGTCATCTCTATCTTTTAATTGGTGCCTTTAGATATTTACATTTTTAAGATAAATAACATAAAAATGCTAGGGTTTAACTCTAACATACAATTTTATTACTTGTCTTCTATTTATTCCCCATTTACTTTCCTGATCCCCTTTTTTTTTTTAACCTTCCTGTGGGTTATCTAAACATTTTATGTTTTTGATAAGAATTATTAAATTCTCCCAGTATTAGTTCCTTAGGGCTGACATAAAAAGTACCACAAACTGGGTGGCATAAACAACAGAAATGTATTACCTCACAGCTCTGGAAGCTAGAAGCTTAAAAATCAAATAGCAGGACCTTGCTGCCTCTGAAACCCAAAGAAGAATATTCCCTTGCTTCTTTCCAGCATCTGGTGATTTTCTGGAAATCCCAGGCATTCCTTAGCTTGTGGCTGCATAACTCCTCTCTCTGCCTCCGTCATCCCATGGAATTCTGTGAGTTTCTTGTCTTCACATGGTTGTCTTCTAATAAAACGCTAGTCATATTGGAGTAGCGATGCACTCTTACTTGAGTCTGACCTTGTCTGGAATGTCAGTGTTTTCAAACAAGGTTTAATATTCTGACGTGCTGGGAGTTAGGACTTCAACATCTCATTTTTGTGGGGGGACACAATTCAACCTGTTACACTGCCTATCAACTTTGTCTCTTTCGGGCTCAGCTGTTTGTTCACCTTGGTTTCTCTGCTTCAGGCTATCAGGCTTTCCCAAATGTCTGGTGGTCCCTGGCATTCTATTTTATGAATGAAAGAGTGCGCAGATTGGTACAGGCAGATGGCTCCAATTTCCTTTGCATTTGTGTATATCTGTTTCTTCATGCTGCTTTCCCTGTGATTTCTTCAAATCTTCTCTGTGATTTCTTCAAACTCTGAAATACTTCTTTCTAAGTAATGACCCCATCTTAGAAATCACACCAGATAGATGGCTCATCCTCTTCACAGTGCAGACATTGACATATTAAGCTGGAAGAAAGCTGAGCACAATGAATAAGGGAAGGGGCTTGACTGGCCTGCCAGTTCTAAATGCTCATCTTCCAATAGCGGGGTAGGAGTCTGGGGCCTCCAGCAGTTTTCCACTTGAAGTTTACAGATCAACAGCATCTATTCCTACCTTCTGGTTAGTTTTCTCCTCTGTATGTTCTGGATAATAGGTTTCTTCACTAGATTTTGATTCAGTTCCATCTGCTTTCTATCACTGAGTAACTGCATGAGATTTCTTTTCCATTAACAGCTTCTTCTTCTGCTCTCCCATGATTATAAGATATTTGAGGCTTTCTCTATTTTCACAGCTTTTGAGTAGCCAGTGAGGCAGGCACAGGTATTCATGCTTCTACTTCAATCTACTGTAACATTTCTTCATTTATGAGTTAGTTTAGCTTCACTGTTGAGATGATGGGAGGATGCTTATTATAAGTAGTAACTCCAAACATGGCTTATTTGTTGGATTCTTGTAAAATTGATGTTTGTGTTTATGTGTGTGTAAGCCCTGCCTCACCACTACAGAAAAGATGGTGATGGTATAAAATCTCCCTGGAATAACAGAAAAAGGATATACCCAATTGTCTGAAGAAACAAACTACTAGAAAAATACATGAAACAATGGTTTTTAAGATACCAGACACGAGGCAACGTAGGACAGTGATGCCAAATAACTGAGGTGAGCTCTACTCCTCTCCCAGGTTAGAGGCTTAAGAGGTCTCCAGGCCTAAGAGAGACAGCAACTGAGGTGGGTACCAGCAGATATTTTAAGCTGAGAAGACAGAGTGAAAAGTCTCAGAAAACCAAGCAGCTAGAGTTCATAGGCCAAAGTACTAGAGAGAAGAGAGCAAGGGAAAGCTCACGCTGAAGAAACTGGTAGCCTGGACGGTATTTTATCTATTAGAGAAAATGAATTTCTGGTTAAAAACCTTTCTACCAAGACAACTATAGGCTTAGATGGCATTGATGGCAAATTCTACCAAAGATTCAAGGAATATGTAATACCAAGTCTATATACATTTTTTCAGAAAGCTAAAGAAAATGGACAGTTCCAAACTCATTCGGTGTGGGGAGTATTTCAGTTCAGTCGCTTAGTCGTGTCCTACTCTTGCCAGGCTTCCTGGTCCTGCACCAACTCCCAGAACTTTCTTAGGCTCATATCCATTGAGGCAGTGATACCATCCAACCATCTCATATTGTCATCCCTTTCTCCTCCTGCATTCAATCCTTCCCAGCAGCAGTGTCTTTTCCAAGGAGTCAGTTCTTCACATCAGGTGGCCAAAGTATTGCAGTTTCAGCTTCAACATCAGTCCTTCCAATGGAATATTCAGGACTGATTTCCTTTAGGATGGACTGGTTGGATTTCCTTGCAGTCCAAGGGATTCTCAAGAGTCTTCTCCTATACCACACTTCAAAAGCAACATTTCTTCAGCACTCAGCTTTCTTTGTAGCCCAACTCTCACATCCATACATGACCACTGGAAAAACCATAGCTTTGACTAGACAGACCTTTGTCGGCAAAGAAATGTCTCTGCTTTTTAATATGCTGTCTAGGTTGGCATAGTTTTCCTTCCAAGGAAGCAAGTGTCTTTTAATTTCACGGCTGCAGTCACCATCTGCGGTGATTTTGGAGCCCCCCAAAATAAAGTCTCTCACTGTTCCTATTGTTTCCCCATCTATTTGCCATGAAGTGATGGGACTGGATGCCATGATCTTAGTCTTTTGAATGTTTAGTTTTAAGCCAACTTTTTCACTCTCCTTTTTCACTTTCATCAAGAGGCTCTTTAGTTCTTGTTTGCTTTCTGTCATAAGGGTGGTGTCATCTGCGTATCTGAGGTTATTGATATTTCTCCCAGTAATTTTGTTTCCAGATTGTGCTTCATCGAGCCCAGCATTTCGCATGATGTACTCTGCATATAAGTTAAATAAGCACGTTGACAATATATAGCCTTGACGTATTCCTTTCTTGATTTGGAACCAGTCTGTTGTTCCATGTCCAGTTCTAACTGTTGCTTCTTGACCTGCATATAGAGTTCTCAGGAGGTAGGTAAGGTAGTCTGGTATTCTCATCTCTTTTAAGAATTTTCCACAGTTTGTTGTGGTCCATACAGTCAAAGGCTTTGGCATAGTTAATAAAGCAGAAGTAGATGTTTTTCTGGAACTCTCTTGCTTTTTTGATGACCCACTGGATGTTGGCAATTTGATCTCTGGTTCCTCTGCCTTTTCTAAAACCAGCTTGAACATATGGAAGTCCACAGTTCACATACTGTTGAAGCCTGTCTTGGAGAATTTTGAGTATTACTTTGCTAGCATGTGAGATGAGTGCAATTGCGTGGTAGTTTGAGCATTTCCCGGCATTGCCTTTCTTTAGGATTGGAATGAAAACTGACCCTTTCCAGTCCTGCGGCCGCTGCTGAGTTTTCCAAATTTGCTGGCATATTGAGTGCAGTGTTTTCATAGCATCCTCTTTTAGGATTTGAAAGAGCTCCACTGGAATTCCACCACCTCCACTAGCTTTGTTTGTGTGATGCTTCCTAAGGCCCACTTGACTTTGCACTCCAGGATGTCTGGCTCTAGGTGGGTGATCACACCACCATCGTTATCTGGGTCAGGAAGATCTTTTTTGTATAGTTCTTCTGTATATTCTTGCCACCTCTTCTTAATATCTTCTTTTAGGTCCATACGATTTCTGTCCTTTATTGTGCTCATCTTTGTATGAAATGTTGCACTGGTCACGGAGGAAGGCTTTATCTCTCCTTGCTATTCTTTGGAACTCTGCATTCAAATGGTTATATCTTTCCTTTTCTCCACTATTTGTAAGGCCTCCTCAGGCAATCACTTTGCCTTTTTGCATTTCTTTTTTTGGGGGATGATCTTGATCACTGCCTCTTGTACAATGTCACGAATGTCTGTCCTAGTTCTTTAGGCACTCTGTCTATCAGATCTAATCCCTTGAGTTTATTTGTCAATAAATATCTACTGTATAGTAGTAAGGGATTTGATTTAGGTCATACTGGAATGGTCTAGTGGCCAGTATTACCCTGATGACACAATCAGACAAACACATTCCAAGAAAAGACAACTTCTGACCAAAGCCCTTATGAATATAGATGCAAAAACTTCAAAAAAGCAACTTCAAACTTCGCAAACCAAATTCAGCAACATATTAAAGGATTATACATCATGACCAAGTGGAATTTATCACAGGAATGAAAGGCTAGTTTAGCATCTAAAAATCAATCGATGTTACGTGCAACATGAATAGAATAAAAGACAAAAATTATACGAGCCTTTCGATGGTCACAGAATAAGCATTTGACAAAATTAAAAACCCTTTTAGTATTAAAAAACACTCCACAAATTATAAATAGGAGAGAACTTTCTCGTATTGATAAAGGGTATCTGGGGCAAAATTTACAGCTGACACCATACTTACCATGGTTTAAGATCATGAACAAGACAGACGTCCATTCTTGCCATTTATATTCACCATAATATTGGAAGTTTCAGTTATGGCAATTAAGCAAGGAAAATAAGCAGAAATCACCTAGAAAGGAAAACTCTATTTGCAGATGACATACTCTTACATACAGAAAAATACTAGCGAATCGACTAAAGAACTATCAAAAATAAACAAGTTCACCAAAGGGGCAGAATACAAGATCAATATTCAAAAATCAATTGTCTATGCCTGCACACTAGCAATGAAGAATGTAAAAAGGAAACAAAGAAAACAACTGCATTACAATAGCATCAAAAAGAATATTTAAAACTGAAGTTAAAAGAAGTACATGACTTGAAAGTTGAAACATTCTAGGAAAACGTTAAAGAAGGTACATAAACAGCAAAACATGTCATGTTCAAAGATCAGAAGAGTTAATATTACTAGGTTGTCAATAAGCCCCAAACTGATCTGCAGATAAAAAGCATTCAGAGCTGCAGCTGGATTATTTGTGCAGAAATTTGATAAGCTGATCCTAAAATGCATATAGAAATGCAAGAGACTAATAGCCAAAATGATCTTAAAAAGGAAGAATAAATTTGGAAGGCTCACATTTCCCAATTTCAAATTCTGCTGCAAAGATACCATAATCCAGTCAATGTAGTACTGGCATCAGTTCAGTTCAGTCGCTCAGTCGTGTCCAACTCTTTGTGACCCCATGAATCATAGCACACCAGGCCACCCTGTCCATCATCAACTCCAAGAGTTCACTCAGACTCGTATCCATCGAGTCAGTAATGCCATCCAGCCATCTCATTCTCAGTCGTCCCCTTCTCCTCCTGGCCACAATCCCTCTCAGCATCAGAGTTTTTTCCAATGAGTCAACTCTTCGCATGAGGTGGCCAAAGTACTGGAGTTTCAGCTTTAGCATCATTCCTCCCAAAGAAATCCCAGGGCTGATCTCCTTGCAGTCCGAGGGACTCTCAAGAGTCTTCTCCAACACCACAGTTCAAAAGCATCAAGTCTTCGGCACTCAGCTTTCTTCACAGTCCAACTCTCACATCCATACATGACCACTGGAAAAACCATAGCCTTGACTACACAGACCTTTGTTGTCAGAGTAATGTCACTGCTTTTGAATATGCCATCTAGGTTGGTCATAACTTTCCTTCCAAGGAGTGTCTTTTAATTTCATGGCTGCAGTCACCATCTGCAGTGATTTTGGAGCCCCAAAAAATAAAAGTCTGACACTGTTTCCACTGTTTCCCCATCTATTTCCCATGAAGTGATGGGACCAGATGCCATGATCTTCGTTTTCTGAATGTTGAGCTTTAAGCCAACTTTTTCACTTTCCTCTTTCACTTTCATCAAGAGGCTTTTTAGTTCCTCTTCACTTTCTCCCATAAGGGTGGTGTCATCTGCATATCTGAGGTTATTCATATTTCTCCCGGCAATCTTGATTCCAGCTTGTGTTTTTTCCAGCCAAGCGTTTCTCATGATGTACTCTGCATATAAGTTAAATAAGCAGGGTGACAATATACAGCCTTGACATACTCCTTTTCCGATTTGGAACCAGTCTGTTGTTCCATGTCCAGTTCTAACTGTTGCTTCCTGACCTGCATATAGGTTTTTCAAGATGCAGGTCAGGTGGCCTGGTATTCTCATCTCTTTCAGAATTTTCCACAGTGTATTGTGATCCACACAGTCAAAGGCTTTGGCATAGTCAATAAACCAGAAATAGATGTTTTTCTGGAACTCTCTTGCTTTTTTGATGATCCAGCGGATGTTGGCAATTTGATCTCTGGTTCCTCTGCCTTTTCTAAAACCAGCTTGAACAGCCAGAAGTTCTCGGTTCACGTATTGCTGAAGCCTGGCTTGGAGAATTTTGAGCATTACTTTACCAGCTTGTGAAATGAGTGCAACTGTGCGGTAGTTTGAGCATTCTTTGGCATTGCCTTTCTTTGGGGTTGGAATGAAAACTGACCTTTTCCAGTCCTGTGGCCACTGCTGAGTTTGCCAAATTTGCTGGCATATTGAGTGCAGCACTTTCACAGCATCATCTTTCCGGATTTGAAATAGCTCAACTGGAATTCCATCACCTCCACTAGCCTTGTTCATGCTTTCTAAGGCCCACTTGACTTCACATTCCAGGATGTCTGGCTCTAAGTGAGTGATCACACCATTGTGATTATTCAGGTCGTGAAGATCTTTTTTGTACAGTTCTTCTTTGTATTCTTGCCACCTCTTCTTAATATCTTCTGCTTCTGTTAGGTCCATACCATTTCCGTCCTTTATCGAGCCCATCTTTGCATGAAATGTTCCCTTGGTCTCTCTAATTTTCTTGAAGAAATCTCTAGTCTTTCCCATTCTGTTTTCCTCTATTTCTTTGCACTGATCGCTGAAGAAGGCTTTCTTCTCTCTTCTTGCTATTCTTTGGAACTCTGCATTCAGATGCTTATATCTTTCCTTTTCTCCTTGGCTTTTCACTTCTCTTCTTTTCACAGCTATTTGTAAGCCCTCCCCAGACAGCCATTTTGCTTTTTTGCATTTCTTTTCCATCGGGATGGTCTTGAGCCCTGTCTCCTGTACAATATCACGAACCTCATTCCATAGTTCATCAGGCACTCTATCAGATCCAGGCCCTTAAATCTATTTCTCACTTCCACTGTATAAGCATAAGGGATTTGATTTACGTCATACCTAAATGGTCTAGCGGTTTTCCCTACTTTCTTCAATTTAAGTCTGAATTTGGTAATAAGGAGTTCATGATCTGAGCCACAATCAGCTCCCGGTCTTGTTTTTGCTGACAGTATAGAGCTTCTCCATCTTTGGCTGCAAATATAATCAATCTGATTTCAGTGTTGACCATCTGGTGATGTCCATGTGTAGAGTCTTCTCTTGTGCTGTTGGAAGAGGGTGTTTGCTATGACCAGTGTGTTCTCTTGGCAAAACTCTATTAGTCTTTGCCCTGCTTCATTCCACATTCCAAGGCCAAATTTGCCTGTTACTCCAGGTGTTTCTTGACTTCCTACTTTTGCATTCCAGTCCCCTATAATGAAAAGGACATCTTTTTTGGGTGTTAGTTCTACAAGGTCTTGTAGGTCTTCATAGAACCATTCAACTTCAGCTTCTTCAGCATTACTGGTTGGGGCATAGACTTGGATTATGGTGATATTGAATGGTTTGCCTTGGAAACGAACAGAGATCATTCTGTCGTTTTTGAGATTGCATCCAAGTACTGCATTTTGGACTCTTTTGCTGACCATGATTAACTCTCCTCCAAATCCTGATTTATCCAGTATACTGAGTTTATCAGTAACTGTTTTTTAAGTTGCAGGTCTACTGGTAACAATGTCGTGTGTGTGTGTGTGTGTGTGTGAAAATGATTGTTTAACAGATACTTCAAAGTTCATCATTATTTCTCAGACCTTTTATAAAGCACTCCATCATCTTCTGGTTTCTATTAATACTCCTGAATGATACACCATCAGAATGATTAGAATGTTGATTGGCAATCTGCCTTTTCTCTTTGACTTTTGTAAAAAAAAGTTTTCTTGACTTCGTCATCTTCATTATCCATTTAGCTTTGCTCAATGTGCTGTTTTGTCTTTTTATTGGATTTTTATATTCTATAATTATGGTTTTATTTTTTGAACTTTTGTCATTTTGAATGTCTCCTAGAGTATTTTTACAATCCTTGACCCTTGACTGAATTTTTGTTTTTCTAAATTATATTTCTTTTTGATTTTTTAAATTATTGAAAGATTATTATAACACATTTGTGGGAGACTTGGTAAACACAGAACAAAGTTACACATAGTTCCACTATATAATTATTTTTTAAGTAGATAAATTCAGATTTTTATTTGAAGTTTCAGTATCAAACTCTCAAAACGTAATGGACAGAAAAGTAGAAGGACAGAGTAGACCTGAAGAGCAATGAACCAATTCAACATTATTAAGACTTCTACAATTTTCACAGGCTTGCCTGGTGGCTCAGATGGTAAAGAATCCACATGCAATGCGGGAGACCTGGGTTCGATCCCTGGGTTGGGAAGATCCCCTGGAGGCAGGCATGGCAACTCACTCCAGTATTCTTGCCTGGAGAATCCCCGTAGAGAGAGGAGTCTGGCGGGCTATAGTCCATGGGGTTGCAAAGAGTCAGACACAGCTGAGCAACTAAGGACAGCACAGCATACAATTTTTACACACCCAGTAGGATACAAATTTTATTCAAACTCTCATATATTATAAACCAGGAGACACTGGAATACAACCAGGGACATAAAACAAGGTGCAAAAATTTCACAGTCTAAAGGAATTGAAATTATACAGTCTGCTCTCTTACCACTGTGGAATTATGTAGAAATCAGTATCAAACAATATTTGAAAATAACCCACATATTTTCAAGTGCAATGTGACATTTACCAAGAGAGATCCTTGACTTGGCCATTAAAAGCCTCAATAAAGTTAGAAAACTGAAAAAACTCAGAGGGTAACTACAAAGAAAGCTTTGAAATGAGCAATTAATATCAAAGACACTTAACCCCATGTATTTGGAAATTAAATGTCTACTTTTAAATGATGGGAGTATCTAAGAAACCATAACAAGGAAAAGTAGAAAATACTGTGTAACAGAATAAAAATGAAGAGAGAATTTATCAGAATTTGTTGCATGCTAAAGTTGCTCAAGGCTATGGTTTTTCCAGTGGTCATGTATGGATGTAAGAGTTAGACTCTAAAGAAAGCTGAGTGCTGAAGAATTGATGCTTTTGAACTGTGGTGTTGGAGAAGACTCTTGAGAGTCCCTTGGCCTGCAAGGAGATCCAACCAGTCCATCCTAAACGAGATCAGCCCTGGGTGTTCACTGGAACGACTGATGCTAAAGCTGAAACTCCAGTACTTTGGGCACCTTGTGCGAAGAGTTGACTCATTGGAAAAGACTGATGCTGGGAGGGATTGGGGGCAGGAGGAGAAGGGGACGACAGAGGATGAGATGGCTGGATGGCATCACCAACTAAACAGACGTGAGTCTGAGTGAACTCCAGGAGTTGGTGAGGGACAGGGAGGCCTGGCGTGCTGCGATTCATGGGGTCGCAAAGAGTTGGACGCGACTGAACTGAACTGAAAGTTGCTCAATGTAACCAACTGAAATGTGGAATCTTAAAGATGAAAACAAATAATGGACACTAGCATAAAATTTCATTAAATTTGAAGAAAAATCTGTACTTCAGTTAATACTGTATCACATGCTAATTTTGTTGTTGTTTTACAGCATCATATTTCTTGTATTTTCAGAATTAGATTAGAAGTTTCAAGCCTCACTGAAATTTTTTTTAAAAATTCTAAAATAATAAGCCTTCTAGACTTTAGCAGTAATACTAGATGCCAGAATAAATGGAATTATATCACAATTTTGAGTGAATACAAATTAGAAATCTAGCATTCTAGTCATACTTAGTTAAACAAGTGGAACCAAAATGTCATAAATTTTTTAGCTGAGCAAAAATTCATAAGTTTTCTAAAATATACATATTATACATATTATTTATATATATGTACACAAAAGGTTTTTTGCTTACTGTACTTGATAAAGGCTTGAGAAAGAACAACTGAAAAAAGAGAAATTGGAAAACATAAACTAAATCACATCTGAAGATTTGGAGGGAAAAAAAAATACCTGGGCATTTCATATTTTTCAGAAAAGTTACAAGATAATTCTAATATGCATCTGAATTTTAAAAAGTGATTACAGGTTCTATTAAATTGTAGTTTCATGTTATAGAATTCTATTATATTCTGGTTGACTGATCATGATGCAATGGTATTAAAATGAATAATCGTTACATAATCACAACAGTAGAAGATGTTTATTAGTTTTCACAATGAATAGCCAGACAAGAAGTAAAAGATAATTACAATTGCGAGCCATAATAGGAACATAATTAACCTAACAATATAAAATAATTACATCTAATTTGGGGCGTTAGTAGTGATGTGTTAAGTGGACACACACAGGGCACTTGTTGCAGAGTGCCCTGTGCTATATAGTGTATTCTCATCAATTTTATTTTATACATAGTATCAATGGTGTATACGTGTCAACTCCAGTCTGCCAATTCACCGCCCCCATTCCCTCCCGGTATCCACATACCGGTTCTCTACATCTGTATCTCTATTTCTGCTCTACAAATAAGATCGTCTGTGCATTTTTCTAGATTTCACATATATGCATTAATCCTGAGCATATACTGAGAAAAACCATACTTCAGAAAACATACATGCACCTCAATGTTCATAGCAGCGCTATTTATAACAGTCAAGACGTGGAAGCCACCTAAATGTCCATCAGCCGAGGAATGGATAAAGAAGATGCAGTACACATTGCTCAGCCCTAAAAATGAAGGAACTGGTCATCTGTACAGACACAGGTGAACCTAGACACTGTTTATACAAAGTGAAGTAAGTCAGAAAGAGAAAGATAAATATCCCTAAAATTTTAAAGAGGGGCAGTTTCCTGGGTACCCTCTGTAATGACCCTCACTAACTCGCAAAAGGCAAATACAAGACTCACTATAACAAATGACAATGGGTGGAGAAGGTAAGAGGGACTAAGGTAGCATATAATAGTTTCTGCAACAGACCGTCATAATTTATTACGACCATCAAATAATGCAGAAAGAGACCTGAATTTTAAAAAATGTTTTATAGAATTACAGTTTAGAATTCTGCAAAAATGACTGTTTGCTGAATCCAGGATATTGAAAAATACCTGGAGTCCTCTTTATGCTAAAATAATCCCTTTCTGCAAAGCTTGTATTTAAACAGTAGAGGTTTGAGGTAGAGAATATACTCCCAAGGAAAACGCATAGGCGATAATACATTCATCTCTAAAAATGGATTTTATTTGCAATAAATGAATGGATATTTTATAGTAAAATTACCAAGCTAATAAAATTTAAAAACCACTCCCTAACAGTAAAAACTTACCAAACCAGGCAATTTTTACAACTGGAAGAAGAAAATTCTCTGCATAAAACTGGTTAATCATAGTTATGGCTTTATTATCCAGACAATGTGCATAAATTCCACACGGCAAAGTCTCAGCTTCACAAACTAATGGTTCATTTATTCAAAGAGACTGATCCAGAATTAAAATGAGACTGTTGGTCTGAAGTATTACGCTGTAGGATTCTGTTGCCCCTAAAGCAGCTGTCCTGGGAGGCTCTGCCCCTTGCACGTCTGTGATCTGTGACACTGCAGGAGACTCACTCGTTGGCGCTGAAGTGGCATGTTTCCCACCGACGGTGCCATCAGGCCAGCTCATTTTAGAGCTACAATGAAATTGCTGGAAATACCCTGGGGTCCATTATTTCAGCACATTAATGAGGCTGTTCACAAAGAGAGTTTATTACAGTAAGAGATAGATGTTTATTAGATCAGTGGTACGATTACAGAACATGCTGTATGGGAAGGGCCTCTGGGAGCCGTAGGCAGGATAATTTTGCAGGCATTAAACAAAACAAAAAAGCCAAACATTGTTATCAAAACTGTTAACGTCACTGCATCACAGTCATGGCTAAATAGCCATACTACTAAATATCAACATTATTTTTCTGTTTCAGAAATCATGTGCAGACAGGCTTTCTGAATTTGTATAAAATCAAAAATTTTCTTTTTTTGGGGGGGTGGCAAGAATAAAACAAACTCAGAGTGTTTACTGCTCATCTTTTAAATATAGTTCATTTCTAAAGGCACCTGGGAATTACATTTGGAGGTGGTAGCCATGATGGTTTCTCACTGCATGTTAATACATTACTGAGTAATAAAGATAAGACCACCACCAGTACGGACATGACAGAGAGAGAAAAGAACACAGTGTTGGTGACAGTTACTATGTGCCAAGTGATGTGACAAGAGTTCTTCACACATTGTTCCTTTAGTTTTCCTAAAACCCCATGAGGTGTTAAAATTTCCTCCTTTTTTTTTACATGGAAATGGAGACTTACTAACTTGCCCAAAGCCTTTCATCTGGAAACCAATGAAGCCAGGTCAACCACAATTAAATGAATGGGTGTTTAGAGATGACCCAACTGCATCACGGAAATACCAGGTATCTTGCCAAACAGCCTCATGTGCATGTGTGTTCACTGTGTCCAACTCTTTTGGGACCCTATGGACTGTATTCCACCAGGCTCCTTTGTCCATAGAATTTTTCCAGGCAAGAATCCTGGAGTCGGTTGCCATTTCCTCCTCCAGGAGATCTTCCTGACTCAGGGACCTAACCCGGGTCTCCTGCTTCTGCTGCACTGGCGGGCACATTCTTTTCCACTGTGCCACCCCAGACAGCCTCACATGGACTGTCGAATCAGTCAGCTAATACAGTTCTGTTTCTCCCTTTAAGAGATGTAACCATTTCCTTTTTTGTTGCTATTATCTATTAATACAGAGTTCAGTATCACTAGGCTATTAGCCCCGTGGAAGACAGAGCAATAGCGGTTTCCACAGTTTAAAAATCTAGCATACACTGTAGGAAGCCTAGACATTAAAGACCAACATTGACAAAGTAAAATGCAACCAGTATGACACTGAAGTAGATATAAAGTACATACACGCACGCGCGTGCACACACACACACACACACACACACACGTCAAGTTATGTTATCCGTAACACCTCTTGACTTTAAATGGAGTTTTCATCATCCCCCCCAAATGTCTTGATCATGACTGTTTCTGTCTGATGAATCAGTGGAGAAAAGCTGTCTTCACACTGAAAATGCTAGTTTCTCTGGAGGATCACACAATGCAAAAAGGAAGGCTCTTCTGCCAATCCCTGGGCGGGGTGGGTGGGGGGTTGGCCGTATCAGAACAGCTCTCCTGCTTGGCGGCTACTACTTGCCTTCTTTCCTGTGCTATGAAAGAATCAGTATGGTTCCATCCCCTTTAGTTTTATTAGGAAGATATCCAATTAGGTCAAAGAGATGCTATTTTTCACAGGACATGTTTTCCTACTGTCTCTTAACACAAACTACTCCCAATTATGTAATGATTGTGGTTCAAAGAACAAACAGAACCAAGTGTATTCAAAGAAATGGTATTTTCATAGGATATATGTAGGTGCTACCCCCACTAACCTAACAATTATATGCCAAAGGTTAAAAAACAAAATCTTAATAGTATGTGATGTTTGAAATCTTTTACAAATATACTACCACATGGATGTCCACCCTACTCCTAACAACAAAATAATAATCCTGCTGCTGCTGCTGCTAAGTCGCTTCAGTCGTGTCTGACTCTGTGCGACCCCATAGACGGCAGCCCACCAGGCTCCCCCATCCCTGAGATTCTCCAGGCAAGAACACTGGAGTGGGTTGCCATTTCCTTCTCCAATACATTAAAGTGAAAAGTGAAAGTGAAGTTGCTCAGTCGTGTCTGACTCTTCGCGACCCCATGGACTGCAGCCTACCAGGCTCCTCTGTCCATGGGATTTTCCAGGCAAGAGTACTGGAGTGGGGTGCCATTTCCTTCTCCAATAATCCTGACTAAACCAAATACCAAAAGGTAGAAAATAATCAATCATGAAAGTACCAGAAGAGAATGCAGATGAATACATTTATATCCTTGGAATGGGAAGACCTTTTAAAAGATGACATAAAATCCAAAACTCATAAAGAAAAACTGATAAAAGTGACTACTAAATGAAAACTACCTGTAGAGCTAAAGTACCAAAAAAATTAGAAATACAGAAATAAAAGGTATATTTGTTATGACAAAATAATAAGCATCTTACTAGACAAAGAATTCTTAAAAATCAACAGAAAAGAGTAAACTAAACAGAAAATAAATCAGCGAAGAATACACTAAAGGAATTTATAGAAAAAGATACACCAGTGGCTAACACACCCACCAAAGATGTTAAATTACATTAAAAATTAAATAAATACAAAACACCAAAGACATACAAAATGACATCTACAAGAAAAGCAAAATGATGTAATTTCATAAAACTCAGTATCAGCAAGGCTGTGCGGAAATGGGTAGCCTTTCTTCTAGTGAGAATGAAACGGCAGTCTACCTTTTAGGATGGCAATGTGGCAATACGTATTAAAATTTTAAATTTACAGCCTTTTCAACTAGTATATTAGACAGGATTCTCCAGAGAAAGAGCCAACAGGAGATACATAATTATGCAAAAAGAGATTTATTATGAAGGACTGGCTCCCATAGTTATAGAGGCTGAAGAGTTCCATGGATTTGCCATCCAAGAGCTCGAAGCCCAGGAAAGCTGATGGTACAGTTCTTATCCAAATCCAAAGGCCCTGAAATCCCGGGGAGGCAACGGTGCAAACCCTAGTCTGAGCCTGAAGACCCAGGATCCAGGGGTTCCAATGCATGATGGCAGCAGATGGACATCCCAGCTCAAGTGCACAGCAAATGTGCCTTCCTCTGCCTTTTTGTTCTTTGCAGGACATCAAACAGTTGAGTGATGCCTACTGGCATCAGTAAGGACACTCTGCTTTACTGAGTTTACTGTTCAAATGCTAATCTCTTCCAGAAACACCCTCACAGGCACATTAGAAACAATGTTTCACCTTCTGCCCATAAATCAAGATTATCAAATAATTTTTTTAATTTTTCATTCCCACTTTTTGGCATCATGTATGTGAGGTTCCAGCATAAAAAACATATTATTTTATTTTATTATTATTTTACATTTTGGTGCTTTATATTTTCCCAGTGTTAATGCTCAAAGTGTTTTGAACGTGATTTTTAAACAATTACTAGTACAGGAAAAATGAGGTTAGCTATCAAATATTCAATTTGTTTTTCTCTCAGTGATAAATGAAGAGAAACTGATAACTGGGTAACACATTGAATTGTCTGTATTTGCAGTGTTTCTGCATGATGGATTTTGTAATTATCTTGGTCTCCACATTCCAAACAGCTTTGAGGTTTCATTTACATGAAATGTGAGTTTCCTATTTTTGCCTCAAGTGTATCTTTAATTATGTGTGAAACCACACTTATTTTAAAAAAAAGTTATGAGCTGAAAACTTAACCCTTCAATTCACACTGATAGAAAAGAAATACAGGAAAAGCTCAACCGAACAGTTTATACTCACACTTACTTCTCTGTAAAATGAGTGTTTGTCTACTGCACTTGAAAGCATATAGTCCAACAGGCATGCTCTTGATGACAGATGATGATAGGAAGTGAATTCTACATGGCAAGTCTTTGGTGATGTCCCACTATTGTTCCTGAAGATGGTTCAGTTCCAAGGATAGACAGAAATTATGGAAACCTGACTACTAATGACCCTAGGGAATCCAATCAAAATGAAAATAAAAATAACAAATGGAAGGTACACACACAGGCACACAATCTGCAACAGAACACATTCCTAAGAAGTATGCTGATGCTGCTGCTAAGTCGCTTCAGTCGTGTCTGACTCTGTGCGACCCCATAGACGGCAGCCCACTAGGCTTCCCCGTCCCTGGGATTCTCCAGGCAAGAACATTGGAGTGGGTTGCCATTTCCTTCTCCAATGCATGAAAGTGAAAAGTGAAAGTGAAGTCGCCCAGCCATGTCCGACTCCCAGCGACCCCATGGACTGCAGCCTACCAGGCTCCTCTGTCCATGGGATTTTCCAGGCAAGAGTACTGGAGTGGGGTGCCATTGCCTTCTCCAAGAAGTATGCTAACAAGTTCAAATCAGTCAAGGCTGATGAGTGTCAATCTATTTTACCAGATCATGTAGACATGGCCCCAAAATAAGTCTAAAATTGTTAGGATTCAAGTAAGAAAAAATTCTAACTTTGAACTAAATATGAATACAATTACTTCCTGGCCCAAGTGATACCTTACAAGTAGGAACATGGAACTGCATGCAACAAAGATTCCTGGAAAATATTTTTGGAAAAATATTACCTTTTCTGCTATGGATACTAAGTATTTTTCATCATCTCTCGAGTGAATTTTAGAATGATGGAAAGGGCCAGAAGAACTCCTCTGGTCCAACTACTGACTTGTAGGTGACAAATGGTCATTTCAACTCCCTGGTGAATCTTTCAAACAAACTGGATGAAAAAGGTGCCTTTACATATTGTGTCAAATGGCTGCGGTGGGCCACTGTATAAGGACATGTTAGAGCCCGTCTGCCCAACATGTCCTGCTTGGGAAGGGGGACCAGGCAGTCATGCTCTTTGACAGTAATTAGAGAGCAGGCCCAGGGGCTGCTGCACGTGACATGTCTACTCAAAAGGGCATCAAGAATGGATTATTACTCAACTCTAAAAAAAGAATGAAATATCGCCATTCGTAGCCAACTAGATAGACCCAGAGATTATCTTACTAGGTGAAGTAAGTCAGACAGAGAAAGACAAAGATCACATGTTGTTGCTCATATGTGGAATCTAAGAAAAAGATACAAATGACCTTATTTACAAACCAGAAATCGATCTACAGACATAGAAAGCAAAGTTACAGTTAGCAAAGGGAAAAGAGGGCAGGGGGAGGGATAAATTAGGAATTTGGAACTAACATGTACATAGTACTAAATAGGTAAACAACAAGGCCCTACAGCAGAGCACAGGGAACTATCCTCAATACTTTGTAACAACCTATAGATGAAAAGAATCTGAAAAAGGAATATATATACGTATATATGAATCACTGTGCTGTACACCTGAAGCTGATACAATGCTGCAAATCAACTGTACTGCAATAAAAAAGGAACAATATCTTTAAAAAGAATTAACTGATTAGCAAATCGTGCCCCCCTCCCCGAAATAACCTTTCTGTACATCCAAAAAAAAAAAAAAAACTTCACCTGTCTTCTTCCTAAAAGAAATCACTATTCTTATCATTCACGGATGCAACATAGGTGCCAAGACATGTAACTTACGGAGTCTCAAAGTAGAAGAACAACATTTTAAAATTCAAAACGAACTTTTATGCTCTGTTGAGACATACCTAGCTGCTTATTTTGGAAGACTGAAATACAGTTTATTATAGCACTACAGGATCAATTTATTGCCACAGGAAATCCAACCAAATTGCTCATCGTCTCCACAGAACAGAACAGTACGTTGACCTTTACTGGCAGAATTAAAGAGTGAATCCTGTTGTAGCAGCTACTGTGAGAAACTCAAGAGTTGCAGAGCTGGTGAATATTTATGAAGTTTTCCTACTGAGCTGGCCACTGAAAGAGAGGATGGAGAGATACCTGCTTCTGAAGCATCCAAGAAGCGTGGAGTTACCTGCCAGATCTGACTCGGATTTCAAATCCTAAATTTAGGAGGGAAAAAAAAAAAACTCACTGTTTACTAAAAAGGATACAGTGTACTAGGAAAAATGCTCAAGATTCTGAAGCTAAAATTACACTCCAGGTACAATTCTCCATCTGATGGGGAGAATGTCAGCTATCTCGAGAGCGGAAAGAGCCAGACCAAGCAGCTCCCTTGTTGAGCTTCCATGCCTCACACCCTACACTCTGGGCAGAGCAAGAAGACCCTTTGGTCCCCACTGGTGCAGTGTGACAGCTCCCTCCAAGGCCACCTTCTGGACACTCTTGAGTGGAGAATGCTTCCAAGGCCGAGGCTGAACGTCTGCTGTTTTGTGCCCCCTCGGAAGGATCATTGTCCCACCTCATTACACTAAACCCTTCTGTTTTTTGACTCACATCCTAAACCAAAATTTTAATTAAAAAACTTTCGAGAAATACCCTGTTAAATCTTTGGTATAAATCACCCTACCACCCCTTCTTTTGGTGTCTTTTATATACACATACATACATCATGACATAAATCAGCTCGTATTACAATTTTGTTTCATAACTAGGTTTTGGCACTTGTTATATCTTATCAATGTACGCCACAATTATTTATTGAGAGCTTGTGGTGGCCAAGCATTTTGAAAGTGCTGGTAATGAAGCTGGGAAATGACAAGTGACTTCTAGTCAAGGCAGTGTGTAACTTCAAATTTTGCACCAACAACTGCATAAAAAATGAAAGAAAAAAAAATTAAGATACAGAGAAATATCTTTGTGGGCCACAAATGAAACAAACACATAGAAGCTTGAGGTTCAAAAGCTCTTAGAAGCAGCAACTAGGAACACCACTATAATTGGGGCCAGAGCCCATGTTGGGGCTAGGACAAAAGTCAGGCCCAGAATGTGAAGTGGAGGCTGGTGTTCCCTGTCCACAAAAGGAAGCTGAAATAGCTGTTCCAGCCTTGGGGCTTCCACGAATACATGAAGCTGCTCTACTGAAAACAGCAGCAACAGAACCTGTGCCAAACCCTCGACAGGCCCGGTGTCTAGATTTGTGATACATCCAGTATCACCATAATATGGGAATTTGGGGACCCAGAGCAGTCAAGGTAACTATAGCAAGCCATTAGCACAGAAAAAAGAAACAGCAGCCTCATACAGTGCAAATAACTCTACTCTTAATGAGTCTGACTGGGAAGGAAGCCTAAAATGAAGAAGACCAGTGACTACCAGAATTCATTCTGGAAGAAATGATAATAATAGAGTAACTTCAAAGGGACTTTATTTTTTCCAAGCATAATTGGCAGGCAAAAAAAAACTGTACATATTTACAACGTATAGTAATCAAGATAAGAAACATATCCACAAAGCTCAAAAGTATCTTTCTACCAATACATCACCATTTTGATTATAATAACTTCATGTACATCTTGACATGAGGTAGTGTTAAACCCTTCAACTTAATTTTCTTCCATAGTTGCCTTGGCTATACTAAGATTCTTTGTATTCCATGAACATTTTAGAACAAAGTAAACAATTTCTACAAAAACAATTCTCCTGAAAAAATTCCCAGAAACACAAAATCTTCCAAGACTGAATCATGAAGAAGCAGAAAATGTAAACAGAACTGTAACTAGCAAGGAGGCTGAATCAGTATTAAGTGTCTGCAGACCACAGCAGAGAGCCGAGAAACTCCAGGCGGAAGGGAGGCAGACAAACAAAGCCGGCTCCCTGGCTACACAAAGTCAAAGTGTTAGTTGCTCAATCGTGTCTGACTCTGCGACCCATGGAAGATAGCCCACCAAGCTCCTATGTCCATGGGATTTATCCAGGCAAGAATAATGGAGTGGGTTGCCATTCCCTCCTCCAGGGGATCTTCCTGACTCAGGGATTGAACCTGGCTTGCCCGCACTGCAGGCAGATTCATTACTGCCTGAGTTACCAGGGTCCTCCGCTACACCTCAAACACCAATTCAGCTGCGCATGCCAGATGCCAACTGAGATAATGTGATTTTTAAAGTCTATTTTTCCTTTTATTTATTTATATTTTTGGCCACACCCTGCAGCTTGCAGGATCTTAGTGCCCCAAACACTTCAGGGTTTCACTAATGAATTATGTCAAACATTTTAAAAAGAACTAATACTAATTCTTCTCAAACTTTTCCCAAAATTTGAAGAGAAGGGAACATCTAACATATTCCATGAGTCCAGCATTATCCTGATTCTAAATCCAGAAAAAGACATTATAGAAAATAGAACTACAGATGAATAACCCTGATGACCCCTGATGCAAAACTCTTCAACAAAATTTTGGAAAACCAAACTCATCACCATATTAAAAGTATCAAATGCCATGAACAAGTGGGCTTTACTCCTGGAACGCAAGGATGATTAGGTATATGAAAAAAATCAAAATAATACACAGCAATATTACCCAAAGCAATCTACAGATTTGATGCAATCCTTCTCAAAATCCCAATAAAGTTTTTTGCAGAAATAGAAAACCCCATCCAAAAATCCATATGTAACTTCAAATGACCCAAAACAGCCAAACAATCTTGAAAAGGGAGAACACAGCTAGACTTCTAGATTTTGAAATTTACTCCACAATGATCAAACACATGTGGTAACAGCATGAAGACTGACATACAGACCAACAAAAGAGAGATTCCAGAAATAAACCCCCATGCTGCTGCTGCTAAGTCGTTTCAGTCGTGTCCAACTCTGTACGACCCCATAGACCACAGCCCACCAGACTCCGCCGTCCCTGGGATTCTCCAGGCAAGAACACTGGAGTGGGTTGCCATTTCCTTCTCCAATGCATGAAAGTGAAAAGTGAAAGTGAAGTCACTCAGTTGTATCCGACTCCCAGTGACCCCATGGACTGCAGCCCACCAGGCTCCTCCATCCATGGGATTTTCCAGGCAAGAGTCCTGGAGTGAGGTGCCATTGCCTTCTCCGAATAAGCCCCCATTTGTTGAAAAGATTGTTTTTTCCCATTAAATGGTCTTCATACCTTTGTTAAAAATTATTTAACTACATATATGGGGGTTAATTATATATAGTTAAATAATTTTTAACAAGAGTATGAAGACCATTTAATGGGAAAAAACCATCTTTTCAACAAATGGTTCTGAGAAAACTGGATATGCACAGTCAAAAGAATGAAGTTGGACCGTTATCTAACACCACACACAAATATAAACTCAAAGTTAATGAAACACCTAAATGTAAGACCTAAAACTGTAAAATTCTCGGAAGAAACATAGGGAAAAAATTCATGATACCAGATTTGGCAATGACTTCTTGGATATGACACAAAACGTACAGGCAACAAATGAGAAATTGGGCAAATCATGAAAATTTATGAAAAGTTTTTAAAACCGTCCATCAAAAGACAGTATCAGCAGAGTAAAAAGGCAATCCACAGAATGTCATAAAGTATTTTCATAACATGTTTGATAATGGATTAACATGCAGAATATACAGGGAATTTCTTATACTCAACAACAAAAAAACAACGTAATTAAAAACTGGGCAAAGAACTTGATTAGAATAACCATAGGATCTAGTAATTTCATTTTTGACTATAGTCAAAAAAGTTGGTGCAGAGTCTCCAAAAGATATTTGTACATCCATGTTCACAGTAGCGTTATTCACAATAGCTAAAACTGGAAAGCCACCCAAGTGTGTCCAGCAACAGATGAATAAGCAAAATGTGGCCTAGACATACAACAGAATACAACAGAATATTATTCAACCTTAAAAAGGGAGGAAATTCTGACGTATGATAATACTGATGAACCTCAAGGATATTATGACAAAAGAAATAAGCCATTCATAAATTGACAAATGTTATATGACTCTACTTATATGAGGTGATTAAAATAGTCAAAATCAGAGACAGAAAATAGAATGGTGGTTGATAAGGGCTGTGAGGAGTGGGGATTGGACAGTTATTATTTAGTAGGTAGAATTTAATTTTAAAAGATGAGAAGAATTACAGAGGTGGTTATGACTGCACAACATTATGAATGTATTTAATACCAGTGAACTATACACTTAAAATGATTAAGAGGGTAAATTTTGCTCTTCTTCCTTGCCCCAAATTATATAGTTAGTTATTCCCTCCACAGGCCCCTGGAACTTAGAAGTATATAGCACAATATTTTCTACACTGCACTGATTCAACATTCAAAAAACTATATCATAGCATGCAGTCCCATCACTTAACGAAAGATAAGGAAAAAGTGGAAGCAGTGACAGATTTTATTTTCTTGGGCTCCAAAATCGCCGCAGACGATGACTGTAGCCATGAAATTAAAAGATACTTGCTCTTTGGAAGAAAAGCTATGACAAACATCTGCATACTAAAAAGCAGAGACATCACTTTGCCAACAAAGGTCTGTATAGTCAAAGCTATGGTTTTTCCAGTAATCATGTATGAATGTGGGAGCTGGACCTTAAAGAAGGCTGAGCACCAAAGAACTGATGCTTTCAAATTGTGGTATTGGAGAAGACTTTTGAAAGTCCCCTGGACAGCAAGGAGATCAAACCAGTCAATCCTAAAGGAAATCAACCCTGAATATTCATTGGAAGGGCTGATGTTGAAGCTGAAGCTCTAATGCTTTGGCCATCTCATAGGAAAAGACCCTGATGCTGGGAAAGATTGAGGGCAAGGGAAGAGGACGACAGAGGATGAGATGGTTGGATGGCATCACTGATTCAATGGACACGAGTTTGAGCAAATTCCAGGAAATAGTGAAGGACAGGGAAGCCTGGCATGCTGCAGTCCACAGGGTCGCAAAGAGTTGGGTATGACTTAGCAAGTGAACAGCAACAACAACACTGTGTGATAAACTGGCATGTTTGTGCATGCAATGGCGGCTCCCTGATCTCATGCAGGATGCTTATGAAGGGATGTTGAGGATCCTGTATATTATCAACTGCAGAGTATATGCTGGATCTCTGTAATTCAAAAATTTTTTGTCAGGAGGCTACAAGTTTACAAGAAGAACTGCCAGACATTTCACTAAAAAAAAATTTATCCAGCAAATATTTTAGGAGCTCTATAGTGGAGATATTAGATGAGGATTAGAATCCTACCCAAGCGGCAGTCAGTGTTGCAGTGCATGAGAAAGGCATGGCTAATATGAAAAGGATAAGCCAGGCTGACGACTGGCAACTGTGGCATATAATAAAGAAAAATTTAAGACCAGTTATCTCTTATAAATTTGAAAATACCTATGTTAGTATAGGGAAAAGGAACCTGTAGCATATATTTTTAAATAGCACTTAATTACCTATTTACAAAATTCACCCTGGAAGTACAGTCTGGCTTTCTATTTTTTCAAAAAAATTCAGGTCAAACAGTTACTTTTTTTTCAGGAGACACAGTCAAATTGTTACATCTCTGATTGGCCATATCTTACACTATAGTTACCAACTGAGGGTCCAAAGATCCCCTTGAAATTGTGCATTATGCAGAGAACTTAGAATATAGGTAAGCCTACGCATTTTTCTGGGAAGAGAGTCTAGAGTCATCATATTCTCTAACCAGTTCATACTCAAGACAGACTTAAAATCACTGTCTTATTCTCAGAGTTCATTATGATTCCATAGGGTATAGTATAAGTATGGTTTGACAGGTTTCATATTCCCTGAAGGATAAGTATGCTTACGTTCACAGGACCCTATCTGAAAAGAACCTCAAAAGCTAACAAGTTCATTCTCCTTCCTTTAGGCAAAATACCTCTACAATTACCCAAGTCCAGTGAAAACTGAAAGTCTGCTTATTTTTCCCTGTGGGAAAGCAATTCCAACATCTCATTCTGTAACTTACTACATTTTTTAACAACCACTGTAAAATTTATCTTTGGTCTGTACGTGCTTCAGTTGAGGCCCCCAATAGCTTTATGTCTGTTTTTGTTTATGTTATACATAGATATAAATGTGTATTATCTTTTCCAGAGAAGATAAATTGAATGTGTCCCGCAGGCTATTTTTAAAGCTAATGACTTCAGTGATAAATATGTATGTATACAACAGAGTTCACATACCTTGGGTAAATGTTTGGCCAATGTACTAGAACCTAAGTGTGGTATTCCTGGTGGCTCAGACGGTAAAGCGTCTGTCTACAATGCGGGAGACCCAGGTTCGATCCCTGGGTTGGGAAGATCCCCTGGGGAAGGAAATGGCAATCCACTCCAGGACTATTGCCTGGAAAATCCCATGGACAGAGGAGCCTGGTAGGCTACAGCCCATGGGGTCGCAAAGAGTCGGACACGACTGAGCGACTTCACTTCAAGTGTGATTAAGTTACTAGTAATGAGATTCAGAGTTCCAAAGGCTGGCGAAAATACCTCAGAGGACACATTGCAGCAAGAAGGAACTGCATCCATTTACACTCCCACCAACTGCACAAGAGGGTCCCCTTTCCTCTTCATCCTCTCCAGCATTTACTGTTTACAGCTTTTCAGATAATGGCCATGCTGAGTGGTATGAGTTGTGACTTGCAGTTCCCTAATAATGAGAGATGCTGAGTGTATTTTCATCTGTTTGTTGGCCATCTGGTATGTCTTCTTTGGAGAAATGTCTGTTTAGGTCTTTGCCCATTTTTTGATATAGTTGTTTGTTTTTCTGATATTGAGCAGTATGGAGATCTCTCAAAAAGTAGGAATAAAATGACCATATAACCCAGCAATCCCACTACTAGGAATATGCCCTAAGAAAACCATAACTGTACCCCAGTGGTCATTGCAGCACTATTTACAACAGCCAGGACATGGAAACGACCTAGATGTCCATTCACAGTTGAATGGATAAAGAAGTCGTGGTACATATATATACACACATATATGTATATGTATATGTATATATATATGTATACATATATACGATGGAATATTACTCCACCATAAAAAGGAATGAATTTGAGTCAGTTGAACTGAGGTGCATGAACCTAAGACCTCTTACAAAGAGTGAAGTAAGAGAGAGAAAAACAAATATTATATATTAAGGCATATACATGGAATCTAAAAAAAATGGTACCAATGAATCTATTTGCAGGGCAGAAGCAGAGACACAGACGTAGAGAATGGAATAGTGGGCAAAGTTGGGGGAAGGAAACGGTGGGAAGAACTGAGACAGTGGCACTGAAACATATACACCGCCATGTGTAAAACAGATAGCTACGGGGGAGTCGCTGTATGAAACAGGGAGCTCGGCTTGGTGCTCTGTGAGGACCGAGGGCTGTGACTGGGGAGGGAAGAACGGAGGCTCAGTGAGAGAGGATGTATGTATACTTATGACTGATTCATGTGGCTGTATGGCAGAAACCGGCACAACACTGTAAAGCAATTATCCTCCAATTAAAAAAAATTTTTTTTAATCTCAAAAAACAAATCAACAACAACAACAACAACAACAACAAGGGGCTCTCCTGTTTTTTTTCTGGCAGCTGTACTGCTGGCCAGAAGTGTGAAATGTGACGGCATCTGACAGTGATCTGACCTCTCCGTGGGCCCACAGTATGGGCCCCTCTGTGGCCCCGTCCTAGCCTGGCCTGTGATCACAAATCCACTGTTTCCCTGCACCCCCCATCCCCAGGGATATCATGCACTGCAGGCTTTCCAGGGCACTGGCATCCCCACTTCCCCTGTCTGTCCTCTTCTCTGGGTTTGTCTCCTGTGATCCTCCCTACACACCCTCCAGGCCTCCCACCACCATCAGAACCCTGCTCCCTCTGTGTGTTACCCACTGGCTACGATGCACCTGCACTGTGAAGGGTTGCTTCCTGCTTGCCCAGGGACTGTTAACCAGCTCTGGCTGGGGCAACCCAGCAGATCTGTTCACTCTCCTGGGGGCTGTAGTCACACCATCTCCAATGAGGTCTGATCCACAGCCTGTGGGGAGAGGCCAGTCAGTTTAGTCACTCAGTCATGTCCAGCTCTTTGCAACCCCATGAACTGCAGCACCTCCCTGTCCATCACCAACTCCCAGAGCTTGCTCACACTCATGTCCATCGAGTCGGTGATGCCATCCAACCATCTCATCCTCTGTCATCCCCTTCTCCTTCTGTCATCAATCTTTCCCAGCATCAGGGTTTTTTCCAGTGAGTCAGTTCTTCGTATCAGGTGGCCAAAGTATTGGAGTTTCAGCTTCAGCATCAGTCCTTCCAATGAATATTCAGGACTGATTTCCTTTAGGATGGACTAGTTGGATCTCCTTGCAGTTCAAGGGACTCTCAAGAGTCTTCTCCAACACCACAGTTCAAAGGCATCAATTCTTCCGTGCTCAGCTTTTTTCACAGTCCAACTCTCACAACCATACATGACTACTGGAAAAAACCATAGCTTTGACCAGACAGACCTTTGTTGACCAAGTAATGTCTCTGTTTTTTAATATACTGTCTAGGTTGGTCATAGCTTTCCTTCTAAGGAGCAAGTGTGTTTTAATTACATGGCTGCAGTCACCACCTGCAGTGATTTTGGAGCCCCAAAATATGAAGTCTCTCACTGTTTCCATTGTTTTCCCATCTATTTGCCATGAAGTGATGGGACCAGATGCCATGATCTTAGTTTTTTGAATGTTGATTTTAAAGCCAAATTTTTCACTCTCCTCTTTCACTTTCATCAGGAGGCTTTTTAGTTCCTCTTCGCTTTCTGCCATAAGGGTGGTGTCATCTGCATATCTGAGGTTATTGATATTTCTCCTAGCAATCTAGATTCCAGCTTGTGCTTCATCCAGCCTGGCATTTTGCATAATGTACTCTGCATATGAGTTAAATAAACAGGGTGACAATACACAGCCTTGACGTACTCCCTTCCCAATTTGGAACCAGTCTGTTGTTCCATGTCCAGTTCTAACTGCTGCTTCTTGACCCTTCAAGTCTGTCCTTCCTTGGGTACTCTCCCTCAGTTTTTGAACAACTTATAAGGTTCTTTGTAAATCTTTCATTTACTCTCCAATTACTGTTTAATGAGTCTTTATACTGAAATTCTCCTACTTAAATCACTATGTGTTTTTTGTCTTTTGGTGGGATCCAGAGAGATACAATCATAAGATCTTTGTGTTCATTGAGAATATTTGTTAACAGTGTACTCTTAATTGTTCTCATTTTTCCTTCTAGTGTGTCTTATGGTTAAAATATGTTGTGTATACAATTCCTACTCATTGATATTCCTCTGATATTTACTGATATTCTTTTAACCTAATGCATGGTGAAGTGTTTCCAGAAATTCGAAAAGGAGGTACCGTCTCAATTTTCAGGATAGAGAGACAGATATGTTTCTATTAATCTTATTAAAGTTTTCATATCCTCTATGAAAGTGAAAGTGAAGTCGCTCGGTCGTGTCCGATTCTTTGTGACCCCATGGATGCCAGGCTCTTCCGTCTGTGGGATTTTCTAGGCAAGAGTACTGGAGTGGGTTGCCATTTCCTTCTCCAAGGATTCTTCCCGACCCAGGGATCAAACCCAGGTCTCCCGCATTGTAGACTGACGCTTTACCATCTGAGCCACCAGGGAAGTCCCCCAGGGGTCAGTTAACTTTTTCTGTAAAGAGTCAGACAGTAAACATCACAGGCTCATGAGCTACAGAGTCCAGGTTGTAACTCCTCAGCTCTACCGGTGAGATGCAAAAGCAGCTGCAGACAACTCATAAATGAACTGTTTGTGTGGCTGTATTCAGTAGAACTTGACTTACAAAAAGATTAGCCCACACTGCCTCATCTATCAACCCCTGATATACATTATCATTTTTATCTGCTTGATTCATCAAGCAATGAGAGAGATGGGTTGCTGCTGCTGCTGCTAAGTCGCTTCAGTCATGTTTGACTCTGTGCGACCCCATAGATGGCAGCCCACCAGGCTCCCCTCGTCCCTGGGATTCTCCAGGCAAGAACACTGGAGTGGCTTGCCATCTCCTTCTCCAATGTGTGAAAGTGAAGTTGCCCAGTTGTGTCCGACTCTTAGCGACCCCGTGGACTGCAGCCCACCAGGCTCCTCCGTCCATGGGATTTTCCAGGCAAGAGTAGTGGAGTGGGGTGCCATTGCCTTCTCCAAGAGATAGATTACATCTCTCAATACTACTGTGTTTTAAAAATACTTTACCCTGTATATTCTGGTTCTTCTCCATTTATAGAGTTCTACACTCTGTATTTGACAGAAAAAGTTCATAGTTATATTTTTCTGTGCATTTTATTCTTTACCATGGTAGAGTGCTTCTCTTCATCCTGATAAAGGTTCCTTTGCTTTGCATTAAACCCTACGTCTAATTTAGGAAAACATTTAGAAAGAAAATACACAATAAGACAATAAAATTAAGACTAAAGATAAGTTTAAGAATAAATCTAATTGGAATAAATTCAACTGTTAAAAGAAAGCAAATCTAAGAATGTGGCAAACGCCAAAATCCATCCATAAGAGACATATGTGAAAAAGAGAATCCTAGAAGTTTACCAGAAATAGATTCTTCATCTGCTTTGAGCTATTTTTATTGTTTAAATCTTATATGCTATTGATGTAAGTATTATCCTACAGATCACATATTGCATCAGTTACATTTAATGAGAATGTTCCGAATCTGTTATACATCCATAAAGATAGCATGATTTGGGTTAGCCTTCCCTCTGTTCACTGGAGTCCCATTTGTATTTCCAAAATATATAAAGAGCTCACACAACTCAATAACAAAACACAACCCAAGCAAAAAATGGGCAGAAGACCTAAATATACAATTTCTCCAAAGACATACAGATGGCCAATAGGCACGTGAAAAGATGCTCTACATTGCTAATTATCAGGGAGATGCAAGTCAAACAGATAATGAGATTGATTTGCTCCAAACTCCAAATCTCCATTAGGTTCTTTTCACATACTTTGTACTCTTGTGCAGTCTCTTGGGTAATTTCACTTATTTCATTCTATTTCTATGGAGACAGCAGTCTGCCTGCGCTTCTGCATTTTAGGGGAATCCTGCATGCCAAGTAACTCTAATATATCTTTCTGAAAGATAATTGATCCCCACAGTGGATTTCTTCTTCCTTCTTGGAATTCATTTATGGATTTTTTTTTTTAACCTCACACCCATGAAGAAGAATTTGAGACCCAGTCTTACTTAGATATCCACTTAAACAAATCATAAGTCACCTGGGAGTTAAAGCAGAAATTTAGTATTTCTAAGCTAAACACTGTTCTGACATTTCTTTTGGTTCTAGTTTGGAAAGGAATCAAAATAGCAGAGAAACTCAAGACATCATGAGACTAACACAATCACTTCACCCTCAGCAATGACCCAAGAGACGCACGAGCAGGTGTGTGAGCTCTTACCAGCGGGATGAGCAGGCTGACGAGGTCTGTGAGAGGCTTGCCAAGCAGCAGCAGGTCTTCCGCGGCCTGAGTGCTCCCTCCTGCGCCGGACTTCTGTGCCTGAACAGGTAGAGGAGAGGGGAAGGGGTCTTGGAGATTAGTCAGCTTGGCTACGGGAGACCAGGGCAACACCTGATGGTGGCCGGGGAGGTCTCTAACTGCAGGCCCCCAGGAGAAGTTATGCGCGGTCACCACGTGGGCAAGGAAAGCACACGCTGCCTCCAGCTCAGGCCACAGAGCGGGGTGTGGGTGTGATAAACCAACAGCCAGGGCGGCCACTGGCAGGATGATGTTGACCGACCCTGGAGGGCGAGCACTTTTTCTTCTGAACCATCCTGAGACATGGTGAGGTTATCCCCATTTTTCAGGGGAGATAATTGAAGTTCAGAGAGGTTGAGTAGTGTGTCTGAAGTCCCACAGATAACGGATGACTTAGCTGGAGGATGAATCCAGGCTAAATGACTCCAGATAACACAAGCTCGCTTCTTCTGGGCACTTCTATGCACATTTTATGATGCAAACCAAATCCATTCTACTGTGTTTTCCATCTCTATATGCACACATCTGCTTGAATAACATCTAAAATGTTTATCAAATGAATAGGCTTTGGACTGGGGCTTCCCTGGTGACTCAGCAGGAAAGAATCCACCTGCAATGCAGGAGGCGTGGCAGGAGCCGCTGGTTCGACCCCTGGGCTGGGAAGATCCCCAGCAGAAGGAAATGGCAACCCACTCCAACATTCTGGCCTGGGAAATCCCATGGACAGAGGAACCTGGTGGGCTACAGTCCATGGGGTCACAGAGTTGGACACGAGTGAGTGACTAAGCAACATCAATAAGACTTTGGACTACTGCATGAAGAGGCTCAGATACGGGTCCACAGTGCTTAGGAAGAATGCAAGGAAATGAGAATTGAGAAAGGAGTGGCTTTAAGGATGTCTTTCCCCAGGAGCTTTATATAAACTGTCTCATTCTAGAGGAGATTTCTATGAGAGATGAGTAATTTTAAACTGAGAGAAGTTACTGATCATTGTGTTTGCTATAGTACATACACATTTCATTTGTGTATACCCTCTCTGTTTTTAATTTTACTCAGAACAAAACTACTAGGTGATGACCTTTGCCAGAGCCTTTAGAGTAGGCTGTCCCACCTCAGGTCCCTACTCTGGACCCTAGGGCCCCTCTCATAAAGGTCAAGGCTCCTTCTGCCTTCCAGCTTGTGGATGGAATCTGGGTTGCCTGCTTTCCTTGGTTCAAAAGGACATTATGGAAAATCAGACATCTGCCTTTTAACAGCTTGCACCTCTCTACAGCCAAGGGGGATGACAGTAATCAGTAGCTCGGAGTTTCGTCTCACCTCTCCCCTTCTCTATCTCAACCCCTGGCCTCTACCAGAAAGGTGGGACTTTCTCCCAGAAACCAGATTTGTAGCACTACCCTAGGTCTGAACCTTTGTGAGGCTTGGCTGTTGATCTTGCCTTCTGAAGCATGATGTAAGGCAGAATACTGACCTTTTCACATTAGCACATTAGCCTTTAGAGAAGGTGACTGTCTCTTGGGAAAGATAAGGCAGTCCTGCAGACCAGCACCTAGACAGCGAAGGGCACCGTGCCACCGCTTCCTTTCCAAACACATGTAAGCAAGGAGACACGTCCACAAACACAAGCACACGCTGTGGGACTCTTCCCACGCACATGGCCAGTGACCCTCTAGGCCCTCCACAATCTACAGTCATTTCTTACTGTCACCAAGAAACATCCCAACCCTGCCTGCTGGTATTTGGGTACCAACTCCCTGCAGAGATGCCAAAGGCTCCAGAAAGGGATTGCTACAGCTTTACACAGAGGGAGGTGCACATGAGAGATGCACCTGAAATTCAACTCTCCTCCCAAGGTACAGGTCCACAGCAGAAGCTTTGTGTGCTGAGTGCATCACATGCGAGGAGCTGAGCAACAAACCTCGAGGCCCAGCTAGCCTCTCACAGGGTCTCTCTAGCTCCCCAACAGCACACACTCGCTGCCAGCCTTTCGATTCCCAGATCCACAGCCTGTGTGTGCATGTTAGAGAGGGATCTTTTTTTTTCTACTATTTATTTATATATTTGGCTATGCTGGGTCTTAGTTGTGACATGTGGGACCTTTAGCTGCAGCATGTGAACGCTTGGTTGTGGCATGTGGGACCTACTTCCCTGACCAGGGATTGAATCCAGGCCCTCTGCATTGGGAGCACAAAGTCTTAGCCATTGGACTATCAGAGGAGCCCCCAGAAGTCTAAGTCGCTCAGTCATGTCCGACTCTTTGTGATGCCATGGACTATGGAATTCTCCGCAGTGCATGGAATTCTCCAGGCCAGAATACCGGAGTGGTAGCCTTTCCCTTCTCTAGGAGATCTTCCCAACCCAGGGATCGAACCCAGGTCTCCTGCACTGCAGGTGGATTCTTCACCTGCTGAGCCACAAAGCAAGCCCAAGAATACTGGAGTGGGTAGCCTCTCCCTTCTCCAGCGGACCTTCTCGACCTAGGAATCAAACCAGGGTCTCCTGCATTGCAGGCGGATTCTTTACCAACTGAGCTATCAGGGATGCCCAGAGGGCTCTTTTAAGAGCAAGAAGCATCCCACTTCTGCCATGATGTCGCTGCTGTTCTCCGTGCAGTGCTCTGCCTTTGCCTGTGGTCCCCCGACCCCTGTCCCCAACTCACTGCTCCAGGACCTGCTGGGTGGCAACTGACCCCACTCCTGGCGGGGAGACTTATGGCCATCCTGGGTTCTTGGTCCCCCCAGCTGTTACAGCCTGAACAAGAGGAGATGGCAGACTGAGCCAGGTGCTACCAGTAAAACCTACTGCATTTGGTGAAGGATTGGAGGAGGAATATGAAGGAGGGAAATTTTAACAACTCCCAGGTTTCTAGTGTGGCAGGATGAGAGTGGTGGGGCTTGCATGCAGCAGAACGGTGTGGGAGGTGGGTCCTGAGCTCTGCTCTGGACATGCTGAATTTGAGGGGCCCATCGGGCATTCTAGTGGTCCCGTTTAGGAAGCTACTGGATATATATTAAGAAGGGATCTCAGATGAGATCCCTAGGTTGTAAACATATAAAACATGGTAATGACAATTTGTGAGCCATATGTAATATTAAATGGGAATATATCAATAGCATTACCTAAAATGAGATGAAGGGATTCAGCTAACTTCTTGGCATTAAAAAAGGCCAGGGAGGATATAAACCTATTACATCTAACATTACTACATGAGTCTAGCACACAGGGGGCAGGTAAGAACCCACCTGCCAATGCAGGAGATGTAACAGACACGGGCTTGACCCCTGGGTTGGGAAGATCCCCAGGAAGAGACAATGGCAATCCACTCTAGTATTCTTGCCTGGAGAATTTCATGGACAGAGGAGCTTGGTGGGCTACAGTCCCTGGTGTTGCAAAGAGTCAGACACAACTGAGCATCGGAGCCACAACAAGGCATTTGTAGAGAACAAGAGACAGTCAGTTCTTCAGGCAATTGCTGTCTGATGTCCTAAGCAGGTTTAATTTAAGCATAACCAGCAGGGGTGTGGCCAGAACAATTCAAGTCAGGCCTCAGTGTGCTTCCCAAACACCATCACTCACATGCTTGCCATGCACAGATGATACAACTCAGTCCCAGGCTGTAGTACCTCACAATTTCATTAAAAGAATGGCAGGCTTTACTATGGTAAACAGTATGAAGGTTCTTCAAAAAACTAAAAAGAGAGTTGCCACATGATCCAGAAATCCTACTCCTACACATATACCAGACAAAATTATAGATACACACATCCCTATGTTCACAGCAGCACTGTTTACAATAGCCAAGAAGTGGAAGCAATCTAAGTGACCACCAGCAGACGAATGGTTAAAGAAGATGTGGTGCATATATACAATGGAATGCTACTCAGCCATAAAAATTGCCATTTGTAGCAACCCGAATAGATCTAGAGATGATCATACTGAGTGAAGTCACAAAAAGAAAGATACATATCACGATCTTGTTTATATTTGAAATATAAACTGCAACACAGGTGAACCCATCTGTGAAACAGAAACAGAATCACGGACACAGAGAACAGACCGGTGGTTGCCATGGGGGAGGGTGGGAGCGCTTATGGATTGGGAGTGTGGGGTCAGCAGACGCAAACTATTACATACAGAATGGACAAACAGCAAGGTCCTAGTGTATACTGCAGGGAACCATATTCAGTATCTAGTGATAAACTGTAATGTAAATATATGTACCTGAGTCACTGTTAAACAGCAGCAATTAACACAGTATTATAACTTAACTATACTTTATTTTTAAAAAAAAACAATGGTAAGCTTTCCACTGCACTAAAGGCAGAATGTGGAAACTGCGACAGTAGACATGGAAATAAAGCTGAGGTGGGACTGGGGAAAGGTGATAGGACCTCATTGCTGGATGGCGGGGTGAGGTCTACAGTGAAGGACACGCACAGCAGGCGCTGGCATCTGCTGAGGAAAGGCCTGGAGTGATAAGGTGCAGGAGCCCCATGGAAAATGCCAAGGTGACTGTTTGGTGTAGGCACAGGAAGCACAAAGGAATGGCAGTCGAGGCTGGAAAATCACCCTGGGGCTGCTCATTCAAGGCCTGGAGTGTCTTGCCAAGAAAATGATCTTGTGATGAGATAAAGAGATATCATCAGTTTTCAAAGGGAGGGAGACACATGCTGAGGACCACGGGCTACAACAGACGAATGGCACTTGCATTCAACCATGAGACAGAAGAGGTGGCAAGAATACAAAGAACTGTACAAAAAAGGTTTTAATGACCCGGATAACCATGATGGGGTGGGCACTCACCTAGAGCCAGACATTCTGGAGTGTGAAGTCAAGTGAGCCATAGGAAGCATTACTGCGAACAAAGCTAGTGGACGTGATAGAATTCAGCTGAGCTATTTCAAATCCTAAAAGATGATGCTGTGAAAGTGCTGCACTCAATATGCCAGAAAACTTGGAAGACTCAGCAGTGGCCACCACAGGGCTGGAAAAGGTCAGTTTTCATTCCAATCCCAAAGAAAGGCAGCACCAAAGACTGTTCAAACTACTGTATAATTGCACTCATTTCACATGCTACCAAGGTAATGCTCAAAATTCTTCAAGCTAGGCTTCAACAGTATGTGAACCAAGAACTTCCAGATGTACAAGTTGGATTTAGAAAAGGCAGAGGAACCAGAGAGCAAACTGCCAACATATATGCTAGATCATAGAAAACTCAAAAATATACAATTCCAGAAAAATAAATGACCCAATCAAAAATGAGCCATTGAACTAAACAGACATTTCTTCAAAGAAGAAAAAGCAAGGGAATTTTTTAAAAAGACATCTATCTCTCGTTCATTGACTATACTAAAGCCTTCGACTGGGTGGATCATAACAATCTATGGAAAATTCTTAAAGAGATGGGAATTTACCAGACCACCTTACCTATCTCCAGGACACAAGCGTATGCAGGACAAGAAGTAACAATTAGGACTGGACATGGAACAATGGACTGGTTCAAAATTGGGAAAGAAGTACATCAAGGCTATATAATATAGTCACTCTGCTTATTTAACTGTTATGCAGAATACATTATGCAAAATGTCAGGCAGGACGAATCCTAAGCTGGAATCAAGAATGCTGGGAGAAATATTAAGAACCTCAGATATGCAGATACCACTCTAATGGCAGAAAGAAAAGAGGAACTAAAGAGCCTCTTGAAGAGGGTGAAAGAGGAGAGTGAAAAGCTGGCTTAAAACTCAACACTAAAAAAGCTAAGACCATGGCATCCAGTCCCATCATTTCTTGACAAATAGATGGGGGAAAAGTGGAAGCAGTGACAAATCTTATTTTCTTGAGTTCTCAAAATCATCGCGGACAGTGACTGCAGCCACAAAATTAAAAGATGCTTGGTCCTTGGAAGAAAAGCTATGACAAACCTAGACAGCATATTAAAAAGAAGAGACATCACTTTGCCAACAACAATTCATATAGTCAAAGCAATGGGTTTTTCCAGAAGTCATGTGCAAATGTGAGAGTTGAACCATAAAGAAGGCAGAGCACTGAAGAACTGAAGCTTTTGAATTGTGGTGCTGGAGAAGACTTTTGAGCTGCCCTTGGACAGCAAAGATATCAAACCACTTAATCCTAAAGGAAATCAACCTTAAATAGTCATTGGAAGGACTGATGCTGAAGCTGAAGCTCCAACACTTTGGCCACCTAATGCAAAGAGCTGACTCACTGGAAAAGACCCTGATACTGGGAAAGATTGAGGACAGGAGGAGAAGGCGGTGACAAAGGATGAGATGGTTGGATGGCATCACCGACTCAATAGACATGAGTTGGAGCAAACTCCAGGAGATAATGAAGGACAGAGAAACCTGGCATGCTGCAGTTCATGTGGTTGCAAAGAGATGGACACGACTTAGTGACTGAACAACAACCAGACAGGGGCAAGCTCATGGGGAAAACAGCAGGGAGAAAGCCGTGGAGGAGTCGAACAGGTAACTTCAAGAGATACTGAAATAGAGGGACTTCCCTGGTGACCCAGTGGTTAAGACTCCATGCTTCCAATGCAGAGGGAACGGGTTTGATTCCTGGTCTGGAAGCTAAGATCCTACAAGTGGCACAGAATGAACAAAAATAAATAAAAGTGACTTTCTTAAAGAGAGAGAGATACAGAAATAGGGTAAAGCCCCCATGCCAACAGCCTTCACTTGACTGTGAGATGAAGGAGGACTCGGGGGCCACATCTCAGTCTTCGGGCAACACTGACACATCTACTAATCGAAAGCAGTTTAACCAACCTCCTCTCAAGTAATGTGTGAAGTTTCTCCCATCACTCCAGAAATGACAGACAAGGGCCAGACTGGGAAATCAGGTGACCTGGATTCTGGTGCTGAATATTTTCCTTCCTTAACCCCCAAACTTGGCGAGCTCCCTGCCCCTCTGTTTACTCCGCAGGACCCTGGACACGGTTCAGAGTGATGATTTGCTCCACTATCTGCACGCTGATGGTCTTACCAAAATGAACCTCCCTGACACTCAACAACCTTCCTCTCTTGATGCCTGTGCCAAGATCGCAGGGGCCAAGCCCTGGGCTAGGCTCACAAATGCAAAATAAAACCATACATTAATACCTCATAAGCCTGCTAGGAGTTGGTTTACTCCATAAATACAAACTGAGTGCCTTCCCTAGTGTTGGGACACAGACATGAGAACATCACAGCCCCCACGAACCCTCTGTAAACAAGAAGGGCAGCTGAGTGTCTTCCTTCTTGTTGCTATTAATAACACAGCAACCAATCATGGCTTTCTTTCCCTGGGCCAAGCATATGTACTTTCAGTTCAGTTTAGTCACTCAGTCATGTCCGACTCTTTGTGACCCCATAGACTGCAGCATGCCAGGCTTCCCTGTCCATCACCAACTGCCAGAGCTTGCTCTAACTCATGTCCATCGAGTTGGTGATACCATTCAACCATCTCCTCCTCTGTTGTCCCCTTCTCCTCCTGTCTTCAGTCTTTCCCAGCATCAGGGTCTTTTCCAATGAATCAGTTCTTCACATCAGGTGGCCAAAAGTATTGGAGTTTCAGCTTCAGCATCAGTCCTTCCAATGAATATTCAGGACTGATCTCCTTTAGGATGGACTTGCAGTCCAAGGGAGTCTCAAGTGTCTTCTCCGACACCACACTTCAAAAGCATCAATCTTCGATGCTCAACTTCTTTATAGTCCAACTCTCACATCCATATATGACTACTGGAAAAACCATAGCTTAGACTAGATGGACCTTTGTCGGCAAAGTAACATCTCTGCTTTTTAATATGCTGTCTAGGTTGGTCATAGCTTTTCTTCCAAGGAGCAAGCGTCTTTTAATTTCAAGGCTGCAGTCACCATCTGCAGTGAATTTGGAGCCCAAGGAAAAAAAAGTCTCTCACTATTACCACTGTTTCCCTGCCTATTTGCCATGAAGTGAGGGGACTAGATACCATGATCTTCGTTTTCTGAATGTTGAGTTTTAAGCCAACTTTTTCACTCTCCTCTTTCACTTTCATCAAGAGGCTCTTTAGTTCTTCTTCACGTTCTGCCTTAAGGGTGGTGTCATCTGCGTATCTGAGGTTATTGATATTCCTCCTGGCAATAAATATGCCCTTTATATTTACATGTCTTGTGTTCTCTCATTTAAGTCCCTTGCTGAGTGGCTGGCATCATGTCTGCTTTACAGATGAGGAAACTGACACTCAGACAGGTGAAATAACATGCCCAGCATCTCACAGGTGAAAGTGGTGTGGCTGGGATCTGAATCCAAGGTATTCTCACCTGCAAAGCCCATGGGAACCCCCCCACCCCGGTGAGCTGAGCACACATATTTGTCTCTGCTTCTGTATCTTTGGCATAGTACTCCTCAAGGCAAGCTGGGGGCAGAGTCTGGGCTCCTAAGAGACATTCTGACACCTCCCTCCAAACTTCTCACCTCCCCGGCACACATGCCCATGTCATATCCTTCTCCTCCCTGAAAAGGAGACAGGTGCCTCAAAATCTAAACACTATTATCATTTTAAACACTGACAACAGTCAAGTTCTAGTTTTAAGAGGTTAGTATTAAAAGAAGAAACGGGTTTTGAATGCAGAAGAATCCCAGGTGTGGAAGAGGTGACTTATGCTTCGAAAGAACCTACAGCTCAGTGTCTTCCTTCTTGTTGCTATTAATAACACAGCGACCAATCATGGCTTACTTTCCCTGGGCCAAGCATATGTACTTTCAGTTCAGTTTAGTTGCTTAGTCATGTCCGACTCTTTGTGATGTAGGAGGATGTACCTTTCTTTGATGCCAACTCCATTTCTTTACCCAATTCTTTTCCTAATTTCAATTTCAAGGAGTCTACCGCTTTCAGACAGATACCAGGTATCATGGAGATCAAAGTCAGTCGTCAAGGTCAAAAGCAATATGTGGTAGCTATTACAGGGAAAGATTTAGAACAATGACAGCAATAAAACATAGACTGGTGCTAAAAAAAAAAAAACACAACCAGTGAGGTATTGGTATACTAGCAAACTGAAAAAAGAAAATTAGAAAATAATTTGCATTAAGGAGTTTTAAACACCCTTGAATGTCTACCTGATGACTTGAAATAAGCGATTTCTATTGTTCTAGAATATAAAAAAAATTTTCTAAATGTCTGTTCCTTTTTATCCACAATACACAATCTCTTACAGATTGATACCATCAAAGTATCCTCTAAGAGACATCTACACCTTGAAGAATTACATAAAGCTACCACTGTGGAAACTGAAACAAGAAATGATGCTCTCTGATGAGACACTCATTAGAGAAAAGAGGGGAAACTAAGAGAAATCCATAGTTCAGGATTTCTTATCTCTTCTTGCTATTCTTTGGAATTCTGCATTCAGATGCTTATATCTTTCCTTTTCTCCTTGGCTTTTCGCCTCTCTTCTTTTCACAGCTATTTGTAAGGCCTCCCCAGACAGCCATTTTGCTTTTTTGCATTTCTTTTCCATGGGGATGGTCTTGATCCCTGTCTCCTGCACAGTGTCACGAACCTCATTCCATAGTTCATCAGGCGCTCTATCTATCAGATTTAGGCCCTTAAATCTATTTCTCACTGCCACTGTATAATCATAAGGGATTTGATTTAGGTCATACCTGAATGGTCTAGCAGTTTTCCCTACTTTCTTCAATTTGAGTCTGAATTTGGTAATAAGGAGTTCATGATCTGAGCCACAGTCAGCTCCTGGTCTTGTTTTTGTTGACTGTATAGAGCTTCTCCATCTTTGGCTGCAAAGACTATAATCAATTTGATTTCAGTGTTGACCATCTGGTGATGTCCATGTGTAGAGTCTTCTCTTGTGTTGTTGGAGGAGGGGGTTTGCTATGACCAGTGCATTTTCTTGGCAAAACTCTCTTAGTCTTTGCCCTGCTTCATTCCGCATTCCAAGGCCAAATTTGCCTGTTACTCCAGGTGTTTCCTGACTTCCAACTTTTGCATTCCAGTCCCCTATAATGAAAAGGACATCTTTTTGGGGTGTTAGTTCTAAAAGGTCCTGTAGGTCTTCATAAAACCGTTCAACTTCAGTTTCTTCAGCATTACTGGTTGGGGCATAGACTTGGATAACTGTGATATTGAATGGTTTGCCTTGGAGATGAACAGAGATCATTCTGTCGTTTTTGAGATTGCATCCAAGTACTGCAGTTCGGACTCTTTTGTTGACCATGATGGCTACTCCATTTCTTCTGAGGGATTCCTGCCCACAGTAGTAGATATAATGGTCATCTGAGTTAACTTCACCCATTCCAGTCCATTTTAGTTTGCTGATTCCTAGAATGTCGACGTCCACCCTTGCTGTCTCGTTTGACCACTTCCAATTTGCCTTGATTCATGGACCTGACATTCCAGGTTCCTATGCAATATTGCTCTTTACAGCATCGGATCTTACTTCTATCACCAGTCACATGCACAACTGGGTATTGTTTTTGCTTTGGCTCCATCCCTTCATTCTTTCTGGGGTTATTTCTCCACTGATCTCCAGTAGCATATTGGGCACCTAATAACCTGGGGAGTTCCTCTTTTCGTATCCTATCATTTTACCTTTTCATTCTGTTCATGGGGTTCTCAAGGCAAGAATACTGAAGTGGCTTGCCATTCCCTTCTCCAGTGGACCACATTCTGTCAGACCTCTCCACCATGACCTGCCCATCTTGCACTGCCCTGCAGGCATGGCTTGGTTTCACTGGGCTCGATAAAGGACAGAAATGGTCTGGACCTAACAGAAGCAGAAGATATTAAGAAGAGGTGGCAAGAATACATGGAAGAACTGTACAAAAAAGATCTTCATGACCCAGATAATCATGATGATGTGATCATTAACCTAGAGCCAGACATTTTGGAATGTGAAGTCAAGTGGGCCTTAGAAAGCATCACTACAAACAAAGCTAGTGGAGGTGATGGAATTCCAGTTGAGCTGTTTCAAATCCTGAGAGATGATGCTGTGAAAGTGCTGCACTCAATATGCCAGCAAATTTGGAAAACTCAGCAGTGGCCACAGGACTGGAAAAGGTCAGTTTTCATTCCAATCCCAAAGAAAGGCAATGCCAGAGAATGCTCAAACTACTGCACAATTGTACTCATCTCACACGCTAGTAAAGTAATGCTCAAAATTCTCCAAGCCAGGCTTCAGCAGTACGTGAACCGTGGACTCCCTGATGTTCAAGCTGGTTTTAAAAAAGGCAGAGGAACCAGAGATCAAATTGCCAACATCCGCTGGATCATGGAAATAGCAAGAGAGTTCCAGAAAAACATCTCTTTCTGCTTTATTGACTATGCCAAAGCCTTTGACTGTGTGGATCACAATGAACTGTGGAAAATTCTGAAAGAGATGGGAATACCAGACCACCTGACCTGCCTCTTGAGAAATCTGTATGCAGGTCAGGAAGCAACAGTTAGAACTGGACATGGAACAACAGACTGGTTCCAAACAGGAAAAGGAGTGCATCAAGGCTGTATATTGTCACCCTGCTTATTTAACTTCTATGCAGAGTACATCATGAGAAACGCTGGACTGGAAGAAGCACAAGATGGAATCAAGATTGCCGGGAGAAATATCAATAACCTTAGATATGCAGATGACACCACCCTTATGGCAGAAAGTGAAGAGGACCTAAAAAGCCTCTTGATGAAAGTAAAAGAGGAGAGCAAAAAAGTTGGCTGAAAGCTCAACATTCAGAAAACAAAGATCATGGCATCCAGTCCCATCACTTCATGGGAAATAGATGGGGAAACAGAGGAAACAGTGTCAGACTTTATTTTGGGGGGCTCCAAAATTGCTGCAGATGGTGACTGTAGCCATGAAATTAAAAGACGCTTACTCCTTGGAAGGAAAGTGATGACCAACCTAGATAGTATACTCAAAAGCAGAGACATTACTTCGCCGACTAAGGTCCGTCTAGTCAAGGCTTTGGTTTTTCCAGTAGTCCTGTATGGATGTGAGAGTTGGACTATGAAGAAGGCTGAGCGCCGAAGAGTTGATGCTTTTGAACTGTGGTGTTGGAGAAGACTCTTGAGAGTCCCTCGGACTGCAAGGAGACCCAACCAGTCCATTCTGAAGGAGATCAGCCCTGGGATTTCTTTGGAAACAATGATGCTAAAGCTGAAGCTCCAGTACTTTGGCCACCTCATGCGAAGAGTTGACTTTTGGAAAAGACTCTGGTGCTGGGAGGGATTGGGGGCAGGAGGAGAAGGGGACAACAGAGGATGAGATGGCTGGATGGCATCATGGACTCGATGGACGTGAGTCGGAGTGAACTCCGGGAGTTGGTGATGGACAGGGAGGCCTAGCATGCTGCAATTCATGGGGTCGCAAAGAGTCGGACACGACTGAGCGATTGAACTAAACTGAACTATGACTCTCAGCAAGGTATCAGGACGGTCTGCTTCTAACCTCAGCTTCTGCCTCTATCCAGGCCGGTATGCTACCAGTGACACACAGCACTTGCGACTTAACTGGGACTCCAAATACAACAATGAATTCCTATTGGCCATGTCCTAACACGTGACCTATGTATCAGCTGATTCAGCTGGTTAGAGAAAACATGAGAGGAGACAGGCATGTGGTGAGAGCTAACCCCTGGCCCAGAAAGTACGTGATGAACTCATATGCCCTTCCTGTCTCAGACCACAAAGCCAGGTTACAGTCTGGGGCAACCTGACTTTTCCATGGCCACTAAATACACACCTCTAGTCCTCAAAAGCATCCTGCAATTTCACATTATTGCTCATAAAAGGAAGCAAGTGCAAGGTATATGCATGCACATGTGTGTGTATCTATGCACCTATATTCATATTACATGTATGCGCATGTGTGTGCACGCCTGATAACTCAATCCATTACTCCTCACTAGCTAACTTGTACTGCTGGAGGTGGCGGGAGCACCACCTCCGGACAGTGAAGACTGCATAGTGCGTGGCCAACCCCACAGTGAGAATGACCTCTTGAGTTGCTGGCAGTTCCCTAGTAAGTGCTCACTAAGCCTTTGGCCCCTCCTGCTTTCTTTTCATATCCAAATTAGCTGTCTGACATTGGTCACCCAAAGATGACTGTCAAATCATATGCTCTTTCTCAAACCGAAAGACACATTAGAGGACGATGAGGGAAAGGAGAATGATGAGAATGTGGGACGTGGTGCAGGGTTGTTGGAAAGGCGGGGGAAGGGGTCCTCCACCTGCAGAGCCAGCCGCACAACCCCGGAGGTGTAGGTCAGCATGCCGTGCAGAATGTCCAGCAGGGAGGACAGCAAGGCGGCTGCAGTCTCGTTGTTGCTTTTGTTGTCCACATCCAAACACAGTGTGGCAGTTTCAGTGAACAGGTTGCAGACGTGACGGACCAGTCCTGAGTGTAAAATAGGAGAAGGGCAAAGCTGTCATCACAGAACGTAAGAATAACGTGTCACATGAAGCCAACAGAACAGGCACATGTATTCTACATTCTGTAAACTCTGAACAGTCCTTCAACATACCTGGGAAAGGTTTTGAAAATGCAGGTCCCCAGCCCCCACTCCCAGGGAGACTGCCTAGGAGCCTGAGGTTGAGGCCTAGGAATATACTTGCTAAAAAGCACCCCAGGTGATTCTGATGGGAGGGTTCCCCAAATTACACTTTGAAAAACACTATCCTACATGGACAGGTTTCACAGGGACAGAAGAGTCGCTGACACTGGAAGAAAATGTGTTGGGTGTGAACATCCTGTCCCCATGTTCTGTTTAGAGGCACAGTTCTTCATGGGATGGCTCGGTGACCACAGGTGAATCCAAGGATCTATCAGGATTGACAAGTAACTGGGTCACCTCAAGAAGATAAAACAAAGAAGTGCTTTTTTCCACATGCATTCTAAAAACTATGAAATGTAACATAATGATTTCAAGCAATGTCAAATTGAGAAATTGCCAGGTTCTATCATTTTGTCTCGGCAAACTTCATATTTACTGTGTGGTTGGTCTTCATCAACTTTCAGTTTGATGTACTTGTTACAACAAATACATTTAAGCTGGTGTTCTGTATTGTTTTTGTTATGTAAAATTACACTTTGAATTCCCCAAATGATTCAGATGCAAAAGTGATGAAAAGACAACATGAAATGTCATAAATCGAAATGGTGAGGGGGTCCTTCAGTCTGAAGAGATCATCGTCTGAATGTTCTAGAAAAAGTGAATCTTCAAATATAGCTATTCTACACAAGCAAACTGGGAAAAAAACAGGGTAAGGAAATATGACATGTGTTGTAAGCTGGACCTGCAATCCATTTATTTATTGGACCTGCAATCCATTTGTCCCTAGTTTTCAGATGATCAACTGGACGGAAGCTCTGCCAAGCACAGCCATCCAAGCTCTGCTATCTTTCCCAAACATTGCATACTGTCATTTCCAGTAAACCAATCTGGTTTTCCTAGACAAGTGCAAAGTAATTAGACTACAAAGCAATTAATTCTGTCACTAAAGGCAGAGAGAAACCAAAATTACAGGGCATCAATCAAGGTTGTACTCCTTGTGGTGAAAACTGGCACAATCACAAGTTGCAAAGAAATATATTTGAAGGGAAAGGAATCTGCTAATGAATTAATAGCAAAAGTTCTCTATTGAAAGACAAGGTTTGATAGTACAAGTCATCAAGGACACGTGGTAAAGAAGAGCAATTGTTAAGATATGTGCATCACACTGGCAGGCATTCTCCTGTGAGTTACAAGGCATCGCTCAAGGGCAGGCTATGAATCAGCTCTTGGCGTTTGTGAGCTGCAGGGAGAGTAGAAGGGCTTTAAAAAGAGGTTGCTGGGGTGGGGTGGGGAGAAAGACTGGGGGGAAAGGATAGTTCGGGAGTTTGGGATGGACATGTACAGGCTCCTGTATTTAAAATGGACGACCAAGGCGGACCTACAGTGTAGCACGGGGAGCTCTGCTCAGCGTTAGGTGGCAGCCTGGATGGGGGCGGGGCTTCGGGGGAGAATGGATCCATGTATCAGTATGGCTGAGTCCCTTCACTGTTCACCAGAAACCATCACACCACTGTTTGTTAATTGGGAGTACTCAGAGAGTAGTATTCGGTAAACACAGGCTGCAGGAGAAGATGTCTTCCTTTGCGGAGTTCACCATCACTTTGTGACACAGTGTGCTGATGATCAGAGGAGCAGGGGAACCAGCGATGTGAACAGCAGAGAAGGACACAGCCCGTCAGAAGGAGGCACTGACCGCTGGATGCCCATCAGCGTGCTGCTTCGCTCAGACTAAACAGATGATGAACAACTGTGCTCTTCCTCAGTTTCAGTCCGTCTTCAAGGAAGGAGTGCAAACCATGAATGCAATCAAATCCCTCCTGGGCTGGACGCTCCAGCTTGTTGTGTGAAGGAAAAAAGACAACAGACGCCAAGCTCTGACTACAGACACAGAAGTCACCTCCTGTCGTGGAAGGTGCTTGTATGAGATTAGAAATGAAGTATGACCTAAATCTTTCTTCACAACCGTGATAACGCCAGCAAAGCCCGTTGATATGATGTAAGAGGCCTATCTCAGTCAGTGCTCTTCACAGAACTTTCACTGAAGATGAAAACACACATTTTTCTTGTTTAAAATATTATGAAAACAAAGAAAGCCATAAGAAATTTTAGAAAAATGAATCATTATCACCTTCTTCAATAATTATCAAGTTTGCCATTGTCTTAAGTCTCCTTCAACCTCTAACAGTCTTTTCCCTACCTTTTTCATGCCATTTATTTGTTGGAGAGATGAGGATATTTTTCCTATAGAGATTCTTGTAGTGCTGCTCCTGTAACCGTGCATTTCCTATAAACTGGTAATTAGACCCAGACACTAGACTTACTTCCGTTTTGATTATTTTGGCAATAATACTTGGAACTGGGCATTCTGTATTTCATGTAGCATTCTATCTGGAGGGATACACTGTCTGTTCCTCCTTCAGTTCAATTCAGTTGCTCAGTCATGTTCGGCTCATTACGACCCCATGAATCGCAGCACGCCAGGCCTCCCTGTCCATCACCAACTCCCGGAGTTCACTGAGACTCACGTCCATCGAGTCAGTGATGCCATCCAGCCATCTCATCCTCGGTCGTCCCCTTCTCCTCCTGCCCCCAATCCCTCCCAGCATCAGAGTCTTTTGCAATGAGTCAACTCTTCGCATGACGTGGCCAAAGTACTGGAGTTTCAGCTTTAGCATCATTCCTTCCAAAGAAATCCCAGGGCTGATCTCCTTCAGAATGGACTGGTTGGATCTCCTTGCAGTCCAAGGGACTCTCAAGAGTCTTCTCCAACACCACGGTTCAAAAGCATCAATTCTTCGGCACTCAGCTTTCTTCACAGTCCAACTCTCACATCCATACATGCATGACCACTGGAAAAACCATAGCCTTGACTAGATGAACCTTTGCTGGCAAAGTAATGTCTCTGCTTTTGAATATACTATCTAGGTTGGTCATAACTTTCCTTCCAAGGAGTAAGCGTCTTTTAATTTCATGGCTGCAGTCTCCATCTGCAGTGATTTTGGAGCCCCCCAAAATAAAGTCTGACACTGTTTCCACTGTTTCCCCATCTATTTCCTGTAAAGTGATGGGACCAGATGCCATGATCTTCGTTTTCTGAATGTTGAGCTTTAAGCCAATCTTTTCACTCTCCTCTTTCACTTTCATCAAGAGGCTTTTTAGTTCCTCTTCACTTTCTGCCATAAGGGTGGTGTCATCTGCATATCTGAGGTTATTGATATTTCTCCCGGCAACCTTGATTCCAGCTTGTGCTTCTTCCAGCCCAGCGTTTCTCATGATATACTCTGCATAGAAGTTAAATAAACAGCGTGACAATATACAGCCTTGACGTACTCCTTTTCCTATTTGGAACCAGTCTGTTGTTCATGTCCAGTTCTAACTGTTGCTTCCTGACCTGCATATAGGTTTTTCAAGAGGCAAGTCAGGTGGTCTGGTATTCCCATCTCTTTCAGAATTTTCCACAGTTTATTGTGATCCACATAGTCAAAGGCTTTGGCACAGTCAATAAAGCAGAAAGAGATGTTTTTCTGGAATTCTCTTGCTTTTTCCATGATCCAGCAGATATTGGCAATTTGATCTCTTGTTCCTCTGCCTTTTCTAAAACCGGCTTGAACATCAGGGAGTTCACGGTTCACGTATTGCTGAAGCCTGGATTGGAGAATTTTGAGCATTACTTTACTAGCGTGTGAGATGAGTGCAATTGTGCGGTAGTTTGAGCATTCTTTGGCATTGCCTTTCTTTGGGATTGGAATGAAAACTGACCTTTTCCAGTCCTGTGGCCACTGCTGAGTTTTCCAAATTTGCTGGCATATTGAGTGCAGCACTTTTACGGCATCATCTTTCAGGATTTGAAACAGCTCAACTGGAATTCCACCCTTAATGATGTTAAAATTGACCTATGGGTTCAGGGATTGTTAGCCCAACCTATCCAGTATAAACTTCCCCATCAAACATTATCTACTAATGTCCAATGTCCAGTCCCATTATTTCATTAGACATGGCAATACAGAATTTTCAAATTCTATCAGTCCTTCTGTATTTTTTGAGCTGGTTTTCTTCTGTAAAGAACTTTGTCAATGTGGTTTGTAAGGGAAGGGCAAGGTAGATGCTTGATCAATGTTTCTTTGTTATCATCTGCCTGTTTCCAGAAGTGATTTTGTAGTGTTTGGAGGTCCCAAATGTGAGCAAAGTCGCTAGAGATTACTGAAGTTACTAATCAGTTCACTACAGAGAAGACAATGGCACCCCACTCCAGTACTCTTGCCTGGAAAATCCCATGGACAGAGGAGCCTGGTAGGCTGCAGTCCATGGGGTCACTAAGAGTCGGACATGACTGAGTGACTTCACTTTCACGTTTCACTTTCCACTTTCATGCATTGGAGAAGGAAATGGCAACCCACTCCAGTGTTCTTGCCTGGAGAATCCCAGGGACGGGGGAGCCTGGTGGGCTGCCATCTATGGGGTCGCACAGAGTCGGACACGACTGAAGCGACTTAGCAGCAGTAGCAGCAGCATGGAGCATATTTGTGAATGTAATAGATTTTTAAATAACATATCTTATGAATATTAACTGATTTCAATCATTATTCTTTTATGGTAAACTTGCTCCATTTTTGGTCACTGAGAGCCCTTTAAAGTGTCCTACCTTCTGCTAAGACACTATGTCCCAAGTTCACCTTATGAATTACTGCCTAAGACTGGGCATTAGCTACTTCTCCAAGGAATCCTGGTTTCTTTTAATGAGAAGGGTATTCAGAGACCATGGTCTGAGCATGAGAAACACGCATTGCTACTGGGCTACTGATTAAGTGGACAGAGATAAGTATATACCTTTTAGACAGAGAAAAAATTAATGAGTTCATGCAGATATTTCCACTTTCAGATTCCAGAAATGGACCCTCATCTATGAGGTTAAATGATTTTCAATAAGGGAATTCTTTAGAAAAATGAAATTATTTTCAATGAAAGAGAATAGAAAAACTGATTATCTGTTTGAGAGAAAAAAAGGTGCTTGACCACTATCTCACATAATATTCAAAAATTAATCTCAGGCAAACCTCAAGTCTAAACATAAAAGCTAAAATTATAAAAGTTTCAGAAGAAAATGTAAGAGAAGATCTTCGTAACTAAGAGGTAGGCAAGAGTCTTTAGGATTCAAAAAGTCCTTTCATCATTTGAGTGGATAAATTACACTACATCAAAAATTAAAACTTGTGCAAGTTAAGAGACACTATTAAGAAATGCGTGCTACGTCGCTTCAGTTGTGTCCAACTCTTTGCAATGCTATGGACCTTAGCCCACCAGGCTCCTCTGTGCATGAGATCCTCTACACAAGACTACTGGAGTGGGTTGCCATGCCCTCCTCCAGGGAATCTTCCCAACTCAGGGATGAAACCTGCATTTTCTGTCTTCTGAATTGGGAGGGGGGGTTCTTTACCACTAGAGTTAAGAAAAAGACAGGCCAAAGACTAGGAGAAAAATTTATAAATTACACATCTAAGAACTTATATTCAGAACATATAAGCAATTCCTAAACTCAACAATAACAAACTGAAATATCCAATTTTTAAAATGGGTAATAGCCTTGAACACTTAGTTTACAAAAGATAACATCAAAAAGCACATGAAAAGTGTTGAACACCGTTAGCCATCTGGAGAATGAAAATGAAAGTCACAGTGAGATACCACCACACAAACAGAAATAATCAGAATAAAAAAACCCGACAACACCAAATGGTGGTGCGGACGCAGAATGACCAGAACTCACAGGCATGGCTAATGGGAAACAGTTGACAGTTTTTTTAAAAAAACAATTTTTTTTTTTTACCATATTCTCTAGCAATTCTACTCTTAGGGGTTTATCCAAGTAAAATGAAAACATATATTCACAAAAAAGACTCATTAGACCTGTAGTCAAAATAGCCCCACACTGGAAATAGCCCAGCTGTCCACCACCAGGAGAACAGATGAACAAACAGAGATCCATTCATACAACGAAGTACTCCTCAGCAATACAAAGGAATGAGCCACTGAATCCCACAACATGGCTGAATCTCAAAAAACAAACGGGGCCGAGAAACAGACACCAGAAAAAATGAGGTGCATAAATTCAGTTGTAAGAATACGTTTCAAGAAAAACTCATCTATATTGATTGAAGAGAGAATAGTAGTTGCTTCTGAGGGAAGGGCAGGACAGAACTTTCTAAGGTGACAGAAATGTTCTCTACTTTAATGAGGTGTTGGTTACAGAAATGTATGCATTTCTCAGAAATGCATATATATGATATATATAATATATAAGGTATAAATATAAGATGTTTGTTTCACTGTACACAAACCATATAGTATAATGAAGTCACTCAGTCGTGTCCGACTCTTTGCGACCCCGTGGACTGTAGCCTACCAGGCTCCTCTGTCCATGGGATTTTCCAGGCAATAGTGCTGGAGTGGATTGCCATTTCCTTCTCCAGGGGATCTTCCCAACCCGGGTCTCCTGCAATGTAGACAGACGCGTTACCGTCTGCGCCACCAGGGAAGTCCCTGAACGTTTTTAAAATCTATTTTGAATTGGAGGATAATTGCCTGTATTGGTTTCTGCTGCACAACAATGTGAGTCAGCTTTAAGTATACATGCATCCGTTCTGTCTTAAGCCTCCCTCTCCCCACCGACATCCCACCCCTCTGGGCCATCACAGAGCACTGGCCCAAGCGCCCCCTAGCTGTCTCCTTTACACATGGCGGTGTGTGTATACATCAAACTCTCTTAGTTCAGCCTCTTCTCTTTCCCCTGCTATGCCCACAGTCCATTCTCTGCATCCGTGTTTCTATTCCTACCCCACAAAAGGCTCATCAATACCACTCTTCTAGATCCATATACATGCATGGGCTTCCCTCCCTGGCGGCTCAGATGGTAAAGAATCCGCCTCCAATGCGGGAGACCTGGGTTTGATCCCTGGATTGGGAAGATCCCCGGAGAAGGGCCTGGCACCCCACTCCAGTACTCCTGCCTGGAGAATCCCCATGGACAGGGGAGCCGGACAGGCTACAGACCACTAGGTTGCAAAGAGTCAGACAGGACTGAGTGGCAAAGCACACGTATATGTGCATTGATACACAATATCTGTTTTTCTCTTTTTGACTTGCTTCACTCTGTGTAACAGGCTCTAGGTTAAAACAGCTAAAAATAAAATTGATTGGGATAGACTGGGCAGGGTGGAGGAAGTCAAGGGAAGCAGGGGGTGTGTGGCCTCCACCAGGATGAGAGCAGTGTTTAACTGAGCACCGGCTTTCTGCCTGGCAATGAACCTTTACTGGGCTTTTTACATGTCATATTTCATCTGAATTCTCTAACAGCTCCAGAGGAGCTTATTATCCAGATGCTGTTGTCTCCACTTTGTATAAGGGAAAACAAAACCTCACAGCATTTAAGTAACCAGTTCAAGGTCACCAAGTAAACAGAAATCACCAAGTGATCTGGACCTGCATATATTATAACTCTTGAGGTCCACGGACTTTTATAAATACCATGGAGCCTCTAGGAGCAGCCAGCAGGGAACTGAGACCAGAAAATCAAAGAGGAGGCCTTTGCAATTTGGCCATGACCAAGTACTGGTGTGGTGGGAAACAAGGAGGAGGAGGAAACGTGACTTAACAAGTGTGATTTGTGACTTTGTGGCAACAGTGAGGTGCAGCCAAAAAGCCCTGGAAAGAGAAAAACCAGACTCTCACCGGAAAAAGCGAGCAAGTGAGTTTTCTAGGAACAATAAGTTAGTTTTCAAGACATACTGAGTTTCGTCCAGACGCCAGAGTCCAAAGGTAGTCGGAAATGAAAGCATAGTAACCAGGTAGCAGTCAGACTGGATAAAGAGAGGTGGAAGATGACTGGGGAGGATGGTAAAGTTCCTAAGGGCGAGTAGACCCTAGACAGGAAAGGGATTTATAGGAGAAATGGAGCCAAACGTGCCAACATAACAGAAAAAGAACCACGATAACATAATGTCACAGGTATCAATGAATGAGTCGAATCAGTCAGAAAAATGGTGTCAAGGGTGTAGAGATGACACAGGTCGAAGCCTGAGAAAAGTTCACCGACTGGCTCGCTTCCAGGTCCCCGATGACTCGCTGGTAAAGTCCGTAGGGTCCTATGCCCTGAAGTCAGTGTGCAAGTTGCCAAAGCTTCCGTGTTACATGTCCCACAAACCACATAGGTTCTGACATTTTGCTTCCATGCTATCCAGAATTTCCCCATAGAGGGAGTTAGGAAATAGAGCTTCTTGGAAGGAAGGGGAGTGTAGACTGGCATTTGCATAAAGCTGACCACACCAGTTGCCCAACCACTGCGGGGGCCGAGGAGGGAGCCCCTGAGTCCTCTCGCCTGAGCCACAAGACCCAAGGATAAGACTGTTAGTACAGGCAGAGCACTGTGAACGACCTCACACAGGACACATTGTCCTAAAGTGAAGGAATACGTCTAAGGAGGTGGTGAAGGGAAGGAAAGGAAGGTGACATTCCTTGTGTCTACACTTTCCTTCTCCCCAGTCAAGAGAAAGACCCCCTACCTCCAAAGAGATGGAAGGAAGTCCCAGGACACTGCCAGAGTTGCGATCTCCCCATTGAGGTGGGAACCACCATCAGCAGGCACATGGGTTTGACTCTCGTCTACCTCCCTCTTCCCCAAGAAGGCCAAGGACAATACAGGGTAGGCAGAAGCCTGAGCCCCTGGGAGTGGCCTAGCCATGCCTTTTGTTGTTGTCTTGGGAGGAGGTTTCCTCTCCTTTTCACTCAGGCCCCAGACAGAGTCACACTTATGACAAACCTAGACAGCATACTAAAAAGGAAAGACATCACTTCTCTGATAAAGGTCCATATAGTCAAAGCTATAACTTTTCCAGTAGTCAAATAAGGATGTGAGAGTTGGACCATAAAGAAGGCTGAGTGCCAATGAATTGATGCTTTCCAATTGTGGTGCTGGAGAAGACTCTTGAGAGTCCCTTGGACTGCAAGATCAAACCAGTCAATCCTAAAAGAAATCAACCCTGAAAATTCATTGGAAGGACTGATGCTGAAGCTTCAGCACTCTGGCCCACTGGTGCAAAGAACTGACCCATTGGAAAAGACCCTGATGCTGGGAAAGACAGGGCAAGAGGAGAAAGGGGCAGCAGAAGATGAGATGGTTGGATGGCATCACTGACTCAATGGACATGAGTCTGAGCAAACTCTGGCAGACAGAAGGACAGGGAAGCCTGGCATGCTGCAGTCCATGGGGTTGCAAAGAGCTGGACAAGACCTAGCAACTAAACAAGAACCACTACCACCTCTGGCTTAGGTCAGCTCTGCTTCAGACCTCCTGGGGCAAATGCACAGCCCCTGCTGTATCCCCTACCATCCCCCTCAGGCTAGATGGCTTCCATCTCCGCGCAAGGAAGAGAAGGTACTCCTGCACAAAGGGGTTAAGATCCAAGAGTGAAATTTCAACACAGAGGCAAATATACAGGGAAAGCCACAGTCAACTCTGTTTCTCGCAGACAACTCTGTTTCTCGCAGTCAGCTCTATTTCTCGAGCCCCAGATGGACCTAGTATGAGGCGAGGCTAAGAGCAAGGTCTCTGTGCCTTGCCTGCCTATCATCTCCATTAGAGATCCTGTACAAAGACACTTAGAATAGTGTCCTATCATTTCCCAGATGACATCATAATATTCCATCCCAACATCTCTGAAAGAAATAAAAAGTAAGTTAAAAAATGCAGTAACTATTTCACATGGATCATAACCAACTCTTCAAAAAAAAAAAAAATCCAAGAATTATTCTGCATTAAGGCATCTGGTCCCATCACTTCATGGCAAATAGACGGGGAAACAATGGAAATAGTGACAGACTTTATTTTCCTGGGCTCCAAAATCACTGCAGATGGTGACTGCAGCCATGAAATTAAAAGACAATTGTTCCTTGGAAGAAAAGCTATGACCAACCTAGACAGCATATTAAAAAGCAGAGACAGTACTTTGCCAACAAAGGTCCATCTAGTCAAAGCTATGGTTTTTCTAGTAGTCATGTATGGATGTGAGAGTTGGACTATAAAGAAAGCTGAGTGCTGAAGAACTGATGCTTTTGAACTGTGGTGCTGGAGAAGACTCCTGAGAGTCCCTTGGACTCCAAGGAGATCCAACCAGTCCATCCTAAAGGAAATCAGTCCTCAATATTCATTGGAAGGACTGATGCTGAAGCAAATACTTTGGCCACCTGATGTGAAGAACTGACTCACTGGAAAAGATCCTGATGCTGGGAAAGATTGAAGGTGGGAGGAGAAGGGGATGACAGAGGATGAGATGGTTGGATGGCATCACCAACTCGATAGATATGAGTTTCAGCAAGCTCTGGGAGTTGGTGATGGACAGGGAAGCCTGGCGTGCTGCAATCCATGGAGTCACAGATTTGGACACGACTGAGCAACTGAACTGAAGTATAAGCAAATCTCTAAAGGAGCCATCCCCGTAAGTTATTTCCAAGTATTTAATGTTCCAGAAATATTAACATGCATGAGCTGCTTCCAACTTTGGTCACTCCAGCCAAGGTCATTTTGTTCTTATTATACTATTACTTTCTCAAAATCTGTTGGAGCAGAGAAAAAATGTGAGAGTACACTTTGAAATACCAAGCTTTTGAAAGTACTTTTCCTTTCTATCATTAATGATTTGAAAACAACACTCTAAATCCAAGGGTAACCTCCCCAGATAGAGGCTTCCTTGCAGATAATCAATCCCACGTTTACCTCAAACAAACGTGGTCATTTCCACCAGGGTCCATCAGAGTCAACCTGAATAGACAATCTGGAAGAGGAGTGTAAGAACATCTGTGCAATTCAATGTGGGGAAATGGTTTCATTTTTCCCAAGTTGACCAATGCTTAACCACCAAAACCACCAGAGTCACACCACGTCAGGTGAATTAAAAGTCGTCTTTTAAACATTGAGGGTGAAAGTGGTGATGTCATTCTGAACACAATGAAGGATAAACAGAGATGTCTGTGAACGGCAGCTTCTAGGCCAAAGTGAAGGAGCTGCCAGCCACACACAGAAACAGCCCCAGAGGAAAACATGTCCAAACTTTTCTGAGGTTAAGAATGGCTGAGCCATCTAAGAGCTGGCCTTTGCCTCTGTTATTCCAGTCTGTGAACCTTTGTCCAACGTGCCTACACAGGCTGGCAGAGGGGCTTCCTAAAAGGCCCTGGGTGTCCACACTGTGCCCAAGACCAGTCCAACGCCTGGGCCCGGCCTTCCTCCTCCTCCTGCGTTGGCCCTCTCAATTCTGACTCCTCTGTCCTGGAGCTTTCGTTCACTTTCTCCTCTGGAGTCCACTCTCCCCTTAAGCCCTCACCCCACACCAGTCACTCCCAAACACTGAGGGCCCCTGAGGGTCTGGCTTTCCCCATTCAGGAGAGGGACACTGAATACATCTTGCTTTGTGTGGACAACTAGCCAATTCATAACCCTGTGCTCTGAAATTACTACCTCACTGAACTTGAAACGCAAAGTACCTCACAGGCTGGGACCTTCAAACATGATGGACACTAATGTTTAAATGACATTTTTTCTTCTGAAAAACTGACGAGACTCTGTATTCAGGGCATTCATTCCAAACTACTTTCCTATGAAAACTCTATATATTACAGAGTCTATCTTAAAAACAAAACTCACTCCAGTTCCCCTAAATCCACAGTGATTCCTGGATCCTCCTGTGATTAGCAATAGAATCACTTAGTTCCACAGATAAACAAGACTGCACTGAACTGTTCCAAGTTTCTGATTTATTCTGGCCACCTGTCTCACGGGCTACAATGTGCTTTTCGGATTTAAACAGAGACCCTGAATTTCAGCAACAGGTAAACCTATTTTTCTGTGTGGCCAAAAATGAGGGTCTAGTTGCATACTTGAAAGGTAAAAGTTTGAGGCAGAACGAACTCAATTATAAAAACTACTGAAAGGAGAAGTTTAACACACTCAAAGGATTTATGCACCGAAGACACATGAAGAATTTTGATTACTCAGAGACAGCTAAAAGAGTTTAGGATTAATTTAAGCCAAGTACACCTGGAACAATTGCAGAATGTGAGAATATACAGAAGTAGATGCTAATTTCGTACCTGAAACATATGATACAATGTCATTTATGACTAATACTAACTTCTATTAACTCAGAGGGGCAGAAAGTTTCCAAGTTTTATCAGGAAATTAATGGGAAAAGAACAATGGATCATTCAGGTGCAAGTCGCAGGAAAGCACTGGAAGAGAGTGGGATGGAGGAGCAGGGAGGGAGTGGGGAGTTCTAAGGTCCTCCTGCAAAGCCTGAGAGCTTTGTCTAATTCAGCTCCAATAACAACACAGCATTTGCAGAATTATGGAGGGGCTTTTATGAGCGGGACCCTTAGCCAGAGATGTGCTCTTGAGGGCCCAGAAGACCCCTTCCCCTGCCATCCATCTCCGAGCTGGTAAGAGTGACATGCATCAGTCACTCAAACACTGGGTCATTTGCAATACTTGGAGCACTTGTGATGTAAATTTCATTGTGCCAGACAATGAGGGGAAAAAACTCAAAGCTCCTTCCCTTCAAGGCCCATTAAAAAGACATCCACATGTGATTTCCGAGTTTTCAGCTAGTCCTGCTGCTGCTGCTAAGTCGCTTCAGTCGTGTCCGACTCTGTGTGACCCCATAGACGGCAGCCCACCAGGCTCCCCCGTCCCTGGGATCCTCCAGGCAAGAACACTGGAGTGGGTTGCCATTTCCTTCTCCAATGGATGAAAGTGAAAAGTCAAAGTGAAGTCGCTCAGTCGTGTCCGACACTTAGCGCCCCCATGGACTACAGCCTACCAGCCTCCTCTGTCCATGGGATCTTCCAAGCAAGAGTACTGCAGTGGGTTGCCATTGCCTTCTCCTCAGCTAGTCCTAGACTTTTGTATTTCTACAGAGTAGAATTATTTTATCATGCTGTTTCTGGAAAATATGACTGACAGTTTTGAAGCTACTAATTTTATGTTGAGATTTAAAGTTCATAATTGTTATCTTCAGAAAATATTATTTGATCTACAGTATGTCCAAATCAATTTAATAAAATCACTTTATAACAGGGGAAAAAAGATAACCACATGTGAAACACATGACAGAATAAAACATTAGCTTGTAGCTATCAGTTAGAGAGCAAGGATCAATGGAAGGATCGGGCAAGCATTTACAGGGAAGGAGGGACGGGAAGTGACCTTGGGAAGACAGGAGGGTTTGAACAGGCAGGAGGGAGGAGGACCTCACTAGTTTTAGCCAAGAAAGACAAGAAAGACTTCCAGTTGGGATTTGAACATGCTGTAGTCAAGTGATTATATGAAGCTAGAATAGATAGCCTGTGAAAAGGAAGCTGTAGTCAGATTCCCAAGGCAGGAGACCCTAGATTTTATCCTATAGGCAATCCAAAGTGGCACAGGTTTCTGCCATTGTTATAAAAGCAATATATACTCATTATGGACAAATTAGCATTTTTCTTGTTTTTCTTACATATTCAAATAATACAACCATATGTATTTGTATATAAAATGTATGACATAGATAATTAAAACTTCCCAAACATTCCATTTCCTCAAAACCCACATTTCTTAAGAGCTTGTTATAGAGTCTTTCTAGGCATGTGAAATATACATAAACACACACATACATACATGCATGGAATAGATTCGGTAGCTTGCTTTTTTTTCACTGAAGAATCTACAAGAGACATCTCCCCACATTATACAAAGTGCTAACCTATTTTATTAAATAGAATATGCAGACAGTGTCTCATTTTTAAAATAAAATTCCATAATAAAGTCAATTCCGAGAAGGAGGAGCTGAGAAGTGTGGCACTCAGGTGACTGCGTCCCGGCGCTATGCTCTTCCCCTGGAGTTCCAGAGGCAGGGCAAGGAAGGAGAGAGCTTCATCTCTTGGGGGAACACACTTTAACATCTGAAACAGGAGAACAGCAGCGGTGATGGGTCATCTCAAGGACCAAGGATGCAGGGCCACAGTGAGAAAGAAAAGGAAAACGATGGGCAGAAAAGAGAAACTGGGAGAACGGCTTCCAGTGCCACCTGTGGGCCCCTGGTTCCAGCTGTTTCTGGGGCCCAGGAATGATTCTGCCTTGAGTTCCATCACTCACCCTCACACCTGCAGACCTCTCACTCTTCCTGTGGCTAATTTGAGTTGTTTCTGATACTCTGTTAAGAGTCCTAACCATCACAGTGACTGAGACTTTTTGTTTTTACGTCTTCTTTTAATGGGATACATTAGAAGTCTTGCAATTGTCAACCTTCACATTACTCAGTTCAGTCACTCAGTTGTGTCCGACTCTTTGCGACCCCATGGACTGCAGCACGCCAGGCTTCCCTGTCCATCACCAACTCCCGGAGCTTGCTCACTCATGTCCATCAAGTCGGTGATGTCATCCAACCATCTCATCCTCTGTTGTCCCCTTCTCCTCCTGCCTTCAATCTTTCCCAGGATCAGGATCTTTCCCAGTGAGTCAGTTCTTCACATCAGGTGGTCAAGTATTGGAGTTTCAGCTTCAGCATCAGTCCTTCCAATGAATATTCAGGACTGATTTCCTTTAGGGTGGACTGGTTGGATCTTCTTGCAGTCCAGGGGACTCTCAAGAGACTTCTCCAACATCACATTCCAAAAGCATCAGTTCTTCAGCACTCAGCTTTCTTTGTAGTCCAACTCTCACATCCATACATGACTACCGGAAAAATCATAGCTTTGACTGGACGGACTTTTGTCTGCAAAGTAATGTCTCTGCTTTTTAATATGCTCTGTAGGGTTGTCAAAGCTTTTCTTTCAAAAAGCAAGCATCTTTTAATTTCATGGCTGCAGTCATCACCTGCACTTATTTTGGAGACAGAAAATAAAATCTGTCACTGTTTCCATTGTTTCTCCATCTATTTGCCATGAAGTGACAGGACTGGATGCCATGATCTTCGATTCTGAATGTTGACTTTTAAGCTAGTGTTTTCACGCTCCTCTTTCGCCTTCATCAAGAGGCTTTTTAGTTCCTCTTCACTTTCTGCCATCAGGGTAGTGTCATCTGCATATCTGAGGTTATTGAGATTTCTCCTGGGAATCTTGATTCCAGTTTGTGCTTCACCCAGCCAAGCATTTCACATGATGTATTCTGCATATGAGTTAAATAAACAGGGTGACAATATACAGCCTTGACATACTCCTTTCCCAATTTGGAAACAGTCCATTGTTTCATGTCCAGTTCTAACTGCTGCTTCTTGACCTGCATATAGATTTCTCAGGAGGCAGGTAAGGTGGTCTGGTATTCCCATGTCTTTCAGAATTTTCCACAGTTTATTTTGATCCACACAGTCAAAGGCTTTAGCATAGTCAATAAAGCAGAAGTAGACGTTTTTCTGGAACTCTCTTGCTTTTTCTATGAATTAATTAATGTTGGCAATTTGATCTCTGGTTTTTGATGTTCAAAAACATCTTTTCTTGACTCCATGCATTATCACTGTCCTGCTTCCCTTTCTTTCAATTTGTATTTATTTATTTTTATCAGAGTCTCATTGTACTCCCAGGTCATCCTTCTCTCCCCAGAGGCAACTAGCTTTGTTTTGACTTGATCATTTTATTATTTATCTCTGTCTTACTAAATAACACACCTGTATTTTTTTAAATTTTAGACATTATCTGATGACTTCCTGCCATGCAGTGATGAAATAAATGCAGCTGTCTTTCCCCACCCCCACCTCACGGGCACACAATTCCTTCCCCTCATCCCCCTCTATGATTATCTCTCACTTTTTTTAATAAAAAATTATTTATTTATCAGCATGTGGCATCTCTCAGTTGTAGCACGTGGCATCTCTCAGTTGCAGCACGTGGCATCTAGTTCCCTGACCAGGGATTGAGCCCAGGCCGCCTGCATTGGGAGTGCAGAGTCTCAGCCACTGGACCACCAGAGAAGTCCCTGTCTCCTACTTTTAATCAAACTATGTTCTGTGATTACACTGCTATGACTGTAAACACAATTCCTAACTGAATCATAAAGAAAACTATGATTATTTTTCCTTTTCTGGGCAACATCTGATTTCCCCTGGGGTTAATAAATTAAAAGATTTGACTTGTATTTTGATGGTATTCTGAGAATGTGGAAGGAGAAATAGTACCCCCTCTCCCCAAAGATACCCACGCCCTAATTCCACAAACTGTGAATGTTACCTTATAATGGCAAAAGGGACTATGTAGACATGATTATGTTAAGGATCTCAAGATGGGGAGATTATCCTGGATTATCCAAGCGGGTCCAACATAATCATAACGGTTTTCATAAGAGGCAGGAGGGAGATGGGAGCTAGTGGTAGGATACGTGATGACAGAAGCAAGAAGCTGGAGTGATACAAGGGAGCGGCCACAAGCCAAGGAATGCAGCAGCTTCCGGCAGCTCTTCAGCTTGGGTTTTCAAGGAGGGGAAACAGAAGCCTCCCGAAGGAGGAGAGCCCTGCCAAGAGATGACTTTAGACTTCTGGCCTCCAGAACTGTAAGAGAATACATTTTTGTCTTGTCGTAGGACATAAAATCTGCAGCTTTGTTACTATGGCAACAAGAAACCAATACCCAGAGGGAACAAAAGTTCCTTTCTCTTGGCTTAGTCTCATCTTTACCAAGAAGCCCTCAGCCACTGTGCCTACCAATGAGATGCCCTTTTGAGCTCACATCAACAGACCAAAACCTCAGAGAACCCCATTTGAGAACGTTAGAGATACTCTATATTCCGTACATCATTCTGTGGGGGAAAGCTCATGAATTGGTTCATTTGTGGTTAGTCAAGAATGGAGAGCAAAACTCTTATCATGCAAGTAATAGCAGAAAAAGCACAACTGACTGGAAGCCTGGAGACATGCATCCCGGTCCAGCCCTCCAGAATTTAACAGACTGCGCTCAACCCACTCCTTCTCACAGGGCCTTAATTTCCTTATTAGGAAATGATGACAAGGGGGCACTACGTGACATCTGAAGTTTCTATTAGCTCTGATGCTTTGCAATCATTGGTCATAAATGTAGCAAATGAATACTGTTTTTCTCTAAACCTATTAAAAATCTACATGAAAAATTATTTTCATACATTTCAATAAAGACTCATGATAACAAACTGTGACTATTAGTAAAATAAATAAATCAATACATCAAAACTCTAAACTAACATTTAGGTATTAGAACTAGCCAGAGAAACAGTAATAACAGCAAAAACCTATATGGCTCTTAATCATGTGCCAGCAACTATTCTTAGTGCTTTAAACGTTATCTAGCCCAAAAGCTCCTTAACAGCCCCATTTCACAGACGATGAAGCTGAGGATGAGAAAGGTTAGGTGCCCCTGCCAAGGCCATCTGGTTCCACGGTCTGCACTACTACCTACTATAAAAGAATGCTATTCTGTAACTGAAATGACTGGAAAGAGAAAAAGAGGAAAATACAACTATTCAGTCTAATAAATGAATGCAAAAAAAAAAACACCCAGATTTATTTCAAAAGGAACAGATAAGGTTAAGAAAGTTAATGGGGAGGGTTTTACATACCAAGTTGAATCTCTCCCACAGAGAAACAGAAAGGGCTAGAGCATAAGTAAACAAAAAGAAGGGAGAGAAAATCGCCATGGCACCGAGACACTCTGCCTTGAAAATCAATTTGCTTCATTAAAATCTTATTTTGTGAAAGTTATTTCAGCATTTGAATACAGCAGGTCTATTATCCCATGACAGTCTTCCACATCGGTGACATCTTTCCGCATTAGTTAATTAACAGGTGCCACTCACAGAGCCAGCCCATTCTAGCTGACGGTGCCGGAGATGCAGAGCAATATCACGCATTCAGCACCAGTGCTGTCAAGGAAATGACAACAATCAGTAGGGAATGCATTTCATTTTCCATTTTCTCGTGGAGAAAATAAACATTAGGGAAGAATCTGATATGCAGCTTTTAGAGATCATATTTCTGAAAAATCTGAAGTGATGTTGGAAATCAATTCAAGATATAAGAGAACTTGTAAAGACTCAAATACGAATGTAAAAGATGAGGCTGGAAGAAATAACCATAGGAAAAAAAATATATGAGAAAGATTGGTTAGAAACAGAACACACTACTCATTCTTTACCCCCTTGCACTTGACCTCTTCATGGCTCTTGACACATCTTTTGAAAAAGCTGCCTTCTTCTTGGTTTATAGGACAACCCGCTCTTCTGGGTTTCCTCCCCACCCACTCCTTTTCAGTTTCCTGAAGCATTTTTCTCCTTCTCCCCACAATCAAGGTGTGTACCTATCCAATGAGAAGTCTGTCTTCCCTACTAGCCCATATATTCTCCAAGAGCAGGAAACATCCATTTGGGCTATTCCTCTCTCACTTAAGCCTCACACAGTCCCTGGCTCACACTTGGCACTCAACAAACATGTGTTGAATAACTGACATTACAATAAAATCGAATGATGAAGGATTCATTCTAGAAATTCAGAGCAGATCAATCATTAGAAAACCCATTAATAAAAGATGCAGTTAGTAGTGCGTGGGAATAAACAAATACCACCCCAATGAGAACAAGCAGAGGCTATTCAGAAGCTGCTGAAGCAAAGGAGTCAGCAACCATCACTTGCATTTGGCAGAGATGCAAAGACAGGCAGGGGAGAGGGAAAGCTTTCTTATTTTTTAAAGAGTTTCTTTTTTAAAAATTTTAATTGGAGGCTAATCACTTTACAATATTGTGGTGGTTTTGCCATACATTCACATGAATCAGCCATGGGCGTACGCGTGTTTCCCATCCTGACCCTCCCCATCTCATCCCTCAGGGTCATCCCAGTGCACCAGCCCTGAGCGCCCTGTCTCATGCATTGAACCTGGACTGGCGATCTGCTTCACATATGGTAATATACACGTTTCGGTGCTATTCTCTCAAATCACCCCACCCTCGCCTTCTCCCACAGAGTCCAACAGTCTGTTCTTTACATGTGTCTCTTTTGCTGTCTCACATATAGGGTCATCGTTACCATCTTTCTAAATTCCATATATATGCATTAACATACTGTATTGGTGTTTTTCTTTCTGACTTACTTTGCTCTGTATAATAGGCTCCAATTTCATCCACCTCATTAGAACTGATTCAAATGCATTCTTTTTAATGGCTGAGTAATACTCCATTGTGTATATGTACCACGGCTTTCTTATCCATTTGTCTGCTGATGGACATCTAGGTTGCTTCCATGTCCTGGCTATTATAAACAGTGCTGCGATGAACATTGGCGTGCATGTGTCTCTTCCAATTCTGGTTTCCTAGATGTGATATCTAGCAGTGGGATTGCTGGGTCATATGGAAGTTCTATTTCCAGCTTTTTCCACTATGGTTCTCCATAGTGGCTGTACTAGTCTGCATTCCCACCAACAGTGTAAGAGGGTTCAAATTTCTCCACACCCTCTGCAGCATTTATTGTTTGTAGACTTTTTGATAGCAGCCATTCTGACTGGCATGAGATGGTACCTCATTGTGGTTTTAAATTGCATTTCTCTGATAATAAGTGATGTTGAGCATCTTTTCATGTGTTTGTTAGCCATTTATATGTCTTCTTTGGAGAAATGTCTGTTTAGTTCTTTGGCCCATTTTTTTGATTGGGTTGCTTATTTTTCTGGAACTGAGCTGTAGGAGCTGCTTGTATATTTTTGACATGAACTCTTTGTCAGGGAAAGCTTTATAATGAAAAGACAGGAAGGCTTTCTGAGTGCCCTGATTGGAGGTTGTTGGCATGGGGAGGCTGGGGGTGGCAAGGTCCCTTGTTATTGTTTGGGGGAGGATATTTGGCTTCCTATGACTGGTCCTGAGTTGGAAGCAGGAGGGAAAATTAACGAAGTCCTGACTGACTTGGGATACAGAGGTGGTGGTTCAGCATTTGGGACTGGATGGTAGAGAGACTGTGAGTCAGAAGTCTATGTTCAGATAGGATCTGATCACTGCCCAGTCAATAGTAGAGATACGTGGATTCAGATCAGGAATGAGAGGATGCCTACACTCACAATTTTAATTAAAAATTCTGTTGGGAAAAAACAAGGACCTACTGTATAGCACAGGGAACTATATTTAATATCTTGTACCAACTTATAATGGAAAAGAATCTTAAAAAGAATAAATACATATGTATATACACAATATACACACACACACAGAATTGAATCATTTTGCTCTATACCTGAAACTAAGACAAAATTGTATACAAACTATACTTCAATTTAAAAATTAAAAATTCTATTGGATAATCTAGCCAAGGTAACAATAATAATAGTTAATTACTTTTGTAGTTAACAGGCTTCTTTAAAAGCCTGCATAGGGAAGAGACTAATGAGATTTAAAACCATTCAGTAGAATTCTATATACTGACATAGAAATATGTCTATGGCATATTATATGGAACACCCAGTTAATAAATAATATAGAATAATTGTATATATACTATAGGCATTTAAGAGTAATTTTTTCTTGAACACTTCATATTTTTCAGCGCAGTGCTACTTTACACACCTCTTCCCCAGTCCTCCGTGGCCACCCATTACTTTGCAGAGGCACCCTCATCCTTCACTCCTACCTCTGAGCGTTGTTCCTACTGTTCTGTCAAGCCAAGGTGGTCCATCCTCATCTATTAAAGCCTCCACTTCTCTCGGCATGCACATCTGCACTCACACTTCCTTCTCCTTTGGGGGCTTCCATTTATGTCAACCACCCCCCCAATATCATCTTGTAGTACTACTTATCTATTTGCATAAGGTGCTTCTCCCCAACTAGACAGCACATTCCTCAAAGAAACAACAATGGAATGAAAAGTACATTTAAAAATATCGGAATAGATATAGTTGAATTGAACAGGGTGCTTTCTGTGCTTAATGTCTACCAGGGCATTGGAAATACAGGTTTTCAGTAAATACTTACTTGCTCAGAAACTGCACAGACAAATGAATATGTAAATTAATTTAGAGGAGAGGACAATAACATCACTAGCGCTTGCGGGTATGGACTACATCTTCTGCGTCACTTTACCCAGAGTCCACTTCGGTGGCCAAAACCTACCAGCACTTAATAAACACCTGTGTGAACGGCAGTAAGAAACGCAAATAAACAGAGGAAAGGAACAATGCTTAGGTGAAGGTTACAAGTATCAACAGACTAGAATCTGTCGAGAAAAGGAAAACGTTCAGTGTAAGAGCCTAGTAGCCACTTAGAAGATGGAATTGAAGACACGATTCTACTTACAACAGCAACAGAAGAAGATGAGATACTTAGGAATAAATAGAACAAGGACTTTGCAAGGTCTACATGAACAAACTCATAAACCACTATCAAAGGACACAGAATCTAACAGATGGACAAAATGAGTCATAACATGTTTCTAGATAGGAAAGCTCAAATCATTAAAATGTTGATTTTCCCTAAATTAGCCTATAAATTCAAAGTAACTGCAATAAGAATAAGCAATCAATGTGCTTTTTGAAACTAGACAGGCTAATTACAAAGTTATCATGGAGAAAAATAAACAAAATAGCAAGGAACCTTTTAAAAAAGGTAAAATAACTAGAAGCAAGAATTATCCCAATCAAACATTTAAATACATAACAATACTACAAAAATTAAAAGTTTGGCATTGGCATTTGAGTAAATAAGCCTAAAGGCAAAAATGAAGAGGTCTGAAATCAACACAAAAATACACAGAAATTCAATATGACTTCATTTCAGATCAATTCAGATCAATGGAGAAAAGATGGAATATTCACTTAATAGTACTGGCATTACTGGGTAGGCATAAATCCTACTCTCACCATTTAAAAATCAAATAAATTCCAGGTGAATCAATGACTTAATAATCAAATCTAAATCCATAAAAGTAACAGAATAAAAGAGAACTTTAAAAATCAAATAAATTCCAGGTGAATCAATGACTTAATAACCGAAACTAAATCCATAAAAATAACAGAATAAAACAGAACTTTTAAGTTCAGAATTGAGAAAGTATTTAATGTAATACAAAACTTGGAAGCCTATAAACTATACAAAAATCTCTTATTTCCATAGTAAAATATAACATTAACAAACAACATTAAAAGTCAAACAACAAAGTAGCAAATACCGCATCACACATCACTGGGTCAGTCTTCATTTATTTGTAAACAACACTGACAAGCCAATAAGAAAATGCTAAAATCATAGAAGAAAAGTGGTCAAAGGAAATGAACAGATACACTTTTCAAACAGAAACCCAAATGACTCTTAAATAAAGGAAGAGGTCCTTGTAATAATTAAACTCCTAAATTTAAACAGAGAGGACTCTGCCATCCAGTCATGATACTGTAACTGGTATCAAATTAGTCTATGAGCAACCCAGATAGTATATTCAAAAGCAGAGACATTACTTTGCCGACTAAGGTCCATCTAGTCAAGGCTATGGTTTTTCCAGTAGTGATGTATGGATGTGAGAGTTGGACTGTGAAGAAGGCTGAGCACTGAAGAATTGATGCTTTTTAACTGTGGTGTTGGAGAAGACTCTTGAGAGTCCCTTGGACTGCAAGGAGATCCAACCAGTCCATTCTGAAGGAGATCAGCCCTGGGATTTCTTTGGAAGGAATGATGCTAAAGCTGAAACTCCAGTACTTTGGGCACCTCATGCAAAGAGTTGACTCATTGGAAAAGACCCTGATGCTGGGAGGGATTGGGGGCAGGAGGAGAAGGGGATGACAGAGGATAAGATGGCTGGACGGCATCACGGACTCAATGGACGTGAGTCTGAGTGAACTCTGGGAGTTGGTGATGGACAGGGAGGCCTGGCGTGCTGCAATTCATGGGGTCGCAAAGAGTCGGACACAACTGAGCGACTGAAATGAACTGAACCATTAATAATGTTAAGCCTAGACAAAGTGAATGACACAATCGTTTTTCAGATGTGAGACAAGTAGTACAGGATTCTGGTTCCTGAAGAGAGGGAAGATGCATGAAATGAGCTCTGCAGTCACCCTGGCATTCCACCTAGAGAAACTTTCCAAACTAAGTGCAGGGTGGTAGGGCCCCAGGAGAGCATGGCAGACTCACTTGGCTGAGGAGCAGGAGAATAAAGCTAGGGTTTGCTGAGGCCACCAGAGCTTGCCCGGCAGACTACTGAAGAGGGTAGAGCTGCCCAGAAAAGAAGCTTCAGAAATCTGCATCGTGGCACCCTGAAGTTTTTCGCCAAATACTGACATGTTCACTGGATGAGATTCCAGGAAATGTGATAGAGAACAGCACCTTGGAAGCTGGGGGTTGATAGAGAGTATGAAGATTGCATGGAGCTGGGAGAACACGAATTCTGACAATTCAGAGAAGACAGGCCTTGTCAAACAGATGGAGTATTCTTCTGAGACCTCAGAACAGCCACACCTTACTGATAACCTCTGGCAACAAAAATGTAAAACAAGCCTGGAAACAATCAAGCAGAACCAGCAGTAAGTACAATGATAGCCGATAAAGAAGTCAACATTCTCTAAAGGAAGACAACAAAATTCAGATTCATGACACAGCCTCCAGCAGCTGTTTTGCATATATGATCATTGGTAAATGTAACCAATAACCAAGAAAAGAAACACCAAGAGTACACAGGGTTTTAAAGCAGCAAATGAAAATATACTGAAAGACATAAAAGAAAGTATGATCATAATGAATTAAGAATCACAATTCTTCAAGAAATAAAACCTAAAAACAAGATAGAAATTCTAAAGTTAAAAAGTACATTATTGGAAATGAAACATTCATCAGGTGTAACCAAAAGTAGACTAGAGTGCTTCCCTGGTGGCTCAGAAGTCACAAATCCACCTGTCAAAAACAGGAGACACGGGTCGAAGAAGATCTCTGGTCCGGGAAGACCCCACATACTGCAGGGCAACTAAGGTCAGGCACCACAACTGTTGAGCCTGTGCTCCAGAGCCCGGGAGCTGCAACTACTAAAGCCTGCGTGCTCCACAGTTCATGCTCTGAAAAAAGAGAAGCCACTACAATGAGAAGCCTGTGCACTGCAACTAGAGAGAAGTCTGTGAAGCAACAGAAACATAGTGCAGTCAGAAATGAATAAATTTATTCTTTCATAAAAGCAAACCAGAAACGACACCAAAAAACATCAGTAAGCAATAAGATAGATCTACAGAAATTATCCAGTTTGAAAAAAAAAAAAAGAAAAAAACATAATTAAACTTAAGGTCAATGATTTTACAGACTACTATATCCAACAACCACAGAAAATGCATTCCTTAACAGTACACATGAAATCTTTAAGACAGACCACGTGCCAGTTCAAAATAATAATCCTCAAAATTTCAAAAAGCTGAAATCTTACACAGTGTTCTTTCAACACAACTGGAAATAAACTAGAAATCAGCAATAATAATGCATTTAGAAAACCCCCAAATATATGGAAATTAAACAATATACTTCTAAAATACCCATGGATTAAAGAGGGAATGAGGGGAAATTAGAAAATATGTCAAAATGATTCAAGGAACACAACAGTGTTTAGAAAAGATCTGTAGCTCTAAATGCAAGTAAAGGAGAAAGCTTTAAAAATCAATTCTATAAATTCCCATCTTAGGAATCTTGGGGGGAAAACATCAATTAAGCCGAAATGAATGAAACACAAGACAGACAAACATTAGAGAGTTTCTTCTCTTAAAGACCAGGTAATTGATTAAAAACCAGACAAAACTGAAGGAAAAGAAAAAACACAAATTAAAACCACAATGGAACACTATTCTTTAATGAGAAGTAACAAAATACTGACATACAGTGCAACACTGATAAGCCTCAAAAAGTGTTCAGTTAAAAAAACAGCCAGATGCAGAAAACTATACTATCGTGGCATGCATGAGAGCGAGCTAAGTTGCTTCAGGTTGTGTCCGACTCTGTGCGATGCTACGAACTGTAGCCTGCTATGCTCTTCTGTCCATGGGATTTCCCAGGCAAGAATACTGGAGTGGGTGACTCATTCTCTTCTCCAGGGGATCTTCCCGACCTAGGGATCGAACCTTTGACTCCTGCAGATTGCTTACTATCTGAGCCACTAGGGAACTCTATGCTAACTTTATACTATCTTGGATGGTACCATTTATGTGAAATGTTAAAAAAAAAATCTCTAGAAACCAAAAGCTCAAATGGGAAATATAGCCCAACAAAAATTTGCCCTAAATTTCACACCTCTGTATTATATTGTATTATCAAATTTAATGACAATTTAAATATCAAGCTTAATTAAAACTGACTGTGTTACATGTTCTTACCATGGGATCAGTTCACTCATCCATTCTGATATTCTCTTGCCAATACTTTTATTAAGTTTGCTTTATTGCATGAGGTCTCTCAGTTATGTCTGACTCTTTGAGACCCCATGGACTGGGGTGGGTTGCCATTTCCTTCTCCAGGGGATCTTCCTGACCCAGGGATCGAACCTGGGTCTCCCACACTGCAGGCAGACTCTTTACCATCTGAGCTACCAAGAAGGCCCTTTATTAAGTTAGAACTCAATAAATATGCTGCTGCTGCTGCTGCTAAGTCGCTTCAGTCGTGTCCAACTCTGTGCGACACCATAGACCTGCAGCCTACCAGGCTCCTCCGCCCATGGGATTTTCCAGGCAAGAGTACTGGAGTGGGGTGCCATTGCCTTCTCCACAATAAATATGAGTAAAGTGCAATTGAACACTGTTTTTCTGTGTTTTTAAAAAAAGATTTTTGGCCATGCCACATGGTTTGCAGAATCTTATTCCCTGACCAGGGATTGAATCCATGACCTTGGCAATGAAAGCATAAAGTCCTAACCACTGGGCCACCAGGAAATTCCCTCAAATTTTTTTTAATTGATGAAAATGCTGGGAAGTATCACGAGGAGCCTCAATATACAAAACAGATGAGAAGAGAGGTGCTCCATGGAAATGAAAAGAAAGAAAGATGTCTTGCTTATGAGCTACCCTTAAATTCTCTCTTCCAACCATGCACCTTCCTCTTACAGTAGTCTGGGTAATCATAAGATGACCACACCAAAGACCAAAATAAATAAATACCTGCAAAACCTTCGAAGCACCATAACTTAGAATACTAATACTTCTTGGCAAAGTGGCAGTTGTTTTCCCGTGTGTAGGGTGCTGAGGCAAGACATCTTGGGCAATTTTTTCTTCACTTGAACAGAACATGCAGTGGGCTTCCCTTGTAGCTCAGTCCGTAAAGAATCTGCCTGCTGTGCAGGAGACCTGGGTTCAACTCTTGGGTCAGGAAGATTCCCCTGGAGAAGAAAATGGCAACCCATGCCAGAATCCTTGCCTGGAACATCCCAAGGACAGAGGAGCCTGGTGGGCTGCAGTCCATGGGGTCGCAAAGAGTCAGATATGACTGAGCGACTAACACTTTCATTTTTCACTTTCTTGCAGTGGGCTCATAGCCTGGATACAACAAACTGTAAGATGCAAAGGGTAGGAGTTCAAATTTAAACTTCTATATGAAGTAGTTAAAACTTGAGCTTTTCAGTTGTCCAATTTCACTTTTGGCTTTAGATGTCCACAAAAGAGAATGTACTGACATTTTAATTAATGGTCTAATTCAACAAAATCTTGCCAGTTTTATGTTGAAGACAAAGGCACATTCATGGAGGAGAATAAAATAACACCTGCACAGCACTGAAGGATGAAGAATAAGGCTGTTTGTGACGAGAGACTCCCTGCCTAGGAACCCACCACCCCAGTGCTACCCACCTATGCGCAGGCTGAAGGACCAAGCCCTCCAGTCCCTGTAACCACAGTGGACCACAGGCCATGGCCCAGAGTCTCCTCAGAGGTTCCACCCATCTCTCTGCCTAGAAGTTTCCTACATGGGGATTCAGATCCCCGCAGGAGTATACCTCCAGACACAGATCCTCTGGACATTTTGTAGTTGCCTGATCTTGTTGCATAGCTCCATCTGCCTCCGCAAAAACGTTTAAGCTCTGAAATGTGCTCTGCCATCTAATTTTATGAACACATTAATTCTTCCATTCCGTGCTGCTTTCATTTGAACTCCCTGAGTTGAATACATAGTCCATGCACCTTCCTTTTTCTTATTTATTAATAGGAGAATTCAAATCCCTTTATCTTCAATCTGAGAAGAGATTAACTGAAAAACAAGGTGTAAATACAGTTTTCCCTGAACCATTATTTTCTAAATACTCTGCCGCTGTAGTTCCAACATTTTATTATTAAATTTTGCTGTATTCTGATGTAATCAAAAGAATGTTGGCATATAATTATGAAGCATAATACTATAATAAAATATACATATAAATATTATATTGAACTTAAAAAATTAGAATATTACTAACTCCCATTTAATCTGTCTCGATAAGCCTAGCTAGATATACCCAGTATTTTGGATTTTGAATGGTTTATTCCTTTGGCTCTGCTTTCACAATCCTATTACACATACATATCCCTAAATGTATTACTTTTGTTTTTGAACTTTATAAAATTGGTTATTATATGACAGATAGAATTGTGTAGGCTGCTTTTTTCTCATTTAATATGGGTTGGTGCAAATAGCTACGAGACATTCACTTCATTGCTGGAAAATATTCCAGTATATGGTTTTACCACATGTACCTACTGAGATTCATTTGGGTTGTTCCCTTGCTATGAATATTTCTGTACATTTCCTTTGACTCAAATATGCAAGAACTTCTCTAAGATATATCTGCAGAAGAGAAACTGCTCAAAGGACATACAAACACCCAACTTTATAAGATGGTATAACTACTGTCCACAGTGGAATTAGGAGTGTACACAGTCATCCACAGTGTTCATTTTGATCCATAACTTTAGCAGTAACCTAGAGTCAATCTAATAGCATAAAAATGGTATCTCATTGAGAATTTAACTTGTATTTCCCTATTATTAAATAAGCTGGAATCAAGATTGCTGGGAGAAATATCAGCAACCTCAGATATGCAGATGATACTAGATCTAACGGCAGAAAGTGAACAGGAAGTAAATGGGGGTTAAAGAGGAGAGTGAAAAAGCTAGCTTAAAATTCAACATTCAAAAAACTAAGATCGTGGCATCCAATCCCATCACTGTTTGGCAAATAGATGAGGAAAAAGTAGAAGCCGTGACAGATTTTATTTTCTTGGGCTCCAAAATCACTGCAGACAGTGACTGCAGCCATGAAATTAAAGATGCTTACTTCTTAGAAGGAAAGCTATGACAAACCTAGACAGTGTATTAAAAAGCAGAGACATCACTTTGTTGACAAAGGTCGATATAGTCAAGTGAGTGAAAGTTGCTCAGTCATGTCTGACTCTTTGCCATGGCATGGACTATACAGTCCATGGAATTCTCCAGGCCAGAATACTGGAGTGGGTAGCCACTCTCTTCTCCAGCTGATCTTCCCAACCTAGGGATCGAACCCACATCTGCATTGCACGTGGATTCTTTACCAGCTGAGCCACCTGGGAAGCCCCTATAGGGTCAAAGCTACGATTTTTTCAGTAGTCATGTACCTATTTGAGAGCTGGATCCTAAAGAAGGCTGACTGCCAAAGGACTGAGGCTTTCAGGTTGAGGGCAGGAGGAGAAGGTGGCAACAGAGGATGAGATGGTTAGATAGCATCACCGACTCAACGGACATGAATTAGAGCAAACTCTAGGAGATAGTGACGGACAGAGGAGACTAGCATGTCCATGGAGTCGCAAAGAGCTGGATATCACTTAGCAACTGAACAACAACGATTATTAAAAAAAAAACAAACTGCTATTTTCACACTTATTTGCCATCTATCTCTTAAATAAGCACTTATTCATTTCTTTTGTTTAATTTCCTAGTATGCTGTTTGTCTTTCTTGATTCTCACTGAACTGAGGGAGTTCTTCATATACACAGGAAACTAACCCTATGTCAATTACACACGTCAGAAACAGCTCCCCTCGGTTTATTCTTTGTCTTTTCACTTTGTATATGGTGTCTTACAAAGGACAAATTTGTAAAACATTACAGCACCCAACATTTCTTCTTAAAGTTTTATTCTTTTGTATTTAAATATATAAAACATATGGACCTGATTTTTGTGAATGGTATGAAATAGAGACTCGATTTCTTTTCATTCCTCATCTTAAAAAGCTATTATTACAGGACCATTTATTGAATATTTACATCATTTCTACAAAGACTTAGAATGCCACTTCTGCCACAGAACAAGCAGGGCTCTATTTCTGAGCAATCTGTCTGTTCCATGGGTGTATTTGACCATACCTGAACTAAAACTCTGCTGCCTTAATTAGTAGAATTTGACTATATATGGCCTTTCTGCTTTGATATAAAATCCTGGAATCAGATAACCAACCTTCAAAAACCAAAATCCTGATCGTGTCAGGGGAAGCACACTGATACCACCCACCCTGGCCAGGCACCATAGTAACTATTTGCAGCAGTTGTTTTACGACAGGAGGTCCTGGTAAGGAACACGGAACTAATAAGCCATCAACAACCAGAAGAGTTCAGGAAAGGTCAAAAGGAGACACCACATATTCGACCACCTCCCAGAATCCTCCTCTCTGGCACCCATCTTGGCTGAACAAGGCGTGCACCACCAGGAAGGACTCTGAGTCAGAATGACTGGCTAAAGACAACCCAGAAACTAATCCCATCACCATAAAGCCCGAGACCGCGAGCCAGTGGCAGAGCTGTTCTCCTGGGTTCCCTTACCCTACTGCTCTCCACCCAGGTGCCCTTTCCCAATAAAATCTCTTGCTTTGTCAGCACATGTATCTCCTTGGACAATTCATTTCCAAGTGTTAGATAAGAGCCCAGTTTCGGGCCCTGGAAGGGGTCCGCCTTCCTGCAACAATAACACACCTATTTTAATTGCACTGAGTTCATAAACCAGTTTGGGAGACTACTGGTATCTTTGCTATCATCACCAGGTCTTCTAATTCATGAACAACATACATCTCTCCATTTATCTTTCCTAATGTTATTCAATAAAGTTTTATAATTGTCCACATAAAGGTTTTGTACATATTTATTTCAAGTATTGGGACTTCACTTTTTATTGCTCTTCTAAAAGTGTTATCTTTTAAAATTCTATTTGTATATATAGAATAATTTTTTATATAAATCTTAAATTGAGCCAATTTGCTAATTCCCTTCATTTCTAGTAATTTTCTTATAGTGGGCTTTCCATGTAGAAAATTGTATCATCTATAGATAGCAATAATTTGTTTCTTTCAAACTGTTATACTTTTTATATTCTTTAAACATCATTCTGTGCTGAATAGGGGCTTATTCTGTATATGGGCAATGATCTTGTTCCTGATTTTCAGAAGAAATGCCTCTTAGGCATTATCTTAAAATTTAGGTATGCTGGATATTTTTAGTAAATACCCTCCCATCAAAGTTAAGGAAGCCTCCTTCAGTTTTTACTTGGCTAAGAGCTTTGAGTTTTTCTCCTTTTAATCCTAAAGGGATGTTGAATTTTATCAAATGGCTTTCTGCATCGACAAGTTGTATTTTTTTCTCATTAGTCTGTGAACATGGTTAGTGACATTTCACAGATTTTTCAAATGCAAAACCATTCTCAGATTACCAGGTAAAAATCTGTATGTTTATACTGTGTTTCCTTTTTATATTTCACTGAATCCTGTTTGCCATTTATATTCATACATGAGATTGACCTGTAATTTTTTGTTAATGTACTGTCCTGGGCTAGTTTCAGTATGAAGTTATACTGACCTCACAGAATGAGTTGGGGTTATTAACTGTTATTCTATTCAATGGTGAAAATTGTAAGACTGAAATTATCTGGCCTTGAACTTCTGTAGAACTCTCATTTAAAACCATCTGAGCTTGATGTATCCTTTCTAGGAAGGTTTTCTAATTTCTTAAAACAGTTATAGACAGGGAGCACTACTGATTTACATATATTGAGTAAATTTTTCAAAAGTACTAGATTTGGATGATAAATTATATATTTAGGCTAGTTATAATACAATTCAGACTTCCCATGTCTTGAATCAAGTTTGGTAAGTTACCTTCTTCTGAGAGTTATTCTGTTTTCAAAGTTATTGGCATAACATTTCCATAATATTCTTTTACTGTTTCTTCAGTGACTGCTCTCTTTTATTCTTAAAACTATTTATTTATACCTTCTCTCCTTTTCTCTGATGAGGCTTTCCTGAGTTTGATCAATCTTCTCAGTCGTTTCAAAGATCCATGCGTTGGTCTGGCTGATGTTCTCTACACTATTAATGAACTGTCCTGCTTCACTAACTGCTGCTTTTAATTACCTCCTTCCCTTAGGGTTTTTTTTTCTTTCCTTTTTATAACCTGAGTTGGACCCTAGCTCATTAATTTTCCTCTTATCTCTTTTTTTCTACTGAAACCATTTAAAATAGTGGTTCTCAATCCTGGCTGACACCCTGATATCTAGAAAATATCAATGCCAGGGTCCCAATATACAAGAACTCTAATTTCGTTAGTCTAACGTGGGGCCAGGGTATCAGCTTCCATATTTGAGTTCCTATCATCTATTTCTGGTGATAGGAGGGTTGAGGTGGGTATAGAGGGCAAGAAGAGAGCAAGCTGAGCAAACGTAGAAAACATTTCTTCAGGAATCAGGGAGACAGAGAGAGAGCCTGCATGCATCCTGCAGCCAATTTCCAGGATCAGGCCAACTGAGAAATTCCCAGAAGCGCTGGTGATAGCCCAGAACCCTCGATCTAGCATATTTTTTAAGAGAAAAATATAGACACATAAAAAATCAGCAACTGCCTGGGGCTAGGGGTGAGTGTTTGGCCACCTCATGCGAAGAGTTGACTCATTGGAAAAGACTCTGATGCTGGGAGGGATTGGGGGCAGGAGGAAAAGGGGACGACAGAGATGAGTTGGCTGGATGGCATCATGGACTCGATGGACGTGAGTTTGAGTGAACTCCAGGAGTTGGTGATGGACAGGGAGGCCTGGCATGTGGCGATTCATGGGGTCGCAAAGAGTCGGACATGACTGAGCGACTGAACTGAACTGAAGGGTGAGTGTGCAAACTCACTGCAAAGGAGTACAATGAAACTGGGGTGATGAAATGGTCCACATCCTGATTATAGTGGCAGTTTCACACCTGTATACTCATCATATCGCATGCTTAATTAGCACATTTTATCCCATGCAAATTATATCTCAATAAATCTGGTGAGCTGTTTGAACAAACTCCATATCTATAAAACATTTCAGAGACTACCTGCACAAATAATCATGACTTCAGCTCTTCTTTACACTGTAGGAACACCATGATCTAAAGCTGGCCTGAGAAACAGGGAAGATGGCATTGGTTTCAGAACCTGCAGTTCATGGTTGTCTGATCTAGTTTTTCCAAGCACCCCACCTTTCTCAAGACCTCCTCACCAACATTAAGGAAGCAGTCTAGAAGAGCTCTAAAGGTCCTGTCCACCCTAAAATTCTCTCCAAAAATTTCTGCTAATCTCACAGGATAACGTTTTTTTTTTTTAAGAAATTATCTATTTAGGTTAGAATGTTGAAAAAGATTAAAGACACTGAGTTCTGAATTGCTGGACAATTAACCTAAATAATGATGTCTCTTTTTCACATTATATTTACCTCAAAAATATAACATAAATGTAATTAGCACACATGCTTTATGAATCATCTGGGGTTTTTGGTCTGTTAAGAAAAGAAGAAACTTGATGATTAACAGCTGACATCTGAAAAGTTCTAAAAATGACATACAATAGCTCTATGTTCTTCTGAGGGAAAAAAAAACTGAAGTTTGCTCATGATATAAATACATTGTAAAAGCAAGGATTCCAAAAAGAGGAGCCAGAACTAGATATACTGATCCAGAACCTCAACACTCAGAACTAGTCATCTGAATCACTGCTATGGTTTCCGCAATATGAAAGGCCATTTGGGGTGAGTCAAACTAGGCAAAAACAAGGCAAACAAAAGAAAAGAAAAACACTCCACTGGAGTAGAGATATGTTTTCAAAATTCTTATTATGGGTCATTTGAGCAGGTATCCTACTGCTCGGGCAGAGAATGCTCACCCCTTTCACAACAGTATGATTTCCTCTTCCTTCCCTAACATCTCTGCTCAAATATCATCTTAAAAGGGGAGCACTCCTCAGTCATCTTGTAGGCAACCCCCATCCCCCATGTACTATCCCCTTCTTCTGTCATGATCTGACATATACTTGATGCACAAATTATTTACTGTCTCTCTCCTCTAGAATATAAGTGCTGTTAAGCCAGAAGCCTTTGTTTTAACCAATGATGTGACCGGCGCCTAAAATAATAGTTGGAAATACCACTCTCAACGATATTTAAATAAATGAATGTGTGAATGACTACATGGATGGAAATCAAAGACATTTCTGTTATTTTGGGCTATAAAATGGCTCGGGTCTTCAGACTGATGTATGTAAATATGAAAATGTAAAGCATAACCCTGAATTTCATTTTCCATCAATGTCTGATTGCCCACTGATTAAATCTGACAAGCTACAAAGAGAGAAGAATCATTATTAGATCCCAACCTATCATCTATAACAACCTAAATGTAACTAATGATTCATTTTATTATACATAAAAGCTTTTAGGGGGAAAAAATATATGGCCACAATCTCACTGTAAAAATTCTGAATGAACTCTGCTCTATGTTTTAACATAGCTAAATATATAGTTATACTTTCCTCTCAAAATGTAAACTATAAACATATATTTAGAGATTGTTTCATTTGAAAAAAGATAATCTAATCACAAGTTATAATATAAAATCCACTGAGTTGTGGCTATTATAGATATATGTGTACATACACACCTATAGTTTTTACACACATTCACACACACAGCCCTTAACGGGAGGCAAATGAGCATTTTCTCAGTGACGCTTATGTGCCATATTAATTCTCGATACAACTAAATGATAATATTATCCACATTTTACAGATAAGGGAGCAGTTCACACATGTGTCCTAGCTGGGTGCTCAAGGTCACACTGCTATTATGTGGTACCATCAAATGACAAACCAATCTCACTTACTGAATCTAAGGCACGCAATACTCAATGTTAACCTACCATCTGCGTATACAAAAACAGTTTAGAAAACTTTATTGCTTTAGACAAAAAAGTGTATAAATATCATAAGTGCACACCTCGATGAATTTTCCCAATCTGAAAATACCCATGTAAATAGCCTGAGAACGGGGAATCACCATCACCCAGAATCCTCCTGTTCTCCCTTCAGACGTCATCCTCCTCCCCAGAGGTCATTACTGTGCTGACTTCCAAACTCAAGTCTAGAGAATTAGAATCACACGAGACCCATCCCTTCTGCACTAAGAGTAGCTGGAGTTCATTATTCTCACTGCTGTGCAGCACCACAATGTGTGAATATGCCAAAGTATATGTAAGCATTCTAAAGCTGATGAGCACTTGAGGAGCTTTTCATTTTTCTGTTATAAATATGGTACTGTGAACATCCTTGTACATGCCTCTCAGTCATGTCTTAAGAGCTTTCAGTGTAGACAGTCTGTCCATTAAATTTATTCCTAGTTACGTGAACTTTTTGCCTATTCATATAGTCCATGGGGTTCTCTAGAGCCAGAGATTAAATTCCCTCCTCCAGTGGATCACGTTTTTGATTACATTCTTTGTAGCCGAAGATGGAAAAGCTGTATAAGTCAGCAAAAACAAGACCTGGAGCTGACTATGGCTCAGACCATCAGCTCCTTATAGCAAAATTCAGGCTTAAACTAAAGAAAGCAGGGAAAACTATTAGGCCAGTAAGGTACGACTTAAACCAAATCCCCTCTGAATACACAGTGGAAGAGACAAATAGATTCAAGGGATTAGATCTAGTAAACAGAGTGCCTGAAGAACTATGGACAGAGGTTCATAACACTGTACAGAAGGCAGCGAACAAGGCCATCCCAAAGAAAAAGAAACGCAAGAAGGCAGAGTGAGTGTCTGAGGAGGCCTTGCCAATAGCTGAGCAAAGAAGAGGAGCAAAAAGCAAGGGAGATAGAGAAAGGTACACCCAAGTAAATGCAGAGCTCCAGAGAACAGCAAGGAGAGACAAGAAGGCCTTCTTCAATAAACAATGCAAAGAAATAGAGGAAAACAAGAGAAAGGGAAAGACTAAAGATCTCTTCAAGAAAACTGAAAAAATCAAAGGAACATTTCATCCAAAGACGGGCACAGTGAAGGACAGAAATGGTGTGGACCTAACAGAAGCAGAAGACAAGGCAAGAAGAGATGGCAAGCATATACAGAGGAACTGTACAAAAAAAGATCCTAATGATCGAGATAACCATGATGGTGTGATCACTCACTCAGAGCCAGACATTCTGGAGTGTGAAATCAAGTGGGCCTTAGGAAGCTCTGATGCCATGAAAGATAGTGAAGGTGATGGAATTTCAGCAGAGCTATTTAAAATCCTAAAAGATGATGCTATTAAAGTGCTGTACTCAATATGTCGGCAAATTTGGAAAACCCAGCAGTGGCCACAGGACTGGAAAAGTTCAATCTTCATCCTAATTTCCAAGAAGGGCAGTACTAAATAGTGTTCAAACTACCGGACAATTGCACCCATCTCCCGTGCTAGTAAGGTTATGCTCAAAATCCTTCAAGCTAGGCTTCAGCATTATGTAAACCGAGAACTTCCAGATGTTCAAGCTAGGTTTAGAAAAGACAGAGGAGCCAGAGATTAAATTGCCAACATTCCACAGATCATAGAGAAAGCAAAGGAATTACAGAAAACCTGCTACCTCTGTTTCATTGACTATGCTAAAGTCTTTGACAGTGCAGATAATAACAAACTCTGGAACGCTCTTAAAGAGATGGGAATACCAGACCATCGTACCTGTCTCCTGAGAAATCTGTATTCGGGTCAAGAGGCAACAGTTAGAACCTTATGGAACAACTGACTGGTTTCAAAATTGAGAAAGGAGTATGGCAAGGCTGTCTACTGTCACCCTGTTGATTTAACTTATACACAGAGCACATCATGCGAAATGCTGGAATGGATGAGTTACAAGCTGGAATCAGGACTGGCAGGAGAAATATCAAGAACCTCGGATATGCAGAAAATATCACTTTAATGGCAGAAACTGAAGAGGAACTAAAGAGCCTAAAAGTGGAACTTTTAGTAAAGAGGAGCTAAAGTGAAGAGGAACTAAAGATGAGGATGAAAAAGGAGAGTAACGAAGTCAACTTAAAACTCAATTAAAAAAAAACTAAGATTAGGCATCCAGCTCCATCACTTCACGGCAAATAGAAAGGGAAAAGGTGGCAGCAGTGACAGAGTTCCTCTTCTTGGGCTCTAAAGTCACTGCGGACAGTAACGGCAGCCATGAAATTGGAAGATGACTGCTTCTAGGAAGGAGAGTTATGACAAATCTAGACAGTATATTGAAAAGCAAAGACACCACTTTGCCAACAAAGGTCTATATAGTCAAGACTATGGTCTTTCCAGCAGTCATGTACGGATGTGAGAGCTGGACCATAAGGAAGGCTGAGTGCTGAAGAACTGATGCTTTCGAACAGTGGTGCTAGAGAAGGCTCTTGAGAGTCCCTTGGACAGCAGGGAAATCAAACCAGTCAATCTTAAAGGAAATCAACCCTGAATACTCATTGGAAGGACTGATACTAAAGCTCCAATACTCCGGCCACCTCATGGGAAGAGCTGACTCACTGGAAAAGACCCCGACACTGGGAAAGATTGAAGGCAGTAGAAGAAGAGGGCAACAGAGGATGAGATGGTTGGATGGCGTCACTGATGCAATGGACATGAACTTGGGCAAACTCTAGGAGATGGTAAGGGACAGGGAAGCCTGGCATGCTACAACTTGGCGACTGGACAACAACATTAGCTGATTAACAATGTTGTGATAATTTCAGGTGGAGAGCAATGGACTCAGCGATACATACACATGTATCCATTCGCCCATGAACTACCCTCCCATCCATGCAGCCACATAGCGTGGAGCAGAGTTCCCTCTGCTATACAGCAGGTCCTTGTTTGCTATCTGTTTTAAATACAGCAGTGTACACAGGTTGATCCTAAACTCCCCAAGGAGAAGGTATAACTGAGCACAAAGATTAACTACTATAAAGACAGCATTTTGAAAAAGGATGTTTGAGAAAGTCTCCAGCATCATCTGACGGAGTTTTCCTATACCATAATTTGTCCTAATATTTGCTGGAAAAGCTCAAATCTATACCAGAAGAAAAATTACATGAAGAGAGGAGGTCTTTAAATGAAAAATGCAGAAAATATGAGCCATAACCATTTTATCACACTATACACAAATATTAATTTGAGATCGACATATAGAGGGAAAATAATAAAACTTGGAAGAAAGCACAGAAAAAAGTCTTCCTGACTACGACACAGGTGAAAATGTCTTCAACAAGGCATTAACTTCAACAAAAAGCATTAACTTCAACAAAAAGCAGTAACTATAAAAATATGGACTGTATTTCATTAAATTAAGAACATTTACTATAAAACTCTTAGAGGAAAACATAGGCAGAACACTCGATGACATAAATCAAAGCAAGATCCTCTATGACCCACCTCCTAGAGTACGGGAAATAAAAACAAAAGTAAACAAGTGGGCCTGGTTAAACTTAAAAGCTTTTGCACAGCTAAAGAAACTATAAGCAAGGTGAAAAGACTACCCTCAGAATGGGAGAAAATACTAGCAAATGAAACAACTGACAATTTCCGAAATATACAAGCAGCTCATACAACTCAATGCCAGAAAAACAAACAATCCCACAAAAAAAGTGGGAAAAAAACCTAAACAGACATTTCTCCAAAGAAGACATACAGATGGCTCAGAAACTCATGAAAAGATGCTCAACATCACTCATTATTAGAGAAATGCAATCAAAACTACAATGAGATGTCACGTCACACTGGTCAGAATGGCCATCATCAGAAATTCTACAAACGATAAATGCTGGAGAGGGTGTGGAGAAAAGGGAACACTCTTGCACTGTTGATGGGAATGTAAATTGATACAGCTACTAAGGAAGATGGTATGGAGATTTCTTAAAAAACTAGGAATAAAACCACCATATGACCCAGCAATCCCACTCCTAGGCATATACCCTGAGGAAACCAAAACTGAAAGAGACATGTGTATCCCATTGTTCACTGCAGCACTATTTACAACAGCTAGAACATGGAAGCAACCTAGATGTCCATCAACAGATGAATGGGTAAAGAAGTTGTGGGACATATACACAGTGGACTATTACTCAGCCATAAAAAGGAATGCACTTGAGTCAGTTCTAACGAGGTGGATGAACCTAGAATCTATTATACAGAGTGAAGTGAATCAGAAAAAGAAAGATAAGAAAGATTCTAATGCATATATACGGAATCTAGAAAAACGGTACTGAAGAATTTATTTACAGGGCAGCAGTGGAGAAACAGACAGAGAGAACAGACTTATGGACATGGGGAGAGGGGAGGAGAGGGTGAGATGCATGGAAAGAGTAACATGGAAACTCACATTACTGTATGTAAAACAGATAGCTGTATTTTGCTGAATGGCTCAGGAAACTCAAACAAGGGTTCTCTGTCAACCTAGAGGGGTGGGGTGGGGTGGGCAGGGAGATGGGAGGGGGTTTCAAAAGGGAGGGGATATATGTATACCTATGGCTGATTCATGTTGAGGTTTGATAGAAAACAGCAAAATTCTGTAAAGCAATTATCCTTCAATAAAAAATAAATAAATTAGAAAAAAAAAGAACATTTGCTCATTAAGTTCATCACGGAGGGGTACACAGGTACACTACAAAACTAAAGAAACTATTTGCAATGGATACATGCAACAAAGGACTCTTACTTACAATATATAAAGAAACCTCTAACTCAATAAGAAAAACACAAATCAACATTAGAACTGAGTGAAAGATAATGCAAGGCAGAAAAGTGGATATGCAAACAGCCAGTCGGTACATAAAAATATTACAGAATCAAACACGACTACAAAATCAACACATACTACTACACACCAACAGAAAGACTAAGATTAAAAGACAGAGACCAAATACATGGAGCAACTGGAGTTCTCTTACATGGCCAGTTAGCCTGCAAATTCGCATAACACTTGAGAAAATGACTCTAGACAGATGTATGTATGTCTATGCGCCTGTGTGTGGGCAGGCATGGTTCTGTTGCATCCAAAACAAATGAGAAGATATGTCCACAAAAAGATACAAGAATGTTCACAGCAGCTTTATTCATAACAGACATGAATTGAAAGTAAGCCTAATGTTCATCAGTAGGAACAGACTCTGTAATGCATTAGTACAATGGGATACTAAGTAGAAATTTTTTAAGTTGAAAAAAAAAGCTTATGAAAGACACAATGCAGATGAGTCTCTCTGAAATTATGTCATGAAAGTTGTTGTTGTTTAGTCGGCCAGTCATGTCTGACTCTTTGCAACCCCACTGACCGTGGCTCGCCAGGCTTCCCTGTCCTTGTCCATCTCCCTGAGTTTGCTCAAACTCATGTCCATCAAGTCGGTGATGCCATCCAACCATCTCATCCTCTGTCATCCCCTTATCCTCCTGCCTTCAATCTTTCCCAGCATCAGGGACTTCAGTGAGTCAGCTTTTCGCACTGGATGACCAGAATACTGGAGCTTCAGCTTCAGCATTGGTCCTTCCAATGAGTATTCAGGGTGGATTTCCCTTAAGATTGACTGGTTTGAAATCTGGCCATGAAAGTAGCCAGACACAGAAGTGCACATACTCTGTATTTCTTTTATATGAAGTTCATGAGCAGACTAAACTAATCAATGGTGATAGGAATAAGAATGCTGATGAGACTACAGACTAAACTAATCAATGGTGATAGGAATAAGAACGCTGATGAGCCCTGCATATGGGCACAGGCTGGGAAGGGATGTGAAGGAATTTCCTGATGTAGTAAAAATGCTCTGTATCTGGATCTGTGTGTTGGTTTTATATCTTTATACATATGTAAAAACTCATTAAGTGGTATGTTTAAAAATCAGTGTAGTTTATTACTACCTGGTAAAGCTCAGTAAAACGTAAATGAAATATGACCCCCAAATGGAGACTATTTTCACACCTACTTAAGTGTTTTCCAAGTAAACCTCAGTAGGTCTTGAATTTATAGAATATGATGGCTTCCAATTAGTTTGTAAGAATAGGCAATGGTCTGGGAAAATGAAATTTTACTAGACAAATTATTTTTTTAAATATTTGCATAACTGGCGTATGGTTCTGAAAATAAGTATAATTTAGGAAGCAGAGTCAATGGTGCATTTTCTCCAGGCAGATCTGTGCACTGTGATGAGGTTTACTTTTCAGCTGTAACAGCCATTAAAACCAAGTATCAAAACTAATCAAACCAAAAAAAAAAAAGATAAGCCACAGACGAGGAGAAAATATTTGCAAAACATATATCTGAGAAAAGACTTGTATCCAAAATACAGAAAGACTCCTTAGAGCTCAACAATAAGACAACAAACAACCCAATTAAAAAACAGGCAAAAGATCTAAACGCATACTTCATCAAAGAAAATACACACAGATGCCAAATAAGCATATGAAAAGATGCTCCACATCATATGTCATTAGGGAATTGCAAATTAAAACAGCAAGACACAACCAAAAACTTACTGGGATAGTGAAAATTCAAAACACTGACACCAAATGCTGGTGAGAACATGGAGCAACAGTTCTCCCGCACGGCAGGTGGGAATGTAAAGTAGTACAGCCATTGTGGAAAACTGTTTGGCACTTTCTTACAAAATTAAACACAAGCTTCCCAGATAACCCAATTTTTTTCCTTAGTATTTACTAGAATGAACTGAACATGTAGGGCCACACAAAAACCTGCACATGGATATTTGTAGCACTCATTCATAATAACCAAAACTGAGAAGAAACAAAGATATTTTTCAATAACTAAGTGCATGAACAAACTGTGGTAGCCCAGGGTAATACTAAGAGGCAATATATGGTAAACACAATGGAATGTTATTCAGCAGTAAAAAGGAATGAGCCGTATCACGCTAAAAAAAGACATGGAGGAACTTTAAAAAGTGTATCATTAGGTAAAACAAATCAGTATAAAGGCTGCATTTGGATTCTTCCAAATAGATGACATTCTTTCTGGAAAAGGTAAAAGTTGGAAGATATTACAAAGTCAGAGCTTGGGGTGGGAGTGATGGGGAGGTGAATAGGTGGAGCAGATGACTTTTAGAGCAGTGAAACTATTCTGTAGGATGCTCTAACAGTGGACACACGATGGCCATATACCTGGCAGAACCCATAAACCTGTATAACACAAAGTACATGAAACTGCACAATACAATCTGTAAACTTCTCTACTGTAAAAGGCTAAATCAAATTTTCAAAAATAATACAGCACATTTGATTAAAATCGAAAAGGTACTTCATACCATTAAAATGAATAATATGAGTTGAAAATAATGTCTATTTCATTTGAAGCTCATTGTAAGGAGAGGCTCTCCCTTCTCCAATCCCCACCTCAGGACACACAAGCACCCCTTGTAGATCCATACTGTTCTGGGGAGGAGCGTGAGGGGAGAAACTGCCTCTAAAGGAGCTAGACTTTGAACAGATGGCAGATTAGAACACTTGCTGGCACCATACACAAAAATAAATGCAAAATGGATGATAGACCTGAATGCAAGGCCAGACACTATAAAACTCTTAGAGGAAAACACAGGCAGAACACTCTGACACAGCAAGATCCTTTTTGACCCACCTCCTAGACTAATGAAAATAAAAACAAAAGCAAACAAATGGGACCTAATATAACTTAAAAGCTTTTGCACAGCAAAGGAAACCATAAAATGAAAAGACAACCCTTAGAATGGGAGAAAACATTTACAAACAAAGCAACTGACCAAAGATTAATCTCCAAAATATATAAGCAGTTCATGTAGCTCAATATTAAAAAAAAATTCCATCAAAAAATGGGTGGACGACCTAAACAGACATTTCTCCAAGAAGACGTACAGATAGCTAAAAAACACATTAAAAGATGTTCCACAATGTTCATTATTAGAGAAATGTGAATCAAAACTATAAAGAGGTTTTACCTCACACCAGTCAGAATGGCCATCATCAGAAAATCTACAATAACTGCTGGAGAAAGTGTGGAGAAAAGGAAACCCTCTTGCACTGTTGGTGTGAGTGTAAATTAATACTACCATTGTGGAGAACAATATGGAGGTTCCTTAAGAAACTAGGAGTAAAACCACCACATGGCCCAGTAATCCCACTATTTGGCATACACCCTAAGAAAACCATAATTGGAAAAGGTACATGCACCCTGGTGTTCACTGCAGCACTATTTACAATAGCTGGGACACAGAAGCAACCTAGATGTCCACTGACAGATGAATGGACAAAGATGTGGTACCTATATACAAAGGAATATTTGCCTATTTAAGGGAATGGAATTAGGTCATTTGCAGTGATGTGGACGGGCCTACAGTCTGTCATACAGAGTGAAGTCAGAAAAACAAACACCATATATTAACATATGTATATAGAATCTAGAAAAATGGTACTGCTACTGCTAAGTCACTTCAGTCGTGTCCAACTCTGTGTGACCCCATAGACAGCAGCCCACTAGGCTCCCCCGTCCCTGGGATTCTCCAGGCAAGGACACTGGAGTGGGCTGCCATTTCCTTCTCCAATGCATGAAAGTGAAAAGTGAAAGTGAAGTCACTCAGTCGTGTCTGACTCTTCACGACCCCATGAACTGCAGCCTACCAGGCTCCTCCGCCCATGGCAATTTCCAGGCTAGAGTACTGGAGTGGGGTGCCATTGCCTTCTGATGAACCTATTTGCAGAGCAGGAACAGAGACAGAGATGTACAGAATGGACTTGTGTGGGGGGAGGAGAAGAGGGTGGGACGAACGGGGAAAGCATTGACCATATACACACTACCATGCGGAAAACAGATAGCCAGCGGGAAGTTTCAGTATAGCACAGGGACCTCAGCTTGGTGGTCTCTGATGACTGAAGAATTGAGGCTTCTGAACTGTGGTGTTGGGGAAGACTCTTGAGAGTCCCTTGGACTGCACGGAGATCCAACCAGTCCATCCTGAAGGAGATCAGTCCTGAATATCCGTTGGAAGGACTGATGCTGAAGCTGAAACTCCAATACTTTGGCCACCTGATACAATATTGTAAAGTAATTAACCTCCAATTAAAATAAATAAATTTATATTAAAAAATAATAATAATATAAAAAAAGAACTTGAAAAAAAAAAAGACCCTGATGCTGGGAAAGATTGAAGGTGGGAGGAGAAGGGGACAAGAGAGGATGAGGTGGTTGGATGGCATCACCAACGCAATGAACATGAGTTTGAGTAAACTCCGGCAGTTGGTAACAGACAGGGAGGCCTGGTGTGCCCGCAGTCCATGGGTTTGCACACGACTGAGTGATTGAACTGAACTGATGACCTAGAGTGGCGGGATGGGGGTAGAGGGAAGGAAGGCTCAAGAGGGAGGGGATAATATGTATACTTAAAGATGATTCACATTGTTGTATGGTAGAAACCAACAGAGCACTGAAAGGCAATTATACTCCAATTAAAAAACAAATTAAAAAAACAAAAACAAGTTCCACTTCCATGTTGCCATTCTGAAAGCTCTCTTTATGGGGTCTCTGGATGTGGATGACTCATTTTCCTCAAGGGACATTCACCTTTTCAGGCAGAGACCCTGATTTAGAATTGTTCCAGGCTAGACAGCATGGTTCTCAGAAAATGTGCCGCTTCAGGTCTCACATCTTATTATTGTAATTAATGCCATTATTTTCATTCCTGAAATTGTCGACTTAAAAAAAATATTTACAACTTAAAACTTGAGGGTTATGTTTTATGTGGTGGGATTTTTTAGGACTTCAAGCCTGGAGACACCATCTCAAGTAACCCTGAGACAACTGCTCCCAGGACCTGAGGGGAGGAACCAGGTTATACAGAAGTTTTGCAACAAAGGGCAAGTAGTCTGAATATCAAAAGATTATTCTTAATTAGAGGAAGCCAGGTATTTCAAGTTAAGGAGTTTAGCACTTTCTATGTATGGGAAGATGCAAGAGTCTGGACTCATTGAAATTATTCCTTTCATATGCATCTCAGCTATCTGGAGCCAGTATCCTGAGTTTTTCACATCCTGAGCTTCCTCGAGGCTCACCCTAGGGAGTGGCTGCAGTCTGATGCTGTGAGATCGCAGATATTCTTTTCTTTCCTGAGTGCCATTACGGCTCAGGAGCTCACAGTGGAGGGCTGGAACTGCTGATGACCTCCTTGTTCACTGATATGGCAGGAAATACTCAATTTCTCAGACCTATTCTCTCTCTTCTCACCTCATCTTCTCATGAGCACACACCATATGCAATTATCTTTAATGTAATTTTCAAGAGCATTTGCTCATTCATTCTTTACTGATTCATTTAATAAATATTTATTGAGGAAAGATGACATGCTAGAGAAATCTGAATGAATATCCTTTTATTCAATAACAAATACCTGATATCAAGCTGAGTAAAAACCTTTTGGATGGGCCATGCTGTCAACCTTGACATGACCACGATGACTAAGCATAGTATGGTCACTCCAATCTGGTTACTGCTTTAATTTTGCAACATGGACCTATCCCAAATTACACTTTATTTCAAATAAAATAACTCATCTTTTTATTATTTGAAACATCTTTAAAGTAAGCATCAGGTTTTCCATATCAGTCATGTATCAGAGCACTAGGGTGAACACCATCCCCAGGTGGAGGGCTCAGTTGGTGGAAGCCCAGGATTAAAGAACGCCTGGCTAGGCTGGTGGTCCAGTAGTTAAGAAGCCACCCTGCAATGCAGGGGACATGGGTTTGATCCCTGATCTGGGAAGATCCCACATGCTGTGGAGGAACTAAGCCCATGTGTCACAACTACCAAGTTCGTGCTCTCGAGCCCACAAGCTGCAGCTATACGGAAGCCTGTGCACATAGAGCCTGTGCTCCAAACAAGAAAGACGCCACCACAGTAAGAAGCCCATGCACCACACCTGCTGCAACCAGAGAAGGCCCACGTGTAGCAACGAAGACTCACCACTGCCATGCATTTTTTTAATCTTTAAAAAAGAAAAGACTCCACGGCTTTATTCTCTGGACAGAGAGACACTTTGCCTCAACACTGGCCAGATGTCTCAAAAATAAAATACCCTGCCACTGTTTACCAAGGACATCAAAGGAGAAGATATTGACTGATGTTTACAAAAGAGGACCGTGAGCCATCAGTAAGTAATATTACCCTCAAAGAAGGAGACAGTGTTCCAGTCAATTTCATCAACAGCAAGTGAAACTTAAGCAAAAGCTTGGCTCCAAAGGAAATGTGGAAGAGAGCACCCAACAGTGCTCTGACCAAACACTTGCAGCTCTGAAGACAGGACTGAGCCAGAACAGGGAGCAGAGGGCCTCAGCCAGCAACCTCACGTCTCGGGGTCGTTCAGCTGTTTTCCAGCTGGGGGAGCCCCGGGAAACTTTCTGCACCTTGTTGGCCTTGCTTTCATCATATGTACGAGAGGTTTGAATAAATGATTTTTAGGAACAGTCCAACTCTAAATCCTCTGTGATTCATATAAAAATTACTGAATGACATGGAAAGAAACTACACCTAAATCAGAACAACTGTCTCCAACAGGAAAGGAACTCTTCTGGGCATGGTGCAGAGGAAGAGCTCTTAGGAGGGAGAGGAGGACAAACTATAATGCCCAGAAAGACTCAACTGTGGTGGAAAATGTTATCAGAATGAAAAATAAAGGCCCTGTTATTTATTCAGCTAGGTTCAGCTAATATCCAAGAGACATCTAGAGAAAAAAGACTGGATTAAGTCCAAAATTCAGTGCTTATATAGACAGAAGATCATATTGTCTGCCAATCAGTAGTGGATTTATGTATCTGTAAATGGAAAGACAGAAAGAGCTGATTGCTTACATTTTACTGAAAATGATAACACTATATCATTGCTCTTTGGGGACTCATTTTTTTTAAGCAGGCAAAATTCGACAGGCTTTAACAATAAAATGCATATAAAGACATTTGAAATCTAAGCGATCTCTTGACATTTGACTAAAAGTCAAAGCAGTGGACCACAGGACAAATAGAATACTTCACCCATGAAGGGTGACTATTAGCTTTGTTTCATGGTCTGTAAATGACTTATTAAACTCCTCTATAAAGTTTTATTACTGTTCTAAACCCATTAATAACTGTCCTCACTTTAAATGTCCTACTGTTTGCAGAATATGCCAGCAGCGGGCTGCAATAATGGCTGCCTGGCGTTAGATTTTTTTCTCTAAAACTAAGGATATAAAAGAGAAGGCGTTAGACACACTATGCAACACTGATTATATCATTTAAAAGAAAACAGAAAGAGCCAGATGTTAGTTGTCTCTCTCTGTATGGGTATAACCTGCTTGGTTTCACATTTCCATCTTTAGTTCCTGAGTGTCAGCAGCCTACACAGAAGGGAATAAAAGTGAATGTGTGTTTCAGCACATTGGGAAAGCACTTAACAGAGAAAACAATTTACATCTTAATAGCTTTCTTTCATTACATCGACTCCTCCTCTGCTGTTCATCTTAGAGGTTGCAGGAATATTTGCAAACTATTGGCAAGTATAAAGAGAATCACAAAATTTCTAGGGCTGTCAGGATCTCTAGAGGCCATAGGCCAACCTCCCATCCACACTGGAATCACTTCTCTGCTTGGTCTCCCTTGAAGACTGATGGCACTCAGTTTGTCCTGAAGTTGACCTCTCCCTACTTAAGTCTTCAAACTGTTGGAAAGAACTGTCCTATGCTGAACAAGAAGTGATTGCCATGGAACTTTCCCTAAGACCCAAGGTCCTGCCTATTGGAACAACTCACAGCATGAATCTCCTCCTGTTTCCCATGACACATCCAAAGACAGCGCTGGAAGCTCTCATTGGTCATCTAGCTTACAAGTCGCACTTCCCAGCATCCTCTGCTGCTCCTTAGAAGGAATGGTTTCCGTTGGCCTCTCCATCTTGGATGCCTAAGCGAAGGAGCTTCTAGTTTTATCTGCAACATTTCTTTAACATTTCCCTCAGAAGTGAACTCAACATCCCTCCTTACACAGAGGAGACATCAATGCCCCAGAACTGGGCCATCAGAGAGCAGCCTGCCTCCGGAAAGCGCTGTGGTCGAGAACTTGAAGTTGAAGTGCATATGAACATACAGGGAAAACAGAGACGAGAAAATCAGGCTAAATTCATGGAAACCTCAACAGTAAGACACAGGACAAACACAAATACAGGGAACATTCTACTCATTTTCAACACTCCATACATTTAAAATTAGTAAAGTGGGAATGTTAATATTAATTTCTTTTCCCTGGCCTGTGTTTGATAGGAAATTTTCAGGACCTTTTGATTCTCCAGCTTCAAGGAAGTTACTTCCAAAGTGAATTTGCTATCTCATGAAATACATACATTAAAAAAACTTTCTTTTTAATTTAGCCTTTGCTGCCAAAATAATTGCTACTCTCAAAATATTCATGGTCTTTGTTGAAAACTGTGGCATCTCTGCTGAAAAGTGGCTGCCCAGTCGGACTTTCCAATGCCCAAAACTACATCCTCACATAGCCCAGAAACCAGATGTCACTGATCAATGTGAGCAACAGGGACATGTATCATGTTCAGCTGGGGTTTTTTGTTAATTTTGGTAAAAATACATATCTAACATAAAACTATTATAACCATATAATTCAGTGACACTAAATACATTCATAGTGTTGTGTAACCAATGGCACAATTGCCAGACCATCTTCACCATCGAAAACAGAATCCCTGTACCCATTAAATAAAATTCCTCACTTCCCCCTTCTCCTAGCCTGTGCTAACCACTATTTCACTCTCTGCTTCTATGAATTTGTCTATTCCAGGTACCGCGTATAAGTAAAATCATACACAATGTGTCATTTTTGTGTCTGGATTCTAACATTTAGTGTAATATTTTCAAGGTTCATCTACATTGCAGCATGAATCAGGATTTTATTTCTTTTTATGACTGAACAGTACTCTGCTATACGTCCATCTCACACTTGCTATCCATTCATCTGCAGGTGTGCTTGTGAATTATTTCTGCCTTTTAGCTATTGTGAATAATGCTGCAATGAACATTCATGTGTAATTTATCTGTTTAAGGCTCTATTCCATTTCTTTTGGGCATATACCTAGGAGGGGAATTGCCAGATCATATGGTAATTCTATGCTTAACTTTTGAGGAATTACTATTGTCTTCCATAGCAGTCATACTATTTCACGTGGCCACCAGCAATGTGTGAGGGTTCCAATGTCTCCACAACTCACCAACACTCATTATTTTCCTTTTTTTCTTAAAAAAAAAAAGTTGGGATCCTAATAAATTTGAAGTATCATCTCATTATAGTTTTGATTTGTATATCCATAATGACAAATAATGTTGTGCATCCTTTCATGTGTTTATTGACTATGTGGTTGGGGTTTTTTTGTTGTTGTTTTTAGAAATATCTATATGAATCCTTTGCCTCCTTTTGAATTAGGCTGCTTGTTTTTTTGCTGTCAAATGTTCTCGCCACAAAAAGGAAATGGTAATTATGTCGTGTGATATAATTGTGTATCAAATCAACACAGTATATATGTAAACTATATCTCAATAAAACAGAAAGAGAAAGGAAAGAGAGAGTGGGATGGAGGGAGCACAGAAAGAAGGAAAAAAGGATTCTAAAAATAAATATCTATTTATAAATAAAAAGAACAGTGGCCATTCAGAATGGCCATTATTAAAAAGTCTACAAAAAATAAAGAATAGAAAGAGTGTGGAGATAAGGGAAGCCTGCTGAACTGTTGGTGACAAAGTAGACTGGTACAGCTACTATGGAAAGCACTATGGAGGTTCTTTAAAAAACTAAAAGCAGAATTACCACATCATCCAGCAATCCCACTCTTAGGCACATATCCCGTGTGTGCGCTCGGTCGCTCAGTTGTGTCTGACTCTTCTGTGACCCCATAGACTGTAGTCCACTGGCCCCTCTGTTCATAGAATTTTCCAGGCAATATTACTGGACTGGGTTGCCATTGCCTCCTCCAGGGGATCTTCCTGACCCAGGGACTGAACCCATGTTTCTGGCATCTCCTGCACTGGCAGGCAGATTCTTCACCACTGCACCATCTGAGAAGCCCCAGTCACATATTCAGAGGAAACTCTAATTTGAACAAATACATGCACCCCAAGGTTCACAGCAACACTATTCACAACAGCCAAGACATGGAAGCAACCTAAACACCATCCACATATAAATGAATAAAGAAGAGGCGGTATGTTACACACATACAGCACACACAGGTACTTACATACACACGAATACTACTCAGGCGTTAACAAAAGAATGAAATAATGCCATCTGCAGCAACATGACCTAGAGACTGTCATACTAAGTAAGTAAGCCAGGCAGAAAAAGATAAACATATGGCATCACTTATCTGTGGAATAGGAAATATGATACAAATGAACTCAAGTTCAAAACAGAAACATTCACAGACAGAAAACAAACTTATGGATACCAGAGGAGAAACAGGTAGGGGGATGAATTAGGAGTCTGGGATTGGAAGATGCAAGCTATTGTGTATAAAAAACAATGAGGGCCTACTGCATGGCACAAGGAACATAGTCAATATCTTATAATAAAGGAAAAGAATACCAAAAAGTACATGTGTGTGCAAATATTGGACTGGCCATTAGGTTTGCTCGGGCTTTCTATATGCTGTATGGGAAAATCCAAATGAACATTTTGGTCAACCCAGTGTGTATAACAATCACTTTGCTGTACACCTGAAATTAACACAACACTGTAAATTAACTATACTTCCATTTTTTAAGAAGGGGGCTCTAAGATCATATTTGTGAAGTTTTCAGTACACTGTATTATAACTTACTAGAGTGGGAAAGCTATGATTTAAAATGTCTGATGCTGCATTAGAATCTAGTAACTTATCTTGGGCTTCACTTTTCTTACTTTAACGATCTGCTTATATGGCCCCATGAGAGGGCTGCTCAGCTATTTTTAGTACTTATTTTCAAATACTTATGCTAAGTTTACTAATTATACATGACAAACCTGCATATATTATCATTTAATCCTCAAATCAAAGCTATGGAATGGGTGCCATTATCCTAAAGAGATCTCACCAAATAAACTGTAGACCTAGGATTCAAACCCAGCTATTTCAATGACCACACCATGTTACTTTCTTCCACTCACATGCTAACTTCTTAACTTTCTCCCTAAATAATGGATTCATATCCTTCCTTTTTTCTTGGAAGATAACTTTAAAAGTCTTTCAGTAGCCCTATAACAATTCATAGGAGGCTCAACTCATTGTATGCTATTTCCCGACACTATTATCGATTCACACCTGCTATGTGTCCCTCCTTCCTATTTTTAACATGTTTTTAATCTGACCTTGCAAAGAGCTTGTTAAATGTCTTTTTCTTTTCTTTCCCTGAAAAACTTTTCTGATAAGTGATCATATGGTTTGGATATCTCAAAGTATTTCAGATTAAGAAGCCTAAGTGAGCACTGGTCAGTAGACTCTTAGGAAGGGGAGTGAAGACATGCAGGCCAATCACTCTCAATGGAATACTAAAGAAGGAAAAGTGGACAGTTCGATCTATCCAACACATAATTCTTCATATTTCAAGATTAAGGTAAGACAAAATAAAAGCAACCAGTAAAGAATCATTGCTTGTAAGTCAGTAGCTCCCCAAAATGGCTCTGCAGAGCCCAGATTACCTTCTCAGTCTCTGCCCATGCCTTTTATCATGCTTCAAAGCAACAGGATCTGCTCCTTGGAGATGAGTTCACAGGATTCCAAAGTGGAGAAGAAGTGGAGAACTGATGAAAAATAATCAGTGAGCAGCTCAAATTTTACCCCCTTTGGGCGGCCTAAGACGACTCCAGCGAATACTGCCTTATGGATATCAGGTTCTCCACACACACACATGGAGGGAAGAGGCCTATGAAACCGCACTGCAGAGGAGCGCAGACAACACACGCGGCCCTGCTGCTTCTGGGTGGGACCGCGAGCAGGCGCAGAGGCGCAGAGAACTTACTCAGGACACGAGCGTGAGCACCTTCCTGGGTGTCAGCGCACCTCTACTGAACAACTACTCTGCCTCAGCGACTGCGCCGCAGTTACCGCGGTGAACGGGAAGGGCAGGTTCCGGTCTCTGGTGGGGCTTCCATCCTAGCAGATGGCATGGACAGTAACTAATTCTATAGCTCATGTTTTCATTAAGAGTGAAACGTGTGCAACAAAGCAGAATACAGGGTGTCACGGAAGGTTTTCTGGAGGAAATGGTGTTTGGACTGAGCACTGACAGACGGAAGAAGGGAAGAAGGCTGGGGAACGGCGGGTGGGGCCGCACAGAGCGGAGAGCAGCGCAGCGCCTGACGGACCCAGAGACGAGCTGGCCGCGGCCACGCGCAGACAGGAGAGGCGGCGGTGGCGCGAGAGGCAGCTGGTGAAGCAAGAGCTGTCTGTTATGGTGATGATTCCAGTCTTGCTCCCAGGAGCAGCAGAAAGCTAGCAGAGCGAGTAATGTGGTAAGATCTGCCCCCTCAAGTGATCATTCTGGCAGTCGCTACATGAAAAATAGATCAGAGGCTTGTCATCTTCCCCAAGACTCTCCTGTCCCAAGGTTAGTCCTACACAAATCATGAAACGATGCTCAATGTCCTTAACTTTGGGGGAACTGCAAATCAACACCATGTGTGACATCACTTCACACCATTAGGACAGCCAGAATGAAAAAGGACGCAAGATAACAAAGAGTGGAAAGGGTATGGAGAAACTGGAATCCTCATAACATTGTTGGTGGAAATTTTCAGTGGTGTAGCCACTCTGGGAAACAGTGTGATGGGGAAAATGGAAAGGGAAAAGGTGGAAGTAGTGACAGAGATTATTTTCCTGGGCTGCCAAGTTACTGCAGACAGTGTCAGTAGCCGTGACATGAGGAGACTCCTTGGAAGGACAACTCTGACAGTCCTGCTGCTGCTGCTGCTGCTGCTAAGTCGCTTCAGTCGTGTCCAACTCTGTGCGACTCCATAGACGGCAGCCCACCAGGATGCCCCATCCCTGGGATTCTCCAGGCAAGAACACTGGAGTGGGTTGACAATCCTAGACAGTCTATTAAAAAGCAGAAGCATCACTTTGCTGACAAATGTCTATATAGTCAAAGCTATGGTTTTTCTAGTGAAAAGTGAAGTTGCTCAGTTGTGCCTGACTCTTTGTGACCCAATGGACTGTAGCCTACCAGGCTCTGAGGAGCCTCTCAGTCCATGGAATTTTCCAGGCAAGAGTACTGGAGTGGGTTGCCATTTTATATAGTCAAAGCTATGGTTCTTCTAGTAGTCACGTACAAATAAGAGAGTTGGACCATAGAGAAGGCTGCATGCTGAAAAACTGACACTTTCCAATTGGGGTGCTGGAGAAGACTCTTGAGAGTCCTCTGGACAGCAAGGAGATCAAACCAGTTAATTCTAAAGGCAATCAACTCTGAATATTCATTGGAAAGACTGATGCTGAAGCTCCAATACCTTGGTCAACTGATGCCAAGGGCCAACTCACTGGAAAAGACCCTGATGCTGGGAAAGATTGAGGGCAAGAGGAGAAGGAGGCAACAGAGAATGAGATGGTTGGATGGCATCACTGACTCCATGGACATGAGTTTCAGCAAACTTTGGAAGAATAGTGGACAGAGGAGCCTGGTGTGTTGCAGTCCATGGGGTCACAAAGAGTTGGACAGGACTTAGCAAATGAACAACAGCAACAACATTACCTTATTGAACTATATCTTGTCAAATTTAAGCAATGCCCATTCTCTGTTCAGTTAAAGTTCAATATTTTTGACAGCATTTGTATCTTACATATTTCCACTATATTCATTTAAAATGAGAACAATTTCTAAAAGTAATAGCTGAGTTAAGCCTACTCATCACATAAGAATTTACTTCAGATTCAAAACTTCACACAGATAGGAAGCTAATAGGGGAAGTTTGTTAATGCAAAGTTTTAGTGATACCAAGGTAGTGAGAAATAAGAAAAGTTCAAATACATGATGAAAGTGAAAGTATTACTCACTCAGTCGTGTTCAACTCTTGAGACCCAATAGGCTGCAGCCTGCCAGGCTCCTCTGCCCGTGGAATTCTCCAGACAAGAATACTGGAGTGGGTTGCCATGCCCTCCTCCAGGGCATCTTCCTGACCCAGAGCAAGTAGGTAGTCAGTAATTACCAACCGGTTTCCTCATCTTCGGTTCAAACTGAACTGCAGTCCGGCCATGTTTCCAGATCACTGTGGACAATAGTGACCCTGTGCTCCCCGAAAGCACAGCCAGTTCTACTGGTTTTTCCTCTCCGCTCAGTGTCTCCTCCGCTGTGGCTGCACTGGCCTCCCTGCTGTTCCTCTCCCACCAGGCAGGCTCCCACCTGGATTCACACCCACTGTTCTCTCCACCCGCCTTCGCCCAGGTATCTTCATGGCTGCTTCCTCACTTCCTTCCAGCTTTTACTTCACAGTGATGCCTTCCTTGGCTCCCCAGGATAAGATTTCAACCCTACCTCCATGCAGACACCTCTAGCACCCTTTTTCTTATCTCTTAGATTAGTGTTTATCATCACGTGACATCTAACATTATCTAACATAAACTTTCTTGTTCATTGTTTTGGTTCGTGGTTTATTTTTTCCATCACAATGGAAGCGCCAATGCAGGCAGAAACCATGCCGGTTTTGTTCACTGTTCATTCCTCACACCAAGAACAAGGCCTGGTATATAAATATTTGTTGACAGACTCAATGAACTAGATAAGAGTGGGAAATTATCTGTTTTGTAAATAAAATCTTAGAGACACAGTCATGCTCATCCCTTTCTGTATTTATTCTCTATGGCAATTTTTGTGCTATAGGAGCAGAATTAAGTAAGATGTATGTATTTATTATGATTTTTATATTAAGCCCTTAGGGCAAATATTCCATTTTTTCTTCATGCATCTTCACGCAACTATGAAGGCAGTAATCTCTTCTGAATATATTCATTTAAATTTAATTTTCAGTTTTTCTTGAGTTGAATCATAATTTAACAACTAAATTTTACAAATATGTTGATGTGAAGATTTGAGAGCAGTTTTGGGAGAATCTGAATTAGGTACTGTACAAGAGGGGCTGGAAACCCATGGCCAGGGGGTTGGCCACCTAATTTTGTAAAGAAAACTTATGGACACAGGGCCATAACCACTCACATCTGGATTCTCTGTCCTGCTGCCTGCTATACTGGCAGTATTGAGCAGTAGCAGCAAAGATCACATGGCCCTACAAGCCTAAAGTATTTATTCTCTGGTCCTTTACACAAAAAGTTTGCCAACTTCACCTCTTTAACATCATTCTGAACATTATCCTTAAACGTAAAAGAATCGAAGAGAGCTATTAAGTACACCATCAAAGCCCAAACAACTCTCACAGTAATTTTCTGGTCTCTTGAGGAAACACCAACTTAGGCAGTTTTATAATATACCTAGCAAGAAATGAGTGTTTTGATTTCCGACACACCATAAACCCATGAGGACAAACGTAATTTCTCTCAACGGTCCTTTGGAGGTGCTACAGTTTTTTGGCTGCTGCAGTGTGTCATGTAAATCCATTATGCTGACAGCTCTGCTGCGAAGACTGGAGCTGGAATTAATATCCATTATCAAAAGGTCACTGCACAGGAATGAGCCGGCATCCAATTTTAAATGTTAATAACAGTAACATTTTTTCAAATATAAACAAAAGGTCTCACTTTGTTTTTTTAATTATTTCCCTAAACACTTCATTTAAAAATGAAAATGTTAAAGCAAAAAACCTGGATGATACAACGCAACTACACACTGGTGACATGTTGATGACCCTACCTCTCAGAGTCTGCGTGCTTGTGGGATGCGCAGATGCTGTGTTGAGGTTCTCACCTGTACTACCTACCACCCCTCACTGAGTCTACGATGCCAGAGATGTAAGGAACCACATCAGTTTATGCACCACTAACAAAGAGAAAATGCTGCCACTTACACGGCACACACTTTATCACTTAGAACTGCATCTCACACTCAATGTGAGTGCTCTGAGACATATTTTGATATGGATTTTCTCATACATTGCCTTTATGACACACAAAAAGGGATGTCTAAGTACATTTAATTGGTTGAGTTTTTCTTAAAAGTTCTTCCCACTTGGAGACTGACTCCTCTTATTCGTCAACCTGGAATCATCCAGCATCTGTACTGTTTCTTAAGTTTTGCTCCATCAGAACATGGATGCAGGACAGTACTATGATGCATCTCTTCCGAGGTGTCTGGGTTCACTTACAGGACACTCATACTCATTCCACAAGGTTCAACACACACATGCCAGCAGCAGAAACTACCCTGGGACTGCCATCTGGATAGCAGTGTTGATGTACCGATTTCAGAGATATTAAAAGGTGAGGTGGGAAAACGTATGCTTTAGAATTCATCCCTCCACTAACTGCTAGTGTGTGGTCCGACAATGAAATTCAGTCAAACACTCGCCTAACACAGCACCATACTGAAGCACTTAAAGGCAGGGATAATCATTTCCACTTCATCTGCACTACAGCTCACTTATAACAGAATGATTTTCAAAGTATTAACATTACAAGTAACTAATGTTTGGAATAGGAAATTTAATTCTATATGAAATGTAATGAATATATACATCGATGACTGAGCCAGAATTGATCCAAAATAAAAACTAACAAGACTTTATTCAAACCAGCCACAAACATTCAAGCCCATACAGTGGCAGATCGTTAGTGACGCCTCATGTGGCCACACCCCACTGAATCTGAACACACTCTGGGCTGGCAAGCACTCAACAGATCTCTTACCCAACTTTGGAAAAAGCAGCCACACACTGAGTAGCCAAGAAGTCTGTAGAGCAACAGAGTATAATGAAAAGACAGACCTGGTCTATCTCTGGAGAATGGAAACAGACTTTCTGCAGTCACATGGCTCTCCTTCCCCCTAACCACTAGCAAGGGCCAGGAAAGTGATCCCAGCCTCAGTGTACCCCTGGAACCCCACACTTACCCGCTTCCTCACCCCACCACACTTGCAGCCTAACCACCTTTCTTAAGACCGCCTGGACTCCTGATGATTTTGTTCTAGCAGGCAGTAAACTTCCTTGTGAATCTTTTGACCTTGAAGGGCTTAGTCTTATTCTTTGTTAGGACAGGTCTGTAGTTTAATTCATAGCCCAAAGAATTAGTCCAGGGCTTCCCAGGTGGTGCTAGTGGTAAAGAACCTGCCTGCCAATGCAGGAGACATAGAGACACGGGTTCAATCTCTGGGTCAGGAAGATCCCCTGGAGCAGGAAATGGCAACCCACTCCTGAAAAAAATCCCATAGAAAGAGCAGCGTGGCAGACCACAGTTCATGGGGTTGCAAAGATTTGGACACAACTGAAGTGACTTAGCATAGCATGCACAGGACATGGTTGAAATGCTATGGAAGGTCTAGACTAGCATCTGGATTCAGGCTGATGTAACTTTACTTAGGTCTGTAGTAAGGTACTATCCGGTAGCTAGGCTGGAATTCTTACATCCCCCATGAGCATAATCTCTGCTGTATCAATTCAGCTCTCAGCCTTATGGCATCTACACTGTCCTCTTTCTAGGCCTAACAGAATCCTGTTCTGCGCATGTCCACTGCAGCCCAGCCCTCACAAAGGACCTGTGTGAAACCTCACGTAGACTTCTGGGCCCGATCCCTCTTTGCATCTTCTCTTATGCTCTGCCCTGTGAACCTTCACTAGTTCTCATCCCTGAACACTGAACTCTTTCTCCCTAACTCGGCAAGACCTTGGTTTTCTTCTTGGACCCTGCTTCCATAAACAGACAAAAAACAAGCAAAGAGAACAAAAACAAAGAGTGTTACGAGGTTCACCTCGTGTTTCCCTTCTCAAGGCTCAGAACCCAGTGTTGCTTGTTTTCCAGTGACTGAAAACAAACTACTTCACATGTTTTGTTGAATTTTCCTGTTGTTTTGGTGGAAGGGCATGTTAGTATCAGTACTGTCAAGACAGAAATCCTATATGCATTTTCCCAAGTATACATATTAAATCATGAAAATTGACCATATATTAGCTACAAGAAAACCTTAATAAATTCTAAAAAGACAAAACAGTACTGCCGAAACTTGCTGACCACAGTGCAATAAACTAGAGAGAACAAAATTAATAAAACAAAATACACCCTCACTGTTAAACGATTATTGTCTTAATGAAGGAACGTAAACCAAAACTGAAATATATGTAGAAAACAAAAAGGATGGACGCACTACAGATCAGAATCCAATACTGGAAGAAAATTCATAGCTTTAAATATTTTAGTGATTAAGCCAAAAGGAGATAAATGACTTAAGCATCTTATTCAAAAAGACAGAAAAAGAATGAAAAAACAACTTCATTCACAAGGAGTGAATCAGTAGATAAAAGAAGAATTTTTTTTTAAACTAGGACTAATATGCAAATTTCCAAACTGGCCTAAAAATTATATGCACATTTGTATATGTACACATTTGTATTATGCACACATAATAATTAAAACCATTATCTTAACTAATCAATAAAATTACAAAAGTGCAATTACATATATTATATATATATATATTTTGGAATACATGTATTATATATAAATATATATATATGTATTCAAATACACATATAAAATATATATTAAAAATGGAAGCAGGAAGTTAACTTCTGAAACCTAAGAAAATAAAAGAATTATGAGAAGCTATTCTGTCTCCAAGTCTATAGATTTGAAAGTGTGTGTGAAACGAAGACCTCCTAGGAAAATATAATATCCTATAACTGACTCTATAAGAGATGGGAAATGAAAAGAGATTTATTATCACTGTAGAAATACAGAACGGTGTCAAAGAGCTATCACAGCTACCGTTCCTTCAAGAAAGAGTACCAGCCATATGGCTTCACAAGGGAATTCTATCAAACTTTTAAAAGATAATATCCAAGATATCTAAACTGTTCCAAAGCCCAAGGAAGAAAGAAAACTTCCTTAAAAAGAAAAAGAAGCAATATAGCAATAACACCAGAATCCAGCAAAAAAGAAAGAAACAAGAAACAAAACTATAGATCAATCACACTTATGAACAGCAATGGAAAATCCTGAATAAAAGATTAACAAAAACCTGAAGCAGTACAATTAAAGAATATTATATCACAATTAACTGTGCTTACTGATACAAACACTAGGGTGGCTGCATATTAGATACTCTTATTAAATATAATCCATGACATGAATAGATCCAAGGAAAAATTATTTGATCATTTCCAGAGGGGTCAAAAGTCATCATTATTTATTTATTATTATTCATTCTTGACTGCAAAAGATAAAATGTAAATACTTCCTTAACCAGAAAAAAGATTCTGAGGCAATAACAAGATATCCTCTATATTATTCTCTTTGAATCTTGTAATTGGACTAGAGAGAAAAAGTAGAACTATAAAAATTAAAGACTGTTTCTATTTGCATTCATTATTATTACATAACCAGAAAGTAAAGAGAATCATCTAAGCCATCACTATGGAAAGTAATAAGAGAATAAACCTAGGGACAAAGTTAATAAACAGAAATAAAAAAACTTTCAAACACATACTTAAAAAAATAATTGAGAACTATACTGGTAGAAAATTCCTTATTTCTGATACCAAGTAAAAAAGGATAAAATACCTGGGGAGAGATAAACAGGAAGAAATACATATGGCCTATATAAAGAAAACTATAAAGAAAGTAAGTCAAACAAATGGGAAAACATAATATGCTCTTAGATCCAGAGACAAGTAATCTCATGTGCCCTGACAGAAGTATAAACTGTCAGGCTGCTTACAATAACCTGTCACTACCCATGGAAATTACAAACATATATAACCCTTGAGAAGGAAATGGCAACCCACTCCAGTGTTCTTGCCTGGAGAATCCCAGGGATGGGGGAGCCTGGTGGGCGGCCGTCTATGGAGTTGCACAGAGTTGGACACGACTGAAGCGACTTAGCAGCAGCAGATACCCCTTGATCTAGTGATTCTAACCCCAGGAATTTACTCTGTAGATAGTCCTGCTCCCATGTGAAGGAATGTGTGATTAAGGTTATTCATTACAGAACTGTCTGCAAAAGCAAAAGATTGGAAATTACCCATATCCATTAGATTACTGGTGGAAACAGTGGCTGACTTTATTTTTCTGGGCTCCAAAATCACTGCAGATGGTGACTGCAGCCATGAAATTAAAAGACAGTTGTTCCTTGGAAGAAAGCTATGACCAACGTAGACAGCATATTAGAAAGCAGAGACATTACTTTGTCAACAAAGGTCCATCTAGTCAAGGCTATGGTTTTTCCAGTGGTCATGTATGGATGTGAGAGTTGGACTATAAAGAAAGCTGAGCACAGAAGAATTGATGCTTTTGAACTGTGGTGTTGGAGAAGACTCTTACGAGTCCCTTGGACTGCACGGAGATCCAACCAGTCCATCCTAAAGGAGATCAGTCCTGGGTGTTCACTGGAAGGACTGATGCTGAAGCTGAAACTCCAATATTTTGGCCACCTGATGCAAAGAACTGACTCACTGAAAAAGAGCCTGAGGCTAGGAAAGACTGAAAGAGGGAGGAGAAGGGGACAACAGAGGATGATATGGTTGGATGGCATCACCAACTCAATGGACATAGGTCTGGGTAAACTCCGGGAGTTGGTGATGGACAGGGAGGCCTGGCGTGCTGCAGTTCAATGGGTCACAAAGAGTCAGACATGACTGAGGAACTGAACTGAACCCATAAAACAAAATAGGATGCTGCTGTATAAAACGATAAATGTTTCAATGTACTAAAACCCCTCAACTCTTGGCAATATTTATTATTGTTGAAAACGCACATTCTTCTTAAGGGAGAAAAAAACCCATTTCCAACATTTAGGTATAGTGACCAATAGAAACATAACTCTAAATGTTGAGGAGGGGGGAATCAGAACCGTGACTTAAAGATTTTATCCACTGATCTTGGGTTTTTTTTTATTCACTGATCCTTCAAGATTTTATCCATTTATCTTGGATTTTTTTATTCATTGATCCTATCCAAGTCTTATTTTCATGAACATTCAAATGAGAGATTTTATTAATATAAAAGTAGTAAACACTGTGTTTAAGATGTAACCATATTACCAACTTGATCCATAGATTCAATGCTGCTGCTGCTAAGTCACTTCAGTCGTGTCTGACTCTGTGTGACCCCATAGACAGCAGCCCACCAGGCTCCCCAGTCCCTGGGGTTCTCCAGGCAAGAATACTGGAGTGGGTTGCCATTTCCTTCTCCAATGTATGAAAGTGAAAAGTGAAAGTGAAGTCATTCAGTAGTGTCCAACTCTTCATAACCCCATGGACTGCAGCCCACCAGGCTCCTCCATCCATGGGATTCTCCAGGCAAGAGTACTGGAGTAGGGTGCCACTGCCTTCTCCAAGATTCAATGCAATCCCAATCAAAGTCCAAGCAAGTTATTTTATGAGTATCAACAAGCTGATTCTAAAGTTTTTATTAAGGAGAAGAACCAAAGTGAAGGACTGATGCTACCTGACTTCAAGACTTACCTTAAAGCTACAGTCATCAAGACAGTGGGTACTGGTGAAAGCATAAAGCAAACAGGTCAATGGAAGAGAATAGAGAGCCCAGTAACAGACTTGGATAAATACAGTTAAATGACCTTTAACAAAGGAGCAAAGGCAACACAATGGAGTGAAGACAGTCTCCCCAACAAACAGTGTTGGAACAGCAACATACCAAAACAAAAAATCTACCTTATACCCTTCACAAAAAGTAAGTCACAATGGATCACAGGCCTAATTGTAAAAATTCAAAACTACAAAACTCCTAGACGATAATGTAGGAGAAAACCTAGATGACATTGGGTACGGTGAAGACTTTTGAGATAATAACACCACGAACACGATCCATAAAAAAAAAATTGGTAAACTGGACTTTGAGATAATAACACCATGGACACGATCCATTAAAAAAAAAAATTGATAAACTGGATAAAACTAAAACTGTGGCTTTCCAAAAGAATTAAAACACAGGCCACAGATTGGGAGAAAATATTTGAGATTCTGATAAAGGACTTTATCCAATATATGCAAAGAACTCTTGAGAGAAGATATACAAATGGGAAACAAGAATATAAGAAAATGCTTCACATCGTATACCATCAGGCAAAGGGAAATTAAAACAAGGAGCTACCATGACACAGAACGTCCAAAATTCAGAACACTGACAACACCCCGTGCTGGCGAGGGTATCGAGGAACAGAAACACTCATTCACTTTGGGAATGCACAATGGTAGAGCCACACTGGAAGACAGTTTGGCATCCCTTAAAAAATGAAATAATCAGCATACTATTAGCAAGTGCACTCCTTGGTATTTACCTAAAGGAGTTTAAAACTTATGTCCACACAAAAATCTTAATACATATATTTATAGCAGCTTTATTCATAATTGCTGAAGTCTGGAAGCAAACAAAATGTCATTAGGTAAATGGATTAACAAACTGCAGTACCTCCAGACAACAGAGAATTTTATTCATACTAAAATGAAATGAGCCATCAAACCATGGAAACACATGGAAGAGCCTTAAATAAATATTACTAAGTGAAAGAAGCCAATCTGAAAAGGTGACATATTGTATGATTCTAACTTTATGATGTTCTGGAAGGGGCAAAACGATGTAGACAGTAAAAAGATCAGTGGTTGCAGAAGGCAGTGGGGATGAACAGGTAGAGCACAGAGGACTGTCAAGGCGATGAAAATGCACTGTACCATATAATACCGATGGATATATGTCATTAGGCATGCATGCTCAGGCACTTCAGCTGCATCTGACTCTTTGTGACCCCATGGACAGAAGCCTGCTACGCTCCTGTGTCCATGGGATTTTCCTGGCAAGAATACTAGAGTGGGTTGCTATGCACCCCTCCAGGAGATGTTCCTGACCAAGGGACTGAACCTGTGTCTCCTGCGCCCCCAGCATTGCAGGCGAGTACCTTATTGTTGAGTCACTTGGGAAATCCCAAATGTCATTATACATTTGTCCAAACACAGAGAAAATACAACATCAAGAGTGACCCTGAATGTAAACTATGAACTCTGGGTGATTATGATATTAGTGTACATTTATCTTTGGCAAAAAAAAAAAATACCACTTTGGTGAGTGATATTGATAATGGAGTATGCGCTGCATGTGTGGGGACAGGGGTTATATGGGAAATTTCTGTACTGCCCTCCCAATTTGGTTTTAAACCTAAAACAAATTAAAAAAAATTGAACTCTTCAATTGAGCTCTCTAAAAACTTTTAAAAGTTTTTCATTTCAGTATTACAGATATGCATAAGATGTAAAGCCACCCTCAACTCATCCAGTCTCATTTTCCAAGGTGATTTTGACCATATATGTTTTTATTTTGATTGGCAGCAAAAAGTCTACATAGGATGCTTACATTTCCATTTCTTGATCGATCATCTGTGGATGGATGCCTATTGATTTTGTGCCATGAACGAGAATGAATTAACTCTGAGACACTATCACAATCCAACCAGACTTCCCATTTGTGCTGGTAATGTTTTCATTATTTGTAGACCTTTAAGCATCTATTTTGATTGATCAACTCTAAGTAGTACTTGTTAACTGTCTACTATGTGAGATGAAGAAACTTACAAATAGGCAAAATTCAACATAATCAAAGATGAATTCTAAGAAGCATTTACCTTGTTCATAAAGTAGCTTCATATTCGAACCTTTGCAGGCAACCAGGTTGTTGAGCAATGCAACCACACTTTGCATGGTGTTACCCAGAATGTTCTCCTGATGTTCCTGCAACAGAGTACCATTTTCATCATAACTGTACAGAAACAGAGTAACATCATTACATCATAAAAAAGACAAATGGTCACACGGCCGACCTCCCTTCATTCTTTGCACAAGGCTGGGTGATTATCTTTTTCCACTCAAAGGGGGCACAGTTTGCTCTGTGTTAAGGTCCCATCGGTGAGTCAGGTGAGCTGGGAGGCAGCGTGAACCACTCAGGGCACAGCATGGTTGCGTGCTGTCCCTGCCCACGCGCTGAGGGACAGCACTCTGCCCTCGGGGCCTCTGACGGGCAACTAAGGAGTCGGAGTGACTAGAGATCTAGTACGTGGAACTTATGAAACCACACCTGAAAGGGACTTTGAGATCACAAAAGGAAACCTTCTTAAAGGAACATTTCTGCAATTTTGAGAGTCGACTGTTACTGCTGTCTTCCTTCCTCACTCTTACACCTGGCTGGTGACACTGAATATGCCTTACTGCAGCACTGCTTCAGTGTAATGAGCTATACGGGGACCTGGAGGAGTGAACTCTGCTTTCCCTAATGCTTCACATCGCATTGCAGGGAGTGACTTTGGTCCAATTTCTCATTGACAAGACATAAAAGATAACTTCTTTCTAACTTTTTAAGGGATCCCAAAGATTTTCTTTTCAAATACTTTTAGAGTCACAGCAGAGTTGTAAAGACAGCATACAGAGTCTCCATACACCCTTCACCCAGCTTCCCCTGTTAGCATCTTATCCAACCAACGTACACTCATCAAAACTAAGGTACCACTGGTACAGTGCTAATAACAAAACTATTCAAATGTCACATTTTCTGCTAACATCCTTTTCTGTTCCAGGATCCAGTCCAGGATCCCATGTTGCATTGGGAATTAAGTCTTTTTTACAACTTTTATTTACAAAGTGCCCACTGTTTTAGGTACTTGGTTTATATCAGTGAATAAAAGAGACCAAAAATTTTTTTTTTATTTCCAAAAAAGCAGCCCCACCCTTGTGGAATTTACATGTAGCAGTGGAAGAAGACAATAAATACATTCTATGTTAAAGGATGAAACACACTGCAAGAGGAGACAGGACAGGGGACAGCAGTTTGGGGGTGCTGTAGGGGAAGGTTACAACTTTAAACAAAGTAAGGCCTACCTCCTTCAGAAGACCGCATCTGACCACATCTGGACTGGTACTTTTATTATTGCCAGGTTCTATTTGCTTGTTTGTTTTGGAATAGTCACATCAATGTTCATGGAGCCTGGCACTTTGCATGATGTACTCTGCATATAAGTTAAATAAGCAGGATGACAATATACAGCTTTGACATACTCCTTTTCCGATCTGGAACCAGTCTGTGGTTCCATGTCCAGTTCTAACTGTTGCTTCTTGACCTGCATACAGATTTCTCAGAAGGCAGATAAGGTAGTCTGGTATTCCCATCTCTTTTAAGAATTTTCCACGGTTTGTTGCGATCCACACAGTCAAAGGCTTTGGCATAGTTAATAAAGCAGAAGTAGATGTTTTTCTGGAACTCTTGCTTTTTTGATGATCCAGCGGATGTTGGCAAGTTGATCTCTGGTTCCTCTGCCTTTTTTGAATCCAGCTTGAACATATGGCAAGTTCATGGTTCATGTACTGTTGAAGCCTGGCTTGGAGAATTTTGAGCATTACTTTGCTAGCATGTGAGATGAGTACAATTGTGTGGTAGTTTGAACATTCTCTGGCATTGCCTTTCTTTGGGATTGGAATGAAAACTGACCTTTTCCGGTCCTGAAAACTCCACTGCTGAGTTTTCCAAATTTGCTGGCATATTGAGCACAGCACTTTCACAGCATCATCTTTAGGATTTGAAATAGCTCAAATGGAATTACATCACCTCCACTAGCTTTGTTCATAGTGATACTTTCTAAGGCCCAGTTGACTTTGCATTCCAGGATGTCTGGCTCTATGTGAATGATTACACCGTGATTATCTGGGTCATGAAGATCTTTTTTGTATGGTTCTTCTGTGTATTCTTGCTACCTCTTCTTAATATCTTCTGCTTCTGTTAGGTCCATACCATTTCTGTCCTTTATTGTGCTCATCTTTGCATGAAATGTTCCCTTGGTATCTTTAATTTTCTTGAAGAGATCTATAGTCTTTCCCACTCTATTGTTTTCCTCTATTTCTTTGCATTGATCGCAGAGGAAGGCTTTCTCATCTCATTGCTATTCTTTGGAATTCGGCATTCAAATGGGTATACCTTTCCTTTCCTCCTTTGCCTGTAGTGTCTCTTCTTTCCTCAGCTCTTTGTAAAGCCTCGTCAAACAACCATTTTGCCTTTTTGAATCTCTTTTTCTTGGGGATGGTCTTGATCCCTGCCTCCTGTACAATGCCACGAACCTCCGTCCATAGTTCTTCAGGCACTCTATCAGATCTAATCCCTTGAATCTCTTTGTCACTTCCACTGTATAATTGTAAGGGATTTGATTTAGGTCATATCTGAATGGTCTAGTGGTTTTCCCTACTTTCTTCAATTTAAGTCTGAATTTGGTAATAAGGCATTCATGAGCTGATTCACAGTCAGCTCCTAGTCTTGTTTTTGCTGACTGTATAGAGCTTCTCCATCTTTGGCTTCAAAGACTATAATCACAATCTTATTTCAGTTTTGACCATCAGGTTATCAATAACCTCAGATACGCAGATGACACCATCCTTATGGCAGAAAGCGAAGAAGAACTAAAGACCCTCTTGATGAAAGTGAAAAGACAAGAGTGTTGGCTTAAAACTCAACATTCAGAAAACTAAGATCATGGCATCCAGTCCCATCACTTCATGGCAAATAGACGGGGAAACAATGGAAACAGTGAGAGACTTTATTTTCTCAGGCTCCAAAATCACTGCAGATGGTGACTGCAGCCATGAAATTAAAAGACACTTGCTTCTTAGAAGAAAAGCTATGACCACCCTAGACAGCATATTAAAAAGTAGAGACATTACTTTACCAACAAAGGTCCATCTAGTCAAGGCTATGGTTTTTCCAGCGGTCATATACAGATGTGAGAGTTGGATCATAAAGAAAGCTGAGCAACAAAGAATTGGTGCTTTTGAACTGTGGTATCAGAGAAGACTCTTGAAAGTTCCTTGGACTGCAGGGAGATCAACCCAATCCATCCTAAAGGATATCAGTCCTGAATATTCATTGGAAGGACTGATGCTAAAGCTGAAACTCCAGTACTTTGACCACCTGATGCAAAGAACCAACTCACTGGAAAAGACCCTTATGCTGGGAAAGACTGAAGTCGGGAGGAGAAGGGGACGACAGAGGATGAGATGGTTGGATGGCATCATCGACACAATGGACATGAGTTTGAGTAGGCTCCGGGAGTTGGTAATGGGAAGGAAATGGCAACCCACTCCAGTGTTCTTGCCTGGAGAATCCTAGGGATGGAGGAGCCTGGTGGGCTGCCGTCCATGGGGTTGCACAGAGTTGGACATGACTGAAGCTACTTAGCAGGGAAGCCTGATGTGCTGCACTCCATGGGGTCACAAAGAGTTGGACACTACTGAGTGACTGAATTGAACTGATATCAGTATTCTCCAGTGTTAGTGGCCTATGAGTTACATCCTCATCTGAATTTAGTATCAGTTTGATGATACCCCTTGTCCCTTCATTTTATTCCACAAATATTTATTGTGCATCTAATATCAATTTCTGGGCGAGACAGTAGAACTCCCTAGTATTTAATAAAAGCAACTGGATCAGTGTATTTTTACTGGTAGATCTTCAAATATTTTTTTCAAAAACATCTTAGCATCAATATTGATCCAACTTTATGTCCATTTTCCAAGAAAATCATCTAAAATGCCCCAAGTTTTCAAACATTCTGTAACAGAATCATACAGAACTACCTCTCCTGTCTTTACCTATCTTCTCTGAGCTGACTGACATCACCTTTTACACTATCTCCTCCCTCTTCTTGATCAGACTCACCAAAGCCTTCCCTATATTACAGGTCTTTTCAGGGAGCCAGCTTTCCATTTTAGTCAAGAATCTGCACTTGTGACTTTGAGTCGGTCACTACAAATGTACGCAATTCCCACTTTCCTCACCTAGATACATATGAGGATGGCCCTTTCCTGCCCACTCATACTTAAAGAGTTGCCCCAAAGACTGGCTTTGGCAAATTGGACTCATTTGGGCAGAGGTTTTAAGGGCTAGAGATGGCTTCACTGTCCCATCCTTCTTCTGCCTCGTGACCAGTCTGGAGGGAAGATGCGCCAATAGCCCAGGCCTCAGAATGAGGACATTCAAAAGAGCTGCTCAGAGTCCCTTGATGAACACACAGTTTTGAAAAGCTCACCAAAAAAAAAAAATAATAATCAACACAGCATCAGGCTCTAAACTGCAGTCAACAGACATGTACATCCCACCAATGGGAGTCACTCTATTTCTTGAGCCTAATCATCTACAAAAGGTCTGCTCTCCAAATATCAATGCCTGGAAAGTTCTATTCTTTGGAAACACAGGTATTAAAGTAGATGTTCATGTTTGACTGTTTCACTGACACCAGCTTAAGAATATTAATGTGGAAGCAGTGGGCTACCACCAATTTCATCTAATTATTCTTACAACTGGTTGGAGGGAAAGGGTGATTAATAAGCACCAAGATGACATGACATGTTACTCATGAAAAAGTAGCTAACGATACAAAGGAAACTTATTCTTGTGAAGAATAAAGACAGTATAAATCTCTTGTTTCCATTTGGCAAAATTATACCAGTCCTTGTTCAAAGGCCAGTGTGTTGGAAAATATAGGTCAGTTTTACTAGAGATAAATCCACTGTTCCTTTCATAAACATATTTTTGTGACTATATATGACTTTTTTACGCTCTTGGAGGTATTTTTGGCTTGTTGTAAAGTCAATACTTCAGTTTTTCCTGGTGCTCAAAAGTGAGCGTCACTTGTTGATAAAGGCATTTTCTTTAAGTACAAAAGCCAACTTTTCAAACCTCCACTACCCCTAAATACTAAGAGCCCAGGACCATACCCCAGCCAACTAAGTCCTGAGACTCCTGGCCTGGAGTTTGCAGTCACTGCAGAAGGAGGGGCTCTGCCAGCCCCACAGTGCTCCATCCGCAAAAGGGCATAAAGGTGCACTCTGGCTATCAAGAGCCCCCACTAACCTTATCACTGGAAATGCTCAGGGAACAATATCTGATGCAGAGAATAGAGACCAAAGATCCTACAACCAGACTGGGAGACATGGCTCCTTTTCTATTTCAGCCATTATTCAAAACACTTTGTTTTAATTTCTTTGCTATTGATTTTTAAACCATTCACAGACCATGAACTTTGTTCAATATAAAACAGGGGATTTGCTAAAATTTTATTCACTTCTTCCTTCTTATACCTACAAGAATGCTTCTTACTTAGTTTGAAAGAGAGAAACCAGTGACTGTACCTGCTCAAGGAAACGATGTGGTTCTCTAGGGGAAATCAGACAGTAACTGCTGTGGCCTGGAACTTAATTTCCCCAAAAAACAGTGCTCAAGACATGAGAAGAGCAGGTGAGACAGTGTGAATGTGAATTAAGCACACTTTTATTAATTTCTATCAAATTAAGCTATTTCACTTCTCTTAGCAACTTTAATAAGATTTCTTTCTGCAGTTCACAACCACATTCATAGCCCACAGGGGATAAGTTATGCTATGAAAAACATCGTATTTCTTTCAAAGGCAGAGTAGAGAATTATATGAAGGGAGAAGATATCAGGGTAAATATGTGGGGACTCTGGAAGATTAGCGTAAAGAGGAAAGGAACCACAAGTTTGATTCAAAGACCACAGGCCGGAGATGGAGGCGAGGGACAACGCTGATTAAGGGCTGTGTCTTCATTAGATGTTCCTCTAAGACAGCACCTTTCCCTAAAAAGAGTCCCATGGCTCACCAACAAAACAAGGGGTCCACACCACTGAGCTCCAACACATTCAGTAAGAGCAGTGTAAGGAGGGAGGGAAACATTGAATGACCCACAACAGGGCCTCTGGCACAGGGTCAGGGGCCGGGACACCAGCAGCTTCTGTGCTGACGGCGGCAGAGCAGCCACGTGAGCCCAAGCACGGACAAGGCAGAGGTGAGAATACACTGATGAGGGACTGCATGCCATGGCCCGCACTGCAAGCCCTCCACCTGTATCGTCTCATTTAATCCTCACCAAAACTCCGAGGTGGCTACAAATCTCCCCTTCTCACAGCTAAGGCTCTGAGGTTAGGGAGGTGAAGTGTCACTCACCAAAGATCACCAAGCTTCCTGATTGTGAGGCTGGGATCCAATCTAGGAGATGGAAGGTGACCCTTTATCACCAAGCAACGCTGCCTAGTGACAACACTGACGGAGCAGGAGGGCGGAGCGCAGGACCTCAGGGTCACTAGTCAGCCCATCCCAGGATAACCAACACGACACAAGGGCCAGGGACGTAAAGGACTCTGGAGCAGGGGGTGGAGAGAGGACAGAAAGACTGATTTGAGGCTGCTGTTCTAACACTGCCCTCTAACTTCTCTGGCTACAATATGCCCAGCCCTGTGTTACCACCACTGGGACCTCCTGGCTTCAAAAGATCCCTTAATATAGACGGCCTATCATGAGATATGCAACCCAGGAAGCAAGATGTAGGTATATTTGGCAACTACAGGACAGAAAAGAATGAGTGTACCACACCCAAGAATGAAGTTACACAGTGGCCCCACAGTCAACAGTCACAGGACTGAGACGCTCAGTGTCAGCACTGGCTGAGGGGCAAGAATGGAAGCTGAGCTCACGGGAGAAGGAGAAGCCAGCACTGCCCTCCCACAAAGACACCCAAGACGATCCTACTGCACCTGAGGATTATGATGAAAATCTTCAACCCCTCCGTCCAGAACCCGATACGGAGAGCTGACCTAATTTGTGCGCCCAACACCACGGTGTGCGGACATTTAATAAACAGGGCACTTGAGAGTTCTAATAAAACATAGCATTTGCCAGTAGAGATAATTAGAATTGAAGCCGCAAAATTCTAGCGTTTGGCAACATAGATGAAACAACTTCATTAAGACGTACAGCTTCAGCAAATGAAAGGCAGGAGAGCACTGGACCCTGAAGAATCAGCCTTCTTGAAACTAATTGCTTCAGTGCTTAAAGAGGACAGCTCTGTAACACCAAGGGCACAGCAAGGAAATGACGCTGGAAAGCAATCAGCCTTCCCAAAGCGCTCTCACTTGTAAACACAGCGTTAGACTCCCTTCCAACATATAAAGGTGGAAGTGGTGCTGGAAGACTTCAGATGAAAATGTTGGGCTGGGGTCTCAACAGTCAAGGTAGGAGATACCTCGAACGATCAACAGTAACAATGAACCACGGTCACTCTCTTCTGCCCTTGGTGTGGGCTAGAACTCAAAAGACAATGTATCAGGAGACAAGAACCGATCCTGGGAGGTTAGGAAGGAGCCACCGAAAGAATGAGAAGTAGAAGCACACCCAAATGACACGCACATGACATCCACGATCTCTCGGAAATGAACACACAGCATATCCCATTCAGCGCACATGGTCAGGTAACATTTCGGGGTCGGCGGGGGGCAGGCTTATGTTGCTGTGCCACCTGTCCCTGGACTGTGCAGGCACTTGCACTTGGTCCAGAGGCGTTGCCACGGGACACAGGGTGGCATCAACCCACGATCCTTTCCATATCTTCTCCTGCATGGCCAGACTCCTAGAGATCTGGAGCCTGCAGAAAGGAGCCTGCATCGTGGAACCGCATACACTACCACATTTAACACAGACAGCCAGAGGGAATTCGCTGTATGACTCAGGCAGCTGAAACCTGGAGCTCTGTGACAGCCTGGAGGGGTGGGAGGAGATTCAAGAGGGAGGGGACATACATATACCTGTGGCTGATTCATGGTGATGGGTGGCAGAAACCAACACAATATTTGTAATGTAATTGTCCTCCAATGAAAAATTTTAAAAAAATTTTTAAGAAAAAGGAGCCTGCAGAGCACCCAAACAACATTGAGTCCACATGTGGGGAGAAGGACACTTCATATTATTGAGTTTTCCACAAGGCTGTTTCACCGGCAGTGCTAACTCGATGGAATCTAAACTGAGCTCGGCTCCTTTGCCCTTGCTCTTCCTCTTTTCTGTTTTCCATTTTAACGAACCCTCCAAGCTGCCCGGCGACCCAGCCATGCATCTTACAATCACCAGAGACGACTGCCTCCACTCATGTCTCCCACATCTGACCAGCCACAGCAGGCCCCTGGTTTTCCCCGAGCCCCTCTTCAATCTACTTTCCATCCCCACTACCATCTCTTAATGTGTCTCTATCCCTGGCCTCACCGTCCTGACAGCTGACAGCTGCTGCTTTCGAAAGCAGGAGAGATTCGTTTCCACTCCTGGGGCTGACATCTGGGGCCGCGGGGTCTGGGGAATGAGTGCGCTGGAGGTTACAGTAGGTCCAGGACGGAGGGAGGGCCATTGATTCCCACAGTCCAGTTTGTTCAAAGTCCTGGCGGGATCCCAAGGCCTGAGAGTGGGAGAACCACAAGAACCAGGAGATGACAGAGCAAGGCAAATCCAAGGCCTTGGGCACAGAGTAATTTAAAATGAACTCACTCGTGTAACTCATAAATATGTATGAGTGTTAGCCGCTCAGTTGTGTCTGACTCTTCGGGACCACATGGACTATAGCCTGTGCCAGGCTCCTCTGTCCATGAATTTTCCCTCATAAATATACACCTGGGGTTTCCTGGCAGAAAGGACAGAATTTGGGGGTCCAAAGTGGGCCTGTTTGGGGTGTGAGGGAGCTGGTGCTGGGCCTCTGCTTTGCCAGCTGTGAAGCAGTCACCCAGCTCCTCTGCCCTGTGGTCGGGGTTTCATGGGACTTAGCAGGCTCCGAGGAGACTCGATGGGGTCGGGGGAGGGGACCTGAAAAGGGTCTTCTTCCATCTGTAGACAAAACCATATGATGTTCTCGGCCCAAGAGCCTGGCGGCATAAAATTAACTCCCTTCTTTTAGCTGGATCGCCCTCCATCTTTCTGGTTAGGGACATGAGAGAGAAGAGTTTCAGATGGATTTTAAATGTGACTGACAGGTACGGTGGAGGCCCTCTAGCCGCACATAACAGTTATTATTAGCGATGCGTTCCGGTTGGCGCAGACGGGGGTCTGGGTCAACTGGAGCCATCTGTCAATCGGTGTGCCCACGCGGCTCGAGGGTCCTGGTCTGTGTAACACCCCTGGCAGTGCGCTGCAGATGCCCTTCCAGCAGGTTACCACGTCTCTTAGCTTCCCCGGCCATGCCCTCTCACGTTATTTAGGCTTGCAGCAGGAAGATTCCGTCCTCTGGGCTCCCAGGAGGGCCCAAGGCCTCAAGGCAGATGCAGTGGGCCAGCGCCAATGCTGTTCAGGAGGGAGAACCCTGGCCACAGAGCCAAAGGCAAGCGGCCAGGACCGCGGCCACAGGGATGGATCGTCCCCCTTTGTGTGTCTGCCTGCAGTGTTGCCAGACAGGCCCCTCCTGACCCACAACATGCTCTCTGAGCTAAGCACAGGCTGGGAGCAGGGCGGCGGAGGAGAGAGAAAAAATACAGGTGTGCGCCCAGACACAAAACCCTTCCTGCCTTCTTCTAGCATCCCTGCCACAGTCCAAAGTGAAAACAACAATAATAGTAATAAAAAACAATAATAAAGGTTTGGCAAACAGATTTATTCTTAAACATTCGGGCCAGATGTCACTGCTGTGGCTGGCAGGGGGGGCTACCTTTCTCGTGTTGCCTGACGTTTCCACCACCATCTTGTGCCTGCCTTCATCACAGCACCTGCCACAACCCCTTGACTGTTGAGCCATTCCTGGCTCAACCCTGAGCCCTCTGGGGGCAGAACTGGGACTTTTAGCCAGGTCTCCAGAGCCAAGGTGTGGTGGCTGGTATGCAGTGGCCTCTGGTAAATTACGGAAATGCTCCATGTTGCTTATATGATGAACACAGCTGGGGAGGCAATATATGGCTTGTGGGATGCTCCTTTGAGAAACGAACTTGTCAGCGACTAGAAACCGCCTTCAATCAAGCAATCGATACATATTTATGGAGCACCTAAAATTTGCTATTTAATGGTGTGAAACAGAACTATACAAGGATAAAAAATGATCTCGCTTAAAATGTTTTCAATCAGTATCTCATTTACTTTTGAATAATGTTTGCAATAAGGGAAACATTCAGTCTTTTGACTTCAAATGAAATTCATAAGAATCTCTCACCTGCTGCGTATGTATTAAGTACTCATGAAGCACTTGCATCCACACGGAAAATGTACACTCTGAAATTTTGAAAGACCTTAACACAGTTTTAATAAGACCCTCCATTAAAGGTAACTGCTCACCAATACAAATAAGTGTCCCATTCGAAAGAAAGAAAATATTACATAAGGCAAAAATGAATGAAAAGATCAGAATTATCAAAAGACAGTTTTCAACTATAGATCTCTTGACTATGGGAGTTTTCCATGTGTTGGTATCATAGATCCTGTCTCAAAGTAGTACTAGTAAGTCCTACAGGAAAAAGAAATTAGTGGGAATTAACTGGAAGCTTATTTAAACCTACAGTTTTGAGACACATAAAGGAACAATGCAATAAGCAAAAAGAAAACTGAGCTAAAAAAGAAAAAAAAAGAGCTTCTTGGCCTGCCCCATTATTCACCAGCTGGCAAACCTGGAACAAAGCAAGAATCATACTACCAGACTTTGGAAGAATCTGAGAGAATTTTCTAGGTCAATCATTTGATTTTAAATATAAAGAAAGAGAAGCCCTGAGAAAAGAACAGAGGAACAGAGCCTGGACTGAGACTCAGAAGTGTGTCTTCCTTTTCCATTACCTCATTTTGCCCGCACCACTTGAAAAATCAAACCAGGGAATGGATCAGGCAGATGTGGTCCATACACTGCTGCCGCTGCTGCTGCGAAGTCGCTTCAGGCGTGTCCGACTCTGCGCGACCCCACAGACGGCAGCCCACCAGGCTCCCCCGTCCCTGGGATTCTCCAGGCAAGAACACTGGAGCGGGTTGCCATTTCCTTCTCCGGGTACATATACTACTCAGCCATAAAAAAGAATGGAATAATGTCATTTGCAGCAACATGGATGCAACCAGAGGTCACCATACTAAGAGAGAAGTCAGAGAAAGACAAATGTATCACTTACTTATGGCACAAATGAGCCAATCTATGGAGCAGACTCTCAGACACAGACGATAGACTTGTGGCCGCAGGGGCTGGGGAGGCACCGAGGGAGAGTGTGGGGTTAGCATATGCAAACTACTTATACAGACTAGAGAAACAAGAAGGCCCACACAGTAGGTATAGCACAGGGAACTACATTCAATATCCTATGATAAATCATAATGGGGAAGAAGACAAAAAAGAATGTATATATAATTGAATCACTTTGTTGTACAGCAAAAAAATCGGCACAACACTGTAAATCAACTATACTTTAAAAAAAATAATAAAGATCACATCAGGGTATGGAGACTCAAGGAGGGAGCTTTTAAAACAGATAAAATTTGTGTGCACACTGCACAAGTCATACCTGAAGCACTGCTGCCGGGGGCTGTAGACTCAGTTGTCCTTAACACCTTCTTTGACAGGTCAGCTCTTATCCTTCAATAGCAAGTGGTAGGTGGGCTACCACTGAGCAAATGAGAAACCTTAGCAAAATGCCTAGTGACCCCAAGGCCCCCAAAGCAAATACTTCCTGGATCTGATAGGATTTTTCAACCAGTTTTTGTTGCAGAGGGCCATCTCTAAAGAGAAGATAGAAGAACCAAGCCACTTCACATAGCATAGATGTTCAACAAAGAGCACCTTTTCCCAAAAAGTTATTCTGAGCATGTAACAAATCAGACACCAGGGAAACTCCAAACATATATATGTGATGTTCAAAATCAGTAGCATAAGGCAGTCCAGATCTCTGTCACTCACCCCAGAATTTGCTGCACACTTCTGTTATCAATCTCCATAATGGAGGGCAATCAGTTTTCCTTTTCTTAAACTCTAGTTAGTAACAGCAATACTTGTATAAACACATTGGAAAATTCAATAAGCTCATTTTGGGCCACACAGTGATAAAAACTATAACATCTTGGAGAATAAATTGGCAGCATGCAATGGGATGAAATCATTTCAGGAATTTTTCATCTTCTAAATGGGATTTTGTGCCCTTATTGGCATTTTAAAAAATTAACTAGAGTTGGAAGATTCCCTAGATTCAAGCATAAACTGGGCAATGTTAGTGTGGGTCATGCTGGACCATCATAGGGGGATCAAAGGGTCTTTTGCTGGGTAAAGGTTTGAGAGACAGGATCAATAAACCAGCAGACCCTGAACATAAGCACGGCATGGGCTAGGCAACAGGAAGTGCCAGGAGACTGACCAACTTGACCAGGGGAGAAAGTGACGGTAAACTGGTCAGTGTCCATTTCTGAAGTCGAAAAGAATGAGAACTTAAATTAATTCTATATGCCAAGCCAGACTGGAGGTCTAAGAGCCTTGAGACATCAGCCGACCCTCCCCTTTATTATCTATTCTGGGACAAACCCCCTTGGCAGCCCTTGTTCTATGCAGAGTGCCCATTTGGTCATGGCATTGATTCTGCATGAGTGCAACAGTCCCACCAGTCCAGGAGACGTCTCTGGAGCTCAGGAATGAGGGAGTGAGGAGGAGGGGAAAGGGGAAGCTATGGTGTTTTCGTATTTTTAACTCCTATAGCTCAATAAATGAACTTCAGCTTGAAGGGCTTAGATGTCAAATGGGCTTCATTAAATTTTTCTCATGCAAGTCTAAGAAAAAAAAAAAATCAGAATGAGTCCTAAGAACAAGGGGAGGGTAGAAGGATGGGAGGGAGGGCAGATAGAAGGGAGACAGACTAGAGAGGGAGAGAGGATGGGAAGGAAGAAAGGAGAGTCAGAAAATATTTTCCCAAGAAGAAAAGTGAACCCAGGCGGGCTGAGCTGGGGGTATAAGCCCTCGTCTGCAAGTGTCAGATCGAGAAGTCTCTGCATCACCAGGCAGCTGCTCACCTCCACCCGGAATAAAAAGTGAGTCATAGTCCCAGCACAAGTCCAGCCTCTGGGTGCCTCCCAGTAAACCCTGACCAGCGTTTCAGAGAGAGGAGCACAGAGACAGAGCTCTTGTTCTTGCAAGAACCCTTTACTCCTGTTGGGATGCACATCATGAACTTGTCTTGGCGTGCGGTGAACAAGGAAGGGGTGCTTATCTTTGGGAGATGCCCCTGGGCTTCAGAGGCACATGGAGCCCATTCTCGGAAGCCTGGATTTCATTATTTTCCAGGCTTACTGGCTAAACTCAGAATCTCATCTCTCAGAGCACAAGTAGCAGGTTAAGCTAACCAACAGCCCAACACAACTGTTCAGGAGGCAGGAGAAATCATTCACGAAGCTCCAGTTCTGAACATTTCACATTAACTATGCTCTGGAGTTCAACAAAACAAGCAGGGCTCTGCCTTCCACCAGAGAGGCCGAGAGAAATGACTCTGAGCCACGTCATCCAAGTCACTGTCACCAGATCCAACAAGGGCAGAGAAAGAGGCAAAACCTCAGACAGCTGGAAACACGCTGTCTAAAGCCATGATGTCTCACAGATGACAGGGAGCCTTTCCCCTAGGGCGGCTCTGAGGGGCAGAGTGCCCAGCGGCTGCCTCATCAGGTGCAGGGCTGTGAGCTCCACTGGAAGCCAGCAGCAGCAGGGGCCGGGGAAAGCGGGGCAAGCACTGCCTTCTGCGGATGCAGACAGATTCCCGGGAAGAAATGATCTGCGTGGAGACTCAAGCTAAGGTCTTTCTGTTCCCTAACATACCCAATGCTATGTCTTTACAGATGAATGAGAGGTTAAACAACGTCAAATGATAACAATTTCTAAGCTTTGTGATTATAATCCAAAACCGTTCTGCACCATCTCAAATATTTCTCAGTGGATTATGGCCTAGATCAAACCAGTCCAATCCTAAAGGAAATCAACTCTGCATATTCATTGGAAGGACTGAGGCTGAAGCTCCAATACTCTGGCCACCTGATGTGAAGACTCGATTCATCAGAAAAGACCCTGATGCTGGGAAAAATGGACGGCAGGAGGAGAAGGGGACAACAGAGGACGAGATGGTTGGATGGCATCACCAACTCAATGGACGTGAGTCTGAGAAAGCTCTGGGAGATGGTGAAGGACAGGGAGGCCTGGTGTGCTGCAGTCCATGGGGTTGCAAAGAGTCAGCATGACTGAGCAACTGAACAACAAATGGCAAAGGACACTCCATCAGTTTTAGCGCTAGACTGGCATCCCCCATCCACCCATCCCCAGAACGCTCACTGATCAACCCAAGAACAACACAAAGTTGTGATATAAGGTGGAAAGAAAAATCCTCAGAATCTTGCTTTTCTTTAGACCCCTAAAAGGATCCCACAGAGCAGAACCCAGCTGAGTTACTATGAAGACCAACTTTGACACGTAAATGTTGGAAGGGAGGGAGAAAAGAGTACGTTTATGAATTACTGTCCTCTTAATCACAGGGTTTTATAACACAGAAAACAAAACTAACTTGAAGAGAATAAATGAATGATTCTAAGATACCACACTGAAGAAAAAAAGGTTTTAATGTGACACTGCATAAATTTTAAAACCTACAAATTCATACACTCACACAGACACACACAAAACTATGTTTACCAAGTACTACGTGAACCATTTGTTGGTTATTCATCATTTTGAGTAGTCTGCCCAACTGATAACCTCCTGTATTACAGAAATAGAGTATATTATGTTGAAGAAGGTAAAAAATGAAAAATCTCCTCCACACACAACTGAATGTCACTCCTTCAACAATTTGTACTGAAGACCAGTATATGCCAGGCCCGCCCTGGATCCTGATGAAGCGCCCCAAACGTGCCCCAAGACACCTGCCACTGGGGAGCTGCCCATCCAGTGGGTGGGCAGGGCAGACAGAACAGGCTAAGGGGCAGTGTGCCATGTCGAAGGCAAGTCCCGCTCTTAGCATCCCAGGAAGTGAGACCTTGAAAAACTGAGATGATGAGGGAAGACTTTAGGAAGGAGATTTTAGAACGGAGCTGGGCAGGAAGAAACAGCGGCCTTGGGGAGGCCTAGAATCTGAGGAAGAGCAGAGACCCTGTGACTTAGGAACGTGCAGCTGAGACGTCAGATGTTACAAGCACACACTGAGGCCAATCACTCTCAACACTCAGCTAAGAGTGCTGCCACATGTAGCATGCGCTCATGCTCAGTTCTGCCTGATTCTTTGTAACCCCCTGGACTGCAGCCCGCCAGGCTCCACTGCCCATGGAAGTTTCCAGGCAAGAATACTGGAGTGGGTTGCCATTTCCTCCTCCAGGCGATCTTCCTGACTCAGGGACTGAATCTGTGTTTCATGTCGCCTGCGTTGGCAGGCGCATTCTTTACCACTGAGCTGCCTGGGAAGCCCCTAGACTTTTGCAATCCACACTAAATTTTGCCTTATGCTAAGTGCCCAGGATACTGATTTCTTGAGAATTCACTGGAATTAAAAGCAAACTAGAAATACACTGTCACAATGACTCATGGACGTAAGTTACATCATCTCTGCACACAGTGGGGAGGAGTGGTGACATGTCGCCCTCATGGGCAGCTCACAGGGCTCACTCCAGCTCAGCTCAGCTCAGCTCAGCTCATCCTTCATCACCTGGCCTCTACCCTGTGGACCTCTGACTTCAGACCAAGTCTAAGTGCACTACATTCTACCTCTCTGGCTGGAAAGGTCAATTCTCACCCTTTAGTTACAGGAAACAGAGGGGGCAATTCCTTCTGGAGGTTTTTTAAGGCAAATGGACTCCTAACTGTCCTTCGACCATGAGCAGAAGGCTAACACTACTAATGATTCTGTTACTATCTACAAATATGATTTAGCCGTGGATATACTTGATGGTACAGGGATAACCAGAGGGACTCTTATGAATTCTCAGAGCCTCTGCACTTCAGGGACAGTCATCAGTATGTCTGAGTTTTTGTTTTCAACTATAACACCAAACTTCTGTCTGAAAACTCTCAGATAACGATACATACGGCTTTCAAGAGATGAGGTTAGAAAGAGGATATATGATATTCTGGATGTGAGATGCTGATATCAAATAGCAGAAATGAAAGAAGAACATATTATTAGCTATTTTTGTTTTTTAATGGAACTTGCCCGCTTCTGTGTGCTCCCCAGAAATGCCTCAGAGTTGCGCTGTAGCCGGAAGCCTAAATGAGGTCTCAGAAAAGATAATGGAGCTTTAATGATGGAAATAGTAAGAAAATTAAATCTAATCATGTTCCATTAAGCATACTTTAGCTCCCATTTTTACCAAATTATTTTATTATGATCTCGCCTCTGTCTATTGAAACAACCTTTTACAGTAATTTGATCTGCAAGCATAAACAAGTCTCGTTTATTTTCTACTATGAAACCCAGTGGGATTAATAAGATGAGATGGATCATCTAAAATTTTACCCATTCTAGCAATCAGGAAGTAACCATTCAGAGAGATGAATACTTTGTTTTATATTTATTTGGGAGGAGAATGTTACACTCTAATTATAGAGTCATATTCAACAGTAATGTATTACCTGCTTAGACAACGTTCAGCCAGGCAGCTCCTCCTAGACCAGACTTGAAAGGGAGCCACAGTCATCCCCCCGTCAGGAGCTGGTGGCTCCCACACTACTGGCCACTTTACCTTCTAAGGCCTTCAGCCCCCACGCCTGCCCTCCCTCTCGCTCTGTGATGCGCCGCTATCCTATTCAGAGTCTTGTGTTATTAATGACCAGACGTGCAGGACTGTTTGCTTCCAGAGAAACACTCCTGCACAGCCATCTAGTTGTGAGTCCTCGAGTGCATGAGTTGCGAACAATCACATGATCTGCCGAGGGGCACGCAAATGACTATCAACAATCACGCATCCTGTCATGGGACACTGCAGAGGAAGATGGGAGAGGCTGTTCATTCTGGACTCTGCAGAGAACAGAAGTGCCTGTCCAAACAGGCAGGTGGGGCTTCAAATATTCTTTCCAAGACATGTTTATTTGCATAATGTGTCATGATGAAAAAGATATAAAGCTTAAATAGAATCACAATTTGCTAATTAAATGAGTCTCTGGGCCAAATCCTGATGGACACTATCAAGAAATAAAGAATTTGGGAGGAAAAATTCTTATTTAGAAAGAATGGTATCCATGGAAGAAGAGGTGGGGGGAACAGTATATGATCACCAGACATAAATTGATACCAGTTTTCTATCCTAACTTTGTATTAAGGTCTGAAGAAAAACAACAAAAAACATAAAAGACAAGATAACAAGGAAACAATTTCAACTAGAGATCACAAAATGTAATAAGTTCATAATGATTACTAATATGCAAACACCCAAGGGACTGCCCTGGTGGTCCAGCGGCTACCACTCCACACTCCCAATGCAAGGGGGCCGGGTTCGATCCCTGGTCAGGGAACTAGACCCCACACGCCACAGCTGAAGTTCCCACATGCCTAACGAAAACCCAGCAATGCCAAACAAATACACAAAAATAAATATTTTCAAAAATGTGTAAATACCCAATAACATAGCAGCAACTTCCAGCAATCAGGAGAGCTGACGACACACACGCTACTAATATGTTACTACAGACCACCTCCTTTCATCTGAGCTAGGACACCGGTGTGGCCATGCACAACAACGCGCTCCATAAGCTGTATCTAGAGCTGTCATGTCAAATGCTAAACTCTACAGAGAATGAGAGAACAATTTTCAAGCATACACAGAGAATTCATGAAAATTCACCATAGCAGCCAGAAAGAAAATGTCGATAAATTTTGCCCCAAATAAAAATTCTTCACTGCAATTATTCAATACTATTAATTAACTTAAAAACCAAACAAGTTTTTCTTACATGCCATTTTTAAACCCTTGAGGGAAATACAGACCCAAACTGCAAAGTTTTATGAAAATAATGGTAAAGAAAACATAAAATATTAGTATCTATGGAATACTGCTCAATTTATCAGAGGGAAATATGCAGCATTAGATAGCTACAACAACAAAAAAATGCACATATACTCAATGTTTAAAAGCTAAGGGAAACATGAAGTTACCCGGACAAAGCAAAAGGATGAAATTCAAAAAGATAAAAGAATTTAATGAATGAGGATACTTCTGTCTCAGGTAGGATATAATACGTCACATAGACCAAAAATATCACCTTAAAACACCTAGAAAACTCCAGAAAAATTACAAAATCAAATTTGTACAGATAACGGAGAGCTACAAGAGCCCCAAGAATTGAACTAAAATTCCAGAAAGTAGAAAACTTTTCCAGGATGAACTGATGCTTCCAAATACTTTCCTCCCAGGGGCTTTGCTGGTTCTGGATGCTGGCTGAAAGTTAGTTCAGTACCTACGAAGGGCATGAGAAACCAGCAACAATTTTAAAGGTTGTACACGGCTGGAATGACAAATGGGAAACTTGGGAGACCTCAAATGCAAAAGCACTATCCCCAGAAGACATCTGATGGATTCTGAAACTGCACAAGGCTAGTAAGCTGAGCAGAAAGTCTGTAAAGACCAAGCAAAATTTCCCACAGTCAGTGGTATAGGCATAACTCAGAGCTATTGCATGTTCAGTTTCTGACTATCACCAAAAAATACAAATGCCACAATGAATCAGGTCACACAAATTTTTTTGGTGTAACAGGGCATGTGGAAATCATTCATGCTATAGTCTATTGTGCAAAGCATTATGTCTAAAAGAAAGCCAATCCATTTCCTTAATTTTAAAATACGTTGTCACCAAAAAAATGCTAACCACTATCTGAACCTTCAGCAAGTCATCATCTTTTTGCTGGCAGAGGGCGTGGCCTTGATGTTGATTGCTGCTGACTGGTCATGACTGTGGTTGCTGAAGGTCGGGGTGGCTGTGACAATTTCTTACAATGACAATGAAGCTTTGCAGCATCATTGGATTCTCCCATTCACAAATGATTTCTCTGTAGCTTGCCATTCTGTTTTGAGAGCATTTTGCCCACAACTGGAGTCAGTCTTCTCAACCCTGCTACCCCTTTATCAACTGAGTCCTCTGTTGTCATTTAAGAATCGTCTCAGCATCTTCACCAGTAGATTCCATCTCAAGAAACCACTTTCTCTGCTCACCCACAAGGAGAACTTCTCAGCCGTGGAAGCTTAATCATGAGATTGCAGCAATTCTATCACATCTCCAAGCTCCACTTCTAGCTCTCTTGCTGTTTCCGCTACATCAGCAGTTACTTCTCCCACTGAGTCATGAGCTCAGTGGGAACCATCCATGAGGGCTGGAACCAACTTCTTTCAAACTCCTGTTCATATCAGTATTTTGACCTCTTCCCATGAATCATGAATGATCTTAATGGCATCCAGAGTGGTGAATCTTTTCCAGGTTTTCAAATGGCTTTTGCCCAGACCCTTCAGAAGGATCACTACCTATGGCAGTTACAGCCCCTATGAAATGCCTTCTAGAAAGAATAAGACTTCAGATGATGTTCACAAGGGGTCTCAGCAGGGCTACAGTCAAGGTGTTGAGAGGGCCAAGTTCCTTCTGGACGCTCAAGAGGAAAATCTCCTGGTATCAACCAGGTTCTAAAGGCCTCCTGCATTTCTTGGTTCATACTCCCTTTTCACATCACTTCAACCTCTTTCACCATCATACCTCCTTTTCTGACTCTACTGCCTCCCTCCTTCCCGTATAAAGCCTTTGTGATTACACTGGACCACCCAGACACTCCACAACAGTCTCTCCATCTCAAGAGCCCTAACCCCATCTGCAAAGTCCCTTTTTATTATGCACGCATGCTTGGTCACTGAGTCCTGTCCAACTCTTTGCAACACCATGAACTGTAGCCCGCCAGGCTCCTCTGTCCATGGGCTTTCCCAGGCAAGAATACTGGAGTGGGTTGCCGCTTCCTCCCCCAGTGGATCTTACCCACCCAGGGATCCAACCTGTGTCTCCTAAACTGGCAGGCAGATTCTTCACCACTGAGCCACCTGGGAAGCATCGCCTCTTGTTATAAAGGGTAACATATTCACAGGTCCTGAGGACTAGGAAGCGGATGCCTTGGGGCTGGGGAATATGACTGCCAACCAGAGCAGAAGGGGAGGAATAGCTATGGGTCAGCAACCATCAGAGTCTGCCATCCTCTATCCATATTCCCGCCCCCGCCTCCCACTCATCAGGTTCATTCCCTCCCCTCTACAAGTGTCATCAAGGAAAGGAAAACAAGCACTTTCTTTGCATCTGACTATGAAAAAAGTGATTGTCTTCCAAAAACAAAAGTAAGTAAATAAAGACTTAAAAGTTTAAATTACTCCTTGATCCATGGGCTGCAGAATCGATGTTGTGTTAGCAGGCATGACAACAATGTTAATCTGGTTGTACATCTCCATCAAAGCTCTTGGGTGACTAGGTGCACTGTCAATGAGCAGTAACGTATTTTGAAATGAACATTTTTTCCTGAGATCTCAACAGTAGACATAAAAAAATTTAGCAAATCACATTGGAAACAGATGTGCTGTCATCCAGGCTTTCCCGCTGCATTTATAGAACACAGGTGGAAGATTTAGCCTAATCCTTAAGGGCCCTAGGATTTCTGAAACGCTAAATGAGCACTGGCTTTGACTTAAAGTCACCAGCTTCATCAGCTCCTAACAAGACAGTCTGTCTGTCCTTTGAAGCTTTCAAGTCAGGCACTGACTTCTCTCTAGTTATGAAAGTCCTAGATGACATCTTCTTCCAGGAGAAGGCTGTTCTGTCTACGTTGAAAATCTATTGATTCTTCTGGGTAACTTGCTGCAGCTTCTACATCAGCACTTGCTGGTTCATCTTGCACTTCTATGTTAAAAGATGTTAAACCCCATAAACCATCTCTGCTAGCTTCAAATTTTTCTTCTGCAGCTTTCTCACCTCTCTCAGCCTTCCTCAAACTCAAGAGCATTCGGGTATGACTCTGGGTTAGGCTCTGGCTTAAGGGAATGTTGTCGCTAGTTTCATTTTCCATCCAGACCATTCATACATTCTCCACATCAGCAATTAAGCAGCTTGCTTTCTTAGCATTCATGTGTTCAGTGGAGTAGCACTTCTAATATTCTTCAGGAACTTTTCCTTTCATTCACAACTTGGCTGTTCGACAAGAGGCCCAACTTTCAACCCATCACAGGGTTCAGTACGCTTTCCTCACTAAGCTCAGTCATGTCTAGCTTTTGATTTAAAGTTGAGAGATGTGTGACTCGTCCTTTCACCTGAACACTTAGAGGCCACTGTAAGATTATTAACCTAACTTCAGTATTGTTTTCTCAGGGAACAGAGAGGCTTGAAGAGAGGGAAAGAGATGGGGGAGCCACTGGTCACTGGAGCAGTCAGAAGACAAACAACATTTTACCAATCAAGTTTATGATCTTCCATGTGCATGGTTGGTGATATCCCAAAACGATTACAACAGCAACAGCAAAGATCACTGATCACTGTAACAAGCAAAATAACAAAAAAAAGTCTGAAATAGTGTGAGAATGACCAAAATGTCACACAAAGACAGTGAAGTCAGCAAAAAGAAAAAATAAATGCTACTGGAAAAATGGCGCTGATAGACTTGCTCCTCACCAAGTCCAGGCTTTTATTCTCTAACTCTATTTACATTTGATTGAAATTTTATTTCCACAATTACCACTTTTTGTTTCCCCGCTGAACTTTTTCAATCTCTTTTCTGATCATCCACTTTTGTATTAATAAAACATCTCGTGGGTTTATCACTGGGAGATGCTGAGGATATACAACTACACATTTTGCCGTCTAAGCCTGAACTGACATACAGCGACAAATCACCAACAGACTTTGCGACAGGCCGCTCACCGTCACGTAGCATCTGTTACTCACTTAGTGAAGTGTTGATTAAAGAGCCAGCAGAGAACTGTGTACTTAATGCAATGGCTCACAGTTTATATACCACCATAAGTGAAATCTCAGTTGTTGCTAGGAAACTGGAGTTACTTAACTAAACCATGGTAATTAAAATTCATGCATACTGGAATCATGCAAAGAAATTTACTTCATATCTAAAACAGAAATGATACAGAGAGATACACACCCTGAACTTCTCCAGGGGATCTTCCCAACTCAGGCATTGAAGTCAGGTCGCCCACATTGCAGGTGGATTCTTATCATCTGAGCCACCAGGGAGGCCCAGAAACAAACACAGAATATACTAAATGTTAAGTCCAATTATCTCTGGGTACACGGTTATAGCCATTTTCTATTCTTTGGGCTTTTCTGTGTATTTTAGTTTTTATACAATGAAGACCTAAATGTAACACTTGTACAAAAAGGAAAATCAACTATTTTATGTAAAGGACAACACTAAGTGGTGCTAGTGGTAAAGAACCCGCCTGCCAATGACGTAACAGACACAGGTTCGATTCCTGCATGGAGAAGATCCCCTGAAGAAGGGAACAGCAATCTACTCCAGTATCCTTGCCTGGAAAATTTCATGGACAGAGGAGCCTGGCAGGCTACAGTCCATGGGGCTGCAAAGAATAGAACATGACTGAAGCAACTTAGCACACACAGTAAGTTTTTTCAACTGGTAATCTAGGGTGTTATCATTTTCTGGTATAGAACACATTGAGTTTTTTTTTTTTTTTTTAGGATTATAAATCTATATAGTTTTATTAAGACAAAAAACTGACAGTGTTGATATGAAGTTTACATTTAAACAAAAGTTTTCACAAAAACCTAACACACACCTAAAAATTACAATGGAGTTCTAGATGCAGATCAAGACGATGTCAACAACGGATGGATCTCATGACTCAAGACAGCGTTTTGGATTTTAGTTAATTCTTAGGATTAAAAAACTTGTTTTGTTTTAAAGTGAACCACTGCCCCAGTATGAAAATTTATCTTCTCCTGAGACCAGGGCTTTTGAAATTATTCATCTCTTGAACTTGTGCTGTCAGTGACTGAACCCTGCCACCAATGGTTTCAAAGTTCAAAAAACAGGCTCCAAGAGTTTTCCACCCTATGAGCACCGGCCCTTGTCTTTCCCTACTCACTTACCTCCTATACCACTCTCTGCCCTTCCCTAAATACTTCACCAGTGGCTTGGATGGACAAGCTGATATTTGTAACTTCACAATAGGAAAAGAAAGGGTCTTCTTGTCAGTTTCATGAGTAGCACCTCTAAGACAGAATGATCTGCCTGTGTATACACTCCAATAAGACTTTTCCTCCTCAACAAGTTTCCATCTCCCAAATGGCAGCTTTGGTAGCTTTTTATTCCTTGGTTGGGAACAGCATTAAGCTCAGGCAGGGGAATACCTTGGCTTCTAAGTTTCAGGCATTCACAGCTTTTAAACAGTCTCTCACAGTCCTCATTTAGGTTGCCAAGGACATTTTTTGAAAGGATACAATATTCTGGACACTGAACCCAATCATCATTAGTTGTTCTTTCCTTTGTTTCACCGTTTCCCCAAATTTTAACAAAAATGATCCTAACCCATCTCCCTTCTTTCCCACCCCACCCCACCCACCCCAAATAATACACCAGTAATAGCCAAAAACTACACACATGCTACGCTGTAAAAATGCAGAGTTAACACTATCGGGAAGAAGGCTGTGTGGTTGTGGAGATGCTCTTTGAAGATCTACAGTATCTCTTGCTCTCCCACATCCCATTCTACGTTTTGTCCTTCATAGAAGGCCCTTTGCTTTTTTTTTCAGCAAAGTTCAGAACGGGTTGCCTTGAAACACTGACCCTCCTTCCCCTCCACCGGGATGGGTGTGCAAACTGCACAGCATGGAGCGGCTTTGAAGCCCTGGGCTGCTGTAGGGCACAGAAACTATACTGGCTCTTCAAAGGACATCTTCTCAAGCCACCTTCACGGTGTCAAGACAAGGAGAACTCCTTCTTTCCCCACTTGAAACCCACAGTCAGATGTGACAGGGGCTGGTATTCAAGAAAGTTAATTCTTATCATCTTTTTTGTCATCATCCTCTGAGGGGTAAGAATGCCACGTCAGCCTTTCCTCATAGAAGGATATGACAACCTGCGGGCACTTGACATTGGCTTCCTTGGCAGGGACCAGATCAGCCTCATCAGAGTTCTTCCATTTCATTAGGAACATGAGTTCTCCACTGGAGTCCGTAGCTCCAATAATCCGCTCTGGTTCCAAACCCCGGGCAAAGCCTCGTGGCTTTTCTGACTCTTCTTTCTTCTTCTTTGGTTTGCTCTCCTCCCCCTTATCTTCCGAATCAGAATCAGCTTTGCGCTTGCCTCCCTCTGATTTATCTGTCTCGTGTGCTGTTTTCTGTGACTGCAGAAACTCAGCAATGAGATCAGGGCAATCCAGGTTCTCTTCTGGTTCCCATGTGTTATCCTCATCTGAGAAGCCTTTCCACTTTAGGAGATACTCCACTTTGCCCTTTACCACTCGACGGTCTAGAACTTTTTCCACGACATATTCTTCTTCCTCTTCTTCTAGCACCTCCTCCACTTTCTTCTTGTTTTGTTTTTTCCCCATAGTGCCCGCCAGCTTTCTGGTATAAAGGATGACGCCGCTCAGAGCAGCGCCCACAAGCCCGAGAGGAATCGGTGCCGCGCTACTGGCGGGTCTTGTCCGGCCGGCCGGGGGAGTGGCGACCAGAAAAGCAACAAGCCGGGTGACCACTGTCGAGCCCCCTCACTGAAGCGGCGTACCGCAGGCCCCTGCCAACGGCCCTCCACATTGAGTTTTAAACTCATACAAACCAGCAGAGATCAGAACATGACGATTTTTTTCATGATTTTCCTTAGGTAAATGCTGATTAAATGTCACAGGGACTAATTGATCTAATGCCAGTAAATATGTTCTAGTTTATCTCCTTTTCCAGTGAACAGACTATCACATTTACTTACTCTTTCAAGTTCTTTGACTCCTAAAGCAGTGATGGCTTTCATAAATATACTGTAACATTTAACGAGGCGGGGGAAGTCATTGCTCATTGCTCTACATACTTACATCATAAAAATTATCTGGCTTAAATTATTTCTGCTCAATAATATAAGTGCAGTGAGTTTGCCTGAGAAAACATCAAAGGAAAAATGTGGATGTGTGCATGTCAACAAGTATGCAAATGTGTACATACTTTGTACACACATGGTCAAGGCACAAAACAACACAACGAAACAGAAACTCGTACTACCCTTGGCTTGGCTTAGGAGTTTATCAAACTCTATCCATAGATCATGGCAAGTGTTTTACCCTAGAATGGCCCCTCGATTTGAAATGTAAAAGAGGAAGTACCTGCAGAAATAACACTGTACAAAGTAATATTACCATTAAGTTGACTATTTACACAATTGTTTTCTGGTAGACGCATTAACAGGCCCACCCTAGTTTTTTGGTGAGTGTATTTTTCTGAAGCAACTAATATCACAAATTTCATTAACGATGGACAAACTAGCCACACACAAAAAAGTACATTCAGTTGCCGCTGAGTAATACAGTGCACTGCAAAACGTGAATGTTGCCACAGGCCACTAAAGTCCAAATTTGTTTTCGCTTTTCAACTGAACTCAAGTCATGCATGCAAGATGCAAGCCGAACTGCATGAGTCAGTTGACATTTTTAATGTGGGGGGGTGCATTTCCCAAGAATTAACCATTAGCACTGACAATGACTCCATGTAGTGGGATTTTAATGTCTCATCTATTAGCAAACAATGCGGTCCTCTAGGTAGCACATCAATTCCAAGGCTTCATCATAAGGAATTCATTACAAATACTGACATATGGAACATTCTATGAAGATACTGAACAGATTAAATTCTTCCTGGGAAAACATCATTCATCTCTAGGTCATAAACCATTCTGCAGCCAGGCTGACCTAAAGAAAAGTATGCTGGCATAATAAAAGGTAAGGAATTTTATTTACAGGTCGGTTTTGGAAAGGGGCCACTTGTAATGCCAATCTCAGTACAACAAAAGGTTCCCCAATGATACGCTTTCTGTCTCCCTACCCATCCTCATTTCCACGGACTAGTGTCTCATATAATGGATGCTTTCATTTCTCTCAGGAACAATGAGTCACATAACAATCCCTTAGAAGAAACAACAGCCTTGTGTTACTGAACTTTTTCTTGTAGACCCCAACTGCCTAGGCTCTAATGAGGAAAGTTTTCTGAAAAAGACATCTCTGAAAAGTCCCTGCAGAGAAATCAGACATCTTGGTGCCTCTCTTAATCCATTCCAGGGGTGATAATAATAATCATGGAGGAGCAAAGGGCAATCCTGGAAATGTGGCATTCTTCTCTCCCCAGCAGGAACTGGCACAACAGGGTAGATTTCAATGCTTCATCTCATTTGAGCAAAACCATTATTACTCATTAAATACGTACAGCTGACAGAAAGGATACAAACGAAAATTTGAAAAAGAATGCAGAGACTGACACATGATCCTCATTTCTACATTCATAACATAATTACTGAGCATCTATTCTGGCACCAGATGCTATTCTTGTGCTAACCATATTCATACTATAACCTCATGTCCAGGGAAGCCCTGACCTACAGCGGCCGTAGAGTTGAGTCATCATAGCGTGAGAAAGTAATTCCTCATATGCCGCTAAAAGTCTATTCATTGTTCTTCCTAAGAAAGCCAGAATTTACAGAACTTAAACAACCTTAATGGAGAAGGTCCACGTTTTCACTTTTCTATAAAGTTGAGTTTTAGTAAAAATATATAACAGTACTAAAACATCTGAAGAGGAAGAATGAGAAAAAGATGAAGTGAAAGTCTGAATTTTTAAGTGTGGAACTGTCACTAAAATAGAGGTTGGATAAATTCAAGTGGGCAAGAAAGTTTGGGAGGAGACCTGAATATGCGTTTCTCTTCACATCATGGTAAAAGTGGCTTCTTCCAAACCGTGGAGATGGATGGGCGGCTTACAAAGCAGGGCAGAAATGAATATCCAATAGTGACAGAGACAGCAGACTAAGGGTGAACAGCATAGACTCTGCAGCAAGAGGGAACCAAGTCTTACGAGCCTGTGATCCTGGGCAAGCAGTTAACCTCCCTGTGCCTCCTCGTTCTTCACTGCTACAGTCAGGGAGCGGGGAGGAGGAAAGCTGCTTCATAAGGTTGTTAGGAGGATCCGACGTCAACATGCATAAAGTACCTTGTATATACCAAACACCCTAAGTATGTGTTAAATCATTCAATATTGGAGAAAAACAATTTTAGATCTTTATTTCAAATCACACTCCTAAGTGAATTTTAAGTAGATTCAAAAGTCTAATGTTAAAAAAAATAAAATCATGACCATAAGACAGAGAGAGAGAAATGTTTTTCAAATCAGAAATGGAAAAAGTATTTTAAAGTCTAAAATCAAAATCAAACTCTTAAAATATATAGGTATGACTTCTAAATTATTTAAAACATCTGTCTAAAAATCAACAAATACAACTGAAAATCAAATGACAAACCAAGCAAATATTTAGGTCATGTGTGATAAAATTAATGTAACTGACATATAAAGAGCTCTTATACTAAGAAAATGATAAGTATGTATATCCAAAAATGGGCAAAGGCCATGAATAGGCAATCAATAGAAAAATAAAATGTCTAGTAATGTCACCCATTCTTCCAGGTGCTGGGGTTTCAGTGCTGAAGACGAGAGAGTGTTCCTACTCTCATGGAGCTTAAATGTTTCTGAGTGAAGACACAAAACTGATAAAGAACCAAGAAATACTTCAAAAAGTGTTAAGGGCTATATTAAGAACTAAAATCGTGTGATTGGAGAGACAGTGACTAAGTAAATACCAGGTTGGTGGGAAGAAGAACCTCCCACGAAATTAGATTTAAACTTGAATGATGCGTGGATTTACCAGCCATACCAAGGTGAGGGGAAAGTATTTCAGGGAAATGATCCCAAGTGGATATTAGCTTGACAATGTAAAAACAAGACAACCACTGTGGTTGGTAGATGATGGGGTGGGTGGCAAGAGGTGCAAGGAAGAGATGATGTGGCCTTGGTGAGTCTGAATAAAGAGGTCTGTTTTTATTTCCAGCTGGATATGACCCCCTAGCATGTTTTAAACTAGAGAGGGATATATATCATTTTCATCTTAGGAAGGTAAAAGCCGCTGCTATTTGGAGCACAGATGGTAAGAAAAAGAAACGTTGAAGCAGAGAAATAAGTCAAGACACACTGGCCATCCAGGTAAGCTAGGACAGTGACCTGGATACAGTGGTGGTAACAGAGATGGAAAAAGTAGGCAAATGGAAATGTGTTTGGGAGAAGAATAAAATAAATACAATCTGGGATCATTGGATATGGATGAAGAGAGGTAAACAGTACAGAGATGGAGCAAACCACAGAAGCAAGAGTCTGGGTGTGGGTAAGGAAGGGCAGTGGGCACAGAATCCAAAGGCCTCTTTGGCTGCATGAAGTCGGAGATACTTCTAAGGCACCTATATGGAGATTTCCAGTGTGCAGGTGAACACTAGACTCTGATTCCAAAGGAAAGATGAAAGCTGGACATAAGATCTGGAGTCTGCAGCAGACACTGAGAGCGCTATCAGATGAGGCGTGATACACTGATCAGGTCGGATGACAAGGGGCACACTCAAAAGGACTTAGCAGGAAACACAGAGTGAAGCAGGCAAGCTGGAGACAGCCAGCAGGGCGGTGAGGCACCCAGGGGCCAGCAGAGACCACCCTTAGGCCCCGAGTGACAAGGGGAAGGACCGTGTTGCCACAGCCCAGGAGGAGCTAGAGTCACAGAAGAGGGGACCCGGGACAGGAAGCGAAGTTATAATGGAATTCAGCCACTGCCAGGACAGCCACTAAGGCGGGAGGCAATGAGGAAAGGGAGTGCCTGACCTTGTTCTCCCCCCATCCCCTTCACCCTCATCAGGCCAGCACCGACTACTGGCAGAACCCAAAAGAAGCCTGAAGCCAAGGGGACCAGGTGCCCACAGGCTGGGCGCATGAGGGAGTGCAAGGGATGGACAGCATGTTAGAACTAAGACGGCCGAGGTACTGAGCGGCTAGCCACAAAAGTCACCAACAACGGTGACAGCGGTAGCCACAGGAAGAAAGTAAGTGAGCTAGATCCCGGGGCAATCTTGCTCAGCGTGGGCACTGCTGACGTTTGGAGCCAAGGAGCCTCGTGCTGCGGGGCCTGTCCTGCGTCTTACTAGTAGCATCCCTGAACTCCACCTCAAGACAGAGGCAGCAGCACACCCGGGTCCTCCTCACTGCCCCTCAGGTTGGTGGCCAGGCTTAAGCGAAGCAGACTGCTCCATTAGGATTTGGGAGTGAGATCCACTGAGCACCCTGTTCTCAGGCGGCACTGGGAAGGGATGTCCCACCCAGAGGCTCTGCTCTCTCCCCCGACCCGGTGGTAGGGCACCAGGGCAAAGTCAAGGGACTAACGTCCCCCACACCATCCATCGACAACCGAAGACCTCACTCTTCTGCAGCTGGACCATCCTGAAGGATTCCTGGGGACCACTCAACATGGTTCAAGGCTTCTTTTCTCCATGGGGACCACAGAGGGGGCCTTTTCCTCCTTAGGATCAAAACCTGCAGGGCTTTGCGCCAGTCAACATGGCAAATTGTACATCTATCTTTTATAGCTTAAGAAGAGTGTAGTCTTCTAGACTTAATTCCCTTTCCCTGCCCTTCCTTCCATAGCATACCCCAGGCTGGGTTCTTTAGACAGACAGTCCAGTCTCCCGTATAGACAAGTCCTGGTGACACCACCACCGAACTTAGCGCACGGCCAACTTGTGTCGTCCTCTGCCTTCACTACCCAGGCCACAGACATCGAGGTACGGAGGGGCAGGTTTCTGGGCAGGTAAGAAGACAGCACCACCCGTAGGCAAACACTCCACTCTGGTGACCTTCCCTAGATCACCAGTTTACCACTAGATCACTGAAAAGGGGCAAGAGAAAGAAACACACTCCTCAAAACACAAACTGAAGAGATTTGTGGGGAGGGGAGCGGAGGATCTCCACAGAGGTAAAGGCTACAATTCATAATGTGATGAGTAGCAAAAAGGGAAAAACAAAAACCTGCCTCTTGAAATGTAGTCCCCTAAATTAAAAAAATAATGACAACTTCCTTAAAAAAAAAACAAACTCATTTCTAAGCATGATTTTCATTACTGGCAATCCCTGACTCTCCAAAGAACTCAAGTTAGTGAACCTTAAAAATCCCAAGGCCTCTGAGGGCTGAGTGGACCCACTGAACATGACAGGAATCCTCAGTATGCAAAACCCACCAAGATTCACCCGGGTCCCAGGTGACCTCACTCCCACCCTGAGCTGCCTCCATCACAGGGAGAAAGGCCTGGCCTCGCTTCAGCTGCAGCCCCCACCGTCCATCTCAACAGTTTTACAGCACTGCACACTTTCTACACTAACCCTCTAAAATATTAATTGTAGCTCAACTGGAGCTATGGAAAACTATAACACATTTTATAGTGAAGTAAAAGAAAACCCCAGTGACTCAACAGATACAGAGCATCTGAGGAGACCAGACAGGGGGAGGGAGACGTATGTGATCAATCTCCCGGAGCACATGAGTAATGTATTTCTAACAGAAGCCTGTCGTGGAGAGCAAAATGAATCATCTTTACGGCAAAACCTAGAAATGGCGGGTAATGATGGCACGACAGGAAGTACTAACCTGTGAGTCATGAGGGCCAGCCGTCAGGATAACAAGACCATGCTTTCTGCTGCAACCGATTTAGATCAAGAATCACAATGTGAATTTTAATGTAAGAAAACATCAAGTATCTGTGGATATCTGCATCACCTACCAAATACACAAACACGGAAAGATCCAGGCAGATTCCCAAGTCAGTCTCAGCTGCTGCTTCTACCAAGACTGCTCTGTGGTGTTCCTCATGACCATTTACCTGGCAGGCTTATTATAAACTATGGTGAACGGTATTCCCTTAGTAGGACCACACACTTAGTAGGTTAACACAGAAGTGTTATTTCACAGTTCTGGAGGTCGGAACTCCAAGGCAGGTCTCCCTGAACTGATGTCAAGATGTCAGCCGAGCTCCATTTCTTCCTGGAAGCCATCTCCTTCCATTTTCCAGTTTTGGAGGCTGCAGTATCCCTTGGCCTGGGGCCCCAGGGCCAGCAGGGGCTACCTAGGTCCTACACATCTCATCAGGTTACTCTGAAAACTCCTCCTGCCTCCTGCTTGAACAGATAAGAATCCCGTGATTACACTGGGCCCAGCTGGATAAGCCAAGAAAATGTCAACTTTAATTCCATCTACAACCTTAGATTCCCTCTGCATGTGCACACGTTTTAGGAATTAGAATGTGGACATCTCAGTGGAGAGGCAATATTTTTCCCACCATGAGTGCAAACTCTCTCAACACCATCCCACCCACAGCACAGGAGAGAATCTACATTAACACATAAAAAGCTTGCTTAGAGAAGGCATTTTTAAAATGGGAATGTCAGTGAATAACAACTACTGGTTACTACCTACAAAAATAAAAAGTTATTTACTTAATATTGCTTGTTTCACTCACATGTTTGAAAATGTACTTTCCACATGGTTCCCGGGCAGATCTTTCTCAAATAAAGCTGACCATGTCAAATCCTTGGTTAACATTCTTCCAAGGCTCACAGAGGACGGGAAGCAGAGTCTGAACTCCTGGCAGGGACATAAAACCCTTCACAGTGTGGACCCCAAATACCTTCCCTTATCGTCCACCACCACCCCTTACACACCCACTCATTCCCTTACACATCCACTCATCCCTTTACTCACTCACTCATCCCCTTACTCACTCACTCTCTGAGCACCTACTATGTGCCAGTCAGCAACCCAACTGCAGGGAAACAATGGCAAACAAATATAACGTCACTCCCACTTCACAAAGTCAGTAATGTAGCGGTAGACTTTTTTAATCAACTAATCATCCAAAACAACCATAAAACTGCAACTGACATGTGTTATTAAGGAAGACAGGGTGCTATGAGCACCTGGGACAGAGGCATCTCAGGTAACCCTTGAAAGAGACAGCTGGGAAGAGAAACGAGGACCCACTGGCAGCTGATGTTGGCAGGTGAGCAGAAAGCCACCTGAGCACAGGAAGGAGAGGCCTGCCAGCCACCCTCTGGGGGGCGGAGCAGAGCAAGCACATGCTTCTGCTGGTGAACACGGTCCAACGCACTCCCCGGCACAAAGGTGCTTCCCTCCCGGAAGGGGCGCTGATCTCCCCCAGCAGGGAGTTGCCCCGCTGTGTCTCTGTTACAATTTACACCATTCCATGAGACAGAGCGATCGAGCTCTGTCCGCCTCCACAGGGAACTGTGAGCTCGCTCAGGCCCAGACCTGTGCTCCATTTCCCTATGCCCAGAAGCGCCCGACAGCCAACGGGCTGAACAACCACAGTCGCATCGCCACAGGCCGCAGCCCACACTCCCACACAGTAATGCTCTCCACTGTCTCTCTGACACACACTGGGAAAATGCATGTTTTTCTGGCTGATGCCTGTTATTTCTCAGGAGGAAAACTGATGAATGGCTAAAAGCACCTACATCAAGAGACCAAGACAAGAACACAATTCTAGTGAAAAGAGAAAAAGCAACGATTAATGACTTTTTAAATTAATGTAGTAGAATACAATCGGTTCGACTGGTAAATACCCAAGAGCTAGTTAGTGACTGGGGAGGAGGAGGGGGGAACCATTAAACACTAGTTATCTTAATGCAGACAAAATGAGAGAACTCACAGATACCCCAAACTAGGAAGAAGGGTAAATGTCCATATATGAAAATAAATATTTAGATAATGTCCTTTAATAGTGGAGTAGTCTAGAAAAATTCAAATGTCCAATGTAAATTAAAGAAGAAAAGAAACCTTGAAGAGTCAGTAACTAGGGGAGAAGTTTTAAAGTTGTCAAAGAGTAACTAAATGGGGAAAAGAGAAAATCTGTATAGAGAATTCCAAATAATTGGTATAGATATTCTGTCCTCAAGAAGCTAGAACTTAATCCTCACCCTCTGAGTGCCAGACTTGCCTAATGACTTGCTTCCTAAAGAAAAGCACAGAAATCGAGGGGGCTGGGGGGGGAGTAACCTTTGAGCAGAGAAAACTGACGAACGCCAGCCCCTTAATCGAGCTTAACACTCTCGGTGACGGTCTTGTTGACTGCAGACACCTTTGATACGACGTGATGAAAACAGTGCTTCACCTCTGGGCTGTTCCTCCCCCAAACCCGTAACGAGCTCATCCGGAGAAAAAAAAATGGACATATTCAAATTACGTAATATTCTTCAAAACACCAGTAATATTCCAAACTACCAAGGTCATTCAAAACATGTAACGTCTGAAGAAATGCCACAGCCTAGAGGAGATTAAGGAGATATGATAATTAAATACTGCAGTAATTCACAGGAAAAAGAAAACAGAGAACTGGGGGAAAAAAGGGGAAAATAAAAAAAATGGCAAATTTAATATATAACATATCAATAATTACATTAAATATAAAAGGTCTAAATGAACCACTGAAAAGACAGATTTGAAGAATGGATTAAGAAATAAAAATGACCCAACTACATGCTGCCTACAAAAAACTCATATAAACTATAATCATAAAGGGAGGCCAAACATTAACAGGCTAGAAAGAGACACACTTTTCAAACATTAGTCAAAACAAAGCAGGTGTGGCTATATTGGTATCAGAAAACTTAACACTCTACAGAAAAGAAAATTAAAAGGAACACAGATATTACATAATGACAAAATAATGATAAAATGACTTAAAATAACTAAGGAGACATAACAATCCTAAATATGTATGAACCAAGAATAGAGATGCAAACACATGGAACTACAAACTGGGAAACAAGAGAAAGAAACAAATTCATAATTACAATTAAAGACTTAAACACCCCTCTTTCCTCAACTAATAAAATAACTAGGAAGAAAATCAGCAATATAGAGCCAAACAGCACCACCATCCAACAGAGTCACTTCAACCAATAACTGCAGAATACACATTCCTTTCAAGCATCCACAGAACATACACCAAAAGGCCATATTCTCGGCTATAAAACAAATCTCAAAAAATACACATAAATTGAATGATGCAGACAAGGTTTTCTGCTTCTGATAATGTACTCTAGTTAACACACTACCAACTGAGGGATTTTTGCAGAGACTAAAGCCTGTGGCCAATGAGTGTGGTAAAAGTGAAAGGACTTGTTTTAACTAAGTCCTTTCAGAAGCGTGCATGTTAAATCTAGCACTGCACTAGAAGTAATCATGCATGACACCTTAGCTACTCGATATGTAACGGGGGGCCACCTAACGGTACTCTGTGCCAGACGGCAGGTGAGGCTAGAGAGACAGGCCCATGTCCTCACAGTTTGGATGAGGTAGAAAGGTCTCTCTGAAATCTGAAGGATGAGATGCACTCAGTCATGCAAGGAGATGGGAGCAGAATATTCTGGGGAGAGGGACTGGCAGAAGCAAAGGTCCTGAGAAGAAGAAAGGTAGGTCTACGCACTGTCTATTCAGTAAACTGAGCTGGTAGCATGCTGACAGCAGAGCTGGGAAGAAAGGGTGAGGAGGACGTGGGGCAGGAGCCACAGGCGGCTCACACAGGGTTTGGCAGGAATTCGATTTCAGGGTGCATGTGATGAGAAGGCACTAAAAATAGAAGCGTGCTGCTGAAAGATGCTCGCGTGAAATAGGAGGTGGTGTAAACTACACTTCCATATTACAAGGAGGATTTAATTCTGAGATGGAAGAAAAAATGGAACGCGTGATGCCTATATGACACGGCATACCCAGTATAAGAGTATATGCTAGAGTTTATTCTAGAGTATATGCTAGACGTGAACAGAACTGGAGGAAACCTAGCGTTCATGAGTCATTAAACATACATAAGGGGGAGCATAAAGATGGCGGAGGAATAGGACGGGAAGACCACTTTCTCCCTCACAAATTCCTCAAAAGAACATTTCAACGCTGAGCAAACTCCACAAAACAACTTCTGTAGGCTGGCAGAGGACATCAGGCAACCAGAAAAGCAGACCATTGTCTTCAAAAACAGATTTTTAATCTTTGCTCTTAGGATTTTGTTGTCAATTCTGTACATTTAAAAACCCAAACTTCACTACCCAAGTTTACCTGAGAGCGAGATTACTGGCTTGACCACTCTCTTCTCCTTTGGACTCTCCTTTTTCTCCACCAGGTGGCCTCTGTCTCTTTTCTCCCCCATCTCTTCTCTATCCAACTCTGTGAATCTCTGTGTGTTCCAGACGGTGGAGAACACCTAAGGAACTGGTTACTGGCAGGATTTGTCTCTCTCCTTCTCATTCCTCTCTCTTATCCTCGTGGCCACCTCTGTCTACTTCCTCCCTCTCCTCTTCCTTGTACAACTCTGTAAATACCTCTGAGCGGTCCAGACTATGGAACGCACGTAAGGAAGTGACTACTGGCTAGCTTGCTCTCTCCTCTTTTGATCTCACCGCATCTCATTCCAGTTACCTCTAACTACCCCCTCCATCTTCTCTTCTCCTTGTAACTCAGTGAACCTCTCTGAGTGTCCCTCAATGTGGAGAAACTTTTCATCTTTAACCTAGATGTTTTATCATCGGTGCTGTATAGATGGAGAACTCTAGAGGCTACTGTAAAAATAAAACTGAAAACCAGATGCAGGAGGCTTAAATCCAAAGCCTGAAAACATTAGAGAACTCTTGAATTCGGGGAACATTAAGCAATAGGAGCTCATCAAATGCCTCCATACCTACACTGAAACCAAGCTCCACCCAAGGGCCAACAAGTTCCAAAACAAGACATACCACTCAAATTCTCCAGCAACACAGGAACACTCCCCTGAGCTTCAATATACAGGCAGCTCAAAATTATTCCAAAACCTTTGATGTCTCATAACCCATTACTGGTCACTCCACTGCACTCCAGAGAGAAGAAACCCAGCTCCACCCACCAGAACCCCAACACAAGCCTCCCTAACCAGGAAACCTGGACAAGCCACTGATACAACCCCACCCACAGTGAGGAAGCTCCATAATAAAGAGAACTCCACAAATTACCAGAATATAAAAAGGCCACCCCAAACGCAGCAATATAACCAAGATGAAGAGACAGAGGAATACTCAGCAGGTAAAGGAACAGGAGAGTTGCCCACCAAACCAAACAAAAGAGGAAGAAGTAGGGAATCTACCTGAGAAGGAATTCCAAATATTGATAGTGAAAATGATCCAAAATCTTGAAATCAAAATGGAATCACAGATAAATAGCCTAGAGACAAGGATTGAGAAGATGCAAGAAAGGTTTAACAAGGACCTAGAAGAAATAAAAAAGAGTCAAAATATAATGAATAACGCAATAAATGAGATCAGAAACACTCTGGAGGCAACAAATAGTAGAATAACGGAGGCAGAAGATAGGATTAGTGAAATAGAAGATAGAATGGTAGAAATAAATGAATCAGAGAGGAAACAAGAAAAACGAATTAAAAGAAATGAGGACAATCTCAGAGACCTCCAGGACAATATGAAATGCTCCAACATTCGAATTATAGGAGTCCCAGAAGAAAAAGACAGAAAGAAAGATCATGAGAAAATCCTTGAGGAGATAATAGTTGAAAACTTCCCTAAAATGGGGAAGGAAATAATCACCCAAGTCCCAGAAACACAGAGAGTTCCCAACAGGATAAATCCAAGGCTAAACACCCCAAGACACATATTAATTAAATTAACAAAGATCAAACACAAAGAACAAATATTAAAAGCAGCAAGGGAAAAACAACAAATAACACACAAGGGGATTCCCATAAGGATAACAGCTGATCTTTCAATAGAAACTCTTCAGGCCAGGAGGGAATGGCAAGACATACTTAAAGTGATGAAAGACAATAACCTAGAGCCCAGATTACTGTACCCAGCAAGGATCTCATTCAAATACGAAGGAGAAATCAAAAGCTTTACAGACAAGCAAAAGCTGAGAGAATTCAGCACCAGCAAACCAGCTCTCCAACAAATGCTAAAGGATATTCTCTAGACAGGAAACACGAAAAGGGTGTATAAACCCGAACCCAAAACAATAAAGTAAATGGTAACGGGATCATACTTATCAATAATTACCTTAAACGTAAATGGGTTGAACGCCCCAACCAAAAGGCAAAGACTGGCCGAATGGATACAAAAACAAGACCCCTCTATATGCTGCTTACAAGAGACCCACCTCAAAACAAGGGACACATACAGACTGAAAGTGAAGGGCTGGAAAAAGATATACCACACAAATAGACACCAAAAGAAAGCAGGAGTGGCAATACTCATATCTGATAAAATAGACTTTAAAACAAAGGCTGTGAAAAGAGACAAAGAAGGCCACTACATAATGATCAAAGGATCAATCCAAGAAGAAGATATAACAATTATAAATATATATGCACCCAATATAGGAGCACCGGAATATGTAAGACAAATGCTAACAAGTATGAAAGGGGAAATCAACAATAACACAATAATAGTGGGAGACTTTAATACCCCACTCACACCTATGGACAGATCAACTAAACAGAAAATTAACAAAGAAATGCAAACTTTAAATGATACATTAGATCAATTAGACCTAATTGATATCTATAGGACATTTCACCCCAAAACAATGAATTTCACCTTTTTTTCAAGTGCTCATGGAACCTTCTCCAGGATAGATCACATCCTGGGCCATAAATCTAAACTTGATAAATTCAAAAAAATCGAAATCATTCCAAGCATCTTTTCTGACCATAATGCATTAAGATTAGATCTCAATTACAGGAGAAAAACTATTAAAAATTCCAACATATGGAGGTTGAACAACACACTTCTGAATAACCAACAAATCACAGAAGAAATCAAAAAAGAAATCAAAATATGCATAGAAACTAATGAAAATGAAAACACAACAACCCAAAACCTGTGGGACACTATAAAAGCAGTGCTAAGAGGAAAGTTCATAGCAATACAGGCATACCTCAAGAAACAAGAAAAAAGTCAAATAAATAACCTAACTCTACAACTAAAGCAACTAGAAAAGGAAGAATTGGAGAACCCCAGAGTTAGTAGAAGGAAAGAAATCTTAAAAATTAGGGCAGAAATAAATGCTAAAGAAACAAAAGAGACAATAGCAAAAATCAACAAGGCCAAAAGCCGGTTCTTTGAAAGGATAAATAAAATTGACAAACCACTAGCCAGACTCATCAAGAAGCAAAGAGAGAAAAATCAAATCAATAAAATTAGAAATGAAAATGGAGAGATCACAACAGACAAAACAGAAATACAAAGGATCATAAGAGACTACTATCAGCAGTTGTATGCCAATAAAATGGACAACATGGAAGAAATGGACATATTCTTAGAAAAGTACAATTTTCCAAAACTGAACCAGGAAGAAATAGAAAATCTTAACAGACCCATCACAAGCACGGAAATTGAAACTGTAATCAGAAATCTTCCAGCAAACAAAAGCCCAGGTCCAGACGGCTTCACAGCTGAATTCTACCAAAAATTTCGAGAATAGCTAACACCTATCCTACTCAAACTCTTCCAGAAAACTGCAGAGGAAGGTAAACTGCCAAACAGGTCCACACAGTTTCACAGCTGAATTCTACCAAAAATTTCGAGAAGAGCTAATACCTATCCTACTCAAACTCTTCCAGAAAATTGCAGAGGAAGGTAAACTGCCAAACTCATTCTATGAGGCCACCATCACCCTAATACCAAAACCTGACAAAGATGTCACAAAAAAAGAAAACTACAGGCCAATATCACTCATGAACATAGATGCAAAAATCCTCAACAAAATTCTAGCGATCAGAATCCAACAACACATTAAAAAGATCATACACCATGACCAAGTGGGCTTTATCCCAGGGATGCAAGGATTCTTCAATATCCGCAAATCAATCAATGTAATTCACCACATTAACAAATTGAAAAATAAAAGCCATATGATTATCTCAGTAGATGCAGAGAAGGCCTTTGACAAAATTCAACATCCATTTATGATAAAAACTCTCCAGAAAGCAGGAATACAAGGAACATACCTCAACATAATAAAAGCTATATATGACAAACCCACAGCAAACATTATCCTCAATGGTGAAAAATTGAAAGCATTTCCCCTAAAGTCAGGAACAAGACAAGGGTGTCCACTTTCACCGCTACTATTCAACATAGTTCTGGAAGTTTTGGCCACAGCAATCAGAGCAGAAAAAGAAATAAAAGGAATCCAAATTGGAAAAGAAGAAGTAAAACTCTCACTGTTTGCAGATGACATGATCCTCTACATGGAAAACCCTAAAGACTCCACCAGAAAATTACTAGAGCTCATCAATGAATATAGGAAAGTTGCAGGATATAAAATCAACACACAGAAATCCCTTGCATTCCTATAACTAATAATGAGAAAGTAGAAAAAGAAATTAAGGAAACAATTCCATTCACCATTGCAACGAAAAGAATAAAATACTTAGGAATATATCTACCTAAAGAAACTAAAGACCTATATATAGAAAACTATAAAACACTGACGAAAGAAATCAAAGAGGACACTAATAGATGGAGAAATATACCATGTTCATGGATCGGAAGAATCAATATAGTGAAAATGAGTATACTACCCAAAGCAATTTACAAATTCAATGCAATCCCTATAAAGCTACCAGCCATATTTTTCACAGAACTAGAACAAATAATTTCAAGATTTGTATGGAAATACAAAAAACCTCGAATTGCCAAAGCAATCTTGAGAAAGAAGAATGGAACTGGAGGAATCAACTTGCCTGACTTCAGGCTCTACTACAAAGCCACAGTCATCAAAACAGTATGGTACTGGCACAAAGACAGAAATATAGATCAATGGAACAAAATAGAAAGCCCAGAGATAAATCCACACACATATGGACACCTTATCTTTGACAAAGGAGGCAAGAATATACAATGGAGTAAAGACAATCTCTTTAACAAGTGGTGCTGGGAAAACTGGTCAACCACTTGTAAAAGAATGAAACTAGATCACTTTCTAACATCGCACACAAAAATAAACTCAAAATGGATTAAAGATCTAAATGTAAGACCAGAAACTATAAAACTCCTAGAGGAGAACATAGGCAAAACACTCTCCGACATAAATCACAGCAGGATCCTCTATGATCCACCTCCCTGAATTCTGGAAATAAAAGCAAAAATAAACAAATGGGATCTAATTAAAATTAAAAGCTTCTACACAACAAAGGAAAATATAAGCAAGGTGAAAAGACAGCCTTCTGAATGGGAGAAAATAATAGCAAATGAAGCAACTGACAAACAACTAATCTCAAAAATACACAAGCAACTTATGCAGCTCAACTCCAGAAAAATAAACGACCCAATCAAAAAATGGGCCAAAGAACTCAATAGACATTTCTCCAAAGAAGACATACGGATGGCTAACAAACACATGAAAAGATGCTCAACATCACTCATTATTAGAGAAATGCAAATCAAAACCACAATGAGGTACCACTTCACACCAGTCAGAATGGCTGCGATCCAAAAATCTGCAAGCAATAAATGCTGGAGAGGGTGTGGAGAAAAGGGAACCCTCCTACACTGTTGGTGGGAATGCAAACTAGTACAGCCACTATGGAGAACAGTGTGGAGATTCCTTAAAAAATTGCAAATAGAACTGCCTTATGACCCAGCAATCCAACTGCTGGGCATACACACCGAGGAAACCAGAATGGAAAGAGACACATGTACCCCAATGTTCATCGCAGCACTGTTTATAATAGCCAGGACATGGAAACAACCTAGATGTCCATCAGCAGATGAATGGATAAGAAAGCGGTGGTACATATACACAATGGAGTATTACTCAGCCGTTAAAAAGAATTCATTTGAATCAGTTCTGATGAGATGGATGAAACTGGAGCCGATTATACAGAGTGAAGTAAGCCAGAAAGAAAAACACCAGTACAGTATACTAACACATATATATGGAATTTAGAAAGATGGCAATGACGACCCTGTATGCAAGACAGGAAAAAAGACACAGCTGTGTGTAATGGACTTTTGGACTCAGAGGGAGAGGGAGAGGGTGGGATGACTTGGGAGAATGGCATTCTATCATGTATACTATCATGTAAGAATTGAATCGCCAGTCTATGTCTGACGCAGGATACAGCATGCTTGGGGCTGGTGCATGGGGATGACCCAGAGAGATGTTATGGGGAGGGAGGTGGGAGGGGGGTTCATGTTTGGGAATACATGTAAGAATTAAAGATTTTAAAATTTAAAAAATAAAAAAAATAAAAAGTTAAAAAAAAAACAAAAACAAAAATAAAAAATAAAAAAATAAACATACATAAGATGACTGGACCCTAAATACTCATGATGTACTAAATATTAAACTGATATATGGCAAAACCAACACAATATTGTAAAGTAATTAACCTCCAATTTAAAAATTTACATTAAAAAGTAAATAAATAAATAAACTGAATACTACAACAGCAAGCACCAAAAACATTCAGTATACATGAAGTTTTCACTAACTCACACATCAATGACATCTATCCAGGTCCGGTGTGTTCTTTGCTTAAAAAACACAAATAAAACCCATGGATGGTGAGCCAGTTCACTACCAAGTACAAACAGGGCCAAATATACATGTCTCTCCAAGTATGTGTTATTGGTGTGAGCTTTCCAGTAATGGGCTGTGCTCCTCAGACTCAACTTAGAGGAAGGTTCATGAAGGCGGGGGGATATTAACATATTGTTACCCAGGATTCAGAAGGAGTGTACTTCACCCTGCTTGCACCCTATTTAAAATGTGTTAATCTACCCTATGCCTTGCTTCTCATTGTACATACTTAAATGATTCAATAAAACACGTGATGTGAGTTTTTGGTTTTGATTTGTGACCCTTTGTGCTCAGGGAGCCCTTGGCTGCTCTGCCTAGTAGTTAATCCAGAGGTGATCATCAGTTCAGTTCAGTTGCTCAGTTGTGTCCGACTCTTTGCGACCCCATAAATCACAGCACGCCAGGCCTCCCTGTCCATCACCAACTCCTGGAGTTCACTCAGACTCATGTCCATCGAGTCAGTGATGCCATCCAGCCATCTCATCCTCGGTCGTCCCCTTCTCCTCCTGCCCTCAATCCCTCCCAGCATCAGAGTCTTTACCAATGAGTCAGCTCTTCGCATGAGGTGGCCAAAGTACTGGAGTTTCAGCTTTAGCATCATTCCTTCCAAAGAAATCCCAGGACTGATCTCCTTCAGAATGGACTGGTTGGATCTCCTTGCAGTCCAAGGGACTCTCAAGAGTCTTCTCCAACACCACAGTTCCAAAGCATCAATTCTTCGGCGATCAGCTTTCTTTACAGTCCAACTCTCACATCCATACATGACTACTGGAAAAACCACAGCCCTGACTAGATGAACCTTTGTTGGCAAAGTAATGTCTCTGCTTTTCAGTTGGTCATAACTTTCCTTCCAAGGAGTAAGCGTCTTTTAATTTCATGGCTGCAGTCTCCATCTGCAGTGATTTTGGAGCCCCCCAAAATAAAGTCTGACACTATTTCCACTGTTTCCCCATCTATTTCCCATGAAGTGATGGGACCAGATGCCATGATCTTTGTTTTCTGAATGTTGAGCTTTAAGCCAACTTTTTCGCTCTCCTCTTTCACTTTCATCAAGAGGCTTTTTAGTTCCTCTTCACTTTCTGCCATAAGGGTGGTGTCATCTGCATATCTCAGGTTATTGATATTTCTCCCGGCAATCTTGATTCCAGCTTGTGTTTCTTCCAGTCCAGCGTTCCTCATGATGTACTCTGCATATATGTTAAATAAGCAGGGTGACAATATACAGCCTTGATGCACTCCTTTTCCTATTTGGAACCAGTCTGTTGTTCCATGTACAGTTCTAACTGTTGCTTCCTGACCTGCATACAGATTTCTCAAGAGGCAGGTTAGGTGGTCTGGGATTCCCATCTCTTTCAGAATTTACCACAGTTTATTGTGATCCACACAGTCAAAGGCTTTGGCATAGTCAATAAAGCAGAAATAGATGTTTTTCTGGAACTCTCTTGCTTTTTCCATGATCCAGGGGATGTTGGCAATTTGATCTCTGGCTACTTTGCCTTTTCTAAAACCAGCTTGAACATCAGGGAGCTCACGGTTCACATATTGCTGAAGCCTGGCTTGGAGAATTTTGAGCATTACTTTACTAGCAAGTGAGATGAGTGCAACTGTGTGGTAGTTTGAGCATTCTTTTGCATTGTCTTTCTTTGGAATTGGAATGAAGACTGACCTTTTCCAGTCCTGTGGCCACTGCTGAGTTTTCCATTTTTGCTGGCATATTGAGTGCAGCACTTTCACAGCATCATCTTTCAGGATCTGAAATAGCTCAACTAGAATTCCATCACCTCCACTAGATTAGTGATCACATCATCATGATTATCTGGGTCGTGAAGATCTTTTTTGTACAGTTCTTCCATGTATTCTTGCCACCTCTTCTTCTTATCTTCTGCTTCTGTTAGGTCCATACCATTTCTGTCCTTTATCAAGCCCATCTTTGCATGAAATGTTCCCTTGGTATCTCTAATTTTCTTGAAGAGATCTCTAGTCTTTCCTATTCTGTTGTTTTCCTCTATTTCTTTGCTGGGATTTCTTTGGAAGGAATGATGCTAAAGCTGAAACTCCAGTACTTTGGCCACCTCGTGCGAAGAGTTCATTCATTGGAAATGACTCTGATGCTGGGAGGGATTGGGGGCAGGAGGAGAAGGGGACGACCGAGGATGGGATGGCTGGATGGCATCACGGACTCAATGGACATGAGTCTGAGTGAACTCCAGGAGATGGTGATGGACAGGGAGGCCTGGCGTGCTGCGATTCGTGGGGTTGCAAAGAGTCGGACACAACTGAGCAACTGAACTGAACTGAACTGAACTGAGCACTACTAATCCGGAGAAGGTGATGGCACCCCACTGCAGTACTCTTGCCTGGAAAATCCCATGGATGGAGCAACCTGATAGGCTGCCGTCCATGGGGTAGCTAGGAGTCAGACACGACTGAGCGACTTCACGTTTACTTTTCACTTTTATGCACTGGAGAAGGACATGGCAACCCACTCCAGTGTTCTTGCCTGGAGAATCCCAGGGACTGGGGAGCCTGGTGGGCTGCTGTCTATAGGGTCGCACAGAGTCAGACATGACTGAAGCGACTCAGCAGCAGCAGCAGCAGCACTACTAATCAAAGAAAGCTGCAGTGGTGATAGTAACAGCAGATAAAGTGGATTTTAGGAGAAAAAATATGACCAGGGAGAAAGTGGAGAATCTCATTATGATCAACAGTTCCACTCCTCAAGATAACACATAATCCCAAGTTTAATTTTTACATGGACTAACAGAGCTACAAAGCAGAAAACAAAAATGGTATAACCAAAACAGAAATAACCAAAGACACAAGTATAGTCAGAGACACCATTACCCCTCTCTCAAAAGTGACAGACAAGTTGACAGAATACCAGTAAAGACACAGATTTGAACAGACCGTAACAGCCACCTTGACTTCATTGACATTCGCAGGGCATTCCAACCAACAACAGCAGTTACACTTTCTCCACAAGTATAGGGGAAACATTTACCATTTACCAAAACAGACCACAGACTGGGTGATAAAACAAGTCTGAAGAAACTGTATAGGATGTAAAACATACAAAGGATGTTCTCTAACCACAGTGTAATTAAACTGAAATCAACTAAAATATACATGTGAGCCTCAAATATGGGAAAACTAAATAACAGACTTCTAAATAATCCGTGAATCAAAAAAGAAATCACAACGGAAATTACAAATTATGCTCAACTGGATGAAAATGAAACATCTAAATTTTGTAGGATGGAACTAGGACAGTGCTTAGATGGACATTTATAGTACTAAATGATCACATTATTAAGACAGAAGTCATAACTCATAACCTCAGCATTTCTTTAAAAATTAGAATAAAAGTGAAAAGCTAACCCCAAGAAAATAGAGAAAAGGGTATAATAAAGAGCAGAAATTAGTGAAAAACAAATCAGGGGGAAAATCAATAAAACCAAAAGCGAGTTCTTCTTTCAGAAGGCAAATGAAGGCAAATAAAGTAAACCCTCTAGCTAACTAAATCAGAGGAGGAAAAAACAGAGAGAGAGCAAATAGTCAATTTCTCATTACTATTCAAATAAGCAGTATGAGAAATGAGAGGGAGGCATCACTATAGATTCTCAAACACTAAAAGGATAATAAGGCGGTATCATAACAACCTCATGCCAATAAATTTGACAACTTGAATGAAATATACAAATTCCTTGAAGATATCAAGAAGAAATAAACTGAATTAACTGTACATCCATTCATAAAAATAAATTTATACTTTAAAACTTTCCTGCAAAGATAACTTCAAGCCCAAGTGGCTTCACTGATTATTTTTACTAAACATTTATAGGAGAAAATAAATACCACCTCTGAAAGACATTTTTTCCAAAAAACTAAAGTGAAGGGAACATATTCCAACTCATTCCCTGGGGCCAACATTCCCCTGATACAAAAATCAGGAAAAGATTCTAAGAAAACTATAGAACAACATCCTTCACAGACACAGTCACAAAAAAACTTAGAACTTCTACTAAATCAAATCCAATGTTATATATTTAAAAAAAACAGAGCATGACGGGTTTTAACTTCAGGTGGCCAGACTGGTTTAACACACACACACAAATCAGTAATTTCACCATATTTTTTTAAAAAATAAAGAATCACATGATCATTTTAAGAGATGAAGAGAAATAGTCCATTACAGTGAAATCTCTCAGCAAACTAGGAATGAAAGAGAACTTCTCAACCTTCTCAAAGATTCTAACAAAACCCCATGGGTCACATCAGACCTAATGCTTTCTCCCTAGGAAAAAGTATGTTCAATAAAAGAAGCCAGGGATTCATTAAAAAATAAAAGAGTCCACCCCTTACTACTCATTTATATAAAATTCTAGGAAATGCAACCTAATCTACAGAGACTGTAAGTGAATTAATAGTTGCCTGGGACAGGAGTGGAGATGGGGGGATAGATTAAAAATAAGCACAAGGAAACTTTGGAGGATGATGGTTGTCTTCATTATTTCGATGGAATACACATATGTGAGAACGCATCAAATTATACATTTAACACATAACAGAAATAAATAATGCCTACAGGCGTACATGGGGCTTCCCTGGTAGCTCCGCTGGTAAAAGAACGCGCCTGCAATGCAGGAGGCTCGGTTTGATTCCTGGGTTAGGAAGATCCCCTGGCGAAGGGATAGGCTACCCACTCCAGTATTCATGGGCTTCCCTCGTGGCTCAGACAGTGAAGAATTTGCCTTCAATGCAACTCGGGTTCGATCTGTGGATTGGGATGATACCCTGGAGAAGAACATGGCAACACACTCCAGTATTCTTGCTTGGAGAATCCCCATGGACAGAGGAGCCTGGCGGGTACAGTCCATGGGGCTCCAAAGAGTTGGATATGACTGAGCAATTAGGCACAGCACAGCACATGGGTGTACACACACATACCCTGCTGCCGTGAACATTACAATGTAAGATAGATGCAAAATATATTATTTTTAAAAATTTTTTAAAAGAAAAGAGAGGTCCCATTTTTTTTTTAAAGAAAAGAGAGATATAATACATGCATGCAAATTAGTGAAGAAAATAAGCACCAAACTATTAGGAAGACTTTCACATTCTATCTTTGATATTTCTGTACTGTTTGAACTCTTTACAAGCATGTATTGTTTTTGTTGTCAGCAAAAATAAACCAAAAAACCCTTTGTAATAACTTGCCCTCACTGGCTCATCACAGTCCTCCTCCAACTTGGTACCTCTAATAAATCCAAAATGCAATTTCACTTGCTATAACTATTTAAAAAGCTCTCCTTTTCCCATAAATCTGTAAACTACTTTAGAGCATCAGATTTCCTGGCTCAGCCTGAAAACCCTCTGCGGTGCTGGGTAAGCACATAAATTCTGCTTTCTCTTACTCATCCAAGAAAACAAATGCAAAGAACATGAAAAGCAAATGCTAGTAGATGTTTGCTGCTTTCTTCAAAACTAGTGACTTTTTAGTGGTATTCCCACATTCCTTAGTTGGTATTCTCAGTAGTTTAGCACATGAATAAACTCATGGGGTCCTACATTACCAAAGAATTTCAAGAAAATGTACCATTCGCTGACCATATATTGAGAAAGAATGATCATCGCTTTTAAACTTGACTCTTTCAGTAACTCTTTATACTTACCACAAGCTATTTTACTTGGTTCCATCTATCAAAGAGCCCCAAACACATGGGACTCTGGAGCTATGAGAATGGGCAAGGCCTGATGACCACAGTGGGCATTTTAACACAAGCCTGAACCCAAAGTTGACCAATGGCTGGGCATCGTCAGATAAAGCAGCATTAGGAAAGAAGTAAAAGTGAGTGATATCACTAGTCAAGGCCAAAATTCAGGGGAGCTACCACCACACTGCCTTTTGTGAATATATTATACTAAAGAATGGTGGCCCTTCCTACTGTTTCACCTTCCAATCCACCATCAAGGGAGAAAGGTCAACTGTGATTGCACTCTAGGAGGAAAGGGTCTAAACTGAACAGCCACACCTTGCCTCCCTCACTTCTTCACTAACAAAACGTTGTTCAGTCGCTAAATCCTGTCTGACTCTGTGATCCCATGGACTGCAGCATCCCAGGCTTCCCTGTCCTTCACTGTCTCCCAGAGTTTGCTCAAACTCATGTCCACTGAGTCAGTGATGCTATTTAACCATCCCATACAAGTATTGAAAAGCAAAAAGCAGGGAGGACAATGTGCAGGAGACAAATATGGCTGTGTTTAGAGTGACTTCCTCCTGAAGGGAAATTCACAATGCGATGGAGGAAATAGATAGGAAATCACCTACTGCGGCACAATCCAACAGAAATAGAATGCAAGCAACGTATTTTTAACATTCTGAAAGTCAAAGTAAAAAAAAAGGGGGAAAGAAACAAAATTAATTTTAATAAAAGTCCATTTAGCCCAATATACTCCAAATACTGCCATTTAAACATGTAATCAACACAAGAAAACTACTCAACTACTTTACATTCATTTTTCCCTTGGAAATTTGGTATGTATCTGACACTTAGACTGCATCTCAATTCAGACCAGCCAAGTTTCACGTTTTGTTTGTTGTGCTCTATGTGGCTGCTGGCTACCATGCTGAAAAGCGCAGGTCTGCACGAGAAATTTAATCCGCAGCCCAGGCAATGAGATGAGTGCAGGGGCAGAGGCGCACGTAAGTACCTAAGATTCACAGACCTTCAACCGGGAGTCCTTCCTCTCCTCCCAGCATTATACTAACGCTTTCACTTTTCAAAATTTAACCCAGTGTTTGTTTCCTCTCGATTCCCTCTCATGACACTTTATTAGACCACACCTCTCTTCACTCGTCTGTAACTTATTCTCAAGGACGTTTCACTCGCTTGCTGTGCCCTAATTTTACCCTTACTTCACAAGTCTCATTCCACCATCAACTAAGAATTTAAAAAAAAAAAAACAACACACACAAAAGCTTACACTCTACGGAAGTAAATACTTATCACCTTCTCCTTCTATGCTTTGTAACTAGGCCACCTCCTTGTAGAGAAGAAAGAAGGAAGAGTTAGTATGTTTCCTCAATGTGAAGCGCAGGAATTGGAGCAGAACTACAAACAAGAATGTGCTTGTGCTTGGTCGCTCAGCTGTGTCCTACTCTTTGGGACCCCAAGGACTGTGGCCCACCAGACTCCTCTGCCCATGGGGCTTCTCCAGGCAAGAATACTGGAGTGGGTGGCCATACCCTCCCTTCCAGGGGACCTTCCCAACCCAGGGATCGAACCCAGGTCTCCTCCACTGCAGGCAGATTCTTTACCGTCTGAGACACCAGGGAAGCCCGAGAAACAAGAATGGTGATGATAAAACTCAAGATCCCGCTGGCTTGGGAGAAGCCCTATGTGACACTCTCACTATGTGCCCTGAGATTGGCCAAAGGTACCCTAAGCCTTATTTCAGCATTTTTTTCAATGAGCATAACTTGTAGCTTTTAACTTAATAAAGTCCACATTCTTTCAAAGCCCAATTGGGCTGGTTATGCAGAAACCAATCATGCTTTACCCAAGTTATTGATACGTTTATTTTACTAAGCTTCAACCCATTTATTCATCTAACTAGGTAACATGGTATTGATCAGATCAAAGCCACTGGTTCCGTTGCTATGTGAACAAATTCACTTCATTCAAGCTAGTATCAATACATTGCACCTCTGCCCGAAAGAATTATCCTGCAAACATACATTTATGACACAAGCTACTAGGAATAGATGTGCAAATCAACCTCCTTCCCAATCCCCACCAAATAAAACACTTCAATGTACACACTTTAATGGCAGTATGTTAGCAGTGTATAAATTCATCTTCATATACAACATGAATTGGTTATCAGTCCATCCTACAATCCACAGAATCCCCGACAGGCATTCATGTAGGTTGAAGAATCAGATTCACTCCCTGCATCCAGTAAGTACTCTTCGTGTAACTTTTAAAGTACTTTCCTAGGCCAAGATTTTGAAATTGGAATCAAACCATGTTTGCTGTTTTAGAAATTCACGCTCAAGTGCATAGCAGAAGCTTATCAATGGCATATGGAACACAAACAGAGTCTTAGCCTATAAGGAACTTGTCGTTTTAATCCTAAGAACCAACTCACATTAGATGGGCTGCAACTAGAATGAATCAAAGTAACTGTAAAAGTCTGATGAATACTCGGGATTAGAAACATTTCTTAAGTGTGATGTGGCTACCAGTGTGTACTACCTTAGTATCTCAGTGATTAAATCCTTTATGCTCCAAAGGTCCACAGGGCTTTCCAAGTGGCCCTGGTGGTAAAAAAAAAAAACAAAAACAAAAACAAAAAACTGCCTGCCAACGCAGGAGACTTAAGAGATGTGGTCCGATCCCTGGGTTGGGAAGACCCCCTGGAGAAGGGAATGGCAACCTATGCCAGTATTCTTGCCTGGGGAATGACATGGATAGAGGAGCCCGGTGGGCTATGGTCGATAGGGTTAGAAAGAGTCGGACGTGACTGAAGAGACTTAGCACACATGCGCGCCGGGTTTGATCACACCCTGTGTTTTCAGGCATCCACTGGGGATTAAACAGGACTGAAGCAACGCACCACCAAAAGTCCATAAAGAGATTCTTTCCTAAAGGTACCATTGACTTGGAAGATTTACTCAAGCTTGCTTCAACTGCTATCATTGAGAACTGCTAAAACAATATAATTGTCAAACTAGTGTATTGCTAATCCCATTTTTATTGTTAACATTTGCCAATGAAATTGCTCTTTAATTGTTTGCTCTGGAATAGACATAAAATATCATGACAGTGATATTTTGGCACATATTGGAAAATCTGCTATGAATATAGATTTTTTCCAATAAAATACAGGTTGCCCATATTACTTGGCATTAAAATGATTTACGGAAGTAGGCCGAAAGAAAAAACCACTGAAATAAAATGAGGAGAGATCAGAGTTATAGCAAAATCCAAAGGCTGATCCATCCAAATTCATACTTAAGATTCATTTAAACACAACGTTTACTCTTTGGAACACTTTCCAATGAGGAAAGAGGAAAGAAGCAGAAAGGGAGAAGGCTTTCCATCCTGCTCGACACTCAAAACCCAAGCCATCAGGCCCTCCTGTGATTGACTTTCCCGAGGAGTCCCCGTTTATTAAGCAGATCCAGACTGCCTAAGGGTCGTAGACCCTGCAGCCTGTGTATGGGAGTCTGGCTTAATTCAGGGCATGCTGCCTGAGCCTCCGCTCTGTCCAGCACTGGCCTTGTGCTGTCAGGGAAAATGCAGCGTCTCACGCAGGTGGGCCCTACCAGGGAAGCAGCACCCAGCTGCTGCGGCAGCTCCTTTTTGTAAGCCATCAGCTACTTGGCTCTACCCACCACCTGACCTGCCAAGAGTGGGGACACTTGCAGGTGGAACCCAGGATTAAAAATATCCTGCCTGCTCCCTGGCCTGAATGCGATGCTACAACTCCTGGGCCCTTAGCTCAAACCTCTGAGACCAGTTCTGTCTTTTAAGCTTCCTTCCCAGAGTCCCTCTGGCTGATCTCAAAAGCCTCACTGATGGAAATTGCAGGCAGCTCCCAAAATCCAGCTTTCGACCTGTTTCACATTTCCAGTATAAGCTCATGACCCTAATTAAGCCTGATTCTCCCCCCAACACAACCCCTTGGCCAGGCAGTCGACATCCTCACCGCATGCTGCCCCGGCTGCAAAGGGGCTCAAAAAGATTTTTTTTAAGTAGAGAATCCTGACTTTTTTATTTTTAAGTGGAAGTATAGTTTATGTACAATAATATATGTTATAGGTGCAGAATATATTGATTCACCTCTTTTAAAGGTTACACTACATTAATAGTTATTATAAAATACTGGCTATATTCCCCATGTACCATATAGCCTTGTAGCTTATTTTATACATAAATGTACTCAGTCCTCTAACTCCTGTATTGCCCCCTCCTCCCTTCCCTCTCTGCACTGGTAACTACCACTTTGTTTAGAGGATCCTGATTTTGAAGAGTATAAATTATTTGCAAAGCCAACAAATAAGGAAGAACCACGGCATAAAGACCTGCAGGATCTGGTCCCAAAGTACTCACTCCCTACCATCTCTCCCTGGCACTGGTGTAGGCACATTTAAGTACTCACCATATCCTAGCTGCAAGGCCCTTCTCCTCACGACAACCCCCTATTAAAAGGTTACTTCTGTGAGACTCCTCTACCTACATGGAGCAGAGCCCATCACTCCCTCCCTTGGAAATCACAGTACTCTCTTTCTCTCTTGGTAAAGCTCCTACCAAACAGGACAACACATGCAGAATTCTGCTGCCTTCATCTTCACCTTCCTCTAGGCCTGCAGGAAAGACACAGATGCTGACTACAATCCCTGCCCACCAGATGAGACAGTTTTGCTTTCTTAAAGGAAAACATCTCAGGGTGTCTTACATCGTGGGTAAAAGTGCATATCATATGGGAAACTCAAGACAAGAAGGAACTTATAAACTCCATTATCAAGCTTTAGGTACATCAAACCAAAGATGGAAAACAGTTTTGGGCTGAGAGTAAAGAAAAAAATCATCAAGAGATCACGGTGGACCACCAGCCAAACAGGTCAAATGCTGCTTTGTTTTTTAATGAGTGGCCAGAAGACACAAGCAGTAGCCGAGGGGTCTCAGTCCAATCTTTTCATTATGTCTTGTTCTGATTGATCAAACCACCACGAGAAGCTGCTTTATATACACCAGACACCACCTAGGCCCTTGAACTTAGAAACCAAACCAACTAAAGTGTACACTGTGTTTCCTTGAATCTAGGAATCCGTCAGTTCTAAGGTGCACCATTATTTTATCAAGCACTATAGAAGAAAAATGCTGCCAATTAAACTACGGCATGATTTCTTACTACTACAGAATTTTCATTTTATTTTTATTGAAAGAGTTCTTTTAAACTTAGACATATTTTTTTATAACACATTATTCTTGGGCACTAATAAAAAGAAAAGGAAAACTGAAATGTATCGGTTAAGGCAATGACAACCAGGTCACCTGGCTGAAGGCAACTGTTAAATGTCACTGGTTTGGGAAGTACAGTCCAGTTTCAGAAATGTTAAAATTTACAAAAAAAATGTACAGCACAGATCAATAAAACCCTCTATTATTCCTAGTTCAGTGACAAAAATGTAAAAAGGACAAGGCAGTAGTTCACAGGATAACTGCTAAAAAAGATACTGCATTGATCAAAAATGTATTTATACAGAGAAAAAAGTTCAGATTACTCAACTCAAGAAAGATGCAAACACAATAAGGATTCGAGAATATTCTTCAAGGACATCAAAAGTCCTGTCCCAAAAAAGTAATTTCCAACTGTTTTTTTCTTTACTTTTTTTTAAAAATATACTTTTAAATACATTAAAAAAAAAAAAAAAAGAGCCTACAAGAAACTTGAGTATGGAGCTGTTCTATCTGGAGGAAGGGTCTCACCTAAAAATGCCTCTGAAGTCACACAACATGTGACCAGCTGGAATCCTGACCTGGAGAGTGTGTGTAACCTCCACCCACTCCCTGTGACAGCTACAACCCAACGACAAGGGTTTAAACGGTGTCACTGATCAATTAAACATTTGCACAATATGAAGCCTTGCTAGTTGTCTGTGATACAAAGATTCAGCATGTTATTGCAGGGAGGGAGGCAGGGGTTGGTAAGCCACAAGGGGGAATTTTCCACATGTGGGATTTCAGACCTTGAGATGATTGCCAAAGGCGGGATGAGAACTTTCTATCAGCCATAAGGAGCTGTAGTGATCTTAGGGTCAGAAGCCCCCTGGGCACAGCAAGGGGGTGAGTAACACCAAGAGTTTCAGGTCTTGTCAAGCTCCAGCTCTCTGTGTCTGCAACACCAAGTCTCTTTTCAAGCACAAGCCAGATGTGGCTGAGAGTGGACAGCCTTGGCTCCTGGCCCCTGCCCAACCATGTAGCTCTACCCAGCAGTTTACGGCACCCATGGCCCTCCAAACACAAATCTGACTCCACAACAAATTAGCAAGTGATGTATGTCCTGCGGAAGGTGGGAGATGCATATACTGCCAGGCGAAGCTTAACAATCCCCACCAGACAGCTGTTTCTCCATTTTCTCTATTTTTCCTCCTGAATGCCTGAAGGTTGCTCTGCTGGAAGCGAAACAAGTGGGCACTAGAGCAAGGCCTGAGGACTGGGGGCAGATTCTCATGGTTCCTCTGGCTATGTTCTTGGGCTCTGCTGAGACCAGGAGAGAGAGGAAAGCCACCGAGCAAGTATGTTTCCCTTGCAGACAAAACCAGGGAATGTAGGGGAGCCACCTCACTGATCCCTTCCCTGCTGGCTGTAACGAGGACAGAGGCCCTTTGGTATCACGTGGGGATGGAGCAGAGGGGAGGATGCTCCGGGCCTGGACCACCTTCACTGCCCCTTCTTTCCCAGCAACCCTTGGCTCCCTCAAGTGCCTGACCCAGCTGGCGAACTGCCTTGTATAACTGTAGCTCCCACGGCCCAGATCTGCCCCTCTGGGTGCAGCTCTCAGGGCCCGTCACGAAGCGGGGCCAGAGGATTGGGAGCGTGGCTCCGCTGGGCTTAGGACCCAAGCGGAGTGCCAAGAAACACTGCCTTCATCTGCATGCTGCTTTGCATCTCATCTGCATCCCCATAAGAGACTGACCTAGACTTGCCTGTGAGTGTCCAGGAGTCTCTGGCGGAGGTGTGGGTCAGCGGTGGCTTGCTACAGGGTCAGGGGCATGGAGTGCAGCAGTGCGTGCATGGGACCTTTTGAAGGAGGTTGCCACTATCTTCTCCTGACACTTTAAAATCCCCTTTGACCACCGGAAGCAGTTCTATCCTCTTCGGATGACAGCTCTAGGTCATCTTGGTGTCACTTGCGCATGCTTTGGGAATACCACGTCTATTTCCGACCTAATTCAAATAGCTCAGCAAACCCCATAGCTCTCCTCCAAGAGCAATCTGTGGCCAAGAAAAAGGATGTTTGAACCATAGAGCCCTATCAGAGCACAAGTAACGTGCAGATTAACGTTTTAAGATGATTAGAGAGAGCTAATTTTCCATGTGTAGGGTTATCTGACGGTATAAGCTATTGCTCTATGGACGCCCGAGTCAGGTTCCACTGATCTGACTAGGGACGGGTCCCCTCCTCTGCTGCTTGCACTGGCAGCCACGGAGGGAAAGTTTTTGGTAAAGGGGGACAACCCACCGAGGTACAAGAGAACACTTCTTTGTCTAAGGGCACGCCCTTGCTGTAAGTGCCAACTCGGTTTTCAGTGTAATTCTCAGATTTAAGTTTAGTATAAATAGAGATTTAGCAGAAGTGAGAAAAGCCAACCCTACATCCCGTTTTATTCTCTACACACAGTAACCAGAGAGGAAAGGTTTTCTTTAACCGGCGGTTTTCAATCAAGCTGCGTTCTATGAGTAGGGAGGGAAAAATGGTGTACAGAAGCTGAGCTACTCTACATTCTGAAGAGGACAACTTCCTGCCCAAAGGCATCAAACTGCTGACCTGACTCAGTCATGACAGAGAGCTTCATGCTGAACGTGAGAACATGTAGACTGAAGCACAGCGATCATCATTCTGCCCTTTCATCCACAAACCAACCTCAGATACAGTATTCTTTGTATATTTTGGTGTTGCTCAGTTGCTAAGTCATGTCTGACTCTTTGCAACCACATGGACTGCAGCACACCAGGCTCCCCTGTCCTTCACCATTGCCTGGAGCTTGCTCAAACGCGTGTTCATTGAGTCAGTGATGCTATCCAGCCATCTCATCCTCTGTCATCCCCTTTTCCTGCCTTCAATCCTTCCCAGCACACTTCTATATATATCTTTCTATAGTAGATGACGTAATTTTTAACTTAATAGAAATAAAATGTAAAGGATTTCCAGAAAGATGGCAGATCATTAAATAATATCCCTGTACAATCTCAGAGCTAGACAAGAGCTCAGACAAGGAAACTGGGGCCCAATAAGGTTAAGTGACACCATGGACACATAATCCTGCTGTGCAGGCCACCCAACCAAACAACGTGGCCAAAACTTTAAAAATGTTTAAATTTGTCACTTGAATTTCAAACATATATTTCTTCTCTTACCAGAATTACTTCAAAAATGCGTGGGATCAGTTTGCTGTCTTCCACAAGTCTGTTAAAAAAAAATGCAAAGATAATTTATTACTAATGATTTTTAAAATTATTTAAACTGCTGCCCTGACAGGGAGCACTGCAGCCCCATGCTTTATGCTGAAATTCTGTGACTGAGGAATAGTATGATTAAATATTCATTTTAATACACTGAATTACATTTAAACACAAGAAATGTGAGGCTTCTTTGCGAATCACTATTAGCTTTACCTCATTGATCTGCAGCAGGCAAAACCTCAAACAGATATAAGTATTAAAAATTCATAATTATTATAAAGACTATCAAAATAAGCAATGCCAGCTGAAATAATGTAACCTATCCTTCATGTAGTTAAGTTATAAGCTTGCCACACTATAATCTTTCATACATACCTCATTAGTTATTTTCTCAACATTAATGATTTAATGTACAATGATTTTTAATGATCTTTAACTTTAAAAAAAGTAGACACCAATCACACAATAGCTTCTAGGCACTTTCACCAAACCTAGTTATAAGTTGTTATCTATTTGTAACAGAAGACTTTCTCCAAGCAATTTAAGGGAAAACAGCCTTTATTCAAAAGGGACAGTTTTTTTAAGAACAATACTTCAATCTCTAAATATTCCCTTAGTCCAAGGGTCAGAGAACTTTCTCTGTAAAGGGCCAAATAGTAAATATTCTAGGCTTTGCAGGCCACACAGTCTCTATAGCAACAATTACCTCTGTCACAATAGTATAAAAGTAGATATAAATAATCTATAAATTAATAAGCATGGCTGTGTTCCAATAAGATTTTATTTTCAAAAAGAGGCAATTTCCCATATTAGGCCCATAAACTATAATTTGTTGATCCTCCTTCAGTTTAAAAAGAAAATAAAATTCCTTAACTTGACTAGAATTTACTTTGTAGGATAATCCACAGCGCTCAAGACAAGCATATTCCTTTCGTTGGCTCTTTGTCTATTTCACAGAGGATGTCAGGTGGATAGAAAGGGAATTTATCATCTGGCCTCCCCGGAGCTTGTTTGTCTATAATACTACATTGATAAAAGAAAAGCCTATGAGACTAGCAAAAAAAAAAAAAAAAAAAAGATCAGTGTTTTACAAATATCTGTTAAGGAAAAGTGAGCTACAGAGTGAATCCCCAAAGACAGACGCACTTAGAAAGCCCTAGCTCAGTATCTAGCAAAAATAAACGTGATCATTTTCTATAGTCTTAATAGATCAGAGGGGAAAAGTTTTGACTACAACTATTAAATTCATTGACATTCTCTCACTTTGCTGGGCAACTGCAGGCTCAGGAATGAAGATGGACCTCCTTATACCATGAGTGGGTAGGACAGGAAATGCACAAACTCAGGACCAAATGCAACTTTAGGTCAACACATCCTTATTCCTCTTCCTTTGTTTCCTAGATATTAGCCTCATCTTTCCTAAACTGGACTTCTGAAATTTTCATGATATATACTCTTATCAGGCCCAGGCCTAAAAGAGCCAAGCACAGACATCTCTGAGTTTGGTTGCCGTAGCAACCAAAAGCCAAGAATGTCACAGGGACACAGGCACCACTGCTTCCTCAGTGGTACCAAGGAGTGACAGTTCCCTGTATCACAGCCCTACTCCAACATTCGGATCCAGAAGCAGACACTCACAATGCCAGACTTTTTATGATGGTATTTTAAAATACCTTCTATTACCAACATGTGTGCATGCTAAGTTGCTTTAGTCGTGTCCGACTCTTTGCAACCCTATGGACCCTATGTAGCCCTCCAGGCTCCTCTGTCCATGGTATTCGCCAAGCAAGAATACTGGAGTGGGTTTCCATGCTCTCCTCCAGGGGATCTTCCTGACCCAGGGATCAAATTCCTGTCTCTTGTGTCTCCTACATCAGCAGGCAGGTTCTTTACCACTAGTGTCATATGACTACACAAATGACCTTAATTCAGTCTTAAAAATTGCAACTAGTTCATGTTCAGGTCTCTGCATGACAAACAGGCTTATCTGCACTACCTCTTAAGACTCTTTTAAGTTCTAACAGTTCGATTCTTAACATTCTTCTGAACACAATCAACCAGAACAATTGTGTTCTTTGATCTGAGTAACACATCATTTAGAGCCACGTCTGGAACATTAAAAGCGAATTCAAGGTTTAAAAAAAAAAATCACTTTTAGTGAAAAAAAATTTTTTTTTTATGACATCTTCTGTGACCCATGAACTAACCTCACATGTAATCCCAAAAGAATGCTGAAACAGGTATGGGAGAGGGGTGGCCACAAACACTTACATCTAAAATGCATCCGTTTTCCAGACTGTGGGAAGTGACTGGTAAGTGGGCGATGAGTACTCACTAGCATTTTCTTAAATTTAAAATAATAAAATAGATATGTAAAGGTGTCACATATACTATTGTTTCTGTGACATTTTTATTTCACTTATGTGTGTACTGGGTAGTGACCTAAAATATAGTTTGTTTTATTGTGAGTTGTATAAAAAACATCTGAAATCCACAGATTCCAGGCTGCTTCAGAGAGCTTAGTTTTTAATATGTTCTTAAATTTTGATTTTAAAAACTGGGTCTGCTTACTTGACACATCTCCTTTCATATGACCACAGGTCCAATTAGTAGCTCAGTTCTTAAATGACCAAACCCGTCATGTGCTCTGAATAATGGAGTGCTCCTCCTCTGACTTGGTATTCTGGGGAGCAGCTCCGGGGCTCGGGCCTCTGTAGACCAGGGAGAACGAGGCTTACCTCTGAACAACACAGATGTTGCTGATTCTCAGGGAATTATTCAGGCAGAAAGTCTTAAATCATTATACTAGACTTTGGAAAATCAGGATGCAAAAGGCAACCTTGTTTGGGGGCTCTGTTGTGGTTGGCCCCCATGACTTAAATGACCACTATCGTTTTACTACATGAGTCTGTTATTTCCTAAAATTGAAAAGAATGAAACTGCTATGGCTTATGGACAGCCTGAGGACAGGAAGGGCAAGATTTATCTGAATCTTCTAAACCAAAAACAAAGTAGAGATCTTTTTGAAATTATCCCACATCTTCAAAGGATTGTGAAGTTATTTACTGTAGTAAACTTTTCTTCCTTTATGTTAGCTATCTAAGCACACTGTTTTTAAGTAATTCCAGATGATTAAGTTGAATATACTGCCGTTTCTAAATTCCAATCCTGGGACCACTTTACATAGGGTTTTTTGGGGGGTTTGGGGAAGGGATTCTTTTTCCCCTTAATGGTGTAATTAATGATAAGAGAGTGTGTGATGAAAGAATTTTCCTTACAAAGTTTGTTTCAGGAGATTCACTGGGATTTTTGTATATCTGTGGTTTATGTTATTACCAAAACAGGTACTGTTTGCATTAGAAAATTTTAAATGAACTTGTGAAAATCTTTAGGCTATATTATTTGGAATTCTAACTCCCCCCGTTCTTAAAGCAAATGTTGCCATTGGTGTTGGGAAATTTGTTTAATTTTTAATTGATGAATTATTTTATTAATTGATAAATTATGTATCAATAAAAACTTTAAAGTATTTACTGATGTTTGATAACTCATTTAAAATATCATATATTCAAATTATGACAAATACTTGGTTGAGATCTAACTATGGAAGCCATAAGCACAAATTACAAGAAAACTTTATCACAAACCATGCTAAATGATAACCAAAAGGATTCATTATTATTTAACGTATACTTTAAATAATAGGTCAACACTTTTGATGTAAAAAAAAACAATGGCATTTGAGGTAAAGTTATTGAGTGACCTGTGGAGTCAAGGTGGCCTTGATTTTCTCTCTTTTCTGGCACAACTACTTTTCATATACTTTGAAAAGAGGGCTAAATATAAACTAGCAATATTTAGATACCAAAGACTAGGTGCAACTTAGGTAGGGAAACTTGGTGCAGGGAGATCACTCTAGTTCTGTTCAGAGAGATACAGCAGTAGGTTGGGTTGAATTTCCAACTATTATTAGCTTTTTTTTTTTTTTTTTTTTAAGAAAAAAGCAGGCAGAGGATCTCCACCTGCTTTTTGCTCAGTTATATAGGCAAGAAAAGTGGCCTCCAAAAGTGTTACAACATGTCTACAGAAACATGGGGGTCTATCCATCGAGTTACACTGTCTTGAGTTTGCGTCCCCACTTGAAGGCTTTAATCTGCTCCTAGGGCGGAGACAACACACGTGAAGAAGGGCCACGAGCCTAGAGCCACCGTCCTCACCAGTCAATCCTACCCTTCAGGAACAATGTCCTCCCCAAAGGCTTCTCCACCGTCTCTGCAATTCTGGAATCCGTCTAGTCATAAAGCTCTTACTTAGTACTGGGGACGTTTCTTCTTCCTGGATACTATGTCAGGTTATGATTAACACTTTTGAACCCTTGTCATGAGCTAATCTTACAGCTCAAAATCAATGCCTTCAAGCTCAGTCAAGTCAAATGGCTTGACAAATATCTAACAGATATCGTATAATAGCACTTAAATGTGGAATCTGCAAGAATGGTACAAATGTACTTATTTACGAAACAGAAACTGAGTTACAGACGTAGAAAACAATCTTACGATTAATGGGGGGAATGGGAGGGATAAATTGGGAATTGGGTTTGACATATACACACAACTAATAAAGACCTACTGTATGGCACAGGGAACTATACTCAGTACTCTGCACTGGCCTATGAGGGAAAAGAAACTTAAAAAGAGTGACTATGTGTATATGTAAAACTGAGTCACCTTGCTGTACACCTGCAACACAACATCGTAAATCAACTATATCTCAATGAAAACATTTTAAATGGCTTGACAGATAAGAAACAAGAAAACAAAACTCAACTTCCATCAGAGATATATGCACAGGGTATAGGTGACCAGACAGGGGAGAACTTAGTGAGGAGCCCAGACGACTGAAAGGTGATCATGAGCCTTGAAAGACAGGGGAGTGGCCAGTTCCAGTGTGGAGACTGCTGTGCCTACCTGGAGATGGTGGTGAAGAGAATCAGAGAAGGCTAATTAGTAAAGAAACAACATAACTGTCATGCTCGCAAGTGTGGCTTTCACCCTGAAAGGATGGGAAGCCTCCAACGGATTTTAAGCCGAAGAAGGACACAGTTAGATTTGTTATTCAAACTCCAATCTGACAGTAACAGGAAAAAGGAACTGGTGAAGAAGTGCAGGCTAGAACATCGCTCCTCAAAGAGTGGTCTGCAGGCCAGAGCCAGCCTGCCAACAGCCACAGATATATGACAATATAGTGACAGAAACTGGAGAGATTACATTTTTATGTTAGACCTGATGATAAATTTAAATGTTATAGCAGTTTCAAAACATGGCCCCACCAACACAAGATGACAAACACAACATCTGCATCAAAAGACCTGTCCCTGAGATGTTTCCCCAGGGAGCACATTTCACATCACCAGGAGTCAGACATACTGATGTCATATATACCCTGATATCACGCATCAAGGAGGGCACATCCTCACTTCTGGGGTATGCTTGCGAAAAATGCACCACACTAATCTAACCATGAAATATTCAAGCAAATGTGAGAGGCATCTTACAAAATAACCACTCATGTATGCTGAAAGTGTTAGTCATGAAAGACAACAGAAGGTGAGCTCTTTACGTCTGTGTGAAGGAGACGATGGGATGATTTGAGAGAATAGCACAGAAACAAATGCATTACCCAGTGTAAAATAGATAACCAGTGCGTGTCTGCTGTATGACGGAGGGCACCCAAACCCAGTGCTCTGTGACAACCAGGAGGGACAGGGTGGGAAGGGAGATGGGAGGGGGGTTCAGGAGGGAGAGGACAAAAGCATACCTATGGCCGATTCATACTGATGTCTGATAAAAACCATCAGAATGTTGTAATTATCCTATAATTAAAACAAAAAAATTCTTTTTTAAAAAGACAACAGAAGGGTGAGAACTGTCCCAGATTGGAGCAAACTAAGAAGATGTGAAAACTAGATGCAGTGTGGGCTCCTAGGTTGGACCTGGGACCAGAGAAAAGACAGTACTGGGAAGACTGGCCAAACTGCAGTAAGATCTGCAGATTAGCTGACAGTGAAAGATGTTTCTCCTTGGAAGAAAAGCTGTGACAAACCCAGACAGTGTATTAAAAAGCAGAGACATCACTTTGCCAACAAAGGTCCGCATAGTCAAAGTATAGTCAAAAAAACTATTGGTTTTTCCAGTAGCTTTTCCAATAGTCATGTATGGATGTGAGAGTTGGACAATAAGGAAGGCTGAGCACTGAAGAATTGATGTTTTTGAGCTGTGGTGTTGGAGAAGACTCTTGACAGTCCCTCGGACTACAAGGAGACCAAACCAGTCAATCCTAAAGGAAATCAACCCTGAATATTCATTGGAAGGACTGACGCTGAAGCTCCAATACTTTGGCCCCCTGATGGGAAGAGCCAACTCATTTAAAAGACCCTGCTGCTGGGAAAGACTGAAGGCAGAAGGAGAAGGGGACAACAGAGGACCAAATGGTTGGATAGCATCACCAACTCAATGGACGTAAGCGTGAGCAAGCTCCAGGAGATGGTGAAGGACAGGGAAGCCTGGCATGCTGCAGTCCATGGGGTCGCAAAGAGTCGGACACGCCTGAGCAACTGAACAACAAAGTCTATCAATCTCATTTCCTGGTCTTGAAAGTTGTACTATGGCTCCGTAAGATGTTACCACTAGGGGAGGCTGGGTGAAGGATATACGGAAATTTTCTGCAATATTTTTGTAACTTTTCCACAAGGCTAAATGTATCTCAAAATGTAAGGGCTTTTCTTTTTTAATGGCTCCTGAAGTCTTCGAGTCTCCTCTCTTTTAAAAGTGGGGTCTGTGTCCTCTCTTTTTGAATCTTGGCAGGTTTGAAAGTGCTTAGACCAACAGAGTAGCATAGAACTGACACTATGTGATTTCTGCTCATATCCTGGGTTTATTTTTTTAATTTCACTTTCATGGCATTTTAGAAAAATGTTTATTCCAGCTATCTGCTGCTGCTTAACAAACCACCCCCAAATGCAGCATCAGAAAGCAATAACTACTTTGTCACGTCCATGGCTCCTGTGGGTGGTGACATCTGGACAGGGCACACTGGGGATGACCTTTGTCCCCAGTGTTTGAGGCCTCAGCCAGGGAGACACAAAGGCTGGGGTTGACTAGACCAACTTAGAGACTGTAATTATCTGAAGGCTTCTCTATTCACATGTCTGGTATCTGGGCTGGGATGACTCAAGGAAGGCTGTTAATTCTGTTGACTGGATCACCCAGTACTGCCCTGTCCACGTGGCGTGGCCTCTCATAGCATGGTAGCTGAGTGCCAAGCAGGAGCCTTCCGAGAGAACCAGGCTGAAACCACATGACCTTTTGTAACTGAACCTTGGAACATAGAGCATCACTTGAAAACATTAAGAGGTTACAAGTCCAGCCCAGATTCAGGCAGAGGGAACCAGCGCCATCTGAAGGAGGAGAGGCATTGTCACATAACAGAGGAGCATGGGGCGGGAGATGCTTTTGCAGCCACTTTATAAAACACAACCTGCCATGGGCATAGTATGGGGCTGCAACATGTTGAAATGTCCAAATCTGTTTCTTCACCAGATAGTTTGAGTAACACCAATACAGAACCAGAGAGACCAGTTAATACACTACTGCAATGATGCAACAGAGACATGACTGAGGCCTCGTACTAGCTGTCTGTTGGTGTGTAACATATTACCATAAAATTCATGGCTTAAAACACACCCACTGACTAGCTCAAAGGTCTGTAGGTCAGAAGTCTAGTTCAGCATGGCTGGGTTATCTACTCAGAGTATCCAAGGTCTAGAATCAAGATGCCAGCTGGGTTAAGTTCTCATTTGGAGGGCAGAAGGGGTCCAATTTCAATCTTACTACTAACAGAATTCAGTTCCTTACAGTTGTAGGACCCAGGTCCCTATTTCCTTGTTGGCCGTCAGCCAGGGATCCCTCTCAGGTTCCTGAGGCCATTCTCATTCCTTGTCATGTGGCCCCTTCCATCTCCAAAACCACCAATGGGGACTCTCTTCCATGTAAAATCCTTCTCAAGCTTCAGATCTCTCTAACTGATATGTCTTTGACCTCTAGATCAGATTTAAATGGCTCATGTGATTAGTCAGGCCTACCAGAAATGATCTCCGTATTTTAAGGTCAACTAGTTTGGGACCTTAATGACATCTGCAATATCCCCTCACAGCAGCACTAAATTAGTCTTTTAACTGAATAACTGGGAGAAGATGGGCTTGGAGTCTTGAAGGTTATCTTAGAATTCTGCCCATTACAGACCTGACCTTGCCTCCACCTCAATTCCATCTTACCCCACCTCCTTTTTTAAAAAAATATAATTCAGATTTGATTCTCTGAATAAGCTGCTTCTGACCAACTTGGGTACAAACCCCCAAATAGATGCTGGACATTGGTTAGCTTTCCAACAACACCGGGTACGAGTTTTAGATTTCATATTTGTTCACAACTGAGCACTAGACTACAAACAAAGCTTTTTTTTGTTTCTTATGGCTTACATAATTTACCAGCTAAGTGGGCCAACAACAGTCATTTTAAATAAAAAGTCTCTAACATTAGCTGAATTTCAAATTATCGGTTCAGTGAATCAGCTTCAAAAGGAAATGGTTTCATAATGTTTAGTTCTGGCATAATATTATATCTATCTTGAAAGCAAGAAAATTTATGATGTTTCTCCTTGAAATGTTTGCCCTTGCTTGCAATGCTTGCTAATTGTCTTATAGAGAACTGCAGAAGCCTTCCCAATAAAAGGACACATATAAAGACTTATTTCCCCAGCAACCCAAAAAGGCAGGGTTAAGATTTTAGCAGCTTTAGCACAGAGAATTTCAGACCTGGTCATCTTACAAAGATCTACAGAATCCTCCATGGAACAGGCTTCTTCCCAGAGGAAATCTGCACCCCAGCGGTCCCAAAACATATACAATATAAAAACAATTTAATCCCAGTTATAAAGCTGACTGCTTCATTTGCTGAGAAAGTGTGAGAATTAAACAAGCACACGAGCCATACCAGAATGTGCCTCTGAAGTACCAAAATCTCCCACTGCCTAAAATAGCATGAGAAAGACACAAAGTTCAGTTAAGAGACACTTTGGTTATGTAAAAAAGCAAATGTTTTCCAACAGAAAGGAGATATTAGGTGGAAAAAGAAGAACATTACATTAGCAAGTGTGCAAAATGCTTTTCTATTATGTCAATAGATGCCCAATACAGCCCTGCGAAAATCCACACCTGTTGAATGAACCTAGGCAACAGAATGCTTCTATAACAGACAGTACGAAAGGTGAAAAGGAAAAGCAGCGGTCAAGAGGCTCTCCATGCAGCATATGGAATGACTGACAAGACATCTCTAACTCCTTCTAATTCTAGCCATAGTCCCGTTTTGTCTATGGCCTTACAGGAACCATCCCTACACAGGCGATGATGCGCTTGTTACCCAGCCAAGGGCTTTGGCCCCGCCTCCCCACAAACAGCCCTGTGCTTCCTGTGCTGGGTCCTGGGCCTCACCCTCTTTCTTTCTGAACTCCGTGGCTCTGCAGCTGGCCTCCCTGATCTAATAATTCACTGCATCCTTCGCTCCTCGAGACACAGTTCTGTATTGGTCCCACAGCTCCACATATACTGAAGCTACGGGTAAGAAGCATGTTCATCCCTGCACCAAACTGGCAAAGACAACGAACAGAAAGAAATGCAGTCAATAAGAGAAAGGTCAGGATGGGACACAGGTTCCTAAGAGAATCACTAGACTGTATATTATGTGGACAGCATTTCTTTCCTCTTACGGACATGAGCTCAACACTAAAAGTAACACTTCTGGGGGCTTCCCTGGTGGTCCAGTAGCTAAGACTGTGCTCCCAACGCAGGGGACCTGGGTTTGATCCCTGGTCAGGAAATTAGATCCCTGGTCAGGAAATTAGATCCCACATGTCACAATGAAAGATTTCACATGTGAATACTAAGACCTGGTGCAGTCAAATAAATATTTTTTTTAAAAAACACCAATTGTAGATGAGATATTTTAAATTTTATTTTCAATTTCATAAACCTGCTTATTTTCTATGGCTTCTTTTTGTCCTGTTACTCGGTAACAAGAGATCTTTTTCGAATCCACTTGAAGTCAGGCTAAGATTTCTCCCTTTTCTTGCTCTCACTCAATAAACATTACTGAGTGCCTATCATTACTGAATGCAACACACTAAGAGCTACGTCAAGTGTTAGAAGTGCTATGAGAGATGGCTATAAAGGGTACAGAAGGGATCACAGAAATCGTCTCGTCTATCTGAGATGCAGAGTAATTGTGGATGGCTCAATAACCAAGATTTCCAGTGCCGCCCATGTGCTAGCTCAGTGGATTCTAACAAAGAGAAACCACAGGGATGATGGTGATGACTAATTCCTTTTTTTTTTTTTAATGAGAAACTGAGGCACAAAGAAATGGTCTAGTGACAAGAAGTGGGGCTGAGACACAAACCTCGGCAGCTTAGATCAGTGTCCACACTGCACAGAATAAGGACTGCTTCAGCTGAACTCTGAAAGAGGAGTAGGTTATTGATCAGCAGCGAATGAAGGATGGAGCAGAAGGGGAGACAGGACAGACAAGAATGAGCTGTGCCCTGGGCAAAGGGAGTAGAGAAAGTAAAAACAGGATGGCTCCTTAAGGACACAGAAAAGGCAAGTTTATCGCAAAAGTGGAAGAAGTAAAGAGAAGGCAGCGCAAGATCAGGCTGGAGGAACAAACCAGGGCTTACTGCAGAAGATCTTGTTATCTGCGCTGGTGAGCGCAACTGATTTGATAAACTCCAGCCTGCACACCAAACCCTGCCACCTGCCAGTATTTGTGTGGCCCACGAGCTAAGAATACTTGTCAGGTTTCAAAATGGTTGGAAAAAATCAAAAGAAGAATATTTTATGACATATGACAACTGCATGAAATTCAAATTTCAACTTCCATAAAGTTTTATTGGAACACAGCCGTGCTCATCCCCTTACACACTGTCTGCAGCTGCTCTTACACTACAGTGACGGAGTTGAGTGGCTGCAGCAGAGACCATACGGCGGGTGATGCCTGAATGTTTACTATCTGGCCTTTCGCAGAAGACGTTTGATGAGTTAGCACGTGTCCCTGCTCCAGGTGACTGGGTGCCACTAACAGGAGGACTAGGCAACAGGGTGCCGTCACCAGCTTTACGTTTTTACGATGATCATTCAGGCTACAGCGAGAGGATGGGCGGAGCACAGAAAGAACTGGGAACAGGAAGAGCAGCCAGCTGCCAGTGATGACTCGCAAGAGCTGATAAGAACCAAAGCAGGAGTAAACAGGAGAAGATTAACACGGATGTATCAGCATGACCTGAAAATCTGTCAAATACAGGGACTTCCCTGGTGGTCCAGGGGCTAAGACGCCATGCTCCCAACGCAGGGGGTCCAGGTTTGATCCCTAATCAGGAAACTAGATCCCCCATGTCACAACAAAGACTCAGAAATAAATATTTTTTTAAAAAAAGAAAAGAAAACCTATCTGATGCAGGAGAGAGAGAAGAGGAAAGAAGTTCAGAATGACTCCAGTACTTCATTTCTCCTGGGGGCCACCGCCATGACCGCCACCAGAACAACAAACATCATAGCAAGCAACCTCATCTGCGGAAGCTCCTATACAACAACTCACTGAGCTTAGGGCTTCACCTCTTACTTCTCACTTTGAGACAGGCATGACTAACTGTACAGAGGAGGACATTAGAATTGAACCTTATCCAAGGTACACAGCTAATGAATTTCAGAGTTCACGATTTTCAGCTGCTCTAACATATAATATTAAGACAATGTTTCAGGGAAAGGCTAGTCTGGACAAGAAGATCAGTTAAATTTGGAAAGAGGAAGGACAAGTGAGGACAGACACCCAGGGAACACCAATATGTCAATATGTAAAGAGCTGGCAAAAAAAAAAAGAAAACCTGGAAGTCTCCAAAGTTCACCAGATGTAGGAAGTAAGGACATCAAAGGGAGTAAAATGGAAAAGAGTAAAAAAGAATAGCTTCGTCTTCTTGGTGTTTAGATTTTCAGTTCAGTCTCAGTTCCTGTAAGTTGTACTTTCATTACAGAGTAATTTTAGGATCCCCAAGCTCATTTCAGGAGCTACTTCGAAGATCAATCCATGATACTGGTGCTAACAGACAAAAATAGAGAGAACTTGAAACCACTGACCAAAGGCTATCCTGCTGACCACGGAAACTGTAAGATGGGTTACAGATTGTCACTCGTATTCTATCTTTTGGTAAGAACCACCTGTCTGTGTCTGTGTATGTACTTAAGAACTGTATGCTTTTTCCTGATACAAAATGACCAAAACCTTTAATAATAATACCTATTCATTTAAATTATTTCCATAAAATATATAAATACAGAGGCATAAAATATATTCACTGCATGTTCTACTGGGGAGAATAGCAAAGTATTACAAATAAAATATTCTAATGTTAGCACTATAAGAAAATCATTAATAAGTTTTAATGTATTATTTCCTTGTTTTTGGATTCACATAAGACATGAGACCAACGTCATCTTTAAAATAATACTTACCATTTCTTGTGCATGTTCTTTGTGTTGCTTGGACAGCCATGGCTGGTTCGATGTCTAATAACCATGGCTGACTCCATTTTACAGAAGAAAACATTGACACTTAGGCTAGTGAAACAGTCTGCCCACAGTCATTCACAAAGCCAATGATGGATCTGGGATTAGAAATGGAATCTGCCTATTCTGACAAACCATTAGGTGTATTACATCATAATACGGTAAGAGAAAAAGTCAAGTCATACTACATACATTGGGTTTTTTTAAGTATTAAAAACATTTCCCATGTCAACACATATTCAATTAAATATTAGTTCTCATATCTACATATCTTTCTTTTTTGTTTGTTATTAGAGTCAACTTTTCCTTTTTTCTTGAACTAGAGTGGAAAAGAAATGCAAAAAAGCAAAATGGCTGTCTGGGGAGGCCTTACAAATAGCTGTGAAAAGAAAAGAAGCAAAAAACAGAGGAGAAAAGGAAAGATATAAGCATCTGAATGCAGAGTTCCAAAGAATAGCAAGGAGAGATAAGAAAGTCTTCTTCAGCAATCAATGCAAAGAAATAGAGGAAAACAACAGAATGGGAAAGACTAGAGATCTCTTCAAGAAAATTAGAGATACCAAGGGAACATTTCATGCAAAGATGGGCTCAATAAAGGACAGAAATGATATGGACCTAACAGAAGCAGAAGATATTAAGAAGAGGTGGCAAGAATACATGGAAGAACTGTACAAAAAAGAGCTTCACAATCAAGATAATCACGATGCTATGATCACTCACCTAGAGCCAGACATCCTGGAATGTGAAGTCAAGTGGGCCTTAGAAAGCATCACTACAAACAAAGGTAGTGGAGGTGATGGAATTCCAGTTGAGCTATTTCAAATCCTGAAAGATGATGCTGTGAAAGTGCTGCACTCAATATGCCAGCAAATTTGGAAAACTCAGCAGTGGCCACAGGACTGGAAAAGGTCAGTTTTCATTCCAATCCCAAAGAAAAGCAATGCCAAAGAATGCTCAAACTACTGCACAATTGCACTCATCTCACATGCTAGTAATGCTCAAAATTATCCAAGCCAGGCTTCAGCAATACGTGAACTGTGAACTTCCAGATGTTCAAGCTGGTTTTAGAAAAGGCAGAGGAACCAGAGATCAAATTGCCAACATCTGCTGGATCATCGAAAAGCAAGAAAGTTTCCAAAAACATCTGTTTCTGCTTTATTGACTATGCCAAAGTCTCTGTGTGGATCACAATAAACTGTGGAAAATTCTGAAAGAGATGGGAATACCAGACCACCTGACCTGCCTCTTGAGAAACCTGTATGCAGGTCAGGAAGCAACAGTTAGAACTGGACATGGAACAACAAACTGGTTCCAAATAGGAAAAGGAGTCCGTCAAGGCTGTATATTGTCACCCTGCTTATTTAACTTATATACAGAGTACATCATGAGAAATGCTGGGCTGGAAGAAACACAAGCTGGAATCAAGATTGCCGGGAGAAATATCAATAACCTCAGATATGCAGATGACACCACCCTTATGGCAGAAAGTGAAGAGGAGCTAAAAAGCCTCTTGATGAAAGTGAAAGAGGAGAGTGAAAAGATTGGCTTAAAGCTCAACATTCAGAAAACGAAGATCATGGCATCTGGTCCCATCACTTTACAGGAAATAGATAGGGAAACAGTGGAAACAGTGTCACACTTTATTTTGGGGGGCTCCAAAATCACTGCAGATGGTGACTGCAGCCATGAAATTAAAAGACGCTTACTCCTTGGAAGAAAAGTGATGACCAACCTAGATAGCATATTCAAAAGCAGAGACATTACTTTGCCGACTAAGGTCCGTCTAGTCAAGGCTATGGTTTTTCCTGTGGTCATGTATGGATGTGAAAGTTGGACTGTGAAGAAGGCTGAGTGCTGAAGAATTGATGCTTTTGAACTGTGGTGTTGGAGAAGACTCTTGAGAGTCCCATGGACTGCAAGGAGATCCAACCAGTCCATTCTGAAGGAGATCAGCCCTGGGATTTCTTTGGAAGGAACGGTGCTAAAGCTGAAACTCCAATACTTTGGCCACCTCGTGCGACAAGTAGACTCACTGGAAAAGACTCTGATGCTGGGAGAGATTGGGGGCAGGAGGAGAAGGGGACGACAGAGGATGAGATGGCTGGATGGCATCACCGACTCCATGGACGTGAGTTTGAGTGAACTCCAGGAGATGGTGATGGACAGGAAGGCCTGGTGTGCTGCAATTCATGAGGTTGCAAAGAGTCGGTCATGACTGAGCAACTGAACTGAACTGAACTTACAGTTGATTTACAATGTTGTGTTAATTGCCAGTGTATAGCAAAGTGACTCAGTTATATATATATACACATACATACTTCCCTGGTGGCTCAGACGGTAAAGCGGCTGTCTACAATATGGGAGACCCGGGTTCGAGCCCTGGGTTGGCAAGATCCCCTGGAGAAGGAAATGGCAATCCACTCCAGTACTATTGCCTGGAAAATCTCATGGACAGAGGAGCCTGGTAGGCTACAGTCTATGGGGTCGCAAAAAGTTGGACCCAACTGAGCGACTTCATTTCATTTCACATACATATATAAATATATTCTTTTTAGACTCTTTTCCTTTACAGGCTATTACAAAATACTGAGGATAGTTCCCTATGCTACACAGTAGGTCCTTGCTAGTTATCTATTTTACATAAAATTGTGTTTTTATGAATCCCAAACTCCTAATTTATCCTTCGTCCTTTCCCCTTTGGTAACCATAAGTTTTTTCTATGCCTGTGGGTATTTCTGTTTTGTGAGTAAGTTAATTTGAATCCGCTTTTTAGATTTCACATGTAAGCGATATCTAAGTGATATCATATAATATTTATCTTTGTCTGGCTTACTTAGTATGATCATCTCTGTTGCTGCCATTTAGTCACTCAGTCGTGTCCAACTCTTTGCAATCCCATGTACTGTAGCCTGCCAGGCTTCTTTGTCCACGGGATTTCCCAGGCAAGAATACTGGAGTGGGTTGCCATTTCCTCCTCCAGGAGATCTTCCTGACCCAGGGATCAAACCTACATCTCCTGCATTGGCAGGCAGATTCTTTTCCATTGAGCCACCTGGGAAGCCCCATATTGATCTCTAGGTCCATCCATGTTACTGCAGATGGCATTATTTCATTCTTTTTAATAGCTGAGCAATCTTCTATTGTATATTCTTCTAACCTACTTGTTAGAATTCCTCTATTGATGGACCCCTGTTTTCCACTTTTTGGTAGTATTCATTAGGGGGGAAAATGTGGTTAAAGGATTGTGTCAAATGAGTTCAACTTCTCATTCAATCCTCCTAGATCTGCACTCCCAGGAAAGTGCGAAACTCCAAACATTACTTTTCTCCCAAGTGATACCACTGCCTGCTTCCCTTCCTGATGCTGAGAAGCAAATAAGGTTGTGCCTGTGAAGTACCCAGCACTGTCTGGTACCTGGAAAGCTCTCTGTCAAAATAGATACCAACTGTCTTTACTATTAGTGTTGCTGCTGTTTTAAATCATGCTTTAATGGACATTCTTATATGTAAGAATTTATGTGTATCTCTTACTATTTTCTGCTAGGATGAATTCCTAGAAGTGGAATCAAAGGCTATATTTAAGGTTTAACACATACTGGCAGTTTTCCTGCCACAAAAGATGTGCCCATTTTTTGACAGTCCGTGTTTCACTAGTCTGTGAACAGGGGCTACTAACATTTTTAAAAACTCTATCAATATGATGTTTTTATTATTTTGGTGGAATTTTCTTTGACTACTACTGAGGGCAACTCTTTTTCATGTTTCTTGTTAGAAATGGCCTTTTCAAGTTCTTTGTCCATTTGCCCTTTGGACCCACCCTTCTTTAGAATTTCGAGATACCTAATGATATCTGTCCCTAAAAGCTGACCATTATGTTGACTCTGTAAACAGCTGGCTTCAGCAGGATTTATGAGTCCAAGCAGAGAAGAGAGATGCACACACACAAACTGTGCTCTGAGGGTAGAAGGCATTTATCTCCTTAAAGAACCAGTGTTAGTCCCCTTCACTGCATGGGTTTGTTTCCTCTGTAATCTACTGTGGCAGAGACTGCTAAGTAATAACACATGCTTGAGATGGTGATAAAAACATGCCAAGGAAGTCACAGAACATGATTTGAAACCCAGACCACTGTTTAGTCTGGCAGCTCTTGTGCTCTTCAATTATATGACAAAGGCCCCGTCTGTACAGCAAACACTGTAATACATTCTGACCAACAACTGTCATCATATAAAATCAGAAGGCTTGACATGAGAGACAGTTTGGTGTGGAGACAAGAAAACTGAATTGGGAGTCTGTTTTGTGCCTCAAGTTATATTCCATTCGGTGGGGTATCACTTTGTCCTGCAGAGTTGACTGACAGTGACAGGTGTATGCGACGGAATCACAGACAACGCCTGGCTTCATCCAGAGGAGCATGCAGCCTAAGTATGCTGTTAATTCTAAAACGGTCCACTGCCTAGGGAAATCATCAAAAGAAAGCACAAAAACGACAATAGAAACATGAGGCTAAAACTTGCCCCAAATCATCAAAGGACTGATTCAGACTTTAGAAGGTACACTGATCATATCAAGAGACTTTATTTATTAGCTGTTATTTCTACGGTTAGGATGCCATGAAGGTTTGCTGGCTGTAAGAACCAGGTAAAGGTTTCTAAATGAACTGTGATTTGTAAACACAAGGAGTAACTGTATAAACATGAAATATCAATACAAGGGCCCCACAGGGTGCTTCGTTGCCAGACCACATTATCTTCTCCTTTTGGCATTGTTTTCTGTGCTCATATTTTAACACCATCTAAAGCAAGACAAATTTGCTCTACAAGTGCAAAATGACAAAAAGGCATTAAATTGATAAGTTAAAACTCAAAGACACCAATAAGAAGAGTTGGAAACTCCCACCAAGCCAAGATAAATAAATGCATCAGTCAAAATAAATGTGTCACACATTAATATTCTTGTCTGAGGCAACTGATTCAACTGTCATCTTGACACATTCCTGAACAAACCAGTTAAAATGAAGATGTTAAATAAACAAATCATTTAAAGAATATTCCCAGCCTGTGGTGGCTGGATAAAGAAATGGAAAATTGTTGATTATGGTAAAGAATACAGTAGACTGCTTAGACTACTTTGACAGCACACCCTGTATCCACATGAAAAATCAAGTGTTCCACCAAAGAACATCAATGTTTAGGTGGCAACGGCTCACGAAAGTTACTGGAGACGTAGGTCGTACCCATGCCCACGACTGCCATCTAGTCACGGGCACTGACGCACTCACCCTGGAACCACCCACAGGGAAGATCTCATTTCACTGGCACACAGGCCACTTCACGCTTTCGCCTCCTCACAGAACAGCCTGGAACAGGTCACTGTGGACTCACAGATACACAAGGGTCTGCACAAACCCCACAGAAAAGTTTCCCCATGCAACTGAGCCACTCCCTAATAATGACTGGTGACCTGAGCAGGCTGCCGCTGAACCAAGGTTGAACTGCTCGGGAGGCTCGGAATGCAGTCCTAGAGCTTGCATTATGCTCTGATAGCCCAGGCTAGACTCTTGTGCTAAAAGAACTATAGTATGTGAGCAGAGCTCTCCTCACAGCGCTGTCGTGTCATCTCCACAATGGCCACAGAGTCCGAAGAACAGTCTCTGGCTGTGTCTAGGGGCCGAGGAAGCCTAGGGCTCTTGACAGTGCAGAGCTGAGGCGGAGATGACCATCGACCCACGGGCTGCATGCACCGTCCACCACCAAAGGATTGCATCAAGCTGCACCAGAAAAGACACTGAGAATCACAGGTCCAAACTGGTCTCAAGTGCTTAGGTCTGAGCAAGTCATAAGCAGGTGATAAAACATGGCCAAGGGCACAGTACACCTGAGATTCAATCAACTTTCTATGGTAAGATATGTTTCTAGACAGAAGATGTCTGTTCTAGATAGAAGGGCCAGACTAAAAAATACTTCTCAGCAGGGTTCAAGAGAGGACTGAGCTCCATCCTATCTGAAGGAGCTAGGAATAAAGAGTAATTCTGAACATGCTTCAACATTATGGGGAACGTAACACATTTTTCACAGGGAAAATAATGTCTTAATTTTTCAAAGGCAAGTGTGAAAAGTGTGTGTGTGTGTGTGTGTGTGTGTGTGTGTTCAGTCATATCCAACTCTCTGTGACCCCATGGGCTGTAGTCTGCCAGGCTCCTCTGTCCATGAGGATTCTCCAGGCAAGAATACTAGAGTGGGGGGCTCTTTCCTTCTGCAGCGGATCTTCCCGACCCAAGGACTGAACCCGCATCTCCTGCATTAGTAGGTGGATTCTTTACCAGTGCATCCCTGGGAATCAAGCAAGAATAAAAAGAGGAACTCATAAAAATGAAAATTGCAATAATCACAGTAATATTTACCATTTTACTCTCTACCTTAAATCGGGGGAAAAGGGATAGCTACAAATGACAAAAGCCTCAAAGAGATACATGTAAACAGCACGGAGGTTTAGTACAGTGTTACTATTGTTTTTATAAATATTCTAAAAATAGGAATACAGAACATAGTTTCCAGTTATCCAAATAAAAATTCAATACCTTCACCTCTCAATTCACTGATCTCAACACTTCCAAACTCTTTTCTAATCTCCCCACCTCAGGTACCCAGTTTCTAGACAGATAACTGCACCACTTCAAGTCTCATTTTTAAGCATCCCAAAGACAGAGCATCACTGCCCAACTGCCCAGCTCAATTACCCTGTGCACGAGATTCTAACCCCTGTCCCTGAGGGGCCCTCCAGGGGCTACCCCTAGGAGGCAAGGTATCAGTCTAGCAAGGCAATGCTCACTCTGTCGCTTCACCCGCTTTACCCTTACTATGAGATCGAGGGTCAGGAAACTATTCTAGTAAAGGGACACAAGCAAATACTTTCAAAACTACCCAACTCTGCCACTGCAGCACAAAAGGAGCCACAAACAATAAGCAAACGGATAAGTACGGCCTGTGCTTCTGCCATTGTTGTTACTGTTCAATCACACCGTCATGGACTGCAGCATGCCAGGCCTCCCTGTCCTTCACCATCTCTGGGAGTTTGCTCGAACTCGTGTTCATGGAGTCGGTGATGTCATCCAACCATCTCATCCTCTGTCGCCTCCTTATCCTCCTGCCCTCAATCTTTCGCAGCATCAGGGTCTTTATTAATAATACTTTATTTACAAAAGCAGGTGGGATGGATTTGGCCCCTAAACTGCAGTTTATCAACTCCTACACTTAGATCATCCTCATCAACAGAGAAACATCACTAAAATATTCAGAACAAGCCCAAAACTGCTTTGACACCAAATTTCCCTCCAGCTCCCCATTTTTCAGCTCTGCCCTATAGCAAAACTCTTTTTAGAATTACTGATGCTCCCTGCTTCCACCATCATTCCCTCCTCAGTGAACCGCCCCCTGCCAGGCTTTTGCCCTTGAATGCCACTAAAAATAAGCCCTACAATAATATTACTCCTGCTGCCAGCTCATCCTCATCTTATGGACACTTGCAGCAGCATTGACGCTGTTGTTTTTCCTTTCACCTGAAAGTCTGAGAAAAACAGAGGCTCACTTCCTTCATTAAGACGCTAGCATTAACACAGCTATTCAACTCCCTCACCTCACTCTTACGTGCTGTCACCTTCCCAAGAAGCCCTGACCACCCTCTCAAAAACAGCTGACCCCACCCATCACTCTCCACTCTCTAACCCTGCTTTTTATTATTCTGTACGTGGGGTTTTTAAGTTGATTTCCTTGTTTATTCTGTTACCCTCCAGGCATTCATAAGCTCCATGGAAATCAGAAGCGTGTATGTTTCACCCAACTCAGAGAACCCAGCTACTTGCAGGGTGACTCAGTGAATGAAAAAATATTAACTATTCCTGTACACAGAAAAATATCAGAGCAGATTCTGCCCCGAAGTTCCATAATTCTACAATGGAAATAAACTGCAAAACTTCAAGAGACTTTGTGAAGAAGAGAAAAGATACAAATGAATTTTGTTGCGGGCAAGTAAGGAGCTACTTCAGGAGAAAATGTTAGGCAGCTTTTTGTTAAGCTCTCTGAACATCTATTTTAATAAAGAAGGAAGGATCTGTGTATTATTGTTGACTGCAGACCACAAAACCTCAGGCATTGCCCTGATCAGAGACTTCAACTAAACGCCGACTTCCAATATGACAAGTGTGGTTTAAGCTCAGACACCATGTGACCAGACACATTGGCCTGTTGGGTTCTTGGTCAGGAGCCAGTTGCCACTCTGTAAGGAAAGCTGTCACTGAACCCGTGCAAGCCAGAGGAGGATAACTGAAGTTGAGTATGCCTCCAGCGTGGCTTCCCAGGTGGTGGAAGTCGTAAGAAACCATCTGCCAATGCTGGAGACGCAGGTTCGATTCCTGGGTCAGGCAGATTCCCTGGAGGAGGAAGTGGCTACCCACTTCAGTACTATTGCCTGCGAAATACCACGGACAGAGGAGCCTGGCGGGCTTCATGGGGTCGCAAAAGAGTCAAACACCACTGAGCGATAGAGGGCACACAAAACACAAGTCTCCAGCACGCAGGGCTGCTATGGGAATATGGAGTCAAAGGATTAAGCTGTGTCTAAGGACAGAGATGAACAGTCTCAGTGGACCCAGCTGACCCCCATACAATAAAGTCAGGCAATGGAACGTGCACCAAGTCAGCAGGAACTCAGGGAAAATCTCTGTGATGAGGAACAGTGGAAGAACACAAAGTGTCACCACTACCTACACTAGGAAAAGGAAAGATGTTTTTACAAGGTCAAAACAGATTTGAATCAATTACGATTGATCTTCCTCACAAATCACTAAGGAAAATAGATGGCCATAGATCAAACTCCTGAAGTTTTAGGCTGGTATCTTTCCCTGGTGGCTCAGCTGGTAAAGAATCCGCCTGCCAACGCAGGAGATGCAAGAGAGGCAGGTTCAATCCCCAAGTAGGGAAGATCCCTTGGAGAAGTGGCAACCTGCTCTAATATCCTGGAAAATTCCATGGATAGAGGAGGCTGGTGGGTTACAGTCCATGGGGTCACAAAGAGTTGGACATGACTCAGCACACACACACAGACACACACAATCCTTCCATAAGCCTATCATAATTCTTCTATAATTCTATCACTCACACACACACATTCACACATCCTTCCATAATTCTATCAGAATACTGGGATGGACAGACCATGAGGGTTTACATAAAGACTTACATCAGTTCCTGTAGGAGATAGGATGATCAGCTATCTCATAATCAACATGAGGAAGGATTCTAACCCTGTAGCAGTGGTTTAAGTCACAAGCAGAAGAGAGTTTACAATCCAGGAGGCAGAGGAAAGGAAGAGGCCAGGAATCAGGAAATTACTAACCAGAACTGTGCCAGGAGCTGCCTCAATGATAAAAACAGAGAGAGAGGAGAACCAGGACCTAGCGATGATGGTAGAGGGAAACAAAGGAAAAGCCTGCAGGTGCCATGGTGAGACCGCACAACACCAGGACAGCCATGCTGAGGGACGGGCCCATCCTACCAGTGATGAGACACACAGAAGCTTGAAACAAGCTGCCTTCAAAGGACACTGCTGTATTCACTTGGGTATCTTTTAAAAAGTGGTTCTGCTGGATAGTACAAGGGACAGTGGACCAGGAGGTCTAGATCCAAAATCTGATCTCTGAACTGACTATGGGGTCTGGGGCATCCAAATCCCTCTGAGGGCCTCACTTTCCTCGTGTGTAAAATGAAGACATCAGGATGCTAATCATGTCTTTTTATTCTGAATTTTCGAGACTCTTTGCCACCCATGGACTGTAGCTCTCCAGGCTCCTTTGTCCACGGGCTTCTCCAAGCAAGAATACTGGAGTGGGTGGTCACTCCCTTCTCCAGGGAATCTTCCTGAACCAAGGACTGAACCCAGGTTTCCCGCATAGCAGGCAGATTCTTTACCGATTGAGCCCCCAGGGAAGTCCAAGATCTCGCTAGCTCTGGAGGGAAGGCCCCTCCCAGGGCTTGCCTTTCCCCTGCAAAACAACCAAACCCCCACCGGCCCCCTTCATACAAAGCTCTTAAACTCCAGGCCACTGCTTCCCTGCCCTTATCATCCCAGGGCCAGGTACCAGGTAAGGAGAGGCAAACACCTCACCTCAGAGCCCAGTGAAGTTAGTCAAGCAGCCAAACCGAAGCCAGCTCACCCACTCCTTCCCTTGTGAACTACAGCACAGGCTCTTGCCCATGTTTTCCTCTCCCCTCCTCTGCCTCCTGACTGCCTCTGCTGCTTCCCCACGTGGCTGCCCGTGGCGTGGGGTACCCCCTCCTCTTGGAATCTGTGAGTATAAAACATCTCCTCATCTGTTGATCTCACCAATCAAGAATAATTTTAGGCACCTCAAAAAGTATATCATCAATAATAAAAAAAAAAAAAACCCAGGTTAAAAAAAAATGTAATCCATTTTAAAACATTCAGATGATCTCCCCAAAGTCCCATACAGCAATAATGTTCTAATATTTCTTTCTAGAGGTTAGGGTTCACATGAATAAAGACAAAAAAAGTTCTATTCCCTCAGTTCAGGGGTCAGGAAACATTTTCTGAAAAGGGCTAGAAAGTATATATTTTAGGCTTTGCCAGACACAAGGTCTCTGGGCCTCTTATTCTTCTGTGTTGGTAAGTTGCACGAATCTTTAAAAATGTAATCGCCACTCTTACTTCGCAGGTTCTGGCCCTGTGGGCCATAGCTTGTGAGTCTCTGCCTTAGACAAGGGGAAGCCTGCGGATAAGGATGTCTTGTGAGACCCAGAAAGTTTTACTGAACCCCTACTCAGTTTTACCACCACCCTATAATGTACACAACTGGAGAACCACACTTTTAAAGATGTACAATAAACTAGAGTTTAGAACCACTTAGAAGTGGCTGACTTGTAAATGTCACGCCAAAAAAGTAAGCTGAAACCATCCACTTCTGATCATGAAATAGCTGCTAAGTAGTCATGTAACCCTGAATTCACATTTGCGTTGAAAGAAGAGATTCCTGTGTAGAAAGAACCATCCTGGCTAAAGTCCAGGAGTCACAAACTTCACAGGGTCACAAAATGAAAAAATCATTTACAAGGAAAGCAGACAGACATTCTAATACACTTATACGCTGTGGATTTCTCTAGAACCAAACAATATAAAATGAACACATTCAAGTTTAAAATCTTTCGTAAGAATGGAAGGTATGTTTCACTTTCAAAAAATAGCTAACAGCGGTGGGAGATGGACTCAAGACGGCAGAGCAGGAGAGTGTGGTACTCGCCTTCCCTCACAAACACACCAAAAATACATCTACATGGGGAGCAATTCTCACTGGAAGGTAACTGGAAACTGGCAAAAAGACTCCTGTACAACCAAGGCTGCAATCAAGATCCACACGTAATTGGGTAGGGAGGGAAGAAAAGTGATCAGGGAGGGACCTGTGCCAAGGCAGGGGATGCAGAGTAAAGGGGAGGGTCCACAGGTGGAGACCCACCCGGGGGAAGAGGGGCTCTGAGCCGCTGAGTGCCCCAACCCTGAGGTCCTACCCAGGGGAGACAAGACTCTGGCCAGGTGGAGGATCACCGGGATGCACAGGAGGGCTGTGGGAAGCCTGGCCTCCAAGCGTGCACAAGCTCGGGCTGGCCTGCCCCGGAAGCAGGATGAAGAGAGCAGACTAAGGACAGAGGGGACCTGGACTTGAGATTGCTTCCGAGAAGCGGCAAGAGAAACAACTGCTGGAGTCTCCACAGCAGGATGAAGAGAGCAGACTAAGGACAGAAATTTCAGGGTACAGTCATATCCAGGAGGTTATGGGAGCACGTAAAGGAATTTAACCTAACTAGCTGTATAATTTTGACATAGTTTCTTAACCTGACTGAACCTAAGTTCCCTCATCTGGAAAATGGGGGTAGTGTTAGTATCTGGTTAACAGAAAATGCAATGTAAGTCTCCCTCTCTTCCCCTCCCCATCTTTAATTTTTGCCATTTTAATTATGATATGTCTTTGTTTGGGTCTGTTTGGGTTCATCTTGCTTGGGACCCTCCTTGCTTCCTGTACCTGTATCTCTTTTCTTCAGGTTTAATTCCTCAAATACATTTTTGATCACTTTTTCTCTTTGTGAGATCTCTATAATGTGAATATCAGTGTGTTTAATGTTGTTCTACAAATCTCTTCAGCTGTTCCTTTTTTTGTTTGTTTGTTTTGCCTGAGGGTGATTTCCATCATTCTGTGTTCCAAATTACTTCTTGCCGCCTTTTGTATCGGACTGCTATTCACTCCGGTGTTTTTTATTTCACTTATTTAATCCTTCATTTCTGGTTGCATCATTCTTATATTTTCTAATTCTTTATTAAAATTCTCCACTGTGTTCATCTATTCTTTTCCTTAATCTGGTTAACAGTTTTATTATTCGTTGAAAAAAATTCATTGCTTTGAATTTTTATCTGGTAAAGTATTTTTTTCAGGGGTGTCTTTTGATGTTTCTTTTGAGACTTGTTCCTTTGCCTTTTCATTTTGCTTAACTTATTCTGCCTCTATAAATTTAGGTGCAACATTTACAAATTCCCATCTTGAAGTGCTATCCTTATGTGGGAGCCTCCCTAAGCAGACTGTGTGTGCCCAGGGCCTGTCGTGGGAGATCTGAATTTGACATGGACAGAAGCTTTGCTGTGCTCACACCTCTGTCCTTGGCAGGGGGTGGGGCTGGAGATGGAGAGGCTAGAGCTGGAGCCAGGTGTGAGGTGGGATTTCCCCGCTGCTCAGTGGCCGCGGCCACCCTAACAGGGGCAGGATCTGATCCCACGTTGTAGAGCTGAAGCCCTGATGGTCAGGTCGGAACTAGCTCTTTCCCTTTAAGTGTGTGCCTTCTGGGCTCCTGGCACTGGGACCCTTGTGCCAGAGAGGGGCAGTGCTGAAGCTGGGGGTCCCGTGGGGACTCTTGGCTCCTGTCAGCTTAATATGTACAATCTAAATTGGCTATCCTTTTAAGAACATGATGCTAATGGATCTAACAAATTTATAAAAAATGGTTCACACTTATTTTTATATTACTGGAAACCTACTTACACATAAACCACTACAATATTTTAATTAGCCTGCAATTAAAATAAATAAATTTTTTAAACCAGATATTTTTTAAAAAAATTAAGGCATCTATATGTCTGTCTTTGTGCCAGTACCATACTGTCTTGATGACTGTGGCTTTGTAGTAGAGCCTGAAGTCAGGCAAGTTGATTCCTCCAGTACCATTCTTCTTTCTCAAGACTGCTTTGGCTATTCGAGGTTTTTTGTATTTCCATACAAATCTTGAAATTATTTGTTCTAGTTCTGTGAAAAATATGGCTGGTAGCTTGATAGGGATTGCGTTGAATTTGTTAATTGCCTTGGGTAGTATACTCATTTTCACTATATTGATTCTTCCGATCCATGAACATGGTATATTTCTCCATCTATTAGTGTCCTCTTTGATTTCTTTCATCAGTGTTTTATAGTTTTCTATATATAGGTCCTCAGTTTCTTTAGGTAGATATATTCCTAAGTATTTTATTATTTTTGTTGCAATGGTGAATGGAATTGTTTCCTTAATTTCTTTTTCTACTTTCTCATTATTAGTGTATAGGAATGCAAGGGATTTCTGTGTGTTGATTTTATATCCTGCAACTTTACTATATTCATTGATGAGCTCTAGTAATTTTCTGGTGGAGTCTTTAGGGTTTTCTATGTAGAGGATCATGTCATCTGCAAACAGTGAAAGTTTTACTTCTTCTTTTCCAATTTGGATTCCTTTTATTTTTTTTTCTGCTCTGATTGCTGTGGCCAAAACTTCCAGAATTATGTTGAATAGTAGCAGTGAAAGTGGACACCCTTGTCTTGTTCCTGACTTTAGGGGAAATGCTTTCAATTTTTCACCATTGAGGATAATGTTTGCTGTGGGTTTGTCATATATAGCTTTTATTATGTTGAGGTATGTTCCTTCTATTCCTGCTTTCTGGAGAGTTTTTATCATAAATGGATGTTGAATTTTGTCAAAGGCCTTCTCTGCATCTACTGAGATAATCATATGGCTTTTATTTTTCAATTTGTTAATGTGGTGAATTACATTGATTGATTTGCGGATATTGAAGAATCCTTGCATCCCTGGGATAAAGCCCACTTGGTCATGGTGTATGATCTTTTTAATGTGTTGTTGGATTCTGATCGCTAGAATTTTGTTGAGGATTTTTGCATCTATGTTCATCAGTGATATTGGCCTGTAGTTTTCTTTTTTTGTGGCATCTTTGTCAGGTTTTGGTATTAGGGTGATTGTGGCCTCATAGAATGAGTTTGGAACTTTACCATATAGATCAATGGAACAAAATAGAAAGCCCAGAGATAAATCCACACACATATGGACACCTTATCTTTGACAAAGGAGGCAAGAATATACAATGGAGTAAAGACAATCTCTTTAACAAGTGGTGCTGGGAAAACTGGTCAATCACTTGTAAAAGAATGAAACTAGATCACTTTCTAACACTGCACACAAAAATAAACTCAAAATGGATTAAAGATCTAAATGTAAGACCAGAAACTATAAAACTCCTAGAGGAGAACATAGGCAAAACACTCTCCGACATAAATCACAGCAGGATCCTCTATGATCCACCTCCCAGAATACTGGAAATAAAAGCAAACATAAACAAATGGGATCTAATTAAAATTAAAAGCTTCTGCACAACAAAGGAAAATATAAGCAAGGTGAAAAGACAGCCTTCTGAATGGGAGAAAATAATAGCAAATGAAGCAACTGACAAACAACTAATCTCAAAAATATACAAGCAACTCATGCAGCTCAATTCCAGAAAAATAAACGACCCAATCAAAAAATGGGCCAAAGAACTAAACAGACATTTCTCCAAAGAAGACACACGGATGGCTAACAAACACATGAAAAGATGCTCAACATCACTCATTATTAGAGAAATGCAAATCAAAACCACAATGAGGTACCACTTCACACCAGTCAGAATGGCTGCTATCCAAAAATCTGCAAGCAATAAATGCTGGAGAGGGTGTGGAGAAAAGGGAACCCTCCTACACTGTTGGTGGGAATGCAAACTAGTACAGCCACTATGGAGAACAGTGTGGAGATTCCTTTAAAAATTGCAAATAGAACTCCCTTATGACAGCAATCCCACTGCTGGGCATACACACCAAGGAAACCAGAATGGAAAGAGACACATGTACCCCAATGTTCATCGCAGCACTGTTTATAATAGCCAGGACATGGAAACAACCTAGATGTCCATCAGCAGATGAATGGATAAGAAAGTGGTGGTACATATACACAATGGAGTATTACTCAGCCGTTAAAAAGAATTCATTTGAATCAGTTCTGATGAGATGGATGAAACTGGAGCCGATTATACAGAGTGAAGTAAGCCAGAAAGAAAAACACCAATACAGTATACTAACACATATATATGGAATTTAGAAAGATGGCAATGACGACCCTGTATGCAAGATAGCAAAAAAGACACAGATGTGTGTAATGGACTTTTGGACTCAGAGGGAGAGGGAGAGGGTGGGATGATTTGGCAGAATGGCATTGTAACAGGTATACTATCACGTAAGAATTGAATCGCCAGTCTATGTCCGACGCAGGATACAGCATGCTTGGGGCTGGTGCACGGTGATGACCCAGAGAGATGTTATGGGGAGGGAGGTGGGAGGGGGGTTCATGTTTGGGAATGCATGTACACCCGTGGTGGATTCATGTCAATGTATTGTACAAAACCAATACAGTATTGTAAAGTAAAATAAAGTAAAAATTAAAATTAAAAAAAAAAATTAAGGCATCTACTTTTGATATGCACTTTCAATGAAGCATTTTGCCTAAAAAAACCACTACTACCAAGTCACTGGGGAAGATTTTATAGGTTAATACTTCCCTGGTGGTTCAGAAGGTAAAGCGTCTGCCTGCAATGTGGGAGACCTGGGTTCAGTCCCTGGGTTGGGAAGATCCCCTGGAGAAGGAAATGGCAACCCACTCCAGTACTCTTGCCTGGAGAATCCCATGGATGGAGGAGCCTGGTGGGCTACAGTCCACAGGGTCGCAAAGAGTCAGATACGACTGAGTGACTTCATTTTCACTTTATAGGTTAATGAATTACTGTTTTAGGCACTTGCCCAAATTATGGGTGGGTGAACTTGTTTCAGGCCTAGCCCTAACTTTGTTTTGGTGATGGTAAGCAATTAAACATAGACCAATCACAAAAATTAACCACCTATTATATCACAAATAAAATCAAATAATAAAAATTAGAAATAGAACACTTCATACAATCTGGTCACAATGCAAACTAGAAATAAATAATGGACAAATTTCACATATCAGACTGGCAAAGATCAAACACTTATATACACTAATTCAATAAAATTTTAGCAAAAATAGGCACCCTCACACACCTTTGGAACAGCCTAGACTGGGGCTAATTTGGCAACACCTCTAAAATTACAAATGCTTAGACCAGGGGTTCCTGAATTTGTTTGCACACTGTAATCACCTGGTGGGCTTCAAAGCTACTGTTGCCTGTGTCCAGTCTCAGAGACTGTAATTTAATTGGCCTGGAATAAGGCCTGGGTTTTAGACTTTTTAAAACATCCCCTGATGATATTATGTGCCCTGTAGTGAAAAAATTACACCTCTCAGTATTTGTCTTATGCATATATGTTCACAAATATGATAAATAACCTACCTAATCAACTGCAGCTTTGTTTTATAATACCAATACATTAGAAATACATAAATGTTCACCAAAAGATGACAAAATATGGAATATGCATAACATGTAATATTATGTATCTGTTTTTTTTTTTAAGTACAGATGGTATGAGAATTATATCTCAACAAAGCTGTTACACATATTTTTGGAAAGAAGTGACGAATGTGCAGTTAGCATACTATCATCTATGTGAAAGACACACACAAACTGGTCAAAAAGTGGCTGTCTCCTGGGGTAAAAACATGCTTTTTCTATGTAAATTCTTTCAAATACTAAAATTTGAAATGCATTCTGTATTACCTCTTAAAATAATTTTAAAAATTAAAATGAAACATAAAATCAGTCTGGTCATATTATTCTCCACACAAACAGAATCTTCATCAGCTAACAGTCCAAGGGGCATAAGGGGAAATTTTGGAATGATGGAAATATGCTATTTTGATCATGATAATAATTCCACAATTGAGTATGTTTCTCAAAACTCAGAGACCTGCATACCTAAAATGCATGCATTTTACTGTATAGAGACTTATCCTTCAATAAAACCTGATGTTAAAAATATTTTTTAAAGCTTATGTGACAACCAGACCTCTTGACCAATGCTAGCAGGAATGTAAATTCGTACAACCAATAAGGAAAACTGCTTGTTAATATCTACTGGATCTGTGCAAGCACAAGTTCTGTGAGCCAGTACTTCCACTCTAGAATGAATACTCAATGGAGACACATACACAGATCCACCAAGGAGCACATAAATAATACTCATGGTCATGCTACTCACAACAGCAATAATAAAAAAAAATTGGAACAGTGCAGACATCGTTAAAAGTAAAACTGGATTAGCAGACTGTAGTGTATTTGTGCAATGGACAGCCAGGCAGGAAGTTTCCCTTTGAAAAGTGGCATTGCCAAGACCAAGAACTGATGGCAAAGAGCATGAGCAAAAAGCAAAATACAAATGGCCCTTAACCATATAAAGAAATATTCAACTTCACTCATGAAAAGGAAAATGCAAATAAAAATTACAAGGGAATAATCTATCTCATCACAATGACACATTCCAAAATTTAACAATGAATTCTGTTGGCAGGGTAGGGAACCAGGCAGCCTCAAATATATCTTTTGAAGATGCAAAATGGTAAAATCTCCACATAGGGCAGGGGCTTCCGCAGTGGCTCAGCTGATAAAGAATCCGCCTGGAGATGCAAGAGACACGAGTTCAATCTCTGGGTCAGGAAGATCTACTGGAGGAGGAAATGACAACTCACTCCAGTATTCTTGCCTGGAAAATCCCACAGACAGAGAAGCCTGGTGGGCTACAGTCCATGGGGTAGCAAAGAGTTGGATATGACTAAAATGTACATGCACAGGATACATATAGGGCAATGTGGCCAAATCTTAAGGAAAAAATATTTTAAGTGCATTTATTTTTTGATACACAAATACCATAGCTACAGATTTATCCTGTAAGATGTACATGCATACTAAAAACTGATGCATGAATAAGATTATTCATTGTTCATTATTATTCTATCAATCCTTTGACAGAGTAAACAATGTGCAACAACCCATATCTATCTATTAGACATCAATGAGATGAAGCATGCTACATCCATACAATGGAAGGCTTTATAACTGTAAAACACAATGTGGAAGCTCTCTATGTATCTATAAAGACACAAAATTGGGGGGAAAAGTCATAGGGTAGAAAAACATGCATAAGATGCTATTTGTGCGTCGAAGGGAGAAATGAGAAAATACACAGTGCTATTAGTTTGCCTTCAGACATAAAATGAATAAAAGTAGTCAAACCACACAGGATATAATAGGAAGATGAGGAAAGGACACGGAGGACAGAGGAAGGAACTGCTCTTCTCAGCATATTGTATCTTTTCCCCAAATAGAAATTTATTACCCATTTCAAAATGTTGGACTGAAAAATCATTTTGGGGGGGGAGAAAATCAAGTTAGGGAAATGGAAATAAAAACCTCTTTTCCCCACCCCCACTTCAAGGTGTATGAACGGATTTTTGCAAGATGCACACAGGGTGCTAGGACCCACAGAATCTAGGACCTCCATTTAGAAAGATTGGGGGAGAGGGAGAGAGCAGGTGGGTGGTAATAGGCCTTTAATGCTTTGTTCTTGATCTCTGGAGCCTTAGTCAAAATCAACGTGGGACAGCTCTTATTTTTATATCCTGTTTCAAGAGAAAGGGCAAACAGAACAGAATAGTGAATATAGACAGAGACCCTACAAAAGGCAAAAGTGATTATTAAATGAGGTTTGGAGGTGATAAATAATTTCAGTTTAACAAAATTTTTAGGATATTTTTGTATAACAATATTCAAAATGAATCTTGCCCTGTCAAACTGTTACACAGCAGTGATTATTATAGCTGTAACATAATTTAATTTTAAAATCATTGCTCTCATTTTAAAACTTACTTGCTTAGGCTGAAATCTTTGCACATATATGCATTTTTCTCTAGAATATTTAGAAGTAGAACTGAAGGTTGAAAGCTATGCACTTTTCACAATTTAATTATAGTGAATAAATATTAAGAGGTTCCAGATTATCAGTAGATAAGTAAAAGCAAAATAAAACAAAATCCCATTTCTATCCAAAAGTTGGCAAAGATTGTCAAAGTGTGAATAAATACTGATATAAAAAGATCTTCAAAGAATTTTGATATATGAAAAAGCAAATTTCGGTAAAACACATACCCAATGATACTATTTATGATGGTTTAAAATTTGACCACTACAAAGAGAAGCTATTTCAGTATATTCACATTGAATTTAAATGGCCCCTCAAAAGTTCCAGAAGGACACCCTCCAAAATAATAATAAGAATTAGCCCTGGCAAAGATTTGTGTATCAGTGGTGGGGAATAAGGAAGCCCAGGGTACCTCTTGGTTACATTATTGGAATTTAATATAAAGACAAGATATTCAAATATTAATTATGCAAGGAAAACAAAAAAGTTTATAAAAATTAATCCACTGAATTCTACTTGTAAATCTTTTTTCAAAAGAAAAAACTGAATTCTAAACCTAGGGTCTAATCATTTTAAAATAAAAAGATTTTAGGTCATCAATTATCTGTATCTACCTCACTAGACTTTTTCCCCTCAATATGAAAAATTTAGATGCATTTAATAAAGAATTGACAAGAAGAGAAAGTAGTCTCGAAAACATGTCTCATGAATGAGCAAGAGTCAACTTAAAAAAACAGAAATACAATCCATTCAATCTAATGAAGGGATAAAATTAGTACATAATTTTACCACTTGGTATGGAAGGTCCAGGAAACAAACAACTGTCTGAATTTGGCTTTAATTTCTAACACAGATTCACTCTTCAGACTTAAATTTCTTCTGTAGGAAGACAGAATGCTGCTGCTGCTGCTAAGTCGCTTCAGTCGTGTCTGACTCTGTGACCCCATAGACGGCAGCCCACCAGGCTCCCCCATCCCTGGGATTCTCCAGGCAAGAACACTGGAGTGGGTTGCCATTTCCTTCTCCAATGCATGAAAGTGAAAAGTGAAAGTGAAGTCGCTCAGTCGTGTCTGACTCTTAGCGACCCCATGGACTGTGGCCCACCAGGCTCCTCCATCCATGGGATTTTCCAGGCAAGAGTGCTGGAGTGGGGTGCCATTGCCTCCTCCTATGGTGCCTTCTAAATCAGAAATTCTGGAAGACTCACTGGACAGAGTTTTGAAAGGCTACAGAAACACAGGATTAAAAACTGCCGAGGATATAAAAGGGTTACTTAAGTGTTCTCCAAGTTCTTTTGCCATGTGACGCCCAGGCTACATGGTCACATTTACAGGTCACTCTCTGGAAATGAACACGGCCACCCACAGGACACGGGCCTGAGAGCTGGAATAGCCCCAGCACTGTGGCTGACCTGTGACTGGGTCAAGGTACAGGCCAGGCATGGCACACCCCTGCAAAGGTTGTCTTAGTTCAGACTGCCACTCCATACAGATACTCTACAAAGAGCCTTTCTTGTCCAGCATTAATGGTAGTTCATCACCATGTACAGATGTGAGAGCTGGACCATAAAGAAGGCACCAAAGAACTGATGCTTTTGAACTGTGGTGTTGGAGAAGACTCTTGAGAGTCCCTTGGACAACAATGAGATCAAACAAGTCAATCCTAAAGGAAATCAACCCTGAATACTCATTGGAAGGACAGATGCTAAAGCTCCAATACTCTGGCCACCTGATAAGAAGAGCCGACTCGTCAGAAAAGACCCTGACGCTGGGAAAGATGAGGGCAGGAGAAGGGGGCAACAGAGGACGAAATGGTTGGATGGCACCACTGACTCAATGGACATGAGTTTGAGCAAATTTGGGGAGATGGTAAAGGAAAGGGAAGCCTGGTGTGCTACAGTCCATGGAGTCACAGGGAGGCAGACAAGACTGAGTGACTGAACAAAAACACCGCCGCCACTATGCAGGACGGGTAAAGAGCAGACTGGCTGAAATCCAGGTGGCTGCAACTGTGTGGTTTAGTTCTTTAAAAGACTGGAGGGCAGCTCTTCAGGATCCAAACCCACAGGGCCAGACATCACCCACACAACCCAAATCAGTGTTCTTCTTTGAAAGCGACAACTCTTCTCCTGCCCTTCTGCAGACCTGCGTGCTCTGTGACCAGTTCTTGCTTGCAAGACTGAAGCAGTTGCCGCTGCTCTAGCAACTAATTTGGTGTCATCACAGGTGGTGTCTTCGATAAAGGCAAAAAGCTTTCAACTACTCAATGAAAGTATGTCAACTTAAAATAGTTGAAAAGTTACAGTCAATAAATATGACAGGGACTTAATAATAACTGTTCAGTACAATGAGGTAACAACTGACTTTTTAAAAAGTACATGTGTTAGTATTTTCTCTTCAAAGAATTTATAATCTTGGAGCATTATGGATTCCACAATATGCAAACTCCAGCAAAGAATAAAAATATGAGCACAGAATCCAAAACACCATAGATCACAGATACTACAAGCCATAAAACATGAAAATTTATCACTTTGCTAACTTCAACTCAATTCTTGTATAATCTCATCATCTTTAACATTTTTCAGAACACATAAAATTCACTTTATAGATGAGAAACAAAGAAATGGAAGTCTGAAGTGACAGCACCTGGTAAAAGTTGGGTTGTGCTCAGTCATGACAACCAGTAGCTTCAGAGCATATGCTGGTACAGGGTCCGGCTCCGTGAGGATGTGTTCATACCTGAAAGGACAACATGATTAAAAAGCACTCAGAGCTTTTCTCATCGTAAGTTTCCTCTGATCAACAGAAACAATATGCCAAGAGTTTCTAACATGTTTCCAAAAAAAGCAGATACTGAAATAAATGTATGAGCCATACCTGCACTTCCCAGTGGTGGTCAGTGATGACACTGACATACCACTCCGAGCATGGGTGCTGGGAAGATTCAATTGGACAATTCAGCTAAAATGATCAGTACAGTCTACCCACACAGTAAGAGACTCAGAAATTTTAGCATTTGTGTTGGGTGTTGCAAAACTACCTCACATTCAGAGATTCTAGAGGACTCATGAGACCCGTGTGTGGTTGTACTCATAGTATAGACAGTACAACAAAGGCACAGAGCTGAATCGTAAGGGAGACAGACACGGGTGGAGCTGGAAGATTCCCTGTGCAAGCTTGCTTATCCTCTCTCCCTGTCACAAGGGGTCACACAGCATGCTCTTTCTCCCAGCCATGAAACTGCAGCATGTATGTGTGATGTTACCACCCAAGGAAGTCCATTACAGACTCATGGGACCAAGGTATTTATTGCGTGGGGCTGGTCACACAGGCAACCTCAGTTCAGTCGCTTAGTTGTATCCGACTCTTTGTAACCCCACAGACTGCAGCACATCAGGCTTCCCTGTCCATCACCGACTCCTGGAGCTTGCTCAAACTCATGTCCATCGAATCGGTGATGCCTTTCAACCATCGCAACCTCAGTCGTCCCCTTCTCCTCATGCCTTCAATCTTTTCCAGCAGCAGGGTCTTTTACAGTAAGTCAGTTCTTCGCATCAGGTGGCCAAAGTATCGGAGATCCAGCATCAGTCTCTCCAGTGAATATTCAGGACTGATTTTCTTTAGGAATGACTGGTTTGATCTCCCTGCAGTCCAAGGGACTCTCAAGAGTTTTCTCCAACACCACAGTTCAAAAAAATCAATTCTTTGGTGCTCAGCTTTCTTTACAGTCCAACACCCACATCCACACGTGACTACTGGAAAAACCATAGCTTTGACTAGACAGACCTTTGCTGGCAAAGAAATATCTCTGCTTTTTAATATGCTGTCTACGTTGGTCATAGCTTTTCTTCCAAGGAACAACTGTCTTTTAATTTCATGGCTGCAGTCACCATCTGCAGTGATTTTGGAGCCCAAGAAAATAAAGCCTCTCACTGTTTCCCTTGTTTCCCCAGATGGTCTTGATCACTGCCTCCTGTACAGCGTCACGAACCTCCATCCATAGTTCTTCAAGCACTCTATCAGATCTAACCCCTTGAATCTGTCTGTCACTTCCACTATATAATCATAAGGGATTTGATTTAGGTCATACCTAAATGGCCTAATGGTTTTCCCTATGTTCTTCAATTTAAGTCTGAATTTGGCAATAAGGAGTTCATGATCTGAGCCACAGTCAGCTCCCAGTCTTGTTTTTGCTGACTGTATAGAGCTTCTCCATCTTTGGCTGCAAAGAATATAATCAATCTGATTTCAGTATTGACCATCTGGTGATGCCCATGTGTAGAGTCATCTCTTGTGTTTCTGGAAGAGGGTGTTTGCTTTGACCAATGCATTCTCTTGGCAAAACTGTGATAGCCTTTGCCCTGCCTCATTTTGTACTCCAAGGCCAAATCTCCTATTACTCCAGGTATCTGTTGACTTCTTACTTTTTGCATTCCAGTCCCCCATGATGAAAAGGACATCTTTTTTGGATGTTAGTTCTAGAAGGTCTTGCAGGTCATCATAAAACTGTTCAACTTCAGCCTCTTCAGCATTAGTGGTTGGGGCATAGACTTGGACTACATAGGCAATCAAACATGTATCAAAGTCCTGGACTTTCCAAATGGAAGCAGGCATCTGGCATAAACCATACCATCTGCACAGACAGCTGAGACACCGTGGACTACATATCCTCATTAGCTAAACACTGACTGGCAGCTCTCTGGGAGCCCAGCTCCAAGATGGCAGCCAAGGGCCCACCTTGCAAGCAGACCTTTCTCAGAAGAGCAGTCTCAGGCCTGCTATGTCAACTGTTTTCTGCACTGCGTGCTTATTTATACCTTAGAACCTGAAATAAAAAGTATGACCACAGATCATAAAACTCAAAATGCCATCATCAGAAGTTTTCACAACAAAGCCAGGCTGTGCTCTCATGTTATTTGCTATTAATACAAAAAGAATTGGACTAAACACTGTGTCTGACCTACTTAGGTTGAGCTATGCAGTAAACAGCCCCGTGCAGATGCTCAATTAATAAGCACTGAATGAATGAATGAACAGACAGACAGACTAACCCACCAACTTTACAACTTAACTCTCTGAAACAACTAACAAGGAAGCAAAACGTCTCCAAAAATCCAAAATGTGTATTTAAAATTCCATGATGTGGAGTGAAAGCTTTATCATCTAGAGAACAGGGCCCCAGGCTCTTACTCAGAGCCTATTTACTCTCATTTTGGAAATCATTGCATAATAAGCTTAATTATGCAGCCTCTGAGCCCACAATGATTTAAAAAAAAAAAAAAAAAGCCAAGTAAAGGGAGGAAAGGGACTATTACAGAAAGGCAACCCGAGAATTTTAAAAAGTGCAGCTTGAAAGCATAGGAAACACGAAAGAAAGCAAACCCAAGAACTCCTGGCAGAGAGCGGTTCAGGGAGCATTTAGCACAGAGGAAGCAGGCGCTCAGTCCCCAGTGGGACCTGAGAGCCCATTATGCACCATAATGTTCAACATGGGGGCAGTGAATCAAGGAAATGTTAAGTTGGGTAGACTGCTCTGTTTAAGGAGTCAAAAACTACCATATTTTAGTAATTTTTCTTATGAAATATTTTTAAATTGTAGCAATTAGAGATTTGCCTGTGTATGATAAAGACAGAAGAAAAAACAGCAATCATTCATGATAAACCATAAATAAAACAGTAATAAAGAGAATGTTAAAAAAAACTGCAAAACCACCTATAAGTAATTTTAAAAATGAACAAAAAATCAAACTGATGAGAGTAAGACATTCTATCATATGAAAAAAAAAAAACCAAAAATCAAGGAACATTTTTGGAGGTGAAAAAAATGTATTTGTAAAGTTTACAATTCAGAATTTTTTCAAAACAGGAACAACACAGCATTATCCCTTTCTCTAATAGTTTTATGAAATAAAAAGCTCTTATCCTAAATTGGTGACACCCAAGCCTGCCTTCAGGTTCAGTGATTTGCTAGGTGGGCTCACAGAACTCAGAATACTTGTTGTATTCCTAAGTATGGTTTCTTAGAGAAAGGATAACTGGTTAAAATCAGCAAAGGTGAAAGACAAAGGGTAGAGTCCAGGGGGACCAGGCCCAAGCTTCTCGTTGTCCTCTCCCAGTGGAGCTGTGTGGACAGGGCTCAGTCCTCCCAGCAGCAATGTGTGGTAGCATGTGTAAGGTACTCCCAGCCAGGAAAGCACAGGCATGCAGGGTTCTACTAGGGCCCAGTTCCCTAGGCATAGGGTACCTTAGTGACTGACCTCTGTCTCCAGCCCCTTCGGGAGTCAGAGTCAAAATGCCCCACTGTAATTCACACTGTTATTCAGAAATATCTGGCACGGCTCAAGGCCCCAGGAATACAGAGACTCTCTTATCTGGCACGAATATTCCAAAGCCTCAGAACTACTCTTCCACAAGGCAGTCAAGCGCCAGTTTCTTCATCATGTGCAGGATTTGAACCATGCCCCACCTGCTAAGCAAAGCCTTCATAGCACATATACTTAACAGGGAAATAGAGGTACTGCTGAGTTTAGAGAGTGGCAATAGAATCAGAGGTAAGAGAAGAATGCGCGCTTCCACTGGTTACTAGTATTTGGAAATGGTCGGCCAGAGACTTTCAACTGACGAGGGGGTGAGAAACTTCTTATGAGTCACTCACTTACTCTGGACAGCCTCCCCATCCCCACTTCCACACTTATTGGAATGACTGAGGAAAGGACTACAAACTTATGAATTTTAAAAAGCTTCCCATGTGATGGAACTCATGTGCTTGTACAGAATGTACAGGAGGATAAACAGACAAACAGTTAGAAATATAATAGAGAACAATGTCAAGAGGACTGAAAAACATAAAATATTTTTAAATGGACTGAACGAGAACATGTAAAGCCTACATTTAAAAATAAAACACCGATGAAACTTTCACTGTCTGAAATACAATACAAATGTGTTGAGGTTGTCTGAGGTTATCTAACCTTGAGACAGGAGAGAAGGATGAAGCTTGTACCAGCCTATGCATGACAATTTTCCCCAAGAATGGTGCTGTTTTTCTCCCCTTGTAAAAGAAGGGTAAAACAAATAATGGATCTGTTCAGAACAGAAATATTGATATGCTGAATATATTTTAGTTCAGTCCAAGATAGGTTTGTACTAGCCAGCAAAAATTGGCCCCCGAAATGCTGAGATATATTAAGCTTGTCTTCTCAAGAGAGAGAAAGCAACTGAGCTGATAGTAAATGGATTTTACACTCCTTTGAATGACACTGGGAGGAAAAAACAAAAACAAACAAACAAACAAAACACAATGATAATCCAGACTCCTGAAATGGCTATAAAGCAGAGTGACCAGTGAGGAGTGGCCCATCTGGATGGCCGGGGCTGGAGAGGAGCACTCGGAGTGCCATGAGCCAGAGACGGAGATTGTTATCAACATAAAAGCATGCTGTCCATATAGGAACCCAAGACCGGGCCCACTCTTTTACTTCTAGGATCCTCCCCAGATAAGGAGTCTTTGCTAGGTCCCAAACAGTTAGAAACCAGGCGGGGAAAGCCATTCATACTAAATTCTCTGAGAGGAGAGAAAGCTTTTAAAATCACATTTGGGGATTTAAGGGACAGACTGTTCCCTACCTTGTTAAGTGTCTGGAGAAACCAGGGTCCAATGAGACAGTCTGGCAGAACATTTAAACAGACTAGCTCAACCACTACGGATTATTGTGAGAAGTCATTCTGGGAGTGTGACCAAAGAACCAGCCAAATGGAAAGAAGGGCCCATTTGATTGAGGCAAAGGGGAGGCACAATGTCATAAAGAAGTCCACTATGCTGGAATTAAACCCTGAACTCACATTTCACGTGTCAGTGGAGAATTTGGGAGAAAAGAGTGGTTCCAGAATATCCAAGGGACTTCAAGGGATGCAATGAGGAAGAGCCTGCTAAATGAAAAGCTGAAGCACTTTACAAAGCCACCAGAACTGTTAAGTTCTAGTAGGGGGGGATCAAGAATAGACACAAATTAAAAGGAAAGAAAGGTGATCCAACACTGGACAAGAAAGAGTCATCATAGAAAGGAAGACAGAACAGTCAGGCCGTATCTTATGAAAATATATCATCAATAAATTAAAAATTCAAGGAAAAAAAATTTTAATTTTGTTTAAGTACTAAAATGAGTAAACATTCACATATTCATGAGTGAGAAGGCCTCCACAGCATGACAACAAATGAGAAGTGAACCCCAAAATTTCACAGCTTTCAAGTTTTAAAGTAGTAAGTATTTCTCAATGATAAAATCACCATAAACAAATCAATTAGGGAAAGTTTATTTACAGAATTTTTATATATTTTATACAGTCTTTATATATAATGAGTTATTTGCAAACCAATAACAATCCCACAGTGGTGGAGAGGAGGAAGAAATCCACCTAAGAAGAATATAAATGGCCAACATCACGAACATCAGAAGGAATGCAAGCTGAAGCTAGGAAGAGTACAGAAAAATAGGCAGTTTCATAAAGGGAAACTGGTCGTATACACCGTTTGCTATCTTTGGAAAAAACTGCCCAAACATGATGAATGTATGCAATTTTTAATACAGTGGTTCCACCTCTGGAGATTCAACAAAAAGAAATCACCATGCACCCAAAGATGTAGCCCTGAAAATGGCCTCGCAGTAAATGTAACAGTGGAACACTGGGGACCTCCTAGATACTTACTAACCAGAAACTGTTCAGTGATTTTAAAACATTTATAAACGTAGGTGTAGACATTCAATAAATTAGTGTTAAATAAGTATGTGACACAGAGACAGTGCACTAAGTCATGTCCGACTCTTGCGACCCCATGGTCTGTAGCCCACCAGGCTCCTCTGTCTATGGGATTCTCCAGGCAAGAGTACTGCCATTTCCTTCTCCTCAGATACTCATACTATCATGTCTGGAGGAAGAGACAGGCTGCAAGGAGGAAATTTCAGAAAGTACTAAGTAAATCTCATTAGAAATGAAGAAACCATTAGTAGAAGGGGCAGATGTTAACATAAAATGGAAGGCAAGAGGCAAATCACTGAGAATCTTGAATGGCTGGGTAAGAACTGTTAATATTATTTTCTTCATTCTGAAGGTTTCAAGGTCTCTGAGCAAGGGAAAGCTATGAGGAAGGCAGTATGTTAAAATGCATTTGTAACAATGCAGGGTGAATTCCAGGCTTAAACAGCTTAAAGGAAAGAGATGTGTAGGATTAGATAAAAAGACGACTGTCAAACATCAAAACATGGAGGTGAAATCTACCCTGAGAGAAGTCTGAGAACTTACTCTGGATTGCTATGAGAAAGGGGTAGATAACCAACTCTTCTTGGCATTTTCTGTACAGGCTCTTCCAAACTTTGTACTAGGTGATATCCTGAGTCAACTCCAAAATTTTATGAACTGAGTCAAAAAATTTTATGAACTGAAGTTTATATCCTAAGACTTTCCAGTCTTGTGTTTTTACGTGACCTGAGTTCTATGCAATACTCTCTTGTCTTGTATGAATGCATAGATACTCGAGTGTATCAGCAGTAACCTGGACACATAAATGGATGGAGAAATAAACAAATGGTGGGAAGATACATATATATATTTATATTTATATATATTATGTTTTTTAAGTGAGAGAAAGGTAAGACTTCAAAATAAGTATTAAATATAATTTCAGATAGTAAGCCCTAATGTTTGGCTTCTTGGATAAAATCAACAACAAATTTTAATTATAAAGGCCCAAAAGGCTCCAAAAAAAACTAAAAATGACTTCAATAAAGTAATACTCAAGTTTTACAAAATACTATGTGAAAAAAACTGGAGCACTAGAATTATTCTGATTCAGAGGAATGAAAGAGTATTTATCCTTACTCCTCAAATTATCCCAATTTAGATTCTCATAGGTGGTTCCCCCAAGGGAGGAAAAAAAAATCACTGTACCTATGTACCTAAATGCACTGACTTAGGTTAATACTCAGAAACATAAAAGAATTTAAGTAGAAGGAAAAAAGTAGAACTTTCATTTGGTACAAAAATATTTAAATATTATCTGCAAAAAAAAAAAAAAAAGGTTATCTAAGGAAAGGCTGAAAATGAAATACTCCTAAATACTCTGATTCCCATCAAAGATGGTCAAGTTCATGCCTATTTTAACACAGAATACGTAGTTAAGGAAGACAAAGATGCAATACAGAGAACCATCTGGATGTCTTTTGAGCCACCAACACAGAAATTTGGTAGTGAAATTCAAGACTTTGCTGGATATTATTTCAGAGACAAACTCTACAGTGTGTTGCCACAACAAAACCCATTTATAAATTCATATTTCTAAAAGGAAATACAATTCTAAGTTGTCAAGGATACAGTCCTTCCTGAAATTCTGAAAAACAAAGTCTTAATAATTTATGAAGTCATTATAGCCCTGATGATTGTACAGGTCACAAGAGAATTAGAAAACAGAAGTAAAAAAAACAGACAGTACTCACTTTCCCCAGGAGAGAAAGGCTGAATGTTCTACTGTCATAAAAACACTGTCAACACATTTACATCAGCATGATCTCCTTTCCATACAAAACACTCAAAGCTAAAAGAAAATATGAAAATAGAACAAAAACATGTTGGCAAAGTGGTTCCAATCTACCAAAGGCAAATTTCATAGCACATTTTCCCCCATGGCTTTCTACTTGGCATAAAGCCCTTCCTTGATATGCTACCTAAATAAAATAAGCTCTCCCTCCATTCCCCTCGTCAACTGAGGTGAAAAAAAAGCATAAACTAAAACTTGAGACACCTTTTATTTGGCAGACTTGCTGGAGACTCAGATAGCTCTGAGGGACTGCACAAAGAGGAAAGAGAGGAGCCAGGATATATAGGCACTTTCATAACAAAAAATAGGTAGATAGTTGGAACAAAGGATTACCGTTTATTAAAGAAAAACTAGACATCTCACGTTAATGAATCTAGCACTTTTCTCTGTATGGGAAGATGCAAGAGTCTGGGATTACTGAAATCATCCCTTTGATACACACCTTAGCTATCAAGGACCTATTCTTTCCTGCACCCTGAATCCCCCCAGGGTACACAGTCTGGGGAGGCTGCAGCAGCTGACAGCTTGATGGCCACACCACCCTTTGTTGATACGGCAGGTGTCATTCTCCATCTACTTACACCATTCTGGTTTTTCTTCACAGCACCCACAACGAACTGAAATTACCTTACGTGTTCATTTGTTTAGTCTCACCCACTAGACTGTAAGGGCACCAGGAGGCAGGGATTCAGTCTTTCTCACCATAATATCCTGAGTGACTGACACAGAAGTCTCTTGATATCATTTATTGAATGAATTAAGAAAGAAAGAGAGAGAAGAGAAGGAAGGGTTTTAAACCTCCTATGAATGATCACACAAGGGAGTTCAAATTACACTATTTATGTTTGTATGAATATTAGAATTTCCTCTTCCCTAAGAAAAGTAATGATGTATTCCCTGAACAAATGATGCAGTCCCATTTACAGCAATGCCCTCCCCTTGTGTAACAAGCGACAGAAAAACATTTTCAGTCAGAAGACTACTTTCAGTGTTACGATTTCACCGATAATAACTTTGATATAAAACTTCTGAGCAGTAATGATTTTAATTAATAAGGTCAGTCTGGGCTTAAGCTCCATTAAATATTGCCTCTTTTCCTTCTGCAACAACCTTCAAAATTAAATCTTGTCTCTGCTGAAAAAAATCATGCCAATTTTCTAAGTACATGTGGTTTATCTTTCTTCTCAGAAAAAAAAAAAAACTTTTTCTCATTAATCATACAGATAACAGTTGGCATTCCAACTGTCTTGAAAAAAGGGGGGAAATGGAGAGAAGAGGTGGGAGGGAGGAGGAAGTAAGGGTACACACACCAAGTCAATGGCAGGACGGAGACCTGAATACAAATATATTCTAATCACAAGATCCAGATTGCCAATGACTGACATTACCAAGCTCAATAAACAGACAGTTGTCTCCAGCTGGTGCCCAAGGAGGAAATCAGGGTAAAATGGCAAGCATGAAAGGATTTGACAAACTGCGGCTGATTCGAAGATGGAGGGGCCACGTGAAAGGAGTTCTGGGCAACTAAAATATCAGGAGGTGGCAGAGAAATAGGTGCTTTGGTCCTGCAACTGTGTACAGCTGTATAAATAATGGCCCCCAGAAGATACGTTCAAGTCCTGACCCCTAACCCTGTGAAGGTGACCTTATTTGGGTCTTTGCAGATATAGTTGAGGATTTCCAGGTAAGAAGGGCCTGAATGGAGGGTAGGCCCTAAATATAATGACTGACGTCCTTACGAGAGAGAGGCAGAGGAAAATGCGAAGCTGGGAGGCGAGAAGGCCACATGAATACAGACAGACTGGAGGGATACTGCCGTAAACCCACAATGCCCATAGCTCAATTCTCCCTCAGAGTCTCCCTAAAAGAAAGAACCCTGCTGACACTTTGATGGCAGACCTCTGGCCTCCTAAATCATGAAAGAGAGCAGTCCTGTTGTTTTAAGCCAGTCTCTGTATGGTAGTCTGTTACAGCAGCCCTGAAAAACTAATACAAACCACAAGAAACAATTGTGCCAGTAGCCTGAATGAGCCCGGAAGCAGAATTTTCCTGGGGTCTTCAGACAAGGACTAAGCCCAGTATTGTACTGTGTGTCTTAGTCACTCAGTTGTGTCCGACTCTTTGTGACCCCATGGACTACAGCCTGCCAGGCTCCTCTGTCCATGAAATTTCCCAGGCAAGAACACTGGAGCAGGTTGCCATTTCCTTCACCAGGGGATCTTTCTGACGCTGGGATAGAACCTGAGTCTCCTGTACCGGCAGGCAGATTCTTTACTTGTCTGAGCCAGCAAGGAAGTCCTGAATTCTAGCGGTTGGGATCTTCCCAACCCAGGAATTGATCCCAGGTCTCCTGCATTGCAGGCAGATTCTTTACCGACTGAGCTACGAGGGATAGCATTAACGTGTTATGTATCGATAGGAAAGCTAATAGAATGTTTAGAGTTTAATTTTCTTGTATTGTTAGTTAATACTTACATACAAAATAAAAGTTGTGATGGAAACATCCCTTTCTTGCTCCTGACATGGAAATGGCCATAATAGAATACTATTTAGACTGTGATCAAAGGAATCCAGTGTTCTGGGTCATGTGAACAGATAAGCCGTAGGAAGTAGTGTTTTGGCATATAATGTTGAGAAATCCTAAGCTTAAAAAAGTTAAATGGGTAAAAATCAAAAGCACACAGAATATTTCTGGAAGAACACATGTTCCAGAGCACGTTTATAAACATGTGCACACCCACAGTTTAAGAAAGGTGGCTTCCATATTTATTTAATGTATACTTACGTAAGGGGCTTCCCAGCACAGTGATAAACAGCCTACCTGCCAATGCAGGAGACTCAGGAGACTCGGGTTCAATCCCTGGTCTGCTTACTGCCCACTGCTCTGCCTCTTCCAGGCCTGTGCTTACCTCCATTCCAGCCTAGGGCATCCACTCCTCTTCTATCTAACCATTTTCAGGTTTCAAAGTCTAACTCAAATACCAACTCTCTATAAGTCGTATTATATAATCTTCCATATACGAAAGGCACTGAACAAACACCGGAAACCAAAGTTCAGGACTTCCCTGGTGGCCGAGTGGTTGAGAGTCTGCCTGTCAATGCGGGGGACACGGATTCAACCTCTGCTTTCGGAAGACCCCACGTGCCACGTGACAACTGAGCCTGTGCGCCACAAGAGAAGCCACAGCAATGAGAAGCCTGCTCACCGCAGCTAGAGAGTAACCCCCCACTCCCTGCAACTAGAGAAAGCCCGCATGCAGGAACAAAGGCCTCGTACAGCCAAAAATAAATAAATAAATCTGTTAGAAAAAGAACTGAGATAAAAAAAAAAATAAAATCAGTGTGATGAAGTGACTTTGAGACCAAAGTTCATCCCTCTAGAAAGCAAAGCATGGACAGTAACAAGAGGCGACAGTTTTCTGATATTTACAGCTCACACAGTAAGTGATTTACTCATGATATCTATGATGGCTGGGGCGATGGCTAACTTTATGTGCCAACTTGACTGGGCCACAGGCCATGAAGGTTTCATTACTGATGCATCACCAATTATTCTCAGCGCATCAGTGAGAGTATTTCCAGATGAGATTACCTCAATAGGCTGAGTAACACAGATGACCCTCCCTGATGCGGGTGGGCCTCGTCTCATCAATCGAAGGCCGAAAGAGAACAAAAAGACTGAATCAGAAGGAACGCCCCCTGCCCCGCTTCCCTGCGCTGGGACATGGGGTCTTCTACTATTTCTGAACTTACATGGAGACACTGACGCTTCCTGAGTCTCCAGCCTGTCAGCTTTCAGACTGGCACTTACACTCTCAGCTCTCCTGGTTCTCAGGCCTGCAGACTCAAACTGGAACTATACCATTGGTTCACCTGGGTCCTCGTTTACAGCCTGCCAATCTTAGGACTTTTTGGCCTCCATAATCAAGTGAGCCAATTCCTTATAACAAAGCCCTTTCGTGCTCTCGTGCGCTCTCTCTCTCTCTATATATATATACACACACACACACACACACACACACACACACACACACACACACACATACTCACATACATCCTATTCCTTCCATTTCTCTGAGAATCATAACTAATATTTATTTTAATATGGTATTTATTCTTACAACTGAGTTTTCACTTGAATCACACCACAGTTCTGAGAAGCACCTGGAACACAGGTATTACATGGTACTTAACAAGATTAAATTACTGTGCTTCCTGAAAATTTTACAACAGCTCTTAGAAGAAGACATCCATTCTTCCCCTAGATCATCACCCAGGGGCCACTTAACCAAGCAGAAAGAGCCTCTCTGAGAACAAAGCCGCACAGACGCAGGCAGAGTAGAGACGGTGAGAAGGACACGTCCACACAGTACTATGGACGTAATTCAAACACCTGAACTCAGCTATATTTGACACCAGCACAAGTCTGACTTCTTAGTTATGTAAGAAAATAATTACTTAGCAAGTTAGTCTGAGTTAAGTATTACTGTTTGCAAATAAAACTGTCCTAACTAATACAACATTTTCAGGTGAAAAGACTGAAAAGATTGTCACTGTGGCTTTATCTAAAGTACTGTTTACAATCAAAGATAATTAAAACTTTAACAAAATTAAAAGGATCAACATTAATATGTCTATTTGCACTCTGAAGCAGGTGCTATATAGCTCCTATAAACTCTAGAAACTTCATTATTCTTAAGCCATCATATGTACATACCATTATGAGCATTTCTAAACTTATAATTACCAAGAGCTATCTTCAGAAACCAAACCTTGTTAAGGTTTCTAGTTCTCCATTATATAAGTTACATGAATGCATCACTTATATTTCATTTTTTAAAATTTGTACAGATTACTTATTGAGCCCTTACTATGTATGACAAGTGGGCACAATTATTATTAACTATTTAATGGCCACTACTATGAAATATGTACTATTATTGTACCACCGGAGAGGGAAATGGCAACCCATTCCAGTATTCTTGCTGGAGAATTCCCTGGACAGAGGAGCCTGGTGGGCTATAGTCCATGGAGTCACAAAGAGTCGGACACAACTGAGTGACTAACACCCACTGTACCATCACAATCTTCCTTTCAGAGTTCACTATGAGAGAGTATAATAATCTCCCTAATAACAGGAGTAGGGGAGCTCCGTATTTGTCTAGAGCGTATTATGTCCCACACACTGCACTAAGTGCTCTAAGAGAAGCATCCCATCTAACCCTCATTTTTGAATCTTCTGAATTAGATACTATTATCCTCCTTTTATAGAGGAGGAAACTGAGGCTTAGAGAATGAAATGCAGAGCCAAGACCTGTGCTCCACATCAGAATCAGTCCACAAGCTTTGAAAACCTTCTACACTACATCCCAGTAAAACCCACACCATTATCCAAAGTACGTTTCAAATTGCTGAACAAAGACCTGAGCTCATCTACGTTACATTTGTTCCTGAATCGCCACGTGATTTACATGTGTGTTTTCCTCTCTAATTCCTCAGCTCTGGAAAAGGTACAGATGCACATGAAAGGAAACACATATTATTCATTACAGCTCAGATGAATAAAATACGAGCACTAAGTTATACAATCAACACTTTCTACACTAAAAACTGTTCCAAAAGTGGGCAGACTTTAGAAACGACATTAGATAAATGTGCACAGGTGTTAACAAACTAACATTAAGCCAAGAAGTTTTATTGGGGGAAATACTTGGGCGACATCTCAGGTCCTGGAAAATGCTTCAGTACAATTTCAGTACAAGTTGTCAGGTAACAGACAATCAATGTATATCTTTTAAAATCCTTGGGACTGCCCTGGGGGTCCAGTGGTTAAGGATCCGCTTGCCCCTGCAGTAGACACAGGTTCCATCCCGAATCTGGGAATATCCCACACGCCTCGGGGCAACAAAGCCTGTGTGCCACAATACTGACCCCACGTACCCTACAGCCGGCAAGCGGCAACTAAGGAGAGCCCACGCACAGCAACAAACACCCAAAGCAACCAAGAGTAAATACATACATAACATTTTTTAAAAAACACATATTTTGTACAAAACTACACTGAAGCACTTAGTTGTCAGAAAGATACATATGGTTGTATGTAAGTAGTTCGGAAATGTAAGACGGCAGTGAAAGCACTGATCAGTTCCATGAGACAAATCTGAATCTTTGGACTTCTCTGGCAGTCCATTGGTTAAGACTCCACGCTTCCAACACAGAGGGTCATGGATTTGATCCCTGCTCAGTACTCTTGCCTAGAAAATCCCATGGATGGAGGAGCCTGGTGGGCTGCAGTCCATGAAGTCGCTAAGAGTTGGACACGACTGAGCGACTTCACTTTCACTTTTCACTTTCATGCATTGGAAAAGGAAATGGCAACCCACTCCAGTATTCTTGCCTGGAGAATCCCAGAGACGGGGGAGCCTGGTGGGCTGCCTTCTATGGGGTCGCACAGAGTTGGACACGACTGAAGCGACTTAGCAGCCGCAGCAGCAGCAGTGAACTAAGATCCCAAAAGGCATGGCAAGCAATCCATCATTTTTTAAAAAAAAAGATTTGAATCTTATATTCATCCACATTAAGTACAAACCATATATGCACATATGCATACATAACAAATGCAACCAAAAATATATTCATTGATAGTTTATCACTGAAAAAGCACCAATGAGAAAGTTTACTTTTTTTTCATATAATCATTTTCTTACATGGGGGTATCAAAAGTATTCTTATTGTATGTTACCAGGGCTCTCTCTGAACCTAATTGCAAAAGTATGGGGAGCAGCAAGAACCAAGGGGTCCTCATACATCAAGCCATCAGGGGTCAAGCTCCCAAGAGTCAAGACAGGCTCTCTCAGCTGGGAGTAGGGTTGTCACACACTGGCTGCACATTTCGTAAAATGTATCTTCCTGAGTCAACAAGCAGTGGTTGAGCTCTTCAGAATATAACTAGATCTCCTTTCTATATCATGAAAAAAAATGTCTTTTTTTTTTTTAACAAGAAAGATCTTGAGAGGTTTAACAAATATCAGGGAGCAGCTGGTGCAACTGCCATCCTTGGAAACTTGCTGGCCTGACTCAGACTGCAGCCTAGGCCCTGAGAAAGCAGGATCAGGCGTGCACATCAATGCCTGACACACCTTCCAACATTTAATTTTGGAAAAAAATTATTTAATAGTGATATATGGCATGCACTTATTTAATTTCAATTTCTTTTGTTTGATAAAATTTGCAGAGTTGCTTCAATTATAACATGTCATTTTAGAGCTTAACATATTTGCACTGGGTACTCTCAGCAGTTATCACATCATGTGTCTGCTACATAAGCAAAGGAGTAAAAGGAAAAAATACATTCCTTCTGTTAATTAATACTCATTAACTGTTCTGGTACTATTCCCCAACTCAGCTCCCCCAAATATATTATTTTTAATTAAACAATTTCCACTCCAAGAGTTTGGGGAGAAGTGAAGGAAGATGTCCTTCCTTCTCTATTATTTCTGAGTAGGTCCAGGAAAAGTCCCAGTTTCAAGTTCAGAAGTCTCATCATGCTGACCTTGAATAATAAACCTTATCCTTCTGACCACAAACACCTTTGAATATGCAAAAGTTCAGTCATGTGCCTCATAAAAAAAAACAGATAAAGCTCTGAATGGATGTTTCTGAAGATGGACTGAGATTCCCCTGGGCCCCAAGCAGTGCAGTAGTTACTGCGTCTCTTTCTAGACCTCCGACAGCGAGTGCATGAGCACACACACAAAAATATCAGGACCCTCCCTGAGACCCCGGGCCCATCACTGGACCTGGTCTGACAGCGGCATCCTGGGTACCCCACCCTTCCCTGCCTGAGTGCAGCATGTGAAGCTTACTGGGGAAGTAAGCCATCTCTGATTAGAGCCAGAAGATTGTTGTCAGGGTCGACATTCACCACCTCCTTGCCTTCATCAGGCTCCTGGTTCACAAGCAGGGATGTGGTTTCTGAGAGCAGCCGCAAGCTGAAGAGTCTCCACTCCACTGGAAAGACAGAGAGATGCCAAGAACGTGACCACATGGAGTCGGAAGGAAAACAGAACGTGTACCTGCTGGTGCTTGTTGATGTGGTCACACTTACCATTCTGGCTCTGAACCAATGACACCAAGGGGGGCAGGATATAATCAACCACCTAAAAGACAAGACGTAAAAGACTCCGTTCAAATCCCAACAAACAAAAAACTAATACTGTCTGTGTGCCCAATGCACAGCGGGGTCAAACAACACTCGAAGGTCGGAGTTTGGAGCAGAGAAAGGTTTAGTGCAGGGCCCTGCAAGGGGATGAGTGGTTCATACCCTAAAAACCCCAAACTCCCTGAAAGCTTTCAGCTAAAGCCTTTCATCGGAAAGGTGAGGGAGGGGCGTGGTTAGCTGTTGCAGACTTCTAGGTGTCAGATCCTGTGTTCTTGTAGCTGGTCACAATGTTCCCATAAACCTTCACCAAATGTTATTCTCTGTTCTGATAAGAAGGGACAAGGTCACCAGGCTCAACTTTCACCCTCTGAGGCCCAGGCCCGGCTAAGAGGAAGGGGCCCCCTGCAGATCAGTCCCCTTGAATGCTGGTACAGCCCCCAGCCTGGTCTTCCCACCAGTGCCCTGTCCAGCTGAGGAGGTGGATCTCAACTGGCAGCATCTTCAGGGCCAGTCTCCACACTCTGCCCAGCTGTCATCACTGAGGGAGCCAGGCGCCCAGCAGCCCGTGGCCCTCAGGCTGCCCTAACAGGGGCATGGTTTTCTGGACCAACATCCAGGATGACCACCGTCACCTTTAGGTCGTGGAGGCGGGGATGGGGGAGAGGTCTGCATCTCCTCAAAGCCTAGGGCTGGCCAGTGGAGGGCCTGGCAAGAGCTCTGGAGCCTGCAGGGCACAGCCCCCTGCTTGTCCCCAGGCCCCCACCTCACCCACTAGCCTGAGGGCCTGGAGGTCCCGGGAAAGAAGGCCACGACCCACCTCTCACTGCACTTTCTGCCACGAGGACCACTGACCCGCTGACCACAGGCAAAGTAGGCCCCTAGCCACAGTCCTCGCCCACCCGCTAAGTGTCAGTCACACCTGCCCTGGCCCTGTTACAATATCAACCACTACCCATGCCATTTTTCACTGACAAATCACTAGTCAGAGGGGTGAAAAACATCAACAGCTAAATTTACCCAGCATCTAAACTCTGCATGACACTTAATTAACAACCAAGCTCATGTCAACCTGGAAAAGTCTTCAGGTCAAAATAACACTGTGATCATCAAGACAGTAGTTTATCAAAACCTTCAGAGTTGATGAAAGGAATGTTAGTATGTAATACAAAATCTGCCTGGCATGCATAGACATTGAACTTGTCAAATTAATATACATTTAAGCTGGTGATCATTAATCAAGTTTAAACAATCATCAAAATGTTGGGAAAAAAGGAGATACATAATCCTCATGTTTTCACAAATACATCCAAGTGCTATGACAAGTTAATCTTGGTGGTTTTGAGATGCAGATTCCAAAGATCTAAATCCATTACACATACCACCTCTATGACTTTCTTGTTATATCAGACAGAGCACTATCAAATATGGTTTGAAATCGACTCCACAATAACAATTTACCCGTGGGATGAAAACGGATGATGAAGAAAGGACAAATCACTCCCACTGTCTAATTCTCAAAACAACGGTCCCACCTGGTGAACTATTTTGGTGACAATAAATAAAACTCCTATTGTTTACACCTGCATTGATTCCTGATCCTAAGATACGTATTCGTTCTCACCACAGACAAAAGGCAGAAGTGGCCACAGCCCAACACCACCCTCGTGTTGTCCAAACCAGTGAAAGAATGCCCTACACAGGCCAGGATCTCCACACATGGGTAGTGGCCCATCAGTGTCACCCTGTTCTACGCAACTTCACAAAATAAAATTACACATGACAATATATCTAGACAGTTGTACAAGAACCGTAAGGACTAGGGTGTTTGGTTTGTTTTTTTTTTTTTTACCCTTTTTCATTGAGTGATATCGCATCACTTAAAGCATATGCCTCAAATTTCACAAAGGAATTTTGAAAACTCTAAACTCCCAGTTATGTCAAAAGCAAAAACTATGCAAAGAAGAGAAATACATCTCATCATCAACCCCTGTCAACAGGCTCAACACCCATCTTGAAGGTTTAAGAGAGCACATTAAGAGAGGAGTGGGACTAAAATTATCTACATGCCCAACTCTATAGGTTTGACGATTAAGTATGGTCCAAAAAGCAAGACTATTAGAAGATGAACAGCCAAAAATCAATACTCTTCCCAATGTCTCTACAACAACCAATCAAACAACATAATTTTAAAAAGACACCATTTACAACAATGATAAAATTCTAAGGGTCTATGATATCATGACTTTTACCAAATATAAATACACACATATATATAAAATATTTACAAATATGATAACCATTGATAACTGGTTTAAAAAAAAGCTGGAAAGCTATTATAATCATGCTCACAAGAAGAAAAGAGCTAAACAAACTGAAAATCAACAACTCATCTCAGATAAATCAGAGAATTAAAGTCACAAAGAAAACCAACTGTCCACTAGAACTGAAGACAAAGGCAAAGGCAGAAAATCGTAGCTTAACAGGAGCAGAAGCTGCCACTGGAGCCAGCAACTGGTACAAAAACTTAAACAGTAATTGCCTAGAGTTGGAGTCTGAGATGATAAAACCTCCTGGAGGCCCAGCCTTAGTGCAGCCACCCACCTCCCAAAAGTTTTACCTCCCGGAGCCCCACCAGATTCTCAGATTGAAGATCAGAGAAGTCTCACGTTTCTGGCAGAGGAAAGGAAAAACTAACCATTCTGACATATGTTTAGAGCATTCTTCTCTCCTTAACAAAGGCTGGACTCAAGAGACTATTCTACCAAAAGCTGAACCTACTCAGGTTTTACCAAACCCTGAGCTAGGGGGGAAAATATCCAATTCTAACACCCTGCAAGCCTTCCCATCTCACCAACGGGGGTATGGGGGTGGGGGTGCTGAGAAGTATGTGTGAGGGTCACAGCCCAGGCTCACAGGCTCAGAAAAGGAATGTGACCTAAACCGAGGGGCTATGGATCTCTACCCACTCCGCCACACCTCACCACAGCATCAACAGGGCTCCTGTGTGATAACCCAGGATTACAACTGAGAGAGCTGCAAAGGCTTTATTCCAGAAGGCGCTGTTAGGGAAACCCGAAGACGACAGGATAGACAAAACAAGGATGTTACACGTCATTTTAGGCTCTGAAACCTACAGTTACAGCAAACAGTCAACACAGCCTGGCTCCTAGCCAAAGAAACATAAAGCTTCATACTAACATCCAGCTCATTGATCTCAGGTCATTTTATCTGATATATCAGGCTGGAATGAAATATCTGTAGTGTTGAGAAGGAAAAAACAACACCAACCTAGAATTCTGACTGAAATTATCCCTCGGGAATAAAAGGAAAAATAAAGAATTTCTCACACAAACAATAACTGAAGAAATGTTTTGCCAGTAGACTTGCCTTGTAAGAAATGTTAAGTTTCTTAGAAAAAAGGAAAATGACATGGGTCAGACACCCAACTATATGTTAGAAAAAAATAAATAAATGAAGGTAAAAATATAGTCATTGATAAGAAGCCTAAAAGCAGTCAACTGTGCAAATTAATCTATCAGTTCAGTTCAGTATCTCAGTCATGTCCTATTCTTTGTGACCCCATGGACAGCAGCAAGCCAGGCTTCCCTGTCTATTACCAACTCCTGGAGCTTCCTCAAACTCATGCCCATCAAGTCAGTGATGCCATCCAACCACCTCGTCCTCCGTCATCCCCTTCTCCTCCCACCGTCAATCTTTTCCAGCGTTAGGGTCTCTTCCGATGAGTCAGTTCTTCGCATCAGGTAGCCAAAATACTGGAGTTTCAGCTTCAGCATCAGTCCTTCCAGTGAATATTCAGGATTGATTTCCTTTAGGAATGACTGGTTGGATCTCTTTGCAGTCCAAGGGACTCTCGAGAGTCTTCACCAACACCAGAGTTCAAAAGCATCAATTCTTCAGTGCTCAGCTTTCTTTATGGTCCAACTCTCACATCCATACATGACTACTGGAAAAACCATAGCTCTGACTAGATGGACCTTTGTTGGCCAAGTAATGTCTCTGCTTTTTAATATGCTGTCTACATTGGTCATAGCTTTTCTTCCAAGGAACAATTGTCTTTTAATTTCATGGCTGCAGTCACCATCTGCAGTGATTTTTGAGCCCAAAAAACTAAAGTCCCTCACTCTTTCCATTGTTTGTCCACTATTTGCCATGAAGTGATAGGACCAGATGACATGATCTTCATTTTTTGAATGCTGAGTTTCAAGCCAGCTTTTTCACTCTCCTCTTTCACTTTCATCATGAGGCTCTTTAGCTCTTCTTCACTTTCTGCCAAAAGGATGGTGTCATCTGCACATCTGAGGTTATTAATATTTCTCCCGGCAATCTTGATTCCAGCTTGTGCTTCATCCAGCACAGCATTTCTCAAGATGTACTCCGCATATAAGTTAAACAAGTGGGGTGACAATATATAGCCCTAACATACTCCTTTCCCAATTCGGAACCAGTCTATTGTTCCATGTCCAGTTCTAATTGTTGCTTCTTGACCCACAAACAGATTTCGCAGGAGGCAAGTCAAATGATCTGGTATTCCCATCTCTTGAACAATTTTTCACAGTTTGTTGTGATCTACACAGTCCAAGGCTTTGGTGTAGTCAATAAAGCAGAAGTAGATGTTTTTCTTGCTTTTTCTATGATCCAACAGATCCAATGGCAATTTGATTTCTGGTTCCTCTGTCTTTTCTAAAACCAGCTGGAACATATGGAAGTTCACGGTTCACATACTATTGAAGCTTGGCTTGGAGAATTTTGAGTGTTACTTTGCTGCCGTGAGAGATGAGTGCAATTGTGTGGTAGTTTGAACATTCCTTGGCATTGCCATTATTTGGGATTGGAATAAATCCTGACCTGTTCCAGTCCTGTGGCCACTGCTGAGTTTTCCAAATTTGCAGCATGTTGAGCACAGCACTTTAACAGCCTCATCTTTTAGGATTTGAAATAGCTCAGCTGGAATTCCATCACCTCCACTAGTTTTGTTCATAGTAATGCTTCCTAAGGTCCACTTGACTTCTCATTCCAGGATGTCTGGCTCTAGGTGAGTGATCACACCATCATGGTTATCTGGGCCATGAAGATCTTTTCTGTATAGTTCTTCTGTGTATTCTTGCCACCTCTTATCTCCTGCTTCTGTTAGGTCCATCCCATTCCTGTCATTTACTGTGCCCATCTTTGCATGAAATGTTCCCTTGATATCTCTAAAATTTCTTGAAGAGCTCTCTAGTCTTTCCTATTCTATTGTTTTCCTCTATTTCTTTGCATTGATCACTGAGGAAGGTTTTCTTATCTCTCTTTGCTAGTCTTTGGAACTCTGCATTCAAATGGGTATATTTTTCCTTTTCTCCTTTGCTTTTAGCATCTCTTCTTTTCTCAGCTAAGGCCTCCTCAGACAACCATTTTGCCTTTTTGCATTTGTTTTTCTTGGAGATGGTCTTGATCCCTGCCTCCTGTACAATATCACGAACGTCTGTCCACAGCTCTTCAGGTACTCTATCAGATCTAATCCCTTGAATCTATGTGTCACTTCCACTGTATAATTGTAAGGGGTTTCATTTAGATCATACCTGAATGGTCTAGTTGTTTCCCCTACTTTCTTCAATTTAAGCCTGAATTTTGCAATAAGGAGTTCAGGATCTGAGCCACAGTCAGCTCCTGGTCTTGTTTTTGCTGACTGTATAGAGCTTGTCTAACTCAATGAAACTATGAGCCATGCCATGTATGGCTACCCAAGACAGACGGGTCATGGTGAAGAGTTCTGACAAAATGTGGTCCACTGGAGAAAGGCCTGGCAAACCACTTCAGTACTCTTGCCTTGAGAACCCCATGAACAGTATGAAAAGGCAAAAAGATAGGATACTGAAGGATGAACTCCCCAGGTAGATAGGTGCCGAATATGCTACTGGAGATCAGTGGAGAAATAACTCCAGAAAAAACAAAGACAATGAAAGTGAAGTCACTCAGTCGTGTCCAACTCTTTGTGACCCCATGGACTATAACCCACCAAGCTCCTCCTTCCATGGGATTTTCCAGGCAAGAGTACTGGAGTGGGTTGCCATTTCCTTCTCCAGGAGATCTTCCTGACCCAGGGATTGAACCCAGGTCTCCCACATTGTAGGCAGACGCTTTACCATCTGAGCCACCAAACAACACACAGCTGTGGATGTGACTGGTGATGGAAGTAAAGTCCGATGCTGTAAAGAACAATATTGCATAGGAACCTGGAAAGTCAGGTCCTGAATCAGGGCAAATTGGAAGTGGCCAAACAGGAGACGGCAAGAGTCAACATTGACATTTTAGGAATCAGTGAAATAAAACGGACTGGAATGGGTAAATTTAACTCAGATGACCATTATATCTACTACTGTGGGCAGGAATCCCTTAGAAGAAATCGAGTAGCCATCACAGTCAACAAGAGTCTGAAATGCAGTACTTGGATGCAATCTCAAAAACGACAGAATGATCTCTGTTCGTTTCCAAGGCAAACCATTCAATATCACAGTAATTCAAGTCTATGCCCTGACCAGTAATATTGAAGAAGCTGAATGGTTCTACGAAGACCTACAAGACCTTCTAGAACTAACACCCAAAAAAGATGTCCTTTTCATCACAGGTGACTAGAATGCAAAAGTAGGAAGTCAAGAGATATTGGAGTAATAGGCAAATTTGGCCTTGGAGTACAGAATGAAGCAGGGCAAAGGCTAACAGAGTTTGGCCAAGAGAACACACTAGTCATAGCAAACACCCTCTTCCAACAACACAAGAGAAGACTCTACACATGGACATCACCAGATGGTCAATACTGAAGTCAGACTGTTTATATTCTTTGCGGCCGAAGATGGAGAAGCTCTATACAGTCAGCAAAAACAAGACTGGGCTCAGATCATGAACTCCTTATTGCAAAATTAATCTATAATTCCAATATAAAACACATAAATATTCCAACGAGGTTGTGTGAATTTCTCATACTGATCCTATAAAGTATTTGGAAAGAATAATGGAAAAATGTCAAAAAGCATGAAGCAGACATGGTTTCCAGGTTTACTATGATAGGAAGAAATAAGCTGGTACAAGGTAAGGGCTAGACAAAGAGATTCATGAAACAGAACATATAGCCTAGAAACAGACACATAAGGCAGATGTGTAAACGGCAGATGGACTACTCCCAGTTGTGGGAAAACATGCCCAGAAAGCATCTGGCAATGCGTAGAGACCTTTTTGATTGCTGCAACTGAGGGGAGCCTCCAAATCTACTATGTAGAGGCCAGAGATGCTGCTCTCAATGCCCAGGACAGCCTCCACAACAAGGAACTGCCCATCTCCAAACATCCAGAGTGGCAAGGTTGAAAGTGAGAGTGTTTGTCACTCGGTCATGTTTGGGATCCCCATGGACTATAGCCCACCAGGCTCCTCTGTCTGTGGAGTTCTCCAGGCAAGAATAGTGGAGTGGGGAGCCATTCACTTCTCCAGGGGATCTTCCCAATCCAGGGATCAAACCTGGGTCTCCTGCATTACAGGCAGACTCTTTACCATCTGAGCCACTATGGAAGCCCAGTGCCAAGGCTGAGAAACTCTAGGCCAGGAATAACAAGGGGTACACTGTGAGTAAAGTGTGGACCAGAAGGGAAAGAAAATAATAAGCAAAAGAAAAACCCCAAAACAAGTCAACAAAGTAGGGAGAGGTTTCTTAGGTTCATCCTGTCCGGGGGGCAGCTTTTCTCAACAGTTATTTCATGTGAGGAACATGTATGACCAAGTATATGTAAGCTGATCTCTTTATAGACAGAGTTACCAAGTAAGCCAAAAAATATCTTTTTCAAAAGCAGCCATAACTGACCGTAGAGCAATAGTCTTTCAATAAAACAGGGTACTGTATCACTGCTTCAAAAGCCGATAGCGTGATCTTGATAAATTCTTCTGATGCCATCAGTCCTAGAAATACAGTTAATCATTATGGATGTTTATTTACATGTTCAAAATCATAGTATCAAAATCATCAAGCAAAGATGTAAAATGTCCCACGATCTACTCACCTACAGCTCCATCTATGTTAGTTTCTCCTGAGTCTATTGATTTAATATGACTCTGAAAAAATATATAAAAATGTTAATAAATAGAGATTTTAAAATAACTGATGTAAAAACTATGCAGAGGGAAAAAAAAAAAGAAACTGAACGTATGATCGTATGTGTGTTCACCATGATTTACTTCTGGTGGTAGGAAGTAAGTGATTTTTATATTCTTTTTACATTTTTCTACAGTTTCTAAATTTCATGTGATAAGTAGGCACTAATTTCTTTATCCAGAAAGGGAAAGATAACATTCTTAGAAAGTCTCTGATTGAGTGAACACACAAAAGTCATTAGAAATTTTTTTCAACATCAAATCTCTATTTATTCAGCAGAAGTCATGGCCCTATTTTGAAATCAGGTGAAATTATTTCAGCCAAATTATATGCGTAATAAATAAGAAAAAGAGGCATTTTTACAACCATTTGGCTGAAATAATTTCACAATTTGATGTAAAAAAATTCAAAGAAAGGTATCTTTTTTTTTTTTTTATTTATTTTTTTTTTTTTTTACTTTTAAAATCTTTAATTCTTACATGTGTTCCCAAACATGAACCCCCCTCCCACCTCCCTCCCCATAACATCTCTGTGGGTCATCCCCATGCACCAGCCCCAAGCATGCTGTATCCTGCGTCAGACATAGACTAGCGATTCAATTCTTACATGATAGTATACATGATAGAATGCCATTCTCCCATATCATCCCACCCTCTCCCTCTCCCTCTGAGTCCAAAAGTCCGTTATAGACAGCTGCGTCTTTTAGAAAGGTATCTTTTGATTTCAATAAATCTACTTAAATGTCTACAGCTTAAGAAAGAAGAGACAAAACAGTGTTTATACTATAATTTTTCTGTATAATATTTAACGAATATGTAGATAACACATGAACAGAGATGTGGACAAAAAATTTTCAGGGAGAAATCACAGGAACCATTCAGAGGCTCCCTGTGAGGAAGAACACTAGACCAGGAGGCATACTTTCCCTATTCGTTTTCTGCCTTTCTGCACTGTTAGAATTTTCTAACTATGCACATGTATTATTATTTTTTCTTTTTTTAACAGCAACAACGGTTTTCTAGATTGTGAAACTATAGGGTTCTTTTATTTTCTTCCTTATACTTCGCCTGTTTAATTTTTTAAAAATCCCTACTGGACGTTTCATTGATTTGCCAATTTAAATCTCTCTGGGTCGATTTCTTTCTCTTCCTTCTCGGTGTAACAGGAATTAATCAGGTGAGAGTGAGGACAGGGCAGGAGACACTGGAGATTCAGGGAGAGGAGGGCAAGTATGAACAATCATCCAGGTGAGCGTGAAGGTATATAAATTAGGAAGAGGAACCTGATGCCCCAGTCTACAGAGAGGACTCACTTGAAGTGAGCAGTCATGAATTTAAAGTGAGACCAGCTGTTTTCCTCCAGCCGCACTTAGTCACTCAAAGCAGGGGTGAGGGAGGTAGAGAATTAAAGTGAACCAGCACTTGGGTTTGCCAGAGGAGGACAATGGAGGAAGGGACAGGAAAGGGATCACGGGTACACGCAAGGTAGGGATAGGGGTTGAACCAGGGACTCGAAGCTGAGGAAAGAGAATCGTCAAGTCACTGGGCCCAGGGAGGGCAGGATGGTGAGTGCAAAGCGGTAAGGCCAATTAAAGTCCCAGAGGAATCAAAGGACTGTTGGAGATGAGGAGCAGGGGTAGTGAGCTGAAAATAAGGTGTCGCAGCCAGACAGTACGATGCTGAAAATAAGGCTATGGGTGGAGGCAGCCGAGGGAGGGAGAGACACACCCATGGGAAGAGAGATGGTCGAGGAGCTGAGAGGATGAGGTGCTAGAAGGAACCTCCGCAGAAATACATGATTCTCTAACAATGACTGCGAATCCAGGGCTGAGACACCATGGGAGTGAGGGGGAATGACCCAGAAAAATCTGTAGATGACCACACTACACCGGGCATCTTCTGATGCTGTGAACTTCAAAGCTGGGAGTACAGCAGCGGAGCAAAAAGGGTGGACACCTACTCCACAACTAGGCTCACTAGGTGGAGGACTGTGGGGCAAAAGTACGGCCCCATCTAGGGGGATAAAAGGAAGGAAAGCTATGACTCCAGGGTAGCCCAGTGCCCCTCATTACTGTTCAGTACTTCTGAGAAGCTGAGAATAAGTTCTCTAAGCAAGGTGGGTATATAACTTCAGGGTGTGTTAATTTTTTTTTTAAATAAACAATTTTTAAGAAAAGGAAAAATCTTCCTAACAAGAACACCCATGTGGCAATGAATAAATATATAATATCATATTTTTTTAAATATAAGGGAATTCTTTGGCAGTCCAGTGGTTAAGATTTGGCACTTTCATTGCCAGAAGCTAAGATCCCACAAGCTGTGTGACACAGCCAAAAAATAATAAATAAAAATATAAGAGGACCCTCTCTCTGCTTTATCTTCTACAGCTGAAGTCAAAATCTATCAACAGACCAACACTCACTTAAAAACCTGGAGAGGGTCTTTTCTGACTTTCTCAAAGCTCAAGAGTAGCAAAGATTTATTGATTTATTGATGATGGATATTATAATCACATTCTTGTGTAAAAACCAGAATCATTTAATCATTTCTTTCATTTGAAGATCTGAATTTTTCTTTTTGTAAAAAACTATAACCACCACATAACCACTGAACTTTCATAAACTAATGAGGCCAGAACTTAAGAATAAACACAACGAAGTCCTCTTCCTCAGCTCATTAGTCAAGAGCATTTTCAGGAGGACACAAGAAACACAGTGAACATCACGAGTTTTCAAACAGATTTCCTTAATATCATTGCTTCCTGTTTCCCAGCCTAATTCAATGAAGGTACAAAAGAACTAAGGTGAAGTTCACCTTGGAACTTCCCCACAGCACCTCCCCAGATGTTTTACTGCGTAAGTGTCCCTGGGTACCTTTTTTTCCCCCTCTTACTGGAGAGGGAGGCAGGTACGATGACACATTGCTTCTGCCAATAAGAAGTAAAAACAGCAATCATCAGCTGTGTAGTCCTCTTTGGCCTGGGCTCTTCGAAAGCTTAATAATGGTTTAAAAGTTTCCTACTAAATTGCTTCCAAACTCGTGCCTCTTTAAATCATAAAGAGACCAAAACTTCCTTTTGCCTGGGGGGAAAAAAAAAGCTAAAGCCTAGGGCTCCAAATATAAAAAGTATCCTGAACTTTTCTACCAAAATAAATTTTAAAAAAATGATACCTATAGGTCAAAAGGCAAACCATGCCTGGTATCAGTATGAAAACAGAAACCAATGGGAAGCAAAATTCCAACAGCCCCTCCAGCCTGTGCCTTCATGACCCTTCTAATGAGCGAAGATCACACGGAGTACGGCTGCTGTCTCCACCCACATGAGGCAGGTCAGCAGCCCCTGGAGAGGTCCTTTAGCAGAAGCCCAAGAAGTTCTTAGATACAGCTACTAATGGTGGACCCAAAGTCTAAATACACCAAATCAATGTGCACTTTTAAAATATAAAGGGTTTCCCTTATAGCTCAGTAGGTTAAGAATCCGCCTGCAATGCAGGAGTCCCCGGTTCGATTCCCAGGTCAGGAAGATCCGCCGGAGAACAGGCCCACACCCCACCTTCTGCCCAAAAGAAAAGACCCACACAAATAAACAAACCAACCCTCTTAACTCCAGGGAAGCTTTGCCTAGACAAAATTTAAAGTAATTGTTCTCAAGCAGAAAACTCAAGGATTTCAATGTGCAGATTCTGCACCGTGAACTTCCAAGGGCCTTCTACTCCTTCCAAGGAAGGAGCAGACTGTGCCTCTGGCACTGGGGGGACACTGTAACTAACAACGGTGTTTGTGGCATCTTCTGGACAGACTGCGGATCAACTCACAGAAGCAACAGCCAACTCGCAACAGCTCATAGAAACACGCACCAGATCTGGGTGGGTAACTACAGCCAGGTCCATGACTTCAGTCAACGCTTCCTCTCCGTGGACTAGCATTTCATCAGTGCGGCCAACACTAAGTCAAGGAAGATGGATGCACAGCTAAGGCCAAATAACAGACACGGTAAGAAAAATAACAAAAGAAGAGCTCTGGAACTGGCCGCGACTCAAACTAGGAAAATCGCCCAAACAGAACCAAGAGACCTCTTCCACGGTGTGTGTAAACTCCTTTTACTTGAGCAACACTATCAAGGGAAAGACTGCTAAAGAATTTTCAGTATCACAGTTACCTTTGAACCAAGCAAGTTATCTCCCATTCCCTGAAAGTGCCTATGTGAAGCAAACCCATACAAAAAGCCCTGCTGAACACCCCTACCCCTCAAAGGGTACACTCCCTCCTGGGAGAAGGTGAGAAGGCCCTTCCTCGGGGGGAGCAGATGGGTTACATGAAGTAGAGGAGGTCTCCCTGAAAGTTCACAAAGACTTATATTGGAGTTCCTTGAAAATCTAAACTGTACTCAGTTAAGGGAAGCACAGCAAAGTACTACACAGGAGGAAAAAATAAAGAGAATGAACACAGGACAGTTCTACCTAGCCCAAACAAACAAACACTGGGCCAAAATATTCCAAGGAGGGCTGCAAGGGCAAAATTACTATGATCAGGCTCCATATGTCAGCACAGTGGAGGTATAAACATAGAACTATAGTGCTGCTCAAAATGATACCATATTGTCCTTAAAAAGATTGGAAAGCATATTAAGGGAGGTGGTAGATGAAATTCTCACAATTTGCAAATTCATGAATGTGCTACAAAAATTATATGCTTTGTAGAATTCAAGATTCAAGGATGATAACGATCTCAAGTTGAGTACAAAAGAACCTATATTGCATTGACTAAACACACTGCTTACAAAAGTCAGTGACCTCTCTACTCAACAGTCATACTTCAAAACATCATACGTTACCGTATGATGAACCTTCTAGAAAACTATAACCTCACTTATGGATGGTAATCATTTTTTTTTTTTTTACTCCAAATCAGCAATAAAATTGAGATATTTACTTCATTTTAACGAGACACCTATCTGATATGGCATTTTTAAAATCTCAGCTCAGCGTTTATTATTAACATCAAAGGAAGACAGAATAGGCTGCGTGACAAATGTTTTCGTTTCCCTTTGTACAGCTCGCTGTTTTATCAACAGTATATACTGTAAGTGTTCCAGGCAAGGGGAGAAGATAACATAATTCATGAGCCACAACCTTAACAAACAGACTATTTTCTTTGTGTGAGCAAAAATCGAAGTGAAAGATAATACAGTGATTTGTTTTTCACTGCTACTCATCTCATTAAAATTAAAGATAAGGTTAAATTGAGCTCCACTTAGAGAAATGTCATCACAGAAAGAGACACTGCACATAGCTGGACGATGTTAGCCAAAGGAAATTATAATACTGTTTCCAGAATTCCATTTTTACCAATTTCATTATTTTAAATGTTTTCATGATGTTTAATACCAAACACTATGAAAATCTTTTCTATGGACTTATTTACCCTACCTGGGTCTGTCTCTAAACAAAATGCATTATCAGAAGAGAATGTTATTTTTCCCCAAATGTCAAATTTTATTACAGTCAACAGATAAAAATACAAAAAGGTCACTTCCCTAGAGACAAATAAATACCACTAAGATTTTAAAATTACTTCATTCTGACACCAAATCCCACAAACAGTAGAGAGAGCCACATTTTTATTAGGAACATGAAAAATTCAGCATTACTCACAAGAATAGTTCCATAACTGAAAAGGAACTCTTCTGTTACAACTTGAGGTCGAAATACCTGTGTGATGAGAGTTTCCATAGATTAAATCCTGAAAGCCATGTGTAAGAAAGAAATGATCATGTTTTGTCTGAGTTGACGTTTCTCAGCTCCACTTTTTTCCCCAAAAAAGATGATACCTGAGACGTTACCAGGTGAAGCACTATAGGCATGAGGGGGAGACACATCTTCAGCTGCTTTGCTTGAACTGTGGATGGGTGTTTACGACCAGAAACGTTAGCCAGGGCGTTAAGAATGTCACCTGCAAAGCACATCCCAGAGCACACACGAGGTTAGAGACCACAAATGCTTAGGGACCACCAGCCATGGGCTGAATACTAATGGGATTGCTAAGGGAAATAATCTCCAAATAAAAGAAGTGGGTAGTAGCTACACTGTTTTATTCCCAACTCTTGACGTTAAAACAGGAAGCTGTGGCCTCTGGGGACAAGATGGATATAAGATTGATCTCTCATCTGGAAATTTAAAATAGAATATAAAAATGATTTTTCTTTTTTTGTACTTTACAAATATCAACCATGAGTATCCATTACTTTTGTAAACAGGAAAAAGTTATTTTAAGAATTATAAACTAACAGGTCATAGATTCGATTTCTCTGGTAATAGAATAGGATGGTAGAAGTAAGAGATCAATTCCCAAAACTTCCTATTGGATAGCCAAGTCCAATAACAAACCTCGCCTTGCTAGACACATGAATGTCATCATCATCTCCTAAGACAAGATGAGTCATGTAAAAAGAAAGTCAGCTACCAATTGACCAGATTGTGGCCTTTGGTCTGGAGATTTTAAAAGGGTTACAATCCAAATAAATTTTGAAAAGCTCTATTTTCAGTCATGAACAGGCAAAAATCTCCCACATTATTAGTAAGGAGCAAAAAGTTATTGTCCATCAGCCATGAAGATATTTTCATTACTTTGATTTAATATTCTGAATTTCTGAGTCTAAATATCTTTTACCATAACAGTCTGGATCAAATTTAACATTTTAAACATTTCTGGTTTATAGCCACATCTGCTGGGAAAGCATGGAATGCGATTTTAAACTAAATGTACACATTACTTAGATGCTTTTTGCATCTGTAAATAACAGTGGAATAACAGATTTTGTTAGCTATAATAAACATCCTTTGTAGATCATTATTATTTTCATCTTAAATTTTTCAAACCAACGAAATTTTCAAACTTCAATAACAAAATTCTTTAATATTAAATTTTGGTGCCTACGTATTTTTAAATTATTGTAAGAAAAAATAAATTTGTGGTTACAACCTGAAGGAAAAATGTTTTTCTTCCGAACTGTGCAAAGAGAAATTTTGAGAAAGTTCCTAAGATGATAGCCTAAGTCCAATTTTCCCCAATTAAAATGCTTTCCTTTTCTTTTCCAGGACTGCAAGATGACACCTCAATGTAACCTAATTTAGCCCTTTAGCCTACTCATTGCCTCTATCATGTCACTGATACAAAATATTTATGATAACAGATAGGGAACGTTGAAATTTTGAAACTACACATTCAAGAAGTGTCACTGCACTTGCCTGCAAAAAACAGACCATCAAGAACAAAAAGAGAAGAGATGCCCAAAAGCCAAGTCGCAAAAGGTAAGCGAAAGGGGCCTAAGGATGGACGAGACTCCAATTTACCCAGGATACGTGGCAGCTCCTGCACCATGTGACGGATGAGCAGGTCAAGGCACCGGGACAGGTATTCATTGCCGCTTTGCTGCTCCTTGCCTGGAGTGGTCTTTCTGCTGTCTCTCTCGATGTACATCACCAGTCTACACACACAGAAGTGCCAAAGATTACCTCTCATGATAAAATAGTTGATAGCATCTGCCCGAAAATACCACCATGGCAAGTGTTTCCAGGGGGCACCGTCCCCATCATGCTGACATTTAGATATGGAGCGACTTGTCGAGCACAGTCTATTTCTGCCTTAGAAAAATGGAGACATTTATGCAGAGAGAAAATAAGGCAACTCTGAATATCTCTGCCAGTGTTATTACAAAACAATGCCCTGACTTCATTTGCCTTTGGCCCGTTAAAAGAAACCCCACGTTCTTCAGATGACAGATGAAAGGCAAACAAAAGCATCTGGAAAGAAGAGGGCTTTGGCATTTTGAAGATTCAAAGTAGAACCACCAGTTGTCTGCACCTTCGTTGGACATTAGTCCTAAACTTGCTCTGAATCCCAGGCAAGACATAGAAATTCCAGTTCTTTCACTAAACTGTATATATAAATCCAAAGAAAATGATTCATTTCAGCACTGGATATAATACAGAGAGCAGATACCATCTGAACATCTGGATTTCACATGCCCTTTGTCCTCTGGTTTAATGATATCTGTCTCTTAATAAACTTATTTCTTCTTCAAACCAGTGGCATTTGTTATCATTCGTCTCTGAACCAAGAGCCTCCGATCCAGAACCAGGGGACTTGTTGAACCATCACTCTGGGTACCAAGGGTACTGTTGAAAACTGTTGTTCCTTCCCTTTGCTAGACCCACTACCCAAGTTCCCAGTCTCTGCAACTCTTATGAGCTCCCTGACTTCAAAGGCCCCTTGACTGCAATCCCCCTTGCTGGACTCCCCTTGCCATCATCAACCATCTCTCCAGCTCTGCTGCAATCATCATTCCACCCAACTTCTGCTTCCCAAAACTCCCATTGGAAACCAGAAAAGGGTGGTTCTGGACACCATACACATACATAACATACACTGAAATCTTAACACTCAGCATTTATGTGGTTCTCTTAGTAGATTTACGCATCCTTTTGCCTTCTTGCTGGTCATTATTTGCAGCTCTATTAGTAAAGACCTGGGAATAAAACCAAATCAAAAGTTTAAGATCCATATAAGCCAGCTGGCATCTCTGTTTCAGTTGCTGATTAAAGCCCTAATCACACTCTAACAAATACAAGACCCTGCTCAAAATGTAGAGTAAATCCTGATGAATCCATAGAAATATATCGCTATGACTTTAAAAACAGAGAGCACAGAGCTCCATGAGGATAAGTAAACTGAAGAAATGAGAACCTGATTATTTCATGGTAAGCGGAATCCAAAAGCTTCCCATAAAATGGGATATGATAGAATATGTGATAAAATGAATGAGATCAGCCTGGGGAGCCAGGCAGCCTGGAGTTCCCGGGAACCCACAGCAGGACACACTATCGCTGTGGCCTGGAGTTTCCAAGCAAATAGCAGCCACTCCAGGAACCTCTCGATCAGCTGACACCTGCCCCATCAGCCCAACTAAGGAGCAGGACCAGAAAACACCATCTTCCTTCTTGGTTCCCCAAGATGCGTTGCCTGGTATCTCCCTGCCCAGTCTCGCCATCTGCTGAAAAGCTTTCTCCAACATTAAAAGATTCCAGCATTTAACTGTAGCCCCTCCAAGCTAAGTATTTCAAATACGCCCTCTGAATATACTGACTATAATCTGCTCTTATTCCTGCTTGCACACTCTTCCACTGTGATAGTTCCTCAGACTCCAGGGAACTTCCACTGATTGAATCCATGACATTGCCTCCCAACCCATGACATCGTCTTTCAAAATCCATGACATCATCTCCCAATCCATCACATCTCCCAAAAAGCACTTCCTTTTCCTCATTTACTTCCTGCTTCGATTGCATCCCACCATCTATCATTTCATTACACTTTTTTTTTTCCCCGCATCCGTGTAGTCAAATTATCTGGATGAATCTAGCGATCTATACACATCCTGTACGTCTGCAGAGAGGCTGCTGAAGTTAAACATGGAGACGAGTTGCTCCACTGTAAAAGGATGACACCAATACTCAAGGGCACAAAACAGCACCAGCACCTCGCCTATCTCCAAAATTTTCTTCTCTTTAAACCCTGAAATGTCCATCCTCTTATGAGATTCTCAGTGAGTGATTCTGCCTCCTACTATACAGAGAAAATAGAAAGCATCATGAAGACATTCTTCCTAAATCTAAACTTACTGTGTGTCCTATCCTGGCCTCCTTTCCTCCCACCACAACCACTGACCTCTCTCTCCTTGCAACTCTGTCTGGATCACAGTCAGTTCCCTTTTCTCAGAATCCTGAAACGGCCAATTCCTTCTTTTCCATTTTGTATACTCACTCTCTCCCATTTAACAAAATGCTTTTCCTGTCCGTCTAGCAACTCCCCCATTGCCTCTCTCCTCCCTTCCTCAGTCAAACCTCTTAAGAAACCAATCTACATCCAATATCTCCTTTGCTCCTCTTAACTTCTTCCACCCACCACAATCTGGTCTCACTCCCATCACTTTTCCAGTGAGTCGGCTCTTTGCATCAGATGGTCAAAGTACTGGAGCTTCAGCTTCATCATCAGTCCTTTCAATGAATATTCAGGACTGACTTCCCTTAGGACTGACTGGTTTGATCTCCTTGCAGTCCAAGGGACTCTCAAGAATCTTTTCCAACACCACAGTTCAAATGCATCAATCTTTCAGCGCTCAGCCTTCTTATGGTCCAACTCTCACATCGATACATGACAACCTTCTTACTTTTTGAGTTTTTCTGGTTTATGAACCATGAGTAGGAGTCATTTATTCAAAACTTAAGTGTTTTGAAAACATGAAGTAGTATCATTGCTCTACACAGCCAATTAAAAAAAAAAAATTAGGTGCTGTAACACTCAGTTACACAACATACCCTACCAGATAATAAATAGTGAGTGTTCGCAAAAATATTACCTCCTTTTCCTAAGACCTATAGACCTCCATTTTCTTACTATGCCAAGTCACGGTGACTTTAAACAAGAGGTAAATCAATAGCAACACCACAGAAGTATCCCAAAACTTTATTATGACCCGTGGCCCATTATGATTTCTAAATTGTTTTTCTCCTTTCCTTCAGTAGGGTCACTCTTTCAACTTGACAATACTGACAGAGATTTCAATAAATCTGGCTCTAATTCCCTGCCCTACCACCTTCTAACAGCATGATCTTGAACAAATTTCTTAACCTCTTTATACCTTCAGTTTTCTCATTATAAATGGGTTAACAATTCCTACCTTGCAGGACTGCTGTGAAGACTGAATGAGAAAATCATCTGGGGTCTAACATAAGGTACATACTCAAGAAATGGTAGCTGCTTTTATCACTAATAATTGTTGCTTCTAAGAATTATTAAAATTAAATACCACCACAAAAATGAAGACACTGTTTTCTGGAGTGAACAGATCTTAAGAGAACATTCCCAGGGAAGGCCACCTCTGCTGTTCATCCTATTCTCTAACTCACAAAGTCACACAAAGAGAGACAAATACAGTATCACTTATCTATGGAATCTAAAAGACAGTACACATAAACTTATTTACAAAACAAATTTACAGTTACCAAAGGCAGCAGGGTAGGAACGGATAAATTGGGAGTACATCACCAGATGGTCAACACCTAAATCAGACTGATTATATTCTTTGCAGCCAAAGATGGAGAAGCTCTATACAGTCAACAAAAACAAGACCAGGAGCTGACTGTGGCTCAGATCATGAACTCCTTATTACCAAATTCAGACTCAAATTGAAGAAAATAGGTAAAACCACTAGACCATTCAGGTATGACCTAAATCAAATCCCTTATGATTATACAGGGAAGTGAGAAATGGATTTAAGGGACTAGATCTGACAGATAGAGTGCCTGATGAACTATGGAATGAGGTTTGTGACATTGTACAGGAGACAGGGATCAAGACCATTCCCATGGAAAAGAAATGCAAAAAAGCAAAATGGCTGTCTGGGGAGGCCTTACAAATCACTGTGAAAAGAAGAGAAGCAAAAAGCAAAGAAGAAAAGGAAAGATATAAGCATCTAAATGCAGAGTTCCAAAGAATAGCAAGGAGAGATAAGAAAGGCTTCTTCAGCAATCAATGCAAAGAAATAGAGGAAAACAACAGAATGGGAAAGACTAGAGATCTCTTTAAGAAAATTAGAGATACCAAGGGAACATTTCATGCAAAGATGGGCTCAATAAAGGACAGAAATGGTATGGACCTAACAGAAGCAGAAGATATTAAGAAGAGGTGGCAAGAATACACAGAAGAACTGTACAAAAAAGATCTTCATGACCCAGATAATCATGATGATGTGATCACTAATCTAGAGTCAGACATCCTGGAATGTGAAGTCAAGTGGGCCTTAGAAAGCATCACTACGAGCAAAGCTAGTGGAGGTGATGGAATTCCAGTTGAGCTGTTTCAAATCCTGAGAGATGATGCTGTGAAAGTGCTGCAGTCAATATGCCAGCAAATTTGGAAAACTCAGCAGTGGCCACAGGACTGCAAAAGGTCAGTCTTCATTCCAATCCCAAAGAAAGGCAATGCCAAAGAATGCTCAAACTACCGCACAATTGCACTCATCTCACATGCTAGTAAGTAATGCTCAAAATTCTCCAAGCCAGGCTTCAGCAACACGTGAACCGTGAACTCCCTGATGTTCAAGCTGGTTTTAGAAAAGGCAGAGGAACCAGAGATCAAATTGCCAACATCCGCTGGATCATCAAAAAAGCAAGAGAGTTCCAGAAAAACATCTATTTCTGCCTTATTGACTATGCCAAAGCCTTTGACTGCATGGATCACAATAAACTGTGGAAAATTCTGAAAGAGATGGGAATCCCAGACCACCTGACCTGCCTCTTGAGAAATCTGTATGCAGGTCAGGAAGCAACAGTTAGAACTGTTAGACATGGAACAACAGACTGGTTCCAAATAGGAAAAGGAGTGCATCAAGGCTGTATATTGTCACCCTGCTTATTTAACTTCTATGCAGAGTACATCATGAGAAACGCTGGACTGGAAGAAACACAAGCTGGAATCAAGATTGCTGGGAGAAATATCAATAACCTCAGCTATGCAGATGACACCACCCTTATGGCAGAAAGTGAAGAGGAGCTAAAAAGCCTCTTGATGAAAGTGAAAGAGGAGAACGAAAAAGTTGGCTTAAAGCTCAACATGCAGAAAACGAAGATCATGGCATCTGGTCCCATCACTTCACGGGAAACAGATGGGGAAACAGTGGAAACAGTGTCACACTTTATTTTTTTGGGCTCCAAAATCACTGCAGATGGTGACTGCAGCCATGAAATTAAAAGACACTTACTCCTTGGAAGAAAAGTGATGACCAACCTAGATAGTATATTCAAAAGCAGAGACATTACTTTGCAGACTAAGGTCCATCTAGTCAAGGCTATGGTTTTTCCTGTGGTCATGTATGGATGTGAGAGTTGGACTGTGAAGAAGGCTGAGCACCAAAGAATTGATGCTTTTGAACTGTGGTGTTGGAGAAGACTCTTGAGAGTCCCTTGGACTGCAAGGAGATCCAACCAGTCCATTCTGAAGGAGATCAACCCTGGGATTTCTCTGGAAGGAATGATGCTAAAGCTGAAGCTCCAGTACTTTGGCCACCTCATGCGAAGAGTTGACTCATTGGAAAAGACTTTGATGCTGGGAGGGACTGGGGGCAGGAGGAGAAGGGGACGACAGAGGATGAGATGGCTGGATGGCATCACGGACTCGATGGACGTGAGTCTGAGTGAACTCCGGGAGATGGTGATGGACAGGGAGGCCTGGCGTGCTGCGATTCATGGGGGCGCAAAGAGTCAAGACACGACTGAGTGACTGAACTAAACTGAAAGGATTAACAGATACACACTACTATATACTAAACAGATCAACAACACTGATTTACCATATAGCACAAGAAGGAAACATAATTCAGTATCTTACAACAATCTATAACGGAGAAGAATTAGAAAACACAGATATATATACTCGTGTATATAATCAAGTCACTTTGCTGTACACATGAAACATAATATTGATAATCAACTATCGTTCAGTTTTTTTCAACAATAAAACAAAGAAATGGAACATCAAATGTTCCACCTCACAGCACTGCCAAATGGTTTCCCAAAATGGTTGTCCCAGTGGCGCACAAGTTCCCCCTGAGTTACACCTCATCAGTATTTAGTAGCATTAAATTCTTGCTCATTTCTATCTTCTGGTGTTCTCTTGGCAAAACTCTATTAGCCTTTGCCCTACTTCATTCTGTACTCCAAGGCCAAATCTGCCTGTTACTCCGGGTATTTCTTGACTTCCTACTTTTGCATTCCAGTCCTCTATAATGAAAAGGATATCTTTTTTGGGTGTTATTTCTAAAAGGTCTTGTAGGTCTTCATGGAACTGTTCAACTTCAGCTTCTTCAGCGTTACTCGTCGGGGCATAGACTTGGATTACTGTGATACTGAATGGTTTGCCTTGGAAACGAACAGAGATCATTCTGTCATTTTTGAGATTGCATCCAAGTACTGCATTTCGGACTCTTTTGCTGACTATGATGGTTACTCCATTTCTTCTAAGGGGTTTCTGCCCACAGTAGTAGATATAATGGTCATCTGAGTTAAATTCACCCATTGTTTTCTCTTTTTACATGAATTAAATTGACATGAATTAACTTCTATGCACAGAGTAATTCAGAGCTTTTTTCCTTACACTGATATCAAAATGACCCATTTACCACTTACTGTAAAAACCATCACTTCCTCACTGTTTTCTCCTATGTCTCCTCTGCTCTTCTCCGTATCTTCCATGCTTCTCTCTCTCCTCATTGGTCCCAGAGGAATTCAGAACCATATATTAATTCTGTTATTAATTATTAACACTGTTATTAATACTGCTATCAATATAGCAGTATATTAATTATTCAGCTCTAATATGCAGTTAACCCAATCCCGCAAGTTCTGCATTTCAGTTACAGAATATCCACTCTGTTTTTATAGTTCTAGTTCTCTACTGAAATTCTCCATTTTCCAAATTCCTGAATATACTGATCATGGTTATTTTAAGGTAACTTTGTGATTAATTCCATTCTCTGGAAACTCTGTGGATATTGTAATTTATCTCGCTTGTTTTTTGTATCATATCATCTTATCCTCTTACAGGCCCCACTGCTTTCTGATGAGCGTTAAAATCTATATATACAGTCTGTGAGAAGTGGAAGGATTACTTTGAAACCGAGGGTTAAACTCCTCCAGGCTGGATTTACATGTAACTCTGGACCACCTTAATCCATCCAGAGATGATGATGATTCAAAAGTGGGCTTCTTTCCCTGTTCCAGGAAATCCTCCAAATAAGTAACAGGGATCCAAATAAATAAATCCTCCAAATAAATAACAGAAACAAGGCGCAGAGCAAATGGAAATGTTTATCTTTTGGACATTGAAGAATGCAAAAGAACTTCCATCAATATTTATAGAGTAGAAAAAGTAAATTTATTCTTGTGTCTGAGGAGTCAATTTTTTCTAAAATCTACATTATCTATTACAAAATTTAATACTGTGCTCCTTAATTACCATAGTATGACATACCATTTCTTAAAGGGAAAAACTATTCACTTTCAGCCACTAGTATAGACTGTTAAAACATAAGAAAATATCCATTACCTCTGCTGGGAGAAATAAAAGACTGATGGGATCCATAACAATATAAAACTCACTCTAGAATGATGCTCCATTTCTTCATGCCCTCTCCAATGCCTTCCCATTGCAGGATGTGTTTACACAGGCTATAGGAGAATAAATTGACTTCACAGACAAGGGAACATTAGCTACTAAAAGAACTCACATCCTATGAAGGAAATAAAATGTGGAGACGTCTGAGAATAGTATCCATAAACACTTTACAATTTCTCTACAACCAAACTGCAAATGCTATTTCTTCGTGGTCTACAAGGGTATCAAGCTAAAAAGATCGACAAGCTGAACAATAATCCAAGTGTTATTGAGATGAGGAAGCTTGGGAGTGGAGATAGACATAGGGAGTGGATTGGGTTCCTTTGGGGGCAACTCGAAGATTCGTCTTGGGCATGCCACTGAATATGTAAAGATGATACAAACCTGGAGTTTGGAGAGGTCACACAGATGCATACCAAGCTATTTGAAGCCACTGGATTGGATGAAATCACCCTAAGCCAGTGGTGAAAGAGAAACAGAGGGCCCAGGAAGATGCAGAAGAGGGAGAACCAACGAAGAAAAGACTGAGGTGGGAAGAAAGCAAAGAATGCATGTTAACTCCTACCATGAGCCCTTTCACTGCAAAGGAAAATTCGGGTTCAAGCTGACCAGCTGAACCCAAGCATTTTACTTCTCTTTTTTCCACATCCCCTTAGGAAATCCACATTATCCCTAAAAAGAGGAAGCTGTACCATTCACAGCGAGAACCTTCCAAGAATTTTGTCAAGATGACAGTGCAGATGTAAAGGGAGAGAAGCAAGCACATATGAAGGAGAAACCTGCCCGGGAAGCAAGGAGAACCCCGGCAGCACCCTCAGCTCCAAACGGCAGGGAGACAAGTTTAGGCGCTGGAACTGATAAGAAGAGGTGAGTTCCTCAAACCTAAAGACAGTTTTTGAAGAAACTAATGCCAGCAAACCCAGCACGAAGACCATGGTAACTACAAGGAGAGGGATCCCAGGAAGACTGCAGGAGGGAAAATTTTTAAAGCAAAGTAATGACTTGATGCAAGTGGCATTTGAAGAACATGAATCTGGTATGGCACAGATAAATGATGAGAGAGGAAGGAAGCCAGATAGGCCTTTAGCAGTTAAGAGTGTGCAGGTGAAGAGGAGAAACAGGAAGGACCTGGAGAGACAAGAACAAACTGCCTGGAAATGGTGTGAATAGGGGATGAGACGCCAGTAGTCTTTTTCAGAGAGATGGCACATCCACGTTCTCAGAAATCAATCATACGGATTTTTTAAACAGAGAAGTCATGCTCCTTTAACCTAGTCCGGGATCCTCCAGGATGCCATCACCCCGCCCCATCCCCATTCCTACCCCGTTCCGGTCCTCCTGGACCCACTGTGCCCACCAACGGACCACTCCACTGTCGACTTCTGCTGCAGACCTTCCCGTGTGCAGTTGGATGCTGTGTACGATGCAAACTGTGGCTAACCCATCCCATTTGGATTCGCCTTGGACCACCTCACAAATGGTTCCTTGTTGAGACCATATACTGTTCCAGAAAATCAAAACACCACACTTTTCCTTGCTTCACTTCAATCTAAACCCATTAGTATCTATCTACTGCACATTTTTTATAACTGACTTTTCTCCCTTCAGAGAAAATGTGTATTTTAAATACGGAATTTTGGGGGGGAGGAATAAATTTGGAATTTAAAATTAACAGATACAGATTACTATGTATAAAATAAACAACAATGACCTACTATATAGCACATGAGTATATTCAATATCTTATAAAAACCTATAATGGAAAAGAACCTGAAAAACAGACATGTGTATATACATCCCTGAATTACTTGTTGTACACCTGAAACACTGTAAATCAACTATGCTTCAATAAATAAATAAGGGATCCTTTTAGAAAACTTGTGAATTTTTGCCTAATGAAAAAATTTGACATTTTGATTCCACTTGTTTGACTTAGTATGAATAAAATGCTAGATTTCTAATTATTAAAAAACAGATATGCAACAAACAACAAAGGCATAGCACAGGGACTACAGTCAATATCTTGTAATAACCTATAATGGAAAATAATTTCGAAAATAATATACATTTATATGTAGAACTGAATCACCTTGCTTCACATCTGAAACACTGTAAGTCAACTATACTTCAATAAAATATATATATTAAGAAAAATAAGGGACCTTCAGCAAGCTCATCATCCAATACTTTTCTTTGTAGTTAAAGCTGCTGCCTCTTGGGCTATGATGCTCAGGTGATAGTTTTGATCTAAATTTAAATTACAGGGACACACCATATATACAGATCTATTCTGTGTTTATTTCTTCAGTTTCAAAATGTAACAGACATTTAGGAACAGACATCCTTAGCAATCAGCAGAATCCACACACGGGCTACATGATCTCTACAGCAAGGGCCACTATGATTTAAAAAAAAAAAAAAGGGACAAACAGCAGTTCCTGACATGTCCCCTCTCTAAAAAGATATAAACTCATATCCATAGAAAACCAAATCACAGAAATTGATAGCAACATCAAAAAAAAAAAAAAAAAAAACTGAGAGGCACAGGGATGATAAAAATCTATTATATGTCCATTTGTCTATTTGGTCTGTCCAGAATTTCAGAAAAAGGACTATGATGGACTTTGACTGTGGATTACCCAAAATAGAAACAGGTTGTGACTCCAAATGCAGCTGTGATTTCAGCTTAGTACCTCTACTGCAGCAAATTAGCACTGCCCCGGGATCTTATAGTTGCTATTCACCTGGCAAAGGCTTTTCTCTACATGTAAATATGGAAGAACCATCAGCACATGTTTGCTTTTTACTCATCACGGCAAACAGCAAATGTTCAGGGCCTTGCCTTTGAGCTCTGCCAACAAGCCTGCTCTTGGTTATCAGTCACCAAAGATCTGCATTGTCTTGATGTCCCAGCAACATCACAATTGTACACTCGCACTTTGATGATGTTAAGACATTAGGCTATTGGACCTGAGGAACTTCAGTTGGCTTAGTAAGACATTTAAGAGAGAGATAAACTCCATAAAAATCCATTGTCTACTAGGCCCCAGTGAAGTTTCTAGGGCTCGACAATCTAGAACATGTTGAGCTATCCCTCCAGAGCAAAGACAAGTTATTGCATCTTCTACAGATTATGACCAAAAAGTGGGCTTTGTGAACCTAGGCGGCAACATACACCACAGCAGACTGTGTCCCTCTGACTCCTTTTCTGAGAGACCCATACACCTCCTAGCTTTTAATGGAGCTGGAATGAATGAAGGCTCTGTTGCAATCCCCATCCACAGTGTGAGCAGTTCTGCCACGGGGGCCATAGGACCCAGCTCATCTACTGATACTCCCAGCGTCTTGTGGGTTATCTTGTGGGAATATTCACGTGATATTTACATGGGGCCCCAGGAAAACACCAATAAATGAATCACAACACAGGTCTTTGGGTTGCTATCGTCTGAAGGTTTGTGTTCACCCCCAAATTTAACTAGAATCCTAATGCCCAGTGTTATGATGTTAGGAGGTGATTAGGTCATGGGGGTAGAGCACTCATGAAGGAATCATTGCCTTTATAAACGAGAGCCTGCAGAGGGCCCTAGTCCCTTCCTCCACGTATAGACACAAGGATAAGCCTGAAACCTAGAGGAGGGACTTCATCCAACCCACAACGGCATCCTAATCTCAGACTTCAAGCCTCTAGAACTATGAGAAATATATATGTCATTTATAAGCCACCCATCTGAGCCACCAAGGAAGCCCCTTTATAAGCCACCAATCTTTGATATTTTGTTAGAGCAGCTAACAGTTTTAGCTGCCAAGTTTTAGAGTTAAGTCATATTCTCATCTGCAGATCGCTGTTCTTTTGAGAAACAGTCCCTGATAGAGGATGAACATGACGAGTGACATCAAACAATCACATGATATGAATAACGCATTACTAGCTGTATCATTAACCGGACACACCAAGCCACTACGGCTGGGCACACACAGCAGTAACCCATCATCAAGTGCACTGATTTAAGAGCGAAGCTTGAACAGGTCCAGTAAGAACTACTAAGCTGAATGAACAGGTGGTGCAGAGTCCTTCGACACATTCTCTTTAGCACTGTCTCTCCTCTCTTGATCCTGATAAAGAATTAGTTATAAGCAGGTAACCCAACAAGAAAATCACTGAGCCTGGTTAGTGAATGGTTCACTACAATACGCTGGCAGCCAATCAAGGTAGACTGCTGCCAGCATGACAAAAGAAATCAAATGAGTCCCTGAAAAGGAAACCCAACACATTTTGTTTTACTTTATGTTCAAACTGAGACATGGCTAAAGGTACTGATGCCTGCTGATTCATGGGCACTGGCTATCAGCTTGAATTTTCTATTAATGGCCAGGGACTTTGAAAAGAAAAAAAAAAAAAAAAGAGTTAAAAACTGGTGACCAGAAGTTCTGGGGAAGTCTATGTGAGTGGACATCTCAGAATGGGCACAAAGCATGATGACATTTGTGTGCCACGTGGATGCCCACTAAAGGACAACTCCTTTAGAGAAGCCTCTCTACACTCAGGTAGAGAAGATGACACAACCTGCAAATGTCAGTCAACACTGTTTCTCCAGTCACCCCAGGGCTTGCTCATGGGCCCTCATCCAGAGGGGCCTTGGTGGCAGTATTAGAGGACATATATGCGCTCAGCAAAAAGAATGCTCCTCTTCAATTATGACCGAGATCCTGCCCACCCAGCCAACACGAGAAACCAACACTGTGCCCCCAGTCTAGGCCATAACCTGGGGAGACCAGCCAGTCAGCTAGCAACAGACTGGTGCATGAAAGGGGCAGTAAACTCTCCTTTAAGCACAAAGAAATGCCTTATTTATCATCATGATAATCAAAGTAACACTCTATCTCATCAAGAAACTTATTAACAGCAAAAGAAGTGTGGGAATAGGCTCAGGTCCACTGAATTCACTATTCAGCAAGTAGCCCATCAGCCAGAGACATCTGGCGTAACTGAGAAGAAGAATGGCCACTGCAAGCTCAGTGGTGCTGCCAGCTGGGAAACAACACTACGCAACACCGGGTCTTGTAACAATGAGGAGCAATGTCTTCAATCAGCAAACAAAACACAGGCTTTAGCATTTCCCATCATCAAAACACACGGGTCTGGTGGTAATTGAGAGGCAGAAGTGGGACTGACTACCTCTCACTGTTACACCTAACAGCCCACTCACTTCTTTTTTACCTACAGTTTCCACGACACTGAGCTCTGCTGGAATGGTTCTGAGCAAGAATGGTTTCCACTAGAGGACAAAATAATTCCATCTGGGGGATGGAGAGGATCACTCTACTGATGAAGAGTGAGTGATCACAATCACCAAGGAAATATTACGTTGCTGCCAAACAGTGTGGACAGGGTCAACAAGGACCTCGGAGAGTCTCTGAAGAACCTGCAGGATTTCCACATGCACAGCCGCTCAGTCGTGTCCAACTCGTTGAGACTCCACGGACCATAGTCCCCCAAGCTCCTCTGTCCATGGGATTTCCCAAGGCAAGAATACTGGTGTGAGTTACCATTTCCTTCTCCAGGTGATCTTCCTAACCCAAGGATCAAATTCACATCTCTGTCTCTTCCTGCATTGGCAGGCGTACTCTCTACCACTAGCACTGCTTGGGAAGCCCAGATACTTCTGTATCTAATAGCTGAAGTTAAGGAAACTCTAAGCAACCAACAAAAACCTGGGTCATATCCTTCAAGTACTTGACAAAAGTACAATTCTGTGATTCAAGTTTATTTATAACAACGGAACTTCTGAATCATCAGGATTCATGATACACATTTGTCATTGTGCTCAGATGCCCTCAAAAAGGTAATTTCACCAACTAGTCAAAAGTTGCCCCTCTAACTGTACTTAGGATATAAGATAGTGGTAGGTGTTTTTTTCCTCAATTTGACATTATAATGGACAGAAAAAGTATTTATCATTTTAATTTGCACTGCTTACTCTTGAGACTATCTTTATGAATCTCTTTACATAGATTAACTCTATTACATACGATGCAAAACTTCACAGAATTTCTTAGCATGAAATTTTACTTCTGATTTGTGGGGCATATAAAATTTCTAAACTATATATAGCCAAACTATCATTATTTCCTTTTATGGTTTATTTCATTGCTTTTCTGCTCAGAAAAGCTTTCCTTGCCCATATTTAAACATATTTTCTTCCAGCTGTTTAGAGTTTCTTTCTCATATATAATTCTTTAATCCATCTGGAATTGACTTTTGTATGGTGTAAGGCTGAGAAAATAATTTTTCCCACACAGTTAACCAATTATACAGACTAAAATTTTTTTTAAATCTTTCTTTTAAGATCAAAGCAGATTTTTCCCCCACTGATTACCATATTAATAGCAATGCTATGGGGAAGGGGGAAAAAAAGAGTCTAGGAAAACCTGATCCATCAGGAGGCATTGACATTTCAGGCTCATAACAAACTACACAATGAACTTACAAGGCTCTTCATCCCCTAAAAGGGTTATCATTTCTAAAGAAACATAAGACCCTATTTTATCTCCCGTCATTTTCAATATGAGTATGAAGCCATTTGGAGAAATAGGTGGACATCTGGGGGCTATCATATCCTTTTTATCTAATCCTGACAGCTCAATTTCACTGCCTGTCATGCAAGATAGATTTGAGAGCTGACATCATAGAAAATGTCCTGAAATTTAATCCATAAAAGGCTGACGGTGATGATGGTAAGCAGGAAAAAATATCTACCTAATGTAGCAAAGGTTATCGTGGGCTCTTGATGTGAGGTTTCAGTTCTCAGGCAGACGGGTAGCATTGCCGTTAGCTCAAACATCCAGCTGCTAACAGAGTTCCAAGGCACAGGTATGGAAGACAGAACAATTTTCTCTATGAACTCATCACAGAGAATTTTAACATCTCTCTAACCTGAAGCCTGCTTCCCTTTTGCAAACATTTATATTCAACGTTGCATTTCATATGCACACTGGTGTAATACCTGGGCATCAAAGCAAAAAGGGACACATACCAACCTCCCAGCTGGGAGGTGTAGGCAAGGCCAAACAGGGCGCTAACCTTCCATCCTCTGCCTGGTGGAAGCAGGCAACAGTGACCTGATTCCCCTGTAGGCATAATACCTATAAGACAGCAGGCAGTGGGCCCTCCATTCCCTGCCGAGCCAAGCAAGCCACTCTCCAGTCTCCCTGCAGGGGCAGTGACAGCGTGTCTGAGCAAGAAGCTGATCTTCCCTTCCCCAGCCAGGAGAAGCAAACAGCAATCTGATTTCCCTGGCAGGTTAGTTATCAATGGGGCCCAGTGATGAGCGGGACTTTCGTCTCTCCCCTGGCAGTGACAAGACTTAACACCAAGCGAGATGAAGATACATCCTATTACACAAGGTAACAGGCAAAATGTCCAGGATATAATCTTAAAAATCACAAACCATAGCAAGAACCAGGAAAATCACAACATGAATCAAAAAACACAGTCAACAGATGCTAACACCAATATGAACCAGGTGCTAGAAGGATCTAATAAGAATTTCTAAGCAGGCATCATAAAAATGTTTCAAATGATCTGAAAGACCAATGAAAGAATTGAAAATTTCAGGAGAAAAATGTTTTTAAAATAACTAGTGTAAGCTACAGAACTTTTGAAAACTACAAAAACCAAAACTGAAAAGTCAATGGACCAGCTCAAGAATAGAGCACAGGTAATGGAAAACATGATCAGCAAACTTAAGGACAGATTAACTGAATTCACAATATCTGAAAAGCAGATACAAAGAGGCGTATTAAAGAAAGCATCTCAGGAATCTACCAGACAATAACAAAATGCCTTCCATTTATATCATCAGGATCCAGAAAGGGAGGAGAGAAACAATGGGACTGAAAAAGTCTCTGAAGAAATAATGCCTGAAAAATACCCAAATTTAGCAGAAGACTTAAATGAACAAACTCAAAACAGGAGAAACCCAAAGAAACTCACACTAAAGATATATAACAATTAAACTTTTCTAAATCCTAAAGACAAAGAAAATGCCTTTAAGACAACAGAGAAAAATGATCCATGGCTACTGGAGGAACAGCAACTGAAAGGAAAGATGTCTCATATGGAACCACCAGTTTGGTTCCAGGACCCACTGCTGATACCAAAATCCGTGGATGCTCTAGTCTGCTCTCAACGTTCACATAGTTTCACGTCTGAGGAGACAACCAACCACAGACTGTAGTTCTATCTATATTTATTGGGAAAATACCTGCATGTACATAAACCTGCAAAGTTCAGTCCCGTGTTGTTCAAGAATCAACTGCACTGCCAAACAACTGGTGTTCTCTATACACTTCAATATCTCTTCTTCGGAGTTACATCACATACTACCAAATTATTTTTCAAGTTTTAGAGACTGCTTTATTTAATTTTATTTTTAATTAAACATTCACCTGACACTTAAATCCAAATCATAAAGCAGGTATATGCAAAGTAGAGCTGCCACCCCTACCCCGTCCCCCACTGCCTTTTGCTCCATATAAAATGCCATTTGGTTCATTCTTAATTTATCCTTCTGTTCTTCTTGAAAATAGTACTAAGTGCATATGTCTTTCCTGTTTTCTCCCTCGTTCTTACACAGAAGTGAGTATATAATAAGTACCCTTCTGCACCTTGCTTCTCTCAGGATAATATGTCCTGTGATCAGTCCATGGCCATGTACGGAGATCCCACTTGTCCATTCTCACAGCTGCAGAGTCCTCCATCATGGGGACCATGGCTACGAAGAATTCTAAAAACGTCTCTCCCATCATTCCTACCCCTTGACTATTCAAAACACTAATCTGAGTACAACAGTGAAGGGACTTTCAAGATAAAAAGGAACAAAATTATTTCATTTGCAGAGACGTGGATGAGCTTAGAGACTGAAAGACAGAATGAAGCAAGTCAGAAAGAGAAAAACAAGGATCATATATTAGCCCGCATGTGTGAAATCTAGAAAAATAATGCAGGTGAACCTATCTGCAAAGCAGAAAGAGACACAGATGTAGAGAACAAACATATAAACACTAAGGGGGGAAAGCAGTGGGAACGAATTGGGAGACTGGGGTTGACATATGTCCGCCACTACGAGTCAAACAGGTACCTAATGAGAGCCTGCTGTAGAGCATAGGGAGCTCTACTCGGTGCTCTACGGTGGTCTAAACGGGAAGGAAATGCAAAAAGGAGGGGATATGTGTATATGTATGGCTGATTCATTTTGCTGTGCAGCAGAAACTAACACAATTATTGTAAAGCAACCATACTCCAATAAAAAATTTTAAAAAATAAAGTCCCAATTCGATCATCCTCAAACTACGTAGGTTATCTGCACGAGCCCAACCCAATCAGCTGAAACCTTTAAAAATGGGCCTTTCTACTCCTGGTGGCAGAAGGGTGAGGCCAAAGACATTTGAGTGGGTGGAGGGGATTCAAGGTATAAAAAGGGCAACTACCTGCCTCCAGGAAAAAAGCAAATGGCTCTGCTGTGAATTGCCAATGGAGAGGAAGGACGACCCCTAGAAGCCAAAAGCAAGCCCCAGCCATAAACCAGCAACAAAGTGGGGACCTCAGTCTTACAGCTGCAAGGAAATGAACTCTACCAACAATCAGCGCTCTTGGAGACGACCTCAGCCTCAGACAACGACTGCAGCACCAGCCAATAACTGCACTTCGACCCTGTTAGACATGAGCAGGGGGTCCAGCTACGAAGAGCCTGACCGCCTGACCCACATGACCTGTCAGATGAATACATGCGTGTTGTCCTAATCCACTGAGTTTGCTGTAATGTTACGGCAGGAAGGAAAAACACAAGGGTGACCACAATTCTCCAGCTAGTCTGCTGTATATAGTTTACCGTTAACAAATGATGCCTCACACACGTGTCATCTCACGTCTTTACCAATAACAGATCTTTGGACAGTGTATCCGAGAAGTGAGATGGCTGGGACAAAGGGTAAAAACACGGAATTTCTCTAGATACAGCCAAATTCTTCTTCATAGTAGTCACAGTACTCTGCCATTCCCACCAGCAGCACAGGACAGTGCCAGCTGCCCCACAGCCTCACCCACAGAACATGTTTCAGATGCTGTCAGTGTGCTGAGTGAGAAAGAACACTCAGTGTAGTTTCTCTTGTAAAAAGGAGTATGTGGTGCTCTCCTCTAATAATAAGGAAGATTCGGCATTTACTCACAGGTTGAGGAGTCATCCTCACTCCGTTTTCCATGAACTGTCTGTTTCTAATTAAGTCTCTGTGTCTGCTGAGCGTCTCTTGTCTCTTGGCAAGTCTTGACTTCTGAGTTCTATGTTTCCTTATGTATCTGGTGATTCTTGGTTGTCCATTTATATTTTAAGAGGATGCAATGAAGTGTTGTTGGAAGGTCTGCATGCAGGAGCGGGGCTCATGATGGATGGGCTCCAATACAGGAATATGGGGCAAGGTTTCTTGAGCTACAGTAGGAGACAGGCAAATGGCGAGCCCCTGTGGGGATAGGATCAGCTTCCCCGAGGTTAATCTCCAAACTCTGGTCAAGAGCATGGAAATCAGGCTGCCAACAGCCTGCAAGTCAAGGAGGGGTAGAAGGCAGATGTCCTCACCCTTGAGAGTAATCAGCTGTTCTACGATCCTCATTATAAGGTCTCACAAAGCACCTCATTGCCCTCTGATACGTCTCAAACCCCACATTTGAAGCCTTACCAGTTCAAACCACCCAGAATATATCTCAAGTCTCCTGGTGCAGCGGAAGAGGTGGAGCGTGCCGGATGCTCAGGCCTGGGAATCAAGTCCGCATGCAAACTGCCATCAATCCTCCTATGCTGAGTCTCACCTCCATCTCACCACTGACTTCAAAGGTACCTCTACTACACCTGCCTTTCCCAACCTGTCCTGAGTTCTGCCAGGTGATGATCAGGTCTCCTCCCAGCTTCTCCCTCTGCAGACATTAATGGATCTCAGTGAACATTCATCTCTCACCCTTCCAGCTTCCAAAAAACCAGGACAGGTGACAGCATTCCTCTGCCTCAGTCACCTTTCCCTTAGCGGTTTTGTGACTTTTTGATTCCTTTACCCTCAGTTTAATACCGCATCAGGAGAGAGCATGTTTGAGCAGAAGATGACTACTGAGATGGCTTCCATTAGAAACCCTCCTCCATCTGTTCCCTCCCTCCTCCTGGCATTCCCCATGCTCTGCATGTGAGGTCTCCTGGACCAACACTCCAACTTTCCTAATGTTTCCACATGAATCTCCATGTCTTTGCCATTGGCTCTGCGTGGGTCAATGTGTCCTTTCAAAGCACTAATGCTGTCCCCAGCAGAGGCCATTTGCTTTTGGTTCCTCTGCTGAATTTCAGAAAACTGCTTCTCCATGGAGTTTTCATTCCTTGTTTGTTAACATTCTGTCGTTTCCATTAGTTCTGCCTCTGTGAGGGCTGCCTGCCCTTGTTCTTCCTCCTTGAAGTTCTTCCAGCATCTCTGTCAGCCGACTGTGACCAAGCTCTGCTTGCTCAAGACTTCCTCCCCCGGCTCAGCACCTGATCAGGCCAGGTTGTGGCAAAGATACAGGTGGGGAGGGGACGTGTTCTCTCCCAGTGCTGGAAAATGAAATCAACCCCCTGCAGCCTCAGTCAGGGGCAGACTGGCCCCCAAGGCAGCTCCACTGTGGATCCCCTGGGGACAGGACACCAATAGCACCTGCATTCTGCACCCAACAGAAGACCTGAGGTCTGCGATTCCCCCAGGCCTAGAGGACAGAGTGTTCGTGTCTCTGCCCACAGCACAGGAAGAATGGGGCTCACACTTACCTCTCCCGCAAGGCTAAGCCTCATCCTCCAGGCACCCTGCCCCTTCTCTCTCCAGAGAGGGCAGAGCAGGGGTCAGGGTTAGGGTGTGCATTCAGGCCACCATCTGTCCACCACGGCCAAAGTTCCTAAATATTCACTCAGGGGCACAGAAATCACAGTCACTTCTAGGAGGACCAAGCCTGTCCCACTCAGGCTCTCACAGTTCTTTCCAGTTAGAGAGTCTCTGAGCTGGGGTGAGGAGCGGAATTTGAGATAGGGTGATTAGAGTGGCTCTCAGAAGCAGTGACCACTAGACTGAACGGAAACCTGAATGAGCTGAGGAAATCAGCCAAGCACCCAGCTGCAGGGAGAGCACGATGGGCACAGGGAACACCAGAGGGGAGTGTGACGAGCAAGTGTGCGCGGGAAGCAGCAAGAACTGTGCAGCTGGCTGGCTGGAGGGGGCGCGAGGAGGAGCTGCGGAACACAAGGGCTGAGAGGCGGGCGGGCGTGAGATGAACTCAGACAGAGCAGCCCACAGAGTCGGGGGTGTTATTTCAGCTCAGCAGGATGTTATGAGGAGAATGTGAACAGGCAAGAAACAAACGCTGATTCACACTGTGTAAGAGACCCTGAGACCAGACTACGAGTCTAAGAAATGATGGAAGAACACCTGTTGAGAAACTGTATTACCTGTCCTGGAGGAAAATGATGGTAGATACAAGGAGAGAGGAGAGGCAGCAAAGACAGTGATGAGGTCTTTTCTGACAGGTAAGAGCAACTACTGCTTCCAGCCGTGATGGGCTCACAGGATCAGGGCACATCCTCTCGTCTATAACCACTAACAAACAGATAAAACATATGAGACATCAGTCCTCAACTGGACATAAGACAACAAAGGGTTGATCCCCGAGAGATCAGAATCAATGGAAATTTCTTAGCATCCTGCACAAGACCCACACCAAGAAGTGGTTCACCTGCGATGTGACGACAGGCTAAAGACAGATATAAGGAAGAATCTAACAGAAAACTACAAATGCCTTCGAAGTGATGAATATGCTCAACGAAAGTCATGTGCCCATGAACTGATACTGACATGTGGTAGAACCCATCTGTGTGAAAAGACATTTTCAAAGATAAGAAACATAAAACTGCATTAGGGGTCAGCACCAACAGGAACGTTGGCAATCAGATATGATAATAAGGGCCCTCACTTGGACCCCTAATTAAGCAAAATGTTAACTCTTCTCCCCAAAAGAATTCTAGCTTTCCCATTATTAGACCTATGTTACAAAAAGTATGTACTCAATTATTAGCAGTATATATTTTTTCTTTAACTTCAGTGAAACAGTTGATTTACAATATTGTGTTAATTTGTGCTGTACAGCAAAGTGATTCACACATTAGTTTTCATATTCTTTCCATTGCAGTTTATCACAGGTTACTGAATACAGCTCTCTGTGCCATAGAGTAGGACTTTGTTTATCCATTCTATATATCATAGTTTGCATCTGCCAATCCATCCCAGGGATAGATTGCGAGTAGTGTACTTTTAATTATGTCAACAAAAAATTTGTGACAATTTGTCTTCTCTCTTGTAATAGAAGTACATGCATAATATTCACAATTTTGCGTCTTGATTTGTAAATCCTAAAACATGTACTCTCTGTTTGCAGGATAAAATGTTCCAATCCCTAATCAAGATCCATCTCAGCAATTCTAGAATCTTCCCAGTATTCTACCTTAAGTAAAAAGCCAGGTCAAGAAATAAGACAGTAAACCGTGTGCTCAAGGTTCCTCTGGGATGTAACAAATGGCCAGACAGGTTCAAAGACATTAATCGAGAAGCATCAGAGGCTGGAGGGAACCTGAGGTACATCAGACGCTTCTCTTTTTGGAGAGAAGAGGTGAGACTCGGTAACCACGAGAGATCCGTCCAGTGGGGGGCCAGTCCACACACCCCAGATGCCCCTCCTCCCCTGCTGCAGTACACTGGTTCCTCTGGGCTTTCAGCGACTCGGTCCAGAACCTCACAGTAACGAGAACTATGACCAAACCACCCGTCAACAATGCCTTCAGTTCAGTTCAGTCGCTCAGTCGTGTCCGACTCTTTGTGACCCCATGAATCGCAGCACGCCAGGCCTCCCTGTCCATCACCAACTCCCGGAGATCACTCGGATTCACGTCCATCGAGTCCATGATGCCATCCAGCCATCTCATCCTCTGCCGTCCCCTTCTCCTCCTGCCCCCAATCCCTCCCAGCATCAAAGTCTTTCCCAATGAGTCAACTCTTCGCATCAGGTGGCCAAAGTACTGGAGTTTCAGCTTTAGCATCATTCCTTCCAAAGAAATCCCAGGGTTGATCTCCTTCAGAATGGACTGGTTGGATCTCCTTGCAGTCCAAGGGACTCTTAAGAGTCTTCTCCAACATCACAGTTCAAAAGCATCAATTCTTTGGCGCTCAGCCATCTTCACAGTCCAACTCTCGCATCCATACATGACCACAGGAAAAACCATAGCCTTGACTAGACGGACCTTAGTCGGCAAAGTAATGTCTCTGCTTTTGAATATATTATACAGAGTGAAGTAAGCCAGAAAGAAAAACACCAATACGGTATACTAACACACATATATGGAATTTAGAAAGATGGTAATGATGACCCTGTATGCGAGACAGCAAAAGAGACACAGATGTGTAGAGCGGACTTCTGGACTCTGAGGGAGAGGGTGGGATGATTTGGGAGAATGACATTGAAACCTGTATACTATCATGTAAGAAACAAATCACCAGTCTATGTTCGATGCAGGATACCGGATGCTTGGGGCTGGTGCCCGGGGATGATCCAGAGAGATGATACAGGGGGGAGGTGGGAGGGGGGTTCATGTTTGGGAACTCATGTACACTCGTGGTGATTCATATCAATGTATGGCAAAACCAATACAGTATTGTAAAGTAAAATAAAGAAAAAATAAAAATTTTAAAAAAATCAAAAAAAAAAAAGAATATGCTATCTAGGTTGGTCATAACTTTTCTTCCAATGAGTAAGCGTCTTTTAATTTCATGGCTGCACTCACCATCTGCAGTGATTTTGGAGCCCAAAAAAATTAAGTCTGACACTGTTTCCACTGTTTCTCCATCTATTTCCCATGGAGTGATGGGACTGGATGCCATGATCTTCATTTTCTGAATGTTGAGCTTTAAGCCAACTTTTTCACTCTCCTCTTTTACTTTCACCAAGAGGCTTTTTAGTTCCTCTTCACTTACAAAGATGCAAACCAGAACCACCTTTAACACCCTACCTTTAACACCTTAACACACTGTACTCAGACCTAGGAAATTCCTAATACTTAACCACCAGCCGACGTCAGTGTTTCTAAGCAGGGGTGATAAGTGAAAAACTAAACCGTTGGAAAAATCTAGGAAAATAATTTTCAATAATCAGGTACATAGGGGCCAAGAAACACTACTAATAAAACAGGCACCAAACTGCAGTCATTGGCAAAATCAGAAAAAATCTTACCTTGCTTGGCAGCTGAGCAGCAGCATCTCATGGTTATGAATCAAAATATATAAAAGAACCAGAAAGGCTTTGGCTCTGATGGAAGTGGAGGGGCTGTCCAGTAAACGGATAATTGTAGAGACAAAGTCCTGTGTGAGACATGAAAATATTTTTTGAGAAAGCATGAAACAAATAAACAGAACAGGCAACTCTGAAGGTCAATAGATTATAATAACCAAATAGAAAATAAAACAACATCACCTGTCAGTTTTGAAATTCTATTTTAGTGCTATACTCTATACCAAGTTATTAAAATGTATGATCTCATTTAAACCTGAAAAGTAGCTGGAAAGGGTAACAATATTATCTCTGTTTTAAAAAAGCAAATCTCAAAAAGTTAAGCACTTTGCCCCAAACCGCAAAACTGGATTCAAATCCAGGTCAGACAGACAACAAAGCCTGATTCTTAACCACCCATCACATGACTGGAAGTAAGGCAATAACTAGAACTCAAAGTCACGACTGCATGTCTGCATGAACTTCTGAGCAAACCTGCACACACAAAGATCACACCTCTAGTCTACACAACTGAGGTCCTACAGACATAAAGTAAAAACAACAGCCAATATGGGACACAGGGAAAAACCTCAATTACTATATATATGTGGGCATATATACACATGCTCAGTCACATCTGCAATCCCATGGACTGTAGTTCATCAGGCTCCTCTGTCCATGGGATTTCCCGGCAAGAATACTGGAGTGGGTTGCCATTTTCTACTCTACTATTTCTATAACATTCTTTACTTAAAGGTTTAACACAACACAGAGGAATAAGTGTTGACAAGTGTTAGTGTCATATTCTCTTATAGCAAAAAGACTGCATCACTCTGGGAGCCTATGGATATGCAAAAAAATGGAATACACATACACACAGGTTAATGGATATAAATAGGCAGAAATATGGAATTGGATTGTTACAAAGATGGTAACAGAGAGCAGGACTTTAAGTTCCTGAGAGTCCTGGGCAGAGGCAAGCACCTAGGAGTGACATTGTGTGTCCAAGCAGATGTAAGCAGCTCAATTTTTTTTTTTTTGCCAAAGTGCTTTTACATTGGGTGCTATACTGGAAGACAGGAAGTGCTTACACAGCCATGTACAGGCTTCTATTTTTAAATGGAGATATATCTGTATCTATACATCAGTCTTTTTGCCTTTTCATACTGTTCATGGGGTTCTGAAGGCAAGAATGCTGAAGTAGTTTGCCATCCCCTTCTCCAGTGGACCACATTTCGTCAGAACTCTCCACTAAGACCCATCCATCTTGAGTGGCCCTACATAGCATCCCTACAGGGCATGGCAGTCCCTTGAACTGCAAGGAGATCAAACCAGTCAATCCTAAAGGAAATAAACTCTGAATAGTCTTTAGAAGGACTGATGCTGATGCTCCAATACTTTGGCCACCTGACGCAAAGAGCTGACTCATTGGAAAAGACCCCCATTCTGGGAAAGATTGAAGGCAGGAGGAAAAGGGGGTGACAGAGGACGAGGTGATTAGATGGCATCACTGACTCAACGGACACGAGTTTGAGCTTGCTGAAACTCAAGACGATGAAGAACAGGGAAACCTGGCCTGCTGCCATGGGGCTGCAAACAGTCAGACACAATTGAGCGACTGAACAACAACAAGTCATCAGTCTCACCTAGATCCTGGACCGAATAATCAAACTAATTCATCAACTGGGCTGAAAAACAGAATCAACACCAAGGTGGCCTTGAGTAATGGACCGGTTTTCACCTTTCCAGTTGACAGTAGAAAGCCCATTTCCCCACAGTCAACTCTCAGTTCTAATTTATACAGTGAAGTCCATAGATCAAAACAACAAACTGTTGCCCACACTGACACCACTATCACACATACCCGTGCATAACTGCAGGACCATGAAAACATCCACTAGCCATGTACTGAAAAACGGATTCCGATTACTGGAGACTAGAGAGACACGATGCCTGACTTCCAATTCAGTATCTGGAAGTTCTGCTTCACAGCAAAGAACATTACAGGGACAACTGCAAAATCTGCAAAGGGCTAAATTAGCTACGTTAAATAAATGTCAGCTTTGTGGGACTTCCCTGGTGGTTCAGTGGATAGGACTGCACACTCCCAATGCAGGGGGCCTGGGTTCGATCCCTGGTCAAGGAACTAGCTCCCACATGCCCCAGCTAAGAAGGCCACAAGTGAAGATCCCATGTGCCACAAGTAAGACCCGGCATAGGCAGGCAGGTGAACAGTTAGACAGACAGACTGACAAATTAATACACAGTAAAGAAAAAAATGAAAGTTTAAGTGTTTAATCTTTCCTCTAGCTGGTAGGAAAGTGAGCTGTCATTTCTCCAAAGCCTTAAAAAATTGTTATTTTCTTCTGACCCAGTTGTTGTATCTCAAGAATTTTAGTGTAACAAAGTGATAATCAAAAGAGCTTTAAGTACAAGAATGCTCATGTAGAGTTCACAAGATAGACAAAAATAGGAAACAAACTTAACATCCCCAAATAGGGAATTTGTTAAATCATAAGACTCTGGGAAAGATGGAAGGCAAAAGGAGAAGAGGGCAGCAGAAGATGAGATGGTTGGATAGCATCACCAACTCAACGGACATGAATTTCAACAAACTCCAGGAGACAGTGAAGGACAGTGAAACTTGGCCTCCTGCAGTCCATGGGGTCACAAAGAGTTGGGCGACTGAATAGCAACATTATATCAAGTAATGATCATGTGAGGAGGGCAGGTGGAGTAGGAAAGAGACATCACAGAAGAGACATTGCATGATTTCCAAAGCCAGGTTTGCAAAGGCCATGCAGCTCCTGTCTGGTTCTATTGAGACACTCTCTTTCTCAGAACCCAGCTGCTATGCTGTGAGGAAGCCCTACTAGCCCTCAAGGGCCCTATGCGGAAAGTGACTGAGGATCCCAAGGCACAGCCCAGTTGGGTTCCCAAGGAATGGCAAGCACCAGCTTGCCAGTCGTCTGAGTGAGCCTTCTGGAAAGTTTATTCTCAGTCTTTCCCAGCTTTGCCTAAATTTACTGATTGGTGAGATAAAAAAATTACTGGTCTTGTTTAAGCCACTACATTTTGAGTAGTTACACAGCAAGAGATAAGTGAAATATAGCTTAAGTATACAGTGAAAGAGGAAATTTTTCCAGGTGCAATGAAAGTTTTGTACAGCAACAGTTATAATTTTAAAACACAGAAATGTCACTAAGAAGTCATGATGAGGTCTACTCTATGTCTTATTGATGGACTGTTATGCAGCCATTACTAACAATCTTGGAAAACTAAAATAATGCTTATGATTTTGAGTGAAACAAACTAGAAAAACTATGGCAAGTAACAAAGATAAAAAATTGCACACCAGATTTGTTTGTAACACCATAATTCCCAGTCCCTTACAAGATGCAATATATTACAGGCTCTAATTTTGAATATATACCTAAAAGCACATTATGCCCCAAATAAATTCTCATCTTGTCATTTCAGAAAAACTAAATGAACAGTACTGACTGACTCCCTAAAACTAACTGCCCAGGGCACCATAGTTAATCTTAAGCAACGTGCACCAGACTTCTAAAACAGTATTAATCTTACAATAAGATTACAGGCTGCAGGCAAAGACTAGTGCCAAGGATGAATAATCAAAACCACCTTCAGAGAGTCAAAATAACCTCGGGTCACTGTAGGTTGCAATCCACTATGTATTCATCTTTGATTTAAATTCATCTCACCATTTGGCTCAACACAACTAAATTTTACACATGGAGGAAAAAAAGCAGAAGCTGTTGAGGTCTATAGCCCAAATCACAGATTGAAGAGCTTCTGTCCAACAGTCAAATGGTTCTTGGCAGTGATTTCAGAACAGACATATCTACATAACATAAAGATGATGTTATGAAATGTTCACCATGTGAGGAATTGGTTGAAAGATATGAAGTTTACATAACAAAGTGGTATCTTGATCAAAATTAAGCAAAAGGATAAAAATTCCTCCAGTACATAAAGACAAAATTATGAGATGAATATAAAAAAAATAACACTGATGTAGAGAACATCAAAGTTATTTATTCCCTGCAAATCTCCAAAGGTAAAATCGATTTGTTTCAATCAACTGTCATAGGTAAAAATCATTTAGCACAGCCTGGCCATCAAATGACAGTAGCCTCAAAAAAGAAAAAAAAAGAGAGAGAGAGAAATCATGTGTGTGAATAACTACACTGACATAGTTTTCCCATTTAATGTTGATGGAAGTGAAAAATGTACTAGAATTGTTTTTGGATTACACTTTCCTTGAAGTTTGACCAAGTATCTAAGTAAAATGTCTCTTATACAACACATTTATTAACATAGACAGATGAAAAATGTGAATACAAACTCATGTTATTAATATGCATTAACTAATTACCATATTTTAATTGCACAACCTTTGAGTCAGGATGCTTAGTGTCTTTGTGAGAACAAACAAACAAACAAAAAAACAAACAAAACCTGAGCTGACTGGCTTTCAGATTTTTCAAAGTTTTATAAGCATCAAAATTTCATAGTGATCTTCCATAGTACCTCCAAACATCATAAGCACCTTCTGGTTTACTATTAATCACTGTTGGACTACTTGGTCAAAATATGAAACCTGAAACAGCTTCAGTCAAACTAGATTGCTGAAATAAAAATGGACAGCAGCTCCTGTTAAAATTAACAAATCAGGCACAAATTACAAAGGTATCCGTAGGCAGTAACACCCAGAAGGAAATCATCTTACCAATGAGCATGAACAAATGCACTTTGAAACATGGTATGACTCTTAAAAAGTAATGTTTAAATTGTTAAGTGACCCCAAAGCATATGAAGTGCCAAAGTATGCATCACTGATTGTGCAGCTAAGAAGCACATTCAAGGTCACACACCTCACGGGGAAAAAACACATCACTGAGGCAGATGTTTGAATCCACATAACGTGTAAACAAGTTGATGTGAGTGTACTAAGCTCAATTAATTGAAATAGAGGAGAATAGGGTTCCCAGAGTTTTATATACTTTCAGTTTTGTAACATCAAGAATAAGGCACTGGATTTTTAACGTCTGCTTTTATTTTTTTAAGTCACATGGGTGACTTTGTTTTTTACAAAGCAGTACACCAGTTTACTACAATTTTCATATGCTTTCCCCCTTCTCCCTGTATGCATTTATAGACATGCATATGTATGTATGTACGCATGTATGTGTATATAGATAGATAAGCACATGAAAGGAGAGGGGGAAGGAGGGAAGAAGGAAGGAAGGAAGGAAGGAGGGAAAGAAAGCAGTCTGCCATTCTAAACCTGCAATGACATCTAGTATCAATCATCCTGATTCACATTGCTTGGTCTTCTTAGCTGATTCAAACATTGCTCAGTTGTCTGAAGCTCACTCTCCGACAGATTCTTCAGGAAGAGCTCATGGGAACTGACCCCTTCCGTGCTCATACCTCTACCTGTAGTCCCTGTAACAGAACACCCAAGACACTGAATATAAAGTCCGTGGTGACAGACTCTCAGAGGAGCAGCTAAGACAGTGCTTAATTTTACTGAAGAGTTTCTCCTACAGCAATAATTACAGAAGTCCACACAAAAGAGTTGAGCCATAAGAATGCTCTCTCTTGCCAAAATAAAAGCGGGGGGAGGATTCTAAAATGTGCAGTAGTTAACTGCGGGAAAGCACTGGGGCACCTTCACATCATGGACCACCAGAACTCTTTAGAAACAATACTGAAGAGTTACACTGAGCTACACACACATTCCTAACATCACTAAAGAGACAAGTATGGACAAACAATCGATCTAATTTCAATAGATCGACCTAATTTCTGTAAAAAGATTCTAATAGCACGTGCATGTGGCAGCAGGGAAAAGGAAATATGTTAATGTATTAATACACATACAAACACACAATAAATATCAATTTGAAAAGTATCTACAAAATTTTGATGAGATTATTTTGGGAATATTAAGCATTTTACTCTTCTGTACCCTATATTCCATATATTCTGGATTTTCAATACTAAATCCTAAAATTCATAAGAGTTATAAACATGACCAAGGTCCGTCTAGTCAAGGCTATGGTTTTTCCTGTGGTCATGTATGGATGTGAGAGTTGGACTGTGAAGAAGGCTGAGCGCCGAAGAATTGATGCTTTTGAACTGTGGTGTTGGAGAAGACTCTTGAGAGTCCCTTGGACTGCAAGGAGATCCAACCAGTCCATTCTGAAGGAGATCAGCCCTGGGGTTTCTTTGGAAGGAATGATGCTAAAGCTGAAACTCCAGTACTTTGGCCACCTTATGTGAAGAGTTGACTCATTGGAAAAGACTTTGATGCTGGGAGGGATTGGGGGCAGGAGGAGAAGGGGATGACAGAGGATGAGATGGCTGGATGGCATCACCGACTCGATGGACGTGAGTCTGAGTGAACTCCAGGAGTTGGTGATGGACAGGGAGGCCTGGCGTGCTGCGATTCATGGGGTCGCAAAGTCGGACACGACTGAGCGACTGAACTGAACTGAATGAAAGAAAAGTTATGACCAACCTAGATAGTATATTCAAAAGCAGAGACATTATTTTGCCGATTAAGATCCATCTAGTCAAGGCTATGGTTTTTCCTGTGGTCATGTATGGATCCGAGAGTTGGACTGTGAAGAACGCTGAGCACCAAAGAATTGATGCGTTTGAACTGTGGTGTTGGAGAAGAATGTTGAGAGTCCCTTGGACTGCAAGGAGATCCAACCAGTCCATTCTGAAGATCAGCCCTGGGATTTCTTTGGAGGGAATGATGCTAAAGCTGAAACTCCAGTACTTTGGCCACCTCATGCGAAGAGTTGACTCATTAGAAAAGACTCTGATGCTGGGAGGGATTGGGGGCAGGAGGAGAAGGGGATGACAGAGGATGAGATGGCTGGATGGCATCACTGACTCGATGGACGTGAATCTGAGTGAACTCCGGGAGTTGGTGATGGACAGGGAGGCCTGGCATGCTGCGATTCATGGGGTCGCAAAGAGTCGGGACACGACTGAGCGACTGAACTGAACTGAATACAAATAAATCTAAGTGACATTAGCTACTTTTAGTTTCTAGATACTATGATTAAGGAGAATTGCAATGCCCTCATCCAGTATCTCTCTCCCTGGTAAAACATCAGGAAACGTGTTTACAGCACCCTCAAACTCCTCCAGCCCCAGATCTTTAAGATCAAACATTTGTACGCCATAAGAGCTTGGAAGAGACAGAAAAATAAAACCAGAAAATATACCAGGTATTTAAAAAATCAGTTTATATGGCACAAGACTGGTAAACAACCTCACACATAACTTACAAGGTTTTCTCTTGCCTGGGCATGGCTTCTGGAAGGTACTCATCCAGAGTCACTCAAGCAGTTCAAATGAAGGGTGAAAAGGTTATCAATTCCTTACATCTAGTGATGATTCAAGAACTACATATAAAATACTGTCTACCAAGGATTCTGAAAGTATCCTATGAAGAGTTTAATTTGTCCTTTTTCTCTTTTTTTGGAAACAGGGCAGAAAAACAGTTTTCATTTTTTGTTTTGCCCAATTTTTCTAATTACTAGAATATGCGGAATGCATGATTTGTAACAGAGAGAGCCCCCTCGTACCATGGCTGTGAACACTCACTTTCACATCACAGAGACTAGAACTAACACTCATTTTGATAAAGGAATCTTCTGCATTTAGCACATTATTGGCAAGCAGATCCTTTTGAAGATGACAACAAAATAAATCAAGCTCTGTGATGCACATGGCTGCTGAATAACGATCATCTAAGGACAATGATATCCAGGTAGCTAATGCAGGTGATACTGTAAAGTTAAATTCTTTCAACACACCAATGTCCATTCAAGAACATAAACATTATTCAGAAGGTAATAATTATACGACCTAATGAATCTACTGTAACATGAAAACATGGCTACAATTACATATTTCAAATGGAGAATCAGAGAGATTAATTACAAACCACACATGTGCGTGTTCGGTCATGTCCAACTCTTTGTGACCCCATGAACTGTAGCCTGCCAGGCTCCTCCTCCTTTCCAGGCAAGAATACTGGAGTGGGTAGCCATTTCCTCCTTCAGGGGATCTTCCCGATCCAGGGATCAAACCTGCATCTCCTGCATTGGCAGGCGGATTCTTTACCACTGAGCCACCTGGGAATCCTGACAAACTGCAAGTAACTATAAATCATAAATTATGCTGCTAATCAAGCAATCCTAAATGCTAGGTTTTATTGTATGATAAATATAGCATGTGTCTTAATGACTGCTGGTTAAATTACAAGTAAACAGTACTCTCATCGTCTACCTTTCTAGAGAATAATTTAGCATTATTTATGCACCAGCTTCGAAGTATGCATAACACCTGTGGTAACTGATTAGCAGTGGACACAAAGATGCATGGAAATAGGATGCTCACGGCATCAGCCTGAGTACAAACCACAAAGTCAGAGGCACATAGCTCAACAGTGGGAGAAGGGTTCAATTACCATACGCCACAAAATGAAAACTTATTTTTAAAATGTTCTTAGGGTGTATTTAAAGACAGATGCCTAACTATGATAAATCAACACACTTCAATCATAATTTTATAAATGTGTGCATAAAATACGTAGACATATGAACCGAAGACTAAAAGAGATAAACCTACATGGCAACAGTAATTAGCTCTGGGCAGTGAGATTATAGTCTATTTTGTTTTCTTCTTTTGGTTCTTCTAAATTTTCCGCAGTAAACAGTAATTTCTCTCACTTAAAAGGAATGGCAGGGGCCTCTTTTGGGGCTGAATTTCAACACAAAAATCTACCACAATACATAGGCAACAGTCCCCCAAATAGACAGGTGTGGTTCTTTCTTCCCATATCCAGCTGGAAGTGGTAAGCCTGGTATCTGTTCCTGGGCCTCTTCCTCTTCCACTCATTCTAGCCTATTAACAAGCAACGCCTGGAAAAAATACAATTACCAATAATAACCCCTAAAACACACACCTACATGCAAATATTTGTATTTTTCTTTTTCAAGTAAAAATAAAACTATGGCCACTGTGTCAAACCCCTAAGGGAAGCCAATATCACAGCCCTACATGAGCTGGATCTTCTTCCTACTTCCCTGCCTCTGTCTGCATCCCTTCCCCACTGCTCACTGTGGACAGCACTGCTGCTCTTCCTTCTCTTCCAGGGTCTCTCCAGGAATTCTCATATTTCAGGGAAGCTGAACTAAGTACAGAGACCTTCCTGCACATGTTCACACAGCACACTCTTTCTTGTCATTGAGGGCTCAGCTGGAACATCACCTCCTCAGAGAGGTTCTCCATGACTTCCCCCTGCCCTCCCCCAGCAAATGGTGTCTGGCTCCACCCCCTGCACACATCCCCCTGCAAGACATCTTGTCAACATCATCCTGTTCAATGTTCTTCAGAGCACTAACACTATCCGAAATTATTCTGTTTCTTGGCTTACTGTCTGGCCTGAGCATCAGCTTTAGCATTTATAACCTCCATCAACTTGACAAAATCACTCAAGGCGCTAAGTCTCATTTGAGAATAACCCAGGGTTACAAGTCATTAAGTGTCTAGTCTGTGATAAATGTTCAATATAATGGTAGATTGTTTTAATTAATGAAAAATAGAACCTTATCTTTTAAATGACAATTCACCGTATTTAAATGGACACAGATACATTTTAAAGACTACAGGACAAGACAGACAACATGTACAACGGTTAGAGGCCTCGGCACCTGAAGATGAGTATGTCAGTGAGTTTGCTGGGGTTTTACTCCGCCTCATACATCCCATACTGGGTGCTGGATAACGCAGCAGTCCAGAAACACCAATAGCACATGTGCAGGTATGAACACACACACACACACACACAAATACAGGGGAAACATCAGCTCTCTCAACCAGACACACACACACACATACACACACACACACACACACACACACACACACAAATACAGGGGAAACATCAGCTCTCTCAACCAGACAGACAGACAGACACACACACACACACACACACAAATACAGGGGAAACATCAGCTCTCTCAACCAGACACACACACACACACACAAATATAAAGGAAACATCGGCTCTCTCAAGCCAGAAGATTGGGAAAGGGACAGCCTGGAAAGCCCAAAAACATTCAGACAATAGCTACTTTACTTCAGCCAAGCACCATGAAAAAACCATGGCCCTTTCAGCAAAGGGCAAGAGGGGAGCCTAGACTCCCACCCTCATGTGACTCTAACAAGGCATCCAACATTCCTCCCTGCCAGGGAAACAGAAAGGACCACAAGGAGAGCTGGGACTTTCAGCCCAACCCAGCAATAACAAGCCCCCCTGGCCCCAACCATGGTATCAGCAGAGATACTGATGGGATGCTCAGACCTCCACCCATATTCACACCCATGTTCCTCTCCCCACTCCTGCTGAGACGGCATCATGAGAGGCTGGTGAGAGGCCTCCGCCTTTGCCACGTTCTGCTAGGAATGGGGCGCCCACCTGTACCCAACCAGTGTCAGTGGAAGAGCAATGAGGAGCTCTTCCCCCCACTAGCCAGGAAGGCATCAGAGAAGGTGGTGGGAAGCCTGGGTTCCCACCCCTGCCCATCAGGAAGGAGGAGCTCCACCACGTCACTGGGGTGTCAGCAGAAGCCCACAGGGTAATCTGGGCTTCCACACCAACAGGGGAGGAACAAAGCAACGCCACCCTTCCTCTGCCAGTTCAGTGTCAGAGGAGACCCACCGAAGCAGAGATTTCAATAAAACCCAACAGCCAAAATGTACAGTTGATACAGAGCTTCCATTTAACAAGATGACAGAGTTCTGGAGCTCTGTTTCACAACAATGCAAATATACTTAACACTACCAACTACACCTAAGAATGGTTAAGAGAGTAAATTTTATGTTTTTTACCGCAATTTTAAAAATTTAAGTAACAATACTAATTAAATTCAAAAGATTATTTCTCAACACAGGTTATTATTCAATCATTAAGATACATGGAATATTAGTTAAACATTATAAAATAAATATAAAATCATTTAATTAATGCATATTATTTCACTACCTTTGTGAAATACCGTATTTTAAACTCAATCAATCCATGCCTGTGTGGAGAAAAATAAACTACAAAACGCTCAGCCTCTCTTAACACAATTTACACAGCAAAACTACTCAAATGGTACTCTCTCTAATACAACGATAACAACCTTCAATGACTTGGTAAATTAAATACCAAAAAATTAGATACACAAACTATACTTTCTGTGAGGCTCAAATTTCTTAGCAGAATCGAAATCAGACTAATAAAAGCCAAGAACTGGTTTGCTCTCTGTTTTGACTTTTAAGATCAAGTTTACTATGTAAACATGACAATTATTCATCATAGAAATTTTTAGCTTTATAAAAAATCAAATTTAACGCATTGCATTTCATGCAGAAGAACCATGGCAAACACTATATTTAAGTGGCCCCATTCCACACTTCTTAGCCATGTTACCTGCTGAGAATGTTTCAGAACACTCTAATTTGACAGCTATTATCCCTCAGAAAAAGTTAGATAATTGGTCCAATAAGTGTAAAGAACATTGCATACTACATCACCCTTAGGAAGATTCATAACACACATGAGCAACTGAAAAACTGGGAAAGGTTGTACAAGTGAAAATCTCTCTCTGACTCACTGCTTTCCAAATGTGTGTATGTAGCCATGGTCCACAATTTTCATCTGCTAACACCTCACTGGACACTAATGTTCAAGGGCAGGACTTCTCCAACCATAACCTTCCACCCAATCCTCTAGAGACCTCATTAAAATGTCAGCTCGGATTCGGCAGGTCAGGGTCTGATTCGGCCTGATTCGGCTCTGATTCGGCCTGAGGGTCTGCGGATCCGAAACGCTCACAGGTGATGCCAACGTTTCTGGCTCAGGGATCGCTCCTGAGTAGGCGGCTAGAGAAGATACTGAGGACAGTTACAGCAGAGTTCTTTGTAGCTGTGTGGTTTTGTGATGTGAACTGAACACTTACAGACTCTACAGTGCATAAAATACAGGTATATCAAAGGATTAGAAGGAGACGAAGTTAAAAACAAGAGAAGGGGTGCTCTGGAGGTTCAGTGTGCTGGCGGAGTATCAGGACAAGGAAAGGAACAAAAAATGAGTCAGGGTGAGCAGAGAATATAAAGGGACCCCTCCAAAAGGCAGGCAAAGGACATGGGAAGAGAGACGGGGGCTGAGGACAAAGAGCCATGAGAAATATTAGCATGGGGGAAGGATCCATAAATTTTCTAACTTTTCATTACTAAAATGGGACAAGTCGGCAGAGCCATTTACCAGATTTCTATTTTAATCACTAAAAGACTTTTATAACATCTTCAGATGAATGGCCTGTGGTACAGAGGTTTGGCAAATTCAAAAGGGCCCCCTCGAGATGAAAAATAAATTCCACAGAGATATATTGCTTATGGGGCCACTAAAATCGCAGGAGAAAACACCCATTTTTTAAGCGGAATCACAGGTCAAACCTTTTCTTGGATTAGCCTCTGAAGATGAATCCCACAGGACAGCATTGCACTGAATAAGGTCAGCATGTACTGCTGGACTTTGCAGATGGCAGAGGCCAGGGAGTTTATTACCGAGGTCAGTCCCACCTTCTCAATCACATTCTGGAAGGCAGTAGGAGAATGGCGAGTGATTCTACACAAGGCCTGCAGCGAGAGGAGAACAGATACGTTAGAAGACTCCAAGGGCGTGAACCAACCCCTAGAAAGAGAGCAAATACTTCTGTGAAAAGGAGAAAAAGGTGCTCAACTTGCTCCTTCATCACTTATCTTGGCATAAGTAATCTGAACAATTTAGACACACTTAAAATTAAAACAATAATCCAACTTCCAATAAAAATTTAAGTTGGGAAACATAGGGCAGAGAGGGAAGTGGGAAGGGGGTTTAGGATGGAGAGGACACATGTATACCTATGGCTGATTCATACTGATGCATGGCAAAAACATCACAATTGAAAGGTACTTATCTTTCACTTAAAATAGAAAATTAATAAATTTTTAAAATTTAAGTTATAAAACATTAGAAGATCTTACAAAAATCATGTACGTTATGCTGCTGCTGCTGCTAAGTCGCTTCAGTCATGTCTGACTCTGTGTAACCCCACAGATGGCAGCCCTTCAGGCTCCCCCATCCCTGGGATTCTCCAGGCAAGAATACTGGAGTGGGCTCCCATTTCCTTCTCCTATGTACATTATAAGTTAACTAAAATGATAAAGGTTTTTCTGTATAGACTCATAAATTACTTTAAGCAATGAAAACATTAAGATAAGCTTTCCATATGTAGACACTAAATTAAAGGCTGAAGAAATTGTCATAAAAGTAAATATTTAACATTTATTGTTTAGTATGTGAAGAACACGATCTGAGAATATCCAAAGACTATTTCACTTAATTCTCCCAAATAACATTTGAAAGGTATTATTATTAGCCCCATTTTATAGATCATAAAACTAAGGGACAGAGTATTTAAGTAATTTGCTCAAAGGCATAATTTGCTAGCAAGTGGCAAAGATAGAAGTCAAACCAAAGTAATCAAGACCCCTGAGCTAGTTCTCAAGTTCTCATAGACTATTAAAGATGAAATTTACAATTAACAAACTAGAAGAATTTGATAAGTATTGTAATGGAAGTGGGCTCAATTACGCTTGGAAAAGCACGAAAAGTTAAGTCAAAAAAAGCTACAGAAGGAGGATGATAACTGAGTCAGTTTTTGAAGGTCAGCGGGAAGTGGACAGGTGGAAAAGTAGATGAGACAATTCTAGCCAGAGAGAAGAGAACAAGTATTCACACGGAGACATGACGATGCAGAGAGAGCAGGTTCTAGGAAGGGCAAGCTGTCTGATGCAACTCTCAGGGGAAGAAGAGACAGCGGGAGCGGGAAAGAGGGGGAAAGGACGACTCACATGCTGAAGAGACTATCTTTTCCCATTCTTGCCTCCCTTGCTGAAGATTAATTGACCACAGATGCATAGGTTTAATTTCAGGCTCTGTGTGCCACTTGATCTGTATGTCTTGTTTTTGTGCCAATACCACACTGTTTTGATTAATGTAGCTCTATAATACAGTCTGAAGCCTGGGAGGGTGATACCTCCAGCTTCATTATTTTTTTCTCAACATTGCTTTGGCAATGAGGGCTCTTCTGTAGTTCCACAAATTTTAGGATTATTTGTTCAACTTCTATGAAAAATGTCATGGGTATTTTGATAGGAATTACATTAGATCTATGGATTGCTTTGAGTAGTATGGCCATTTTAACAATATTAATTCTTCTAATCCAAGAGCATGGGATATCTTTTCCATGTCTTCCAATCCTCTTCAGTTTCCTTCACCAGTGTTTTATAGTTTTCAGAGTGGAGGTCTTTCACCTCCATAATTAAATTTATTCCAAGGTATTTTAGTCTTTTTGATGTGATTTAAAACAGGATTTTTAAAAATTTCTGTTTCTGACAGTTCACCATTAGTGTATAGAAAAGCAACAAAGTTCTGCCTATTAATCTTGTATCCTGCATCTTTGCTGAATTCATTTATCAGTTCTAATGTTTTGGGTTTTTTTGTGTGTGGAGACTTTAGGTTTTTCTATATGAAGCATCATGTCATCTGCAAATAGTGACAGTTTACTTTTTCCTTTCCAATTTGGATGCCTTTTATTTTCCTTCTCTGACTGCTGTGGCTAGGACTTCCAATACAATGTTAAATAGAAGTGATGAGAGTGAGCATCCTTGTCTGGTTTCTGAATTTAAAGGAAAAGCTTTCAGCTTTTCACCACTGAGTATGATGTTAGTGTGGATATGTCAAAAATAGCCTTTATAATGTTGAGATATGTACCCCCTATAACCACTTTAATGAAAGTTTTTAGCATGAATGGATACTGAATTTTGTCAAGTGCTTTTTCTGCATCTATTGAGATAATCACATGATTTTTATTATTCCTTTTGTTAATATGATGTACCTGACTGACTGATTTGCAAATGTTGAACCATCCTTGGATCCCTAGAATAAATCTAACTTGATTATGGTGTATGATCCTTTTTATATATTGTTGGATTTGTTTTGCAAATATTGTGTTGAAAATTTCTGCATCAATGGTTCATCAAAGGTATTGACCTGGCATTTTTATTTCTGTAGTGTCTTTGACTGGTTTTGGAATCAGGCTTAAGTGGACTTGTAGAATGAGGTATCACCTCACACCTATCAGAATGTCTATCATCAAAAAGTCTACAAATAACAAGTGCTGGAGAAAATGTGGCAAAAAAGGAACCCTTGTACACCGGTGGTATAAATGTAAATTGGGGCATTCACTATGGAAAACAGTATGGAAGTTCCTCAAAATTCTAAAAACAGAACTACTATTTGGCCCTGCAATTCCACTCCTGGGTATATATCTAGAAAAAAAATGAGTACATTAATTTGAAAAGACAGATGAGCCCCAGTGTTTGTAACAGCACTATTTAAAACACCAAAGTTATGCAAGCAACCCCCCAAAAAGATAAGTCGATAAAGAAGATGTAGTGTACACACACACACACACACACACACACACACAAGGATGGAGTATTACTCAGCCATACAAAAGGAGGAAATTCTGACATTTGCAGCAATGTAGATGGATCTAGAGAATATTACGCCTAGTGAAATATATTTGACAAATACTGTATGATACCACTTATATGTAGAATTTTTTTACAGTAATACGAACAACTGTGCACAGGAAAATAGAAACAGACTCACAGATATTGAAAACAAACTACTGGTTACCAGAGAGGACAGAGAAGTGAGGGGTAAGTTAGGGGTATGAGATTAAGAGACACAAAGTCACGTATAAAACAGATAAGCAGTAAGGACACACTTAGAACACAGGAAATGATAGCTATTATCTTGTAATAGCATTTAATGAAGTATGCTGCGATTTGCAGGGTCGCAAAGAGTCGGACACGACTGAGCGACTGAACTGAACTGAACTGAATGTGTAGAAGTACTGAATCGCTATGCTGTATGTGCATGTCTGCATGGTAAATCGCTTCTGTTGTGTCCAGCTCTTTGCAACCCTATGGATTACAGCCCGCCAGGTTCTTCTGTCCATGGGATTCTCCAGGCAAGAATACTGGAGTGGGTTGCCATGCCCTCCTCCAGGGAACCTTCCCAACCCAGGGATGGAACTCATACCTCTTACACTTCCTGTACTGACAGGCAGATTTTTAACCACTAGCGCCACCTGGGAAGCCCCACTATGCTGTACGCATAAAACTGATATAACATTGTAAATCAACTATACTTCAATTAAGAAAACAGAATTGTTCCATTATTTCAGTATCATCTCAAATATTATTTAATTCTTGGATTAAAAAAAAAAGGCATTCTAAATGGAGTCCCTAAAGATCATGCTACAATTTGAATTTTTTAAGGAAATTTAGAGATCTCCCTTAAAGTGACTTAAAGACAGTGAACAGTAATTATCATTAGCACTGTAACAATTCCTGGGAGAAGCTTTCAAACTAATACTGACTTGTTATTGATATAAAATATCTACCCAACCATATGGGTTATTTCTTGATGCAAGATTTGTCCAAATTACTTCTAAGTGTATTCAAAGTAATATGAGGGCAACTGTAAGGTCCGGTCTTCAGAAAGGCACTAAAATGCCTAACTTATCTTCCATATGGAAAAACTCATGCAAGAAATAACCTTTAATTCGTCACTTCTGGATATAAAACACAGTTGAGAGTTCACAGAGGCTTAAGATCATATGAGTACTTGTATTCCTCAAATAAAAAAAAATTAAATCTCAATTTTGATTTTCAGTGATCTGTTGTTTAAAATCTTTGCTTATTGAAACAGAGTTTGAAATTACATTTTATAGCTGTAAAGAACATTTTCAGTTCAAAATTCACTACAAAATTTACCTCAAAAAGGACATTATGTTATCTCCAGTTTTTTCATTAACTTTTTTTTAATTTAAGGATAATTGCTTTATAGTATTGCATTGGTTTCTACCAAACATCAACACAAATCAGCCATAGATTTACTCATGTTTTCCAGAATTTTTAACCATCTATTTATTAAAGCAATGTCTAAGAAAGAGACTAATTTGGAAGTGAAGGCTGCATACCTATTAGAACCATGAACAGAATCCCCGTGGAATAAGTTTAAGAACCATTTCTTTTCTGTCCCGTGAATGATTTTTTTCTATGTCATATCAAAATTACCTTGGGGACCTCTTCAATCTCTACACACTCTCATCTGACCTCTGAGACCTTAAGCTGCATGGGAAAGGGGCAGCGGGTGGAGAGAGAGGAGAAGCAGTCAGTGTTGTTGAAAGTTCTCCTGAACCACCACCCTGAAACACTCTGCTTTGTCACTCTTCCTCTCAGCATGCCAGGAATTATTAATAGCCCAATCACCTCCCTCAACTGGAGCCATTCTATTCAATCTAACTCTAAAGGTTTCTCTGGTTCCCACTGTGGTTCATATAGAGATTCCCTACAAACTTAATAAATCCAGAAAGTCTCTTATCCATTCAACACATTTCCCAAGTCAGGCCCAACCAATCAACCACCAATCCCTAAGCAATGGATGCCATTCCTGAGGGGGAAGGATTAATTAGCCATCTTTCACGCTACACCCAGGGCAGTGTTTTCCAAGAGCTTCAAGGCCTAGGGCAGCGGTTCTCAAACTTCAATAGGCATTAGAAGTGTTTGTTAGAATGCAGATTACTGGGCCTCTTCCTTCAGAGATTCTGAGACAGCAGCTCTGGGTCAGGGTCCAAAAACCCATGTTTCTTACAAATTTCTAGTTTACTTAATGATGCTCATCTGAGGACCACACTGGCATAGGGGACTCTATGGGGCCAAGAGATGATAGGTCAGTCTGGGTGAAAGATGGTGGTGGCCTGGATTTCAGGGGTAACAACAGAGCTGCAGAGAGAGGCACACAGTCCTGGGCTGTACTTGTGAATCACAGTCAAAGGAGAGGTTGACTAGCTGGATGTAAACAGCAAAGGGGAAGGAAATAACATCTAGCCCTTTGTTTTCCTTCATCTATCTTCCCTTTCCTTCCCTTCCCAAAGACAATACATCAGATTCTGAGGAAAGGGGGCAGACACGGGAATGGGGGCATCCGCTCATGGAGCCCAGGAAGTGGAGCGGCGGAGGCAAGGCAGGAGGATGACAATACAGAGGAGGAGGCCAGAGGGGATGGAGTCTGCTGCGCTGAATAAATGAGCTGAACAGGTCAATAAATGCACCGAGAATAATGGGAACCAGGTTTCTGTTCAAGAAGGGATTTACAGATACAGAAAATGGGAGGTCCAGAAAGAATTCTAATATATTGGATTAACATCAGAAGCATCAGTATGAACGCATGAGTTTTGTTCCAAATACCTACAATGATAAATGTAGGAATAATTCTATGTATGTGTGAATATGTGCACACGTGTGGTTTAGTCGCTCAGTTGTGTCTGACTCTTGGAGACCCCATGGATTGTAGTCCGCCAGGCTCCTCTGTCCATGGAACTTTCCAGGCTAGAATACTGGAGTGGGTAGCCATTGCCTTCTCCAGGGGATCTTCCTGACCCAGGGATCAAGCCCATGTCTCCTGCATCGGCAGGCAGTTTCTTTACTACTGCGCCACCTGGGAAGCTCCATATGTATATATGGGTACATACACTTTTTTTCTATCTCTGAATACTTAGAAGGCCTGAAAACAATAAAACCCCAAAGCAGTAAGCACATCACCCAGACTGTGGGTTCTAAACATCAAAGCTTCCTTGGAGAAATGATTGGTTCCAGGGTTGGCAGAGTGAAAACACGAAAGTAGTCCAAAAACTGCATGGTTTCAGAAAGGAATTAAGTGATCAAACAATGACAGAAATAGATCAACAGGACACAAAAGCCAGCTTGGAGGGCTTCTAGCATGATCCAAGCATTCAAACAACACATAGTAATAGTGGTAACAGTAATATGACATTGCACTTCATCAAATAAAACGGGCATCCCTGACCATAATGATACAAATACACGCATATATGAGAGAGAAGGGACAGCGCATCCTTACAATAGAATTCCAACCAATACCAAAGGCCTATTTTTGCACTGCTCTTAAGTACAATGTGCATTTTACATTTTTAACGGGTTATAGAAAACAAACAGAAAAATAAAACAGAATATGGGACCTAGGGAGGTGGGATCGGGTTGGGTAGAAAGGAGGCCCAGGAGGGAGAGGATATATGTATACATACAGCTCAGTTTGTCATACATCAGAAACTAACACAACATTATAAAGCAATCATACTCCAATAATAACAAAGTTTAAAAAAAAAAAAAAGAATATGGAACAGAGACTGTATGTGGCCACCAAAACCCAAGGTACATACTATCTGGCCCTTTATAGAAAATATTTGCCAACTTCTAATATACAAGGAATGAAACAACTAGATAACCATCATATGGCAACCGTCACAGAGGCATCTGGTCCAGGTAGGGATCCTCAACGGTGCCAAGGAGGTTCAATGGGAGAACACTAGACAGACCCAGGTTGAGCCTTACCCTAAAAAATACAAGCCCCACACCCTTTAAACTCATAAATGACATGAAGTTCCCAGAAAGGCTGAGAAACTGTCTCAAATTAAAGGAGACTAAAGAAATAGGAAAACAATATATTAACACATTACTGAATATGATCCTAGGGCACAAAAGAAGAAAGAGACATTTCGGGGGAAACTGGCAAAATTTCAGTGAAAAATTAATAATTTAGATGAATGTTGAGAACAAAATATAAGAAGCCCAAGATCAAAGAGTGAAGCTTACCGTGTCAGATGAAGAAAGTGCTAGAAGGTGTGGGACTTTGGTGGAAACAACTGCAAAGAACTTTGCCAAGAAAAGAAACCATGCTGAGCATAAAGATAAAAATGATAACATAAACCCAATTAAAGCAAGACAGGTTGGTGGGTTTTTTTTTTAAGTCCAGGATTAAAATGAAGGCCTTAAGTAAGATATGACTCAAAGATGCCTTGAGAAAGTTCACTGGTATACTCTGAAACTGACAGTTTCTTCGTAATTACTAATATCACAACTTGGGGAGGGAATTCTAACAATGTGAAGCTCGTGAAGCAGGTGTCCTTTGTTTAAAGACATTCAGCGAGCAGAATTGTTAGCCCATGATCTTCAAAATAACATGGTAAATAAAAGAACTAAAAAATATCCATCAGAGGCTGCGCTGATGGCTCAGTGGTAAAGAGTCCGCTTGCCCATGCAGGCGACAAGGGTGCAATCCCTGATCCAGGGCGATGCCACATCCCACGGAGCAACTAAACCCATGTGCTGCAACCACTGAGCCCAGGAACTGCAGCTCCTGGAGCCCATGCCCTAGAGCCTGTGCTGCACAAGAGAAACTGCTGCAGTGAGAAGCCTGGGCACCACAACTAGAGAGGAGCCCCTGCTCGCCACAGTGAGGGAAAGCCAGCCTGGACAACAGCCAAAAAGAAACACAATTATAAAAATACATATGGCCATCAACAGCCACAGGATTTAGCGATATGCAAGTCTTTCAAGACGTCAGCAAGACTAGGTTCATTCACATTTTCAGGACAGATAAAGCAGGCCCAAAAGGAGCATTTGTGGCAAAAAAAAAAAGAAAAAAAAAAACCTTTCCAAGAAGTATGGCTGGGGTGATAGCAGAACAGATGGAGGTACACCCTAGAAAACTTTGGATATGTTTTTATGTGGGATTTTTTGTTTAATTGGGGTAAAGAATACATGAGTGCTAATTAATAAGATTTAGTAGACAAGGAGAGGTTAAAGATTTAGGAAAGAGCAAAAATAACCATTTGACTGAAGATTCTCAAGAACAGATAGAAGAATCATGGAGAAGTTTCTCTGAGAGGAGAAGGGGCAGCTCATCAGTTGTAGAAGGAAGGGAAGAACTGAGGCAGGACAGGGATGGAGGCAATCAGGTCCACAGACGCGGAAGACGGACACAGGGATAATTCCCACTGGACGTCTCTGTGGTTATCTGGGAAGTACGGGGGAAGTCACTTACTGAGAATGAAGGAGGGAAAAATGTCGAAATGGAGGCTTAAGGAATAAAGATAAGGTCTGAAACTTGGCACAGCAAGAAGCACAAGGATGAGTCAGCTTGAGAAATACAGGGAGGGTACCAGATAACACTGAGAGCCCAGATAAGACTGGTGATCAAAAAGAACATTTAAATAAATCCTGAGAAAGGCTTGAAGCATTTTCACTGACCCTTATATTGATACAACCAGGTTAACACATCTGCATACATAATTACCTTTTACACCAAGTCGTTATAACCATGGAAGTGAAGTAACAGACAATCAGGATACAAAAACTACAAAATCATAGACGCCTGAACTTTAACATGAATTCATTTGAACCATATGACAAACCCACTGGACATAAAATCTGAAAGAGGGAGCTAACAAAAACAGTCAAGGAACACTAAAAATACACCAGACCGAATGCTATACCCAACCCACTACTGCAGCTTTCCACTATCACCTCCAAATAGTTTTTGGAATCCTAGTGTCAGGATCATACAAGACCCTTTCGGAATGTCCCAACAGTCCTCTTGCCTCAGGAGAAAAATCAAATTACTGTTCTCACCAACTGCCACTCTTGAGATTTCCACCTATTCAATGAAATTCACTCTATGTTTAGCACAGTTCTTCAAATTTGGTATTTAAATACATGCAAATATATCCCTCAAAGACGCTCCATCTTACCGATATCGCGGTTATCCTAAGAGAATCAACTGTGGAATGTTTGAATAGGTACCATAAAACAGGCCCAATTTCCCCAGTAATAAAGCCCTGGGCCTGAGCAGAAAACGTAGTGCAGACATTTTCAATAATCTTTGCTGCCATGTGATTCACAACACGTTCCTCCTACAGAGAGAGAGAACACAAGGAGAAAATTAAATAGGTATTATTAATATTTAGGATGACAAACATATACACATCATTTCTTCATAACCATTGCTTTATAAATAAAGACCTGACACCAAGACCATCACCTTTAGGTGTTTCTGGAGGTGTGGTCATTTTTTCAGGCTACTATGGAACCATTACATTTGGTTGAGCGTTAAACATAGTTGAAAATAATTCTACATATATTGTTGTTGCTGCTGTTGTTTAGTTGCTAAGTTGTGTCCGACTCTTTTGTGACCCCACAGACTGTAGCTTGCCAGGTTCCCCTGTCTGTCCATGGGATTTCCCAGGCAAGAATACTGGAGTGGCTTGCCATTTTCTTCCCCAGGGGATATTCCTGACCCAGGGATCGAACCCACACCTCCTACATTGCAGGTAGATTCTTTACTGCTGAGCCACTAGGGAAGACCCTAATTTTCTACATATTTCCATAAAAAGGCTGAAATAATCTAGAAAATACACATAATAACTTATAGTATAACAAAAACTTGACGATGATTTTAAAATCATAAGGAGTATGCAGAACAATCATCAGAAGTTACTCTGGGCTGGAAATAATTAGCTAAAGACCACCTAAATTCAGGGCATCAAGGAAAGTCCTAAGAAAGAAATTGCTCCAGTGGTGTGACCAAATTCACCTCAACTAAAGGCTGTACTATATTGTCCTAATAATGCTTAAAAGTCTCAAAAAGGATCAAGCTATTTCCAGGTAACTTAAATGAATTCAAGAAAAAGCACAAAAACACTTAAAAGACTTAAAAAAAAAAAGTACAAAAGTACTTAAAAGACTTAAAATGCCCAACAACATAAAAATCACAATATTTGACATCTGATTAAATTCATACACACAGAGCAGGAAAATATGACTCATAAGAGAAAATTCAGTGATAGAATAAGAAAAAAGCATTTAAATGGCTATTATAAATACAGTACATATACTGAAGAAGAAAGAAGCATGTTAAGAATGAAAGAAATAGATTTAAAAATGACCCAAGTCAGAAGAGTAGAGATTATAATGTTTAATATGAGAAATACACTGAATTGGAATAACATCAGACTCTGCAGACTCAATGACTAGAGAAGATTAGTGAAGACATAGCAATTAGCAAAAAAAAAGAAAAAGTCAGAATACAGGAGTGAGTTGCCACGCCCTCCTCCAGCCTATCTTCCCAACCCAAAGATCAAAACCGCGTCTCCTATGGCCCCCTGCATTAGCAGACGGGTGCTTTACCCCTTGGTGCCACCTAGGAAGCCCAATCTAAGAAACTCAATGAACCTCAAGAGGAAGAAAGAAGAATAACATCAAGGTACATCATAATAAGAAAGCTGAACACCAAAGAACTGATGCTTTTAAACTGTGGTGTTGGAGAAGATTTGAGAGTCCCTTGGACTGTAAGGAGATCAAACCGGTCAATCCTAATGGAAATCAGTCCTGAATATTCATTAGAAGGACTAATGCTGAGGCTCCAATACTTTGGCCACCTGATGCAAAGAACTGACTCATTGGAAAAGACCCTGATTCTGGGAAAGACTGAAGGCGGGAGGATAAGGGGACGACAGAGGATGAGACGGTTGGATGGCATCACCGACTCGATGGACATGAGTTTGAGTAAGCTCTGGCAGTTGGTGATCGACAGGGAAGCCTGGCGTGCAGTCCACAGGGTCAGAGAGTCCGACACGACTGAGCGACTGAACTGAACGTCATAATCAGACTGCTAAAAAGCAATAATAAAGAGAAACTTGTAGAAACAGTGACAGCAAAAGGACATATGGAGACTGTCTAACACACTACCTAACAAAGGTAAGGCTGATGGGAGACTTCTCATCAGAAACCACGCAAACCAGAACACAGAGGAACAACGCCTTTAAAGCACCAAAAGAAAAAGAAGTAACCATCAACCTATAAATGTGTACCCAACAATAACACCTTTCAAAACAGGTTGGTAAAAGGTACAAACTTTCACCTATAAGATGAATACGGTCTGGAGGTCTAATGCAAAACAATGTGACTCTAGTTGCTAACACTATACTGTATAATTGAAATTTGCTAAAAGAGGAGAATTTAAATGTTCTCACTTCTACCACCCAAAAAAGGTAACAGGATAAAATATGAGATGATTGATGTGTTAACTCAATAGGGGAATGTATGCATCTACCACAGTGTATGCACGTATCAAATCATCACTTTGTACACTTTATTTTCCCCCTAATTATACATACATACCGAGTCATGAGAGAAGTCTCAACAAATTCCAAAGACTTCAAATCATACACACACCATTCCCTCTATCCACAATACCATGAAGTTAAACATAATAATAAAAAGATTTTTTTAAAGATAGGTATTAAATGAGAAAGACACAGAAGAGCTATAGAATTTGTTCAGTCTACAAAGCATATAATGGGATAAAACAGTTAAAGGAACATGAAAATTTACGCAGAAGTCCAACCAGTGTAAACTGTACAGCCCTGTGGAGCTTCCCCCCTAAGATTATCTGCCACAGGAGAAGAGGAGGTGCAAACCTCCCTCTGGCAGTGAGCACACCACACTTCGTGCCTCTGACCTCACCAAGAGTCAGGAAACTGATCAACTCCCTGAACTCAGAAAAACACTCAGGACTGCTTCCTTATGCCATTCTCAAAGGTTCGCTTTAAGACACAGTAGGCAACTCCATACTTGGTAAGCCCTACTGCCTTCTACTAACATTAGCATTCCAAATATGATGAACAGTGATATTAAAAAGAAAAACACACACAAAAAGGCTGCATCCTTCCTATTCCCCATACACACTGCCCACTTTCACTATATAAAGGCAAGGGGAATGGTGCGTACCTACAGAGAACCCGATGTCAATGGCACACGTGTTCTTTATTAGGAAAATTAAACTTAAAACTGTGACAGTAACAAAAACAGAAAACGTAGCTGTACATTTTCACTTTTATCCAGTATCAAGAGAATTTAACTTCTCCGTCCTCATTCTAGATAACTAGTGTCCAAAAACACTTCAAAGATAATACACATAATGACTAATATCTCTATACTTTCTAATTCAAGTCCTGTCTTTTCCTAATTAAATACATAAGCAATTTACCACTAGCTTTCTTTTTTTAAAGCACTAATTATAAATTGGAAATTCAATTTCCTCTTAAAAGAAATTTGTTACATCGAAATTGTCTAATAAGCTATTGTTCAGAAATGAATAATTAGGCCAAGGATTTATTATTTGAGCCTCACATTTTAACATATGGCAGGTGTTCAGTTCAGCACCCATAATTATATACAGACTATTATGCAAGGTATTTTAAAAAGAGGAGGTTGATTAGATACAAATGCATAAAATGAATCTCTTCTAAACATGTGGAAAGACTCTAGGTGCTATTTTCAGCTTTTGTGTGCACTGTAGAATAGGTTGCTACCTACCCAGATAAAAATCACTGCCTTCAAGGAAAGTCAGCTTCCTCAGCCTCCCTATTTCATGCACATACTGAACACATGCCATGTAAGTTCAATGCCAAATGTTTCCAGGATCAGTACAGTGATGATACCAAGTACATAATCTGTCTTTGCTAGTATAATCATTGGAAGGACTGATGCTGAAGCTCCAATACCTTGGCCACCTGATATGAAGAGCTGGTGGCCTTCACTCGAGAAGACCCTGATGCTGGGAAAGACTGGTTGCAAGAGGAGAAGGGGAGACAGAGGATGAGATGGTTGGATGGCATCACTGATTCAATGGACAATGAGTTTGAGCAAATTCAGGGAGACAGTGAAGGACAGGGAAGCGTGGCACGCTGCAGTTCATGGGGTTGCAAAGAGTTGGACACAACTTAGCAACTGTAAAACAACAAACATGAGGGTCAAGGCAATGGAATGGGAAGCTGTCAAAGAGAGCCCAAGTCAGAAGCATGTGGAAGATCAACCAGCAAGGTACCTTTCTTCATACAAAACATCAGGTGGGGCTCCAACTATCAAACTACTCTAGAGTGGCACACCTGGGACTCAAATCCACATCCTCTGACTCCCAGCTCAAAGTCTCCAAAACGCCAACGCCAAGTCGAAACAATGACTCAGTGTCATCATGGACACCTTTTCTTCTACACTGCCACACTCTCTTTAAAACAGTTATATCAGAGAGACTTCCTTGGTGGTCCAGGATTCTTAACAAACAATCCGCCTTCCAATGCAGAGAACAAGGATTCGATCCATGGTTATGGAACTAAGATCTCACATCCCACGGGGCAACCAAGTCCAAGTGCCGCAACCTAGGCCCAGCACAGCCAAAATAAAAACAAATAAAATTTTTCAAAAATAAAATGTTATACCAGATTTTTTTTTTGGCATGTTCCACGCTAAGTCTCTCACTCTAAATATTTCCCTCTTTCCAACTGAGCATTTACATCTGTAACAAGATCAAAACCACTTCACTCACATTTCTACTATCATTGTTAAAATTACAGAAGTCATAACAGGTTGACCTGCTTGGAAAATAAGGTCATAATCTCTTAGGTAATCTTTTGAAGAAGAGAAAGTTTACTGAACACTATTTAAATAAACTCAGAACAGTCCCAGAATAAGACTACATTTCTCTCCCAAAGTGCATCCTACAATTTGCCACAGGATGAGATATGTCTGTGGGCAAATAAATTTGCAAACATCATCTACAATATGCTCCCATGTGGATTCATAATTACAAGTTCTGAAAAGTACTAAATACAAATGAAAGCATTCAACTTTGTTTAACCCGATATGTCCCAATGTATCTGACTAGAAAACCCTTATCATAGAATACGTAGGAAAATCCCTTGGCAAAGTTATCTATATGCATCAGAAACATGAACAAAATTTATAATTTAAAACTAAAATTGTCTTCTAAGAAATTTACATATGAGTTAAAACAAAAAAGTACAATTCCCATACCACATTTTTTTCAATGCACAGATTAGAAAGATAAGGGGTAAAAATCAGAATCAATGGCCCATTTTCAATAAGGCACATTACTAAGTTTTGAAAGTATAAAAAGGTCAATAAGTTTGGCAGAAAATATCAATATATTTAAGAACAACAGAAACAGCACAAATAATATATATATTTTACCACAATTTAAAAACATACAAGAGAAATAGAATAGACAGTCTTAATCTATACAGTAATGCAACTTTGTTATTGTAACAAAAGAAAAAAGAGGCAATAAAATTCCACCCACCTGAAAAAGTTTAAACCATCCCATAAAAAACCCTGGACCCAGAAAAAAAATTAAACTAGGGATTATCTATAAGATAACAATACTGGAAACACCACATGTCAAAATAATGGGACACAGCTAACACTAGGTTGAGACAAAAGTTGACAGTCTTAAGCGTCTTAGTCACTACATAAGAGAAGGGAAGAAAATGCAAATATAGTTACAAAACAGCAAGAAATGGCATACTAAATCAGAAATTTAAAAAAAAAAAATCACTTTCCTAATAAATGAAGATAGGGCAGTATCTTAATCATCTTTGCCTCTCCTGTATCCAGCCGGTACATAATGTGTTTCATAAATGCTACCTCTAAAGAATGGGAGCTGTATCTGAGAGAGTTGACTTAAGCAGTGAATTAAATACATTAGCAGAATGTCATGGAGAATTCAAAGGAACTACAATCATCTTATTTCAGTGTTTTTTAAACCAAATATGACATTCTCTCGTTAGTCTTCTCACTGAGTATGCCTTCCATTATCATTACTATCAATCCTCCTTATATACTATACTCTCAATCAACATACAAACAGGTGAACTTGCATGTAATTTTTAGAATCAACTTTTCAAGTAAAAAGAAAATTTAAAAGGAGCTCAGAAACTCATGAAAAAGATTACAACGGTAACAAAAAACGTCACTGTATATTTTCAAAATTATTAAAAAATAAGGACTATTAATTTAAATAGCACGGCACAGATAACAGCCCAACAGAACTAATTAGAGCCCAGGAAGAGACATGCACACAGAAATGACAGAGGTGACACCAAAGAGTCGTGGGGAGAAGACTTTTCATTAAATGATGCTGGGATAACTGATTACATTTATTTCAAAAATAGAACTGGACCCACACGTATCACCACACACAGACACACAAAACAATTACAAATAAACTTCTAAACAGAAAAAGGAAAAAATAAAAAATAACTTTTAGAAGAACATGTAACATGGGCATTCCTCGTGGCTCAATGGTAAAGAATCCGTCTGCCAATGCAGGAGACACGGGTTGGATCCCTGACCCAGGAAGATCCCACCCACATGCCTCAGAGCAACTAAGACCACGCACCACAACTACCGAGCCTGTGCTCTAAGCCCAGGAGCCGCGACAACTGAGCCCACATGCTCGAGAGCCCGTGCTCCACAACAAGAGAAGCCCGCACAGTGAGAAGCCTGCACACCGCAGCTAGAGAGTCGGCCCCGCTCGCTACAGCTGGAGAAAGCCTGTGCAGCAGCGAAGAGCCAGCACAGCCAAAAATTAATGAAGTGAAAGTGAAAGTCACTCAGTCATGTCCGACTCTGCAAATTCTCCAGGCCAGAATACTACAGTGGGTAGCCTTTCCCTTCTCCAGGGCATCTTTCCAACCCAGGGATCAAACCCAGGTCTCCTGCATTGCAGGCAGATTCTTCACCAGCTGAGCCACAAGGGCAGCCCAAGAATACTACAGTGGGTAGCCTATCCCTTCTCCAGCGGATCCTCCTGACCCAGGAATCAAACCGGGGTCTCCTGCATTGCAGGCAGATTCTTTATCAACTGAGCTATCAGAGAAGCCCAAAAATAAATAAAAGTATACACAAAAACTTTTATTTATTTTTGGGCTTCCCTGATAGCATCACTGACTCAACAGACATGGATTTGGGTGGACTCCGGGAGTTGGTGATGGACAGGGAGGCCTGGCGTGCTGTGGTTCGTGGGGTCGCAAAGAGTCGGACACGACTGACTGACTGAACTGAACGGATACACACAAAAAAGAATATGTAACAGCACATCTTAGTGTTAGATTAACATGGATTGATAAATTTCTATTAAAGAACTTCTGCTTAGCCACAGATACTATAAAGAAAATGAAAAGACCAAACATCTTATGGATTGATAAATATCTATTAAAATTAAGAACTTCTGCTTAGCAACAGACACTGTAAAGGAAACGAAAAGATCAAACACAAAATAGAACAGTATCTGGGACTCGTGTAAACAACAAAAGATTAATATCATATCCAGAACACATAGAAGAAATTCCTGCGGGTAGAGTACCATGACATCTGAATTTTTTCAGACATCTCAGAAAATAAACAAATGAATAAATAGTAAATACACACATATGGATATATATACATACACACATATTACAACAAAGCAAAAAAGGCAAATATATTAACAGCTGATGGAAATAAAGGCCATTAGTTTTCTTTCCTTTTCTAATACTTGAAACATTTTATAGCAATAGCTGGTAGAGGCAGGGCAGGGGGATGAGGGTATGCAGAATTTCTACAAAGCAACAGAAGAAACTGGCTTAAGACTTGATAATCATTTGCAAAACAGGAAATTCCAAAAACCAAGATAAACAGAAAAAGATGGTCATCCTCATTAGTAATCAAGAAAATGCATATTAAAATGACACTGAGGAAACAATTTAATGCTCATGAGATTGTCAAAAATTTAAACTGTGACTCTATCAAATGTTCAAGAAGATGTGGGTCAGTGGATACTCCTACATAAACTGATACACATGTTTGCCTGTGTTCCTGTATTGAGGCATACACCAACACACTAGTCAGTGGTACTGATGAGCTGCACTTTACACAATCAACATGTATCAACCTCAACCTAACTTTAAGCAAAAGAAAAAAAAATTAAGTCTCAAAAGAACATGGTGCCAATCCATTTATACAGAGTTCAACATTTAGAATCAATCTAGTATTTAGCAATGCACTCAAAAAGGGAAACAAAGAAAAATCTGTGAAAAGAAAAAAAAATTTAAGCAAAACAAGAAAACCTTGGTGAAGTTTATCACCAAAGTCACAATACTCCTTGAAAGAAAGTACAAATTTCAATCCAGAAGAGACAGAGAATTCTCTAAGCAACCAGTCTTTTGCTTTTTAACAGAGTGAGTCAGAGTATGCGCTTTTAACCATATCCAGACAATTCATATACTCTTCTGTAAGAAAAGAACCTACATTCAGAAATACCCGTAGGAGCTGGGAAAACAGTTTTCTACATTAAAAAAATTAAATCATCAAAGACAAGTGGCTTAAAAATTATTTTACCTTCAACTATGTCCTTAATACAATAGACAAATTTGCTCAAGAACTGCTACAATCGAATCATTTTTGAAAAGACAGTCCTTTTTTAGGGGGAATATTCACCTCTGAATTTGTCATTTTATAGGGACAGTGTTAGTGTATGTGCTGCCAAAGCATACACTAAAACGTCTTCCAAATATATAAAATTTTCACAAATTAGAGAGTTCTAGACTTTCTTCCCTCTTCATGAAAAATACACAAGACCTGACACACATACCAAGAGAGAATAAAAGACAAGTGTGTATGTTCACTGTTAACTCTATCATTAGCTATATCATTATGTTACAGTTAACAACACACATGCATAGCAAACACTCTTCATAGTATGCACTCAGTGAGAAATACAGGAGCGCTTGGGCAGGACATGTCTAATAAAGGACACCACCTCATGGGTTAGAACTGACCACCTTTTACTCAGCATTCGTCTAAGTTTTATAAATTAAAGATACAAAGTTTTAAAACTTTCTTTACACTATTTAAAAAATCCCTGGAAGACTCCTGTCTCCTTTGAGCTCCTGTATTTTGTTCTTCGGCGTGAATGCACTCAACAGATTCCACTTTATAGTTTTATCTCATTTCCCACAACAGGTAGATGTGTGCATGAACATAAAGCCCACCTTCTTTATCCGTGTGCCCCCTGGGTGTGCCTAGCTTGAGGCCTTGAATGATAAACCCAAACATGTCTTTTGACTAGAGATAAAGATAACTTAATTCTCATATTGTTGATACAGCGCAGTTCACTGGCTTCATGCACACCCCACAGGGACAACTGGCTACACATTCACCCTACAGGCTGAGACGTGCTCTCGATGCCTTTCTGGATCATTAGGGGAAAACTGTAGAGATTTTTCTGTACTTGGAACATCACGCCATTACCATAACACGCATGAAGTAATGAACTCAAAAGGAAGATGTTTGTTTTGACTTTTTTTTTTCATTCCTTAAGGAATGCTTTTAGCCTATGGCTCTGCCTTGGGTGAAACAATGTCAAAGTTTAAAGCAAACAAAAATGCCAGCCTTTGAGGTCAGCTATAAATCCTCCTCACGGTCACACACAGGAGCTACTTATGCAAGTTGGCTGGTTGGCCAGCTGGCTGGTTTTCAGCCATTAACAGTAGCAAGAGAAGGGATGTGCATAAGTTGAAGAAACCACATCAGATAATAATGACTACTTAATATTAAAACCAGTGGATGCTGGTGGCAGCTTCCTTGTTTCTGAACCACAAAATGGCAATATGACAAGATAATCACTGGGCTACCGAGGCTGGCAGAAAATTCCCTGCATACACCGGGTTTACTAAACTGAGTTACTGGTAACTGGAAGCGGGGGATTAAGGATATGTCACTGAGAGCTACTTAGGTTGTTTATTATTTGCTATCATCTCTTTAAAAGCGAGACATTTACAAACAAGTGAATGTGAGTTGGTTTTTTCACTTGCTCCACTGTAGGTCACGGGCTCACAGTGGCTTGTCGGGATTATTTAAATTCAGGAGCGGTACAGCGCTTGGCTGACAGGCCCGTGCACCGCTGCAGGCTACAATCCTCACACAGTGCCTGAAGGGTTATTACAATTGCAGGCGTCTACAGAGGACAACAAAGCAGCCTTACCCCTTCCCGGAGGCACCTCATTAGCACCGTGTGTGCAGCCAAGGGAACAGCCCAGCGTTCTCGGGGGTGCTTTTTTTTTTCTTCCTAAAAATGAAGCAGAAGGAAAGGCAGTGAGGCTAACGGCACAGGTGTTAACCCTTTCAAGAAAAAAGGCCAAGTTTCACACAGACAAATGACGTAGAACTTCTTAACATTCTACTGCAAGCACTACTTACAACCTTCCAATTCTGACCTGATGAGGGGTCCTTTACTGCAGTGTACATACAAAGCATTTCTTCCGTTTCCCAGTATGTCATATATGATGTTGATAAGCTCCCCTCAGCAACAGCTGGATGGAAAGAACCAAGGGATGACAGCATGCTCTGGCTGATAGAGAAACCACTCCACTGATAACCACAGATCACCATACACATACTTCTACGTAATGGTATGACGTCACCTGGAATGACTTGAAAGCACAGGACCTGCAGTTTGGAGCAGTATCTCTGGATAATCCACAGGAACAAGGAAAGCACAGTATGCTGCCTAGCAAGAGGCAGCTCAACAAAAGCACGCAACTAGGATCAGCGAGTATACGGACTGCGGGGATATCAGGGATGATTCTTTCACAGAACTAAGTTAGAAAAATAACCACAAGAACTCTCCTGGAACCTAACAAATAAAGTCACAAAATCAATCAGGGGCCACAGAGAAAGGTGGGGAAAAAAACCACTGGTTATAGCAGAAGAGAGTAGGTTCTGCTTAGACAGAATATTTCTGTTTTAAGATTGTCCAAATGTTAGAAGTGGTACCTTACTGATCCAAAAGTACTTAATAGCCATGATGAGAATTGTGACTCGTTAACACTGTACCCTTAATCATGAAATGCCACACATGGTCATAATCTAGCCGTTATCAGCCAGAGCTGCTCCGGCGCAAAAATCCCTAGTCCAGCACCCAATTTAACTTTCAAACACAATGTGCCTCCTTTCAGCTCATTTATTCATGACATTCACCACAGGCTCTCCTGAACATCCCTGGACCCTACGCCCCATGTTCCTCACCCTTTTTCTGTACCCTCATCTATCACTGAGATTCCTGGCCTACAATTTAATCACTCCTGACAAAGGCCTGAAGGACCTCATCCTTTGGAGTTCCACTGTCTCAGGTCTGGGGAAACGCAGACTTACCCGAAGGCAGTGGCTTGTTCTCTCTAGGCCTGTGGTCAGACAGCTGGGCTCTGGGAGGGGGGGACACCAAAAACACAGACTCCACAGGGACGAAGGATGGGGAAGCCCGGGGACCTTCCATGTCACTCACCAGGCCTGCTTCTCTCTCTGATAGAGTCCCTCTCCTGAAAAACTACAGCATTTCAACCACCGCCCTCCCAAAACTTCGCTTTTCTTCTTTACAAAGATCATGAAAGTCACAAGCAAGGAACCACGTACTCACCTCCACCTGCAGCTGCTCATACCCTGGGTCATAGTAGGACAGGCTCCTCCACCCCTTCCATGCGGGCTCACAAGTCCCCGCCCACTCTTCTTCCTTCAGGGTCACTAGCTTCTGGACTATCCCTTACTGCTCCTAAGTGTTCAACATCGTGTCTCCATGGGATCCTTCCTATTTCCACCAGACTCACTGTCATCTCCCATTTTCAAAACTGCCCTCCGCCCCCACACCCCTCTGCTCTTTCCCATGGTGATGCTCACTTTACACTGACTTCCTCAGGATCCCACATCCCTCTAAATCCTCAACACACAGCAGTCTGACTTCTGCCTCCCACTCCATGTTAAATAAATACACAAAACAGCTCTTGTTGGGTTCCTGGTTGACTTTTGTACCCACTCAACTCAGGGGACTCTGCAGTCCTTTTTCTTGGACCTTAACTTCCACATTCAGCCCTATAAACTCTTTTCTGAAATACCCACTCCTCTCCTGATTTTGCTCCTCCTTCACTTACCTGCAGTTAGGGTCCAGAAGCTTCTCTTACAATCCTCCCATCTATTCTCCACATTGAAACCAGAGTCACTCCTGTGGCACTTAAGTCAGATGACATCCGTACCTTTCTTATAACTCTTAACCAGCTTCCTCTTGCTCTTAGGATCAAAACCCAGGCCCCCAGCTTGGCTGAGGAGCCTTCCACGGTCACATCCCTGTCTCCTGCAGCCCTGCCTCCTGCTCACTTCCCTCCTGTCCCACTGGTCATGCTGCAGCTCATGACTGGAAACAAGCACCTACTGTGTGCCAAGAACTCTTCTAAACAACAGTCATGCAGCGATGAGCAAGACAGACAAATGTTCTGTCTCAATGGTGTTCAGTGGGGCGGGAGGGGGCGGGGGGGCACAAAAAAGGTTTTTTTTTTACTTAAACAAAATAAACAAAGCAAGACAGTCATGCAAGCTATAAAGAAAAGCACAGCTGGCCAAGGGGTTAGAGGAAGTCTGTACACAAAGAGCTTCATCTCACAGTTCTCAGGCTTAGGAGGAGGCTCTCTGCAGAAATCCATGCAAGAGAAGATGAACGGCAGACATCTGCAGGTAAACACTGTGAGCAGGAAGAACAGCGAATGCACAAGTGTGGCAGCAGGATCAGGGTGTGGGGGGTTCGAGGCCCCATGGGGAGGCCAGCGAGGCTGGAAGGAGGAAGTGGCTAAGACCCCAAGGCCCAGAGGTGACTGGAGGGCTTTAGACGTGACAAGAAGAAGACAGGGAGCAGGGAGAGCTCCAGGAGTGACAACGGTGGAGTCGCCTGTGTTTCCACAGGCTCTCTCCAGCTTAGGTCTGCGGAAAGACTGCAGTGCACGCCAGCGTGACGCAATGAGACCATCTGGGAGTTCTTACAACAGGCCAGGTGACAGATGGTGATGTGCTGGACCGCAACAGACAGAACAGGGGGACACCCGACTCTAGCTCATTATGCATCCTTGACAAAAGGAAGAAAAAGATACAAACTAAAATGTGCTGTCTCACACATTCCTCTACAGAATCGCAGTCGGGACTGCTGTCCTCAAGCTTGGAACCTTGGGGTGCTTCCAGAGAGCCAAAAGGTCAGGACACCAGTCTCTATGTTATACACGATATGCACGTACGCACATATGTATGTATGTATGTGTGTGTGTGTGTATACAGGTATCGATCACCTGAGGTCAGTCCCAGTAGGGTCCTCGCTGCCCTGAGATATTAAGGTTTATCTACATTCAAAGTTACAAGGCCACAAAACACCCTCATCTCATGAAACATTAGAGATTTTTGTGGATATAACTTCCTCTCGTTAGTTCAGTTCAGTTGCTCAGTCATGTCCAACTCTTTACAATCCCATGGACTGCAGCACACCAGGCTTCCCTACCATTACCAATTCCCGGAGCTCACTCAAACTCATGTCCATTGAGTCAGTGATGTCACCCAACCATCTCATCCTCTATCATCCCCTTCTCCTCCCACCTTCAATCTTTCCCAGCATCAGGGTCCTTTCCAGTGAATTAGTTCTTCACATCAGGTGGTCAAAGTATTGGAATTTCAGCTTCACCATCAGTCCCTGCAATGAATATTCAAGACTGATTCCTTTTAGGATGGACTGGTTGGATCTCCTTGCAGTCCAAGGCACTCTCAAGAGTCTTCTCCAACACCACAGTTCAAAAGCATCAATTCTTCAGTGCTCAGCTTTCTTTATGGTCCAACTCTCACATCCATACATGACTACTGGAAAAACCATAGCTTTGAAGAGACGGACCTTTGCTGGCAAAGTAATGTCTCTGCTTTTTAATATGCTGCCTAGATTGATCATAGCTTTGCTTCCAAGGAGCAAGTGTCTTTTAATTTCGTGGCTGCAGTCACCATCTGCAGTGATTTTGGAGCCCAGAAAAATAAAGTCTGTCACTGTTTCCACTGTTTCCCCATCTATTTGCCATTAAGTGATGGGAGTGGATGCCATGATCTTAGTTTTCTGAATGGTGAATTTTAAGCCAACTTTTTGACCCTCCTCATTCACTTCCATCAAGAGGCTCTTTAGTTCTTCTTTGCTTTCTGCCATATCATTAAGATGTGGTCAAATGTCATGGCCACAGAATCATCCTTATAATAAAATAGCCTAGCTTATATCCAATTAAAGTAAGTAGCAAGATAAATGATTCTTCAGAACTACTTTCAGAAATAAATAAAAATGTGATTCTGTATCATTCCCTTTATAGAAGACTAAAAAGCGCAAACTAGTCTTTGGGACAGAAGGCAAATAAGTGGTTGCCTTGGGATAGGGAGAGGGGAAGGATGAAGGGATTACCAAGGGTGCTAGGAAACCTTTTGGAGATGATGGAGATTTTCATTATCTTAACTGTGGTGATGGTTACACAGATGTATACATATATTCAGTTCAGTTGCTCAGTCATGTCTGAGTCTTTGCGACCCCATGAACTGCAGCACACCAGACCTCCCTGTCCATCACCAACTCCCAGAGTCTACCCAAACCCACGTTCATTGAGTCGGTGATGCCATTCAACCATTTCATCCTGTCATCCATTCTCCTCGTGCCCTCAATCTTTCCCAATATCAGAGTCTCCTCAAATGAGTCAGCTCTTTGCATCAGGTGGCCAAAGTATTAGAGTTTCAGCTTCAACATCAGTCCTTCCAATGAACACTCAGGACTGATCTCCTTTAGGATGGACTGGTTGGATCTCCTTGCAGTCCAAGGGACTCTCAAGAGTCTTCTCCAACACCACAGTTCAAAAGCATCAATTCTTCGGCACTCAGCTTTCTTTAGAGTCCAACTCTCACACCCATACATGACTACTGGAAAAACCATAGCCTTGACTAGATAGACCTTTGTTGGCAAAGTAATGTCTCTGCTTTTTAATATGCTGTCTAGGTTGGTCATAACTTTCCTTCCAAGGAGTAAGCGTCTTTTAATTTCATGGCTGCAGTCGCCATCTGCAGTGATTTTGGAGCACAGAAAAAGAAAGTCAGCCACTGTTTCCACTGTTTCCCCATCTATTTCCTGTAAAGTGATGGGACCAGATGCCATGATCTTCGTTTTCTGCATGTTGAGCTTTAAGCCAACTTTTTCACTCTCCTCTTTCACTTTCATCAAGAGACTCTTTAGTTCTTCTTCACTTTCTGCCATAAGGGTGGTGTCATCTGCATATCTCAGGTTCTTGATATTTCTCCCAGCAATCTTGATTCCAGCTTGTGTTTCTTCCAGTCCAGCGTTCCTCATGATGTACTCTGCATAGAAGTTAAATAAGCAGGGTGACAATATACAGCCTTGACATACGCCTTTTCCTATTTGGAACCAGTCTGTTCTTTCATGTCCAGTTCTAACTGTTGCTTCCTGATCTGCATAGAGGTTTCTCAAGATGCAGGTCAGGTGGTCTGGTATTCCCATTTCTCTCAGAATTTTCCACAGTTTATTATGATCCACACAGTCAAAGGCTTTGGCATAGTCAATAAAGCAGAAAGAGATGTTTTGCTGGAACTCTCTTGCTTTTTCCATGATCCAGCGGTTGTTGGCAATTTGATCTCTGGTTCCTCTGCCTTTTCTAAAACCAGCTTGAGCTTTTGGAAGTTCACGGTTCACGTGTTGCTGAAGCCTGGCTTGGAGAATTTTGAGCATTACTTACTAGCATGTGAAATGAGTGCAACTGTGTGGTAGTTTGGGCATTCTTTGGCATTGCCTTTCTTTGGGATTGGAATGAAAACTGACCTTTTCCAGTCCTGTGGCCACTGCTGAGTTTTCCAAATTTGCTGACATACTGAGTGCAACACTTTCACAGTATCATCTTTCAGGATTTGAAATAGCTCAACTGGAATTCCATCACCTCCACTAGCTTGTTCGTAGTGATGCTTCCTAAAGCCCACTTGACTTCACATTCCAGGATGTCTGGCTCTAGTTGAGCGTGAGTGATCACACCATCGTGATTATCTTGGTGGTGAAGATCTTTTTTGTACAGTTCTTCTGTGTATTCTTGCCACCTCTTCTTAATATTTTCTATTAGCACTGACCAAATTGCCAGTTTTAAACATGTGCAATTATGGTATGCCAACTATACCTCAAGAGAGAAAAGGTTAAAAAAAAAGACACACTCACAAAAAGAACTGGACGAGACTCCCATCCCTGATAAGATGGCAAACAAGATACCTGATCACTGTTCCAAGGAAAGCAGTTTTACTCTACATCCTTAAAATGACTCAGAGAGCTTTAAGCCAAAAAACAAAGAAAAATCAAGCCAAAAATCAGCTGCAAGATGAAGGGATAAACAGAGTACTGAAGTTTGCTTTCATTCTCCAAGCCTGCAGAACTTGGTAACTTCGAGCTTTGATGTCAAGGCCTCAGGGGCCCAAGGTAAGAGTAAAGTTGATATAAACTCTCCAGCCCCACCCCCAAAGAACCACAAGGAGAGCTGTCTTTCCCAAAACTTAGCACACAAGAGAATGTTCCAGTTCAAGAAGAGGGAGGGAGGGAGCTCTAAATACTAATTGAAGAAGACATCCATATTAATTGTTAAGAATTAGCTCCAGTGTATATACCTCCATATACTTTTTAATACTGTGTAACTATTAAATGAAAAATGTTGTTCTACTTGCTTTATAAAATGAGACCAAAAAAATCCACATTTCTACTTTCTCATTTGGGCAAAAATAACTCTGTAAGTATAAGTAAGAAAGCAACTGCAATGGTTATTTACTGGGAAACTACACAGAAGGGGACAGAAAAGGAAAAGAGCCCATAGGCTGTGTACCTTTCTATACTTCCAAGGTTTGTAGTTTCATGAATGTGATATCTCTTCAAAATATAAAATTATCTGAGAATAAACGCAACTAAGTGAAATACACAAAAAGCTTTATGAGTTAAATAACTTACATGAAAAAAAAACTTGTAATATAAATATACAGAAACATGTTTTTGTGCATTAAAGGAAAACATAGCATAAATGTACTAATACTCTAATAGACTCAGCACAATTGCAACCATGTATTAGAAGACTCAAAATCATAAAGATATCAGGACTTCTGCATAGTCGATGCTGTTTCAAAAGATGATTTCATAACTGGACAATCTGATTCTAAAATTTATTCTGACATGCAAATGACCAGGAAGAGCCAAGACATTTACGAAAAGGAAGAATAAGGAGGACAGATTTGCTGTACCAGCTATCAATAGTAAATATGGAACTAAGTGATTTTAAATACTGATGTTTTCTAACAATTACTCTAATTGCTTTAAAATGATGATTATCCAGAGAGTCAACTTAATACTAAGGATACTTAGGTTATATAACATTTAAGCAAGTTCTAGAAACAAAACAAGTGGAAACAAAGAAGCTATGATTAATTTATAATGTACTGGCACTCATTTGAAACAGAGCATCACATGAAATGAATGACTCATAATGAATCTATATCTATTTAAGATATTCCCCCCAAAAGCGGTCAAAATCTGCAGTCACAGACTCTCACCATCACGTTGTTAAGAGCAGCATGTGTGTTAGTCACTCAGTTGTGTCCAACTCTTCACGACTCCATGGCGCCTCTGTCCATGGTATTCTCCAGGCAAGAATTCTGGAGTGGCTTGCCATTTCCTTCTCCAGGGGATCTTCCTGACCCAGGGACTGAACCCGGGTCTCCTGCATTTCACATTCTTTACCATCTGAGCCATCAAGGAAGCTTCCAGGTGGCACTAGTGGTAAAGAACTCGCCTGTCAGTGCAGGTGGAAGGAAGAGACTCAGGTTCGATCTCTGGGTTGGGAAGAGTCCCTGGAGGGGCGTATGGCAGCCCACTCCAGTATTCTTGCCTGGAGAATCCCATGGACAGAGGAGTCTGGTGGACTATGGTCCAAAGGATCGTAAAGAGTTAGACACGACTGAAGCAACTTAGCACACATGCACGCACATGTTAAAAGGTCATCTCTTGTCTTGCTGGAAGAGGGTGTTTGCTATGACCAGCACGTTTTCTTTGCTAAACTCTGTGAGCCTTTGACCTGCTTCATTTTGTACTCCAAGGCCAAACTTGGTGCTATAAGTAGGTAAGTTTCTGTCACTGGGTATGTTTGTATCTGCTTTGGCAAACTCCAGGAGATGGTGAGGAACAGGGAAGGCTGGCATGCTAAACACACACCCTACTGTGTGTATATTTACACAGAGTGTTTAAAATATCGATGGTGTTTTTATACTGGAAGAATCAATGAAATCTTCTTGCCTAAAGGAGTCAAAGATGGCAGCAACCTGGAGACAACGTTGTGGGGAAGGGAGCGGGAGGGGCTCTGGTCCATTGGCTTTAAAATACAGCTAGACTCTCCTACACTTTAAAGAGAAAGAGGCACTGGGAAAGAGGGAAGACTGACCAGGAGAGAGAGAAGAGTCAGAAAGACACCAAGAGCATCTCCCCTCCCCAGGCAAAATGTTCACTGATTTCCTTACATATGCCCAAAGAGGCAAAATCAAAACACTTTGATGTTAACACTTATCAGCCAGGAAATGCCTGAACACATCAGAGAGCAAGAGAGTTAACCAGATAGTCTTACCTCAGTGGCTATAAGGTAGATCAGCTCTCCCAGGGTTGGTAAAAGGCACTGTTTTAATTTGCTGTTCCTGAAATTTTCCCTGATTAATTCAGTTAAAAGACTAATTGCCTGAAAAGAAGGGGAAAATGTATATTATTTCATGCATACCTCTCAGTTCCTTACCCTATATGTAACAGGAAAGACATTCCACAAAATTCATCTGACATTTTTAACAACTGGTCTACAAATGATTTTCAATATATGGGCCTTATTTCTGAAGAAAAAATAGGAACTCTCCTAGATGAGGATGTAAATTTGCTGTTGTTGTTCAGGCACCAAGTCACGTCCGATTTTTCACAACCCCATGGACTGTAGCATGCCAGGCTTCCCTGTCCCTCACCATCTCCTGGAGTTTGCCAAAGCAGATACAAACATACCCAGTGACATAAACTTACCTACTTATAGCACCAAGTTTGGCCTTGGAGTACAAAATGAAGCAGGGCAAAGGCTAACAGAGTTTTACAAAGAGAATGCACTGGTCATAACAAACACCCTCTTCCAACAACACAAGAGACGACCCTAAACAGGGTGTCACCAGCTGGTCAATACCGAAATCAGACTGATTATACTCTTTGCAGCCGAAGATGGAAAAGCTCTATACAGTCAGCAAAGACAAGACTGGGAGCTGACTGTGGCTCAGATCATGAACTCGTTATTGCAAAATTCAGACTTAAACTGAAGAACATAGGGAAAACCATGAAGCCATTCAGGTACGACGTGAATCAAATCTCTTATGATTATACAGTGGAAGTAACAAATAGTTTTAAGGGATTAGATCTGATAGAGTGCCTGAAGAACTATGGACAGATGTTTGTGACACTGTACAGGAGGCAGGGATCAAGACCATCCCCATGGAAAAGAAATGCAAAAAGGCAAATGGTTGTCTGCGGAGGCCTTACAAATAGCTGAGAAAAGAAGAGAAGCAAAAGGCAAAGGAGAAAAGGAAAGATATACCCATTTGAATGCAGAGTTCCAAAGAATAGCAAGGAGAGATAAGAAAGCCTTCCTCAGTGACCAGTGCAAAGAAATAGAGGAAAACAATAGAATGGGAAAGACTAGAGGTGTCTTCAAGAAAATTAGAGATACCAGGGCAACATTTCATGCAAAGATGGGCAGAATAAAGGACAGAAATGGGATGGACCTAACAGAAGCCAAAGATATTAAGAAGGGGTGGCAAGAATACACAGAAGAACTATACAAAAAAAGATCTTAACGACCCAGATAACCATGATGGTGTGATCAATCACCTAGAGCCAGACATCCTGCAATGTGAAGTCAAGTGGGCCTTAGAAAGCATCATTATGAACAAAGCTAGTGGAGGTGATGGAATTTCAGCTGAGCTATTTCAAATCCTAAAAGATGATGCTCTGAAAGTGCTACACTCAATATGCCAGCAAATTTGGAAAACTCAGCAATGGCCACAGGACTGGAAAAGGTCAGTTTTCATTCCAATCCCAAAGATGGGCAATGCCAAGGAATGTTCAAACTACCACACAATTGTACTCATCTCACACGCTAGCAAAGTAATGCTCAAAATCCTTCAAGCTAGGCTTCAGCAGTCTGTGAACTGAGAACTTCCAGATGTACAAGCTGGAGTTACAAAAGGCAGAGGAACCAGAGATCAAATTGCCAACATCTGTTGGATCATAGAAAATACAGGAGAATTCCAGAAAAACATCTACTTCTGCTTCACTGACTATACTAAAACCTTTGACTGTGTGGATCACAACAAACTGTGGAAAATTCTGAAAGAGATGGGAATACCAGACCACCTTACCTGCTTCCTAAGAAAACTGTATGCAGCTCAGGAAGCAACAGTTAGAACTGGACATGGAACAACAGAATGGTCCCAAATTGGGAAAGGAGTACGTCAAGGCTGTATATCGTCACCCTGCTTGTTTAACTTATATGCAGAGTATATCATGAGAAATGCTGGGCTGGAGGAAGCACAAGCTGGAATCAAGATTTCTGGGAGAAATATCAATAACCTCAGATCTGCAGATGATACCGCCCTTATGGCAGAAAGCGAAAAACTAAAGGACCATTTGATGAAGATAAAAGAGTAGAGTGAAAAAGCTGGTTTAAAATTCAACATTCAAAAAACAAAGATCATGGCATCCGGTCCCATCACTTCATGGCAAATAGATGGGGAAACAATGGAAACAGTCACAGACTTTATTTTGGGGGGCTCTAAAATCACTGCAGTTGGTGACAACAGCCATGAAATTAAAAGACGCTTGCTGGTTGAAAGAAAAGCTATGCCCAACCTAGACAGCATATTAAAAAGCAGAGACATTACCTTGTCTTCAAAGGTCCGTATAGTCAAAGGTATGATTTTTCCAGTAGTCATGTATGGATGTGAGAGCTGGACAAAGAAGGCTTAGTGTGGAAGAACTGACACCTTTGAACTGTTGGAGAAGACCCTTGACAGTCCCTTGGACACCAAGGATATCAAACCAGTCAATCCTAAAGGAAATCAACCCTGAACATTCATTGGAAGGACTGATGCTGAAGCTGAAGCTCTAATACTTTGGCCACCTGATGCCAAGAACTGGTTCATTGGAATAGACCCGGATGCTTTGAAAGATTGAAGGCAGGAAGAGAAAGGGATTACAGAGGCCGAGATGGTTGGATGGAATCACTAATTCAATGGACATGAGCTTGAGCAAGCTCCAGGAGATGGTGAAGGACAGGGAAGCCTGGCATGCTGCAGTCCATGGGGTCGCAAAGAGTCAGACACAGCTGAGCAACTGAACAGAAACAACGGTTACAGCATTCATCAGTTACCAAGCACTTTCACTATATCAATAATCTTCTGCCAGGCAACTGTGGCTCTGTCTTCAAAGCCAGAAAACCTAGGCAGAGAGAGTGGAAGCAACTTGCCCCACACACCATCCACGCCTCTTGGAGGCTTATACTGCATTAAATACTGCATTCAATTCTTATACGGCATTAAACTTTTAACTGATTCCTTCAAAAATATGAGAGGGGCAATATTATAACAACATTTCAGTATAATTCACTTTGAAATTCTGCAGCATATTTTTATCAGATCTAGTTAATTTCCTAGGACTCATGCAGAGAAAATCCCATGTTCCATGCCAGAATTTATACCCCAGAACACAAGGTTAATCAAATCACACTGTGACCATAAACTAGGGTTGAATGGTTTCAGAATGATACATATAGAATGAGATGGGGGGGAAAAATGTATGTAAGGAGTATGGAAACATTGCTCTGAAACAGTGCAACTGAAAACATGGGGCACAAACAAGACTGTTTCTCATGGTGATTAAGACCTAGGGTTTTAAATTGAACATACATCGAAACACTACGTTGCACACGTAAAACTAATACAATGTTGTATGTCGATTATATCTCGCTTTATTCATCTAAAAATTTAAAAACTGAAAGTGAGCAATTTAAAATTTTCAGAACAATTTCACAGTGTAATAATACAACATCCCAGCAAGTGATCACTGGTTCCACTTTGTAAACAAGAGTGTGGACAGGCTGGAGCTGGACATCAAGCAGCTGCACGACAGTCATGCACGGGAGGAACACTTGAGGTGGGGACAGTTTTGAGTCATAACTGACCTACAGTGAGCTACATTTTCTTGTTGTTGTTTTTCGGCCGTGCCGTGTGGCTTGCAGGATCTTAGTTCCCCAAACAGGGATTGATCCTGGGGCCACCGCAGTGAAAGCTCCGAGTTGCAACCACTGGACTGCCATGGAATTCCCCCAGTTGTATATGTTTAAAGTGTATAATTAGATACATTTGACATACACACATCCCATGTGAAATCACCACCACAATCGAGAGAACAACAGCCTCAAGTGTTTCCCCAAGTTCCCTTGGTAATCCCCCCATCCCACTACCTTTCTCTCCTACCAATTTACTTTCTGTCATTAGTTTGCATTTTCTACGGTTTATATCAGTTGGATCACGTATCATGTATCCTTATTTGTCTGGCTTCTTTCACTTAGCATAATGCATTTGAGATTAAAGCATGCTATTTTATTTACATATAATGCACTCTTTTTTATTGCTGAGTACTCCTCCTCCATACAGACATAACATCTTAAGTAACCCCACCACTTACGGCCTTACACACAGTGAGTCCCCTATATAAATGGTTGAGGAGGAAAAAGCAATCATATACAACACATTAGCCTTTGCAGGTCATTTCCACACACAGCATGTCTTTTCCTTTATCCTGTATTGATCATCCATTGATCATTCGTTAATATTACATTGAACCATCTGAAATTAACAATGCTCAGCCATTTTTTTACCCTATGAAAACCACACTCTTACCATAAAAGAGTGGATAAAGGCAAGTTTTCTAAAAAGAAAGGAAGCGATTTTTTTAAAGGAACCTTGGAATATGAGGAAAGAAATAAGAGCATGATAGGCAAAAATACAGGTGAATTCAATAGTCTTTGCTTCTCCTATTAAGTCTTCTAAATTATCTTTGATGTTTGAAGCAAACATTATAAAAATGCTTGATTTGGTTCTAAATGTATTTAGAGGATATATTTCACTCATTACTGACCAGGGGATTTTTGCATAAACTAATCCCTATGGCCAGTAATGTGCTATGTAAGTGAACACTGAGACATCTCTGGTCAATAACGCTAAGGTAATAAAAGACATATCAATACATCTCTGGTCAATAATATGCTAACTACATAAAACTGAGGGAGGTTAAATGGTTGAAAAAGGAGGTTTTCTATACTTCACTTGAACGGGAGAAATGATGATACCACCAGACTGTGATTAAATTATATATAATATAAACATAAACAATGTTCTTTAAAAAACCCAAAGATGATCTAAATAAAAGAAGAGGTGTATTTTTATGTATGTGTGTGTATATTTTATTTTCTATACAATATGATGTTTTGACATTTTAAACAAACCATTCTGGCCCGGGAGAGAATGTCCTTCCTAGGGCCAGCCAATTCTTAGAGGTAGCTAAGGCCCAGGAAAGTGAAAAAGGAAAGTGTTAGTCACTCTGTCATGTCCAACTCTTTGCAACCGCATGGATTATAGCCCATAGGCTCCTCTGTCCGTGGAATTCTCCAGACAAGAATACTGGAGTGGGTAGCCATTCCCTTTTCCAGGGGACCTTCCTGACCCAGGAATCGAACATGGGTCTCCCACATTGCAGGCAGATAGTTTACAGTGTGAGTCCCCAGGGAAGCATTTCTTCAATATGCTAACCAGCAAACCCAGAACCATACCTCCTCTATCTGCTCCTTATACCTCAGAAGGCAAGACTCTTCCATCTTCATCATCCTAGGCCAGGTACCAGGCAGCTAGAGACTGTCATTATTCCCATAGGCTGCTGAAAGTATTCAGACCAACCAATTCTAAGCTATTTATCCTGCCCTGCCTTTCCCGCGGAAACCCCAACAAAGGCCACAGCCTAAGCACTCCTGATCTTCACCTCCTGACCACCTTGGTGTTTTCCACGTGGCTGTGTATGCCACCTGTCTCGAGAAGCACTAAGCATAAAAAACTCTACTTTCCTGAGCCTCTGCTCTTTCTCCTCGTGTGGCCAATCCTGACTGACCATCTCATAAATCAATACGGAAAGGAGATACACTAGATTCACAGATAGTAAGACTCACAGTGAAAATGTCAATTTCCCCCTAACTGATAGCCTGGCTTACCGAAATTCCTATCAAAATCCTACCAAGACTTTTTTATAGATATTGACAAGATTATCCTACAATTCATGCGGAAAAACAGAAGTATCAGAATTGCCAAAACGATTTTGAAAAAGGAGAATAAAGTGGTTGAAAACTGTTCTATCTGGTTTCAAGACAGTATACAGTTACAGTAATCAAGACTGTGAGTCAACGTCAGAGAGACAGGCTCTCAGATCAACAAACCAGAACACAGAATTCAGAACTAGCGCCACATTAGTAGATTTTTGACAAATGTGCAAAGGCAGTATAATGGAGGAAAGTCCATCTTTTCAACAAAGGTTGCTGGAGCAACTGGCTTTCCACTGGAAAAACAAGTAAACCTCAACCTAAGTCTGACGCTTTATATGAAGTATTAACTCAAAATGGATCATGGACTTAAACGTAAAACAGAAAAACAGAAGTAAAAAAAATATATATATATATATATATATATATGATAGTCTTCAGAAACTAGGTAAAGAGTAGATCTGATACCAAAAGCATAGAGACATTGTAGCAAAGAGGCTATACAACTGGCAAATAAACATATGAAAAGATGTTCAACAATACTGACTATTAGGAAAAAGCAAATTAAAACCACAATGAGCTATCACTACACCTCTATCAAAAACAGAGCGACAATGGCAATTGCTGCTAAGGATGGAGAGAAACTGGATGGCTCACACCATCTCTGGTGGGAATGTAAAATGGTACAGCCATGCTGGAAAACAGTTTGGCTGTTTCTCAATAGAAACACAACAAATGAACCACTAAACACACAGCTGCCACAGGACCTAGAAACTGCACTCATCAGCATTTATCCCAGAGAAATGAGCACCTCCATCCACACAAAACCTGTTGTGCAATTTTACAGCAGCTTTATTTGTAACTGTCAAAACTGGAAACGATCCAGGTTATCTTTCAGCAGGTAAATGAATACAGAATACTATTAAGCAATAAAAAATAACAAAATGTGAACACACGTTAACAACCAGAATGAAGAGTCAGAGAATTAAGTTAAAGGAAAAAGCCAGCTCTGAAAGGTTATATACATCTTCAAAATGAAAGAAGTACAGAAATGGAGAACAGATTAGTCAGTTGCCAGGGGTGGGAAGGAAGAGCATGAGATAGAGGGAAGTGGGTATGGCTATAAAGGGCAATAAGGGTGATCCTTGTGATGAAACTGTTCTGTTCATTAACTATCTCAACGTTGACATTCTGACTGTCATATTGCCTGATAGTTCTCCAAGATGTCACCATCAGGGAAAATTAGATGAAGTACCATATATACCCAGCATCTCTCTGCACTATTTCTTACAACTGCATGTGAATCTACAATTACCCCAAAATAAAATTTTAATTTTTTCAAGTTAACCTCATTCTAAATTCAAAACCCAGATCCAACTTTCTGTTTCACAAAATTCATAGCAGGGACATATAGCTCTGTTCCATTTTATCATCCACTGGCCATTTGGTATCAGTAAACATCACAGGAAATTAAAACATTTTAATGCTGCAGACCCTTAAACATATAAAACTGTCTGAACTGCCTCCAGCATAACAGAAACTGCTTTGAAACTAGATGCCTTGTAGACAGACAAACATCATATGATCTATGCGAGAAAAGTCACAGCTGGCCAACATCTCACTTGCAAAACTTAACTTTGGATAGCGTTTTACAATGCACAACAGATAAGTCTCCCTGCAATATTAACGTGTAGATTTTCCCCTCATTCTGTAAAAATTTCGAGAAACATTAATATTAAAAAGGAAAACTATAAGAATAACCACATAAATGACAAACACCAAGCGGGAAAAAATAACTTTATTGACGTAAGTATGACACTAAAATATGCCAATACTAAACAGAACAAAAACCGTAAACGAGACTGTTTAGTTCTCCTTCCAATTCAGAAATCCAAGTAATAGGTGGATATTGTTCTTAGGCATGTTTCTCCTATGGTGTATAAAAATTTACCTGGCCTTTTAACAATGAAACTAAAATAAATTTTTTTTAATGGGATGGATATTCATGTATTATGCTACTAGTGTGTGTATTTTTTGGAATATCTAAGGAAAATGAGGAGAATGGAGGGTGTCTTACTTCTAGAATTACTATGCTTTAAGGCGTATCTACACAATCACTGATTCTATGACCCTAAAAGAAACTATGCTTCTGCAACCATAGGCATGACTGGCTGCTTGATTACTTCAAATAACAATAATCATTTATAATTATAAATAATAATAATTATTATAATAACAACCAAATACAATAATAGGATTGTAATCCTATTTCTTAGGCCTGTATAGTCAAAGCTATGGTTTTTCCAGTAGTCATATATGTGGTATGAAACTGTATAAATGTGAGAGCTGGACAATAAAAAAGGGCTAAGCGCCAAAGAATTGTTGAACTGTGGTGCTGGAGAAGACTCTTGAGAGTCCCTTGGACTGCAAGGAGATCCAACCAGTGAATCCTAAAAGAAATCAGTCCTGAATATTCATTGGAAGGACTGATGCTGAAGCTGAAGTTCCAATACTTTGGCCACCTGATTCGAAGAGCTTGCTCACTGGAAAAGACCCTGAAGCTGGGTAAGATTGACAGTAGGAGGAGAAAGAGAAGACAGAGGATGAGATAGTTGGATGGCATCACTGATTCAATGGACATGAGTTTGGCAAGCTCCAGGAGATGGTGAAGGACAGGGAAGCCTTGCATGCTGCAGTCCATGGGGTTGCAAAGAGTAGGATACAACTGAGCAACCGAACAAAATCCTTTATCTTAAACTACTCTGAGGTCTTAAACTCAAAACTCATTTTACAACAACTTTGACAAGGGAAAGCCAGGCCTCTTTCAGCTTTATCTAAACTATCAGATTGACATTAGGTCGGATGTGCTTCAATTTCACACACCCAAACTAAGTCTCTTAGGCAGAGAGACCGATGAAGAAGTTCTGTAGTTATAAAACTAATATTCTGAACTCACACAGAGTTTGCTTGCTCCTAACTCTCAAAACATAGTTTTTAAATGTCCATGTTAACAGGTATACAATTAACAGCTACAAATAGAAATTGAAATAAACTCCAGACCAAAGAGACTACAGTGCTTTATTAGGCCAAAGGGACATTTTTTTAAGCCCTGTATACCTGTTCCCAATGGGAGATAACAGCAGCAGACATCACAACAACATAGTCTTTTAAATTAGATACTGTTCAGTATTCTTCCCTGCGGAAGTCCCAGCCTCTCAAGCAGGAGCATTTCACAATCTTAAAGGAACAGAGAATTCCAATGGATACCACTCTGCCCAAACTTTTTCTTTCTTAGAACACCATTTTCAATGTCCCAAACACAGCTTGCTCACATAAAACATGAACCTCATAATCCTGTCTTTAATTTTATTTGTGTTAAATCTCAGACTCCGCTGGGAACTGCATTTCAGATCTGTAGACTTGAAACCAAGTTCTCATTTTCAAAGTGTTGGTTTAAAAAGTGTGAGAGAGAGAAAACACACTAGAAACAGATAAGAGAAGGCTGAAGAGGCACAAACAGAAAGATGGTAAAGTTATTTGAAGAGAAAAAAAATCTGTACTATATCTAATAACTGGAAATATTACTGCAATGTTGCAACACTGTAAGAAGTTCTCCTTCGTGACTTCTGGATATCAAAGTGGATATAATCTTTAATCTCTAATACTCTGCATATTATTGATAATTGGGTTACTGCATTCAAATTGGCATCTAACTTCTAAAAGTAAATAATCCGGGAGAAAAAGTCAGTACTGCTATCTTCTCACTACCCTGCGGAGGCCTAAATGTACATAAACAACCTGGAACTGGTGGAATTTTTTCTCTTAAAGATTACGCACTGTCAGGAAAAGCAAATAAATGCATAAGTAGCTTTCTTTAACAGCCATCAAAAAAGTTTAGAAGCACTTGGTACACAAACTTAATCAAGTTCCCTGATTTTTTTTTTAATTAGATGTCAACAAACTTCAAAACTGCAAAAGAATATGTTACTTTTTGGCCACCAGTCATCCAATCCCTCTTCCTAACACCACGCAAGTTCCTTTTGAAGAAAATACCACTCCTGTCCTGTGCTTGTCTGTGCGATGACAAAGCAGGCCCTCCGAACATGGAAACTATAAGGGCCCTGGCTCCCTTCAGAAACATCGTCCCTCCTAGTCTGGTTCAATTAATGCTAAATCAGAAATACAGACACGGATGTAGGAAACAAGCTTATGGTTACCAGGGGATCAGGGGTAAGGAAAGTTATAAATTGGCAGACTGGGATTGACATATACACACTACACCACCCTTATGGCAGAAAGTGAAGAGGAACTAAAGAGTCTCTTGATGAAAGTGAAAGAGGAGAGTGAAAAAGTTGACTTAAAGCTCAACATTCAGAAAACGAAGATCATGGTATCCGGTACCATCACTTCATGGGAAATAGACGGGGAAACAGTGGCTGACTTTATTTTCGGGGGCTCCAAAATCACTGCAGATGGTGACTGCAGCCATGAAATTAAAAGACGCTTACTCCTTGGAAGGAAAGTTATGACCAACCTATATAGCATATTCAAAAGCAGTGACATTACTTTGCCAACAAAGGTCTGTCTAGTCAAGGCTATGGTTTCTCCAGTGGTCGTGTATGGATGTGAGAGTTGGACTGTGAAGAAAGCTGAGTGCCGAAGAATTGATGCTTTTGAACTGTGGTGTTGGAGAAGACTCTTGAGAGTCCCTTGGACTGCAAGGAGATCCAACCAGTCCATTCCAAATGAGATCGGTCCTGGGTGTTCTTTGGAAGGAATGATGCTAAAGCTGAAACTCCAGTACTTTGGCCACCTCATGGGAAGAGTTGACTCATTGGAAAAGACTCTGATGCTGGGAGGGATTGGGGCAGGAGGAGAAGGGGACGACCCAGGATGAGATGGCTGGATGGCATCACAGACTCGATGGACGTGAGTCTGAGTGAACTCCGGGAGTTGGTGATGGACAGGGAGGCCTGGCGTGCTGCGATTCATGGGGTCGCAAAGAGGCAGACACGACTGAGCGACTGAACTGAACTGATACATAAAACAGATAACTAATAAGAAACTATTGTATAGCACAAGAAACTCTACTCAATACTCTGTAATGACCCGTATGGAAAAAGAATCTTTAAAAAAGTGGATATACGTATGTGTATAACTGATTCACTTTGCTATACACCTGAAAACACAACATTGTAAATCAACTATACTTCAATAAAAATGTTTAAAAAATAAACTACATCACTAGCGGATTTCTTTTTGTTCTTTATATCTTATCAGAGAATAAAATTTTGTGTTAATTACCTCAAAATCAGAGGTCTTTTAAAAATAAAATAATAAATCAGAGTTTTATTCAAAATTAAAAAAAAAAAAAAAGACGAGGCCACAACCTAAACAGCCAGCAAGGCTCCTGCTCAGAAACCTGAACCTTGAGTGGAGTGACACAGAATAAACCAAGAGCTGAAGGTTACTAGCAGTGGCTCCAAGCAAGACTCCAAGAGGGCCCTGCTCCAAAGGCCCTCTGGAGCCGCCAGGCCCTGACTGCTCTAATCCTTCTCTTGGAGTCTCTGACCTTGCTCGTTTCCCCTAATCAACACCCTTTATGATCAAATTAGGCAGTCAATCTGCAGAAGCAGTAAACAGTACTTGTGCCGTACAGTTCCTCTCCCTTCCTGGACACATGAAAATATTTCCCAGCTCCCCTGAAGTGGGATGGGACCATGTGACTAACTCTAACCAACTGGCTGAAAGTAGAAATGAGGTGTGTACATGTGTGTGTACTAAATCGTTTCAGTTGTGTCCAACTTTTTGCGACCCTGTAGACTGTAGCCTGCCAGGATCCTCTGTCCATGGAATTCTCTAGGCAAGAATACTGGAGTGGGTTGCCATGCCCTCCTCCAGGGGATCTTTCCGACCCAGGAATCCATAGGCAATTTCCTCTACGCTATTCCCATGTCCCAGGAAACGTGAGCACACCTGCTGGATGGAGATGAACTGCAAGCAGCTGGGGCTCCGATGTCAGCTGCCCTCAGGGCACCCAGGCCAACAGCAAGAGAGTTCTAAAGCCTCGGAGGTTTTGATGGTTGCCATTACCACAGTATCAGCTAGTCACACCCCAACTAAGGCAGAATTCTAATCATCCAATTCAGACAGACCACTTTGGTCATACACAGTAATGACAAAATTTTTGTACCTTAAAATAATTACTGACAAAACAAGACAGTCAGTAAACAACTGCACCCATATCTTAGGGGAGAAGAAGATCATTTGTGTCGCCGCTAAGATCTGCCATCAACACTTGTATCATGGATCTGACACCAGAGCTGTGAAGCACCAATCACCAGAAAAGCTGTGAATGAGAAGTATACTGATAAATCCTGCCCTGCAGGTTAGGAAATTGGGTGTCAAATTGCCATAAATCTGTAATAAATCTGCAGTTTGAAACCAGATTAATCATTAAAATTCTTTTGCCCGTCTCTGGCAGATGGCAGGCAAGATGTCCTAAATATTCCTCCCACTAAAAATAATTTTAAAATGCTAGATAAAATATTTTTTAATGTCTTTATAAACTGCACAGCTGAACTGGCAGCTATGGGAATGTCAAAGACTGAAATTTGGAAAATATGCCAGCAGAGAGAAAACAGGAAAATAAGAAAACAAGTAAGCATTCAAGATACTTTAACCCTGCAGGCATGCGATCAATCATTGTGACCTTGAAATGACCTTATGAAATGGAACAAGTGACAAACTCCAGGGCTTGCCCAGAGTGTGGTATCACTTAGCAGACCATTCACATTAAGTTGGGATCCCAATGATGTATGAGTAAGAAATGAACCAACCTGCAAGAGAGGGCAGTAAGGAATCTTGAGACCTTGGCACTGAATGAAGCAAATGGAAAAAATAATCTTCCCTGAGAATCAACCCAGGCCTCGAAAGCAGGTATCCAGGTCACATTGACAATGCTTCTTGCCAGGGAGTCTAGAGATTCAGACCCTTAGGAGTTTGCCAGCCTGACAATTAAAACATGGCCTTAACGATGGCCTGTAATTAATGAGGTCAAAATACTAGGATTTTGCCAGCATACAGCAAGTGAATTTGCTCAGTCATGTCTGACTCTTTGCAACCCCATGGACTATAGCCCACCAGCCTTCTCTGTCCATGGAATTCTTCAGGCAAGAAGACTGGAGTGGGTTGCCATGCCCTTCTCCAGGGGATATTCCCAACCCAGGGATCAAACCCAGGTTTCCCACACTGCAGGTGGATTCTTTACCATCTGAGCTACCAGGGAAGCCCAAGAATACTGGAGTGGGTAGCCTAACCCTTCTCCAGGGGATCTTCCTGACCCAGGAATCGAACCCAGGCCTCCTGCATCACAGGCGTTTTCTTCACCAGCTGAGCGACCAGGGAAGCCCATAGAGCAGAGTGGTGACTCTCAAATTTGAGTGTGCATCAGAATCACTACGAGCCTGTAAAAACACAGAATGCTGGGCCATGCCCTAAGAATCTGCAGCTCCAACAAGTTGCCAAGTGATGCTGATGGCTAAACCATGCTTTGAGAATGACTACTGTGGAACTCTAGTGCCTGCACACTGAAATCACCTGTGAAGCTTTAACAACTACAGCTTTCTGCATCCAACTCCAGAGATTCTGGTTTAACTGGTCTGGGGCATGGCCTGGACATCAGAATTTTTAAAGCCCCTGGAATTCTAATGTGCTACCCAAGCTGAGAACCACTGCTGCAGAGGACGGAGTCAGGAGAAGCGCAGGGAACTGGAAATGCTGGAGTGGTTCTGCAAAGGGCAACCTAACCTGCCCGGCCACCCGCTAAACCACCCCTCCAGGGAGGATCTGAGAAACAAGCCTTGTGAGGGGGGCACCAGCACCCCTGAGCAGCCTTGCAGTGGAACTCTTGACAGGTCAGAGCCGACAGTGAGAAACACTGACCGTGGAGCTCAGTCCTCTGATCACAGAGGGAGCAATGGGATTTAGGGACAGCAAAGACCAATGGCAGCTCTTAACTACACAAATACCGGCGAGTCATGTGGCATTTTGGTGATCGGAGTATTCTGACCCACTAGAGTCTAAGACAGTGGTAAACTGACCATCAAATCAGCCTACTAAGCTTGGGCTTCCCAGGTGGCCCAGCAGTAAAAAAAAAAAAAAAAAAAAAAATGCCTGCCAATGCAGAAGACACAGGTTCAATCCCCAAATCAGGAAGATCCCCTTGAGGAAATGGCAACCTCCTCCAGTTTTCTTACCTGGGAAATCCCTGGTGGGCTACAGTCCATGGGGTTGCAAAAGAGTCAGGCACAACTTAGCAAGTGAACAACAAAAACTGATGCTTGACACAGAATAAGAACATTTCTAGGCCTACTGGGCAGAGACCCAACAGAAGTCCCCATATCAAGGACTCACAGCCTCTTATCCAGATCCCACAGCCAAGCTGGGTCACAGACCCAGAGCTCCTTGACTAAGCTGAAGGTCCCCTTGAAAGAGACCCCTACAAACTGGCCACAGGTAAATGATGTCAATCTGTCCCAACACTTTCATTCCCCAGAGGGTCCACAGCCCTTGACCATGTGACCGAGCACTGGAGAAAGGAAAACACCCAGACTCTCTGAACGCACTAGGTACTGTTTCTGAATGAGGGCTGATCTCCGGAGACCTAAGCTGCCACCACAGTCCAAGAGTCAGAGCAAGAGCTCATTAAGGGTCAGGGGCTAACATGGAGTCTTAGCCAAATCCACCTTACATCTGTCCCGTGATCCCAGACACCCAGCTCTGGTTACCTTCCCAGCCCGGGAACATACAGTGACCACAGATACCAAGTATTAGTAGGATGCTCACAGCAGATCCCTATTTAGAGTAGGAAGGATCAAAGCAGAAGAACACCTACCCCGCCTGTCCACTCAATGACAGTAAACCCAAAGCAAATCATGTCCATGGAGACTGACGATTAGGGATCACTGCCACAGAAGGCAAGGAAGGAGCCGAGGCAGGGATTTCTACCAACGTGCCCACTGAACTTGCCTGTCGGGCCAGTGCAGAAGCCACATGGATCGTGGATAGTGACTACTGGTTTTACAGATTTAATCAGATGATGATGCCAATTGTAGCTGCAGAGTCGGTTTCAAATGTGGCATCTTTACAGAAGCAAACCAACACAGTTCCTGGCACCTTGTATGGCTCTCTTTTTTATTCCAATCAGTTAAAAAAAAAAATCAGAAGTAGTTTCTACTTGCTGAATTGCCCCTGCATAAGTCAAGTCACCCATTCTGTCACAATACAGACTGTGACCATCTTGATACTCTGCAGGACACCATGCTGCTCTGTTACACTAAGGACCTGATGCTAACTGGATCTGGTGAGCAGCACTCTGAATCTGCATGCCAGAGGGTAGGAGATAAAGCCTTCAAAAAGTTCACGGTCTATTAACACCGCTCAAGTTCCCAGGAGCCCTCCTGGAGCATATGATCACGTTCCTTCTAAAGTGAGAGGGAATTTGCTGTCCCTGGCACTACCCACCAAGATTAGGAGGTCCCACGACTAGTGGGCCTGTCTGGATTTAGGGGTGCCAACCCATTTAGTGATCACTGACAAGGCTGCCAGTTTTGAGAGGGGCCCAAGAAAAAATTCTGCAGCAGGTCCAAGCTGGTCTGCCAGATGCAGCACAGGCTGTCCGAACAGTCTGTGGCAGAAAGGAACACTACAAAAAGCCTGTGGCAGAGTCAGAACCCAGGCCCCTCAGATTTTGGAATACGGTCTTACCCTACCCTCTGCCAATCTCCATTTGAAAAGCAGCATCTGGCTCCTTACTGGGCCCTGGCTGAGACTTAACGCCCATCTCTGGAAGACTATGGTACCTGATACGGCCATCATGAATCAGAAGCCACATAAAATTGGTTATGCACAATAGCGTTTTAAAACTGAAATGGTATGCATGACTCCAACCCACGCAGACTCCCGTACTCACGTTCGATAGGCAGGCAGCTCCGACTCCCTAGTACCTGCTGTCACCACTCAGCGCCTCTCCCTTCCTCAGCCCGCCCCCGTGACTCCCTATCAAGCTTTATGTCTCCTTCTTTCCAGGAGGAGAAGCACAGACAGACCTGGTGCACACATGGGTCTCCATGGCCCGCCAGCACCAGCAGAGAGCAGAAGGCCACTTCGCTGCAACCCCACCCACAGTGGGCAGGCCTGTTTATGGTAAATCTACATGCACTGCCTGGAGAGAGACAGACGCAGCGATGCATCGACACCGACCCAGGAGTAGCTGAGCTAGCAGGGCTTGCCTGATAGCTCAGCTGGTAACAAATTCACCTGTAATGCAGGAGACCCTGGTTCGATTCCTGGGTTGGAAAGATCCACAGGAGAAGGGACAGGCTACCTACTCCAGTATTCCTGGGCTTCCCTTGTGGCTCAGCTAGTAAAGAATCCACCCGCAATGTGGGAGACCTGGGTTTGATCCCTGGGTTGGGAAGATCCACTGGAGAAGGGAAACGCTTCAGTTTTCTGGCCTGGAGAATTCCATGGACTGTATGGTTTACGGGGTCTCACAGAGTCGGACACAACTGAGCAACTTTCAACAGGCTTGCCAGGGGGTCAAAAACTTGAAAAGAACACCACTGTACTAAAAATAAATTTTAAAAAAAAGTCTGGAGGAGAAACAGGTACAGACAGGCTCCTGGAATGGGAACAGAGTGGAGACATTCATGACCCATTCACATAAATGGCCGCAAGAGGGCCTTACCCAACAGCTGGAGGATCAGACCTATCCTGGGGACGCCAGGCAGCGTCCTTCGCTAGCACGGGTCCTCACTCAACAAGGCTGTGTACAAAGAACATGGAGGCAAGGATGGAGGCAGCACAGGGGCTCAACAGCACGGACTTTTGCTCACCAAGGCTAACTTGACTGCTGCCATGGTTGAGGGGCCACCTGCCATGAACAGAGGCCAACACAGCCGTGAGAGCGCTCTGGTTCCTGGAGGGCCCAGCCTGCAAGCCAGCAGCAGACTGCTTACACTGGGAGCCTCTGACCATGGAGGGACCACACTGTGCCCTCACTGGGAGAGAGGCCCCTGCAGGGAGGGGTGAGTCATTCCCACCCCAGCACTTGCGCCCACTCCACTATCGATGGTCGTGCCCCTTTCCACCAGTCTCCCAATTGCAGCTCCTTCAGGGTTCCAGGAACCACATCCATCCCAACCCACTTACTCTTTTTTTTTTATTCTGGGGGCCAAAGTTCAGTTCAGTTGCTCAGTCATGTCCGACTCTTTGCAACCCCATGGATAGCAGCACGCCAGGCTTCCTGTACAGCACCGACTCACGGAGCTTACTCAAACTCATGTCCATTGAGTCAGTGATGCCATCCAACCATCTCATCCTCTGTTGTCCCCTTCTCCTCCTGCTTTTCGGTCTTTCCCAGCATCAGGGTCTTCTCCAGTGAGTCAGTTCTTCACATCAGGTGGCCAAAGCATTGGAATTTCAGCTTCAGCATCAATCCTTCCAATGAATATTCAGGACTGATTTCCTTTAGAATGGACTGGTTGGATCTCCTTGCAGTCCAAGGGACTCGCAAGTCTTCTCCAACACCACAGTTCAAAAGCATCAATTCTTCGGCACTCAGCTTTCTTTATGGTCCAACTCTCACATCCATACATGACCAGAGGAAAAACCATAGCCTTGACTAGATGGACCTTTGTTGGCAAAGAAACATCTCTGCTTTTTAATATGCTATCTAGGTTGGGCATAGCTTTTCTTCCAAGAAGCAAATATATTTTAATTTCATGGCTGCAGTGATTCTGGAGCCCAAAAAAATAAAGTCTCTCACTGTTTTCATTGTTTCTCCATCTATTTGCCATGAAGTGATGGGACGCCGGATGTCATGACCTTAGTTTTCTGAATGTTGGGTTTTAAGCCAACTTTTTCACTCTCCTCTCACTTTCATCAAGAGGCTCTTTAGTTCTTCACTTTCTGCTCTAAGGGTGGTGTCATCTACATATCTGAGGTTATTGATATTTCTCCCAGCAATCTTGATTCCAGCTTGTTTCATCCAACTCGGTATTTCACATGATGTACTCTGCATATAAGTTAAATAAGCAGAGTGACAATACAGCCTTGACGTACTGCTTTTCCTATTTGGAACCAGTCTGTTGTTCCATGTCCAGTTCTAATTGTTGCTTCCTGACCTGCATACAGGTTTCTCAAGAGGCAGGTCAGGTGGTCTGGTATTCCCATCTCTTTCAGAATTTTCCACAGTTTGTTGTGATCCACACAGTCAAAGGCTTTGGCATAGTCAATAAAGCAGAAGTAGATGTTTTTCTGGAACTCTCTTGCTTTTTTGATGATCCAGTGGATGTTGGCAATTTGATCTCTGGTTCCTCTGCCTTTTCTAAATCCAGCTTCAGGGCCAAAAGGTGAGAACAATTCTGTTACCAACCCTGATAATTGTGTCATCCATTGTACTCATCATCCTTTTGTAAATAAACCATGAATGAATTGCCCCAATTTGAGTGAGCCACCAGTTGGAGAATGAGTGACAGTTACCTTTGAAAATCTTTGCTTCCTAGTTTTTTATACTGCTTTGTGAAACCAATTAATATGGAAAACGTCAGGGACTTCCCTGGTGATCCAGCACCTAAGACTCCATGCTCCCAATGCAGGGGGCCTGGGCTTGATCTCTGGTCAGGGAAGTAGATCCCACAGGCCACAATCAAGACCCAGTGAAGCCAAATAAATAATTTTTGAAAAAGTGACAGGTCCACCCCAATAGCTGGATTCATCCTCTCCTCCTTGGAAAAGAACACCAGAACAGCAATATTGTACACTTAGACCAATGAATAGGTTGTCAGGTTTCACTTTGAGCAACAGCCTTTTGGGCCTTCACAAACTATTGGTTATAATTGTCAGTTAGTTCTGGAAGTTTTGGCCACAGCAATCAGAGCAGAAAAAGAAATAAAAGGAATCCAAATTGGAAAAGAAGAAGTAAAACTTTCACTGTTTGCAGATGACATGATCCTGTACGTAGAAAACCCTAAAGACTCCACCAGAAAATTACTAGAGCTAATCGATGAATATAGTAAAGTTGCAGGATATAAAATCAACACACAGAAATCCCTTGCATTCCTATACACTAATAATGAGAAAGTAGAAAAAGAAATTAAGGAATCAATTCCATTCACCATTGCAACGAAAAGAATAAAAAACTTAGGAATATATCTACCTAAAGAAACTAAAGACCTATATATAGAAAACTATAAAACACTGGTGAAAGAAATCAAAGAGGACACTAATAGATGGAGAAATATACCATGTTCATGGATCGGAAGAATCAATATAGTGAAAATGAGTATACTACCCAAAGCAATTTACAAATTCAACGCAATCCCTATCAAGCTACCAGCCATATTTTTCACAGAACTAGAACAAATAATTTCAAGATTTGTATGGAAATACAAAAAACCTCGAATAGCCAAAGCAATCTTGAGAAAGAAGAATGGAACTGGAGGAATCAACTTGCCTGACTTCAGGCTCTACTACAAAGCCACAGTCATCAAAACAGTATGGTACTGGCACAAAGACAGAAATATAGATCCATGGAACAAAATAGAAAGCCCAGAGATAAATCCACACACATATGGACACCTTATCTTCGACAAAGGAGGCAAGAATATACAATGGAGTAAAAATCTCTTTAACAAGTGGTGCTGGGAAAACTGGTCAATCACTTGTAAAAGAATGAAACTAGATCACTTTCTAACACCACACACAAAAATAAACTCAAAATGGATTAAAGATCTAAATGTAAGACCAGAAACTATAAAACTCCTAGAGGAGAACATAGGCAAAACACTCTCCGACATAAATCACAGCAGGATCCTCTATGATCCACCTCCCAGAATACTGGAAATAAAAGCAAAAATAAACAAATGGGATCTAATTAAAATTAAAAGCTTCTGCACAACAAAGGAAAATATAAGCAAGGTGAAAAGACAGCCTTCGGAATGGGAGAAAATAATAGCAAATGAAGCAACTGACAAACAACTAATCTCAAAAATACACAAGCAACTTATGCAGCTCAACTCCAGAAAAATAAACGACCCAATCAAAAAATGGGCCAAAGAACTCAATAGACATTTCTCCAAAGAAGACATACGGATGGCTAACAAACACATGTAAAAATGCTCAATATCACTCATTATCAGAGAAATGCAAATCAAAACCACAATGAGGTACCACTTCACACCAGTCAGAATGGCTGCGATCCAAAAATCTGCAAGCAATAAATGCTGGAGAGGGTGTGGAGAAAAGGGAACCCTCCTACACTGTTGGTGGGAATGCAAACTAGTACAGCCACTATGGAGAACAGTGTGGAGATTCCTTAAAAAATTGCAAATAGAACTGCCTTATGACCCAGCAATCCAACTGCTGGGCATACACACCGAGGACACCAGAATTGAAAGAGACACATGTACCCCAATGTTCATCGCAGCACTGTTTATAATAGCCAGGACATGGAAACAACCTAGATGTCCATCAGCAGATGAATGGATAAGAAAGTGGTGGTACATATACACAATGGAGTATTACTCAGCCATTAAAAAGAATACATTTGAATCAGTTCTGATGAGATGGATGAAACTGGAGCCGATTATACAGAGTGAAGTAAGCCAGAAAGAAAAACACCAATACAGTATACTAACACATATATATGGAATTTAGAAAGATGGCAATGACAACCCTGTATGCAAGACAGCAAAAAAGACACAGATGTGTATAACGGACTTTTGGACTCAGAGGGAGAGGGAGAGGGTGGGATGATTTGGGAGAATGGCATTGTAACATGTATACTATCACGTAAGAACCGAATCGCCAGTCTATGTCCGACACAGGATACAGCATGCTTGGGGCTGGTGCACGGTGATGACCCAGAGAGATGTTATGGGGAGGGAGGTGGGAGGCGGGGTTCATGTTTGGGAACGCATGTACACCCGTGGTGGAGTCATGTCAATGTATGGCAAAACCAATACAGTATTGTAAAGTAAAATAAAGTAAAAATTAAAATTAAAATAAATACATACATAAATAAAAATAATAATTTTCAGTTAGTTATACTCATTTTTTTAAAAAAGGAAAAACTATTTGAGTCACCAGGGACATTGGATCCATATGTCATCTCAGCATCAGAGCCCCTGAAGCCCACTTTCTCGCTCAAGCAATGACATACACAGATGGCAACGATGTGGCAGCAGCTAAGGGGGGTGGCGCCAAGTCAACACCGAGAACCTGCCCACCATGACGAGAACAGGAATGCTGTCCTAATAAATGTCTTTTTACCAGCGTGGGCTATTGTCATGACTCCTAGCAATCACAACAGAATAAGACGCATATTCCTCCTTTCCACTCTTCTTCACCTTCCTCTGGTGACCACAGACTAATCCTGCCACAGATGGGGGAAGAGGCCACTCCAGGCAGAGGAAGCCAAGCCAGATGTCTATCACAGGCACAGCCACACGGTGGCAGGTCCCCTCTTCTGCATCTGATGCAAGCATCTCCTGTGGTGCAACTGGCATATATACATTTGTTGAGGGTTAAAATGACTGTTTTTTTCTGGGGAACAGCAGAACACAATTATGCATGCTCGCTATATAAATGTTTTCCTAAGAACTCAAGTTACCATTATCTGATAATAAAATTGAATGTTTTTGATATATAATAATTTAAAAGCTATGGCACAGAGACATAACTCCAATACTGTAGTTTGGAGCTGGCTACATATAGTTTATATATATATATATATATATATATATATATATATATATATAAAACAAGCTCACATCTATATATGTATATATATACACACACAACTAGTATTATTTACTTGTTACTATATTCTTAACATCATCTTTTCAACACTCCTCAGATAGAAATACAACGGAAGCTCATTTTTAAATTGCATTTCTCTGCTTCAGGGATCAGCTCTGATGAGTTGTATTCTCGGCAATTCTTTCCATCACCAATTCTCTTCCCATGTTTCTTTCATCTAACAGAAAATTAAATGTGATGGTTTGCTAGTTCCCAAGGATTACTAAATTGCATCACATTCAAATATATAAGCCTCACAATGGCTGCTCTAAAAATATTAAGCCCAGGTAAAATGAGCATAAAAATTAGTCAGACAGAAAACACAGAAGCTAAAAATCATTCTACAAGATGTCAGGTAAGAAATTATAAATGAATTCTATCATTATAAGAAATTAGGAAACACGCCTTTTAAATATGCTTTGATGTAAGATGTTTAATTTGTATGCAGAAGTTGATTCAAATATGCCAATTCCCCAAATGAAATGAACTTCAACATCATGGCTTAATACAACAAACCCAGAACATTTCACATCATTCTACACAAAGGCATGAACATGATTCAACTCCTGCTTTGTGAATTTCAACACATTTTATCTCTCATGATGTCCGAAAGGTAAGAGAAGAAGTTTGTTTAGCAGGGAGGTGTAAGGGCAAATTCACTGAAACTCATAAGGGGAAGGGTTATACATGACACCAGTCCCAGCTCGGGGCCTCGCACAAGCCAGAAATGGTCACACAGTGTCTGGTGTGAAAGATGGTGCCCTCCAGCCCTCCAGCACAGGAACCACCGAGGAGGCCGAAGTGAGGGACCCAGCCCTGCGGGGCCACTGAGTAACTCTTGACAAGAAGGGGAACAGACTCTACAAGGCAGGGGTAGTTTCTCAGGGAAACACACAGCACCACTTCTACAGATGGCCATCACCAAGAAAATCCTGCTCCAATGCAGGTTTTAGAGAGAAAGAAGTTCACAAAAACATGGTTAATGTATCAAGAGTTCTCCCCACGGGCAATACTTTGTTGAGAGCTCTGTCGTGGGCTGTAACACAAACCCTCACATACATAGCACTGATCTTAAGGGAGTCCTTCCTGTGGGACAGATTTCAATAGCACTTTATCCAACTGAGACAGAGATCATTCTCCCTCAGATTTCGGTGGAAAATCGATGTCTCTCTGTGCTTCACGTGGCCCTGCTGAGCAGCAAGCATCTTGAGCCAGAATCGAAGTGTGTACTTTGAGGCGAGGTGAGGCTGGTGTCTTCCTCACTCCGGCTGACCATCTCAAACCCTTGGTCTTGACCAAGGACCTGTGGTTCTGAGTCTTGCATCATGACATCACACTGTCACGATGATGACTTGAGCTCAGCGCCTTCAGCTACTGACCCCCGGCTCACACTTCCTGTCCACTGAGGCCACGGGCTCCTGGCTCACCACCGTCCTCTCCACCTGTACTCCTGCCCCCATCTTCAGCCAAGTGGCCATCTCCGTGAAGGACACACCAGAACCCTGACCATACAACAGTCCCTTGAGCTCATCACTCACTTCCCTGATCCTCTACCCTGAATCAGCCGCTGACCCACCATCACACCTGGAGCCCTCATCGTATCTCCAATACTTCTCCAATTCAAACACTCCCTCACTGCCACTCAGAGCTTCTCTCAAGCTTCCTTATCCAAAGCCCTTCAGCAATATTTCTTTAAACATCCAAGCCCATGAGCCCACCACCTTCTCACAGTCTTTACATGCTTTACAGACGGGGTTCTGGGGAGAAAGACAAAACAGCAAGGCCTCAGCCAAGAGGGCTTGGGAGTGACCACTCCCTCCCCTCAATAGACTCAACCCTTCCCTTGATTAAAACCCAACTGTCTTCCACAGAACATCACACAACCACTAGGCAGACTGTGATGAAGAATTCAAGGTGAAATAAATCAAACTTGGTTTCTACTGAGCCCTCTTTTCTTACCATTCTGAGATGACAGCTCCGTATCTTCTCTGCCTTTCTGCAGTGGTGACCTTGATGTACTCCATCATCAGAAGCCATTAGATACAAGATCCCTCACTCTCCACCACCAAATCTTAACCCCACTCCATCTACAATGATCAATCCTTTCTTGCTGTGACAGTGAATTGTATCCATTCTCTCCTTTAAGGCAATCAGCCTGTTATCATTCATGCTGTGTTGCCTGCCCTGCACCTTTTCATAAAGCTACATAAACCTGATGTTGTATAAATATAAACAAACAAATATCGATGTATGTACTCTTATATACATATATGTGTGTGTGTACATTACACTGTACGGGGGAGTGTGGGTTGAATTGACCAGTGAACTCATACAAGCCCAGAGCTGTTTTGGGCAGGTTTTTTACTAATGTATTCACAGACACAGAGTTTTCCAAATTTGTGTCTTCTTCCATCAGTTCCAGAAAGTTGTGTTATTCGGGCAACCTGACCATTTAAGTCATCAGGTAAGCAGGCATGAAGTTACTCAGTCCCTTGAATGTTTGGTTTTCTCCCTGCTGTCTTCCTTTCAGTCCTGATATTGTTTATTTGCATTTTCTCTTTATTTTCCTTTGGCTATAAGTTTTAATAATTTTAAGTTAACAAAATATGAACTATTGATTTTTACTGGGTTTTATATACTTACTTTTCCAGTTCATTGATTTCAGCTCTTACTTTTTATTATTTCCTTTAATAGAGTTGGGTTGAATTTCCTCTAAGCTTCTTAAAATGGAACTTAAAACATTTTTGATTTACAATATAGTGGTTTTCAAACTATAGTCCCGGAACCAACAACATTAAAAAGTCCTCTGGGAACTTACTGAGACACAAATGCTCATGCCCTCCTCCAGATCTACTGAATGAGAAACGCTGGAGGGGAGGTCCAACAATCCACATTTTAATAAACCTTCCCAGTGATTCTGATGTGCATGAGGCTGTTCACAGCTAATGTTTGCCATACAAGCACTTAAAGCTGTGGATTACTCCCCTCTTAGTACCACCTGAACAGCATCACAGAAACCTTGATGTGTTAGGTGTCCTTCATCATTAGGTTTAAATGTTACATAAATCCTCTTGGGAGATCTTCATTAACACATGAGTTACTGTTGGTGGGAATGTAAACTGGTACAGGCACTATGAAGAACAGTACAAAGGTTCCTTAAAAAACTGAAATTAGAATCACCAGTAAGGTCCACTCCTGGGCATGTATCTGGAGAAAAGTCTAATTTGAGAGACATACACCGATAGTGTTCACTGCAACACTATTTACAACAGTTAAGACATGAAGACAATCTAAATGCCCATCGACAGATGAATGGATAAAGAAAATGCAGTAGATTAAATATATACGCAACGGAACCTACTCAGCCATAAGAAAAGAATGAAATAATGGCATTTGCAGCAACATGGATGAACCTAGAGAATATCATACTACATGAAGTAAGCCAGACAAAGACAAATACGATACCACTTCTGTGTGGAACTTTTTTTAAAAAGATACAAATGAACTTACTTGCAAAACAGAAATAGATCCACAGAAATAGAAAACAAACTTATGGTTACCAAAGGGGAAAGGAGCAGGGGATAATTTAGGAATCTGGGACTAGCATATGTACACTCCTATAAAAATAGATAAGCAACAAAGACCTAGTATACAGCATAGGAAGCTATACTCAATATCTTGTATAAGAGAAGAGAATGTGACAAAGAATAGATCTATACCAGCTCAGTCACTTAGCTGTGCCCAACTCTTCGCGACCCCACGAATCGCAGCACGCCAGGCCTCCCTGTCCATCACCAACTCCCGGAGTTCACTCAGACTCACAGCCATCGAGTCCGGGATGCCATCCAGCCGTCTCATCCTCGGTCGTCCCCTTCTCCTCCTGCCCCCCATCCCTCCCAGCATCAGGGTCTTTTCCAATGAGTCAACTCTTCGCGTGAGGTGGCCAAAGTACTGGAGTTTCAGCTTCAGCATCATTATCACGTGTAACTAAATCACTGCCCTGAACATCTGAAACTAGCACAGCATTTTGAGCCAACAATACTTCAATTAAATAAATCATGAAACTGATGAATAAAGAAAACAAACATCAGATAACTTAGAAGTAATTTGCTTAATTTCTAAACATTTGAGAAATTTTCTAGATTTCCTCTTATTAACTTCTAATTTCATCCCATCACTGTAAGAGAATATATCCTAAGTGATTTTAATCTTTTGTTAAGATATGTTTTATGGCTGACAATACGGTCTTAGTGAATATTCAGTGTGCATTTTAAATAACTATATTTCACAGTTGTTTGAATTAGTATTCTATAAATGTCAATTAATTCAATTTCATTCATATCATTCAAATCTTCTATCAATATGTTCTTTTCTTGCCTGTTTAAAAAATATTCAATTTTTAACATATTTAGTAACATATTTGTCTACTTCTCCTTTTAGTTCTGTCAATTTTCCCTTTATTTTAAAGTGCTCATAGTTGGTACATATAAATTCAGGGTTGTACATATAAATTCCTAATGCACTGAAGGAGCCTCCCTGGTGGCTCAGTGGTAGAGAGTGCAGCTCCCACAGAGGTCCTTTGTCTCCATAGGTTAGTTCATTCCTGACTATTCAATTTTGTTGCAGTGGTGAAAGGAACTGTTTCCTTAGTTTCTCTGACTTTTCACTGCTAATGTATAGGAATGCAAGGGATTTCTGTGTATAAAATTTTATATCCTGCAATTTTACTATATTCACTGATTAGCGCTAATAATTTTCTGGTGGCATCTTTAGGGTTTTCTATGTAAAGAATCATGTCATCTGCAAACTGTGAGAGTTTTACTTCTTTTCCAAACTGGATTCCGTTTCTTTCTTTTTCTTATCTGATTGCTGTGGCTAGAACTTCGAAAACTATGCTGAATAACAGTGGCGAGAGTAGGCACCCTTGTCTTGGTCCTGATTTTAGAGGAAATGCTTTCAATTTTTCACGATTAAGAATAATGTTTGAAATGGGTTTGTCATATATGGCCTTTATGATGTTGACACATGTTCCTTCTATGACTACTTTCTGGAGAAACTTTTTATTATAAATGTGACCATATGGTTTTTATTTTTCAGTTTGTTGATATGGTATGTCACACTGACTGATTTGCATATATTGAAGAATTCTTGCATCCCTGAGATAAAGCCCATTTGATCACGATGTATGATCTTTTTAATGTGTTGTTGGATTCTGTTTGCTAGATTTTGTTGAGGATTTTTGTAAGACACTGATGAAAGAAATTAGAGATGACACAAATAGATGAAGAGATATACCATGTTCTTGGATTGGAAGAATGAATACTATGAAAATGACTACACTATCCAAAGCAATCAGTAGATTCAATCCAATCCCCATCAAACTACCAACGGTATTTTTCACAGAACTAGAACAAATAATTTCACAATTTGTGTAGAAACACAAAAGACCCCAAATAGCCAAAGCAATTCTGAGAAAGAATGGAGCTGGAGGAATCAACCTTTCTGACTTCAGACTTTACTACAAAGCTACAGTTATTAAGACAGTATGGTACTTGCACAAAAACAGAAATATAGACCAATGGAACAAGAGAGAAAGCCTGGAGATAAATCCACGCACTTATGGTCACCTTGCCTTTGACAAAGAAGGCAAAGATACACAACGGAGAAAAGACAATCTCTTCAATAAGTGATGCTGGGAAAACTGGGCAACTACGTGTGAAAGAATAAAATTAGAACACTTCCTAACACCACACACACACACACACACACACACACACACACACACACACACTCAAAATGGATTAAAGACCTAAATGTAAGATCAGAAACTATAAAACTTAAAGAGAAAAACATAGGCAGAACACTGTCATAAACCACAGCAAGATCCTCTATAAGCCACCTCCTAGAGTAATGGAAATAAAAACAAAAACAAACAAATGGGACCTAATTAAAAGCTTTTGCACAACTAAGGAAACCATAAGCAAAGTGAAAAGACAACCCTCAGAATAAGAGGCAAAATGGCAAATGAAACAACTGACAAAGAACTAATCTCCAAAATACACAAGCTCGATACCATAAAAACAAACCACCCAATCAGAAAATGGGCAGAAGACTTAAACAGACATTTCTCCAGAGACGACATATGGATGGCTAATAAACACATGAAAAGACAACCAACATCGCTTGTTATTCAGTTCAGTCGCTCAGTCGTGTCTGACTCTTCGCGACCCCATGGACTGCAGCACGCCAGGCCTCCCTGTCCATCACCAACTCCCGGAGTTCACTCAAACTCATGTCCATCGAGTTGGTGATGCCATCCAGCCATCTCATCCTCTGTCATGTTATTAGAGAAATGCAAATCAAAACGACAATGAGATATCACCTCACATGGATCAGAATGGCCATCATCAAAAAATCTACAAACAGTATATGTTGGAGAGGATGTGGAGAAGACGGAACCCTCTTACACTGTTGGTGGGGATGTAAATTGATACAGCCACTATGGAGAACAGTATGGAGGTTCCTTAAAAAACTAGGAATAAAACTTACCATATGACCCAGCAATCCCACTACTAGGCATACACCCTGAGGAGATCATAACTGAAAAAGAAATGTACTCCAGTGTTCACTGCAGCACTCTTTACAATAGCTGGGACACAGAAGCAACCTAGACGTCCATCAACAGATGAACAGGTAAAGAAGCTGCAGTCATATACACCATGGAATATTACTCAGGTTTAAAAAGGAATGCATTTGAGTCGGTTCTAATGAGGTGGACAAACCTAGACCCTATTATACAAAGTGCAGTAAGTCAGAAAGAGAAAGACAAATATTGTATATTAACACATATATATGGAGTCTAGAAAGATAGTATTGATGAACCCATCTACAGGGCAGCAGTGGAGATGCAGACACCGAGAACAGACTTATGGACACAGTGAGGGGGAGAGAAGGTGGGATGATTTGAGAGAGCAGCCCGGAAACATACACATTACCATGTGTAAAGTACACAGACAGTGGGGATTTTCTGTATGACAGAGGGAACCCAAAGTTAGTGCTCTGCGACAACCAAGAGGGATGGGGTGGGGAAGGAGGTTTAAGAAGGAGGGGACATATGCATACCTATGGCTGATTCATGCTGCTGTACGGCAGAAACCATCACTATATTGTCAAGTAACTATCCTCCGATTCAAAATTTTTAAATTTTTTTTTTAAAAAAGAATCTGCCTGCCAATGCAGGAGACACAGGTTCAATCCCTGAGTCAGGAAGATCCTCTGGAGAAGGAAATGGCAACCTACTCCAGTATTTTTGCCAGGAAAATGCCATGGACAGAGGAGCCTGGCAGGCTACAGTCCTTGGGGTCTCAAAAGAGTGGGACACAACTTTGCAACTCAAACAACAACAAAATGCATTGAAACTTTAATTATGAAACACCTATCTCTATCTCTAGTGTTACTCCCTCAGTATCTATCCTTTTATTAACATAGCCATGCAGCTTTCTTATTGGTAGTGTTTCTATGGTATATCTTTTCCCATGTTTTAGTCTATCTTCATATTTAAAGTATGTCCTATGTAAGCTTCATATAGCTAGGTTTCTCCTTTTAATCCAGTATGACAACTTGTGCCTTTTAAATGAAGTATCTACGCCACTGAACTTTAATGTGATTGTTAATGTGATGTGGTTTAAGTCTATTCACCTTCTACTTGTCCCATTTGATCTTTCTCCCTTTAATCCTCCTTTCCCAACTTTTGCTTGAGTTCAGAATTGCATTGCATTTCTTCTACTGACCAAATTAGCGATAGCCGTTTGCTTACTTTTTTACTAGATACTCTTGAGATTATGATAGCATCTGTTAAGTAATCACATTTCACCTTACATCAGCATTACCCTATTTCACATACAAAACACATACAATGTATACATACAACATAATATATACATAAACTATAGAATGAGCTAGAAAAAAATGTTTGATGAGATAATTGTTGGAAATTTTCCAAAATTTTCTGAAGTCTCCAGCTAACTTGGAGGCTGTGTGTTTGTGTTTTGAGTGACACTCCCTGGAGCCCAGCAGAAAGCAGTAGGGTGAGAGGTCAGAAATTTCAACAATTGCCCAGAGCTGGGGATTTAAGAGTTTGGTGATCAAGTCCCACCAAGTTCGGAACTGGGATTCAGTCCCTTGACCTAGGAAGACTGCTGGGTTCTCCTTGGAGCAAAGGCCCGAGGATAAGCCAGTTGAAAACATAGGTCACACGGTCAGCTTCCTTTCTTCCAAGCTGGGCGTCCCCTCCACCTTTTACTTACTTCTGTTTTATATTCTGTCTAGATTCCTTATCATTATTGGCAGAAGCTTCTCATCCATTACCAGAACCACAACCCCAACCCAGGTCTGATTTTTATGTCAGTTTTTCACCTGGGAAGAAGTGTAAATGCATACTCCGAACAGTAATAAAACCAAAAAAAACTCTGGTTACAAACTTATATAAAAACTTTAAACTTTTCTAGAGCTAAAGATAAAATCAACAAGCTTCCCTGATATCTCCCAGTGCAGATAACTGGGAGATATCTCCTTTTCTTATTCTTCCTGAAAATTCCCCTTCTTCCTACAGGTGTAGCTCTTCAAGAGCCTTAGTTCCAACTAACTGCTGCTGGGCAACCTAAGGCCTCAACTTCTATTATCAAGTTCCACAAGATTTCAAAACTCAACAACAGTAACCGCCACCCGACCCTGCCTCAGAGAGCCTCAGTCTTACCATTTCCCATTTCAGCTCTGCTTCTGACTTGTGTGAATTTCCCTTACTTTCCCAGACATCCAACTAAGTATTTTAAAAGTCTTTGTTACATTTTATCCTGATTTCTAGATTTTTTTTTTTGTTTGTTTTGCTGCTGTGGGAGGATATCCAAGTAATCTAAGTAGCTAAGTTATCATAGTTCGAAAAACATGTTATTTTATAAGTAGAAAAGAAAAGTATAATAGACAGTACATGGGGAAAACTCTAGGTAAAAATAACTTCATTTATGTAACATGAAACATGTACATCCCACAAAGTGGAACAAGTATCATTTGTTCTTCCAAAAAGTGATACGTTGGAAATGAGGATTGTGGGAAATAAGGACCATGACAGAGCTCACTGCACGCAGTTGTTTCAGTGATGAAAAGCTACAGCATGCAAGGCACCAGGGGAGCGGTGCAACTGTGCAGCGTAACAGAGAGCAAGAGCCTAAAGCGGACACGCTGTACCACAACCTGCAAGATAGATGCCAGAACAGTCAACTGTCCATAAATACAGTTCATCATGTCCTGCGTTTAGAGTCCCACAGCCACACAACGTTCAGAGAGAACGAAGCTGGATAATGCTCCATATCACTGTGTATCTACCGCTTCACATAAAATTCAAATCTAAAACCACAGGGAATTCGGCTCTATGTTATGTGGCAGCCTGCATGGGAGGGCATTTTCAGGGAGAATGGATACATGTATATGTCTGGCTGAGTCCCTCTGCTGTCCGCCTCAAGCTCTCACTTGTTAATTAGCTATACTCCAATACAAAACAAAAAGCTTAAAAAAAAAAAAAAAAAGCCTAAAACCAATTCAGTAGAAGGCTGAATAACAGAGAGTCAATACACTTAAGTTAAGAATTCATAAAATAATGATTATCCTATCAAAAAAAATGACATAAAAAGTAAAATAAATTTGAAAGCTGGATGAATTTTCAAACAGTAACAGCAATAATACAGTTGCATACACAATGAACTAAGTGAATTACTCTGCTGAAAAGGAGAGAAAAACACAATGGGAATTAGTGACAGTTAGTACACTGATTAGCATGTCATGAACTAAAATCATGAGTTTTAATTTAGAAAAAGGTTAAAACAAGAGAGTTACAATTCATGCAAGTCTTTAAGTTATTTTCTTACTGTACACTCAACTTGGCAGTGAAAGTGACCCTGCAAAGGAGATGTCTGGCATCACCTCTTTAATCAAATGATCCTAGTAAGTTCAAACACCATATGTTTCCTGACACGAATGAAATACGAAGGACCCAACATCATCTATGATATAGTATTTCTAAAAAGAATTTAACTGGAATCCATCAAGTCTCTAGACCTAACTTAAAATTTATAGGAAACGGTGGGACTAGAGAATCAAATTTAATGAGAACACGAGAAAGCAAATAGACAAATATGAACATTGCACAAGGCAACTCACTTATTAGACTTTTCAAGAACTGTGTCATGGGGGGGAAACAATGGGGAGAGAAATCCAGAAAAAATACGAGCAAAAAGAATGCAACAGAGCATTATAAAGATGTTAATACATCACAAGTGGAAGGCCTTCTAAAGATGCTAGGGTGGTTTAATTTTAGGACTGCCATTGACATAACCTACCTATTAATAGAGATAAGAATAAAACCCATACAATCACCTCTATAGACATCACAGAATCAAATTCAACACTCATTCGTGTTAAAAAATATGCTAAAAATAAAGAACTTGTTAGATGCTAATTTACCATGATTTTATACCAAAGCCAAGTATTAATGAGAACACAGAGCATTGAAAAGCCTCTCTCACCGGTGGAAGGATTTTAAGGCTGTACAACTGTTTCAGAAAACAGTTTAGATGACCCTGTGAAGTTGAACATACACATATCCTATGACCTAGCAATTCTAACGCCTAGGTTTATGCAACAGAAGGCTCACATGAGTGCATCAGAATGTTTTTACAAGATTTACCTGTAATAGCCAAACATGGCAAACAACCCGAATGTACATCACCAGTGGTGTGATGGTGTAATGGAAGGGAGTCACAGACACCCCAAAACGAGGGTGAATTTCACAAACATGACATGAAACAGAAGAAGCCAGAGGCCACGTGCTGTGTGATTCGATTTGAATATAACTCACTAACAGGCAAAGTAATCACAGCATCAGAAGGTACAGCAGCAGTCACCTTCAGGGTAAAGGGAGAGATTAGTGATCAAGATCAGGCCCAAAGGATCTCCTGGCACGCTGGCAAGGTTCTGTTTCTTGAACCAGGGGCAGTTTCCTGGGTTTCCACTTTGCAACAATTCACTGAGCATGAAATTTCTGTTTTGTGCACATTTCTGTATATTTGTAACACTTCAGTAAAAAGAGTATTACCATCTTTAATCCAAAAAGCGCACAAAGCAATCCCTGAGTCTATAATCCCAAAATATGTAACACAAAAGGAAAAAATATATAATTATATATCAAATTGGTGACAAGATTATTTGAATTGATCTGAAAACACAGTTTCTGTCTGTAGATTGTATCCCATGGACCAAAAAATAATAATAGTAACTTAAACAGCACTTTTTAATTTTACTGTTACTAATAATATGGTTATTACTTTTAAACCATTTATTCTCAACTATCCGTAAAAGAAGATAAGTGTATTGATGTCATGAGCAATTAAGGTTTTCAGCCTCTAACAAGAGCACTGGAATTTTTAAACAGAAAAGTTGTGAACTGAAAGTACAGGTACAACTGAACTTGTGATTTTTCTCTTTACTAACAATTCCTAGCTAGAAAAAACGACAATCCCAGCATCAGTGACAGCCAGACCCGGACTGTGCTCTCTAAGCACCACGGTCAGCTAAAATTAAATACAGTTTCCTGTAGAACTGACTTCAGAACTAAAGGCTGACTATTCCCAAGAATAGTGAAATCTTGTTGACAGAAAGCAACTAAGTTATCAGGACAATAATCGGCTCACACAGAGAGGAGAAAGGAGCAAACTCGAACGGGCTCTTGAGTTCCATCTCAGTCCGAAAGACTAATGCCTACAGAAGCCTGAAATATCCAAACATACATATGTAGATCCGTAATTTCTTCATACAAAAAAAAAAAATCTCACTGGACAGAATTAAGACTACTAATGTACAACGTGTTATTCTGAATATTGGTCTACAAAGGTGATAATCATTCATCCTGCCTTTGCTAAACACACTGTATTTCTGGATAACCAATTAGCTGAGATGGGAAAGTTTTAATACCAGCTGTAAATGAGAAAGGAATTATAGAAAGAAAAAAATTCTCATTTTGGGAACACTGAAGGACTATGCCACTAGGCACTGATCATCGATAGAGGCTAGAACTCTTAAGAGTGATGGAGAAGTTCAAAATCATAGCGTTGACAGCACCTGAGACTAGTGACCAATCACACTATCACCAACCAGACATTATTATATGCATCTTCCTGTGATGCTTATAATGCATATTATATGCATTTTCCTTCAGGAAACACAGAGCGCCAACTAGGAAGAATTTCGACCCTTTCTCCATAAAACAACTTGAATCTCAGCAAGTCTACATATCTAACAAGCAGTTCATGGGAAACAAGGGTGAGAGAAGACCAGAAAGGACAGAATAAAACTTAATAAAATTCAGCTCTGGTTAAAACAAGGGCCAATTTGTCTTTGATAAATAAATGGCACTAAAAAATAACAGGAAAATGTTTGAAATTCAGGGACTTAATAGTCAATGTTCTCTAAATGTAGTACCGGACCTTGTTTCAGTCCTGGTTCAATGAAAAAGTACACAATGACATGTGTGAGACATCAGGGAAATCTGAACACTGACTGGTACTATATATTAGGCAACTACTGTCGATTGTGTTAGCTGTGGTAACAGCATGGTGGTTGTATTTTTTTAAAGCCTTTTCTGTTAGATATATATACCAGAGCATTTATGAGCACAGTATGAGGTCTAGGATTTTTTTTTTTTTTAATACTATAGCAGGGGTTGGGGCGTGGGAATTTCCCTGGCAGTCCAGTGGTTAGGATTCCACACTTTCTCCTGGGGGCTGGAGTTCAATCCCTGGTCAGGAAACTAAGATCCTACAAGCAGGCCACATAGCACCGCAAAAAAAGAAACAAAACAAAAAAACAACTGTAACGGGGAGGGGGAAGACAGAGGGAGGAAACAGGGAGGGAGAGTGAGAGGGTAAGACGACAGACAGACAGTATTCATAAAATCTCAGTAACTGTTGGAAGTGATCTCAGTATTTCAGTCTCTCTACTTGTATGTATATTGAGATTTTCCATAATGAAAATATTTAATGAAGGGATCAAACTAGAGTACTGTTAATATTCCTTCCAGTTCTGAATCTTAAGGTTTTGTATTCAATTTCCTAAAATATATCCACCACATGTTTAAGATTTAAATATATGTAACATAATATAATATTTATTTTTATTATTACACATAAGAACCACAACAAACTCAGGGTGATAAATGTGTTGCCTAGGAGGAAAAGTATAAGAAGCTGGCTATATTTTTCTGTAGAAAACATAAGGAAGAATTTAATAGATGCTTCTAAATATATACCAGAGACCACAACTAGCTCTTTTCTATAGCCAGTGATGGCAGAATAAGATGGAAGGGACTTAAACTGTATCATAAGAAAAATAAAATAGATTTTTCTCCATCCATCTCTTCCGTCTCCTTGTAACAAATTATACTGCCACACTTTCCTGCCATTCTTGTAATCGTTTATTAAATCTTTTAACATGGACTGAATACCAGATGTACACACGTTACTTGGCTAGCTAGGCACCACGGATTACAGTGATGAATAATGAGGTTCTATAAAAAGAGAATGAAATGGTGCCATTTGCAGCAACATGGATAGACAGAGATTATGGTACTAAGTGAAGTAAGACAGAGAAAGACAAGCGTCATATGATATCACATATATGGAATCTTTTAAAAAGAAAGATAATACACATCACCTATATACAAAACAGAAATAGACAACAGACAAAGAAAAAAAAAAAAAAACTCATAGCTACCAAAGGGGAAAGGGGAGGAGGATAAATTAAGAGTTTTGGATTAACATATATACACTGCTGCTAAGTCACTTCAGTCATGTCCAACTCTGTGCGACCCCATAGACGGCAGCCCACCAGGCTCCCCGCTCCCTGGGATTCTCCAGGCAAGAACACTGGAGTGGGTTGCCATTGCCTTCGCCAATGCATTAAAGTGAAAAGTGAAAGTCAAGTCACTCAGTCGTGTCCAACCCTCAGCGACCCCATGGACTGCAGCCTTCCAGGCTCCTCCGTCCATGGGATTTTCCAGGCAAGAGTACTGGAGTGGGGTGCCATTGCCTTCTCCAATATATATACTTCTATATATAAAACAGATAACAAACAAGGGCCTACTTGTATAGCACAGAAAACCATACCTAGTATTTCATAATAACTTATAAGGGAAAAGAATCTGAAAAAAGAAGAGATACAAACAGATACACATATAACTGAATCACTTTGCTGGACATCTGAAAGTAACACACTGTAAACCAATTATACGTCAATAAAAAATTCTTTTAATTAATAAAATAAAATGAGGTCTATGCCTGTAAAATGCCTGCTGCTGCTGCTACTGCTAAGTCACTTCAGTCGTGTCCAACTCTGTGCGACCCCATAGACGGCAGCCCATCAGGCTCTGCCGTCCCTGGGATTCTCCAGGCAAGAACACTGGAGTGGGTTGCCATTTCTTTCTCCAATGCATGAAAGCCTACAGGATCTTCAACCACGAGTTTTACTGAAACGTCCTGGAGAAATCAGGGCACATCTCACCCTTGAAATTTTATTAATGATTTACTGAAAAACTACATATGAACACACAACTGTGCTACAGAAACCTTGTCTCAAGAGTTCTGAACCTAAGGCTCATAGATGGGCCTCACAGGAATCCGCATCTCCTGAAATGACTGCACTGTTCTCAAGAGCCTGCCATGGCTTTCCTTAATCTAAAATGGACTGGAATCACATCTCATGCAGCAGAAACCAAAGCAACAGGGAAACGATGAACAAAGTGCCATGTACCTGCCAAGCTTATTTCTTCCTGAAGTTCTAGCTTGTAAAACTTTGCTTCCAGTGTTTGAGCGTCCTCTAGTGGTTGTCTCAATTGCTACAGTCAATTGGTCTTAATGGTGGTGTACCTTGTAAAACTTTGTTTCCTGTGTTTGAGTGCCATCTAGTGGTTGTTTTCGATTGTTACAGAACTAAAAATTTTGTTGGATTCCATGGACATGAACTTGGGCAAATTTCAGGAGATACTGAGAGGCAGGGAGACTTGGGGAGCTGCAGTCCACGGGATTTCAAAGAGTCGGACACGGCTCAGTGACTGGACAACACAACACAACAATCTTGTAAGCGATAACAGAATTTTTAAAAAGATGGCATTACAAAGGAGCACCTGACACAATTTCAAGTTATTCTCAAAATCCCTCCTTATCCAACAGAAAACAATTCACAATATAGTATATCTTCATTCAAAAATTTCCTAGATAGCTAAATACACACTACTACTTTTTCAAATTAACATCGGCAGACATCCAAGAAATCTAGTTAATGAAACAAGCTTTATCCAAAAATTGTTGAAATCACGATGAATAGAGCCCTGAAGCCAAGTAACTCCACCACACCACCCTCAATAGCTGCCAGTGCTGAAAATGAGAGGCTGCTGAAGTGTGAAGGTCTACTGAGGTAACTTTATAGCAGCTACCTCATTCCACGAAAAACACTTAAGTGAAAACCCACGAGAGCTGTATGTTCTAAAATTGAGAACATTCTCTGCCATTCGTAACATTTCAGTAATGAAACAAATTACCTCAATAACAGGCGCGTTTTCCTGGAGCTCAGTCGTGTGCGAGGCCAGTAAACCAATCACCCGAGCGACCTTGGCCCTTCTGTAAACAGACAGAAAATGGGTTCTGCAGTGGAGAGTTAGGACCAAGGAGATCAACCCCATTTAGTTACATTACACAACTGTAAGCATCAACATGAGAGAGAAGTGGAATGGGATGGGGTGAGCGTCCTTTCCCCCAGGCGTATGACCCACAGGAACGCTCCCTTGTGTACACAAGCAGACATGAGCACACGCCCCCTGCAGCACCATCTCTGTGCACGCACGCTCCATCGCTCAGCCGCGTCCGACTCTCTGTGACCCCGTGGACTGTAGCCCGCCAGGCTCCTCTGTCCATGGGATTCTCCAGGCAAGAATACTGCAGTGGGTTGCCATGTCCACCTCCAGGGGACCTTCCCAACGCACAGATCAAACCTGCATATCTGGCGTCTCCTGCACTGGCAGGTGGATTCTTTACCACTGAGCTACCTGGAAAGTCCATTTGTAATGGTGACAAAAACTGAAGTTGTGCTTTAATAGTGAAATGGAAAGTAAAAATTTTTCAAAGGTCTTCGCCAGAGAGAGGAAAGAAATAGTAATTATCCCTTTCAGTATGTGAATGGTTAAATAAACTGTCATACATGCAGACAATGGAATATCTGGAATAGTTGACAATGGAATAAAAAGAATGAGCTATCAGCCATGAAAAGACATGGAGGAACCTTAAATGTGTGTTACTAAGGGAAAAAAAACCAATCGGGAAAAACTACATACTTTATGATCCCAGCTACACGACACCCTGGAAAAGGCAAAACTATGGAGGCAATAAAAAGTTCAGCGGTTAAATAAAAGTCAGAGGTATGAACAGGCAGAACACAGATTTGCTTATTATCCAATAAATACTGTAGGATACCATAATGATACAACACATCATTAAATAGTATCCAAACCCACAGACTGTGCAACACCAAGAGTGAATTGTACTGTCAAGTACAGAGTTCGGATGATTTTGACATGTCAGTGTAGGAGCCTCATTTGCAACAAATGTGCCGTTCAGGTGGGAGATACTGATAACTGGACAGGCAACACGCATGGGGAGCAGAGGCATGTGGGAAATCTCTTTACTGCGCCCTCAATTTGCAGTGAGCCCACGACTGCTCTAAAAAATAAATTCAATAAAAACCAAGAAGGAGTGGATTTTATCTCAATAAACGAGTAAGAAAGCACAAGAAAATGCAGAGTCAAGAGATACAAAATCCCACATCCATCCTACAGGAGTTTCAGGAGCAGAAAAGGGATGAAACAGAGATGAAGAAATCATAAGGACAGAGAAAAGCAAAAGAAAGGCTAAAGCCTTTAAGAAACCGACTGGCAAGGAAAATCTGTAAAAAGATATATTCTAGCAAAATGTTGCAGGCCTGCAATATAAAGAAAACTTCTTTTTTTCACTGAAAAACAGAATTAAACTGGTCACATGCAAGAGGAAGAAGAAAGAGGTGGGCTGGGCCCTGAGTCTTCCGAAACTGCAGTCAGCGCATGAGAGGATGAGAACACACACGCCAGGGCCCAAGGATGGGTGTGGGCTGAAGGTTCTGGGAGGCCTCATTCAGCCTGCTGGGCCTGAGCCCCAAAACCACCGCCAGAAAGTTTCAAAGGAAGGAGTAACTCCAGAAGCACAGCCTCTGAGAGACATTCTTCTTAAAAAAAATTTTTTTTTAATTCTGAAAGAAACCGACCAAGTGAAATCCAATCCATCAAGAAGTGAAGTAACTCACAAATGGAGAAACTGCATTTAAAAAAAAAAAAAAACCTGACAATGAGCATTTACTTTATTAAAGTGTCAAACTGTATCAAAAACTAGAAAACTTCTTCCTAGAATATGAATATCAAGGGAACCGAAAACAATCTTGAAAAACAAGAACAAAGCTGAAGTCACATTTTCTGATTTTAAAACTTACTACAAAACTATGGTAATGGAGACACTGCAATACTCACAGGAAGATAGATTTATAGACCCATGAAACAACAGAGAGCCCAGAAACAAACCCTCACCGTACACGGTCAACACGACCATCAACAAGGCTGCCAACACCATTTAATGGGGAGAGGACAGTCCTTTCAACAGATAGTGCTGGCGAAACTGGAGATACATATACAAAAGAATGAACCTGGGGCTTCCCTGGTAAAGAGTCCCCTTGGCAATGCAGATGACAGGAGTTTGATCCCTGCTTTCGGGAAGATCCCACATGCCTTAGGGCAACTAAGCCTGTGCGCCACAACTACCGAGCCTGAGCTCTAGAGCCTGCCAGCTGCAACTACGGAAGCCCTCACAGCCTGGAGCCCATGCTCTGCAGCGAGAGACGCCACCGCAGTGAAAAGCTTGTGCACAAGTAGACAGGAGGCCCCGCTCGCTGCAACCAGAGAACGCCCAGGGGGCAACAGCCAAAAGTAAACAACTTAAAAAAACCTGGACCTTACCTAACACTGTGTTAAAACACAAAAAACTCAAAATAGATCAAAAACCTAAATGTAAGAGCTAAAACTATAAAACCTGTAATTCAGTTCAGTCGCTCAGTCATGTCCAACTCCTTGTGACCCCATGGACTAGAGCACGCCAGGCTTCCCTGTCCTTCACCATTTCCTGGAGTTTGCTCAAACTCAAGTCCATTCAGGTGGTAATGCCATTCAGCCATCTCGTCCTCTGTTGTCCCCTTCTCCTCCTGCCTTCAATTTTTATGGTCATGATTTTCAAGCCCTGCATCATATTTTTCTTAACAAATGAAGACATTCTGACTGGAGTGGAATAAAGGTTCTGGTACACTTGCAAATGAGTTTGTGTCTGGGTATGGACCTTTCATATAAAAATCTTTTATATAAGGAAGTGTAGAATCACTCACACTACTGATGCACACTGTACAGGCAGAACAGAAGCCTGTCCTGGAGAAGACCAGAGTCCTGGGGCTTGTCTCTGAAACAGGGGGGTGACTTTGGGCAGTGGTGACCCCTGAGGTCATAGGAATTTGAAATGGGGTTTCCCACCAAATATGGAGGCTGGTAGTCCTGTTCAGACTTACAAACATTCCAGTAAAGAGTGCAGTGTAGAAAAAAACATGAATGTAAAATCTTTATGCATTGGATCTGGCAATGATTTCTTGACTATGACACTAAAATCACAGACAACAAAAGAAAAAAATGAAAAACCTGGTTGCATCAAAATTTTTAAATGTATGCATCAAAGAAGACTAACAACAGAACAGAAAGGCAACTCACAGAATGGGAGAAAGTGCGTGTTAAGTCATGTCCCTAACACAGGGTTAATGTCCAGAATACACACAGAACTCCTATAAATAAACATAAGGCAACCAAAACTGGGCAAAGGACCTGAAAAGACATCTCTCCAAAGAAGATAAACAACTGACCAAGAAGGACATGGAAAGATGCTTGACATTACTAGTTATGAGTGAAATGCAAATCAAATCCACACTGTATGTAACTTCATACCCATTAGAAGAGCTACTACCGAAAAGAAAAGAAAAACGGAAAAAACTAAGGGTTGAAGAGGATGAGGACAAACTAGAACCCTCACGCACTGGTGGTGGGAATGCAAAATAGTGCAGACATTGTGTAAGATAATGACGGCATTCTCAAGAAACTGAACAAAACATTATCCAGTAATCCAGCAATTCCACTCCCAGGTATATTACCCAAAAGAACTGAAAGCAGGGACTCAGACAGGTATTTGCACACCAGTGCTCACAGCCACACTATCTGCAATAGTCAAAATTAGAAGCAACCCCAGTGTCCATCAACAAACGAAAAGATCAACTGTGGCATACACATATGTGGAATATTATTCAGCCCTTGAAAAGGAAGACAGATGAACTTTGAAAGCATTAAGGTAAGTGAAATAATGCAGACACCAAAGCACAAATGTATGATATCACTTCTATTAAGTACCAAGAAGATGGAAATTCATAGAAACAAAAGAACTGAGATTATCAGGGTCTTGGAAGAGGAGGGATCAGGATTTAATGGTTACTGGATAAGAGCTTCTGTTTGGAACTGAAAAAGGTCTGGAAATCGACAGTGATCATGGTCGCACAACATCAGTACTACAATATATGTAATGCCATTGAGTTACACACTTAAAATGGCTAAATGATAAATTCTGTTTTATAAATAAAATTTCTTACAACATTACAACATTATGCACTATCTGTGAAGTACACCTCCGTAAAGTTGACTGACAAAGGTTATGCTGGGAAAGACTAAGAGCAGGAGGAGAACGGGGCAACAGAGGATGAGACAACTGGATGGCATTATCGACTCAACAGACCAGAGTTTGAACAAACTCAGGGAGACAGTGAAAGGCAAGGAAGCCTGGCATGCTGCAGTTCACCTGGTCATAAAGAGTGGAACATGACTTAGCAACTGGACAACAAACAATAAGATTTTATAAATGTTCACTATTATGAGTTCTAACAAAAGGGCATTTTTATACAAAGTGACTGGGAACGCAGGCTGGTATGTTTCTACAGAGCATTTCGGCAATTTATCAGAAGTCACAAAAATTATCTATTGCTCTCTATCCGTTCATTCTAATTCTACAAATGTGCCCTGAGAGCAAAAAGAAAAAATAGATAGGCACAAAGATTTAAGCACAAAAATGTTCACCAATGTATTATTTACAATATTATAATACTATCCAAAAATAGGGGTAGGGTAAATAAAATGATCAAATATTCATAGCCTATAAAAAGAGGCATACCACAAAAAAAAAAATCCTGGGCTAAAAAATTAATGACATGAAAAACATATAATATGTTATATAAAGGGAAGAGAAACTTACAAAATTACACCACACTATTTTTCACTTTGTTTTCCTATACGCAGACCACCACCAAGGAGCAAGTACACCTACTTCAACAGTGATTATCCCCTAACTGAGTTAAAGACCCTGATCATATGCTATCAAGGTGATAAGACCTGGATCAGAAAAAGCCTCACTGGAAGAAGTAGTATTTGACTGGACAATGAGAGTAAAATAAGACTCCGAGCAGAGGGCTCATCTAGCCATCATTTTCCTCAAATCAAAACTGTTTTACAATTAACTGAAAGTCGCTCAGCTGTGTCCGGCTCTTTGCAACTCCATGGACTATACAGTCCATGGAATTCTCTAGGCCAGAATACTGGAGTAGGTAGCCTTTCCCTTCTCCAGGAGATCTTCCCAACCCACGGATCAAACCCAGGTCTCCCGCATTATAGGTGGATGCTTTACCAGCTGAGCCACAAGGGAAGCCCAAGAATATTGGAGTGGGTAGCCTTTCCCTTTTCCAGCAGATCTTCCCCACCCAGAGATCAAACTGGGGTCTCCTGCATTGCAGGAGGATTCTTGACCAACTGAGCGATCAGGGAAGCCCGTTTTACAAGCAAACTTCAATCTAAAAAAACAGAAAAAAAAACAATAGTACCTGGAAAGGATTAAGAGTGTCTGTTTTTAAAAGTCAGCAGGGGGCACCCCATTCAAAGCTGTAATTTGAGTCTCAGCTGAAGGGTTAGATGTTGTTTTCTTTTCACTGAGCATACCACAATCCTTCTCAAAGTTTAGCAGGCTCAAAAATGACGTAAAAATCCTATTTTGTAATGCCAGAATTTACCTTGGGAGAGTAATATTAGAAGATATGTAAGAGTAATTATTCAAGAAAGCATTCTGTGGACACCTGTTGCTTCCCCCGTATTTCACCAGCATGGAAGAACTCCTCTCCTACCACTGGCCCATTTTACAAAACACCTTCACCTTCGTGTTTTCATGTGCTTTGCAACAGTAAACTAAGCTTGAGAGCACCAACTACAGCTTCCACACCCCCAAAATATACTAAGCACCCACTAAGAACAGGCACCGTCCAAGATATTTCATACACCTACTTCATTCAATATTTAATTGTAAAGAATTTATACGTGTATAAATGAATGACTTTGCTGTACACCTGAAACCGACACAACATTGCAAATCAACCAGACTTCAATTTTTTTTTAATTGTAATTGTTACCAAAAATCTATTAACTTGGTACACTATCCTCATTTTACAGATGAGGAAACCGACACTCAGCTGTTGCCATAATTTGCCCAGGGGCAGACCTGTGATCCACTCCCACATCTGTCTGAATCCAAAGCACTTTCATCATCCCTCACAGATTCCCTCAGAAGCTGAGAGTCTCTGAAAGAAATACTCAATCATCTGATCGAGTCTCACTGTTTGACCAGAGCACAAAGCCTGCTAACACTGTATCTAATGTGCTTTTCACCAAGTATGCTGCCTCCATATAAGCAAGTACACATCCTTCCATCACGAGTTTACAGACCATAATCTCATTAGATTTTGTGAACCACCTTAAGGCAAGATAAAGTGGCAAAGGAAAACACCTTAGTGTAACTAAATTAAAACACAGGGATAGGTGTCAAGTATTTGATTCAGAATGTTCAAGGGCTTCCCCTGTGGCCTGCCAGTGCAGGAGACACAGGTCTGATCCCTTATCAGGGAAGATCCCACATACTTCAGAGCAACTAAGCCTGTGCACCACAACTGTTGAGGCTGTGCTCTAAAACCTGAGAGCCTCAGCTACTGATACCATGTGGGCAACTACTGAAGCCCACGGGCCTAGAGCCTATGCTCTGCAACAAGACCCACTGCAATGAGAAGCCCGCCCGCCACAATCAGGATCCAGCACAGCCAAAAATACATACAGTAATAAAAATTATTTTTAAAAGAATATTCTAAAGAGTAACATGAATAAAGTTTTAAAGTAGTTTATATAACCTTAGAATTGTATTTATAATATTAGGATAAGGATAGCTCAGTTGGTAAAGAATCCACCTGCAATGCAGGAAACCCTGGTTCAATCCCTGGGTCAGGGAAGATTCCCTGAAGAAAGGATAGGCTACCCACTCCAGTATTCTTGGGCTTGCCTTGTGGCTCAGCTGGTAAAGCATCCGCTGTAATGCAGGAGACCTGGGTTTGATCCCTGGGTTTGGAAGATTCCCTGGAGAAGGGAAAAGCTACCCACTCCAATATTCTGGCCTGGAGAATTCTATGGACTATGCAGTCCATGGGGTCCCAAAGAGTCAGACACGACCAAACGACTTTCAATTTCACTTTCATTTTTAAACTTACAATTGGAATGGTACAGAAAGGACTATGATTCAGAGTTATCATTACTTTAGAATATTTTGTAATAAGTATTTAAGAGTATGTGCTTTTAATAAATATGTATGTTTTAACTACTTAATAAAATAAGAATGATTTATTAAAATATAAATGTTACTTACATATCCCAGTTTGGAGCTATTCGCAAATGCTGGATTAGCAACTGGAACTAGAATGTAAAAATTAAAATGTATTTCAATCATGAAATGAGACAGCAGTTGACCACTAAATTAACAAATCAAACCTATGTACAAATGAAATGCAAATTCCGCACCAAGGAAGTAATTATTTACAAAGATGCAAAAGCACTGGATACACTGGATAAAAACTAAGAAACAAGTACGTCCAGTTTCTCCACCTCAATTCTATTCTCTAAACATGCCACTGCCCCTCACCGCACAAACATAAGTACCAAATAAGGAACCGTAACACTACCTGCAAGAAAATGGACTTAAATTTTTTCAAGGTAGTTCCCCAGTGAAGGCCCAGAAAGGAAAATGTTCCTTTCTGAGGATGACTTCAAAAGCTCTGCCAAATTCCCATGGTTTCTTTGATGAGCCAAGATAGCCCAAGAAACAATATTATCAGAGGAAGAAGGAAAAACGCTTAGAGACTCGATTCCCCATTCAGTGTCACATCAGAAACCTTGGAATTCACCAGGAAGACCCAAGAAAAGAGCCCCTATTCCACACGGGCAGCTCACTCCAGCAGCTGATGAAAAGATCACTCTCTTATGATTTCATGGATGAAATAAATCTTACAATCACTACAAGTTAACATAAAATGCAAGCAGAATGTTACCAAAGAAGCTCTTCAAAGTCAATGTCGATTCAAATGCTTTTAGATGCAAGCATTAAACAGAGGACAATACTGGCAAACCTGTCATCCTAATAAATCACTTTTTTCATTTTAATTACATTGAATTAGTATTTCAGTGCTTGCTTTTCTCTCTATAGAAATAAAAAAGTTAAGTGCAGAAGGCAGGCTGCAAGGACGTGAAAGGAGTTACTTGCTTCCCAATATTGAGGAACCCACCAAGGGGGAGTGGAGGAGCCTGGTGGCCACCTCCCTGTGCCCAGCTACCACGCACAGGTAGCAGAGGAGATTCAGCTTGGCTCGCGAGGCCCCCGTACTCTTCTCAGCGGAGTCGATCTGCGAGCACACTTGTTGCAGAAAATCATTCCAGTCCTGGTCTTCTAGAAATACTAATTTATCCACTGCAGAAGAAAGAAAATAGTAAAAGTGGGGATTACGTGAAAAAAGATTGCTAAAAATGTTGCAAGAGAAAGAAGAACACAGAATTCAATAGCTAAAGTGAGGGCAAAGAAAACCCTAACTTTACACTATCAAAACCAAAAACACTCTAAAGAGGCCACTGCTTTTAGTTACTCTTCTACAGTCTTCTATTTTTCTACCCATGGAGATGTTTTAAACCATGTCAACGGAAAACTATGCTTAAAAAAACAAGGCAGATGCCTACATTTAGTAGAATTTTCTTGCAACCAAGAGCATAACAAAATGCAAAGTTAAATAAAACTGTACTATGAAAAAAAAAAAACAAGTGGCTTTTGCATAAATAAAGCAACCTAGCCTTAAAACATTGGGAAAGCCAAAATGTCTATAGTTGTTATGAAGTCCCACTGAAATGACTAGTAAATGTAACTAGGTTAATACAGAGCTGAAACCATCTGGGAGTACCACCTCTAAATGCCTACAAACAAAAGGCAAAAACTGGTAAATGAAACGCCAGCTAAAATTAAAGTAATTTCACCTAATCTCTATATTTAAACAAAATAAGCTTTAACAATAATTTCTTAAAATAATTCAAACCAAAGTGGAAAAGGGAAGGAATATTTCGAGATAAACCCCTCTTAGTTTTCATAAATTGTGCTTCTACTTGGAATACTTAAAACGTGAACATATTTTATTTTACATTTACTTTGATTTCAATTTTTAGATTCTCCTATGATGAAGAATCTTTCCAGGTCTAGTTTACAATATAATTTATCAAACAAAATACATCAAAATTCAAGGTATTAGAAAAATTCTTACACTCACCCTAAATAAGACTTTCCATCAGGAAAAAAAGAAAAGTAACAATCACCCTTCAAGTCTCTCCAGGCCTACATCATCCCCACAAAAATGAGCCATCTGACTCCAGTCTCAACTGCCCCACTCCCTCAGGTAGAAATCTCGATTCTTCCTTACGGTTTCCAACTCTCTGTACCCACAACAGCACGATTAAAGTTGGAAATTCAACTGGCTTTCAAGCTCCAGGGTGGGAGAAGGGCCCACACACACAACAGGAAAACCCACCCAGCTTTACAGAAACTTTCCTGCCCAGAAGAGTCCATGGCAGCCTGGACCCAGCTGAGTAAGGCAAACGCTGGCACAAGAGGATTATAGCTGGTTTATCAACAATGCCTCAAGAAAATAGCCAGTTGGCAGGAAAATAAAAATTTAGCTATTCATAAATAAAATATTCCATCTACAATTAAATTTTATACTTGTATCTGCCTGCCATGAATATATGTGTTTGATAAGCCCTTTAGGATCCTACCTGAATGTGCTGGTAGATGCAATATTTTTGGATCATATTTAATTGGTGGTGGTTTCATGATCTGTGGTTAAAAAAAAAAAAACTTTTGAGATGGGTATCTGTCTCCCGATGTATCTCCTATTCAGTCCCATTCAGTCGCTCAGTCGTGTCCAACCTTTTGCAACCCCATGGACTGCGGCACGCCAGGCTTCCCTGTCCATCACCAACTCCCGGAGCTTACTCAAACTCTTGTCCATCAAGTTGGTGACGCCATTACAAATCAATGAGGACAGAGAATAACGTAAAACGCAACACCAAAAAGAACAAGCATTCAACAGAGCCCTTTCAGATTAATACACAAATAACAAGTGATAAGGCATAAAATAAAATCATTTCAATTGACGTCTGCAATAAAATAAAACTTCATGGAAGAGAGTCAGTCCACCCTATCTTGGCTTACTCTTAAGCTAATTTACTTCTAGATTAGAAATTTAATTATTTAATAACTATTTACTGGCTACCTGTCAAAGCAAAGCACTGTGCTAAGTGCGAAGGGGGAGAGAAACACACAGAAGCCATGATCCAACTGCCAGAGAGCTGACACTGTGGTTGGAAAGATAAGACAAACCTCTGTTAAACAGCAGAAAAATCAGGAGATATTTATCTTAGAATGCAAAAATGGCAGGACACAATTACAGACTTCAGGGAAATGTTTCTAAGAAACTAGAGAATCAATAAGGACTTTAGGTTTGATGAGGTCAGGATTTACGAAGAGCTGGAAGGTGGGCTGAGGTCTTGAACAGAAGACCACATAGTTTTCTCAAGCAAAATGAAGACCACATGTAGCAGTTGGATCCATGAGTTTGGGTTAGCTGGGGGACGGGGACTTCATTGTGACACTTTTAACTTAAAAGTTCAACCCTCATTTCTATGTCTAACTTTTCCAAAAACTCCCTAGGGAGCATTTTTAAAACTTTTGCTGGTAGTATGCTCACCCAAAAATGCCTAACATCATTTCTAATCATGAGAAATGCTTAGGCAAACCCAAACTGAGGGACATTCTACAAAGTACTCTTCAAAGTATCAAGATCATAAGTGAAGTCGCTCGGTCGTATCCAACTCTTTGAGGCCCCATGAACTGTAGCCCACCAGGCTCCTCCATCCAGGGGATTTTCCAGGCAAGAGTACCAGAGTGGGTTGCCATTTCCTCCTCCAGGGGATCTTCCTGACCCAGGGATGGAAGCCAGATCTCCCGCACTACTGGCAGACACTTTACCATCTGAGCCACCAGAGAAGCCCAAGATCATACCAGACAAGGAAAGAGTGAGCAATTACCCCAGACCATGGGGTCCAGGGACCAACTGGAGGCGAAAGATCCCAAATGTAATGTGGGATCCCGGCACAGAAAAGGGACACCGGTGGTACAAGTGATAAAATTCGAATAAGTTTAGCAGTTACTAGCACTGTATGAATGCCGGCCCCTAGCTCTACTAACCATGCCATGTTCCTGTACAATATTAACACTAAGAGAAGCTGCACACAAGCTCCCCGTCTCTCGCCATCACCTGCCCTGCAATCCTGACCACCTATGAGAGCTATGGTCTCTCTGTGATCAGCCCCTCACCCCAGCCGGGGAGCGCTGCTCATTGACACGTGCCTTCACCACACACCATCAGGGAGAATGTCTGCAGTCGTTCATCTAAGTACAGGCACGTGGCAAGACAGAAAGAAAAGCAGACAACCACAAGAATCAGGGGAGAAGATAAGACTGGGGAATGAAAACGTCACCCAGACTCCAGCCCCAGGGTGTTCGGGTGTCTTTGGGGTCTTTCCACACCTTTGGATTGTCAATGATCGGGGTGATGACGAGATCTGAGTCTGTGTAGATAAGCTCTCTCATCCGGGACTCCAGATCCTGCTGACTCAGGTGGCCACTTGCAATCTGGAAGAGCAGCAAGAATTAGGCCGTTTCTGTGACTGCGCGTGCTCAGTCGCTTCCGTCGTGTCTGACTCTGCAACCCTATGCACTGCAGCCTGCCAGGCTCCTCTGTCCATGGGATTTCCCCAGACAAGAACACTGGAGTGGGTTGCCGTGCCCTCCCCTCCAAGCAATCTTCCCAACCCAAGGATTGAACCCCCGTCTCCTGCATCTCCTGCACTGGCAAGCAGACTCCTTCCCACTAGCGCCACCTGGGAAGCCCATGTTTCTGTGACTAGTGAAGAGCTTTAAGAGGCGGAGTCAGTAACATGCTAAGCAGACTCCACTGAAAAAGGTCACTTGTATTGATGGATCTCCACTGCTCTTCAAAACACTTCCACAGCCTCATCTGATCTTCACAAAAACCCTGTATCTACTGTATTCTTATTCCTGTTATTACAGGTGAAAAAAACAAAGCTCAGAGCAAGTAGCTAACTTGCTTGTGTTCACCACAAAGGTTGGTTAGAACTACGAAACAGCTCTTCTATAGTCTGATGTGCTCAACTATGAAGAGGCAAACTGATCTTACAATTATCAGCATGTTTTTTATCTTTTACCCACCAAAAATTAATTTATTTCTGCTTTACCAAATAGTCAATATAAAGCTTAAATTACAGTGTAAAAAAATTCCAGGCTGAAGTAGGTTTTAAACGCCTCTATCTTTATAAATCCCAAAGTGGAATGGATACGTAATGGAAACAAATAACTAGATGTTCCCCTTCAGTTATTTGAGATGCTTCTTTGTGCTCTTCTTAAATTCAATTTTTATTCCTAGTGCTTTTCCCTTAAGTATTTCACATCAGAAAAGAAAAAATTGGATTTATGTATTAAGAACATCCACTGAAACTCTGACCAACAAACTGATAACCAGGAAATCAAATCAGTAAAGTGAAAAATAAATAGAAAAATAAACTATTCAAAACTAAGGTAAAGGACAGAATAATTAGCTAATAAAGTTCCTGGAAACCACAACCACCACTTTGCAACTTAGAAGACAGTACATTAGAGACTCATGAAGAATTAGAAGGAACTATTGTAAAAAATGTTTTTAAAAAATTTAAGAACACAGACTTTCAAAACAGAAAAACTCAAAAGAAAACCCAAGATGAAATCAACTGAAAAATTTTTTAAATAATCTAAGAATTAGTAAAGTAGACCAATTAGAAAACTATATATGTAAAAATTAATTTCATACATATACAGTGAACGTATGTACAAAAACAGGTTATAAAAATACCATATATCAATGACAGGAGCAAAAAATAAACTGTTAAATAAAATGCTCAGGAATAAATTAATCAAAAGGTACAATCAGGTCTTACTTATTAAATGAAAAAATCTTTTATAAAACTATGTCCCTTTGTTTAAAAATGAACATACATGTACAGAATCAAAAGTAGTATATCAAAATGTAACCACTGGTTACTCTAGGTAGTAATTAAATTACAAGCAGTTTTTTATTCTGTTTGTCCTCTTCTACATTTTCCAAGGTTTCTAAAATTTTTGTAATTGAATAAAAAGCATCAGGTAGCATTTAAAGAATTAAAAAATCTAAGCTCCCTTATAGTAATTCTATAATCAGTGCTTGAATATTCTCAATAAGATGATTACATACACTCCTCTACAAGAAACATCTGGCAAAAGAAATTCAACATTTATCACATTTCAGAGTGCATCTTTTACTTTTACGCTGATTCCATAGCTCACATTTAACAGAACATGTATTAGCCCAGGGAGATTCTATTATAACCTTTTACCTTTTCATTTCAATGCAAAATTAAGTTTCACACGGTTCAAATGCATTTCCCATACATAAAAATTACGAGAAGAATTAAAAGCAGTTATATCTACCAAGCAAAAAGTACAATAAGAGATAACATGGAAAAATGGTTAATTCAGAACATGTCTGCATTCAAAACAACTATGAGTGAAAGAAACTAAAGAAGGCCTAAATAAGTAGAAAGAGATCCCATATCCGTGGAAGCAAACTTCATACTGCTAACATGGCAATACTCCCCAAATTGACCTAGATATTCAACATAATTGTTCTCACAATCCCAGATGGCTTCTTTTCAAAACCTGGTGAACTGATCCTAAAATTCCGATGGAAATTTAAGAGACCCAGAATAGACCAAGGGGAAAAAAAAGAAAAAACCTTGAAAAAGAACAAAGTCAAGAATCATACTTCCTAATTTCAAAACTTACTAAAAAGTCACAGTGCCCAAGACACTGTGCTACTAGCATGAGGAAAGAGTCAGTGGAATAGAACTGAGAGTCCAGAAATAAACCTTTAAGTTAATTAATATTCAACAGGGCTTCCCTGATAGATCAGCTGGTAAACAATCCTCCTGCAATGCAGGAGACTCCGGTTCAGTTCCTGGGTCACGAAGGTCCCCTGGAGAAGGGATAGGCTACCCACTCTAGTATTCTTGGGCTTTCCTGGTAGCTCAGCTGGTAAAGAATCTGCCTGCAATTCACGAGATCTTGGTTCTACTCCTGGGTCAGAAGTTCCCCTGGAGAAGGGAATGGCTACCCACTCCAGTATTCTTGCCTGGAGAATTCCTTGGACAGAAGAATATGGTAGGCTGTAATCCATGGGGTTGGAAAGAGTCGGATACGACTGAGTGACTAAGCACAATATTCAACAAGAATTCCAAGACATTTAAATGGGGAAGGAAGAGCCTTCTAAACAAATGGTGCTGAGGCAACTGGATATCCACATGTAAACCAAAGTTGGATGGACCTCCTTACTTCATGCCATATATAAAAACTAACTCAAAATGGATTGCAGACTGACAAGCATAGAAATAAACCTTCATGATCTGAGAGCTGGCAACTGTTTCTTAGTTACGACACCAAGGGTACAGGCCACAACAAACACAAAAAAGAGATAATTTGGTCTGTAGCGAAATTAAAAACATTTGTGGTTCAAAGGACACCATCAAGAAAGTGTAAGAACAATTCACAGAATGGAAGAAAATGTTTATAATCATCTATCTAAAACATACAAAGAATTCCTACAACTCAATAATGGGCAAAAGGATTACATAAACATTCTTCCAAAGAAGACATAAATTCCCAATAAGCACTCCAACAGATGCTCAGTATTATTAGCCAATGAAAAAATGAAATCAAAACTACAATGAGATCTAATTTGATACCCACTAGAGTGGCTATAATAAAAGAGAGACAATTGTAGCACTGTTTACAATAGCCAAAAGGTTGAAGCAACCCAAGTGTCTATTGAAAGATGAATGAATAAATTGGTACAAACACACAATGGAATATTTCTCAGCCTGAAAAAGGAATGAAATTCTGATACATGCTACAAGACAGATGGACCATGAAGACATTATGCTAAATGAAATAGTCCAGATACTAAAGGACAAATATTGTGTGATTCCACTTAATGTAAGTTTACTAGGCAAATTCACAGAAGCAGAAAGTAGAAGAGTTGTTGTCAGGTCTGGGGGAATGTGGAGAATGTGTAGTACTGACGGTTACATAACAATGTGACTGTATCAACACTATCCGCCACTGAACTTACACTAAAAAGTGGTTAAAATGGTCAATTTTATGTAATGTATATTTTTTACCACAATTTTAAAATCTACTGACTGGCAGGCAGTAACAAGTTTTGGTAAGTATGTGAAAACTGGAACCCTCACACACTGGTGCTGAGAATGTAAAATGGTGCAGCTGCTTTGGAAAACAATTCGGCAGTTCTTCAAAAGGTTAAAAAGTTACCATATGATGTAGCATAGAATACATACCCACACAAAAATGTACACAACTGTTCACAGCAGCATCGCCCAGAAGAGCCAAAAGAAAACCACCCACATGTCCACAGACTGATGAATGGAAACATAAAATGTGGTATATATAACAGAATATTATCAGGCAATAACAAAGAATACAGTACTGATACATGCTACAACTTGGATGAATCTTAAAAAACATTACATTAAGTAAAAAAAGACAGTCACAAAGGATCCCAAATTGCATGATCCATTTAAAGGAAATATCCAGGACAGGCATACTTATAAAGACAGAAAGCAGATTAGTGGTTGCCTAGAGCAAAATGCTAGAGAAACTGGAAGAAAACAGGAGTGACTGCTAATGGGCACACAGGGCTTCTCCGCGGGATGATGAAGTTAGCTGTGGTGGTGACTGCATAACTCTGTGAGTATGCTAAAAGCCTCTGAATTATACACTTTAAATGGGTGAATTGCATGGTGTGTCAATTACATCCCAATAAAGCTGCTATCAAGAGAACACCTATGAAGCACCTTTCCCTTAAGAGTACTTACTAGAAAAACCAGTGATAATCAAGGAAGATGACTTAATTGTAAGTCTTGCAATTACAAACATAGTTCACAGATTAACTTGCAATTATTCTTGTGAGTCTCTGTTATCTTGCATAAGGAAAGAAATTAAACATTCTATCTTTGCTTACTTTGGTCACGGGAGAAGTCTTCTGTGGTGAACTCTGAATCACAGCATCACCAGGACTTAACGCCACTGCGGTGCTGGTTCTTGGAGTGGGACGGGAACTGAAAAATGCACACAAGTTAACGTTATTCAAGGGGCTTCCCAGGCGGCACCAGCGGTAAAGAGTCCGCCTGCCGATGCAGGAGACACAAGAGACCCTGGCTCGACCCCTGGGTTGGGAAGATCCTCTGGAGTAGGAAACGGCAACCTGCTCCAGTATTCTTGCCTGGGAAATCCCAAGGATAGAGGAGCCTGGTGGGCTATAGTTCATGGGGACACAAAGAGCTGGACACAGCTGATCAGCTGGGCATGGCATGGCATGCTATATACAGTATTTTAACTAGAAGCTTAAAAAATATGTTTTTAATGTCTGCTGATCTAGGCAGGATTTACATTAATAAAATAGCTCAGATATTCTACAAAGCATGGAAAATGTTTATAACTTTATTTCATAAAATGTTTGAACTGGTAAATTACTTGGGTACCTACTTAAGCAACAAGTTATAATCCTCATCTGTTTTTAATGATTTTCCTCCCACACTTATCAATAGATGCCATACTCTGAGGGCCACTCCATTACATCCGGGTCTCTGAGTTTGAGTTTTTCGGCATTTTAAGAAATTCTTCCATTTAAATCATTATGGTATTTTGGTGATGAATTCCTTCAAATTTCCAAATATCACCTCTCCTCCACTTACCTGCCTTTGTATTCATTCATTAAACAAGTACTTACTTAGGTCACAAAATTTACCAGACATTATACAAATTTTTTTTTAAATGAACTTAAAAGGCCTAAGATGTATAGACAAATTTAACATACTTTATATTTAAATATGGGTAAAACAAATCAGGAAATTTTAGTTTATTATTACAACTCCTATGTCATGAAATTAAACTGTGAGGCTGAACCTATAAACACTTAATATTTACACATTTTAAAATTTTAAATACATTGGCCTAATCACTTTAAATACCATTCTGATTTTATTATTTCAATGATTGCAAATATTGTTTGAGCCTCCCTCCCAGATAAAACTACACTTAAAGAAAAACACAACCTGTTTTTTCCTGTAAGTCTTTATCCAAATAAAGGAGCCAGACTTCTGAAATTTTAAATTCAATTTTACTGCAGTAGAAATACAAAATAAAGAAGTTTTAACCCTTATAAACAGAAAAGATAATGTGGCTTGGTTAGAAATTTTAAAAATACAAAGGGAAGTCTACATTCCACTGGCCAACACTGAATGGGAACTTGCAAGGAGAGCAAAATGGGAATGTGGCATTTATCCCTGCCCTTTATTTCTGTGCAACATGGTACGCCACCAGGACAAGACACTTTAAGAAGATTTAGCTTTCATCCCCCATAGAGTCCTTACAGCCTGGTATTTTACATACCTGAGAAGAAACATGCACTCATTCAACTGACCCCCAAGAGTACTCTTAGGCCGCAAGTCAGATGGATTTTCTGTGGCAGGAAGGTAAAACAATATCCACAAGTGAACAAAAACATGAGCAGGGCATGACGTAGACAGAGATTTGAAGAGACAGCCAACACAAATTAGAGACTGTCAGAAACAGTGTTCGGAGCAGGAACATGGTCAAACGCAAGCTCACCCAGCCTGAAGGGGTGACTGAGTCGCTGGCCACTCTTCTCCCCCTTTGCTTGTTCACCTTGAGGGCTCTTCAGAAGTTCCGTGGCATCTTGGGACCCAGAATATTCCATGTTTCTGCTGTTTAACAAGAGAAACTCAACTCAATCAAGCTTACTACTGAGCTTTCTCTAGTTTTCTATGTCGAACAAGAGGCTGGCAAAGATACTTAAGCTGCACAGGACATTTGGCCAAACTATGGAATTAGAAAGGTAGTGTTTTTCATTGAGTAACTAAAATGAGCACTCACTGTGTGCAAGGCACTGTACTAAGAAGCCTATAAAATTTACCCCTGAAAAATAAATAGCAGCAGGCCAACAAGAGAAGTAAACCAGCACTTGAAGGATCAGTGAGCCAGTAATGAGCTTCCCTTTCATTTCTGCCCTTCCGGTGTTGCCAGCCCTGGCCTCAAAGGAGCCCCACGAGAAGTCCTCTATTTCTGTTCCAAGGAGCAGGAAAGGGAATCCCTAAGGGTCAGAGCAGGGGAAATACCCTAGTTTCTTGTTTGGTTTTTGGTTTTTCTTATTCCCTTTTGTCCTGCCCCAGCCTCCAGGTAATCTTGCAGCACACACTTCTGGCCCACGCCTAAAATCCTGCGGGAGGAACATCCTCTTTTCTAAGCAGAGAGCTATGATCCCAAGAAGGTGAGGCAAATCTCTCTGTTCTCTTACTTTTCCTCTCTCATCATCCTCCTGTCACTTGGTCCCAAAGACATCCATCAAGACATAGAAGCATACACCGTGAGTAAGTGTAGTTCACAGGGGGAAGGCGAGGTTGCCTCAATACTTGAAAATCAATTTATGGAAGAGTCCATAAAGAGAATCTAAAGGATAGAAACCACATGACCATATCTATTGATACAAAAAGGCATTTGACATTTATCAATAACATTCGTTTCCAACTGAAAAGGGGAAGTTACAAAACCCTCCAGCTCAGAGTGTGAGTGTGAGTGTGTGTGTGAGTGTGTGTGAGTGTGTGAGTGTGTGTGTGCACGCTCTGTTGTACCCAACTCTTGCGACCCTGAGGTCTGTAGCCCACCAGGCTCCTCTGTCCATGGGGATTCTCCAGCCAAGAATACTGGAGTGGGTTGCCAGTTTCCTTCTCCAAGGGATCTTCCTGATCCAGGGATCAAACCCGTGGCTCTTGCATCTCCTGCACTGGCAGGCAGGTTCTTTACCACTAGCGCCATCAGGGAAGCCCATTGTACTTAATACAGAAAGGCTGAATGCATTCTAAAATCAGAAACCAGGCAATGGTGTTCATCTCATCACCCCTCATACACTCAGTTCAGTTGCTCAGTCGTGTCCCACTCTTTCATTACCTCATTCATTACCATGCTAAAAAAAGTCCTTGCAAGGCCAATGAGAAATAAAAGGCATACAGATCAAAAGGAAGATGGCATACTAAGGCGCAAGGTGTCCTAGGACTTGCTGACACTGATGGGCAAGGACCCAAGCCCTGTTTCTGTACTCTTCATAGAGCCTGAAGTGTGAAAACAGCTGAAGCTCAGTGGATCACAGAAACCAAAGTTTGACAGAGACCTTATATAGAATTCAGATTTCTCTATCCAGTACACTAAACTGACAAGATTAAAATTAAGACTCAAACAACCATTATCACTGAATGAAGTGGAGAGAGCAGGAGTTGATTATCTGGACTTGGCCTACTTTTCACCTTGTTCTTTTCAAAACCCCATCACTTTTGTAAGCGTCCTGGGCTAAGAAGACTTAATAATAAAAATGAAGTGTATTAATCAGGATGAGCTAGGTTATGCTGTGGTAACATGATTCACAAATGCTGGTGACTTAGAATCTCCTAGCTTTACGTCTCACTCGTGCACACAGCCACCACAGGCAGGCAGGAAAGCTATGCTCATTGTGGTCACCAAAGACCCAGCCTGAAGGCAACTCCATCTGGACATTTTCTTCCTGATCACCTCATCAGGAGAAAGAAATGTAGCAGATCACACACTGGCTCTTTGAGTTTCTACCCAGAAATAACGCATCACTTCTGCTCACGTTTCATCAGCCACAGCAAGTCTCTGGACTGCACCTGATTTCAAAGAGGGAGACGAGATCCTACCATGTGCTGACAAGGTGGGTGCCCAGGTGAACCGAGCTAACGACTACAGGACTAAAACCCCGTCGGCAGAATAAACAACTGACCAGAAAATGAGCAAAGTCAAGCACACAAAGGTCATGACTAAACTCTCTAAGCAACCCTTAATTAACCAAATGCCTGATTTTCTATTATGAAAAGCACAGAAATTCACATCTTTGAGGCTGCAATCATAGTAATGGGCCAAGTGTTTAGTAACCATGCCCCACACACAAAGATCAGCTTGTACTTGCCTGACGCTGGAATCCTCAGTGCTTGAGTCCTGATCATTTCTAGCAAAAGCATCCTTCCAAAATGAATGCTGCAGCAGGTCTGCCCAAGTCAGTCTTTATAAAACAGAAATGTTTCAAATTTATTTTAATATGATTTACCATGGAGAATTCCCAGGACATGTCCTAGTTACACATATCAGATCTGTTTCACATATTTGTTTTTATTATCTGTTTTTTTATTCTTAATTTTTAGCTGGAGGATAACTGCTTTATAATATTGTGATGGCTTCTGCCATGTAACAATGTGAATCAGTCATAAGTACACATGTCCCCTCCCTCCTGAAATCCCTATCCCCTAACCCACCCCTACAGGTTGTCAGAGAGTACTCCACTGAACTCCCTGCGTTATACAGCAGCTTCCCATTAGCTATTTTACACACAGTAATGCACATGTTTCAGTGTTATTCAATTCATCCACCCTCTCCTTCCCTAGCTGGGTCTGTTCTCCATATCTGCATCTCTATTCCTGCCCTGCCAATTTTGTAACTTCACTTTTAGAAGTTCATTCAGAAACAAACAAGATTATCAACCTCATGACTACACACAGTCACTCTTCTGTTTAGGAGTCAAAACATTATTTAACTAGATCACCCACATTAAGATGACTTCAGGCTATATCTGAAAATTAGACTCACTTTCAAAGCATTAAGTTTTACTACTGATCAATTATACCTGCGGTATACTCAGACTCAAAATGATTAAGCCTAAAATTCAAAAAAGAAACTAATTTATATCTAATTATTCAAAATTTAGGAAATGAAATTCAAACTACTTTGGTTGAAATTAAAATACAAGCGATAAAGAATTGGCAGCCGCAAGTATATATCCCTTTTATACAAACGGCTCCTAAAATTCACTAACCATTAAAATTGCCAATAAAATGGAATTTCTTTTTCATCTACCAAAGTAGCAAAAAATGTATAAGATCAACAAAGCCCACTGTATTTAACAATAGGAGGGAAGGAGCTTTCTAAAATTGCTGGAAGTATAAACCTTCCCATGTTCCTGGGATCAGCAAATGTGTCCACATTTTTAATGTTCTTATTACTCTTTGGCCAGCAACCCCATCTTGAGAAACTTATTCAAAGGAGATAACTTCTTAAGTGAACAAAAACAAAGAGAGACAAAAACATATTTGCTAAAAAAAAACAAAAAAATATTTACTAAAGCAGTCAGTATATATGATACCCTAAATCAAGGAGCACTCTCAAAAAAAAAAAAAAAAAAGCACTCTGAATGTTGTTATCATACATTATTGCATGTATATTCAACAGCCACTTAAAATGACCAAGTGAAAAAATGAAATGACCAAGCAGATATATAAAGAAACTAGGTTATGGGGTGATCCCATTTATGCAAAAAAGTATTTCATATGGAATATAAATACATAAAAATGTATCTGAAATAAGGTCCTAAAATTAAGCATATTTATATCTTACAAAAAAAAATCTGGGCGATTATCCACCAAAGTAACACTTATCCTAAAAGCATTCTATTGCAAGTACAGCAGTGTCTTACAACTTATTCAAGTATAAACATTTTCTTCTGTATACTTTCTCTCATACTTAATGCTGATACATTACATGCTATACTAAATTTATTCATTTTACACCCTGAAGTAGAGACCCCAGACATTTGTCGAAAACCTCAAGAGAACTAGTGGGAGAACCAGAATCTAGTTTCCCTTGTCTTCCAGGCCAGGGAGACCCCCACCTTCATTCCCTACTCCTTTCCGCCCTCCCCTACTCTATATCGTAAGGATTTCTAACTTTCTGCCATCCCTGCCACACAGAAGATTCACACTGTGCCTGTGACCTGTCACTGGACATTCCCAGTATGACAGGAATATCATATTGCTAAATCACATCGCATTAAAAAAGGGCTCTGTTAGTCATTATTACATTAAGTATCTTGACAGCACACCCACAGTGGGGTAGTCTAAGACAGCTTTAGCCTGAAATCCACAACGGAAACAAAAAAGTGTACTCCTTGGATTTGGGGAGTTACAAGAAAGTCTGTCAACCTATGAGGCAACTACGTGCTACACTAGAAGAAAAACGGACTTTTAAATGTCTCCTGATTAACAACACCTGGAAACAGAGCAGCCACTCAATGCAGACTCAGATTTCTTTTTTTTCCCCCAAAAAAGAGAGATCATTTGAACAGTTCTTTCTATAATAAGAACAGTACAATTTTGCAAGTACACTAAAGGAAAAAAAAAGATTCCACTGCTCAATTATGTTAAAATATTACCCATACATACCTTTTCTGAGGGTCTTTTTGAAGCAAACCATCAAGCAAATTAATAAAATCTGAAGAAGCTTTAGGACAAGAAGAATCTAGACACAAAATAATACCCAAAAAAGAAAGAAAAGTAGTTAAGTAACTGCAAACACACCCTGCATCAACATTATAATAATAGCATTTTAAGCACATTAATTATTTTTAAGAGAACACGGAATACATGAGTAACAATAAAGCCTCCACTTAATGGAGGGGGGGAGCAAAAATTTTAAACTTTGTCCCTGTACCACGATAAAACATGTATCTCAAAAACTAAGTTCTGACTAACCTCTAAACTTTCTCTTTACAACCCCAGTAAGGATCATGAGCTCACACCCTTGGCTTCAACTATTAATTATGTTTCATTTTCTGAGGCATTCTTAACCAGCTTTGCTTGATAATATACTGTGACTACAGTAGTTGTAATCTCACTTTATTTCAAAGATTTTTAACAGGAAAAGAATACACATCACAATTTTATGATACTGTCAAATTCCATTCATCTCCAAGTGTTCTATCTTTTTATATTGGCCAGATGCACACCTTGGTCAAATTATCAGTCTATAATTAAAAGAAGTGGCCCAGAAGATGATGACCAAACCCATCAAAACAGACGGTGCTATTAGGCACTGTGGCCATAGTCTGAACAAGATTCCTGTGAGATAATCACCCTCGGGCCGCCAGTGGTTTTCTTGACCAGACCTTTGATACCTTCATTCTCAGATTTCTTTACCCTGCATAAACATCTTTAACTTATACAAGAAAATAATACTTAAAGCTGTGAGTACTTAAACAAGTAAAAAATCAGAAGTCATCATTATAAGAAATAGGAATGACTGATTTCTATGAAAATTGAATTTAAAAAAAGAAAGAAATACTTTTTAAGAAATATAGACCCCTTTCAAAATGTCAAGATTTTGGGGGTTTTTTCACCTAGGATGATACTGAAAATATTCTGCATTCCTATTTCTCCCATCAATCGTTGAGGATTCTTTTTTCTTTTAAAACTCACAACCGTATTTTTCATAAAGTCGTATATTCATTTTGGGGTCTTAAGAGTCACATCTTTTGAGGAATGTAGCAAAGTGTCTTATTATGTTTGTACCTTCTTTTTCTTTCCTTAAGATTGTTAATGGTAAACACATTAATTACAATTTGTATGATTAAATTTTCAATACTTTTAAAATACTGCAACCAAATCGAGCTTAAACGCTTGAGCTTATCCGGGTAGCATTCTGATTTCTCAAGATATGAGACTGAGAAACGCTTGATTTGTTCCTATTCAAACACTACATGGGACATGAGTACATATTAAGTAAATGGTATAGACATATGAACACACCAAAACGACACAAAAGTTTGAGTTTTAAATCTTTAAACCAGACTTCTTTTGATACAGGAGGACAAAATAATTTGTATTTTTAAATGAGGGAACTTAATAGTACTCTGCTTTCTATTTCAGCATCTTTTTTAAAATGGCAAAGGGAATACTAACACTTCTAAAAATATCAATATTTGATCATTCAGAAAACACAAATTTGAGGGGTTATGAATCAACAGAAACACTTTGGGATAAAAGTGCACCGTTGGTCCGTGTAGTAAATCGACTACATTTATAGCAAAAAGAAATCCTACCTTTTGGAATAGGTGGCAAAGGATCTTCATAACAAATCTTCTCAATTAGTTCTGAGACACATTCTGAGAAGAACGGAGGCTTTCCTTAAATCAAACGAAAACTTGCAAAATTAAACAGTTTGCTACCACCAATAATTCTTAATGAATCTCAACTACAGACAGTTCAAGACTACATAATTTATAGAAAAAATATACATATATAGCATAATTGATTACTGAATGCTGAGTACACACCAGGCACACTGTCTATATTTCTGCAATTGAAAATTTATCATCCTAAAAATACAAAATTCACTTATGGATAACCATACTCCAAGAGTTGCACGGGCCACTGGACACATCTGAAAATTCACAGTCAAAGGTACCTTTCCAAGATGTTCTACTAATAATCAGTTTTCAACAGTTAGGCATATTTCAACATTCCCAACGATTACCATGAAAAATACCTCCTTGTCAAAAGCTCCTAAAAACCTGCACATGCTGAGACAACCAAGCAAGTCAGCAAAAATTAGTATATAGAAAAATCTAGAAAAATCAGCTTTTTCACCTCTTACAGGCAAACTCTTCTCAAACTACATAGGTAACCATTATGTATATGTGTCCAGCTCTGATTTTAAACTGAACCAGAATGTAATCACCTGAAAACATTTCATAGAGCAGGCAGCCCAAGGACCAGAGGTCACTGGTGATGGAGAAGTCGGTACCCCTCACAATTTCTGGAGCTGTATAGATAAGAGATCCTAAAAATAAAGGTGAAAGGACAGTTTTGTTAGGCATTCGTACTGCTGCCAACACAAATACACCTAGGAAAGACTGCGTGGTAGTCTCTCAGTTGTGTCCAACTCTTTGTGACCCCATGGACTGTAGCCCGCCAGGCTCCTCTGTCCATGGGATTTCCCAGGCAAGAATACTGGAGTGGGCTGCTATTTCCTTCTCCAGGGGATCTTCCCAACCCAGGGATCCAACCCAGGTCTCCTGCACTGTGGGCAGACTCTCTACCGTTTGAGCCACCAGGGAAGCCCAACTAGGTGAAGTGAAAAAAGACCAGAGAACACGCACACGAACAGATCTTCGTGCATATTTCACATTTTTATGTTTTCTAATTTTAAGGTCCCACTTGCCAAGAGAGCTTCCCTTGGCTCAGTCGATAAAGAATTCACCTGCAATGCAGGAGACCTGGGTTCCATCCCTGGGTTGGGAAGATCCCTTGGAGAAGATCTTGGCAACCCACCCCAGTATTCTTGCCTGGAGAATCTCCATAGACAGAGGAGCCTAGCAGGCTGCAGTCCACAGGATTGCAGAGAGGCAGACACAACTGAGCGACTAAGTACAGCACTTGCTGAGAACATGTGCTTTCAGTCCCTAAGTCGTGTCTGACTCTGCAACCCCACAGACTGCAGCACACCAGGCTCCTCTGTCCTCCACAATCTCCCAGAGTTTGCTCAAATTCAAGTCCACTGAGTCAGTGATACTACCTAACCATCTCATCTTCTGCTGCCCCCTTCTCCTTTCACCTTCAATCTTTCCCAGCATCAGGGTTTTTTCCAACAAATCAGCTCTTTACATAAGAGTCCAAAGTATTAGAGTTTCACCTTCAGCAACAGTCCTTCCAATGAATATTCAGAACTGATTTCCCTTTAGGATTGACTGGTTTGATCTCCTTGCTGTCCAAGGGACTCTCAAGAGTCTTCTCCAGCACTACAGTTCAAAAGCATCAATTCTTTGGCGCTCAGCCTTCTTTATGGTCCAACTCTCACATCCATACACAACTACTGGAAAAACCGTAGCTTTGACTAGACAGACCTTTGTAGGCAAAGTGATGTCTCTGCTTTTTAACATGCTAAGTTTATCATAGCTTTCCTTCCAAGAAATAAGCATCTTTTAATTCCATGGCTGCAGTCATCATCCGCCATGATTTTGGAGCCTAAGAAAATAAAATCTGTCCCTGCTTCCACTCTTTCCTCTTCTATTTGCCATGAATTGATGGGACTGGATGCCATGATCTTAGTTTTTTGAATGCTGAGTTTTATGCCAGCTTTTTCACTCTCCTCTTTCACCTCATGAAGAGGCTCTTATAGTTTCTCTTCACTTTCTACCATTAAAGTGGTATCATCTGCATATGTGACAATGTATTGAAATATAAAGCTTTTGAATAATCACCTGAGTAAGAGGTGTGGCACACTGAAGTGTATATTCTTTTAAATTAACAATTCAAATAGTTGTAAGAAAAGAACCTTTGGTTGTTATCAACCATATCTTGATTAGTATAGATTAAGTTATATAGAAGTCAGCACTCCAAATTCTCACTGGCTTAACTACACAAGTTTCTTCATCATGAAACTACACATCCCCTAGAGGTCAGCCAATGAGCTTCAACCCTCACAGTCAGTCCATCCAAGACCCAGGCTACATTTCAGTACATGCTTCCTCAGTCAGCAAGGTGGGGGCAAAGAATGTGGTTAACTTAACACCAGCTCTTAAAACTCCCAACTCGAAGAGACCTCTGTCCACACCTGGTGAGCTGTGGCAGGGACAATGCAAACCTACCACGCATCCAGAAGAGGAATGGGCAGCCACTGGTTAACAGTACTAGCGTTTACCATGTACACGGGACAGAGTTTAGTATTACCCAGAAATACCAAATTCCAGAGTTAGAAAGCACCCTGCTTATTGACATGAACAGCTGAGGCCTGGAAAGTACCCTCACATCCTCTAAGCCACAGAGTTGCCAAAACCCAGGGTTTCCCATCTTCCAATGAAGATGTCCTTCCCACGATGTGAGTAATCACCAATCACTAGAAAAGAGGTTAACGTGGGCCCCCCATGGGATTGTTCTTGGATTAAGCTCAGAAGTGACCAGGCATCACTGCTAAAAACTGACATTTCTCTATAACACAGCCCTCTTCCCCTTTAGAAGGGACTATTTCAAAAGGTACATTCCTTGTTTTCTATAATAAAAGCATAGTCTACAATACTCATTTTCACAGGATGCCAGTCATCCCATGGAATGATATTTGGGGATTTAAAGAGCCTTCTTCCTGGGCATGAAATTTTACTTCAACAGTAACCCTGAAAGTTAAATTTCTTTCCTCATATTTATGGGCCTCTGGTTAACCTGCTGCTCCCTATCACGTTATCTCATTCTCATCAAGGCCATGTGACCACCAGGCCCAGGGATGCCGCCCTCTCTCCCAGTGCCTTTTGCTTCCTGGTGAGTCTCACTGGTCCGAAGTCTCAAGTACTGCACCAGGAACTTAGGAAAAAAGATCTTTATCACTTCTATCAAAAGTTCTCATATAAGAAATATGACTTCCTGGTCAGGGAACTAGGATCCCGCATGCCACACGGCACGGTCAAAAGGAAAAAAAAAAAGTAGGAAAGAAAAAAGAAATTTGACTTCACACTTTCCCCTCAAGCACAGCGAGCTAACAGCCTAGGCCCCATCTCACTGTCAAAACCACCTCCCAAGAATGTACCCCTAAAAATCTTCCATTCTTGCAGAATATTAGCTACTTAACAATGCTGAATATGTACCGAGCTGCTGGTGTGTGCCAGACACCGGGGATAAGTGCTGAGGATACAGCAGGAAGGGAGACAAAATCCCCTTCCTTACGTTCTAACGAGCGGTCAGTGATGAAGTGAAGGAAAAGGCTTTGTCAGAGGTTCCCTGTGCTTTAAACGGCATTAGATCCACATGGAAAACCTTAGGTCCTAGACAAAGCCATCCATAAATCCAGGCTTCTCCTGGATCCTTATCATTTATTTTCAATACATCATTTGGCTGGCAACATAAAAGGTGGACATTTTCTCCCAAACACGGGACTTGGGTGGCCCACCACTGGACTTCTGACCTTGAAGCTCGCCTCATACCTTTCACTCTACTTTTCATGTTTTTCTTCACTACATTTTCCCCGCCGTCACCTCCTCCTTCTTCTGCTGCCACCAAGGTGAAGAACTCTTCCAAATTTTCACCTTCCACTTTGGCCAAGGAAAAATTACTAAACTTCAGTGTTCCAGGCCCTTCCAAGAGTATCTATGAAGGTGAAGAAACAAATGTGTTCAAACTCAAATTCAGTGTTATTTGCATTTCCATCCGTACCTCTTATAATCTCACTACAGAACCCTGAGTATTGGCTTTCTTACTTTATCACAACTCAGAAAATTAAACAGAATTTTTTTTTTAAAGAAAAATGCTATGCTCAGTCGCTTCAGTCGTGTCCAACTCTTTGCAATCCTATGGACTGTAGCCCGCCAGGCTCCTCTGTCCGTGGGATTCTCCAGGCAGGAATTACTGGAGTGGGTTGCCATGCCCTCCTCCAAGGGATCTTCCCGACCCAAGGATCCAACCCAGGTCTTCTGCACTGCAGGATTCTTTACTGCTGAGCCTCTGGGGAAGCCCCAAAAAGAAGCTTAGGAAATGTAACTCCAGCACTAACAGAATCAAATATTAAATTCTCCCTTCTCAGATGCAGATGAAAAATGTGCCGTAAAACCACAGAGGGAAACAGCAGTCTTTTGGGAAAGATGAAGAATGTACATAAAACAATCTACTCACGAACCCTCAGTAACAGCTGAAAGAGGATTTGGAAAGCCACCAGTCCTAGGGGTTGTAGGGTTCAGACTAAGGGTTCTGAAGTTAGAGACCTAGATTTGACCCCTAGGTTCACCACTTACTGGCAGTCTAACCTACAGAAATTACTTACCCTTTGTAAATCTCAGTCTCTTCACCTATAAAATGGGGAAAGTGATACTTCAGATAGTTTTAAGGATTGAGGTTATACATGATGCCAAGGCTTCTGACCGTGACTGCCATATGAAAAGTGCTCAAGTCTGCTAATACAATTTGTGATGATAAGTTATCTGTTGATTATTGAAACGATACCAGGAACCAGTGTTCTCTTACCTTTATCTTTTCCCTCCCTTGCAAGGGGCTTTTTGATCCTCAAAAGCAATTTAAAGTTTACTCTTTACTTCTAGTCACAGATACTAAGGATGTCAGTTAGTCTACCACAGTGACTTTTAAACTTTTTTTTTTTTTTGAGCACCTGAAGGCCTTGTTAAGACAACAACTAGTCCCTACCCTGAGAGTTTCTGATTCAACAGGTCTGGGGTGAGGCCCAAGAACCTGCATTTGTAACAAGTCCCAAGTAATGTTGATGCTGCTGGTCCAGGGAACACACTTGCAGAACCAACGGCAGGTGGCAGATAATTTTTTTTTAAGTTAGTAAATATTTTAGACTTTGCAAGCCATACATACGGTTTCTGCCCTGACTTCTCAAGTCTGCAACCACTGACAATACATAAATGAAAGGGTGTGGCTGTTTCAACAGAACTCCATTCACAGAAATAGGCATCCTGCTGGAACTCCTCCAAACCCAGCTCTAGAATAAAAGTTAACTTATAAATCAGCCTGAAGCTCCAAGATTATGAACAGCTGATATGAGACCTCATAAAAGAGCTCACATATAGGAGCTGGCAGGCACATTATACCCTCTGGGCCATATACTGCTACCGCCTATGTTTGTACAAGCATGAGCTAAGCACGGTTTTTATGGTTCTAAATGGTTGAAAAAAATGAAAATATTACTTCTTGACAGGTGAAAATTACATGAAACTGACATTTCCATGTCTACAAATAGAGGTTTTTTTGAAACAAAGTTACACCCATCTATTTACATATTGTCCACAGCTGCTTTCAGAGCTGTAACACAATTAAGCGGCTACAGTCTTCCAAACAAGGATATGAATATTTCAAATGAGAATGGCTGTTACAGAGAGTTTTTATGGAGGTTTTTTTTTTGTAGGTTTCATTATGTTCTTCTACAGATGGCCTAAAGTAACATTTAACAAGAACATATTCAACTTTTCATTTCATTAACAAAGGAAAAGAAGTAGCAACTAAGACCAGCAACACATACAATCCCTAAGAGTATGAACTTAGAAAGGCAACAGGTGCCACTGGCTGCGAGCACACTACCAGAAAACGTCCTATGAATTTCACTTAAACATAATATGTAATTCTCACTATCTCCTTGAAATGTCTACCGGCATGCACCCACCCGCCACCGCCCCGCCCCACCACCGCCCCATCACAGGCAAGAAACCTAAGGTACAAAGAGAAAGGGTAACTGGTCCAGGACACACAGCATCTCAGTATCAGTGTTGATGTGACTCAGACACTAAGCAGGTTTGTGACTCTGCAACAGTGAAACACATTTAGCAATGGGTAATTAGTTCTACCAGAAAAGAAAAATGTTTGATATAAAATAGCAGGAATCAAACACACATTGTCAAGAATGTCATTATCAAACTATAATAATGTCTCATAAGTGTGAACTATAATTTAGGAACCAAGAGTCTTATTCTATAGGTCTATTGAGCTCATCATTCACAACGTACCTCAAGAGCAATGATACTTACTCAGAATCCTGAAAGGAGGGGAGATTTCACTTTCTAAAAGGTACTTCAACAGGCTGCTAAATAGGAACCTAAAATATAATACTATGTACTCCCTTTTGTTAAAAAAAAAATGTTGACTAAAAAATTTCAAGATGCTCTAAATATATCAAAGTTGTATCTAAAAATAAAAACATCTTTGAGGAAGCATTATAGATTGAGACACAAACAGTCAGGGAATCAAAACTTTCATGAATTACCTTCCCAGGAGAAATGTCACAGAAGAGAATGCCAAGTTGATGAAGATGATGTAATCCAGTCAGCAGGTCAATCCCAAACTCTCTCACTACATCTTCTGGGAGATTTTCATCTTGAGCAATAACCATTTCTAAAGAACCACCTGCAAGTTGATTAAAATCACCCACTTTAACCCACCAGCATTACACAGTGCCTCTAGAAAGGTTCCATGCTGGGACCTGAGCATTAAAACATGATCAAATCGGTCCATCTGGACCATCTGACGGGGAAACATACTCATGAATCAACACCGGTCCAGGAGCCCTAACGGGAAGCTCCACACTCCAGAGCCAGCTGAGGGCGAATAGCTGCTCGGCCTGGAAGGATAGTCTATAAATATGCCAGTGGGGTGAAGGAAGAATCACTCTGGCACTGTGATCTCTCACTCCAGACCCCTTAGGAAAGAAACAGCTACAGAATGGTACACTTAAATCACACTGCACAGAGGATAGTCATCTTTACCCCCGTGCAAAGTTAGGTCACATTCCGCAAGTACTGCCTGACACAAAAAGGTGCTCTTCCTTAAGTGTTAGAAAATTACAAACTCTGATGTACACCACTGATGAAATAATAGGTTAGTGGCAGACACACTGTGAATTCCACGTCTATATCCTTCCAAGGTCCCTGTCTTAACTCTACCACCTAAGTGTCAGAAACAAACTTTTTTTTTTTTAGGATCAAGATTATAATTAGAAGTCAAGTTCACAGAAAAAGAAGTCTTAGCTGGCAGCCAAAAGTTCAATCAGAATTCCTGTGATGAAGGTAGGAGGCATTCTGGGTTCTGTTCATTTTGTTTGGTGGGTGAGGAACCATTCCAAACACAGGTATAAATGAGTCAGGTTGTTACAACAGCCAGGGGTCAGAAATAACTGCTGAATCAAAAAGTAAAACAGGTGGAGTCCCCTGATCACCTCAACAGTGTGTACATCTTATGAAAGAAATTAAACCACCATCTCCTCCCATTGATTCAAAAAATAAAATGCAAAATGCAAATAATTTACTATTCCAAATAAGCTTTTATAATTGCTTTATAAATTATAAGGGTCAATAGGTAAGAGACTCATAAAGCTAGAAATTATTACATTTCATCTTAATATTTAATAATTCTTTATTATTACTCAATGTATAACTATGGTTCTTCTTACATTTTTTCCTAAAGACACTGAAACTAAAAGTCCAGACAATACCTATGTATTTAGTCACCTTGCTCTCTGTATACAGTCTTGGAAAATTTATCAAGCAAGAGCTATATTATCTCTAATTATTGCCAGGTGGTGGAATTTGTTGATTCATCTATTTTTCTATATTGCTTAAGTTTTACTAATGCAAGTATCCTTTGCATAAGAATTAAAAAATAAGAACTAATTAGGTAATAGGTAGTTTACCTCAAATCTTTTATTTTTATTGAATGGAAAAACTTGTTTGATCAATCACTAAAAATTATCTCTAAATTTTATGAAGATGATTTAGTATTATTTTATACCAAAGCAAAGTTAACCCTAAACTGCATCTCTTCCTCTTACCAAACACCTTTGCTTTTTCCCTGTCCCTAATACATCAAACAACAGATGTTCAAGTTAATGTAGTCAACAGTATGCTTATATTCATAATAGAAGAAAAAGTGAAAAATAACAAAACCTACATATGTTTTTTCAAAGCAATATACAGTGACTATAATCGTAGCACCTCTTCACTCCTACCTGTGCAGAGTTCCACAACTAGCCAGAGATGATTGCTGGTTTCATACCATTCATGAAAAGTTACAATGTTCTTGTGTTTAATTTCATGGGTGAGACGGACCTATAAAAACACACAGCATTCACACTAAGAAAAAAAGTTATTAAAACCTTTGAATCTATTAAGAAACACCTAAATATCACACCTGGGAAATAGATAAGAAAACAATGGAACTTATTCAGTGGAATAAAATAATAAATAATTTAAAATATAGACATTAAGAATGATGGTTATGTGCTTACTCGGTCGTGTCTGACTCTTTGCAAACCCATGGACTGTACAGCCTGTCAGGCTTCTCTGTCCATGGAATTCTCCAGACAAGAATACTGGAGTGGCGGAGAAGGCAATGGCACCCCACTCCAGTACTCTTGCCTGGAAAATCCCATGGATGGAGGAGCCTGGTAGGCTGCAGTCCTTGGGGTCGCTAGGAGTCGGACACGACTGAGTGACTTCACTTTCACTTTTCACTTTTATGCATTGGAGAAGGAAATGGCAACCCACTCCAGTGTTCTTGCCTGGAGAATCCCAGGGACGGGGGAGCCTGGTGGGCTGCTGTCTATGGGGTTGCACAGAATCAGACACGACTGAAGCAACTTAGCAGCAGCAGCAGCATATGCTGGTAGGAATTAGAAAAGACTATGCAATCTAGATCTTTTTTACCCAGAATCTTGGAACCAGGTACTAATCCTAAGTTGTTCTTACACTTTGACTGAGCTTCTGACACTTTCTCCAGTTTGACCTTTCGGGTCCTGGTCCCCACTGGTTGACACCCACGGTGCTAAACTTTATACTCACAGGCTTTGTGAGTTTGTATGCTTCTGCTAACCTCCCTGCATCTGACCTCAATTCCACCTTCTCAAATATCTGGATTCCATCCACCTCTGTCTAGGATAGTGACAATGCCACCACCTCAGATCAAGTGGCAAAGCACAGGTCCTCAGATTCCTCTCCACCACCTCCCACTTCCTCTACCCAAGAGGAGGGCTGCAGATTGGAGGGTCAAAGTAGGACACTCTGAAGGAGACGCATTTCATGATGGGAAAGGCCATGTCCACCCATATGTGTATTTTTGCTCTTCCACTATTTTGCTCCTTCGAAGAAAAGCTGAGACGAACCTAGATAGCATATTCAAAAGCAGAGACATTACTTTTCCAACAAACGTCCGTCTAGTTAAGGCTATGGTTTTGCCAGTAGTCATGTATGGATGTGAGAGTTGGACCATAAAGAAAAATGAGCGCCGAAGAATTGATGCTTTTGAACTGTGGTGTTGGAGAAGACTCTTGTGAGTCCCTTGGACTGCAAGGAGATCCAACAAGTCCATCCTAAAGGAAATCAGTCCTGAATATTCATTGGAAGAACTGATGCTGAAGCTGAAACTCTAATACGTTGCCCACCTGATGTGAAGAACTGACTCACTGGAAAAGACCATGGCCCTGTCAAAGATGGGAGGAGAAGGGGACGACAGAGGATGAGATGGTTGGATGGCATCACTAACTTGATGGACATGAGTTTGAGCAAGCTCCAGGAGTTGGCAATGGACAAGGAAGCCTGGCATGCTGCAGTCCATGGGGTCAGAAAGAGCCGGACACGACTGAGTGACTGAACTGAACTGAACCATTTTGCTACTGATATGATAATAAAAGACCAGCACCTGCCTCAAGAAAAAAAAAAAAAAAAGAATACTGGAGTGGGTTGCCATTTCCTTCCCCAGGGGATCTTTCTGACCCAGCAATCAAACTCATATCTTCTGCATTGCAGGTGGATTCTTTATCATCTGAGCCTCCAGGGAAGCCCTAATGTGAACATACTGATCTTAAAATGTACATTTCCAATGGATTATAAGAATATTTATATACCAAAAACAAGAGTGAATTCAAAAACTCAGTAATAAAGATGCAAAAGCATGTCCATTAAAAAATATTAAGTTGCTTTGGGGATTTTTGGCTTTCCCCCTTTAAAAATCCCATTAAATATAGGAACTAAAACTACAAAAATGTGTATAGAACATCAAGACTCAGAATTGCTGATGACTGACTATCAAGGTACACTGGATCCTTGCTTTCTGATTTTCTTAAAAATAAAAAAAAATTAAAAAAAAAAAACAGAAAATCTACTGTCACTCAACACAGGCTAATGAGCCCATAATTTGTAGAAATACAGAGCTCCCTGTTTAAGAAATGGAATTTGGCACACTCCAGGAACAACTTGGTGGGCTCATATTGTAACAAAAATAAAGGAAAACTAATGTACATGACTTAGAAGACAGATGAGGAGAAAACCAGAGTGTCCAAGGGAGAATTTGAGGAGCATCTTGTAATTAATCCCCAATATAAGACCACTAGAGAACGGGGAGAACCCTGGGCAAATAAGTTTAAAGGGATCCTCGCTAATTCTGGCCAGGGAAGGGGAGGTCCTAGTGAAAAAATAAAGGAGATACAGAAACCCCAAAAGAATTCAGGCCACAGCACACTCCTCCTGACCCTCCCCATCACTCAATACTTGCCAAGGACCCACTCTTCCAGACACCTTTCTGCCCATCTCAGCCTCCACCCGGACCTCCATCACCCATGTGCAGCCTCCAGTGGCCAGTGCAGGAGATTCTGTGGCCAGTACTCGCCACAGAGGGCTACTGTGCTCTGGAGCAGCAGCCGGGATGAGCTTCAAGTGTAAAATACACACCAGACACCCAACAATCAACATCAAAATTAGAAAAATATCTCGCTGGTTGCACACTGAAAAAATAACACATGGTATTATTAATCTCATATGAGATTAATATGGAGAAGGCGATGGCACCCCACTCCAGTACTCTTGCCTGGAGAATCCCATGGACGGAGGAGCCTGGTAGGCTGCGGTCCATGGGGTCGCGAAGAGTCAGACACGACTGAGCGACTTTCCTTTCACTTTTCGTTTTCATGCATTGGAGAAGGAAATGGCAACCCACTCCAGTGTTCTTGCCTGGAGAACCCCAGGGACGGGGGAGCCTGGTGGGCTGCCATCTATGAGGTCAGAGAGTCGGACACGACTGAAGTGACTTAGCAGCACCAGAGATTAATATATATTAATAAGATGAATTTCACCTATTTATTATCCTTTTTCAATGTAGATACTATGAACTTTACAGTTAGATTTATAACCTCCATTCTATGTCTATTGGATAGCATTGCCAGATTTTTTTTTTAACTGGTAACATTATTCTCTCCCAAATCTCTTCCACACATCCTAATCCATGTCCACCACTCACTCACTTTGCAGCTCACTCGCTCCAGGACTGCAATTCTGGTTCAATCCAACCCTCCCCACAGTCTGCACACACCTAAGGCACTGAAGCGGACACAAACCACGCTGACTGCTCTGCCTTCCACTGATGACCCCCACTCTAAAGGGCCCCAGCCAGTCTGCCTCCAGGTGACCTGTTCACACCTTTTCTTTCCTCTCCTCTAGAACACTGCCTGCCGGTTTCCCATAACTGAAGACTTAAGATTCTCACCTCAGTGAAAAAGTAATCAGAAGAGAAATTCCTCCTGTTCCCAGTTCCAAATCAACCAACTAGAGAGCATCTTGTCCCATACACCTGTCTTCCCTCAACTGTCCACACGCCTTTCAAAAGCCAACACCTCCTCACGCAGGTGAGGATGGCTGTTTAAGATAATAATAAATAACAACAATGACAAAAATAACAAGTGTTGGCCACAGTGTGGAGAAATGAGATCCTTTGCACACTGTAGTGGGAATGTAAGGCCTCTGGGGAAAACCGAATCTTTCATGGGTTTGGACAAATCTGTAATGACTTGTGTTATTATAGCATCTACCATATAGAAGAGTTTCACTGCCCTAAAATCCTCTGTGCTCCGCCTATTCATCCCTCCCACTCTCCCACCACCTCCCAAACTCTGGAAACTACTGATCATTTTACTGTTTCCATAGTTTTGCCTTTTCCAGAATGTCACATGGTTGGAATCATACACTATGCAGCCTTTTCAGACTGGCTTCTCTTACCAAACAATGTCCATTTAAGGTTCCTCTGTGTCTACTTGTGGCTTGAATGCCCATTTCCTTTTATTAATGAACAGTATTCCAGTGTATATATGTTCCAGTTTATTTACTCATGGCAGGGCATCTTGATTGTTTTGATTACAAATAGAGCTGCTGTAAACATCTGTGTGCAGGTTTTTGTGTGGACCTAAGTTTTTAACTCTTTTGGCTAAGTACCAAGAGTGTGGTTATTCATTCAGAACTCTTTTCATCTTGCAAGAATGAAAATTTCTACACATTAAACAATAATTCCCCATTTCCCCTTTCCCTGGCAATCACCATTGTATTGTACTTTGTTTCTGAAAGGTACCTCATATAAGATGGCGATGGCTGCACAGGAATAGGCATATACTTACTGACAATGTCAAACCACACACTTAAAAATGGTTAAGATGATTAACTTTGTTAGGTGTGCTGCTGCTGCTGCGTCACTTCAGTCGTGTCCGACTCTGTGCGACCCCACAGACGGCAGCCCACCAGGCTCCGCCGCCCCTGGGATCCTCCAGGCAAGAACACTGCAGTGGGTTGCCATGTCCTTCTCCAATGCATGAAAGTGAAAAGTGAAAGTGAAGTCGCTCGGTCATCTCCGACTCTTCGCGACCCCATGGACTGCAGCCTACCAGGCTCCTCTGTCCATGGAATTTTCCAGGCAAGAGTACTGGAGTGGGTTGCCATTGCCTTCTCCATTGTTATGTGTATTTTTTCCACAATTAAAAAAAATAGCTAGGTTTGGTCCAAGGAGTCTGGGCTGTAAAGTGGTACAACTATGTTAAGCCCAAGTTACTCTCACCTAATATCCTTCCTTTGGAAAGCTTCATAATCATGTAGTAAATGTAAAAGTGAATGATCTGGGGACTTCCCTGATGGTCCAGTAGCTAAGACTCCTAGCTCCCAATGCAGGGAGCCAGGGTTTGACCCCTGGTCAGGGAACTGGATCCCACCTGCTCCAACTAAGTCCTGTCACAGTCAAATAAATTTATTTTTAAGTGATCGGATATAGACTGTATTTTCCCTGACTCATTAAAAAAAAAAACAAAAACCCAGAAATCTAAGTTGCTAGTTATTGATACTTGAGTATGTTTAGGAGCCATTATTCAAGACTATTGGCACTAAAGAGAGAAGGTCACCCATTCCAGTCTGAAAATGGACTGTCTGCTACAGTGAGTTCAGTGACTTCTGTTTACATACTACTTACTCCATCTGATCATCTTTTCCCAAAGAGAGAGAAACATACTTGACTTACCCAGTTGGTTATTTCAGGCCTCCTGCACTTATCACTACAAAGAATAGCTACAAAATTGATGGTCCCCTTCCGTCGCCCTTTGTAGACCACAGTCTTGCTTCCTCTGCCAATCTCCTCATACAGGATGAAGTTTTCCATCTCTGGGTTGACTTCTCACCTTTGATAAAATGACAGTCTAATAGCATCTCTAACCCCTAAAAAGTAAACAAATATGACACTTCAAAACCCAAACTAGCTGGATGACTGATTAGCCTAAGCTATTTAATATGTAATCAATAAGTCTAATAATTCTGTAAATTCAAATTCCACCTATAAATGTTGATACAAGTGTCTTTGTTTTCGTAAAATGAAAAAAAAACTAAGAAAAAAATAAAACAATTCACAAACCAATATTCAACTCCCTAGCAACAAGACCATAACAAACATAATGAAAATGACAGCTATTTTGAACACATGGAACAAAACCAGGGAATGAATGAGATTTCAGTCAATGTATCTTGATACAGCTCTTACTCTGTTACACGGGAAAGCACTTTGTGTCAGTAACTGTGTAATGAATGGGGTAATAAGCCCCATCTAAGTGAAGAGGAACTAAAAAGCCTCTTGATGAAAGTGAAAGAGGAAAGTGAAAAAGTTGGCTTAAAGCTCAACATTCAGAAAACGAAGATCATGGCATCTGGTCCCATCACTTCATGGGAAATAGATGCAGAAACAGTGGAAACAGTGGCAGACTTTATTTTGGGGAGCTCCAAAATCACTGCAGATGGTGAGTACAGCCATGAAATTAAAAGATGCTTACTCCTTGGAAGAAAAGTGATGACCAACCTAGATAGCATATTCAAAAGCAGAGACATTACTTTGCCGACTAAGGTCCATCTAGTCAAAGCTATGGTTTTTCCTGTGGTCATGTATGGATGTGAGAGTTGGACTGTGAAGAAGGCTGAGTGTTGAAGAATTGATGCTTTTAAACTGTGGTGTTGGAGAAGACTCTTGAGAGTCCCTTGGACTCCAAGGAGATCCAACCAGTCCAGTCTGAAGGAGATCAGCCCTGGGATTTCTTTGGAAGGAATGATGCTAAAGCTGAAACTCCAGTACTTTGGCCACCTCATGCGAAGAGTTGACTCATTGGAAAAGACTCTGATGCTGGGAGGGAGTGGGGGCAGGAGGAGAAGGGGATGACAGAGGATGAGATGGCTGGATGGCATCACTGACTTGATGGACGTGAGTCTGAGTGAACTCTGGGAGTTGGTGATGGACAGGGAGGCCTGGCGTGCTGCGATTCATGGGGTCCCAAAGAGTCAGACACGACTGAGCAACTGAACTGCACCATAAATTATGAGAAATGAGACAATGCACGTGAAAACACTATGTAAATAAATACAGAATGATAGTATTTCTATCTAACCCACAGAGATTTTAAGAGTCAATTCAAATATTATTCGAAGTCAGTGGTCAGCAAACTACTGGTTCCTGGGCCATATCCAGCCTGCTGACTCCTTTGTAAATAAGTGGAACACAGCCATGTCCAGTCACTTATATGTTGTCTAAGGATGCTTTCCAGCTATGACAGCAATGTTGAGTAGTAGTAAGAGTGACCCTATGACCTGCACACCCTCTAAAATATTTACTATCTGGCCTTTTACTGGAGAAAGTTGGCCAACTCTTTCAAATCACTTTTTTTAAACCACCCATTATAACAACTTCATTTTCTTGGCCAACAAAATCATCTTATATTCACGAGTGAATAACAATCTGATGTAGTCTTTTACAAGGCCATGCAGTTGCAAAGAGTCAGACACAACTTAGCAACGAAACAACAGGGGCTTATACTTCAACCAAGAACAGAAGTGTCAATATTTATACTGATAGTAGATATGCTTTCAGTTCAGTTGCTCAGCCGTGTCAGACTCTTTGCGACCCCATGAACTGCAGCATGCCAGGCCTCCCTGTCCATCATCAACTGCCGGAGTCCACTCAAACCCATGTCCATCGAGTCAATGATACCATCCAACAATCTCATCCTCTGTCATCCCTTCTCTTCCTGCCCTCAATCTTTCCCAGCATCAGGGTCTTTTCCAATGAGTCAGCTCTTCACATCAGGTGGCCAAAGTACTGGAGTTTCAGCCTCAACATCAGTCCTTCCAATGAACACCCAGGACTGATCTCCTTTAGGATGGACTGGTTGGATTTCCTTGCAGTCCAAGGGACTCCCAAGAGTCTTCTCCAACACCACAGTTCAAAAGCATCAATCCTTCGGTGCTCAGCTTTCTTTAGAGTCCAACTCTCACATCCACACATGATGACTGGAAAAACCATAGCCTGACTAGATGGACCTTTGTCGGCAAAGTAATGTCTCTGCTTTTTAATATGCTGTCTAGGTCGGTCATAACTTTCCTTCCAAGGAGTAAGCGTCTTTTAATTTCATGGCTGCAATCGCCATCTGCAGTAATTTTGGAGCCCAGAAAAATAAAGTCAGCCACTGTTTCCACTGTTCTCCCATCTATCTGCCATGAAGTGATGGGACCAGATGCCATGATCTTCGTTTTCTGAATGTTGATCTTTAAGTCAACTTTTTCACTCTCCTCTTTCACTTTCATCAAGAGGCTCTTTAGTTCTTCTTCACTTTCTGCCATAAGGGTGGTGTCATCTGCATATCTGAGGTTATTGATATTTCTCCCGTCAATCTTGATTCCAGCTTGTGCCAGCGTTTCTCATGATGTGCTTTCAGAGTAGCTCAAAATCTTGGAACGCTAAGGAAGTAATGTGGTTTCCTTACTTCCAAGAGAAATAAAATTTTAAGTGGCTCCTATGTTCAGAAATTATTATAAGCAATACTTTTACCTGACAGATGAGCTATTATTAAGATTCTGGGGCATTCTAAGCTTGACTCTCCAGAAGCAGAACAAAATCACCTGGCTGCTATTAATATTGCTGCAAGAAATGCTGCCCTTAAAGGGACCAAGAGCAACCAAACCTCTGTCATGGTCCAAAAGATATTTCCCAAAATGATCATTTAGAAAAACTGGCACAAAGGGCCAACAGTTGGCCTCGGAAAAAGAAAAACAAGATTAGAAATTCAACAACTGTTGGTTTGATAAAAGAAAAAGCTTTGGTTTGGACTAAGGAACAGCCCTGCCCTATGAGAGACTAAAATCCCCACTCCTTATCCCTGTACATGCATTTTGTCAGTGTACTAACAAAATGATGGCCTTCACGAATCAATACCGCTGGGGAAACATCACCTAGTGGCAAATGAATTACATACTGAACCATCTAACAGATAAAGTATGCTTTAGTCATGATCTGTGTGTTGTCACGGTGGACTGAACCTTTGCTTGCAGACAGTCTACTGCCTCTTACGGGGCTAAAGGACCAGCATTTTTAAGATTCAACTGGCAAAATACAGAGGCCCTCCAAATATCTCAACCAAAAGCATTGCTCTTGGTCCTTCTAAATCTCAGATCCACCCCTTCTGTAATTCAGAAACTCTCAACCTCTTGAGATAGTCACAGGACATCCAATGCACTGGGCTCCTGCTTCTTACAATCCACAACTAATAAATGGAGGGTTACTCCAATATTGAAAGGCCTAATTCCTTCTATGAAAAATAAGCATGTTTTGGCAGGGCAGTCTTCTTCTAGGGCACCCTCAGGAAACAAAGACCTCCAGCATCATACCTTGCAACCTGGAGAGTTCGTTTACTGGAAAAGACACTTCTGCAAGAACCATCTTCAGCATCACTAGAAAGGTCCCTACTGAGTAATTACTAACCAACACTTGCGCCACCGAACTCCAAGGAACACAACTTTTGGATCCATGTGCCACATCTAAAGAAAATGCAGAACTCTGACTGGACCTGCACAGCAACTGGTGATCTGAAAGTAAAGATTCTGCTAATTAAAGCAGACAACATCCAATGAGACAGCTTTCCCAAGGTATGCAGGTCTGGCCTGCTGGAAGGTTGTCACTGCGGGGCTGCACCCTGCAGGCCCACGAGCCTTGTAACTGCTCAGTCTCAGAGAGCGAGCCTGGAGTCAGCAACAGAGACGTAAATGACTTACTGGACAGGGGTCTTACATGCCTGAAGCAAGGTTCTGGAGAGACAACCCACTGTGCGTGGCAGACAGCAGGCAGAACAAGACATGGCAGCAATCTGCACTACTTGAGGGAGGAGGGGTCTACCATTTACAGGGGAACTGATGCCAGGTGGGCTCATCAGGAACCAGAGACTAATGAAGAGGACTGGACAGTCCTGTGAGTGAAGTAGGGCGAGGTCAAGCAAGGCATGTACAGAAACCAAGAGAACAGCCATCCTGAATGGGCTAACCATTCGGTCGCCAACGCCAAACCTTAGATTATGGCCTAAGACTTCAGATGATCACCAATGTCTATGATCTTGATAACATATAGATTTTAGATTAAAAGTGCCTGGTAGATCTCTCTCCTACCCCTCCTTAGTAACTGTTACCTTAACAGGTTTCCACTCTGCACTTCCCCCCCACCTGAGACACTACACCCAGGAAAGATACTTTCCAACATAGAGGGACAAAAAGCCTCTGCAACTACAAAACCTGACTCTTGATCAGCGATGCTTTCAGAGAAAGATCTTGATCAAAAGAGAGAAATGTAAAATATGTATATACATATTAAAAAATTTTTTTCAAAAAATAAAAATAAAAAATAAAAAAGATTTCGATTAAATAGAGTTGGGAGACAAGAAGTGGGGTGCTCTCATTCCCTGTGATGATAGCCGAGCTCAACTGGAAGAAGAATCCTCTTCTTTCCTGGCAAGGACTCCGTCAATGGAGTCTTTGTTTACCACAGCCTTCCCAACTTACTCTTCCCCTTTATAAAATCTTTCTCCTTCCCTGCCAAGCTGGGGAACTGCACCATGTCTTGTCGTGGTTACACACGCCAAATTGGAATTCCCTGCTGATGTCAAATAAGGCCATCTTTCCTGGAGAAATATCTGGCAGTCTTTTAGTTATGGTAAAGAGAACCAGTCCTGACTCCTAAGCCACCAAAATGCAGCCTTAACAGGAGAAATTATGTGTTAAAAAATAAATAAATAAAATAACCTGAGATCTTAAATGTTCACAAACTGGTTATATTATGATACATCAGCATAAGATGTTAAAATAAGTTATTATAAGATGAGTGATTCCTTCAGAACAAGTTTTTAGGCCACAAGAAAAAAAAAATCTTAAAATTTTGAATTTGAGTCGGGCCAAGTTCATTTCCTCAATCTTTCACTGAATAGAGGCATCTGAGCAGGGCACTCAGCCTGAAATTAACAAAACATATCAATTACAGCGTAGGCTTAGACAAGGGTGGTTTATTACCTGCAGTATTTCCTCTCTCTATGGGCTCAACTTCCTTAGAGCAAAATAAGAATTCAATCAGACTATTTTATAAGTTATCTTTCAGATTTGAAAACCACTGTCTTTAAGATTCTTTTTTTACTCAGTCCAAGGATGTTCCTCACCTCAGACTTCCTAATGCACATTTTTTAAATGTTTTAATTTCTTAAATTGTAAAACAAAACACAAATACAGAAAAACCCACAAAATAAACGTATAGCTTGAAGAATTATTACAAGAAGGCCATCCTTGTAATCACCACCCAGACCAGCCACAGCACTTTGCCAAGAAGTCCTTCCCTGAGCCTCCAACAATCACAACTCCTCAACACTCCCCGCAAAAGTCATCACTCTCCTGACTTCCACGCGTTTCTTTATAGTTTTCTCATTCAAGTGCGCATTCCCAGACACTTCAGTTTAGTCATGCACATTTTCTAAAAAGCATTGTGCGCGTCTTTTAAGTCTCTTTTAATCTGTAAGTTCACCCAGGTATCATCAGAGCTACTCACACCTATCAGCAGTTGAAGCATAAATGACTTCAGCGGGCTGGGCCTATACTCAAACTCTGAAACAAGAGCAGGCAGCAGGGGCACCCAGGTGAAGACAAGAACCTCCTCTTCATCATCCACACCTTCAAATCTTTAAACTCGCTCTCTAGCAGCATTAGCAACACCCGGGAACTGACAAGTGCAAATTCCCCAACATGGGGCCCAGACCTTACTGACTCAAAAACCCTGGAAGCGGGACCCAGAAATTTGCATTTTAACTAGACCTCCGGTGGCACACTACCTTAAAAATCCAAGTCAACCATTCCCGATAGCACAAGAGACGTCGGGCACTACACTGAGCCCTAAACTGGTGCTCCTCCTCGCTGCACTTTTCGGACCAAATCAGTTGCAGGCTTTGAGCTTCGACTGACCTCCAAAGCATAGGCTCTAAGCCGCTACGTTAACACCCTCTCTTCCCGCACGCCACCCGCCCCAAACTGGAGGCTTTCACTGCCTCCCCACGTCCAACGACATCAGTCAGCGAGGCCAGCTTAGAATCCAGGAAGCTAAACCAGAGTTTTAAGAGATAAAACTCCGAATATGAGGTGTCTATAAAGCGCATCTCCAGAACCCAGGTCCTAGAAGACGTGTTTCGTGTACCCTAAATCCAAAGTTTTGTAGAGTTGAACACAAGCACAAAAAAACGGAGCCCGAAGAGAGAGGGGGCGCTGGGGCCTCTGTCCACGGAGGGAGAGAGAGTGGTGGGCGGCCCCCCTGCAGACCGGCGAGCGCTGAGAGGGGTCAGGGACACAAAGTCCTGGCCCCTGAAACCGCCACTGCCGCTCACCTGCCCGCTCGCTGGTGAGAATCCTAGCGGGAGTGCTCGCGTCTCGGCCCCCGCGCCTGAAGACGAGTCCACTGGCTAAAGGCCAGGGGCGAAGCAATGGAGCAAGGGGCGACGCAAAAGGAACACCGTGAGGCCGTGTAGGTGAAGCACCCCTCCGGGTTTGGATTCGGCCAGCCGGTCTCCAAGGCAGCACGCAGAACGCCGCTTTGAGCGCCCCGCGCTGATTGGCTGAGCAGTTTCGGTTCCCATTGGCTGGGGCCGGGAAGTGGAGCCGCTAGGGTCAACTTCAATAGCCCCGCGGCAACTTCAATGGCCCCGCGCCTAGCGTTAGGACGAGACCACCGATCGACCCCAAACCGGGGTAGAACGTGCTTGGCAAGGCTCAGAGCGTCAGTGACCGGCCTTGCGAGCTCCGCACCGCTCCGCGTTTGGATCGGTCCAACCCGTCTCCAGGGCAGCACGCAGAACGCCGGAAAAAGAGCAGGGCTCTGATTGGCTGAGAAGTTGTGTTGCTATTGGCTGGGGTCTGGAAGTGGGGTGCCCGTATTACGGAGTTGATCCATCCTAACAGTGGGTGGGGGAGTCGGGGCTTGGGGCTGGTCGTTGGGGCCCTTCCTGGGTAGTAATTGAACAGTTGGTGGCAGTGCAGTCTTGTGCCCTCATCATTTCGTCCTTCCTCCACTGTCTTCAGTTTTCCTCCATCCTTGGTGGAAGGGGCAACTTAGTCTGTAACAATCGCTCCTCAGTTTCCCTCCCCTTTAGGAGAGGTTACGGATTATCTCCCGTTTTGTACATGAGAAAAGACCAGAAACCTGATCTCGAGTTGGTTATGACTTTCGAAGCTCCAAACTCTCAAATTCCAGCCACCAGAAACGTTAGCACAAGCTCCTCTCTTCCACACGAAGTTAGCTCACAGATAATCACCTTTGGCATCAGAATTATCTGAAGCTCTGGTTAAAACAGGGCCCGCCCACCCACAGAATTTCTGATTCTGTAAATCTGGTGAGCCCCCAAAGTTCTCATATCTATTAAGGTGATGTGAATGTTGCGGATAACGGACCACGCTTTGCAAACCTTTACGGGTAGAAACTGTGTCTGTCTCTCATCTCAGGTTAATCATGTCTCCTGTTCTTTGACCTCTAACCCTTCTTGCCTTCCCAAGAGTCTTAAATTAGCCTTGATTGTCGGTTTTTTGTATTTAGGAGATTTGATGTGGAAAAAAAATTCCTTATATATCACTTACAATGAAATATCAGCTAATTTATTCTGAGTTTTGACAGCCTCATCCTTAATGTCAGAAATAAGTATCTGGAATGTAGTTATTCCTTAAAACTGGTTAAATACACATCACCTGTGTTGAAGAAGTTCCCATATTCTTGGAACAACTAGGGAACCTAAGAAAGATGTTCCACTTCTACTTAGGAGCCAAACCAGGTCATTTGGGAAAGGCTATAACTATCCTCACAAAATAATCTGGATTCATGATTCGAGGACCTGAACACATCAATTTACCAAAAAGCCTCCCAAATTCTAAAACTTAAACCCTAATGGCACTTAACAACGAGGAAGGAAGAATGAAATTAGAGCACTCCCTAATACCATTTGTTGTTGTTGAGTCACTCAGTCCTGTCCAACTCTTTTGCAACCCCATGGACAGTAGCCCCAAGGTTCCCTGTCCATGGGGATTCTCCAGGCAAGGATACTGGAGTAGGTTGCCATTTCCTTCTCCACCCTAATTCCATACACAAAAAAATAAAATGGATTTAAGACCTAAATGTAAAGCTGCTGCTGCTGCTAAGTCACTTCAGTCGTGTCCAACTCTGTGCGACCCCATAGACGGCAGCCCGCCAGGCTCCCCCGTCCCGGGATTCTCGAGGCAAGGACACTGGAGTGGGTTGCCATGTCCTTCTCCAAGGCATGAAAGTGAAAAGTGAAAGTGAAGTCGCTCAGTCATGTCCGACCCTCAGTGATCCCATGAACTGCAGCCCACCAGGCTCCTCCATCCATGGGGTTTTCCAGGCAAGAGTACTGGAGTGGGGTGCCATTGCCTTCTCCAAATGTAAAGCTAGACACTATAAAACCCTGAGAGGAAAACATAGGCAGAACATTCTTTGACATAAATCTCAGCAAGATCTTTTTTGACCCACGACCTAGAGTAATGAAAATAAAAACAAAAATAAATGGGACCCAACTAACCTTAAAAACTTTTGCACAGCAAAGTAAACCATAAACAAAATGAAAAGATAACCCTCGGAATGGGAGAAAATATTTGCAAATGAGGCAACCAACAAGCAATCTCCAAAATATATAAACAGCTCATGCAGCTCAGTATCAAATCAAAATATGAGCTAAAGATCTAAGTAGACATTTCTCCAAAGAAGACATAAAGATGGCCAAAAAGCACATGAAAAGCTACTCAACATCACTACTTACAGAGAAATGTAAATCAAAACTTCAATGAGTTATCACCTCACACCAGTCAGAATGGCCATCATCAAAATATCTACAAACAATAAATACTGGCTAGAAGAGTCAGACACGACTGAGCGACTTCACTTTAACTTTTCACTTTCATGCTTTGCAGAAGAAATGGCAACCCACTCCAATCTTCTTGCCTGGAGAATCCCAAGAACGGGGGAGCCTGGTGGGCTGCCGTCTATGGGGTCGCACAGAGTCAGACATGACTGAAGTGACTTAGCAGCAGCAGCAGCAGGATATGCAGAAAAGGGAACCCTCCTACACTGTTGGTGGGAATGTAAATTGGTACAGCCACTGTGAAGAACAGTACGGAGAATCCTCAAAAAACTAAAAATAGAACTGCCATATGACCTAGCAATCCCACTCCTGTGCATAATATATCTAGAGAAAACCATAATAATTTAAAAAGATACATGCAACCCAGTGTTTGTTGCAGCACTATTTACAATAGCCAGGATATGGGGAACAACCTAAATGTCCATCAACAGAGAAATGAATAAAGATGTGGTACATATGTACAATGGACTATTAGTCATAAAAGGACTATAGATGTGGATAGATCTAGAGATTGTCATATACAGTGAAGTCAGAAGGAGAAAAATATCATATAACATCTCTTATATGTGGAATCTAGAAAAAATAGGGAAAAGTGAAAGTCGCCCAGTCATGTCTGACTCTTTGCGACCCCGTGGAACCCCACCAGGTTCCTCTGTCCTTGGAATTCTCTAGGCCAGAGTACTGGAGTGGGTAGCCTTTCCCTTCTCCAGCGGATCTTCCCAACCCAGGGATCAAACTCAGGTCTGTCACATTGCAGGCAGAGTCTTTACCATCTGAGCCACAAGGGAAGCCCAGAAATTCTGGAGTGGGTAACCTATCCCTTCTCCAGCAGATCTTCCCGACCAGGAATCAAACCGGAGTCTCCTATATTGCAGGCAGATTCATTACCAACTGAGCTATCAGGGAAGCCTGAAAAAGTAGTACAGATGGACTTACTTGCAAAACAGAAATCAAGACACGGATATAAAGAGCAAACTTAAGGATACCAAGAGGGAAAGGGGAGGGTGATGTGAAGTGGGAGATTAGAACTAACATAGATACACTGCTGCTGCTGCTGCTGCTGCCAAGTTGAGTCAGTTGTCAGTCATGTCTGACTCTGTGCGACCCCAGAGACCGCAGCCCACCAGGCTCCTCTATCCCTGGGATTCTCCAGGCAAGAATACTGGAGGGGGTTGCCATTTCCTTTTCCAATGCATGAAAGTGAAAATGAAGTCGCTGCTCCGTCGTCTGACTCTTCACGACCCCATGGACTGTAGCCTACCAGGCTCCTCCGTCCACGGGATTTTCCAGGCAAGAGTACTGCAGTGGGGTGCCATTGCCTTCTCCATAGGTACACTACTATATATAAAATAGATAACTAGTGATAACCTACTGTATAGCACAGGGAACTCTCCACAATGCTGTGTGGTGATTTAAATGGGAAGGAAACCCAAAAAAGAGAAGATATATGTATACGTGTGGTTGATTCAGTTTTTGCTGTACAGCAGAAAGTAACAAAACATTGTAAAGCAACTATGCTTCAATAAAAATTAATTTAAAAAGAACAAGGAAGGAAAGCATCATCAGATGGAAAATCTAAGGCCTTTCCATCTGGAACACAGAAAACACTCAGAAAAGCAGAGGCTCTACAGCAGAAGTAACCCCAACTCAGCCACTAGCATTTGAGTCTCCAGGCATGTAATCCTCATCTTGGTAATAGATGAAAGGAATTCTACCTCCCCTACCAGCTGGCTTGACACTCTGGGCAGCATCTGTCTGCCCTGGCTTTTGCTTCCAAGATGAAAACTTTGAATACTAACTTTGTTAGTGATATGAGCAAAGGACCTGGAGCACTGGAGGATGGGGAATGCCTTCTGAACCTTGTGGCCCTTCCTGCCCAGAAAGATGGCATGGCTAATGTTTTTATATCTGATGCAAAGATTGGAAGTTTCCTTGTTGGGGAAAGAGATTGTCCCAAGAGAAAATATTGACATCTAGCTTAGGGAAGGTCTCCCAGTGAAAGAGCCTATCTCAGTGCCTTGACCCAAAATGAAGTTTATTAATCAATAAACCCTCGAAATATGCAGTAAACACTGAATGAGCCTTTTAGTGTCTTACTCTTGCATGTGAGGGCTTCCCTTGTGGCTCAGCTGGTAAAGAATCTACCTGCAATGTGGGAGACCTGGGTTTGATCCCTGGGTTGGGAAGATCCCCTGGAGAAGGGAAAGGCTACCCACTCCAGTATTCTGGCCTGGAGAATTCCATGGACTGTATAGTCCATGGGGTCACAAAAAGTCAGACATGACTGAGCAACTTTCACTTCACTTGTATGTGAACACATAGAAATATCAAGATAAACAAGAAAAGACTCTAACATTAAAGACAAAGATTAAAATAAGCAAATGAATACAAGTAACAGAGGAAACAAAGACAATGCAAAAAACTGAAATTTCAAAACTATATTTAGTATCTTTATAAATGCTATAAAGTTTTATAAATAAAGCTTTATAGCATCCATCAGTTCAGTTCAGTTCAGTTCAGTCCAGTCACTCAGTCGTGTCCAACTCTTTGTGACCCCATGAATCACAGCACACCAGGCCTCCCTGTCCATCACCAACTCCCAGAGTTCACTCAGACTTGCGTCCATCGAGTCAGTGATGCCATCCAGCCATCTCATCCTCTGTCGTCCTCTTCTCCTCCTGCCCTCAATCCCTCCCAGCATCAGAGTCTTTACCAATGAGCCAGCTCTTCGCATGAGGTGGCCAAAGTACTGGAGTTTCAGCTTTAGCATCATCCCTTCCAAAGAAATCCCAGGGCTATTCTCCTTTAGGATGGACTGGTTGGATCTCCTTGCAGTCCAAGGGACTCTCAAGAGTCTTCTCCAACACCGCAGTTCAAAAGCATCAATTCTTTGGCGCTCAGCCTTCTTCACAGTCCAACTCTCACATCCATACATGACCACGGGAAAAACCATAGCCTTGACTAGACGGACCTTAGTCGGCAAAGCAATGTCTCTGCTTTTGAATATACTATCTAGGTTGCTCATGACTTTTCTTCCAAGGAGTAAGCATCTTTTAATTTCATGGCTGCAGTCACCATCTACAGTGATTTTGGAGCCCAAAAAAATAAAGTCTGACACTCTTTCCACTGTTTCCCCATCTATTTGCCATGAAGTGATGGGACCGGATGCCATGATCTTCATTTTCTGAATGTTGAGCTTTAAGCCAACTTTTTCATTCTTCTCTTTTACTTTCATTAAGAGGCTTCTTAGCTCCTCTTCACTTTCTGCCATAAGGGTGGTGTCATCTGCATATCTGAGGTTATTGATATTTCTCCCGGCAATCTTGATTCCAGCTTGTGTTTCTTCCAGTCCAGCGTTTCTCATGATGTACTCTGCATAGAAGTTAAATAAGCAGGGTGACAATATACAGCCTTGACGTACTCCTTTTCCTATTTGGAACCAGTCTGTTGTTCCATGTCCAGTTCTAACTGTTGCTTCCTGACCTGCATACAGGTTTCTCAAGAGGCAGGTCAAGTGGTCTGGGATTCCCATCTCTTTCAGAATTTTCCACAGTTTATTGTGATCCACACAGTCAAAGGCTTTGGCATAGTCAATAAAGCAGAAATAGATGTTTTTCTGGAACTCTCTTGCTTTTTCCGTGATCCAGCGGATGTTGGAAATTTGATCTCTGGCATCCATAGTTTCTACTTTATTTTCTCTTTAAGAGATATTTAAGAATTAAGTTCTGTTCATTTTTAATTAACAACTGGATAGATTTTTGCTGTTGTTGTTGGCTTGTAGAGCTACTTGATTTGAGGGGTTTTTGGAAATTTCCTTTGCGCTCTAATAAGTGGTTAATGTTGTTAAATGTTCCATGGGTGTTTGGAAAGAAGATATAGTTTTATTTGTTGGGTTCAAAATTTCATATGCATATTTTCAAGCTTAGTAACTGACATGTTCAAATCTTTTAAATCCTCTTTTTCTGGTGCTTTATCCTGCTTGCTCTGCCAGTTCCTGAGAACTCTTTTTGGAAGTTACTCATTAAGGTTGTGGATTTGCTGATTCTTTGTCATTAGATTTAGTTCAAGCTTAGGAAAATAACAACAAAATGTGCTGATGGAAATGAAAGGCTCTAGTAAAGAGAAACACAGAAATGAATGAAACAGAAGGGAGAGTGGGTAGGAATCCACTCAACGGGGGTGTGAACTTGAGAGGGCAGGAGATGGTTTCCACGATGCTCTTCCGGGTTGTCATTTCCCCAGAGAACTGGACAAGGAGGTTGGCCGTGGTGTCACGGGGTCTCTAGCCCTCCCTAAGATGAGACACGTTCTGCACTCAGGTGGCCAGCTCAGGGGACAGACCCTGCTGGAGACGGAAGCTGGACGCTGGAGGCCAGGATTGCTGCACCTCGTCACTCTGGAAGGCCTGGGAGAAAGCATGATCATTCTTCCAGCACCAACTCATTAATGAAGAACCAGACACCACCTCCCTCTTAGATGGGGGATTTTCAACCTTATAATATTATTAATAACTCATAGCCCATAAAATGTCTGGCCTTCCTCCTTTAATAACAAAATTATTCCTTCTAACATGCATCACAAGTACTGTGGCAACTCCAGGATGAACTAGATTTCCAGTGAAAATAGGTATGTTTTTTGGCCACTTCATGTGACACATTTCTTAACGGTTGGTCCCTTTCCAGATCCTCTTTACCTCTGGCCCTGACTCCCCTTTACCTGACGCTGCTATCTTCTTCTTCCTTCCTCAAAGCTCATTTTACTGTGTGAAACAAATTTTACTGAAGGTGTGGCAATAGCAGAGAAAGGTTACAACACAACCGAAAACTGAGTGTTAGACACAGATATAGAAAACAAACTTCTGATAACCAAAGGGGAGAGTGGGAGAGGGATAAATGAGGAGTTTGATATTTATATATATATACACTAGTATAAATAAAATAGAAAACCTACAAGGACCTACTATAATAGCACAGGTAACTATACTCAACACCTTGAAACAAACTATAATGGAAAAGAACCTAAAAAACAACATATGTGTGAATCACTGAATCGCTTTGCTGTACACCTGAAATTAATACTAACTAACATTGTAAATCAACTAATCTTAATAAAAAAAATTTTAAGTGAGTGTTAGATGTAATGCTGGTAAGAGTGTTAGAAAGCAGGCACTTTCACATTGATGATGGGTGGGTCAAGTATTTGTCAATAACTGTGAAAATAATAAATGCACATCCCCATTGACCCAGAAATTCTAATTCTAAAAATCTATCGAGTAGATATATTCTTTACATTTGCAAGATGACATATGCACAAAAGTGTTCGTTACAGCCTTCTTTGTAATTGTTTGAAAATTGATATCAGCTCAAATTTCTATCAACAGAAGACTGATTAAATTAGAAATGATTTTGTTCTTTGTGTTCAGTTCAGTTCAGTTCAGTCGCTCAGTCGTGTCTGACTCTTTGGGACCCCATGAATCGCAGCACGCCAGGCCTCCCTGTTCATCACCATCTCCTGGAGTTCACGCAGACTCACGGCCATCGAGTCCGTGATGCTATCCAGCCATCTCATCCTCTGTCGTCCCCTTCTCCTCCTGCCCTCAATCCCTCCCAGCATCAGTCATTTCCAATGAGTCATCTCTTCTCATGAGGTGGCCAAAGTACTGGAATTTCAGCTTTAGCATCATTCCTTCCAAAGTAATCCCAGGGTCGATCTCCTTCAGAATGGACTGGTTGGATCTCCTTGCAGTCCAAGGGACTCTCAAGAGTCTTCTCCAACACCACATTTCAAAAGCATCAATTTTTTGGCACTCAGCCTTCTTCACAGTCCAACTCTCACATCCATACATGACCACAGGAAAAACCATAGCCTTGACTAGATGGACCTTAGTCGGCAAAGTAATGTCTCTGCTTTTGAATATGCTATCTAGGTTGGTCATCACTTTTCTTCCAAGGAGTAAGCGTCTTTTAATTTCATGGCTGCAGTCACCATCTACAGTGATTTTGGAGCCCAAAAAAATAAAGTCTGATACTGTTTCTACTGTTTCCCCATCTATTTGCCATGAGGTGATGGGACCAGATGCCATGATCTTCATTTTCTGAATGTTGAGCTTTAAGCCAACTTTTTCACTCTTCTTTTTTACTTTCATTAAGAGGCTTTTTAGCTCCTCTTCACTTTCTGCCATAAGGGTGGTGTCATCTGCATATCTGAGGTTATTGATTTTTCTCCCAGCAGTCTTGATTCCAGCTTGTGTTTCTTCCAGTCCAGCATTTCTCATGATGTACTCTGCACAGAAGTTAAATAAGTAGGCTGACAATATACAGCCTTGACGCACTCCTTTTCCTATTTGGAACCAGTCTGTTGTTCCATGTCCAGTTCTAACTGTTGGCTCCTGACCTGCATACAGATTTCTCAAGAGGCAGGTCAAGCGGTCTGGGATTCCCATCTCTTTCAGAATTTTCCACAGTTCATTGTGATCCACACAATCAAAGGCTTTGGCATAGTCAATAAAGCAGAAATAGATGTTTTTCTGGAACTCTCTTGCTTTTTCCATGATCCAGCAGATGTTGGCAATTTGATCTCTGGTTCCTCTGCCTTTTCTAAAACCAGCTTGAACATCAGGGAGTTCACGGTTCATGTATTACTGAAGCCTGGCTTGGAGAATTTTGAGCATTACTTTACTAGCACATGAGATGTTATGGATGTTATAGCATGTTCTTTGTGTATAGATATGAAAATGTCTCCAAGATTAATGAGTAAAGGGAAAAAGCAAGGTGTATAACACTGAGCATAGTAGACTACCATTTGTGGACAGAAAAAAAGAGGGGCAAGAATATATGTCACTATTTGCTCATAGGTAAAAAATAAACAGATTCAGCATCTCCTGAATGACGGACAGGAAATGGGTAACTACTGACCGGGTGGAGGGGAAGTGGGTAGGTGGGTGCAGGACTGGGTATGAGAGATGCATTTTGTACAGTTCAAATGTGGAAGCTTGTAACTGTTCCACGTACTCTATTTGTACTTCATGTAATTTAAATGAATACGTTTATATGTTATATACATGTATACTTTATTTATATGTCTATAATTTAAGTAGACAAAATGGAATGTGGCCCAGTGATAGCCTGCAAGTCCTCCCACCAGTAACCACACACCATGCACCACCCTCCTCCCTGGACTCTGCCTGTTTTCTCTTATTACCTCTTCTATTCATTCAGGACTTTACCCTCCATTCTTCCTTGTCCTCTGGGGAAAACTGTAAGTCTTCGCATGTGATCTGATGGAGCATCTGAACTCTGTAGCCATTACTCACCTCCCTCTAGACAGGACTTATCTAATCTAACCTTTCATCATCAGCAAATTCATCAAGGAGCTTGCCTAGACAAATATCACCCACTCCTGGCTTTTACCTTTAGCAGTGCAAAGAATCTGCAGATTATTTGAATTCAGATATTTCTCTTATTCAGATTTTCTCAGATTATTAGGTCAGCCTCCCTAAGAGTCTGTGACAGGGGAGAGGAGAGGCAAACTGTCCTTGTCCAGAGTAAAAGTCAGTTTCTTTTCCCACTACACCATGCTGGATTTTAGTTCCCCAACCCACTATCAAACCTATGCCCCCTGCATTGGGAGAACTGAGTCTTAACCACTGGACCACGAGGGAAGTCCTTCTTTTCCTCTTTCCTGACACTGTTAACAATGAAATGAACATTCTTATACACCCATCTTGGCGAGTATCTCTGATTTTTTGCCTGAGGATAAATTTCATATATGGTAGGGTAGTGTCAAAAGCTTAACACTTCTTTTGTGATTAAAAACAAATTATTTTCAATCTTAAGCATTTCCCACAGGGAGATTAGCTATTCACCTATCTTTCTAGTTGTCTCAGTTTTCAGTATCAGATTACTTAGTCCATCAGTAATCTGTTTTGCTGAATATTGGTAAACTAGGTTATAATTTTCTTATTCTTCAGAATAATTAACCAATTATCCTAGCACTAAAATTCTCCATTTCCTCATGAATTTGAGGTGCCTCCTTCAATACAGACCAGTTTTTTAATACGCACATAGAGGTTTGTTGCTAGCTTATTAATTAATGTTGCTCCATTGAGTTCTCCATGTTTTGAACAAGTTAGAGATGGTTCTTAATCATTTGGGTATTAAATTTTTCTAATACAGAAGAAAGAAAAATTATAGGCCGAGAATGAAGGGGCAGGAATGACAACGAAAAGATAGGGGAAATGGTTAAGACAGGACAGTGTGTTACTGTGAGTCACTCAGAGTCAAGATACTGAACTCTGTCGTGGTCTGGCTGTGGCTTGTTGCTGCTGTTGTTCACTAAGTCGTGTCCAACTCTCTGCGCTGTAGAACCTCAAAAGATGAGAAAAAAGTCTGGCATTACGACTGTCTGGAGTGGGCAGTAATCTATGAGCAAGACACAGGAATCGTGCATATCATCTGTCCACACACCAACAGATGTATATTGAGAGCCCCCATATGGCAGGCACTACATTAGCTCCTGAGGCTAAAGCAGTGAACAAAAAAATAGGATTCTGACTTCTTGAGCTTACTGGAAGAAGAGACAAAAAAAGACTGTCCCTGGAGTAGGACAATGTAGTCAGTGGAAGTTATGCGTCTTGTTTCCTTTTCTTATTAAGATAAGCAGGTGATTGTCAATTTTTGACAGCTCAGAATATTCATCTCCTTTCTTCCCATGTTTGGGTTGTTGATCACTTTCTTAGGTTGAGTTGCCTAGAAAATGAAGCTGAGAAGGGAATTTCTGTGCGTGTGATTTATTGGGAAAGTGCTTGTAGGCAAGGACACTGAAGGCAACAGCACAGGGCATGGGAAGAGCAAGGCAGTGGAGACTATATTTGGCCTGTACCTGCTGGGAGCTGGAACCATAACTTGCACACAGATTTTGGTCCCACTTTGAGGCAAGGTGTCACTTGAGAATGCCTACAGCAGTCAAACTGTGACTGCAGGCTACAAGGGATGGGCAACCTGATTTCCAGCACTAGGGTTATAACAGTTAAGAGTAAATTTCAGGAGAAGGAAGTGAATGGAGGATGAGCTATAGCCAGATAAAGAAAACCTGAATGTGAAATCAAGAACACGTGCTACATTCATCATATGAGAATTCCATTGGCCTTAACCCTAATCCTAATTATAACCCTGGATGTGGATGTAGCCTACCTCTGCCCTAGGGATCTCTTTGTCCTAAGATTAACAAATGCCCTGAACCAAGCCCAAGCCATAACCCTAAAACTCACTCTGTTGCCACCCTAGACCTAACCTTAGCCCTGACTCTAATCTTAGTCCCAGTTGTAACCCTGATGTTTATGGTTGAAATCGTATGATGTTTGGCATTGGGATTTGCTTCAAAGTTATTCAAGAGAAGAGGGGATTGGGTGAGTCTAGAGATGAACTGGTTCCACATTGATAACTGTTGAAGCTGGCAGTGAATACACAGAGCTCATCATACAATTCTATTTTTACATTTTAAATTTTTCATAACTTAAAAAAAAACTGCTGAATGTTTTAGTGGTAGCTGTTAATTTTGAAATTTCTAAGGATGAGGGAAGGCCCATAAGGATATATTATCAGGACCATCTCTTTTAAAATGGAGAAGAACTAAAAAGAAATTAGAGAAGAGTGACTGGAACACTTAGAGAAAAGTGATTTTTTGAAAAGTGCTTTCTCTGATTTGTCCCAGGATTTTGCCTAAAACCCGTGTCACAATGGACAACATAGAGTTAATAAAACTTATTACAGTTTTCTTCCACTAACCCAATTTCTATTTGATTATCCAGGATGAAAAGAGAAGAGTGAAAAGCTGGCTTAAAACTCAACATTCAAAAACTAGGATCATGGCATCTGGTCCCATTACTTCATGGCAAATAGATTAGGAAAAAGTGGAAACAGTGGCAGATTTTTTTCTTGGGCTCCAAAATCACTGCAGATGGTGACTGCAGCCATGAAATTAAAAGACACTTGCTCCTTGGAAGGAAAGCTATGACAAACCTAGACACTGTATTTAAAAGCAGAGACATCACTTTGCTAACAAAGGTCTGTATAATCAAACCTATGGTTTTTCCAGTAGTCAACCTATGGTTTTTTCAGTAATCATACCCGTATGTGAGAGATGAACCATAAAGAAGGCAGAGTGCTGAAGAACTGAAGCTTTCAAACTGTAGTGCTGGAGAGGAGACACTTGAGAGTCTCTTAGACAGCAAGGAGATCAAACCAGTCAATCCCAAAGGAAATCAACCCTGAATATTCATTGGAAAGACTGATGCTGAAGCCGAGGATCCAATACTTTGGCCACATGATGAGAAGAGCCAAAAAGGACCCTGATACTGGGAAAGATTGAGGGCAGGAAGAGAAGGGGCCAAGAGAGGATGAGATGGTTGGATGGCAACACTAAATCAATGGACATGAGTTTGAGCAAACTGCAGGAGACAGAGAAGGACAAGGAAGCCTGATGTGCTGCAGTCCATGGGGTTCCAGAGTCAGACACAGCTTAGTGATTGAACAACAACAAAGAATCTGAAATGTGAAAGTCGCTCAGTCGTGTCCGACTCTTTGCAACCTCATGGACTCTATAGTCCATGGAATTCTCCAGGCCAGAATACTGGAGTGGGTAGCCTTTCCCTTCTCCAGGGGATCTTCCCAACCCAGAGAGCAAACTAGGTCTCCTGCATTGCAGGCGGATTCTTTACCAGCTGAGCCACAAGGGAAGCCCAAGGGAAGAATCTAGGTTATTATAACAAGAGGAAAATAGTGTGTTGTTAGCCATGAAATTTGGAGGTGATGGCACCCCACTCCAGTACTCTTGCCTGGAAAATCCCATGGACGGAGGAGCCTGGAAGGCTGCAGTCCATGGGGTGGTGAAGAGTCGGACACGACTGAGCGACTTCACTTTCACTTTTCACTTTCATGCATTGGAGAAGGAAGTGGCAACCCACTCCAGTGTTCTTGCCTGGAGAATCCCAGGGACAGGGGAGCCTAGTGGGCTGCCGTCTGTGGGGTCGCACAGAGTCGGACACGACTGAAGCGACGCAGCAGCAGCAGCAGCAGCAGCAGCAGCAGCAGCAGCAGCCATGAAATTAAAATCTCACAGATACATAATTCTGCTTTTCAACTCTCAGTTCTGTGCAATTCCTATGACAGTAATAACCCCTTAATTACTGTCACTTTATGTTATATGTTGCTTTGTGGTCAAAATTAATACCCCTTGATTGTTTTTTAAATTGTCTTATATTTTCTTATGTATTTTTCTCCCATGTGAACTTTAGGATATATTGTCATATGTATGTCTTTGGTATTTGATTGGAATTACATAAAATTCACAGATTCATTCGGGGATAAATGACATATCACAACATCGAGTCTTTCCATCTGATTAACTGGACTAACGTGTAATTACTATCCATAGGTTTTAGTCCTATCCAATTAAACATGACAGCCTTATATTAGCTGTGCTCAGGCAGGCAGCTGGAGGACCTCTGAGTGGTATTGGCTGATGAGCTCTGCAGAGGTGAGGGGTCTGCCACAGTCATTTGGAGGCAAGCACAGAAGTGACAAGAATAATAGGAGGAATTTTTGCAACATGTAAATATTTCTTAGGATCCCCAGGTTTACTGGGGCAAAGGGCAGAACTCCCTGCGTGTTATGGACTCAGGCTGTATGTGAGCTGACTGAGGAAAGGCAGGTGTACAGAAGTTGAGGACATTGCTGCCTTATTACGCTTTCTTTTTACTTTTTCTTTTAACTTATTGTGCATTGTTTTATTGTATTCTTGCCCTTCCCGTTACTTCCAACTTTTAAAAAGAAATCATTGTCTTTTGCAAACACCAGAAAGCTAGACTTCGTTTTCTCACCCTGAGAGTCTTTTCTTTCTAAAGGAAAATTTACCTCTCAGTGTTTCCTCTGACCCTTATTCTTACCATATTTTGTTTTGACGTTATTATACTTTATCAGTGTTCCGCTCCATTGATTTGGATGTTCAACAGCTTATTCAGTTTCTGTAGCAATAACCCCTAATATCTAAAAAAAAAAATATTTCTTCATCAACATCATACACTACACAGGATGAAGCCATTAGCCTGATCTCCTTTCTCCATCTTCTTCCCTCTCCCGTAACAGCCCAGATTTAGTAGAAATTACGTTTTAATTTCAAGTCATTCATTTTGTTAACATTTAAATAATACTTTACCTTAGCAGGGCTTTCCTGGTGGCTCAGACGGTGGCTCTCCTGAAATGCAGGAGACCTGGGTTCAATCCTTGGTCGGGAAGATCCCTTGGGGAAGGGAATGGCAACCCACCCCAGTATTCTTGCCTGGAGAATTTCATGGACAGAGGAGCTTGACTAACACTTTCACTTTCTTTAATAACCAATGCATTAAACATTCTTATCATATTATTGAAAGTTATTTAGACCTTAAATTGTACCAATTTCAATGTTCACCACTATTTTTGAAATAAACTTTTGTAGAATAGTTTTACATTTACTGAGAAATTGCAAAGATAGTAGAAGAGTTCCCATATGCCCAATGCTCAATTTCCTCTATTATTAATATCTTACATTAATGTGGTACATTTGTTGCAAATGTTGATGATGAAAAAATATTGATACCTCATTAACTAAAGTCCGTATTTCATTCAGATATCCTAAGTTTCCGAAAGCTCTTTTTTCATTCCAGAATCTCGTCTAGAATACCACATGACACTTAGTATGTCTCCTTAAGGCTCTTCTTGCTTGTGATAGTTTCTCAGATTTTCCTTGTTTTTGATGAACGTGATAGTTTCGAAGAGTACTGGTCAGATATTTTTAGAATGTCCCTCAACTGAGATTTTCCTGATATATTTCTCATGATGAGATTGGGGTTGTGGGTTTGGGAGAGGTTGCCCACAGTGGCAAACTGCTATCCTCATCATATCATTTCGAAAGTACATACCATCAACCTGACTTGTCACTACTGAAAACCTTGATTGCCTTGCTGAACTGGTGTTTAGCACATTTCTCCACTGTCAAGTGATTTCTTCTCCCTTTCTGTACTATACTCTTTGGAATAAAGTGACTGTGTGTAGTCCACACTTGTGGAGTACAGAGTTATTCTCTACCCACTTGAGCGTAGAGATCTACACACTTTAATTGAAATTTCTCTATGTGAGAGATTCGTCTCTGCTTCCCCATGTATTCATTTATTTAAATGGTGACTTTTTTATATTTCTTTATTTACTTTTGACAGCACTGGGTCTTCTTTGCTCTGCGCGGGCTTTCTCTAGTTGTGGCAAGCAGGGTCTAAGTTGCGGTGTGCGGGCTTCTCACTGCAGTGTCTTCTCTTGTTGCAGAGCATGAGCTCTAGGCGCATGGACTTCAGTAGTTGCAGTGCCTGGGCTTAGATGCTCTGTGGCATGCGGAATCTTCCCCAAACAGAGATCGAACCATGTCCCCTGCATTGGCAGGTGGATTCCTAGCCACTGAACCACCAAGGAAGTCCATATTTTATCTATCTCTTTGGCTGTACTGGGTCTTAGTTGCTGCTTGCATGATCTTCTACTTGTGGCATTTGGGATCTAGTTCCCTGACCAGAGATTGAACCCAGGGCCCCTGTATTGAGAGAGTGGAGTCTTAGCCTCTGGACAGTCAGGGAAGTCCACCATGTATTTATTCATTCAATCAATATCAGTGTGGATTCATGGCTATTTCTTTTGTATTTGGCGTTAAAATCCAGTACTGCTTTATTTTGTTGTTCAAATTATTTGAGCTTTGATCATTGGAAACTCTTTGGCCATTGGAAGCTCTCTCAGCTTTGGCAGTCGGCAACTCTTTCCTGTGCCCTATGACATACCCCATCATTTGGGGTTGGGTTTGTTTTTGTGTTTTGAGCACTTCTTACTGCCTAGTACTCCCAGATGCTCCAGGCACGTATTGTATTTTATCATTATGTTTTGCATGTGAAGGATTAGGTTCTTTATGTGAGTTTATTCTTGTTTTCCTAGAATACATCCTCAAGTAAGATCAATGTCTTTTTCTTAAAGAAATAGAAATTTGTTAAAAATTTAAGGGTAAATATTAAAGAAACAGAAACAGTGTGCCAATCTTTCAAATTAATTGAGATGGGGAGGAAAAGAATCAATAAGATGTGTTCTGCTCAACAAACTTTTGAAATGGAGGGGAAAAGGAAGACAATGACTTACATTTCTTGTAGTGTGTGTCCTTTTTTTTCCTGCTTGGCACTGGAATGTATGACCTTGACGGCTGCTTCAAATAAGGCTTCTGAGTGGCAGCTGACTCACATTGGAATTCTTTTCAGGAAGAAGATCCACCCTTTTTTCAGAATGCCCAAGATGGTCAGACATAGGTGCTCTGGCACTTTGCCCTGTGCTTTGTGATTTTGTTGGCAATAAGGTCATCTCACGTGGGATGAGGTGGCTTTCGTGTCCTGTCCCATGCGGTGATTTAAGTAAAATGGAAGGAATGAGCACTTTGTTCCCATTCCTGAAAGTCCTTCTTTGTCTACTCAGCTAACAGATAGGCCTAGCATCTTCCTTTAAGAGGCCGCTGGTACATCCTCCATTTAATTGGTTCACGTGGGGTGGGCTTGGGAGGAATAAGGTATGCTGTGTCTCCTCACTTTATTCCGTCAGCTAAAACAGCTTCGTGTCTGCCAAGTTATTATACCCTACATGGAGTTTGTTTCTTATTGGTTCTTTTTATCCCTGGGGTCCAGTCAAAGAAACAGGAATCTATTCATACTGGTCAACTGCTTTCTTCTGCTAAAGGCGATAAATTTAGTAACACCAGGAGAAGAACGTTCTACTTGCTGGAGCTGAGCAGGGCCAGATAGTTACTTTTGTTCTCAGAGTCCTTGTAGTTCAGAAACAGCTGACCCTATCTCTCCTTACCGCTCTCCTATTGTGACATAATCACAGCATGTCACACAGAATTTTCTCTGCGGCTCTTTGCCTTGATGGCTTCCAGTAGAGTCTGTAGTGAGCATAAACACTGACTAATACGTGTAATACTCATGGGAGGATAGGTGTCTTCGTTTGGATTCCTCCAAAAGAAGACCATAACTATGCAAGCAATTTATTTGGTGATCCCAGGAAACAGAGGGCTTCCCCGGTGGCTCAGCGGTAAAGAATCCACCTGCAACGCAGAAGACCCGGGTTTGATCCCTGAGCAGGAAGATCCCCTGGAGTGGCAAATGGCAACCCACTCTGGTATTCTTACCTGGGAAAAGCCTATGGACAGAGGAGCTTGGCAGGCTATACTCCATGGGGTCACAAAGAGATGGGCTTAGTGACTAAACAACAACAAGGAAACACAGGCAGGAGAGCAGAGAAGTGAGACAGGAAGGAAGATGGCCAGTGATGAATGTTTAATCAAGCAAAAATAACTGGAACTGAATCACAAGGTCCCTTGTGGCTCAGCTGGTAAAGAGTCTGCCTGCAATGCAGGAGACCTGGGTTTGATCCCTGGGTTGGGAAGATACCCTGGAGAAGGGAAAGGCTCCCCATTCTAGTATTCTGGCCTAGAGAATTCCATGGACTGTATAATGCATGGAGTCGCAAACAGTTGGACACAACTGAACGACTTTCACTTTCGCAGTCACATGAAGGGAGTCTGGCAGCCAGCATAAAACATAACATTGCCCTAAGGGACAGAGGAACTTCTGGTACAAAGTCATCGATTCCCCAGGAATTTCAGGCCGCTGCACTAAGCAGAGCAGCCTTCAGTGACCAGGAGAGGCTGTCAGTGAGAGAGATGCAGGGCTGGCAGCTGGCACGGGCTGCATTCAACTACATGGGGGATGTGGATGGAGTACCCCTCACAATAGGTTTTGCTCAACGCTTATTAACACATGTCAGAACCTGGTATAATGGCATGACAATGCCTTGCACCCTACCAGACCATATGTACTGGTATCTTTCATTAGTAACAGACTATAACCCTAAGTCCTTACAGTCATGTGACCCAACTGAGCCAATCATATAACGTCATACATGCTGGCCAATAATAAAAGATAGTAAAGCCGTAAGCGTATAGTTTTTACTGATAAAGCACATTTTCTTGATAATTTTCAAAATAACACAAAATAAATGGAACAAAAGAATATAGTCTGTATGTGTCTGTTTCCCAGACCCCTTTAGGCAGAAAATGCTAGCTGAGCACAAAAATCTGTTTTCCCTTTCTTGGTTGTCCAGCTAGCCTATATTTCCCAGCCTCCCTTGCAGTTAAGTGTGGTCATGTCACTAGGACCTCCGGTCAGTAAAATTTGAGCGGAAGTGATATGTGTGTCCCCGCCAGGCCTGATTCATAACACCTCCTCCGTGCCGTTTACCGCAGCCCCTAATTGAGATGGCCAGCCCCAGGGAGACCTAAGATGGCAGAGTCAAAATTAGCCCAAGTTCTTTTGTCAGTGGGTGAAACAATTTGGAATTACTCTAGGCTGTTACTTGAGCAAACAATAAGCCATTGTATTCAGCCATTATATCTTAGAGTTGCTGATTACATCACTTTGTTGGTGGTGGTTTAGTCATTAAGTCGTGTCCAACTCTTGCCACCTCGTGGACTGTAGCCCGCCAGGCTCCTCTGTTCATGGGATTCTCCAGGCAAGAATACTGGAGTGGGATTTCCATTTCCTTCTCCAGGGGGTCTTCCCGACCCAGGGATCGAACTCAGGTCTCCTGCATTGCCACGTGAGCCACCAGGGAAGCCCTTACTTCCCTCTAGTCCGCTCTTATTAATAAACCCCAAGACCTATCCTGGGACTCCCGTGGACCCTGGATGAAGAATCCCTTGCTCAGGGGAAAGTAAAAAAAAATATATATATATACAGACAACACCAGGAAACAGGCGGCTAGGACAATATTGTGACAGTCACTCAGTCATGTCCGACTCTTGCCACCCAGGGACTGTAGCCCTCCAGGCTCCTCTGTCCATGGGATTTCCCAGGCAAGAGTACCGGAGTGGGTTGCCATTTTCTTCTCCAGGATAATACTGTGACAGTCCCTCAGTCGTGTCCAACTCTTCGCGACCCCATGGACTGCAGCCCACCAGGCTCCTCCCTCCATGGGATTCTCCAGGCAAGAATACTGGAGTGAATTGCCATTTCCTTCTCCAGGGGATCTTCCAACCCAGGGTTCGAACCTGGGTCTCCCGCATTGCAGGCAGACGCTTTAACCTCTGAGCCACCAGGGGAGCCCAGGATAATATTAACCACACTTAAAATATGCACCAGAAACTCAGAAAGACATATAAATTTGAAAAGATTTAGATAGGAACAACTAGAGAATGAAAATAGCAAAGGTAGTTCTCTATCAGGTTAAACTGCGATAAGGAATCTTTACATTAGAAAGAGGATTGCTGCTGCTGCTGCTGCTGCTAAGTTGCTTCAGTTGTGTCCGACTCTGTGCGACCCCATAGACGGCAGCCTACCAGGCTCCCCCGTCCCTGGGATTCTCCAGGCAAGAACACTGGAGTGGGTGGCCATTTTCTTCTCCTGTGCAGGAAAATAAAAAGTGAAAGTGAAGTCGCTCAGTCGTGTCTGACTCTTAGCGACCCCATGGACTGCAGTCCACCAGGCTCCTCCATCCATGGGATTTTCCAGGCAAGAGTACTGGAGTGAGGTGCCATTGTCTTCTCCGAGAAAGAGGATTAGATGAACTCAAAGTCCATGCCTGAGGTTTAGCTGGAGTCCACTTTAGAGTCATCCAAGTGTAGAACTTGGAGATAAGAAGTCTTTTTATACCATAATCAGAAAGTAATATGGAATGCTCATTACCCCAGGGATAATAAGGTAGATTGTGAAAACAAACAGGATCCAGCAGGTTTTTGATAGATGTTCACTTCACAATGGGCTGTGAAAAGGCAGATTAGAATGTTCAGGTCATATTCTCAAGATCTTTTAACTTTGCTATAAAAAACAATAATTACTACCTTTTTTAGACCCTAAACAATAAGATGTTGATCTTTGGTTAGATTCTGAAGGCTTGATCATTCAACAAATATTTATTGAGCAGTTATTATGTTCTAGACATTGTGTTGAACATAAATCTGGGCATGTCTCTCTCATGAGTCCAGAAACAGGAAATGAAAATCAGCAATAATAAATACATTTTGTAATATTTTAAAATGTGCTATATAAGGGAAAAATAGAGCAGGCAAGGAGACTGGGACGCCAGGGGGAAAGCAGTGGCATCATTGAATGAGATGGTTCAAGGAGGCCTCACTGAGAAGGTGAGGGGAAGGGCATTCCAGGCAAAGGGAAACAGAGCAAGCGTGCTGAGGTGAGAGTGCCCCAGGCACGTTCTAGGAACAGCAAGGAGACCGTCGTTGTGCCTGTGCGGTGAGTGAGGGAGTTGGCGTAAAGAGGAAAAGAAGGTCGGGGGCAGATAGTGTAGGTCCAATGGGCCACTGGGGAGACTCTTGCTTATATTCTGGGAGACCTGGGGAGACATTAGAGAGCTTTAAGAGAGGAAGGCCATGATGTGACTCCCATTTTCCAGGACATTGGCCCCTGTGTTGACAATGGACTATAGGGGAGATGGGGGCCAGGGGAGCAGTCAGAAAATTAGGAGGTTCTCATAGGAATCTGGAAGAAATGATGGTGGTTTGGAGCAAGCTGTAGATAGTGACAGTGGTAAGTAGATTCTGGCTTATATTCTGAAGGTAGAAGCAGCAGGCTTGCTGACAGATTGGATGTGGGGTTGAGAAAAATCCCACTCTTGGGCATATACCCAGAGAAAACCATAATTCAGAAAGACACATGCAACCCGATGTTCACCGCAGCACTACTTACAATAGCCAAGACAGGAAAGCCCCTAAATGTCCATCAACAGAAGAATGAATAAAGAAGGTGCATATATATAATGGAATGGTGTTGTTATTTAGTCTCTAAGTCGTGTCTAACTCTTTTGAAATCCCATGACTGTAGCCCACCAGGCTCCTCTGTCCATGGGATTTCACAGACAAGAATATTGGAGTCAGCTGCCATTTCCTTCTCCAGGGAATTTTCCCAGCCCAAGGACTGAACCCGGGTCTCCTGCACTGGCAGGCAGATTCTTTACCACTGAACTACCAGGGAAGCCCACAATAGAATATTACTCAGTCATAAAAAGGAATGAATTGGGACATTTATAGAAGTGTGGATGGACCTAGAGATTTTCATGCAGAGTGAAGTAAATCAGAAAGAGAAAAATAAATGTCATATATCAATGTGCGTATGTGGCATTTAGAAAAGTGGTATAGATGATGTTATTTGCAAAACAGAAATAGAGACACAGACAAAGAGAGCAAACGTGTCGACACCAAGGGGGACGGGGAGGGTTGCTGAATTGGGAGACTGGGATTGGCTATGTACATTATTGATACTATGTATAAAATAGACAACTAACTAGAGCCTACTGTACAGCACAGGAGACTGTTCTCAGTGCCTAAATGGGAAGGAAATCCCCAAATGAGGGGATATATGTATACATATAGCTGGTTCACTTTGCTGTGTGGTAGAAACTAACACAACATTATAAAGCAAGTGTACTCCAATAAAAATTAATTTAAAATATAAATATCATCATTGCAAAAACATAGAGAAAAGAGAAAAACAATTATAAGGTTTTTGGCCTGAGCCTCTGAAATCTGGGTGCCTGGAAGAGTAGAAACTGGGGAAATACCAGCAGTTCAGGTTAGGACATAGAAGGCTGAAATGTCTATTAGACATCCAAATGGCAGCGTCAAGGAGTAGGAAGTTTGTTGATGAGTCTGGAGTTCAGGAGGGAAAGTCAAGGCCAAAAGTATAAATTTGGAAGTTATCCATGCAAAGATGGTGTTTAAAATCTCAAGATTAATGTCAGATGCAATAAAGAGATTTTTGGTATTAATCCATGTTTTTTCCCTTCTGAGGAATCTGTGAGCAATGGGTCAGCATTATAAACGTAAAGGCTACATGTCTTAATTATAAGATTACTTTCCCACCCCAATCCTCACCTCTCTATCCTTCCCATCTTCCAAGACTGGGTGATTCTACTTTATTTGCAGGAGAACGAAAGCAATGTACTTAATTAGTTATATGAGGCTAGAAGCCTGGATTGGATTCTGACTTTGTCCATAGTATGTGACTTTGGGTAAGTTAATTAACTTACCTGATGCTCAGTTTTCTTATCCATAAACTATAGATATTAATAGCTATCCTACAGAGTTGCTGGGAGGATTCACTGAGCTGTGATAATTAAAGCACTTAGTACTGTGCTTGGCACATATATGTGCTCAATAAATGTTAGATTAAAACCTTAGGATAAGACATTCAGTGATAACGTGAGAGTGGGTATAATGTAGTTGGACTTTTGCTCTTGGTCTAGAATGGTGGCAGGTTCAAGTTCTTTTCTCAGAAGATGTATGTGTGGGAGGTGATTATAGATGAGTATCCCCCACAATCATTTAGGGTGCTCCATGTCAGTTTAAACTTTATTTGTAATAATTGACCTATTTCCTATGTATCTATGAAATGAATAGAAAACATTTTTTCCTTTTTTTAAAAAAAATAGTAACTGTAAGATTGTCTGAGAAATACTGATTTTAATGAACCTTCAGTTATGCAGACCTACACTCTACTAGCTCAATTTGGGGGGGCCCACATATGTTACAGTGGGGTGTTGGCACATCACTGAAGTTTGACTGGTGGGCAGCAGAGGCGGTGGAGACAGATGCCGTGGAAGCCATGCCTCCCGGGCTGGCCCTGAAGTGGTCTCGTCCTCTTTATACCTTCCAAAGCCATGAGACCTTCATGGTTGTCCACTTGAGTCCATCTTCCATATAGCAGCTGGGGGAAGGGAACTTTTAAAAAATCTACACTTGATGACATCACTCTCTTACCTAAAATTCTCTTCTTCTTATCAAAACCATCACAAACCCATGGTCTGGCTCTTCCCTATGACTCCAGCCATAGAGGGTCTTTGTTGCCTCTGTTTATCTCATGCTGCCCCGTTCCCCTTTGCTTGGTTGGCTCCTATTCTCCCTCTGGATCTCACCTTAAGGGTCACCTCCTTAGACAGGTCCTCCCAGACCAACTATCATAAATATGTATATTACCTACTTCTAGTGCCTGCATCCTTCTCTTTGTCACAAGCTAATTGAATATGTGTTCATGTATCATATTACCTGATTCATCTCCTAGACTGCAATGTCCAATAAGGCCAGGATCATTGAAAGGACTGATGCTGAAGCTGAAACTCCAGTACTTTGACCACCCCATGTGAAGAACTGACTCATTGGAAAAGACCCTGATGCTGGGAGGGATTGGGGGCAGGAGGAGAAGGGGACACAGAGGATGAGATGGCTGGATGGCATCACCAACTCAATGAGTTTGAGTGAACTCTGGGAGTTGGTGATGGACAGGGAGGCCTGGGGTGCTGCGGTTCATGGGGTCGCAAAGAGTCGGACACGACTGAGCAACTGAACTGAACTGAACTGATATCTGATTTATTCACTATACTGTCACCATATCCAATACCTGGACTATCCATCCAATACCTGGCACAAATAGGCACATACATATACAAATTGTTGAAAAATGACTTATGCATCTATTTTCTATAATTTCTTCTATCCTCAACCTAAGCTAGTATTTCATCCATTCTGTATCTGTTGATTAGACATCTATTATGAATTAGGCACTGGTTTGGGTGCTGGGAAAGCAACACTGTGAAAGCAGACAAAAATCCCTGCCCTCAGGCTGCTTTTTTGCTGGTATGTTAGGCATCATTTTATGTATCTATGTCCTGGGTCATACCTGCTTGGTTTACTTTTTTTGCTCAGCATCCACTTGACCAATGCGAGGCAGGAACTGGTGGATAGATGCACCCTCCTTTTGTCTTGCATTCTTTGCAGTTCCTCAGAGGGCCACCACAGTGGGACTGAGCTCAGTTGATCATAGTGGTTACCAGCTAGACCAAGCACTCTTGGATGGGCTTTCTCTCCTTCCCTCTTCTGTGTGGTCCTGATTCCTTTTCCCACCTCTATTCCATGGGATCACTCCCCTCAAGCCCTTCTCTAACACTGCTTTTGAGGAGAACCTGACCCAACAAAGCTAGCATCTTAATTCTTTGGTCAGGTCATTTCCTACATTTCCATCCTGGGTCCCTTGTTATATTTTGGGTTCCTAAAGGCCAAGGATCAGATATTTTTTGTTTGTTTGTTTGTATGCATTTTACCACAGTAACTAACTCAGAGCCTGACAAATATCTATAAACATGTGTTGATTCGATTTGACGAAAGGAAAGAATAGTGACTTTCCTTGACCCAAGGGAGGCCAGAGTCACTTCTGGTGCAGACACCTCTGCCTGATATTGAGGCTGGAACCTGCCAGGGCAATGACTGCTTTCTCTTCCATGTATCCATCCTGCCTCCTTCCCAGGGCCCTGCACTCTTGACTTGTAGCAGCAGCAGGCTACCAGCAGCTTCAAGTAGCTCAGGGCCCTTAGCTGGGGACAGTGGGCGTGGGGGGCTGACTCCCTCCAGGGGTTCCATCTGCCACCTGCTTCCTCCAAGCTGTGAGTGTAAGAGCGAGACTGGCCCCTCCTCCTCAGGAGCGGAATCCACACGTCTGTCATCTGGTGCTGGGAACCAACCGTCAGGACCCTGCTCCCACAAGGCCACGGGCAGGGCTCAAAATGGCTGAATGAATGACTTCACAATTCTGTACCAACCTGTCTCTCTCTCATGGATATGGAGAGTGACAGGCAGCTGGTAAAGGTGCAAAGAGAACTGGCCTTATTTCAGCAGACAAGAGTTGTAGTTACGGGTCTACCACTAATTTGATGCTCCTCTGCTCTTGTACCACTTTTCTGCCCGCAGTTTCCTGAAAATGAGAAGGTTGGACTAGATGATCTCAAAGATCCCCCAGCTCTTGGATTCTTAAATTACAGAACTGGAAGGAACCTGATCTGTCAGTTATACTTCACATATTCTTTTCGTCCTTAAAAAAAACCCTCGCTATTGGTAACAGCTCCATGTCGGCTCTAAAACCACTAGGAGCTCCGCACATTTGCTCTTTGAACTCCCAGGCAGCCATAACCTGGCACACACATGATCGTTTTTTTTTTTTGGTGGGGGGGGTAACTGAAAAAAATTCTTTTTTCGGCTGTGCTGGGTGGCTTGTGGGGATCTCAGTTCCCCAACCAGTGACTGAACCTAGGCCATGGCAATGAAAGCCCGCAATCCTAACCACGAGGCCGACAGGGAACTCCTTGTAACTGAAATTTTTAATGAGATAATTGTAGATTCACGTTCAGTCATAAGAAATAATACCCTTTGCCTAATTTCCCCAATGATAACATTTGGAAAACTTTAATATGGTATCACAACTATGATATTGACATTCATACAGTCCACCTGTCTTCCTCAATTTCCCTAGTTTTACTTGTACTTATGTATGTGTGTGTGAGTTCTACATAAATTTTATCACCTATTCTAAAGCCACAAGTCCTAAAACCACCAGGATCCCTTGGGTTGTCTTTTTATGACCACTTCTTGCCTTCTTCCCATCTCACCTCATCCCCCACGTGATGGCTTTTCAAAATCTTTTTATTTGAAAATAATTTCAAACGTACAGAAACGTTCCAATACACCCTGAACCCAGATTCACTGATGGTTAATTTTTTGCCCGTTTACTTTAGCATTTTTTTCTATCAACAGTTTTTTTTTGTGAATCATTTGAAGATAAATTTCATGCATAGTGCCTCTTCACCTCTACGCAATACTTCAGAGTGTATTTCTAAGAAGGGGGATATCCTTGTACACAACCATAATACAAGCATCAGCAGCAGCACATTTAACATTGAGCCACTACTTTACTATCAGGATTCCAATTTTGTCCATTGGAATGTTCTTTATAGCATCTCCCCTCCCCCAAACATCCAGTCTAGGACCAGGCATCACATTTAGTTGTCAAAACTTTTTAGCACTCTTTAATCTAGAACATTTCCCAAGCTTTCTTTTGAGACATTGACATGTTTGAAGAATACAGTCCCTACCTCCTTTTAAAATAGATATTCCTCACATTTTGGTTTGTCTGGGGTTTCATTATCATTAGATTCAGGTTCTGCATTCTCTCTGGAAATACTGTCTAGGTGATGTGTTCTGAAGAAATGTTATCCGTCTGCTTTCATCGGTGATGTCAGTTTTGATCCTGGTAAAGGTGCTGTCTCCCTGCCCCTTTGTATACTGAATACTTTTCTCTTGCTACTAATAAGCCTAAACCACCTATGCGGGAGACACACTAACCCAGGCAAATATCTGCCCCACAATAAACCACAACCCCCTAGAGCCAGCATTCATGGGTGATTCCTGCTTGAACCAATCTTTACTATGCACCATCTCTTCAAGTCCCCTTCCCGTAATGGAAACCAGGTTTTTCTCTGGTTTAGTTTCCTTGGGTCTTCGGATCTGGTCTCAGTCTTCTCCATGTCCTCCCAGTGTCCTCCATGACCTTTGGGCAGGGATGAGGCCGCTGCTGTAGACTCAGCAGCCTCAACTGGAAATGAGGTCATGCGTGTCGTTCCCGTTAAACTGTCCACTAGTGATTTGCATAATAGAGTAGCCTGTGTGCACTTACTTCCTGGATCGTTTCCTGATCCTCCACACCCCTGTCTCCCTGCCTTACCCTTTGATGGCATTTTGTTCATTCATATTTCCCCCACCTCCTGGCTCTGTCCCACCCCCATTTAAGCCTAAGGATTGCTTTCCTAGGAGACGGCTTGGCCTGCACGAACCGAGCGCCTGGATTTCCCCTGCGTTCAGGGCAGTCAGGGTGAGTTTCATCCTCCCCATAGACTGGCCGGACTGACATCGAGAAGTGCTAGAAGTGCTCGGGGCAGAGGCGGTGGTACTAGGAGCGTGGGATACCTTTCCCGATCCAGGTATTTTCGCCGGGACTTCTCCAGGCCAGACGCCGGCATAGGCGCAGGAGCCGGCCACCTGCCGGAGAGGTTAGAGGGGCGCGGCACCGGGCAGCAGCGGCGCGCTCCGCCCGGCGGGCGTCCTGGAGGTGGCGGCGCGGGCCTGCAGGCGGGGCGGGGGAAGGGGAGGGCTCGGCGCGCGTCGGGCAGTGACGGCAGCGCGGAGGGGAGGTGCGAAGCGCCCGCCCGCCGAGAGCCATGGCGAGAGGCCGCGCCGCGGCGCCCGCATCAGTGCCCCGGTCCGCAGCAGCGCCCCCGCCCGCCGCCCCGGGGCCCACCAGGCCGCCGCCTCCGCGTGCCCCGAGCCTCTGACGGACGCGCGCTACGACTGAGGCGCCCCGGGAGAGGGGCCGCGCGCGGGAGGGCGGCGCAGGAGGGAGCGCGGGGCAGCCGGAGCGCCCCGACTAACCCCGCGTCCCAGAACCCCGGACCCGGAGCCCGGGAGCGCCGAGTCGGTGGGAGGGCAGCCGAAAGAGGAGGAGGCGCCCCAGCCGAGACTGCCGCGTGCGCCCCGGTGCCGCCCGGCAGGCTGCTGTGGAGGGAACCGGAGCCGCCGGGCGGCAGGGACTGGGCCGAGGACAACGAGGAGGAGGCGGCCAGGAGAGCCGATCGCTGGCGCAGCCCGGCGCCGGAGGCCCCCGGGATCGCGCCTGCTCCGGGGCCGCGCTCGGTGCGCCTCTCGAGGGTAAGCCCGGGGACCGCTGACCGGTGACTTCAGCGCATCTGGCCCTCGGGGATGGGTGGGGAAGGTGTTTCGGGAGTGTGGGTGCATGCAGTGATAAAGGTGAGAGGCCGGGACCCTGCGGGGGCGGCCCCCTCCGGCATCGGCCGCACCTGCGGGAGGGCCATGGGGCACAGAAAGGTGCCCACAGTGCATCGTGTCGGTCACGCCGCGTGGCCTGGATTCCCGGCTCCGGCGCTTCGAAGTGACAATGAGGCGACCTTCAAAGAGCCCCGAGCTGAGCCAGGCCGGAGCGCGAGCGGCACCCCATTCCTACTTACCCGCCAAACGAATGTAAACTCCATCTTCTCAGAGTGTTTGGCACGGGGCAAATGGCTTTTAGGCCCCCTTCTTTCCATCCCGAGAGTTAACAAGTTCACTTTGTCACTTTTTGGACCCGAGTTTTTCAGTTCTTTTCGAATCTCCAAGGTCAGCCTCCTGCAGTTAAAAGAAACTTCATAAAATATATTGCTTCCTCTTTTGTAAAGTTGTGTTCAGGAAAACACAAATCTAAAGGCCGGTTCCCTGCTTCCCGGGTTGTCCCTGGGTCCCCCCTACCCTTTAAGTCTACGTGTTTAGACCCCTTCGCTGCGCTTGTTCAGAAACTCAAATCGGCTGTCCACTTTGGGCCCTTTCTAAGTATGTCTAGGCCTCTGATTAAAAAATATTTTTCCCCCATTTGCCTCACTAGAACTTTGTTTCAAGCAAATGGGTGAATGTTGTCAGTGTCTGCGGTTGGGTAGGCAGGATGGGTACCCTTTCCAGTGGAGCATCTTTTGGTTGTGGGGTAGGGTGGAGATACACACCCCAGGCAAACAAGTTAGGAACAGTGTCCTTTCCGGTTCCCAACTGCCAGAGAAGCAGAGAGGGAGGGCGCCAGACTGAGCGATGGGGGCTCTGGGCGGTCTGCACCAGGGAGGGTGTCCCAAGTTCCGGCGGACGATGACAGGTCGGCTGGCAGGTTCGGAGTTGGACCTGGAGTGACAGATGGCTCCTGCCTCTTGGTTTGGAAAGATCACGTGTGTGTGCCCTTCGATCTCTGGCCCCATCTTTATCACAGAGGTGCGCAGACAGTTGTGCACCGAGCCACCTGGCACGCTGACCCAGGCTTGGGGACGATGCTGAGCTGGGTAGAAAGTGCATGTCCATGGGCAGCAGGTTAGAGCGTAGTTGGGTTTCAGCTTGGTCCCAGCACCAACCGTTTCCTGTTTGATGCCCCAGGGACCTGTGGGATTTGGTTTCTCACCCCCAGCTCTCGGTGGAGGGTGTCTCCACACTAGCTGTGTTGCTCATAATCCTTCTCTCTGGTGTGTTAGAGAACGACTTGAAGAAGGGAACCTGGATTCAGATTACAGCTCCTCTCTTTGCTGGCTATGTGACCTTGGGTGCTTATTTAACCACTTTGACCAGGCTCTCTCCCCTCTTCAGGATTGTGAGCCCCCCACCCCCTGCAAAACAAACAAACTTCCCTGGACTGTTGTAAAGATTAACGAGTGCTGTGAATGAAAGTGTCTGTAAAAGTCTGAATGACCTGGGAGGGTTTTCAGGTCTTCTTTCAGCATGACTAGATTTGTGACTTGGTAAGACCATTTTTGAGCCCTAATGGGTATGAGATAGCAAACATAATAGAAGTTATTTTCCTTCTTATAGGTTTATTGGGAGGGTTGAATCAGATTTTGTAAAAGGACTTTGAAAATGAAACAGCATTGCTCACACTGAGAGGAGTTTCTAAACTTTGTTTCCAGACTAGCAGCATTTTACTGTTTGCCATGTGATGTGGACTTTCTTCTGAGCTCCTATCCCTGACCTTGCACATAGTAGGTCTCTGTAATTGTTTGGTGAGGCTGGAATTAACCCTCTGGGTTCCCCTCATGACTGTCCGCTCCCAAGGTGGAGAGCCGACCTTGGGCTTTCTCTGCCCAGCAGCTGTTGGTGTTTTCCTAGACTTGATTATTCTGTTATACCATATAGCCTAGAAAACAGCTGAGAAAGGCAGGCAGGCAGGTGGCTGCTTTTCCGAAAGAGGCACTTCTTTTCCTTGTAGGGCTCCAGTGGGAAAGGCATTGGAGGGTGAAGAGTTCATTTAAACTTACTGAGGGTTGCTGATATTAAATCAAGTCTTTCACCTGTCTTTCAGTTTAGTAAACTTGAGGATAATGTTACAACAGCCAGCCTCTTCAAATATATGATCACATGACCTTTGGTTTTGACAATGAACCCTGATCTATTTAATTCACCTCTGTTTGGTATGTATTTGGATTTCTGAGAGGACAAAGGGATGGTCCTTTTAGGAGATTAAGATGTTAGGGGACAACTATTTCCACCAACGCCAGGGCTCCTGTGGGTTCTTAAATTTTTAACCTGGGTGAGTGTCTGTTGTATACAAAAACACTGTTGAATGGGTCTTCTGGTTCCTCCCCTGCTCTTTTCCCTTCTATTTGAATAAATGTTCCCTAGTTTGACTTGCCTTTTTATTAGGTGTATCCAAATGGAGGCCACCTGCTCTGTTGAAAAGTTCAAAGTTTTAGTGAAGAGACAGAAAGTAATCACATATGTGTCAATCTGGGTGCCTCCGAACTACATACAATACCAAATGATGTGCAGCTGGTTAAAGAAAGGATTTGACATGGATTTTATGAAGGACTGCGTGGCTTCATTATTCATGGAGAAGCATTTTTAATTATGTATTTGTTAATAGTGCACCTGAAATAGAAGAGGGTGGAACACGGTGGAAGGTGAGCTCTTAAAATCTCTGTGTGGGCTCCTGGTCCAGTGCTCTAGGAAAGGCTGCTCCCAGCCTCGCCTGGGTGATGGTGAGAAGCACTGTAAATCTCCTTGAAGACTAACAGGGGCAGTGACCTCTCAGGCAGCCACTCACAGCCTTGGGAATGTCTTACGGCTTCTGGGTCTCAATAGGAAAAGGATTCTACTGATAATTCTGAAGCCGGACTTTGCCAGGTGGCTCAGTGGCAGAGCATCTAACTGCTGACAGAGGAGACACGGGTTCGCTGTCTGGGTCAGGAAGGTCCCCTGAGAAGGAAATGGCAACCTTCATCCAGTATTCTTGCCCGCAGAATCCCATGGACAGAGGAACTTGGCAGGCTAGAGTCCATAGAGTCCCAAAGAATCTGAAACTTACCCTCATAGCCCTCAGGGCTGAAGGAACCCTGGAAGGGGAATTGGGGGGCTCAGCCTGAGGCTTCCAGCACTTCCCAGTGAATTTTCAGTGTTACTTCCATTAGTCCTTTGATGAAGGATAGAATGCAGAATTCATCCTATTTGTTTTAGTATAAAAAGACTTTAAATTGCTTCCTGGAGTCAAAAAGCGCTCAAAAAGATGCACCTTATTTTCCTTGGGGCTTTGGGGGCTCCCTGCAGGGTAAGCATTTGTACCCCAGTTTGATGGTTTCTTTCCCCTTGGCCCTGCTGCATGGTTTGTGGGACTTATTTCCCCCACCAGATCAAATCTGTGCCCCTTTCAGTGGAAGTAAGTAATCCTAACTGCTGGACCACAAGAGAAGTCCCCAGTGTGGCAGTCTTGGAGCTGAATTATTTCTAGGCTCTTTTCAAGTTGTAGGTTTTATGTTATGCCAGGACATTTAAAGCAGAAGGTAATCTTCCTAGAGGAAATGGATTTTGTACTGATATCTGAAAAGGATGCTCCATTTTGGGGGGGAAATAGGTATATGAGTAAATTAACGAACTGCTAGAATATGAATTATCTGCATTTGAATGTTAAGGAAGACGCTGCTCTGGGTGTTCAGGGGACTTTGAAAAAAAAAAGTTTTTAAAATAATTAGTTGAAAATCACTTCAAACACGTGGAGTACGTTGTTTGTCTTTCTGATGAGTGTTACAGGTGGTCTCCTGCATTGCAGGCTGATCCTTTATACCGACTGAGCCACCAGGGACGTCCCATCCTCAGCATACCATTCAGAGCTCTCCCCTCTTCATTGTGCTCCTCCTAATGCCTGGGCTTAGTTAGTAGATAGAGTGAATATGTTGACTGAAAAAAATGCCGCTGTCTCCTGACTTGTGTTTACACAGATTAGCTATTGGTAAATTCTACATTTGATAACGTAGATGCAGGTGTATTTGCAGCTCTTAAAATAGATACTGATTAGAATAGGGTATGAGATTTTATTTTTCTCTCTCCAGGTTTGCAGAGAAGAAACATCCATGCATGCGGAGAACTGAAGGACTTAGATAAGATCTCCATCAGTTCCTCTGATGTTCTGGTAAAATCAAAGTCCTTCCAGGCAGTTCTTTATTATCAGCAGCATATGCTCTGGGTGGGCCTGGATTTTTTTTTTTTTTTGATAGTAGTGTTCTGCAAGCTGTCAGTTTCACAAAAAGTAGAGGAGGTGTGATCTAGTAGTGTCGGCTCACCTCCTTTTATTATGGAAGTGAAAGTGAAAGTCACTTAGCCACTCAGTCTCTGCGGCCTCATGGACTGTACAGAATTCTCCAGACCAGAATACTGGAGTGGGTAGCCTTTCCCTTCTCAAGGGGATCTTCCCAACAGGTCTCCTGCCTTGCCGGCAGATTCTTTACCAGCTGAGCCACAAGGGAAGCCCTTTTATTATGGTCCTTAACAAACAGTTTCCAGTTTGAGATGTGGCCAAAGCTAAAATGCCTCTCTAGGGTGCTGGAAATGGTTTGGCTTCACTTGTAGTACTGAATCATGCATTTTAACTAGGAGAAGCAGGTAAGCAATGAGTGCAGAGACTGTCTTCAAGTTACTGTTTGAGGATCACAGGCGCACTTTTCTTGGGGAGGACAAATTTCTTTGACTTTCAGGAGCATTGATTGTCTTCAGTGTAATGAGAACAGCTGGGAGTGAGTCACTGTAGATGCCTTGGCTAATTATGCCGAAGTGGCTAAGGGTCCAGATTCATGGTGGAGCAAAGTGGTTGTGGCTTGGAAGGAGAATGGCAGTGGGAGGAGAGGGATGCTCATGAGAGGGAGATCTTGACTGCTGTTGTTTCTGCCTGATCTTAGTTACTGCTGTCATGACCCCAGCTGACTGCAGGAGTGTTGTGTTCAGTTCAGTCGCTCAGTCGTGTCTGACTCTTTGCGACCCCATGGACTGCAGCATGCCAGGCTTCCCTGTCCTTCACCAACTCCCAGAGCTTGCTAAGACTCATGTCCATCGAATTGGTGACGCCATCCAAACATCTCATCCTCTGTCATCCCCTTCTGCCTTCAGTCTTGCTCAGCATCAGGGTCTTTTCTAATGAGTCAATTCTTTGCATCAATTGGCCAGAGTATTGGAGCTTCAGCATCAGTCCTTCCAGTGAGTATTCAGGACTGATTTCCTTTATAGTTGACTGGTTTGGTCTCCTTGCAGTGCAGAGGACTCTCAAGAGTCTTCTCCAACACCACAGTTGAAAAGCATCAATTCTTTGGTGCTCAGCTTTCTTTATGGTCCAACTCTCACATCCATACATGACCACTGGAAAGACCATAGCTTTGACTAGATGGACCTTTGTCGGCAAAGTAATGTCTCTGCTTTTTAATATGCTGTCTAGGTTGCTGCTGCTACTGCTAAGTTGCTTCAGTCGTGTCCAACTCTGTGTGACCCCATAGACGGCAGCCCACCAGGCTCCCCCATCCCTGGGATTCTCTAGGCAAGAATACTGGAGTGGGTTGCCATTTCCTTCTTCTATGCATGAAAGTGAAAAGTCAAAGTGAAGTCGCTCAGTCGTGTCTTACTCTTCGCAACCCCGTGGACTGCAGCCTACCAGGCTCCTCCGTCCATGGGGATTTTCCAGGCAAGAGTACTGGAGTGGGGTGCCATTGCCTTCTCCTGTCTAGGTTGGTCATAGCTTTTCTTCCAAGGAGTAAGCATCTTTTAATTTCATGGCTGCAGTCACTATCTGCAGTGATTTTGGAGCCCAAGAAAATAAAGTCTGTTACTGTTTCCATTGTTTCCCCATCTATTTGCCGTGAGGTGATTGGACCGGATGCCATGATTTTAGTTTTTTGAATGTTGAGTTTTAAGCTTTTTCACTCTCCTCTTTCACTTTCATCAAGAGACTCTTCAGTTCCTCTTCACTTTCTGCCATAAGGGTGGTGTCATCTGCACATCTGAGGTTATTGATATTTCTCCCGGCAATCTTGATTCCAGCTTGTGTTTCATCCATCCTGGCATTTCATATGAACCACTCATGATGTACTTGCAGGAGTGTAAAGCCTTATTATTCAACATGTGGTGGGCCAGCCTGCAGCATCTGCATTACCTGGGAGCTTGTGAAACCCTCAAAGTGGGAGACCCTGCCCAGACCTGCTAAATCCGAATTTGCTTCGTAAACACATCCCGAGATGGTGTTACTTGTCAGACATTCCTTCATGGTTACACAGAGTGTTCTTTTTAGAAGCACAAGGCCAGATTTCAAGTATGTTGGGAAGAGTAAGTGGCCAGCACAGCCTTGCTCCCTGTGTTGCTGGGGAGGATTGGTGCTCCAAGCCGGAAGACTGCTGAACCCATTCCCTTCCCAGTGCCCTCCTCTCCCCTTCCTTCATTTGTATGCAGGGAGCCCGAAACTTGGAGGACCCAAGAGGAAAGGGACAAACTAGCATTCTAATCAGAGGTGAGGAAAAGCAGCCCAAAACCTAGCCAGTGATTTACCCTCCCTACCCTCACATTGAGAGGTGTTTTGAGCTCTTAAAAATATGCCAGAGTGGTCACTTGGGTCTTCTCCCCAAAACTAGCCAAGTAGTAGAAGGTCCATGTACCCATCCATCTATCATACACCTACCCCGTGAAGAGTAAGTCTTCAGTGTTGGGTCATGTGCACGGGAGACTTCAAAAATGACAGAGTGGGAGCCAGATGGAAGGTAAATGGATCTGACCCCAGGAAGTATGACTTTCTCCACCCTGCCTTCTTCCCTGCTGCTTCCCCAGCAGGTACAGGGCTGTAGGGCTGCCATGCTCCTTTCATAACCTCCTGCGGGGGTGGGAGCGAGTTACCTATCTTTGCCAAATTCTGTTTTTTCCCCAGAGGTGCCCAAGTCCCCCAGTCTGAGAGATAAAGGGAAATCCCTAATGCAATAACCATTTTTAGTTCTTTAAAAAAACTTTGGTAAAGTAAATGTCGCATAAAATTTACCATTTTAGCCATTTGAAAATGCACAGCTCAGTAGCATTAAGTACATTCATATTGTTGTGCAAATATCATGATCGTCTATCTCCAGAACTTTCATATATTACCCCAGAGAAGCTCTGTATTGAGTAAACACTAACTCCCCATCCTCCCGCTCCTCTCAGCTGGTGGCAAACACCATTCTACTTTCTGTCTCTTATCAGTTTGAATATCTAAGAATCTCATATGAATGGAATCATACAGTATTTATCTTTTTGTATCTGGCTTGTTTCACTTGGCCTGATATCTTCAAGGTTTGGTATGTTACATCACATGCCAGAATTTCATTCCTTTTTGAAACTGAATATTATTCCATTGCTATGTACGTAAATATTTTGTTTATCCATTTGTCTCTCTTTGGACACTCACATTGCTTGCATCTTTTGACTCTTGTGAATAATGCCACTATGAATGTGGGCGTATAAACAACTGTTTGAGCCTCGGGTTTGATTTCTTTTGAGTATGCATCCAGAGGGGGAATTGCTGGATCCTGTGGTAGTTCTGTGTTTAATTTCTGAGGAATCACCTTACCATTATTCTCAGTGAGTACAGCATCTTGTATTCTCATCAGCAATGCACAAGGGTTCCAATTTTTCAACATCCGCACCAACACTTGTGATTTTCTGTGTTTCTTACAGTTTTATGCTGTGTGTATTAAATTAAATTAATTATTATTATTTTTGGCCACATAGCATGTGGGATCTTAGTTCCGCAACCAGAGATTGAACCTGAGACCCCTGCATTGGAAGCGCAGAGTCTTAACCGCTGAACCACCAGGGAAGTCCAGTTTTCTGGTTTGTTTTTTTTAATATTTGCCATCTTACTGGGCACGACATGGTGATTTCAAGTCACTCTTCCTGCATTCTGTTATCCTCCCAGCACTAACCAGGGTCTTTGCCTTGCTTTGATCAGGGAATTCCTGAAAAGTGGTTGATAATAGGAGCTCTTGCTTCAACCCTTGCTGCTAGTTGCTGTTTAACTCGAGGGGCATCACATTTAATTTACTTAGTGAGTGTAGAGGGATTCAGGTTAATAAGGTTTCTAGAAGCTGTTAGTCTTTAGCATCTGCGTCTTCATAATCTTTGTTTCTATCCTTCCCTCACGTTTTTTTATTTTGAATGGAAATTTAAGTGTGTGAGCTGGGGACCAAAGAGGATGAAAATAGAAGGGTAGCTCAGTAAGACAGTCTGTTACATTTTGTGATTCTGAATACAGGGTTCCAACAGTTAATTTGGTTTGACTTTGAGTGGTGGTGGGTGGTGGGGGTGGGGGTTGGTGGTCTGGCAATACAGTTAGAATGTTAAGGGCATTTTTTCCCTAGTTAAAACAAGAGTCCAAAGACGTCTGCCTTGCTTACATGGGAGAATTTCAAGCCTGGGAAGAAAATTGGAGGTTTACTTAAAGGGACAGGCAGATTCTTGTCAAGTTATAATGTTGGACCAAAGTTGGAGTTGGTAAGCTTTATGCTGGGGGATTAAAAACATCAACAAACAAATAGAAATCCAAACCTATGATTCTGGAATAGCAGCATAATGATTTAGAGGAAAGATGGGGAGCAGGAAAATGAGCAATTTGTTACATGTATGACTCACTGGCGCTCTGTGAGTGGTACATCCGGGTGCAGGCTTTCATTGTGGAGAAGAGTCCTATCCAGACGAGTATTTCATTCCAACCTTTAAATCTAGAATGTTTTAAATAAAATGCTGAGCGCTATGGGGATTATACAGTTCTGCTTTATGGACCTAAGTAGGATGTCGCCTTGTTTTTCTCACTTGTTAAAAAATAAAAACGTCCGGATGTAACAATCTGTCTGGATAAACTAGCATGCTATGTTGTTTGTCTGTTTTTATGAACACTAGATAGGCATCCAGCACTCTTTTTTTTTTCTTTTCTTTCTTTGCCATGCCATGCAGCATGCAAGATCTCAGTTCCCCGACCGGGAATCAGACCTGTGCCCCCTGCATTGGAAACGGGGAGTCCTAACCACCGCACCACCAAGGAACTCCCTAGCATACTGTTAATGTGTTTGAAGCCATGTCCCCGCATCCTTTAAGCTTGGTGCTTTGTTAGGGACAGATATGTTAAACCCAGCAGAGAACTCTTGTTTGTGACAGCTGGTTCCTGAATCATTACCTTATGTGATAATCTCATATAGTTATTAAGAAGATCACATAGATTAATATGTATGCCTGACTCAGTAAGCATTTTGTGTTAGCCATTATTATTGTTGCTGTTATCGAACTACTCACGATCCATTCATCCACAGATACTTCTGGAACACATGTCTGTACCATGCCCTAGGGGGATATGCTGGCCTTCATTTCTGTAATACTAAAAGGAATGGCCCCGGTGACCTAAGGCAGTGATGAGGCTATGGATTTTGTTCAAATGACAGCTTGTCTTCCCTCCTTTGGTTTTGAGGAGGAGGGGTTCACTTTGCAAGGATCGCAGAGATATCCCTTTGGATGTGATATTTGGAAACAAATATCAAGACATCTCAAAGGTCTCTTAAAAGGAGAAGTGTAGTTTGATGTTAAAATTCTGAGGAAATACCTTTCTATTTGAGAAAATAAGCAGAATATTCTTTCTACTACCATAGTAGATAAGAAATAACAAGCACATCATTGGCAAAGTAGACTAAAGTGTGGACTGATGCAGTGGATGTAGTTGTACTGTACTTGCAAGGTAGGGAAATAGTTCGTATTATTAGATGAAGGATCTACTTTTTATGAAGTACAAGAGGAATGTCATAGCAGCTGTTAAATGTTATCATGAAAGAATTTTAGGTGGGCTCAATCTCTTGATACTAAAAGAGAAACGATACTCATGTGGAAGGGAATAAAGTTAAATATTCCTGGGAGTTTGGTCTTTTTATTAGTCAGACCTTTATCATTTATGACATACTGAATTCTCTATTTGGCAAAAGACAGCATGATAGAGAATGATCAGGGTAATCAAGTCTCAGAAATTCCCTCACAAACTCAGAAGTTGCAGCAACATTTGTTCACAAGGACGGCAAGGGGATGCAGTTTGTAGACTCTCCTAAGAGAAGGCTGTGGCAGGGCAGGGGTAAGTTAGGGGAGGCGACTGGCTTTCCCTTGGTGAACGTGCCCAGGGCAGTCTGTCGTCCAAGGCCCCATCCACCTCTGGGTTGACTGAGACCTGTGAAACTCTGGCTTTACACAAGGAGAGAGAGAGGGGACTTTACCTGGGGTTGTAAATGATATTGTGGGTGGAAAGAAGTGGATTCCTTTGAGTGATGTTGGGAGGTTGAGCCCTGTTCTCACTTTGAGGAGATGGCGGTAGGGTTGGAGGGGGCAGAGTCAAGGATGGGGCTGAGATTTCCAAATTGTATTAACATCTCTCAGTTATGCAGGGGTGAAGACCTGGAGGATGCTATTGTGAAGGTGCTGTGTGTGATGTGCTTATGAGATTGGTGGTTTAGTTATCAAGTCGGGTCTGACTCTTGCGACCCCATGGACTGTAGCCCACCAGGCTCCTCTGTCCATGGGATTCTCCAGGCAGGAATACTGGAGTGGGTTGCCATTTCCTTCTCCAGGGGATCTTCCCGACCTGCGGAATGAACCCAGGTCTCCTGTATTGCAGGCAGAGTCTTTACCCACTGAGCTACGAGGGAAGCTTTTGGGATGGGGGACATCTGGGGCTGATGCTGGGAAGAGACATCTGAGTATGAGCAAAGGGTCTGGTGGCCATCCCTGTGTGGACAGTAATGATACCAAGTGTAGAAGCACTCACACAGATTGGCCAGGAGACTGGAAGTGCTGGGCGAAAGTTCTTGTGGCAATAGGTGGGGTTCATGAGTCCTTCTGTGAGAGGCCAAGTAGGCTAAGGGCTAAAATGTTCTTTGTGTTTGTTTAGACATAATAGGTGTGCATTTATTTGTAGAGTTGTATCACTCTATGGTTCAGAAGAGATGCTGGCTTAGCCTTGTACTCTTATAGTAACACATCGACTGTAAGAATTCTTCTGGTATTTGTGAACATTTGCAGGTTTCCTTGCCAGACATCATGTGGGTTTGTGTCACATATTGTTTGTGTCAGTATTTTTATGAATTCCTGAAACAGTAAGCTCTCAGTTAAGAGATTTTTCTGTACTTTGTGATCTTCGTACACCTTATTTGAAATTTTACAATTTGTGATATTGGAGCTATAGGATTGTGATAAAATTGGAAGGAATTAGAAATTGCTTGTTTTAGCAGAGATGTTTTTGCAGCCCCATCAGAATGGACAAAATAAGAAATTTGACAATATCAACCACTGGTGAAAACATGGAAGAGCTGGAAGCCTCACGCACCACATTTGAAGAAGAACAAACACTGGGAACCTGGCAGTATTTACTAAAGCTGAGCATATCCATTGCAACCAGTGATTCACTTCTCCATATGCGTGCAACAGAAACCAGTATTCTTGACTTAGTTCATAGCAGCTTTGCTAACAATAGCTCCAAAGCAGGAAAACTCCCAAATGTCCATTGACTGTATACACAGATTGGTATGTCCATATAACTGCATGCTACTCAGCAATACGAAGGAATGAAATACTAATCCATGCAACAAATGGATGAAAGTTACAGGCAAATGTTGAGCCAAAGAGAGACTTTCTGGCTGTCCAGTGGTTAAGACTGCACACTTCTGCTGCAGAGGTACCGATTCTCTCCCTGGTTGGGGACCTGAGATCGCACATGCCACTTGGTGAGGCCAAAAAACACAGAAGAAAATAACACAATGGGGTCAAAGAGACCAGACACAAAAGTGTACACTGTAGGATTCCATTTTCAAAAGTGAAGTGAAGTGAAGTGAAGTGAAGTCGCTCAGTCGTGTCCGACTCTTTGCGACCCCGTGGACTGTAGCCTACCAGGCTGCTCCCTCCATGGGATTCTCCAGGCAAGAGTACTGGAGTGGGTTGCCATTCCCTCCTCCAGGGGATCTTCCCGACTCAGGAATCAAACCCAGGTCTCCCGCATTTCAGGCAGATGCTTTAACCTCTGAGTATCCTGTAACAGGGATCTGAATAGTGGTGGTTACTTTTGAGGAGGTATTGACTGTATAAAATACATATGAGTAAAAATTAATGGAGCCAAATGTATAAGATAATTAAAGGTTCTAGGTGATTTGGCAACTGTTAGATTTTAATGCAACATGATGTAAAATATTTGCTCCATAGAATTTAACTGTGCTCAAACTTGTGGGTTTTATACCATTCCCCATTCTACCCGCCCCCACCCCCGCCACCTTAAAGAACATATGCACACATACCCTGGTAGGTGGACCATCAGGCAGCTGTTGTCCAGTCTGTGAGGTAGTTGGGAAACCTGAGTGTTTATTCTTCTTCGTTGGTACACCCAGGGTATATTGTTACTCTTGTGGGGTTGGACCTGGGCTAAGGTGAGGTCACTGAGGTGCTTGCCTCAGGTAGCACATTTAAGGATGAGGTAGTTCCCAAGAATCTAAGTAATCAAGATCAATAGTATTTTAGTGGAGTATTTCTTAAAAAAAAAAAAAAAAGGTAAAATACTGCAAAGAAATCTTTTTAAAAAATCAAAAATTTAAATAAAGACAGAATTGGTATTACTGAGTTTTGTTTTGCCTGACGCCCTAATATGGTTTGGCCAGGTGTACCGTTGTGGGCCTGAAGATGAGCCGGGGCAGTCTCTAAGGCTTGAGAACCATAGGCTTGACCTTGGCTGAATGACATAAAAAGTATGAAGGTGAAAGAACAAGGTTGATAAAGACTAAATTGATTCTGTTAATGCTTTTAGTGCTTTGTGAATGGAAAGAACTCTTTATTTTTGGAAAGGATTCTCAGTATATTAAACATTTCAACAAAAAGGAATCATGTATAAAAGTACTTATGATAGTCCTTAAAATACCACTATTATTATTTAAAGTTTCATGAATTTTGCCGTATTAACTTACAGCAGGCGTGGCGTTGGTGTTTTAAATCGAAACAGGAAACTATCAAGGCTTAGATAACTTATTCATGGCATTAACAAGGTATAATTTGGTGTGTAACAGTGTTGAACAGTAGGAAAAGTTAATGATTGCCCGCCTTTTAGCTAATCATGCGATTGCTGTTGATATAATTACCTGGTAGGCAGGGATAGAATCATGTAATTCACTAGCCTGGTGCTGCATGCTCACAAACGTTCGTGCTGTTGTGTGTCACTGAGCGAGGTTTCTGAAATGTGGCCCTCTTTGTCTTTTTCTGCTGAAGAAGCCCCATGTATCATGTTCACTTGGCTCTTTGTTACGGTCAGGATGTGTTGCTTGGACTGAGAGAGATACCAGATTTTTCAGCTTCTCTTCCAATTGCTATGGATACCGTGTCAGTGCTGTTGGGGTCTCCTCTTGTCAGTTTCAGACAGGCTTCCCCTTGGACTCTGAAATCCACGTCCATCCTGATATTAAGGGGCCTTTTGTTCAAGTGCAAGAGGGCTTTTGAAAGTGTACCGTGATGAGAAGTAGTTTCAAAAAATTATACCAGAGAGGGTTAAAACTTGCTGAACTTGTAAAGCCTCACTTCTTTGCTCACCCCCGGCACCCCCCTTTCTGATTTTGCTGTTCATGGTTTCCTCCTGGTAACAGGCAGTGCTCAGCGGGAAAGTCAAGCTGGCTTAGAGTCTCCCTGTCCCAGAGAGTGACTTGCCAGGGCTCCTAAAGGGGCCTGTACCCTGGCAGGAAAGCCCACTTGGTGGCATCCTGGTTGTTCCTTGGATGTGGAATGGTTTTTAGGAGTTCCATTTCTTTAGTAGGCTTTTCAGATCTTTTTATTCTCCTCTGGTGTTAGTTTTGACAAGTTGCATATTTCAGGGAGTGTGTCCATTTCATTTAAGCTGTTGAATTATTTATTGGCATAACCGTTGCCCACTTAGCGTCCAGAAGATCTGTAGTGATGTCCCCATCATCTATTTCTGATACCTTCCTTTCATGTTGAGAACATGACTTGTCCTGAGGAACTGCTGGATCAGAGTAAGTTAGCTCAGGAAAATGGGTGGGAGTGGTTTCAGGAAAGGGAGGACGGAGGCAGAGGAGGTAGGAGAGCCTGGACGTGGGGGAGGGCAGGGGGCGTGCCTGGGCCTGCCCTTGGCCCCTCGTTTCCCTGGAGGTAGCCGGGAGGAGGGAGGGTCACGTGGGCAATGAGCTCATTAGGCTGGGGACACCAGCTGTGCTATTATTAGGGCTTTTAAGGTCTGTGGCAGATGTTCTTGGGCCGAGTTCCAGCCGCCCTCACTTCCCACATATGGCATAATACAGTACATGGAAAAAGAGCGACTTGGAAAGAAATAACTTTTCCATGAAACACATCACTCCCTTTTCCCATGAACCTTTCCCTTTTCTCTCTGTCACTCTCTCGGTGTCATTTTCTCTCTCTGTTACTACTCCTGTCTCTGTTTTCTCTGTGTGTTCCCTCTCTGTGCCTTCTCCCCTCCCTCTGTCTCTCTCTTTGTATTTCTGTGTTGTTTTCCCTGGCGCTCCCTCTGTCCCTCCCTCCCATACTTCCTTCTTTGCTACTTCTAGCCCCTTTTATTTAACCCTGTGTGGACTTTAAAAAGACACAGTAGGATAGGAAGAAAATTTGCCCGTTTTAGGTTTAAAGTGAACCTTGGCATTTCTAGAAAGTATGATGAATGCCCGTTGAGGCCGAGGGTGATGTTCCATTGGAGCTTGCTTGGCTTAATGCCATCTTCACTCCTGTGGCACAGTGGTAGCTGCAGGGCCACTCTAAACCCGAACAGATCGATCAGCCAGCCCGGAGCACTGGTAGCTTTTGTTTTCTTTGGCACACAGTTTGTGCCTTGTTGTCTCTGCTGATGGACCTCTCATGCCTCTCATTGACCAACTTTTATCGGTTGGCTTCCATGTGGTCCTCCCTTCTCCCCTTCTCTTTAGAGTAACCTACATCTCAGCTTGGAATCACAAGGTAGAATCAACATCAAATTGAGTTGAATTATTATTCTAGGAACCTGAATTTCCAATAGGAAACGTGCTGTTGTGTGATATGACTTCAGTGTATATTCTAAAGCTCAGAGTCATGCAAGCTTCATTACAGAAGTTTCTTCCTGTTTGTATGCTATTTTGAAATGTTTACATTAATTTTGTAGCTATGGCACAATATCATATTCTTATTTCAAAAATAATGAGATAATACATACATACATGAGCATCATTTCTTACTCTCATGACGGCTATAACTTTCAGAAGTATTTCTTAAGAAAAACCTGCTGTAACCTGGGCATTTTTCTTTGAGTGAAAATAAGTATAACTATTTTGGAAAAGTACTTCTTTTTAATTTAAAAAATTACTTAGTTATAAAAAAATGTTTTAAAAACCCCACCCCAAACCCAAGCTATAGAGTGAGATCACAAGAAAAGTGGTACTGAACTGGGTGAGTAATTATTCATATTGATTTCTCTGCTAATTGAGAGATTGGGAAAGAAAAACAGGAGCAGCCTTATTTCATTTTCCTAACCTTATCTGGAGAAGAGGAATCTTACAGACTGGTGGGTACAGGTGCTGGAGCTCTGGACTGTGGGCAGAGATGTGTGCATGCCTGCATCCCATGTCTTTGCTGAGCGGTTTATGGTTATTCCAGGAAGGTGGTTGGTTGCGATTTCATCCGTCTTTAGCAGGTAAACATCACCTTCGGTTGGAGTGAGGGCATTCTTGGCAGAGTAGGGAGCTGGTGGTCTACTTAGAACAATGATTGGTAAGTGTGTGTTGACTGGTTTCCCTGGACCAGGAATTGAGATTTGACAGTAAATGAGACACTGTACGCCTGGGGGCAGGTGAGAGAGGAGAGAGACATAAAGGAGAAACAGATGCATGATGTAATGCCAGGTAGGGAGTAGAGGTGATGAGCAGAGACCCAGGAAGAGTGCAGGGAGGGGGTTGAACCATGGGAAAATACAGAGACACAGAGTCAGTCCCAGGCAGGGCAGAATGCAACTGCCCAGGCCTCTGCAAAAAGGCCAGTGTGACTGGAGGGTAGGGGCTCCTTGGGGCAAGTGGACACAGATAAGAGGATGGTCAGGGCAGGCCTGCATTCCATTGCCCTTCCGGTCCCTGGTCAGGAATTGAAATTTTAATCCAAATTTGATTGGAAGGAAGCTGCTGGGGTGGCCCTAGTGGTAAAGAACCTGCCTGCTGATGCAGGAGACAAAGGAGACACGGGTTCAATCCCTGGGTGGGGAAGATCCCCTGGAGGAGGGCGTGGCAGCCCACCCCAGTATTCTTGCCTGGAGAATCCCATGGACAGAGGAGCCTGATGGGCTACAGTCCATAGGGTCACAAAGAGTCGGACACAGCTGAAGCAACTTAGCACGCACGCATGAATTGATGGACTTCTTTCACAGATCCCCCAGCTGTTGTGTAGAGAGCCAGGGCTTGGGGGCAGGAGTGACAGCAGGGAGAGGGGAGAGGTTGGTAGAGGCCCAGGGAGAGAGGTGGCAGCTCCGGAGAAGTGGAGAGATGTGATGTGGCGCTGGGGCTGGCAGTTTGGGATAGTGGGCCGTGGGTGAGGGGAGCCGTGAGCAAGGAAGGTCTTAGTGTGATGCCTTCCATCTTACATGTATTCTAAGTGGGATTTTTTAACGTCTTAAAGCATTTACACAATTAAAAAATCCTGGTGTTGAAAATCGTTGTATGTAATTTGTTAGTCAAGTATTTGGTAGGGACACCGGGGTGTAAGCTTTCCCAACACCACAGAAGTGAGCAGAGGCGTCCTCATCGCAGGTGGGAGCTAAAGAGGGAGAAGGACCAGAGTGCGGTTTTCGTTTATGGTTGGGAAATGAGTTTTCGTGGCAGGAGTCAGAAGGTACATCTTAAACTTCATCCTAGACCAATGAGCATGAAGAAACCACCTGAACAGATGACAGAGAAAGAGGAGCAATTTCCCTCAGAGCACAGTATCAGTAACAGCTGATGACAGTTAACCTTAGGAGTTTGGATTTTCAAGATTGAAAAAGTTCCAACGATTCTTTAAAGGTTTGATAGTTTTGTCTCAGTACACTATGCACCTTTGTTTAACCTGTGTCTCGAAGCTGTGCCCTCCTGGAAATTGCTATTTTTCATGTTTTTTAAATTGAAGTGTAGTTGATTTATAATGTTGTGTTAGTTTCTGAAGTCCAACAAAGTGACTCAATTATATATATATATGTAATATATAGATTCTTTTTCAAATTCTTTTCCATTTCAGTTTTTATCAAGATATTAAATACAGCTCCCTCTGCTATGCAGTAGGACCTTGTTGTTTATACATTTTATATCTAGTAGTATGTATCTGCTAATCCCAAACTAATTTATCCCTTCCCCGACCCTTTCCTCTGGGGTAACCTTAAGTTTGCTCCCTGTGTCTATGAGTCTGTTTCTGTTTTTAAAATAAGTTTGTGTCATTTTTAGATTCTGCAGATAAGTGATACCTCTGGCATTTATCTTTGTCTGTCTGACTTACTTCACTTAGTATGCTAATCTCTAGGTCCAGACATGTTGCTGCCATTGGTACTGGAAATGTTTCTCTCATACATTAGAGTGAAGATGGCTGAGGTGCCTTTCCAGTTTCCTTATGATGGATGTGGATGATGGCACGTTCCCCCCAGGGAGGATCAGGATTTCAGGGACCAGGGAGATTAAAAAGGTTAAACAGCTGATCCAGGGCTTATCATTATCACTGTCGGTCGCCTCAGCAGCCTGAGATTATTTCCCTCCCCACAAGACTGGCCTTCAGGCGTGGCGTGGGAGAGAAACGAAACACGACCATAGCTCCTAAGACGCGAGGGGACTTGGCTAGTCCACGTGCAGCCTTGCTGGGTCTGAGCTAAGAATACTTAGCAGGTTCCCTTGTAGAGCAGGTGCTGACGCCTGAAGTGGGTCAGAGGCTGAAGTTATGGGTAAAGAATTTGGAGGGCGCATTCTCTTAGAATCTGAAGTATTTGAGGACAGAAAGGCATGCTGCCTTCTGGAAGAGTTTTTTGTTTTAAATCACTCTGAGACTATGACACCAATATTTTTTACCTCCCTAAAGCAAGTGTAGTAGGCTGCTGTCCTAAAAATGAAACTCCACTGTCATGGAATTAAAACACTCGCTGCTTTGTTTGGAAATGTGAGAAGGAAGGGATTTTTCTTGTTGAGTAGGATCAAGTTAGCTCTTTTAGGAATATAAATTCCAGACTAGTGTTTCCTTAAAAACTGATATTTTGATGTATTTATACTGGAACTGTTAGCACATCCCATTCTGGGTTCTTTTTAATGGGCTCTGGGTAATTACTGGGGCCTCCCATCTCAGCCAGTACACTGAGCCGTTGAGGAAGACAGCTGGTCGCTTATTAGCCACCAGCGGGTGGCCCCTGACCCCTCCTCCTTGAAGATGGTGTGAGGCACAATTAGAGAGCCCTGGAAGAAGCATAAGTGGTTGCTGGGGCATAAATAATACAATCTACCCTGTCTGTCTGTGAATGTGATGAAGCCCAGCTGATTTGATGTTCAGAAGTCAGAACCTCATATTCTGGGTCCAGCATGTTCAGGCTCTGTGACCTTAGGCAAATTCTTAGCCTGCGAGCCTCTATTTTTCCACCTGTAGAATAAGACTGTGTAGTGTGATTGTGGGGTAAAGAAGGTGATGCATAGAAAGGTTTGTTTGCCTTATTCTTGCTGGTTTAGCAGCATGTGGTAGGCATTTAGTGAAGGAGCTCTGAGCCTGTTCCTTTGGGGCTGCTGAATTTCAGTGTATTATCCCCTTTTCGTCCTTCTGCTCCAAGCCTCTCTGCCCGTACCCGGGAAGACTTAAACATTTGACATAAGGTCATTTTCCCCCAGGGGTGAACAGGTGGCTCAGAGGTAAAGAATCCTCCTGCAGTGCAGGAGACACCAGGGACATGGGTTCGATCCCTAGGTTGGGAAGATCCCCTGGAGGAGGAAATGGCAACCCACTCCAGTATTCTTGTCTGGGAAATCCCATGGACAGATGAGCCTGGCGGGCTGTAGTTGGCGAATGAGCATGCACACACTCACGCACACACACATCTTGGTCTGGCTGACTTCTGAATCATTCTGGGTTCTGATGACTCACCTAGCACCTTGCCCATCTCCCCTTCAGCAGTGGCTTCTCCACCCTGCTTCACCCACTCTCCCGGTCACAGCTAGGCTATGTCATCGCCTGGGGTGACGTGTTCCACCTCTGATATCCTAAGTGTGACCTCTCTGCTCTCTGAACTTCAGCCCTTCCAGTCTTTTGCCCGCATTCCTTGCCCCGTCCATGGTCCTGGCCTCTCCTCTTCCACCCCAGCTCGTCATCACTGAGTACCTGCTGCCCTTCCTTGGTGTCTCCTGGCAGAACTCTGCCCGTCTCTTTTGGGGATGGCTGGAGAAATTATATAATCACCTGCCACTCTGTAAAGCACCTTCAAATGGGGCATGGGCTCTGCTCAGTGGTTCCCTTGTGCTTCCTTGGGCGTCTTGCTCTGTCTTTTGCCGCAGTGACTATTCTAGACTTCCCATGTCTTTCTCAAACACCTGACCGCTTGCTTTTAGTAGGTCCTCTTAATGGAGTGAGCTGAAGCCGGCAGACTGACTGCCTCCCAGCCTTCACATGCCCAGCTGTGGGAGTGCCCGTCTTGTCCTCTGTTCTGTCAAGTGAGGGAAGGACCCTCTTTATCCCCGAGGCTGATCTGCACCCTATTGTTGGACCCCATCCTCTGCCACCTACTCAGGGCTGGTTCTTGATGATTGGCCCTCCTTTCTGTTTCTTGGAGAGCTTAATCTTCTCTGTGGACCCCACCCACTATGCTGGACCATACTCGCTTCTCTGCTCTCTTTCTAAAGCCCGCTTCTCCCTCCAGCCTTAGTTCTTTCCTCTCCTTTGCTGCCAGCCTCATTGAACTGTCCTTTCCCCCTGTCCCTGGCCCTACTGCTCTCGGGCACCCAAGCCCATGATTCCACCACCAGCACAGTGAATTTGGTTCCAAGTCCAGCGCGCACCTTCCAGTCCTGGCGTCCTTGACCTTTGACAGCACAGACTAAAATTACCTGCATCTGAAATTCTCTTTCCCCTTGTCTTCTGGAAGGCTACACCCGCATGGCCTCCCTCCTCCTCCTTCCACCACCCCGCCTTGGCAGCCTGCAGCCTCTGTCCCCGAGTAGCCTTTGAGTGGTGGGGTGTCATCTCAGGTGAGCACCTTGTCTTGCGCTCTGCCCCGAACGCCACCATGCCTATGGCCTTGGTTGCCGCCACTGCCCAAATCTTTTCTCCTGAGCTCTGTGCCCTTTTACCTACCTCCGTTTCAAGATGCATGAACACCACCACATACTCCCCCTCGCCCTCTCCTCCTCCCAGCAAAGAAAGGGTCTTACTAGTCATATGGGCCGCTGTTTCCAGCTACTCTGGCAGGAACTTGGACCTTTTCCTGACTCACCATTTCTGTCATTCCCCCCCTTCCAGGCAGTCGCCTCCCAGATTTCCCCGAACACCCTGCTGGGCTCCGCTGCTCCAATATTTTCTGCTGCTAAAGTGACCTTTCCAAAGTGCAAATCGAATACCATCATTCCCCTGCTTAAAACCATGCAGGAACTCCCCATGGGGCCAAAGCGACTGCTGCCCCTCCTTCCCTTGCTGAAGCCATTCAGAGCTTTTTCAGCTCCCTAATTGAGCTCTGCTTTCTTTCTCCTCCAGGACTTTGCCTTCCTTGTTACACCCCCGTAGAGCGCCCCTCCCCCATCCTTGCACACCCTGATCTGGCAGCCTGGCTGATTCCACTCACCTTTTCATTCTGGCCTGAGGTTGGCCTCGGAAACCTTTCTTGACACCACGTTACCCATCTGTATCAGCAGTCTTTTTCCCCCAGTGGGCTCTCACTGCTGATATTTTTGTCTGTGGCCCCGTGAGGGTAAAGAGGATCGTTGAGAGGCTTCACTTGGACAGTGGAGGGCATACAGACATCTGACTTGGCATTCAGCTCTTGACCCAAAGGGCCGTTCTTGTCTGTGTAGTGTAGGGGAGAGAGCTTGTTGAGATGATTACTCCCCACAGATCGCCAGTTCCATGAGGGCAGGGCTTTCTGTTGGATTCATTTTCTGCTATATTCCAGGGAGGCATAGAGGGGCTTCCGGGTGACACAGTGGTAAAGAATCTGCCTGCCAATGCAGGAGACTTGGGTTCAATCCCTGGGTCGGGAAGATCCCCTGGAGAAGGAATTGGCAACCCACTCCAGCATTCTTGGCTGGGAAATCCCATGGACAGAGGAGCCTGGTGGGCTACAGTCCGTGGGGTCCCAAAGAGTTGGACATAACTGAGTGAGCACACAGGAGCCTGGCAGAAAATAAGTGCTCAGTAAATATTACTGAATGCCTGCAGAGCAAAAGTGGGCTTTTCAGTCTTGGTCAGTTTTCATGGTGCTCTGCCCCTCTGCCAGGTGATAGAAGGGCGTGGGCTTGGAAATAGGAGCCAGCCTTAAAGGAGCCAACTCCTTAAAGGAGCCAAAGAGCCTCCCTGTGCTCTCTTTTATCGCACATTCGTGAACCTTTTAAAATCACAAGTTGTAATCACCTGAGCTGTGTAACAGAATTCCTGGGTCATGAGATAGCTGAGGCTGCTCTGACTCATGGCACCACTGGGAAAAATTGATGTGTTTCTGGTTCTGAGAATTAGAAGCAGTGTCTCCTCACTTTCAGACCAGATCTATCTCTGGCTATTAAAGTGACTTGTAACCTTCCCGGGGAGTTTAAGCGCCTTTGAAGTGAGCCTGGCAGAGCGCAGTTGATAGCCCTGCGGAACTGTGGAGCAGAGCTCTGCTGTTGTGCTCTGATACAAGTGGAGGCTGCTTTGATAGTTTTCAGAGTCAAGTAACTAATTAAAGAAGGTTCTTTGTCTTTCTTTTGTTGAACAAATACTTACAGCTTGCCCATTTTGGGGGCTGATTCTCTTTTACAGTCTTACTGGTTTATGGGTTCTGTTTTCAGCCTTTCCCCTAAATAGAATGGAAGCTGCTGGAAGTCAGGGACATCATATATGATGTGCGCTGGGAATGCTGAAGACCTGCCTAGCAGAGTGCCTGGCACAGTGTTTTGTGTTTATTTTTTCAAATAGAGACAGTTTTCTTTTTCCTTTTCTATCCATAGGCCTTTCATTTCCATTTCTTGCCTTATTGCCCTGGCTAGAATTTTCAGCACTGTGTTCAATGGGACTTACTTACCTTGTTTCTGATCTTAGGGGATGTGATAGTTAGTTCTGAGAAATGGAGTATTTCCTGCAGTATAAATAAACAAAGATGTCAGTGTCATCACCAATTCCAGCCCTCCAGGGCAACCAGGAAGGAGTCCAACACCTGCAATCCAGCAGCCATTAGGCTGCAGCCACTGCCTTTAGTGAGCATTGACGGACAACACGGGATAACCAGCCCCAGAGAACTCAGATGCTTATTAAATGATTTCAGTGACCCCAGACTCTTGCATCTTCCCATACATAGAAAGGCACCACATTTTGTAACTTGAGCTATCTTGTTTTCTTTAATTCACAAAAATAACTTTGATGTTCAGACTACCTGCCCTTTGTTACAAACTTCTATACAACCTGACTCCTCCCCTTGCCTCCTCAGAGCAGTTCTTGCAGCATCAGTTGAAATGCTGTCTCCTGGGCTTGAAGTCCTAAAAATTCCCACCAAATGAACTTTTAGGTTGTGACTATTTTTCCAGTAACACAGACAGTTCAATGTGTCAACTTGGCCAGGCTGTAGTCCTCAGTTATGCAATCAGTCATCTAGCTGTTATTCTGAAGGTGTTTTGTAAATGTGATTAAATTCCATACTCAGTTGGTTTTAAGTAAATTTTATTCTAGATAACTGGCACAGTGCTTTTGTTGAGTGCATGGCAGGCAGATTGCTGGGGACAGTGAGTGGGCACATAGTCCTGCCCCCTGGAATTTATAGTATGGTTTTGTAGATGAACATAATACAGTTTCGCAAACAAATGTAAAGTTGTAACTGTGACCTAGAGGCCACTGTGCTTGGAAGGCTGTCATAGGATCTTTTGACTTACGAAGTTTGGGAAGGCTCCCCTGAGGCACCGAGAGCTAAAAGAGAAGTACCGAGCCAAACGGAGGGGGCAAGGCCCTTCAGGCGGAGGAAGCATGATCTGTGTTGGGAGAGTGTCCAAGAGGAACCAACCCAAGCAAGATCTAGATAATCTCTTTCAGTCTCCAAAATTGGGCTCTAACAGTGACGGAATTTATTTTCTTGGGCTCTAAAATCACTGCAGATGGTGACTGCAGCCATGAAATTAAAAGATACTTGCTCTTTGGAAGAAAAGTTATGACAAACCTAGATAGCATATTAAAAAGCAGAGACATTACTTTGCCTACAAAGGTCTCTATAGTCAAAGCTGTGTTTTTTCCAGTAGTCATGTATGGATGTGAGAGCTGGACAATAAAAAAAACGGGGCACAGAAGAATTGATGTCTTTGAACTGTGGTGGAGAAGACATTTGAGAGTCCGTTGGACACCAAGGAGATCAAACCAGTCAATCCTAAAGGAAATCAATTCTGAATATTCACTGAAAGGACTGTTGCTGAAGCTGAAACTCCAATACTTTGGCCACCTGATGTAGAGAGCTGACTCATTAGAAAAGATCCTGATGCTTGGAAAGATTGAAGGCAGGAGGAGAAGGTGATTACAGAGAATGAGATGGTTGGATGGCATCACTGTCTCAATGGACGTGAGTTTGAGCAAGCCCCGGGTGTTGGTGATGGACAGGGAAGCCTGGCCTGCTGCAGTCCACGGGGTCCCAAAGAGTCAGACACAACTGAGCAACTGAACTGATCTGGACTAACCTTTCTCTTCTATCTTAATGATAACAGTGGATAATATTTATCAAGCGTTGATGCGGATTTTAGCATTTTATCCTCCCAGGGATGGATATACCAGCAGGAGGTGTATAGTATAGTACAGTATATAGTATACCAGCGGAGGTATACTATGGAAACCAGTTAGAGGTTGCCCAGCTGGCAAGTAGGTTTCTTGCCTACTTTCTTTGACTAGAACCTGCAGGATAATGTTCAGTGGAGGTAGCTAGAGTGGAGGTCCCTTGTCCCTGATCATATGGGAAAACAGTTACTTTCCCAATTAAGTCTGTAAGTTTTTCCTAGGTGCTATTTATCAGCTTGAGGAAGTGTCTTTTTATTTCTCATTTGTTGAAAGTTTTGTCATGAAAGTTGGTTGAAATCCTGTGAGACGCATTTTGTGCATCTCTTGAGCTGATCATCTAGTCTTAGTCCTTTATTTGATTAATAACGATATATTATAATACATGATTTTCAGAAATTACTTCATTACTTTCTCATACTTTTCAGAACTGCCGTGAAGTAAAAACACCTTTTCTTTTCAAGGAAGCAGACTTAGTAACAATTGCTTGTGCTTGCAAATTGGTTTTCATTGAACTACAGCCCTTGGTCTTTTTTTTTCTTTTGAAAAGTGAACCCATGAAAGTGATCGCCTCACCCAATACATCCCAGACAAGGAATACAATTCTTAATTTTGCTGGCGAAAGGGCTGTTCCACTCTCTAGGGCTGATTATGTATCATCGCTACTGCTGTGATTACTAACTGTGATACTGAAGTAGACCCTGACCTGTCATGTTCTGGAAGTGCTGCTCGTTATACTGATCTCTTTGTCTCATCTTTTAAAAAGAATGATGATCCTAGGTTCTGGTTACCAGAGGATGTGGTCTCCTTTGTGAAGAATACATTAGGAAGGATGCTTAGGTGGAATTTGATCCTGGGAACCCTGCTTTAGAGTTCTTTCTGACCTTTCCTCCCCCTTTTGGGGCAAGGATTAGTGTATCCGTGACCATTATTTTTGGGTTTATGGGCAGCAGCTTAGCAACCGTTTCATGGCTCTCTGGCTGTCTTGTTTGGTCTTATCTCTTAGCACTCCTCCGGCCTGTCTTCTCTCTCCCGTACCCCATCCCCCATCTTCCGCCTCGGCCCTCTCCTATTTTCCTCCCATTTCTCTCCGTCTTGTCCCCTCCCCATGGCCTCTCCGGCTCCCTCCCTCATCCCCTCTTCCCTCCCCGCTTCTCTCCTGGCCCCTTCTTTTCTCTCCCTAGTCCTTTCCTCCCGACCCCTGCCCTCCCCCTCCCCCCTTGGCTTGAAAATCCTCTGTCCTCCTGGGACCCAGCCCCCCTCGTCTGCCCCAAGCCCCCAGCCCTGTGAGGGAATCCAGCTTTAGGGGGATGTTGTCTTTGGCTTTTTGCCTGTAGATTTCTCCAACTCGAGACCCGTGTCCTATTTTCTCCGTGGAGGTGGGGAGTTAAGGGGATCCCAGCATTCATAAGCTCAGATAGGCTGTGTCTGCAGGATGTGGCCATTTCTGAGCTAGTCCCTGGCTTTGCTCCTTGCTATCCCCGGTTCTCACGGTGGCCTGTTTAGGGAGAAGGAGCCCTGCCCCCTCTGTCCCCAGCAGACTGGGATGTGGAAGAGGACAATGCTTTGACCTCTTAGGGCTCCTGATGGACAGCCTTCTTCCTGGCCCTTTAAAATATCTTTGGTTAGCAGGAGGCAGTATAGTTTAAATAAAGCAAAATGATGATTGTGAGCATAGTTTAATATTTTGAAAATGGAATCTTGAATGTTCATTGCCCTCCGATTGTGGTTCCTTGTCCTGATCTCCGGAAGTGGATTGCTTTGGGATGGAAAGGGTGGCCCATGACCAGCTAGTTCTCTTCACTTGCTGGAGCCCAGATGCCCCTGTCCCCTGGCCTAAGTACAAACCCACTTTTTAGGTGACCCCACATGCTGGATTGTCTTAGGTTGGGGACTATAATAAAACTGATGTTGGTATTTTAAAGTACTGTTTTTTTTCAGTACTACAGTATATTCCTACCTCATTCTCATCTCTTCAGGTTTTTTTTGTTTGTTTTTTTAAAGCTCTTTGGATATCATTTGTGTTATGTGGAAGGAGTTTTCTCTGTGTAAGAGGGCAGCTTTCCTAGAAAGTGGAGTCAATAAATTGGATTTGCCAGTACAGGTTTGGTCTTGTGATGCCAAGAGCTTGGGCTTTGCAGCCAGACCGCCCAGATTCTTGCCACTCTGTGCCCCTTGCCAGCTGTGCAGCCATTTCCTAAGCTTCTAAAGTTGCAGGCTCCTCCTTGGTAGGTGTGAGATGGGGTGCTGCCTTCATCAGGTGGTGAGGGTGAGGGGACATGCCACATGCTAAATCGCTTCAGTCTTTACGACCCTGCGGACTCTAGCCCGCCAGGCTCCTCTGTCCATGGGATTCTCCAGGCAAGAATAGCAGTGTGGGTTGCCATGCCTTCCTCCAGGGGATCTTCGTGACCCAAGAATCAAACCTGTGTCTCTTAGGTCTCCTGCATTGGCAGGCGGTTGTGTATCACTGCTGCCACCTGGGAAGCCCAAGTGTTTATTAATAAATATTATCTATTGGCTATTAAACATACTTAGTAGCGAAGGTCAGCCAATGAAGCAGCTACGAGCCTGCTGCCAGTTTTTTGGGGCCTCTGTTTTTTCACTTGAATTACGTGGTTTCTCTGGATTTTTAAGTTGGTCTAGTTTAAGAAATTAAGAGTTCTAAAGCCACTTTCCATGGAGAAAATAAAATCTTTATCAGCTGATACCTGTGTATTTCTGTTAAAAAAAAAAATCATGTAAGAGGTAGCAGTTTTGAAATAGGATGATTAAGATTTCTCGAAGCAGAAACCTATTGCTACCATAAACCTCTGCTTATGAGGACACATTTTATAGTATATTTTCTCTCTCTAAATGTATACCTTTTTATTTTATAACCTTATTTGGAAGCCAGACTCATGCTTGTTTACAGGAAACCCACCATGGAAACTGTTCCAGGGTAGAAGTTTTAAAGGTGGAATCACATTTAATTCATTTCAACAAAATCTGAAGGTTCTCTGTGAGGTTAAGGATAGCCGTGGGCCTAATCTGGGATAAGGGACACCAGACACCCTTTGCCTGATGCTTTTGCTTAAAGTGGAGACAGGGCCTCCGAGGCCCCTGCAACTCTCAGTTCGCTGCCTTGGTTGGTTCAGTGCCCCACTAGGCCCCACTTCTCAGCCCAGCCTACGGTTGTCTTATGATCCTAAGGCCTTGGCATGGGTCTTCCACCCTTAGTCAAGACTCCTTCACCTGGGAGGGTTAGAAATCAGGCCATTATGTTTTTTTTATTTTTATTTTTTGGCTGCACCACTTGGCTTGCGGGATCTTAGTTTCCCTGACCGGGGTTTGAACCCTGGTCCACTGCAGTGAAAGCGCTGAATCCTATCCACTGGGCCCCCAGGGAATTTCCAGGCCTTTGTGTTTAATAAATTGAAACACTGCGTAGTATACTCTTTATTCAGACATTCTTCAGAATCAGCCCCATGTTCCAGGGCCATTGTTGTCATTGCCCATTACGTAGAAAGGTAATTTTTAAAAATCTGTTCATTGGAGCTTTTCAGTTGTGTGAACTTCAGGTAATTGAACAGTTTAGTGTATCCTGTAAGTGGAGCGCTTGTGCTTCCCCATCTCCGAGCCTGCAGAGACTAGTCCCCTTTCCCTGCCAACCTCCCTTCTGTGCCAGGCCAGTACCTAAGCCAGTAATGTGTGTTCTGGGGCAGCGGTCTCCAAACTGAATGGCAAACAGGTAAAAAACTGGGGCCTCAGTTGGGTAGCATATGCCAAATTTGACAAGGGAAGCATTGTGTTTTGATTGAGCAACTATTACAGTTGTGTTTCTTTTTATAGATTCAGATCTGCCATAGAGCACATTTGGAAAAAAAGAAAAAAACACACATGATTTTGCACCAATCCAGAACTCCTGAGAGAGCCCCTCAGAAGGCTATAACTTGGGAAGGCAGGGTGGAGTTAGCCAGCTCCACCAGCTGATGCAGGTTCTGGTCGGTGCCCTCTTTGCTACCTTGTCCGGCTGCTTGTACAAGACTTTCCTCCTTTAGAGGAGTTTGTGGCTCATCTAACAGGCCCAGAGGATAAACCAGCTCTTGCTGGAGTTCCCACTCCTAGGAAGATGGACTTCAGGGGATGTCTGCTGCATGCTTGGAGCCCATCTGACGGGGGAAGATGGAGCAATGTGTTCAGACTTGTTACCTTTGGATTTAGGCTAAAAGGTACAGTGTCTGCTGTAATTTCAGTACTTGTTTCAGGAAGAAGAAATAAAAATGTATTGCCCAAAGACTAACTTCCCATCATAAATCCATAAAACACTAAGTCATATTTCTGGCACTAATTGATTCGTTTTTTTCCTCCTTTCCAGTAAATGTATGCTTTTTGGTGATCAATTCTGGTATTTTCTGAGGACCTTAAAATAAGTGTTTCTTGCTCATTAGGATTGCCTTTTCCCCTTCTAATCCCGTGTTCCCTACTGCCTGGTGACATCCCGGTGGCTCATTTGGAAGCCTTTTGTGATTTGCAGCTGCCCTGTGGCCTCTGTTATGATAGCCCATTTAGGATATGCCGTTTTTGAATGATTAAATCTGTAGGTTCCATCAGAAGCAGGGAATAATCAGTGACGTCCAGACTCACAAGAATTAAAAGGAGGCTCCAAATCAAAAGCACCTATCTCAGGTAGGGCTCCAAGGGGCGTGGCATCAGCCCTGTGCTGGAGTTCAGGCCTGAAATGACCTGTTGATTTCGCATGATGGCTTCATTATGGTCCCTAACTAGCAGCATCAGCCTCTCCTGGGAGCTTGTCTAAAATGTACTTTCTTGGGCCTTACTCCAGACCACAGAAGCTCAGGCTTGGGGCCCAGCAGACTGTATTTTCACACGCCCTTCAGAAGCTTCTGGGGCTTCCCACGTGGCACTAATAGTAAAGAACCTGGCTGCTGATGCAGGAGACACAAGAGACACAGTTTTAACCTCAGGGTCAGGAAGATCCTCTGGAGGAGGACATGGCAACCCACTCCAGTATTTTTGTCTGGAGAATCCCACGGACAGAGGAGCCTGGCGGGCTTCAGTCCGCAGGGTTGTAAAGAGTCGGACATGACTGAGTGTGTGCGCACGCACACACACACACACACACACACACACACACACACACGGTGGGCTTCAGTCCGCAGGGTTGTAAAGAGTCGGACATGACTGAGTGCGTGCGCACGCGCACACACACACACACACACACACACACACACACACACACACACACACGGCGGGCTTCAGTCCGCAGGGTTGTAAAGAGTCGGACCTGACTGAGTGCGCGCGCGCACACACACGCACGCACTGGTTCAGATGATCTTGTAGACACACAGAAAAGTCAGCTGTTGTTGGTTTGGGGTTTAGTCCCAGAAAACCTGGCAAGCTGTCCCCCCAGAAAGCCATAATCTCATCTGAGGACTCATGAGGGAAATGGCCCTGGAACATCACTGCCCAAGGCTTCTTATGCCATTGTTGAGCAACTTCAGCCTCTGATTTAGGAAAGTAGCCAAGTGGACCCAAAGCATGATTAAATCTTGAAGGAAAAAATAACTTGTCTTATTGTACATTATGTGAAGAACTAACAAGGCCTGTGCGTGTGGATACTAGCGATAACAGCAGCTGGCATTCTGGGGGTTCCTTCCAGTCTTTATTCTGTGTGCACATGGGTACGGGATGTGTGTTTAACCTAGCTGAGTTCACACTATATGCATTGTTCTCCATTGTCTTCCTCCGACCCTCCCCCCATCACAAAAGAGCCCCAGACACCAGTGTGCTAAGGACTGGGGTGGCCAGGAGCCCCAGGATTTAAGTTCTAGTTATCAGAAATCCCTGCACCGTGAGAAAATTGGGGGCTGGGTGCACTCCTTGGCCCTCAAGGAGTCATTTTCCCTTGGCATTTGGAGTTGTTGGTGGGCCTGGCTCCCTTCAAGCCTTCTGTGAACGGGGAAAGGCAGGGGGAGCCGGCTGACCGGCCACTCCACTGCCATTTAGATTCCCTGACTCTGCAAGCCGGGCTGAATGTTGCTTTTTCATGTGCTGCCTGGAATAAAGCTGTCAGATTCTTTCCTCCCCAACAATGGCAGTTTTTATGAGTTCTTGCTTCTCCCAGGCAATGCCCCACACAATGAAGTCTTTTCTTTTCCATTTGTTTAAGCTGGTGGACCTTATGGACCCTGTCTGATTGACTTTTAGTGAATGTTTACAGTTCGTGTAGTGTGATAACTGAACTCATCCTTTGCATGTAGAGAAAGAAAGAGTGGTTGATGACCCCCCCTGCTCACCATTCCTGGGGAAAAAAACCCAGAAAACTCCAAACACTCTGTGAGACAGGAAATATCACAGTTCCATTCAGAACTAGGGATCACTCTGTTGGTGGCAAAGGAAGAGGGTAAAAGAGGACCCTTGAGGCTACTGGCTGCTTTGGGAGGAGCTGGGGAGTTTCTCCTCTTCATGAGGGAGCTGGGTGTACGGTGCTTCGTGAGGGAGCTGGGTGTACGGTGCTTAGGCTCCCATTCTGTGGTACAGTCTCCTTTCTACCTGGGCCCAGGGGAAAACGAAAGAAATCCTTGTCAGAGGAGCCGCTGCCTCCCTACCACCACCCCCAGGATCCAGGCCCAGAGGAGCCCCTGCCAAGGGCCTACTCTGAGCCAGGTTCACACTGACCAGGCCTGATCCAGCTGGTCAGGTAAGCAGGCCTGAACGAGCCCAAGCAGAGAAGTATTGCAAATCCAGGGACACTGCCTTCCCTCCCTCATTGTCTTCCCTGAGTGAAATGAAACTCTGCTGAGGGTCCCCTTTGCTTTTTTAAGGACCAGTGATGGACTTACTGCTCATCTCACTCTAGGCAGGAACCAAAATCTCTCTCCCTGAAGACAGCCTGCCCTCCCCTGACACTTAGGTAAGATGTGATGAAAGTTACTGGGACACAGAAAAGTCTGCTTTCCATTTCCTTAGAATTTTCTCGGAACACTTGGGCTCTTCCTGAATCTTCCCTCTGTCCTCTAAGACCGGTTTTGTGGGTGTTGAGGACACAGAGGCAGCCACGACCTGTCGTTAGGAAGCTGACATTGACGTGTGTGTGCATGTCTGTGTATGTGTATAGAACTTGTGTGTCTATAACAGTAGCAATAGCTGCTGTTTATCGAGGGTTTGTATGTGCCAGTTACTGTCCTGAGTACCAAGGCAGTGTCATCAGTGAATCCCTTGGAATGAATGGCCTCCTTGGCCCTTTGTCTGAAGTGGCAGGCCTGCTGGTTTCATAGCCCACCCTGCTGTGTCCTGGTCCCCAGCCTGGTACAGCCAGATAACATACATGCTCACAGGGAGAGCCTTGTAGGACAGAATCAGGAGTCTGGGTTTTATTTTAGCAATGATGGGGAGCTGTGGGAAGATTTCAGCAGGAGGGTCTGAAATAACTCGCCCCGGGTCACCTGCTCACCAGTCGTATTAGCAAGTCCCACTCCTCAGCTAGTGGCTGGGAGAAGAGCATCGTTATCTGGAGGACTCCATTATCCCCCATCCAAATGGCCTTCTGCTGCTTTATCACCATCATACCTGTTCCCGGCATGGGTAAAATATTTGAAAGGATGTTACAGTTTGTGCATGGTGCTAGGTGGAGGTGACGTGGTTATCTTATTTACTGAAGCAAATACAGCCAAGTCAGCAAGAGGTCAGTCGTTCCCTGTCTCATAGATTAATCATTGATGTGATTATCTTTGAACATTCGTCCATCACACGTCAGCTGCGGACACCCAAAGCCATAGACTTATGGGAAAATGTTTATTTTTCATATTTTCATACAGAGTAGCAGGCTCTTTTTTTTTTTTGGCATCCATTTATGTATAGAGTTGTGTGACCACCACCAGTATAATAGTTCTGTCACTCCTAAGAAACATCCTTGTGCCTGTCTCTTTACTGTTACTCCCTCCCATAGACTTAAAAAAAAAATCTTTATTGAATTTGTTACAGTATCGTTTCTGTTTTATGTTTTGGGGGGGGGAGGTTTGGCCAGAAGGCATGTGGATCTTCCTGACCAGGGATCGAATGTACACCCCCTGCATTGAAACTTGAAATCTTAACCACGGGATCACCAGGGAAGTCCCTCCCATAGACTGTTTAAAAAGCTTTTTAAAAAGGGTTCTATTGAGATATAACTCATATACCATACAATTCTCCCCTTTAAAGTATAGAATTCACTCATATGCCATACAATTCACCCCTTTAAAGTATAGAATTCACTGGGTTTTAGTGTATTCGTAGAGTTGTGTGGCCATCACCATAATCAATTTTGAACAGCTTTCATCACCCCCAAAAGAAACCCCATACCCATTACGTTACTCCATATTTCCCCCAGACCCCCCAGCCCCAGGCAACCAGTGATCTACTTTGTTTCCTTGGGTTTGCCTATTCTGGACATTTTTATGTAGATGGCATGGTAGAACAGGTGGTCCTTCGTGTCTGGCTCCTTTCACGTGGCATGACATTTTCAGAGTTCATCCGTGTCCTAGCCTGGATCAGCACTTCATTCCTTTTTTATTGCCATATCATATTCCACCTGTGGATGTACACCACAGTTTATCCATTTATAAGCTAATGAACTTTTGGATAGTTTCCACTTTGGCGCTCCTATAAATAATGCTGCTGTGACTGTTCATAGACAAGGTTTTGAGTGAACATAGGTTTTCATTTCTGTTGGTTAGATTGGAAGGACTGGATTTGCTAGATAACATGATGACCTTTTGAGGAAATGCCACACTGCTTTCCAAAGTGGCTGCACTCCTTACTTTTTTTTTTAATATATGTATTTTTCTGGCTGTGCTGCATCTTAGTTGCAGCATGCAGGGTCTTTGATCTTCACTGCAGTGTGTGGGTCCTTCAGTTGCAGCATGTGGAATCTTTAGTTGGAGTATGTGGAGTCTAGTTCCCTTACCAGGGATTGAACCTGGCCACCCTGCATTGGGAGTGTGAAGTCTTAGCCACTGGACCACCAGGGCAGTCCCCATTTACTTTTTTCAACAAGCACTGTATGAGGGTTTCAATTTGTCCATGTCCTTACCAACACTTGTTATTATGTTTTTTTATCTACATTATCATAGTGGGTGTGAATTGGTGTCTCACTGTGGGTTTGATTTGCTTTCCCTGAAGGCTGCTGATGTTGGACATTTTTCCATGCACCTCTTGGCCATTTGTGTCATGTAAACTTCTGAAATTATTTTATTTAATTGAAATATATCTTGGGCTAAGTATTCTGTAATCCATGCTTACAGTATTTCAAGATAAGTAGAAATATACCCTTGTATCTCATATTATTGATTTTAAAAATTAGTTAGTATACTCATTACTGACATTAAATAGAGTATTTCACCCAGGTGAGTATTAGAAGTTGTAAAGTCAAAAGCATTTTTTTTTGTTCTATTCACTCAGAAATCTTCTAGAAACGAGGTAAGAAATCCTGCTTTTTAATGTCCCAGTTGCAACATAATAGTATGCGTTTTTCACACTATTACCTTAAGCTTTAAATGTGTGCCACGTGAGGATATGACATTGAGTACCTGGGATTTCTTTTTTCCAAAAATCACAAGTCCTTAATCTTTTCTGGCATTGATTATAATAATAGACTGCTTTGTATCCCTTCTAACATACTTCAACATCGACTTTTCTGTTCCCAGTACTCAGGTTTTAAAAATAAGTATCTCATGTAAGAGACAAAGTTAAGTACCAAAATTGCTTAGGATGCAGTCAGAGGAGCAAGTTTTATATGGATTTGAATCAACTTGTAGCCTGAGTCACGCACAGCTGCTATTATTAGGACCGGGCTGGTGAAGGGCACTTTCTGCTGCCTCAACCCATTCAGACGGAGCAGCTTCCTTGTCAGCAGTGACCAGGGAACTGGGGTACTGGTGCATTTGAAATCACTCTGAAACTGTAATTTACTCTCTGATATTTAGAAAGGGATATCCGGTGCTACTTTGAAGTATCAGGGAAATGGAATATTCTTCTGTAAATATGGCTGTACCCTAAGTTCCAAGACGGCTAGAATCCAGTTCTGGGCAAGGGTTTTCTGTACAGGGACTGTCAGCAGACTCACTACTTGAATGAATGTGAGTGCATGAACAAATGAATGAGTGAATGGGAGTAGCAAAAACTGATTGCCAACTCACATATCCATCTTCTGCCTTTTTCCTAATGGAATCCGGATTTTGTTCCACTCTTCAGCTTCCTCTTTAGCCACGTGTGGGGCTATGGGAGGGGAAGTCATGGGCTGGCATTGGTTGGTCCAGGCCCATCACTGTGGTCCCATCCCTCCCTACCTCTTCATCCCCCTCCCCCTACCCCACTCCTCACCTCTTCACTGCCATTCCCCCATCTCCCACCGCAGCCCCCCACCTCTTCATCCCACCCCCCACCTCTTCACCCCACCCCAACTCTCCATCCCTACCTCTTCATCCCATCTCCCACACCCATTGACCATCACCACCCCACCCCTATCCCCCACCTCTTCACCCCACCCCAGCCCCCAGCCCTGCCTCTTCATCCCATCTCCCACGCCCATTGACCATCACCACCCCACCCCTATCCCCCACCTCTTCACCCCACCCCAGCCCCCCAGCCCTACCTCCTTATCTCATCTCCCACCCCCAATGATCATCACCCCCCGACCCTCTCCCCACCATCCCCACTGACCATCACCCTCCCACTTTCCATCCCCCCACTCACTCCCTACCACCCGGGCCTTGATTTTGACACTGCCGTTGCAGGTAGGACCAGTCTGCTGCTGTCTCCTGAGGAAGGTTCTTCTCTTGTGGGTAAGAAGGAGACTTGTGGAGACTGCCCGTCTCCTTCCCCCGGGCACTGTCACGTCTCTCTGTTTGTTGTCCCATTGCATTGGGAGCGTGGAGGCAGGGATGCAGTGGCAATGTGGGAAGGCTTCGGAGCAGAATCAGCAGCTGCCTGCCTGTCCTGCCTGGCTCCACTTCACAGTCTCACCAGTGTGCAGTTGCAGACTATCACCCTGGAAGGAGAAAGCACCTTAATGTTAAATAGTCACAGAATGTCGAGTATGTCTTGCAGTCCTTTGGGAACCTGATTAACTTCATTTCAGGGCTAAATACACTGACTCTCTGAAGGAATTGATGGCTTATGCAGGAGGCGGCTTTGGAAGCTAGAATGATATGCTTCAGGCCTTCAAGTTGACCTAAAGTTTATTTATTTATTTTTAAAAATCTCTTTAATTTTAGATTTACAAAAAAATTGCAAAGAGAGTTCAGAGAGTTCCCACACACCCTTGATCCAGCCTCCCCTGATGATAGCATCTTACATAACCATTGACCTTGAGTGATGGGTTTGTGTGTACATATGCAGGCAGAGAGAGACGCCTGCACACGCACACAGATGGGGTATGAGGGAGGCAGCTCTGTTATCTGTTGGTCCTTTGATAGCTCATCACAGTCACACCTCCCGGGTACACTGTGGACTCTGGCCATGGCAAGAGCAGGCGAGGAGCTACTTTGAAGCTCAAGTTCCAAAGCAGGAGATACGGGGAGAACAATCAGCTGTCTGGAGCGCTCTGGGTAGCATGTGAACTCAGCGCCACTTGAACTTTATTTAGTAGAGGCCTGGCCCGAGATCCTTAATATAGACATCCCAGCTATCATGTGAGAATTCCAATCTGCTCTAGTACAAGTACAAGGGAATTTGGGAATGTTTGCTTCTGCTTGTCTCAGGCTGTCATCTTATTCCTTTCCCTTCTGATATCTGAGTTAGGAGACTCACAATCTGTATCCATTTATTAATTTATGAATCAGAAGCAACATGTTCATCGATCCATCAATCCACCACCCTTCCATCCGTTTGCCTGGATTTTAGCTTTATTCATTTCGCTCTGGAAGTGGTCCAGGCTGCTTTGGAAGGGGACACTCAATCCAGATGATGACAGCCGTTGGCACTCACTCTGGGGCTTAGGAGGGAACCCACACCCTTCTAACGCCATCCCTCCAGGGCGCAGCTGTCTCTCCTGGAGACTAGGGACAGCTGCTCCTGGTGAGGGCCACCCTGCTGTGGGAGAAGAGGACGTTGAAGTTGCAAGAGGAGCTGTGGCCAGGATCCTGCTCACATGGGTGCTGTAGGAGAACCCTACAGCAGCCAAGGTTTTGACAGTGGACGAAATCACCTGCCTTCTGATATATCCACTTTCCTCTGGGTGAATGGAATTTTCCAAAAGTGGGAGTAGACCGCTGCCAGCTATCGATGTAGAAATCTCTTACTTTCTTACGGGACTATGGGTATTACAAAGTGCTGCCCCATTAGGGGAGATGCAAACAAAATACTTTAATGCTTTAAATTCCTTTGGGCTAAGGATAGGTGTTTTTTTTTTTGGATTTTTGAATATATTTCCCCCCATCAGGGTCAATTTTAAAAAGGTAAACATGCATCCCCATGTTAAAAAAAATTCCAGTTATACCTTTAGCATTAAAAAAATATGTGTGTATATATATATATATACTTGTCTCAGAGACTGTTTTTTGTCTAAGCTTTTGGAAGCTACAAAACCAGTTTAAATACAGTAAGATTTTACTGCTGTGCCACTGAACAAACTTTCTGTTTGAGTCATCACACTTTTGAGGCTTGCTTATTTTGTTTTTGTTTTTTTTTTCATTGACCATGTATGCTCCTTGTTTGTGAAAAACCATTTGTGTGCATACTGTCTGTATGCCTCAAAACAAGACAGTTTGCTATTGAGAAAGGGCAGAATAGGGCCAGGTCTCTAACAAAGACTGTTCAGTCTTCTGTGAAATATAATTTTCATCAGTGAAGGTTCCATTTCGTTGGAGAATAGTGGTGGATGGTCATTCTGTCCTGCTAGCTAGGTTTCCCTGGGACCCGCCCCCTCCAAAGGAATTGTTCTCCAGGCTCTGTGGGCTAGAACTAAGGCATAGTTGTCTTACTGAGGGAGGGGGCTCTGCACTTTCTTGTGTATCCCTGCCTACAAACACCTTGGAAAGATAAATGGCATTATCTCTACATTTTAGATGTAGAATGTAACCTCAGAAAGTTGAAGGACCTCAACTGAGGTCACATGGGTAGTGAGTAGTGAAGTCAGAATTCCAGGCCTGATTTTCCAGTTTCACATCCAGCACTCATTCTCTTAGACCAGGGCTCAACAAATCACGTTCTGTAAGCCAACTCCATCCCTCTGATCTGCTGTTGTAAATAAAGTTTTATTGGAACACAGCCATACCTATTTGTTTGCATATTATCTCTGGCTTCTTTTGGAGAAGGAAATGGCAACCCACTCCAGTATTCTTGCCTAGAGAATCCTGTGGACAGAGGAGCCTGGTGGGCTGCTGTCCATGGGGTCGCACAGAGTTGGACATGACTGAAGCAATTTAACATGCATGCATGCATTGGAGAAAGAAATGGCAACCCACTCCAGTATTCTTGCCCTGAGAATCCCAGGGTCAAAGGAGCCTGGTGGGCTGCCATCGATGGGGTTGCACAGAGTCAGACACAACTGAAGCGACTTAGCAGCAGCAGCAGCAGCTGGCTTCTTTTCTGCTGCTGTGACATAGTTAAGTAGTTGTGCAGAGATCGTACTGCTTTCAAAATCTGAGATACTCACTTCCTTTCCTTTTACAAAAAAAAGTTTGTCAACCCTTGTCCTTGACCGTGAGCTGAAGAAGCATTCACATTCTCTGTGCTATCAGACTTTTCTTCTAGGAAAGCCTTTGTGATGATGTGAGTTCTTGCTCTTTGGAAAGAGTGTGAGCCATGTGGTAAACACAAAGAAGGCAGACAGGAGCCGCACAGCTGTGCCTTATTGTCTAAGGGGAAGGTTGATGTCTTGCTGGGCTACAGATTGTTCTCTGGTGGTGAAGTGGAGTCTGTATCTTTTCCCTTTGAATATGGAATGGCCTTGGGACTTACTGTTACCAATAGATTGTAGCAGAAGTTACACAGTATAACTCTCAAGACCAAGTTTAAAGACATCTGCAAATTCTGCCTCATACTTTGAACACTCCCGCCTCCACTTGAGAAGCCCAGTGATGGAAATGACACGTTTCCACCTGAGAGAGGTCCCAGTCTTGCAGGCATCCCTGCCACATTACTGGACACGTGAGGGAACTCATTTAAAATGTTCTGACCCTTGTTATCACCTGATCGACTTCATGAGGGACCCCGAGTGAGACCAGCAGAAGGACCGTCCAGTTGAGCCTCTGCCACACCCACAGAAATGGGAGAGTCACTGTTTGTTTGTTTGTTTGTTTAGCACCTACGTTTGGCACTGGTTTGCTGTTTGATGATAGATAACGGAAATACCCCAAGACCAAGGTGAGATAGGACCTGGGGGACATGTCACAGAACCCTTCTGGACTGGGTAGTGAAACATCAGAAAAAAATGAATTCTCTCACAGTCAGACCCAAGTCAATGCAGAAAGACTTTTAGTTGTAACACTGAACTTGCTGAATTACCCGAATGTAATTCCTAAGAACTCTTAGGATGTTGTCAACTGGAATCTGGGAAGCTACCATGTGATTCTAGACTAATAAGGGCAGGATGTATCTTGCTTTATTACAGACTCATCTTGCAAAAGCAAAAAATAAACAGTTTAAGAAGCGTTCAGAATGTTTCCTAAAATACTGAAATTAAAATATTTGTGCTAGACTGCTTAGAAATGAAAACGCTGTTCTGAAAATGATCTATGAATTGATTTTACCTTAGAATATTAAGGGTACCTTTTCTTTTGTTTTTTTTTTTTTTAAATGCCTGTTTATTTTTATTTATTTATTTGGCTGCACCATGTCTTAGTTGAGGCATGTGGGGTCTAGTTCCCAGACCGGGGATTGAACTCAGGCCCCCTTCATTGGGAGCATGGAGTCTTAGCCACTGGACCACCAGGGAAGTCCCCAAGGGTACATTTTCAGTGGGTTAAGTAGCCACATTTTTTTTCAGTAGTTCTTATGGGTAAAGGCTGTTTATTTTACTGCTGTTTGATTCTAATCAGAGGTCACAGAACTATGGAAGTTCTGGAGTAGATTTTAAAACATGTGCCTTTCTGCAGATCTCAATTGGTGGTGCTGGTTTATACTGAGAATTCCTGGCCTCCGGGCCATGAAGCGCTCATATCAGAGCCCATGGTTTCCTTTAACTCATTGAGTATCTCAGGGTGAACTCTGCAGCTGAGACAACGTCTGCCATGCTGGATTATTTGCCTCGTGGATGAAGGCCGAGCTCTTTTTAGCACGAGGTACGAGACCAGGGCCACCTTAGTGTCCAGTTACATAGATTACAGTGTGAGTAGTAACAGTGTGGAGCTGTATGCTCAAGTAGCCTGCGTCTGCCCCCTCCTCCCCCTGAATCTTAAGTTCCACCCATGTTGAACTTTTTTAGGGTTTTCTTGTGGCTTCTGCCAAAAATGCCTTCCCTGCCCTTCCAACTAAACTAACAACCCTCAAATCTTGTTCTAAACAACACCAATATATTTGCACATTGTACCCCCAAATAATATAAAAATTGGCTGTCCTCATACTACTACATGAATATTTATTGGAAGGACTGATGCTGAAGCTCCAATACAGTGGCCACCTGATGCAAAGAGCAGAATCATTGGAAAAGACCCTGATGCTGGGAAAGATTGAAGACAGGAGGAGAAGGGGGAGATAGAGGATGAGATGGTTGAATGGCTTCACTGAGTCAGTGGACATGAGGTTGAGCAAACTGTGGGAGACAGTGAAGGACAGGGAGGCCTGGTGTGCTACCGTCCATGGGGTTGGAGATAACTGAGCGAAACTGAACAATGGTACCACTACCGTCACCACACCTACTAAATCAAATTCAAATTTTACTACTTGCAGTTCTTTGTTACCCATAAACAATGTATCTCATCAAGCCAGCATAGAGGATTGTGTGCAAGAGTGTCATTGACACTTTTTTTTCTGATTTTTTTTTTTTTTGATTAATGCTTTCTTTTCTTCTGTGTGCTAAGGTTGCTAAGGTTGTTACTGTTTGCTCTATGGTTATGTTTACCTCTTTCTGTTTGCATGCAATATTAGACCCTCCATCTTCACTGACTTAATTAAAATTTTAGATTATGTAAAACATTAACATGCTCCAAAGTCCAAAGTATAGGAAAAGCTATAGCCAAAGGTGGCTCATTACATTCTTAATTCTTTCACCGTATTCCTACCCACTCCCAAAGGGAATCCATTTCCAGTTGTTAGTTTATCCCATGTTTCTTTTTGTAAAAATAAATAGCTACTTATGTGTGAATATTTTGTTTCCTTTTTTCCTTGTAGAGAAAAGTAATAATGTTTTCATGTTTTTCTTTTTCACTTAACAGTATATTCCAGAGACTGTTCTAGAATGTGTTTATGGAGCTCTTCCTGCTATATTTTTTCTGGGCTTCCCTGGTGGCTCAGAGGGTAAATCGTCTGCCTGCAATGCAGGAGACCTGGGTTTGATCCCTAGGTCAGGAAGATCCCCTGGAGAAGGAAATGGCAACCCACTCCAGTACTCTTGCCTGGAAAATCCCATGGACGCAGAAGCCTGGGATCCCAAAGAGTTGGACACAACTGAGCGACTTCACTTCCACTTTCCCACTATATTTTTTCTTTACTTCCTGCTGCGTGGTATTCCGTTGTTTGGTTGAACAAACTCCTATATAGAAACACTGAGATTGCTTCCAGTATTTGACTCTTACAATTAATTTGTGTCATAATGAATAACTGTGTTATTTTTAAAATGTTTCCCTATGTTTTACCTATACCTTGCTCCATTTACTTTTGAGTATTATACTTTGCTGTCTTACTTGGCATTTTATCTTCCATTGCATCTTCTAAAAGTGGGAGGAAGGTCTAAACAAACATTTCTCCAGAGAAGATATACAGATGGCCAACAAGCATATGAGAAGATGCTCAACATCGCTCATTATTAGAGAAATACAGATCAAAACAACAATGAGGTATCTCTTGGCACCGGTCAGAATGGCCATCCTCAAAAAATCTACAAACAATAAGTGCTGGAAAGGGCGTGGAGAAAAGGGACTTTCTTGCCCTGTTGATGGGAATGTAAATTGACAGAGCCACTATAGAGACAGTATGGAGATTTGTTAGAAAACTAGGAATAAAATTACCATGATCCAGCAATCCCACTACTGTGCATATACCCAGATAAAACCATAATTGAAAAGGACACATGCCCCATGTTCCACAGCAACACTGTTCTGTGCTATATTTATCTGGCTTAGATGTCAGTGTTATATTTGCTTAATAAGAAATTGATTTTTTTTCATTTCCTATACTCTGAAACAATTTAACTATAATTGGAATTATCTAGTCTTTGAAGGTCTAACACAATTCTCCTGTAAAATTCTGACTGTAAATTGAACAGTAAAATTAGTTGGAGAAAAGTCTCATTGTGTGAAGCTTAAGGATTTCTTTAAAAAAATCTTATATGTTGGGTTATATGTCACAATTGTAAGTATAAACAGTAAGCTAATTGCAACTTTATCTAAAACCTATCTATATTCCAGAGATACCTGGAATTTTGCAAAATTATGTATAAAAGAGGGAAATCATTCTGTCTTAGTGGAAGCAAAGATTCCAGGACACTGCCCCTCTTTTTTTCTATAGAACATGCTAATACAGGCCAGGTAGATAACACAAAGGAATGAGACCAACTGGGTACCAAGTACTAGGGAGCAGTACATGGTACTTAATGGCACCCCACTCCAGTACTCTTGCCTGGACAATCCTGTGGACAGAGGAACCTGGTGGGCTGCAGTCCATGGGGTCGCACAGAGTCGGACACGACTGAAGCGACTTAGCAGCAGCAGCAGCAGCTCCTAACCAAGTGTTACTTCTCAGTAAAATCTCAAGAACGTGAGCCTGAAGTTGCCAGCTCTCCAGATTTATCAAGAGGAGCTGAGAAATCCAGATTGTTTTTTGCTGTTAACACTTACTGAGTTTTAAGATTTGGCAATTAGTTCAAAAATTGAAAGCACAATGTAGGCAAAACATAACACAGTTGTAAAAGTGTGACCCTATCAGTTCTCCTGAGGTCATGCAGGTAGTGTCGTTTTGATGTTGAGCATCAAACATCTTAGCTGGGTCTGCTGTTCAACTTTGACTTGTGAAGAAGCTGTGTTAGACCCGCCACAGCTATCGAGAGGTGCTGTGTGCTCTGTGTTGGAAAGGTGATGGGGAGAGAGAGAGAACCCGACTTGATAAATAAAGTTGCATGTGGGTATTGGTCCCTCTGAGCAAGGTCACGAGCAGGCAGAAGCGGTGCCTCTGTGTGGCCTCCTGCAGTTGGCACCCTTGGAAGGTGGTGTCTGGTGGGGACTAGTGAGGCGCCAGCCCTCTTCTGCTTAGGGATGACTCAGTTCTCCCTGCTCCCGCCCCTCCCACTCCCCTCCCACCTCCTGCCCCATCCCCCTACCCCCACCATCCCTTTCCTCCTTTCACTTCCTGTCTTGCTGCTGCACTTACACATTGTGCTTATCATGGTCCCTCACCCTAGGGACCTCCTGCCATCCCACGAAGCTCTGTGACTGAAGGCGCAACTGTCAAATTCACTCAGTGAGTGCTTGGCTGTTTTGACCAGTTTCCTAGTAACAGCCTTGTTAATTTCAGTCAGAAGGACTTAATTGGGTGCCTTTTTCTGGGAGGGGAGAGTGTGCTTCCTGATTCAGCCCCTTGGTGGCTCTGATCTTTGACCTCGTTGCTTCCTGGGATGTTCTTATATAGAGACTTTTGGCTTCTGCTCCCAATACCATGCATTCCTAATTATTTTTGCTACTTCATGAGTAATAGCAAGGTCTGCTTGGGTTACTTACTGAAAGTGGATGATAAAAATTGAGCTAAGAGGCCCCATTCCTCTCTTGCCATTTCCACATGCCTGCATCAGCGCTATGTGGAGAATTTGTTCTTTGCCATCAGGCTGGTTTGCGTCTAGAATCTGACTTTGAGTGTGGACCAAGTGGGGCCCAATTGCCTCTTGGGGATTATTTAGAATTAATAAAATCAGGAATGGGACACCTTTTGACTACACAGGTGCCTGAAGTACGAATTGTTAGCCAAATGAACTTTTATGTGGTACAGTTTATTTAGAGGATTAGGAATTTAAGGGCCTTATTGATTGATTACAGTTAAGCACATTTTATTGCAAAGAACAATATTTGTAGCTAAGTAAGTAGCCGTGTCCAAGCTGAGATGTTTCTTCTTACTTGATCCTACAGTGAAGTCAGCGTAAGCGACAACTTCTGTTTCCATAGCTGCGGAATCTGTTTTCAAAAACAGAAGCCTGTGATTTCACTGTAGGTCAGCACACATGGAGAAGCTGATATGGAAATGGAAAGAATCTTTCTTCGAGACACAATTTAAAACAAAAACTTCCTGTCTTCCTTTGATGTTTAGATGCAATTTCCCCCTTTCAGTTTTACGGGTTAATTTCAGAGGTTGACCGTGAGATGGTCCTGGTTGATGGTACTTCTGTCACTCAGGAAGCCCCTCAAACATTTCCTGCTCATTTCCTGATATAATGGCTAACTCAGTGGAAAGCCATTATACTTTTGGTCACCGCCATTGTGAGTAGCCAGTCGTGTAGTTGTGGCTAAGACAGAACAGTTGGGTTGGTTATGTTCAGTAGGTGTGAGCATAACGGTCACATCATTTAATTAAGTCCACACCCCAGCTTTTACTATGTTTCCCAGGCACTGGGGACACAACAGTGAAAAATCAGAAATAAGTCTTTATTTTACTCATTTCTTCCCAAACCATACAAGGCATGGAATACAAATTGTGTGTCCTTGGACTTTTTATAAAAAGCCTGATTGTGGAAAATGCCTGTTGACATAGAGCCCCCATTTCCTCAACAGGTTCACCCCTACTTTCAGAGGGTTTCTGAGCAGAGCTATTATTTATTGAACATTTATTAAGGGCTATCTGGGTTCGATCCCTGGGTTGAGAAGATCCCCTAGAGAAGGGAACGGCCACCCACTCCAGTGTTCTAGCCTGGAGAATCCCATGGACTGTATAGTTCATGGGGCTGCAAAGAGTTGCACACGACTGAGCAACTTTCACTTTCACTAGAGGACATTTTGCCTGTAGTGTATTAGCTCCTTTCACTTCCATGAGAGCCTTGCACTGTTAGGTATTTATATTACTTCCCATTTTGTAGATGAGAAAACTGAGGCTTAATTGACTTTAACTTGCCCAGCATCCCATGGTGACTCACAGCGACTGTGTCTTTCTGTTCCCAGAGGGGCTGAGCTTATAGTGGGTGTGCTTTAGGAAATGCAGTTGCGCCTGTGTGGCCAGGGTGAGGAAATGTGCTCATATCCAGGCTGTTTAAATGTGTGGGCTGGTCAGATGATGCCGCAGTCAGTGCTGAAGCATGGAGAGGTCAGGGCTGGACTGTCGTGCTGGAGGACAGCCAAGGACCTAATAAGGAGGGGTAACAAGACTGTTTGGGTGTAGTTCTGTGGATGGGGAAAGGATGCTTACAGAGATGAAATTCTACTGGAAGTACTCTTCGATTATATTTTATGCATCTTGTTTTTATTAAAACAGAGACACTATATTCTAAACACTGTTTTGTGACTTGCCTTTTTCCCCATTCATTTTATCCCGAGCCTCTCTTCTTGGCTTGCATGGGTTTCTCTGCAGTATCATTAGAAATGGGACATGTGCAGGCCTCTTATATGGTTGGACCATGCTTTATTTTTATTGAAATCTGTATTATTAGACAACTTTGTTTTCTGGTTTCTTATTGTGACTTAGTGCTGAAGGGGGAAAGGTCAGTCTCTGCACACAGTTATGGTTTTTCCTTAGGAAATTATTGCAGAAGTGGAATTGCTTTTTTTTTGTAAATTAATTAATTTATTTTAATTGGAGGCTAATTACCTTATAATATTGTAGTGGTTTTTGCTATACATTCACATGAATCATCCATGGGTATACAAAGAATTAATCTCAAAAATATACAAGCAGCTCATGCAGCTCAATACCACAAAAATAAATGACCCAATCAAAAAATGGACCAAAGAACTAAACAGACATTTCTCCTAAGAAGGAGATACAGATGGGTAAAAAATACATGAAAAGATGCTCAACGTCACTCATTATCAGAGAAATGCAAATCAAAACCACAATGAGGTACCATCTCATGCCAGTCAGAATGGCTGCTATCAAAAAATCTACAAACAATAAATGCTGGAGAGGGTGTGGAGAAAAGGGAACCCTCTTACACTGTTGGTGGGAATGCAAACTAGTCCAGCCACTATGGAGAACAGTGTGGGGATTCCTTAAAAAACTGGAAAATAGAACTGCTATATGACCCAGCAGTCCCACTGCTGGGCATACACACTGAGGAAACCAGAATTGAAAGAGACACGTGAACCCCAATGATCATCGCAGCACTGTTTATAATAGCCAGGACATGGAAGCAACTTAGATGTCCATCAGCAGACGAATGGATAAGAAAGCTGTGGTACATATACACAATGGAGTATTACTCAGCCATTAAAAAGAAGGCATTTGGAACTGCTTTTGATGCACGCTTCTGAGCATGAACCACCTCATAACCTGCATGATCAGCAGCACAGATTATAAGTAGGGGAAAAAGTGTGCAGTGGGATAGATGGCAAAAGAGTGTCTCATACTTGTTTTCATTATTGTTGCTCTGATTACTTGTGATTTTTCTCCTGAAAACTACTATTGGAATTTTTTCTCATAATGATTCCCTACATGAGCCTTTTTATTGGAGAAGTTAACATTTTTTCAGTATAAAATAATTTTCATACTCTCTTTGAAAGCGTTTGTCTTATAATGGACATTCTCTTATAATCTTGAATTTTTCTTTTTCATGTAGGATTGCTTTTTTATGTCCCACCTGGTTTTTGAAATATTTCAGATCTACATAAGTGGTAAGAGAGGATGTGCTGTGTGTGCCGTTGCTTTAGTCGTGTCTGACTCTTTGTGACCCTGTGGACCATGGCCCACTAGGCTCCTCTGTCTGCGGTATTTTCCAGGCAAGAAAACTGGAATGGATTGCCATGCCCTCCTCCAAGGGATCTTCCCGACCCAGGGATTGAACCCCTGTCTCCTGCATTGGCAGGTGCGTTTTTTTTTTTTTGTTTTTTACCACTAGCACCACCATGGAAGCCCAAGAGAAGGATACCGTGAACTAAACTGATGTTTGCATTTATTGGTATGTTTGCATGTGCTAAGGCATTAAACATAAACACCCTTGGGTTCAACACCAGCCCCACCTCGGTTCTTGGGACTGTGGGGAGAAACCTCCAGCCCCAGTTTCCCTGCCAACAACTGGAGGAGGGGCATGATGCCGGCCTACAGGTCTTATGAGTTTTAGGTCAGCATTCCCTGGGGTAATGCACCCAGGCCTGGCCGGGCTCACAGTCACAGTCACTGTGATAAATGGGAACCGTTCGTGCTCTTTTCCTTGTTGGAGTCATTATGAGTTTTTAAACTCCAGACTCCACCTGGGGAGTGAGTGCGGTGAGAGCCAGGACTCAAGGAGGGGTCATGTACAGAGACCTGTTCTCTTCCCTCTTCCTCTCCCACCCTGGCGCCACACTCCTGGGCCTCTTTCTCACTCTGGTTATTGTATTAACTTTATCCTCAAGCGTGACAGCACTGCAGCTGCTGTTCTGGCTGTACATGGTTTATTACTGACTCTGGCCTCGTGCACTTGCCTTGCCCGTGGATCCCAACTCTCTCTCTCCATTTCTTGCTCCCCAGACATCCCACACCCCTTCGAAGTGGCAGCTCATACAGTGTGGACGGCAGGGCTTCCTTGTTTGGGACATGTAGGTTTTCTCAGGGGACGTTTTCTTTCTTCATAGCAACATCTTTCTATTCTGGAATCACAGAGATTTCCAGCAAGCCACCCCACAGGGGCTTGGGATGAAGTTCTTGTTCTTGCCACCCTGTCTAACTTTGACCAGCTTCTAGTCAAAGGCTGGACTCCTCCCTGGACTTGGAGATATGGAGGGGACTCCGCTGCAGATCTGAATTTTCTGATAGGGGGTTAGAATTGGGGCAGGGAGCATACGGGCGGGGATGCTCCACCAAGAACCATCTCCAGCCTACCTGCCACCCATCAGGCTGGCCTTACATTCCCTGGCTGGCAGAATGAAATGTCCAGAGAGCACTGCTTCCCCCCAGTTTGGCTTGGAAGCACAGAGCAGCCCTGTAGGCATACTGGGGAGCCTGTCTGCAGGGGAGCATGTGGTTCGTATGCTAACTTGGGAGACAGTACTCCCTTAACATCTTGCTCAGCTTTTAGGGTCTCTTAGGTAACTTATATCTGCGCTGGACGTGGGCCAGCTGGTCTCCCTGAACTTGCTTTGTGCTGGAAGACACATGAAGGTTCTGTTGGGGACGAAAGAGGAGAGGCTCCACAGCACAGCCTCCCTACTTGGTCTCTTTTCCCCAGAGAGGGAGCTATTTATGGTGTGTTATAAATCTGTTGCCGCCAGCCGGATAGACCGGGACTGTTACGTAAGACTGTTAGAGCGTGCTGCCTTTTTATTCTCCTTTTTTCAGGAGATGCGGCAGGGCTTGCAGAAGGCGGGATAGCTGGGCACTTCTGTTCTGTGGGTTGCAGCAGAATTATTTTTGGAAACCAAGGAATTTGGTCACATGACAGTTTTCATTCAGTGAGACCTGATGGATGAAATAGATTTCTCCTTACTTCTTAGGGATCTGTAGGGGACAGTGGCTTTGTTGGTGGATTTGTTTCTGTCCTTAGCACAGTTTCGAAAGAGAAGGTTGAGTTATGGGACTAAGCTTGGTCAGAGTCATTGCCTTGAGTGATGGAAGTGTTCTTTGAGCGATTCTTGATTTTAAAAAAATAGTGGGGTGGGTGGGGTGGGGTGAGATTCACCTTCAGAGCTGGAGAACAGTATAGCCTTAAGAATGAAATTTATTTCACATGTGTATGTGGGTGCCTAGGCATGAGAACATGTGGAAGAGAGAGACAGAGCAAGGGAGGAAAGACACAGAGGCGTCCCACACATACTAGGTGCATGTATAGGAGCCGCTCATGTGATGGGTGCACCTCTCTGGTGCACGGGTCAGGGGCACGTGACGGGCGCACATCTCTGCTGCATGGGTCAGCGACACGTGGCGGGGACACATGACAAGGGCACGTGACTGCAGCTGCGCACGTGTCAGGCACGCCTGTTGGGTTCATGCGTGAGGTGCAAGTGCTGTATGCGTGTGACGGCACAGGTGTTGGTCATGCGTGATGGGCACAAGTGTGCAGCCCCCATCCCATGCTCAAGTTCTTCCTTCAGTCATTCTAGTATTAGTCTCCAGATGTCCCGGCCTCTCATTCGCCAGGGACCCTCAGGGGTCTCATAGGACTTCACAGAAGGTCATGATAGCCCTCCTGGAGACCACAGGGCATCGCCTTTCCTGTGCCTTTGGTTCCCAATGTGGCTCTTTCTGGCTGTGAAAGTGAAGTCGCTCAGGCGTGTCCGACTCTTTGTAACCCCTTGGACTGTAGCCTACCAGGCTCCTCCGTCCATGGGATTTTCCAGGCAAGAGTACGGGAGTGGGCTACCATTTCCTTCTCCAGGGGATCATCCCAACCCCAGGGATTGAACCCAGGTCTCCCGCATTGCAGACAGACGCTTTACTGTCTGAGCCACCAGGGAAGCTGTAGTTGCTGATATTAGCTGTTCCAAGTCTTCTTACGCGTTCTGTGGGTAGCCACATATGCCCTCTCCCAAACTGCTCCCTCCTTGTGCAGTGTCATGGTGTAGCAGTAGCTGAAATTTTTGAGTAAATAAGAAATACTTCCAGTCCTGCTTCTTGCCAGTTACATGAAGAAAACTTTGAGCAAGTCGCTTAAATTCCCTACCCCCTACCTCACAAAATGAGGAGATCTACCAAGCTGTGCTGTAGATTTATTTTACAGGACAAAGGGCATTACGCCCATGTGAAAGCCCTCAGTGAGCAGTATCCTCCTGTAGGACCAGTGGCTGCTTTTGGCAGTTCTGCACTATTGCTGCAAAACTGCAGCTCATCTCCTCCCTCTCCAGCTGTTCAACTCTTACATCATGTTTTCCGCTCTTTAGCCCCTTGTCCTGTTATTTAAGGAGCTGGCCAGAAAGGTCAGATGAGGTGGTAGAAGAGGAGCAAGCCAGTACGGTCGCCCATCAGCTGTGAGCCAGCTCGGCATGGCCCTGGAGGCCAGACCCCATCTCTGGGCTGTCTGAGGTGTATTTCTTGCAAGGAATTGAGTGGTCTCAATGGGGTTTTGAGTTCCTTTGCCTCTGTTATGGCAAGAGCCTTGGTTTTAAAGACAGTGGACATGGCAACCCACTCCAGTATTCTTGCCTGGGAAAATCCGTGGACAGAGGAGCCTGGCGGGCTGCAGTCCATGGGGTCACATGACTGAGCATGTGCGCATGAGGGTGGAGCGTGACGGGTTGGTAGCAATAAACTGGTAGAACTAGAAAGAAAAGACAGTGGACAGACGCAGGAGAACGATCATTGGTCAAGATCTCATGAAACATCTGATTCTCCATTGGACATAGAACAACTTTAAACACATAAGCACAATTCACAACTCTGAGAGTGCAGCATCTTTGGAGCCATTTAAATCTAGGTTCATACATGTGGACTCTCAAATGTGACACAAACGTCTGCAAAACGGACTCACAGACGTAGAGGACAGACTTATGGTTGCCAAAGACAGGGAGGTGTTGGGGGAGGAATGGAGTGGGACGTTGGGGTTAGCAGATACAAGCATTTATATATAGAATGGATAGACAACAGGGTCCTACTGTGTAGCACGGGGAACTATATTCAATATCCTGTAATAAACCATAATGGAGAAGAATATGAAAAAGAATGTATATACGTATAACTGAATCACTTTGCTGTATAGCAGAAATTAATACAACATTGTAAATCAACTAAACTTCAGTGAAAAAATATGATAAAGGGAAAAAAAATCTAGGTTCAAATCCTGGATAAGTTATTTAATCTCTCTGAGCCTGTTTTCTCTCCTGTAGAAAGCAGATACTGATATTACTTTATAGGTTGTGAACCTTGAACAAGGTCATGTATTTAAAAGACCAAGCCCAGTGCCAGACCTGCAGCTCATTTTGCAAGGAATGCTGGGGCTCTCTGCACTTTCAAAAAGCACGTGTTCATCTTACCACCTGTTAAGCAGGCAGCAGTTTGCTCAGAGAAGTAGTTGAAGATGGCAACAAAGCACATGGCCCTGGCCAGAGATGGGGGAGCTCCGGTGCCAGTCATGCCATAGTCAAGATATTAATAGGTTGTAAGCAAGTCATCCTGAAGCAGGTGTCAAGGTTCTGGAGTGTTCACCCTGATTTCAAATGGTCCTTTTTCCTAGGACCATCCACAGCCTGCAAGTTCCCTGGCCTAATGTTATTATTCCTAAGATAAAAATAAGTATTGAAAAAATGCCTCCACTGCACATTCAGGTACTTAAATGCTTATGATCCTTAGGGCAGGTCTCCTAACTTTTAATTCAGTTTCAGGCCTGCTGTCCTAGGCCTGGCAGACTATCTTCTTCCAGCAACTTGACAACTGGTTAGTGGTACCCATGTTTTATAGATGAGTCTATCTGGGACCTGACCCCTGCAGTCTGTAGGGAATGGTTGAGCTGGGACTAAACCCAGTCCTGCGTGATACCCATCGTTGGATCTAAATCTTCCTGTAGAACCAAAAGGGTCTGGGTGGCTGTGGGCTGACTGGTTTGCCTTCTCACTAGGCTTGGGGAAATGTGGGGCCTTCTAAAGCATCCTGTTTCTTTTAGAACCAAAGGCCCTTGAGGGAGGCAAAATCTCAAGTTGTTCTATCAAGATTCCTATCCCCTGGTTAATCAGTCAAGCAGTGATCTAGGTACTGCTAAGAGAGGACTTTGCAGATGGAAATAAGGTTATTGGTCACATGACTTTAAGATAGGGAGATTGTCCTGGATTATGAGCCTTTGAAAACAGAAAAGAACAGGAGAGGAGGCGAGAAAGATGCAGCAGAAGCAGAGAGCATGTGGACTCCACATGCCTTTGCTGGCTCTGAGACCTAGGGGTCACGTGCAGGGACTGGAGAGAGGCCTTTCGGAGCCCATGGAAAGCATGAGAAGGAACACGGGCAGCCCTGAGCAACAAAGACCAGCCCCAGGCTGACAGCCAGCATGGAAGTACGGTCATCAGTCCTGCAGCCACAGGTAGCTGATTTTTGCCAACAACTCTGCATAAGCCTGGATATGAGTTCTTCCCTGTAGCTCCAGGAAGGAGCTCAGCCTTGCTGATGCCTTGGCTGGAGCCCGCCTGGCAAGGCTCCTGTTGGACTGCTACAACCTATAGCAGTCTTGCCTTGACGAATGACTATTTCAGAACACGAAATTTGTGGCAGTTTGTCACAGTAGAAGTAGAGGGCTATATGGTCCTGGTAAACAATTTGTCCCTTGATGAAAACTTTTGCTATTCTGGGACCTGTTGGTTCAGAATTGCTGAACTGTGACTGTAAGTTAGTCCCTGGATATATTGGCTGCCTCTGCTCCCCCAGAACATAAACCTTGAAAGCTCAGGCACCTGGCTGATCCTGGAGAGGTTCCCCCATCCCCCAGCATGGGTTTCTCCTTGTCACCTTTTGGACCTCCAGCCCCAAAGTTCTGTTCTGGTTTCCTTCTGACAGCCTGGAGGAAGTTTGTCCTCGAGGAACCTCTTCCTTTATCTCTTGGGAAATGAGTGATTCGTGTTCACAGAGGGCAGCTCTGTCTGCACAGTGTCACTTGACTCTCCTGCCAGAGGTCACCTCCGCATGGGTGGCAGAGGGTTCATGCTAATATCACTGGGGGAGTGGGGGAAGGGCTGAGGAGGACACAGACGCCCTCCTGCAGCTCCGCCTACCTGCATTTGGGGTTCCTGGCGTGGCTCAGCTGCAAGGCCACTGGTTTTCTGATGCTCATTCAGTCCCTTCTTTGTTCATGATGGTGTGGCTGAGGCCTGGAGGAGCAACACTATCCCCCCAGTGTCACACAGCTCTGGGGGGTTTTAGCTCAAGTTCTGAGCTGCAAAAACAATCCCATGCTGGAGAAGAAGGAAACTGTAGGAGCATGCATACATGTTTTCTGTTGGCAGCAAACTGGATTAGGCTTGGTAGCCTGGGGGCTGGAATCGTGGACCACGAGTGGAGGAGAAGAGTGAGGCAGGGCACCTGGGCCAAGGACCCCAGCGAGAGGCAAGATAATCCCCTCAGCTCAAATGCAAAACCACTGGCCTGCTTGCGTTCTTTTTTCCTGCTTCCTTTCCTGGCCCCTGTTTTGCTGACAGCTTGACCCGGATGCAGGATTTCTCACTCCTCTGCTAAGAAAGATCTCTCCTTCCTGCAAGCTCCCCAAGTAGAACTGAGTAAGACAGAGGCGCTTTCATCTCTCAGGGCCGTCCACCCTCACTTTCCTTAAGCCTCGTTTGTTTTCCTCTGCCTGAAAGAAGTCTTTTGCTTGGTGTGCCAGGGTTGGCCGGAGCCAGAGAGCGTCCAGGGCTGCGACTGCTTTGTTCCTGAACCCCGTGTGAAGTCTTGGAAATGTCTGCATACACTAGAGTGAGGGGCAGTGGCCAGGTGCCTAGGATCATTTCCCCACGGAGTTCCTATCCCTTTTCTTAGTTCACACCTGGCTCTGTGACCTTTGGAAACTTCTGAACCTCTCTGAGGACCCCTGTCCTTCAGCTATAAATATCAGACTGGTAAGAGCTGGACTAAGAGTCAGACACTCACTGGGTGACTGAGCAAACAGATAGAAGGGTCTGTGTCTTGTACAGAATGCTCACACACAGCGCTTCCCACACTCTGTGTGGCTGCCAAGTGGCCTGGGTATGGTCATTTCAGGGTGGTTGTTGTGTAGCTGCGAAGTCGTGTTCAACTCTTTTGTGACCCCATGGACTGTAGCCCACCAGGCCCCTCTGTCCATGGGATTTCCCAGGCAAGAATACTGGAGTGGGTTGCCATTTCCTTCTCCAGGGGATCTTCCTGACCCAGGGATAAACCCACGTCTCCTGCACTGCCAGGCATTTCTCTACAGCTGAGCCACCTGGAGAGCCCCATATCAGGGTAGGTGCCCTCATCTTAGCTGTGGTCCAGTCTGTCTATTTGCTTAGAGCTGCTTTCAGACAGGTTTCAGTTAGTAAATGAAGTCACATGCCCTGTATTTCAGTCTGTACTGGTCCCTGAGTGGTTGAATAGAACTTCACTTGCAATTCTTTATCGAAACTGAAGAATTCAGTTGGAAATACCTTGGCTCAAAGGAAACAAAATTTGCAATGTGATCACTCATCATCTGAGGGCTCTTATTTTCTGAAGATTTTGTTCATTTTTTTCAGAGATTCTAAGTCACCGTGCTCCTGTCTCTGGCTTGTCCCTTAGGTTCCCCGTGAGGAGCTGCTGCCAGTGTGCCAGACCTCCTGGGGGCTGTCTGCCCGACTGCCCCAGACTCCAGCAGTTGGGCCACCGATGGCAGTAGGCACCTCCCTGTGAAACCTGCCAAGCTGGACGCCACAGCTCTGCACGACGACACTTTGGCCAACTCTGTGCCCCCTTCGGAGGCGTGCAACCATGCAGTCCTAGCCTGCGGCCTGGGCATCCCCGAGGAGCACTATGTGAGCGAGGCCGTGGAAGATGCGCCCAGCTGCAGAGGGTACCGAGATGCCTGCACCATCACCGGTAAGGGGGCCTCTCCCTGCCAGGGATGGGGGAGTCAGTGAGGACTGGGTAATGGTGGGGCCGCAGGAGGGGGTCTGGGAAGGGACTGGAGGTTGAGGAGAGACCACCAAAGGGCAAGGAGTCACAGCTTTGGGATTGTGAGACCTGCTGTCCAGAACTGAACTGTCTGAGATGAAGACACTGTGTGATGGAATTGTCCTGAAGGTTAAAGATGGGAGCACTGAGTCTTGAGCAGTGCGCCCGGCCCGTAGCGGTGCTCAGGGTGGTTTGGTCCCTCGCCCCTCTCCCTGAGGCTCTGTTTCTTCCGACATAAAACAGGTGTAATGAAAATAACACGCCATGATGCTGTGGGCTGCAGCAGCGGGGAACTCCCCGCAGGGCCCTGTGCACACTGTCAAGTTCAAGTTCTCATGGACGCCTGTGTCAGTTGCACCTTCCCAGTGTCCTGGGAACAGGGGGATCCACCCCCCACCCACCCAGTGCACTGGCAGCACCTGCTATTCAGGCACATTGTAATGGAGCTCTGGCTTGTTTCTCTCCCTGAGGGATCCTCATGACAAGTGTTTGGAGCCAGCACCGGAGGGGCTGTGAGTGGGAACAGTGAGGGCTGGTGTGCGGAACAGCCGAGAGGATCATTGTGATACATCCAGTTGCGTTTTTATCGAAGTTTCTGCCCAGGTCTCACCTTCTCTGCACTGCTTGCTTTCACATTCTTGTTGGAAATAATGTTCATTGACAGTTTCAGATATGCAGGTTTGCTTCCAGTTGGTTTTCACCATTTTCTCACCAGTTAAGCATAGAGGACCCCACCCCACCCCATGTCAAAAGCTTCCTGGCCAAGAGGGACGTGGAGATGCCGGGGATCCCAGCCGAACCCCTGGGTGCCGAGCACTTCCTCCACTTGTGTGCTGAATCCTCCTGCTACTTGCCTGGCCCCCAAAGGACACGCATCCAGCACCTGTCCTGTCTCTACCATACCATCCATTTCTCCTTGCTCCTGTGTCTTTCCTATTAGCACAAAAACAGGTAACCACACCCTCCTTCTTAAAAGGAATGCTTCTTTGCTCTTTTCCCCACAGCCAGCATCCCTGTCTCTGCTCTTTGGTTTGCCGATTCTGGTTTTTCTCCTGTTCTCTCGTGTGTCCACTACACACAGGCTTAGACCCCACCGTACCCCCAGTACTGACGGCCTCGTGCAGTTCGGCAGTCCATCCTCAGCCTTCTCGGCAGGAGTTGACACTGCCAGCCACCCCCTTCTCCTGAAAATGTGGTCCTCCCTTGGCTTTGGGTCTTGACCTGGCTGGCTGCTCCTCTCCAGGAACTGGGAGGCCCCGGGGCTCAGCTCTTCTCTCTCCTGGGTCTGCGACTCCCTAAGTGGTCTCCCCCAGGCTCCAGGAGTTGGAACCTGCCTCTACGCTGACTGCTACCAGCACCTGCCCTCATGCTGGACTTTCTCCCTGAAGGCCAGATGTGAGGGTCTGGCTCCACAGCACAGCATTTGACGTGGATGCCTGACGGGCTTCTCTCACTACCCTGGCCTTCACTGAACTCCTGGTTTCCTCCTCCACCTGCTTTCTTTGCAGTCTTTCTAAATGGTCCTTTTGCCCTTTCAGCTGCTCAGGCCAGAAGCCTTGGAGGCACTCGTGACCTCTGTATCTCTTTGCTATCTTGGTTCGCTAGGAAGTCTAGTGACTCATGGTTCACACTGTGTCCAGAGTTTGACTGGTTCTCGCCAGCCCCAACAGTAACTGGTTGAAGCCACCTTCATCTCATGCTCAGATTGTTGCAGTGGCCTCCTGACTGGGCCTCCTGCTTCCTTGCTTGCCTCTGTGCAGTCCAGTCTCTGCCTATCCAAAGGAGTGACTTTCTAAATACAAAGTTGGATGGCTTAACTCTTCTGCTCCACACCTCCCCTAGGCTCCCTTCTGTCCATGGCTTAAGTGATAGAGTTTCCTGTGCCCCTTTGACCTATCTCCTCTTCAGCTCACTCCATTCCAGATACACTGGCCTCCTCACTAATTTTTGGACAGACCCAGAACGTCCCACCTCAGGGCCTTTGTTCTTGCTGCCGCCCAGCTCCTGGGTGGCCTTAACCGCAGGTGGCCTCCTGATTCCTACTGTACTTTCTCCAAATGGCATTTCCTTGGAGGCCTTTAGTGAGTCCCCTGCAGAGAGAATGGTCTACCCCTTTCCCCATCTCCCTTACCTGCTTTAGCTTCTTCCCCAGATTTAGCCATGCACTACCATGGTGGCATTCTGTTGACCAAACTTGCAGGTAAATAAAAACTGCTGCTAGGGCAATCACAAAGGCAAGGGCGCGGATTTTGTGCACCCTTGAGTCTCATGACTGTAAGAGCACCTGCATGTGGCCGTTACTCAGTAACTATTTGCTGAGTGAATGAAATGTGTCGATTAATTATTACTGCATTCCCATGAAGTGGGGAATGTTGGTTAAATCAGGAAAAGCTCAGCATCCTGCCTTCAGATCCCTGAGCTCTAAGGTGTGGGGCTTGATGTAGATCCTGACCCTAAGATGCATGTTCCCTGCCCCACCTCCGCCAGGAATACAGTCCAGGTGGGGAGACAAAGAAGCGAGTAGAAATAGGCTATGCAGCATGGTCAGACCAATGGTTAGGCACACGGAAGAACACCAAGGAGGGGGCCTGGCTGAGCCTTGAAGGGGAAAGGATGGGGCAGACCAGGGGGCCTTCCCAGAGGAGGCAGCGTCCCAACTGCATTTTCATTTGTCTGAACACATAAGCTCACCGCTGGGATTCTAGTGGCATTTTGCCAGTGAAATCCAGGAAGCGTTTCACTCGTTAAAGTAGTTTCACTTCGAACGTGACAAACGAGGGCAGAGTAATGGCAGAATGGCAGTGCTGAAACGTCAAGCCCTATGGGGCGTGGTAGCTGGCGGGTCTTTGCTGGAACATCCGAAGCAGGCGCCATGGGACAGCTGAGAAACAGCTCAGCGCTGTCACGTTTGGCAGTGGCTTGGTAAGCAAGAGTGTAAACACAGCCACTGTTACGTGCTTAAGGCAGCCAGACAGTGCAGAACACACTCAGGTTAAAGCTTTATATGTTGGTCTTTGGGAGGAAGACACAAACCAGAAAACCCTCTTGAGTATCCCCAACAACATGTATGTGGACTCCAAGGGCTTTGCCAAGCGCAGTCCTGGGAGACCGCTTGGCATCCAGCCTCAGATAAATCCATGCCACCCCCGGTTCCCAGGGAGCGCTGAGATGAACAACAGGCTTTTTGTTCCTCTCTAATTTTTAGGCAAAGCCAAATTGCCCAGCACAAAGCCCCGCTCCCCCTCCCCCTCCTCCTCCCCAGGGGTATCACATTTTGGGGTGCGTCATTTTTTGGTTTGGGGTGGTTTAACGAGATGAGCCGATAGGGTGCCCAGGCTGCCTGGAGTTACGTAACCCATTGTGCTTCCAGGGCAGTGCACAGTCTTAGGATTTGCCCCAACAAGCAAACTCAGAGAAATGCTGAGTAGGTGCAGAAGGTGGCTGGGCCGAGGTGCTGCCCAGGCTGGGTGCTAATGGAGGATCGCTCTTCGCTCTGAGCTGCCGCTGGAGTCTCTTTCTGCACATGGCTTTGGTGTTTCAGTTCGGGCAGCCCATGAGGGCCCAGCCTCTGCCAGGACTCTGCCCAGGCAGGCTCATTCGGACAAGCTCATGTGGTGAGTGTGTTTGCCCAGCATGTCCACTGTGCTTTCCTTTGTGAAGATTGGGGCCAGAGAGGCGAGAGTCCGCAGAAGTCGTTTCTCTCCTGTTCTGTTCAGCTTGGCAGGTTGTCCTTGGACCTGGGATGGGAAACTGCAGTATTGACTTGCTGACATGCAGAGTGGAGGGACCTTGGAAGCCGCTCACCCCACTCTTAGTCCCTCATCCAGGCTCAGGAGGGGTGGGTTAGTTGGGACCAGGCTTCAGAACTCCCACCACCTTGCCCTCCAAAATTCTCTGAAGCGGCTGAGCAAGGTCTCCAAGGTCACCTCTGACCTCTCCTCCTCTATGATTTTCCTGATCCTGTGTCTTATCCTGGTTTCTTAAAGCCTCATCTGGTGTCTGGGTCAGCAAGGGATTTTTCAGAAGGTGAGGAACACAGTCAGACAGTGTCTCCCCCCATCCTTTTCTCTTTTACTACCCTCAGTTTTCTCTTTTTTCCCTCGGTATTAAATGTGCTTGGTCCTGTCCCTCCCGTCCACACCCTGGTGATGGTGAGCTTGCTAATCGGTTCTGCTCTGGCTTGTCTCATGTTGTGGGGCTAATGTTTCTGCTCACTTCCTCTAAGCTGATCAGAGTCCGACAGTTGGTGCATCTAGTTTCTGTCCTGTCTGTATGCTGTTACTCATGGTCTGTCTGGGACCACACACCAGTGAGTTTCTCGGAAGCCTGAGCTCTTCTTATTCCATTCAGTTGTAGGTTTCAAGACATGTGAGAACTCTGGATGGGAGATTATAGAGATGCTGTGGTGTGTGTGTAAAATATCTTCAGGCTTGGTCAGTAATTCTGTTCAACTAGCATCTTTCTGAGGCCAGCTTTTTGATGGTGTTCACAGGTGAGATATGGTCTCCCCCTCAGAGCCCTGGAGGTGGGCAGAGGTGGAAGTGACTCACTGTGAGCCGGCCAGGATTGCTCCCACCATGCTCATGGGAACTGTCCTATCTGGGTGTCCTTGTCATTGTAGGGCCACCATTTCAGATTTGTTCCTTTTCTGTCACCAATTTAAGCCATCAGACTTGGTGACTTATCCTCTGAAAACATGCTCAAATAAAATGTTATGGACATCTTTTATGAATTAAATGTGAAGTCTTGCTTATCAATTCCTGTCTAGTATAAAATTTTTATTGTGTTTTCCATTGAAAATGTATAATGTTAATGGTCCTTACTTAGCTAAATGAAACAGAAAAAAATGGACGATGAAACACCCCTTCTTTTACAGAGTGAGAAAATGTGAATTAGAGTCTAGGGAACTGCACATCCTTTGCTGAATTCATAACTTAGAAATGATCTTTGCTTCTCTCAGTTGAATGGCCCCGGTTTAGCATTTGGTCTGTTTTTGCAAATGCAGTGCAGGAGGAGGGCCCTGTTATGCTGGTTTTAGAGCTAACACTTAAATCTTCAGCAAAACACAAAAACACTCACTTTTGTCTTTTAAACATGCTGACCTTGCTTCTCCTCCACTCCTCATCCTTAGGTGAGTGGGTAGAATATTTATTAGACAGGGTTTTGACATGTACTGTAAATTTTAGTTACAATTATTAGTAAGAGTCCTGACATATGATTGACAGGCTATAGTTATAGATGCCTGATATATTCTTATTTTCATAATTTATTTTTGTTCTGAATTTGAGACAAGTTTTAATGTATCTGATGTATTGATGTTAGTCTTTGCCTCTTTCAAACTGTTTTAGGAAACTGGCAAATAATAAGTTAAAATAAAAAAATAAAGGGACTTCCCTGGCATTCCACTGGGTAAAACTCTGCACTTCCAATGCAGGGCCCACGGGTTTGACCCCTAGTTGTGGTGCAATGAAGATCCCACATGCTGCGTGGCATGGCCAAATTAAAAAATAAAATAAAAAATAAAGAGTAGTGTTATTAAAGATTTGATCGGGGGTGCTTTGCAACGGCTGCAGTACACTGAGTCCCCCAGCCACAAATAGCATTCCTAAGGGTGTTCCTTTAGGCACCGGGTTTTCATAATGGATTTGCTTTGATTTACTTTGCAAGTATCAGAGCAGTTGTCGCTTCACACACGCTGTGTTCAAGCTGCTCTTTAGGGGGACTGGAAGGGCCAGACGTGCGCCTCTGTCCTCAGCATCCTTTTGTGCCCCCTCTGCTGAGGTTTGTTGTAGGGACTTGAAAGCAATTCAGCAAGAGAGAGTGCTGGGTGTGGCTTGCAGGTGGGTTTGAATGTTCTCCCAGCCACACAGTTCACTGGTGATTCTGGGACTCATGGCCCCGAGAACCTTGACTTTCTTCTCTTGACCTCAGACAAACTTGAGCAAATCAAGCAGAAACTATCATGAGCAGGAACTTTATGGCTGTAACTGGACTTGGAACAAATCAGATTTAATAGATCTTGTGTTAGGGCTTCTCTGAGAAACAGAACCAACAGGCTATTTTTATTATATTATATTATATTATATATGTTTACATATCATATTCTAAGGAATTGCCTTATGCAATTATGGAAGCTGACACATCCCAAGATATATAGTTGGCAAGCTGGAGACCCAGGAGAGGCAGTGGTGTAATTCCAGTCTGGAGATTAGCAGGCTCAGTGGCTCAGACGTAAAGAATCTGCCTGCAAAGCAGCAGACCCGGGTTCGATCTCTGGGTTAGGGAGATCCCCTGGAGAAGGGAATGGTACCCACTCAAGTATTCTTGCCTGGAGAATTCCATGAACAAAGGAGCCTGGTGGGCTACAGTCTGTGGGGTCACAAAAAGTCAGATATGACTGAGCAATGAACACTAACAGCCTAGAAAGAGCCAGTGTTTCAGTTTGAGTCCAAAGGTAGGAAAAAGCTGATGTCAGCTGGAGGGCAGTCAGGCAGGAGGAATTCTGTCTTACCCTAGGGAGAGTCAGCCTTTTTGTTCTATTCAGACCATGCTGTGGATTAGATGAGGCCTGCCCACATCATGGAGGGGGAATCTGTTCCACTCGGTCTACTGATTTAAATCTTAATCTTATCCAAAAACACCCTCACAGAAACAACCCAGAATAATGTTCGGCCAAATATCTGGGTACCCCACGGCTCAGTCTAGTTGACAATTAGCCATCACAGATCCTAACAAAGGCTGACACTTACTGGGTAGTTGCTCTGTGCCTGGCAGGCTTCCAGGCACTGCTCTGGAAACTCACTTTGTTCTCAGCACAACCCTGCTGGGCAGGGACTGATACCCCCTCATCTTTAAGGAGGTGCAGAGTGGGGAGACCTGTCCTCTCCTGTAAACCAGGCGTCCTTGGGGTTTGGACCCAACAGTGTTGCTTTCTGACCCTATTTAACCTCCTTCATTGTGTGTTTTTCTCTTCTATTAAGTTCATTGAAGTAGAGTTTTAATGATAAAAATTACACATGCAGATAGTAAAACTCAAAATTGTACCAAAGCATAGGCAATGTAGAGTAGTAATCACCCTTCCATCTGTACAGTTTAACCATTAAAAAATCGTTCCAGTAAGTTTTTATGCAACTAATTCTTTTTTTCTGAAAATACACTAATGGGACCATACCGTATACCCAAATCTGCATTTTAAAAATTAACAATATTATGATTGCTTCATTGCAGTACATTATGGTGCCTTATGCTTTGAAATGGCTTCATAGTTGTTCATGGTTTGGCTTTATCATTATCATCTTCCATTTGTTTATGTTCTCAGACATAATAGGGTTTTTTTTGGTAACAAACATTGTGCAGTTCCTCCTTTATTAACCAGGTTAATAGGTAATGAATCCTTCTAAATACACCATCTTAGAAATAACGATGGGATGCCTTATAGTAATGTAAAGGAGAAACTAAAGTGAAATGATGGAGCCTGAGTTCTGGTTGTAGCTTCACAGACCTGGCCTCCTTAGAGTGTGTAGTGAGCAGGCGGGCGCTGCCCCCGTGGATAGGGTTGCTGTGCAGGTATTAGCTCTAAGGGCAGTTAACCATACTGGCCTCTCAGCGGCCAAGAATGAGTCACTGTTTTTGTGAGTCCCCTCTTGACAGATGCTTTGTCTGCAGTGTTTGCTTTTTAACAGTGCCCCAAGGAACAACATTCTTGCATGTATGTCTTTTGGGTCACTTATTTCACATGTCTGTGGGCTATCCAGGAATATGCATTTAGGATATTCTGTGCATCGCAGCACAGCCCTCCAAAGAGCCTGCATCTGTTAAGTGCCCAGCGTCCATGTGGGGAGGCAGGGGTCTTTGGGCTTAATTGACCGTTTTCATCATGGTTAATCAGATAGTCATACAAAATGGTATTTCGTCTCATTTTGTTTCTTCTTAATTATGAACGAGTCTGTTCCCCTTTTCTGTATTGTGTCATTTTCTGCAAACAGCCTGCTTTTTGTCTTTGCTCATTTTTCTAGTGGGTTGTTGGCCTTTAAGAGGTATTCTGGAGATTCTGTTGTGTGTACAGAGGGTAGGATGGTGTGCCAGGGTGAGATTCTTTTATATTTCAGAAGAGGAAAAAATGTCTTGAAAATAGTTACGCAAAACTATGACTATGTCCATAATTCACAGAAGTACAGGGTGCTTAGAGATTATGTAAAGGGGATTTCTGAAGTAGCATTTCTAAGAAGGCTCCTGTAGGAAAGCCATATTTAGGCAGAAATCTGAAGGCTGTGTAGGTGTCAGCAGAGAGGGAGAGAGGGAAGGAGCAATCCACACATTGACGATAGCGTGAGCAAAGGCCCTGTGGTGGGAAGGTGTTCTGATGATAGTAGCTAACACTGACAGAGTGCTGTGTGCTTCATGCTGTCCTCAGTGCCTCTTGTGTCTAACTTCGTTTAATTCTCTTGTATTAGTCATCTGTCACTGTGTAACAAACTTCCCCAAAGCTTGCACCATGGAAAGCAGTCTGGTGGTTCTTCAGGTTAAACATAGTAGCTGCTGTATGACTTAACAGTTTTTCTCCAAGTTATGTACCCAAGAGACATGAAAACATGATTCCGCACAAAACTTTATATGTGTGTTCCAAGCAGCATTATTCACAATAGCCAGAAAGGAGACCCAAATGTCTATCAGTTGATGATTAGATAAACAAAATGCAGTATATTCATACCATGGGATATGATTCAGGAATAAAAAGGGGTGAAGTACTGATATATGCTATATAGCATGGATAGCACTTGGAAGCAGCGTGCGGGGTGAAAGAAGCCGGATAGAAAAGGTCTCATCTGCAGAACAGGGACCGCCATAGAGACTGGGGCCAGTGGGCTCTCTGGTTCCAGACGGTGCTCTTGGAGAACTTCCATTTTCTGTTTTCTTATTCTACTCCCTTTTCTTCTCTCTTCCTCTCCCCACTTCGTCCCCTTCCCTCCCTCCATCTCTTTTTCCTCCAACCCCTCTTCTCTCCTCCTTGCCACCTGTTTCTCCTCCCTTCTCGTCCTCTCCTTTCCTCTCCTTTCCCAGTTCTTCCCATCCTCCACTTCATAAAAAGAAACACAGTTCTTTTTTTCTCCCCCTTTGTAGAAAGTTTTTACAACCAAGATAGATCTAGGTCGGCCAAGACTCAGGACCTCTTAGGTAGAGACAACAGGTTATAGGCCGTGCTGGGTTAATGTTCTTTGGTGTTTTCCAGCATGTGGAGGGGGTGAAGTTGGCCTGTTGTAAAGCTGGCCCCTTTCCCTATTGTGTCAGGCAACACACTTCCTGTGATAATGAAGGGCTTTGGACTGCTCATTGGGAAACGCCGAGATTTAGCTAGAAGCACCTTGGAGGTGAAGATGGAGCAGAGAGGGCCTCCGTTCACCCTGCCTGCAGCGCCGGTGCAGGGCCTCTTCTGAATGCTTGTGCTGTGCTGTGCTTAGTCGCTCGGTTATATCTGACTCTTTGTGACCCCACGGACCGTAGCCCACCAGGCTCCTCTATCCTTGGGGATTCTCCAGAGTGGGTTGCTGTGCCCTCCTCCAGGGGATCTTCCCAACCCAGGGACCAAACCCAGGTCTCCTGCATTGCAGGAGGATTCTTTTCCATCTGAGCCACAAAGGAAGCCCAAGAATACTGGAGTGGGTAGCCTATCCCTTCCCCAGGGGATCTTCCTGACCCGGGAATCGAACCAGGGTCTGCTGCATTGCAGGAGAATTGTTTACCAGCTGAGCTACCAAGGAAGCCTTCTGAATTCTTGGATGGAGGTAAATTGGGTAGAGAGAGAAATGGAGTGAAGAAGAGGCCTGCGAACTGGGAGTTCGGGGCGTCCTCAGGAGGGAACGACCAACCTCTGGGAGAGGAGGAGAGAGAGAGGACCAGCCAGCTCCTGCGCTGGGCACCTGGAAGCTGTGCAGAGAACTGTTACCCTAGTTCGCTGTCCAGGGAGAGGCTGTTTCAGACCCTACCCAGCCCTTCTCACTTCTGTGCCTGGTGCCCGAAGGCCTCTGTGGGCACCATGCTGGAGGGGGACGTGGGGTGGTGAGTCTGGGGGCCCACGGCATTCTAGGGCTCTCTGTCTGTCCAGCATGCTTTGTAATTCCTCCCCCCAGCCCGCCCAGCCCAGCTGCAGGGCAGAGTAAGGTGGACCATTTGTTTTTGTGCAGAATTGGGTTTTGTCCTGTGGATGCCATGAACTTAGCACAGAGGGAGGAAGGGCTGTGAGAATCAGGCTGATGGGCAGAGGCGATGGAGGTAATGTGGTGGAGGGGTCAGAGTGGAGGACTTGAGAGCTGGGAGGACCGGGGTGTGATCCAGGAGGGCGATGGTCCAGGAGTGGAGAGGTGGGGAGTTGGATGGTGTCTGACTGACTGGGAGGTGATGGGCACGGTGGGGAAGGTGACTGCGGACCTGATGCCACGGGTGGAGGGGCTGGACAGTAGACAAGTGAGCACATGCCAGGCGTAGTGTGAGTCGCAAATGAGCAAGGGCTTTGAAAGGCAGATGGAAGGAAATGAACTAGTGTGGCTAGAGCAGCCAGAGGATGCCGACACAAAGCCCAGGCCCCCGGAGAGTCAGCTCAGGGTGAGACTCAAATGGTCCTCTTCCAGGCGGTTCTCATCCCTTGCTGGATTTTGATCTGTGTGGTGGACCATGCACCTGGGTCATGTTCTTGGTGGGAGAGAGGGAAGTTCTTGTGGATTAATGGTTAGAAAGATGAGGAAGAGGCAAAGCCGATGGGTAGGAGGACCCTGACTTCCCTTCTCTTTTGGTAGAAATTCTGTTCTCATGCCCAATCCGACGTGTTAGATTTCCGTGTATCTGATAAATATTACTCCATTTTTTTTTCCTGTATTGAAAAAAGCTCACAACAGACAACTCAGGTTGTCATAACTTCAGGTTTGAACTCCATTGCTCAGTGCTATTTCAGTTCTATTTAAGTAGGGGTTTGTGGTGAGTAAAAGTGGGGAGGATCAAGTCTAAGTTTGAAGAAAGCCTGAGAGTATTCTGATCTCTCCTTCCTCCATCTGGGACCTGAGGGAGGGTGCAGGCCTGCCTGGGAGCGGATGCAGCGCCACCTAGTGGGCCAGGGAAGCACTGGCAGCAGGAGTGGCAGCCTTAATCTTGAGACCAGCCACCTGCAGCAGCCCGGGGTTTCCAACTTTTGAAAGGGATCGGAAGAAAGAGGAGTTAATTGTCTCGAGAGTCTGACAGCTAGGGCTGGCAACTTTAGATGTGTAGAACAGAAGAAATCTGCCCCATCCCTTCTCCTGCCTTGGTCTGTCCCACCTTTATTCTCCTTCCCATCTGTTCTTTGCTTGAGTTAGTTCCAGAAGTCGTTTTTGTACAAGAGGGTATTATGAAAGCCAAGCATGGCCACATCTTTCTTGCTTAGACTACTTGGTAGGAAGTCTTGATGGTAATGGAATTTCAGCCCTATGCAGTAAACGTCATCCTCCTAGTTATCAGTGGCCGTACTTTACATGATTTTAAATTGGGTATGTATTAGTCAGGTTTTGCTGTAGAAATGCTGGGTAACAAACAACTCCCGATTCTACAGTGGCTGCTGCAACACTTATTCCATGCTCCTGGTCTTAAGTTTCCACGCCTGGGCTTCAGTTCAGGGCTGTTCCACGTGTCTGGCCCTAGGGGGGCAGCTGTCTAGGGCCATGTTCTTCTCCTGGCAGAGGACAGGAGCTCAAGGGGACAAATATAACTACACAGGGATATTCGGAGCCTCTGGTTGGATATGATGTAAGTGATGTCCACTCACATTCCACTGGCCAAGGGGAGTTCCATGGCCCAGCTCAAGGTCACAGAGTTGTGTAATGATACTCCATTCACAATGAGCCACAGCAAGGGTGGGAAGTGAGGGGAGATCAGCCTGGATTTTAGGAGATCCTCAGGTAGCTGGAGTGGCCTTGAATGGCAGAGGCTTGTAGGTGGTCTTCAGGAACACCCCATGGTCTCAGTGACCTTCAAGCCCTTAGCTCCACTGGGCTAGGGAACTGGGTGGGTGTGGGTGGGGGAAGGCTGTAGACTCCGGTGGCCTAGAGCCAGGGGTTGGCATGCTTCTTCCTGAAGGGCCAGAGAGTAAATGTTTCAGGCTTGTTGATTCTGTGGTCTCTGCTGTTGTAGTTGACAGCAGCCACAGACAGTACCTTAAGGAATGGGTGTAGCTCAGTTCCAATGGAAGTTTTATTTATAAAAACAGACAGGGGACTGAATTTTGTAGTGGGCTGTAGTTGGTGGACTTCTGGTCTACACCTTCACGCCCTGATCTGTATCAGGATGTCAACTTAACAAGAGAGAAATATCCCTTTTTAGTTGAAAAGCCAAATAAATAAATAAATTCAAAGGGCTTCTAGTGGGTCCAGTAATACCCTACCCACTCAGCATTGTTAAGCCATGAAGAGTTGGTCCATATTGTTGGATTCTCTGGGCAGCCAGAGCTTATTGTTTTTAAGCATGAGCTCTTATTTTGCTTGACCCATTTTCAGTAGAAATGGCTAGAAGGGTATTAGAAATTCCTTGGACTTTCCTAGAATGGTGGGAAAGGTGATTAACCTTTTAGGGAGATTCAGATGCATCTTTTATGAACAGTGTTTAGTGGAAGATTTGGAGATGTGTCCAAAGATGCTAGGTGTGCCTAGTGACCTTTTTAAACATTCTTTGTGGTTACATTTTTTGTGTGAGTAACCGCTTCATTGAGATAGAATTCACATACCATATAATTCACCCATTTATAGCATATAATTTGATGGTTTCTAGTATGTTCACAGGGTTGTGCAGTCATCACCGCAGTCAATTTTGGAACATTTTCATCGCCCTGAAAAGACACTCCATGCCCTATAGTTGTCACCCCCCCAATGCACTCACGTGCCCCTAGTGGGGCTGCATTTCTAATGAGCTTTCAGGAAGTCACTTCTTGGTTTCTGCTGTCCTTGGTTTTCTTTGCTCATCCCTGGCTTTGGAGAGCAGAGCAAGAGATCTTCTTGAGCAGTCATCTGTGCTATTCAAGTGCACACTTAACAGAAACTTTAACTGCTCGTGACACCTGTGTATCATACCAACGTCACCTGATAACTTAAAATTTTTTTCCTTTATTATATTTAATAAAGCTTTATATTTCTTTATTTGTATTCTGCTTTGTAAAAAGTTATCTTTTGTAATTTTCTATTAATACATTTTGAATTTATGTTTGTGTTGGTTTGAACCCTGGTTCAAGTAACATGGAATTGTTTCATGCCTAGGTTTTATTGTTTCATCTGTTTTAACTGTTTATTATCAGGCTGTAGTGAACTGTTTAGGGATGAGTTTGAAGTCTTTTAATATCCACATGATCTCATGTGGTGTTTTGAAAAACTAACCATTGTTCATTTATAAACAGAATTTCCTGTTCAGGAAGTTAATCTAGATTAACAATAAAACAGTTGACCGCATTGAATGGTAGAGGCACCGTAGGTATTTGGGGATCACAAAATTTGTTCTATTAATAAAGTCTCTGTGATCTGGCACAGAATTCTTTCTCTCAAAGTTTATCGCCTATGCTAACTGACTTCCATTGTCCCCTGGTAAAGGGCTGACTTTGGGAGGGAGAAGAGAGACAGGGGACTGGGCTGTGAACTCTGGCAGCTGCTCAGGGTGAGGGTCTGGGAGAGTCTAACCATAAATACCAGGTTTGTAAACATATTTGGAAATCAGAAAGCAAATGTAAGTGTAAAGAGTTAATTTGAAAACAGGAAATTGGATCTGAACCCCCAGATTAGAGCAACAAAGCCCGAGGTAGGAGCGAGAATAGTGAGATGAAGTGTAAGCAAATCATTCTATCTTTGCTACGGATAATGGGAGAAATACACGTTTATCTCCTAGTATTAATAACTTAATGGAAACTACCTTCATCAGTAAGGCTTAGGCTTTGCTGCAGAGAACAGTGCCTTCACTTCACAGGATTTATTTTTCTTTCACATAAAAGCAGTTCAGAGGGAGGCTCTGCAGTGCTGGTATAACCCTTCTGTCCTCAACAGTCCAGGCTTCTCCTGTCCTTCAGTTCCACCATACTCATGCTTTTTATCCCCAAAGTCACCTCATGTTCTCAGAAGGTTACTGAAGTTCCAGCTGTCATGTCCAAATTCCAGCCTCTAGAAAGACACCTTTAGAAAAGCCTCACCACACCACTACTTAAATCTCAGTGACCAGAACTTAACACTCTTGGTCACACCTTGCTATAAGGGAGGCTAAGAAATGAGTCTTCCCAGGTCTTCGATACTAAGGAAAGCGGGAGATTGTGGGTGTCTGGGAAGCCACTAGCATCATAAGATGCCATATTTTAGCGATAGAATGTGAACCTTTCAAATCAGTGTTTCCTTCTCTTTCACATCATGAACCCCCACAAGAAAATCATAGTGTTTGTGTAGCTCAAAGAGTGAATGGCGATGGTAACTCAGAGTTGGAGGCCACCCTTCACATTGTTTGGCACCATCTATTTCCAACACTTGAAGAAAATTCTGCCCTAAATCATTACAAAAAAAAAAAAAGAGTCTGGAGGCACATGGTCTATAAAACAAAAGACAGATAAGTAATGAGACCTCAAGAGAGTAGAACTACCAGGAGGCAGGACAAAAGTAAGATCAGTCATGTCTGATGTGCTCCTGTGTGAAGACAAAGTCCCTGAATGGGTCAGAAGTAAAGCTTTAGTGATGTTCTCTGTCTCAGGAAGTTTCAAAGCAAAGTACTCAAGGGAGTGGAAGTTGGGAAGAGGAGGACAATTTAGAGAAAAGAGAGTTATACAGAGGAATTATTTAATCAGTGAGACCAGAGGGGCAGAGGCAGCATGGGTGGTGGCTGTGGCCGCTGGGTCCAGACTCTGTGTTAGAAAACCAGGTCTAATGCTTACTCTGTGATGTAGGTTCAGTTATTTAACCTCTCTGTGCCTTAGGTTTCCCCTTCTGTAAAATGGGGATGATAATAATTTCTACTCTTAGGGCTGTTGGGAGGTTTAAATGCATCAGTGGAAATAAATACTGAAGATGGTAGCATGTGTAAATATTTGCCATTATTATTGCTTCTGTTTGTTATCATTATAAAAAGTACAGCTGGATACATTATAAAAAGTGTGTATGTGCTAGTCACTCAATCATGTCCGACTCTGCAACCCCATGGACTGCAGCCCGCCAGGCTCCTCTGTCCATGGAATTCTCCAGGCAAGAATACTGGAGTGGGTAGCCATTCCTTTTTCCAGAGGATCTTCCCAACCCAGGAACTGAACCTGCATTTCCTATGTTGCAGGCAGATTCTTTACCATCTGATCCACCAGGGAAGCAGCTCCTTCAAACCCAATAAAATCCAGGTGGTTCAAAGATAGAATGTTAAGAATGAAGCCATAAAGTGCTGGAAGTAAATTTTGCTGGTTATATTAATAATCTTGAGATGGGAAGGCCATCCTAAGCATGACACAAAGACTTAAGATTGTAAAGAAAATGATCAAGGGGGAGAGTAAGTGGTACAGACTTCTAGTTCCAAAACAAATGAGTCACGGTATGAAATGTACGATGTGGGCAGTATAGTAAATAATTATGTAGTCTCTTTGGTTGGTTACAGATTCTAACTAGATCTATCCTGGTGATCATTTTGAAATGTATAGAAATATTGAATTACTCTGTTGTGTAACAGGAACTAACATAGTGTCACAGTTAAGTTATATTTCAAAAACAAACGCATAGAACAAGAGATCAGATTTGTGGTTACTAAAGGTGGGGGTGGGGGTCAAGGGAGCAGGGAGCTGGATGAAGGCTGTTAAAACTGCCTTCCAGTTATAAGATAAATAAGTACTGTACTTATTTATGTACAACATGAATGATGTGTATAAATACATAAATGTTGTACAACATGGTGAATATAATTAACCCTGCTGTGTGTTATATATGGAAGTTGTTAAGAGAGCAAGTCCTAAGAGTTTTCATCACATGGAAACAATTTTTCTCTTTCTTTAATTTTTTGTCAATGTGAGATGATGAGTGTTCGCTACACTTATTGTGATCATCATTTCAGTGGTATATGTAGGTCAAATCAATATGCTGTACACTTTAAATGCATACAGTGCTATAAGTCAGTTATATCTCAGTAATCCTGGTGGAGAAGGCAGTGGCACCCCACTCCAGTACTCCTGCCTGGAAAATCCCATGGACGGAGGAGCCTGGTAGGCTGCAGTCCATGGGGTCGCTAAGAGTCGGACACGACTGAGCAACTTCACTTTCCCTTTTCACTTTAATGCATTGGAGAAGGAAACGGCAACCCACTCCAGTGTTCTTGCCTGGAGAATCCCAGGGACGGGGGAGCCTGGTGGGCTGCCATCTATGGGGTCACACAGAGTCGGACACGACTGAAGTGACTTAGCAGCAGCAATCCTGGTGGAAAAAAACTTGACTACCCCAAAATTAAACTTTATATAGGCATTCTTGCTATAACACGAAAATACTTGCTTCTAAAAAACTTCCTGTTCTGCAAAATTGGACACTAAAAATAACAGGAGTTATGCAGCTTTGTACCGGAACACTAATGAAAGCCATGCATTGGGAGATAACAATGGTAGGGTGGTCATCTTTTTATTAAAAAAGAAAAGTAAGCACTCCCTGGCAGTCCAGTGGTTAGGACTTCGTGATTTCACTGCAGGGGATGCAGGTTTGATTCCTGGTTGGGGAACTAAGATCCCACATGCCGTGTAGCCAAAAAAAAAAAAAGAGTGAAATACAGATAACATAAAGTTTACCATTTTAGCCATCATTAAGTGTACAGTTCTTTGGTGTTAGTACGTTCACTTTGTTGCAGACACATCACCTCCATAAATTACCTCAACTTTATCATCTTCTGCAAATGAAAGTAAAGTGAAGTCACTCAGTTGTGTCCGATTCTTTGCGAACCCATGGACTGTAGCCTTCTAGGCTCCTCTGTCCATGGGATTTTCCAGGCAATATACTGGAGTGGATTGACAGTTCCTTCTCCAGGGGATCTTCCCAACCCAGGGATTGAACCCGGGTCTCTTGCACTGTAGACAGACACTTTACCATCTGAGCCACCAGGGAAGTCTGTACCCATTAAACACCCATTCCCTCTTCCCCGTTCCCTCCATCCCCTGCCAATTAGCTTACTACAGTCTGTCTCTATGAATCTGAATCTAACAGCTGCATAACAGGATTCATAGAGTTTCAGCTCTTTTGTGACTGGCTTATTTTGGTTGGCATATCATCCATACTCCAATGTATGTCAGAATTTTCTTCTTTTTTTTAAGGCTGAATAATATTCCAGTGTTATTGGAACTCCACGTTTTGTTACCTGTTTATCCGCTGGTGGACACTTGGGCTGCTTCTACTTTTTGGCTGTTGTAATAATGCCACTGTGAACATGATGTACAAATATCTGGTCAAGTCCCTGCTTTTACTTCTTTTGGGTATATACCCAGAAATGGAATTGCTGGATCATATGGTAATTTGATCCAGTTTCCCTGGTAGCTCAGGTGGTAAAGAATCTGCCTGCAATTCAGGAGACCCGGGTTCGATCCCTGGGTCAGGAAGACCCCCTGGAGAAGGAAATGGCAACCCACTCCAGTATTCTTGCCTGGAAAATTCCATGGGTAGAGGAGCCTGGTGGGCTACAGTCCATGTGGTCCCAAAGAGTTGAACACGACTGAGCAACTAACACACACGTAGTAATTTGGTTTAACTTTTCAAAGAACCTGGCTATGCATGTTTTTCGCTTTATCAGATATGTACTATAAACATGCTTATGTATTTTGCATTCCAGATTTTTTGGATTCCTCTCTTATATTTAATCCCCTGTGGGAGGTTACTGGTTTGAGGGTCATGACAGAATTTTGCTTCTCCAAACATGCTGTCAAACTATTTACTCCAAGTGTTGTTCCAATTTCCACCAGCTCCATCTGTCTAAATACTAATTCAGCTGTGAGCACATTAATTACAATCACAGTGACACTGGCTATTTTCATGTAAAAAATTTTCCTCTGACGATTTAATAATTATATGTAATATATACACTTTTAAGAGGAAATATCTGGAAAATTGGAATACCAAAGTGTTTTTTTTTTTAATTTCTTAATATATGCTCAGTCACTCAGTTGTGTTCGACTCTTTGCAGCCCCGTGGACTGTAGCCTGCCAGGCTCCTCTGTCCGTGGAAATTTTCCAGGCACAGTATACTGGAGTAGTTGCCATTTCCTGCTCCAGGGAATCTTCCCAACCAGGGACTGAACCTGTGTCTCTTGGGTCTCCTGCATTGACAGCAGATTCTTTACCACTGGTGCCACCTGGGAAACCTAGTGAAAACAAATTCAAATGAATAGTAATCCTTCCCCCCTAACCCCTTCCTATTTTTTGAGCATTTTCCTGGAGGTTTATCTCTTAAAATTAATTTTTTCTTGTAAGATAAAATTTCTGTGCAGTTCTAGCTTTATGTCTTTGTGTTAGAATTAGTCTAACCTGGGATGTGCTGTTGTCTGTTTTTGTGGATTTCTATGCCAAGCCCATCGGAGTCACTATTTCTGCAGCACACTGCAGTTAGTTTTGACATCCTGGGGCCTCCATAGCAGGGTCCTTCTGGCTTCGCGCTGTCCCGCCTCTTCCCGCCCTCTGCTTGCACAAGGCTCTGGCGTGTCTCAGTGGACGGGGCCACATTCAGTTGCACAAGGCGGCACTTTAACCTCGAATCGGAGACCCTGCCTGTCAAGGCGGCCGCCGGGCTGCTCAGCCATCTCTGCTGTGCTCTTGTCACAGGAGCTGGTGTCCTGTGTGATCAGGCAACAGCTCAGAACCTAACACCCCATCTGCACGGAACTGAGCCAGGGTCATTGTTTATCCCTTTTCTCAGAAAGAGCTGCTTCTGGTGGCAGGTAAGGCCATGGACCTTCCAGTGTCAGGAGGTGTTTCTGTCTCCAAGTCCTGGTTTCTTTGCCCGTTTCTTTCTGCTCCTGTGCGGGTGTCTCTGCTTGTCCTTCCCCACTCCTGGAGACCCAGGTTACTGCCCACAGCGAGGCAGCAAGGATGAGAAGAGAAGTCTGGTGCTTGTCCCTGTCCCTGTGGGGCTGGAATGTGAGCAGGGGTATGTCTCAGGAGGTGAACGCAGGATGGGGGCCCAGGAGAGGATCGGGGGTCCTGGCGTCCAGTCCCAATACTGCTCAGCCACGAGACCTCGCCCCGTTTCCTGCACTTCCGGCAGGGCCTCAGTGTCCCCTTCTGTAAGCAGAAAAGATGGCAGCGGCTGGATCAGCTCCAGGGCGGAGTCTGAGATGTGTCTGGTGAAAGCAGGGAGAGGGCAGGTGTGTGCGAGGAACTAGGACAGGGGAAGGACCTTGCCCTTTTGGACTGTTTGAATGTTGAGCCACGTTTACCCATGTTTTTTTAAGAAAGCAAATTTAGTTAACTATAATCGCAAGGGACTGTCAACCTCAAATGTTGATGGGCAAGACCCTCTTGAAGGACTTGCTGTAGCAGCCAGCTCCCGGGTCCCAGCCTTGTAGCTCCTGGCGCGGGAGTCTGAGGTGGAGCCACAGAAGCATCTACGGAGCCCAGTACAGAAGCGCAGGGTGTGCAGTGTGCCGCTGCCTGCCCCAGGGCACCCCGGGCTCAGTTCTCAGGAGGGTCCCCCAGTTCTGCCGGAATGCCCACAAATAAGGGAAGGCAGGAGAAATGCTCCCGTGCAGGTTCCTTCCTTAGGGGATCCTCTCAGGGGGCCACAGAGAGCGGAAGCGAGTCGTGTGTGGATTAGAGTTGGAGGGACCGGGTGATGCCGTGTGCAGTGGGCTCAGCCCCTTCCTAGTCTCTTGAATTCCTCTTATAACCTTCGGACCCTGGTTTCCTGGTTTGCAAATGTGTTCCTGATCTTCACCCTGCACTGCCTGCTGGTTTCTGAACGTAAGTGAAATGTAGGAATAGATACCAGTGGTTTGCATTGTTCAACAAAATGTTTTCTGAGCCCTTGCTGGTTACCAGGCAGGGTTCTGGGTCAACAGTGGAGCATGTCAGCCCCCGGGGTGGCTCCTGGTGTGGGGGCCATGCACACCGGGTCTTGCGTCTGTTACAGGCAGCTCTGGGATGTTCAGCCGCCTCCTCAGCCTCCCTGTGTGCAGCCTCCTCTTCTATTAATGAAGTGGTGCAGCCAGTAATTTTTAGTTCTAAAGGTCCCTCTGTAGTTAGTGAAACCACATCTTTCATGGCAGTCTAGGGAGTAATTACTAACACTGAGTTCCTTAGGTAAGGCTCTAAACTATGTAACCCCACGATAGAGAAGAACTTTCCAGAAGGATATATGACAGGTACCAGTTGCAAAGTGTCACGTGTGTCCCCAACACCAGTATGGCCTGTGTGTGAGTCTCTGAGCCCATGCCCTTTATTCTCAATAACTCACGGAAAAGGCTTTGTTTCCAAGTCTGTACAGAATGACTTGTGAGCAGCTCACTGGGTCAGCGGTCTTGGGAAAACTTTAAAACATGGCTGTGGGTTTGCCATCACTGCTGAGATTAATGGGTGATGAGAGGGGCTTACTGCCCCTTCCAGAACCTCCTCAAGCACAAACTGGGCTCATGTTCTTTGACTGTCACCTTTAGCATAGCCTAGAACTTTCTCCCGAGGCCCATAGTGAGGCACCAGGATGGGAAGTACCTGCATGCAAACTGGAGGCACTCACACATGTTTGATCTGACTCTCAGGCATTTTACAGAATTCTAAACTATCGTCCCACATTTGATAATCAGGGCATCTCATGTGAAAAAGCAGATCCCTGGCCTCTCAGAAGAACTTGGCATTTCCAGGTGCTAAGAGGCCTCTACCGTGGAGGAGGGATGCGCTGGGTGTGGTGGCCCAGAGACCTTTTGGGTAGAAAGAGAGCTTTTGTGCGACCTGATGCCTTTGTTCTGCAGATGGAGGGACAAAGACCCAGATAAACCACGAGGTGACTTTTGGGTGTCATGGCGCAGCTGGGGACAGGGCCGTGGCCGGGAGCCTGGTTTCCACACTCTTGGAGCAGTGCCTGCTGCACCCAGGGCCTCCGGTGCGGCCAGCAGGTGGCAGCCGTGGGCCTGCTGGCCGGCCTGCCTCGGGTCCTGGCTTTCCTCCTTCCTCCCATCCTGTGCCCTTCTGTTCCTCTCTTGCTTTGATTTTGCCAGACTTTTCTCCCGCCAGGCCTTTCCTCTTTGTCCAGCACTGTCCTCTCTGCCCCATTTTATCCTTGCCTCTCCCCCACACCGCTGTTTTCTTTAGGCTCTCTGGAGCCTGGGGGAGTGTTCAGGAGGCTGTCTTCCACTTCCTTGCAGCTTTCTGTTCTGGCCCCAGTGCCTTCTGCTCCAGGGTGTGGGCAGAAGGCCCAGAAACCCCTCTGGACCTTCCCTTCCCCTCCCATTTGGGGGCAGCCACCACTCAGAGTCTATAGCTGGTGTGCTTTTAGACATGCTGACTTTTTCTGAGGCCAGAGATCTGTATTTTTAAATGAGATTCTCTGATTTTTAAACATTGGACACTAATTTAGAGCCACAATCTGTCCTGTAAAATATTGGCATCCTCTGGGGTCCCTAGTAGGTTTCATGAACCTGGCATGTGACCCATGGTGATGGTGGCTTAGTCGCTAAGTTGTGTCTGATTCTTTGAGACCCTGTGAACTGTAGCCCACCAGGCTCCTCTGTCCATGGGATTTTCCACACAAGGATACTGGAGTGGGTTGCCATTTCCTCATCCAGGGGATCTTCCCAACCCAGGGATCAAACCCATGTCCTCTGCATCTCCAGGCGGATGGATTTGTTGCCATGAGCCACCAGGGAAGCTTTGCATCAGTACAAGTGCTTAGAAGGAGGTGCCTCCTTCTAGCCCCTCTCTGGGGGTATGGATCTAACCCAAGCCAGGTGTAGAGTGGACACAGCTGAACGTGTAGCCCCTGCCGTCAGGACCCTCTCCCACCTTCCACAGCCCTCATCCTTGGGCAGGAGGATCCACTTCAAACCTTATGCTGAGGAGAAACCTAGGAACGGTCATAGTTCTGAAGAGGTGAAGAGCACTCTCACGTTCTGCTCCCAGAAAAAGAGTTAGTCACTCAGTCGGGTCTGACTCTTTAGGACCCCTTGGAGTGTAGCCCACCAGGCAGGTGGTGCTCTAAGAATGGTGGGCGTTAGATCAGATCAGTGTCTGCTGAGTGGTTGAGGGGACATTCGTTTCCCCATGGAACTTTACTCCTTGCTGATTAAGACCTTGGGTGATACAGAGTGAGCTTAAAAAGACCTTGGCGCTACAGGGCTCCACCTCCCCCATGCTTAAGGCTAGGCATGCCACCCATTGCCGATTCTTCTCCCTTTGTTCCACGATTCATGCAGCGCTTCCTGAGTACTTCCTGTTGCTGACTGCGATGCTGATGCTGAGGGTTGGATTGGATGTTAAGGGGGTAATTCAGAGCTCCTCCTGAGGGCCTCACTGATAGTCGAGGAGAGACTTAGAAAATGCGTGTAACATTCTCCTGAAATAATCTAAATACATAGCCAGAGGCGAGAGGTCAAGGGAAGCCTGATATGAGGTGACATTTGAGTGATATTTTGGGATGGAGTTTGCTGGCAGGGACTGGCCTTCCAGATAGCTAGAGCAGCTGGTGTCAAAACCAATATTTGTGTAAAAATGTGTTTGGAGAATGGTGAAAAGTCAATGTGGCTTCACAAGGGATACTGGAGAAGCGACATTAATAAGGTAGATGTGTGTTTCTTTCTCTCTTGAAAATCCAGATGGAAGATGGCCTAGGAGTGCTCCCCGCCAGCTTGTCCCTGGCGCCCAGGGTTGCCCTGGTGACCCCCTAGGTGCTGCCTTTACTTTCACAGTTGAAGGTGACTCCAGTACCGGCCCCAGCTCTGCATTTGGACAGTTGGATAGGGTCTGACTTGGAAGTGCTGTTTACATTCTGTTAACCAGGCATATAGGCAGACCTCACTGCAAGGAGGAGAAGGCAATGGCAACCCACTCCAGTACTCTTGCCTGGAAAATCCCACGGGCGGAGGAACCTGATAGGCTGCAGTCTATGGGGTTGGGAAGAGTCAGACACAACTGAGTGAATTCACTTTCACTTTTCACTTTCATGCATTGGAGAAGGCAATGGCAACCCACTCCAGTGTTCTTGCCTGGAGAATCCCAGGGACAGGAGAGCCTGGTGGGCTGCTGTCTCTGGGGTCGCACAGAGTCAGACACGACTGAAGCGACTTAGCAGCAGCAGCAGCAGCACTGAAAGGAAAGCTGGAAACTGTAGTTTTTAGCTGTGTGGCTGTGTGCCCATCCATACCTTGGAGGTTACATTCCTGCAAGAAAGAAGCAGAAATCTGATACTGGGAAGGAGTCAGTAGCCTCTGCCCTCGGAAGGTATGGGCTGAATCATGCAGTACTTTGTAGGGAGTGGGGAGGTTTTTAAAGCAGAGCAATACTGTGATTTAAAAAGTATCTTTCATAGGACTTCCCTGTCGGTCCAGTAGTTAAGAGTCCACACTTCCAATGCAGGGGACGCAGGTTCGATCCCTGGTCGGGGAACTAGATCCCACCTGCCACACGACATGGCCAAAAAAAAAAAAGAGAAAATGTGTCTGTCACAGATGGGGCCAGCAAGCATAGGGCTGCTGTGACTGATGAAGGAAAGGATGTTGAGGGTGAGTCCGCTCGACTGCCTGGATAAACCTGGCCTTTGGATGGTTTGACCAGCTGAGGGTCAGTGGCTGCCAGGCTGCTGTTGCTGTAGATCTTCCAGAATCCATAGATGGACGTGTCAGGGTCTGGATTCAATCAGGAAGTGGATGTCCTTCATCTGAGACTTCCCCAGGACTGCATATTGTAGCTTGTTTTTTTATCATTTATTTTTAATTGGAGTATAATTGCTTTACAATGTTGTGTTAGTTTCTGCTCTACAACAACGTTATCAGATATGTGTATATGTATATCCCCTCCCTGCTGAGTGTCCCTCCCACCCTTCTTATCGCTGGTTAATAGTGTGGTTGGAGCTGTGGAGAAATGAGGACTGTAGAGAGCTTGATGTTTCCTTTCCTCCAGGCGGGGCCAGCAGCACCCTTTCACACATTGACCTTTAGTCAGCACCACGGGGCTTCCTCATGGGGCTCCCCTGGTAGCTCAATGATAAAGAATCTGCCTTCAGTTCAGGAGATGCGGGCTCAATCCCTGGGCCGGGAAGATCCCCTGGAGGAGGAAATGGCAACCCGCTCCAGTATCCTTGCCTGAAAAATCCCATGGACAGAGGAGCCTGGTGGGCTGCAACCCAAAGGGTCTTGCAGAACTGTACACGACTATGTGACTAAGCACACAGTCACACCAGCACCAAGAGAGAGGGCAGGTCTGTTGACAAGCTGCTTCAGTTCCTGGCTCTCCTTCCTGCACTCTGTTCGGGAAAATCATCCTGACACTTCCTTGATTTGTCAGTGTGTCGAGCTGAACACCTCTACCTAACACGCTTGTGAAATCTTTACCTGTTTAGAACAAAAACTTCCTGTTGAGAAGAGCCTGGGAACCCCCCAGCATTTGTAGTGCACCTGCTGGGAGAGGGGAGGCAGATGGGAGAGGGAAGGATATAGTTTACAGTCAGGTGGCTGAGGCTTCTCACACAATCTGCTGCTTATTTAACTGTGCGACCTTGACCTACAAGGTACTCCACAGTGTCTGTGAATCTGCTTCCTCACATATAAGTCAGAGCAAATATTATCTACGTCTCAGATTGCTGGGAGGACACACTGAAGGCTCCTGGCTGGGTGCTTGGCACTGTGAAAGCATTCCTGGGGAATTCTCGAAGGCTCTCATGTTTGCACAACCTGGGGCCTCAGATGTGTCTTCTCCACGTGGCAGAGGTGGTGTCTCCCTTCTTGGGAGGTTCTTGGGGCACCTGGCCCTGCACCCAAGGTTATAGAGATCTTCCTGGGTGGTCTTTATCATCTCTTCCTAATTCTCTGGGCCTGCCGGGCAGCTATGAGACTCGCTGAAGTTTATATGGCAAGTCACATTACAGAAAAGTCAAATATACAGAATGTTTTTCAAAAGGCTTTTTGGCAGAGCCTCACCTTTGATACTTTATCTCCTGGTCATCATATGCTTTAAGGAAAACGATACCTCTTGCGCATGAGGACCCACACTGTAAATATGTTGACCTTCAGCCCTGAGAACGTGGAAGGACAGGGGAGTCTCAGTGTCCGAGCAGCTGCCAGTGTGCTCACAAGTGACCCAGCATTCTTAGAAGGGATTTTATTTTTATTTCTTGGAGTCCGTTGCCTTGCCCACCACCAAGTGGCAGTGACACCAGAAGATTCTAGCCCCTTGTGTGGGGACATCGTGCAGGAATGTGTTGGTACCTTGCCCATCCTCCTGCGGCCAGGCTGGCTCAACATTTGTGCAGCAGGTCTGTGTTTAGTCAAGAGCTGCCATCAGTCAGGTGTCAGCCCTCCTTGACCCCGAATCCCCTCAGCTAGATGGTGGTCATTTTATGGCTTTGAGGCCTCCCCTGGAGATGAGGTTGGAGTGGGAACTTACTCCCCACTTGATTGCAAGACAGAGAAGTATTTCCTTAGTTAGGAGCCCATCTAGGGCTTTTAGAGGGTGTTTTGTCACTAGTGGGAGATGGTAAAGAAATATGAGACATCTGCCTTGAGGGTGGGCTGTTGACTGTGGCCAAGGGGAAGGGAAGGACCGTCACTCAGTTCTCCGCAGACCTTTGCAGGGTGGCAGAGCAGCTCCGGCCTGGTGGGGGCTGGCTGAAATGCCAAGTGTGCTAGCCGTGACATTTCCCACATGAGGCAGAGAATTCAGAACGTCCACGTGTTCCCTCTGCAGTCCCCAGAGCTCCAAGTGAAATTCGAAATGTCTTCACTTTCCACTTATAACTCTTTCCTCAGCACTTGAAACACCATGCTGACTTTTCGAGTCATAACGTCCTTCTACAGTGAAGCTTTGCATGTTGACTTAAGTAAGAAGGGGTAAGCAGGGGATGGTGGGAGATTTGAGGGGCTAGCAAGTGCCTTCCATGGGTTTCTGCCCAAGAAGGGGTGAAGTTGCCCACTGAACACTCTTTGTTTACCTACGCCTTTTTTCTTATGTGGCCTTCCTGTTAAATAAGAAGATGCTATGTCTGTGGTGTAACCTTTCTTCTGGGCACAGGTGTCCACATTCTTCCTGAAGAAGACAGATTAATTCAGCTTGGTGAGCTCAAAACACCATCCTGTCTAGGAGGAGGTGGTATTCAAACTGGGCCTTGACGGAGGGGTACCTGTTGGTTTAGTGGCTGGAATCCCCATGAGAATATAAGAATTACAGAGGCAAGACTGTGGCTGTTGTGTTTATGTTGTGTCTCCTGTGACTGTGGGACTCAGGATATAGTTGGATGATGATGGATGGATGGAAGGAAGGAAATGTCGGAGGATAAACAGGTGAATGAATGAATTAAATGAAGGCCAAAATCTTACCTATGTGGGGACATGGCTTGAATGGTAAAATAGTGGCAGGAAGGAATCTGGCATGTTGCTGAACTTATAACTGGTTTGACCTAAGTATAGGGTGATTGAGAGAGAATGGCCAGAGAAAGGGTTGGGAAGAAAGCCCAAATGACGAAGGCACGAGAATTTTGGCTTTACTTCACAGAAAGTGGGCAGCTAAACAGCAGGAGCTATTTCAGGTAGGTCTGGCAACAAACATGCCTTACTCTAAGTTTCAAGAGTAGAATTTAAATTGGAAAAAGATCTCTGACATGGCCCGATCTGACCTCTCCGTGCTGCACGTAAGTAGTGCAAGACTCTGGCTACAAGTGCCAGGGTTAGGTCACTAGCGGCAGCAAGGCCACCACCAGATCCTGGCTCTCATCTGTCCATCTTCTTCCCTCCAGACGTGTGCAACAGCACCGACCTTCCGGAAGTCGAGATCATCAGCCTGCTGGAGGAGCAGCTGCCCCATTACAAGCTAAGAGCCGACACCATCTACGGTTATGACCACGACGACTGGCTTCACACCCCCCTCATTTCTCCAGATGTCAACATTGACCTCACGACCGAGCAGATTGAGGAGACGCTGAAGTACTTCCGTGAGTGATTCCCCTTTCCTGGAACGCCCTGTCCTCCGCGCTTAGCCACGGGCGCACATGTGTGCGTGTCCTGGCTGCTGTGTCTTCTAGCCTGCTCTATGTGGAAAGTACTTGAAGAAATGTGGCTGTGGGATTTAGCCCCATAAAAGGCCTCACTTGACATTGAGTCTTCTGGAGAGAAAGGAGTAGTGGGGAACAAGTATGAGTTTTCATTTGAACCAGCTTTCTCTTAACCATGCAGAAGGTTAGAAGATGCTCCCATTTCCCTCCAGAAGTACCATGTGAGTCCTTAGCAGCTTGTATTGGGGAGGAGCTTATCTGCACTTAAAACCCAAAGTATTGGAAACCTCAAGACTGCTCAGTGTTTATAAGACATAACACGACATGCCAAGGCTGCTGATTTGCGCGTGAAAGTCCACTCAGCTGGTTAGTCAGGAGAGGCAAGATGTTGCTGCAGCAGCAGACTGGTCCTGCTGGGCCTACAGAGCTGACACCTGTAGGGTGAGCAGTATACTAGGTGGGACTTCTTTCAGTGTGTTTGTGATGACAAGGGCGTGAAACCTGATTTGGCAGACTTGAAAAATATACAGTGATTTAAAAAATTCACACCAATGATATTTTTTTCTTTTTAAACTGATGTATAGTTGAATTTCTGGTGTTCATTCAAGAGGTAGTTTTGATGTAATTTTTCTCTTTAGAAATTCATGGCAGCTTTGTAAGATTGGTAAGACCAGTTCTCTTTTGTTTTGACACTCTTGATTTAAAACTCAAGTTGATTTGAACCTAGTCTAAATTAGTGTGACGTTACTTACGTATCCATGTATCATCATATCACCTTTTTTAAAAAAAAAACAACAAGAAACAACAATCCTGTTTCTATTTAGCAATAACTAGGTTCACAAGCAGCTTATTGTGCTTCTGTAAAGTTTTCTGTAATTATTTTCTCTAATACAAACCAATTTCCAATATTCTTGAACTCATGAAATCATTACTAATTAACAAGTGAGAACTTGTAAGTTTCTCCTTTAGCATGTATCTGGGCTGTTTTCACGTTTATCTATTAGATATTAATAAGAAAGGAATTTTGTTTAAATTGGCCTGTGTTTTAATACTTCGTGTAAATCCTGCAGTCTCTTTGTGAGCACTGCAGATAATCAGTTTCGATAGGAGTAAAAATAGAATAATCCACACCAGGGCAGTATGAAGTACATTAGACTTGAACTAATGTCCAAGTTGATGCTTTAGAACTTCTAGTATATCTTGTAGCCTAGAGGAGGCCTGTTACAAGTCACTTTTGTTTACTCATAGTACGTGTACACCCAAGGAGACGTGGTATTGTATGGAAAACCTTGTCCTGGGTGACCTCTCAGGTAGGTTTCGTATTTGTTTCCTTCATTCTGCTTCACAGTAGAATTATTTTTCTAGAAATCCCTGCCTGTTACTTACTCTTCTTTAACAGACTCTCCTATGATTTTCTAGGATCCTGCTTGGCCATTTCTGCTGAGGGAGGCTCCTAGGTCCCTCACATACACACTGATTAATCACTTACAATCACAGTGTGGTTGGAACACCACCCAAGGGTAACACTTTACTGTTGTCAGAGACCTTTCATAGGAATGGCCCCTTCTCATCCCTGTAAAATGGCTATAGTTTGTTTGGGCCAGGTTGATTTTATTATCAAGGAAATTCAAGTATGAAAGGCTCATTGTATTTATTCAATAGCACTGATCTATAGCTTCTAAAATTCTTTTCAGTAGACTTGAACAGACATTGTGACTTGTTATTATTTGTTTTACTTCTACTGATATATGTAAAGGAGAGAGAGAAGAAAGCATCCTGGTGGAGTCTGGCAGTACATAACACAAATTATAATAAAACTACAAGAACTGAAAATATATGTTGACCAGATATTCTGAAAATTTTTAGAGCATGGTTGCATCTAAGTCTTACTTTAACTCTGCATTTTCTTCTGTGGTACATGTGATGAGGGTAAAGTGGGTATTTGCTAAGTATCAGTTAATTGAATGATCAAGCATTAACTTTTAAATACAGCGCCAATAGAGCAGGGCTTTCAAACTGAGGTCCTAGATCTTCCCAACCCAGGGATCGAACCCAGGTCTCTTGCATTGCTGGCAGATTCTTTACTGTCTGGGCCACCAGGGAAGCCCAAGGTCCTAGAACTACCCTCCAAGGGATCTATAGAGAGAAATTGGGGATTCTATTCACTTGTAAAGGAAAAAAAAAATTTGCATCCTTAATTTCGTAAACGTCTAACTGAAATGCAGCATTTACTTTCATTATAAACGTGGAAAACAAAGCACAGTGGTATTACTAAGACCTGTGACTTAGTCACCAGTAGAAATCACGGATATTTTCATGTCATGCTACAGAAGAAGCAGATATGGAAGAAATAAGATCTTTACTCATCTCTGCTTTGAAATTACTTTCGTTATTAGATGTGCTGATCTTGCTATTTAATGTGCATTGATAAAGAAGCACTTTTATCACAGACCTTTTCTTGAAGTTTTAATAACTGCATTGTAGTACAGTCGCTTCTTTATAGTCCTTTGTATCTTTTGTCTTTAAATCTTTCTGCTGAGGAGGGGTCTGTGAGCCTTGCTGAGCCAGAGGTCCGTGGAAGCACAGGTTAAGAGCCCTGCTCTGTATTTGGCGTCCTTTCTGGATTTCATCTGTGTGTTTACATGTGTAACCCAGGAGATGCCATGGTTCACACCACTGTGACTCACCCATGTGTTTTTCTTTGTTTTGTTTTTTTTTAATTTTATTTTTAATTGGAGGATAATTACTTTACACTATTGTGATGGTTTCTACCATCACTAGTGTGTGAAATCAGTTGTGAGGTGTGTGGGAAGACAACATAAACCGTCCCTTCATTTTATTTTTTTTTTAATTTTTTTGGAAGTAGAGACGTCCCTTCATTTTAGATTTATTTTCTGCATCAGTCAGGGCAGTGGGTTGGGAATCAGGGTAAGGGGTTCTCCAGGGGGTTCTGATACACTCCCCAGGTGAGACTCCCTGGATAATAGGCTCACCTACACCATTGCTTCAGAGATCAGAGTGGACACCTTGGGTGTCAGAAGGTGGGTTAACACTGATCTCCTTTGCCCACATGTCATCCCTCAAAGGAGACAAGCAATGCTTCGTGTTTTAAATCTGGCCCTTGCCTGGATTGTTAAGGAGGGGCAAGAAGGCTTTGGGTATCCACCTTTACCTGGTGGTAGAATGATCTTTTCAGATAGATTTCAACAGTCCAGTGGATGTTTACCCGTGCAGAGTCTGAGGGACACACAAAGTGAAAACGACCTACACAGCAAATGAACCCATAAACGTGGGACAGTTAAGATCTGATGGTCCAGCAAGAAGAAAGGATAGTCTTACTAGTGTGCCAGGCACAGTTTTTTAATGCTTTACAGATATCTCAGTTACTTCTCACAGTGACCACTGAATCAGAAACTCCCGCTGTCCCTCATGCTACTGATGAGGACACTGAGGCTCAGGGAAGTTAAGTTTGCTCCAAATCACAGCTAGTAAGGTGGGGTCCTTTTTTTCCCCATTTTATTTATTTTTTAATCGAAGGATAATTGCTTTACAGAATTTTGTTGTTTTCTGTCAAATATCAACATGAATCAGTCACAGGTATACATATGTCATGATGGCATTCTGAGTTTCCAACCTGGATTGTCTGGTCTAACTTTATGTCTTAATTAATGATTCTCTCAGAGAAGCTAAGTAAGAAAAAAATTCAGTTTAAGAATAAAGTTCATTTAGTAAACATGAAAAATGCAAACCCTGTTTTAGAATATGTCAGTAGCTTATTTTGTTCATAAAAATGTGTCTGACATATTCAAAATTGTTTTTTTTTTTCAAAAGGTCATTGTCCCAAGTGACACTTAGCCTGATGTAGCTTAGTTTCAAGATGAGGTTTCCTACTTGCCTGCAGTTTTCTCCCCTGCATCCTGTGGTCTGTAGGTCATGCTTCCTGAATTCAGGTGGAAATGACTGTGTGCTATAGATTTTTCTAATCGCAAAGTAGTCGGTGGACACCTGCCATGAGGACTGCTGTGTTGGTGTGTGGATAGCTGTGGCTCCTTCTGCTTCCTTTCCCTAGGTCCATGTTTTTGGTAACTTTTTGGTTAAAGAGCATTTGTCAGAAACGAAATCTGTCTGTATCTCAAGTGCAAATGATCTGCTGACGACTTCACCAGAACAGTCCTTTCCCTAAGAAGAGAAGTGTTGTTAGTAGCCGGTCGTGTCCAACTCTTGGCGACCCCATGGACTGTAGCCCACCAAGTTCCTCTGTCCATGGGATTCTCCAGACAAGAACACTGGAGTCGGTAGCCATTCCCTTTTCCAGGGGATTTTCTTGATCCAGGGATTGATCCCAGGTCTCCTGCATTTCAGGCAGATTCTTTACCATCTGAGCAACCAGGGAAGTGCCAAGAAGAGGTTGTAAAGCAGATGAGAGTTTCAAGACATCACCTCATTTTATGCTTTTGCCATAAAGTACTATTAATGAATCAGTCAACAAGTGTTTATTGAATGACTAGTATGTACCTGTAATCTTTTGTGAGCTTGACTTTGTTTGAGTTCAAGTTGATGTTTTCTGGCTAAGGAAGTGAAAACATCTGATTACTGATTTTCTTTCACTGCCTAACCTAGGACTTTGCACCGGGTGGGGCCGACACCGGATGCTCTCAAGGCGCTTGGCTGACATCCTGTACCGAGTTGTCTACCTTGCTTGTGTGGAAGGAGTGGATGGGGTCTGGGCAACTGCAGTTAATCCAGCTCCCCGTCCCATTTTAATTTTGTAAAATTTAATTTAAACAACAACAACAAAGAATCAAAGACCATTCATCTAGACCAACTGTTACTGTACAGCCCCTGTCCGCTTCATGTTTATTTATTTATTTATTTTGCTTTTTTTTTTTGCTTCATGTTTAACAAGGCTGAAGTCCGCCTAGCGCCTTGCATGAAATAGGTACTTAACAAGTGCTAATTAAATAAGAACATGCAAAAGTATCTTTTAAGTTAAAAAACACGTTTATCTCCCTCTTTTTTTTTTTTTGGCAAAGACAAAGCAAAATTACAAACAATGTATAGTATAGCAAGATCACTTTGTTGCCACTTTCCAGAGACTGCCTTCATCTAACTCAAATCCTAAATTAAGTGACGTGAAAGACAGGAAAGTCACTTAGTCCTGTAGGACTCTATGCAAGTCTACGCAAGTCGCTCAGTCCTATACGACTCTTTGCGACTCCATGGACTGTAGCCCACCAGGCTCCTCTGTCTGTGGGATTCTCCAGGCAAGAATACTGGAGTGAGTAGCCATTCCCTTCTCAACCCAGGGATCTTCCCAACCTAGGGATCGAACCCAGGTCTCCCACATTGCAGGTGGATTCTTTACCATCTGAGCCACCAGGGAAGCCCAAAATGATCAGTGAAGCAAAAGTAAAGACTCCACAGTATGCACTGAGCCTGTGCAAACTGAATTAGATTACACACAATGCTGACCTTCTAAAGGGAGGGATCACAAGTTATATGAGGTGTGACCTAAGAGACAACATGGTGCGTTTGTGTTTGTGTGTGTAGGAGGGGTGCGTGTGGTGCACTGACATTGTGGCGGGTGGGGTTGAAAGAAGGAAGGAAAGATGAATGATGGGTGTCGGGGAAGATTGTACAGAGGATGGAGAAGGGATCTAATGGCTGGGGAAAACATTTCATTATCCTTTGCTAACAAATAACACTAAAATGTATACATTATAGTATACTTATAAACACTTGCCTGGAGTTTTCTCATGTAAATGCTATGGTACTAGTTGTGCCTTTCTGTCATTCTGAAGACCTCAGGCCATTTTGTTTGCAGGTGAGGACCTGAGGGAGCCCTGGAATTGTGCCTTCTCCCCTCTTACGCTCACTCCTCATGTGAGGCAGGTTCTTCCTTGGGCCCATTTTCATCGCTTTTTCGCAGAAGTCTGCAGGTGGACTTCTGCAGACAGAGAAGCTCTGGCTGCACAGCCACTTCCCATGTGTCAGCGACACACAGTCAAGGCCCCCCACCCCACCCCCTGCCATCCTCATCCCCAGGTGTGGGCCAGGGTGTCAGGCATCGGTGCGGAGGGGAAATAGAAAATGCTTATCTCTGAAGGTCCAGAGCGGCCACACCCATACCACACCAGGTGCCGACGGTACCAGGAACCCCAGGATCTGGTGAGCAGGGCAGCTGGGTGCTCATACCAGGAGACAGATGACCATGACCTTAGGCCTGCTTTGTCACCTGGCAACTGCCAGCTTCCACTCTTTCTCACCAATCCAGATTCCAGTGTTGGTGGGTCTTTGCTTTTTTTTTAAGAACAAAAATGGTTGGCAAGCAATCCTGTACGGATTGACTGTTTTCCTTTGCAAGGGAATCCAGCATGTCTAACACAAAGCTGGAACAGACTCAGGTGGGAAATTGACATGACAGCTCAGCTTGTTAGCCCATCTGCACCCCCCTCCCCACCAGTGATGGGCTCAGGCCTAGTAATTCTGGATTATGGTTTGTGTTCTGCGCTTCTGATTTATGTTTTGAACCCTGGAACATCTGCTATGTGACCTGCTGGTCCAGGAATGAGATGCTCCATGCAGCCCTCCCAGGGTGCAGGAAGCAAACTGGGAACCCCAGCAACACATCAGAACTCTGTTTCTTCTCTGTGCCCTCCTCAGGTGCATGAGTGATTTTAATGAGGGCTTCCAAGCTGGGGTACTCTTTGTCTCTGTAGAGCTTTGTTGGGTGCTGTCTGCCGCCTCTGTTCTGTCCCCATCTTCTCCCTGGAGGTGGCATGGGTGCCTGCTTTTCCTGTGTCTGAAATGAGGTGGAGATGGTTTGGGAGGGGGTAGTTGACAGCAAGCTGTTTGTTAGCAGCCTGCCTTCTGCCATGGGAGCTCAGTGACTGGCAATGGCAGTGTTTTTAAAAAATAAAGATCAGAAAGAAAACTCTGCAAAAGCATCCTGTTAGTTAATTTTCTGCAGCCGGTGGAGGGAAGGCCTGCTTGTCAGCCTGTATTTTATGCGAGTGCCCCTGACGCCGTCAAGAATGGAGGATTAGGAAGCCCTCCCCTCTTCTGTCCTGGCTGCCCTGGGATGCAGATAGAAGGCTTGCAGTACTTCCTGAAGGGAGGAAAGCTCTGGAGACCAGGGGCATGTTGCAGAGGAGGATTGGGGCCCTGAGTGGTTCTGCTTCCAGCCAGAGGGAGGAGCATGGGGAGCTACCCTTCTCCCACCTGCTTGTCTGGTTGGCCACTCGGGGGCCCTGGTGTGGCCCGTGCTCATCATCTGGGGTGTGGAGGAAGATGGCATGTGGCATGTAACATCTGAGACACTTCAAGGCAAACTCATAACTGCATCAGTTGTAATTTAATCCAGAATTGTTAGCACGTATTCATTTTTTAAATGTGTGAATAATTTATTTTCAATTCTTATTGCATACATATATATGCATATGAGTATATAAAATTATGTATGTGTATGTGAATTACTACACAGCTAATAGTTTAAAACTTAGAAATTTTATTATATTCTTTTAATCATTTAAGTTGGCCGCCTGATAGGAAGACTCAACTCATTGGAAAAGACCCAGATGCTGGGAAAGATTGAGGCCAGGAGGAGAAGGGGGCAACAAAGGATGAGATGGTTGGATAGCATCACTGACTCAGTGGATATGAATTTGAGCAAATTCCAGGAGATGGTGAAGGGCATGGAAGCCTGGCATGCTACAGTCCACGGGGTCACAAAGAGTCAGACAAGACTTTGCAACTGAACAGCAAACATTTGTTCGATTAGGACTTCTCTCGTAATTAGAGTCTTCTTAATTTGGCGTGCCTAGTCTATTAGATTCTCCGAAATGCTTACGAAAGAGGACACATAACTAACTTTGCAGCTCAGGAGCCGATCCTCCTCCTACCTGGGGGTAGTCGTGGCCACAGCATCAAGTTTTCCTATTCTGTTACCTGCCTCCTCATTCCATATCCGGTTGGCTTATTCATAGCCACCCTACTTGGAATGATGTTCATGCAGTGCTTTATGAAAAATATTAGTGACAGAAATAGAACAGTCACACACACCTACCCTCCCTTGCTCAAGATAAATTAAAAAAATCTCCCTATTATATTCCACTTTCCTTTTTATGTCAGTTGCCTGATTCACTTGGTTGCCCTTTTGTTTTCATGTTCATTGATATTCATGGTCTTGACAACCTTTAACTGTTATTGATTGTATTTTCTTTTTGATGTTAGAATTATCACAAGCTGGCAATGTGATGTCCTTTCAAGTGGGCTCTGACGCCTGATCGCTCCTACCCCAGACCTTTTGGAGTGGTTGTTTACTTTTGTGCAACGTGCTATTGCGGGCCTGTCTTGATTTTTCCTGCTCCAAGACATGGAATCAACAACTCTCCAAGAAGCCCTGTTAAAGTTGGCATCAGAAGGCTGCTCTGCTGAGGATGGGTAGAGAAATATCCCTTTAATTCCAACCCCCTTTTTTCTTTCAAATTTTATTTGTAAATACTCCTTCAGTGTTTTCTCAGTTATTGACAGAAAAAGTTTTGGAGGTGGTTGGTGCCTGGTTTGTATTCAGTTGTTCTTGGTTTTTGCTGAGTGATCCTGGTCAAATGACTTCAGCTCTCTGAGCCCCCTTCCCTCGTCTGCCCAGCGAGGGGGGTCTTAAGTGAGTGAGCGGTGAGGGGCTGAGGCCTGATGTGCAGTCAGCACTCCTTAAATAGTGTTGAGTGAATGGACAGGGGCTTCTCTCAGGCTGCTTCTGGGACCTGTCCCGATTCCTGATCCGGGGGTGGGTCAGGAAGATCCCTGGAGAAGGAAGTGACAACCCACTCCAGTGTTAGTGCGTGAGAAATCCCATGGACAGAGGTGCCTGGCAGGCTATAGTCCAGAGTCGCAAAGAGTCAGACGCCACTGAGCATGCACGCACACCTGGATTTTAACCTTGGAATCGTCTCTGCAGAGTTGTGAATGGATTACTTTATCCTTTGGAGCCTATCACACAGCAATTTTGATATAGATGTTCAATTTAAAACTTGCTCAAAACAAAAAAAAACTTGCTCAAGGCCGATAAAATTCACCCATAAATGATACTGTTTCTTTACTCATTTCTTTCTTTTGCATTTTCTTAAAAAGTAAATTAGATGTATACAATCTTTGGATTTGATAAAAGTCACGTTCAGTGATATGGTCAAATGCTATTTAGAAATGGCACCTTCCCACCCCTAGATTACCAATCCTGCTCATTACTGTGAACTCCAGGCCTTTTATTATGCTGGAACAAAGCTAATAAATGACGTTTCTACCTCATTTCCCTAATTATAGCTTAGAAAATTGTGCTATCTTTTTAATTGCTCATACTGGCTTGTTTCCTTTTTTAAAGAGTTAGAGTGATGAAGATGATTGCAACTAACATTGGTTGCAGACTCCCTTTGTCCCAGGCACTGTGCTGAGTGCTCTCCCATGCATTAATTAATGCCTCACCCTGTCTATGCGACAGATAATTATAGTCACGCCATTTAGCAGGTAAGACTCAGGTGTCTAAGAAGGTCACAGATGGCAAATGAGGAGCCTGAACCAAACTTCAGGCCGTCTAACTCCAAAAGCCCTTGTTCTGAGCTATGATATTAAACTGCCTGCCATTAGTAGTCTATCCATGTATGTATCCATCCATCTATCTATTCATTATTTTTTGCTTCTGTGGTGATATGGTATATAAATAAAATATTTTAAAATTTCATAGCACTGTGAGGTAAATGTGCCAAGCCTTTGTTGAAAAGTGTTAGTCGCTCAGTCATGTGCAACTGTTTACGACCCCGTAGACTATAGCCCTCCAGGTTCCTCTGTCTGTGGAATTTTCCAGGCAAGGATACTGGAGTGGATTGCCATTCCCTTCTCCAGAGGATCTTTCCAACCCAGGGATCAAACCCAAGTCTCCTGCTTAAGCCTTTGTTGAAGAGGTTTCTAACTGCACCTGACTTTTCTATGATGCTTTGTGGAGTTTGCATTCTTTGCTGCTTTATCCTGCCTTCATTTTGAAAGTTCATACTAGACCTCACCCCCTCTACTGGATTGAACCTGTTAAACATGCTGATTTTGAGGAAACTGTTAACTGTCCATCAGTTTATTTATGAGACCTATAATCATCTTTCAGAACCACCTTAGGGAACTTTAAAACAAAAACCTCAGAAAACCTTAGGACACCAGCCTCAGCTCATCTGTCATGAGGAGTGACATCCGAGACGCTGCCTGGTGGTTTGCTGTGGTGTTCTTGAGAGCTGCCATCGATGGCAGAGAGACAGGATAAGGACCAAAGGGAGAGATGTGTTCAGATAATGGGGGCAGTTACAGCAGGAATTAAAACTGTTGGCTGCTGACTTTAAATAGATGAATGTCCTAGAAAATTTTAAATGTGTATCCAAGTTGGGGTCAGGGAGAGGGAAGGGCATATATAAACCACCGCCCCCTCAACATACACACGCAAATAGTTTTCCTCTGAACTACCTACTACTCATACATACAGTTAGGCAGATACACACACATATATACATACACACACACCATAAAGTCTACCCCCAAGTCTTTTTTTCCTATTGAAGAGCCTTGCCATGAAGTGTCGTCTGGGGGCCAGCAGCCTCGTGAGCATGTGAGAGCTTGTTAGAAATGCAGAAAATTGTGTGCAGTTTTAGACTTGAGGCATTAGAATCTGCACTTTAGCAAGAGCTCCGAATAATTCACATGCACATTAAAGCCTGGGCAGCCCTGCCCTAGAGGGATGCCTTTTCCTCCAAGTTCATTAACTAGGGCATCATGTGCCTGTGGAAGGAAAGAGGGAAAGCCTCCCTGTTTGATCACTGTGGAAGGAAAGAAGCTTGCCCTCCCAGTAGTGGAAAAAAGTCCTTTTACTATTACTCATTCCCACATTATACAGTCTTGAGTAGAAAATTAAGAGGAAAGCTGGACCAAGCTGGCACATTTGTTGCCATTGATGGTTACAGTACCCGGCTAACAGGCTGGTGAGGTTCCATAGGTAGTTTTGCTCGAGGGCAGCAGTTTTCAAGGGAGATTTTGCTCCCACGGGTCATTTGGCACCATCTGGAGACGCTTTTGGATGTCACATCAACAGAGAGACAGGGTGGTTCTTCTAGCACCTAAATGGGTGGAGGCCATGCCCAGGACAGCGCCTGCCACAGAGAACAATCTGACCCTAATTGTGTGTCTGTAGTGCTGTGGTTGAGCAACCCTGTTTAGCAGATGAGTTCAACTTATAGCAAGTCTAAAATCTATTTAATTATCCATTACCCATTTAAATGAAACATTTCAAACATGCTAAATAATTAGGACTAATAAATGTTAGCTTCACTTTCCTTTTTTTTTTTTGTAAGAAATAAAACGTTGTTGTTTAGTCGCTGAGTTGTATCTGACTCTGCGACTCCATGGACCGTAGCCCAACCAGGCTCCTCCGTCCATGGGATTCTCCAGGTAAGAATACTGAAGTGGGTTGCCATTTCCTCCTCCAGGGGATCTTCCCAACCCAGAGATAGAACCCTTGTCTCCTGCTTGACAGACGGATTCTTCACCACCAGGTAAAGCCACCAGGGCAGCCCAAGGAAAACGTTCACAATGCATTTATAAGGACAGTTTCAAAGTCCTATCCCCTCACTCCTTTCCTGGAGGGAACCACCTTCCTGAAGGTGGACTGTTTCCTTCTGGTATATATTTTTGTACTTTGATAACACATTTTAGTGTCCATGAAAGCAGTCTATCTTATTGCACAAGCCCCTCTGTGATGGCTTTCTCCTCTACTTGTATGCTGCAGGCTGTTTCTCCAGGAGTTTGAGCCAAGGCATGAACAGAGAACAGGCCTGTATCTGTATGAAAATGGTTCCCTTTTCTGAGAAATTTACATTTCCTTTAGGCAGCAGTCGAAATTTTTAAGGAAAGATGTTTAATGTTTAAAATCAGGTTGAGGAAAGAAGTTGCAGATTTTTAAAGGGGTTGTTTTTCAAATGCAGAGTCCCTAGTGACCCAGAATTAAGCAGATAGATAAACTTGTCCTGACATTTATTGGAAGAGATGATGGTGATAATGTTCCTGGCGCCACCCCCTTCCCTGCCTGCACGCCCTCCTTTCTCCCAACGTGGCACCTCTCAGCCCCTGCTCCCAGCATCCTTGGAAGACATTTCCTCCATCTCTGCATCATTCCCCCCCGCCCCCCCCCCCCCCCGAGCTGGCCTGTTTCTATGGCAACCGTTAGATTGAAAGATGAGCGGGAGTGGGGCAGCGAGGCTGGAGTGAGACCTCGGGGTGGTGGTGTGTGTCCCTGACGTCACCCTCTGTGCTCGCGGATAGGACGGCTCTGGCTACTCCCATTCAGGGCTGCTGGCCACTGCCGCTTTATTAGCAGGACTGCCAGGGTCTCTGATAGCTGTGCTCCTCCTCTTCCCCCTCCATGGTTTTCCTTTTCACTGCCCCTTTTCCGTCCTGGCTCCAGACTGTCATTAAGGATGCTCAGCTTAATTCTGGTGTGTTTGGGGATGCTGTTCTGCCCGGCATTCTGGAAGGGCAGGGGGGCATGGCAGCGTTTCACCTGACGTCGATGGTGCCGTGAAGTCCATTCTTTCCTCTGCCAGAATACTGACTATGCAGAAATTTATCGAAGCGGATTACTATGAACTAGACTGGTATTATGAAGAATGCTCAGACGGTAATTATGGCTCCTGCAAAACAGAGCGGGGATGTGTAGGGCCATTGTCTCCCTTCGGGGGAGGGGGTGTCCTGGAACCTTCCTGGGGAGACGGGAGGAGGGAGGGGCACGGGAGCAGCACCGCATGGCTGTGACCGTTGTGAAGGCGTGGTGAAGAGGGGACAGCAGGTGGGCAGGGCTCGTGGTGGGGGGAGGCTTCTTGGCAGTCTGGAGATGGTGTTGGCATGCTGGGCTTGTGAGCATGGCACTTCAGTGGGACTGAATTCTCTCTGGGGTGATGCGTGTGTGTGTGCATTTGTGTGTGCAAGTGGAGATGTCATCATCTATGGTCCAGGGACTAGTGTCTTCAGGAAGTGGTCCTCTGGCCTTGGAGAATCCTGCTTTCCTGGGCCCAGACCTGGGAGCCCAGGGGAGGCTGGAAATAAAGGCAGAAGCAGCTTCCGACCTGGCAGTCAAGTCAAACGAATTATCTTGAGGGATCCCACAGAGATGGAGGTGGGAGATGTTGGGAGGGGCTGTAAGAGTCTGTATCCTTCCCGTTTGGGCAGGGAGGGTGTGGTGCATTCCAGAGGAGACTAGGCGGAGTTTCTGTGGCTGGAGCAGCCTCTGGAGGTTCCAGACACCAGGAAATGGCACTCAGGTGCATTCTCAGGCCACAGGGGAGGGGCCTCAGGCCCCTGTGGGGGTGGCATCAAATTGTATATGACACAGTTAACCTGTCGTCTTTAATTTCTTCTTTACAGTGACCCTGTATCACATGCCTTTACATAAACCCACGCACACAAGAGGACCCAATATCTATATACTTGAAGGGTCCATTCCCTGGTGATCATAATGTTCTCAGCCCACACGAGCCAGTAATAGGTAAAGTAACTGCTTTTTAATTGAGTCGGGAGTTTCAGATCACACTAACATGACTACATTTGGTTAACCTGAATGATGTAACTGGCTGGGACCTGGCCTCATTAATAAGCTGAAGAACTGCATAATTATCTCTGCATTTGCTAATTTCGGCCTTGACTGTGAGCCGCAGAAGAAAGGCCAAGAGCCTTTGTTGGAGGGGGTGGGTGGGTATTTAAACGTGCTGAGAAACTTCCCCAGCTGAGCTCCACCATCCCCGAGCGTTAGATGCAGACACTGCCGTGTCGAGTCCCTGTGCATCTGTAAACGTCGTGAGTGATGATGATGGTGGGCAGTTCCCAGGGTCGTGAGGGGGAAAGATGACTCAGTTGTTTTCTTTGGGGTATATTATTCTTAAAGCAAGTTCCTGTCCTATTCTAGGCAGCAATTATAAGGGTGCTTCTTTTCAGATTTCATCATTGACCTCTTGAATTTTCCTTGGTGATTTGTGACTCGCTGAACCCTCCATGACTTTTTAGAGGGTGGACCACTGGAGCACGGCACATTTGTTACGGCAGAGGGCCTGTCCCACCTCCACCGCCCAGTGGAGGTGTTGGGTGTGCCCATGGTTCCCCGGAACCATCCCGGAAGGGACGGAAGTGGCGGGGGAAGGTTTCTTACTATCTTGCCCTGATTGTGACACCGTCCAGCTTTATTTACACCCTTGTCTGAGGAAATAAAGGCAGTCACTCGCAGTGCTTAATCTGAAGGGTGAGAAGAGGCCTGCTCTTGTCTGGGTGTCTCTCAGAAGGATTTTCTTACCCAGCCCTTTCTTGGTTGAGTCTTTTGGCCCCAAGCAGCCAGATCTCTCTTCTTCCAGCAGAAAAGGAAAACAGAAAAAGAGGCAGCTCATCTGTCCAAGGGTAAATAAATGTTGATAGCAGTTACTGTCTGAGTGTATGCTGAGTGAAATAGTTGCTTTTCTCCTCCATACCAATTTGGGTGAAGTAGAAAGGCCACTGGGACAGAATTTGCTGGGACAACTGACATTTTCATAATCCCATTTTAAAGATAATTAGCAAAACAGGGAATCAAAGGAATGGAAGCTCAGAACTAATGTGGTTTAGGAAAGCCCACAAAAGGGAGTGGGGAATTCAGGAATATGCTAATATTGACAGTGCTTGTTTATACACGTCTGACTAGTTGGGTTCTTTCCTGAACTGCCAGGTTAGTCTGGAAATGGAGGCAGTGTGCCTTTGTTTTCATGCAGCTTTAAAACTGCAAAGCAGTCTTTGAATAGCCCTTTCATCTCCTGGTTCTGAACTTCTGGTGAGGAGGCCAGGTAGGAGTTAGACACACAGAGTGTTGCTTTGTCTCTCTTACTTATTTGTCATTGGAATCTTTAATGTGGGAAACTTCCAGGGAGCTTTTCATAGTAATAACAAAAGATGAGTCAAATGTTTTTTAAAAAGATGCAAAATCATCATTTATGTCATAGTTACTGACTGGCACTTAAGTTGCAAGGTTAGCACCGAAAAAGTAGTACATGAGGGTGGAAATATAGACTGCAGGACAATTAGGGATCACTCTGTTAAATGTGGACTTAAGAAATGGCTGCTGTTCTCTTTTGAGGTTTATTCAGTCTACTGACTGTATCCTTCCCCCGTAATGAGTTTTAGTTGTGGAGTCTTAATACTCTGTCTCAACCCCTCAGCCCCTCAAACACAATCAGACTCCAGAGGGTATAACAGGGGCATGGGGCAGATGCTTAGAATAGTAAGCAGTTGGAGAGGTTGATTGCCCAGTACCTTAAAGTGATTTTTAGAGGTTTGAAATAGCCAGTGATCAACCCAGTACAGCAGTGGCTTGTGCAGAATTTGCACACGTGCACTCAGCGTTTATAGCTTAAAATTCTAGCATCAAACAGGTTCCTGGTTACCCACATTAACTGTGTCCCATCTCTTAATTGCAGGAACTTCTAAAACCTGGCAAATCATGAGTCACCCCATTATTTAAAAAGCATACTCCCAGACTAACTGCAGACCAGGAGAGGCCCTGAGAAATCAGAATCTTTAGTGCCTGCTGTAGGTGATTCTTTGCAGCAGGTATGCTTGGAGAACAGTGCCATGGAGACCATCCCGGGGCCCAGGGGTCTGGAAGATGATTCTTTCTGTCTGTCATGAAATCTTAGGTTGTTTCTTGGCTCCACTGGTCACTTAAGAAAAATATGCTTAGAAAGAGTGTGAGGCCTTTTTAATTTTCAGAAAGGTTTGGGTTCAAGTATATGTCCCTGAGTTAAAGAAACGGAGTGCACTTTCATAATTATTCTAGAAATAGGCAGAATGGCCGGAAAAGCACGGCCCGCAGTCTGCCTTTGAGGCCCATTTTGCATTCTCTGTGGCTGTGTGGTATTTAAAAACAAAACTCAACTGATAAAGATAAAAGTGGTGTTCTTCACCATTTCAGGATTTGAGCCTCATCCCATCTAGCAAGTAGAAAGAAGCTCGGAGGAGCTGTATGAAATGGAAGGCTTTTGTAGACAGAAGGCAGTGGGGACAAGAAAAAGGATTATCTCATCTTTCTTTGGGGGACGAGTGGGGTCTCTCAGGCCGATTACCTCATTACTGCTGACCAGGAAATTCCAGGCTGTCTGGCTAAGACCTCATTCCTGGGAGAGGCTGAAGCTGCAATTAGGTCAGGTATTAAGTCTTGGTTGACTGCCCCTGGGGCTTAGCACAAGCGACTCCATTGGAGGCCTGTTGTCTCTGTTTACCAACAGTTAGGCACATCCTGGGACCCCATAAGCCTCCAGCAAACCCAACTCTCCCATCTGGTAAATGGGGACAACCCCACTGGGCAGAGCCATCTCGTAGGATGGTAAAAGCATGTAAATAGAGTAAAAGCTCTTTGTGATCAGCGAAGTGCTAGGCCAGTACTTAATATTATCTTTTCAGAAACAGTACTAGTTACTAAGTTCTTTTTAAAAATTCCTCTGAAAAGGTAACTGGTTTGTTGAGCAAAGTATAGTATCTTGCTGTATCTACCCTGTTTCTTGCTGTAATCTCTTTTGTAATCATCCACCCTTATGTCCCCTTTTGCAGCGTTACAGATTTGAATGTCAGGGTGGGAGATGGGGTAGTTCATACTGATTTTATAAATGGAAACACTCAGGCAGATTACACAGTGATTATTCTTACAACTTCTTATCCATGATGAAAATCCATGGTGTTACATTTAGGTGGCACATACGCTGTTCCCCGATTGCAGTGACCTCTAAAATGTCGCCCAGGGTCAGGGTGACTGGTTTGTGAGTGAAGTTTTGTCAGATATTTTAAGCATTCACTGAGAAACTGTTACTAGGCTTTTGAGATGGTTTTCTGACTTTCCTGCACTTGTGTCAAACGTAGGTAAGCAGGCCCCATCATGTTTCTTGTGGAATGTGCCCCTGGAGGTAGATACTGACCTTCCCTTTCCAGACATAGCACCTGAATGACTGCTGAGAGGATATTTTTTTTTTTTAAGAGTTAAATGTAAATATATGATGTAGCTGTACATTTTTATTTATCAGCAGCTTTAGTAAAGCAGAGGCAGAAGCAAAGGGCTCAAGAGCTGAGAGAGGGCCAGAGGGAGCACAGAGACCAAGTTTTCAGAGCTTTGTGTTTCTGTCTCTGTTTTTTAAATAGCATAAGCAAGGGCCTTGGGGAAGTGACCTTCAGCGACGGGCCACCTTGCTGTGTATGGTCAGGAAGTAAAAGGACAGCGAGGCTCATGGAAAGTGGAGCAAAGTGCATGGCACACAGAGGGGCAGGAGACTCTTGACTGTGGAGGAGGTGTAGCAGGAGCAGGCTACACGGGAGATGCAGGTCTAGGAGTGCCCAACTCCTGTCTAAAGACGAGGGGCAGCCTCGGGCGTGCCTGTGCTGTGGGACTTTTTGTGATGATGGAAGCATTCTGTACTGTCCAGTTTGGTAGTGACTAGCCCCTTGTGGCTGTGGAGTGTCTGGAATGTGGCTACTGTCACTGAATTTTGGATTTCATTTGATTTTAATCAGTTGAGATTTCAATGTAAGTAGGTAGCTCTAGTGGCTTGCAACTACTCTTTGGACAGAGGATGGAGCTTCGGGGAGATGTGTCCGTGGAGGTTATGTGAAACAGAGCTGGAGAGGACCCTCACAGGAAGAGGTCCCTCTGCCCACTGGGAGGCAAGTGACACTTCCCTCCCATAGCCTTGAACTTCCCTGAACCCGGCTCAGAACCCACTCCCTTCCTTCTTGCTCTGAGCCCTTGCATTCCATTGGTCCCCACTGCTGGACAGCACACACTGTAGCTGCTTGACTGTTGGGGTGAGCAGCTTCTCGAGGGAGGGCCGGGCCACCCTCAGCTCCACACCCCACGTCCGTGTCCCATGGTCCATCTGTCACCTGGCAGAGGGATGGCCAGGCCTTCTTGCTGGCCTTTAAGTATCATATTCTGCTTTGACTTTTGGAAAAACTGTTATCTCAGAGAAGATGCACTTTGGCCCATCTCTGCCTTCAACCCTGAAGTGAATGCAGAGGTGGATGAGGTTGGAGAATTCCCTCACATTCCTGCAGAGGAAGTGGGGCAAAGGAAGGGGAAGGGGTTTGAGGTGGGGGTGGGGAGGACCCTGAAGAATGAGGGAACTGAGAGAATAGGGCTGACATGGGCAGGCTAGAGTGGTCTTGTGTTCATGACACCATGTCCTAAATTTATTTTTAATTTGCATGTATATATTTTAAATTATATAATACAAAGAGACTTGGACATCATTTACTAAGGGTAGCCTAGGATTGAGTTAAGAGCTGAGTATAACCAACAGGTAATGAGTAAAATCACTTAATAGTATTTTCAAATATATGAAATCAGCTCTTGTTTTCATTTGTATATACTGCAGCCCCGCCCAGTAACCTGCACATCTCATAGTCCATCTGATACTCATGAATTAATTATGTACAAAGTGGAGATTTCTCCCTCCCTCCCTTCCCAGGCCTTAAGACTCACTGTCCTTTGAATTGAATTAACAAGCTCCAATTTGATAACGTCAATGAGATTAAAGAATGTATTCCCGCTCCCAGAGTGTATGCCTTTTATAAACATTATATTTAAACTTATGAAGATTTTCAAATGTGATTTTGTGCTTCCTGCCACTGAATTCCTACTGACCTGACTTTTTATAAACAACACATTTTTACCATTGTAAAATGTAGCAGTTCTTTTCAGGTTCCAGAAAAGTAACCTGTCAAGGCATATGTCTTTAGGTATTAATTTTAATAAAGTCTTTATTCTATTTCATTTTCTGTCTATAGGCACTGGTCTATGGTTTTCTATTCATTTTTATGGAGGTAGTGATTCAGTGTAGAGTACATTTTTAGCTGCCTAAGAAGGATCTGCAGCTTTAAAGATTCAAAGATGGATAAGACCAAGTTCCTGAACTTGTGCAGAGAATTCTTGCTGAGCATTTTGCCTCTGCTCAAGGCCTTCTTGGTTACCTGAGGGAGGTGCCTGGGCAGAGAGGTATCTTAGGCCTCCTGCTATAGCTTTTAGGAGCAGAGAGAACTGCCACAGTGTAGCGGGGAGGTGGCTAAAGCCCAGGAATTGTAGAATATGCTGTGATTCTCTGAGACACCAGTGCTTCAGGCTGCCTTTCAGAGGATTTGATGGAAGGACCTGCCATTTCACCGTTACAGGCAAAATCAAACAGTGCAAAGGAATTGATCATGAGATATGCAATAAAACTGGATTCTTTTTTTCAGGCAACTTTGCAAACTTTTAGGCGATAGATTTTACCCTCCTTATCCTGCAATTAGAAAAAAAATTATTTATAAATTTGGCTGTGAAACCATGGATGTAGAATAAGAGTGGAATTTATAAAATGCAGTTTAAAAAGAGCAAATGCAATATATTATTACCAAAGAAAGACTGGGATGAATTAGGCTTAACACAAGTAATGTTTCCTGCAATTTTCCCTTTTCCTCTTGCTAGAAACCCAAATGGTCTTTTCCTTCCCTGTTCAGCACTGTGTCATACTGTTGTCACACTCAAGATTTGTCTCCCTTTTGAGGCACACCCACAGAAACTCTCTCATGGAGAGTACTGGGCAGTCAGTCACCAGGGCACCTCCTCTGCCAGAGCCCGAACTTTAGACAGGTGTGTGTATCTGCTTGAGGCATAATTGGCAAATTACCCTTTGCAGTCTCTCCGTCAAACTTCCAGGAAGTCACCAATCCTCATTGCTTCTGGGGGAGGAAAGTGGGAGAAGAATCTGGATGCAGATAGCTGGCCTGACACCATGCACCTGCCTACTCCCCTCCCGTCTGACTCCATAGCACCTGTCAGAACCACCCCGCCCCCTACCTCCGTCCAGCCTCTCCCCAGGACTGGGCGGGGCTTTCCCGTTCCTGATAGGTGCTTCACCCCCTCCGCCCCGCCTCCTGGCTCTGGGAGCCACCCCTTTCCGGGTCCACCTGGGTGACGATGGGCCAGTGGCCCTGTGCACACCCGCCATTTCAACTGAGCCCGGGCATGTCTGTGGCCCCCACCAGGCCCCTGCGTGCGCCCCAGGGGCTCCGGCCCCAATGCCTCCTCCAGGAAGGCAGCCAGAAGCTCCCTCAAGGACAGCGCCTTAGGGTGATGTTTTGGCTTTGGGGTGACTTCAGCAATGTCCCTAAGAGATGTGGGAGAAGAAGAATGTTTTGAGTATGACTGCCAGAATGAAGAGAGGAAGCCCACCCGGGAGCAGCAGGAAACCCTGGACCTCTTGGAGGAGGGTAAATTCTGTTCTTTGCTCCAGTCTGATCTTTCCCTGTTAGCATCTATATAGAACTGGCTGTTTTACTGGTCTCACAGCAGTCTTCTATTTCCTCAGTGGAGTATAAGGTCAAGGACACATGTCTTACATGGTGACTGTAAAGCCACCAGGAGAGAAGCTGTGTTTCCAGCATCCTGGGACGTCCCCTTGTCCCCTTTTTTCTTTGTAGTTTACACCTCCCTCCTGGAAGACTGCTCACCGTCTTAACTTGTATCCCCTTTGATTTGTTTTGCCTGTTCTCGACTATGTAAATGGAATCAACAGTGTGTATTATTTTGTCTAGCTTCTGTTGCTTAACTGATATCTTTGAAATTCATACCTGTTGCAAATATCAGTAGTGCCCTCCCTCTTTGTGGCATCTTAGCACTTTGTTTTAAGAGTTTTCATTGTTTTCTTTTGACAGAATGAGTTTTGGTGGGTTAATAGAAACTTGAGTCATTATTAAATGTTTTTATTTTAGGAAATTGTTTATTTTAAAAAATTATTAATCACCAATTTGAAATAGGAGTTTTAAAATATATATATAGAGAGAGAAATATTTCTAACAGAAAAATATGAGCTGACATTGGAATTACCTGGGAACCTACCACCAGGCTATATCAAAGAGGTGCTGCTTTTTGAGAAGAGGGAGGGTATTAAATAAGGATATACCCAAATGCTGAGTGTGAGCTTCTTAGTTGGGCTTTTGGGGTTTTCACTTAGAGCCTAGAAAAAGAGATTTTGCAGGGGAGGGGGGAAATGGGGTAAAACAGAATGTTTAAAGAGCGACTGTGGGAAGTTCTTTAGGTTTTGAGTAAAAGCAATCAAAAGATTTTTTTTCAAAATTCTGCTCTCTGATGGCCCGTTTCCATGTCTTAAAATAACTTTTGTTTTTTAGATGGTTTATAATTGGCTGTATACCGAACGTGTTTATCTTTTGAGGTTACTACCCTGAAAATGTTAACACTTCACCTATAGGACAGTTAAAAGTGTTTAATTGGCAAAGGGGAGCGGGGAGCAGGGGCTTCCCTTGTGGCTCAGCTGGTAAAGAATTCACCTGCAGTGTGGGAGACCTGAGTTCGATTCCTGGGTTGGTAAGATCCCCTGGAGAAGGGAACGGCTACCCACTCCAGTATTCTGGCCTGGAGAATTCCATGGACTGTGAAGTCCACGTGGTCGCAAAGCGTCAGACACGACTGAGCGGCTTTCAATACTACTACTAGGTGGGAGCAGGGCTGAAGCCCGGAGCCCCACCCAGTCCTTCCCTGAAGATGATGGAGGTGAAAGGAGAGAGGAGTGACAGCCCGGGGGGACTGTGCATTTATTGGGTTCCTGGAGGTGATCAGGAGAAAGGCATCTCTCTGTTCTAGCAGAACCAGGGCTGGCCCAGACCTCACTAGATCAGCTTGTGTCCCTCAAAGCCAGGCCACTCGGCATGTGGACTGGGAGCTTGTTAGAAATGCACACTCTCAGGCAGCACCGCAGACCTGTTGGGTCAGGATCGACATTTTAGCAATACCTTCAGGAAATTCCTGTGCACATTAAAGTATGAGATGAGCTGCTGTTTTACACCATAGTAAGATGATTTTTCAAATCAATTATTGAGCCATATGGTTCTAAATGGAAGGTTATAGTAGGTTTTAGAAAAGTAGGATATATCCTTGTCAAGAGAAGTAAAAATATATTGCACATATTTTATATATATTTCATATATCTATATATTTTGAACCTTAAAAAAAAACTGACAGCCAGATGATAATGATGATGATAGCCTCTGTTTATCATGTACTTACTATGTTCCAGGCGCTATTCCAAGTACTTTTAAGTAGATTCATGCATTTAATCTTTAAAATAAGCATAGGAGTTTAAAGACTGTTATGATTTTCCATTTCATAGGTTTCTAAGAAGAAACGTAAGCAACTCATCTGAAGTAACACAGCTCGTAGGTGATTTCAACCCATGTAAACTGGCTCTAGGACCCTACATAGACTGCTCTTAAATACTGTGCTAGCAGTTCTCAAGGTGGGGTCCCATCTAGCAGCATCAGTGTCACCCAGGAACATGTTACAAAAGCACATTCTTGGGCCCGGCCCCAGACCTGCTGAGTCAGACATACTGGGCTGGGGCCCAGCGTCTGGGTTCTAACGCACCCTCTGCATGATTCTGGTGCAGCTTGCCCTGTGCTGGTCCATGCCTCACAGATGCCAGGGTCTCTACTTGGTGATCATCTTTGACGGAGGGGAGAATTGGGGACCTGCTCTGTATTTGCCCTCTTAAGGTAGTCTGTTACAGTTCTCTTCCTGCTCTTATTTGTTCCCATCCAATTTCCCTCCTTTCTCTAATAAAAAAGCTTTTAGCTGTCCAGAAGGTGAAAATAATATGTTCAAGACAGTAACTGCAAAAGAAAGATGCAGTTGATCCTCGGTATCCACAGGGGATTGGTTCCAGGACCACTGTAGATACCAAAACCCATGGATACTAAAGTCCCTCATATAAAATGGCACAATATTTGCATAGAACCTACACATATCCTTCCGTATATATTAAATCTCTAGGTTACTTATTGATACAATGACTAATACTGTGTAAATGCTATGCAAATAGTTGCCAGCGGTGGCAAATTCAAGTTTTGCTTTTTGTAACTTTTTGGAATTTTCTTTGTTTCTGAATATTTTCAATCTGGGGTTAGTTGAATCTGCATATGTAGAGCCCATGGATATGGAAGGCACACTTCATTATCAATGTGCCCAGTTTTCTTTGGAAAATAAATTTCACAAGACTTGCTCCCAGCCTGAAAGAAGTCTGTGGTGTAGATCAGGATGACAGGGATTTGGTTTGGAATGCTTGGTCTCTGTGTCCACTTTTGCTGGAAGCAAGGAGTTCACTGGGCAGGACTCTGTTTTCTTCTGATCCTGCCACACTACCACATGTGCAAGAGAAGTCTCTGTGAATAGTGAAAATACGGGCTTGATGTAGATGTAACCGTGTTCCCTGGATTCTGAGGTGGTTTCCTACACTGTTAAGAGTTCCTAAAGAGGTGCTTTTGATTGAAAACTGAAAGATAAAATTAGTTTGGGGTAACAGATCAAACCAGTCAATCCTAAAGTAAAATCAACCCTGAATATTCATTGGAAGGACCGATGCTGAAGCTGAAGCTCCAGTGCTTTGGGCACCTGATGCAAAGAGCCAACCCGCTGGAGAAGACCCTGATGCTGAGAAAGATTGAAGGCAGGAGGAGAAGGGGTGACAGAGGATGAGATGGTTGATGGCATCACTGTCTCAATGGACATGAGTTTGAGCAAACTCCAGGAGATAGAGAAGCTCAGGGAAGCTTGGCATGCTGCAATCCAGGGGGTCACAAGAAGTCGGACACGATTTAGTGACTGAACAGCAACACTAATATTGGTAGCCAAGGATACAGGAGACATATGTTGGTTCCTCCCAGGTCACCTTGTGGGAGTGATAGGCACTTCCTGATGTCACCCATTTCATCTTCAAAGTGGCCTTTGAAATAAGCATTATTTCCATTTTGTATTCAAAGCAACTGAGACGCAGATAGGTTATCCAGAGTCCCAGGACTATAAGCACAGAACAGGGCCCTCACCCTGCTGTGGGGTCTGCCCTCTACCACGCCTGGGCTCTCAGCTAGTAGAGCCGTGGGCCCTTGCCTTGCATTATCTCACATCATCTTCCTAACCCACGAGGCACCCAGAGAAGCAGCTTGCTTGGATCACACAGCTGTCAGAGGCAGCATGCCTCTTTTTATCTTCAGGAGAGAAAGTGTCTAGATTCTGTGTCCTTCTGGTCCCTGGGGGCTTGTGTGGTACAGAAACTGAGTTGATCTCAAGTGATTTGTTGCTGAGTGGTATTCTGAGGTGGGCTTTCTTGTTTTCCCCCCATCCCTGAGATGGAGCAGGGGGAGTCACAGTGTTGCTGAGCGATGGTGCAGTGGTCACACCCCTCTGTCCCCGAGCTGTGATATCAGCTCCAGGAGGATACTGGTGAACAGTGGAGTTTTCTCATCATATCCTTGTGGTTTGTTGTGGGGCAGTTTCCTCCCACTTTCTCGCTTTCTCGAGGAGGGGTCTTTGTCATGTTTTCTCACCTGGACGTTTCTGAGGCTGTCACCCGATTACCAGATTGGTCACTGATTTCCTGGCAGGTATATTCAGGATGGCCTTCGTGTAGCAGGATTTGAAAAGAGCATGTGGCGTGGTCTGGGGTTTACTGAGCCCTGAGACTGTGAGAGAGTGCACGTCCCCTCATCAGAGGTGGCTCCTGCCAGTCAGTAGGCAGTCTTTTGGACACAGGCCAGTTTTCAGGGGCTGAGCACTACCCAGTAATTATCATCTGCAAAAAGCCGAGATGCAAATGATGCTGTTAGACAGTGGGAACCCAGCGCTTGATGGAGTGCCTCGGGCAGGTGTCCAGATTCTTTAGTGAAGAATTCCAAGGTGAAGCAGAGGAGCAGCACCAGTGGAGCTCATTCCCCCAGTCTGAGAGGGATTCCTCATTTCTCAGAGCCCCAGGGATCTCTGGGGCTAGAGGAGGAGGGCTGGGCCGTGTGGGGGATGGTGCTGTGGCCTGCTGGTGGTTGTGATGTCTTGTGGGGTGGGAATGTCCACCCCAGAGAGAAAGCGCCATCAGGCCTTGGCCCTGGGGTCTGTACTGATAAGGGTTACAGTAGAGAAAGGAGCTGGCCTAGCTTATCAGCACTGACCTCACCTCTGTTACAAAGGTCTCTCTGCCCATTGGTTCGTCACCTTGGTTTCAGCCTGGGTTTGTTTGATAGTATCCATGGCGACACCACGCATGTCCCTTGCTCAGGGCTCTTTCTAGGGTGGCGGTACCAGCAGCACCCCAGGGCTGGCAATGGGCAAAGCTGTGCATTTTGTGGTACCTGTTCCGCTGTCTCTAGCCATCTGAACTCCCTAAGAGCTTTTCTCCCCTGGCGCTTCCTGCTGATTCCTCTGTATTATGCTAATTTGTCTTACCTTCTCAATTAGGGCTTAAATTCCTCAGGGGTAGGATTTATTTTGTTTACCCAGCTGTGCTTGCTGCTAAGTCACTTCAGTCTTGTCCCACTCTGTGCGACCCCATAGATGGCAGCCCAGCAGGCTCTCCCTTCCCTGGGATTCTCCAGGCAAGAATACTGGAGTGGATTGCCATTTCCTTCTCCAATGCAGGAAAGTGAAAAGTGAAAGTGAAGTCACTCAGTCATGTCCGACTCTTAGCAACCCCATGGACTGCAGCCCACCAGGCTCCTCTGTCCATGGGATTTTCCAGGCAAGAGTACTGGAGTGGGGTGCCATTGCCAAGAGGCCCAGTTTGGGTGTCAAATAGAATCAGACCCTCTCATAGCTTTGTGACCTTGTGTAATTTCATGTCTAAAATGTGGGCTATGGTAGTACTTCCCTCCTAGGATAAATGTAGACATTGAAGGAGGTGGTAGACATCCAGCACTTTAGCAGACTGCTGGGCACGTGGTGAGCAGTCAATGAGTGAGCCATTTGATTATCACCACGGAGGCCTTCATTAAATACCGTGGTGATGAATGGCCCCCATAGGTCAACTCTGAGTGTTTCAGTCTAGGGTGGGGTAGATGATTTTAATGTCCAACATACCGGGTTCAAGTCCATAGTTATGTCCTGTCTGACCTTGGACAAGTCACTTGGCCCCCTCTCTGCCTCACAGTGTCTCATCGAGGGCATATCTGTGTCACTGTGTTGTACTGGTTTTAAGTGAAATAGTATTTGTAAACTGCTCCTGGTAGCTGTTGCTGCTGCTGCTAAGTCGCTTCAGTTGTGCCCGACCCTGTGCAACCACATAGACGGCAGCCCACCAGGCTCCCCCGTCCCTGGGATTCTCCAGGCAAGAACACTGGAGTGGGTTGCCATTTCCTTCTCCAATGCAGGAACGTGAAAAGTGAAAGTAAAGTCGCTCAGTTGTGTCCGACTCTTCGTGACCCCATGGACTGCAGCCCACCAGGCTCCTCTGTCCATGGGATTTTCCAGGCAAGAACACTGGAGTGAGGTGCCATTGCCTTCTCTGCCTGGTAGCTGTTAGCCTGTTGTAAGTACTTGATAGTAATTTTCTTTTTTCTTCCCAGTCTCTTCAGTAAGTTGCTCTGGTGCCCTGCTCTCAAACAACCCTGGCAAAGAAAGTGAGCCAGTACAATCATCACACCCTAATCTCAACTGACAGTGACGCTGATGAACAGGCAAATGTAGCCAGAGCTTCCCTGTCAGGTCTCTACTCTTGGCAAGTGACACCCCGCTCCCACCTCCTAGTGCATAGACCCAGCACCATGCAGACGCTGGTCATGACCAAACACACAGCCGTTAGCAATGAACTGGGCTCTGGGTTGGCCTCTGCCACCACACCATCTCGGAGACTGTCCCTAAAGCTCTCGTGATCAGCCAGCACCTTTCATCTGTGAGGACTCATGGCCGGCCGTCTGCCTGTTTGCTTCTGGCTTAGGACCACAACTGCTTATAAGTTGATGCCTTTCTGTTAATGCAGCTTCTTTCTTAGCAGCTTTGTGCCTCATCATATCACACTGGACTTCAACTTGGCCTGTTTCCAGACGTCTTTTTTTATGCAGGAAGCCTGGCAGAGAGGGGATTTCTTTCCAAGATACATGTTCATCTGGAGGTGATGAGATATACACCAAGCTTTTATGTTTTCATCCCTCTCTGGGCCCTCTGGTTGGTTAGAAATGAGCCTTTCTTTGCAAACACTCATCTGGGAGTAAAACAAACTCTTCCATTTTTTTGAGCATCAACTATGTGTCGGGCTATCATGTGACTTCTATAGGTGGGAAGGGACATAGGACATTTGTAAGAATTAGGTTCATTTTGCTTCTGTCATTTTGGACATGGAGCCATTTAAACAGAAATAACAAGCAATTTGTTCTTTTTTCATTTTGTTCTGCTGCTGCTGCTGCTGCTAAGTCACTTCAGTCGTGTCTGACTCTGTGTGACCGCATAGACTGCAGCCCACCAGGCTCCCCCGTCCCTGAGATTCTCCAGGCAAGAACACTGGAGTGGGTTGCCATTTCCTTCTCCAATGCTAACTGCGGACAAATGAGCATTGTTTTTTATTACCAAGTACTATAGTACTGTGAACCTCATTCTATTCCTATACATACATCAAGGGCTGCATGAAAATAGTTAGGTTTTGTGTGTTTTTTTAAAAGCCAAATCATGTGTGTCTTATAGGTCTTAGTAGTTAATACACTTGGGCTTTTGGGCCAAGTCTAAATTATTTTGAAAATAGATAATAAAGGGCAACAGCCAAGGAAAGGGCATGGCTGAATCTCCAAGAAGTGGCTGTAACTTGAGGAAAATATAAAAGTGAAAATTGGAAAGAGCTGGCGTTATGGATGTATCGTGAACTTCTGCCATCTAAGCAAATGCTATGACAATTATCTAATTGAAAATAGTCTAGTCCATGTGGATTAGTTCATTTATGTGCCATTTATCACTGCTGATTTTCTAATCACTGATTTGCTACTCCTAAACACTTTTGCTGTCTGAGAACATTCTTGTGGCTGGAGAAAGGCTCCATCATGAGATCAAGAAAGAATGTGTTGGTCATATTCTGTTGAAATGACTGGCTGTGACATATGTAGCCCAGGGATGCTTGTTTGCATATAATTTGATGATAAAATATTGAGGTATAATTTACATACTGTAAAATCCACCGATTTTAAGTGAAGAATTTATAGTATGTTTTAGTAAATTTCCAGAGTTGGCAACAGTCACCATAATTCAGTTTTAGAACGTTCACATCTTGCCGTCCCCCATCTCGCCTCGTAAGATCCTTCATGTCTATTTACAATTAATTCCATTTCTCTACTTCTCATCTTGGATTTCACTGGTGGCTCAGCCGGCAAAGAATTTGCCTGTAATGCAGAAGACCCCGGTTTAATCCCTCGGTCAGGAAGATCCCCTGGAAAAGGAAATGGCGACTCACTCCAGTATTCTTGCCTAGAGAATCCCATGACTACAGACTGTAGCCTGGCTACTGTCCATGGGGTCACAAACAGTTAGACATGACTCATTGACTAAAGCACCACCACTCCTCATCCCAGGGAACCACGGATCTGCTGCCTGTCTCTATAAGTTGCCTATACTGGATACTTAGTATGAATGGAGTCATACAATGTATGGTCTTTTATGTCTGGCTCCCACTGAGCATAAAGTTCTCATTTGTTTTTAGTACCTTTCAGGTGGAAGTAGATTTATTTGGTAGAGCTTCCTTGTTCAGAAGTGGAACTTCTGTTTGAAATACTGTTCTCATGGAGAGAGAAACTTGAGATGGTTTATTGTAGACTGAGTATCTGGAAAATTGGTGCTTTAAAAATGCAGACTGTGCTTGTCGTACTGTTTAAAGCGTCATTTGTTAGTCGTCGTTTCTTGGAAGAGGAAGCCCAAGACATAATTACGGGGTTTGCCCAGGGCCTCGTGGCTGTGGTAGATTCTCCTATGAAAACCTGAGCCTCATGGCACCAGCGTCGCAGATCTGACCTAAAGCACGGGTGCTTTTTGCTTTCTTTATGCTTAAACATTGTTGATCTGTGCTGACCTCAGCCGTGCCCTGGAATCCTCTGTGGTTCCCTAGTTCAGTACAGGAGCCAGACTGGCCTTGGCTCAGTCCCCAGCACATGCAGCTTCGTTTGCTGTGACCTTGGGTCAGGTCCTTAACTTCTCTGAGCCTCAGTTTCCTCATCCATAGAATACTCATCATAATAGTGCCTACCCTGCAAGATTGTTCTGAGAGGTAAACAAGAAAAGCACATTAAATTCCTGGATGTAGCAGGGACTCCTTAAGTGTTAGCTGCTGCCTCTGCTAGGAGTCTCCTCTTACTTTGAAATTCACCATTTGCTAGCTGTGTGACATTGGGTGAGTTAGTTAACCTCTCTAGGCCTCAGTTCCTCTTTGGTAAAATGGGGTTAAGGTGAGTGCCTACTCTATAGTGGAGAAGGCAATGGCACCCCACTCCAGTACTCTTGCCTGGAAAATCCCATGGATGGAGGAACCTGGTAGGCTGTAGTCCATGGGGTCGCAAAGAGTCGGACACGACTGAGCGACTTCACTTTCACTTTTCACTTTCCTGCGTTGGAGAAGGAAATGGCAACCCACTCCAGTGTTCTTGCCTGGAGAATCTCAGGGACGGAGGAGCCTAGTGGGCTGCCATCTATGGGGTCGCACAGGGTTGGACACGACTGAAGTGACTTAGCAGCTACCCTGTAGTATTTTTCACTCTGAGGAGTAAATGAGATAATCCATCTACAGGGCTAGGAACAAGGCCAGGCTGTAGTTAGCGTGCTTGGTAAATGTAAGATGGTGCTATTATGAATTACTCTTAAAAGTTACCTCAGGGAGTACCCTATATTGTAGTCAAATATTTCCTGGAAAATATTTTAAGTAATGTTTTTCCCATCAGGGCATGGTCATTACAGAAAAATAAAATACAAAAAAGAAAATTAAAAATTGCAGTTCTCTCCAAATGGCAGAAAGTGAAGAAGAAATAAAGAGCCTCTTGATGAAAGTGATAGAGGAGAGCGAAAAAGTTGGCTTAAAGCTCAACATTCAGAAAACGAAGATCATGGCATCTAGTCCCATCACTTCACAGCAGGTGGATGGGGAAACAGTGGAAACAGTGGCTGACTTTATTTTGGGGGGCTCCAAAATCAGTGCAGATAGTGATTGCAGCCATGAAATTAAAAGACTGCTTACTCCTTGGAAGAAAAGTTATGACCAACCTAGACAGCATATTGAAAAGCAGAGACATTACTTTGTCAACAAAGGTCTGTCTAGTCAAGGCTATGGTTTTTCCAGTGGTCACGTATGGATGTGAGAGTTGGAATATAAAGAAAGCTGAGTGCTGAAGAATTGATGCTTTTGAACTGTGGTGTTGGAGAAGACTCTTGAGAGTCCCTTGGACTGCAAGGAGATCCTATCAGTCCATCCTAAAGGAGATCAGTCCTGGGTGTTCATTGGAAGGACTGATGCTGAAGCTGAAACTCCAATACTTTGGCCACCTCATGTGAAGAGCTGACTCATTTGAAAAGACCTTGATGCTGGGAGGGATTGGGGGCAGGAGGAGAAGGGGACGACAGAGGATGAGATGGTTGGATGGCATCACCAACTCGATGGACATGGGTTTGGGTGGACTCCGGGAGTTGGTGATGGACAGGGAGGCCTGGCATGCTGCGGTTCATGGGGTCGCAAAGAGTCGGACACGACTGAGTGACTGAACTGAACTGATTGGCTATTCTATTTTTTTCTGTTTATTATAAATCTACTCCCTTACCCCATCACCATTGGGATTATATGTGTTTTTGAAAACTTAACTGGAATAACAGGGCACATGCTTCCATAGTAGTTTTTCATTTCTGCCTCTGACTTCTGTGGCTGGGCTGTCAGGGACCTCAGAGCCTCCTGAAGTCTCTGCATCGTTCCGTACCCCTCGCCTCCTGTCACCATGTATGGTGATGACATATGCCTGACTGGTTCATGCTGGAAAAAACCCTGGTCCAGGTGTAGGTTTTATTGGGTTCAGTTGTTAAGGCATGTTAAATCTTTTAAAAAAATAGCTTTATAAAAGGGCAATACAACAGTCCTTGTGATGGTAGATAATGAATCTACACCAGTGATAAAATCATATAAAGCTTAATATTCACATGTGCAGGTGCACACGCTCACACACATGCACGTGTGCACACGTGTGCGCGCGCACACACACACACCCACACCCACACACAAGTTCAAGTAAAATGGAGAAATCTGAGTAAGATTCCTCGATTGTAGCAATGTCAGTACCCTGGTTGTGATATTATTTTACAAAATGTTACTATCGGGTAAAACTTTGGTAAAGGGTATGTGGAATCTCTGTGTTATTTCTTACATCTGCATATGATTATCTACACAATTAACTACAGTGATCTCAATTCAAAAATATAGCTTTAAAATGTAAATGTAATTTTCAATTAATTCAATCCCAGAGCAAAAACTGTGCTCTGAGTCTTATTCTCTTACGTTAGGGTAGCACAGAGCCAAGATGAGTTTAAAATGTAGCCTGGTTGTCTTTCTTTCCAGGAAAGCCAAGGACCCGGTCCTTTGAGGAGAGCTAGGGTGGGCGTTAGATGGCCCTGGAGGCAGCACAGCACAGGTTTCAGCATAGCGGCCTTTTGCCCGTTGATGCCCCGGCTCGTCATACTCTTCTAGAGGGAGCTGGCTGGAGGCCTCTGGGTCTTGTGTGCACCGTTGCAGAGCATCACAGCCGTGCAGCAGGAAAACCAACTCCTGTCTGCACCCTTGGACTCTGCACTTAAGGTTTCTTGTGACCTCAAGCTGGTGAACTGCTTAGAGCAATTTGAGCTGGACTCCATCTCCATCAAGTTAAATTCTGGTTTTCACCAACCCTGTACATTTCCCTTGCTTTTCCTCCAGCCAGCGGCCAGAGGGTTTCTGCCGTAAAGCTCTGGGCGGAGAGGCCAGCAGAAGAACCGTCCCCCATCCTGGCTCAGAGGGCCCTGTTTTGGGAGGGTTTCAGATTTGGAACCAGATTTCAGGTCTCTCCCTTAAACTAGAAAATCATTCCAACAGATCCGATTTCTCTGAGCTCACCCACTAGGATGATCTCTGCTTGCATTTATAAAATATTTAGCGACCTATTGCTTTCCAGCTGCAATTAGCCATTAGTGATGCTACTGAGTTTGGTTAGAAATACACTTCAATTCCCAAAGGCCTTGCCTGGGCTGTGACTGCAAGTGGGTTGTTGCGAAAGCTGAACTGAGTCTTTTACTCTTAAAAGAATTGTTTGTTAGAGTCTTAGTTATGAGGAATTAATAACAAGTTATTATTTGGCCCCTCAGTGGCTGGTGTCAAAAAATTTTATGCTTTGGCTCTAAATCCATTTGCTTTCACTCCTTCCTCCTCAGAATAAAACCCATGCTACCTTCACGGTGTTTGGACTACAAATCATTTCCTTGCCATTGATTTAAAATAAAACAACCCTGAGATTTTTCTGGAGATGAAAGCCTTCTTTCGGTGCACACCCTTTTTCTCCAATGGAAGAACAAAGACATAGTCCTGAAGTGGCCTGGAGGCATCCTCTTAAGACCTCTTAAGCAAATGGCATATGTTATGAAATACCATGTGTATGACTGTGTGTGTGTGGATTAAATAAAAAAAAATCTATCACCCCAGTTTTCATGGTTTGGAACCTAGTTGCAGAGACTTAGATTTTAGGCCATTTGGGGAAGAGGAGGCTGGGCCATTATGGAATTATCAGTTAAGATTGTTTAATAATTAATACCAAGAACTGCTTTGGAAAGGACCCACTGGGTCTGTACAGAAAGTGGGGTCTTGATCCTAGGGCTCTTTCTGGCGGTTTATATATCACTCACTGTGCTGCTGACCCACTTTGGTTTGATGACCGGATATGAGGCCAGACCCCTTTCCACTCCAGTGCCTTGCCCTCAGCAACACCCCCGAGTGTGCACGTGCGGATGTGCACGCACACATGCACACACACACACACATGCAGTGTCAAGACTTCGCAGTGATTAGTAGACCCCTGTCCCCTCACCCCACACAGCTTGGGGATTTTCTCTGGAATCAAACCCAGTAAGGCTGAACCTGGCCAGACTTTGTTTGGCAGACTTGTAGCATCGGTAGTTACATGGTCATTTTTATTTCTTGCAGTTTTATGTGCTGAACGAGTTGGCCAGATGACTAAAACATATAATGACATAGATGCTGTAACTCGGCTTCTTGAGGAGGTAAGTGATTCGGGGAAAGGCAAAGAGTCGTTTATAATTGACTGATTATAATTTATATCGATTAAAGCAGATATTATTATTTTTCTTGGTGAAGAATGTCAGAAATTGAGCCCTCTCAGAGTATGATTCAGTGGCTTTTTATTTATTTTTTGAGCTGGTAGCTATGTTGGCTTTAGTCACTGTAATTTTGTACAAGATATTTTGGATTTTAAAAGGAATCTATTAATAACAGAATAGGGTAACATTTAAATACTTGCTATAGAACAGCCAGTTGAAGCTTTATAAACTCTTAAAATATATACTACTGATATATATTAAATGTATATAAAAATGTCAGAAAAAAGACATCATTATCCATATCTTTGTAATGTTTTTGTTTTGTTGTGTTATGTTTTTACTTAGTCAGGTTAAGAGAATGTTGCTATGCAGTGTCAGCATGGAAATAACCAAAACAAGCGAGGCAAGAAAAATTTAGGAAACTTGCTTAGGAACAGACCAGCTGCAGGCATTCTAGAGACTATGGTTTTCTCAATTTCTTCTCAGCATCCTGTTGACATTTGAGAATTAAGGTGTTCTGATGGTCTCTAGAAGCAGATCAGTATACTGTGTGTATCCCCATGCCTAGAACAGGCCAGAACATGGTAGGTTCTCAGTATTTGCTGAATAAATGCCCGTCTTTAAAACTTCTTCCACTCTCCCCACAAAATCAGGCCTCAAATGCAGAGGTGTTAACTTTTAGATCCTGGTTTGTGCTCTAGAATCTAGCACGATATGAGTCATGTGACTATTCATTAGCCCTTCTTGAGGAATAGAGTAGAAAGATACGAGGGACACAGAAATCCTCATTTTCAGCCAGTGGCAGGACAAAGCAGAAGTGTGGGACCCGAGGTTTTGTTCTTGGGTTGGGGAGGGTCTTCACCCCATTTTCATGTCTCTCTTTGCCTGTGCTCTTCCCTTCTGTACACCCAGTTTCTCCTACCTGTTCTGAGGACAGGACCCTTCTGATCCACCCCCATGCCCCATTCCTGAGGGCTCACCTCCCCGGCTACCCACTTCCCTCTCATTCTCCTGAAGGCCACCCTCTGGCAGGTCCACTAGAGCAGACACAGGGCAGGAGCTGAGACCCACTTGACCATCTGCATGTCAGGAAAGTCCCAAATTCCTCAGCCCCAAATAAGTGAGATTAGATTTTCTGGCTGTGTGACAGGGCCCTTGCTGAGGCATTTTAGGAGCACTGGCCTCTGGGTGGTTCTCCAGTTGCATCCGTCTGGGCAGCTGGCATTAGCCACCTCGTAGGCTAGCTCGGCTAACATCACCAACTTTCGAAAATGGTTTTTACAGACCCCTTTCTGCTGTGTCCACTTCCCCCAACAGTGCCCTGTTTCTGAATCCACTCCTCACCCCATACCCAGTTAGTCTTCTGAAGGTGGTCCTGTGTCTGTGCCTTTATTATTTTTTTCCCACGACTACTGTCATGGCTCCTGGAGCCCTGGCATGAGATTTTGAGTTTTCTCCCTTTCTTCTCTGCAACTGCCACCCTCCCAAACCCTCTGTAATCACCTGGCCCACCCCCAAACCCAACACTCAGCACTCCTTGGCATGGCATTCAAGGCCATCCACTTAACCACATTCCTGAATCCTCTTCTTTACTCTTCCCTGGTACCTTCCTCCTGCTCTCCTACACGGGACCTTTCGCACCATTTGGCCCCTCTGTCTCTTCCTGCCTCTGAATGTCGTACTGCAGGGCTCACTGGGGACCTCTGAAGCTGCCACACACCCCCAGCCACAGGTAGTCCGTGCCCCCGCCAGCCATCCTATTGTTCTGTTAGCTTTGTTCTTCCAACTGGGTTGGTTAGAAGTTTCTCCAAGGCGGGAACCCTGTTGGATGATTTCCTTCTCCATTTTAATCTTGGAAATGACAGGCCTTAGATAAATGCCTGCCTCTGTGGTCATGCTGATTCATAAGGGTAAACTTTGACTGAGAATTAGCTGTTGTTGTGCATCATCTCATTAATTCTACGCTAGTTCTCAGACGTAGATGCCATTGCTGCTCCATCCTACAGAGAAGGGACCTACTCTTGAGAGAACAGAGGATGCCCACGTAGTACAGCTGTTTTCTAGCCCGGGCCCTTAACCACTGTGGCCCTGTTGCTTTTGACTGTAGTTGTTTATTGCCCTGTTTATTTAGTTGTGGAGAGTATGGTTAGTTGATTGTCAATGAAACATTCTTACTTTAAAAACATGAACTGGCTGACTTTTGTTTTTAACGGGATGCTGCTTCAGTGAGTGTCCAGGGCCCACGGGTCCTGGCGGCTGGTGAGTGTGAGCTGGCAGAGCTGGGCGAGGCTTTCACAGGGCCAGACCCATCTCTTCTTGGATGTTTGAGGATTGTGTTCAGAGGAGACTGGGACTCCAGCCCAGTATTTAGATTCTGGTCATCAACAATTCACAGCTAATTTCCTAAATGAGTGTCACTCATTTATAAAAAGTATGTTGTCGTGTTTTTAAAAAAATTGTTTGGGTTGTTGAAAAGAATATTTGTGGGGCAGTTTCTTCAGGTGACTCTTTGCTCTGCCCTCTTTGTTTTATTTTTAGCAGCTCCCCATGGCCACGGTCTGGGTGCATCTGTGTGTTTTGTATATAACAGCATTGTATACCCTATATACAGCATTCCTCTCCCTCTTGATAAGAATCATGTCTGAGTTGCCGCCTTTCTTTGGAACTGGGCAGGGTTTCCTGGTTAAAGTCTGATTGTCCCAGGCACGTGACAGCTGTCCCATGCTGTACTCTTCCTGGCTTTGGTTCTGTTTCTTTTGGTTTTGCATGCCTGCCACGTGCAGATGGGGTACCAGCAGGATCTGCACGGATGCCACGCACAGCCCTCAGCTGGCCCGAAGAGTTTGCTTCTCATTGAAGGGGAAGAGGATTCTGCGGCTTGCCCTGGCTTGCTGCTGCTAGGAATTTACCTTTGGGCAAAGCTACCTCCTCCCCAGTTACGGAGAGGGTTATTCTGGGGGCCTCTTAGTCATGCTTTTCATCCTTAAATGGGTGAATGAGATGAGTCAACTGCTCAGTGTGGGAGGCAGGCTGTTCTCCATCTCCGGGGCCATGCCAGGCAGCTCGAGTGCTCATTGGTAAAAGAGGCCGAGACACAAGTCACAGTCTTTTAAATTTTCAGGAAAACTTTGATGTAGATAGGGAGTAGGGAGAGTCAGATTGAGCCCCACCTGGCTGCCATCTCCTGGGGAATCAAAGAACCAGTTATTTTAATATCTTGTTTCCAGGGTCACAATGTGTTACGGTCCCATTTTTCTCACTGAAGTTTGGACAGTGGTCATTTCCTACCCATTTTCCTGGTTTTAGAAGTAAATATTTATCATGTTTTGGCTGGTTGTAAGAAATGAGACTCTTTTCGGTCCTGAAATTCTTAAGGAGAAACCCAGCCAGCCTTTTGCCTGAGAAAAACCAGAGACCTTCTCACAACCTTTTTGTTTAAGGTTTTTGTTTCATCTCTGAATATTTTTGTTGTAACTTCCTTTTTTTCCCCAGCAGAGCATTTTATGTATGTTACTATGAAGATTAGATTTGGGGTGTAGACAAGGTGAGAGTCGTCCCTTTAGTAGGGCAAGGAGGCCTTGGGTCTGAGGTTTGGAGTGTATCAGCATAGGTTGGGAGGGCTGGGGGGCTTTGTGGTTGACCCCACCACCACTTATTTCCTTCCCCTGCCTGCTCCCCATTCCTCTTGGGTTCTGGCTCCTGTGTGCCGTGGGAAGCCTTCAGCGTCCTTCATTTGCTCAGCAGTGCCTTGCTGAGCTTGTCTTTATCCATTATGATTTTGGCTTGATTTGTTTGCACTGAAATCTGTGTATGAAACGTCTTTGTGCACAGGATCTTAGCAGCATGTATGCGTGATGGCAACAACACAGAACAGTAGTCAGTGAGCCGAAGAGCATAAAACACCTGCTGGGCATTCAGTCTGAGGGCGTGTTCTAGTAGAGAGGTTTAATAGGCTGGAGTGAGAGTTATGGAGACCATGCTTTTTTGGACAGTGGGGCTGCAGTTTTCACTGAGACGTAGCCAGCTAAAGGGCTTCCCAGGTGGCTCAGCAGTAAAGAATCCATCTGCCAAGCAGGAGACATGGGTTTGATCCCTGGATCAGGAAGATTATCTGGAGAAGGAAATGGGAACCCACTCCAGTATTCTTGCCTGGGAAATCTCATGGACAGAGGAGCCTGTCATGCTATAGTCCATGGGGTCGCAAAAGAGTCAGATGTGACTTGGCATTTAAACAACAGCAGCCAGTGGAAACCACTTACACTGGTTGGTAATTTGGGGACAGCCTCTGGAGAAGTGGGCTCCCTCACATAATCCCTGTGGGTCATTTCCTCCCGGTACCAACTATGCAAAACTGTTGGCGTCTGAGAAATGATAAAGGGCCACTGAGATAAGGACTCTGCTTTGACGTGGAAGCCAGTGCAGATGAATGCACAGAGAGGGGGGTCTCGGTTGGTTGGGCAAACTCACTGGTCCCCTTTGTTCCCTGGGAGGGCATGAGGAGGAGGCACAGATGGGGAAGGAGTTGGAAGAATTTATGGCTCGCTTGACATGACCCCCAGCTGTCTTCTGGGACAGTAGTGGCAGCAGTTACAGGCTTCAGGACCATGGAAGACTTAGGGGGGAGAGACCATCGTTCATGTAAGAGCTCCAGAGAGTTAAATCACGACTGGATCCAGTCCCCCCACCCTATGCTTTGCTCATAATTCATTGAAACTCCCATGATGAGTGAAGGAAGGTGTGTTCCTATTCCGTTGCATGAAATCATTTGGTGGGTATGAAAAAAGTTGGAAATAAAAGCTGCTCTTTGAAAAGTCTTACAACTCAATGAATTGTAAAGCTGGAAGATTCTTTGACCCGACCTCTTCTCACAGACAAGGGAACCGGGCCCCAGGAATGTTCAACCAGAACCCACACTCTCAAATTATAGGGTGGAACAGTTGACATGAAGCAGTTAAACTTTGGACAGGTACCTACTCTAAGAAATGCCTCTTAGGTTGTAGGTAAATATGTGACAAGTGACATTTAAACATGAGATAATAACCTTCCTTCGTGGAATGCACCTTGGTGTGTCAGTTCTGTGCTGTTGAATGTCGTTTAAAACAAAATGTCAGTTGCCATGACTAGAATGATTCTCAACCGACTGATGATTTATGATCTGTGTTTGGAAAGAATGGATCTAGAGGGTCCTTGTTAAGTGTAAACCATAAGGTCACTTGGTTATCGGAAGGTGGGACCCCTCCCCAGCTTTCTTCTGCTCAAACAGCATGTCCCTGGTCTTCTGCTTTTTTACACCAAATGAGCAGAATAATTAGCATAGACGTCTAAGAGGATTTCACTTTCCAGAGTTCTCCTCCCCATATCAACCTATAAGTGAGCACGTTGAATGTACACTTGGTGGCCAGTGGCTTCATCAGCAAGGATCAGTAAGTCTGCATTTGGTGATGGCATCCACCCCACTGTCTCCACTGTCAGGGGCCAGCTTGCCTCCCATAAACCCAGCTGGACCTTTATATGCCACTAAAGATTTTCCTCTGTACCTTGCTGTGCCCTAAATGTCAGCTGCTGAGCTAACAGAAAATTCTGTGTCTGCAACAGTCTTTGTTTCTGAAGTAGGGTGATTTTATGCATTATTTCTCCATTCTTAGAACTGTTTCTTTAAAAAATAAAGTCTAAGTAACCGTAAGTTGAAAAAAAAAATAACTGTATTCTATTTTAGAGTCACTTTAAATATTTTTGTTGCATACGCAGTGAATCTAAGGAACTCAGTAAATCCCATCTTAATTGAAGTATGCCAAAGAGGCTGCCTTGGCTATTTTAGCACACTTGGAATTTCTGGATTCACTCCTTCATCCTGTAAACAGTTGCTGAGTGTTTCCCTCTGCTGGGCACTCATGGTGACTGGAGCCCAGTCCACAGGTAGGAAGACAGGTTATCAAATGATTACACAAAGACCAAAAGCAGTTGCATAGAAAGGTTTTGGAAAGCACGTTTTTTACCTGCAGGGAGAGACTTGTTTTCATCAGGTGGAAGGTTCCTTTTCATTGTTTGGGGTCCGTGTCACTGAGTAAGCTGCTCTTTGAACATGTATCAGAGGCCAATCCATGGATGGTGAATCAGTAATCCATTGTTATTGCTAAACGCCCTTGTTTTCTTTCATTGACATGGAGTCCTATGGGCTCCTGCTGGATGCATGGGTTTTCTCAATGTCTGTTCTCACTTCTGTCTCTCACAGAAAGAGCGGGATCTAGAGTTGGCTGCTCGGATTGGCCAGTCGTTGTTGAAGAAGAACAAGACACTAACCGAGAGGAACGAGCTGCTGGAGGAGCAGGTGGAGCATATCAGGGAGGAGGTGAGGCGCTGGCGGCCTCTGCAGGACAGCCGTCTGCAGGGTCTTGGGTGCCGTGGGTACAGCCGAAGAAAGTGATGATAGAACAGGGTCCTGTGGGGAAAAGCCCAGCCCAGACACAGAGGGCTGACTTTCTGCCACCTCTTCTGATCATTTACCCCTTTTGACAATGAGGACGGGATGGCCCAAGTTGGACCCGCCCTTGTGTGGTCAGTAGGCCCACAGTCTGGACCAGTCACAGTCCCCATCCTCCAAGAGTCCAGATCACCCTGTGGGCTGAGAAAGGCACTCAGAGCTTTGGTGAAAGCGTACACAGGCTACTCCAGCAAGGCGTGGGGCTCCCTGAGCCTGGGTGGGTGTGGGTGGGTGGAGAAGGAACCACAGCCGGAGGCCAGCCATGCTGCAGAGCGAGGCAGTGATGGCTCCTTAGTCAGTACAGTAGTATAATTTTGTGTTTGTAAAACAAAACCAAAAGTAGCCCATCGTTTTCATGGTAGAAACCCTACCATTTCAATGATACAAATCTCGGCTGGTGTCGTCAGCCCCCATCATTGTGAACAATTTATGTGGAACTTGGGGGCTGAGGTCACAGCAGAGCAGCCCTGGTTTTCCAGCAGGAATGTAGTGTTGATGGAGGAAGAAGGCTGCAGGGTCAGGTGGGGTTGCTGCAGCAAGAGTTAGAAACTTAGAACCAGGTCCCACTTGGTAGCGTCTTTGCCATCACCTTGACTATCCTTTGAACAGGGCATTTGAACTGTGAGGACTCTTCGCTTTCCTTCTTCTCATTTATTTTCCCTTATTTTCTATCAGAAACTTTCTTAGTGGGAGGGGATGCCCTCATCTATGTCCCTAAGATGTACTGAGACCTGTTGCTCATTAAAGCTGTTCCCAGCTATTGCCTCGGTTTAATCATCATTTCATATGATGAAATAGAGTAGCCACTAGTTAAGAAAAAGTTTTTTAAGGGTTTACTGTCATTTTTATTGATCTTTCTTCTGCCAGTTTTATTGAGATACAGTTGACATACAGCATTGTATAAAGACAGGTTTTAATCCTGGGTTCTCTTTAAAAGATGATGAGGTAGGTTATTTGCAGGGTAGGAATAGAGACGCAGACTTAGAAACTGAACTCGCAGACACAGTGGGGAAAGGAGAGGCTGGGATGAACTGAGAGAGTAGCACTGAAATGTATCTACTACTGTGTGTAAACCAGATAGCTGGTGAGAAGCTGCTGTGTGGCACAAGGAGCTCAGTTCAGTGCTCTGTGGTGACCTAAAGGGGTGGGGTGGGGAGTGGGGTGGAAGGAAGGCTCAGGAGGGAGGGGATATATGTAAACACATAGCTGGTTCATGTTGTTGTACGGCAGAAACCAACACCACGTTGTAAAGCAATTATCCCCCAATGAAAATTTTCTTAAAAATAGAACAAATGGAAAAAAAAGATGGTGAGGTAGGATACTGATAAGGTATAAGAAATAAAGTTAACCCTTGCTTTCCCGGCCTCCAGCATCTTGATCTGAATCCCCCTTCTTCCACGTGTGAGAGAAGGTTAGCCTGCCCCCCTCCTTGGCCCCTTCTGAGCAGAGAGACATGCCATCAGGAACTAGGAAATGGTTCCCCATTGCCCTCACGTGCTGTTTCTCCACTATGCTGCCCTTGCTTGGGGCTCCCTCACCTTCCACAGAGTACATCCTGCCCTATGAGGGTGGAAGTACCTTTCTTTCCTTTGGGGAACCCTGGACTTTGAAAACTGATTTCCTTTGGCACATCATTAAATGATGTCGAGGTGTTGAAGCTGAAGCCTTTAAGCACCTAAAACTGGCTTTACCACAGAAGATAAAATATATTTACTTGTGTTATGTAGGAAAAGTTGGAATAAACTAGAGAACCCCAATCAAATTTGAAACAAGAAAGAATGAAAACAATTACAATTCTCCTGGTGGTTGCCTGTTCATCAGTGCTGAATAGTGAAAGGGCAGGTGAACAATTTTATGACTCAGGTTTGTTTACTTTAAACCTGAAGTATAAATAAGTGTGATTTGTAGAACCGTGCCTGCAGTAGTTGGTATGGCCAGTTCCTGATGGTTGCCTCTTTTATTCCTGTATCTGGAATTCCTATCTGGTAAGCATTGAGTGCAGAGCAAGATCTGGCCATGCGTGGCCAGAATTCCCATGAGCGTGTAGCGGTCACAACATGGGGCTGTGAGATTTTCCAGGTGGAAGAACAAGGGCCGACCAGCTTGCTGCCCACCTAGAGCTGGCCTCGCCAGGTTCCTGATCTGAGGTGGAATTTGGTTTGGGCAGGAGTAAATGACTTCCTTCATTTGATAACATGGTCCACCTCTCTGGGTGTCTTCCCAGTTGTCATCTGTTTACTGGCAAAGCCCATATGCTGTCTTGTCCCCCTGCCCTCACCCCATCCATCATTCTAGCATCTGCTTGTCCCCTCTCACTTCTTCTCCATACTAGAGTAAAAACTACAAATTTAAGTGGAGGGGTTTTTTGCCACAAAGTAATTGATCATATGTTTCTTAGATAGGATCAAACTCAACCCTTTGTTTTCCTTGAATAGCACAAAATCAGTGATGTGCCTTCACTTTGAATGAGGAATTTTAAAATATTGTCCCTGGGCAGGCAGTGTTTAAGCATGAATGGGGATGATGTCTTGTTTGGAGAGTGCGTGATGGGCCTCAACTGGGTCTGTGCAGGTGTCACAGCTCCGGCATGAACTGTCCATGAAGGATGAGTTGCTTCAGTTCTACACCAGTGCCGCGGAGGAGAGTGAGCCGGAATCTGTGTGTTCCACCCCGTAAGTCATCGAGGGCCTGTCTCCAGAGGCCAGAGCACTGCTGGCTGTGGTCCATGACCTTGGAGTTGCCCAGACAGGGTCACCTTCACTGGCAGCACAAGCCAGCTGCCCTTGGCCTTCTCCAGGCCAAGCATCTGAGTGCCTCAGACAGATTGATCTTGCTTTTCTGATGGGATTTTAGTTAGCCTCTTCCTGGGTCTTTCACAGCTTAGTTGTCAGTGTAGATTGATCAGGCCTGGCTGTGAATGAGTAACAGCTGGCTCTGCTGTTGGAGGGAATACAGGGGCCAGCAGATCTGTGGGGGCTTCTTGGGGTCCTCTTCTCTGTCAGCAGAGTCTCCTATAAGGAACGTGAACTCTAGAGCCCAGTGACCTGAGTTCAGATCTTGGCTCTGGGGCTCACTGCTGTGTGCTCATGGCCAAGTTATTTAACCTTTCTGTGCTTGTTCCCTCATTGGTAAAACAGGGGTAATAATAGTAACTTAGTTCTTAGGGCTGTGAGCACTGAATGAGTTCATACATATAGAGTACTTAAAATAGTTCCTGACAGATAGAAGGCATCCCAGAGTTGTGCAGGCTTGAAATAGAGTTGGTTCCCCAGAAATCTGAGGCAAAGTGGCAGCCAAGGGTTGGGATGCGGGACTGAAGGGATGCGAGCCTGTGCTGTTTTCCTGGGGGCAGGGGAGAGGCCTGATGGATCATTGTCACACCCACACCCTCGCGAGCTTTCCTTGAAAGCCCCATCTGTGTGCCGCAGTGTGGTTTGCCAAGTGGTGGGAGGAAGTGTCTCCTCCCTAGGAAGCGGACTTTCTCCCCCAGGTTGAAGAGGAACGAGTCGTCCTCCTCCGTCCAGAATTACTTCCATCTGGATTCTCTGCAAAAGAAGCTGAAGGACCTTGAAGAGGAGAACGTTGTACTTCGATCCGAGGTGAAGTGCAGTCCCTGCCCTGTCCCCTCTCTGCAAGGGTGGTGGCCCAGCGTGCTTATCTGGCGAGTACAGCCGTGATTACAGCCCTGCCGTTCTCAAGGGTGGCGGTCTGTGGAAGGGCCACCTGGCCCTGGGTCACAGCCACACCAAGTGCCCAGCGGGCATGCCTCATTTATAAGCCGGGCAGCACACACTATCCTGGTTGCAGCAGACGGACAGGTGAATTGTGCAGTGTGAGGACGGGTAAGAGTGGCAGACTGTCCTCCTTCACGGTTAGGGCAAAAGCTTCTGGAAGGTGGGGCCTTACTCTGGTGGTCTCCAGCTCAGATGTAGAAACAGCTCGGAGGCCGGGTGTGAGAGCCTTGTTCTCATGCTACTGCAGGTCAGATGTGCTCAAAGGAAATAGTACTTGGAGACATATTTCTTAGACAACTAACTTTAAAAGGTTGAGGTGAAGCAACTTGGGAACTCATGCTTTTGAGTATTTCTGGTTGGCTAGTCACTGTGGTGGGTACTTTGCCTGCTTTCTTTAAAAAAAAAAAAAAAAAAAGGTCTTCATAACAAGGGTGGAAAACCCCTGGGAAAACCAGGACCCAGGCTGCTAGGTATTTTGATTGCCCAAGATTTTCCAAATTAGTGAACAACAAAGCCAGGGTTTATAAGTCTCTATGACTCCAAACCCACATAATTTCCCTTTACCCACTGCCCCTATCCAGAAACACAGATACATAGGGATTTAGTGTTTTTTGTTTATTTATCACTGAGCTTTTGCCCTCCAGCCAGAGGTTTGGTTCAGCCCTGTTTATCAGGCCCTTAGATTGTCAAGTTTGAGCTGCAAGCTCACCTAGGCAGGCCCAGGGCTCCCCAAAGTCCCTCAATATGGCAGACCACCTGTCACCTTGAACTTGCCTCCCTTGTTGCAAAGAGCCTCATGTCTGGGCTTAACAAGATGCTCCTATGCCTGAGAAAACGGTCATGTCTCTTAGCCCTCACCTCTTTCAGCCCCTCATAAGAGACATAAACCCAGAGTGATCAAGAGGGTTACCCAAGCTTTCTCTGCCAGCCAGCAGCCGAACAAAGAGTCTAGTCCAGTTTTCCCCATTCTGAGTTCCAGCATCCACCCTAAGTAAATGCTCTGGCCCCAGGCACATGGTGATCCGTCCCTCTGTTAGAGTCATCACGTGAAGCAAGTAGAGGGAATCTGATCCCAGCCATAGATTCTGACTCCTCCACCTAGCTTTCAGGATGGTGATGTGTCTGGGGCCAGGACCTGAGAGCTCAGAGATACCTCTCTACCTGGGGCATTTTCTTGGAGCCTTCAGATCTCTGTTTTCCCACCTTTACACCCAGGAGCAAAGCCATCCAGAGTCTAAGCATAGCTCCTAGGTCTCTGAACCTCAATGCCTTCATATTGTATCTTGTTTTGGCTCACCTGAAAACAGCAGGACAGATTCCCACTTGTGAACCTCAGAGGACCATACCTAGCACGTAGCAGGTGTGGTAATTGTTAACCCTTCTTATTGTGGGGCTTATCCTTAGAGTGCCCACTGTAGGCAAGGATGTGTCATAGGCGGTTTTGGGTCACAAAGGGATCCATGACTGTGAGCCCAGACAGACACACATGAACAGACAGGCGGACTAATAGAGGGGCTCACAGTTTCAGCAACTGCTTTGCATGGTGCCCTCTAGTGGTTGGGATTCACTTTCTGTATCTGAGGGCGCAATGGGTGACAGCTGGGGAGATGCTGAAGGGCAGCATTCCAGACCCAGGTTAGCCCTTGCTGCATCACCTGGCCTGACCAGGTATGGCTGTGGGGCCTCTGACCTGAGCTCTGTCCACAGGCCTGCCAGCTAAAGACGGAGACCATCACCTACGAAGAAAAAGAGCAGCAGCTGGTCAACGACTGTGTGAAGGAGCTGAGTATGGCACCCCCTGCCACTCCTGTTCCCCCACCTTTTACTTTTCTCATCGGCCATCCTTAAGACCGGATGGATTTGCATCACTTGATAGAATGTGGTCTTCCTGCCAGCCTGGGCTCATTAGCATTTTTTTCCTGAACTCTAGAGGCCTCCCCTGATCTTGTGTGACACCCCTCACCCTCATTTATGACAAACTAGGTGGGAGGTTGTCAGCCATACAGTCTCAGTCTCTCACCAAAATGGCTATTTAATTTTCATTTTGGCATTCTGCAGGAATATTGGTTATTTAATGGCTAAATTAGGTCCAGCTTTAGAGTCCTGAACTGAAGGTGTGGAAAAATAACTTTCTAGTCATTTGATGTGTGAACCTTGAGGCCAGAGTTCTCAGCTTTGCAAATATTATGTGCCTTCCCCCACCCTCTCCATGAGAAGTTTACACATTAAGATCAGACAAAAGGGCAAACAGAATATTTTGAGTGTCAGCAAAATATCAGTGAAACACACCCTATGTTTAAATCTAGTAAAATGAGTTATGGCTCTGAATATGGGCTGCAAACACCCAGGGGAATTGTGTTGTGCACGCAATAGTTCCTTTCTAGAACAGAGTGCAACAGGAGTTCCTGTCATTGGTGATGTGTTTGTATGGAACATGTGGAATTGGTGAGAGTCGCCTTCTGTTTGGTGTGGTGCCTCCGGGCTGACCGCCAAAGCCTGCCTCATTTCTGGGGAGGTGACTCTAGGCAGTGAGGTGAGGCTCCCATACTGACCCTGGGAGCCACAGCTAGGGGTTGGTTCCTCCTCAGGACAGACCAAGCCCATAGAGGAAGATGGGGACTCTCCCCCCAAGCTCATCGTCATGTGCCCTCTCCACTTCTTCCCCTGTCTTGTAATAACGACTTTTTTTTTTCCTTGTACAAACCACAAAGAAACCATTGTCTCTGGTTCTCGTAATGGTTGTTTCTTGGTCAAAGGGGACGCCAACGTGCAGATTGCCAGCATCTCTGAGGAACTGGCCAAGAAGACAGAGGATGCTGCTCGCCAGCAGGAAGAGATCACACACCTCCTCTCCCAAATAGTTGATTTGCAGAAGAAGGCGAAAGCTGTAAGGCTTCTGTTTCTCTGACAGTTCTGAGATCAAGAAGGGGGCCATTTACCCCAAAGACAGTGCCCTTTGGATTCATATTTTAGGAAATTGTGCTGTCCGTTGAGAACTTTTGCTAAAGCTTAGCAGATTCGATAGCATAAAAGATCAGACAAAAGGGCAAACAGGGTTTGGTTACCCTGAATTGGCAAGGGGATCATATTTATCACTATCTATTTTCCTAAGAAAAATCTGCAAATGAGTGGAATTCATTAAGACATGTAAAGGTGCTATAAATAGAGAGTTTGGGAATTTAAGGTATAAATCATCTAGGTTAGCATTTCTCCTTACACAGGGCACTTGTATGTTCTGCACAGAACAATGTCCCCTTTCGATTTAAGATGAAGCAGCAAAAAACCAGTTGTTTCCCATGTCAGGCCTTTGCTAGAAGCCCAAGGTGAAAGACTTCCAGAAAGCAGCTGTGATTATGGAAGTTCTTGCTTAGTCGCTATGTCGTCTCTGACTCTCTGCAACCCCAGGGATTGTAGCTCACCAAGGCGCCTCTATCCAGGGGATTTCCCAGGCAGGAATACTGGAGTGGGTTGCCATTTCCTTCTCCAGAGGATCTTCCCGGCCCAGGGATCAAACCCGCATCTCCTGCATTGGCAGGCTGACTCTTTACAGAATTCTTCCCAGGGCCACCAGAGAAGCCCAACTATGGATGTGGAGGTGGGCAATAGGGAATGGATGCAGACACAGGAAGGGCTTTGCCTTCAAAACTAAAAGACAGACTTTTACTCCAGGATAAGATGAAAATCTCCTTGTGGGCGTGTGATAAGATCATAATGGATCGGTTAATAAGAGGGAAAATGTTAGACTTTGCTAAGTGTCTTAAAAGAGAAGCTGACTTCCCTTTCCCACGCTCTAGTGTGCAGTGGAAAATGAAGAACTCGTCCAGCACCTGGGGGCTGCCAAGGACGCTCAGCGGCAGCTCACGGCCGAGGTAAGTGGCTCTCCCTCATTTCATAAGGCCCCCATCCCAGCTGGGGCGCATCAGCCTCCCTCTGACAGGCTGTGGGTCCCATCCTTCTTAGCAACCATTTTGATTATGAATTGAATGTCATTCTTACTCCTAAGCAGCTCCCAGTTCTACTGACGCTGGTCATGAGCACCTGGGAGGCTGGGCTCTTCACCAGCCTGGAGCCTGGCGTGCACGGGCTCCTGACAAATATTCCAATAAGGGAGAGGACACCGAACATGGTGTGCAGAAGGAATCCCATTCAAAGATGTGGCAGGAAATGAGGGGGTGATGATTTGCCCTCTCGTTTGTTTTGTCTCAGTTGTTAGTCTTTTAGGAGATTTCTGAGTCTGCAAGCTTTCCCCAAGTTCTAGAAAAACCATGCCTTGAGGACTGTTTGGCCTCAGGACACAGGACAGCTGGTCCTGGTGGGGGGGCCAGGACATCTGTTAGTAATCCGGGGTCTTCCGGGCTCTTGGGAAGTACCTGGTCTCACCATCTGAGCCCTCTCTGCTCTTTCCTGGTCTCCCGCAGCTACGCGAGCTGGAGGACAAGTACGCGGAGTGCATGGAGATGCTCCACGAGGCACAGGAGGAGCTCAAGAACCTCCGGAACAAGACCATGCCCAACACCACGTCCCGGCGCTACCACTCACTGGGCCTATTTCCCATGGTGAGTGCCCGCCTGCCGCCTGGCCACCCGCCTCCCACCCTCAGGCTAGCAGGCGCTCCTGGGAGGAGGGCAGGTCTGGCGCTGAGTCTCTGTGGGTGGCTGGCTTCTCCCTTTTACAGCTTGGATCTGGATCCAAACTGAGGGCTTGTGAGCCCAGCCAGTAGCTTCTTAACCACACAAGACAAGTTGGTTCTTTATTTTCCATCCCTCTGAATCTATCTTTTTTACCCCTGCCCTTAGAAGATAAATTTAGTAGGAACTGGATTTTGTAGGCATCTCAGATATTTGGAAGATGCTGTTTCTACGTTATTTTTTTCTGTAGAGTATGTGCTCTTTGGGCCTCACAAGTGCATTCCAGAATTCTTACGTTGCCTTACGGTCCTATTAGTTCTTTATACGCTTATTAACAACTCTCCCACTGGTTCTGGTATCTGTAATATGAAAAAATATTTCCCTTTGTGCTGTGTGCTGTATTTTTATATTTTTTATATTATTTCCCCCACAGTCTTATTTTTTTAGCTCTGGCCTGATCTGTTTCATGTTTATACCTTAGGGGAATGTGGTTGAGAAGAGGGCTTTCCAGGAGGCTGACCTCTCCCAGGGTCAGGGTGGTTGGGTGGCATAGGGTGGAGCCCCTCTGCTGGTCATTTCCCAGTAATATGTGGTTGGGGAACTTTCTCATTTTATCTTCTTCTGTCAAACTAGGGCCCCTTGAAGGTGGGGGCCCATGTCTTACTTGCTATTTCCTCCTTCCCTCTCTTTAATACTCTGCACCTGGTGCAGTGCTTGGCCTGTGGTAGAGTCACAGGTCCTCACTAGACATTAGATCCGGGTGCCTGAATCAACAGACTGAAAAACCAACCACCAAGGAGTTTTCAGGCTCTGTTTCAATGGTTTGATGAAATACCAATTCTCTCTGAGAAGCGAGTAACTCTTGAGGAAAAGCCCCCTAAATGAGATAGGCATGGAGGGCTATATAAATATTTGTGAAACTTGGTCCCTTTTGAATTGGCCTTTACTCAGGGCTCTTATTCCTCCCTACCCTCCACCCCATTGCTGATGTTGTTACCCCAACCCCTTGCTGTCTGGCCCACTTTTCCTAAATCATAGTCTCCTTTTCTCCCTTGATTTCATATATAAAGTCAGGCTGGAACTCTATCTCAGCCTGACTGAAATCTAAGGAAAACCAAAAGGAAAGACACAACATCAACAGTCAACTTTCCCAGGAGCACGTGGGTGATTCAGTGATCCCAATGAAGGCAGACAAGGACATTCTGGCCCCCGAATTCACTGATCTCGAGCTCACTACGCTCGGCTCACAGGCGACCCGTGCAGCTTTGTACGTCCGCTGCCTCGCTTCCCCTTCTTCCCGGCTTCTCGTCTCCTGGGGCCATCTTGTTTCCTGCGTTCCCCGCTCTCAAGGACAGACGTTTTTTAAAACTAAACCATGCCATAAGAAAAGCTGAATTGAAGGTCTACATGAATTTCTTTTTGAGAGATTGAGTTTCAGCTTTTATTATTTGCTGAGGTGGAGCTTTTGTTTGCCTTTTTCTGCTGTTGGCAGAGCTCAGTTTTTGAAGACGGCTATTTATAAAGTGCATTATGCATGAAAGGTATTTAAGGCAATCTAAAGCTTGCATCATGCCCATGCTTCTGGAGCAGAACGCTCGGATCTGCTTCCCTTGCTCCCAGCCCCTTCTAACTGCTGAATAAAACAGTGAGTAGCAGTTTTTCTCAAGTATGTTCCCAGTTCTCTCACCTTATGGCAATAGTTCTTAATCTGGGATCTACAGACAGGATTTAGGGGGCCCGTGAACTTCAGAGGAAGATTTTATCTTTTATGTTCAATAATCCCTAATTGCACTTGGTGTTTCCTTCCCTTGTGAAGGTAGGTAACAAACCACAGCAGCTGCGGTAACAAGCACAGCAGCACAGTCATCTCTGGGACTTTGTCATCCATCAAAATCGCAGGTCCTATCATAATAGCACTTGTCAGTTGCCACAGATGTCCCAAAATACCACCTGTGCTAATCTGCCGCTCAGAGTGACAGTTGTTACCAGTTACTCTATCACACTTGCTGTTATTAACATTTTAGTAATTAACTCGATATATCTGGCTTCCTCTTTAATCCTAATTATGTCATTCATTTATAAACATCATTCTGATGGTTCATCACCTAATCCATAGGGTCCAGCACTCCCCTCCTTGTCTCCACCCTCGGACCTTACTTCCCACTAGCTTGTCTTTTTTTTTTTCTCCTTCATCTCCTGAATCTTTACTCTGAAGTCCCTTTTTGAAGGGCTGCCCACTGGATGGAGCTCCCCATGTGCTTATCTGCTCTCGTCTCCCTTCCCCTGGAGCACCTGGCTGCTGTCTCTTCTCTGGCCACCCTTGCAGGGGCCACACACTCATATTCTACTCCAGAGATAGAGCACTTGAAGTGCTCACTCGCTGTGTGTCTCCTGGCTTTTCCCAGGACTCCCTGGCGGCGGAGATCGAGGGAACCATGCGCAAGGAGCTGCAGCTGGAAGAGTCGGAGTCGCCAGACATCGCGTAAGGCCTTGGTTCTCAGCTCCCAGGGGCTGTGGGGTGGGCACCAAAGTGCACTGTGGTCCTTCCACAGACAATCCAGATTAAGGGAAATTAGAGAATGAAGCCAACAACAACATCCTCCTTCCAAATGGCTCCTCTGGTTGGGTTTTAAATACATATTATGAACTTGTGGAAAGTTGGGGAAGGACAGATGTATTTCCCATCTCTTGTCACACAAGCTCTGTCTTGACACCCCCCACTCACTTTTATCTTTCTTTTTGGTGGAAAACATTACTTTAAAGTATTTTTACCGTGGCGGATTCATGTCAATGTATGGCAAAACCAATACAGTATTGTAAAGCAAAATAAAAATAAAAATTAAATAAATAAAGTATTTTTAACATCTGTTAAGGAAAGAAAAATAGGATGCAGTATGAGATACAGAGAAGGGCTTCCCAGGTGGCTCAGTGGTAAAGAATTCAACTACCAAGGCAGGAGATGCAGGAAACTCGGATTTGATCCCTGGGTCAGGAAGATCTCTTGGAAAAGGGAATGACAACCCACTCCAGTGTTCTTGCCTGGAAGATCCCATGGACAGAGGAGTCTGGTGGGTTACAGTCCGTGGGGTCACAAAGAGTCAGGCACAACTGAGCACACATGTATGTGTGAGGTACAGAGGGCTCTTTGGGAAGGTGTGAGCAAGGCTTCCATTTCCCTTCTGCATACATTTAGGGGTGTCAGCCTTTATCATCTCTCTTGCTAACTTGAAACCTTGCACTTGACCTGCTTAGAGGCGTAATAAACCTGGAGTTTGATTTAATCAAGTTTTCTCTGTATCCAAATGCCATAGACAGAACTTGGAACCCCGGGAGTGACCAGTGTCCCTAAACCTCAGTGCACGTGTGAAGCCGTTTGCAACCCAGAAAGAAGCAGCCATTACAGAAACATACCTACCATTTTCTCCTTAGAAGGGAACAAATGAACATCAGTGCAGTTCTGCTCTTAGAGATGGCAGTTTCCGGTGGCGGGGGCGAGGGGGCCGGAAAGAGACTCTTCTAGTGTTTATCATCTCATTATAGATGTTTAAGACTAACTTGAAATCTTACTTTTTAAAAAAATATGAATGGTTGACAAAGACTCATTCTATGAAAATATTTTGAGCACTGCTATATGCTTAGCAGTAAACACTGCCCTCCTGAAGTTTGCATTCAAGAGACTTATCAAGAAGAATAGTAGGTGGGAGACAAAAGTTAGTATTAAATACGTTTGTAGGTCAAGCTTAGGGGAAGTAGGAAGCAGTATCACTCTAGCTAGCATCACCTTTAGGACACAGCCATGTAGTGGAGCCTTGAATTCTGTGGGCGTTGAATCTCTTGAATTCCAACCAACCCCCTAAGAAACATGGAAGGTACAGAGTGGCGGGTTGCTTGGGGGTCACAGTGGACCTGCTGCCTGTTGGGTCCTCAGTGAATAGTGTTGGGAGGGTTGAACTCCAGGGTCATTCCTGCATCTGCTTAGTCTTGGATGATGTTGTGCATTCTCCCCAGTCACCAGAAACGAGTCTTTGAGACCGTGAGAAACATCAACCAGGTCGTCAAGCAGAGGTCTCTGACCCCGTCCCCCATGAACATCCCTGGCTCCAACCAGTCCTCAGCCATGAACTCCCTCCTGTCCAGCTGCGTCAGCACCCCCCGGTCCAGCTTCTACGGCAGCGACGTCAGCAACGTGGTCCTGGACAACAAGACCAACAGCATCATCCTGGAAACAGAGTCAGCCGAGCTGGGGTGAGCCAGCCGGGGACTTTCATCTTTCTGTTTGGGGGACAGGTAGGGGGTGAGTGAACACAGGTCCAGTCATCAGAAGAGGGAGGCCTGAAAAGTGTAGACCTTTCAGTTCTCAAATTTGTTGTGCCAAACGGCTGAGCTAATGCTTATCTTGATGCTGGTATGTTAACCAGTTTAAAGGGGTGTAACAGGACACACCAGAAGTCAGCTTTTCTGTAAAATGTTGGAGGGGAGGATAAATGAATATTTTTTTTTCTGTTAATCTCTGTTGGGCATTTATTTCATGAATCCCTTTGTAGCTTGGATTCTGAAAGGCTGAGGAGGACTCAGGCTCTGTCTCATGACCAGAATCTGGTTTGCTTCAGAAATTGGGGTGCAGCGTGTCTGGCAAGTGCCCACCACACTCTGCATGCCTGGGGTGGGTCCTTCTTGGCAGTGGTCTCTCCCTCTCCTCCTGAAGCCCTGCAGGAACCCCACCCCCACCCTCATTGTCCATCCTTTTCCTATGACTTAACAAAATTAGTTTTTCTGACCGATGAGTCAGATAGTTGGAAAATGCTTGATCAGAACTCTGAGGCTTTTGGGGACTTAATTATTATTATTTTTCTTAACTGAAGTATAGTTGCAGAACAATGTTATGTAAGTTATAGGTGTACGATATAGTGATTCACAGTTGTAAAGACTATAATCCATTAATAGTTACTATAAAATATTGGCTATATTCCCTGTATTGTATAATATATCCTTGTAGCTTATTTATTTTATACGAAGTATTTGTACCTCTTAATCCCCTGCCGCTGATAACCACTAGCTTGGATCAGAACTCTCTTAGAGATCTCAGCTCCCTAAATTCAAGAGGAAAAAGGCGCATCCCTGGAGCCAGCTGTCCTGTTGGAGACCAGGAATTGCAGCCTGAACAAGGTTTCTTCCCTAGGTGTCACGAGGGAGATATTTGTAGGGGCTGGGTTTATTATGTCGTGTTTGCAAGTTTTCCTTGCACCTTAGTAGCCCCCTCCTCACCTCCCTGAGGAAGAAAAAACCAACAGAGGGAATTGTTCTTCTGGACAGGCATTCGTTTCCCCACTTTTGCCTACATTTAGCCGTTTGCCTTGGAGAAGGCATTGGCAACCCACTCCAGTACTCTTGCCCGGAAAATCCCATGGACGGAAGAACCTGGTAGGCTGCAGTCCATGGGGTCGCTAGGAGTTGGACACGACTGAGCGACTTCCCTTTCACTTTTCACTTTCATGCATTGGAGAAGGAAATGGCAACCCACTCCAGTGTTCTTGCCTGGAGAATCCCAGGGACGGCGGAGCCTGGTGGGCTGCCGTCTATGGGGTCGCACAGAGTCAGACACAACTGAAGCGACTTAGCAGTAGCAGCAGCAGCAGCCGCCGCTTGCCTTGGTTTCCTTAGAAGTTCCAGCTGCCACCCGGAAACTAGTAGTAAGGACAGTGCTGTCCAGCGCCCCCTGCTGGCTGCTCCGCGCTCACCCCCCCCCCCGTTTCCCCTCCTTCTAGAAACGAGGAGCGGAGTAAGAAGCCTGGCACGCCAGGCACCCCGGGCTCCCACGACCTGGAGACGGCGCTGCGGCGGCTGTCCCTCCGCCGGGAGAACTACCTCTCGGAGAGGAGGTTCTTCGAGGAGGAGCAGGAGCGGAAGCTCAGGGAGCTGGCGGAGAAGGGCGAGCTGCTCAGCGGCTCCCTGACGCCCACTGAGAGCATCATGTCCCTGGGCACGCACTCGCGCTTCTCCGAGTTCACCGGCTTCTCCGGCATGTCGTTCAGCAGCCGCTCCTACCTGCCGGAGAAGCTTCAGATCGTCAAGCCGCTGGAAGGTGATCACAAGGGGCCTCGGCCCCTCTCTGCCCTCCTCAGCGACTCCCTGTGGTCCCTGATCCACCACCGGAAAGCGGGCAACCTCTGTAACGCCTACTCCTTTTTCTTCCGGGATAGCCACCCCCGCTGCTGGTTTGAGTTCCTCTGAGTGCCCCAACCTCCACCTCTCGCGGTGCAGGTTTGGAAATACAGCCCAGACTAACCTCCATCAGCTAAGCCAAAGAAAAGAAAACGTGTTTGGCGCTGGTTTCCTAATTCTCTTGCATTCAGAATCTTTTAAATACAAATGGTTAGGGAAGGCAGAGGCGCTCCTGACATCCTCAGGAGTCAATTAGGTCAGGTCAGAGGCCTCTGAGGAGTGCAGAGAATTGATGCTTTGACTTTTCAGAAAATTTGGTGTCAGGGAGGGGCTGCAAAGCAAAACTTGTTTTAGGTTGTTTATTCAGTAACCATGAGAAAGCAGTTTCCTGTTTGTTGACTTCACATGTTCTGCTTTGATCTTCAAACTAAAAGGGTGTGGCTTTCTTCAGATGCAGTGTGCTCCACAGTTGGGGGGCCCGGAAGAGGGTGGCTGTGAAGGAGAGTGAGCTCTGTACCTCCTTAAGCCTACCTTTTCCAGGGGCCATTCAGGTTTAGGTATCAGGAACACCCTAGATGATGAAACTCATGGAAGCACTTTTCTTTCTCTCTTTCTGCTTTCAGCATTATAAAGTATGTTCCCTTTCTTATCACTGTCCTGCTAAGAACCATCAGGTGTTTGTAATATGCATTTTTTTCACCTTCTTTTGTTTGAAAACCCATGAGAGTTTTAGAAGATATTTTAATTCTATATTATACATCTAATGCAAAGCCAAATCAGAATTTCTGTAAAGGCAGTATTTCTCAACTTCTTTAAGAACCCATTTTAGACATTAATTCCTAATCTGTCCCCTCAGAAAATGTAATGTGATAGATATACTGTTTACGTATTATATGTGTATCTGTGCCTAAAAAGAGTACATTTATTCACCCCAAAAGAACCAGTTTTCGGCCCTGGAGTGGGGGCTGGAGTATCACCTCTGTTAGGATGCATGCTGTAAGATGAGCTTGTACTTGTTAAAGATCCAAGAAATGCGGGGTCCCATATTCTGAAAAGGAAGGAAGAGGGTGGACAAACATTCTTTTTCATGATTACTTCTAAATTGTATAATGTAGGTCCTTAGATTTCAGAAGAGGGATAGCTCATCCTTTTTTTAATTTATTCAGTTGTAAGCTTGGTGATTGTTTTCTGATTCACTATTATGTCTGTTTTTCTTTCAATAAAATTTTTCATTTCTGCAATTTTACTTTTTGCCTTTCTTTTCTTTTTTCTCCTTTGTCTCTCAAAGGTCATTGGAATTGATCATCTATCTTGTCTGCTTTCTACATTTTACTTTGTGTTTCATTGATCATCTAAGGATATATTTTTGACTGGTTTTCCAAGCATATTTTAGAAGAGTTTTTTTTAAGAAATTATTTTGACCAAGTCATCTTTTTCTCTTTTAATCTTGTGACATAGATAGCAGTATTTCTGTTATAAATTAATAGAATAAGAACAAATCCCATTAGATTTGCAAGATAAACTTCATCTATAGAACTCTGTTCACCAGGAACCTTTATCACTGCCATTAAAAAGTCATGTCTTATCAATATGGGCTATAATGTATTCTCAGGATAGAATCTATCCTTCTGGTTCCATTTTATAGTCTTCTGACTTCTTAACGGTTTAAAATACAATCAACTTTTTTTCTTCCTCTGCAATTACCTTTTTGTGTTACTGTGTTTAATTTGATCTGGTGGAGTGCTGGCATAGAAGTATGCCTGATGCTGTGTTCATTATAGCTCTAACTGTGATGCTGGCTAAGTTACTTCACCTTTTTGAGCCCTGTTTCCCATATTGTAAAATAGGGCTCACATCTGCCACACAAGATTGTGGCAAGGAATAAACGTGATGTGTTTTGTATCATGCTCAGCATCTATTAGATACTTATTAACTTGTAGGCTCCTCGAACTTATTCCTGTTCCGGTAACTCAGGTAAAAAGGCTAGCCTCACCAGTGTTGAGACCTGGACCAGCATTGTGCTGGTGCCATGTTCTTACATCCTTTTTCAATGGACCACCAAGAAGCTGATAGGATTCCCGTGTTCTCCAGTGACCCAGGTAAATGTACCTGGGGTGAGGCCCCTGGAGAATGTTGGCTGGGATCATAGCAGATAGCCAATCTATGCCTTCCATCTGTCTTCCTTACCTGTTTAATTAATCTTGCTGTCTGCTCATTGGTGCCAGCCAAAATAGATGGGCTAGGTGTTTTGTCTCTTCACCTTACCTTACACGTTTTAAGTAGGTGAAGAACAAACAAAACATTCAAACTAGAAAGAGATATATCTGCATTAAAAAGATGAGTCAGACAGTATTTTTTTCCCTCCATTTTGCTCTTCCTTTCTAATTATAACCAGATAGTATCTCCAAATAAACAAGTTAATATGTAATTAGGGAAAAGCACACACTTCCAAGCTGTCCATTATCCAGCAAGTTTAGTTCTAACTTTTAAGCCTAAGGTGCCCTGCTGACATAAATGGATTGAGTCTTCTTCTCTTTTGGTGACATGAAAACCTTTTAGTTAAAACAGTGGGGTGTGGAAAGAAAGCAAACAGAAGGAAAAGGGTAGTGACTGTAATTATGTTTTTGCCCTATCCACACCCTGCTCCATAGGCCTTCATCTTGGTGCTGACTGGGAACACAACATTTCCTCTCTTTGCCTGCCTGACCCCAGCGTCATTCACATGTGGGCGGGAGAAGGTGATGTTGACGGGAGGTGGGGTAAAAAGCCAAGTATTATGCATCTTTCAGCATAATCTTTCCATTGTAGTCTCACTATATTTCCTTGCTCTGCATTTTCAGGGAATGCAAATAACTCGGTGTACTTTGTAGGCTATTTAACTCCAAATAGCAACTCTCTGTAGCCTCATTTGTGTCTTGGACTCATGCATAGGGTGGGGAAAATGGGGCAGCCTGTTAAACAGATGGAAGACGGAGGCCCACCGGACTCTTTTCTGGGCCTAGGCCTCCAGCCTCCTGGTGCATTGTAAATGTCTAGAACCCCCTTCAGATGGATGGGGAGACCTGGCACTTCCTTGACACAGTTCTTCACTTTCCAGTGTGTTTGCTTTGCCTTTAGTCCCCTTCCAAAGGTAGAGGTGATGTGGCCACATTGCACCTGGGGATTTCTCATCTTCCTTCTAAGCCCTGGTTATGCTGCTCCAAGCTGGGTATCAAAATTCTTTGTTTAAAATTTCTCCCCAGTACAGTTTTGTTACCAGGGATGTGGGTGTGTGAATAGTGAACACAAACAGTGGGCCCATTTTGGATTACTATGCATGGAGGTCCCCAGGAGTGGCAGGAGAACCCCAGTGGCTGGAAACCCCATTGCATCCCCTGGCAGGCCCTGGACACCCATGAGGAAGTTCCACTGCCCGCTGTGTATTCCTCCAGATTCTCATTGAGCCCAGGTTCCTGGCTGGAATGCTGATGGCCTTGCTTGTTTTCAGACCTGTGGTTTGGGGAGGGAAGTGGGGTGAGTTTATGGAAAGAACTAGGCCTTTAGCACTGAACATTGGCTGTGCTACAACTAGCTCAGTGACTTTGGAAATTAGGTAACTTCAGTAAACCTCTGTGAAAGTGCGGGTCATAATACTTAACCATGACGGGTGGTTTTGAGGAATGAGTTGAGGTGATACATATAAAACAAGATGCTCTGATGACATGTCTCTGTACAGGGTAGCTTTTTAAGAAATAGTGCCATGGAACCTAGGACTTAGGATCCCATGGACAGGTTTGTTTCATTATATGCACCTTTGGTCTTTTTTCTTTTCTTTTTGCATTTAGACTATTTTCTATTTTTATTCAGTAGATTCCAGTTAAGTAGGTTGCTATTGTACTTGTGACACTTAATGCCCGGATAAACTGCAAAGTGTGTATGACTTTTTTCTGTTTTAAGTGGATTTGAAATTGTCCATCTATAAAACCCTTTTAAGACTCTTTGGCTGAGACTATCCGATGAGAAATTATTTTGCAGCAGTGTTTTGGAGGCAGTGCACTCAACTGCACACGGCAGAGGACTGGGGGCTCAGTTACATTCCTGGACCACTTCCTGGCCCCACTGCCTGCCTCCCTTTCCCTTTTCTTTTATCTGGACTCCTGAGGTGCTGGCTCCTGGCTTCCCTAGTTCCCCTTTCTGACGTTCCCCCAGGGCAGCCTGGAGGGATCCCGGCTCTCCTCACAGAGGATGCCCTCAGCAAGCCAGCAGTGACAGTCTGAGAGTTATTTGTGCAGGAAGGCTCTTGCATTTTCATGCTTGAGACCCACTTTCAAAGTCTCTCTGTTGAGTTTGGCATGTTTTCAGTGTAGCCAGCTTCTTCATCTATGGAATGGGGATAGAATGCCCAGCCTCATGGGCTGGGCACCCCTAATACCAGAGCCGTGTGAGGGGTAATAATGTCCTAAGGGGGAAAGAGTTGCTCTGGCAGATGGTTTCGGCAGAATCCTGGCACAGAGCAACGTGCTAAAGGATCTGAGATGTTGTTCTTCACTACATACGCTTCTTAGCCCAGGCTTCCTAAGAAGACTTGGTCTTGGAATACCTCTCTCTGTGAGTACCTGGTACACCCTCCAGGTCCTCAGAGACACGCTCTGGTGTTATTACAGACCTTACACCACGTCATCTGAGTCCCGGGATCTGGTGTCATTGAGGAGATCAGCTCCTCTGCTTCAGACCTCTGGGTGGACTTACATGTTCTTAAATCACATCTCTTTAAGCCAGTTCCCACTCCCCAAACCTGCAGCCTGTCAAGGTTGCTGGCAGCATACAGGAAACTTAGGTAAAGGAGGTAACGGCCATGCCCACCATTTATCCGTGTGCTATGATCATATGTTTTTGCTTTTCTCTTGTTGTGGGTGCCTCGGATTGGTTTGACATCATCTGATTCTGTTTCTGCTGTCTTCCCTATTCCCAGCATTGTGTGCTTGGCATAGAATCCACATATCCACCCCTGCCCCCTACCCCTCTTTCTGTGCTTGTCGTGCTTATTTTTTCCTCTTCTATGTCTAAAGTGATTCTCTGTTGAATTTGGGGGTTGACATCAGTTGCTTAAAATAAAGAGTTTGTCACCCAACATCCTTGACACATAGTATGATGTTGATTTTACTTCGTTAAAAAAATGGATTTTCGCCCTGAGATTGGTGCTCCTTCTGGGCATGGAAGGGGGTTGGCGCCTGACACACAGCAGGAGGGGGGCAAGGCAAGTCCGTGGGTGTCCCTCCCTGAGTCCACCTGCGGCGCCCAGGGCCCGCGGGGTTCACACTCCACACTGGAGGGTGGTGAAGAGCCATCAGCTTAGACTCCCGTCCTAACCCTCTCTTCTCCCTGTCACCCCCTTCCCCCCTGCCCTTTCTCCTTGCAAGGTTCTGCCACCCTTCACCACTGGCAGCAGTTGGCCCAGCCTCACCTCGGGGGCATTCTGGACCCCCGGCCTGGTGTGGTCACCAAGGGCTTCAGGACACTGGATGTTGACCTGGACGAAGTATACTGCCTTAACGACTTTGAAGAAGACGACACAGGTGACCACATTTCCCTCCCAGGCCTAGCTACCTCCACGCCAGTTCAGCACCCAGAGACCTCAGGTGAGAGGTCCCGAGCACGTGTGACTGTCTCAGGCAGCAGAAGTTACCCAAGCCGGCCTCAGGCTTTCCCAGAGGAGATGCAGGAGCCGCCAGCGGCCGAGGAGGAGGAGGAGGAGGGGTCTGGTGAGGGCACCGCCATCAGTCCTGTAAACCTGGCACCTCTACCAGAGGCAGAGTTCCAGGCCATTCTCACTTCCGTTTCGAGCACCATCCGTAGTGGCTCTCTGTCTGTAGCTTCTGCTCGTCTGTGTGGGTGATGATGAAAGCATTCCCATCATGGGGTTCCGTTTTTTAATAGAGTCTGATGCCTCCTTTTGTAACAAATGGGTGCGGCTCCTTGCCCATCTTGGAGGTGCATGGCCCAGCAGGCTCTTGAAGGGGAGCAGGAAAGGCTGCTAAAAAAGAAGTGGATTATTGCCACGTCATTCCCCCCCTAATCCTGAGCATCAGCTCCCCATTTCTGTTCTGGGTTGCTTCCCACATCTAAGGGGCAGCTTCTCGAGTTCCCTGATGACCTCCAAACTGAGCTGAGCTGGGCAATTTTAGGGGAAATTTTGAGTGCTGGAATGTTCAGAAGGTTAATGAGAGAATGTGTTACCTGCATGATACATTAAAATTGGAAGAAGCCCAGAAAGTGTTCAGGATTTCAGACAGCACTTCAGAGATCAGCCTGTTCATTTCCTAACTGTAGTGAAGATATGTGTGTTTTCATTCCAATTTATACATGTGTTCAAAGTGGATTTTTTAAAAGTGCTTTAGCAATTCTCCTTAATCCAGCAAGCCCTAAGAGGATGTTAGTAAGCTTTTTTAGAGAGAGAATTCTAGATGAATCTGGAAAAGAGCCCTGCCTGATCTCTGTGTTCTCCCCGCCCACTCCCCCTCCCCCAATATTAAAGTTATGACCATGAGTTTGCAGAATTACACATCCTAGGGGTCACTGGGATGCAAAGCTTTGTGCTCGGGGCCCTGGGATCACAGGATCACATGGGTTACTATTTACCCAGACTTCCTGGACCTCGTCATTTCTTGGGCTGAGGGGGAGAGACCCAGACAAAGAGGAATTAACCCAATGTCATCATCCTAATGACATTTCCAAGTCACCAGGTTTCAGAAGAGCACATTCATCTTTGTGACTGACAATTTTCATTCATGGACGGTACAACACTCCACATATAGTACAGAGCAGGTGAGAGCTGAGGTTCGTGGTGTTGTCTCCCATCCCCTGGGTGAGGTCACACCCCTGTGGCCAAAAATTTTTTTAATTTTTATTGCTTTGACATAAACTTAAGGTATCATCAAGTAAAAAAGATTGTTTAACACCTAGGTTTATTTTTATTTTTTAGCCATTAAGTTACCAGATTAAGCTTGCAATGGAATGAAAATGTTTATTATTTAGGATCTTCTCACAAAGAGGAAACCAGCTTAGGTATTGTTACCTCCTTTTGTCATCAGCATCGGTGCCCTTCTGGAAGGCAGACAGTGGTGCAGGAGACACTGTGTCTGCTGATTTTGTGACTGAAGCAGCAGGCATTGTGTCAAATGTGGTGACCCTTCCCTGCAGCCTGACAGGTGAAATAGAAGTGAATGCTGTGAGTTTAAAGAAGCACCATTAGGTTCATCTTTGAAAAATTGTAGAGAAGGAATAAAGCTTACCAAGTCAGCTAAGAATATCCCTCTGAGGACAGCGAGGGCAAGGGTACCAGGTGTGAGGAGCTAAGTCCTGACCACTTTCCTAACCACACACAAAGGCGTATCTGTTGCTTCTTCCCTCCTTCCTCTAACCTGGAACAAATCCAACCCAACAACTCTTGAGAAGAGCACACAAACCTCCAGTGGAAACTGTAGAGGGATCACATTGGAAGTGTGCGGCCAAAATGAGTTAGATTGCTGCAGGGAATTTAGAGAAGGTCTGATCATCTAGACAAGGGTTCTCCTGAGATTGTTTTCTGAGTAAGGTGTGTCAAAAGTTCTGTGCAGGAGGGAAAGGCATGGCTAATGATTTGGCTCTTTTTCCTCGGTGGGGAATTATGGGACCATTTTGATTCTTGGAACATAAGAAGCACATCACTCGATGTAAATCATCCCAGGGGCCCTGAGTGACATTATGCACATAATCGTGGAGTCATGGGCAGACAGATAAGCTTCCATGGGGAGGCCTGGGGTATCCTCTGTCTTGGGATTTGTCCTCAGGCTGGCCTGCTTTCTGCCTTGGTCTCCCCTTTCCTGTTGCCAAACAGCACAATTCCAGGAGCTGCCAGCTCCCTGGGAAGACTTAGTAGGGAGAACCTTTGAAGACAGAAGGTGATTAACCTTTCTTTTCTAACAACTGGTATTATGGGAGGAAATTGGGAAAACTTGTATATTAGGCAGTTTTGTCTAGAGCCTGCTCTCTCATGGAGAAAACATTTTGAGTGCTGAAAAATATTTATTAATATATTTTAATGTATTATTGTATCATTATTTGATTTTTATAATCTCATGTCTTTAAAAAGGATGAATCCTTGTTATATTTGTAAATAATTTAGATGATTAAAATGGATTATGATAAACAACTTTTAGATTATTAGTTTTACTTTATTTCAGTAACATATTTTGTTTTAATTCATAAAGTGTACTTTTATCAGAAATATCTCATACTGTCAGTGTTTCGAATTTTAGGTATTTATATGTAGCGAAGAGCCTGCATGTGGTAAAGGTTAAAGATTAGAGTATAAAATCACACAGTTAGGTCAGCAGATGGTAGTTTGGATGGACAGTCCAATTGAATTACCTGGATGCCTTGATTCTTAAAGGGAAGACAGAGGAGGAATTAAAGCAACATGGAAGAAAGTAAAGGTCAGCTTATTTAATACTCATACACATGGAGACCATTTCCAGTGGGAGAAATGTCCTAAAACAGACTCCTACACATCATGGCAGCCTACTTGGCAGTGGTTCTGCAGTAGAGCTGTATTTTCTTTGGGGCTGAGGTCCTAAAGTTAGTGTTGAAAGTAAACATCTCATTTGGTCAAAAGTACCCTTGGAAATCCCTGAAGGTGCAGGTCTTCAGCCCCTCAGAAGCAAAAGCCAAGAACTAGCTTCCTTTGTAGCTTTCTTATTTGTGACACAGGCACAGGCTCTGCTCAGGCGAGTTCCTTGAAGGGAAGGCAACAGCTGAAAGAAGCAGACGATTAAGGAACTGGGTGTCACTCCAGCCTCCTCTGGGGCCGGGCTGGTGTGAACAAAGCCTCCAGTGGGCATTCTCTCACACTTGTCAGTCCCACTGGGGAAGCAGGACCCAAAGGGGCTTGTGAGGGAACGCTGGCCATGGGGACCTGAAGAATCTGGAAGGAAAAGTCTGGTACATTCAATTCACAGACCACTGGGTCTGGGAATGTTCCTTCTTGTCTCTGCCTAGAGAGCTGAGGGAGTTCCCACTCAGATGGCCAGACTTTTCAACCTTGCCCTGGTGTGTAGCAGTTAGAGGAGTTTGGTCACGGTGGACAGAACCAGGATCTGCTCGCACCCCTGTGTTAGGAGATGTTAAGGAAGTCCTGTGCTCTTGCATCAAAGTGTATACTACACCACAGCAAAACAGGCCAGTGCAGCCTGAAGTGGAAAAATCAATGAAGAATTGCTTTATTGACTTGTCTCAAACAGCATGGAGTCAACCCTACTTAAAATTTCCAGAATAAGCCTGCTTTCTGGAAGCGCTTTCTCTAGGAACCTCATCTCTGAAAACCACAGAAGAGTGCTCTAGTGCTGGGAAGGGCACCCACGTGGCCTGCTGAGTGGGTATTCGCACTCAGCCTTTTCTAAAGTGAAGGGGCCTTGAGGGAGCACGTGGTTGGGAACCGAGTTTCAGGTTTGCTGTCCAGTTGTACCACCTAGCGATGCCCTGGAGAAGTGCACCTTTGGACTGGCTCCAGGAGCACCAGCTGGATGAACTTGGGCCAACTTAGCCAGGCCAGCTCCCCACACATGTCGGTGGTTGCCACAGGACAAACAAGAAGGCAAGAGGGCACAGGATCCAGCTCTGTTGGCATCTTAAGACTCCAAAGAGATTTTTACATTTGCACTTTTGACTTTTTTTCCAAAAAGTCACTTTATCTTCTGAAGATACCCCAGAAGCCACTTGAAAGAATTTCTGGTTCTGTCTGCCACGCCATGAGATTATTCCTCTGTTAAGTCACTCTTTAGATAAAACAGAGTAGACAACGTGGTACGGTGGGTCAACTAAACTTTTCATTTGTTTAAGTTTTGCAGGAACCAAAAGTTGTACAGAAGCCAGAATAAGATCTTGTGATGTGGTTTTCAGTCTCTGTGCTAGAAACCTTCCCGGAACCGATGGGCTGAATGTCTGCACTGGGGACTCCTGGGTCTTTCAAACTGTAGATGGGGGCTGTGTGTGTAGAAGAAATGCATAAGAAGCAGAGAAAAAGATTTACAGGCCCATGTTAAGCCTGGCACTAAGGGCTTTCAAATATCATCTTGTAACACTGTGTAGTTTTAAATCACTTTTATCTTTTTTTTAAAAAAAGAAAAGATAAAACGGTTCTGCTCTATCTGAAACTGCCTTTTGTTTCCCTGCTCCTCAGAGAAAAACACCAGTTAAAGCTACATTAGTCCCAAACAGCATTTATGTTAATGATGAAACACAGGGCAAACAAAAGTTTATGGAGTTTTTCCCACATGGACTCATCACAGAATTTTTTTCCCCCAGAAAAATTCATGCAGAGACAATCTTGAATAATCAAGGGTTACCTAAGTGTAAAAGTTCCCTTTGATAGGTTAGGATTTTGTACCAGTTTCAGAACCTGGAGGAGGAAGAACAAATAAAAATAATAAAGGATTAGGGGCTTGGGGGAGGAGAGGGGGAGAAATGCAAGTTCATTCCTAAATAAAATACTTGATGAAAGTATTTGTCAGTGTTTGTACTTCTAGCTCACAACACTGCGGTCCTCCAATCAGACTGAGAAAAAGAAGGAGAATTTAAGTAGGAAGTCAGAGCATTAAATCCAGGAAACCCTGTCCTTGGAGGCCTCATGTGAACAGCACAAGGTGAACTCACAGCACCTAAGGCAGGGCTTTGGGGTGCAATAGGGCCTGGGCCCTCTCCCTGAGCCCCTGCTCCCTGCCCTGAAGACTCTGTTAGCGCCTCCTGCTTTGGGAATATGCTCTCTCCCGTACACAGAACTGTAGGAATCAGCCCCTAACGGCTCTGTGGCGACTCACTCTCTCTGTGTTGTGTCCCAAGGAAGGGAGATGCTGCAGCGGCCCGGCGGGCAGTGGTGACTCAGAGAACTGGCGGGTCCAGGCGTCCCAGTGGTATTGCAGAGGGGCTGAACCTCTGGCTTTGGCACTTTTGATTCTTATTGATTTACCTCAGTCTTCTCAAGCTGTCCGTCGCTTCGGGGGAATGATGACCTCTGAATTTTAGCAGCCTTTTCCTATTCCCAAAACCCATTTGCATAAGATGGGTTTTGCTTCCGCTGATGCAACGGTGTCTAAAATATCCATCTCACACTAGCTGTTGCGATTGAAGATCCAATACATAATGGGGTGGAGGAGGAGGTGAATGTGTGTGACCTTTTGATTTGATATTCTGGCCATGCGTTTAAATGGAGTATGCTTCTAAGTTTAAATCCAGCCTTGCTTTTGTTTGATTTTTTTTTTAAGATGTTTTCTCTCTTATAACTGTTCTGTCCTAATTACTTCTACTTACTGCATTTTTTTCCCTCCCTCCCAAATAACCCATCATGCCTGATATTTGGGATGCTTTTCTCAGGTTTTCTGTTGCTTTTGTTTCTAGACTTTATTGCAGTTAGAGAATCGTGATTGTTTGGTTGCCTTTTCTTCATAGCTTCTTCCGTTTTTGTTTTGCTCACAGTCATTTCTCAGTTATTTGAGTTCCTAAACCATTACTTTTTTGATTGAGAAGCAAAGATGCATAAAGGCTATTTTTACATGTGTTTCCCACACCCCTCCTGCTTTGCCTGGAGCTCCTTGAGGCTGAGAGTTTGCTCTTGTGGCTGTGGTGCTGGCTGCCATGCCAGGGGCTATCGGAGCCTTCCTTGACACACAGAGACGACTTGGACCACAGCCATCAGGGCAAACCAGTCTTGCACAGCTCCTGAGTCACTGCCACCATTTTTGTGCTTTGGCTTTGTCCTGCCTGCCTTCAATTTGTGTGTCTCCAATATTTTTTTAATATCATCTAGTTTCTTGTTTTTCCTTTTTCTTTTTTAAAGACACAGTCACCTGTGTGTGGATCTGTAGGTTTGGGGCACCGATCTATTCTGGTTTGATTTCCTTTTTGTCAAATCCAAGAGAAAACTTGCCATAAAGAGCTAGAAGATTCTTGTTCCAGACTTTTGAATCTTCAGCGTGCTCATGGCCTCCAATATCCTAATCATTTTTCTCCCAGGAGGTCTCTGGGGGCTGAGAGGCTGCAGGGGTAGAGCTGGTGGGGAGGAGGGGGGATGATCCTAGACCTCACCATGCATGCTATTGGGAGCAACATCTTTTTTTTCCTTTTATTTTTTCCTTTTACATTTGAGTTATGAATGAGGATGACCTCTACAATCATGATGTCTCCTGTAGACTCTATTCCTACTTCTCACCTGCGGTTTTCTGATGCATGGTCCTAAAGCTTCTGTGATTTACTTTGCTCCGGATCCTAGTCTTCAGCTGCCTTAACAACTCTGGAGCTTTCAAAGGAAATAAGTTGAGGACAACTTACTCATTTTCATCAGAAACCAGCCATCCTAGAAATGGCAAGAAAGCAGCTCAGGGGCACTGATGCTGCTTATAGTGCTGTGTGCCAGCCCAGCCCTGGCAGAGAGTCTGGGCCCTGGGACTCTTGCCAGCAACATTGTTGCTGAGGCAGCTGAGGCCCCATCTCCCTCCCTGCCGACCACAGATAGGCAGTAGTGGAGCCAGCTTCCTCGAGCCCCTTTTTGTGTAAACTGAAAAGGGAGCCCATGAGCCTTGCCCTGTTTCTAGGTGCAAGTGCCCCTCCCTGCTCTGCACCTCTCCCCTCCTCTTGGCAGAGCTTGGCACCTATCTGCCAATGAAAAGAAAAAGCAACAAAAGAAGGAAGCCGGTTCAAATCTCTGAGGAGGGAACCCAAATTTACCCCCAAAGGCTCTTTGGCCCTGCAAACTGGATCCACTACTGGCCAAAGAACGCTGATGGGAAACCCTGTCTGGATTGGGTTGGAAGCTGGAATTCGATGCTCTGCATGCCAATGCTCAAAAGTGTGGTTGTTTTTGAGGGACCACCTTCGACCCAGAACATTCGCGTTTCACCTTCCTCGCCCAGATCCAGTTTACAAGGTAGCTCATCGCTTCTTGCATCTGTCGAGGGCCATGCGGGACTCTGACTTTTCTCGTGGGAGTACTTGGATGCAAGGACTATATTTTGTTCCTCCCCTCCCCCCAATTTAGCCCACCACCCTGGGAAGTGCATGTCACAGACCAACTCCACCTTCACCTTCACCACCTGCCGCATCCTGCATCCTTCAGACGAGCTCACGCGGGTCACACCAAGGTAAGGGACCCAGCTGCGGGGTGGGCAGGGTGGGGTGAGATGGGAACACTCCCTGCCATACTTAATGTCAAGGAAAGCTGAAGCAGAAAGAGGGTTGTTCAAAACCAACTCCAGCCAGTGGAAGCATCTCTCACCTATTCAAGTCCCATCTCTTTTTTCAAATCAAGACCCCTATTGATTCATATCCAGCACAGAATAGAGAGACCTGGACCCACTTTAAGTTGCCTTCTTCTTGGCCATGAAAGATTCTTAGGCCCTGCCTCAACCAGCTGAAGTTCAGGGCACTACCGCAGGCTCTAAGGCCAAGTCTGTTGGCTTTTCGCCCCCAAATTTGCCAGTAGAACACGTTCTTTCACAGAATGGAGTTACTGAACCCTGTGGTAGCCCTTATGCCTCTGGAAATGGCCCCAGGAACCATGCATGCATCACAGCCACACTGTAACAACTGAAATGATGAAACTTGAACAGAGTCACATGCTTGGTGTGGTCCATTTCCCTTGGGTGCCTCCAAGAAGTTGGTACCATCTGACAAGAGGACTTGTATGGCCTTGGCGGGGTTGGGGGAAGGGTCTGCTTGACTGGATTTCAGGCCTCCCAGAGCTTCTGGTGAAAGGGAAAACGGTCTCCCGCAACATGGGGATGTGACCCCCCTCAGCCATTTTCTCTGTGGTGCGAGGTGCCAGGGTGAGTGGAAAGTATCTCATAGGAGGGAGGCGAATTGGGCCAGCTCAGAGGGAGCAGCCACCCCAAGGAGCACCTTCAACTATGAATAATTCTCCACAGGTCATGTGAGGAGGACGACGAAGCAGCCCCAGGCCCTGTTGAGCTGAGAGCAGATGTAGGGCAGAGAGTGAGCCCACGGGCAAGGCAGGGGGTGAGCACACCGCCAGCAGGGCCTGCCTGGCAGGGCCCTGTGAAGGAGCTGTGTGTGCACGTGTGGCCGCCACTAACCCGCAACGTGGATGTGGATGTGTCTCTGTGGTTGTGCCTGGCTAATTCGGCCTTGACAGCAGATACCCCTAACCTGTCTAAACACCCCAGTCAAGCCAAGTGCCAACACTAATACAGGTCTAACCAAAGTTCTTACCGGAAGGGGATCTCTAAATTTTAGCTTGTCTCCATCTCCCTTCCTGTCTCTGGAGAACCTGGCTTCCCCATCCCCCAGCTTTATTTTTGAAGAGATTGTGTTGAAAAGCAATGGACAGAGCTTCCCCTTGGGAGAGGCTGGTGCCCTGGCACTCTTCTGACGGTAGCTGTAGGACTCAACACTGCACCCCGGCCTTCTTCTCTAAGTCCTTATGGCCTCATCAGGGATGAAAAAGCCTGAGAAGTAAGTAGCAGGAGAAGGCTTTTTGCCTGAGTTTGAAAGAATGGCAGCCTGAAACAAAAATGGAAAATCTCTCTAGAAGTGATTCTGTGACCAAGTACAGATATTTTTGCCCTCGATTGCTTGTAGATCAGTTTTGTAGAAATCCGCCTGTGCCTTTTGAAGACCCATTTTTTAGGCTTCAGGATCTGCTGTGGTTTCTAATCCTGTGTTCCTCTGAGTGGTCCCCACCCACCAGCATCCCCTCTCCCGAGCTTGTGTGAGACGGGCCTATTCTGGGTTCCTCACCATGTATAGACTGACCAGCGGTGAGGTCACCTGAGTGTGGAGCCAAATGACGCCGCAGCTTGTACTTGGCTTTTGACCTGTCCTCCCACAGGAGGGGTCCCTGCTCCACTCATTCTGGGGATCTGCCCCAGAGCCTGTCCCCTTCCTCCCCTTTCCCTAAGTTGGTGCTTTGTCCAAGCTATGTGGCCCGTCCCTTGCCAGGCTGGGGAGAGGGGGCTCTATCCCCCAGTTCCTAGGGACCACCCAGCTGCCTGTTCCCAGGGGCACTCAAAGCCCCTGCTGTATCCTCAGGTAGGTGCCAGGGCAGGTCTTATGAGACCGTCAGGAGGGATGTTTCTGTGCCCCTCAGCTGCTCATCCAGCAACAGCTTAGGGCCTCCGTGCCTGGGGTCGGGGGGTGCCTCACTCCATCCCTGTAGCAGTTGTGTGAAGAGGGCCTCTTCTGGTTTCCAGGCAGACAGCAAGGCATTTCCCACAGCTGCCCTTTTTTTACACTTTCTGCCCTGACTCTCCTGACTGCTGAATCCCAGCTTCTACAATATAGTGGGCCCTCAGTCATATATAAGTGGACAGAGGAATCTCTCCTATAGTAACCAGGTTGCACCACCCAGTGGGCCTTTTTCTAGGTGGCTCTTTAGATGAAGGTCTGATGATACATGACATGGCTCCATCTGTTCCCCTGTCTCCACTCATCAAGGTGGACGTAGCACCCATGGGAAGAGTACTGAAGGGCAGCAGGGAGCAGAGGGAACAGTCCTGCAGTGGGAGTCAGGAGCCTGGGGTCTGCTGCTGACTTGATGTGCACCTTCCAGCCTCAGTCTCCCCATTACCCGGGGGCCCTCTACCAAGGTGTCCCACTTGCTTCAGCCACACCCAGAATCAACTCTCATACCCCAGAGCCCTGGTTAACATCTTACCTCAAGGAAATGGGTACCTGGAAGGAGTGCAGGAATTTGAGGGAATTGGTAGAGACAGAGCGCCTCTCTGCTGCAGGGCTTTCTGTCTTATCTTTGGGGTCATTCAGACTTGGGTTTGAATCCAGGATCTTCCACTGAGTAGCTGAGTGTGACATTGAGTAAGTCACCTAATCTGAGCCTAATTTCCTCACTTGCAAAGGCAACAGTTGTACTCACCCTCTAGGGCTGAGAGAAGGGAATCACGTGCAGCTTCCTGTTGATGTAAACCTCCCCCCGCCCCGATTCAGAGACTCCACAGCCTCTACAGATGAGAGGGAGGATCAGACATGAAAAGAGGCATCCAGGGAGCCTGGGTTGGAGGAGTCCCCTCAGTATGTCCCAGGCCTGCCCTTCGTCCCTTCAGGAGGCTGGCCCAGACCCTTTTCTTAGTTCTCCTGGGCATTTTCTGATCAATGACCTGTTGTGTTTTCTTATCAGCCTTAACTCGGCCCCAACTCCGGCTTGTGGCAGCGCCAGCCACTTGAAATCCACACCAGTGGCCACGCCATGCACTCCCCGGAGACTGAGCCTGGCCGAATCCTTCACTAACGTCCGTGAGTCCACGACCACCATGAGCACGTCCCTGGGGCTGGTGTGGCTGCTGAAGGAGCGGGGCATTTCTGCGGCTGTGTATGACCCCCAGAGTTGGGACAGGGCCGGTCGGGGCACCCTCCTGCACTCCTATACCCCCAGGATGGCCGTGATCCCCTCCACACCACCAAACTCACCTATGCAGACGCCCACATCTTCTCCACCTTCCTTTGAGTTCAAGTGCACAAGCCCTCCCTACGACAACTTCCTGGCTTCCAAGCCAGCCAGCTCCATCCTGAGGGAGGTGAGGGAGAAGAAGGCGGTCCGGAGCAGTGAAAGCCAGACCGACGTGTCTGTCTCCAACCTCAACCTCGTGGACAAAGTCAGGAGGTTTGGCGTGGCCAAAGTGGTGAACTCAGGGCGAGCCCACGTCCCCACCTTGACTGAGGACCAAGGACCTCTCCTCTGTGGGCCCCCAGGCCCTGCGCAGGCCCTTGTCCCAAGAGGCCTGGTACCCGAAGGCCTGCCCCTCGGATGCCCCACCGTCACCAGTGCCATCGGTGGGCTCCAGCTCAACAGCGGCATCCGACGGAACCGCAGCTTCCCCACCATGGTGGGGTCCAGCATGCAGATGAAAGCCCCTGTGACGCTCACCTCGGGCATCTTGATGGGTGCTAAGCTCCCCAAACAAACTAGCTTACGGTGAGGCTGGGAAGAGGCCCTTCCCCTAGAGGAGACCAGGCTGGCTCCCGCCTCCCTCTCCTCCCCGTGCCCTGCGCACACTCCCTCTGCCCTCCTCTGTCCATCCCCTCCTGAGCTAGACAAATCAACCTCGTGCCTAATGGGGGCAGAGTGGAGACTCTGTAAAATGTGTACATAGGACTTGGAGACCTGTATCCGCCCTGCCCTTCCTTCAGATCCTGCAGGAAACGCCCCAGCAGGGACATCACTCTCTTGAGGACCTAGCCTATGCTGGTGGGCGAGGGCAGGAGCAGCCGGGTGTCTTTCCCTCTTCTTTCCTTCGAGAAGCACTGAAACCCCCAAGTGTGTTCTTTCTTATCCCATGGATAGGAAACCAGTGAATTTGTGGCTGCCTGCCAGAGCCACACATCCTGAGCTGTCAGGTGGCACAGTGGTTCTGCCACACTGGCGTCACTGGGCACCTCACCTCTCCCGTCCCGTAAGAGCGTAAGGGGCCTCCGTCCGCAGCCACGTGCAGTTGCCGTAGCTTTCACGATGGAAGAGTTAGTTGTTCTTTCTTTCTGGGGTCCCAGCTTCTTTAAGACCTTCACTGCTCGGCCCCAACGGACGGTTGGTTCTTTTTTTTGACCTGTGACTTTTCCTTCTTATGCCTTCAATGCGAAGTCATCCTTCCATGTTTTGTAATCCACTGTCAGGCCAGATGTCTGACCTGAAAGAGAATGTATTTACACTCCTGCACCATTTGGCAGCCCCTGTGTGTTCTGTGTGATTTACTTTTTCCGTTTTTTTTTTTTTTTTTTTTAATATATGCAGGGGAGTAATGGTACTAGATGGGAAGCCGCAGTAAAATGCTCTCTCTATGGTTCTGTGACACCAAAATACAAGTTTCAGACACACCAAGCAGCTAGTGAGATAGCAGCTTATTTCTGGGACCCAGTGTCACAACCAGTTGATTAAGACCAGACCCAATGTGACTTTACCAATAGGACCTTAAGGAAAAGGGATCGGGGGAAAGGTGGTGAATGAAACTTGTCAACAGTGAAAGAGTAGAAACACAGCCAAAGGTAACACCAAACCAGTTCACGGAGAAACAAGGCTCTGGTGGTCCGTTGGTTCTGGTCTTCACTCTAGACCCGACACCCTTGAGCATATTCTCCCACCTGTGGTCTTCTGCTGCAGCCATTCGATACCCACGTGTTTGGCCCTCTTGTTTCAGAAGAGTGGTCCTAGAAAAGCCCTTCATGTCCTTGTGCCACTTTCCATCCTTAGGAAAAGGTAGAGGTGTTGTGAGAAGAACCATGAGCAAACAGGGAGCCTGGTCCCATCCCTGTCATCCACTAAGTTTCAAACTTTTATTTATTATTTGTGTGTGCTGTATTTTAAACAAACATTCTCTGTCCTATCCAGCTTGGTCACAGTGTGTCTGTGGCTTTCCAGTCCAAGCAGATCATTTATTTATTCTGAGCTGGGGACTGTACGTCACGGTGCTCTGTGGCCATTTGTTCCAGATGTTTATGGAAGGATAACATCTTATGCAAGTAAAATCATCATTTTGCAGCCCCCATTCCCTTTTTCTCCCACCTCCTTGGCAAAAGATGTATCCTTCAATTGAGTGAGTGTGAACTTTTGTCCACAGAAGATACTTTGAGAAAGTTCCCAGGAGCAAGCTTCAGTCCCATGATTTCAGACTATTTATTCTCTGACCATGAGGGTGTTGGTTAATTATGTTTTCAACTCTCCTCTCTGTGGTATGTGTGCACTCACTGCACGGAACTTATATCTTTTTATTTGAATGTATTTTAAAGCAGTAGGTAGAATAACAAAGGAATATGAAAACCATGGACGGAATGGACCATTTTATGTATTCAGAGAGAGGAGCTACTCATCATCACAAAGGAAATACCCGTGTAAAATTCAGCAATTCAGAGGTTGCAGTATTTAGTATAGTTAATAAATGATCAACATTGTGCAACCACTACCAAAAAGTGTATTGTAATGCATCCAAAATCAACAATAAAATTTTATTTGCTGATGAATACCAATAAAATAAGTTCAAATGATGGAAACCACACTGTTATTGATTTGTGTTTTGTTCTTTTCATCGAGGAGTTGATATCTGAAAGACATGAGGGATTCAGCTCTTGGGGGAACTTAAATGAAAGACATCTACTTCTGTTGTATCTCACCTTTCTTTTAATGTAATACTTTCCATTAGATAAACTTCTAGTCAGAGCTGGAAGCGCTCTCTCACTTTTCAGGGCTGTATACTACTCTACCATGGGTCCGTGCCCAGTGTGAATACATACACACCCCCATGAACCTTTAAGTTAATTCTAAACTTTCACTATCACAACACTGAAATGAAAAAATATTGCGTATATGTAATTTTCCACATACATGAACTTACCTATAGGATACATTCCCAAATAGATGTTGTCAAATTGCCTTCCATAGGACTTGGTTGAGATTTAAAAACCAAGAACAGTGGAGGATCACTAGACAGAGAAGAAAATGACAAAAAACATACTGTCATTTTAATGTGTGGAAGCAGTGAAGTAACCCAAGCAAGCATAGTGTTGGTGGTTTCAGTGGCATGGATTTCAATCAAGTGCTGCCATTTAGTAGTCCTGTGAACTTGGTAAGCCACTTCTCTTTGGGTCCTCCATTTTTTTAACCTGTAAATGGGAAATCCCTTAGGTTAACTGAGCTGAGGAAATATATTTTGAACATCTATGATGGACCAGGCACTGTTCAAGGTAGTGGGGACATGGTGATGAGTGGTCGATTTCTCTCATGGAGTATACATACAATCTTTTAACAGCAAAGAGATGACCAAACATGGCATAATAAGGGCTGTAGAGAGAATTGAAATAGGCTGATCTGAGGGACTAGGTGGCTGCTTTGGGCAGTCGGGTAAGGCCTGTCCAAGGAGGTGGTATTTGAATCGACCATGTGAGCTCTGGCACAGGAGCATTAGTGCAGAGAGAGCAGCTGCTACAAAGGCTCAAAGGTAGGAACGCATTTGGTGTGTTTGAGGATTAGAGAGCAGATCTGTGTGTCTGTCTGTGTGCCAGTAAATAAGGGGTGAGTGGTTATGATAGAGAAACCAGTGTTTATCAAATTGTCCCATGTGATGCCAATGTTTCCCAGCCACTTTGCAGTGGTCAGGGCACAGGATTATTTCTGGCCAGTGGGCTGTGACCAGAGAAAAGGCCACCCATGATTTTTCCTCTCTTGCTCTAAATTCAAGCATTGAAATGGTAGTATCACAAGTTGGTGGAGCCATCATTATCCTGGGTCTCCAAGGACCCATGAGACCTGCCCTCCCACGTTTGACATATGCTCTGAAGGAGAAACCAACTTTCGTTGTTAAGCCAGTGAGGTTTTAAGGCGCTTCATCAGAAACCTTGGAGCTAGGGCCCAGGTATGTTTCACTAAGCCCTCCAGGTGATCCTGGGGCTCACTAAGCTCTGAGAACCACTGTGCCAGATCAGGCAGAGTTTGACTGGGTGTCCTGCCATGGAGGGGCCTCTGTCTCAGAGGCTCAGGGAGGCCAGGCAGCTGTAGCTATAGCCACCATGCTTGAAGGGGAGAGAGAGGGAATGAGTTAATCTACCGACTGGTGCAGGAAGCCTCTGAGACAAGGTGACCCTGCATCTGGGTTTCCAGGATGAGTAGGATTTGCCAAGTGGGGAAGGCATTCCAAACAGAGAGTAAAGGTATGGAGGAGGGATGGGAAAAGGAACCTAGAATGCATACTTCTAAGTAGAAAGGTGAATAGAAGGACAATAGAGTTAGAGAAACCACTATTTTGCGAAACTTATTTAGACAACAGTGGATGTTAAAACCATTGGGTAAGACAGGATAAATAAAGTGGGTATATGCCTCCCACAAGCTGGAATGAAAGCTGGTCACAGAACTTAGATGCTTTCTGAGGAGAAGTTGGTGGAGGTAGAAAGTTATGAATTACCTGAACTGACTGGGAGATCATAATAGGGATTAAGTTAAAAAAAAATTTTTTTTTATTAAATTTTTGCACATTTGGGCTCCTGGCTGGAAAACAGTATATCCTGGGAGGATTTATTTTCTTTGGCCTGTAGAGGGCACTTGGAGACAGCAGAACCTGAAGGAACCTGCCCTGATGGTCCAATCCTAAAATCAGATGGGTGTGCGTTTCCCTGAAAAGTATCGATAATTCAAGGCAGGCAACTGTCCTAGTAGAAATATTGATGAAAGTCATGAGGCCAGGTGAACTGAAGGGAGGCATTCATAAACCAGGGGATGGCATACACACAGGTTTAGGGTATTAGTGAAAAAATTGAGCACAGGATGAGGAAGAAACCACCCCAAATAGCCTCTTGCCACTCCCAGGAGACACAGGAACGCCTTTTTTAAAAAACAGTTTACAAAAAACTATTCTATATTAGGGTATTTCCATCTTTTGAAATGAACCCACACCCTTTTAATATATCTTTCTTTTAAAATAATTTTTTATTCTTTGTTACTGAATCCAGGGTTAGGGTAAGTACTTGTTCAGTGGTACTTAGGGTCTCACCACATGAAACCCCAAGGTTCAGGCTGAGCAAACTCTGAAGTTCCAAAGAACTGAAAACCAGAGAGGGAAAGCAGGGCCTTCAGCTTAAACCAGCAACATGGAGACTCGGCAGTGCCTTGAGCAGACGTGAAAGATCCCGGGAAAGAAAGCAAGATGGTTACCTGAGAAAGCCTAGTCTGAGAGGACACACTGTGCTACCTTAAGGAGCCTGAATTTGAGATGAGACACAGCCCCACCTCAGGGAGACCCACTCTGAGGGAAAAGACAGCCCTGACTTCAGGAGGTCAAGTCTGATAGGAGGATAGACCTTCATCAGGGGCTTCCTGGGTGGCATAGTGGTGAAGAATCCACCTGCTAATGAGGGAGACACAGGATTAATCTCTGGGTTGGGAAGATCCTGTGGAGTAGATGATGGTAACCCACACCAGTATTCTTGCCTGGAAAATTCCAAGAACAGAGGAGCCTGCTGGCTACAGTCCATGGTGTCACAAAGAGTTGGACACAACTGAGCAACTGAACCCGCACGTAGGAACCCCAAACTGAGGAAACAGAGCCCTGCCCTTGAGGAACCTCAGTGAGGGGGAGTACAGTACTCCTTCGAGGAGACCGAAAATGAAGGGAGACACAACCCTGAATCGAAGAGCCTAAGTTTGAGGGGAGACACAGATCTGCCTCAAGGAGACCACTTTGAGGAAACCCAGCCTTGCCCTTGAGGACCCACAGACAGGGGGAGATAGAGAGCTCCTTCAGGGAACCCAAATCTGAGGGGAGACAGCCCTGCAGCAAGGAGTGTGAAGCAGGGGGAAAATAGTCTTGCCTTCAGGAAGTCCCATTCTAAGAATGGAGCCCTATTCTAAGATGCAGTTGTTCCTCAGGGAGCCCCACCACAAGGAAATACATCCTGCCCTTGAGAATCTACAGTGAGTGGAAGACACGGCACTCCCTCAGGGACCCAGAATCTGAGGGGAAACACAGTCCTGCTCTCTAAGAACCACAATCCGAGGGGGAGATACAGTCTTGCTCAGGGAGCTCCATACTAAGGGGAAATGCAATCCTGATTTCAGGGAGCCTAAATCTGAGGGCAGACACAGTCCTACCTGCAGGGAGCACTACTATAAGGAAACACAGCCCTGCTCTCAAACAACCATAGTCTGAGGAGAGTCTGGCTCAGGGAGCCCCACTCTGAGGGAAAACACAACACCAACTTCAGGGAGACCCAGTCTGTGGAGAGATACAGCCCTGCCCTTGAGGATCACAGTGAGGGGAAGATATAGATTTCCATCAGGGAATTCAAATCTGAGGGGAGACACAGCCTTGCCTTCAGGGAGCCCCATTAAGAGGAGGGGATATAGCCCTTCCACAGCCAGAATCTGAGTGAAACACCCCTACCCTCAGGAAGTCCACATCTGAGGGGAGGCAACTCTGTCCTTGAGAAGCCACAGTGAGGGGAAATCTAGCAATCCTTCAGGAAACTGGAAGGGAATGCATGCCCTACCTCAGGGAACCCCACTGTTGTGAAATACAGTCCTGCTCTCAAAGGGCCATAGTCCAGGGGGGAGATACAGCCCTCAGGAGCCCCACCCTGAAAAAGCAGTCTTGACCTCAAAGAAACCCAGTCTGAGAGGGAGACACAGAGCCTAATACTGAGGTTAGAAACAGTTCTGCCTCAGGGATCCCACTCTGAGGAAACACAGCCCTGCCCTTAGTGAGGGGGAGACACAGCCCTCCCTCTGTGAATAGGATTCTGAGGTGAGACAACACCCTGTCTTCAAGGAGCTTCAGTTAGAGTGTAGACACAGCTCTGCCTTCAGGGACCCCCTAGTCTGAGGGGAGACACAGCCCTGCCTGAGTGAACTTGAATCTAAGGGGAGTACAGCTTTACCTTTAGGGACCCCCATTCTGAAGGGAGATACAGCCCTTTCTCAGGGATCCCCAAGCTGAGAGGAGAGACAGCTTTACCTCAGGGAGCTTCACTGTGAGGAAAACTCAGCCTTGCTCTCCAAAAGCTACAGCCTCAGTGAGATAGAGCTCTGCCTCAGGGAGCCCCAGTCTTAAGGAAAATATAGCCCTGACTTCAGGGAGCACAAGCCTCAAGAGAGATGGAGACCCTGCCCTGGAGAATCCACAAAGAAGGGGAGACACAGAGCTCCTTTAGAGAACCCGAGTCTGAGAAGGGAGACATTTCTGTCTTCAGGGAGTCCCAGTCCAAAGGGAGACACCTCCCTACCCAGGGATCCTCACTATGGGGAAACACAGCCCTACTCTTGGAAGAACCACAGCCTGAGAGGAAGATACGGCCCTCCCTCAGGGTGCCCCACTCTAAGGGGAAACAGCACTGATTTCAAGGAGCTCCAATCTGTGGAGAGATACAGCTCTGCCCTTAAGGATCACAGTGAGGAGGAGATACTGAGCTCCATCAAGGAACGCAAATATGAGGGGAGACACAACCTTGTCTTCAAGGAGCCCCAGAATGAGGGGAGACACAGCCTTGCTTTCAGGGAGCCCCATTAAGAGGGGGGATATAGCCCTTCCACAATTGGAATCTAAGTGAAACAGCCCTACCCTCAGGGAGTTCTCATCTGAGGGGAGAACTCAATCCTTGAGAAGCCACAGTGAGGGGAGATATAGCAATCCTTCAGGAAACTGGAAGGGAATACATGCCCTACCTCAGGGAGCCCCACTGATGAGCAGAAAAGATAGTCCTGCTCTCAAAGAGACCCAGTCTGGGAGAGAGACACAGATAGGCCACACACAGCCCGATACTGAGATCAGAAACAGCCCTGCCCCAGGGAGCGAGCCCTGAGCTTGAGGAGCCACAGTGAGGGGGAGACATAGAATTCCCTCAGGGACCTGGAATCTGAGGGGAAATACAGCCCTGCCTCAGGGAGGATGAATCTAAGGGAAACACAGCCTTGACTTCAGGGAGCCCCAGTCTGAGAGGAGAAACAGATCTGCCTGAGGGAACTCGAATCTGAGGGGAGATACATCCTGTCTTCAGGGAGCCCCACTCTGAAGGGAATTCAAGCCCTTCCTCAGAGAGCCCAAATCTGAGAGAAACACAGCTCTTCCTTCAGGAAGTTCCAAGCGCTGAGAGGAGAGACTGCTTTACCTCAGGGAGTTTCACTGTGAGGAAATCTCCACCCTCCTCTCCAAGAGACAGAGTCTGAGTGAGATACAGTCCTGCTTCAGGGAGCTCACTCTGAGGAAACTCAGCCCTGCTCTTGAGAAGCTACAATGAGGGAAGATATAATGATCCTTCAGGAAACTGGAAAGGGAGACACTGCCATACCTCAAGGAGCCTAACCGTTGTGAAAGATAGTCCTGCTTTCAAAGAGACGCAAATCTGGGGGGGAGACACAGACCTGCCACACACCCCAATACTGAGATCAGAAACAGCCCTGCCTCAGGGAGCCCACTCTGACCAAACACAGCCCTGAGCTTGAGGAGTGAGAGGAGTGAGTGTGCCTTCAGGGAAACTGAATCTGAGGCGAGACACAGTGCTGCCTTCAGGGACACGCAGTCTGAGGGGAGACACAGCCCTGCATGAGGGAACTTGACTCTGAGGGGAGATATAGTCTTGCCTTCAGAAATCCCTATTCTGAAGGGAGATAAAACTCTTCCTCAAAGAGCCCAAATCTGAGGGAAATACAGCTCTTCCTTCAGGGAGCCCTAAGCTGAGAGGAGAGACCGCTATACCTCAGGGAGCTTCACTGTGAGGTAAACTCAGCCCTGCTTTCCAAGAGTCACAGTCTAGTGGAATATATAGCTCTGCCTCAGGGAGGGCATATCTGAGGGTTAAAACAGCCTTGCCTTCAGGGCGCCCCATTCTGAGTGGAGATACAGCTCTTCCTCAGAGAGCCCAAAATTGAGGGAAACACACACCTACCCTCAGGGATCCCCAAGCTGAGGAAACACAGCCCTGCTTTCAAGGAGCCACAGTCTTACGGGGAGATACAGCCCTGCTTCCAAAATCCTAAGTCTGAGGGAAGCAGCTCTTCTTCAGGAAGCCCCAGTCTGAGGGAAGATGCAATAGTGCCTCGGGGAGCTTCAGTCTGAGGAAACACAGCTGTGCCCTTGAGGAGACACAGGGAAAGGGAGATACAGCATTCCCCCACAGGGGTCACTTGCTGCTTTCATTCTCTCACTGCCTTCACAGGGGTTCAACCGTCAGCACGGGAACTCAGATCACGCCAGTCGCGAGGCACTTGGCCAAGAGAAAATACCACCAAGACTTCTTCCAGCCCAGTGTGATCACAGAAAGAGCCCTGCCTCAGGAAACCACTCTCAGTCACACAGCACTTGGACTTCCCTGGTGGTCCTGTGGTTAAGAATCCACCTGCCAGTGCAGGGGACACGGGAAGATCTCCTGTGCCAATGTGCCACAGGTACTGAGCGCCCCGGCCCGGGTGCCTCCCGCTAGAGCCGCCGCTCGGTGATGAGAAGCCAGGTGCTCCTCAAGGGAGAGTAGCAGGTCGGCTCTCTGCAGCTAGAGAAAGCCTGAGCCCAGCAACGAAGACCTAACACAGCCAAAAGAGTAATAATAAATAAATTAGTTAATTAAGACAAGAACACAGGACAGTCTGAGGGAGAGACATAACCCTGTTTCAGGGTGCCTCACTATGAGGAAAAACAGCCCCACTTTTGAAGAGCCAGTCTGAAGAGATACAGCCCTGCCTCAGAAACTCCAAGTCTGAGGGGAGCAGCTGTTAGTCAGGAAGCCCCGGTCTGAGGGAAGATACAGCCCTGCCTTAGAAAGCTTCAGTCTGAGGAAACACAGCTCTGCCCTTAAGGAGACATAGGAAGGGGAGAGATACAGCATTCCCTCAGGGTCGCTCGCTGCTTTCACTCTTTCAGTGCCCTCACAGGTGTTCAACCGGTAGTGCTGGAACTAAGATCCCGCAAGATGTGAGGGGCACGGTCAAAAGAAAAAAAAAAAAAAACTGCCAAGACTGCTGGGACCCCAGTGTGATAACAGAAACAGCCCTGCCTCTGGAAACCACTCTCAGTCACATAGCTCTTGGACTTCCTGATGGTCCGATGGTTAAGAATCCACCTGCCAATTCAGGAGACACAGGAACATCTCACGGTCAGGCGCCACAAGTACTGAGCATCAGCCCCCTCCCTACCCCAGAATCACGGCGCAGCTATGGGAAGCCTCATGTCTGCAACAGTGAGTAGCACCCCCGCTCTCTGCAACTAGAGAAAGTCCCGGCAACAAAGACCCAGTGCAGCCAACATAATAATAATAAATAGATTAGTTATTTAAAAAAAAAAGAAGAAGAAGAAGAAAAAAAAACCAGCACAGTCTGAGGAGAGACACAGCCTTGTTTCAGGGTGCTTCCTATGAGGAGAACAGAAATACGGCCCTGTTCTTGAAGAGCCACTGTCTGAGGGCAAGATACAGCCCTGCCTCAGAGAGCTCATGCTGAAGAAACACAACCCTGTCATTGAGAACCACAGTGGGCAGGAGATAACAGCCTTCCTTCACAAAACCAGAAAATAAGGGGAGACACAGCCCTTCCTTAGGGAGCCCCAGTCTGAGGGAAGGCACAGGGCAAGGCAGAATTCAACAGGGTTTTCTAGGGGCAGGCAACTGCAGCACTGGGGGCCATTGGTAGCAGAGACCCACAAGTGCAGGCCAACGTCTAACGACCTTATTCAGAAGAGAAAAGCCAGAGAGGTGTTTTCTCCCAAGCCCCCCAGTACATAAATCCTTGGTCTTCCCAGGGACTTCTGTTTGTCACCTGTGACACTAAGTAGACTAGCAGAATAACAGCAACAGCATGCACATGACTCCTCACTCTCCTGGTTACCTAACTTCCAGCCACCAGTGGTGTTCATCACCCTTGGGTCCCTAGTCTGTGAGAAGCTATTGCCTTGTGTGCTCAGCTGTATGAGTGGCTGACCCACCACAGAAATGGTTGTTTGGCTCGGGAACTGGGTAGGAAGATCCCTTCATTTGCATCAGCTGATGCCCAATCTCTGGCCCCCCTCTGAGGCTGCTGTCAAGGCCAGAGTTCTGACCAGCACATTACACAGGGATGAAGACAAGGGGCTTACCCAGGTGTCAAATCCCTGGGACTTTAAGAACATGTATTGTGGTACTTCTCAACCCTTAATGGTGAAGGATCAGTTGGTTGCTTTTATTTTTCAAACTGATCTGTCATGGGCCAGTATTTTTGTAACGTGCAATAATGATAAGTTACAGAAAAAAATAAAATTAAATAACCCAAAATGCAAGACCAACTTCTTAATTACTAGACTCAACAGACATTAAATTACATTTCTAAAGTACATTACATGCACTCAATGGAACTTAGCATTTTTACTAATTTGGAATTGTTTTTCATTTCAGTTTTCCTCCACTCAAATCTGAAAAGCATGAGCTGCTCACTAATTAGAGGTAACCATAGTTACCAACTTGTCTTCAAAATACATTTAAGAGTTCCTTTTTTTTCCTTGAGTTTAATTCTACAAAAATAATTTGTCAGTGGCTCTTGTTCCCTTTTCAGTTTCATTGAGTGATTTTCTAAACCCTTGAGCCTTTTGGCAGTCATATTAAAAGTTCCAATATTAAGATTTTTTAAAAATCACCCATTCTTAGAATAAACAGTCCGGGGCCCTGAATTATCTAGTTTTGGAACTTCAGCTGACTGGGAGAGTTAACTAGCAGGTTGGCAAAGAAGTGGGCCTGAATTCTGCAGATTTCAGTGTGACTTTCTACAGAGAGGAGCTGGCAACCACAGGAGTGGTTTTTTAAAAAAACTGCCCACTTGAGGGCATTGTAATCTTCTGTAGGGGAGGAATGGATGCCCAGTTCTTCAGTTCACTAAGTTACTAAGTATAAAGAAATTCACTGACACCTGATTTGCTGCCGTGGTGATTAGATGTCCCTTTGAGACTGGCTCCAAGGGCAGCTGCCCAGCTGTCCTGCGCCTTAATTCAGCCAGCTCTGCTGCTCTGTTCTATCCCATCCTTTGATTATTTTTAGTATCTGCCATAATTCCTGAAGCACTGTACTGTGATTTTGTGAATCTCCCACTGGAGCTCTTGGTTGCTGTACCTGCCACATCAGCATAGTGCCTGACACAAAAGTGTGCTTCCATACATATTGTTGGGCCAGCGAAGGGCTTATAACAGTACACACAAGGTGATAAAGAGAGCAGTTGAATCCTTTTCAGAATGGAACTTGGAAAAAGATCAAACAATGTGAGTCACTCTGGCTACAGTCCCGAAGTGTTAGGGCAGGAAAGGCTTGAACTCTTGCCAATTCTGCCTGTTTCTATGTGCCCAGATCAGCATGTGAGCCATGCGAATGAAAAGGTAGAAAAGTTGCTAGTCTTGGAGCTTGATTAGATATAATATTCCACTTGTCAGAAACTTCTTGTGCTGTCTTGAGATTTTTCCAAACCAGAAGGCTCTTAGGAGTTATGGTAAAGTATTCAGAATTAAGATAATAAAATAAAATAAGCCACCCAATCTTAGAGAATACCCTGATGGCATGAGTGACTGGGTTTTTTAATGTCATCACATCTTGAGACAATATTTCATCAAGCTCCTAGAGTTCCATTAGAAACTACCAGATCCTGGTGGTCAAAGAGGATGCAGAAGCAGGCCTGGAAGACTGTGTGGGGGACTTCTCTTGAACTTAACATAACCTAGGACTAAAAGTGCAGTCTGGGGCACAGCAAACCCATCTCCAGGAGATATCCCTTAGTTCTGGCTCAAGGAATAAGAAAGGGAATTCCTAATGGCCAGAGAGGATAAATATTTCCTGTTTTTCTTTTCTTCTCTTCCATGTCACAGCCCCCTGGCAAACACATAGGCACAGTGGTAACAGTCAGTCATGAGCCTGGCCACGGCCAAAACTGAGGAACGGGCAACTGGCTCTTGGATAGGAGGAGTTATGATCTCAAGAGGGTCTCATCAACCCCTATTGCTTTTTTTCACTCACTGTTCTTCCGTTACTCAGACTTGAACATGGGCCCAAATATGAGAGTGTGTGGCAGAACAGTATAACCAGAGCCAAGTTTTTGGGTGGAGGACCAAAAAGGAGAGTCCCAGGAAACTGGAAAGTTCTGGGGAGATTGTAGAGAGGGAGAGTAGCTCAGGAAGGCAGCCCCATATAGTCGTTGATGAACTCCAGGCCTCAACCCCAAGCCATGCATGCTTGGATCTGGTCCTAATCGGCATATCAAAGACTGAGAACTAAAGTGACACATAGACTACCATCTACTTCCCAGACCGTCACTGGGCGGTGTCCAACTGATATGGAACCAAAATGCAGTGTTCCTTGTAAAGTGAATTAACCACTTCCTTTTCAGTGTCTGTCTCCTTTGGGGCTTCATGTCCTATTGCATCAGGCCACCTGGGGCCTTTGCTGGATAAAACCCAGGTCCCTTTTCTCTGATCATCGACTGCAGGGATTCATCCTTCGGTCCCATACATCAGGAATCCCTCCTTGAACTTTCTGAAGACTAAAGGACCTTTTGCCATTTGTAGACACAGAGAACGAGGAACAGAAGAAAATCACTTTAATAGCATTGTAACACATTAGGACTGGGGATCACAGATAAGGAAAACATTTTGTCGTCCTTTTGTACATTTCTGCCAAGGTGTGAGGTTGTGTTGGACAATGATACAGACATATTCTTCACATTGAAAACTTAATAAATAGATACTTTAAATGTCAGACATCAGAGGCAAGTTATGAGTGTGATTGTTTTCTTATTCTGCCTCCTTTGAGTCAGGAGGTTGCTTCCTATCACACTGCTGAAGGTCAGGTCTTCTAGGAGGTGTATTCAAACTCCTCAGCGCTGCGCCTGCCAAAATCCATCCAGCCCATGTAGTCCCGGTCACTTATCCTGTGGGTGGGGTCCAGGCTCTGCAGGTTCTTGATCACAGACATTCGGCCAGAAGGAGCTAGGGGCAGAGAGGAAGGAAACAGGATAATTATATCTAAGAGCATCACTAGTTCCTATTGTAAAGGCAAATAATAGAAAAGACCAGGCAATATGTAACATACACCCTCTTAAAGGTATCAAAGAGGTATCAAAAGAGTGAGATTGCTGGGCCAGAACCTAAAAGAAAAGAAAGACCCATGTCTGTGTAACTGGAGAGAAGGTAGTATTTTCTAGTCTTGGGTGTAGTTTGCAATCTGTAAGAATTTAGGTGAATTAATTTATTCTCGTCTTGCATAGCTGAGACCTGCCTAAGTTTTCCTACTGCTCAGGGTATCTTCCCTTATATAGCAGGATTTCCTCAGTAGTACCCATCTCTAAAGTTTACCCCTTAAGGGCCTTTCCTGGTGGTCAAGTGGTTCAGGCTCCATGCCCTCAAGGTAGGGGGCATGGTTCATTCTCTGGTTGGGGAACTAAGATCCTACATGGCAAAAAAATAAAATTTACCCCTTAATATCCCTGAGCCTACCTGACTCTTGTCAAGGTAATGTGATGACAATATTTTGATGTTAGAATGGCTTTTCTAAAATGGAATCCAATCTCACTGCTAGATAAATGCTGTTTTAAAATTATTAATTTGAAAGCTACCTTCTTTTTCTAAAAAAAAAAAAAAAGGAAAAATGATATTGAGAAAAAGGCACACTGGCAGATTAAAATCTTAGCATCTCAGTAACACTCAAAGAGGAGAAGGCAATGGCACCCCATTCCAGTACTCTTGCCTGGAAAATCCCATGGATGGAGGAGCCTGGTAGGCTGCAGTCCATGGGGTCGCTAAGAGTTGGGCACAACTGAGTGACTTCACTTTCGCTTTTCAATTTCATGCATTGGAGAAGGAAATGGCAACCCACTCCAGTGTTCTTGCCTGGAGAATCCCAGAGACAGAGGAGCCTAGTGGGCTGCCGTCCATGGAGCTGCACAGAGTTGGACATGACTGAAGCGACACCAGCAACAGCACTCAAAGAAGGGTGGGCAGAACAGAGGTAGTTTAGTTCAGCCATTTTGACCAACATGCAATCGTTGAACCTGAAATGGGCCTATGGGGATAAGAGTTGAGTCCTTTGGAACAGGATGAGTCTGGGTATGATTCATGTTGAGTGGGCAGTGCCATGATGAGGGCATGTGACTGTTCTGGCCCACAGATCATAGACCCTGGCATCCTGGGGATAAAATCAGTATCATACCTTCAGTTGTATAAACCAAGGGGCAAGAACAGTCCCTCAGGGATCTCACTGGGCAAAGCCCAAATGGCTTCAAGAGCAGAGGCTCACTCGATGGCTCCTATTATATTGGGGGCCACTGTGTCCCCACTGCTTGCAATGCTGGCATTGAGCCCTTCTGTACAAGGCTGACCTTGCCAACTGCTGCCCAAGCTGCATCAAGTCGAACCACAGCTTATTTATTGATGACACTGCAGAAGTAGGTATCCTGATAATCAAATAAAGCTAGCTAAGTTAAAAATCAGAAACAATTCTATGGAGCAATGTCCCCACCCTTTCTTCCTGTCCCCTCTCTTTCCCCTCCCCATTACTTCTCAGCCTTGGGACTAAGCATCACCCCAGCACATTCCAGCTCTTTTGCAGGGGTTGCCAGTCTATGCAGAGGAAATCAGCCTTTGCTGTTTATTTGTTCAACACCTTTCAGATGAACTATTAGTCCCTGCATTCAGCAAAACTCTCAGACCCAGTTATCTGTACACAGTCACACCCAAATATGCCTCATCCTCCTGCTTGTTGCTGCTGAATGCCCCCTCCAAGGGATGAGCACCACTGGAAATGCCACCTAATGGAAGCAACATAGCAGCTTCAGTGTGAGCAGCAGCCTCCGTGGTTGTGGTCGGTGGCATCGTGTACAGTATGGAAGCTGTGCCTGTATCACCCAGAATTACCCCATTCCACACATGGTTCTGTGTATTTACCAGAGTCCTCACTCACTTCCTCATTGTGTACACAGAGCAGGCACTTATAACCAACTCACACAACTGAAGGGCCTGGCTCCTTGAAACTTTAAAACTTGTAATGAGCAGTACAGCTGGGAAGCTGAATGGCTTCCAGACCCTTTGGGGAGGGCAGGACTTGAGTAAATTCCCAGCCCTTATGCTGCCGAGATGTGCTACCCATCTGGGGACTCAGTCTTCCAGAATCCCAGCTTCCACACTGACACAATGAGGATAACAGACCCTACTGCACAGGGTTATTGTGAGGACAAAGAGAGACAACACAGATGGAGCACCGGACTGCGGTGGGCTTGGGGCAGGTGTACACTAATAGAATTCCTTCTCTTCAGATCACTGACATCTCCATAGACAGTTCTTAATGATAAACTCTTGAGCTCTCCCCAAAGGGTGCATTATCTTGTTTAGAATCTTTAAGCATGGCATATACTACAGTTGATTAAATATTCACTGTGATCTCAAAATGTATAAAACAAAGAAACTGTATAGATGGATATACTTATTTCTAGTTCATATTTATCAAATAGAAGAGAATTATTTTTTTTTTCCAGCTAGCACTGATCCTTGGTGTTGGCAGCTAAAGTTTCAAGTGATGATTCTTCCCATATGGGTTTGTTTGTCACTGCAGGCTGAAGGCAAAGGGCTGAGAAAAGACAGCAGGAAGGCCCTTCCAGCTAAGAGTTGTGGTATGAAGTCACTGTGAAGTGTCAGCTCTGGGGAAATCATTTGGTAACTGGCTTCTTTCCCAGAACAGTTTCTGGAGGATCTTTCCTGAAGGTAGGAAGGGGCTTCCAGATTATGGTCAATGAAAAACCTAGGATATTCAGCCCATATCCAAGGACAGATTTTAAACTACTTTCAGACAGACAGTCAGCAGGAACCTCCAAATTTTCAGACATTCTCTGTTGTCTGTCTAATATTTCCACATCTTTCAATATAATTAGGAGGAAAGCAAAATAGAAGATGGTAGTTGGGACAATCCCCCAATAAGAGGATGAAATGTAATGCATCGTCTTCTATTTTTTTCCCTTCTGAATTGTCCTGGTCAAAAAGGTCCCTTCTCACTTTCCTATGGAATTGTAGGAGACTCTGGAGAGCCAAACCCTCTATTTTCTCCCCATTTCATCAAGCCACAAGTTAAAGTTCAAATCCAGGCCCCGGAACCCCAGCAATTAATGTTAAGAGAGCCTTGTGGGAAAGGAGCCCACCTCCCACCTCTCCCAGCAGTATTTGCTGGTTTATCATCCAGCCATATTGGTCCAATTTAAAACACAGCTTCACCATTAGTGTCACTTTAGATAAAGTTGATAGGAAAAAAAAAATCTGTCCCAGTTCAAATCATGATTTCCAAGGACCCCAGAGATGAATCAGCCTCCCTCTGACTCTCACAAAGAGCTAGAAGGAGCCAAGGGGAACCCCACCTCATGCCCTCTTTACAGATGAGACAGTCAGGCCCAGGAAAGGGACAGGGCTGTCCGTATGCCACTCAGCTACTGAGTTGCTGAATTACTTTATTCCTAGAGAAAGATTTTGATGCTGAGGAAAGTGTGACTTGTTTAGCTCCTGCCACATTTGGGTCTGTGTCTCCAACAGCAAAGTAAAAATAAACACATCTCTTGCTGGGTCATCATCTTAAACCACTGCTCAAAGAGGACTCAAAACTGCTCCTGATTCTTTCTTCCTGCTACATACTTCCATGAAAATTAACACATAGTCACTTCTTAGACTGTCGCTGTCAGCTCTCAAGTATTCTTGCAACTGACCATTGCCTGCTAGAGGGTTTCCAAATGCAGTAGCTGGGCAGCTCCCAGGTCCTTTATATTTATAGCAGAGGGTGTTTAGTGGACCTGCAAACTCTTTCTGGGTTAGTAATTCGCTCAGTAATCATCTTTTAATATCTTTACAATATGTTGAACCTAAACAGCAACAAGGTGCCAAAAATTAGTTTAAAGAAAGCTTTCTCTTAATAAGTTAAGTCCTGCCCCCTCCCCTCTCAGTTTCCTACAAAGGAGGTACAGAAAACTGCACTGTCTGGGGCAAGCAGAAGCAGAGAAAAGAAAGTGAAAACCCTTTCACCTTATCGTGTTGCCCAGGTAGCCCTTCACTCCCCAGGAGTCACCCACCTTCACCAGCCCGATGGTAGAGAAGAGGGTCAGGCCTGGAGGCAGAAAGGAGGGACAGAGAGGCGGCCTGCGTACCTTTCCGAGCCTGCTGGATGTACCTGGCCAGCAGCGCGCCCAGGTGTGCTCTGGACTCGTCGTCCACCCTCGGCACCGCCCTCAGCTGCCTCCGGGGTGCCTCCTCCTCCTGCTGCGCCCGAGGGCCCGTGGGGTCCGCGTGAGGCATCGGCTGCGCCAGGGCGCCCGCCGTCAGGACCGCCATCAGCAAGCACAGGCACACGCCGCGGTTCATGGCTGCGGGGAGCAGAGGGAAGGGGACGTGAACGAAAAGGTGGGGCATCCGTGGGCTCTTGAGGAGGGTCGGACACCCAAGGTACAGAGAAGGGGGCTCAGCCCAAAGGCGCGGGGCTCTGGATCCGCCAGGCAGGTGCCAGCACTAGGGAGCCGGTGACCCCAGCGTGCGCGTCCGGGCGCACCGCGTTCCTCTTTGGGGTGAACCGCAGTCGGGGCCCGGGAGTGGTGTGGGGGACGGAGAGAGACCCTGTCCTCTGCCCTGTTTATCAGAAGGAATGTCTTCGGTTTTCCTTTAGTTTGAGGAAGTGTTACAGCGTCGTCTCTCTTCTCCTAACTGGAAAAACAAGAGATTAAAGACAGGTGAAAATTATCCGAAGGGGACGACTCTGTAGGAAAAATAAGAGCCTTGGTTTTAGAAAACAGGCACCTTACCAGAGAGCTAAGACGCTTCAAACAGGGAAATAAATGGTGAAAAACTGAGAAGCACGGCTTGAAATATGAGACCGATACATAAAAGCCGTATTTTTCAAGTTTCCTCAAGGTGCAAATGGGAATTGGCAAGGAACAACTATGTAAAACACAGGCAGGCTTTTGAAAAAATCAGAAATCTGCGCTCAGTCCTCCGGCGTCCGCCAAGCACCACTGCGTTTTAGATCCGCGCAGATAAAACACTGGGATAGTTCTATCCCCCAAACCTTGAGTTTTCCCGCAGTATTCAGAAAATGAATTTAAATTTAAAACCTCTCGGTAGTGTATTTGAAAAGATTGCAAAGTACACTGGACCGCTGTGTAACATCTAGCGAATCGCAATTTGCCGGCTAACCCGAGCAAATAGATGCTCCAGCGTTGCCTGCGCTGGAGAACAAAGCAAGAGAGTAGAAGTCTGTAAACCAGCCCTATCCACCCAGCCCGCACTGTCCTTTGTGACTTGGAGAAATGTCTTTCGAGCTGTCGGAAAGAAGACACCGTAAACAGTAAAATGAAATGGAAAGGGAACAGAAGTGAAGAATCATTCTTCGAGGACACTTGGATCCCCGAGAGCCGGGAACCTACCTTCGGAATAGGACGCAGCCGGCTTCGCGGTCCAGCCAGAGCAGCGGGGGAGCTGAGCCAAGTTCAAGGTAGGCGGGCAGGAGGCTGCCTCTTAAATAGCCCCGCCTGAGTCGTTGGCCAGTCATCTGTTTACCCAGTACTGACGCAGAGGGTAGCGGCACGTGCTCCGAGGGCGGCCGCCGGGGCGACAATCGATTGAGGTGGCTGCTTGGGGGGGGGGGGGGGGTGGGGGGTGGGGGGTGGGGCAATGGCCCTGTGGAGCCGGGTGGGTGGCGGGGTGGGTGGCGTCAGCCGCGTCTCGGTCGGGGGGACTTCCTCCCCCAGCTCCGTGCACCCCCTCTGCCTTGCCCATTCCAGCGCGAAGCTCCCCGTCTTCAGGGTGGAAGACCTAGGAATGGGACTCTCCTGCGGGATGGAGAAGCCGCCGCGCGCCTGCAGTTCGCTTTGGGGACCAGAGGCGCGGGAAAGGAAACCCGGGATAGGATGGGGTGGCATTAGACAGCGCTGGATGTCAGCAAAGTGTAATTCTGAGATGGTGGAAATGTCGGCCCCTCTTGGAGCATCCCAGGCTGCTCTGGTTTTTTAACTTTGTTCTCAGCCTCTTGATCCCAGGATCCCGAGGGCAACGGTCCCTGGGTCAGCGAAAGGGCTCCTCCACGGCTGGCTGCGGGTGTCGCGGACTCTGCTTTACGTAGTTGTGAAACGAGGATGAGGCTATTGGGCTTTGCCCGGAGTTTGGGAAAGGGCTGTGTTTTCTTCCAAGCGGAGCTACGTCCTACCCGCGGCGCCCGCAGCTCCTGTCGCCAAGCGGCACCAGCGAGTGTCCCCAAAAGCCCCTCAATCGCCGTTCCCCTCTGGCATCGGCATCCGCCAGTCCCATCTTTCCCAGCTTTTACACTTGGGCCGGTCCCCGCCGTCTTTGAAATAAAGATCTCGCTCTTGTCACTCACCCCCCTAGTTGGGGACAAGGGAGGCACCGCGGCAGCTGTGCGCCCTTCCCTGCGGGGTCGCGCCCCTGGCCAGTGCGCCATAGGGGTCTACACCCACCTCCGCCCTGAAGCCCTTTGGGTTAGAGTCATCTAGTTAGTGCTCCAGTTCTCCCGGTGCTGCAAAATTACTGACAACCCTATTTCAGCAACCGGGGAGCCAACAGAAGCAGCAACTGGCCAAGGCTTCTCCACAGTTTCCTGGAGTCTCAGCAGGCTGAGACTTGAGGGTAGCCACCCGCCTCTCTCCCCTTTTCCCTTCCTGGAGAAAGATTTGGACCTGATGATTTCAAATCAGAATCTGTACTCAGCTCCTCGGATGGTGAGACTGTGGTGTTGAAGTGGGTGGGGAGCCTGACACTTGGTGGGGAGATGCCTGTGGTTGCTGTCCCCCTTTCTAAACTCTAGAGGCTGCTGCATTTCTGCAATCTAAAGGCAACATTTTTGAAACAGAGCTGCAGATTAGATGCTTTCCAGTGGTTTTCCCAGGAGGCTACTGTGTAAGTTCACTTGGTGAAACTAGTTTTATTTGTGACTGTGGTCAAGGCATGTCTGAGAACATGAAATTGTTATGAAGCATAATCACCTAAGGGGCTTGCTCAAACACCACCCAGAGTTTCTGATTCAGTAGGTCTGAGGTGGGGCCCAGAAACTTGCCTTTCTAACGATTTCCCTAAGGCTACTGCTGGTGGTGATGGTCCCCTGACCACACTTTGAGAACCACAGCTACAGAATTTCCTTAGGGTAAGCCAGTTACTGAACTCCCTCCCCTCCATCCATTTAGTTAATATTTATTGAACATGTTTCCTCCTGTATTCTCATTTTCTCATGCCTGGTATCTAGGATCATCTCCCTAATAAATCATGTGCCCCCAAGGTTTTGTCTAATTTCAGCATAATCCTCCTGAGGACACCAACTGTCTATCAGACACTGTTGGGACACAATAGGGAGCAAAACAGGCAAAATGCCTGTGTTCGTGGTGCTTCCATTCTAGTCAGGGAGACAGAAAATAAATGTCATGTGATGTGAAAGGTCTCTACTTTCATCCAGGAAATGAAAAGGGTGGGAAACTCATCCAGATGTGTCACTGCGGACAGCAGAGGTGAGTGAAAACTTGTAACTGTTTTCTGATTTGGAATCTAGAAATTTCCATCTAACTGTGCTGAAAATAATTTAGCTGAGATCCCATTCAGAGTTGGAGAGGCATCCCCGCAAATCAGCCCTTGAAACAGGGATGTGATAGTTTCCATGCAGGATTTTTTTTAAGCCATGGGAAGTATCTCAAAGACATATGTCCATTTCTCTTTTGTCGAAAATTGAGTGGAATTTCCAGGGACACACTAGAGCCTCCTACTTTATTTTTCACAGAATTTAAACTTGTTACAGTGATCTCCGTTTAAAGGAGGTTCAGTTCAGTTCAGTTCAGTCGCTCAGTCGTGTCTGACTCTTTGTGACCCCATCAATCGCAGCACGCCAGGCCTCCCTGTCCATCACCAACTCCCGGAGTTCAGTCAGATTCACGTCCATCGAGTCCGTGATGCCATCCAGCCATCTCATCCTCTGTCGTCCCCTTCTCCTCCTGCCCCCAATCCCTCCCAGCATCAGAGTCTTTTCCAGTGAGTCAACTCTTCGCATGAGGTGTCCAAAGTACTGGAGTTTCCGCTTTAGCATCATTCCTTCCAAAGAAATCCCAGGGTTGATCTCCATCAGAATGGACTGGTTGGATCTCCTTGCAGTCCAAGGGACTCTCAAGAGTCTTCTCCAACACCACAGTTCAAAAGCATCAATCTTTTGTCGCTCAGCCTTCTTCACAGTCCCACTCTCACATCCATACATGACCACTGGAGAAACCATAGCCTTGACTAGACAGACCTTAGTCAGCAAAGTGATGTCTCTGCTTTTGAATATGCTATCTAGGTTGGTCATCACTTTTCTTCCAAGGAGTAAGCGTCTTTTAATATCCTGGCTGCATTCCCCATCTGCAGTGATTTTGGAGCCCCTCAAAAATAAAGTCTGACACTGTTTCCACTGTTTCCTCATCTATTTCCCATGAAGTGATAGGACTGGATGCCATGATCTTACTGTGATTAGAAATGTGCTTGAAGTCTTATGTTTGGGATCTTGAATTTTTTTTTTCTCTTGAACTTGTATTGGAAATGCCATTATTTGTCTTGTAATTTTCCAGAGGCCCACATAGCCAATGTCATCTGCCATTATATGGAGCAATTTACCAGAAAAGAAAGAAGGAGCTGTGGTGGTGAACTATTTCCTCTTACTAATGATGAGTTCCCTCAGAATCTCTTAAGATGAGGTGCTCACAAAAGCAAGGCTGAGACAACCTGGGTGCAGGGAGATTACTTGGGAGTGATCTCAAGGAAGTAGGAGTAAGGGAGCAGGGAAGAGAGAGAAGGAAATCAAGTGCATGTTAACGAGGGGGATACTGTTGTGGACTCAATCCCACTGAGGTCTCTCTGAGATAACCCAAGGGACACATCTCATAACCAGCACCCCCAAACCTAGAAGGACAACAGCTCCTGAATAAATATTTGTTGACTGAACTTTTTATCTCTCTGAACATCTTATCTGCTAACATGCCAGAGGATAGGAACCATGATTTACTCATCCAATATAAGGATTATCCTGGACACATGCTAAGTGATCAATACATGTCCACCAAGGAAACAACTTTTAGTTCAGTTGACTGGATTGACTAGGTGTATAGTAGTAAGTGAAAAACCCATTTGTTGGCCTCTGCCTGGGTTTTGGGCTCCCAAATAACCATAGGAATTGTTTTTAACACAATCTCTTTTAGCCAGGGATGTAAGAGCCACCACCCCACTCCAGTACTCTTGCCTGGAAAATCCCAGGGACAAAGGAGCCTGGTGGGCTGCAGTCCATGGGGTCGCTGAGAGTTGGACACGGCTCAGTGACTTCACTTTCACTTTTCACTTTCATACATTGGAGAAAGAAATGGCAACCCACTCCAGTGTTCTTGCCTGGAGAATCCCAGGGACGGGGGAGCCTGGTGGGCTGCCGTCTATGGGGTAGCACAGAGTCAGACACGGCTGAAGCGACTTAGCAGCAGCAGCAGTAAGAGCCACCAGAAATGAAAGGTCATCTCCTGAATAAGTGGCAGGAAAGAGGAGAGGTCCGCGGCCAGCCCATTGGTCCTCACAGGCAGAATGAGCCTGTGCTTTTCAAACCAATCCTGAAAAGCCAGCAGGAATGGCAGTTGTCAGGGAGGCCATCCACCAGTGTCTTCAGGTTTGTCTTTAGTGTCATGTTCCTTTGTAGGAATAGTAAGAGCAGCCTCTATTGTCTATAACCGGGAAAAGTTAACCAACAGGGAGACTTAAATTCTTTCAGGGGAAGTCTGAAGTCTTTGTGGTCCTGCTGATACAGATTCCCTCTGAAGAGGGGCCTCTCACAGCAAGGGACAAGCACATGTCCCTGCAACATCCCAGCCTCCAGCGGAGACATGTCCTGCCTACCACCATGGTTGCTGCATTTCCCCTCCTCTAAATTAATGCCAGAGGACACGGCTGTTGCTGGTCAGCCTCATCAGGAAAGGTTCTTAGTTTTGCCAACTCAAGTGGTTATTAAATTCAATAATAGGCCTAAGTACACATAATTCAAAATTTTATTAATTTAAAGATAGAAAAGGGTGTGTCATTAAAATGAAGTCTCCTGTTCACCCCTGTTCTTCCTCAGAGGCGAGGAGTGCTTCTAGTTTCTAGCGAATTCTTCCATAGAGAATCCATGAACATACAAGCAAATCAAATGTGTCAAACACACACACAAATCATTTCCACTTGGAAGCACATAATATACAATGTTGTCTGCTTTGCTTTTTTCATTTAAGATTTGTATTAGAGGTCACTTTGTACTATTGGCATAATTCTACCTCAGTGTCTATAGAACACTCCAATGGATGGATGTGCCTTAATTCATCTAGCCAGTGCCCTACTGATAAAAAGTTAAATAGTTTCCAATATGTTCTAATTATAACTGAGGCTCCTTGAATATATATCATACTGCTCACGCACAGGTTCCTAGAAGTGGAGTTGCTGAAAGAGTATGTACACTTAAAATTTTGGTAAATATTGCCAAGTTACCCTTCAGGCAATTGTTCCAAGCTGTCAAAGACAGCATAGATATCTTTTCTTGTTTATTAATGCTTTGACTCTAGATGCTTGGCCAGCTCCCCAGCTAAGCTCACTAGCAGAGAACATTAGTCCTCAGGTGGTAGAGAGCTGACCCTACTAAACCACTGAGTTTAATCTTTGGGTCACCAAAGATTAAATCTGTGGCCTGTGTGTGTAGAGGGCAAAGGGTGGGTGATCCTTCTCAGTGTGACTGACACTGCTCTCTAGGTGACATTTTGGACATTTATGAAGAATTTTGGGGTGAGCAAAATAACAAGTGATGCCTGTTGGCATTTGGTGGGAGGGTGCCGGGAGGCAGAGTGTCTGGCCACCTGCTAGACGGATAAGTACATAATGTTGGATGACCCCCTGGGTATTCACATGTGTGAAAAGATCGTCTCTAGTTATTCAAGACTAGAAGCTAATTTCATGTAACTTAAGTAAAGAGCATTTTGGGACAGTTTTAACATAACTTAACTTTCCAAGAATGTTAAATCCACTAAGGATCATACTTTTGTTTTGATGTGATTTTAAGAGTAAATGGCCACCATTCTGAAAACTCATGTTGCCAGCCCCAGTGTTGCTTGTGATGTTTGAGTTCACACCTCTATTGGCCCACTCACAAAATCCTGTGTTTATATTATTTAACTTTTATTTCAAGTTATCAAATGTAAAGGGAAAATGTAAAATTCAGTTGCATCCTGGGTTGCTCATTTTAAATCCACACTTATTCATTCTAAGTAAACATAAACATCTGACAACTGTCTTCTAGTTAGCTGTGCCTAACCATTTACATATTGAGATACATAACATTATATTCTAAATGGCTTTCTTTTTATATTAGAAAATATACTCTATATTATCTTATATACAGAACATTATATTGATTTAAAAATATTGTGTGTAGAAGTGTATTATGGAATTCCCAGGTGGCTTAGTGGTAAAGAATTCACCTGTCAAAGCAGGTTCGATCCCTGGGTCGGGAAGATACCCTAGAGGAGGACATGGCAACACATTCCAATATTCTTGCTGGGGGAATCCCATGGACAGAGGAACCTGATGGGCTACAGTCTGTGGGGTCCCAAAGAGCCGACTAAGCACCTGAGCATGCATGCATACACATAGAGGTATATTATAAGAGTTATACATGGTGAAGTGAAGTCGCTCAGTCATGTCCGACTCTTTGCAGGCTCCTACCAGGCTCCTCAGGCGACAGTCCATGGGGTTTTTCATGCAAGAGTACTGGAGTGGGTTGCCATTTCCTTCTCCAGGGGATCTTCCCGACCCAGGAATCGAACCTGGGTCTCCTGCATTGCAGGTAGACGCTGTACCATCTGAGCCACAGGGAAGCCCTATACATAGTATATTAGGCCAATAAAGGGAGAATGTGAAATATCTATGATTTCAGAGCAGGTCAGATGAGGTTGGGAATCCAAGTCTTCAGAACATGGATGTTTCAGGCTTAATCCTGCTCCACTTGTTTCTTACTCTCCTAACTGAATCTGGGGAAACACTGGGAGCAGGGATTGAAGGCAGGGACTCCAGAAAGATGGGGTGGACTGTGTAGAGGGCAGAGAGTGAGGATATGGTTGCCAAAAAAAGAGAAAGATGATGCACAAACAGCACTGAATACACAGTTCTGCTTCCATCCCACCATGCTGCTGACCCTGGGGCCTGACGACACCATTGCATCTGCACTAGCTTCTCTCTGACAAGCCTGAGACCTGAGGGTGGAAAGGGAGCTGCCAAGTTTCAGTACAGAGGTGGGCAGAGCCAGCTGAGGTGCTCTTGAGGTTCAGGGTTTTGGGAACAGCAAGTTTGGGGCTACTTTGCCTAGGGATGATGCTGAGCAATGTGTGAAGGACATGTTGATAAGAAAGGGAGCCAAAAAGAAGAGAGAAAATCATTGTGTGCTAAAAAGCAGCAGGGTTTTTTTTCACCATGAAAGTAAAATTTCTGCTTAGATTTTTCACAACATCCAGTCCTTAAGGAATGACACAAAGCTGCAGCATATGCAGAAATCGGCAGCCCGGAAATGAAGGATTCATGCCTAGATTTTCCTAGCACCCATGATGTCGAGTGAAGGAAGGAGTTTGTTTACCAGATTCTGAGACTTCCCCAGAGATGCTGGCAACAGACAGGCCTCCAGCTGAGTGGGGAGCATCAGGGCGCTGGGCCCAGGGGCACTGAGGACGTACAGAGGAGTGAGAATATGACGGTAGCTGCCAGGTTGGGTTTCTTATGTAAGTTTCCAAAGCTTGGAGTGGGGAGGGAAATGAAGCTCAATCTTCAGTCAAGAATGTTGCCTTATATTTGGGGTCCTTTAGTTTTGGTCTCCCCCCGAACAGACCCTGGGACCAAATCCAGATGCAGGTGGTGTGTTTGGGCTGGACCATTCCAGGCAACCAAACTGAGAAGACGAGAAAGAGAGAGTAGCTGATTACAAGGTGGGTTAAAGAACAGGCTACTGCTGGGGGCAGCTGGGGTTCAGAGAACTGTACAAGAAACCCTTCAGAATTTTCCACTGGACCATTTATCCATGACTCCCATATCCTATTTGAGGGTTACTCTGGCAGGTGGAAAAGAGGAGGCCCTAACAGGCAGAGAAGACAGATGCAGGTATTCAGCCTGGGAAGCCATCAGTGGATACAGGAAATGCCCCCCGTAGCTGCAGGTGAATCTTGGGGGGTGGGGGAGTGGAGGCTATATCAGGTGAAGCATTAACAGCAGCTCTTGCAGCCCCTAAGTGGAAATCTCAGGAAAGACCCTGTTACCTTTTCGAACTGTAAAGACACAAATCTCCCTATTTTGTTCTTGTTCTTTGGGGAACATAGGCACCTATAGGTACAAATACTTTGACCTGGAGAAATGTTCAAGCAACCTGTCCTCTTTGTCATGGCAGGCAATTTTTCCTTTCTTCTCTGACCCTGGGAACTTTGTAGTGAAAATAATATTAGGTCTCAGCCTCAGGTCTCATACCCACTGTTTGTATCATGCAAAGCAAGCCACTTCAGTCTCATGACCCTACATTTGCACAACCATCCAAGTTGGCCAAGAACCACTTCTTAGAAGGATGTAAACCCTCAATGGGATAAACCTTAGTTGTGTGAGGTGAGGGCTTGGGGATGAGAAGACTGGCATCTCCAGCCCTTTTCCACAATCAGCAATTCTTGGAACAAAAATATTGATCTCAGAATGGGAAACTGGGGAGGAGATAGCCCTTGGGGATGGAGAAAGCAGAGGTGAAAGATTTCTTGGGATTTTTCCAGATCCAAGGCTCTGGAGTTTTATCACTCATTCTCTTTTCTGAGAACAGCGGCTCCACTGATGTCAAAGCAGACAGAGAACAGCATTCAAGGCTCAAGTCCACTGAAACCTTCAAGTTTTAGGAGGCTTGTTTGGGGCTCCCTGGGGACGACCCCTTGCATAACAATATGCTAATTTTACTGGAAAATCATGGATTCAGAGAGCGGGAGTGAGCGTGTAGCTATTTCTTGGCGATCCTAATTGCTACAAGCGTTGCCAGGCTGCTAAAGGCATTCGCCTGTGCTGTACACACAGCTGGGAAATCAGAGGCGAGGAGCTGGGTTTGTTACCAGCCAAAACCCTAGAACTCACAAAGCAATCTGCTCTCCTTGGAAAGGTACAGATGGGTCTCAAGGATTTGCCTAGAGAAATGCTGCTGGTTTCTTGGCAATGGTAGTGTTTTTTTTTCTTCTGCCCATAAAAATTTGCTTTCTTACTTTAAAAAGGCCCAGGCGATCGGCACTGTGATTGGAAAGAACTTGCCTTCATGGACCAGGCTCTCACGTGTTACTGTAGCTACTTTATCAGATGCCAAGGGTGCCTTGCCCGAGTCTGTTTAGCACTTACTTTTCCTATGTGGGTTGTTCTGACTTCCAGCTCCCAGCCCTTGTGACTTTTCGCCAGAATGTCCTCTCTGATCGAGGGGAGCCTGCTTCAAGGGCTGAGGAATGACTGCCCGGAGGAGCAGCCCTCAACCAGCGACTGGCAGGAAGTGGTGACCACATTCCCCAGCTCTCTGATACTGAGCCGTGTTTCACGCCGGCTTCATAGGTTCCCAGCACAGTTCAGTTGTAATGGCTTTGGTGGTGTCATGCTCAGTAATGCAACCTTTACTGGGTGTCTTCCCTGCCCTGTCTCACTTCCTTATTTCCATCCTTGTGATTCCTGGGGTCATCTCCCAAAATTAACTACTGGCCCTCAAAACCTTTGCTTTGGGTCTACATCTGTAGGGTTTCCCAGGTGGCTTAGTGGTAAAGAACCCACCTGCCAATATAGGAGCCTCAGGAGATGCTAGTTTGATCCCTAGGTGGGGAAAAGTCCCTGGAGAAGGAAATGACAACCCACTCCAATATTCTTGCCTGGGAAATCCCATGGACAGAGGAGTCTGGAGGGCTATAGATGGGTTGCAAAGAGATGGACATGACTAAACAACCACAATGGGGGTCTTTAGTTGCAGCCTGAGAACTCTTAGTTGCAACATGTGGGATGTAGTTCCCTGGTCAGGGATCGAATCTAGGTCACCTGCACTGGGAGCATGGGGGAAGTTCCGAATCTGGAAGATTTTGGTGGTAGAATTTCTGGCTGCTGGATTATTTGCATGTCTGTCAGGGTAATTTAGAGGCTCTGAGCTTTCTGGGTCAAATCAAAGGTGACTGTTTTTCTCTCTCAGGTTCTCATGGGCTTATACTTGGGCCATTCTCATAGCCTCTGAGTCTAACCCTTCTCCCTACTACTTCTCTTCCTTCTGAAGTCAATTGCTACGTAACAAATCACCCCAAACTAGCTTTTTCTAACAATGACCTCCCCATCCCCTTAACTCCACAGTTTCCCCACCTGCATCTATCCTCTGTCTGGATAAGATCTGAGGTCAAACCAGAATAAGGGCATCTAAAGAAAAATATTTGTCTGGCCAGGAGTCCCCATCTTAAGCCTGAATTCTCTCCTTGGTTAACTGAAATTTTCAAATGCCTTTCCCACTTGGAGCCAAATGTGGCCCAAGAATACCTGGGGGCATGTTCTCATACCCTCTTTAAGGCTAACGTAAGTGTAAGGACTTATGAGTACTGGAAAGCTGGCCATCTTCACTCTAGGGGATGGTGGCAAACCAGGTATGGACCAAGCCTGTTGTATTTGGGAAATGGGTTACGAGCTGGGCTTCTCCCCGTCCTCTGGAATAGGACACTTACTGCCAGCTGTAGGATTGCTGTGCAATCAGAGGTGTGAGTTTAGCATTAATTCCTCACCTTCTCAGACAGGCCCTTGGAGGGAGCACAGTATTTCATTGAGATGGCAGGTTATACTCAGAAGGGGTTTGAATGGAGAGGCTGGGGAGTTTGGGGAGGACATTCTTTGAGTCGTTAGACTTCAGTGTCAGATGATCTTGAGTTTAAATCCCTGCTTTGCTCCTGTTAAGCCTCATCTAAAGTCAGTTCATGCAGCAAGGGATGGTTTACAGTCTCCCAGCTGGGTGTGTGGTGAGAACAAGGGATGTCCTTCAGAATGCCCACACTGTAATTAGTTTTATTTTATGGGAAGTGTGCTTACATTGTAATCCAGTTTGCAAAACTAGGCTAACTAATGGGTCAATAGTGATACAACTTTGAAGAGCACTTGAAGGTATCAAAATGAAAACAGCAATTAGAAAACCTTTTGTGAGCAAATTATTTCCTATTGAACATGGTTTTATGTCATGGAAGTGTCTGTGTGCATAAATCATTTATATTTACTATATTTTATCAATTCTAAGATGTAGACATTTTTTACATTTTAGCATTTGAAATCAGGCATTTTACAATTTGCTCAAGAGTAGATGACCCTGGTTGCTCTTATTGATAAGGCTTCACCTAAGTAATGGCATTGTTATATGGTGAGTTTAAACACTATTTTAAATGTCTTTTAAAACATTGCACTACAATTTGGCATCAAAATAAAAGGTTGTTCTGTGCATGGAAGGACACAGAAACAGCAGTAAAACATAGAGATATCATCAGTGAAGCAAATATTCATTGCTGGAGAAATGATTGCAATTCCATATTTTCTCAGCAGACAATAGTCAAATAGTTAGAGTTATCCTGAAATCCCTGCCCTTATACATTACTCTAAGCAAGCCTGAGCTATTATTTTTTTCTGTACTTGGCAATTAGTATACAAAAAAGGCAAGGGAAGAATACAGGAATGGAGGGTTTTTTCTTTCCTGAGTGGAATAACTTTGCAGAAAGCATGTCCCTTCCATTAGGTATGAGGTTGGGGCTGGTTGAATGCCCTCTCACATCATGAAGACACTGGGTTCTCACAAAGGATCCATATGGGAATACTTCCTTCCTAGGCAGGAATGCACAGGTCAGATAATCAAGGTGCCCACCTCATCACACATTTGTGTATGCACACATGGGGATACACAAACACATACACACACACTCTCTTTTCTTTTCTTTCTCTTTCCCTTCCCCTGTTGTTGTCCTAGTTGTGCTGATGAGAAAATAGGCTCATACTTCAGAATCAGGGGAAACGGGATGCAATTGTGGATGGATTTAAGAAAAGCGTTTGATAAAAACACAGTTCTTAGCATAGTACAAAGAGAAAATGTGTATAAATTCACATTTCAGGAGTTTTGGATAATAACTTCCGTTGGTACATAGCACACATGTCATAATACTAGTGTAATCTATTTTAAAATGTGGTTCTAACAAGCTGTCCTAGGTTTTGGGGAAAGCAAGTTTGGGAACATTTTCTGGTGTGTCTTCCTACTGAAATGGTCTGATTATTTCTACCTGCCCTTTAAGGAATAGGCTTGGAGAGACTGGGGCCATGTAGCCAACAAATGGCAAAGCAGGGATCAGGGAACTGGCGAGGGGAGGCTCAGTGTAAAAGTAGAAGCTTTAACGCAAGCTAAACTTGGTTTTGAATCACAGGAATATCAACTAAAATTTCCTTTCTTTTATGTGGAATAACACTGAACAAGGGCAGGAGAGAAAGAATCTTAAATGCTAGACTTTCTGAGAACCGAAACCTCAGGCACATAATAGAAGATGATTACAGATACCCCTTTCCTCCCTGAATGTCATCACCATATGCCTAAGTCTTCCAGGTCAAGGCCAAGAATGGTGACATTTTATTCATCAACACTTCTGCTCCTCTGAGCTATTTTCTTCTCTGTGAAGGTCAAGTTTCTCTCTGCTCTGAATAAATCACAAGCTGGCATCCTTATTTTCCTGTGAATGGAGAAGGCAGCCCAATAGCCTTTCCTCCTGCTGCAGAAGCAAGATAGCACAGGCGGAGGCAGGGCCCTTGCCTTTCTAGCAAAGTTGAAGAGTCTCCTGTTCCCCCAGATGACTGAGAGCCATGGAGGTTCACAAGAGAGAAGAGTTCTGTGACTCGCCAGGAGGTGGCAAGTATAGAGAGTTTTTCCCTTTAGGCAACAGCCTTTCTGGTTGGGATGCCAGCAATTTCTCTTCCTCCTTCTAAGGGACTGTGATAGCTTCCCATAATGCCATCTCCTCTCCTATTCTGCTGACAGAGCTCCTCTTTACTGCGGGAAGCCAACCCATGTGGTTTGGATGGGTCTATAATTCCGCTTCTCACCTATTTTCCCTCATGGGCGGGGCTTGGCAGTAGGTATGGCCATTCTCTTGGCTGCAGTGATTGGTCCCCAAATCAGCACTTAACCAAAGCAGAGCCAATCAGAGTTCCTCTATGAGACTTGATTGAGGACTTCCCTGGTGGTCCAGTGGTTAAGACTTCACTTTCCAATATATGGGGTCAAGTTTGGTCCCTGGTCCGGGAGCTAGAATCCCACATGCCTCTTGGCCAAGAAAAAACAAAACATAAAACAAAATCAATATTGTAACAAACTCAATAAAGATTTTAAAAATGACCCACATCAAAAAAATCTTACAAAACATAGATATATTACTTTAAGGGAGCCGGCCTATTTTTATCTAGGATACAGTAGGATCAGTAGGGGCCTTTGTAATCAAGAGCCGTGGGTGGTCACAAAAATGCAAGAATCTGATTGAGAATTCAGCCTGTACAGAGGACTGAGGACAAGAGAGCTGGGAAAGAGAGAGACAGAGGTAGGACGAAGCCTTTTAACACCTATATCCATCTGTGCCTCAGAAGACCTACACCTGGATTTCCTAGTATAATAGTTGATACATTCCAATTCTGTGTCATTTTATTTGAGCCAGGCTTTTGTCACATTCAACTCAATCTGAAGCTTGGCTTCTATCGACTCTGTCCCACCTTGTAAATGGAGGAAGAAACATTTTTTTTTCTTGGGGAAGGAAGGGTATTTGTGCTTAGAATCACAGACTCACACCACGCCTGGAAAAAGGCAGCTAAGATATAGGTACATGTCTTCATCATCAGTCCCCTCTGCCTCTGCCTTGGAGTGAAATGCAATTGGAGCCTTTACTCTGGAAGGCTCTGGAGGTTCTAAGACGCTCAGTGTTCTCATGTTCACTCTTCACTGCTCCCTCAGGAAGGGAATGGAGATAAGGGACTGATGGGGACTGATGGGGAAGAAGCCCTAGATTCTCTTCCCCGTAACACCACTGGGCTGCTGCTGGGAAGGAGCCACTGGGTGGACCCCAGTCCACCTCAACAAGCACACTCAGAGAGAGAGACGTTTAGACACGGCCTCAGGGAGATCTTGGTGGAGGTGGTGGTCCATATACGTGAAGTTGAATGTCCTCCTCAGAATATTCATCTATGAAATGTCCACTGTACTGCCTCTCCAATGTCACAGAGTCGCCCACAACCAGCAGAACTGCAAGTGTAGGGCTCTCTGACAAGAACAAATTGCAACTGACTTAATTTCTCTGAGCTTCATTGATAGTGAAGTGGTTACATGATTACAGGAAACTAAGGCTGCCTTATGAAGTGGAGCTTGATTACGTTACTGCTGTGGTTTCCAGATCTGGGGACTGGGGAGACAAGCTATTGACTGAGGGGTCTGGCTTTGCAAATGAGCAAACCAAAGCTTTTAAATTAGGCTGGATCTGAAAGAAGTTCAGATCGCTAAGAACTTATTAAATAACTTTATTGAGGTATAACTAAAGTACAATAAATAACACATGGAGTGTACCATTTGGTCACTTTTGACATGTGTTTACACACTTGAAGCCATCATGACAATCAAGGTAACAAATATTTCTATCCCTTCCCCCAGCCAGTTTCCTGATATCTCTTCCCAGCTTCCCTCCCAATCCCCAGGAAACCAGTGATCTCTTCTTGTCACTATAGATTTGTTTCCATTTTCTGGACTTGCTATTAATAATAAGAGTATCCAAGTAGAGCCAGGAGTATTGAGTAGGTGCAGAGGAGAATGGGGGCAGGGGGAAGGGTGTGGGATGGCCAAGGTAAAAAAGTTTATGATCCTGGTAACTAAGTTTATACTGAAGCATAAGAAATGCCAATATCTCAAAACAATGGAGCAAACTAGCAGAAATGGCTAACTAGCTCTGATAATAAATCATTATCACTGATTTATTTGAAATTTTAAAATAATTTTTAAATATTTATAATTTTAATAAGTGCTATATAGAATGTTGAAAAACATCAAATGATTATTGCTATTCTATAGAGAGCTGATGAACTAATATTTCTTAAATCATTTCCTATAGAACTATTTTCCTTAAAATCTGATTAGAAATTCATCTGCTTCCCACAATCACCTGGGGTCAAATAACAAATGCATATGTCCAAGTTCCAGAGATACTGAATCAAGTATCTCTTGTTGGATTTAGAAAACATGCATTTTAGCAAGCTTCAGATATATCACTGATTTTTTTTAAAGATTAATTCTCATCTCTCAGAGTTGAGAGATGAGAGCCATGGTCCCATCTAAAGGCAGAGAAATGGACTACAGACATCCTAAATTGTCATCCAGGTCTGATATTGCAAAGTAATTAACCTCCAATTAAAATAAATAAATTTATATTAAAAAAAATTTTAGTGTTTTACATAAACATACTTTGAAGAGTAGCTTATCAAGTGAACATTTAAATGTCTGAGCCTAAGTTCCATTTTGAGATTATGAACAGAAAGCCTTTGTGTTAAGAAAGATCAGCAACAAGCTGATCCTCTGATGTAGACTTAGGCTGATCCTCTGATGTAAACTTAGGTCTTTTTACACACCTGTTCCCATGTGCTTACCTGGCTGCTAACTTGGGCCCGGCAAGAGAGTAAGTAAGTAAGTAACATGATCTCCTACTATCCTGAAGTAAGCTACCTTTGGTGTATCATTTTAGGCTCAGAGAGAGTAAAAAGTCATCATTAAAAACTGACAAGATTTACATTTACAAATGAATCATGCTCATTTCCCCCCACGTATCTTCTCTCAGGCCATTAAAACTTGATGGATACAATTCTATTGTTGAACAAATATCATCTCCCCTATCTTGCAACTCTTCAATATTTCAGTGCTATGGGTGATCAATACGTGCTACCTGAAAAGTCATTTTGTTTATCTTTTATAAGAGCACATTGCAATTACATTAGAAATTAATGTCAAATGAATTGGAAATCAATTCATCTGGGGAGGTGGTGGGGCACCGGGGAAAGTACACTGAAATCATTTAAAGATGGGAAATCATCCTCATTGTGTTTTTTTCTCACATTGTGATCTAAATGTGTTTGCACATTCCCTCCAGCAGATCCCTAAACAAATGCCATATTTGTTTTTTTCCTAACCTAATGTTTAGCACATAGTAAAAGCTAAATAAATGTCTATGAAATGAAGGAATGAATGAACCAGAGTTACTACTGTTAAACATTCGTATTTCTAGCTTTTTTCTTAAAGAAGGTAAGGGCCTAAAATATCTTCATGAATTTATCTTTTTCCTTTAAGTTCATTATTCCCTTCAAGTTTAACTCCATGAATTGGATTATTGGATTAATTGTCAATATCTTTTTAATCTTCCTTATATATTTTAAAAATTTTTAAAAGTGAAAAAGAAGTGAAATTGTCACACTGTTTGAAGATGACATGACACTGTATATTTAAAAAAATCCTAAAGGAAATTCTAAGTTTTTTATTGGTCCAAAAAACTACTAGAACCCATCAATGAATTCAATAAGTTGCAGAATACAAAATTACTATACAGAAACCTGTTGCATTTCTATATACTAACAACAAGCTATCAGAAAAAGAAATTAAGAAAACAATCCCCTTTATGAGGTGCTAAAAGGAAAAGAGTGAGAGCTTGACACCTGAGATGGAAACATTTTGATGGAAAATTCAACAGTCTTGAATCCCCAAATTTCCTTGAACTTCCCTGGTTGGTGAAAGCAAACCCCTCCCACTGCAGAGGGGGTGGTGTTCCCTCACCTGGAGATCATGTTGACTCGAATTGATGATTCACAAAGAGATACTAATTCTCTTCCAGATCTGCCCAGCCTCAAGGAGTTGGGAAGACTGGATGACAAACGTCATCATGAATCCCTGTGAGCACCCACGGATAAGGACCAAACAGAGCTCCTTTTCCCCAATGCCTTGGTGCTGTGCAAGACCCAAGATTGTGGGGCCACCTAGAGGGTGGGGTTTCCTAGGAAGGACTGAGGTTGTTTTTCTTGTAGCCCAGCAGAATCGGGACTTGAGTGAGAAATTAGAGTCATGGAATATACAGCAAGTTCTAGTTCTTGAATTCTTTATTTCGTAAGATGAAGCTTATACTTATCATGCACCCAAGGGCATTAAACTTCCCTTCTCTTGTCCCTACTCCACCCCACCTTTTTTCCTTATAGATCGCTGAGACAGGTGAGCTGACCACGATGCTCCATCTGATTTGCACTAACTCATGGACTTCCCTGGTGGTCCAGTGGTTAAGTTTCCACACTTTCACTGCAGGGGACACAGGATTGATTGTCGTTAGGGAATTCTACATGCCACATAGTATGGCCAAGAGAAAAAAAAAAAAAACAGTGAAGAAGTGTGATTTGCACTAATTCCTATGTGCTCACCCCCCCCAGCTCTCCCTGCCCTGAATAGCCATGTGCTCAGCAAAGCAAGGTTAGATGAAGAAGCCCAACGCCGTAGCAGAGAGGCTAATCCTGCCATCCCTAAATGCCACTGGACACTTGCCAAAAGGTGACTTTGGGGACAGCCAGCCAGAATAACATTCTAGAGCCATTTTTCTGAGTATCAGAAAATTATTTGAGTGATTCAAATAGAAATTAAGTACTTTATTCGACCAAGGCACATCAGAGAGTACCTAGAGGACAGGTGACCCCAGATTAAAACCCCAGAGTCAGGGTTTTTATCAGACAAGGAAAACTGAATACATGGACACTTGGTTTGGGTTTAGGCAGCAATTTTTGCCTTTAATGGAAATTCATGGTTTAAAGGTCGCTTTGGCTCAGATGATAAAGAATCTGCCTGTAATGCAGGAGACCTGAGTTCAATCCCTGGACCAGGAAGATCCCCTGGAGAAGGGAATGGCTACCCACTTCAATATTCTTACCTGGAGAATTCCATGAACAGAGGAGCCTGGTGGGTTACAGTCCATGGGGTCACAGAGTCAGACATGACTGAATGACTAACATTTTCACACTTTGGGCTTCCCTGGTGGCTCAGCTGGTAAAGCATCTGCTTGCAATGCAGGACACCTGGGTTTGATCCCTGGGTTGGGAAGATCCCCTGGAGAAGGGAACATCTACCCACTCCAGTATCCTGGCCTGGAGAATTCCATGGACTATACAGTCCATGGGGTCTCAAAGAGTCGGACGGGACTGAGTGACTTTCACTTTCACTTTCCTGGTTTTCTGCCTTTTGCTCAGGTCATTGATACAATCCCAACACCATTGTCAGCATAGTATATTCCAAGATGCATTTTTGCAAGCCCTGTAGCTTATCTTCAAGTCAAGGATTCCAACATGAGGGAGCTCTATAGCAAAGAAATAAGAATAAGGGACAAAATTAGAAGGCAAGAGGAAATTTGGGATCCCTGCCATGCAGGTTTTAGTTCTTTCACTCAAGAATCACATATTGCACCACACATGAGAGTACGCAGGCAAGAACACTTAGGAAACTGGCAAATGCCCTTGACCTGCAGGGTTCTTCCACCTCCATTCTTGGAGGTCATCCCGGCAGACCTTCCTGTAGGCTCTAACTTCTGCTCCATCTACTCAGGAAATATCCCTATCTCTCTGCTCAGACTTAGGGGCATTCTTTGTGACCATCTTTATCAGGACCAACAGACAGTGTTCACCTCTGTGAGGCCCAGGGACAGGTACAAAGATCCTGGGAGCATGCAGCCCTGCCTTGCCCAGCCTTTCCCTGACAGCCTCTTGTCGCCTTCTTGGCCTCTCTTCCTGATGTGTTAGGCCACTGCTGAGCCTGCTGCATGAGCCTTGCCGACCTCTCCTGTTACTCAAGCCGTCTACCCATTTCTCCAGGGTTTCCCCAGGGCTGGTGTCCCGGACCATTCACTCAAGCTAGTTGGTGGGTTCCCTCTGCTGTTCCATGAAGCCCTTAGGTTGCCTCTTCAACTAGCCCTGTCCCCCTTTCCTCTCTTCCTGGGCATTCTCCATCAAGGCTTTGGTGGCTCCATGTGGAAAATCCAAGTTGCCCTCTGGCAGATGTCTCCGTCAGCTTGGCCCTTGTTTCTAGAGCTATTGAAAAGGTAGCCGTGGAGACGCACCTGGGGGAAGCCCAAATACTAGAAATACTCCCTCCCCCTCAGGCCATGGAGGCCTTCCATCTGCTGCCACCTCCTTTTCCAAAACAGAGATCTGTCAACACTCTTCAGGCCTCCATTTAATTTGACTGGTGTGTCTTTTGGAAGAAGAGGATGATTTTTGGACTCCTTCAAGCTCAGTCTGTTTACCCTAGGTTGTTTCATGAATGAGGAAGCTTAACCCCATCCTTCCTGGATGACAGGCATGGAGGTGATGATGACTGTGACTTTCCCCTGTTGCTTTGTCCCTTTCCTCCGTGGTCAGAGGTATGTGAGCAGGTCCCAGTTACCATGCTGGTGAATTTTTAGAAGGCATCACCATGTTAACCTAGAATTCTGAATATTGTTAAATAAATAAAGGGGCAAAGCTACACTATCAAGAAAAAGATTTTTTTTTCAATCAAGGTTCTATAATCATGCCATAAATGCAGCTTTTCCTGACTCTTTTATTCACTTGTTTATTAGGCAGCAAACTTTTGCTGGTTACTTACCACATGCAACAATCGTGCCAGGCGTTAGGGATAAAAGGTGAATGGGCATGAGATTTCACAGAAGCACATTTTTAAAGTGAAAGGTGGTTTCAGAATTATCCTACTGCATGGGGAGGCTGTAGGCAAAGCAGTGGAATCCCTCTGGGGACTTGGAGAAGGCTTCTAAGAAGATATGAAATGTAAGCTGAATTTTAAACACATTTGAATATACCTAGATAAAGGTGGGAAAAGAGAAAGTTATGGGCATTTCAGATGGAGAGAACAACCAGCACCTGCATGAAATGACTTGGCTTTCCTAATGTCATGTCTGAAGGCAAATTTGGTATTCAGTTCAGTTCAGTTCAGTTCAGTCGCTCAGTCATGTCTGACTCTTTGTGACCCCATCAATCGCAGCACACCAGGCCTCCCTGTCCATCACCAACTCCCGGAGTTCAGTCAGATTCACGTCCATCGAGTCCGTGATGCCATCCAGCCATCTCATCCTCTGTCGTCCCCTTCTCCTCCTGCCCCCAATCCCTCCCAGCATCAAAGTCTTTTCCAGTGAGTCAACTCTTCTCATGAGGTGGCTAAAGTACTGGAGTTTCAGCTTTAGCATCATTCCTTCCAAAGAAATCCCAGGACTGATCTCCATCAGAATGGACTGGTTGGATCTCCTTGCAGTCCAAGGGACTCTCAAGAGTCTTCTCCAACACCACAGTTCAAAAGCATCAATTCTTCGGCACTCAGCTTTCTTCACAGTCCAACTCTCACATCCACGCAAGACCACAGGAGAAACCATAGCCTTGAGTAGACGAACCTTAGTCGGCAAAGTAATGTCTCTGCTTTTGAATATGCTATCTAGGTTGGTCATAACTTTTCTTCCAAGGAGTAAGCATCTTTTAATTTCATGGCTGCAGTCACCATCTGCAGTGATTTTGGAGCCCAGAAAAATAGTCTGACACTGTTTCCACTGTTTCCCCATCTATTTCCCATGAAGTGATGGAACTGGATGCCATGATCTTTGTTTTCTGAATGTTGAGCTTTAAGCCAACTTTTTCACTCTCCTCTTTCACTTTCATCAAAAGGCTTTTTAGTTCCTCTTCACTTTCTGCCATAAGGGTGGTGTCATCTGCATATATGAGGTTATTGATATTTCTCCCGGCAATCTTGATTCCAGCTTGTGTTTCTTCCAGCCCAGCGTTTCTCATGATGTCCTCTGCATAGAAGTTAAATAAGCAGGGTGACAATATACAGCCTTGACATACTCCTTTTCCTATTTGGAAACAGTCTGTTGTTCCATGTCCAGTTCGAACTGTTGCTTCCTGACCTGCATACAGATTTCTCAAGAGGCAGGTCAGGTGGTCTGGTATTCCCATCTCTTTCAGAATTTTCCACAGTTTATTGTGATATTTGGTATTACTAAAGCCAAAGATGCCTGTGCAAAATGGCAGGAGGTGAGGGAGGGGAATCTAGATCATGGGTGAATTTGGGGGTTAACCCCAAGACTCCTTAGGGAACAAGCAGTTATTAAAGGCTTGCAGGCAGAAGAATGACATGGTGAACATTAGAAAAACCTCTCTGGTTGCAAAGAAATGAGGAGTGGTTGGAAGTGAAGGAGACCACTCAGGAAGCAATTCCAGCCATCTGGCTACAAGGAAATGAGGAAGCCAACTGAGGCAGTGATGGTGGGGTTGGATGGAATGGGACAGATCCGAGGTGTCTAACAAGTAGAGGCTATAAAACTCAGTGATCAGTTGATGTTCAGGATGAGTGAAATAGAAGAGTCTAAAATGTTTCTGGATTCCTGGAATGACTGGCTGAGTTGAAAGGTGAAAGTGAAAGTGCTCAGTCGTGTCCGACTCTTTGTGACTCCATGGAATTCTCTAGGCCAGAATACTGGAGTGGGTAGCCTTTCCTTTTTCCAGGGGAATCTTCCCAACCCAGGGATCAAACCTAGGTCTTCCACATTGCAATAGGATTCTTTACCAGCTGAGCCACAAGGAAAACCCAACAATACTGGAGTGGATATCCTATCCCTTCTCCAGCGGATCTTCCCAACCCAGAAATCAAACCAGGGTCTCATGAATTGCAGGCAGATTCTTAACCAATAAATTTGTGGTAATTTTGTACAGTAATCCTGGGAAACTAATACAACAGTGAATGAAGAGTTGGGCTTCTTATTCTTGGATGCATTCATTATCTATTGCTGTGTAACAAATTACCGTGAACTTACTGGATTACAGCAACAAATATTTATTATCTCACAGTCTCTGGGGGTGAGGAATTTGAGACATTCTTAGCTGGGTGATTCTGTCTAGAGTCTCTGATGAGACTGCAGTCAAGATGTTGGCCAGAGATGCAGGGTTTTGAAAGCTTGACTCAAACTGAAGGATCCGCTTTTCGCTTTCAAAATAGTTCTCTCACATGCCTGTTGGCTGAGGGAATCAGTTTGTTACCATGTGGACCTCTCCATAGGGCTGCTCACAGCACTGTGGAATTTTCCAGAGTGAGTGATGAAAGGAAGGGACCAAGGCTGGAGCTGCAGCGCTTTTCATGGTCCAGTCTCAGAAGCTACACACGTCTCCTTCATTCTGTTCATTAACAGCAAGTCACGAAATTCAGTCCACATCCAAGAGGAGAGGAATTGGACTCCATCTCTTAAAGGGAAGCATTTCAAAGAGTTTGTGGACATATTTCTTGAACTATCAAACTGAGTTCCTTGTGGAGACACCCAGGGACTTCTGGTTCCATGGGCATGAAGACTAGCAGACTGGTCTGGGCTGCAGACATGGGTTTGTGATGGAAGAGAGGACCTGAGAGGTTTAGGAAAGGAGGCTACATTCAGGGAGCTTAAGGCTTTAGAGTTAAAGAAATGGCAGTTTGTGCCAAGTTCTAGGATGGTGAACACGATGTTATTCCTAAAGCATAGATTGAACTATATGAAATGACTGGGTTTGTAGGTCAAAAGCAGTAGAATATCAGAAGTTTCATATGGTTTAACCTACACAAGCTTGGTGGAAGTCACTAGAGTTTCAGGTTGAAGACCTCTGTTTCTGTTAATAGAGTCTCTGTCTTCTAACAAAAGGACCAGCTCAATTTCCCTTTACAGTTTTTTGTGTTTACCTTAACTGACTGCTCATTAGTTTTCAGAAAGCTGGCTGGCATGCTGGAATAAGTGTCATGTCTGGTCTGCCTTAGTCCTTAGAAAACTTTCTTTGAGTTTTCCCCATCTCAGTTGGGTCAAAAACCATTTGAGTAAATGGTTTCTATATGTCAGTCCATGTGATTGAAACCTAGGAGCTATCACTACTAAACTGAGAGTCAGAAATAAAATTGAAAGACTATTTTCTTCACAGACATATTGAAAATAATTTCTTTTTAATGGCAGCAAAATGCCTCCCTGGTGTCTGAGCCAAAGTTAGTATGTCTGCTTTTCAGAACTCCTGCTAAGCTGACTATTGCAGTTATTGGAATATTGCACTAAAGGGGGGAAAGACATTCTCCTAGACCAGACACTAAATGAGAACCATCCCAAAGAGTTATCATAATATCCTTCATATCTTATTATTTTATGGACTGACACAAGTAGCTTCTTTCTGCCGTCAAAGGCTTTATGAATGGCATGGAAAATAAGCACCCACAGGGCCAGCATCTATTAACAAGATGGACACTCTGGACATACTGTTTCAATAACTCCCACTGGCTCCCAGAGGTGTAATTAGGGTTGAATTTTTCATGAATACAAACATCATATTCTTTGTCCACTCTGCTGTGCTTTGTGCTTGATTATATCCAGCACCTCCATGCAGGATAACAGAGAGGGAGAGAAGAAAGTCATGTCCTCAGCCAAAGGAAGTACTTCTGGGACTATCTGTTAAGTGTCCCTCAGGCCCTGCCCCATTTCTGGCGGCCACTTCCTGACTAGGTCTGCCCACTCGAGCTCACACCAAGGTGAGTGAAGACTTGGCAGTCTCCTGGAACTGAATCTCCTTAGCTAGACTTTCAGATTTGAAGGGAAAAACCTGAAAATGTCCTGAAACTGTAGAAAAAAGAGAAAATATCCTTCAGCGTAGCTCTGAATAGATTTACTTACTCCGTAATTTTTAAGTCATCAAAGAAAAAAAAAAGTGAGATAGCTGCAGTGATTTCTCTGGACCTAACTTGTTCATCTTCTGGCTTATTCAGCGCTTACTCTTCGTCCTTGCTTAGTCAGTGGAATCGTAGCTGGTCTGATTTGCAGTCATGTTGGAAATGTTTTGCCAGTGGAACCAAACAGCCATGGCCTCCAGAAGAATCTTACTAAAATACAACTAATCATGCCATTCCCCTGCTTAAAAACTGTTGGTGGTTTTTAATACTATGGAAGAAAATCCAAGCTGTGAGGTCTTCATGATCTTCCTATTACGGTCTTCATCCTCATTTCCTGCCTTTCCCACAACAGGCAACCTAGCCTCCTGCCACTTGCAGTTATTTTAAATGACTTACTGTTCTCTAAATGTGCCTTTCTCTTACCAATCCTGGAACACAATTTCCCCTAAATTCTCCAGCTGGCCAAAGAATACTTTAAAAATTAGGTTGAGTTTTGGCAAAATAAATATGTTTCAACTCAAAGGCCAGCTTCTTATTTAATGGAGAACTACCAAAGACATTCCTGTTAAAGTTAAGAACAAGGCAAAACAGAACCTATTGCCACTACCCTTTAGCATCAGAAAGATAAAATATGTAGAAATACGTTGAATGGGAAATGTGTAAACCTTTTATGCAAAACTCTAAAACACTCTTGAAAGTTAAAAAGGCAGACCTTGATCAATGAAAGATAAAACGTATTGTTGTATAAGAGGACAACATCATAAAGATTTTGATCTTGCTCATCTTATTTAAAGAATTTGTGATCTCTACAGAAACAAAAAGCCTCCCCCCACCACCACCACCTTGGAACTTGCAAAGATAAATATGAAGTTCCTATGGAGAAATAAAAAGACAAAATTGGCCAGGAAAACCACAAAAAAAGAGAAAAATAGTGGAGAATAGGGTATAGCCTTATCATATATTAAAACATTCTAGAAATCCTCGATATTTAAACTAATTGGTGGCTGAAGAGACAGACAGATCAATGGAGCACCATAGAAAGACCTGAAGCAGGACCAAAGAATATATATCAATCCAGTATTCGATAAAGACAGTATCTCAGATTACTGGGGAAAATGGGATGGGTAATCACTGGTTTCAGATAACTGGCCAGTCACTTGGGAAAAGACCACACTGGACCAATACTTTACATATACAGTAGGGTAAACTTAAGATAGATCAGAGATCTACATGTAAAAAATGAAATCATAAGTATTAAAACTAAAAGAAAATAGGAACAGATTTCTTAAAAGAAAAAAAAAAAAACCTGAAGCTGGTTTTTAAGCTAACTTATTCTTGCTTAGTGTAAGATTCTCTCTCATGCTCCTGAGATTTTATTCTCTTGATTAACTATGCCTCCTCAGGTGCTCATGCTTCTGTCTGCTTCATTAGTGCCTCTCTTGTGTGATTTTGATTTTCTTCAGGTATTTAATAACTTTTGGCTGTGGGTTCATCTTTGCGATGGAGTTGTCCTGAAAGACTGTCTGTGTGTGTACTATCATTTACTAGTTTATCATCACTGATGGTTTGATACCTGATTCAGGAAGGTCCTCTGGAAGAGGAAATCTCAACCCACTCCAGTACTCTTGCCTGGGAAATCCCATGGACTGAGGAGCCTGGAAGGCTACAGTCCAAGGGGTTGCAAAGAATTGGACCTGCCATCCCCTGGAGAAGGAAATGGCGATTCACTCCAGTATATTGCCTGGAAAATCCCATGGACAGAGGAGCCTGGAAGGCTACAGTCCATGGGGTCACAAAGAGTCGGACACGACTGAGCGACTTAACTTCAGAGTGACTCAGCACGCACACACGCATCATCATGGACGCAGGCAACGGGTCACATGCAGCTGCCTGGGAAGAGTCCAGCTTTCTGGACGTGGGGACCACTGGTTTCTTTTCGAGTCATTGGGCATGAAAGATCCTGCCTACTTGGTGACCTAAGCGTCTACACTCACTGCTCCCACCTGAACACCGACACTCCTGTCACCTACTACCGGCATAAGCAGTGGGAGGGTGGAGAGGTTTAGCACCACCTGTCTGCTTCTACTCTCATACCAGCACCCCTTCAGATCTCTGTACCCACCTCTTCCAGCTCTGAGCTCCCCCTAGAATCCCTTTCTGCTTTTTCAGAGTCCTTTCCTTCTCCTTCTCATATTTTGGAATTAGGTTTCCTGCTTCAAATCAATTTCATTTGCCTTCTGACTTTCTGGCAAACTTCACAATTTCCACTAATAGTACCATCTCTTGTTTTCCAAAATAGTTATAAATTGTTAAAAACACATTTTCTCAAATTTCTAGGGATTTAAATGAGACTGCAATGAACACACATAATTTTATTTATCCAAGAGGTGCACTTTTAAAAAAGTATAACCAGGCAATTAGGCAGCATTGACAAGAATGTCCTTGGGTCCTCAGAGCCAGAATGGAAACAGCAAGATTAGAATCTGGACTATTTCCCATTAATGATCCTAAGACTGCAAAGGAAGGACCCTAGGGAATCATGGTAGTCTCGAATCCCATTCCTGTCAGGGATTTATCTATTATCCATTGTAATAACAATGACCTGATTACCATTTGGTTGTGCTACTGTTGGCTGGAAAACATTCAGATCCATACTGCTCAGAAGCTAAATCAATCCCATTGATCGCCAGATGATAAAAGATTCCGGGGTACAACCCATATACCTGGTAATTGCCACTTTATCAAAGGAAGACATCTTTAAACAGGCTTTAATAAGAATGTTAAAGGTTTTGCAGTTAAGAGCTTGAGAATTACAAATGGGAAGAATCATGGCGGAAAGAGGTTGAATTTATTTGCAAACTGATAGGGAGCTGTGTGATACAGGAGAAATTGCCCATGAGAGCAATAGAGGTGGTAGGAATACTCGCATTATTCCATCTTCCCCAGCTCCTCTGAGAAGGAACGAGAACAGCATCCCCCACCCTCCATGGGCTTCTCTTGCCTGGTTCCTGACCCTACAGTTAAAAGTCCAAACCTCAACACTGAGGAATTCTTGACTTTGTCTTCTGGTGGTGCTGGGGCCTGGGTGAGGCCCGGGGATCCGCATGTATCTAAATGTTATCACACTGGCTTCATCCCAAACCTGTCAGGCCAGGGCAGATGGACCTACCCCAGTAGAGCTTCTCAGCATCCCAGGAGTATGAACAGTTGTTACATAAAAGTGCTGCTTTTACCTAGAACATCAATTTTTCCAGAAAGCTTCCAGGGAAAATCATAATTGTATTTAAACAACCAAATATAGGCATATGATGGAGTAGAAGGCAATTTCACTAATAATTTTTAAGATAAAATATGAGATACAAAGAGATGTTAGAACTGTGGAGTCTGGGTGTAGGCTCTTTGTCTTCACGGCTTTCATAGTATTTATTTGATTCTCTTCTTACCTTCTTACTTGAAACGTTCACTGGAAGAGTTTGGGGAGTCACGGGGGCAAATACTGTAGATAGACTCTCTCAATACCCACCACACACTTTCCTCTTCTGCTTGCCTTCTGGTCCTGCAGCCTCTCAGTTCAGTTCAGTCGCTCAGTCATGTCTGACTCTTTGTGACCCCATGAATCACAGCACGCCAGGCCTCCCTGTCCATCACCAACTCCTGGAGTTCACTCAAACTCACATCCATCGAGTTGGTGATGCCATCCAGCCATCTCATCCTCTGTCATCCCCTCTTCCTCCTGCCCCCAATTCCTCCCAGCATCAGAGTCTTTTCCAATGAGTCAACTCTGCACATGAGGTGGCCAAAGTACTGGAGTTTCAGTTTTAGCACCATTCCTTCCAAAGAACACCCAGGGTTGATCTCCTTTAGAATGGACTGGTTGGATCTTCTTGCAGTCCAAGGGACTCTCAAGAGTCTTCTCCAACACCACAGTTCAAAAGCATCAGTTCTTCGGCCCTCAGCTTTCTTCACAGTCCAACTCTCACATCCATACATGACCACTGGAAAACCCATAGCCTTGATTAGATGGAACTTTGTTGGCAAAGTAATGCCTCTGCTTTTCAATATGCTATCTAGGTTGGTCATAACTTTTCTCCCAAGGAGTAAGCGTCTTTTAATATCATGGCTGCATTCCCCACCTGCAGTGATTTTGGAGCCCAAAAAATAAAATCTGACACTGTTTTTACTGTTTCCCCATCTATTTCCCATGAAGTGAGGGGACCAGATGCCATGATCTTTGTTTTCTGAATGTTGAGCTTTAAGCCAACTTTTTCACTCTCCTCTTTTACTTTCATCAAGAGGCTTTTTAGTTCCTCTTCACTTTCTGCCATAAGGGTGGTGTCATCTGCATATCTGAGGTGACTGATATTTCTCCCGATAATCTTGATCCCAGCTTGTGCTTCTTCCAGCCCAGCGTTTCTCATGATGTACTCTGCAGCCTCTAGAAAACTAAAAACTACATTTCCCAGACTCCTTTCTAGTAAGAGTTCCTAAGATGTGTGGAGCTAATGTATCCATTTGAGACTGTCTGAAACCAAGGACCAAGGCAATTTGTCTATGTTGTCTAGGACAGTGCCACGGTGCCCTTCTCTTGGCTAAGGACCTTATATCTATTGCAGGATAAGACCACAGGAGAGAGGACAGCAGACCCAAGGATGGTTTCCAGAACCGAACTGGGGAAATTGATATTCTTCTTTTTAAAAACAGTTAAAGAGAAATTTGTATTTTAATGTTTAACTGGATAAGAGTATCAAATAAAAATTCCATTGAATTCATCGAAAGAAGTTGATTTTTAAATGTCAAAACCTGAAATGCCTACAGAGACTGGGAAGATGAGAAAACATTTGAGTGGGTAAAGGAATTAGAAAAATCTAACTTACTCTAAGAAAAAACACAGTGCAAAGTGTGTTGCTATCTGGTTCCTGTCACTTGGGACCGAGGACAGGGAGGCATTAGAGAAGGGTGAAGACTGGTGAATGGAAGAGGGAGCTGCTATCAGTACTGTAGATCCTCTGATTATTCAAAAGGAGCTGGAAATCTTGATTTTGATATCAAATCTCCCTAGTGTAAGTCCCCAGAATTTGGGGGAAGTTACTTGTTCTTGGGAAGTGGAGTCTGTGGTGACCCAAGGACGAAAGAGCAGATAAAACCAAGGAAGGTCTTGGAATGGAAAAACCAGACTGTTATGGTCCTTCCCTCCCCCATGTTGTAGCTATTAATGGAACAGTATAACCTGTCTCTCCTCCTACCCCATAGGGATAAGGTATTTGTCCTACTCTTCCCCGACTCAGTAATCATGCCTCATCCAGTCAGCAATTGACCCAGAAGACCCCTCTCCCACTCCTTGTAGCCTGGGTATAAAAGTGGACGAAGGACCCCTGTTCAGTGTTGGTTCTCCCTTGAGCTGGCCTGCAGTTCTAACAGTGTCTCCCACTCTAGTACTTTATTTCCCTCTCATTCTGTCTCATGTCTGGAAATTCTTTTCCAACCCGCACCCAGACCACGACAGATTCGAGAATCATAAGCACATGCAAGTTAAAATTACAGGTCCCCTCATGGATAAGTAAATGACTTGGTGGGCTTTTTCGTGTGCATTTCCCATATTCATTGTAAGTGAATAGTGCTCACTCTGTACCTTCAGGACCCTGAGCTAACTGCTTAACTGTTCTATGCAGCCTTGATATATGCAAAGGGTAGATAATATGTGGGATCCGAGGGAGGGGATGACTGCTTGTGGAGTGTGCCTAGGTTTGGGCCAAGTGCGTGCTCTCAACAACCTGACTTTATGGGAAATCATCAATTGATGGATCAATTAATCAACTTGCAAATACTCTTTGAACTTTGAGTCCAGTGCTTGGCCGTACAGAGCAAGGCCAGCTTAGGTCGCAGGAGTAGACCAAGTCCCTCTATAGCCAGATAAAGCAGTAGCTGTGGCTTGGCTGATTCTCTTCCTCCTCTAAGTCCCCAAAACTGCAGGAACAGGTCAAACATTCCAGAAGGAGTCTGACTTGAAGAAAAACTCACCAGGAGTTCCCCAGGATTAGCCAGTCTTTGGGTTGCTTTACCATCCCCTCCCCCATAACTGCCACAGGACCTTGGAATGACCAGGTCATTGCAAATAAACCATCTGCGTGAAAAGAATGGCCTTGTTATGCAAATATACTTCATAGAATTTCCTTAGCTGATCCTCCCACCCCCAACCACTGTCAGTCATCTTGTGAAGAAATTCTGACGCCATAGCCAGGAATGGCAGGAATCAGACAGCAGGGATGGCTCAGGAGTGTTTTACTCATTTTCAGTTTATATTAAGGTAGGGACTTCCCTGGTGGCTCCAGAGGAGACACAGGAGACTTGGATTCCATCCCTGGGTGGGGAAGATCCTCTGAAGGAGGAAATGGCAACCCATTCCAGTATTCTTGCCTGGAAAGTCCTATGGACAGAGGAGCCTGGCGGGCTACAGTCCATGGGGTCACACAGAGTTGGACACGACTTAGCTACTAAACAACAACAACAAATCATGGAAAATTTCAAACACATTTAAAAGTAGAGAAAACAATATAACAAATTTTCATTTACCCATGACTTGCATGTCTTTTATTTTTAGGCAAATCCCAGGGCACTTATCACTTCATTAGTAAATCATTTAGTAGCTATCTCTAAAATACAAAGAGTCTTTTATTAGAAGCATAACCACAATACCATTATCAACACCAAAAAGATGCTCAATAATGATCTAATATCATCACATTTTATTTATGTTTATTTTACTCACTGGCATTTTTCTATGAAAACAAGCATTGCATTTCCACCTTTCTCTTTCCTCTCCTGCCCCAGGAACAGCCCCCTGATGCTCAGGTAAATCACCTGACCCAGCCAGCCTGGATGTCTTCATTGACATCCCTCCCCAAATGACTCTGGTCCAGGGACAGTCTTTTATTCCTTTCCTGGAGGTTGTTGATTAGATTTGAGGGAAATTCCGAGTTGCTTTCATAGCTCTCAAGCTGGACAAAAATTAATTATAACGAATTTGATTTTCCAGCCCTGACTTCAAGATTCCTCCTGGGTATTCATTATTTTATTTTCACTGTAAGCTTTAAACATTGGGTCCTTTACTTGAAAGGCACCCTTGGGTTTGGTTTCTACCGATAGCCCAATAAGCAGTTCCAAATGCTGAAATACCAAACCAATGTTATTTAGAACAGCTTGTTAACAAAAGTCTCCTGCAATCAGGCTGAGAAGCCAGTTGGAAAAGAAAACTCTACGCAATGGCCTCGTTCACTCAACTGAAACTTTTATTGGGTGTCAATGATATAAAGGCTGCAAGGAAAGTGTTTTCTGTGACTTGCCACTCTAGTTGAGAGTTAAGACAGCTCACAAATCAGATGACTGATACCCATGGCAATGTAAGGGCCAAAGGCGCAGCTCAGATCATGGTCTGTGTGTTGTTCCCTCAAGCTGCAGGGGACAGGACAGTTTTATGGAGGAGGGAATTGTGCCCAGAAGACTGGGACAGTCTGGTGGGAGCAGAGGTGACATGGGGGGAGGGAAAGGATAATGGACACCACAGGACAGTGACCATGAGACTGGGAGTGAGTGGAAGGTTCCAGGCTCCAAGCTGTGGGGTGAGTTATGGTGGAGACCAGAGATCTGGCAGGCAGGGTGACTATCTGGAAATCAGATGCCAACTTCTGAACACGGGAGCCAGGTCCAAATCCTCAGCACGCACAGCCAGGCACTAGGAGTCAGGGGGCTGGGTCAAGGTGGGAAGAGAGCCCTTGGTAAAGCCAGTTTCAGGGGCAGGAAGAAGTGGCCCCTGACTTCCCACCCAGCCATCTGTCCCGACAGGTGGCCCTCAGCCCAGAGCTGGGGCTTTGCGAGCCTTTCCTGCTGGCTTTGAGCTCCACTGGGTTCCCAGACTTGTCCCTTCTCTGACTTCTGCTGACCCAGATCTTTGTCCAAACTCCTAGGTTCTTGCTCTCCAGTCTCCCACCTAACCCATCTGGTCCCAGCTCTCACTGGAGCCCTGGATGGAGACCTGATTGATTTAGATCTTCCCTCTCCTCCCTCTTTTTTTTTTTTTCCTTTCTCGTCTCCATCTTTGACTGATTTAAACTCCTCCTCTTGCCTCCTGAGCTTTGGACACATTGCCTTTTCTCTCCATTTCCCCCACCACCCACCGTGAGCCTGACTGCTGCCCATCAGTCTCTAGCCCTACATCCACCTCATTCTTACTTCCTGATGAACTCAAACTGTGTAATTAAATTTTAACATGAAATCTGCTCTTAAAATGAATTTTAATAAGATGATGGTGTTTGGTCTGAGTAAGAAAATGGGTTTATTGAGTGGTCCCTGCATGGCCAACCCATGGCACTTTTGGAACCACAAGGAAGCCACCCTATGCTTCTTCGGAGTGAAATCTGAGTTTAATACTGTTACTTCAAATGTACAGGAAGGAAAGTACTTTTCTTTTTCTTTTTTCATTAACTCAGTTTGGAAAACAGAAACCTCTGAGCCAGATAATGCCTTAGATTTCTTCCAGCTTAAACATCTGTTTTTAAAGTCTTGCTTTTGCTAAATTGAATAACTTGAATACATTTCACATAGCTTTTTAGAAACAAACTGAGGTTTGTGTAACTTTTTATCTCCGGTTCAAGTGTTCCATGGCTTTAATGAGTTTACGTACTTTATGTCTGAGCATCTGAGATATTTTCAAGTAAGAAGCTGTAGCGATTGAAATAGTTACCCCTGCAGCAAAATCAGCCTCGTGTTACAGGCTGTCCTGTGGCTATGGGCCTCAGGTCATTGGGTCCCAGCCATGCTCATCCCTGGTGAGGAGTGGGCTCAGGGCAGGTGTTTCTCAGAGCCCGGTACACCTGTGTGCAGAGTCTGGCACCTCTTACCCACACTGAGGTTTATGTAGCTGAGAAAGTTCTGGATGTTTTGTTCCAAATTAGAGTTGGAATTGTAACCAAGGTAAATGCTACAAAGCCAGGTTGCCTATCTTGCTATACAAGTGAGGATATTTTCAATTATAAGATAGAGACACTCAAAACAAAATGTTTTAAAATGAAAGAATTAACCCATTTGCATAACTGAAGAAGTCACCAGAGAATATGGCTTCAGGCATGGCTGAATCAGGGACCCAGATAATACCGACAGGAAACTTTCTCGACCCTTGTCTTTGCCTTCTTTTGCGTTGGCTTCCTTCAGAAATAGGCAAAAATGGTCATTTGTGGTTTCAAGTTTTTATTCTACCAGTTTAACATCACAGGAAAGAGACCATCTCTTCACTTTTTGTAAGAGTTTTCTTGAGATAGAATTCACGTATTAAACATCTTATCCTCTTTAAGTTCACACTCTTGATAAATCAATGGGTTTTAGGATATTTATTCACAGAATTATGCAACCATCACAATCAGTTGGGAGCATTTCATCATCCCGAAACAAAGCTCTATATCCTTTAGCAGTCATTCTCCACGTCCCCTAACCATCACCTTCAACCCTAGACAACCATCAATCTACTTTCTATTTCTACTGCTTGCCTGTTTGGAACAGTTCATATAAATGATTTCATATGATCTGTGTCCTTTGTGACGTTTTCTTTCCCTTAGCATAAGGCTTTCAAGGCTCATCCATATTGTAAAATATATCAGTATTATATCCCTTTTCTTGTTAAATAGTCCACTGTATGGATATACATTTAATGTATCCATTCATTAGTCAATGAGCATTTGAGTTGTTTCTACTTTGGAGCTATTATTAGCAATGATGTTATGACCATTTATGCACAAGTGTTTGTGTGGACACATGCTCTCATTTCTCTTGGGTATATACCCAACAGCGGAATTACTGGGTCATATTAATTCCTTCTGAGGAACTGCTAGACTGTTTTCCTAAGTGGCTGCAATAGTTCTACATTCCCACCAGCATTGCTTGAGGGTTTACTTCTTTACATACTCACCAACACTTGTTATTTGGCATTTTGATTACAGCCTCACTAGTGAGTGTGAATTGATATCTCATTATAGTTTTGATTTGCATTTTCCTTGGAAAAGAAAGGCGTTAAGGAGACTCCGTGACAGATGAGCATTGTCATTCCAGACATGAAGTTTGAACTTAGAATTAACTAAATATTTACACAAAAGGGACACTGAAATCAGGAGAGAGTTTTACCTTTCACTGATAGATGTAGATGTTTTCTGCCCTCAGAGGGAAATGACTTTAAAGCAAGATATGGTCATATGTATGTGTGTGTGTGGTCATTATATATGGTCATATATCCCATATACAACATACATTCACATAGAGAAACATGCATACACAAAGAAAATTACATTTCATGCCTATCTGAGTTTGGGTGGGTAAATATTGGTGCAGCTACATTTGACACAAATTATATACCAGACACTACACTTGATTATTATAATATCATTCAGATGTCTTATTTTATGGATTACAAACAAAAGCAAGCTGAGACCCAAAGCTAGTAAGGAACATAAAACTGGAGGCAGTTCTCATCTTCCGGTTTCCTGATCAGTGCTTTCCCCACCACACCACAGGCCCATCCTCTGTGTCCTTGGGTTGCGCTGTTCCTGGTTGACGCGGTGAGTTGAGTTTGATTCATTCCTAACCATGAAGCACTGAAAGGTACAAAATTGCACAAGAATAAAAGCCTAGGATGATGACAAAAACAGAGTGATGATAAATGCTAACTCTTCCAGGAGAAAATGTTCCTCATTTTTCTGTATGGATAATCAACTCCCACAGGCCATCGCATGAATGTGCTCTTTGTTTGGGTCTCCAGCCTCATGCATTATGGATGAAGGCTGTCAATGTGCCGGCTGCACGGATGTGACTCCTCCAAAGCAAAACCAGCACTCAGCTCCACCACCGCCTATAAACACCTGTTGTCCAGGGCTTGAAAGACAGTAAAAATGAATCCGTGATAAGAGGCAGCCTTACCTTCAGGGCCTTGGGTCCAAGGGTGAGGCTGAAGGTAGGAACTCCACCCTGGGTTATCACCTCACATTCTACAATCCCCTGGGTTTCTTAGCAAAAGAGAAAAGCAACTGCTAAAGCAGCCATCACCCAGGGGGCAAGAAGCCCCACCCTGATTCTGCATGGAATCTACCTGGTACACATGTGTGCTCAACTCATGAGAACTAGCCCCTCTTCCCTGCCCACTTTCCTACCACATCCAGAGGAAGATGGTTTGTAGGATTAAATGCTTTCTTTTGACTTAACTATCATCCCACCGTTAGATATTTTTTCAAAATTTCCCTTTTTATAAACATTGCAGTGTGAACATCTTTGTAAATAAGGACACCACATTGCTCATACAAAAGATGCTTATGTGTTTACCACTTTCAGTATGTGGCCAAATTACTTTCCAGAAAGAACTGCTCTATCCATATTCCAACAGTGTGTCAAAATTAGCAGACATTCTATATATTTGCCCATCCTGTATACTATCATTTTAAAAATGCTTTGTCATTTAATAAATTTGAGAAATGCTTTCTCATTATAGTTAATATATTTTCCTTAGCTGCCAATGAATTGGAACTTTTTTCATTTGTTTATTGGCCATTTGTGGCTCTTTTATGAATTGCCTATTTATGTTCTTTGCTCATTTATCACTTGGAATGCTTGCCTATTCCGTATTGATTTGTAAGAGCCTCGATCCAGTTTTAATGAAAAGTTTAAATCTCCAACACAGCTGTCAGAACTGCTTATGGCTGCAGTTCTCTGCAGCTCTAATTGTTTTAATAAGTCCCACTAATGACTCAGAGGCTAATGAAGGTGTAGATCTGATTGACAGAGCTTAGAAAAGCTATGTAATTAGAAGTTTCCTCTCCCAATCAAAAGAGCCAACTATATTTATCAATCAACTTCCTACTTTTCCCCCCGATTTTGAAAAATACATTTAAATATATCCCACTGGTCTTGGCAGGGTGGTGGGAAGGGCATGTGGACTGTGTCTGGTTGTTATATAACCCTCCAATTAATTTAGGGTCTTATTTCCTTTTTTAACTTTCATATTTTGTCTTGAAAGAGGAAGCTTCAGATTCTTAAGTCCATATCTGCTATGGCTGCCTCTGGAACCCAGAGCCAGGCTGTCACCTAGCAACCAGCGCTCTGCTTATAGAAACCTAAGTTGTGGCCTGGCCGAGAGAGGAAAACCACCCAGGGGAATGAAAAGTTTTAGCTTTGAGCTTGAGAGCAGCCAGAGGCACAGCACTGAGTGAGAAAGAAGAGCCAAGGTTGTTTTCCCAGGAGAACCTCAGATTCACAGAGTCCTGATGCAGAGCTGGGGTGGGGGAATGGCTTCAGGGACAGCCTCGGGGAGATTTGCTCCCCATCCTGATGAGTGACTAGAAGCTCGGTGCTTTCAACTTGGGTGCCACAACCCCTGAGTGATCTGAGACAACTCCTGGTGCTCCCCGGTGATCAATACTGGGAAGCCACGGGGCTCAATACTTCACTCAAGAATTTGAACATGAAGGGTGCTTCCTAGGGGTTCAGCCTTTTCACTTGGGTCTGAGCAGGAAAATGTAAAACCACCAGAGGGTCTCCCATACCATGAGGCTTAGGGGATATTAACACTTTCAGGGCATTCCCCAGGAAGTTGGAAAAAGCTGGGGTCACTGCGGTTCTGAGGAGAGAACCTCAGAACCTGCCTGGCTGTCCTTCCCCATGTTGTAATTCTGCTGACAAATTGCTCTTATTTAGTAGTTATAGTATCTTTCCTTGAAAAACCACCCTCTTCTCCCACACGTACGTACCCATATCCCTCATGAATTTCCACCTTCTTATTTTTCCTTCTCTTTCTTCACGGGACTTGCTTTCGCCAATGGAGTATTCCTGAACACGACAGGAGCAGAGGTCTTAAATGTCCCTTCTGTGGTTTGGCTTACTCTTTTATTTTCTGTTTTGAAAAGACAAGCCCCAGGTAGCCCCAAGTCCAAGGAGAATGAGGAGACATGTATTGCACACCTGAATTCAACTGGAGCCTGAAACAGAGCCATCCCAGCCAACCCCCAGGACCTGGACAGGAAAAATCAAAGGTTGAGAGTCACTGAGAGTTGAGGACTGTTTGTTAAGCAGCTTTATTGTGGCACAATCTGACAAATTCATTGCTCATTACTCCTACCATTATTTCCTTCTAGATGTCCTGATTCCTGTATTTTCTGAGGCTGGCAGGTCAGTTTTTCCTTCACTTTTGCAAGCTTCATCACATCCTCCTAATAAATTCTTCTCTTTGCTAAAGTCAGAATTGATTTCTGTGGCTTGTCACATAGTCCTAACTGGTAGAGCTCACAGGCCAAGTCTCCTCTGCGGAGTTGACCATTCTGTCTGAATTCAGAAGCTCTCTCACACAATCTGAATGCTTGAATTCAGCCTTTCCCCATTATCCTTTTGTTTTCTGATGGCCTCTGCTGCTTCTAAATGAAAGAGCGTGTGCCCTGGTCAATGTCAGGGACCTTTGCTTTGTCTGGAACATCCTGTTTCATCTCAAAAAAAAAAAAAAAGTCTTATATACCTTTCAGAACTTCAGCCAAGCAGCATGTCTTTCTATAAAGCCCTTCTTGGTTCTCTGGGCATGCCCTTCCCCTCTGCAATACTGGAAGCAGTTGCCTCTAGTCTGGAGGAGATTTACCTTTTTCTACGAGCTGCTATGACTTATTCCCCTACCAGGGGGCCCTCATTGAGGCCATCACTCAAGGGGGAGCAGAGAGAGCCCAAGTGGGACACCAGTTTATTTACCCTGTCCAAAGATGTAATTGGGTCTGGGGTCAGCCACGGGCTAAGCTTTATGGGAGAAACATTTCAAATGAAGCACCACTCTTAAAATTCACTCAACCCTTCCTGCAGCAGTTGAGGGGACTGTGTTGGTCTGTGCTTGTAGCTTGAGGACATGTAACCCATGAACCAAGGTCCTGAGTGGAGAAGCAAGAAGCCAAAATTCACACAGACGATTAAGGGAAGGTTGGGAGTTAGAAGCCCAGACTCCAAATTGTTAGTCCCCTGTTTCTTATAAGAAGTGACAGACCAGAGAGGGCCCAGGCTGGGTTTTTCCACTGGGTCTTCCTACACAGCCTGTTGCTGGGGAAGACATCAGCATCCCTGTGCCAACCTCCACAGACACGAAGGCTGTTTTTCTGCGCCCAGGAGGATTCTCAAAATAATGGTGCTGCCTGCCTGCCTCTGTGGGCTGAAGCCAGCTGTCTTGGTACACTTGGTTCCCAATTTATAATTCCCTGCTCTTTATTTGTGGTGATAATTGGTCTCACAGTAACTGGTCAACCATGCCCACTTCTGTCCTGATAGCGAGGTTTAAATAGGCAGGAGAGACAGAAGGAATCAGGTGAGTGTCTTGTGATGGGACCCACGGGACTTTTGGAGCCAGAAAGATGTGAGTTCAAATCGCAGCTCTGCCACTTACTGACCCTGTGGCCTCATTTTCTCACTTGTAAAGTGGGAGTTTTAACAGCATCCACCTGAGGGAGCTGACATGAGGTGAATATTGTGTCTGACACATAAAGGTGGTCAGTGAGGATGATGTTTCTCTGTATCATCCTGAGACAGAGGGCTGTCTCAGGCTGGGCTCCTTCAGAGCCAAGGAGACTATTTGTGAGGTGGTCTTGGGAAACATCAGTGTGAGAGTGGGGAAGTGAGTCAGAAAAGGGAGTGTTTAATGTGTGGGCTACCCCTGTGTGCAATTAGAGTTCAGCCCCTTTGGGACCTCTGGAAAGCAGGTGGAACACACCTTGGCAAGGTGGAGTAGTCATCTACCCCGGTGACCATCCACCACTCGTTGAGGGCTGCTGGGGAGCAGGGCTTAATTTCCCAGCATTACTTGCTCCTTGTGTCAAGTAGGTTTAAGCAGTCAGAGAAAGGCTTCTTAAAGCAGCAAGTTGCAGCTGCTGGGACATCATGGGGTCCACATGGATGGGAATGGTTAAGGCAAGACACCCACAGTATCTGCATTAAGGGCACACAACTCATCAGGAGAAGTCAGCATACCCGGTCTGAACTTGGTCTAGAATTAGGGTGCAAAACCTAAAAGTCAGTGCTTCCCTGGCAGTCAAGTGGGTAAGGCTCCATGCTTCCAGTGCAGGGGGCGAGGGTTCGATTCCTCTTCGGGAAACTGAGATCCCACATGCCACACAGTGCAGCCAAAAAGAATTTTTTTTTAAACTTAAAAAGCAGAAACTGGTACAGATGGCCCTGGGAGGTGAGGAATGAGTCAGGAGTGAGGTGATAGATCGTGGACACTTGTCATCAAGTGTTCTGGAGCCCCAAGTCTTGTGTTCCTGGGCACTGGCCAGGGTGTGAGGCAGGTCAGCTTTCTCTCTGCAGGAATGACTTGGGACTACGGTGATTTCCTCACTCTTTTCAAAACATAAGGGTCCCTGTTTCCCACACATGCCCTCATTCAGCACTCAATACCAGCTCTTTAGATCCACCCCAAGCATGGAAGCGGGAGATAGCGCACATACATGTGTGTGTGTGCATGCACAGGTCCTGGGAGGACTGCCTGAAAGATTACCACTTATAAAATGCAGTGATTGCAGACTGAGCTGAGCTGAATAGCACAATAAGAGATGGGCAACATGGGAGGGGTGGACAACAGAATTAAGGAGCCCTATGCCTGCAGCCATGAAATTAAAAGACGCTTACTCCTTGGAAGAAAAGTTATGACCAACCTAGATAGCATATTCAAAAGCAGAGACATTACTTTGCCAACAAAGGTCCATCTAGTCAAGGCTATGGTTTTTCCAGTGGTCATGTATGGATGTGAGAGTTGGACTGTGAAGAAAGCTGAGAGCCAAAGAATTGATGCTTTTGAACTGTGGTGTTGGAGAAGACTCTTGAGAGTCCCTTGGACTGCAAGGAGATCCAACCAGTCCATTCTGAAGATCAACCCTGGGTGTTCTTTGGAAGGACTGATGCTAAAGCTGAAACTCCAGTACCTTGGCCATCTCATGCGCAGAGTTGACTCATTGGAAAAGACTTTGATGCTGGGAGGGATTGGGGGCAGGAGGAGAAGGGGACGACAGAGGATGAGACGGCTGGATGGCATCACTGACTCGATGGATGTGAGTCTGAGTGAACTCTGGGAGTTGGTGATGGACAGGGAGGCCTGTGCTGTGATTCATAGGGTCGCAAAGAGTCGGACACGACTGAGCGACTGAACTGAACTGAACTGAACTGATGCCTGAGAAAGGGGCTGAATTCTGTGTAAATCCTCCCAAGGAACAGCCTTGCTGAAAGGCCAGTGGATATCAGTATTTGGAGATGTTTTATGCTGTATAAGTCAAATGTCGGAAATTCCCACTGAGCTTGGATTTGAATGGATTACTTGAGTTCCCTGAGTGCTTTGCAGATAGAATTACCAAAAAGTGCTAGGCTTTGTGACTTCCATATATACGTATAATGAAATGAGAAAGTAACATTAAAATGCCTCTCCAGTATCATGGGAAAATCACCCAGGAAAAGAGCTTTTAGAACACAAGTTTAATTAGAACTTTCCTCAGAGTTTATAAATATATGTAATGATAATAATCATGATCATTATCATCAGTGATAATGATCTCTATTGCTCTTTTAGCAAGCATCATTTCTTGAGAATCTCCCATGTGCCAGTTACCTTGATTTTTGTATTCTATTGTGTTGAAGCCTCGTAAGAATTCAGATATAAGGAAGTAAAGACACCAAGAGGTTAATTGACTTGCTCAAGGCTGCACAGAGCATTAAGAGAGAGGTCTGGGATTCAGCACCTGATTTCTCAGGTTCCAAAGCCTTTAAATTCTTCACTTCATGTACAAGGTAGTATATTTGAAATTGATTTCCTTTTAGTAGTAAAATTATGTTCTTGTGACAATTGAGGTTATTTCTTGACCTCTTTATCTACTCTTTAGAATAATCAGAATTTGCAGAATCCCCACAGCCACATGGAAACCATTGTTTTGACTCCAATTCCAGACTTGGTGATGGTTCCATGCCCACTAACTGATAAGACTACAAGTTTAGAGACTAGATCCACCATGCAGGTTTGCTTACACTGGTGCACACATGTGTGTGTGTGTGTGTGTGTGTGTGGTGTGTCTGTGTGTGGTGTGTGTGTGTGTGGTGCATGTGTGTGTGGTGTGTGCGTGTGTGTGTTAGTCAGTCATGTCTGACTTTTTGCAACCCTATGGATTATAACCCACCAGGCTCCTCTGTCCATGGAATTTTCCAGGCAAGAATACTGGAGTGGGTTGCCATTCCCTTTTCCAGGAGATCTTCCCTACCCAGGGATCGAACCTGGGTCTCCTGCACTGCAGGCAGATTCTTTACCATCTAAGCCACCAGGAAAGCCTTACATTGCCCTACATGGTATTTAAAAGTAATTTGAAATTACACTTATGCTAGGGAGATTTGATATCAAAATCAAGATTTCCAGCTTCTTCTGAATAATCAGAGGATCTATAATACTGATGGCAGCTCCCCTTTCTATTTACCGCAGTACCTTCCCCATCTCTAATGCCTCCCTGTCCTTGATGCCAAGTGACAGGAGCCAGGTAGCAACACACTTTGCACTGTTTTTTCGAATCCCTTTACCCCCTCAATTGTTTTCTCACCTTCCCAGTCTTTGTAGGCATTTCAGGTTTTGACATTTAAAAATCACCTTCTTTAGATGAATTCAATGGAATTTTTATTTGATACTGTCTCTTATCCATTTCCCTGGAGAAGTAAATGGCAACCCACTCCAGTATTCTTGCCTGGAGAATCCCATGGACAGAGGAGTTTGGTGGGCTACAGTCCACGGGTCACAAAGAGTCGGACACGACTGAGCAACTTCACTTTCACTTCACTTCACTTATCCATTTAAAAATTAAAATACAAATTTATCTTTAACTGTTCTTAAAAAGAAGAAAATCAATTTCCCCAGTTCAGTTCTGGAAACCCTTCTTGGGTTTACTGTCCTCTCCCCTGTGGTCTTATCCTGCTGAATAAAACAAAGACACCAATTTATGCTCTAACCAGCCTTTTTAATGTTGTGAATCTCACATTTGTTACTGTGACCTCAGACAACTTCCTCGACTTCCCCAGCCTCTGCTTCCTTATCTGGAAAAGGACTTCAGGTCACTTAACCTGGGCAGTTTGCCAAAACCCAAGTGAAATGTTCAGTTTGTGCAAAATACTAAGAGCCGGTCTGCCAAATAAGTGATTCACCAAATCACTTGATTCTTTGAAGGATCCTGTTTTTGTTGATCAGCTCTCATCTGGTCCCCATAACAGGATTTTATGGGATATTTAGCTCTTGTCTTCCAGGCTCTCTGCTGCTGCAACTGGAGATTGAAGCACCAAGCGGGGAGGAGATTAAGGGGAGAAAGAGGAGTAAAGAGAGGCAGGCTGGGGTGAGGGCTGGGGGATACATAAGGAGAATACGTTTATGAGACTGTGCTCTTTATTATGAAGACTCTCATAAATACGTTATCCGTATGAATAAGAAAGCATGAATGAAGAATATGCTCATAAGAATTCTCCTTATTAAAGAATATATTACTCTCCCTTCCCTCCATCTTCCCTCTCTCCACCCTTAGGCTCCCACAGCAGCAGCAGCAGGAAATGGGAGCAAGGACGCGCTGCATGCTCCTTTTAAATGCTGCTACAAAGACAAAATGAAAACTTCAATTAAAATGAAATGATTAAACAAAACAAGCAAATTTATCAAAGTTGCCATTCAGCCTATTGGGAAATATACTGGTACTTTCCTCATAGGAACACTGGGAAATTAAATGAGGTGAGGATTCTGAGGTCCATAGCACAGCCCTCCATACACGGGGACTGTTGTCACGCTACTCAGAATGGTGCCACTGCCCAGCCTGCCACCAAATCTCTAACCTGAGTCAACCTTAATTCCTCCCTCCTGCCCATTCTCAAGTCCCATCCAAACCAACTTCTATCTGCAGATGACTAAAAGAGACCCCCTAGGGACCTCCCTGGGGGGTCCAGTGGCTTAGACTCCAGGCTTCCACTGCAGTGGGGCACGCGTTTCAATCCCTGGTCAGGGAACTAAGATCCCACATGCCTCAGCAAGTGTCAGTTGCTCAGTTGTGCCCGACTCTTTGCGACCCCATGAGCTGAAGCCCACAAAGCTCCTCTGCCCATGGGATTTTCCAGGTAAGGATACTGGAGTGTGTTGCCTTTTTCTTCTCCAGGGGATCTTCCCCACCCAGGGACTGAACCCAGGTCTCCTGCACTGCAGGCAGATTCTTTACTGACCCCACATGCCTCATAGTGCAGCCAAAAAAAAAAAAGAGAGAGAGAGACCCGAGGGTGTAGAAAGAAAGGAATTAAGGGTGTCCTGAGAGTTACACCAGGAAATAGCTCCAGACCCGGTAAACAGAAGTGCAGAGGCCCCAGGCCCACAGCCGCGTCACCCCTTTGTGGGGACAATGGGTCCCTCAGTGAAGGTTGATAGACCAGGGAAGCCTGAAAGAGAGGCAGAAGTTGCCTGTTCGTGGGGCCTGCCCAACCTCTGCCCAAGAAAGACACTGGAACCATTAATATCTCACTTTCCGAGTTCATGTTCACCCAGGCACCAGTGAATAAACTGGCTTCCTGAGGAGCAATGCCTCCAGAGAACGTTTCCCCTCATGGCTGTCAACCTCTAGGCTGCTTGAAACTAGTAAATTTCTTTCTGGTTTGTTCTCAGCTCCCTCACTGGTCATGTTTATTCCAGCAATAGTAACTTCTGGGACTTAAAAGACGGAATTTCTGAGCGTGTGTGGCTGATGATCAGAACCGGATGAGTGCCTCATTCTCAGGGGTCAGTGTGCCCTGGTGGGAGACTCTCTGTTTGGGCAGTACTGGGACTGCACTGTGGGGTCCACTGTGACTGAGGGCTCTTCCCACTGGCAGCCCCCACTGCCTCAGCAAGACATCAGGTCTGGGGCAGGAGGTAGGACTCAGTTCTGCTGCAAAACAGAATCACATTTGAAGTTCCCCTACAAGGCACCAGCAAATTTTGCTCTTGATCAGGACTTATGGCCTTTCCTGTTAGTGTTGGAGAGGAAGGGGGAAAGTTCTTCCCCCTATTAGCCTTAAAATCTAATTGAGGAAAATTCTGTTGCCTAGACAATGGCATATTAAAGTGTTTAGCAAAAGCAAGAATTTATAAGAAATTGTCCCTGACCTATAAGAACTAGGGAACTTGATAAATCTTCCAGAATTTTTTGCCACAATTACAATATATCATGCTCAGAAATTGCATTAGTATGGAGATGAGATGGGCAGAGGACTGTGGGCTCCTGGAACAGTAGGACAACACTCCAGAGCCTTCTGGCCTCTTGAGGTAATAAGTATATCTCTTGAGTAGCCACCCAAGAGAAGGAAACCAGGAAGGGAGATGAGGTACGTATCGTGTATATTGATGACCTACTTTGTGCAGACACAGAGCTGGGAACCTTGATTATATAATAGCATCTCTTAGAACCTTCACTGGTGTAAATCATCTGCTGTTTTGTTTCTTGGTTTTTGTTTTTGGGTTGTTTTTTTTTTTCTTAATTCTCCATTGGATTAAGTTTCTTAGGATGGCATGTGAGACAAGCCTATTCTGGCTATCTTAAACAAAAAGCAGTACGTACTATATAAATGCTTCCCCAGTGTGGTAAAGAATCTGCCTGCAGTGCAGGAGACACAAAAGACTGATTCAATCCCTGGGTCAGGAAGATCCCCTGGAGGAGGAAATGGCCACCCACTCCAGTATTCTTGCCTGAAAAAACCTGTTGATAGAGGAGCCTGGTGGGCTACAGACCAAAGGGTCACGAAGAGTTGAACACAATTGAGTGACAGAGTACACACTGTGTAAGTACTGCTGGATCCCACAGAGTAAAAAGGAACAGCCAACCAAAGGCTGGAGATGGACAAGAGCCAGGGCAGGTATGTGGACTCAGCAGTAGGTTTGCTGATGACCTCTTTAGTGAACTGACTTGTCCATGACTCAGCAACCCAAGGTCCAGCCCCTCAGTTCAAGGACAGAGAATGTGATGGACGTAGTCAAAATTGGACTCTCCCCTATATCTCTCAGGGATGGCGAAGAGGATGAGGACATGTGGTGTAGACAGAACCTATGAAGGCTCATCCATGCCAGCTTTGTGAGCTGTTGTTCCTGGAGATGCAATAGTGGCAAGGTCTCCCAACACCAGCTCCTGGCGTGGTGCTCTCGAAGCCACTGACAACGAGGAGTCATCTCTTTCACAGTAATGTCTATTTTGCTCTTTATATTATGAGCTTACAGAGCGATGTAAAAATAATCAAAAGAAACAAAGTGGACTTCCCTGATGGCTCAGTGGATAAGAATTTGCCTGCCATTTCAGCCGACATGGGTTCAATCTCTGGTCTGGGATGAACCCACGTATCACAGAACAGCTAAGCCCATGCACCACAACTTTTGAACCTGCTTGCCTAGAGCCTGTGTTCCACAACAAGAAGCCACTGCAATGAGAAGCCTGCACACCACAACTAGAGAGTAGCCCCCCTCGCTGCAACTAGAGAAAGTCTGCGCAAAGCAACAAAGACACACGAACACAATTCTGTAAAGCAATTATCCTTCATTTAAAAACAAATAAATTAAAAAAAACAAAGATGCAGTACAGCCAAAAATAAATACATAAATAGAAGAAACAAAGTACATTAAAGTTTTTTGCTACAATAAGTACTTAACAAATTAACCAAATTAAATCAGACCTCTGAGGACTTACAATCCTTTTTGTCTCTTTTCTTATTAACTTTTATTGGAGTATAGTTGCTTTACAATGTTGTGTTGGTTTCTACCGTACAGCAAAGTGAATCAGTTATCTGTATACATATATCCCGTCTCTTTGGGGTTTCCTTCCCGTGTGGGTCACCGCAGAGCATTGAGTAGTTCCCTGTGCTATATAGTAGGTTCTCATTAGTTATCTGCTTTACACATAACAGTGTATATATGTCAGTCCCAATCTCCCAGTTCATCCCACCCTCCCACTTCCCCCTTGTTGTAGTAAATAAATCTCCCACTGAGGCATCATGAGCAACACCCCTGCTTCTTTGTTCTTCCTGAAGTAGGAGGAGCTGGGGGCCTGGGAGGTACCTGTACCAATAGGGTTTCAGATGCAGGTTTGGCTTCTCCACTGAGCTACATTTGCAGACATTTAGAAGGCAGAATGGAGGTAATAGACATTCCCCATCTCATAACTGGTGCACATCAATACTTCACAGGCCAGAAAGGGCATGGCCCGGGAATCAGCATTTTAACAGCCAGTGCAGGTGATTTTCATGGTGACACAAGTGTGGAAACATTACAGGTCACCACACTGCCTTCTTTACTGATTTTTCTGTAGTTGAGAAAGTTACTTCATCTCCTGGGGCCTCAATTTCAAGCCTCTGAGCACTCTGACAGTGACCCATTGTTTTGTGTCAGTTGCCTAAAGCTTCTTCAATACCAAGTCTTTCATTCAAAAACTGGAGACTTGATTTTCCAGCTAATTAATGGGATGGAAAATTAACACTGATACAGTACCAGAGTTTGGAGGGGCTGTGTGAGAAAGTGATAGGTTTTGAGAGGATACCCATTACATCCCCATCACCTACCAGGCTGGAGTAAAGTCAAGTTTTTTAGCCCCTCCAAACCCCAATTTCCCCACTTGTGATATAGTTATGATTCATATTTGCCTTGTAAGGTTTTGCAAGGTCTGAAAATATTGCAAGTAAAGGCCTCAGTATATTATTTTGTAAAACTGGAGTTAATATGGTAGCTGCTAGTGATAGAAGTAACAGTAACAGGAGTCATTTTTTTTTTGTTTGGTTAGTATTTATTTTTATTTATTTATTTGGCCATGCTGGGTCTTAGTTGCAGCAGAATCTAGTTCCCTGATCAGGAATGGAACCCAGGCCCCCTTACAGTGGAAGTGCAGAGTCTTAGCCACTGACCACAGCAGGGAGACCCCAGGAGTCATTGTTCACGAGATTTTTAAAATCTAGCTTTGATCATTCTGTAAACCAGACAGGGAGGGCGGCTTTCCTGGTTGGCTCAGTGGTGTAGAATCCACCTGCCAGTGCGGGAGATATGGGTTCAATCCCTGCTCTGGAAAGATCCCACATGCCGCAGAGCAGCTAAGCTTGTGTACCACAACTAATGAGCCGGTTCTCTAGGACCTGGGAGCCACAGCTTCTGAAGCCCCCATGCCCTGCAGCCTGTGCTCAGCCTGTGCTCCACAAGAGAAGCCACGGCTATGAGAAGCCTGTGCACTGCAATGAAGAGTAGCCCTGGCTCGCCACAACTAGAGAAAAACCTGTGCAGCAATGAAGACCCAGCACAACCATAAATAAATAAATAAACCAGACAGCGAGATCTGGCCCCAGGATGAGAGCTCATTGTAATGCCCGTTATCAGTGGCTTTGAGAGCATCACACCAGGAGACGGCGCTGGGAAATCCTAGAGAGGGCAGTCTGATCGATACATTAACATTTGCTTTGTCCTCAAGCCTCATGCCCATGTTGACACAAGTGGCCATTAGAGGATCATGACGAGCCGTGGCAGAAGTAATGGGCTGGAAGGAGGCGGCAGCCCAATGGATGTGGCTCTTGAGGAGATAGTTTTTATCAATTGTAGGTGGTCATTAATGTCTGGGATAAAGTTGGGTTGAAATCAGGTGCATTATCACATGCAGCCCCACCCTTGGAGATGGTGTGTGTCCCCAGCTCAATGAGGAGCTCTCACGGTCTCCAAAGCGTCTCAGTGACCTCAGCAGCAAGGGAGGCTGCCAGCAGGAATTTCACTGTATGATTCGTGCTGTGTGGGCAGGAGCTATCAAACACCCTTTCCCCTGGAGGTGGGGAAGCCATATAAAACCAACTGATTAAGCTGATCAGTCAGAGCTGAGAGTGAGGAGAAGTTCTGCCTCTGAAATTCTCACTTGCAGCTCTTTCTTCGGCTTTCTGAAAGAGACCGGGATGCACACGAAACCCAGGGCTGACTTGCTCTCAGTGTTGCCTGACTGTCAGACAGCCGTGATTCATTTCATCACATTATTTTGTTTTGTCCTTGTAGAGATCAAATGGAGTAACAAGAGCGGGTATAAACAGTCGTGTGTAAACTACGTTATAGTTTGTCCACTAAATGGAGATCATGCGGTTGTTAAAAATGGTGCTGGGATCCCCGTCTAAGTCATGGAAATGTTGTAGTTGTTCAGTCACTCAGTCGTGTCCAACTCGTTGCTACTCCATGAACTGCAGCACGCCAGGCTTCCCTGTCCTTCACCAGCTCCCGGAGTTTGCTCAAACTCATGTTCGTTGAGTTGGTGATGCCATCCAACTATCCTCTGTCATTCCCTTATCTTCCTGCCTTCAATTTTGGAAATGTTAGACCACAAAATATGAAGTGAAAAAAATAAGCAAGATACAGAACTGTGTACACAGTAGGAGTTCAAGCTTATATGGAAAAAAAAATGTGTCCACACCCACCCTGAAGCAGGAAAGGGATATGAACAGACTAACACTAACCATCCCTATTGCACGGTACCCTCAACTGTGTCTACAAAACAGTAATGAAAACTGCTTCCAGTGGGGGGATGATGAGCATTTTAAGTTTCCTTCTTTATGACTTTGTACTCTCCAAGTTTTACCTATTAAATGTATATTGTTTAATTTTAAAAGTGCAAGAAGGGACTTCCCTGTGTCTAAGACTCCACGCTCCCCATACAGGGGGCCAAATTCGATCCCCGGTCAGGAAACTAAGATCCCACATGCCACAGGGTGTGGTCAAAATTAATAAAACTTGTTTTAAATAAAAAATTGGACCATCATCTCCCTACTTGGGAAGCAGCAGTTAATGTTTGAGGGCGGGACGGGGGGGGAAGTCCTTCACCTGAAATTAAGGAATAAGGAACAATAAGGAAGCATGATAATGGTGAATAACAGTGTCCACCATAACAATCACAGTACAATAGGACAAGCAGAGCCCTTTGGGCTAGGTTGAACAACTAGCAGTTTATTCTGCATCCTGCATCCCCAAATGAAACAAACTTTTGCCGTCTTCCCTCTAGAGCATCCAGCGGTGGGATAATCAACAGGATAAGTACAGGCAGTGAAGCAGGAAAGCATCTCCACTAGGAAGATGCCAGCAGCAAGTATGGCGAGGGCTTTCCCAGCAGCTACAGCTTGCATCCGTCCAGCCACCGTGCCAGAGTGTCAGAGTGCTGGCAGTTGAGAGTCCAAGAGGGCCTACAGGGAAGAAGGCCGGGGAGCGTGAACCAGAGAGGGCTCCCTATATTGCAGCTCAACCCCCACTGGCCCATTTACACCCCTTGCCTGATGCCTGGAGCATTTGAGTGGGCACAGTTCTGAAGGCTTTTGTGCATCCCAAGTACGTCTCTCTCCATGGTTCCTCCAACCCTCGCAGGCGTGAGCATGAGTGCTCCCTCCATCTGCTATACAACACCCCCTTTCTCATAAACCCCACACTGTGAGATGGGGAGGCTGAGCTGTGAACTGTGAAATCCTTCTCCAGTCCTGCAAGGCATTTTTAACCTCCCTGAAGGGAGCATCGGAGAAGTTCTGTGACATATGTGGTGAGTACTCGGCAGATTCTAGTTCTGAAATGGGAACCCCTGTCCCCAAGCCAGGGCCCTTTCCATGCACCTGTTTCACCCTTCACCTTCCAAAATTCCTTCCAGCTCCTCAACCCTCAACCCTAGGTCAGCTGGACTGAGTTTCTCTACCCTTTTCTCCTGGTGCCTGTAAACATGACCCTGCCTATTCCCAGCCCCTTGGCCAGCTTCCAGACCCCACGTCCTCCTCTCTTATCCCAGAAGCTGTTGGAATCACCAGGCCAGCTGCAGACCATTAGACATCCTTTTAGTTCATCTCATCCCTTGGTCGGGTATGAGGTTCCATGTTAGGTTGTCCCACAGTTGGAACAGGGGCTGGGGTCCCCTGGCCCCTCGTGGCTGCAAAGCAGCAGGGAGAGCATGCAGAGACATATTTGCAGAAATCACAGCACCCTCCTTAGCCCTGAGCAGGCATTGCAGATGGGACTCCTGAGGACGTCGAGGAGGAAGGAGGGGTGGCCTGGGTCTTCTCCCATCCTGTCCACACCAGCTTCACAGAGCAGCCTGATCTGAGCTTTGGAAAAGCCACTGCAGCTTATTAACTTAATAAGAGCTCACTCCACTGGGAATTCTGGGGAAGTGAGAAAGCTTGATCAGCCTGGCCCAACACATTTCTACTTAGCGCCACACAACAAAGATGATTTTATCTCATTAGTGCTTACCCTAGGGGGCCAGCCAAGCTTCCAAATTAACTGGAAAGTCAAGACTATGTATGAAAGATATTTCAAACACTCAGAAGACAGTTAACATTAACAAGAGGATTCCCTCTTTAAAATGCAATCTATTAGTGAGAAAATGGGTTAAGGCATAAGTGATGTCAAGACTACTGACTAGCATTTGAAAAATACGAAGCTGGATTCCCTATCTCACTTTTCATATCAACGTAAGTTTCAAGAAGGACTAACAGTTAAGCATTTTTGAAATGACAATTCTATTTTATGATTTATTTAACAAAAACTTAATATAGGTTATTTTGTGCCAGGCACTGTTCCAGCAGAGAGAAAAACATGGTTTGATTTCTTTACAGTCTTTCATCTTAATCTTGGCTCCATCTTGGTTGCTACGCATCTAACTAGGAGATGTATGAGACACGTAAAAGCAACACTGCCCTATAAACCCTGTAAAGGTGGGGACTGGGTTTCATTTGCTCAGGTATAACCTACAAGCCTGGCTTAGCGCTTTGCATGGGATGCTGCTGCTGCTGCTAAGTTGCTTCAGTCATGTCCGACTCTGTGCGACCCCATAGACGGCAGCCCACCAGGCTCCCCCGTCACTGGGATTCTCCAGGCAAGAACACTGGGGTGGGTTGCCATTTCCTTCTCTAATGCAGGAAAGTGAAAAGTGAAAGTGAAGTCGCTCAGTCGTGTCCAACTCTTAGCGACCCCATGGACTGTAGCCTACCGGGCTCCTCCGTCCGTGGGATTTTCCAGGCAAGAGTACTGGAGTGGGGTGCCATTGCCTTCTTCCTGCATAGGATGCCGCCGCAGCTAAGTCACTTCAGTCGTGTCTGACTCTGTGCGATTCCATAGACGGCAGCCCACCAGGCTCCTCTGTCCCTAGGATTCTCCAGGCAAGAACACTGGAGTGGGTTGCCATTTCCTTCTCCATGTGTTCTCTAGGACATAAGCAACATGATGAGTTTCCCTGGTGGCTCAGTGGTAAAGAATCCGCCTGCAATGCAGGAGACCACCTGCACTGCTGGATATGTGGGTTCGATACCTGGATTGGGAAGATTCCCCTGAAGAAGGAAATGGCAACCCACTCCAGTATTCTCACATGGGAAATCCCACGGACAGAGGAGCCTAGTGGGCTACGGTCCCTGGTGCCACAAAGAGTCAGACACAACTTAGCAACTAAACCACCACCACCACCACCCATCTAAAGTCACACACTAATGGGACCTGACGTGTGGGTGAAAGTCAGGAACACAGGCTACTTACCATGCTCCCATCCCTCTTTTTCCTTTTACAATTATCTTGGCACATTCAATTGTCCTCTTTAAATCTGGATTCAGTAAAGCTGTGAAGAAAATGAAGTGGAATGATACCACGTCACCACTCAGCAGCTAAGTCAGAGGGATATCAAGGGAGCTACCAGGAGCTCACGTTAGAGAGGGTTTTTATTCTTTTTTTTTACATTTTATCTCTTAGGAGGGTTTTTTCAGGGTATTTATTCTACCATAGTTTCATCACAACACCCCATACCACCTCTACTACAGATAGTTGCATATTTCTCCCATTGGATTCTGGAGATAAACACACATCATCTTCTTATGAGGTATACAGTACAGGCCTGTCTTCTCCCAGTGATCACTTCCACCTGTCAAAGTAGCAGCCTCTGCTTCCCTTGAGGAAGAGTGTCAGTTATACTAGGCCTAGCCAGAGCTGCCTGGTCTCACCCCTCATGCTCCTCCTTGCCTCCTTCTCTGCCCATCTGGACATGAGTCTCCCTCGCTGCATCCCAGGCCACGAAGCCCACAGCCCTCTCTCCCTGTGGACTCTGGGCAGTGCGGCATAGCCTCCTGTGACCCCATTCTGGATTTGGCTCAGCCCAGCCTCCGCCAGGCCCTCCTCCTCTCAGCTCCAAACTTGTAAACTCTGGTCACTGGGAAAGCAGCCCCCTGAGCTCAACGTGGCTGCCCTCCACCCTCCACAGCCCCCAGCATGGAAGGAGGGACCTACCAGAGCAAGACATGTGGCAGCGGTTCCTGCCGTGGTCACACCAGTCATGGTTGCGGATCTGAAAGAGGCCATAGCCGATGAAGTCACTGCGCGAGTTTTCATAGACAGCCATAGGGTTGAACTTGCTCTCAAAATAAGCCAGGCACACCCCTAAGATGGAACAGACAGGGTATGGCTCAGAGGAACACTGGGGAAGCCTGGAAAGGAGCTAGTGGTTAAAGAGGTGAGGAGAAGGGTTGAGAGGGGCCACTCACAGTTTTCAAGGCTGTAGCCCTCAAAATCACTCAGGCCTCCTTCATGGAGCTTCTTAGCCACCACGCAGCGCCCTAGAACCGCAGTGTCACTTGGAACCACCAGGTACCCAATAAGAGACAGCACCATGGACGCCTTCATCCTCCTGAGCTCAGGGTGCTGGCTGGTAGGGGAGAGGATGGAGTCACAAGCAATCCCCACTGAGATCACAGGGACCCTGGCAGAAGAGAAGGGTGCTGTGGGTCTGTGGGTCTGTGGGTATATGACTCGGTATGTTCAGAAAATGGAGAGGCCTTCCTGACTTAACCACAATACTTAGTTCATCAGAGTCCTGCCGTGACTAACACAACGGCTACTGTCATATTGGATTATTCCACCACTGCTTTTTATCCTGGAATACAAATTCTGAGCTGTGGCCTTAACCTTTACGCTGTCTTGACCCCAGACTTTCTACAAACGAAACTCCAGGGACCTTGTCTCTTGTCCTCACAGGGAGACCTGGTCCAGTCCAGAAGTGCCACTGATTCATTGGAAATGGCAGAGCAGTCCCTTCGCCTCACAGAGCCTCTCCTTTCACACCTCTTTTCCCCTTGTTCACCTTCACACCGTCACATTCACCTTGCACGTTTCCTTTCTTTGTATATGCACATCTCATCTCTACCACAGGTCCTTTGCACCTGCTGTTCCTTCTGCCTAGAACATGATTTTCCCCAACCACCATAGAGCCTGCCCTTTCCTGTTCACAGTCTCAGCTCAAACAAGCTCACCAACTCAAATAGGATCACTTGCCCACTGCCCTATCACAGAAAATAGCTTTTGTTTTCTTCATAATACATGTAAATTTCAGAAAGGTCCTTGTTCATTTTTTCATTTGTCTACCTCCCCTGTCAGAGTATAAGCAGCAGGCATGCAGGAACTTGGCCTGTCTTATTCTCTGCTTCATCCTCAGAACTCAGAACAGACCTTGAGACACAGTAGGTCCTCAGTGAATCTTTGATGAGTGAATAAATGAATGAATAAACAAAACCTCCTCTTCCCAACAGAACTGTCATCGGATGAGCAGTAAGCGAATTTGCTGATAAGCGTCTCCTGCAGCCAGGGATCATCCTGCCTGTCCCAGTTCCTGCCCAGGATACACCCACTCACCCTTCTTCCGAGGCCCTTGGTGCCTCCTCAGAGGAAAGGGAGAGCAGCCACTCTGGCAGCCTTTCCTTTATTGCAGGAAAGTTGCTCTATCTACACTCTGGACATTTCACTGCCTTGATAACCCATTCGCCTTCACTCAAAAGCTTCCAAACCGTAAGTCCTTCTTCCTGACCTGCTTTTCTAGAATCTTTTCTATGACATCAGTTGCTATGCACCAGAATATTCCGACACAGGGATCAGTTGGTCACCAACGCATTTGTATTAGTTTTCTATTGCTGCTATAACAAGTTACCTTCAGCTGAGCAGCTTAAATAACACAAATGTATTATCTTGAAGTTCTATAGGTCAGAAGTCTAACATGGCTCACCAGGCTAAAAGCAAAGTGTTGGCAGCATTGTTCTCCTTCCTAGGGGACCTAAAGGGGTCATTTGGGTGGTTGGCAGACTACAGTCCCTGTAGCTGTAGCACTGAGATCTCTGTTTCCTTGCTGGCTATCAGCTGAGGGTCATTTCCAGCTGCTAGGGGCCATCTGCCTTTCTAGGCTCTACCTCTTTCTTCTATCTTCAAAGATGGCAAGGGTGCTTAAAAACCCTCTTTCACGTTGAATCTCGCTTATCTCCCCTTCCACTGTTGAATCTCATGGACCACTTTCTGCTTCCTCTCCCACTTTTTTTTTTTTTTGGAGGATACTTCCTTTACAATGCTGTGATGATCTCTGCTGTACATCAACATGAATCAGTCATAATTATTTATATATATCCCCTCCCTCTTGAGACCCCCCCCCACCCCAATTCCACCCCTCTTGGTCGTCACAGAGTAGCAGGCTGGGCTCCCTGAGTTGTACAGCAGCTTCCCACTAGCCATCCATTCTACACGTGCTAGTGTGTGTAGATATACTCTCAAGGGCTTCCTAGATGGCGCAGTGGTAAAGAATCTGCCTGCCAATGTAGTTGACGCTGGAGATGCAGGTAAATGTCAATGCTAGTTTCTCAATTTCTTTTAGCCTGTCCTTCCCCTGCTGTGTCCACTTTTAAGGCTACATGTGATTGCATTGATTCACCCAGACTCTTCAGGATAATCTCTCCATTTACATCATTTGGAGTTACCCACAAACAAACTTCTGCCAGGGGGCCTGGACCGGAGGCATGAGGGTTATGGTCATTTCTACTATGAGACATCCACACTGTGCTTCTGGGAGTGTTTCCAAGGAAGCAGCCCTAGCTGGTCCCTGGGATCCCTGGAAGCTCTGATGCTACAATCCCTCTCCAAGGGATAATGCATCATCACTCATTCTTCAGCGGCCATGACCTGAACGGAATTTGTATCAGGGGAGAAAGTTGTAGCCTTGAGAGTGGATATTATATGAGCTTATTGTTATCCAGACACTCTCTGGGTTCTGGGAGTGGACAGAGATGTGCTTGCTTTGAGGAAGGTGCACTGTGAGACCATCCTCTTCTGCAGTCCTGGAACTGGATGTGGTTTCCTTCCCTCCTTGGTTTGTATTCATTATAAAAGTGGTGAGGGGAGGGGGTGCAGAGAATGTGCTTTATTTAATGTGGAGAAATCTGGATGGCAGCACTCTAACCAAGGCATTAGGCTCAGCCCTGGCAGCAGTGAGATGGCATGATCTTATACGCCACTCATGCCCTACAGGGAGAGCTACACACCAGCACACTGGCCGCTCATCTTCTTTTCCCCAGGCTTGGTGACCCAGGCATCAGTCATTGGTTTTTGGTCCCAAGTCTTCCAGCAAAGCTGCTGGAATCCCTCCTCCGACAAGTGGAGAATACCTGTGTGTACGGGAAGGCCAACTTTAGCTCCAAAATACAGAGGTGTGCACGTAAGTGGGATCATGCCAGCTGTTCCATCACAGCTTTGGTTTCTGTAAAGATCATTTGTCACCTATAATCCAACAGTAAGATAGATCTGGCGGCTTCAAGTTCCAAGTCCCTTACAGGAGCCAGGGTCCCTGAAATGGGGCCAGGCTCAGCCTCTTCTAATCGGGGATGGGGATCCAGCCCTGAGTCCCTGAGTCTCACCTGCTCTCACAGGGCTGTGGTCTCTGAGTTTTCCCCAGCCCTGGGCCCGAGCTGAACTTCTCCTGAGCTTTCCCCAGCAGATGGAGATCCATCTGCTCTTCAGACATCACCCAATAACACAATCTAAAATTACCCTTGTATCTGTGTCAGTATCTGCATCTATATCTATACAGTGTCTGCACACAAACATACAAAATGCCTGGAGATAAGAACAGATGCTGGCCAGTCAATCCTGTAAACACTCAAGAACATTCCAGGTAGAAGTTCGCTTTGGAATGATCTAGTTTACCTATTTTCACAAGTGTTTCTTGCCTTGGAGTCAATCTCATGCAGAAACCCTCGCTGCCTGCTCACCTTCCTTGCTGTCTTTGCAAGTGGCCCATAGAGGCCATATCAGGGCTTGGGGAACGAGCATCCAGGTCACCACGTTATTCATATCTGAGCAAGACAGAAATAGGACCAGGACCAGAACTCAGGGCTTCTGAGCCCAAAGAAGTCTGGGAATCCATTTTTGGTCATCCAGCCAAAACCATTCCTCCCTAAAAGAACCTCAGTAGTGTTTACGCACTGGCAGAGACCCCTGAACTGCAAAGGAGGTGGCCCCTGTCCCTGGCCTACAGACAGATGTATGACCCAGTTCTGACCAGTAGGATGTAAGGGGAAACCCACTGGGGAGAGAGCTTCTGGCAATGATTTCCCTTTGGCAACAGAGACAAGGAAAGAGAGTGTCCCATTCAAGGCCACCCTGCTTCCCTCTTGAACTTAGCCACCCAAGGCATGATGCTGTTATTTGACATGAGAAAACGTAGAAAATGACACAGGTACCAAATCACTGTCTGACACCCCTGATCCCTGAATCACTATCAGCAGCCGCCCATCTCTAGACTTCTTATGCAAGAAAAACAAAGCTGTGCGGCGTGAGCCCCCACTTCGTCACACTTGTACTTGCTGCTGAAAGCATCTCTGACAGATTCAAAGGATTTGTGTAAATCTGCCACAGGTTTATTTTCAAAGCCAAGCATTTTTAGCTGTGGTGTTGCTTGCCTAGTTTCAAAGAATATTTTAAAACTTTATCTGAAATGGCATCAGAAAGAAAACAGCCCCACTTTTGTCTACTCACTGAGTGCTTGTCTGAGGCAAAGTGTGTTTGCAGAAAGGGGGAAGGAAGAGGAGGTGTTCTCTTTTATGAACAGTCTTCTAGTTTCCCCCGGAGGGCAAAGCCTCCCTCAGCTACTGAAATGGAAGGAGAAAGACCTCATGGTGAGCCAAGAGAGACGTTGAGCAGGGAGCCAGCAGGAGACCCATCATGACCTTGAGTCTCGGCATGGGGGGGAGGCAGCCACCGTTCCCATCCCAGAGGCTTGGGACACAAAGAAGATGAGAAAAACCAGCAGGAACCACCTCACACTAAAGGGTCCTCCATGGAAAAGAGAGGCAGAAAGGCACAGAGCTGCCAGGTTGTAAAAGAAAGGACATCCCCCAGACCCATGTGGTTGGGGTAGGGTGACCAACTGTCCCCATTTGTCTGGGATGCAGGGATTTCTAGGAATGTGGGACTTTTAGAGTTAAAATTGGAAAGTCCTGGGTGTGGAGCTTCTAAAAAGGAGTTCCTTGTGTACATGAGATACACATGAGATTAAGCCCCGACCTTCTCATCTCTCTAGCCCCAAGCATGATGGTAAATAAGCCACAGAGACAGCCTGGCCTGTTGTTGGGGGGTTCAGGCTGAGTTGTCTTCAGTAATCCCATAACGTCAGAGGGAACAGAGGCAATGAATGAATGAATGAGTAGGTGAATGAATGAGTAGGTGAATGAATGAATGACTTCAGTGGGTTAACTAATTATTCATGCTTTGAGCACTATCATTTTCCATTGATTGACACTTAATTCCATCCATTGACAAGCACCAGTGAATCCACTGCCTCTTACAGCAAGGCCTCTTCGAGCAAAGAAAACCAATTTGAAGCCACGAATCCAAAAAATCACATCCACAGACATTTCATACTCATACTTGCATTTTTCTGCCTTCGAGGAAATTGCTTTCCATTTGAAGAGTTGACGAGAGCACAGAAAAGATGACTTACAATCTAGACATCTGCGCCCAGTGCCAAAGAAGATGGGCCCACAGGAAGTACTGCAATGTAGAGACGCCCAGAACCTCTCCTGCGGCCCAGGCTCTGGTGTGTGCTGTGCAGGCGTGCTGTCGCTTCAGTCACGTCCAGCTCTTTGTAACCCTATGGACTGTAGCCCACCAGGCTTCTCTGTCCATGGGATTTCCCAGGCAAGAGTACTGGAGTGGGTTGCCACTTCCTCCTCCAGGGGATTATCCTGACCCAGGAATCAAACTCTCGTCTCTTATGTCTCCGGCATTGACAGGCGGGTTCTTTACCACTAGCGCCACCTGGGAAGCCCTTGGGGCATGGCTTATTCAGGTCATGTCATTTTATGTTCCCGACAGCCCTGAGAAATGGCTCCATTTTACAGAGGAGGACCCAACGCTTCAGGATCTGGGTAGCCTGCCCAAAGTCCCACTAACAGTGAGTGGTGGACCCCAGGTCTGTCTGACTCCCAAGGCCAGCATCCTCTTAAACCCTCACTCTGCTGCTGCTGTGCTCCAGGAATAGAAGACCTGGGTGAGTCCTGACATTGCTGCTTAATAGCTGTCTGACCTAAAACAAGATGTTTTGCTCTCCAAACCTCAGTTTCTCTGTCTGCAAGATGGGGATAGAAGTAGTGCTGATTTAATCAGATCAGGTTTTGTGGCAAGTTCTAGTCCATAATAAACCCTCCGTGAGTTCCAAGGATGAAGGAGAAGGGACTCCAGGAGGGGAGTGCAAAGGTAGTATGAGTGAGCCAGATTGGCAGTGAGGAGAGCTGGCCGGCAGAGGCTGTAGGCTGAGGGGTGAGACCAGTGGACGTCTACCCTGGCTGCACATCAGAAGCATCTGGGGTGTCACACTTGAAACTATGGAGTAGGACCAGTGCTTGGGTCTTATAATCTGAAAGTAGGACCCAAGCACTGGTATTTCTACAACTCCCCAGGTGACACCGGTGTGGTGCCAGAGTTGAAAGCCTTTGGCCTAGACCTTTGCTCTTAAACATGAGGCCCTTGGAGAAGCAGGAGTGTCATTGGAAGCATGTTAGAAATGCAGAATCTCAGGCCCACCTCAGATCTGCTGAGTCAGATCTGCATTTGAGCAAGATCCCTGGGTGATTCGTGTGCACATTATTTTTTTAATTAATTAATTAATTTAATTAATATTAAATTGCCGTATTGGGTTGTGCCACAGGGCAAGCAGCATGTTAGCTCTCCAACCAGGGATCAATCCCAAGCCTCCTGCAGTGGAAGCATGGAGTCCTAACCACTGATCACCAGGGAATTCTCATGTGTACGTTAAACTCTAAGCATCCCTGGGCTAGTCTGTGGGTCACAGATGGGGAAAAAATCAGCAAAATGCCAGGCTTTGAACCCATTTAAAAGCCAAAGTACAAGTGAGAGGGGGAAATGAGGGGCAGCTGTTTACAGCAGTCACTCACGGATAACCTAATCTGGCAAATGCAAAGGGCAAGGGTGTGGCAGGTCTCTATATGTTTAAACTTCAATGAATCCAGATCGCGGATGCTCAGGAAGTCCGGGATTCTGCCGGCCGCCCAGTGTTTGCCCACCTGCTACTGTATCAGTCAGAAGACTAACATTATCTGGTGTCAAAAATACACCTGGCCTGGGATTAGCAGGAAAATATCAGCCTGCATGAGGCCTTGGGATTATGACAGGGAAGTAATTCCCAAAGGGCCTTTTCCTCACTCAGAATGAGCAGCTCTCCATCCCTGGGCAAGCGGGCTGCTGAGGCCAGTTCTAAGGGAAGCGGGTGGTGGCTGGGTTCCCAGCAGGGCTGTGAGCTCAGTGTCTGTGACAGAGTGTGAGGGACCCTCTGTTGTGGCCCCAGAAACAGGACTTTCTTGGGAGAGAAAGAGGGTCCCCAACTTCTGGAACCTGAAGAAATGACATTTTAATCAGTGTTTACTATCTCTGATAATCCCCATTGGTTCATCCATCATGTCATAACAGGCAGCTGGAAAGCAGATTCTACATCTTAAATCGAAAGTACTCAAGAAGACAGTACAAGCTCAAAGGCTCAGTTTTTGCAAAGCACTTCTGTCTGGCTCAATATTTACCATTATCTTAGCAGAGCCAACTCTTTGGGTTGCCCTTGATAATCTTATCAAAGCTATGGACCCTGCCCCTATAAAATGAACATAAATGCACACTACCAGGACTTCCCTGGTGGTCCAGTGGCTAAGACTCTGCATTCCCAATGCAGGGGGCCCAGATTCGATCCCTGGTCAAGGACCTTAGATCCCACATGCTACAACTAAGACCCAATGTAGCCAAATAAATAAAAATAAATATTAAAACACACACACACAAGTACAGACAACTTCAGGGAACCCCTGAGCAGGCACCTGAATCATTTCCTTGAATCTGTTTTAGAGTAACCTAGATAGCGTATTCAAAAGCAGAGACATTACTTTGCTGACTAAGGTCTGTCTAGTCAAGGCTATGGTTTTTCCAGTAGTCATGTATGGATGTGAGAGTTGGACTGTGAAGAAGGCTGAGCGCTGAAGAATTGATGCTTTTGAACTGTGGTGTTGGAGAAGACTCTTGAGAGTCCCTTGGACTGCAAAGAGATCCAACCAGTCCATTCTGAAGGAGATCAGCCCTGGGATTTCTTTGGAAGGAATGATGCTAAAGCTGAAACTCCAGTACTTTGGCCACCTCATGCAGAGTTGACTCATTGGAAAAGACTTTGATGCTGGGAGGGATTGGAGGCAGGAGGAGAAGGGGATGACAGAGGATGAGATGGCTGGATGGCATCACTGACTTGATGGACATGAGTCTGGGTGAACTCTGGGAGTTGGTGATGGGCCGGGAGGCCTGGCGTGCTGCGATTCGTGGGGTCACAAAGAGTTGGACACGACTGAACGACTGAACTGAACTGAAGCAGACTAAAATAAAATTCTGTTGGCTTGCTTCCCACCATCCATTAGCACTTCTGATAATGCCGCACATTTCTTTCAGGGTCTACCTACTTTCAGTGTCAATACTCAAGTTTGGAGCATGTGATCCGAGGCTGAGCCACGCAGTGTATCCCATACCCCACTGGTTCAGGGATAGATACGTGGACCCATTCAGGACCCATAAGGCTCAGTGAAAATTAAAGGAAGGTCCTTGACTCTTTTCTGTTGATGTCAAACCTGAAGGCTGTGGCCACAGCAGTGAGAAGCTGGCAGTTGCCATCTTGGGATCACAGGGAAGAGTCTTTGTGTTAATGGACTCAATACAAAGTAAGCAGAGCCCAGAAATGAAGAGAGAAACCATGTCCTGAACACAGCCTTTGAGCCTTGAAGTCCTGTCAGATCTATCTTTGGATGGTTTAGTAAATAAAACCACAAGTCCATGCGTTAAGTAGTTTGAATCACATGCAACAGAAAGTGCTCAGATGGATAATCTTTATTAATTCACTGGATAGTCTTATGGCCCTTCATGCAGCTACCAATTAAACAAATAATGTCACTCTACAAGTGTTCTTTATGACCTGTTTTGGCTTTTCAATTTCACTAAATCTCTTCATCCCTAGAGTTAATCCTCTGCTTATCCCAAACACCTTTATAAATAAACCTCTTCTGTTACAAGTTTCCTTCACTTGCCTGTACCATGATATTTATCATGTACCACAGAATTGCAAATTGTCATATTATATCTTATTGCAATAGGTGAATTATATAAATCTGATTAAAGCAGCGTAGTGGCTGACTTCCAAATTTTAGATCTCAATACTTAACAACACAAATATTCTGAAATCAATTTAATGCTGTAATTGTCATTAAATGTAACTTTAAGTAAGATTATTCTTAGATCTCAATGATACGCATGCCATTTTTTCAGACTACAGAATGTTGATTTCTAGCCAGCAAGGGTGGGAAGAGGCTTCAGCCAGCCAGATTCTGGATTTCAGTGAATTCTCTACAGTCCTGTGAAAAGGTTGTGACATGTGATAAACCCAGGCAGACTTGAGATAAAGTTTGGCTCCTCTAATTACCAACTCATGTCACCTCTGAGTCTCCAGTTCCCCATATAAAAGTGAATGTATTTACTACTATATATAAAATAGATAAGGAAAAAGGACCTACTGTATAGCACAGAAAACTAAATTCAATATCTCTCTTTAATTGATAATGGAAAGAAATATGAAAAAGAATCAATATATGTGTATATGAGTAACTGAATCACTTTAATATACATCTGAAACTAATACAACATTGTGGTCCAGTGGTTAAGACTCCACCTTCCAATGCAAGGGGCGCAAGTTAGATCCCTGGTTGGGGAAGTTTTGCATGCCTTGGGGTGTAGCCAAAAATAAATAAATAAAATTTAAAAAAATTGTAAATCAACCATACTTCAATTTAAAAAATTGTCCCTCAAGCTTAAGATTTTAAAATTGCACTGTGGTAACTTATACCTCAATTTTTTAAAACACAGACTGATGTATATATATGTAGGTATATACATGTGTATGTACGGAACCCCACTCCAGTACTCTTGCCTGCAAAATCCCATGGATGGAGGAGCCTGGTAGGCTGCAGTCCATGGGGTTGCTAAGAGTCAGACATGACTGAGCGACTTCCCTTTCACTTTTCATTTTCATGCATTGGAGAAGGAAATGGCAACCCACTCCAGTGTTCTTGCCTGGAGAATCCCAGGGACGGGGGAGCCTGGTAGGCTGCCGTCTATGGGGTCGCACAGAGTTGAACATGACTGAAGCAACTTGGCAGCAGCAGCAGTATACACTTTCCCTATGCACACTATATACATACACATATATAATATATATGCATGCATTATATATAATATTTATGCATGTGTGTGTATTTTACAAATGTATATATTATAGGTTCATATATGTTATCATTTCTAAATCTAATCAAGGAGTTTTTTTTTTGACTACTTTTCTTTTACTCCTGGCACAGTTTAAACTTTTGTTTTCCTCAAAATCAGTCTCCTTTTCTTATCTTTAAATCAGGGATTTTACCATGTTACTCTATGGTTGGCAAAAGCATATTTTAAGCTTTAAATATTTTCCAAACAGCTGACTCATCAGGAGTCATAGAGTACTATTCTTAAAATGCCAGGGATCAAGTTCATTCTGCCCAAGCACACAGCATAACCTTCCTCCTTCTGATACCTTGCCTCCCCTCCTGGATGCACCGGAAGTGATCTCTTATCTCAGACCTCTGTGCCTTTACACATGCTGTTCCCTGTGCCTGGAAAACCCGTCCTTCTCTTTTCATCTGTCTGACTTCCCTACATCCTTCAAAAACCTAACCATTCTCCTTGGTATCCTCCCCCTTTCCTTTATCTGCTTCCCATGCATGGCCTCTGGGAATTCTTCCCACTGAACTCTATCTGTTTCCGACTCTGTGAATGTCTCCAGCTCATGTCCAGAGATACATCTGCAAGGTTTTACCTCCCCTTCCAATATTGCCCAGCAAACAGAGGGTCAGCAGTTTGTCAGGACATGACCTCCAAATGGATAGACAACCTTAGGTTCAACTGAAGCACCGTAGTTTTACAGGGTTTTCATAAATCAAAAATTTCCAATATTGCAAAAAATCTGGAGACTGAGGAAATGAGGTGTTCATAAAAACAAAAGTGCTGTGAATGCAAATGTGTAAACAAGAAGCTTCTCTTTCCTATGAAGATTAATTGCCCCCCATGGGCTAGCAGCAAAAAAAAAAAAGAGTAATGAAGGATGTCAGAATTATTTATAAAGATCTGGCTCCTGTAGCTTTGATAAATTTATCATAAAATGCTCTACAGAACCTCAGACCCAGTGGGAGCCAGTTGCTTCTGTGATCACAACTCGAGATGTGTTTAAGGTTCTGCCTCAGGCTGAGTTTCAGAAACATCAAATGCCGGAAAGTGTGTGTGTGTGTGTGTGTGTGTGTGTGTGTGTGTGTGCAGATAAGAATAGTCATAAAAGCTTTGGAAAACTAGAGAACTATTTGAACATATATCTCATCAGGGACTGCAAATCTTTGAAATATCTACTCCAAATCCCCACTCATTTTCCCTCCATACAACTCCTAGGTAGAAAGACACAGAAGACCTGCTTTTGTGAATTTAAATACAAGCTTCCAATCTAGAAATCAAGTGAACATTAGTGATTCTTAAGGATAAGAGATGAAATCTCTGAGTAAAACCCTTAGTTCCACCCAAGATTCGTGATCCCAGAGATGTCTCCCACCATCTACCAGCTACCGGTTGTCACCACTTCCAATCTTTCCTTCAATGTAGGAAGTATTTTCAATAAATAAGTTGAGGGAAGAGGAAGAAGAAAGTCAAGTGGAGGGGATAATCATCTGAGCATCTCTGGATCCTCTTCAGTTAGCTCTCAGTTCAGTTCAGTTCAGTTCAGTTCAGTCACTCAGTTGTGTCCGACTCTTTGCAACCCCATGAAGTGCAGCATGCCAGGCCTTGCTGTCCATCACCAACTGCTGGAGTCTACCCAAACTCATGTCCATTGAGTCAGTGATGCCATCCTGCCATCTCATCCTCTGTTGTCCCCTTCTCCTCCTGCCCTCAATCTTTCCCAGCATCAGGGTCTTTTCAAATGAGTCAGCTCTTCACATCAGGCGGCCAAAGTATTGGAGCTTCAGCTTCAGCATCAGTCCTTCCAGTGAACACTCAGGACTGATCTCCTTTAGGATGGATTGGTTGGATCTCCTTGCAGTCCAAGGGACTCTCAAGAGTCTCCTCCAAAACCACAGTTGAAAAGCGTCAATTCTTCAGCACTCAGCTTTCTTTATAGTCCAATTCTCACATCCATATATGACCGCTGGAAAAACCATAGCTTTGACTAGATGGACCTTTGTTGGAAAAGCAATGTCTGCTTTTTAATATTCTGCCTAGATTGGTCATAACTTTCCTTCCAAGGAGTAAGTGTCTTTTAATTTCATGGCTGCAATCACCATCTGCAGCAATTTTGGAGCCCAAAACAATAAAGTCAGCCACTGTTTCACCATCTATTTGCCATGAAGTGATGGGACCAAATGCCATGACCTTAGTTTTCTGAATGTTGAGCTTTAAGCCAACTTTTTCACTCTCCTCTTTCACTTTCATCAAGAGGCTTTTTAGTTCTTCTTCACTTTCTGCCATAAGGGCGGTGTCATCTGCATATCTGAGGTTATTGATATTTCTCCCAGCAATCTTGATCCCAGCTTGTGCTTCTTCCAGCCCAGCGTTTCTCATGATGTACTCTGCATAGAAGTTAAATAAGCAGGGTGACAATATACAGCCTTGACATACTCCTTTCCCAATTTGGAACCAGTCTGTTGTTCCATGTCCAGTTCTTCCTGTTGCTTCCTGACCTGCATACAGATTTTTCAAGAGGCAGGTCAGGTGGTCTGGTATTCCCATCTCTTTCAGAATTTTCCACACTTGTGATCCACACAGTCAAAGGCTTTGGCATAGTCAATAAAGCAGAAGTAGATGTTTTTCTGGAATTCTCTTGCTTTTTCGATGATCCAGCAGATGTTGGCAATTTGATCTCTGGTTCCTCTGCCTCTTCTAAAACCAGCTTGAACAAGTGGAAGTTCACAGTTCATGCATTACTGAGGTCTAGCTTGGAGAATTTTGAGCATTACTTTACTAGCGTGTGTGATGAGTGCAATTGTGCAGTAGTTTGAGCATTCTTTGGCATTGCCTTTCTTTGGGATTGGAATGAAAACTGACCTTTTCCAGTCCTGTGGCCACTGCTGAGTTTTCCAAATTTGCTGGCATATTGAATGCAGCACTTTCACAGCATCATCTTTTAGGATTTGAAATAGCTTAACTGGAATTCCATCACCTCCACTAGCTTTGTTTGTAGTGATGCTTTCTAAGGCCCACTTGACTTCACATTTCAGGATGTCTGGCTCTAAGTGAGTGACCACACCATTGTGATTATCCAGGTCATGAAGATCTTTTTTGTACAGTTTTTCTGTGTCTTCTTGCCACTCCTCTTAATATCTTCTGCTTCTGTTAGGTCCATACCATATCTGTCCTATACTGAGCCCATCTTTGCAAGAAATGTTCCTTTGGTATCTCTAATTTTCTTGAAGAGATCTCTAGTCCTTCCCTGTCTATCGTTTTCCTCTATTTCTTTGCATTGATCACTGAGGAAGGCTTTCTTATCTCTCCTTGCTGTTCTTTGGAACTCTGCATTCAAATGGGTATAGCTTTCCTTTTCTTCTTTGCTTTTTGCTTCTCCTCTTTTCACAGCTATTTGTAAAGCCTCCTCAGACAGCCATTTTGGTTTTTTGCATTTCTTTTTCTTGGGGATGTTCTTGATCCTTGTCTCCTGTACAATGTCATGAACCTCTGTCCATAGTTCATCAGGCACTCTGTCTATCAGATCTAGTCCCTTAAATCTATTTCTCACTTCCACTGGGATTTGATTTCCAAAGGGATTTGATTTAGGTCATACCTGAAAGATCTATTGGTTTTCCCCACTTTCTTCAATTTAAGTCTGAATTTGGCAATAAGGAGTTCATGATCTGAGCCACAGTCAGCTCCCAGTCTTGTTTTTGCTGACTGTATAGAGCTTCTCCATCTTTGGCTGCAAAGAATATAATCAATCTGATTTCGGTGTTGGCCATCTGGTGATGTCCATGTGTAGAGTCTTCTCTTGTGTTGTTGGAAGAGGGTGTTTACTATGACCAGTGCGTTCTCTTGGCAGAACTCTGTCAGCCTTTGCCCTGCTTCATTTCGTACTTCAAAGCCAAATTTGCCCATTATTCCAGGTGTTTCTTGACTTCCTACTTTTGCATTCCAGTCCCCTATAATGAAAAAGACATCGTTTTTGGATGTTAGTTCTAAAAGGTCTTGAAGGTCTTTATAGAACCATTCAACTTCAACTTCTTCAGTGTTACTTGTCAGGGCATAGACTTTGATTACTGTGATATTGAATGGTTTGCCTTGGAAACAGAGATCATTCTGTCGTTTTTGAGACTGCATCCAAGTACTGCATTTCAGACTCTTTTGTTGACTATCATTTAGCTCTGGGAAGACATAAATGTTAACAGGAACTGAAAGTAATATCTCTCCATAGGTTCAAGGAAAACAGCATCTTGCTACTTGTAATTCTTTATTGTTTAGTTGCTTAGTTGTGTCCAGCTCTTTGCAACCCCATGGACCATAGCCCACCAGGCTCCTCTGTCCATGGGATTTCCCGGGCAAGAATACTGGAGTGGGTTGCCATTTCCTCCTCCAGGGGATCTGCCTGACCCAGGGATCAAATCTGTGTCTCCTGCCTTGGTGGGTGGATTCTTTACCACTGAGCCACCAAGGAAGCCAGCATCAGACGTATGAGCTGCTAAATACGCCATTAGGACACAAGATGTAAGTGGATGCTAATAAATATTACCAATAGAATATAGGATGTGATGTGCATGGCCTCAGAGTTCTTTTCATTCATTCATTCACTCATTCATTTATCCATTCATTCATTCATTGAATGAATACGTACTAAGGTCTACCTTGTACCTGACAGTGTTCACCGCACTGGTGATATGGTAGTGAACAAATCAGGGTGGCAAAATGAAATACTATTCAGCCATTAAAAAGAATGAAATTTTGCCATTTACCGCAACATGGATGGACTTGGAGGGCATTATTCAAAATGAAATAAGTCAAACAAAGAAAGACAAATGCCACTTGGCATCAGTTATATGAGGACTCTAAAAATACAACAAGCTAATTCATTTAACAAAAAAGAGCAGACTCAGAGATATAGAGAATTAGCTGGTGGTTATCAGTGAAGAGAGGGAAGAAAGGAGGGACAATATACGGGGAAGGAGTGGGAGGTACAAACAACTGGGTGTAAGATAAGTACAAGGATGTATTTATACAACACAGGGAATACAGCCAATACTCTGTAATAGCTGTAAATGGAGTGTAAACTTTAAGAATTATATTTTTAAAAATCCTGTTCTTGATGCAAACTGGTATATATGGAATGGATAAACAACAAGTTCTTATTGTATAGCCCAAGGAACTATATTCAATATTCTGTGATAAACCATATTGGAAAAAAATATGAAAAAGAATGTATATATGTGTATAACTAAGTCACTTTACTGTACAACAGTAATTAACACAGCATTGTAATTCAACTATAGTTCAATTAAAATTTTTTTAAATAAATAAAATGACTACTAACCAGAGATAAAATAATAAATAGAGGAAAAAAATTTTTAATCCTGCTCTCATAGTGCTTACATTCTAGTAGGGGGAGAAATACTATACACAGACAGATAGACAGATGTGGCAAATATCAGACAGGGACGGACAGAGGCTGCCAAGTCTTCTCCTCAGAGCAGCTCCCTTTCAGGTTTTGCATTTTAGCCTTTAAAAGAGACTTCCCTTTAACCCCGAATCCTCAAGGCTACCATCCTCAAGTCTGCAAAACTGCACACTGTATGCCCAAGACATTCTGAGTTGCATCCCGGGGGAAATATAGCATCTGAGGGGAAACAGCAATTACAGTTCTTTCCATAGTTGATCCTGATGTTGTTGTTTATTCACTCAATAGCATCCAAATATTTTGCGACCCCATGACTGTAGCCCTCCAGGCTCCTCTGTCCATGGGATTTCTCAGGCAAGAATACTGAAGTAGGTTGCCCTTTCCTCCTCCAGGGGATCTTCCTGACCCAGGGATCAAACCCACGTCTCCTGAATTGCAGGCAGATTCTTTACCGCCGAGCCACCGGGCTTCCCGCTTGATCCTAATATCCTGACTTAAAACAAGCCCTCTTCCCAAGTCTTGCAAAACTGATTTTCCCATCACTTTCAGAGAAAGCTGTGCTTCCCAGCAAATGCAATTCCGCATAGTCATCGAGATTCATGCTGATAATAGGGCCTCATGTCTCTCTGATTCAGTTTGGATCTTTCAAAAACGCCTTGATTAAATTTGGCTCTTCTGAAATGTCAGTGGCTTTGACTCAGGAAGTGTGAATTCGCAACAAGTTTGCCAAGTGTAGGACGCTTCCTTTTGTCACACATTCACTTGCTTCAGTGACTAAGTCCTGTGTCTTACACAAATGGGTGCATTTTTAGCCTGATGGCTGAGGAAGAATTCTTTCCAGAATTGAATTCCCAATTCCCTTTGTCTTGCAGTTTCACTGTGCCATGTGGGGATGTCATGCCCGGGTCCCCTCAGTCTCTTGAGCCTGATTGTGCGGGTTCCCAGTGCATTCGGCAGTGACGCTCGAATGACAAGGGGACATTGAGGCAGTATCTGCTGGAGGGTGTCCTTGGCTGTGATAAAGCCCTTCACAGCTGCAGAAGTCTCTGCAGCCTCCTCTGTCTTCTCTCCCTCTTGAGCGCATGGCAGAGAGATTCTCTGATGTGATGCATTTGGCTGACAGAACAGACACAATGATAGTCCCCTCTGGGAAGCAGCTCCAAGAGCCAACTGCCATCCGCTCTGACAGGTGACAAGGGAGGAGGATGTGAATGAACCAGGTACACCTGTCCTTTAATAGCCTGACACCTGTAACAACCAGCACCCCAGGGACCATGGAAACAAAGAACAGGGTTGGAATGGGAATCACGATGAGACTTTGGGGAGATTTCAATGAGACCCTCTGTGTGTTGCTGGGGAACACATGGAAATATTATCTGCACTTCCTCATGTATCCTGGTTCTTCTTCAGCCCAATACCTAAGACCTCCTGAGGGGCAGGACAGGAGAACAAGAAAGTCAAAACCTTAGCTTGCCTTTTAAATGTCCGAAGTCAACTCTGAGTTATAGGAAACTGAAGGACTTGGTATGAAATTTACAGACAGTCTAAAAACTTTGAAGACCTGTGATAGGGCAGACCTAGTTTTCCCTGCTTCAGAGGAGAGGAGGGTGCTAAGATCAAGGAAGGGAGCACTTCGAGAGGAGCCACATGGGCAGCAAGGGAGGTGGACCCTGGGGGTGTCCCTGGAAACAGCCCTGCTCCTCCACCACCCACCAGATGGACCCTGCAGAGGATGGAGAATAGGACAGGGACCTCAGACAGGTGTGTGTGTTGGGGGAGGGGGTCCCAACAGAGAGGGCCCATGCCTAAGGTTGCAGATAAAATACAATACTGGGGACAGAGTAAAAGATCACTTCATGTTTACCTGAAACTTGGATTTTACTGGGCGACCTGTATTTTTACTTGCTAAATTTTGCAGCCCCATTTCTGCACCTCTCTTCCTAGGGGAATCTGAAAGACCCCTCACTCCAAGCTTGAAGAGGGAGATAGAGGCAAGGAAGGGCCACAGGACATAGTGACCTGGGTTGTATCACCACTCCAAGGCCAGCAGGGGAAGGAAAATGTTTACTCTGCTTCCAGGGAGCCCCAGAGCCAGCCTGAGGTATGGTTTCCAAAGTCAGATGAGGAGGACACAGCTGCCACCTGCAAGGAACACTCCCTTTACATAGCGATTGATAGTGTCACTCAGCAGATGTTCACACACACAAACACACACACATACAGAGTACATGTGTCTCTGTGCAAAAACAGTAAAAGCCCTCACTGATCGAGAAATGTGATACTACCCAAAGCAATCTACAGATTCAATGCAATCCCTATCAAGCTACCAGCGGTATTTTTCACAGAACTTGAACAAATAATTTCAAGATTTGAATGGAAATACAAAAAACCTCGAATAGCCAAAGCAATCTTGAGAAAGAAGAATGGAACTGGAGGAATCAACTTGCCTGACTTCAGGCTCTACTACAAAGCCACAGTCATTAAGACAGTATGGTACTGGCACAAAGACAGAAATATAGATCAATTGAACAAAATAGAAAGCCCAGAGATAAATCCACACACCTATGGACACCTTATCTTCAACAAAGGAGGCAAGAATATACAATGGAGTAAAGACAATCTGTTTAACAAGTGGTGCTGGGAAAACTGGTCAACCACTTGTAATAGAATGAAACTAGATCACTTTCTAACACCACACACAAAAATAAACTCAAAATGGATTAAAGATCTAAACGTAAGACCAGAAACTATAAAACTCCTAGAGAAGAACATAGGCAAAACACTCCCCGACATAAATCACAGCAGGATCCTCTATGATCCACCTCCCAGAATACTGGAAATAAAAGCAAAAATAAACAAATGGGATCTAATTAAAATTAAAAGCTTCTGCACAACAAAGGAAACTATAAGTAAGGTGAAAAGACAGCCTTCTGAATGGGAGAAAACAATAGCAAATGAAGCAACTGACAAACAACTAATCTCAAAAATATACAAGCAACTTATGCAGCTCAACTCCAGAAAAATAAACGACCCAATCAAAAAATGGGCCAAAGAACTAAATAGGCATTTCTCCAAAGAAGACATAAGGATGGCTAACAAACACATGAAAAGATGCTCAACATCACTCATTATCAGAGAAATGCAAATCAAGACCACAATGAGGTACCATTTCACACCAGTCAGAATGGCTGCGATCCAAAAGTCTACAAGCAATAAATGCTGGAGAGGATGTGGAGAAAAGGGAACCCTCTTACACTGTTGGTGGGAATGCAATCTAGTACAGCCACTATAGAAAACAGTGTGGAGATTCTTTAAAAAATTGCAAATAGAGTTGCCTTATGACCCAGCAAGCCCACTGCTGGGCATACACACAGAGGAAACCAGAATTGAAAGAGACACATGTACCCCAATGTTCATCGCAGCACTGTTTATAATAGCCAGGACATGGAAACAACCTAGATGTCCATCAGCAGATGAATGGATAAGAAAGCAGTGGTACATATACACAATGGAGTATTACTCAGCCATTAAAAAGAATACATTTGAATCAGTTCTGATAAGATGGATGAAACTGGAGCTGATTATACAGAGTGAAGTAAGCCAGAAAGAAAAACACCAATACAGTATACTGACACATATATACGGAATTTAGAAAGATGGTAATGATGACCCTGGATGAGAGACAGCAAAAGAGACTCAGATGTATAGAACGGACTTTTGGACTCTGTGGGAGAGGGCGAGGGTGGGATGATTTGGGAAAATGGCATTGAAACATGTGTACTATCATGTAAGAAACGAAGTGCCAGTCTATGTTCGATACAGGATACAGGATGCTTGGGGCTGGTGCATGGGGATGATCCAGAGAGATGATATGGGGTGGGAGGTGGGAGGGGGATTCAGGATTGGGAGCTTGTATACACCCGTGGTGGATTCATGTCAATGTATGGCAAAACCAATACAGTATTGTAAAGTAAAATAAAGTAAAATAAACAAATAAATAAAATTAAATAAGAGAAATTAAAATTTTAAATTTAAATTAAAAAAGAGAAATGTGCCAGTGATTGTTTGCATACTTTTATGCTTAATACTCTCTAAATGCATTAGTCTTTTCTTTGTCAGCTCCTCTGCCCTTGCAACAACCCTATAAAGTGGGTGTTTTTATTTCCATTTTCCTGAGGAGGCAGTATAGGCAAAGAAGTGAGCTGAGTATCCCAGAGTCACCTTGCTGGCGGAGGGCAGAACCGAGGTGTGAGGCTGGCTATTTGGTTCCAGAACTTGTACTCTTATCCTCCATGGGCTTGGGCTAAGGAATTCTGGAGTGAGAGGTCACTGTCACAAGCCTATGACTGAGGGCAGACTGGGGCAATGACACTCCCAGGACCATGGAGAGGGCTGGCCCTGCCCAGAAGATGCTTGTAGTCTCCAGCCATCCCTCCTGTCAGCCCTGGCATGCTGGGAATGCAGAGATATTCCAGGATAGAGGAAGGACAATTAAGAGATGAGTTTTAAACTGTGAGAATTGGGCACAGAAAAGGAGTGATGGCCCCAGAAGAGAACCAGCAATGTCTCCTGCACAAATCCCCATATCCTCTAGGCCAGGACACAGAGACCTCTCTGATCTGAGGCAGAGAATGTGCAGGGGTGGTGGAAGCTATTTCTCCCAGATTAATGGCAGGGCTGAGCAGGCTTCTGAGGCCATAGGAACTTGGCGCCACTGCCATCTGGTGGTGATGCTGCCACATGGCATGTGGCTAGGACTCACTGAAGGCAACCAGAGGTGAAGCTATTAAGCCCTCAGAACTAAAAACTCCCACCGGGCTACATGACTAGTGAAATGAGACAGGTCCCCAAAGCCTCTCTGGAAACCTTGTCCACAGAGGGCTCAAGATTATCAAGATTAGAATCTCTCCTTCTGGAAAAGGTTCTTTGAGACAAATGCTTGCCAAGGTTTACATGTGTGTGTACTGCGTGCTAAGTTGCTCAGTCATATCTGACTCTTTGCAACCTCATGGACTGTAGCCTGCCAGACTCCTTTGTCCATGGAATTAATGTGTTAATTAATGCACGTGCAATTAACACATTAATGTGTTAGTTGTTTATCAGATTAGCCAACTCTTAGGCAGGAGAAAAGTCAAGAGAGTGGGACATGGGACAGGTAAATTTTGATGGAGAAGATGTAATTCAGAAAGAGTTAAAGTACAGGACTTATATAACAAGGTCAGATTTGAGTTTCTATATATTCACAATGGAGGTGCCTAGGACGATCTGAGGGTGGCCTCCCTGAACAGCTTGAACTCTAGTAGTATTAGAACTCCTTCTGTTTGATGTGACAGAAGGCCAGCATACACTAGCTTAAGCAAAAAAGGGAGTTATATCTCAGAAACTGAGAAGTCCATGAGTAAACTAGTTTTAGTACAGCTGAATCCAGGGACTCTAATAAATGTCATCAGATATGTCTCTCACCATCTCTTGAGTCTGATTTCCTGTGTATTGGCTCAAATCTCAGGCAGGCCAATATGGCCACAACAGCAGCAGGCTTATCTTTTCCTGGCTTACTAGCAGAGAAACACTTGTTTCTCAGAGTTCCAGCGAAAGTTCCAGGGCTGATGTTCACTGGCTCAGCTTGAGACATGTGACCATCAGCAAGGCTCTCAATGGTCAGACTTAGAGCACATACCCACTACCGAAGCCAAAGGAAGGCTGAACCTGACTCAACCACTGAACCACATGGACGAAGAGTAGGGGAGTGGTGATTTCCACCCAATAATCAGCAATGTGTTACCAGAAGGCACAAGTTCTGCATGGATGTATTTTTCACAGTGACATCAGGAGGACTAAGGAAAAGACTCCAGTTGCTGAAAGGCCAGCATGTGCCAGGCTAGAGCAGCCTTGCCATAATAAAATGCATCCAGCCCCTGGAGGGAAGGCTACAACCCCAACCCTACTCTGGCTGCAGATTAAGGGATCCTTGGGCCCAAGTTTTCCCATGAATTGGTGCTTCTCCAAGATGAGGGATGGGATATTTCTTTAATGCACACAGCTGCGTACTTCCTGGGGAGGACCTCTTCTCCTGGTCGTCTGGCTGATACCCAATTGCCCCTAAAGGCCCTCTGGCCTACAAGTCCTCTACCCTCAGCTGAGTAGTACTTCCTTCCTGCTCTTCAGTTGTAGGCTATCTACACACATACTCCACTTCCACCACCAGTTCAAGACCTCCCCTCCCTGATGCTCCATCCTCTCCAGAGCATGTTTCCCACTGAGCCCCTCCTGTGGGCTGTACCACCCAAAGAGGCCAAGCCCAGCCTGTAACCCCCACTCATAGCCTAACTCATCCTTCCAGAGGATTCTGGTCTTCCAACAACCCTGACGGCTCCCAGGACAGGAGCAGTGGCCTCCTTACCTCATCACCACCTTCAAGGCAGAGGACAGAAATGTCTACACACCTCAAGGAAGGACAAATTGGACCAAATTATTTCATATCACAAGGCAAGAGAGCCAACAGCCAAACCAGGGTGGCTACCTGGAAGCGGCAACAGGTGTCAGGATTCACTTGGGCTGCAGCAAAGCTGCGAAACTTGCCTGGGCCCCTAGCCCCATCTTTCTGGGCCATGTCCTATCCCAAGCAAGAAGAGGCTGAGAAGTAGGAAGAGCTGACAAGTGACTTGGGTCTGGGCAGGGTCCAGGATAAAGGGGGAATGGGAGGCATGTGTAGCTGAGGTTATTTTTACCCAGATCTGAGCAAAAAGAGGCATGGGCTGGTCTGGCCAGCGCATCCCATCCTCTGGTACCTGGCCACAAAGTCAAGTGACCTGAAGGCAGGGCTGTATCTCCCCTCAGTGGGGCTCTCTGAGGCAGGACAGTTTCAGATCTTATTATAAGGCTCCATGAGGCCAGGCTTCTCTCCTCCTCAGACTGGGGCTCTTTGAGGGAAGGGCTGTGTTTTCTCAGGGCTCCCTGATTTGGGGCAGTGTTCTCCCTCAGAATGGGGCTCCCTAAGGGAGGGCTGTGTCTCCTCTCTAACTGAAGCTCCTTGAGAACAGGACTGTGTCTCCCCTCAGATTCAGGTTCCCTGAAGGAGCTCTGTATCTCCCCCTCACTGTGGATCCTCAAGGGCAGGACTAGGTTTCTTCAGAGTGGGCTCCTTGAGGCAGGTCTACGTCTCCCCTGAGACTTGGGCTCCCTGAAGTCAGGGCTGTGCCGCCCTCAGACTGGGGCTCCCTGAGGCAGAACTCTATCTCCCTTCAGACTATCGTTCTTGGAGAGCAGGGCTGAGTTTTCCTCACAGTGAAGCTCTCTGAGTCAAAGCGGTTTCTCCTCTCAGCTTGTGTGGCTCCCTGAGGGAAGAGTTGTGTTGCCCTCAGATTCAGACTCTCTGAGGAAATGCTGTATCTCCCTTCAGAATGGGGTTTCCTGAAGGTAAGGCTGTATCTCCCCTCAGATTCTAGTTCCCTCAGGCAGATTTGTGCATCCCCTCAGGCTTGGGGTCCCTGAAGGCAAAGCTGTGTCTATCCTTTAACTGCAGCTCTTTGAAGACAGGGTGATGTCTCACCTCAGATTCCTGTTCCCTGAGGGAGGGTTTTATCTTCCCCCCAGACTGTGGTTCTTTTGAGAACAGGGCTGTGTTTCCTCATAGTGGGGCTCCCCAAGGTAGGAAGGTGTCTCCCCTCGGACTGGGGCTCCCTAAAGACAAGTCTGGTTTTCCCTCAGATTTACCCTCTCTGAGGCGGGGCTGTGTCTCCCCTCAGATTCTGGGTCCCTGAGGGAGCACTGTATCTCTCCCTCACTGTGACTCTCAAGGGAAGAGTTGTGTCTACACAGACTGGGGCTCCCTGAATGAGGGCTGTATCTCTACCTCAGGCTGTAGTTCTTCGAGAGCAGGGCTGTGTTATCTCACAGTGTGGCTTCCTAATATAGAGCAGTGTCTCCCCTCAGAATGGGCCTTCCTGAAGACAAGGCTGTTTTCCCCCTCAGACTGGGCTTTCCTGTCAGGACTGCATGTCCCCTCTGACTGGAGTTCTTTGAGGACAGGGCTGTGTCTCACCTCAGATTCCAGGTCCTTGCGGGAGCTCTGTGTCTCCCCTTCACTGTTGGTCCTCAAGGGCAGGTCTGTGTTTCCTCAGAGTGTCTCTCCACAGACTGGGGCTCCCTGAAGTTGGTGCTGTGTTTCCCCTCAGAGGGGCCTCCCTTTGCCCAAGGCTGTATCTCCCCCTCACACTATGGTTCTTCAAGAGCTGGGCTGTGTTTTCTTATAGTTGGGCTCCCTGAAGTAGGGAAGTATCTCCCATCAGACTTGGGCTTCTTGCAATCAGGCCTGTGTTTTCTCATAGTGGGACTCCCTGAGGGCAGGGATGTGTCTGCCTTCAGATTTGGGCTCCCTGAAATCAGGATTGTGTTTCTCCTCAGTGTGGGGCTCCCTGAGCAAGGACTGTATCTCCCCCTCAGACTGTGGTTCTTAGAGAGCAGGGCTGTGTTTCCTCATAATGGGGCTCCCTGAGGTAAGAAAGTGTCTCCCCTCAGACTAGGGCTCCATGAAGACAATGCTGTTTGAACCCTCAGATTCACTGTCTCTGAGGCAGGGCTCTGTCTCCCCTCAGATTCTGGGTCCCCAAGAGAGCACTGTATCTCCCCTCCTGTGTCTCCTCAAGGACATGGCTTTGTTTCTCCTCAGAATAGGACTTTCTGAGAAAGAGCTGTGTCTCCCCCCAGACTCGTGCAGAATCCACTGGATTGGGGGCCAGAGGGAGGTTTGGGTAGCTGATGGGCAGATGTGAGAACTTCCCCCAGGTTCCCTGGAGACTCCCAGCCTTGAGGTCCTGGCCCCTCCCTAGAGACTGTGGCTCCTCTCTAGGGACTGTGGACTCAGGAGACTCAGGGAGTGCCTCCAGGAGCCAGTCACACATTGTCACTCCCGGTGACAGGCAATGTGGATTGGTGTCAGAAGTCACACTAGGCTGATGCCCATATTAAGAAGATAGGTATCATTCTGGGGTCATGGGTCACCCTGGATTGGGGCCCATGATCAGGATCAAAGGTTAGTCTTATTTGAGACCCATGATAAGGGTTAACAGTCAGGCTAGAGTCAGGAATAAATCTAGGGTCACGTGTAACTCGGGATGGAGGCCTTAGATCATGGTTAGGGAGCAACCTGTGATCAAGTGTCAGATTTGGACTAGAGTCTAAGACAGGTCTAAGCAGAGTAGGCTTGTTGGAGGACCTCCATCTCTCTTGCTTATCCAGTCATCACCATGCTGGGCCTGTCATCCCAGGAGAGACCCCAGAAGTCTTCCCAGAGGGGGTGACTGACAGGGACAAAGGCCCTAAAGCATGACAATATCTTCCTTAAGAGATGTGTGGAGAAAGGCATTCCTGGCAGAAGGAACAGCCTAGGCAATGCCACGGAGGCATGAAAGAGCTTGGTGTTCTACATGGCAGAGCCCAGGCTTGGGCTAGGTCAGGGAAGAACAGCTGAAGCCAGACTAAAGAGGGGCAGGGAGGAAGTTCCCTCAGAGCCTGAGAGCAGGGTTAGAATCCTGGGACAGAGGGAAGGCGGCATCAGCTATGGATTTTAGGAAGAATCATTCACTTATTTGTTTATTCAATAAACATGATAGAAGGCTGCTTGCCAGGCACCATTCCAAGGACTTGACATACATTTGGGAGCAAAATACCTGAAAATCCCTTCCCTCGTGGAACTTCTCTGCTAGCAGGGAGAAAGACAATAAGTGTAATAAAGTGAATTAACAGATAGTCTAGTCAAGGCTATGGCTTTTCCAGTGGTCATGTATGGATGTGAGAGCTGGACTGAGAAGAAAGCTGAGCGCCGAAGAATTGATGCTTTTGAACTGTGGTGTTGGAGAATACTCTTGTGAGTCCCTTGGACTGCAAGGAGATCCAACCAGTCCATCCTAAAGGAGATCAGTCCTGAGTGTTCATTGGAAAGACTGATGCTGAGGCTGAAACTCCAATACTTTGGCCACCTCATGTGAAGAGTTGACTCATTGGAAAAAACCCTGACGCTGGGAGGGACTGGGGGCAGGAGGAGAAGGGGACGACAGAGGATGAGATGGCTGGATGGCATCACCGACTAGATACGCATGAGTTTGGGTGAACTCCGGGAGTTGATGATGGACAGGGAGGCCTGGTGTGCTGCGATTCATGGGGTCGCAAAGAGTCGGACACGACTGAGCAACTGAACTGAACTGAACTGAAAGGATATTGTGCCTTAGGAGGTGATAAGCACAGTGGGGAAAAAGTCTACAGAAAGTGAGGGGCCCCAACCTGGGGGGAAGCAGTTTACAGTATGAAGTAGGGGAATCAGCCTTAAAGAGAAAGGTCAGGAGCCATAGTGATACCTGGGCAAGAGCATTCCAAGCAGAAGCATCTAACACCTAAGAGCAAGAGTAGGCTAGGAAACTGAAAACCAACTTACGGTTACTAAGGGGGAAGGAGACGGGGGATGAAATAAGAGCTTGGGGTTAACATATACACCTACTATATATAAAATAGATAACCAACAAGGACATACTATATAGCCCAGGAACTACATCTTGTATCAGTTTAGTTCAGTTGAGTCACTCAGTCGTGTCCACCTCTTTGCAACCCCATGGACTGCAGCACACCTGGCCTCCCTGTCCATCACCAACTCCTGGAGTTTACTCAAACTCATGTCCATTGAGTCGGTGATGCCATCCAACCATCTCATTCTCTGTCATCCCCTTCACCTCTTGCCTTCAATCTTTCCCAGCAATAGGGTCTTTTCTAATGAGTCAGTTCTTCACATCAGGAGGCCAAAGTATTGGAGTTTCAGGTTCAGCATCAGTCCTTCCAATGAATATTCATGACTGATTTCCCTTAGGATGGACTGGTTGGATCTCCTTGCAGTCCAAGGGACTCTCAAGAGTCTTCTCCAACACCACAGTTCAAAAGCATCAATTCTTTAGCACTCAGCTTTCTTTATAGTCCAACTCTTACATCCACACATGACCACTGGAAAAACCATAGCTCTGATGAGACAGATCTTTGTTGGCAAAGTAATGTCTCTGCTTTTTAATATGCTGTCTAGGTTGGTCATAACTTTTCTTCCAAGGAGCAAGCATCTTTTAATTTCATGGCTGCAGTCACCATCTGGAGTGATTTTGGAGCCCCCCAAAATAGAGGCTCTCACTGTTTTCACTATTTCTCCATCTTGTATAACCTATAGTAGAAAGGAATATGAAAAAGAATATATGTACATGTATCACTTTGCTTTATAGCAGAAACTAACACAACATTGTAAATCAACTATACTTCAATTAAAAAAAAAAAAAAAGAGTGGACCAAGAAGGAGTTTTTGAACTAGCAGGGAGGCCATTATGGCTGGAGACAAGAGTGGGAGAAGCAGAGGTAAAGGAAGGGTAAAGAGGGATCTCACTCAGGATCTGTGGGCAATTTGAACTCATGAGCAAATCACCGCACTTATGTTTTTAAGATCTGTTTTAAAGTAATCCGTCTTAGCGAAATAGTTAAATAACACCACAGAATGCAGTCACCAGAACTCCGACTGTGGAAAGCCAGTAGACAGGATCCCATCCCAATTTCTTCCAAGGAGAACTTGCAAGGAAGAGGGGCAGAGAGATGGAGGGAGACTGTCTTGAATTATAACGTGTGAGCCTTATTTAAACAAAGAACTGGTAGAAAATAAAGGCATTTGTGAGGCAAAGAGGGAAAATTAAATAATGACTATTTAACGCTGTTTAGGAATTTGGGTAGGTTGGGGTGGTTAGCATAAAAATGGTATTGTGTGACAATGGTATTGTGGGTCTTTTTTTTTTTTTTTAGTTCTTATTCTTTAGAGCTACCTATGGAGATATCTGGGCTTCCATGATAGCTGAGTTGGTAAAGAATCCACCTGCAATGCAGGAGACCCTGGTTCGGTTCCTTGGTCAGAAAGATTCGCTAGAGAAGGGAGAGGCTACCCACTCCAGTATTCTCGGGCTTGCCTTGTGTCTCAGCTGGTAAAGAATCTGCCTGCAATGCAGGAGACCTGGGTTCAATCCCTGGATTGGGAAGATCCCCTGGAGAAAGGAAAGGCTACCCACCCCAGTATTCTGGCCTGGAGAATTCCATGGACTGTAGTCCATGGAGTTGCAAAGAGTTGGACGCAACTTCACTTACACTTTTACTAAGATATTTACAAATAAAATGATAGATCGATGATGATTTAAAATGATCATGGTTGGGGTGAGGTCACAGAGGAGTTCCTTCTGGAGTCATCCTTGTCTGTGCCCAGAATAGGCATTCCCCAAGGATAGGACCATGGTCTCCGCTTCCTCTGTCTCCTGAAGCAGGAGCTCTCCCCTGCCTTCATTTTCCATGACTCAGTCTCCCCTCTGTGGTAGCTGCAGACATGCATCACCTGGATGGATCTCCTGTCAAGAAAGAACTTGCCATTTCAGCTGAAAGCTGAATTCAGTGAGCTGACAGCCTCTAGGAATAGCGCCTTCAGGATCCACCACAGCATTTGAGGTGAAGGCCTGCTCTTCCCAGATGGCCCCCAGACACTGAGTGCACACAGCAGGGTTACTAAGGCATCTGTGTGCCACCTTGGCTCTGCAGTTCATGGTCAGGCTGGCAGAGGCTCTGTCAGAACTGCATCTCAATTTGCGGTTCTCCCTGCTGGTTCCTGCCTTGCCATTCACAGGGATCTCCTCCTTTGTCATCTCCTAACATCCAATAATCCTGAATCCATCCAGCATCTGATCACTGGAGGGCCTGAACTCATGCACCTAGAGTTGGCAACATCACCTCCTCTCGGCCCCCAACCATTTCTGAGCTCTAAACCCCAGGCTCCAGGATCAAGGGATGGTATAGTCCATTTCAGAAGCCGTCCCTGGTCTTTTTCATTTCCCGATCTCAGAAGTCAGGACAACTCTGTCTCCATCATCTATACTCTATGGACTTTGTTTATTTTCCTAGTGCAGCTGCAGCATCATGAGAACGTCCCTCCAGTCTCCCACTCAAGCAATGCTAGTTTGCCCTAGAGGGGTCGCCAGTGTCTTAAGTCACTGTGACATCCCCAGTACTTATCACAGGGCCAGGTCAGTGGAGGTGGTGATACAAGAGGGATGGGGGAATACTATTCCCTGCAAGCTGTTACAGACAAGATGAAGGGATTATTGCTTCTTTAAGCAACGGGCCTCTCCTGCTTCCACCAAAGCACAGCTTGGAGTTAATAAGTATCTGCTGGGGAAGTGGTGGGCAGTCCCTCTCGATGGAGGTGTCTTCAACTCAGAAACTCAGAAAGGGCAAAGCCTGCTTGCATCCACCCAACAATGTGGACGGCTCTGGAAGGGGCATCCTGAGCAGTGACTCCCCAGGCCAGTTCCTGGTTCCTACCATGAAGGCCAGACTGTGCTGTGAGTGCCTGAGCAGGGAGCCTTCAAGTAGTGCATGCACGACTCGACTCCAGGAGGTGGGGGAAGACTGGGGGAGGCAAGAGTGGCACCCGCTGCTAGGATGCGGCAGGCAGCCAGGAAGCCAGGCAGGCTCCAAATGAGTAACTGCAGATTCTTTCCTGCCTTGCCTGTCATCACGGGGAAAGGCAAGTGACTCTCTCTCTCTTTCCCCCTACACCCTTGCACTCCTTGGATTCCTGCATCCAGAAGGGAGCTGGGGCTTGGGCCAGAGACTGGAGACTGGTTCCAGGGATCCAGGGGGAGAAACCTCAGAACAGAATACTCCTGAAGAAATCCATTCAAGAGGACAGGAGAGAGCAAAGAGCGGGAGGTGGCTGCAGCCCCCTTCCCAAACCTGGCAAAGGCCAACTCCAGAGGCACTCGGGCTTCAGATAGGGTGGGGGATGTGGAGTGGAGATTCGAGTCTCTGCTTCCCACACCCTCAAGTAGTCTGTCTCCTTGCTCCTCACCCCCACACACCTCCAGTTTCTGATATCCCTCCCCAGCCCAAGAAGCTTCCCTAGACCATTAGGCAGGTGAAAGGATGGTTTCATCAGATCCCAAGGACTCCCCAGGCGTAGGCCCCTGGGAGACCTCTCAGTGCCTCAGGACATAGAACTGGACATGCAGGAACATAACTGATCAAAACAAGGTCAAACTGACTCATGGTTGAATTTTTCAGGTTTTTGTTTGGTTTTGCTATTTTCCTTTTCCTGCGCCTTCTTTCACTTCTGAAGTTGTTTTGTGCCTTTTGCTAGGTAAGGAAGGGTGGGTCTCCCGGGAGAACAATTCTGAAAAAACAAAGAAGTAATTTTCATTGTAAAGAATCTACACAGAAACTATTATTCCTTAGTCACCCGCTTCCTTCCTGGGAGTTTGAGGACTGCAAGGGCATCCAGGGGCCCTGCCAGTCACTCTTACTGCCACCAGCCTGCCCACATAGCCCTCCAGCTAAGGAGGGGGTGTCGTGTGGACACCCCCCAGGAGAGAGGAGAGCAGCCACCCCCAACTGGGAGCCGTCAGATTTCCACCCTTTCTCCATTTTCCCAGGACTTCCCTGGTGGCTCTGATGGTAAAGCATCTGCTTACAATGCGGGAGACCTGGGTTTGATCCCTGGGTTGGGAAGATCCTCTGGAGAAGGAAATGGCAACCTACTCTAGTACTCTTGCCTGAAAAATCCCATGGATGGAGAAGAGTGGTAGGCTACAGTCCACAGGGTCGCAAAGAGTCGGACACGACTGAGTGACTTCACTTTCACTTCCACTTTCCCCCTCCTGCTTCTGCCCCCATTCTGGGCCTCACCAAGAGTCACTTGGCTAAGTGGGGTCTTTGTTTTTTGTTGTTATTGTTTAGTTGCTAAGTCACATGTGACTCTTCTGCCACCCCATGGACTGTGTAGCCCACCAGGCTCCTCTGTCCATGGGATTTTCCAGGCAAGAATACTGGAATGGTTTGCCATTTCCTTCTCCTAAGGATCTTCCCAACCCAGGAATCAAATCCACGTCTCCTGAAGCTGTCTCCTGCATTGCAGGTGGATTCTTTACCACTGAGCCACCAGGGAAGCCCCAAGTGGGGTCTGGCTGACTCCCTCATATTCCCCAATACTCAGCCTCCTCTCAAGTACCCAAGCTATCTGTCCTCAGAGAGAGCAGAACTTCAGCAGGCCAAAGGACATGCCTTAACTGTGGGACTTCATCAGCATTATTCTGCAGGTGATCAGGTGGTGTGTGTGTGTGTGTGTGTGTGTGTGTGTGTAGAATGGGAAAGGGTTTATGAGAGCCAAAGCTCATGGATTTGCCGTTCCCATCTAGGACTCCTGGGGCACTGTGCCAGCAGAGGTGACACTCCAGAATGAGGACACAATTCCACTGCCTTGCTAGAGAACTGAGGCCTGAGTGGGGGTGCTGGCTGGGCACAAGGAGTGGCAAGGACCTCTGACCCCTGAGCCTAATCTGGCCTCCAGAAGTGAGAATGGCTGAGGAGATGGTTGGTGACTCACTCTTCAAACACTTCCTCCCTGGAGGAATTGAGTCCAAGCCCCAGAATGGCCAGGGCAAAGGCATCTCCACAGTTCTCTCGTCTGGGGAAGCGCTTCTGTCCAGGCTAACTGATTATATTTCCATAGTTTAATAGTTTATATATTTATAATGGTTTATGTTTAATAGTTATATTAAATATAACTGATTATATTTCCACTGGAAGGAGGTGGAAATCTAGGGGGAGTACAATAGCTCCGCAGGTCCTTCCCAGGCAAGAGATGCTGCTGACTTCATCTCTGTGCCCTGCTGCACAGCACAGAGTCTGGCACATGGCAAACTATTAATGAATGTGAGACGAAGGGAGGATGGGAGGGAAGAAGTGTAGAGAGAGAGGGAGGAGAGAGAGTAGAAGATGAGTAGACATGGAAGGGAAGAAGGAAAGGGAGGGCGGGAGAGAGAAAGCAAATACTAGTATCCAAATAAGCCCAAATCGAGAAGGGGCTGGACGCTCATCCTTTCCTGGCTTTCCCTTGTCTCTCTATAACTCTATCCTGCTCCATCAGTGGCCAGAGTTCCCCGCGCTGTAGGGAGGAAAACCCCAGTGGGTCCGCAGGGAATTCCGTCGCACCTGCGGGTCACCCAGCGCCTGGAATAGCATCTCCTTCAAGCTGCCACATATCCCGCAAGCGCCCAGGGATGCGCAGCCCTCTCCGCCTCTCCAGAAAAAACCGCCCTCCCCTAACTCCTATCACAGTCACTCACCAGCCACCCTATCCCACTGCCACCACCGCCACCTCCAGCCTCGATCTCACCTTCTAGAACCCTTGGAAAGAGGGCAAGGTAGCCACCTGCATTTGGTCCACAAGAAGGAGACCTTTCAGGGCGCTGCGCCAAGAACCTGCGCCTCAATCTAAGGACGAATAAACCAAGCCCTGAGGATGAACGGTGGAGACTGGATGGTCCGATGTCAGCCGCAGAATCTTGGAAGCGAGGCATCGGAGGCAGGCGGCCCAGGTCCGGGGGTTTCTCTGTACCTCGGTTTCCCAAGCTGTAATATAGGGAAGGCGGGAAGAGGAGGACTCCGGTTGTTTCAGGTCGGATGCGCGGGTTCTGGACTCGCGCGCTGGGAAACAGACCTTCCTTTTCCGCGCGATGGCGCTAGAACTTAGGTTCTGCGTTCTTTCGGAGGTGCTCCGGCCCGAGACGCGCGAGGGCGCGGACATGCCATCCTTCCTGAAGCACGACACTAGACTGGTCATGAATGATCCGAGAGCACAGCCGGTATCTAGCGCGCCCTACTAGGTCGCCAGGGCTCGAGGAAGGCACCGGGGATCAAATAATCGGGCCTCACTTGCGCCGTAACTTCCCTTCGTGTGGCCTCTCCCGCGCGAGGGATGAGTTGGGGAGATTGAAAATGGATCAAACAGTGAGCCCCACTTTTCTGGGGCACTTGCAGCCCAGAACCTTAAGAAAGTCTCGGCCTTCAGCCTGAGGGATTAGAAGTCACGATTTGTCTTGTAGTCCGGCCCGCCTGCACCTACCCTCCGAGGTGCAGAAGTGAAAAATGGGGAGATTGGGAGGCCTCCTAGAGCAGATGGCTCTAAAGGTGAAAGAGCAGAGCGCCCTGGGGTGGGGCTCAAGGAGCGTGCGGGAATGGGAGATCGCAGTCAGGCTCTTGGAAACGTCGTGAGCCACGCACAGAAAAATGGGGCAGTTGGGCTCTCGGGATTCCCGGAGATGCGGTCCCAAGGGACGAAAGTCTACCCACACCTCGCGGTTGAGGATTGAAGTGTGAGACTGGTGGGGGGAGCGCGCAGACTCCCTACTAGCCAGGGCGCCCCCCAGCCCCGCCCCACACCTGCGCGGCTGCCCCGCCTCTGCCGAGCCATTGGCTAGACCCGCCGCCCGTCAGACGAGCCCCCAGGGCCCGCCCACGCCCACGCCCGGAGCGGCGCCTCATAGCGCCAGGACCACCTAGGCAGCGCCACTGTGTCAGGCTCCCCGCCGTCGGCCGCGTGGTGCGCCGCTCGCCTGCCAGTTACCGGCGCGGGGCCGCCCGCCGCCGGCTCGGGGCGGACCATGCGCCCGACAAGCCCGCCGCCCGCCCGTTGGTTCTGCGTGCTGACCGGCGCCCTCGTCTGCGTCCTCGGCCCCGCGGTGAGTGTCCGCCGGGCAGCCCGGAGTCCCGGCAGCTGGGGGTGGAGCTGGGGTGACGGGAGCCCGGCCGTGTGCTCACGTCTGTGTGGAGGGGATAAGGGGCGCGGAGCGTGCGGTCTCGTCTTCGCTGCGCCTGAGACTGGATCTAGACCCGAGGGCGGCGTAGGGTCTCCCTCGCGCTTAGTCCCTTCCCGCGCAGCCTGGAGCCCGTTCTGCGTCAGAATCTGGGACACTCGTAGAGGGGCGGCGGGAAAGAGCTAGCTCCAAACTTGCCTTGCGTGTAACGGCTGTGGGTTGGCGAAGTCAGTGAACGCAGGGTCAGGGACTGCGGGCCACTGAAATGAAAGGTCTGGTAGACAGTAGGTTAGGGGGAGGCTGTGAGGGTCGTCGTTGTGTGCTCTGCCCGCCGGGAGGTGTCTGTGGGGCATTAAGTTACTTGTAAGAGTGACATTCAGCAGCAGACCAAGCACTGAGCGCCCCCCTCCCCACCCCGGAAGGGGCCTTGGGGATCAAGTGACTGGCAGGCAGACGCTTCCTGTGCCCTCCTACTGAGCAGAGTTGAAAGATGTGGAGCCCAAGGTGGAAGGTGGTGGGCAATGAGGAGTTGGGGTGGTGTTTATTGGAGAAGGCCAGACATGTGCATGGGAAGGGAGCAAACAACCAAGAAGAAGTGGCCACCCTCTTCCTTGCACTTCTGCTTCATCTCCACATGGGTATGTGTGTGTGTGCCCCTGGTACCCATGTGCCCCATGTGTGGGTGTGCCCATGTGTGTGCCTAGTGGAGTGGGGGACACTCACTTGGGTTGCAGGGCAGATTCTGGCTGAGGCAGGAGATGCATGGGTCAACTTCCTGTAAGATCAGGGAAGACCTGAAGACTACCCAAGCCCATTTTACAGATGGGCAAAGTGAGGCCCAAAGATATCAGAGCCACACCTGTCCCCCACCCATCAGACCTGGACTGAAGCTGATTTCTTTCTATCCCTCCCCTGGAACTTGAGGAATCTGTGGTTGTTGCTTGGGCAGAGCCTAAACCTGTGGGTTCCAGGTCTGGCACCAGCTCCAGGTTGGCTGGTGGGTGGATGGAGTATATGGGTCATCTATAGTCTCTTCTGTCCCATGAGTATCTCCCTGACCATCACCTCCACCAGGGCAGGAATCTCTGTTTCCATCTCGCTAACGTGCTGCACACGTGGGCTGGAATGCTCATTGCTTGTCCTGGGAGCAGACATTATGACAATTGGCATAATTCTTCTCTCACTGATAGCTATGGTGAGACCCACCTCCTGAGCTCTCAAAGCCCCACCAAGTTCTGGCCCTGAAGGCACACTCTGGAAACACTTACAGCCTCTCAAGGTCGCAGAGCTTCCAGGCCTCACCAGCAACCCTCTGGCTCTCCCACCCCTGAGCTCTGACCACTCAAATTTTCCATGGATGAACCAGGGATCTTGGGACCACCACTGGCACCACATTCTCCCATTGCTGGAGGCTTCTCAGTCTAGGGGCAGGCTGGTTTCAGTGGGGTCCCGTCTCCAGCTACATCTGCCCCCCACCTCTTGAGACAGTTCAAGCCTGGCCCTTGCCATGCCTACCCTCCCCTGTCTTTCCACATCTTATTTGGTTAGTTCCCAACTCCAGCTCCTCCTCCAGACGGCCTTCCCTGATTGTTCCAACCCACTGAGCCCTTCCCACTCTGACCTCACTCTTCAACCCTAGCCTGGGCCCTTTTGACCACCCCATGGGATCAAGGCCTAAGGTCTCTCACCCTCCCATTTTCCCTGCAGCCCAGTGCAGGGCTGGGCCTGCAGAGGGAGGAGAAGGGACTCACCCGGGAGTCGGTGAGAGCAGGCTGGAATGAGGGGCCCCTATTTCCCTCTCTACTTCTCCCTTCTCCACACAAGCCACCACTTGCTCCCACACCAAGTAGACACCAGGCAATCCTGCTTCAGCCAGACTCGGGGAAGGGGGGTAGTGTGTTATCAGAGTCATAAAATGGCAGCTGCAAAGTTCAGTTTGAAGACCCAAGGCCGTATCACTCCTGTTTATGGAGCCCTGACCTCAGCCTGGGAAGAGGAAATTTCTGAACAGGGAAGCAAAAAAAGGAAAGAAAACCTCCAGTGTCTCAGAAGAGGAAGTCTTCTCCAAGGCCACCCTTCAAGCTTTCCACTGCCCCTACCCCCTGGAGAGTAGGCACAGGAGCTCCTCATTGGTAGCAGAACTGCTCAGGCCAGTGCCCAGCCCAAGGGCGGAGACAAGAGGTGTCATAGAGAAGGGGCAGACCCATGCCCTGCCCTGGGAAGATTCTCCAGCTGGTAGCAGAGAGCAGAGCCAGTGACCCAGGAGAACCAGCCCAGCCAGATGTGGGCTGCAGCCTTTTAGAACTGGGGCAATGGTCACTCACAGGAGCAGTCAGGGAAAGCTCCCTGGAGGAGGCAGGGCAGTCCCTAAAGAGTTTGGCCAAATGATCCAGTCTTCCACCTGAGCCTATGAGACAGCCTCTATTGGCAGGACAAATGGGCCTGTCCCCAGAAGGAGGAGGAAGCCCTCAGCTCCCCCTACCCCATCTCCCAGAGGCTGGGTTGGCCCAGGGATTCAGAGAGGCCTGGTTCCTCTGACTTCACTGTGAGTCTTACTGGCCATCTCCTAAAGCTTCACCTTGCCATAGGCATCCTGCCCCAGCCATCTGCTTCCAGCTGCTCCAGGAGCTTCCATGGCTACCCAGCAGTCCTGGCCCCTAGCGGGCCACCTGTGGTGTTTAGGAAACACGGCTACAGAGGGGTCAAGTCTCCTCAAGTCAAGTGAGCATGTCAGTTAGGCCTGCCCAAGGCTCCCAGGGGTGAGGGGTGGGCAGGGCTGTGCTGGAAGATCGAGCTCCCTTCTGAAGTTTCCACCATCCCATGCTGCCCTGACATCTATCTTTCCAGACATTTCTAGAGCTTCCAAGATGAGTAGCCTGAGCTGTGTCCTCAGCGCACTCCATGGCCAGTTGACGTGGAGAACATGTTTCCTCTCTGTGGAACGGCCTCTGTTTCCTCATCACAAAAAGGAGAGTGAGAACCCTTGGCCCAACATGCAGGAGAAATGGGAAAAGAGGCCAGCTCCACCTTGGCTGGAGCCATGTCTTCCCCACCCCACCCCATCCCACCCCATCTCACTCCAGCCTCACAACTGACTATGAAAAGGGCTTGGCCTTCCAGTCAGGACTTCTGTGGTTGAAGGATATGAAAGTGCTGTGTGAACTGTGTGGCAGATTGTTCCTTCCTCTGGATCCCCAGCCTGGGAGCCTTATGGACCCTTCTTCAGCTCTCTCTGTCCCCCTTGCCCAGGGGTTTCCAGCGAAGGCAGGAATCCTGGGCACAGGGGGTGGTATGTCCTCTTGGGTGGCCAGACAATATGGGGCATGAGGTTCCAGGCCCAGGCAGGTGACAGATCCTCTTAGGGAGGATTGGATGATGGGCCCTTCTGCATGGTGGCAGCCTCGTAGCAATCCAGCCTGAGGAGCCACTTACAGGGGCTCCTCACTGTGCCCCTCTGGCTGCGGATGCAGGAATGGGGTCTGGGGACTAGACAAAGCCTCATCCCTTCCTCCTTGCTCCATCTTCTCAACCTCCTAGACTCCTCCCTTTCCTGTCTGACCTCCCCAACACAAAGCTGTTCTCACTGTACCAAGGAAAATGCAGTGTGTGTGAACTCTCTCACATGCCTTAGATGTATTTCAGAAGAAAAAGAAATACAATCTAATCTCTCTGCCACTTTATGGGTTTTTTAAAACTTTTATTGTGAACATTTTCAAGCATATAAAAAAACATAGAGCAAGTAGTATAATGAACATGGAAATGCCCATTTCTGGGAGTGATGTCACCAAAACAGCAGTATAGGAATTTCCAATGTTTGTCCACTCCAAATTTCTAGATTTGAAAGTCATTAACCATTAATATTTGCACCATTTGCTCTTTTGGCTGAAGTATTTGAAATTATGTTATAGATATCATAGAGCAAATTATTTTAAGATGCATCTCTAAAATCAAGGGTATTTTCCTGTATACCATCATTACTCCTAACAAAATTAACAGGGATTCCTTAATAGCTGATATTCAATAGCTGATATCCCCTACTAACATTTAATCAAGCATCACAAGATGTGTGGTGATATTATCAGGGGCAGAAGGGGTGTTGCATTTACTGCAAGGAACTTTCCTGCCTTGCCATGATGGGACTGTACAGTGAGCTGGCAGGTGAGTGACAGGAAGAGCAGGGAGCCTTGAGCAGGTGGGTGGGCAGCAGGCTAGATTTCACCAGACAGGGCTCAATCTTATCTGCACCCCCTCTCATGCGGTTCATGATGTGAAGGTCTGTGTCGCCCAGGATGTGCCTCCAGCCATCTTGAAAACAAGTTCTTCCTGCCCAGGGGAGGGTAAGAGGGGTGAGGGGAGAGGAAGAGGTCACCAGCCGACATGTCAAGGACTCACGGCTCCAGGTGCTGGTGCCCTGCTTTCTGCGGTTGATCTGACACCAACATCACCCACAGACACCATATTTGAAGCTGAGTGTTATTTCTGCAGTGGTAACCAGGATGACTTTCAAAAGACAGAGGATTGAAGCCTGAGTCCCTACTGCCCCTGCTTAGCAAAGTGACCTCATGGTAACAAAGGTAGTAAAGGGCCTCTTCATGGTGATCCTCTGCAAAAAACCTGAAAGGCTTCGTGGCCCTCAGTAAACCTCACAAGAAGGGCCTTTTAATGGGTCCAGGCTTAACACCAAGCTGAACTCCTTTGCGTTCTCTTAATAATAAGAGCCTTTATCCTGGTATCACCTTGAACTGTGGAAAGTTCTTTCTTGCCCCAGACCCAAGCTTGCGTCCCTATGTCTCCCTCTTTTTCTTACCCTCAACCCCCCAACACAATTTCTCACTCCATCCTCCTACTACTCCCTAGAGTTCAACCTTCCCCAGGATTTTTATTTATTTTTTGGCTGTGCCGCCAAAAATGTGGCATGTGGGATCTTAGTTTCCGGACTAGGGGTCAAACCTTTGCCCCTTGGATTGGAAGCACAGAGTCTTAAGCACTGGACCATCAGGAATCTCCAGCCTTCCCAGGATTTGCAGAGACGGGAGGCTTTGGACTATTGGCCAAAGAACGTGAAAATACAGGTAGGGTAAGAGAAATCAGACAGCAATAGGGGGCAAAGGAGAACCAGGCTTGAGACCTCTCTCTGGTGGACACTGCTGCCACTTGTGAGTGGGAAGGACATTCAGGCTGCCTGGGATTCTGCAGGGCTATCATGCTGGAGCTAGGCTGGCGTCTGGGCACGTGGGGCTGGGCTGGGGCTTTGGCAACAACTGGTAACCCTTGTCAATCCCCCTGTGTCCTTTGCATGTAACTCTCAACACAACCTTGTTGTAAGTGGTGCTGTCATGGTTGCCAATTCTACAGGTGAACTGAGGTGACTTGCCCAAGTTTGCCCAGCCAGGAAGTGGCCAAGAGTCTGCTTCCAGAACTCGTGGACTTATCTAGGCTATGCCATCTTATAAGAGTAACTACTTCTTCCAAAGTGGCTATGGCATGCCACATGCTGCCCTGGGACTTTAGAGATAGGTTTTAATTAATGAGATGTACACATCAGAAGTGATATCAGGGAATTGTCTCACACATGTGCACCTGTGTAGACACCACCCAGATCAAGCTATTATACCTTCCCATCAGCCCAGCAGATGCCCCTGTTTCTCTTCCCACTAAGATAATCATCTCTACTTCCTTTAGTGCCCTCTGAAAAGGCGGGAGCCTATTTCTCCTCTTTTCTGTTACCTCTGGATCCCATGATTTACCTCACTTCCTGTGCCTGACCCGACTCTTTCCTTCTCCTCCTCCTCTCCTCTCCACCCTCACTTCTTCCTTGACTACAAGATCTGCAACTCCTCACCAGTTCAAACACAGAAACCAAAACGAAGGGGACATCCGGGAAGCTGGTTTGTGGTCTTATGTACCTTTGATCACACTGCTTTCTCTCTGAGTCCTCAGTTTCCCCTCATGACCCTTTGATGCTCCGTTATTTCAGTGGTGGTAGGGAGGGGCTTAAGTAAATCATGGGATGTAACATGGTAATGGGAGCCCCTGCTCTCTCTGCTCCCTTTCCACGGCTTTTTCCAGCTATCCCTAGCAGGAAAAAAAAAAAAGAGAGAGAGAGAGAGAGCTCTCCTTTGACAAACCTCAGAAACACAGATCATCCATGGTGGCCCCCAGTGCTCGGTACCTTAGAGGCAGGAATTTCTTTCTCTTGTTTCATTGATTCCAGCCTGTTGCATTTTAGATGCTCTCGGAGACTAGCTGCTCCTCGGAGGGACTCAGGTGCCCCCACCACCCTGCTTCTGCCTCCCTTGGCTTCTTCTGCCATAGTTTTCTGGCCCTGGGTGAAGCGGGGGCTTCTTCTCATCCAGGCCAGTAACTGTGGTCTCAAGCTTCCCTTGAGGGGAGTTGGGTATGGCCCCCAACACCTGAGGTGGGCTCACCCCTCTCTTGCTGAGCCCCCAGCACCTAACAGCTAGAACTCCCAACATCTTCACCCTTTGCCCCACCATCTCAGCCTTTACCCCAGATCTCAGGGGCCCCCCATTAGGAGGAGAAAGCAAGGCTCTCTCCCAAGCCCCTTACAGTGGGAATAGACAGGAAGGGGCGTCCTGAGCAGGTGGAATTAACAAGACATGGCTAATCCAGACCCCCAGCCAGACACTCAGGACTATACTGCAAATCCCCAGGCAGTTACCTCCAGCAAGATGGCAGGAGACACAGGATCAGAACTGAAAGGATGCTAGGGACTGCTTCATTCTTGCCTGAGTCCCTTCTTCTGGGCTCAGGAATGCCTGTCACAGAGATGGTATTGGGGAACTAGACTGGCCTGAAACTCTCATCTTAACCCAACTGCAAAGTGAAGGCTTCCCAGGTGGCTCACTGGTAAAGAATCCACCTTCCAAGCAGGAGATACAGGTTCGATTCTTAGTCTAGGAAGATCCCCTGGAGAAGGAAATGGCAGCTCACTCCAGTATTCTTGCCTAGAGAATTCCATGGACAGAAGAGCCTGGTGGGCTACAGTCCATGGGGTTGCAAAAGAGTCGGACACGACTGAACAACTAAACAACAAGGTAGGACTGCCTTTGAGCCCCACTTTCTCCACTCCACGTGAAGTAGAGGAGACAAGTTAGGAGATGTAGGCAGTGGTGGGGTTTGGGAGGGTTGGGATGCCATTTTGATGTATGGGCTTTGACTCCGAGGACCATCAGAGATTTGATGCAGGAGAATGAGAATGAGGACACACAGTTTACAAAGATCCCTCAGGTTGCAGGTGGTGGGGCTGAAAGCTTCTGCACTAGTCCAAGCAGGAACTGATGAGCCCTGGCCCCTGCCCACATCTCCAAACTCATTTCCTGATGCTTCCAGCACCCCTTACTGAAGCCACATCAGACTTCTTGCAAAGTTGACTGTGTTAGGCATTTTCCTGCATCTGTGCTTCTGCACACACTGTTCCTACTTTCTGGAATGTCCTTACTCCACCTCTAATTATCAGACTCTTACACAACCTCAAAGGCCCACCACTACTGTCCATTCTCTGTGAATCCCACACACCGGCTATATCCCTTCCCTGGGGCCAGTAGACTTGGCTATATCTGGCTGGGAATTTTCTAATTTTGTGTGTCTGGAGTCCAGCGGGATAATGAGGATGTTTAGAATCGGGAAGTATATAGAAGAGGAAGTTCAAAGTCTGCCCGAATTCCTCAGTGATAAGACTAGAGGGAGCTGCCCTGGCCCTGTCCTCCAAAGGGCGATGGTTGACCAGATGGCCTGAGGCAAGGCCACAGAGAGGGATTGATGCTGTCCAGACCAGTGGCCGGAGACTTAGGTCCCTTGGGGAATGTGCGTTGCTGACTGACCTCTGGTCCCTCTCTGGGTCTCTATTTCCTCTACCATTCTCCAGATGGGGCACAATACTCGGCCGTGGTGAAAGCAGAACTCCTCTTCTAGACCACCTTCACTTTACTCAGAGATATCCCAGGCGACCCCAAGGGCTCCTGCCCTGCTTCCACATAGTGCCTCTCAGGAGAGACTGTTACTGTGCTTCTGGGGGAGCAGAGTTGCCTAGAGAAGTTAACCCTGCAGTCTGCACCCTCAGAGAGTAGCAAGCGGAAACTGCCAGGAGCCCAGGGATGCCCTCAGTGATCGGAAAACAAAGGTGTCCTGGCAAACAGCAAGGCCATAGCCCAGGCTTATGAGGGCTCAGCAGGGACTTCCCTAGTGGTCCAGTGGTTAAGACTCCATTCCCAATGGAGGGGGCCTGCGATTGATCCCTGCTCAGGGAACTAGATCCCACATGCCGCAACTAAGAGTTCACACGCTGCAACTAAAGATCCTGCGTGCCGGAACTAAGACCCAGTGCAACCAACTAAGTAAATAAATATTATTTAAAAAAAAAAAGAAGAAGAAGAAGAAGGCTCAGCAAATGAGGGCATCCTTGGTCCTAGTCTCAGAGCACAAGTCTGGACTCTTGGTTACAGGGACAGAAAACTCAACTGGCTTCAGCCATACAGAAGGGTATTGAGTCATGTTGCTGGAAGCAGGGTTGGCTTCAGGCATGGCTACATTCAAGGGCTCAGATAATGTCAAGAAGATCCCATTTTTCTCCATCTCTTTTTCCTGCCTTAACATGCAGCTGTCATCACTGGGTTCTACTTGGCCACCAGGTAGTTCTAGCCCCTGCATCCTCTGAGGTTTCCAGTCCAGTGGGCAAGACAAATCCACTTACCTAATTGCTTAATCCGAGGTCCCAGGAATGAGCTTCCTGGCTCTGAGGAGTGTGAATTGGACCATGTGCCAGGCACTATGGCCAGGAACACTCTAACTGGCTTAAGTCTGGTTACATGTTGATCCCCTGAGAGAGGGTTCATCAGAACCTATGGACTAGGAGAGGGGAAGGACATGATTTCCCAGACAGGACGAGGATATGCCACCGGAGGAGTTGTAAAGAATGACCGCAGGCAGTAACTGATGTCTACTACTCACTATCCACTCTGCTTGCACATTGAGGAGTGCATGCTCCTCCGCTTCAGTCATGTCCGACTCTTTGCGACCCCGTGGCCTTAGCCTGCCAGGCTCCTCTGTCCATGAGATTTTCCTGGCAAGAAAACTGAAGTGGGTTGCCATGCCCTTCTCCAGGGGATCTTCCAAACCCTGGAGTTGAACCCGCGTCTCCTGCTTTGCAGGCAGATTCTTTACTTGCTGAGCCATTGGGTTTAACTAAAATTGGTTGAGGGGATGATGGCAGCTGAAAATGGGCAGAAGAGGCAGGCAAGGCTGGGGAAGCACCAGAAGGCAGAACACATCCTCTGACTGAGGACAACAAGCTGGGAAGGTCCCCTTGGGACAAGTGTGCTCCAACAAACCAAGAAAGACCAGCGGTGGGGCACAAGCTGGGTGGCCAAACCCCGGATTCCTCTTCCAGAGTCCACCTCCGGGATCCCTCTGGCCACCCTTGTTCCTATGCCCCAGCAGGATGAAACAAACACAAATCCCTTAAGACAAAGCACCATGAGAATTTTCGACACTTTGGGGCAAGAGGGGAAGCGTGTGACCCAGCACCCAGACCTCACTCACCCATGAGCCATTAGCATGAAGGCCACACAGAGAAATGTGGGTTCCATCTTGGAATGTTAACTCTACCAGTCAGCTAGGGTAAAAATATGAGCTGGTAAGTCATTTAAAGGACTTCTCTGGTAGCTCAGCTGGTAAATAATCCGCCTGCAATGCAGGAGACCTCAGTTCAATTCCTGGTTCAGAAAGATCCCCTGGAGAAGGGATAGGCTAGCCACTCCAGTATTCTTGGGCTTCCCTTGTGGCACGGATGGTGAAGAATCCACCTGCAATGCAGGAGACCCAAGTTTCATCCTTCGGATGGGAAGATCCCTTAGAGGAGAGCATGGCAACTCACTCCAGTATTTTTGCCTGGAAAATCCCCATGGACAGAGGAGCCTGGCAGGCTACAGTCCCTGGGGTCACAAAGAGTCGGGCACAACTGAGCGACTAAGCACAAGTCATTTAAAAGCTGACATATGGAAAGTAACACCGATCTATTATGGAGCATGATACAGTTGTTCATATAACTGTTTAAAAGAAAAGGTATGAGATTTAAGATAGTGGTCCCTCTTTGGAGTCACGTGCTTACAGTGGGATTGACTTGTCTAGAGCAATGGTTAAAGTCACACCCTTGCTGCCTAGGGGCCAGACAGGGATCTCCTTAAAAGAAGGAAAAAAGGGGAACCCCCAACACACTTGTGGTCTCCCCAAAACCCTATTGCAAGAAACCTTACAGTCATCAGGGGAGGGGGCCAAAGTCCATTTGGCCCATAGGGAAACTGAGGGCCAAGACCTTGTCCCAGGGTGAGGGGGACAAGCTGGAAGAGACACTAAGAAATTCTGATTCTGGAGCAATCTTGCGGGACTCTCCCCACAGCCCTGTTGGGGACTGTGACATTCTTCTCCCTGGGCAGAGATGAGGAAGTGGGGTGGTAGCCACCTCCCTAGTGCCAAAGAGACTGACAGAAACTGCCACCAGCCCAGTGGTTCCTTTACTGAGGCCTTTACCACACCTTTCTCCACAAGACCTGACTCCCAAGACCTGTTTTTTCCGGCTATACTTGGGCAGCTGTCATCCCTACTCACATGTCTGCCCCAATGCCAATATCTCCCTGGCACACAAGTTTTACCCTTAATCCCTGGCCAGGGCACAGCGGAGGGAGGGGAAAAGCCTGGGCTTCTCAGTGACCTCTGCGAGAGGAGGCCTGGTTGGATCATGAGCCATTCTAGAGGGTCCTCTCTTACTTCTTGAGACTTCCCTCACCCTCACTAGATCTGCTAGAGCTTGAATTATTCAGAAGCTAAGAAGCAGGGGTGGAGGGTCTGGTCAAGGAGGACCGGCATTCCCTTCCCAGACTGGTGACCAGGAATGGGGACAGAGGATGAAAGATGGAGCCAGCCAGGAGTCTGGACTCCTCCCAGGCCTGGCTCCAAGAACCAGAAGCCAGGGTCCAACTTAAAACAAGGTGGCACCTGCTGGGCCCCACTCATCCACAGAGACTGAAACAGGGACCCAGGGCTCCCAGCCTAAGCTGGAGGATCCAGTGGGCCAGCTCTGGGCTCCAAGGAGAGGCCCTCTGACCTCTGTCCAGAGTTGTGCCACCCACAGAGACGGTGTTATTACAGCCACAGTACTGCTGGAACCAGCAGGGAGCCATGACAGGGCCCTCACAGCAGAGGGCTTTGCGGGGGACACTGGACAAGAGTTTGGGGTCAGATCTAGGTCAAGGTCAGACTTCAGTCTAAGGTCAAGTTCGGACTGGGGCTGGGGTTCAGTCTGGAACTTGGGTCAGTCCGGTGACTGGGCCTTGCTTAGCCCCATGCTCCTGGAGCCCCCGGACGGACTGGTAGGCTGTGGATGAATGAGGTTGATGGGTCCCCCTCCCTGTCTCGCTCCCCCAGGGCGGCTGGGCGGTGGGGCTGCAGCAGGAAGAGTGTGACTATCTGCGGATGATCGCGGTACAGCACGAGCAGTGCCTGGAGGAGGCGCAGCTGGAGAATGAAACAGCAGGTGAGGCCCCTGGTGGCAAGAGAGAACCCTCCTCCCTCCACGTAGCCCACCTCCCTCTCACCGTGAGCCCTGCTCCACCCTCAGGTCGAGGCTGCCTGGCGACAGGGCCATCGGATCACCTGGTATCACCCTCTGATCTTCACTCCCCAATCTTGTGCTCCCCACGTTTGGCTCAGCAACTGTTGGGTGAGAATGGAAGGAAATAGAGGGCTTCCTTTAAGAGCTGTTGCTGGAGCCAGACTCACAAGGGAGGGCAGGATGTGGAGAAGCAGAGAGTCTGGGAAGTCAGAAGGTGCCAAGGCCGACTGCCTTTGGCGGGTGGGGAGCGGGTGTAGAGTTCATGCCTCTCTGGGAGGGGGAAGGGCTGAAGCAGTGGGGTGCCTGGGCCAGCTCTGGGTCTCTCTCCCAGAGGTCACCTCCCTGAAGCTGGGATTACAGCTACATAGCAGCCTGGCTCAAGAGCAGGGAGCATTTGTTCCTCCTGGCTCCCCTGTCCCCCCATCTCACTGAGGCTGACAGTCATGAACCCCAGCCTAAGTCCCTCCTTCTGGGCTCTGATTCCCACCTCCTGCAGCACTGAGTGTGTGCAGCATCACGGATGGCCATTGCCTCTCCCAGCTCTCAAGGAAGGATGGCCCTCTGTCTCCCAGGCCCCTGAAACTATGGCCTGGGGGAGGGTCAGCCAGACCTGCCTACACTTTGTACGCCCCCCCGCCCCTGCCTCTGCAGCAGGAAGTCAAGACCAGGCTGCACACAGCCTTGGAAAGTCTCAACAGTGAGATCCAGGATCATGGGCAGCCCGGAGAGGCCCAGACACCAGACTCTAGGCCCCACTAGAGCACCTCCCAGGCCATGAGGGCTGGCCACCCTTGTGATCCCAATGAGGTCATTGCTGGCGCAAGGTGCCTGTAGGAAGCCAACACTCTGTCACCAGGCAGTAGGCCTGAGATGCAGAGGAGGCCATGAAGGGTCTGTGGGCGGTGAGTCTGCCCATGATCTTGTGCAGGACTCTGTGTGTTTGTGCACATCTGGCTGTGCACTCCTGGCCCATGTCTGTCTAGGGCTGCATCTGTGCCTCTGGAGCCTGTGTTTGACTCTGAGTGTCTTTGTATGTTTGAGGCATATGTCTGTGTAAGCTCGGACCTGCCTGGATATGTCTGCCTGGTGTGTGCTGTGTGTGTGTGTGAATGTCTGTGGTATGCTCAGTCGTGTCTATACATGTGTGTCCATGAGTTGTGTGTGTCTCTCTGTGCCTCTGTTCGCTTATGTCTGGTTCCATGTTCAAGTAAGCCTACCTGTATGCATGTTTACATGTGTGTCTATGATTCTATGTGCCAGGGAATGCTTGTCAGTGTGTGTGTCTGTGCACACACATCTATAAAATGACACAGCAGAGGCCCCCACCCTGCCTTGCCATCCCCCACCCAGGCTGAGCTTTCTTTCCCATTGAGGTTGCAGCCCCACTGTGGGCACGCATAGCCAGCCTGGGCCCTGGGTCTCTGTGGGCCTGGTGACATGTGCGGTGGGACCTGTGTGGCTTCCCTGGGGCAGACACACAGAGAGTACTCCCGGACCCAGCTCACAACCACAGGTGCTCCCGATGCCCAGCATTTTCTTGGCTGTCAACCCCTTTCAGCTTCCCGACCCTGCAGTAAGCCTCTCTGACTAGGTACTGGCCCCTCTTCCTTGGCTCCCCCAAGCCCCACCCTGTCCACCAGCCTGTGCCCCAGCAGTTCACAGCTCAGCCCCGGTGGTACTGAGATTCCTTGAGGCCAAGTGTGGCCGCCCCGGGGGTGCAGAGCCCAGGCTCCCTCCTTTCTGTGCCGCTTCCGGTGAAGTTGAGCTCAGGACACCCAGTTCTGAATCCACTCCTGATCCGGGTGGCCACTGGAAATCTAGAGAGCCCGAAGCCTGGCAAGAACCCAGACGCAATAGCTGGCCTGCAAACCAGGGCATGCCCAGCATTGTTAGGGCCATCCACAGACCAGCCAAGCAGAGTTCCCAGAGAGAGGATCTCGAGGCCTTCGGACCAGGCAAAGGGCAGGCAGTTTGCCGGAGACCTGGAGCTAGCTGCGCAATGGCTCTGTCCCTCAGCTGCTTGTCTGTAGAATGGGAGGGTTAGATAAGTTCTTAGTGTAAAGAGGGTAGAACAATGTCTCCCACATATAAAGGCTGCATAAGTGTTTGCTGATGATACCATTAACAGCATCTAGCAAGATTTGGCTGGCAGCTGCATGGCCTCCAGAGATGTGGGCACAGGGATGGAAGAGAGAGGGGAGCCCTAGTGAGGCCACTCGGGATAGGACGGGTGGTAGCGGATGGGGTCCCCGAGGCAGGGAGCCTATGCTCTCTGGCCAGGCCCCGGAGGTCCAGGTGTTCTCAGCCTTCAGCTGCAGGTGCCCCCTGGCTCCCGCAGCCCCAGAAGGTATCCCTCCCCTCCCCACTGCTGGCCCGCCTTAGTATCCAGAGGCTCAAGGCTCTTCCCCAAGTGGGGATGTCCTTCCGCCTCCTCTTCCCAGGCCCCGTTCTTGGGAACTCGTGAACCTTCGGACCTGGGCTGGGCTGGGTTTGGCCCAGCTGGCGTTGACTTTGGCTCAGGGGTTGGGTTTCATGAGTAAATCTATGGGACTGGCAGTGTTGCAAAGAGACAATTAAACCTCCCTCGGGGCGGGGCATCCAGAGGAGTCCTTGTTCTTCTGGGGCACCCAGGCCCTGAACAGGCAAGACCACAGCACTGGCATCTGCCTATTCAAGTGGACCCCTAGAGACCCCACTGTGCAGGCTTCACCAGCCGAGGTGAACAGGTGCGCAGTGGAGAACACAGCCTGTGATACAGGGTTTTATCCGAATTCACTCCCTAATCACCAGCCCCTGTCACGGTTCACAATTTTATTGGATTGGAGGCATTTGTTTTATGGTGAGCTTCTCCGGTGGCTCAGACGGTAAGTAATACACCTGCAATGCAGGAGCCCTGGCTTCGATCCCTGAGTCGGGACGATCCCGTGGAGAAGGGAAGGGCTATCCACTCCAGCCAGTATTCTTGCCTGGAGAATCCCATGGATAGGGGAGCCTGGTGGGCTACAGTCCATATGGTAATTTGGTGTTGTTTTATGAGTTTTATGAAGACTCCTCAAGAACTAGATAAACCCCAGTATATTCATCACCCTATCATACCCAACAGCTCCTTTTTATAACAACTGTTTTCTACTGCCTCCTTTACTGTTCTAAAATGAAACTTAGGACATGCACCTTTTTTTTTTTTAATGATGTCCTAATTATAACGTAAAACAAAAATAGAATAAAGACATGTATAATAAAATACCGTGTACACATTCCAGCACAATCACACCAAAAGATAAGAAGACAGAGTCTAAAGGTTGTACCTATAAATATAAATTCTGGGAGTGTGAGAGCTTTAAATGTAGATTGATATATATGCTGGTTGCATCACTGACCCAGGTTCATGGGCAGCATTGCCATAAGTAATGTGATTTTCCAAAACATTGAACAACTCTTGGTAAAGTTCAGAGCACACAGCAAAGCCCAGCCTTCTCTCCCTTTACTTGGCTGCTTCTTTCCTGGAAAACTTGTACTGTCAAACCCGTACAATAAGCGCCTTGTGTTTATCTGTAAGATGGAGTAAGAGTCTAGCCTCTTGTCATTACAAAATGTTTTCGTCTGTGCAAACGCCCAGCAACTCGTTTGAGAGTCCCAGATGCTACACAACTCACCGTTGTGCAGGACTGCGCAAAATGCTGGCCTGGTATCCCTGTCGCCTGTGCGTCGAATGCTGGGGAAGCTCTTCCTCACAATCTCTGCAACGAACAAACCCCCTCCACTGTTCAAAACACACAAGGGGAGCTCTGTCTCTCACCAAAAACCGTGGACTTGTAGTTATGCTTCCTTCCCCTCCCTCCCTGTCTCCCCTCTCCTCAAGGTGGGAGCCTAGACAAGGAGGAAAAGAGTGGGTGCCTATGGGCTCAGGACCAAGGCTGGAGGCCCCTGGTGACTACGCTGACCCGTGTGTCCTCTGCCTTCACCCCACAGGCTGCGGCAAGATGTGGGACAACCTCACCTGCTGGCCAGCCACCCCTAGGGGCCAGGTGGTTGTCTTGGCCTGTCCCCTCATCTTTAAGCTCTTCTCCCCCATTCAAGGTAAGAACCTCAGGTTGAAGGGCGGGAGCTGGGTGGCAGGAGTAGAGGTAGCTGGAATGAGGAATCACCTCTCAAGGAAGTGAGAAGGCAAAGGGGGCGCTCAAGGGGCTAGAGCAGTCGGGGTGTGGGGGGCCTTCCTGGAAGAGGCTGCACTATTAGTTCTCTGAAGGGCTCATGGGATCTGATTAGCTCTTCCCAGAAAGATAAGCATGTGGGAAGGGCTCACTAAATATTTGTTTAGCGATTGATAACTGATTGACAGTTATGGCTCCCATGTTCCCATTTTAGGGGGCTGGTCTTGGTTCATTCTTTCACTACCTGGAGGCAATGACCTTTCAGACTCTGCGAAACTGGCCTTTCTTACACAACTTGTCAGGTCCTGCTTAAGTGAATATGCGCATATAAGGCAGAAAAGAAAAGGGGGAACCTCTTCAGGAAATGGGCCGTCTTGCTACTGAATAATTAAAGGGGCTTAGGGCACATAGTCAGTCATGCTTTCATTCAGAGAATGTTTATTTAACACCTACTAGCTTGACTGGCACTGGGCTGGACAAATGCAGCATGGGTCAGAAGGATAAAATGCTCTGTGTTCAGGGAGCTCATGTTCTAGTTGGAGAGACATTTAGCAAGAAAACATATGCAAATATAAGTAGTAAGCAGTGCTGGGAGAGAGAAGAGGCAGAAGCAACCTAAGGCAGCTGTCCTGGCGGCCTCTACAAGGAGATGATACTGGGACTACTGTCTGAAGATCTGGGCTGGGAAAGAGTCTCAAAGATCCTGGCCCGGGGGTCGCTGAGAGGATCCACAGCCTGTGGTATGAGCCCTGAGGAAACTCAGTGGAGGCCACGAGAGCTCGGGAGAGGGAGGAGGGAACAGGGAGCAGGCGGGCAGAGGCCTGGAGGACTGACAGGACGTGGGCTCTCCTGAGTTCACTCAGAAGCCATGACGGAGGTTACGCAGGAGATGGACACAGTCCAGTTGGGGATTTTTAACTGATAACTGGTTTCTGTGAGAAGAGAGGATTCTGGGAGTACACATGGGGAAACCCAACCCCAGGGCAGAGGAGAGATGATGACGGTTTGGACTTAGGTGGACGGCAAGTCAGGGGAGGGAAGCAGGAAGGTGGGGGAAGAGGGAGGGAGAGATCAAGCGTGCCCCCCTCAGGTATGGGTTTGATGAGCTGGGGGAGGACAGGAGGAGGAGCAGGGCTGGGGTGAGAAGGGGTGGTGATGGGCAGGACCTAGATAAGAATTGAGAGGATGAGCAAAAAGTCTCTCTCTCCAGGTGACCTTTCCCCCTCTGGGCCTATTTCCCTATTTGTAAAGTGAGAATGGGAGGGGGATCTAATGGTCTCTGTGAGGCAGTCGTGTTTTGCTCCCCAGTGCTCAGGGATGCGTGCTCAGCAGTCAAAGAGATCTGGGTGCTGTCCTTGAGGGTGGCCTCTGTGACATGCCTCAACCACAGGCATGTCACAGTCCAGGTCAGCACCCACCTAGCCCAGCCCTCTTCCAGGGGCACCCAGCACCTTGGCAAGTAGTAGCTGAGCTCCCTGGGGCAGCTCTCATCATGCTCCCTTCAGCAGAGCCTGGCAACCAGCCTTCCTTCAGATCCCTGGAAGCGCCTGCTAATTGCATTCCACTGTGACACTATGCTAATTGCATCCCTCCCGAGGCTCCTCCTTCTGTCCCTGCTGGAATTGAGAAGGCAGCTCCTTCACTTGAGAACCGGAACTCTAGCCCACCATCTGGCTAACGCGGAGGGCACCAGCCTCACTGGGGCCCCCACCGAGCCCTCAGGCTGATGAGAGAAGGCAGCTCTTCCTCAGGTGGAGTCAACTGCTCACTGAGCCCACCTTGTGACAAGCTGAACAGGAAGTACACTTTACCCCTCCGTGTCCATCAGCCAGATGCCCTTGTGCAGTGAGCAATCTGCACAGCTATCCTTGGTGGCCTTAGCCTCTGAAAATGATGGTGAGGAATAGGAGACTGGGTTAGGGGCTGAATCTGTAGGGGAAAGAGGGTGTGTTTTCCTGGGCAACTAGATGAAAAAAGTGTAAGCCAGGAAACTGGCCTAGCCCAGTGCCCCTTCCTCTGCAAAGTCCTTTCTGCCGCAGTGGCAGGAAGGAACCTCACAGTGGAAAGAGACCCAGCCAACTGCTCCTTCCTGGAGATCCCCGCACCCCTAGCCATCCCTCAGTTCCCTATCCAGAAAATAGGGTGACAAGTACCTCCTTCAAATGGCAGCCAGGAGGATTCACGGAAATAGTGAATAGGGAGTTACCTGGGATGCTCTGAGCGCACAGCAAAGTTTCGAAACATTAGACATGTGCAGTGACCCTCCCCGAGCTCAGGAAAGCTAGACGCCTCCCGCCTCCTACAGCTCTGCGCCTGGACACCTGAACTAAGTCCTCAGTCGCCTCAGTGCAGATGAGGGGCAAAGTTACCTGGGAAGACTGTGGGGACCACACCTGCTCTACCCTGTATCTCCTATGTGGTTTTGGAAAAGTGATCAGCCTCTTGGAGCTTGGCTTCCCAACTGTGATAATTGAGGGGCTCCAGAAAGATAATGTGCCTAAAGTGCTCTATCCAGTACACCTGGGGAAAGTTCTCAAAACGTCCGTTGTGATGATGGTGATGGCGATGATGTTGACGGTGGTGCTGACGGTGGTGGTTCAGGTGAGGAAGCAGCTAGAGGGCAAGGATGTCAGGAGCCATCTTCTTTCTCAGTTCCTCCTCATCAACTCGCTTCATCTCTTTCCCTAATCTTTTCTCCTCCCACCTTCTTTCTCAACTTCTTACCTCCTCCTCCTACCTGTTCTCTCTCCTCTCATCCTCTCTGCCTCTCCTTTCTCCCTCCTCCTCCTCGTCTCCCTCCTCCTTCTCCCTCCCTTCCCCACAACAAGCCTGGCAGGCGGGCTCTCGGGCTCTCTCCTGGACTCGGTGTCTCTGTAAGGAGTCCTGGGATAGAGGCGAGGGGGCTCCTCTTTGTCTTGCCCATTTCCTATCCAGCCCCTCCCTGCCCTCAAGAGGGGGATACGAGGGGGTCCCCCTCGCCTCACATGGCCCATTAATGGTCCTGTCCCTTGGCTGCAGCACCGGGCCTCCAGGGACAGAGGACAGTGCACTGCCCTGGAACCCAGCCTCAGCGCTTCCGCCCCGAGATTCTGCAGTCCTGTGCGGCTCAATTCTTCTCATGCTTGCTACTGCCTGGGCAGGTGCTCCTGCCAGGAACTCCCACTTCTCCATGTGTCAGGACTTCACATCTGTGCCTTTACAAGATGTCCTCCAGCTCTCACCCACCTCCTGCCTTACTCTGGTCCCTCCCCAGCAGCACATCTGAACCCTGGCCCCAGGGCGTGGGAGGAAACCCAGACCCATAGGCCCAGGCAGACTGACGCAGGACAACTGGGCAGGCCTGGGCCCCTTACCCCAGCCAGAAGGCTGCTGTCTGTACACACGGGACCAAGAAACCAAACGACACAGTAGCATCCATGGCCCTGTGACAGGGGTCAGCATTCAGCTCATGCCAAGGGTCAGGGGTCAGTCTGTGCCAAGGATCCAGGCTGCCTGTGATGAGGATCAGGGTTTAAATTGCCCTGAGGTCAGGTTTATACACAGAAGGGGGCAGGAATGTCTGCCCTGTCATCCATGTGGGAGGGTCCGCTGGTGGCCCTGGAGGGGCTTCTCCCTGCCCCAGGCTGCCCCATGATGTCCTGGGCATCTAGGTCAGCACAGCTGGAACCTGATGCTGCAGCGGGTGGTAAGAGTAGGGCTGAGCCCACAGATAGACAGCCTCCACGCCTGCTCCTCCAACCTGCCAGCTCCCACCTCAACCTCTCTCCTCTCCGCCCCACCCTCCACCCAGGCCGCAACGTGAGCCGCAGCTGCACTGAAGCGGGCTGGACGCCCCTGGAGCCTGGCCCCTACCCCGTTGCCTGTGGCTTGGATGACAATTCATCGAGTTTGGATGAGGTGGGCCTCCATGCACCACACACACACACACACACACACACACACACACACACACACACACACACACACATGAGTGCCCGGGCCTGTTGCCTCCTTCCACTCTCTCCCACCAAGGGGCATGGTTGCCCTCTGTGTAGGAGCCAGGACTCCTGGCATCTGCCCTCCCCAAGCCTCCTCCCTCTCCAGGCACACATTCCCCTGGCTCCCCTGAAGGGTCCAGGAGGATGACACACAGCAGCAAAGCTGAAGCATCACCCTGAGGCCAGCCCACCCTACTCCCTCACAAGAACCTTGCTCCAGCCCTGGACATGGCAGGGCTACAGAACCCCTCCCCCTGTCTCACACAGAGGGGAAACCGAGGTACGGATCCTGGAAGGAACTGGCCTCAGATACCCAGCAGCCAGTCAGAGACAGGGCCAGGGCCATTGTCCTCAGTGCCAGGGCAGGGAGCTGCCCTGGAGCAGACCATCAGTGGTCTCTCCAAGGATGTGGAGCCAGAAGCCAGGGAGAGATACTGATGAGGAGGCTGGAATATGACTGGAGTCCCGAGCTAGGAGCCCCTCACAGCTTTGATGTGTGAACACAGTCTGGCTGTCTGAGATGACTTCTGTCCCACTCCCGATGCCCTTCACAGATAGGGACTTTTACTTCTCCCAAGAGGGCAGCAATTTTCTCAGAGGCCTTCAAAGCCCACCAGATCCTCAGGCAGGATCTAAATCCACTAAATCCTTTCTAACCACTGGCCTCTGTTCCAGCAGGGAGTGGGAAGTGGGGAGGAAGGAAGGGCTGCCCAGTGACCGTGGCTTTGTGTGTGCATCCTAGGGGAGGGGGCAGCAGGAAGCCCTCAGCATCCAGCTTTGTCCCACCTCCCCAGAAAGGCCAGAATGCCCTCCTCCTGCTAACCCCAGCCCCGGCAAATCACACATTTGTGACACTGCCCACCCCTAGTGTCTTTTTTGGGCTTCCCTGGAGGCTCAGTGGTAAAGAATCTGCCTGTCAGTGAAGGAGACTTGGGTTTGATCCCTGGGTCGGGAGGATCCCCTGGAGGAGGAAATGGCAACCCACTCCAGTACTCTTGCCTGGGAAATCCCATGGACAGAGGAGCCTGGAGGGCTACAGTCCATGGGGTCACAAAGAGTCAGACAAGACTTAGCGACTAAACAGCAATAGTGTCTTCTTTACCATTGTCTTCACTGGGGAGGGAGGGCTTTGTGTGAGGGTCTGAAGGGTGAGCAGTCTTATGCCCAAGGATACCAAGCCCAGAGTTGGCCCAGAAGTTCTGCTGGACACATGACTGAAGGATGAATGGATGGGCCAGTGGAACGTGTGGCATTTTTGCTCCTCCCTCCACTGACATTTCTCCTGTGAAGGAGCAGAGAAGAGTTGAGATCAATCCCTACCCCCACCCTGGGAAGCAGCCCTGACTCGTCTGTGGAAACCAGGGAGTCAGGGGGGTCTGGGGACTGGGAGCCCCAGGCCTCAGCCTCCTCGTCTGCCAGGGCAGGGGAGGGAGGCAGGATATATAGGGCACCCCGCCCCTAGGTGAGCGCCCCTCACCCCACCCAAGATCCTCACGCCCCTCCCTCTAGCAGCAGCAGACAGTGTTCTACAGTTCTGTGAAGACCGGCTACACCATCGGCTACAGCCTGTCCCTCGCCACTCTCCTGGTCGCCACGGCCATCCTGAGCCTGTTCAGGTGAGGACCAGCCCGAGCCACAGGCCTCAGAGCAGACCGACCAGGTCACTCCGCACCCAGGCATGCTGTTCCTCGCTCCACGGTCAGCCCCTGTTAAGTCCTGCCCCAGCTCCCCTGCCAGGCCAGCCTCCCCCCGAGGCAGCAGGCCACTCAGAGTGTTCCCCTGCGTCAGCCTCGCCCCTCAGAGGGTGCCGGTCACCGGGGGATAGGTCACCAGGGGCCTGTGCCCTGGAAGGAGGTATGGCAAGCCAGGCTGCACACGTGGATAGGATGCCGGGCTTGAGGGTAGGGTCCGCATTCAGAGGCTTCGAGTCCTCGCCCCTCTCAGCTGGATGTGTTGGATGGGGCGGGGGTCTGAGGCCCTCTTCGGCCTCCCGGATCTGGCCGCCTCCCACAGGAAGCTCCGCTGCACACGGAACTACATCCACATGAACCTCTTCATATCCTTCATCCTGAGGGCCGCCGCCGTCTTCACCAAAGACTTGGCCCTCTTCAGCAGTGGGGAGACGGACCATTGCTCCAAGGGCTCGGTGAGGACCCATCCAGGCCTGCCGCCCTCTGCCCTCTCTCCTCTTCTCTCTCTCCTCCCTCCTGTCTTCTCCTTCCCCTCTCTCTCTCTCTCTCTTTTTCTCTCTCTCCAAAGACAGCCAAACTCCTGTCTGACCCTCCCTCCCACAGCAGGCGGGGGTGCTTGGCTATCTGGGGGTTCACACACCTCCTCCTGCCGATGAGAAACACCTCTCCTAGGTGGGAAAGGGGACACTCGGTGCCACAGCCCATAACCCCCTTCCCGCCTCCGCTGCTAACTTCCCATGGTGAGACCTTAGGGAACTCCCTGCCTCAGTTTCCCCATCATGCAAGGACATTTGAGCTTCCTTCCAACCCTCCTCCCTGCCATCTGCATCCCCAGGGCTCTGCTCACTGTGCCCCCCTTTTTCCTCCCCCCATGGCCACCTGGAGTCAGTCCCACCCCACACTGCCCTGCTTTTCTTTGTTTCTTCCCCTGCCGTCAGTCACTCTGGACCTGCCTAGGGAAGGGAGATTGAGAGCATTTAAAGAAGTCATTGCCCATCACTAAGGAGTCCATCTCCAGGTGATTCTGAGCCCCTCCCTGAGTGCCCCGCAGCCCTGAGCAGAGACAGAGAGCTTGAGACCAGTCCTGGCTCCCGTCTACCCCTTGTGGTCAGTGACTCACTGCCTCATGAGTGACCTCAGAGGTAGTGTGTTACTTCAGGGGTCAGCAGTACCTTCTCCCCAAAGAGTGAGATTGAAAGTGAATCTCTGCAGAGAGTGATGGTAGAATCTCAGTGTCTCAGGGGGAGCGAACACCAAGAGGAACCCCCTGGCCATTCCCAGAGTGCCTCAGATGACCCTGCCTGGGAGCTGGGCTCAGACCCATGGGACATGAGCCCCAGAGCCTAGGGAGCAGCCTGCAGCCTCCAGCACACTTGCTGAGAATAACTGTGGCTTCCCTATTCATTAGCAGCTCTGTGAAGCTTTTCTAAGGCAAGAAGCATCACAGATAGTTGTCCTGTTAAAGATCTGAGTTATTCTTGCTGTCAAGCAAATGGGGGAGGGCAAGGGAAACAGACTACCTATAGCAGGAGGAACCTGAGGCAGGACTTTCCAGCCAGGAGAGGAGTGAAGTCTGCTCTCTGAGGACACTTCAAAGCCAAGGGCACAGGAGAGAATGGTGGGAACCTGAGGTCAGTACAGGGAGGAGTGAAAACAGAAGACATCTGGAGGACGGTGTCTCTAAGCTCTGGCTTACATGTATCTGGGCTCACTTTGAAATGGAAGATTGTTTCTGGGAGAGGACAAAGGGTCCAGAAGACCTTCTGATCATGCCAGCTGGGCCTCCCAGAGCCCCTGATTGCCCTCCCCAGGGGTGTCCCTGACTTCTCCCTCGTCCTCACCCACCTGTCTAGGGAACCCATTCTTCACCTATCTTCTTCAGCCCCCAAGAGGAATGAGCACCCCTCCCATCTCCTCTTTTTCCTAATTTCTTCATCCTCCTTCTCTTCCTCTTCTCTGTCCCTATCTTTCCCCAACAATTCCATCTCACCGCCCCCATTTGCTTTACAGCTCACAGCCCCCCCCTGCTATAGGCAGTCTGTCTCCCCTCCCCTCCCCTGGCCTTGAGGCTCCTGAGACAGTCCACAGCTCCTCTCCCTACACGCTCAAGGGACTCTTGCTAATAAAAGCAAGAATTCTCCCTTATACCTCTTCCAGCTACTTTCCTTAGTAATTGGAATAAGGTGATTGAGTAGCAGAGGTGGTAAGTGGATGGATTGGTAGCTGGATGGCTGAGTAAATAATGTGTGGATGACTTGAGTAGGTGGAAGGATAGAAGGATGAAGTAAGAAAAATTGGATAGATGATGGGTAGAGGGGTGGGTTATATTGGTGGGGGGATGGACAAGCAGATAAATGAATGGATGAAGAGATGCCCAGGGGTCTGAGTCTGTAGTGGATGTCTGGTACATAGATAATAGATGAATGGAGAGATTGCTGGGTGAGTGTGTCGATGGCTTGGCAGATGGAAGATGCTGCTTGCCGACAGATGATGTGTGGATGCATGGTAGGTAGAAAGATGGGTGACTAGACAGTGGATGCTGGGGGTAGGTGGGTAAGGATATGGATAAGTGGATAGGCGGGTAGATGGATGACTGGGTGGGTAGATGAGTTAATAGATATATAATAGGAAGATAAATAGATAATAAATTCATGGGTGGATAATTAAAATTGTGAGCTTATTCCAAAGCATCTGATGGTCTAAAATTAGAGCTAACGGGGAAGTTGGCTGTACTGCAGTTCTTCACCTGACAGAAATCTGGGCAGGCAGGGACCCCTGCTTGCTCCAGTGAGCCCGCTCCCTGCTCCTCCCCTGCAGGTGGGCTGCAAGGCGGCCGTGGTCTTGTTCCAGTACTGTGTCATGGCCAACTTCTTCTGGCTGCTGGTGGAGGGCCTCTACCTGCACACCCTGCTCGCCGTCTCCTTCTTCTCCGAGCGGAAGTACTTCTGGGGGTACATATTCATCGGCTGGGGTATGGTACCAGGGAGGGCTGCCAGGATGGGAACAAGGGGACAAAGCTCGGGGAGTTCTTTAGAGGGGCGGGTACCAACCCAGCCTGCACCCTTAGGTCTTGCTGGGCTGCAAGTCCTACCTGTAGGACACTCGGCCAAGGATCGAGAAAAGTCCTCCAATTGTCTGACCCCTGAACAGGCGCCCTCTGGCTCCAGCTGCACCTCGGGCTGACCTGTGGGACAGACAGGCTCTCTGAACATCCTTCCACTTCCCCTTCACCCCTCGAAACACACAGGGATGCTGCTAATCTATAAAGCACCTCTGCCAAAAGGAGAGAAAGACTCCCCCTTTATGTAGACAGGCACAGTCCCTCAGTCTTAAAGCTTCGCCCCCTCAGCAGAGTATCTCTGCAGAGTGAACTGTCTATGTATGTCACTATGAGTGTCCGCATTGGAAACCCTCCCTTTTCTCTCCTTGTCCCTCCTTGGTTCTTCCTTCTCATCTCTCCCTCTTTCTCCCCTGCCCTCTCCTCTTTTTCTCTCCTTCGGTCCTGACAGGGGTGCCCAGCACATTCACCCTGGTGTGGACCATCATCAGGATCCACTTTGAGGATTATGGGTGAGCTGTCAGCCGGCCCCCTCCTCCTGGCTCCCAACACTCAGGGCAGATCCCCTGGGTGGGATCAGGAGGGGCTGGGGAGTAACAGCCTCGGGGCCAGTGGTTTTTAAAGGGCTCCGGGGCAGAGCTGGGGACGGTGGGAGGAGGACTGACTCTCTCGGGCTGAGTACAAGCTCCCTCATTCTCTCCCACCGTCCCCTGCCCCAGATGCTGGGACACAATCAATTCCTCACTGTGGTGGATCATAAAGGCCCCCATCCTCGCCTCCATCTTGGTAAGGCCTCCTCCCACCACTTAGGGATGGGGAGACTGGGCCCGGAGTGGGTAGGCAATTGACCAAGGCCCCACTGGACATTCACGTCTAGGTCAGAACTGAAATCTAGACTTCCTGATCGATGCCTGAGGCAGGACTGTCCCCAACTCTTTCCCCAGAAGTTCTTCCTCTAGAGTAGAGAAAGCAAATGGGGAGGTCCAGCCCTTGAGGGTGTGAAAGAGGGTTCCTGGACGACTCTTCCGAAGAGGGAAGAGCTGGGGAAAGGTACAATAGACAGGTAACTGGGCCCTGGGGGAAAAGGCCATCAGTCCAGGGGACTAGACACCCTGCCTCCCCTCTCCCACCTAACCTTGGACCCCCACCCACCAGGTGAATTTCATCCTGTTCATTCGCATCATTGGAATCCTGGTTCAGAAACTGCGGCCCCCAGATGTCGGGAAGAGTGACAGCAGCCCGTACTCGTGAGTACGGGCCCAGGGCCCTGGCCCTCCCAATATCTCCAGCTCCAGTCCTTAGATCATTCCCCATTCCCTAGAAGCTCCCCTCCAAAGTCACCAAATAGCCAGCATGCTCTGCCCGGCTCCACCCCATGGCCTGGCTCAGTCCACACATCCCCACCCCTACACTCACCTGGCCCATGAGTCCCAGGCCTACTTCTCTTCACGACTTGCCGAGAAGGGGATCTGCCCTGCTGTGTATCTGCTGCTAAACTAGGGAGCTCGAGAAGATAGTGGATAACCTGTGTCCTGTTCACACCATGCGCCCAGTGCCTGACTCATGCCTGGCACAAAAATGGGATGTGGTAGCTGGATGCCTAGGAGGAGCCCCAGGTCTACCAAGGAGACAGCCATATTCGGGACTCAGTAGCCCCAGAGAGTAGTAACAGCACCCGCAGGTTACACGCCGGGCACGTGCAGTGGGGTTTCCAGGCTCCATCTCATTCCGTCCATATCGTCTCCTCCAAGTGTTAGTCTCTCAGTCATGTCTGACTCTCTGTGACCCCATGGACTATAGCCTGCCAGGCTCCTCTGTCCATGGGATTCTCCAGGCAAGAATACTGTAGTGGGTTGCCACTTCCTTCTCCAAGTCTCCTCCAAATTGTACCCACTTCACAGATGAGGAAACTGACCCATACTCCCTCCTCCTCCTCAAAGGTTTGGGAGCACATCCTCATGGCGGGGGGAGGGCACAGTGCCCGTGGAGACAGAGGTCATAGCCTTGCTTGAAAGGTGTGAGGGGCATTCCTGTGCTTGTGGGGATGAGAGAACTGGCAGGTTTCATGAGAACAACTAGGCTGGAAGACAGAACTAGAGAAACACAAAGCAGGTGGCTGTGGGAAGGTGAGTCAGTCTGTACACCCACAGATGGGAACAGGAGATTGATTATCTGCACCGCACAGACAAGGCAAACCTGGGGCGTCCCACCAGGGCCTTTCAGTCCTGGGATTCTAGAATGTTCTCCTGGGCCCGGCTTCTCTCTGGGGAATCTGTGCTGTGGTTCTAATCTGGCTAGAAAAAATGTCACGAGCTGCTGGATTTAGGATTCTATTCTGGAATCCTGCGATTCTCTCTGATGAGACTAAGACGACTTGGGTTCCTGGTGTGACAGCTCTCCCTCCTGCCGGGTGTGGAGGCGGGGCTTCCCTTCCAGTTTGAGAAAGGAAGGCCCTGCAGGGGCTCAGTAGGCCGGAGGGCTAGCACGGCAGGCCTGTGCCCCCTCTTCCTCTACTTTGCCTGCGGGGCCTTGTTTCCCCCAAACATACAACTGCTCAAAGGGGCTTGGATCTGAGGCAGAGCGAGCCGGTCATCGCCAGGTCCACGTGGGCGAGGTGGAAACTGAACAGCTGTCGGCAGGCAGAAGAGGTGGGGGGAGTGGAAGATGGAGCTCCCTGTGGAGGGACTGTCAGCTCCCACTCTCCACCTCCCCACAAGCCTTCAATTTAAAGGAAGCCTCCATCTGTCAGTCGCGGGTGCGTGGGATAGGTTTGCAGCCAAAGAGTGGTGGGCAGGGCTGGGGATATTGGTGTGGTGGGGAGCTAGGTCCAGGAAGGAGTGGGTAGGGCCAGGCCAGCTCTTCTGCCCACAGTTTGCTGTGGGTCCTTAGGCTCAGGGCTAGGATCCCCTGGACTGACTGCCAGGGCAGGAGAGATAAAGGCAGAGACACATCCACCCCTCAGACCTCTCGCAGCCAGAGGACTGTGGGTTCACGCTGCCTGGACCAACTATGAAGTCAGGGGGCTGGGAGGCCTGAACCAGGATGAGCCCTGTTCCACGGAAAGTGGCGAGTCATTTCAAGTGACTGTGGACCCTGCTGAGCACGCAAGGGTGGTAAAGGAAGAGCTGGTCTTTCAGAGAATGCTGGGGTTGCGTGTATTGGTCAGGGGGAGGTGGGGGGGAGGGGTGTGATCCCAGAAAAGGTAGCAACTCCTGGGGAAGTGGACACAGCACAAAAGCCAAAGACAGGCCTTTGCTAGTTGACCCCGAGTCACCCCTGGTGACCAAGCATAAACTTGAGCACCCACCATCCTCCCAAGTGACCTTGGACAGATGTGGTCAGCAATGCAATGACAAAGCCTTCCTTCCCAAAGGCCCTCAAATTCCAGTAAAACATTGGGCTCTCGTGAAAACATTGTACTTCGTAGCACCCAAAGCACTTCCGAGTTTACAGTGGTTGGATGGCATCACCAACTCAATGGAGATGAGTTTGAGCAAACTCCAGGAGATAGTGAAGGACAGGGAAGCCTGGTGTGCTGCAGTCCACGGGATCCCAAAGAGTTGGACACAATGTAGAGACTGAAAAACCACTTCTTTTATTTGACCATGTTGAGCATACACTCACCCCATTGTACAGATTGGAGAAACTGAGACCAGGGAAAAAGAAACCACGATGTCCCGTTGCTTAATATCCCCATTAGTGGCCATGGAGCCTGAAATAACCACTATTACCATCATCCTCGGGTTTTTCAGCAGTGGCCTTCCTTTTTGTGCTCTCCTCCAGGAAGTGAAACAGAGGGGTTACGCTCTCTCTCTCATGAGCCTGTTCAGGAGAGGAGGGCCAGGGGGCATGAGGATATAGGCACTGCAGATACAGAACAGAAACCTGTGGACGTAGGGCTGGCGAGAACCCACAGCCCATCCTCACACATCCCGCTCCATGTCCCTGTCTTCTGTGCCCTCGTGTGTGGACACGCGTGCCCACTCCTGCCCCTCCCCTGTCCCCAGGAGATTGGCCAAGTCCACCCTTCTGCTGATCCCCCTGTTTGGCGTGCACTACGTCATGTTCGCCTTCTTCCCCGACAACTTTAAGGCTGAAGTGAAAATGGTCTTTGAGCTCGTCGTGGGGTCTTTCCAGGTAGGAACTGTGGACGTAAGGCTGCATTCTTCTCTGGGCTTCAAGGGAGGGGATTCTCCTGGGGACTTAGCCTCTTGCCCCCAGGTGCCAGTCTTTCCATTGTAATAAGTATCTATTAAGCACCTACTCTATGTTTAGCCCTTTGATTAACCAAGGGAACACAGGTGGGGCAGGGCTTGGGGCTCTCCGAGTCTGTCTACCTCACTTCTCCTGCTCCCTTCCTCCCCAGGGTTTCGTGGTGGCCATCCTCTACTGCTTCCTGAATGGCGAGGTAAGCCCCTCTCAGACCTTGGGGGCCAGGGAACAGAGTCTCGTAGCCCCAGGGTCCAAAAACCCTGATGTGCAGAGCAGAGAAGGGTCAAACCTTGCTATGCCAAAGGTGGTCCTCAGACTAGTACGTCAGTGATAGCACCTAGGACCTTGCTTAAAATGCTGATTTCTGGGATGACCCCGGACTTGCTGATTTTGAATCTGCTTTTAAGAAAATCTCCGGGGATTCATGTGATTCGTGAGAGAAGAGTGTGAGAAGTGCTGTGTTGGGTGGCTATGTGCAGTGTGAGTGAGGATGGTTGGAGGCAGCAAGAGAAGGTTGAGTCACTGTGGAGCCTGGTTACAAAGCAAAAAATCTACTTGGATGAGTTCAAGTGATTTAGAAGGCAAGGATCAGGAGACTAGAGTACAGCCACCCCGGGCAGCATCCCACTCCCGCCCTAGACTGCATTCTCTGATCCTCTCTGGCTCCCACCTCCCTCAGCTCCAATCGCTTGATTTGACCTGGCTCCACCAAGGAGGTTCCATCTCTGCAGCGCCCAAAGCAGCATCTGGCCCCTCACATTAGACTCCTCAAGAGCATGTGACCGACTGGCTCCGCATCCTAGATTGAGTATAGCCCAGTCAGCATGGCAGGAGGCTTTCTTGGGGCGGGCCTGACCACTCTTCCTTCTCCCAGGTGCAGGCAGAGCTGCGGCGGAAGTGGCGGCGCTGGCACCTGCAGGGCGTCTTGGGTTGGGACCCCAAATACCAGCACCCGTCCGCAGGCAGCAACGGGGCCACGTGCAGCACGCAGGTCTCCATGCTGACCCGCGTCAGCCCCGGTGCGGGCCGCTCCTCCAGCTTCCAGGCCGAAGTCTCCCTGGTCTGACCGCCAGGTGCCCAGGCGGGTGGGCGGCCCCTCTCGCCGGCACCGCCCGCCACCCCGCGTGGCACCGAGGGCAGAGACCTCTCGGGCGAGCTCAGCCCCAGCTCTGAGCTCAGGAGGCTTCCCAGGGCCCCCAGATCACTGTCTGGAAGCCCCTGGAGAACGCTGCCTTTGCGCCTGCCTGGAGAGACGAGGGTACATAGGTGGAGGAACGCTGGAAGCTCTACCTGGAAGACGTGGGGTGAAGCTCAGTCTTCAGACTCCGCCCCCAAAGACTCCCTCCGCCAATTGAGGGCAAGAAATCTGCGTACTCTCTCCTGATTCCACCCCCGGTAGCTCTCGCGACCCCTCCGACCCATCGGAGAAAGGCCACCGCCTAAGCCCAGACAGTGCATTTGGGAGTGTGCTGTTATCTCAGGGGACAAGGGTACAGCCCCGAAAGGCCACCTGCCACCACCACCTAGACAGTGCCTGAACAGTGCCACCGCTGACATCAGGTTCTTTTGGGTTAAGCAACACCATTCAGGCATCTCTCCAAACATGCAGTCCCCTCCCTCAGTGCCTCCTCATAGCTGCCAGCTCTTCGCAGTGAATGAGTTTTTCTGCCTCCAGCAGGTGCGGTTGTAAACAAGGAGTTTTTAGTTTGGGGAGGCCAGCTATCTCCATAGTCCCCGCTAAGGTGGAGTTGCCCCGGGATGGCTGGACCAATTCCAGGAGATTACCTCCAGCCCTACCGATCCTCATGGGCTTTGAGAGCTGCCCACCAATGTGCCAACTATTAGCACCAGGCTCAGAGATGATGGACACTCACAGGCCCCTTCATCCTCACAGCAACCCAGCAAGGTGGGCACTAGATCACAGTGAGCCTCACACAGAGCAGGTACCTCACCTTGTCGCACAGACAGGATTTGAACTCAGATCTTGCTGATGGGAAAGTGAAAGCACCGACTTTTATGCTGCGTTTTATATATTGTAACCAGCTGGATCCTCTTGCTTATTTGTATCACCATTGATATTATTAGCACCATCCCCGAACCCCATTCCCATTCTCCCCAGAGTGTCCCAGGAGTCCTCTGGCCCATGTATCCTCTGGACAAGAACCTGGGGGTTGTCACAGCCTGTATCTTCCCTGCACCCCTGTGGCCACACGGCTTGCTACCCACGCCCCAGCCAGAAGATCCCCTCGGGACTGCAAACAGGCTTGTGCAACAATAAACACCGGGTTGGATTATCCTGGTTTTCCTGGTGGTTGGTGTTCCCATGTGGGATAAAATGGGGACCAGCTTCCAACTCGTGGCCAACCCCCACACCCCCCATTCCAAGGAGGGCTGGTCAAAATCGTCACTGAAGTCAGACGCCACCACCCCTTGGCTTCCATGTGAGGAACACACAGTTCTAAGGGCTTTCAACTCACATATTGCTCAGGGTACCCTCGCTCCTCTGAGGGTGGTGACGTTATATCCCGTCCTTGTTGTGTCCCCCTGCCCCCTAAATCCAACCAAGAAGAGACAGTTCTATTCTTGGAACTATACAAAACAGCTGACAGAGCTGTCCGCAGTCCCAGAAATGGTTATGTCTGGGCACCGATGCCCAAGGAGCACACAGGTCATGAGATGACCATGTCGCCGTTGTCCAGGTGGCAGAGGACAGAATAAATGTCACCAAAAACAGACAATACCTCTAATAGGTTTACACACAGAGGCTGCAGGGTGAAGAAGATGATGCTGGTCAGAAAGGGATGGATTCAAAGCCATTGCTCCAGTTGACCTCCTTGTGTTCCTCTTCCTGCAAACTTTCTGCCCGGTCCTGGCCCAGTCTCCACTCTGCCTAAAATCCCTCCATTAGTGAGTCATATCTGGGAAGAGAAGCAGAGTTATCATCCAGGAGCATGGAAAAAGAGAGAGAGACCCAAGACAGGGACAAATAAAAAAGGACAGAGGTGGGGCCCTGCCACACCCACAACTCCCCCCTCCTGCCAGGGGTTGAGGGGCATTCAGGAACGGAGAGAAGTTGAGACACGGTTCCTGGCCAGCAGAGGTCATGAGCAGACATCCTAGTTTGTGTATGAACTGGGAGTAGAATAGGGGTGACCACGAGCAGAATTTCTCCTGCACCCCCTCTTTCCTCCAGCTCGCCAGTACCTTTCCTGCCTTTCTGGGCACTGTCAGACCAGACCAGCTCATCTCTATCGCCACCTGGTGGGTGCCTCGAGGACTTCACCAAGGTTGGCCTTCAGTTCAGTTCAGTTCAGTTCAGTCGCTCAGTCCTGTCAGATGCTTTGCGACCCCATGAATCCATGAATCGCATCACGCCAGGCCTCCCTGTCCATCACCAACCCCCGGAGTTCACTCAGACTCACGTCCATCGAGTCAGTGATGCCATCCAGCCATCTCATCCTCTGTCGTCCCCTTCTCCTCCTGCCCCCAATCCCTCCCAGTATCAGAGTCTTTTCCAGTGAGTCATCTCTTCGCATGAGGTGGCCAAAGTATTGGAGTTTCAGCTTTAGCATCATTCCTTCCAAAGAAACCCCAGGGTTGATCTCCTTCAGAATGGACTGGTTGGATCTCCTTGGAGTCCAAGGGACTCTCAAGAGTCTTCTCCAACACCACAGTTCAAAAGCATCAATTCTTTGGCGCTCAGCCTTCTTCATAGTCCAACTCTCACATCCATACATGACCACAGGAAAAACCATAGCCTTGACTAGATGGACCTTAGTCGGCAAAGTACTGTCTCTGCTTTTGAATATGCTGTCTAGGTTGGTCATAAGTTTTCTTCCAAGGAGTAAGCGTCTTTTAATTTCATGGCTGCAGTCACCATCTGCAGTAATTTTGGCCTTAGGGACCCAAATACCTGAGTGGAGGGCCCTCCCCAGAAGGCCAGGTGACAGAGAGGTCAGGCCTCTCTCCTCAGATCCATTTCAGAATGAGATTCAAGAGAGAGAGGAGGTGGTGAGGACACAGGGGTGATGATCCCAGAGACAGCTTGGGATGAAGGAGACCCAGGATGGGCCCTCCAACCAAGCCCTTGTGACAGTGTTTCCAGCCCCAGACCCAGCTGTGACCCCAGGTAGAACCAGACCTCTGGTAGCCTGCAGGCGAGGCCCTGGCCCTTGACCACATCTGACCCCAGACCCTAAGGGCAAAGCCCAGTTAACTCAGGTGGACTCATTCTGGGAAGACAAAGACAAGTAGCCCCCCCACCATCCTGGCACAGACTGCCATCATGTGGACGACTCCTGCCACTCCAGGGGGCAGGATGCCCAAGGAGGGTGACCAGTCTGCCAGTAGAATGGATAAGGAGCATCTTCCAGGTGAGGGGTACTTCCTGAGAACTAGGGAGGAGTCGCCAGATCCCAAGGGAGCAGAAGAGGTGCCAGAATCACCTGAATCCAAGTAAGCAAGTACAGGGGGCTCTTGGCAGCAGGAATTCAGTGGGGGCTTCTTAAATGAAGCCAAAGGGATGAGGGTGGGTTTGGGACAGACCACTCTGGCTGCTGAGAAGAACCCCAGGGGCGGGCCAAGGAAAAGCTGCCAGTCCATCATCCAGATGGGGAGGACCTGGTTTGGAACATGCTGAAGTAAGGTCTGTGGGGTACTTGGGAGAAGACCCAAGACTGCTGGAACCCGACCTAAGGGGCCAGAGCCCAGGCAGGAGGCAGGGAGAGCAGAGCAGCCCCCAGGGGTGGGCTCAGGGAATTTATATCCCCAGGCACCTCCACCTGGCTGGCAGGCAGAGGTGGTTGGAGTGAAGAGCTGGTATCAGTGCCTCAGTTCCCATCACTTGCCCAGGGCCTGTTTTAGGCAATGACACCCCACCCCCACCCCCCCGCTCCTTGCTGTTCCCTCCATGTGGGAACAGGAACTGCTCTTATCTCTCCCGGGGGAGGGGGCCGGAGCCACAGCTGGCAGTCATTAAACACCCTGATCAGGCCAGGGATGGCTGAGATATTAATAGCCAGGAGTCGATGGCCTGGGAGACGCCGCCTCCCAGAAAAAGGGACAGAACCCTCTGCAGGCCATGGGGGGATGAGGAAGATGGGTCAGGAGGCCATCCAGGCAATGCCCCAGCCCCCAGGCAGGACAGATGAAATCCAGAGAGGAGGGAAAGGACTTGGGATCGCCAGTAAGTCATCAGTGCAGCCCAGCCTTGAACTCAGTTCTCACAGCCCCAGAACCCTGCCTCATTATATGAACTGTCATAGGTCAGATTCATGCGGTTGCCCTGTACAGAAACCTAAACGCAGACCTAATTGGTGAGCCTGAATCTTTATTGTCTTTATTTCAAAATCTTGATTGATTTTTTTGTTCATTTTGTGCTTTGACATTAGTTTTGATTTTTAAAAAATATTACATTAAAATACTTATCCTGATTACCACTGAGTTTTTTGCAGCCCCCTTAAGTTTTGCATCCAAAAACAGTGCCTCACTTGCTTCACCCAGCCCAGCTCCCAGAGGTCCCAGTGTCTCTGAGCTCAGCATATTGGCATGGAAAAAACTTTGAAGGGTTCTGAGCCAGCCCCTATGTGGCCCAGAGGGAAGGGGTCCTGCCAGGGTGGTGCCCACTAGAAGTAGGGAGCTCGAAGATTAATTCAGAAGCTCAATAAATGTCAATTTAGACCTGGGTGTTTCCTACCTGTCCACTCTACCATCCTCAATGTGTTGACTTTTGTCCTCAGATTTATTGTCTCTTGATTGCAAGATGGTTGCTGTTGCTCCAAGCATCACATTCTCACAGGACCTCATTCACTGGCAGGGAGGAGAGTGCTTCCTGTGTGTCTCTTTTTGTCAGGAAAATAAGGTATCCCAGAACCTACTTTCTATATGCTCTCTTCAGGCTCCTTGGCTAGGACTAGGTCACACACGCAAGCCCTGGCTGTAAGAGAGACCAGGCTTCCAGAGGCAAGTTCATCTAATAAGGAAGAAGGATGGATCTGATAGAGGAAGATAGCTATTGAGTAGGCAACCAACAGAGTCTGACTCTCAGTCTTCTTTGCGATGCCTCTTTGGGTAAGTGTATGGCCCTCTGTATTCCCTCCATCTGAGCCTGGGGGTGTGGTAGATGGCAGAGGAGAGGAAGCCAAACCAGTGATGGGTCAGTGGTCAGACCTATAGAACATTCCAAGTCTCTGTGCAAAAAGAGATTTTAGACATTTATCATTTATTTATATACTTGGTTGTACCAGGTCTTGGTTGCAGCATTTGGGATCTTGTTCCCTGGGACTGAACCCAGATTCCCCTGCATTAGGAGCACAGTCTTAGCCACCCGACCACAAGGGAAGTCCCAGAAAGAGATTGAAAGTAGGAAAGTAAATGTATAAAAGTTTGGAAGAATGGAAACCTGGCTTCATGGTCACACCACCCCAGCTGCTACCTTGAAGGAAATTATTGTCAGTGTCCGAGTTGCACATCCATTAAACTGGTGACAAGGAAGAGGAGCGTAGCATGCTGCTGTGGCAGAAACTCACATCTGCCAGATCCCACCCAGCAGCTGCCACGCCACAGGAAGAAAGGCCCCCACTCCCCTTCTGCCTTCCACTTTCTCCCAAAGAGCTTCCCTCTAAGTTGCATCTGAATTCTCAGCAGTCAGGGTGTCTGGGCCTTCTAGCCCCTGCAACACAGGGAAATATGGAGGGGCCCAGGGAGGGGACACCAAGGGCCAGTGGGCCGTTTCTAGCACAGAGGCTCAGGTGACTTTGCCTGAGTCCCCAGAAATCAGAGCCCATGACCAAGAACCAGGAACAGGGAACAGAGAAATACGACACAGGGAAACCTAGAGCGCCAAAACTCCAGGTGGGTTATCGAGCTGGTCGCCGCTCTGCCAGTGGGAACTCGTGTCCACGGGGACCCTCCAAGGAGTGCCTCACACTGCTGGGCAGGGCAGGACCGAGTGTAAGCGGATGCCTGCTGTTGTCCCGCACTGACTCTGGAGGCCCTGGGGCAGAAAGCAAGGGCTGTGTGGGATAGCTGAGGTGGGGTCCGTCCCGTCTTTCCTGCAGGAGCGGCAGAGGTAGGTGAAGAAGACACGAGACAGAGCCTAATACAGGTGGCCTTGTGGCAGGACAGAAAGAAGCCTGGCACAAAACTAGGCTAGAGTCTTCTCAGGTCTCGGTGGACATTCACGGTGGCCAGGCGCTCACGGGCTCCCAGCCTGTTCTCTCGGCTCTAGGCCCCATCTCAATTCACTCTGGCTCCTCAGACCCCTCCAGCCCCAGCCATCTCTCCATTCCCACCCTGGGGATGAGCTGCTCTTACCTCCGCACTGGGCCCGGCAGTGCTGAGACAGGCCCACGCGTCCCCACTCAGCCAACTTCCCCGTGCCCCATGGAGCAGAGGAACTTCTGGAAGCTTCCAGGCCTCTGGGAGTGGAAGGAGGTTTGAGAGAAGGTGCCTACTCTGACCTTCTTGCCTTCAAATCTGTAGCTCCACTGTTTTTACCCAGCAGGGCCCCCTGAGAGCCACAGGCTGCCTGGTGCGGGGCAGGGGAGGCTGTCTTCCAACGCTGAGGGGGACACACCCGCCTCTAGCTTCGGTTTTCAATTCCTTTCCCTTCAAGGTTTCATCCCAGAGAATGAAACCTAAACCAGGATCTGAGAGATGTGTCCCCTCCCCTTCCCACCACTCACCGAAGCTGGGTTTTCCTCCCCACCTCCATCCTCCCCCCATTCTCCCCCCATCCTCCCCTGATCCTCAGCCCCTCTTCCTCCTTCCCTCCATCCTCCCCTCCCCACATCCTCCCTGCTCCCAGAGATGGCTTCACCCCTCCCCACCCCTTCCCTGGTTGTCATGGTAGAAGGGCTTCAAAGGAGTGGGATTTCAAGGCTTAGGGCATGAGGATGATACTGGTTTATTATTTTCACAGTATTAACGTCATTCTGTTCACTCAGCAAATAGTGACTGAGCTCTTGCTGTGTGCACTGTTCTAAACAGAGACCAAGGCAGAGGTCCTGTGCTCATAGAGCTGAGCCTCCGATGGAGGAGTCAATAAATAAGAGAGGAAAATTATCGAATAAAGAAGGCAAGAAGGGCTTGGGGAAGGGGTGCTCCATTGGTTGGGGTGGTTGGACAAGGTCACCCCAAAGGGTGGCACAGTGACAGGCTGTTTCCCTTTCCTGGTCATCAGAGGATTTTAAATGATATATGTCAGAGCTGGAGCCCGGAGACTTTGAGGTCCAGGTCAAAAGATCCAGTCCCCTGCCTGTGCAGCAGCAGCCCTGACAGTATGTGAGAGCTACATCCTGGCCTTGGGGCCTCAATGCCATCGGAACCTCCCCTAAGCAGGGGCTCCAGTGCCCACAGCTCACATGGTCACTGGGAAGGGATACCTGCTTGGACACAGGGAGAGTTGTTCCTTGGAGCTACACTGTGGCAGTAACCCGGTCCAGAGATTCCATCTGGGTGTGGGGGCCAAGAAGCAACCCCCCCACCAACACCCAGCACCGGTTCAGTGTCCTCTGTGCCAAGTGACAGAGAACAGATCGCTCTTGAAAAGACTAATATTTACTCTTCAAATGGGCGCTGGCACAGGCTATTTCCTGCAACTGGCGACGGGCTCACCCCATGGGCTGGACACGACAAGAGGCGTTCCGGGAGACAGGCTGATGTCTCCGCGGACACCAGCTGCCCCGAATGAGACAGTGTCTTTGAGATGGGGACGGCACGTTCCACAGTCCCAACTTGTCATCTCACCTCTGCTTACGCACCTTCATGGTGGGGTGCTCACGACCTCCCTGGGTGCTGTTGGACAGCCCTGTGAGAAAGTGCATCTTTGTTCTGGCCCTGTGTTCCTCGCTTTCAGCCCTCGCTCTCATCCCTGGGGCCTCAGAAAATGTGCCTGGAACAACCCCTCAGGGCAGGCATGGTCCTGGTCCCCTTCTTGCCTCCCAGCTCCAGCCCCCTCCAGTTTCGCTTCCCCAGGGCTCACTCTGCTGGCCCTGGAGCCGGGACAGGCTATTTATGGGGTGGGAGGGAGACTTGCCTGGGGCGCACCTCTGTTCCCTGCAGCTGTGTGCTCTCTGTCCCCGTGAGAGCCCTTTAGCGAGTGCCTCCTGTGGGAAAGAACCTCCGCCAGGAAACTCTTGGTCAGACAGCCTGAATCTAAGAAGGAGAGGGTCCCTGGTGGCCAGAGTCAGCTCCCACCCACCTGCGTTCCCTCTCTGCCAGCCCCTCCTCTCTGTTCTCTCCCCTCTCCCTGCCCCCATGGGTCCCAGAAACCATCCCCAGCCATTACAACCCCTGGGCTTGGCTCAAGCTCCCCAGTGGAGCCCAGGAGGCTGAAACACTCCAGGAGCACATGGGCCTTCGGAGAACCCAGAGGCAGGCCCTGTCAACCTGTGAAGTCCAGTCAGGCCAGGGCACCCTGGAAAGATCTCCAGGGGCAACACAGTCCCCCTGGTTCTTCCAGGGCTCTCAGACCTAACTGCTGACTCTAGCCAGTCCTCTTTTTTTTCGTTGTTGTTTGGTTGGTGGTTTTTTTTAATTCCTTATTTTCTCTATGCGTGCTAAGTCACTTCAGTTGTGTCCGACTCTTTGCGACCCCAGGGACTATAGCCCTCTATAGTCCTCCTGTCAGGGGACAGGCTCCTCTGTCCATGGAGATTCTCCAGGCAAGAATACTGGAGTGCATTGCCGTGCCCTCCTCCAAGGGATTTTCCCAACCCAGGGATCGAACCCGTGTCTCTTACGTTTTCTGTATTTACCTAACTCCCAAACTTCTGACTCCCTATAGGCAACCATTCAGATGAAATTGACATGTATCTTTGGGAGTATATTCTTAGGAAATATGTCATCATTTTGTGCACATATGTTTCTAATTTGTATAAATGTCATTTTTTTGCTCTGTGCTACATTCTGAAGATGTATCCATGCGGCTACATCTAAATCTGGCTCTTCTGCCTCCCGCTCACTGCCCCACAGTAAGCCTGCATGATTTATCCGTCACGGTAGACATACCGGTTGCTTTCTGCCAACAAAAGTAATGCTTCAGTAAACATTTCTCCTCATACGTGTCCCCTTAAGGATCTGTGTAAGAATTTCCCAGGGACACAGAACTAGAATTGAAGTTTCCACAGCATCAGGTGCAGGTAGGCTAAATTTGGGGAGGCAGCTGTATCAGTTTTCTAGCACCGCCAGAACAAAGTGCCACAGGCTGGGTGGATGAAAGAACAGAAATTTATTTTTTCACATTTGTGAAGGCTAATAGTTGGAGATCAAGGTGATCCATAGGACTGGTTCCTTCTTGGCTTACAGACGAGCACCTCCTCCCTGCGCTCTCCTGAGGTCTCCCCTCTGTACATCTCTGTGTCCTAATCTCCACTCTCAAGGATTTGAGCCCTCTTCGTATGATATATTTTTTTTAACCTTAATTACCTTTGTAAAGACATATCACTTCCCTGGTGGTCCAGTAGTTAAGGCTTCCCTTTCCAATGCAGGGCGTGTGGGTTCAATCACTGGTGAGGGAGCTAAGATTCTCCCCCCCACCAAAAAACAAAACAAAACAAAGCAGAAGCAATATTGTAACAAATTCAATAAAGATTTTTAAAATGATCCATGTTTTTAAAAAGACCCTATATCATCAAATACAGCCACATTTTGAGGCACTGGAGGTTAGGACTTTGACACTGAATTTGAGGAAAACACAGTCCAGCCCATACCAGTAGCACAGCTCTTCAGACTGGCCATACATGGAGTCCCATATCCCCTCAACTTGCTCCAATACTTGCTGCCACCCAGCTTTCCGAGTTTTGCCAAAGTCATAGGCATAAGGTGATACCTTACAATGGTTTAAATAGGTATTTCTCTGTATTTCTAATGATTTTAAGCATCTTCATATGCTTATTAGCTTCCTGGGTTTTCTCTTAGGCAAATTGCTAATTTTTCTGTTCAAGTCCCTTATCTTTCTTAATGATTTCAGGACTTGCTTGTATATTAATCCCTTGCTGATTTCAGACATTGTAAATATTTTCTCTCATTCTTTAAACTCTACGCATGAAATCATTATTTGCATGTCATCAGATTCACTGATCATTTCACCTTGAGGGTTGTGCTTGTGATGCTTTTTGTTTAAGAAGCACTCTTTCATCCCAGGTCAAATACAACACTCCCTGGTGTTCTTCAATGAACATAATAGTTTTTCATCACATTCAACCGGGGATGTCTTAGAGCTGCTTCAGCAGAGCCAGGAGCACTCAGGTGGGCCCCTTCCTGAGCCTCACTCCTCTGCTGGTCCTGCCCAAGGATGCTGTCAGGCAGCAGCCCTGCTACCTGGCCCCACAGAGGTTTCAGTTCAGTTCAGTTGCTCAGTCATGTCCGACTCTTTGCAACCCCACGAACCGTAGCACGCTAGGCCTCCTTGTCCATCACCAACTCTCAGAGTCCACCCAAACTCATGTCCATTAAGTCAGTGTTAGAGTCCCAGAAAAAGGCAGGCAGTTCATCAGCCTAAACTAGCCCTTAGCCCTCCTGGCACAGAAAGGGTGCCCTTTATGGGCCAAGATCCCTTTTTATTTTCTGTGGCACTTTTTATTCCAAATGCACCTTGTTCTCAGCCCAGAGGACAGAGCTCTGGGCTACACTGTCACCGGCTACCTAGGACAGGCCTCAACTCCTGCATCTGAGCAGCAATAGGGTTGCACCTGATGCTACCTAAAGGTTCTGTCAACTCCCAAATCCCAGAACTCAATAATCCAGATACTTATTTTCGAAGTCTTTGTCCTCCTCTGAAAATCTTCACTCAGGACTGACGGTGACGAGAAACTTGGAGCACGCGTCCCTCAACATGGTTAAAGCATGGTCAGGAAAGCTGGGTACATTTGTTTTCTTTCTGGGAATTTTATCAGCTGCTGAAGGAATCACCCTGTGAAACAGCACCCGTCCCTGGGCTGGGAACCTGGTGGTGTGCCCTCTGGTGGCCGTTTCCTGACAGGGCTGGTCCTGGGAAATGAAAAAAGAGAAAACGATATGACAGGAGCTCAGAGCCCAGAACAGGGAAAGGTAACTAACTGGCTGGGGGCACACAGCCAGGCAGAAGCAGAGGCTGCATAGAAGGCAGCCCTCCCAGCCCCCAGGGCAGGGCCACAATTGCTATTTTGGTTTTCCCAAGGTTCTTCCTGGACCCATGATTGCATTCCAGACTCTAGGGATTAGTGCTGAAGACTATTTGAGCCTGTGCACCTGTCTAGACCTCACTGGACAAGAGGACTTGAATTTCATTTCTCTCAACACAACCCCCTCCATTATGCCAGGCCCACATCACCCCCTCTAGGAAAACAGACCCACAACTCAGAATTTTTCACACAAACACATAAGTTAATGAGCACCTTGGATTTATTCTCTTCCCACTTCCGGAGCCACCTCGTTTATTTTATATATATATACATAGTATATAAACGGTTATACAACATTCTTTACCTATATCAACACAAGTTTAGACTTTATGACTGTGTGAAAGTTTGTTTAAATGCACTCATCATTTACTCAAAATAGATCTTCGTTATTACAGGAAAACAGTAATAAGCTCATATAACAAGGGTAGCAAGCATTCAAAATTAATATGTGAAATAAACGGTTTTCCCTGGCTAAACAAGCCTCAATCTTTATTGCCCTCAATCTTCAAAGGAGTAGAAAACTCCGTTAAACAAAATGGAATCCTGGGGGCCACATCGTATGAATGACTCATTGGATAATACTTGTAGAACAACCCAGAATCGCTTAAGTGTGAGGGTTAAAGAAGGTCATATGTACCCAGCACAGGGTAAAGGAGCAGAACGGATTTGATCGTTTTACACTATATAAAGATGCTTGAGGGCAACAGCCTTGCCAACAGTACATACGGGCAGATGTTCCTACATCCTTCCATTCCCAGATTTTACCGACAAGTCTTTTTTCACAGGTTCTATACCAATCACGTTTCCCCAGCAATACAAGTTTGACATTACTGCTCCCAGGTGGCAGAACCAGAGCTCTCCTCTTCTGGGTCAGAAACAGGCCATGAGATCTGGTCTAACCAGCAGACCTGGCCTCCCTGGATCCTGGAGGATCAAACATCACTGGTACTAAAGGTGCTGTGCCTGGAAGGCAGGAGGCAGGTCCAGGGGCAGCAAGAGAAGCCACTACCTTTCTGCAGTGAAAGCATGAGGCGTTTTTTTGTAAAGGTCGGAAGACACGGCTGTGCTGAGCTGCGCTGCCTGAAGCATACAGAACCTCTGCATGTTGAGTGAATCAAATGCAAAGCCTTTCTCCTCCTGCACATGAACTATGGATTCACCCACCATCCCCTCCATGACTGCTTTTCCCCGGCCGACAGCTCGCTGGGGAGCAGGCTGATATTACCACCATTTCCCAGAGGATCCCAGCCCATGGGCCACAACTTGCCCACTGTGGGGCGGGACCAAGTGGAAGAGTCGCACCAACCTCCAGGCCTGGGCTGCCTGACAGGGCGCTCCATCCCGCGTTACCTCTCCAGGGCACAGCTACTCTCCCTTCTCCCACCTGTATTAATGCTCAGAGCGCACAGGTAAGTCTTCCCTGCATTTGACCAGGATTCTGTGTAGAATCGCTTGGAATGTGAGCAACATTGGGGCAGGTGTCTGTGTGCTCATCTGGCCTCCATAAACCCTCCCTCCTGGCCAGTCCTCACTTCCACTGAGCTGTTCTCTGAGGGTCATCCATCCCGGTGTGACGAGTGGCTGATTCCATCGAAGAACAGTGAACAGCAGCCCTGGTTGAAGGTATGGCGTGCAACCCCAATATGCCAAGGGGACAGCTGCTGTCTTTCAGCAACCAGCCAGGCCCCAGCTCCACTCTTCACCTGCCCCTTGCTTCCTGCACCCCAAAGAGCCAGCCTTGCTGTGCGCCTGGGGTGCTCAGGGGAGTGGGCTGGGCCTCAGTGTCATTTGCTCCCTCTCTGAAGCTCCTGGACCCACCCTGTCGATTACAGTGAAAGGTGGCTTCCCCCTCCCTCCAGAGCCTCTGATTTCAGCCTCTGTCGCTAGGACTGGAATGTAGGCGGCAGAGGTACCAAGAGGCAGAGGAGACCTGAATGGGGGCACCTAGGAAAAGAACAGGGAACTCAAGGTGGGGGTGATAGGAAGGATGCTAAATGTTCTCATTACCTTCCAATATCCTTTTTCTTACCCTTTGAAGATTTAAAACTGACTCACAGATAAAAGGGATACCAACTGCAGAAGCAAAGCCGGGAGCCTATGGTCATCCTCCCACTGCGGGCAGTGAGGCCTCTAGTACTGAGAGGAAACCCCACCCAAACATACCTCCGAGTGTCCCTGCCCAGGACAGGAAACCCAAGCATGGCCCTGTCACAGTCAAGCTGGCCTGGGGAAAGAAAAGCAGAGCCCACGTGGTCCCCTCACTAGCACACCTGCAGGCGGGGGAGCCTTGGGCTCGGCCCCTGCCAGACAGCACTGAGCCACAGCCCCGCCCACACATAGCAGACGGGACACTGCACACAGTGATGGTCAAGATCTTGCCACATCTGATACCAGATGGCACTTTTAAGGGTTTTCCAACATTAGTAGCCCCGTGAGATCAGTTAACGGCTGAGAAACCAAAGATGCTAGAGCAACCAAAACAAAGGCCCATGGCGGAGTGAGGGCCATGTGGGGTCAACTTTCCGGTATCAAGGATGACACAGGGCTAAAAAACTCTATGCCTGACCCAAGTCAACGCCAAGCCTGCGATTTCCCTTGGACGAAATCTCCAGAACACCTTTCCTATCATCAGCCTCTTCCTCCAGTTGAGCTGAGGCTGCTCTTAGCTGGATTTCAGTTACATAATGTTTATGCGGTCATTACTCTGTACTGTTTGTCAACTGCGTCTTTTCCCTTTGGTTTGCAAAAGTAAATCTCAGACCCCATGTAGGTGTTGACAGATTCAGACCACATTCGACCAGCTTGTGGATCACCGCTCCATTAGGCCAGGAGGGTCTCCTCTGCAAGGACTGTCCTTCACTGCTTGCTGAATGTGGATCACAGACCCCCAGGGCATCCGGGTACCGGGCTACACGGCAACACCAATAACACGAGCTCAAAATGAAAACAATATATTGGTAAGCTGTTCTAATCAACTTTTAAAGCTCTGTGTGTGCTGCTAATATGAAAAAATTGTCTCTCCTCCTTAGCTTCCCATTCTATTTCACCATCTCTTCACAGTTACGTCCCAGAAAGCCTGAAAATTTATCTGCTACGGATGCAGAAAATTAAAGTGTTAGTCTCTCAGTTGTGTCTGACTCTTTGCAACCCCATGGACTGTAGCCCTCTAGGCTCCTCTATCATGGGATTCTCCAGGCAAGAATACTGGGGTGAGTTGCCATTCCCTTCTCCAGGGGATCTTCCCAAACCAGGGATCTGCATCTCCTGCATTGCAGGCAGATTCTCTTATCATCTGAGCCACCAGGGAAGCCCCCGCAGAAAATTATGCAGATTGAGAAATCACTGGGGAGATGACTCTGAGGTTTAACATCTGAGGGTGCTGCCAAAGTAACTTTCATGTCCAAATACTTTGATTAAAAATAGGAAATTCTATTATAAGAAAATAGTTACCATGGCAACATTTTCCCATTACAGTTCCTAGTCACAAGAACTTTTCTTTTAAGTGACACTAAGGTGGCTCAGTAACAATACATCACCAGTAATGAAATGACCAAGGTCAACTGAATTCCCTAAAATGACATCCTTGCTTTCCTTACCTGCTCGTTAACTCTTGTGATAGTTTTCAACTCTTAAAAACTACCAAAATAGGAATCTGTAATTTATCAATATCACACAATACAACCCAGAGTATTCTATGCAATATGGTGGAGCTATTCATATTCCAGACTTCTACAAAGAACAATCCAAAAGCCAAACTTCCCAAATGGCCTCCTGAGCAGTACTGGACAACCCAGGCTGAAGTTTCTAGAGGCCTCAGGGATCATATTCAGATCTAAATTTTGGAAAACTATGATCAGTCAATATTTTGACAATGAGAGAAAGAAAAGTAACTTTTCAGAGCACCTGCATGTGTGCTAAGTTGCTTCAGTCATGTCCGACTCTTTGTGACCCCATGGACTGTAGCCCACCAGGCTCCTTTGTCCATGGGGCTTCTCCAGGCAAGAATACTAGAGTGGGTTGCCATTTCCTTCTCCAGGGGATCTTCCCAACCCAGGAACTGAGCACAGGGTTAATTATAAAGCTTTATAAGCTATAAAGCTCTAAAAAAGTTAACATACACATAACCTTTGTTCATATAAAAATGAGGGAGCTGGTGATAGACAGTGAAGCCTGGTATGCTGCAGTCCATGGAGTCACAAAGAGTCGGACACGACTGAGCAACTGAACTGAACTGAATCTAATTAAGATGATTACAGAAGGTGTAGAGGAGTAATTAATTTGTGAGAACAAGTACTCAGGGTCAAGTATTAAATGATGTGATTAAAATGCCTGGCACTCGGCTGCCGCATACAAAGCTGATGACAGCCGCCTCTCCCACCTGTAACTGCAAAGTGCCACCATGTGAATGTGTGACCCACCTACTCTGGTTTGTGGTCAGCTGCAAGGAGTCCTGATACTCTCATTTCTGCTCGTGCTTACAAGTTTATGATCCAGCAGCAATGGTTGCTCAATTTTAAAAATATTCAGATATACCCTGCAGATAAATACAAAACACTTCTGTATCCCTACAGTCCCACTACCATGAAAGGTTATATATAAATTAAATAAATTCAGTTTTCTCAACCATTATCTCAGCTGCAGTTTGTTCTTAACCCTAAGTGAAGTTCAATTTATATCCAAAATATATTTAAATATTCTAAAGGTATCATATCAGACCTAAGTTATCAAAAATGTAAACAAAATTTCTCTATGTTATACCTATAAACCACTTTTTAAGTTAATTCACCCTGTGCTGACCCTCTTTAAAAAAAACTCACCAAAGTCACATTTAGACTGAAAAGCTGATACAGATGTTTAAGCGGTTCCTTGGAGACAACTGCCAATTACTTAAAACTACTGATACTGAATCTAGTGGTTTATTGCATCACTCAACGTAAAAGACCAAAATCATTCCATGTTGGTCTTCCAGTAATGCGCTTTCTGACTGGGCGCCCAGATTCTGCTGTCCAAGGTGCTGAACTGGAGATTCTGCAGTAACTCTCACACAAAACTGAGACCAGGTGTCCAGCAACTTCATGCTTCCCACTGCACCGGTGAAAAAAATCTTGGTTCTCAGGATCAGTCTGCTTTGGTTGAAAGGAACTTCGAGGATGGAAACTTGAGGTGAAGCCAAGAAGTAAAAGGGGAAACGCCGATGACCCTCAGAGGAAAATCAAAGGATCCGTCCATCCCATGGCCTCAGCCTCACACTCCACAGTCGGACTGCTTGTCCTGAAGCTGCCTCGTCAGTATCTGATGCGAAGACAGGAAAGCCACTCCTATGTGAAAGAGGATTTGCCAGAGGTTCCTCAGCCCATGCAGGTACACGTTGCCCAGGCAAATGAAGAGCAGCATTAGCACCACCTTCATAGTCCTGGCTGGACTATAGAACAGGTACAGATAACACTGAAATGACACCAGAAGAGGGAGGGCCATCAGAGATAACAAGTTGGCCAAGGACAGACGCCATGCCCATTGATAGTACCCGCCCTGCAATGTCATTTCATACACGTTGGCTTAGTAAACTGAAATTTGTTACAGTGGAGCTTGGACTCACCGGATCAGTTGTTGTCAATTGGTGGATGAAAGTGGGGATTTGGAAGAGATACGAAAAGTGAAATAGAAGGTCACAGAAGGAATGAGAACACAGCCCTCTTGAAAGAATTTAAGAAATACAGACAGACATGTCCAGGCTGTGCTGTACAGAAAGAAGAGATGTGGGTCAGGGGCAGACAGCCAGGCGGGGATACCCAAACAAGAGCAACTGGCCTCCAAAGGAACTTTTCCTTCAGGGGAGTCATAACAGGTGAGAAAGTTGGTGAGAGAAGCTGTGCTCTTACTATATTAGTTCTTCCTGAGTTACAACTACATAGGGGACCACTGTTCCCTAGACAGCCTCCCTATTACATCTTCAGAAGCATCTCTGACTCAGGGAAAGGTCTTCCAGAATGATGCTTCCTGTAGGGCTATCACACAGAAAGAGGACACTCTTGTTCTGCAAAAGGTGGAAATCATTTTTTGTTTCAATGTTTCAAAAAAAAATGGCACATTCTGAAACCACAGGGCAGTCTAACAAAAGTTCACAGTGAAGTGGGAGGGAGAGTTCCCCATCGAAAGAGCTAATCAAGTAAGACCACAGATGAGGGGATGAAGGTGGAACTGTAAGATCCCTGCAGCCCTGAAACGCAGGTCCAGGAAACTATTCTCGGCAACACCCGTGATCTTGGAGACTTGATTTTCCAAAGAATGGGTGTATTTTCAATCTTAGGTTGAAATTCTCTTTGCACAATCAGATAATTCATAAAAATAGGCCATCTAGGATGTACGCTGAAGAGAGAGGAAGTGCCCTGAGAAAAGAACTTTTAATTAAAAGAAGAAGAGGCTTAAATATGCAGAAAAGGTACTAAAATCCTAGACTTTGTAGAGGGTGGGGAAAGAGAGTCAGGTTTTTTATTAGAATTAACTCTGCTTAAAGGGGATTTAAGTCTTGCCTGGTGGCTCAGATGGTAAAGAATCTGCGTGCAATGCAGGAGACCCAGGTTCGATCCCTGGGTTGAGAAGATCACCTGTAGAAGGGAATGGATAACTCCAGTATCCTTGCCTGGAGAATTCCATGGACAGAGGAGCCTGGTGGGCTACAATCCATGGGGTTACAAAGAGTTAGACACGACCAAGCAACTAACACTGTCACTGCTACGTTTTCATAGGGGATTCAAAACCTCCTTCCTACTCCAGCCCTTAAGTACACAGCTTACCCAAAAATAACTAATAATCAAAGCACTCTAGTTAGTATTATAATTTATGTTTCATTTCCTAAGGACAGATTTTACCCAGATGGTATTCCTATTAGAAACAACAATTTTTTTCCCAGTCCTGTGTCTGAAAAAAACAACATATATACCTAGGCATCAGTTCTGCAGAAAGACATTTCTGTACTTGGATGCCCAGCAATAAGCACAAGGCAGGGCTCTGCCTCACACTGGTCAGGCCCAACCCAATCCCCACTGCAGTCTCATCCCTCACTTCTTGGGAACCCAGTCCCAGTTTCTAGTTTCTGTCCTGCACTGTCAAAGTCCCTGAGACCTAGGGCAAATGACTTTCCCTGTCTGGGCCCAAAAGTCTTCTCTCTGTACAATGAGAGGACTGGACAGGATGGGTGGAAAGTTGTTCTGCTAAGGGCTGGGACTGTCCATGATGTGAACCAATGTCTTGGTGGAACAAAAGCAGGATCTGGAAATTCACTGATCGTTCCAACAGAGCAAAATAAGGTAATGGGTTTAACCCACTCACTAAAAACATCAACATTTCACCCACCTGGAAAATGCAGGCTACAAAAGGAATCAGAAAAGCCAGAATATTTCCAATTTCTTCATGTGCAACCTAAGACAAATAAGAGGAACACAAGAAAAGGAATAGTTAGAGGGAATGAACACTGTGACATGAAGTGTATTACTCTGCACTGGGTCTGGTATAACCAACAGTACAAAATCCCCGCCTGGGTGAGAAACCAGCCCCTGTTCACGTATCAGACCAGGGGGTGACATAAAATCCTTCTGAATGGCCTGGACACACCAAGCACGTCCAGTTCCCATGCATGTGTGCTGAGCCCACAACCTGGAATGTCCCCACCCCCAGCCCCGCCAACCTCTCAAAATCCGACTCATCTGTCAGTACTAACTTTCCCCAGTTCCGCCTACCTCCTAGTGATGTCACCATACGCTGCTATGTGCCCTGAGGCACTACGTCTTGAGCAACGAACCCCTGTTCCAGTGCATACAGACGTTTGGTAACTATCTGCTTCTGAGTCATCATAAACAGTAAGAGTGGGAACCATAGCACGTGTTGGCCAAAGATGGGGTGTGGAAATAGCCAGCCACCACCCAGGGCCCAGGATGCTGCCATTCCCCAAACACCTTGGTCTCTGTAAGGCCCCTGAGATTCAACCTCAGCTGCACTTCAGATTTTAGCTACCATGTGCTTGGGTGTGACTCTGGCTTTTTTTCAAATTGAAGGATAGTTGATTTACAGTGTTGTGTTAATTTCTGCTATACAGCAAAGTGACTCAGTTACACACACACATATATTCTTTTTTATCTTCTTTTCCATTATGCTTTATCTCGGGAGATTGGATACAGTTCCCCTTGCTAAACAGTAGGATCTTGTCTATCCATTCTAAATGTAACAGTTAGCATCTACTTATCCCCAATTCTGTTTTTAAAGTTAACATCTATCTGTTCATGCTCATAATGGTTCCATGCTTGTTTTTAAGTGCTTGAAATACTTCAAAATTTAAAAATAATAAGTAAAAAGCATTAGAATAAAAAGCTGCTTTGAGATGAGCAGGCTGGCAAATCAACTTCATAGTGATACAGTTCTTTTGACAAAGACACGGGAAGGCTGGTATCCATCTGAATGATATAAATCAGATTATGAGACAACTTTACCAGGGGAAAAAGGGCCTGAATCTTAAACTCTGAGAGTCAAACTTTGCCTTGGATGAACAATCCAGCCCCTGCAGGGACTCTCGGTGTCCCCAAGGCCACGGGGTGGCCGGCTGTCCTTATAGCAAGTTGTCCATTTCTCACCAGTATTCCAGCAGCCCCTTTGGCTTCTCAGCAAAACAAATACAAAAGAGCAAGTTTCTTATTTGCTCAACTCACTATGAAGAATAAAACAAGAAGTAAGAATTTTACTTCAATTTTTAAAACATAGTGAATAATAACCTTATAAACAATATGCACCCATATCTGCTTCTTCCATTGCATGTCTTTCGATTTAAACTGTACAGAAAAGGTTACCTGTAAAGAATGTTCTGCGAGGTGAATTCCGCGAATGAGGTTCAGGGCAGCGCACATGATGTTGAGAATAAGGGAGAGGATGCCCAGGGCTGTCACTGGTTCCATTCGGAAACTAGGAGCTTCACAAGGAAGAAAAGGAGGTGTTTAGTGAAAACAATTTCTATATGAAAAAAAAAGTAAAAACATGAACTAGACCTCTGCTAATGAAAAAGTTCAATTAAACACACAATTGCAAACATTAATTTAAAAAGCAGCTGTAGTTAGAGTGGGAAAAGGCAAGGGATGAAGGACAGAAAGGATCTGGGAATTCAAGGTGAATTTCTTCGAGAAAGAGGCCCTTCTCTAAGCAAGGATAGATTTTCTTAAGTGCTTCATTTCCTTTCTATTTAAACCAGCAGTTCTCAGCCAGAGATGATAAGGCTCTTCAATCAATGTCTAGGGACATTTTGGGTTGTCCTCCCTGGGAACAGGTTGCTACAATGTACAGGACAGCTTCCATAACAAAGAATTCCCAGTACAAAATGTCAGTAGGGCTTAGGTTGAGAAATCCAGATTTAAAACAATTTATGGCTTTAGTTGTAAATTGGCTGTCAAACCCTAAAGCTTTTCTATTACACACTTCAACCATCAGCATGTAAAATGTTCCATTCTTTTTCTGGTAGGGACAATATTCAACGTCCTGTGTGCTTCTGGAGCAATTCATAGCAAATGCGATTTTTAAAATTTCAAAGTTATTGGGAAGAGGAGGGAAACATGTATTACTTCAGCTACAATCTATTTCCAGAACTCTAATCAAGACAATATGATCATTCCCTCTTTAAAGATAACTGCTGAAACTGATTCTGGTTCACACCATTAAGCAGGGTCCCACCCATTCTCTTGCTGTGCTCCTTTTATTAATTTTATTTTTTCACTGTGCCACTCGGCATGTGGGATCCTAATTCCCCGGCTAGGGGTGAACCCCCGGTCCCCAGCATTGGAACTGTGGAGTCTTAGCCACTGGACCACAAGGGAAGTAAGTCCTTGCTGTCCTCCTTTTAAATCATCCTTTTTTGTCCTCACATTTCCCGCATATGCATACACACACACACACACACACACACACACACAACAACAACAACAACCACCCAACTGAAGCCTACTGTTAGTGTGTTAGTTTAAACTATTAAAATTCCTCTCAGAACAGAGCTACCTGTTAAGACTCTAGACTTAGGACAATAGTGGGGGAGTCAAACCACAGTAAACCGTCCTAGAAAGATAGGCAAGTTGTCACCTTCTGCATTTGCTCCTCTTGTCTACATGGTTAAAAAACAAAACATACATCACAAAGTGACCCTGCCTTCAGGTACAGCAAAGGAGAAGCTTGGGGTCTGATGCCCCAGTCGTCCTTCCATGAATGTTAAGTCCAATCCCAATGTAAATTACAACAACTGACTGAAGGGCATAACAGTCAATCCAGGAACTCACTGGTTGAAATAGTTCAAATCAAAAACCAAAGTTAAGCCAAAAAATGCAAACATTTTAAAAACACCACTTTCAAAATTCAAGCAATGAGTTTAGCATAAAACTGTTAACAAAGTGACTAGACTGTTATAGTATAGATGGTTCTATCTTCCAGGGAAGGATTATACTATTACAGAGTTCTTAGAATGCAAATATCCAAGTTGGTTTAACTGGATGTAACTGTAAACAAACAATACAAAAAAGCATGCTTTGCTATGTGCCAGGTATTGAATGCTTCATGTTGTTAGTGGCAGACTAAGTCACGGATGCCAGGGCACTGTGAATATGTTCATCAACACTTCATTCCTCAGACAAGGACTCAGAAATCCGAAGGGATAGAGAGATGTCTCTGGGTCCCACAGAGAACCCAAAAGCGAGAGGTCCAGTAGGCCTGGTCCTGACCCCTGCCCACTCTCATCCCCACAGCCCTCCACTCTCTCCATCAAGGAGTGGGGGTTTCTTGGTGGAGATTTGCAATGTTTCACCATTGTAGTGATGAGATAAGGACTCACTGTTAAAGGAAAAAAGCAAAGAGAGAGAGAATGTACAAATCTGTACTATTCAACAAGTGACTTCCAGCAAAAGAGAATGAACATCTCCTTCAGTTCAGTTCAGTTGCTCAGTCATGTCTGACTCTGACCCCATGGACTACAGCACACAGGCTTCCTTGTCCATCACCAACTCCCGGAGCTTGCTCATGTCCACCAACTCATGTCCATTAAGACAGTGATGCCGTCCAACTATCTCGTCCCCTTCTCCTCCTGCCTTCATCTTTCCCAGCATCAGGGTCTTTTCTAATGAGTCAGCTCTTCACATCAGGTGGCTAAGGTATTGGAGCTTCAGCTTCAGCATCAGTCCTTCCAATGAATATTCAGGACTAATTTCCTTTAGGATGGACTGGCTTGATCTCCTTGCTGTCCAATGGACTCTCAAGAGTCTTCTCTAACACCACAGTTCAAAAGCATCAATTCTTTGGCACTCAGCTTTCTTTATGGTCCTCTCACATCATATGTATGGTCTCTCACATCCATACATGACCACTGGAAAAGCCATAGTTTTGACTATAACGGACCTTTGTCAGTAAAGTAATGTCTCTGCTTTTAAATATGCTGTCTAGGTTGGTCATAGCTTTTCTTCCAAGGAGCATGCAGCTTTTAATTTCATGGATGCAGTCACCATCTGCAGTGATTTTGGAGCCCAAGAAAATAAAGTCTGTCACTGTTTCCATTGTTTCCACATCTATTTGCCATGAAGTGATGGGACCAGATGCCATGATCTTCATTTTTTGAATGTTGAGTTTTAAGCCAGCTTTTTCACTCTCCTCTTTCACTTTCATCAAGAGGCTCTTTAGTTCCTCTTTGCTTTCTGCCATAAGGATGGTATTATCTGCATATCTGAGGTTACTGATATTTCTCCCTGAAATCTTGACTCTGGCTTGTGCTTCATCCAGTCTGGCATTGTATATGATGTACTCTGCATATAAGTTAAATAAGCAGGGTGACAATATACAGCCTTGACGTACTTCTTTCTCAATTTTGAACCAGTCTGTTGTTCCACGTCAGCTTCTAACTGTTGCTTCTTGACTTGCATACAGATTTCTCAGGAGGCAGGTAAGGCAGTCTGGTATTTCCATCTCTTTAAGAATTTTCCACAGTGTTGTGATCCACACAGTCAAAGGCTTTAGCGTAGTCGATGAAGCAGATGTTTTTCTGGAATTCTCTTGCTTTTTGTGTGATCCAGCAACACCATTTATATGTGCAGGGTTCACCCTGCTTAAGAAAACAACCTGCTAAGTCACTCTTCTAAATTTCATCAGAGGAGTTGCCTCCCTTCAGATCAACTTACTTGTCACAATGGTCAAGTTTCTTTCTTTTTTTTTAATAAAAGCCACTTGGAAACAATATCAGCCCATGTCTTTTCCCCCACATATTTTATATACTGCCCCCCACCCAAACACCTTCCTAGTCAAACAATCAATGTCCATTTGAAATACACACTCTCACCTCATTTTCATCAATACCAGAGAGAAGCAGGCCACCTACCTGGCTCCAGGTGCATCAGTGTGTGTCCATTCATCACCCCGTTAGCCACATTTGTGTCTTCCAGGGTGAGAACCACTGGCGGCTGGAACTTGAGTTCCTCCTGAATTTTTCCGAAGCTGCTGTCCATCTGGGTGGAACTTACATAGTTAAAATGCCACTTCACTTTCTGAATGACATTGTCTGTGAAAGGAGAGCAGTCCAAACTGAATGTCATCACAATGGATGTTATAAGGCAATAGGTACACAATGAAATTTGCATTTCTAAGCAAGCTAATAATTTAGCCAGACTTTGAAGAGTGTCAACTACACATGAGGGTCGAATGATTTGTAGATATCAGGACTGGTCTCATCAGTCTCTCAAAGGAGAATAATTAAAATATGACAGTCTGTCCATTAGGACCTCAGTGGCAAGGGAATCAGGGGACAGACGTGAGTCTTAGCTCAGGCACAACTCATAGTACAATCCTGGGCCATTCCCAAAGGATTTCTAAGATTGCAAAATGGGGACAGTCATTCTTGACCTGATTATCTCAAGAAAAGATATGTGAAAAAAAACTACAAATGAATGTGAATATGTTGTGCAAACCAGGATGGAAGGTATCAGTTTTAATTATTTTATTTACATTTAGTATTAATCCATCACCAACTTTTAGTAAGTACTTGAGGGGAAGTTTCAAACATATTGACAAAACAAAATCATGTATAATTCTAATATCTGTGTGGGGTGTGTGTGCATGTGCTCAGTCATATCTGACTGTTTGTGACCCCATGGACTACAGCCCACCAGGCTCCTCTGTCCATGAGATTCTCCAGGCACGAACACTGGAGTGTGCTGCCTCCAGGGGATCTTTTCAACTCAGGGATTGAACCTAGGTCTCTTGCATCTCCTGCATTGGCAGGTGGATTCTTTACCACTGAGCTACCTGGGAAGCTCTAATATCCACGTACTTTTACTTTCATCCTACTCTCACTCAATAATGAGCAAATGTGATGCCAGGAAGGGGGTCCTGTGAGACAAAGCCCACCACTTTCAAAGGAAGAGGCATGCAGAGATGAGAGGGCAGAGGAGAACACAGGTCTACCAGCTCCCAATCAAATGACAGCCAAGGGATGCTGCAGCTATGGTCTACTTGGGGACACAGAAGAAGTGGGGCTGACAGTGGTAGTCCTCACAGGGAGACTCAAGAGGAACTGTGGCCTATGTCACAGGCCTACCAGGTGCAGGCTGGAGTACCAGGCAGGTTCCCAGCACCTCTGGGTGACACCAAAAGACAGTGCTGGCCCTATTACTGATGGACTGGCCACTGGCCACACGAGGGGCTGTGAGCAGTAGCTGCCAGAAAGCCTAAGTGGCCACACTTCCACGTGCCAGCCCTGTACCTGACCCTGAGGACCAAATGCGGTCAGCCCCTCGTTCAAGAGCATCACGGGGACCATGGCAGGTTACACTGAGACTGGAGAACCCCCCAACTCCCACCTCCACTCCTCTTCTCCCCCTCAAAAATGACCTGAATCACACCTGACAGAAACAGGGCCTATGCTATCACAACTGCTGTGTTCCAGACCCTTGAGCCTCCACAGGGCCTCTCTGGCAGAGCCTAGAAAAGTAGTCTTGTCTTCCAGAGCTGTGCTTCTCGAACCTCTGCATGAGGACCAGTGTTTCCTTATTTCCAAATGGTTGCATACAGACACTTGGATAAAATACAATTGAAAATGTCACAGGAATGTCCAAGTACCGTAAGAACGTCTAACCTTTTCTTGGCACTCCCTGTATGTGTCTCGCGCTGGAAGCACAGGTCCCCGACCACCCTTGAGCAGCGCTGCTCTAGAGTAGGGGTCAGCGCAGTGTTCCCAGAGTGCCAGACAGACAACGTTTTAAGCTCACAGGCCCCAGATGGCCCGTCACAATAGCTTACCTCTGCCAGGGAAGGGCAAAAGCAGCCACAGACAACCTGTTAGTAATAGAGAAAGCGTGGCTATGTTCCCCTTTATTTACAAAAATAGACTCTCAGCCTGCCGTTTGCTGACCCCCTGCTCCAGAATAACATACAGGATTCACCCTCTTCCACCCTGCTCCAGGCTCTGGAGAGGTAAAAAGCCAGAGTGTTGGACCTGGCTCCAAGTTTGCAGGCCCCTTTCATTGCTGTGAAATTTCATGAAAGTGAAGTGAAGTCGCTCAGTCGTGTCCGACTCTTTGCGATCCCATGGACTGTAGTCTACCAGGCTTCTCTGTCCATGGGATTTTCCAGGCAAGAACACTGGAGTGGGTTGCCATTTCCTTCTCCAGGGGATCTTCCTGACCCAGGGATCAAACCCAGGTCTCTTGCATTACAGGCTCTTTACCCTCTGAGCCACCAGGGAAGCCCCCTGAAATTTCATGGCATGGGGCTATTCTTCATTGACATGGTCCTGAACCTCCAGTGGTTTTCCCTGATGGTCAAAGCGAAACTCAAACTGGCAATTCTACACATACAATGCTGCAAGAGAGAACAACAGCTAAGAAAGTGCATTACAAACCAAATTCAAGAAAGGCATACGGCCTGGAGGCGAGGCCCACGCAGGTGGTGTCATAGGAAGCTGTGAATTCCCACCACAGCGTCTCCAGGAAGCAGAAGGCCATGGCTGCTGGACACTGGAGGGAGCAGATAGCCATGCAGGCCACGTCCCTCGAAGAAGAGAAGCTGGAACGAAAGGGACTACGTCACCAGGGAACGGACCCACATAGTCACATCCTGCACCCAGCCATCACCTTGCCTCCACTCTGGATTTGCTGGGCCTTGAACAGTCTGGAGCTGTCTGTTGCATACATATCGTCTCTTCAGGTGGACCTGCCTGGGACTGTGCCTTTCTTACACTTCCTCGAAAATGTATAGCAGCATTTGCCACTGACAAGGTGTGATTACTCTAACTTGCCTGCGTCCATGCTAAGTTGCTCAGTCATGTCCGACTTTTTGTGACCCCTTAGACTCTAGACTGTCAGGCTCCTCCGTCCATGGAATTCTCCAGGCAAGAATGCTGGAGTGCATTGCCGTACCCTCCTCCAGGGATCACTTTAACTTATTGATCATTAGACAAGCTATGGGACTGCTCACCTATAAGAAAAAAATGTCTCAGTTTCCTCTGTGAAAATAATGCTGAATACTTAAGTTAAAAGACAAAGGACTAAATACTGCATATTCTACTTTTCAAATAATGACTGAATTGCCCAGAATTTCATTTGAAGTCATAGGTTTTTGCTTTTTTAACTGAGAAAAGGTTTCCTCTTTGAGGTACAGCACAAAATGTGGATAGAATGTGAGATTATTCCAGCCTAACGAGGACGGGACCCCCAAGGAAGGGGCTTTCAGATACCCAGAGAAGGGAGCTGCAGATACGGGCAGATGCAGCTTAGCGTTGGCTCCTGAGCACCTGAGCTCGGCCAACAGGTGACAGCTTCACATGCCTGCCATCTGGGTCCCTCTTCAGGCCACAACTCTTCTTGCCTGACAGCACCACCTAGTCTGGAGGCAGGCCTAGACTTTCCCTTTCATTTTCCTCATTCTGAGACTGGACTACTCTAATGGATCCCACCTCATCGGGTGAATCAAAAATTTACTATTAAGGGGAGCAAAAAAGGACTTGGGAAGTGAAAACCTAAATTCTGGAAAAGAGAGATGTAAAATCTGTAACAGGCCATTTTGAGATTTCAAAACCTGCCTTGCCCCTGATCCGTCCACAGGACATCTTTCGTCTCTAAGCCCTAAAATAAGAAATGACACACAAGGAGCAGAACCTGGCTCCTAGGTGGGCTGCACTCAAATCCTGGCTCTACCACCTTAGGTTAAAAAGTTGTTTAACCTCAGTTTCCTTCCCTGTAAAATAGGTCTAATACCATTATCTACCTCATAAGCCACCTACAGCACTTAGAATAGGGCCTACACTGCAGAAAACAGTATTAGTTCTTAGGACCGTGATTACTGTAACCACCTGATTCCTGCTTCCACTGGAGCACTGGCCTCACCGTATCATGCTCAGTGTCCTCTCACTTGACTTGGAGTTCCTTGAGAAGACGGACCTACCGATGCTCATTTTTCAGTCCCTGCTCCTGTCACATAAATTTTTTTTTTTACTTTGAAATTTGTTTTAAAGGTGAAAAAAATTTAAAAAGCAAAAACTGAGGGCTAAAACTCCAAGTCAAGCCTTATTTTCTTGGCGTCCTCACTCTCATCCTTTTCTTGTCCTGACATTTAATCCAGTATTTCCTCCCGACTTGCCTTTTCTCCACGCCTGCACCCTAATGCAGAAAAAACTACCAAACTAAAAGCGTGAAGACCGGGTGACCCGATGCTCGCAGCGCTCGCGGCCTCTCCGCTCACAGTGAGGTGGGAGTGAGGCAGCAAAGCTCGAGCGCCTTTGATTCTACTGTGTATACACACGACCTCGAACCGCTGTCTGATGTGAGACCTCCTCTTCACATGGTGTGATTAGCATAAGGCCACCTCTGCACATGGTTCAGAGTGACCCAAACTGGGCTGATATTCTGGAACAGGGAACAGGCTTGCTTACTGGATGCTGAAGTCACATCCTTCTGCGGAACCTCGACCTGGATACTGGGCCAGTTGCAAGGCTAAAGTCTTGAGGCGTCTCCTGCATTCCAGGAAGTCTTGGCTGTGGTAGAAATCAGTGGAGGCCGAGAGGGGCAGTCCATCCCTCACCCTTACCACGCAGGCAAAAAGGATCAAGGACATGGTCCGCAAGAGAAGTCATGAGGACACCTGAGGAAGGAAGGTCACCTTGTTACTGAGGGCCCGGCAATGAGCTGCCAGCACCCCGCCCTGGAAATGTTTACTCTGGGTTGTCTCACCCTCACTTCTACCATAAACACAAATGTGCCTTTTATTATAATTTCCCTGCCCTCTGTTGCTAGATCACTCCCAACTGTCGTCCCTCCATTAGCCTCCCTGTCTCATCTTCACTTGAAATCCTCCTTTTCCTTCTCTCTAATGAATGTCTCCATTTCCAGAGTTAAACCAACTGGGATGAGGGAATGGAGATGTGAGGAAGCAGGCCAAAAGAGAGCCACAGCAGTGACAGTGAGGAACAGGACACAGGCCGCAAGACGGCCCCAAAGGGACAGGAAGAGCCTGACACTGATGCAGCAGGGACGGGGTCCAGGGAGCTGCGCATTTCAGGTCCTCCATGGAGGTAAGTGCTGAGTGGTTCACTTGCCATAGCCTCACCTGCAGTGGAGGGGTTCTGCGCATTTAACCTAAAGCTGGTGGCAAGGAAGGCAGAAGGCGAAAAGAAAACAGAGAGGATAGCGTGTCCTCCTGAATTTCTGCACGTTTGACACTGAGCCAATCTTCAGAATGATGACAGTTCCTCCAGATGGCTAAAGTAAGTCATTTAGCAAATGGTACTACAGTAAGATACTAAATATTTAGCCATGATAGGTGAGCACCATTAAGAAACACTAGGAAACAGATTTGGAGGCCTCGCGGGGCCTGAGGCAAACTGGAACCAGGTGCTTCTCAGGGTGGAAACAGCCCTGGACCAGTTCTGCAGGCAGAGCCTGGCAGGGGTTTCAGCCCCCATCTGCGACTTCTGCGGACTTCTGTGCTCGCACGGGGCGTCAGCTCACACCTGCATGCGGCTGCAACCAGGGATTAGGGGGGTGGCTCTATCAGCTTTCACGCATCTTTCCATGCATCCACACATCCTGTTTCACAGACCCTGTTGTCAGGTCCTCTACCTGGACAGGATATTAGCAGGTGTGTGCACTGCTAAAGAACACTGGGGATGTAATCTGGCACCTCAATTCCCATGAGCAGTAGGAAACGGGAGTCCCAGGATACACGCTACTCTTTTCACCTCTGTGGCTCCATGCATTCTTCACCTGAGTTCACACTCCTCAGATCTCCCCACATCCAAATCCACACCAAGGACTGTCTCCAATACACCCTCCTAGAAGTACTTTTACCTCTCTCTACATTCGCAGAGAAACTACGTCTTTGTTTCCTATGTTACTGACTTACCATTTCTACTACCAATGGTAAGTTCTAAGAATAAAGGCCATCTCTGTAATGGATGAATGGATAATTAATCCCAGTTTAAACAGGAAGAAACTGCAGTAGTATAAAAATAAGAGAAGGCTAAAGGCTTCCCCAGTGCCTCAGATGGTAAAGAATATGCTTGCAATGCAGGAGATAGGGGTTCAATCCCCAGGCTGGGAAAATCCCCTAGAGAAGTGAATGGCAACCCACTCCAAGAGTATTCTTGCCTGGGAAATCCCATGGACAGAGGAGTCTGGTGGGTTACAGTCTGTGGGGACACAAAAGAGTTAGACATGAGTTACCAACTAATCAACAACAACTACAAAATAAAAATTAGTCTACCAGGCAACAGACCATACATAGCCCATTTCTCCTATCTCCTCAGACTTTCCATTGAGGGGTAAAAATGTAAAAAATCTAAGGAACTAGGAAAGGAAGAAATAAGCAAGAAATAATATGACTCCTATCTGCAGATGACATAATTGTCTTCATGGAAGATCCCTGAGAACCTACAAGAAAACAAAAACCAAAAAACCTCCTAAAATGAAGGAGGAGTTCAACAAGGTTTCAGAATATAAGATCAACATACAAAAATCAATTCTTTTTCTACGTACCAGCAATGGATGCATAGAAACAAAAATTAAAAATACCATTTATCATCATCCCCAAAATGATCTCAATAAAGCTATACTTTTTTAAATGCAATGTTAGTTGCTCAGATGTGTCCGACTGTTTGTGATCCCATGGACTGTAGCCCAGCAGGCTCCACTATCCATGGGATTTCCCAGGCAAGAATACTGGAGTGGGTTGCCATTCTCTTCTGCAGGGAATTTTCCTGACCCAGGGATCGAATCCAGGTCTCCTGCACTGCAGGCAGATTCTATACCATCTGAGCCACCAGGGAAGCCCATTTTTAATGCAATACTTAGGTGTAAATCTAACAAAACATGTATGGGACTTGTATGCTGAAAACTACAAAACACTGCTGAAAGAAATCAGAGGTCCTAAGTAAGTGAGGAGATATACCATGTTATGAATTAGAAGACTCAACACAGTAAAGATCTCCCCCCAAAGTGATATACAGGTTCAATATAATTCCTATAAAAATATCAGCAAGATAGTTTATAGATATAAATAAGAATATTCTAAAATTTATATGGAAAGGCAAGGAAGCTAAAATAGCTAAAACAATTTTGAAAAAGAATAAAGGGGACCATACCTCACTATCCTATTTCAAGACTTGTACAGCTACAGTAATCAAGACTGTGTGTTATTAGCAGAGGGATAGGCGCACAGATCAGTGAAACAGAATACAGAACCCACAAATTAGACCTACACAAGAACAGTCAAATGATTTTGGCAATGGTACAAAAGCAATTAAATGGAAGAAGGACAGATTTTTCAACAAATGGTGCTGGAGCAATGACTATCTATAGGGAAAGAAAGAGGGGGAAACGGAGGTGTGAACGGACAGAAGGAAAACAAAAAAAGAGAATCTTGACCTAGTCTCACACCTTACATAAAAAGGAAATCAAAATAGATCATAAATTTAAATGTAAAAACTTAAAGTATAAAAGTAGAAGAAAACAAAGAGAACTTGTGGAAGGGTTCTCATGTATGAGACCAACAGCACAATCCATAAAAGAAACTCCAATAAATTGGATTTCATCAAAGTTTAAAACTTTTGCACTGCCAAAAGCCATGTGAAGAGGATGAAAAGAAAAGCGAGAGAGTGGGGAAAATATTTTTAGACCACACACCTCCTAAAGGACTCTAGATATTTAGAATTTTTTTAAAGCACTCTCAAAAGTCAACAGTGATAAAACAAAAGATCCAGTTAGAAAATGGACAAAGCACATGAACAGACATTTCACCAGAGGATACAGAGATGACGAAAAAGAAAGTGAAAAGACATCTAGCATCTCTAGCTATTAAGGGAAATGCAACTTAAGATCACAGTGAGATAATATTACATATTGATTAGAACAGATAAAAAAATTTTAAGTGACAATTTTTAAGTGGCAAACGTGCACAGAACAGGATCTGTCACACACTGCTGAGAGGACTTTAACATAGTACAGTCACTCTGGAAAATAAGTTTGGCAGTTGTTTTTTTAAACTAACCATGCGATTATCATACAATCTATCAGTCATACTCTGTGCTATCTCTGCAAATTCCTGTCAGGATAACTGCTGTTGTTGTTCAGTTGCACAGTCGTGTCCGACTCCTTGTAACCCCACGGACTGCAGCCAGGCCTCCCCATCCCTCACTGTCTCCCAGAGTTTGCCCAAGTTCATGTCCACTGAATCAGTCAGTATAATTACTTTAACATAAAAATGGAAATAAGTATTAACTTAAAGTTTTTATATCCCTTACTTAAATTCAGCTCATACTTGTTTTTTATGTTTAAATGTCATTTAAAAATGTCTCTTCTAGTAGAACAATATTCTTTTATGCTAATTAAATGTAATTCTGATGATTTATGCATGAATATTGAAGGGTATGTTGTATATGGAGCAGCTCTGCAACTAAATAACATTTCCAAACTGGAAGGTACTATAATTTCTGAATTCATTAAAATAAAAGCTGCTTGCAGATAATCAGAATTCAGTTTATAAAAGGAAAGCAGTGGCATGAATCTGGAAAATCATGCCTCAGTTACAGAAAAAGTTATACAAGGACAAAGGCAGCTGAAGAGTGCTCACACAGACACACAAATCTGTCTTACTAGCTCCTTCTACAGGCCAAGGGACCCTATAACCTAGTACCATGCCTGGCACATATTAGGAAGCTCTCAATATAACTTTTAAACTAATAAAACTTATCTAAAAACTAAGTTTCAGAACTAATAAAAAAGCTTTCCTACAATAAATCTTGGAAAAGAGAACGAGGTTTACATAAACGAAAAATTTTAAAAGAAACTGAAGTAGTAATCAAATATAGCACCCTAGTCACTATTAGAGTTTATAAAAATTATATTTTAATCTGCCTCTGCCATTTCCTAAATCCTTTTCTCAGCATCTATTTATAAACTGATCATGTCATCAATTGTCCCTATTCTACTGGCAAAAGGCTGTGCTTAGCTGGAGGGCAGCCTGGTTCCCACTGGTTTCTTTGCATCTCTGTATCCTTAACCCTCTTCCAAACCTCTACTACACTTCTCCTCCTCTTTCCAAAGAGAGAAAGGGGAAAAGAAAAACAGAACTTAACAACCAGCCCGTACCAAACAGAAATTTAAATAAGCAAAACAAGTTTGACTTGGCACACGTATATCCAAACACAAGGATTCACCATAAGGCATTGCTCACATCTCAAAAACACAATACATAGGACAAAATAGAGAAAATTACATTTCCCTTACTGAAATCACCTTCAGCCACAGGACTTGAGAACTGGGCACATCTCATTTGTAGTTCAGGAGAGTGCTTTGGTTCTGCATTGCTTGGGGATGAGGTAGGGAGGAAGGTTACAGGTCAAGTTTGCCATTCCTTAGGAGCTAAGAAGAGTAGGGGATGGAATTTGATACCAACTAATATTATATGCCAGGTTTCCCAGGTGGCTCAGTGGTAAAGAATCCACATGCCAACGCTGGAAACACAGGAGACATCTGCTGTTCGATCCCTGGATTGGGAAGATCCCCTGGAGAAGAAAATAGCAACCTACTCCAGTATTCTTACCTGAGAAATCCCATGGACAGGGAGCCTGGTGGGCTATAGTCCATGGGGTCGCAAAGAGTTGGGCATGGCTGAGTGCACACACACACACACACACACACACACAATATTATATGCCAGGCACTATGCTATGAATTTTTACACTGATGATGTTTAATGCTCATAACTATCTATGAGGCGGGCATAATCCATACTGGACAGATGGGGAAATGGTAGTTCTAAAGCTCAAGCGGTAGAGCTAGTATTCCATCCCAAACTTCCTTACTCAGAAATACCGGGAAGCCTGTGATCGTTCCAGTACACTCTGTGTTTCTAAAGCCAATCTTTGGGATTACAGCAACTCTATCTTGCTAAGACAGTTCCTTCCCCTGGAGCATTCATACTTAGAACGAACCAGGGATCTGTTGATGAAAGAAGCCAAGACCTAGGGTTACACTAGTTACAACTGCCCCTCACTCATTGTATTCCTTTGGATAAGTCACTTTTCCTCTCTGATCAGCAGTCATCTTTGGATGCCTTTGATCTCTGAGGCTCTTTCTAAGGATAAAAAGCTTTGGGACCCCAAAATGTTATCTGTGTTGTAAACACAAACTCTTAGAGCTATAACAACATTGCCTAAAATGTGTTTTCCAGGGCAAACCATTATGTCAATTTAATTCTATTTAGCAATAACAAAGGATTCAATTATTTACATTTTCGTTTTACTAAAATTATCTCTATCAGAATCAATTCCTTTCTTTGAACATTTAATGAAAATTGACCCTATCCACCGTCTGAATTTTATTTCTTTTCTGACCATGTCACAAATTTCACCAATTACTTTTCACCATTGGGAATATTCTTTTGTGGCTTTGATGTCTACAAACCTAATTAAGCACTGGAGTGCTTAATCCTTCTGGCACTGGAATCTAGATGTAATCCTGTAACGGGCACATATGCTCATCACCTCCGACATCTGGTGTTCACAAAAGCTGGTCTACTAAACCCAGTATCTGGTAAACCAAGTCTTACAAGATCGGCAGGCTAAGGGAAGTTTGTTATTAAAATACTCTGACGTGAGGTTCGTGGATAATTAAGTAAACAATCATCCCATCATTCGGACACACCCCGTCTCCTCCCACTGTGGGCAGCGCTCCACTGGCATCTGGCAACTGAGGGTTCCCACAGGCTCGCACCTTGGGTCGTCCTGGAGTCAGGAGAGCAGCTGGCGGCAGAAAGGGGAGCCGAGACTTCGGGAAGCCCCAAGAAGCCCCGGAGAGCTAAACCGGGCCAGAGGGCCGGACGGGCCGGGTTGGAGGGGGCTCCACTTCCAGGCCCGCCCTGCGCCACACCCGACCCCGCCTGCTCTCGGCTAACGGACCGCAGCGCCCGCCTCAGCCCGCCAGCCCTCACCTCGCCCCGACAGCGGCCTCCGGGAGTCGGCGGCCTCCCGCCGCGCCACCCTCTGCCTCCTCTGCAATCAGCCCACCCGGCAGACCTGTCCCGGGTCACAGGCAGCCCAGGCACAGGTAGACGACCCTGCGCATGCGCGAGTCTTGAAGCACAACATCTCCCCTGCCCCCGCTTATTCGCTGGTGCCGAGCAACACCCACACCCAAACTGACCAATCCTGGCGCGCCTCCACTGCCGGGTCCCGGAGGAGTCTTGAATGAAGGACTTCTTAAAGGGCTCCGACCCAAATGTAGATTGGGCATGGCTGGGGCGCGCCTTCCAACTTTCCTCGCGTCTCCCGGTTCTCACCCGCGTGGGTCTGAGGTCCAAGTATGTAATTCCCACGTCCGGAGGTGCGAAGAGGCTTCTCAGTTTAAGCTTAGTTTCTGCCGGGGTAGCGAAAGGTTCTGATGTGTGGAAGTAGGGAGGTTCCGCGTGACGACGCAACACGCCCGGGGCGTGGGTATGTGCTGGGCGAGAGGCCCGAGATAGTCAAACCAAAGATCACAGCCTGCTGCCAGCCTGGATGAGGTGCCAAAGTCCGGCCCCAAGGGACACACTCCAGTCTGGGGGGCGGACGTACTCACAGACTGGTGATTGATCAACTGAAGGGAGATGGGGAACGACTATTCACCCATTTATTCATTTAACAAATTGTAAGCACCTGCTGCGAACCAGACACTATGCCAGCAACTGCAGACGAAACGAGTAACTCCTGACACTAAAACTTATATAAACAGGGGAGAGAAGACTGACAGCACCCATACTGCAATATACAACACATGTTTAAGTACAAACTGAGCTATGTACTCATCGGAGAGGAGCACGGATTTTGAAAGGATTTACTGGGGCTTCTGCCCTGGATTTGATGGTTTAGGGGGGCTTCCTTGACACTGGATGAGTAGTAGCTAACTAGGCAAAGGGAGGAAGAGTGCTTCAGACAGAGACATGTATAAAGAACTCTGTGTGGACTATAGCAGGGCTCCTTGAAAGATGAAAACCAACCCTGGGTTGGAGAGTGGTGAGGGGAGGTGGGTGGGGAGTTGTTTAATAGGCACAGCCTTTCACTTGGGGAAAATGAAAAAGTTCTGGAAATGGATAGTGGTGATGTTTGCACAACAAAGTAATGTACTATATATCACAGAACTGTACACTTAAAAATGGTGAAAATGGTAAGTTTTATGTTATGTACATTTTGCCACCAAAAAGGAAAATAAACTCAGAGTTTAGAGAGTAAAGAAGTAGAGTGAAAGCCACTAGAGAACAGAAGAGGTAAGATCATGTAAGATATTGGAGACCATAGTAGAATTTGGGACAGGTGAAAACTGATTGGATTTATATTTTGTAAAAACCACTTTGGCTGCTGACATTAAGGTCAAAACGGAGAAGGCTCTTGGAAACTGTGGTAGGGCCAGTTGGGAAGCCAATGCAGTTGTCTGGACAAGAGAAGATGAAGCTAGACTTTAGGCTGGAACAATGTGAAGCAGAAGAGAACTGGGCAGTCTGCAAAGAAATGTAGAAGCAAAATCAATAGGACTTGGTGATGAATTGGATGTGAAAGGGTGACAAAGTAGCTTCAAGGATAAGGCCATTTTTCACAAGTGATGCTTTGTGAAGTTTATATTGCCAGCCCTTGGCCCTGATTTCCAACCAAATAGCCAGCCACAAACTTCAACATCTCTATTAGAGGTCACCTCAAACTGCACACATCCAGAGCTGATTTATCACTTACCCTTAGCCCTCTGTGAAATGGGATAAAACCTCCTCCATGGGATGAATAAAGGAATTGTGGAGAGAGAGCCCAGCAAAGTAAATGAGCCTGCTCTGGATCAGGGTCACCACTCAGGGAAATGAAGCTCTAGAAGGCAGAATTGCCCAGATACCCTTTTTGAGGAGTAAAACTTTCCAAGATCTGCATCCTCACTGAAGTGGCTGCTTCTCACTCTGTGCTGCAGAGAAAACCAACCTTGCTCCCATGTTCATCATGGACAGACTACACAAGATAGAAGACAGCCAGAGTTTTAGTGGTTTTTTTCAGAGTTTTAGTGGCCTTTTTTCAGAGTTTTAGTGCTTGCCAGTGACCCAGACAATCACAATGGTGTGATAACTCACCTAGGGCCAGACATCCTGGAATGTGAAGTCAAGTGGGCCTTAGGAAGCATCACTATGAACAAAGCTAGTGGAGGCGATGGAATTCCAGTTGAGCTATTTCAAATCCTAAAAGATGATGCTGTGAAAGTGCTGTGTTCAATTTGCCAGCAAATTTGGAACACTCAGCAGTGGCCACAGGACTGGAAAAGGTCAGTTTTCATTCCAATCCCAAAGAAAGGAAATGCCAAAGAATGCTCAAACTACCACACAATTGCACTCATCTCATACGCTATTAAAGTAATGCTCAAAATTCTCCAAGCCAGGCTTCAACAGTCTGTGAACTGTGAACTTCCAGATGTTCAAACTGGTTTTAGAAAAGGTGGAGGAACTAAAGATCAAATTGCCAACATCTGCTGGATCATCGAAAAAGCAAGAGAGTTCCAGAAAAACATCTATTTCTGCTTTATTGACTATGCCAAAGCCTTTGACTGTGTGGATCACAACAAACTGTGGAAAACTCTGAAAGAAATGGGAATACCAGACCACCTGACCTGCCTCTTGAGAAATCGTATGCAGGTCAGGAAGCAACACTTGGAACTGGAAAATGGAACAACAGACTGGTTCCAAATAGGAAAAAGAGTACGTCAAGGCTGTATATTGTCACCCTGCTTATTTAACTTATATGCAGAGTACATCATGAGAAACGCTGGGCTGGAAGAAGCACAAGCTGGAGTCAACATTGCCAGGAGAAATATCAATCACCTCAGATATGCAGATGACACTACCCTTATGGCAGAAAGTGAAGAAGAACTAAAGAGCTTCTTGATGAAAGTGAAAGAGGAATGAAAAAGTTGGCTTAAATCTCAACATTCAGAAAAATAAGATCATGGCATCCAGTCCCATCACTTCATGGCAAATAGATGGGTAAACAGTGTCAGACTTAATTTTGGGGGGCTCCCAAATCATTGTAGATGATGACTGCAGCCATGAAATTAAAAGATGCTTACTCCTTGGAAGGAAAGTTATGAGCAACCTAGATAACATATTCAAAAGCAGGGACATTACTCTGCCAACAAAGGTCCGTCTAGTCAAGGCTATGGTTTTTCCAGTAGTCATGTATGGATGTGAGAGTTGGACTATAAAGAAACCTGAGCACAGAAGAATTGACGCTTTTGAACTGTGGTGTTGGAGAAGACTCTTGAGAGTCCCTTGGACTGCAAGGAGATCCAGTCCATCCTAAAGGAAATCAGTCTTGAATATTTATTGGAAGTACTGATGTTGAAGCTGAAACTCCAATATTTTGGCCACCTGATGCGAAGAGCTGACTCATTTGAAAACACCCTGATGCTGGGAAAGATTGAAGGTGGGAGAAGGGGACAACAGAGGATGAGATGGTTGGATAGCATCACAGACTCAATGAGCATGAGTTTGAGTAAGCTCCCTGAGTTGGTGATGGACAGGGAGGCCTGGCATGCTGCAGTCCATGGGGTCACAGAGTAGGACATGACTGAGTGACTGAATGGAACTGAACAGTGGTAAAAGTGTGGCCCAAGAGGTTGGTCCAGCTTCCTCTCTGTATGTTGCAGCAAACCACCTCTGCACTATGGTGCATAGGCAGCACAGTTCAGTTCAGTCACTCAGTCATGTCCGACTCTCTGCGACCCCATGAATCACAGCATGCCAGGCCTCCCTGTCCATCACCAACTCCCGGAGTTCACTCAAACTCATGTCCATCGAGTCGGTGATGCCGTCCAGCCATCTCATCCTCGGTCGTCCCCTTCTCCTCCTGCCCCTAATCCCTCCCAGCATCAGGGTCTTTTCCAATGAGTCGACTCTTCGCATAAGGTAGCTGAAGTATTGGAGTTTCAGCTTAAGCATCAGTCCTTCCAAAGAACACCCAGGACTGATCTCCTTTAGAATGGACTGGTTGGATCTCCTTGCAGTCCAAGGGACTCTCAAGAGTCTTCTCCAACACCACAGTTCAAAAGCATCAATTCTTCGGTGCTCAGCTTTCTTCACAGTCCAACTCTCACATCCATACACGACTACTGGAAAAACCATAGCCTTGACTAGACGGACCTTTGTTGGCAAAGTAATGTCTCTGCTTTTGAATATGCTATCTAGGTTGGTCATAACTTTCCTTCCAAGGAGTAAGCGTCTTTTAATTTCATGGCTGCAACCACCATCTACAGTGATTTTGGAGCCCCCCAAAATAAAGTCTGCCATTGTTTCCACTGTTTCTCCATCTATTTGCCATGAAGTGATGGGACCGGATGCCATGATCTTCGTTTTCTGAATGTTGAGATTTAAGCCAACTTTTTCACTCTCATTTTTTATTTTCATCGAGAGGCTCTTTAGTTCTTCTTAACTTTCTGCCATAAGGGTGGTGTCATCTCCATATCTGAGGTGATTGATATTTCTCCTGGCAATGTTGATTCCAGCTTGTGCTTCTTCCAGCCCAGTGTTTCTCATGATGTACTCTGCATATAAGTTAAATAAGCAGGGTGACAATATACAGCCTTGACGTACTCCTTTTTCTATTTGGAACCAGTCTGTTGTTCCATGTCCAGTTCTAACTGTTGCTTCCTGACCTGCATATAGGTTTCTCAAGACGCAGGTCAGGTGGTCTGATATTCCCATCTCTTCAAGAGTTTTCCACAGTTTATTGTGATCCACACAGTCAAAGGCTTTGGCATAGTCAATAAAGCAGAAATTGATGTTTTTCTTGCAGCACAGGGAGGTGGTTAAAAACAAGAATTCTAAAGCCAGACTCTCCAGTGTTCTTGCCTAGAGAATCCCAGGGACGGCAGAGCCTGGTGGGCTGCCGTCTATGGGGTCGCACAGAGTCGGATACGACTGAAGCGACTTAGCGACTTAGTGAGTGAAAGCCAGACTGCTTCTGTTCAGATGCTGGTTTTGCCCTTAGTAGCTAGATCTTGGGCAAGTTACCTAATCTCTGTTTTCTCATCTGTAAAATGGAGAAAACAATAATGCTTTTTAGGGTAGAAAATCTGATGTTTTTTTAAGGGCCCAAAGGAAAAAGAGGGCTATGTGCGAGTTTCTCCCTCAGCAAAAGCCGACACCGGTGTTTTCCTTGGCCTTGCAGGGTTTGGCTTGAAAGGAGGCAATGCCCAAAGTTCAGGCTCCAGATGCAAGCCTGTAGGCACCAGAGCGGTGTTTAAAGAGGTGTGAATGTGGACCTGGGTGGGCAAGCTCCTCCCACAGACTGGCAGTACCCAAAGCCTAAAAGCCGAGACGCTAACACGGTTCCCGCCCCCAAGGCTAGCTTGCGCAAACGTAGAAGATCCACAAACAGCTCAAGATTCTCAGGGGTGGGGCCAGAGGAGAACGTCAAGATTCTCTCTTATTAAGAGCGCGCCCAATCACAAATGACGTTCCGCCTGTTCCCCGCCCCCTAGATGGGAGGACCCAATCAACGTCGAGAGTGTAGGCCAACCTATCTTGCTTCCTGCTGCGGCGGTAGTGCGTCTGGAGCTGCAGGTCTGCTCCGGTCTAGATCAGAGGGGATCTGCCGGGCCTGAGGCCGAGTTCCACCCTGGCTTCCAGGGATGTCGGTGGCTTTCGTACCGGACTGGCTGAGAGGGAAGGCAGAAGTCAATCAGGAGACCATCCAGCGGGTAAGCGCCAGCACGAGCAGAGAGATCTTAGTAGAGATCCTAAATCGCTGCGGGTGCTGGAAGCTTCCTGGAGTGAGCAGCTGAGACTGGTGATGTGCGTAGGTGACTTGCTGTGAGATGAGAATGAAGTCAGCAGAGGTGCTGGGGCTGGAAAGCCCGGCCTTGGGGGGCAGGTGGAGGGGCGGGGGAGGCAGAGGAGGCAGTGGTCCTCGCCGCCCTGACGTCGCGCTGCACTGACCCTTTGTCTGATCTTTCAGCTCCTGGAGGAGAATGACCAGCTGATCCGCTGTATCGTGGAATATCAGAACAAAGGCCGGGCGAATGAGTGCGTCCAGTGAGTCCCCTCTTTATTCCCTTAATTTGTGAGTGTGAAGGGGAAGCTAGTATTGGAATCCATCAGCTGACCTGAACTAGGAGTCTTGAGTTATCACAGATAAGGCTCAGAGGAATTACTTACCTGCCCAAGATAATACGGACAGTACATTGTGAAGCCTGGAGTCAGACGTGCCTTCCTCTTCAAAACCAGAATTGTGATCATTGAAAAGATTCCTCGAAAAGCCGTACCGGCCGATGACAACAGGGATGGGGGACGGTTCAGTTCAGTTCAGTCGCTCAGTCGTTTCCAACTCTTTGCGACCCCATGAACGGCAGTATGCTAGGCCTCCCTGTCCATCACCAACTCCCGAAGTCTACCCAAACTCATGTCCATTGAGTTGGTGATGCCATCCAACCATCTCATCCTCTGTTGTCCCCTTCTCCTCCTGCCCCCAATCTTTGCCAGCATTAGGGTTTTTCAAATGAGTCAGCTCTTCGCATGAGGTAGCCAAAGTATTGGCGTTTCAGCTTCAACATCAGTACTTCCAATGAACACCCAGGACTGATTTCCTTTAGGATGGACTGGTTGGATCTCCTTGCAGTCCAAGGGACTCAGGAGTCTTCTCCAACACCACAGTTCAAAAGTGTCAATTCTTCTGTGCTCAGCTTTCTTTATAGTCCAACTCTCACATCCATGCATGACTACTGGAAAAACCATAGCCTTGACTAGACTGACCTTTGTTGGCAGAGTAATATCTCTGCTTTTTAATATGCTGTCTAGGTTGGTCATAGCTTTCTTCCAAGGAGTAAGCATCTTTTAATTTCATGGCTGCAGTCACCATCTGCAGTGATTTGGGGGCCCAAAAAAATAGTCAGCCACTGTTTCCATTGTTTCCCCATCTATTTGCCATGAAGTGATGGGACCGGATGCCATGATCTTCGTTTTCTGAATGTTTAGCTTTAAGCCAACTTTTTCACTCTCATTTTTTGTTTTCATCGAGAGGCTCTTTAGTTCTTCTTCACTTTCTGCCATAAGGGTGGTGTCATCTGCATATCTGAGGTTATTGATATTTCTCCCGGCAATGTTGATTCCAGCTTGTGCTTCTTCCAGCCCAGCGTTTCTCATGATGTACTCTGCATATAAGTTAAATAAGCAGGGTGACAATATACAGCCTTGACATACTCCTTTTCCCCTGTTTGGAACCAGCTGGTTGTTCCATGTCCAGTTCTAGCATTCAGAAAATGTCTCACGAAATGATGAGAGCAGTGGCTGTCTTCTGGTCGTGGATCCCTGGCTCATACTTTTTTGTAGCACATACAAACACCAATAAAAGTTCCCAGTTAAGACAGAGGTAAATTTGGCGCAGTAATTTAAGGTGCTCTCTAGCCATATGCAAGATGAGAGAAAACACTCTCTTTTCTAAGTGTAGTTCCAGGAGTTATGCCCCATTCATTACAGAAACAAAAAAGATTTTATTTCATTGTGACTGAAGCCATGCTTTCCCCACCCCCTAAAAAAGTAATCCTCAGTTGCTCACTGAACAGCTCAGTGGAGATATCCATCTTGGGTAAGTCTTTACATTGGACACTGGCATTTGGTAATTTGCTTTTTTACAGTTTATAGTAAACATCTCATTTTTCTATATGGAAAACTGTTGCAAAACACTCTTATTTGGTGCAGTGATTCTCAAATTATGAGCAAGTTACCAAAATCTCCTCATGGACATTTTTACATTGCATGGTGCATGATTCCTGCCCCCTAGTCTGATTTGGGGCTTGACCCCTTGACTGAGAAATGTGATCATAGTAAGCGTGCGTTTATCATGGAAGTGTCTCGTCCCTTCTTTAACTTTGTTCAAGACTTTTTTTTGGCCTTGTACCACATGGGATCTTAGTTCCCTGCCTCTGTGCGTGCTTAATCACCTCACTTGTGCTGTGTGACCCTATAGACTGTAGCCGACCAGGCTCCTCTGTCTATGGGATTCTCCAGGCAAGAATACTGGAGAGGGTTGCCATGCCCTCCTCCAAGGGATCTTCCCGACCCAGGGATTGAACCTGTGTCTCCTACATTGCAAGTGGATTCTTTTAACTGCAGAGCCACCAAGGAAACCCTTAGTTCCCTGACTAGGTATCTGACCTGTGACCCTGCAGTGGAAGTATGGAGTCCTAACCCTGGACCTCCAGGGAATTCCCTGTTCAAGATTTTTTATAAGTAATACTGAGTACCAGGCACTACTTCAGCTACTGGGGAATGAGTACCAAGAGATACCAGCTCTGCTTTCATGGTGCTTACATTCTAGACTGTAGAATCATATAATTAGCCACATAATAATAAGTGCTTTGAATAAGCATAAAGCACAGTAAATGGGAGGAAGTGCTAGTTTATACAGGTTATCTTTGATGTGACATTTGGGTAGACACCTTAGGTGAGGGAGGCAGCTATGCAGATGTGTGAATCAAAGTGAGCATGGGGTGAAGTCCCCCAGGCTAGAGCTTGCTGGATATCTTCAAGTCTCTGCAAGGAGTCCACTGTGGCCAGAACTCAGTGAGTAAAGGGAAAGTGCCAGATGAGATCAGAGAGGGAGACTAGAGGCCCTGATCATGTAGGTCCTTATAGGCCACGAGAAGAGCTGAGCTTTACTCATAATGCGATGGGGACCTTTGAAGAGTTTTGAACAGAGGTATTACATGATCTTAACCTAAACTGTAAAATCACTCAGGCTGCTGAGTATAATTACAGTAGGGGTACAGAGGTAGAACAGGGAGACAGGTTAGGAGAGTGGTCCAGTACAGTAGTCCAAGCAAGAAGTGATAGTGGCTTGGCCGAGAAATGTAGCTATGTAGTGAGAAGTGAGAACAAGTAAGATTCTGGATGTGTTTTCCTCTGATATGTTTAACAGATACATAGACAAAACTGAGTGATCTAGTCAGTAGATGAGCCATTCATTAGATAAATTCTTTTCCAGTTTTTTGTTCAATAAAAACACACCTCTAATTTTTATCTGTTTTTCACCCATAGGTACCAGCATGTGTTACACAGAAATCTCATTTATTTGGCTACCATCGCAGATGCCAACCCAACCAGTGCTTCAAAAGCAATGGAATAGTCTTCCAGTTGGCTGTTGTGAGAAGTAATTGAATGTGATCTATTTCCTATGAAATGGATTTTTGCCAACTCAACTGCTTAGAATGTGAATGGAACCTCTGTGGCTCTTGTAAAAATGTGAACATGTGAAGAAAGCTACTAACTTAACCATATTCTCAGTATAAATATTTAATAATTAAGTGGATTCCCTCAATTAAGTTGACTCCAAGTGTCTTCCATCCTGAAATAAGTGTGTTTGGATAACAGAGATATAATGGGCATCTTCAAGTCAATCTTTTTAGTTTCAACCTGAAGAGGAAACTTGAACAGGTATTGGGCGATCAGCAGGAATTTGTGAGACTTTCCACTGAGACGCTGCCAAATGGACGTGTGACTGTTTCTCCCTCCTACCAGTTTGTGGTGGTGGACCCCTGACTGCTCTTTTCACGTTGCTTTGAAATAAAGCTTGCCTTTCCACAAAAGCCTGATATTATGGTATAGAAATTTTCATGTAATGTCTTCCACTTGGTTTTTGAGGAAACGTGTAAGGAGTTAAAAATACATGTAACACCACCACTGTCATTGCTAACAAAGTTAATAGTAATTCTTAAGTATCATCTAACATCATCTACTAATAGAAGATGTGATGCCGAAGGAAGAGTATCTTTTTCTTTTGTATCCTTTTAAGGTTATTGGCCAGGCCTCTATAACAAAAGACAAATTAACAGAAGAAAAGCATATGCATTTATTTAATATAAGTTTTACGTGACATGGGAGCCTTCATAAGGAAACAAAAGACCCAAAGAAACAGTTAACCCTGAGTATTTTTATATATGAAGTTCGATGAAAAGTATAAAGTTGTAGAAAAATGTGATTGGACATAAGGGTATGAGCTAAGTGTAGGAAACTCGGGGAAACAGCAAGGCCTTTTTGTTCAAAATCTCTGTCCCTCTGCGTGTGGGAGGGCACCTCTCATCTGAGAGTCACATGACCTGCTTTATGGGAGAAGGTCTGAGAATCCCTCTAGGATCTGCCATTTCTCAAATTCCTTCCTTAAAATATTTAATATGCTAAGGAGCCGTATTTTGGAGTGGCATGTCGTGAATTCTGTGATGTTCAATTTTCTTCTCTTCCCACAAAATGTGATTTTGTTGATGTGTCTGAAACAGGATCCAAACAAAATTCACACCGTGCATTTTGTTGACATCGCTATGTCTGTAAAAATACTTAACAATTCCCTTTTTCTTTTCTTTACCATTTGTTGAAAAAAACTACGTCATTTGCTCTAAAATTTTTCACATTTCTGTTGTATCCTTGTGGTGCGGTGTCATTATATGTCCCACTATTGGCCCACTTTTCCTATAAACTAGCAGATCTAGGTGCTCGTTCAGACTGACTCTAGTATCTGGCAAGAATATATCATAGGAAGTGATAGGTGCTTGCTTTTCCATTATATCAGGAAATAACCCAAAATGACTTCTTATCAAGCTCCTGATAGCCTTTCACTTAAATTATGATCTAACCAGCTTTGATAGGTTACTTCATTCAGTTCAATTCAGTTCGGTCGCTCAGTCATGTCCAACTCTGCGACCCCATGAATCGCAGCACGCTGGGCCTCCTTGTCCATCATCGACTCCTGGAGTTCACTCAGACTCATGTCCATTGAGTTGGTGATGCCATCCAGCCATCTCATCTTCTGTCATCCTCTTCTCCTCCTGCCCCCAATCCCTCCCAGCATCAGGGTCTTTTCCAATGAATCAACTCTTCGCATGAGGTGGCCAGAGTACTGGAGTTTCAGCTTTAGCATCAGTCCTTCCAATGAACACGCAGGACTGTTCTCCTTTAGGATGGACTGGTTGGACCTCCTTGCAGTCCAAGGGACTCTCAAGAGTCTTCTCCAACACCACAGTTCAAAAGCATCAATTCTGCGCTCAGCTTTCTTCACAGTCCAACTCTCACATCCATACATGACCACTGGAAAAACCATAGCCTTGACTAAACCGACCTTTGTTGGCAGATAATGTCTCTGCTTTTTAATATGCTATCTAAGTTGGTCATAACTTTCCTTCCAAGGAGTAAACGTCTTTTAATTTCATGGCTGCAGTCACCATCTGCAGTGATTTTGGAGCCCAAAAAATAAAAGTCTGACACTGTTCCCACTGTTTCCCCATTTCCCATGAAGTGATGGGACCAGATGCCAGGATCTTAGTTTTCTGAATGTTGAGATTTAAGCCAACTTTTTCACTCTCACTTTCATCAAGAGGCTCTTTAGTTCTTCTTCACTTTCTGCCATAAGGGTGGTGTCATCTGCATATCTGAGGTGATTGATATTTCTCCTGGCAATCTTGATTCCAGCTTGTGCTTCTTCCAGCCCAGTGTTTCTCATGATGTAGTCTGCATAGAAGTTAAATAAGCAGGGTGACATACAGCCTTGACGTACTCCTTTTTCTATTTGGAACCAGTCTGTTGTTCCATTTTCCAGTTCTAACTGTTGCTTCCTGACCTGCATACAGATTTCTCAAGAGGCAGGTCAGGTGGTCTGGTATTCCCATCTCTCTCAGAATTTTCTACAGTTTATTGTGATCCACACAGTCAAAGGCTTTGGCATAGTCAATAAAGCAGAAATAGATATTTTTCTGGAACTCTTGCTTTTTCGATGATCCAGCAGATGTTGGCAATTTGATCTCTGGTTCCTCTGCCTTTTCTGAAACCAGCTTGAACATCTGGAAGTTCATGGTTCACATATTGCTAAAGCCTGGCTTGGAGAATATCTAGCATGTGAGATGAGTGCAATTGTGCAGTAGTTTATGAGCATTCTTTGGGATTGGAATGAAAACTGACCTTTTCCAGTCCTGTGGCCACTGCTGAGTGTTCCAAATTTGCTGGCAAATTGAACACAGCACTTTCACAGCATCATCTTTCAGGATTTTAAATAGCTCAACTGGAATTCCATCACCTCCACTAGCTTTGTTCATAGTGATGCTTTCTAAGGCCCACTTGACTTCATATTCCAGGATGTCTGGCTCTAGGTGAGTGATCACACCATTGTGATTATCTGGGTTGTGAAGCTCTTTTTTGTACAGTTCTTCTGTGTATTCTTGCCACTTCTTAATATCTTCTGCTTCTGTTAGGTCCATACCATTTCTGTCCTTTATCAAGCCCATCTTTGCATGAAATGTTCCCTTGGTATCTCTAATTTTCTTGAAGAGATCTCTAGTCTTTCCCATTGTTTTGTTTTCCTCTATTTCTTTGCATTGATCACTGAGGAAGACTTTCTTATCTCTCCTTGCTATTCTTTGGAACTCTGCATTCAGATGCTTATATCTTTCCGTTTCTTCTTTGCTTTTCGCCTCTTCTTCATTAGGGATTACCTAATGGTGATTTTTCTATGTTATCATTCCTTCTGCTTCGATTATCTTTGTTCTGTCAGAACTTTCCTTTGAGACTTACCTGTTAAATGGGGCAAAGAGCTTCTTAAGTGAACCCCAAATTAAAACCTCCTTTTGTTGGGAGTCAAGGGTTTCAACCCAGGAAGGCTGTAATATGTAAACAGTGAAGAGAAACCTCATTTTGCATCCCAAATCTGTCATAACCTCTGTAAGCTCTGTTTCCTCAGCTCTAAAATGGAGATAATAAAAGTAGTATCTGCCTCTTGAGGTTATGAGGTGATTATGTGGTTGGGAGCTGGGGATGGTAAATATTCAAGTGTGTTAGCTGAAGGCTCTGGCCCTTGTCAGAGGCCCCCACCCATTCTGTCATCTGTAGGATTCTATCCCATCATTGGTCTTCTCTGTCCTCAACTATTCATGTGGTTTGTGCTTGTACTCTATGCCAGGTAGGCTGCTGAAGGGCCTGATCTGATCAGCAAATATGGTAGGTGCTGTGTAATGTCTTTAGTTGTGAATTAGTTCCTAACATTTAAAGATAAGAGAATTTCCCATGAAAGCCTGGATTTCTAGCAACGCTGGATTACAGGTCTACAGTGAAAACCATCAGCTGGAGTGTGATGGCAGCTGCCCCCCACTCACGTTATTAGACAAATTGAACACTTAAAAATCTGTCAAAAGGGTAGATCTCACGTTAAGTGTTTCTACCACAATAAAGTAAAAAAGAAAACAGAGTGCTTGCCAGATCCTGGGTAGAGGGGAGAAGAAGTCATTGTTTAATTGGTAGAAAATTTTAGTTTTACAAGATGAAGATTGTCCTGTGGCTAGATGGTAGTGATGGTGGCACAGCAATGCAAATCTACTTGGTGCCTCTGAACAGTAAGCTTAAAAAAAGTTAAAAGACCAGTTTATGTAAAGTTAAATGTATATATTACAATTTTAAGAAAATAACGGAAAACAACAACCACCCACCAGTGTGGCCCCATGGGAAAGATAAATCAATGTAGCAAATTGAGCCCAGAAATAGAATGGCACATATGTGGTCACAAAGCCAAGGTAATTCAATGTATAAAAGACAGTCTTTTCAACAAATGGTGGTGGAACTACGGTATATCCCTACGAGAAAAAAAAGAACTTCAGCTTCTACCTGACACCATATCCACAAATGCTGACAGATTACAGACTTACACCAAAAAGGCGGGGTTATAAAATTTCTAAAAGGAAACATAGGAGAAAATCATGAGCTTGCTGTAGGCAGAGATTTCTTACACAGAGAAGCACAAACCATAAAAGAAAAAGTTGATCAAATGACTTCATAAAAAATTAAAAAACTGCTTTCCACAAGTCACTATCAAAACAATGAAAAGGCAAGACAGACTGGGAGAAAATATTCACAACTTGCCTGGAGAATCCCATGGACGGAGGAGCCTGGTAGGCTGCAGTCCCTGGGGTCGCTAAGAGTCGGGCACGACTGAGCGACTTCACTTTTGCGTTTCACTTTCATGCACTGGAGAAGGAAATGGCAACCCACTCCAGTATTCTTGCCTGGAGAATCCCAGAGACAGAGGAGCCTAGTGGGCTGCCGTCTATGGGGTCGCACAGAGTCGGACACGACTGAAGCGACTTAGCAGCAGCAGCAAGGGATTTGTATTCAGAATATACATACATCGTTTAACAACACGTTATTATACAGAATTCTTACTATTAGAGGGAGAACATGATTAAAATAAGGGCAAAGGTCTTGAACTGACAATTTAGAAAAGAGGTAGAATCGCCTTGAACACTATGCCCATGACGCTGGCCCCCAAAGCGGAAACGCACGTACAATTGTACCTGAACGGCCTTTGAAGTGAGACAAATAGTCTAACAGGATAGCGTCATAACTACTCCCTGAGGAAAAAGAAAGTCAAAACTGTCAGTCTACTGATCCTCAACGACTTGATTCTCCAAACTCTCGCAGCTACGGACATTAAGGAAGCCTCGCGCTATCTGCAAATACTTTGACAGGGCCCTTGAGAAAGGACGACAGGAAGTAGAGAGCGCAGGCGCGTCCGGGGCTCCCACAGTTGGCGACTGATTCCAACGTAAAGAAGGAAAGGGGCGGAGCAAAAAAGAACCCGCTCAGGTATAGGAGCGCGAGACTCGAGCTCCCAGGCATTCCCACGTAGGCGTAGCCGCTTCTGTTAACCACCGCCTTTGAGTACGTGCTCTCGCGGTATTTGTCTCTGCTCTCGCGGGGTTTAGCGTGGCAATAGGAGACCCGGCCGGGGGCCGGGGGCGGCGGTCCGTTAGTGGTGTTGGGCTCCGGCGGCGGTGGCAGAGCTTTCTCCCCTGCCTACTGGGAGGTCTCAGGCTGGAGGCCAGCCAGGTGAAGAGCGCGGCTGCATGTGTGTGCGCACTCCATGGGAGCCGGGAGGCCTGAGGTGAGAGGGACCGGTCTCGGCCTCCGGCGCTGTCGCGACAGGCGGGCGGGAGGTGACTGAGGCGCGGGCTCCGCCCCAGCCCCCGCCCTGACCGCTTTCCTCCCCATCTCTCCCAGCTTTTGCTGCCGCCTCGGTCGCTATGGGGGCGCAGGACCGGCCGCAATGCCACTTCGACATCGAAATCAACCGGGAGCCGGGTGAGCCGGGCCACTGGGGAGCCCTGCGGGGCCTTGGCTTGCTTCGGGGAAGGGGAGGGGTCTACTTTCATCAACCCTCCCCCAAGCCTTTTTGGGAACTGGTAGGCGCAGTCCGTATTCCCTTTTCTCCTGAGGGAAAATCTGTGGAGAGGAGGGTGGTCCGGATACAATCTAATCGGAGTCCAGGCCTCGTCCTCCCAAACTCCTTGCCCCACTGCACCCCTCCTGAGTGTTCCTGCCCTGCCTTAGCGCCAGGAAAAGATTTGCGATCCTTTTTGGACTTTGTCTCTCACTGTCTCTCTAAGGAGCAAACACTCCCAATTTCGATTTCTGGTATCTCGCTCTGTACTGTGAGCTTTGGACTCGTACGTTGTATATTTTCTAATTCTTGTGCATCATTAATAGGTTAACTTTGCTTTTATTTTTCTTCAAGTGTCTTTAGCCAGAATTCCTTGGTTCATGGGGTAATGACTTAGCACAAGTCTTGGGCTTTAAACCAAAGCATTTAGTGTCAACAGACTTGCAGTGTGTGTTCTCTTCCATTACTGTTTTCTTTAGGGAATCCAGCAATTCCTTAGCGAATCCAGCAATTCCTTAGCATGTTTTTTGAAAATGAGATATTTTCTTCTCAAGGATAGTTAACTTCATTCTACACAGCATAGCGTGCAAGGTTCCAAACAGTTTTCTTAGCTTTTTTTTTTTTTTTTTACTGTGACAGAAGTTTTAATTGGAAGCATGTATACAGTCTTTCTGTAGATCTTGTTCAGCAGATTGTGCATGCTACTGTTCTAGACTGAGAATATAGAAATGCATAAAACAAAGGCCTCTCTTCCTTGTAGTTTATATTCTCTTGGAGGAAGACAGACAATAAAACAAAAAAAAAAGTGTCTTGTAATAGGGGTACTGTTTTAATAGATTGGTCAGAAAAGGACATTTTGAGAGGATGCCTTTTAAGCAAACTTGAAGGAGAAGGTGAGGGTGTGGATATCTCTGAGAAGAACCTTCCTGATATTGGAACAGATAATATGAAGGCCTTGACGAAAAAGTGTACATTCTTGTTTGAGGAACAGAAAGTGTAGTAGCTTCCTTGACTTGATGAGAAGGTGTACCTTCTTGTTTGAGGAGTAAAGGAGGCAGGTGAGTAGCGGAAAATGAGTAAAGGCCAGAGTAAGAACTTTGACTCCATGAGATAAAATGTTGAAAGGTTTTGAGCAAAGGAATGATGTGATCTTAGAAATTTTTGTTGCATTCTCTCTTCATCTTTTGAAGCTTGAGGCTCTGAATCCTTATTTTATAGTGAATTTTCATTTTGAATAAGAAGGCTTATTTTTTTAAGAGTTAAAAATAGCATAGTCCTGGAAAGTAGAGGTCAAACAAAGGTTCTGTAGCCCTGGAAAGTACTCATCTTGTACACATTCATATCCTAGTTTCACAAATAACTTTTGTCGTGAAACATCTCCAGAATATGGTAAATGTAAAATGAACTTTGATCCTCAATATTGTAATACCATTCTGGTAGAAGTGACTAGAACTCTTTAGAACCCTGAACCATATATAAAACAAGGAATGCTTGCGTTGTTCTAGGTTGAACCAGTTGATAACTGGCCATTTCATATGGTTCAGTTTCATATATAATGTTGATATTTCTCTAGCACTTTTAAGTATATTATCTAAGTAGTAGGTACTTGATTTTTACACAGCTTGTAAGAATCACTTCAGTTGTTTGAAATGAGGTGTCCTGCTTTGTATTATTTAACCATTAGTATGTATGTCATTGAGTACTTATTCAAGTAATAACTCTTGTTTTCTCGTATAGTTAATAATTCACTTGATACAAAGTAATATCTTTATTTACTTTGATAAGTAAAGATCCTTTAATGCGTAGCCTTGTTGTCCATATTAATGAGAGGTCAAAAAGTGCTGATAAAACTTGATTTGAACACAGCACAACGTGTATTTTACATTACTATCAATGGAAATTTGTATATTTTATAGCAAACAAATGAGACTTTTGAATTGTAAAGCCGCCAAATGAATGCAAGTATATATTAAAAGAGGAATGTCTTTAAATTACATGACTATAGTTACAGAACTATTCATGTTGTTATTCTCTTTGAGTTTTGGTGGTTTGTCGCTTTTAAGCAACTGGTTCATTTAATTTTAAGTTGTCGAACAACATCGTCCTTTAATTTAGTATCTGTGGGATCTATAGTAATATCACTTTTATTCCTCATGTTGATAATCTGTGCCTGTTGTCTTTTTTTCTGTGGCCAGTTTGGCTAGGAGTTTTACCAATTTTACTGTTATTTCAGAGAACCAGATTTTCATTTCATTGGTGTTTTGTTCTGTTTTCTTTTTTCAGAGGTTCTGTTTATTTTTTTCTGACAGGCAGGCCCACCCTTCTTTGATTAAATATTAGTTCTCTCTATGGTTGTTAGTGTTGGTTAAACTGAATACCTTTCAGGGCAGACATGAAATAGGAATCTAGCTTTTCCTTCTTTGGTACTTCAGAAACTTATCTTGTACTTGCCCTTTTCAGATGTTAGCTCAGGGGAACAGGTTTTAGATATCTGGTGCAAACTGATTTAAGCCAGTTTAGTCAAAAATGGCTATTAAGTTTTTAGAGCATATCAAGGAGTCACCAATAAGTTAATGGCTTTAGATTGCCTTTGTCACAACCTTGCTACCAGGTCGCAGTGAAAGCAAGTCACATTTGCCATATGTAGATGTTGACAAGCAAATAGACACACACATAGGTCATAAAACTAGTTCTGTGAGTCTGATGAAGTCATTTTCAGTGCTCCAAGTACTCTTTATGTGGAAGATTTCTGGTCCTGAAAATTGTCATGCGAATCTTTTAGTTTTGTGCACCAGAACCCTCTTAAATCTTGACTATACCCAGGACCTTTTTTGATGGACCCAGCCTGAGGTTCCACTCCAAAGGGTGACTCCAGATTTATGTCCTATTAATGAAAGGGTATGGTTATCTCCAAATGTTTTTATTCAGTCTTATGTTTCAGATATTACCAGTTTGCCAATAAAAACAGATTTTAAGCATTCATTTTACTAATTACTATTTGATTAGAGATAAAGACAGCAAAAGTAGTATTAGAAGTCACCTCTGGAGTACAGCTTTTGATTTATCACCCCTCTGGAGGCTGTCTGTTTCTTAAGAGGCCTGAGGTATAGTTTTAAAACTCATATGATTACTTCATAGGAGAATGTCTATGTAAGGTATTTTTAAAAAATTATAGTTGTAATATATTACATTATAGTAGTATAATGGTGTAGACCTTTTTTTGTTTTCAAACCGGGAGATGCTATCATGAGACCAGAAGTCAAACTCCAATTTTTTCACTCCCATTTCTGTTAGTATTCAGTAGAGTTTTTCAAAGGCAGTGATGACACAACAGATTGAATGCAGAAGCAGATAGGAAAATCTATCTTTTATTACATTAGACATGAAATAGGAAATCTCATGAAAAATGAGATTTGCGAAAATGTAAAAGATGACACTCATTAAGTTTTTTGTTCATATTTCAAAATGTAAATTATTAAGAAAGAACCCATATTGGGGTTCCCTGGTGGCTCAGTAGTAACGAAACTTCCTGCTAGTTTCATGGGTTCAATCCCTGGTCTGGGAAGATCCCACCTGCCGCAGAACAGCTAAGCCGGTGGGCCACAACTACTGAGCCTGGACTCTAAGGCCTAGAAACTGTAGCTACTGAAACCCATGTGCCCTAGAGCCTGTGCTCCTCGACAGGAGAAGCCACCGCAGTGAGCAACCTGTACACTACAACTGGAGGCTAGTCCCCTCTTGCTGCAACTAGAGAAAAACCTGTGTAGCAACAAAGACCCAGCACAGCCAAAATTAAATGCATAAAATTATTTTTTAAAAAAACCATATTCAAATGTCTTTATAAAGTCTTCAGTAATTGTTTAGCATATAGAGGGATTCTGAGACCACAGAGTTTGAGAACTGCTGGTGTAGACACATGCTTTCATAGAACTCAAGCATTGGGTTTTATCTGCAACTGTTTTAAACTTTTTGTTGGAATATAATTTCATGTTTATAGGAAGTTGAAAAGTAAAAGCAGTAAAAAGAATGCCAATCTATTCTTTACCTAGATTCACCTATTTACATTTTATACCATTTGCTTTATTAATCTCTCTCTTTCTCTCTAAACGCACAATTTTTTCTGACTCATTTGAAGGTATGTTACCCACATCATGGCTCTTTACCCCTAAGTACGTGCGTGTATTTATTAAGAATAGAAATATTCATTAAAAGAATCTTAAACATTTTTAAAATCTTTTCAAAGAAAAGAAAGGGGTATTCTCCAACATAACCACAATGCAGTTGTCAACTTCATAAATTTACATGGATACAATACTTTAATCTACTATCTCTGTATTCTGTTTTTGTTGGTTGGCCTAAAAAATCATTTATAGCATTCTTTCCCCTCCAGTACAAAATTCCAGTCTAGCCTCAGATATTACATTCAGCTGTCAAATCTCTTTACCATTTCCATAGCTTTTGTCTTTTATGAGATTGACATTTTAAAAAAATATAGCCCCCTTCTTGAATAGAGTGTTACTTATTTTGTATTTGTCAGAGGCTTAAAGTTGATTTTCCAAAATGATAACCAAGGTGTTTCTTTAAAAGAATGCTTGACTTTAGAATTTTGTTTATGTGGGCCTCAGAACAATGTCATAAAACCCTGGCAATTTATCAAAATAGGTAAAATGGATGTTTTAACTTTACTGCTCAAGTTTCATGAATCAAAGAAACTAAAAATGTGTTCTTAGTAAACACTATAGAGTATTTGGAACTGAAACTGAGAAACAAGTTTAAAGAGGAAGACAAATGTTTGAGTACTGCTTATGACCTAGGGAAGACCCTCTGACCTCTTTGTAAATGGAAGTACTATAGAGTCGTTATTGTGGTTCTAAAGTACAGCAAAATTTGCTTGCATTCAAAATTAACCTTTAAACTTTAGACTAATACCCAGAATAACTTATACTTTGAGATAGAGCAAGGCATATGAGACCTGATTTGTACCGGGGGGCTGGGAGAAATGAATCTCCCATCTCAAGCATGCTGTGGGTCATAAGCTTGTGAATACAGTGACTCGGTGACTCTGGATGCAGTGGTTTGCTCCATTTAAATGATTTCTCCCTTTTGTATATATTCAAACTAATAAGACTTCAGTGCAGTATTGCTTGCATGGTAAGGTTCTTGAAAAGAGTAATTAAATGATACAACCATGTGTCTTAAAGATCGTTATTTTAAAAATGAATTTATTCTAATCAGTTAAGGAGCACAATTTTTCTTAGGCAGATTACCATTTGTGTTGTGACACAGATAGCAAGGAGGGGAACTACTGTGTGGGAGAGAAGGATGGTGAGCAGCACTGCTGTTCTGAGTTATTCTCATCTATCTAATAGTTATTTGAAAGACCACAAGGTTATGCTAATGACAGTGCTGAGAAAGGTCAGAGTGAGGTGTGATCAGTTTTTGGATTTCCTCAGTCGATGTTTAAATTTTATAAGATATTCTTATAACTAAAAGCATACCTTTATCATTGATACTCCTAAGATAAAAAATCTTTTTCACTAGAACCTGAAATTCCCTTGTGCTCAGCCCACATTGTCCAATGGAAACAGTTGTCTTTCTTTGTGATTGTTTGATAATGCAGTGTTTCTTTCAGTTTTTTCGTTATTGCAGAGCTGCCTGTATTTGTAAAGAACCTAGCACAGCATGTGACACACTTGTTTTTTAAGTTGCTTTAATTAGTGCATTTGCCTGAACGTGAGCTTGAGCACTGAGCTCATGTTCAATTTTAGGGCAAAGGCTTGTTACCATATCTGTAAGCAAGAAGGTTCTCCTTCACCCCCTTTTCTCCTTATTTTTTTATAAATTGGGCCCAGAGAATCCCAGTAATAACCACAGGCCTGGTTGAAAGGTCGTGAAGGCAAATTCATATGGATTTTTTTTAATTAAATTTTTTTATTGAAAGATAATTGATTTACAGAATTTTGTTGTTTTCTGTCAAACCTCAACATGAATCAGCCATAGGTATACATATATCCCCTCCCTTTTGAACCTCTCATCTCCTGCCCCATCCCCCCACCTCTAGATTGATACAGAGCCCCTGTTGAGTTTCCTGAGCCATACAGCAAATTCCTGTAGACTGTCTATTTTACACATGGTCATGTAAGTTTCCTTGTTACTCTTTCCATACATCTCACCCTCTCCTCCCCTCTCCCCATGTTCTTAAGTTTATTCTCTATGTCTGTTTTTCCATTGCTGCCCTGTAAATAAGTTCTTCAGTACCATTTTTCTAGATTCCATGTATATGTGTTAGAATACAATATTTATCTTTCTCTGACTCACTTCACTCTGTATAATAGGTTCTAGGTTCATCCACCTTATCAGAACTGACTCAAAACACATTCCTTTTTGTGGCTGAGTAATATTCCATTGTGTATATGTACTACTTCTTTATCCATTCATCTGTCGATGGACATCTAGGTTGCTTCCATGTTCTAGCTATTGTAAATAGTGCTGCAATGAACGATGGGATACATGTGTCTTTTTCAATTTTGGTTTCCTCAGGGTATATGCCTAAGAGTGCAGCTGGGTCATATGATGGTTTTATTCCTAGTTTTTGTAAGGAATCTCCATACCGTCTTCCTTAGTGGCTGTATCAAGTTACATTCCCACCAACAGTGCAAGAGCATTTCCTTTTCTCCACACCCTCTCCAGCATTTATTGTTTGTAGACCTCTTGATGATGGCCATTCTGACTGGTGTGAGGTGATATCTCATTGTATTTTGATTTGCATTTCTCTAATAATGAGTGATGTTGAGCATCTTTTCATGAGCTTTTTAGCCATCTGTATGTCGCCTTTGGAGAAATGTCTGTTTAAGTCTTTTTCCCACTTTTTGATTGGATTGTTTGTTTTTCTGGTATTGAGTTCTATGAGCTGCTTGTATATTTTGGAAATCAATCCTTTCTTACTTGTTTCATTTGCTATTTTCTCCCATTCTGAGAGTTGTCATATGGATTTTTATGGGGACTTTGAGAGGAAAAATTGGCTTCTTAGTTAGCACTATCCTTTTCCTTCCTTTTCTCTGTCTCAAATCTCCATGTGAAATATACAAAGATTTTTCTCCTTTTTTGCCTTTAACATAAGATGGCTATTCCTTGTCTCTTACCTCCTACTCCTGGTTGAATCCCTGTGCTTTTTGGCTCTTTTTCTACATTTGTTGGTATTCATCTGTCACTGTTGTTGCAAATGGAATTCTGACAGTGGTGGATGAACTAGATGTCCAGTATGATTCAGAATTTTTTTAAACAGTTCTGATAGGTACACCATTTACTTCAGAGTCTTTAGCAGTGTTTTTAACCTGGTACCATAATATTGCTCCCAAAACAGATTGGTTTTGTTCATGTTTTTTTCTTTTGCTCTTAACAACACCAGTGCCATGGCAGAGACAGAATTTCTGCTCTAACCATTGCCCCATGAGTGTGAAAGGTCAATAGAAATTTTGTTTCTCCATCAGGTTAGAGGATAGGGTATTAGAGGTGAGTATTTTTTTAAAAATCATTGTAGTTAGCTATCCCTCTCTGAATATTAGACCTGGAAATGTAATTACATTTAACTGTTTTCATGTATATTGTACCACTAGAGGGTTCATAATTATCTGTAAAGGAGAAACTAAAAATATTTGAAATTTTCATCAGTTTTCATTTGGAGGCATTAAAGACTTTGGGGGAAAAAACTCTTTATTGAAGTTACTACTAAAGGTGAAGTTTCAGTTGTTTTGATTATATCTTTTATTCTGAAAAGCATCTATCCTAAAGAGATTCCAAAGACCTATGTATGTTGTAGTTTGCAAAGCTAGATGATTTTGAATTTAACACCCACCTAGCCAGCCATTTCTTAGGGATTTATGAGTGATGGAAATACTCTTATCACACTTGTAAATTATTTCTATGTAAATACAAAGAATAGTACTTAGTATTACTGATATTACATGCATTTCCTAAAATTCTGAAATGTTTTTAGATACATTGCTATCTTCCTTTTAACTTTCTTAACTTTTTCATTTCTTTAGACATCAAGATCAGCTAGAAGGTTTTGAAATTGCATTAAATTTGACTCCAGCACTCGATTTGGCAGTGCTGACATGGGAGAGTCTTCTTATATGATTCCATTCTTCCACTTTTTATCCTTTAAGGTTGTTTCTTACACAGTAACCTTGTTTTGTCCTCAGAGTAACTGACTGACATGGCCAGGAATAAAGTAAAATCTTAGTGACACAGTAAATCAAGGCATTTTGTGTCTACTGGATTATGCTTGATCCAGTTAATTTTGATTTATTCTACAAGTCTTGACTATGTACAAATGTTCATAATGGAAAAGCTGTTATAGAATAAAGGGACAAGGAACTCAGGAAAATGGTTGTAATTAAAAATTCCCTTATTTTATTGACAGGAGGGCAAAGTTGAAACAGGTTTTAAAATAATATGATTTGCCCCTTGTACTCTCATGCACAAGGTGAGTTTTCCAGACATTACAGAATATGTGATGTCACCGCTCTGACAGCTGATGGAACAGGTATCTGAGTATTCTTGTTTTGAAAGTTTCTGAGTTTTAATTTATAATACAGTAAATATAAAAAATATAACCCACATTTTAAAAGCTTTAATCATTTTAAGAGTTTAAAGGAGTCCTGAGATGAACAGATTTGTGAAACACTTCTCACCTGGCATGAGAGGCATGCTGAGTTCCGTCTGACTCTTTGCAACCCCATGGACTGTAGCCTGTCAGTCTCTTCTGTCCATGGGATTCTCCAGGCAAGAATATTGGAGTGGGTTGCAATTTCTTCCTCCAGGGGATCTTCCCTGACCCAGAGATGGAACTTGAATTTCCTGCATTAGTAGACAGATTGTTTATTGCATAATTAAGTCAAATTTGCAGACTTGCTCCTATTGTTTCTTGTTTGCTTGTTGATTAGTTTTTAGGAACCATAACCTATTCTCTTTCTGCCCTCTCAGGGAATTTAATGTGAGTTTTAGTTGTGAGTGACAGTTCAAGGGTTGGCTGTGAACAGTTCTTGCGTAAAGGTAAAAAGCTGAATGTAGAGAACAAAACTTTCTTCTACTAGTACTAGCCCAGGGTGACTATCTTATGATGTGCTCTCATCACTGGAGGGATTTAGGCATAAATCAGACAACTGTTATCGAGAATATCTTTAAAGATTAATAGTTCAGGTAGGAGATATACTAAGAGAGATCTAATAAAATAAGGTCTTGTTAAAAGACACTTAAAATCCCACAGTTCTGAACTGAAATCACTTTGGTTGCATGTGAATTCTAATGCTAATAAATATAGTATGATTCTTATTAATTGGTATTGCCTAGTTAAATTCTTTTCCTTTTGAATCTCTTAAAAAAATTAAAATGAATGATAAAAATGGGCCTCTCAATTTGTTTATTTATTTCTGCCATATAAATATGATAAATTTAATCAACTTGCTTACCTGTTTTTTCATGTGTTTTATTTCAGTTGGTCGAATTATGTTTCAGCTCTTTTCAGATATATGTCCAAAAACATGCAAAAACTTCCTTTGCCTGTGCTCAGGTAAATGAATTATTAGATTATTTCCAATGAGAAGTCCTGGCTTAAAATTTTACCTTGCTTAACAGAATAGCTATTTTCCTTAAAAAGTAATGGATTGTGAAATGAAAAATAAAAAATATTATTTTCACTGATAAGAAGTCAGGGAAGCATTTCTTAAAGGGAAGAGAGGAGAAAGAAATGGTCTCAAAAATTAAAAAGGAAGTACCACCATATGTAATGGAATCTTTATACATTGTAGTTTAAAAAATAATAGCATATGTATTCAAAACTGATTTATTTTGATAGAATTGAACAAATTTAGCCTTCCAGATCTCACGATAAATTTATGATTAGAGGATAGAGAAGCAGAACATAATGACGTTGTTACATGTAATTCGATTTATATTTTTAAACAGTAGATAAAATGGGGAGGAAAGACATTTATAATGTTGCTTATCACAAGGGAGGAATTTGACAAAGAGCTAATTGAATGGTCATTCCCATGGAAGAATATGTTTGTAGCTAAACTTCATTTCTTTTTTTTTTTTCCCAGGAGAGAAAGGCCTTGGGAAAACAACGGGGAAGAAGTTATGTTATAAAGGTTCTACATTCCATCGTGTGGTTAAAAACTTTATGATTCAGGGTGGGGACTTCAGTGAAGGTAGAGCTAAAAGTTATGCTCTTAATAACTGTATTAATTCCTAAAGCACCTCATTATTGTAAATATTATGTCACAATGTGATGTAAATATTAGATGGTCAGTGATTAGTTGTTGGATGAATGAATGTTGTAAGCCAAGAATGTATAAAAAGCAAAATATTAAGGTTTTTTGTTTTGTTTTTATGCAGTTTTAATACAGTTATTTGGTGAATACCCTCTAGTGAATGCCAAAGTATTGTTCAATTGGTTTTACTCTTTTAGAGTTTTGTCAGTGTTTGAAATAAATGGGTTGTGGGGATAATTTCTTAAATAGTTTTTATTATAATGGAATTGGATTTATAGTTTAAAAATGAGGTTGATTGAGGATTATTAGAATTTTTATCATCTGCAGGAATTACAAGGTGTTAACTCCAGCAAATTAAAACCATAAAGAGTAATTTATGTATATTAGTATTTTTTTAGTTTTCATTATTGTTTAACGTAGCTCATTATTTTCAGGTAATGGAAAAGGTGGAGAATCAATTTATGGTGGTTATTTTAAAGGTAAGGCTTAATATTTTATGGTCTTTTGTTTCATATCTGATATAAAGCAAGTTTGATCATGTACTTTTAATGAGAAGAGGTTTACTTATAGTTCACTTTTTGCATGAAACTAATGCTGCATGAAAATACTTTATTTGCATGAACTTGGGGATAAATTATATTGTAATATATAACTTTTAATTGACAAGATTAATTAAGGCTAACTTTATGGTTAAACATGACTTTCAGCATGGAGGTTAGGCAACTATATACATGAAAACTCCTATCTTCCTGCCTAAAACTGTCAACATATTCTTTTGTTTATAGAGAATGTGGTCTTTTGCAAAATGAAAAGGTAAGAGAACGAAGCTCAGTAACACAAACTCCAACTCTTTTCCCTTGCACCCTTCCTAATAAATTTATGGAGAGTCTGGGTCAGGTTGTGACTGGATTTCTTATATTGCTTGAAGACTTGGAAAACTCTGTATACTATTTCATACATGCATCTGTATCTTTTTTTCTTTTTCCAATGGGTTATTATTTCCACATCAGGGTAAAGAGTCTAGTTGTTTTTTTTTTCTTTTTCCCTCTAAGCCAAACAGTGTCTTTGAATAAAAGTTGGTATTTCTTCCTTTCTCAAAGGTTTGTATGTTTTCTTTTGTATAATAGAACTATATGATTGTGTTTTATTCCTACAATAGTATTTCCATAAATCTAACTATTACACTTGCCCCAAAAAGCCTTAGAAAAGTCAGTTGCAGAAATTTATAATGGGATCCAGTATTACTAGGTTTTAATGCCATGATAGCTTCAGTGTTATAATAGTCTTTTATATTTCTTTTGGGGAAAAATGGATTACTACTCTTTTTCAGAAGCCTGTTCCCAAGGTAATCTTTTTTTTGTTTTTGTTTTTTAAGTTTTCTGTGTTTTTGTTTGTTTAAAAGAAAGATTTGTTTGTATCAATGTTAAAAGGAAATAAATTAGTTTTCAGGATATTTCTGCTGGAATTAAATCCATCTCTAAGTGATCTTTATGACAGAGGTTTTCCTTTGAACTAGTATCCAACAGCTCTTCAGCTGATTCCATTAGCATGTAGCAATTTGAAATTAATACTGTAGGCCACTTTAACATGGTTGTTGCCTGTGGCAGATACTTGTATGTATATCTTAATTGAATCTTTAAAATTTTTGTATTTGCAGGGCTTTCCTCCTTAGTTTTTGATCCTATTGATCAGAATCTACATACTTGATTTAATTAGGCATGTCTCTAAACTTGCTGTAATATTTTGGTTAGGGTTGGTTTCATCATCTAGCAACAATTTGATTGAGTAATAAATTTACCATAAGAAATTAAGCACATAGAGGATTATTAAAGCTCCCATGAATGGTGCATTATGCAGGATGATTGGAAATTTGGAAGAAACGAGCTCTACTATAAAGATTTTTTTTAATTTTCTTGGTAGTTTTCCCTGAAAGTTAATAGTTTAAATATCGTTTAGCCAATGTCTGTTGCTACTAAAAGTGACTGTTCTAAGGCTGTATGTATAAAGTATTAAATATATGTTATTTTTCTCAAGGCTAAGTAGTAAATAAGTAGTATCTGGGTTTGTTTGTGTTTTTTTTATGCTTTCATTATTTGATTAGTTAAAAGAATTTTTTTCGAAATAGTCAAGTATCTGTACTGACCAGAAGAGGAATTTCATCCTTTGCTTTCTATTTACTACTTTGAACATTACACGTTAAAAGTGGCTTAGAATTGGAGACTGACAAATTTGTGTTTTCTTCAAACAGATGAAAACTTTATTCTCAAACATGACAGAGCGTTCCTTTTGTCAATGGCAAATCGAGGGAAACATACCAATGGTTCCCAGTTTTTCATGTGAGTAGGCATAATTCAGAGATGAGCTTTTCCTAAACAGAGAAGCGCTGTTCATGAGAAAGATGGTATCCTTGATCCAAATTTACTGCTAGGTTCTGTCAGCTTGAGTTTTATTATGTTATAGTAACTGGTAAGCTCTTAACAGCCATCTCAGTGTTAAGAATATATCCTGGATTTGAAGGATGGTGCTTAAAAGGCATAACTTAAAGATGTAAATTATTCTGTTGTCATCTTAAGAAATTGGCTTTGACTCTTAACAAATTTGGGGGCTCAGTTTATCAAATCTGAATTGGAATATAAACTCTTGATGAGCATTTAAAAAATTGTTCATGACTGGAACTGAATGTATCCTTGGCATGGAAAGCAGTTGGTTTGAGTAAACCATAGTATGGTTGCTTTTCCCTCTTACTGTTGTTCTTTGAGCCAGTTTGAGAGAGGTGCCATTATTTTCTGACACTGTATAGAATTAAATGATTTGGTGTTAAGCCAACATTTGTAGCAATCTTAAACTTTGTGAGATCTCTATGCATAATTGAACTAACCCAATATTGCTTTCATTTTCACCAAAAATTTGTGCTGTTATTGCTTAGAAAACTTTAGAATGATAAATTTGTTTTTTAAAAAACAAACACCTTTACATGTACATGTATACACAACCAAAACCTTAGTTATTTCTCATCTGAAAGACTTTTGGCATACTCTCTAATATGTTCTTATGTAAAGTTATTCCAAAACCTATTTTTATTATAACTCCATGATATAAAATATGAAAGGTAATTGCCTAGTATGGAGTTTAATGCTTTTGATTGAAGTAAATCTCTGCAGTTATGCTATGTGTATTGGAGAAATATTTTTTCCATACCAGAAAAAAAATTTGTCATCTTTCTGAATGGATGGGTATGAATGGCGCTTCCCTGTATTTAAAGGAGTAAAGTATTCATATAAAATAAATCTCACACTTTATATTTGTGTGAAAAATAAATTCCAACATGATCTGATAAAGTTCAGATAAGGGGCATTCTGTTCCCAAGAATGTCCTAAAAATGGAAAGCTGACAGAAGATAATAATGCTTGGAGTTGTACAGGAAAAAAAGAAGACCTAAAACAGTTATTCCTCTGTCTTTTTTGATCCCATAGAGTATTAGTTGCTATACTTCTTTACTAAAATATTTTTCTATTCTTAATCTTGAGAGCCAAAAAAAAGTAGTGGGAAATGTTTTGAAAAACTTAATGTAGGAGCTGTTTACTCTTTGATTAAGGTTTCCCATTTCCATTTTTAAGCTTATCTGAACTGTGAACATGATAAACTAACGATTCATTGGTCAAAAGCTACCATCTGAGGGCTCTAAAGTTTCTTTTAGATTTCCTTTTTTATATCAGTACTTTTAAAATTTGATTTATTGGGTAGCAGCAGCTTCTTCCCATTGTTACATACTTATTAGCTTATTTATAAAATGTTAAGAGATAAAACCCATGCATGTATATGCATTGATTAAAATTCAGTATATGAGAGTCTGACTTAAAAAAATTTAGAGTATCTTATTTTTTTGTTACTTAGTATTTGCTTAAGTCTTTTCTAGAAATGTTTAGCATCAAACACAATTAAAGCCATGTCTATTTTCTACATGACAGTTTTACATCGGACTATCTTTTAAGGAATGCCAAATGAAAATTTTAACATTTATAAATTAGGATTAAGTTTTAACCTTGTTTTTATAATTTACTTGTTTTTATAATTATGGATGACACTAAGATCACTGTAAACTTGTGATTGAAAGAAACTTTTCTACTTTTAGTTTGAAATTTACTTTTGGAAATGAGTTTTCAGTTAAAAACAATCTTGGAAGTAATTAAACATTTTTGCAGTCACAAATAAAATCCTCTTTTTTTTTTTAAGAAGCTTTTATGCACGTGCTTTTTTTTTTATGTGGGCTGAAAGTACCAATTCCTCAGGGGTTTCAGAATAAAATAAAACTAACATTCACTTTTCTAAATAAAATGTTTCCTTGCTTTTATACAAAGAATAAGTAAAATGGAGATGGTGGCCCATGAAAGAAGTATCTTTGAAAATCTATGTCTTGCAAGCCCAAATCTATTTGGAATTGGAAGTAGTTAGAAAAAGCATAATGTACAATCTTCAAGTTTTATAGATGATCACAGACAATTGCTCTAAAAGTTGAGGTTCCGAGGGTTGATGGTCACTGAGCTGTCAGATAGCTTCCCAGGGGTGTCTTCTACATTTTATCCTCCTCCCACACTTCTTTGGCACCTTGAGCAGCAGTTCTGCAGTCTGAAAAAGAAAGGGTAGTGTGAGAATGGATCATAAAATGCCAAGAACTGCCTTTATAGTTCCGCTTAATAAGGACTTTTAATAAATCTTGCAAAATTGTCTTTGTAGATCATGTTATAAATCTGTTGCCTTGTATTTCCAAGGAGTAAATCTGGTGCAGTTAGTATGGGTACTTGAGCAAAATGTTCCTCAAGAATTCTTGTGCTTTTTGTAAAAACTATTGCCTTCATTACTTGAAACACTTAAGACCTCTCTTTCCTAAGGCATATACATCATTTTATTAAAATTTTTTGTATATATTGCTTTCTTTGGGTGGAAAAATTATGTGTGTGATAAAAACCAGATTGTCTTTTGTATAAAGCTATTTATAGTTTTTGCAGTAATTGCTTATATCTACTACTATAGTAGTCATAGTGATTTTGCTTTTAGGAACCTAAATAGAAGAAAACTAATTGTTTTTGGAGTAGTACTGCTCGAGAAACACGAAAGAAGTAATACATGGCACTATCCCCATGAATCACTGAGGAAGTAATAGTTTGTTCATACTGAGGTATTTTTTAAGGAATTCAAAGACCTGGGACCATGTTAATGGAGTTCATTTTATTATTATTTATTTTTTAGGCCAAAGACTAGGAAGAGGCTGCAATAAAAGTTACAGGATTATAAAGTCTAGGACTAGAAAAGAATTTAGAGATCCTCCAGTCCAGTCTTTCTGTTCTATAGATAATGCTAAATAAGGAAGAAAAGACATATACAGTCTAGGTTATAGGGATTTTTCTCATAATCTTGAAGAAATTGATAGCTAAAAAGAGCATGCTGAACACTGTATGCTACATAGGTTTATTGACCAGTCTGCTCTGAGTTTATTTATGTAGACTTGTGAGATACTAGTTCCAGGGATTGAACCTCAATAGTAAAAGTACAGAGTCCCAACTTCTGGACCATCAGGGAATTCCCCTGAATTTATTTTAATTTTAGTCAGTTTTAGATGCATCAAGTGTTGCTCAAAAAATAATATGACACACAAGAAAGCATTTTTCTTGTCCTTTAGCTATCGGTAATAACTATTAAGTCTGGTTCTGATTTTCATTGTCTTTCATTCATCAGAAAGATGAAAAAGATACTGCATAACATAGATTAAAGAGATTAGTTAGGTAATTTATAACTTTGTATTAAGTAACTATATTCTCCTGGGTTAGAGCACTAACCTATCAGGAAACCTTGTATCTAGTCTTACCATATGCCTTGAGTTAGTTTTGTTTTTCCTTTTCTGTTTGTAAAGTATGTAGCTCAGTTTCAAATATAAATAACATTTTGGTGTGAAAATGCAGACATTAAAGGAAGAAAGTGTTTTTATAGGTTGATCCTAAAATTTTGAGTATATGATATGATTTATATGCAAATATTATCTTGCCTAAAAGAAACAGTTGTAGTTGCTTAGTTTTCATCAGTCTGAAAGGTGGCTCAAAGCAGCTTTGGTTCATCTTGCCAGTCAGCTGGTTTCTTCATTGACTGCTGTTAGAGCATGTTGACGGAGAAAGCAATGGCAACTCACTCTAGTACTCTTGCCTGGAAAATCCCATGGACAGAGGAGCCTGGTGGGCTGCAGTCCATGGGGCTGCAAAGAGTCGGACACGACTGAGCGACTTCACTTTCACTTTTCATTTTCATGCATTGGAGAAGGAAATGGCACCCCACTCCAGTGTTCTTGCCTGGAGAACCCCAGGGACGGCAGAGCCTGGTGGGCTGCCGTCTATAGGGTTGCACAGAGTCGGACACAACTGGTGCAACTTAGCAGCACCAGCAGAGCATATTGGAGTAATGATCACGCTCATCCCCCTTGGCTTAGTCTGTGAAGGCCTCATGTCACAGCAGGGAGTGGGAATACCCACAGAACCTTTGAGAATGGGCTTTGTCATTTGCCACTGTTAGTGGTCATGATAATTATAAAAATTTAAGAAAATAGGATAGTCAAAAGTTGGACTTTGAACTTTAAACAAAAGTTCATCTTGTTTGTTACATCTTGTTATAAATAGGACTGTGGGAGGAAAACATAAGTTTTAGGATATCTTCTGTGTCATTTAGAATAGCTACTCACCTGAATGAGAGAAGTGCCAGTTATTTCAGAGTAGCAGAGCAAGAGGAGTTGAGGGGTGGTTTGGTTTCAGGGCTTTACAAAGCTATATTGATATTTGGGGGTAGAAATGCTTTTTCTTTCCACATACTCATGAGTTTGTTTGAGAAGAAATGGTACTAAGTATTAATAACCTGAGAAGTTCTGGCTTTTTTTCCTTACTTTTTTAGGAACAGTACCTTCATGTTAATTTAAAGATTTTTCATGAACAGATTTCATGACACTTAACTATAATCCATATTGTCTGGATATCAAGTGTCATCCCTGACATCCAGTCTGAATATTACTTAGTGTTTGTGTGACATCTGTGTTAGCAGCATGGACGGAGTTCTATATCTTGTGGTGTTTGGTGTGTATTATGTTAATTTTAGTGCTGAAATTTTTAAAGCTGTTCTATTTTAGTGACTTTTGGAATGACAGGTAGAGCACTGTAATGTGGCTTGGTTAGTCTCCATTGCCCTTACATGAGGTTTGTCACTCTGTACAATCTGGTGCCTCTTACAGTCATGACAGTTTCAGGAGTTGCACGGGAAAATTGCATATTAAAGGTTATGACAAATAGATTGTCTTTATTTCCTTCTCTCATACTACTTTACAAATAGAGTCACTTTTTTTCATAACATTCATTGGAAACACCACATTATTTGAAACATATTCTTTTTGACAGTCATTCATGTTTAAATGCCTTTTAACATTTTTAAATATTTCAAGATTTAGTATGTCCAAAACCCCTGTAAAGAATTTTGTCCACTGTATATAATATGGGTTTTGGTCTGAATAGTAATAGATATGTTTAAATTTTAATTGAGTTAAAATTGATCAGAAAGTGTATATTCATTGAACAAAAATTTTTATAATGGGGAAAATCAGACATTTGAGAGGAAAAGAAAGTACCAAGATTTGATAGCATGCATTTTCTTATACTTTCATTTCTCTTGCCTTTTTATCCTTTGAGAAGATTCTTAAAATTCTAGGTATGCTGCCTTATTATTATTATTTTCAGTGACTTAACTAAAAGTGTGTATAATGGCAGTGAACAGAAACTACAATCTAAACATTTGCTCATTCGCTCATAACATATAGTAGTCTGATGTGATGTGTAACCGAAAAAAGGTTTCAAATGTAGAAACATGAAAGGTTCCTTAATTATTTGAAGTGAATTAGTAAAAAGTATTCCCTGGAATTTTGTTTTGAAGTGTCTTAACTCAGTTCTTTCCATTGAGATTTTTGTTTTTGTACCTCTAGTAACTGCTTCTGGGCATTCAGATTTTTATATTTACCTATGTACTCTAGATACATGATTATCTTTTTGAGAAAGATGTTAGTTGACTTAGCCAGTATCTAGGATTTGTAAAACAAAATATAATATTTTGTTTCTATTATTCACACTGTGATGTTACAAATATTAGGGACCTGAGCAGATTCCCACTTCAGTGCTTCTCTTAAACATAGTTCGTCTCTACATACATATCCTATGTGAAAGAAAATTTAGAGCCCTCCTTTTTAAAAAGCTTTCTTGCTTTGCATAAAACTTGAAAGTATTTAATTTCAAAGTTATATTGATATTAAAACATAGATTCAGTCTTGTCTTAAAAGTGTATTACAATTTATTTCTTGCCATTTTTGTGTAAAATTTACAGAAAGAGTGTTACACCGTGCGCTCCAAAGGTAATGTCTCATTACTCTAAGGCTCTCTCTTTCTCTTTCTTTATTTATCTCTTTAATCCTATTGTTATATGCATTAAGAAAAAAACTTTCTGCTTGATCTGTGGCAGCAGTACATGTAAAATAAGTGTGTTTTATTGTTCATAGTAAATCCTGGGAAGTATAATTTTAATTTCAGTGGCCTGTTACCACCAAGTTCCCACACATCTTGGGGAGTGGGGTATATTGTATATAATGATTTATATCTCATTTCAGTACAGAACTGTTACTTTCTGTATAAGGCCAAAATCTGCTTTGATAATGGTTAAAAAAATGTAGTTTCTTTTTTTGGCGTATCAGTCATACTTTTATGTTTCTAGGATTTATGAGATTTAGATGAACCCTTGTGCATGTATTTTTAAAGCAGATTCAGAGATGAAGGGAACTGGAAAATCAGTATCTGAGTGACAGTAGAAAATGGAAATGTGAAAATATTGGAAGCTTTTCTAACTTGAAATGTTCTTGTGGTTATTTCTCCTTTAGGTGTGTTTTCCTAAGCATGCATAAACTTACATATTTATGATAGCCCTGGCTTTAAGGTCTTAACTTACTGGGCATATGTTATCACTACATTGGTCCTTACAGCTGTATAGTTTTGAAACATCAATTTTTAAGAGTTGATGGGGTGAGATCTCGTTGTCTATTTTAGTAGAATTGAAGGGCTTGGACCAAGCATATCATTGCATATCATTTTTTTCCCTTGCCCATCAGCCCAATTCCAGTAAGCCTGCTTTACCTTGGAATTTCTGCTCTTAGAATGTGGGCTGAGAACTCCAGAGGGCTTCTTTTTGTTAAGCTGCTTCCATTATTCTTATTATATAGCCTAACCCAGTTAAATCATAAGTTTGTATTTCTGCATCCTGAATTGCAGATGCGAGTAATAGACTTGGTTATTCACACCTGTTTAGGCATATTGGGCCAGTTGAAATTTATCCTTGAAAAAATTGCTCTTGTCTTCATTTGTTTTCCTTACTAGTGCACTAAAGGATTGAGTTTGTGTTCAGTTCTCACTTGAATTAAAAACAAAACCTGAATCTGTCATAAAGGTTCTATTCTCAAATTGAGTTTCAGGTAGTATGTCGCTGCATCACTGCAGTAAGTTCAAATTTTTAATCACACCATTTGTTCCAAAGATTTGCCCTAAGGTGGTTTTTACATCACTTCTATTAACCAGAGTGCAAACTGAATTGGATTCTGTGTGTTTTAAGAAAATGTGTAGACTTTTCCTCAATACCAGAATATCTGAGAGTTGTGAGAGAAAGGCCCAAGGAAGAGAAATATATCTAATTAATGCATCATTGTTTTCACTGCTACATGTTTGAGACTGATCCTTTACACTACAGAACATTTTTTACCTTTAAAATGTTTACCTCTTTCCATCTTTCATACAGTGGAATCACTGTCTAGCATATGTCCTAATTTTTACTATCTTTACTGTGCTTGGTAAAGTTGCGTAATTATGGGAAGCACACTTCTGTATTAAAGTTACTGTCAGGATAGTTTTTGGATGCTCCTTTCATGATTTAAGAAGCATCAGTGCCTCACTGTTTGCTACATTTTCTTTTTCTTCTTTCTTCTGTTTTTATTCATTTTTATGGTCACATTGGCTTAAACTACCACTTCTCAATCTTCTAGGGAAAATTTGAGACTAGTGGTTTTAAAACTCAAGATTCCCTTTAAAATTCTGCCACTTCTTGAGTTGATATTTAAATTTTTTAAAGCTAAACTGTAGTACTGTTACAGAATTAAAAATTCTTAATGTAAATATATGTGTTATATTTCCTGATAGAATAATGTTTTTTAGTATTGAAGGCTAAAATTATGTTTTATTCACATATTTCTTAGAATTTACATAAAATGATTATAAAAATTGACATTAGAGCTTCTAGTATAATTGACTGCTTTCACATGGTCTGATAATCCAGTGACCATTCTCTCAAATATAATTTCTCTTTCTCATAAACTAAGATGTTTGTGATAGAGTCTAGTTATCTACTTTTGAATTTTTTTCCACTATATAATTCACATAGTCTGAAGACCTGTGAAAATGCTATGGGAAAACCAGCTTGGGTTCAAAATATCTTAATCATAATATACCCCATAGGCTTCCCAACAGTGGCTGTCTGCCAATTTGTGACTGTAAAGCAACCAGTTGGATGTTTTTTGGGCCATGGAAATGTAAAGTATCTGTAATGTTATCTACAATTACTTACTTTGTGGTCAGAAGTGTTGGCAGATAGAAAATTTGCTCCCTATTGCGTTTTCTGAGTTGTTTTGAGTGGCAACTTAAGTGAAGCAAGAGGGGCAGGAAGTTCTAGAAATGGCTTCTGAGGCCTACCTCCAGCTACCTGCCTAAAAGATGCAGACTAACCCAGTATGAAAAATAACTAGTAGAAAAACTCACTTAAGGGGCACTTGTTAAGTGTTGATCACACTTTTCTTTCCATAAGCAAATGGCTAGATGTTTTTTATTCTTGTTTAATGATTTTGATAAGTTTTGAGTTTGTTTTTGTTATTGTCTTTGTTTCGGATTTGAGAGTAACTTTAATTTTAATGTATATTTATGCTGTGTATTTCAAACCTATTTCACATATATGTGTATATATATATATATATAGTCTTCATATTGGAGAGAGAAAAGTTTGTAATGCATTGTCATCTTGAGGGTTTTTTAAATCAGTAAAATGACTACTATTGCTGTTTTTAAGCTTTTTAAGTTTAGGTGTATATCATGTTTAACTTTTTCCCCTTTTTATCTTTACTTCTTTGTTCTCTACATGCTGTGCTTTTAAACCCTTCTGCTCTGTACACCTGAACACCTGGTTTCTGCCATCTTCTTTGTGTTGATGTTTGTTGCACAGTACCACAAAACCTGCTCCACACCTGGATGGGTAAGAGTTATATTCTTATTATTTTGGGGAGGTGTGCTGGTGGCCAGTCCAACCAATTAGACTGTGGTGAACCCTCAAGGGGGCACTCTTGACCTCTGGTTTATTCTCTCATAGCCAAGCTTTCCCTGAGGATCATAGGAGGCAGTAGTCCTGAGACCACAGGTGCTGCTCAGTATCAAGTGCAGTCTGATTGTTATACTCTCTGCTGTAAAATAGTTAAGAATCACTGTTTTAAAAGCAGAAAACTAAGGCCCAGTTTGAGCCGGGTTTTTTTTTTTTTACCTTTTATGAAGAAGAACTTCTAATTTCCTTCTAGTTGCTTCATACATCAGACACTTTTATTTTCAGGTCTGTGAACATGTCATTTACAACAATTGTCTTGATTACTGCTCTTGGCTTAACTGTCATCAAACCAGTTTTTCTTGAATTTGTATTGTGACAGGGTGCATGTTGTCTTTGGACTAGTTATTTCTGGTTTTGAAGTAATCGAACAAATTGAAAATCTGAAAACTGATGCTGCAAGTAGACCATATGCAGATGTACGAGTTATTGACTGCGGGGTGCTTGCCACAAAGTCAACAAAAGATGGTAAGAGTGTTTTGAGAACAGAGGGAGCTTGGATACAGGTAACACTTGTTGAAAACTATAACTTAGAGAACCTCCTAGATTTCAGTAGTGGAAGAAACTCCTACGAGTAATATACCAATAGCCCTGATTCCTCCATATTACACCCTGTATCTGATCCATCAGAAATCTTTCCACCTCTGACTTTTTCTTTTTACTTGCCCTGTTGTCAGCTCGGTCCAAACCCAAATATCTTCTACCTGGGTTATTCCAATAGCCTCACTACTGTTCACTTTGCCTCTGTCATCACTTCTGTATAATCTTTTCTCAGTAATGATAGCTTCCTAACTGGTCTTCTTGCTTCCACTTGACCCTGTACAGTCCTCAGCAGCAACCAGAGCCAACTTCTCCAAGGGTTCCCTCTCTGTCAACCAAAACTAAAGTCTTTACAGTGGTCTGTAAGGGATTCTGGCTTTCTGCTGTTTCTCTCATCTCTCCATATTCATTGTCTTCCCAGCAGTGTTAATCTTTACTCAGACATGTCAGACACTTGGGAACTTTGTGCTAGCTGTTCCTTCTATCTGGAATACTCTTTGTTCAGATACCTGCATGACCCCTGTCCCTCGCTTCTTTCAGGTCTCTGCTCAAATGTTATCTTAAATTACCTTGACTTGCCTTATTCCCTTTACTCTGTGTTTTCCTCCCTCTTTAAGCATTTATCATTTGTTATATTACGTAGTTACTTATTTTCTTATCTGACCAAACTAATATATAAACTTATCATGAGGGCTTTGTTACCTAGCAATCTCACCAGCAAATTGTATTATCAACTTGAAAAAAAAAGTTTATTTAAATTTTTAGTGTGCTTTATATAAAACATGTTTTATAATACTTGGTAATCATTTTTTTTTACTCTGAAAGGTGGGCAGTGAAATCCAGTACTAATACTTTTATTACTATTTATTAAAAGTTTTTGAGAAAAAAAGGAAGAAGCCAAGTCATTCAGAAGTCTCGGATTCCTCTTCCAATTCCTCATCCTCTTCAGAATCATCCTCAGAAAGTGAAATTGAACATGAGAGAAGCAGAAGAAGGAAACATAAGAGGAGACCGAAAGTTAAACATTCTAAAAAGAGACGAAAGGAAGCAAACAGTTCAGAAGAGCCAAGAAATAAACATATAATAAGCCCAAAAGGGTAAGTGTGAGACACCAGGGTAGTCTTGCCTAAAAAACAAACACCCTGGAATGGGAACAGTATGTGTGATTCTGTAAACTTATCTTTGTTACCTATTGTTGAAAAGGACAGTATTTTAGGAAGTTTATATTGAAATCTTGCAAATCTAAGGGTAGCACAGATGTTTTATATCAGAGATTTATGCATTTGTAGGTAAAAACAATCGCTTAAACTCTTAAAGAAAGGATCGTTTGGCAATTCTTATATCAGAATTTTAGTGCAGTGACTGTTTCACTCGCTCATGTTTTATATGTTCTGTTTATGAAAATTATGTTGACCTTTTTAGTGGGATTTGCAACGTATCAGTAGTTTTGCTGTTAGTTATGTTATTATATTATTTAATATTAAAAATTTAGATATACACATTTTAATTGGTGATTTGATTTGTTCTTTCTAAGTCACTCTGAGAGGAGTGATACCAATGAAAAAAGATCTATTGATTCAAATGCTAAAAGGGAAAAGCCTGTGGTCCGCCCAGAAGAGATTCCTCCAGTGCCGGAGAACCGATTTTTACTGAGAAGAGATATGCCTCTTGTCACAGTGGAGCCTGAACCGTAAGGATGATTAACCTACATGTTTTTGTTTCTCTTTTTGATAATTCCTGTCAGCTCATTGCAGGTCCACACTCATTTATTGAGCGTGACCCATAGTAAAAGCACTTTGAAATATACTGTGGGAGATACTGGATTCATGAATGCCATGGACCCTACCTTTCAAAATTCATATTCTACTAATAGAAAAAGGGAATTTGCCAAGTTGACCTGGGAGAGTTCTTAGTGGAGATCTGGGAAGATTTCATTACTAACTTCATTTACTTAGCCTTTCACTAGAGGTGAGATTTTAGTTACCAGAACAGAAGGTTAGTTGAACTCTTTGGGTCCAGTCAGGTTTTAAAACATACCCCAATTAGTAGTGCAAAATTATTGCATGGTGACTGGCGATATAATTTAGTACCATATGTTACTGTTGTTAACTTACTCAGTGATAACTCCTCTATGTTAGAAAAGCTAAAATGTAGCTTTAGATTTGGTCTCAAAAAATAGAAATTAATGTATTTTGTGTGTTACACTCAAGTGTAGAATTGTTAAGAGAAATGTTGTATGACTAGAAATATCATAAAGTGGTTGGTGTAATTGGCAATTGAAGAGTTATTTTGAAGCCTAAGAAGTTATAGAGATGTCCCTGTTCAGTTAAGTCTCTATATAAGATTATTGTTTAAACTGTTAGATATTTCAAAATTCTAAGAATTCTGTCTTGTGAACAAACTTAGTGGGATTCTTTTTTCTTAAAATACAAAACACCATTCATTGATCAAATCCATCTAGTTTCCAGAAAGTAGGAAACTTGAAAGGTCAATTTCAGTGTCATCTAGTAGGGGTTGGCAAACTACAGTGCTCCGTGGGCTAAATTCAGCCTGTTGTCTGGTTTTGTGCAGCCCATGAGCTAAATGTGATTTTTCTGTTTTTAAATGTTTGTGAAAAAAAATCAGAATAATAATAATATTTTGTGATATGTGAAAATTATATGAAATTCAAATTTCGTTGTCCATAAAATTTTACTGGAACCCAGCCATATCCATTTGTTCACTGTTTTCTTGGGCTGTTTTTATGCTATAGCAGCAGAATTGAGGAGCTGCAGAGTTTGTATGTGGTGCTGTCATCGGTATATATGCTGTTCAGTGCACTGCACATCACAGTGTGTTTCAAATTTCGTTGATAAAACATTTGTGAAAACTTGTTTTCTTTTTGTTACATAATCATCTTAGTTTTCTTCTTGGCCTAGAAATCCTAAAATACTTTCTCTTGGACTTTTAAGAAAAAGTTTGCTGACCCCTATTATTTGGTATTTTTTAAAAGTAGTTTATACCACTGTCTTGTATTTATGGTTGAATATCATTGGGAAGTTTATTTGATCATCACTCCTGTTTGGTTACATAATATCTTTGGAAGTTATATCCTGCAGAATTATTTTAAGTCATATTTGGTAGGTAGTTGTGTCATAACAAAGATAGCAGGTTGATCTATTTCATTAGAATGCTTGAGATTTGATCAGTCACTTGGGAGTTAAAATTAATGTGCTAAGAATGCAAGATATGCAATATGAAAGGATAAGAAACAGGGACTGTCAGCCTTAGAGCTTGCCATCTTACTGAATTTACCAGCAGTTAAGCTCATTATCACTTGTACTTTGTTTAGCAGAAGCTGGATTCTACACTTGCTCTAATTCACTTGTTCTCATCTTCAGCTGCACTTCAGTGTAATTTGGCAAGCTTTTAAAAATACCAGTTTCTGGGCCATATAGCAGGGTAAATTGGACTGTTGTGGGGGAGGAGGTGGAGAGTGGCAACATTGGATCAGCATGTAAAAGATACCCAGATGAACATTAATTCAGGCTGAACAGTTAGAGGCAGGTCATTTGGTTCAGTGATGTGTTCTTCATGAGGAAAATGAGGTAAACGGGTGTCTACCAAGAGTACCTGCTTCTTTCATTGTGAGAATCAAATGATATCATGAATATGAAATGACTGAAAAAACTATAATATACTTTTTAGTTAAGGTTTCCTTATAATGGCATTATATGTTTATCTGGAGCCAGATTCCTGGCTGGGAAAACCCTGTTATATCATGGTTGTAAAAGTCATGTTTCATTTCTCTATGTGACGTTGGACAACATTCTTAACTGTAATCTCAAAATTCTTTATTTTTAAAAAGAAGTTGATAATAGTACTTACCTCATAGTATTGTTATGAAAATTAAATGAACTAATAATGCCTTTAATGGTATCTGTTAACATTTATTTAAAGGATGTTTGATGAGAACTTACTTATAGCACAGGAAACTCCACTCAGTATTCTCTGTAATGGCCTATCTGGGAAAAGAATTTCAAAAAAGAGTGGATATATGTATATATAAATAACTGATTGACTTTGCTGTACACCTGAAACTAGCAGAATATTGTAAATCATCTGTACTCTGCTAAAGATTTGAAAAATAACGGAGGATATGCTTTGAAAATTAGGTCATGTGGAGTGCCTCATTCTATAAAAGTGTTAGATCTGAATGAACTGTTTTTGTATTAAAGGAACATAAATTCTGCATTTACACACTGAGAAAACTGCCTAGCATTTGCTTATTTTTAATTTTCAATCTTTTCCAGGAAAATTCCTGATGTTACACCCATTGTAAGTGACCAGAAACCATCTGTGTCAAAGTCTGGACGGAAGATTAAAGGAAGGGGCACAATTGTATGTGTGTTAAAACTTAATTTTTTTCAAATTAGTAATCTGAGCAGTAAAATGTTTTTCAGTTCAGTTCAGTCGCTCAGTCGTGTCTGACTCTTTGCGACCCCATGAATCGCAGCACGCCAGGCCCCCCTGTCCATCACCAACTCCCGGAGTTCACTCAGACTCACATCCATCGAGTCAGTGATGCCATCCAGCCATCTCATCCTCTGTTGTCCCCTTCGCCTTCTGCCCCCAATCCCTCCCAGCATCAGGGTCTTTTCCAGTGAGTTAACTCTTCGCCTGAGGTGGCCAAAGTACCGGAGTTTCAGCTTTCGCTTCACTCCTTCCAAAGAAATCCCAGGGCTGATCTCCTTTGGAATGGACTGGTTGGATCTCCTTGCAGTCCAAGGGACTCTCAAGAGTCTTCTCCAACACCACAGTTCAAAAGCATCAATTCTTCGGCACTCAGCCTTGTTCACAGTCCAACTCTCACATCCATACATGACCACTGGAAAAACCATAGCCTTGACTAGACGGACCTTTGTTGGCAAAGTAATGTCTCTGCTTTTGAATATGCTATCTAGGTTGGTCATAACCTTTCTTCCAAGGAGTAAGTGTCTTTTAATTTCATGGCTGCAATCACCATCTACAGTGATTTTGGAGCCCCCAAAAATAAAGTTTGCCACTATTTCCACTGTTTCCCCATCTATTTGCCATGAAGTGATGGGACCAGATGCCATGATCTTCGTTTTCTGAATGTTGAGCTTTAAGCCAACTTTTTCACTCTCCACTTTCATCAAGAGGCTTTTTAGTTCCTCTTCACTTTCTGCCATAAGGGTGGTGTCATCTGCATATCTGAGGTGATTGATATTTCTCCAGGCAATCTTGATTCCAGCTTGTGCTTCTTCTAGCCCAACGTTTCTCATGATGTACTCTGCATATAAGTTAAATAAGCAGGGTGACAATATACAGCCTTGACATACTCCTTTTCCTATTTGGAACCAGTCTGTTCCATGTCCAGTTCTAACTGTTGCTTCCTGACATCTGAATGCAGAGTTCCAAAGAATAGCAAGAAGAGATAAGAAAGCCTTCCCCAGCGATCAATGCAAAGAAATAGAGGAAAACAACAGAATGGGAAAGACTAGAGATCTCTTCAAGAAAATTAGAGATACCAAGGGAACGTTTCATGCAAAGATGGGCTCGATAAAGGACAGAAATGGTATGGACATAACTGAAGCAGAAGATATTAAGAAGAGGTGGCAAGAATACACAGAAGAACTGTACAAAAAAAAAAAAAAATGTTTTTACCTGTAGGCAAACCCTAGCATTAATCTTAGGTATAGTCCAAAGTCTGTTCAAGGAGCTAGTTGTATTCTCTTAATTAATATGTAGTTATGCAAAGGCAGTGCTGTTAGATCAGTGTTTACTGCTATGTTTGAATGGGTTTAAATATTGAAATGAATGTGAAATAATATGTTCAAAAATCTTAGTATGTTGAATAAGCTAATGAATATAATCATTAGGACTTTTAAGGAAAAGTTTGTGTGTGATTATAGGTGAATATCTGCCTTTCTTATTTCTTTTAGTTTGATTTAACTTTATACCATCATTGTGGTACTTCAGTCATTATTGTGTTTGAATGGCGTCCAAGATTGAGTCTTATACTTAGCTGTCCTATAGCAGATTACAGTTGGGAAGTATTTTTTAAATAGTTATTCCTAACTTTGTTTTTAAAGCGCTATCACACACCTCCAAGATCAAGATCCTGTTCTGAATCAGATGATGATGATAGCAGTGAAACTCCTCCTCACTGGAAAGAAGAAATGCAGAGATTAAGAGCATATAGACCACCTAGTGGAGAAAAATGGAGTAAAGGAGATAAGTAAGTAAAAGTACAATCCTTTCTCTGCTATATTTTAAGTCTTAAGGGGATAGAGACATACTTCTGGTTTTTTCACTAAAGATTTATATTTAAAATTAGATTGTGACCAGAGAGTACATTTGGGAATGCTTGATGAAATGGAAGGAGGGCTGATTGGCTTTGGATACTTTTAAATCAAAATTCTGTTTTCTCTCACAAGACCATTACCCTACTGAATTTCTTAAAGATTTCTTGTTTAATTTTAGCAATAATCAGGACTTTATTTTTAAAAATTACATAGCAGATTCTCTCATAGCCTTTTTTTTGTAGTCACTAATGGTAGATAAGAAAATTTGTAGCCAGTGTGTGTGTTAACGTCTGACCCTAGGGACTGTTGCTTCTTCAGCAGTGTACCCATCTCTTCAGTGACACTCCACAGTGGATTATCTATTTTAAAAGTGGGGCTGGCCCCAGAATAGCTAGTGCAAAATATATCAGTGGGACCCTGTGTAGAATTGTCTTTCTCTGTGGCCATCCAGCGGAATGGTTCAGAGTTCGGAGAGGGGAGGACAAGGTGTGTGATGTGCTGTGTGCAAGCGGTATGGATATGGTAGCACTGAGAACAGTTTTGAGCCCTGACATTAGCACTGATATTGTAAAGCCTGCATCTTAGTTTTCGTGTACTTTTCTCCCAATTTCCGTACTAAGTAGTTTAACTAAAACCTTAATGAAAAGTCTATGATTACCTCTATGATCCTGAGATAAAACAATAGTCATGCTAGTTTCTTAAGAAGAGGCAGGCCTCCCTGGTAGCTCAGTGGTAAAGAATCTGCCTGCCAGTGTAGGAGATACGGGTTCAATCCCTGATCTGGGAAGATCTTACACGCGTTGGAGCAACTAAGCCTGTGTGCCACAACTATTGAGTCTGTGCCTGGGAGCCGCAACTACTTAAACCCATGTGCACTAGAGCCTGTACAAGAAAAGCCACCATAATGAAAGCCCACACACTGTAACTAGAGTAGCTTCCACTCGCCACAACTAGAGAAAGCATACGTTGCAACAGTGAAGACCCAGCACAGCCAGAAATAAATAAGGTTATTTTTTTAAAAAAAGAAAGAAAAAGAGGCTTGTCAGGAATTCCCTGGTGATCAAGTGATTAGGACTTGGAGCTTTCACTGCCAGGTCCCAGGTTCCATCCCTGGTCGGGGAACTAAGATCTCACAAGTCATGCAGCCAAAAAAAAGGAGGCTTCTCTTAAAGTTTTGGCAGTTATCCTGTATCTACAGAGAAGCAGCAAATTGTTTGGGAACTTGATTTGACTCCCTCAGAAATTACTCCTGAAGGCAGAGCATTATTGAGCAGATCAAAGCCAGGAATTTGGTAGGTCAGCAGTGCTTTTGTAATTAGTTGGTTTGCTTTTCAAAACTATTTTCCTATCAAATTTGAAAATTCCTGATTTGACTCTGGAAAAATCCTTTTGTAAGTGAATCTGTTAATAGTTATTTCTTTGAAGTTTTATAATTTCAGGACCAGGCCTATCACCTATTTGCTTTATCCTTCCTACGTGTGCTTAAAGCATTAATAAGAGTTAGTACTTGGTTGTTAACTAGGCTTTTGTTGATGCCTAGTATTGACAACAAATGTGTTTTAATTTTAAAGGTTAGAAAACATGCTTGTAAATAACTGCCTGCATATTATGTCCTTTTTATAGGTTAAGTGACCCCTCTTCAAGCCGATGGGATGAAAGGAGCTTGTCCCAGAGATCCCGATCATGGTCCTATAATGGATATTATTCAGATCTGAGTACAGCAAGACACTCTGATGGTCACCATAAAAAACGCAGAAAAGAGAAAAAGGTTAAGCATAAAAAGAAAGCTAAAAAGCAGAAACATTGCAGAAGGCACAAACAGACCAAGAAAAGAAGGATTATTGTACCATCTGACATAGAATCCTTAAAATCTGCAACCCGACGAGTGAAATCTTCATGTGAGAGAGAAAGGAGATCTCATTCTTCCTCGTCATCATCTCATCACTCATCCAAGAGGGATTGGTCTAAATCTGATAAGGATGACCAGAGCTCTTCAACCCATTCCAGCAGAGACTCGTACAGATCAAAATCTCACTCTCAGTCTTATTCTAGAGGAAGCTCAAGATCAAGGACTGCCTCAAAATCTTCATCACATTCTCGAAGTAGATCAAAGTCCAGATCTAGTTCTAAGTCAGGGCGCCAAAGAACAGCATCAAAATCACCAAGAAGAACAGCCTCTCAGTTAAGTGAAAATAAACCTGTTAAAACAGAACCTTTAAGAGCAACAGTGACACAAAATGAAAGTGTTGTAGTACAACCAGTGGTGGCAGAAAATATTCCTGTTATACCATTGAGTGACAGCCCCCCTCCTTCAAGGTGGAAGCCTGGGCAGAAGCCCTGGAAGCCCTCTTATGAACGAATCCAGGAAATGAAAGCTAAAACAACCCATTTGCTGCCCATCCAAAGCACTTATAGTTTAGCAAATATTAAAGAGACTGGTAGTTCATCATCCTACCATAAAAGAGAAAAAAATTCAGAAAGTGATCGTAGTGCTTATTCAAAATACAGTGATAGAAGTTCAGAAAGTTCACCAAGGTCAAGGAGCAGATCTTCTAGGAGTAGATCTTATTCCAGATCATACACAAGATCTCGAAGTTTAGCTAGTTCACATTCACGGTCTAGGTCCCCCTCATCTAGGTCTCATTCACGAAATAAATACAGTGACCATTCACGGTGTAGTAGATCATCTTCATACTCTTCTGTTAGCAGTGATGATGGAAGACGAGCCAAGAGAAAATTTAGATCCAGTGGGAAAAAAAGTTACACTTCATATAGAAGGCACAGCAGCAGCTCTGAAAAAGCACTTCGTAACAGATACGTCAAAGGCAGAGCCAAGTCTTCATGTCATAGAAAGTACAGTGAAAGCAGATCATCTTTAGATTACTCTTCAGACAGTGAACAGTCAAGTGTTCAGGTTACGCAGTCAGCCCAGGAGAAGCAAGTCCAAATGGAAGTGAATAATAAACAAGAGAGAAACAGAGATGAAGAGAAATCTAAGCCTGAACGGGAATGCCCTCGTTCAAAAAAAAGAACTTTGAAAGAAAATCTTTCTGATCCCTTTAGAAATAGCAGTAAGCCCAAAAGGAAGAATTATGCTGGGAGTAAATGGGACTCTGAGTCAAATTCTGAACGAGATGTAACTAAGAACAATAAAAATAGTCCCCGGCCAACTTCTGATAAGGAGGAAGGTGAGGCCACTTCGGATTCTGAGTCAGAGTCTGGTGAAATTCACATCAAAGCCAAACCCACAACTAAGTCTTCAGCAAATACTTTACTGCCTGATGGTAACAGTGCCTGGAAGTCAAGCAAACAGCGCTCCTCAACCTCTGATTCTGAGGGATTCTATTCCAATTCAGAAAACACCAGAGGAAAGCCACACAAGCATAAACACAGCTCAAAGGAGAATATTAAAAGGGAACACACCAAAAAAGCAAAAGAGAAATTAAAAGGGAAAAAAGATAAAAAGCACAAGACTCCAAAACGAAAACAAGCATTTCACTGGCAGCCTCCACTAGAATTTGGTGAAGAGGAGGAGGAGGAGATTAATGAAAAGCAAGTTACTCAGGAGGCGAAAGAGAAAAAACAAGTTTCTGAAAACAGTGAAACCATAAAAGAAAATATTCTCCAAACTGAGAAGCCCTGTGAAGACAGCAGCCTTTCAGGTAAACGTAGCACAGCAGTTTCATCAGATATTGATCAGTCTACTAGAGATGATGTTAAACTCAGCATTTCTCCTGTAACTGTAAACACTGATGAAAATGTAGTCAGTTCTCCCCCAAACATTCAGCATATTGAAGAGAGCATCCCAAGCGGAGCAGAGGATATGCTTCAAGCAGATGACAACATGGAGATTTGCACTCCTGATCGGAGCTCCCCAGCAAAGGCCGAGGGAGCTTCCCCTCTAGGAAATTCAGGACTTGATACCCCGGATATAAGCATTGTTCTAAAGCAGGATATGCCAGCAGAGTATCCTGAGGCAGAGTTGAGAAAACAGGAAAGCAGTATGTCAGAAATCAAAATGGTGGGTGAGATGGGCAGACAGGACAGCGGCTCTGCCAGCTTGGCCAGTGCTGTAGAAAGTACCATAAAGAAAGAAGCAGCTGAGAAAAGCCAGACCAGCCTCATGGATAATAAATGGAAGCCCCTGCAAGGTGTGGGGAACCTTGCAGCACCGTCTGCTCCCACATCCAGTGCTACAGACGTTAAGGCATTGACTGCTATGCCTGAAATGAAACCACAGGGTTTGAGAATAGAAATTAAAAGCAAAAATAAAGTTCGGCCGGGGTCTCTCTTTGATGAAGTAAGAAAGACGGCACGCTTAAACCGGAGGCCAAGAAATCAAGAGAGTTCAAGTGATGAACAGACACCTAGTCGAGATGGTGATAGCCAGTCCAGGAGTCCAAGTAGATCTAGAAGTAAGTCTGAGACCAAATCAAGACACAGAACAAGGTCTGTCTCCTATAGTCACTCAAGAAGTCGATCGAGAAGTTCCACATCATCCTATCGGTGAGTGTTACTCTCCTTTTGTCTCCCAAGTAGAGTCCGTTACTGTTTTGTTTGGAAGAACATCAGAGTTAGGGATAAGATCACTATTTCCAAATACCTGGGAGGAAATAAGGAGAAGGCTTGTGCTATGTGTTTCACAGAGCAGACTGAAGACAGGGAGTAGAGATTTCAGGGGAAGCAGTTTGGGCTCAGGGTGAAAAACTATTGCTATTAGTTAAAGCTCCCTGGTATTTGCAGTGCATTGCCATAATAAGGGACAAGGTCTCCATCTTTAAAGGTGTAAGCCCACTCTCTGCTATCAGTCATACCTTAGAAGGGAATCTTGCATTTACGGAATATGTAGGATTTAGAAATCAGTAATTTAACCCTCCATTTTATACAAGTGGAAGGTGAGGGCCAGAGAGAGGCAAAGTTAGATGCCTCAAGACGTACATCTAGTTGATCTTTATTCAGGGGGCAGGAAATAGTAAAAAATAATCATCTTTTGATTGATTGACTGATTTTTTGGTTCAAGTTACATCTAACTTTTGTCATTGACATAGACTGGATAATGCAGAGAATGAGCATTTTTACAACTGAAAAAAACGGTGATGGTGATAAGAAGTTAATAACTAATTTGTATTCTTTTCTTGTAAACTTTTCATGGTTTTTACCTCACTGCCTCTTATTCATATCCTTTATTATTTATTTTGTGCTTGATTTGCATCACTCTAACTTAAAATAGACTAAGAATCTTTAACTTTTTTCTTCCTAGTTTTTTATCAGTCGTTTTTTTTCCCTTACCCAGATTTCTTTAAAAATAGGAACCAACATTTACCACCTATAATAACCATCTCCCACTTACTCTTAAATCGCTTGCGTTATGTAGTCCGTGCCTTCCCTCCCCTCGTCTCACTCAGCTGACTTAAGATTTTCAGGTGCTTCTGCATGGCCAGTGCCAGGGCATGTTTTCAGTCCTTCTGGAAGCACTCTCCTGGCTCTCCTCATCCCTCAGACCATTCCATGCTTGAGTGTGGGCTTCTTCTCTTCTTCCTCCTGCTCTGATTCACAGCAAGCCCCAGAGAGCTGGTGAATTCTGGCCTTTTCTCTCTGGGTTCATATTCTAGATGCAGGTGCCTGTTTAGCTCCTCCAGTCTGCTGTCTGCTCATTGTCTACTTAGCATTCACCCTCAGATAACTCTGAGCTGTTGGTGGTTCTGGTCACTGTCATCTTCCTTCCTACCCCTGCCTTTGGAGTGAGTAGTGTTTCACTTCAGAAATTCTGAGAATTTTGCTCTTAGGTTGAGCAGCTCACAGGTGGTAGACTTGAGAAAGCTAAACTGCCTCCCTGTTTTGGTTACCCATCCAGGCCTGACTCCCCTTCTGGCCTGTGAACTTGCTGGAATCATGGACTGTTCGCTACTCATCTTATCAGTCACCTCACAGAGTTACCCTATAATTGTTTGAGTAAATGACTAGAATCTTATGAGAACAGAATGTCTTTGCAAATAAACTGTACCTGTCTTCCAGAACATAAGTATATACTAACTACAACCTGTAAAGATATTAGGTAAGTAGCATATACACAGGGATATTGTTCTTATCCAGAATGACAGGTACAAACTAGGAGGAAAAGGGTTGGGAGCCAAGTGAATGCAGGGTGGGGGCAAAATTGCATTAAGTTTCTTGTTTGTTTTATTAAATATTAAATAGGTATAAATTTTTTAATGATTAAGGTATAAAACATGCAAATGGTTAAGGTATAGAAAATAATTTTCTATCTTAAAAAATAGAGCTTTAACATAATAGAGCCCAACCCGAAGCTACCCTACTTTCTCTCTTCTCTCCAAGAGTTAAATATTATTCTAAACTTCTGTTATAATTTTCTTGTTTTTCTTTGTTATCTTTCTATAAATGTTTCTATCTATATATAATGTTTTTTGTTGTTTTTCAAATAGAATCCTTTTTTATATTTATAGATGTTCTACATTTGCCTTTTTCACTCAACATTATGTTCCCAAGATTTAACTGTGTTGATACATGTAAATGTAGTTAATTTTCCTACTTTAGGATATTTCAGTATATATCTATGTTAATTTTTTTTAAACCCATTCTGCTGTTAATAAAGATTTGGATTGTTTCCTCTTGCTGGTATTACAGAAGCGGCTCCTATGAACATACCTGTATCAGCTTTTTCTGTTTTTTCTTTATTTCATTCTGTTCAGTTTAAACTCTCATTAGCCATCTCTTGTCATCCCTGCTGTGAGGAGTTTGAGAGACCTTTCCAAAGACCTTTCCTCTATTGGATTTTCCCACTCCTGCCCTACTAGTAATTAACCTTAACAGCATAATGAGTTAATAAAATTATATTTTTTCCACTCTTACTTGTAGATCAAGAAGCTACTCTAGAAGTCGGAGTAGAGGGTGGTATAGCAGAGGCCGCACAAGGAGCCGGAGCAGTTCCTACCGCAGTTACAAAAGTCATAGGTGAGCTCGTGCATCCCGCCCTACGGTGTGGTTTCCCATCTGTCTCCCTGCACAGGCCGAGTGGGGTAGCTGCTGGAAAGGGTCTTGTCATTGCTCAGTACCAAACCAGTGTCCCACCTGTGTCTTCCCCTTCCCCACCCAGTTCTTCCCCAGTGACTGTCTTTATGTGCACCTCATAGAAGAATTGTATAAAACTTAAAACCTTTCCTGTGAAACCCAACAGGCTTAAAAAAAAAAAAAAATCCAGTATGCTTTTAATACTAAAAATGAAATAAATACAGCTGCTGGATTTCATTGTGTTTTCTCCTTAATGGGTAAATAAATGCCTAGATTTTTTATGTAGCCTGTCCTGATCCAAAAATTGATGGTCCCTTATGTGGTTACTCTTAGGACGTCCAGCAGGAGCAGATCCAGGAGCAGCTCCTATGATCCCCACAGTCGGTCCAGGTATGGACAGGTACTGGGAAACTACCCCTTAATTCCCTTTTTAAAGGTGTTGTATTTCATGGGGAAATGCCAAGGTCCAGCCCCCACAGGGTCCAGGGGTACCCTCAGGATGAATGGTGTTGGCAAATGAATGAATGAATGAGAGAGGAAAGAATAGAAGCTGATATTCCTTGGTTTACACAGAAAGCTAATAAAGCCCCAGACAAGGAACTTGTTCTGTTCACGGAGGCCACAGGCGCCCTCTCGCCGGAGTGAAGACGCAGAGCACCTTCTAGCCAGAATGAAGACACAGAGCGCCTTTTTGATCGGGTCTTAGAAGCCCAGGCAGGAAAGTGAACGCAGAGAGCCTCTGTGCTCCAAGGGCTCAGCCTGAAAAAGAGAGGGAGGGAGAGGGAGAAAGGGAGAGAGAGAGAGAGAGAAAAAAAGAATGATTGACACGGGGTGACCAAGCTTCGGTGAGCGAGGCCCCCAACTTCATTTTCAAAAGTAACTTTTATACCTTGACTTGTACATAGAGGGAAATGAAAGATGCAAGGTCATACAGAGTCAGCCCAAACATTACATCTGTTTTGTCTTTATTGAAACCAGGATTTTTTTCTGCATACCTTTCCCATAAACAATGTTGTGTACATTATCTTCTGGCCTTGGAGGCCTGTGGACATTTTATGACCCTCTTTTGATAAAGGCTGCTCAACCAGAAAACTTATTTTTCCTTGAAGTGTTTTTTCTTTATATTTCTAATCTATGTCAGCCTCAGAAAGTGCTAAACAGGGTTACATTCTCACGGAGCGAAGGTGCAGTGAGTTGCAACAAAGAAGGAACCAATTAGCTCAAAGGTCTGATGTGGTTAAATTCAAGGCTACTATTTGTTTTTCTTACATTCCACCTATGTTAACTAATGCACTCCCAGGTGCACAATGGATAAGGGATACGGGAACTTGGCAGCAAGCATTGGCTCAACAATGAAATCCTACACCAGCACTACTCTAATAGTTTTTAACTCTTAGAAAGGGCCTATATTTTTAGAATGTTTTAGGCTTCCCGTGCCTCTCACAGTTGGGAGGCTGTAAAATCACATGCGTAGCTGCAAGAGTCTGGATAAACCTGTCAGGCAAGCTAGAATGCTAACAGGGGGATTTGAATTGAAATACTCCTTTCATGTCCAAGAGACTTATTAGCTAGAGCCCTAAGTTGATTTTCTCCAGAGAAAGGTGGTCGGGGATAGCCCCCTGTTAATGTCAGAAGAGTTGGTGAAAGGCAGAAAATAGTAAGACAGACAGATTCTGGTTTTGGGGTAGATGCTCGAGCAGGTCCACGGGGTCCCTCGAGTCCTGATCTGCCTTGCTCGTCAGGTCTCTTCCACATGACCTTGTCATGGGTGGGATCTCCCGTGCTGGCTCCCGGCAGGAAAACACGTCTTTGACTTTTTCAACAGTTTTTATTTGTTGACCCATTTTGCTCTAGTGTCAGAAGTGATGGTGTCAAATTGTAATGGCAGGGATTTATTGACCCTAATTGCCTATAAGATGCACCAGATTCAGTTGAACTAACTCAGGGTCAACTTTGTGATATTTTTCAATGCAGAAAAGAAATTAACGTTTTTCTGTTTAATATGGTAAGTCTGATTTGGAGCAGTTATTAAATGTTTCCAGTACGTGTTATGCACATATGTCTTCATTCTGTCATATAGTGCCCATGTTCTATGAGGACACTTAAGAACCTAAAAAGAAATGGGAATATATGAATATTTGAATGGGAAAATTTAGTGTTTGTTATTGCTGTTAAAGCAGGTCCTACACTTATGATAGCTACTATAGCAGGAGTCGGAGCCGAAGTAGAAGCCCGAGGAGTGACAGTTATCACCGAGGCAGAAGCTACAATAGGCGATCCAGGTGGGTCTCTGTTCTTCAAGCACTGTAAGTTACTGCGGGCATTTGGGGTATGGGGCGATAGACTGCTACAGCAGAGAAAGCATCATCTTCTAAGGACAGAAATTCTTCTTTCTCTTGTTGAATTTCTTCAGTCCAAAGGCAGTTACTGAAAGTAGGCTTTGTATTAAGAGTTGCTGGGTAATGTTTATTGGTTGTGTTTAAACATTAAACATTTAAACATGTTTAAATCTAAAGTGGGTTCTTAAATATTCACATATCCTTGGACAAACATTTCTTTTGGAAGGAATAAAGAGAGAAGACCACTCAAACTGTGGACCATTCTTTAGAGTTACTTGCTATAAATAACAGCCAATTTGTCAGTTTTAAATTTTTTTAAGGTAGTATTTTTTTTAAATATGTAATAAAATGTCACAGTCACTTGCTTCAGTAGCAGGATTTGTGGTTTAATGGTTAAAAATGTCTTTTATGTGTTAATATATATTCATAGATAGGTTTTATGTAACATATAGTTATTGCAGAAGTCTTTTTGGTTACTTTTTGTGTGTATCTTTCCTGGTGGCTTCTGGTCTTACCCTCCCTCACCACCACTGCACTACCCCCATGCCTTGCAGTTACAGTCATTGGTGCTTATAGAATTTCAGTGTGATACAGACACTCCCTTATTTGAAACTCTTCAAGTACACCCCAGTGACCTTAGGGGCAGGTCCACCAGGCTCCTGAGTATTACATGGAGGCCTCTCCACCTACCACCTCCAGCTTGGGCTTTTCTGTGTTCCCTGCACTAACATTCTGGAACCTTTATTTTCTGCCTGGAGATTCACATGCCCATTTCACCATCTCCCATCCCGCCTCTTGAAATAACCCATTCACTGCCCCTGGGAAGCCCTTCCTGACTGCTCACCCTGAGATATGGGCCCTGCTGTGTGTTTTATTTATCTTACCCCCTATTCCAGACTACCCTTGAGCCCAGGGAACTCTAGTCTGCTGTGTGTGTGCCCTTAGCATCTAGCAGAGTGACTGGCTTTCTGTGGATATTTTTCCCAAAATAACTGAATGGTGACCATAACCAAAGTCTTCTTGACTCACTATCCCAGTGGTCCCATCCCTGCCCCTCCTCACCCTCACCCCTCATTGGGCTCACATTTTGATTTGATTTTTTTTTGTTTTTGTTTTTTTTTATTTGATTTTGATTTCCTTTCTTTTTTTTTTTTTCCCCTTGTCTTTTAATGAAACTCTTGTTGGCCTTTTTCCCCCTTACTTCTTCAGTCTAATTAAATATTGATGTTCATTTTGGGTAACATGGAAAATTATTCTCATTTCCTGGAGTGGATTTCAAGTAATTTCAAGTAAGAAGGAAGTGCTGTTTCTTTATTTACACCTCGATATTACCACCATCTGTCACTGACATCTTTGAAAAGTCCACAGTGTTGTCATGGTCAGTACTGTACTTCTCTACGCACTATGCTGTGCCTCCTCGAGTCACTTGCTTTCAAGCCCCTTATACCAAAAAAGAAGCTTCAGCAGGGATTCACAGGGTTGAGAGTTAAGAGGTATTTGTTTATTTGTTTTGTCTTGTTATGCAGGAGTTGTAGATCTTACGGCTCTGACAGTGAAAGTGACCGAAGTTACTCTCATCACCGAAGTCCCAGTGAAAGCAGCAGATATAGTTGAAAGTGTCCCCTTTTTTTATATGAATTATATCTTACGTGTAAATATCTGGTAACTTAAAAATTTAAGAAACTTAATGGCAGTCTGTTGTTCTGTTTCGGTATTAGAGATGAATTTGAAAAATAGACACTTCTTAATTGTTATTTGTTTATTTACATGTGCATAGAATTTAAAATACAGATATATCTCCTTAAAATATTTGTATGCCACATTTTACAGTAGCCAACTATGGAAATTAATTTCTTTTTCTTGAATCAAGAAATCATGAAATTTAAGTATAATTTGCAATATTATTTTAGATAGATTATTTGTCTCCTGTATTTCTTAGAATACAGATTCTTTTTGCCCATTTTTAAGGTTTTAGCATCTATGCTGCCCAAGCATAGAACTGAAGGAGAACTGTGAAAGGTGGCCAAATACTTCCATACCAATTACACAGTCCTATTCATGTGTGCTCTTAAAAACAAACCACCCAGAATTGATACTGATAGTAACCAGGAGTGTAGGGCAGTGGCTCCTTTCTTCTTTGTTGTTTCAGAGGATCAAGAACGTGGTCATAATACAGCCCACTGTCTTATTTCAGGCTGGCGGGTGAGGTTAAAAAGAATGGATCAGCCTTAACTATAAATCTCTGCACTGTCTCTGTAGCCCTAATGTTTCATGTGCTTTTTTAATAAATACTATTAGAAGTTCAGTCTGTTTAAAAAAAAAAAGTTCTATTCCAGTTTATGCTCTGGTGCTTGGTAACTTGTGGTGCATTATTCTTATATACTATATATTAGAATTCCATCAGAGAGAGAAATAAATTTTTTAAAAGTTCATTGGCACCAAGTAGGGTTCATTGTAAGCTGTATTCACTTTAACTATTTGGAGAGCTTCTCTCAAGCACAGGTGTGGGCTGGGGGCCATGGAGCAGGCAGGATTGGCACAGGGCTGTGTGACCACTTGGGTATGCTGCCCAGAACTGATGCCTGGAAGAGGTGAATGGAGAGTGGACTGCAAAAGTAACACTAAGATCTACCTGCCACCATTTTGGACACATCATTCAGGGCTTTACTTTAAAGCCTTTCAAGTAAGAGATGTAAGAGCAGTTGAACTGTTCTTAGCACCCGCCAGCTTGTTCCCCTGTTTCAGTGGCCTGCAGTGATACAGTGAAACCTTGTGTGAGATTGGTAAACCTATGACAACAGACAGGAAATCAGGGTGTGCAGTACTGCATAGATTACACATATTCAGTGTCTTGGGTGGTTCCTGTAAAAATGATTTGACCTATAAAAACTGGTGAGATTTTGGGTTTTTTTATCTTTAGTTTGAGCTTTTTCCCCAAGTGTACTTAATCACCTTAGTGCCAGTTTTATCCAGTTATGCAGAAGAAATTCATATTGGATATTTGATGCAGAACTTTGTGCCATCCTACCCCTTGCCTGCTATACTTGGGAAGTGGGAAAGAACCCTCAGTTGAAGGGATCTGACCACCCCTGATGGATGGAGGGGTGACCTTGGATGTATTACAACCATCACCTATAAAAGGTTCATAAACAGGGTTAAGTGGCCAATTGTTTGCCAAGTTGATAGATGAGAGTACATTAGAAAGTAGGACCTGACTCAACCAAACACTTGATGGTGAATATGAAACAATCTGTGATTCATACGAGCATTCTCAAAAGTTGCCTGCAGAGGAGAATATTGCTTTAATAATATTCAGTGGGAAAAACTGCATTTAGAACACAAACCAAAACTGCCAAATCTAATTACGTTAATAAAAGTTACCTTTAGGCAGTGTATTAGTTTTCTATTGCTGTGTAACAAATTATCCCAAACTTAGCAGCTTTAAGCAATACTCATTTCTTAGCTTACAGTTCTGTAGCTCATGAGTCCAGCGTGATATGGCTGGATTCTCTGCTCAGGGTCTCACAAGGCTGAAATCAAGGGTCAGCAGGGCGGCATTCCTTTGTGGAGGCTCTGGGGAAGAATCTGCTTCCAGGTTAATTCAGGTTGTTGGCAGTATTCAGTTTCTTGCTGGCTGTCAGCTGGGGTCCTCTCTCTTGGCTCCTTAAGGCTGCTCGCATTCCTCCTTGTGCGCTTTCCTCCATCTCCAAACCAGCAATGGCCCATCGGGGTCTTCTCATGCTTCAGATCTCTCTGCCTTCCTCCTCTGTTTTAAGGTTCATGTGATTAGATCACGGTTCATGTGTGAGACAGTGTCCCTATTTAAGGTCAGCTGTGCCATAGAATGTAATCACAGAAGTGATATATTTACAGGTTTCTGGGATTGGGGCATGAAAAGAGGGAAGGGTGTTTTAGAATTCTACCTCCCACAGGCAATAACTTTGCAGGTTGTGCTATGGGTAGAATTTTATCCTGAAAAGGTGAGCCCTAGAAGCCTCGTTTGTTTTCTCCATGGAAAAGAACAGCCCTCAGCTGCACCATTCAACTTGTGTGTTTACTGAATGGACTACAGAAATAGCTTTTCTTCCTAAAGGGGATTGTTCTGTATTTTAAGTTATTTTTTAATAAAATTGAATTACATCGTGTATTGTGCTTCTTAATAGAAAATGCATTATTGGACTGTTTTTGTAATGTCCTCTTTATTGCAAATAAAACATGATATAGCTGGTATTGTTCAAAAATAGTAGAAAATACTTCTGTGTATATTGGCAATGTCTAATTTGTATATACTTCATTTAAATTCCCTAAAACTTAAAAGGGAGGCCTTGTAGAAATTAAACTATATACTTAGTCTAAGTTTGAGTCTGAGCATGTTTCATCCTTCTTTATTCACCAAGACTTCAAATAGTCTTTCTGAAATGGAAAAGGAAGCATTGAGTCTCTTTGCTGACCCAGCGAGGGAAGAGATTTCATCTCTCTCTGTGGCCCATTTTCCTCTTCTGGCCGAGTATCCATGGTGGGGCACTGCTGGGGTCCAGCCTCAGCAGAGTCCAGGGATACCCTCAGGAGGAACGGCGTTGGAGAAAGAATGACACAGGGAGACCAAGCTTAGGTGAAGCGAGGCCCATAACTTTATTTTCAAAAGGAGCTTTTACACCCTGACTTGTACATAGAGGGAAATGAAAGATGCAAGGTCATGCAGAGTCAGCCCAAACACTTCAGCAGTTTTGCCCTTATCGAAACCAGGATTTTTTTCTGTATGTCTTTCCATAAACAAGGGTCTTATGTACATTATCTTCTGGCCTGGAGGCCTATTAACATTTTATGACCCTTTTTTGATAAAGGTTGGTCAACCAGAAAACTTGTTTTCCCTTGAAGTGTTTTTTTTTTCTTTATATTTCTAATCTGTGTCAGCCTCAGAAAGTACTAAACAGAGTTACATTCTCACCAAGCAAAGTTGCAGTGGGTTATAACAAAGAAAGAACTTACTAGCTCAGAGGTCTGATGTGGTTAATTCCAAGGCTACTACTTGTTTTTCTTACATTCCAACTATGTTAACTAATGCACTCCCAGGTGCACAATGGATAAGGGATATGGAAACTTGGCACCAAGCATTGGCCCAATAATGAAGCCCTTTACCAGTACTATTCTAATAATTTTTCACCCCTTAAAGGGCTCTATGCCCATTAGGACTTTTAGAATCTTTAGGCTTCCTGTGCCATTCATGGTTGGGAAGTTGTGAACAATCATGTGCGTTAGTTGCAAGAGTATGGATAAACCTGCCAAGCAAGCTAGAATGCCAACAGAGGGGGTTTGAATTGAAATATTCCTTTCATGCCCAGGAGACTTATCAACTTAGAGCCCTACGTTGATTTTCTCCAGAGAAAGGTGGTCAGGGATAGCCCCCTGCTAATATCAGAAGAGTGGTTGAAAGGCATAATACAGTAAACAGTAGACAGATTTTGGTTTTGGGGTAGATGCTCGAGCAGGTCCAGGGAATCCCTCGAGTCCTGATCCGCCTTTGCCTGTCAGGTCTTCTCTGCATGACCTTTGTCATGGGTGGGATTTCCCGTGGTGGCTCCTGGCAGGGCACGAGGTGGTGCTAGAGACAACTTCAGGCAGAAATGTTTACCTAGGCAGAGAACCATTGATGGTGCTTGGTCATGCTTCCCCTACCAACTCCAGATTTCTTTCAGGTCCAGTTGTCATCCAGCTGAGGTGGCCTGCATACAGACATCCTTGCAGAGAAGGGACTGTGTCCCACCCCATCTGTGAGATGCTGCCCAGGGACAGCATGTTTACCTGCTAAGCCACGTACAGCCTCCGCCTTCCTTCCCTAACAGTGGTTCACCAAGCAAGCACATAGCACTTACTCCAGGAGAAAATATTCCTTGTGATATTTTTAGCATCCACATAAGAATTTGCAGGGCAAGTACAATTAACTTTTTCTTCCTCAGAACTCAAAGGGATTTGTACTTTGTTAGTGAATACAACATAACCTCACACAGTAAGGTTGGCAGAAATTCAGTTTCCAAAGTTGAGTTAACAGTAAACCACCAAGTCAGGTAGTTCCTGAAAACAGTCAAATCTGGATGTGTTGCCTTAAAATTTAAAGAAAATTGTAGAGTCAGTTTGCTGTAGGGAAATCCCCAAATGAGGTTCCTTTAGGGTCGTTTATTTTTTAGAAAGCACCATGATCTTTACTGATGTTCTGATAGCATCTTGATCGGCTGGGCAGTATTGGGAGGAAATGTGTCAAGGACTTTTGACTGTTCTGAATTAGCTAGCAAGAGGATTCAAGGGAAATAAATGTGCCTCACAACTGACCATGAATACTGGCCAGGCATCACTGGAAGAGAAAGGAGGTTCCACCAGTGCAGAATGAGTGACACAAACTGTGTAGCCAGGTGAGGGGGCCCAGAAGCCATGGCTCATGGGGGAAGAGACTGGGCTCAGATGGCTGGTCTTTAGGAGAGGGAATCCACTCTGCCGCTGCTCAGAGAGGTGAGCGCCTAAATCCCATGAGGAACTTGTGAAGAATGGACTGGGCAGAATGCCAAGAGGACTCCTGCACAGCAGTCCTTTGATGCTGTAAAGGTTGGGGGGAGGAGCTGGTTCCCTGGAAGATGGCAGCTCGTAGACAGACCCTGGGCAGCTTCAGCCAGTACCTGAGGAACGTGAGGCAAGGAGGGCCTACCTGGGCAACACGCAAAGGAGCAGGAGGCTCTACCGGACTGTTTTCTTGAATGATTTCAGTAGAAGGTAAGGGCAGAGTACTCCATTGCGCCTGCCTCCTTTACTCCCTATGAATCAGAAGGACTGCAGTGGGTCTATGCCAAGCTTGGGGTCAAGCACTTCTGCCTCTTGGAGACCCCAGGCCCCAACATTCACCTTCTATAGCTATCGAACTCAAGCTCTACAGACTGAGCTGAGTTTCACAGTCTGCAGGACCCAGACTAGCTGGGGGAGGGTTGTGTCTCTTCAGCCAGCCTGGAGATCTGAGGACATTGGGGTTTAAAAAAAAAGTGACCTGAGCACTCAGCACAGACGCTTGCATTCTGCATCTGGAGGCCTGACACTCGTCTGTAATGTGAGGCTAATAGTCCTTAGACTGCTGGTCTCTCAGCTCACACCCAGAAAGAGGGTGCACCCCTTTCTGGACCATCCTGGAGATGAATCAGCCTCCCAGAGAGCCCACAGGGGATAGGACTCTGGGCTGGCATGTCCCCAGTCTCCGGTCACCAGGGCCTCCTGCAACTAAAATCTCTGCCACCAGGCTAGATTCCCAGAGAAGGATCCCACTGGTCTCAATGTCTCTGGCCCAATCTGATTTTATTTTGGAGGAGTGAAGGATCTCTGTGAGCAACTATTCTGTGGCACAGCCCTTAAGGGTTTGGGGTCTGAGCCAGACTGCTTGGGTTCAAGTTTCACTCTGATACTTCTTGGTGGGTAACTGGGTAAATTGTTTGACCTTTATAGTTATTAATATAACTTCTCCATTTTAGGAGTGGTGAGGATTAAATGCTTAGAAGTAAGCACACGTTGAAGTGGTTCAGGGACACTAGTTCCTATGCTTGCCTCCAGGTGGAGAGTATGAGGAGGGCCAGGCTCAGTCACTAGGGAGAGGCCCATGGCCCCTTGAACCAGCAGGGTGGAGAGGATCCTGGAAGCTGCTAGGGAGGCCTTAAATGCCTAGGCCATGACGTTTATGCTGCTGGAGGGAACTGGGCAACCTGCTGGTTTGAATTAGGCCCTACCACCTACAGCTGTAGCCTATTAGTGCTGCGCTCTGAACAGGAGCGATCCACTCCCCTCCAACCCCTCACCCAGGGATCTCTGCTCCCTCAACCTACAGAGCCCTGGGTCCACACCTAGTGGGTAAGTTGAACTTCCCTGCCACCCCTCCAGCCCCGTGCTGCAACGTCCCTTTCTGTTTTCTGTCACTGCCCACTCTACTCCCCCATTGCAGTTAACGCAGCTCCACGCCCCGCCTAGGGAGGCTAAACCCTGTTGTGTGCATACACACGCCAAGTGCTGCCCCAGCACGTTTTGGGTCTGTTCCTCCTCCAACACGGGAGAGAAGTTCGGGGCTAGAAGCTTAGGGAAGTTGTGGGGGAAAAAAAAACGCCGAGCTGGCCTCTAGAAGCAGGGGTGTGGCTTTGCTGACCTTGCCAGCACCCAGTCCCAAGTGTCTGAGGATCATCCAGCCCTGCCCTGGTCTCCACAAACTCCTGACTTGCCCCCGTGGCATGTGATTCTGGCCTGGGATCCCCCTCCCCAATAACTCGTCCCACCTTGGACCCTCCAGAAAGCCTGCCTTGACCAACCCTGAGGGGAAGATCCTGTGGCATGGTCCTTTTCAAGGCCAAGGGAACAGTTCTGCCTATCTCCATCTGGCTACTCCTACAGGACAAGAATCTGGATTCTGCTACATCAAATCACCTCTGGTTCCCTGCAGATGTTTAACTGTATCCTCCCTTGGGGCATGTGCAGGGGAGTACCCTCCCTCTCCTTTTGCTCTAGTGTTACTCAACTTTCAGTCCTCAGCTCCGAGGCAGCCCCACATGAGCCCACCAGACAGCTCTTCGGACAGTGCCTTCCTGCCATGTCTCATGTGACCCAAGTGCCAGTAGCCTCTCCCAGAACTGGCTTGTCCTGGGGTTCCCCCAGTAGATGGGCTGTAGGCCAGAGAAGAAAGGGGAACAGCTGAGGTCTTCAGGAAGACTGAGCCCCCTATTCCTTCCTTTCTCACCCAACCTCCAGCCCCTTCTTTGGCTTGACTATTGCAACCAAGGCCAATTCCAAAAGGGCCAGCAGCCCTACCTTGGTCACGCTGGCCACAACCCCTGCCAAACCTTGGCTGGGAAATGGGCCCAAGAGTGTCCCTTGCAGCCGTCTGCCAGGCTCCTCCCAGTTTGTGGGGCAGGCTGCTCCAGCCTCATCTTTCCTTGGCTCCTCACGCTGGTATCTGACTGTGGAATCTGTCCTGCTCTGCCTTCACTGTCGTTAGCCAATCAATGGGTACACAGTTCCTCTCTTACTACCTCTCAGGCCCGTGCAAGGGAGCCACAGAGTCAGATGAGGAAGTGGGTTGGGATGGTGGAAGAAGCAGATGGGCTGGTCAGACATGCAGGCTGCTCTGGCCTGGCCTCAGTTTGAGGCCTTTGGGAGCTGAGTCAACTCACCCACCACAGCCACAGAGATGCAGAGCATCTTGTGTGGTCATCACTGGGGGCATGAGCCCCCATCTGTGCCCCTTCTTCTCTTGCCGTCTCTTTTGTCCACCAAGGTCTCATCTCACCCTCCATCCAGCTATGTGGTTTCTTCCTCTTTCTCTTGGCACTCTTTGGTCACCCCCGTTTTTGCCCATGAGATGTTTTCTCCCTGACCCTGGAATGGCCTTGTCTTAAGGGCCTAAATCCTGGCCTCACGGGAGGCCGTTGCAGTTTCACAGGACAGACATCAGACTACGGGATGGCGCCTGCCTGGGATCTTGGCTTCTACTCCATTTCCTTTTCTGGCACCCAGAACCAAGTTACTCTGAACTGGCCCCAGAGGCCCTGCCCCTTCATGAGCAAGGTGGCATACTCAGGGGACACTGCTACAGCCAGGCATGGGTGGGTGTGTAAGCACAAGTGCATGTGTGAGTGAAGAGGGTGGGGGATACAGTGTGGTACTGCCCAGATGTGGGCAATGTGAAAGTGACCAAACATGGGGCAGCCATCAGCTTGGAGTAGGGGAACAGAAGCATCTGAATGATGACATAGAGGCCCACAGAGGCCCCCTCTCCACAATGATGGCCCAACTACCACCTAGGCTCTGCGAGGCCCACCACCCTGTGGTCCCCACTCTGCTGTCTGCTTGGCCTGGCAGTGTTTCTTTGCAGCCTCTTGCCAGCACAACCGCCCCCAGCCCCCCACTGGCATCCCTGCCAGAGCAGCATTCCGCAGGCCTGGCTGCATCTCCCCAGCAGAAACAGCAGGAAGGCCTCTCAGCAGCCATCAAGCTATACGGCTGGGGGACACAGTGGAACCTGGGCCTCTGGCCCTCACTCTTCTAGTCTTGACTTCTCCCAGCTCTGGGTCTGTCACATGAAAGGATTTGATCAATGCCCCTGTGGTTCTCATTCTCCCATCTCCTGCCCTGGGCGTCCCTGTGCAGCCAGAGGCAGCCACCAGGTCAGTATGGATTGACAAGAAGCAAGTTCTGGAGACGAATAACATAAACCCTGAGCTGCCCTGGGATCGGGGTGGGGGGTCAGCTCAGTTGAGGTCCCAGACTCACTCTCAGGTCAGAGCAGCCCAGGTCAGAGGGTGGGGATGGTGACCCAGCGAGGATACACAGGGTTCAGTCCCTCAGTGTGAGGTCGCTCAGGGGAGCAGGTGTAAGCCTTTTCTGTAACTGGTTGGTGGGCGCGGGAGCGCCCAGCTTCCCCATTTCGGTGCCTCCTCCTCCTATGACCCCACCTCGGTGGCGCAGCTGGAGGGCTCCCAGGTTAGACTCCGGGATGAACTTCCCGGCGGAAAGGGGGCTCGGTGCGAGAGAGTGAGTCCAGGGACCATCTTCTAGGATGGGAGCGGCGGGGCCTGGCCGGAGTCCGCGGCGGCCCGAGGCGAGGCTGGCTGCACCCAGACGGCGCGTACCACGCGTGTCCGCGCCCCCGCCGGCGCGCAGGGCGGCCTGGCCCTTTAAGCGTCCAGACGGCGGCCCCAGCTGACGCGCGGGCTCCAATCGGCGCCCCGCGCCCCCCGCCCGCCGCGCCTGAGGCTCTGGGGCCGCAGCTGCTCGGCGGCTGCACTCGCCGCGGCCCTGCGCCTCCGCCCGCCCGGCCGCGCCCCCGGGGGCCATGGTCGCGGGGCCCTGCGCGGGGGCGGCCCCCAGCGCGGCGCTACATGGAGCGGCCCGGGCCTGGCCGCCGGGGGCAGCGCGATCCCGCGGGGCCCTGTGAGCCCCCAGCGCCACGGCACCATGGTACGCAAGGCCCTGCCTGTCCCCCCACTTATCCGCCCACCTGCCCGCTCTGCCCTCTCGAGCGAACAGCCGGTCGTCTCGGCGTGGAGGGGTGTGAGGGATCTTAGCCCTCGCCGGCTCTTCCCTACCCCTTCTCTGGGTCCCTGCGGGCTGGGAATGCGGAGCTCTGACGCGGCCCTGGGCTGGGAAGGGGTTAAATTCCTGGGGTTGGGGCCGGGGCGCGAGAGGCTGAGGTCCTGCTAGGCACGGGCGGAGGGGGGCGCTTCTCTGGGCCGGGGACGGCGCCGCCCTCGGACTGGGTGATGGGGGGAGGGAGGAGGTCGGATTCCCGCCTGGGCCTTGGGCCACGTGGGCGCTGGAGCCGCCCTGCCAGGGGATTCGGGGCTCCTGGGCCAAGCGGGATGGGGGGAGGATGACTGCAGCTCTGGTCCAAACTCCTGTGTGACCTTGGACCCGTCCCCCACCCTCTCTGGGCCTGTTTCTTGGGAAGGACGAGTGGCCTGAGTTGAGAGGAGGCTGGCACAGATACTCTCTCCCTAAAAGGAGGAGGCTGTAGGTCATGAGCCTGTGCCCCCTGTGCTCATTCTGGGTCCACCCACTGCTTTCTGGGGACGGAAGAATTGACGTGGGAGTAGGGGGTGCAGATGGACACCCAGGTTTCATCCTGGGGCCTCCAGGGAGATGCTGGAGCAGGGTAGGGAGCTAGCTGGTGGTTTTGTGATGGTGAGGCAGGGTACCTCTCAGGAGTAGAAGGCTCTGCCGGTGGTGAGCAGCCTCCGCAGGTGTCCCTGGCACCTGGCCTGCCCCCACCAGCCTGGCTTGTGGGGGAGGGTTTGAGGGCATGAAATGCCCTGGCAACACAAGTCCCTGACCACTCCTCTGGTCTTGTGTCTTAGCCCAGCTGGCCTGGACTTGGGTTGGGGTGTGTGACTGCAGCCGGCACAGCCAGATGGGGAGGGGCATCTACAGCTTCAGGAAACTGGCACATCTGGCTGGAGAGGCAGACACAGCTGGTGGGCCCTGTGTGGGAGGTAGCAGGCCACGGGGGGTTGGGGGGGGGTAGCCATACCCCACTGAGGGGCTGCCACATAAGGACTCAGGCAGCATCTGTGTGCCTGGTCAAGAAAGTCCAGTCAGGGCTCCTGGTTGTAAGATCCTTGGGCCCCTCAAGGGCCATGGATGGTGCAGCCTTGCCTGGGGGTATTGCCTCAGAAATGGAGTCTCTGGGGCAACACTACCCCCCAGGCTAACCTTTCCTCCCTTGCTGAGGCCAGAGGAGTCTTCACTGGATCCTGGGACCAGATGTGCACACAGAAAATGTTAGGCACTGCCCTTGACCCATGGCAGATAGGCACTGGAGGGCATTCTGTGAAGGAGCAGTGGACCTGGGATGGGTACCCCACAACAGGTCTGACATTGACAAGTCCTTATCCAAGCTACTTCCCCACCACTCTCTGGCCCTTGGAGGCCCTGAGGAACTTCTGTTACAACCAAATTGCATCCTGACCCCTCGCTGACTTGCAGGTGGCAGCCGCTCTAGGGAGGAGGGTATAGGTTGCCAGAGGTGCTGGTGGGGTCTGGGGAAGCACAGCTTTTTGAGTCATTAAAGGCCAAGAAATACTTCCATGTGGACTAGTATCCAGTCCAACACAGATTGGGTGGCCTCAGCAGGGCTGAGAGTCCAGGGACTCTGCTTCTGTTGACTGTGAGACCCTCCCACTCTGAGCCCATCTGTGTCATAAAGTTTGGTCCCAGAAGATGAATTAGAATGAGTCAGAGGATGGAGATGAAAGGGGGTTGGCACCTTATTCCTGTTAGATTGGCTAGACCTAGATGGGCTAGGAGCCTGAGACAGAGGAACAAACAAGTGGCTTCTTGGCTGGAGTAAAGGAGGTGTTGGGGAGGAACTCAAGAGAGATGGTGGTGGACTTCCCTGCTGGTCCAGTGGTTGGGAATCTGCTTGCCAATACAGGGAACATGGGTTCAGTCCCTGGTCCAGGAAGATCCTACGTGCTGCGGGGTAGCCAGGCCTGTGTGCCACAACTGCTAGAGCCTGCAAGCTGCAGCTGCTGAAAAAAAAAAGAGAGCATGAGGTGGGTGCTGCCCTGGGCTACTGGGTGTGAAGGGTGAGGCCCAGGGCAGGTCCTCTCATTCAAGTGACTGAAAGGACTGACATAAAGGGGAGGGGTAGGCTGTGGACGAATGGGACTGGGGTTTCATCCCAAGGCTTCCAGAGAGATGCATAGGGTAGGAGAGCTGATGGCTTTGCAGTGCAATAAGGTACCCTCAAATGTAGGAGGCTCTGACTTAGTGGACAGGGCCTGAGGCGGGCCAGAACCAGGCAGGTCTTTGATAGATGTTAACTGAATATCTGCTGTGCGCTGGATCCATGCAAGGAACTGGGCAGCCTGCCTGTCTGTGCTGCTCACCTTTTGGGGAAGCCGCTGTGGTGGGAGCAAGAATTAAGCCAGCCCTTGCTCCAGGCAATTCACAGATACTGAAAGTGGCCCAAGGATCTAATAATCTGACCAATCAGATTCAAAGGCCTCCTTCAGGCTCCACCAAGATGACATCATCTGGGAACCTCTGGGCCTGGACCACACCTGACCTGGGGTCTGGGGGCCCTAGAGGGAAAGGGTTTGGTACAGGCCTTGGGATGCAGGACTTTTGATGCTAAAACCAGGGCTGTCCCCAGCAAACCAGTGCTGGGGTCCAGCCCCCACAGGATCCAGGGGAACCCTCAGGAGAAACGGCATTGGCGAATGAATGAATGAATGAGAGAGGAATAGAGGAGAGAAAGAAAGAAAGACAAGGGGAGACCAAGCTTCTTCGGTGAGCGAGGCCCATAACTTTATTTTCAAAAGGGACTTTTATACCTTAACTTGTACATAGAGGGAAATGAAAGATGCAAGGTCATACAGAGTCAGCCCAAACACTCCAGCAGTTTTGCCCTTATTGAAGCCAGCATTTTTTCTGCATACCTTTCCCACAAATGATGTTGTGTACATTATCTTCTGGCCTTGGAGGCCTGTGGCCATTTTATGACCCTCTTTCGATAAAGGCTGCTCAACCAGAAAACTTATTTTCCCTCAAAGTGTTTTTTCTTTATATTTCTAATCTATATCAGCCTCAGAAAATGCTAAACAGAGTTACATTTCTCACGGAGCAAAGGTGCACTGAGTTACAAGAAAAAACCAATTAGCTCAAAAGTCTGATGTGGTTAATTTCAAGGCTACACTTGTTTTTCTTACATTCCAACTATGTTAACTAATGCACTCCCAGGTGCACAGTGGATAAGAGATATGGGAACTTAGCAACAAGCATTGGCCCAATAATGAAATCTTACACCAGCACTACTCTAATAGTTTTTAACTCTTTGAAAGGCTCTATGTTTTAGGCTTCCCGTGCCTCTCACAGCTGGGAGGCTGTGAATAATCACATGCGTAGCTGCAGGAGTCTGGATAAACCTGCCAAGCAAGCTGGAATGCTAACAGAGGGGGTTTGATTTGAAATATTCCTCTCATGTCCAGGAGATTTATTAGTTAGAGCCCTAAGTTGATTTTCTCCAGAGAAAGGTGGTCGGGAATAGCCCCCTGTTAATGTCAGGAGAGTTGGTGAAAGGCACAAAACAGTAAGACAGATTCTGGTTTTGGGGTAGATGCTCGAGCTGGTCCGGTGGGGGGGGTCCCTCGAGGCCTGAAGCGTTGCTTATCAGATCTCTTCCACATGACCTTGTCATAGGTGGGATCTCCGGTGCTGGCTCCTGGCAAACCAGGACTGGGTCGTCTCAGGCATCCTTTCAGTATTTCCAGGCCCTGTGGATTCTCTCCCTGACACTCACTTACAGATAAAACCAATCCTGCCCAACCCCAAACACCTGAGGAACAGAAGTCACCTAGCTCACTGCACTCTCTCTGGCCACTGTACCTCCAGGAGAGTGACTGTGACTTTTGTTCCTAAAGTGTCTGGGGCTGGGCAGGATTGGTTTTATCTGTGAGTGAGTGTCAGGGAGAGAATCCATGGGGACCAGAAATACTGAAATGATGCCTCTGGGGAGACAACCCAGTCCTCGTTTTTGCTGGGGACAGCCCTGGTTTTAGTATCAGAAGTCCTGCATCCCAGGAAACCCCTAGGTTCCTGGCCCACCTGCATGGTTGGTCCCCCTCGAACCTTTTCCTTCCCCTTTCCTCCTTTTCCGCTTCCCTTCCCGGGATGACTGCTCCCATTTCACAGTGGAACAGCTGGAGGCCCAGAAAAGTCAGCCAGTGACCCAGGAGCTGATACGCAGCCTCAGGAGTTTAAGCTCTGAGGGACAGCTGACTCGGCCTTGAATCCTGGTTCCCCATCGTCTTTGCTTGAGTTTCGGCACCTTCTCTGTCACAGGGAACCAAGAGTGATGGGGGGTGGGGGGCACCTCCTGGCTGGCCTCGACCTGACCTGTGCCCTCGGCCCCGCAGTTGCTGGTTGAGAAGACAACGGACTCACCGGCGGCCGAGTTCTCGCTGGTGGAGGACGTGGCGCTGCACTTCGCTTGCTTGATGGGCCGCCTGAACGAGCAGCGCCTCTTCCAGCCTGACCTGTGCGACGTGGACTTGGTGCTGGTGCCACAGCGCAGCGTCTTCCCGGCCCACAAGGGCGTGCTGGCCGCCTACAGCCAGTTCTTCCACTCGCTCTTCACCCAGAACAAGCAGCTGCAGCGCGTGGAGCTGTCCCTGGAGGCGCTGGCACCTGGCGGCCTGCAGCAGATCCTCAACTTCATCTACACGTCCAAGCTGCTGGTCAACGCAGCCAACGTCCACGAAGTGCTGAGTGCTGCCTCACTGCTGCAGATGGCCGACATCGCCGCGTCCTGCCAGGAGCTGCTAGATGCCCGCTCCCTCGGCCCCCCGGGCCCCGGCGCCGTGACCCTCGCCCAGCCGGCTGCTGGCTGCACCCCAGCTGCGCCAACCTACTACTGCGACATCAAGCAGGAGGCTGACGCCCCGGGCCTGCCCAAGATCTACGCCCGAGAGGGCCCCGACCCCTACTCTGTGCGCGTCGAGGACGGGGCTGGGGCCACGGGTGGCACGGTGCCTGCTGCCCTCGGGCCGGCTCAGCCCTTCTTCAAGGAGGAGAAAGAGGGTGGCGTTGAAGAGGCTGGCGGGCCCCCGGCCAGCTTGTGCAAGCTGGAGGGTGGGGAGGAGCTGGAGGAAGAGCTCGGGGGTTCCGGCACCTACAGTCGGCGGGAGCAGTCCCAGATCATCGTGGAGGTGAACCTCAACAACCAGACACTGCACGTGTCCACAGGGCCCGAGGGCAAGCCAGGCGCTGCCACCGGCCCGGCCACCATGGTGCTGGGCCGGGAGGACGGGCTGCAGAGACATTCGGAAGAGGAGGAGGATGAGGAGGAGGAGGAGGAAGAGGAGGAGGAGGAGGAAGAGGAGGGAGGAGGCAGTGGAGCAGAGGAGGAGGAGGAGGAGGGCGGCAGTCAGGGGGAGGATGAGGAGGATGAGGAGGAGGAAGGGCACAGCGAGCAACAGGAGGAAGAGGAGGAGGAAGAGGAGGGGCACAGCGAGCAGGATCAGGAGAGCTCAGAGGAGGAGGAAGATGAGGAGGACGGGGAGGCAGGGGGCAGGCAGGGGGGGTTGGGGCGCCGCAGCAGCCGGGCAGAGCCCCCTGCCCACAGTCGCATGGCCACGAGGTCCGCCCAGCGCCGTGGCCCCCCTGAGCCAGAGGAGGCCGGGCGGCGGGGCGGGAAGCGGCCAAAGCCACCTGCAGGAGTGGCTGCCGCTCCTGGCTCCCGAGGGCCACAGGCGGCCGATGGGCTGGGGGCCAAGGTGAAGCTGGAGGAAAAACAGCACCATCCGTGCCAGAAGTGCCCGCGCGTTTTCAACAACCGTTGGTACATGGAGAAGCACATGAACGTGACCCACAGCCGCATGCAGATCTGCGACCAGTGCGGCAAGCGCTTCCTGCTAGAGAGCGAGCTGCTGCTGCACCGGCAGACGGACTGCGAACGCAACATCCAGGTGGGCCTCCAAGGGGCCTGCAGGGGGCAGGCATCCAGGCTGAGCCAGGCCGGAACTGGGCCCTGGGTTCCTGCTGCCCGCGTTGTCTGCACAGTCTGCAGAGAGCAGGCTCAGCCCCCATCCCCCAACCCCACCCCGGGGACAGTGGGACCAGCCACGGCCCAAGGGTGAGCCCAGGGTGGTGAGAGCTCAGGGGATGACATCAGGGAGAGCTTCCTGGAGGAGGCAGATAGAGCTGGGCTTCCGCAAGAGCAGAGATGTGCAGAAAGGATTGGAACAAACAGTACCCTTGCCAGAGAGGCAGAGGGGAGCAGGGACTCAGAAGAGAGTTGTCTGAGCATGTGAGGCTGGGGGACAGCCAGCTCTGAGGAGGGATGAGTCAGTGTTTTTGTAAATCTTTGGACTGCTGCAAGGCCAGCAGGGCCCCCAGGTATATAGTTTGGTAGATTGAGCAGTGCAGCAAAGCACAGAGGGGAGGAGGGGTTTGCCCGGAAGGGGGCGCCATTTTCCACTTACTGCAAGGGCTGAGTGGAGCAAGGGGCAGCCAGACGGGAGGAAACCCCTGCATCCTGCATTTAGCTCTTTGGAGGTACCAGCTGGCCTGGGCATGGGGAAGAGGGACTGGATGAGCAGTTCGGGAAGTGCAGGGGGCCCAACAGGAAGGCTGCCGGGGCCAAACAGGGGAGCTGGGCTGACTGCCAAGCCTTGAGCCAGCCTGCATCTGGGCCAGCCTGGCCTTTCAGGGTGAAGACAGCACAAGGCCAGCCAAGTGATTTTTTGCCTTTTCTGGCTGAGAGTGAGGTTGAGGGGCAGTAGGTAGGCGATGCTAATTGCCTGAACTAATTGCTAATTGGAGAAAGTGTTACCTGAGGGTTACCTGGATTCCTGCCCCACCCTCAGGCACATGCTCCCACTTGCCTGCCTGCTGGGCTGCCCTGTGACTCGCTACATGCACACCCCTGAGCTTCTTTCCTGAAAGGGAAAGACGCTTGTACTTCTTCTGCCCTGGGTACCCTGACCCAATTTCTGCCTAAGCCCTGGCCTACTGCAGGGTTAAGGGCCCAGGAGATGAGGAGGAGGGGGAGTGTGGTCCCCAGGGTTCCCACTACCATCTCGTGTCCAAGAGGCCCTTGCACCTCCTGCAGTCCCCCATCCCTTTGGAACCTGTTCCCTTGGGGATCTCCATGGTGTCAAGGTATGGGTCCCAGTAGGGAAGGCAGCAGAGATAGTGTCTCAGCTTTGCCAGGACCTGTTATCCGAGGGGCTCCCCCTTGAACTGTAGCCTCCTTACCCACTGTGGCCCTTCAGCCAGTTATGTGTCTCCCCTCTGTAGAAAGATGTTTTGTTGAAATGAGCAGAGGAGGGACTTCATGGAAGAGGTGGCCCATGACCCTAGTGAGGTCAGGATGAGGAGGGAGGGCCCCAGGCTGCAGCCCTGGGCGGGTGGGCAGGTGGGTAAGAATATTTAGGGATTTACCACCCCTGACTCTCAGAATATCAAACGTAGCTGGTCCTTGGCCATCAAGACCTCTCTCTCGAGCACAGTTCAGGTGAGGAAACTGAGGCCTAGAGAGAGGCAGTGACTTGTCCTAGGTCACATGGTCCTGACCTAGGGCCTAAAGTCTTCTCATTCCACAGTGCGTGACATGTGGCAAAGCTTTTAAGAAGCTCTGGTCCCTCCACGAGCACAATAAAATTGTGCATGGCTATGCAGAAAAGAAGTTCTCCTGTGAAATTTGTGAGAAGAAGTTCTACACCATGGCTCACGTGCGCAAGCATATGGTTGGTAAGTCTAGGCCTGTGGTGGAATGAGCCCAAGGTCCAAGCTGGGCCAGCTGTTGGGTGTGCTAGGAAGTCTTTCACATCCAGGGACAATATAAAGGGATGAGAAGGCGCCAAGTAGCTGGGAGGTGGGGCGGGGACAGTGGATGGGGCAGTGGGACCGGGGAGAGGGGAGGGCTAGTCTGGGGCCAGGGCTGCCATGTACGGTTGGGCAGGTTGCACATGGCACAAGGGCTCATGACAGGAGGGCAGGTGGAGACCAGAATCCAGCTAGCACACTGCTAGCCAGGCTGCCATCCCAACACGGGGCTGGGTCCACCAGAGCACCTTCTGCTAAATTACACAGAGTGCTTGCTGTGTGGGCCGACACAGCCCCTGTCTCAGTCTGAGGACAGCTGTGCCCCTGACAGAGCTTCAGACTTCTCTGAATGCAACCCTCCTCCCAGGGGTCATACTTGGACACAAGTGTGTCTTGGGCCACTTCGCTACCTTGGGCATGGGTGTCCCTCCCCTCTAGGTGGGCCTGGCTGAGTCTGGTGTCTGGGTTGCCCTCCTTTCTTTGCCCACTTGGGGGATGGAGCTCTCCCCACTCCCTAGCCAGGGAGAGAGTGAGCCCTGGCCAGGCCTGATGCTCTTTCTCTACCAGACAGTTCTGGAGGCTTCCAATATGAACTGACTGGGAGCTGGGAACCTGGGGTGTAGGTATCAACCAGGAGCATGCTAGGTAACCCAGGATTGGTGGTCCTTCCTGGGCTTGGATTCCCCAGCTCTGAACTGTGAGGGGGGCCCTCCCTGTCTCCAATTGCTTCCTCCCACATCTTCCTTGGAGTTCGTTTTGGCGGGGAGTGCAGATAACTCCTTCTGGATGGCAGGGGACCCAAGGCTGAGGCCTTTACAGGTGCCATCCTCTGTAAAGCCCAGCCACCTTGGAGAGCCAGGACCACTCTTCCTGTTTTTATAGAAGAGGATGCTGAGACTCACTGAGGCTCACAGCAGCCATGCAGGGAACCAGCGGCTGGGCCAGGATTTGAGCCGAGGCTAAAGAACCATGAAGGCCTCTGTGCTTGTCTGAGCAGACAGACCTAGCAGGGGGTGTGGGGGGGAGGGACAGGGAGGGATGGGGAAGGACCTTGCCTGGGGGACAGAGGCCACGGGGCAGGTCCCAGGGTAGATGGTGCCCCAGAAGGTGGGTTCAAGGCTCAGTGTGGCGGGTGGTCCAGCAGGGGTCCCCTGGGAGAAGCCAGATGGGTCCCCCCCAAGATGTCATGGCCATGGTGCCTGCCCCGTAGCCCACACCAAGGACATGCCCTTCACCTGCGAGACCTGTGGGAAGTCCTTCAAACGCAGCATGTCTCTCAAGGTGCACTCCCTGCAGCACTCCGGGGAGAAGCCGTTCAGATGCGAGGTGAGTCCACTTCCTCCCCAGGGACCACCCTGAACAGGGCAGGGATCAGGGGCAACAGCAGCTTAAAAACCAGGGGGTGGGGGGACTGGAGTATAGGGAGCAGAAAGAGAGGGGGCCCTCCTGTTGTTTGTATCCTTCCCTGGTTGCCCACCTACAACCCCCCTACCACATACCCCTGCTTCCTCTCCCTATCTCAGTGCTGCACGTTCAGGGTGGGAAGTCTGCGTGGGTTGGAACCGCAGGACAGGCTTTCTGGAGAGGTGGAGAAAGACACATCTTAGGCAGAGATCAGAGATAGAGTTGCAGGTGGGGCTGAGGGAGGCCTTTGGACAAGAAGGAAGGATGGAGAGTCTTAAGCACAAGGGCTCCCTCCACTCTGGGGCCTTTTCCCACTTGCTGAGCCCCATTCCTGCCTGGGCCTCTCTACCTGTGCCCCGTGCGCTGCCCCACCCCAGAAGCACCTCAGCCGGCCTTGGCATCCACCCCTCCTTGCCCAGGAGTCCCTCCCGCTGTGAGTCCTTCCACGGACCTGTGAGCTGGAGACCAGCACTTCCCTCCCTGAAGGTTATTCCCCTGCTCTGCCCTGGGTCTTGCCCCCACCCCACCCTGCCCTCAGAACTGCAATGAGCGCTTCCAGTACAAGTACCAGCTGCGGTCACACATGAGCATCCACATCGGCCACAAGCAGTTCATGTGCCAGTGGTGTGGCAAAGACTTCAACATGAAGCAGTACTTTGATGAGCACATGAAGACCCACACAGGTACCCATGTCCAACGGTGATGGCCTCCGCGCCGTAGCGGGCATCCTTCTCTGCCCTTTTCTGACGCTAAGCCCTGGCCTCCCTGACTCCCAAGGTCGGGTGAGGGAGGCTGGCTCACAGGTTGGGGGTGGGGGGCATGGTGGCCCCCCAGCAACTCTCCTAGGCCCATCCCCACCCACCCTGCAGGAGAGAAGCCGTACATCTGCGAAATCTGCGGCAAGAGCTTCACCAGCCGGCCCAACATGAAGCGGCACCGGCGCACGCACACGGGCGAGAAGCCCTACCCCTGCGACGTGTGCGGCCAGCGCTTCCGTTTCTCCAACATGCTCAAGGCGCACAAGGAGAAGTGCTTCCGTGTCAGCCACCCCATGGCCAGCGACGGCGCCCCCGCGGCCCCGGGCCTGTCCCCCGCCCCGCCCCAGGCGCTGCCCCTGCTGCCCGGGCTGCCACAGACCCTGCCACCCCCGCCGCACCTGCCGCCCCCGCCGCCACTCTTCCCCACAGCCTCCAGCCCGGGCAGCGGGAGGCTGAGCACCAACAACTAACTGCCTGCCTGCTGCAAGGGGCCCAGGACCCTCCCCTCCTCCTTGGGGGCAGTGACACCTCCGGAGTTGGCTGGACACCGGCCTCGCCCCGAGGCCCCTGACCCTGGGGGGTGTGCAGGCTGGCAGCCCCCAGAGCTGGCTGAGGACACCTCGCTACCAAGTGCCCCCTTTCAGTGACTTCTTGAAGCCTTTACTTTTTTTGTTGTTTGTTTTTTGGGAAGTGAAGGATAAAGAAAAGAGAGGAAACCATTGGCAGTATCCCCCTCCAGGTGAGGGGGGCGCTGGAGGCGGCAGGTAGGGGGGACAGGGGCCCAGGGAGCAGGTGTGACTGGTCACTCTGCTGAGGCCTATGCCAGAGGGAGGAGGGTGGCCCAGCCCAGATCACCTTCAGCCACTTATCCGCGCCTCTCCTGGGCCCCCTAACTTGCGCCTCATATCCTGGAGGGTTTGGGGAGAAGTTGGGGTGCCATCCCCCTTTGGAGGAGGCATGGACCCAGTGTGAGGGCTGCAGATATCCAGGCAGGGGCTTGAGCCTGGATGCCCTGGGAGCGTGCCAGGAGGCTGTGGCGAGGCGCGAAGACTGCAGCTCTGCATAGGGAGGGTCAGGGGGGTGTGGGGCGGGCAGGGGCTGGACCCCAGACATTTGCTTTCCCCATTCACAACCCTGCGGCAGGCACAGGGATCCCCGACCTGCACTAAGCTGCACCGAGGGCCCTGGGTCCTGGAGAAGATGTCCCCAGAAGCTGCTGGGCCTCAGGGTGTTGTGGGCCAGGCCCTGGGTGGACAGACGGGCTGGCTCCCACAGCACCAGCTCCCAGGGCCTGCTGCCTAGGAGCCCCTGCAGATGGGTGGACCCCAGGGGCAGGCCCCTAAGGAGGAGGCTTGGGCCAATGTTCTGAGGTTTCAAGGTGCTATCAGTGGGGCGGAGGCCAGGGCAGCTGTTCACAGAGCACCCCATCCCTCACCAGCTGCCCCAGCTGCATCTCCCACACTAGAGATGTGTGTGTCTGTGTCCGTCTGCTCCCTGAAGGCAGAGCAAGCCTCCTCCACTCCCTAGGCCTGGTCACAACCCGCCCCTGGCTGGCATCCAGCACCCTTGTCCCTCCTGGGCCTCTGTGCTCATGGATGGCACAAGGAGCCTGCATGATCAGGCCCGGGGGGTCAGGGTCGCGGGCTCTGGGAGAGCCCCAGCCTGTGCCCAATGCTTGCCCTCACGAGGCCAGCACTAATAGGACATCCTTTTTTTGTTGTCATTTAACGTCTTGATTCCTGCCTTTAAAAGGGGGAGGAAGGTTCCATAAGCTACATATTTCCTAGTTAAGCTCTTTCCTATTGTGTTTATACAGTTTTGTTTGTTATACTCTTTGCACCTTAAACCCCCATGACTACCCCCACACCACTACCTTCCCAGCATGGCTGGAGTGGGAAGAGGCCGGAGCCCAGCGGGTGGTGGAGGGGGGACTGGCCCCATCAGCCCAAGGGCTGAGGGGGTCGGGACCCCTCAGACCTCCTTGTAAGGTCCATGGCGCTGGGGCAGGGGGCTGGGGACATTTTAATCATCAATAAACGAAGCACTTTATTCTGTACAGATGTGGGTAAGCCCAAGGAGCCCGAATGATTTGAGGATTTAGAATCCAAGCCACACAGCCCAGATTGTTCTCTGGGCTTAGAGGGTTTGAGTTTGGGGCTGTAGCAGGAACAGTGCAAGCCAGAGCCTACGTACGTACCCTCAGATGCCTCTGCTGTCCTCTGGGCACCCCCTCCAGAGAGGAAAGCTCGCTGTCTGGTTCCCAGCACTGCAGCTCCCCCACCCCAAGGCTGAAGGTTCTAGCCTCTTCCGGGGTCAGGGTTGCACCTCAGGCTCCTGCTCTACTGTAGCTCTTTTCTTCTCCTGCACCCCTTGATCTCTGGGCTTCCATGACGTCCTCAGGGTCCCCCCCCCACTTCCCCCTCTCCCTTGCTATTTCCAACCTCCAGTCCCAGTGCCTGGCAGCTCTTCAGAGCTGGCCCACATTTTCCTAAGAAAAGTCTGATTTCCCCAAATGGGCTGTAGGCTGGGACTCCCTTGAGCTTCTCACCCACTGTGGCTGACACCAGGATCTCCCGTTAGAGCTGGTGGCCCTGTCACCTGCTACCGTCACTGCAGCCTTAGAGAGCCTAGGGGGCCCTGGCCAGGCTGGCCCTCTGATCCATGAAGTCAGACTTTCACAAGCAAAGGCTGGAGATGGGTGTAGGGAGCTGCTGGCGAGACCTTGTCCCAGGACTTGGGGCTCCTACTCTTGTATGCTTCCCTTCTCAGGGCACGAGAGGGGTCCAGACAGTAGGCTGGGCACTGGTCAGATGGTCATGGTATTAATAGCTTAGATGGGCACGGCCAACCCCTCTCCTGGGAGGCCCCCGTCCTAGCGGGGACAGGAGCCCTGTGTCCCTGGTGCTAAATGCTCTCTTCCCCTTTGGCCAGTGTTGGTGGGAGCTCCTTTCTGGCCAGACCACAAGGGTCTGAAGCAATAATGGAACCTCAGCCGTGCCAGTATGGATAGGGGTTCTTGTTTTACCAGCTTTTACATTTCCTTTTTAATTTTTAAAACAAATTAACAAGCACCTGGATATTGGAGGGAGGGGCTTGGGCCATCACACCCACTTCCCAGGGCTGGTGATGGGGAAGGGGCTTGGGATGATTACCTCCCACTGCAGATCTGCCAAGGGGGGCCACTCTGTCCAGCTGGACTTCTCAGCCCACTTCGCCAAGCCTCGAGTCTGGAACCTGGCCTGCCCCTTGCCAGCTCCCCTTGTAGTCCCTGGGCTTGGGCCAGCTGGGGATGAGTGGCCAGAGAGATGACCATTCAAGCCCCATGACCACAGTTCTAGCAATCCAGGCTCGGGGTGGCGGGCAGTGGGGGCAAAGCCTGAGCCTCTGACCCTGACGTTTGCTGCCATGGCCCACATGGCACCCCTCGGCAGTCGAGGGGGTGGCACTCAGTGGCAAAACGGCTGTGCCCAGGTACGTGGACCCTTGATGTCTGCACTGTGTGGTCATCCCACAGCCCCAGAGTGTGTGGGGGACTGCAGGAGGGTGAGGAGAAGAGTGGAGGGGAATAAAGGCAGTACAACTGTCCCTTGGCCCAGCCTCTTCTTTACACATGCTGCCCTGACCGTGGGCTGAAAGGACGCGGACCGCAGAGAGACGGAGGACAGCACAGCCGCCAACGACCACATGGACACCTGTGCCCGGCGCATCCCCAGGTCCCGTCTCCCTCGCCTGAGGATGGCCTGGGCTCCTGGGGAACCTCCAGAGCCAGAGGCTGAGGTCTGAAGGAGCTTGGTGTCTGTGCCTAGGAGAACAACTCAGACGGAAGACCATGGCCTCCGAGGAGGGAGCAAGCAACTCTCCCCGTGGACCTCAGCATTATTTTGCTGGGGAGCCGGGCTCCATGCGGGATAGAATTCTAGGCTGTGGGGACATGTGGTGAATGAATGAATGCCCCTCACCATGTATGTAGCACTTGGTGTCAGATGCCCAGAGAGGGGTCTCAGATGAGATACCAGGGTATCTGAGGGGTCTCAGACACTGGGAGGGGCTGGGAGAGAGGCTGCTGGGTGGCTCACTAACTGGCCAGGGATGGGGTTCAGGTCCCCAGGATGAGGACATTGCCTTCCACACACCCCCACTTCTCTGAGGGGAACAGGGGCTTGCTCAAGTCACCCTGAAAGTGCCACTTGCTGCTAGGCCTGCAGGCCTGGCTGCTCCCTGCTCAGTGTCTTGCAGGGATTCGGCCTCCCTGTTTCCCCTGTGCTACGTGTCCATCCGTGCGTTGCCTCCATACCACCTCTTCCTGGCAGCCCCACCGTGCTGTGAGCAAGAGTCCGATGTCAGCATGGTTTTCTAGAGAACCTCTAAGCAAAATATCTATTTTTTTAATTAAAGTTTTATTTGGACATAGTTGAAGAAGCCAAATATTTCTAGAACTTTTTTTTTTTTTTTTACAAAAACCTGCAGTTCCCTGCATCTCCTCCTTTCCAACTCCCAATAAGTGAGCAGTTCCAATTCAGCTGATATTTTTGGTGTTTTCCTGCCCATGGAAAGCACACCTCCAACACTGCTTTCCTCCTATTTTCAGTTTTAGGCATTGGCTATTGATGTATTTCTTCAACACCCCCATCACACACACAAACAATATATACACAATTCCCCTCCCTCCCAACATGGTTATGTTACTATTTGAGGTTAGATTAATACTTAGTATCTACATTATTATGACTATGTAGACACTGATCTCAACCAAGCCATATAATACAATATGATTCCATTTCCTTTCTCATAACTTTTTACTTTCGGCTCTTTTAAACATAATTTACTTTGGTTTCTAGGTGTTTTATCACTGCTACATTCCCAAACCCCTTGTCATAAATGCAACTTTCCTTCCAGTATGTGCAAACAGCAAGTGTTCCATCCATTGCATCACTCTCATAACCAAGGAGCAGTACAGGAAGATAACCCTAGGAACACACAGTGCAACCAGCTTCCCACAAGGAGACTTGAGAAACTGCCTAACTGCCTCCCCCAGCCTGTCATTCCCTGTCCCTCTTTGCTGAGACTATGTCCTTTTGAGTTCACTGCAGAGATCTTTAACTTCTAAAAGGTTTATGTCTTAGTGGACTCCTTTTTCCTAACCCTAACATTTACCTTCTCCTCCGGACCACTTCCAGGAATGACATTCTGAAGAACTTGACTGTATCTCCCTGGGTGTAAAATTCAGGCCGGAAATGACTTCCCTCAGAATTTTAGATGCTGGCATTTCTGTTGAGGAGCCCAATGCTGTAAAGTTTAAAAGGATGAAATGAAGTGACAGTTCCCTCTGATCAGCATCAAGCCCTGGAGTCATGCTTTCTCCCTCCCACATGTGATCCCTGGGCATGTCCTTGGGTGAAACCAGAATGAGAGGGGCAGGGATGACATAGGACTGGCCATGACTTCATGACTTGATAGGTGTTGAAAGAGGGTGCTCAGTACATGAGAGATCAGTATATTACTCTCTCCCTGGAAATGTTTACATTCCCCATAATTATAATTTAAAAATAAACAGCGGTCCCCCATTTCACAGAGGGCAAAAATACCCATCTGTACACTGGTCATACATGATACCATCCCCTCTTACCTCTTGGCCCTTATCTCCTACTCACCTCCTCGTTCATTGCTCATTGGCTTCCTTGCTGTTCTTGGAACAGGACAGGTGTGGTCCTGCCTCAGGGCCTTAGCTCAAGCTGTTCCCCTGGTTGGAATCCTCCTCCTCCATGGTTTAAACCTGCTCAAGCATAGTCCACTCAGTGAGTCCATCCTGACTATTCCATTTAAAAGTGTGACCTCTGCCACCCATCACTTCCCATGCCCCCTTCCCAGCTACCTGATACCACAGCAGTTATCATCTGACACCCTGTATAACTATTTACTTGTTGCTGTTCCCCCTCCCTCAGCTGAAGTTAAGCTCCAAAAAGACAGGAATTCTTACTCGATGTGTTCACTGCTGAATCCTCAACATTTAGAATAGTGCACAGTAGGTTCTCGATGAATGGATGAGCCACATATAAACATTCTAGTAGAATGCCTGGTAGGAAGTGAGCACCATGGGAGTCATCATAATCTAAAAATATGCCATTGAATCATCTGATAAATATAAGTTAATTGTTCAGCCAGTACCTTCTGTCCTGGTCTTTGGAAAGTGAGACGACAATTAACGGACATTTTCTTTGGAATCAGCAAGGCAGGGAGGGATTCCCAAAGTCTTTGGAGGTGGGCAGATCTGCTTTGAATCCTGGATCAGCCACTTGCCAGCTGTGTGACTTGCCAGCTGTGTGACATGGCTGAGCCTCTCAGAACCTGGTCTCCTCACTGATGGTGCTGAATGGAAATGTTCTGCAGTATACGGCTGGGCTGGAGGCCCCTGGGTGAGCCTTTGCCCTTCCCGGAAGACAGGATTATTTCTAGGTGATCCTACCTAGGTGCTGTGTCCCTCTGAGACCTGCTAGAGGGGTCAGCAAGCAATGGTTGAAAGCACTGCTCAGGAGGGACACGCATTGACATCACTGGGATCACAAAACGGGGTGGTGACTCAGTCCTGGCCCAGACTAAGCCCCCCTGGCTAATCCCCCCGCCCCTCAAGCCTGAGGTTATAAACAAGTGACTCAGGAATGATGGGAGAATGCCCCATAACAGTTCACACCAGTGTCCTGGGGGCTAAATTTAACCCACAGCTGCAGCCTCTGGCACTTTGGGAACAAGTTAATCTTGGTGGCTGAGGCTGATGTGTGTGTGCATGTTGTGGAGCGGGGGGAGGCAGTCAGGAGTCCAGAGCAGGGTGGGCATTGGGACTGGCTGCCCCAGACCTCTACCCGGATTCCTCAGATGCTAGACAGGCGTAGGGGCCCCAAGGCTGGGCAGGCTCAGGTCAAGCTTAGGATGGACGAAGAACTGAGCATAGACAGCTTTTCTGGAATATTCAACTCTGAGTGTAACTTTTTGTTTGTTAGTTTTTTGATCCCTGGGGGTTTTAACACCTAAAATAGTTGAACCTACAAAACTGAATCTAGCACGTCTGACAGCTTACAATGTGAAACACTGTGCCTGTGTGTTCGCAGGGACACAGAACCACAGTGAGTGGTACTGTGTGATTCTGCCCCGACACCAAACCGCAGAATCACACAGCAGTGGGATTCTGCTTTCGAACCACAGCAGAACTGAACTGAAGCCCTTAAAAATCGAACTCACCCATCTCTTCACTGTGCAGGAAGGGAAACTGAGGTGCAACAGAGTGATCTGGACTTCTCAGGCCCCACAGGGCCTTGTTTATTCAAGCATCTTCTTGCTTTCTTGCACAGTCCAAGGAAGGTCTCCGAGCTGGGGGAGAAAAGTCTTCCCATTTTAAAGCTGAGGCAACAGGTTCCCCAGGCCCAAATTCACTGAGTGGGAAACCTAAGCACACCGTGTCCAGGACTGGGTGGAGGGAGATACACTGCAAGGAGAATCGGGGCAGCTGGGCAGAAAGGCCCACAAGGCCTGGAGGAAGGGAGACCCTTGCAGAGGGATTTGAAGGCTTCTCCCTGCTTGGACTGAGAGGCAGAGCTTGGGTCATCCCCTTCCCTGAGGCGCATCACCTAGATGAAGGAAAGCAGTGAAGGCCTCACTGTGCTCCTTTACAGAGGAGGCAGGGAGGCCCTCATCTTTCAGGGAGGACCCAGACACCCTACCCCAGTCCCATGAACCCCAGGGGCTGAGTCAAGGTTGCTCTGGGAGGGGGCCTCAGCCCAGCTGTCCCCTCTGCGTCATGTGCGGGAGGCCAGGCAGCTCGCCTTACCCGGCCGGGTCCAGCTCTATATATAGCCCGGCTTGGACAGCTGCGTAGACTGAGTGCGACCCAGCAGGAAGGCAGGGAGGGCGGAGAGGAGGCCACCCACCATGGCGCTGGGCTTGGAGCAGGCCGAGGAGCAGCGGCTGTACCAGCAGACGCTCCTGCAGGACGGGCTTAAGGACATGCTGGACCACGGCAAGTTCCTCGACTGTGTGGTGCGGGTGGGCGAGCGCGAGTTCCCGTGCCACCGCCTGGTACTGGCTGCCTGCAGCCCCTACTTCCGGGCGCGCTTCCTGGCCGAGCCTGAGAGCGCAGGCGAGCTGCGCCTAGAGGAGGTGTCCCCTGACGTGGTGGCCCAGGTGCTCCACTATCTGTACACGTCAGAGATCGCGCTGGACGAGGCGAGTGTGCAGGACCTGTTCGCTGCGGCGCACCGCTTCCAGATCCCTTCTATCTTCACCATCTGCGTGTCCTTCTTGCAGAAGCGCCTGTGCCTGGCCAACTGCCTGGCGGTCTTCCGCCTCGGCCTCCTGCTCGACTGCGCGCGCCTCGCCGTGTCCGCCCGCGACTTCATCTGCGCGCGCTTCTCGCTGGTGGCCCGCGACGCCGACTTCCTAGGGCTCTCGGCCGACGAGCTCATTGCCATCATCTCCAGCGATGGCCTCAACGTAGAGAAGGAGGAAGCCGTGTTCGAGGCGGTGATGCGATGGGCAAGCAGCGGTGACGCCGAGGCACAAGCCGAGCGCCAGCGCGCACTGCCCACGGTCTTCGAGAGCGTGCGCTTCCGCTTGCTGCCACGCGCCTTCCTAGAGAGCCGCGTGGAGCGCCACCCTCTCGTGCGTGCCCAGCCGGAGCTGCTGCGCAAGGTGCAGATAGTGAAAGATGCCCACGAGGGCCGCATCACTGTGCTGCGCAAGAAGAAGAAAGAGAAGGGGAAGGAGTCGGCTGGGGCCAAGGCCACTGACAAGGGCACAACCGAAGCCAAGGCGGAGGAGGAGGAAGAGGAGGCAGAGCGCGTCCTACCGGGAATCCTCAACGACACCCTGCGCTTTGGCATGTTCCTGCAGGACCTCATCTTCATGATCAGTGAGGAGGGCGCCGTGGCCTATGACCCGGCAGCCAACGAGTGCTACTGTGCCTCCCTCTCGACCCAGATCCCCAAGAACCATGTCAGCCTAGTGACCAAAGAGAACCAGATCTTCGTGGCTGGAGGCCTTTTCTACAATGAGGACAACAAAGAGGACCCCATGAGCGCTTACTTCTTGCAGGTGCCTGGCCAGCCTTGGGAGGGGAGGCCAGTACTGATTTCTGGGCACTGGGGGGCGCCTTGGGGCCCAGCAGAGGCCTGTGTCTACTTGTTGGGGAATGTCATTGGATCTAGGCTGAGATGTAGACCGGGGAGGATGAGTGACAGCCATTTGCCTGAAGGCGTTATAGGCAGCTGACAATAAGACGTATAACTTTGGTGTCTCAGTTTCAGGGAGATATCAGCTTTCAGATAGTCAGTATGTTGGAGGCCCTAGGTCTGTGCAGGGATTGAAGTCAGGGACAGTGAGAAGGAGCAAGGTCAGTGTAGGGGTCCTGGCTAAGACCTCTGCATGAAGCTGGGACTGGAATGTGGACTAGTGTGTCTCAAACAAAGGAACAATCCTCCCTTCCTTCCCATTGCACAGATAAGGAAACTGAGACCCAAGAAGGAGCAGGAGAGTGGGGTGTCTGGTCCAAGTTATAGTGTGACAGTGGGATCTCAGAGGGCAAATGTGGTTTCCTTGTGACTGGCCACGTAAGTTTAAGCCTTGCCAGTTGGGTGAATTTGGAGACGTGGAGGGGAGGGTGCTGTGCTTCTGGGTGGGAACCAGTGAGCATGGAACAGAGATGCGAAGGAGCCTAGTGAATAGCATGCTTACTGAAGCCTAACCAGGCTGGAGAGGGGTGGGGGGCAGAATGGTGCCAGTGTTAAGCTGAGGGGTCGGGAGAGCATCTCTAGCAGCCAAGGCACAGGGTGGGCACACTGTGTATACTCTCTAGGCCTCTGTTTGTAAATGGGGATGTTATACTTCCCTGCTTGATAAGATTGTCTGAAGGTTAATTGATGGTTATAAAGTGTTCATCAGCACAGTGCTCAGCCCTCAGAAAACTCCACCAAAAGATGAGCCACTAGTATAGTTATTAACAGACTGTTGGGAATTCCCTCTAGGTGGGGGAGGGCTGGGGTTCAATCTCTGGTTAGGGCTCCACTCTCACTGCCGGGGGTTGGAGGGATGCGGGTAGGTGGGAGGGTGTGTGTGTAGAGGCGGGTGGAGGGCTGGGGTTCAATCTCTGATTAGTGAACTAAGATCCCACAAGCCATACGAATGTGGCCAGAAAAAACGACTGTTGGAGTGCACAGGGCCATAGGCTTATTACACTGTAAGTTTGAAGGAGTGGGTGGCTGTATTTGGACCTTTCCTGTGCAGTGGGATGGGATGGAAAACAGGGGTCAGGCAGGCCTCAATTCAGGAATTGTACTGGGGAAGGGCCAGGGCGGCAACTGGGCCTCCCTCTCAGAGACTCCTTCTCAGCTCTGCAAGGGATGCCCCATCACGGTGCTATAAAGGTGATCTCCGGGCCCCTGTGGGGTTGGGACCCTCAGGCTGTTCTCAGCCCGATAGGAGGAGGGGCACTGTCTCCAGGCACCGCGTCCGGGCTGCGCTGGCCCTACCTGCAGGCCCAGACTCCTCATGACCCAGGACGGGGGGTGGCCAGAAGGTGCTGGGCTGGGGCTGGGGAGAGGAGTTGATGAGAGGGTGTGAGGAGGGTCGCTGACTGGCCGCCCGGCCCGCAGTTTGACCACCTGGACTCAGAGTGGCTGGGGATGCCGCCGCTGCCCTCGCCGCGCTGCCTCTTCGGCTTGGGAGAGGCTCTTAACTCCATCTACGTGGTCGGCGGCAGAGAGCTCAAGGACGATGAGCAAAGCCTGGACTCGGTCATGTGCTACGACAGACTGTGAGTGCGGGCCAAGGATCAGGGGGCTGGGCGGGGCGGGGTGAGCGAGAGCCTAGGGCTCGGGGCGGGGCGGGGCTGGGCGGAGCGGGGCGGGGCTGGGCGCGGTGAGCGAGAGTCCAGGGCTGGGGGCGGGGCGGGGCTGGCAGGTGAAGTGGGAGCGGGGAGCTGAGCGGTCTGAGGAGTTCCGGTTAACAAGCCGGGTGCATCCCAACACGTGTTGGGTGGTGGGCGGATGCAGAGACGGACAGAGAGCGCCTTACTCTCCTCCCCTCTAGGTCGTTCAAATGGGGCGAATCGGACCCGCTGCCCTATGCCGTGTACGGACACTCTGTGCTCTCTCATATGGACCTAGTCTACGTCATTGGCGGGAAAGGCAGCAACAGGTGAGGCCCGGGCCTGGAGGGGAGAGTGCAGCAGCCGGGTCGGCGGGCGGAACCGAAGCAGAGTCTCCCCGAGGCTGTCAGGGGTCTGTCCTGCCTACCTTGGAAGGCACCTGGAGGGGCTGGGCCAAGGGAGAGAGGTGGCTCTGCCCACCCCCGCCTTCTCCTTTCTCACTCACTGCCCCTCCACCCCGATCCCATAGGAAGTGCCTGAACAAGATGTCGGTCTACGACCCTAAGAAGTTCGAGTGGAGGGAGCTGGCGCCCATGAAGACTCCCCGCTCACTCTTCGGGGCCACCATCCATGACGGCCGCATTTTTGTAGCTGCTGGGGTCACAGACACAGGGCTGACCAGCTCAGCCGAGGTGTACAGCATTGCAGACAACAAGTATGGCTGCTTCCCGCCTCCCCACCCCCTTCCACAGGACAGCCAGGGACGAAGGTCCCACTGTAACCCTCTGGCCCCACGGCTTTGGGCCTATGTCAGCCCTCTCTGTGTCTGCTCTGGCAGGAATCATAGCACCTAATTTGGGTCTCCACCATTCCGCTTGGACATCAGCACAGATGTAGCCCCTTTACTCTGGTCAGCAATGAGGTGGGCTTCCCCTACAAGAAGGGGCAAGTGTTACGGCCAGCCTGGTTTGCAGGCGAGATCTCCCAGGAGATGCCAGGTTCCTCATTCAGAGACTCATACTGGTCACTGGCTTGATGGCTAGAGATAAGGGCAGTAACCAAGATAGAAGCTGCCCTGCCCAGGGAGGTCAGGAAGAAAACTGTGCTGGCAGACCAGTTGGACTCTGCAGCTAAAGGGGTGGTGGGAGGATGCCCGAAGGCAAAGGAAGCTAGTGCCAAGGCAGTTAGGAGAAAAAAAAAAGGCAAGCCCATTGGATAAAAGGGCTTTGGCAGGCTGGATAGAGTGTGGTGGGTGAAGGGAGGTGGGGATGGTGGATACTGGGGTTGGAGAGATGGCCAGTGGGCTGAGGCACTTTATCCCCAGAGTAATGAAATGCCTCTGATGGGTTTTAAGCTCCCATCTGTGTTTTACCAAGATGCTTCACGGCAGACCATGTAGAGAAGAGATTAGGGATTTCCCAGGAGGCGGGGGTACAGCTGTGTAGCAAGTACTGATGGTGGCCTGGAGCCGTGGGTACAGCCGTGATGGGGCAGAAAGGATGCACCAGAGAAAGGTCTAGGCCAGTGTTTCTCACATGCACACGAATCTCCTGGGGCTCATGCCAGAATGCAGATTCTGAATCTCAGGTCTGGGGAGGGATCTCACAGTGTATTTCTAACAACCCCCCGGGTGATGCTGCTGCTGCTGGTCCATAGGCCAAACTCAGCAGCAAGAGTTCAGGAGACAGAAGAAGCAGGATTTAGCAATTGATTGGATGGTGGGGGTGAGAGGGAGAGGTGGATGGTTTTGAGTGAGGCTGGGAGGTCATTTATTGAGGAGCTATTGAAGTTAGGTAGGAAAAATGAGGGTCCCCTTAGAACATGTGGACGTGAGGTGCTTGGGGGTGTCCAGGAGGAACCTTCTGGGGCAGAGAGAGGGCTGAGCTGGAGGGTGAGATCTAGGGGTCAACAGTACTCCATGGAGACAAGCTCCCTCAGGAGAGAGGTTGTGAGTGGGAGAAGCTGAAGCCCAAGCCCTGAGGGACAGCAGGGGTAGGTGCTTTATTCAGCAAGGAAGCCTTGTCATGTCAACAGAGGTGTGTACTGTGGGCCCTGGATTCTGGTGGTTGGGAGAGCAGTTTTGGAGGGATGGAGGTCCAACCTCAGGAGTTAGGGAGAGTGAAGGCAGCTTGAGGGGCTCTGGGCTGTGAAAGGGAGAAGAGGGAAGGGGCAGGAGTGCACAGGATGGTCTTAGTGGTGACCGAAGTGACCAGTAGGAGTTGGTTTAGAAGCAAAGGTGGGACCTTGGGGAGGTCCCTGGTGGCTTTCACCGAGGATTGGTTGGATGGAATGATAGGGGCACAATGAAGGGAAACATGAGGGGCAAGAGAATGGGGAAGAAGAGAAGACCAGAGGGTGTTCCTAAGCAGTCAGGGAAGAGGAGGTTGTGTTTGCAGAATGGGTGCCTGGGAGTCGGATTTTGAAGGTTGCAGCTGAAGCTATGGATGCTGGCAGGGGACAGTCACTGGGCTTGCCGAGGCCCATGGGGGCACCCCCCTCATCCCCCCTTTTTCCCATCAGGTGGGCACCCTTTGAGGCCTTCCCACAGGAGCGCAGCTCACTCAGCCTGGTCAGCCTGGCAGGTACCCTCTATGCCATCGGTGGCTTTGCCACTCTGGAGACTGAGTCCGGGGAGCTGGTTCCCACAGAGCTCAATGACATCTGGAGGTGAGCCTGGCCCCAGGGAGGTAAGAGGAATTGTGAGCAAGGCTGGGTGGGCACCGAGGCAGTGCCTGGCAGGCTCATGGGCGGGGCAGAGCTGACCCCCTTCCAGGGAACCCTGTGGGGACGAGACAGCAGGCATGCCTTGCTTAGCCCAGGGTCTCTCCATTTGGTTGGAAAGTCTGGGTACGCACACACGGCACTGCACCCCACTGTGGAGTATCAACAGTGTCACAGTCAGAAGCCAATGCCAAGGTTAGGACCCAGACCCACAGAAATTGGCCCCAGGGAGCAGAGTGGGCTTTTCCTCTCTCCTCCCTCCTGAGGGGGAGAGCTGGACTGGGATTGAGAAGTCGCTGGATCCTAGCTTCTCAGCGCCTTGCTTCTTTGGCTGATCCTACCTGGGGGTGGTCGGGAGAGGTTTCAGCCATCGGGGCAGCTTTTGAACCTTCAGTGATGCCAGTGCTGCAGGCGGCCTCTGGGGAGCAGCACTGCTGGGAGAACAGGACCCAGGACATGGAGGGTGCTGGGGGTTACTTCTTCAAGGGTTCAGTTGAGAAATTCTCAAGAGGAGGGGATTGAGGAGGTGTAGACCTTCCTGGAAGGAGGTGGACTTCAAGGAGTATGGGATTCTTGGAACTTCCCTGGTGGTCCAGTGGTTAAGACTCCATCCTCCCAATGCAGGGGCATGGGTTCCATCCCTGGTCAAGGAACTAAGACCCCATATGCTATGTGGTTACAAAAAAAAAAGACTGTGGAATTCTTGAGAGGGAGCCCTTCCTAGAATGTAGGTGTTCTTTAGTTAGGTGCCCACCCTTTTCCCAGAGCATGGAAAGGAAGGAGGTGGGCCTGGGGCTGGGAGGCAGCACCTCCCAGGGCTGGCCTGCTGCCCTCTTCCTGCGGGGCCCCACCCTGGACTTGGCTGACTGAGCTCTGCATCCTTGTCCCCACTCCTCCCACCCCAGATACAATGAGGAAGAGAAGAAGTGGGAAGGGGTCCTCCGGGAGATCGCCTACGCTGCTGGTGCCACCTTCCTACCTGTGCGACTCAACGTGTTACGCCTGACCAAGCTGTGACCAGCCCAGAGGGCCTGAATGTGCCCTGTCCCCCATGCTGCAGACCACAGAGGCCTGGCCTTGTGGGTGGGGACTCCAGGGAGGAATCCCTGGCAGAGGAGTTTGGCAGAGGCAGAGCCCACCTGGATCCCAACCCATCATGGTGCCCCAGAGACTGCTTCAGCTGGGAAAGGGAAATCGCTGCCCAGTGCTGGGGCTTCGGACAGGGATAAGAAACTTTCGGCCTCTCCAGTGTCTCATATCCCCCAATGTTCTTGGTCCACGAGGCAGAAGCTCACGGGGTGTCAGGCTGCGCCCTGGTTCAGCCCCAGTCTGGCTGTGTGCTGGTAAATGCCCCACAGGACTCAGCCTCCTTGCCTGTCAGGTGGGGAGCGACCCCATCGAGTGCCTTGCAGCCTGAGTAACTCTCCTTCTGCGAGAAGAATAAAGTGCCTTCTGAGCAAGCTGCTCAGTGTCTGGGATGAGATGCTCCAAGCAGCAGTGACCAGGTGGTTTGAAGACTTGGGGCTTCTTGTGTTCAGCTGCTGGGCTGCCAAGGTCGGTGGCCTCTGCCCTCCATGAATGTCTCCTATACACTCTGTGTGCGCAGAGAGTTTGAGCCCCCTCCCTGGACCTCTAGCTCCTCATCTGGCCTGGACAGGGAGCCGGGAGACCACGGGAGGAAGGGGAAGGGAATGGCTGAACCATGGTAGAAAAGTCTTTTATTCTATCAGTCAGGCCCCATCTGGCCTGGCCTGGACCAGGGCCCAGGAAGAGCTGAGCAGGACCCATCCCTCTTCCCCTCCGCCCCTACTCCAGCTTCTCTTTGTCCTGCTTCTGTTCCTCCTCCAGAGCCAGGGTTCGCTCTCGCTCCTTCACCAGTTGGACACCACAGTAGGTGACAAACAGGATGGCCAGCGTGGTCTGGGGGAACCCTGGGTGGGGAACAGGTCATGGGTCCTAGGAGCAGAGCCCCCCTCCACCCCCGTGCCTCTTCTCAGTTGGCTGTCCCCTCCCTGTTGGGTCCTTGAGGAACTGCGGTGGGGTGGGGACATTTCAGGAGGCCACGATTCTCGAAGTGGACGCAGGCACACTCTGGATCCACTGTCCTCACCTGAGAGCAGCAGGCGCTGGGCGACCAGCTCTGAGAACTCGGGGCTGTTCAGGCTTACAAGGTTGTACATGATGATGGCCCAGAAGTTCATGGCCCCAAAGACAGCGCGGACCCTGCGGGACATCTGCTCTGACAGAGAGGTCTGCTTGGTCCAGGAAAACATTGGCAGTGAGGCAAGAGGCCCAGGGGAAAAGAGGATACAGTGAGTCAGAGGCCTTGCCCACATGGCCACAGGATCCTAGGATATGCCCGTGTCTCTGAGACTCACAGGTCAGCTCTCCCTCTTTGTTAAACATGGGAAACTGCACCCTGGAGAGAGGACACGGCCTGATCAACACAGCGAGGGCCAGGTGCCCCCACCCTGCAGAAGGTAAGGGAGGGCCAGACACCCACAGGAGGAGTCATAGCCCTGATGACAAGGAGGGAGGCAGTGAGAAAGTTCTGAACTGAGAGTCAAGTGTGGCTGGAAGACTCCAGAGGTCAGCAGTGCCACCCATTCCAGGGCCCCAGCCAACCCCAGCCCCAGACCTTCCCTGCTCACTTCAATTTGCGCTAGGGGCTCCAACTCTGCCAGCTTCTGTACCCAGAGCTCAAAATTGAGGCCAAAGCAGTTAAGACATGACCAGAGGTAGACAACATCACAAGGCCCAAGCCACAGAGTGGTGATGGCAAATGTGGCTATGGTGGCCCCCAGCTCTGGGATCACCGCCGAGTGCTCCCCACCAATGTAGTCATACACGTACCTGCAGGAAAGGTGGAAAAAGGGGCCGGTGGGAGTGTGGGAAAAGGCAGGTGGGAGGTGGGCAAAGGATACACAAAGTGGGGCAGCTTCCTCAACACTATCATCCGGGGCATATTCAACATCCTGGGCCTCAGGTGGCTGCTCCACTTCTATCCAACTTCAAAATATGGAGGGCTCAGCCTGGAACTTCCCGTCCTCTCCAGCTACCCTCCTTCAAGTGATCTCATCCATACCCAGACTCTGAATGCCATCTCTATGCCGATGAGCCTCAAATGTATCTCCTGACTCGTAAATCCAACTGTTACCAGACACCTCATATGAATGACTGACTCCCTCATCCCTGCCCAAACCTGCTTCATTCCCATCTCAGCCACCATCCATTCGGTTGCTGCCAGAACTCTTGGTGCCATCTTGGATTCTCAATTCCCCTCTCCACTCACATCCAAGTGAGCAAATTGTACAGCCTCCACTCAGTCCTGAGCACTGCTCATGCCTCCAGTGACACCACTCGAGTCTGGGCAATCATCTCCTCTTACAGAGGTTATTGCAAGGACCTAAGCTGTCTCCCTGCTTCTGCCTCTGCCCTCTACCGTCCATCGTCCACACAGCAGCTTTTGTTGCTCAGTCGCCTCCGACTCTTTGTGATCCCATGAACTTCAGCATGCCAGGCTTCCCTGTCAAGGCATCTTTTAAGAGTGTAACCCAGATTACCTCACTTCCACAATTATACCCTCCCTCAACAGCTCTTCATTACAGTTACACTCAACCACCTTCCTATGGCTAGAAGATCCCACGTTGTCTGGTTTCTGCCTCCCTCCCTGACCTCATCACCCACCATTCTCCACCTCATTCACTGTGCTTTCCCTTACCAGTCTTTCTGACACTCAGAGACACACAGCTAGTTCCTGTCTTGAAGCCTTTGTACCTATTTTTCTCTCTGCCTGGAAATCTGTCCTCCAAATTTCCTATCATTCAAGTCTCAGTTCATCTCACAGAGGCCTGCCTGAACCCCAACTAAAGAAGATTCTATCCCATTACACTCTTTTATTTTCTTCATAACACTTTCCACTCTCATCTTTCTCTCTCTCTCTCTCTCTTTTTTTTTTTTGACCTGTTTATGGTCTGTTTCTTCCTACTAGACTGTAAGTTCCATGAGCTCAGGGTCTTTGCCATGTTCACTACTGTATCCCCAGAGCCTAGAACACTGAGTGCCTGGCACACAGTAGATAGATGCTCAATAAATATTTGTTAAATAAATTTGCTTGAAACCTGTTGCATAGCCAGTGTCTTACTTGATTTCCTCATTCCCAGTGACTTCTTCTCCACTCCACTCCAGTCACCCACTCCCACGGCCACACCCCAACTTTTTCCCCACTTCTTTTACTTCTCCCTGATTCCCATCCTTCACCCAGCCCCATCTGATCTGACTCCCTAGCTCCACTTCTTCAATCTCATTGACTCCCCTACAGTCCTCATCTCCTGATGCCCTTCTATTTTTACCACCCTTCTTAACAGGCTTATAATCAATAAGTCATCATCACAAATAACCTAAAAACCGTTCTCCCTCACTTCTTCCTTCTCACCCATCTGGGAAAGCCCAAATCACCCACTTCCTCCTAACCTGCACCCTAGAAACTAAACCCTAATGGGGAGAATCCCACATCTTGACATATTAGAATCCATAAATCCACCACCTCCCACACTATCTGGGCTGTCAATGTCAAAGTTTCTCTAGCCAGCTTCTTCTCCCAGGCTCCGCAGTGGCTACTCCACCTTCATCTCTCCTGCAGGTATGAGTGGGTGTGTGGTGATCTAAGCAAGGGAGGCACATAGATGCTGCCTCCCTCCATTCCCAAACAGACAGCTCTCAGCTGATGACCTTGCCTTTTATTTCACAGAGAAAATCAAAGGCTTCAGGAGGAATCCTTCACCTTGCCACACTCATCCACCATTCTTCTGCATCCACACTGGCTTTTCTTCCTCCCCCCTGTCCTGAAGCCAGACCTCTGCCTCGCACTGGTTCCATTGCCTCTTCCCTTCTTAGGGACCACCCTCTATCCTACACTGTCAACTTCTTTCCCTCTACTGAATAATTCCCCTCAGCACCCAAGGATGTCTCATCATTTCTTGTCTATAAAACACCTACTTCTCCCTTCAGCCATTCCTATGTGTCCCCCTTCAGTGCCACACTTCTTCCAGGGGTTGTCCACATCCGGACTTCCCTGCAGTTCCTCAGTGCCCGCCCCCCAGCTTTCCCTCTGCTCCCCTGCCCCTGTGTCTCTGCAGAAACACTGAAAACCTGCAGGCAACCAACACTCATGCCCACTCTCTGGCTTCAGCAGCATCCAACCTGCTCACCTCCACCATGCCAGGATGGGCTTCCCTTAGCTTCCAGGGTGCCCCATGATCCTGACTTTTCTCCTGCTCCTCTGACACTCCTTTTAGGCCCTTCTGCCAGCTCTGCCTTCCCCCTTCAACTAGAGTCCTCCTTAGCACACGACTTCCTGGGAGTCATCGCCCGCTCCTTCCTGATGGCCTCAATCCAGGGCCAGGTCCTGTCCAGGCTGCCTGCTGTGTGTCTCCACTCCACCATTCTCTCACCTCCAGGGCCCCTACCCACGTCCAAACCCCCATCTTTCACTTAAACCTCTACCATGACCTCCTCACTCCCGCCTTGCTTCCTCTGGCCCAGGGGGTGACCTTTGAAATCGTGGACCCATCTGGACACTGCCTTGCTCAGATACTTGGGGGATGGCTGTGACATCCCCCGACCCCACCCCAACTCACTTGCAAAGCCAGTCATTGATGCCACGGTCAAAGTGTCTGTGGGAGGAGAGGAGAGAAGACAGGTTTAAATCGGACAGGCGCCCAGCTCTGGAGCATGGGGCAAGAGGCTAAGGGAAGGTGGGGATATCGGCGGCGTGTCCCCGGACCTCACACTCACGTCTCTGCAAAGACATAGAGCGCTGTGATGCACTTGGGAGGCTGGGGCGGGTCCAGATGGTCGAGGCGTGCAACGGTGTTGACGACTCCGAAGAGGACAGCTGCCTTCACCCAGTCGTACACCAGGTTTGAGTAGGCTAGGCCAGCTGCAGACAGAGGGTCGTTACTGCCTGGGGGCCGTCACATTGGCATCCCCTCCTTCCCCCTACCCTGCCCCGGGCCTTCCCAAATCCAGCAGGGTGGTAACTGAGCCCAGCCCTTCCCTACGGAAAATTACTAGCTCCTGGGGCGGTCCTTGCGCCCGGACCGCCCCCATGGCGGTCCCGCCTCATGGAGGTCCCGCCCCCACGGAGGTCCCGCCCCCACGGAGGTCCCGCCCCCACGGAGGTCCCGCCCCACTCCGAGGACGGGGCTGGCCCCGGGGAGATGCTGTCGGGCTGTGGAAATCGTCCCTAGGCCCCAGGTGGAGTGGGGCGCCCTCTGTAGGATACCCCTCCGGGCCTCACAAGGCAAGCCTACCTCCAAGTCCCGCGCATTTCAAAGAGAAAAGCCCCGCTCCCCCACCCTTCCATAGACGCTGCCCCGGCTGCGACTCCGCCGCTGTGGGGGCGCAGAGGTCGGTTCTGAGGTGGCTGCCCAGCCCTCGTCCCGGTGCTGGGCCCGGCGCGCACCCACCGAGGGCGCTGTCCGGGAGACGGTTGACGAACTTGAGGTCACTGGGGATGGTGAGGATGTAGAAGAAGTGGAAGAAGACGTCCACGGCCAGGATGGCTACCACGCTGAGTCCTGCTTGGGCCCGGATGCGCCACAGCTCGCCCTCTGGCCGCACCGGCTCCACCTGGCTCACCTGAGGGGACGCCCAAGTGTCTGAGCGGGGAGGCCAGCCCTGCCTGCGGGAGGAGCCCTGTCGGAATGGTGAGTCACCAACTGTCTGGGGACCTGAAGGTGAGGGGAGACGCCGCTTCATCCCGGCTGCCCCGAGTGTGGAGACCAGGCCCCTCTGGCTCCTGCGAGGGGTTCACTGCCAGTCATGGTGCGGGGGAGGGGCTCAGTCCTGTCTTGGGAGCCCACAGGGTGTCTGTCCCCTCACCTGAGCGTGGAAGCGATCAAAGGTCATGATGGGTCCGAAGAAGAAGAAAGGCAGGTAGAAATTGTACTTGAGCAGGTCGGCTAGGGAGTAGCGGTGGTCAGGGTGGGCACAGCTCTCCAGCGCAAAACTGGTGCAACGCAGCACCGTGAAACCGCAGCCCCCGTGAAACAGCACCTCTTGAAGATCAAAAGTCCCTGTTACAAACCCGCTCTGGATGGGAGAGAACAGGCCACCGGCTCACCAGGGTGTCCCTTGTCTCTGGGAAGCCCATCCCGCTTCCAGCAGGGGCCCAGCCTGGTCCTGCCCTCTCCCTCTGCTGGCGCCAGTCAGCACTGGCCGCCCAGTGCCAGTTAAGTGCTGGGGTAGAGCTGGACATTTTTGCTGAGGTGGACGTGATTGCCTCATGGGCCAGGCATGCTCTGTAATCAAAGGGTTGAAGACAGGTGGGAAAGTGAAGGAATTGCTTGGGGAGACTCTGGAGGCCAAGGGTTTGGATGGAGTGAAATATTTGGGATCTTGTCCCTGTACCCTCCACCCCTGCCCTGCCCCAGCACACACCTGCCAGGAAATGAGGGGTTCCAGCTTGAAAGAGGCAAGGCTGGCCAGACCGACGCCAAGACAGAGCCAGGGCTGGCCAAGGAGTGAGACCACATAGAGGCCCACACAGTGGCCAAGCAGCAGCAGCAGGTACCAAGGGCCCATGGTGCCCGCCACGGCCAGGGCCCCATACACAGCATACATCCAGGAGCGGAGCTGTGGACAGGGAAAGTGTGAAAGTGAAAGTGTTAGTTGCTTCAGTTGTGTCTGACTCTTTGCCACCCCATGGACTATAGCCCGCCAGGCTCCTCTGTCCGTGGAATTCTCCCGCCAAGAATATTGGAGTGGGTTGCTATTGGAGAAGGCTTCAGTTACCTCTTCAAGTAAATGGAAGTGGGACTCCTTACTCGGGAAAGGGAGGGGGCGGCTGGGGTGGCTCAGGTCCAACTCACCTGAGGGGCAACCATTGTGCAGAGTTTAGCAAATAGCACGTGTCCGGAGAGGGCGAAGATGATGACATTGCGGAAGGAGGTGAACCACATGACCCACTCGAAATCAGCCACATCCTGGGGCAAGTCCCGGCAGGTTAAGGTGGGGTGAGGGCAGAGTGGGCTGGTCAGGGTCCCAGCACCTTCCCCACCCCCAGAGTCTTCTTATACATTAGAGGAGAGCAGTGGCGGAAGGTCCCTGCCTTCCCCTCTGGAGACAAGTACCAGGAAGATAGGTCGAGAGGAATGAGGGGCCCCATATGGGCTGCCTGCTCCTTGGAACTCCCCCTCTGCCCAGCCCCTTGCCTGACATTCTGCCATTATTGCAGTGTTCTGGGGAGGATGGTGCTGGAGGTCCTGCTGAAGCATGCCTCGAGTTGTTTCTTAAATGAGCAGGGTCTGGTCAGACTTGATGTGACCCCAGGAGGACAGAGGAGGGGCCACTGGAGGAATTGAGGCTGCTAAAATTCAAGCCAGGGACCCTCCCCACTGAGAGCCCTCTTGTTAGATGGGACCATTGGGAACAGGGGAGAGTCAAGAAAGGTTTGGGATGGAAAAGGTGTGCCAGGGATCAGGGACCCCAGTCAGGTACCCCGAGGTGTGGGGAACCTACCATCTTCCGACCAATGTACTCCCAGCCGGGTCGCACAGACTCCCGGAAGGCCTTCCTGTGGGCCCCATCTGAGAACAGAGTGTGGCCTCAGGGGGAGGGGCCCCTTCACACCCATACCTGCTTCTATAGCAAGGCTGACTCCACCCTGGGGAGAGGTGAGAGGGTCTGGGTCTTTCTCTGCCTTTGATTCTCTCTAGGTCTCGCTGTGTGTCTGGGGCCAGGTCTCTGAATTCCTGAGTGTCTGAGTCTCTCTGTTTCTGTCGCTCTGGCTCTGGCTCTGTCCAGGTCTCTGTTGATTCTTCTGCATTTGAATCTCCCTGTGATTGCATTTGGCTCAACACCTCCCCACCCCTTCCCTGCTCAGGGCCTAGGGACTGCCTTTGAGTCTGGGGCCTCAAGTTTCTGACCTTGCTGGGCAGAGAAACTTGCTGAGAACCCCAGGGGAAGAAGAGTCCCACCCCTCTGCCCCTGGGCCCAGCTGTTACCTTGTGAAGCCTCAAGAAGGCCCCGGCCAGCATAGGCTAGGGCCCCACTCAGAACCAGGGAGTACAGGCCCAGCTCTGCCGCGGGCAACGCTGTCTTGATGCCCATAGCCTGGATGGGGCTGAGGGAGAAAGATCGGGTGAGGGCCCTGAAGCCCCCCAGCCCTGCCTAGCGCAGTTCTTGGTCCCTCGCTGAGGTAGTAGGGACCCCACTCTGAAGAGAAACTGCCTTTCCTGCCCCTTGGGGACCTCATAGCATCCTTCCCCCCCACCTATCTTCCACTCCTCCCAGGCCCCCTACCATCTGGTGCCCCATCCTAGCTGCCACTCTAGCTCCCGCCCTTCCCACCAAAGCCTCGTGAAAGCATTCTCTTCACTCTCAGCCTGCCTTCTTCACCTTCATTCACTCCGCCATACCTTTCAGGTGGACCGGTCCCCACCCTCTGCTCAAACTGCTCCTCCAAGGTCTCAGATGACTTTGATGTGGAGAAATTCCCTCTGCATCACCTCAGTTGTATTTCTGGCCCCCAGGTCCCCACTCCCCTCAGTAAATCTCCCACAGTTTCTGACGAAACGCCACCCCCTCGGGGCACCCTTCTGTGATCCCCACCTGCTCCTGAGCTGCCTTTACTTCTCAGGACTTTCCCAGGTCCTGCCCTAGCACCAAGCCCCAGTCCCTCTCATTCAGCGCCTAGCTTCTCACCGACCCCCATTACCCCACCCAGCCCCTGAGCCCCAGCCTGCCACATCCCTGGTTCCTGCCTGCGTCTGTGGCCACACCGGCCCACTCTCTCAGTGCTCCGTATTCAGGCCCTGGAAGCTGGCTGGAGGAGTGCTATTTGAAGAGGTGCCCTGGAGTAGTGGGTGTGGGTAGGCTGGGCCAGGCAGACACCAGGGAGTGTGCTGGCCACTGCCCAAGGTGCTGACCTGTGTTGGGCTCAGGGTGAGCTTGGCCACTCCCTCCTGCCAGGCCCTAGCTCATCCCCAGGAGTCCTTCTGGGTCATCTCTGGGACCTCAGTTAGAACCTGTGCCCTCTGTATCCTGCTCAAACTAAACCAGGACTTTCTCAGAGGCTCCATGGGCACAAATTAAAGGGAAGAATGTATCTAGGCATCCTTTCTGTCTGGGCTGAGCAAGAGGTGGCTGGCAGAGCCCTGTCTTCTGCCCCAGATCCTCCCCCAAACCTCCCTCATCATTTCTGAAACCAGCTCCTCTGGGCCGCTAAAGTCAGCATTCTCCCTGTTGCAGTGATGGAGGAGTCGTGGACCTGTCAAGGTCACACAGTGGACCAGGGACGGGATTGAGTTTTCTCAGTGAGCCCCCTGGAGTCTCTAATTGAACAAGCCAGTCCGCTGCTCCTGCCACTACCGGGGGGCTGCCCGACCTGACTTCTCCACTGCCGGCCTGAGGGCTGAGGCACCTTCTCATGGGCCGGGTGGGTGTAGGGAGGCCCTGAGGATCAGGTTAATGGAGCAGAAGCTTGAAACCGGAGCACGGTGAAGAGCCTGTGAAATAGCTTTGTCAGCTGCCTCCCACTCGCCACTTTCCAATTTTAGCTCCCCATGGCCGGTGCCGGGTGTCCCCAGTGAGGCCTGTGTGAGCACGGCCAGTGCTGGCCCCCAGCCTGGGACCTCTCCTGATAGACCCCCGGACCTGGGCCCGCCTGTGGACAAAGGAGTGCCCCCTGCCTACCGACCTGCCCGCCTCAGGTACACCTGGAGTAAAGCTGGCTTTGGAGCCTGAGGTTTGGGATGAGGAACCTGGGGTGGGTTCCTTGGGTCTCAAGAACCCTGTAGTGGCTGCATCCCTAGCTGGCACTGACCTTGAGGCAGCTGTGAGGGACCCTGGCACACTGCCCACCGCGGGGCTCCGGGGTCCTGCGTCCGACTGTGCGACCGTCCGATCAGCTGGACTCTGGGGCCACGGTGGGGTGTGTCCAGCCCTGGGGTCCCCACCCCCTCGAGGCTGTGATCGGTGAGTGGTGACAGCGGGAGGAGGGGGGAAGGAGGAGGGCAGGGAGGAGGTGGCCTTCCTGGAGCGGAGCTGAGCGAAGTGGAGCAGAGCCGAGTGCTGCAGAGCTGCTGGCCACAGGGAGCTGCAGGGAGGATGGTGGGGGGGCAGAAGAGGTGGCCACTGGCATCGGCTCTCACCGGGGCACCTGGATCTCTCTTCAACCTGCCTTCCCTGGTCCACAGGGCCTGTGTCTCCCTCTCACTGCTCGCCAGGACTCCCCTCTTCCAGGAAGCCTTCCAGGTGGCCCCCGCTGACCTCGGCAGGCTTGTGAGCTCTGCCCTGCCTTGCCACACTCACACCATGCACACACTTTGATGGTCAGCTCCATGAATTTTGGTACACACCTTTACGTGTGAATTCTCAGGGCACCCCCACCTAGCCCCCTGCACTGGTCCATTTTAGCAGGCAGAGTCCTGCCTGGCTAGGCATCAGTGAAGGGGGGAGTGGAACTGGAACTGACAAGAGAGAATGTGAACCCCATACCCCGACCCTGTCCTACAGGGAGCTGCCCAGGTGGAGGGGTGCTAGCAGGGTCACTTGAGTGGGTCCTCAAGGGTAGGCACCCTCTCCATGCAGGATGGAGGCAGACAACAGTGCTCCCAACCAACTGAGACTCCTCTGGGGGAGACAGGACCCTCATTCTGGGAAGGGGTAGCCAAGGCCTCAAACCAGCCAACCTGATACAGAGGGGTATCCTGAGGGCCACTCCACCCCAGCTCCAGAGCCCAGTGGGTCAGACAGATGCATAGGTGGATGCCAGACCCCAGAGTTCCCTGCTGGGGAGTGTGCCAGGGCCCCTCACAGCCTCCTTAAGGCCAGTGCCACCCAGTGATCCAGCCACTCTGGGGTCCTCTGGGGCAAGGATCTCAGTCTGTGAGGGTCTGTCTGTGCATGTGCCAGGGGTCAGAATCTGGGGGCAGAAGGAGCTGTGTGATAGTAATCCATCAAGGGTAGGTCCTGGAGCCCATGCTGATCCCCAACCCCAGTCATAGGCTCAGCTGAGACTAGAGGAGGAAGGGGTGCTCTCCTCCCTCTACCCCCAGCAGGGGCACTTCCAGGGCCTGAGCAAGGCCTGGGCAGGAGAGTCCCTACCTTTCCATAATACCTTAAAGCGAAAAGCTCCCTCCCAGCACGCACTCCCCAGAGTGACACGGAGCCTGGCATGGCTGGTCCCTAGCTCGGAGAAGCATGAGCGGTGATTCCTGCCCTGTAGGGGCTCAGTGGGGGCTCCAGTCATGGATCACAAGTGCTAGAGGAGGCCAGCATCAGGCAAGGATGCCTAAGCCAGACTAGGGCAGGCTTCCTGGAGGAGGTGGGACACCTGAGCAGAGTCCTGAGGCAGAGGCAATGGTGGTTAGAGGAGCAATGAGTTAATCACGGTAGCCAGGCATGGTTGTAAGACCGTACAAGGATTAACTCTTTTTAATGTCACCACAATTCCTAGGGAAGGGGTGATTGCCATTTTTCCTAGTTGACAGAAAAGGAAACTGACGTACGAGGAGGTTAGAATCAGCTGTTGGGTCAACTGCATAAGCTTCTGAAACTGGTTGCCCTGCAGGGGCAGGAATCCAGCACACCCACACCCGTGCTGGCTGAGACCAGCCTGGGCCAGCCATCCAGCTGGTGCCCTTGTGAGGCTCAAAGAGAATGACTCTGGGAAGCAGATGGGGTGGTCTGGCTTCACCATTCAGAAGCCAGGTGCAGCCAGCCCGACTTGAGCCTGAGCTCCTCCTTGCTGGCGATCCACTTCTCTGAGCCTCAGATGCTCCTCTGTAAATGGACACCCTGCCGGACCTGACCTCACTGGGTTCTAGGGGGGATTCGATGACTCCCTCCATGGCCAGGCCCTGGCTTACTGGACTGCTCATAGAGAGAAGCTGTTAAGAGAGGTGGAGACCCCTCGCTCACTCCAGAGGCCAGGACAGGCAGCACTCACACACAGCAGGAGGTCCACCAGGCGAGCCCCACACAGTGGGGTCTGTCGGGAGCTTGGATGGGGTGGACGGGAGGTGGGTGGAGGGCTAGGGAGGCTTCTTGGACCTCAGGTTAGACAGCCTGAGGCCAGCTCCTCCCTGCATGAGGGGTGCCAAGGGGAGGGCGCCTGGCACCCACAAAACGAGGGGCAGGAAGTGACTGGCCTAAGATCAGCAAGGGCCACTGGGAAAGATGGGCAGGGGGCCAATTTTCTCAAGTGTCAGAGTCCTTTTTATTTGTTTCTGGTTGCTGCTCATAGTAAAAATTTGGGGAAAGTGTGTGTCTGGTATGTTGTTTATGGTGTGTGTGTATGTGTGTAAGGCTCAGGGGCTGTAGGAGATAGGGTGTATGTGCAGGCACCGCCTGTGAAGATGGAGCGGGTGGGCAAACGCTTCTTTGGGGTTTGGGGGCCTGGAGGAGTCCTCCGGAGGGCCAGGGACAGCGGGATGTGTTTGGGGCTTGAATCAGCCTGAGCCAGACTGCAACCTTATTCAGCTCAGCCCTGGTGCCCCAGGGGCCCCCACAGGAACAGTGGCCAAGCCACACCCATGACTCAGCCAGGTCTCACCTGTCAGTGTTGGAACCTGAGCACCCAGGCCCACAGCCCACAGTGTGGCCAGGGACAGTCCTCACGTGAGGCCTCTCCATCCTCGGCCTCTTTGTTTGTTGCACTCTCCGGGCACCTGTCTGCTATTCCCATCACCGTGTGGCTCTGGGCAGGGACCTCAGTGTTCCCATCTGCGGGAGAAAAGTCCAGCCCACCGGCTACCCACCTGCCTGAGGGCAGGGCAGGTCCTCCTCAGGGACAGGCGCTGCTGCTCAGGAGGGGCCAAGGGCACTCACCTGGACAGACCAGGTTGTCCCTCTCCCCACCCGGCCCACCTGGGTTAGATCCTTCAGGGCCCTGTCCTTGTCCCCTTTGACAACACTTTCTTCTCCTGGGCCTTCCCCTCCCACCCTCTCCCATCCATACCTCAGGGAGAGTAGAAGGATGGCCCCTGCCCCACTCAGACCTGGGCAATGAGCCTGGAAGCGTTGTCTCCCCCGAACCCCACCCCACCTCTTCCTGCTCCATCAGGGCCCTCCATTTCCCATGCCTCTTTGACCAGACCAGCAGCTCTCTAAAGGCAGCAGCAGCAAGTCAGGTTCACCTCTGGGTCCCTAACAGGCCTGGAGAGGCTGGCATGCTGTTGGCATGCGGTGACTACTTGATGGGCAGCTGGCTGGGTACCTGGTGGCCTGGGAATCTATCTACCCAGCTGGTCCGGGGCTTCTAGGATCTCAGGGGCCGAGTCTGCCTTGCCTGGTGCCCCCTTACCTGGGGCAGAGGAGCTGCTCGACAAGTATTTGTGGAACTAATAGAGGAGATACTGAGGGCTGACATTTATTGAGTGCTTACTGTGTGCCAGCCACTGCACCAGCACTTGGCACCTTTTAATTCAGTGAGTCCTGAAGAGGGATTCTGCTGGGGGAGTGGAGCAGACCTCTCAGCTGGCCCCTCTGTGTGTGTGCGTGCGTGCGTGTGTGGCAGATGTACCTTCCTGCTAGAGAAGACCAGTCACTTGTGTTACTTGTGCAGTGACTCACATAGGCGGCATACATACTGTGCAAACCCCCTCCTCAGGGAAAGCCATCCACAGCTTCCTGGACCCTGTCTGTTGGAGCTCTTCTTCAGGGATAGGGCTGAGGAGAGGGCCCAGGCTGGCTCCCCTCCTTGGAGCCCCAACCCTGCATGGGGTGACAGGTCTAGAGACCTCAGCAAGTGTAATGAAGGCAGTCAGGATGAAGGGCCTCTCAGGTTTCCTGGGAAGGAAGTTTTTCTCTGATGCCACTTGAAAGGAAATGGCCAGGCAGGACCTGTGAGTGTGGAGTCAGCACCATCTGTTGGCACATGTGTATACATATGATTCATGCTCCCGAGTCTGTGTCTGTGTGGGCCCGTGTGAGCAGAGATGTGGCTACCCTCCATGGAGCCACCCCTCCCCATGACAGTAACTGCAGTGGAGGGGGTGACCCTGTGGCAGTTACAGAGGGGCGTGGAGCTCTCCTGCAGCAGCCCCCCCAGCTCAGCCCTGTGCCGTAGGGAGGGAGGTACACTTTTCCTTTGCCTGGACCCACTGCCTCAAAATCCTCTTGCTAGCCTCGCCTCTGCCCTCTGCCATCAGTGCCCACCAGCTGCAGCCTTTTAGAAGCAAAAAGAGGTGCCTCTTGGAGCAGCTGGCGGGGGGCAGAGCTGCCCAGTAGTGGGTAGCATGCCCACCCTGGGTAATCTGCTCAACTCGAGGCCCCAGCTTTTGGAAGCATGCAGGCCAGGGTTAAATATTCGCTCTGTGTCTTTCCATGAGCCTCAGTTTCTCTATCTGTAAAATAGGGTGACAACCCCCTGGGTTATTGGAGATCTTGATGGGGGTCAGGTTTACACAGTAGATGCCCACTCACTGGGATCTGCAATGATCATGAAAATAATCATTATTATTATAAACCTGAGGGTCTGAATCTAAGGAAGAACCCTAAGGTGTGGGTCAACAAGATGGCTAGGAGCATAGTGCCCCCTGAGTCTGCAGAGGGAGGGATGCCCACAGATGGGGCCATGGCATAGGATTGGTGTGGGGCTATGAGGATGCTCTGGTGACGGGGATGGAGTGTGGCTGGGTGGCTGGGGGATGCTCCCAGCCCAGAGCCCTCTGCATCCGCCTGCGCACATGGAGCCCTGTGGGCCTGCAGGGCCCCCTGCAGGGGACAGGGGCAGTGAGCACCTGCCCAGGGGACTGCATCTGTTCGTCCACAGCTGGCGTCTCAACCCAGAGCTCTTGCTGATGCTGACAAGGTGTCAGTCTCCTTCCCTGCTGTGGCTAAGCATGCCCGGGGATATTGCCCTCCTGTCATGGGATATTGGCTCTGGTCGCCTTTGAAGCACCTCTTCTGGAAGCAGGGGCCCAGCTGGCTGTTTCAGGTTGGCTTCCAGGAGCAGATGGAGTCCTCAGATGGAGCCTTGTCCTCTCAAGGCCTAAGGCTGCCCTGCCTGGCCAGGCTGACACGGGGCTGCCATCCTAGTGCTTGTCTGCTTTCTGCTGCCGCAGGGCCTGCAGGAAAACCCCTTTCACCTGGTCCAGGGCCTCATGGTACATTCGGAAGTCCTCCTCCTTTCCCTGCAGGGCATCGCCTAGGGCAGCCTTCAGCATTTCATTCTCCTCCACCTGGATGGCCAGCCTGGACCACACAGAGAGAGGGCTCAGCATGGCTAAGCTGACACGTGTGAGCATGTGTGCATGTTTGCGAAGAGCCCTGGGGCTGCCAGCACAGCTGCTCTTCACACTCAGGGTACTCTCTGACCAGTCGCTTCCTCTCAGGGACCCTCGGGAAGTAATACCATATGGGATTCCTCTCTGGGCCCACTCACAGCTGCTGGGCCTAGTATCTGGTAGTTCCCCAAAATGTTGACTGCCTCAAGGCATGAATACTAATTTATAGAGGTTCCCCTTTCTTCCTTTCCCACCACTGCATTTGACCTTAAAAAGTTTAGGTGAATGAGAAAAGTGGGTTCAGTAACCCACACAGGATAAAGCTTTTCTTGGGACCGTGAGATCTTTAGTCATGGTTAGGTCTCTCTGCCTCCTGATGGCCAGCCACTGAATTGCCGGCTTAGAACCCAGGACCCTGCAGGACCAACCTTCTGGGCAAATAGAAGTCTGGGGGCGGGGGCGGGGGGTAGCGATGTGATCCCTCTGCCTGTCAGAGCACCTCCACCCATGCAACATCATGCTTTGCAGAAGAAGGGGCAGGGAGCACCTGGTGGCCAGCTCCTCCATCTGGGATTCCATGGGCACACTGGAGAGCTGGGCGGAAGATGGGTCCTTCCTCTCACTTTCGCTCGTGTGGTGCCTGGTGTTAGAGGCAGGCAGACCTGTGGGGCAGCAGTGGCCACTTTTTGTGATCAGGCCATGGCTCTGTGTTAGCACTTCCCCCCCAACTGTCCACTTCCTGCTTTTCCACTTTTTGAAACATTATACTTCCTTCAGGGTATAGGCTGCCTCCCTCCAGGCCCTGCTTTGTACTGAGGTGGCTCCTCTTGTTAATGTTTCTATATTTGCATTTTACCAGTTTCTGGAAGTCAGCTGGGCCTGAGGTCTGGCCTGCAGGTTGGGTCTGAGTCTAGCGGTCATCGGACCTGACGCTCTCTTACCATTGGGCCCCTCACCTCCAGCTCTATCCATACATATAGGGGATCCAGGGTGGCTGGGTCCAGGGGACAAAGAGTGCTCAGAAAAAGAAATCAGAGCCCACCTGGTGGGGAACTCCAGTACTATCACAGCATCAGAAAGCCTCTGTGCTGAATAAGACCTCAGGGGCGGCATGTGCAGGGTAAATCACCTGACATCAGGCTTTTACCTCCTGCTGTGTGGCCCCAGGTAAACCGTCAACCGCTCTGAGCTGGTTTCCTCACATGTTTCATGAGGAGAATAGTTCTTGCCTCCAGAGCTCTGTGAGGCCAGTGAATGCAAGTCTGGCCCTCAAGGCCTGTGTGATGGAACCACCTCCTCGGCACTTCATGACTTCCCTATCTCACTTCATATTCCCCTCCCCATGCTCCAGTCTCACTGCCTCCAAGCCTCCAGCCATGTACCCACCTCAGGGCCTTTGCACTTGTTCTTCCCACTGGTATCCATGCCACATCCCCACCCCCTTCTGCTGTCATTGCTCAGATGTCAGCTCATCAGTTAGGGTGACTGCTCCACAGAAATCAGCTGCTCTCCGTACCTCCTGTCCCCCTTCCTCTGCTCTGAGCCACAGCACCTGCCTCTATCTGACCCACCATCCTTTGCTCCTTTGTTTATGGTTCTCTTCCCCACTGGCATGGCACTGCCACAAGGGACCACATTTCACAATCAGGCTTCCTATTGTATAGATGAGGGGGTGTGCTGTGCCCCCAACAGGGGTGGTGCATTTCCCAGGTCACAAGCAGCATGCACAGAAGCCACATGGTCACTTTCTCTCCAGGCAGTTGCTCCTTCCTTGTCCAGGCAGTGCCAAAGTAATTTTTCTTACTGTGGCTTAGCCCTCCCTAGTTGGGAGCTCGGCTGCGTGGCAGGAGGTAAGTCCAAGGTCTGGAGACACTACATCCCTAAGGGACCTGTTCTGAGAACTCAGCAGAGCTAAGCCCTGTAGTCCTTCCCAGCCCGTACTTTCAGCAGCTCCTGGAAGGCCCCTGGAGTCTTGGCTCTGCTGGTGGGATAAGGGCTTTACTCCTCCTCCATGCCCTACTTCTGGCACTTCCTACAGTGTTCTGATCTCACCTGGCCTGGGAGAAAAGATCTAAGTGTCCTTGGCTGGGGCAGGGGTACTGGGGTGTTGAGAGGCAGGGAAGTGGGGACAACAGTCCACGCCAGAACCCGGAGGGGCTGGGATAGAGATATCAGAGAGAGGCAGACCCATCATCTCACACTGAAGATTCTCCCTCCCCAGAAATGGCTTCTGGCTCTGGCATCTCGCACCCCCACTGCCCTACAAGAGGCTGCCACTTGTGGTCCAGAGACTGTACCTTAAGAACCACTGTGTTAGAGCCATAGAACTGAAGTTTTAGTTTAGGACACCTAAACTGCCCTCTGCAGCGGGTGTGGTCATGTGACTAGGATCTGGCCAATGGGATGAAAGCAGAAGTGACTTGTGGAACCTTAGGGTCCTGCCCTTGGAAGCGAAGGGGCTCAGGACAGAGGGCAGAGCCAGTCAGCCCCTCCACCAGGGTGGAGCTCAGCCTGCCTCTGCTGCTGCGTGTGCTCTCCCCCTGGCCCCCCAGACAGAACCAGGAGCCCCAGAGCACCGCCAGCCCATGTGGCCCTGGGCCGGCCCCACCCCAGCCCTACCTGTTTTGCTCCTGGGGGCTGCTCTCTGAGAGGCTGACATCCTGCCTGGCTCCAGGCGCATCTTCTCCAGGTGCTGCTCCAGCACCACGGCGCGGTGCCGCTCTTCCTGCAGCCTCTTCTCTGACTCCAGAAGCTTGCTGTTCCTCTCCTCCACCCTGGTGACGAGAGAACAGGGGCCTCCATACTCCCTGGCACCCACCTGCTCAGACTCTCAGAGAGCTGGACACATCTTACACTGGTGGGCATGGGCTCCGTTCTTCCTTATTTTTATTGCAGTAACATAGATATGTGCATTTAAAAACCATATAGTTCTCTCTAAGCCTTAAAATGAAAAAAAAAAAAAACAATGCAGCCTCTTCCCACCCCTCCTCATTCCCAATTCCTGCTCTCCAGAAGCAACCACTTATACCACTTTTAGCTGTTCCTTTCACTACTGCCATATTTCTACAGATGCTTATGCTGCTATTTTTTAAGGCTTAAATATAATCTTATATCTTATGCAACATGAGATTTTAGTTTTATTTTAGTACTTTCTCCTCACCAAACAGAATCACCTCACCACCTCCCAATGTAGTTATATTACCATTACTGGGGGCTGAATGAATGTTAGGTAGCATATTTGTTTTCTATTGCTGCTGTAACAAATTACCACAGACTTAGCTTAAAACAATGCAGATTTATCACCCCGTGGCTCTGTAAGTCAGGAGTTTAGCAGGTCCTGTTGGTTTCTCTGCTCCTGGTTTTATAAGCCAAAATCAAGGTGTTGGCTGACCTGGGCTCTTACCTGGAGTTTCTAGGAGAGAATCTGCTTCTAGGCTTGTCCACGTTGTTGGAAGGCTTCAGTTCCAGTTGAAGGACTGAAATCCCTGCTTCCTGTTGGTTTGCTGGCTAGGTGACTTTCAGCTTTTGGAAACTACTGGGCCCTCTCCATCTGCAAAGCCAGCTGGGTACCCTTTTCATGCTGTCTCTGACTTTTTCTGTAGCACCTCTCTGACTGACCCCAGATGGAGAAATTTCTCTGCTTTTAAGGGTTCAAGTGATTAGATTGGATAATCCGGGATAATCTTCCTGTTTCAGGGTCCATGATGATTATTACATCTGCAAAGTCTCTTTTGCCATATAACATAAAGTATTCACAGGCACAAGAGTGGGGGTGAAGGACACAGGGAACAAAATCCTGTCTATCACAGGGGGTTACATTAGGACACTCAAGAGGCAGTATAATCATGATTACTATTTTTTTTTTGGCCATGTCACACAGCATGTGGGATCTTAGTTCCCCAGCCACAGATTGAACCGGGGCCCTCTGCAGTGGAAGCGCTCCAAGTCCCGACCACTAGACTACCAAAGAATTCTGGACATTTTCTTTCTTATTTGCTTCTTTTGCTTAGAGTTAGTGATTGCTTTCTGTTCGTTATTGTGATTACTTATTATTTTCTAGATACTTGTCATTAATTTATGGGCCTTCAAGTCCTTGTTATTTGGTTATTTCACTGAAGGATCTGATCATTTTCTCACTGAATTTGAGGCTGTGGTCCTTCTTATGGTGAGTTATGGCATTTCAGACTTCTGTGATACCAAAGGTTCAGCTAGAAGGCCAGGACTCTTTGAGGTTTCACCCAAGCAAAGGATCACATATACACATAGACCCATGCAAATCAGAGTGGGAGCCTGGAAGTGTAAGAACAGTGTTGGAGGAAGCATTCTTCCCACCTTCCTAGCATTCTTCTTCCCTTCCTTCAAGAAGGAGCAGAATGGTAACAATTTTGAACAGAATACAACTGCCAACACAGAACTGTATGCCAACACAGTATACAGCTACTAACACAACCTGTTAGTGTTGCCTTAGTTCTTTGAAACTAACAATGTTAGTTTCAATGTTCCTTGTTATTTTGAATGTTCCTTGAAACTGTATTTGCTAAAGCAAATGACTAAAACAACCTAAAGGTGCATTAACAGGGGAAAGACCAAAGGTAACATATTCACACTGTGGGATGTGGTGACCAAAGGTAACATATTCACACCGTGGGATGTGGTAGAATATGATGGAGCTGTGCTGCTCAACACAGTGGCTGCAGCCTCGTGTCCACATATAGCCATTCAAATAAAAAGTCATGAAAATAAAATGTAAAATTCAGTTCCCAGAAGGTCTGGGTATCAGCTGAGAGTCATACGCGTGTGACTCTGAGAGTGTCTCTTGACTGTCGTACCCTAGGTCTCCCACCCTCACCCCGGCCCTGCATGGAGAGGTCCTGGAAGATGGGGCACCACATGGAGAGAGAGGCGACGTACAGGAGAGAGGAGGCGCCCCTACCGAGCTAGCTGAACGGAGCATGTGAGTGATCCCGCTGGCATCATGTGAAGCAGAATTACCTAGGCTGCCCACAGAACGGTAAGAAAGAATAAATCATGTCTGAGGCCACTAGGTCTGGGATGGTTTGTTAGGCAGCAATAGATAACCAAGTCACCTTGCTTCATGCCTACACTGCCCTAGACTCAGGTGCAGCTCAAAGAAAATGGGAAAGAAAGCCGTAAGTGAGTATGTTTCTTCCATTGGATAGACTGGAGGCTTGTGCTAGCCATTACATTTCAATGACAGAGAAAGAATTAATGTTACTTTTTCTCATTTGCTTGAGCATGTATGAAATTCATACCCTCTCTGTGTACATACTACTTAAAAGAAAACAAAGCTGATTACCCCTCACTGCCTAGGCAGTTGCCATCCCAGCACCTCAGCTCCTTTGGTGACTTATTCCATCTTTTCCTTTGGCAATTTGCCCCTCCTCCGTTTAATTATTTTTTTTTTTTCTGGCTGCAGTGTGTGGCATGCAGGATCTTAGTTCCCTCACCAGGGATCAAACCCATGCCCCCTGCAGTGGAAACATGGAGCTTTAACCACTGGGCCACGAGGGAAGTCCCAGCCTTCCTCCATTATGTGAGCACCTGGAGGTCCTTCCAGTAAGGGTGTCTGGCCTTTGTCTAGGGTTGACCTGTGAGCCACCCAGGCCAGCTAGACCTTCTCTCCCAGGACCCACTGGCACAAGAACTGAAATCCCCTGGGCCAACATCATTCTCGTGGCCCAGGAGAGACTACTCCAGGGTTCCTGCTACCAATATCCCTGGACCTTCTCGGGCTCCTCTTCTGCCCTGCACCTTGGAGACGGCCAGCACTTTCCCACACTCTCCTTTCCCTTGACTTAGACAGAATTGGTTTCTATTGTCACCAAAGAGCCCTAACTGACATGTGACATGGCCTGTTCAGGGAGATATTCAGCAGTATCCTTTATATTTTTCAGTGTGGAAGTCACGTGGTTGGGCCGTGTGTTGGCCTGGGCAGCCACAGTTCTTGCCAAAAGTATCACTTGAGCGAGGAACGCTGGTTTATCTGAATAGAAATCTGTCAACAACCCCTTAGAGGAAACCAAACCCCCGGTCCGCTACCTCAGGCCACACGCTTCCCTCTCCCAACCAGGAAAGCCTCAGCTCCCCTCTCTCAGTGACCCTTTTCCTCTTTGTTATTTCAGGCCTGAGTCTCGCCTGGAACTTCTTCCCACCGGAGCCTGCAGAGACACGGAGAACAGTGCCGTGCTCATCCTACATCTTTCTTACTGGTGAGTTGACTTGACTGATTACCAACTTCAGAGAGTCCCTTCCTTGAGACTCCCACCTCATGGCCACATGTGTCCAGCAGTCCTACTGGGGGCACAGGACAGGGCAGAACACAAGTGTGATGATGGGGCCCCGAGACTGAGGGGCACTCAGGGGGCACATGAGATGAGGCTGGGAAGGCCCGGGACCAACACTGTGGGAACCAAGCTCACCAATGAGGTGGACCCAGGCACGGACACGGCCTGGCCTCTGTCCAAGAGGGATGCCCCTGGGTCAGGCTGCCCACCACCAGCCCGCCTGGGCCAACGAAGGTGTGTCCCTGGCTCCAGGCATTACCGTTTCTGCAAGACGGTAACAAACTCCGTGAGCCGGTCGCGCTCCACCTCGGCAGCCTGCCAGAGGGCCTTGAACTCCGTCACCTGTGTCTGCCAGCCTTTTTGTTCAGGGGAGTCCAAGAACCTGGGGACCAGGGTAGGGGCAGAGATCAGTTAAGGGTTACCTGAAGAGATGCTTATCCCTGTGAGGGTGGGAGGGACTAGAAGGACATTCATGGGTCCTCAAAGGGAACCAGAGAGAAGGAAGACAGTCCAGTCCCTTCTGGCCTCTTCCGCTGGCTTCTTCTCAGGCCTCCATTCCTGGTTCTGCTGAAGTCTCTCGACCTCACTTAGCTGGCTCCAAAGCTAGACCCCACCAAGACTAGAGTTTCATCAGCACCTCTGTCCACCCAGTCCCTGTAGGGGCCTGGAATCAGTCTGGTTGCCTTGGAAGCTGACTCTTGGGGACCTGGTGGTACCCTGGGAATCCATGTGGTATGGGACCTGGCCGCCCTTCTCAGTGCCAGCTGGACCCAGCTCCTGTCTCCCTGTCAGCCTGTCCTGGCCCTCCTGTATCTCCTGGCACGACCCTCAGCTTAGTCCTCTTTCCTGGGCCCTGGACTCCTGCTTTGTAAATTAGTCAGTTTTCTCCAGCCCTCATCCAGCCCATCTCTGGTTCCCTCTTACCGCTGGACCTTACCTGCTGGCTGGGGTTGGGACCAAAAGGGAGCTCTGCACCCCCCCACCCCCAGAGCACTTGTACAGTGCCAAGCTGCTCTCTCCTTTGCCCTCACACTTCCTAGGGAGACCCTGGTGAGGCTGACTTGCTCTTCCAGAACCACAGGACATGAGGAGGGCTGGGCTGAGGCCGGGAGCCCAGAAGCTGACTGGCTCCCCTCTCTGGGCCCCAGTCCTCCCGATGAAGAGGGGTTGGTTGAGGTGGGCTCTGAGGACTGCAGGCTCCTCACCGTTCTGGTTCCTAAGTATACTCTAAGGCTTTGCCGCTCAGTGTGGTCTCTGAATCAGCGAGCTTGCTGGAAATGCAGGATCTCATTTCCTGCAGGATCCTACCTGTGGAGTCAGAACCTGCTCTAACCTGGCAGATCCTCAGCTGATTCGTGTGCAGTGAGTTAGGAAAACCTACTCTAGTCACCTCTGTGATCTCACATGCTGGGGGAAGGCGTTACCCCCTCTCTCCACCTGCCTCCCAGGCACTGCATCTGAGCCAGCACGCTAGCCCTGACAGACACGCTCTCTGGGGTCACTCCTACTCGCTGAACATCTGTCCTGTCCCTGATGGGAGGGAACTGTGAGCTCCGTGAGGGCAGGGCTCACATGTGGTTGGCTTCAGTAAATATGTGTCTTGTGGAAGACACAAGCTTAAGAACCAGCAGTCTGGCCAGCCCGGGGCACATTGGCTGCGGCAGCCCTTGGGGTGCAGAGGTCATGGCCACATAACCCTGAAAGGGACCTCGGGGTCATCTTGTCTACCCTCTGCTCTCACTACTGTGATGACTGCCTCAGAGCCTCTGTCCTCCCTGTGCTGTGAGGAGGGTGTGACTTGGGCCCTGGAGGCTCTGAGTCAGACCCCTCTCCCCCGTGCCCTTGTGGCCCTAGGCTGCTGGAGGGGGCATCTGCAGGGCTGGCTTCAGCCCACGGTGCCTGTGCTGCCAGATGTCAGGCCAGAAGCACCACCCCCAGACACTTCCTGGGGGACAGCCCCCAGGATTTGCCGAGAGCCACACAGCAAGGTGAACGTGAGACAGAGGCCCTTGAGAGGCCTCAACCAGAACCTGAGCTGACCTGCCCAAGGAGTGGGGGCAGGAGCTGACAGCGTGAGCACGGCTCCAGTGGACGGGACACAGGACACAGTGAGGCAGGACAACGCAGCCCTTTGTCCGTGAGCTGGCAGGAAGGACAAAGGGCCCATTGGAGTGCCACGGCTTGATTCTATCAACAAAGAGCGGGCCAGAGAGCTGAGGGGATATCAGTGGCTTAAAGTGGGAACTGTGTGACGTGAAATTCTCCCCCCTAGAGACAGACTCTCAATGGGCAAGAGGAGGCAAGGGAAGCTTCTGGGCCCTAGGCCCTGGAAGGTTCCTGGTGCAAACTCTGGTAGCAGAAGGAACACTAGGCCAGGACTCCTATTGTGAAGCCACTTGCCCTTTCAACCTTAGATAAGGCCCTGGACCTCCCTGACCCTCCATGTCCCTATGGAACCTGGGAAGAGTCCCCAGACTTGGCCTGGCCTCAGTTTCCCATCCTTGTAATGGGATGGTAACACTGGCTGAGTGATCAAGGATGGGAAGTCCTGTGAAGGCATGGTGCTGAGAGGGCTGGGTTCCTACCTGGGTGAGGCCCCATGAGGGCTGGGCAGGGAAGGCCATGTGAGAGAAGACTCCACCAGTGTGTGGCCCAGGCTGGTCACGGAGCTGTGCAAAGACAGAATGGGCTCATCACCACGGGCAGGCAGGCTGGGCCCGGCTGTGAGGGGAGCAGGGGCCAGCAGGGACCTGGGAGTGGAGGAGGGGGCAGTGCTGGCCCTTACAGCCTCCCTGTGGATTTGCCGCCCTCCTTTCCAGAACTCTAGCTCGCTTAAAACCAAGACAGAACCAGTGGACAGCAGAGCCTCGAAGGGTCCAACACGGGTCTGTTTGAGAATCCTAGAAGCAGGTGAGAATTGAGACCAGCTGGGAACCAATTTTACAGACAGCTGCAGCCAAATGCTCTTGAAGTAATGATATCTGGAATTCACTGGCCCCTTCATACAGACGCAAGGCTGACGGAAGGGGAGGCCCACGTATCAGAAAGACAATACCACAGACATCATAAAATTGCATCCGTGGCTTCCTGCCCTTTCTTCTGAATAATGAAGATGCACTTTCCAACCCACCCCCCACCCCATTTTTTCTTACCGAGAAGATCCAAGCCTGCCAGCATGATCGCCCGCTGAGGCTGGGGGCTTGGTCAGGCCAGGGTCCTCGGGGAGCTTGGTGGAGGCCCGGCTGACCTCGGGCCCACTGGAGCCCTCGTCTGCTCCTTTATTCCGAAGATACTGCAGGGAATAGACGTAGGTTCCATCATCAGGGCCTTGGCTCAGAGGCCTGGAGAAGGCAGGAGGGGGCCTTGGCTTGATTTCGGGGCTTTCAGGGGATATGAAAGAGGCTTCTTTTCAGGAGTGCAAAGCGAGGCCTGTTGGGTGAAGCCACTGCTTGCATGATAATAACAGCTCATAATGCCTCTCTTCAGAAAGGGAGCTTCGTAGCCAGAGGAGGGTGACCGGGCCAGGAAGCTGTTCCGCATTCAGGTCCCAAGGGGAAGTGAGGGGGCAGGTCCACCTCTCTGGGTAGCCCCACCCACATGGGGGTGAACACCAGGTGTGACTTCAGGCCTTTTTCAGCTGGAGATACGAAGACCTTCCCAACACCTGAAGCCAAGAGCAAGGCTGGCAGCCTGGCCCGGAGGCTGGGCTACTCAGGCCCCCACCTTCCCCCATCCCTCCTTCTTCCAGATGGTTGGTGGCACCAATGGAAGGAGGAACGTTCAAGAACCCCCAACGGGAGGTCTGGCCACCATCAACAGCGGGACAGTTGGTGTGAGCCCCGAACAGCTTGGCACATCCCCTAAGCCCCGGCCACTCTGAGGAAACTCGCCGTGTGTGCCCATTTGTCTGGTGGGTAGTGCTTGTCCCCTAACTGCTCGGTGTGACCTCTGAGGTGAAGGTCAGTCCTCTTTTCTGTGCCTGGAGCCAGGACAGCAGTGAGGTGGAGATACTGTGACCTCCAGGCCTCTGCTAAGGCAAAACTTCCTCAGGAGCTCACGTGTTAGACAGGCATTTACTGAGCAACTACTGTGTGCCTTGGCCAGGCACTGAGGCACCACGGTTGGTGCCCCCTCAAGGAGAATTTGGGAGAGAAAACCGGAAAATGATCACACTGTGTGACAAAAGTTTGGCTTGGGGATGCACAGGAGTTAGGAGAGTACCCAGGAGGGGCTTGTAATACAGACTGGGAGCCCCGGAGCTTCCTGGAGGAACTCTGGACTAGGAAGATGTCAAAGCTGAGGGGGAAGGTGGGGAAGGCATGTGCTTTGGGTATGTGCACAGGCCCAGAGTGGGGAGAAAGCAGGGCCATGAGGGAGCTCAGTGGCATCCACGTGGTCAGAGTGGTGGACGGCGGGCAGTGAAGAGAAGATGCAGGAGGGGTGGCAGCAGGAGCCAGTCATCTGGTGCCCTGCAGACTGGACAAAGGAGTGTGCTTCCCTTCTGCCACCCCACTGCCTGGAATGTGGATAAAAGTGCTGGCACTGTGGCCACCACCTTGGGTCATGAGGATGAAGGCCACAGCTGGGGAGGGAGAGGGTAAGCTTGCAGGAGCCTGGACCCTTGAGGGCCAGGTGAGCCACAGACAGGTTTTACAAGCAGCAGGGAGACAATCAGATCTGTACTTCAGAGAGGAAAGGTGTGTGCAGCATGGGCCGGGGAGCCAGATGGAAGCAGGGAGCCGAAGCGGGGCCAGGTAGGAGATGGTGCAGCCCGAGGGAGCACAGGTGGAGGGAAGAGGAAGTGGCTGAGGCTTCTCTGAGTGATGGGTGGACCTGCCCCGACTTGGGAGCCAGCAGGCTGAGCCAGCACCCCGCTCACCTGCACACTGAGCTGCCCGATCTCCAGCTCCAGCTGCCGCACCTTGGCCTCACGCTCGGCCACCATGGCCCGCAATTGGGCCACCAGGCTGCTGCTCTGCTGAGCCTCGCTGTTGAGCTGCTGGTCTAGGCGGTGCTGAGACACTCGCGTCTTCTCCTCCTGCAGACTCAGGCTGCTCAGAATCTCCTGGAGCTGCTTCAGCTGGTCCTGTGGGGCCGGGTGGGAGGGTGGGCAAGGGGAGCCACAACTCTCGATAGAGAAGGACAAGAGAAGACCAGCAACCCACCCCTTCCTTTCTCCTCGGGAACCTAACAGTGGGACGCTGGTGTTCCCTTGAGAAGGAAGAATACTTTGCCTGCCCTCAGCGGGCATTCAAACAAGTTTTCCTGTCCTCAGCTTCCTTCTCCTTGAGATCAGGTTAAGAAGGACATCCAAGGGGCTTCCGGGAGCCCCATCCAAGGAGATTTTGTGATCAGATATGTCTGGTTTGAATTCAGTTGTGTGGCCTTGGATGACTTACCTAGCTGTGAAATTGGATTATGTGTTCTTAAGGGTTATCTTCCCTGGAAGAGGAAGTGGCAACCCATTCCAATACTCTTGCCTGGGAAATCCCATGGACAAAGCAGCCTGGCAGGTGACTCACCATCATAAACCACACCCCAAGACCCCAGAAGGGTGTGCTGTTGCTACCACACAGACAGGGATATCCACTGGCCCCCCTCAGTCATCCTTTCCATTCCTCCACGAAAAATAACCCAGGGTGTAACCACATCTGGCCGGCTCCCCCATCCTCTTCTTCTTCCTTTGGGGTCCACAGGCTCAGTGGCTCATGGCTGGCATCAGCCTCTCACAGCAGGTCCGCTGCTGGCCCTCCGGCAGCCTCTATGCTGCTCCCATGCCCAGCGCCAGGCTTTGGGGCTGGGCCCAGCAGAGCAACGAGCTCCCGGGTTATGTGGGTGGCATGTTGGGGCACATGAGGACTCTGGGGGCTGGGACTGGGTCACAGGTCTCTGGTTGGGGTGGGGGCCCCAGAGGTGACTGTACCATGAGGGCGTCGATCAGCTCATCGTCATGCCGGCCCTTCTCCACAAGGGTCCCCATCTGACTCCTGAGGGTCTTCACTTCGCTCGACAGCACCTTGTTCCGGGACCTCATGCCCTCAAACTTCTTTTTCAGCTCTTCGAGCTCTCTCTGGAGGGCATCCCGCTCTGCCGCAAGTTTCTGTAATCAGAGGGGGCAGTCACAGGCTGCAGGGCTGAGTGGGACCCTGGGTCACGGCTGAGCCTTCACTGCCACTCACTGATGAGGCCAGAGCAGAGAGGGTTTGGGACCCCATGGACTGCAACCCACTAGGCTCCTCTGTCCATGACATTCTCCAGGCAAGAATGCTAGAGTGGGTTGCCATCTCCTCCTTCAGAGGATCTTCCTGACCCAGGGATCGAACCCACATCTCTGGCATCTCCTGTATTGGCAGGCGTGTTCTTTCCCACTGAGTCACTTGGAAAGCCCCAGTGTGTCTTCTGAGGACCCTCAATCCCTGCCTGGGTGGCAAAAAGAGAAAAGCTATGCTTCAGTGGACAACACTAAGCCTAACGTTCAAACTGAAGTGTCTCACCCCATCAAGAGCTAGTTTCAGGCCCAGCATCTCCACAACAGCCATAGTGGGGCCACTCTGATATTCATGAAGTGGGCTTGGGGTGAGGAACCAGTCAGGCCACTCAGGGTGGACCAGCAGGGCGTGAGGAACATGCCAAGAGGTGACCCCGAACCTCAGAGCCTCTGAGTCTTCACAGATGTGGTCATGGTCTCCCAGCTCCACGTGCCCCTGACCTCCTGCCGGGCACACGTACCTCCCATCCTTCCTGTTTTTCCCTCTCCAGGTTGCGGATCCGCAGAAGATTTTTCTCCTGGGCCGACAGCTTCCTTGGGTCAGGATAGACAGACAGCTCACTGGCTGTTTCTTCGCACTGGCTCCGGGTCTGTCCCAGCTGTTTCTCAAGCTCTCGAACCTGAAGGTGGTTCCACAACAGGTCTGCAGTCAGACTCGACCCCTCAGAGGGGCCGCCCTGTGACGCGATGGATGCATGACCCCCCCAGACAGACGACACGGCAGTTCCAGATGGGTGTGGAGGCCCCTAGGAGAGGGACTGTGGGGGGGGGGGAGGGTTGGAAGGGGTGTGTGGCAGCATCCTGAGCAGAGCAAGGGAAGACACCAGAGAGGCTTTTCTTGGCAAACAGAAACTTCAAAGTAAATGAGAAAAATCACCCTATCTCTGAGGCCGAGAAGCAGATGTGGAGCCCTGGGAACCTGGGAGGGAAAGGACAGCAGGTCTCAGGACCAGAAATAGCTAACAGACAGGCCACCTGAGCCTGGGGACACTCCTCAGGAGGCCACGGGTTCCTGCAGGAGATGCTGCGAGGGAGGGCAGGGTGTGGAAGCTGGGAGACCAGCTCAGAGCCTCGCTGGCTGTGACTCTGCACAGATTACTTCTCTGAATCTCAGGTCCCTCATCTGTTAAGGGTAGGGGGTCTATGAGTACACCCTGTATAATGTTATGAGAATTCAGTATCCCAACTTGTCTGAGCCTGGGAATCCACAAGACGTTTCTTGGGGTGACAAATCTTGGGGCCCACTCCAGGGGAAGAACCCTGGGATTTGCATTTTAAACAGGTGCTATAGATGATTTTTAGTTTAGGCAGCTTTGAGAAACCCCAAAATGGCCTGGGGGAAGCCCTCAGCACAGGGCAGGTGGAAGTCATCCTACAGAACAATGGCTTTATCACTTGGAGCTTAATGTGGATAACCCCTAGGGCCCTTCTAACCCTGATTTCTGTGTCAACACAACATAAATGGTGTGACCCTGAAAGTGTTAGTCACTCAGTCGTGTCCGACCCTTTGCCACCGTGTCAACTGTAGCCCACTAGGCTCCTGTGTCCATGGCCAGGAGAAAAATTCACTGGGATCCCTGGTAAAGGGCTGCAGGATCAGCGCCCTCGTGTGGCACTGTGTGGTAATTCCATTTAAGCGCTAAAGAACACTTGCTTTTTTTTTTTTTTAAGAACACTTGCTTTTAACCATATATTTACACAGCTTTACAGCACTAACAATAATAACTAAAGTGCTGAGTGCTTATTATGGCCAGGCACTGTGCTGGGTGCTTCCCAAACATTATTTTGTCTAACCCATAACAATCCTACAAAGAAGGTATTATTATCTTCATTTTAAAGGTGCGGAGACTGAGACACAGAGATGAAGAGTTTTGTTCAAAGACACCAACATGTAGACTAATGACTGGGGCCAGACTCAAACTCAGGTCTCTGGAAGCTCAAGGCCACCCACTGGTTGTTAATTACAGTTTTTTGGAGACCTCTTCATTTGGCTTCAAGGATCCCACAGGAGACCCTGAGGGTAAAAGCCACTGGAGAAGCTGGGGTGAAGCTGAACCTGCACGTGGCAAATAGTGGAAGTGGCCCACCTAACTGCGCGTCTGTTAGTTGCTTGGCCCAGCTATCCTCAGACAGCGTTTCCTCCATGCCAGGCACTGCGGTAAGCAATTTACACATGTGCACGCAATCAGTCCCCCCACAACCTGAAGGGTAGATGCTGTCATTATCCACAGTACAAAGAGGAGGAAACTGAGACACACAGATGAAGCAGCTTGTCTGAGGCCACACAGTTGGTGGGTGGAGAGCTGATATTTGCTGTTTTAAAATATATATATATTTATGTATTTGGCCGCACCAGGTCTCAGTTGGGGCACATGTTAGTTGTGGGATGTGGGATCCAGTTCCCCGATCAAGGATCGAACCCAGGGCCCCTGCATTGGGAGCATGGAGTCTTAGCCACTGGACCACCAGGGAAGTCCCAGAGAGCTAAGATTTGAATCCAAGCAGTCTGGCTGCGGAGCCCCTACTCCCAGCCTCTTTGTTGCTGCTCAGTCACTCAGTCGTGTCCGATTCTTTGCAACCCCATGGACTGCAGTATGCCAGGCTTCTCTGTCTTTCACCATCTCCCAGAAATGCTCCAAAATATTTAGAACATAAAAAGGGAGACAAGCTAATTTTTTTTTTGGTGGAGGGTGGGGTGGGTAATTGAAACTTTCAAAAGCCTGCAAGCATTTGGACAAAACTGGAAAAAGCCTACAATAGTCATGCAAATTTACATGAACTAGGGGGAAAAAAATCTGCCTGGAGTGAAATAAATCAAAGGCTCTGGCATTTGTTGAGCGCCAGTGCCTGGCATGTAGTGTTCCATAAATGCTTGTTCATTAAACAACGAATGAAAATCAGGCTGCTTGGGGAGAATGTTAAACAGCAGCCCTGTGAGTGCGCTCCGCAGCACCTAAAGGCCTTTTTTGGGTTCTGTGTCTCTTAATGTGGGTCACCATGGGTCTTTCTAGGGCATCTCAAGCCTTACGTTCAGGGCCGGGAGGAGTCTGATGACTCACTCACCTTGCTCTGCAGGACGAGGATCTGTTGAGCCCGACCCCTCCAGGTCCCAGGCGAGGACAGGAGCTGCTGGATGTTCACATCTTCCCCAACCTCACTAGTCAAAACCTGAAAAAGGTGGGGCCTTCAGTATGACCCAAAGCACAGTATGTGCAGAAACAGTGCTGCGTGCCTGGCATTCCCAGAAGACCCGGCCTCCACCTGCACAACCACCCCCGTCTCCCCCCTCCCCACCTCAAAGGCCAGTTGACCACGCTATAGAGCAGCTCTCCCTGGGAAAGCAGTAAACCCACCTTCCCCAGCACTTCCCAGTGATGCTCAGAGCAGACAAGGAACTGGTGACAGTGCCCAGGCGGGGCCGCCTGCTCCTGACATATTCTGGGATGAGTGAATCACAAAGTTGACCAAGACCTGCTTCCTAAATCTGTTCACCTGTCACCCTGAACTGAGATTGTTTTGGAGGTTACAGGGACGGCCTCACCACAGGGCCTTGCCCTATGTGCAGAGCCACAGACAAGGGGCCATGTCTGAGTGCAGCAAGGCAGGGGCCTACCAAATGTCACTTGGGGATATTTGCTTCCAGAAGGGCCCAGATTTGTGGTTGTTACAGGGAGATGTTCAGGCTCGACCTCAAGGCTTTGAGGTAGAAAGAGTACACCCCAGCTTGTGCCCTGGGCCCCTCTGTAGCCTGTCACGGAAACTGATCTAGCGTACCAAGTCTCTGGTGCTTGTTTCCACAATAGAGCTCTGTTTTGGAAATCTTGGCTGGTCTGAGTGGTTCCAGCAGGGAAGACAAATGCCAGAGAATTCACTATGTAAATAAAAATAAATAATGAACCAGCTGGGCCTGCCTCCCAAGTCTGAGCATTTTCCTTTGAAAGGGGCCTTTAATCCACAAACAACCTTTCCGTTTTCTAATATTAGAGACAGCAGAGGACAGGAGGTGGATCTTGGTAGGCTTCCAAGTCCAAGGTGGCTTATTAAGGAGACACTCAGGGTCTGTTGGGGGACACATAGCACAGGGAAGGTTTAAGGGACTTTCTAGGGTGGACAGCACTGTCTTCCGTCCAGGGTTGGGTGGCACCACAAGGGCCTCTGTGCAGGGACCTGCAGGCAGCTAGCAATCCCCCTTACCAGATGGGTCTGTTTCAAGAGCTGGTGGAAGGAAGTTACTGGATCTGGAGCCTGACCCAGAACAAGCAACATGATGCTCACGGGACCAAGCTCCTGAACGGAAGGCATTGTCCAGCCGTGCCCTTCCCAGCCCTAGTCCCAGCCATACAAGAGGACCTGAACTTTGACCCGGAAGTACCTTCTGGGCCATTCGGAGCTCCTGCTTCACAGCCTGGATCTGGTTGCGGAGGTCACTCATCTTCAAGTTTGTGGCCGCCAGCCTGTCCTGCAAGACTTTCACCTCTGGGTTCTCCGGCTGGTTGGGAAAGACAGGAGGGAGAGAGGTCACTTGAAGCCTAAATAGTAATAATACTCACAGCCCCCGTTTCTCCAGGTGTGTGCAGGTACCATGCTAAGGCTCAACAAGAGGAACCCATCTCATCATCATACCCGCTGTGAGGTAGGTCCTGTCGTCAGACCATTGTGGATGCAGAGCAGAGGCTGGTGGAAGGTGACCCCTTGGCTTGAGGGACCTGGTATAGGGGAGCAGGGATGTGGATCCTGGCAGCCCAACTCTGGGGCCTGAGCCCTGTGCTCAAGTGTGGCCCACACACGTGTGGACACCTGTGGTTGACCACAGACTGGGAGCATCTGGAGGAGGCTGTTCCCCACCTCCCCAGACACTCACAGGTTTGAATGGGCTGACCCTGGAGTCCCTTTAATGCCAAAGTTCTGTGAGCCTCAGGAACTTCTATTGAAGTCAGAAATGGGGAGCACATTAGCCCCCATTTTGAGAAAAATTTCATCCAAATAGTTTACATGAAATATTATTATTTAAAACTGAGAGACTGGGATCACAGCAAATCCGCTCTTACTCAGGATGAAGAGGGAACGGGTTTATTTATAGAAGCCTGCCCTAGCTTGGCAGGGGGGGCCACAACCATTCTAACTCAGAGCCTCCCTCTCCTAGAATCGTCAGACTGGGCCTTGGGCTCCCTTTCCTGGCAGTAAGCTCACTAAATAGAAATAAGGACCCAGGGTTTCCCTGGAGGCTCACTGGTAAAGAATTTGCCTGCCAATGCAGGAGACACGGGTTCGATCCTTTATCTGGGAAGATCCCACATGTGGCGGAGCAACTGCGCCCATGTGCCACAGGTACTGAGCCTGTGCTTTAGAGCCCAAGAGGTGCAGCTCCTGAAGCCCGTGCGCCCTAGTGCTCTGCAACAAGAAAAGCCACCCAGTGAGAAGCCTGCACATCGCAACTAGAGAAAAGCCCTGCAGCAGTGAAGACAGCACAGCCAAAAATAAATAAATAAATGAATAACATCATTTTTTGAAAAAAGAAATAAGGACCAGTTTAATCCCCCAGTGCTCCATTTCTGTGGTATAAAGAATTGCAGGAACTATGAAAACTCTGCCTGTTAGAGTTCTTAGCAGTGTCTTTTTTTTAAATAATAATATTTCATGTAAACTATTTGGATGAAATTTTTCTCAAAATGGGGAGCTAATGTGCTCCCCATTTCTGACTTCAATAGAAGTTCCTGAGGCTCACAGAACTTTGGCATTAAAGGGACTCCAGGGTCAGCCCATTCAAACCTTTTCCATAGGTGGTGAAAATAAGTTCCTGAAAAGGGAAATACATGCCCTTTCAGGCACACAGCTGGCTGAGGTGACAGCAGTAGGGTTAGAAGCCTGGTCCTTCCCTTGCACCAACTGATTCTCCAAATTTAAGCTGCTGCTGATGCCCTGGCATGGTGGCAACAGGTACGCTGGTTGGTGGGCTGAGAGTCCCACTGGCAGTGACGCCGAGACCATCTGCTCCTGTCCCAAGACATCAAGTGGGGTAAACTTCTGGGAAACAGGGTGGATACCGCAGCAGCTTTCTGAATTTTTCTTAGTAGGCACAGATTAAAACCTCCGGGGAATGCTAGTGAAAGATAGACCCCAGGAGACTGGGGGTGGGGAGCTCCATGGACCCCAGAGGTTCTGGGCAGCCCCTGTGAAAACCACTGATCAAAGCAACTAGACCTGCACACACAGCCAGGAAAGCCTGGACTCACTGGGTCTCCTCATCTAGGAAATGCTTGCGTCCTCACAGCGCCACCATGAGGCTGAATAGAGTAACCAGTGTGAGCAGAATTTGCAACCTGAGAATTTAGGCAAAACACAAGGGCGTCTTTTTTTTAATCTAATTTTTTGTCTGTCCTTCCCCCCGTCTGGCTGTCTGCCATCCCTTCCCACTGTTGTTGGGGGCCTGTCTGCCCCCTGCTAAGGTGCTGCTTTGAATCTTCCCTGGGTTAGGAAGCAGCAGCCCCTGCCTGACAACCCCCTCCCGCCCTATCCCCCAGGCTCTGGTGGGTGGTGGTGCAGGAGCTGAGAGAGCACTTGAGAGCATGAGGGCACAGAAAGGGCACTCAGATTGCATCTCGATCTGGAGCCCGGGCAACCTCTCCAAGGCTCATTTTCTCATCTGTGAAATGGGGGCATCTTATACCAGCCCCTGGGGTACCTGTGAGTGTTGATGGGATAATGCATGTAAAGGGTGCTCCCTGGGGCAGATTCTGACAGAGGGTGATGCCCAGGGGGCATAACTTGGCTTGGGTCGGCAGCTGGCAAAGGTGGCTGAAGGTTAGATGGTGTTCTGGTGAGGGCATCAACCCATCTGTTCTGCCAGGCTCCACACCTCACCCCCAACCCGGGAAGCTGTGCCAACCCACCTCCTTGGCATTTCAGAGCTGTTTCTGCCCAGAGTGAGATACCACAGGCTTTCTGGGGGTCGTGGCTTTTTCCCCTGAAGGAATACCTGAAACGGTGTCCAGGGGGAGCAGACAGTGCCAAGGCCGCATAAAATAACAGCTTCACGAGGCCCCATGCAGGGAGAGGGAGTTCAGCTCTACTCTGGAATGCACTCGGAGCTCTGGGCCCGGACGGGGGTGAGCCCGCAGGCTATGGAGCATGGCCCAGGCCTGGGTTGGCCTGAACAGTCTAATGAGAGGGACATGGCTATTGTTCTTGCTCTCAATAGAAGAGGCCTGGGAAGACTCGTTGCCGGGAGCCAGCACGGGCCATCCCACCCATGACAAGGTCATGTGGAAGAGAACTGTTAAGCAAGGCTTCAGGACTCGAGGGGCTCCCTAGACCAGCTCGAGCATCTACCCCAAAATCAGAATCTGTCTTACTGTTTTGTGCCTTTCACCAACTCTCCTGACATTAACGGGGGCCTATCCCCAACCACCTTTCTCTGGAGAAAATCAACTTAGGGCTCTAGCTAATAAATCTCCTGGACATGAGAGGAATATTTCAAATCAAACCCCCTCTGTTAGCATTCCAGCTTGCTTGGCAGGTTTATCCAGACTCTTGCAGCTATGCATATGATTGTTCACAGCCTCCCAACTGTGAGAGGCACGGGAAGCCTAAAACATAGAGCCTTTCAAAGAGTTAAAAGTTATTAGAGTAGTGCTGGTGTAGGATTTCATTATTGGGCCAATGCTTGTTGCTAAGTTCCCATATCTCTTATCCACTGTGCACCTGGGAGTGCATTAGTTAACATAGTTGGAATGTAAGAAAAACAAGTGTAGCCTTGAAATTAACCACATCAGACTTTTGAGCTAATTGGTTTTTTCTTGTAACTCAGTGCACCTTTGCTCCGTGAGAAATGTAACTCTGTTTAGCATTTTCTGAGGCTGATATAGATTAGAAATATAAAGAAAAAACACTTTGAAGGAAAATAAGTTTTCTGGTTGAGCAGCCTTTATCGAAAGAGGGTCATAAAATGTTCACAGGCCTCCAAGGCCAGAAGATAATGTACACAACATCATTTATGGGAAAAATTTGCAGAAAAAAATCCTGGTTTCAATAAGGACAAAACTGCTAGAATGTTTGGGCTGACTCTGTATGACCTTGCATCTTTCATTTCCCTCTATGTACAAGTTAAGGTATAAAAGTCCCTTTTGAAAATAAAATAATGGGCCTCACTCGAAGAAGCTTGATCACCCCGTGTCTCTTTCTTTTTTTTCTTCTTTCTTTCTCTCTCTTACTCTCTTTTTCAGGCTGATCCCTTGGAGTATAGAGGTCCGCCGTGTCTACTTATTTGCCTGGGTTTCTAAGACCTGAACAGGAAGGCGCCCTGCGCCTTCACTCCCTCAGGAGACCGGGAGGGCACCTGTGGCCTTACGTAGACGGTGCAAGTCTCTTGTCTCGAGACTTTATTGATTTTCTGTGTAAACCAAGAAACATCAGCCTCTTTCTCTCCTCTATTCCTCTCTCATTCATTCATTCGCCAACGCCGTTTCTCCTTCGGGTTCCCCTGGATCCTGCGGGGGCTGGACCCCGGCAGCTCATGTCCTGAGGAGTGGAGACTGCAGCCCACCACCCACGCTTCCATCAGAAACCTCCCAGGCTCCCTGCTGCCAGAGAATGAAGTTGGAACTCCTCCCCCAGCTACTGTCAAGGCTTCCTTCCGCAGGTGACCCCACCCCAGCTTTGTTTGGATTATGTTCCCCTCTTCCTCCTCATGGGCCCTGGGCTGCAGCCAAATGTCGTCTAACTGATGCCCAGCTAACAAACAGAATAGAAACAGTGACGCTTTCCTGCTCTGAGCTCGCACTGCTTCTGCTAGAAGGGCCACCCCTACCTTCCTACTCCAGCAAGGCCACCTCAGGAAGCCCTTGCCCATACCACCTCCTGGCTGCCTCAGATGAAGTGCATTCCCTCTGTGAACTCCGAGTCAGGGGGCTCTCCCTGAGGGCCCTGACCCCACCTCCATCCTTCAATATGCCTATTCATTGCCTCTATTGAACCCCCTTGTGGACAGTGGCTGGTCTTTGATTCTCTGTGTTACAGAAAATTCCATCAGGCTCAACAAGTGACCAAATGAGCAGTTTCCCACCCAGCACAGTGCCAGTCAGAGATGTGGATGTATATGGGGCAGCTTAGCAGCATCCCCTAGAGCTGGGAAAAGTGCTGAATGACACCCAGTCTGGCCCCCGCTGAGGGCGGAGCCCCTTCACTGCCTCCCTAGCAATGAGACAGGTCTACACAAGACTAGCCTTCAAGAGATACGTCACCCTGTACATGGAGGGGCCCATCACTGTACACTGAGGAGAGGGCTGAATTCTCCTTGAGACAGCCATGAAGTGGCTTGACCCTGAGTCATAGACAACAGGGGAGATCAGGTGGAAAAGGGGGCACTGAACTGGGAGTACTAAGGCTTGGATTCCAGTTCACCAACTCATTTGGCTTAAGAAAACGATGGGGGGATTTCCTTGGCTGTCCAGTGATTAGAACTTGGTGCTCTCACTGCTGGGGCTCCGGGTTCAATCTCTGGTCAGGGAACTAAGATCCCATAAACCATGTGGTGCAGCCAAAAAAAACAAAAACAAAAAACAGTGGGGAGGCCTCCTGGGATGTTCTTGAGTGTGTACTCAGTTGCTCAGTCATGTCTGACTCTTTGTGACCCCATGGAATGTAGCCCATCAGGCTCCTCCGCCCATGGGGATTCTCTAGGCAAGAATAATGGAGTGGGTTGCCATGCCCCTTCTCCAAGGGATCTTCCCAACCCAGGAACTGAACCCACATCTCCTCTGTCTCCTACACTGACAGGCAGGTTCTTTACCACTGAACCACCTGGGAAGCCTGTTCTTGAGACTCTGAGCAATTTATTGTCTGGCTTGGGTTTAGTGCCCCTATCCAGTAGCCCACTGGGTCAGACTGCCTTCCTTTCATGGAGTTGTAATTCCCATGTCCTAGGTTTCATGGAGGCTCATTGGCTAAATAAAAATGGAATCTTGGAAACAGCCCCCATTCCCAGTAATCACTTTTACTCTGTAGATTTGGAGTTCCACCAAGGGAAGACTTCCCACAATATGGACTGCCTCCCTCCAAAACCAGGGTTCCATTGAGGATGAGTGAGCTCCCTGTCCCTGGGGTAAGGCAGAGGCTGGATGTCTCCCCATTGAGGAGGCTGTAACAGAGATCCTTCATGGCTGGGCTGAGAGCAGGAGGCCAGCTGCACCAGGCCTTCCCTCCTGATCCTGAAATTCTAGGATTCCAGGGTCCTCAGGCCCCTACTGACCTCCCTGTCTGGGAACTAAATCAATTAGACCCTCACTGGCCTTCCCTGGGGCATTCCTGGCCTCAGATGGTAGACTTGGTCACTGCGCCCTGATGGCTACTCTAAGGATGCTGCTTGCAGTGGTGGCACCGGCTCAGCAATGGGGTGGAGGTGGACCCTGGAGAGAGACACCTGCGCCCCCATGGAAGAGGGGGGCCCAGGCCCATGGCTGCCTCACACACTCTCCAGCACAGAAGGGAATTCATACCAAGACTCTGTCTCCCATCTGGGTCCTTGGTGGCTTGGCTCCCGTGTCAGTGGGTCCCTTGGCTGGCAGCCTGGCCTGGGCTATCTGCAGCTGAAAAAGCAAACCTGGCACTTAATATTTAATTCTGCTCAGGGGTTGCGGCACCTTGCGGGAAGTGCTCTGGTGCTGCCGTCGGATGTGCGGTCACCGATCTCAGTAGCCTATCTCTTCAGCTCACTTTAAGGCCCATTAATGGAAGAACTGTCCTTTACAAGCTGCTCTGCGATGGGAAAGGCTTTAATTGATTGTTTGCCCCATTCCCCAGTCACAGAGCGGAACAGCCCTAGGATTCATGAACAGCTTAACAAATAATGATTCTGCAGCCATGGTCTGCATCTAACAACAGCCTGGGAGACATAAAAGGAATTACGGACTTCACCTTGCACTTGAGGAAGCAAGGTCAGAGACGCTAAGAAACCTGCCCGACAGGCTTGTGGCCTGGTGGCCAAGACCGCTGTTATATACTGACCCTTTAAGGGCTTTCCAGGTGTCCTTCACACCAAGACCACCCCTGTCTGACATGGTTGGGCACGACCCACTTTCCCACCTTTTTGACCTCACCTTGCTCCATGCTTGGCCACATTGGCCCTCTTTCAGGCCTTTATCCATATTTAGGTCCTTTGCACCTGCTGGGTCCTCTTTCTGGAGGCCCCTGCCTCAACCCTCTGAGTCTGGCCCCTTCTCATCCTCTAGGGACCCAATGCACATGCTACCTCCTTGAAGGGGCCCTTGATGCTGGTCTGACTCCAGGAGGAAAAGAATCAGGCCTATTTTGCTCCTCACAGTCTCCCCAGGGCCTGGCACAGAGCCTGAGATGGTTCTCAAAAAAATTTTTGTTATAGAATAAAGAAGCTCTAATGCAATGCCAAGTATAATGACTGAGGAGGGTTTTGGAGAACAACAGAACTGGATTTGAAGTCTGGCACCACCACATGCTGTGTGACTTGAGAAAGCTTCTTAACCGCTGCCAGCCTCAGCTCCTCCAGCCACATAAGGAGAAGCTATGCACGTAGGTTCATTCCAGCTCCTGAAGGACCATGAGCCACTGGGGCTGTGCCCTCGCTCAGCTGGAGGCGTTTATGATGAGCTGTGAGAGGGCAAGGGCAGCAGAGAGGGAAGGTGGACGAACATGGGACGAACTGATGGAATGTTCCTGGTTCTAGCTTCAAGTTAGCCAGAATCCCTGATCATGTATCTAACAACATCTTTCTGGTGCTAACTACCTGATAGGCTCTGTTTTAAGCATTTTACAACATTAAGACATTTAATCCTCAGAAAACCTTGAGGTGAGCACCATCATCACTGCCGTATGACAGGTGGAGGAAACAGGCACAGGGGGACTGTAACTGGCTCAAAGTCACAACGCAAGTCGGTGGCGGAGCTGACATTCACACCTGGGTGGTCAGGCTCCAGGCTTGCATCGTCTCCAGTGTGCTGGATTACCTCTCCAGGCCTGCTTCCTCCTTGCTTCCCAACAGTCCCCTCTCAGGATGTGACAGACTGAGCGACTCAGGGCAAACACTGACTCAAAGTCCTCGCGAAGGACCCAAAGCATGTGAGTGCATTCCCTCTCTGGAGCAGTGGCGTGGGGTGTGAGGATCCCCCAGGGCAGGGGCACCTGAGATTCCTCACCTCCTGCTCCAGCTCCTGGATGCGCTTGCTGAGCTGCCGCACTCTGGTCTTCGTGCCCTCGGACTCTGCCATCAGCACCCGGTTCTTTTTGGATAGCTCGACGATTTTGGTGGCAATCACATCCCCAGCCACACCAGCCGTCCCTAAAATGAAGGGAAACGGCGAGATCCATTAAAAACACAGGCCTGCATGTTTGAACAAGCTTGCTGCTGCTGACCTGGGCCAGGCAGTGACTGGGGAAACAAGGAGTAGCTGACCTCGGCCACCTCATGTCTGTTGAAGAGGATGAGGACATGTGAGGAGAAAGAACCTGGGGAAGGAAACGAAACCTAGAAGTACAGATGGTCCAGTGGTGAGTTTTGTGGTTATGTTTCCCTCCCAGGACTCAAAAGCATTACAAATCCTGGAACTAGACATCAGAAAGAGGTCAAAGTGATCTGCCCTCTCTCGTCCAAAGGGCAGGCAGTGGGCTCAGAGCGAATGGGGGACATCCTCTTCTTTTGCTTATTCTTTCCCAACTCTGTCTCCAGACAAGCCCCACTATTTTTTAAAATAATTTTAATTAATTTATTTTTGACTGTGCTGGGTCTTCATTACTGCAGCAAGCAGGGGCTACTCTCTAGCTGCGATTCCTTCTCAACGCGATGGCTTCTCTTGCTGCAGAGCGTGGGCTCGAGGATGCATGGGCTTCAGTCGGCGCAACACCTGTGCTCAGTAGTTGTGGCTCCTGGGCTCTAGAGCACAGGCTCAATAGTTGTGGTGCATGGGCTTAATTGCTCTGAGGCATGTGGGATCTTCCCGGATCAGGGATTGAACTAGCATCTCCTGCACTGGCAGGTGGAATCTTTATCACTGGGCCACCAGGGAAGCCCAAGCCCTACTCTTGAAGCTGCCAACCCCATGATAATAGGGGCAGCAGTAAATGGGCAAGCGCAGAAATGCTAAAATATCTTGGTAAATAGAATATTGTATATCATTAAGTTCTTTAAAATATGTATTAATATAATTCAGTTCAGTTCAGTCGCTCAGTCGTGTCTGACTGTTTGCAACCCCATGGACGGCAGCACGCCAGGCCTTCCTGTCCATCACCAACTCCTGGAGTTTACTCATACACAGGTCCATTGAGTCAGTGATGCCATCCAACCATCTCATCCTCTGTCATCCCCTTCTCCTCCCACCTTCAATCTTTCCCAGCATTAGGGTCTTTTCAAATGAGTCAGTTCTCCACATCAGGTGGCCAAAGTATTGGAATTTCAGCTTCAACATCAGTCCTTCCAATGAATATTCAGGACTGATTTCCTTCAGGATGGACTGCTGGATCTTCTTGCAGTCCAAGTGACTCTCAAGAGTCTTCAACACCACAGTGCAAAAGCATCAATTCTTTGGTGCTCAGCTTTCTTTATAGTCCAAATCTCATATCCATACATGATGACTGGAAAAACCATAGCTTTGACTAGATGGATCTTTGTTGGCAAAGTAATGTCTCTGCTTTTTTAATATGCTGTCTAGGTTGGTCATAGCTTTTCTTCCAAGGAGCAAGTGTCTTTTAATTTCATGGCTGCAGTCACCATCTGCAGTGAAAAAGTCTTTCACTATTTCCACTGTTTCCCCATCTATTTGCCATGAAGTGATGGGACTAGATGCCATGATCTTAGTTTTCTGAATGTTGAGTTTTAAGCCAACTTTTTTCACTCTCCTCTTTCACTTTCATCAAGAGGCTCTTTAGTTCTTCTTCACTTTCTGCCATAAGGGTGGTGTCATCCATATATCTGAGGTTATTGATATGTCCTCTGGCAGTCTTGATTCCAGCTTGTGCTTCATCCAGCCCAGCGTTTTTCATGATGTACTCTGCATAGAAGTTAAATAAGCAGGGTGACAATATACAGCCTTGACATACTCTTTTCCCTATTTGGAACCAGTCTGTTGTTCCATGTCCAGTTCTAACTGTTACTTCCTGACCTTCCTACAGATTTCTCAAGAGGCAGGTCAGGTGGTCTGGTATTCCCATCTCTTTAAGAATTTTCCACAGTTTGTTGTGATCCACACAGTCAAAGGCTTTGGCATAGTCAATAAAGCAGAAGTAGATGTTTTTCTGGAACTCTCTTGCTTTTTTGATGATCCAACGGATGTTGGCAATTTGATCTCTGGTTCCTCTGCTTTTTCTAAATCCAACATCTGGAAGTTCACGGTTCACGTATAATGGTTGAAAGCAAATATGATAGCATTCCCTGATGAGATTTTCAACATATACAGATACAATACTTAAGAGTTATACTGTAAGGGGGAGGGTAAAGGGATCCATATGGTGGTAAAGTTTCTTCATCCCACTTGAGTGGTAAAATAATATTTCTAAGTAGGCCATGAAAGTTATGTGTGTTGTAAGCACTAATGCAATCATCAAAGAATTGTACAAAGAAATGGAAAAACTAAAGCAAACACGAAAAATCCAGCCAAAGGAAAACCAGTTTATCAGCTGTCAGCAGCCTGGTTTAAAAACATGAACTAAGCCTGTCAAACTTTCCTCTTCAAAACATGAAGGCATCTCCTTTCCCCCTGGAGCCTCTCAGCCTTGAAAGATAGCCTTGCAAAAGCTGCCCCTTTGCATCTGAAACCCAAGCCAGGTTAGGTGTTACCTTCTCTTTGGTATAGCTTTATTTTAGACAGAAAAGACCAAAGAATGGAGGGAGGCATAAGAGTTTTTAAGATACCAAATTCTCCTTGCTTTTTAATTCAGCACTAGTCCTCTATGTACACCTACTCTTAAGGGCATTTACTAGCAAAGGCAGAGGGGGACGCTCTGGCAGATGCCAGGTGAGGCGTATTGCCCTCTGTGATTGGTGACACCAACTTTGTACTTTCTTAGTCAGCCACCTGGGAATTGCTCAATGCATGGAGCAGAGGACAGCCAGGGCCAAGGTCTCCACCAGATGTGTAAGAATAAGGTCTAGCTTAGAACCACAGAGTCAGTGGTCAATGTCCAGTCCATACCCACAGGGCTAACATACCCAAGGTCCCTAACAGGCCCATGGGGTCAAGGTCTCAAGCAGTAGAGCCAAGGTCCCAGCCAGACCTGAAGAGACAAGGTCCATTCTAGATGCTGCTGGATTCCAGGAAATCCCCCGGGAACAGCCAAATTCCCTGTCTGGTCTACCCTTCTGGCCCAGTAACAGCAAGAGGTATAGAGTAAATGCCTACTTTTACTGGGGCTTGTTTCACGTCCATGTTGGAGCCCGAGTATCGAGATAGGATGGATGCCATCAGCCCACCGAACGTGCAGCAGACGCCATGGGGAACTGTCATGAGTCCCAGCGGGCTCACCCACACTGCCTGAAATGCCTGTCCTCTGCTTCTGCTGCTCCCGGTTCCTGGCATGCTGGCCCACCCTGCCTGCTCCATTCCTCTCCCCATCCCTCATTTCTGGGACTTATCTGGACAAGCTTGATTACAGCTGACCTTTGCACTCTCTCTTCACACCTGCCCTCTGGAACTTGCTGTTTGTCTGCCCTGTAGGCTTCATGGCGGCTGGGCCAGCCGACCTGGACTTCAGGGTAGGAACTGTCATAACAGCGGTGCAGTTACCTGTAAAAGCAAATCTGTCTTCTTCTATTTTCTTTTTGAGATGTTTGATTTCAAACTCCCTCTCCTTCAGCAACTTATATAATCGCCCATTCTCATCCACTGTTTCCCTGAGTTGATCCCGAAGCTGTTCGATCTCATCTTCAAGCACCCTGCAAGGGAAAGGCAGAATCACAGGGGGCTCAGGCCTCTGTGGCCCAGTTTTGTTGTCCCTGGCTGGGTACTGGGTGGTGACTAGAACTGGTCTGTATAAAACAGGAATGAGGAATTGAGGGGAATCTCAATGAGCAGATTTTTAGCATACTGTTCTCAAAACAATGATCAAGGACACATGCACATAAATGAAAGGAGCAACAAGCTCCGAATGCTATAGTTTACTCGGGGTTCAACAGAGCTATGTAAATACTCCTTTTCAGCATCTATGGAACATGCATAAAAATATAGGCTTCAAAGGCAATCTTAGCAAACTCCAAATAATGAGCATCATGCAGATCATTTTCTTTAATATTAGTTATCTAAAATTAGAAATCAATACTAAAAAAGGGCAAAAATTCAGAAAAGAACTCCAAAGTTGTCATATGCTTGGAACCAAACATACACATACACACACACTGCTAAATTATTTATGGGTTAAGAAGAAATCATAATGTGTATTATGAAGCATTTAGAATGGATTGACTATAGAAGCAACATATCTGAAAACTTGTGAACAGCAGCTAAAGTGATACTTGCAAGGAAATTTATAGTCAATTTTTTAAAGATTTTTTAATGCAGACCATTTTTTAAAGTCTTTATTGAATTTGTTACAATATTGCTTCTGTGTTTTTATAATTTAAAATTATTTATTTTAAAATTTTTGGCTGCACTGGGTCTTGGTTGCTGTGTGCAGGCTTTCTTCTAGTGGTGGTGCATGGGTTTAGTTGCCCCACAGTATGTGGGATCTTCCTGGACCAGGAATTGAATCGACGTCCCCTGCACTGAAAGCTGATTCTTAACCCACTGGACCACAAGGGAAGCCCTGCTTCTCTCTTTTGTTTTAGTTTTTTGGCTCCAAGGCGTAAGTGATCTTAGCTTTCCAACAGGAATCTGCAGCTCCGGCACTGGAAGGCAAAGTCTCAACCAATGGACCACCAGGGAAGGCCCTCTAGTTTTACTTGCATATTGGATCATAGAAAAAGTATTAGAGTTCCAGAAAAACATCTACTTCTGCTTCATTGATTATGCTAAAGCCTTTGACTGTGTGGATTACAACAAACTGTGGAAAAATTCTTAAAGAGGTTGGAATACCAGACCACCTTACCTGCCTCCTGAGAAACCTATATGCAGGTCAAGAAGCAATAGTTAGAACCGGATATGGAACAATGGACTGGTTCAAAATTGGGAAAGGAGTAGGTCAAGGCTTATTTAACTTCTATTCTTATTTAACTTCTCTGCTTATATTCACCCTGCTTATTTAACTTCTATGCAGAGTACATCATGTGAAATGCTGGACTGGATGAAACCCAACCTGGAATCAAGATTGCTGGGAGAAATATCTATAACCTCAGATACACAAATGACACCACCCTTATGGCAGAAAGCAAAGAAGAACTAAAGAACCTTTTGATGATGGTGAGAGAGTGAAACAGCTGGCTTAAAATTCAACATTGAAAAAACAAAGATCATGGCATCTGGTCCCATCACTTCAAGGCAAATAGATGGGGAAACTATGGAAACAGTGAGAGGCTTTATTTTTGGGGGCTCCAAAATCACTGTGGACAGTGACTGCAGCCATGAAATTAAAAGATGCTTGCTCCCTAAAAGAAAAGCTATGACAAACATTGACAGCATATTAAAATCAGAGACATTACTTTCCCAACAAAGATCCATCTAGTCAAAGCAATGGTTTTTCTAGTAGTCATGTATGGATGTGAGAGTTGGACTGTAAAGAAAGCTGAGTGCCAAAGAATTGATGCTTTTGAACTGTGGTGTTGGAGAAGACTCTTGAAATCAAGTCCGTTGGACTGCAAGGAGATCAAACCAGTCAATCCTAAAGAAAACCAACCCTGAATATTCATTGGAAGGACTGAGGCTAAAGCTGAAGCTCCAATACTTTTGCCACCTGATGTGAAGAACTGACTCATTAGAAAAGACCCTGATGCTGGGAAAGATTGAAGGCAAGAGGAGAAGAGGACCACAAAGGACAAGATGGTTGGATGGCATCACCGACTAAATTAACATGAGTTTGAGCAAGATGGAGCATCTGGGAGATGGTGAAGGACAGGGAAACCTGGCGTATTGCAGTCCATTGGGTCACGAAGAGTTGGATACGACTGAGTGACTGAACAACAATTAGAAGACCAAAAAGGATGGTCTAAGCCTTAAGTTGAGGCCAGGGCTCTGGGTCTCAGGTTAAAGAAAGAAAGAAAAAAAAAGAAAGTCGCTCAGTCACGTCTGACTCTTTGCGACCCCATGGACTGTTGCCCACCAGGTTCCTCCAATAGGAAATCAGAATAGGCGACTGGTATTGCCTGTTTTACGTTGTCTTGCAACGCTTTTTCCAGAACTTTAAAACAGGAGAAATGTGATTGATGGGTCTGTGATTGTTTCTATCGTTAGGCACGAAACCAGCTCCACAGAGGCAGTTGCTCAGGAAGTAAATAAGTTATAGAAATTAAGCATGTGTGTCTGCTCAGCTGCTTCAGTTGTCCGACTCTTTGCAACCTATGGACTGTAGTCCGCCAGGCCCCTCTGTCCATGGGATTCTCCAGGAAAGAAATCTGGAGTGGGTTGCCATGCCCACCTCCCGGGATCTTCCCGACCCAGGGATTGAACCTGCATCTCTTACGTCTCCTACATTGGCAAGCTGGTTCTTTACCATTAGCGCCAACTGGGAAGCTCAAAGGTAACAGTAATTATTGTTGTTTTGTTTAGTTGCTAAGTCATGTCCAACTTTCTTGTGACCCCATGGACTGTAGCCCACCAGGCTCCTCTGTCCACAGGATTTCCCAGGTAAGATACTGGATTGGGTTGCCATTTCCTTCTCCAGAGGGTCTTCCCGCCCCAGGAATCAAACTTGGATCTCTTGCATTGCAGGCAGATTCTTTACCACTGAGCCACATGGGAAGCTCAACTAATTATTAGATAATGGATATTATTAATAATATTGTTGGATACCAACAGCTCAAGTATCCACAAATTCCACTTTCCGACTTGAGGAAAGATCATTTGGAAATCGATCTGGGGTTAACTTAGATCTAATATTTAGGAGCCCTATGAATTTTTTAAATTCTTGACATCTTAATTTTTTCTAATTAGCATTTTTCAGTAGAACATTGTGAAAACTGAGAAACCATGTAAAGTAGAATTTGTAGATGGAGAATAGATTCTGGGTGAAACCAGAAGCAAAGAGATAGCTCATCAACTGCTGTGATTTTTTTTTTTTTAGCAAAATGGCTAGCAAACTTTTGTATCAGTCGAGACTTCTGCTTCTAATAGGCTATATAAATCACTGCATCTGTATGAAACCGTCAAATTTAGAGCAAAATGAGAAGATTCTGGACTCTTCAACCTTTTCAACAATTATATAAAAGCAAGGAATCCATCAAGTGCTTCTTTATGAAAGGTAGGTTTATATGTCCTTATGTGTCAGGAAAGGGAATTTGGGGCAGAACAGTCTCAGATGAGGTTTGGAACAGTCTCAGATGAGGTTTGGAACAGTGATCATCTGTGAGTCATCAGAGCCATACAACTGGCTCCTCAAAAACCAATTTTTTCTTTCATGAAAGACAAAATCCAAGTGAATAAACCACACCTTGATGAATTTCAAAATTTTCCTTTTGACTTCACATGGTTTTTGAATAAATTTCGTGCCAAATTATGTCTATAGGCCCACAGACCCTCTGTCAGATGCAAGAGTCTTCAATTACAATCTCTATGTCAAAACCTCTTGAGTCTCAGTTGATAAGCACACATCTGGCCAACCAGACTGTCGAACTGTCTGCAGTCATTCTCCCCACCTTCCCTACCTCCCTGCAATGCCCCTGGGAGAGTCCAAGCTTGCATTTACCTCTGCTCAAAGCTGGTTTTCGAGTTCTGCTCCCCAGCTTGGAGGACGCTGAGGCCATCAGAGATCTCCAGGGGCTCTTTTTGGTCATCGCCTCTGCTTTGGAGGCTCAGTTCTTTTTCCTTCCGTTTCTCCATCTGCTTCTGTAACCTTTTGCGCTGCATCTCTTGCATGGCTCTAAACTGGAGCCTCAAGGTGTCCTGTGAGCCTTCATCCTCTGCCATCTTGCCCTCGGAGTAGGAAAAGAAGCCTGAGCTGAAGCAAACTCTACGAAGTGCTTCTTTCTCAAGAGTGCTTGACTCATAATAAGCCCTGTCTACAACCCCCAAGGCTGGAGTTTCCTGCTTAGCTTTGCAGGTGTCCATGTGGAAGCTTGGAAGACCCACCCTCACTTCAGATCCCCTGAAAGCCACAGCTGAACTGTACTGAGCGTCACCGCCCCACCCCACCCCCGACACACCCTTCCATACCTGACTGTGCCATCGGGATACTCTTCCCCATTACTCAGACTCAACAGTTGACTCCTTCCTATCCCTATAAGCAGTGGCTGTCGACTCTAGCTGAACATTAGAATCTCCTGCTGCTGCTGCTGCTGCTGCTAAGTCGCTTCAGTCGTGTCCAACTCTGTGTGACCCCATAGACGGCAGCCCACTAGGCTCCCCTGTCCCTGGGATTCTCCAGGCAAGAACACTGGAGTGGGTTGCCATTTCCTTCTCCGATGCATGAAAGGGAAAAATGAAAGTGAAGTCGCTCAGTCGTGTCTGACTCTCAACGACCCCACAGACTGGAGCTCCTAAAATATAACAGTGCTGTGGCACATCCCTGGACCAATTAAATATCAACTCCTAGGAATGGGGCTCAGATATCATTACTGCTTTTTTTAAAAAAAATATATTTATTTATTTGGCTGTGCCAGGTCTTAGTTGCAGCATACAGGATCTTTACTTGTGGCATATAGGATCTAGTTCCCTGATTAGGGATTGAACCCGAGCCCCCTGCATTGGGAGCGTGGAATCCTAACCACTGGCCCACCAGGGAAGTCCCTAATTACTGCTTTTAATTGAGGTATAATTTTTAATTGAATTATAATTTACATGAGTAAAGTGTATAAGTTGTGAGTGTACAGCTCAATAAATCTTTACATAGGTATACACCCCTGGCTCCGGCCAGGCCTCCTGGCGGCTACTTGCTGTCCTGACTCCAGCCAGAACCATTCTGTAGTTTTCCCTGCACTTACAGTGTTTGCTCCGCTGCTCCCCATCTCTAGCTGCAGAAGCTCCTTCACCTCTTCAGACGCTTTCCTGCGCTGTCCTGACAACCGTCACCAGGGAAACCAGCCACGACGCCGCATGACGTCCTCATGCGTCTACGGCGGCCAAGAGGGCCCCGGGAGTTCGGAAAAGGACGGAGGTGCAGACTACCCGGGTTTAGTAGGTAAGTCAGCCAGCACGGTGGGGTAATGGAAGGGGGCGTCTTGCGTCTTGAGACTTTAAAGTTGAGCTGGTGGTCCGTTTCTAGAACGTAGTTTAAAAGTTTTGTGGGCCAAACGTTCTACGCAGAGATGCGCATCTCTCAGTCTTGCTGGAAGAAATTAAAGTGAACGATCCCACCATGAAATTTAACTTAGCCTTTAAGAATGTCTTTGGAAAATATAGAACAGTGTCGGGAAAAGGATATTTTGTGCCAGTGAGTGTAAAAGGCAGGGCACGGAATAGTAACTGCTGAATAAATGTAGTTATGTTTTTAAAAGTAGTAACAGAGGGACTTTCCTGGCAGTCCAGTGGTTAGGGCTCTGCGCTTCCACTTCAAGGGGCGCGAGTTCGATCCCGGGTCTGGGAATAAGAGCCCGCATGGCGCGGCCAAAACAAAACAAAAACTAGGAACGGAACATAACTGGGGAGGAATGCAAAGAAATATTAAAGTTACAAATGGTTGTATTCGAGTGCTGGAATTGCGGTGGTATGTTTTTATTTTTGCACTTTAGAGGATTTAAAATATAGAGCACATGGTTTATTTCCACAGTGGAAAACATTTGTGTGTTTGTTTGTTTTCTTCTTTCAGATACTTCCCAATTTAAGTCACTACTAGATTCAGGTCTTCAGAAAGTCTTCACATATTTCATGGTTGGTTTTTTTCCTCATAAGGCATTCACCCCACAGACATGCATGAAGGCGGCGCCCCTGACCACATATTGCAGAACTCTAGTGCAGGACCACCGCCAGAATATCGATGTTGATCATTGTACTTGTATTCATTTGTGTGTGTGTGTGTTTACTTCTGTACCGTTTTATGATGCTTAGGCTTGCACATCCACTACCATCTTCAAATATTGAACACTTCCATCACCTCAAGGATTCCTCTTTTGGGGCTTTTATTACCACATCCACTTTCCTCTCTCCTCACTCCCAAAGGGAGTGACCACTAATCTGTTCTCTAGTTCTAAAATTTTGTCATTTCAGAAATGTTACATAAATGGAATAATATAGTATGTAACCTTTGGGGACTGACTTCTTTTATTCAGAATAGATTTCTGGAGATTCATCCAGGTTGTTGTATGTATCCGTTTGTTCCTTTTCATTGCCGAGTAGTTTTCTATGATATGCATGTACAACATCTTGTTTAAACCATTTGCCCCTCAGAAGACATCTGGGCTCTTTCTAGTAGGGGGCAGTTACAAATAAAGGGGCTTCCCTGGTGGCTCAGACTGTAAAGAATTTGCCTGCAATGCAGGAGACTTAGGTTCAATCCCTGGGTCAGAAAGATCCCTTCGAGAAGGGAATGGCTACCTACTCCAGTATTCTTGCCTGGAGAATTCCATGGAGAAAAGATCCTGGTGGGCTACAGTCCATCGGGTCGCAGAGTTGGACAGGTCTGAGCAACTAACAGACACATGAGGAGAATTGCAAATAAAGCTGATACAAACATTCATATGTAGATTTTTGTGGGAACTTAACACTCATTTTTCCAGGATAGATGCCCAAGAGTCCAGTTGTATGATAATAACATGTTTAGTTTTATATGAAACCGTCAATCTTTTCTGTAGAGTGCATCTGCCATTTCACCTTTCTACCAGCAGTGTATGAGTGATCCACTTTATCCACGTCTTTGCCGGTACGTGATTTGTCACTATTTTTCATTTTAGACATACTAATAGGTGTGTAGTGACATCTTATTGTGGTCTGCTGTGCATAATGAATAATGATATTGAACATTTTTTTCAGGTACTCATTTGCCATCTGTGTATCTTCGGTGCAGTGTCTGTTCATGTCTTTTGCCCAATTTCTAGCTGTTGATTTGTGAGAATTCTTTATATGTTCTAGATACTAATCATTTGTTGGACTGTAGTTTGCAAATATTTTCTCCCATTCTGTAGCTAACTTTTCCTCTTTACATGAGTTTTCACGGAACAAAAATTTTGACTCATTCCAATTTACCATTTTCTTTCTTTCAGTGTGGAGTGTAAGAACTCCTTGTGTTAGCGAAAGCACACTGACTGAAACCGCCCACCCTGGCCAGGCCCTTTAGTAACCATTCACATGAGTTGTTTTATGACACGAGATCCTGGTAAGAAATAAGGAACTAATAAGCCACCACCAACTGGAAGAGTTCGGGAAAGGTCGAAAGGAGACATCGCGTGTCTGTCCACTTCCCAGAATCCCTCTCGCTAGCATCCACCTTGGCTGAGTGATGTGTGCGCCACCAGGAAAGTCTCTGAATTAGAATGATTGGCCAAAGACCACCTGGAAACTAATCCCATCACCATAAAACCTGAGACTGCAGGCCACGCGGCAGAGCAGTTCTCCTGGGTTCCCTTACCCTCCTGCTCTCCACCCAGGCGCCCTTTCCCAATAAAATCTCTTGTTTTGTCAGCACATGTTTCTCCTCAGACAATTCATTTCCAAGTGTTAGACAAGAGCCCAGTTTTAGGCCCTGGAAGGGGTCCCCCTTCTTGCAACACTTACATATCTGTGTCCCAAAGATTTCCCCTTATGATTTTCTAAAAGCATTAGTCTTATGTTCATGATTTATTTTGACATAATTTTTATGTAAGATGTGAGGTTTAGGTTGAGATTCTTTTTTTTTTTAACCTATGGATGTCCAGTTGCTTCAGCACTATTTGTTGAAAAGTATCCTTCCTCAGCTGAATTGCTTTTGAGCCTTTGTCAAAAATCAGTTGTGTAAATTCAACAACAAAAAGCCACCCACTTTAAAAATAGGCAAAGGACTTGAAGAGACATTCCTTTCAAGAAGATATACAGATGGCTAATAAGCACATTTAAAGATGTTCAGCATTACTATCCATTAAGGAAATGCAAATCAAAGCCACAGTGGTGTACCACTCCATACACATTAGAATAGCTATTACTTTTTTTTTTTTAATGGAAAATAATGTATTGAATTTCAAGAGGTGGGAAAATTGAAGCCCTTATGCATTGCTGGTGGGAGAGCAAAATGGTGCAGCCATTGTAGAAAATTTGGAAGTTCCTCAAAAATTTAAACATAGATTATGATCCATTATAACTCACTTCTGAGTATATGCCCCAAATATGAAAGCAGATGGATACTTGTACACCAGTGTCCACAGCAGCATTATTCACAATGCCCAAACAATGTAAACAATCCAAATATCAATCTCCAGATGAATGGATAAGCAAAGTGTAGTAACATCCACTAAATGGAGTATTATTCACCCATAGAAATGAATGAAGTACTGACACATTCTCCAACATGGATGAACCTTGAAAAACATGCGAAGTGAAATAAGCCAGACATAAAAGGACAACTACTGTATGATTCCACTTATATTAGGTACCTAGAGTAGAGACAGGTAGTAGAATAGAGATTGTAGGGGGCAGGGGAAGAGAGAAATGGGGAGTTTTATTATTAAAGAGTATCAAGTTTCTGTTTGGAATGATGAAAAGGTTATGGAGACCAGTGATGGTAATGGTTGCATAGTATTTTTTTTTAAATTTTATAACCTTTTATTTTAAATATAACATTAGTATGTGTAACACACATAAACAAAAGGTCTTGGGACCAAAAAGTTTGAGAACTTCTCTTTCCAGCAGGCATTCAGTACCCTATGAACATTACTGCTGATAGGCCCGGTTGCTTCATTCCTTAGCATACTCAATGTATATTTCACTTTAAATATGATTCAACAGATCATCTGCAAAAAGCTTCTTAAACTTATTTTCAGGCAAGAGGATTTAATCTGACAGTGAAATACTCAAGTCGAATCAGTTTTAGTTAAAAATCTAAGATGTGAAGCAGGTTTTCCTTAGTGACATCTAATGTAATAAACAATCCTTTAATATATAAACAGGCCAACTGATGTATGAAATAGAAAACCACACTTCACATGACACATTTTTAAAATGTTAATTAGTAATGTGACAACATCAGCATTAGATTCTATGTGAGTGGTGCCAAACAAATGGCTCACTCCAAATGTCAGCTAAAAACAAACCCCTAGTTTTTGAAAGAAAATAGGGAATAAACAGGTTCCTAGAGAAAAAAAGAATTCTTTTAAATCTACACATTTTTAAAATGTTGAAATATGAGTTGGCACATTGATACTGACATTATACTAAGCTACACAGTTTTATTCTTAAATGAAAGTACATCCCAGATACTATTAATATTCGATTGTTGGAGTACGCAAATTGGGAACACTTCTGAGGTTTAGCTGTGGTAAAAGCAGACCCTTTCAGCCTTATGATTGTATCTCAGATATAAGAAAATTACACTGATGCTTTTAACCTGCCATGTACAATTTTTTAATGTATTGCCATTTAAAAAATCTGAGACAGCTAACATTTAAACACATCATTGCTGTTTGGGAATGATATTTGAATGAAAGATGCTGTGCACATATTTCCTACTTTATACCATATTAAGATTTTAAATGATAAGTTATTGAATATATCTTATGTTGAATAAATGATATTTGAAAATAAGTATATTTTTCTTTCTGAGTAGCCTTCTGGAAAAAGTTCACTGAATATAGTATCCAGTAATAGTTTACTTTCCTAACTTGTACTTATTTTAAAATCTCATCAGCAGGGAATTGAAACAGTGCAAAACGCAGAAAATCTGACTTTCCCTTGTTTTGATTTGCATGTCCACTTATGACCATCATTTTTGGGGAAACTTTCCACTTAGTATATCAAAAATCAATGCTATGAAAGTTCTTTAAAAGGTTCAGCGGTTTTTTTGAGTCTCTGAATGATTACAGCATTCTGTAAATCAGCTTCTTCCAGTGTGAGTGTTTCATCTAGCAATTTGAGGAAAGGAAGAGCAGTTGCCAGGGAAAAGGGAGGACTCCTCTGAGATCCCTGGTATTTTTCGATGAAGTCTTTGATGTGGCTTATCCTATGAGAAATGTAAAATTTTTGGACAATCCTTTTCCCGTTGGCTAACCAGATCTGTATATTAGTGATGGGTTCCAGATTGTTTAGTGGGACAGCAGACAACTTATTTTTATTCTCAACTTCAATATTCTTAGCTTTAGAAACAATTTTTGGTGTAGCACTTCCCAGTCTGTGACCTTGTCCTGAGAAGGGCTGGAACACAGGCTTTGTTGACATACATACTTCATTTTTCTTATCTTCAACTTTAACATCCACCTCCTCTTTATCAAAAACTCCCTGTAATTCTAAAGGTAATTCCCCTTTTTTGATGGAGTTCAGAAACTGTTGACTTGCACCATCAGAATAACTTCTGAAATCATCATTGACAGTGAATCCATTTTTCCATAATTTTATACTTAAATCTACCTGTTTCTTTTGTTCAGTGGGAGACAAACATTTGGCACCAACCTTCTGAGCTTCCTCAAAACGGCTGTCAACAAAATATTCACAATTTGTTTGTTGACTATCACTAAGAGGTTGGTGGTCAGATCCTGTTTCACAAACCCATTCTTCCTTTATACTTTCAAGATTATCCACTTCTTTCATTCTTTTTTGTTTTACTCCCGGCGCGGCCGCTGGAGGGGGCCGCGCCGCGCTGTCGCCTCGCGGCCTCGGTCTGTCTGCTCAGGGGCCGCAGGCGCCGCCGCCGCCGGGCTGGAGCCCCTCAGATGAGGAGCACCGCCGCCCCCAGGCCCAGTCGAGCTCGGCGGCCGGCAGCATAGTATTTTAAATATACTTAGTATCACTGACAGAGAAGGCAATGGCACCCCACTCCAGTACTCTTGCCTGGAAACTCCCATGGACAGAGGAGCCTGGAAGGCTGCAGTTCATGGGGTCGCACAGAGTCGGACACGACTGAGCGACTTCACTTTCATTTTTCACTTTCATCCATTGGAGAAGAAAATGGCAACCCACTCCAGTGTTCTTGCCTGGAGAATCCCAGGGATGGCAGAGCCTGGTGGGCTGCCATCTTTGGGGTCGCACAGAATTGGACACGACTGAAGTGACGCAGCAGCAGCAGCAGCATCACTGAACTGTACACTTAAAAATGCTTAAAATAGTTAATTGTTATGTATATTTGGGGCTTCCCTTGTGGCTCAGCTGGTAAAGAATCTGCCTTCAATGCAGGAGACCTGGGTTCAATCCCTGGGTTGGGAAGATCCCCTGGAGAAGAGAACAGCTACCTACTCCAGTATTCCGCCCTGGAGAATTCCATGGACTGTATAGTCTGTGGGGTTACAAAGAGTCAGACACGACTGAGCGACTTTCACTTTCACTTTTCTTTCATGTATATTTTACAGTATAGTTATTTTTTAATCAGTTGAGCATGTTTGTGTGGATCTAGCTGATCCTTTTTCTAATCCCTAAATTAGGTCCTTCCCACAGTTCAGCATAGCTCCAACTTTAAGCTGGAACCTTTATCTTTTCTAAGGTGATAAGATAGATTTCCCTTCACTGAAATAATATTCTCTCTCCCACAAATAAATATATATGACATAACCAGTTAGTGATCCTACCCTTACTATGAGAAGCAAAGTTGAACACAGTCTTTCAGAAGTAAGAATACCTAGGTTTTAATTCTTGGACATTAGTCAAGTCACAAACCTCAACTTTCTTCTTAAAATAGCAAGTTTGTTTTAATGATAATCAAATAGGTCTCGAAAGTGATCTGTAAACGGAAATGCTCTTCAGCTGTCATGCATTGTTATAGCCTTAGCTCTTAAGCCTCAAAATCAAAGTAAGCTTTGCTGCAGCTTAAAACCAAAGTTCCATTTGTCTCTTGCCATTTCAGAGTTCTCTTCTTAATGGACCTCGGCTTTGCAGGCCCAAAATCTAATTTGGTCGTTAAACCAGGAGTGTCATTTGGGACCAGACTTATGTCATCCATGATATTAAGTGATTAACCTGTAAACAAACAAGAACACTACGACACTAGTTCACACTAGGGGATTGTGACCTATATCCAGAGCTCCTCCTTTCCCAGGATCAGACACTCATGACCACTCATGATCAGTCATCAGAAAGATATTGTGGGCAATTGAGAGCAAACAGAAGCAAACTGCATTGAAATATTTTTAACTTAGGTTAAGAAAGAGCAGTAAGTCATGTCCGACTCTTGCGATCCCGTGAACTGTAGCCTGCCAGGCTCCTCTGTCCACGGGATTCTGCAGACAAGAATACTGGAGAGGGTTGCCATTTCCTTCTCCAGGGGAACTTCCTGACCCAGGAATTGAACCCAGGTCTCCCACATTGCAGGCAGATGCTTTACTGACTGAGCTACATGGGGAGCTTTATTAAATATTCTATTTCACAATCAGAAGCACGCTACAGATAAAAATTGTCCATTGTCTCCAGGTTCAAGTTCCTTTCTCACTGGAAGGTGCTGGATACACATTGCCAATTTTCTTCATCTCATCATGGATTTGGGCTTCTTTTGTTGGCCACCAGCCTCTCAGACTCCCCCTACCCGACCCGGCTGCCCTTCTGTACACTCCTTGTTTTAATTTAACACCATTCTGGCTATAGTCAAGTCCTATTTCATCTGTGGAGCAATTTTGTCTTAAGATGTGTTTGTATATATGGTGATCTCATTCATCATATGTTGACTTCATTAGAAAACTCAATGTTCTGCCAAGATTCATCAGTCCTTAGTTCCAGGGGACCACTCTGATGGCTCTCCTCCAAGCATAATGTATTGGTAATATACTTTATATTTTCTCCCCAAATTTCTCAGTTTCACTCTTGGCTCACATCATGGTCTTTCAAAACATCTGGATGAAAGTCACCTTTTCTCAGAGGTAATTGGTTTCTTCCATGTTGATAAGGTCCCCAATACCTTGTCTGCTGCTGCTACTAAGTTGCTTCAGTCGTGTCCGACTCTGTGCGACCCCAGAGATGGCAGCCCACCAGGCTCCCCCGTCCCTGGGATTCTCCAGGCAAGAACACTGGAGTGGGTTGCCATTTCCTTCTCCAATGCAGGAAAGTGAAAGTGAAAGTGAAATCGCTCAGTCGTGTCCAACTCCTAGCAACCCCATGGACTATACAGCCTTACCAGACTCCTCCATCCATGGGATTCTCCAGGCAAGAGTACTGGAGTTGGTTTCCATTGCCTTCTCCATACCTTGTCTACTTACTAGTTTTAATTTACTGCCTCCACAGTAAGACCATGTATATGTGAGAATCTCAACTTTTTTAAAAACTGAAGTATAGTTGATTTAAAAAATTCTGTTAATTACTGCTGTGCAGCAAAGTGATTTACTTACACATATTACATTTTTGTATTCTTTTCTGTTTTATCATAGGATATTGAATATAGTTCTCTGTGTTATACAGTAGGTTTTTATCCATTCTCTATATAAAAGTTTACCTCTGCTAACCCCAGCCTTCCACTCCATCCCTTCCCCGGCCCCTTTTCCCTTGGCAACCATCAGTCAGCCCAGTCTGTGACTCTGTTTCATAGGTATGTTCATTTGTGTCATATTTTAGGTTCCACATTTAAGTCATATCATATGGTATTTGTCTTTCTGACTTCACTTAATGTGATCATCGCTAGTTGTATCACTGCTTCTCATAAAGACCAAATAGTGGCCGAGAGGTTTTATACATGAAAAAAACCTGAGAATAAAGCAGATCTATTGGAAAAAAGTATTGGATTTGGGACCTGATGGGAACTGTGTATGTGTGTGTGCAGTGAGAGGGGAAAATGAAGGGAAGGGAAGAGCAGGTATTTTGGGGATCAGCACTGCTCTATGTATATTATGCCTTCTGTTCCGTCATGCAGTCTTTCCACAGGACCGAGGTCTCAAGTTCTGGATTTGGGTCCCAGCTCTGTCATTTTCCAGTTGTATGGACTTGAGTAAATTACAGCTTTCCACATTGAAAAAGTCAGGATAATACCTACGTCAGTTTTTGTGAGGGACTAGTAGAGAGTATGGGCTTCCCTGGTAGTTCAGTGGTAAGGAATCTGCCTGCCAATGCTGGAGACTTGGGAAATGGCAACCCACTGCAGTGTTCTTGCCTGGGAAATCCCATGGACAGGGGAGCCTGGCCGGCTGCAATCCATGGGGTCGCAAAAGAGTCAGACGTGACTTTGTGACTGAACAACAGCAAAGTGGAGAATGTAAGTACAGTCTGTTTATTTATTTTTGGCTGCGCTGGGTCTTCGTTGCTGTATGCTGGTTTTCTTTAGTTGCAAAAGTGTTACCACAGTGGACCATGCATTGTATCTTAAATTCAAATATAGCAAGATTTATAAAAAGGTAAAAGTTCACTGTGGCCTGGAAGAGTTCAGTGTAGTTTACCAAAAGTAGGATGGGGTTGGGTCTTTAAGGCATGCACTGAATTGACTGGGAGTGGGGAAGGGGTACATTCAGGAAAGGACTAGAGCCCGAGCCTGTGTCAGGGAGAGTGGTGGGCACAGGGCTTTGGTGTCAGTGGCTTTGCTGGAGCCAGGGGGCAGGAGAGGAGGTGACGGGCCTCAGTTTAGTGGTGGCAAACAAGAACAAATCTGAGCAATGAAGGACTCGGCTTATGAAAAAGGGCTTGGTGACTGGCTTAATAGTGATAAATGAATGGGAGGAAGGAAAGGCACTTGTAAGAGTTTGAGCCCAGGGTGTGATGGTGGGAGATGGAGATGACTAACAAGAACGAGTGATCTCGGAAGGAGCACCAGTGGGGACGACAGGACATATAGCTGTAGACAAGCTGAGTAAGAGGGCTCCAGCTGAAAGGTATGATGGCATTTCTACCTTGTAACCTTTCAGTCTCTCTGAGACACTTCAGAGTGACACTGAGGACGGGAAAAAGATCTAACACGAATGTTGTAAGCAACTCAGGATACTACAGAGGGGACCAGCCAGATGCTAGCCTCCACTCTGGAACTATCTATCACTACTGAATTTAGGAGAAAATTTCCTAACTTTTGTTTTGCTAAAAAACAAATGATTTTGCCTCATTTCAGTGGCTGGACGGAAAGTAGGCCCTCTTTTTTTTTTATCTAAGAATAAAGCCAGGATGCAGAGTATTACTGGCTCTTCCATGAACTTATAGCAGGTAAATCATTCACTAAGAAAGTGGCAATCCAGGCATGGCTGGTGCATGTTTGGTCTCCTTCCAGTTTCCCGTTTGAATTGAAGAGCTTTCAAACAGGATTAAGTATGTAAATAATAGTTGGCAGTTCCACTGTTTGACACGAGAACTTTAAAATACCTTATGTTCCTTCAGCTTTGTTCCGGCCTGTTTCCATGGGGTGTAGATTTACCTGGGGATAGAGCCTAAATTTCAAGTTCTTGAAACTCTGAGCAGTGTTTCCTCATCTGTGAGGCAAAAGAAATGGTCTCAATGACCTGTCCTCTACTCCAGAGTTCCGACTCCAGTATACAGAAGCAGAATGTACTTTGGGGAATTTATGCGTGCAAATTCCAACTCTCACCACCAGATGGCACTGTTGCCTGTTAACTAGAAATAGGTTGGTGACTTTCTGGAGACAATTCTGAACGTCAAAATTTGACCTCCTTATTCTAATTAATTCAACAGACATTTATTGAACATCTGTATGAGCCAGGCACTAATGCCAGCTGCTTTGGATGAAAAAAGATCATCACGCCTTCATAGTAGTAGAAGAGAAAGGCATGGAAGCAGTCATATAGCAGTGCTCCAAAACAGGCAACAGTAAGCCAAGGAATCTCCCAGAGAAAAATCATCTTAGGTTAGAGCATGGCTTCCTTGGGGTAACTTCTCTGTCTTCTGCATCCTATACCTAGCATTCATCAGCTTTCTGAAGTCCGTGATCTAAAGTCAGCCTTTGCTGCTAGACTGAGTTGTGAGAGGAGGGCCCGTGTACCTCGTGTGCTGCCACATTCCCAAGCTTAACACTTAACAGTGGTAACAGCAACCATTCAGAGATTACCAGTGTATCAGGCGCTGTGCTAAGCCCTGCCACATTCACTACTGCATTTAATCTTCCCAGCAACCTAGGCCACTGACATTGTCCCCACTTTACAGATGAGGAAACCATAGTGGCAAAACCATGAACCCACGTCTGGCTCAATAAACAGTAGGATCACATCCCCTTGAGCCACTTTTAATAACTTACATAATCTGAATATCAGCCTATTCATCCACCCTAATTTATCATTCTTTTCTTCAGGGAAGGTTCATCTGTCCTAATTTATCACTCTGTTTCTTTACTCATTTTCTCCTGATTACTCAATACTCACTAGTCTCAACATTTTGCTCCTGTTCTTCTGTTCTCTGGCATGTCTAGATCAATTTCTCTCAAATTAGTATTCATTTAACAAAATCAATAATGTGTTCATCCATTAGAAAGTTTCTGAAACTTATCAAATTTCTTTTTCTGTAGAAGGCTTATCCTTAATGAAATTATTGTTACGACTGCCTACGAGCAACTCTTGTGTCTACTGGAGGCTGAGAGGAGTTCCTAGTAATAGCATTTATTTTTTTCCTTAATTTTCAAATCCGCTTACAAAACAAACAAGCACACAGTAAACAGCTTTTAAGTGATCTTTGCTATTTGCAATGATCTATAAATATTAAATACTCCCAACAAAAAAATGGTTCTATATAGTGAAATAAAATATTCCCCCAAACCAAAAAATAAAGCCCATGAACTATATGAAAGTGACAAATTCTCCACATCTCAGTTCTCTCAATTTTGTTGTTATTGTTTAGTTGCTGAGTCGTGTCTGACTCTGACACCTCCCACCTCCCATGGACTGTAGCATGCCAGGCTCCTCTGTCCCTGGGATTTCCCAGGCAAGAATACCGGAATGGGTTGCCATTTCCTTCTCCATAGCTTTTATTTTTAAAGCACATTTCCCATAGACCCATATCATGATCTATAAGCTAGATAGGACTGTAGTAATTACCTAGTCCAATCTCTTGTTTCTAACTAGGAGAAAACTGAGCAAATCCTGGTTTGGGCCAGGTTATTTAGTCAGTGTGGAGTGTGAAGTCAAGACCATGTTGTACCCTATTGTCCAATAGTACTAATTTATGATAACTGCTGCCTCTCCAGCATTAATTTCAAAGACCAACATTTCAAGTCTCTAACATCTGTTGGCGTCTACCGAATGACTGCCCAGGTTTCAGTCCCAAACCTACAGCTTTCTCTACCCATGTGACCTTGGGTTAATTACTTAAAACTGTTTGTATCTCAGTGTCTTTCTCCACAAAACAAGGATCACAGTTCTTAGGGTTGTTAGGAAACTTAAATGACTTTATACATGAAAAGTATGTGGCACACAGTACATACTCAATAAATTTTTAGCCCTTATTCCCTCTTTTCTTGGAACTACTTGTGCTATTTCAAAGAACGATGGTTTTTCCCAAATTGAAATAAATACAAGACATTTGATGTGTTCATTTATTTTAATAACACTACATTTACCATGTTATCACCATGGAATGTAAATTCAGGTTAAACAAGAATTTCACAAGTACAACAAAGCATTCTGTGCTATACCAAAGTTTGTATAATGTCTGACCAAACCAGCTGCTCATCAATGACTTCCATTATAGGCATTTCATTTAGTTGATGATTCTTTTGGAGAAAATAAACATACTGCCCACATTTAAAGTGTTTTTCATTTACCTTTGCATTAGCACTTAAAATACATGTTTCAAAATAATTTAAAATTATTCTAATATAACAGCAGCAAAATATAATTCTGCAATTACAAAAGAGCTAAAAGGGATCTACAAGTTAAGTTACTCTCATGTTTATAACTATGATTCTAAAATAAATACTACTTCAAAGTGGCTCTGTTACCAGCTTTTTAGGTTTGGTTTAAAAACACACACAGACTTGCAGGGAGGTTTATAATGTTGTATTCCATGCACTGTTCTGAAAGGGTTCCTCAAGAGCCAACCAGCCCTTGACACAGTACTCAGTCCACAAGGCCGTCAGAAGGTTAAATTAACTGGGGTAAACAGGATTCCTACATTACATCAAAAGCATATGATATTCTGTAGCAACTGGGAGCATTTTCAGGATTGGCATGTAGTCTTCTTTAGAACTAATTTCAACAGAAGAGGTTAAGAAGGCGGACAGGTACCACTATCAAGTGTATTTAAAAGTGACATGTTTCTTTTGTGCTGCTCTGACTTCCTGAGTGACCTACCTAGTGAACTAGTCACCAGTAACTTGGTCACCAGGCAAATCAAGCCTGCAAGAAAGGAAGCCAGTATTCAAATTACCATGTTCTTGTCTGACCCAAACAATTTATTTTCAGCATAAACATATAACCTCAATATGAGATGTCTAACTAAAGCAAGCACCACCAACAAGACCAAGACAGCATCTCCTCTTCTAAGGTTTAGGTTTTCCCCAGAATTCTTGATACAGGGAATAGCCCATACCTAAAGAAAAAGAATGCTAGTTAAGCATTTAAAAATCTTCTTCAGTATTAGAAAATTAAAAGCTGTTCATAAAACATCTAAAAGTAGCACTCTTACTAGCATATAATACTTAAAAGGAGAAAAAGACCCTAGGCTGCTTACATTCTTGCTTTCTTAAACAATTCAAATTTCTAAAATTCTTTTTACACAGTTTCCGAAGTATTTTCGTATGATTAGCTCAGATGGCTAAAATATCAATATTTATCTGGCAACTTTAATCTCTGGCAACTTTAAAAGGACTCAATCTTGCTGTATAAAGCAGATAAAGTCAATGAATTATAAAGCCTACAAAAGCATGTAGTATCTTTTCCACCTTCAAAAACTCAATAAAACAGCCATCATGTCTCTTCCAGATGATGGATCTTACTACAAACCCTATTTGCATATATAGACTCTTCAATGACATTATAATGGGCACTACTATCTTTTCTCTCTTTAAAACCTTAGTAAGATTATTCATCATAGATAGTAAAACTATACCACTACTTGAACTATTTTTATTCATTCAGTTTTTAGGTGAAAATGAGTAAGTTATATTTGCAAACTGCTTCAAAGTCAGTTAAAAGTATCTACCTTGTTTTATTTACAAAGAAATCCATTCATGGGGAACCAAAAATTTGAAAATGTCCTGTAGGAACCTACCAAGGGTCATGGCTCCCACAACAAAGCCTTGGGCTGCCACACGCATGTGGATCAGGTGAACAGACATTTTAGTATTTCCCCTGCTCTTCAATCTATATAATCCATATGCGACAATCGCTGCAAAACCTGCCATTCCTGTAAAAGAAATAGTCACAAGTTATGTCAGATACATTGGGGCAGGGAATCAAGATGAGTTTATTATCAGGTGATGTTCTATTTTTTATAAGGATGCTTTAGGAGACCATTACCCAGCTAAGCATACAAACTGAGGTTTTAATCCCCACCCCCACCCCCATTCAGAATTAAAAATTCAAAATTGGTAGCAAACAGTAGCAGATCTAGAAAATCAAGATCATCTTTAAAGTATGGGCTTGTGAAGCCAGTAAATAAATTCCTTTAAGAGTGCTAGGGGAACTGTTCTCTGTCCTACTTCTATCCCTGAAGGAAATCAGTTAAGGGAATGCAGTAGAGACTGTAATAAACCAAAACTGTGAGTTTATAACAACTCTTGAGTCTTGTGAGTCCTTGCAGCAAATCACTGAAACTGATGGTCGTCTTGGGGTCGCAACACATTCACTGAAATAAGTCAATAAAACAAGATGTCTGAATTTGGAGAAGAATTTTTTCGAGAGTTATACCAATCTAAGCACATTTCAACATATGAAAAAATATTAAAAAATAAATGCTTCATCAGGAAATGCTTGATGAATGAAACAAGTTGCCCACACTTCTACTGTGTTAAAGCTTATTAGATCATCAAAGTCAAACTTACCAATGGGGACAAATGGTGCCTCTCTAGCTTTTCGGATAAGTTTAGATCCCTGATCTTCATCATATGAAGAAAGAGAAATATCTGTGTCGCTTGACATAGTGACTGAAGAATCTTCCTGAAACAGAATTTCCATGAGGTTCTGCAGTTAAAAGCATACTTTTTTATAAGATTATTCCTTTAAGTAATACAAAAAAAGGGCAAGATACTAGCCTGATTATATGAATAGCAGGGTGAAAAAAAGATTAATTTCCATAACAAAGGGACCAAGGCTCCATTCTCCCTTTTCGGTCTTTTTTTTTTTTTTTTAACACAGGAAGCTAATAGGCATTTCATCACAGTGAAGTAATAACTCAATTTCACCTTAGTCACAGTCACTGTACTTAGATTCCTTCCGACTGATCTGAACAGATGATAAACTTCACCCACAGATTTAAAAAAGGGAGTCAGACATAGTATATAAGTGCACAAGTATCTCTGACTGATGTTAATTACAATAAACTGTTGTAATTGACATCAGTCAGATGTCATTTACAGATGACATCAAAAAGTTAACGGCCCATCCCATTATCTGCATAGTCTTAGCTTATGAATTTTTCATGTGCATCACACTCCCTCCAGTAATAAATGGCTCTCATTCAACACTTTGCTATTCAAGGGGTTTAATAGTAATCAAGGTTCTCAAAGAAAATCCAACTCTAGACGTGAGGAGTAGTGTTCAGTTTGAAAAGTGAAATTGTCCCTCCAAGCCACCATCCTCACTGGCAAGAGTACAGTTCTGTCACCTGACAGAGAAGACCTTAATCCAGATGAGCTGTAGTATCACACAGACAGAATCAATTAGAACTAGGGCTTCCCTGGCGGCTCAGCCGGTAAAGAATCTGCCTGCAGTGCGGGAGACCTGGGTTAGATCCCTGGCCTGGGAAGATCTCCTGGAGAAGGGAAAGGCTACACGCTCCAATAGTCCATGGGGCTGTAAAGAGTTGGACACGACTGAGCGACTCTCACTTTGACTTTCTCTTCTTTCTTATGCTCCATTACCTAACTTAATGAACCCTTACTTTGTTTGAGCTTTTATTATACACAAGATTCAAAAAGCCCGAGGTTCAGGATGCTCATTATATATTTGAAGAGATTAAAATGTAAACACTGAAATAATGTTTCATAAATTAGATTCTTTTAAAAACATGCCAGAGTGTGTACACTTTGCCAAGAGCATAACAGAGACAGTGAGAATTTAGAGTGTGATATCTTTTAGATAAAGTTTGGGAAGTTTCAGAGAAATATTTGAGGTTGGCTTTCAACATACCACATAAATGAGGACTTCCCTGGTGGTCCAGCAGTTAAGACTCTGCACTTCCACTGCAGGGGGCCTGGATCCTGGCCTGGGAACTAAGATCCCACATGCTGCATGGTGCAGCCAAAAAAATCCAAACAAAGAAACCCCAAGATACTACATAAATCGACTAGATGGTAAGATTAAACTATTTTAGGCCAGTATGTTTATTAGTTCCCTTCATAACCAATCTAAACCTCCCAAAGGCAAACATTTCAAAATCTTTCCTATTTTATCACAATTCCTCCTTCTACCTTCCTCACCAATCCCACATTCTAATTAAACTTATTGTTTGTTGAAAAATATTACTTCAAAATTTATTCAACTATTAAAATTATTCTCAGGCAATTAGTGAAATTAGTGAAAAATAACAATTACACACATTTGTAGAGTTTCATCAGTAAGAAAAGTATCAAGCTGTATCTACATAAGTGCTAATTTCTCTTTTAATTCTTACATTGCTCAATGAAAGAACACATGATAACCTGAGTAGGTTTTGGATCCTTGCGACCACATGAAAAAAATCCACTATATACGACAATCCACTTAGATAACTAATTGTCCAACAGATCAGTGTAGCGAAAGTTTGCTTCTCCTTCCTTGCAGCAGTTTGTATGGATAGGCCATTTGATTGGGCTTTCAGAAAATAGTCCCTGGGGTAAGAATCAAGGTATGAAGGAACCATGTAGTCATTATTTGTCTGAAGTGACTAAGGATAATTTGCCTCTGATACAGAACACCTTGTGTGCAGCATAAAAGAACGGGGAATATTAAAAGTCCAACACATCACAAAGTTAATTTGTTATCCTATGGTTCAAATTCTATTTCTAACATGACATATATCTATAAAACTCCCTGAGTATAAGATTTTAATAATTCTCTTCCTAATCACCTAGAAGTTTCTCCAAGTATTCATGATTTACAGCCACCTAAATAAAAAATGGTTAACTTTTAAAGTATCAGGGTCAATAAGTCACTTGAGAATAAAAACCCAAGTATCAATCCATGCCAGTAGCCTTATTTTACAGATGGGAAAAGAAAGCTTATGAAGGGTGAAATAAACTGCTCAACAACAGGAATCTCTGGCAGGTCAGGATTAGAACCCAGCTCTCCTAATAAACAGTTGTGGGTTCTTTTGATTGACAATATATTGCCAGATCATTTGTCTTATTATGCTGGTGTACATTTAATCTGAAAAAATAGAAAATCCACTTCTTAACAGATGCCTGCATCTCCTCCTTTGAACTGTGAAAAATGTCTGTCATGCCTAAAGTTAAATGGAATCTTCTTCCCCAGTGACTTAATTCATCTAACAATTTCAGCTGTAATTTGAATATTTTTTCCCCTAGCATCACTTCTGGATTTCCTTTATCTTTTTCTTAACCACCCACAGCAACTGACCCAGATCTGCCAGAAAGTTGAACATGTACCAAAGGAGGCACCTAAAACCACATACTCAACGCCAATTTGGAAAACACGAATTATTCTGTAAACTAAGATACTACTGAAGACCTTTCCCAGTGCATGGGCACCTAGCAGAGGCGTAAGGGAACAGGAGCCGCCCCGCATCACGTGATGTAAAAAGACTTAAGGGTCTTCACAGCTCCTCATTTTTGTCACAGGAGCTTCTAACAATGGATTCCAATTTTCATTTTGAACCCGTCAACTGTCAACCCGTTTTAAACGGCGGTCAAGTCCCCTCCCCAGGAGATTCTGATTCAGATGGTCTGGGGCAGGTCCCAAGAAATCTATATTTTAAGACCCGTTCAAGAGATTCTGGTGCACAGGGAATCAAGAGAACCACTGGTGTACAAAACTCAAATACGTTTGTCATGCTGGGGCCTGGTACCACTTATACATCACAACTTTTCATCCCAGGCACTTCTGGAAGCATAGATTCCATCCATAGGGGTTACCCAGAAGAGGAGAATAATTGATTCCCGCCCCGGTAAAATAGGCGAATAAACCTGCCGAATCATTTCGACTGCTCCCAATTCTAATCCTGTGCTATGTTTTGTAATCTCTAACTTGGCAGGTTTACTTTTGAGGGAGAAACGTAAATTCTGTCAGAGGCGCTTGATACCGGCCCTGGTCCTTCTTACCTTCCTGAGGCGGAAGAGAGTCGCCAAAGGTGGCAGAGAATACCGGCCCGGGGAGAACAGGAAGCCGATGGCGGGAAGGTCGTGTAGTTTTACGCCCTCCCCTCAACCCTTCAACCTTCCTCCCCTTTCCCTTCCTGTGACCTTGTCAGGACTCCATGGCCGGACCGCACGCCCTCCCAATCCCTCCTCACCCACCCACTCTCAAAGAAGTCCCGGACACGCTCGGGCCAACGGGCTCCGCGAAGTCGGCCCCAGCCCGGTGCCTCCCCAGATGCATCCCCGAGCCTTCCAGCTCAGCCGCGATTCGCTCTACAAGCCTTTTCTGCATCCCCTCATAGCTTCCGTACGCTCTCACCAGCCCTCCCAGGCACCACGAAATGAGGCCTGAGCCCCGCCAACCAGACTTCGCCCCTTTCAGCCCAGGCATCAGTCCCCTCTCCCAGTCCCGCGGCCGCCAACCCTCCCAAGGTGCTCTCGACGCGGCCTCACTTCTCCCCACCCCACCGCCCGGAGTCACTCGACAACCAAAGTCCGCCTGCATCACTTACAACTTCAAGACGTTTCAGGTTCCTACCGGCCTCTGACCCCACTCCAGCACCCGCAGTCCAGCCGGCTTCTCCCGGTCCCGCCTACGTCCGGCCTCAGCCAATCAGAAGCCAGCAACGGGCATGCGTGAGTCGAGGCGGGAGGATGGGTGCGTGCGTGAGTGTACGCGATGGGTGGGGCGGCCCAGAGAGAGCCTCGGATTGGCTGGGGCGACGTGCGCGGGCGGTGACTTCTCGTCCCTGGCTCTTATGTACGGGTTGCATCAGAGGTGAGAAGTCGGCCTCTTAGGTACGGCGGAGGACGTTCGAGGGTTCTTCTCGGCCCTTGGCCGGGAGGAACTTGACATTAGCTTCGCTGTTTTCCTCTTGGGAGGTGGCGGCAGCGAGCATCAGCGAACGCAGCGAGGCGGGGCTGAGGCTGAGAGAGTTAAACCGCGGCCGATCATTGAGACTGGGCTGCGGGTGAGGAGGGGCCGCCGGCGGCTTTAGGGCGCTGGATCCACTCTCATGCCCTGGCAGTTATCGGCCGCGAACAGGCGCTATGGGCCTCTGAGCTTGACGCTTACACTGTAGTCGGAGGCAGCCGTTCATTACAAGCACGGGTGACTCCATACTGACCGGCGTGGTTTGCCTGAGGAAAGAAGTCACAGGCACCTTATAACGGTGAACTTCCTGGGACAGAACCCCTAATTTGTTAGTAGATCACTCGGTAACTACCTGGCGAATTGGCGCAAAGCATCAAGCACTGCCATGAGGACTGTTTTCTAACTAAACTAGAATCTCTGGCTATAACCGTGAAACGAGGCAGACTGCCAAGGGCTCTACCCCACAGGTAGAAGCTCAGTGTCATAGGCTCAGGATCTTGAAAATATTTTGTCTCATAATTCAGACACAAGTAGGAAACATTCCCTTGTGGCTCATCTGGTAAAGAGTCTGCCCACAATGCCGGAGACCTGGGTTCTGTTCTTGAGTCGGGAAGATCCTCTGGAGAAGGGAAAGGCTACCCACTCCAGTATTCTGGCCTGGGGGTCGCCAAGAGTCAACTGAGCGGCTTTCACTTCCACTTCAGGAAACATTCATTCTGAGTAGGATAAAAACTTACCTTGGTTGTGTGGAGTGCTTTCAGCTCCTTGCTGGCACGTGTTGTGTCAGGTTTGTGGCGTTATCTCCCTGAATGTTCATAATACAGACTGTCTTTGAGCTCTGGAGGGCCTTGGTAATGCTAAAAGAAGCGACAGTGGATACAAAGGTCTTGAAAGTTAAGTCTGAAGATCAGAAGTTGATTTAGGGTAATTAAAACAGTAAAAGAGGGACTTCTCTCGTGTTCCAGTGGCTTAGAGTCTGTGCTCCCAAAGCAGGGGACCTGGGTTCAATACCTGGTCAGGGAACTAAATCCCATATGCAGCATCTAAGGCCCAGTGCAGCCAAATAAATATTTAAGAAAATAAGAGAACGTGATATTTGAATATGAAAGCCATATTCATAGGTAATGCAGAAGTCATCAAGTCCCTTGATTCTGGAAATACAAAGGCTAACTGTAACAATGACCATGGCCTATTCTTTGAATCAAAATAGTGTTAAGTTTGTTTACTAATTTCTAGAGAATGGGATTTGGAGTCAGGCAGACCAGTGCTAGTCCCAGCTTGGCCATATACTAACCATGACTTTGAGCATTTTCTTCCTTTGTAAAAAGAGGATAACAATAGTAGTGATTAATGAGGAAACAAATATAAAGTGTAAGTTATTACTTTAAAAATTCCTGTGATATGCATTGTGTGGAAAGAGGCAGACTCTGCCCTATTTGTGTAAGAAATGATCTCTTTCTGATTAGTATGTAGAAACCAGAATCTTGGTAAATGGTAATGATAACTATCAGACAATATAGATTTTAAAAAGATTATTCTGCTATTCTTTATTCAGTACCATAAGAAAACAATAGTGACAACTGATTTAACTATTAAAATTTTCGTAATACAGACATTATTATTTTTAACGTATAACATGTATTATTTCCTTCTTACTCTGTGTCATTTCAAAGAATAATACAGAAAACTAAAATAATTCAGGTTCTCATGTATTAAATTAATATTCATGTAGTTTATAGAAAGGCAGCACAGGAAGTGTCTGCCAGTTTGGGCTAATTTCCCCTCTTTAGAGAGTCTCTCTAACTTTTCATGCTCCAAGGAGCTGTCCACATATGATCATATCCACTATAAAAGAAATGCGCTTCTAAACTTAGACATCTATTTAGGTTACGGCTCAGCTTAAAGCTACATAATCCAGTTTTAGACATCCTTAAAAAATATTGTGTGATCTTTGTGGCATTTTGTCTAAAATCTTAAGACTTTTGAGAAAAATTGAGTATGAGTATTTTAAAAATAGAAATGAGAGTCAGGGTCACCAAATACTGGACATGTATATTGTGCCTGGTGTTGTGCTGGACTCAGAAATTAGACTCAGTTCCTTCCCTGAAGTAACTTATAATCTGATTAGGTCAAAGGAATAGGTGTAGAAAGCAGTCTGTGAGAATTGCTTTGAGTGGAAATCCTGGTAGATAACATAGTGAGTGAGCTATTTCAAAGTAGGCTTCTTGGAACTGGGGCTTGAATGTGTGAACTTTGAAGGATGACTAGCGTGTAAATAAATTGGAAGAATATTCAAGAAAAGGAAACTGGGCGGAGGAATAGAAGTAGACTGTGGCATTGTAGCTGCGGTATGAAGGACAACGAGTGGGGAAAAGGCAAACGCTTGTGACTAAAGCACCGTCAGAGAGTAATGGAAAGGAAGCTCAGTGGCTGCTGCTGCTGCTGCTAAGTCGCTTCAGTCGTGTCCGACTCTGTGCGACCCCGCAGACGGCAGCCCATCGGGCTCCGCCGTCCCTGGGATTCTCCAGGCCAGAACACTGGAGTGGGTTGCCATTTCCTTCTCCAATGCATGAAAGTGAAAAGTGAAAGTAAAGTCGCTCAGTCGTGTCCGACTCTTAGCGACCTCATGAACTGCAGCCTACCAGGCTCCTCCACCCATGGGAGTTTCCAGGCAAGAGGACTGGAGTGGGGTGCCATTGCCTTCTCCGGGAAGCTCAGTGGGGAGGACCTTTAATGCTAGGAAAAGAACTTGGACAGTATTGTATTTGTTGGCCCTTGAAAGTTTTAGAGCTGGATATTTACAAAAGCTGAGTGTGTTTGAGGTATTGAAAATTGAATGCATTAGAAAGGTCCTATCAGCATTTCTCTGCCAGAAAGCTAAAGGCTGTTCAGTTTGTGGCTTTTAATATTCTTTGTATTGAGGGCATATTCTAGGTCTTAAGGATATGGAAGGCAGCTGCATGCAGTAGTGTCATTCCTCTACTACCTGACAAGGCCTGCTGCTTTAAAGCAGTAATAGTCCATACAGACCAGTGCTCAGGGAACATTGACCAGGGTCCAGGCCATCATAAAATTCCAGACTCTGTAAGATGGCTGTAACTGAACTTAATTCTCTCTCTCCTGTCCTCCCCACTGCTCTGGATACTCCTTTCTCATATGCCTGTACTTTCTTTCAAATTCCCTGACTTGATTGGAAAACCTGCTTCCCACTCCACTAACCAAACATGAAACCTGGGTAAATCTCTGATGCTACTTCTGCTTTTGTGTACATGCAGCCAGTGACATGTGGACAGATAACTGAATGACAAGGGGCCAGTGCTCTAAAGAACTGTGGCAGAGATGAGACATGTCTTCACTCTCAGTAATGTGCTAATTTGCCCGATTTCTGTGTACAGTGATGTCGAGAAGATTATTTACACAGGAAAGCACTTAAACAACTCAAATAAGGTAATATATTTGCATCTTTCTAGGTTTGATGCAAGACTTTCAATGACAATATTTTCTAACAAAAAGCCGTGTGGTTGTCACTAAAAAATGGATCTTGGATTCACTGCAGCTCCTCAGAATTTCTTTTCGTTCTTCCTATTTAATTGTTTGGGGTGTGTGGTGGGTAGGGAGAGGGGCATGTGGGGTGGTGGGTATGTAACTTCTCTAGATGACCTGAAGGCCACCTGCCTCTTTCCCTTGTGTTGGAAGTGGTTGAATTTGGAATTAGCAGCAGAACCATTTTGTCTTAAAATTTGATGTAGTTTTATATCCCATATAATTTATTAAATATGTCTTTCAGTAGAGAGTGAGTAGACAGAATTTGGTGTCTTTAGCATTCAGTTTTAGGTAGTTTATATCTTGATTTTAAAAATTAGAAAATTTATAATCTTATATAAACTATGTAAGTGAAAAGGTTGACTAATTTTTATTATCTGTATTTATACAGGTAATTTGACTAGATTACACAAAGAAAGACTTGACCACTGGAAGCAAAAAGCTTTCTGTTTACCACAGGTAAACAGCTCTTTCCACTAGAAAGGATAAATGTGATTTTCTACCCGGGCTCCCCAGCTGGCTCCTGGTACTTGGTATGATGGAGAGTCCTGTGGTTGTGCATGAACGTTGGGTTGCAAGCACCCTGGCAGCAGAACCTCCATTATGTTTCGACCCACAGCACTTGATGGTACCCTGCACATGGAAAATTTTGATTGAATGACTCAAGGCTATTTCTCTGCAGAGGTGAGTACCAGAGTTCAGTAACTCTGGCTGCATTTCTGCTGCTGGACTGCGGTAGCCGGACAGGGGCTGTGGGCTCCTGTGGCTTCTTATTCTCTTGATCACCACCCCATAGACAGTCTCCCTTTCAGAACCCTCCTCTCCTCTCCCTAGCTGCCTTGGGTACCCATTGGCTCTCTGCTTTCCCCGACTCTGTCTCTCCCAGCGGTGACTGAGGGCTAATTTTACAATCTGATATTTCTCTGAGAATGAGGTGCCTCTTCTGGAACACACTGCCACACTCAGTGGCACTGCAAATAGGTTTTTATTGACTGATCTCCACTCTCTGAACCATTTTGCCATCACACTGATTGTGAGGCACCATCTGTTTGCCTTGATGACTTAATGAATTGAGGGCTCATGAATGTAGCTGACATCTAAATTAGATCCGTATCTCAGTACAGACAGGATAGTGGTTTCCTTTGCCAGAGATGATGGACAATTATTTTATAATTCTGAGAGAAAAATGGATTATGCAGACAGACACTTCACCCAAACTGGTGCCCTCATTACTCTCCTTGTGCTAATGCTTTTGTTCAGGGGCAGGGACATGCCTGCCCTATTTCAGGAAAAACCAGAAAAGAAAAATCATCTGCCTGACTCAAGTTTACTCATGGATCAGCAGATAAGTGCTAGCTGTCAAACTCCTCCTGCTGTTTTGTTTTATGAGAGTCAGAAGGGTTTTCTGAGAGTGATGAGTATTAAAATAATTAGATAAAATGAGCTGATAACCTTGGTCTGTTGCCTAGTATGGTATGGCTGATTAGAGGGAAATTGCAAGCTGCGAGATGGCTAAGTACTGTGTCCTGTGCAGATTGTGATTGCTTGTGAAATTAGGTAAGCTGTTGCTTAAGGGGAGTTCATCAACAGTTTTAAAAGACCTATGACCACTTCTGGCTAATTTGCTCTTTCATATAGCTGGGATCTGGAATCCTTGTGATCTCCGAGCTATTGCTTGCCTCGGGCTGGTAAGGGGACGAGGTGGGAGCTGGCGAGACGAAGGGCAATAGGGAATGATAGTTAATGGGTATCACCCAGATTGGGCATGATAAAAATGGAATTGATCTGGAATTAAAGATGATGATTATACAACTTAGTGAATATATTAAAAACCACTGAATTGTACACCTTAAAATGGAGAATTTTATGGTATGTAATTTACCATACCATCTATTTGTCTTGGTGACTTAATGAATTGAGGGCTCATACATGTGAGAGAGTGTCCCTGGCCTCCCTCTTACCTGTAAGTGTCTTACATTAGAAGTAAGCAGCACCAGGGACTTCCCTGGTGGTCCAGTGGTTAAGACTTTGCCTTCCAGTGCAGGGGCTGTGGGTTTGATCCCTGGTCAGGGATGCTAGGATCCCACATGCCTTGTGGCCAAAAAGCCAAAACATAAAACAGACGCAATATTGTGACAAATTCAATAAAGACTCTTAAAATGGTCCATATTAAAAAAAGAGAAGCAAGCAGCACCACATGCAGCTACCCAGACAGCCTGCTGTACAACACCAGCACACGCTCAGCACCTCCCATTCTCTGGGCAGGATGCTTCATATCTGATGTTTTCAAGTGTCTGATCACTAAAACAGCTCGATCAAGTACATATTGTCTTCATTTTACACATGAGAAAGCTGAGGTTCAACATGGATAAGTAAGTTGCTTATGTTTCCATAGAAGCAGAGGCAGGATTTGAATCTAGTCTCGTTTAGCTCATACTCTTTCTGGAAGGTTCCATTGCCTGTCTGTACTGTCTTTTCCTTTTTGTGCCTGGTCTCTTTATTACCTTCCATTTCCACTGTTAGAATCCTTATCAGTCACAACTTTTGTTTTGAAATATATGTGTAGTGATATCTATGTGTAATTATATCTTTGTATCTAGATATATATCTACATATACATCTATGAAATATATGTGTATGTATAGTTATGTCTATATGTATGTATATATTCATAAACACATGTACTTTCATATCTGTATATCCTTATTTATAGATATTTATATTTATAGTATCTATAAATATTTATAGATAGACACAGATACAAATAAGATGAGGAAAACTATACCTCTCAAATATTAATGATGGTTTTATCTGAATAGTAGGATAATAATTTGCAATTTTCATTTTTCTCTCTGTGTTTTTCTGTATTTATCAAACTAAGTTTATTTTATTATTGTGATCAGAAAGCAATTTTTAAAGTCTTTCATATCCTTTCACCTTCATATGCCACTACTTTTGTGAATAAAATCTTTCCTGATCTTTAAACTGATGCTACCCTGTTTTGTTTTTCTTTCTTTTATCACACTGTGTGGCTTGCAGGATCTTAGTTCCCCAACCAGGGACTGATCCCAGGCCATGGCAGTGAAAGCACTGAGTCCTAATCATTGAACTGCCCGGGAATTCCCTGATGCTACTCCTTTTTCTTCTGAAACACACTGCCTTTCCCCAGCACATTGTATTTTCTTGAGTCATTTCTGACATTTTGCTTTGTATTCTGTGTAACTTGAGTTTCTTGGGGCCCCACTCAGAGAGGAAAAGTAAGGGAGGCACATATAATAATAAAAAAGGTAAAAGAAGAGTTTGCTCCAATCTATCCCCGTGAAGAAAGCTGGGCTCTTCCTGATACATCTACCGTATCCCAGTCTCAAATCTCTCCTCATCCCTGTGAACGTAGTTGTGTTGTGTCTCCTGTACTTGGCTGTTCCCATGACATGAGTCAATTGTCATGCTCACTCTGGTGTTTATGCATGATTCTGTCCCATCTCCTATCACTTAGTGAGAAGCTGCTGCTGCTGCTGCTGCTGCATCTCTTCAGTTGTGTCTGACTCTGTGCGACCCCAGAGACGGCAGGCCCCAGGCTCCCCCGTCCCTGGGATTCTCCAGGCAAGAACACTGGAGTGGGTTGCCATTTCCTTCTCCAATGCATGAAAGTGAAAAGTGAAAGTGAAGGTGCTCAGTTGTGTCCGACTCTTAGAGACCCCATGGACTGCAGCCTACCAGGCTCCTCTGCCCGTGGGATTTTCCGGGCAAGAGTACTGGAGTGGGGTGCCATTTCTTTCTCTGAGTGATAAGCTGGGCACCATTATACCATCAGGCCCTGCATGGTCCAGGTTGTGCCTCTGTTCTTCGTTGAAGTTGGGGAAGGACATCTGTTCCCACCCAGGTTGTACTTTGTCTTTTCTTTTTTAAATTTATTTATTTGGTTGTATTGCGTCTTAGTTGTGGCACGTGGTCTTAGTGATTGCAATGAGCGGATTCTCTAGTTGTAGTGCATGGGCTTAAGTTGCCCCAAGGCATATGGGATCTTAGTTCTCTAACCAGGGATTGAACCCCAGGATCCCTGCCCTGGAAGTGAGGAGTCCTAGCCACTGGATTACCAGGGAAGTCTCCTCCTTTTTCTTTTTAACTTTAATATATTTTATTTTGGTTTTTTTTGGCTGTAACGAGAGGCGTGTGGGGTCTTAGTTCCCTGATGAGGAGTTGAACCCACACCTCTTGCAGTGGGATCACAGAGTCTTAACTATTGGACTGCCAGTGAAGTCCCTCTTTTTTCTTTTTTAACGTAGGAATTTACAGCTATACATTTCCTTCTAAGCACTGCTTTCGCTATATCCTGTAAATTTTGTGTGTTTTGTTTTAGCTGTCTTTCATCTCAAAGTATTTTATAGTTTCCTTTGTTACTTCTTCTTTGACTCATTGGTTACTTAGGGGTGTGTTGTTTAATTTCTGCATAATTGTGAATTCCCTAAATTCCCTTATGTTGTTGATTTAATTTAATTCCACTGTGGCTAAAGAGCATACTTTGTATGATCTGAGTTCTTTTAAATTTATTTGAGATGTGTTTTATGGACTAACATGTGGTCTACCCTGGAGAATGTTCCACGTGCACTTGAGAAGAAAGTGTATACTGCTATCACTGACTGGGGTGTTGCATCCAAGTTTTTAGGTTTTCACTTTTTACCTGGTAAAACACTGTTCATCCTTTGAGTCCCAGTTCATCCCCAGGTCCAGAGGATTTCATCTGTCAAATATTTCTTCATCCATCTCACAAGCAAGAATGTTCAATTTCCTCATTTGAACTTCTCTCCCATAACTGTGATTTCTGGATATGCCAATACCCATAACTATGAGATAGCCTTCATTACAAGTCAGTCTTTCTACACACTGATGTTATGGGGTTTCTTTTGTGCAGGGACCAAGTCTTTACCATATCTCCATATCCCTGAATATGGAGTATTCAGGAGTAACTTTAAAGTGTGCCATTAAAATGATGATGAGAATTTGGGGGTCATTGAATACCGTTTAAACAGTGAACCCTAGGCTGTGTACTGTCAAGAGTGGAATGGGAAAAGAAAGGCAGTGCACTCTGCCTCTGGGGACCTATAACTTAGTTGAAAAGACAGTATATCTGCTTTAATACACTTTAATACATGAAACCTTTAATACACGATCTGATGAAGTGCCAAGACAAGGGCTGTAGGAGTCGGACTTCTCCACTTTTTCTTTCTCTCTCTATGCATAGGAAAGAGACTCATTGAGTTGTGAGGTTGAAATAATACTCAGGACTCCTGATTTCCAGCTGTGAACCAATGTGGAATCCTCTGGCCACTGATCACCCAGCCTCCACTTGGATACTTTCACCCACTGGGAGAAAGCCCAACATTCCCCAGTCAGGACTTATGATGGTTGTTTGCTAATTTGGAGTGGTAAGGGGAAGCTGAATTGCTTTTTCGCTACCATTCACCGTTTATAATCTTTCTCATAAAATAATCTATACACCTGAAAGAATATGTGTAAAGTCAACAAGGAAGGAAAAGAGTTCTAGTCATAAGCTTTAATCTCAGTAGGCTAGGTCACAATATGTTAGGTAAGGAAAGTCAGATCAGATTGACTGGACAAGGGTCACTTCTGGGGGAAACAAAATGAATTAGTTTCTGAGGCCTGTTATTCTCCCAGAGCCCACCTATATGTGAATGTGCCGGGAAGATCTGAGGGTATGAGATTTGGGAGAGGTAAATTCATCCCACATGCCAGGTAGATATTTTATTCCATCTAATTTAGGATTAAAGACCAATGATTTCGGGGGCTCATTAGGGTATTTCTGGAGGTTTCTTGTCAGGAATACAGTGTAGTAAGGAAGGTTTTCAAGTCAGAACGTAAACTTTTTTCTCTAGAAACCTCTGAAAACAGAATCGTATTAGAAAATAAAATTATGTTATGAAGTACTTACTGTTTTGGTGGTGCGCACTAAATAAAACAGGAGGATAATGTAAGGGCTGGCCCATCACTGTATATAATAGCTGACTAAATGAGTAATATCTTTGTTACAGTCTCTGCAGACACATTTATTGACAGGCAGTCAGAACACTATGGGGCAGAACAGTCTTGAGGGCAGGGACATCAAGCCATCTGATAGTGTGGAATTAGCAACAGAGCAGGTCTGGAATAACACTTGAGCAGGGTGGAAGAATGGGCAAGCTTTGGATGGAGAGAACAAGAGATGAGGGTTGGTGACAGGGCTACAGAGGTTGAATGTATAAGACATGCTATTTGATCAATGCAAAGTACCTAGAAGGCTATAAACCTGGGCTTTGGTAGAGGCAAGGCACAGGAAAATTACCTTCTGTGTGTCCACATAGGTGTGGCAGAATTCATGCAGCTTTGGAACAAGATTAGCTCACAAAGTGCAAATAAGCCATCCATGTGACTCTTAGTAGCTTTTACTGAGTTGATGACTAAGGCTATGTCTTATGTCCATGACTTGACAGAATTTGTCTTCCCAAGAGGTCAGAGGAGAAAATGGGAGTGGTGGGCCAGGAATAATGGGCAGTTCTGGGTGGGCCAGAGTGAGTCACCTTCCTCAGTGCTAATACCAGGAGATCAGACCAAGGGCTTTTGTGTCTGCTGTTTATTCTCGTCACCTTTTCCCCAAATCCTGGCTCTGTCACCTCTTTTATCCTTTGACTTTTCTGATAGGGCCCTGGAGTTGGAACAGGTCTAACTTTACAGATAGAGACCCTGCGGCCCAGAGGGACCTTATTCCTACAACATGTCAGTTTCAGAGTTGGGGCTAGAAAGGCCTCATGACTACCAAGCCCTTGCACTCTGTCCTCCCCCAGTGTGGCTTTCCTCTTTAAGTCACCTCGCTGTGTGCCAACCAAGGGGCAAAAGGGACACAGGACAAGACATGGCAGAAACTTGAAGTGGTGGTCTCTTGAATATAAGGTGCCCTAGGGAACATGAGGAGAGGCAGGAGGAGTCGGGCCACAGGCCCAGCTTCCATGACCCCATTCTCTCCCATATTTTCTTCTGCAATGTAGTCCCTACAAGTGAAAACATCTTACCTTGAAATTTTGTCTGTGACTCTGCCACCCCTGATAGTCTGGCCTCGTCAACAGGATAAGGAGCAACATGGAAGAAGAACAGAGGTGTAATGTAGGAGGAAGCAGCAAAGCTCATGAGGTCCCTTCATGCCTTACTTTTATCTTCTCCTCCCTTGCCTTCTGCTCCTGGCAGTGCTGTACCTAAGTTCTGTCCTTGGCTGGCTTACATTTCAGAAAGGCTTCGTTGCTTCTGGCAAGCATCTTTAAGTTAAACCTGCTCGTCTATCTGTTTGACCACTGCTGTAACCCTCTCCTCTCAGACCCCTGAAAATCAGATGTACACTCTTTTTCCATAGGTTAGATAAATGTTCTATTGATGCTTCTGTTTGGATCAGGAAGGGAACTCCCAACATCCTTTCAGTAAATTATTGTAAAACATTTTGGTCCCTGTTTTGTATAATTTGGGATTGGTGATACCAGAGATGGCCCAGAAGTTCCAAGCCTGATCCTGGGACCATAATTTCGCAAAATGTTTAAGGCAAACAAACTCTCATTATCGCCAGTCTGAATCAGAGATCTGTGAGAAAACAAGGAAATGGCCACCAGCAGAGGTTGCAAAATCTCACTAAGGCTGTTGGTGAAACTCTTTGTCTTTTATGTACCTATAAAAAGCCCATGAAAACAAAAGAGCAAGCCCTCCTTAGAGAAGGTGTGTCAGTTGTCACTTAACATCTTATTCCAATCCACCCTTCACTGCTTTGCTTGTGATATCACATTTCCTCCTTGTCAGCAGGCTCACTGTTGAGCTTTGTCAGTAGGGGGTGCTGGAGGACAAATTTCATCTGCATGAGTGGTTTCTTCATCTTCTGCTTACTAGAGTCCCAGTCATGGGGAGTCCTGCTTGCCAGGACCCAAATAATGAAAATATTGTCAGGATATTATCAGTATTAAATTGTTGATTTAAGAATTATTTAAGATTTAAGACTGAGATATTTACGTTTGTTTATTGTCTTTGAGATCTGGTGTGTGATTTATATATATAGCACTTCTCAGTTTGGACATTCAAGTGCTCAGTAGCCACATATGGCCGGTGGCTTCTGTATTGGACAGTGCAGCTCTGGAACATGGTTCGCCTACACATACTTAATGGGAATGACACTTTGGGAGACAGTTTAAAAAAAGGAAACTGCATAAAAAATATTAGACTTAATCCTGTAGCTTTATTGATCATATTAATGGTGTATTTTTAAATAATTTTCTTCTTCTGCTGCTGCTAAGTCGCTTCAGTCATGTCTGACTCCGTGCGACCCCATAGACGGCAGCCCACCAGGCTCCCCCGTCCCTGTGATTCTCCAGGCAAGAACACGGGAGTGGGTTGCCATTTCCTTCTCCAATGCATGAAAGTGAAAAGTGAAAGTGAAGTCACTGAGTCGTGTCCAACTCTGAGCGACTCCATGGACTGCAGCCTACCAGGCTTCTCTGTCCATGGGATTTTCCAGGCAAGAGTACTGGAGTGGGGTGCCATTGTATAAGTAAACATAGTAGTGATTATGTGTATTATTTTAGGAATCAACATTTTCAGCACAAAAGTAAAGGAAGTACAATCACATAGTCAAGAATTTAAGTAGAAACACTGTTGAACATTACCGTTGAGTTTACTACTCAATCGTGTTGATATTAATCCATTTATTAGTGTCATAATACAGAAACTGTTAAAAATAGCAGTTAGGAGACATTTTCTGATTCAAAGGGAATGTAGCATCATGAATCTGTAAGTTCTGCCATTGAGTCTGAAGAAAACCATGCGAAATACCCAAAATCCAAATGGATCTAACTTTAAAGATCCTCAAATGTTGCATAGTTCTATGAATATGAAAGAATGCCATTTCCATCAGGGCTTCAGTGATCTCTAGAGATATTTATGTAAAGGTATTTACATATCTAAACATGTATATTTGGGCTTCCCAGATGGTGCCAGTGGTAAAGAAACTGCAACGCAGGAGATCTAAGAGACATGGGTTCAATCCCTGGGACAGGAAGATACCCTGGAGAAGGGCATGTCAATCCGTTCCAGTATTTGCGCCTGGAGAATCCCATGGACAGAGGAACGTGGCGAACTACGGTCCATAGGGTTGCAAAGAGTCAGACACAACTGAAGCGACTTAGTTCACAAACATACATGTTTATGTATCTTAGAATTTCAAAACTTAGTCAAGTAATCAATGTGGCTAAGAGCTGTGGAGTTTTAGGGAGAAAAAAGTACATAAAATAAAACTTGAACACAGGGAAATGGACTAGATGATCACGCCTACACTTATGTATTTAGGTATATATTTACATATTAACGTTTTTTTTTCCCTAGAGTATTTTAAAGCAAATCCAAGATATTATGTTATATACTATTTCATCCAATTATTACCCCTTTGACATTATGGAGTGATTAACATAACTATATATAGAATTTAGTGTTGCCCATGCGTTCTCAACTAAGCTTCTCCTCCTCCCAGCCCAAGAGTCTGCTAGCAGACACTGGTATGATAACTGCCTGCCCTAGGTGCATAAGCATTTTTTTTAACCTGGAAAGCTTTAGAATAAAGCACAGGAAGAGTTAAGGAAAAGACCCATTAGCATTAACATTTTTGTGTGAAGTAAGTAAGTGGCTTTGTGTATTTGATAGTTTGTAAATTTATCACAGGAAGGGTGATCTTGATTAGTAGAATGACAGCTTTGTAACTGGTTTGAAATGTTTAAGCAATGTACAATTTTTAAGGTGAAATCTTACAAAATTATTCTTGGTATTGGAACACTTGGAGGCCTTTAGACTCCTAATATTTAAAGTTTAGTGTATTAGATTTATAAGTATGAATTTCTTCCCAAGAAGGCTTTGCTTATGAGTTAAAGAAGTTGAAGTACATAAAGGGAAATGCTGGAGACAAAACTGGCCATTGTATGAATATGTTTATATGCTCCCTGTTCTGGTCTATAGCCCTTGTCACTTTCCAATGTAAGAACCAGCAAAGAGCCTAGAAAATGGGGCCCTGATACAGAAAAGGCTGCCCACACACTAGCAGCTAGCTCTCCTGTGCTACCTATTTATAGCCTCCACCAGGATGGGCAACAGGAAGTCCCAGGCCCCTCCTTCTCCTTCCTATCTGAGCTGTGATCCTAGGGCATAGTCAGATGAAGGAGCATGATAGAACTTTCCAGTTTATTGGTTTATTTCTTAAGTGCACTGCCCTTCTTCTGTCACTGGTAATGGGGGGGAAGCACCCCCAAAGATGATATGTGTCAGTTGTCATCCACTGGATCTGAGTTGTTAGGCTTATTCTCTGAGGAGCCTGAGGAGACCCCTCCTGGAAGGAAGATCCTACCATAGTCAGAAGGACTCCAAAGATGCATTCCTCTCTGGGAAAAGATAGATTCATACCTAACTCAGACTGATGTTCTCAATTTTATGGGACAGTTTTTCAAACATGTTTTTATGAGTTACAAACCACATATCCCTTCCAAATTCCAAAGTTCTGGTGATCTAGTGGCAAAACTATGGAACTAAGCAAAACTAAACAAAACTTAGCAACAAGGAGGCTTTACATGGCCTGAAGCCCTTTTGAGGATCGAGAGGAACGGTAATGCTGCAGTTCATCGATCGACCAGATCTCAAGACTCAAGCCGTCTCAACATGTAGCTAGCTTTCCAGTAGTGTCACTCCAACCGTGAGAGCTGTCTTACTTGTCTTTTGCATTCTTATTGTCAAGTTCTCAACTATGTCCCGGGCTCCTCTGCAGCCCAGGTCACCATAGAATCCATATGACACCTATGTTCCAGCAGGATACAGGTCTATGAAAAGGAACTTCCATAAAGAACCTAGATGGAAAGAGCCCTGGGATTTCTGTTGGCCATCCCCACAAGACTCTGTGGGGCCCTCGACCATGCTCAGGAATGCTAGGGTGACTGGCCACAGCTGCATCAAAACTGATAGTGAACAAGGTAAATCTGGATGTAATTCAGAGAGACCACAGAGCCCCTGGGAAGGCTTAGTCTGGGAAGAGAAGGAGGTTACTTTGTGGCACGCAAGATATGCTGAGTGAAGACCGCAAGAGTGTGGGACTGTGTGGAGTTGCCAGGTAAATACCCTCAAGTCTAGAGTATGAAAGACTGCGGGGCTGGGAGTAGGATTCTGAAGTCCTCACCTTGCTTACCACTGTAGTTTACTGCTGCGCATCAGGAGCCTCTTGCCTGCCTCTTTCCACCATGCCTTCTCCGTCAAATGTCTTTGCAGTGGTGACCTATGGCTACCCAGTAGTTAGCGCAGACTTTAGCATTGTCTCTAAAGCAGCTAACTGCTGCTTACTCTGCCTTCAGTACACAAGGTGATAGATGCTGTAAAAACGTCCCTTGCCTAAAGCTTGCCTAAGTAAAACTTGACTCCTCCCTGACACAGCATTTTTGCTGGTTAGCTGCTTTGGAATATAGAGAACCAACAGACATTTGGCTTTATGTCCTTTTTCTAATCCTTGGAACTGGGTTTTTGTTTTTAACTTGAAAAGTCCATCGTAAAACCAGTGGGAATTCTAGAACAAGGCCTACTGCAGCTAATGCCATTGGGGCTTCCCAAACCAACGAGTTGTCATTTGCCTTTGTAAAAGGAAGACTAAAATGGCTCATGACCTTGAACTGTGGCTCAAGGTAGAGAGAAGAAGATAACCCATAAAATGAAAGAAGTGAAGTTTCTTCATTCCATAAGATAAATAATTCTTAGATTGGTTCAGGTAGATCCTGGACGTTGGTGGGTGATTGTTAAAAGTTATTCATTACAAATTAATAATTATCCTGATCACACGATGAACTCTCTGTGTATTTGTTATGCTACTTAGGCTTTGTTTGTCATGTTACATTAAACAAATCTCCCTCCCAACTCTTAAACTTTTTGAAGGGCTAAACAAATGGTCCTCTTAGGAGCAGAGAGGCAAAACAAAGGCTGAAATTATTTATAGACTGAAACGGCATATTTGTAGACTACTGCATAAATATACTATATAAAGGTGATACATCTGTTAAAGAGAGGATCCAGAGAGGAAAGCAGCCCTCATCATCCCTAGAACTTCTTGCCAGTTTTTTCTGAAAGATAAACTCTGAATTAGCAGAAAATCTTAACTTTTGATGCTATACACAGAAACTATGGCCCTCCTAATGTATCTTCAGTGTTTTACTGGAAGTAAACTCTGCCCTCTTTCAATGTGTCCATTATCAGACCCTTTTTCAAATACCTTTTGAAGTTTGCTAATATAGGCTCATCAATCACAGGCCTACATGTAAATCCTAAAAATATAAAATTTCTAGAAATCTTTGTGACTTAAGGGTAGGCAAAGATTTCTTAGGTAAGACACAAAAAGCACAATCTGTAAAAGAAAAGTTGTTTGTACTTCACTAAAATATAAGAACTGCTGCTATTCAAAAGATACTGTTATGGTAACAAGAACACAAGTCACAAACTAGGAGAAAATATTTGCTAACCATCTGCCTGATAAAGGACTTGTATCCAAGATAAACAGAGAGCCCGCTGTACTCAACAGTAAGAAAACAGCTCAGTTTTAAAAATGGACAAAAGATTTGAAAAGACACTTCACCAAAGAACATATATGGATGGCAAGATATATAGTCATCCATATATGTTCAACGTCATTATTTCTTAAGGAAATACAACTCAGTAGCACAATTAACACTACTTCACACTTAATAGAATAACTAAAAGTAAAGACTGACCAATCCAAGTTCTCAGGAGATTGTGGAGCAGTTTGAACTCACATACTTTGCTGGTGGAGGTGCAAAATGTGCAGCCACCTTGCAAAACAGTGTGCCTGGTTTCTCTCACTGCACAACATAGGCTTACCAGACAACCTAGCTGTCCCATTCCTAGTTTTTACCCGAAAGAAATGAAAACATGTGTTTACACCAAAACCTGCATATGAATGTTTGCAGCAGCTTTATTTGTAATCCCCCCCCTCCCTAAATGGGAACAAACCAAATGTCCCTCAGCTGCAGAGTGGATAAACAAACTGGTACAGCCATAAATACTGTTGAAGGGAATGTAATTTGGTATAATCACTTTGAAAAACTGTTTGGCAGTATTTACCCAAGACAAGCATATTCCCCAGCAATTGCAGTCCTAGAGACACCCACCCATTAGAAATGTGTGATATGTTTGCCAAAAGGCTTGTACAAAAATGTTACAGCAGTACTACTTAACAATAACCATAAAAGAAAGAGTCTGATTCCATTTTTGATGTTTGACCATGATAGCCTGCAAGCCCCATCATTCCTCTTTCCCTTTTCACTCGACTCCTGGACATGCCAATAAGAAAAGCTAGATACTTGCTTCCTTGGCATGAGTGGGAAGGTAAGACTCCTCAAACTCCTGCCAGTGGGAGAGGGCGTCTTCACCTTTGATCCCCCTCTCTCCATCCACTGTAAAAACTAGAGCCACTTGCCTCTTCTGCTTAAGCCAAACATGCTGGTTTGAGTGTGGGCCCTGCTGTCCCCAGAAAGCTTTACTATGTGATCAATCTTTCAAATCCTCTTGTGAGTGTATTGCATCATTAGTCCCCAGCTCTAAACCAGTTTTGGTTGGGTAGAAGCATGGATGCCACCCTCCAGGGAGCAACCACAAAGCAGACCCTAAACTGGACTCTATTCAGATGCCAAGTCCACAGATACATGGACAAATTTATTGAATATCCACTCAGTAGAACCTATAGGGCAGTGAGAATGGATGAAATACACCTGCATACAATCTCACAAACATAATATTGAACAAAAGAAACCAAACAAGAAAGAATATATTTAGTATGTGTTTGTTGCTCAGTTGTGTGCCAACTCTTTGCGACCCCATGGACAGGAGCCCACCAGGCTCCTCTGCCCGTGGGATTTCCCAGGCAAGAATACTAGAGTGGGTTGCCATTTCAAAATATATGCCTTGGGGTTGTAAAGAATCAGACACAACTGAGCAACTGAACAACATTTAAATAAACTTTAAAAACAGGGCAAAGCTAATCCATGGTATTAAAAGTCAGAATAGTCACCACCATTCTAAGAGTAGAAGGTTACTGGAAAGGAGCACAGAGGGGGCACGTTTCTGTAAGGCAGGCTCTGTTGGGAAGGGGGGTGGGGGTGGGAAGGGAAAGCGAATGGAGGGAAGCAAGGGCTGGATAGTGAGATGGTCCTAACGGAAGTGTTCCGGCAGTGCTCCTGGTCTTGCTGACAGATTGAGAGTGTGAACCAACCCTGCCCAGTGGACATATGTGGAAATGCATGTCAGGGTGAAAGGTCCCACTGATAGATGAAGCTGTGTGAACCAGCTCCACCCTGTGGAGAAGTGTGGAATTGCGTGTCAGTGCTTAAAAGGGAGGCGACTGGCCCCTCCTGTGAGCCTCATAATGTCAGCCCATTCAGAATGGGGATAGAGCATCTAAGAAGGGTATGGTCTTATGTCCAGCCACAGAGAGCTGGTCTCAACCACACTGAGGGGGACAAATGGCTTCTGTGACAGGAGAGGTGGGCAACTGAGGGCTCCACTATGCTCAGGCTTTGTGTGCCTCCTCAGGCAGTCTCGGCTGGTTTTGGAATCAGTTTTCTTCAGATGCTAGATGCTAATCCATAAGGTAGGTAGTAATCCCCATTCTACTGATGAAGGAACTGAGGCCCAGGTAACTTGTTTTGTAAATGGCAGAACTAAGGTTTGAACTCAAACCCAGCTCTTAACTTTTTTGGACCATAGTTTCCACTGGCAGCCTGATGAAACCTATGGGCCTATCTCAAAATAATGTTTTAAACAGTATAAAATAAAACAGATTACTGACCCTATTGAAATTGTCAAGAAATGCCAGTCCTATTAAAATACAGATGCTAAGCTATATTTTTCCAATTGTGGCATGCCATGTGCTGTACATATGTTTCTTTACTGATGACTTAAATACAAGATACAGCTGTGGGTCTGAAAACCAAAGGTTTTAGGAAGTGATGGGTGTATTTTGTGATGTCTGCTGCAAAGGTGATGTGAAATGAAACTATTAGTGACTTTACTAGTGACTGAGTCACAGGTAAGATTCCATTAGAAGGAAATACTGGATTTCCATCAGAGGCCAGTGACAATAAGGATATAATCTTTTTCACTTAAGTTCAGAGACCTGTGTCCTAGGCATGGGTCCAGTGGGGATCTGTGGACCGCAGGTTAAGACTCCTTCATTCTGTTGTTTCTGACTTGTCTTCCCTTCCCTCTGTTGCCAGGGCTTCACTGGAAACCAGCCTGTGAGCTGGTAAATTGCAAAGAGTGCTGAGTGTTTGTTAAATAACAAGAAAAGATCATAGGGTCCAGGAAACACTGAAGGCCTCTGATGCCTCAGACAGGCTATTGGACACAGAAGTACATAGAAGAATAAGATGTTGCCATCCTTTCAAGAAGCTCCCAGCCTGGTAGAGGTAGTGTCTTCAAGCAGTTTTATGATTGACCTCCAAGTGAGTTAAACAGGCAAGAAGTGAGTGCTTTGGTAACAGAGGCAGAACAATATTATGGGACGTGTAGTCCAGGATGGTATCCTGTAAGAGGCAACACTAGGGCTGACAATGGGGATGGGCACCTTCAGAGGGGGGCAGTTAGGCACGTAGGCTCTGCTTTCAGATGACCTGGGTTCCAAATGTCCTAACTATGGGCAAGTCTGCCTCATCTCTCCATACCTGCTTCCTCATCTATAAAAGGGAGTGACCTGACCAAGTCACAGGGCCAGTGTGAAGACTGAATGAGTTTAAATGTCATTAGCCATGATGATGGTGCTGATTATCACTGGGGAGGTGAACTGTCTGGAAGGACAAAGCCCTTATAGGGGTTAAGGACAGCTCATATTGAGCTATTGAGGCTGGATTATTTTCTTGTGAAAGGAGCAGGACTGGGAGAGCCAGTAGTTCTGGAGTTTAATGTGGATCACAGAAAGCATGTTTTATTTTCATCATTTGTGTTTTAGTTTTATTTTGCATCAGGGAGTAACTTCAAACCTTTGATTTCCATAAGACAAGGCTAGTGTGAGTATTTAAGTTTTAAAAAGTGATGAGTTGATTTAGAATATTCATATAATAATATATAGTACAGGTGGTATGAGATGTGGCAAAGAATGTGAAAGCAGTGGCAATGCCTGGTTTGAATCACTGGATTAGGAGACAGGAACCACCTTCACCTTACAGAATTTTATATTTTACTTTTAAAATTTTATTTTATTGAAGTATAGTTGATTTATAATGTTGTATTAACTTCTGCTGTATAGCATAGTGAGTAGTTACATATATATTCGTTTTCATATATATTAATACATTCTTCTGGAGAAGGCAATGGCACCCCACTCCAGTATTCTTGCCTGGAAAATCCCATGGACAGAGGAGCCTGGTAGGCTGCAGCCCATGGGGTCACTAAGAGTCAGACATGACTGAGCGACTTCACTTTCACTTTTCACTTTCATGCATTGGAGAAGGAAATGGCAACCCACTTCAGTGTTCTTGCCTGGAGAATCCCAGGGACGGGGGAGCCACCAGGATGCCGGTGGGCTGCCGTCTTTGGGGTAGCACAGAGTCGGACACGACTGAAGCGACTTAGCAGCAGCAGCAGCAATACATTCTTTTTCATATTCTTTTCCATTATGGTTTATCACAGGATGTTCAATATAGTTCCCTGTGCTATATATACACTAGGACCTCGTTGTTTATCTATAATAGTTGGCACCTGCTAATCCCAAATGACCAATCCATCCCCTCTTCCGCTTTGGCAACCACAAGTTCTCTGTATCCACTTTGCAGAATTTTAATTTCCTGGCCCAGCCCAGTATTCTCTGCAGCCTTGGATGGGACATGGAGGCTAACAGTAAATACACAGTATTTAGGAAAAGCCTAGAATTCCTTTCCACATACTTTCATTTCTGGATACATTCAAGGGCAGTATTTCAAACTGTGGGTCACCACCCAGAAGTGAGTTATGAAATCACTTAATGTGTTATGTTCAGCATTTTAGAAATGTGAAACAGAATAAAATTGAAAATATCAAAGTGCGTTACAGATTGTCAGGGCATTTATTTTTTTTTTATGAAATTTGCATAGTTGCTTGCTGCATAAAATGCATTTCCTGTTGGGTTACAGGCAAAAGTATCTGCTCAGAGAGAAACAGGCCTGGCTTCTAGTCCAAGTTCTGCTCCTGCTCCACTGTCTAGCGGGGGGATCCCCACACCCTCTGAGCCATGGAGGCAGATTAATTTTGCTGGGGGGCTAATGTGCTGTGTTTTGTTTGGGATTCAGACTTAGCCAAGGTGTTGTCCATCCCATTTATAAGCCCAGGAGCCCTCCATCTCCACCTCCTAGGGATTGAGTTCTCTAGGAGGGAGGCCTGGGATCAGGCCAAATAGGGTCCCAGAACTTTTCACGGTCACCGTCCTGAGATCATACAGATATTCCTTTTTGCAGTTTTTCACACCACACCCAGGGCTTCAGCTTCCAAAGATTTCACCACATTTCCAATCACAGCATTTCCTTATCTCACGGTTTCCTCATTTTGTGGCCACACTTCCCACTGTGATATGTAGTATCTGGGTGGAGCGTATTCCCAACCTGAAACAGCCTCTGTGTTCTTTACCTCACCTCTTCTGTGGAATCAGAGGAGGCACACTGGGCCTCTCCAGCTCCCAGGGGATCATTCCCCTGAATTTGGTTCAGCAGTTTCCTCCAATTGACCCACTGCAGAGGGCTTGGTAGCAGCTCAAGGGGACAGTTCTTGGATGGAGTATGTAATAGATAAATGTCTTAGCAGACCCAGAGACAGGGATTTGAGTGTAGATTTTAGTTTCAGTTTTATAAAGTTGCATTCGTTTTTTAAAAAATAAAGCAAAGAAGGTCAGCCATTGGCAATGTCTTGTGGTTCAAGTGGTAGTTTATTTGGGAGGTGGAAACACAGGCAGGAAAGTGGGAAAGTGAGACAGGGGAGGGAAGATCATGTAATCCCATGGGGGAAATTCAGATAACAGTACAGACCATTCACCTGAGGGTTACTGGTGGCTCTTTTTTTTTTTTAAGTATATTTGTCTGTGCCAGGGTTAGCTGTGGCAAAGGGGATCTTTATCCCCTTTGCAGTATGTGGGCTCTTGTTCCCTGACAAGGGATCTAACCCAGTTCAGTTCAGTCGCTCAGTCGTGCCCAACTTTGTGACCCCATGGACTGCAGCACACCAGGCTTCCCTGTCCATCACCAACTCCCGGAGCTTACTCAAGTCGATTGAGTTGGTGATGCTATCCAACCACCTCATCCTCTGTTGTCCCCTTCTCCTTCTGCCTTCAGTCTTTCCCAGGATCAGTGTCTTTTCAAATGAGTCAGTTTTTCGCATCAGGTGGCCAAGGTATTGGAGTTTCAGCTTTAGCCTCAGTCTTCCCAATGAATATTTAGGACTGATTTCCTTTAGGATGAACTGGTTGGATCTCCTTGCAGTCCAAGGGGCTCTCAAGGAACTGCTCTCCTGCCTTGGGAGTGCAGAGTCTTAGCTACTGGACCAGCAAGGAAGTCCCTAGTTGAGGGCTCTTGAGGTAGTAGGAAGTGTTGTATCCCTGGAACTTCTGGCCCAGACATTGGTTACGGACCCTTGATGGGGTGGAATGTTTTAGTTCTCTGGAACTTCTGGCCAGGCGACTGCTGAGGACTCTTGAGGGGGCGGGAACATTATTTCCTTGGGACTTCTGGTGCACGGCACTGTTGGGGAGGCAGAGGTAAAGCAGGCTTTGTTAGCCAGAGCAAGCCCTCAGACACAGCATAGTGGGTATTGCCACTTGGGAGTCAGCCAGTGTGTACCAAGTGGGTATAAGGAAGGGTTGGGTCTTGGAGCACCAGCAGTGGCACCTGCTGCAGAAGCTGTGCCCTTGGATTCTGAAAGTGCCGCTAGTTCTTGAATACAAACTCGATATACAAAAAAAGTATCATCATATTTTCTAGAACAACTTATTTTCTGTTTTGTGACTGCATTCCACAGATAATGGAAAATAAATATCAGTCAGTGTGAGGGTCACCCTTTGCCCATAATTGCATCAGGTTTAGGAGACTCAGTCAGTGCCAAGGCAAGCACTGTGCCGCATGGTTCTTGGTGTACTCTGCCCATACAGGTCTCCACTTAGACATTTTGCTGCCTCCCAGTTGGTCGCCAGCCCTATATATCCACACTCAGGATGGTCCACCAGCACCTTCAGGCCTGGCAGTTCACTGAGTACCTCATTTTGTTGCATCTGTGCCAAGCGAGGGAGTGGGATGGGGCTGCCTGTAGCTGTACTCAGCTTAGACTCACAATGTGCCATGTCCCTCTTTCCCTTGATCCCACAAACCCCAGGTCTCTGATGGGGAAGCAGAGCCCAGGGTCATCTAGTGTCTAGAGTGACGTGCTTCCCTCAGGCCCCTCATCTTCTCCCCAGCCTGGGGAATAATTTTTTAGTTTGATGAAGGGCAGAAAGAGAACCTTAATATCTTCAAACTCCTGTACTCAAAGGACAAGGAACAGACTTTTTCTAAAATCTTGCTATTTGAGTAAAGGGAAAGTCAGTATGGGGAAGCATGAATTGACATTTCAAAAATGCCCCACGCAGCCGTGACCAATGCAGTGTGGCCACCACGTCCTCCATAGATGCTCCTGCTGCTACTCTTTACCCTCTCTGTCCATTATAGCTTGTGAAACAGAGGAAGGAAAGCTGTCATTTTAAGCAAAGCTGGAGTCCTTAACTTGGGGGCCCATGATATGACTCAGGGAGGGAACCCTGAATTTTGTTAGGAAGAAAATTTACACTTTTATTTTCATTGTGTGCATGCTAAGCTGCTTCAGTCGTGTCTGACTGTGGGACCCCAAGGACTGTAGCCTGCCAGGCTCCTCTGTTCATGGGATTCTCCAGGCGAGAATACTGGAGTAGGTTGCCAGGCCCTTCTGTAAGGGATCTTCCTGACTCAGGCTTTGAACCTGCGTCTCTTACATCTCCTGCATTGGCAGGTGGGTTCTTTACCACTAGCACCACCTGGGAAACCCCTTTATTTTCATTAACCTCTGACAAAATTAACATGTTTGATTATGACTGTAAGCAGCCCCAAAGTAGTATTATTAGCAGGATCTTATCACAAGTATCTTAAAAATATAATTTATATTTATCACTGTCATGGTAGTTGTAAGATTTGTTGCTGTATCTTTTTAAATGTGTTAATAATGAAAGGCATATGTTACTATATCATAAATGTATTTTTAAAAATACTTTAAAAACTGTATTTCAGAATAATTTTTTACCTTTTTAAAAATTATCTTACCATAATTTTAGACATGCATTTGCAAAAAATAATACAGAAAGATCCTGTATCCCTTTCATCTAGTTTCTCCCAGTATAACCTCTTGCAATAAGGAGTTCATGATCTGAGCCACAGTCAGCTCCCAGTCTTGTTTTTGCTGACTGTATAGAGCTTCTCCATCTTTGGCTGCAAAGAATATAATCAGCCTGATTTCAATATTTACCATCTGGTGATGTCCAAGTGTAGAGTCTTCTCTTGTGTTGTTGGAAGAGGGTGTTTGCTATGACCAGTGCATTCTCTTGGTGAAACTCTGTTAGCCTTTGCTCTGCTTCATTTTGTACTCCAAAGCCAAACTTGCCTGTTACTCCAGGTATCTCTTGACTTCCTTGCATTCCAGTCCTCTATGATGAAAAGGATGTCTTTTTTGGGTAGTTCCAGAAGGTCTTATAGGTCTTCAGAGAACCGTTCAATTTCAGCTTCTTCAGCATTACTGGTTGCAGCGTAGACTTGGATTACTGTGCTAGTGAGTGGCTAGACCATTCACCAGACCATTCAGGTATGACCTAAGTCAAATCCCTTATGATTACACAGTGAAAGTGACAAATAGATTCAAGGGATTAGATCTGATAGACAGTGCCCGAAAAACTGTGGATGGAGGTTCATGACATTGTACAGGAGGCAGTGATCAAGATCATCCCCAAAAAAGAAATGCAAGAAGGCAAAATGGTTGTCTGAGGAGACCTTACAAATAGTTGGGAAAAGAAGAGAAGCTAAAGGCAAAGGAGGAAAAGAAAGATATACACGTTTGAATGCAGAATTCAAAAGAATAGCAAGGAGAGATAAGAAAGCCTTCCTCAGTGATCAATGTAAAGAAATAGAGGAAAGCAATAGAATGGGAAAGACTAGAGATCTCTTCAAGAAAATCAGAGATACCAAGGGAACATCTCATGCAAAGATGGACTCAATAAAGGACAGAAATGGTATGGACCTAACAGAAGCAGAAGATACTAAGAAGAGGTGGCAAGAAGACACAGAAGAACTATACAAAAAAGATCTTCATGACCCAGATAACCACAATGATGTGATCACTCACCCAAAGCCAGACATCCTGGAATGTGAAGTCAAGTGGGCTTTAGGAAGCATCACTATGAACAAAGCTAGTGGAGCTGATGGAATTCCAGTTGAGCTATTTCAAATCCTGAAAGATGATGCTGTGAAACTTCTGCATTCAATATGCCAGCAAATTTGGAAAACTCAGCAGTGGCCACAGGACTGGAAAAGGTCAGTTTTCATTCCAGTCCCTAAGAAAGGCAATGCCAAAGAATGCTTAAACTACCGTACAATTGCACTCATCTCACACACTAGCAAAGTAATGCTCAAAATCCTCCAAGCCAGGCTTCAGCAGTCTGTGAACTGTGAACATCCAGATGTTCAAGCGGGATTTAGAAAAGGCAGAGGAGCCAGAGATCAAATTGCCCACATCCGTTGTATCATCGAAAAAGCAAGAGAGTTCCAGAAAAATATCTATTTCTGCTTTATTGACTATGCCAAAGCCTTTGACTGTGTAGATCACAATAAACTGGAACATTCTGAAAGAGATAGGAATACCAGACCACCTGACCTGCCTCTTGAGAAATCTGTATGCAGGTCAGGAAGGAACAGTTAGAACCAGGCATGGAACAACAGACTGGTTCCAAATGGGGAAAGGAGTACGTCAAGGCTGTATATGGTCACCCTGCTTATTTAACTTATATGCAGGGTACATCAGGAGAAACGCTGGGCTGGATGAAGCACAAACTGGAATCATGTTTGCTGGGAGAAATATCAATAACCTCAGATATGCAGATGATACCACCCCTATGGCAGAAAGCGAAGAATCGTGAAAGAGCCTCTTGATGAAAGTGAAAGAGGAGAGTGAAAAGCTGGCTTAACGCTCAGCATTCAAAAAATGAAGATCATGGCATCTGGTCCCATCACTTCATGGGAAATAGATGGGGAAACAGTGCAAACAGTGAGAGGGCTCCAGAATCCCTGCGGATGGTGATGCAGCCATGAGATTAAGACGCTTGCTCCTTGGAAGGAAAGCTATGACCAACCTAGATGGCATATTAAAAAGCAGAGACATTACTTTGCCGACAAAGGTCCATCTAGTCAAAGCCATGGTTTTTCCAGTGGTCATGTATGGATGTGAGAGTTGGGCTGTAAAGAAAGTTGAGCACTGAAGAATTGATGCTTTTGAACTGTGGTGTTGGAGAAGACTCTTGAGAGTCCCTTGGACTGCAAGGAGATCCAACCAGTCCATCCTAAAGGAGATCAGTCTTGAATATTCACTGGAAGGACTGATGCTGAAGCTGAAACTCCAATATGTTGGCCACCTGTTGTGAAAAACTGACTCATTTGAAAAGGGATAAGGGGGTGGGAGTATGAGTAGAAAGATTGACCACTAGTTAATTATCACTGAAGCTGGATGATGGATCCATGAGAGTTATTTATACTATTCTGGCACTTTCTTAAAGTATATATTTGAAAATTGCCAGAATAAATAAACTTAATAAAACTAAAACATGTGGTGAGGAGAAAACAGCTGGATTTGGAAGGAAGTTGCCAGCAGCACCTGGCTGGGGGCCGAGGGTGGGAATGCAGTCAGGCCGCCTGGACCTGAGACAGACATGTGGGAGGGCCTTGTGGTTGGGCAGATGGGGTTAAAAGGTAAAGGAGTGTTTGGCAAGGCTTTCAGTTCTCAACAGTTGATTAACAGCTGTCACAGTTTCCAAGACCGGAAAAATGTTTGAAAGAAAATAATTCCACAGAAATGAACTTGGCCACAGAAAGCTGGCACCTCAGCCCATCCTTGCCTCCTACCTACTTTCGGGCTTTGCTGTGAGCACCCGTTTTCAAGCCCTACACGATGTCATCTATGCTTGGAACCCGAGGATGTGTGCAGCTGCTGCTGGTTGCCGACCCTGACCTCACTCTGGCTGGATGTCAGTCATGCCCTCATGGGCAAAGTCCCAGAGCCAACAATAGGGTAACCCAGCTGATGGAGCATGGATGACGTCAGACCTGACCGACCTTCTGCCACCACTCTCCAGAGAAGCCCCAGGGAGTGGATCTAAGTCATTCTGGGAAGCTTCCTACATCAAAGCATGTGCTGCATGCTAAGTCGCTTCAGTCATGTCTGACTCTGTGTGACCCCATGCACCGTAGCCCACCAGGCTCTGTCTATGAAATTCTCCAGGCAAGGACGCTGAAGTGGGTTGCCATGCCCTCCTCCAGGGGATCTTCCCGACCCAGGGATTGAACTTTTGTCTCTTACGTCTCCTGCATTGGCAGGCAGGTTCTTTACTTTACCACTAATGTCACCTGGGAAGCATCTGTTCACCTAGTACACTTGTATTACAGTTCTACTTCATCTCAAGCCCTTGCTGGGCTTTTCTGTGAGGGATTCGCGGATGAGTAAGAAATAGTTTCTGTCCTAGAATAGCTAATCAGGTCTGAGCTGGAAGGGAGGGAGAAGGAAGAAGCAAACAATTAAACAGAGTATTCTCATACATTGTGGGCAAGAGAGCACTCGAGTAGGAATCAGAAAGTCCAGGGGCACCTATCAACTACAGGTTTCTGGACAAGTGACTTTCCCTCTCTGAGCCTTGGCAGCCACGTCCACAAAATGGGTGTGATAACCTCAGCTTGGCCCAACCCACAGAGAAGGCATGTGGCAACCCACTATATTAACATGGAATATGTGGTTGAAGGTATTGTGATAAAGGAATAAATATGTTGATTACAAACAGGTATGTTTGTACCCTGGCAAGGGGCTGCTGAGTGGTGAGAAGGTTACATACCCCTTCCTACCTTAACTGAAATCAGCCCCCTCATGAGGCCCTGAGCACGAGGCCCTGGGCAGATATACGGAAGGGGAGACAACGCACGTCTGGGGTGGCTGGAGGGGGCCAGAAGGTGCAGAAAGAGGAAATGGAAGAGGCGAGATAAACATCTTTTCTCTCCTGCTGGGCCATCAGTGGAGCACAGTAGGAAGAAGCTGCTCTGAGATTTGTCACAACATTGAATCAGTGACTTGACATAGACACCTATAGAAATTCTGAATTGGGCAGCCAGTCTGTGCTTTAGGATTTCCAACTCTAAAACCCTGGAGTTGGACCAGATTAATGCTCTCGTGGGCCCAGCCCTGAATGGGGTGAGCTTTGCCCAAGGATTACAGAGAAATGGGGAAAGAGAGACAGTGAGTGAGACAGAAGCTGAGTCTGTGCCAAACCAGGGCTCCTTCCCCTAAAATCCAGTTTGTCAAGTTTGGCTAGACTCAGTCAACAAGTTAACCAGCTGCCTCTCCCGTTCCTGTGGAGTGTGGGTAGCGCTGGGTACTCTGTGTGCAGAGGCTCAGAGCCAGGCATCAGGGTGGGCTGGAGGGACTTGGGGAGGCTCGTGGCGGGGGAGACAGGCCTTCGGGTGGCTCATGGAGGACAGGCTGCATGCGGAAGCTTGGCAGATTCACAGTCCGTGCTCAGCTGAAGAGAGAAGCAGGTGTTTTGAAAATGCGATGCCACTTTTCACTGTAGTTAGTAAATGTGTTCAGTGAGTTAGGAGTATGTCGGAATAGTAAAGATTGTCAAGTCACAGACCTGTAGTCCAAGGGCACTGTGCCCTGTGGGAGAGGCCTGTGAGCATCCTGTTTGTCTGGCTTCAGAGACTGAGTCCAGCCCTTCCGCAGGTCAGACAGTCTTATTAAAGAGAGAAAAGAGAATGAGTTCAGAGCACCCCCGTCTCCCTCAGCAACCTTGACACGGGCCAGGCCCACTGCTCCCTGGCCAGTTTCTCTTGCTGCAGCGCGCTGCACTCACTGCCTTGGCTGCCCTTGGAGCTGGTGAAGGACACCTGGCAGCTATCTCTTGGGTGGAGCTCAGTTCCTCTTTATGAATCTGGGTAAATGTTGCCCAGCTGTCTGCCACCCAGGCTTCTCAGCAACTGTCCCTGCAGCAGAGCAGAGAAAGGAGAGTCAAGAATGAAAAGCTCAGGGCATGAGGTCGGCTGGTACTGCCATGGACCAGGTCAGGATTGGGGTGGAGAGCAGGATGATGGACTGGAAGGCAGTGGAAGGGTGTGGACCTACCTGGTCAGCCCTTCCTGGCGTTGGAGCCCATGACTGACTTCCTCTGACTGGAACGTGCCTATTCCAGGAAAAGGCCCAGCTTTTACTGGGACGATGCCTGAGTGAATTTTAGGGAAACCTGGCCACTCATGCAGAGACAGCTGCCCCAGTATCCTGCCCTGCCCACCATGATGGACTGGCTGGGAAATCAAGTCAGCAGGAAACAGATGGGTTGAAATATTTCAAAAGAGCATGAGATGATTTGGACATCAAAAATGAAATGAAAGTAGTACTCATGAGTCTCTACCAATATATATAAATAAATAGGACAAAGGACCAACTCTTAATGATAAAATTCCAGGTAATAAATGTAGAAAGAATGATGGAAATAGAAAATCACCATTTGGTAAACACTACAGTAATAATTGCTGTCAGAAAACATCATTTAATGGGTGCTAAAATTAGTGGTGAAAGTATAAGAAGATATAGGATATTTACATAGTTTCAAAATACCTCCCCACAAGATGCTTATTAATTACAAAGGGTTAATCAGTACCTTTGCTGAGGAAAAACCTGGCAGAAGCCACCTTACCCAGTGATCAAAGTTAGCATGGTCAGTAATGAGCTGTATTGAAATCAGTTTCCTCTGGTATCATGTAGTGAGCAGGACACATCACTTATCTGGAACACATGTTCCTACCCAAAATGCATAGCCTCAATCTAATCATGAAGAAGCGTCAAACCAAAATTTAGGTTCATTCTACAGTTCTCTGCAAAATGGTGAAGGTCACGAAAGACAAAGCAAGACTGAGGAACTGTCCCAGAATGGAGAGACCACTGAGGCACAACCGCCAAATGCACGACGGGGTTCAGCTTAAGATGCAGGACCAGAGAGGACACTAGTGGGACAGAGGTGACATTTGAGTAGGTCTGTGGATTAGTTGAAGTATTATTGTTATTTAGTCACTAAGTCATGTCTGACTCTTTGACTCTTTGGTGACCCCTTGGACTGTAGACTGCCAGGCTCCTATGTCCATGGGATTCTCCAGGCAAGAATACTGGAGTGGGTTGCCGTTTACTTCTCCAGGGGATCTTCCTGACCCAGGGACTGAACCCACATCTCCTGCATTGGGAGGTGGATTCTTTACCGCTGAGCTACTAGGGAAGTCCAGTTAATGATACTATGTCGATGTCAAATTCATGGTTTAGATAATTGTGTTATGCTTATGTAATATGTTAACAATAATTATATGCACAATTTTTGCAAGTCTAAAAATTATTTTAAATTAAAAAATTAAAAATTTTTAAAAAATTAAAAATAAAAATGGGGTGGTGAGGAAGAAGCCCAAGTTCTAGAACCTAGCTGTTCCCCTAGATGGAACCAGGACTCTGTGGCCTTATTCTCCCTATTGGTAATTAACATTTGCCCCAGAGAGACTTGGAAACCCACTCACAAGGAAGGTCCCTTGCTCCCCACTGTTGGGAGTGGAACCCATTACAGGCTTGGCCTCCTGTGGCCTGTGGACCCCAGAGAAAGGCAAATGTCTGTCTTTGTCCACCTCTCTGGGGACATTTAGTTCTCATGCCTGTCTGAGGGAGACACCAACCCCACCTCCCCAAAAAGATCTGGAAACCAAGGCTCAGAGAGGTGAGGCTACATTCCCTAGGTCACACAGCACATACATAGCCAGATTCAAGCCCAGCTCTGGGTGACCCTATCATCAGTGCCTGTAACCACCTGCCATTATTCTGTTAACTGCTCAGTTCAGATAGGGGGCAGTGAGCATTCACCAAGCATCTGCTGTGTGACGGGCTGGCAGTGGGGCTGGAGATGAAGGTAGCTGAGACTCACAGTGGACCACAGGTGCCATCCTGGTGGAGGGGTACCCTCATACTGCCGAGCGTGTGATGGGCAGTGTGTTCCACACGTGTATTTGTTCATTTGGTCTGCTCTTGCCTGGCCCTGGGCTCAGCCTGGTGGGTCACATATGGTCCTTGAGCAGACATGTGAACAGACAGCTAGCTCTGAAGAGATTCATGCTGTGATGGGACTGGCAGGGGCAGCAGGGAAGGGGGAAGAGGGAAGCTGGTCTGAAAAGTCTAGTAGATGAGAGAACTGATGTCACTATGGGTGAGCCAGACATAGCTCTGATTGTGCAGAGTTACCATCAGAGGAGGAGGGTTGGGTGGTGGGGCGGGGAGCAGCAGGGGGTGCAGAATCCAGGACCGATGAAGCTGGAGGCTGGGAAGGCTACGTAAGATAGGGGACAAGAGTAAGTGAAAGCCTGGAAGCCTGGACTGAGGCGTTTCGTGTCCTTGGCCCAGCCGCAGGAGAATGGTTCCAGGGAACTGTGATTGGGGACACATGTTTTCTAAAATAATTAGTGTATCTTTGAGAGTGGTGATCTTTCAACGAGGTGGTCATTTGAGCTTGACCCAAGTTCAGTGTGCAGCTGAGGTGGGACTGGGGCAAGCACAAGGGATATGCAGAGAGGATGTGGGCAGGAAGCAGTCTGGGGAGGGGAAGAGTTTATAAAGAAGAGTCACTCCCTCCGTGCTTCCCCGAGGAAGAGGGACACAGACGCTGCTGCTCTCCTGCTGGTTGCCAGGTGGGTGTCCCCAGGCAAGTAGGTCTGGCTCTGGTAGGTTTCAGCCATTCGGGAATGGGGTGGATGGGCCCTATGTAGGGGCCACAGGGAGAGACCAGATCCCATGGCCAGGAGAGGGGACAGGTGTGGGGAGAGACAGGAGCTAGGTAGGGTGAGTGTGGCACTCTCTCTTTAGGACAGCTGTTGGAGCAGTGGCCCAGGCAGCTGGGGAGGAAGGTGGCCTGCTGGGCCCTTACGCCCTTGACTCTGGCTCTGAGGATCTGCTTTGTGGGTTTGAGAAATCCCTGAGGGTTGGTACCAGACGAGGCTAGGTAACCTCAGCTGTTCCCTCTGCTCTCTGGGCTGTACTGTGATGGGGACAGATGAGATAACCTTTAAGGGGCCCCACTCCCAGGGCTGAGGTTCCCAGCACACATCCACACTCTCTTCTTAAAAGCCCACATCCTCTCTTTTTTATCCCCAAACCCTGACAAGATCTCAACCCCTCCATCTGTCCCAAACAGTCCCAGGATATCCTTTTATCCATCCCAACTTAAGCCAGGTGTCATTTTAGGGCCTGGAGGGGGAACCAATAGTCATGTGCTAGGCACTTATTTAATTATTAATTAATATTATGGAAACACCACCAGGGAAGCATTTCCGAGTTGAGAAAACTAAGGCTCAGAGAGGTTAAGTAATCTGCTCAGGGATGCTCAGCCATGAAGTAAACCAGCCTGTAGTCTGTTCCCCCATGCTGCACCATGCTGAGTATACCACCCTCCCTGGGGGTAGTGGCAGTGGGGTGAGCATTTCATTTTGACCCCAGGATAATGCTGAAATGAAAACCAGGAGCTCAAGTGGTGAAAGTTCAGGCAACAAGAGAAGAAAAAAAAAAAAGGAAGGGGGAACAAAAATGATTCAAGAAAGATGTGAACGTCTTCCGCAGCAGCTCCTTGAAGAGCTAGGTTCTAAAATTACCTAGTTTTTATTAACTGAAGGAAACTTTGGGTGGAGGGGTTGCTGTTGTGATTTCATCAATGTCACAAACATCCCTGTTTCCTGATAAGAGCCAGGAAACATTGAGTAATGTGGGGTCCCAGGGAGCGTGGGGAGTGGGTGGGCCTCACGGATCCCAGGGAGCAGGAGATGGCATGTCTGTCAGGTGGCTGCAAGGGGCCCCCTACTCCATGGGGACTGGACAAGACCACTCTCTTCAGCCAGGAAGCCAGCAGGTGACTCACACACCCAGGAAAGATCAGTGTGGCAGATGGGGGCTCTGGGCATGGAAAAGAAAAGATATACCAGCATGTTCCCAAGGGTTACTTTGGAGGGGGGAGGGTAGGATTAGGGAGAGATCTTTAGTCTCTTTTCTATTTTTTCTTCTATTTTCACATTTTCCATTGAGCATATAATTACTTCGGTAATCAGGAAAAATGCATATTAAAAAAGCAAAGAGGGATCGTGTGTGCAGTGGTCCAGGACTCAGTGATCAGGGCTCTAGGGTCAACCCTGCCTGGCTTGTGGTATGGCCCTGGGCTTCCTGTGAAACCAGGGAGGGCATACCTGCTCCCCTTCTCACAGGGAAGCCAGGAAGACCTGCAAGCACTAGGGTATAAGAAAGCTTCCCATAACTGTCAAGACTGGTTTGTATCGTTTTCATTGTGTTTTATACATTGCTATGAATCCAAATGCCATGCTTCCCAAGGGGGGCCATGCAGGGGACAACTGTCAAGTCTGTGAGTCTGGGAGGGCTCACAGCAGCTCCCACTGCATGGTTCAAGGCTCCAGATCTTGAGCCAGCTGCCGGGACTTGATTTCTAATCCTGCAGTACACTTGCTGTGTGTCCTTGGGAACGTTACCTGATGTGCTCAGCGTCTTAAGTTAAATAAACAGGGTGACAATAAACAGTCTTGTATTCCTTTCTCAATCCTGAACCAGTCAGTTATTCCATACAGGGTTCTAACTGTTGCTTCTTGACCTGCATACAGATTTCTCAGGAGACAGGTAAGATGTTCTGGTATTCCCATCTCTTCAAGAGTTTTCCACAGTTTGTTATGATCCACACAGTCAAAGGCTTTAGCGTAGTCAGTGAAACAGAGATGTTTTTTCTGGAATTCCCTTGCTTTGTCTATGATCCAGCAAATATTGGCAATTTGATCTCTGGTTCCTCTGCCTTTTCTAAATCCAGCTTGAACATCTGGAAGTTCTTGTTTCACGTACTATTGTAGCCTAACTTGGAGGATTTTGAGCATAACCTTATTAGCATGGGAGATGAGTGCAATTGTCCAGTGGTTTGAACATTCTTTAGTACTGCCCTTCTTGGAATTTGGGATGAGGATTAACCTTTTCCAGTCCTGTGGCCACTGCTGGGTTTTCCAAATTTGCTGAAATATTGAGGGCAACACTTTGATAGCATCATCTTTTAGGATTTGAAATAGCTCTGCTAGAATTCCATCATCTACACTAGCTTTATTGACAGCAGTGCTTCCTAAGGCCCACTTGATTTCCTACCTGAGTGAGAGACAACTCCACTGTGGTTATCCCAGTTATTAACATCTTTTCTGAATATCTCTTCTTTCCATTTCTTCTTGATCTTTTCTGCTTTTGTTGGGTTTTTTACCGTTTCTGCCATTTATTGTGCCCATCTTTGGATGAAATTGTCCTTTGATATTTCCAGTTTTCTTGAAGAGATCTCTTGTCTTATCTTTTCTCTTGTTTTCCTCTATTTCTTTGCATTGTTTATTGAAGAAGGCCGTCTCGTCTCTCCTTCCTATTCTCTAGGACTCTGCATTTAGTTGGGTATACCTTTCCCTTTCTCCCTTGCTATTCACTTCTCTTCTTTTGTCAGCTATTTGTAAAGCCCTCTCAGACAGCCACTCTGCCTTCTTGCGTTTCTTTTTCTTTGGGATGGCTTTGTTCGCTGCCTCCTGTACAATATTATGGACCTCTGTCCATAGTTCTTCAGGCACTTTGTTTACTAGATCTAAAACCTTGAATTTGTCACCTCCACTGTATATTCATAGGGAATTTAAGTTGTACCTGACTGGCTTAGTGGCTTTCACTGCTTTCTTTAGTTTAAGCCTGAATTTTGCTATGAGGAGCTGATGATTTGAGCCACAGTCAGCTGCAAGTCTTGCTTTTGCTAACTGTATACAGCTTCTCCATCTTCGGCTGTAAAGAATGTTATCATTCTTTGGTTTTGACCAAATACCAAGAGAGATTTTGGCATTGACCATTTGGTGACGTCCATGTGTAAAGTCATCTCTTGTGTTGTTGAAAAAAGGTGTTTGCTATGACCAGTGCACTGTCTTGGCAGAGTTCTGTTAGCCTTTTCCCTGCTTCATTTTGTTCTCCAAGGTCAAACTTGCCTGTTACTCTAGGTATCTCTTGATATCTACTTTTGCATTCCAATCCCCTAAGTGGAATAGGATATCTTTTTTTTTTTTTTTTTTTTTTGGTGTTAGTTTTGAGGTCTTCTAGATCTCTCCTTCAAGGTTCACTGCTTTGTCATGGTGAAGGGGCTTGTGTAACCCAATGATGCTATCAGCCATGCTGTGTAGGGCCACCCAAGACAGTTGTGTCATGGAGAGTTCTGACAAAATGTGATCTACTGGAGGGGGGAATGGCAAACCACTCCAGTATACTGGAAAAGAGAACTCCATGAAATGTTTAAAAGGCAGAAGGATATATCCCTAAAAGATGAGCTCCCCGCCCCCCCACCCCGCCCAGATCAGAAGGTGTTCATTATGCTACTGGGGAAGAGTGGAGGACAACTACTAATAGCTCCAGAAAGAATGAAGCGGCTGGGCCAGAGCTGAAATTGAAGGTGCTTGTGGATGTGTCTGATGATGAAGGTAAAATCCGATGCTGTAAAGAACAGTGTTGCATAGGAACCTGGAATGTTAGGTCCCTGAATCAAGGTAAATTGGACATGGTCAAGCAGGAGATGGCAAGAGTAAACATCGATATCTTAGGAATCCGTGAACTAAAATGGACAGGAATGGATGAATTTAATTCATATAACCATTATATCTGCTGCTGTGGCCAAGAATCCCATAAGAGAAATGGAGTAGTCCTCATAGTCAACAAAAGAGTCCAAAATGCAGTACTTGGGTGCAGTCTCAGATATTTGATAGAATGATCTCTGTTCGTTTCCAAGGCAAAACCATTCAGCATCACAGTAATCCAAGTCTATGCCCCAACCACTGATACCCAAGAAGCTGAAGCTGATCAGTTCTATGAAGACCTAGAAGAAGTCCTAGAGCTATGGCCTTATCATAATCTTTTTCTAGCCTCTGGCAGCAGGCGGTCAGAGAGCCTGTTTGGCTGGTCCTTTCCTGTTGCTTGGTGCATCAGGCACTTAAAGGGCCAGCCTCTCTGGAGCTTCTCTGTTGTTCAGCTGTCAGTGCTGGCATGTGGGGAGAGAGAGACTACAGTGATGGCTCCACCCACCGCACGTGACTCTGCAGTATCACCTTGCCTCCATGGTTGCCTGGTTTTCCTCCACAGGAATTTCCCCTTGAGATCGCCTCCTTCACGCCCCATGGGTCCGTCTCGCAGTCAACAGCAGACCTCGCCTTGGGATTGCTCTCCAATCCTTACGTTCCAACTCCCAACCCCTGTGCTTTCTAGGGGACTTGCGTCTCTGTCCAGGGTATATAAGGCTGCAGCAAGGATTGTCTGTGTGATTCTCATTCCGTTCACGCTGTCACAGCTCAGCTGCTTCACCTTCAGCAGCCTCAAATGCTTCTCCTCTGTCCTAAACAGTTGCTCCGATGTGAGGCTCTGACCCCTATTTCAGTTCCTCTCCCCCCCAGGTGCAGGTCCAGTCCTGCTCACCCTCCTCTTTCCCCCACTACTTCCTTCGTCCTGCTGAGTTTTGCATGGTTCTATATATTCTCTTCCAGTGGTCAGGTCCTCCTGCTGCTCTCAGCTGTTGTTCTGCAAGACCTTTTGTGTCTGAAGGTGTATTCCTGATGAATCTGTGGAGAGAGATGTACTCCATGTCTACCTACTCCTCCACCATCTTGTTCTCCCAAAAATACTTTTAAAATAATCAAAGCAAGGGAAATCCGCAAGTGACAGAAGTAAAGAGAGCTCAAAGCCAGAGTGGGCACACCAGCTAAATACAGAAGAAGCAAGCCCACTGAAGAGAAGCTCTTTAAAAGAAAAAATTGGGACTTCTCTAGTAGTCCAGTGGTTAAGACTCTGTGCTTCCACTACAAGGGTGTGGGTTCACTCTCTGGGCAAGGAGCTGAGATCTCCCACACCATGCAGTGTGACCTTAAAGTGAAAACAAAATTATAAGTCACACAAAGAAGAAGGATTTTAAGCCACACATGAGGAAGGGTATACAGACGCAATAAATAGGTGAAATGGTGTGTGCTGAGTCGCTTCAGTCGTGTTCGACTCTGTGCAACTCTGTAGACTGGAAGCTGCCAGGCTCCTCTGTCCATGGGATTCTCCAGGCAAGAATATTGCTGTGCCCTCCTCCAGGGGATTGTCCCAACCCAGGGATCAAACTCACGTCTCTTACATCTACCTGCTTTGGCAGGTGGGTTCTTTACCACTTGTGCCACCTGGGAAGCCCAGGTGAATCGGTATCCCTCAATAATAAAGAAAACACAAATGACCATATCAGTCTTTATAAAGAATGAGGGACAAAATAAAGAAGAGAAGTGAATACTGTGAGAACACCTGAGGTTATGTCACCTACCCAAGATGACCTCAGTATCACGGGGTAGCCTTGGGCTGCCCGCACTTGTACTCCTAGTCCATAGCCCACAGGTACCAGTGTAAATGTGGAGAGTCTATTGGACACCCCAGAAAAGGGGCTCCAGTGGGTTTGGAGAGAGGGCGGGAAGGCCTGGATCCGTCTCCTGTGGCTCACACTGCTCTCTGGCCCGCAGAGCTCCAGGACTGGGTGCATCCTCCCGCCATGGCCGCCACCGCCTCCCCTCTTCTGCCCACCACCAAGGTGGCCAGTTCTGAGAACAGCAGCTCCTTCTATGACTATGAGTACTACCTGGAGGACATGATCTTCATGCTGTGTAGGAAGGACGAGGTGCTGTCATTTGGCAGAGTCTTTCTACCTGTCTTCTACAGCCTGATCTTTGTGCTGGGCCTGGTTGGAAACCTCCTCCTCCTAGTGGTCTTGCTCCGGTTCGTGCCTCGAAGACGGATGACCGAGACCTATCTGCTGAACCTGGCCATCTCCAACCTCCTGTTTGTGGTGACACTGCCCTTCTGGGGCATCTCTGTGGCGTGGCATTGGGTCTTTGGGAGCTTCTTATGCAAGGTGGTGAGCACCCTCTATACCGTGAACTTCTACAGTGGCATCTTCTTCATCAGCTGCATGAGCCTGGACAAGTACCTGGAGATTGTCTGCGCTCGGCCCTACCACCGACTGAGGACCCGAGCCAAGAGCCTGCTGCTGGCAGCCACTGTGTGGGCTGTGGCCCTGGCTGTCTCCGTTCCTGACATGGTCTTTGTGAGGACACATGAAAACTCCCCGGGCGTGTGGGAGTGCTATGCGGATTTTGGGGGACATGGGACCATCTGGAAGCTCTTCCTCCGCTTCCAGCAGAACCTCCTGGGGTTCCTCCTCCCCCTCCTCGCCATGATCTTCTTCTACTCCCGCATTGGCTCTGTGCTGGTGAGGCTGAGGCCCCCGGGCCAGAGCCGGGCCCTGAGGATGGCCGTAGCTCTGGTGGTGGCCTTCTTTGTGCTGTGGTTCCCGTACAACCTCACCTTGTTTCTGCACTCGCTGCTGGACCTGCAAGTCTTTGGGGACTGCAGGGTCAGCCAGCACCTGGACTATGCGCTGCAGGTGACGGAGAGCATCGCCTTCCTGCACTGCTGCTTCACCCCCGTCCTCTACGCCTTCTCCAGCCACCGCTTCCGCCAGTACCTCAAGGCTTTCCTGGCCGCTGTGCTCAGAAGGCAACAGGCCCTGCCGTCCAGCTGTTCTGAGAGTAGCGGGCTCACTGCCCAGGAAGATGTAATGGGCATGAGTGACCTTGGGGAGAGGCAGGCTGAGAGCTCCCCCGACAAGGCTCTGATCTCGAGCGGACTGCTGAGACTTGACTGCTAATCCTGCAGTATACTTGCTGTGTGTCTTTGCGATTGTTACTTCCCCTCCCTGAGCCTCAGTTTGTCATTTGTAAAATGGAAATAATAATAGTGCTTGTCTCAAAAAGTCTTTATGAGGTTAGCGTGTACCATAACACACATAAAACTTGACGATGAAGTTGGGGGTGGGTGGGCCTGCAGCTCGCTTGTTATTTTCTTTGAGAGGGAATGTAATTTCTATGGCAGTCCAGTGGTTAAGATGCTGCACCTTCACTGCCAAGGGCATGGGTTCAACCCTGGTCAGGGAGCCAAGCATGGTCCAAAAAAAACAGGCATGAATTTTGGATTTTAGTTCTGGTGTGCTACTCACTTGCTCTTGGGCCAGTTCCCTAGTCTCTGTCCCTCAGTATTCATAGCTATAAGACGGGACTAATAATCATGTTTAACTTCTATAAGGTAAATATTAGGATTAAATAAGTTAATGTATGTGAAGCTCCTTGTTCCTGCACCCAGCACACTGTCAGGCGTCCATGGTGGTGGCCTGGTGGTGCTCTAATAGCTGTACCACATTTAATCCCACGGAATCCTTTGCCAGAAGTTTTATTTTATGATGAGAAAATAGCCTCGTGGAATTCAAGGGCTCTGAATAAAGCCCTGACTTTGTCTTGTGGCTGCAGGGCCTGAAGGTTTAAGCCCAAAGGCATCCCACACTGTGCAGTGGAGAAGAGACCTACCCCACCCCCTGAGCTGGTCTTTCCTGAATTCTCTCCCTGCGTGCCATTCCCATGGCCCTGGACCTTTTCCCTCTTGTCCTTATGTGGCTCCCAGTTCCTTTTCCTGTTTTTCATTCACATACCATCAGCCCCACAAGCAGCCTTCCATTCAGGCATCTTGAGCCATGGCAGCGTGCTCTCCTATCACTTTTCCATCTCTAGTCCCCAGCCTTCACCCCTGTCTTTTAATGAGCTAGCCCAGACTCTGAGCCTGGGTTCAAATCCCCACTCCCCTACTTACTAGCTGTGTGGCCTCAGGCGTGTTCCCTCAGTTTACTCACAGGCAAAATAGAGATAGCAGTAGTATCAGAGTGGTATTGCAAGTCCGAAATGAATTAATACATGTAAGGTTCTGAGGACAGAGCTTGGCCCGCGGTAAGTGCTCTGTAAGTGGTGGGTGCTGTTGTTGTTGCTCTGGTGGCTATATCTGATGTTTTGCCAAACCCAGGAGGAAGAAAATAGAGATCCCAGTGCAGTTACCAGTTCCCCAACCCCAGAGCACTTTCCACAGCCTGACACTGCAGTCAGAGTGTGAGTCACTTCACAACACCAGCCTCAGCTTTTCCAGCCACAGCTGAGCCAGGAAGGCAGGCTGGGAATGCTGGAGTTATCATCGAGTTGGGGCGGGGGTCCTATTGCTAGCTGAGCCAGGATGAGTCCAGACCTTGGGACTCCACCTCTACCACTGTCCTCTCAAAGCAGTCAGAGGAGACTTCTGAGAGACGGGAGGGGGCAGGGGAGAGGTGTGTGGGGTGGTCACAGGGAGGTCACAGGGAGCTGGAATTGGCCTTGAACTTGGCTACAATGGAAATAGTGGGAGCTGTGGGCTGGTCACGCTCCATGGTCACTGGCTTCCAAGGTCACTGAGGCAGGGCTTGCCCAGGCTGAGGAAGTATTAACTCAAGAAAGGAGGCTTTTGGCTCCATTGTATGCAGGGCACCAGTGGCAGAGGGAGGAAGCAGGCCAGGAAAAGAGGCAGAGTAGGGAGAGAGAGAGGCCTGACTGTGCTAATTAATTCCATGGTCATTTGCTGAATGCCTCTCAGATGCTAGCCTGTGCCGGGGAGTTCCAACCTCCGGGAATCCCCAGTCCACAGAGGAGGCAGGTGATCCTCACAAGGCGACTGTGTATCTGGGGAGGTGGATTTGAGGCTGAGGAGCAACCTTCTGTGAGTGCTCGGGGCGGGGGGGGGGGGGGGGGGGGGGGGGCGGGGAGGGAGTTTTACCAGGCTAGCGGCCCAGGCAGGCTTCTGGGAGGGGAGCGTTAAGGTGGCCTTTTTAAAGGCTATAATTTCCAGATCCTTTTCCAGGGGAGCCAGCAGAATTAGTGTCCACTTGAAGTGATCTCCAGTGTTACTCTTTGTTTTATGTTATGAAAGCTGGTGTGGCCTCCTGGGGTCACGTTTGATCTTGTTTGTTTGTTCACTGGTCTCAGGCAGCACACAGTGTGGGAGTGCTCTGGGGGCCTGGGAGGGGCCTGCATGTAACCTTGACCTCCAGGGCCAGGACCTCGGCTGGGGAGGAGGGCAGCTGTGGGGCTGATGTGAAAGGGGGACCAGGGGAGGTGGGGGGGTGACACAGACAGGGAGAGAGCAAGACAGGTAGGCCTGCCCAGGCTCCATGGGGTCTGGATTGGGGTCCTGGTAAAGGTTTAACAACCAACTCTTAGCAGTGGCGAGCGAGGGAGGGGAAGCCCCAATATGTGGCCTTTGCCATGGTATAAACATTCCCACCATAACCAGTTTCAAGCTACTGACTTACCACTGAAGGTGGAATTGGTTAATTCCATGATCGTTTGTTGAAGGCCTCCCACGTGTTGCATTACTGGCTCTTGCCAGCCAGTACAAGCCAGGCCCACATATGGCAGACTTAGAATCTCCTCTGCCACCCCTTGATGAGGCCAGAAGTCCCACTATCAGAAGCTCATCCTTCAAATTCAAGTTTGGTTCCTGTTAAAAAGGGGAGCTGGGGGGAAAGGGTATCACCAGTTCTGTTAGCGAGTTTGAGCTTGTGTTGGCTGCTGCACACAACAGGGGACAAAGGAATAGAAACTTCATTCAGAAAGCCAACAGAATAGACCAAGAAGATGGCCGACTCGTATCCCAAAGAGCCGTCTTTGAGTTAGAATTCAGGCTTTTTTTACACCCAAAGGGGAGGGGGTGTGACTGGATGTTGTAGACATCTGGGTGTCGGCCAGACCCCGGTGGGGACAGGTTAATCCTTTGTTCTTGCAATTACCCTCATGGGATTGCTCAGATGTTCCTGTAAACCTTCAACAAGACACGTTATTTTCTGTTCCATAAATTTTTGTCTCTATATGAATGAAAAGTGTTATGCCTTTAAATGGTCAAGCCTGAGGGACAGTTAGGAGTGGGGTAACGGAGACATGAAGGGCAGTCAGAAACATGGGGTCCATAGCTCAGCGCAGCCTCTGATGATTCACTGTATGCTTTGCACAAGTAGTTCCCTTTCAGTGAGTCTCCATTTCCCCACCTGTAAGCTGGAGGAGGTAGACATCGTGCAGTCTCACCCCCTCAGTCTGAGATTCAGAGGGCACGCGAGGGTCACAGGAAGTGACCCTATTGCCACCGTGTCAAATTACCACAAATTCAGTGGCTTAAAACAGCACAGATGTATGATCTTAAAGTTCTGGAGGTCAGAAGTCTTAAAAATGGGTCATCAGGACCATGTTCCTTCCAGAGGCTCGGGGAGGATTTGTTCCCTGCCTCTTCTAGCCTTTAGAGGCTACCTGCACCCACTGTCTTGGAACCCCATCCCTCTGACCTGTTTCCATAGTCACATTCCCTTCTCTGCTTTGGACACTCCTGTGCTTAATAAAGTAACTCAGTCGTGTCCGACTCTTTGTGACCCCATGGACTGTAGCCCGCCAGGCTCCTCTGTCCATGGGGATTCTCCAGGCAAGATTACTAGAGGGGGTTGCCATGCCCTCCTCCAGGGGATCTTCCCGACCCAGGAAGATCCTGCCTCCCCTATAAAGGACCCTTGTGGTTACAGTGGCCCCACCTGGATAATCTAGGGTATTCTCCCTAGCTCAGGGTCCTTAACCACATCTGTCATGTCACTCTTACGTATAAGGTAACATATCCACAGATTTCAGGGATTAGGATATGGATATTTGGGGAGGCCGCTCCGTTGACCATAGAGAAGCTATGTTTCCCAAGGAGGCTCCATAAAGCCTTCAGGTGATTAATGGTGGAATCTACAAAGACAAGACTAGCTAGTGAGGGTGAACCCCGGGCAACCAAGAGCTCCTGAGTTCAAATCATACCTCTCTCAAGTGGCCCCTTTTGATAACTGCTAGACAGGGCAGAAGAGAGGCTGAGAATGAGATGGGGCTAGGGCCACAGTACTGTTGCTGAGGATGAAGCCCTTGGATCCAGATGCAGTTCAGCCAGTGACTTCCTGTGTAACTGTGCTGAAGTTACTTTGCTCCTGGATTAAGTGGGGCTGGTGGGTCCTTCCTGGTTTGCCTTATAGGACTACCACAGTTGATAAGGTGCCTGGCCAATTGTCATGTGAATACAGGAATGCTTATTGCTGTTGTCATCTTTGCTGGTATTATTGATGAAGGGGTGGGAAGGGTTGTGGCCCCAGAGGTTAAGAGAATGTGGAAAGAGTCCCAGGGTGAAAGATCAGGAGGCTTGTGGCCCCCAGAGAAAAAGAATGGAGCGTTCCAGGCAAAGGGAGCCTTGTAAAGGTGATCTGGTCCAGCTGGGGCATGCTGACCCTGACCTCTGGCTTTGATCAAAACAATCATCAGATTTGGTTGTTTATTAAAGCAAAAGACAGGGACTTTGAGAAGCCAGATCAGGATCAAGGTCAGTGCTGAGAGACTACAAGAGCTGTTATTTAATTAGTGGTAACTCCTGACTGGGCTTCCCTGGTGGCTCAGTGGTAAAGAATTCGCCTGCCAATTTCGCTCCCTGGGTCAGGAAGATCCCTTGGAAAAGGAGATGGCAACCCACTCCAGTATTCTTGCCTAGGAAATCCCATGGACAAAGGAGCCTGGTGGACTACAGTGCACGGGGCCACAATAAGAGTTGGGCATGACTTAGCAACTAAATAACAACAGCTTCCTGACTGAAAACCCTAATTAGGCCCACGTACAGAAGGGCAGTCCCTCCTCCCAACCCCAGCAACTCAGACTCGCAAACCAGCCATGTGCTGGAGGATGTCATGACTGCTGCCCAGGAAAGTCAGGGGCTCACAAACAGGAGACCCCAGATGCACAGGAAGGGAGTGGAGGACCAGGAATGAAGGCACAGGGCCAAGTTCTCAAGTCCAGTCAGGAGCAGAGCCCAGCCCTAGTTAAAGCCACCCAGGCTGAGGCCTTGGGGTGGGGATAGGGCGTTTATGTTTCCCCAGTCTCTGGCCCAGAGGCCAGTTGACAGAAGCCCAAGGGTGGGGCAGAGGCTCAAGGAATAGGAGGACTCCTGGGAGAGGTTCAGCCTCCGCAGAATGCATATTTCCATCACTGGGTCACAGTGTCATGGATACTGGAAGAGTCAGCTGAGGACCTGAATCAACATTTCTTTCAAAATTCTACCTGGAAAAAAGAAAAAGAGACAAAATTTCTACCAGAAAGGACTGGGAACAATATTTCCAGTATATCTGCAAAAAGCTAAAATCTTACTATAGAAAACCTCTTATGAAATGAGAATCCCACCCATTAAAACAACAAATCATGCCCAAAAGAAATACAGACTGGCACTGAACATATTAAACCTCATTTACAACCATAGCATAAGAAATAGGGAATCTGCTGGTGATCTGGTGGTTAGGACTCAGGGCTCTCACTGCTGAATGTCCAGGTTTGATCCCTGGTCAGGGAACTAAGATTTCACAAGCCATGCAGTACAGTTCCTCCTCCCCTGAAAGAATAAAAACTAAAATGCAGAGGGACAAGGTGGAGTTGATTTGTATTTCGGGGTTTGTGGCCCATTACCATTACCAGCCTACAGGCCTTATTCTGGTGACTGCTCATGGGTGCCTGTTTGGCCAACAAATTCTTTTTTATCTCCTTCCTCTCACCATTGGTGAACAATTCAATGTGTTGAACATGAAGTTTCTCTCCTTGTAGAACACAGAACAGGACTGAGCATAATCCTTGGTTCATGACAGGGTTTTTTCCACTGGTTCATGTGAGGCTTTCTTTTAAAAATTATGTTTAATAGTACAACTGAAACCTGGGAAACTGCTGTCCAGGGGAACTTGACCTTGAACAGTGACCTGCTCCATCCCGTGTCGCTGGCTTCTCCTACCCAGGCAGCCACCATCATGAGTCCTCTGCCTGTCTCTTACCTGCCTTTCACCTCTTTGTACTCCTTCAATAGCATATGTTTGTATACTTCGTGAGGTGGTTTTATATATATATTTCATTTGTATTAATTTTATTAAAAGAGTATTATGTCTGTATTTTTATCACATGTGTATTTTAATGGGACCTGAGGACATTAGTGTGAAGGTAGAGACGCCCGGGGTGGTGATGGGGCTGCGAGGAAGGGGTCTGCGATGTCTCTTACAGTTCAGTCTTAGGAGACCGAGTAGCTGGTGGTGGGTGTTCAGTTAGATGGAAGAGAGGAGGCTGATTTGGAAGGTGGTGAACTCACTTCTGGGCAAAGCAGTAGGTTAAGCAAATGTCTGCTGAGTGCCTCCTATGTCCTGAGCATTCTATTCTTCATAGAGCTTGAAATGCTCTGCCTGAATGATCATGTTTAAGCCTCGTGAGAACCCCATGAAATGGGCACAATTATTAATATCATTTTAAAGACAGGAAAACTGAGGAATTAGTAGGTTTGTAGGTTCTGAGTCTATCAACATGATGGTTCATATCTTTCTGCTGCAAACCTAGAAGGAGGGGATAAAATATTTTTAACATATTGAATATTTACAAATGAAATTATTGACATAAAACTAAATATTTATACATAAAATATTGTAAAAATAAATTTACTTTTAACTGAAGGGTAATTGCTTTACAGTATTGTGTTGGTTTCTGCCAAACATTAATGTGAATCAGCCACAGGCATGCCTATGTCCCCTCCCTCTTTAACCTCCCTCCTATCTCCTTCCCCACTGCATCCCTCTAGGTTGTTACAAAGCCCCGGTTTGAGTTCTCTGAGTCATACAGCAAATTCCCATTGGCTATCTATTTTGCATACGGTAATGTATGTTTCCGTGTCACTCTCTCCATATATCCCATATACCCCATGCTTTTCTTTTTCCTCCACCCCCGCAGCATCCATCAGTCTTCTCTCTATGTCTCTGTCTCCACATTGCTGCCCTTCAAGTAATTTCATCGGTACCATCTTTCTATGTTCCATGTACGTTAGTATATGATATTTGTTTTTCTCTTTCTGACCTGTTTCACTCGGTATAATAGGCTCTGGGTTCATCCACCTCGTCAGGACTGACTCAAACATATCCCTTTTTATGGCTGAAGAATATTCCACCGTGGACTTCCCTGGTGACTCAGTGGTAAAGAATCTGCCTGCAACGCAGGAGATGCAGGAGTCGCAGGAGATGCGGGTTTGATCCTTGGGTGGGGAAGATCCCTTGGAGGAGGGCATGGCAACCCACTCCAGTATTCTTGCCTGGAAAATCCCATGGACAGAGGGACCTGGCAGGCTACATTCCATAGGGCCCCAAAGAGTCAGACATGACTGAAGTGACTTAGTACGCACACATGCAATATTCCATTGTATATATGTACCGCAGCTTCTTTATCCTTTCATCTGTTGATAGACATCTAGGTTTCTTCCATGTCCTAGCTATTCTAAATAGTGCTGCAGTGAACGTTGGGGTATATGTGTCTTTTTCAGTTTTGGTTTCCTCAGGGTATATGCCTAGAAGTGTGATTGCTGAGTCATATAGTGGTTTTATTCCTAATTTTTTAAGGAATCTCCAACTGTCTTCCATAGTGGCTGTATCAATTTGCATTCCTACCAACAGTCCAAGAGAGTTCCCTTTTCTCCACACTCTCTCCAGCATTTATTGTTTGTAGGTTTTTTGATGATGGCCATTCTAACTGGTGTGAGGTGATATCTCATTGTAGTTTTGATTTGCATTTCTCTAGTAATGAACAATGTTGAGCATCTTTTCATGTATTTATTAGCTATCTTATATCTTTGGAAAAATATCTGTTTAGGTCTTTTTCCCACTGTTTGATTGGGTTATTTGTTTTTCTGGTATTGACTTGTATGAGCTGCTTGTATATTTTGGAAATTAATCCTTTGTTACTCGTTTCACTTGCTATTACTTTCTCCCATTCTGAGGGTTGTCTTTTCACCTTTATAGTTTCCTTTGCTATGCAAAAGCTTTTAAGTTTAATTATGTCCCACTTGTTTATTTTTGTTTTTATATCCATTACACTAGGAGGTGAGTCATAGAGATCTTTCTGTGACTTACATCATAGAAGGTTCTGACTATGTTTTCTTCTAAGAGTTTTATAGTTTCTTGTCTTACAATTAGGTCTTTAATCCATTCTGTGTATGGTGTTAGGAAGTGTTTTAATTTCATTCCTTTACATGTAGCTGTCCAGTTTTTCCAGCACCACTTATTGAAGAGACTGTCTTCACCCTGTTGTATATTCTTGCCTCCTTTGTCAAAAGTATGGTAGCTATAGCTGTGTGAGTTTATCTCTGTGTTTTCTACCTTGTTCTATTGGTCTATATTTCTGTTTTTATGCAAGTACCATACTGTCTTGATGATTGTAGCTTTGTAGTATAGTGTGTAGTCAGGACGGTCGATTCCTCTGGCTCCGGCTCCATTTTGCATGGTTCTATATATTCTTTTCCAGTGGTCAGGTCCTCCTGCCTGCTCTCAGCTGTTGTTCTGCAAGATCTTCTGTGTCTGAAGGTGTATTCCTGATGCATCTGTGGAGAGAGATGTACTCCATGTCTACTTACTCCTCCACCATCTTGTTCTCCCAAAAATACTTTTAAAATAACCAAAACAAGGGAAATCCTCAAGTGACAGAAGTAAAGAGAGCTCAAAGCCAGAGTGGGCACACCAGCTAAATACAGAAGAAGCAAGCCCACTGAAGAGAAGCTCTCATTTTTTTTTTTTTAAGAACTTCCCTGGTGGTCTAGCAGTGAGTTCAGTCCCTGGTCAGGGGACTAAGATCTTGCAAGCTGTGTAGCATGGCCATTAAAAAAAAAAATTACAAACCACACAAAGAAGATTAATTTTAAGCCACACATGAGGAAGGGTATACAGACGCAATAAATAGGTGAAATGGTGTGTGCTGAGTCGCTTCAGTCATGTCCGTCTCTGTGCAACTCTGTGGACTGGAAGCTGCCAGGCTCCTCTGTCCATGGGATTCTCCAGGCAAGAATATTGCTGTGCCCTCCTCCAGGGGATTGTCCCAACCCAGGGATCAAACTCACGTCTCTTACATCTACCTGCTTTGGCAGGTGGGTTCTTTACCACTTGTGCCACCTGGGAAGCCCAGGTGAATCGGTATCCCTCAATAATAAAGAAAACACAAATGACCATATCAGTCTTTATAAAGAATGAGGGACAAAATAAAGAAGAGAAGTGAATACTGTGAGAACACCTGAGGTTATGTCACCTACCCAAGATGACCTCAGTATCACGGGGTAACCTTGGGCTGCCCGCACTTGTACTCCTAGTCCATAGCCCACAGGTACCAGTGTAAATGTGGAGAGTCTATTGGACACCCCAGAAAAGGGGCTCCAGTGGGTTTGGAGAGAGGGCGGGAAGGCCTGGATCCGTCTCCTGTGGCTCACACTGCTCTCTGGCCCGCAGAGCTCCAGGACTGGGTGCATCCTCCCGCCATGGCCGCCACCACCTCCCCTCTTCTGCCCACCACCAAGGTGGCCAGTTCTGAGAACAGCAGCTCCTTCTATGACTATGAGTACTACCTGGAGGACATGATCTTCATGCTGTGTAGGAAGGACGAGGTGCTGTCATTTGGCAGAGTCTTTCTACCTGTCTTCTACAGCCTGATCTTTGTGCTGGGCCTGGTTGGAAACCTCCTCCTCCTAGTGGTCTTGCTCCGGTTCGTGCCTCGAAGACGGATGACCGAGACCTATCTGCTGAACCTGGCCATCTCCAACCTCCTGTTTGTGGTGACACTGCCCTTCTGGGGCATCTCTGTGGCGTGGCATTGGGTCTTTGGGAGCTTCTTATGCAAGGTGGTGAGCACCCTCTATACCGTGAACTTCTACAGTGGCATCTTCTTCATCAGCTGCATGAGCCTGGACAAGTACCTGGAGATTGTCTGCGCTCGGCCCTACCACCGACTGAGGACCCGAGCCAAGAGCCTGCTGCTGGCAGCCACTGTGTGGGCTGTGGCCCTGGCTGTCTCCGTTCCTGACATGGTCTTTGTGAGGACACATGAAAACTCCCCGGGCGTGTGGGAGTGCTATGCGGATTTTGGGCGACATGGGACCATCTGGAAGCTCTTCCTCCGCTTCCAGCAGAACCTCCTGGGGTTCCTCCTCCCCCTCCTCGCCATGATCTTCTTCTACTCCCGCATTGGCTCTGTGCTGGTGAGGCTGAGGCCCCCGGGCCAGAGCCGGGCCCTGAGGATGGCCGTAGCTCTGGTGGTGGCCTTCTTTGTGCTGTGGTTCCCATACAACCTCACCTTGTTTCTGCACTCGCTGCTGGACCTGCAAGTCTTTGGGGACTGCAGGGTCAGCCAGCACCTGGACTATGCGCTGCAGGTGACGGAGAGCATCGCCTTCCTGCACTGCTGCTTCACCCCCGTCCTCTACGCCTTCTCCAGCCACCGCTTCCGCCAGTACCTCAAGGCTTTCCTGGCCGCTGTGCTCAGAAGGCAACAGGCCCTGCCGTCCAGCTGTTCTGAGAGTAGCGGGCTCACTGCCCAGGAAGATGTAATGGGCATGAGTGACCTTGGGGAGAGGCAGGCTGAGAGCTTCCCCAACAAGGGGGACAGAGGGAAAAACTCAGCCTGAGCGGTCACACCACAGTCCATGAGAGCAGAGGGGACCCAGCCCCTCGGTGCATCCACCGCAGTCTTCCCTTCAGAGGCCTCAGTGACCATGTTGCTGATCCCACTGGTCTGTTCTCAGTCCTCAGCCATCAGCAGCGTTCGCTGTCTCCGGCCCTCACCCTCCTCTTCCTTCACTGCCCTCCCAGAGTCTGTACTTGCTTGCCTGAATGGCTGCCTTAGTTTAACAGTTGACCTCTGTGCTGCCCATCCTTGGGCTTGCGTGTCATCTGATCTGCACCCAGCAGCCCCTGACCACAGCACCCTCAGCATCACTCACATGCCCTGCAGAGTAGCCAGATGTCTGCCACCCACCAGGCTTCCTCTTTCTCCGAAGCTCAGCTGGGAAAATATTATTGTAATTTTGTTTAATACCGCAGCACTCATGCTGGCTCCAGGGGCTGGTAGTCAGGAGGGGCTGGAGGGGCTCCACCCATGAGAGTCCACAGGTGGGAGGCAGAGTAAACACATGTCTCTGGTGGTCCAGGAGCTTCTCCCTTCTGCCTCCCGTGCCCTCACTCAGGAGCCTCCAGGGGTCCCTCAGAGCCTACACCATCAAATCCAGCACCTTTGTCCAGTCTTAAGGCTGGACTTTTCACAATCAGAATCCCCACACCATTTCACCCCTACACTCCTTCTCCTGGCTTTTCATTTCTTGGGTGCCACACCTGTTGCTGTTTCCTTCACATTCCCATCTCTGCTCTTGTGCTGGTTGGCTCCCTCATGGAACAGGGGTCATTTTCCAGCCAAGTATCCCCTCACCCTTGTTATGTAACTGAGTCCTACCTGCTCTGGGAAACCACTCCAGAGTCACTCTGCCCTGTGCTTTGGGTGGTGTTTGGGTGGGGCACGGGTCTTGGGCCAGCTTCGGCCTTACGTTTCCCTGGCACAGTGATTCATTTAGGGATGGGCCCAGACACAGGCAGAGCTTGTGAAATGCAACTCGACTAGAACATGCTAGAAGAGAGGCATGAAACTGAAGCCAGGGGGGTGTGAGGTCTAGGGTTGCTTCTCCATCAGCTTGGACTTCAGAAGGGGAGGTGACAGCAGTGAGTGAGCAGATCCTGGGGTCAACTGCCAAAGCCCCAGAATCAAGGCCTGGCAGAAGGACATCCCAAGCCTGCACTTGACAGTGACACAAACCAAGGGATGTCTTTTCAGTTGGGGGTGGTGCTCTTCTGGTACCTGCGACCTGTGGATTCCCGACGGATATGCCCTGCCTGGATGCCCCATGTCTCCCACGGTCAGCATCCTCCCTATGCACCTATACGTCACTGAGAAACCTTTCCCAGGGAGCCCCTGAGCCACAGTGCCGTCTCTGTCGTCCTGAGCTTCTAAAGCGTCACTGCTTTCTCCCACCTCCCAGCTGCTGCCGCTGCTAAGTTGCTTCAGTCGTGTCCGACTCTGTGCGACCCCAGAGAAGGCAGCCCACCAGGCTCCCCCGTCCCTGGGATTCTCCGGGCAAGAACACTGGAGTGGGTTGCCATTTCCTTCTCCAATGCATGAAAGTGGAAAGTGAAAGTGAAGTCACTCTGTCGTGTCCGACTCTTAGCAACCCCATGGACTGCAGCCTACCAGGCTCCTCCATCCATGGGATTTTCCAGGCAAGGGTACTGGAGTGGGTTGCCATTGCCTTCTCCGCCCATGTCCCAGAGCCACCTGCAAAACCCAGCACAGAGCCTGGCAGACAGTAGTGCTCAGAACAAAATTTTTGCCTGGATGGAATGGAGGCTAGGAGGACATGAGCCAAAGTAAAGCAGACAAGACTGGAAGTCAGGTTTCTGTAATTTAATCTGCATTTAGAGAATTGAGGTCAGAGATGAAGGAATAAGATACCAAGCCCTGTGTGCTGCAGTCTGAAGCAGGTGCAGGAGGCAGGAAAGAGGACACAGAAAACAATGACAGATGGGCTGTGATACACGCAGTGGCAGGGTGCTCTAGGGAGGGGCTGGGGCGGAGGCCATCTCTGGCCAGATGGTGAGGTTCAAGAGGCTTCCAGGAATAGCCGGCCCTGGGGCTAAGAGTGAAAACAAGCATTGTATGGACAGTTCTACTGGAGAAAGTTGTCAAAGTTGAATTGCCCTGGATTGAAAATTCGGGGACTACATGCGGCAAAACTTAAATATCAACTGTGGGGAGGTGATGAGGAGCCAGAAAAGTAAAAAGGGGATGCTTAGAGGTGCTTTTGGGAAAAAAAGTCTCTGGCAGTAGGGTAAACAGAGAGTCCACAGGCCCCATGTGGAGAGAGATGCTGAGATTGAGCTCTAAGAAGGGTAGCAGGGGTGAGGAAGTGGGGACAGGGTTCAGTGGCACCACAGGGGTCAGATGGCAGAGCTCTCTCCCTGTGGGGGAGAGAAGGGGAGGGGCTGAGGGTTTGTCCTCTGTATCTGCCTAAGGGGATGGGGTGGATGGTGGTGTCCTGAGCAGAGGCAGGGAAATCAGGAGATGGGCATGGTTCAGGGCAGAGGTGGGGGGGCGGTGGGTGGGGACAGATGCTGAGTTCTGTGTGGGCCGAACTGAATCAGAGGTGCTGAGAGACCACTGTGGGGAGATCGGGGGTCTGGAGGTAGGAGAGAGATCTGAGCTTAGCAATGGTTGTGGAAACCAAATAAGGGGTTGAAATCACCCAAAGGTGGGGGTGCAGAAGGGAGAGAAGGGCAGGGAGGAGGGACCTTGCATATCTCCTCCATGAAAGGCCACCCTTCTCTAGAGCTGCTCTGTCCAATACAGAAGCCATGCGGCTATTGAGCACTCAGTGTGAAGGGTTGAAAAGTACAGACCAGATTTTGGAGGGAAAAAGAAATGTAAAAATATTTCATTAATACTTTTGTATGACTCCTTGTTGAAATGCTAATATTTTAGGTACATCAGGACAAGTAAAATACAGTAGAAAAATGAATTTCACCAGTTTCTTTTTACTTTTAAAAACATGTCAGCTAGGAGGTGAAAAATTACACATGTGGCTTGCCTCATATGGCTATCAGATGACACTGTTCTAGACCCTGAATCCCACAGGGTAAGTGTTGAGGAAAACAAGCAAAGCAGAGTGGGAGGGTGGAGACCAATGTTTGCAAGATGCTACATGACTCACTGTAACCGGTATCTGTACTGTGTGAGATTTGTCATGGCGTGTATTATCCCCCAAACTGAGTTGCCCACAGATATTTCCCCTTCCTTGGACTTCCTGTGAGAGGCGAGTTATGCAGCATTTGCTGTGAGAGACGGTGTTTTCAAGAGAGAAGTATCAGCCTGTGAGGTGATCAGAAGGATGCCAAAGAGCAGGGAGGCCAAGCAGGACAGCAGAGAGGGATGGTCTGGGGCTTTAGAAGGGTGGGTGAGAGGAAGCAGAGACCCAGAGGAGCCCCCTCAGCCAGACTTCGGCCACCTGGACAGAGCTCACTCCACAGGCCGCAGGCGGTAGCGGAATCGCACCTCGTGGCTGGGCTGTGTGGTGCCAAAGCCCCAGCGCTGGGGGTCCACGGGTGGTACAGGTGTGTCAGGGTCCACCAACTCCAGGTCAAAGTTCATGACCATGAGCAGGATAAAGAGCTTCATCTCGTTGAGGGCCAAGAACCTCCCAGGGCAGATGGAGACACCTGAGCCCCACGGCATGGTATAGTGGCGGATCTTCTTGCCTGCCTTGTAGAAGTCTACTTTTCGGCTGCCGCTGGCGGTGAGGAAGCGATCGTACTTGAAGGCGGTGGGCTCAGGGTGGATGTCAGGGTCCATGTGCACTGAGAGATAAGGGAAGAGGGCCAGGATGTCTCCATTGCGGAGCAGGTACTCCTGCCCACTGGCCATCTGCAGGATCTGGTCATCGTTCACCACCCTGAGGAGGGTAGGCGAGGCCCTCAGCCGCAGCGTCTCTTCCATCACACTGTCCAGCACCGGCATGCGGTGCAGGGCACCGAACTTAAAGGACTGCTTAGCCTCCAGCCTGACCTCTCCCAGGAGCCGGGTGGCCTCCTCCCTCACAGCCCGCATGGCCTCTGGGTGCTTCAGGAGGAACAGGAGGGCCCAGAAGGAGGTCGGCCCTGTGTTACCCTGGGAGGCCCAGAGCATCATGAAGTTGAACTTGTCCTGCATGGCCGGGGAGACGCCCTGCTCCCTCAGAAACTGAAGCATGTAGGTGATCCAGTTGCTTACGCCGTACTTCTCCAGGTTGTGTTCCACCGAGAGTTCCTTATGGAAGAGACGCTGGAGCCGGCCCACTTCCAGCCACTCCCGGGGCCCCAGCAGGGAGTAAACAAACCTGGGGAACAGGCGGTCATACTTGCGAAACTCCAGGAATAGCTCCTCTGCCTGCAGCAGGTCCTGCTCCTTGTCCTTTGTGTAGCCAAACAAGCTCAGGTAGCCAGCCTTGAACAAGATGTTGTAGCAGAAGTGAAAGAGGCCATCCTCACGCCAGTGGTGGGTGTCCAGACTGGGGCCTGTGGGCCCCAGCATAACCAAGGACAGGGTGTCTAACATGACTTTGTTGAGCTCCTCCAAGCCTTCCCCCATGAGGTGCTTGGTGCTGGCTGAGTGTATCATCCTATAGTCTCCCTGCACAGAGCGGTATCCAAATACCTTTAGCACCAGTTTTTGCGCATACTCCACGAAGTCTAGCTTCCTCTGCGCATCCTTGAGGATGGGGCCAAAAGACAGAGGGTCCATGACAAAGGTGAAGTACTGGCCCCCTAGCTGTACTGTGAATATGTCCCCATGTTTGGCCTGCATGTGCCTCAGAAATTCGAACATATTCTTCCGGAAAGCCATAGCATGGCCCAGCCAGGGCACGGGGCCCTTATCCAGAGGGGGCTCCTTGGGTCTTCGTTGCTGGAGCAGCCCCCGCAGGCACAGGTATCCCACAATGGCCACTAGCAGGGCTCCCAGCACCGGACCCCAGAGCACCATGGCTGATCTCTTCCAGGTTGAGTCTGGATGTGCTGTTCTCTGGGTGCCAGAGGGTTTGGGAGGACACGGTGGGGATAGAAAGGTCTTCCCACCTGGACCTTGCCCTGTGGCTGCAAGTTGCCGTAAATAAGCCTGGCGAGACCGTACCCGAGAGCAAATCCTTCCCCTAGATTCTGTTAGGACCTAGTCATGTGAGAGCAGCAGGTGGGAGGGAGCAGGAAGAAGGCCAGAAGGAAGCCTCTTGCTGTGGTCACAGCCTCTGCACGAGCTTCAGACCTATGTTGCAACCTTTCCTGACACAGCTCCGGCATTTTCTCTACCAAGACTTCTTTGACCCAACCCTCACCCTTGTGACTTACTGACCACTCACTCCTTTATTTACTCTTGACTTCATATGTGCATTAATTTGCTAGTTCCTTCAACAGAGATGCACCAAGTACTTATTAAGTTTCACATCCACCTCCTCCTCATTCTTTAAAAGACCCACAGAATCTCCCAAACAGAGGCTCCTTCAAGCACAGGCTCAGACTTGAGTCTCTGAGTCTCTCACCAACTGGCTTGCACACTTCTCTACCAAGAAATACAGAGTGTGAGTCATGGATTTATGAAATGTCAGAGATGATAGGGACTTCAAACCAACTGCTTTACTTCACAAGAAGGATCTTGGTTCAGAGTGTAGCAGGGACTTTTTCTGACAGTGGCCCTGGCTTGGGTGAGGTGAGTTGACCATTTACTAGGGATCTTTAGTGACATGTCAGGCCAAGACCCTGTCAGCAGGCCCAAGAAGGAGAAAACTACTGTTGACTCTTAAGACTTCAGTTCAGCAGCCTAGCTCATTGTTGCAATATGTGAGGTTCAGACTGAATTCAACCAGTTGTGACAACCCTCAAGTTACTCTTTAACTTCTGAAATGACCTGCAAACAGGGACTTTGTCTCTTCAGACGATCATACGATTTGAGTGAGCTTCCGTGTGCAGCTCCTCCCAGCAGGGAGCTGAAAATATCCACACTCAGCATCCACGAAGTCCTCTCTGGTTGCTCAGGGCAACCACAGCAAGTACTCAGCTCCAACAACTCTTCCCATCCTTAGGATATGGTCAGAAAGGGAATTCCCTGGTGGCCCAGTGATTAGGACTCAATGATTTTACTGCTGTGGCCCGGGTTCAGTCTCTGGTCAAGGAACTAAGACCCCACAGGCTGAGGCTCTGCCAAAAAAAGAAAAAGGTCAGAAACTGTGGGTCAAGTCCAAAGAGCTGAACTTTGTCCCTTAGTATATTTTTGTATTTGGGGATTTTTTTTTTTTTTTTTTGTCGTACCATTTGACGTGTGGGATCTGTTTCCCTACCAGGGATTAAACCCATGCTGCTGTTTGGGAGCTTGGAGTCTTAACGACTGGACCAACAGATAAGTCCCTGTCCCTCAGTTTTTAATGGATGGCAGCCCCACCTTGCTTCTCAGCAGTAAAGAACCCACCCGGGTCAGGAAGATCCCTTGGAGAAGGAAATGCCAAGCCACTCCAGTTTTCTTGCCTGGAAAAATGCCATGGATAGTCCATGGGGTCACAAAAGAGTCAGACACCACTTAGCAACTATACAACAACCACCACCACTACCTTACATTCATTCTTTCCTTCATTTATTCATCCATTCACTCACACCCACTCATCCATTCATTTCTTCCTTTCTTAGAACAGCCCAATCTATTCATTCAACAGATACTTGCTATGCACTTAAACCAGAAATTTTGCTGCAACCCTGAGACTGACCTGGTCCCTGCCCTCTTGGAGTTTATGCCTTCCACCAAAGAAGCATATAATCACAATTGTGTTAAGTGCTACAAAGAAGGGCAGAACAGGAAGGAGGATGGGGAATCATGGAGGTTGCACTGATCAGGACGTCATTAGGGGATGACAGCAAGACCAGGTAAATGTGTGCTGTGTATAAGGATATAGGGGACATTCTTCTAAAGCAAGTGGCAGGGTCATCTCAAGAGGGCCAGTGTGGCCAGAGTGTTCAGAGCAGGAGGAGTCTCCAGCTCAGTGTGAATTTGAGCTCTGACCCATCACCATTGCACTGAACTCTTCTGATGCCAGCCACCTTTGTGTATGGGACCAGCTCAGCAGGGCTGCTAAAGGGTGGCCTGTCCCAGGGTATTGGCCCAGGTGCTTCCCTCCCAACCCTCTGGAGTGGCTGGGACCCAGCAGTCCAGAGTGTGCACCACAAGCCTATGGCGAGTCTCAGCCTTACACAGTCCGGCCGCAGATCCAGGGCAGGGTGGGGGTGGCATCACAATGGATTTGCAGGGCAGTCTGGGAGCCTTGGAGTACAGAATGAAGCAGGGCAAAGGCTAATAGAGTTTTGCCAAGAGAAAGCACTGGTCATAGCAAACACCCTCTTCCAAGAACACAAGAGAAGACTCTACACATGGACATTACCAGATGGTTAATACCAAAATCAGATTGATTATATTTTTTGGAGTCAAAGATGGAGAAGCTCTATACATAAGTCAGCAAAAACAAGACCAGGAGGTGACTGTGGCTCAAATGATGTACTCCTTAGTGCCAAATTCAGACTTAAACTGAAGAAAGTAGGGAAAACCACTGGACCATTCAGGTATGACCTAAATCAGATCCCTTACGATTATACAGTGGAAGTGACAAATAGATTCAAGGAATTAGATCTGATAGAGTGCCTGAAGAACTATGGACAGAGGTTTGTGACATTGTACAGGAGGCAGTGATCAAGACCATTGCCAAAAAAGAAATGCAAAAGGCAAAATGGTTGTTTGAGGAGGCCTTACAAATAGCTGAGAAGTGAAGTGAAAGGCAAAGGAGAAAAGGAAAGATATACCCATTTGAATGCAGAGTTCCAAAGCATAGCAAGGAGAGAAGAAAGCCTTCCTCAGTGATCAGTGCAAAGAAATAGAGGAAAACAATAGAGTGGGAAAGACTAGAGATCTCTTCAAGAAAATCAGAGATACCAAGGGAACATTTCATGCAAAGATGGGCTCGATAAAGGACAGAAATTGTATGGGCCTAACAGAAGCAGAAGATATTAAGAAGAGGTGGCAAGAAAACACAGAAGAACTATACAGAAAAGATCTTCATGACCCAGATAAGCATGATAATGTGATCAATCACCTAGAGCCAGACGTCCTGGAATGTGAAGTCAAGTGGGCCTTAGAAAGCATCACTATGAACAAAGCTAGTGGAGGTGATGGAATTCCAGTTGAGCTATTTCAAATCCTGAAAGATGATGCTGTGAAAGTGCTACACTCAGTATGTCAGCAAATTTGGAAAACTCAGCAGTGGGCACAGGACTGGAAAAGGTCAGTTTTCATTCTAATCCCTAAGAAAGGCAATGCCAAAGAATGCTCAGACTACTGCACAATTGCACTCAAACTCACACGCTAGCAAAGTAATGCTCAAAATTCTCCAAGCCAGGCTTCAACAGTATATGAACTGTGAACTTCCAGCTGTTCAAGCTGGATTTAGAAAAGGCAGAGGAATTAGAGACCAAATTGCCTACATCTGCTGGATCATCGAAAAAGCAAGAGAGTTCCAAAAAAAAAAAATCTACTTCTTTATTGACTATGCCAAAGCCTTTGACTGTGTAGATCACAATAAACTGTGGAAAATTCTGAAAGAGGTGGGAGTACCAGACCACCTGACCTGCCTCCTGAGAAATCTGTATGCAGATCAGGAAGGAACAGTTAGAACCAGACATGGAACAACAGACTGGTTCCAAATGGGCAAAGGAGTACATCAAGGCTGTATATTGTCACCCTGCTTATTTAACTTATATGCAGAGTACATCATGAGAAATGCTGGGCTGGATGAAGCACAAGCTGGAATCAAGATTGCTGAGAGAAATATCAATAACCTCAGATACTCAGCTGATACCACCCTTATGGCAGAAAATGAAGAAGAACTAAAGAGCCTCTTGATGAAAGTGAAAGCGGAGAGTGAAAAAGTTGGCTTAAAGTTCAACATTCAGAAAACAAAGATCATGGCATCTGGTCCCATCACTTCATGGCAAATAGATGGGCAAACAGTGGAAACAGTGACAGACTTTATTTTGGGGGGCTCCAAAATCACTGCAGATAGTGACTGCAGCCATGAAATTAAAAGATGCTTACTCCTTGGAAGAAAAGTTATCACCAACCTAGACAGCATATTAAAAAGCAGAGATATTACTTTTCCAACAAAGGTCCGTCTAGTCAAAGCATTGGTTGCTCCAGTATTCATGTATGGATGTGAGAATTGGGCTATAAAGAAAGCTGAGTGCCGCAGAATTGGTGCTTTTGAACTGTGGTGTTGAAGTAGACTCTTGAGAGTTCTTGGACAGCAAGGAGATCCAACCAGTCCATCCTAAAGGAAATCAGTCCTGAATATCCATTGGAAGGACTGATGCTGAAGCTGAGACTCCAATACTTTGGCCACCTGATGGGAAGAACTGACTCATTCGAAAAGACCCTGATCCTGGGAAAGACTGAGGGCAGGAGGAGAAGGGGAGAACAGAGGATGAGATGGTTGAATGGCATTACTGATTTAATTGACATGTGTTTGAGTAGACTCCAGGAGTTGCTGATGGACAGGGAAGCCTGGTTTATTGCAGTCCATGGGGTCGCAAAGAGTCGGATATGACTGAGCGACTTAACTAAACTGAACTGGGAGGATTGACGACCTGCAGAGGTGTCCTCCGCGCTCGCTGGAGGGACCTCGGCCCGGGCTGGAAGGCCGATGACGCATTTCCGCTGCCCCGCCCTGCGCCTAATAGCGACTTTAGGTCGGCGCTTTGGGGGTCCTCAGTCTGGAGGCACTCTATGGCAATAAATCTGGGAGCTTGGGTCTCTGTCTTGTTCATGGCCCTGTGCTGGTCATGCCTCTTGCCACCATGACCGTTTACATTTTTACCATTTGAGATTTTTACCGTTTTTATATTAGGAATTTACCATGAGCCAGGAATTAAGTGAACTGCTTGACATCTGTTATGCAGTCTAGTTGCCATGACCCACGTCATGGATCTCTAGAACCACCTTCTCATTCAGAGAATTGCCTAGAAGAACTCAGAGGACTTGGCCTATAGTTTTACTCATAACTGAAATTTGTTACAGTGGTGTATTAAAAAGGTACATAGCCAAATCATCAGGGGAAAAGACACACATGGAGTCTGCAAGAATCTATGTACAAGCTTCCTAATGCTTTCCTGAGAGAAGGATTTACAAGAGAAATTAGAAAATACCTTGAGATGAATGAAAATGAAAACCAAAGGTTACAGCATATAGTGAAATTAGTACTCAGATGAAAAATTACAGATGTAATTATATTTGGGCAATTATAGATAATTGTAGGGATCTCTTGGTAGCTCAGCTGGTTAGGAATCCACCTGTAATGAAGAAGACTCCAGTTCGATTCCTGGGTCGAGAAGATTCCCCTGGAGAAGGGATAGGCTTCCCACTCCAGTATTCTTGGACTTCCCTGGTGGCTCAGCTGGTAAAGAATCTGCCTGCAATGCGGGAGACCTGGGTTCGCTCCCTGGGTCAGGAAGATCTCCTGGAGAAGGGAAAGGCTGCCCATTCCAGTATTCTGGCCTGGAGAATTCCATGGACTATATAATTCATGAGGTCACAAAGAGTGATCAGGAATTTACAAGGTGATAATTCTAATGTGGTCTTGGCATGGCTCACATGTCAGATGGTGGTAGATGGTCTTGGGTGCTATACATTATATAAGAAAGGAACTTCTTAGCTAACTAGGGATGAGCTGTAGCATATAGTGTGAGAAGACGTGGGAAGGATTGGGGAAAAGGTGAAGTGATTGTTCCAGAGACTGAGTGTAATGATCCTATGGCTGTGGGAGGAGAGAAACAGTCCTGGTTTGTAAGACAAAAACACCCTAGACTGTGGGAAGTCAGGAGCAGAGGCAGAGATAATTAATCTAGCTTAGCTTTTGTCTGTAGGATATCTGGCCAATTTAACCCAGGCTTTTGCCGCTACCCTCAATTTGACTACTGGCCAGATCTTAGTTTAAAAGTTCTCAGAATCCTCCCAACAGCCAGACTCCAGGAAGGAACAGCTTCATCAAAAAACAGCAGAACAGAATTAACTTTCTAGACATTGACATAGTTCCCTTTAGCTTTATGTTACTGTTGGAGTCTCTTGTACATTTTCCCCAGATCACTGATTTTCTTAAATTCTCTAGCATGAATGATGATGGACAATTGTATTGCCCTGGATTTCTCACTGGCCAGTTTAGCTGAGGTATGTGCCATTGCCAGTTTTTCTTGCCCCATGTGGATTAATGACACATTTAGTTCTGGATGTGGAGCCTCACCATGGTCTTTCCTACAGTGAGCCTGGTTATACTACTGTGAATCACAATCACTGTCACTCTTGTCCAATGCTGCCTAAGACAAATGGAATATATTTGGCCCAATTCTCTTTCAGTACAATGAATTAGAGTATTTGGTGACCTACGTGGTGACATGCTTCTGAGAATTCTTTATGTGTTAGAAGTAAGGAGTTAGGAACTGCCCTGGTGGTCCAGTGGGTAAGTATCCATGCTTCCAATGCAGGGGGTGTGGGTTTGATCTCTGGTCAGGGAACTAAAATTGCACACGTTGCATGGCAAAAAGTTAAGAGGTAAAGTTGTAGGAGAATTGCCTCTACCATGGTGCTCTGGCAGTATCACTCATATCTATTGGATTGGCCAATATATAGGCCATGCAGGCAAAGCCTTGAACTATAGCTAATCTGAGTCTTGGCAGATTACCTTGTGATCCTTCCAGAACAAAAGAGGATCTTTACAAGCTTTTCAGGCCATCTTCCACTTCTGTCTCTGTCCCTGTGGGAGGCTGTTATGAGACAGTTTCTCACTGCCTCCCAGATAAGTAATGAGACTTTCTCTCCCACTCTTCTCTGGTTTAACTGCAGACTATAACACTGTAACTAATTTCCAATAGTCATGTACAGTTGTGAGAGCTGAACCATAAAGAAGGCAGAGCACTGAAGAATTGATGCTTTTGAACTGTGGTGCTGGGGAAGCCTCTTGAGAGTCCCTTGAATAGCAAGGATATCAATCCAGTCAATCCTAAAGGAAATCAACCCTGAAAACTCATTGAAAGTTCTGATGCTGAAGCTCCAATACTTTGGCCACCTGGTGTGAACAGCTGATTCATTGGAAAAGACCCTGATGCTGGGAAGGACTGAAGGTAGAGGGAGAAGACGGTGACAGAGGATGAGATGGTTGAATGAACATGAACTTGGGCAAACTCCGGGAGATGGTTGGGGACAGGGAGGCCCAGAGTGGTGCAATTCATAGGGGTCAGACATAACTTGCCGACTGAAAAACAACAATATAACACTGTTAAGCTGCAGCCTAAAATTGACTCCTCAGCAAGGTGTATCCCACAACCCATGTTGCAGTCATCCAGCCCCCTTTTGTCTTTGTGTCATTGTTTTTGGTGTGTGGGACAAGGACCTGGGGGATTGGGATGTTTGCCTACTCTTCCTTTTGCTGTTTTTGTAATTAATACATTATATGAATCTCAGAATGACAGATTATGTTTACTGGCCAAATCAATTAAGACTTGGCCTTGACCTTGCCTGCTGCCCTGTGTTTGACAGAAGAATAATAGAGTAAAACTACGGGATTAAATGTGATAGACTCTTCCTTGCCTCTTTAGTTTTCTAAAAAAAATATGAACCAAATACTGATCATAGCCATAGATACCTCTTTTCAGGTGGACCATAACTTGGTAAATCAGGTATTTGAGGGCTCCTTATTCTGAGCTACAGTGCCCACAATTGTTTGGTCACCAGTTCAGTTTTCTCCACTTGGTCCTGAGGAAAATCATGGGGTGAACATATATCAGATTGTTGTATGCTCACCCTTCACAGTGATCTTCCCCAAGTTAAGAGGCTTTGCTTCCTTCTCAGTACCTGCAGACTATCAGCTATTGTCCTTTTATGAGTTACTCCAGTATTCTCTTAGAAACAAACCAACCAACCAATAAACCTGGGAGTTCATATGAGGGCTTCTTTGTAACTTTCCATAGGTATGGCATCTGTAAGCTCCAGTACCTGAGGTACCTGAACCTGATTTTGAATTCCTGTGAAGCAGACATCTTCCTAATTTGTTCAACCTAGAGACTGAATATACAAATGGACAATGGCCAGACCATATAGAAAAATAGAACTTTGACTCTCAATCTGCAGCAACCTGTCCAGAAAACCAACACACTATTAGCAATAATCAATCCAAGAGGTCAAACTGCTGTCTGTAGCAATCAGTCCAGGAAGCCAAAGTAATCCCTGTAGTAATCATCCCTAAACAGCCAGAGTCTGAATAATGCCTCCCAACCAATCACATAACATGCTTTGCTTCTGCTGCTAAGTCGCTTCAGTCGTGTCCGACTCTGTGTGACCCCATAGACAGCAGCCCACCAGGCTCCGCCACCCCTGGGATTCTCCAGGCGAGAACACTGGAATGGGTTACCATTTCCTTCTCCAATGCATGAAAGTGAAAAGTGAAAGTGAAGTAGCTCAGTCGTGTCCGACTCTTCGTGACCCCATGGACTGCAGCCCACCAGTCTCCTCCGTCCATGGGATTGTCCAGGCAAGAGTACTGGAGTGGGATGCCATTGCCTTCTAGTAAGGCATTATACTTAGACTCTTTAATCAGCACATACTTGAAGCCTTCCTTTTTCCCTGCTCTCAAACTTTCCACTTCTCTGCCAAATGCAAGTATGGTGGCTGATCTTTGAATAAATAGACGTTGCTTGTTCTCATCTCTGAGGTTTTCCTTTATTTCCACAACTTTCTTTAAAAGCTTAGCTTCCTGGCATACTCTGTGACTGTAGGTAAGTCGTTTCCTCTTTTTGGGCCTTACTTTGTTGTATGCTCACCCTTCACAGTGATCTTCCCCAAGTTAAGAGGCTTACTTTTCCTCTTTTTGGGCCTTACTTGGGCCAACTGAAAAACTGGTTCAACAGTTAATCATCCTTTTATTCATCCTGGCCAGACATTCTATGGCACTTGAAGAAATTGGGTCCTAAGAAGTGCTAGATTTGGGGCAGATACTGGAGACACAAAGGTGAGCATATCCAGGACACAGTAGGATATGTGAACAGGCCTAATCAAGGGAAGTGTGGGCTATCTTGTATCAGCATCTATCCTGCAAAGGTGCAACGAGGTGGAGAAGTGGGAAGGAAAGGGCCAGGGAAGAATTCTACAGCATCAGTGTCTCTGGGAGAGCTGGGCCCCTCTCCTCTCCTACTGCCTACGGCGGAGGACCACAGAGTCGTGGAGCCCTCCACAGTCCTAGAGAAGCTGGCAGGAGTGTGCCGGACTCCACTTCTCGCGAGCAGAGATCTGGCCAACACAGAACGTGGAGAGCTGCGCATGGGGCTGGCGGGGGCGTGAGGCCTGCATCTTCCCAGGTCCGCTCCCTGGCCGATGGCTGGTATGTCAGTCTCGAGCGGTTCTGGAGCCTTCCTCCCAGACACCCGGCCGCCCCCGGTCTGACTCGGGGAGCGGCCGGTGGCCCTGGGAACTGGGACCCGTTTCAGCCCAGCACTCAACCTGCTGCCGGGACAGCCCACGTTGTCAAAGGTGAGCCGATGCCAGGAAGCTGGCTGTAGACCCAGATGAGGGGCGGAAAGCAGGCAGTGCAGTGACGGAGAAATTGGGATACAGTCCTGAGTGGAGGGACCCGAGGAACAGGCAGGGGCAGAGTGGATCCATCATCCCCCAGGCTTGTGGCGGCAGGGGAAGCAGGTACACAGGCCTGAACCAGTGCTGGTTTAGAGGTGTCCACAGACCGCTGTGTGCAGTGATGAACGGCCAGAACTTCCACGACTGGTTTTACAGAGCTGGTTTTGTTTGAGGTAGGTCTTGAGATGAATGGGGCTTCCCTGGTGGCTCAGATGATAAAGAATCTGCCTGCAGTGCAGAAAACCTGGGTTTGATCCCTGGGTTGGGAAGATCCCCTGGAGAAGGGAATGACTGCCTGCCCACTCCAATATTCTTGCCTGGAGAATCCCCATGGACTGAGGAGCCTGACCGGCTACAGTCCAGAGGGTCACAAAGAATCGGACACGGCTAAGCCACTAACACTTTGACTTAACACTTAGATGAACAGGAGGGAGGATCTGGATCTTCAGGCAGGGTTGGGGGCTGGGGGCTGCAGGTCTAAGGGCACAGAGCTGGACAAGGAAAAAGTCTGGGTTCAGAACCAAATGGTGACAGGATCCGGCCTGAGGGTGGTCATGCAGGAAAGGACCCTTGGGAAGTCAGCTGGGTCCCTGAACGGTGACTGGAATTGTCTACACAGCAGAGGACTTGGACTTTTTTGGGTAGGCAAAGGTAAGCCAGCCGAAGTCTTTGAGTGTGTTAGGGAGTATATCAGGTGGGAATGTGCAGGGAGTAGTCACAGCTGGGCTCTGTCCTTTTGAGTCAAGCCTCTCCAGCAGCCTGATTGTCTGAGGTGTCCCTAGCTGCTTCTTGGGCTGCTGGAAGTGACTGGGAGGGAGGGAAGAGTGAGAGTCCCTCACGGGGCAGAGGACTGGCAGGAGTGAGGGTGGCAGGCAGTGTGTATGGCAGGGGAGAGCAGAGAGCCAGGCGGGCCTGAGTTCTGTCTCAGAACTCTGTAATCTGGGGAGAGTTAACCTCTGAGCCTCAGGTTCTCTTCCATAAAATGGATCTGTTACCCTCCTCAAAGGCCGTGAGACATACTCAAAGTAGTATTTGTATAGTTCTTGGCACAGGCTCGATCAGTCGTTGTTGCTCTTGTTATCAAAGGTGGTGACGTCTGAAGGAACAGGACACGTGGTGGAGAAAGGATGGCTCCCAGAGCTCATGTGGGGATGAAAAGGGAAAACTTACAGAGGCTCATGAAGAAGAGGAGAGAATGTTTGCCAAAGTGAAAATGAAGAGACGTGAGAAGATTGGTGGCTGATCACTTGTATCTTTATAAGTAGGGGGCAAAAATCTGCTGAGAGTTTCCTTCAACATTCAGAATCCAGAAACTCAGTGGGCATCCCTTCCAGTACCTCTTAGTGCCTTGTCTACCCTGACTCCAGGCCCATGTCCTCAGACTGTCCTATGGCATATAAACATGTCGTTTCAGGAGTCAGTGACCCTTGAGGACATGGTCATCTACTTCTCTGAGAATGAATGGACCACTGGCTTCTATTCAGAGGGCCCTGTACAGGGAGGTGATGCTGGAGAATTATGGGCTGTGGCTTTCCTGGGTAAGGATCTTTCCCTTTGGACTCTGCCTTTACCCTTTTGGATTTCTTGGCTCCTTCTTCCTCAAAAGCTCAGTAGTCTTTGGTAACTAACCCTCAGCTGAGTGGTACCTTCAGGCTCCTGGACTCTTAATGACACAACCTTAGTGGTAGCTGTGAAGCAGGAAGTCCTGGCATCCATCTGGGTCTCATATAGGACATCCCTACACCCGGCTAAGAGCTTCTGACCTTCTAATCCATGTGCTGTGGGTACAACAGATGGAGAGACGGTTCCTGGTGCCCCTCTGAGTCCTCAGTTCCCTGCACCTCAGTTTGGGAGACGCAGCCCAATAGCAAGCATCCTCATGCAGACATCTGAACTCGAGAGCTCTAGAGAGGTAGGGCCCAGTTTCTCAATGAGGGAAGTCATCTCTTTGCTCACTCACGCTGTTGTCGAGCATCCCTTCCTCTCTGCTTCCTGACCTTCAGGAGTCTCCAGGCCCCTCTCACCTGAGTACCTGTGCCCCTTTCCCTGGATTTTCTTTTCTTGTTCCCCCTAGTAATTTCCCTTCTTTCCCCTCCCACCCCTGAAGATAGGCCTGGGAGGAGCCCTGGGGTTGCTCTGTGTCACCCTGCTTACCTGCCTGTCCCGATTCCTTCCTGATGGGCAGCGTGTCCATTTCCTACACCGGCTCTGATCTTCCAGCTGGAGTGAGGGGGAACACCCTGGAGCTTGGCTCCTCGGGAAGGTCTGAATGGAGAAAGCCCGAGGGGCATCTTCCTAGGTGAGTGAGGACACGTGCCAGTCATCTGAGCAGTTCACTTGTCTTGATCTTTAAGTTGTCCTGGGTATGTGTTCTCTTAACTTACTGCTGTAGACACCGGTGGGATTCCTTGTTTTCCTCTGTGTTCCTATGGTTTTCCGTCATCTTGAGTCCTTGCTTCATTCATCCTGGCTCCTCTCTGTGCCATCTGCATGCATCTGACCACCATTTATCTTTACTCCCTGACTACTTTTCTGTTTGCTTTCTGATCTGAGGTGCCCCACCCCCTTTTTTTAACTATCCTGGCCTGCTTATAATCTTCCAGCTGAAGATTCTGACTGTCCTTTGAGGGTAGCATGGCCATTTTTATCATTAGAAATCAAGCAGTCTAAATAACCCTAAGCCAGATAGTTCCTGTTCCTCAGGGATTTCTGGCAGGAAAGCCCTGGCATTTGTCTAGGCCCAACACAGGGCTTCCCTGCTCCTGATTTCCTACTAAGAACTATGTCCTTTTATTGCCTCCGTAGGCCCGCTTCATCTTCTTTCCACAGAAGCTGTTCCGTGGACACAGTGTGACTTGAGCTGTGCTCTCCAATTTCGCATTCTCACAGTTCCTTGCTGTGTCTGGAAGTCTTTCCATGTTAGGAGACCCTTGATTGCAAGTAATAGCCCAGTTCAAACTGGGTTAAATAATAAAGAGGAATTTATTGTTCTGTGTGATTGGGAAGTCCATAGATTTTGATCAGAATTTCAGTCTCTGCCCCTCTGTCTCCTCATATGTTAGTTTCTCTCCAGTCTGGCTCCTCTCAGGGCTGTAAGGTGATTGGTAGTGTAACCAGGACTGTGCTTCTTCGCACCCAGGGGGAGGAACAGTTGCAGGCCTTCCTTAGGCTCTAACCCTGGTGGGTCACAGTCCACGTGTTGCTTGCTCTACTCACCATCTTAAGTCTTATGCCGGCTCTAAATTGGTCCCGTAGCCAGGGGGATGCTGTGCACTGATTGACTTGGCCTGGATTGCTGGTCCCTGAATGGGTCTCTCATGTAGTGAGTCAGATGGGAGAGCCTGCTTGGCTTATCTCAGTGGGCGCCTATGCCAGAAGCTGGAGTTGGGATTGCTCCCACCCAAAGGGCCTGGCTGCTCCCTAGTCGGGGAGGGGGAGGAGAATGGATGTAGGCAGGGAACCGCAGTGTCCTCTAGATTCTCTCAGGATCTCAGTACCTGCTCTCGCCACCACTCAAGGGAATTTCCCATCTCTGCTTCAGACAGAAAGCTAACAGCGAGGTTATTCCTTGAGCAAAACCTGAACTCCCTGACCTGCAGCAGGCCTTCTTGGAGCTCATGTTCCTACTTAGTTTCCCTTGGAAATTGTAGAATTGGTCTACAGTTCTACAGGCTTGGATGGGAGTTACAAAGAGACAGAGCTTAACTAATTCTGAAGAATTTATTAGAGCGGACCTTTGTAAATATGTGCTTTACATATTTTTATCATTAGAGTTTTATCCTTAGGTGTTTATCATTAGAGTTAGAAGTGACTTCTGGAAACGGCTGAGTGAGGCTATGAGGACATTTTTATGGATGCCATAGAAAGACTCATTGTTGACCCTTATAAAAAGAGAAGGCTATGATGGATAGGAAGGAAGGGAAGTAAGAGATGGTGATTTCCCAACACAGCCTCAGGAGCAGCTCTTTGAAATTCTATCCTATCAGGATACTTTTCTATATGAATTGGCTTTCAGCTCCTAGGGGCAGGTGCAGAGACCTTAGTCTTGCCTATTTCTTCTTGACATTTTAAAATGAGTGACAAGTTTTTGTATTTTGGTGAACTGATGGAATCCCAACTTCCCTGAACCTCTCTCTCCTGTCCTTTATATTCTTATTACTCTCAAGTTTCAGGTCATCTGTGTTACCAGTCTTTCCCCAACCTTCATTCTCCCCTCCTGCTTAGACACAGGGGTGGCACTTGAGAAAAATGGACCTATTAATACTGCTTGATGACTTTAGTTGCTCTGTCATGGGTACTGATGACATTTGCAGCCCTGTTTTCTTCTTTCAGAGGGGGTGTTGAAGAGTGAGAAAGAACATTTTATCCTGAAGGAGGACATTCACGAGCAGGCACAGGACCACATGTTGCTATTGAGTGGACCCCAGTTCTGTAGCTTCTAGGAATTCTGGTTTGGAAAAACGTGTGAAGAGGAGGAAAGCACTGTTGGGAGATGGCCTGACTGCCCTAAATAGGGCAAGTGTGGAGAACACTACACGTGACATCACAGCAGTGATTGTCAAAGATGAGATGATCTTAGTAGAAGAGCGTTCAGAGGATGCCGATGTTAACACCCACCTTGTACATCAGAAAAGCCTAAGTGAAGAGGCATTCTATATACGTGAAGAATGTGGCAAGTGTTTGGATCAAAAGGAAGACTTTGATCAACATCAGAGAGTTCATAATGGACAGAAGGTCTATGGATGTAAGGAATATGGGAAGAATTTCAGTTTTAGATCACATTGCATTGTATATCAGAGGACTCACACTGGGATGAAACCATGCCTATGTCAAGAATGTGCTAAAGCCTTTGGTTGGAAGTCAAACCTGATTCAACACCGAAGAATTCACACAAGAGAGAAACCCTTTGAATGTAAGAAATGTGGGAAGGGCTTTATTCAGAACACAAGCCATACACAGTGTCAGGTATACGGCTTCACACCAGGGAGAAGCCATGTACCTGTAAGAGATGTGGGGATAGTTTTACTTGGAACCCAGTCCTTCTTCCACTTCAGAGAATTCACACTAGGGAGAAACTTTATGAATGTAAGGGCTTTGAGAAAGGCTTCATGTGGAACTCGGGTCTTGCTCAGCACCCATGGGTCCACATTGGAGACAAGCCTCATGAATGTATTAACTGTGGGGAAAGCTTTATTTGCAAGGCACATATCACTTGTTATCAGAGAATCCATACTAGGGAAAGAACCTAGACATGTAACTACTGTGGGAAAGCCTTCAGTTAGAATTCTATTTTGATTACGTATCAGAGGGGCCATGCTGGAGAGAAACCGTATAACCGTCAGACTTCTCACCTTCTTGAACAGTAGAGAATGTGTAATGGTGATATTTGTTTATAATTCTTATGCTGCAGGAACCCCAACCACAAGATGAAATGATGGCCCACAGTTTGCTGGACTGCAACGACCAGTATTATCTCACCATTTCTGAGTGAATACCCTGTACTCCAGCAAGACTGGTCTCCCTGTTCAGCCATATTCATACTAGGCAACGTTTAGTTGAGCACCTACTCTGTGTCAGGTACTGTGCTAACTGTTTTACACACATTCCTTACTTTTTTTTTAATCCTGTAATGTAGGTATTCTTATCCTCATTTTATAAATGAGAAATATGAAAGAGGTTATAATACTCAAGTCCAGTCAGCTAGTAAACTTTAGAGTTGAGATTGGAACCAGGCCCAGTTGACTCTAAATCTACTATTCTTTGTGCACATTTCTAGTCTTGCCTGTTTTTTACTTCTCAAGTTTCCCTGGGCTAAAAGGCTCCCTTCCTTATCTAAGACCCAGCTCCTTCCATCGAACAGACCTCTTTTCCTCTTCTAATGGTAGTCAGTGCCCCCCAAGTTGGTATTTAATTATGTGCTGTCTTATATTTTTCTAATAGCTTCATGCTTGTTAGTCTAGCTATAAACGGCTCTCTGGAGCATGGCATTTCTTTCTGTTTTTCAAATTTTGAAGCATATTTACTTTTGACTAGATATAACATGCTCATGATAAAAAAAAAAAAATTGAAATGGTTCAAATGTTCCTTGTCATTCCTGTCTCTCAGTCCTCCTCAGAGACAATACGTTATTTCTGTGCCTTTCTGGGTACACACACACAAAGTATTTATTAATACTGCTTTCTATAAGTCTACCCCACTTAAAACTGTATTTGATATGAGGATATTGCTGTTATATTGCCAACTCCAGGACCTTCTCTTCCTCAGAAGTTGTGAGCCTCCTTGAGGCCACTGAGGTGACTTAAGGAAAGCAGTGGGGATGGTCAGGGTCCTGCAGTCTTGGGAGACCTGATTGCCCTTGTGTTATGAGAGAGTACTCTGGGACTGGGAAAATGTAAATAAAGTGGAATTTTTTTTTCATAAAAATTTGTACAGTTGCAACCCCTGTCACTGCACCACTCTCCTAATTCTCTCCTCGTCTGTCCCCTTCTCATTGCCATCATACCCACATCCTGAAGTCAGCTGTGGGGCCATCGAAAGGAGGGAGAAATGGTCACTCTCTGATGAGGGTTCGCACTCTGTTGGGTATCCTCAGTCAGCCAGCAGTGGAAATATAATCAAGTATCTTGGCATCAGGGTCACAAATGCCCTGCAGAGGTCCCAGGATCAAAGACGAATGCTAGGAATGCTTAGATTCTCTGCAGCAAGTAAGAGGTCAGTGAAGGATTCCAAAATTAACTGTGCTTGATATCAAGTCTATAAGGTAAGACAATATTTTTAAAAGATGTTAAAATATTAACTGTGAAGAAATACAGGATATTAATGAATGGCATGAACCATCTTAAAAGATCAGATAACCAAAGGCTCGATTCAGAGAAGCAGAATGCTGGCCAACACCGATGAAACATCCATTCCAGATTCTCCACCTTTAGAGCCATTCTCCAGACTGCAGTTTGCTCCACTGCTATTTAGAATCCCACTTTTATAAACTCTCAACCAGTGAAAAGAATTTGTTAAAGGAGCAAGGAAGAGAAGCCAGAGGCCTCCTTGGACGAGACTTCTGCTTTCTGAAAAGCACAAACACACTGATAACTCCAGAACTTGGCCTAACATTGTCCAGCTAGAGAACCTCTAATACGCAGTAAACATTTTGTACTACACAGAACCAGAAAATGGAAATGAGTAATGTGAACAAGTGTTTTGGGCAAGTTGTTTATTAAGCACATATTACCAAGCAACTGCCTGTATGCAAACCACCATGTGAGGTGCTGCCAAGGACTGAGAAGTCAGACCTGCACCCTGCCTTCCTGGAATATTAACCTAGTGAGGATTAAAGGGACCAACCGAGAAAAATCAAGTGAACCAAATCATTAAAGGTTGCCAAGTGCTGTGAAGAGAATGAACAAGATCAGAAAGGGGAGGCCCTCTTTCTAAAGATGCTCACAGAAGGCCTGTCCTAAGAGTAGTATCAATGCTAAGACTTGAAGGATGAGAAAGAACCTCTTATATCAAGAACAGGAAGAATGGATAGAGGGAAGAGCTGTGCAGACTACCTGATGTGTGAAGAGTTTGGCATATTCAAGAAGACAAGGTTTTAGCAAAATGATCAGGGCATGTGTGGCACCAGTTGGGATTGTAGAGATCGATGGGCCAGGTCATTCAATTTCATCCTAAGTGAGAAGAGGTGACTGAAGGGTTTTCAATGGAGAAATGACATGTTTGATTCCTATTATAAGATGAAGGTGAACTTCTGGCTACTGAGAGAAAATGGGTTCTACGGGGACCAAAGTGGAAGTAGAGAGCATGTTGGAAACTGCCAGCAGCCCAAGTTGGAGATGATGGTGGCTTGGAGAGGGTGGTGATAATGGAAATGAAAGTGGATTGAAGATATATTTTGGGAAGAAAATCAGTGAACTGCTAATGGATTAGATGCAAGGATAATGGACAGGGAGGAGTCAGGGGGTAGCTTCCTGGCTTGAATAGCTGAGTTAGTGGTGCCATTTACTGGAATGAGAATAGGTCTGGAATGGAAAAATCTAAAAGTCTATTTAATATTAACATTTGCACTATGTGTGAGATGTGCAATTAGAAATTTCAAGTAGATGGTTTTATATACAGACTGAAGCTCTGGATGGTCATGCCTCAGTTCAGTTTAGTCACTCAGTCATGTCTGACCGCATGGACTGCAGCACGCCAGGCCTCCCTGTCCATCACCAACTCCTGGAGTGTACTCAAACTCATGTCCATTGAGTTGGTGATGCCATCCAACCATCTCATCCTCTGTCGTCCCCTTCTCCTCCCACCTTCAATCTTTTCCAACAACAGGGTCTTTTCCAGTGAGTCAACTCTTTGCATGAGGTGGCCAAAGTATTGGAGTTTCAGCTTCAGCATCAGTCCTTCCAATGAATATTCAGGGCTGATTTCCTTTAGGATGGACTGGTTTGATCTCCGTGCAGTCCAAGTGATTCTCAAGAGTCTTCTCCAACACCACAGTTTAAAAGCATCAATTCTTTGGTGCTCAGCTTTCTTCATAGTCTAACTGTCACATCCATGCATGACTACTGGAAAAACCAAAGCTTTGACTAGATGGACCTTTGTTGACAAAGTAATATCTCTGCTTTTTAATATGTTGTCTAGGTTGGTCATAGCTTTTCTTCCAAGGAGTAAGCGTCTTTTAATTTCATGGCTGCAGTCACCAACTGCAGTGATTTTAGAGCCCTCCAAAATAAGGGCTGTCACTGTTTCCACTGTTTCCCCATCTATTTGCCATGAAGTGATGGTCATACCTGGAGCTGTACATTTGGGAGTGGTCAAAGGAGCAGAAGGTATTTAAAGCTATGGGAAGAAATAATGAAATCTAGAGCTGCACTATTTAATACTGTAGCCACTAGCTACATATAGGTATTAAATTAAAAATTTAGGTCCTTAGGCACAACAGCCAGATTTCCAGCACACAGTAACTGTATGTGGCAGTTGGCTACCTTATTAAATGGTATAGGTGTAGAACATTTTCGTTATTGCAGAAAGGTCTGTTGGACGGTACTGCCCCCAGAGAGAGTACAGCAAAATATGAGGACCCAGGATGAAGTCTTAAGGAATAAGACTCAATATTTAGGGAATCAGACAGGTGGAAGCACCAGGAATAAATGCTAAGAAAGAGCAATCAGGGACTTCCCTGATGGTCCAGTGGCTACGACTCTGTGCTACCAATGCAGGGGACCCAGGTTCAATCCCTGGCCAGGGAACTAGATCCCACATGCTGCAACTAAGAGTTTGCATGCTGCAATGGACCTCCAAACAAATAAGTATTTAAAAGAAAAGAGCACTTAGTGAGCAATTGGCAACATTACCTGTGGATACTTTATGCAAGCAACAGCTGTAATAAGGTTGACTTTCCAACTAGGACTACAGAGATTGTTAAAATCCTAAATATTCAAAAGCTCCCAGAGTGAAGTTGATACATATTGTTAGATGAGGTCAGTACCTCAAGCTGGAGGAGAGAGAGGATGAATAGGAATAAGAACCCATGGAAATGGAACAGTTGGGACTTCCAGAAGAGCATCATGGAAGTGGATGAACAACCCTAGAAACTGAAAGATGGAAATATATGTAGCAGAGCGATGGAATGACAAGACAGATTTTAGAAGCGTCACCATGAGAGAATGAGCAAAACATGGCAAAAGATAGGTGTTCCAGGAGGATTAAGAAATAGCACGTGGAGCTAGATGGCCCCTACCAAGAGAATTCCTAACTGGTCTTTTCCTTACCCGAGGCCCAGAGACAAGCTCTTGGAAACCCTGAGCTGATAGTTTCCATAGTCTGCGATGAAGGATTTGTAACATGGAAGACCTTTCAATTTGTAGTGACAATGCACACATCTCAAAGTCAGAAGTGGGATAAAATTAATACGATTGTGCCTTGGTGTCCATGGGGGATTGATTCCAGGACACCTCCCACCAAGAGACACAAAAATCCACACATGTTCAAGTCCCTTATATACAATGTCATGGGGGACTTCCCTGGAGGTCCAGTGATTAGGAGTCCCACTGCAGGGGGCACAGGTTTGATCCCTAGTCAGGAAACTAAGATCCCACAAGCCAAGTAGCATGGCTGATAAAGTAAAGGAAAATACCATGGTTTTGCATATAATTTATATGCTGCAAACTCAAGTTTTGTTTGGGGAAAGTTGTAAATTTTTTTTTTTTTTTTTTTGATCCACCATTGGTTGAATCCACAGATATAAGACTGTACTCAGTTCTTAAATTTTGGAGAAATAGAAAGGGTTTATCTTTAAAAATTGATGATAATTTCTAATAAATTGCAATTAGCAAATATTAAAAACAGTCATTGATTATGGTACAATTTTGTCTTCAAAAATATCAAAACTAGGACTGGAAAGTGAGGAAATGGAGAAATAGTGAATAGATTTTTTGTTTTTTTCACACAGTGAAAATTAGCTGGCCTGCCAGGAGTCTCTTGGCAGAATGAATAATTAAATCCCTCCTGTTTTGCCACTCAGAGCCAGTTACAAAGATGCCTGTGTGAGAAGCTGCTCAGTTGCAAATGTTCGTGTGTTCTCAGTCCTGTCTTTGCAACCCCTGGACTGTGGCTCTCCAGGCTCCTCTTCCGTGGAATTTTCCAGGCAAGAACACTGGAGTGGGTTGCCTATTCCTGCTCCGGGGGACCTTCCCGACGCAGGGATCGAATCCGTGTCTCTTGTGTCTCCTGCATTTGCAGGTGTATTCTTTACCACTGAGCCAACCGGGAAGCCCAAGTGTAAATCAGTATCTGCTATTCTGAGCACGTCTCGTGGTTTCGCAGCCAGGGTTCTGTAACATTCACCTTTTATTGGGCTCCCAGCATCCTTTCCCCTTTACTCTGGAAACAGTAACCCAAATGTTTTTTGGGAAAGTATCCTTTCTCATCCTCTCGGCTCAGCTCTGTCTCCACCTTCAGCTTTACCAGTGGGTCCTGTTGAGCTTAAGTCCATCCACCTGCCTATCCCCTTGGCTACAGAGCCAGTGAGATCTGAAGAGATATTTACTGGGCTTTCTGAAAGAGAGAGGCTTTTCTTTTTGAGAACAACCACTGGAGATGTTCTCTATCCTCCTTTGTAGGATATGTAGGAAGAAGGTACGAGGCCTGGAATTGTATCCACAGCTTTTCTGTTGGGGTGGGGGAAGTCTGGGCTTCCTGGGTCCAGCATATGGATCATGAGGATGAGGCTAATACTAAGAATACAGTGGTGAAATAGACCCTGGGTCCCTGGTGACATCAGTTGAGCCACTAGCCCAAGCTTACCTGACACAGACCTACCTCTCAGCTTATTAGTCACGTGAGCCCATAAACATCTTTAGTTAAAGTACGCAGATTTGGGTTTTCTATCATTTGAAAATTGATCAGAGTGATCCTGGCTTATATTTGAAGGCACTATTTCCTTGGACAGCACCTTAATATCACATTTTCTCTTAGTTGCCACACAAGCTCCTCCTTTGTATTCCATCTCAGTTGCTTGGAGGTTGAGTGTCAAAATAGGTGCCTTTCACACCACAACCTTAATTTCATGAATCCCACGGGAATGATGTTTGTCATATCATAACATACCTTCCAAATTTGATGAAAATCAGCTCTCAATCCCAGATTCTCCAATGGATAACTTCCTCTCTCTTTGAGGTAACTTCCAGGCTCCCCTACCCTACCCATGTGAATATGGGGCTTCCCATATCACCTGTGTTTTAAAGTCAGATCATGTGGACTGCCTAGGTGTTTTTCCTGTCTGCTAGTGACTTTGTCTTATTTATTTACTTTTATGTATTTATTTGTCTGCAGTAGGTCTTCATTGCGGCTCTTGGGCTCAGTAGTTGTGGTATGTGGGATATCGGTTCCCTGACCCAGGATCGAACGCAGGGCCCCTGCATTGGGAGCACAGAGTCTTATCCACTCGACCACCAGGGAAGTCCTTAGAGACTTTGTTTTATTGGACATCGTTCCAACTGGTGTGATTGTGTGTTATTGGAACTGTGTGTCCGATAGCTCCCCTAGGAGTAGCAACTGATTTCTCCACCTGTCAAACTTCTGAACTGAAAAACCACAGTTGCCATTCTGTATACAGAGGACATTTTGGAGCATACCATGTCCTGGCCTACATCAGGAGGGCCTCACTGAAACTTGGGGTGCTGTATCTTGAATTAATATTTTTTTCTGCAGATGTGGCCAGAAGTTAGGTTAACAGATCTTCTGCTAGCTCTGGTTTTAGACTTTAAACTCCATCCTGTTCTTTCTAGTGGTTGTGACCAGTATCCCAACTCTGGAAAAACTGAGGCAGGCAGTGTTCTCCAGGCCCTCTCCAGCATTTATTGCTAGTAGACATGGGGTCGCAAAGAGTCGGACACAACTGAGCAGCTGAACTGAACTGAACTGAGATGGTCTAAGGATGGCCATTGTGACTGGTGAGATATGACATCTCTTGCTGTCTCTCATTTTTTTCAAAAAATACATTTATTTAGTTGAGTTATTATGTGTTTATTTAGTCACTTGACTCCTTTAGGCAGTGCTGGGTGTGTTTTGCTGCCCGGGTTTCTCTCTAGTAGTGGCAAGCTGCGGCTCCTCTGTGCTGGGTGGTGGGCAGGTGTTCGTTGTGGTGGCCTCTCTTGGGGAGCCCTGGCTGTAGGGTGCGGGACGGGACTAGTCGTGGGTCTGAGGTTTGTTGATCCCTGGCATATGGCATCTCCCTGTATGAGGAATCGATAGTTTCCCCTGCGTGGCAGGTGGATTGTCCAGCAGTCAGCCACCCAGTAAGCCCTCAGTGGTATCCTGACGATTAGCGTGTTTGAAACTGTTTTCTCGTGTTTGTATATTTCACTAAACCCTGTGAGTCAGTTTACCTGTTGCAATGGACTTCAGGCAAGTCTGCGGCTTGTGAGTTCTGTTCGGTTACCCACCCACAGAGATGTCTTGAGGGCAGGTGTCATTGACAGAATATTCAGTGCCCCTCAGCACTGGATCTCAGGTTGCAGTTTCGCAGAATGTCCACAAGCGGCAGCACATTGCCTGCCCACCTCGGCTTGCTCGGGCAACCACAGCCTTAGAGAAAGGTGATTAGAGTGCTGCAAAGAGTATAATCAATCTGATTTCGGTGTTGACCATCTGGTGATGTCCATGTGTAGTCTTCTCTTGTGTTGTTGGAAGAGGGTGTTTGCTATGACCAGTGCATTTTCTTGGCGAAACTCTATTAGTCTCTGCCCTGCTTCATTCTGCATTCCAAGACCAAATTTGCCTGTTACTCCAGGTGTTTCTTGACTTCCTACTTTTGCATTCCAGTCCCCTGTAATGAAAAGGACATCTTTTTTGGGTGTTAGTTCTAAAAGGTCTTGTAGGTCTTCATAAAACCGTTCAACTTCAGCTTCTTCAGCGTTACTGGTTGGGACATAGACTTGGATTACTGTGATATTGAATGGTTTGCCTTGGAGACAACAGAGATCATTCTGTTGTTTTTGATATTGCATCCAAGTACTGCATTTCGGACTCTCTTGTTGACCATGATGGCTACTCCATTTCTTCTGAGGGATTCCGGCCCGCAGTAGTAGATATAATGGTCATCTGAGTTAAATTCACCCATTCCAGTCCATTTTAGTTCACTGATTCCTAGAATGTTGACGTTCACTCTTGCCATCTCTTGTTTGATCACTTCCAATTTGCCTTGATTCATGGACCTGACATTCCAGGTTCCTATGCAATATTGCTCTTTACAGCATCGGATCTTGCTTCTATCACCAGTGACATCCACAACTGGGTATTGTTTTTGCTTTGGCTCCATCCCTTCATTCTTTCTGGAGTTATTTCTCCACTGATCTCCAGTAGCATATTGGGCACCTAATGACCTGGGGAGTTCCTCTTTCGGTATCCTATCATTTTGCCTTTTCATACTGTTCATGGGGTTCTCAAGGCAATAATACTGAAGTGGTTTGCCATTCCCTTCTCCAGTGGACCACATTCTGTCAGACCTCTCCACCATGACCCGCCCATCTTGGGTTCCCCGCAGGCATGGCTTGGTTTCATTGAGTTAGACAAGGCTGTGGTCCTAGTGTGATTAAATTGACTAGTTTTCTGTGAGTATGGTTTCAGTGTGTCTGCCCTCTGATGCCCTCTTGCATCACCTACCATCTGACTTGGGTTTCTCTTACCTTGGGCGTGGGGTATCTCTTCACGGCTGCTCCAGCAAAGCACAGCCACTGCTCCTTACCTTGGACGAGGGGTATCTCCTTACCACCACTGTTCCTGACCTTCAGATTGATTATATTCTTTGCAGCCAAAGATGGAGAAGCTCTATACAGTCAACAAAAACAAGACCAGTAGCTGACTGTGGCTCAGATCATGAACTCCTTATTACCAAATTCAGACTCAAATTGAAGAAAATAGGGAAAACCGCTAGACCATTCAGGTATGACCTAAATCAAATCCCTTATGTGAAGGGTTAATGCAGCCACAATAGGGAAAGTGGAGATGTGCCTGCAAACGGGGCTCTCTGCTCGGGCTGAACGTACTTGCAAGTGAGGCGTTCTGCCAGGGAGTCTGGACATAGCCTTGAGTTTGATGGTCCCTTGCAAACGAGGGAACATTCCCTTCTTGAGATAAGAAGAAGGAGGAGGGCTCTGGACAGACTCTGCAGTAAGCAGAAATTTCACTCCCTTTTGCTGTATGATAACATTTATGCACATGCGCTATACTGAAAAGGCTTGGTCATACAGTCTGGAATTCCGCCCAGGGGGGCTATATAAAAGTGAACCGCAAGCTTGCTTGCTTGCGCAGTTCTTTTTCCTCTGGCCAGAGTGGTGTCTGTCTTTTGTGTGTGTTGTCTTTGTGTCATTTCACTGGCAATCTCCAACATCTGGCGCCCAACGTGGGGCTCGAGTGAAACCGAAAGGGTGAGTAACCCCGGGGGGATTTTAAATCCATAGCAGGGGAACTTTTGGGAAAATCATGGGGAATTCCTCACCCTAGCAGGGGAACTTTCAGGAAATCATGGGGAATTCCTCATCATTAAGGACACAGTACATGGAGCTAGTCAAAGGACTTCTCCACTCCATAGGCGTTAAGGTCTCGACTCGTCGATTGAGTGAGCTCTTTCGCTTGGTGGAGAAATATTGTCATTGGTTTCAATATCAAACTAAGTTACAGTTAAATAAGGAATGGAAAATAATTCAAAAAGAATTGAGAAAGCAGCATCAGAAGGGTGATGTGATCCCTTTGAAGTTATGGACTTTATGTAATGCTGTAACACAGGCTTTGACCTTGCTCTCTACTGATAGTGAGACTAAATCTAATGCTTCAGTGAAGGGAGAGGCTATTTATGAGGATGTGCCAGACGTTGGTGGGGCTTCTGTGTTGCCTGAAGGCAAGGATACAGGTGAGCCTCCTCCTGTAAATGGTGAAACATCTGATAGTTCGGAATCAGATTCAGAGGCTTCTTCGGTTTCGTCAGAGGAGGGTAAAGAGATTAAAGAAATGACCCATCTATTCCAGGAATGGTGGAAATCCCATAGGGAGGAGAAGAAATCTGCGCCTTCAGGGTGCATCTATAGCTGAATATATCAAAGCCTGCTCGGGAGTAGGAGGAACAGAGCATCAGGCTAATGTCTTTGCTACAGCCTTGGCCAAAGCTATGAGACCACAAAAGGGAGGTAACTGCTTCCATTGTGGAAAACCTGGTCATATGAGAAGAGAATGTTGGAAATTAAAAGCTGATCAAGGTGCAATTCCTAAAGACAGATCTTTTGCTGGGAGGAATAAGACTCCTCCTGGACCTTGCCGTCGATGCGGGAAGGGGCTTCACTGGACTAAGAAGTGCAAATCTAAAACAGACAAAATGGGCAACCCGATACCGGGAAACTATCTTGCAGGCCTAAGTCCTTGGGGCCCAGGAACAATACCGGGGACTTTTCCTCCTTGCTCTCCTTCCCTCCCAGCAACAGTTACCAGTCAATGCCTCATTAAAAGGACCTCAAATGATGATTTCAGACTTGCGGTCTGCTACTTCAGGGAGTGCTGCTGCTGATTTGCCACTAGCTGAGAATGTTCTTTTGTCACCAGGAGGAGGCATTTACAAATTAAAAACAAATATATTCGGACCACTGCCTAAAGGCACCTTTGGCTTAATATTAGGCCATAGCAGTGCGGCTTTGAGAGGTCTAACCATAATTCCTGGGGTAATAGACTCCGACTATGTTGGGGAAATTTTGATTATGGTTTCTACTTCTACCACGCTTTCATTGTTAGCTGGGGAACGTATTGCTCAAATACTTCTCCTACCTTATCATCCCTTTTTGGCTCTTCCTAATGAACGAACAGGAGGATTTGGAAGTACTGGGCGACATATATTTTGGGAAATGCTTATCAAAGATTCTCGCCCTGTTCTCTCCTTAATTATACAAGGAAAAAACTTTGAGGGACTAGTAGACACAGGGGCAGATGTTTCAGTTATTTCTTCTCAACAATGGCCCCAAGATTGGAAAAAAGAAAAAAGCCCTCTAATGCTGACGGGACTGGGCTCTATTGCAGATGTCTGGAAGAGTACCCATCCCTTGCAATGCCAATTCCATAATGGAAGATCAGTGTCTGTTACCTTTTATATTGTAAACATACCTATTAACATTTGGGGAAGAGATCTTCTCTCTCCTTTGGGGGCTTTTGTAACCATTCCACCAGAAAACTAGTAGCCACTGCTCAAATTCCTCGAGCACTCCCATTAAAATGGTTAACTAATACTCCAAAATGGGTTGAGCAGTGGCCATTACCACAAATGAAGCTCGAGGCGTTAGAACAATTAGCACAAGAACAACTCCACCTTGGTCGTATAGCGCCCTCTACCTCCCCCTGGAAGTCTCCTGGTTTTGTTATAAAAAAGAAACCTGGAAAATGGAGAATGTTAACCGATTTATGAGAAGTTAATAAATGTATTGAACCTATGGGAACATTACAGTTGGGACTCCCCTCTCCAGCTTATTCCTCAGAATTGGTCCTTAATGGTGCTAGATCTTGAGGACTGGTTTTTTGCCATTCCCCTACAATTGCAAGATAGAGATAAATTTGCTTTTACAATTCCTGTTCTTAATCATTCTCAGCCTGTTAAGCGTTATCAATGGACAGTCTTACCACAGGGAATGACAAATAGTCCTACTTTATGTCAAGAATTCATAGCTCGCTCTTTACAATCTCTCCATCAAGAATACCCCAATTATATTCTATATCATTATATGGATGATCTCCTATTAGCAGCTCCTAGTATTGTTGAACGTGATGAATTCTTTCTAAAAGTACAGGAGGCTTTAAGACTATACAATTTGCAAATAGCCCCGGAAAAAATTCAAAAGGACTTTCCTATTTCGTATTTAGGGACAATATTGGAACAACATAGAATAATGCCCCAAAAGTTGCAAATCAGAAGAGGCCACCTCAAAACCTTAAATGATTTTCAAGTTATTGGGAGATATCAATTGGCTACGCCTGGTACTTGGGATTCCTACTTTTCAATTACGACATTTGTTTTCTACTTTGGAGAGAGATACAGCTCTGGATAGCCCCCGGACTTTAACCCCATTGGCTTTACAGGAACTTCAATTTGTTGAGCAACCACTAAATGACAGTTTTTTGATTTACTTACATGCGTCTCAACCTATTTCGTTTATACTACTTCATACCCCTTATTCTCCATCTGGTGTAACTGCTCAAGAAAAAGGATTAATAGAATGGGTTTTCTTACCTAACAGCTTTTCCGAAAAATTGGCTACATATATGGATAAATTAGCCTTCCTCATACAGAAAGGTCGCCATCGTATTTTACAACTGTCAGGATGTGAACCACACCAGATTGTTACTCAGTTAACAACTGCTCAAATATCTCAGTGTTTACAATTTAATGAAAACTGGCAAATATCTCTTGCCTCATTTCCTGGTTCGTTTTCTAATCACTATCCATCATCTAAATTGATTGATTTTCTTCGGACTAACTCTATGATATCTCAATCCCCAATTTCAGATGTTCCAGTTAAGGGACCCACTATTTTTACAGATGCAAATAAAAATACCACTGGATATTGGACCCCGGAAAGTTCCAAGGTTCTCCCCCACTCATTTTCTTCTGTACAGCCCACTGAATTGGGGGCTATCTATTTAGTTTTGCAAGATTTTCCCCAACTTCGTATTAAGATTGTTTCAGATTCTCGATATGCTGTTCTCTCTTGCCTACAGCTTCCCCATGTCTCCCTTCCACTGACCCTTAAAACAGCTATTGATAAATTGTTTTACCAAGTACAACAATTGCTCTTGCAGCGTTCAGAATGAATTTTCTTTACTCACATTCGTGCACATTCCGCCCTTCCTGGACCCTTATCATTCGGAAATGCTACAATTGATGCCTTACTTTATCCTATAGAAGCAGCAAAACAAGAACATCTCTTACAGCATACCAACTCCAGAGGGTTACAAAAATCTCATGCTATTACTAGAAAACAAGCTCAAAATATTGTTCGCTCTTGTTCCGTATGTGCACCTTTTACTTTGCCATTTACCCCACCAGGTGTCAATGTAAGAGGACAACAAGCAAATCAGATATGGCAAATGGATGTAATTTATGTACATCATACTATAGATACATGCACACGTTTTCAATGGGCCACTGCATTATATTCTGAAAAGGCTGATGCTGTTATTACTCATTTGTTATCTTGTTTTGCAGTTATGGGATTACCAATTGAATTGAAAACTGATAATGCACCTGCCTACCAATCTGCGAAATTAGCTCACTTTTTATCCCAATATCATATAACTCATACTTTTGGTGTTCGTTATAATAGTCAAGGGCAAGCTATCATTGAAAGAGCTAATTGTACCTTGCGTGAATATCTTGAAAAAATAAAAAAGGGGGAACAGGAGAGATTTATGAAACCTAAAGACATTTTGAATAAAACTTTACTTACCCTAAATTTTTTGAATATTTGGAGCAAGGGAAATCTATCAGCAGCAGAGTTGCATTTTCAAGGGAAAGAAGAAGACAAGAAGATCTTGAATACGCCTATTTGGTATAAAGATAAAGAGAAAGGCTGGATCCCAGCATCATTAATATATCTGGGATGAGGGTATGCTTTCATTTCTGTTAATAATTACAGGTTTTGGACCCCAGCAAGATTGATCAAAATCAACAATGGCTGATCCCTTTGTTCAAAAATTTGAAGAGCTTACTATGCAGAGAAGCTTTACTTTTCGAACAAGGGAAGCAACACCTCCTACGTGGGGTCAAATGAAGAAGTTGACCCAGGAAGCAGAAAAGACGTTAATGAAAGCGGGACAGCCTCTGAATCCTACCAATCTTTTGCTTGCCATGATGGCGGTGGTAACATGTCAGGTAATTGGTGTATCGGCAAGTAATCATACATATTGGGCATATATACCTAATCCCCCATTAGTTTCTTGGGGGGAGCCAGAAGTGCAGGTATGCACTAATGAGACTGCCTTCTTTCCCCCACCAGCTTGCGGGGGAACAGAACAACTATCTCATCATAAACAACAATATAATGTTAGTAATTTGACCATTGCAGCAGAAGCTATTCCTTTGTGCATAGGAGGACACCCCTTTTGTCTGTCCACTAAGGAACATTCTCATCATTCCTATAATACATGGGGTGTAAAATATAATAATTATCATTTTGCTACTTTTACTGTGCTTGTTTCCACCAGGGGCTTTAACACCTTGACAGAACCGATAGACATTCATAATGGAAAACACATGTCGCTATGTCCTGTTGACTTTTTTGTTCCTTCTCTAGAATCTTTGGAGTGGGAACGTTGCTGAGGTCATCGACCCTTTAAAGTCATGAATTATTCTGGGGCCATCAAGGTAGATTGGAGTCCAGATCATGGGCAATTCTTAGAAAAAATGGTCAAATAAGTCTCTTAGGTGGCATCGTGCAAATAGCACTTTGATGGGCAATGGTAATGAAACAGTTAACTGGCAGCAGTTTGCACTTGTCCCTCCTCAATTACAATTGCAAGGATATCCGCACATTCAAGGGGATATTTGGAAACTATGGGTGGTTTCTGGTAATCTCACTGTCTGGTCAGGAAACTATACTTTGGATAGTGGCGACTCTTCGGGTCCATTTCATGTTAATTTACACGTTAATAAATCTTATTCCTCAATGGCATGTGTAAAATATCCTTTTGCATTGTTATATGGGAATTGGACCTGGAATGATACTGTGGGGTGTGTGTCATGTGATTATTGTAATCTAACTCAATGTGTAAATCAGTCTTGGTGGAAAGAATTTGAAAGACGAGCCTGTAACTCCAATTTTTCGTTAGTAATTGTTAAAGCTCAGACAGAAGTATGGTTGCCTATAAATCTGACTAGACCATGGTCAGATTCTTTTGCTGTTTCTCATCTAGTAACCGCTGTACAGACTTTGCTACATCGATCTCAACGTATGCTTGGTGTGGTCATTGCTTCGATTCTAGCAGTTGCGTCAGTAACTGCAACAGTGGCGGTAGCAGGCCTCGCGTTACACCAAGGAATTCAAACAGCTGATTTTGTTCGGGACTGGCATAAAGACTCTCATTTGTTATGGCAACAACAGCGAGATTTGGATGCACAACTTGCTACCAATGTGCTCAATCTTCAACACACCATTTCCTGGCTTGGAGATCAATTAGCTGTTTTATCTACACGAAGTGTGTTGAAATGTGATTGGAGTTCTTCTCAGTTTTGTATAACACCTGTACCATTTAACATGAGTGAGGGATGGAAAAGAGTAAAACGATCTTTGACTGGACATCAAAATCTCACTACAGAAATTATGGACCTGGAACGACAAATTTTGTGTACTTTTAGCAGGACTTTACCTGACATTGTGGGGTCTGATTTGTTGAAAAGTCTTCAAGAAGGATTGAATAACTTAAATCCATTAGGGCATGTATCCACACTAATTGGGACTACCTTTGGGAACACTGTGTTTATATTAACTTTTATGTTGTGTTGCTTTTCTAGTCTTCCAGCGATGGCAGAAAAGGAAACAACTAAAGCGTGAAGCAGAGAAGATCCAGACCATGCTACAATTTATTAAAGCAAATAAAAAAGGGGGAGATGAGGGTTAATGCAGCCACAATAGGGAAAGTGGAGATGTGCCTGCAAACGGGGCTCTCTGCTCGGGCTGAACGTACTTGCAAGCGAGGCATTCTGCCAAGGAGTCTGGACATAGCCTTGAGTTTGATGGTCCCTTGCAAACGAGGGAACATTCCCTTCTTGAGATAAGAAGAAGGAGGAGGGCTCTGGACAGACTCTGCAGTAAGCAGAAATTTCACTCCCTTTTGCTGTATGATAACATTTATGCACATGCGCTATACTGAAAAGGCTTGGTCATACAGTCTGGAATTCCGCCCAGGGGGGCTATATAAAAGTGAACCGCAAGCTTGCTTGCTTGCGCAGTTCTTTTTCCTCTGGCCAGAGTGATGTCTGTCTTTTGTGTGTGTTGTCTTTGTGTCATTTCACTCGCAATCTCCAACACTTATGCTTATACAGTAGAAGTGAGAAATAGATTTAAGGGCCTAGATGTGATAGATGGAGTGCCTGATGAACTATGGAATGAGGTTTGTGACATTGTGCAGGAGACAGGGATCAAGACCATCCCCATGGAAAAGAAATGCAAAAAAGCAAAATGGCTGTCTGGGGAGGCCTTACAAATCGCTGTGAAAAGAAGAGAGGTGAAAAGCAAAGGAGAAAAGGAAAGATATAAGCATCTGAATGTAGAGTTCCAAAGAACAGCAAGAAGAGATAAGAAAGCCTCCTTCAGCAATCAATGCAAAGAAATAGAGAAAAACAACAGAATGAGAAAGACTAGAGATCTCTAAGAAAATTAGAGATACCAAGGGAACATTTCATGCAAAGATGGGCTCGATAAAGGACAGAAATGGTATGGACCTAACAGAAGCAGAAGATATTAAGAAGAGGTGGCAAGAATACACAGAAGAACTGTACAAAAAAGATCTTCACGACCCAGATAATCACAATGATGTGATCACTAATCTAGAGCCAGACATCTTGGAATGTGAAGTCAAATGGGCCTTAGAAAGCATCACTGTGAACAAAGCTAGTGGAGGTGATGGAATTCCAGTTGAGCTGTTTCAAATCCTGAAAGATGATTCTGTGAAAGTTCTGCACTCAATATGCCAGCAAATTTGGAAAACTCAGCAGTGGCCACAGGACTGGAAAAGGTCAGTTTTCATTCCAATTCCAAAGAAAGGAAATGCCAAAGAATGCTCAAACTACCACACAACTGCACTCATCTCACATGCTCGTAAAGTAATGCTCAAAATTCTCCAAGCCAGGCTTCAGCAATACGTGAACCGTGAACTCCCCGATGTTCAAGCTGGTTTTAGAAAAGGCAGAGGAACCAGAGATCAAACTGCCAACATCCACTGGATCATGGAAAAAGCAAGAGAGTTCCAGAAAAACATCGATTTCTGCTTTATTGACTATGCCAAAGCCTTTGATTGTGTGGATCACAATAAACTGTGGAAAATTCTGAAAGAAATGGGAATACCAGACCACCTGACCTGCCTCTTGAGAAATCTGTATGCAGGTCAGGAAGCAAGAGTTAGAACTGGACATGGAACAACAGACTGGTTCCAAATAGGAAAAGGAGTACGTCAAGGCTGTATATTGTCACCCTGCTTATTTAACTTATATGCAGAGTACATCATGAGAAACGCTGGACTGGAAGAAACACAAGCTGGAATCAAAACTGCTGGGAGAAATATCAATAACCTCAGATATGCAGATGACACCACCCTTATGGCAGAAAGTGAAGAGGAGCTAAAAAGCCTCTTGATGAAAGTGAAAGAGGAGAGCGAAAAAGTTGGCTTAAAGCTCAACATTCAGAAAACGAAGCTCATGGCATCTGGTCCCATCACTTCATGGGAAATAGATGGGGAAACAGTGGAAACAGTGGCAGACTTTTATTTTTGGGGGCTCCAAAATCACTGCAGATGGTGACTGCAGCCATGAAATTAAAAGACGCTTACTCCTTGGAAGAAAAGTTATGACCAACCTAGATAGTATATTCAAAAGCAGAGACATTACTTTGCCAACTAAGGTCCGTCTAGTCAAGGCTATGGTTTTTCCTGTGGTCATGTATGGATGTGAGAGTTGGACTGTGAAGAAGGCTGAGCGCCGAAGAATTGATGTTTTTGAACTGTGGTGTTGGAGAAGACTCTTGAGAGTCCCTTGGACTGCAAGGAGATCCAATCAGTCCATTCTGAAGGAGATCAGCCCTGGGATTTCTTTGGAAGGAATGATGCTAAAGCTGAAGCTCCAGTACTTTGGCCACGTCATGCGAAGAGTTGACTCATTGGAAAAGACTCTGATGCTGGGAGGGATTGCGGGCAGGAGGAGAAGGGGACGACAGAGGATGAGATGGCTGGATGGCATCACGGACTCGATGGACGTGCGTCGGAGTGAACTCCGGGAGATGGTGATGGACAGGGAGGCCTGGCGTGCTGCGATTCATGGGGTCACAAAGAGTCGGACACGACTGAGTGACTGAACTGAACTGAACTGATTAGAGTGCAGTGCGCCAGCACAAATCCTCACGGGCTTGTGTCTCTTGGCCTTTCTCGTGTTTGTATATTTCAGTAAACCCTGTGAGTCAGTTTACCTGTTGCAGTGGGCTTCTGGCATGTCTGCTGTTTCCGAATCCTGTTTTGGTTACCCACCTCTGGTGATGACATTCAGTTCAGTCAGTTCAGTCGTTCAGTTGTGTCGGACTCTGCGACCGCATGAATCGCAGCACGCCAGGCCTCCCTGTCCATCACCAAGTCCCGGAGTTCACTCAAACTCATGTGCATCGAGTCGGTGATGCCATCCAGCCGTCTCATCCTCCCTCATCCCCTTCTCCTCCTGCCCCTAATCCCTCCCAGCATCAGGGTCTTTTCCAATGAGTCAACTCTTCGCATGAGGTGGCTGAAGTATTGGAGTTTCAGCCTCAGTATCAGTCCTTCCAATGAACACCCAGGAGTGGTCTCCTTTAGGATGGACTGGGTGGATCTCCTTGGAGTCCAAGGGACTCTCAAGAGTCTCCTCCAACACACTGACAGCCCCTCAAAACTCCTTGTGAATGTGCAGCGCCCTTCAGCCCTGGGTCCCAGGTTGCAGTTCCGAAAATTGTCCACAAGGCGGCAGCACGTTGCCAGCCCAACTCGGCTTGCTCAGACAACCAGAGCCTTAGTGAAAGGCGGGTTTGTAGCCTGTGAGTTCGAATGCAATGTGCCAGCCCAAAGACCCACGGACTTGTGTCTCCCAGCCTCTCTGCCCGTCCCCTTCACCCCGGAAGATATATCCCAACAGCTGCAAAACCGCTGTGCTGAGGATGCTGCCGCTTGTAGGTGGGGCGCCTCTTAAGAATGGTGATGGGAAATGGAAGCCCCATTCTCAGGACACGTGGAGCGGGGATTATTAAGAGCTCTTGCAGCCCAGGGGGGCTGCTAGGTGTTGGGTGCACCTGGCCTGGGTTTGCTGTAGGCAGAGCGGTCTGGAGCTGCAGGTGGGGTCCCAGTTCAAGGGGAAGAGACACCGCTGGTTCCCACTCGCCTGGGCATCCTCTACAGCTCCTCAGCCCCCGCAGGGTCCAGCCTTACCATCGAGGAGGGCTCAGGCTCCAGAAATGCGACACCAGCCAGGACGCGGAGGCCTCAGGGGAATATAGTAGGCGTTTCTTTCTTTCCTTTCCTCATGTAACCATTTATTTTGTGGTGGCATCTAGGTGATTTAATCGTTGCTTTGGTTTGAGGTGAACAGCAACTTGATTTTTTTTCTTCATGTGGAAGTGTGGATTCGTTGTCGGATTCTTCTTCCATTGGGAATATTCTGGAGCGCCCAGCAGAGCTTCCTGTGAATATATTTGAGTTTGCATATGTGACTCCAAAGCACCTCTTTGGTCCCTCCCTTTAACCTTTCCCCTGTTGTAGCAAAGGTTTCTTGCTTTACCTGGTAACCTCTACTGCGTGTGTAACCAGTTTACACGTGTCGCTTTCCATATTCTCTCTGCGTGTGGTGTCCTGTCGTATTTGGTTTTGTGTCTGTGCGTTAGATCAGGCAGCGTGACGGTGTCTAACTTCATCATATTGGTGCAGATGTCATTAGGTGCAATTTCACTTCTCTCCCAAGGCTGAGTGAGAGCCCATTGCCTCTATAGAGCCATGTCCTTCCCACGTCCAAGGACATCTGGGGGACTTCCACGTTCTCACCCATGTCCACAGGGCTCCTCGAACTGTGGGGTTCATGTGTGTTGGAATTAATGTTTTCTCTGGAGACATGGGCAAAAGTCGGATTACCAGATCTGCCTGCTCCGGTTTTATTTGTTTGTTTATTTAATAAATTATTTATTTGGGGGCTGTCCTGGGTCTTCATTGCTGCTGCACCTTGGCTTTCTCAAACTGTGGTGCACGGGCCTCTGGTTGCATCGGTTCCTCTTGTCGTGGAGCACTGACTGGAAAGCTCAAGCTCAGTAGTTGTGGCGCACGGGCTTAGTTGCCCTGAACCGAGTGGGATCTTCCTGGACCAGGGGTCGAACCCATGTCCTCTGCGTTGGCAGACCGATTTTCACCACTGGACCACCAGGGAAGTCTGGCTCTGGTTTTTGGCTTTAAAGTTAACTGCACCTGTTCTCTCTAGCGTCTGTGGCCAGGCTCGCATCCATGAAAAGCTGAGGGGGCGCGGCTTTCTCCAGGTCTTCTCCTGCATTTGCTGCTTGTAGACAGTCTGAGGATGGCCATTATGACTGAGAAGACATCTCTCCGTCTCGCTCTCATTTTTTTTCTTTTTCCAGAAAAATCCACTTGTTCTATTGAGTTGAGTTCTTCTGTATTTGTTTATTTAGTCAGTTGATTCCATCGCTGTGCTGGATCTTCCCTGCTGCCCGGGTTTTTCCCTGGGCGCGGTAGGCGGGGGCTCTTCTGTAGTTGCGGTGGGCAGGCTTTCATTGTGGTGGCCTCTCTTGTTGGGGAGCCCTGGCTTTAGGGCAGGCGGCTGGAGTAGTTGTGAGTCTCGGGCTTCGTTGACCCCCGACATATGGGTCTCCCAGCTGAGGAATTGATAAACGGTGTCCCTTGCCTTGCAGGGGATTGTTGGGCAATGATCTACCCCCAAAGCCCTTGGTGGTGTTTTGATTGGCATTTCCCTGATGATGGGCATGTTTGAGCCTGTTTTCCCATTTTTGTAAACCCTGTGAGTCAGTTTATCTTTTGCAGTGGGCTTCGGGCATGTCTGCCATTCCTGAATCCTCTTTCGGTTACACCCCCCTCCGGTGATGTCTTGAAGGCAGGTGACATTGCTGCTGCTGCTGCTGCTAAGTCGCTTCAGTCGTGTCCGACCCTGTGCGACCCCAGAGACGGCAGCCCACCAGGCTCCCTGATCCCTGGGATTCTCTAGGCAAGAATACTGAAGTGGGTTGCCATTTCTTTCTCCAATGCATGAAAGTGAAAAGTGAAAGTGAAGTCGCTCAGTCGTGTCCGACTCTTAGCGACCCCATGGACTGCAGCCTACCAGGCTCCTCCGTCCATGGGATTTTCCAGGCAAGAGTACTGGAGTAGGTTGCCACGTGACACTGACAGCCCCTAAAAACGCCTTGTGAATGTGCCACGTCCATCAGCCCTGGGTCTCAGGTTGCAGTTCTGGAAGTTGTCCACAAGGCGGCAGCACGTTGCCAGCCCACCTTGGCTTGCTCAGGCAACCAGAGCCTTAGTGAAAGGCCTGTTTGTGGATTGTAATTCGAGTGCAGTGTGCCAGCACAGAGACCCACGGGCTTGTATCTCCTGGCCTCTCTGCCCGTCCCCTTCAGCCCGGAAGACATATTCCAACCGCTGCAAAACCGCTGTGTTGAGGATGCTGCCACTTGTAGGCGGCGCGCCTCTAAGGATGGCTGCGGAGGTGGAAGTCCCACATTGCCAGGACTCCTGGAGCGGGGACTGTTAAGAGCTCTTGCAGCCCAGGGGGTCCCCAGGTGTTGGGTGCGCCTGGCATGGGTTTGCTGTAGGCAGGCCGGTCTGGATTTTGCAGGTTGGGGTCTCAGTCATGGGGGAAGAGACCCTGCTGCTCCCGGGTTCTCACTTGCCTGCGCATCTTCTTCAGCCCCTACGGGGTCCAGCCTCAGGATCCAAGAGAGCTCAGGCTCCAAGAGAGCTCAGGCTCCAGATATGTGACGCCAGCCAGGACGTGGAGGCCTCAGGGGAATCTGGTAGGCGTTTCTTTCTTTCCTCTTCTCACGTAACTTTTATTTTTTACTGGCATCTAGGTGGCTTAATCATTCCTTTGGTTTGAGGGGAAGAGCAGCTCCATTTTCTTTTTTCCAGTGGAAATGTGGATTTTTTTTTTCAAGTTCTTTTTCCATTAGAAGTATTCCAGAGCACCCAGCTGAGCTTCCTGTGGGCATATGAGTTTGCATATGTGAATCCAAAGCTACTCTCTGATCCCCTCCTTTTGCCTTTCGTCTTGTTTTATTCTGGGACCCTCTGCTTGGTGTGTAAGGAGTTGATATGTGCCGGTTTTCATATTCTGTCCCTAAGTGATATCCTATCCTGTCTCTCTCTTCGCTGCAGTAGTTCAGCTAGTGTCGTCATGCCTCGCTCCATCATGTCCATGCAAATGTCATGATTTCATTCTTTGTCACGTTTCTTTCTTGAAGCTGAGTGGGAGTCCAGGCCTCAGCAGAGCCAACTTCCTGTATCATTCCAGTCCGAGGACATCTTGGAGCCTTCCGCGTTCTCTCCTGTGTCCATAGGGCTGTGCCGAACTTGGGGGTTCAGGTGTGTTGGAATTACTGCTTTCTCTGGAGACATTAGCAAAAGTCAGATTCCCGGATCTGCTTGGTCTGGTTTTCTTTGTTTACTATTTTTATTTATTTATCATGTTTTTGGCTGCGCTGGGTCTCCACTGCTGCTGCCCCTTGGCTTTCTAACGTTTGGTGCATGGGCTTCTCGTTGCGGTGGCTTCTCCTGTCCTGGAGCACCAGATCGAGGGCGCAGACAGGGTAGTTGTGGCCCACGGGCTTAGTTGCCCTGGAGCATGGGGGATCTTCCTGGACCAGGGATCAAACCCGTGTCCTCTGCATTAGCAGACGGATTCTTAACCATTGGACCACCGGGAATGTCCTACCTCTCGTTTTAGACTTTAAAGTGTATTCCATCCTGTTCTTTTAAGTGATGGTTACCAGGTTTGCTTCTCTGGAAAAGCTGAGGAGGCATGGTTTTCTCCCGGCCCTCTGCAGCATTTGTTGCTTGTAGACAATCTGAGGATGGCATCTCTCTCTTTTTTTTTCTCAAAATAATACCTTTCTTTCATTCAGTTGAATTTTTCTCTGTGTATTTATGTAGTCCATTGACGCCTTTCGGCAGTGCTGGGTGTTTTATGCTGCCCAGGTTCTCTCTAGTGGCAGCAGGCGGGGCCTCTGTAGTTGGGGTGGGCGGGCAGACTCTGTTTGTGGTGGCCTCTGTTGTTGGGGAGCACTATCTCTTAGGCAGGGGGCTGGAGTAGTTGTGGGTCTTGGGTTCTGTTGATCCTCGGCATATGGGATCTGCCTGGATGAGGAATCGATACGGTGTCCCCTGCGTAGCAGGTGGATTTTTTACCAGTGAACCACCCAGGAAATCCTCGGTGGTCTTTTGATTGGCATTTTCCTGTTTGAGCCTGTTTTCCCATGTTTTTATATTTCATTAAACAGTTTATCTGTTGCAGCGGGCTTCAGGCAAGTCTGAGGTTTACAAATCTTGTTTCGATTACCCACCTCTGGTGGTGTCTTGAGGGCAGGTGACATTGACAGCCCCTAAAAACGCTTTGGGAATGTGCAGTGCCCATCAGCCCTGGTTGCAGTTCCCACAAATGTCCACAAGGAGGCAGCACGTTGCCCGCCCACCTCAGCTTGCTCAGGCAACCAGAGCCTTAGTGAAAGGCCTGTTTGTGGGTTGTAAATTCGAGTGCAGTGTGCCAGCACAGAGCCCCTTGTGTCTCCTGACCTCTCTGCCTCTCCCCTTCACCCTGGAAGACATATTCCAACCGCTGCAAAACTGCTGTGCTGAGGATGCTGCCGCTTGTAGGTGGGATGACCTTAAGGATGTCAGTGGGAGGTGGAAGCCCCACTCTCAGGACAGGTGGAGCCGGGACTGTTAAAAGCTCTTGCAGCCCAGGGGGTCCCCAAGTGTTGGGTGCGCCTGGCATGGGTTAGCTCTTGGTAGGCCTGTATGGATTTGCAGGTTGGGTTCCCAGTCTAAGGGGAAGAGTCACTGCCTGGTCCGGGGTTCCCACTTGCCTGGGCATCCTCTTCAGCTCCCTCAGCCTCCACAGGGTCCAGCCTTATGATCCGAGAAGGCTCATGCTCCAGAAATGTGACACCAGCCACGTACTTGGAGGCCTCAGGGGAATATAGTAGGCATTTCCTTCTTTTTTTCCTTTCCTCATGTAACCATTTATTTTTTGATGGCATCTAGGTGATTTAATTGTTGCGGTTTGAGGTGAACAGCAACTTGATTTTTTTTCTTCACGTGGAAGTGTGGATTCAGTGTCAGATTCTTCTTCCATTGGGAATATTCCGGAGCGCCCAGCGGAGCTTCCCGCCAATATATTTGAGTTTGCATATGTGAATCCAAAACGCCTCTTTGATCCCGTCCTTCAACCTCTCCCCTATCGTAACCATGGGCTTCTGGTTTTATTCTGGGACCCTCTGCTCGGTGTATAACGAGCTCATATGTGTCACTTTTCAGAGTGGTATCCTATCATATTTGGCTCTGTCCCTCTGCATTAGATCGGGTAGGTGGCCACGTCTAGCTTCGTCATGTTGGTGCAAATGTCGTTAGATCTAATTTCACTTGTCCTCCCAAGGCTGAGTGAGAGTCCATTGCCTCTGTAGAGCCAAATTCTGCATCCTTCCTGTGTCCAAGGACATCTAGGGAGCTTCTGTGTTCTCACCTATGTCAACAGGACTGCTTCAGACTTTGGGGTGCAGGTGTGTTGGAATGAATACTTCCTCTGGAGATGTGGGCAAAAGTCGGATTACCAGATCTGCCTGCTCTGATTTTATTTATTTATTTTTATAAATTTATCATGTTTTTGGCTGCGCTGGGTCTGCATTGCTGCTGCCCCTTGGCTTTCTAACGTTTGGTGCATGGGCTTCTCGTTGCGGTGGCTTCTCCTGTCCTGGAGCACCAGATCAAAGCGCAGGCTCAGTGGTTGTGGCCCACAGGCTTAGTTGCCCTGGAGCATGGGGGATCTTCCTGGCCCAGGGATCAAACCATGTCCTCTGCATTGGCAGATGGATTCTTAACCGCTGGACCACCGGGAATGTACTAGCTCCGGCTTTAGACTTTAAAGGAAATTCCACCCTCTTCTTTCTAGTGGTTGTGACCAGTTTGCATCTCTGGAAAAGCTGAAGAGGCACGGTTTTCTCCCAGGCCCTCTGCAGCATTTATTGCTTGTAGACAATCTGAGGATGACCATTCTGACTGGTGAGATATTACATGTCTTTCCCTCTCTGTCTCTCTCTCTCTCTTTTTTGTTTTTTGGTTTTTTTTTCCTCAAAATAATACCTTTCTTTCATTCAGTTGAATTTTTCTGTGTGTATTTATGTAGTCCATTGACGCCTTTCGGCAGTGCTGGGTGTTTTTTTGCTGCCCAGGTTCTCTCTAGCGGCAGCAGGCGGGGGCTCTGTAGTTGGGGTGGGCAGACTCTTTGTGGTGGCCTCTGTTGGGGAGCACTATCTCTTAGGCAGGGGGCTGGAGTAGTTGTGGGTCTTGGGCTCTGTTGATCCTCAGCATATGGGATCTGCCTGGATGAGGAATCAATACGGTGTCCCCTGCATGGCAGGTGGATTTTTTACCAGTGAACCACCCAGGAAATCCTCGGTGGTCTTTTGATTGGCATTTCCCTGTGTTTGAGCCTGTTTTCCCATGTTTTTATATTTCACTAAACTCTGCGAGTCAGTTTATCTGTTGCAGCGGGCTTCAGACAGGCAAGTCTGTGGTTTATGAATCCCATTTCGATTACCCACCTCTGGTGGTGTCTTGAGGGCAGGTGACATTGACAGCCCCTAAAATCACTTTGAGAATGTGCAGTGCCCATCAGCCCTGGTTGCAGTCTCCACAAATGTCCACAAGGTGGCAGCACGTTGCCCGCCCACCTCGGCTTGCTCAGGCAACCAGAGCCTTAGTGAAAGGCCTGTTTGTGGGTTGTAAATTCGAGTGCAGTGTGCCAGCACAGAGACCCATGGGCTTGTATCTCCTGGCCTCTCAGCCTGTCCCCTTCAGCCTGGAAGACATATCCCAACTGTTGCAAAACCGCTGTGCTGAGGATGCTGCCGCATGTAGGTGGGGCAACTCTAAGGATGGCTGTGGGAGGTGGAAGCCCCACTCTCAGGACACGTGGAGCCGGGATTTCTAAGAGCTCTTGCAGCCCAGGAGGGCTCCCAGGTATTGGGTGCGCCTACCATGGGTTTGCTGCAGGTTGGCCCGCCTGGATTTGCAGGTTGGGGTCCCAGTTGGAGGGCAAGAGGCACTGCTGGTCCTGGGTTCTCACTTGCCTGCCCATCATTTTCAGCTCCTTCAGCCTCCGCGGGGTCCAGCCTCAGGATCCAGGAGGGCTCAGGCTCCAGAAATGTGATGCCAGCCAGGTACCTGGCGACCTTGGGAGTATATTAGATCTTTCTTTCTTTCTTTCCTTTGCTCATTTAACTTTTATTTTTCACTGGCACCTTGGTGAATTAATCATTGCTTTGGTTTGAGGGGAACTGCAGCTGCACTTTCTTTTTCCAGTGGCATTGTCAATTTTTTATCGTTCTTTTTCCATTAGGAATGTTCCAGAGCAGCCAGCTGAGCTCCCTGTGAATATATGAGTTTGCATATGTCGCCAAAGCAACTCTTTGACCCTTCATTTTACCTCTTCCCTTTTGCAACCAAAGGTTTTTTGTTTTATTCTGGGACCCTCTGACTTCGTCGCATATTTGTCTCTCTCTGCAGTAATTCAGTTAGTGTGGCCATGTCTAGCTCCATCATGTCCACGCAAATGTCATTATGTCATTCTTTGTTCCATTTCTTTCTTGGGGCTGAGTGAGAGTCCAGAAATTCCTGTATTCTTCCAGGGTCAAAGGACATCTGCGTGGCTTCCGTGATCTCACCTAAGCCCAGGGCTGCACCAGACTTTGGGGTTCAGGTGTGTTGGAATTAAGATTTTCTCCAGAGACGCAGGCAAAAGTCAGATTACCAGATCTGCTGGCTCTCGCTTTAGACTTTAAAGGAAATTCCATCCTCTTCTTTCTAATGGTTGTGACCAGTTTGCATCTCTGGAAGAGCTGAGGAGGCACGGTTTTCTCCAGGTCCTTGGCAAAATTTGTAGACAATCTGAAGATGGCCAGTCTGACTGATAAGAGATGACATTTCTCCCTTTCTTTTTTTGTTTTGAAAAAAAAATTTTTTTTTGTTTTATTCAGTTGAATTCTTCTGTATTTATTTATTTAGTCAGCTGTGCTGGGTCTTCCCTGCTGCCTGGGTTTTTCCCTGGGCACGGCAGGCGGGGGCTCTTCTCTTTTTGCGGTGGGCAGGCTTTCATTGTGGTGGCCTCTCATTTGGGGGAGCTCTGGCTTTAGGGCTCGGAGCTGCAGTAGTTGTGAGTCTCGAGCTTCGTTGACCCCTGTCATATGGTCTCCCCAGATGAGGAATCAATACCGTGTCCCTTGCCTTGCAGGGGGATTGTTGTGCAGTGAACCACCCCGGAAGCCCTTGGTGGTGTTTTGATTGGTATTTCCCTGATGATAAGCATGTTTGAATCTGTTTTCCTGTGTCTGTATGTTTCAATAAACCCTGAGTCAGTTTACCTGTTGCAGTGGGCTTCTGGCTGCTGCTGCTGCTGCTAAGTCACTTCAGTCGTGTCCGACTCTGTGCGACCCCATAGACGGCAGCCCACCAGGCTCGCCGTTTCTGAATCCTGTTTTGGTTACCCCCCTCTGGTGATGTCTTGAGGGCAGGTGACATTGACAGCCCCTAAAAACACCTTGCTAGTAAAGTAATGCTCAAAATTCTCCAAGCCAGGCTTCAGCAACACATGAACTATGAACTTCCTGATGTTCAAGCTGGTTTTAGAAAAGGCACAGGAACCAGAGATCAAATTGCCAACATCCGCTAGATCATGGAAAAAGCAAGAGAGTTCCAGAAAAACATCGATTTCTGCTTTATTGACTATGCCAAAGCCTTTGACTGTGTGGATCACAATAAACTGGAAAATCCTGAGAGAGATAGGAATACCAGACCACCTGACCTGCCTCTTGAGAAATCTGTATGCAGGTCAGGAAGCAACAGTTTGAACTGGACATGGAACAACAGACTCGTTCCAAATAGGAAAAGGAGTACGTCAAGGCTGTATATTGTCACCCTGCTTATTTAAGTTATATGCAGACTACATCATGAGAAACGCTGGACTGGAAGAAATACAAGCTGGAATCAAGATTGCCGGGAGAAATATCAATAACCTCAGATATGCAGATGACACCACCCTTATGGCAGAAAGTGAAGAGGAACTAAAAAGCCTCTTGATGAAAGTGAAAGAGGAGAGTGAAAAAGTTGGCTTAAAGCTCAACATTCAGAAAACGAAGATCATGGCATCCAGTCCCATCACTTCATGGGAAATAGATGGGGCTCCAAAATCACTGCAGATGTTGACGGCAGCCATGAAATTAAAAGATGCTTACTCCTTGGAAGGAAAGTTATGACCAACCTAAATAGCATATTCAAAAGCAGAGACATTACTTTGCCGACTAAGGTCTGTCTAGTCAAGGCTATGGTTTTTCCTGTAGTCATGTATGGATGTGAGAGTTGGACTGTGAAGAAGGCTGAGCGCCGAAGAATTGATGCTTTTGAACTGTAGCTTTGGAGAAGACTCTTGAGAGTCCTTTGGACTGCAAGGAGATCCAACCAGTCCATTCTGAAGGAGATCAGCCCTGGGATTTCTTTGGAAGGAATGATGCTAAAGCTGAAACTCCAGTACTTTGGCCACCTCATGTGAAGAGCTGACTCATTGGAAAAGACTCTGATGCTGGGAGGGATTGGGGGCAGGAGGAGAAGGGGACGACCGAGGATGAGATGGCTGGATGGCACCACGGACTCGGTGGACGTGAGTCTGAGTGAACTCCGGGAGTTGATGATGGACAGGGAGGCCTGGCGTGCTGCGATTCATGGGGTCGCAAAGAGTCGGACAGGACTGAGCGACTGAACTGAACTGAACTGAAAAACGCCGCGTCCATCAGCTCTGGGTCCCAGGTTGCAGTTCCGAAAAGTTTCCACAAGGCGGCAGCACGTTGCCAGCCCACCTAGCCTTGCTCAGGCAACCAGAGCCTTAGTGAAAGGCCTGTTTGTGGGTTGTAATTCGAGTGCAGTGTGCCAGCCCAAAGCCCAAGAGCTTGTATCTCCTGGCCTCTCTGCCCGTCCCTTTCACCCCGGAAGACATATCCCAACCGCTGCAAAACCACTGTGCTGAGGATGCTGCCGCTTGTAGGCGGGGCGCCTCTAAGGATGGCTGCGGGAGGTGGGAGCCCCACTCAGGACACGTGGAGCGGGGACCGTTAAGAGCTCTTGCAGCCCAGCGGGGGTCCCCAGGTGTTGGGGGCGCCTGGCATGGGTTTGCTGTAGTTTGGCCCGCCTGGATTTGCAGGTTGGCTTCTGAGTCGGAGGGGTAGAGACCCTGCTGGTCCTCCGTTCCCACTTGCTTGCCCATCCTCTTTAGCTCCCTCAGCCCCCACAGGGTCTGGAGGGCTCAGGCTCCAGAAATGTGACGCCAGCCCTGAACCCGGAGGCCTCCGGCAGAGATAGTAGTCATTTTTCTTTCTTTCCTTTTTTCATTTAATCTAATTTTTTCCTGGCATCTAGGTATTTTAATCGTTGCTTTGGTTTAAGGTGAATAGTTCCTTCATTCATTTTGACATTTGGAAATGTGAATCACTTTTCTGTTTCTTATTCCACTGGAATATTCCAGAGTGCCCAGCAAAACTTTGTGTTAATGTATAGAAGTGTTGATGTGGGACTCCAAAGCACCTAGTTTATTCCTTCCTTTTACATTTCCCCTTTTTAAATATAGGTTTTTTCTTTGTTCTGGGACTCTCTACGTCAGTGTGTAATTGGGTTTATATATGCTAGTTTCCATATGATCTGTGTAAGTGACATCAGTTCTTATTCGTCTCTATTTGCATGTGTTAATTTTGTTGATATGATCACATGTAGTTCCACCCATGTTGCTACAGAGTCCGTTATGACATTCCTCTTCAGTTTTCTTTTTTATGACCAAGTGGTAGTTCATTGTGCCTGTGGACTGAAATTCCTGTATCTGTTCCATTTTCCAAGGTCATTTTGGTCTATGTCCTGGCCTATGCCAGGGGTGATACACCGAGCCTGGGGTGCGTGTGTCATGGAATTAATATTTTCTCCAGATACCTTACCAGTAATGGTGTTACCAGCTATACTGTTTGCTCCGGTTTTATGATTTTAAGGAACCTCCATGCTGTTCTTTGTGGTTGCTATGACAAATTTCCCATCTCCAAAAGAAAAGTAAGGCACTGTTTCCTCACATTTTTTCCTTTCATTTCCCTCTCCCCTTTGGTGAGTATATGTTCCTTTTTTCATTGTACAGTGTTTTGAGTGCTTTTCAGGTTAAGGTGATTTAAATGCCTGTGAGAAGAGGTTTCTGAATTCATGCTTGTCATGAAGTTTGTAGACCCTAGAGACACAGCGATCTCAGAGCCTTGAATCTTTTTCTTTCTAGATTGTGGGCCCAATTTTGCCTCTTTTCCTTAGTGCATCTTGTTCTCCTCCACCCTTTTGCTGCCAGGACATCATCCAGTAACTAGGAAAATCTCCAGGCCGAATCAACGCACAGAGCAGCTTCCATACGGAATGGTGCTATTGACTTGTTCATATCCTCATTGTTTAAAACTTTATGTCATACTCACAGTTTTGGTACCAGCCTAGATGATCGCTGTGAAATTCCACCTGCCAGCTTCAAAGTTCGGTGCATTTCGTTGTTTTTCTTCCATTGAAGGGATTGCTGTACATGACTGGCGAGGGCAATCAAGTTACCCATGGCTATCCTTCATTGGAATTCATCCTCAGGTCTTTTTTTTTCATGTTTGATATGTTTATTTGGTTAGGATTTTTCCCCCCTTCCCCAGGTCTTAAATATGATCAGCTAAACGTTGTCTCATGACCTCGAGGAGAGGCAGGCGGCATTCGGAAGCCTGCTGATTGGGAGCTGCCCCGCGTTTATCCTTTGGACTGCTTCTTGGTTTCAGAAACAAGGTCGGAGAATCACGGAAGCTCTTCTGAGGGCTCTGTGGGCAAGGCCTTGGTGCAGCTGGGAGAGGAGACAGCTGCTGCCATTTGGTGAGTGCCCATTGGGTATTAAGTTCCTTACGTTCATTGTCTGTTTAAAACTGTTCTAGTAAACTTCACGAGGTAGGCATTATATCTCCATTTTATAGGTGAGGAAAGTGAGGCTGGATGGTACATTATTTGTCTAAGGTTATTCAGACCAAAGTGTTGAAATTCAGTTTTTTGGATCTGACTGTCTCCAGAGCTGCAAATTCTCTTTCTTCATGTGATTTGTAAGAATGTGCCGTTGCCCTTAGGGAGACAAGATTCCTGAAAGTATGTTTAATAAATAAAGAGGTGACAGCAACTTATAATTGATGAAAGAGAGCTACTTTTATTGATACCAAAATGGTTGCAGTGTATTGCTATGTAAGAGTAAGCAGGCCTGTGCAGAGCAAGGCAGGCCCCAGTGGAGGCAAACATTAGCATTATGCCTCCTGCCCAGACCTGATGGCTCAGAGGGCTCCCTCGTGTCTCCTAGCAGACCAGCGCCTCCCGAGGGCTAGCCATTACTGCAGGTTAGCATAGATTACAAACAAAATAATTCAGCATCTGCTCTTATGTTCAGGTGCTTTTACCACATTTTGTTAGTGAGATTTATCCATGTTGTTACGTTTAGCAGAGGCTTTCTTTTCCTTTTTTTTTTTTTTTTTTTTGGCTACGCTACACAGCATGTGAAACTTCTCCACCCAGAGATCCAACCCAGGCTTCTTGATTGCAAGCATGGAGTCTTAAGCACTGGACCGCCAGGGAAGCCTGCAGAGGCTTTCTAACATTGCTGAGTGCTGGGAATCCCCTGACTTTCCGGTGGTTAAGGCTCTGGGCTTCCACTGCAGGGAGTACGGGTTCAATCCTTGGTCAGGAAACTAAGATCCCGCATACTGTGTGGCATGACCAAGAAATAAAAAATAATTGAAGTAATAAAGAACTGGATATTATTTTTTAAGGTTTCTGATTCCTATTCATTCCATTGATTGGATGTACCACTGGTTGATGGATATTTGGGTGGTTTCAGATTTGGGGCTTTTGTAAATAAAGCTACTATGAATATTCTTTTATCTGTATCTTTTGACTGACCTATTGATAGCTCAGTTGGTAAAGAATCCGCCTGCAATGCAGGAGACCCTGGTTCGATTCCTTGGTTGAGAAGATCCGCTGGAGAAGGGATAGGATACCCACTCCTGTATTCTTGGGCTTCCCTTGTGTTTCAGCTGGTGAAGAATCTGCCCACGATGCAGGTGACCTGGGTTCAATTCCCAGGTTGGGAAGATCCCCTGGAGAAGGGAACGGCTACCCACTCCAGTATTCTGGCCTGGAAAATTCAGTCCATGGGGTCGCAAAGAGTCAGACACGACTGAGTGACTTTCACTTTCACATTCATGGATATCTCTTGAATATCTATAGATAGATAGGTTTATATAATTTTGCACTAATTAATTAATTAATCTACAAGTGGAATTGTTGCATTATAGGTTAGGCATATTTTGGCTTTAACAGATAGCTGCCGAAAGCCTCACAGAGTCGTTATAATGATGTGTCCTCCTTTGCGCAGTGTTTGAGAGTCTACAGTCTCCTCCTCCGTAGTTTCTGAAATTAGCCGTTCTGGTTTTAGCATAGATGTCACATATTGTCGTTTTAATTTATATTTCCCTACTGACTAATGATGTTGAGTACCATGTTCATATCCTTATTGGCCATTCAGATACTCTTGCTCTGTCGGAAGTCGTGCACCTGCAGGAGCTGGCATGGTTTGGACTTCCCCCGGTCCCAAGGGAGTGCGTGAGCTAGCGGTGTTTCTTGCAGACCTGTCCAGGTGTGGGGCAATAGGAGAGGAGGGGGGAAAGGGGCTTGAGAGCTCTCAGCCATCAAACATCAGCGATGAAGTTGTGTTCTTTATTACAGTATTACTCAGGTCTATGGTGATGCTGCTGCTGCTGCTAAGTCACTGCAGTCATGTCCGACTCTGTGCGACCCCATAGACGGCAGCGCACCAGGCTCCCCCATCCCTGGGGTTCTCCAGGAAAGAACACTGAAGTGGGTTGCCATTTCCTTCTCCAATGCATGCATGGATGCTAAGTGGCTTCAGTTGTGTCCAACTCTGTGCGACCCCATAGACGGCAGCCCACCAGGCTCCTCTGCCCATAGAATTCTCCGGGCAAGAATACTGTAATGGGTTGCCATTTCCTTCTCCAACTATGGTGATGAGGAAGTAATAAATCTGAAATAGCCAATGCTTATGGTGTTGCCTACACCTGGAAAACAAGGTAAATAAGTATGAAAATGAGATACTGATTATCTTTAACTCCTTGGGCTGGGCCAGGAAATTAGCCTTTACATATGATATGTCCTACTTGGCTGAGCTGTGACTGTTTTACAAGTGAGAGCTAGTGATAGAATTTCAGAAAAGAATACAGTGTTGACACAATTCTTTTATCCATGGTAGTAAACTAAGTCTGGCTCTTGACAACTCAAATAGTAATACACTTAAAGAGTATGTCTTACGTAAATTATTTCTCGTCAGTTCTCACAGAGACTACAGAATAGAGAGGGAAGGAATCTTACAAGTAGTGTAACTGTTAAATAGCTTGCCCATAGTCACTGCTTTCTGGAGCAGTAACTTCAGACAACGATTTTGGAATACAGGGTCAGAAACGTATTTAAACATTTTAATAATGAGTTAATTCCCTGGTCATGTGCCTTGAGTCTAAATTGTCTCTGACCTGCCGTTAGAAGCGAAGTTTCAGAATGACCACATAAGGGATGCACCTCTTAATAAAACAAAGTCCTCATGTTCCAGAAACTAAAGCAGCCACCTGGAGGGACTGAAGGACCCAGGGACTGGCAGGCCCTAACTCAGCCCTCGATAATTCGTTGTCTTTCCCTTGGACTTACCAAATTCTGTCCTCTGCCAGGGTATCTGACCCTCAGTTTACTCAAATATGGTTTCGCTCCAGCCAAGGCAAGGACAAAAATCCATTTCCCAGCTTTCCTCAAGTCCATGAGTGGTGGAGCCTGGATTTTCAAGTTTTTCCATCTGTAAAATGGAGACTGTAACCGCTACTTGTGGGACTACCATAAATGTTTTTTTAAAAAATCGAATGCACATGAAAAGACCTTGGACTATATACCTTATCATGTGGGTGCTCAGTAAGTGTAGCTAATTACTAGTTGAACTCATCCATTCTGTAAGTTGACATACCTGATACAGACTCTGAGCTTCCTTTAGGCAAAAGGGTGACTAACTCCTAGGTTCGCTCAATACTGTCTCAGTTTTAGCACTGGCAATTTAGCATCCCAGGGAACCCCTCCTCTAGACACAAAAAGTCCCAGTTTTTGGTAATGACTTGGTAGAAGTTTGGGGGAGAATATAAGGCTACCTGAAAAATAGGGGCTAAAAGCAACAATGTTTTTAGTGTCAAATGGATCTAGCAGAGATCACCTGCCTTCTGTAGTTGCTGTTGGGTATTTCTCCCCCCTTACCATTGATGTTGGCAGCCCTGATTTACGGTTCACAAAAATGGAGACTTCACTGTGGGTCTACCTTAGGTGTGTTGCGACCTTGAGCAGTAACAGTCTATTTTTCATTTAGCTTGTGGATTAACTGTTCGAATTTGTATTGAGATAGTGCTGGTTTAATTTTTGACATTGTGAATATCATGTTTTCTAAGAGTTCAGATAATAAAAACAAGAATGATTATCCTACCAATGCCGATATGACTCAGACTTCACTGAGAAAGAAGGGTAAAGGACGCATTTTTTTTTTAATTGAAGTACAGTTGATTTACAATGTTGTACCAGTCTGTGGTGAACAGCAAAGTGACTCAGTTATACCCACATACAGATTCTTTTTCCGTTACAGTTTATCCCGGGAGATTGGATGTAGTTCCCTGAGCTGAACAGCAGGACCTTGTTGTGAATCCATTCTAAGTGTAACGGCTTGCATCTACCAAGCCCAAACTCCCAGTGCGTCCCCGCCCCCCGGCCCTGCCTTGGCAACCACAAGTGTGATCTCTGTGTCTGTGGGTCTACTTCTGTCTTGTCGCTAGGTTCATTTGTGCCATATTTTGGATTTTAGATTCTGCATGTAAGTGATATCATATGGTATTTGTCTCTTTCTGACTTACTTTTTTACTATGATCATCTCTAGTTGCATCCTTGTTGCTGTAAATGGCATCATTTCATTCTTTTTTATGGCTGAGTAGCATTCCATTGCATATATGTACTGAATCTTCTTTATCCATTCATGTGTTGATGGACACTTAGATTTCTTCCATGTCTTGACTAGTGTGAACAGTGCTGCTATGATCATAGGGGTGCATGTATCTTTTTAAATTACAGTTTTGTCCGGGTATATGCCCAGGAGAGGGCTTGCTGGATCATATGGTAATTCTATTTTGAATTTTCTGAGGAACCTCCATACTGCTTCCCATAGTGGCTACACCAAGTTACATCCGCACCAAAAATGTAGGAAGGTTCCCTTTTCTCCACACTCTCTCCAGCATTTGTTATTTGTAGACTTCTTAATGACGGCTGTTCTGACCAGTGTGAGCCTCTAAAATTCCTTTTCTACATTATAGATACACTCTGTAAAAGAACCACCAAACTCTTTGACAGCATTAAAGAAGTGTCTGTTCTACTCCCAAGTACAGTGTTTTTCAAACTGTACTCATCAGTGGATATTGGGGATATATAGTGATTACTGTGTGTGTGTGTATGGTCAGTCGTGTCCAACTCTTTGCAACCCCCATGGACTGTAGCCCACCAGGCTCCTCTGTTCATGGGGTTTTCCCAGCAAGAATTCTGAAGAGGGTTGCCACTTCCTCCTCCAGGGCATCTTCCCGACCCAGGCTTTGAACCTGTGTCTCGTACATTGGCAGGTGGATTCTTTACCGCAGAGGCACCTGGGAAACCCAGTAGTGATTAGAGACCACCATTAAAAATAATTAAGGTGGAATAGAATAGAAAACATTGGAGTGCACCACATGTAATAATGATTTATAAAATTTTGTTTCAGTTACATTTATGCATACATGTTTGTGTAAAAAGTCAGGACAAAGAACGTACATCTCACATGGATTACAGTCAGGAAAGGAGACTCAGAAGACCACGTCGTCCCCCCCAAACATCTGGACAAAAGGCAAAACAGTTTATCCTGTCTGCCCCACTCCCTCCTCCTCCACATTCCTCAGCCAGCTCTCAGATTGCCAGTTCTGCCCATCCTCCCTAGACACGAACTGTGGTTTTCAGCCCCGCATCCAGCCTCCTTCCTGGCTTATCCATTTCTTCGTCTTTCTCGCATGCTCTCACAAATAGGCTTTGGTTTGCTAAACTGCTAACTGACTGTCTGGCCTCAGGAAAGTGACTTCAACTGCTTAATCCTCAGTCTCCTTATTTGAAAAAAGGTGGTAATAAATTCTCTCTGTTAGGATTGCTTGTGATGGTGAAATAAAATAACCTCTGGAAAACATCTGGAACATAAGGACTGAAAGAAATACATTCTTTTCCATCTGTCCTATCCCCACCACACACCCCCAATTTAAGGAGACCCTCTTAAGAAGCACTGTCATCAGTGACAACCTCAAAGCGTGGTGTGGCGGGGAACTCCTGGGGAGACCCTAGTTCCTGTCAATCTGATGATGACTCTTACCAGTTTGTCTTGGAGAGTAATATTTTAGCCTGGTTCCCAGATTCTGAGTCCTCCTGCTGACTCCCTCCCCACCTTCCACCTTCGTGCTGCAGGCTAAGAATCCCGAGATACAGCGTTGGGCTGCTTAGGAACAATGATCTCAAAGAGGTCCAGACACAGGTAGAAGGTCACTCAGCCATGAACAGAGGGGCCAGCCCGCAACTCCAGGGCTGAGGGTTCCAGGCCCTGTCTCCCCAAGTAGGGAGCGCTGGACTGCGCCGCAGCAGCCGGCCGGGGATGGTCCAAGGGGCACCAGGCACTGTGTGCGCCCCTCGCGGAGACGTGGGTGTCAGTCGCTTGCTGCCGCGACTTAAGCACCGATTCGTTCTGGAGGAGAAAAACTGTTCCTTAATGACCTGAGGTAGTCAAGGGATGCTCCTTCTGCGTTTCCTTCTAAATCAGCCGTGGGGACCGGGCCCAAACAAGGCTAAGAGATGCCAGTTAAAGTTGTCTTTCTGAGGCTTTGCAGGGGCGATAGTTTGGGCGACCCTGCGCAGGAACCCCCCAGGTTGCCTTGGGCTCACTGGGCACCGCACCCCTTGGAGGCGAGATCGAGGCGATGCCCCGGGCCTGGCGCAGGGCCCCTCGCCCCTCTCCCGTCACCGGCGGCCGGCCGCGGCCCGGTCCTTCCTAGCACCTGGGCTCCTGCTCCAGGCGGCGGCGGCGGCGGCCGGAGCCCCAGGCAGGGCTTTTATTGTGAAAGGCGCCCCCCCTCCCGCGCTTTCTGGGAAGTGGGGAGGCTGGGCCGGACCGCGAGGCACGGACTTCGCAAACTCTGCGGACGTCCGTAGCAGATCCGGGAGGGCTCGAGGCTGCGGGAAGGGTCCCGCAGAACCGCAGATCCCGCGTGTGCGTTGGCCCAGACCTCCTTTACCAAGCCTAACCGCAGAGCATCCCGCCGCGCACGCCCGCCCCGGAGTTGGCCGCTAGAGAGCTGTGGCCCCTCGGTCCCGAACCCGCGTCCAGAGCAGCCCCGAGATCCACGGGGCCAGGGGCGGGCCGGGCCGGTGGGATGAGCTGGCGAGCGGGCTGAGTGCGCCCCGGAGCCGCTCCAGACGCCGCGGGGGACATGGTAGGAATCGCGGGCGGGGACGCGCGGCGGGGCGGGTGGGAAGGTGGGCACCCAGACAGGTGGCCGCGGGCATTGCACCCTCTCCTGGCGCACGGAGCCGACGCGGCTTCCTGGGGCCTGAATTGTTCCCTGAAAGTTGCGGGAGGGCGGGGACGTAGGAAGGGGCGATCGGCTTTTCTGCTTCCCTTGGCGGGGAAGACGGTGATCGGGCGGCTTTCCTTTTGGACCTGCACATCCTGGCTGCACTGTAAGCTTCTGGCAGAGGCGCGCTTGCTCCATCCAGTCCCCAGGGCAGCGCGGGGAGAGGATTCCCTGAGGCACCCGAGGCAGCCTCTGAGGGGTGAGACGCCTTTGAAATCATTTTATTCCTCTGAAAGATGCATGTGAATTTTCTGTTAGCTTCTTACTGTGTGAGTCATGTTTTAAGAAGTAGTGCCTTGCACTTACTATCATAGAATTAAATTGGCCCTGGTAGAGTTCTGATGCTTGTCTCCCAGAGCCCCACCCGGCTCCGCCTCCCAGGACCATAGAACAGATGTGGGTGCCCTGGAGGGCATCACTCATGGAGTCAAGGACCTCAAGAACAGCAGCCCTTCCATTGATAAAGCGCACACACATTAACAAGCAGGATATGCAGACCCTAAAGAGTATGATTCAGGCAGCTTAGCTAAAGCACAGGTGCAGCCCCAGAAAAGGGGCTTCCCTCAGCACTGGCTGCTCAGCTCTGCTTCCACGTTAGAAGCTACCTGCAGGTTCTTTCTGGTGGCTCAGCAATAAAGAATCTGCCTGCAATGCAGGAGATGCAGGAGACATGGGTTCGATCCTTGGCTTGGGAAGATCCCCTGGAGGAAGGCACAGCAACCCACCCCAGTACTCTTGCCTGGGAAATCCCATGGACAGAGGAGCCTGGCGGGCTACAGTCCATGGGGTCGCAAAGAGTGGGACACGACTAAGGAGACTGAACACACACACAGAGGCTGCCTGCAGCCCCCGCCCGCCCCTCCTTCAGTTCGCTGTCCTTCCCTGGGGGTGTTAGCTACTAGGATGAGTCTGAACTCTGAGGGAACCGGGAGGGGCTCTCCTGTCTGCTTCCATGCACAGCTTTTCCACGCTGTACTCATAGAGGGCAGTTTGGAGCTCAGTGGAGACACTTCTCAAGGAGCTTAGCTGTGGGCCTGGAGTTAGAAGGCCCCTAGAGACTCCTCTGCAGGATGGATGGTCTCTGGGAGAATAGCTCCCCATGGACCCCAATGTCCTGGCAGTGACAGGACCAGAGGTAGAGGGCTGGTCACCATGAGCTGGGAGCTCAGGGAACAGGCCTATGAGGCGGGGTGTGTGTGTGTGTGTGTGTGTGTGTGTGTGTGTCTGTGTCTGTGTCTGTGTATTTCACTTTACTTTGCATAACACCTTCTCCCCTGTCCTCAGAGATTTCCATCCCCGCTCAAAACTCTAAAGAGAAATTAATAATGGAGTCTTAAGGGTGGAAAAGGGGAGTGAGTGATCAGAGGTATGGGATGTGAAAAGTGTGGAGATTTCTTTCTTTCTTTTTTTTTACCACAGAATTCCCTGTTCAGGGCCCAAAGTGTTTACAGAGGAGAGCAGGGGCCAAGGCCACCCACTCAGGGCTGGTACTGCTGTGGACAGCAGCCTTCTGTCCATGGCAGAGCCTCTGGGGCTTCCTGCGGTGGAGGCTGTGAGGAGGGAGAAGTTACTTGGCTTCTGCTTGGGCAGCCTCTGGGCACCCTGATGGTATGATTGCTCCACAGCCAGGGTAGGCTTCCTGTTCCTGTGAGCCTGCAGGCTCCTGGCTTCTCACCCTCAGTTCTGGGGCATGTTGGGACCAGAACTTGAATTGGGATTTGTCTGTGTTGGGGTCCACTTGCCAGAGAAGAGCCTAATGATCAGCCTGTGGTAACAGAATCTCCCTCCGACTGAAGGGTCCCGTGGTCCAGAGGCCTGGGGGGGCCTGAGAGCAACCTGGCATTGGCAGGAGCCAGTAAAGGAGGGGGCAGGGGATGAGTCCCTTGGGGGCCTCAGTTTCCTCCTCTGTAAAGTGAGAGATTGAACTGGATGCCCTTTGAGGTGCCATTTAGCTCCCAAAATGGTTGATGCCTGAATGATTCTGAGGCTGGATCCCAGCCCTGGTGTGGACCTCCTGTTAGCATGGGTAGCTAAAAGGTGTGGGGGAGAAGTGGTTCTCAGCCCTGACCTTCATGTACTCCTGACTCAGCCCTGACCCTCCAAGACCAAACCCAAAAGGGGACCCAGACCAAGGGATGTTTTAAAATGAAGCCTCCCTGGATGGTCCCACTGTGCAGCCAGAACTGAGAACCACGGGGCTGGAGGACTGAGGGGAAGAGGAACCGCGCTCACCGAGACATCCCTGCGTCTGCAGATGCTGCTCATACATGCTAAGCCGCTTCAGTCGTGTCCGACTCTTTCGGGACCCCATGGCCTATAGCCCTCCAGGCTCCTCTGTCCGTGGGATTCTCCAGGCAAGAATACTGGAGTGGGTGGCCATGCCTTCCTCCAGGGGATCTTCCCAACCCAGGAATCAAGCCTGGGTTTCCCACATTACCGGGAGATTCTTTACCACCTGAGCCACCAGGGGAGTGCTGCTCCTCGAGGCAGCGCTAAAATAGAAGGCTTCCGTGAAGTTCAGCTGGGAAACGATGTACGTCATATGCCCCTCTTGGAGGACCCTCCCACAGAGAAACTTCTTTTAATTCATTAAAGCTGAAATGTGAATTTCCCCAACTTATTTGTATATTCAGTCATTTTTGAACACTAACATATTACTGATCCCCCAAGGTACCTAAAATGGGGAAGCCTGTGTTAGAAATATAAACTAAATGTCTGGAATCCTTGAATGTCCTTTTTCAGAAGTGAACACTGAACTGTGGGCCCTATGAGGGCATTTTTGATCATCATGAAGGGGCTGTGAGTCTCAGCCAGGGCTCGGTGTGTCTATTTCTAAAGCTAAGAGTGCGATCCTTGCCACCTTGCCACTTTCTGTACAGTGATGGTGGCGGACTTGATGTATGCTGAAGACTTTGAGCTTGGATGAAAAATATTGATAGGAGTTAATTACTGCAAACTTAAATTTCTTTTTTTTTTTTTGGTCTTTGGGGATAAAAAATATATAGGATAACAATATATGTGAAATACAATACATTCTGTATAATAGTCACCGCCAACTTCTGCAGGTAACTATGGTTCTCATTTTGGTGTATCCTCTATTCTCTTTGAGTATTATTTTAAGACTTGTATACAGAACATGCAGTTTTGCAATCTGTCTTACCCCAGTTTCTATCCGAAAAATGTGTTCTTGCGATGTGTACATCTCTAAAAAGGTCTTCATCACCCTACTTTCAATGCTCGGTACCATGGTTATTATTTTTGTGATACTTATTTCTTTATTTGGCTGTGTCAAGTCTTAGTTGCAACACGTGGGATGTTTTGTTGCAGTGAGTGGGCTCCAGTGTGCATGAGCTCAGTAGTTGCTGTGTATGGGCTCAGACGTTAAAGAATCCACCTGCAATGCGGGAGACCTGGGTTCGATCCCTGCATCAGGAAGTTCCCCTGGAGAAGGGATACGCTACCCACTCCAGTATTCTTGGGCTTCCCTGGTGGCTCAGATGGTAAAGAATCTGCCTGTAGTGCAGGAAACCTGGGTTCAATCCCTAGGTCTGGAAGATCCCCTGGAGGAGGGCACGGCAACCCACTCCAGTATTCTTGCCCGGAGAATCCCCGTGGACAGAGGAGCCTGGTGGGCTATAGTCCACGGGGTCACAAAGAGTCGGACACGACTGAGCCACTAAGCACAGCACGTGGGCCAAATTTCTCTGCAACACGTGGGATCATAGTTCCTCGACCAGGGACACAGCTGGCGCCCTCTGCATTGCAAGGTGGGTTCTTAACCACTAGACCGCCAGGGAATTCTCAATACCATGGTTCTGATAATCATCTCCTTGCTTGTGGACTTCAGGTCATTTCCACTTTGGGGTTGTTTTCGACGGCCTGGGGCCGGCTTCTGATCATCCATGGAAATGGGAATCAAGCAGTGTCACAAGAACAAATTGATTCAGACTCTTCATCAAGGATTTTACTGCAGCCACCCTCGAGGACCCGGAGTGTGGGTGTGGGAGGACATTCCTCTTGTCTGTCTTTCCTCTACTATGAGCATGTCGTCAGGCAGCCGTGGGGAGAAGGGCATCCCAGGGGAGCCCACACACGGCTCAGTTCTCCTTGGAAGAACCAAGAGCTCCTGTCCCTAGAGATTAAGATCTGGAAGGGAGTCTGTAGGTGGAGGGGCTAAGGCTGGAGAAGGGGTGTGACCTTCTCCAGGTCTCCAGGTCTCCTCGTTCGTCATATCCTTGAGGCCTCTGGTGCAGCTTGGAGTGGCGGGGTGTGGGGGTGGGAGGCACGTGGTTCAAAATCAGAATGAGATTTGTGCCAGACTAGGCTACTGTGTGGCTTTGAGTAAGCACTCCAATGCTTTGAATCTCAGGCCCCTCATCTATAAAATGGGCTTATACCTAGGGGTTGCTATGAGGAGCAAAGGACTCTCAGAGGTGAAACCCCGTGGTATTCCAAAGGTGCTATAAGAATGGGTATAAGGAGCCCACAGAAATAGATTTTCTTTTTGTCAGGACCTAAAACAGTAAGGAAGTCATTGATGTATTTTATCTAATACCAACTATTGGATAGGAGGTGCTCCTGGGACTCTAAGTATGGGACAAGTGGAGACAGATTCTAACCTGCGATAGTTTTCCGGCTCCTTTTATATCTCTCCTCACCAATACCCAGTCCCTGGGAGGTGCCTGCTCTGTCTGTGTGCCCTGGGCCTCCTTGCTGAGTGTTGGCTGGGTGAGCAGGCAGCCCCATTCAGCTGCAGCCCCCGGGGTCTAAGGTCCGGATGCCCTGGCAGATGACCCTGCAGGAGGTCTGGGTGAAGCCTTCAGGTTCTCAGGCTCAGCTGGAGAAGCAGTTAAACCAGTTTTGGAATCAGAACTGGGAATCAGGGCTTCCAGCCCTTGGAGCCTGCAGGGAATTCGATACCCTCTCCTGTGGGCACCCGGCTCACAGAGCAGCTTCTGCTACATACAGAAACCAGGCTCTGCAGGGCTGGCCCGGGAAGCAGAGGCTTTAAACAATCCTCTGGCCCCAACCAGACCAAGCAGGAGTTGGTCCAAAAGCAGTGGGTTGGAAGGGATAACGTAGAGGTAGGGGTAGGCCTCACGAGAAATGACGTCCCTCTTAGTGTCAGGGGCGAGGGGGAGAAATGTGTCCCAGTTCCTCCCCAAAGATGCTGACAGTCCCCCAGAAGAGGCCTGGGGGGCTAGCCCTCCCTCCCTACCCAGGTGCTGATGTCGAAGCAGAGCCCTTCCCGTTTCCTTGAGGCCTGGCCGCCTGAGCCTCCGGGGCTGTCTTTGCTTGGTTTAGTTTTCTGATATGACTGCTGAAGTGTTTCCACCTGGGGGGCTCGGGGTACAACCCCTGTGTCGTCTGGATGTGCCTACTACACGGGCTTGTGTCTGATGGGCCGCCTGGCCCGAGGTGAGGATGGAGCCAGGTTTGTGGGTGACCCCCAGGCCGCCCTCCCTGTGTGCCCCACACACCATGTGCACATATCCTTGGAAGTGGCCTGGGGGCTCCACAAGTGCTTGCTGAGAGGGACCAGAAGGGGCTGTAAGGTGGCAGCTGGTGAACTGCAGGGTGAAGGCAGGTCAGAGTGAAAGGCCAGGAGGGGAGGATGCGGAGGATGGGGAAGCAGCAGGGGCCTCCGCTGGTCTCCAGGCCTTGAGTGGTTCTGAAAGAACTCGGGTCTCCAGGGCCAAGGCCTGAGTGTCACTCCCCGTGGCTGTGGAATTCTTGAGGGAGGATTTTGCAGTGATGGCACTGTTGTGTCCTGATTGTGGTGGGTGGTGGTCCTATCCACATGCTAAGACTCATAGAACTGGATACAGAAGTTTTAGTTTTACTGAAAAAGTAATTTTAAAAATAGTTTAAAAAATAATATAACAACAAGAAGAAGGAAAAGCAGTCTAGCAGAAGGGACAGCATACGCAAAGCCCTAAAGGCAAAAGTGAGGGCCCCTGGCTGCAAGGAGATCCAACCAGTCCATTCTAAAGGAGATCAGTCCTGGGTGTTCATTGGAAGGACTGATGCTAAAGCTGAAACTCCAGTACTTTGGCCACCTCATGTGAAGAGTTGACTCATTGGAAAAGACCCTGATGCTGGGAGGGATTGGGGGCAGGAGGAGAAGGGGACGACAGAGGACGAGATGGCTGGATGGCACCACCGACTCGATGGACGTGAACTCCGGAAGTTGGTGATGGACAGGGAGGCCTGGCGTGCTGCGATTCATGGGGTCGCAAAGAGTCGGACACGACTGAGCGACTGAACTGAACTGAAAGGCAAAAGTGAGCTGTCCAAGCTGGGCGGGAGGATGCTGGGGGGAACCTTCTGGAAATGGGGCTGGAGGCAGAGCCTGGAAAGGGGGTACGAGTGGTACCCCCAGCCAGAGGCGGGATTTGTGCTATCATCCTGAGAACAGAGGGGGCAATGAGAAGGCTTTTGAGCTTGGAGAGGTGGGATTGTGTTTGCATTTTAGAGAGCAGTTTCCCAGGGAGGCGAGGCTGCAGGGGGCGGGTGGAGGGGCAGCGTCTGGGAACAGTCGTGACCCCTGACCCTGGTGGACCAGAGGGAGGCGTGGCTGGAGGGAGCAAGTGTGGGGGATATTCGGGCAGGAGAACCTCCAGCCCTTGGCAACCTGAGGGCAAGTCAAGAGCGACTTCCGTTTCTTGCTCGGGCATCTGCGTACAGAGGCTTCTGTGCCTTGCTCCTCTTTCTTCATCATAAAGATAAGACCCCTTATCTTATGGGGTCTTTTGACCACCTGATGCAAAGAGCTGACTCATTGGGAAAGACCCTGATGCTGGGAAAGATCGAAGGCAGGAGGAGAGGAGACGGGGGCGGCAGAGGATGAGATGGTGAGGTAGCATCGCCGGCTCAATGGACGTGAATTTGAGCGCACTCTGAGAGAGAGTGGAGGGCAGGGGAGCCTGGCGTGCTGCAGTCCACGGGGCCACAGAAAGAGTCAGACTCGACTTAGCGACTGATCGACAGCAATGGGGTCCTAGGACTTCCTGGTGGTCCAAGGGCTAAGACTCCAAGCTCTCAATCCAAGGGGCCTGCGTTTAAGTCCTGGTCAGAGAACTAGGTCCCACGTGGCTCAACTAAATATGCTGTGTGCTGCAATGAAGATCAAAGATCCTGAGTGCTGCAGCCAAGACCTGGTGCAGCCAAATAAATAGACACATTTAAAAAAAAGAACACTGGGGTCCTATAACTAACCACCCTTAGGAGCGAAATGATACAGAAGTAACTTATTTAAAAATGATTCTAATCGTTTCAGTTCCTTAAAATAGATCACTATGGTATATTCTTAGAGTCCCTTAATCCTCTGAATTGGTTTTGCCGTTGTGATCATAAAACTAGGAGAGATAATTGCAATAAAAACGGGCACAGTGTTACTCATGCCACTCCAGCCACCTTGCCTGCAACGCCCAGGCGCCCTCTCGGCTAGCGCAGCCACCGGGGTCCCCTTCCTTGTGGCCCCAGATCCTGCTGGGGGGTGGGCAGGGTGGCAGCTACTCCATCGCTCTTGGCCCAGCTGCCCCGCCTGCCACGAGCTCGGGCTCGGGCTCGGGCTTGGGTTTCTGCTAAGTGGCCGCAGGAAGGGGCTGAGTCCCATGCTGTTGACTCGCGGGCAGTTTTTGTTTGGCTTTCGAGGGCATTTGCTTGCAGTGAGCAAACAACCTCTTCCAGAACCATCTGGAAAAATTACATCCTTCCATCTTGGCTTGGGCAGCAGGTTCAGGGTTCCATGTTCAGAAGCCAATGGAGGGATTTTTCCAGAAATGCCATCAGTCAAAGAACTGGCTAAAGACAGCTGAGAGGTTAGGACTAAAGGAGAGAAAAGGAGAGAAAAAAAGATCAGCGTTAAGAGCCAGAGGTTTATGGATGCCACATGAGGAGACTGGGGTTCAAAGACAAAAGGGACGGCCCTAGGGAGGCTCTTTCACCCCTGCAGACCCTCAGGAGCCCACAGATGCCCCTCGAAGTCTGAGCATGCCAGCCAGGGGACACGGGGCCGGGCTGTGCTGGGCATGGTGCTCCAAGCTGGGTTTCAGCAGCATGCTGCCCTGCGGCAGAGCAGTGACGCCTCCCACTGGCCTGGCAGCCGAGGGCTGACGCCGCCACCTCTCTGCGCTCCCCGTGTCCATGTCTGCCGGTGCTCCTGCCGGGGGATCTTTATCAGCAGAACAAACTCGGCTTATGCAGAGCTGCCTTGCTTCTGGCCAGACTGGTTTTGCAGCAGTGCTTTAGGGTGCTTCCAGTGTGCTTAGAATTCTCAAGATGCTCCGTCTCTTCTGTCTCAGGCCCCACATGTCCTGAAAGGAGAGGACCACACGCGTGCACGCCTCCATGCCAAGGCGCCTTCATATACACATGCCAGCGGCTTACACCTCCCGCAGAAACGTCTGTTAACACGGCCCAGCTAGTTACAATGTTGTCTGTGCTCATGTTCCTGTCTGGTCTGTAGACTAAAGGCAGAGGCCATGCCTTCCTTCTTTGTTGTGGCCACGATTTAAAACATAGCTCGAGCACTTTTAGATGCTTGGGGCCTCTTATCTGAAGTGGAAAGGGAAGACCCACCTGCAGTCAAACCTGTAACCCCAGAGGGTCAAAATTTCAAAAGTTACAGGACTCACAACCCTCTTCATGCTTTCCTCCAAAGGAAATGGAGGGACCTCAGCCCCAGGGGCCATGTGATGATGGGTTTCCAGCCAGGCGGAAAGGAGGCGGGTGGGAGGGAGTGATGGACTCGCGCTGTCCGAGGTGGGCTGAGGGCTGTGGGTCGCGCTCCCCGGGTTGTCTGGGCCCCATGGAGGTGGAGGCTGCGGCCGTTTGAGGGCGGGAGGCTGGGATGGCCCGTGAATGGGCCATTCGGATGTCCATCCCCAAGCAGGGAGGAGGGTGGGCGGGACACACAGGCCTCTTTCTCCAGGACAGAGCGGCTCTGTTGTCTGTTCACACAGAAGCTCAGTGTGTACCTGCAGGGCGACCTGGATCCCAGCTAGGGGGCTGGCCGCCGGCAGTGGTGGCCTCCTGGACAGCACACGCGGCCACGGTCTGCAGGCCCCGCACAAGCCAGCTCGTCCAGCTCTGTCTCACCCCCGCCCCCTGCTCTCCCCACGGTTCCCGCTGCCCCAGAGATCTTCTTGCAGCTACAAAGATGTTATTGTATTCCTTCCTTTCAGAACAGTCTCCTGAAACTCTAGTTAAAATCCCCTCATTTCCCTTTGGGGAGGGGGTAGGGACATCTGGGCAATGCCACCCTGTTCGGTCGCTTCTCTGGGTGTCAGGAAAGGCTCCTGTTCACACTCACCCATTCCTTGTTCACACTCATCCATCCCCTGGGCTTAAACCGTAATTGTCACAGGGCCTGTACCAGTGCCTGGTACGAAAGCATGAAGGGTTCAGAGGGGAGTTCTAACCGGAACAACTGAATTCAAAGCCTGCTTACCACCTGGGGCAAGTCAGTGATCCTTTAACCTCTCAGCCTCAGTTTCCCCTAAGAGAACACTACCTCCTTGTGGGATTGTGTTAATGCTATCATGAGCATAAATCTTTGCCTCATACAGTAGTCATCAGCACAGAGTAAGTGCTCAGTTAGTGGGAGCTGTGATTATTACCTTGTCCCTGGACAACAGATAGGGCTGGAGATGCATAAAGGCCTGGGCCACTAGGACTGTTAGCAGGAGCCTTCAGTGCATCAGGGGAGCAGGTGTTGGGGGGTATCCCTGTTCCCTAGTTCCCACTAGGGAATAGGTACTGTAAAGGGCCTGCCTCTGTATCAACCATGTGGGTCTCTCCCTATGATGGTGAACTGGAGAAAGGCAGAATCAAATGGTACCAGTTCAAGGAGTCTTGACGTGGTCCATGCCTAGAATTCAAAAGAGCTCTAAACTTGGATAATGAAAAGTTCCATCTTTATTTTCACTGGTCTCAAATTGAAATTCAGCATTTCTTCAAGAATGAATGTAGGCGCTGACCACCGTAGCGTTAACAAGACCTGTGACTTAGTCACCAAGAGGAATCACAGAGATTTTACATCATGAGGTGGAAGCAGATTCTCTGAAATATAGTCTTCACTCTTCACTACTTTGAAACTACATTTGTTATTAGATGAGTTGATAGATCTCATCATTTAATGCATTAATAAAGAAGCATATGTATTATTATATTACAGATTTGTTTTTTGGAAAATTTTGATGACTATATTTCAGTATAATTGATTGCCTTTGTAACCCTCTGCTTTTTATTTGTACATTAAAAAAAAAAAAAGCATCCTGAGAAAGCCGTGGCTTCACCAGGTGGCTGAAGTAGCACTAATCTTTGGTGCTAAAGGATTTGGAAACTCTGCTTCTGTACAGATGGTTGTCTGTGTGATCTGATCTTCAAATATGCCAAGAACTCCCTTTGTCTAAAATATGTCTTTGCTCAGCTTCTACTCCAAGGTCATTAAAAAATAACCTTCAGCAAACTTCTCGTGAGTGCTGGCCTCTGTGCTGGCTGTGAGATCATTCACCTTAGAACTGATAACAGCAAATGTTTGTGTTGGGCTTTGCAGCTCTCTTATCCATGATTGTGTTGAATCTTCGATCCTTCAAGTGTTAAGGCTGCTGTCATTGAATCCGGTTTAGAGAGCAGTAAATAGAGTAACTTAGAGACCAGCAATGCTCTAATTGCCAAGACACACAGTTCAAATGTATGAAGGCCTTCAACGTGGGCCCTACAGTGGACTTTAAGTTTGAGCAAACTCCGGGAGATACTGAAGGACAGGGAAGCCTGGCGCCTGCAGTCCATGGGGTTGCAAAGAGTCAGACATGACTTAGCGACTGAGCATCAACTACAACCACAGATCTGAGTCTCTTTCCATTCGGTCAACCTGAAAATTCTCACACTTGGTACGTAGCTGTTTTATTTTGGTAGCATCTGCGGAAATTTTCTGTTATAAGTAAATATTCTTGGACATGAGTTTCTTGTGTAGCGTGTCACCTGAGGGTGTGGGTCCCAGGAGTGTCTTGTTTAGACTCGGCTGGGGTGGGGAGGGTGGGAGCCCTGGACATGGGCGAGAATGGATTCAGGGAGAGGGTGAGGACGGCCGTGAGGCGATGGGGACAGGACATACAGGCGGCAGCGTGTGTCGGAGCTGGGGCTGGAGGAGGGGGAGGCCAGTGCTGGGGGGAAAAGTCCTGCCAGGGAGCGCCGGCTCGGAGGCCCATCTTGACGCTGAGCTTCGCTTGGGGCACCTCCAGAGCAGCAGACATCAGAGCAGCATCTCCATGAGGGGCTGAAGGAGCCCCCCTTTCTGGAAGCTTCCGAGGAGACTGCCCAGGACCGGAAACATAGGGGCTAGCAGAGCGCTCTCTTTTATCATGAAAACAGGCCTGCCCCTCTTCTCTGGCTCTGAGAGGGTCCCCGTGACACTGAGGGGTGCTTCCCCTCATCTCTCGTCCTGGGCGATGGCTTTCTCCCTGGTTAGGTAGTGAACCTCTGCCAGGTGGCAGCTCCCCAGAGCGCCCAGGGCGGCCCAAGAGTAGAACTCAGCAACTGTCCCCAGAGCCCAGTCCAGGACGACTTTCTGAGAAGATGGGCATGTCCTACTCTGCGCCGTCCCCTTCGGTGGCCACCACTCCCAGGTGACTGCTGAGTACTTGAAACGGCATGAGTGCACCCCAGGAAGTGTTAAATTTTAATGAGTTTAAATGGAAATAGCCACCTGTGGTTCGTGGCTGTCATATTGGACAGTGCCCATCTGGCCCAGGAAGTATAAATGGAAGTGCCAATGGCGCCCAGGCTGGTGGCATAAGTGAAAGAAGTGGGCTGGGTGTAACGAAGACAATGCCCATCTAGGTTTTGTTTTCTCTGGTTGTATTGAGCTGTGCTCAGGGAAGTGTTTATATTCTTGGAAAAACAGCAAAGCAAGTGAGACTCCAAAGGCAACTGTTCTTCCTTCTCGTGGGAGACACATCAGGGCACGGTGGAGCCTGCGGTGGACGGCAGAGAGCTTGTCACTGAGAGAGGGAGCCATCCTCCGCTCCAGCCGTATGAGAACGTGGGCCCAGGTTGTGGCTCAAACTTCTCCCTTTTCATAGGAGGCTGGAAATCTGGAATTTTATAGGAAATATCCTGGTGTTTTGAACATTGGCTCAAATTTATTTAAAACGTCTTAGGCCAAACGAAACACATCTGGAGGCCAGATTCAGCCCAAGGGTCCCGGTTTACGAACTCTCCTCCAGGCCTGATTCTGGAGAAGTCCATACCACCTGCTGTGACTGGGATGGATTTAAGGCAGAATCAGGTGGATTTTCCCCTCAGTGGCCCTAATTGGCTCAGACCCCCTGTTGCCACGAGCTTGGTTGGAATTGGGGGGAAGTGTGTATGTAGGACACAGACCTGCCCCCCTCTCCCACTCTTCTCTGGGGCCATGTCTGGCCTCTGAGCAGCCAGAGAGTAGAAATCTCTGGAAGGCTGGAACAGAATGGCCCAGAGGGAAACTTGCTTTCATTTTTCAGCCTCAATCCCCACTCCCAGGCCTGAGAGCAAAACTGTATGGCCGTTAATACCAAGGCAGCCAGAGAAAATTTCCTACAAATGACAGGGTCTCGAAAATTCCATCTGGTCTGCGGTGTTTCCACACTAGTGCTCTTGTGAGCTGGAACAAAATGGTAATTCAGTCATGGGTGTGGAGAAGGCTCCTGGGGCTGGAAAAGCCCCAACATACGATCACCGTAGAGATTGGAGCAGAGCAACCAGCAGCAGGGAGGGAGGGATAAAGGACGCGTCGTTTAGCCCCTCGGCAGCAGGTCAGGCAGGCATGTGTTCTCAGTGCAGGCGTTAGGAACCCTGCCATGGAGGTAATGCCGTGGGTCCTGCTGGAAAAGCACGGTCAGTTGTGCGTGTGTGCCGGTGCTCCAGTCGTGTCTGACTCTTTGCGACCCCAGGGACAGAGGAGCCTGTCAGGATCCATGGGATTCTCCAGGCAAGAATACTGGAGCGAATTGCCATGCCCTTGTCCAGGGGATCTTCCCAACCCAGGGGTCGAAACCACGTCTCTTATGTCTCCTGCCTTAGCAGGCAGATTCTTTACCACTAGGGCCACCTGAGAAGCCCCATGATCAGTTATGAGTAAACATAGTTATATTTCAGCTTCTATTTTGCTTGTTTTCACACAATAGCTCATACACCTCTCACAGCACTTAGGAGTACTTAGGAGCGATGTTATTTTTTTAAATGATAAGTCACATTCTTTTCCCCACCAGAATGTCACCATTGCTCTTGATGTTTCCCTCCTGCCTGGAGCAGGGCTTGGCTCAGGAATATCTGCCCAGTGCGGTAATGAAGGGTCCACCCTCTGAGAGGGGTGCCGTTAGAATTGCCATGGGACAGATGCGGAAGTGGAGACCTACGTTCACACAGCCAGGATGCAGTGGAGCTGGGATCAACATCCTTGCAGCCTGGCTCTGAACCTGTGTGTCATCCAGGGGCGGGTGGTAGGTGAGCCTGGTGAGCTGCTGCCTTGCTCCGGGCCCAGAGACAGTAGCCTCATCTACAAGTCCCTGTATTTCCATTCTATTTCACATGTCAGAAGTTGGAAGGTTTAACTTTTTGCATCCTTTTGTGGCATTTTTTGGTAACATTCTTCTGTATCATTCTCAGATAGAGGAATAAGTACAGTTCAGGGTCTTGCAGTGGGGAGCGGAAGGGGCGGGGCGAGGGTGGAATGCAAGCAAGAATTAATACTTTGTAAACACTGTCCTTCCTACACTCCTTGTTTGAGAGTGCTGGTTCCAAGAGATGAGCTGTATAACCATCTAACAAATGGCTGAGGTTACAGACGATTCATTTTAGATGTATCGGAGGTAGAATGGGGGCATAATCCTCCTCCTTGCTAGTTTTGCCTTTTAAAGTCTTGCCCTGGACATACCTCCCTAACTAAAATTTATGCTTCCTTGCACACGGGGGAAATCACATTCTTTCAGACCCCGAGGCGCCATCATACATTGGTGAGAGACCCAGCGGACGCCTGTCCCTGTGAGAGAGACGGAGTTGATCCACACTTCCCTGCCTAGGAACGCCCTCTCCTTGGCTCCTCTTCCTTTTCCCCACCTCTGCCCCTCCCCGGTCTGTCCATCAGATACACTTCCCAGGTGCTCCAGTGTCGCAAACACCCGGCACCACATCTTCGTCACGACTGAGTGCGTGGACACACACACACAAGGTGGAAGCTCTGCTGATCCGAAATCTGGTTAATTATCACTGCTGCTGCTGCTAAGTCGCTTCAATCATGTCCAACTCTGTGCGACCCCATGGACTGCAGCCTGCCAGGCTCCCTGTCCCTGGGATTTTCCAGGCAGCAGTACTGGAGTGGGGTGCCATTGCCTTCTCCAGGTTAATTATTGCTAGTTCTTCCAAATGCGAATGGAGCTAGGTGGGTCTGTGCTCAGACTCTCTTCTCCCAGAATCCCTTGTGAGATGGTCCAGGTGATTCTAAAGACCAATGGTCTCAGAGGCTGAGTGTGCTACGGGAATTTCCCAACTCTTTGGTTTTATTTGCTGGAGACTAAAGACTCAGCCTCTGTTCTAAGGGTGGAGAAAAATTGATGTGTGTAAATTTCTTTCTTAAGGAATTTTCAAAGGAAATGCTGATCTAGACTTCATTTTTGCCTAATTTGCTCCATCAGAATCTAACTCCCTTGTCAGAACCCCACTGCACTTTGGTTTTTATGCGTGACTTTGTGTCTGTGTTGACAGCCACGTTGGTCCAAGTGAACAGTTGCTGAGGAGTAAACCGTTATGGAACACTGCACATCTAAAGCTGCTTTTATTTCACCCTCGCAATCGATGGAGAGTGTGACTGGGTGGTGGTGGTTGTTCACTTGCTCAGTTGTGTCAGACTCTGTGCAACCCCAGGGACTGCAGCACTCGAGGCCTTCCTGTCCCTCACGGTTTCCCGGAGTTTGCCCAAGTTCATGTCCTCTGAGTTGGTGATGCTATCCAAACATCTCATCCTCTGCCACCCTCTTCTCCTTTTGCCTTCAACTGTTCCCAGCATCAGGGTCTTTTCCAATGAGTATGACTGGGTATAAAATTCTAAACCAGAATATATATATATATATATATATATAAATCTAAACCAGAATATGAATTTCTAAGCCAGAAACAATTTTCTGTCAGATTTTGAAGGATTTGCTCAATTGTGTTCCAATATTGCAGTTATGAGACCAGAGCCATTCTGATTTGTTGATTACTTCTGATTACTTGTAGAAAGCCTGTTTTGTTTTTTTTTTCTTTTGCTCTGGGAACTGGTAGGGTGTTTCCCCCAATGTTCTGAAATTTCACAGGGACGTGTTTTGGTTTGTCTTCTCCTGGTTTCCCAGTAGCTGAGCCTGAGGCAGAAGGCTTTCGTGCTGCTGTTTCATTGGAGATGAGTGCCATCTCAGTGAACACGCAGCAAAGCAGGGAGGAATGCTATGAGGGTCCATTACTGATTAAGCTGACTGCTACTAGTGAAGTGAAAGTTCCTCAGTTGTGTCCGACTCTTTGCAAGCGCATGGACTGTTACCTGCCAGGCTCCTCTGTCCACGGAATTCTCCAGGCAAGAATACTGGAGTGGGTTGCCATTTCCTTCTCCAGGGGATCTTTCCGACCGAAGGATTCAACCCAGGTCTCCTGCATTGCAGGCAGACTCTTTACCATCTGAGCCACCAGGGAAGCGCAAGTGCTGCTAAGTGCAGTTGATTGCAGGATCTTATAGACCTACCAAGGCGCTGCACAAACTGAATTCAGGACTGCTTGATTTTACGCACTGGATTCGGGCTCCCAGCGATCAAAATTGGCTCCACTTGACCTGAACGTGAAAGTGAAGTCGCTCAGTCATGTCCGACTCTTTGCGACCCCATGGCCTGTAGCCTACCAGGCTCCTCTGTCCATGGGGTTTTCCAGGCAATAGTACTGGAGTGGATTGCCATTTCCTTCTCCAAGGGATCTTCCCAACCCAGGGATCGAACTCGAGTCTCTCCACGTCATAGACAGACGCTTTACCATCTGAGCCACTAGGGAGGACCTGAGTTTGCCCTATATTTCCAGGTTGTGTACTCCTGGGTACCACACGCCTACTAGTCTTGGGGCCTGGGGGAGGGGCCCGTGAGCGACAGAGCACCTGAGGTTAGGCTGTCAGGAAGTACCTGTTGGTGGCTTAGAGAGCCTCAGGTAGCCCCTGCTGTGGAAGCTTCCACTTTTATTGTCTGTAGCCACAAGCTGTCTCCATGACCTCAGGGAAAGGCCAGGCCATGGTAGGGTGGATCCATCCAAATGCAAATGAGTGTCTGTGTCTGGGCGGGGAGGGAATTGCAGACAACTGGGTTCACTTCAATAGGAGTCCTGCTTTCAGCCATTTTCTTGGCTACTTGGGTAAGGCCTTTGCCACTCACTCACCTGTGTTCTAACTTCCTGAATTTTACCTAATCAGTGCCTCCTGTCCAGTTCTCTTTATCCTTATCAGTTTGTCCCTTGAAGATAAGAGCTTTTTCAGTTCAGCTCAGTCGCTCAGTCGTGTCCGACTCTTTCGACCCCATGAATCACAGCACGCCAGGCCTCCCTGTCCATCACCAACTACCAGAGTTCCCTCAGATTCACGTCCATCAAGTCAGTGACGCCATCCAGCCATCTCATCCTCGGTCATCCCCTTCTCCTCCTGCCCCCAATCCCTCCCAGCATCAGAGTCTTTTCCAGTGAGTCAACTCTTCGCATGATGTGGCCAAAGTACTGGAGTTTCAGCTTCAGCATCATTCCTTCCAAAGAAAGCCCAGGGCTGATCTTCAGAATGGACTGGTTGGATCTCCTCACAGTCCAAGGGACTCTCAAGAGTCTTCTCCAACACCACGGTTCAAAAGCATCAATTCTTCGGTGCTCAGCCTTCTTCACAGTCCAGCTCTCACATCCATACATGACTACTGGAAAAACCATAGCCTTGACTAGACGGATCTTAGTCGGCAAAGTAATGTCTCTGCTTTTGAATATGCTATCTAGGTTGGTCATAACTTCCCTTCCAAGGAGGAAGTGTCTTTTAATTTCATGGCTGCAATCACCATCTGCAGTGATTTTGGAGCCCCAGAAAATAAAGTCTGACACTGTTTCCACTGTTTCTCCATCTATTTCCCATGAAGTGATGGGACTGGATGCCATGATCATTTTCTGAATGTTGAGCTTTAAGCCGACTTTTTCACTCTCCTCTTTCACTTTCATCAAGAGGCTTTTTAGTTCCTCTTCACTTTCTGCCATAAGGGTGGTGTCATCTGCGTATCTGAGGTTATTGATATTTCTCCCGGCAATCTTGATTCCAGCTTGTGCTTCTTCCAGTCCAGCGTTTCTCATGATGTACTCTGGATATAAGTTAAATAAGCAGGGTGACAACATACAGCCTTGACGTACTCCTTTTCCTATTTGGAACCAGTCTGTTGTTCCATGTGCAGTTCTAACTGTTGCTTCCTGACCTGCTGTTGCTTTTGGTGAGGTTTCAGAAGAGTGGAGAGGAATGGCCGGTGTTTCATCCACCATGTCTAGATGAACAACAGCTTTGCTTTTCTAAATTGAATTGTTTGACTCCAAGCCAGCCCCCACCTCAGTTACCCAGCATCCGACAGAAAGCCCAGCTTAACTCACCTCTGAAAGCCTTGGCTTTGAAAGCAGAGGCTTTTTATTCTCTCTTGGGCAGGAAGAGGCCAACTTTCCCGGTTTACGTTCTTGCTTGGAGAATGGTGGTGAAGACGGAAACAACTCTTGTTCTCTGAGGCTTCTGTAGTAGCAGGGACAGAAGTCTGGTTCATACACTGATGTAGTCAGCTGGACCCAGATTTGAATCCCACCTCTGCCACTTAGCTATGAAGCTGTAAGGACGTGACCTGAATTCCCTGGGCCTCAGTTTCCTCGATGCCTGGCATGGACAGTGATGCCTTCCCTACAGGGAGGTTGCTGGGAGTAGACGAGCTGTCATGGGTCAAATAGCTGGCATGGACCGGGCACAGGAGGTGCTCCATCATGTTGGCTACAGACGACGTCATGGAGCTTCCTGGAGGGAGGGCCTCCATGCCTCCAAGATGGTTCCATACCTGCCGCAGGCTTGGCTGCCCAGCTCCTCCCTCATCCTCTTGAGCTCCAGGCCACCTGCTGGGATGGACTCTATGCCCCATGGTTGTCTGGAAATGTCCCATGACACCTACCATAGCAAGGTCCCTTTATTTTTTATTCAACCCACAGACTGCCCATCTGATAAACTTGCTAAAGGCAAAATTAAAGATTGAATTTTTCTATTTCAGAGTCCAAGGGTTTGTTGTTGTTGTTTAGTTGCTAAGGCATGTATCACTCTTTTGTGACCCCATGGAGCTGCAGCCCACAAGGCTCCTCTGTCCATGGGATTTCCCAGGCAAGAATACTGGAGTGAGTTCCCATGCCCTCCTCCAGGGGATCTTCCTGACCCAGAGGTCAAACCCACGTCTCCTGCATTACAAGCAGATTCTTTAGCTGAGAAGCCTGATTCCAAGGGCAGCTTTGTCATAGCCCTTCTGAGGACCAGTCTTCAAGGCATTTTATGGCTGAGCCCTCCTCTGCTCATGGCAAGCATCTCTCCAGTAGTGTTTAACTGTCGCCAGGGCTCCATGGCCGATGTGCAGAAGTCACACTGGGCCCGCAGAACTGGAGCCGGAGACTGCTCTTTGGCCACTTGAGCAAGTGGTGGCTCCAAGGAGGCATCAGTTCCCGAGACCTCCTCACGCTCCTTCCTCTCAACCAGCTGGGAGTTACCAGTCCTCAGAGTGCTATGACCCAACCATTACCGCTGTGCACAGATGGAGCGAGTAAGGTGAAGGATAGTAACCTAAAGAAGGTGCTGGAGATGCAAAGTGCTGCAGGGATTTAATAATCCTGGGGTTAAATAATAGCGCTGAGTAATTGCTATCAAAATACATGCAATGCCCGTTTATTAAAATTCACCACAACACTTTGGGGTCAGTACCATTGTCATACCCATTTTTCAGGTGAGGAAACTGACGTTGTGTAACACACTCATTAGTGGTGGAGCCGGTGTTTGGACCAAGAGAGTCCAGCTCCTCCAGGGCGTCCTTCAGGACTCTGCCTTTCTTTGCTAAGTACTCACCGAGGGAGAAGGCAGCCCGTCATCTCCTGTGTCTCACCTGGGATCAGGTTCCCAGCTCATGTAACGAAGAGACACATCCAGAAATTCCTCGGGTCTTCTAAAGCCTTTTTCTGGAACTGGCTTCCCCATGTCATCTGGGAGCATCAGGAATGCTTTCGGATAAGCACCGAGGGCCTTAGCTGATCCTTCCGTCCTATGTCCCCATATTCCCAGGCCTGGCTCCTGTGTGCTGGGAAAGCGCTTGGGATTCTGAAAGAGTTGGAATCCCAGATCTTTTATTAGTTGGTGTGCCACCTGGCGCAAATGACTAAGTCTTTCCGAACCTCAATTTGTTCATCTGTAAAATGGGCATGGTGAGAATTCCTCCTTCCTTTCCAGGGTTGTGAGAATGTCTGGAAACAGCATCCTTCTCGCCATGTAGTGAAAAACACTAAACAAGTGTGAGATGAGTGATGTGGTGGAGTGTGTGTGGAGGAGAGCACAGCAACCCACTCCAGCATTCTTGCCTGGAGAATTCCATGGACACAAGAGCCTGGAAGGCTACAGTCCATAGCATCACTTAGAGTTGGACACAACTGAAGCAACTTAGCACAGCACATGTCTTCTTTGGAGAAATGTCTGTTTAGATGTTGTGCTCATTTTTTTATTTTTTATTTTTTTGATATTGAGCTATAGGAGATGTTTATATATTTTGAAGATTAATCCCTTATCAGTTGTGCCATATGTTAATTTTTTTCTCCCATTCTGTAGGTTGTCTTTTCATTTTATTTATGGTTTCCTTTGCTATGCAAAGCTTTTAAGCTTAATTAGGTCCCATTTGTTTATTTTTGTTTTTATTTCCATTACTCTAAGAGATGGACCCAAAAAAGGTATTGCTGCAATTTGTGTCAAAGAGTGTCCAGTCTGTGTTTTCCTCTAAGAGTTTTATAGTATCTGGTCTTATGTTTAGGTCTTTAATCGATTTTGAGTTCATTTTTGTGTATGGTGTTAGATGTTCTAATTTCATTCTTTTCCATGCAACTGTCTGGTTTTCCCAGCTCCGCTTATTGAAGAGACTGTCTTTTCTCCATCACATATTCTTGCCTCCTTTGTCATAGATTAATTGACTACAGATGTGTGGGTTTATATCTGGGATTACTGTCCGGTTCCATAGATCTGTATTTCTGTTTTTGTGCTGGTATCATACTGTTTAGATTACTGTAGCTTTGTAGTATCGTCTGAAGTCAGGAAGCCTGTAAATCTTAACTTCTGCAGTTTCAAATTCATCATGTTAGTACATACTTTGTGAGACTTTGAGTGTGCCTGGTACATGGTCTATGCTTGGTGAGTGGCTGTTGTTAATAAGGTCTGCTGTATTCACTTCTCAAGTCAGATATGTCCAATTTCCTGGCTACAGTCTTCAGAATGCGTGAGCTGAAAGGCACCCTGGCACCATCTTCTTTTGGAAGGGGCAAGAGAACCACCTGCGTGGTCCTGAGATCAAGCCCTAGACCTAATTTGAGGATAACAGATTATTAGAAACCCGCTTCTGATGTTACTTCTCAGATATGCCCAGATTGGAGTGGGTCAAATGGTGGCATTTTCTAACTGATATTCTTCTATTTATTAAAGTAGGACATGAGACACAACAAAGTTATTTTCATTTTGAAAGAAAAATAAATATAGCCTGAAAGCACTTTATTTTCCCTCAATTTAACCAGTGCAAAAAGGCTGCCACCTAGCATTGACCTCACTTATGCCTCGTTTTACACTTGAGCTGACCAGTCCCAAAGAGCTAAGCCTTTGAGAGCAGGGCCTGCCCCTGGGGCCCTGTGTGGTCCTGGAATCAGGGCTGGGGCAGGGGCTGTGGCTGGCAGCCCCCTTCCAGGGTGACCCGGGTACTAGGTCACTGGCTCTAGAGCCAGTCGGCCTGTGTTCACCTCATGGTGCTTCTGTCTGTGAGCATTGCTGCTGCTGCTGCTGCTAAGTTGCTTCAGTCGTGCCCAACTCTCAGCGACCCCATGGACTGCAGCCTACCAGGCTCCTCCATCCATGGGATTTTCCAGGCAAGAGTACTGGAGTGGGGTGCCATTGCTTTCTCCGGTCTGTGAGCACTGGGTCCCCTCAATTCTCTGTGCCTTCTTTTCCTCACTGTAAAATGGGATAATAATTCTCATATCTACCTCATAAGTCTGGCATACAGATTAAATGAGTTAATAGAAGTAAAGTTCTCCAAATAGTTGGGACTCATAGTGAACACTGAAAAAATGTTAGTTATCATTCCTTTGGGTTTCCCCCCTCCTGGAGACTGGCCGGGCCAGAAATTACAGGGGCAGAAGTCCTTTCTTATCTTGAAGATGCTGATGTGGAGGGAAAATCACAGCTTGCAAAGGAGCTGAGCAAGGGGCCTGGCGAGGTGGTGGCTTAGGAGCTAGGCAGCCTGGGGTTCTGCCCACAGTGGAACAAATGCTTCCAGCCTCCACGGCCCAGAGATCCCCTGGGAGAGGGGCTCTGTGTGGCTGGAGGGTCCAGTGAGCCCTGCCTGCCGCCTTTGCCCCCAGAGTCTTGTGCCCTCCCAGCTCTCCCTTCCTGGGGTTAGATTCTGAGTTCAGCCAAGGGAAGCAGAATTTGAGCAGGTCCAGCCCGCGGTGTTACTCACAGCATCAACATGTGGTTTTAATCCAGCCCTCTGAAAATATGCTTATGTATTCCCTCTCACCCCGGCCATGGTTTTGTTATGAAAATCATTTGGCTGATCTTTAAAAAAATGAAACAGAAATTCCACATTGCAAAATCTCTGCCAGTCTCAGCCAGAGTCTGAGTCGTGGTGAACCAGCAATCAGCCAGGGGGGTTGTGTCGTAGAGGGGAGAGGTCGGGGGACACGACTGAGGGGGCTGACACTCCTTTGGTGGAGACTAAACCAGAGCCAACTTTGATTTTTATCCGTCCCCTCCCCGCATACACGTACATCACGTGGCATCTTTCCCCCCTTCTCCCACCCAGGACGCCTCCACCGAGAAGCACTGTACAAGTGCTTTGCGATTCTGTCTGCTGTGAGGGGGAGAGGACCATGCGGTCTCTATACTCTCCCCGCTGGCCCTGCCCTGCATGTTATGCCATCCGCCATGGCAGATCAGCACAGGACCGGGTTTTTGTCATCGTTTTTTGACCTCTGGGAGTTGAGAAAAGATGGCTCTGCCTCCATCCCTGCCAGCCAGTTCCTGTGACAGCCCTGGGATGTCAGGGTTCACAGCAGAACATTCTGGGAGGTGGTCTGGGGACAGGATAAGTAGGGCCCCAAAGTGAGGCCAAGTCCTGATGAGTTTTCCCAAAGTAGAAGGGCGTTTCTTTCCCTGTGGCCCTTTAGAAATGAGAGTCTCCCGCTGGTGGTTTCAGTACAAACTGTAATTGAGTCCTTTTCCCCAAATATTTCTGGTTTCTTAAACTGTGTCTGTGCAAAGGCTACCAGCGTATGTTGGAATTTTTCCCAAAAGTTCTTCTCAAAAGGCTCTCCAGTTTTCATTTGACTGAAGGGGTCCTCCAGTCAAATGTCATGGGGGGAAACTGGTCATGGGACGTGTCTGTGACCAGGCTGCACCGTCATCGTCAGAGCCAGCCATGCCTCTGTAGTGATACCCCTACATCCTTAGTAGTCAAGGGGAGGGCGCCGTGCTTGATTACTAAACCACTTTACTGCTTTCTGACCAAGGGCACACACTGAGCCCCAAAGAAGTCACCCAAGGATCTGAACAAGTTAGGGTTCACTGTGATCACGCTGCATTACAAACAGCCCACAGTCGCGATGGTTCCCACAGTATGCAGCCTTATCTTGGTTTCAGGGCTGGGGGTTCACCAGGCCCAGTGGGTGTGGCTGGGCTGGGGCCAGGCTGGGCCCTGGGTTCAGGCCTACTCGGTGCCTCGCCTGGGACACGCTCCTGTCATGGTGGTGCACGAGTCTGCCAGGTGACTAGCGCCACACAAGCACAGGTAACGCCACCAGCAAGACGCGGCCTGTGTTTTGTCCACTTGCATTCCACTGGCAGAAGCAAGTCACACGACCAAGGTAAGACAGTGTGGAGGTGTGTCCCACCTTCAGAGAAGCCGTGGCGGGATGAGGAGGAAGGACAGGGAACAAGCGATTCCATCTACGATGCCCTCTTTCACTTCATGCTGAAGAGCCGTCTCACCGCTGCATGGAGGCAATGATGGGAGTTTGGCGGTGGCCCCAAAACACTGTCCTTCCTCCTCATCCTGCCACGGCTTCTCTGAAGGTGGGACATACCCACCTGAAGGTGTGCTGAGAAGCCCAGCAGAGCTTCTCAGGGGGCTGAGCCCTTCACTACTCTCCTGGATCCCTTTCCTACTATTGTTGTTTAATCACTAAGTCGTGTCTGACTCTTTTGTGACCCCGTGGACTGTACTTTGTCCATGGGATTTCCTAGGCAAGAATACAGGAGTGGGTTGCCATTTCCTACTCCAGGGGATCTTCCCGACACAGGGATTGAACCCACATCTCTGGAATCTCCTGCACTGGCAGACGGATTCTTTACCACTGAGCCACCAGGGAAGCCCCCCTACAGTTGTTAGGGAACCCCAAATCTCTGTCGTTTCCTTTTAGCCTTCGTGCATGTGTCCTTCCTAGCTCCCGCCCTTTCCTCAGCTCCCCACATACTTTAAAGGCAAGTGATTTCTTCCTGTCCCATCCTGGGTTATTTCTGGACAGAGCCTCTGCAGGGCGAGACCTTTCTTACTGCCCAGGTGGCCTTCTCCTAGCTTACACTTGTGGCTTTATGATGAAAGAGTTTCTCTTTCTGCCTCTACCTTGAGCTGTGCTCCCAAATGTCCCCATTACAATATGCCAAACTTCAGGAAGGAGTGGTGCTGGGTATTTTTCAGATCCCTGAAAAACAGAGGGAGTTCAGAAAGTGGGGATAGAAACCCTGATTCCATCATGTAAATGTACCAAACCATGTAGTAGGTCCTCATTTATTTTCCTCATGTCAATCTTTGTAAGGAGGGATTATCTCATTCTCCCCCATTTTATAACGGAGGAAATAGGGCTGAGCGGTTGTGTATCTTACCCATCATAACACAGTCCAGAAGGGCCACAAGCTGATCTAGAACTCGAATGTGTCTTCCCCAAAGCTTTTCTGGCTCCCCTCTTTATCCACCCCTCTTCCTCTGCAGCTGTGAATGGGTGGGACTGCTGGGGAAGAGGGCATCTTCTCTGAAGAATCAAGGGGGAGTCTTGGTGAAAGGGTGGGAGGTGGGATTTGAGCAGGGAGGAGACGCAGAACAACTGTAGAACCATCTTCTTTCCCTCCTGCCGCCAGCATCGCGAGCGCGTCTCCCATCATGTATTAGATGGCGGGGGGCAGGTTCCACTGGCACGTGTGCAGCAGTGGGGGCGGTTAGGTTCCACCAGCTACCTTTCTAAGACATAAGGCATCATTCCCTTTCCTTTCTCTGATGTGCTCTGTATTATTCAGCTGAATATTTCTCCTTAGAGGATGTTTTTACAGTTCAATCAAAGCAAGTATTTTTTTTCCCCAAAGCTTTACTTGGGTGGCCCTGCAGGGACATCTGCTCACGGTCATTTTGAACCTTTCTCTCCACACAACTGCACAATTGCCAGCTTTCCCCAGGTTGTCCAAGGCCAAGTGAGGCTGAGAGAAGGATCAAAACAGCCTGTCTTCTTGAAACATTTTTAAAAGATGATTTATGTTTCACTAGTGGCATCCAGAACTTTGAGAATCTAGACTATGAATCCAACTTGAAAACCTATTTTTTTTCTTTTCAGAGGGGAGAAAAAGAAACCCAAACACGGGTTTTGTCCATGGCCACTCCTACTTTTAATTAAAAATGCTGTTGTTCTGGCCAGCCTGTGATTCTGGGCAAGTGAGCACTCTGGACTTTGCAGTTTTCTCCTTTGTAAAATAGGAATTGAGTCATTCCCATTTCCCTACGTTGTTTTAAGGATTAAAGGAGAGAATAACTCATATTCAACTGATAAGTTAACATCAGTAATGGTACCTGCACTTGGTTGAATCTGGGGATGTGGAGCCCATGATTATGGAGGACCAGCTGCATTATTTGAGTTTTTCACAGTGCTTCCCTATGCATGTGTTACACGCATGTGTTCAGTCACGTCCAAATCTTTTGCAACCCCCAGGCTCTGCTGTCCCTGGAATTTTCCAGGCCAGAATACTGGAGTTGGGTTGCCGTTTCCTCCTCCAGGGAATCTTCCCAACCCAGGGATCTAACCCACCTCTCCTGCAGCTCCAGCATTGGCAGGTGGATTCTTTACCAGTGGGCCACCTGGGAAGTGTATTACACATACGTGTGTTCTTTAAGTAGTAATAAAAGCCATATTAAAACATATGTAATAAATAAGGACAACAAATTAGACTCTCATTTCAAAAGGATCATCTGCTAAAGAAAGGCATCTTAGAGGGAGATGAGGACCATCTGTTTTATAGAATAGAGGCTCAATCCCTCGGGCATATCCTGTGGCAACGTACAGAATGCCACTCAGAATTGTCCCTCTGAACAGGTGGGACAAATTAGGTGTTTACCCCCTAATTTGTTTTTATAGCATTAAAAACATCTATTTATTTTTGGCCATGCTGGCTCTTTGCTGCTACATGAGCTTTCTCTAGCTGTGGTGCGTGGACTTCTCATTGAGGTGGCTTCTCTCGTTGAGGAGCACGGGCTCTAGGGTGCCCGGGCTTCAGTAATTGTGGTTCCCTGGCTCTAGAGCCCAAGGCTTAATAGTTGCGGTACGTGGGCTTAGCTGCTCCACGGCATGTGGGATCTTCCCGGACCAGGGATCGAACCAGTCTCCTGCAGTGGGAGGCGGATTCTTTATCACTGAGCCACCAGGGAAGCCCTACCCACTGACTTTTGTCCCCTGTTGGTTGAGGGTTGTCCCCAAAGGTGTTAATTTTCTCTGTGTCTCCCTGATAGTGGGCAAGAAAGCAGGGAATGACTCTGGGGCTTGAGGTGGGAAGCTGGCAGTGTGCAGGGGGACTGTCCACTGTGAGGGCAGCTGGCATCAGCCGGGGGTCCAGGGGAACATAACATAGGGCACAAAAGCACCTTCCATAGAGAGGAGGCCCCTGGAGCCCCAAATAGGGGGATCTCCAGAATTGGAGGAGCCCTGCTGAGGATATATCTGAAGGGAGAGAAATCATACCCGGAGGAGACACCAGCACCGCCATGTTCACTGCACCATGATTCACAATCGCCAAGACGTGGAAATAACCTACGCATCTCTCAGTGGGTGAATGGATCCAGAAAACACGCGCATGCCTACGACACAATATTACTCAGCCACTAAAGAAAGAAGGAGACCCTGCCGTTTGCAACAAACGTGGATAAACCCGGAGGACATTAAGCTAAGTGAGACAATCCAGACAGAGAAAGGCAAATCCTGTGTAGTATCACTTGTATGTAGCATCTTAAAAAAAAAAGAAAGACTTTCAGCTGTAAAATAAGTTCTGAGGATCTAATGTACAACATGGTGACTGTATTAGTAATACGTTATCGTTTACTTGAAATTTGCAAAAACAGTAGATCTTAAGTGTTCTTACTACACACAGGAACAGGTCTGTGTGAAGGAATGGATGTGTTAACTAACAACTATGGTGAACATTTCACAGTATATGCATGTATCAAATCGTCATGTTCAATAATTTAAATATACACAGTTGTTGTTTTTATTTGGTCAGTTATACCTCGGTAAAGCTGGGGAAACAATGGGAAAAAAGGAAGAAAAAGAAAAAATTCTTAGGGCTCCTAGGCAGGGAGCCAATCTAATCTTAGTTTTCTCCACAGCATCATCTGATGTTAGAAAACTGTAGAGCAGGACCTACAAGCTATTCCAAGAAGGTAATTGTGAGCAGTATTTTATATCTCGCCAAACTTTCTTTCAGGTACGAATGCAATAGAAAAATAGTTTTGAACATGCAAGAACCCAGAGACTATTGTTCCCATGAGTACTTCTTGAGAAAATTATGGAGTTTTAACTTCAATCAACCAAGAAATAATGAAAAACTAGGGCAAAGGGTACAGGAATATGCAAAGAATATACCTAACTGAAGAACGAAGACCAAACAAATATGAATATTGGAGTAATAGAGTAGAAGGGACATGTTTTATATCCTAACAATACAGAAATAACCCAAATATAAAACTTTGGAAGGTGAATGAAGGAAAAGGTGGGAGAAAGAATAAGCATGCTATTCATGAGTAATGACTGGGAGCCAAAGACTGTTATTTAAAGCTGACAAAATAGAGTAGAAATGTAAGCATTTTTAATTGTACAAAGGCAAACATTTAAAAAGATAATACTAATGATTAAGGGGTTTCCCTGGTGGCTCAGACAGTAAAAAATCTGCCTGCAATGCTGGAGACCTGGGTTCATTCCCTGAGTTGGGAAGATCCCCTGCTGGAGGGCATGGCAACGCACTCCAGTATTCTTGCCTGAAGAATCCCATGCACAGAGGAGCCTGGCGGGCCACAGTCCTTGGGGTCGCCAAGAGTCAGGCATGCCTGAGGGACTGAGCCTGCAGCACAGTGATTAAATTGAATAGCGATTGAACAGTAGGGGGTGGGAAGAGGAAATATGCTAATTTTATGATAGTTCTTACTAGGATTTAACAGCTGGTGTTTAAAGAACTGGGCATTTAAAGGCATATAGTCATGAAGGGTCCAATTATTAGAATTCAAATAAAAATTTCCTAAATGTGATAAGAAATGCGCACCATGAAAAAAGTAAAGGTAACTGAAAGCATAGTGAAAGACTTCAAAAATTTTAAATACAGAAAACATACCATGAAATACCACTGCAGAACAAAGACTAAACACGTACGGCATCTCAAGTAATGGAACTGGGCTAAATCCACCCGGTGAGAGAAGAACACAGAGCTGGCCCAGGCTCGGAACCGGAACCAGAAACTTCCGGTGGCTGGGCAGGGGCTCCCTCCCATCTGGTGTCTGGTTTGGGGCTGTTTGTTCTCTCTCCCTGCAGACTCACTCTCAGTAGACATGGTCACTGCGGTCATCGGTAGCTGGTCTGCCATGTGCCCCTGACCTCAAGTTCATGAGCAGAACAAAGCCAACCTTGCTGACCTGTCAGAAGCTCTGGTTCCCGGGGGCAGGGTAGGGGCTGAGGGGCTATTCGGCCTCGTGTAGGTCAGGGGCCTGGGTGGCCCCATCACCCAGTCCAGGGTCAGGGTGCCTGGACTGCTGGAGTGTGTGTGGATGGAGGTGGTGCTGCAGGCTCACAGCTGCAGGGCCCCCAAAGCACAGTGACTTGAACAACCCTTGCCAGTTCGGTGCCCATGGGCTCACGCAAGCTCCCAAGCTCCTTCCTTCTCGTGGCCCCTTGGTGCCCACGAATCAGAATCACCTGGAAAACAAGTTTCCAGGTGGTACTGACGCTGCTGGTCGCGAGACCACGTGTTGAAAAACTACTGCCCCAGGATATGTCCTTTGCCAACCGTCGGGAGCTGACTCGGCCACACGTGGGCCCAGAGAGGCGAGCCGAGGCAGCCAACCTCCTTTTGAACAGATGGGGCGAATAAAAGTGACTGCTTCAGGCCCTGGGCAAGGACTTAGTCCCAGGGTCACACTTGGCTGCCAGGGAGGCCAGGCAAGCCCATCTGCGGCCGGGTGGCTGTGTGCCCCAGAAAGGGAAGGGCATGTTTGTGGGAGACACTGCAGGTCCACAGAGGGGGTTAATGTGGAGGCGAGAAGGGGCCAGCACTCAGTGTGGGGAACATATGGCGAAAGGCTCTTAGCATGTTCGGAAATCTGAGTCATAACAACAGTTTACTCAGAGAGGAGAAGTCTGGTCTCCCCTGCAGGGCTGTCCTGAGAGAGAGCAGGCCGAGTGCTGAAGCAGGAGCACGGCTGGCTGCTCCTGTCTTGAGGACAGCTGGGTGTCACGCCCCCTACCCCCCAGCCCAGGCTTCACTCTTTTCCCTCCTTGTTCACCCAAGACGTTCATTCATTTACTGTCCCGTTCTTTTGTGGGTCAGGGCTGATGTTTTCAAGGTCCTAAGCTTTTTTTTTCTACCCCCATCCCCCAGGCATCTTGGCTCTGGAGAAAGCTGCGTGGCAAGAGGCGGTTGGTGATGGCATTCTGCCTCTTAATGACTCTGTCTGTGGTGACTGTCACCCGCTTGCCCACACAGCACCCAGCCGCTGGCCCAGATCCTGGCCCCATGGAGCCCCAGGGGGTTGCTGATGTCCCTGCCCCCCAGAGTCGGCAGGCTCTGAGCTCCAGCTGGAGGCAGAGGGCAAGAAGGTTGAGGAGAAGCTGGGCCTTGCCCAGGAGCTCCATCCTGGTGTGTGCTGAGGAGCAAGGCCACAGAGGGCACGTGGACAGCAGAAGACGGTCCCCAGGGAAGGAGAGCAGCCATCCAGGGAGGACTGGGAATGACATTACTTTGGCATCTCCAGAAGACCTGAGACTCAGTACCCGGCGTCTTGTGCTCCTGCAGGGGGAGGCGATCAGGGGTCCAGGAGCCAAAGACCTGGACCCACCCTGGCACCATGGTCCCCTCCTGGAGGCACTCAGTGAGACAAGCACCCCAGGTGGCCCCCTTGCAGGGCATGACATGTCAGCCTTACAGACTCGGAGAGCTACTGCTGGACTGACCCTCCAGCCTCCTCCAGAAGGCGGGGGTCTGCCAGGAGTGGGGAACAGAGCCTGGACTGGTGGCCAACAAGTGGGGGGTCCTGCCCCCACCAAAGGGGCTCATTGGTGGCCTGGCTCTGTTAGGGAGCTGCAAGGGTCTGTCTGGTGTGACACTGAGACCCCTGGGCTGTCGAGTGGCTTCAGGACCGGCAAGCAGGTCCCCCCGTGGCTCACAGAGCAGGATGTGCAGACCCTCCAGCTTCTGGCCCAGGGGGAGGTGGTGGGCAAAGCCCGGGTGCCTGGCCACGGGCAGGTGCTGCTAGTCGGTTTCTCCAGCGAGGGGGCCCTTCGGGATGCAGCTCCTGGGCTCAGTCAGCTCTGCTCCCAGGGGCTCTGTGGCTTGATCAAGAGGCCCGGGGACCTGTCCGAGGTCCTGTCCTTCCACGTAGACCGCGTGCTGGGGCTGCGCCGGAGCCTGCCCGCGGTGGCCAGGCGCTTCCACAGTCCGCTGCTGCCCTACCGCTACACAGATGGTGGCGCCCGGCCCATCATCTGGTGGGCACCCGACGTGCAGCACCTGGGTGACCCCGAGGACGACCAGAACTCTCTGGCTTTGGGCTGGCTGCAGTATCAGGCCCTGCTGGCACGTGGCTGTGGCCGACCCAGCCATGCCCCATGCCTGGGCATCCACCACGCTGAGTGGGCACGCCTGGCCCTCTTTGACTTCCTGCTGCAGGTAGGCGGGGCCTGGAGGGGCGGGGCGGGCGCCGCGGAAATGAGGACTCTAGGTGAACTGAGACGTTGGAATGGCCTGCGTGAGGGTGGATGGTGACTCTCCCCTTAACCCTTGTCTTTTACTTTCGTTTGTTTGTTTGCTTTTTTACCATTTTTTTTTTAACGCTTAACTTTTTATTTTAGTCCTTGTCTTTTGATCACCCAGCACCCTTTTTTTGTTATTTTCCTGCCTTGTGTTCATTTATCCATTGGTGTACTGAAAACCAGCTCATATAGGCTCATTCTTGAATTTCAGGAATTGTATGACCCGGTTGTGAAACACAGGCATTATTGAAATTATGTAAACTAACAATATAAAAAGTTATATTAGAAACAAAGGTAATCAATACTCTGATCTCATTACTTCACGATTACTTTACATTTTACTATTATCTGAGCTCTTGAGGTTTTTTGCATCTACCTAGTAAATACTGTCGGAGAAGGCAATGGCACCCACTCCAGTACTCTTGCCTGGAGAATCCCATGGACAGAGGAGCCTGGTAGGCTGCAGTCCATGGGGTCGCTAAGAGTGGACACGACTGAGCGACTTTACTTTCACTTTTCACTTTTATGCATTGGAGAAGGAAATGGCAACCCGCTCCAGTTTTCTTGCCTGTAGAATCCCAGGGACGGGGGAGCCTGATGGGCTGCCGTCTACGGGGTCGCACAGAGTTGGACACGACTGAAGTGACTTAGCAGCAGCAGCAGCAGTAAATACTGTTTAGTGCTGAGCTACTGCATGTCATGTCTCTTGCTGACTCCAGATTCGTGCCTGCCGGCAGCTTGAAACAGGACAGGGTAGGAGTATTTATGGGGCTTCCCAGGTGGTGCTAGTGGTAAAGAGCCTGCTTGCCCATGCAGGAGTCATAAGAGATACGCCAGTCCCTGAGCTGGGAAGACCCCTGGAGGAAGGCCGGCAACCCATTCCACTATTCTCTCCTGGAGAGTCCCGTGGACAGAGGAGCCTGGCGGGCTGTAGTCCATAGGGTCGCACAGAGTCAGACACGACTGAAGCGACTTAGCACGCATGCAGGCGGGAGTATTTATACCTTGGGAATCAGAGAATTCTTCAAATCAGGACTCCTCCTTATTCCCGGAGAGCTGGTAGTTAAAAATTTATCCTTGAATCAAGAAGGATTCAAGTTGGTTGCATAATTCAAAAAAGAGAGTTGAGGTGGAGGAGAGAGAGAATGAGAGAGGGGAGAAATAAAGGGATGATGCTGGTCTCGCTTGGACCCTGGAGAGAGAAGGAAACCACAGGGCCAGCTGAGGTCCCTGCTGTGCCAGAAATTAACCCTGGAGTTTTTGGGTATCCTAGGGAAGGGGTTGGGCAGTTAGGGCACGGGGCTTACCAGGGGGACTGTAGACATCAGATATTTACTGAGTGGCCTGTTAACAACTGATGTGGCTGCTCCAGGACGTATTAGCTGGATGTCAGCTGTGGAGACACAAGTGGGGGAATGCGGTCAGAAGGAAAGAAAGAAAAAAAACGATTTAAGCACACGGTGGATATGTATGCACACAAAAGCAGCCCCATTCCTGTAGGGACCTCTGTTGAGGGAAGAGATCAATATTAGCCCTAAATTTACCTGCTGGGGTGACTGGATGAGCCATGGGTCAAGTTCAACATCATAACTGGTAGCCAGGGACTGATGCTCCCTGTGTTATTCAGACAAGTTTGGTTGGAAATGTATTTTAGAAGATTCTCAGACCACATTTAATACTTTGAGATTTCTCATGAAAATCCCACTTCCTTTGAAACACTGGATGGTTTAATAACATGGGGCCTCTGTTCCCACGCAGCAGAAATGAGCCTGAGCTGAGTAGCTGCTGCCCCTTTAAATGTTGCCATGCTCCCCTTTCTGCCAAAGACTACACCTCCTATTGTCTGATGTGATTGTGAGCATTCTCAGTCACTAAGTCGTGTCTGATTCTTTTTGACCCCACAGACTGTTGTAGCCTGCCAGACTCCGTCCATGGGATTTCCCAGGCAAGAATACTGGAGTGGGTTGTCATTTCCTCCTCCAGGGCATCTTCCAGACCCAGGGATTCAACCCGTGTTCTAGAACCCAGGGTTCTATGCCGTGTCTCCTGCATTGCAGGCAGATTCTTTACCACTGAGCCACCTGGAAATCCCTGTTGTCTGACACTCAACCCTAAACCCTTGGATGTTATCTGTCTGCCTGTGGGTATTTGTCTCCTGTCACGGGACCAGCTGGCCTCCCGCAATACTTCCAGCTCCTCGAGTCTGTGTCTCGTGGCTGCTTTGTGGAGGGAGGAGCATGGGGCCTGGTGGTTGGCATGGGCTTTGGCACCAGACAGATCTGGGTTTGAACCCCCTGCCCACTGGCCACATCCCACTGTGTGACCCTGAGCAGACTAGCCAGCGTCTTTGAACTTCACTTCTCTCTAAATGGGACTGGGTTGTCCCTGCCTTCTGCCCTTGAGCGCGTGGTAGCTCTTAATCACCAGCTCCTGATGCAGGCTTGCTCTGGGCCCTGAGCCTCCTCTGCCTGTGTGTCAGGCTGAGGGCTAGGGATTAGTGCCCTCCAGACAGCGTGACCTGTCCTCGAGCCTGGGAGGGAGGCATTTCCCAGACCACAGACTACAGTCTTGGGCAAACTGGAAGAGCTCGCCACGCTCCCTCCAGGAACAGCCGTCCTGTGACTGATGGCAGGTGGTCTGTAAAAGCCCGGGTTCCCTGGCTGGGGTGGCTCTGTGGGGCATGTTCCACGTGTCTCTCAGAGTCACCTACCAGGATTGAGCCACGGTTACCCACAGAGCTCATTGCCGGCCCTCCCTGTCTCCCTTCCCCTATCCTTGCTTGTGTTTTTGAATTAGCTCACAGATCAACTGCTTTCACTCTGAGTTCTTCACTGAGGTCTGTCTCTGGGGGAGCCTGGCCTCCATCAGATGAAACCACTGACCCTGTGTGGTTTCTGCATGCAGGATCATTGACGTAATATACTTAATACAGCGCCTGGTGATGGCCCAAGCTCAGTAATACACAAGCACTGCCCCCAACACGTTACAGGAATTAACTCCTCCACTCTTCATGGTAGCCTTGCTAGAGAGATTCTAGGCTTCTCCCTGTTTTGAAGTTGGACAGTTGAGGTCTCAAGTGGTTAAGTGACTTGGCTAAGTTCATGGCGGGTGGAGCTGAGACACAGCCTGGATGGTCTGGCTCCAGAGCTCACCCTCCTTCTCACATAGTCCTCTTCCGCCAGCCATGGGTGAGGGCAGGAAAAGGGGGTGCTTGTAGGGACAGCTGGGACTTTGAGCCCTGAGGCCCCTCCTTGTGATCCCCCATCTAGCTGATGTGCACGCAGCCACTTTCTGCCCACACAGAGCCCCTCTGTCTGTCTTTGGAGGTTGCGGTGTGAAGCCCTTCCTTAGCTGCCAAGCCCAGCCATGGCGGTGGGTGGTTCAGCCGCCAGAGCACACACAGGTGGGCGTGTGGTCAGACGCCACTCAGCTGGCCTCATGCCACCTCTTCCTGGGTTTGCCGAACACCAGGCAAGTCAAACACCCCTGGCTGGCGGGTGCTGCCTTCCTAGAAACCACGGGCAGGCTGGAGTGAGGAGGGGCTGTGGGTTTCCCAGCCCAGGAACCCAGGTCCCTACTGAGCAGAAGCCAGGAACAACCTGAGGGCAGTCGTGCCTGGACTCAAGAGGCCAGAGGCCAGAGGGTGGGAAGGATGTGTGTGTGGGGGGTGGGGGACAGAAATGGGCACATTTGTATATTTTCCTTCTAGAGAGGCTTCTTTTTTCTCATACCCTGCTTCATCTTGGAGGGCATATGCTTGGCTGCACGGGGTGAGCAGCTGCAGAGAACTCAAGACAGTGAAAGGGTGATGTTTGCTCATGGAAGTCATCCTGCTGCTTCCGCTGATGCAGGGCCTTCATGTTCCGGAAAATCAAGACCCCAGAAAGCCTCAGGTGCCACCATCCTGGTGCAGGCCACCATCTTTTCTTACCTGGACTCTTCTTCCCTAACGTCTCCCTAACGACTCCACTTTCCTCCCCTCTAACCAGGTCTCCTTACAGAAGCTGGAGTGATGTCTTGGTTTCCGTTCCCCCGTGCAGACTCTGAGACCAGGGTCCAGTGCAGTAGTTCCTCTGGGAGGGGACCCCAGGAAACCCTCGTAGGGAAGATGAAAGTGAGACGGCTAGAAGGTGGCCAGCAGAGGGCATGTCATCAAACAGGTCACTGCTATGGGTGACTGGGGCTTGATCCACAGGAAATTTCTGAGCAATGGTATAAAGTGCAAGTTCAGAGTTAGCCCACCAAGAGGTGAGGAACACGAGGTACTGATAGCCAAATCTCCCCTTGGTCTTTGGTTGAGGGCTGCTCCTGGAGGTGTTAATTCCGTGGCATTTGGAGAAAGCCCCCCGGGCAGAGCCTATAGCAGCTGGAAGTTAGAGGGAGACCTCAGAAGTTCACATGCGACTGTTCAGGCAGAGAGCATAGTAAGTCAGACTGTCCCTTCTCCATTACAATAAGGCAAAGCATCTCAGTGCCCTCGATATCAGGAGCTTCAGGGCGCCACAGATCCGTCCTTGTCTGATATCTTCAGCCCCGCCTCTTGGCATGTGGCCTTGGTTAGTTTCTTCAGGCGCAGGGCCTCAGACAGGCCTCTCATCCTCCTCCCCGGGCCTCCACTCTCCCAACCTCCACATTCTGTTGTTAGCCTCTTTCTATTTCGTGCTAGCCTGTCTATATTCTTTCTGACTCCCCAACACAGTAAGTTCTATTTTATTTGTTCACTTCTGTCTCTCTGTTTTGGTCACATCCGCAGCGCCTAGCACAGGGCCAAGCTCTCGGTTGGATCCTGGAGAAGCAGCTTTTGAACGCGTGGGTGGAAGGATGAACAAATGAATGAAGGAATCCAGGGCCTCTGTATGAGTTGCTATTTAGGTGCTGCTGTGTTCTGCTTGCTCAAATACCACTCCTTCCTCTGGACTGAAAAGAATCCCACAGGCTTCTCCTTTTCTTTTCGGGTCCCGGAGATATAGAGGTGGAAGCCTATGTGACAGTCGTTTGTCCAGCCCTTGAGTGGGCACGTGATTAACTCGTGCTTCCAGAACAGATGATGGCATATGGCGTCGCCTGTCCCCCTCTGCAGCAGGCACTGTGCCAGCACTTCACACGTGTTGATGCGTGACCGCCCTGGGAGTGGACGGTATTTTTTAGCTCCATTCCACAGATGAGGAAACTGAGGTTTAGAAGGGCTAAGGAACTTGCCCACAGTAACCTGCGGCCTTAAGCGCTGGAGCTGGGATCAGATCCGCCGCAGTTTGACCACAGAGGGCATGCTTTTGCCCTCTTTGCTGACTCAGCTGACTCTGGAAAAGGCATTTCTTCTGGGTCTCTTCTGGATGAGGCTGGCCCATTTCCTTCCCAGGGGGCCGGGTTCAGTCATTTGTGACCCTGTGTGTGTGTTCCTTGTTTTGAGTGCAAATCTATGGTTCATGTCATTCTTCTCTGGCTTGGCATTCCTGAACATCGGGTGTTGTTAGAGAGGAGCCCAGATCCATGACCACTGTCTGCCTCTCAAGCTTCCAGCCCGAGACCTGAACTATAATTGTAGCACCTTTATGGGGTGCCCATGCATGAGCTCCTTCAAGTGCCACAGCAGACCCAAGAGACGGGTGCAGAGCTCCTTCCTCCTGCACAGACGGTGCGGCCAGCCACGGAGGGTGAAGCAGCCCACCCGGACAGGGGTGTTTAAGGGCGACATCAAGCATCTTTACATATACTTAAGAGCAGGGCCTCGATTAGGACGAGTGTGATCGGCAAAATTCAGAGATGGTCCCCAAGATACCCATCCCCTTAGTGTGAACTCCTGCCCTTGAGAATGAATGAGACCTGTAAATAGGATGGAATCTTATTTCAGTGATTAAGTTACCAATCAGTTATCTTTGGGTATTTTTATTTATTTGTTTTTTGATTGAAATATCCCCTGGAGTAGGAAATGGCAACCCACTCCAGTATTCTTGCCTGGAAAATCCCGTGGACAGAGCAGCCTGGCGGGCTCCAGTCCATGGGGTCAAAAAGAGTCAGACGCAACTGAGCACGCAAGCAAGCAAGCATGATCGACCTATAGCACTCTGCTAATTCCAGGCGCACAACCTAATGAGTCGGTATTTCTATATGTTATGAAATGATCACCAAGATAAGTCTAGTTTCAGTCTGTCACCATGCAAAGTTATTACAATATTATTGAGGTACTCATCAGTTAATCTGGGGTTAATCAGAAGGAAGACTCTCCCATTGGCCTGAACCAGCCAGGAGAGTCTTTCAAAGATGAAGCATCAGAGGATTTTCTTGCTGGCTTCGAGGAGTAAACAGCCAGGCTGTGAGCTGCTGTGGGTCAGGGAGGCCTCTGGAAGGCCCCTGAGATCTCCTTACAACCACGAGGAATGGTTTCTGCCAGCAGCCCGACTGAGCACAGGAGAGGAGCCTGAGTTACGAAAGAGATGGAGCACCTTGAGTTCAGCCTGAGACCCCAGGTAGAGTACCCGGCAAAACGGGATGGACTCCTGACCCACAGGAACTGTGAGTTAATAAGTGTGTTATGTTAAGCCACTGAGCTGGCGGTCATTTGTTATGCAGCCATAGAAGCCGAGTTCCTGTGGCAAGGGAGGGGCCTCCAGTGCAGACTCCTTCAGGAGCGCGCATCTCCGGTGAGCCTGCTCTGCACATCCTGACAGCCGACAGCACTTCCCTGCCTCGCCCTCGTCCTGCCTCTGCTTTGTCGTTCAGTCGCTCAGACATGTCCGACTCTTTGCGACCCCATGGACTGCAGCCCGCCAGGCTTCCCTGTCCTTCACCATCTCCTGGAACTTGCTCAAACTCATGTCCGTTGAGCTGGTGATGCCATCCAACCATTTCGTCCTCTGCAGTCCCCTTCTCCTCCTGCCTTAGCCTCTGCTTAGATTTCTTAAAAATCTTTTTTTTTAACTGTTCATATTCTTTGCCCCATTTTCTGTTGGATTGTTGGTCTTTTTCTTATGGAAAAAGAGCTTTTTTATAGATTAAGAAAGTCAGTCTTTTGTTTTCATTGCGTTCTGGTATTTCTCTCAGGCTCAACTGTCATCAAACTTTGTTTCTAGTCTTTCTGCTGTGCAGAAATTTTTAAAAATTGCTTTATGCTGTTAAACTTATCAAGCAATTTTTCATGACTTCTAGGTTAGTGTATTATGTTTTTAAGGACCATCCTCACTTCAGGGTTATTTTTAAAAAATCCTCCCATGTGTTTTTATATATTTTTGATCCATCTGGAAGTTATTTTGGAGTAAGAGATCAGGTGCAAAATAATGATTTTTTTTTTTTTTAGATGGCAACCCAAATGTCCCAGCACCATTTGTTGAATAATCCTTCTTTCCCCCAATTTGAAATGCTGCCTTTTCCATATAGCCAATTTCCATATGTACGCAAGTCTATTTGTGGACTCTTCTGTTCCAGTAAAGGGTCTGTCTATTTATGTGCCAGAATCACACTGTTTTAATTATCACACTTTATATTTTATGTTAATAACTGGGAATTCTTGGTCTCCTTGCTCTTTTTAAAGATCTTTCCCAATACTCCTGAATACTCTTCTCAGTCAGCTTGTTACTTCCTTTGCCTTCCCAAGTCCTCTTGGGACTTCACTGGAATCAAATGAAATCTGTGTGGACTAATATAGAGAGAATTTACATCCTAAGATACAGGGTCATTCTAGGCCAAGAACAGGTTGTGTCTTTCATTTTATTTCTGTTCCTCAGAAGCATCTTTATGTTTTCCTGAGCTGGATCTTCACTTTCAGGTTGGGATGATACTGATATTTCATCTTGTGACCATTGAAAAGGGCCTCTTTTCCTTCTATTATATTGTTACTAACTGAGGTTTCTGGACTCCTTGATCAACAGAAATTGATAAGAAGTCGGCTGAGAAGTTCAGGCACGGCTTTACTGGGGCTCGAGCTGTAGCTCACAGGAGTGAAAACAAGAAATTGTTGCCCTGGCTCTCTTCCCAAGGCAGGGGCGAGCTGGTCCCTTAAAGGGAGTGAGGGTGAAGATGTAGCTTACCTGCCCTGCCCATCCCCTCCATGGTGCTGTGAGCAGGGATCACAGCAGTAACCCTCCTTTTGCTCCCAGCTCCCCAGAAGTGGCAGTTGGTTTGTGACCTTTTTGTATCTTGTTGTTCATAATTTGCCCCATTGGGCCTGTGAGCAGTTAGTTTTAATCCTTTGTAGTTCCTTTTTTTAAAAAAAAAAAAAAAATTATCTATTTGGCTGAGCCGGATCTTAGTTGCTGCATGTGGAATCTAGTTCCCTGACAGAGGGTTGAAACTGGACCCTCTGCATTGGGAGCATGGGGTCTTAGCCCCTGGGTCACCTGGGAAGTCCCTGAGTCCCTTATAGTTTCTTTGGATTCCGCTCTTTGGGGCGGCATTTGTCCAGGTGCAAGCTAAAGCTCTCTGGAAAAGGGTCCCAGGTCCCAACCTGTCTCAACACGTTCTGGCCCGTAGCTCCTGGTCTGTGTGAACGATATTGTTTTTGTATCATATTTTGGTTACTGGTTACTCATTCACTTAATAATGCTTCTCACAGTTGCCCTGGGTTTTCCAAGTATATGGTCATTTCTTCTGTAACAAATGCACTTTGTGTTCTCATTGCCTCCTCTTTCATTTTTCTTAACCTCACTACAACCATGGTGCCTCCAGAGCAATGGTAAATAGTAATGGGATGCTGGACATGACTTGTCCCTACAGATTTGGGACAGTTTCTAGTGTTTCACCATAAAATATCATGCTGACTTTTGGCTGAAGAACTATTTGCTATTCTTGCCTTATTAAGAGTTTTTCTTGTCAGGAATGGATGTAAAAATGACATCAGATGCCTTTTGAGTATCAGTGGAGGAGGTCACAGATTATACACATCCTCTGTCTAATGTATTGATGTGGGGACTGATTTCTGGGAAAGGGATTCCCCTGGTGACTCATTGGAGCTTTCTTGGTTGGAACTGTACTTTGCTGTGGTGGATACGTCATTTCACAGGTGCTGGATTTTGTGTTGATGTGTAAAATTTAGAGTGATTTAGTCCTTTTAGCAGGGCTTCCCAGGTGGCACTAGTGGTGAAGAACCCACCTGTCAGTGCAAGTAGACATAAGAGACGTGGGTTCGATCCCTCAGTCGGGAAGATTCCCTGGAAGAGGGAATGGCTACCCACGCCAGTATTCTCACCTGGAGCATCCTGTGGACAGAGGAGCCTGGTGGGCTACAGTCAATAGGGGTCACAAAGAGTCCGACATGACTGAAGCAACTTAGCACGCACGCCTGCCTTTTTAAATAATAATTCTCAGACTATCTCCTCAAAGCCCACCAGCTGGTATATTCACCCACATCCAGAGCTGGTGCTGTGACCTCTGGCCTCCGGCTTGGGGCAGATGAGGCATCCAGAGGTTTCCCTGCCCAGGGCCTCCGGGGAGGTTACCCTCTGTCAGGACACAAGGGGAGCACTGCAGAGAGAGTCATCAGAGGATGGTAAGAGTCAGTGTGAAGTGACCCACTCCTCCTCACACCCTCACCTCCCCAAAGCCTCACGAATTCTCTAACAGACAGCTGTTCAGTGCGGGGCCAGCCTGCTGCCCTCCTTGGACAGAGATGCTGCCACCTCGGGGCTGTCTGGCAGCAAGCCGACCCAGCCAAGAGCCACCCTTTCAATCCAGAAGACCCTGGGCCCGTGACTGTCTCCAGGTGGGGGAGGGTCCTGCACAGGGGCCCCGGGCCACCAGGGGCAGCAGGCGGTTCTTCTGGAATCCACCAGACTCGGATCTGGCACTGGCTGAAGTCTTGGTCCAGGAGCCTGGTGGATGGGTGAGAGGACTTGGGTCACCCCTCATGCCCTGTGCTGGGCGCCTCCCAGACGTCCTCACCTCACAGCTCAGCCTGGTGTCCCTCTTGGCAGACTGCAGTGTCTTGTCCCACTAGATGCCCTGTTTGGGGGCCCCAGAGGCAGGCCTCCCCCTGTCAGGCTCATGTGAGGGGCAGGCTTTCAGTGGTCAGTCCTCATGTGAAGGCCTCCCCTACCATCCTTCCGGGTGGCAGCCAGCCATGCGCTTCATTCATTCATTCTTGCACTCCGAAAACCTCAGCCAAGTCTCATTGTACTGAAAAAGTGCTAGGAGCTGGGGATCCGGTTGAACCACATCTTCTTGGTATCGAGGCACTTGTGACCTGTAGTGTCACGATGTATGTGCCTGCCACCCAGTCCAACTCAGTGGTCAGAACCAGACTGCCCAGGTCTGAGTCTAGGCATCGCTGCTTTCACTCTGTGGGACCCTAGGCATGGTTTCTGGCCTCTGTCACTCAGTTACCTCGTCTTTGAAATGGAGATAATGACTGTACCTGCCTCCTGGCTGCTGGGAGGGTTAAGTGAACTGTGATAGGTAAAGCACTCAGAGCCCGATCCAGCACAGAGTAAGGGCTTCACAACTGTTAAATTAAACAAAAACCTCTTGAGCACACACACTGCTAGAAGGCCCAAACTGCAAAAGATGATCATTTTTTTCTTGGTAACTGCTCATTTTGTTAAAAAGAGGGAAGAAGAAATCCTGATGCCTTAGAATGTGGGAATGAAACCTAAGCCTGGTCCTGTTTGGCTGCTGCTGTTTCAACTGTTTCAACTGAATTGCTCTTCAGTGGAAAAAAGTTCCCAGAGAGCGTGGCAGATTATTCACTCTAGCACCTGGGCCGGCCAGCCCCCCCCCCGTTCAACATTCAAATGGGTGTACATCTGGGGGCACCAGCGCTGCCCCTGTCATATGGCCCGACAGTCCTTGTAGCTTCTTCTGGAAATAAGCACTGCATCCAGTTAAAATCCGCATAGAATGGCCTGCTAACAGGGAGCGTTTGGCCTGAGGAAGGGGGTTTGTCTGGTTGTGCCATCAGATGTGACATGCGGTTGGAGCAGTCGCTGGATTTCAGTCCTGCTAGAACCATCCTGGCATTTACTCTCCCAACCAGAGATGACTCGGCAGGTGGTATCCGTCTCACAAGTCTGTCTGGGCTCCAGAAACCAGGCCTTGCACGCACGTAGAGGAGAGTGGCTAGACCGTCATGACATGGCTTTATTTTAGACTGCTTCACAGGGCTATGGCCAGGGCTGTCAGAGAGAGGAATCCCTGAGATTCCTGCAGGCCTTTAGGCCTGTCTCTTCCAGGTCTCTCCATGACAGCCACCCTCCTCACCTTGTGTGGTCCCCAGTGAGGCCCGGAGGGAACATCAGGTTAAATAACTTCCTCGGGTCATAGAGTTAGGACATAGAGGAGCCACGATTCACCCCCAGATCCTTTGGGCGCCAAACCAGGGTCACAGACACAGCCCAGCTTGCAGGCCAAATTCCCCTCTTTTTTTTTTTTTTTTTTGTACAGTCCATGAGCTAAGAATGGTTTTAGCATTTTCAAATGGTTGAAAAGATCAAAAGAATATTTCATTACAGATAAAAATTCTATGAACTTCAGATTTCAGTGTATGTTAATACAGTTTTTTTTGGGGGGGGGGAACATGGCCACGGCCATTTGTTTGCATATTATCTGGAATATGTACAATATGCACAACTCAGGCAGAGTCGGGTAGTTGTGACAGAGACCGTATGGGCTGCAAAGCCTAAAATATTTACTGTCTGGCCCTTTGTGGGAAAAGCTTGCTGATCTCTACCCTAAACCTCTGTGCAGGCGGCCTTGGAGGGCTCCTGCCGAGGGCAGGCCTACATAGGAATGTGTGGAGGACTCCACCCCTTGCCAAGTTCGAGGACAATATGGAGAAATATAGGGGCGTGTTACTATCTTCGAGTGGATGTAAAAACTGTCGGAAGGTTGGGAGGTCTCTGGGGGCGTGCCACAGGGTTCCGTCCTCAGCCCTGTCCTGTCAACACTTCTGTAGGAGCCAGCGAGGACTCGGGGGCTCTGGTGGACCCAGTGGAGCGCTCTTGTCTCTTCTGCACAGGGCCCTGGTGTGATTCCCTTTCTCCCCGTTCCTGGGCTCAGAGGTCAGTACATCACCGTCTTCCCGTGGTGGCCTCTGGACAAGGGATGAGCCTGGGTCCAGATTTGGTCCAATCAGACTGAAAGGAAGGGCTGGCTGCTGTTCCATGATTGTTGGGGGAGGGCTTCTCTTTCCCCCTCCCCTCCTTCCTGTCTCTATTTCTCTCTCTGTCTCCTTCTCTTTGGACATGAACAGGGAAAAACATGGGGACCTCCCAGGTGGCTCTAGTGGTAAAGAACCTGCCTGCCAGTGCAGGAGGCATAAGAGACACGGGTTCAATCCCTGGGCCAGGAAGATCCCCTGGAGGGGGCATGGCAACCCACTCCAGTATTCTCGCCTAGAGAATCCCATGGGCAAAGGAGCCTGGCGGACTACAGTCCCTGGGGCTGCAAAGAGTTGGGCACAACTGAAGCGACTTACCACACTCACAAGGAAAAACACCCACAGGGGCCACCTGCAGGTTTTCCGAGACAACAGAGGGATGTCCTTAACATTGTGGGGTAAAGTGAAGAGCAGAAAGAAACCTGAGTCCTTATCATGACAATGGGAGCTGCTTTAAGGTGCCCCCCAAGCCTGTCCTATTGCAAGGCTCTTGAGGCTTCCTGCTGCAGATCTTAATTTCCCCTGTGGTTAAAGTCTCTTCCAACCAGAATTTTCTGTTACTTGTGGCTGTTGTTATTCAAAGTCCAGGAAGCTAAAGCAGTGACTGTCCACCTCGGGGGCTTATCGGGCTCGCTACATGGACAGGGCTCTGGCTGTTTGTATCATGGCCAAGCCTGGCCGGTCCTCCAGGCTAAACATGCCTTTTCTGTGGTGTCAGTGATGTCCTTGGTCCACTGCCCCTGGAAACACTCCATGATGCGGCCTTACAGAAGGGCCCTCAGCCTGTCTGGGGCAATGGTCTAGGCCTGGGGTGGGACTTCTCCGCACCAAATTGTTGTGAAATGGGGAAAATAATGTTTGGGGACAGTAGTTGGGACTGTTCAACACTGTCTCATTTCTGGACGTCTGGTTTCATGAGGTTGATTGGTGAATAGAGCTATAGTTATTTTCTGGCTTGTGTAGAAGGAAATCAATTTTGTATTTCTTCAGAACACACAAGAGTTACCTCCAAAGGGATGTGGAAATGGTGTGAGACCTTTCATTGGCCGGCGCTGAGCAGAGCTGTGCTGAGTGGACTGTGAGGTCGCTGGCCTGGCTTTGATGCGTGCCGCACCTGGGGGCTGTCATCTGTGTGTTCCCTGCCCCTGGTCCCTCTGCCGTGTGTGGAGAGAGTTTGGCAGAGGGAGACAGGACGGTGGAGCTGGCTAAAGCTGCACCAGGGCTGCGGCTTGGGTTGGCTGAGAGGCGACCACAGATGAATAAGAGAAACAGCTCCGGTGCCTGCCTGCTGCCGCCTCAGGAGGACAGTGGGCTCTGAGACTTCCGGTTCCTTCTTTTCTTTCTTCACTGTTTTGAAAACTCCTCTCCAGCCTCAATGAGTGTAATGATGGGGACCTCATTTGACCTCCAAGTGGCTCCCTCTCCCTGACCTTCAGGGAGGCAGTGGAGGACATCAGAGAGTGCTGGGCTCCAGCCAGGCAGACCTGGGTTCAAACCCCAGCTGGACTACTTCCTCGTGTATGACCTTGGGGAGGTCTGGGCTCCATGTCCCCATGTGTTATTGGGGCAATAATATCTCCCTTGCAAGCCTGCAGTGAGAATTAGATGAGACAGAGAGGCAATGATGTTGCTGGTCCTCTGGGTGGTGCCTTCTGAGCCCACCAACTCTCCAACCCCAACTGGGTGACTCTATCCCCCTGGAGTCAATGTCAGATTCCACAAGCTAAGGGCTCAGCTCCACAGGACTCCTGATTCAGATGCCAGTCACGAGTCCTGAGCCCCCCGTACTTCTGGCCAACTGGCTAAAAAATCTGGGGTTCTCATGACTGTCCCAACCCTGGGTTCAATAATCTGCTACAGTGGCTCACAGGACTCAGGAAAACACACTTCAGTGGTCTGGTTTATTATAAAGGATGTCAGTGAACAGCCAGTAGAAGAGGTATGTGCGGTGAAGTCTGAAAAGGCCCCAAGTCCATGACCCCGTATGTGGAGTTGGGGTGCATCACCCTCCTGGTGGGTGGGTGTGTTCTCCCTAGAATATAGTTCAAAAGTTTCTATAACCCAGTTTCCAGCTCCCCTCCTCTTCCCTGAGGTTGGAGGGTCAGGTGGAAAGCACCTACTCTCTATTCTTTGTCCATCTAACAATCAGCCTGAAGTTATCTCAGGGCCCCATGAGTCATCTTATTAAACTCTGATGTGGTCGGAGGGTTTATTATGAATATCAAAACGTACTCATATCACAGAGCCAATTGCAGGGGTTTTAGGAGCTCTGTGCCAAGAACCAGGGACAGAGACCATCTCTCATGATCATCTCTGAGGGAAAGACTGTGTCTTTGTTCCCACTTTAGCCATGCAGTGTAAGATGAGTCAGGAAAAGGAATGCTCTCCTTCCTGACTCTGATCCAGGCCTCCTGCAGGGTGGAAGTGCTGTTTGAGAGTCAGGAGCTGCCTGGACAGTCATTAAAATCTTTCTATCCCCAAAAAAGGAGAAATCCCTATGGTAGCATTTGCTGCTTCAAGAAAAAGTGGTCACGTGTGAGTCTCCCTAGGTGGACGGATAGTCTGCACTGGGAGGCCCCAGGCCGGAGCTCAGGGCCAGTAGTATAGGTTAAACAGCAGCAGGACTTCCACTTCAGGGGGCCTGAGTTCAATCCCTGGTCAGGGAACTAAGATCCCACCTGCTGCATGTTGGGTGGAAATCCATGCAGTGTGAGTAAGCCATTCCGGTGCAGGGTGAGCTGGCCAGAGGAGCAAGCAGAAGCCCATCACAGCTGGGGGCCAGCAGCTGAGCTCACCAGGGCAGAGATCCCTGAGGGTGGCCCCAGGGCTCAAGAAGCCCGCGTGCTGGACATGGTAGACCGCCCCCCTCAGAGGACGGTGCCCCCACAGGTGCATGACCGCCTGGATCGCTACTGCTGCGGCTTCGAGCCTGAGCCCTCGGACCCCTGTGTGGAAGAGAGACTCCGAGAGAAATGCCGGAACCCCGGGGAGCTGCGGCTGGTCCACATCCTGGTATGTCCCTGGGTCACCCCAGACTCGGGTCTTCCTGTCTGTCCATCAGCAGACGCTGGTGGCGAGGGTCAGGGGTCACGTGACTCTGGGTGTCACAATCCTGTTCTTTTCGGCAGGAAAACCCTTTGAATATTTCCAGGAAGCCTTAATATATAGAAGGGACAAAAATGAAGCTTGGAGTATGTGGTTGAGGAGGGGATGGGCTGGAGCCAGTGTCACCAACCCCTCTGTCTCCTAAAGACTCCAGGGACGCCCTCGGGTCCTGGCAGCTGAGTGTGGTATGTGTGTATCTAGTAGGGCATCCTCATTGTGCCAGTAAACATGGAAATTATGACCTGGAGCGGGGCAGGGGCCCTCCAAGGCTGCATGTCTGGTTGGTGGCAGTGACAGGGATCTGTCATGGACCCTATTGGCTCACAGGCTGGGGCTGTTGGGAAACACTGCTTCCAGTGAAAACTAGAACCCAGGGTGGGAAGCCTTGTGCTGAGACCATCAGCGAGGGGCTGGTGGGGCAGAAGAGCTGCTGCTCCTCCAGGAGGGGCAAAGTTCCACCCTGGGGAAGGGCTGCTCTGTCTCCCTCAGTGAGGCTGGTGTCCTCGCCGTCCCCCCTTGGCCATGGAGCATAGCCATCAGATGGTGCCTGGGACTGAGCATCAGGCCGCCCGGCCTCAGGCTCCTCACCCCTTCAGTCGCCAAAAGAGAAATCAACGCCTCCACTTTGTGGATTCACCAATGGTGTTGCCACTTGGGGCTATGGGTCCAGGTTCGAGCCAACCAGCTATTTACTAGCTGTGTGACCTTGTGCAAATTACCTAACTTTTTTGCCTCTGTAAAATGGGGCTGGTATTAGTGGCCGTTCGCCCCAGGGTTGCTGGGCGGGTTCACCAGACATGGTGCCTGGCCGCCCTGAGCACAGCACCGGGTGGAAAGAGCTCACTGCTCTGTGTGGTGGGGGAACCAACTGGGCGAGGAGCAGGGTGCATTGTGTGACTGACAGCTTAGGGGCCCCTGAGCCGCTGCACCCTGACAGAGCCCTGGGGCACCGCGTCCATCTTCTGTCCCTGTCCATCTTCTTCCCCGAGGTCCGGAGCAGTGACCCCACTCGTCTGGTCTACATTGATAACGCTGCCCACCTTCAGCACCCGGAGCACAAGCTGAACTTCCGGCTTCTCGAGGGCATCGATGGGTGAGCATCGAAGGGGCTGGGCAGAGGTTCAGGGACTGAGCTGAGCGGCCCTGTCGTAGACCCCGCGGCCTTGAACCATGGCTCCCGAGAAGTCCACTGTCCGACAGATGGAAGCTGTTTGATGAGCCTCAGGAGGATGTGGGGAGTCCTGGGAAAGCTAACAGGCAGTGGGCCCTTGAAGTCCAGGATGGCCCTGGTATCCAGAGCACAGCATGAGATGCCCTGCTGGGGAGTGGGCAGGCCGAGTGGGCAGGCTCCCTTGCCTGGCAGGGAGCTGGCCGGGTAGCCACCTTCCCTGCTCAGTCCTGCCACACCTCGGCCTTCCCAGGGCTCCTCCTCACTTTGCTCAGGCCAGCAGAGTGGATTCGCCCTCTTGGGGGGCTGGGACCCATTGAAAGCTTCATCCTGTGTCTGCTGTCACAGCAGAGTGGGTGGAAGAGTCCCCGGACAACTAGTCAGCAGGTGGTCCCCGGGACTTTGTGGGTGGAAACTCTCTAAGCGGGCTTTTGCCCTTCTTCTCTTTCCGGGGCTGGGGGACCTTCCTCCAGGTTTCCTGAGCCTGTCATGAAGGTTCTGGAATCAGGGTGTCTACAGAATATGCTGCTCAAGTCGCTGCAGATGGACCCAGTGTTCTGGGAAAGCCAAGGTGGGAGACAGGGCCTTCAGCAAGTCCTCCAGACCCTGGAGCAGCGAGCACAGGTCCTGCGGCACCACATCCGGACGTACAACCTAACAATCTTCCCGGACTAAGGCCCGTAAGCCCCGCCCAGCCCCACCCCAAGTCCTGGAGGGACTCGTAAGCCCCGCCCACCCCACCCCCTCCCCGTCCGCCAGGACTCACCTCACCGCAGGCGAGTCACTCACTACACGACCTGAGGGGATAAGCACCCATCCTCATGGCCACAATTTCTTGTGTTGAAAATGTCTCGAAGACAAAAGGGAAAAGTCAGAAACCATGAGGGCACCATGGACGCCGTGGGATGTGTCGCATGCTTGGGCTGGTGGAGGAGGTGATGGGTGTTGGGTTTTCAATCTCATCACGTTCCTTTCTGCCAGCTCAGCTGGCTGATTATTCTCCTGCACCAATAAATACACAGAATGTTCTATGAACTGCTCCAGATACTGTAAAGTCATGCATTGCACATGCACACGCAGAGCTGGACAACTCTGTATGTGTGTGTGTGTGTGTGTGTGTGTGTGTGTCTGTGTGGGTGTGGGTGTGTGGGTATGCATGCATGGTATGTGGACCTGCCCACATGCACACGTGATATGAGCCTCATCAAGGATCTTTACTGAATTGTACCTGTGGCCCAGAATTACTCTGACTGAAAGTGAACTCAGCTCTTAGAACCCTGAGCCTTTTGTCTCTATAGCCTTTAGATGTTCAATTTTTGTTCATTTATGTTTTGGTTTAAGAATTGTAAAAGTAATACATGCTCACTAAAAACAAATTCATATATAATAGAAGCGTACAAGATAAAAAGTGAGAGCGTCTGGAGGAAAGTTACTTTGGCACTTCCTGAACGAACTTACAGCCGAATACTACGTTCTGTATTTGCGGTCTAGTTGACTCAGTTCGTTCTTATGACCTCAAGGAACTCCCATGCAGGGGCATATTATGTTTCATTTAGCTGTTCTCATCATGGTGAACATTTAGATGGCTCTAACTTTTCACCAATTCTGGACAATGCTGCCACGAACATCTTTTCATGATGTGCAGTTATTTCTGCCGGCTATATTTCCATGAGTGAGCAGAAATGGGCTAATGGGCATTCTTTATTTTCAGAGAAACTGCCAAATTCCTTTCAAAATGGTGGTGTCAGTCTACATTCCTAACCAGAAGGTAGGGGGCTAATTGTTCATTACACCTCATCATCACTTGATATTCTCAGACTTACTGTTTTTGTTCATCTGATAGGGAAAGCTATTTTTATTTTTTAATGAAGGATAGTTGATTTACTATCCTTCAATATTGTGTTGATTTCAGGTATACAACAAAGTCATTCAGTTATATGTATTTTTTTCTTCAGCTTCTTTCCCATTATAGGTTATTATAAGATACCGAATATTATTCCCTGTGTTATACAGTAAATCCTTGTTGTTTATGTGTTTTATGTATAAAAGTTTGTATCTGTTAATCCCAAATTTATCCCTCCCCATCTGCTTTCCCCTTTGGTAACTGTAAGTTTGTTATTATATCTGTAAGTTTATTTACAATGTCTGCTATGTTTACTATGTCTATTTCTGTTTTGTATGTAGATTCTTTTTGTGTATTATTTTTTAGATTCCACATATAAGTGAAATAATATTTATCTTTCCTTCTCTGGCTTACTTCACTAAGTATAATATTGTCTAGGTCCATTTGTAGCTGCAAATGGAAATATTTCATTCTTTTTTATGTCTGAATAATATTCCATGGCATTTATTGATCACGTCTTAAACCAATCACCTATTGATAGGCACTTAGATTTTTTCCATCTCTTGCCTATTGTAATCATGCTTCTATGAATACTAGGGTGCATGTATCTTTTGGGATTATAGTTTTATCTGAATCCCTGGAGTGGGATTGCTGGATCATATGGCAACTCTATTTTTAGTTTTTGAAGGCCCATGCTGTTTTCCATAGTGGCTGTTCCAATTTACATTCCCACCAACCCTCCCAAGTGTAGGAGGGTTACCATTTCTCCTCACCCTCTCCAGCATGTTATTTGTAGACTTTTTAATGATGGCTGTTCTGACTGGTGTGGGTGATATATCACTGTAGATTTGATTCGCATTTCTTTCTTTAATGATTAGTAATGTTGAGCATCTTTTCATTTGCCTCTTGGCCATCTGTATGTCTTCTTTGGAGAAATGTTCTTTTAGGTCTTCTGGCATTTTTTGATTGGGTTGTTTTTGTTGTTGTTAAGTTATATTAGCTATTGGTATATTTTGGAAAGTAAGCCATTGTCAGTTGCATCATTTGCAAATATTTTCTCCCGGTTCATAGGTTTTTCTTTTTTTTTTTTATGGTTTTCTTTGGTGTACAAAAACTTATAAGTTTGATTAGGTTGGATTTGTTTATTTTTGTTTTTATTTCTGTTGGCCTGGGAGACTGACTTAAGAAAACAGTGGTGTGATTTATGTCAGAGAATATTTTGCCAATGGTCTCTTCAGGAGTTTTATGGTATCATGTTTTATGTTTAAAAAGGCTTCCTGGGTAGCACAGTGGTAAAGAATCCTCTTGCCAATGCCGGAGATGGAGATGTGCATTCAATCCCTGGGTCGGGAAGATTCCCTGGAGGACGAAACGGCCATCTACTCCAATATTCTTGCCTGGAGAATCCCATGGACAGAGAAGCCTGGTGAGCTTCAGTCCATGGGGTCACAAAGAGTTGGACATGACTAAGCAACTGAGCATGCATACATACATTCTAAATACAAGTCCATTGTCAAATATATGTTTTCAAATATTTTCTCTCAGTCTGTGGCTTGCTTTTTCATGCTCTTAACAGTGACTTTTGAAGAGAAAAGTTTTTTTGTTTTGATTAGGTCCAGTTATTAATATTCCTCTCTTAGATATTTTATAGGGTTTTCCAAGTTATTCTTCTAGAATTTTGATACTTTTTTTATCTTTCAAGTTCTTATGGCTTTTAATTTATTGGCATTAAATTATTCGTAACTCTCCTTTATTTTAAAACTATATTTATTTCGTTGTGCCAGGTCTTAGCTCATTGTGGCAAGTGAAATATTTTCAGTTGTGCCATGTGGGATCGTTAGTTGTGGGATGCGGGATCTAATTCCCTGACCAGAGATTGCACCCAGGCCTCCTGCGTTGGGAGTGTGGAACCTTAGCCACTGGACTGCCAGGAAGTCCCAACTTTTTCTTATCCGTCTTTTAATATTTGTGAAATCTGTATGATGTCACCTCTCTCATAGTATTGGTAATCTTTTAATTTTTGTTTTTTTACTGCTCAGTTTTGCTAAAGGCTTATCAATTTTATTGATATTTTCACTGGTTTTTCTCTCTTGTTTTTCTGTTTTCTGTTCCTATTTCTACTGCTCTTCTGATCTATAATTTCCTTCGCATCTGCTTACTCTTGGTTTAATTTGTACATTTTTTTAAAAGTTTTTCAAGGTAGACACTGAAGTCATCAATTTGAAAACTTTTTTTAAAACACCTAGGCCTTTAGTGCTATAAACTGCTCTTTACTGTTAGTGGCATCTCACAAATTTAGAATGTTGGGTTATTGTTTTCATTCGCTCATATTTTCTAATTTACTTTTTGATCCATGAATTAATTATAAATGTGTTATTTAGTTTTCAAAAATTGGGGAATTTTCCCAGTATGTTTCCATCGTTGGTTTCCAATTTAATTTCACTTTGTTGAGAGAACCTACTTTTAACCTGAATCCTTTTAAGTTTATTAACTTATTTTATGTACCAAAATATTGTCTGACTTGATAAATGGTCTGTGTGCATTTGAAAAAATGAATATTCTACTATTTCAGGGTATTATTTAAATATCAGTTAAATCAAATTGGTTGTTTTCTACATCTTTATTGATAAATCTTCTACATTTTTACTTACATATTCAAGTCTTTTACATTGTCAGTAATTCTGTCTTCTCTTGTTGTGCTAATTATTCAGAGGGAAGTTTGAAATCTCTCAGCCCCATGAGAGCTCTGGGCACTCTTCCCTCCAATCCCTTTAGGTGGTTCTTTCTTTGGCCTGTGGGAGTTTCCTCATACACATACACTGATCAATATTCAACCAAAAATTTAGCGGGGGGGGGACCCTCTCCTAAGCTCTGGAACTTTCTTTTTTTCCCCTTTATTTTATTATTTCTTAAATTGAAGTATAATTGATTTACAGTGATTCAGGAATACAGCAAAGTGATATATGCATATATATTTTTTCTTTTTCAGATATTTCCTTTACAGGTTATTACAAGATATTGAATCCCTATACAGATGATCCTTGTTGTTTATTTTATACATTGTAGTGTGTATCCATTAATCCCCAATTCTCAGTTTACCCCTCTCCCCCTTTCCCCTTTGGTAACCAGGAGTTGTTTTCTCTGTGAAGCTATTCCTGTTTTGTCAATAAGCCCATTTGTGTCTTTTTTTTTTTTTTAGGTTCCACATATAGGTGATGGACTTGTCTTTGTCTGACGTCACTCAGTATGGCCATCTCTAGGTCCATCTGTGTTGTTGCCCATGGCATCATTTTATTCTTTTTTATGGCTGGACCTCTGAGATCTCTGTTCTCCAGTACTCTGCCCTTTGAACTCTGGCTACTCTGACTACCAAGACTTTCAGCTCTTTCAGCTCAGAACTCAGCCTCGTTTTCTTTTCTTTGGCGCTGTGGGCTAGAAACTCTCCATGCAGTAAGATGGGGAAATCGTAAACTCTGCCTCATTTAATTCTCACTGTGCGTCATTAAGCATGCCTGATGTTTTCAAACTCACTGTTTCATATGCTTTGTCCAATTTTGTAACTATTTCAGGCTAGAGGATAAATCTAGTTCCTGTTACTCTGGACTGGAGCAGAAATCCTAACATCAGCTCTTGACTTCATGACTTCTCCCACTCTTTCTCACTCTGACACACTCTCTGCCCAACAGCTATCTTTTCTTTCTTTCTTTCTTTCTTTTTTTTTTTTAAACTATCTCTTAAGTTTTAAAGTCAGATTATGTCACTTCCTAGCTTAACAATCTTCAGTGGCGCCCACTGCTCCAGAACAGAGCACAGCTCTGGCTTGAGCACAGCTCACACAGCACTGCATGGCATGTTTCATGCTTCCCTCTTCAGCTTTACTTCCCTCCAACTCCTCCTGTTGCTCTTTGACCTCTAGCTTTAATACTATGGTCTCTGGTGCCTCAGGGCCTTTGCATATGATATTTCTTCTGCCTGAAATTCTCTTCACATATCTCTGCCATCTCTAGTTAGATAACTCTCACATCCTCCTCAAAGAAGCCCTCCATGACATCTCCAACCAGAATATGTTTTCCTGCCGTCCTTTCCCAGAGTTCTCAGTTCTTTTTTTCTACCTCCCTTTTCACGGATTTCATTACATCTTTGCATGCTTATTTAATCAGCATTGGACTTCTCTGCCAGACTTTACGCTCCAGGGGATGGCAGACAGCGTCTGCCTTGTTCTCCACTGCAGCTCCAGGATCTGGCACAGGGCTCCACACAGGGCGATGAGCGAGTGAATAAGGAAGGAAAAGCACGGCGGAGGCTGTCCACAGCCCCTCAGCCTTCCCCCCCGGCCCTGGTACAGTGAAAGCTTCTGAAGAAAAGTGCCTGGGATTCTCCATCTGAGGTCTTTCTCCACAGATGTGGTGCAGAAGGAGGTTGGGAGACTCCTAGAAGCAGTTCCTGCAAAATGGACAGGAAGTGAAAAGTAAAAGCCTCCGTTCACATCCTTCTCACACAAGATGACTGGGAGACAGATTCTCCTCAGTCTCCAGAGCTCGCCGGTGGGGCCCAGCCACTGAGTCCCACGGTGGTGGTGTGATTAATAATTCCCCCATATTACCTTTGTTAACTCCCTGTATCACTTCCCCAACCCTTGGCTAGAGCTTCCTAGTATTGCCTCTCAAACTGCTTTCCCTCAAATTCTTATTTTGGAGGAACCCGACTTAAGAGACTGATACAGCAAATGCAGGTCATGGGGAGTGACAGATTCTTGTAGGTGGGGATGATCCAAGTCATCAGTGTGTTCCCTGGGCTTCAGAAGTCTGATGTTGGAGAAGAAACGAAGGAGGGAGCTCTCTGCAAACCCTACGGGCAGGAGTGGGAAACGAGCAGGCTGTATTGGATTTCCTTCCCTGCTCCAGGAATGGAATGACTTTTCTGCTCCAATAAGCTGTCTGATTTGTTTCAAGACTTCTCCTCCCTCATCTTCAGGAACGATCTCCCTTCTCTGAGCATGATGACCCTTCACGTGCCAGTGAGACAGATCACCTGCCCTTCAGGTCACGTTGTTGATGTAAGCCTCAGTACTCTTCCTGCTCTTGCAAAATGTCTCTTTCACAAGCCAGGATCAAGTTCTTGACAGAAGAACAAAGTACGGAACACAGTAAATTCAAGGGTCTGGCCTCCACTCTCCCACCCCAAAGCAGGCCCAGGACTGGCAGTTTCTCCTGTGAACTAGAGAGTGGGTGATAGCAGTCTGATGAGAGCAGGACAAACAGACATTTTCCTCCAGAATTCTTTAGAATGTCTTTCAGATGATTGTCCCCTTCCAGCTTGGCTATGAATCAGGTAGATTTAGCCAGGCTAGAAGGGTTTTTCCAAAATTAAAGGAAGCAAAGCCAGCAAGCCTTCAGCCTTGTCTTTGATGAATGGAACTTGGCCCAGATGCCTTCTCTGAGGTTATATAGTCTGAAAACACACACTGAAGATCTACCCCAAATGCTGATACATATCCCAAGCAACGTGTTGCACAGGGTATTTGCTGAAGGAAGGGAATTGTTGAAGTCTGATCTTCCCCCTGTAGAAGTAGAGACCCAGAGCCCCCCTGAGCTTCTGTGGGAGACTCCCATCTGTGAGCAGCACTGTTCCAGGTAGCGTCTGGGTGAAACTCATCTTGCCTGTAGCTGGACCTCCGCCAATCAACTACTGTCATCGTCAGCAGATATTCTCTGGCTAGAATTTGTATGTGGTACACCGTGGATTGTTTAGGTAGTCTGAAAAGTAAAATAGAGTCTCATTGGGTAACTAAGCAAGTGAGCTCACCCGGGGCATCCTTGCAAGGCAGAGCCGTTATCCGTCTTGCTGAGTTTCTGAGGCTTCACCTGTATGTAATGCATTCTTCAGTCATACTGCCTTTGGGCAGTGGATCAAAAATTGGTGAAGGCAAATGGAGATACACAGCAGAAACCAAGTCAAGGACGACAGACAACTCTGGAGTCCCATGAAGGGCTGGCTCATCCAGAGGTTGCCCTAGATAGAGTCAGTGATGAGTGAAGTTAGTCATTTTCACCGAAAGACACTCCAGCAGAAGTGAAATGGACCACAGGAAGAAAAATGAAAGAGGAACACTTCCAGTTTTTTTTTTTTTTTACACTTCCAGTTTTAAAAAATATATATTTATTTAGTTTTGGCTGTGCTGGGTCTTCATTGCCGTGCGCAGAATTTCTTGAGTTGTGGGATCAGGGGTTACTCTTGAGTTGGGGTGCACAGGCTTCTCATTGCAGTGGCTTCTCTTGTTGCACAGCATGGGCTCTGGGCACTTGGGCTTCAGTAACTGCAGCACCTGGGCTCGGTGGTTGTGGCTCATGGGCTTAGTTGCTCTGCAGCATATAGAATCTTCCCAGACAAGGAATCGAACCCGTGTCCTTTGCACTGGAAGGCAGATTGATATCCACTCCACTGGTTTGGCTAAGAGATGGACCCCCCTCCCCCCGACCTACTCTCCTGCTCCCTGTCTCTACCCATCTCCTCCTTGGAAAGAGAACTTGCTAAAGTTATGGGTCAGAGCCCGACGTTCACTGAGACATTACACTTAGTGCAAATGCATGTCCCTGAATCCTTTCCTGCTGGAAGAAACAACTTGTGGTGTGTAAGCAGTTGCACATATATGAGAATGCATCTACAGTATAAATTTCTAGCAGGGGGATTTGTGAGTCAAGGTAAGTACATTTAAATTTTTAAATTTTGATAGCTATTTCTGAATTGTCCTCCCAAAAGGCTGCATCTCATGGCAGAGACTGCAAATAATCTACCCAATATCCATTCACCCTAATTCCCTTAATAATCAAAACATTATATTTTGGGGCCTTCCATGCTGATGGAGTGGCCAATGAGATGTAAGCAGAAGTTTTGAATGAGACTTCCTGGAAAGTCCTTTTTTGCTTTCTGTCCTTTTTCCTCTTCCTATATGGATCTCTGTTGTGATGGTAGGAGCTGCAGCAGCCTTCTTATGACCTTGAGGATAGGCAGTGTGTACTAAGGATGGGGAATCAAGAAGGCCAAATGAGTCTGGGTCCTTGAAAGCCCTGTTAGAGCTTTCAAACAGCTCTGGGCTGAGAAACTTCAGCAAACAAAGTCTTAATTGGTTTAAACTACACCAGGCTTCCCTTGTAGCTCAGTCAGTAAAGAGGTAAAGAATCTGCCTGCAATGCAGGAGACCTGGGTTTGATCCCTGGGTCAGGAAGACCCCCTGGAGAAGGAAATGGCAACCCACTCCAGTATTCTTGCCTGGAGAATCCCATGGACAGAGGAGCCTGGTGGGATACAGTTCATGGGGTCTCAAGAGTCGGACCCGACTTAGCGACTGAATGTATGTATAGGCTGCCCTTTGCTGCTAATAGCCCAATGTAGTCCCTGACTTATTCACATTGATTTATATTCTCATCTGTAGTGTATGATAGTACCTCTTCCCTCATACCACAGATAGTAAGTCATCTACTAGGTATTACAACCTACCCTATTTTTAGCATTTAATTAATTTTTTATTGAAGCATAATTGACATACAGAGTTATATTAGTTTCATGTGTACAGCATAACGATTCAGTATTTGTATATATTGTGAAATGACCACCACAATAAGTCTAGTTAATATGCATCACTATACATAGTTACAGAATTTTTTTTCTTTTGATGAGAACTTTTAAGATCTACTGTCTTAGCAACTTCCAAATATGCAGTACGGTATTAACTACGGTCACCGTGCTGTACATTACAGCCTCACGACTTATAACTGGAGGTTTGTATCTTTTGACTCCACTCACCTGTTTCACCTGCCTTCCACGCCCCAGGCCCTGGCAGCCATCAGTCTGTTCTCTGTGTCTAGGAACTTACTGGGTTTTTTTTTTTGGGAGGGGGTCCTGGATTCCACATATAAGTGAGGTTATATAGTATTTGTCTTTCTATGTCTGATTTATTTCACTTTGCCACTGTTCCCTATTTTTAATTCTTTAGTTTACAGCAAAATTATCTTTCAAGTAATTCAGGACATCAGGCAGGAAAAAGTGAAGTAAATCACTGGGTTGGAGATCTCAGGAGCAGCCATACTCAAGGTGTGTGTGTGTGTGTGTGTGTGTGTGTGCGCACGCTTAGTCGTGTCTGACTCTTTGGGACGCCATGCACTGTAGCATGCCAGGCTCCTCTGTCCATGGAATTCTCCAGGCAAGAATACTGGAGCGGGTTGCCATTTCCGACTCCAGGGGATCTTCCCGACTCAGGGATCAAAACCATGCCTCTTGTGTCTCCTTCACTGGCAGTGTCATTACCACTGTGCCACCTGGGAAAACGTTATTTGGGGGGCGTGCATTCTGAATGTCCAACTCTTTGTAACCCTATAGGTTGTAGCCCACTAGGCTCCTCTGTCCGTGGGATTTTCCAGATAAGAATACTGGAATGGGTTGGTATGCCCTCCTCCAGGGGATCTTCCCAACCCAGCGATCGAACCTGCATCTCTTATGTCTCCTGCATTGCCAAGCGGGTTCTTTACCACTAGCATTGGGGTGACTGCAGCTATTTGAGTAAATGAGACACCAGAGGAAGACAAGCCAGTGACCTAGGATGATCGTATAGGGTGTGGGGAGACTAGTTTGCTCAGTTAGGTATTTCCCAGGTGTGTGTACTGAAAGCACTGTTTTTTCTATGCAAAGGCATTTGCTGTGCCTTACTTCTCTCTCACATTCAGAGTAAAATCTTCTGGAAGCCTGGATGGGCAGGATGATTTAGGTAACAGTTACTGGCAGGAGCAAAAGGAAAAGGGCAGTGTTGGGGGAGAGAAGATGAAAGAGTGGGATGATGCTGAATTTGGCAAATTTTACATCTTCTTCCAAAACTTAAAGTTTATTAAAGGCAATAATTTGAGCTTCAGTTTCAGAAAAGTACTAGAATACATAGAAGAACTATACAAAAAAGATCTTCATGATCCACATAAGCACAATGGCGTGATCACTCACCTAGAGCTAGACATCCTGGAATGCAAAGTCAAGTGGGCCTTAGGAAGCATCACTACTAACAAAGCTAGTGGGGTGATGGAATTCCAGCTGAGCTCTTTCAAATCCTAAGAGATGATGCTATGAAAGTATGCCCTCAATATGCCAGCAAGTTTGGAAAACTCAGAAGTGGCCACAGGACTGGAAAAGGTCAGTTTTCATTCTAATCCCTAAGAAAGGCAATGCCAAAGAATGTTCAAACTGCCACACAATTGCACTCATCTCACATGCTAGCAAAGTAATGCTCAAAATTCTCCAAGCCAGGCTTCAACAGTATGTGAACCGTGAACTTCCAGATGTTCAAGCTGGATTTAGAAAAGGCAGAGGAACCAGACATCAAATTGCTAGCATCCGCTGGATCATCAAAAAAGCAAGAGAGTTCCAGAAAAACATCTACTTTTGCTTTATGGACTACGTCAAAGCCTTTGACCGGGTGGATCACAACAAACTGTGGAAAATTCTGAAAGAGATGGGAATACCAGACCACCTGACCTGCCTCTTGAGAAATCTGTATGCTTGTCAAGAAGCAACAGTTAGAACCAGACATGGAACAACAGACTGGTTCCAAATGGGAAAAGGAGTACGTCAAGCATATGCAGAGTACATCATGAGAAACGCTGGGCTGGATGAAGCACAAGCTGGAATCAAGATTGGGAGAAATATCAATAACCTCAGATATGCAGATGACACCACCCTTATGGCAGAAAGGGAAGAACTAAAGAGCCTCTTGATGAAAGTGAAAGAGGAGAGTGAATAAGTTGGCTTAAAACTCAACATTCAGAAAAAAAAGATCATGGCATCTGGTTCCATCACTTCATGACAAATAGATGGGGAAACAAGGGAAACAGTGAGAGACTATTTTTTGGGCTCCAAAATCACTGCAGATGGTGACTGCAGCCATGAAATTAAAAGACGCTTGCTCCTGGAAGAAAAGCTATGACCAACCTAGTGAAGTGAAGTGAAATCACTCAGTCGTGTCCAACTCTTTGCAACCCCGTGGACTATAGCCTGCAGGCTTCTCCGTCCATGAGATTTTCCAGGCAAGAGTACTGGAGTGGGTTGCCATTTCCTTCTCCAACTTAGACAGCATATTAAAAAGCAGAGACATTACTTTGTCAACAAAGGTCCGTCTAGTCAAGGCTATTGTTTTTCCAGTAGTCATTTATGGATGTGAGAGCTGGACTATAAGAAAGCTGAGCGCTGAAGAATTGATGCTTTTGAACTGTGGTGTTGGAGAAGACTCTTGAGAGTCCCCTGGACTGCAAGGAGATCCAACCAGTCCATCCTAAAGGAAATCAGTCCTGAATATTCCTTGGAAGGACTGATGTTGAAGCTGATACTCCAATACTTTGGCCATGTGAAGAACCAACTCATTAGAAAAGATCCTGATGCTAGGAAAGACTGAAGGTGGGAGGAGAAGGGGGTGACAGAATGAGATGGTTGAATGGCATCACCGACTCAATGGATATGAGTTTGAGTAGGCTCCAGGAGTTGGTGATGGACAGGGAAGCCTGGCGTGCTGCAGTCCATGGGGGTCACAAAGAGTTGGACATGACTAAGTGACTGAACTGAACTGAGCTGTGTCTTTTATAGTTATCATTCTCCCTCGAGAGCATTTAATTATCTCTACAAGTCAGTATACAGCAGGGGGGACTCACAAAAGCCCTAATTATTTGTTGCTGTTCAGTCACCAAGTCGTGTCCGACTCTTCACGACCCCATGGCCTGCAGCATGCCAGGCTTTCCTGTCCCTTACCATCTCCCGGAGTTTGCCCAAGTTCATGTCCATTGATTTATACCCCCTGCTTATCTGCAGGGAGTGCACTCCGTGGGAGAAATGGAATGTCCCCTCAGCAAACAGGGTTGTTGAGCCCAAATACTAGCAAAACGATGTAACGTGTCATCAGTGAACTGGGCAGATATAACCTTGAGTTAAAAACATACACTGGAGAAGGTTTACAACAATTCCCTTTTCTGAAAAGTAATGATTAAATTTCTAAAAGCATAGTTTTCAAGCCCTCCAAAACCGCACTCTGTGGCCTTAGCCAGAGAGACCAGCCTGGGACTAACGACTGAGTAGAAGGACTCTCATTCTCCGCCTCTCCTCTTAATCCAGCTCTCCCGGGCCTGCCCTGGCCTCGTTTTCTGATCTGGGCACAGATTCCATTGAGATTATCTGGCTTCCTGTTTCACCATTTGGTCTGAGCCTGCAGATTCTTTTTAAAGATTCTAATACAGAAGATGCATGGGTTTAAAACTGAGTACGGTAGAAGGACATGGCAACCCACTCCAGTATTCTTGCCTGGAGAATCCCATGGACAGAGGAGCCCGGTGGGCTACAGTTCTTAAGATCGCAGAGTCTGATTAAAGTGACTGAGCATGCATGCCCAGTAGACTATAGAGGTTGCTAGAGTTTCTCTCTTAATTTAACAAACATGCATTAAAAAAACAAACTTTTATTTGGGGGGATCATCCCGAATCAGGACTGCAGAGGGAAAGTTGCAAGGGAATGAGGGGGAGGATAAACATGGCAGGAATTTATATGATTGGTGGTGAGGAGGCAGATGGGCAAAGTGTCGTGGAGGTTTCCAGGCCCGGGAGGGTGTGGAGAAGCCGGGATGGAGTCACACTAACTGGCTTCCTCCCCTCCCTCCACCTGCCAGCAGCATGGCCCTGGGCAAAGTGTTTAATACTCTCAGCCTTTCCCATCTATAAATTGGGGACATACAGAATCTATTGCATAGGGTTGTGGTGAGGACTAAATGAGATTTCCATCTAAAGCCAAGCATAGCCTAGGTACTGAACAGATGGTGCCTCTTGTTATATAGTAGCCAGTCTCCAGGAAGGTCTTAGAGCAACCTTGTTGCTCAGTATCCGCACCGCTGCCTGATCTCTTTCCACACTGAATCAGCACCCACCTGCGTGACCAATAGAACACACAGATGGGACAGCACGTGAGGGCTCGGAGACCAGGCCACGAGAGGCGTTGTGTCTCAGTCTCATCTCGGCCTCTGCCTCGGTCTCTTGTACCAGTTGCTCTGGGGAACTGCCTTGCCACAGGGTCACTCAAGAGGCTGTAGAGAGAGGCCCACGTGCAGAACAAACTTTCCAGCCATGCGAACCACCCCTTTTGGAAGCAGATCCTCCAGCCTCACACAGCTTTCAGCTGACTGCAGTCTCAGCCAACATCCAATTGCAACTTTGTGAGAGACCCTGAGGCAGAACCAATCAGCAAAGTCACTTCTAGATTCTAGACCCAAAAAACTATGAGATATAATAAATGATTATTGTTGCTTTAAGCCAGTGCATTTCGGGGAGATTTGTTATGCAGTATTAGACAACTAAAATAGGAGGATATTGACTCAGTGGTAAAGAATCCACCTGCCAATACAGGAGACGTGGGTTCAGTCCCTGCGTTGGGAAGATCCCCTGGAGAAGGAAATGGCAACCCACTCCAGTATTCTTGCTGGAAAATCCCATGAACAGGAAAGCCTGGCAGGCTACAGTCCATGGGGTCACAAAGAGTTGGACATAATTTAGTGACTAAACAACAAACAGCCAGTAAATAAAGCACTTTTTTTTGGTGCTCCACACCAGACTAGTTTTAAAAACATGACTGGCTTGTAAAATGAAACATGATCCTTGTCTGCAAACTTGGTCCTAGGGAACCCACAGGCCATGTCCTTTGTGATCTTATCCAGAAAACTCTGCCTTGGACAGAACCCAGTCCCTCTCCACCTAGGCTGCTTGGTGCCTCTTTCCACAGCAGGCCATCCCTGGCTTTCTTGTTGAGAACCATAAATTCAACCTATGAGCTTTTTAAAAACTAAAAACAATGTAAACTCTAAATTACATGTTCATTCCAGGAGTGTGTGTGTATATGTATATATATACACACATATAAAATGAACAAGATGAAAATAAAAATTACCTTTAATCTCACCACACAGGTGATATCCTTCTGGACTCTTGCACAATATACTCTTTGTGTGTGTGTGTGTGTAATAAAGTTTTATTAAAGTATAAATGAGATAGACAAAGCTTCTGACATAGACATCAGAAGTGGGCAGAAAGAATACCTGCCTGTTAGTCTTTAGCTGGATGTTATATAGTTACTAAGTAAAAAGTAAAAGTAAAAAGTCGCTCAGTCGTGTCCAACTCTTTGCGACCCCGTGGACTGTAGCCTACCAGGTTCCTCCGCCCATGGGATTCTCCAGGCAAGGATACTGGAGTGGGTTGCCATTTCCTTCTCCAACAATATACTCTTTTTAAAAAGAAGTCACTTTGCCTGTTTTGGTACTTTTTAAAATTAAATACGATATAATAGTTTTCATTCCAATCCCTAAGAAAGGCAATGCCAAAGAATGCTCAAGCTACCGCACAGTTGCACTCATCTCACGCGCTAGTAAAGTAATGCTCAAAATTCTCCAAGCCAGGCTTCAGCAATACATGAACCGTGAACTTCCAGATGTTCAAACTGGATTTAGAAAAGGCAGAGGAACCAGAGATCAAATTTCCAACATCCGCTGGATCATCGAAAAAGCAAGAGAGTTCCAGAAAAACATCTACTTCTGCTTTATTGACTATGCCAAAGCCTTTGACTGTGTGGATCACAATCAACTGTGGAAAATTCTGAAAGAGATGGGAATACCAGACCACCTCTTGAGAAACCTGTATGCAGGTCAAGAAGCAACAGTTAGAACTGGACATGGAACAAGAGACTGGTTCCAAATAGGAAAAGGAGTACACCAAGGCTGTATATTGTCAGCCTGCTTATTTAACTTCTATGCAGAGTACATCATGAGAAACGCTGGGCTGGAAGAAGCACAAGCTGGAATCAAGACTGCTGGGAGAAATATCAATAACCTCAGATATGCAGATGATACCACCCTTATGGCAGAAAGAGAAAAAGAACTTCATCAACAGTCTCTTGATGAAAGTGAAAGAGGAGAGTGAAAAAGTTGGCTTAAAGTTCAACTTTCAGAAAATGAAGATCATGGCATCTGGTACCATCACTTCATGGCAAATAGATGGGGAAACAGTGGAACCAGTGACAGACTTTATTTTGGGGAGCTCCAAAATCACTGCAGATGGTGACTGCAGCCATGAAATTAAAAGACCCTTACTCCTTGGAAAGAAAGTTATGACCAACCTAGACAGCATATTAAAAAGCAGAGACATTACTTTGTTAACAAAGGTCCGTCTAGTCATAGCTATGGTTTTTCTAGTGGTCACGTGTGGATGTGAGAGTTGGAGACCATAAAGAAAGCAGAATGCCAAAGAATTGATGCTTTTGAACTGTGGTGTTGGAGAAGGCTCTTAAAGAGTCCCTTGCACTGCAAGGAGATCTAACCAGTCCATCCTAAAGGAGATCAGTCCTGGGTGTTCATTGGAAGGACTGATGTTGAAGCTGAAACTCCAATACTTTGGCCCCCTGATGTGACGAGCTGACTCATTTGAATGGACCTTGATGCTGGGAAAGATTGAGGGCGGGAGGAGAAGGGGATGACAGAGGATGAGATGGTTGGATGGCATTACTGACTCAATGGACATGAGTTTGGGAAGGCTCTGGGAGTTGGTGATGGATAGGGAGACGGCAATGGCAACCCACTCCAGTACACTTGCCTGGAAAATCTCATGGGTGGAGGAGCCTTGTAGGCTGCAGTCCATGGGGTCTCGAAGAGTCGGACATGACTGAGCGACTTCACTTTCACTTTTCATTTTCATGCATTGAAGAAGGAAATGGCCATCCACTCCAGTGTTCTTGCCTGGAGAATCCAAGGGACGGGGGAGCCTGGTGGGCTGCTGTCTATGGGGTCGCACAGAGTCTGAAGCAACTTAGCAGCAGCAGCAGGGAGGCCTAGCATGCTGCAGTTCATGGGGTCACAAAGAGTCGGACATGACAGAGGGACTGAACTGAACTGAACTGAATATGAAATATCTTCCAAGCATTAAGTGAATATTATTTTGAAACTTTCTCTTAACGATTTCTTAGATGGTCCATGATGTTTTTTAATCTGTCCTGTACAGCTGAGGACCTAAGTAATGTCCATTTTTTTTGTTTTTTGTTTCTTTTTAAAAAACTTTTTTGCTGCAGCCAGCACTGCAGGTAGGGATTGAAAGTGGTCGATGCAGTTTGAGAAAAAGAAACTAGAGACAGAATTAAAGTTTTAAAGATGGAACTGGGGAACTCAAGACCTCTTGGCTCAAGAGCCCTGTTCCTCAGAGCCACATCACTTTTATTTAGTGTCTTGGCAAGCGGAAGGTGTCTGTTGTGTTATGATGAAGCCAGCCTTCTGTGTCCCCAGTCATGTCTCCCATTTGATTGGTTACTGTAAACTATCTTTGTTATTTTCTTGCACAAGGGCTGTCACCTAGCTGAAGGTCATAGACTCACGTGTGCCTTTGGGAAAACATCTTAGTGTGTGCACAAGCAGTGTTCTGAACTTGCTCTGACATGGTGTACCAAGGTCCACACTTTGTTTTTCCTTAGCTTAGCAGGGCATGGCAACTCCAACTGATCAACTAATGTACTTTTACTAGGGTTATGCTATATTGCTGTATTTTGCTTTTCCCATGGTGATTTTCTCATGGCTTAGCCAGAGCAACAGGTGGCTGACTATTAACCCTTACATTGTTCAATTTTGAAATATTTACAGATTGATTCCCCCAACGGCTACATTTTACATAATTATAGTACAGTATCCAAACCACGTTTTGACACTGGTATAAAGTTGTGTATAGTTTGTGTCATTTTATCACATGTGTAGATTTGTTTAATCACTACCGCAGTCAGTCATCAGTAAATGTCATATGCAGCAGCCATCAAAGTGGGGAATGGTTGTCCTTCAGGGGCAGGTCTGTGGGATGGGATAGAGCAGGGGTAGGGGATTGGAGCGGAGGAATGGTGCTTTTGTATTTAAGTCCCCTGCAGTGTGTGTGCATGCTGTGTCCAAATCTTTGCGACTCCATGGACTATAGCCCGCCAGGCTCCTCTGTCCATGGGATTCTCCAGGCAAGAATGCTGAAATGGGTTGCCATGCCCTTCTCCAGGGGATCTTCCCAACCCAGGGATCGAATCTACGTCTCTTAGGTCTCCTGAACTGGCAGGCGGGTTCTTTACCTGATGCTTGGAAAGACTGAAGACAGGAGGAGAAGGGAAGAACAGAGGATGAGATGGTTGGATGGCAGCACCGACTCAATGGACATGAGTTTGAGCAGGCTCCGGAGTGGGTGATGAACAGGGAAGCCTGGCGTTCTGCAGTCCATGGGGTCACAGAGCGTCGGACACGACTGTGCGACTGAACTGAACTGAACACCTGAGAACCGCGCCCCCCTCCCAAGTATTATATATTTTTTAAAAGCATGTGAAAGTAGTATTTTGATTTGATAAATGACATTTGCTTGTCGGTTTAAACTTGCATTTATTATCGGGCCTCCCATAATTGTATAAACTTAACACCAAGCGACCTGGAGAAGGAAATGGCAGCCCACTCCGTTATTCTTGCCTGGAGAACCTCATGGACAGAGGAGCCTGGAGGGTCCATGGGGTCACAAAGAGTCGGACACGACTTACCATTGAAAAACACGAAGCGCGACTTCACTTCTCCAGGAGCAAACTACAACTCCCAGGATCCCCCGGGTCGAAGGAGCCGGCAACCATCGGACGCAAACTGCAATTCCCAGAATTCCGCGAGCCAAGGAAGAGGTCCGGCCTCTGGCTGAGGCGGTGGAACCGGCGAGCCTGCGCACGTGCACAGCTGACGCGAGGGGCCCGCCAGCTGGGCAGGCGCACGTAGGGCACCTGCGAGCCTGGCGGCGGTGACGGACCAGACGGCGCGGAGGAGCCTGCGCTCCCGTCCTGGGCCTCCACGGCTCCAAGCCGGCGGCCGGGGCAGCGGCGGGCACGGGTTCGCCCAAAGCCATCTCTGCGGAGGGCCGGCCTGGAAGCTTCAGCCCCGTGGAGCCCGGTCTGTAGGGTGCAGGTGAGGTGCGCGCGCTCACGGAGGGCAAGGGTTCCGCGACACAGCTGGGTTTGGAATTGAAGCAGCGGCCCTGCGACCTCTCCCCGGAGGATTGGAGAGGAGTGGAGGGGGATTTGCGGCTGGGAGGAGTGATGTGGGTTGGGGCCGAAGGAGGCGCGGGAGGTGGCGAGCGTGAGGGGAGGTGGACCCTCGAGGTCCAGGTACCGCGGGCCCCGGGGTGTCAGTTACAGACCTTAGCTCGGGGCTGGCACCGGCAGCCGGTTCCCACGCCCTTCTGCTTGGGAGATGGTGCGCATGAGGCGCGGGTGGCGGGGAGCCAGGCGAGAAGCACGGAGGGGTCCTGGCCCTCCCAAGCTTCCTGTGAAGGCGGTACCAGGACAGCCCGCAGGTGACCCCTGGGCTCCTTGGGAGCTCAGTACGGTGCCCACTGTGTGTCTGGTGATGACAGCCTGGCATCGCCTGCTTGACAATGCTGGGATAGCCTCAGAAGTAGGGACACAGTGGGCTTCGGTCCCCAACATGTGTGTAGGAGCCGGTCTCCTGATGAATATCCTCTGCTAAGGTCAAGGGCCCTCAGGCCAGAGTCCTGCCAGGTGGTGGGCAGCTAGGGTTGGCTTTCTTTATGCCAACCAAGTCTCAGAACCTACTTTTGGGGGAATCGAGAATGGCATGGGAATGGTTATGGGGTGAACTATCTCAGGATTTGGTGGCTCCGAGCACAGACAGAATAGGGTTTATTTACCAAATATGTTCTGCTACATGTGCAGGGCATTCAGATCTTGGCTCTCATTTACTAAGTGTGAGCCCTTGAGCAAGTCACTTATCCTCTCTGAACCTCTTATTTCTTTGCAAGACGGGGTTGCTGTGAGGATTAAATAAAATAATGCTTACAAGTTGGAAGCCCAGTGTCTGGTGCCCAGTGAACGTGCAGCAAATATTAGCATTTGTGGTCGCTATCAAACAGAAAATGTTAGAGGTGAGATTGGAACCGAGGTCTGTATCACTCGAGTTAGCTGCCCACTCTGACTCTCATGGATCTTGGAGATCTTTTCTCCAACTCATCCTTGCACATTACAAATGAGAAATCTGAGTCCCACTTGCCAGCAGAGCCAGGAAGGAGCACAGGGGAGTCCTCTCTTACCCACAGATGGACAGAGCATCAGATCCTGAGTCTTGGGCCCTGGGAGGGTGAGGAGAAGCAGAATGGGGATCCTCAGCAAAGGAGGTTGGGGTGCCGGGGACTGTAAGTGCAATTCCCCCGGACTGCAGCTGTGTGTGTGTCCTGGTGGCCTTGATGTGGCAGGTGTCAGAGCATTTTTCAAACTGACCTGGCAAGTTCTTGCTGTGAGCCTTGCTTTAGAAAATGCTTAGCAATAACATAGGCTTCTAGTGAATACTGAGCTAACCAGAAAATTAAATTATCAAATGTTCCAGTCCCCGAAGGTCCTTGTTATTCTCAATTGGTTGTCAGTGGATACTTTTCCCCCAGGTCTATCACCTAGTAAATTTTTTAATTGGATAAAATCATGAACATGAAAGGCAGAGCCCAAAAATGTCATCATAGGCTTTGAAACCAAACTTGGGTTTGAATCCCAGTCTCACCACTTGATAGCTGTGGGACAGTGGGCAGTTCTCTGAATAATTCTGACCATACGTCCTCAAACGTGGAATGAGATTGGTTAATACCTGTTATAGATTTGTAATAGGGAACAAATATATAATTCTTGTCAGGCACTTAGCATTGTTCCTGGCCTGGAGTCAGGGCCAGTGAATGGAAGTTATGGCATTATTATGGTTAATAATAATTACACAAAAATAATTGTCAGGCACTGTGCTTTGCCTGAGTTCTCTTTGAGTTCATAAAACCACCCTGTGAAGTCAGTATAATTGTTGGTTTTTCAGACTAGGAAATGGAGGCTTGCAGGGTTTAAGAATTGACCCAGGCAGACATAGAAGGACAAATAGCCACATGATACCACTTAAAGGATGAAATGTAGAATAGTCAGATGTATAGAAGCAGAGCGTGGAATGGTGGTTGCCAGGGGTTGTAGGGAGGGAAATTGAGATGGTATCGGTGAAAGGGTGTAAAGTTTCAGATAGACTAGAGGGCCGAGTTCTGAGAGCCCTGCTGCACAGCATACAGCCGTGAGCCTACAGTTCACAATACTGTAGTATATGCTTCGGATTTTGCTTTGAGGGTAGAGCTTACGTTAAGTGTTCTTATCACAAAAATGAGTAAATAAAGGGGCAGAGGAAACTTTTGGAGGTGATGGATAGGTTATGGCATAAATTATGGTGATGGTTTCCTGGGTATCTACTTATCACCACCCTTAGAGTGTTGTGTATGTTAATTACGTACACCTTTTCGTGTGGTGGAAAAATTTAAAAGAAGAATTGGTGTACGATAATGCAGCTGCTAAGTTTCAGGACCAGAGCTCACATCCTGGCATCTCACTCCAGAACCGGAGCCCTTTACTTCCCCTCCCCTGCTGCTTGGGGTCTTTACGGTTCTGGAAGCCCGCCTGTGACCTGGGGCAGCCTCCGGTGTTACAGCAGGTAGCCTCGGCTGCTTGGAGAAGAGGCAGGAGCCTGCAGCCTGGCGGAGGGTACTTCCTCTCCGTGTCTGAGGTTGGCCGAGGCTGGAGGGTGAAGCGTTAGCAAGAGGCAGCTGAAGGCCCTCTCGGCCCTAGCGGCTCTCATCATGGACCGCAGGGCCAGGGAAGGGCGTGATCTGGATGAGACCGGAAGCCTGGTTTGCAGAAGAAGTGATCTTGTCTAGAAGCTGGGAAGAGGCCTGGAGGCATGTGCTTCTTCTGGGCCTGACCTCTGCTTTGGGGAGGGGGTTCGCCTGCGGGTTTGAGGAAAGCCAGCCCCACTGCTTTCATCTTGGCCCCTGTCAAGCTCCCACTGCCCCTCAAAACCTTTTATAATATAAAGAGTTGGAGCAAATAATTTCTAAGGGCTCATGTAGCTCTAAAAATTGTTGGTTTTGTCATTCTAAATACGTGGGTTAACCCTGTCAGCACATTACCAGTGTGGGTGGGGTAACTGTCACTCCACTGTGCGCCCCACACCTCCCTCTGGGTGAGAGAATGACCACAGCTCCCTGAGCTACTTGCCTGGATGGGTGGGGAATGGTTACGCACAAGAAGCCTTGGGTTGCTAAGTTACAGCTGAGGGCCTATGGGTCTTTGTTTCCAGAGCTGTCCACAGCTGCTCTGCCCTTCTTGCATGAAGAGAACTCACAGCTCTGAGGTCTTTCCTGCTTTTCCATCACCGACTGTGCCTCTGTGTCTGAATTACTGCGAACCCCAGAATCAGGCACAAGCTTGAATTCTAGTGCTTCTGCTTGAGGACCTAGAGGAAAGTACTTAACTCCACTAAGCTCTAGTTTTTCATATTAAAAGAAAACAGAGATAACACAAGTACTTGCATTAGAGGGCTTTTGCATTGAGGCTTAAGTGGAAGTGGACAGAGAACGGGCTTAGAGTAGTGACTGGCACATAGTAGGTGCACATGAAGTAAGGTGGTGGCAGCATTAACCTCCACCCCCTGTCCAGAGGCCAGTATCCTCTTCCTGACATGTTTCAGAACAGCTGTCAATCCTTCCATGTTTTATTTATTTATTTGGTTGTAGCAGGTCTTCGTTGCAGTGTGCAGACTCCTTAGTTTTAGGAGTTAGGCTTGTGGGATCTAGTTCCCTGACCAGGGGTTGAACTCGGACCCTCTGCATTGGGAGTGCAGAGTCTTAGCCACTGGACCAGCAGGGAAGTCCCAGTCTTTCCATGTTGTTTGGCTTTGCAGGTCCTCACCTACATACTCAGCACCCAGGGTCTGTCAGGAAACCACACCTTTCACTCTGCCATTGGTGACTACCGTCAGTAGTCTTTTTTTAATTAATTAATTTTATTTTTGTCTGTACTAGGACTTCATTGCTCTGTGCAGGCTTTGTCTGATTGTGGCGAGCAGGGGCTACTCTTCGTTGTGGCTTCTAATTGTGGTGTCTTCTCTTGTCATGCAGGCACGTGGGCTCAGTAGTTGCAGTTCAAAGGCCCTAGAGCACAGACTCAGTAGTTGAGGCGCATGGGCGTAGTTGCTCCGTGGCATGTGGGATCTTCCTGGACCAGGGATCGAACCCGTGACCCTTGCATTGGCAGGCAGATTCTTATCCCCTGTACCACCAGGGAAGTCCCATCAGTACAGTCTTAACGCTAAGAGTTGTCTCTTTTCTCCACTTTGGAAAGCAGAACAGAGGGCCCTTTCCTGGCTCGGCAGTGGGTACTCAGCCCTGGGCTAGGCTTCAGGGAGGGGTTGGGGGCCACGTCTGCTGTATTGCCACCATCACTGTTGTTCCCGGTTCACACCGACACCCAGTGACAAGGAACACCCTGGGGACCTTCAGTAGTGGGGGTTTGTGGCAGGAATCAAGGCACATCCTGGGGGACTTCCGGAGTTACCAGGGTTAGGCTGGTCCCAGAGCTTCCGAGAGGAGTGACAGTGGCCCCTGTTAGGAGCCAGAGAAGCAGTCCAGCCTTGCTCCCTTCAGGAGTCCATTTCTCAGGAGACCGACCTCCCTCCCTGCAGGCCGGCAGGTGTGGGCATCTGGTAACAGCACCGCCACCACCACCTGATCTGACTTCTCGGGCATCTCCACCGGTGGCTGCTTTAGGCCCAGCCTCCGCTCTCTCATCCATTTAGCTGTGGCCTGGAGAACTGGGCTGCTTTTGTTTTGTTTTGCCACTCAGCATTATAAGTGATGTGGCTTGTGTGGGAAGGTGTGAGCTGGGGAAACTTTTCTCAAAGTGGGGCTTAGAATATGGCAGCCTTTTCAGTCTGCCCCAGGAACATAGGCTGCCCTGGAACATCGTTTTTGCAGAGGCTGGGGAGAGGATTTACTAGCCTTTGTGACGGGGAGGGCTGTCCTTGGTGGTTTATCCTGGGTTGGACAGAAATGCCCTGCTGGGTATTTAGAAGCGGGGAATTGCAGAATTGTGGAGTGTTACAGAAATCTTAGAGGACTTTCTGAAATTGAGTTCACACTAGAGTCACCTGAAAGCTTTATTAAAAACACGGGTTCCTGGGCTCCCTCAGGGATTCTGGTTTAGCAGGTCTGGAGGGGCCCCAGATTTTGCATTCCTCACATCCCAGGTGATGCTAAGACTGCCTTGGGGGACCCTGTGTCCACCTCACAGGTTGACCTTGATTTTCCAGGCCACTTCCTGGCAGGGCAGGGGCTCACTACAGTCGCTGATTCCTCCGTGTTAGAACAGCTCTAAGCCTTGGAGAAGTCCTCTTCCTGTCTCCCACGCTGAAATCCCCCCATGACTTGCTTCCGCAGGCCTTACTTCAGGGCCCTGGTGGCCGTGGCAGCCGGGAGCTACACGTCCTTTCTTCAGCCCGGGGACTAGGTTGCATGTATCGCCAGCATGCGTGTGTGCCCACTCAGCTAGAGAGGGGTGCAGCCCCTCTCTGCGGCAGCCTCCCTCTTGCTGCTCTGCCCCTCAGCGTTTGAGGAGTGCCCAAGGTCCAGGGGCTTCCTTTCCCTGAGGAAGAGGGCCCTACTCCTCCTTGCATCCTACACAGAGTGGGGTTTCTGGATCTTTGCTGATCCTGGCTGCCCCTCTGGGAGAATCCCAGAAGCACTTGTATAGAATAGTTTCATATGAACAATTAGGCACATAGACTCTGATTCCTGCCAGAGGTGCATATTTAGAGTCTAATCATGAAGAAACACCAAACGAGCCCAAACTGAGGAACATACCAGAAAATATCTGACTCCATTAGAAACTGTTGAGGCCATGAAAGTCTGAGAGGCTGCCCAGATTAGGGGAGACGAGTGAGACTTGCTACCTGGCCACCAGGGTTCGCCTTGGCTTGGATTCTGGGCCACAGAGTGGAGACCACAAATTACTAACAATATTAATTCCCAATTTTGTGTGATTACGAGAGAATGTTCTCGTTCTTAGGAGACAGATGATGAAGTGGTAGGGACTAAAGGGGCAGATGTCTCTGGCTTATTTTTAAAAGGTTTGGAAAAAAAGAAAATGGCACAATGAATGTGTCAGATTAGCAGTTGGTGGTGAGGCTAAGGATGTAGGAGAGTTCTTTGTACTATACACACAGTTTTGTTTTGTTTTTTCCTAAGTCTGGGATTATTTCCAGATAAAAAGAAGGAAAACGGGTAACAGAGATGACATTGGAGCCAGCCCGCCTTCCTTAGTCTCATCGCTGCTTCCTGCAGGACCCTGGGCAGGTCTCAGTGGGCTTCGGTTCTACCATCTATAAAGCGAAGATCACCACGTAAAGTGGAGAACCCGGCACCTCATGATTGGCCAGTCGATGTCGGCTCTGATGTGGTGGTGGTGGTGGTAGTAATGATGCAAGGAAGGAGATGAGGGTGACATCTTGGTGATGAGGCCAAAGGAAAACCCCCGCTGAGGCCTCTCGCCTCCTTATCACTCATGCCGGGCTCCAGGCTCCCCGAGTGTTTGGCAGGGACTGCTGTGACCTTGGCACTGCCTGGCTCCCCCGCCGCAGGGGCCCCACAGGTGATCACTTGAGCCCAGGGGGCTCCACCGGTGAAACGCATGTCCCTGACGCTGCCCACTCCGCGCCTGTCTGTAATGCACTGCCCTCTCAGCTGCATGTGGCTTTGGGCCTGCGTGTCACAGCCCTGGGATGAGAGAGGAGCCCATAGCTGGGTGACCTCATGGCTTGCTTGGTGGGCAGATGCACGACCTGGGCGCAGCGATGTCTGCTGTGGATGGAAGTTTGCCATAGTTATTGCCAGCAGGGACGTGTGGACACCTAACAGGGGCAGTCATCTTAACCCCCACGACCACAAAAACACCTCCAAAACCTTGCTCAAAACCCCTCCACCCTTCAGGTCGCTTCCGTGGATAGCCTCAGGTTGAACCAGGACCATTTCCTGTCATGCACACTTCTCCCTCCTTCTGGGTGAATGTTTTATGCTGCTTGTAGTGAGTGGCCTTCTGACCCTCTTGATGCAGTCAGTCGTGCAGGCGTGTTCTGAGCATCACAGCAGCCACTCACTCGATTCTCTTTTCCTGCTTCATCCCTGTTTGTGACCACATTGGTGCCTAGTAATGCTTTTCTGTTATGCCAGAAAGGGCCAACACAGGGGGCTCTAACTTGCAAGTGACCCATGGGTGTGAAGCAAAAGCCAGATGGTGTCACAGCAAGTTGTGCGAGCAAGGGTTTCTGTGTTGGTGGTAGGTGGGACTCACCTCCACCTGTTCAGCTGTCCCGCCTGTGCTGAGTGCCTTGGAGCCTTGGCTGTCCTCAGCAAAGCTTGCCTTTGCCCATTGTGCCAGAGTAACACAGACTAGAATTCTTTTGCTTCACCCGCAGCCCCACCGGTCCACCCTGGGAGTTCTATCCAAATTTTGCTGATAAGAAAGAAGAGTCACTATGTTTAGCTGTTGATAGAGGATGAACGTCTGCATCTTCGCCTTTCTTTGCTCTTTATGCTAAACTGAGGGGTTATTATCCATGTTAAGTTTTTGGTGTAAGCATGTGAACTTGTAACTAAATGTTAAAGATGCCTGATCACTTAAATATTAGGTTTTACAAGGAGTACTCAGAGACTGCCAACATTTGGCCAAAATGTAAACGCTTTTGGCAGAAACCCTGATGCCTTGTCGGTGTTTGTTCAGGCTTGTCAGTAGCATTGATGGAGATCTGAGTTTGGACCCCACATAAACATGTTGGAGGAGTAGCAGTTCCATGTTCTGCTTCTGGTAGTCATAACTAGGAGGGGCAAGGACCAGGGAGAGATCACTCTGAGGGCGTTTGAGTTATTGGAGCTTGTGTGCTGTTCGCTAACTGGCGACGCGTGAGATGCATCGGTGCAGGACAGGAAGCTTCCATCATTCAGCATCAGTGATCCAGGCTGCGTTTAGGGTAAAAGCATATTTTTCAATAATTAACAAGAACTCTCTGGTTTTTCAGTTGGGGGTATGAACAACCTGTTAAAGTAAAATTGTTGTGCTATTAATAGAAAACCTTCTTTAGACACTATCGCCAGCCCTTGTCTTGGCCTGGCCCTGCCAGTCTTCTGAGCCTGGGTCTGGTGGGTGCTGGCAGTCCTAGCCTCTCCGCCCTGCTCCTGGGGGCATGACCAGTGACCAGCGGCTGGTCCTGGCAGTTGGGAACCCAGTACAGTTGGCCAGGTCAGCAGCAGAGGGCTTCATTTAAGACCAGAGCTCACATCCTTGGACCAGCAACAAGGCTAGCAGCCCCAGTCCTTGGGCCTACCTGTCATCTTCACTCAAGTGGAATAGTGGCCAGAAATTACAGACTAGGACATTTCCCATTTTAAATGGATTTCTGGCTTCTCTGGAAAACCAGAAAAGTAGTATTACAGACTGAATTGTGTCTTTGGAAATTCATAATCAAAGCCCTGACCCCCCAGTGTGACTGTATTTAGAGATAGGACCTTTAAGGAGGTAATGAAGGTTAACTAAGGTCATAAGGGCTTCCCTGGTAGGTCAGACGGTAAAGAATCCGCCTGCAATGTATGAGACCCAGGTTCGATCCTTGGGTCGGGAAGATCCCGTGGAGAAGGAAATGGAAACCCATTCCAGTGTTCTTGCCTGAGGGATTCCATGGACAGAGGAGCCTGGTCATAAGGGTGGGGCCCTAATCTGATAGGACTGGTGTCCCAATAACAAGAAGAGAAACCAGAGAGCTCTCTCCCCTCGGTGCACACAAGGAGGTCACCTGAGGAAAAGTGAGAAGGTAGCCATCTGCAAGCCCAGGAGCGAGGCCTTAAGATAAACCATACATGTTGACACCTGGGTCTGGGACTTCCAGCCTCCAGAACTGTGTGAAAAGAAATGTCTGCAGTCCTTGGTTATAGCAGCTGGAGCAAACTGATACTGAAGGTGCCACCAGGCCACTGTACTGCCAGGTCCTCGTCAACCTGAACTTGAATCTGGGTGTTTGGTCTCTGGGGCACGATGCCTAGAGACTGCTGGTTCTTGGCCTCAGTAAGCATGTGAATTTGCACCCTCTGCTCGAGGCCAGAAATTCCTGGGGCTCTTACTCCTTATCAGATGCCGGGGCCCTTGTGAACGGCTTTTCTGTGCCTGTGTCTGGAGCCTGGCAGGGCCCCCAGGAGTGGAGCCGGCACCCAGGGATGGGTGAGCAGCCTCGGCTGGGAGCCCCCATAGTAGGGACCCCGCAGGTCTTACTGTGTCTGCAGGTGTGGCGGCAGCATCAGCACCTTCCTCCGGTGCTTCCTGGAATAGGTGGGATCCTGGAAAGGTGGGATCCCACTGTCTGTAAGAATCTGATAATCCATGTCCAGGAGCTGAGGGAAGCAGTTTGGGGTGGGGTGGGGTGAATTGGTGGTTTTCTCTGTCTGCCTCAGTTTCTAGAGGGCTGTTTTAAGCATGTTTTAAATCTCATTTCTTTTTTACTCCCTTTCTTTTGAAAAGTATTTTTTTTCTTTTTTTAGTTTGAATCCATTTTTCTATTGATTGACTTGTCAGCAAAATTAAAGAAAAAAGTTAGGTAAACATCTTATATCTACCAAACCTGATATGTTTCTGGTGAAAATATTCTAACACTAAAAATATACCATTGGAAAACGTTCTTGCTCCACATCATTCTTCATCCTGGCTGAGCCACTAAGCTCTTTGTGCCACATACCCGCTGGGTCCTAAATGCAGCACCCAAGGGAGAGGAGGCCCCCCACCAGCGCTGCCCGCGGAGAGGAGCTCAGCGGCCGACGTCCAGCCTGCTCGGTTGTTGGCTCTGCCACAGAGGTAGTTACGGCAGGTCAAGGCCGGGCCTGCCCACATCTAACAGCCTGTCATCAGGAGAGTGAAGGAAGGAGTCTAGGGATGTACGTCATGAACGATTCAGGGCACAGCCTTCCACCACGGCCCTGCCTCCAGGCCTCAGGAGGGGTTCCTCTGGGGATCTTCTCAGCGCTTGCCCCCTGGATGACAGGCTCTTTCCCTCCTGGGACCCCCAGCCTAGACAGGTGTGCTGAAGACACCATCCAAGCTAGGGATTTGTGGTGGTGTTCTGTCGCTAAGTCACGTCTGACTCTGCAACCCCATGGACTGCGGCACTTCAAGCCTCGCTGTCCCTCCCTGTCTTCCGGAGTTTGCCCAGGTTCATGTCCGTTGACTCAGTGGTGCTATCCAGATATCTCATGCTCTGCCACTCTCTTCTCCTTTTGCCTTCAGTTTTTCCCGGCATGAGGTCTTTTCCAGTAAGTCGGCTGTTCACATCAGGTGGCCAAAGTGTTGCAGCTGCAGCTTGAGCCCTTCAACTGTCAGTGAGTATTCAGGGTTGATTTCCATTAGGATTGACTGGTTTGATCTCCTTGCAGTCCAGGGGACTCTCAAGAGTGTTCTTCAGCACACATTATAAGGCCAAGAAGGACTGTCTCTTCCATGCAAATTTATTTCCAAACAACTCAGCTCTGTAGTCAGCCCTCTCCCCCACAATCAGAGAAGGTGTCTCGGAGGCCAACTGAGGCCTCATTTATTTGCCTCTGTAACAGGACTCCATGGGGGGTGGCCACAGGGACCCTGCCCTCCTCTTCCAGCAGCCTGTACGGTCCAGAAAAGCTGTATCTCCTCAGCCAGCAGACAGGACTGGGGAGAACTTTGGCTTCTTTAGAATCAGGGATCTGGTTAATGTCTCCTTTGCCTCCATCTGTTATCTTTTGAAAACATTTCTGAGGCCTTTGCCTGATCCTTCTGTTCTGGCATTTGCAGGCTGCTGCTAGGCAGCTGAGAGTGGACAGACACAGGGGAACCAGGGAACAGACTGGCAGGACTTTATAATGAGCAGTGACTGCCCTAGTTCTTGTTGGCATTCTCACTACCACACTTCAGCTGTTTCACAGCAGGGAAAAATGCAAGGGTGGCCCTCCATCTGTCTCCACTGGGGCAAAATGCAATAGTATTCCGTGTTAATTAACATTCCCCAGAAGCAGATCGTGAGACATGGATTCAAGTGCAAGTAGATTATTTGCACTTGATTGCAGCATACATGAACAGGGAAGTGGAGAAGAGAGACAGGGCAGGGAAGAAGGCCAGTTCCCACTGCAGGCAACTCTGTAATCCACTTAATCTGTTAGGGAACTCTGGAAGCCCATGGAGAGTATGGCTCAGGGCCGTCTCATCTGGGTAGGATGGGATTGGGGGGTTTATGCGACTGGCCCCATCAGGTGTTGGTGCAAGCCCCCTGGCCTGTAACTGGAAAAGTGGTAAAAACTTAGGCAGTCTGACCCTCAGGGCTCCATGCTTTATCCACCACACTGCTTATCAGAAAATGTCCTGTCCATTCCCAGCAAACCTTCCCTCCTGTTTTCCCTCTTGGAAGGGTCTCCCATGGGAGAGCCTGACGTGTGCATGAGAGGTCCACATAGGCCAGTCTGTATTTGTCCTGCCTTCGGTCAGTACCATTGTGGGCAGGGCCTGAGGGTGGGTGGAGGACGTAGCATCTGATTAGAAACAGTCCTTCCCACTCCCCAAGCTCCAGGGTGGTCTCTGCCTGGCTGCCTTTTAGCCCCACAAGGCCCCCATGTTTGCTGGTTCCCATAAGCTTTGTCCCAAGGCCCCCAACCTCAGTGACTTGACTGGGATTGGCTGCGGCACACACAGCCCCCTGGTCCTCTTTTTGCCCGTGGCCCCTTGCCCACACCCCTACCTGCTGCCAAGCCTGTCTTTCACCGCAGGGGCGGGCCAGGTAGCAGAATGCTCGTAAGAGATGCTGTGAGTACTCGGGGGCCAAGCTGCCTGCTCAGCTTGGAGGTGGTCTTCCTTTCTTCATTTCCTGGGAGTCTTGCTTTCTGATATTCCCTGGGTGTGTCTGTTTTGGCTTTAGCTGCTGTTGGAAGCCGCTCTTGTCTGTGATCAGAGCAAAACATGCATCAGCTTGTGCTACACCCATCTGCCTCCTGTCTCGCCAGACACAGCTTTATTTTTTGAGTATTAATTTATTACTCATCCACTTTCCAGTATTCTGTCATTTTGTAATAGTCATTTTATTTTATTCTTTATGGTTTCGTTTTAAACTTTTTCTATGCAAAATGTCAGACAAACTCAAAAGAGAATCAAAAAAAGACTCCATCATCATCTTTAACTATCAGTATCTGTATTTCACCTGTCTACATGCCTTTTTTGCTGGAGTATTTTAGAACCAACCACGTACTTGTTGTTTTACATATAAATACTTATGTTGTCTTATTTGGGGGCTACCCTGATAGCTCCATTGGTAAAGAATCCTCCTGCAACACAGGAGACCCCTGATTCCTGGGTCGGGAAGATCCACTGGAGAAAGGATAGGCTAACCCCTCTAGTATTCTTGGGCTTCCCTTGTGGCTCAACTGGTAAAGAATCAGCCTGCAGTGCTGGAGACTTGGGTTCAGTCCCTGGGTTAGGAAGATCCCCTGAAGAAGCGAAAGGCTGCCTACTCCAGTATTCTGGCCTGGAGAATTCCATGGACTGTATAGTCCACAGGGTCACAAAGAGTTGGACACAACTGAGTGACTTTCAACTCACTTCTCTTGTTTCTTACCTAATTTTTAATAGTTTGAGACTTACAGGAAAGTTACAAAAACACCTCACTCAGCTTCCCCTGATGTTAACATCTTACGCAGCCGCTGTGTAATTATCAAAACTAGGAAATGAACAGAGGTCTGAGCCTTATGCAGATTCTGCCAGCTGTCCTATTAATGTCCTTTTTCTGACCCAGGACCCCACATGGCATTCAGCTGTCATGTCTCCTTCCTCTCGTCCAGTCTGGACCTCCTCAGTCTTCCCCTCTCTTTTATGATGTTTAACTCTTGCAGGGGTCCTGATCAGGTATTTTGTAGAATATCTTTCAATTTGTGTTTTATGTTTTCTTTGTTAACTAATCTTAATATTAACTAAAATTAGCTTAATTAACTAAAATTAATATTAATTAAAATTAACACACCGCCTTCAGAGCCAGAACCGGAACTAGAGCCAAGTTTTCCCCATTTAGAAATATAGATCGAAGTTATGTTATTTTGGGCAGGAAGGCTCCAGAAATGAGGTACCCTCCTCAGCACATTATATTAAGAGGTACATGGTGTCAGTATTGTTATTGGTGATGTTAATGGTGATTATTTGGCTCAGACGATGTCTGCTCTGCTGTAAAATTTCTATTTTTACTTTTGAAGTTAGTATGTATCTCATAGGGAGGTACTTAAGAGACTGTGCAGGTTTCGTTTCTCACCATACTTGTACCCACTAATTTTAGCAGCCATCAGTGAATCTTGCCTGAAACAGTTATCGCTGTGATGTTTGCCAACTGGTGATGTTCTATTTCCATTATTGTTTCTACATTTATTAATTGGCATTCTACTATAAGATCTGTGTCTTCTTCCTATTTATTCGATTATCTATTCATATCAATATTGACTCATGGGTATTTATTTTATTCTATGGGTTATATAATCCATTACTATTGCTTTTTAACTTTGTTCCTCAAATTGTCCCAGATTCAGCCATTGGGAGCTCCTTCAGTTTGGATCCTGTATCTTTTGGATATGTTCCCATCATTTTTTGAGAACTTCCTTACATTCTGGCACTGTAAGATATTCTAAGCTCATCTTGTAATTTTCCTTTCCCGGCCCTGGAAGCAGTTATTTCTCCAAGGAGCCCTGGTTCCTTTTAGTGGAGAATGTTGTTCAGAAATCAAAATCCGAGTGCTGACTGTGCTCATCGCTGCTGTGGTGTCGCTGCGCTCAGCCCCGCTCCCCCACTGGCCAGAGCCAGGAGTCCCATGTGCATGGAAAGATACATATGTCCCAGCTGTCCTTCCTGCTGGCGTTCCCACCTGTCAGTCAGTCACGACTCTCTTTTCAGTCCTCTGGCCCAGATCTGAGCGGAGGCTCTCAGGATGGTCTCACCAGCCCCCAGTGAGACACCTTGCCTTCCCTGCCTTTGCATTATCTTCTTAAACTCTTCTTGTCCTTGCCTTTGCTTCCTCAGTTCTTTTCCTCTCCCCATCCTAAGGATGAGTTAACTATCTGTCCTCTTGGCCTCTTTCTGACTCCTGGTTTCTCCTCTTACCTCCTAGAGAGATGTCAGAACTCCAGCTGCAATCATGTTACACTGGGTACATAGGTTTTCGCTCTCGAGCAGCCTTGGTAGTACAATCTCTCTCTCTCTCTCTCTCTCTATATATATATATATATCCTTAACACAGTGGTGGTTAGGATAGTGGCAGGACCATGGGACACTGGTCAGAAATTGTCAAGTATCAGCAACTTAACATGGTTCAACCTAATAGCAAAGCAGTCCTTAGCTGGTGAGGCTGGGTGGAGAATTTCTAGATGGGGACACATATATTTGGAAAAGTATATGCAACATTATTATTTTATATATACAGATATAGATATAAAATACTAACTTCAGAAAAAGTAGAAGTTGGACTTCCCTGGCGATCCAAAAGTTACGATTCCACACTTCCACTGCAGAGGTACAGGTTAGATAGATCCTGCATGCTGCATGACATGGCCAAAAAGTAAAAAAAAAAATTCATTAAAGAAAGTAGAAATTGATGAAATCTTGTTGTCTTGGGGAGCAGATAATATAGAAGAGTTTTGTGCGTGAGAGATTCTTGGCGGAAGGGGTTGCTGCACTTTACGGATCAGTTTGAGACATGAAAGAGGTTTTCTTTATTATTAGTGGGTACATGGCTTTGAAAAGACTGAGAAACACTGATGCTTAAGCAGATTTCTTAGCTGCAGGGCTTCTAGGCTCTTAGAGGCGCTGCCCTGGAGGTGAACAGGGCTGACTGAAGGCGCAGTCAGAAGCCAGCTAAGCAGGTGCCCTGTTCTCACCCCATGGCTGGTGTCAGGTGTCACCCATCCTGTTTCCATGAGGACTGAACAGTCCCATTCTTCGGCTGTCTGAACAGTCCTGGGCCTCAGAGCAAGTATGATACCCTTCCCAGTAGCGGGGGAAAATGGGAGCAAATGCCCGCAGCCCAGCCAGGCCTCCCTGTAGGCAAGAGTACGCGGGACAGGAAGTTTAACCCTTCAGAGGTGATGCCTCCACATACAGAACCCTTGTCAGTGGTGAGACTCAGACACAGTTCTCTTACTGGACCCGTGAGGGGACAAGTTTCTACCCATCTTTTCATAAAAATCAGCAGGCTTGATTTCCAAATAGGAAATCCCTGTGCATGAGTCCCAGATGGGGCATAACGGGGGTCCTGGTGTGCAGCCTGAGACCGGCAGTCACAGGCCTCCCATCCCATTTGTGCCCATGGTAAGGTGAAGTCCTTCCCTGGCAGTACCAGGGAGGTTGGGCCCCTAATGGGGATTTTCCTTGAGGCTTCTTACGCACAGCAGTTAGCTTTCTTTGCAGCAGTGTTTCGTTACAAACAGCTCCAGAGTTTCAGTGACATACGATAAGAGGCATCTGTTCACCTCAGATGTCTCTGTTGCCCGGGCTTGTCAGTCCCGGGTGGGTTTGCCTGGTGGTTCTGACAGTCTTCCCTCAGTTACACATCTGGGGGTCAGCCGAGCCACACCCGGCATGGCTGCAACAGCTGTGCTCCCCACATAGCTCTCTCCTCCGGGACCAGCAAGTTCAGCTGATCACATTCTTCTCACAGCAACATCCTAGGTATAAAGAGGGCAAAGACAGTCACACAAGCACCTTTCAAGCCCCTGAATATGTTGTCTGTTCACACCTCATTGGCCAAAGCAAGTTATGTGGCCAAGCCCAAAGGCCAGGTGCAAGGATCTGTACTCCCCCATGGAGGCAGCAGGGGAGGGAAGTGGGTGAACATTTTAGAAGAAGGGTCTAGCCTACCAGGCGGATTCCTGTATCCACGTGCAATGCAGGAGACCCTAGTTCAATTCCTGGGTTTGGAAGATTCCTGGAGAAGGGATAGGCTACCCATTCCAGTATTCTTGGGCTGCCCTGGTAGCTCAGATGGTAATGAATCCGCCTGCAATGCGGGAGACCTGGGTTCCATCCTTGGGGTGGGAAGATCCCCTGGAGGAGGGCATGGCAACCCACTCCAGTATTCTTGCCTGCAGAATCCCCATGGACAAAGGAGCCTGTCAGGCTGTAGTCGATGGGGTCACAATGAGTCAGACACGACTGAGTGACTAAGCACGTTTAGCCTACCAGATCTTCAAGTGTGCAAAACGGTGCAAGCATCCAGTGCCTCAGCGGAGGCCAGCACAGCGCCTGGCACCGGGCGGGTGCTCGGGGTGACTGGAGACACACCATGTAGACCTTTTCCTTTTCCTTCTCTCCTCCCGCAGGCCTCTGCCGGTCCTCCGGGAGCCCGCAGGGATGGGTAAAGCCGGCCAGGCTCAAGCTGCTTCCCCGGGCCCGTCGTCTCTCTAGGGCCCCAGGCGGCGCTAGGATGCACCTGTCCGCCGTGCTCAACGCCCTGCTGGTGTCCGTGCTGGCGGCCGTGCTCTGGAAACATGTGCGGCTGCGTGAGCATGCGGCCTCCCTGGAGGAGGAGCTGGCCGTCGGCCGCCGGGCTGCCGACCCCGCCCCCGGCCTGCGGATCGACTACCCGAAGGCGCTGCAGATCCTGACCGAGGGCGGCACGCACATGGTGTGCACCGGCCGCACGCACACCGACCGCCTCTGCCGCTTCAAGTGGCTCTGCTACTCCAGCGAGGCGGAGGAGTTCATCTTCTTCCACGGCAACGCCTCCGTGATGCTGCCCAGCCTGGGCTCGCGGCGCTTCCAGCCGGCCCTGCTCGACCTGTCCACCGTGGAGGACCACAACACCCAGTACTTCAACTTCGTGGAGCTGCCTGCCGCCGCCCTGCGCTTCATGCCCAAGCCCGTGTTTGTGCCCGACGTGGCGCTCATCGCCAACCGCTTCAACCCCGACAACCTCATGCACGTCTTCCACGACGACCTGCTGCCCCTCTTCTACACCCTTCGGCAGTTCCCCGGCCTGGCCCACGAGGCCCGGCTCTTCTTCATGGAGGGCTGGGGAGAGGGTGCCCACTTCGACCTCTATAAGCTGCTCAGCCCCAAGCAGCCCCTCCTGCGGGCGCAGCTGAAGGCCCTGGGCCGGCTGCTCTGCTTCTCCCATGCCTTTGTGGGCCTCTCCAAGGTCACCACCTGGTACCAGTATGGCTTCGTCCAGCCCCAGGGCCCGAAGGCCAACATCCTGGTCTCCGGCAACGAGATCCGACAGTTTGCTCATTTCCTGATGGAAAAGCTGAATGTGAGCCAGGCCGGGGGCCCCCTGGGCGAGGAGTACATCCTGGTGTTCAGCCGCACCCAGAACAGACTCATCCTGAATGAGGCAGAGCTGCTGCTGGCCCTGGCCCAGGAGTTCCAGATGAAGACCGTGACGGTGTCCCTGGAAGACCACGCCTTTGCAGACGTGGTGCGGCTGGTCAGCAACGCCTCCATGCTGGTCAGCATGCACGGGGCCCAGCTGGTCACAGCCCTGTTCCTGCCCCGCGGGGCGGCCGTGGTGGAGCTCTTCCCCTATGCTGTCAACCCTGACCACTACACCCCTTATAAGACGCTGGCCACACTGCCTGGCATGGACCTCCAGTACATAGCCTGGCAGAACATGATGCCAGAGAACACAGTCACGCATCCCGAGCGGCCCTGGGACCAAGGGGGCATCGCCCACCTAGACCGGGCCGAGCAGGCCCGGATCCTGCAAAGCCGGGAGGTCCCCCGGCACCTCTGTTGCAGGAACCCTGAGTGGCTCTTCCGAATCTACCAGGACACCAAGGTGGACATCCCATCGCTCATCCAAACCATACGGCGTGTGGTGAAGGGCCATCTGGGGCCAAGGAAGCAGAAGTGGACGGTCAGCCTGTACCCTGGCAAGGTGCGGGAGGCGCGGTGCCAGGCGACGGTGCAGGGCGCCTCTGAGGCCCGCCTCTCCGTCTCCTGGCAGATCCCGTGGAACCTCAAGTACCTGAAGGTGAGGGAGGTGAAGTACGAGGTGTGGCTCCAGGAGCAGGGGGAGAACACCTACGTGCCTTACATGCTGGCCCTGCAGAACCACACCTTCACGGAGAACATCAAGCCCTTCACTACCTACCTGGTGTGGATCCGCTGCATCTTCAACAAGACACTGCTGGGACCCTTTGCAGACGTGCTGGTGTGCAGCACGTAGCGAGCGGCCTGGCCAGGCCTCCTGGGGTGGGGGCTCCTCTGCCTCGGAGACCCTGGGCCCGCCAGACCCCAGGGGTGGCTTCTGGGAATTATTTATTTATTGACCAGACCTCTGTCTCTGGGTCATCTCACTGCATCTGAGGTGTGGGGTTCTCAGAGTGCCTCTTTGCACAAGTGTGATGGGGCCTCCCCACCCTCTTCTCCCATGCTGAACGTCCATACCCTGGAGAAAGCCTGAGTTGGGAGGAGAAAGAGGAGAGTAAGGATCCCAAAGAACCTCTTTGGCTGAGTGATCATCCTGTTCCCCTTGACATCTTTCTGGTTGGTGTTGGGTTTCTGGAAACTGCTGCTAATGCTGTGGCCGTTTGGGTAGGTGTGGATGTACATCAGCTTCCACTGTCGTGAAACTCACCTGTAGCCCCACGAAGGGTATGTTTGGAACACTCATTAAATGATTATAAATATCTTGGTCAAGTGTTTTACTGGTGGGCAGGAAGAGGGTCCAGCAGCCAGTACCCAGATGCCCTCTCATCCTGATTGTCAGCCGAGGAGCCACGGCAGAGAGGAGGCATCGAGGCCTGGGAAGCCAGGCTGGCTGGCTGCATTCCATCCTGATGCGGAACGGGTGCCCCACTTCTATCTGTGGGGGATGAAAGCTTGGAAGTAGGTGAGGAGAGGGCTGTGAGGAGGAAAAGGAGCGTCTGCCAGGGTCTGGTTAGGCTTCACTAGACATTCAGACACAGCAGACCATGTACACCCGGTGTGGGAGTCGCTTAGGAGGATGCTGCACAAGATGCTCAGCAGGCTGGCACGGCCGCACCACGTGACTTCTTCCACAGGAGGAGTCCGCACATCGGCTCAGGGGCCATTCTCTTCCCCACGTGATTGCTCAGGAGGTGACACCCCCATAGCTAGTTGTGGGAGCCGCTTTGGCTTAGGAGCCCCATAGGAACCGTTATCTTTTTTATATATGTATATTTTCTGGAGGGATGTATTTGGCTGCTCTGGGTCTTAGCTGTGGCATGTGAGATCTAGTTCCCCGACCAGAGATTGAACCCAGGCCCCCTGCTTTGGGAGGTGGAGTCTTAGCCACTGAGCCACCAGGGAAGTGCCCATCGTCTTCTAAGCAGCGAATAGGCAAGTTCCCAGGTTCCCTCAAGGAAGCTGCCCCGGCATAGGAGCCATTGTGCTCAGGGAGGCCTCGCTGTGGTGTCCTAACAGTTCATTGTTCACCCAGGGTCCTTCCAGTCCAGATCAGAGGTCGTTTTTACCCATCCACAGTTTTGCTGAGTATCACCGCTGACATTGAGCCTTTATCTAGCCTTCATGGAAAGGGAGCTGGAAAATTAACTCAAGGTCAAATTTGTCCTTAGGAAAGGAGAAGGAGTTTTAGCCTGTTCTTCACAGGAAGACAGTGGTGCAGACCTGACTCCTGTTGGGGAAAGAAGGAAAAGGGGCCTAGGGAGGTGGGGCCTCGGGCTGTAGCTTGGTTGCAAGAGTTGTGCCAGACTGACCAGGAGTTGCTGAGGCAACACTGTGGGTTAGGTGAGTATGCTGGTCACTGGCTGAAGAGTTCTTAGTCTGTAGGATGAGGATCATAGGCTGGGGTGGTTGTAAGGCATTCAGGAAATCATCTATATAAACCTTTAGCATCCCACTGGATGTCTGATATATTATTACAGGTCCAGAGTCCCATTCCCAAACACTGAAAGGCAGATGTGATTCCAAATCTGAATTAAAAATATATATATATATATTTATTTGGCTGTGCTGGGTCTTAGGTGTGGCATGTAGGATCTTTGGTTGTGGCATCTGGCATGCAAACTCTTAGTTGCAGTATGTGGAATCTAGTTCCCGACCAGGGATAGAACCTGGGTCCCCTGCATTGGGAGTGTGGAGTCTATGCCACTGGACCACCAGGGAAGTCCCTCCAAAGTCTGAATTCCAGTAACCAGACACACTGGCATGTCTGCACTGAAACGGATGTGTATTCGCTCTGAGTGGGACATGAGTTTTGGCACCAAAACTGAAAAGGCTTTTGGTTTTCAGAACTTGGGGATTGTTGGGATTCTATCTGGAAGACTGTGAATCATCCTCCTCTCCTGCTTGGAAACACCGTCATTTTCCTTGGACTAGCCTTGCAGGAGTGGCGTGCTGAGGAATGGAATCAGGTCTGAGGTTCCGCCAGTGATGGTCTCTACAGAGCCCCTCAGCCAGCTTCTTCCTTAAGGCTGATTCATCCGCAGCTAAGCAGACCACAATCCCCATATTGCAGACCCATCTCAGCTCCTGGCCTGGCAGCCTCTCTAAGGCTGGTGGGAACATCCTGATTCACCATCCCGTGCTGGTTGCTTCCCTTGGCATGTCGTTCTCATTCCAGAGGTGAAGGCTGTGGAGGCCTGGGGCAAGGAGCCCCAGCAAGCACTGAGGCTGAGAGTGTTTTCTGAAAAGGATAAAAAGTAGATGAAGTTTCAGGTTCTGCAGAAAAGACACAGTTCACACACTGAGCAGACTTTAACAAGCAAAGAGCAGCAGGCAGGAAGCCAAACTCACGTGGCTGTGCTTGGCCAGAGTCAGTTGGCTGCTCACACTCCAGGAACTGGCCCTGCCTCGTCATCAGCTCTGAACCCAGAGGGACTAGAGGAAGAGGGGCTGTCAGAGTGGCAGGGAGGGCAGTGGGAGTGCCTTTGAGTGATGGTCCTGGATTAAGACTTGATAACACAGTTCCCACCTGGGCTTCAATTCTGGCCCTTCCACTTACCAGCTAGGTGACCTTGGGCAAGTCACCTAACCCCTCTGTGCCTCGTGTGTGGAATGGAGAGTCATCACACTTACCATTGATGGTGCTGAAGTCAAATGCTTTGATCCATGTAAACGTGATCACAATGCCTAGCACGTAGTCATTGCTCAGTAAGTGCCCATGGTTATTATGTGTATCTGTATTAGTTGCTCATGTCCACCGCTTTACAACCCCACAGACTGGCTTGTCAGACTGCTCTGTCCATGGGATTTTCCAGGTGAGAATACTGGAGTGGGTTGCCATTCCCTTCTCCAGGAGATCTTCCCAATTCAGGGATGGAACCCAGTCTTCCTGCATTGCAGGCAGATTTTTTACTGTCTGAGCCACCAGGGAAGCCCTGGTTATTCTAGCTGGTACTTAGAAGCATTTGTCAGGTGCTAACCATTATGTGGCCAAGCCCAGGCCTGAATCCCAAACTGCTGCCTTCAAGTTCAGTCCTCTGGAAAAAATTAAAAAATTTAAGGGTATTTAAGAAAAAAAGATTTTCAGAGGCATAAGGTCCAGCACATAGAGAGGACTGTACCCCAAATTGAAGCTGTTCTCAGCTGAAGGTAGCTGAGGTGGGGCTGGGGCTCCACTGAGTTCTGTGGATTTGGGCAGAGCTGGGCTTGGAGCCACACACATCCACATCCCCCACACCCACCCACTCCACCCCACACACACACCCCCCAGGGAAAAAGAGGCCAGCGTTGAAGGGAGGCCTGAGGCAGTGTCTCTGCTGGGTGGGCTAGGAGGGAGAGCTGGACCCTGTCCCATGGTGGACGTGCATTGGGCAGGCTGGGAGGGGCCACACAGTACCTGCCATGTGGCCCCTATCTGTTGAATGGACCTGTCCACGTAAGGACTGAAAGGTGCTTGCTGGAAACTTGGGGCCCTGCTCATGGAGAAAAAGATTCTGGCTTGGTGTCCATAGAAGCTCTTCATACACAGACACCATCCAGCCCACCCACCCACCCGCTGAGCAGATTTCCCCTTTTTTTCGAGGCAGCCACCCAGACCTGTTTTAATATAAGGGAAAGCTGCTCTGGGGCCTAGTAGTTACCTCTCACAGAGCACTGGCCAGCTGCTTTCACCTAGATCACCCTCAACCTTTGTTGAGGCCTCATAGGCAAGCAGTGTGAAAATAAGACCACCCAAACGAGATCACCCAAACAGAGGCTGTTTATTCAGAGACTGCTCTAGCAAGGAACTCGGTAGCATCATTTGCTTTCAGACCTCAAGGCAGACTGAGAAGTGGGAAAGCTTCCTAGTGGGAACAAGGGGAGGCTTAAGGGATGCCCTGTTGGAGGCTGTGGGCTGGGGGAATTGGAGGTGGGCTAACTAGAAAAGGGGCATCCCATGTAATTGACTAGGGGAGCGTGTTTGATTTTCTGTAGTTGGTCCAGTTGAAAATGGGGACAAAAAATAGTGAAGCTGGGAGTTATGGTCAAGTCCTGACTGTGCTGGGCTGATTGCCACAGGTGTTTGTCATTTGAGTTCCTGAGCTGATGGTGGCTGAGGCTGTGGGTTAGAGTTCTGCTGTCGTAGATGTCTGGCCATTGTCTGCTTGTATTAATATATTCAGTCTCTCCACAGTGAGACAGTATTAGTTCTCTTTCTTTCCTTCCTTCTTTCCTTATTTGGTTGCACCGTGTCTTGTTTGAGGCATGCAGGATCTTTTAGTTGCAGCTTGTGAACTTAGTTGCAGCATTTGGGACCTAGTTCCCTGACCAGGAATTGAACCCAGGCACCCTGCATTGCGAGCGTAGCATCTTACTCACTGGACCACCAGGAACTCCCTTTAACTCTCTTTCTTGAAAAGGGCAGGTTGAGTCACTAAGGCAAAATGAGTCTTAACCCAACATGGGAGCCCTTACTCTGCCCTGGCAATGAAATGTTCTTCATATTCCTCTGTCCATAGCATTTTCTAGGGTGATAGTTGTCTCAGTCTGACCTTTGACTGAGTGTAGGTCCATCAGGCAGGAGGGAGTGAAGGGACACTTCAGGCAGCAGGCAGAACAGGGGCTGTTAAAGTGGAAAATGGTTGAGTCCAGGAAGGGCATCATCATTTGATAGGGTATCTAAAGAGCCTCTTGATGAAACTGAAAGAGGAGAGTGAAAAAGTTGGCTTAAAGCTCAACATTCAGAAAACAAAGATCATGGCATCCGGTCCCATCACTTCATGGCAGATAGATGGGGAAACAGTGGAAACAGTGGCTGACTTTATTTTTCTGGGCTGCAAAATCACTGCAGATGGTGATTACAGCAATGAAATTAAAAGACACTTGCTCCTTGGAAGGAAAGCTATGACCCACCTGTTGTTGCTGCTGCTAAGTCTCTTCAGTCGTGTCTGACTCTGTGCGAACCCATGGACTGCAGCCTACCAGGCTCCTCCGTTCATGGGATTTTCCAGGCAAGAGTACTGGAGTGGGGTGCCATTGCCTTCTCCTAGACAGCATATTAAAAAGCAGAGACATTACTTTGCCAATGAAGGTCCGTCTCAAGGCTATGGTTTTTCCAGTGGTCATGTATGGATGTGAGAGTTGGACTATAAAGAAAGCTGAGCGCCGAAGAATTGATGCTTTTGGACTGTGGTGTTGGAGAAGACTCTTGAGAGTCCCTTGGACTGCAAGGAGATCCAGCCAGTCCATCCTAAAGCAGATCAGTCCTGGGTGTTCGTTGGAAGGACTGATGGTGAGGCTGAAACTCCAATACTTTGGCCACATGATGTGAAGAGCTGACTCATTGGAAAAGACCCTGATGCTGGGAAAGATTGAGGGCAGGAGGAGAAGACAGAGGATGAGATGGTTGGATGGCATCATCAACTCGATGGACATGGGTTTGTGTGGACTCCAGAAGTTGGTGATGGACAGGGACGCCTGGCGTGCGACGGTTCATGGGGTCGCAAACAATCAGACACGACTGAGCGACTGAACTGAACTGAACCTTGGAAAGAACAGAGAAAAAGGAGAAAATTGAAGAAGTCAAAGGAAGACAAAGATATTAGTGATCTTAAGAAAAATATCTGAACCATCTGAAGCCACACTTCCTCTTGTAAAGGCCTAAATCTTGCCCAGGACCCTTCTGCATTCTCATGCCTACTGAACATGCCAGGCATGAAAGTTGATTATGGGCCTCCAACTGCCCCTCTCCCACAGTAGGTTGGAAGCACCTTAAAAAGGTGATAAAACATCTAGAGAAAGGCAGAGTCCCAGACGGTTTTATGGGAGAGTGCTCTCAGACCTTTGAGAAGTGCGTGACTCCTGTGTAGATTGTTCCAGAACATTAAGAAGATGGGGACAAAACTTGTTCACTTGCTTATTCTTGGCTACGTCGGCTCTTCATTGCTGTGTGGGCTTTCTCTAGTCGAGTGCGAGGACTGCTCACTGCGGTGGCCTCTCTTGCTGTGGAGCTCAGGCTCTACAGCACAGGCCTAGTTGCTCCTCGACATGTGAGACCTTCCCGGGTCAGGGATGGAACTCGTGTCTCCTGCATCGGCAGGTGGACTCCCCACCACTGAGCCACCAAAAAGACGAAAGAAGAAATTATTTCATGATGCCTGCTTCACTTTAATAACAAGACAGCCATGAAACCCACACAAAAAAGAAACCTTAGATCACATATAAATATATACGCAAAGATTCTCAACAACATATTAGCAAATTAAATCCTGTCATTTCGTAATATACTTCAGCCACGTAGATATATTCTCAAATGTAAAGCTGATTAAGCTTTAGAAAACAAGTGAGAAAAACTCTGTTCTATAGACCTTAATAAGGCATTTAATAAAATTCAATCCCCTTTCCTGATTTTTAAAAAATTCAGGCTAAAAATAAAAAGAAACTAACTTGACTTAATGAAAGACATATTTCAGAAACTTTCTTTAACCCTGACAATAGTCAATGGTGAAACTCCAAAGATGCTCTCATTAAAGCTAGGAAAAAGATGGAGATGCTTGCTGTTGTTTCTCTTATCCAGCTCTTCTCTAGAGATCCTGAGCAAAGTAGTAAGATGACAAAAATAATTGAAGATAATATTACACGCACACGTATACACATTTGAGGAATAAAAGAATAAAATTGTTATTTGAAGATGTTATTTTCTACTTAAAAACTCCAATATTTATATATCTAGAAATCTGTCTGGAAAACAGGAAAAGGAACTCATTCTCAGTAGCAGCAAACATTACAAATTATCTTTAAAATGAGCTTGTTTGTTGAGGAAAACTTTCAAATGTTACTGGAAGTTATAAAACAAGTGTATTGATAAACCATATCCCTGAATGAGAGCACACAGTACTGCAAATGAGTCAAAACCATAAGTAGATAAACTCATTACAGTCCCAGTCAAAACACCAGTGGACTTTTGGGGACTGTTTGGCAGGGGCGGGTGTCATGCTTTATAGACTGACACTATTATGTTAAAGGAAAATGCACAAAAATAGCAAAGAAGGGAATTAAAGTAGAATAAAAAGATGAGGATATTTTACTCTGCTGCTGCTGCTGCGAAGTCGCTTCAGTCGTGTCCGACTCTGTGCGACCCCATAGACGGCAGCCCACCAGGCTCCCCCGTTCCTGGGATTCTCGAGGCAAGAACACTGGAGTGGGTTGCCATTTCCTTCTCCAATGCATGAAAGTGAAAAGTGAAAGTGAAGTCGCTCAGTCAAGTCCGACTCGTAGCGACCCCATGGCCTGCAGCCCACCAGGCTCCTCCATCCATGGGATTTTCCAGGCAAGAGTACTGGAGTGGGGTGCCATTGCCTTCTCCAGTATTTTTTTATTCTACCAAATAAAAATTCTACCAAAATAAAATCAGTGGAAGAGAAGAGAGTTTGCAAACAAACCTCTGTACATGTGGGAATTTAGTATATTCTAAGAGTATGCTTTCAGGTCAGGTGAGAAAGAGTAGGGGGGAATAAAACTTGAGGGGGGAGAATAAAACTGAAGTTAGATCCCTCACCTCACCCCATTCTTAAATATAAACTTTATATGGATTTAGAGTAAATGTAAATGAAATGCTGTATAAATACTAGAAGAAAACATAGATTATTTTAATAATCTTAAAACAGTGATAGCCATTTTAAGAAGGCACACAACTCAGAAGATTTAAAGGGAAAGAGGAACAGATTTGACTACATGGAAATTAAAATTCACCACTTGGCAAGAAATTCCATAAACAAAGTCAAGAGACAAATGACAGCCTGCAAGAAAATATTTACAACAGAACTAACAACAGAAGATTGATTACACTAATTAGATTCAAAGATCCTTAACAAATTAACAAGGGAAGAACAGATATCTCAAAAGAAAAAGACCACTCACAGAAAGTAAAATAGAAATGAATAGTAAAATAATTGGAAAGATAACTTCATTAGTGACTAAGTGAAATGCGGTTTTTAAAAATAGGCTTCCCTAAACCTTCCTACACTGTTGGTGGGAATATAAGTTGGTGCAGCCACTATGGAAAATGGCATGGAGATGCCTCAAAAAGCTAGAAATAGAATTGTCATATGATCCAGCACCTTATCTGCCTCCTGCGAAACCAGTATACAGGTAAAGAAACAACAATTTGAACCGGACATGGAACAACAGACTGGTTCCAAATTGGGAAAGGAGTACATCAAGGCTGGATATTGTCACCCTGCTTATTCAACTTATATGCAGAGTACATCATGCAAAATGCCAGGCTGGAGGAAGCACAAGCTGGAATCAAGATTGCCGGGAGAAATATCAATAACCTCAGATATGCAGATGACACCACCCTCATGGCAGAAAGTGAAGAGGAGCCTTTTGATGAAGGTGAAAGAGAAGAGTGAAAAAGCTGGCTTAAAACTCAACATTCAAAAAACGAAGATTATAGCATCTGGTCCCATCACTTCATGGCAAATAGATGGGAAACCATGGAAATAGTGACAGACTTTATTTTCTTGGGCTCCAATATCACTACAGACAGTGACTGTAGCCATGAAATTAAAAGTTGCTTGCTCCTTGGAAGAAAAGCGATGAACAACCTATCAGTTCAGTTCAGTTGCTCAGTTCAGTTCAGTTCAGTTGCTCAGTCGAGTCCGACTCTTTGCAACCCCATGAATTGCAGCACGCCAGGCCTCCCTGTCCATCACCAACTCCCGGAGTTCACTCAGAGTTGCGTCCATCGAGTCCGTGATGCCATCCAGCCATCTCATCCTCGGTCATCCCCTTCTCCTCCTGCCCCCAATCCCTCCCAGCATCAGTCTTCTCCAATGAGTCAACTCTTCGCATGAGGTGGCCAAAGTACTGGAGTTTCAGCTTTAGCATCATTCCTTCCAAAGAAATCCCAGGGCTGATCTTCAGAATGGACTGGTTGGATCTCCTTGCAGTCCAAGGGACTCTCAAGAGTCTTCTCCAACACCACAGTTCAAAAGCATCAATTCTTCAGCGCTCAGCCTTCTTCACAGTCCAACTCTCACATCCATACACGACCACAGGAAAAACCATAGCCTTGACTAGACGGACCTCAGTCGGCAAAGTAATGTCTCTGCTTTTGAATATGCTATCTAGGTTGATCATAACTTTTCTTCCAAGGAGTAAGCGTCTTTTAATTTCATGGCTGCAATCACCATCTGCAGTGATTTTGGAGCCCCCCAAAAATAAAGTCTGACACTGTTTCCACTGTTTCCCCATCTATTTCCCATGAAGTGATGGGACTGGATGCCATGATCTTAGTTTTCTGAATGTTGAGCTTTAAGCCAACTTTTTCACTCTCCTCTTTCACTTTCATCAAAAGGCTCTTTAGCTCCTCTTCACTTTCTGCCATAAGGGTGGTGTCATCTGCATATCTGAGGTTATTGATATTTCTCCCGGCAATCTTGATTCCAGCTTGTGTTTCTTCCAGTCCAGCGTTTCTCATGATGTACTCTGCATAGAAGTTAAATAAGCAGGGTGACAATATCCAGCCTTGATGTACTCCTTTTCCTATTTGGAACCAGTCTGTTGTTCCATGTCCAGTTCTAACTGTTGCTTCCTGACCCACATACAGATTTCTCAAGAAGCAGGTCAGGTGGTCTGGTATTCCCATCTCTTTCAGAATTTTCCACAGTTGATTGTGATCCACACAGTCAAAGGCTTTGGCATAGTCAATAAAGCAGAAATCGATGTTTTTCTGGAACTCTCTTGCTTTTTCCATGATCCAGCGGATGTTGGAAATTTGATCTCTGGTTCCTCTGCCTTTTCTAAAACCAGCTTGAACATCAGGAAGTTCATGGTTCATGTATTGCTGAAGCCTGGCTTGGAGAATTCTGAGCATTACTTTACTAGCGCGTGAAATGAGTGCAATTGTGCGGTAGTTTGAGCATTCTTTGGCATTGCCTTTCTTTGGGATTGGAATGAAAACTGACCTTTTCCAGTCCTGCGGCCACAGCTGAGTTTTCCAAATTTGTTGGCATATTGAGTGCAGCACTTTCACAGCATCATCTTTCAGGATTTGAAATAGCTCAACTGGAATTCTATCACCTCCACTAGCTTTGTTCGTAGTGATGCTTTCTAAGGCCCACTTGACTTCACATTCCAGGATGTCTGGCTCTAGATAAGTGATCACACCATCATGATTATCTGGGTCATGAAGATCTTTTTTGTACAGTTCTTCTGTGTATTCTTGCCACCTCTTCTTAATATCTTCTGCTTCTGTTAGGTCCATACCATTTCTGTTCTTTATTGAGCCCGTCTGCATGAAATGTTCCCTTGGTATCTCTAATTTTCTTAAAGAGATCTCTAGTCTTTCCCATTCTGTTGTTTTCCTCTATTTCTTTGCATTGATCGCTGAAGAAGGCTCTCTTATCTCTTCTTGCTATTCTTTGGAACTCTACATTCAGATGCTTCTGTCTTTCCTTTTCTCCTTGGCTTTTCGCTTCTCTTTTCACAGCTATTTGTAAGGCTTCCCCAGAGAGCCATTTTGCTTTTTTGCATTTCATTTCCATGGGGATGGTCTTGATCCCTGTCTCCTGTACAATATCACGAACCTCATTCCATAGTTCATCAGGCACTCTATCTATCACATCTAGGCCCTTAAATCTATTTCTCACTTCCACCGTATAATCATAAGGGATTTGATTTAGGTCATACCTGAATGGTTAGCGGTTTTCCCTACTTTCTTCAATTTGAGTCTGAATTTAGTAATAAGGAGTTCGTGATCTGAGCCACAGTCAGCTCCTGGTCTTGGTTTTGTTGGCTGTATAGAGCTTCTCCATCTTTGGCTGCAAAGAATATAATCAGTCTGATTTCGGTGTTGACCATCTGGTGATGTCCATGTGTAGAGTCTTCTCTTGTGTTGTTGGAAGAGGGTGTTTGCTATGACCAGCGCATTTTCTTGGCAAAACTCTATTAGTCTTTGCCCTGCTTCATTCCGCATTCCAAGGCCAAATTTGCCTGTTACTCAGGTGTTTCTTGACTTCCTACTTTTGCATTCCAGTCCCCTATAATGAAAAGGACATCTTTTTTGGGTGTTAGTTCTAAAAGGTCTTGTAGGTCTTCATAGAACCGTTTATCTTCAGCTTCTTCAGCGTTACTGGTTGGGGCATAGACTTGGATAACTGTGATATTGAATGGTTTGCCTTGGAGACAACAGAGATCATTCTGTCATTTTGAGACTGCATCCAAGTACTGCATTTCAGACTCTTTTGTTGACCATGATGGCTACTCCATTTCTTCTGAGGGATTCCTGCCCACAGTAGTAGATATAATGGTTATCTGAGTTAAATTCACCCATTCCAGTCCATTTTAGTTCGCTGATTCCTAGAATGTCGACATTCACTCTTGCCATCTCTTGTTTGACCACTTCCAATTTGCCTTGATTCATGGACCTGACATTCCAGGTTCCTATGCAATATTGCTCTTTACAGCATTGGACTTTGTTTCCATCACCAGTGACATCCACAACTGGGTATTGTTTTTGCTTTGGCTCCATCCCTTCATTCTTTCTGGAGTTATTTCTCTACTGATCTCCAGTAGCATATTGGGCACCTACTGACCTGGGGAGTTCCTCTTTTAGTATCCTATCATTTTGCCTTTTCATACTGTTCATGGGGTTCTCAAGGCAATAATACTGAAGTGGTTTGCCATTCCCTTCTCCAGTGGACCACATTCTGTCAGACCTTTCCACCATGACCCGCCAGTCTTGGGTTGCCCCGTGGCATGGCTTAGTTTCATAGAGTTAGACAAGGCTGTGCTCCTAGTGTGATTAGATTGACTAGTTTTCTGTGAGTATGGTTTCAGTGTGTCTGCCCTCTGATGCCCTCTTGCAACACCTACCATCTTATTTGGGTTTCTCTTACCTTGGGCGTGGGGTATCTCTTCACGGCTGCTCCAGCAAAGCGCAGCCACTGCTCCTTACCTTGAATGACCGCCACCCTTCCTGACCTTCAACGTGGGATCCTGCGCCCAGGCAGCCATCACTCCTTGGACGTGGGGTTGATCCTCCCGGCCGCCGCCCCTGGCCTTTGGCGCGGGGTGGCTCCTCCAGGCCACCACCCCTGGACTTGGGTGCCAGGTGGCTCCTCTCAGCTGCTGCCCCTGACCTCAGACGTGGGGTAGTTCCTCTTGGGCGCTGTCTCTGGCCTCGGACGCAGGGTAGCTCCTCTTGGCCATTTCTGCGCTGTCACAGCTGCTCAGTCGTGTTCAACTCTTTGCGACCCCATGAGCTGCAGCACACCAGGCCTGCCTGTCCAACACCCAACTCCTGGGGCCCACCCAAACTCATGTGTATTGAGTCGGTGATGCCATCCACAAATCTCATTCTCTGTTGTCCCCTTCTCCTCCTGCCCTCAATCTTTCCCAGCATCAGGGTCTTTTCCTATGAGTCAGCTCTTTGCATCAGGTGGCCAAAGTGTTGGAGTTTCAGCTTCAACATCAGACCTTCCAATGAACACCCAGGACTGATTTCCTTTAGGATGGACTGGTTGGATCTCCTTGAAGTCCAAGGGACTCTCAAGAGTCTTCCCCAACACCACAGTTCAAAAGCATCAATTCTTCGGCACTCAGCTTTCTTTATAGTCCAACTCTCACATCCATACATGACGACTGGAAAAACCATAGCTTTGACTAGATGGACCTTTGTTGACAAAGTAATGTCTCTGCTTTTTAATATGCTGTCTAGATTGGTCATAACTTTCCTTCCAAGGAGTAAGCAACTTTTAATTTCATGACTGCAATCACCATCTGCAGTGATTTTGGAGCCCCAAAAAATAAAGTCTGACACTGTTTCCACTGTTTCCCATCTATTTCCCATGAAGTGATGGGACCAGATGCCATGGTCTTAGTTTTCTGAATGTTGAGATTTAAGCCAACTTTTTCACTCTCCTCTTTCACTTTCATCAAGAGGCTCTTTAGCTTCTCTTCACTTTCTGCCGTATGGGTGGTGTCATCTGCATATCTGAGGTTATTGATATTTCTTCTGGGAGTCTTGATTCCAGCTTGTGCTTCCTCCAGCCCAGCGTTTCTCATGATGTACTCTGCATAGAATTTAAATAAGCAGGGTGACAATATACGGCCTTGATGTACTCCTTTTCCTATTTGGAACCAGTCTATTGTTCCATGTCCAGTTCTAACTGTTGCTTCCTGACCTGCATATAGATTTCTCAAGAGGCAGGTCAGGTGATCTGGTATTCCCATCTCTTTCAGAATTTTCTACAGTTTATTGTGATCCACACAATCAAAGGCTTTGGCATAGTCAATAAAGCAGAAATCGATGTTTTTCTGGAACTCTCTTGCTTTTTCCATGATCCAGCGGATGTTGGAAATTTGATCTCTGGTTCCTCTGCCTTTTCTAAAACCAGCTTGAACATCTGAAAATTCACGGTTCATGTATTGCTGAGGCCTGGCTTGGAGAATTTTGAGCATTACTTTACTAGTGTGTGAGATGAGTGCAATTGTGCGGTAGTTTGAGCATTCTTTGGCATTGCCTTTCTTTGGAATTTGAATGAAAACTGACCTTTTCCAGTCCTGTGGCCACAGCTGAGTTTTCCAAATTTGCTGACATATTGAGTGTAGCCCTTTCACAGCATCATCTTTTAGGATTTGAAATAGGTCAGTTGGAATTCCATCACCTCCACTAGCTTTGTTCATAGTGATGCTTTCTAAGGCCCACTTGACTTCACATTCCAGGATGTCTGGCTCTAGGTGAGTGATCACACCATTGTGCTTATGTGGATCATGAAGATCTTTTTTGTACTGTTCTGTGTAACCTATACAGTATATTAAAAAGCAGAGATATTACTTTGCTGACAAACATCCATCTAGTCATAGCTATAGTTTTTTCTAGTAAGCATGTATGGATGTGAAAGCTGGACCATAAAGAAGGCTGAGTGCCAAAGAATTGATGCTTCTGAAGTGTGGTGTTGAAGTCTCTTGAGAGTCCCTTGGACTGCAAGGAGATCCAACCAGTCCATCTGAAAGGAAATCAGTCCTGAATATTCATTGGAAGGACTGATGCTGAAGCTGAAGCTTCAGTACTTTGGCCATCTGATGTGAAGAGCTGACTCTTTAGAAAAGACCCTGATGCTGGGAAAGATTGAAGGCAGGAGCAGAAGGGTATGACAGAGGGCAGGATGGCTAGATGGCATCACCGACTCAATGGACGTGAGTTTGGCCAAGCTCTGGGAGATGGTGAAGGACAGGGAAAGCTGGTGTGCTGCAACCCATGAGGTCGCAAAGAGTCAGATATGAGTGAGTAAATGAAACCTACTATCCGGCAGTCCCATTCCTGGGCATATATCCAGACAAAACTATCATTCAGAAAGATACATGGACCCCTATGTTCATAGCTTCACTATTCACAATAGCCAAGACATGGAAACCTAAATGTGGATCAACAGATGAATGGCTGAAGAAGGTGTGGTACATGTATGATGGAATACTACTCAGCCATGAAAAAGAATGAAGTAATGCCCTCTGTAGCAACATGGATGGACCCAGAGATTATCATGCTAAGTGAAGTTAAAAAAGAGAAAGACAAATACTATATGATATCACTTACAAGTAGAATCTAACATATAATGAACTTATTTATGAAGCAAAAACAGGCTTACAGACAGACATAGAGGACAGACTTGTAGTTGCCACAGTGGTGGAGGGGTTGGGGAGGAATGGAGTGGGAGTTTGGGACTAGCAGATGCAAATCATTATATAGAGAATTGATAAAGAACAAGGTCCTACTGTATAGCACAGGGAACTATATTCAATATCCTGTGATAAACCATAATGGAAAAGTATACAAAAAAGAATATATACATATCTATAACTGAATCACTTTGTTGTACAGCAGAAATTAAGATAACATTGCAGATCAACTCTACTTCAATAAAGTTAATGATAAAATAGATCCAGAGGTGATTCAAATGTTATCAAACATGGTCTTTAAAATTCCTGTGAATACTGTGTTTAAGAAAGTAGATGAGAAAATGAATTTTATCAATTAAATGTATTTTTAAAAGAGTCCAATGGAGGTTCTAGTACTAAAAAACATAATAAAGGAAAGTAAGAGCTCAATGGGTAAGTTTAATAGCATATTAGAGATATCTGAAGAGAGAAATAATAAATAGTAAGTTAGTGGAGAAGACCCAGAAGAAATATGATGAAAGGAAATAGAAGAAAAATACGGAAAGAATTTAAGAGACATATGGAATTTAGCAAAAGGTTTTATATATATATAAAATTGGAAATTTGGAAGAAAAGACATAATGGCACAGAAGCAATATTTGGAGAGAAAGCAACCAAGTATTTTCCAAAGCTGATTAAAGATATCAACTCAGATAAAAAGCACCAAGAAGCTGTACAAAATCCAAGTAAGGCAACCTGAAACAAAACCATGCATCGGTAAATCATAGTAAAACTGCCGTAATGCAGAAATAATGAGAAGACCTTGAAAGCTGACAAAGGGAAAAAAACACATTCCCTTTAAAGAAGTAATATTAAGAATGACAGCTGACTTCTCAAGATAATTAATGGAAGTAAAAAAGACATCTTTAAACATTTAAAAATTAAAAAATTTTAATGAAATTTTAAAATTTGAGTTAAATGTTAGTTTAAAATTGCATATATATATATATATATATGCTGCTGCTGCTAAGTCACTTCAGTCGTGTCTGACTCTGTGCGACCCCGTAAACGGCTCCCCTGTCCCTGGGATTCTCCAGGCAAGAACACTGGAGTGGGTTGTCATTTCATTCTCCAATGCATGAAAGTGAAAAGTGAAAGTTAAGTTGCTCAGTCATGTCCGACTCTTAGTGACCCCATGGACTGCAGCCTACCAGGCTCCTCCATCCATGGGATTTTCCAGGCAAGAGTACTGGAGTGGGTTGCCATTGCCTTCTCTGATATGGGCTTCCCTGGTGCCTCTGAGGGTAAAGAATCTTCCTGCAATGCAGGAGACCTGGGTTTGATCCCTGGGCAGGATATATAAACGTTAACTACAAATTGGCACTTGCCAGGGGCATTTGCCTTCTGCCTCTGCGGTTGCTGCAGCTGTTGACCTTCAGCACACCCTGAGGGGAATTCAGGGTGGAGAGTGAGGCACTTTGTGCTCCAGGGAAACTAGTGGAACAGGTCGTTAGATAGTTAGGTATTTTTTCAGGAACTGATTTCATGACCCCAATCCTTGCATCGGACTTCCCTGGTGGCTCAGATGGTAAAGCGTCTGCCTACAACGTGGGAGACCCAAGTTCATTCCCTGGGTTGGGAAGATCTCCTGGAGAAGGAAATGGCAACCCACTCCAGTATTCTTGCCTGGAAAATCCCATGAATGGAGGAGCCTGTTAGGCTACAGTCCATGGGGTTGCAAAGAATCAGACATGACCGAGCGACTTCACTTTACTTCGTTACTTCAATCCTTGCGTTTCCTCATATCTAGAGAAGCACTAAATCCCTTCAGGATGACAGCTTCTCATGACTAGCAGAAAACCTTTTGTAAAATACGTGCTTGATTGCACTAAACTCCCCCTTCACTGAAATCATATATATTGACCTTCCTCTACTACCTCTTTGTAGCAGTTTCTCAAAGCTGTCTGAGGTGCTGTCTCCCAGGCTGCAGTCCTCATGTTGCCTCCCATAAAACTTAATCTCACCTCTCACATGGTGCATCTTTTTTCAGTTGACATATATGTATATATGAATGTACTATATTCCCCTTTAAAAGACAAAGATGATCAGACTGGATTAAGGGAAATAAAATTTCATTATATGCTGCTCAGAAGAAAGTAAAAAGAGGGAAAAAATATACCATTGCAAAAAGTTATACCACTTTCTTTTTTATATTCTCCAAGGTCTTACATTTACCTTATAGTGCATCTTGCTTTAGTTATGGAAAGCAGGTTTTTTTTAAAGATTTATGGATTCCATAATAATTAAAGACTGGAAAAGCTCTCTCATCTAATCAAAGTTTCTACATGTACTGAAGCTTGAAAACATGCAGAACTCATCCATTGTTTTTTGGGGGGTGTTGGGGGGGGCCATCATTGAAGACAGACACCAAGGATGGGGATCTGGGCAGGCAATAATGACCTGGACAAATGCCCCCTGGGAATGCAACTTGCTTCTGTTGAGGACCCTTGGAGTTCTGCTGATGACGATCCCTGGGGCACAGTCTTCTTTCCACAAAGCTTATACTACTCAGGAAGTACCAGTTTGGAAATAAAAGGTTTTTTGAAAAACCTTTTGTATTTCCTTTATTGAAGCAGTAATGATGTCTTCATTGTGGGCAAAAGTAAAAGCCAGTATAAGCTAAAACAATTTAAAATTACCCTTAGTTTCACCATCTGAAGAGCGCCACGGTTAGTCTTTTGCCGTATCATCTTCCAGACTGTTTTCCCTGTGTGGGTACATCAGCATGCAACGTGAGGTCATACTGTGCACCTTGTTCTGGAACTTGATTTTTTGTCACTTGCTAAAGGTCATGGCTGTCCTGGTAATAAGAAGTGTTTTCGGGAAATGACAGCAATTCTCGCGAGAATCACAAGTAGATTGAAGTGAGATTGCTGAGTCATCTGCCTTGGCCAAAGCCACTTTCCTTTAAGTGCCTTTGAGATGAACGCTGACACTTTTAAATGGTAATTCTCTATTTTTAATAAGCCCATGATTTTCTTTGTTGCCATGGGTGCATGTTTTTACTTTGTTAAAGATTAATATATTTTATTCCACCAGGGTTAGTCTAATTATACCATTAATGTGAGCTAATTGCTCATTCTTTCAGATCATAGGGAAATTATATTATGGATGTTAATATATGGAGACTTTAGCAATGCTTTTAGTTAAGTCCCTTTATTTTATGGGTCATAAAATCGAGGTCCACGATAGACAGAACCGGACTTGGGTCATAAAACTTTGGCAAATGACACATTAAGACCCCAGAAATGGATTGCACATTTTCTAAGTGCTTTTGTCTCCTAAGAATAGTGTAACCAGAAAGGTATGGGAATGTCATAACACTGTGACAAGACAGGAGTGTGACCACCCAGTTAAAGGCCATTCCCATCTGAAACCTCCTTCCCATTGTGGGGATCTGTGCAACCACAGTAGCAGCTCCAGTCATGTGGGCTGATAACAGAATAGTATCCCTGAGTTGGGCTGGGGTCCAGTGAGGTCAGGGCTAACGGAAGAGAAAGAAGAGTGAGTATAAAACCATGTCCAGGAGGGTGTGTTGAGGATTAAACTGGGGAAGTCACATTATAATCAGATCCAGGGAGAAGCCAGGGATCAGGAGCATGTAACCACAGAAACAGAGGGGGAGGGGGAAGTGAGAGGCAAGGCGAGGCCAGAGGGAGAAGGTCCCGGACAGTGGAAGTGTCTTTCTGAGTGTGGTTCTCAATGAGTTATCCTCAAGCAGCAGCATTAGCAGCGCTGGGAACTTGGGCCTCATTCCAGAGCTACTGAATTAGAGGCTCTGCTAAACATTCCTCTTTTTTTGTTTAAACAAATTTGTTGGGTGATTCTGATGCACATTTAAGTTTGAGAACCACTTGTCCAACGTTTTAAAATACCTGTACCTGGATCCTCTCCTCATTCTGATTTGACCACTCTGGGCTGGGATCACTGATATCATTTCCCTCTCCCAAGGTTTCCAGATGTTTCCAATGTGCTGCCAAGGATGAGACCCGCGTTATATGGGCAAATGAAACAGAGATGGATGGGCCCCTGCTGGGTTTCCACTCTGGTTTCTCTGGGGTTTCTTTCAGCTGGCATCACCAAGGACAGATGGTTGATGAAGAAAGAAATGGCTTGTCCAGAGGCTTTTTCCTGAGGTCCATGGCCTTTCCTATGCCTTCTTTCCTTTAACCTGCTCTCTGCAGAGCAGCACAGGCCTGTTAAAGGAGATGATGATTTTTTTTTTAATAACCAAGAAAATAGTGCAGCAGTTACAAGGTGGCTTATTGTCCTCCTATGTTTTCATCAATTTCCTCCTGACTCCCTATCTCTCACTTCCTTCCAGGCAGATTGATTTTCCTTTGACTTAAGTGTTTGGGACTTTGTGCAAGACTGGGAGAGGGAAGGAGCTGTGCAGGGTGGGGGCAACTTCCTAGAAGGCAAACACAACTCTGATTGCACGAAGGTGGGGTAAAATCGATATGAAATCAATTATGCAAATTATGAGCGGTAAGTTACCATGTGATTTGATCTGCAGCAACATAAAAATCAAAGGAGATCCAGTCAAGGTAGAAAATCTGCGCTGAAGAAAAGCTGGACGTCTTTTGCTGTGGCTCAGCGTCAAGAACGGTGAGTCACCCGTCTCCTGCCAGCTGGTGCTTTGCTGCCTGTACAGGATTGTTTGTGCTCATCGATGTGCACACAGCATTTACGGATCAGGGTACACAAATATCTTGCTCTCCTTCAGCATTTCAACTTTCAGTAGTGACTGCTTGCAGTCTGTGTTTCTTAATTATTGGAAAATTCTGTGAAAATAGAAGTCCATCCCCCCGCCCACCCGCCAGCAATCTCAGTGGATCCGCTTCTCCAGCAGCATCTGTACGGATCTCTCTCGTTTTCTCTATTTTTTTGATGTCCCCAGATATCTTTCACTCTCCCTGTCTTCTTTCCATGTGGTTCAGAATCTCTGGAGAGATTCAGGAGGAGGTTCCAGTGTTGCAGGGTTAGGAGAAGGAATGGGACCCCAGGAAGCAGGTATTCAGAACAAAGGACAGTAGCCCACAGCTTCAGCTCCACAACCTTCTTCCCCTCAATCTGATCAAACTAAGCACCCAGACCTTGCATCTTCCCCTTTTCTTCCTAGTTCTTCTTGCTTCCACACCAGGCCTAGGCTATATCCTCTCTCACTTCTGGGGATCCATGGAAAGAAACTCCCTTTTCTCTCTGAACCGCAGAGGACAGTTTCAACTGCCTTTCTAACAACTACACCCCGTGAACGCCTATCTCCTAAGCTCCACCCCAGAGACGTTTTGAACTTCTGTCTCCTTGCTTGTGGTTTTCATTACTGTCCTGGGGCCAGTGACTCCAGCCCACCCTCTGCCATCCAGTCATTCTTAGTTTCTCAGTCTCTTTTTCCTAGTTTTCAATAATACTCGACCAATATTTATTGACTGTTTTCTATTTGCCAGGCCCTGTCCCTGCTTCAGGGCGTTCGGTGCAGTGGTGAGCTGGACAGACATGGTCCCTGCTGTGGTGGGAGTCACTGTCTACTGGGGTCTGTTTACAGATACTTGAATAAGCAAATACAACTCAGGGTGTGGTGGGCACCACGATGGCCCTCACCCAGCCCGGGAGCTCAGGGACGGGCTCAGACGACTCCTTTAGGAAGTGATATTTAAGCTGAGCGCTGAAGAATGAGTAGGAATTCGACTGATGAAGGCAGCTGGGGGTGGTTGTGTATTGGGCAGAAGGAACAGAGAATGTAGAAACCTGCCAACGAGTCAGAGCAAAGAGGTTGTTAGGAAATGGGAAAGCTTGTTAAGGCTGGACCACAGGATAAAAGTTGGGGGTGATGGGGCTGGATAAGTAGACAGGGGCCCTCATATCGCCTGCTGTATTCATTATCTGCATATCAAGGTACCCCTAAACTTAACAGCTCCAAACAACAACCATTCATTGTCTCATTGTTTCGGTGGGTCAGGAATCTGGATACAGCTCAGCTGGCTGCTTCTGACTCAGGATGTCTTACAAGACTGTAATCAAGGTGTTGGATCAGTGTCTGCTGTTTCCTCTGAAGGCTTGATGGGGGGTAGGGCTTGAGGGGTGGGGAGACGAGAGTAGAAAAGGAGGCAGGGGTCTTGAAAACCAAATCAAGAGTTTTGACTTTATCCTTTTAACAGAGCTTCCCAAACTAACGTGCTTTGAGACTGATCTGGGGAGTGTGCAAGAGTGCAAGTTCTGCATCACTGCCTCTGCGGCAGATCCCAGACACATTTTTAATAACCTCCCTGGTGACGCTGATGCTGCTGGCCTCAGGACCACGCTGAGTCACCATCTTGAATCCCTGCTGTCCCATGTGGTAGCGCCAGCCACGTGTGGCTGCCGAGCACTTTCAAGGTGGCAAGACTTCAGATCTTCTTTCATTTTAGTTCATTTAAACTTAAGATTTATGGAGAAGGAAAGGACGACCCACTCCAGTATTCTTGCCTGGAAAAGTCCATGGACCAAGGAGCCTGGCAAGCTGCAGTCCACAGTGTTACATGACTGAGCAGGCACGCGTGCATGAGGAGGGTGGAGGGAGGTGGGTTGGTAGCAATAAACTGGTAGAACTAAAAAAAAAAGAAAAGCTTAAGATTTAAAACATACTCAATTTGTTTTTTAAAAAATTATTGTATTGGAGCCTAGTTGGTTTACTATGCTGTGTTAATTTCTGCTGTACAGCAAAGTGCTTCACTTATGCACATAGGAACATTCTTTTTCATATTCTTTTCCATCGTGGTTTATCACAGGCTTCTGAATACAGTTGCCTGTGCTACTCAGCAGGACCTTGCTGCTTGTCCAGTCTAGGTAGTGTGTTGGCCAAAATGTTAGTTTGCAGGGTTTTCCATATCATCTTATGGAAAGTCTCAAATGAACTTTTGGGCCAACCTGATATAGCAGTTTGCATCTGAGAATCCCAGATTCTCAATCCATCCTTCCTCTACCCGCTTCCCCCTCAGCAGCCACAAGTCTGCTCTCTGTGAGTCTGTTAACTGTTTTGTAGGTAAGGTCATTTGTGTCGTATTTTAGATTTGCATTTGTCTCTCTCGTTCTGACTGACTTCACTTAGTCTGATAATCTCCAGGTACACTCATGTTGCTGCAAATGGCACATCTCATTCTTTTTTTTTATGACTGAGTAATAATCTGTTGTATATATGCACCACATCATCTTTATCCATTCACCTGTTGGTGGATGTTGACATTGCTTCCATTTCTTGGATATTGTGAACAGTGCTGCTATGAACATTGAGTTGTATGTGTCTTTTTGAATTATAGTTTTGTCTAGGTATATGCCCAGGAGTGAGATTGCTGGATCATATGGCATTTCTATTTTTAGTTTTTTGAGGGACCTCTATACTGTTCTCCATAGTGATGTTACCAGTTTACATTCCCAGGAACAGTATAGGAGGGCTCCCTTTTCTCCATGCCTTCTCTAGCATTTGTTATTTGCAGATTTTTTAATGACTGATGTGAGGTGGTACCTCATTGTAGTAAAACATACTCAGTTTTTTAATTGAAAAACTGAAGTATGCTTGGGTTAACAAGTATGTGACTTGACCATTTCAACTGTAAATTTTATGAAGTCTCAATGTAGATCAAGTATTTTCAATCAGAATTTAGCATCTGAATTGAGAAATACACACCGGAATTCAAGGATTTAGTATGAAAAAAACAGTATAAAATATCCCATTAATTTCTATATTAGTTACATGTTGAAATGGTATTTTTGGATACAGTGAGTTAAGTTCAAATTATTAAAATTAAGTTTATCTGTTTCTTGTAGCATTTTAAAAATGTGACTCCTAGGAAATGTGAACTGACGTGTGGATCACACTGGTGGCTCGTGTTATATTTCTGTTAGATAGCACTGCCAAAGACGAAGGGAGATATGCTCCTTACCTTTCATCTAAGGGGAATTCCTGGGAGTGGCTCACGGCTTCTCCATCAGAGAGTTGCTCACGCAATGATTCTCCTGTTCCCGGTGTGTGAGCAGATGAAAGTGTGGGGAATTTGTGTGAGGTGTCCTGGGACCCGACTCAGGCTGCTGGAGGAGAATGTTTATTTGAAGAACCTGTGGTTCCACCTTTCCCTGGCTTGCATCAGGCCGCAGGCTCAGCCTTGCTGAGAAATGGCACACATTCTCATTACTTTTCTAGCCTGGACCAGAAGGCAAATGGATGTCTCTTTAAGACATGGGGCTCAAGAGCCCAGAGCCCGGGCTCACTGTCACAGCTCGCTTTCAGGTTCACCTGTAACCATGACAATGCCATTGATGCAAGTTGCCATGGAACATAATTTAACCTGGATCAGATTTTTAAAAAGAATGGAAAAACAAACACTCCACTTAGTCTCAGGGGACTGTCAGAAATGGGATTGCCGGTGATTCCTTCTTAACTATCCTTCTCATTTAATTACGTTTGCTTTTCATGTCCCTGGGGAAGTGTTTCTGCCAGGAGCAATTTCCTGGGCAGGCTGGGAGTGTTTGCAGGGAATGGCTGGCCTTATGGAGTCCAGTGGCTCGATGACCTTAAGCTGGTCCTGGGTAGGGAGATTTTCACCACATCCCCTCAAGTCCATCGTATTTCTGCACATTAGCTTTAGTGGGGGAACTATCAGACTTGTTACATTTCAGAGCTGGAAGGTACCTGGGTGGGAACATAAGATGAGGGGAGTAGGGGATCAATCTGAACCCACTTGAATTGGGGTGTTAAGTTGATTCAACCCAAATCAGAGAGACCTAAAAAGCAGGGGGTGGGGGGCGGGGAGCAGGAAAGAGACGCACCCAAAGAAATAGTGGAGAAGCACTGTGATCCTAAATTTAAATAGAAAATGTCAGGAACTCATTATTTCTTTTGTTTCTTTTGAAGAAGAAGCCTGTGTTTCCCTGGCTTGGTTTGCTGTTAAGGTTGATGTGTGCGCTCAGCCCTGTCTGACTCTTTGCGACCCCATGGGCTGTATCCCACCAGGCTCCTCTTGTCCATGGGCCTTCATGCCTGAACTGTTGTTTCCAGATACTATTTCTCACTTTAAGGAGTCCAGGCTCCTTGAGAAACGGTTGATTCCACACCTGAGGCAGAAACTGTCCCAGATGTCCTGGGGCATGTGGTTATGCTGGAAAAGGAAGAAGCCATCAGATACCAGTGGAATTACATCAGAGGCATCCAGGGGTCAACTCAAAGGTCTCCCACTGGCTAAAAATGGGACAGTCTTAAATGAGAAATCAATGCGATAGGCTGAAATTACAGTGGACTGGATTAAAATCCATCAATTTATAATGATACATAAAAAGAAAAAAACTTTACTGGTCAGTCTTTTAATGTTGCTCACATTCAAATGTTGGATCCCAACAAAGAAAGGGGAAGAATCAAAGCATTTGTCCTGTCTCACCTGCGTGGACTGTTCCTCAGGGTAACCAAATGGTGCTGATGAAAGTTCTTTTGAGAGAATTCCAGCTCATGGATGCAGGTGGAAGGATGCAGTTAGTTAAAGTGATGTACTTAGGTACCAATCATTAACAGATGCAGAAACCATTGGGTGAAACGTTGGCAAGGAACTTTCTAAGATACAGATCAGGTTGCTAACACCTGAATCCACTGATTTTAGCGTTACTAAAAATGGACATATGAGTCAGAAAGCAATCTTTGTCCCTGCAGGCTGGAGAAACCCTTCCCCTGACTAGAGGCAGCAGGTGGCTGAGCCCGAGATAGCTCCTCCAGTCCCTCAGACAGCATCCGTGGGCACCCCCCGCCCCCCGCCCCCCCGCCAGTGTCACCAGATACACTGAGCTGGCCAAACTGTACCACGGAGTGGTCTGAATATTAAATGGTCATTGGACCCACAGCCCACAAAAGTAGGCCAAAGTCTAGCGTTATTATAAGAGAACAGAGAGAGAGATATTTAGATACACAGACGTGGAGGGGAGGAGTCTAAGTGAAGACAGAGGCGGAGACTGGAGTGAGCATCCACAAGCCAAGATTGCCAGCAACCGCCAGAAGCTGGGAGGGAGGCACGGGCTCACTCTCAGAGCCTTCAGAAGGAATGCACCCTACTGACACTTTGAATTTGGAATTCTAGCTTCCAGAACTTGGAATTTCTGTTTTTTATGCCACCCAGTTTGAGGCACATTTTTACGGTAGCCCTAAGAAACAGGATAAAAGATGAAGGGTCCAGTAACCGTGCCTGCCTAAGCCTGTTGTCCTACTTCCCATTGCCAACTTGCCTGCAGAGGTGATGAGAGGAGGCTGAACTGATCACTGAGACGGAAGGAGACTCCATAAGTCCCCAAGGGACGGAGTGATGGCAGGTAGCGAAGACTGAAAAAGCAGATATGCCACTGGGCCCAGGTATACAGGAGAATTCCAGGAGCTGTGCTGAGTCTGAGAAGGGGCCTCTCAGCCTTGGAAAGTGACAGGGACGTAGTGAGATTCTGTGGACCGCATGTTCTCAAGGCAGCGCCTGCCCGCTCACCCACTCATCCGCAAACCACATGCCCGGCACGGGCAGAGGCAAGACGGGCAGGACAGCCTCCCTGCCCTTAGGACACTCGCAGCCCAGTGGAGGAGAGAGCCAAGACCCAGTGTGTTACAGGGAACCGAAGGGCAAGGAGCCCCCAAGGAGAAAGGGCAGCACGCAGCAGATTGTAGATGAGCAGGCCCCTGGCCCTGTTAGGAAGTGCAGGCAAGGGATATGAGCAAAGACGTAATGTTTGTAACACTGACCCCAGGGTCTGCTTGTCGAAACCCCAGAGCACAAGGTGTGGCAGGAGCACAGAGCTCTGGGGGTTTATCTGTGAAGTCCCTTCCAGCTTCCAGAAAGGAGACACAGAGTCGACAGCTGAGGACAAGCCCCGAGGCACCCTCCTTGAAGCTAGGGGGCACACTGCCTTCCGGGACTGACACAGGCAAGAGGCCTGGAATCCAGGTGACCCTACAGGCAGCAAGGACCTCGGACCCCATAGGGATAGGGGTCCTCTGGCATCAGAGGACACAGCAGTTTGGGAGGCGCGCCAGCTCACGTCGTGGCAAGAAGCAGTCAGAGCTGTGGTGGCCACGGCCCTACCCCTTTTTCCTCTGGAAATCCTTGTCTGTGTCACGGTCCTTCTTCACCTGAATTCCAGCAGCACTGTCACTTACTGCCTGCTGCCCTCTCCTGGCATCCCGTGGAACTACAACCACTGCAACTGGAGGCTTATTCTTTGGACTGCAAGGAGATGCAACCAGTCCATCCTAAAGTCAATCAACCCTGAATATTCCTTGGAAGGACTGATGCTGAAGCTGAAGCTCCAATACTTTGGCCACCTGCTGTGAAGAGCTGACTCACTGGAAAAGACCATGATGCTGGGAAAGATTGAAGGCAGGAAGAGAAGGAGATGACAGAGGATGAGATGGTTGGATGGCATCACCAACTCAGTGGACATGAGTTTGAGCAAACTCTGGGAGATGTCACCATCTCTGGGAGATGTCCCTCCCAGAGGACAGGGAAGCCTGGCGTGCTGCTGTCCATGGGGTCGCAAAGAGTCAGACACAACTGAGCGAATGAACAACAAAAAGACTTATTCTTCAGAGGATGAGTTGTCTTGGACAGGTTTCAAGTGGGAGGGTATCAGAGCCTGAAGGGGTAATTTTGTTCAGATAAAGAAACTGAGGCCCACGGGGATGGGGTAAGACTTAGGGCATGTTAATGGACTTGAGCTTTCTCGTCTACAGTCACAGATGATCTCCGTGGCCCATCCTCACCAGCACATCTGGGAAACGGGCCGCTCCTGAGAAGGCACCCTTAGGGTCTAACTACAGAAGCTTGTCCACAGTCAGACATGTGATTTTGGCTGTCACTATTGTAGCTGTTTATCATCCCAAATTCGCTGGATTCTAAGGAATCTAGGCCCCAGAAGACTGAGAGGACAACTAGAAACCTGGTTTCTTACCTCTCAGGACGAGAGTCTAGCCTCAGATGCTTCTAGAGTCAAGAGATACAGGGAGAATGAACGGGACAGAAGCTCCTGAAGGATATGTCACTGCTCAGCTCCACATCTTTTAGGAAACCAAGCTGACATCCTGAAGGGTGAGATCGCAAGGTCCTTGTCCTTCTCTGAGTGGCCACAGGTCTCCTCCACTCTCAGTCATGAACCCTGCCTTTCTCCTTTGAAATCCAGCCTCACGGGCAAGTCTCTGACCCTCAGGCCGTGCCTGGCTTGTCTTGGAGGTAAAATGAAATCTTCATAGTCTACGGAATGCTGAGGGTGAAATGCAATCTCTGGCCACCTTCCCTCTGACACCAAAGAGTTAGAGCTGCATCAGGCCAGTTAAGGCTATACTTCCTTCTGAAGTGGTGGTTCTAAACTGTGGGCAACAGCAGCCCCAAGGTGGCAGGACTTGGCAGGAGTAAAAGGGAAAAAAGAAGAGCTTTCTATGTTTAAATGCTGATGTGGGGGCCTTGGGTATCACCCACCCAAGATGGGTATTGAACACTCACACAAGGAGCTTTAAAACTGTGACTATACATCGTTGACCCCATAAAAGACTGACTGTAGTTAAGTGTGTCTCCCAGGCTGAGACAAAGCAGGGATCCAGGAACAGGTCCACAAGCAGAACGTGGGTGATGTGAGGGGGGATGTCAGTGATGCCCGCAGAGCCTGAGTGCCGCCTGGCCCTACCTGGCCTCCTGATGCTCACATACACATGCATCCGGTTGAGATAGCAGGTAAACCTTCGACCAACAGGCTTTACAGAGCATTGGTCTCTGCCAGGTGGTGTTCGGGGTGCCAGGGGATCCAGCGGAGCAAGACGAATCACATGTCCACCTCTCTTGAAGAAAAGAGGAAGAGAGTATAACCCTAGGGAGTGGTACATGCCAGGAAGAAAAAGAAACAGGGGGGTTTGAGAATGACAGGGGTCAGGGAGGGCCATGGAGAGGTGAGATGACAGCATGAGGCAGATGAAGGCATTTCCTCTCCTGAATACGTGTTCTCTAGTCCCGTCTCCCAGGACAGAAGAATAGGGGTATGCTTCAGGCTCAGCTGTGGACCCAGCATGGCGTGGGGTTGGCACTCAGTGGGCACTGGGTGGGGGATGGCTGTCACTGGGGGATGGTGCCTGGCGGACTCCCTCCGGGCCAGCAGCCTGTGCAGTGTGGCTGGAGAGCCTAGAGGACTGGCTGGCCCTTGCTCTGAGAGGGCAAAGGAGGCAGGCAGTAAGCTGGGGGGCGGCTGTGGCTTCTGAGTGTGCACACGGAGCTTGTACCCCCAGAACAGCCTTCCGGCCACTGAAAGATAGAGTCAGAATTGTCCTCAGCCTTCCAGACAAACCATTCTTTTAAAAAGGAGGTCTGAAACTTCCCTGGTGGTCCAGTGGTTAAGACTGCATTTTTATTGCAGGGAACGAGGGTTTGATCCCTGGTCCAGGAACTAAGATCCTGCATGTTGCAGGGCGCTGCCTAGAAATAAAAGAAAAAGAAATAAAAAGAAGATCTGGAGTTAGACACTAGATGTCTCCCCATGGCGTCAGATAGCACCTGGCCTTCTGTGTCAAACTTAGAGCAGGGATTTTTTTTCTTCCCAACAGTAACCATCTGAAAATGCGTTGGGAGCTCAGCTTAGGCTTGTGAGACTGGCAGTCAGGCAGACATTGGCTCAAGCCCTGTGCTGGGTGCTCTTGGGCTCCTCACAGACCCTCTCTGAGCTCAGATCTGAAAGATGATTATCCCAGGCTGAGGGAACAGCCATCGCAAAGCTCTAGGGTAGAAATGAGCTCACATGTTCAGGGAGCATTTGTGAAAAGGGGTAATAAAGGCACTTCTCTCCCAGGGCTGCTCTGCAGGTCAGTGCAGCCAGCTAGGTCTCTGCTTCATCCTGCATCACCCATAAACCCCAAACATGACTCATTGCATCTGAAGGAAAAGGACCTGATGCCACCTGGAGCAAGCCTGCCGCTTCTCAGGTGAGAGAGACGTGAGGGGCCACCCACCCCAAGAAACTGCCCCTCCTAAGTACCAGACTTAGCATCTCCACTCTGCTTTAATACTCACTGAAAGTGGCCTTGTGTGTGCAAGGAGAATACTTTTTTTTTCTTTAATATGTATGTATTTATTTTTGGCTGTGCTGGGTCTTCTTTGCCGTGTAGATTTTTCTCTAGTTGCAGTGAGCCAGTGCTCCTCTTTGTTGTAGTGTGCGGGCTTCTCACTTCGGTGGCTTCTCTTGTTGCGGAGCACAGCCTCTAGAGCACAGGCTCACTAGCTGCGGTTCCCGGGCTCTAGAGCGCAGGCTCACTAGCTGCGGTTCCCGGGCTCTAGAGCGCAGGCTCAGCAGTTGTGACACAGGGACTCATTGCTCTGCGGCATGTGGGATCTGTCTGGACCAGGGATCCAACCTGTGCCTCCTGCATTGACGGGCGGATTCTTTACCGCTGGCCACCAGGCAAATCTGGGAGGGTATTTTTAAAAATACTTTTAAGTTATGCTTTTACAACAGCAAAGACAGTAAAAGTCACCTTGGAGTCCGTATTCCAGAAATAAACTTTCTAATTCTGGGGTATATTTTATGGAGGTCTTTATTATCATAAATATTTTTACGTAGCTGAGAAATCACTGTCTAGCATTTTTTTCTCTTCCTCCCAATTTGTTGATTTTCTTAGCCTGTCATTCCCTATGAAAGGTGCAACATATGGTAAAGGAATTTTCCTCCACTGGAGGTTTTGGAACTCATTCAGAACAATTCTGTGGCCATTGTTTTGGCTGAAATATGTGCTTAAAAAAAAAAAGAAACCTGCTACTTAGAATCAGGAGTCATGGAACTGAACATAGTCCAGGAAGTGCAGATTGACTCTTGCTACAACAAAACCCCTTTTCCACAAAGGAACACCACTGGAGAAGAACCCTAAAGTCCACAGTGATTATGCTTCAGTGCCCACCCCCCTCTCCTTTTTGCTTATTTGCATATTTCAAGTTTTTTTTTTTAACAATGAACATGTACTGCTTGTATAACAAAAACATTGAAAAAATTCATTAAGATAAAGGAAAAAAAGACACATAAAGGCATTTTATGTGTAGCACAACCTAAAGTGCCAGAGGATGGCAATAGATTTTCCACCAGGAAGAGTTCTAGTGATGAAGTAAGTTGGAAAACGTAGAGTTAAACAAAGCTAATTGGATTTCTTCCCTGTAATACTTCTCAGAGTCTTTAAGACGCTGGTGGGTAGTTTGACCCTGAAGAGAGGGCTGTTCTCAGCAGTGTAACCGACAGTATTGGATCTCTGAACCCCTCTCATGAGGAGTATCCCTGCCCACTGTCTGTGGGATGCATTCTGGAAAATGCTTTTCCAAAACACTGTCTGCCTGCAGAATGGGGAGACGCCCTATTCCCTCTAGGCCACGTTCTCGGGAGATCTGCGGAGCTGACTGTGAGGAAATTTGCGGCTGTGACAGCTCTCAGACCAGGTACTCTGCTGCAGTCTCACCGGCTGGTTAAGAAGGGTGGCCAGGTCCATTATGGATTTTATTATCAGTCTAGAGATCTGGAAAGGAGAAAGACATTCGGAGGCATCTGGTTGGTAGGATCACTGAGCCGTTCAGCAGAGACTGTAGGCTGTGAATAAGCAAAAGACAAATGCCCTTGAATTCCAAGGGCATAAAATATCCCTGCAAATGGGTCAGCTGAAAGGACAATCAAAGGAGCAGAGGGGAGCGGGGACAGCAGTCAGGTTGGAGGCTGCCCGTATCCCCTGGGGTCTCACCATAGCTGCGGCTGCTCTCCAGCTGCCAGGAACTGCATCTCTCCCTGGAAAGGCCAGAAGTACCTAAGAATTGATGGACAGCAGCCCACAGCCCATGAGGAGCTTGCCTGCATCTCCAGGGGGATGACTGAGGTGCCCAGTTTATGTTGACTCCCAGCAGCCCCCAGTGGGCTGACCCTCCAGTTGCTCACAGTGGCCTCTGGTTTGATAACAAACCCTGTATTAGCTGCCTTCCCTTCCCTGCCTCACTCTACCTAGGAAACAAGGTTAAGTCCTGCAGAAATTTCTTTGCTGGTTAAGATGACTAACTAGTATGAAGTCCTGCTCCTCTGAATTTCCATCAATTCTCCAAGCCAAGATTTGCTGCACTCCGGTGAGTGAAGAACAGTTCCATCTCATTTCTGACAGAGGGCAGCATTTCGTCTTCTACCGCAGGGAGATGTATTCCTGGAGCTTGCAAATGACGCCAGCTCAAAATAAAGAAAAACAAATTGAAATGAGGATTTTAATCACTGTGAAGGGAATGAAAGGCTGTGTCAGCGTTTCCATGGTAAGTGCCGTCTTTCAGGGATTTATCATCCCAGCTGTAAAAACATGCTTTATGCTAGGATTTGGCAAGAGCCAGGCTTCAGTCACTGAAAATCTATACATTATTAAAGATTTCACTTTCAATCAAGTCGGAAACGTGACTCCGTGAAAATGGCACAGAATGCCCCTTTGCCCCTTGGGGCTGCCAACCATGCCCACTGCATCTCCTGCCAAGTCTGCTCGGCCCCAGCTTGGAGGAGTGGCGGAGCCACAGCCCCTGGCCCTCTCCAGACTCCGCTTTGCATCCTGGAGACAGTTACACTGAAGAAAATGCCTGTTTTTCTGTGGAAGCAAAGTGGTGGTCCTTGTGAGGCCCTGTCTATGGGGCCGTAGGTGGCTCTCCTTTGAGCACTGGTCCTCTCACCCCCTGTCCCACTTCCCCGGTCCCAGGCCATCGATGGGAGAGAGGGGCGTCAGCACCACCTCACAGCATGCTCCGTCTCTCGGCCCCTAATGGCATCGTAAGTGGAAGAATCACAGACTGAGTTTACTGGAAACCTTAGACTTGTTCTGATTGTAGCTCGCAGCTTGAGCTCCAGGGATGCGAGGGGAATGAAGATCACAAACGTCAGCTGAAGAGGAGGCACTCTGGGTGAAACAAGATGCAGTCTGAACCTCTGTCACATCACATCCAAGTCACCTGCTTGGCTTCAAACGGTACCAGGTTTGTTGTGTGTGTGTGTGTTTGTGTGTGTGTGTGTGTGTGTGTGTGTCTTTTAAAAAAGTTTTTCTTGATTGAAGGATAATTACAATACTGTGATAGCTCTTACCGTACATTGGTATGAGTCGTCCATAGGCATACATGTGTCCCTTCCCTCCTGAACCCCCCTTCCACCTTTCTCTCCACCCCATCCCTCTAGGTTGTCACACAGCACCGGCTTTGAGTGCCCTGCATCATACATCAAACTCCCACTGGCTATGTATTTTACATATGGTAATGTATATGTCTCAATGCTGTTCTCTCAGATCGTCCCACCCTCTCCTCCCGCTGAGTCCAAAAATCCATTCTTTATGTCTGTGTCTCCATAGGACCATCGGTACCATCTTTGTAGATTCCATGTATATGCATTAACATACTTTTTCTCTTTCTGACTTACTTCACTCTGTATGATAGGCTCTAGGTTCATCTGCCTGATTAGAACTGACTCAAATGCATTCCTTTTTATAGCTGAGTAATATTCCATTTCTGTCCTTTATCGAGCCCATCTTTGCATGAAATGTTCCCTTGGTATCTCTAATTTTCTTGAAGAGATCTCTAGTCTTTCCCATTCTGTTCTTTTCCTCTATTTCTTTGCCTTGATCGCTGAAGAAGGCTTTCTTATCTCTTCTTGCTATTCTTTGGAACTCTGCATTCAGATGCTTATATCTTTCCTTTTCTCCTTGACTTTTCGCTTCTCTTCTTTTCACAGCTATTTGTAAGGCTTCCCCAGAGAGCCATTTTGCTTTTTTGCATTTCTTTTCCATGGGGATGGTCTTGATCCCTGTCTCCTGTACAATGTCACAAACCTCATTCCATAGTTCATCAGGCACTCTATCTATCAGATCTGGGCCCTTAAATCTATTTCTCACTTCCACTGTATAATCATAAGGGATTTGACTCATTGGAAAAGACTTCGATGCTGGGAGGGATTGGGGGCAGGAGAAGAAGGGGACGACAGAGGATGAGATGGCTGGATGGCATCACTGACTCGATGGATGCGAGTCTGAGTGAACTCCGGGAGTTGGTGATGGACAGGGAGGCCTGGCGTGCTGCGATTCATGGGGTCGCAAAGAGTCGGACACGACTGAGCGACTGAACTGAACTGAACTGAACTGAATATTCCCTTGTGTATATGTACCACAGCTTCCTTATCCATTCATCTGCCGATGGACATCTAGGTTTCTCCCATGTCCTAGCTATTGTAAATAGTGCTGCAGTGAACGCTGGGGTACGTGTCTTCTAAATTACACTTTTCTCAGGGTTTATGCCCAGTAGTGGGGTTTCTGGGTCACATGATAGTTGTAGTCCTAGTTTTTAAAGGAAGTTCCCTGCTCTTCTCCATAGTGGTTGTATCAGTCTACATTCCCACCAATGATCAGGACCAGATTTAACGACACTGTGGTGTGCCCTTTATTTGAAACAGGCTGATGTGGGTGGAGAGAAAGCTTTTGCAATACAGGAGAAAAGGTACCAGCAGAAGGACCACTTTTTATGATCTGAAATGAATCCTCAGTACATGTGCCAGCCTGTGTGTTTATCAGGTCTCAGGGATTAGCAGCTGAATCTTCCCCTGACACAGGGGTAGGTACTGTTATTCCCATTTAAAAGATGAACAGATCGACATTCAGAGGTTGAGAAACTCGTCTTCATGGAGGTTCATGTAGAGCACGTGGCAGAGTGAGGCCTCGGGGCCAGATCTTCCTGACTCCAGTCAGGTCTCTCCCTCAACACAGTTCAGCGGCAGCACTTTCAGATTCCACCAGCCCATCCCCTCATTCTGCCTGGGGTGGTGGGCAGCCTGGCACAGAGTGAGGCATGGATGGCAGCCCAGCAGAGTCCTGCTGCTGGGAGAGATGACAGCTGCAGAGGGCAGGCTTGGGAGCGCTGGCTGAACTCAAAAGGGGCTGACTTGTTTTTTTAAAGGTGTATTTATTTATGACTGTGCTGGGTCTTCATTGCTGCACACGGGCTTTCTCTAGTTGTGATAAACAGGCGCTGCCTTCTAGTTGCAGGCACGAGCTTCTCATTGAGGTGACTTCTCTTGTGGAGCATGGGCTCCAGGCACGCAGGCTGTAGTAGTTGCTGCTCACGGCCTCAGTTGCTCTGCAGCATGTGGGATCTTCTCAGAACAGGGATCAAACCTGTGTCTCCTGCATTGGCAGGTGGATTCTCAACCAGTGCACCATCAGGGAAGCCCCAGACTTGTTCTTAGTGCAGACATTTTTTGAGGGCTTACTCTCTTCCGGGGACAGTTGGAAGGGCTGGCTGTGTGTTATATGTTTCAGCAGCTGCCTGAGCTATGTACTAGTATTATCTCTGTTCTACAAATGAGGAAACGAGGAACAGAGAGACTGAGTAGTTTGCCCAAGGTCACACGCAAGGAGATGAAGACGGGATTTCAGCCCAGGCAGCCTGACTCTCAAGACCAAACCAGGGAACGCTTGCCTGGGGAAGGCGAGTTGCCCCAGGCTCAGAGCGCTCTCTCGTAGCCTAGTCAGAAATGTCTGGGATAGGACTTCAGGCCAACGGGCTCTCCCCTCATCATCCTGTTGACCAGGCAGATTCTGCAAGAGGCGAGGCGGCTGCCGCGGGGCGTCCTCTCTTCCTCCAGAGGCAGAGCCCGCTGAAGGTGCAGCATCTTGGTTGCACCAAGAAGTTTTGGTTTTGCATTTCTGAGCTGGCCTAAGACAGTTTTCCACTGGCACTTAGCTATATTGGTTTATAAGGCAATCGATGGGGTAGAACCTTCTGAACAGTCGAGGCCTACACCGGGGGTAGGGAGAGAGGAATGGTCAGGGACTATAATAGGAACAAAGGAAGAGCAAAAGTCAGGAATGAAAGTGTGACTTCACTATCGACCTTACAAAAACGGAAGGGTTTTTAAGGGACTGACATGAATCATCATATGCCATCAAGTTAGACGGCAAAGGTGAAGTGAGTAAATTCTCAGACACAAACCATAAAGACATACTCAGGAGGAAATGGGCATTATGAACAGACTTACAAGTAGAGAGACTGAATTTGTGATTTTAAAACTTCCCTCGAAGAAAAATTCAGGCCCATATGGATTCACTGGTAAATTAGACCAATCTCTTAACCAAGCATTTTAGACATGACTTTTTAGACACGGTTTCTTTACATGACTCAAAAAGCATAGTTCATAAAAGTGAAGGTAGATCAGTTAGACTTTAATGTAAAAACTAATTTTTTGCTTCAAGTGATACTACTAAAATGGAAGACAATCCACAGAATGGGAAAAAAATAGTTTCCGATCATATATTTGATAAGGGACTTGTATCCTGAGTATGACCAAAGATATGGGCTTTCCAGTAGTCACGTATGGATGTGAGAGTTGGACCGTAATGAAGGCTGAGTGCTAAAGAATTGATGGTTTTGAACTGTGTTGTTGGATAAGACTTTTGAGAGTGTCTTGGAAAGCAAGGAGCTCAAACCTGTCAATCTTAAAGGAAATCAACCCTGAATACTCTTTGGAAGGACTGGTGCTGAAGCTGAAGCTCCAGTACTTTGGCCACGTGATGCAAAGAGCCAACTCATTGGAGAAGACCCTGATGCTGGAAAGATTGAGGGCAGGAGGAGTAGAGCATGGCAGAGGATGAGATGGTTGGATGGCATCACCGATTCAATGGGCATGAACTTGGGCAAACTCCAGGAGACAGTGAGGGACAGGGAAGTCTGGTGGGCTGCAGTCCATGGGGTCATGAAAAGTCGGACATGATTTGATGATGAACAACAACAACAATCCTGAATATATAAGAACTCTTACAACACAGTCATCAAAGGACAATCTAATTTTAAACTGAGTAAATGATCTGAGTAAATGTTTCTCCAGAGAAGATATACAAATGACCGTCAAGCACATGAAAAGATGCTCAGCATCTTAGTGGTGATGAGTCATTAGAGAAATATCAATCGTAATAGCATACCACTTCACATCCACTAGGAATGGCTATAACCAAAGCCACAGAGAATAGCAAGAGTTGGTGATGACATGGAGAAATTGAGACACACATATCTTGCAGGTGAGAATGCAAAGTGGAAGGTTCGCTTTGGACAGCAGCTTGGCAGTTCTTCAGAAAGTTAAATGTACTGTCTTTTATGACAGTCATTCCCCTTCTGGGAGAATTGAAAATGGTTTCACATGAAAACTTGCATATGAGTGTTCATGGCCGTATTACTCGTAAGAGCTGAAAAGAGGGGAAAAACCCCAAATATCCATCAACTGATGAATGGACAAACAAAATGTGAAATATCCATACAATGGAGTATTATTCATCAACAACACCCTTGGTGGATTCATGTCAATGTATGGCAAAACCAATACAGTATTGTAAAGTAAAATAAAGTAAAAATAAAAATTTTTTTAAAATAAAAAATAAAAAAAAATACTGATTGATATTGCAACAGGGATGTGACTTGAAGAACAGTTTAGTAAGTAAAAGAAGCCAGACACAAAAGGCCATCCATTGCGTCGATATGGTCCCATTTATAAGAAATGTCCAGAACAGGCAGATCCATGTAGGGAGCAAGCAGATGAGTGGTTGTCTGGAGTTGGGAAAAGAGGAAGGATGGACATGGGCTTTCTTTTGGGGGTGATGAAAGTGTTCTGATGTTAGATCGTAGTGGTGCTTGCTCAATTCTGTGACTATATACTAAAACCCACTGAATGGTACAGTTAAAATAAATGAATTTTAGAGTATGTGAAAGTCAATAAAACTGTTAAAAATTACAGGGAACTAGGTAAAAACATGGTACAAGTATATAAAGAATAACTCTACAGTTACTTAATCTAACAGTGTGCTTTATCTACTCCAGTATAGAAGGTTATCCACACTATAGTAAGTGAGGGGTAAAGCAGATTATAATTCATTATCAGTTCAATTCAGTCACTCAGTCGTGTCCGACTCTGTGACCCCGTGGACTGCATGTAGCATGCTAGGCCTTCCTGTCCATCACCAACTCCCAGAGCTTGCTCAAACTCATGTCCATCAAGTCGGTGATGCCATCCAGCCATCTCATCCTCTATCATCCCCTTCTCCTCCTGCCTTCAATCTTGCCCAGCATCAGGGTCTTTTCCTATGAGTCAGCTGTTCGCATCAGGGGGCCAAAGTACTGGAGTTTCAGCTTCAGCATCAGTCCTCCCAATGAATATTCAGGACTGATTTCCTTTAGGATGGACTGGTTTGATCTCCTTGCAGTCCAAGGGACTCTTTAAGAGTCTTCTCCAACACCACAGTTCAAAAGCATCAATTCTTTGGCACTCAGCTTTCTTTATGGTCCAACTCTCACATCCACACGTGATTACTAGAAAAACCATAGCTATGACTAGATGAACCTTTGTTGACGAAGTAATGTCTCTGCTTTTTAATATGCTGTCTAGATTGGTCATTAGCTTTTCTTCCAAGAAGCAAGCATGATCTCAGTATTATAGAAATAAATGAAGTGTGTGTGTACAGAAAATAAAATTTGGAAAGATATATTTTGAGAGAGTAATTTTCACTGAGTACTGCATAATAAGCTATTCTTTTTCAAATTTGTATTTAATCTTTGAAAAAGTGATACAATCACATGACATAAAAATCAAAAGCTCTTAAAGACTAGTGAACAATCTCCTCCAAGCCACCCAATTCCCCTCCTAGAGAGCAACTCATGTTGGCTGAGCATCCCTTGGGAGAATTTGACACAAGTGGAGGGTGCACTTATTGTGTCCAGCACCTTAATTTTCTTGTGCAACTATGAATCTTGTCCATACGGAGATGTAACAAAAGTCCTCAATCTTTTTTTGATGGCTAAACAGCTCTTCATTCTCTAGATGTATCATTTGAAAGACTTTTTTGTTCATGTACTTCCTCATTTTTTTTTTTTTTTGCATTTAGCAGATATTTTACTTGTAATCAGAAAGAGATCAAGCTATTTCTCCAAAAGAAGTACCTGCGGTGAGGATTCAGATCTAAGAAGAGTGAGCCCCCAGGAGGGTGGGCAGGTTGCATGAGGAGCCCGGGAAACCCTGGACGTGAAAGCAGGTCAGTGAGAGAGGGGGGCGTGCCCCGCACCATTGGGCAGGGACCTGGGAGAGATGCTCTAACCGAGAAGGGAGTCCAGGCAGCATTTAAGAATAAAATGCCTCATCCTTTTTTCCCTTTTAATCTCTCCAACCCAGACTTCTCGATACTGCGTGTGGTAAAGAATCTGCTTGCCCATGCAGGAGACATAAGAAATGTAGGTTTGGTCCCTGGATGGGGAAGATCCCCTGGAGGAGGGCAAAGCAACCCACTCCAGTATTCTTGCCTGGGAAATCCCATGGACAGAGGAGCCTGGTGGGCTAGTCCATGGGGCTGCAGAGAGCTGGACATGACTGAGCGACTGAGCAGCAATTTCCCCAAATATGAGGAGAATTTGAGATTTACTGGGGAGGTGGAGCCCAAATTCATTTCCCAAGGGCTGCTCCCGACTTCCTGCTCACTCACAATCTTTCCTGCTCTCCAGTCCAGCAGGGACTAGAGAGGACTTGCTGCCCTGCCCGCAGTGCTGGGTGCCCTGGGAGCCTTCTGGGAACCTCACTGTTCAGTCCTTCTGGAGCCTCTCAGGGCATTTAACCTACACTGTGCAGAAGTTCCGGAAGCCGCTTGGTTTTGCTTTCGCTCCCCAGCCCACTCCTGCTCCTGGCCTCGCTGTCTGACCTTGAACACGTTACTCCAGTCCTTCTGTGCCTTCCCTGCTTTGCTGTCTCACCAGCAGGAAGTCAAGGGCCATATGTAGCCGTCATCATTGGCATCCTAGCACTGAGGCAGGGCAGCCTGTGTTAGCTGCACACCGCCCTCTGGGGAGCAGAAGGAAGGGCCGGTTGGTGGGAGCAGGGGATGGGGCAGGAAGGGCCCCTTTAGTGAGTGAACCCTTCTCCCTGAGGGACTCTTCCATACCCTAGGACCTTCTTGCCCTCTATTTATTCGACCTCTGGAAGGCATTTCCTGCTGGCTCTACCTGCCTCCACCCAGGCCCTTTCCAGCTTGGTGGCCACCAGGCCTTCTGTGCGTGGGGCCAGGAAAGAGGGAGAAAGGAAGAGATTCTTACAGTGATGATTCTTAGTGCAAAGGCCAGCTCCCAGTCAAGTCCATACCCTGTGCCTTGTTAGTTTGCTGCTTACTGAATTAAAAAAAAAAAAAGCCCAGCAGGCTTCATGGTTGTCCTACAGCTTTCCTGTTATTTCTTCACATGAACTCTCCCCTGCCCTGCCCCTCCATTGGCCTCAATTCCAATCTGCCAGACTCTTGCCTCCCTGACCTCTCAGGGTGCTGACCCTGGCTGACCTCTGCCCTGGGGCTGCCCTGGTTCTATAGGTTCATACTTCTTTCTTTGCCACTGAACTGGTTTCTTCCTGACATCCCACAACCCCGACCCGGGCCATTGCACCCCTGGGCCAGTGACTCCAGAGGTTTCTGGCAAGAGCCGCCTCCAGCCCTCCGTCTGGACTGGGCACAAACATTCGGTTCCTGGAATCCTGACCTGGACTGGCATGTGGCCAAGGTTGGGGCTCACCCTGCCTCCCTGGAGCAGGTTTGCTGGGGATTTCTGATTAATAAGTTGTCAAATAGAAAAGGAGTCATAGGACCCAACGTCCTAGCTGAAGAAGAAATTACATTTCTGGAAGTTGGCCCAGAATAAGGACCAGATATTCTCTTCTGCAGGAGCTTACACTTGACCGTGCTCAGAGGAGGAATTGTCTCATAGAGATTTCAGTCTGGAGCTAGAGGCAAGGACTTGGGACCCATCCTGCAGATGAAAGCAACCCCACAGATGCACTGGGATTTTCACTTGAGCGTCTGTAGGGGCTTTCTAAACAGCAGTGAATCTTCACGGACCTCTTCACAGGGAGGCAGGTAGGAAGGAGGCTTCTCTCTTTGGAGATGGAGGTGCCAAGCTGGGAGGTGATTTATCTGAGAGCGTGAAATGCCAGTGACCAACAAGGGAATGCGTTTTCAAGCATCCAATTGAACCCATAGTTCTTTGATCCTGACAGACTACTTATTTGAAACAATGCTGACTAACAGCATTTATCAAGCACCTTTTATAGGCTGGACTCTGGTGAAGATGTTTTTTGCAATTCATCCTCACAGTGTTCTTAAATGCCAGTACCATGATCATGCCCATTTTACAGATGAGGAAACTGAGGTTCAGAGAAGTTCCCTATCTCACTCAGGTTACACATCTGGCAAGTGAAGGAACTGTGATTGTAACCTAGCTCTCTCTCTGCCAAAGGTGGTGCCTTTCTCTCTGTTTTACTCCTTAGTCTATCTAGTAAGCGGTTTTAACTACATATCAGCAACCTCAAAAAATGTTCCTACTCTTTGATCCAGCTAACCCACTTCTGACAACCATTCTCATGAAATAATTCTAAGTGCAAAATAAGTGTCTTAGGGTTCAACATGGCTAAGCACACACTGGTGTGTACCCCTCTTCTTCCCTAAATCCCACTGAAATGGCGGAAGAAATTCAGAAATAAAGATTGCTTGTGGTTGTGGGCAGTCAGGAGGAGGGGGGATCAATGTCCAGAAGATTAAGGAATTTCCAGGGAACATAAGACAAATATAAGAACAGATTGGTGAAGAAATGAAAACAAAGCTGTAATGGTTAAAGGCATAATTGTTTGCAGAGTGAATGCTCCCGGCAGAATTCCAGAGCAGAGGCAATGTGGCCACGGAAGCGTGAGCTAGAAGGTGGACTGGAGAGCGCTGAGTGGTTCCTTTCCACTGTCCTCTTTCTGCTCCCTGCACACAGTCACCCGAGGCCGGCCCCTGTATCAGCCACTGCTTCCCTGCCAGAGGAATGGGATTCTCACAGGGCTAAGGACGTGCCCCCCAGCCACCAACAGCATTCAGCCCAGAAGCTCAGCTACTGTATTAACAGCTATGTAAGAACTGCCAGATTTTTCAGAAAAGCCAGAGCCTGAGGTTGCTGCATATTGGCGTGGAGGTCCTCCTGGAGAAAGAAGCCAGGGCAACAAGCAATGGCATCTGTTTCTTTTTCTCTAACGCGTTTTTGCAGAATCCTTTAGCTCGGTCTTCCAGCTTGCTAATTTAGTTCTCGGTTATCTATTTAGCATATTTTTTTGAGTTTTTAAAACTTTGTCAGTCATTGTTTTAATCCTCAAGAACTTTTATTGGATCTTTTTCAGAGAGGTTTTATTTATTTTTTTTTATTGGAATGTAGCTGCTTTACAATGTTATGTTAGTTTCTGCTGTACAATGAAGTGAATCAGCTACACACATGCCTGTGTGTTTAGTCCCTCAGTCGTGTTCGAGTCTTTGCGATCCCACGGCCTGTAGCCCGCCAGGCTCCTCTGTCCATGGGGATTCTCCAGGCAAGTATACTGGAGTGGGTTGCCATGCCCTCCTCCAGGGGATCTTCCCGACCCAGGGATCAAACCCAGGTCTCCTGCATTGCAGGTGGATTCCTTACCATCTGAGCCACCAGGGAAGCCCATATGTATGCATATATCCCCTCTTTTCTGGATTCCCTTCCCATACAGGTCATCACAGAGAATTGAGAAGAGTTCCCTGTGCCATTCTCAGTAGGTTCTCGTTAGTTATCTACTTTATACATAGTATCAATAATGTGTGTAGGTCAATCCCAATCTCCCAATTCATCCCACCCCCACCGCTTCCCCCTTTGGTATCCATATATTTGTTCTCTATGGCTGTATCTCTATTTCTGCTTTGCCCAAAGTTTCACCTAGAGGTTTTATTTTTAAGTGGATGTGATATTTTCTTTCCTCTGGGCTATTCATTTTAATTCCTTAGAGTTTGCGTCTGTTTGGGGTATTCTCTTCTCCTGGAGTCTGTTCTATTTTCGTGCCTCTCTCAGACTCTGGCTTTTCTTTTTTTTTAATAATGAAATTTTAATATAATTGTTCTTATTTATTTATGACTGTGCTGGGTCTTCCTTGCTGCGTGGTCCTTCCTCCAGTTGCAGAGAGCGGGGGCTGCTCTTCATTGCAGGGGACGCTGTGGAGGCTTCTCTATTGTGGGGCGCGGGCTCCAGGGTGCTCCGGCTTCAGTAGATGTGGCACCTGGGTTCAGTAGTTGCAGTCCCCAGGCTCCAGAGCACAGGCTCAGTACTTACGGCACACGGGCTTAGTGGCTCCACAGCATGGGGAACCTTCCCGGATCAAGGACTGAACCTGTGTCTCCTGCACTGGCAGGCGGATTCTTTACCACCGAGCCGCCTGACTTTTCTGATTATTTGAAATATGGTTGTTTTTTTAAAAGGTTGTCATAGGTCTTTCTGTATTTGAGGACTAGTCTCCCCAACGTGGTCACCACCAGCCACATGTGCGTTACTGAGTGTGTGCGAAGCGGTTAGTGTGCATTGAGAAGCACTGTAAGTGTCAAACACACACAGAGTTTAAAATGTCTCGCTGGGCTTCCCTGGTGGCTCGTTGGTGAGGAGTCCACCTGCCAGCGCAGGAGATGCGTGTTCGATCCCTGGTCCAGGAGAACTCCACATGCCGCGGAGCAACTGAGCCTGTGTGCACAACTGCTGAGGCCGTGCTCTGCAACGAGAGAGGCTGCCGCAGTGAGAAGCCGTGCACACAACTGGAGAGGAGCCCCTGCGTGCCACAGCTCGAGAGAAGTCCGCACAGCGGCAAAGCCCCAGCGCAGCCAAAAAGGTACAAATAAATAATGTTTAAAATGTCTTTTTATTTACCTGGATTAAAATAGCTCATTCATAACTTTATATTAAATGAACTGATAATATTTTGGATATGCTGGGTTAAATAGAGGATATTGAAATTAATCTCACTTGTTTCTTTTCATTTTTCTTTCTTAAATGTAGCTACCAGAAAATGTAACATTTTATCTAGGGCTCATATTCTATTTCTACTGGATGGTGCTTAGTCAGTAGAGAGAAAACAGCCCTTTGGTTTGAAAGAACAAGGACCCAGATCTGGAGGAGACTTTGAAGCAAATGGGAGCTCTTTTCTGGATTTCCTTTCCATATAGGAAGGAAATCTGCTTCGTGTTGGAAAGGAGGAGGGAAAGTAACACACGAGGATGAGGACAGGCAAGTGTAGCCTGGAGCTGGGTCTCAGGGGACTGACGGAACGGAGAGAGGATGGGAGGGAGGCCCAGGAACAGGCAGGAGCCAGAGACCAGGGAGACAGATGGCCAGGCAGGGACGACCCGAGCCCCTGGGGCAGTGTCGGCAGTAAGTTTCGCCAGTGGTGAAGTGAGGTCGATAAATTTTAAATGGGTATTTTTTAAAAATTAAAAAGAATCTTTATTTTATATTAGAGTATAGTTGATTAACAACCTTGTGTTAATTTCAGCTGTACAGCAAAGTGATTCAGTTATACAAGTACACATATCTTTTCTTTTTTTCAAATTCTTGTCCCATGTAGCTCATCACAGAGTGTTGAGCAGAGTTCCCTGTGCCATACAGTCGGTCCTTGTTGGTTATCACATGGATTCTTGATCTGTGCTGTCTGTCATACCCCTCTGCTGTCCCCGCACCCCAAGGACAGGCTGTGGGTGGGGGATGCTGTGTCCCCACTCGGGCAGCAGGCTGGGTGAGGACAATGAAAGCCCGAGGTGAGGAGGGAAGGCGAGGAGCGAGGGCGCCGGCTGAGGGGCCAGGCAAGCGCCAGGACGATGTGACAGGCACCCAGAAATCCTTGGAAGGATCCCCAGGAGCAGGGGTCCCCAACCTCTGGGCTGTGGACTGGTACCTCCTGTCAGATCAGTGGCTGGATTAGATTATTTATTAGAAATAAATTGCACTAGAAATATAATACACTTGAATCATCCCCAAACCACCCCCTCCCTGGTCCATGGAAAAATTGGCTTCCTTGACAGTTGGGGAAGGGTTGGGGGCCACCGCCTAGGAGCACTGGACTGCTGGCAGGGAGGTTCACAGCTGAAGATTCTCATTTGGTTTTGAAGGGAAGGACCACCCCAGCCGGTTGGCCAACCTCACTAGCTCGCCACGTGACATGGGGTGTTTGTAATACCCTGCAGGGTGCTGGGCAGCAGGCAGCGGAAAAGTTTGTTAGCAGCACTGACTGGGAAGGTGAGGAGGTGGGACGGAGCTATGCTAGAAGCTACCTCAGTGAATAGCACGGAGAGATCTCCGGTCTCGGGCTTGATGCCTGCAGGCCCAGGGTCCCCCGCGGTCCCCAGCCCTGGCGAATGGCTAGCTCCTATTGCTCCCCCACCCCCAGAAGACTACACTTTTGTCATCTTTGTCACCAACGCTTCCTCAGCTCTCCAGCTTGACTTTGCCACTTGCTTCCTATGGAGCCCCTGACCGACACCAGAAAGTACCGTACATTCACTTCTGTACGCTTAAGTGGAAATACGCATTTGGATTTACAGACAGGAATCCTGGAAAGGTGCGTGAGAAGCTAGAAAGAGCAGCGAGTGTAGTGGGAGGAATCAGGGAACCGGGACGGGGTGGAGCAAGATATCCCATTGTATCCATGTTATTTTGATTTTGAACCCATGTGGATTATTACCTGTCAGAGAAAATTAAGCTGGAAAGAATCTTCTCTACCCCAGGTTGGATTATTTGGGGGAATTATGGACTGAGATTAAAAACACGCAACGTAAGAGTTGTGAGTGTCAGTTGTATTCGGGGACTTAACGAGGACTGTAGCCCAGGACACAGCCTCTCAGGTTGCTCTGAGAAATTCTTCCGGGGGCGTGAGCAGGGAGCACAGCACATGTGTGATTTTGGAGAAGGATACTAGCAGCGGGACACGCATCTCAGTAGAAGGCGACTGCGCCTCACGAGAAACGGACATCTCAGTTAACGAACTTGGTGCTTTTCCAAGTATGGGAGGACATGAGAACTTGGGTTCATAAAATTTTCTCCTGAAAACATCTGTAACTAACTGAAGGCTTGTTCTGCCAGTTTTCCCAGAGCCCAGAGCGCCTCATTCCTGATCTCCACCCTGAACTCCTCTCAGGCTGTGCTGAAGGTCAGTGACAGCAGGGGCGGGTGACTCAACCCCCATACAGCTGGATGGCGAGCCACCTGCTTTGGTTGGCAGAACTGGCTGAATCCCGTTTAGGCCTTTCACCAAGGATGCTCCGGATCTTGAGCGAGAGGAGCGACAGCACCGCACCCACCTCTGCCGCAGCCAGGTACCACCTGCCTCTCTCCCTCCTGTCTTGCCAGGGCTCTGGCTTTAGCCACCAGCGTCCCTCCCGGGAGAGATCACAGAACCGAAGCATACAAGTGAAAGATGGGGGGAACCAGCCCCCCAAGCCAGCACCGTGGAGAGACAGCTTCCACCCTGCTTGCTCCAGCTTTAACAGGTGCTCTTCAGTCTGTGCTTTTTGCCACTGGAAGTTTCCAAAAGGCCCAGCAAGACCCATTCCTCTGGCTCACTTGCTGTGTGAAACACCCCAGGCATGTGACCAGAGCTTGGAAAATGTCCCCCCACACCCTTCTCTAAGTCTGACCCCAGGGCCTCACCTCCCAGGTGAGGGCGGCAGAGACACGGAGCCCAGAACCACACCCTGGGAGGACCTCAACTGCACGTACAGAGCTTTGACCTTTGCTATTTCCCATCAGCTCTGTGGACTCATCAGAGGGACCAGCTGGGGAACAAAACTGCATTCACCGAGCTTGGCACCAGTTCCCTCATTAATCCTCTGAGTCACAGTTACGGGGCAGGGAGGGGCCATGTGCTCTCACAGCCTTTCAGCCACAACAGTGGGTAATGACCTGCTGGCGTCGTGTGTGTCATGAGCAGAGTGAGGTCTAAGCCCTGTCTCTGGACCTGGGTGCAGCATCTCCTCGCCCTCGGCTGGGCACCCATGTCTAGAGGATGCCCTTCCCTCCCTTCACGTGGCTCCCGACTTCCTCTGGGGAGGCAGTTGAAATGGACACACAGATCGGCCCGGCAGCTAATATAAGCGGTGTGACCTCAAGTTCAAAGACAAAGATCTTCCTTCCGCCGCAGGCCCACAACCGCCCAGATGGTTACCCTTTGTCCCCCTTAAGGGGTGGGCACGTCTCCTGGCAGCTCTGGCAAAAGTGAGCACCTGGTCTGGACGCTTGGGAAATACTGGGCGAGGGCAGCCCGTGCGTCCCTGAAGCAGTGTCCCTGGGCCTTGCTCAGATGTCCCCTCCCTCCATTCAGGTAGCAGCCAAGGACAGTTCATCAGTCGGCTAAGCCCTGGGCAGAGGCTGGCGAGGGTCCATTTTACTTGGGTAGCAGGGAGTCACAGAGTGTCCCTGGAGAGGCGGGGCCTGTCCATCTCAGAGGCAGATCCAAGGGCAGGAGGGGTCCTCAGCTGAGGCCAAGCTGTGGAGAAAGCTGGAGGGTGGCGGGGGGAGGCCCTCCACAAGGACTGAGGACACACGGGGCCCCAGACTCATGCTGAGCTTCGGGTGAAAGCCTTGTCCCCTTGTTCCATCAGCTTCCCCATTTACCTTGTGCTAGATTCGGGGCAAAACCGTCTTCCTGTGGACTCACAGTTTCCACATGGACATCTGACGCTCAGCGAGGTGAACCGCCCAGAAATGGTTGAGCTGGAATTTGAGCCCTTACCTGCCTGGAGTCTAACTGTCCCCACTTTCCAGAACATTCCCTCAGTTTTAGCCACAAATCTGAATAGGTTTGGGGGAGGGAGGGAGAGAGGAGGAATGAAGGGGGGCAGCTCAGAGGCAGAGAGGAAATGGCAAGGTCCAGGCTCACCGGGAAATCCTGGTCACATCCACAAATGCCATCAGCACAGAAACGGAACTATTTTAATGTCAAGGCCCCATGCACCCCACCCCCCTCCTAATGGCCAGGGTAGAATGCATTCTCAGTTGGCCTTTAAATTACACGGTCTTTCAGCAGTTGGAGCCTTAGTGAACCTCTGGGTCTTCCTAAATTAAGCCTTTGAAAGAAAATAATGATAATTTCAGGTAACAAAGCCAGTATGCTTCTAGAAGTATATTATAACTAGAAGTCTCTCTTGACCTCTGAGACTCATACTGTTCTTGCTCACCTGGCCCCTGCTTTTAGTGGACTTGCTGGAAGGAGCTCCAGAGAAGAGGGGATGTCCTGATCAAGTTTGGGCCAGCAAAAGCAGAGGAGGGAGGCAGCCTGAGCGGAAGCTGATGGCCACACGTCTGGCAGTGCCTGCCAAGTCCTCGGAAAGTTGGCCTCCTCGGGCTCTTCTGTGTTCCCTGTGGGCTCCCTCTGCCAGGGGGTCACGGAGCATTCTGGAGCTGTGTCCACTTTGCTGTATAGGACTCGCCTCCCCGCTCCAAAGTTCCCTAGGGAAACTTCCCATGCAAAACAAGCTGAAAATGCCTGTCAGTCGCTGGGACAGTCTCTTCCAGCTCTGCCTTGCTGGGTGACCTTGAGCAGGTTACTTAACTTCCCTCCTGTTTTCTTATCTGGGAGAGGAATAGGACACCAACATGACGAGTCAGCAGAGTTTACAGATAAGGACTTAGAAAGGACAAACACCTTTGCCCAAGGTCATGGAGTGTAGTGGTCAGGACTTGAAGGCACCTGGGCCTGCTCCAAGCACTGTTATCCAAGTCAGGTCACACCTCCTCCCAGAAGCCCTTCAGGCCTGAATTTCTATCCCTGACCTCCGCTTAGGTTCTTTGGGATTGAAACCAGGGCCACACTTAGTCATGCTCCCCAACCCCCATGTGGATGGGTGGACCTTTACTGTTGCTCACCAGCAGGTGGTGGGCCCAGCAGGGAGTTTGGCTGGAGAAGTTACACCAAGGAAAGTGAAACGTGAGGACAAAATTAGAGACGGAGTTGGGATGCTTGGGCCCGGGCAGGAAGGGACACATCCCAGCAGAAACACCTGTGTTCTCCCTGGCCTTTGAGTCACCTCCTGGGGAACAGGCCCCAGGCATGGTGACAGGGGAGGCAGGCACGCGGGGCCAACACATGGGTGACTGAGCACTGAGCCCAGCTGGTCCTCAGGGATGTGATCTCACTTAATCTCCACAGCAACCCTAGGAGATGATGATCAGTGTGCGTTTTACAGACCAGGAAGCTGAAGTCCATTAAATAAGCTGCACAGAACTGGGGAAGATTTAACCCCAGTCTGCCGAGCCCAGAGCCTCTGGGTGACAGCTGTCCTCAGGGTAGCAGTGACCTGCACCTGCCCAGCCTGGGTTCCTTCCCGTGGCGAAAGTCTCATAACTCTTTGACCCAGAGGCACAGGGAAACTGTGCAGAGCTGAGGTTCTAGGAGGAGAGGGATTGAAGAGGAAGCAAAGAGGGAGACAGAAAAGGAAGAGAAACAGAAAGAAGTGAGGGAAACAGGGACTTCAAAGCCCTCTCTCTGCAGCCCACTGAGGCAACGCGTGAGAGGCGGCTGGAAGCGACAGCAAGACAGCATTGCAACATGCTACCTGCTCGCAAAACAGGAAGACAGACCCATTCGCCAGCCGCAGGATCGGCTGCTTTCCTTCATCCTTTTTTTAGGGGCTCAGAGATGGGTGAGCTCCGGAGAGAAACACAAGCAGTGAGGAAGTTTCCCAGATGGTAGGAGACTCGGGCTGGGGGAGAGCAGGCAGCCCAGAGCAGAGCTGGGTCAGATTTCTTCAGACCCAGGGGGACCTGCAGACGCTGGCTGATGGGGTAAGGCCATGACACATACAGACAGGATGCGGGACTGGGGCCATCCTCCCCAGGCCTCCATCCTGGGTCCTCTCTGCAACCCAAAGCTGGGACCCTCGCACCCCACCCCCTCAGGGCCCCCGTACTCCCGGCTGGCTCGCATTCTAGCTGTGACCTTGATTAGACCAACGAAAGACACTGGGATTGCCTTGACCAGCTCCCGCATCCCTTTCAGGTGGAGTAGGAAGGTAGGTAGGTAGTTTTTTGCAGTCCTCAGCAAGTTTACTTTTTGTTTCTGTGTGACTTTATATCTCCCCAAGAGTCTAGAATGCTTACAGGGCTCCCTGGAGGACTGGTCAGGCCTTGGCAGGACCTCACTGCCACCTCGTTGTCCCAGATGGAGACCGGGAAGAGCCGGCCTGAGAGCGAGGTCAGTGGGGGCTGTGTGGGTTGAGGGGTTGCTGCTCACATCCATGGGCTGAACTTGGGGGCAGATCTGCTTTTTGCTGGGCAGGAGTCAGGCTTCTCAAGATGTTCCATGGCTGGGAACTCCTAGGTCAAATCTAGGTGGAGCCTCTGGGTGGGGAGGTGGGGGCAGGGGAGGTGGCTGGCCAATGCTGATGGGCAGAGAAACCCCCATCGACAGGGAATTTCACCTAACTCTGCCCAGAACAGAAGGAAAAGCAACTTCAGCAACCAGAGGAGTAAGATAAGAGTGAGCAGTACAATGGGTGGGAAGAACATTCTGGCTCTGTTGCCCCTGGGAGGCCAGGAGGGGGTGTTTAAGGAAACTGCAAATAGATCCCCCCATGCCTTTGTGGACCCCTCCCACCTGCTCTGGCCAGGACCAGGGATAGAACAGGGGAGGGAGGGAGGCGGGGCCTTCAGCCCAGATGCTCTGGGAAGGGACCCTGCGGTCAAAGTGTGGAGATTCCTCCCTGTGAAATAAGGAGGATTGAAGACCCAGATGTAGGGTCAATCACTGTCAAGAGTCATGATTCTAGAACAGGCCAATATTGGGAGCCTCACCCCTTGGCAGCTTGGGGGCCCTGCCCATCTTTCTGCTCCCAGAGGGCCAGTCACTCTCTCCTGGATGCCTGGGTCATATCCCAGAGGGAGTTCACGTGATTGGCTCAGCTCAGATGACCTTCCCACTTCATGGGTCAGCCACCAGCAATGGGCGAGGCTCCCTTGGGACACCCTTCACCCAGCCATGCCTGGGGATGGTGGGCAGGCATCCCAGCTGACGAGGCTGGCCACACCCTGGGAGCTTGCCAAGGCTCAGGCTGGGTCCTCACCACTATCATCTGAGCAAATTGGGGAGCAAGTGGCTTCACTTCCCCAATGTGGGGTCAGTGACCCCACCATGTCCTCTGGTGGTCCCCCATTGCAGAATCTTTGGCCATGTTGGGAGGACTTTGTTGCTTCTGATGTTTTTCCTGTTTGTCCTCAGTAGAGGTGTATGCAGGTCAGGAAGCAACAGTTAAAACTGGACGTGGAACAATAGACTGGTTCCAAATAGGAAAAGGATTATGTCAAGACTGTGTATTGTCACTGTGCTTATTTAACTTATATGCAGAGTACATCATGAGAAACGCTGGGCTGGATGAAGCACAAGCTAGAATCAAGATTGCTGGGAGAAATATCAATAACCTCAGATATGCAGATGACACCACCCTTATGGCAGAAAGTGAAGAAGAACTAAAGAGCCTCTTGATGAAAGTGAAAGAGGAGAGTGAAAAAGTTGGCTTAAATCTCAACATTCAGAAAACTAAGATCATGGCATCTGGTCCCATCACTTCATGGCAAATAGATGGAGAAACAGTGGAAACAGTGGCTGACTTTATTTTTCTGGGCTCCAAAATCACTGCAGATGGTGACTGCAGCCATGAAATAAAAAGATGCTTACTCCTTGGAAGAAAAGTTATGACCAACCTAGACAGCATATTCAAAAGCAGAGACATTACTTTGCCAACAAAGGTCTGTCTCGTCAAGGCTATGGTTTTTCCAGTGGTCATGTATGGGTGTGAGAGTTGGACTATAAAGAAAGCTGAGTGCCAAAGAATTGATGCTTTTGAACTGTGGTGTTGGGGAAGACTCTTGAGAGTCCCTTGGATTGCAAGGAGATCCAACCAGTCCATTCTAAAGGAAATCAGTCCTGGGTGTTCATTGGAAGGACTGATGTTGAAGCTGAAACTCCAATACTTTGGCCACCTGATGTGAAGATCTGACTCATTTGAAAAGACCATGATGCTGGGAAAGATGGAAGGTGAGAGGAGAAGGGGATGACAGAGGATGAGACAGTTAGATGGACATGAGTTTGAGTAAACTCCGGGAGTTGGTGATGGACAGGGAGGCCTGGCATCCTGCAGTCCATGGGATCTGAAAGAGTCGGACATGACTCAGCGACTGAACTGACTGAACTGAGGTGATAAAGCAGCTTCCCTGGTGGCCCAGGCGGTAAAGAATCCATCTGCAATGCAGGAGACACAGGTTCAGTCCCTGGGTTGGGAAGATCCCCTGAAGAAGGGAATGGCAACTGCTCTAGGATTCTTGCCTGGAGAATCTGATGGACAGAGGAACCTGGTGGGCTACACTCCATAAGGTTGCAAAGAGTAGGACACTACTGAGTGACTAACACACACACACACACACACACACAAACACACAAACACATGATAAAAATGCCCCTAAGAAACTTCACATGAACAAAACTGCATTCTAAGACTTTGGGAAAAAAGAAACAGGACCTGAGATTTATAATAGGCATGCCATTTATGTGCAATAGGATGGTCCATGGTAGAGATCTTCCATAGAGCTGTGTGTCATTATTCTGACTCAGATCAGTCACCTGGATGACAAAAGTGATGCAAACCACAGCTCACTGTGCAAACCTGGAAGCTCACGGTCCATCAGGCTGGGAGGACTGAGAGAGTGAATATGTGTGAAGCCCTGAGAACAGGTCCCGGCATACTGTGAGTAACCGTGTCCTCCTGTTCTACAGCTCGGGGATGAAAGGGGCTCTCCTGGTGTTTTTCTATTCCATCACCTCTCTCTCTTGTCACAGCCCATTCTGCCCATCCTGCGTGGGCAGGTGCCCTGGTCCTCCCCGCCTTCCACCCTGAGCTGAGGTCATTCTCCTTGCTCACAGCCTTCTTCGCCAAGCAGGAGAGACTCAAGCCTGCCAGCCCCCTGCCCCAGGAAGCAGACAAGGACGCTGCTCCATCATGAACTGCGTGACATGGGGCAAGTTACCTGACTTGGGTCTCAGTTCCCTCCTCTGTGAATGGAGGCGAAGCATCACCTTCCAGGGGTGATGTGAGGTGCAGTGTCAGGCATCTGAGTGCTGTATAACTCTCTGCTACTTCTATTATGAGTAGTATTGCTGTCACAGAACTTTTCTTAGCTTCTCCAGGGACCAGCTCCTCACTGTTGTTGCTACCTACATGACTGACGTGACCTGGCCCATGTTCACTCATCTGAGTCCACAAATATTTACTGAGTGCTGACTGTGTGCTACGCCCTGGGCATATAGGGATGTGAGAGATATTCAATGATCATTTTTTAAAGATTGTAGTTGATTTACAATATTATATTGGGTTCAAGTATGCAGTATAATGACTCAGTATTTTTACAGATTATACTCCATTAAGTGATTAAAAGATAATGGCTATAATTCCCATCAATACACCCTTCTTGCTTATCTATTTTATACATAGTAGTTCATATCCCTTAATCCCATATCCTTAACGTGCCCCTCCTTCTTCCCTGTCAAGTGGTTTTTAAAAATTTGTTTCTTTGGGATCTTACTGTCTCTACATGGCCGTATTGATGCTGGAATGACGTCTACCCCTTAGCAGGCACTTACCCTGTAACCTTTCTCAGTCAGACCCTTACACTGCCCTGCTCAATGAGCCTGACTCCCTATTTCCAGCTAAGGACGCTGAGGTGCGGAGAGGTCATGTGACTTGCCCACACTACTGAGCTTTGAATGGGGGCTGTTTTAGCCCTAAGCTCTCTACCACACTCCGGGGGGCCTTCTTCTGTAGAGCCCACCGCCCTGTTCTCGGGGGCCAACTTCCCTGGGCACAGTGAGACCCCGACTCAATTCTAGCCCTGAGAAACTGAGAATCCCTCATTAGCATTTGGCCTCAGCCACCAGAAAACCTTTCCTGTGATCGGGAGCATCGGCAGTCCGCTCCTGTTGTGGGCCTGTCTTTGGAGGTGCTGCATGGAAAATATTAGCCCGTGAGCTCAACAACTATTAAGAAATGCCCTCCAAAGAGGCACACACATTCCAGGAATCGTTGAGTGTGAAAACGGCAAATGAGGGTCCAGGTTCCAGGCATGGACTTAGGGGCAAAGCAAATGTCACGTGTATCCTTGAGCTCACAGATAGCTGGGAGTGGGTCATCTGGGAGACTCTCATGAGAAACGAAACCAGAAGATGTTGTTTTTCTGACTTTAGATCCTTTCGGGCACACAGGAGGAGCATGGGCAGCTGGCCCGGGACCCACGTATCACTGGAACCGAGCAGGAGAGGCCCCTGCTCAGCCCTGAAAACGCACTTGCCCTTGTCACGCACAGAAGCCCCAGACCTACTGTGCCTCCCCATCCGTTCTTTCAGCCCGCTAGTCCACACAGTGAGCTGGGGCCTATGGTACCCAGCACGGCGCAAGGGCCTGTGGGGGACATGCCCACAGCCTTCAGGTAAACTAGCTCTTTGGCCTACTCTTTCTGTCCTTTGTGTGTTGGATTGTCACAGTCATCTAACACAGAATTTTGCAAAATGCAACCCACTATATCAAAAACATGCCTGCCCTTTAATCTAGCAATTCCAATTTCAGGAATGTAGCTTTAGAATCAAGCATGCGGCTATAAGAAGGTTCAGACAACGTTCCTTTTTTAAATTTTTCGTTTGTTTTTAATAGCAGCAAAGGACTGGGAACAATAGGAGGGTGGTGACCAAACGACAGGTATACCACACAGAGGGGTGCTAGTTGGCTATTAAAACGATTTTGTAAAAGTGTATTTACGGAAGGCGGAGTCCAGTTACGTTATCAAGTGAAAGGAGCAGTTTTAAATTATACCAGGATCATACAGCCTGATCCTGTTTGTGTGTGTGTGGGTGTGCGCGTGTATGCGTGCGTGTATGCACACACATCTCTCTCTGAGTAGCAATGTCTGCACATGACCTGGTGTCTGGTATTTCATTGTCCTGACAAGAGCTGTGCAGGGCCCCCTGGGTCACCACTGGAGGAGTGAATCACCACCTCCAAGGGCCTAAAGGGACCCTTTCGTCTTTGAGAAGGTGTGTGTTGGTGGGGGACTGGGAGTGGGAGGGGGTAGCTTATTTCCCCAAGATGCTTCCATCCAAGCGGAGGCCGTGCGCCTGGTATGACAGCCCTGGACTCACTCCATTCCTCCAGCCCCTATCCTTGTCACCCTCTTGGATCGTGAGTTTGGAAGGAGAAGAAGCTGGGCAGAAATCACCAAAACCCTCTTGGGTCTGCTCTCCCGTGCTGTAAATCTCACGGAACAGGCCATCTGGTCCAGTTCTGCCACAGCGGGGTGAGTGAGATGCCTAATTCCGGGATTCAGTGTTTGGAAGGACATGAAGCCAATACAGTCGTGTCTCTCCAGCTTCGGTCGCTCTGTGTCAGTGGCCTTCTGGTCCCTTCTGCCTTACTCTGTACCTTTCTTTATGACTCGGTTGGCTCAGGACTCAGGTGAGGCTGTGAGAAAGGGGATATGACTTTCTGGCCCCCCTCAAACCCCTTAACATTCTGGGCCCTCTTTTTAAAATAAGCAACACTTCACTGTCAGGGAGTGAAAGCAAAGCAAAGGTCTCACGCCCTCCCTTTCTTTCTCTCTCCCTCTCTTTTCTTTCTTCTGCTTTACATAAGCTTTTTGTAAATATATGCATATGGTTAAATTATGAAAGAAAATATCTTTGTGGGTCAATCCAAATGATTTGGTAGGAGTGCTACCTGAATCTTTAAGGCTTACTGAAGGCTTTCTGTCTACATAAGCCACTGATGCCTATAACAATATACTGAAGGATTTTCTTAAAGAGAATGGGAATTCAGGGATAAACAAATCAAATCCTAGAACAGCTGTGTAAATGTAAATATATAAGACTTTTAGTGTATATGGCTGCATTTGACCAGTAGAAGGAACTTAAGGTTGATGATTGTGTACACAAGTCATCTTCTCTCAAAAATGGACAGAGAGCAGTTCTTTAGAACGGTTCTCAGGGGGAAATGAGAAGTTTTGAAAAGCAGTTTTGGATCAAAGGCACTTTCAATGTACACTTATGAGTTAGTGCCCATCCAAACTTCTGTGGGTACCTACAATTCCAGCTTCTCCAAGCTAGGCAGCAGCTTTGTCCTAAGCTTATACTTAGGTTTGTCCAAGCTTCACAAAGCTTAATAATCTAATGCATTCCCTCTTCCTAAAGCCAAACAGTTATTTTTGGTGACTGTGTAGGAAATAGGTGCCTACAACCTGCTGGGCTCTGCCACCCATGGCATCATCCTATTGCAATTAACGACTATCACGAAGAACCTTTTGTTCATTCCTCACTTGAATTCCCGCATCAAGACAAAAACATAAGTGAGCGAAAACTTTTCTTATGCTGTTATCAGCAGGCGAAAACTTCTTTATATAAATCCTTCTTTGTCTCTTCTAACAGTCTTTATTTTAAAATCTGTTTTGTCTGATATAAAAGCCATTCATTCACTCCAGCTTTCTTTTGATTTCCATTTGCTTGGAATACCTTTCATCATCCCCTCACTTTCAGTCTGTATGTGTCCCTAAATCTGAAGCAGGTCTCTTATAGACAGCATGTCCATGGGTTTTGCTTTTTTTTCTGTTCAGCCAGTCTGTATCTTTTGGTTGGAGCATTTAATCCATTGACATTTAGGATAATTATTGTGATGTCCGTTCTTACCGGCACATTTTGTTAATTGTTTTGGATTTGTTTTTGTAGGTGTTTTTTTCTCTCCCTCATCTTTTGTTCTCTTGTGATTTAATGACTCATTTTAGTGTTGTCTTTGGATCCCGTTTTCTTTGGCTGTTATAGATATTTGGTTTTTTGCTACCATGAGGTTTTGATATGGCAGTCTATATCTAAACAAGAGTGTTTTAAATTGCTGACCTTTTCATTTTGAATGCATTTCCAACATCCTGCATTTGTGCTCGCCTCGTCTCACAATTGCTAGTTTTGATATCATATTTGTGTGCAGGTCATTTTCTACCCTGCTGTATGCTTGTGTTTTTCTGGTGAACTTTTTCATTCATAATCTTCTTGTTTCTAGTTGTGGCCTTTTCTTTTGCACCTAGAGAATTTCCTTTACTATTTATTGTAAAGCTGGCCTAGTGGTGCTGAATTCTCTTGGTTTTGTGTGTCTATAAAAGTTTTGGTTTTTCCATCGAATCTGAACGAGAGCCTTGCTGCATAGAGCATCCTTGGTTGTAGGTTGTTCCCTTTCATCACTTTAAATATATCGTGCCACTCCCTTCTGGCCTGCAGAGTTGCTGCTGAAAAATCAGCTAATACATTGTGGAAGTTGCCTTGTATATTATTTGTTGCCTTTCCTTTGTTGCTTTTAATATTTTTTTCTTCCTCTTTAATTTTTATCAGCATGATTACTATGTGTCTTGGCGTGTTCCTCCTTGAGTTTATCCTGCCTGGGACTCTCTGCGCTTCCTGGACTTGGGTGACTGTTTCCTTTCCTGTGTTAGGGAAGTTTTCAGCTGTTGTCCCCTCACATATTTTCTCAGGTCCATTCTCTCCTCTCCTTCTGGGACCCCTCCATCTGGCTACTTATCATGTTAAAACCAACTTTGATACATCTCCCTACCCCGGGGCCTCCCGCAGTCTTCCCCAGCTCTCCATTCTCTAAACGATGCCTCAGGGTGACCTTGGAATCACCTTCAACCTTTCTCCTCCATCTCATGTTTCAGTTCCATCTTCAAATATATCAAGACCCCGTCTCACCTCACCACTTCTGATACTACCTCCTGGTCCAAATAACTATCACCTCTAGTGCGATAGCCTCGTCCCTGTCCCCGGCTCCTACCGTTTCCCACCTGCATTTTAACCTCAAGGTTAACTCAGAGGGTGTGACTCCAATGCCCCAGTAGTGACACTGCAGTCCCCCAGTGGGGTGCCAACGGAGAACAGCCTGATCCTCACCCCGGCTGTCAGGGCCCTGCACTGTCAGGCTGTGTGACCTCCCTGTCTCACCTCCTACTCCCCATCTACACTGTCGCTCTCTTCCAGCCACACCGACCTCCCTTCTGTTCCTAGGACGTGCCGGGCAGGCTCCCACCCAGGGCTTTTGCATATGCCGTTCCCTTTGCTGGAACACCCTTCCGTGGGGTCTCCAAATGCTTAGTTCTTTGTCTCCTTCAGGTTGTTGCTTTCCAGCTCTGCATGATCACTCTCATTTAAAATTTCTGCCTGCCCAACACTCCCAGGTGGCGCTGGTGGTAAAGAACCCACCTGCCATTGCAGAAGACATGAGATGCGGGTTCGATCCCTGGGCCAGGAAGATCCCCTGGAGGAGGGCATGGCAGCCCACTCCAGTATTCTTGCCTGGAGAATCCCATGGACAGAGGAGCCTGGTGGGTTACGGTCCGTGAGGTCACAGAGAGTTGGACACAACTGAAGTGACTTATTACGCAACACTCCCCAAACCCTTTCCCCTGTGGCGATATTCTCATGTCTTTTATCGCCACATGCTGTACTGCTTTTCTTATTTGTTTATTGTCTGTCTGCCCCAGTCAGAGCGTCAGCTGGACCAGGGCAGAGGTGCTTGTTCTCCCAGCACCTGGAAGAGTGTCTGGCACACCGTAAGCATTCAGTTGACATCTGTTGAATGAGTGAATGAATCTGAAAGGTGGACGACTGAGACGGGCTTTATTTGTGAGAAAAATAAAAGAAGTATGATTTACTATGCAGCAAAATGTTATGGAGAAGTTCACACCAACACACAGAAAAAAAAAATAAGGCTGCATTGACACTAGAGCACTATAGTGATTTTCTCTGAATGAGGGGCTGCAAAGAAGTCTCTTTCTGTCTTTCCCACCGTTGTTTTTAATAATCTACAATTATTGTTTTTGTAATGAGGTAAAAGTAGAAGAATAGTTTTTGGAAAAGTGGTGCTTGCTCTAAGTTATAAGATGCTCAGAGGCAAGGACTGTGTGCAGGCATGTGGGCATTTCTGTGTTCTTCAAATGGAGACTTTCTGTAGGCTGAGATGCTCCACCTCTGGCAGGACAGCTAGTTCTCTACTCATCACGTGCTCTTTATACACAACAACTGTTGCCCCAGGGTGTTTGGACTAGTGCATCACTCAGGCTGACGTTACCAAGAAAGGAAGACACACAATGACTCAGACAACCAGTGGCGGCCTTGCTTGGGTCCCTGGCTAGCAATGGCCCCATGAGTAACCAATCATAAGTTTCACTGGGCTCTGTGGCTGACAAAGCATTTTCACACTCATCGTGTTACTTGGTCTTTTTTTAAAATTAATTATTTTTGGCTGCACTGGGTCTTCGTTGCCCTGTGTGAGCCTTCTCTATTTGCGGCGTGCGTGCTCAGTCACTTCAGTCGTGTCCGACTCTTTGCTTCTGCGTGGACTGTAGCCCGCCAGGTTCCTCTGTCCATGGGATTCTCCAGGCAAGAATAGTGGGGTGGGTTGCCATGCCCTCCTCCAGGGGATCTTCCTGGCCCAGGGATCGGACTCAGGTCTCCAGCGTCTCTAGCATCACAGGTGGATTCTTTACCGCTGAGCCACCAGGGAAGCAGGGGCTATTCTCCAGTTGTGGTGTGCACGCTTCTCATTGTGGTAGCTTCTCTTTTTGTGGAGAAGGGGCATAGGTTCAGTAGTTTCAGCTTATAGGCTCTAGGGTGCATGGGCTTGAGTAGTTGTGGTGCATGAACTTATCTGCCTTGTGGCATGTGGAATCTTCTTGGACCAGGGATAGAACCCTTGTCCCCTGTATTGCAAGGGAGATTCTTAACCACTGGACCACGAGGGAAGTCCATTACTTGCTCTTCGTAACAGCTTTGTATGTTATCTGTTATTTCCTTCCCCCAGGCGGCTTAGAGAGTTTAAGTATTTGTCCAAGATCTCATAGGTGGCTTCTCCCAAAAACAGCCTGGAAGTTACAGACAGGAGTTGGTCAGCAGACTTGTCTAAAAGGCGTAGCACTGGGGATGAGCTGATTACAGCTAAACCCTGGATGTGCTTAGAGGAAACGGAAGTGGAGAAGTACAGTAGGATTTGTTTTGGAAAGGAGATACAATGACTGTTATCCTAGCAGCATGGGTGTGTTTCTTGGGTGTGGGGACTACCTTTGTTTGGAAAAAAAAAAGACCTTAATACATGCCTGGGGTAAAATGTGAGGTCTTCATATTGAAACCACTTTGCTGTGCAAAAAAAAAAAAAAAAAAAGTGGGAGGCATTTTTTAACCACTAGGAGAGTGTGGGAGAGTATAAAAGTGAAGTTGCTCAGTCGCGTCCGACTCTTTGCGACCCCATGGACTGTAACCTACTAGGCTTCTCCATCCATGGGATTCTCCAGGCAATAATACTGGAGTGGATTGCCGTTTCCTTCTCCAAGGGATCTTCCCGACCCAGGGATGGAACCCGGGTCTCCCGCATTGGAGGCAGATGCTTTAACCTCTGAGCCACCAGGGAAGCCCAGCGTATAAAGGAGAGAGGAAGAAGGAGCAGGGAAAGGGCAACATGGAGAGAGGCGGCAGGGAGCGGGGAGGTGTCCATGCCTGGGGCCAGAGACCATGTGAAGATCAGAGATGCTCTTCTGTTGGATTTTGAAGTTGTACTGCTGTGATAGAAATCTGTTCTCCCTTATAGCCCTTTCACTCCTGTAATAGTTGACAAATTCTGCTCAGCTCACAGGTATTCCGTGTGAGAGAGAACCTTGATATCCTTGATGAGAGTTGTGGCATGAAACAGCACAGAGTAAGGACCGCACGCATAGGAGCAAACGGCAGGGCAGGGCAGGGCCGGGGAAGACAGAAGGAGCCACGGGCACGCCGGCCCTTAAGGATGTGCAGAGATCGTGGGGGAGGCCCTCGGTTTCTGAAGGTCATGAATCTGATCACTCAAGCCGGCTTTACCCACATCTCCACCAGGTGGGGAGAGGTAGCTAATAATCATAGTTACATCCAAAAAGAAAATACTAGAGTTGACGTTTAGTAAAAATTTATTTTCCCCTCTAATTAAGTTCCTTTGGTTGAGTCAAAAGGCAAGAATTAACAAGTGCAAAGAACAGCAGACTTGCTCCCTGCCCTGTTTCCTACCTTTCTTGGGAATAAGGCTTAATGGACACTTTTCTTTAATAGACAGTGTCACGGCGTTAGTCATACAGAAGGTCTGTTTACCAGGGCGGATTTTCAGATTCCAAAGAACCTGAAGGATGCAGCACAGCTAAGTAACATTTGTGTTTATCCATCAGTCCCCTGTGAGTTTGTTCAACATGGGTCAGTTTCCCTATTTGTTCCCATAGATTGGTAACTGCCGGCACTGGACACAAGCTGGGATTTTCTGTTGTAAACCTTTTGCTCCACCTAGGGCTGGGCTCAGGCACAAGGTTATGCATAGCTCTGACCATATCAGAAGGAACACAAGGGCCATCCTTGTGGATGAAGCATTCCCATGAGGCAAGCCCAGAGACATCCTCCCCTATCCTTTCTCATTTCACCCTGTCCTCATCATCATTCCTCTCCAAGGAGTCTGCAAGAAGGGTCTGTGCCCAGGTCAGTCAGGATCTGTTTTCCAAGAGGTACCCTGGGACCACAGTGGGGACACGCAGTCACAGTCGTCCTCTGATGGCACCCTACAACGACTGTGAGAAGAAGCCACTGTCTGCAAGTCTCGTTCCCCATCCTGTAGGGCAGGAGCCTGAGGCATCTCAGTGTAGGGCTGCTTTGGAGAGGAAGACACCAGGCAAGCTGACCCGCCACCTTGGCCAGTGACACCTGCTTTGCTTCCACCATAATCAGCGCATCGGAAGAGCAGCCTCAGGCAGGTGCCCAGAATTGGGGGGGAATTTCCCTCAAAGAGGAGCGCCCTCTGACCAGCCAATACCGTATCTCCCTTCACTCATCTTCAAAGCTGCCTTTCTCAACGCAAATCCATGAGCTTGCAGGTGAGTTTGACCATCTGTCACTAGGGATTTTGATTCCCTTCCGTCAGTCCCCCAAAGCCTTTATTCAGTTATTTCAATCTTAAAAAGCATTTGAATGTCCATCCATGCATTAATTCACTGGGCACTGAATTGCTTGATATTATGAGGCACGTGGTGAAGCCGGTGGGCTGGGGACAGAGGAGAAGGCTGCACTGCCCACCAGAGCCTTTGGGGCTGCTAGAGGGCAGAGGACATTGAACAGGCCCGTGCGAGGAGACAGGAGAGGCTCTGACGGTTGTAGCCTGGGGTCTGTGTGTCTGAGGACAGGATGGCCTCCACTCCGTGTGCCCCTCTCCCCTCTGTCCCTTTCCACTTCTCTGTCCCCATCTCCCTTCTTATTTCCTTTCCCCTTCCCCTCTGTCACCCAGGGACCACCTGTCCCCTTGCTCCAATCTTCCCTCCATTCACATGCAAAATTTTGTCCCTCCTCCAATTCTCTTTTCTTACCCCACCCCTATCTTTCCCACACATCAGCCAGTCTCTCCAGACCAATGGAAATTCTCCCCAATCGGGCAAGGAGGAAGCACATCCATCCCCCAAAACACAAGGAACAGAACCAGCGCGGAGAATCGGAATCATGTCAGACATCTGCCAGGGGAGAGAAAAAGGCCACAGATGATAACAAAAATGTTGCTCGCTGCCATGACAACCACAGCCATTCAGCCACAGCACCAAGGGTGTGGAGGCAACAAAATCAACTGCATGTTTATTTCCCCAGCACAACCAGGCTCTCTAAAGCAGGGGGAGGCCAAGAAGGAGATGCCTTCAGTCCTCTGCCCATCACCTGCCAGAGAACCAGGATACTTGGTGGCAGTTGGCCTACCTTTCCCCAAACAGCCATCTGTTGTGACATCACTGTCAGCTGAGCCTGACTCTTCACTTGTATCAGCCAGCTTCCAGAGTGTGCTGTGTGCCCAGGTGAGGAGGCTCAACCCCAGGCTGGCGTGAGTGGCCCCCGTCTTGGGGCACAGGCAGAGCCATGGCCAGCATCGATGGGGTGGCTGCAGGACCCAGAAGGCTCAGTGCAAACTAGATTACGTCTGTGGATGGGAAGGTGGGAGGTGGAGCCCCACCTAACAAAACAGGAAGCAGCATCGTTATGAAGAATAAAAGCTAACAGTGAGAAACAGAGTAATCAATAGGGGCCCTGTCCCTGGCCTCCACCCACATCATACAACTGAAGATTTAAAGGGCCAGTTAAGAAAAGGCCGTGAGGGGATCACTTAGCATTTCTGTCCCAGTGAAAGTGTTAGTCGCTCAGTTGTGTCTGACTTGTTGCAATCCTATGGACTGTAGCCCGCCAGGCTCCTCTGCCCACGGGATCCTCCAGGCAAGAATTCTGGAGTGGGTTGCCATTCCCTTCTCCAGGGGATCTTCCCGACCCAGGGGTGGAACCTGGGTCTCCCGCATTGTGGGCAGATTTTTTACTGTCTGAGCCACCAGGGAAGCCCCTTTCTGTTCCAAGTCTTTAATAAATATGGACACAAATGTCCTTAAGCTGTTTTGTGAGCTGGGCCAGCCAGAGAGTCAGAGGCAGCCTGCTTCTCGGGGGTGGGGACTGCCCTTTCCAGAGAAGCTGCCACCTACTCTGAGGGCATTGGCAGGTGGCAGCAGCACCCAAGGGCCCTGGGCCTCTGATCTCCAGTTGCTTCTGCACTGTTAGGAGGACAGAGGAGGCTGAAGCCACCTGGGCACTCTCCCCATACTCTATTCTTCTCCGTTACCCTAGGGATCATGTGGCTTTCAAGGGTCTCTGCACTGAAATAATATTGCCAAGTGCCAGACATCTCAAATTGTGTGAGATATTAGTGGAAGTATAACAATATTGCCTGCCATCAGGAAACTCCTTTAAGAGAAGGCATGTGTGCTGGACATTGGGGAAGGTGGAACGAGGTGGTGGAGACGGGTCACACCGCTGCTGCCCGTCCTATTAAATATGTCATGGGTTCAGAGCCACATGGGCGTTTGTGAATCCCATTCCTCTATTGGCTAAATGGAGCTCGATTTGTGTGTGGATCAAAGAAAAGCTACTTATCCCTACTGGATATCTCCTTCTAATTCACCAGCACTGTTCAGCAAGGAAAGGTGAAACAAAGGCTGAATTCATTCACAGACAGGAGCTTCAGAGCCCAAACATCAAGGAGATAGCTCAAAACTTCAAAAAACAGCTCTGACCTAAGTTTTCCAACATTTTATATTTTCAAAAATCATAGGAAAACGATGAACTATCCAAAAAGAACAAATCTCACTTCAATTTTTGTTTAAATGCCTCAAAGCAAAAAAAAAAAAATTCCAGAGTTCAGTCTCTTTTCCCACTGCTGGCAGCTAGGAGCTGGGAGCCCCTTGTATTCTCATCTTTTCCCACCTTGTGGTGAAGGTCTGCCTTTCAAACAGGTGAGGGCAGAGACTAATCAATATGACAGCTGCTCAGTGCTTCAGCATAAGAGAAGGTGAACATTTATATCCAAACATCTTAAATTTACCACACCACCACATGGGTCCACAAACAAACAAAACAAAAGTTGGCTTTAAAACAAATGCCATTGGAAAACAGTTTCTTTAAAATTTATACATACACCTACCATATGTTCTATCCCTAGGTACTTATCCAAGAAAAAAGAAAACACATGTCCATGAAAAGACTTACATAAATGTTCATAACAGCTTTATGTGTGATAGCCACAATTGAAACAATCCAAATGCCCATCAATAATGAATAAATGAATGTGGTATAAATGAACAGCCAAACAGATTGTGGTATATCCATACATTGGAATATTACTTGGCAATGAACAAGAAACTAGTGATATAAACAACAAGATGCATGAGTCAAAATAATTATGCTGATTGAATGAAGCCAGACAAAAAGGAATTTATATAAAACTTTAGAAAATGAAAACTAATCTGTTATAAGGAAAAGCAGATCAGTGGTTGCCTGGGAGGAAAGGTCCGGGGAACCAGAAGGACAGATCGTGAAACAGGTGATGGATATGTTTGTTGTCTTCAATGTGGCGATGGTTTCATGTGTCAAGACTTGCCCATTTTACACTTTAAATGTATGCAATTTATTGTACCAATTATGCTTCAGTAAAGCCATTTAAAAAGTTAAAGAAAACATATGCCATATCAGTCACAGGGATTAGGTATATACCCTTGCCTTAAATAACTAGAAAACCAGAAAAAGTATATGAAATAACCACATACAACATTGGATGACAGTCAAGGCAAGACTGTGGAGGGAAACTAGCAAGGTGCCTCCTGCGATGGCATCAGCTCATTGTCTAGAGAGAACTCAAATGAAGCTGATGGGCTTGTGGACTTGAGACAGAGTTCAGAGTTGCTGGAGACCAAGAACATTCACATTTTCAGGGCAGTGTGCCAGAGAGAAGGGAGTTCTACACACGGAGAAAAACCCCATTGTCTGGTTAGAAACCTTGTCTTTGACCTCTGATCATTGACTGCCTGTGGAAAAATTCCTTGAGGCAAGAAAAAGAACCATCTAAAAGGAGCAGATGGATCAATTTCTGGAGTTTTTACAGGGCTGCAAATCGTTGGCATTCTCACCAGCCAAAGTGCAGACCCTGTATCACATGGGTTGTGTCCTCAGAAGGGTATTCCCTTAATCACAGTGCTAAATTAGTCTTCGACTAAATGTTGTTCTGGACAAAGTTGAAACGCAAGCCCTGAAAAGATTAAACTGTTTCCAAGTAACTGTGAGCCAGAGAAAAGTCCAATACTCTCTCCAGGAATCAAAATCTGATACCTAATACTGTAAAATGTCCATTACCTAGCATCCAATAGAAAATCACCAGGCGTGCCAAACAGCAGGAAAATATGACTTATAACTGGGACGAAAAAAAAATAGAAATATGCCCAGAAATGGCAGAGATGATGAAACTGGCAGGCAAAGACGTTAAAATCGCTATGATAAATCTTATAAATATATTCTAGGATGTTAAAGGAAACCATGAACTCAATTATGAGAGAAATAGAAGATATAAAAGAAAACTCAAGTGGAACATCTGGAGGTGGAAAACACAATAGCTGAAAAACAAATTGTGAACAAAAATCATCGTCTCATTGTTAGTGGAATTCACTTTGAGCCTGTCAAGTGATCACTGAATCATCTCTTCCTTGGAGACGCTTCCTTGGCTGGGACAAACTTAGTATTCTGTGTTCTCACAGTGCTTCAACCTCTTCTTCAAGTACTTGCCATGGTGGTATTATTTCCGTTATCCATGAGACTACACATTGCATGTCTATAAGGTCCATGAGAGCAGGGGCATGTTTTTGCTTACCTCTATGCCAGTGCCTGGCCTCAAGAAAAGCACTCAATAAATATATTTTGAATGAATGAATGAACTGCTGTCCTCGGCTTTGCAGTGGGTTCATCCAGCAGCTCTTATCTGACTGTTCATCAGCACAGTGACCCTGATTGACCACGAGCTACAATTCTCACATGGCTCCAAGGAATGTGCTGCCTGCAGGCATGGTTTAGTATGAACAGATGATTCACTGAGTGACCTGAAGTAAGTTGCTTAATGTCTCTGACCTTTGGTTTCCTCAGCTATTAAATGAGGTTGTTGAAACAGATGGTCTCTAAGAACCCCCAGCTCTGATGTTCCAGGACGCAGTTATGATCCAGTCTCCAAAAACGCTCCTCCTCCCTACAGGGTCCTCAACCTCTTGCCCCTATGCCCTTGAATGTGCTCTCTCTGCCTTGAATCATGGCTTCTGTGTAACCACCATGCAGAGAATAGTGTGTGATTTCTGAAGCTGAGTTATGAAAGGCACTGTGGCCTCTGCTTTGGCCTCTTGGATCTCCAGCCACCACGTCAGAAGAACACTCAATCAGCCCTTGGGGAGAGGTCCTCATGGCGAGGAGCTAAGGCCTCCCGCCAATGGCCAGGTGAACAAAGCATCCCGGGGCCAGACCCTCCGGCTCCAATCAGACGCTCACTTGACTGCAGCTCAGGCTACATCTGACCTTCACTTAATGGGAGATCAGAGCTGGAGCCACCCAGCCAGACTACTCTTGAATTCCTGGCCCACAGGACCTGTCAGTCAGTCAGTTCAGTTCAGTTGCTCAGTCGTGTCCAACTCTTTGTGACCCCATGGACTGCAGCACCCCAGGCTTCCCTGCCCATCACCAACTCCCAGAGCTTACTCAAACTCGTGTGCATTGAGTCAGTGAGAGGTACTAATTGTTGATGCTGGGGTTTTTTTTTTTTTTTTTTTTTTGTTTTTGAGGGGATAAATATTTGCTATTTATTTATCTGACTGAAGACTTATCTTGGATATGTAACTTGTGGCCATAAATTGATAAAGATACCAACAATACACCAGGAAAAATGGGCAAAAGATTTGACCAAGCACTTCCCAAAAAAAGATAACCACCCTGGAGCAGCAAATGGCAACCCACTCCAGTATTCTTGCCTGGGAAATCCCATGGACAGAGGATCCTGGGAGACTATAGTCCATGGAATCACAAAGAGTCAGACACAACTTAGTGACTAAACAACAGCAACATGGACTTGTCAGTTTCTGTTATGTAAGTACTGTAAGAAGCTAAATAATTAAAAGCATTATTTGTGATTAAAAAAAAAAGATAACCAAATGGGAATAAGTATGTGAAATGGTGCCCCAACTTCACCACCCATGAGACAAAGGCAAGGCAAAACCACAATGGCTAAAATCAAAACCCTGACAACGTGTAGTGTTTTCAACCACTAAGTTTTGGGGTAATTTATCACGCAGCAGTAGGGAGCTAGTATACTGGTAGTGGAAGCTGTCTCTCCTTCACTCTTTCATTACTCCTGCTGTGGAGAAAAACACTGACTCAATCTCCAAAACAGACGTCTTTCTCAATTTGGAGACCAAGTTGGGGGCTTGGAATCTTGATCAAAATCTCCAGGAATACACAAGCCCCTCTTTCCTTCGTTGGCCCCAGCAGGTCTGACGCCACCCCTTCTCTACTACATTCTCCTCACTCTTTTCCTTCTTTTTTTTTTTTTTTTCACCAGCAATTTTGCACTCAGTTTCAACTGTTTCACTCCCATTCTGCTTCTGATTTTCTAGGTGACCTTGGGATACAGGTCCTGCTCTCCTGAATGACTTTTCCAACTTCCATAATCCTTTGAATATCCTCAGAGTCCCTGTGGGCACACGGCAGGTGTTGAACAAGTATTATTTACTACCTTTAAGGTTCTAACGATTCGGCTAGAAGGTCCAAGTCTAGGGGGATGGAGGTGAGGGAAACAAACAGGACAAAAAGCGGTGCAATGCCATCTGGCACGTTACTGTGGGGGTTTTGTTTCACTGTGAGTACCCCCTGAGCTTCTAGGGGACGCCAGGTTTATGCATCCCAGAGCTTGTCCAGAAAGGCTGCAAGAAGGAGTTATGCTCCAGGGTCGTTTATGGAAGGAGTCATGCTCCAGGTCGAGAATAGAAGGTGGAGGAATGTATCTGCCCTGCTTCTGCTTCTACCTCCCAGGTTGACATTCACCCCCAAGGGGAGTTAGCTCCCTAGCATTCTCCAGCCCCTGATGACCGCCCAGGAAGCCAGACTCCATGCCTTTGGTGAGGAATTTAATCTGGGTATCCAGGGGCAAGTGGGACATCAGGTGAGAGAGGGAACAGTCACTGAGGCACCTGTGAGGATGCACAGGACGTGTGTCGCATACAGGTGCCTTCTTGGCCCCGTTTCTGGTTCCTTAGATACTAGCTTGTTGGCACAGCTGTAGGAAGGCCTGGCTTCCTGTTCTGACTGCATCGGTTCCTCCAGTGTGTGATGTGGGTGGAGATAGAGTGAGGCTGCGTATTAATGGGAGCTGACCCTTGCAGGCTTCAAGACAGATGGACACACTGAAATCCTGGTGCTCTAAAATGCAGGCTTTGTGAAGCCAGCTGGAGGGAAGATCTTGTCCCTCAGCCGAGTGGGGTCTCTAAAACAGTAACACCCAGTGGTTTAGAAAATGCAGTTTAATGGAGCAGAACTGGAGTTTTTGAGCAGTCACTGGGCTGTCTTAGACAAAATTCAAAGGCCCTGAGGCACTTTTTTTTTTTTTTTGCTAGAAAGACAGGTGTTTCCTCCCAAGAGTTCTTTAGACTTCTTAGAAGAAACCCCAGGAAATGGGTTGCAAGCAGTAGGTGGAGGCCTCCATGATCCCTCAGAATCCCAGTGTGCTAAGAGGGCAGTCCAGCTCTCATTAACAGATGAGGATGGATGGTTGGGTGGGTGATGGATGGATGGATGGGCGGGTGGGTGGGGTGGTGGATGAACTGATGAGGTTACTGTTCAGTTTTGTAAAAACCCGAGGTGTTTTCCAGGCATCTAACACCCTTAAATGCCCATTTCCTAGAGGCAATCAAGGAAGTCATAGCTGTGGGTTTTTACCTTCTGAGTCTCTCCAACATGCATTTTTCCTGTCCCTGACACAGCCACCCTCTCCGATCCCCTAGCCTTCTGGCTTGTTATCAACTCCATGCTGTCTCTTTGCATTAGAGTGACAAGAAGCAGCACAGAGCCGCCGACAGGAGTCTGGAGCTGTAATTTGCACTGACATTCACTGGTGTTATCCACTTAGTGCCTGGTAAGCCAAATAGGAGATTTGTCTGATTTTGATCCCAGGAAGAGAAATGACAGCCCTGCCCTGCTCCTGCCTCTCAAAGCCAAGCGCCGGGCCAGTCCTCAGCCTGAGTCCTGGCTGACAACACCCACCTTCGTGATGCGGTATCGTTTTCCTTTCCTCCGGCTGCAACTGCCTTCCAGACCTGACATCTGGCAAAACACTGGATGGGGAGCTGTGGCTGGGGGGTGGGAGGAGGCTACTATGCCATCCTCTCAGCTGCTGACAGTACTGACTACAGGTGGCCCCAGGGCCTCAGAGGACCCTCTGGGGAATCTCAGTGCCTCTGGGAAGTCAGGCCCCAGCTGAAAATACTCCAACAGCCCTTCTTCTGCCCGCCCCCCCCCCCCCAAACTCTCCTGGCTGTAAGAGAAATGAGGCTGAATGAGACGTTTGTGAGAAGAGCACCAAGGAGTCAGCCTGCGGTGCAGCCCTCTACATAATTTACAAAATGAAGATGTGGGGCCCCTCGTTCAAAAAAGCAGGAAAAGTGTCGTTGGAGGTCCTAAAACACAAAGCCTTTTACATTTCTTCGGTGGTCTCTCTGATCTGTCATCATGATTTTATTTGCGATGGAATGCTGTCCCAAGTATACATACATGCATATTATTTACTAATATTAGCATGATTTTTACCGTTCATCTTTAGATTACACCGTGACGGTTCTAAATGCACACAGAACTGTTAACTCTGACGCAGCACCACCAAGGTGACATAGTTAATATTTCATAAAGGCACTTGCATCTCTAGTTCATCTCTTCCAGAACAATGGAAATGCTCCATCAGACTCTTATTTTCTCATTTCACTTCTCCATACGCTGACATTTTACCAATGCTCTCTGCCCTCATCTTGCTGAAGGGAAAAGAGACTGTGGTTGCCCTTTCTTTCTATGTCCTCATTTTCAGTGTAAACAGTCAATACAGGGAAGTAGCATGAGAATGTGGCTGAGTTCCTCAGCCTTTCTTAGGACACAGTCATCTTCTTTTTGCGTTTAAGGCAAGTTGAAGGGTGCTTACAGCGGTGAAGTGCGGTCCAAAGCCTCTGTGTGCTTGAACTCACTGGATCCTCTTGACAACCCCACATGACAGGTGAGGTACTTATACTTTTCAGAAAAGAATTGGAGCCACTGGGAGGTTAAATGGTTTGCCCAGGGCCTCAGAACCTGCCCCTGCCAGAGCTGGGATGCTGGCCTAAGCAGTCTGGCCCTGGAGTCCTAGCCTTGCCCACTAGGCTCACCTGCTGCTCAGGACAAATCAGGAGAAGACCTGGGGGAGTTGTACCCCTCTCCTTCCCCCTGTGTCTTTATTTGGGTCTATATATCAGGGCTGGGGTGGGCAGAGCATCTGTCCATTCCGGTGGGAATCCATAACATCACTTCCTTCAAAAGTTACCTTTGCTTGAGCCCAGATAAAGGGCTTAACTGACATTTTAAAGATGATGAGGGGGGTGAAGTTCAGCCTTAGAGTCTGCTGGGGCCAAATGAATTGGGGGAGGGCAGCTGGGGTTCTGAAGTAGCCCCTTCCTCTCAGCTGTTGTTGGGTTTGGGGGTGGGAAAGTTTGCACGGGAACCAGGCGGCGAAGCCCCAGCTTGGTTTTCCTTGTCCCTTAATGAAAGGTACGCACGTGCACACATGCGTGTGCACACACACACATGACCCAGCTCTGCCTCCAGGGCACGTTCTTAGACACCACGTCTCCTTTTCCCCAGTGTGACTCAGAAGTGGTTCCCACCCGCCGCCTGAAAAGGCGTTGCCTGCAGGTTCACTGGGTCAAAGGAAAAGCCAGAGCGCTGGGCTGCAGGCGTCAGGGGGAGCAAGGATGCCTGGGAGGAGGGAAGTGACAACTCCCTGTGGGGCTTGTGTCAGTAGCGGAGGGCGGGGAGGGTGGGGAGGGTGGGGGTCGTGGAGCAGAATGAAAGGTCGGGATCTCACACCAGAGGGATGAGCAGGATCCGATGAGCACTTGACCCAAGGTCCCCGGAAGCTGGAGGGAGCCCTGCGATGCCCAATGGTTTTACAGCAGCCCTAAACGGTTCATCAGCACCCAGCCATCTAATCCTGTTCAGCCATCTTTATGACATCGTTATAGTAAAGCTAGTTACCTTTGCCCCAAGTAGCGTGTGCGCTCAGGTTAGCCATCCAAACTGGGTTATGTCAGATGAGAGCTGAGCCTCTCTGCTGTTAGCATGCAGGTTATGGGACAGAAAGCCCCAGTCCCTCCTACCATGAAGACATCTGTATCTGGTGCATTGATACAGTTTGAGAGTCCTGCAGACACAAATGTCAACGTCCCACCATTTAGGAACTAAAGACAAAAAGTGCAGTCATCCCTCAGGATCCGTGGGCAGTTGGTTCCAGGGCCCCCTGGGACATCAAACTCTGTGGATGCTCAAGTCCTTTCTATACAGTGACATAGAACGAAGGTCCTCCACACCTGAGGCTTTTGCGGCCCCTGAATCTGGGGCGGTGGAACCTGCTGTCCAGATGACCAATGGGACAGGGTAACTGGATACCTGTCCAGGGTAACCAGGGTAACCCCACTCCTACAGATTGGAGCCTGGACTTAGAGAAATGACATTAGTGCAGGAAAGCTCTGGCTTAAAGTGATGTTTTTACAATTTTCACAGCAGTTTCTTTCCACTGTGGGTTTCTTTTTTCCCCAGAAGGCAGAAGGCATTCTCTGCTTTTCTCCATCTTTGCTGTGGTCTGGTGCCTTGAGGGGAATCTTACTGACCAGCGACAGAGCGGGGCAGAGAGATCTCTCTTTCCTCTCCTGTGCCCTTTTTTGAGCTGTAACACTCTATTCCTCTCTGGACGTATTGTTTGGAGAACATCAGCCCCGTTATCTGATGCCTGACGCAAATGTCATACAACGTTGTTAATGTCACAGGACTGACAAAAGATGACGAGGGAGAGGGCCCCAGCAGATGGACGGGTTTTACATTTCATCCCCACTCAGGCCATTCTTAAAAGCCCAGAGCACATAGCAACCACTCTGTCCGTGTCTCAAACAAGAATTCCCCCAAGGGCTATTGTAGGGTCCTTACTCACTTCTTAGGAAATTTGTTTTTTCTTGGTTCTTTTTTACCCTCCTCAAAAAATGCTTATAGACCCAGAACTGAGGGACAATAATTGTTGCTCCCTTTCAACAGAAAGGTCAAGGTCCTTTGTTACAAAACCCAGACAGGTTTTATGGACCAGATAAGGCTGATCTCCTCTGAAGAGCAGTGGAAAGTTAATTCACCCCCCCCACCCCCCGCCGGCTGTCACGTTTGGCCAATTTGAGTGAGAAAAGGGGGCTCGTGGGTTTGAGCCTATGAAAACACACAATAATGGGCTCTCACTTTTCTTTTTGTAGATAGACAAAAGAGACCCCAAAATGTCAGTGCTGGACCTTAAAGAGAAGTTCTGTTAAAAAAAAAAAAAAAGCTATTTTCTCCTTTCATTATAATATCTTCTGTCAACTGTTTCTTCATAGTTATCAGTTATTATTGTCTCCAGCAAAGATTCTGACACTATGATGATACAGTTATGCTTATAAAAGATAGGGGAGGGACTTCCCTAGTGGTTCGGTGGTTAAGAATCCACCTCCCAATGCAGGGGATGTGGCTTTGATGCCTGGTCAGGGAGCTGGGATCCCACAGGCCGTGGAGCAACTAAGCCTGTGCGCCGCAGCTAGTGAGCCTGAATGCTGGAACTACTGAAGCCTGCACATATTCTGAAGCCCGTGCTCCACAGTGAGGACCCAGAGCAGCGCCCCCCACCCCCGCCCAACAAAAATGGGGGACCTGCTCTCATCTTGGCTTGCAGATTTCCAGGTTTCTTCTGGCTTTAACACAGGAGAGCTGAGTGTGGAATGCCCAGCAGTTGGAGGTTGAGCCCTGGCTGGCTGACCCCCATCCCTGAATTCATCTCCACCAGCCACCAATGAGGTCGAAAGCATCACTTGGCCGTATGGTCACCATGGACCATCCCTTTCAGGTTGTTGTGGGTCGCCATGGAAACAAAGACATCTTAATGTTAAGAATAATTTGCTCCTTAATGGAAACAGTCTCTCTCTAAAGGAAGGTTAACTTGGGAACCATCAGAGTCATCCCCAGTTGCTGGCCCCACCACACCCCTGTCCTATTTTCATCTGCTTGCCTGGAGGTCTTAATTTTGATGATGTATGAGGTGTCAGCCAGAAGGCCTTGTGCTCTGCTGTGAAGCACTATAAAAAGGCAGATGTATGACTGTGTCATCCACAAATACCCTAGAAAGTTAAGTGTTAAACCAATGTTAATAATAAATGTTTCCCTCCAAAGTAGGTTACGGCAGCATCACCAAAGCTGTTTAAAATGTAACAAACCAATAAACTCTCAGGGAGCTGAAGGATGCCTATCCCTGCCATGGTCCCTGCAGTGCAGCCAGGAAAGTTGTTAAATGCCAGCCCATCTGGTCTGCTTGGAACCCTTGGATGAAACCCTCCAAACATCTGAACTTGATCTCTACAAACGAGAAGCCCTGGGACCAGAAAGCCCCCAGGGTATGCAGAAATGACTCTCTCAATGTCTTTCTGAGGAAACAGGGCCCTGACCCACCACACTGACTCAGCCTGCCCACCCCCACCATTTTGCTCGTGGGCTCTCTCGATGTAAATGGAAGAAGACGAAAAGCACTCTCTTTCTGAGGTCCTCCTGGAAGAGGGCATGGCAACCCACTCCGGTATTCTTGCCTGGAGAAACCCCAAGGACAGAGGAGCCTGGCAGGCTGCAGTCCGTAGGGTCGCAAAGAGTTGGACACGCCTGAAGCGACTTAGCACACACGCACGCTGTAAGTCCTGCCCGACCTCCCACCTCCGGGTACTGCATTGATCATTTAGCAAAGCGCTGGTCTTGACTTCCTCCTCCTGCAGGGGTTTGCCCGAAGAGAGCCCCCCAGGTGGGGAGCCTGTAAGAAGAACCACATGCTTATGTGAATACTTGGAAGCTTCCTTGGCCAGGTCCCATAGTTGTGCCGTCTTTGCTCAAGAAAATCCCAAGCTGAAATTCTGTGTTCCGGCCTCCGTGGAGATAAAGTCCTAACCTGTCCTCTTCTTCTCTTGCTCCTCATCCAGTAGTAAGACCGGTGGTTGTCATAGCTCTTGCTGTTTTCTCCTAGAAGGTTCTTCCTGGTCCA